>NW_027256881.1:313973054-318973054 GCF_029215685.1 Pituophis catenifer annectens | reverse complement strand
GTATAAACTTTGACATTAATCCTGTTGATTTCTGTGGCATTTGGCAGAATAGAAATCAACTTGTGGTTAGCAGTCTTCTATAGTAGCCTTGTTCAGCTTGGTGCTGGGCAGATGTGTTGAGCCCTTAACAAGCTAAATCACAGCAGAAGAAAGTTATGAAGGTGACCCATCAAGATGTCCTTTTGAACTACAATTTTATATATTTAAATATAAAATTAAATTAAATTAATTAATTAAAGATGGAGGAAAGGAAGTATACATGAAAAATTGTGATAACATAATCATATTGGCCATTACCCTGTGGTAAGATGAGCAGAAAATAAAATAATATAAAATAAAATAAAATAATAAATAAATAGCGCAGATTAGAATAAAGCCCCCAAAGCAAAATCAAAGAATGGCAGACTTCTGATAATGGATTATTTCTAGCAGTGAAAACAAGGATATTGATATATGACTTACACCAGTATTTCAGTATTGTCTAGTCTTGGATTTTTCAGACCTGAGTACTCTTTGGATATATGAACCTCAGCCCCCCTCCCTCCCAATTCTCTGCTAGCTTGATCTCTGCTGAGAATTCTGTGGATTGACCTTTATGCATCTGGAGAGCTTCCAAATGGGGAAGGCAGTTGGGATGCAATGGGCTATAATCGCTCTAGACATTAACAAAAGTTACTTGAGATTTTGGGAGTTTTCATGCAAAATACTGCAGCTGTCACATTGCCTTTCTCTGATGTAGATGATCAATAGTTATTTAATTTTGGAAGAAAAGATCATCTTGCGTATGTAGTACTTTTAAAAAGGAAATGCATCATTTCTAATCCAATATTTTGAGTAAAATGTATTATAGGTCAGTCAGTTACTCTAAGCAAGCAACTGGAGCAAGATAAATCCAAGATAATTTACAGTCTTATTAAAATCCTCTGACACAAAGAGTCCATTCATCATTCCTTCAGATGTGAAAAGTCTGTTTTAATGAAACACATGGTAGAAGAATGGGAGCTTTTGCAAAATTATTACATCCTGGAGTTGTCTAGTATGGAAAAAGAATAGCCTCGTGTTGAAAATAAATGAGGGGGAACTGTGGAGGGTGGAAGCAGCAGCTGCAGTGGGGACTGAAATGTCATTGGTTACCCTAGATAGATAATTACTGTCTGCAGAGTAGTAGTGGCAGGCTATGCGGTCTTTTTTTTTTTTTTATTGAAAAAGTTTTACAAGTACAAATTTTCCTATTTCCCCCCCCCTTTCCCTCCCTAACCCTCCCTAACCCTCCCCTCCTCCCATGACTTCCCCAAGATGAAATCCAAATCCACATCATATTATATCATACTTTACCACCCTTCTAATCTCCCTCCTGTGTACTATACATTTCTACATAACATTGAACTATTCTACCCCCTATATACTATACATTTCTACACAACATTCAACTAAAAGCTATCTGATACTTCCTAGTTTGGTATTTATTCTGCACATAATCTATCCATTTCTTCCACTCCCCTGCATAAGTCTCTTGAGTCTGGTCTTTTAAGTATGCTGATATCTTCGCCATTTCTGCAAAACTGGCCACCTTCAAAGTCCATTCTTCAATAGTAGGCAAAACATCCCTTTTCCAATATTGACCAATCAGTAACCTAGCTGCTGTCACCATATACAATATCAATTTTGTTTCGCCCATTGAAAAACTATGCGGTCTTTTGACTGCCACAGACTTCATTGAATTGCGAACAGTTTGATTAACTGAGGCTGCAAGACTTTATGTATAACTTGTCTACGCTAATATTTCTCAACTTCACAAACTTTAAGATATGTGGACTTCAACTCTCAGAATTCCCCAGGCAACATGTTAAAAGTTACTGAGGCTGAGAAACACTGATCTAAGCCCAGGATTTGTTAATACCAATTGGATTAGTTTTGAACTATTATACAAAAGATATCAGTATTGCATTGCAGGGTGTTCAGAAAGAAATTCCACTGAACTGACTTGGGACTAAAATGCTTTTACAGTATGCTTTTATTTGCTTGTTTAAAAAAATTAATTTCATAGGTGCCTGATAGAAACCATAATGGCATGATATATATCATGATGTCATTGCACAAAATGCATACAATACCTAATTTAGTTTATTTGGATAATGGGATCATGATATGCCCCACTTCCCTAGATACCATTGCTAATTTCCTTGTCTTTCAAACAATAGGACTATAAGAGTAACCCACAATGAAATATATTTTAACAGTAATAAAATAAAAACAGATTTCTGATTTTGAGGGGGGTTTTTTGTTTTCTTTTCTGATATTGTAAACCACTCAATTTCTTCAGATTGGAGTCAGATACATGTACTGTAAAGTCAATCAGAAAATAATACAATATAATCATATATTATAATTATTATATTTAGCAACATAATTTTAAATTGGATGTTTTAAATTTTTTGGGGTTTTAAATTAAGTCAAATTTATTTAATATTTTTAAATTATTTTAAATTGATGTTGATTCTGTTTTTAAATAGGCTGTACACCGCCCTGAGTCCTTCGGGAGAAGGGCGGTATAGAAATAAAATAATAATAATAATAATAATAATAATAATAATAATAATAATAATAATAATAATAATAATAATAATTTTTAATAACAACCTAGAAGATAACATTGAAAATTGATACCATCATTATATCTAGGCTGGACTTTCAAGTTGTGCTAAGCTGTAGTGTGGTTTGTTTGGTTTTCACTTAGCATGTCATGAGAACTCAAACACGGTAGTTTGTAAATAATGGTGGGTTTTTGGTTTTTTTTGTTTATTATGATTAGCCAATCCACTCATTTGTGGCTTTTAAAAAAATATGCTCACCCAGAGTCAAGCGATTTATAACCTAGCAGGATGATTGATCCATGTCTATGTGTTAAGGTGCTTTCTAAATGCTGATACACATCTCCAATCTAGTCCCCTATCTAAGAAGTCTCATGAAAGAACAAAAGAACCTCGAACTGTGCAAAGCATTTAAAAGGAGTCCCAAAGGTGCTTTTTCAAGAGGCAACTGGACTTTCTGGTTTTTCTTTGAAGACATTTTGCTTTTCATCCAAGAAGCTTCTTCAGCTCTGACTGGATGGTAGGGAATAGAAGCATCCATTCAGAACTGAAGAACCTTTTTAGATGAGAAGCAAAATGTCTTCAAAGAAAAACCAGAAAGTTCAGCTCCCTCTTAAAAAAGCATCTTTGGAACAACCATGATCTGGATGACTGAGAATCTCCATAGATATTTAAAAGGAACTTTGGGCAAAGTACACTGGCGTTAACAAAGCAGTCCTCCTCAAAGTGTTAAAACAGCCACATCTCCTGGAAGCCTGTATGTGACTGCTGCAAACGCATTCCCCAGTTACAGGTGTACGCACAGATATTTTAGCTGGAATCACAAGTGAAGTAAAGCAGTTGGCAATGAAGTCACAGCCAAAGGAAAGTGGCTGTGTATGGACACACATGTGGAGATAACAACTTTCCTAGTTAGCGCACAAAACCATACCCCCTTCCAGTCCGTGGAATTTCTCCCCCCACAGAACCAGTCTCTGGTGCCCAAAAGGATGGGGGCCACTGCTTTAAAATCCAGAAAACCCAACAAAAAGGGAGCTGTCAACTAAAAAGATAGCCATAATAGTAGCCAAGCTGGCTGCTCCAGTTTAAATGGGGTAGCCTTCTATCTCTTGCTCTGATGTTGATTCCTCAGCCGGTCAGAAAATATCTGTGCCGCTGTGTAAGGAAAAGCAGTCTGATTATTATTTCCTTGGTTTTTAAAGATGCAAAAACTCTGGCACGCTGAGTAGTGCTTGTCATTTGAAGACTGCATCTGTGTCCTACAACATATACTGCATTAATCTTGTCTGCCTGTTTGTCTGTCTATCACATTTTTAAACCACCCATCTCCCACGCAGAGGGCCTCTCAGCAGTGAAATTGTTTTAGCATAGATAAGGAGGGTTCACCCCCGCCCCATCTCTAACTTGACCTGAGCCATTAAAGAAATCCAGCAAGATCTCCTAGGTTTGCCTCCTGCACTGTCATCCTTGAAATTTGTTTGCTTTATTCTTCGGTTAGACGAAAGTTTGCCTTTCTGTGAGAAAGTAGTTCAACCAATTAATCCTTCTACTGTAAGGGAATAAGCTCTTAGGCTCCACTGTCAACATCCTGATCGCTTCATTAACTTCCTCCATTTTGCTTTCCTTTGAGAAAAATACCTCTTTTTGTTGCAGCCATTGTCATTAAAGTATCCCCAGAATTCCCTTAAGAAGGAAACCTTGCACTTGCTTTTTAGTTAGTTAGCCTTGACAAGATAACCTTTATTTTTCCTTTTTTCCCCTTTTTTCCTGGATCATATCAGAAATTATTAAGAGTCCTCTGATATGCTCAACCGTAACCATTTACTGGAGTTAGATGTGCCATCCAGGGGGTGGGTTCTACTTACCTTTACTACTGGTTCGCAACGGGAGAAGCTTCTGCGCATGTGCAGATTGTCAACTATGACGTTGTGGTGGGTGGGCAGAGCCTCCCGCCATTTTTACTACCAGTACTAAAGAACTGGACAGAACCAGGAGCAACCCACCACTGGTGCCACCATGTTTAACTTTTACTGTTTCTGCTATTTAATACACTGAAAACAGTTTCCAAAGTGCTAATCAGGTGTTATGCAAATAATTGCCTCAGCAGAAGTTAGGTGCCTATTTCTCTGCAGCTCAACAAACGCAATCATGGAGGGTAATGCATATTCCCGGCAGCCTCAAGTGCCTGTAGTAGCATGGCAGATCTCAAAATATATGTGTCGTTAACTGCTTGTTTGAGGAAGCATCATAAATCATGTCAGTGATCAAATCTATATTGGGTGAAGAGAGAAAACAATGCAAACTGGAACAACTAAAGGCAACTTGAATCTGGCTCACCACTGTGTATGGGTAAGACAAAGCCAATATCAGGAGCCCATGGAATTGAAAAAGAATTTGTGGGACACTGTTAAGCCATTGGGGCAATTCTGCCATGGTTAGAGTGATGTAGGGTATCATTAAGCTCCGAATGTTATGCTCAAAGGGATTCAGGCTTGCTCTCCTTGGCTGCTATCATCTTCCCACCATAAAAACCACAAAATACTGTTTGCAACTTTAGTCACATGATGACGGGGTCATATATGAGCCGCAGTGGCGTAGTAGTTAGAGTGCAGTACTGCAAGCTACTTATGCTGACTGCCGGCTGCCTGCAATTTGGCAGTTCAGATCTCACCAGGCTCAAGGTTGACTCAGCTTTCCGTCCTTCCGAGGTGGGTAAAATGAGGACCCAGATTGTTGGGGGCAATATGCTGACTCTGTAAACCACTTAGACAGGGCTGTAAAGCACTGTGAAATGGTATATACCATATTTTTCAGCATATAAGACGCACTCCCCCCCAAAAAAAGTGGGTGAAAATTTTGGTGCATCTTAGACTGAATACGGGCCTGGTTTTGGCTTCCTGTGGACATGAGCCCTCCACATGTCACATTTTCACCCTCCCTGGCCCCCAGTAGTACTCTGCAGTGCTCTGCACGTCCCGGTTTTGCAAAAAATGAGCCTGTTTTGGTAAAAATGTAATGTGTGGAGCACTGCAGAGTGCTTCTGGGAGCCGGGGTGGGGGGCAAAAACATGACGTGCGGAGGCCAAAAATTATTTTTTTCCTTGTTTTCCTCCTGTAAATCTAGGTGTGTCTTATAGTCTGGTGCGTCTTATAGTCTGAAAAATATGGTAAGTCTAAGTGCTATTGCTATATCATGTTTAACTATTGTTTTGGTAGTAATTTGTTGAATGTGATATAGTGGCTGGGTTTATCTATTGCAAGTCATAAACCACGGATTTCCATCCTACTAAGAAATTGGATTCCCACAATGTGCTAAACGTGTACTCTATAGCCTAGCTATAATGGAATGTATGGGCCACCTTGGGGAACAAGGAGAAAAGATGCTGCTTAGGAAACAATCAGACAAGAGAGGGAGAAGCCCCAAGTAGCTTAAAAGTCAGAGAAAGAAATTTAGGAACAAGCCATCTTAATGAACCAAGCAGTTAAAAGTGATAAAGGGAAAATTGCAACTTCAGACTTGCAAGGCTAATGTAGCCTTACAATAAAATAGAATTAGTTCATTTAGTCTTGTTTCCTGTTTGGTTTACTTGGGAGGACGGATACAGTATTGGCATAAGGGGTACACAATGTTTGGAGCTTAATTGCCTAATTCTCTCTGCAATGGTTTTGAAAATATTAGCTTTCCTGTTGAAAATGCCTATGCTAATGATTTAATCCTTATTTTGAATGAGGAACAAGATAATCCCTTGTGACTCTTTGCATAACAAATACTGGTGAAATGTAAATCAAATGCAAACTTAATGCTGCCTTGAGTCATCCTAGAGATGTTGAAAAATATCTAGTTAGCAAATCATTTTAAAAGGATATTCAAAGTTTAAAGAAACACCTTTCTTACTCACGAAGTACAGTGTTAGAAGAAATATCCTTTTCGGGTTCAGCTCCAAGTGGGGAAAAAGACACTGGAAACATGGAGACTGCTTGGAAAGATGGTTTAATGGTGGACAGGATCACCTGGTTTGAGTTCCTGAACAGAAAAGGGGCCGAGATGCAGCGAGTCCCGGGTTTTATGCCCTCTCTGGCTTTGAACTTCCTGGGCCCCTGAAAGAGTATCCTGATTGGTTGTCAGACTCCCAGGGGATGGGGGTCTTACTGTAGCTAGCCTTGCTGGCTGATGTAATCTTCCCAGGTGCCATGTGGTGAGCTTCTGTTGCTAGATGGGTCCTATTGTGTTAGTTTCTGTTGCTAGATGGGTCCTATTGTGTTGCAGATGATGGTCCATTGACAAAGATGAGAGGGAATTGAGTTTCTGCCTCTGGCCCATTGAAAAAGGGGGAGGGGCAGGAAGGTGGGAGCTGCTTCGTCTTTAAAACATGCTTCTCCATTTCTCAGCCAGGGAAACATAATATTTTGCCTTTTTAATATTTCCTAAAATATTTCATTTTTCTAGGAAAGAGATGGGTGCTAACTTATTTATTTATTTTATTTTATTCAATTTGTGTACCGCCCTTCTTCTAGTAGACTCAGGGCAGTGCACAGCCAGAACTAAAACACATACCAATACAAAATTTAAAATTTTTAAAAGAATTACATGACTTTGGCCCAAAATTTAAAACATTCAAACTAAAACCCATTGACAATTTAAAAAGCTAAAAAAAAAAGGTGTGTGTGTGTGTGTCATGCCAGCCCTGCTTGATGGAAAAGAAAAGTTTTTAGGGCACGGCAAAAGGCCCAGAGATCCGATATCCTTCGTATCTCCAGGAGCAAATCATTCCAGAGGGCAGGAGCTGGGGGTCACCAGCTGACATTTTTTAAAAAAATGATTTATATGCCGCCCTTCTCCGGAGACTCAGGGCGGTTTACAATGCGTTAAGCAATAGTCTTCATACTTTTTGTATATTTATACAAAGTCAGCTTATTGCCCCCACAAACTGGGTCCTCAATTTACCCACCTTAGAAAGGATGGAAGGCTGAGTCGCCACTCAGGCTCTATTGCCTGGCATTGCCTGGCTGACGGCACCCTGAGGAGTCCCTCTCTGTGGGAGCGTACTGGTCGGTGGGAGGCTATCGGCAGCAGAAGGCGGTCCCGCAAATATCCAGGTCCTATGCCATGGAGTGCTTTAAAGGTGGTAACCAACACCTTGAAGTGCACCTGGAAGACCACTGGAAGCCAATGCAGCTCATGCAGGAGAGATGTCACATGGGAGCGCCCCCTCGCTCCCATAATCCCCTGCGCGGCCACATTCTGCACCAGTTGGAGCCTCCGGGTGCTCCTCAAGGGGAGCCCCAAATAGAGAGCATTACAGTAGTCCAGGCGGGAAGTGATGAGTGCCTGAGTGACTGTGCGTAATGAGTCCCGATCCAGAAAGGGATGCAACTGGCGAATCAGGCGAACCTGATAAAAAGCCCCCCTGGCCACGGCCGTCATATGCTCTTTTAAAGACAGCTGTGCATCCAAGAGGACGCCCAAGTTGCGAGCCCTGTCCGTGGGGGCCAATAACTCGCCCACAATAGCCAGCGATGACACCAGCTGGCTATATCGGGACGCCGGAAGCCACAGCCACTTGGTCTTGGAAGGGTTGAGTTGAAACCTGTTACTCCCCATCCAGATCCGCACGGCCTCCAGGCACCGGGACATCACTTCAAGGGCATCATTGGGATGGCCTGGGGTGGAGATGTACAGCTGAGTATCATCAGCGTACTGATGGAACTCCACCCCAAAGCCACGGATGATCTCACCCAGTGGCTTCACATAAATGTTGAACAGAAAGGGCGAGAGGACCGACCCCTGTGGCACCCCACAAACAAGGCGCCTCGGGGTCGATCTCTGCTCCCCTGCCAACACCGACTGTGACCGGTCAGAGAGATAGGAGGAGAACCACCGCAAAACGGTGGCCCCCATTCCCAACCCCTCCAACTGGCGCAGCAGGATACCATGGTCGATGATATCAAAAGCCACTGAGAGATCTAACAGGACCAGGATAGAGGAGCAACCCCTATCCTGAGCCCTCCAGAAATCATCCACCAACGCAACCAATGCCGTTTCCGTGCTGTGCCCAGGCCTGAAGCCGGACTGGAGCGGACTTCCTACAACAGTATGAGTATTTCTCATTGTAAACAGGGATTTTAATATAAATGAGTGATATAAGGGAGCATTGTTTCTAAGAAAAGTATATATTTGAAAGTAGAAAGTAGGAGTGTCTATGGATATTCTCAGTCATCCAAGTCATGGTTGTCTCAAAGGTGCCTTTTCAAAAGGCAACTGGACTTTGTTTTTTTTCCCTTGAGGAAGAAGACCTTTTGCTTCTCATCCAAGAAGCTTCATCAGCTGTGGCTGGATGGTGGTGGTGAGGATTGAAGGATCATATTTCTTTGTAGTCATCTGGTCACTTTGCAGTCATCTGATTTAGCACAGTCAGAACTGATGAAGCTTCTTGGATGAGTAGTGAAAGGTCTTCTTCCTCAAGGAAACAACATAGTCCAGCTGCCTTTTGAAAAAGTACCTTTGAGACAAAGGAGAAGTAAATTGCTCTCTAATTCACCACAGTAGCACTATCTGGGAGAGCATTTCTTAGATTGTTGGGAAAGGAAATTGCACTTTTGCACACTTTTCTTTTTAAATGGGGAAAATTGATAAAAAACCACATATGGGAAAATACGCACAAGTGTTTTGCACAGGGAGCAACAGACAAATGATGCAAATTTTGTGTCAAACATCAGGAATCAAGTACATAAGAGCATCTTTCATGTGGAGCATCAAAATGTTCAAGTCATTTTGCCCTCATCATGGTTTACTGTGGATGCCACTGGCAGAAGGAACAGCAACATTCTTCTTTTGGAACTGGTTTGCCATTGCCTTCTTCTTAGGCCTAAGAGAGAGCAACTGGCCCAAAAGTCACCCGGCTGGTTTTGTGCCTAAGGCAGGACTAGAACTCACAGTCTCTAGTCTGGTGCATTAACTACAACACCAAACTGGTTCTCTATTTAAATAAATAGTATACTGTGAGCAGATGATATGTATGCATGCTGTGCTTGCTTGTCAGAGGCTTGAATGGAGAGATGCTATTTCAAGGCCCTGCTTTTTCTTGAGGCTTTTGGTTTTTAAACTAAACTGCTTAGAGAGGGCCAGAAAGCACTGTGAAGCAATACATAAGTCTAAGTGCTATTGCTATTGCTAAATGTGGATATTTAAATGAGACCTTTAAATAGACTTTCCCAAACCTGGAGCTCAAATCCTTGGACAACATCAGATTGGAGAAAGCTAAAACAGCTTTTAAAAAACGATTGAAGTTGATGTCAAAATAATTAATGTATATATTTTGTTTTCTCTGACAACTTGATTTTGTAGATTGTTTCAAAATACATATACAACCATGGGACATAGATCTGCACCATTGCAAACAATGCATTCTCAAGATTTGTAATTATTGTCTAACTTTAAAGTCTGCATCTCTCATAGTATTTTTCATAGAGTTGCATAGACTCAACACCTGTGGGAGCACTGATTTTTTCCCCTAAATTCCACAAATGATAAACTGGCTATCTAAAAGTGTTTTATACATCTTGTTTTCATTCATAAACAAAATAAGCATTAAGAGTAGTAAATGTATTTATAACCTCAAGTTTAATTTATAAGTAATTTTATATTTTTTGTTTTTATTTTACAAAATAGCTGAGCAAGAGGATACTCAAAAAAGAACTTTCACAAGCTGGGTGAACTCACAGCTAGAAAAGGTAATGGCATGGTGGTGATGTAGAATATCTTTTCTAAAATATATGTACAGTATAATAATGTTTCAGTCCCTTTTATCTTATTAAATATTTGAATCCCATAGGAAAATTAAATAGAAACAGAAAGTGTTTACAGTGAGTATCAAAACTTGGTGAAATGTCTGAATTACTTG
Organism: Pituophis catenifer annectens; assembly: GCF_029215685.1. Classification (NCBI taxonomy): domain Eukaryota; kingdom Metazoa; phylum Chordata; class Lepidosauria; order Squamata; family Colubridae; genus Pituophis; species Pituophis catenifer. The sequence goes on along the minus strand of NW_027256881.1, from coordinate 318,962,563 downwards.
TAGGGCATACATCAAGGGCATAGAATTTTTTTCCATGTGTGTAAAAAAATAACTGGTTAGAGCTGATAATTAAACCAACATTGTGGATTTATTGGCTCAGTTGGTCATCTTTTACCACTTAAAAAGCACTAGATTGAAGTATGACTCAGCATGTTATAGGGTAGCTGCATTGGTGGCACCTCAGATCAACAGATCCGAGAATGGGCAACCTGTTTTGGCCCATTTGGAATAGTGAAAGTTTTGCTTGCACTTTCACTAAATTGCTGATATGATAGATAGGCACAAAATGCCTAATGATCAGGCTGGTGAATATTGCTCCCAAACATTCCTTGTGGTCTCTCAGAGGGATCAGTAATTCAGCAGTTTACAGTAGCTTTGTCTTTTGAAGGGTAGGGAAAGGACAAGCCCCCACCAGGTTTATTTACAAATTGATTTAGAAATCTATAAATACAAAGATGATGCTAGAGACTGATGCTTTGTTTTTCAAATTTGCAGATTCTTTACTATCATTATAAGTACTAATTAAAACATATGTTTAAAAAGTACTAAAATCTCATGGAATAGGAAGCCTAGCAAGAAAGTGTCGCTTAACCTATAATTGATAGTATGACAATAACTAGTGGGTTTTTATGATGACCCAGAGACTAACACACTGAGAACTGGTTGCTAAAATATTTGTACAAGAGCCCCTTCGGTCCAGGAGAAAAACCAAAATATGCATTCAATTATGCATACCATCTTGTTGTAATGTATACTAAGGCCACTATAGTATATATAACCAAATATACATAATTATTTTGCAGCATCCATCACCTTCTCTTATCTTGGACTTGTATTCAGACATTGGGAAGGGACATGTGCTTTTGGATCTACTGGAGGTCCTTTCCGGACAACAATTGGTAAGAGTATTATGAATAATTCAACCACAAGAATTCATAGAAAGGCTTTGTACATGTTTCTCAGAGTCAGATAAACAAATCTGAGAAACCAGGTTTCTCAGCTGAGGAAAACATAGATGCATTTCCTAAATCTTTTGTTTACTATTTATTTACTTTATTTATATCCAGCCTCTTTTATTTTTTATAAAAAACTGAAGGCAGTGAACATACCCAACACACATTCCTCCTATCTCCCCCACAACAACAATCCTGCTGAGGTAAGTTGGGTTGAGAGACAGTCACCATTGACTGTCCCTCAGTCACCTAAGGTACTCATTTGGCTTTCATAGGACTTGAACTCAAAGTCTCCTGCTTTCTAGCTTCATGCCTTAATCACTAGACCAAGCTCAGTGGTGGGTTGCTCCCGGTTCTATCCGGTTCTTTAGAACCGGTAGTAAAAACGGCAGGAGGCTCCGCCCACCCACCTGGACGTCATAATTGACAATCTGCGCATGCGCAGAAGCTTCTGTGCAGAAACACGCACGAATGAAGCGAGCACGCACGCATGCATGCTCCCATTGCGAACCGGTAGTAAAAGTAAGTAGAACCCATCCCTGACCAAACTGGCTCCTGCAGAGATATCCCTCTACTCAACTAGTTGAAATATCTGAATTATAAAAGCAAACTAGGTAAAATGGATAAAATACATCATTCTATTAAAGACAGTTTCTTGTTTGGAAGATTTTGTATTAGTATTATTTTTCAAAATGCAAAGTATTTTGTGCCAAAGGGGTTTAGGGTGGTAACTATCTCAGAACGTGTTTGTTTTTCTTCATGTATCAATTTTCCTCTTTTTGCTATAACTCCTTGAAAAGGGTAAACCTCTTGGGGCAGTGAATTTTACTTTCACTCTTTGTAAGGCATTACACATACATAGATATTCCTGCAATATTCACAAGAACAGCAGTAGCAGCATATAAGAGGACAGAACCAAAGTAGAAAATAACTTCAGTTTACAGTCATCTCCAAATATAACCAATTATTACTACATCCTTGAATTGTCCTCTTTTTTTAAAAAAAATAATCTTTATTAAATATTTACAATAAAATTAACACACAATAATGGTTGAAAAGCAATATAGGAAGCAAAACACCTAAACACAGGACTAAAACCAAACAACAAACAAGACTAACCGAGAGTTAAGCTCACTCTCCAATTAATATTAACTAATATCATCCTAGCAAAACATTTCGATGCAATCAAGTTCCTTTTACTAACTACAAAACAATTGGTCTGTTTTTATCAAAATTATAAAGAGTTTAACCTTCTTTTGAGCCAAACAAAACACCTGTCCCAACTTCTATTATATACTGAATCTTTCTTGTCTTTTAAGATATACATTAGCCTGTCCATCTCAGCACATCGAAGAATCTTGTTTATTATCAGATGGTCAGGGGGCGTGTCTGCATCTTTCCACAGTTGAGCAAATGCCATTGTCCTCTTTTTATTGTCACTTTGCCTTGTTAAGATTGCAATCAAGAATATATATTTACAAATAGTGAAATATTGTCACAGCTGAGATTGATCAAACTCTTCTTTTTTGTTTCTTTATATTTTATAGCCACGTGAAAAGGGATCGAACACTTTCCAGTGCAGAAGCAACATTGAAAATGCCTTAACCTTCCTGAAGAATAGATCAGTTAGTATTCCAGCTTTGAAAGGAGCCAGAGTTTATTTAGTTGCTAAAGCATTAAATGAATTATTAAATGAATTATTCAGTGTTTATTTCCAGCAATTTCACTACTAAATTAGTTACAGATCTCAGCTATTTAAGAACATTTTCCTCCATGTGAAGGACATCCAGATTGATTGTTAGGTCTCTGTGATATCTTGTACTTTTATTGTATCTGCTTTTTGCAATAAATACACATGGCAGTCCTTTTTTGGTGCCTCAATCACAATTGAGCAAGTTAGTTGTTACTTTTTCAAGGAAGAGAACCAGTTATTTGTGCCCATCAAGAGTTGGATTTGGGGCACTATGTTCTCATCTTAAAGCAAGCTTATTTTCTTTCTTTGGTATTGCAGTTTATTCCACCTCTTAACATTGGATCAAGATTGTCATTGTAAAAATCATACACTAAACATTGCAAATTTGTAACACAAGCCATTCTTTCCTATGGGTGTCCTCCAAATGTCCTGGGATTGTAACGCCAAGAATTTTTCCTCTTTCAGTTGACTGGGAACTTTAGGAAATAATCTCAGCACATCTGGAGGCTCCTAGTATCTTCCTGTTCATCAAAACAATAAATCCTCCTTTTTTCCAGCTCAAACTTATAAACATCCATGTTGCTGATATCATAGAAGGAAAACCATCCATCGTGCTCGGTCTCATATGGATCATTATATTGCATTTTCATGTAAGTATTAATCAACATAAAGAGAAAAGTTTTTCAAATTTTTCAAAGTTCCAATTAGCGGTTGTCCCACAATTTCAATACAGTACTGACTTTGTCAGTTCTGCTTCTTCTACCACGGCTAAACCAAGAAACTATTTCAAACATATAACTTGTAATGTAAAATTATTATAGCATTTGCCATTGTATTATCTCTCCTTAAATTATGGTCTTTTGGCTACAGTCAATAATTTTGGGAAGTTATTTATCCTATTTTAGCATGGCTTGTACAAATTGAAGTTCAAATATTATGTTATTTATAATTGCTGTTACTTGTTGAATGTTTTCCTCCATATAGTTAATAAGGAAAATATTGAACATTTAGTTACATATTTTTTCAACTCAAATACATAGTGTTGAGATAGAATAGTTCCTAACAGGATACTAACCTCAATGTAGTGGGTCACTATACTTATTTAATGTGATAGAAAAGCCAAATCCTGCATGAAAAATGTGTCTTGTCAAAATCATGGCTAACTAGATTTTTTTTGATAGTTTTTTTTTCTGCATGGTTTTTCTGGCTGTTATATGAGGAGCAGATCATATCAAAATCAGCCGTTTGAATTAACTCTTTCTTTTAGGTACAGTCAGACATTTTCAAATGCATTTTTCTTTTTCTTTCTGATGCCCATGGATAGATTGAAGAATTAGCCAAGGCTCTTTCTTGTGGATATAGCCATTCATCTCTGGACAGTCCAAGCACTGTGGATTTATCACCAGCAGCAAGCCCAACAGCTAGAACTAATGTCAAAGCAAAGGAACGATGGAAGATATCAGCGAAGAAGGCTGTCCTGCTGTGGGCTAAGGAACAGTGTGACAGGTATGTCAGGATAGGAAAATCAGTCTGATCCTTATAAATCTGTTCTATCCCATTTCTACATTTATTTGTTTATTTTAAACTTTGAGCCATAGGGTAATTGCAGACAAGCGCAGATCTGAGAAGCAGCTACATCTATATCAGCATATTAGTCTTAAGTATGAACCAGACCAGTTTGTGTCAGAATCCACAAAAATTATATTCTTCAAAGACCTCTAAATGCACAACATAGTATTTAAAAGATGTACCTCAATAAGCACATTGAGAATTATTTTCCAGCTGCTTTTTCTTCATGGAAAGTTCACAGTATGAAATATAACAGTTTCCGAAAGTATTTAACACTTCATAAAGCCATATTGTAGGACTCAAAATTCTAAATCTAAATTAAAAATGTAGAGGAAAAGAGAGAGAGATGGAAATAAGGAATAGCAACAGAGGAAGAAAAAGTGGTGTTTCTTTGTGTTGCGTATTATAAACAGAGGTTGGACTGATGTTAGAAAGCTGCAATATAGCAGGTTCTAGTTCAGAGTGTGCAAGGAATAAATGTAGTTTACTATAGTTGACTTTAAATAAAGTTTATGTGAGGCTTTCCTGATTCCTTCCAAATATTTTGGACAACAACTCCAATAATCTCTGCCCATTACAACTACTTGGAATTTATGGGAGTCAGAACCTGAAACATCTGCTATATATTACTTGAGGAAGACTGGACTGAATAAATTCATTATGAGTGCATAATATAAACAGATTGATAGTTTGCAGCTTGACTTTATAATGAATGCAGGATGAATTGGGGTAGGTAATTAGAGGTTGGTGTTGTAGCATTATAAACAATCTTTTTGGAGAGGTAGGTGGCTGTCCTTCCAAACTCTTGCATAGTAATCAGACTGGTAATAGCTGTTGGGACTCTGCCCAGGAGATCAAAAGAGTTGGGTAAGTTATGCTGAAACAAATGGCAAACTGATTTCCGACTTCCCTCTGTGCACATCTGAAGCTTCTCCAGTAAGTGTAGTACACAAAATTATCTGCCACAATGTTCTACCTGTCAATGACTACTTCAGCCTCAACCACAACAATACATGAGTACACAACATATACAAACTTATGGTAAACCGCTTCAGGCTTGATTGCAGAAAATACGACTTCAGCAACAGAGTGGTCAATGCCTGGAATGCACTACCTGACTCTGTGGTTACTTCCCCAAACCCCCACAACTTTAACCTTAGACTGTCTACTGTTGACCTCACCCCATTCCTAAGAGGTCTGTAAGGGGTGTGCATAAGTGCACCAGCGTGCCTACTGTCCCTGTCCTACTGTCCCATTTATTTGTATCCATTTCATGTATTCATAATCATGTTTATACTTATATCTGTAATCTTATGTATGCTTGACAAGTACAAATAAATGAAAAAAATAAATGAAAATGAAATGAAAGTTCAGCAAATGATGCCTGTGTTGATCAATGAGCCATTTCGTCTCTCTGCACCCAGGAAACACCTATTAGGTTGCACCTAAATGCAACCCATTCTCTACCTGTGTGGAGCTTTCTCATTTTCAAGTCTGTATTCTGCTTGTGATGGAAATTATGTACAGGATTGGGAAGAGCTCTTATAACTATGAATTTATGGGATTGTTGGGCTAAATGGGCATAGGAAGTGAAGGTAGTATTTGCTGAGTCTTTTTGTGGTTCTCTGTTGTGCAGACAGAACACAGAACTGATTTCCCATTTTGCAAGTCATTCAGTTACTCTTCTAACTGAATAACTTTTATTTCATTTTTCATATGTAATTAGACAAGAAATCTATCTGATACAAGTACATTCCTTCCTTGTTTGTTTTCAGTTTAAGTTGTTTGGTCAGCATTCATCTGGCTGAACTGCATAGAAAGAAAGTGTGCTGTAAGGAACAAATGGTGTGAAGTTTCTTTCAAAATATATTTGAATTATGTCAGTAATCAATTTATTATGCCATGGAAAAGAACCACCCTTCCTCTAACTTTTAAGTTATAATTTCCCAGAGAGTTTCTATTGAAAGTCAGGGCAAGCTATACAGCACCTCCCACATTTTCTATTTTCTTTTTTTTAGAAAAATCTATCCATACATTTGTTAACAGAGCTTCTTTACTTTGGTCTTTAAACTAAGGGTAGAAGGATTATAGCTAGTTTTAAAATCAGGATGAGCGAACAGGCTGGTATACAAATGTTTATTTTCTTCTCCAGCATAATATTTCTCCCCTCTCTTTAATTGTGTGTGTTTTTAAATGCTTTTGATCATAGGCATGGGTCTATCAGCGTTGCAGATTTCAAATCCAGTTGGAGAAATGGATTAGCTTTCTTAGCCATCATTCATGCCTTAAGGCCAGGCTTGGTTGATGTGGAGAAAGCAAAAGAGAGAACAAACAAGGAGAATTTGAGAGAGGCGTTTCAAATAGCAGAGAAGGAACTCAGTATACCCCGTCTGCTTGAACCTGAAGGTAACTCAGATTTTACATGCACTTTAGCTTCAATCTGCTTGGTGTTGAGTTTTGAACATCGTCAATCCCAGCAGTGCTTACTGTATTGTGCTGGTTTATTTTACCAATTTTGGTCTTGCCTTGCTTTCCCTTGCTTTTCCTTGCCTTAATATTATTAATATTAGATTATTACTATTAATATTATTAAATTGGAATAGATAAAATGATGTGACTATTAAGGAAAAACAACATGCATATTAAAAGTGGCAGTGACAGAGATACAATCAAACATATACTTTGCAATTTTATTTAATATCACTATCAAGCATACTTTTCTGTAATCCTTTTGATTGTTTTTAGAGATATGAAGTTATTTCAGGTCAAACCGCAGATTCATTTGTGTCAGGATGGTCTGATTCTGCAGTTCTAGTATAAGATACTTAAGAGGGCATGGGGTGAAGGAGAACTCTGCAACCTCTTCAGCCATGAGGGTTCTTCACTGGGTTCTTCTCGATTGGATTTAGAGCTAGGTCTAACACTGTGAAAGAGATGTGGTGGCTCAGTGGCTGGGACACTGAGCTTGTCGATTGAAAGGTGGCAGTTCAGCGGTTCGAATCCCTAGTGCCGTGTAACAGGGTGAGCTCCCATTACTCGTCCCAGCTTCTGCCAATTTAGCAGTTCGAAAGCATGTAAAAAATGCAAGTAGAAAAATAGGAACCACCTTTGGTGGGAAGATAACAGCGTTCCGTGCACCTTTGGCGTTTAGTCATGCCAGCTATGTGACCATGGAGACATCTTCAGACAGCGCTGGCTCTTCGGGAGATGAGCACATACTGTATGTGCAAGGGGAACCTTTACCTTTACCTAATACTGTGAACAGATTGTTTACAGGCTTTCTCGGTGAATAATTTATCCACCTCACCCCACCCTCGAGAACCTTATTTAGGCTGATAACTGCATTTCCAAAAGTAGCAAGCTGGGCCACACTAAAATGTTCAGAAGCTTCTTCTTGGAAATTCTGAGCTTCTTTGACATTGAGAAAGGGAGATGACATATATTGGGTGGCAGAGATTTCATTCAAAGATGGGAAAGGCTATTGTATTTCATTCTTGCTAGGGGTCCAGAAGTATTTGTCCCATGATTTCCTTCTCTATCTGCTATGTAAAGAAAGGACTGATAACATAATTTCCTACTAGGAAATATCAGGGTGAATCCCTGTAATCTCTCAAATACTTCATACTGTTTTACGTATGAATTACCAATATTGTTTCCCGAGGAAATAAGGCAGCAGGCAGGAGATAGAAGCATTGGGGAGTTAAATTGGAAGACTCTCCATCACACTGAGTCTGTCTCCTGCCTCTGCACAAATTTGAGGAGGTAAAATAAAATTTTGCCCCTCATTGGTCAATAACCAATTGAACCACTGTGAGAATAATCACAATTGCTGCATTGTCACATAACAGTACTTTTTGTTGAACAAGCTATATTGGTTTCATTTATACATAATGTTAAATTAGAATGAATGGTTCATAAACCGTACTAAATTGAAATCCAGAAAAAATAATTTATGTATGATCCAGACAATTTTGCAACCCGCCTCAAATACAATTATGGGCAATGCAGATCTAATCAGTAATATACATAGTGGCTGGGTTTTCTGGACAGCAGTGCATTGTATTATTAGAAGTTTCTACTTTGGAATATATTCAAAGCTCTTGGCATTCCACAGATGTTGATGTCACCAGTCCAGATGAAAAATCCATCATGACTTATGTGGCTCAGTTTCTCCAGTATTTTAAAAGTTTACCTGTGGCTGAAGATAGAATGCAGGTACAGTATGTGATAGCTAAATGTTTTTAATATATATATTTTGCACCCTGGTTTTTTTTTTTCCCAATTTTATCTATGACTGTTCTTTGTAGAAAATCCATGCTGTGATAAATTTTATTTTTCTGAATTTAATTAGACCTGCAGCTAGTTTAGGTGGAACATTCACTGATAATTAATGTCTCTTAAGATTATGATCTTGTTACATATATAATGCTAAATCATTTTTAAAAAATCATGGTTTATTAAAACAAGTAATATGTGCTAATGGTTTGGTTCATACATTACACTAAATTAATACAAAAAGTTCATATGATGATTTAGGAGCCTAGGTGGTTAGGAGCAGTGATTAGAATGCAGCATTGTAGGCAAACTCCACCCACAGTCTGGATTTCAATCCTTATGAGGCTTGAGGTCCATTCAGTCTTCCATCCTTCTGATGTCAGTAAAATGAGGGCCTGGATTGTTGGGGACAATATGCTGACTTTGTAAACCACCCAGAGAGTGCTGTGAAGCGCTATGGGGTGATATATAAGTCTAAGTGCTATTGCTATAGCTCTGGTGCAATATGTGAATATAGCGAGATTGATATATTCTAGACACTGTATCACATGCTAAACTATGGTTTATTTTAACCATATTTATTGGGTGAAGCATAGAGGCTTCAGTCACAGATTATGCTGAATTATGCTGTAAACACTCAATGTTTGGGGTCAAACGACTTACTGAGCCAAAACTAAACAAGTGATATGAATTAGAAGCAAATATATTTCACAGATGTTTGCAAAACAGTCTATAAAGGGCAAAGTCTCTTGGAACAAGAGTAACAAAACACTATTTTCTGTAACAATGCAAACAGGAATATCTATACAAGTAGATACATTTTTTTGTTGTTTTCCAGGGAAAAATCAAAGAGACCTTGAGCTGGCTCAATGCACAGGAATGCAAGTTAACAAAGTTGCTGACTGAGCTAGAGAATGCATCCTTCTACAGGAAGTTTGAAGTAAGTAACTTTGTAAATTTATCCTTTGGAGGATTACATTATATTACAAGAAATATGAAATAATAACAACGGAGCCCTTTTTTTGGTATCTTTTTATGAAATGAAGATTTTGGATTGTGCTTTCTGTGCTGTTTTTAGTCATGGTTACAATTTTATGATAGCATTTTATGTGATTCAGGCCACATAAAGAATTCATCAGCCTTAATAAAGGCCTACCTTTGCATGATGCCACTCCTTCTCTACTTTTTATGCAGTAGGATAATCAAAATAAATCAAAATAAAATTTGATTAATGATCAAATATTTATGCATATGAAGCACAAAATTATTATTTAAAATGTTAATGACCTTTAGAGTATTACCTACACCAGTGATGGCTAACCTTTTTGGCACTGAGTGCACACCCATAATGCAATGCATGCGTGACCCCCCCATGCGCCCCATCCCTGCCCATGTGCACGTGACCTCCCATGTGCGCCCCCCATGCGCGCAGACCCCCATGGATGTGCCCCGCCCCCCGTGCATGCACACATGTTCCCTGCATATGCATGCACAGCAGAGACCAGAAAACCAACTGGCTGGTGGTAGGCACACATGCATCCACGGCGGAGCTGACCTGTTGCGATGGCTGGCATGCCCGCAGATCTGTGGAATGCGTGCCATAGGTTTACCAATACAGACCTATTCTTACTCATTTTTTTTAAAATAGTAGCTTTTCACAATCATTAAAACAGAATAAAACATATGAAGATAGGAACATTTTACATTTTGTGGCAGTTTTATGTCTGAAGTGAAATGAAAAACAATTGGGCTCATAGCTGTTAATGAACAGATCATGTAGTGTTAATGTATTTTAGTCCCCTTTTAAAACCATGCAGGTTCATCCTTACCACAGTAAATCCATGAATATGTTAGCTTCTACATCTCTGGTGTTATTGAAGAAGCCAATCATAATTGCAAAAAATATTAAAACAAAATAAATCACGGTATAAAGAATTTACCTGTCGGTCAGGAAGTTGATGATAAAGATTCAGACTGCTGAGAAGAATCAGACTGAAATATTGTTGCTTAGTTTTCTGTTCCAATAATGGCCAAGCAGAATGGATAGATATGGGTTGTGTTTATGCAATGTGATTTATCAGATTACCTAAAAATCTAACACAGGTAGTCCTCGATTTACAACCATTCATTTGGTGACCACTCAAAGTTACAGTGGCTCTGAAAAAAGTGACTTATGTCCTTTTTTCACATTTACAACCATTGCAGCATTCCATGGTCCTGTGTTCAAAATTTGTATGCATGGCAACTGGCATGTATTTATGATGGTTGCAGTGTCCCAGGGTCATGTGATCACCTTTTGTGACCTGACAAGCAAAGTCAATGGGAAAATCAGATACATGTAAAAACGGTGTTCCTAACTTAACAATTGCAGTGATTCACTGAACAGCCATAGCAAGAAACGTTGTAAAATGGAGGCAAAACTCATTTCATAACTGTCTTGCTTAGCAATAAAAATTTTGGTCAAAGGATTGTGGTCGCGTTGTCAAGGGTTATCTGTAGTGGTATTAAAAGAACTTGTGAGCGATTTTAAGCTTGGTTAGTTTTTGTGGAATAGGCTGTTATTTGAAACTACTCCATTTTGCATATAATTCTAGTATGCAAATTATTATTTATTAAATGTATAAACTGACCAACTCCCAGTTGTAGAAAGTGTTTAAATGATATAACCAGGTTAAGTTCATTATGTGAATATTCTGTTGTTCACTTGAGCATCCATTATTCAGAGATAAACTACCCTTGTATCCAGTCCCATTTAAATATCATGTTCTATAACCATTGACAATCCTATCCTCTTAATGTCCCTAGTTCTTTTAAGTATCTGACACTGACTATATTGAGTGCACTTACTCTTTTCAATATTAATTTAAATCCTTAGGCAATGCTATCATTTACAGAAGCATTTAATGAAGAAAAAAAAGCCTTCATTCCCATTCTGGAATCTAAAAGAAAAGGACCAGAGCTGGATGGAGATTATTCGGAGATGAAGGAAGCATGGGATAACCTATCCTATCAGGTCATTAGGATGTTCGCAGGAATTTGCATTTATTTTGTTGTTGTAAAAGGTTTCTTGTTCATGCATTTGAACATGTGGCTTCTATGAAAACACATTTCTTGCCATACAAATATGAAACAAAGATGGGAGCAATAGAATATTTTGCCAGTCAAAGGGGTAACTTATATGCTCAAAAGAACAATGGAATGGAATGGAATGGAATGGAATGGAATGGAATGGAATGGAATGGAATAGAATAGAATAGAATAGAATAGAATAGAATAGAATAGAATAGAATAGAATAGAATAGAATTCTTTATTGGACAAGTATGATTGGACACACAAGGAATTTGTCTTTGATGCATACGCTCTCAGTGTACATAAAAAGAAAAGATACATTCATCAAGAATCATAAGGTATAACACTTAATGATAGTCATAGGGTACAAATAAGCAATCAAATCATAGTAGGAAATCGTAAGGATACAATCACAAAGTTAAAGTCATACAGTCATAAGTGGGAGGAGATAAGTGATAGGAACGATGAGAAGATTAATAGTAATGCAGACTTTGTGAATAGTTTGACAGTGTTGGAATTATTTGTTTAGCAGGGTGATGGCGTTCGGGAAAAAACTCTTCTTGTGTCTAATTGTTCTGTGGTGCAGTGCTCTATAGCATCATTTTGAGGGTAGGAGTTGAAACAATTTATGTCCAGGATGTAAAGAGTCTGTAAATATTTTCACAGCCTTCTTTTTGACTCGTGCAGTGTACAGGTCCTCAATGGAAGGCAGGTTGGTAGCCATTGTTTTTTCTGCAGGTCTATTTATCCTCTGAAGTCTGTGTCTGTCTTGTTGGGTTGCAGAACCAAACCAGACAGTTTCAAAGGTGGAGATGACAGACTCAATAATTCCTCTGTAGAATGGTTCCAATATGTTGGTACATTTGTATGACATAAAGTATGAATAGTTGAAGGAGAAACTTCTTAATTAAGCAGTGGAACACTTGCCTTCAGAAGTTGTGGGTGCTTCATCTTGGAGATTTTTAAGAAGAGACTAGACAGTCACTTGTCTGAAATGGTATAAGGTTTCCTTCTTGAACAGGGGCTTGGATTAGAAAACCTCCAAAGTCCCTTCCAGCTCTACTCTGATTAAGCAATATGCTGGTATATTTTTGTGATATAAAGTATGAATAGTTGAAGAACCAAAATTAATAGCATTTCTCTGATTTATTTGTCTAGATGACTGAATGGAAAGCAGAGCTGGACAATATGTTACCTCCATCTCTAAATGCCACTGAGGCTTGGCTGAAAGAAACAGAGCAGCATCTGGCACACAATCTACCCATTTCTCAAGATCATTTGAAAGCAACAGCTGCCCTTGAAGAAAAATTAAGAGCTGTACAGGTTGGTTAAGTAAAGTAAAATATTTATTTTTTAATGTATTTATTGATTAAATTTATTTGCTTCCCATCTCGTGGGCAGCTTACAGCATAATAAACATTAACAAACATTAAAAGCATTGAATATAAAATGGCAGAATAAAATCATTAACACAAGATGGAAAAGGAGGGTGCTGGATACGGGGGAGTAGGGAGGTGGGATTAGCTTTTAATTAATCAACCACCTCCAGTATGAAACTTTCCCATTGGATCCCCAACCATCTGACAAAACTAGGTTTTAAGGCTTTTACAAAATGTCAGGAGGGTGGGAGCCAATCTCACCTCAGGGGATAAGATGTTCTGGGGCAAGAGCCACAGAAGACAAGGCTCTTCTGGACCCCACCAGGCAAAATTCCTTTTACTAATATGTATTGGTAAAATATATCATCTTCTTATATACTTGCCTTGCTTAAAGCAACCATCATGGCATTCATTCATTCATTCATTCATTCATTCATTCATTCATTCATTTATTAGTTCGATTTATATGCCGCCCTTCTCCGGAGACTCAGGGCAGCTTACAATGCATTAAGCAATAGCCTTCATACTTTTTGTATATACCTGCTTAGTAGGGTTTTTTGGTCCCCCCTAAGCGGTGTTCTTTTTTATACAAAGTCAGCTTATTGCCCCCACAAACCGGGTCCTCATTTTACCTACCTCAAAAGGATGGAAGGCTGAGTCAACCTTAAGCCTGGTGAGAATTGAACTCGCAGTAATTGCAGGCAGCTGACAGCTAAGTGCTACTTTAACAGCAGTTTAGTCCGCTGCCCCACCAAGGCTCTTATTTACTGTTGTTTGTAGCACTGTTAGTACTGTAATACAATCAGAAATGCCCTTTTCCTATTATTTGGGGTACTGTGAACAATATTGAGGAAAAAAAGGACCACAAGCTTACATTTGCTTCACTATATAATGAACAAGAATCTAAACAATCAAGTAAATCCAACTTACACAAACCATTTTTGTAAGCAGCCTACATTCGCCCAAAAGAGTGAGATGGGTGGAATATAAATTTAATTAATAAATAAGTCAAATGAGTAAGCATGCATTTCTATTAGAGTTTGTCTTCTACTGTAGTATATACAGTTTTATTTTAAAATAGTCTTTATTTACATTTGTAGTTAAAAAGAAGACAAAAAGCAAACAAAAGAAAGAACAAAACGACATAACAAAAAACATAAAGGGCTATAAACAATACCTTAGTAAACTAATATTTAACATAAACCTATACAATATATTCATAATACAGTCCGGGGGAGACAGGACAACCTTTTTTTCAAAAAAAATTGATTTATATGCCGCCCTTCTCCCTCAGAGCGGCTTACAGTGCGTTAAGCAATAGCCTTCATACTTTTGTATATTTATACAAAGTCAGCTTATTGCCCCCACAAACTGGGTCCTCAATTTACCTACCTTAGAAAGGATGGAAGGCTGAGTCAACCTTGAGCCTGGCGAGATTCGATCTTACTTTAATTGCAGACAGCTGGTGTTAAATTACAATGCTCTGTCTGTTGAGCTATCCAGGCTATTTTGAGCTTATATACCAATCAGGTCTATCCGACCTCACTTTATATATGCAATAAAGTATCTTCAATATATACAGCGCCTGTTTATATTATATTAATCTGATTGTTGTCTTCTTTTCAATAGCCAAATATACCATTTTTCCCAAAATAGACATGTTGGCGTTTGGTCTCTGTCTTTCAATTTTTTGGTCAATCTATCTGCTTCCGCACAGTCCAGTATCTTTTTTTATTATTGCTTCATCTGGTGGGATATATTTGTCTTTCCAAATCTGAGCAAATGTTATTCTTGTTGCCCGTAATTATATGCAATACGAGGTACCACAAATCTTTTTTTTATGTTTTCCGGCCTTGGAGCCGAGCAAGTAAAAGGGGAAAATAGAGGACAAGATAAGAGGATTTTGCCAGTCATTTGCAATGAAATGAGGGATGAATTGGGACTGAAGGATATTTGGTGTGAGTATAATTTGATAGCTGAGCAATATGCTTATTATTCCCCCAGGCACAAATTGTGGTCCAGACTGGACATGATTTGGTTGTCGCAAGAGCTTAGTACCCAAGGGAAAGAAAGAATTGCTGTAGATTTCTATAAGGAATTATATAAGAGGGAGGAGATTTCAGCAGGAAAAGTAAAAAAGTATATAGAGAATTCAGATCTACCTAGGATTTCTAGCTTGACGAAACAGATTTTAGAAGAGGAAATGACTTTGACAGAGATTGAAATAGTATATACAGTTTTAGGATGCATTGCATAACAGATACAATAGATTTGGGGTTGCTTTTCAAATGATTGGCTGAAGTCACATTTTGAGATAAGCCAAAACTCTTGACATTTCCCTCATTCTTTATGCTGGATGCGACATTGTAAGATATTTAAACGATGACTTCGTTCAGCCTTTTAGTGCTATTGAGTGGAAAATGTAAAGGGCAACCAACTCTAGCATTGCTCTGAATATTATCTCTTTGGGCAAATACAACCCCAGGCATACTCACCAGGCATCATCAGTGGGCTCTGCTGGGTTTTGGGGCTTTTGGCAATCGCCCAAGAATTACAGCATCTGATAATATATCCTAGGGTGCACTATAATATAAAACAAGGTAAAATAAAAAACAGTGTAATATTCATATTGTACAGAAAGAATACTATCAGCTCTTTAAGTAAAGAAAGATGCAGTATTTCAGGAACTGTCTTTATAACCATTTTTATAAACTATTCCATAATTATTCAATGATACTTTTCTTTGAGAAATTTATTAACCTATTGCTGTTCTGTCCTATTGCTAGAAAAATTTATTTATTTATTTATTTATTTATTTATTTATTTATTTATTTATTTATTTATTTATTTATTTATTTATTTATTTATTTATTCAAATTTCTATACCGCCCTTCTCCTTTCGGACTCAGGGCGGTGAACAGCCAAGATAAAAACATCTATACAAAACATCACAGTTAAAAAATAAAGTTAAAATAATTTATAAATTTGGCCCATAATTTAAAACTTGTCAATTAAAATCAATATTAAAATTTTAAAACTAACCCTAAAATCAAGACAGAACGGCTAACTGGAAAAAATGAGTTTTTAGGGCCCGACGAAAAGTCCGAAGGTCGGAGATCACTCGTATCTCTGGGGGTAGATTGTTCCATAGGGTAGGTGCCACCACAGAGAAGGCTCTCCTCCTGGGGGTCGTCAGCCGGCATTGTCTGGCCGACGGCACCCTGAGGAGGCCCTCTCTGTGGGAGCGAACCGGCTGGTGGGAGGCTATTGGAGGCAGAAGGCGGTCCCGTAAGTACCCTGGCCCTAAGCCATGGAGCGCTTTAAAGGTGATCACCAACACCTTGAAGCGCACCCGGAAGACCACCGGAAGCCAATGCAGCTCGCGCAGGAGAGGAGTCACATGGGAGCGCCCCGTCGCTCCCATAATCCCCCGCGCAGCCGCATTCTGCACCAGTTGGAGCCTCCGGGTGTACCCCAAGGGGAGCCCCATGTAGAGAGCGTTACAATAGTCCAGACGAGAAGTGATGAGTGCTTGAGTGACCGTGCGTAGGGAGTCCCGGTCCAGAAAGGGGCGCAACTGGCGTATCAGGCGAACCTGACAAAAAGCCCCCCTGGCCACGGCTGTCACATGCCCTTCTAAAGACAGCCGCGCATCCAGGAGGACACCCAAGTTGCGGGCCCTCTCCGTGGGGGCCAATGATTCGCCCCCAATAACCAGCGATGGCGTCAGCTGGCTATACCGGGACGCCGGCAGCCACAGCCACTCGGTCTTGGAAGGGTTGAGTCGAAGCCTGTTTCTCCCCATCCAGACCCGCACGGCCTCCAGGCACTGGGACATCACTTCCAAGGCATCATTGGGATGGTCTGGGGTGGAAATGTACAGCTGAGTATCATCAGCACATATAGATGAATAAATGATGCTTTAATTGTAAGACATTTGTGAATAATGCTTCTGTTTTTAGAATTCGATGGAAAGTTTTCAACAACATTTGGAAACCCTTCAGTCCTTTGACAATAGAGATAATGCTGGAATGCTGGTAGTTCCACCTCAGAAGCTGGAAGAAATGAGAAAAAGGTTTGTGATGTCAAATTCCTCCTTTGATTTGCTGCATTCAGCTAAATATAATTGTGTTCTTATCATATTTAGTAGCCTAACTGCAGATCGATAGTGGGCATCTCTGCTGCTCTTATTGACACACACATTGTATGCATTTCCCACAACCTGATATCCTCCAGATGTGATGTATTCACTAGATTGGGGAATTTATTCAATCCCAGGATCTGATTTTCCTCGTAGGCAAGTTGTGTGGTCTTATTCTCCCCATGATCAATTCAAGCCTAGCTTGTGGTTTCTCTGAAATCACTGCCTGGATTAACATGTTTAATTTGTTTTTGTTTTTTGGAGAGGGGGGGTTCATATAAGGTATTGTAATATAAACTAATTCAATAGTCTGAATTTTCACCAAACAAAGTTAGAACTAATTAACTAAGATTAAGACATATTAAGCTCACCAGGAATGTGTGCAAACATAGCAAACAATGGTGCTCTAAATGATCTGATTAAGCAAATTGTGCAAATCCAGCTAATAGAAAGCAAAATGTAGATGGGCCACAGGCCTGATTCAACACAGCTCTTCTTACATTTTTTGTTTCTGGAAATAATGCCAATTTCCTGCCATTTGTCATTCATATTTTTGCATCTAGTTTATAAATGTATGAAGCTATTTAATTCTGAATCAGACTGTTGATCCATCTCGTTCAATGTTGCTTCTATTAATTGCTAGGGGTCTTTTAAAGTCCTTCAAGACTTCATATAGTTATTAAAGTCTTGGCTGGGTCCTGAAGGCCCTCTAGCAATTGTAACACTTTCTTTTGCTCTTCAGATGCATCTACTTTATTCTATTATTCTTGCATCATCATGATCAGATCATAGCATTTCTTGTTCCCAGTTCAACCTAACACATCTGTAAATCGGTTAGTAATAAAGACAGAACAACGTATTTAACTGGTAAAAAGCTGTGCATTTTTTTAGATCACAGTGTGTTTTAAAGAGTGCAGATTAGGCTCATTGGTTTTGTCTTACATTTTATAGACAAGATGTTGGGTTTATTTTCAGGTTCAGCAAAGTTCAACTTGAAAATTTCAGCATTATTGCAGAATACTACTGCTCATCCAGCTCAGCTCTCTTCAACGAACTGACATCTAAACTGAACATCTGGAACATCAAGTTTGGAACCAAGGAGACTGTGGAGTTATTGCTATTAGATTGGCATGTAAGCATTATAGTTGCTTCTTGGATAGCTATGCAGAAGAGACTCAAGAGCTGAATCAAAGGCACCCATACAAATTCTGTACATACTATTTATTCATTTTAGTTTTAATTTTTATTAAATATTTTATCCTACCTTTATTACTTTTATAATTAAGTCAAGGCAACATAAACATAAATAATACTTCTTCCCCCTCCTATTTCCCTACAACAACAATAACCCTGCCAGGTGGGTTGCCTGACAGAAAGAATGATTGTCCCAAAGTCATCCAGCTGGTTTTCATGCATAAGGCAGGACTAGAACTCACAGTCTCCTGGCTTCTAGGCCAACACTTTAACCACTGCACCCATCTGGCTGCTCTAAGCAAGTATATGGATTATGGATTTAGCATGTTAAAAGTGCCACATCTTAGCTGCAGTTGTAAATAAGTAATACATATTTTGTCAAGGCTTTGTATAGGTATGACAAACTCCTTCTCAGCAATGCATCCCCCAGCAGA
Organism: Pituophis catenifer annectens; assembly: GCF_029215685.1. Lineage (NCBI taxonomy): Eukaryota > Metazoa > Chordata > Lepidosauria > Squamata > Colubridae > Pituophis > Pituophis catenifer. Next base: position 318,943,855 of record NW_027256881.1, on the reverse strand, counting down.
CCCAAGAAGTTCAGATAAATACATTCATTGCAGAGTATTGAGAACCCATTTGAACAAAGCAGTTCAGCGACTAGCAGTGTATAGGAATCTTGCCCTACATGCGTATGAACTGGGCTCAGGGTTAAATACTGGGCTCCTTCCTTCTGCCTCTTCAAGTCAATAGCTTTTGAGCTGCTTGCTTTTTGTCCTTGAAGAGTTCAACTATCTCTTTCCCATTTTAAAAGCAGCTTTCTTGCATCAGAAATTCTCATTTTATCAGTCTTAATTCTTCTAATACGAACATCCAGCAGATGTCAGTGTAAATCTACAAACATTTAATAAGAAGCTGAGAAAAACCACAATTTGTTTCTCCAAGTAGGAAGACTTGCCAAATGTTGTAAGGTCTAAACCTTGACAGTGTTGTTGGTGGTTTGAGAGGCAGAGAACACTATTCACTCTTGAACTGCCTGTATAAAGTCCTGTTGTTTTTAAAAGCTGCTTGTTAAAGCTTTAAATTAATTTATTTCAATTGAGATCATGTATTCTGGGACTCTCACATATTTCAAAGTTCATGCCTCGTACAAACTATATGCTAGATGAGGATTTTTTTAAATTTGTTCTTTCATCATGTTATCCTCATGGACATTTTAATTTTTTTTTTCTCACCCTCCTCCACCTCAGCAGATTCCTTACTTTTATCCCTTACTTTGTCTCCGTTTCATCTGATCCATATAAACTCAGATAATCTGTAAATCTCAAATTGAATTACTTCTAATTCTCTACAGCGGCAAACATTTCTTAAACAAATGTGTCATTTTATTTTGGGACAGAATTTTATTGAAGAAAAAGGTTTTCTTGGTCAACTAGACACTGCATTACAAGTATGTGAAGCACAGAAGAACAAAATGATAAAAGATCCTAATTTGGGTAAGAATTCATCACAGTGGTTCTGTCCAGGCTTCACCGTTCCCTTGATTTTCAGTGCTTGGTCTGTAAGGATTATTGTTACAGGGCCAGAATCGCACAAGCCATGAATTAACAGCAATGCATTTAAAGAAACTTAAGATTTAAGGGCATATAAAAAAAGGGGGGGAGGAACTGTCAGGGACACCTTTTCCTTCTTGAAAACAATCTTAAGAAAATGAAGTGTGTTCGTTAGGTATGAAATAGAGAATATTGGATAGAGACAGAGCAAAGGAAGTAAAATGAACTAATGGAATGGCTAGAATCTTGAACCTTCAAAAACATGCATTTATTATGCACTGTCACGAGATATTTGGCCTTGTTCTCACTAAGGTAAAGAAAAGTAGAAATTTAGCTTTTCAAAAAGATGAGCCCACCTTCTCCCAAGTGTTATCATTTTTAGCATGAAGTGATTTTTATTGTATTAGTAATAAGCATTTCATGTAAGCACTCTCTGGAGCCCCAAAATAGATTCAGCATCTTCCTGAGAACAACGGAATATATACCTTGTCTTGGAAATGGGAAGAATTCCTAAATTCTTAAGGATTTTCAGGAAAAATGATTTAAATAATGCCACCATGATTTTGTTTGGTGTAAGATAGGGAAGAAAGAAACACCGACAAGCTTCCTGAATGCCTGTTTCTTGACTTTGTTTACCTGTGACTGATACCCTATGACCCACTAAGCTGTATTAGTAAGATTTCATTCATCTTTAAGGTAGCTATTTGGGACAGAACAAACAATACATTATGTACCTATTATTCCCTTGTTAGTAGATACATAAATGTTTTCCATTTTATGGGAGCCTACTAAAGAATGGTTGGCAAGATGAAGTGAGACAATTTCATTAAATATAGGATGAAGGCTTGATCCTTATGGCAAATTTACTTAATTGCAGTTCATTCATATATATATATATTGCAAGAAATGAATTATAATTGCATGTTAGAGTCTCATCCCAATGACAAATGTATTTACCTTGTGCAAGTTGTTCTCTTTCAATATTGATTTTTGATCTGTAAAATCAGGAAAGTAGAAAGTCTTTGTATACTAACTGTGGAAATGGTTAATGATGTTATTATTTTAAAATATTTTAGAAATTGATCCTGAAGAAACAGTCAAATTGTTTAAGATGACAGAAGTTCAGATTTTCAAGTGCAGAGAGTACATTAACAATGTGAATGACACCTTAAAAAAAGTTTTATCGTCTTGGGCCATCTATGCGGAGAACATCCAGTTACTAAAACCTTGGCTGGAAGAGACTCGAAAAGACCATCTTAAGAAGGTATTTTTATTTTTTTTCCAGTTATTGAAATTGTTTTGAAAATTATGGATGCACCATAAACATCATATGGATTTTAATATGATCCTTTAGATCTCCCCAGAAACTTTGGCAGCCTGGAATTCACGGCATGGTTCCTTGAATGAAGCTGGAAACTTTTTGATTGAATCCAGCAATGCAGAAGTGGGATCAGCTGTTTCTGGAGAATTGAAAAAATTGAACAGAAAATGGGCTAAGCTTATAAAGAAGACAAAGTTCGTGAGTGGACATAAATATTTTACTTTCCTAATTAGATTAAGTCATACTTTACAGTACAATGAAGTGTTACAATATTAACACTGCACTGCACTGTACTGTGAGGTTAGAAATTAAAAGAAGGAATAAAAAGTTTCATATCATCACTTTGGATTTAAGCTCAATACCAGTAGTTCAGTGTTAAATTTACATAGCAATAGCACTTGCAATAGCAGTTAGACTTATATACCACTCCACAATGCTTTATAGCACTCTCTGAGCAGTTTACAGAGTCAGCATATTTCCCCCAACAATCTGGGTCCTCATTTTACTGACCTTGGTAGGATGGAAGGCCGAGTCAACCTTGAGCAGCTCAGAATCGAACTCCTGGCTGTGAGCAGTGAATAAGCCTGCAATTCTGCATTCTAACCACCATGCCACCACGGCTCCATATTATATATTTATGTATTAAATCTGCAGACTCATCCCTGGTTTTTTCCGAAAGGATTGAAAAAAACTCAAATGAAGTGATAGGCAACCTCCCCCAGATAAATGCTTATGAGATGTGTCCAATTTTAATCCTATCATTCATAATCAATTGCCTTTAATTTTAATATTAAGTAATATTGCAGTGAATAATATTATTCCTTCTGTATTTATTTATTTTCTTTCTATCTATCAAGTTAAATTAGAATTCAGTGGCATAGGGACTAATCTCAAGGTTTTCTTACACTGCATTTATCCGTTTTACAGAAATGGAATTTGCATATGACCTATCAATTAAAGTCTTCAAAAGTCATTGATGGTTTTGTAATAAATTAGTAACACAAGAGATTTATTGTGTCATAAGCCTTAATAGACCTACTTTCTTGTATGCATGAAATATTCTTAATTAGTATATTTTTTTTAAAGCATGGCAAAAAGACCTTGATATATGTTGATATTGCCACATTTTTAAAACTCCCAAGTCTATACAAGAATACCACCCATTCATAATAGTTATTATTTTATTGTACTAATTGAGAAAATCAATTAAAAGTATCACATTTGAAGATTCTTGGATGACTTTCATTAATACAAACACATACATAGAATAAAGACATCAAAGTCCAAATAGCAAATTTGGGGATTAAAATAAATGTTGCTTGATGTTTGTAGGAAATGAAATTGTTGAGGATGCAAGAGGAAGAAATGATGTTAGTAACAGATAATAATGGAAATGTTGAGACTTCTAAAAAATTCAATCCAGATGTGTTTAACAATCCAGTGGAACCCTCAAAAGAGCTTCCTAAAATGTGCTTTGAAAAGGCAGAGGTAAAGAATCTGCTACTTTATATATAAACTGGAATTTTTTACTTGCCTTATTTGCTGCATTCTGAACCAAATCTCTATTTTTGCCACTCATTACAGGCGATATAGTTTCTGTGCATTTGCTGGGAGGGAAAAACCACTCCTGTAATCCTGCTTTCAGATCTGCAGATGTATTGGTTTAGGACTACCCATCTAAAAGGACTACCCATACTTGTACTGGGCAGTTACTAATCCTCTTATGGTTGCAACACATGGCCAACTGTATGCTGTTTTCAAATTACTAATAGCTGGGGAACAATAGTAGAAAGAAATTTATTATTATTATTAGGGTTCATCGTAGTCAGCCAGATATTCAGATTGGGTTTGGCATTTTTGTCTACCCATCGAGTCCTTTCCAAGGAACTGGGATAGGCAGATCTGGATGTTTGATGGTGTTACAGATATCATCACAGGATGTAAACTGTTCCCAGTAAAGCTGCCTTTTGCAATTAACTGATGGCGAATTTGTCCCTGCCTATGGTGTTCAAATGGTACCCCGGTTGTTTTTGGGATTGCACCCAAGACCCCTATTACTATTGGTACTACCTTTGCTTGTTTGGGATCTTCTTGCTGCAACTCTCCAGGTGGTCCACTGTTTTCTTCAGCTTCTTTGCATAGGTGGCATTTGCTATCTGTTGCTGTCTTCTCAATTCTGGCTTTGTATGTATTTGTTCTTAGGCAGAATTAGTCCCTCAGTCTCCTCCTTCTCTTCTTCCTCCACCCCAGGGAAATCTGGTTTACCATTGTGAGAAACAGAATATTAAACTTTGGTCTAGCCCAATATGGCTTGGTTTGTGTTTTTGTAATATCTAAGAAGTATAGTATGAGTCATATTGACCAATGTTTGACTTAGGGTCAGGTGTATTTCTGGAGAGGATCTGTCAAAAACATTATGCTGCCAGGCGTGGCCGCATAATTGAAGCTCCCTCCTATTTTGTTTGTGTCACCCACATAAAAGGGACCAAGGCTTCAATCTCACAGTTGGAGTTGCCATCTTGACTTTTAAACCTTCCCTGCAGAAGTTTCTGCTAAAGTTTCTAGGCTCTTGTCAGGCTTTTGTCATCCAGGAACAACAATCCAGAGTTCAGTTCTTTATTTGCTTACATACAATAGACAGAGCACTTATATTTCCTGGGCTATTGCTTACCTATTTGGCTTGGTCAGCTTGATTCAAGCCCACTTTGGGGAGTTCTAAAATTCAGTTACCCAGAATACAGGCTTGCATAGACTTCTAATAGTATCTTATTGGAAAATGCTTTCCAAAGCTTTCTTGTTAGGCTAAGCCCAAAAACAACATGGAACAATCCATCTACAGTAGTGGCCAAAATTATGGAAACCTTTTGGGAAAAGTGTATTTTCTAAAACTATCTAATAACACTGCTTTTTTTGGAAGTAGTACCATAAAATTATATATCAAAGGAAAGATAATTTAATCAAGAATGTAATGCAATAACTTTTATGAAGGACTTGCTATTAGAATAGTAGTTACAGTATAAAGAAGAAAAGTGAAACACGTAGAAAAAATGAGATATACAAAAATTATCACATCAGTTAATACTTAGTTGGGTAACCTTTGCAATGAATTAAGGCCTTACAACATCTTCCCATGGAGTGAACCAGGTCTTTTAGTCCTGCAGCTGTTATAATGTGAAACCAAGATTGAATGATTGCTTCTATTAACTGGGTGTTATTGTGAGTCACTTCCAAGTACCAAGTTTCTTTAGTCGGCTCCATAGATTTTCAATTGGGTTAAGGTTTGGGCTATTCCCAGGCTATTCCAGCTGTAAAATATGATTATCTTGAAACTCCCCCAAAAAAGTGGTGTTATTAGCCATCAAACCCAAAAATACACTTTTCCCAAAAGGTTTCCACAACTTTGGCCACTACTGTAGAGTTCAGGACTTTATTTGTTTACATGCAGTGGAAGAAATCTTGCCAAACTAAATCCTTACTTCTCTTACCCTGGGAGATTTTAGGGAGTGGCTGTCCGAACTCTTACTTGTCTCCAATCCAGGTCTGGGTTGGGCTGTCTCTTGTCTCCCCCCCAAGCCTTCAGGAATATGTGCCCACCTGCTGGGAAATGGCTGCCTCACTGTAATCCATCACCCTAGCTCCCCTTCCATAGACACCATCTCTCACAGCTTTTTCCAACATTTGCATACAGTGTATGGATATTCATGACTTAATTTTTTTTTTAAAAAAATATCAACTATAATCTCTCTTCCTGTAACTGAAGTCCATTATTTCATATTCTGCAGTGAGTGAGAATGGAGTGAGTGAGAGATAGGAGGTCTTGACCTTATTCTGAGAGATATCCTTTTAAGTATTTGAAGGGTGTCATCTTATTCTCCCTCATCTATCTTTTCTGAAGGATAAGCATACCCAGTTCCTTCAATCCCTCTTCATAACAGTTTCTATTCTCCTACCATCTTCATTGCCCCTAGTTGAACATTTTTCAATTTTCTCTGAATCCTCCCTAAAGTAAGTAGCTAGAACTTGATGCAGTACTTGATGTGGAGGTCTGATCAAAAAAGAATATAATGGGATGATTTCACCATTTAGAAATGGTACTTCTGTTTACGAAACTTAAAATTGAATTTACCTTTTTTGCAGCTATATCTCGTGCTATATTATCTATGTCTTATATTTATCTTTTCCATTTTCTAGTTTTTAAGAGGATCAGATTCATAAAGAAAATTTTTAATGCAGTCCTATAAGAGAATGAATTACAGAAATGTACACAATCCTGAAATGTATACATCTTCCCATAATTGTTTGTATTTTGATAATGATCATTGGGATTATTCCAGCTCCAGAAAAAAGATTTTTTGTATGCAGTCAATATAAGTTTACAGAAAGTTCAGACAGTAAGTTTTCCATCTTCCACCTGAAGTCTCTTAACAATTGAGTAATAGGAAAAGATGAACCACAGGCCTTTTGATGATGGTGGATACATGGTAAGACTACATGATGTTTTTTTCCTATGATTTTTCTTCCTAGATTGCTCCTATTAGCCTTCAGACAGATCCATGTACACCAGATGAGTTCTTCTCAGAAGATGAGGACAAGCTAAACTTTGAAAAAGCTCACAAGGAACTTGAAACAATTGTTCTAAAAGCTGTGCATCTTGTAGGCCAAAATACAATTCCTGAAGAACCACATTCAAAATACGAAGTGAGTTAATCCATGATACCACTGCTTAATAAGCAGCCTGAAGGGCAGAATACTGTGGTTGTCATACATGAAAAACAAAAATGGATACTATGTGAGCTTTAAAATACATGTTAAGGATGTTTCCAGGCAGAAGTTAAAAAAAAAAAAGTATGCTCTACCAGTGTTCCTTTTATGATAGCTTGAGCTCTGTCAACATTTTAGAGGTTTAATGGATTCTTTAAATCTTGTAAATGCTTAAGGCATCCATTTTACCTGCTAAAACCAACTCCCAAAACAAGTTTGGCCCTGTGTATTTTTGGAATGAGGTCCTCAAAATATTATGCAAAATGTGGTGCAGTATTTGAATTGATGGGAATTGTACATCTCTGACATAAATAATCTGGACTGTGAAAAACACCAAAGTGATGTCTCCAAATCAAGTCTGAAAGCACATTTTTCAGTTAACACATTTTATTAAAAGGCATAAGCCTTTGTGAGCTGCAACTCCTGCATTGGCTGGAAAAGATATTACTAGACCCCTGATTTTTTGCTGCCATAGATTAACCACCTGTTAACAAAAAACAGCAACCTTATGTTTATTAACAGTTACAATTTAGAAACCACAGTTAATATTGATATAAAGTCTTCCTTATCTGTAAAATTTTAAATTGTCTAAATCATCATAGCGTTAATCATCTCTAGTTCATATGTATAGATACCGCTGTACCCAAATAATATAATGTATTACTTGTATCTTTTTTTTAAAAAAGGAACAGCAGTGCCTGTCCCTTCCCTATTTTCCTTCTGCTTTCGATTGTAAAGTAATTGAAATATTGTAAAGTAAATGAAATAATTGATTCTATTCCACTCCACTCCACTCCACTCCACCCACCCCACCCCACCCCACCCCACCCCACCCTACCCTACCCTACCCTACCCTACCCTACCCTACCCTACTCTAATTTCCTGCCTAAGCAGGGGTTTGGACTAGAAGACTTCGAAGGTCCCTTCCAACTGTGTTATTCTATTCTATTCTAAATATGATGGCATGTCCCCTAGGGATGCAGCTTCTTGGTAGGAAGCTGCAACTAATATTTGTAAACAAACAAATATACATGAGTGTTTAACTTAGGAATCCAGTAGCCACACCTGCTGGTCTTATCTAGTGAGGGCTGTGGGACTGAGATCAGCACACGGCAGAATGGAGATACTTGTAATTTCCCTATGCAGTGCCCCAGAGTTATATCAAAGATCTAATAGGAAGGGATAGTAACAGGGCTTCAAACTAATGAGACCAGAGAACCTAGGAAAGATACACAAACCAGGTCTGTGATGGGCCCTATCTTCATGTTAGGGCTACAAAAGCTACTCAGTGTTTCTCAACCTTGGCAACTTTAAAAAAGTAAGAGCCTTGGTAGTACAGTGGTCTAAGGCACCCTGTTATTAAGCTGGTTATTAAGACCAGCTGCCTGCAATTACTGCAGGTTCGAATCTCGCCAAGGCTCAGGGTTGACTCAGCCTTCCATCCTTTCTAAGGTAGGTAAATTGAGGACCCAGTTGTGGGGGCAATAAGCTGACTTTGTATAAATATACAAAAGGATGAAGGCTATCGCTGAGCACATTGTAAGCCGCCCTGAGTCTCCGGAGAAGGGCGGCATATAAATCAAATTAAAAAATTAAAAATTAAAAATAAAAATTAAAAATTAAAAAAAAAATGTGTGGACTTCAACTCCCAGAATTCCCCAAGCCAGCATGAATGCAGTGAATGCACATTAGATGAGCTGTTCTTGTACTGTCAGTGGTTTCAAGCATGTTATTTCAAATGCTGTCCTTCCATGTCCAGCAAATCTTCTTTTAAGCTATAATTCTATTGGAATGGGGAGGACCCTTATATCACCTTGCATGCATCTACTTTGGGGCGTGGGGGGGGGAGGTTGCTGTTTTGATTATCATTCTGCAATTTTATGTCATTTTCTTCCAGGAGGCTTTTAGCATCTTGGATACTAACATTCTTAGCAAGTTTTTGAAAGCAGCAGAACAACTGAAAAGCATTTTATCGGCTCATGAAAAGGCACTGGTGGAGGAAAGGAGCAAAGATGTTTGTGAGAGATGGGAGGTGAGAAAATGTGCTTGGAAATAGATATTTTAATCAAGAAGAAGCCACTTGATCATTTAATATTTACATGAAATGTTTGCAGGATATTTTTTTTTTTTGCTGCAGCATGAATGATATAATGGTGAGAATTATTAGCTTCATCCAAAGAGACCTAGGCTGAAGACATGTCTCAATAAATTAGTTCCACTAAGTAATGATGGACAAGTTACTATTATGTGGTTACCAGAACTTTCTCCATATTTACAGTAACTGTATAGAACAGCTGTGGGGGGGCAGAAAGAGAGGTGAACTGGGCTGCATGACTGGCATGGTGGCCCCATGACTGGCCGGCTCGGATACACGTACACAGCTTGACTTGTGTGAGAGGTGCGCATGCACACAAATGCCTGCCAGCCTGCTGCTTGCGCAAGTTGAGTTGCATGTGCACGCATGCCGGCCAGCGACTTGCGTGGCCCAGTTCTGAATAGACCATGATACGGTAGTGGGCTGTGGCCCAGGGGTTGGGGACCCCTGGTATAGAGGATGTGAGTCTGTTGCACATCTAGACCTAGATTCAAAATCTTGTGGCTCTCCATTACTACTACAGCTTCTTCATTTGGGGATTTTGGCTGGTATCAAGAATACATAATGCATTCTTTTTGCTGATCTTGTGCAAGGATTTTGATGTACATTGCCAGGAGATTCATTGAAAGCGTGTGTACGTTCATGCATCATGTAAAAATGGGCTGATATATACTTGGCAGAAGTTTAAGACAGAGCCTTTTCAGTGACTGCATCCAAATTTTTTTTATTTATTAAATTTTTGTGCTGCCCATCTCCCCTGCAAAATGACTCTGGGTGGCTTACAGGTTATTACAAATTTTACAAAATTCCATGAAGGATTTCTCCCTTTGTGTTATGAAATAGACAGTGAGCTCTTAGGATCCAATCTGGGTCAGTCACCGGAAACAGAGGTTTAGTCTTCCAACTAAACTCATGCTGGAGCCCATCCTCAGGGAACTCATCTCTACCAGAATGAGCTCTCTCTGCTAATTTATTTTCTATTCTATATTTTCATCTGTATTTTTCATATAATCATGTTTTAACTTGCTTCCATTTTCAACAAAATTGTAAATGGAGTTGACTGGGGTGGGTTCTACTTACCTTTACTATTGGTTTGCAACAGGATCGCGTGCACGTGTTTGCTTCGCTTGCGCACGCACCAAGCTTCTGTGCAGATTGCCTATGATGACATCTAGGGCAATGGGCGGAGCCTCCCGCTAGTTTTACTACCAGTTCTTGTGAACCAGTCCAACCCGGGGGCAACCCACCACTGGAGTGACATATTAACAGTTTATAAATGTTGGATAAATATGGCATATGATATGGTTGTATTAATAGATTGCTATAGTTCTCAATGTTTTATTTGTTCACTTAGTTTTCAATGTTAATCACTATAGACCAGTGATGGCTAACCTTTTTGCCATCGCGTGCCAGGGAGCGGGGCGGGGGAGGTTTGCATGCACTCATGCCCACACCCATAATTCTATGCGCCCCGCCCTGTGCATGCATGCGCAACCCCCTCCCACCCCCGCTCCTGACATGCGACGGCCAGGTAGGCCCATTTTTCTTTCTTACCTGGCTCCAGATCCCCTGTATGCATCTGGGGAGGGTGAAAACAGCCCCCCCCGGAGGCCTGAAATGGCACATTTCCCAACTTCCAGTTTGACAGGAAGTGACTTTTTTGCTGTCCTCAGCCTTCAGACCCTCTCTAGGAGGGACAGCAAAAATTTTTTTCACCCTCTCCAGATGCATAGAGGGGATCTGAAGCCAGGTGAGAAAGAAAAATGGGCCTTCTCCCCCCCCCAGGCCCTCTGGAAGCAGGAAACAGCCTGTTTCCCTACTTCTGGTGGGCCCAGAAGGCCTGAAAATCAGCTGGCCAGTGTGCACATGTGCGCATGTGCATCGGAGCTGAGCTGGCATGCCCACTGATATGGCTACGCGTGCCACAGGTTCGCCATCACGGCTATAGACATTTGTAATGAAGGAAAGTGCCTAAATATACAAACAAATATGTAGAGGAGTATTTTGTGAACCCTTCTATATTCTCTCTCTTATCTACATATCCTCTGGATGAACTTTAATCTTTTAATTACAACTTTTATGTTTATTTTACTGTTAACTGCCTTGAGTGGAAACTCAGGAAGATTGTAATGAACAGACACATAGCTTGCAGGGTTATTCTGAAGCTAAAATGTTATTCTGATTTTAGAACAAGATTTTGATTTGAAATACTTCCCTTGGTGCTTAAAATGAATGTTTGGATTTGGCCATCTCTTTTGCAGGCTGCTCGCTGTGAAATCATGTCCTATATTCACCTGAAATTGAAAATTGAAAGAGAGAAGTTCAATAAGACTTTTTCAAACCTTAATAAGCAGATAAATAAAGAGAAGAAACTGCTCAATGCTGGGAAAACCAAAGGACTTATTGAGGAGCACGAGGTACCATATAAAACTGGCATTCTCTTTTGTTTCTCAGACATTTTTTATTATTATTATTTTACAAGCCACCATGTAATGGGTCAGAATTACAATTATGGTTCCCCGATATCTCAATGCCACAAGAGATTTTCTTTCACTCTGTTTCCTGACATCATTGTCACTGGGAGAGGCCAAGAACGCAAACTGGAATTGTCCGCTGGGAAACAATGTAAAACTGAATGATGCTGTAATATAACGATGCAATGATGTGTTTACTAAGATGGTTCGCTGCATGTCCCAAACTGAAATAATTATAATCTACTAGTTCAGTAGAATCTATGTACCTGAGCTGAAAGTGTGCATATATGCTGCCTGTCTATAGTAAGCAAGGATTTTTTAAAAAATCCAACATGGTACCTGTGAGGTAAATTACTGGTGAACAGTAACTGGATAAATATTCTGATCTTTTTAGTTCTTTCTCTGCTATTTGGCTGTCCAGTGCTTTGGACTTCCCTCCCCCCTGCAAAAAAAGTGCCTTGGAGCATGTCCCTTTTTTGAAGTGTGGCAGACAGATGTTATATTTGCCCTGTTGCATACTCCAAGGCAGAGGTCTCCAACCTTGGCAACTTTAAGGCTGGAGGATTTCAACTCTCAGAACTCCCCCGCCAGCTGGCGGGGGAGTTCTGGGAGTTGAAGTCCTCTAGGCTTAAAGTTGCCAAGGTTGGAGATTCCTGCTCAAAGGCACCTTTGGATATTGAATTTGTAGCACCATATTGTCTGGTTATTTAATGGAGCAAAGAGCTCAACTTCATATCAACAATGACAATTGAATATCTTAACAGGTCGGCCCTCTGGCTTATGAATTTCAGACATTCCTTATCCATAGTGTTACCATAGCCATGATGCTTCAAGAATATGATTGATTAGGTTACGTTTAAATGTGTTTGTGGGACTGCCATTAAGAGTTTTATGGGACTAGTGCAGATGGTTTCAATTGTCAGTTAATAAGGACTTGGAGAACTCAAGATGGGTGTATCTGCATTTCTGTATCCATTTAGGCCTTCTTTTCTCAGCAAGGTAGCCTGGGTGAGCTTAACACTTGTTTACAAGCTTTGAAAACGATGAGTGACAAAATAACCAAAGTGGAAAAGGAGTCCAAAATAAAGCTGCCAATTGCAGAATATGAGCAAAAGAAAAAAGAACTTCAAAAATGCGCAGCAACTATTTACAATGAGCTGGTATCTAGAACTGGCGATGACCATTCATCTGAGAAAGGGTGGGTATTTTCAATAATCAGTGTAGAACTGTGGCATGGGGGCACTTATAGTTGGTTTAGCATCAAATAAAATTGCTTTTGTGAGAGATTCTTAACTATTTCACACCTTTGACTGTCCCTCATTTCATGGCTGGAGTAATGGATTTCATTATTCTGTAAATTAAAACCAGACATTTTGCAAAAAGTTAGTGTGGTAAGCTATTTTGAGGAAGAAGCTTATAACTTACCATTATGTGTAAATTAGCCCTGAAATTAAAGTACTTTTTCTGAAAGGGGGACATTGGGGGAAGCAAAAAAAGACTAAGAACAGCAGTGGGGTGATTTTATGTCACCAGCTCCAACCATTTTTTACATGCATTACAGTATCACATGTGTCCAAAAAGGACAGAACTTATAGTACAATGTTGTAATTTTGTTTTCATCATTGCAATGAAAATAGTAAGTCTCCGCAGATGCTATTGTTTGTGATATATGTATAGAACATGTTGCATTTTAATTCCAAGGAAGAGCCAGGGTGGAGATGAGAGGGAAGAAGACAAGAAATGAAGTTTGGGAAACTTTGAATTATTTTCTCAGTAACATTAAATAGAATTGGGATGGTGCTTTTCTTTTCTTTTTTCAGTGTTAAGATGTATTTTTCATTGCTTTGCCCTGATGTTATTTCATTTTAAAATTCAGAGAGTTTACACCTGCGTCAGTCAATGAAGAGAAGGTATCATCTCAGAATCCTGAAGCTGAAAAGGTAAGACTCACATTTTAATCTTCATGTAGATCAGCCTTCCCTAATCCAAAACTGAGTTTGGAGAGTTGTATTTCAACTGGTTGATGAAGACTGATGTATGCAGATAAACATCTGTAGATCAATGCCTATTTGTTATTATGTGACAACCTGAAAAATAGTCTTACATGGATCACAGAGCCACATAGTAGAAACCTGAAATTCATAAGATGCTGTAGAATTTGCCCTTCTTTGCACAAGATTTTTCTCCACTGGTGATTATAAGGCCTGTTTAGTATACCATAACATTCATGCTATTAATTCATTAATACCTTTTGATATCAAGACTTTTAATACAAATTGTTATTCTATAATAAGCAGCTACCCTGCATCCTCCTCAGATACAAACACTCTGTTGCATCGCTTCTACATCATCACCTACTGACTTTTATCTTGAGTTCTAATTCCTTGGGCTTCCAAAATGGAGCTGGTTAAGCCATTCTTTTTCAATCTTAGCCACTTGAAGTCCACACATCTTCAAGTTGCCAAGATTGAAAAATACTGGGCGTAGGTTGTAGGTCTCTTCTGCCTGAAAGTTCTATCTTACTGACAAAGATGTTTTGCTTGGACACTTCAGACCTGTTGGATAGCACATGGATACAGCTGGATATGGGGACAGTGAATGGAGTGAGAAGGCAGTGAAAGTCAGAGACATGCCTACAGGTTCAACACCATTACCTCATAGCATTATGATTCAGATGACATAAGTTGCAGTGAAATTTTATCCTTTGCATGCGAAGTCCGCTGCACCAAGGCCTTTCAAATAATGGTTTTCCTGTATTGCAACTTTTTAAAAGAAGCAGAAAAAAGTTATAATCCTTCCTGAAATCAGGCATAAGTTATTCCCTTGACAGCCTCGGAAATCCATGTCTGGATAAAACTAATTTAAAAATACCTTGGAAGTTCCCATTAGTATTAACAAAAAAACAAAACAAAACAAAACAAAACAAAAAAAACACCCCACTGATAATAGTTTTGAATAAAAATATATAGCCAAATTTACTTATTCTGCATAGTCATGTATTTATTCTGTCTAAAAGAAATTGTGAGGAATAGTATTTGCCACTTTCATAATTCTGACTGGTAAACCAGGGAACAAATCTCAGATGCTTATTTGAAAATTCAGATTGATTTAAAAACTGCCTTCTATAAACATTTTAGATCTGTATTCTGTAAAACATGAATTTTCTAATCAGAGCACATTTTACTATTTTACCATTCCTAATATAAGGAAAAAATTACTGTGATAAGGACATTTGGCTTTAGATATGGCTGAATGCAGCCTTTATGCATATGGAAAGTTCCTCTTTATCAACACGAATGGGAAAACATAAATGTTTAATGTCCCAATTTTTCACATAAAATGTCCTGAATTAGGATAAAATAAATCTGTGAAATAATTTTCCTTGTGGCTTTATAACCTTCAGTCTTTTTAAGCGAAGTCTTTAATTTTGGGGGTGAGATTTCTTTTATATGGAAAATTAACAGTCTCATTCCATTGAATCTACATAATTATTTTATGGATATTATATATTACAATTATTTAACTATTTTGGTTATATTTTTAGGATTCAGAAGATGTTTCTTGTATAAATTTGGAACCAGAAAAAGAATTTCAAAATGGCAGACACCATGCAGAAAAGTTGGAAAGTGATGGAGACGTGGCCTTAAAAAAATTAAAAGAAAGGTATATTTCACTGTTAAATATTGAATGACAAGAAATGGTATTTGCCAGAAATATCTGGAATAAAGTTGCAAACCTCTTTTTTAAAAAATAAAGCTGAATCTTCAAACTGGTTTACCTTGTTTTAATCTGTCAGATTCCAGTCCTAGAATTATTATAAAAAGTAACATAAAATGCATTTTCCTCAATTTTTTCTCTTTGGACTAGTCTGAATAATTATTTTAGATTTCACAATCATTTGGTCTTGAAATAGGCTAGGGCTGTTCCAATTGAGTGAAGTGCCTTGCTTTGTCCCCCTTTAAGAAATCTCCAGTGTTCCTTCCTCAACCTCAGAAATCAGATCTCTCCTGGTTGGATTTGCTTACTTGCATGCTGAACATTTAATTTAAGAATTTGCTTCTTTTTGTGCATGGTTTTTGTGGCCTCTGGCCAGAAAATAAACTTAAACATAAAAAAAACCCCATTCATTTAGGATATACAAGTAAGAAGATTATTATATAAATCAAGATGGCTGATAGAAGAAATGAGAAAGTAAAGCAATAGGAAACAAACGGTTGTATTATTTCATGAAGATGAGGAGAAGGCAGCATTAGAAGGAACTGAAATCTTGTGTTCATGTCCAATTTTGCATAATATTACTAATAATATCATGTTTTCTCTTAGCTATGACATAGCAAGACATAATCTGAAGCTTCACCTAAAGAACATCAGGGACACTATAACTCCGTCTTTAATTGATGATGTGAGAAACATTTCTTCCCTTCAGAAGAAATTGCAAATACTGGAAGTAAGTGTTCAGATGGTTTCCTAAATTGTCTATTAAGTCAGGGTTCCTCAGACATTTAGCACAAGTGACTATGTTTGGAATTTTGAGAGAATATAATGGACGTGTTCATGAAATGGTTATTAGGTCAGGTGGAGCCAGTTACAAAATACCTGTAAACCAGAGGACAAACAGCCTACGTACGATACAACTACCTCCATTTAAGTTTCTGACAATGACTCAGGGGCCACAGAGAGACCCAGTAGCAGTGTTAATATAAGATTCTGCTTGAGGCTGATGCTTTGGTTTATATCCTGTTATTAACTTCATCTATTTTAAAAAAAGATTAAACTGGTAAGACAGGAAGTTTGACTGATGCCAAAGAATGTCACAATGCAATTTGCTACATACAAGCACAAAACATTATCTTGGGGTATTATGTATCATTCATTAGGTTCCTATGCAGAGAAATTGACAAATGAATTAATTTTAATAATTAAATTATTAAATTTAAACTAATTGATTTTAATTATTAAATTAATTAAATTATTAATATTCCAATTAGAATTTATGTGAATGTATTATAATCAATAGATGAACTGGTTGTGCTTTGTCTCAGTTAACACACTATGGTAAACTGTGGAAAAAGGCATAGTTGAACATTATTTCTGTTTTTGTGTTTATAAATCTGACTGTTATTTCAAAAATTATAGGACACCATTAATATTTAAACATTTTATTTCAGGCTTTAGATAGCAAAGGTGATTCTTCCTGGAAGCTGTTTGATTCTTTGGCTTCACAGTTAGTGAAGTTCTCATGTGAGATGGACTTGGAAGATTTGCACAAAGAATGGGATGAGCTTCAGTTTGCTTTAGATAAAAGGTACAGTTGGCAAATTAAAATTTGAAGAAGCAGTGGGCTAATTGACTGGACATAAGGGAAGCACACATAGATTTTGTCTTCAAAAAATCAGTGATGCCCTGTTCTGAACCAGTCTGACTTATCAGATGGTGTGAGAGATGGGGAAAGTTAGTTCATCTTACAGATTGCCTCTTAAGTATTCAGCTGTTCATGTGAAGAGGGGATGGCTTGTACTCCTTATGGACTGAGACCACAGAAAGTGAGAAGAAGTTATAATGTGCAATCTGGATTGATTTCTAGGAAGGTCTCAATTTTTTTTTATTAAAAAGTTTTATCAAATATTACAACAATTTTTCTCCATCCCTCCTCCCCCCTTCTCTCCTCCACCCACCACCCATCCCCCATCTTCCCTCTCCCTCCCACCCCCCTCCCCCCACCCCGGACTTCCCAAAGCAAATATAGGGTATAACATTTAACAAACATAAACTAAAATATGCTAACTTTCTGTAGGCTCTTAATTCCCTCTTGCTCTTTAACTCCCCTTTCAACTAACAAAGCATAATTGAAAAAGAAAAAGTTGATTTCATTCATAAGCTATTTGAAGCTTTTTAGTCCGATATTTGTTTTGAATATAGTCAATCCATCTTCTCCATTCCGATATATATCTTTCATTTGGATGGTCCTTCAAATACACTGAAATTTTGGCCATCTCTGCTAAGTTCACTACTTTTAGTGTCCATTCTTCAATAGTAGGCAAGTCTTCCTTCTTCCAATACTGCGCCACCAAAAGTGTGGCTGCTGTTATTAAATTTAAAATCATCTTAGTCTCTATAACAGTACAATCTGTAATGATACCTAACAAGAAGAACTGTGGAGTAAATTTTATCTTCTTTTTGAGAATATTTTGAATAATCCACCATATTTTTATCCAAAATGCCTTAATTTTTTTACATGTCCACCATATATGATAATACGTGGCATCATCGCATTCACATCTCCAACACTTGGGTTGCACACTTGGATACATACAGGCTAGCTTTTTAGGATCTAGATACCATCCATAAAACATTTTATAAAAATTCTCTCTTAAGTTTTGGGCTTGCGTAAACTTCACATTTCTAACTCATATTTTTCCCCACGTTTCCATCATTATTGGTTCTTCAATATTTTGTGCCCACTTTATCATACAGTCCTTAACTAACTCCGTTTCTGAATCTATTTCTACCAATGCATTATACAACCTTTTTATATGCATTTGACTTTGATCTCTAATCTGTTTTACCAAGTTCTCCTCATTTTGCAAAATACCAATTTTCTGATCTTCTCTCCATCTAGCTTGCAACTGTACATATTGAAACCATGTTTGAATTATCCTTTCTTCTCTTAGTTGATTCAAAGATTTTAGTTGTAGTATACCTCTTTCCTTGTTAAGAAGCTCTTTGTATGTAATCACATCTTGTTCTTGCTCTACACTTATATTCTCTATCGCGTGTCTGGGTATTGCCCACATTGGTAACTTCTTGTTTAATTTATACTTATACTTTTTCCAGACACGCAATAAAGCATTCCTTAATATGTGACTTTTAAAAGTCTTATCCACTTTCTTATCATATATCTTTTATTTTCTTGTCTGCTGGGTTCAATATCAAAGCTTGTTCTTTTTTTTTAAATTTCCTCTTCTAAATCTTCCTTTTTTTCCTGTTTACGTCTATGTTTATTATTCAAATATATCAAAATACCTCTCATATATGCTTTACTTGCATCCCAAACCATTTCCATAGATGTACCCTTATGCATATTTATAATAAAAAATTATTTCATAAATTTTTTGCATTCTTTTACATTTTCCTCATATCTAAACAGATTTTCATTTAACCTCCAAGACCTCTTAAATCCCATTCCATACTCAAATTCCATCCAAACTGGACTATGATCCGTTAAAACTCTTGGGCAGATCTTCGTCTTCTTCACCCTAGAAAAAAGATCATTAGTAATTAATATGAAATCAATCCTAGAGAAAGACTGATGTCTATCAGAGAAAAAAGTAAAGTCTTTTTCTTCAGAGTTCCACTCTCTCCAGATATCTCTCAACTCCATATCATCCATCATTTAAAAAAACGATTTTGGCAATCTAGCACGCGTTGAGATATTTTGCAAGAGCCCCTTCTTATCTTTTTTAGTGTCCAAAACTCCATTCCAATCGCCCAATAAAATGCATGATTTGTAATCCCATTGTAGTAACTTGGAATGTAAAAGTTTATAAAAGTTTTCCTGTTGTTGGTTTGGTGCATATACTCCAATTAAAAGTATTTTTTCTCCTTTTATTAAAAGTTCAATTGCTATAAATCTTCCTTGATCATCTGCTTCAATTAATTGGGCAATTAAGTCTTTTTTTAGGTATATAACTATACCATTCTTCTTCTCAGGAGCAGATGCAACAAAATGTATACCTAACCTTGCATTTATTAAATATTTTTGATCTTTACTTCTAATATGAGTCTCTTGTAAACAGATTACATCATTTTTAAACTGTTTCAAATAATGAAATATTTTTCTCCTCTTTTGTGGTGAATTTAAGCCATTAACATTCCAAGTCAGAAATCTAGTTGCCATTCCTGGCCGCCTGAAGCTTTTGGAGCATCTGCTGGAAATCTCCATGCATTTTACTTTTTGGTCTTGCTCCTCCCACTGCTTCTGTTTTTGTAGTTTCTTGAGTCATCTGTAGTTGCTGCAGTCTTAATTCTTCTTGATGCTTGGCTGCCGCTCGGGTCTGTCTTTGATCCTTAGGTTCTTCTATTTTGTCAAACACCTCCAAAGCTTGAGCAGTAGTTGAAAGTTGTATTAAAACTTCTTGAGTAATCAAAGGTCCCCTTTGGGCCTGTGCCAGCGATTCTTCCTTCTCCCCCTTTCTTGCCCCCTCTGCTTCCGTCTTCCTTCTAGCTTCTGGGGACTGTGGGCATCCAGCCTTTAGTACATTGGTGTAAAAATCTCTTGCCTTCCACACTGAGTTAAGACAATATCTTTCTCCTGAATAGTTCACCACTAGTCCAGCTGGAACCTCCCATCTGTACTGTATCTGATGGTTTCTCAGTTCTTCCACCAGAAAGGCATAATCTCTTCTGGCTCTCAACATTTTGGGGGGGATTTCTTTCAGTATTAAAACCTCCTGCCCCTGCACTTGAAGTTTGTTTTTAAGGGTGACATGTAAGATTTCATTGCGTATTCTCCTTGTAAAATAAACTACAATGTCTCTTGGTAGATGTTTCTGTCTGGCAACCCATGAATTGACATGATAAATTTTGTCAATTTGCCATTCAAGATTTGCTTTTTGATCTCCCATTATCTGTGCAAATGCTTCTGAAAAAATCTCTCTCAAATTCTCTTGCTTATTTTCTTTGAGGCCTCTTATTCTCAAAGCAAATTCCATATCTCTATATTGTATCATTATCACATCGGCCTCAGCTCTTTCCATCTTATTCTGGACCTCTCCCATTTTATTTTCCAAGTTCTCATTAGACTGCTTAATTTCTTCCACTTTTTCATCTATTGCTTCAATATGGCCTGCCAGACCTTGAACTGCCATGATAATATCTTCTCTAATTTCTTGTTTTCGTTTTTGAATAATCTCTTTAATTTGAACTATCTCCTCAGCAACATCTCGAATTTTATCCTCAAACACCGAAGTAATTTTTTTTTTTTGTAACAGAGGCTTGTATTTTAAGGGCTTCCTGCAACATTTCAAGTGTTAATATTGGTGGTTCCGTTGGAACCGAGAGAGATTGCAATTTAGACGTTTGAGCTGGCGAGCTCCCAGCACTTTTGGGGACAATAGTCTTTATTTGTTTTGAAGCCATTTTTAGTTTCCAATTTGAATTTATTCAGCAGCCAGAACAACAAATCCACCAAATCCAAAAATTCCCAGTCTTTAAATAATATCAATCCTTTTTTAAAAAAATCACTGCTGTAGTCTTTTTAGCCTTTAATCTTCTTCTTCTTCTTCTTCTTTTTTTTAAGCAAAAATCTCTAATTTTGAACAGAGGCTACCAGTGCTAAACGAAACTTTCCTTTTTAACTTTCGCTTTCACGTCCCATTAAAGCTCAGTCGCCATCTTGGTTTCACTTTCTCCCCTTAATGAGTCAGAAGGAAGTAATACACATTTGGAGTTAAAGTTCAGTATTTGCAAATCTGATCTCTCCTGAGTTTGCTCAGCCTGCTTCCGAATGATGTTTATTCCAAGCGTTGTTTGCAGCGGTGGTCGCAGCGTCTTCTGCTTAAAGCAGAAACGTCCCGGATCCGGGGCTCTGTCGGGCTTCCAGGGAGCTCTCACCCTTCGAGCCCCAGAATTGTTCCTGGGGCTCCTTGGGGAGCTCTACCTACGCCCGTCTGCTCTCTTCCTTCCCTTTTCCCGGGAAGAAAGTTTTCAAGCTGCTAGACAGCTGATTTGCTCTGTTCTAGCGGCTTTACGAGATTGCGGAGCTGGTGCTCGCAAAAGGAGTGTCTTCGGTGCCTGCGGTGCCACCGGAAGTCAAAGGTCTCAATTTTTTAAAAAAGAAAAATCATACTCATCTAGCCTTGAAAGGGAACAACAGAGATTCTCAAAAAATGAAGATAACAAAGATGTGCTTAAGTTGCCGCATCACTATGAACTTCTAAGGGAAGTTGTTGTAACTGATATCAAACATATCAGATTAGATATCAAGGTTCCAAGTAATACATTCCATTCAATAAGAATTCCGAGGCAGTCCATTTTCTCAAAGAACATTTTATTGGGACATATCAAATTGGCACGTTCCTGTTGAAACACTGGCTCTATGTTCCCACCGGTTTTTCACCCAATTAAAAGTAAAATTCCTCCCAGAGTCTCCAGTCACATGGTCCAATCAGCATACAGTCCAGTTGCTAGGGGATCTCAGTCTCCACCTTTCAAAATTTTAGTCAAAATTTTACAAAGCCTGCTGATCCTCAAAAGCTAAGACCTATGAGCTTTAATGAAAAAGCCAAAAACAGAAATCCTTGGGTGTAAACCACTTTCTATGTTCATAGAGTTGTGTCAAGAACTACTCTGTCCTTATATATTGTACAACATGTGGAGACATTTTCTTAAGTGATGTCCTGTTCATTTTGCCCTTGCTCCCCTGCAGGATGGAATCTTTAAAGGCTGCTTTGGCCCTTGTTATGCCAATAGAAAATGAGTGGGTCTTACTCTGCAGATCAGAAGAACAGCTTTGTAAAAGAGACATTCCACGTTGTGTGATGAGTAAAACTGATCTTCTGTACAAGAAATTGAAGGTTTGTACTGATTATGTCAAAATTTTCTTTGGAATTCAAAGCACACCTAGCCATCTTCAATAGGTTAGCACCAGATTCTTCTAGAGCATTATCTACTCTGTTTTCCCAAAAATAAGACATCCTCTGATAATAAGTCCAATCGGGCTTTTGCGCACTTGCGCTAAAATAAGCCTCCCCCCCCAAAAAAATAAGCCCTCCCTGAAAATATTTAAACACAGAGCTGGAAATCAGGTAAGATGGCAAGAGGAGCCCCATCTTGTTCCACTCGCCCCAAAATAATAAGACTTCCTCGAAAATAAGGCCAAGTGCTTATTTCAGGGTTCAAAAAAATATAAGACAGGGTCTTATTTTCAGGGAAGCACGGTATATTTACAGAAATCCTAAGTGCAAAATTGCAAAAAGAAATTTTCAGAAAAGAACTTGGAAGCAGAACTGTTGAAGCCTCTTCTTTTCTCAGTTCAATTTCCCAATCTCAGCCACTTTCCTCTGAGGGAATGTGTTAGAGAGGTTCTGAGTCTTTCTTACTTTGTATTTTCTGAATAGTTTTTATCCCAGAGCTATAATTGCACTCAACAATGAACTAAAGGGCCACCATCAGTGAGCTGTTGGACAGCATTACTTGGTCTGTTGTGTGGATGTTTGGGTGGTTCAGTGGCGGGGAATTTCTGGTGGGTCGGGGTGTGTTTGGGGATTCTTATGTGTGTTGGGCCTGGTCTTTGGGTGTTAAATGAATTTTATTGTATGGGTATACTGTGTATATACATACAATGACAATAAAGTTAAACTTGTTAAAGTTAAATTTAATTATGCTATAATTTTTATTATGGCCCAAAAACTTCTTTAAGTGCTTTCCTCCAAATCTGTTTATTCCCCTAGAAAAATAAATGTGTCTGCTTATCATTTTTCATCTACAAAAGTAGATGTGGTGCTTAGGAATATAAGAAACTATAATACTTTATATCAAGTTGACCTGTTGGTCCATCAACATTGACCAGTAATAGCTTTTTAGACTATCAGGCAGAATTTTTTCCAGCCTTACTTAGAGAAGTCAGATTTTCAACCTCTGCCTTTCTAAATAAAAGTATGCGGCCTAACATTTTGCTATAGAGCCATCTCTCATTCCTCAGATTTATTAAGTATAATAGCATTGTAGTTAATAATATGCATAAAACATAGTTTCCCTGATCCTATCATTCTTTCTTTTAGAAAATTCAGGCATCTATATCAAATTGTATTGAACAATGCAACAGCCAAGAACAAAAGAGCCCTGCAGGATGGACAATTGACCAAAGAGATCGGCAAGCCATTGGTTTAATGATCAGCGAGTATAAAATACGGTTAGAAGAAATGAGTCAAAAGATTCAAGCCATTGAAACAGTTTTACAAGATTTTGAAAGTTTTCTGGCTTCCCTGAGACATATTCAATGTTCTATGGATGCCTCTACGTCGCTGAGCTGGTCTCCACAGTCAATGCAGGAGGTTTCTCACATGGAGAAAGAGGCCAAATCTCTAGATGAGAAATTGAAGCAACTTCATATCTATTTGGTAGAAGCTGAAAGCGGTGAAAAAAAGATGAGCTGTGAAGAGTTGGTAGCAGCTTTACTTGTAAAGGAATACCCCTCTATTGGTTCTGAAGCCACTCAGAATCAAAAGACTGAAGAATTTTCCTTGAGGAATAATGAGTTATTTAAAAATCTTCAAGATATATATGATTCAATCAATGTGATAGGCTTGAGGGACCCAACAATTCCAGCTATTTCGCAAAGGTGAGAAAACTTTTTTTCACTAATTCTTAGATCTTATGTTTGGGAATTGTGGAAGTTGAAGCCCTTCTTGAAACTGGAATAATGATAAAATACAACATAATAAATCTGAAAGGTTTATTTTTCAGGAGGCAGCTGGACTTTCGTGTTTTTCTTTGAAGACATTTCGCTTCTCATCCAAGAAGCTTCTTCAGCTCTAACAAGAAAGTCCAGTTGCCTCCTGAAAAAGCACCTTTGGGACAACCATTACCTGGATGACTGAGAATATCCATAGACATAATAAATCAAAGTATTTTAAAATAAAGAATATCAAAATAGTCACAGTGAAATTATAAGGTATCAATCTATTTTTTTCTCTTGATAATATAGGTTGAAGTTGCTTGATGAACTGTGGAAGAAGTTGGATCGCTGTGCTCCAGAAATGAAAGCTTTGAATGAAATTAGTCAATTTTCCCAGTTGCCAAAAGCCCAGGAGAATGAAGTCAGTCAGCAGTGGAGATTTACCCAGGACCTATGGAAGAAGACTAAACTTGCCATTACTGAAAAGTAGGTCACAATTCTATATATGTGTCTCCAAGGAAGTACTGGAATTCAATAAAACTTACTTCTGAATAGATTTCATTAGGACTGTACTATATACTATATATATGCTGTTCTGCTATATTTCATGCAGCTGTAGACTGAGATTTTACCCATCTTCACACATTGCAATAAATTAGAGATAAATGATCACTCATGCTGGAACACATAACTTCCCTTTTATATCTCCTTTAATTGGAAGTTAAAGAACTCATGAAAATTTGTTTATGTTTATCAAAATTATTACAATTATTGTAACAATATTACAATTATTATTACAAACAATTCAGTTATCGGAAGCCAAGAACAAGCCATATTTTCTGGTTGTGGGAAAAATCAACTGTGTAGGAAACACTCTATGTTGGTAAGGAAGTAGGATGTCATGGAATTAAAAATTTTCACTATGGAAAAATGAAAACTCCTCCTCCTTGCATTCTAACTGGAAGAGTTCAAGAAGGGATCTCCTACTTT
Organism: Pituophis catenifer annectens; assembly: GCF_029215685.1. Lineage (NCBI taxonomy): Eukaryota > Metazoa > Chordata > Lepidosauria > Squamata > Colubridae > Pituophis > Pituophis catenifer. The sequence continues at coordinate 318,918,854 of NW_027256881.1, read as the reverse complement.
GATATTCTGACATGGCCATTCTTATCCTCTCCTTGCTCACTTTGTATATTTGTTTTTATAATATTTATTTTAATTATGGACTGTTACATTTTTATATGTGTTGTTTTCATATTTGTGGTTTTACTTGATTATTGTATGTTGTCCAGAGTCACTTTTAGAGAGATGAGCAGCTATAAAAATTTGATTAATAAATACAATGTAAGTATTCTGCTGCCAGTGATGTATACAAATAGTCCTCATTTAGTGACTATCTGGTTTAGTAACCATTTGCAGTTATAACTGTGATGAAAAAAAAAAACACTTTATAATCTATTCTCACCATTAGGATTTTTACAGACCTGTAAGCTGAAGTAAGATCATAAGCACAGTTGTGTGTTCATTTAACAACCGCCTTGCATAATGACCAAGTTGCTAGTCCCAATTGTAGACATAGATAGTCTCTTTTTCTCTTTACATGGTCAGTTATCTTCATAATAAACTGATGGCAATTATCATATGCATCTATCATAACTAGAACAGCAGCTTAGGAGTGGGCGATGCAAAAGTAGAAATCAGTTAAAACTCCTCTCCTTATGTAGTATGATTCTAATTTTAATTTTCCTCTAAGATGGTATATGAAAATATGAAAGAATATTCCTGCATGTAATCCCTAGTTTAGTCCTAAAGGGCACTAATTTTCTTCCTCCTTTTTGTGAAAGTTTAGTTACTTTGGAGTTGAATGGCCATACTGGATTCCTTGACATGTTCATAATCATTCAAAAATAAGGTTCTTTAATTTTAGGCAGGTTTGTAAATGTCTTCAATTTTCTTTTGGCTTTGTTCCCTTCTATAGGCGTGAGTATTGTAAAAGCACAATGGAACTCTTGAAGCAATATCAAAGCTGCAAAACCTGTTTGACTAGCATTATTCTGAAGCAAGAAAATGCCCTATCACAGCAAGCCTCTTACATGGGAAAAGAAAACCTGCAGAAGATAATTGCTAAGGTGAAGTTTTAGAGAATTTTTGTACATAGGAAACTATTTCTCTGTTCTGAGCAAATGAACAACACCATGTAGCATTCGGTGATGGGCATGGGGGCACAATGCATTGACAATGCATTGACAACTGGAAGGCTTTCATTTAAAACAAAGACCTAGCAATTAGTCATAAGTATTTTTCCTCCTTCACTGTTGATCACTGCTTTAATGTTTTAAGTATATCATCAGTTATATACTGCTTAGGTACAGTATATCATCAGTTGACACAAAGATCTAATCCAGGGGCAACAAACGCAAGTCCTGTGGGTCAGATCTGGCCCATGGGGTGCTTAAATCTGGCCTGCAGGGCTGCTCTGGAAACAGTGAAGGACCGACCCCCGGTGCCTCTGCCAGCAAAAACGGAGTTTGTGAAGGCAGCACACAGCCTTCCCAACCTCTGTTTTCACTGACAGAGGGTTGCATGAGACTGTTCCAACCAAAAACAGAGCTTGCAGGAGTCACTTACGCCCCGCCCCGAGCTCCGTTTTGCTGACAGAGGGTCGCAGGAGGCCATTCCAGATGAAAACGGAGCTCGCAATGGTGCCTTTCTTTCACGGGCACCCCCAACACAAGTGATGTCAAGCTGGCCACAATCCACCCCTGCCCCCCGAGATCAAATACAGCCCTGAGGCGACCCTTAATGAAATCGAGTTTGACACCCCTGGTCTAATCCCTAGTCATGAAACCCTATAAAACCCTCAGTTCAGAATATTATCCTCAGATTGAACAGCCAGTGTCTGGCTCAAGAACGCTGTGTTTTATGGGCAGAAACTGTGTCTTTTTGGCCTGTTGCTGCCTATGCAGTGCAGCTAGTAACTTATAGATTCATAGTGAACAAAGATAAAATCCTAATAATCCTATTCTATGAGTCTGTATAGCATGTTCTAATGAAATGGGAATTATGAATGTGTGTAGATTACAGTCCAGAGATGAATTGCTTGGTGCCCTTTGGCTAATACCTATTAAGCACCAATTGCATTCCTCCCAGCCTGCCGCAGAGACAATCTGAAAACAAATCTTCTCTGCTATGGAACACAATCTTCTTAGCAGTGATTCATTGGAGAAGCCCCACCTCTGCACAGTGTTGCCATCAACACTCCATGGGGAAATAGGAGACAAAGCTCCCAAGCCAACAATCTTTGTGCTTCTTCCAGGCCTCATCCTGCAAGTGTTGAGATTTTTCAGCTGTTACCATATCTATAGGCAAAGCTTCCTGTTGATTAAGATATAGATAAGTTTCATGCAAAGCCCTTACTTTAGGATAGAGGAAGAATTACTCAAAGGTACCCAACTTTCCATAAAACATGAAATATATCTCTGAAACAAGATGTTAATACAGGTAGTCCTTGACTTACAACCTCAATTGAGCACAAAATTTCTGCTGCTAAGTGAGACTTTGTTAAGTGGATTTTGCCTCATTTTATGACTTTTCTTGCCACAGTTGTTAAATGAGTCACCAGAGTTGTTAAATTAGTAACACGGTTGTTAAGTGAATCTGGCTTCCCCATTGACTTTGCATATCAGAAGGTCGCAAAAGATCACATGACCCATGGGGATGCTGCAGTGGTCATAGGTGTGAAAAATGGCCATAGGTCACTTTTTTTCAGTGCCGTTGTAACTTCAAACGGTCACTAAATGAACTGTTGTAAGTTGAGGACTATCTGTTTAAGATATTTGAGTATGTCAATAATATTTCCATGCTTGAATGGGAAACAAAGTTTATCAATAGGCAACAATGTCAACATTAACAAAATATATAAAGAAAAGAGGTAGATGATTCAGAATTTGATAATATATGCTTGTTACCTTACTTGCCTTGAAGATTTAACTACCTCAAAGAGGACTTGAAATGGGTCATTCCATTTCAGAAAAATCTTGACATCTCTTTCTGCATCTTTGGTACTTAAATAAAGGCCTAAAGATTTCTCATTCCTGGTCTTTTAGAATTCTCCCCAGTTTATGCATAATATAATTAATAATAAGAGTCAAAATCCAAATACTGATGTATCTTTCCTTTCTGCCAAGATTGTTTTATTTGGATTCAACAATACCATGAGCATTTTCTCACACATCAGTTGCTATATTTCCAGTTTATTAATTCACAGGTGCAAAGAGAGGGTCCTTAGCTGTGGGTTTGTTTTTTTTAAAAGGCCTTTGGCCTTTAAAACACAGGTCTGCCATGTCATTCCTGATCTAGCTCAATTCTGCATTGGCATTTCTGAGGAAAGAAATTGATCAGAATTCTTTTTTTTCTCCAAAGTGTGTAGAGCTTCATGCTCATTTTTTTCCTGTTAGAAGAATAAGAGGACAAGTTGTCTATCATCTGTTGCTTCAAAACCTTTGTCCTACTTTCTCATTGTCTAGCTGGAATGTACTAAAAACAGAGTATTGTCTGACAGGGAACAAATCTGTCATTAACAAAAGCTTTATAATTGCCAAGTGGTAAAGGTCAGTGCTCCAGTGCCTGTGTTTGTGCGTTTTGGGGGCATAAAAAGAGCCACTTCAGAAGTCCCAAGTGGAAAATAAAAATGTTATTTTGCAAGTTTCAGAGACACAAATTTGGTGACACAATTCTATAAATTAAAATGGGTGATTTATTTTTGGAAAGAACTGTCGTTATCAAAGGAAGTATTGTATTACCTGAAAAACAATGTTTATTATTTTAATGTCGCGAAGGCCCCCAACCTTTTGGGCACCAGGTATCGGTTCCGCGGTGAGAAGTTTTTCCATGGACTGGAGTGGCCGTGGTTTCGTGTGCTGCCTGCATCCCATGGATGGGGCTTCACTTGTTTGCGCAGCCCAGTTACTGGTGTACTAGTCATGGACTGGGGTGGGGGGTTTGGGGACCCCTATTATATAGAACAAAATATTTGAGGTTTGATTTGCCGTTAACAATACAGATCCTGCTTTCAACATAGTTTTGACAGTATAATTCAATATTATATGAACAGTATATGGCAAATGTGTGAGAGGAGAATTGCGAGTCCATATATTTGAAAAGAAGATGAATAAGCCAACAAATAAACCTGAGATATAGGTATTATGCAAGTTAATGAAAGAAAGCATTTGCATAAAAAGGAAGCAGAATATTGCCCAAGGTTTAAAATATTTGAATAGACTTAATTTTTGATAAAAAGTAACTGAATTTTTTAAAACGTGGAAAATTTATAATAAAGCACAGCTCCATTACTTTTTTCCTCATTCTTGTTTTATGCTGAAATGAATATAAATATTGATAATCAAAGGCAGCACATTGCCTCTCCTTTTCCATTTTGACAAGTTTCTTACTCTGTAGAATTTCCCACAAATGCAAACAGACTTGTTCATAAATGGGTATTCTCATCTTTTCATAGGTCAACATGGCAAAGGAAGAATTTAACAGTTACTCTGAAGATGTTGATAGATTAAACCAAATGTGCAAAAATCTTCAGTCTCAAGTGAACAAAATGAAGAGTTTTGAGGAGCCCCCATTTGAGAATGAGGCTAATGCTATTGTGGACCGATGGCTGGATGTATGTTATATAAGCTAACTATGTTCCAGGTTATCATTCATTGTAATAATTAATTTTGACTTCCAAATATTATTCAAAGTAAATTAAATTAAATTTAGCATGATGAGGAACCTAAAAGGAGGGAAATTTGAGTTATAATCGGAGCATGCTTAAAACAAAGTGGGACGCAAAGAAATGCAAATTCTTGTTGGATATAATTCTCAAAGATGTAAACAAACAAGCAATATTGTCTTGTGCTGTTTATATTGCTTAGCACAACCAGGAGTTTTTCCATGAGTGTAGATCTTAAGAATGTCTTACTCCAATGCTTTAAAAAGCTAGAGAAGGATATTGACTGCCTAATGAATATGCCCAGGCAGTTCCTAACTAGAACCAGTTAGGACACATTATTGGGAGAAGATTCCATCTAATAAACCAAGCCACCTTGCCAAACCTGTCTCTAGAGTCTGGAGAGCTATTGTGATCTTTGATATGATAATCTTTAAAGCCATATTTGGCAAGAAACTGGCTGTATCCCATGGGAACATTGGATTACTTCCCTCCCCTTATTTGTTTCTGTGTCTGGCTTCATTTTACCTTGCCTCTCACTTCATGTTCTTGCTTGATTAGAAAGCTTTATGTTCTGTTTCTTTCTCTTTTTTTGGAAAACATAATTCCTTCTTCCAGATCAATGAACGGACTGAAAGCTATTGTGAAAACCTGGAAAGAGCTCTGGCTTTATGGGACAAACTTCTTAACATATCCAGTTTGATTGACGAATGGTTAGATACAGTGCAGAAGAACTTAGATGATGGGAACGTGACTGAAAAGGAATTGGAAGAACTGGAGGTATTGTTGATGGGGATTATTTGTCATTCCATAAGTGCAGGCAACTTTTTCTAAACTAGATGAAGAATGGGCAATGCCATCAAGCTGTGATTCAAGATATAAAGTTCTGTTTTTTTTGTTCCTCCTTGTTCTCTCTTCCATAGTGCCACCCTTTCTGCTATTTTTTTCATTTCCTTATTGATCACCATGAACACTGCCTTCAGGATTGTTCCTTTATATGTACATCCCACTTGATATACTGGCTTTCTTCTCCTCTGCTTGAATGCAATGATAAGATTCATTCATAAAATACCTTGCATTTCTTTATGAGATGCAGAGATGAAAAAGATATATTTGAAAAGCTATTTTTATCATGAAAAGGGAATTTTAATTCGAAATGATAGTAGGTGTTATAACAAAATTTAATATGAGATCTTCAAAATCTTACTATTCTTCTATTAAGATGCAGCCTGTTCTAAAAAGGAATAGAAATCCAGTGCAAATATTTTGTCTGTCATGAGAAATTTCTTTTATTTTCAGTCAAATCACTTCCTCATATTGCTCAGTATTACCTACGTTAGTGATGATACCTCTGAGGTGGTAGCTCTGTGATGGTTCAAATAGCAGTCTTTCTCCATCGTACCTGAAGATGGCAGAAATTGATCTTGGGGCCTTCGATATGCAAAGTGTGTAATCTACCACTGTAAATAGCTTGAGACCAATAGAGTATTATATTACTATATTAAATCCCTGCTACATTATGTAACTGGATAAATATTATGGATATTATTTTGCCTTCCTTGTGAAAACTTCAAAGCCTTTAACTACATGTAGAAAGGCTACAATCAGGGATTTCGAGAACTGTAGCCATCTAAAAGACTATATTTTGCCTATTTATTTATTTATTACATTTATAGGCTGTCGGCTGCACCCTGACTCTAGGTGATGTACAGCATGAAACAATTAAAAATAGAACAGTACAGAGATCATGCAAAACATTCTGTAAATGCCATCACCACAAATATCTCAAAGTGCTTATCAACCATTCTAGTCCAAGCCAGGTTTTAAGGACTTATTTGAATAGGATTAGAGGTGGGGGGGGGGCACACAAGTATGACCAAACTATGAGGGACTATCCTCAGGGCCTTGGTATACAAATAACAATATTTGTCAAGTTCTCTTCAGTCATTTCTTTATCTGTAATTCTTCAAAGATGCCAGGTGGGTATGTTGAAAAGGTTGTCCAACTCAACACCAGGTGGTATAAAAAATAAAAACAAAAGTACTTAAAAACAAAAGCAAATTAATAATGGAAGAGGTACATATACTTTAATAGAAACACTGAACACCAGGTGGGTATATCCTGGTCTGTCATATTCAATACTAATTGGTAAAATAAAATTTATAATTGGATAGTTTGTACATAATTTGTTTTCTGTATCTTCTCAGGCCGATGTCCTGTTCCAAGAAAAAAAGTTAGAGGAATTTGATACACAGGTGGATGAAATTCAGGATCTTCTTAACGGCAGTGAACCCCCACTTGAACTACAGGTGAAAGAGGAGGAATAACAAGAATTATGATTGTGGTTAATATAACAGGCGTGCCTATCTTTGTTGTCCAAAAAAGATTTTTTATCTCTTCGTATTGCCTTGCAATAATGAAAATAAAGCACAATTGTAAAGGTCTCTTTTGCCATCAGGTCTGCCCCACTGCCTCAGTTGGACAGTGCAGGGTAATTACTATTTCAGATGGTATTCAGCATCACTGTTTTAGTTTCCTCTCCTCGACCAAGGATATAAGGAAGGATGATGAAGGAAGGAAAATATCTTCCATTCTGTTACTTCTCTTCAAGCTGACTATCTGATACTGACTCAAAGTGCTGTGATATGTTGGAAATAACAGAATCTTTGGTTCCAGTCTCTGAGCTATGTTACCAGATTAAAACCACTAAGATACAAACTGGCACCATCTGATTGTTCGTTATATCTAGAGGTCTTCCTGAGTCCTATGAAGAAGGTTCATTTTTTTTCTTTCACCCATTAAGAAGGTCTAATTCTCTCTATATGACTATAGGAAGAAATCCTCAAGAATACCTCTTCCTTGCTGTTTAACTTCAAGTGAGGAAGGTTGAGTGGGTCAGGAATTAGCTAGGCTCATATCTAGGCTGAAAATGGTCCCATCTAGTGGTCTCTGGAGTTTTAACAGTGAGATGCAGGAGCTCTAATTCAGTTATTTTTCCCCTCCTAGTCATCTCAGTTGAGATTAAAAGGATTGGGACATAGGTTAATTCTGTGTACACTCTGAGAAACAGAAATCTCTGGAAATTTGCCCTGCCAGAAGTGCCTGGCAATTACAATTAGGGAAACCATAAGTGTGTTTGTGCCTCAGTATGTGCATCTCTCTCTGTGTGTGTGTGGAGTGCCTTCCTCATAAGCATTTGAGTACCTGTGTAGAAAGGGAAATTTCTCATAATCCTCTCTCTGTTGCATGTCAGAAAAGAGTATAACACTAATAAAGATACTTAGCACCTAAATTAGATTTTGGGGAGGGAAGACTGCAACAAAACATTTGCATAACTTTTACAACTTCCTTTGCAGGCCATGAAAGAAGGGAAATATTTTCAGTGATATTCTCAAGAAAATGTTAGAAATATTCTACTGAAGTTATGGGGAAATTATTTTAACAAGTAGTGGTAGTGCATAGTAGAAATGATTTTTCTGAAGGAAGAAATATTTTGCCCTGAAGCACATATATTGTTGCTTCTGGCAGTGACTGTTGCCCCTAATTAGTTGTGATGGTGTTGGTCAACATCTCATTTGAATGGTAGGTTATGATAGAACATGGTCCCAAACATATTGTTATGAAAACAAACTTGGCAATTTTAATTACAACACAGAGAATTTCCCTGAAGATAGGTTCCAGGATGAGTCCAAAAGCTTGGATGACAAAACCTCTGGTCCCAGTGACCGACCCAGATTAGATCCTGCAATATTATCCTGGGACACATATATTTGCCTTCATTTGTTAATTAGAACTGAATTTCTTGATTTAATCCTCTGAAACAAAACTCACTAGATGGTAAGATTTTATGTTGGAGTGAAGGAAATTTACACTGTAATGTTATCATGTAGACATTGTTACTGGCTATAAGAGAAAAACAGAAAAGAATTTGAACATGGAATGCCTTTTTCAGTAACAACTAGTTTCAACCTTTTAAATAAATCTTGGGTATACCTAAAATATGAAATATATTTATCAATTCTTGCAAAAAAGAAGGAAATTGTCATTTAAAGGCAGATAAGTATAGCAATATTTCTCTCAAATTTGTAACAGTAACAGAGTTGGAAGGGACCTTGGAGGTCATCTAGTCCAACCCCCTGCTCACACAGGAGACCTGTATTAGGGATACTAAATACTAATTGTACTAAATAGTCAATGAAAACTCCTAAAGTGGCATCTGTTTTTCTCCTTTTCAGGTTATTAAATCTTCTCTTTTGAACAAAATGGAGGTAATAAGAAAGCATTTACCAAATAAGTCAGAACCCACTGAAGTCAATGGCAGTACAACAGAGCTGAAAGGAGACCTTGATCTTGCCAAGACTCAAATCGGAATGACAGAATCACTTCTGGAAGCTTTATCTCCTTCTGATCCCTTGGAGATTTTTACAAAATTGGAGGTACTTCAGACATATACAATACCATAAAGAAGCATCTTTAGTTTGTTTGGCAATGCAGATGATATTCCATCTGAAGATAATATTTTGAACTGCTCTTACAATGACATGACAGAATTTCAATGGTTGATGCAGATATCACAGGATTTTGAACGGGATCAAAAAATTAGGAGCTCCATCACTCTCTTCCATGTGAATTTCCTGTATTCCATTCTCCTGATGCCTTTCACAGTAGTTAAACATTATGTCAATGTCAGTCTCAACCATAATTAATATGAACCAGGATTCAGAGACTGAGTTTTTACAAAACATTAAACCACAATGGGCATATAAGTAAAAAAAAACAGTGTACATAGGCTTAACACAATCCAGTTATATTTGGACAATATTCACACATAAATACTAAGCCATAATGTGATTTTTGAATTGTGTTATGTCATAGTCGGGTTATTTTAACTTACTCAACAAGCTTTGGTTTGAAATCTTACTTAGCAGTACATATGAACATAACATAACCTGAGGTTTGTAACTAGCTTCAAAAATTTATTAAAAATCAAATCAAATCATGTTTTCTTCTGTCAGCATTGCCAGATTATTACATTTGGACATTGGTAATTGTATATTTATATGATTGCTATTATTTATGACTGTGCAGAGTTTTAAATTCAGTAGGGGAAGGCGTGATGCATAGCCTGTGGGAATAAGCACATGATATCTTTTGTCATATCTTTAAATAAAATATGTCAGATCTGCCCCAACTTAGAACATTTAGAAAAGAAAGACTCTTGACTCCATTTGATTGAAATGATTGAAATTGAGATTGAAACTAAAGTTAAGTGCTTGCAGTGAAAGTAAAGCTTGATCTGAATATTCCCACGCAAAGGTTACACTTTCCCCCCTTTTCTTTCATCTCCCCCCTTGACCAGTCCATCAGTGTCCAATAGGATGCCTTTTGGATGTTTTGGGAACAGCTTGGATGTTTGACACCTCTCACTACAGTTTCACATTCGGTTCCCAGGCCAGGTGTCCTTGGAGGCTGATTCATTCTGGTTCCCTTGCAATTTATGGCTAACTGGTTCATTCCCCCTTCCTTGTAATTTATGGCAGAATGCCATTTTCCTGGGCTCTGTATGTTCCCAGGAAAAAATGCAACTTCTTTAAAAAGGTGCTAATCAATGTCATTTGAGCATCCTTAATGTTCGTGATTTCCTTGACTTTCTAGGACCTAGCTTACCAAAATTATTTCTAGATAGGTTTTCTGTCGATATGTAAATGATATTCCATTTCTTATTTAGGAAATACATCAGAAGATTCTTCATCAAAAACAACATGTGAAATTGCTTCAGAAAGGAACAGGCTATCTGAACCCTGATGTTATTGAATTAAAGAAGCTGCTGACAAGTATCACTGACTTATTTAATTCAAAAAAACAAATATTTCAGGATCACTTTACAAATCTCCTTAACTGTGAGTGAAAAGTTATTATTATTTTTATTTTTCTTAAGTTGCCAATTTCAAGTGGTCTCTGTTTTCTTTAAAAGCAAATTTTAACAGGGGAAAATAGTCTGAATTGACAGTTGCTTTATCTAAAAGTGTTTTGGAGCCGCAGAAAGGAACAGAATACGATACTTAAACTGTTTAGAAACTTTCATGAAGTAATTACTTCAGATTTTTGTATACTTAAAATATAATTACCATAGTAAGTATATAGTAATATAGATTTATAAATTAATTTTAAAGATATAATTGTGTGGACGAGAAACTGCCCCCTTTTTCAATTTGCTTTAAATATCTATATGATTCTTTTTCAATGTAAAAGAATTCTTATCCAAGGAGTTTGTATTGTTTTTCTGATTGATACTTAAATTTGTAAAGGCTTTATATCCAAGGCCCAAGAGGAGCCCAGCAACGACAGAGCTAATTGCTTTGATTCAAATAATGAAGCCCCATGTCTCTTCATCCAACTAATCTTTTTTTTTTTTCTTCAAATTTTAAACTGCATCTTCCTACAGACCAGTGCAAACATTTTGATGATTGGTTCATCAACCTCCAGATCTCTCTGGAAGAGTGTTTTGATTCCTCTGAAACAAAAGAGATGGTGGAAAAGAAAATTCATCAACTAACGGTAAGGCATAAGACTGCAAATTGTGTTGACTGATTTCCTTCAGGATTCTTCAGTTTTTAAATAAATTAGCCCTGTTTTTCTCACATTAAAACTGAGGGTGTGTTTTAGTTTCACATATTGTGTATTGTGTGTTCTTTTAGAATACGAAAGAGCAGAATAGTTAAATAGATTAAAGTTGTAGTGCTACATAAACCTAGTGTGGAGAAAATGTGTCTCGGAGAGCAGTAAGGCTTGGCTACCAGATCTGGGCTGCAAAATCTGAATAACCATGAACGGCAACCAAAATATCTAGAAAAATTGAATTATTTGTTACTATCTTGAGTTATCCAGATTTTTGCAGCCCTTATCTAGTGATCCTGGTAAGGCTATGGTTCTAGAAACATTTTATTGAAACTTACTTCTATAATAGACCACTGATTCTTCAATAGATCAATACATAACCTAGTTTAATTTTTGATGCAGTCTGTAGAGGGAAAATACCTTCTTAGAATGTACAAGTTTCATCTGAAAGAAAGAAGGAGGGGGGTTAAATCAATACATGTTATACATTTTTCTAATTTTATTTTTCCTTTTGCTATATTTTTAATCTGTCATTCCTCCAAAGTTGTCAGACAAATGACACATGGTCTTTTTATCTTTAAAAATTTATTTTTATTGAAAGGCAACAATGACTGTGAGGTAATTATTGAGTCGGCTATTATGGATAATTGGGATATTAAAACTGAGTCTCCCTGGCCCAAATCATATATTCTATTGAAAAATCATGCATCAATGTTGAATGAAAAATCAGTTCTGTAGCTGCTGATCAATTGCCTATTCAAAAATTGTCACTTATTGCGATAATCAGAGAGTGAGTTTTGGATGGATGGATGGATGGATGGACGGATGGACGGACAGACAGAGCAACTATAAAACATATCAAACAATGGCACCAGCGAAAAGATTGCTGATCTTGGATAAATCTCTCATTATGGGTTTTTTTCAGAGTTTCCTAAATTTTGAAGACAAAGGCAATGATATTGATGAGGTGAAGACTGTTCTGAACCAGGTGAAAAACTATTTGCCCAAATCAGATGTCCATCGGTTGAGTAACTGGGTGAGGGACCATGAAGTGGAATTGCAAAGAGTAATTTCCAAATGTCAGTCACGAAAAATTGAGCTTCACTACTTTCTTCAGCAGTTTGCTAGGTAAGAAGCCAAAATGAACTAAGCTTGTATATTCTGATCCAGAGTGATTAGATGGATTTTAAATTTAGTCCCCCCAAAATAAATGTTGAGATTAATGTATTTCTCCTCCTACAGTACTAAATAAGTAAATAAGTATTAATAGGTAAGCTTGCTGAACTAGGCCCAAAATTATTTTACTGTATAGCATTAAGTAAGGGACGCAGTGGCTCAGTGGCTAAGACGCTGAGCTTGTCGATTGAAAGGTCAGCAGTTCATTGGTTCGAATCCCTAGTGCCGCGTAATGGGGTGAGCTCCCATTATTTGTCCCAGCTTCTGCCAATCTAGCAGTTTGAAAGCACATAAAAAATGCAAGTAGAAAAATAGGGACCACCTTTGGTGGAAAGGTAACAGTGTTCCATGTGCCTTTGCCGTTTAGTCATGCCGGTCACATGACCACGGAGACGTCTTCGGACAGCGCTGGCTCTTCGGCTTTGAAACAGAGATGAGCACTGCCCCCTAGAGTCGGGAACGACTAGCACATATATGTGAGGGGAACCTTTACCTTTTCCTATAGCATTAAGTGCTACTGTTCATGGGTTTTTCTTTTAACAGTTTAACAGGATTTTCTTGTAAGTATTTCTTCTATTTCTTTGAAGGCTTGAAAAGGACTTTAAGAGTCTGCAGAAGTGGCTAAGAACTCAAGAAGAAAAATGGCAACAAGTTCAAAAAGAGAAGACAGAAATTGAACATTTTTATCAAATTCTACTCAATCAAAGGTATTTTGTCTTAGCTATAGCAACTCACTTAACTCTGCTTCTCTCTTGAGAGCTAGTTTCAGTGGAATACTCATGTTTTCTACTGAAAATGTTCCTATCTAAAAACGTATTTTCAAAGATCTGATATTCACAATTGAATACAAATTTATGTATATTTCCTCACATAGGCAAAAGAGTAAATATAATGATTTTGAGTTCTAGTTGTCAATCTCTACCTATTAAAAAAAATGACTTTTGAATGCAGTGATGAAACAGAAGAATACAAAGAATATGATTTTAAATGTTGGATCATCCTGCCTTGGTCAGCTGGGAAAAAAAGTTGATATGAAGGTTGATAATTGACTCAAGTTGCCCAGTTCTGACAACATTTAATGAATAATGACATAGATAAAGCATGGGGAATGATGACAATTAAACTTCACATAATTGTTATTCTTTTACAGGGAATGGTTTGATTCTTTTGATTGGCGGGCAAATTATTTGAAAAACTCAGGATTTTTCAAAGATGAAACAGTTGTAGAATCTGCCCAGTTTGTCAGTAAATACAAGAGGTTGGTTAATCATGTACAGAAAACCCTTGGAGTTACTGAGATGTATTGTGTAGAAAGAAAGCATTTTGAAGAACTTGTCAGGAACATGTTTTGCTGGGTGGAAATTCTAAAAAAGCCTCTCTTGGAGATGAGTGCTGAAGAATCTGAGATATCACTGGAAGAAAGGTTGCTCAAAATCCAGGTACCAAAACGTAGTTGAAGCTCTACATTTTATTAATAAAACAACCATCCAATAATTCTTTGTTTAGTCCTTTCTCATTTCAAAAACTTTCTTAAAAAAATACTTGACATTTTTCTTGAATTTTAGTCTTAACTGTTCGGTGCTCTGTTTGCAACTGCTATTTATTTATTTGTCTAAAACATTGAATACATAAGGCAGAAGGAAAGTGTGGAGAAAGCATCAGTCAGTTAATCAATTAAAATATTCCACTTATTCTAACTAAGGCCTGGGATGGAGACAGGTTTTAAAAGTCTGCTTAAAAAGGGGCAAGTGAAGGTGGGCATATGAATTTCAGATTAAATGGTGTTCTAGCAGACCACAGTAAGACAGAGAAGCCTACTTCCTGCATCCCGACAATTGATATTGTTTAATTGATGGAACCCACAGCATGCTAGGTATGTTAGAATGTACAGGACAGACCAAACGTATCGATAAGTAGCCCTCAAATAATCAAAGTGTGTATCTTTATAGGTAATAACCAGAACCTTGAATTGCATCCTGAAGCATATTGACAATTAGTAAAGCCACAAAATAGAGTGTTATGTGAGCATACCTGGTGCATCAGAAAAATTTGTGCAAAGGCTGCCTTGGGCATAGTTGCCACCAGCTGCTGCATGCCAGTCCTAAAAGGGGAAATACAATTACATTCAGGACCAAAGATGGAACCACTCCAAGCTCAGAGAATCAAAACAGCTACAGACACTCAGTCTTGTCAGGCTTGAGTTCTTCCCAATCAAAGGCCAAACGTTTTCCAGACATTGACAGAGAATCTTGACAGTATCACCTGTTCAAGCCACAGTCAAAATGTGTAACTAGGTATCATCAGCATAGTAATAATACTGAATCTGAGGCCAATATATAATTTGTCCCTGCATCTTATGGGACAGCATTTTTGTTCAATATCTATTTTTGTCTGAGAGCTTGTCTTGGCAGCAATGTCAATTAGTGGTCTTTCCCACATTTAGAACCCCTTATTCTGTCAGTTTTTCATTATAACCAGTCCATGTTTCAGAACCCTTAACTTTTAACTAGCACAAATTAAATTAGTCAAATAGCAAAATAGTATTTTGGTAGTTCAGTATCAAAGCTGTAGAAGATGAACAGGCCAAGCACAATGGCAGGGTTAAACATGTCATCAGTAAGGAGTCATTGCGTTCTCCCACGAGACACAAGTCGAGTCCCCTGTGAATTCTGTTGACTCTTATTTGGCATCAATTTGGTTTGACTGTTAGTAGTTCAGATTCTTTTGTATAGGTAGTATATAATAAACAGTGCTTTGAATTCAACCCTTGTTCCTAATTACTAGACAGTTACCTGACAAAAGCACTTTATAAGTTTAATAAGCCCTTGATTGTTTTATTTATTAGGCAACGAACATATCCTACTTATCTTCCCCGTCCTATTTCTTCCATTCCCACTCTCTCCAATATTGCAATGTCTTCCAATATTTAGGGAATTAACAAAAGAACTGGAAGCAGTTTATTAACTTTCATTGTATGAGGTTTAATTGGAATGACAATTTTAAAAAAAAGGGGTTGTTTCTTTTGATAATTTTATTATGTTATTTGGCCTGGGTGCTAGGTCAAAACAGTGGGTAAAAACAATTATTTTCATGTTATTTCTTACAATACAGGAGATTACTTTGTTGCAAGAAGAGGGCAATGCTAAATTGCAAACTATCATAGCTGTTGGAGAACATTTGAAGTGCGATGATAAGAGCAAGAATCTAGCTATTGAGCAGATAATTTCTGATGTCCAAAAGAAGTGGGACTCCACTATTCATCTGGTTATTGGCTGTCTGAAGTAAGTAGCCTAGATTACACCATGAAAATGTCCACTGAGTTGAAAATGCAGAAGAGTCATTCTATAATAATAGCATCCAGTATAAAACTCCTCCAGAAATTCTACACTCAAATAATATTGCTGAAACTACCGTGTTTCCCTGAAAAGAGCCTTGGTAGTACAGTGGTCTAAGGCACCCTGTTATTAAGCTGGTTATTAAGACCAGCTGCCTGCAATTACTGCAGGTTCGAATCTCTCCAAGGCTCAAGGTTGACTCAGCCTCCATCCTTTCTAAGGTAGGTAAATTGAGAACCCAGTTGGGGCAATAAACTGACTTTGTATAAATATACAAAAGGATGAAGGCTATTGCTGAGCACATTGTAAGCCACCCTGAGTCTCCGGAGAAGGGCGGCATATAAAATCAAATTAAAAAAAAAAAAAAAAAAAGACCCTGTCTTACATTTTTTTGAACCCTGAAATAAGTGCTTGGCCTTATTGCCATACGCTCAAAAGCCCGATTGGACTTATTATCAGGGGATGTCTTATTTTGGGGGAATAGGGTAGTGGAAAACTGAAGATTTTTGACTGCAAGCTTTTAACTAATCACTGCAGAAAAAAAATTATAAATGCAATTTTTCTTTATTTATATTAAAATATAGCCCATTTCTTTACTACATATGGGTTACTCAAGGCAAATAATGACCATTAAAATTATTAAAAATTACATTAATTTTAAAAAGAACAAATTTAATTACAAAAAGATCTGGTAAAGAAGGCAGGGACCCCAGAAATTGATGACCACGGCTTCCTGCAACTCTCTGCCAGCAAAAACAGAGCTTGCGAGGGCCACACGCAGCCCTCTGAGCTCCCTTTTCAATCGGATCTCCCACGGCAGGTCTGCTGCTTCCAGGGTGGCCCTGTGGAACAGATCTAAGCACCCCATGGGCCAGATCTGGTGCCAGGGCTTTGACACCCCTGTCCTATATATTCGGTGGTCAGTTTATTAAACGGATATTAATTTTTTTCCGTCATAGGGACCAGGAACAACTCCAACATCAAATAGAATATGTGAAGCAGACAGAAGATGCCATCAAAGCTCTCTTTTATGAAGTAGAGAAGCAGAAGCAAGGATTAAATGTTGATATTCATCCCAATTCACAGCAAGGGCAAAGTCAGCTAAACAAGTATTCTGCACTTCTGAAAGAAATTGAAGGCCTAACGCTTCTCTTAAATGAACTAACAAGACAACGCAATTCTTTGGAGACATGCACTAATAGCTTCAGTGCAGAATCATTGATGGCTTTACAGCATCTCTACCAATGTCTTCTTAGCCGATTACAGGTTGGCATCATGCCAGGTTATTGGTTTGGAAGATCCAGAATGAAACTCTTGTTAGTGTATATCTTGCAATATAAATGTTCATTAGATGTGGGATTAGATTTGATTCAAACAAACAGGTAGGATAGGATGAAATGGGATCTAGACCATGCCACTTCAATTACCAGTTGGGTATATTTTTATTTATTTATTTATTTATAAAAGTTTAATTAATTATTAAATTTATATAGCTGTCTCACTCTCACACAGTAATTTTGGATGGCTATATAAAGTTGTTTAATAAATAAAATATATTTGTTTGTTTGTATATGGGTCCAGGAAGATAATATGGTATTTCTATGGAGAAGTCTAATGCTCTTCAGTAAATACTTTATTATATTGGAGAACTATCTATGCATGTTGGTTTTGATCTTGAGTTTCTCCTTAAATCGCAGAATACAACAAAGCTCTTGGAAGGCTGTGTGGAGGGGCGCCAGCAGTGTGAAGAGTTGACAACACTTTTGATAACTTCTCTAGAGGAGCTGTGGGAGCCTGTGGGTGCAGACCAAAACCAGGTCAGGAAGAATTTTGTTTCCAGTGAATTTAAAAATCAATGAACTAGAAAGAATAACAATGTAATAATAACGATAATATATTAAACTTGTATGCTTCTGAATATCGAGACTTGGAATGGCTCACAGATAATCAAGGAAATTACAATAAAACCCATAAAACCTAAAAGACAGCAAACACAATGAAGTGAGGGGGTCTCACTCTCCCTTGTCAAAAGACCTTAATGAAGAACTAAATTCAATGAAATTTGGGCAACAGTGTTTCTATCCCAGAATAAAAATAATGATTGATAAAACAAGAAAGGGAAATATTGAAAACTAGAATTTTACGATCAGCAACTTTTTATTTATGTCTGATTATTGGCACAGAGTTTTTATCAATGTCAAATGAGATTGCTTTCAAGGTTACCACATGAACAATTAAACTGAACAAGGGTAAAAAGAACTCTAGCTATGTGCTCCACAGCTGCTTTCTTACACAACTGAGTCATCTTACCCAACTTATCTAGTAGTCAGATAAATCAGATAGCTGGGAATCAAGTAAAAGTAATTGATATTCTTTTTAAAGCAATTTTGTGTCAGCACCGCCTCATGCGAGCTCTCATTCATTTCATTGAACAAGGTAGATCTGAATCAGTGGTGGGTTCCTCCCGGTTTGGCCTGGTTCGCGAGAGCCGGTAGCGGTGACAATATGACGTCACCGAACCGGTTCTCTGTCTTCGGGAGCTGGGCCCTCCCGCCCGCCCCGCGTTAGTCTGACCTTATATGTCTGCTTTTTTCGCCCAGCTGAGAAGTGTGGCAGAGCGGATTGCTGCACCTCAGCTGGGCAGATTAGCAATGCGCTTGCGCGAAGCGCAAGTTTGGTGTCCTGCGAGCGAACTGAGCATGCACGTGGCGATCGCGCACGAAGCGCGCACACAAAGAGAACCGGTAGTAAAGCCGGTTAGAACCCACCCCTGATCTGAATGTGCATTCCCTTGGGAGCATGGTGCTTTTTCTTTTACAGATAGACCTCAGTGTACGACCACAATTGAGCCCCAAATTTATGTTGCTAAGCGAGACAGATATTTGAGTTTTGCCCTATTTTACGACCTTCTTTGGCTATTAAGTGAAATGCTGCAGTTGTTAAGTAACATGGTTGTTAAGTGAATCTGGCTTCCCCATTGACTTTGCTTGTCAGAAATTTGCAAAAGGTGATCCCATGACCCCAGGATACAGAAACCATCATAAATACATGCCAGTTGCCAAGTGTCCAAATGTTGATCATGTGACCGCGGGGATGCTGCAATGATCATAAATGTCAAAAAGGGTCATAAGTCACTTTTTTCAGTCCTGTTGTAACTTTGAATGGTCACTAAATGAACTGTTGTGAGTTGAGGACTTCACGTATTTACGTGAATATGGATATCAGTTTCTGTGCAAATCAGAGAGCGAGGATGATCCCTGACAAACACATTGCCTTTTGTTTACTTCTCTTTATGAACTATCTAATTCTTTATAAAAAATGTCACAAGTGTTTTATCCTAACTATTTTATTCTCTCTGATAGCATATTTCTAGAGGGCGATAATATTTTCAGCTGTGCAGATTCTCTTGTCATTATGATCTCCTTGCACTTTTTCACTTAAGGTACAGTATGATATTCTTTGTCAAGCTGAATACAGACTACAAGAGGTTGTTGCGCTAATGGACTCCATCCGTTTGGAACAGACATGTATGAAGGATGAGATAGATGCACCCCAAATTAAGCCGAGGCACCTTAAAACTAAATATGGACTTGAGCATGAGACTGAGGACATCCACAGTGATATACTCAAACATAACAAGGAGATGGATAATGAAACAACAAACAGAGAGAAACTGGTAATTTCTAGCATCCCCTTTGCTCCCCAAGAGTTTAGTTCTGTGGAAGAAATTTAGTAATATTCTGGGATAAATGTCCAAAGGGGGGGGAAATCAAGAATTGCTTATTTTCTCTGATTTTTTTATCATATTATGTTACGTTATTTGGAGGAAGCTCCTCCTTGCCACTGAACATGGGATTATATGAAAATAATGTGCTACCAAGGGGAAAGAGAAGTGAGGGAGGTGGGGGGGGGGAGGAAAAAAAGTGTTGATTTCCGACTCTGTTGCAGTAAAATAAAGCATTAACATCAAACTACAACTTTTTACTTTTCCATAATAATATAAACTAGCCATTTCTATAACGACAAATGAATCTAGTTGATAAACCCAAAATCAAAGTTTCATTTTTTTCCACCTCAAGCAGTTGAGAGGACGTTTTGTACAATAAAATATTACTCAGAGCTTAAAAGTTCTAGATCTTATTAATTTATTCATTTTTCAGATTTGTATAGACGTTCATTTCACAAAACAAGTGACTTTGGACTGCATACAACAAAGCTAAAAAACAATCATTCCTAAATAATAATTATTATTAAAAACATTAAAAATGATAGAACACAGCTTAAAAAAAGAACAAAAAGTATGTTAATAATAATGGAGCTGTCTTACTAGTATGCCTGTTCTCTGGAGCTCCAGGCCTTGATGGCACGCCCAGATCTTGAGGACCTTTGACTATTATTTATTATTTTTATTAATTTAATTTGTATACCGCCCTTTTCCCAGAAGGGACTCAGGGCGGTGAACAGCCAAAATTAAAAAACATACAAATGCAAAAGTTAAGATAATTAAAAGAATTAAATCATTGGCTACCCAATTTAAAACCCCAAATCCATAAAATTTAAAATCCCAATTAAAAACCATTTAGGCTAGGACTATTATTATCATGTCATATTATGAATATGAATATAATATATAATATAGTATAAATTCATATAATATGAATGTGAATATGGAGATAACATATAATAATTCTCCAACTTCTTCTGCAATCTTTGCTTGACTTAATTATTTCATTTTCCTGTCTTTTGAAGGGAAATTCCTTCAGAGTGAAAAATCAACTGGACAGAGAAGCTCCAGAATTGTTTCCAGAATGGTTGACACGTAAAGTACAATTACCCAGCTGCTTAGCACTTGTATCTGAGGAGAGAGCAGCTGCAGTTACTGAGGTAATCTTTTACTCTCCCTGACAGTCTTACTTTCAAACATTTGATATAATGGTTTTGAAAAGTTTTTTGTGTGTGTGCCATTTCCATAAAATAGTGGTTATGATATGGAATGATAAGGCCTGGATTAGTAAGGAATATGACTTTACAGTCACCTGTATATTCCTGTTTCTTTCCTTATAAATTTGCTGTTTTTCTATTTTGAAATATCTGGTTTATTTATTCCCAGAATATCGCTGATAGGTAATCAGAGAGAAAGCATCATTACAGAAAATGTGCAGCACTCAGACACAATTTACCTGTCCTGAATAACTCCTCTGAAAGTAATAAGTAGGATTTTCTAATTCAATGTTCTCCAGCCGCTTACCTAAACAAAAGTCTGTGGATAATCCTTTCCTGATACCAAATCCTGCACTCTTCCATAAAATTCTGTAGGATATGGACCAGTTAGTTTATTCTCCATAGCATCTTCATGTATTTAAGGACATCTATAAAAGGATGAGTGCTGAGTGAATGTGCTTCAAATCCTTTCTGAAAACATTAGCACATCTCTTCCATAGCAACAAATTTACCATTGCTGTGCTTTAGGAATTAACCTGCTGCTATCACCTTCTCTTCCCACTCTTCCAGCGGGGAGAAAAATGTTCCACAGTTCTTTAGATGAAAGAAAATTGTAACCCTCCACTGCATTTTCTTTCCCAGCAGCAGGAGGGAGAGCAGGTAAACAAATGACATATGGATTGAGAGACAACCTCATATTCTGAGTTAGTGCTTCCAATGCTGTGATTATTGCCTCTTGCTGTTGCTGAGAAAGGAAGCATCTCATAGCCATGCTTGGTATTATGAGTTTATTATGCCAGCATTTTGTCATCTCCATTGGCTCTTGGCCCTTTTCTGGACCTAGTTCAAAATGTTGGCTTGATTTTCATAGTTCTTCATAGCTTTACACCATAGTACTTGATGGATTCCTTGTTTCAACATGTGTCTGTCTGTACTTTTGAGATCATAATGAAAACCATTCATGTGGACTTTCCTAGGACTACTATACCACCTACTATAGTGCATTTGGGCAGAGTATGTAAGTTCCAGGTCTCTTCTATTAAATGTTGCCATCTTATGGTATCTTCTATTAAATGTTGCCATCTCTATGGCTGCTCCTGTCTCTGGAACAAGCATCCTCTCAGAGATACAGATGGCGCCCACTTTCCTCGGTTCTGAAAAGCCCTTGAAGGTTGGTTTTGGTCCTAGGCCTGGGGTTAATATGCTGTTGGGGCTGTCTTGCTGAGGGGTTATTTTTGTCTATGTTTTTAATTGTTTTAGTTAGTGTTAGGTTTTCTAAGGTACCCAGAGTCTGCTGGAGTGATAAATTTAAACAAACAAACAAACATAGGCTACAAAAACTGGATAACCAACAGAAGGCAACAAAGAGATGCAGACAACTCTTAACACCAATTTTTTGCAGTCTAGATGTAGCTTGTATTCCCCACCAAATCCTGTACAACGCCCTCTCCTATTTTGTTATGCTTTTGGCAACAAGTTAACGTCTTATTTAAGGGAGTTACAATTTTTTTTTTTTTGGCAGCAAGCCCATAGTCTTTTGATAAGTAGGAACATGCAATTATAATCAGGGAAACTAAAGTAGAGTGAGAGTTTACAAATGCAAAGCTGTTCATAACTGAGATCTTAGTGATTCTTCTGGCAGTGGTCAATCTATATAATCCATAATGCTATCCATATTCATTTGATGAAATAAATTCAAGAGGTAGGCAAGCAAGGTAGTTATAGGATGGTTGCATCTGTCAAGACACAGTAGAAAAATACTCAGGACTAAGATAAACAGATACAAGAACCATCAGCATTGGACAGTGACTTTGCTTATATCTGCCATACTGGATGTTTTTCCTCAGGTTCAACTTGTGAAAAGTTGAACAGTCCCGCTCCTTCTCTGGAAACTCTATCAAATCTGTCAGGATAGTGTGTTAAAGATGCTTCATACCATAGGGCCAATGTCACTTGTACATGTTACAGACATCAGTTGTATTATATTCTCTGCTGCATTCTTTTTCTCTGCCCCTATGGTATCCAGTAGGGTACTGGGAGCTGCCACAAGTCCTCTTCCTTCAACTATTGCTGCTCACTCCAATGGAAGTGGATACAGCCAGGACTAAAGGAACCTTATGGACCAATGGAACAAATGAAGCTATCTTTTACAGAGTCAGAGCATAGGAATTTAGACAATGGAAGGATTTATACTCCTTGCAGACAGTTGATCATTTGCATTCTTTTCATGAGTTGTTGAGGTCACCTGAAGGTTTATCTGTGTCGTCAGGGTCACCTGAGTGGTGCAAATGGGTGTGAAGCTTTCTTGGAACTGTTGAAAGAACTGTGTTGTGGACTGGAGATAGAGACGGCTGTTCAATTTTGACATAGATGGTGTCTTTGACCCCTCTTTCACACCAGCAGTCCTCTCTGTCCAAAATGTGGACTTTGCTTCTTCAAAAGAGTGGCCTTTGTCTTTTAAATGCAGATGGACTGTTGAACGTTGTCCTGATACAAACTGTCAGGGAGTGCCTGTGGTTTCAAGCATAGGTCTTTCCCAGTCCAATTAGAAGATGCCAGTGACTCAACCTGTCCATTCTGTATGTGCCATATTCTATATTTTATTACAAAACTAGCCCAGTGTTGCCATTTCTGATAGCAAACAGATTTCCAGACAAAGGTATTTTCTATGTGATCGCGTTGAACAGTGTTGCCTTACGTAACCTGAATTCGCCTCATAGATACTTTCTCCAACTGCAGCAAAAATACTTAAAAGCAGAGGAAGACAAGCCCATAGCCCCTTTGTATGTCAAGGTGCTTCAACGTAGAGAGAGTAAACAGACTGAATCTGGTTAGTAGGGACCCATCTCCTCCGAATTATAAGATTACAGCCATAGAAGAAGAAAACTTTTAGGCCAATTAACTTTGTCAGAGCTTTGAACAACCTCATAATATTGTTCCTTGGAGAGGCATCTGTGCAGATGTGCTTTTCTCTGACCTTTACCACCCCTTTATTCTATTATTCTTTCACTATCTTTCCATTAAGAAAGCAATTGACATTTCAGTACCTGCAGTCCCGAGAAGGTTATGATTTTTCTCTCTTTCCCCTCCTTTCTCCTCCATTCTGCTTCTACTTAGCAGGAATTGAAAGGCAATTTGATGGAAGCCCACAATTTCCAAAGTTCAGCAAGCCAGTGTGCAAAGCAGCGGCAAAAATCAGAGCAAATACTGGCAGATGATTATCCCAATGAATCTCCGCAACAGCAGCATGGCTATCAAAAGAAATTGCAAGCAACATGTGCCTGGTCAGAAGTGCCTCAAACCATTTTGCCATTAATGAACGGAAAGGTAATGGAGGCTGACCCTACTCCTTTGTCCATTATACATCCATCTCCGGAAAGCAAGGTAATAATCTCTGTTGTTGCACAACTTCATTGAAGGACTTGGTTAAGTGCTATTCTTGTGCACTGCTAGCTCTTCAGCCAGGATAGACATTAATCCATAATTCAATCAATTTCACCCTTTCTCTTTTCAGTTTCCAATAGTGGAGAGGGTGGGCCACTGGTCCAGGAATACTGGTTCATGTGACCTTGAGCAGGATAAACTTCTCTTTATTGTTAATTCCGTCTAAAATAAGATTTGGCTTTTGAAATAATGCTTGTTTTTTTTCAGTTTCACATGTGCATTTTCAGATCTTTAATGAGAGAGAGAGAGAGAGAGAGAGGGAGAGGGAGAGGGAGAGGGAGAGATTTAAAAACCACAACTGAGAAAGAGAATCAGAAAAAAGAAAAAAATGTGAAAAAAGAAACAACCAATAAGTGAATAGTAGAGAGATCTACAGCATTATAAAATTGAATGGTCGAGCAAAATATCAAAATAATATATTTTTTCTTCCACATATTTATGTATCTTACCACATTTTAAAATAATTCTTCTTTATCAAAATCAAATTAATATGGAGTTATTAAGGTGATAGTAGGTTTAATAATATTTCACAAGAAAAGGGTAGGTTGAAAGAAAAATTCAACTTTTAGAATTTGTTTCATTCTATTTTCCAAGTTTTTGAAGTTTAAATGTTGCCACCAAATGTGGAAAAATGGTCTGATCTGACCATTCCAACAATTTTTCATTGCCTATTTTGGCAATTAATACTGGTGTAATATACCATTGATGACGTATTTATTTATTTACTTATTTAATTAATTGTTTGATGGAGTCATCATCTCAAAATCTCAACCTTGGATAGTAAACAGAAGAGTAAAAACCAAAGGAACAGGTCCAAATAGTAACTAACAAGCAAATTATATTAATTTACTTGAAGTACAATATTCACCATAAATTTAATATTTTTCTTCCCTTGAAATTCCCATTATTGCACTGTTGCATTTGCCAGCAATGGGAATTTCAAGGGAAGAAAAACAGTTGGTCCCTCAACATGGTGCCTTGTTTGCATTTGTTTCTGTCCAGCAAGGTACAGACATTCCAGGTTCCAAAAATGAATTTTCTTTTTTTTCTTGATTTTTGACCGCTAAAGTGACCTGCTAAACACGGTTAACTTGCCAGATGTTGTTGTGGGGCAGGCAATGTTTAGAGCACTTTTTCTAACCCCCTCCCTCATGAGTTAGCCTCATGGCTAACTCATCTTAGCCAGAACAATGAGTAAAGTGGAGAGGATGTGACTTAAATCAGGTGGTCTTGCTTCCACCTGATTTCTTCAATAAAAAAAAAAAATCTGGATGATTGATATAGTGGTAATTAGTTGTTCCGTAGATTGCAAAAGAATTTATGCCAAATCAATGCAGTTACCTGTTTGGATTTCCCAGCAGGCTTATCTTGAAGACCAAGCAATCGCTGAGTATGCTGAGCTGGAACAAAAGATCAACAAAGTGAAAATTTGGACTGCAGAGTTAGATATTGTATTAATGAAAGATCAACTGAGAGAGATAGAGGTATGGAAACAATATGTTCATTGGCATGGCTATAAGCACTCTGTTAGTCCCTGTTATATCTTATCTTCCCACTCCATCTCTCAGGCATATGAGAACTTCATAGCTATTTCTGGGTAGTGCAATCTCATGCCATTGTATATGTGAACATTTCAACAACATGAAGGGGATAATAATACAGATTGTTCCCACCAATTGGCATCCTTCTACCCAAAATAGCATAGGAGGAGTTTGTATGAGTGACCTCACCTACAATGGTGCTTAAAAGTCTGTGAAACCATTGGAACTTTCTACATTTATGCATAAATATGACCCAAAATGTTATCTGTTTTCCACACAAATCCTAAAAGTAGGTAAAGAGAATGCAGTTAAACAAATGAATTGAAAACCTGTACTCGTTCCTTTATTTTTGAAAAAAAATGATCCAAAGCTACATATTTATCTGTGACAGGAGAAATGGGGTATATGGGGAGGTGTCATTTCCCCCTACTTTTAAGCAGGGGTAGAAAATGTCATGGACAATACGGAGGAAACGGTCATAATGAGCTGCACATGCAGCTCATTATAACAATTTCCTCCGTATTGTCCATGACATTTTGCATTTTGCCCAGGTCCCCCTTCACCTTAGCAGCTTCACTGGCCTTGGTGCCCTAAATGTGGACTTTTGGGAAGTATCTTGACCATTTGTAGTTAGAAATACAATGCGTAGTAAATAGGTATTTAATCTGATTCAGAAAGACATAAAAATGAAAATTCCTTTAAAACGAACAAGACAAGACCCACCTACCTCCTCTGATTTTCTATCATAGGATTTGTGTCTGCAGCTAGAAAAGAAGAAAGCTCAAGCTTTGTCAGTGTGGCCAGAACACTCAACGGTGGCAGAAGGAAGTCAGCCAAACCACGAGGGCACCCACAGTGTGACTTCTTCCAGTTGGGACAGACTCCTGCAAGAATTAATGGCTGCTAAAGAGGCCAAGCAGAATCAGTTTAATTTAGTCAATCGCTACCACAAATGTCTTACTACTGTTCAGTCTTCAATGAAACATTTATTAGCAGAAAAAGAAAACATATATACGTAAGTTCCTGGATCATGTTTCTAGATCGGTTGGATCTGATATAATTCACTTAATTTATTGTTAATGTGTACACCATAGAGATGAACCTTTTCTTTCATTTATTTTGTAATTTGTTACATTCCCAAAGGGTTGGGATAGACATAGAATAATATGATTTATATTCAAATGCTAAGCCATAAATCTTTGAACTTTCCTATTGTGGCTTAGTAAATCAACATAGGATAGGAATGAATAAACATTGTAGTTGCAACAATTATTGCTACGGTATTATTTCGATATAATATCCCTTCTTTGAATGGTTCTGATTATATTTAAATGTTAAAGACATACATATTCATTCTTAGTAATTACATCATTCTTAGTAATTACATACATTAGTAATGTATGGAGGAGCTTCAATGTAATTTAAAATATATGAAATATGGTTTTATATACCTGATTAGTAATGCATGTTGAGTAAATTGACCAAAAAAAAAAAAAATTAAAAATAGCTGTACCTGTTTTTCTATTGCAGAAGGGGACCTGTGGAAGACACAGTTCTTCTAGAGAATTTGAACAAATTGTTGGCTTCTCTACAAAAAGAAAATAGTCTTTTAGATAAACTGAGAATTGAACAAGAAAATCTATCTAGACATCTATCCACTCTGGACAAAGAATTAGTAGAAAGCCAGGTGGATCAAGCAGAGCAGTGGTGGAAACAAATGGGGGACTGTCTTCAAAAGAAACAGTGCTGTGTTGCAGCAGAAGTGGATGAGTTTAAGCTTTTCATGGACAAAGCACAGGAACTCCAAAGTTGTTTGCAACAGCAATATGATTTGCAAACAGGCCTGAGTGCTCCTGGTACAGAAGAGCGTCCATGCCCTATCTCGATTCCTTTAGAACTGCGCATCCTTAAGCGAAACATTTCTTTGTTAAAAAGAAATGCAGAAGTACAGATGAAAAGAATGTGGAGCGATCCAGGAAAAACAGCCTTAGAGAACACAATAAACGATCTTCAGAGCCAGGCAGAAGAATTGGAGCAAATGACCCCTAAAGAGAATGTCCAGATAACTGACAGTCATCCCCAGACATATGAAATAAGAAAAGAGATAGAAGATGCCATTTTGGGGAACAAAATTTTAATGCACCATCTTGACGAGAGGGCAGCACTCTTTCCAGATGATCTCCTCTCACAAATTAAATGTTGTAAGGCTGTAATCAGTGATGCTAAAGAAAAAGAGCCAACTTTTATAAGGCTAGCAGATGAAGCCCAGCATGTTGCTTCTCACATGCCATCAAAGGAGGATTCTGCACTTAGCATCCTTTCACATGAGTTGCAAACTGGTTACCAATTCCTTATTTTGAAATCATCTCAGAAGTTACAGCAGCTGGAATCTCAGCTTGGAAAAAGAGACAAACTTTTTGCAAATATAGAGAAATTTGAAGCACAACTTCAAAAGATCATGGCAGCGTCTAGCTTAGATATTGATAAAGCAAATATAAAGTCTGAGTTTGACCACATGCAGAATCTTTTACAAAAGACTCCCAAGAAGATCCAGGAGATGGAAGCCCTTGTAGATGCAAACTGCAACGATTCATCTGAAGGATTAAATGCTTTTGAGCAACTGTTTTTAAATGATTGTTTGAGAAGTCTGAGAAGTAGAGCTAAGAGGGTCCATAGGGTAATTCAAATTAAGGGTCGTTTAGTACAACACAAAATGGGTGCCTATAAAAAATTCTCAGAAGAGATAAGGGCCGTACAGCAGGATCTTAGCAATCTTCATTTTGATGAACTGGAGCTAAGTCCAGAGGATCTACTGTCTAAGAATCAAGTGGTAAAAGATAAAGTGAATATATTTAAAGAGAGAACTTTAGCCATCCAGTCACGTTTATCATACCTGGACCAATACCAGGAGATTTGGAAATGGCTGGATCCAAAATGGGATACATCACCACTTGATGAACTGAAAGATCAGTTCTGCAAAGTGAAAGATAACCTTGACAAGAGAGGCAAATGTCTGAAGAATTTATTTGCAGAATACAACAGGCATCAAATAGTCCTAAGTGAGATTGAGGCTATAGTATCTAGTATTCAGAAAGAATGTGGTGATTTAAAAGATCTTACCAGTTCTACTCCTGATGCCAGTCTGATATCAGGAAAAAAATTGATGTGGAGAATTGAACATGCCAAATATATAACTCAAGAAGCATCCAAGCTATTCAAGAAAAATAAGTCATTTAGTGCCTCTCTCAAAAAGGCCAACATGAAACAAATAAAGTCCTTGGATGCAAAAATAGATGGGCTGGAACAAACGACCTGTTCTATAATAGTAGCTAATCAAGAAATATGCAAGTACAAACAAGGTTTCCAGAGTAAGCTGGGCCACAGTTTAAGGACTTTAAAGCAAATTCAGTCTGAGTTCCAGCAGCCTATCCTACTTGACTTGAAAATTCAAATGATTCCCTATGAAATGATATATTGCAAAGTGCTTAAAGGTGCTACAGAGGCAGAAATCCGTGCTGCTGAAGATATAATAACTAAAGAGAAATCATCTACAAAACAAACATGTCTCCATTCTGAGAGTTTAGATAAAGAAATAGAGGAATTCCAAAATCTGAAAATACAACTGAAAGCAGACTTTGCTAAACACACAGTAAGTAGTCCTGGCAGTTTTGTTTCTTTGTAAACAACTTTACAAACTTTGGTTGCTTTCACATAAGGATTGGTTATGAAATACCATGGTTTCTTCATCTATATTTTACATGATATTCATATAACAGATTATACTCCTAGACCTTGTAAAGTCTCTGTCTCTGTCTCTCTCTCTCCCCTCCCTCTCTCAATAGATTAATAATGCCACAATTGCATTTCCATCTTAATTTATACTTAACTTATACTGAAAGAAATTGAAATTTTATTAAAGACTGGTGATACTACTAGTAGAAGAGTCTTGTAATTTAATGTAATAAAATTTCCTGGGGAGTCCTTGGAATTCTCTGAGCTTGGTTGTTTTCTTGCAGATGTTTCATTACCCAAGTATGTAACATCTTCAGTGCTGTGCTGTGCATTGCATTGCAGTATATTGCACAATATATGCAGTGCAATAAAATGTCCATTGTTAAAAGCTTATATTTTTGACAGTGCTTGCATTTTTGACAATGATTGAAGTGACTATCTTGATACTGCTCAATGCTTTTGTTCTGACATAAGTCCAGTAACAAAATATTCAGATCTGTGACTGTTAATGACTTGCCATCCGAAGGACTGGTTTCTTTTCTATGACCCTGTCAGTTTATTGAGATGTTTGATGGATTTATAGAAGTTAAGTTGCTAGCTGTTATGAACAAGTTCATTTGCCATTTGGCCCTTGACTTTGGAATGTCCTTCTCACTGCTAGTCTCCAAAAATTCTGAGACACATGAACATTTTTATTTAGAATAATATATGATGGCTTTGAATAAATAAAAGCTTCTGGATGCTTCCTTCATAGTAGATATCTGGTTCAGATTTATATGAATTTTAATAAAATAATTCAACTTAGATTTTTTAATGTATTATTAAAAACTTGTTTTCTATATAAACTTAGTCACCTTTAACAACATTGATATTTTCTTATATTTTTCTCCTGCCCAAATTTGTCAGCCTTCCATCACTCAAATCATTTCTGCATTTATTAAATGCCAATTTAAAGCGGCAAAAAATTAAAGTGGGTTAAAAACATTTAAAAACAATATGGAAGCTAATTAAAATATTTACAAACTAGATATAAATTTAATGATAATCATGCAATGTAAAAACAAACAACAGCTGACCAGTGAAATATGCAGCAGAACCTTTTTTCCAAGATTGTTTTAACTTTGGAAAATTGTTAAAAACAGCAAAAGGCGGGCATAGGCATCTGTAGGCTCTTTGACCATCAATTAAAACAGGGGTGTCAAAACTTGCGGGCCGGATGCATCATGCACTGGTCACGCCCACCCCTGTTTTAGTGAAGGGGGGGAAAAGTTATGATATGTCACATGACGACAATGTGTCGTCGCAAGTTTGACACCCCTGAGTTAAAATTCCACCAGCTAACAGACACAGAGTTAAATCAGAGCTGCAATGGAATGCCTTGGAACTGTAATTCAAGAAATCATTTGGGAGAAGAGAATCATTTTTCAGCTTATATAATAATGTTGCTGTTAACTATTTATTTGCACAGGAAGCTTTAGATGAAGCTTTTAAAATGGTGAAGCTTTACAACAAAGCTGTCGAAAAATCTGCAGATCTCCTCAGTCAGTGTGAAGCCTTTCTTTCTACTCCGCTGCTTGATTTACCTAAACTAGAAGAATCTCATCTTGACTTTGCCAAGAAACAAGAAGAATCCGAGTCTGCAAAGGCTGAAGTGGAGGCATTAACCTGTACTCTGAAAAAGTCAATTAAATCAAAAGCCAAACTGCAGGTGGAGAAAGTACTTGATGATCTAACTGCTAGGAATTTGACAATCAAAGAGCAGAGCCAAAAGAGAAATCCTTACATACAGAGGTAGGATGAATATTTTCATCATTTCAGGTAGGGGTGAAATCCAGCAGGTTCTGACAGGTTCTGGAGAACCAGTAGTAGAAATTTTGAGCAGTTTGGAGAACCAGTAGTGGAAATTTTGAGTAGTTCGGAGAACCGGCAAATACCACCTCTGGCTGGCCCCAGAGTGGGGTGGGAATGGAGATTTTGCAATAGCCTTCCCCCAGGAGTGGGGTGGGAATGGAGATTTTGCAGTATCCTTCTCCTGCCATGCCCACCAAGCCACACCATGTCTACCAAGCCATGCCCACAGAACCTGTAGTAAAAAATTTTGGATTGCACCACTGATTTCAGGGATATACGAAACTATCTGAATCAGAGCACTGATCCATCTACCCTAATATTGTCGGTGATTATTAGAGTGAATGATGAGAACAATTAGTCCAGGGTTTACCATCCTTACCTGGACATGCTAGAAATCAAACGTTACCATGTTCTGAATGGAAGATGTGTGTTGCTCCTTTGAGCTGCAACACTTTCCCCAATTTGCCTTATTTATGTTACAGCCTCCTTTTCCACTGAAATGCTGAACATGTCTTACAATGAAAACACAGATATGCAGTATAACAACAATGTACAATTCCTACATAGCAGTGTCATCTTCCTGTCATTGCTCCTTTCATTGCCTCCTATTTTTAAGCCTTGTCTTCCCTTTCACCTAGAAGGTGATTATCCTTTTGGTAGCTGTTTTCTGGACATCACCTCCCTATAAGCTTCTTGCTTAGGGTGTTCAGGTGAAGCAGGTAGAAAAGCTGGCTCTGAACAGTATCTATGCTGCTCTAGCCTGAAATGATACTTTCTAGGGAACAACATCTTTCATTCATGAATAACGTATACTTTTGGTTTTAAAATATAGATTGATTCTTTAATATTATTGAAAACTTTGAGAGCTGCAACGAAGTCCTATAATATAGTGCTCCTTAGTAAAATTCCAGATAGCCAACCAGCCAATGGTTCTTTTGCTAGAGCACTGAAGACATGGTTACTAAAAAAAAAAAAAAAAGGGGGGGGGAGGTTGTACATAATTTTTATTACATTATATATTTGTAGTGAGCAGTGAGATGAGATAAAATTAAGAAATCATGACTGGGCTATTTGCTTCAGAGCAAAAAGGAATTCACAGCTGGTCACAGTTTTACTATGTTGCCCAGCTGCTCATGATTCAGTAAAACCCACCAGCCTAAAACAGTGGGTTTGTACAATTCTTGTGCATTCTTGTGTAAACTACTGTTTAAACACTGTGTAAAATGATTGGCAAGATCTGTCAATTTTTCTCCTTTATAATAGTTTTATTTCTGCCAAGCGTTGAAAGCTGACAATGCATAATTCTATTATTTGGATCAATTTAAATAGTTTTATTTATATACTCTTGCATCTTTAGGTATATGGAAAAATATGACAGTTTCAAAAACTCCAAAGAGAGGATATGTGTTGAGCTTAACAATGCAGAAAAAGTGCTTTGGAAGTGTTTATACTACATCCCAGTATCTTACAAAGAATCTTTAGAGCATTCAGAACAAAACAAGGTGAGAATGCAGTCATCATCATCGTCACCATCACCATCACTTCCATAATTTAATACTTTATGTATCACTTATATGTCTTCAGAACCATGTTTACAATAGAAAATTGAATGCATTTCACACAGGCTATAACAATTACAGTAATTTATATTCCAAATAGTTATTAATGTTAGTCTTCAAAGGTTAGCTGACATTATGGTCAAAATGTGGGTAATGGATGCAAATCTGTATTAAACTTGAAACAGATGATTGCAAAGAAACAGACTTTTTGGTGACTCCTTCATTGCTGTGAAGTGTACAAGTTTAGATACAGATTTGCTGCTTATTATGGGTGCTTGAGATACTTTGGCTTGATTGTCGCAATTTGTTTTTGTATTCTGCCTTTTTCCCAACTGAATGATTGAAACTCACTGTTTATACGTTACTCTTTATACTCTCCTTTATAGATGCTGTTGTCCCAATTACTTTCAACCAAAGAGGAGCTAATGAAGTTGAGGCGAGATGCACAGTCTCTAAGCTTCATGTGCAAAGAAAACGATGGAGTGTTGATTGTACCCATTGTGTCAATGTTGTGGCTGAAGTGGCTCTATTTGTTCAATATTGCAAAAGAACGGGAGGGCAAATGTGAAGAACAGAACCAAGAATGGAAATCTGTCAGTGAAGAAGTAAGTAATAGGGAAATACCTGACTGATGTTTTCAAGCTCAGTTGTATGTGGACTTGTTTGATTGTCTTAATTACAGGCAGGTTTAAAAAGATAAAACTGCCCAATTTGTCACATAAAAATGAATAAAGGGCAGAAGGATAGTAATACAGATAATCCTCACTTAACAATGTAATTGGGACTGAAAACTTCATCACTAAGCATTCCAGTTGCTGTGATTAAATAAATATTGTGCAGTTGCAGAAGTCTGCAATCATGTGATTGCCATTTGCAACCTCCTGCTGGGTTCCCCATTGACTTTGCTTGTTGGACTTGGTAGTGAAAGTCACAGATGGGGATCACATGACCACAAGATGCCACAATTATTGTAATGAGAGTTGTTTGCAATAACCCAAATCACAATTCACATGACAGCAGGGACACTGTGAGGACCACAACTAGGAAGAATAATTATAAGTCCCCTTAGACTTAGATTTATATACTGCTTCATAGTGCTTTACAGCACTCTCTGAGCCGTTTACAAATGTCAGCATATTGCCCCCAACAATCTGGGTCCTCATTTTACCAAGGATGAAAGCTGAGTCAACTTTGAGCTGGTCAAGATCGAACTCCTGACTGTGGGTACAGTTAGCCTGCAATACTACATTCTAACCAGTGCACCAACATGGGTCCTTGTTGAACACAGTTGTGCAAGTCATGCACGATGTGGAGAAAATATAAAAGTTAACTTCTCTTACTAGAATCTGGGGTTATCCAGTGAAGCTCAATGGTTATAGGTTCAGTGGTTATCAGTAGATAATAGACATTGGTGTACTTTGTATTGAGGATTAAATGTGATTTGGAATGAAGTGGCTGAAACGCACAAGCATTACATTTTGCAGCTTGTAGTTGCAGCTGCCACTTTTATGCTCTTATTTTAAATAAAAGGAATATATTAAAGCCCTTGCCATTATAAGAGCAATACTGCAAATATTTATAGAAAAATAAGTCCTCCTATATTTAGAGGAATTTATTTCCAGATAAGTGTGCATAGAAGTGCAACTTCAACCTACTTAGATGTCTTTGTATTTCTATGTATTTCTCCGCCCCCATCAATATTTCTCTTTTTTTGCTTATTTTCTTTCTAGTTGGAACGAGAAACAATTATTCTAGACAGTCTTCAAGAAGAGGTGCCTGAGAGCCTCCAAGACAAACAGCAAGTAACCAAAGAAGAACTGGAAGAATTTCTGGAATCCGCAAGCAATTATATAGAAAATGTGGATACTGAGAAATTGTTGCTACGCTTAATACTTTGCCGATTAAGGAACATTCTGAGTGTCCCTGTGAGTTTGTCTGGAAAGGAAAGCCTTCCTATCGTCTGTGAAATTCAAAACATGCAGCAACGAACAGAAGAGTAAGTATAAAATGGACTATTGCTGAGTGAAGTCATACAACATTTTGTACAATGTTTAATTCTGGTTTCAAAATACATTCTGATAGTTTTTCTTTACTAATTTGAAGTTTGAGCTCCAGATTATCTGGCAAATGTGCATAAATTCCAGACAGAGAGTGGTATTTGTAAACAAAACAAAACAAGGATTTACTTCTTCACCCAAGCCTTCCCAAGATCAGTGCTGGAGGATTGTTTTAATATCTGTTTACACCCAAGTTTTAAATGCATTTGTTTTATTAACTATTGTATTGTTATTTCATGTGATGCTAGTACTGATACTTTCTAAACCCCGCCACTTTGCTTTATATTTCACTTGAATTTTGTTTTTGCTTATTCCATTCATGTTAATGAAAGGGAAATGATACAAGTCTTAGAGTTGCTGTGAATTCTGGTCCCTTATTTGGACATAACAGGTCATTCATTCACTAACTCATTCATTAAATTTGTACATCTCTTGATTCCCAACAACTATGGGCTGTTCACAAGAAAACAGAAAAACTGTAGCACAATAAAAATAATAATAAAAAATAAGCAAAGGGAAAAACTAGGAAGCATGCAAACACACAAAACCATAAAAACGGGCTATACCCTTCCAAGCTGAAAACCTGGGGAAAGAGCCAGGTCTTCAAGGACCTCCGAAACACCAGAACCTGTAATCTTCTTCTACTTCTTAATAGTATTTCTAATGGAATTTCTTCAGGCTCTGTCAAAAGGCTCAAACAGAAAAAGAGGCCGTGCAGTCCAAGCTGATATACCAGACCAAGTGCAGTGAAGAACTGAAAGCTATGAAGATTTCATTTCAGGGCATCATATCCCAACTCTGTGACATAGATTTGGAAACCCCTGATGAAAAGGCATTGAAACTTGAGGTTGGTAAGAAGCTGCTTCTATAGACAGTAGACTAATAGGTTTTAGATAAATAAAATACTTTGTGTCCACTTCTTGAGTTGCAAAGTGGTGTATCATTGATCTCTGGCCCTTCCAATACTAAGTCATAATTATTAGAATTGTGTTGTCCTTTTTTCCCTTCTACATTTAACTGCTTAACAAACATGGTACCCATCCATACACATCTAATCAGAAAAGGAATGCTGTAGAGTTTCTTTTCCTTTCCATTTGGAAAGCTTTCATGTATGGCTTATTTAGATGACCAAATAAGCCATACATGAAAGAGCATTGAAAAGGGTATATAAAGAGTCAGGGAATGCTAGCTTTGGAACAGATTTTTGAAGGTGGTGTAATCCAAACCTTCGCATAGTCCAGAAATCCATAAATGAATCTTTCCTGCTGGCTATCCAGCCAATCAATGAGACAATACTATTTACAGAGGTAATCTGTTCCGCAAACACCTTTCCCTATTAAGAAACTTCCTCCAACATTTAGCCAAATTTTGTTTCTTTGCCATTCTTACACACACTCTTTATTTTCACATTTGTTTTCTTACTGTGAAATAAGAAACAAAATCCAATATTTTGATATCTTGGAATTAAAACAAATAATTGTAAATGAAATGTATCTCTCAGCAAGAGATCCAAGTTATTTGGCATCAAAATATATTTCACGGTTGTTCATGCCAGAGGATGTAGACCAGATTGAGTTTCTAGGCCACAAATATTAACAACTGTCAAGTTTGTTTTATCCTGTGAAAATCATATCCTTCATGCAGAACTGGAAGGAGCTGTTTTGTTTGGATATTTTCATTAAGATGACACCAAAACAAATGGCCCAGCAAATGTACTTTTGGTCACCTTTTGTTTTTAGGGGTTTTTTGTTGTTGTTCTGAATCTGAAAAGCTCTTTATGGAGCTTAAATCAAACAAGCATTGTGTCTCCATTAGCATTTCATCTGTCAATAAGCCCTGACAATACAATGAAAAATATTGGGTTTAATGTAGTCTCAGTAAATTGAAAAGTATGATATAAAACAAAGTAAGCATCTTTCAGGTTTTGTTCTGCAAAGCTTTCTCATGAAAAAAAAATATTTGTACCTTAGATATAGTGGGAGAAGTTATTTCCTCCACCCAATCTTGAAGTAATTTCTAATTCTTTTTTCCTCTTAGGAGATTCAGAGAGTAGTTGATAGCAAGAAGCAAATCATGGACAACCTACAAATCAAGTTCACTGAAATATATAGAATAATCCCAGTTGGTATTGAAGAGCATTTGGAAGACTGCAAGGGAATGTTACATGACCTGGAAGAAAAGGTAGCACCATCCTACTTAATTGTAAAACTTAGGGAAACTCCTGCTGAAAGTCCAGATTTATTCTAGTTAATTGTTGTTTATTCTCCAGAAAATTATGTTTGGGGTTTTGCTTCCCATGCTAACAAATTCCATTTAATTTTTATTGTTCACTATCCCTTTCACTAACCTGATAGGCAGTATTTGAAGAAATCCTCAGATAATTCTGTAAACCATAAGATACTATGGTTGGTTTACTGTAGCACATTTGTAAATCCTGACTTTAGAAGACTAGACTACCTTCCTAAATCAGGACTGAGCAGACAACTTACAAGCATTTTGGCTAGACAAGAATCTTTATTGTGGATAGGAATGAAGTCAAATCAACCTCCTGTCAGTGAAAATAAGGTTTTCTTATACCCATAGTGACTCAAAGCCTTTTTTCCCAGTCTTTCTCATAAATTACACCCTCTTTTGCCTGGTATTGTAAGTGGTAGTTGAATGTGTAAATAACTACCAACTCTGGTCTGAGAACCATTGGCTCTTACACTTTTCATACATCAAATAATTTTATTACACCTTAGGGCAATGTACAGACCTAAGCTAGATGTTAAAAATTCAACTATAGAAAGGATAATTAAAGTAGAGTGGGGAGTTATTCATAATCTGAAAGAACTAATAGTTAAGTTTTTAAGTTTATTTTCTGTTTTTCCCATCCAGGGCTGAACTTTTCTTTCTTTTTCTCTTTACTATGATAGGTCAGCACAGAATTCCTGAAAAATTCCCCTCATTACAGTACAGAGAAAAAAATAGAAGACATTAACAAAGGCTTACAAGCTGTTAAAAATATGCTACATCAAAAGAGTGAGAACATTTCAAAAGCAAAAGAAATTCAGAAGGTAACATCCCACTTCTTTGCTTCAGATGAAGCAATGAGCTTTCTTTCCCTCAAACAATGTTGATTCTGCCCTCAGAACTACTTGTTTAAACTATACTTGCCTTAACCAGGTGTAAACGTGGAAGTAGAGTGATATTTTTAAAATAGAAAAAATATATGCCTATAGTAGGCAACAGCCATCTAGTTGAACCCTTGCTCATTCATTGTTTTGTTCTCTTTCATGAAGAGAATCTGGGATTTGCTAGATCTTTGGCATTATAAAATGAATGAACTGGATTCAGAGGTTCAAGATATAGTGGAGCAAGATCCCCACCAGGCTCAAGAATTGATGGATCGCTGGATGATACCTCTGCAACAATACCAACATGTTTCGCAGCATGCTGAACGTAGAACTACAGACTTGAACAGGGTAAAAAGATGACTGAAAAGATCATTTATATTTGAAATCTGGATGCTTCTAGATTCCCTCCAGTCAGACTGCATTGATCTCAGCTTTATCAATTGCACTGCAGACACGTATTTTAAAGATGCATCTGTCAGTGTGGCCGACAGGGTGAATTTCTACATGCATATAATTTCATAGGGTCTGATAGAGCTCCACAAAGTGGAGTGGTTCCCTAAATTCTGAATATATGGCATTATCTACAAAACTATGGTAGATACTCAACTGAGATCTCACAGTATTTCTTATTTCTTCCTTTAAAGAAGGAAGGTTGCTCCTGAAAATAATAATAAAATAATATATGCTCCTGAAAATAATAACAAAAACAGACATCATATACGTAAAAGGAAAGGCAGAAATGTCTGTCTTTTATTTCCAGACTTTCTCCAAATATATGCCTATTGTTCCTTCTTATATTTTAAACCAGAAATTAAAAATTAAATTTTTAACTGCTGTGCTATCTCCTGAGAATATTCAATTAAGACTTACAATGAGTATAATCCTATGATATTTACCTACTGACAAAAAAATCAGTAGATAACATTTTTTACACTCCTTCTTCCTCCACAAATTGCTGCAGAGGAGATGATGAGAAGGTTCTATTGCATGACTGGAAATCTGCTTGGGAATCTGGATGACTTGCCAATGTTTCAGATACCTGTGTATTATTTTGTGTAAAATAATATGTGATATTTTATATTAAAGGCTGCTAGCAAGTTGGAAGAATGTGATGAGCTCCTGAAAAGCATTCAGGTTTGGCTTGAAAACACCAGCCACCTATTAACAGAGGAAGTGAAAAGCGACTCTGCAAAAGCTTTGAATAAACATGCCAGTGCGCTTGAGGTAAATGGATATGCAACTAAATGATGGGAGCAATTTGTTGCTTCTCCTTGAGAGTATTTGTCAACATGTTGCTACATTGATAATGACCAGTACAGTACATATGCTAGGCTAAGTACTTACATCTAGCTAGCCTGAAATTAGGAAGCTAAACAGGGTCAATTTAGTTAGCGTTTTGGTGAGAGACGACTAAGGAATAGCAGGGGAATAGGCTAAATAAGAAATTTTTTAAAACTCTTGGAAAAAGATTTAATGAGGGAAAGCCAATAAGAGAGGAAATGTTTTACATATGCTCTCATCTTCAATATAAGGTGAGTGTGTGTACTTGTGGCTGTATAACATGGAATGGAATGGAATGGAATGGAATGGAATGGAATGGAATAGAATAGAATAGAATAGAATAGAATAGAATAGAATAGAATAGAATAGAATAGAATAGAATAGAATAGAATAGAATAGAATAGAATAGAATAGAATAGAATAGAATAGAATAGAATAGCAGAGTTGGAAGGGACCTTGGAGGTCTTCTATCCAACCCCCTGCTTAGGCAGGAAATCCTACACCACTTCAGACAAATGGTTAACCAACATCATCTTAAAAACTTCCAGTGTTGGAAGTTTTAATAGAAATATTGATGGTACTGCAGATGACAGCATTTCTATGCATATAAGGTCAGAAGTAAACCTCATTGAATCCATAGGGGTTTGGTTCCCCATAAATGAATAATTATTGATAAATGATTATCTTATTGAAGATCTTATAGCTGGGAATATAATATTATGCTAATTGATACCTGGCTTTATATTCCCAACCAATTCATTAATGCACATATTTTAAACAAATAAGCTAATTTCCATATGTTGGACTTGATTGATTAATTAGGAAGAATTCAGAACCAAAACGAACAGCAAACCAACAAGTAGTGTTTGACTGAAATAAGTACATAAGTAGTAAATAAGCAAACAAGTAGTGTTTGCTTGAAATCAGTACATAATTTGTGATTAAATGCCAGGGGAGTTCAGGCAAGGAAATTACTTTAAATATCACCACCCAACTGGAAGTTTCCTGCGTAAATTTATCAGGATGCCCCTATTTATGTCCATTTTTTCTTGAATATTAATATATGTTTCACTATATTTTTCCTGTTGTCAATGAATTACTGAAATTAAACCACATCTGAAATATTCAGAATATTAGAT
This sequence comes from Pituophis catenifer annectens, assembly GCF_029215685.1. Lineage (NCBI taxonomy): Eukaryota > Metazoa > Chordata > Lepidosauria > Squamata > Colubridae > Pituophis > Pituophis catenifer. The sequence goes on along the minus strand of NW_027256881.1, from coordinate 318,878,488 downwards.
TTGTGTGCTTCCTTTATGCATTTTAATGGCTTTGCTTTTTAAAAAAGAGAAATAATACTATTTTTTCTTCTCCAGATGGCATTAGAAGATTCAGAACAAAAGCAAAGTATTCTTAGTGCCATTTCCCCAGAACTGAAAGAATTGTCCCCTTTAATTGAAACTGACAGTACGGTGCAGGAATTGAGAGAAGTAAATGAGCAAATTAAAGCCTTACAGCAAAAGATAATGGAAATTCTCCCATGTATCCAGCACTTGGCTGATGTAAGTGTGTATTAACTAACAATAAAATGATTTCTGTTTGATTTAGTAAGGTTCAGATACTGTTCTCGATGTTGATGATTTAGCCAACTATTTAATACAAAACAGACAGGCCTTGATCAGACAATTTTACTATAGTGGGGCAAGAGAAAGACCAGAGAAAGATGAGATGAATTGAGACAGTGGTAGGCAAAAAAGGTTGTGCATTTATTTCAGGTATGTTCTTGGGAGAGAAAACAACATAACATTATTTAAATTCGGTATATGTATCAGAAACATTTGGGACCAAAGAATAGTGAAATACCAACAAAACAGCAAATAAAGGGTGAAAGTATTCTTTTATTGGTCATAACAGCAAAGGCATAATTCATTCAGCATCACCTTGTTTGGCTTCATATAATTCTAGCTTGGGCCAGAAGCAAATTTGATAACTTGTGGTTCTCATAACGTCCAATATATTAGTCACTTTTTCAATATTAAAAATAGAGAATCATATTTGTTGGGCTTAATGACACATTATTTAATGAGGGAATTCAAGAAAAATGGATGAAAAATGGCTAATAAGGTAACACTCAAGGGATGTATGGCTTTTTGGATATAAATAAAGGCTTCCTGAGTCTCATATTGCTGCGAATCCATCATTTGTTTTGCATTTAAGAGACTTCAGCAGAGAATAAGTACTATGATTGTTTCTGAAAATGTAGGATGTTGAAGCTGTTGAATCTGAAGTGAAAAGAATGGGGAAGGACATAGAAAAAATGAAGACTATATTGTCCCCCTCTGAAGACACATTTGACTTTTCTCCTAAGGAGCATCTTAAACATTGTAAGGTAAGGTAGTTCACTTTAAAAAGGAACTGGAAAAGTTGACATAGGAACAATTGTAGTGTAATATATACTGTATAGTGCTGGATTAGAAGCCGGGTATTTCTAAATATTGTTATTCTTGAAGTAGTCCCAAACTTTTGAAAATGTAATGATAGAATTTTCTCTTTTTTTTTTCTTTTTTGCTGCTCCTTTATGTCAGTGCTATAATATTTTTAAAAACTGCCTTTTAACTCTGAATGGCTCATCACCATAAATCTCTACCATTAACCTTCCACCTGTAGCTGCCAAATAGCCCCCCCATCTGCCAAGTGAAAATGGTAGTTCATTAGGTGTTCAATCAAGAACTGGGACAGTTCAGTAGGCACAAAGCAAGATGTGCTTTAACCCAAGACCCAAGGCTCTTTCATTTCAGAGGACATTTACATTGTGGGGAAGATGGTTTAGTGTTACAGAATTTGAGCCAACAAATTCTCCTGAGAGAAAGAAGAAAGGTGCTTGGATTGTGTTACTAATGTTCCTGGTTCAAAGCAACACATTGAGATCATCATTTCCATGAGCAGGAAGCTATTTATGACATTAATTTTGGAGATGGGAGGAAAGTGGGGAGGAAAGTGAGAGAGAAATACCAATGGGTGCAATTCTAGATTCCATCTGAGGTATTTTGAAAATCATGCTGTCCTAGATTTTCTGAGATCAAATATGTGAAGTATTTTGAACATAAATATCTAAACTTCCCAAAGTGCTATAAGCCTGCTGAGTCTTACATACTTCTTTCCCTTCCTTGTTAATACATTCTATTTTAGGTTATATTGGCCCACATCTGCCCCATGAAGAAGGCTCTGGCTGAAATGCAATCCTATAAAGCAAAATTGAGATTGACTGACATGAGAATGCAACCTCTTTCAGTATTCCAAAGAACTAAACAGCTTTTGAAAGAGCTGAAGGTTCTAGAAAGACTCATAGAGAAACAGAACACTCTACTTGAGGTAAAAGCAAATTTGATTGAATGGTTATTTGTGAATCTTCTTGGAAAATACCTTTTGATTTTCAATTATTATTTGTTTCTGATTAAGATCATAACACAGGGAGAAGCTAGTTCTTGAATCTTATGCATCTGGTTTGGTTGATTATTTAAATCACAGGACACTGGAAATACCTTGTTTTTTAAATTAACTTGTAGTCAACTGCAATAATTAATAACATATCATACAGCATAAACCATAACATCCATGATCTGGAATGCTCTGAATATATTAAAGCAACTTAAAATTGTATCTGATTCCTTTTTCTCACATGCACAGCAGTACAAATATCACTGACTGAGTAATCTAGTGATTAAAGCCCAGGGATCTTTTAATGACACACAGATGGAAATCATTTTTTACACATTATCTATGCATTTGATTGAAATGAGCATAATTGATATAATATTAACAATGTGCATGCAGCGTGATTGTTTCTTTCTTACTGCAATTTAGTTAGACTATTTCAAAATAATTCTCAGAAGTTTCCAAATGATGCAAAAATAAAATAGAAATAATAATAAAGCTCCAATAACAATCGACTTGAATGTATTTGCATGCTCTCCCTATAAACAGAGCAACATCTTTTTACTGCTAAGCATTTTAGGAAAACAAGTTTACTGCTTTAGGAAAACAAGTTTACTGTTTTCCTAAGACTGCTCTATGTACCTCTCCAAAGTATGGCAGAACGTATCAGTTGTTTAACCAGGTTGTACTGTATTGTATGAATTCAGTCAGTGAGTTACTGTTTCTTCTACCTAAATACAGGCAGTCCATATTTAGCGCACACAATACGTATTGGCAACTCGGTCATTAGATTAAGCAATCACTAAGTCACACCATGGCTGTGTTTATGATCTCACTTCAGCTTTACTTTGCTTTACAAACCTTCAAACATTTGTATGAGGACTGATCACAAAATTACATTTTCATTGTGGTCACAACTACAGACAATCCCCCAAAAGCCAATTGTTGAATGAGGACTACCTTATTTTGCTCCGTGTTCAAGATGGCAGTAGCAAAAATGATGGCAGAGCAGAAAATCAGGAGTAGATAGCCAAAGAATGCAGAAAATATATTATCTATTAATTTTTATAAAGAAAACCAAATCCCCCTACAATATTCACTATTTCGATCTTCTGAAAGCCAAAGAATCACTATTGGAGTAGTTGGATTAAATGAATCGGTGTTCCCACTCACTAGGAAAATATTTTCATATGTATATGTATATCCAATTGAAATTAGAATCTGAATGTGAGTATTAACAGTTTATTAGAATATATATTCCATTATCCACCTTGAAACAGCTCATAGTAATTGCTGGTATTTTGTTTTAGCCAATTGTAAAAGAGATGGAAGAATTAGAGCAACAAATTGACTTCCTAAAGCAAAGCCAATTCCCAAAGAGTAATTTAGATGAATTGTCCATGGAAAATCTATGGTCTGTTCAAGACCCCACCTTCCTCAAGGTGAGCTTTATAAATTACATTGTATGCCTTGCTTAATTTACAATAGACAACTGTTGTGAAATTGCTTGACGCTATTATATTTCCATGGTTAGATCCTTTCTAATAACCATACGAATCTCTATTTTTTTGTATGTATATTGAATCATATTCTTGCTTCCCCAGAACTGTGGGTACAGGATCCAAAATCTCTTCTACATTTGTTCTGAATTTGATTTCCTAACATGGCAAAAGAATAACCAAAAAGAATAAATGACTATTGGGGATGAGTCATTGCCCCCCACGGAGAGGGTTCGCAACTTAGGCGTCCTCTTGGACTCACGGCTTTCTTTAGAAGAACACTTGACGGCTGTGGCCGGGAGGTCTTTTTATCAGGTTCGCCTGATTCGCCAGTTGCGTCCCTTTCTGGATCGGGACTCGTTAAAAACGGTCACTCATGCCCTCGTCACTTCACGCCTGGACTACTGTAATGCTCTCTACATGGGGCTCCCCTTAAGGAGCACCCGGAGGCTCCAGCTGGTCCAGAATGCGGCCGCGCGGGTAGTTATGGGAGCAGCATGGCGCTCCCATGTGGCTCCCCTCCTGCGCGAGCTGCACTGGCTCCCTGTGGTCTTCCGGGTGCGCTTCAAGGTCTTAGTTACCACCTTTAGAGCGCTCCATGGCTTAGGACCGGGGTACTTACGAGACCGCCTTCTGCCACCAATAGCCTCTCACCGCCCAGTATGCTCCCATAGAGAGGGGCTTCTCAGGGTGCCGTCAGCCAAACAATGTCGACTGGCGGCCCCCAGGGGGAGAGCCTTTTCTGTGAGGGCACCCACCATCTGGAACGAGCTCCCCCCAGAGATACAGAAGATTCTGGATCTGCGCACTTTCCGCCGTGCCCTCAAAACATTCCTGTTTCAGCAGGCCGGCCTGGCCTTACTTTCCCTTTATATTGCTTTTTGATTTTATTTTAAACTGGGATGTCTTGAATTATCTAGGACCAGAATGTTTAGTATATTTTAATTGGTTTTTTATTATTAACGTTTGTATTACATGTATTTTTATCGTTCGCTGTTCACCGTCCTGAGTCCCTTAGGAATAGGGCGGTATATAAATTTAATAAATAAATAAATAAATAAATAAATAAATAACCACATTAAATACATAAATAATAATCTTTAAATTATTATTATTTTATTTTAAACCTAGGAAAATTTGGATTATATAAATTGCCCAGAGTCAGTTGGAGTGGGTGGCTATAATAAGTTCAATGAAATATTTAAATTTAAATGAAATAATGCACTGTTATTAACATCTGCTGCTTGCAATTACTGCAAGTTCAAATCCCACCAGGCTCAAGGTTGACTCAGCCTTCCATCCTTTCAAAGGTAGGTAAAATGAGGACCCAGATTGTGGGGGCAATAAACTGACTTTATATAAATATACAAAAGTATGAAGGCTATTGCTTAACGCATTGTAAGCTGCCCTGAGTCTCCGGAGAAGGGCGGCATATAAATTAAAGCAAAAAACAAAAACAAAACTGAGCACATTGTAAGCCGCCCTGAGTCTTCGGAGAAGGGCGGCATATAAATCAAATTAAAAAAAAAACACAAAAAAACCCTATAATTTATCACTGAGAGCCAGTTTGATTTAGTGGTTAAGGTGGTGGTCTTAGAACCAGGAGAAAGTGAGTTCTAGTCCTGCCTTAAGTATGAAGCCAGTTGAGCAACTTTGGGTCAGTCATTCTCTCAGCTAAACTCACCACACAGGATTGTTGTTATGGGGAAAATGTAAGGAGTATTATGCATGTTTGCTGCATTAAAAACTCGCTTTTTATGACCCCGTAATCCCTTAATTCAGAGTAAAGTCAGGGCGACTGGATGGTGCTGGGCATTTATTGGCCGGATGCCCTTCCTGATGCCATGCGGAGTTTGCAGCAGGTATTTTGTGTGTGCATTCTCTAGGAGAGAAATATCTTCCGCTACCTAGGATTGAACTTTCAACTTTCTGAGTGGCTAAAATTCAATGCCTCTCATGTTCGCAGCATTGAATTACTTATAAAGTAATAAAGGCAGAAGAAAAATCTAATAAATAATTACAGGTAGTTCTTGATTTACAACCATTCATATAGTGGCTGTTTGAAGTTACAATGGCACTGAACATAGTGACTTATGACCAATTTTCACACTTATGACTGTTGCAGATCCCTATGGTCACATGATCAAAATTTGGACATTTAGTAACTGCCATGTATTTATAACTGTTGCGGTGTCCCGGGGTCATGTGATCACCTTTCATGACCTTCTGGCAAGAAAAGTCAACGGCGAAGTCAGATTCACTTAACAACCATATTACTAATTTAACAACTGCAGTGATTCACTTAACAACAGTGGCAAAGAAGGTCATAAAATGGGCAAAATTCACTTAACAGGTGTTTGGCTTAGCGTTGGAAATTTTTGGCTCAGTTGTGGCCATAACTCATGTACTATCTGTAAATGTATTTCTGTATTTCTGTACTTCTCTTTCATTGCTCTGTTCTTTTTGCAAAGTGTGACTCTAAGTAGCATAATACTCAGAGTATAATTATTTTTCTGAACATGATGACATATCCCTGATTCAATATACAAACAGGTAGCGAAGAGCACGTTTATACATGCACAAGGATGATGTGGCTTGGCCCCACTGGTTCCCTCAAGTGATAGGTGTTAAGTCCTACACTCACAATCCTTTCTATTGCAATTTCCCACATTCTGGGCTTGGGGTTCTGTCTGTGTGCTGTCACCATATCACTCTTCTCAGAAATATTTCTTCTCTTCATATTTTCTCAGGAGAAGGCAAGCCAAAATTCCTTCTTTCTATCTTCTTGCCTTTCTGTAGGTAGCAGAGTGACTAAGTTGTGTAGCAGGCTAAATTCCCGGCCAGAATGATTACAGAGTTCAGAAGAAAGTATTATTATGTAATGTAAGGTTAAGTAGCTGAAAGTTGATGAAAAATTGGAGAAAGGAATTTTCATAAATTTTCTGGACTTTGACTTTCAGCTAATGTTCCAGGCAGAAATATTCACTACAAGTAGAACAATGTATCATATAAAGAAATGAGATAGATCAATGACGTACATTTTAAAAAGCTCTTACATCATAACTCTCTCTGCGTTTCATTAAATGGCTACTTCCTCCAGTTTTTAACTGATAGTGCCATATTAGGAGGCCAGGTGTCTTATTGTGATGAAAGACAAAAGAGAAAAGCAAAGTGGAGCTGTCTCCACCCCTTTTCAAAAGCTCACCTGAGGGAGTCCCCATTTATTCATATCCTTATTGGTCATTCAGATTTTGACTTTCTTGGACTCTTCTAACCTCAATATCTACATTGGCAAGGTAAAATTGATCAATTAATTTTTTCTGACCCTCTTGTGATGTTTGTTTCCCCCTTCACTACAAAACACTAGGTATTAATGCAATTTTTACAATTCTGTTTTTCAAAATACAAATCCTAACACTACTATCCATGCTTTATTGTCTATTACTTTCATTTAGAACTTAAAATCATATGTTGCTCCTGTTTGGGGAGATAGAGTTGGCAAGAAACCATACTTGTATTCTCCTGTTTGAATAGACTCACATCTTATTGTTTGTTTCACTTATTTAGTCGCAAGTGAATTTATGCATCCAAAATGTCATGCTTTCCTTTTTATGCCTAACCTTTATGGAAAATACATGCTTGTGCTTTGCCACAATGTATTCAATGGTTGTTTCAGAATGCTCTTCTGGGTTAGTCATATGAATGAATTAGCTGGCGCCGCCCAAAGTGCTAATTGCTTTAAGATTTCTTTAGCTTGTCAGAGCTTAATTATATTGGGACTCGAAGTATAAACAAAAAGGTGGCTCCAGAAGAGGTGAACATTTTCTAATCAGAGAAGTCAACTGTAGAGAATGTAATGCAAAAATAAATTTAAAAACCTGCCAAGTAGCATTGTGTACTCAGTCACTTTTTAAAAAAAAGCTAAGAAAAGTGGAATAGATCATTTTTGCTGTGATGGAGCGCAAACTGCTGAAATAGAATATAGAGTTTGGGAAAAAATCGGAATCCACCAAAACTATGTCTGGATGAAACCCATAAATATTTTAAATTAAGCCTTGCTGGAATTGGGGGAGAGTTTACAGAAGTGATTAAAGTTTCTACAACTTGAGACACCCCAACTCTCAGAATTTCCATTCAGCATAGTCACTGCTGCAAATTTGGGGAACTGAAATCCTCTTACCTAGAATGTCTATGTTGGGAAAGAACAGGAATGCACTTTACAGAGGGACATTAGTAGGAAAAGTACTAGTTTAGGCAAAGGGAGAGGCTTTTCTCAATAGACCTCAATATTGTGGGCCCGAACAATCACAGCCATAATTAGTGAGCCCTATAAGGATTGAACTGGAGTTTGTCCCTCCATATTCTTCACTTAACAACCTCCACATACTGAGTTAGTATGGTAACAGCTTCATTTGCATATGAACAGTTGAGGTGCATATTTGTCTGTCATCATGTAATAATGAAACCAACCCCAAGTGACATGAACTCACTTCATGAGTTAGTTTCATGTACATGTTAAACAGCAGCGGGGGAAAGTGTTGTACCATGAGACACCCTACACATGACCTCATCCAGCAATTTCATGTTGATATTAAACAATAATTGGGGAGAGTGTTGTGCCATGAGATACTCACAAGCCTGATCTCCTCCCTCCTGTCAACTCTGACTGGAAATGACCACTGAAGAATAGCAATAGCAATTAGACTTATATACCACTTCATAGTGCTTTACAGTCCTCTCTAAGCAGTTTACAGAGTCAGAATATTGCACCCAACAATCTGGGTCCTCATTTTACTGACCTTGGAAGGATGGAAAGCTGAGTCAATTTTGAGCCTGGTGAGATTCAATCTGCCAAACTGCTGGCAGCTGACAGTCAGCAGAAGTAGCCTGCAGTACTGCACTCTAACCACTGCGCCACGGCGGCTCAAGAAGGAGGTGATCCACTGCAATATAGTGCCCAACATTCTTAACACCCATGGTTGGTGGTTTCAAAAGCCACTGAAAGATCCAGGAGCACAAGAATGGATGTACCATTCCCATTGTGAATCTGCCAAAGGAAACTGACAAGCCAACCAAGATTGTAGTTATGCTTTACCTTGGTCTGAAATCATACTGAATCAGGTCTAGATAATTCTTTTCCTTCAAGATCATGTGTATATACCTGCCATTTGATCAACTTCTCCACAACATTTTCCACAAAGGGAAAACAGGAAACTAAATAATAATAATAATAATAATAATAATAATAATAATAATAATAATAATAATAATAATAATATTATAATAAATGAGAATTATCCAGGATAGAGGATTCTAGCAATGGTCTTTTGAGAAGGAGATGCATCACTACCTTCTTCAAGGCCAGAGGGATCCCCCTTTCCTGCTCCTTCAAAGATCCCATCCTCTGATTGCCCCCCAAGGAGCCAGGGTTTGACAAACAAGTTCCTGAGCTGACCATTTGTGGGACTATGTCTACTTCCGCAGGAGTCACAGGAGTCAATGTAGATAATTGAACAAGACTGTGCCCCAGGCAACTCACTTGGATCTGCTAAGTGGGAGGCCAACTTCAAGCAAATCCAAGTATCTTTATTCATTAAATAGCATGAATCACAACCCTGTAGATGGTCCTGTTATTTCATTCTGACATTTGTAAGAAGCAAGAAATGGAATAATAGATTGAAATGAAAAAGAGTAGCCCAAACATTTTGAAGCTGAGAGAGATAGAAAAGCCAAATTACAATTAGTTCATGTGACCTATGTGCTAGATCTATATCCTGCCAATCCACTAAAATTGTGCTCATTGGGAATGCTTTTGACCCTCAAATTACATCAACACTAGCAAATCTTCCTGTAATATGGATAGCATGCAGCCTAATTAAAGTGGATAATTTAATTACTCCTTTATTAAGTTGAAGGATATCCACCTTATGCAAACAATCTTTGGCAAGATTGCCAGCACAGAGTAGGAGTGAAAGGATTACCTGTATTGTATTAGGATATGTTTTTGTGAACTTGTATTACAAAAAAATCATTTTTGCTAATTTTCCAGTTTCCCCCCCTTGAAATAGGAAAAATGTTTTAAGAAAATAAAAAACTCTTCCAGAGAGGCAGGAAGTGATGCTTCTGTCTTCATTAACCTACTTTGCATAGTATTATGAGTAAACTCCATGCTATCTGCCACACAAGAATTCCTGACCACTTGCCCTTCAGGAATTCAACTCCCAAATTCAGGCAGATAGCTATGAACATTCAGAGTGCTGTTCAGTTTCCAAATGTCCCTCTAAGCAATGGCTGGCTGCATACAGATCCAGCAAGCTTTACGTTTTGTGTTGGGTCGCTTGGCTTGGTTTTCAGCTGTGCTAAGGAAATACTTTAGTGCAAAGAAGGCACCCAAAGACAATCATGTAGATCATGCTACAGTAAGATGTCACAAGCTGTTCACAATTTTTTTTCGTGTTCCCATTTTTATGACATACATCATGTCTCAATATTATTGTTCCATAGGATGAGGAGGTGGAAAGAGTAAAGCAACAGATTGCCCTATTATGCCAACAGAAAGAGGATATTCTAACAGCTATGAAGAATGCCTTGGTGGAACTTCATCAGAATCAAGAACCACCAGAAGCTGAGGATAGTGACTTAGAATCACCAGAGGAAAATGGAAGTGCTGTTGAGTTGCAGGTAAGTTCCTTCAACTGGTTTCATAGAAATATGATATGCATGCATGTGTATGTGTGTTTGTGTACATGTACTGTTTATGTGTGTGTATATATGTATATATGTGTATGTGTGTGTGTGTATATGTATGTAATGTTTGAGCATTTTTAGCTAGGGGTAATAATTTCCAAAGATACAGGGTGGCCACAAAAAATTGTATCCTTTTGTTGATTTTATCCTCAGTTACTCAGAAGGTGTGGCAGATGTTCCTGCCTGGTATGCTGTCATTTTGTTGTGCGTTTTCTTTTCTATATACCACATCATTGTCTGAAAGATAGGGATAAATGTATGATCAGCACTGTTTCTTGCTGTAGAAAATCAGAAAGACAAACCCTTAGACATCAGAATTTAGTATTTAGGAGGCCATTGATTTTGAATATAAAAATTATATTCTATTAAAAAAAAATTCAGTTTGTTAGAAAATGAAGGCTTTTTTAAAACTGTAACTCAAAAGGGATACCAAAATCAGTATATCTGCATTAGGAGGGATTATAGGGCCCAGGTTTCTCAATTGGAATTCAATATATATCTGAAATGTAACAAAGATAACTATTTTCAGCCACTTCCCATTTGATGTTCTATTGCCATTCACAATTCAGTCTCACTTTTTGTGAAATTTTGCTTATTGCAAAGGCCAACATTAGGCTGCTATCTGCTAGTAGAGTATAAAGATAGTTTTTAATCTAACCAGAGACCATTCACTGCATATTGCTTTATTTCTAATCACTCAAATGAACAAACCAATTAGAAATATTAATAATCATTCCTACTTTGTTTTAGCCAATCCATATTTAAGAGCTGCAGTAATAACGTTTTTTTTTTTTGCAATTATTCAAGTCATTTAAAACTTGATTGGCAATAAGATGATTCAAAATATTAATATCCACATTAGCTCATAAACTATAAAATACATACATGGGGATTGGGCGCATGTATCTATGAGATGCTATTTTCAAACTGGGATTATTCCAGAGTGTAAATATATTGTGAAAATAATACTCAGGATTATTCTTTCATCTCAGCATCTTCCAAATGCATCTTGCAACTTTCTATGCTAGAAATAGGACTACGTTTAAAATTTTAAAAAGGAACTAAGCCAGGATATGAGACAGATTACATAATCATTGGTTTTTTTAAAAAAAATTAAATTCTATAAAGAAAAGGTCAGAATATATATCTAGTGAGAGTGCTGAAAATCAGAAAAATTAAAGACTTCATCATTATATAAAAGCCATAGCTTAAATACTTGGGAGAGGAAGGGTAACTTTCTCATAAAATATGTATTAATAATGTAATATTAAACAATAATCTGTATACCTTTAAGGCAGTTGCATAAGGATTTTTCTAAATTTATATTTTAGCCTTAAAGTAGGAATACATTACCATTACATTTTAAGTTTTGCCAAAAATGCAGTGGGATTTTAAACCATCAGTTTATGCCATTGTTATTCTGAGATAAGTAGCATGAAACATATACATCTACAGATAAAGATATATTTTCTGGAATAATTACTTCATATTATTTTTAAGAAACTGAAACACCATGTAAGCCCCGTAACTTTTATAGATTTCCATAGATAACACTAAAGACTATAAGAGATACATGAGACTAACTTTGTTAATTAAACAACCTAAGAGAAACCTTGCAGGAGTGAATTCCTGCCCTGGAGAGTGGGATTGAAACAGATGACATATATAGTCCCATCCAACCCTTCCATCCTGTGTTTTTGTCAAAATAAAATAAATGCTGAATAAAACGTAGACCAACTTAATATAGCTATAAAACAAACAAGTGCAGGGATCTGAAAAATGTTGTAACTGAAGGACTAAAAACGTTGGACAATAAACAGATTCCTGTGACATTATATGAGATCATGTCTACAAAACTACTTAATTTGATTATTTCTTATTTTTTCTGAGAAGTAGGCATTATTACCTGTCAGATGGAAGGTATGTAAGGGCTGCCATAATAACTGGGGGTTTCTTTCTCTGCATGCTTCAGCCCAAAAAGCGAGGCTCCCTGGCTCTTTTACCTTCCTTGGTTGAGGAAGCAGAAGACAGTTCATTCCACAATGAAGTAAGTACATCGAGGAGTATAATGGAGCTGAGTCTTATTAGAGAAATAAAAGAAGGCAGTGAAAGTGAGCGAGTTAGTCATGGCAAAGTTATACTGATAACTTTGGGAATGAGCAGCATGTCAGAATTGTCTTCTTAAATGCAGATTTTGATTATGGCAGTATTATAAATAAGAGATTTGAGTGGCTCCCACACGTATGTTATTAGGAAATTATTGAGGATCTGTTTTTCTCCTAGACTCTGATGACAAGATGATTGTGGATTGTTTTACTCTTGTTTTATTTTTATCTGATCTTTTTGGCTTTATTTTTGGCATTTTACACTTCGGGTCGGTTATCTTAGTTACATGTTTTTAGTTGTGAGCTGCCCAGAGTTGTTTAAGAGGTGGACAGCCTATAAATTATTTAATCAAAATAAATAAAATCATCCCATGCAGGACCGAACCTAAGACAGTTTGCAAAAAAGCTTTCAGTAATAGCAAAAACTGCTGCTTTATTTTACAGCCTTTCCATAATATTTGTAGAAAGTTGTAAATTGTTTGCCCATTGATAAATGCATTCAAATCTGTTTTTAGTAGATACAAAGGGTGCATCTACCATTGGTGAGGAAGGGAGTTTTAATTTGAGGTTGCAGTGCGATCTTTGCAGGAACTGTGGTGGAACATTGGTTAGAATGCAATATTGCAGGCTAGTTCACTGCCAGGAGTTCAATTCTGACTGGCTCAAGGTTGACACAACCTTCTATCCTTTCAAGATCAATAAAATAAGGACCCAAATTGTTGGGGGCAATATGCTGACTCTGTAAACCACTTAGAGAGGGCTGTAAAGCGCTATGAAGCGATATATAAGTATAAATGCTCTTGCTCTTGCTATTATATCTCTTCTACAAGTCCCTCCTGTTGCTTTTGAAATAAAATGTGACTGAAATGTCTGGTAGGCATCTTCAACTAAAATCTTCATTGCCTCAGAGTGTCTTTCATATCTAATTCAAAGAAGCAGGCTGTATGTAGATTTAGAGAAGCCATCTAAAATAAAATCTAGCGCCAACTATTTTTGGTGTCTGAACATTAATTTTATATTCAGAATATTTTCCATAATTGTGAATTGTTTGCATTAACTATTTTATTTCCCAGGGGTGCTTTATCAGAACAAAAACAAATGCATAGGCAGAAATTACAGTTTTTTTCTGGCTCTAAATATGGACAAAAAAACTTAATAACAATTGATAATATGGACAATCCATGAGCAATATTGCTGCAGTTTTTCTCATCCCTATGAACTTCAGAATAATCCAGAGTCCTTTTTTAGGATTATTTGGTGGCTTTATTTCCAACTTTTGCAGTTACATTGGTAATTGAACATCTAATTTTGGGTAGCTGCAACTTTCCAGCTAGAATCTTAGCAGAAGGGAGCAACTTCATAGGGAAAAAAAGCTCTCACTTTCTTTACAGGAGGTGGATACTGATACCCCAAAGGCCATGTCCAGTGAAGATTCTCTTGACAGTCCAACCAAGGTGGGTGTCATAGCTATTAAACCATTAAAAATTTAAATTTGTCTTTGAAAATATAATGATTTGCTACTTAATCTTGGAAAACCAAAATGGTAAGAAGCAAATATAATGCCCAGCTATTGATATGTATGTTGTATTCACTTGTAAATATAATCATAAAGAGTTTTCCCCAACTTGGAACTTTCTAGATGTGTTGACTTATAGCTGTGATCCTCCTTAGTCAGTGTCTTGAGAAAACTTGTGTTAATTACAATTTCTACACAATAACTCGGAGCATTTATATTCAGATCTTCTGTATATTGGTATAATATGATCTAATCCAATAGTACATTCTGTACTAACTGAGACAATGTAATTTATTTTCTTGAGATATAATAATAATAATGAGAGGATTCAATAGATGGATAAAAATGCCAAAATCAGTCTGAATATCTGGTTGACTGGGCAATGAACCAAAATAATTACTGTCATTATTTATGATTCGTTACAGTTTTTTAAAAAAAACTACCAAAAGCACATGGACCTGTATTATTAAAAGCATCATAAAATAGAATTATATCATACACAATAGCATTAATTAAAACAAATAGTAGAGGATAAATAAGAGTAAAGTCTAAAGGGACTAAAATAGTTTTTTTTAGAATGCCTGGAAAAAATAAGACTTAAAAATAAGACATTATCTAGCACTTGAGAAAAAGACCACAGCCGATGGGGGACAGATCTAGGAAGGGAGCTCTACGGAGTGCCACTACTGAGAAAGCCCAACTCTAATGACTACCAGATCCCCTCATCTGGCAAGAGAATCTGAAGAAGGACCCCAGGCAGGACTTAAAGTTCAAAGAAAGTTGTATATCCCCTTTTCCAGTTACAAATATTTCAGCCGTCGCACCCATAGAACTCAAGGCACTATTACAGACTTGGGAGAATGCCAAAATGCTGTTTTAAAAGGGGAGAGCAGAATGAAGAGGGGATTAAGCATGCTTACTCGTCACAAAATGCTAAAGGAATCTTGAGGGCAGGAAGAATGGAACGACGTTGCTGAAATCTTTGTTTACAAACCACATTTGACAACCTTCCCTTTTGTGAAGAAAGAAAATTTCCCTTTTCTGCTCAGTTTTTATTTTATTGTTTTTAATGTTAGGGTAAATGCCTTTTTGAGACCAAAGTTCAAAAGCAATATGTAAATATTTACTCTGGGGCCTACGCTCCAGCTTTGAAATGCAGTGCCTGGAATCTTATCTGACAAGCACTAGAAAAACACCTTTCTGTAGGTCCTGTGGGATAGCATTTAATAATAAGCTATGAATCAGCCGACTTCCTGTTTCGTCAGCCCTACCTGTGGAAATGCAAATGAGTTGCTAAGAAGCCTGTTGTGCCGGATCACATGTTGTTGCTGGTGGCTGAGATTACTTTTTCTTTCTTTCTTTCTTTCTTTCTTTCTTTCTTTCTTTCTTTCCTTTTTTTAATGTATATATACCTATATTAAAAAAAAATCCCATTTGGCAAAGTGTGAGAATTCATGCTGCTTTCTGAGCACATACTCACTGCTTTAGGTCTCATATATCCTGGAGAATTCAGCTGTTCTTTCTTTCAGGGCAAATCTTCCACCCAACTCACCAACCCTCCCGAGTGCTTATGGAGATCACTGAGCAACACAAAGGCAACCAAGGACACAGTTAGGTCTGATTCCGAGCCGACTCAGGTCCTCCATGTGTGCCAGGCTCAGATTGCTGAGCTGGAGCTGTGGCTGGATCAAGTTAAAGAGTCTCTAGAATCAGAAGCCCAGATCTGCCGAATGCAACAGTCGGTGGAGCAGCATCTAGCTGCATGCCAGGTAAGAGGAAGAACTGGCTAAACTTCCCACTGCTTTCTGTAACTGTCAGCTTTCTTTTAAGTCACTCTACACAGTACCTAATGTCTCCGCTGCTTTTACTCCTTGTTCTCTTTGAAATGCCCCTTTAGTTAGATGGGTTAATTTTAAGGGGCGTACCTAGATTAATTTCCCAATGCTCTTGACTCAACCAATCTCTGCTAACTTGGATAAGCACTACAAGACAAACAATCTTAATCTTACTTCCATCTCATTCGTAAACAGGAAAGGGTAGAATACAGACTGGGGTCTATTAGCCTGACATTTTATAGCTGATCAACAAGTGTTTCCAGTTTCCAATTATTTACCAGTAGCAGCAACAATATATTTCCCATCTAAAAGGAGCTATGAGGTAATTAAGTTTTGGAATAATCAGGACTGTGAACTGAGTTCGGTGCTGATTATGAAAACTAGCTCCTACACAAATATTCTGAAGGCAGTGTGATATATTTTGAAAAACACATTTTGGCTGCTGCTTCTATATCTCTCAGGCCTCAAAGTGCTAAAACTTCAGTACCATGCAGATACAATAAGACGTTTTGTCCTAATTGCAAAATGCTGACCTTGTTGTCCCCTGATTATGAGTCCTCAATGCAATGTCTACTTATAAGGGTATGAAATCATTCATTCAGCAACCTGGAATTCCAGTTAACACTCTTAAAAAGCACTCCCAGGATTCTAGTCAGCATTACCATGAATATGAATTTTAAACTTCATGGACAGTGCCAAATGAAATATAATGATCTTAATCAAGTTTCTAGCCTTATTGTAATGAAGCTGGCTAAACTCCATGAAACTACCACATGAAAAATCCTAGACTATTTCCAGGACAAGAGTCCACTACCTAATGATTGGACTGTACTCCAAGCTAGATGAAATTTTCAGGCAAATATACCTTAGTATATATTTCAAGCCTGTCACATTTCAAAGAAGTAGGTAAAAGGGTGTTTGTGCTTAGCTTCTTTTTGTTCATGATGTTTTAAAGCACAAAACGAAAGCATAACTTCATTGAGAAATAAAATGAAAAGGTCAAACACTGTTACTTCTTTTGTGGGTTAATGGATGCCAGTTTTCCCAGAAAATTATAGGTATGAGGGGTTTTGTGGATTTTTTTTAAAGTACAGTTTAAGAAGATGATTGAAAGTATTGCTAAACTTTCTATTGTTTCTGGACAATTTTCTACAAACAGAATGTTTCAGAACAAATTACTTACAGATTTACAGTAAATTTCTTATAGTGGGGCTTTTGTACTAAGCCTCACCAAAGTGACTTATGAAGAAGATGGGAAAAGAACTGGAACAAGAATACTTAAACTTTATAATTCGTGATATTCTAACTATTGGGGGTGAATCACTCGCCCCCACGGAGAGGGCTCGCAACTTGGGCGTCCTCCTGGACGCACGGCTGTCCTTGGAAGATCATTTGACGGCCGTGGCCAGGGGGGCTTTTTATCAGGTTCGCCTGATACGCCAGTTGCGTCCCTTTCTAGATCGGGACTCCCTACGCACAGTCACTCAGGCACTCGTCACCTCCCGCCTGGACTACTGCAACGCTCTCTACATGGGGCTCCCCCTGGGGTGCACCCGGAGGCTCCAGCTGGTCCAGAACGCGGCCGCGCGGGGGATCATGGGGGCGACGAGGCGCTCCCACGTGACACCTCTCCTGCGCGAGCTGCACTGGCTCCCGGTGGTCTTCCGGGTGCGCTTCAAGGTGTTGGTGACCACCTTTAAAGCGCTCCATGGCTTAGGGCCGGGGTACTTACGAGACCGCCTTCTGCCACCAATAGCCTCCCACCGGCCAGTACGCTCACACAGAGTGGGCCTCCTCAGGGTGCCGTCCGCCAGGCAATGTCGGCTGGCGACCCCCAGGGGGAGAGCCTTCTCTGTGGTGGCGCCTACCCTCTGGAACACCCTCCCCCCAGAATTACGCATAATAACAGACCTCCGGATTTTTCGTCGGGCCCTAAAAACCTATTTATTCCAACAAGCTGGGCTGGCTTGACCAAATTTTTTAATTTTTAAATTGATTTTAAATTGGAAATGGTTTTAATTCGGCCAAAACATTTAATTATTTTAAATAGTTTTTTTTAGATTCACCATGTTTGTATATATGTCTTGTTTTTACCTTGGCTGTGCACCGCCCTGAGTCCTATTTTGGAGAAGGGCGGTATAAAAATTTAATTAAATAAATAAATAAATAAATAAATATTCGGGGGAGTAGTGATAAAGAATTTGGATTCTAATGTTTTTGTATGGACCCCAGAACAAACTGCACAGGTCTTTTTATCTCATCTTTTATTAGATAAGCAAAATCTCTGGTATCTCTTGGGACGAGTATGGCAAAACCCCACTAAATGGGAACACTTCTTGTTATAGCCTACCTTCTAAAGATACTCAGTGAAAATTATAAGGGCTCTATAAAAAAGCTAATAATTATGAGCCTGTACTAAAAGAGATGAGGTGGCTCAGTGGCTAAGACGCTGAGCTTGTCGATCAAAAGGTTGACAGTTCAGTGGTTCGAATTCCTAGTGCTGAATAATGGAGTAAGCTCCTGTTACTTGTCCCAGCTTCTGCCAACCTAGCAGTTCGAAAGCACGTAAAAAATCCAAGTAGAAAAATAGGGACCACTTTTAGTGGGAAGGTAACAGCGTTCCATGCTTGAGTAGCAAGATTGGGCTTTTCCTAGTGATCTTTCAGAAATTTAAGACCAGGCTTTTCTAAAGAGTTGCTGGAGATTAAAGGAGCAAAAATGAACTGTGTGGGAATGCTTATCTTGGATAGAAAGAGTGGCTCTGGGTTCACTACAGTATTGTAATATGTTCTACAGTGTTACTTGTTTGATCTTTATTGGCTCTTTGGCTTTTTAAGCTGATAAAAGTCAACCACATTAATGCAGTGTAACAGCTGCAATGATTAATAAATATGTGGAAGGGGAAAGTTAGAAGTGGAAGGAAATCATCTCAGGTGGACATTTACAAAAGAGTTGTAGGATGAAATTGGCACACCAATATCACTATATGAGGCCAGTCTTCAGATTTCTGGGACCTGTGGTTCTTTTCCCTTTCTACTAGAAAAATGAGATCTACAATATATGTAATAAAAAAGACATTTCCTTGGAATGTATGCTTAGCCGAGACTTTTGTGACAAGTACATGAAATGGATAAATTTCTTTTCTTGATTCCTTCATTCCTCCATATCCTCAGAAGCCTGAGGTGGGAGCAGGGAAAGGGTTCACTTTTAGATGGGCCTTTCCAGGCATTGGAGCTATCAGCCTTTAAGCTTTAGGATCGTCAGTAAATAAATGTTTTGTGAATGATTAACTGCTTGACTTCCTCAGGTGATGTTAACAGAAATTGAACAGAAAGTCATGTGGCTATTGGAGGAGTGCAAAGGCACATCCACTACCAATAGTTCAGGCCTCGAACAAGAAACCGAGAACCTTTCTTTGAACCTTAAAAATGTGAAGTGCAAGTTGGAAAAAGTCCAGCGCATGCTCCAAGAGAAACACACAGAAGAACAGGTAAACTGAAACGTCAAGAAACTTGAAGAGTCATTATTATGCTGCCTGACTGCCAACAACTCTTATTGCATTTACTTAAAGCAGACTTCCTCAACCTGATGCCCTTCATTTATGTGGATTTCCGACTCCTAGAATTCTCAGCATGGGGAAATTCTGGTAATTAAAACCCACTTATCTGGCAAGCATGCAGCTTGGAGATAACTGGTGGAAAGGGTGTGTATATGTGCATATACTGCATATTAATTATGACTACAGGTAATTCCATCCTTCTGAAAGTTGGAGTCTTGTATGCATCTACTATGGGATCACAGTTCCCTGAATTACCAACACATTTGCAGAGCCCTAGGTTGGGGAAGGGCTAGCCTGTGGGGATGCATGTATTACAATTACTTGCATCTTCAGCTGTACTTAATGTTATGTCTATTAATCAGAAAATCATGCATTATTATTTTGCTGAAAAGTGTAGGTCTGCCATGTAGGTTTGTAGATGGGGAAAACATAACAGTTGCCTTTCTTGAACAACTTCAGGCACATCAATAACAAAATAGCTCATTACCAGTAGCAATCCTTTCCTGTATTGTGTTTCTTTCTCTGTTGTTTGTTTGTTTCTAGCATGTGACATCCAAAGGTAAACCATCGTTCAGTGTAGAGATGGGTTAGATAGCAATCACGAGGTTTGCAATGTTGCAAAAGATTGCAACATTGAATATTTCAGTTATGTATTTGTTTTAACAATTTCAAATAGCCGTTCATCTCAAACCATGATTCTGGGTGGTGAACAATTATAACATCAATTAAAACCAGTATAAACATTATACAAACACACATATTCATTCATTCATTCATTCATTCATTCATTCATTCATTCATTCATTCATTCATTCATTCATTTTCTCCTTATGTTGTGTCCCCCCCCCCTTTTCTGTCCCTTTTCTGCTAATGATATTGTTTTGTCAGCATAAGAATCTACATTCATATATCCTATTTTTTGGAGTATAAGACACACTTTTTCCCACCCTAAAAGAGAGTGGAAATGTTGGTGTGTCTTATATACTGAATATAGCCATTTTTGGCCTCCCGAAGCCCCGCCCCATTCGTCCCATTTTTGCAAAAAAATGGGCCCGTTTTTTTGCAAAAACAGTGTGCGCAGAGGGTTTGGGAGGCCTGCAGAGTGCTTCTGAGGGTTGGGGAGGGCAAAAAACTTCTTTTCTTACTTACCTCTTCAAAATCTTGGTGCGCCTTATTTTGCTCACCATTAAGAAATAATCCCAGCTGTTTACAAGCAGTTTCAAACTGGTTTATATGTATGATATGGATGTAATCTGACTGCAAAAAAGGCTTTTTTTTATAAGGAACAAAAACACTGAGTCAGAGAGAGTACAAATGGAACATTAACTCTCTGCCATTGGGCCTACCTCCCTGGTTCCTTATGATTGTCTGTTCATAAGTGCCCATAATTGGATTTAGTTTGCTGCAAAAAAATTTTTTTTTTCCCTTGTGCTTAGAGATGACATGGCCTTGGTGATAATGTATTTGGGGCAAGAATATTATTAGAACTATTTGAAAACCATTTTTGAAACGCTACATGAAAGTGCTCCAGGATTGCTTCATGCAGAGTCTCCTTTGCTCCTGGGGAGGATAGGAAAAGAAAAGGAGAGAACTGGGTTGCAGCAGCAGGAATGAATAAATGAGCATTGTGGACTGTGATTACGAAACTGAAGTATCTTCACATGGCCTCCAAACCACCTCAGAAAAAGAAAGTTGATAATGATGAATAAAAATATTATTTCACTTCTCTGTCATCACTGTAGGCTGTCAGAGAGTTCCAGAGTTGATTTAAAATGGTTCCCCAAGCAGATATTTGTGTACACAATAAGGTCAGGCTCAAGCATAGCGTACCGTGGTGGGCATGTCTGGCAGGAAGAAAGTCCCAGATTCAATTCATGTATTTCCAGAGAAAACTCCTGCCTGAAACTCTTGAGAATTTCTGTCAGTCACTGTCAACAGCATTGGACTCAGTGGAGCAATACTCTGACTCAATATATGGCAGCTTCCTGCAATTCTAACATACTGTGTTCAACCAGATTTGGTGGATAACATGAATACAAGGATAGGAATTTAAAGGAGAGAAGCCGTGGGTAGTAAGCAGCATGAAGTCCTTCCCTCAGTAGTTGCTTTTTGCCTGTTATCCTTTCCCTACTATCCATCTGTCTATCTTGGCCAGCCTTCTTGTCTTTCTGAGAGGAAAGTGACAGGAGTAGAAAGAACTACAGGGAGAAGCAGCAAGATGAGGAATGATTAAAAACCTCCCGCTTCTCTCTTCTTATTCTTTTAGCAAAGGAAAGTGTTTCCTGGTCCTTTGCAATCATTCTTTCTGTGCATATTTTCATCAGAGAAAGGTTCTTACATGTGCATTTTTACTGTGACGCTTCTACTTTATTAAAAAAAAAAAGATAGCATAAGAAATTATAAAGTGTATGCATGTTCTCTCTATATTTATAATAAAATATCAGTTCAAGCTTCTTCTAAAAAATAGCACTCTTTCTCTTTGAAGAAGAGCACTAATGAAGAGACTTCTGTCAACTTCCCACAGTCACTTCGTTTGGATTCCTCTACTTCATTTCCAAATGGGACCTCAGAGAGAGCTCTGTTCATTAGACCAAATGGTTTTCAGCATAAACAGGTAATTTTTATTTATTAAATTACATGCCATCCATCTCACAGTCCAAGGATTGTTTGTTTGTTTATCAGAATTTATATGGCTGCCCACTCATTTTCAGTGACTCTGGGCAGCTTACAAAAAATAAAAACCCAATATATAAACAGAAAAAACAAACTCCCTCCCCCTCAGCCCCCTGGCAACAAAGCCAGATAGGCCACTTGATGGGCTCCATTCCACTCTAGGTTTCTGAGGCCCGTTGGCAAAACCAGGTCCTCAGGGCTTTGCAAAAGAGTGTCAAAGTGGGGGCTAATCTAATCTCCTCTGGGATGATGTTCCAAAGAGAGGAGCCACCAGAGAGAAGGCCCTTCTTCTAGGTCCTGCCAGATGTATCACTTTAGGAGAGGGGATCCATAATATTACCTTCAGGTAACTTGTTCCCAAGCTATGAAGGCCTTTAACAGTAACCACCAGGATCTTGAATTGTTCTCAGAAGCAAATCAACAGTCAATGCAACTCCCACAGGAGAGGAAACACATGTGCATATCTGGGCCTGTACAGAACCATGTGGCCTGCTGCATTTTGAGCCAATTGAATACTTCTGAATACTTTTCGAGGGCAGCCCCCATGTAGAGTGTGTTAAAGAATGGGAGGTGATTAGGGCATGAATGACTGTGAGCAGGGATTGTTGGACCAGGAAATGGCATAACTGGTGTACAACCTGCTGATGCACAAAGACCCTTCTGGCCTCAACTGCCCCCTGCTCCTTGAGCAAGAGTAGTGAGTCCAGGAGAACCCACAGATTATGCACTGGGTCTGTCTGGGCCAGTGCCACCCATCCAAGGCCAGAGATGGCAATTCTCCATGGACCAAAGAACAAATTAGATACGGCAGTGGGAGTGTCCTCTGGGGCCAACTGCTTTCCTTAGCTCTTCTGGGATGAAATAAGAGAGCCTCACTTTCAGTTTCTTGCAGTTCCCTCTTCTGAATGTTGATCTCAAAAAAGCAATAAATAATAAACAAACATCTGAATTTGTGGGTTCCCAATTTGATTCCTACAGCATCTTATGATGAAACAGTATAAGGCATTTTTGTTGGCAAACTCCTACTTCTTACACTTCAGTTTTCCTAACTTTATTTTTATTTCTCCTGAAGGAACTGCTGCTAAAGCTGTCTGAGCAAGACAATCTCATTGACTTCCTAGAAGTGTACATGGAGAAAATTCAGCCTCAACCTAAACCCAACACAGTTCTGGAACTACAGTCAAGGTACAATTGGCAACCCCTATCCCCTTTGGCTAATCTCAAAAACTAAACATGATTGGACGTTCTTAATACTTGAATAGAAGACCATTAGAATCTCAAGTTTGCACACAAGATTAAAAAAAATTAAAAATATCTTGCAAGAAGACAGTGGTTCAGTGCCTTTCATGCTATTGCCAATAAATTGTCATGGCCATGTCATGTAATCACCCTAGGCAAATTCAACTCAAGAGAACAAAATATAATATAATGCAGAATGGCTTGAAAGAGGAGTTAATGAAAACTTCTTTTCTTTATTTTTATCTTTTCATCACTACAAAGCTAGGTAATCAATTATTGTCCAGATATTAGGATTTCAATTCCCATTAGATCTAACCAACATTGGTAAAGGATTGCGAGAATATTACTCCAAACTATCTGAAAGAGCCAAAGTTGTCTATACTGCATTTAATGAACTTATATTAGAATCATAGTGGCTTATGCTCAAAGCAGCATCTGCTACTTTCTTTTTTCCAACTACAGTAATAAACTGAGAACCCATATGATAGCATAATGTGACATAACACAATCTTGGCTTATTGCTGGGAAAATGGAGAGAACCTGAAGTTGCAGTTTTCAGTGGCAATCATATAAGCCTCATTTCTTCATTTCATCTCTATATCTGTATTAGAAGCAGGATGCCGATATAGTTAAGTCTTTGATGTGATCCAGGATTTATGTTCTGCACATTCTTATATTCACCAATGTCTCCTTTTTTGTTGCCTTTGCTTCACTACATTTGTTTATTCATAATGGGGATATGATGCTAATCCAGCAATGAGGCAGTCAGCTCAGGAAATGAGCCTCTTGGTTTGACTTCAAAGGACCAAACAGGTGATAAGTGGCAATATTTACAAGAAGAACTGCTACTCAAGAAGAATGCTCCTCATTGCCAATTGGATGAACTTCAGGTTAGTATATCACCTTTATTCTTACTAACTTGCAGGTCAAAAATATAAGAAGCATCACACAAGCACCATCAGATGTTAAAAGCAAATCTGAGGGAGCCATGCAGGTGTTATCCCATATGGCAACAAGATATATAACAACCATAATCCATCGATATACCACAGCATACTTTTTATGAATGCAACAGATGCCAGAGTTTCTATTGTCAGAAGATTTAAAGCCTGCTGCTTAAGTGGATCCATCATTCCAGAATATGATGACGATGTAGCTTTAAATTATACTTGTTTTTACTTTTTTTTTTGAAATAACATTATACAGTAGTCTTGACTTATGATTACAGTTGAGACCAGAATTTCTGTTGCTAAGCACTTATTGTTAAGTATTGTTAAGTGTTGTTAAGTGAATCATTCTTGATTTTATGACTTGTTTTGCCATGATTATTGAAAGAACGACTGCAGCTGTTAAATGAATCACATGGTTGCTAAACAAATCCAGCTTTTCCCATTGACTTTGCTTGTTGGAAACCAGCTAGGAAAGTCCCAGAAGGTGATCACCAGGATGCTGCAACTAAATACATGACAAGGGCCCAATATTTGATTATGTGAGGATAAGTCATATGTCATGTGTGTGAGGTCAGGTCATACATCACTTTTTAAAGTGCCATTATAACTTCAAATAGTCACTAAGCAAATGGTTGTAAATTGAGGACTACCTGGGGGGGGGGGGTTCCTGACACTACCTGTATGTCACCATGAGTTTAACCTGGAGCACTTGTCCAAACATGTTTTGTTTTTTTCCAAATATTAGATCTCTACCAAAATAAATATTCTGCCCCTGGGTGCTACATCGAGTGTGAGAACTCCAACCATTGAGGAACTAAAAACATACACAGCACAGCTTGACAATCTAAGCCAGGAAGCTTCTACTCAGGTACAAGTACTAAAGGGATTTCTCTGAGTTATGTAAGTAGCCACCAGGGTGGTTGAATAGGATCCAGCTTTGGCATCATGAAATATCTACTTTCAATGAAGTTAAAAGTAAAGATTTCCCTTGTCCAGTCATGTCCAATTCTAGGGGGCAGTGCTCATCTCTGTTTCCTAGCTGAGGGAGCCACCACCTATAAAATGACTGAATCATAAAGCAATTTGGAATAACCGCTTAATATTTTCCAGACTCATAACTTTGTTCTTGAAAATGGTTGTGTTCTGTATATGTTTGCACTATAAATATTAAACAGTGGTCTTCAGGCCAGGATTTTGGAAAATGCAGTTTCTTATGTAAGGGTGAGAAGTTTTGGATCTAATAATATGACTGCTTCTACATAACTCTGAAAATAATACTATCTTCTACATCTATCTTCCTCTACATCAGATCATCCTAGAGATCACTTTCAAGTTACTTGTAATGCCCAATATAGAGGGCCTTTCTTTATATCTTCACATTTTTGATTACCAGTTAGTGTAGGCAGCATTGAGATAGAAGGGCAAATGAACTGACTTACTATAAGCTGTTTTCTTAATAAATTAAAAATAATAAGCCACAGATATATCTACTGCAACACCAGAATGAATATATTTACACTGGTTCATATGCTGCTTCCAAATAAATAGAAAAACCATGAGAGGGAATTGAAAATACGTATCTTCCCATTTTGTAGGAAAATGAAACAGGAGAAAATGTGTTAAGTCTGGATGGGAAACTCTTTGAGTTGTTTCTGGCAATCAGCCGCTGCCTGAACAACATGGAGCAAATGTTGGGCACCTGTGTACTCTCCAGTGAAGAAGCTCCTGTACAGCAAGTGCTTTATGAGGTCAGTATAAATGGGAGAATCTATGTCATGGGTGTCAAACTTGCAGCGTCACGTTGTCGTCACGTGATGTTTTGTGATGTTTTTTCCCTTTGTTGAGCTGGGGTGGGCGTGGTCTGCATGTGACGCATCTGGCCTGCGGGCCACCAGTTTGACACCTCGATCTATGACTTCATGAGGTCCAAAGCAGTAAGTCTTATATTTTTGCACAATTCCAAAAATCATTCACCATAATGGCATTGGATATAGATGTTTCCTGAGAATACTAGCTTTTATTAAGAATAGGGTTGTCCAAACTTCAGAGCCAGAATTCCAGTATGGTTGGCTAGGGAATTCTGCGAGTTGAAGTCCAAGGTTTTAAAACTGCCCAGTTTGGACATCCTAATTTAAAAGAAAGAAATGCAAATTTTTAGCCACTAGAATTGTCCACATGTGTTTTAAAAATTGGAGAACATATCAGAAAATCTAAGAAGTTTAAAATGGGGATCAGTTTTCATTTTAATACCATCTGATCAAATTTGTATTTAACTGAACTAACAGGATTGGATTGAAATATAGTTACTCTTCCAAATATGTACTTCTTTGAATTCGTTGATACAATTCTTGGCTCATGAAGCAGTGGGTGAGGAGTAGCAATTTTTCCTGATTTCCTCCATAACCATCTGCTCAAATCGACTCCCAAGTATTGGAGTGAATGTCAGGAAGTGTAATTTCCTTCCAAGGAAAAGTGGACTATTTTGGGGAGACAGTCACAGATGCTTTGGGGGGGGGTCTTTGCTGCTGCTTTCTGGGGCCATGGGGAGTATGCAAGTGACACAATTGTATTATCAGAGGATATCAAATTCTTCATGTTTTGGTTGGTGATGATAAGTTTTCTATTTTATAATACATTAAGCTAGCAAAGGTTTAATGCACATGATTTAGGACTTTTATGATACTGAAAATCTGTCAATTGACCCAGATTATCTACCCCAGCTTCACAGCATTCAAAATTATTGTAGTATCTGAACTACAATAGGTTTATACATTTTTAATTCCATTTACATATCCCTCCATGTTTACAAAGGGCAAAAAAGTAAGAAAAATCAGGATATTGTACTGAGATAAACATCAAAAAAAAAAAGACTAGTTTTTTCTATTTTAAGCAGAATGTGCTCAAGCTAATAGAATTTACAAAAAAAAAGTATAGAAAGTTAAAAACAATTTAATGCTTAAATTGATACTAAATATGTTTAGTATCTTGAAATCCTAATGAAAGAAATGCATCATTCTATATGGTAAGGAAATGGGTTAAACACAATTTTTGAAGGAAAGTGTTTCATAGCTAAGGAGCAATGCAGGAGAAGGCCATTTTCTGTTTTAGAAAAATGAATCTCTGACTATTAAGGTATATATAAAAGGACTTTTCTTGTTTATCTTAAGTACATACAGTTTATAACAGTTGCTCTGTAAATACCACTTCCTTAAACTGTACCTATTAAACAGCTGGCAATCAGTGCAGATCTTTCTATACAGATATTACATAATCCCTGTAGCCTATTTGCAACTTCAAGAACATGTCAAAGATGTCTAAGAAGAACACCATGGAATATTTTCTCAAGAGGGCAAGCGATACAGTATATGAATGCCCAAGTCTCATGCTGATATTGAAACTTCTCTCTTGAAAGAAACAAATGGATATCGATGGATTCTACAAAAGCCATATTTACTTGCCTATCTCACCTACAATCTGTTTCAGACTCTCTCTGCAGAGCTACAGAAACTTCATACAGATATTGGAGATAAGAAGGATGATCTTCTGAAGTCCATCACTTCTGCCGGTGGGAATTCTGAGAGATTCTCCCAGTGTTTTAGCAACTTGCAGGCATGGCTCCAATTGACACAAACAGCTGCTGCTTCTAGAAGCGAGTCTATGAAAACTGAAATGGACCATTACATCAATTATCAGGTATCACAGGGTTAAGTTTTCATTTCAACTTTTAAAATCCATTAAAAAGACAGCTCACCAAAAAGACATGCTTCATCCTTTTTCAGTTGAAATGTTAGTGATCTCATATCAATTCACATGTGATCAGATTTACAGAAACCTCTTAATTCCTTGTGCCTAATTATTACCTAGAATTTTGTAACTAGAGTAGTTCTGTTTTACAGTCATAAGCATAATCTTTCTATTGTACTCTTGCATGGACATCCCAAAAGAGCACAATTTCCTATATATTTATTCAGGTATAAGCACATGCTTACATAATGCTTTTACCCACAAAGAAGCTTATCTGAGATAAGACCCATGCTTGCAAATGTAGTGCAAACCGTATCACCTTTACAAATGATTTAATCTTTGATCTCCATAATGAGAAGCAATTTATGATTACGAAACTGGATTACACTGTGAGTGTAATTCTAATACCCTCCATTTATAAAGAGACTCTTTTTCTCCCCTTCTCCAAACGTATATACATAAAGAATGATACTGATTAAACAAGCCATTTGAATTGCAGCTTCATTATCCCTTAATTTTGCATAATGCATTTCTGGATTTATATTGGATTTTTTATTTCTTGTTTTAGAATGAAATCAGGCACTTGTATGATGCATTGATTGAGAAAAAATCCTCATTGCAACAGTTTTTCAGTGAAACGAGTGGGCATAATATTTCTGAGCAATTCCAGGTAATTAAAATGAGACACGAAAATCAGGTGTAATTAGGTACCCAGCATTTTAACTAAATTCTTTTATTTTGCTTTTCATTTCCCAAAAATCAAACATTGTTTCTCGCTGTGAATTATTTGTATATTTATTTATTACTAAATGTTTGTCTTACTTCTGTCAGTAATCTTTAATGGTGCTAATTAATGTTATTTACAACTAACTGATTTGCTAGTTTATAACACATTTCTGCTATGCTTATGGCATTGCTGAAAACATGTAATTGGATTTTAAATATTCTATTAAGTAGAGCATGTCATATCAACTTGGTACTTGGCTTTTTAAGTTTTTAAATTTTGATTTTAAAATGTTACATCTGTTAAAAAAGTTGTTGAGAAATCTTAAAATGTCACTGAATGTTAAAATACTGAGCCCTAAAAAGTAACTGCGTTACTGCCAGTGGTGTCCTCTGATGAAAGTATAATTGTTTATTTAACTTTCCCAATATTAATGTATGCTGACATGGAATCAGATCATGCCTATAATATTCTCTTCTTTAGAATGTCCGGTAAAATATATCTAAAACTTAATCTTACATTATTATTTTCTTCCTACCATCCCTTCTATGTTATTTACTACCTCTGATAAAATATAGAAACATTATTATCAGGGTATAGGCAACTTGTATTTCGTGTTAGAGAAGAAAAAAAGGAATCTAATGTCAATTTTTTCCTATGCTATCAAATCTAGTTTGCCCTAAATTTTCATTAGAACAATAAAAATGTCTCAAGTTTTTAAGCTACAATTGACAGTTTCTGATAATCAAGTCAGATGCTTAGTGCCAATAAAATTATAGTAAGACAGAACTATTAAGCAATGAGAAGGATGACAGCATTCTTGCAGGTATTATAGAATACCTGAAGTGCAGAAGTGCAAAACAAACAAACAAAAAACAAACAAACAAACCCAAAGGGAGAAACCCTAAGTTGTCATTAATTCATTCTCCCCCCCACACACACACACACAACAATTCACAGAAAACTAAGTGCATACATTCACAAGAATGGGCTTGACTATTTTAGAAGAGAGCACAATTAGCTAGAATGTCAAATAACTGCATTCCGTACCACAACACTTATTTGCAGATCTCATTTGTAAATCATTGTTATAATGTTCCTGAGATAACAGTCCTCACTCCAATTATGCCAATTTGTTTGGAGTGTACATTTCTTTTAGTTAGACCAGTCCCCTTTTCTACTTAACGAGTGGTAGTTTTATTCTGTTATTTGATAGATATAATTCAGAAAATTGTCAGATCTTTCCTCTGCCTCAGAAATATCACTGCTATTAAAAAGATTAGCCTAATTCTGAATCATTTCATATCTCATTCAGCAAATGGACGTCTTTGAATCGGACCTGCAAAATTTCGAGACACAGGCAGCTAAACTAAGAGATCGTGGAGAAAGAGTTCATTTGCCAGTTGCTGTAACCCACGACGTGAATAAACTAGAGGTAAACATGCTGAATAACAAATGGACACAAGAACTGAACAAAATGAAATGCAACTGATCTGAGCATGTTGAGGTTGAGGTTAATTGGGGGAAAAGGCAAGGGCATAAGATAGAATTGCTAGAAATGAGGGTGAGAAAATACATGATGGTGAAATAGAGGTAGTCCTCAACTTACGACCACAACTGAGTCCGATATTTATGTTGCTATGGGAAAAATTTGTTAAGTGAGTTTTGCCCCATTTTACAACTTTTCTTGCCACGTTTGTTAAGGGAATCACTGCAGTGGCTAAATTAGTGACACCGTTGTTAAGTGAATCTGGCTTTCCCATTGACTTTGCTTGTCAGAAGGTCACAAAAGGTGGATCACATGATCCCGGGACACTGCAACCGTTGTAAGTATGAACCAGTTGTCAAGCATCTGAATATAAATCACCTGACCATGTGGATGCTGCAATGGTCGTAAGTGTGAAAAACAGTCACAAGTCCCTTTTTCCAATGCCAGTGTAACTTTGAACGGTCACTAAATGAACTATTGTAAGTCAAGGACTACCTGTACAGCATATAGAAGAGGGGTTGGCAACTTCCTTCTATACAGGGTCCAAGGACTATGCCACTGCCACCACTTCCAAAGGACTTACTGCTCTGCCTCCATTGAGGAGGCTGATGGAGCCCTCTCCAAAATGTTCACCCAAAGAGACAGCATGTGCTTTCTCTCTCTCTTATATATATATTTTTTTTTAATTTGATTTATATGCCGCCCTTCTCCGGAGACTCAGGGCGGCTTACAATGTGCTCAGCAATAGCCTTCATACTTTTGTATATTTATACAAAGTCAGCTTATTGCCCCCACAAACTGGGTCCTCATTTAACCTACCTTAGAAAGGATGGAAGGCTGAGTCAACCTTGAGCCTTGGAGAGATTCGAACCAGCAGTAAATTGCAGGCAGCTGTGTTAATAACAGGGTGCTTTAAACCACTGTAGTACCAAGGCTCTTTATCTGCCAGATAAACATATATTTTGGAGAGAACTTGGGCTAGATGATTGTTGGTAGCAGACCATTTCCTACCCATCAGCCATAGGTTGCTGCCACTGAACTAGAATGTGAAATATGGCAATTTTTCCTAGAAAACAAATAACTAAATGGTCTATTTAAATTCTGGAGGTGATCTAACAATTGATGACTTTAGAGCCACATCAGCCAGTTCAGTGAGATCCAGATGGACACTGTAATTTGATTGGGAAGATATAATATAGAAACATAAATACAATCCTGAACTGCATCCAGAGAAGAATGGATTTGGAAATGCAATGCTTGGCTTAGCCAATCAAAATTTGTAGATTTGTAATGTATATTTGTCAAAATATGCAATTAAATTCTGATTGTTGGTCAACCTTGTAATATTAAAAATGCATTCTAGAAGGGTAATAATATTAATACTTTGTGGTATCGTGAAGGTTATTAAGTTTGAGATGCCACAAGTATCTCTGTATTATAACTGTCTCATAAATTGTTCTAACCAGAATTTCATTTGATTTCTAGGAGGTGTTGGATGACCTCTGGGAGTTCCTAAGAGTCAAACAGAAGGAACTAAGTTCTTCATTCATTAAGGAACAACAGTGTGAAACTTTGTTACAAGGATTTGCAGAGCTCATAGAACTTGGGAAAAAGAAGCTTGTTTCAAAACTGAAAATTACCAGTCGGTCTGATTTAGATTTATATTTGCAAAATCATAAGGTATAAACATCCACTTAAATTACACTTAAAGATATTTTTCCATACCAAGAAATCACTGATGGATTTCTATTATATGTTCACAAAACACACAATGAATAAACCACACGATGGGCTAATGTGATTTTATTTATTTAAAACAGTTCTATAGTCATCCACCTTATAGCAAATTCTGGTTGACTCCCAATCCTCTCATCCTGCTAAGACTGTAACAGATTTCCCACCATACACTGAATCACAAACTATAGTTTTACCCTACTCTAACCTTGCGTGAACCCAGCCAGTGAAATCATGGCAACACTGAGATTCATTGTTTAATTTTATCATATGTTCAGGCATGCATGCATAGATTCATTCATTGGTTAGAAGGAAATGGCCTCACTCCAGAGCTCCAGGCAGTGATTCTCTTAATAAGTGCACTACATTATCTTTTGCAATATTACCATTGAATGAAAAATAATAACTTGCACTTTAGTAGTGAAAAAAGATCTCTGCCTGGAGGAGGTTGCTAGTTTCTCTTATCTTGAGGTGAATGGTGCAGTAGATTACTGAAACTAAACTGACATTGCTTAGATGACATTACTTGGGGAGAAAAACAGGGAATATTCATTTGTTTTATATTTGTTTTTCACTTTTAGAGCTTTTAATGTAATCTCATCGCAAATGAGCAGAGGTAATTTTATAGGAAGAGGAGGGGTTGTTGCTGTTATGTGTAATCATAACATCTATCCCGGGCTATAATTACTTTGCTGAAAATAAAATATAGCCTTGGTAATGAAGATGAAAATTTATAGACTGCCCAGGAGAACATTTGAATAAACACAAGTTGATTCCTTCTTAATTTCTCTGAATGTAAACTTAGGGGAAATAGTTACTTCTATTTGACATCAAATTAAGAAGGCTGTAATTGTTTGCATGTTGCATATGGCAATGCCTCGCATTTAAAATATTAAGAAAAGTATAGTTTGATTATCTGACTGAATAATTACTTTTGAGATTCAAAGAGGTATATGTATGTATGTATGTATGTATGTGTGTGTGTGTGTGTGTGTGTGTGTGTGTGTGTGTATATATATATATCAATGTTTCTCCAGAATTGTTAACATTAGTGTTTAATGGCAAAGATACCCTCCACATTTCACTTTGGATTCAATCGGATAAAGAAATAAAGCTCCTTACACAGATGAGATATCACTTGCTTTGTTCCAAATCAAATTATGATTTAAATTCAACTATGTTACCTGAATAACAATATCAGTTCTACCATAAGGTCCAATTCTTCTACCAATATGTCCTCCACCATTATCCAGATGTCCTGCACCAATTTATCCATCAGTTTCTGGGTCACTTTCTTCCCTTGATTTTTAGGTCTATGCCAATGACTAGGATAAGGGAAGCAAGGTATATAAGCAGAAAGTGGCCATATAAAGATGAATAATAAAATAAATAAACATAATTTTAACGTTGATTCAAATCTCAGTAGTTTGGGAAAAGGAATCTAAAAAGATCCCTTTTAAGGAAATATCATAAATGTTTCCACTTTCCTAGGATTTGATTATTTTTGCATCTGCAAGCCCAGCAATTTTCTACTTGTTTAGGAAATGGCCAACAACTTACATATTTTTGTAATATTTAATATATGAAGAATATTGGCATTCTTGGTTGAGTTGCAACAAATACCATTGTTTACCATTTTGCTATTTTTAATGCTGTTAAAATATAGATCTCTATGTATTTGTTATATTTGCTGCTGGTAAAAGTTTGAAAGAATGAAAGAGGATGGTTTTTTGTATTATTGAAACATCCAGAGCAGGCACATGCAGCAGAAATATTTTAACTTTATTTATGCTCTTAAAAGACAAGCGTGTTCTTTTTGAATAATTATTTTGTGAATATAATTATCTGTACTTATGTTCCTTTTCTTTTTTGAACATAGAGCTTTTTCTGTAAACT
Source organism: Pituophis catenifer annectens (assembly GCF_029215685.1). Taxonomy (NCBI): domain Eukaryota; kingdom Metazoa; phylum Chordata; class Lepidosauria; order Squamata; family Colubridae; genus Pituophis; species Pituophis catenifer. The sequence continues at coordinate 318,844,644 of NW_027256881.1, read as the reverse complement.
GAATGGCCATATGCTTCTTGTACAAAAAGTGGCAGCTTCAATATTACAAAACAGGGAGAAATACTGGAAGGATATGGTAGAGAAGAGCAAATCATTGGAAGAACAAGCTATTCAACAAGGAACCCATTTGGAAAAGGTTTTACAGGTCAGAGAAGAAAATAAAACAATGTGACATAGGTTAAGACAAGTCTGTTACACTCAGCTTCTAACCCAGAAGTTGAGTGAGAGTACATTAATTTAATTTTAATTAATTTTACATACATTTGGAATTTATCCAAACTCAAAACTGGCTTGATACTGCTACAGCACACAATTTTGGACTAATTCAGCAGGGCTGATTGGATTAAAATATTTTTGTATTTGCATACCCATTAAATAATCTACCATGTTGAGATTCAAGGTCATATTTGTAGTGGAGGAATAAAATACATTTGTTTATGTTGAATACAACATGCTTCCCAATTTGGCACCTTTATGATGTATCAAACCATAACTCCCATCGCCCCTAGCCAGTATAAATTTGTATAGCCCTACATGTTTGGAAGAAACCGATTAAAGAAAATTATTTGATACAACCGGTTTACCGGTTTTGGGAGGTACTAACAATGCTCTTCATCTTACAGGACTGGATGGCATTTGATGAGAACTACGTTTCATTCTGCCAAAAGCTGGAGGCAATTTCACCCACAGTGCCTTTTGTGGCTTTAGTGGAAGAGACAGAAGAAAGAGTAATGGAAAGGACCCAGCTCCTCCAGGTATTGACTTAAACCTAGGTTGTGTAACTTCCATTGTAACTATGGCCATTATTGAATAAAACACTGTATAAAAGCTAATTCTTAAATAATGTTTCCTCTATTTGTAATTAAGGAATTGAAGGTTAAACACGTCTTTAGAAACTTTACTTTGTCATTTCATGTAGTTCTATTTAAGAAGGACATTGACAAGATGAAATATGTCTTGTGGACAGCATCAAGATGATTAGGGGCTGAAAGAAATGGTTAGATATGTTTGGCCTGAAGAGGAGAAGACTTTTGGGAGACATGTTAGTTGTCTTCTAATTTCTGAAGTGCTGTCATGTGACAAATGGTACAGAGTTGTTAAAGAAGGCAAGACAAAAGGGGTTTAAGCAACAACAAAGTAGAATTTCGTTGGACATCAGGACAAATTTTGTGACAGAGAGAACTATTCAACAGTGGAATAGAGTGGCATAGGAAGCTATAGTTTCTGGTGGAGGTTTTAAAACTGAGTCTGGATGCTTGATACAATAGTATAATTCTGCACTGGGCCATAGGGTGGATTAGAGGATCTCCAAAGTCACTTTCAACTCTTACATTCTGTGATCCACAGGAAACATGACACTCTTCATACCAGTTAGGCATTGAGTCAGAAGACAGTAGATGTAAAACAATTATCTTGAGAGAAAGAAACAAGCCAGCAAACATGTAGTTTCCTCTTAAGAAAGTGAAAAAAAAATCTAAATAGAATAAAATAAAGTAATAAATATGGGAGAGATCATATTTTTCCCAATTAATGCTTGTGCAAAATACTCATTGCAATTAGAAATTCGTTGATTGCCAAAATTGATTAAATGAACACTAATGATAAATAGATTTGTCTTTTTGTGTGAGATTAAAGGGAAATAAATTAATAATAATGTGATCTGTTACTTTTCATTTATAATTTTATATAATTTCTTTGTTGTTTCTCAGGAAATCCAAAAGAATATTGAAAGGGAACAGGCTAGATATTATCAAATAGTGAAAGAAGGGAAGAATTTGACAGAACTTCTGAGCTGCCCTGAAGTGCAATCCAAGATTGAGAAGCTAGAACATCAGTGGTCATCTTTTTCCCAAAGAGTTGACCATGAACTAGAAAGACTTCACACATTGCACAAACTGTTGTCCAGGTACGTTTGCTTGCTTTTGAAGGTCAGCTTCCCTCACCTGGTACTCTCAATAGACATAGTTCACATAATTCCCTAGCAATCATGTTCAAAATCTGAAAATGACAAGTTGGGAAAGTAGACCAGTTCTTAAAAAAACACCACATAATAATAAATACATTAAATAAATGCTAAATATAAAATGGCTACCAAGCACCTAGTAACATCAATACATAACTGGCCCCTAATTTTGGGGGAAAGAACTTCCTAAAGGTGAGATGAATTAAGGCTTGTCCTATATCGGGTGGGGGGGAGATCAATTAGGGCTTATCATATACAGAGGGAAGATCAATCCAGAGAACAGGAGCAACCACAGAAAAGGGACAGTCCCTAAGTTCCATAGGATGACAACATTTAAAAGGGAGAAAATGGAGCATGCCTTCCCTGTGGGAATATGTTCTTGGCAGAAGGCAATCCCTCAAGTAATCTAACCTTATGCCATGTGGAGCTTTATAAGTAATAAGCAGTAACTTAAATTATACCCAGAAGCCTATCAGAAGATAATGCAGCTTGTGGAGTACAGTATTACATAGACTTAAAGAGGAAACTACTCATAACTAGTCATGCTGTTGTATTCTGGGCAAATTGAAGTTTTCAGATTGCAATAGCCCAGTCAGAAGGATATCAAGGTGAATAACTATAATCAGGATTGGGTGCAACTCAGTAGTGGGTTCCACTTACCTTCGCTACCATTTCGGAATTGGGAGCGCACACGTTCTTCTCTCGCTTCACTTGCACATGGTGCTTCTGTGCATGTGCAGAACCTTCTGTGCATGCGCAGAGCATCCGTGATGATGTCCGGGTGGGTGGGCTGAGCCTCCCGCCGCCACCACTACCAGTTCGCCCGAACTTGTAAGAGTTTGCTTGTAAGTAGAAACCCACCACTGGTGAAACTGACATATAAGAATAGCTGAACATCTGTTAACAGATAGCATATGGAAAGCTGATTTTTTTTTCTTTAAAAAAAAAACAGCAAGAGGAGAAATAACTGAAGTTATCTAAAGAGTGAGAGAGAGTAGACATTTTATATTTTCATTGCTCTCATGTAGGACTAGCAAACCTATACTCCTCCAGATATAGCCCCCAAATTCCATCTGCCAGGATGCTCATTAATAATCTGCTGATTATTAATTGCCTTATAAGCCTGTTACCAGTCAGAAACATGGTGGTTTGAGTGATCTGTAGTGACTTATTGATTCTAGTTCCTGATTTGTTTTCTTTTGTTTTTCCTGAAGTTACAACAAAGACTCAAAGGAGCTCAATGTCTGGTTGGAATCTGCTCAGCAAAATGTGAACTATTGGAAGGAGCAGTCTCTCAATGCATCTCAGGACCAGAATACTGTCAGGAACCATATTCAGAGTTTGCTTGTAAGTTAGATAGTGTTTATGTAGTAGAGACTGATATAAAAATATAAGGACAGTCTTGCCATCTAATCTTGTACATTGCCTCCAATACAGGCCTACCATTTCTCTAGAGAGCTCAGGGCCTATTAGTCAAATATGTTTTTTATATTTTAAGTTTTGTTGCTAAGAGCCATTAATAAACATACAGCATTCTCTATATATTTTGTAATGCTACTTTATGAAGTCATTTTCAATCCCTTTATACAGTAGAACCTCTGGTCATGAATGCTTCTGACCACGACCAAATTGGGTTCCAACCAAAAAATTCACAAAATTTTTGAATCTGGTCACGAACACATACTCAGGTAGCAATCAAAAACGGCCGCAGCCGATTTCCCCTTCCATGCAATTTTTTTTGTAAGCGCCAAACAACAGTGACCTCGTGTGGCCGTTCTATTAATTTTGGTTAGGTTCAGGTCACAACCAAATTGGGTTACGACCAAAGTTATGGAACGAATTATGGTTGTGACCAGAGGTTCTACTGTACTTCCTTTTCTAATCAATCTCACAGGATAAAGTCTGGTTTGCTGCATGACACTCCAAAGGCTAGATTTACACACTATACTAATGTGATTTGTTTAGCGTGGTTTGTTAAGGCTGGGTGAATAACTGTGTTGTATTTTATGATAATAAATTACAGTTCAAAATCATGGTTTGTTACTGACTATAGTTGTGACTTGATGTGATTTTGGTATGTAGAGATGTAACAATTATTTATAATGTTCTGGCTTATTCCTGATTTGGTATTACAGTATGTCTCATGCAAACCTCTAACCAAACTGCAAAGATGTAATGTAAATGAAAGAAAATAAAGGGAAATTGTTCCAAGTCAGTTATAATTGTTTACAAGACTGACTGTTCAAAAAATTGAGCTTAAAACTAACATTGACTTAATGTGATATTTGAATGTAACCTCAAAGCCCTATTTACTGAGTCAAGCGTTCTACGATTTTCTCCAGACCACCCACCCCTGCCATTACCTTTAGAGATAGCAGGCAGATTCTCTTTTATGCAGCTGGTTGTGTCATTCACAACCAGCATATGGGAATGAATTATATTATAATCTATCCAGACAAGAATCATTTATGAATTTAATGTCTAAGTATAATTACTGTTGGAAGATAACAGCTAGAACCAATAGCTATTTTATATAAGATTGCAATTTCTCCTCTCATCTTTTATAGCTCTTACATTTTTATGTTTTAACCCTCATTCTTGCAATTATCTTTGACTTTGTCATCTGAATGACTTTCTCATCTCGCTTCCATTTGGTCCCTACTATCATTAGTCACCTATCTGTCCAGAGGGCAGACAAAAATATAATACATAAATGGAAAATGTCAATACAGAAAGTTTGAACCTGGGTCTAATTGACCTAAATATACTTTTCCATCTAAACCTACAGTACTGTTTTTGGGTGCTCTAAAATGTAAAATATAAAGAGTAAATCATGTTGAGCAAAGGTTTGGACTTTGGCCTCCTCAGTCTATTCCCAGCTCTGTCCAGGATACCTAACTAGTGCTTGGCTTATTCTTTAAAAAGTGGAGGGGAGGAGAACAATATTTTATTTCGGTTTAAAATGTTTTCATAATTATATTAAATTATTAATATAATTAATAATTAACAAGCTTTTTTAACACAATATGTTCATGCATACCATATTTTTTTATTTTGTATGTTTCTTCAGGAATTCTCTAAAGAAGTTGATGATAAATCTTCCTTGAAATCTTCTGTCATAAGTACTGGAAATCAGCTGTTGCTTATTAAGGAATCTGATGATGCAAAGTTGCGCTCAGCTTTGGCAGAGTATGAGCAGAGATGGACCGACCTGGTTGTTCAATTACCAGGCATCCAAGAGAAGTTTCACCAGGTAAAAAGTAATTCATCAGCAAAGCTACTAGGCATGAACAACTTTGAAGACTGCCATAGTTATTAATTGCACACTGCAGAACATTACATTGATCTGCCATTTCTCTGTTTTAGAAACCTTATTTACCTCTTTTATCTATGGAGAATCCATCATTCCGAAGTATTAAATACTACTTACCTTTGTTGCCGTTCTTGCTTGTGATACTGATTACAAGCATTTGTATAAAACTCAAGGATGTTGATTCACAATTGTCCACTAAAAAGTTTGACTGAAATTGCTCAATACTGTTCTTTATCTTTGACTTGTAATAGCAAATGACTCAGCAGTTTAAAACATACTAGACAACCCATAACCCCTTCAGTAATCATTTCAGAGGTATTTCCTTACCAGATTTCTCAAAGTCTTCAATAATATAGACTGCCTTCACTGGAAAAGTTCTTAAAAATTCAGGAAGATATTCAGAGATGTATGTATCTGCCTTGAAAATAGCCCATTCTGAATGGTATTGCAAAGTCAAACATCAGCAGCTGAACAGCGGGGAATGTTTTATGCCACTTTGCATTGTGCCCTAAAATGTTTGATGATATTTTTATGTCATAAAATATTTTACAAAATTTTCCCGATTTCAATTTCATGGGAGTCATGGGTTCTGGGTTTTAGTCACATTATGTAAGTTATTCCATGACCCTTGTTTCAAAAATTGTTGCCCTACGGTGCACTGTTTTGCCCAGTTAAAGATTACAGACAGGAGAGTTTAGCATATGATTCCTGTATTGTCGTGGGAGAAGAAGATAAGATGATGACATGTGTATCATGATGTCCTCATGTGAATGACATCAGCTATTGCAATCTATAACCAAGGAGCTCTTGATCACCTTTTAGAACTTCCTACTTCTCCCACAGTTATGAAAAATGCCCATTTAGAAAGCCACCAAAAATGCATAGCACAGTTCATCATGTGTCTGCCAAGTAACAAATGAAAAAGATTCCATAGAAAAATACTTCTAACTTGAACATTCTGTGTTTTTCTTTAAATATCTTAGAAAATACATTAGATTTTGTTCCTTTAAAAAATAAGTCTAATAGTATAATTTTCTAACAGCTACAGATGGCAAAATTGCCATCTTATGAAGCCATCACAGAACTGAATGCCTGGATGAATTGCATAGATCAGCAAAGAAGAGATGAGGTTGTAATTCATTTACAAAGTTCTGCCAGCTTGAAAGATCTTCTTAGGAGATACAAGGTAAGTGAGACACTAAGTTCATGATGTCTAGAAATGGTTTCATTTCCTTTGGGCAGAAAATAAAATAATATCCAAATAAGGAATCATACTATGTGATCTGTTTGAGTCAACGGAGATCAAAAGAAAGGGAATTAGAATAATATTCTATATATCCTTAGGAAGTGAGTGCATATCCTTGCATCATCGATTTGGTCCACCATGTGTGGTCGGTCGGTCGGTCGGTCGGTCGGTCTGTCTGTCTGTCTGTCTGTCTGTCTGTCTGTCTCTCTCTCTCTCTCTCTCTCTATCTATCTATCTATCTATCTATCTATCTATCTATCTATCTATCATCTATTTATCCTAATATTGTCTACTTCATCTTATTTTCCCCCTACCTATCATTCTACCAAACTGCGTGTCCAGACAGCAATTAGCAGGTTTCTGTCACGTTTATCTGTATGAGTTGTGGGAAGGTGAGATATTAATATTTGTATATCAAATATTTATTCATTCCCAAGATAGAGTGATATATACAGTAGGTAAAATCAGGCTTCTAAATATCTGGAATCTCTATGTAATGTTTTCTTCTAGAGTTTTCTTTCCACTTCTAGAGATCTATTATGCAGTTAATCTGTGGTAAAACAGGGACCAATACATCTGTCAAAATGTTGTTGTCAGGTTTTTTTCCCCACTGAAGGCTTTTTAGCCTTTCGTTTTGTCTATATGACCAAATGTTTTTTTCCCCCTTTTGGAGATTTTCTGTGTTTAATTCACTAATATTACCATGCAAATAAAGCTAGACAAGTAGTGCTAACACTGTCACACAATTATTTGTCAATGTCTTTAAATGGTATCATTCTTTTATGGATCACTCATAAGAGAAAAATGAGTTGGGAGGAAAAAAAGGCAAACTTAAGCATACTTATAAAATCCTTATAGGAATCCTGTCTCTCAGAAGGAGGAGACTGCATCCAGCAATATATTGGCAGCAATATAGAAAACATTTGCCTTTCCTTCTCTCAGAATGTTTTTTCAACTGAACTCACAATCTCTTTCTAATTTGATGCCTTCACAGATGTATTGTACTACAACTTCCATTGCCCCCACTGAAATGATCATTATAGGCAGTTACACTTTTTAAATGCCCATGATCATTATGCTCTTTAACTATGAGCAAGGGACTTGGCCATACAATTATGAGTTATTATAGCTTTGAGCATCTATCCTGTTGTCACTTAACAGCCGAATCGGTTATAAAGGAACAAAACTCTATTTGCTGCATAGAAAATAATGTTTCTTTTGACAGAATTGTATTTTACGTTTCTAGGAATATGTGATGGAAATGAACTTTAAACAATGGATAGTTGATTATGTGAACCAGTCACTACTACAGTTGACACCTTGTGATGTTGAAAGCAAGCGTTATGAGAGGACGTCATTTGCAGAATGTCTCGGGGAATTGAATATGAATTGGCACCATTTGCAAGGGACTCTGAATGAAAAGGTTTGAATGTCCTTTAAAACCTTTTGCGGAGAATGTGAGTCAACTTCAGATGCGCCTAGTGGAAGATCACCCATCCACCACAGCTTCATTGCTGTGTTCTCTGTACTGCAGCGAACTCTTCAGAATGGCAGTTAGGGTTCTGCCTGGAAAGGCTGCAGTTGGAGAAATCAGGCAGAGAGGTTGATGCAACTCGTCTCCACCCAATTTGTGATTTGCCTACATTCACTGCTGCTCACTGGACAGAAGCCTATCATGGTGGCATTCCTGTCCCTTCTGCAAGGTCTGATGCTGTTCAGATCTGCATCAAGGGTTAGAAATAAACAAAGATTCTCCAGGCAGCTGTAAAGCCAGCAGGAATTAAAGCAAATATAGATTTAGTTCTCATCTATCTTCCCTAATCCATAGACCTTAGTAAGCCTGCTTTATACCCATGTTGGTTTATGTTGCCCCACTGGCACAGCAGCCAGTCAAGGGATAGGACTAATGCAATGACAACACAATCATGTTCTCTTTACATTTCCAATTAAGTAAAGTAGTTTAAAGTTAGTATTTGGAGGTGGTCTGAAACTTTCTTCTGTTATATCTGAGTCCAGAAACTCTGCTACAATGATAAATTAAAATATGAGGCACTTTGTAGAAAATGGGGGAAAATTTTCTTTCTTCTATGCTTATTGCCATAAACTAAAATTTTCAAAACTTTCCTAAATTTTGTAAATAATTACAAATTGTCCCCTATGCAGATAAAGGAATTGGAGCATATTTTGGAATCTGTTGTTAAAAATGAAAACAAAGCACAATCTTTGGGCAGCTGGCTAGAAGCACAAAGCAGAAGGCTAAAGCATTTGAAGAGCCCAGCAAGTTCTATTCTTGCACAGGGCACATTAAAAGACTGCAAGGTAAATTTTCATTTTGTTGATGACCTTCAACATTTTAATCCTATCTTTCTTCCTATATATTCAGGACAATATATGTGGATTTATCCTTGAAATTAAAAAACAACACAGTAATTGTCCACAACCGTTAATAAATCCAATCCATTCAAATTTGACCTAATAAAACAGATCACAATGGAAAACAAAGAAAGGAGGGAAATAAACTCTGATATCTGCTCGTACAAATGGATCAATAGAATGGTCCCTCGGGGAGACAGTTTGGTGAAGAAGAAAAAAAAACTAAAAAATAATTGATCTTAGAACTGCCTTTCAAAAGGGTCTGTTCTGTTTACTCCCTGATATAGCTGTAAATGCCCTCCCGGTTGGCATGTGCCAGGGAGAAAATGCAGGAAATGGAGCTTTCCTTAGCTTCCAGTAGAATTAACTGGGCTCTTTTTTTGACTAAGATGGAACTGGAGGACAAATGAATCTATAGAATCATCTTGTTCCACATGTTCTTTAAGCTCCTGAATGGAGTTATATAGAGTTTGTAGAAAAACCAGTATGCTGCTTAATGCATTACTTTGTTTCCCTTACATCTGAGAATGTATAAGGTCATAAAAAGAGCCCTGTTGGATCAGACCAAAGAGCAGTTTTGTGTTTCACACTCTGGCCGATCAGAAGCATATACAAAATTCCCAATTTCCCAGGACTATTGCGAGTACTGGATGTATTCTAGAATCTTCAAGAATAGTAACTATTGATAGCCATACCCCTAATGAATTTGTTTTATCTTCATTTAGGTTGGTGGCTATCCACATCATCCTATCCCAATAGCTTATCTAGTATATTAATTACATTGGTTTTCTCTGAGCAGCACTGAATAGTCCCTGACGAAACCACTGATACTTTCTCAGAGCGAAACCTGGAGCAAAATTCTTTTGACCCTAATATATCTAAAGGATACCATGTTGAGGAAGATTGTGTTATTCTCAAAATAATAGTGGCAAATCATATTTGCTGTGTCTTTCTTGACTCCTTCCTCATACAAGGTGCAGCGTTTATTTTTTGCTTTATTGCTATGGTTACCCCATTCCTCTACTACAGTCAAACTGAAAAGTAACAGTAATTTTGCTATTTATTCTCTGCAATGTTTATTGAGCTCTGGAGCATCTTCATTTTTCTAGCTGAGAGATGGAGATTCAATCCAACTAGCCAGTAAGAAGCTTTGTAAATAAATAAGGGACAGATTGAAACTCTCTTAGTGAGCAGGTACACACACCAGGGGATAGAAGAAGGGAAACCAAGAAGTTAAATAAAACCAGGAAGAATTTTTCAAGATTTTAAAAGAAAACTTTAAAAATGAACAAGAGATATTTCCCCACCTCCAATCTTAGCCACATTTATAAATAAGCATACAGTATATATCACAGTTTATATTAAAAAAGTAAGATCATGACCTACGTAAATTACTTAATTTGGATTTTGTACTTAATTTACATAAAAGATACTGCTGTTTCTGATTAGGGGGGACAAGTATCAGCCAACATACTTCTAATATTATTCTTTGCTAATAAAATTATGCACGTAGCTTCTCTAACTTAGATTTCCTAATGCCAGATGAACTCAGAAGGTATCTAAACTTTGCAGATGCTTGGCTGTTCTTGCCTGATTAGTGCTGTCTTTCCTTCTTACATGTATAGTCCACCTTTGATGCAAGTAGAAAAAGGCAGTATCTGTATTTTCACCTGTTTTACCTTCATCACTACTCCTGTGTTATAAGTTAGGCTAAGAAAGAGTGACTGGACCTGGTTCAGGAGTAAGCAACTCTTTCAGGCAGCAATTATCAAAACCATAATGGTAAAGATAGTGGATTGGAATTTAAAAGACTCATCTTCAAATCATAAAAAGTGATACCAAGATGCTTAGCACCTTGTAAGCCGCCCCGAGTCTCCGGAGAAAGGCGGCATATAAATCAAATTAAAAAAAAAAAAAAAGCCAGTGTGGTAGATTAGGTGCTACACTATAGAAGGGAGGAGCCTTATGTACAACACCTTGAGCTCTTCATTACACAGGTTTGTTATTCTGTGCAAAAACTGGAGGAAGTACTATGTATAATCCCATAAGAGAGAGCCAGTACTTGTTTAATAGACACTTTTACTAAGGATTTTTTCCAAGGATGGGGGATTTAAGATAGATATGCATTGAGCCGCGGTGGCACAGTGGTTAAAATGCAGTACTGCAGGCTACTTCTGCTGACTGCCAGCTGCTTTCAATTTGTAGAAATGGTAGTCACAGGAAAAAAGACTAAATATGTAGCAGAACAAGTCTTGCTGAAGGAAAATCAACATAGATTCCATAAAGAATCAACATAGATTCCATAAAGAGTGAGATGGGTGGAATATACCTTTAATAAATAGATAAAGTAAATCGTGTCTCAGCTCTCTTAGAGTGTTTTAAAATGCTGAAAGGCATGAAAGTGAACCTGTTGACTTTATATATTTAGATTTCCAAAAAGCCTTTAACCAAGTACCCCCATCAAAGGCTGCTAAGAAATTTAGTGGCATGATTGCCTGTTCTTTTATGAATTGCTAACAGAATTCAAAATGTAAAAATAAATGGGCAACTCTCTCAATCAAAGGACATAACTGCATTCCCTTAAGGCAGTTTTCCCCAACCTTTCAGCTTTGTGGACCAGCAGGGGTGGGGGAGAGGGGATTGTTCTGTGTGAGTGGCAGCACAGGCACGCTTGCCCCCCCTCCCCTTCCACAGCCCAGTTCCAAATGGGCCATGGCATGGTATTGGGCCACGGCTCGGGGATTGGAGATCCCCTCCTTAAAATTCTGTAATGACACCAGTGGATTTTTTTTTTTAGTTTGTTTATAAATGAACTTCATGCAAGTTTGAATATAATAATAAAATACTTGGAATAAAAACCAAGAGTGGATATATATATAGATAAGGAGCTTTGTTTTCTGATATAAGGAGCTCATTACAGTGAATTAATAGTCACCTAAGTGGCAGTTAAGTTGCACTTTGCAGCCAAACTTCCCCTTCCCCTGGATTTCATATATGCTGAGCTGTATATATCTAATCTGGAAAAATATTGGGGTCAAAGATCAATAAGATTTTTGAATCAGTGTTCAGTGTGGAAAAGGCAAATTCCATGTTGGGGATCATTAGAAAAAGATTGAAAATAAAATTGACAATTCTGACATTCCTTTATACAAATCCACAGTCTGTCTCCATCTGGAACACTGTGTATGATTTGGAAAGGATATAACATAATTGGAAAAAAAGACAACCAAAATTATTGATGGCCTTCCTTATGACAAAAGACTGCCTGGAACTCTTCAGTTTAGAGAAAAAGGATCTGAGACAGGGAGTATAGGATCAAGGTGTACAAAGCCTAGAGAAAATGGATAAGTGAACAAAATGTCTTTTTCTCAAAGCAGTGAGACTGGGAGCTATCCATTGAAACAGATTAGAAAAGATTTAGAACGGGCAAAAGAGACTTATTGATGTAATGCATTATTAACCTGTAGGGTTACATAGTATTGAACCGGTATGTTACACAGTTTTAAGGGTGGATTACATACATGCATACATGCATGCATGCAAGCATATATATCTATATCTACTGTATATCTCCATACCTCCCCCCTCTCCCTCCCTCCCTCCCTCCCCCTCCCTTCCCCCCCTCTCTCTCTGATATCAGCATGTCTCCAAATACAAAATTCAGGGAACAGTGATGGAAAAGAGGTATGTCTTCATCTCCTGTTTATAAGGTATGAGAACTGAGAAATAAAACACTGGACTACTATGAGACTTGATTTGATCCAATTGGGCTATGCTTATGTTGTTCTTAAGTATTAAAAAAAAACTTTTGTTCCATTTAATTTAACATGTTACTTGGCATTGATCTTTAGAAAATATGCCCCACGTTCTAATGTTAAATGTTGATCTCCCCCCCAAATTCTACTCAAAGAATAATGTCTTTCCTCTTATGTCTATTTATCAGGTGTTAGAAAATCAGCTTGCTGTGAAGTCTAAGGAAGTGGATCAACTGAAAAACAATCTCACAGCTTTAAAGGATTGTGCTGATACTGCCAAGAAAGTAGGGTTCACAACCACCGATTTGGCTGAAATGAGAACTAGCATTATCAATCAGGTTGATATCTTTATTTTTGGCTATGTATAAGAATTAATGACTTGTTAAATGTCACCCAGTGGTTTCTTTCCAAGCTAGGATTTGAAACCATTCTACACAAAGATAGGATCCTCGAAGGGAAAATGAGATATCTATATTCTTAAAATAGGTATAAAGAAAAGAAAAACAGATAATAAATACAATGTATAGTTTGGCCTGAAGACTCTCAGGTTTTCATGTGCAGTTGAGCTTCTGAATGAATAGTTCTGTTGCATGTCTGCAATCATTTGAATTCAAAAGTATTGTCTAATCTTTCTTAATTTTACCACTTCCATTTATATCTGAAATGCTCTCATCTACTTAAACAAACTTTTGTTTAAGAGAAAATTAAAGTATAAATGTTAATAGATGATTGTAGATGCTGTTATAGTGGGTCTAGTCAGAAAAAGGATATTTCCTTTGCTAATAATTAAAAGCAGTTTTCCTACCTACTCACATGTCCAGAATTGAGAGGACGATCTTCTGTTATGATTGTTAGAAATTAAAACTATGATATTTTCTGTGAACTATATGTGCCATCCTACTAGATCTCACAAATTTAAATTAATCAAGAAGTCAATTTAGATGACTTTAATGATCAGGCAGAAATCAACCAACAATACATGGGAGCCAGGGAAGCTCCATTTGCTCCTTAGTAACTGGGACTGTATTTTCTCTAATACTGAAAAAGAAAATCAATTATTTTTATTGTGATTAAAGACCAACCAGTGCAATCTAATAGTGAAGTTAATGATATGTCATCATTATGAATAGCTGCTACTGATTGTTTATCCTCCATAATGTGCCTGATTGTTTTGGCGTTTCTTAGTTGATGGTTATTTCCACCTCTCAGGGTAATGAATTCCACAAGATTATTATGGGTTGTCTGAAAAAAAGACTTGAGCCTCCTATTAGTTCATTGGATGACCTGAGATTCTGAAGGAATAAATTCTATGCTCACCTTCTATATACCATATCTGATTTTTTAAAACTTTCAGAATAATAGGCCAATAAGTAAATAACAAAACTTCTGTGCTTGGTGGATATTTTTGACAGATGGCTAAATTTATAAGTTTTGACACATCCTAAAAGTCAGTGTTTACTGAGATCTCAGTTACAAGAGAATGTAATCCACTATTGACCTTCTGTAACTGGAAAAGTCAAAAGTTGGCAGATTTTGTCTAGCACATCATGAAATGAGACTATTTGCGCATCTAGTCAAATATTGTCTATTATTCTGATTGGCACTAGCTGCTAAGAATATCATCTTTTACTTTTCCAATTTGAAACCTTAACTGTTAATGTTTTTCTGCATGTGGGCTATCGTGGCAAAAGTGAAATATGAAACCAAGATTTTATCTCCCAATTCAGCCATTAATTCATTATGCTTGGTACAATAACTGCCAAAGTTCTGTAGATGCTGCTTAGCTGCAGTTAGTTTATAACAAATCTTTGAAATAATAGAAACCCAAAACTGTTTAATAGCAATTTTCAGCTTTCATGGAACAAAAACTTGCAGCTGAGTTGTCTGTTCCTTCTGTAGTTGAAAACTCTGCAGGCATTTCTGAATTTGTGAGTTTTCCTGCTGAGATGTCAGCATTCAAGAGAGTGAAACCAATACTTTTATTCCTGTACGTCTTCCGTTAACCAAGCATGCTGGAATGAACTCTACAAGCACAACAGGACTTTGTCCTCAAATTAAATTGATAATGAAAATTATTCTAATACTGCGGTCTCTTATACAGATTGGTGATTTTTTCTTTCTTTGAACGTTTGAAGCATGTACTAGTACTCCTGAAATCATTTATATATTACATTATTAAATAAATACTTAGAGGGTTTTTTTTAATCCAGCATGTACTGTATTAGAAAGAAAATGATGTAATAGAAAATCAACAGGGGGTATCTCTTAAGCAGTTTTCAAATGTCCTAGTAAGTAATTTCATATACATCCTTTTTAAGCACAGGCTTGTATGTTTGCAGGTTGCCCAGCTGAAGTCTTCTACAGAATCTGCTTTAGAGTACTGGAAGACTTACGATGAAGTTTGGGATGAAATCAGGCTGATGCTTGCAAATGCTGTGTATTTCCTGGAGCATAGCAAGAATCCTTTCATTACAATGAAGTCACTGAAAAAGCAAGTGGAAGATCTCCAGGTATGTTTCACAAAGACCAATGTGCTGAACTCCATGTGCTGGTTCCACAATATTCCTTCTTAAAAATAAGGAGCTGCTCTAGGTATTAATGCCAAATGAGTATGTGGTGGTGTTGTATGATTGAATCATAACAGATATCCTGGGCCCATATGCTGTTCCTCCCACATACTGTATTTCTCCAGTTTGAAATGAAGTAGCAGATTGATTTATGCAAGACCTAAAAACCAGAGAATGAACATCAAGAACAAACCCTGATGCTTGATCTTGCTTGGAGCAGAAAGCATAAATCATGATTTTACAGATGAAATAAACCAGCAAAACTACAATTTCCTCTAACTTGGGAAAAGAGAAAATGATGTGCCATGAGCAATATGAGAGAGAGAGCATGAACCAGAATCCTTTAGGGTTTATCTGTAGAAAGCTCTGGAGAGTTAATCTGTAATGAGAATTGTACTCCATTAGTCTCAGGACTATCAGCTTGGGAGAAGCACATATTCTTTGTACAAAGTTAGTGAGTTTTCACACTACGTTTCTAAGCCCCAAAGGATCAAGAGGTGAGAAGATGTTTCTGTTCTCCAAGCCTCTTGAAAGGAAGAGTGAGTCTGGAAGACCCCGCACCACACACACACACACACACACACACACACACACACACACACACACACCTTTTGCCAATCTAGAAAAGCATGCTCACCAATGGCAACCTTGTCACAATCCACATCCTGCTAAATTGGTGAAAATATGCTGTCTTGGAAGGACGGATATAAGGTAGCGCACCAATAACCATCTCAAGCATCATCATATTTGTAACTAATTAAGTGGCATTTCTTTCCACAGTCTCTTCAAGATAAAGCTGAGGGAAACAAAGAAATCTGGGCTAGGCTCCAGACTGCTGTTGATAACCTGAAGAAAGTGTGTGATCCCTCATTCTCAGAGATTATTGAGCAAAAACACGAAGAGGCACGCACAAGGTACAATACTTTTTTTTTTTTCCCCTTTCACCATTTAGAAGTCTGACTTCAAAAAATTATTTCTGGCTAATACAATTGCAGTTATTGCCAGCAGACATAAGATAGTGCTTAATTTATATAGGAGATCAATAAAATGGTTTTAATTTGATCATCCTTATCTTTTAGGGACAAAGTGATTGTGTAAATCACTTTAGTTTGCTCTGCACACTGGACACTGTTGTGCTAATCGCAACTGTTTATCTAAATTTTTGCAATGATTTTTGCAATTATAGCCTTCCTGGGCAGAAAAATAAGAAAAAGTTAAAAAAGAAAAAGGACCCGATGGTACCTTAAACTAAGGATTCAGTCTACCACCATTGCTTTAATTCCAAGCAGAAGATACAAAAAAATATTATATTGGGAAACTTTTTAAAGGCCCTCATGTTCTTCAAACTTTAATCTCATTCATTTTCTGTGGCACAAGTAAATTCAGTCCCTTGACACCATACCATTCCCAGTAGCTGGCATGCACTTAGTTGCTTGCTCCCAGTTCTAACCAATATCTTGAATTGTACCCAGAAGTACCTTATTTTTTGGAGTATAAGACACACCAGACTATAACATGCACCTACCTTTTTTGGTGAGGAAAACAAGAAAAAGAAATCTGCCTCTTCCTCTGCCTCCCAGCAATTTTGCCTTGCTCCAGCAAACAGCAAATAGCCAGCTTTACTTTCATTTTCGTTTTCAGCATAGCTTGATTAGCACAAGGAAAAAAAATCTGCTCCAGCAATTTACCTCCTTGCAGCAAGCAGCAGAGGCCCACACAAAATAGCTAGTCAGGACGCGAATCCAATCAACTTGTGCTAATTAGGCTGTGCTGAAGTTGAAAGGAGCTGTTTCGTCTTGCTGTTTGCTGCAAGGAGGTAACTGCTGGGAGGCAGAGGCCAAAGGGTGGGGCCAGTGTGTGGGTGGGGCTGCATTTGGTGTATGAGACGCACCTAAATTTTCACCCCCTTTTAGGGGGGAAAAAGGTGCGTCTTATACTCCGAAAAATATGGTAAATAAGATGTTCTGAGTAGAGATAAATGGCACTGAAAGGTACTCTGAGTTCAAGCAATAGCAGAACAGTCACACTGCTCTTAGCCTTGCCAGAAGTTTATGCACAAACACAACCAGTGTGTTTTCAGTCCCATACCCAGGCTTAAAACCAGACTGAAAATGGTCCAGATAATCCTTTTTCTTCAGGGTTCTATGCAACAATAGCTCTACCAACTTCTCAACAATCTGCTTCAAGAAGAGAAGGTTCTGGTTGTTCAGGTAAGGAGAAGGTGCATCACTGCCTCCTTCAAGATGGGCAGTACCAACCTTCTTATGAGGCAGGCTGTTCGTGAGCTGAGAATTGAGAACATCCTCTTTGGAACTATCATTGGGCTCCGGAGATAGGAGCTACAACCATGTTGGTTGGGTTTCCTCCACAATATTACTCGTGTGGGAAGAAATCCTGTGCTTGTTCCATCATTGCCTCCAATTTGACTGGAAACATCATAAAGAGAAATGGGAAGGCATTGGAGCGAGGAAAAATGTATCTTCCTTGGAAATTGAAGTTTCCCTCTGAAAGGCATTCTTCCTGCAAAGAGACCTTAGAGCAGTGGTGAAATTCAAATTTTTTTACTACCGGTTCTTCTATGGACATGGCTTGGTGGGTGTGGTGTAACTTGGTGGGCATGGCTTGGTGGGCATGGCAGGGGAAAGATACTGCAAAATCTCCATTTCCACCCCACTGCAGGGGAAGGATACTGCAAAATCTCCATTCCCACCCCACTCTGGGACCAGCCAGAGGTGGTATTTGCCGGTTCTCTGAACTACTCAAAATTTCTGCTACCAGTTCTCCAGAACCTGTCAGAACCTGCTGGATTTCACCCCTGCCTTAGAGGCTTATTGGGGTTTAAGTAGAAATATTTTCAGCCTCCAGAGCAAATTGCTTAATTCTGTTATTACAAATAAATTAGTGGATTTTGTAATGCTGAGTAAATTGCTTGCTCTTGTATTCCACTTTTATCTCTTTTATAGGTGGATATTGACAAACAAAAATATTGAAGAGAAACTACATAAAGCTCGTGCACATTTGCACTTGTGGGAATTCTCTACAGAGGTTTCAGCAAAACTAGACAAATATGAAGAACAGTATGATTCCCAGTTGATGCCTGATACACTTTCAAGCTGTACAATGGATTTTCTTACGGAGAAGGCAGAGAATATAAAAGTAAGGATGGAAGAATGTAAGAAGAAGCCAATGTTTCTTTTCCCCTGACTTGAAAAAGAGGCCAGCAAGGTTGCTGCCCTCACAGAAGGGCAGGAACAGCAGTGTCTGCTTTTGTTGGAGGAGTGAGTAGCAGGGAAGGGGACTCTTCCCCTTCTCTGCTG
This sequence comes from Pituophis catenifer annectens, assembly GCF_029215685.1. Lineage (NCBI taxonomy): Eukaryota > Metazoa > Chordata > Lepidosauria > Squamata > Colubridae > Pituophis > Pituophis catenifer. The sequence continues at coordinate 318,826,110 of NW_027256881.1, read as the reverse complement.
CCTCCTTCTTATGTCCCTCCCAAGTATGAGTCCCTTGCTGCCAGTCCCCCACAGACATCATGTGAATACCATTGTCATCTCTATAACTTTTGCATCAGTACACTCCAATATGCGTGGTGGTAAAGGCAGAGATTGCTGTAGTGGGAAATGGCAGAGGTTGTCAGCAGGAATATCTTCCTTGTAGATATCTCCCATCAGGTTAATGTTTTACTGGAACCAAAAAAGAGAAAACCTTCGCTCTGTTCTTTCCAGCAGCCACAGGAAGCATCTAGCCCTGTTCTGTAGTGGGCCAGTTGGAATCCTAGAGCTCATTGACCTCACCCAGGTTCCTCTTCCATGAAAATCAAAAGTTTGCATAGGGAAGGGCTTGTATTTTTCCACTGAAAACCTGCTTTCCTGCCAGATCTGTTTGATTCAGTTTCATGCTGCTTCAGCAGCACAATGATCTCAAATTAATGTTCAGATGTAAATTATAATTGGAGGGCTATTTTAAGGCTCAAGTAAGGGAATTTCTAATCCATCACTTTATGTTTCAGTGTAACCAGCTAGTTGCATTTGTAAAGCTAATGGGCTTAGAGGATTTTCCCAGCATATACCAAAACCTGACTGTCCATAGATACCAAATATCTCAATTTGGAATTGATTGGAATGTTGCTTGTTGCTTTGTTTCAACAACAAAACAACTTGGCCAAAAATAATATTTGATCAAAACTGAAACTTGCATTTGTCCTGTAGACTTCCCTAATGCAATTTAATTTTTTATATGAAGAATTGTGGTCATGAAAATCACAAAACACAATTTATTATCCTTTTCCGATCCTATTTTAGATTTCTGTTACTAACTTTGCAAAACCATAAATTCACTTTTGGGATGCAAAATAGCACTCACCCACCACCAGCGCTACTCTCAATCAAATACTGATGATATTAAAGCTTGCTGAAGTAAACAAAATCCATTTTTTTTTGTTATTAAAAATGTTCACTATAATTTATTTCTACAAAGGTGATTCAAAGAAAATTAAAGTACAACAACAAAACAGCTGTGTTTTAAATGTCTTGGATCTAATCCTTGAGTCAGCTCATGTTGGTAAAGACTTTTGCCAGATGAATAATTATATTCCAGTTTCACCCTGTGTGTATCAAGGTTATCTTTATGAACATGTGCTTTCAAAAAGAAGTGTAATTATAGGTGGGGGAAAGCATGATCTTTTCCCACAAAGATCTGGATTGGGAGTAAGAATTCCCAAAACCCTGATGGAGAATAAATCTGAACCTACCTTTTTTACCAAGGAATTCAATTTCTTGCCAGAGAATCTAGGACAGTGATGGCTAACCATTTTGCCGTCACGTGTGAAAAGTGGGGGAGCATGGGTGGTCGTGCTCGCACCCACACCCATAATTCAATGGGCCCCACCCCACCCATGCATGCATGCATGACCCTCCTGCTTCCCCTGCTTTTGGCACAATGTGAGGCTTTCTTGGAGCCTGGGAAGGGCGAAAACGGCCTTCCCCACCCCCCTGAGGCCCTCTGGAGGCCGGAAACAGCCCATTTCCTGACTTCTGGTGGGACTGGAAGGTCCGTTTTTTGCCCTCCCCAGGCTCCAGAGGCTTTCTAGGAGCCTGGGGAAGGCAAAAATGGCCTTCCCCACCCCCAGCCCCAAGGCCCTCTGGAGGCCGGAAACAGCCTGTTTCCCGACTTCCGGTGGGCCCGGAAGGGCTGAAAATCAGCTGGTCTGTGTGAGAATGCACGTTGGAGCTGAGCTAGGGCAATGCTCGCATGCCCACATATATGGCTCTGTGTGCCACCTGTAGCATGCATGCCATAGGTTCACCATCACAGATCTAAGGACTTGTGGTCCTAGTCATGATTCCAAGCCGAAGATATTTCAGCTGGTCCTGAGTGCTTACCTTTATTACAACTTTCTTCTATGCCAAGATCTTTGACCTTTGAACTAAAAAAAATGTGTACAGTAGTATTCGCAGAATCAGAGCCAGGCCACGTCCATTTTGTATCAATTTAACAGATCTATACTGTAGGGGGAAATATTTCAGAATTTTCCTCAGTAATAAGGAAAAAGTAGTAACACAGCAGTAGAAATGCTTCTGCTGCGTTATAATAATATAGAAGCAGCTTTCTACAATATAATTCCATGACTCTGGACAACAGTTTTTTTAAAAAAAGATAATTTTGTCAAACAAGAAGCAATTGGTAAAGCCATCTGGTGTTAATAGTCGTCCCTCCGCCCCACAACCTAACAAAAAAATAGCAGTGGAGAGCTAAACAATTCTTCTTTTATAAAGGGTAATTCTAAAGAAGAACCCTAATGGATGGGGATGATTCATTTTTTTTCCCACTTTCTTTTCAGTTGTGAATGACTATTAAGAATCTGTCGGACCACTTGTTGTGCTTTTAAGCCTAATCTTCTTTTTTCCACCGTGCTAACAGTTTTAGCTGAGGTTGAGGATTTAGGGTAAAGTTCTCTGCATTTTTGCAAATGGTTAGAAAAGTGTGTGTGGCCTTAATAAATTGCTCAGGATGCCTAATGTGAAGAAATTAAAATGGACCCCTTTGGAGCAAGGAACTCATTTAGCCTGAAAAGCAGCAGTGACAAGGGAAAAAAGGTTTAAGAAGCCAGGCAAGCATCAGTCCTATTGGCAAAATTTGTTGTTAATGGTAGTAAATTAGCATTTTCTACTTATTTGATGCCCATTAACTACAAAGCTGTGATTCTCATTCTCAAAAGCATGATTTTTAGGTAGCTGGTGTTAAGTGGAAATGGTATTAAATTATATACTTTGTATAAGGTGCTCCTCAATTGCATTTCCCCCTCCCTTTCCATAAAATAGACCTACCAAGCTACAGTTTTCTTAATTTTCTTTGTATTGCTCACCATATACAGTCAGAAAGTTAAAGGGAATTAAGCATGCCAAAAATGTTCAGGATTGAAGATCTGGGGCATCATCAGTCTGGTTAATCTAGGTTTTATGTGAAGACCTCCTTACTATCTTTCAGAAGATATAGTGGTTTTGTTCAAATATACCCTCTACCAGAATTAAGGTGCTTATGACCGGAGACCATGGCTTTTCGGTGTTGTGGTTGGTTTACAAATGTTGGCTATAATAATTTATTGTCTGAATGGTGTTTTAAGGTACTTCAAGTGAAGTACTCTGTGAGCAAATTCATGAATCAGATAAGTAAGAAGTAGCAAAAGTAATAGGACTTTTTGAATTCTGGGACCTGATTCCTCCAATTTGTTACCTACAAAGATAACCCTCCCAAACTCTCTGCATGTATATACCTCAAATCAGTTGTACTTTATTGAGGAATCTTCTCGTTTGGTTAGCTTGTTGTAATCTTCTCATTACAAGGATGTCATATCTAGAAGATGCAGCATAGGATTAAGGTTGGACTGCTGTATTTCCCTAATCTGATTTTCTAAACTCAGACCTTTTCCGCTTTTAAAAAATCTACTTATGAAGTTGTATAACATTCTCCACACCTCTATTCTATAGACCTACCAAGTTCAATGTGTCTTATTCCTAAATTAGCACACTCTAGAGCAGGGATGAGCTTAAATGGACTCCAGAAGATGGTAGAGGACAGGAAGGCCTGGAGGAACGTTGTCCATGGGGTTGCGATGGGTCGGACACAACTTCGCAACTAACAACAAAGAGCAGGGCTGTCAAACTTGTGGCCCTTGGGCCGGATGTGTCACGCACTAGCCACACCCCCAGCCGGTTTAGCGAAGAGGGAAAAAGTCCCGATACGTCACTTGACATTGCAATGACACGAGTTTGACACCCCTGTTCTAGACTATAGTTGAAAAATTTGTTGTTTTGTGCTTTCCAGTTTAAGTTTATAAAGTGTTTATATTGCTATTACTATTGTTATTGTAACATTGTTTTGAATTATAAGATCCTAGGATAAAGTTGGGCACATTTTTTCAGCTACATGTCCAGTTTTAGCACTGGATTTATAGCACAGAAGACTGCCCCAATGGAAGCTGAGATCTAATTTGGGAGACCTGTGTAATATTCACAAACTGCACCTCAGCTGCATTGTATGAACGTTCTTGATGTCTTTAGTGCCAATAGCAGTGAAAAATCAGGGCTTGAAAATGAGCATAGACAAAAAGACAGGGAGTAAGAGTTAGATTAATAGTTCGCTCTTCCAGTGCCTCCTTGTAATCTGGCAGGTAGAATCTTAGTTTTGGGGTCTTGCATTGCTTCTCTTAAGGCATAATTCCTTTATTTTTAGAGACTGCAACTTGGCCTTCAAGACATCAAAGAATATTATCTTCAGGCTTCTGAAGCAGGCGATACTAGTATAACTCAGTTGGCTGAACCAGAAACACAGAACCTTCTTCAGGAGAAACACCAGCCACTTCAAAGGATCTCCTACCTGGAAAAGATGCTACAGATGAAAGCAGATGTTTATCAAGTACTGCTAATTGCTTGATATAAGCATTTTCAGAAGAGAGTGGGAAGTTGTATAATTTTCCTGAATGCTGTATTTAGAAAATACCTTTCATTTATATATCTGGGTTCCCCACACTTTTGGCATAATGAGCCACCCTGGAATTTTGAGAATGTATTCTGTCACTGCTCATTTATATATTTTTTTTCAAAAAGCCATCCTTTGGAGACAAATATGAGATTGAAAGCTGATGTTTGCAAGCTAGCTACTAATAATGGTTTTTTTTAAAAAAGATAAAAAGTCAAATGACATAGGGAAGATCTGCAGGCATGCTGACATCTTGTCAGAGACTGCAACTTAATTGTCAGGGCAGTAGATAATTCAAGGTTCTATATGATGCAAAATTTGGCCTTTTCAATTTTTGTTTACGTTTTAAAGTGTTAAATCTCTGGTTTACAGCCACCACAGCCCATTTTATTTCTGTTACTTGCCATTTTTTTTCAGGTAAACTATATTTTTGAAACTATATGCTAAATCAGATAGAATACCAGTATTTTATATTTCTTTCTTCCCCCAGTATGGTCTTTTACAACTGGAGAATTTTGGGAATTCCTTGGAAAAACTGGAAAATCATGTTAAAATTTCCACAGAAATACTGGACAATTCATGTGAAAACAATAAAAATTTGGAGTTACTCATGGTAAGTCTGTGTTTATAGTTGTTGGTAGTTGTGAAGTCATGTCCGCCCCATCATGACCCCATGGATAACGTTCCTCCAGGCCTTCCTGTCCTCTACCATCCTCTGGAGTCCATTTAAACTCACGCCTACTGCTTCAGTGACTCCATCCAGCCACCTCATTCTCTGTCATCCCCTTCTTCTTTTGCCCTCAATCGTTCCCAGCATTAGGCTCCTCTCCAGTGAGTTCTCATTAAGTGGCCAAAATATTTGAGTTTCATCTTCTAAAGAGCAGTCAGGGCTGATCTCCTCTAGGACTGACCGGTTTGATCGCCTTGCAGTCCAAGGGACTCGCAGGAGTCTTCTCCAGCACCATAGTTCAAAGGCCTCAATTCTTTGGCGCTCAGCCTTTCTTATGGTCCAACTTTCACAGCCATACATTGCAACTGGGAAAACCATAGCCTTGACTATACGCACTTTTATTGGCAGAGTGATGTCTCTGCTTTTTAGTATGCTGTCTAGATTTGCCATAGTAGTACAGAATTAAGACAGTTAAGGCAATGAAATAGACATCAGTTTGCAAAACACATACAAATACAGATTAACACAGTTGGAAGGGATCTTGTAGGTCATCACTTGAGATTTTCAAGAAGAGATTGGACCAATCTCTTCTTGAAAGTCTCAAGTGATGAAGTTCCCACAACCTCCAAAGGCAAGCTGGTTGGTTGTTCTCACTATCAGAAAATTTATCCTTATTTCCAGGTTAAATCTCTCCTTGTTCAGTTTCCATTCATTATTCCTTGTCTGGCCTTCAGGTGCTTTGGAAAATAGCTTGACCCCTTCCTCTCTGTGGCAGCCCCTCAAATACTGCTATCATGTCTCCCCTGGTCCTTCTCATCACTAGACTAGCCATGCCCAGTTCCTTTAACTGTTCTTCATATGTTTTAGTCTCCAATCCCTAATCATTGGGTTGGTTGCTCTTCTCTGCACTTTTTCTAGAGTCTCAACATCTTTTTTATAGTGTGCTGACCAAAACTGGATGCAGTACTCTAGGTGTGGTCTTTGGCCCAATGATATTTACCCTTCCCTGGTATTGCAAAGTAGTCTGAAAACTTTTCCCATTAATAAATAGTTATTATGCTAATTTCTATGGTATGCAAAATTGTATAGAGAGACCTGGAAGTTTTTGCTCCTCTTCGTATATCAAAGAAGTGATTTGCTCTTTTGGGTAACATTTGCAAGAAATCAACATGATTTTCTAGTATTTAATTCATTTGTTCTTTTCAGAGCCAATTATTGAGTCTCGCATCTTTGTCTCCTGAAATGGAGAGATTGAATGAAGTCAGCTTTAGATTGCCACTCTGTGACTTCACTGTAAAGAGATTACAAAATCTTAATCGGCAGTGGACACAGAAAACAGCTCTAGTTCTGGAGCAATGCAGGTAAAGAGGACTTTTTGTTCATATTGTGATGTAACTCCATCATAGTAGTTTATGTCACTTTATTTGTACCCAAAGTATTTAACGTCTTGAGAGCTCTATGACTAAACTATATTGTATATGCAATGTTTTCTTTCACAGCTATTTTCTATAAAGCAGCCTTATTCATGTTTTAGTTTTGGTTGCAGTCTAGTAATGTTTCCATGCAACACTCATGGAATAGTTCCACGAGATAGGATTTTTGGAATCTGCTTTTGAATATATGAACTTCAGCCCAGTGAGTTGAAAGAAATTTTTAACGACATGCAAGTCCTAGTGAGCACATAAGACAGCATCAAAAATGAAGACATTCAAATTAGAAAGAGTTTAGCAGAGAGTGGAATATTTAATCTGTATCCAAAATTGGGCAACCAGATTCTTCTTCCAAGCTCCCATGCACTGGAAGGTAGCAGACTAGCTGTTGTAGACCTTTTCCTTGCTGTGTGTCTCCCACCTTTATGTATTTAGGCACAAAGTTACACGTAGATGTCATGATTAACAGCCATTGATAAACCTCATTGTCCATGATATTAACTAAATTTCTTTAAACACACCTAAGTCAGATGTTTTCACTTAGTTGCCATGGACACTAATCTTGTGAAAAACCCTTCTACCTTCTACTTTTGAACTTTTTACAAATTTTGTTTAATTTTATACAAAATTAATGGGAAGTTGGCATGCTGCATGGAGAAAATTCTGTACGGTATCTGGAAGTCAAATAAATAAAGTTCTTAATTCCCAGTCTTTGTTTATGAATGTATCCCTATATATATCCCAAAACAAAAGTAAGGTGGAATTTAATAATCCTTGGGACCTACAGAGTCTAGCAGATAAAAGCAGTTCACTAATTTGCCTTTTAATAAACTATTTTTATGACTGGTCATATCCTTTATAGTTGCCATTTTGGTTATAGACAGCTTTCCTCCTTCATAATAGCTATTTTCTTGAAGTGACCATTATATACTATCAATGTTTTAACCTTCAAATATGAGGAATCTCTGATTTAAACTGTTGGCTAATTCCTTTGCCTGACTTCCAGCAGTCTCCAAGCTGTTCTTCCTCAGTGGATGCTTTAAGTTTCATATTAGATTTACAGTCTTAATTCTCAGGCATTCTTTCACTACTTTATACCCTGTAAATACAGTGAGCTACAACTGATGGCTGGAAGTGAATTAACATCTATGTCATTGGGAAAGTACCAAGTAAAGGAAGGCTACAGTAGATATTTGTCCACAGGATCATGGATAATGTATTTGAACTACAACAAGTACACCTCTTGACACCTATAAGATTTAAGTTAGTCATACCTAATTTAACCCCCAACTAAGTCTGTGCTGAAGTCATTTCATTTCTTTCTTTCTTTTAAATTGCAGTGAACTGCAGAAGAATCAATCTGATGACAAGAAATTTCTTCAGCAATGTCAGAATTGGGTGCAGTTTCTAGAGAAAATGAAAGAGAGCCTGAAACAGAATATGCCGGGTACACTTGAGAAGCTGCAAGAACAGCAAAAAGAATATGAGGTGATGTTTCCAGACATTTGGCCTTGATCCAAAGAACTGGGAGTTTGGTATTTTCAGTATCAGCTTTAAAGTCATATCAGCTTTAAAGCTGATATTCTTTCAGTTCATTGAACTATAATAATGATTAAATGTTATTCATTACTTACAGATATTACAAACAGAGATTTCCATTAATCAGCAAATTTTCAGTGGTCTTGTGTCAAAAGCTCTGAATATGTTGGGATCAGGAGAAGCAGAAAACAGGTAAAATACATGACCTGATGGTGTACAGTTTGATTTTTATGACTTTCAGTAGAAATGATGTGAATCCAAGCACCAATCATTTTTAGAAAAGTTAAAGCTGTCATTACAGATAGTCCTCAATTTATGACCAGTTGCTCAGCAATCATTCAGATTTTGATCGTGGACTTCCCAGGCGCTACTTAGGATCTAGATTTGAAGTTCCAATGCCCCGTCCCGCAGTTACATGATTGCACTTGGTGCACTTGAAAGCCAGCCCACATTTACAACTGTTTACAGAGTCCTGCAGTCCTGTGATTGCAACTGAACAGCTTCTGTTGCCAGAAACCAGCATTTACTTCCAGTTTCTGGCAGTGCCCATTGCCCAAAGGATTCACTTATTAAGCACATTTGCTTAATGATCACAGTGATTCATTTAACAATCACCACAAAAAATATCATAAATAGGGCATGGTCATATGGTGACCCACTTAATGACTGGCATGACTTATTAGTGTAATTCCAGGCTCAATTATGAGGACTATCTGTATAAATTAATGGATATGGAACAATTGGAAAAACCAAAGACTTGATTTTAGGCTTAAGTAATATCCAGTACAGCTAACATCCATGGTGGAACAGAGAACTACAGAGCCCACCCAGCATCTTCTGTTCATCAGTATTGTTCTGCAGTATTCTATAACAACTTCTATTGTTTCAAATCTGTAATTTCCTATGCCTGCTTACCTGGATGGCAGACCCACTGAATTTAAACTTTTAGGATGAGTGTCTCCACTTCTGCATATACTATATATTCGTATTAAACTTACTCAGCCTTTGTTGGGGCAGAAGAGCCTTTTCCAAAACAGTTCATTTCAGATTGTAAGAGCTCCAATGCCCAGAATTTTCAAATAGCTGACAGACCCTTTCTGATATTTCTATAAATCAATATAATCGTTACTTAGCTTTCACCATCTCTTCCTCATCATAATGAGGTAGGAAAGTCAGTTTTTCTATGGGTCACAAATTTCATAAGTGTACATATGGGAGCCGAAATCCAAAACAACTGGAGGAAACTTGGCTACCTATGCCTGAAGTTTTATATTTTAAAAATAACACTGTCTCCATTCCTGCTGACAAATCATGAAGTCAGTTCAGTTTATTTACAGTCCAAGATCAATAACTAAAAATACATAATTGTGTGTGTGTGTGTGTGTGCATACGTGTGTAAAAACACAAGCCTGAAACTGCTCATGATAAGAGCATAAGACAGCTTCTATAAACCTGAGATATTGATAAAAAGTTTGCAACCTTCTTCTGAAAATTAGTTGTAAAGAAGGAGCATGGTTACCTCACAGCCATAAAAGAACCAGGTTTTCTAAGAATGAGTAGTATAAGTTTTATTTGCTATTGTGTGTAAGGGGACCATTTTAGTAATACACTTTTACAGTTTCAACCTCCATATCTGTGTATACAGAAGTGCACTGTTCAACAACCTGGAGTGGACTTAGATGGCCATATCCTATAGTGACATAGGGAACCTGCTAAATAGCACCCTGGATCCAAAGCCATATGTCTACAGTGTGATGGTAGCATGATATTGTATTAACATATCACTCTGGTTACTTTAGAACTGAGTTTATCTCCAGACTCACTCAGCTGAAGGAGCAGTGGCAGAGTGTAGTGCGGATGATTCATCGGAAGAAGAATGACATTGACAGCCTTGTAAAGGAGTGGCAAAAATTCACAACCTTACTGCAAGATCTCACAAAATTCCTCATGGACACAAACAGCTACATAGCTGCCGTGAAGAGCCAGGAGAAGTATCGCTTGGATCAAATTAGGAATCTGAATCACAAGTTCAAGGTTAGGCCTCCCACTCGCTATAATCAACAATAGACTGCATTAGCATATTTCTGGAAAGTGAAAATGGGGTAAACCTGGATAGATGTGTCCCACGGTTCAAATTTATTTATTTATTTATTAAATGTATACGCTGCCCATCTCACAATTCAAGGCAGCCCTGGGTGGTTTATAATGTAATAAAACAAAGACATAAAAACAATGTAAAAGCAGATTAAAATTACAAAAGATTAAATACAGATTAAAAGACCACGGATTTGGAGCAGAGCAGTGGTAGTACTTTCTCTGTCACTGCACCAACCACCTATGGCTTCTCCATCAGGACCACATGCCAACTGGCAGAACCAGGTTTTAAAGCTGTTCCTGAAGACAGAAGGGTAGGGGTAGAACTCACCTCCAACTGCAAGATGTTGAAAAGAGTGGAAGCCGTGGCAGAAAAGGCTCTTCTCTTGGACCTCACCAGCTGAAATTCTTGGCTGATGGGTTCCACAGTAGCTCCCTTTTGCCAGAATGAGTAAAGTGGGCCAATTCCATCATGGTGAGATGCTTCTTCAGGTAATCAGGACTCATGCCATAAAAGTGATGGCCAACATCTTGAATTCAACCTGGAAGCAAACTGGTAGCCTGTGCAGCTCCAGTAACAGTAAGTCACATATACCACCCTAGAGGCCTCCAGAACTATGCTGCTGCATTCTGGACCAACTATAGCTTCTGAATACTCTTCAAGGATAGCCCCATGTAGAGGGCGTTGTAATAGGAGCCTGGATAGCTCAACAGACAGAGCTCTGTAATTTAACACCAGCTGTCTGCAATTAAAGTAAGATCGAATCTCGCCAGGTTCAAGGTTGACTCAGCCTTCCATCCTTTCTAAGGTAGGTAAATGGAGGACCCAGTTTGTGGGGGCAATAAGCTGACTTTGTATAAATATACAAAAGTATGAAGGCTATTGCTTAACGCATTGTAAGCCGCCCTGAGTCTCCGGAGAAGGGCGGCATATAAATCAGATTTTTTTTAAAAAATATTCCAAACAAGACATGACCAGAGCATGAATGACTATGCGCTGGGCCTCTTTTTATTTATTTATTTATTTATTTTTATATGCCGCCCTTCTCTGGAGACTCAGGGCGGCTTACAATGCGTTAAGCAATAGTGGTCATGATCCAGAAACTTAATTTCATACTCATGTACCTCACTTGTATTTCTTTCTGGTATAAATTGTAGGTTCAAATTAGATTAATAATAATTCCAATTTATTGTTGAATTATTATAATTATTTATAATTCCAAATGTTGGAATTTTTTTTACTGAACTGACCCTAGAAATTTTTATTTTAACATTGTTGGCTATAGAATGGAAGTGTGTATAGATACATTTTTTAAAAATAAATTTATTATTTTCTTTTGGGGTTTTAAGCAACTTCAGTACAATTTTCTCATTTAAAGTGGTATACTAGTTAAAAACCTTTTTTTTAATGAAATTGGTGCTTTCCTTTTTTTTATTTAAAAGTGTTTTCATTTTTATTTCTCATACACATACATAAATGTACAATCTCTTATCCATTACTAATCATACATATTATTTTTTGATTTTCATATTAGTTCATTCTTTATTCTAAAAAATTGAAATATACTTGAGGTTGCTCTTCTGCCATTCCATCTGCCTTATTTTACAACAACCCTTCCTCTCCTTCCCCCCTCTTTCCCTTCCCTCCCTTCTTCTATCCTTTTCTACTTTCTTCTTTCGTCCTCTCCTTCTCCTTCCTTTCCCACTTCTCTCCTCTTCCTCCCTTTCTAACTCTCTCTCCTATTCTTATTTCCCTTCCCTTTCTTCCTCTCCTTTTCCCTTTCATCTTTCCCTCTCTCTCCTTTCTCCCCTCTTCCTATCTGTCCCTCTACTCCCCTCTCCATTCCCTCTCAGTTGTTGTGTTTATTTTCAATTCAATATATTTTCAAGATGGCATTCGAGCAACCCTGATTCTCTATTAACATACATTTCCCTTTTTGATTTCTTTTCTATTTTGCTGGTTACATATATGTCATCATTAAAGTACATTTATATAATAACACCTTTTTCTGTTTTCCCCCTCCTTCCCCCTTTTTCATTTACTCAGGTGTCGTCTGGGTTTCTATTCCTTTTTTGTCTTTTCTCTCATTCACTTTTGCCCTGTCTAATTTGTTATTTTCTAATCTTTTATTCATATTCCTTTTCTAACCAATTATAAAACCGTCTCCATGTCTTGTCTTTATCTTTTATTCTTAATGTTGATCTATTCATTTCTGCACATTCTAAAATTTTCTTTATTATATCTCCTTCTGACGGGATTTTTTCTGCTTTCCAATTTTGTGCAAATTCTATTCTAGCCGCTGTTATTATATGGATGATCAAATATGTATCTTCTTTACCATATTTCTCCGGTAAAATACCCAACAAGAATGTCTCTGGTCTTAACTCCATACGCCGGTGTAGCATTCCCTCTAACCATGTTCGTATTTTAACCCAATAATACTTTGCTTCTTTACATAACCACCACATATGATAATATGATCCCAGCGATTGATGACATTTCCAACTTTTAGCTGAGTTATCTTTAAACATTTTTGCTAATCTTTCTGGTGGCATATGCCATCTATAAAACATTTTGGGGGTAATACATTTTTAGGCATGGGTTTAAAGACTTGGCTATACCAGTATAAGAGACTTATATTAGCAGCTGTCATCTCAGCTTCTTTCTCCCTCCTGTGGAATTGTGATAATAATAGATTTCTGCGAGGATCAGTATGTCTTTCATTCAGGCATAATGCTAACCAGAGGTAGCTGAACTTTTTTTGGCCCAGGACTGCATTTTAAAAATATTTTTAATTACTTTCGCTTCCCAGGACTACAACAGAAGTGGCAATAGTGCTGTAAAATCTATAGTAATGTGGAAAGGCATATATCCTACTAATATTATTCAAGTAATTCTTAAGGAGATTTTGTTTTCAAATAGTTGTGTAGATATTCTTTTGCATCTCTGTATATATCCTTTCAATACCCTGCCTGCTGATCTTTTAACCGTAACAATGATTTATATTTGATGTAATGATAACAATTTGGGGTTTATTTGCTTGCTTGGTAGAATAAGGAAATACTTCAAAAGAGGTGGCAAACCAGATATTCTTTAATCTTGGATACTGGCGAAAAATTACTTGGCACGGTAGCCCTTGAAGCAAAGGCTGCCATGCAGCTGGAGATGAACAAGTTGCAAGCTAATTGGGACAACACACAACTTCAGCTAGAGAAGATTATCAGGCAATTTCAGGGCACCATACAGGTATCTTGCATAAATCAGTTATCTTTATTCTATAATAAATCAATTGAGTCTAGAGTTCATCTTTTTGTGTGAATTTGCCATTTATGGAAGGTTGTTTTGTTTATTTACTTACTGCAGTTAATATACCAATCCAATCCAGAAAATCACTGGCTTATTTCTATCGCTTTTAGCAAGTGATAGAAATAATTCTTGGATTTACTGCTGCTAGAGACTGAACACAAACTCTTTTGAATATATAGAAAATGCTTTAATATTGAATTGTATTTCGTAGCTTCTTACACATTTGCTGTTATGGTTATTATTTGGGGAATATTTTTCTATAGGACAGAGAGGTAAGGTGATAGATTTGTTGGAAATTTAATTATTTTTTTGATTTAAATGTAAATTTTATTCTGTATAATTTTGGTCTAGGATTTTGCGGTCCTGTTTTAATTTATAACTGCAGTACAGTAAACGCTTAATTAGTGGTTCTTTCAAATATCATCTATGATTATAGAAATATGCTACTAGATTAGTAACCCAGAGCATTGCTATTGTGTCTAGCTAGTGCTAATCTGGTTGCTTAAATATCGTTTGCTTTTGAGGCAAAAGAAGTTCTGCATCCAAATTGCTCTTGTTGTTTTGCTCATTCTTGAGAGCATAGAATTGGAAGGAACTATTGAAGTCCATGAGTTCCACCTGATGTGCATAAATATCCATATAAAAGCATTTGGTTATCTAGCATCTACTTGCACACGTCCAATGGAAGGTAGTTGCATACCTTTCTTGATAATTTGTTCTATCATAAAATTCTCTTTCATTATGAAGATTTCTCTAACAGAAATCTCAAAGAATAGCATATTTGCAAATCAATGCAAAAATTATGAGAAGGTCAGAATGCATACATTGGCTATAGGCAAATAATAAGAGGCAAAGAATCTTTGTGAATACTATTTTTTCCTTCCTCTGTATTATAAGGAGAATCCAAAATGTATTGGAGGTTATCTGATAGCAGCAAAGCTTCTACCTATTAAACAATATTTATTGTTCATCATGAACACATTTTTCTTCTTTGAAATTATAGACCTGGGAGAACTGTGAAAGGCAAGTGAAGGACCTGGGCCATGTTTTACTAGAGCTCAAAGGAAGCATAAACAAACCTCTTCCTATAGAACATGATGTATTGCCAGCAACCTTGGAACAAGTAAAGGTATGTCTATGAAAGCCAAGATCTGGAAGTGTTTGAGGAACATCAGTTTTAATATTTTTCACTGACTAATTCAAGATATACCTGCACAACAATCTTGATGTTCTAAAACAAGTTCTAAATTTGATTAGAATGCTGGATTAGTGCAAATGGAACAGTTCTGAAGTTAACAGGTAACAGAGACCTTCTCTCCAAATTGAAGAGAAGATACAGTTCTTCAGCTCAGAAATAAGCTGATGTATTGAACAAAGAAGATGAGGTTGTCTGAATCCACTGAGATTTCTGGACCCTGCTTACCTGCAATCAATATTATTAATTGAAAAATAATGAATGTGACATAGCACTTTTTAAAAATTTGACAAGAAACCTTCAAAGTTGCTACTCAGTCAAATGGTGCATGTTGTTCATTTTGGGGTTAGTGAATTATGTGAAATGAGACTCAGTCAGCAGCAGTGCAAAAGTAATTGTGCAACTATCTAAATAACTAGATGTCAGCTTTCCAGAAAACCCCCGACTCCCAGTAAAGACACGGAAGCAGGCATTTTCCAAAGTTCTCTTTACTAGCAATAGGTAAACTGGCACATCTGGGAAATCCTGAATCTGAAAAACCTGGGCTTTCCTTCAAAGCTCCCAAAACCAACCCCTTTCTCCCCTTTCGGTCACATGCTCCAATCACCGTCAGTTTCGCCTCGGCCCAGCCCCTGACCACTCCTCCTCCAGATGCTGGACCGCCCTGACCTTGACCGATAGGAAAAAATGCTATTATGTCTACTAACTCCCCTCTCTTAAATCCCCCCTCCTACTTCCCCACACATGAGGAGGTGGCAACATTGAAGCTTCCGGCCTAATATGGCTTCCAAGGCTGACACTAGATTTGTTTGGAAATTAATCCCCATGAATTCAACTGACTGTATTTCAAATTATATTACCTTGGGTTTCTTTGACTTATTTACTTTTAGTTGGGAATAAGCATTATCAATCCCAGTGAATGTTATTCCAAGTAAACAAACAAACTCCCTCAATTTTGAAATGCTAGAAGAGTAACTTGCGCACGTTTCGTCGTGCTCTCAAAACTTTTTTGTTTCAGCAGGCTGGCCTGGCCTAACTCTCCTTTTTTTAATTTTTAATTCATTTGATTTTATAAATTGGGTGTTTTAATCTGTGTTTCGGCCAAAATATTTAATAATTTTAAGGGACTTTTAATATTTGTATTATCTGTATTTTATCTTGGCTGTTCACCGCCCTGAGTCCTCCGGGAGTAGGGCGGTATAGAAATTTGATAAATAAATAAATAAATAAATAAATAAATAAATAAATAAATAAATAAATAAATAAATAAATAAACTAACTTTGTTAAATTTCTTCTGGAAGAAAAAAAATAGTCTCACAGATGTCATGCTGCATCTTAAGTGAAGCTTTATAACACTATACATTTTTAAGAGTTTGAGGAATTCAAGGAAACTCTTTGTGTGCTTAATATTTGAAAATGATCCATTTCCTCTTCTCTCCAGTTGCCTCAATTTTAAGAGGCAACCAACCGAAAAAAGATCCCAACACAAAAGGACCTGCTCACGCTCTCTCTCTCTCTCTCTCTCTCTCTCTCTCTCTCTCTCTCTCTCTCTCTCTCTCTCTCTCTCTCACACACACACACACACACACACACACACACACACACACTGCTGTTCTCCTTTCTCTTCCCTCTTGTACAGACTAATCACAAGATTAACCAAAAGATTTGTAGAAAAGAGAATGTAGAGGCAGGCAGGCATGTTCACCCCCCACTTCCCACCGCCCCATCCACCCACCCAGGAGCTGGCTCTGAAAGGGCTGTTGTTTTCCCATTGGTGTTTCCATGCAGGTGCTGGAGAAATCACTCACCAACTGGAGCCAAAATGCAAAAGAACTTGATGTACAAAAGGTGAAACTGGCTCAATTTATCCTCCCAGAAGATGTGATGGTGCTGAGAGAACAAATTGAACGTTTGCACAGCCAGTGGGAAGAACTCTGCCTCAGAGTAAGTAGTTTATTTGGACACACTGGTGTTTGAGATTGGCCATTGTAAGGCAACGTGAATATGACTTTCAGGTTTTGTAAAGGAACACAAGATAAGCTTGAAGGATTTAAAGCCCTATGGTTTTCTAAACGATACTGTAAGCAAATGTAGCTTTTTTGTGGCTGTGAACAAAAAAAAAACAACCTGCTACGTTCTCCATTTGTGGCCACAGTGTTCCCCGAAATTCTGAAAGTTTTGAGCGCTTTAGAGAAAATTAAAGATATGGTGTTCTACAAGTAGATCAGCAACACTGACTATCTTTCAAAGTGATCTGAAATGACCCATAAGAGAAGAGCAAAGTAGATGGTTATTCCTTATATTTTTCACTGCATAGTTTTCTACATTTTTTAAAGATGCCTCTCTTTGAAATTCCTCAAACCTGACTTTGTTCTGCGTGTTGTAGATGGAGGTTTCAAACATTGGGAATGATCATGCATTTTCTTCCATTACTCAGTACTCTTGCAGCTTATGCACCTCACAACTGTGCATTACATTTCTCAAAGGTCAGAAGAAATCATCCCCAAATTCTAATCTGAGGCAATGATATCCCATTGATGGAGTTCCCCCCTCAGCAGTGTCTACTTGCTGCTAATATAAATATTTTGTTGTCTTATTGCTTTTTAACATTTTAAAAACTTGAAATAAACTGATGTATTTAAATTGCAGTAGGCCTTACTTTGAATAAGTATGCTGTATTTAACTGCATAGCTATAATCATAATACATATTTAGCTAGGATCAGTTAATTCTTTTTAGGTTCCTTTTTCATATCCAAATCTAACATGAACATTTAACTAACTTTAATATGTTTAAATTTTAACCATTTTGAGTTTAACCTTATTGGTTCTCCTGCTTTACTAATTTTTTTATTTTAGATTCTAGACTAAATATATGTTGTCATTTTGCCCACTATACAGGAAATTGGTTCAGAAGTGAGAAATTATTGTTGGCCCAAGGCCACATAAGGTCTGCTTTTGCAGCTGTTAAACTAAACAATGCCATGATTTGGGTTCATATATTATCCGACATGGTTTTGCTTAATGTGACTTTTCAAATCATGGGTCTGATTATAGTTAAGGAGGAAGGACTTTATAATGAGTAACCATGGGATGTTATAATTTAGTTTATCTTAATCATAATCCAGCATGACATTAAACTCTACATGTTGTATAAAGCCATCTGCCAATAGTTAACCCTCTCATCTATGGGATATGGGTAGCTTGGTGATCATACTTAGTTAGAATCCAAGTCTGATTTCCAAATTTATATTGTGATGGGTCTGTTATTCTGAAAACCAAAACACGATTAAATAGAAAAAAACTGCATCAATCCCTATCTTAACTTTAGCTATACCATGTTTTAGGTGCAAAAAATGGATAATTAGCATGCCCCATTTTCTTTCCTACCGATATCCCTAACCCTAAAATGAAATCTCCAACAAAAGCCTATTGTTTGAAAACAATTAATGGAAAAGCCCAACCCCTGCCTATGTTAAAAGTGAGGCAGTGCAGCTACCCAAGAGCCCCTCAGAATTAACCAGCCAGATGCTCCTGCTGAAAGAAAGAGGAAAACAAACAGCAGATGGACTGTCTGGAGCAAGGAGACGGGGAATATCGAGGGCAGGGTTTTGGCATGCCAATACAGTAGGGAGCAGTACAGAGAAGTGTATAAGTTGCTCCAGACAAAAGACAATTTAAAAAGGATGCAAATTTTTCATATGCTTGTTAACTTACAGAGATGTAAATTCCAAACCTGTTACTCCAGAAATATAGTTCCCTTCAATTTATCCAGAAAGCTTTAAAAAATTTAATTTTATCTGATGATGACAATCTTCATTGTTATTTCTATTATTATTATATATAGAATTATTAATATTGATTATATTTTATTTTGTACCTAATATTTTAAATGGATTTACATTGCTGGATTATTGGGCACTTTAGAAATATAAAGATACAGGCAGTCCTTGACAGTTTTGTTTAGTGACCATTCAAAGTTACAATGGCACTGAAAAAAGCGACTTAACGACCATTTTTCATGTGATCAAAATCCAGACACTTGGCAACTGACTCATATTTATGACGGTTGCAGTGTCCTGGGATCATGTGATCACCTTTTGCGCCCTTCTGACAGGCAAAGTCAAAGGGGAAGCCAAATTCACTTAACAACCATGTTACTAACTTAACAATTGCAGTAATTTATTTAACAATTTTGTAAAGAAAGGTCATAAAATGGGGCAAAACTAACTTACCTGTCTCACTTAGCAACATAAATTTAGGGTTCGGTTGTGGTTGTAAGTCGAGGACTACCTGTAATTCAAATTGACAAGGCCTCATACGTCTTTACCACAGAATCCACCGCATTGTAGAAATGATCTTACATTCCTGAATGCTGAGAAGATGCAAAGTAAAAGCAGATTGAAGTTCTTTAAATTAGCTTGTCTTTCACCAGTGGCCATAATAAATATAGCTATGTATGTAACACAGCTTGTCTGTTGTCTATCTGAAATTTAAAGCAGAGTAAGCACAAGCTACAGGTTGCATGTTTTTATGGCCCTCCTCAAACATAATATTAAGGTATATATTGGTTTACTGTGATATATAGCAATAGCATTTAGACTTATATACCGCTTCACAGTGCTTTACATCTAAGTGGTAGAGGTTTTGCAGAGTCAGTATATTGCCCCAACAATCTGAGTCCTCATTTTACTGACCTCAGAAGGATCTCAGAATCGAACTCCTGGAGTGGGAAGTGAGTTAGCCTGCAGTACTGCTTTCTAATCACTGCGCCACCATGGCTCTATGAACTTATATAATATATGATCTTACCCAGTTTTGCTTAGTGTCCCACATGAAGCACATCACGGTGTCTTATTCAGATACCAATATCTTTTAAAATCCAGGATAACATTATGTTTGAACACAGCATTTGTTGCCATCCCATCTACTTAACTCAAATATGTCTCCCATGCATAGGCATAGTGCTCAATTTTGCCACTTTAATGGACTGACAAGTGAGATGATCTGGTGTTTTCTGGATGTAATGAAATGTAAACTTTACATTTCTTTGTTATATCAAAGATGTTTCCATCACTACCCAAAAATGGGGAAAAATATTATTTGTAAGTAAAGGAATTGTTTGAGAGTCGGATTCTGCAGTGAAATCTGTAGGGAAAAATATTCTTTTTACCTGCTCATGGATTGCATCAGTAAACTTTGGCTCCTCCCAAAATTTAATAAAGATTAAATTTAATTAATTAATTAATTTAATAAAGACTAAATTTAATTAATTTAAATTTAATTAATTTAAATTTAATTAATTAATTAATTTAATAAAGATTAAAGACGTGGTGACTCAGTGGCTAAGATGCTGAGCTTGTCAATCAAAAGGTCAGCAGTTCAGCAGTTTGAATCCCTAGTGCCGCGTCACGGAGTGAGCTCCCTTTACTTGTCCCAGCTTCTGCCAACCTAGCAGTTTGAAAGCACATAAAAAATGTAAGTAGAAAAATAGGGATCACCTTTGGTGGGAAGGTAACAGCGTTCCATGCACCTTTGGCATTTAGTCATGCTGGCCACATGACCACGGAGACGCCTTCAGACAGCGCTAGCTCTTCAGCTTTGAAACGGAGATGAGCACCGCCCCCTAGAATTGGGAACGACTAGCACATATATGTGAGGGGAAGCTTTACCTTTTAAAAATTTAATTAATTAATTAAATTAATTAATTTTAATTAATGTCATCTATATCTTCCTCCATAGGTTTCTTTGCACAAGCAAGAGATTGAGGAACGACTCAATGCCTGGATTGTGTTCAATGAAAAAAATAAGGAGCTGTGTACTTGGCTGATGCAGATGGAAGAAAAAGTCCCTCAGTCTGCAGATATCAGTATTGAAGACATGATAGAGAAGCTGCAAAAGGTGAGTAAACTTTATTGATGCACACAGAAGTTTATTCTTGCTTAGGTATGCTTGCCATAATGAAGTTTTAGGAGAGATCAGTAAGAACTAATTTAAAACATCTTGACTTAATCTTCTCCTTTTCTCATAACTGAGTCTTAGTCTTCTGTGGTGTTTATTTTTTTAGTTATTTAAATTGTACCTAACCTTTATTTTTTTAAAAAGCTTACAAAATTTTATAATATTAGAGTTCCAGATCTTAAGTGTACAATTGAAAAGTTGTGATACACAAGGGAGATGGAGGAAAAAGATAAAATGTAACCTTAACTATTTTTTCTTCAACTTTGTGTAACAGACATCAAGGAGAAATTAATGAAAGGGTCAGCTGTTTGTTTACAGTAGCTAGAAGGCCAAAGGCAGTTTATCAACAGAGGTGATGTACCGGTTAGGCTTCTTTTCTTTTTCTGTGCTCAGTAGGCTGATGGTAGAACTATTATTTAAAGGCAATTCTCGAAGTCTGTTGGGCCTTCTTTTAATATTTAAGGCAATGCCTTATTTGAGGCAAGCTGAGCTCCTGGTAATTTCAAGGATATATCTATGTAATTTCCTTGGCAAAAGTTTGAAAGTTGTTTATAGTTGACTTCTTCCAGGATATTTTTTCAACTTCCTGATCTGTTTAGCCAACTTTATGATTCAAGGGGTTCATTCAGACAGCCTCTTTGCCAATGCTTCAAGAGAGCTGACTTAATTTTTGCAGAGGACATAGCCTCTGCATCCATTTTCCATCCAGCTGCTGAGAGAGGCTGAAAACAGGGATAGGGATCCTGTCCTGTGGGACTTCAGTTGCTAAGGAGAGCCCCTTCCGGTCCAGTTCTGTATCCCCAGGATCATTTCTGCTTTAGTTGCCAGAGAGAAAGAACCTTTCTCAGCTATTTTTTGTGGGGTTCAGATGTGAATCTTCTGCCAGCAAAGAAACATAATGGAACTTTTCTCCTGTTAAGATTTGGTTCAAGGACAATGGCTTGCTTGTCCAGAGCCAGGTTGGAAAAGGATCTAGGACTGTTCAATCTCACCCTTCCATCCCTGTGGTAGCGCCTCCTCAGCAGATTGACTCCTCTTCCCCATTTAACTAGTGGAATGTTTTACTAGTCTAGGGTAATAGAAATCATAACTCTTTTTAAAATGAATACTTTATTTTCACCACATGAAAGGGAAGCATTAATAAACAAAGTGGAAGAAGAAAAATGTAATCCATGTTTTCTGGCTGAGGCTTAGAGATAAAATAAGAGGGAACTGGTTACAGTATTTTTAATATAACCAACTATTCTGGGTTTGTTTTTTTCACTGAAAATACTAGAAAGCTACATTTAAACTTCTTTCTGTAGAAGTCTAACTTTTGTTTCTACTTTTCCATTTCATGCAAAATGTATTAATTTAAAAGTTTAAAATTCTCTTGTTTAGGATTACATGGAGGAAATCAATCTGTTTAATGAAAGTCAACTAGTTCACTTCAAGCAAATGGGCAATCAACTGATCAAGTCTAGCAACCAAAGTAGAGGGGCTGAAATTGAAGAGAAACTCAACAAAATTAATGACCGCTGGCAACACCTCTTTGATGTCATCGGAGGACGGTAAGTCTGTGTTCATATAAGCATAGTAAAATTATAAAAGAAATAACAACTTGAGTAGAAGATTGTCTGAAATAGTATATAATTTCCTGCTTGTACAGGGGGTCGGACTAGATGACCTCAAATGTCCCTTCCAAGTGTATTATTCTGTTAGAATCCTCAAGGTTGATTTATGCATTACATTTTAGTCAATATGGTTATACAATGTAATGTGTGATGGTAATTCATCTATGTTTTGTGAGTATGTACTACCCCAACATCCTGTTTAGAAAGATACGATTGGTTGGTTAACTGCTACTTTATGTTAAACTTATGTTAAGTGACAAACTGTTGAACACATCACATTTCCTTCAGAAGTATGTCTGTTGACTGGCAGTCGCTGTCCAACATTTTAGCAGTTGTATTTCCCAAGAATTGCCTCTGAAGCATACAAGAATTAATTTTCCATGTCTGCAATATCAGATATTTGGATTATATTGTAATATTGGTACCGTCTAATAATAATATAAGATTTGCAGAGTTTTCAGAAATTTAGAAAAGAGACAAAGGATGAAGAAAAGAATAAGAGACCAATGTTTCAGCCTCAGAGCTTTCCTGGAAAGATTAAGAGAGATTTAGCTGAACTGAGACATTGTGCATTCATTTTCCCTATAAAATATCATTGATTTATGTGTTAGGGAAAGCATGGTATCATAAAGGTCTCTACTTCACTCTTAGAGAGGGAGATTGGAGAAATCAATTATTTTGGGCACTTGGATAGGCAGGTAAGAATAACATTCAAATATGGCTTCATTAATCCCGTATTGCAGAAGGAAACTTATTTATTGTAAAAGATGGATGAAGTGAACCTGTGCTGGATTAAGATGCAGTCTATTTTTCCCTTAATTTATGCCAGGAAACTATTTCATTTGCACGGATTTATACATTCATCAAATTTCAAACAATTTGAGCATATTTAGATGATACAATGAGCTACCATAATCTTTTTCCCCCCAGAAGCATGTAATCCTATCTATGACTGCTTCCTAGAACAGCACAGCCAGGACGTGCTACTTTTTAAAAAAAGCTCGCCACAAGGTCTTCATGATTCTCCCCAGCACAAGTAAGAAGAGAGCTTCCCAAAATTATCCATAAATAAATGAATGAATGAATGAATGAATGAATGAATGAATGAATGTGTGTGTTATTTACACCTATGCCTATGGAAATTCTCAGTCATCCAGGTCATGGTTTTCCGAAATAGGCTGTTTTCAAAAGGCAACTGGACTTTGTTTTTCCTTGAAGACATTTCACTTCTCATTCCAAGAAGCTTCTTCAGTTCAGCTGGAGAAACATCTTTGAGAAAAAACAAAATCCAGTTGCCTTTTGAAAAAGCACCTTTGGATTTACACCTGTGCTCCTCTTTGGATGAGGACTTCAGTAACGGAGGGAAAGAATTAATCAATAATCCAAATTTATAGCACATCTCATCCAAATATATCCTCTTTTTAAAATAGTATTGCCAAAATTTCACTAAATGCTGGTCATAAGATCTATGTATTTTGTGTAAATAATTGTTGGTTTTAAATCAATTATAACAAATGTGTAGGCCATACATATCTGAGAAGCATTTTAATGATAACAAAAACAACTTGGGAGCCACTGGTCAAAACAGATCATTGTAGTAAAGACGTGGCTTCACCTTAAAGCAATAAACAGCTGGGGACATTTGGGGAAATTAGACAAGTTTTTCACTTGGTTCTTGATGTGCTTCTTATCCTTTGCTTTGCCATAAGGCTCTAGCTGCATGGGGCCTTGTCGTGTTTCCACAGTGCCCAAGCATGCTTGGCTTCTGCCATGCACAAAGGTTTGCTTTGTGCAGAGAAGCAGCTGGAAAAGGGTGTATATCTAACCAGGAGCAGTTTGGGGAACTTAGTGTATCTATGAACAATACAAGAAGAACAAATTAATAACATAGAGACATCTGTTTTAATGTTGGTGCATGCAAATTTTGTGGAACTTCTTGAGCTGTTTCATGTAGCAACATTGGAGAGACTTTGAGACATGGGAAGAAGCCTTAAAAATTAAAAAGCACAAAGCGTTCCTCATTTGGAGGGTGAATTTCCCCCCAAAAAATATATTTCTGTGTTCTTTAGATCAGAGTGAAGCTTTCCCCTACCAGGGTGCTGAAATGAAATAATATATGTGGTCCTAATACATACACCAAAAAGATGTGAATTTAATTCTCTATCTCTGTTAGGACTTTAAAATGCTTTTTACTGCTCTGCATTATTTTGTTAATTATTTTGTCTTTCATTCCTCTTTCTTTCATCCCATACTTATGACATTTAGAAGTTTCTGGAGCAAAGAAGTATTTTATGTGTTTGCAATACTGTGTGAAGTATATTATATAGAGATATTGCTTTGTAAAGATACAGAGGATATAATGAACCAAATGTTGAATGAGAAGTATCCATTATTCCTGATATTACATTAAATCAAGGAGTATATCATTGAAGCATTTTTGCAATTCGCACATTTTATGCTATTTGTGTGGTAACATAAATGATATAAATTAAGCCATTTTCATAATGATGTCATTGGGTAAATGATGTAAAGTGATGCAAATGATATCATTTGCATAATAATGTCATTACACAAATGAATTAAGTCATGGTGGAATTTGGTCTGTTCCATGCAGTCTGTTGACTCAAGGTCTCTATATTCCTGGTCTTATTTTATAGAATATTTTTGCTAATACAAGCAGTTGAAATCCTGTATAAACTGCAGGTGTGCCATTCAATCTAAAAGACAAATTCAAGATTAAATTCTCAAAATAGGATACATGCTGCCAATGTATTTTTAGTCAGGAAATTGTAGTTGTGTAATTCTGTCATTGCACAAAGCTTTATAGACATTATTAATAAGCTTCTTTGGCTGGTTTCCCATGTAACAAATCAAGGAAATGATTTGTGATACTGTTGAGGGCAGAAGACAGATCTTTTCCATAAAGCAAACCTAACTGTCCTAAAAAGGGATGTGCAATGCACTGTGTTTCAAGGACACAATATTTTGTGCAATTCAGGAATGTAGGGTTTGTCCTCCAGATCATATCCCTCCACGCATTCCAGGGGTGGCCTGGCAGTTTTTCAGAGCTTAATGCTCTGAACAGGAAGCATCTTTTTCTTATGAAAAAGTCTTGTCCAAGACATCATAAAGTACTTTCAGTTTGAAGGATTAACTTTTGGGAAACTGCAGGAATAGTCAGTCTCACACAGCTCTGAGGAATGAAAGTTCAGTCAATGAGTGCATGTCTGCTCCTAAACAGGTTTGCTTAAAGCAAATTAGCAAATAGGCAACAGTATATTGCTTTACATAAGGATATCTCCTTTTTGGATGGAATGTTTTGGACTATTAGAAAAGATACCATGCTGCGTCCTAGCTCTCTTAAATTATGTTGGTTTTTTTCCCTTCATAAAGTGTTCAATCTCTTTTGTTGTTTATAGGTTATCAAAAATAATAATAAGACTTGGAAATGCCTCAAAATAAAATGATCATAGAAATATATAAATTGAACAAAGTTGTATTTTATGATATCTCTCTCATTAGTCTCTTTTAAAATGTTAAATTTGAAATATAGAGTTTTAATAGGCTCCCACAATATGCTTTCATTTTTTCGTTAAGGAAAAATAAAAATGATAGATATTAAGTATATAAATTATGAGTCATGTTTTGCATAACTCGGTTTACCTTTTTAAGCAGAGAAGCAAATCGCAGCCCGCAGGCCACATGCAGCCTATTAGCACGCCTCCTGCAGCCACCAGAATCTTCCAGATTAGGACAATGTAAAAATAAGTTTTTTAAAAACCCTTAAAACTCTGCCTTAATATGCTATGGGGGAAAGGGATAAAGTAGTTATTTAGACTTGCAAAGCTCTTCCCCACGATGGGCCCATATCTATCCTTGAGGGGTCATACTCAAACATACTTGAGGGGGAGAGCCTTCTCTGTGGGGGCACCGGGAACGAGCTCTCTGGAACGAGCTACCCCCAGGAATACGACTGATCCCGGACCTCCGTACTTTTCGCCGAGGGTTGAAGACCTTCTTATTTCAGCAAGCCGGGCTGGCTTAAAATTTTAATAGGCTATTTTATGAGTAAGGGGTTTTAAAATTTGGGGAAGCCAAACTAATTTAATTCTGTTTTAATTTATTTTAATTTTTATACTGTATGTATTTTAATTTTGACTGTTCACCGCCCTGAGTCCTTCGGGAGAAGGGCGGTATACAAATTTAATAAACCATAAACCATAAACCAACTCAGTCAGCGCAAGTAGCCCTCAATTTACAATTATAACCACAGTCATTGCAATCGTAGGTCAAGATATCACATGACTTGATTTGAAATTACAAACCTTGTAATGATGGTCATTAAGCAAACAACACATTTGTTAATCCATTTTCCCCAATTGCCAGAAACTGGAAGTAAACACTGGCCAAAAATAAATAAATAAATGTTGCAAATCATGGTCATGTGAATGCAGGATGCTGCAAATGGCCATAAAGGGGGGCTGGTTGCCAAGTGCGCAAAATCTGATCATGTGAACAGGTCGTAAGTAGCTCTGGGTAGGTCCATTGTAATTTCAAATGATAGTTAAGCAACCAGTCATAAGTCAGGGACTACCAGTATTATCAGTACTACAGTATCATCTATACAGTAACTTATATGATTGCTTTGCCAAAGTAGAATAATTCTCATTCATCAGGTGCTATTTGGAGAAATACTTGTTTTCATATTTACAAAGTAGCACATAATTAGCTGTTTACCTGGTTCCCTGTGACAACTAAGTCACATCTGTAGCTGTACATTATCTACCCATAGAGATCTTCAGATCATCTCCGGGATACTAATAAAAGTACCTCTTAGATGGGGACATCCTGATTCCATTGTTTCCTACATCCCTCTTCCTGTGCCTTGAGAAGTCCATTGGCACCTATATTATACTATTTTCAAGACAGTGCTGAGTAAAAACCACTTTTCTTTCATCTTAATCCCAATATCCTCATCAATCTTAAAATCTTATTTTGTGTAAGATTTTATATTACAAAATTATTATGTTGTATTTGTAATACTGTTGTTTTTCTTCAGTTGTCTTTCTTTTGATTGTATGCAGTTGCTGGTTTTGTTTCCTATGATTCTCATCTTCTCTTTTACCACTTGTAATGTTTTTAAATGTTTTCTTGTACAGCATCCAGACAACGCTTAAATAAATAAATTTAATGTCAAAATCTAATATTCTCCACCCTCATATTCGGTGTCTATGACAGGGAATGGAGCAATATAGAGTATGATTGTGTGAGATTGTAGTCTAGGACACATAAATTATGCTACATAATAGAGTGGGAAGGGAAGGTGTTTAGCAGATGTCTGCCATTTGAGTAGCATTTTCACACTGAGCATTATGGTCCTGCAAGCAAATCATCTGCAAGTAAGTAAAAAATTGATTTTTTTTTTTCAAGAGAAATAGTTGGTTCCTTTTTTTGCATTTTAGCTCTTTCAAGCTAGCCTTGGTTTGAATCTGGCATTGTTGACAGATACCAAATCAGAAGAAAAATAGCATTTGTTTTTTAACAGCATTGTTCATCATGGACCTACGGATTTGTGTATGGGCATGTAGGCACCACACTCTCTCTAGTTAGGGCTCAAAGGAAGGAAAGGGGAAGGCCTGAGATTCCTCCCCCTCACCCCCCAACTCTCTTCTTTCTATGTGGGAGAGATGTTAAGGCAGTGATATTAAATAGGGCATCCAAGGAGGAGGGGTTTCCTCTTCCTCCAGTGCTCGGCTCAGTCAGATGCTGTCTCTGCAGCTTTGGACTGATAAGCTAAGGAATGCTTTTCCCTTATAAACAGTAAGTGCATTTCTGGTCGTCAAGGGTCTGGTGAGAATAAAATTGTACGATGCGGTAGGAGCCTTGTCTGTGTGCTGCATCAGTCTTGGGGGATGGGCCCAGCGCTTGTCAGAATAGATGGCGATATGTGTGTGTGGTACGTGTGTGTGTGTGTGTGGTCCGTGGTCCGTGGAGGGAGGATTGGACAAAAGGTGTGGGGGGAGGAGGAGAATTGCAAGCCAATAAATAACATTCAGGGGCTTCTCCCTCTTTGTTGAAATCAACCCTTTGCTTTCCTCATCATAGCCGAAAGAGATTAGTACCTGCCCGTTATGAGTAAATGAATTGACAGCATGACAGGTCTTCATCCCTCACCCCCACTCGGCCACCCTGAATGCTGGCTCTGTCCATGGAATCAGGCATGAGTAGAATCCATTTACATAAAGGCTTGTGGTTGCATGTTGCTTATGATATCTCTGGGGAAACATGGCAAATCTTTCTCCTATTTGGAATATTTATTTATTTCATTTTTAAAAAAAATCCTGCCTTATATACTAGTTTGGCCTTCATCAGATTGGCATCAGATGTTTTGTAATGTGCCAGGTCCCTTGATCTTGTTTTGTATTTTCTCCAACATCAGCACTGAAAAAAATGACTTATGACCATTTTTGACACTTATGACCACTGCAGCATCCCCATGGTCATGTGATATACCTTCGGATGCTTAACAATTGGTTCATATTTATGACGGTTGCAGTGTCCCAGGGTCATGTGATCACATTTTGCAACCTTCTGTCAAGTAGAGTCACTGGGGAAGCCAGATTCACTTAACAATGTGTTACTAATTTAACAACTTTAGTGATTCACTTAACACATGTGGCAAGAAAAGTCATAAAATGGGGCAAAACTCAGTTAACTGCAGTGGCGCAGTGGTTAGAGTACAGTACTGCAGGCTACTTCTGCTGGCTGCCTGCAATTTGGCAGATCGAATCTCACCAGGCTCAAGGTTGACTCAGCCTTCCATCCTTCAGAGGTGGGTAAAATGAGGACCCAGATTGTTGGAGGCAATAGGCTGACTCTGTAAACCACTTAGAGAGGGCTGTAAAAGCACTGTGAAGCGGTATATAAGTCTAAGTGCTATTGCTAGTGCTATTAACCGATTTCTCACTTAGCAACATAAATGTTGGGTTCAATTGTGGTCATAAGTCGAGGACTACCTGTACTCTCTAATTGCTCAGGAGACTTATCAAATTCAAGTAACATATCAGCCCCACTATTCAGAAAGATATTTAGATTGAAATATAAGCAAGCATTTTGCTTGACTTTTTAAACCATATCGTTAAAATAAAAAGTTTTTAAAAGCAACATTCATTCTGTCATGAGCATTCAAGTTGCCTGGTAGAAGTTTTTTGTTTGTCTGCCATTCTCTGTATCTCTCCAGAAACTTCTCAAGAAAATTCCCAATCACTTGGAGCAGATTTTGAAAGATACATACAACTGATATAGGGGAAGAAAATAATATCGTTCTGGGAATATCACTTTTAACAGATTTAGGGAAATTGGAAAAGTTGCAGAGAAGAACAAGAAGATGATCAGGAGACTAATAGGTTGCTCCAGCAGCTTAATTATTTAGGGATATCAAGATATGTGATCAGTATCCAGGATCCTATTTCACCCTAGAATTTTGCTGCAAATTGAAGATTTTTCATCTCATATTGGAAGCAAAATGGCTGTTTCTGTCAAATGTAAGACAGTACTTCCGAGATAAACACTTTCATGCTAAAGTGACAGATGATTTAGAAATTAATATATTTGTACAAAATAGCTGTTTTTGAACCATATAGTTCTCCTTTGTTCTAAAGGAGTGTCAGTAGTCAAGTAGTAATTTGATTGTGTGGTTACTTCCCCCAACCTGATTGGATTGAACTTCAGCTTTCTCCCAATGTTGGTTGGGATGACTGGAACAATACTCCACAATAGCTTGAAGGCAGCAGCTTGGGATAAGTTGCTGCTTTGAATACGAAGCTTGATGTCTATTGAAATTCAATTAAATGAAAAGCGACATGCCACAACTATGCACATATATACAGACACCCTTTCTTACATGCTTTATGCTTTTCTTGATTATGTATCCTTTCCTCATTCCAGAGTGAAGAAGTTGAAAGATACCTTTGCTTTCATACAACAGCTGGACAAAAACATGAGTCATCTTCATACGTGGCTGGCACGCATTGAATCTGAGCTCTCTAAACCTATTGTTTATGACATCTGTGATAATCAAGAAATACAGAGGAGACTCGCAGAGCAGCAGGTAGGGTGGGAAAAAAGTAGAATTGAAAGAGTTGGGCCAATATTTAACTCAATTAGCGTTCCTGAGATCATTCCCTTCTTTGTGCATCAATGTTAGATATTCCTCTTCCCAAGTCTTTGGTATTGTTTTTATTATTTGAATTTCATGCATCGTCTTCAATAATGGTTCTACTCAATTCTCTTCTACATTGTTATACCATAGAGCAGGGCTGTCAGACTCCCGGCCCATGGGCCGAATGTGTCATGTGTTGGCCATGCCCACGCCTGGTTCAGTGAAGAGGGGGAAAAGTCCCTATACGTCACATGATGACCGTGAGTTTGACATCCCTGCCATAGAGGGTCATCAGCCCATCTGGGCCTGGTGCTTTATTAATTTTTTATTGCTTCTTTAATCTCTTAAATTATTATTAATTTACATAAGATTTCTCTATGTTCTTATGTAAAATTTTAGGCTTTGAATTTTAAATATATGTTTCTAAGTTTCCTTCGTCAATTTTTTTTTATTTAGAATGCAATTCCTTAAATAAAAAAATTTCAAATTCCTCTATTTTTTATTTTTATAGACTGTAATAATTTTTCTTTCTCTGTTGCTCCAAACATTCTTCTTTCTCTTTTCTAATTTGATAACCCAGAAGTTTCCCTGATTTGAATTTACAACATAATTTTGTTGGGCATAGTTTATCTTCTGCTGAAGTTCTACCATTTCCAATAAATCTAATTCTTTATTTAGCTTTCTTAATACTTGTCGGTCTAGAATGGTTGTAGAAAGCTTTTCTAATTCCTTTATTTTCTCTTCAAATTGTGATTTCCATCTATTATGAAACATTGCATTTTCCAGCTGTGGTCTTTCAGAGACATTCTTCTTTGATTCATCTCTCCTGCCAAAATAATATTTCCAATTATTTATAGCTTCGTTAGCAGCTCAGATTGAGGTACTGGCTTTAGTTGTAGAGAAGTGATATATTATAGCACCAGAAATTGCCTACAAACTCAGTATACACCCCAATGTAGACCCACGCAAAACAATACTGAAACTCATGGGGGTAGTCTCCATCAGTATATCTATCTAACACAGAATACTAAAATAGAATCACTCTATTTAGACACAGTTTATTGAAGAACAGTGCAGAACAAACAACTAGGAATGCTGCTGTTTTTATGCCCTGCTTGTAAACTTCAGAGATGTATGTTTGTCTACTGTACCTAGCACAATGTTGAGTTGGATCATTCTATTAGTTTCACATAGCAATCTTTTCATGTAGTTTAGAAAACCAATCGCTTTACTTGGAATGCCTATTGATAATTTAAAAGTGTCCAAGATTTGCAGTTTTTATTGAATGCTTTAGGTGTATGAATCATGAATTGCTGT
Source organism: Pituophis catenifer annectens (assembly GCF_029215685.1). Taxonomy (NCBI): domain Eukaryota; kingdom Metazoa; phylum Chordata; class Lepidosauria; order Squamata; family Colubridae; genus Pituophis; species Pituophis catenifer. Next base: position 318,794,320 of record NW_027256881.1, on the reverse strand, counting down.
GGTCAGTTCCTACCTTGTCTCTATAATATATAGTCATAAAGAAATAGGAAAGAGAGAAAAAGATAATCCATTGAGAAGTTTTCTTGAACATTAAATGAAAGAAAGCTTTATAGGAATACTTATATTCATGCAAATTGCAGTCTTTTCAATGTATCTTGACTAGCAGAATACCTGGATACATTGTGTTGCATTGGCTATGCCCTGTGGCCTTCTAATTCAATTGATAGAATAAGAGTTTCAAAGGAAAACCTTACAATCTGGGCTAGTTGGACTTCTTACTATATGATTGAATACAAGCAAATCATTTATATATTGTTGTCAAGAAAATTATATAGGTGGATCCATGAATTTGCCATGTGTTAAGCTTGATTCAAAGGAGACTAGTTTTTAAATAGGATATGCAGATAAAGAGGATTGATAGTAACAGGTAATACCGAGACTGTGAAACTTTTAAGGCATTAGAAGAATAACATTTCCAGAAAGAATTCAATGTTTGAAAAAGAATGTCTCTGATGTCCGTTCAAATAGATTATTTGTATATCAGTGCTTTTTAACTACCAAAATGCAAAGGGAGAAGTGCAGTAGCAAGATTTCACTATGCATAGGATGATATAGTTTAATATTTAAATATGCTATATTTTAATATCAGTGGAGGAATGAAATGTTTAAATGTCCCTCCATAATAATCCTCCCAAAATGTAATGTTAAGGAAAAAAACTTAGAATGATTGCCACTATTGGGTTATATGTGCAGCTTCTTATTTGAAGAGTGTATGTACCCATTTGATCTATTACCAACAGTCTGTTGTAACTAATCATATGACTAATATATAACAATCATTAGAAAAGTCTTTGGGGATATGTCTGATGTCTGATCTTTCATATGACATATCAATGGCTTCTTCTGTTGTGTTGTATGAAACTATACACTATACCAGGAGATGACTTTTTGCTCATGGTTGTAGGACCTGCAACGGGATATTGAACAGCACACAGCAGGTGTGGAATCAGTCTTCAATATATGTGAGATCTTGCTGCATGATTCTGATGCCTGTGCCAATGAAACCGAATGTGATTCAATTCAGCAGACAACAAGGAGCTTAGAACGGCGGTGGAGAAACATCTGTGCCATGTCTATAGAGAGGCGGATGAAGTGAGCCATTATTTCTCTTCTTTCCCAAAACATGTTAGTTTTTTAAACAATGTCTATGAAAAGCCCAAATAATCTATTCTTGAAAGAAAGAACAGATAAGTAATTTACTGCGTAGGAAATATTAGCTTAGTGCTACAACTTATGTTCATTGGTCTCTGCTTCATTCTCCATATAAAAAGAAATGATGTGAAAATGTCTACCCCTAAACTAAAAACTTCAAAATCTAAGGAAATAGTAGAATATATTTATTGTCTGGGATGCGAGAACGTAAATGTCAATGGTTGATCCAGTTCTTTGCTCCTAGTTGTGGTAAGTAAAGCTAGAATAAATAATTGAAAATGTTTTAAAATGCCTTCAGTTGATATTATTCCAAAATGACAAATTTAACTTTTGATTAATTTACATACTTTACCTAGGCTACAAGGTACAGATTTTTCAGGCACAGAATATGTACTATATTATATATTTGGTATATGCATTTTTCTGCCTTTGAAGTTTTGATATATGTCTGGGAAAATGCCAGAACGCAAACCAAGACCTCATAGTTAAGACTGAATACTATGTATATCTGATTGCATATCACTCTACAAACCTGACACTCCAAGTCTTAGGATTTGGGATTGAAAGAAGAAATAGCCAACTGAGTTATGAGGAAATAGAATGGAATGCATGCAAATGCACATCCCTGCACTTTCTATAAAACATGAAACAAGTCTTTAAAAATTATCTTTTTGAATAATTTTAATTTAGTACTTCAAGTTAAGGTCACATATATCTTTTTCTATCCAGGAGGAAATAAATTTTAGTTAAAACTTAGTTTGAATGTTTTTCATTCTGGATATTTCTGAATGCTAATGGAAGAGAATATATCCAGATCAGAATATCCAGCTCTCTGAGTTTGATTGTTTGATATCGATTTCATAACATTAGCAATGCCAATGCTAGGAGTATTTCTGAATGCACTTTTTTAGTTGAATTGAGTATAGTTTATTGGATTGATTTGGATTGGATTATTGGATTGGATTTGGTTTGGTTCAGTTTAGATTGAAACATAAATGAATTTTGATGCAGGACATATCTTGCAGAAAGGGATTCATGTTTGCAAAAAAACTGTTGCTGCTTGTTTCTGCAATAGGATTGAGGCGACTTGGCGACTATGGCAAAAGTTTTTGGAAGATTACTCTCGTTTTGAAGTTTGGTTGAAAACAGCAGAGAAAACTGCAGCTTATCCTAACTCTTCAGAGATTTTGTATGTAACGGCGAAGGAAGAGTTGAAGAAATTTGAAGTAAGAATTCCTTTTGTAGTTTTTCCATCTTTGTGTACAGATGTAAATTAGGTAAATTTACCAAATTGTGATATCAAACATATCCTATATTTTAATTTGTCACTTTTCTTGGGTAGCAAATTTCTCATTATTTTGAATGCATTAATTTTAAACCATTTGAAAAAAAATAATATAAAATACATTTTTTCCTCAGGCATTTCAGCGGCAAATTCATGAGCGACTAACCCAACTGGAATTAATCAATAAGCAATATCGGCGGTTGGCCCGTGAGAATCGCACTGATTCAGCAAACAAGCTCAAGCAGATGGTTTATGAGGGTAATCACCGGTGGGACAATCTTCAGAAACGTGTCACAGCAATTCTCAGGAGACTTAAGGTAGTTGCAAACAGGTTTGGAGACAAATGTCTCTGGAGATGCTCATGTTATGGTTGTCCCAAAGGTGCTTTTTCAAGAGGCAACTGGACTTTCTGGTTTTTCTTTGAAGAAGCTTTAAAGAAGCTTCTTGGATGAGAAGCGAAACGCCTTCAAAGAAAAACCAGAAAATCCCAGTTGCCTCTTGAAAAAGCATCTTTGGGCTCGGAGACAAAGCAGATATTAGGAAATGTGTTTTCTTAAGGGAACAAGAGGTCGAGTTATGTAGTGCAGAATTGGCAACTTTAATATACAACTTCCAGAATTGCCCGACCAGCATGCATTTTAAAGCATCTTAAAGTTGCCACGGTTGAGAAACTCTGCTGTTGTGGAACCATCACCTACACATTTTGACTTCCTAGGTGAAATTATTTCAGTTCTATACTTAGCCAAATTTGCAGAATTAGGGAATTGTAGTATCTGAGAGCAAATTGGTGTAGTGTAATGTAGCAATTGATATACAGTAGTTGTGGTTAATGTAGCAATAGCACTTAGACTTGTATACCGCTATATAGTATTTTACAGCACTCTCTGAGCAGTTTGCAACATCAGCATATTGCCCCCAACAATCTGGGTCTTCATAGTACTGACCTCGAAAGGATGGAAAGTTGAGTCAAGCTTGAGCTGGTCAGGATTGAACTCCAGACTGTGGGCAGAGTTAGCCTGCAATACTGCATTCTAAGCACAGTGCTATGAGGGTTCTTATAGTCTCCATGCAGGCATGATATATTAGAAAAAGATCAAAATGTCCTGGATTCAGATCCATACTTTGCCATGGAGTTTGCTGAGCGATTTTAGTCAGTTAACAGCCTCCTGATTGTAATGTGCTGTGCTTGTTAAATAATGAAAGAAAACAGTTTCTACCAATCCTTGCCAGTTATAAACTAAAGGTGGGTAATCTGGTCCCTTCCAAACATTTTGTATGACATTAAGGACATTCTATAGTCCTTAATCATTGGCCTTGCTGATTGGGTCTGATGGGAACCGAAGTGCAAAATATTTGTCATGCAGTATGTTATCTAACTTTGTGTTAAACAAATTATTGTTATTGTTAACTTATTCAAATGAAGCTAATTATGCTAATATTTCCAATGCTTATAGAGAAGTTAACATTTATGGGCAATTATAAGCTTTGATAAAAGACTTAGAAAGGTTCATAGGCAATTGAATAATGCTGGGATTCAACAACTATAAACCAATCACAAAAGTGTGCATCAATTTTCCAACCCTTCTAATGAGACCTTGTTTAATATACCTTAAACTAGAGCAGGGTTGTCAAACGTGTGTTGTCACATCGTCACATGACGTATCATGACTTTTTTCCTGTCGCTAAACTGGGCATGGGTGTGGCCAGCACATGATGCATCCGGCCCATGGGCCACAAGTTTGACAGCTCTGAACTAGAGGGTTTTTTTTTCTTGTTATACTATTCCTTTTGCCCTTGTTTTATTTGGAGACGTTAGAGATTCAGTCTACAACCTCCTGCATGCATAAACTTGGTTTCAGTCCTGAATTTAAATCATGAGGAGAACTAAATGTGATTAGAATGTCAAACTAAGAAGCAGGCGATTCAGCTTCAAATCCTTTTTTAGTCATTAAATTCATTAGACCAGCCATATGCATGTATTCAAGCTTAACTGTCTTGTAGGATTGTTATGAGGCATGCAAAAGAATTGCGTATACTGCCCTAAATTCTTTGGCAGGGAAGATAGCTAAATCTAATCATTACATTTATATAATTGACTAACAACACTTGAGTGACCTTAATCAGAAAGATTACCAGATATGCTCTGTGAAATTTACAGCTTGAGATACAGGGTAGAGTAAATGAATTTTTGCTTCATTGGTTCATAGCACATCAACACACTTTAAGATGTTACTAAATAGAAGGTTTTTAAGGACACTGTGTGTTATGACAACTATTGCTTTGAGTATCTGTATTATTTTATTGCCTTTAGCACTTTACCAATCAATGGGAAGAATTTATGGGAACAAAGGACAACATCATCCTGGTGTGGTTAACAGAAATGGATCTTCAGCTGACAAATGTGGAACATTTCTCAAAGAGTGATTTTGATGACAAAATGCGGCAGCTTAATGTAAATATTGACTTTTTTAAAAAAAAAGAAATTGTTTCATAACAGATTGGGTTTCAGACATCCAATTGATTATCTGAGTCTGGTGCTTGTATTTGGTACCTATATATCTATTAAATTCATTTAAATAAAGTCCCATAAATTAAGAGACCACTATTTAAACTGTTCGCTATTTAAATAAAACAAGGCTACATTTAGGATATCTATAATAATAAGTTTGAGGTTCTTTTATATCCAGAGTTGATCAATCCTTTCTCGCCACCATTCTTGGCCAGTCCGGCTTAAGGATATTTATATAGGAATGTGTATAGGGACCCTATCAGATTCAGAGAATATTCTGCTTTAGCATTTGGCTAAAGCTCACATATAATCAAACACAAACCAGAAATAGCTTATTGGAAGCAGCCCCAAATTGCAACTGCTCTGTGGTTCCTAGAAAGCAAAACTTTGCTCTTGTGTACCTCTGTTAAGTGAGGGAGTGTACATATTCCTTATGCTTTGGGCTTGTACATGTCTCTTAGCCCTTGTTTTGGGGTTCAGGAGGCTGGCTTACCACCACAACATCTTTCTCTCAGAAACCTGAAAGATCTAGAAAGTAATTTGCACCCCATATTTGGTGAGAGCAACTCAAAGAACTTTATCCTTCCTTACTAATAGCTTGCAAATCTCACTGATTCTACTATGATGGCACTTCTTCATGCTGGGTTGACATATTTCTGTGACATAAACCCAAATCACCTAAAAAACAAACTGGTAAATTGATTAATAAACTAATATTTCTGTATTCAAGGTTAGAAACAACTACCTTTTAACTTTAGAAAAGGCAGAACTTTTCTTGAAGAGTGGACAGACAGCTTTATTTGCTTTATCTGAGTTAACTTCACCAAATTTTTCCATGCTGAAATATTCTGTGCTTCTCCTTATATGTTCCCATCCTCTCTTTATGAGATTGATTAATCTGAATTGCACTAATTAAGTAATCTGTGCGGTAATGCTTAGAAAGCATAATTATCTGTCTTTTAAACAGGGTTTCCAGAGGGAAATAATGCTAAATACCAGTAAGATTGAACAGTTGATTGCTTCTGGGTTATATCTGATTCAAAAAAGTGAACCAGAGGATGCCATTATACTCGAAGAGGAACTAGAAGAATTTCGCAGTTACTGCCAGGAAGTGTTTGGCCGAGTAGCCCGATTCCACCAAAGACTGACATCCTGGCATCCAGTAAGAACTAATGAAGTTGTATCTTTCTGGAACCCGTGTTGTTTCTTTGCCAATAGATTCATTTTCAAAAGCCACATAGATAAAGAATAAAAGGCATGGAAGATGTATTTTCCAAACTTTCAAGCCCCCAACACTGGGGCTTTTTTCCAAGGAAGGGGTTATTATTATATCCAAAGTGTTTTTTCTTTGATTCCAGGGCACCTGGAAACTAAGCAGGTAGGGTCTGATTAATTATTAGATGTAGCTCATCTGGGAGGCCTGTCTATATGCTGTGAGTTCTAAAGAGAAGGAATATATATATGCATCAGGGGTGAAATGTAAAATTTGTTACTACCGGTTCTGTGGGTGTGGCTTGGTGGGGGGGTAATGTGACTGGGTGGGCATGGCCAACTTTTTTTTTTAACTTTTCAAAGCATTTTTTCTAATGCTTTGAAAAGCCTTTGCCGATCAGACAATTCAGCTGGGATCGTCAGAGAGGCTTTTTAAAAAATGCTTTGAAAAGCCTCTCTGATGATCAGGCAATTCAGCTGGGATCGTCAGAGACTTTTCAAAGCACTTTTTTTACACCCTCTTCGGCCAAGAGGTTGCAAGAAAAAATGCTTTGAAAAGCCTCTGACGATCCCAGCTGAGCCACGCGATCATCAGAGGCTTTTTTTTTTACTTTTAAAAGCATTTTTTTCGTCGGAAGAGGTTGTAGAAAAAATGCTTTTAAAAGTAAAAAAAAAAAGCCGCTGATGATCGTGTGGCTCAGCTGGGCATGGTGGGGGGGGGCGCAGGGATTTTTGCTAATGGTTCTCTGAACCACCCGCCACCATCGCTACCGAATCAAGTGATCCAGTCCGAACCGGGAGCATTTCACCCCTGATATGCATTTATGTATGTGGGTGGATGGGTGTGTATCTGTGTGACAAATAAAACACAGGATGGGATAAGAACACTTCGTTCTAATTAAAGGACAGGTTATTTCTTTTCTAAGGTTGCTAGTAGTTCCTGATCTGTCTCCAAGTGGCGTATGATTGAATGCTTCAATCACAATCGAAATACAGCTGCAGCATGATCAAGATACTAATGATAATGTAGAGTTGCAGAAGGCAACCCTAGTCACAGCTGGCTGGGGAATTCTGGTAATCGAAGTCCATCCATCTTAAAGTTGCCAAGGTTGAGAAACATTGGCTTAGAAGAAAGGAGTGGGTAATTAAGAGTCTGTTATAGTTGGGTAGCTAATAAATTCAAATAAGTAATCAACACTGAGAGCACAAAGTAGTTTCAGAAGTAATTCATATTAGTACTTGTGTTCAATATCAGTATTTCTGTTGTCTTGTTGAGGGACTGGAAGATGAAAAAGAGTCTTCAGAAAATGAAGCTGATTCAGACCATGCAAGGGGGATGCAAACTGATCCTTGGGCAAAGAAGACAGTCCAGGAGGGGCCACCATCGCAGCAGTCTCTCTGTCACCTCATACCTACTTCAGGGGGCCCCGAGAGGTCTGGCTGTGAGACACCTGTCAGCGTTGATTCCATTCCACTGGAGTGGGACCACACCGGAGATGTGGGAGGCTCTTCCTCCCCTGAGGATGAGGAAGAGGATTCATTCTTCAGTGCACTCTCAGGTAAATTCCAACCCACCATCCTACCCAGAAATGTTAATACTTACAAATACACAAACAGTTACACAATCCAAATACACAAAAGCAGCTTTTAATTTTGAACCCTCAATAATTGAGCTTTGCTATGCTCCAAATTCAGTCATACCCATTTTATATATTACACAGAACGAGACTGAAAGGTAAAATGGAAGCTATTGAGACCTAAGAATTAAAAATGAAGTTGTTTAGGCTGCCTTAAAATGCAACATTGCAATTCAAAATATAATTCTAATAATTTGCCCTATGAGAGCCAGTGCAGAAATTGAAATGCAGTCATTTGTCAGTATCCATCCCCTAACGGTTATACTGTAATACTCTTCTCCAATGAAAAAGCTATACATATCTGGATATTAGGGGAAAATATGAAGAAAAAGATATATTGGACATACCGAATTGCATAATAACACATAAGTTGCCTAGAAAATCAGAACACTCAGCAGAACAAAAGTTCATATATGAGGGGAAAATGGGGATAGAATTAGGATGAGAGTGAAAAAATTAAGACTGGCTAGGTGGAGAAATGAACATATTTATCCATTATATCTGAACGGAACAATTTCACTCTACAACTGTGGACAGTGCAATATTTTTGAAGGAGAGGAGAGGTTCCCAGCTTGGCTGTAAACTATACCCGACATGTTGACTTGAAATATTTTTATTTGTGACTCTGGAGAGCTACTGTTAGTCATATTGTACTGTGCTGCATAATATTGACAAATAGACCTACTATAAAATAATGTGCTTGTGTTGGCAAAGCATCATCGCATGCTGAAAACTACCACATCAAGTGAAAAATTTAGTGTAGTCCTTCCTGATATGCTACTTACTTAAAGCAGGGAACTTGTTACGCTGATAAACATGTAGGGGGAAAATGAACCTTTTCTCTTTCTCTATCTCAATACTTTTTTTGTTCAATTTGTTCTTATTTATTTTCTTTGTTAATCAAATCTACGCACTGCCCTCTTACTCTGTAAGTGACTCAGAGTAGTTTACAAATTACATTCAGCAAAGCTTTAAGTGTGTAGATGGGAAAGCAAGAAGTAATTGTGAGGAAAAAAACAGTGCTGTAAATATTTCACCCTGGTAGAGGTTCTGATTTCCTATTTCCCATGTCGACTTCCCAGGTAGAAAATCAAGTGGAAAATACTGTGAATTGGGTAGGATACACTGTATATATGTACTACTTAAGGAGAAAGTGATCCTTCTCCCTTAATGTATTTGCAGTTGCCGCATATACTTTTAAAAAATATTTCAGAAGGCATTTTTAAAATATGAATGTGGCTTTCCCTGATCAGAGCCTGGCTGCAATCATTGTTTGAAAACCTTATATTTGTGGTCTTTCTGATGTCAACAAAAATTGCAGGAAACAAAAATCATAAACCTTATAAAGAAGAAACGATTGAGGGCTTTTGCCCATTTATTTATCCCTTTTCTTCTTTTGCCTTTTCTTCTTAGAACTATTAGGACAGTATTATTAACAGTTTTAAAAGAATAGCAAAAAGAGATGAACAGTGGATATTTTTATAAGGCCATGTAGCTAAATGGTTGCTGCCTTTATATTTTACCTCAGGGCACTCTGACCACTAGTTTTATTTGGAAAAAGAATGCTCAATTAATAGATATTTAACAGGATCCATCTGGGGCTGCTGTAATGCTACATTCTTGTATGGTGGGAAGGGAAGAGTGAACAGATTCTTTTGCAAAGCAAATGGTGACGTTATTCTTTTTTCAGATGTAGAAATCACTGAACATCCTGAGGCATATCTTAAAATGACCACAAAAGCTTTGAAAGCAGCTTCTGGTAGGCACCTGCTACTGCATGTGTCTCAACATGACAGTTTCCCTGTGCCGCACGCTGTGCTCTTCACACCTTTCTCATATGCAGGTTTCTGATTCCCTAGCTTGTATCAACACCATGCACCAATTGGCTCATGGTGGGTTCTCTTTTTTTTGTTGTTGTTTATTTGATGCTACACCATCCCCACATGTCTCTACCTAAGTTAAGACGATGCATTTTTAGTTCTCCATACCAATATAAAAGCATCAAGGCCTTCCTTGCTTGTTCCTCACAATGTGGCATGCATCAGCAGTTTCGCTGGTTCTTTTCACCGGTAGGACAACTTAGCTTTGCTTTAGAGCTCCCTTTGCCATTCAGTTTAGGGACTGACAGGACAATCGGGACCCTTCTTTATATTTGTAGCCCAAAATGAATGAGCACTCATTACTCTTTAGAAAAACTAAGGTTCAGCTACCTTCTTGAATGGAACCTGATACAAATGTTAAAATCTTTGTTGACCAATCATGCTCTCAGCCCAAGAAGCTGAATATGTATTGATATTTCAGACAGAAAAATTGAGTGGCATTTCTCTAAAAGTCTAATGGTAAGAAAATATTAATACACTAAATAATTACCATTAGCTGACCTATAATGCAATCCCCAAAACTGCCTCCTGAAATAAGCTACCTCATTCTGCTTACTGCTGGGGCCATGCATCAAGCCCAGAAATGCTTTTCAACCTTTCCCAATCTCTTCTTTTTTGATGGTGGTAAGAGCTCATATTTTCTTTGGGCATTTTCAGGAAAATATATATATATATCCTCATAACTGCATGGCTCTCATTTCACTGCCCATGAAACACTGCTGAAAGATGTTTGCAAACAAGCATGCTTTGCAAAACAAATGGCAATATTATCCATTTTTTGTCATGCCATCCTTCCTTCTCTGTAAATGCTTTTAATTATTTTTTTTCTCCCTTCACCCTGACATCTAATTTTCTGTGGCTTTCTTTTACCATGTCGCACAACAGGGAAATCTGCTGAAACTCACATATGGCATCCTTCAGAACACTCAGTTTGCCGAAAGCATTCATACAACCAGGAAGAGATGGTTAGAAGTGTCTTATCAAACAACGAAGATTCCAGCACATCCTACAAACCAGGCAATGTAAGTCTGGGGTGCCTATGGAGCATGAAAAAACAGGGTTAAACTAGCTGGTAAAAGACAGGCTAACTAAATATTACACACGTATAAGATAGTGGAACTTTTTCAAGACAAGAAAATTTGGAGAGTGGGATATCAAATTCTATTCCATTTATAAATTTCTCAATAAAGAATAGATGACTGTGAATCTGTGCTATAAATGTGAGAAGATGATATATTGCCAGAAGACATATTTACTTTCTATTCTGTGTATTTCAGGTGAAACCAATAAGCACTAGGAATATGGATGACATAAAAGACATTTCCAGGATCTTGCCTAGTAAAGATTCTCAAGATAGCCAGAACTTCATTAGTGTTTCAGCCACAGAGAAACAGCCAGGTATGTTAGCCATGGTTCCTGTTAATTTTTAAAATATATTTGTTTACCTGTGCAGGTAACAATTATTTAGGATTTAATTTTTCTCAGTGTAATAGCATCATCGAAGTTAAATTTTTCATAACTGAAAAATGGGGAATAAATACATAAACGTAAGCTCTTTAAATCTCAACAGAAAGAGAAAAGGAACAGAAAAGAGGCAACTGTAATATGAATAGATGCTATTACAATGATTAATTTAAAATACAATAATCAGAATTTCTAATATACAATGGAAAGATGATCAAAGAGATAAACAAGGTGAAATTAAGATTAAAAAAGGAAGGGAATTTGACAGAAAAAAATCAAGCATTGATCAGACCAAACTACCTCCCAAAACTTTGAGATGTTCAACTTATGCTGAAACATCATTACGAAACAGGGGTGGGTTCTACTTACCTTTAGATACCGGTTCGCAACGGGATCGTGCGCACGCACTTGCTTCGCTCTCACACGTGCCTTAGTCCTGCACATGTGCTTCTGATGATGCCACGGTCAGTGGGCAGAGCCTCCCGCCGGTTTTACTACCGGTTCTATAAAACTGGTCCAAACCGGGGGCAACCCACCACTGTTACGAAAGGTCTAAATGGATTTCCCAAGTGACAAAAAATTCATAATCTAAGCTTTATAAAGGAGAAAGGTCTATTTATATGTTCTTATTCCTTTTACTCCAGATTTGATAGGATAGTACCTTGAGTAAGTAATTGGGAAGGAGCACATTAAATAAAATAGTCCTTCTGGTCCAGTGGTGGGTTGCCTGCGGTTTGGACCGGTTCTATAGAACTGGTAATAAAACTGTCGGGAGGCTCCGTCCACTGACCCTGACGTCATCAGAAGCAATCTGCACATGCACAGAAGCAAGGCGCACAAGCGAGCGAAGCGGTAGTAAAGGTAAGTAGAACCCATCCCTGTTCTGGTCCCAAAACTGTATCTGCCTTTATTTCTGGCTTAATGTTCACTCACAGGAGAATTAGGCTGGCACAATCCAGAGGTAATATAATAAATTTCTAATTTAAAATAATTCTTCCTCTAAATACACTTTTTGGAAGTTAAATTATAAAAAGCAGTGGGGCTATTTTGCATGTTTTCTCTTTGTAGGAAAATTTAATTCATGGGAAAAGTCAAAGATACACCACACTAATGTTCTGAAGGTATATGACACCCCCCCCTCCTACCATCTAACAATTCTGCCATCGCTTCATCTCAATTTACTGCACTGTGCACTGCAAATGAGTTGTGAAAATAATATGATTACCAAAAAACCCCTATAGATAATGTATTTACTGTAATACTAGCAGAGGCACAGCCCTTAAAATGCTATCCTGAAATTAACTCAGATTTCATTCTCATATTGTAACTAGCATTAGTGTTTGTGAGACTCGTTGAGTTGACTTCAAGGAGACCAGCATGTGCCCAAAATAATGTTGATCTGACCCAAAGTTTTTTGCTTTAAACTGAATAATTTTGTATTAAACTGCAGGGACTATTGAGAGATGGGAACTCCTTCAAGTTCAAGACCTAAGCAACAAGCTGAGAATGAAGCAAACGTGGCAGCAGTGGCAACAGCTGAACGCCGACCTTACCAACATTGATATTTGGCTGGATAAAATGGAAGAGGAAATGGAAGGGTTGCAGGAGGAAGAACCACAACCAGTCAACAGTATTCAGGCCATAGAGCAGAGAGTCAAGAAACTGAAGGTGATAAAAAAAAAAAAAGCTGAAAAAGAAAAATAATCTCTTTGATCAACACATGCAGTATATCGCTGATTCAGATTGCCTACTAGCCTTGCAATCTTTTTTTCCAACAGTGGATATTCAGATGTTGCTTGGTACTTCTTTCACAGTGCCTAATATAGGTAGTCCTCTACTTACGACCACAATGGAGCCCTAATATAGGTAGTCCTCTACTTCCGACCACAATTGTATCCAACATTTCCATTGCTAAGCAAGACACTTAAGTGAATTTTGGCCCATTTTTTACCTTTCTTGTCACAGTTGTTAATCGCTGCTGTTGATTTTGCTTGTCAGAAGATCGCAAAAGGTGATCCTATGACCCCGGGACACTGCAACTGTCATAAGTACATGCCAGTTGCAAAGCATCTGAATTTTGATCACGTGATCATGCTGCAACGGCCATGTGAAAAATGGTCATAGGTCACTTTTTTCCAGCGTCATCGTAACTTCAAACGGTCATTAAATGAATGATTGTAAGTTAAGGGCTACCTGCAGTCCCATGAAAGCGCTGTCTGTGCATGTGCATGCAAACAATGCAAGTTACAAATCCCCTCTTTCACACCCTTTGTGCGGTCTTTGTCTCTGGGTGTTGCATTTCCCTGTTCTATACCATGCTGATGACAGTAGGGCTCTTTTGGGTCAGAAGTCAACCCAAAAACCACTTGACACAAAAAGGACATCCTGAGGTTCAGTCATTATAAAGCTCTCATAATATAGCAATAGATCCCAGTGAAATGAGTGGATCCAACTTTCACATGTTCTGTTTGAAAAGCGTTGTGCTTTTGACTAGACACAGGACTTTACAATAATCAAGATGTCCTGTGTTAACAAAAATAAAACCAACTTCGCTAGTTTGAATGTAGCTTATCAGCTTTCCTTTCCAATTTGCAGAATACACTTTAGAATACTAATAATCAATTTGTAGAACACACTGAGAGCCAGTGTGGTGTGGGAAGAAATATCCATCTGGTTCAGTTCCAAGCCGGGAGAAAGGCACTGGAGAGAAAATGGAGGCTGGAGGCTGATTGGAAAGAGGGTTTAATGATGAACAGAACCACCAAGCACTTGGTGCTTGAGAGTTGAGAGTGAGGGGTTTTTATATCTTCCCTTGAGCTTTGCACTTGAGCTTCCTGTTCCTATGCAAGAACATGTATCTTGGATCTTGAGTGAGAATATTTGCTTATGAATAGAGCTATCTAGTTCTAGTTCAATAAGCTCTTTATCTCTTAAGTGCTGACATCTGCTGAGGGCTATTAAGAAAGGTGGGGCTGCTTTCGGTCTCCAAGAGCATGTTTCGCCACTTCTCCTTTAGGGAAATATAATATTCTACTTTTTAATATTTCCTAAAATATTTCATTCTTCTAGGAGAGGGGTAGGTACTAACTTTCTACAGTAGTTTAGCTAAAATGATGGTTTTGGTCAATCAGAGTCCAATCTTAGTAGTTGGAAAGTCACTAGGTGTCTGGGCCAATCACCTTTCAGCCTAGCCTCCATCGCAGGATTGCTATAGTGGAGAAAGTGGTGGAGGAGGTAGTCCTATGAATATTGCACTGAGCTCCTGCAGTAAAGATATATACATCTAATAAATAGAAGGATTTTTTTCCCCCAACCTTATTTGGGTGCTGCTGCTTAAAATCACAGTTGCTGTTTACTTTTTTTTTTTTTTTTACAAAGAACTCAAATTTGTTTTGTTTTTTTCCTTATCAGGATATGTTTAAAGCCTATAATAACTACAAGGCCCTTGTACTGTCTGTTAATCTGACCAGCAAAGATTTCAAGCAAACAGATAGCACTGGATGCAAGGAGCTTCAGAACAGACTTCGACGGGTAAATTTACGATGGGAGAAGGCAAATATTTTACTGGAAAACTGGAAGAAGAATTTACAAAAAGCTCTCGTTCATTGTCAGGTAAATAGCACAATAGCACATTTTGTTTGTACCTTATTATTAACAAGTTAAAATTAGTAGGTTAGCAAATGCCTACGTACAGACAGCCTCTATGTTTGCTCAGTGGCCATTTAAAATTATGATCAACAAATAGTGGTTACAGCCAGTCCTTGGAGTTCTGGCTATCCCAGAAAACCATTCCTCCATAGTCACATCAGTGGTAGGATTCAGCCGGTTCTGTCTGGTTTGAGCGAACTGGTAGTGGCAACTGCGGGAGGCTCCGCCCACCTACTCCTGACGTAATGCGTGAGCACTGCACATATGTGGAAGGCATTTAAAGTCAGTTGCAGCACCCTGCAGTCACATTAGCACCGTTTGCAACCTTCCCTGACAGCTTCCCCAGAAAGTCAGTGGGGAAGCCAGAAGGGAAAATCACAAATCACTGGGGTAATCCTCTTCCATCTTTGTAATCTATCCCACAGCCCTGTCTTGTGCATCCAAACTGTGCCTACCATGCATCCCCTCACATCACATGCTTCCAACCCACATTACATTGCTTTGCACTTCATGCACCCTCCTCAACCCTCACCATGCGTCTTGCACATAGTTGCACACCTTCCCCAACCCACACTACACCTCCGCTGCACACCTCCTCGCTTTGTCCTCCCCATCCAGCACTAGCTGCTTACCTAAGACTTGCAATTTCCTGCCTTAGTGACTTTGGCTGTGGGAAGTTGGCAGGAAGTTGCCTCATCTAATAACACCCAACAACATGGGATTTGGTTAACGATGGCAATTGGAACTTCAGGAATTGCCCTTGCTAAGCAGTACCGTTGGACTTTACAACTGCTTTGTTTAATGATGAAAATTCCAGTCCGGATTGTAAATCGGGGACTACTTGTAGTTTGAATGAATCAGCTGCCATAAAGTTACATCTTGAGGTTACTTAATGTGTTTTTATATGATTATTTTCTGAAAAATAAGCACTTGTTTCTGCAGGATTTTCATGAACAGAATCAGAAACTGCTGCTGTGGCTGGCTGCTGCGGAGACACGGAGGCACCAAGCTCAAGTTAAGGAGCCAAATGCTGATCCTCATAGAATACAGGAAAGTCGAAAGGAATTAATGGTAAATTTGGGGAGGGGGGGAAACCCCTGGAGCATCTAGAGACAAATTATTGCTTCTCTGTTATATTCAGCACTATGCACTGGGCCTTCCTTTGAACAATGGAACTTGGTCTACTCCCCACTACAGAACTCATAAATCTGTTCCATAAATTTCATTAAATCATCAAATCAGATTTGAAAATGTACAGTGGGAAGCAGACTCTAGATCAGGGGTGTCAAACTCTATTTCATTGAGGACCACATCAGGGCTGTGTTTGACCTCGTGGGGGGCAGTGTGTGTGTGTCTAAGGTGGGCATGACCAGCTCGACATCACTCATGTCAGAGGCACTTGTGGCCAAGTGCTAAGGCAGGAGTACCCTCAGACCAGGGGTGAAATGCTCCCGGTTCCAACCGGATCACCCGATCCGGTAGCGATGGAGGCAGGTGGTTCAGAGAACCGGTAGCAAAAATCCCTGCCCCCCCCCCATTGCCCAGCTGAGCCACGCAATCATCAGAGGCTTTTTTTATTTTTAAAAGCATTTTTTCTACAACCTCTTTGGCTGAAAAAATGCTTTTAAAAGTTTAAAAAAAAAGCCTCTGATGATCACGCAGCTTAGCTGGACTCATCAGAGGCTTTTAAAAGCATTTTTTCTACAACCTCTTCGGCCAAAGAGGTTATAGAAAAAATGTTTTTAAAAGGAAAAAAAAGCCTCTGCCGATCAGGCAAGTCATCTGGGATCGTCAGAGGCTTTAAAAGCATTTTTTTTAATAACCTCTTCAGCCGAAGAGGTTGTAGAAAAAATGGTTTTAAAAGTAAAAAAAAAAATGGCCACGCCCACTCACTCATATTACACCACCACCACCAAGCCACGCCCACAGAACCGGTAGTAACAAATTTTACATTTCACCACTGCCTCAGACCCTCCCTCACTCTCATTATAATCTCCTTCCTTCCTTCCTTCCTTCCTTCCTTCCTTCCTTCCTTCCTTCCTTCCTTTTCTTCTTTTTCCTTCCCTCTTCATTCTACTTTCTTCTTCCTTCCCATCTTTTCTTTTTTTTCTTTCTCTTTCTCCTTTCCTGTCCCTTCTTGCATGCTCAAATGCAAAAGGGGAAACTTTTCTCCTTTTGTTTTGTTTTTAGTTTGCTTTGCTAGTCCTCTGCCAGCGAAAATGGAACCCATTATTTCTGGCAGAGGGATGCAGGAGGCTGTCACATCCGAAAAAGGGGCATGTGGCCCTGCCGAGCTCCATTTTTGCTGACAGAGGCACCACGGGTCGGTCCTTTGCTGTTTCGAGGGCAGTCCCACGGGCCAGATCTAAGCCTTGAGTTTGATACCCCTGCTTTAGATAAACCCAGAAACATATTGCAATCAACCTGGTTCACCCATCATGTAATTTACATTATGGCTTATTGCGATTTTGTGTTAGCGTGTTATATGAACCTAGCTGTTCTGATTTATAAATAGTTAAGTCTTAATGTATTTTTCCTTATTTTGCCCTTTTTTTTTTTTTTGCTTAGTGCTACTTACCTTTTGAAGTGCCCGTGGCATGTTATGCAAACCTATCATATCATAGGTCATTCATTCACGATATAGAATTATATAGAAACAAGGAGTCCAACCAACCATGGTTATTGCAACCCATGGCCCATTGCAAATGTAGGGGTCCAAGTATAGTTGACTCACATGTATTTGATTGGATATTGGAATGCCAAGCATCTTTTTGGCATTGGAGTCCTGTTTGTTGTTTGCTGTTAATATCTGTAAACATATATTAAACATAATATATGTTTAATTCACATGAAGCAGGGTTCATTGGAAAATATTGTTATATTGTTTGCATGTATAAAGTCCAAATGTTCAGCTGCATCTCTAATCCAAGACTATTTTGGAAATACTACAATCAGCCAGAGTGAAGTGAGTGGATGACGTAGTGTATGATTCTCTAAGGCGGCAGCTTCGTATGGTTGTTAATGTTTCCTTTTATATACTTTAAGCAACTGGAAAAAGAGCTTCTGGAACGGCAGCTTCAAGTAAATACTCTACAGGAAATTGCTGCATATTTGCTTGTCAAACCTGACGGAGAAAAATATATTGAAGCTAATGAGAAAGTCCATGTTATTGGGAAGAAGCTTAAACAGCTTCTTGAAGGAGTTTCATGTGACTTAAAGGTCTCACAAGGAAGACAGGTAGGTTGGACTGCCTGTTCCAAATCTGATTACTACAACTCTAACTTTGGAGAAATAACAGAGGTAAGGCTTTCGTCTTGTTGTTCCTCTAGGATGTAAGTACATTTCAGGTGAATGGGGAAGAATTGGATTCTGGAACCTATCAATTGTCAGAGAAATCTCCTGTTTCTAAAAATAAGGCAAGTTGTTTGGTGATTATTTTGTAAAAGACTTTCCCCCCTTAATTTGTTTCTTTTTCTCTGTCATCATTCAGTCTTGATAGGTAGTCTTAGACTTGCAACCATTCGTTTAGTGACAGTTCAAAATTACAGCAGCACTGAAAAAAGTGACTTGTGATGGTTTTTATACGCATGACAGTTGCAGTATCTCAGGGCCATGTAATCATCCTTTGCAATTTGACAAGCAAAATAAACTGGGAAGCCAGATTTCCCTTAACAAGTGGGTTACTAACTTAACAACTGCAATGATTCTTGCCAACAACTGTGGCAAGAAAGGTAAAAAAAAAATGGGGCAAAATTCACTTAACAAATGTCTTGCTTAGCATTGGAAATGTTGGATTCAATTGTGGTTGTAAGTCAAGGACTACCTGTATATGCTTTCGGGTACCATACTGACTTTCATGGTTTTGCCCACACAATCAAGTAAATTCCATTGTTTAAGGGATACTTTATCTTAGGACCCCATGATAACTGGCAGTATAGAGACCATAGCGGAGGGGATGCATTGTACAGCCAAAATATTGCTGGGCTGACTGTATTTATATGCAATTTAAATGTGTATGCCTTTTGTACTTGCTATTGCTTTGAGGTTTTAATTTTTTTAGGCCAGCAGTAGTAATCACATTTTAAATATCTACAGGTTGATGAAAAGAAGATCCTGCAGAGTAACACCAGGAGCAATGTTAGGTAATGCTTCTCAGTGTATAGTTTCTTCTGTGAACTAAAAATTAGTATCAAAAATCTTCCAATAGATTTAGAGTCCAGTAAGAAATATTGATGATTTGAATGCAAATTTGCTTAGCTGTAGGAAATGCTGAACAATTTAGGGTCATGTGGAAGGAAGGTGATGTAATCCTTTGTGCCAGACTCCCCTCACCCCCCCCCACCCAAAAAAATCCCCAAAGTCCCCAATGGATGAATGAATATTTGTATTTCCCTTAAAAAAGAAAGTCATTCGAGTTTGAATTGAATTCATTGGATTCTCCTTCAGTAACATAAATTCAGGGGTGGACTGCTGGGGGTTTTCAGGGGTTCGGGAGAACCTTTAGCTAAGATTCTATGCCATTTGGAAAACTCCCAAATCCCACTCTTGGCTGGCCCCGCCCCTCCCCTCCCAGGAGTCCCCACGCAGCCTGTTTTGGATGCAGGTAATTGCAGGGCGTGTACAAAGGCTCAAGGGTGAAAAGGAGGATCTCCACAGGGCCTCCAGAGCCTGTGGAGGCTGTTTTCGCCATCCTGGAGGCTCGAGGAAAGCCTCCAGAACCCAGGGAGGGCAAAAACGCCCCCCCCCCCCGCCATGGTGCAGGAAGCCACGCCCACCCAGCAACTGGGCAGAGAACCCCTTGCTAAAATTTTTGAAGCCCACCCCTGCATAAATTGTGTCAGAAATATGGAAGGGAGTGAAAGAATCAGTCTTCTCTTCTTCTCCACGGTCCAAGCAGGGTAATGGCATGACCACAATGTCATGTTGGATTCAATTTTTAAACACTAGCTGTATGATTGCTAGTATTTAAGGATTCATAGTTTTCACAATGTATGACTTGTTGCAAAATACTTATGACACTTCATATTAAAAACCATGGGGTTTGGTGTAGAATTATAAGTGTTAATAGTTCAAATCACAAAAGTATTTCATTCTGAAGCAATTCTTAACAATATTTTTGCGAGAATTCAATCCAGAAATTGGTTTTTGGCCATGACATTTGGTATGCCAAGGCTTGAAGAGGTGGTGCCAGTCAGACAGGCTATATAGGGCTAGAATGAAATCATAACCTCTTTTGATACAAGAGAGTTTGTAAATTGTGGTGTCCTTGGTGGTCTCTGAACTTGATTGTTTTCTTGCAGACATTACCAACTAGGTAACATCATCAGTGCCAGAAGGGAGAGAGGTTTGCTCTCTGTTTGTATCCAAGTGACTTGCCCTGTTTATAAGTTGTCCTCTGTTTGCAGGATGGAGGAGAAGGAAGAGACCGATTCATTTGCACCCAAGAAGTATGCTTTCTTCTGTCGTGTCCTACGAGCAGCATTACCTTTGCAATTGTTCCTCCTTCTCTTGTTGTTTTTGGCCTCCTTGATCCCTGTCTCAGAAGAAGACTACAGCTGTACTCAAACCAACAACTTTGCTCGTTCTTTCTACCCAATGCTACGATATATTAATGGACCTCCACCAACTTAAAGACATTCAATTTTTTAATTAATATTTTCTATGGAGTCTTCTTTTTATGCTGCTAGAGTTTGTCCAGAATTTCAGTTTCTTGGTAAGTTCAACCAGGGCTTAAGAGGCACCGATGAGTAACACTGACAATATTATGTGGAGCATTCAACAGGAACCAAACTAGGAGACTTCAGCTCATCTTCTGAGAACATGCTATTGCTTCTTATCACCGAGATAAAGATCTGTTAGCAATTTCAGTACTTGGATTGGGTAGGTAAGAGCTGTTAATTACTTAGAGCTTTGTACAGGAAAGCTGTTTCTATATATTTTCAAACTATAAGCAATGTACTTTATACTTTTTGCACAGTGTGTGATCAATCAGTGATCTTCATGCCAGAAAGAACCGGTGAACACAGAATTTACAAAACTGTGTCTTGTTAGCACTAAAATAATTTCCCAAATCAAAGATAAATGCATAATCCCCTAGAAAGATCGACTGCATAAGGCTAATAGTAACAGGTAGGAGCTAGAGTTGCACAACAGCATGGCTGCACTATTCTGTCTTTTCTCTTTGTTTTGGTGAGTCTTGCAGAGAACTTCCTGGTGGAGTGAACCCATCATTTTTAATGTAAAAAAGAAAAGTCAGGTGGTACTTTGCATGCAGGGAGATCTCTTTCTGTATTTTGCTATTTTAGTGGAAAGATAACTTCAATTTTTAAAATATTTGTTATACTTTAGAATTTTAGGAATCTTACCTATTCAGTTCAAGAATATGTATATTTCCAAGATAGATTTTTATAGTACTTAGATTTGTCTACTTTGTCTGATGTCTCCTTTTGTACTGTTTTTATAAAAAGAAATGAAAATGCTACATGTAGGTAGCCTTTATTGTTTATAGTGTTTTTTTTTTAAGAAAAAAATTAGTGTTGATTATCTCACACAGAAACAAATGGATTTTGTAGACATGCGGCTTTTTAATCAAACCCATTTATGTTTCATTTTCTTTGAATAATGTACAGTAAGTCAGAAATGATTTATGCAAGGGCAAAATCATTCCTGTGGCCAAGACAGCAGTATACTGTATATGTGCACAGAGAATATGGGGCCTTTATCTTCTTTCTCACTTGATTCTAAGAATTAGCATATGACATTCCTGGACAATTCTGACAATGAATTACAGGAAATTGCAGATCCAAATCAGTGGGAGTCTAGTAGCACTTTTTCTGACTTACAAAATAAGCTCATGGAAGCTTATTTATGTTAACCCCAAAACGTGTGAACAAGCTTCTGATTTTTTGACTACCATAGATTAACACAACTCTCCTTCTCTAATGTCTCCTATGGGGAAATTACATGGAATTAACATAAATAAAAATAAGATACATGCTGGATCTTGAATGAGAGAGGAGGAGGGAGGACTAAATGGAGAAAGGAGAGGCTTGTTTTATGGAAATCTACAATGCCTTCCTTACATAGACAACTCATTTTAGCTTTAACTGATATGCAACATCTCTATTTGTCAAATGCTCCATATCAATGAGTACCAAAGGGATTTTTGAATTGAGGAGGTATCAAGAGAGGGCCATTGTTTTCTTGTCACCGCTTCAGGGCTTTCTGCAAATCTCGGCTCAGTCTTTTTTGAAAATAGAATGCTGGGTTAGATGCCTTCCTAACTTTCAAGCAGGATGCTGCCTTATCAGTAAGAGTCATCATATTTAAAATGAAGTGGATTTCATCTGATGGTTAAAATAATGCTTTTATTTAAATCCAAATTACACTACTTCTGTGTACAATTCAATCATGTTTTCCTTATTAAAATTCTGCTAATGTTTGCAGTAATTCTGCCTTTGTCTCAATACTTTATAAAATCAAGTTTTCAGAGACAGATTATAGCAAATGCTGTGTCTGTCATTTCCTGAATTAGATGTAACTGTTCCTATCTCAATACTATAAAGCGTGACCTCGTATTGTCTTACTATAATTAAGTTCTGACCTCACATTCCCATAACAATTGAATCCAGAGACAACCTGACATGTTTATAGTCTTATATATATTTCTTTCTTCTACACAAAACCAATAACAGATCTCAGATATATATATAAAAAACTTGCACAGGTGACGAGTCTGTAGCCCACCAGATGATATTTGGCCATGCCTGTCAACGTTTCTAAGCGTTACCTATGCTGATCGGTAGTTACAGAGGTTAAGATTTTTGCATCAGGAAGTCCCTCATGGGAGTTTTCTTATCTTTAACAAAAAAATTTTTTTTAAACATCTTGCCCCAATTTAGGGGAGGAGAGCAGGGGTGAAAGCCAAAATTTTCCCCTACTGGTTCTGTGGGTGTGGCTTGGTGGGTATGGCAGGGAAGAATACTGCAAAAACTCCATTCCCTCCTCTCCTGGGGGAAGGATATTGCAATATCTCCATTCCCACCCCATTCTGAGGCCAGCCAGAGGTGGTATTTGCTGGTTCTTCAAACTACTCAAAGTTTCCGCTACCGGTTCTTCAGAACCTGTTAGAACCTGCTGGATTTCACCCCTGGAGGGGAGTCTAAAAAGTAATAGCCAAAGAAAGCAGACTATGATTGCAGTTTGTCTTAGATCAGTGGGTGGGGAACTATGGCCCTTTTATGATCTGTGAACTTCAACTCCCAGAATTCCTGAGCCAGCATGTGATCGTTCACAGATCGTAAAAGGGCCATAGTTCCCTACCTGTATCTTAGATATAGTAAGCAGCCTACCAAAAATTAATGTTTGATTAAGCACTATCCCATTAAAAGATATCCTTCCCCTTCCAAAGAAGTAATAAACATAATAATTTGAAGGGACATTTAGATAAATTGTCTCTTTCCTGTCTTATGTGGCTGTTTTTCTCCCACTCATATGGACACAATATAAGATAATGTACAACAACAAAAAGTATTAATTTATAAAAGTCAGCCGCTAATCCGCATGATCCTAGAGTAGGTCATAAAGAGATCAATCTGTAACTACCTTGAAAATAATGCGGCAATTACCGGATGTCAGCAGAGATTTTTCAAGAACATGTTTTGCCAGAGCAATCTTATCTTATTATTTGATCAGATAACTTCCTTAATAAATTGTGGGGTAGCTGTAGATTTCAGTTTGACATTTGATAAAATACCTGCATTCTGAACAATAAGCTTGTTAAGTTGGTGTGACAAATGACTACATAGCTGGCTGGGGAATCAGAGTTAATCAGAATCTTCTCATCTTATAAAAGTGATATCAGGTGTGTCTATAGGCTGGTTCTAAAAAGACAGCAAGGTGGGCGCAACTACATGATCAAAACCTGTGTTTTACTTGCCAGTGACCCAGGACTTTGAACATGTGGTCACTTCTGTCATCTTGACTTTTGTTATACCCCCACCCAAAATTCCCCAGGTTCTGCAAGGTTGAATGAAGGAAACATACAGACAGTCCTCTTCACAAAGTTCTGTAAGATTCAGCTCTAGTTTGTTTGGTTTTTTTCTACAGAGGAAAAAGTCAGTTCCTTTCCGTAGACATGACTGCCTATAACTACAATAAAATAATGGATAATCAGATAGATTGGGGTGGCGGGTAGAGAGTCAGTGTTTTATTCCTGCTGACTGCCTGGATGAGTCTGCAGTTTTCTTGGCAAGAGTATTTTTGGAAGTGCCGTTTGATTTTGCCATTGTCTCCTTGCTAGGGCTGAGAGAGAGTGACTGGCCCAAGATCAGCCAGTTGGTTTTGTGCCCAAGGTGGGACTAAAACTCAGTCTCCTGATTTCTAGCCTGGTGCTTTAACCGCCACACTAGACTCTCTTAAGAAAGAAAATAAATAGGTATTTTCCTATAGGTATATTCCTTTTACTGCCAGTGCCTTGACTCCCTCAGTGGATTTATGCTTCCTTAGTTGGATATTTGCCCAATCAAGTTTTTCACTACCATGTGAAATGCTATGAACCTGGTTGGTTTCAAAAAAACTGCAAACAAACTAGCAAAATAGTGCAAAATTCAACTCAGTTGCAGAAGCCATTTGCTTCATTTATTCTTTCACCTTTGTGCAGGAAATACAAGAAAACTGTTATCCATACAGTATTTATGCAGCAATGCCAGAATTGTTTATAAACATGCTCAGTGTGTGTGTGTGTGTGTGAGAGAGAGAGAGAGAGAGAGAGAGAGATTAGGGTGATATATTAAAAGAGAAAATTAGGTGTTCAATTAAGGAGCAAAGTCTAAAAGTCCAGCAGATGGCCAAGTACCAACCCAGATCTCTCTCCCCATCCCCAGCTAATGCACAATTAATGTATGTGAAGTTTTTTAGAGGGTCTAACAAATCTTGAAAATTTTACAAGCTAAAATTTGATGGAGAGGGGGAACCACAGAAAAAAGTGCCTGTTTCAGCTGCATTTCAGAGCATTTCAGCTCAAGTGAATGACAGTGACAATCCTTTCCTTCCTTCAATTATCCTAAAGCTGCGGGTTCCAAGACATAATTAGCAACCTATGTTCATGGTTAAAGCTTATTTATCTTATTTTTCTACAGCTAAGGCTAGACTATTCTAATGGTGCTTCTTCCTTCTTGGTTCTAATGAGGATTCCCTAAATCAGGGGTCAGCAACCTGCAGCTCTTGAGCCGCATGTGGTTCTTTCATCCCTCGATTGTGGCTCCCTGTCACTGGTCGGCTCCACAATTGATAGGGGTTTTGGTTAGGACAGGTAGAGGAAAAAGGACGCCACACTAGGAGGAGACTCTATGGTGGGGGAACAGGACTTCCAGTCAGCTCCAGAATTGAACTTCCAGTTAGGACCTTTGTGGCTCTTTGAGTGTTTAAGGTTGCTGCCCCCTGCCCTAAATCAAGATAGTTTACCACCTTTTTCCCTCTGTTTTTTCGTTTTTCTTTTGTGCTGCTCAGAAGCCCAACATGATTAGCCAGTGTGTTAGCAATTCTCCATCCAAGGATTCATGAGACCTCAATGATGACTGGGATCTGGCTTTCCGTAGTGTGCCAACACAATCTTTTATCTTATCACCAGGTTTTCTCCAGGAGAACCAGTACCACACCAACTCACTGTGAATTGTAGCCAGTACCATGCCAACTCGCTGTGACTTGTAGAAATCTCTCCACTATCTAAGGGCCCACTGCCAGTCATCTAGAGAGCTAGTTGGTTCAGGAGATATTTCAGAATCCTGCAGGGTCAGGTGTCCCTACCTCCCACCCTCATTTACTGAGATAACAATACCCTCCAAGATCAGCTGGCTCCACTAGGAAATTTCCCTCCAGCATGCCGCTTCCTAGAAACTAGTAGGGAAAGTTCTGGCATTCCAAATGAAGCTGCTGTCTACTTAGATTAGGGATGGGGAACTCTGGCCCTTTTATACTTGTGGACTTCAACTCCCAGAATTCCTGGGCCAGCCTACAAGTCATAAAAGGGCCAGAGTTCCACACCTCTGACTTAGACCAAACCTCTCAGTGTCTGTTTCTAACAAGAGGTCCCTGAAATTCAAATACCACAGTGCTTACTATTAATTCAAGTCCCATCCATTCAGACCTTCATCAAATCCCAGGGTATTCATGAATTCTTGAACCTACTTCATGGGTATTGACATGTACCTAGCTGACTTGCTGATCTAAACCCCATTGTCTGATTAGTAGATGAAGGACATCCAGACCATGAAGTAGCCCCTTGAGGACCTTAGTTCTGCTGAATAAGATCCTATTTTTCAACTATCACACAGTTTATGACGTACCTAGCATCCTCGACATTGAAAGAGGCCTCATCTCCCTGAAAGGAAGGAAAAGATTCAATCTGGCCATTGCCTGTGTGATGTATGCCTGGTATTTAATATTGATGAATTAGTTCACAACTTTATTCTATTGCCTAACTCCAAAATGGCAGAACAACTATGTGAAAGTTTACCATCACTATCACTTGTACTTCAATTACCTCTCAATCCTATATTCAACGGCTGTTTTGGAGAATTATTTTAACATAATGCCACATTTATTTAATGATTAACTCTCAAACCAGAAGAAAAAAGGCCACTTGAAACAGTCATTAACCACTTGTCTGAAGAACTAATTTCACCCTTTATGCTAGAAATTATGGAAGAGGATTGCCATATAAATGTTCCATCCTCAGTGGGATAAACACATAAGTTGATCCACAATGGCCTTTTAACAGATGGAAACAATCTAAGTATTCTACCAAAATGTACCTGGAAGGAGCCAATTCTAAACAACATCAGGAGAGAGCAGATCCTTAGCACAGACGTCATATTGAGTGCTTGAGCTATAACTGTTAAACTGCAGGTGTTTGTTCAATACTTCTATCTCCTGTATGGCATCGTGCTGTAAAAATTACAGCATCAAACCTTAAAAATCTTTTCAGATATTACATATGCAAGCAGGTGAGTTTGGCAGGAATAATACTTCGTTTAAGCCATTGTTTCTCAAGTTCAGCAATTTTAAGAGGTGTGGATTTCAACTCCCAGAATCCCCCAGCCGACTCTGGCTTAAGAAACACAGGTTTAAGGCATCAGTAAGCGCATTTGTGACAATGGGGACAGCACTTATTTTTATTACTATTGTTTTCACCTCCAAAGGCCAGATGGTTCTGATACCGTGATATCACTAGAGTAGCTTAGGATGGCATTTGGCCTAACTCTTTTGTAACTGGGAGGAATGAGGAGCTTTGAGATGCACTTTACATACAATAAGTTTACTTGTTGTTTTTTAAAAAATAAAAACTTATGCAATGCAACTTTAGTAACAGATCTGCGATCACCAAGAGTAACAGAAAAGGAGTGACTCACCCAGATGTAAAGCTGCCTATTGAATTCCTATCTGCGCTGAGGCCTTTTTTTTTTTAGTTGAGATTTCCTCCTCTGAAATATTTTTCTCATCAGAATGGCAGAAATTAAAGGTCAACCATCATAACACAGTGAAATAATGAGTCTAAACAATAAACTAAGAAGAATGAAAAAGACCAGGACCCTATAGAATATTGTTTTTTATTTATCACTTACATCCTACAAACACATTACTTGGGGGGGGAGGGAGGGACAAGCTCTACATTTGTAGAAAGCAGCTGAAAAAGTGTCAGATTTCACACCTTACCCCAAATTTGGCTTATGTTCACAAAATACTTGGAAAGGCACCAAAAATAATTCCAAAAACATTTCAGTTTTCAAGCCGCTAACATTGAAAGTACACATTCATATTTATTTTATGGTTTACAAAACACCAGAGGCAAGGAATGCTAGGCAGGCATGTGGCAGGAGCTACAGAATGCAGATATCTTTAAACTCCGTTTTGTGCAAACAAGGCTCATTCGTTCATTTATCTTATTTTCTAAATAATTGTGATAAGCATTGCAGTGGGAAAAAAGCAGTGAAACAATGCAGATCCACAATACCTGCCAAAGCAGCAAGGTGTGGAAATAGCCAACTGCTCATCATGAAAGATAGGTTTTCAATCCTAAAATAAAGGGAAATTGTCTTGTATTTTGATCAACCACTAGATCAAGCAGAGGCTCCAGATTGGACCTTATTTCTGGTTCCCAATGCCATTTTTTCAACCATTATTCAAAATGTATGCAATTTCGAACTTTGGTGTCTGTTATTCTTGTGCAAAAAGGCATTATCTGAAGAGCCTTTGTTAGTTAAGAGTGTCAATGCATTGACTGGGTTAGGATTAGGGTTAAGTCATCCAGTTGATCTTTCCAGTCCCCTAATCTGCCTGTGGATCCTTTCAAGTCAGCCCAATAGGTCAGAAAACATAATTTAATAGAGTGACAGAATATTTTTTGCACAGGTACAACCATGAGGGTTTTTAAAAAATTATTTCAAAGCTGCACAAGGTTAAACAATGTTTGCACGTGCCCAAAGAAATAAAGTATATTTTGAGAATGCATTTCTGTCACTTTTTTGAAGAATACCTTTACTCTTTCCATCTACCTTTCTTCAGTTAGGTTTATTTCAAATTTGTCCTGTTGATTTAAAGGGGAATACATAAGGGATTAAGGTTTAAGAGAAAATAATTGTCTCTGAATTTGTTTGGAAGGCCAATAATTTCAGAAAAGCTGGCCTCTTTTATTTATAGAGTTATAATAATGTAATAGGCAGTTCATTGTCATTGTGCTTCCATATTAGAAATCACTGGGGTTTGTTCAGTGATAATAATCACACTCAAGTTGCCTGTTGCAGATTTCTTATGCAAATATCAATAAAAGAAATGCACATAAGATACATCAAATGCTTTCATATGCGCTCACAGGAATTGCATGCTGAAATCAATCTCCGCAAACAATGAACTAATATTCTCTATATCCCATTCAAGCCAATAAAATATTACATTGTAAATCTTGGAGAATATCTATGGGATCACTGTAGTCAAAAAGGATTGGATGGCCAATTAAAATATTTTTAAAAAACAGAAAAATGGAGATGATGTTGGTAGAGAAAAAATACATGAAGGTCTACAATGATATAAAATGACCATGCCAAATTTGAATCTGAGAGTTGTGACATTAATGCATTGGGAGCATTCTGTATCTGCATATGGCCTTAAAGGCAACATTAACTCTTTAATAAGACATGTACCTGGCATGCAGAAAACTTTCGTTTGGTCCATGCATCTCCAGGCAGTTCTTCTGTCTTCTGAGACCCCCAAGAATAGTACTAAATGGAAATTATTGTACTAAATGGATTAAAACCTTGGAACATACATTTCCCAAAGTTAACATACGTAGTGTTAAAAGAAATCTGGCATTGTGACTATGGACAATACTCAATAAAGCTCTCAGCCTGTACAATTTATTGCATCATCATAAATGCTGCAAATCTTATTTAACTATCTTAAATTTTCTGAGATTTTAATAAAGATTGCCCACAAATTTTCAAGCAGAGCATTCCTTGATATAGGAATAAAAGTTAAGCTTCTCAAGAATTTGAACACTCTACTATTTTTGAGTTGTTGAAGAATTACATTTTATGCAAAGCCTTCACAACATCTATTCTATCTTGTCCTATTGTCCCTGAAACAGAAAAATCTTCTTGGATAGAAAGTGAAATGTTTTCAGAGAAAAAACCAAGAAAGTCCAGTTGCCTTTTGGAAAAAAGCCCCTTTGGGACAACCATGATTGAGAAGCTCCATAGATGTTTTGTCCCCTTTATTCTATAGTTTTCAAAGGCTCAGTCAGCTTATGGACAGTTGGGCTAAAAAAATGCCTGGCTGCCTTTTTTGCATTTCTCTGTTAAATTCCTTCAATCGTACTTCATGTTTAACAGATGATTTTTAAAAATATTATCATATTTTGCCATTACATTAAAAAAGAACATATTTTAACATATTGATGCGATAAACTTACATGTCCTCCAAACGTTCCTGAGATAAATTTCAGAAGTATTTCTTTACAATACCTTCACAGATACATCTACACACAAGAAATTGGTCAATGGGTGACTGTAAAAACAAATGGCAATGTGTAAATGTGCTACCACAGATCAAACACTAGATACATCAGTAATAACCAAGCACAGTACTCTCTAAGAACAAATCTCATAATTGCTTAATGGTGTCAAATAAAACATTTGGTGTCTATATAATTGTTCCTATAAGATAAACAAAGCAAAATGAAGAGAAAGACACTATATGGTGAAGTGTAATGAATAAATGAAGTGATGGGGAAAATGAGGGGGGAAATTACAAAGACCAAGGGAACACGGGGAATCCCATTTCCTTAATAGTTCCTCTCCATTTTACTTAACTGTGTGTAACATGTTAAAGCTAAAAAAAATATCAATCAAATTCTCCCTCACATAATTATTCTGTTTTCTGGTTGCAAGTTTTCTTTTGTTCCATTCTTAATTAAGTAGAAGAGTTACACATTATTTGTACAAATATTTGAGGATACTTTTTTCTTTAAGGAACACATATTTATACACATTTGCCTAGCATCCATACTTTTTGAAAACAAGTTCCCCCTACAAAAAAAAAGCATTTTGAGAATTTAAGTATATGCATTTTTGGCTATAATTTTCCAAAAGTACATATTCTTTTTGTGATGTTGCTTTGAACTGTTAGCTGCGTAACAACATTCTAAAAATAATTCTGACTTCAACATCTTCAAAAGTTTTGAATTGCTCACAAACAGTATTTCTAAATTAAGCCATCTATTTAGTCTCAGTCAGGGGTGTCAAACTCATGTCTTCATGGCGGCATCACGTGACGTATTGGGACTTTCCCCCCCCCCTTTGCTAAACCGGGCATGGGTGTGGCCAGTGCATGATGTATCTGGCCTGCAGGCCGGGAGTTTGACAGCCCTGGTCTAAGTGAAGATCTGTAAGAATGACACAATTGAAGATATAGAACAGCTCCTTTTCATGAAAGAAAGGTGCAAAGCTAAAGCTTTTCAGGTGAAAATGAAAGGTGTTCCTTTAATAAGGAAACAAAGAAATGTTTCTTTAGGATGATGAAAACATCTAGCAAAAAAAATCCAGGAAAGTACTTTGTGCAGAGACAAAAGAGGCTTAGCTGAAATAATCCAGAAATGTAGCTATATTTCACTGTTGCAGAAACTTCAAAGGAGTCTGATGCCCCCTTTGCAGATGGACAGATTTGTTATGGGATCAACCTCAATGGACAAAGAACTCTATTTGGCAAGAGTGATTGTGGGCTCTCCTATCCTTCTTTTACTCTATTTGGTTTTTATGTTTTCTTTCCTCAAGATAAAAACGGTAACAGTAAC
Organism: Pituophis catenifer annectens; assembly: GCF_029215685.1. Lineage (NCBI taxonomy): Eukaryota > Metazoa > Chordata > Lepidosauria > Squamata > Colubridae > Pituophis > Pituophis catenifer. Next base: position 318,763,128 of record NW_027256881.1, on the reverse strand, counting down.
AGAGTCGGGAGAGACCTTGGAGGTCATCTAGTCCAACCCCATGCTCACGCAGGAGACCTATATTAGGGATTCGAACCGCCAAACTGCCAACCTTTCTGATCGACAAGCTCAGTGTCTTAGCCACTGAACTACCTTAGCCACTGGGGAATCAAACTGAAGGGCCAAGCTCACCCTTACTCGAAAGCCAGCAAAACAACCCAAAACTCTGTTCTTAAATTCTGCCATTCCTATATGTAGCTGATGTTATCACATGTGCAGCTGGGTGCTATAATGAAAGATGCATGGAGTCTAGTTCAGAAAAAAAAATGAATTTATCAGACATTGGGGAAACTATAATGTTGAACTTTCTGCTGCATTCTATAAACCCCAAACACTGAATTTTGTCATTGTTTTCATAAGCACACAGAAAAGTTTCAGCCAAGCACCTTTTCCCTACCTTGGGTTTTCTAGAGCAGTGTTTCTAAAATTTGGCAGCTTTAAGATGTGTGGATTTCTACTCCAAGAATTCTCTAGAGCAGAGGTCTTCAAACATGGCAGCTTTAAGACTTGTGGACTTCAACTCCCAGAATTCTCCAGCCAGCTGGCTGGCTGGAGAATTCTGGGAGTTGAAGTCCACAAGTCTTTAAAGCTGCCACGTTTGAAGACCTCTGCTCTAGACAGCATGGGGGCTACTCTGGGAGTTGAGCTCCATACGTCATAAAGTTGCCAAGGTTGAGAAACACTTCTCTAGAGCAAAAAACAAAAACAAAAAACAACCCTACTTCCTATTTTAGTCCCAACTTCCCTTCTGTGCCAGCTGAAGAGGTGGGAGAAATGCTTGGAACCAAATCGGAAATGATTGACCACTGGAATCCTGAGAACTTCCATTGTCCTGCTCTAGACTTCAACTCTATGCTTTGTTCCATACAGAAAAGAGCAGAGCGAAAGTACTTGCTCAAAATAAAAGTGCAAAAGCCCGTTGATGTGTCAAATCCCACCAGGCAGCTGAGCATATCTAAATTATTTTATATGCCTAGAACTGAATTTGATGTTTCCATAGATTGGCTGTTCTTAGCTTTTATTTTTCATGCTAATCACTAGCATGATCAACGAGAACCAGATGCAGTGGTTAAGTCACCAGGCTAAAAACTAGGAGATTGTGAGTTGTAGTCTTGTCTTAGGCACAAAGCCAGGTGACCAGTCTCACTCAGCCATAGGATGAAGCAGTAAACCACTTCTAAAAAAAACTTTGCAAAAAACCTGCAGAGGCATGTCCTGGCAGTCACCAGAAGTCAACACTGACTCACAAACAACTCCCCATAATAAATAAATAAAATGCTACATTGAAATCAAAAGCTGTTAAAGGACCATTGAAAAAGCTCACATGGCAGCTTCAAGCAGCACCCACAATCTTCTCAGGTGTCCCTAAGATCCCCCCTCCCAATTAATTCTTATTATTCCATTTTAAATATTTATTTGCTTAAAACTCAAGATTTGACAGTCTTACATGATTTTTGTTAATTACTTGTATATCATGCCCGACACATGGATTATCTGCAGAACCTTTACCAAATCCCAGGGGTTCCTGGCAGCTGTGGCCACACAGATTCCTGTTGGGAATGAAGAGTTAATGGGGGAAATGCCCTATCAATGGATATTCCCCCCAAAAGAAAAGAAAAAAGAAAATTTCTAATCAGTGTTGTTCAATTGAAATCAGGCAGCTTTTCCATGAGTTTCCTATTAACGAGTAGTTGTTAATTTTCCCCCCTCTGAAGCCTGAGGTTTCTCAAGTTAACAATTAAAAAGTAACATAAACAGTTAAAATGGGATTTAAATTCTGGGAGTTGAAGTCCACTCCTAAAGTTGCCAAGGTTGGAGACCCCTGGTTTAAATCATTTGAACTAATTATTGACTGTTTCAGACAGAACAGGTCTGATTACAGAGAAAGTCTGGATTCCTGTCCTAAAAGCTGAAGGAGGAAGAAGTCAAACATGAGACGGCATTCCAAAGGTTGAGAGAAACAGCAAGGAAGACTTTTCTCACGTATCCAACACACAAACCTTGGAATGGAGGGGCATCTTTAAGAACTTTAACATGACTGAGTATAATTAATTTAAATAATTCATTAGTGGTTGTTTTTTAATTATTCTCAGTACTTATGGTTGTTTACAAATAAAATATAATGTGGATGTTTTAATGTTGCCTATATTTTACAAACTGCCTTAGAATATGTTATATGTAGAAAGAATGAATGCATAGATTTTCACGACCGGACAGGATGAAACTGAGATGCGTGATCTTATATTCAAAGAAATTTAGGACTTTAAAAATAAAAAAACAATTAATTGTACCCCAAATAGAACTGACAACAAGCAGGGGTGTCAATATCGTGCCTAACCTAGTTATGAAGTCTATCAATGAGAGGTCAAGGGAGATAATGCATGTAATGATGTCATGATGTAAATAGTTGCCTTAAATCAATATAGCTATCTAAAGGTAGAAGGTGTGTTTCACTATTTTATGTTATTGTGGCTTACTGTAGCTGTTACTGTTCTTGGTTGCCCTGTTTTGTATCAGTTGAAGTTTCTGGACACTTCTTAAAGAGAACCCAACATGAAGAGCAGTGTAGTCAGGCACACTTCACAGTTTCCAGGGATGGTTCAGGGATGCTTCAGGGATACTAAACCTTGCATTCTTAAGGGCATTTCCTAGGCCAGTGCTGGCAAACCTTTTCAGCACTGAATGCCGAAATGGGAGCGCACGCGCACACGCATGCCGGAAACCAGAATGCCTGGTGCGTGTGCCAGAAAGATGATTGTCTGGTTTCCGGTGCACACCTGGTCTTCCGGTTTCCCGTGCGCCTACGCACATGAAGACCAGCTGGCTGGTGGCATGTGCGCGCCAGAAATCAGAAGATCATTTTCTCGGTGCACATGTGCGGCTGCTCTTCCAGTTTCCGGTGCTCCCGCATGCGTGAAGACCAGGTGGACAGCGCACCGGAACCCGGAAAAGCAACAGGCGACGGCTCGCATGCCCAGAGAGATGGCTCTGCGTGCCATTTCCAGAATGTGTGCCATAGGTTCACCATCACAGTCCTAGGCTAACTTCTTCATCCCAGGTGCTTGCATATAAAACTCACATATGAAGCTGATCATTTTACAAGCTTTAGAATAATGTATGCATTTAAATATTCATATGGAACAATAATGCATATACAATTCCTTAACTGTCCTTAATGATGCCACAGTTCCAACTATGTTTTATATATTTGTGTAGAGCTGCCTCCTACAATGAGAAGCTGGTAGGGATACATGAATGTGATTGACTGGGCTCATGGGTTGGCACATGGACATGCATAAGGTGGTTGATCAGACACATTCTATTTGGTCCTCCATTTCCTATTTTGTACTTCCAGGTTTGTCTGTAAACACCTCAATCTCATATAAAATAACCATAATTATTTTTGATCTTCAGTACTTCAAATATTACATCACTATTCACAAATGCTGAATATTCATTGCAATAATTCCTTCACAACAATAGCAGAATATTGTACAAGTTTCTAAGTGGAAATAAAGCCACAGGTACTCGAACATAGAACTCAAATGCATGGTAAATGCTTAGATAGCAGTCAAGACAAACGGGGGCTTTAAAATGCTGCCAGTTCATTTTATCCGAATGAATCTAGAAATGAGCTCTCCAAACCCAGGCTTTGCAATTAAATATGAAGACCTGCTCATCATTCCCCTTTACTAACTTATCTAAAGTACATTTGCACAATGGAAAACCATATTAAATGTCCGTTGCAATTAATAAGCTGAACAACATGCATTTTTAATGCAAGCAGTTTTTCCTGTTTGCTGTAATGTGCAGCTTGATGCATTGATGAACAGCGTCATGTCAAGCTATTCAGTTTCTTATCAGAAGTTGCCTCTCTTTCTGCCCTGACAGATATTCATTGTGAGATTTTAGGTTTTTGAGTTGTCCAGCTCTCCTTTAAAAAAAGAAAAGAAAAGAAGCTTATATTGGCATCTACCTAGGATACCATGAAGCTTAAGGCTGTTTTGGCAGTTAAATAGTCTCCTCTACGGTAGAAGGCACTCCAGAAATGCAACGTTTGATAAAACCACAAATCATCAGCTGGTTGTTCAGTTCCAACCACATGGGGCTTTTCTAAAACTGTCTAAGTTGACAGACAACATTCAGTCTGAAAAAGATTAACAAATGGTCCAGTAAAAATTGTAATGATGCCGTAGTTTTCTTAACAGCAAATATCCAAAGTTTTGATCTGGATATTTCTTTCATTCTTTTTTCTTTTTCTTTGGGTTTTTCCTGGATTTGGACTTCTGTGAAATCACTGCTGGACTTCATCTGTTGTCTCTGCTGGTTCCAATGGGCTATTCTCAAGATTGGAGACGGGTGTTTTCTTGTGGCTACGGACAGTGTGAGCATTGAGCATCTCCAGCAACAAATCGTAGACTGGTACTACATTCTTGCACTTCATACTAAGAAGATGCTCCATCCCTTTGTTACTGTAAAGAAAACATTGTGATCAGAAAGAAGTGCTGAGATTTAAAATACAGAGGTGCTCTAGGAGATTCTACAAGATTTTTAAATGATTCACACAACTACACAATGTTGCATAACAGAATATATGGAAGGTATTTGTTTGGACCATCTAGCAGACGGATGTCAAACTCGCGGCGTCACATTGCCGTCACGTGACGTTTTGCGAGGTTTTTCCCCTTCACAGAGCTGGGACGGGCTTGGCCTCCGCATGATGCATCTGACCCGGGTTGCCAGTTTGACACCCCTGATCTAGCCCAATTCCCTGCTCAAAGCAGGAATTCTACAACAGCATCCTTGATAGAGGACCACTTCGCTTGAATAGTACCAACAAAGGAGAAACCAGTGAGCTCTTGCCAGCAATGCAAAACAAAAATGGATTTAGAATATTAAAATTAATAAAAAGTAAACATTAATATTAAACTTTAAAAACTAAAACAGAAAACACTTGAAAGAATATTTATAAAATAAAATTGAAATTTTTAAATACTTCATGACTGCATTCAGGAATTCAGTAAACACTATGAAAGATTGGACTATCATTTGGTCTTCTAAAAATTTTTTTTAACATGGCACTCACAGGAATTTTAATGCAGGGTTCACCTTCTATAGCATTGGAAACTCATTCTGGGGATGAGACACTGGTATCCCTCATAAGCCATTTTATCTCATGAACTATTTTGAAGCTAACTTCTAGCTGACTTGAAAAACTAAGATTGGGCAAGAAAGACTATGATCCAATAATCCTTTCTCTGGGTGGCCAATAGAAAAGTTCAAAAACAGAATTCAAGCAAGTCTGCCACTTGGGAGTTTCTGGTGTTCTCGCAATTGTGACTCTGGGCAGCACGCTTAGTATAAAATCCTAACCAAACATACACGATAAGAAAATACAAAAAGTAATGGCAGCTGAGAACAAACCCAACTCTCATCTTAAAAAAGACAAACTCACAGTGACAGGCTCATCTAACCTCCTGACTACAAGCCTGAAGTTCAATCAGGTTGCCTCTACTCCTTTTCTAGCGTACTTAGATTGCAACAGATATTAAGGAAGAATCTGCTTGTATCCCAGAGCTGGGAGGCAGGGGGAAGCAAGATCAAAGCCAAAAGAAAAACAGACCCTCCCCCAAGCCATCACATTGTCTGGTTCTGGTTTCAGAGAAGACAGATTAGATCCAGAATGTGACCGGTTCAGTCCTTAAAATGAAGAATATCACAAGGATAAGCAAGCTGTGAGCTGATTTGGAATAGCACATAGAGGGCTGATGAGGAAACTTCATTTTCTATAAATCACTGGGTGTGTGGTTTCAAATTTGAAAACCAATGACTGGATAAACCAGACTTGATTTGGAGGGGAAGGAGCAGGAAGATTAGATGGAGCTCAGATACATTATGGATCCATTGGAACCCTGGATCTAATTGCTATTTACCCAGTAAAGTAAGTGGAAGAAAAGCATTTAAAATGAAAATTATCATTCTGGCTAATGTAGCTTGCTGGTTGAAGTAAGGTCTGTCCAAATGCTGCTGGTCAGTTACTAGTCTGAAACAATAATTTTTTTCAGTTTCTGAGCAGCCAGAAATTGGGTTAATGGAAAAGTTTCTATAAAAAGCAAAATAAGCCAAAAGCCAGCTTGTGCTATTTCTTACTTTCACTGATGGAAAAGTCAATATTCATTAAGCCAATTCCATGTAATGATTCAACCTTTTTCAATGTGTCCTTTAAAAAGTATCAATAAATTTTCCAGTGCCAGGTCAATGTATTAACACAACCACAGAGCAGACTTTCATTGCCATCACAAAGTAAACAACTTACATGGAAGAGCTGGGTAGAAGAGTTTAAAGGGAAAAAAATGAACCAGGTAAATCTAATCAAAATTATTCTGCTCTTGCACCAAGAAAAAAATGAGGATTATTAATGGCATTGTCATTCAGCTATTTTGAGAGACTGAGGATGAAACAAGTTGTTTTAGTTCTGATAAGCAACACAAATAAGATTTGCCTCTATAGCTGGCTGGGGAATTCTGGAAATCGAAGCCCCCACATCTTAAAATCACTAAACTCGAGAAGCACTACTCTTGTAAGGCAGGATTGTTTCCTATGAGTTCAGCTACACTGAAGCTAAAGTTTTGTGTCCTAACTCAGTATTTTGAAGTGAACAATGCATGATTTTTCACTTAAGCTGACTATCTTCTTAACTTGCTCTGAGGAAACTTCAGAGTGAACTACTGAAAAATTGGGTGCTCCAAAAAGTCATACACTGTTCTAGGCTTTACTGCGCTAAATAGCAGGTCAAGCCAATCTGGGTTTGGGCCAAGGGGAATGGGAGAAGCAGGGGCCAACCCTTATCAGTCACCATTTGCAATCAGATCCACTGAAAAGCAACATTATTCTTTTGATGGTATATAGAGCTATCTCTGCTTCCCTGTATTTCTTCTATTAAGATGGGGAGAGCTTTCTTGGTAGCAGTGTCTTGCTTATGGAACTATAACACCAAAGAGATGCTCCTAGCAGTTCCCTATCATCATTGCTGATTTTTGATCTTTTCAAGGCTCATATGCCTGCCAACCCAAAGTACAAGTAGTCCTCGACTTATGACCACAATTGAGCCCAAAAGTTCTGTTGTTAAATGAGACATTTGTTAAGTGAATAGTGCCCCACTTTATGACCTTTCCTGCCTCAGTTCTTAAGTGAATCACTGCAGTTGATAAATGAGTAACCCGGTTGTTAAGTGAATCTGGCTTCCCCGTTGACTTTGCTTGTCAGAAAGTCACAAAAGGTGATCACATGATCATGGGGATGCTGCAAAAGTTGTAAGAAACAGTCATAACAGCACTTTTTTCAGTTCTGTTGTAACTTTGAACAGTTGCTAAATGAACTGTTGCAAGTTGAGGACTACCTGGATAAATCTCTGAATAGAGAGAGCCCATCCTCTTTGCCAGTGCCAGTTATGCGCATCCAAGGACAGCAATAGAACCTGCATGCCCTTTTTTTAAAAAGATTTAGATGTTCATTAAACTGATACTTCCAAGGGCTACAGTCCAAGCCAACTCTAGCCAGCCAAACTGGGCTAATTCTGTCTTCTTTATGGTCCGTCTTTTCTTTAACCTGGGTGGAAACTGGACAGCTGTTCAAATAGTTGGTGTTTCAAGGAAAGGATTAGCTTCTGAAAGGCCTTCAAACAGAAGGCTGTTCTTTTAAAGAATGACCTAGGAATGGCAAGCTGACAAAAGCCTGGGATTTGATTCACCAAGGTTGCTTATTTGCTTAAATGTATTAGCCACCTAGTTCCAATGGATGGTCTCTCCCAAAACATTGGAATCCATTCTGCTCTGTACAATGTGTGTTACAAAATTAGTGCAAGACTAATTTTTATTGAAGTTCCACTGTGTATCCACTGCTGTTACAGTCAGTGATATATACAATTAAGAGGTATAGAATAGAATAACAGAGTTGGAAGGGACCTTGGAGGTCCTCTAGTGCAACCCCCTGCTTGGGCAAGAAACTCTACACCACTTCAGACAAATGATTATCCAACATCTTCTTAAAAACTTCCAGTGTTGGAGCATTCACCACTTCTGGAGGCAAGTTGTTCTAACTGTCAGGAAATTTCTCCTTAGTTCTAGGTTGCTTCTCTCTTTGATTAGTTTCCACCCATTGCTTCTTGTCCTACCCTCAGGTGCTTTGGAGAATAGCTTGACTCCCTCTTCTTTGTGGCAGCCCCTGAGATATTGGAACACTGCTATCATGTCACCCCAAGTCCTTCTTTTTATTAAACTAGACATACCCAGTTCCTGCAACCGTTCTTCATATGTTTTAGCCTCCAGTCCCCTAATCATCTTTGTTGCTCTTCTCTGCCGTCTTTCTAGAGTCTCCACATCTTTTTTACATCGTGGCGACCAAAACTGGATGCAGTATTCCAAGTGTGGCCTTATCAAGGCATTATAAAGTGGTATTAACACTTCATGTGATCTTGATTCTATCCCTCTGTTTATGCAGCCTAGAACTGTGTTGGCTTTTTTGGCAGCTGCTGCACACTGCTGGCTCATATTTAAATATGAGGTAACAAAAACTTAGTGTTAGTATAAACTTGCAATGCAATATGCCAGCTCAAATGTTGTTATAAAAATATTTCTGGGCACGGAGCTGTGTAAAGGTCTAAACATTTTCATAATTGAACAATGTAATATTTTTGTACAATAAGATGCACTTTTCTTACAAGTACTGCTAAAACATTTAATTATCAGCTTTGGAAGCTGGCTATATTTCAGCAACTTGAACTTGGCCTTGTGTTTTTTAAGCAAAAATTCTGAATGAAGCTTTCTTCGGGAAAAGCTAATTATTATCACATCATAGAAAGCATTGCCTTCCATGAATTTTGTATTATATTTATAAAATCTTTGTTACAATAATTTTAATAGTTTAAAAATGATTAAGTAAAAATGTACTGCTCAGCCCAGCACTCTTAAAATTGCATTTTAATGTATTTAATCCATAGAATTAATGGACATTTGTATTAGTTTTAATTTTGACTGGCTTCTTAAAAATAAATTTCTTTTATTTTTATTTGTATACCCCCATAAACCCTCAAAGTTACGTTTTAATTTAACTTAATATTTCAATTCAATTTGTCCTTACAATTGAATTACAATTCATCTATGTAGGATGATAATATTTAATGACAGAATATTCTGTCATTAAAAATAAAATTCCACAAATAATGTATTAGATTAGATGAAAACTGAGGCAAATTTTTATCATTTAATCTTTTTTAAGGTCTATTTTTCAAAAGGAACTAATTGGCCTTCAAAAAGAGACATGCTTTGGAAAACAAAATGCAATAGCTTTAGTTACCTGTTGTTCTCCAGCAATAGATCAGAAACATACCGCCTTTTCTAAGCAGAATTCTTTGCTTATAAGACAATTCAGAACATAACAATATGGTATCCAATATATAATGATCATCATATATGTTATAGATGTTGTATTATACAAGTGAAATTGCTGTGTATATTATGCACAAATGGATTATATATATTTACAGTTACATTAATAAGCAACATATATAAAAAGCTATGTAATAATTCATAAGGAGAAATGAAAGCAGAAATGAAAAGTAATGCAAGGAAGTCATCTCTCCTCCTTCACTATCAAAGGCACAAACAGAAAAACAGAAAACAGAATAACCCAGTTGGAAGGGACCTTGGAGGTCTTCTAGTCCAACCACTTGCTTGGGCAGGAAACCCTACACCACTTAAGACAAATGATTATCCATTCTGTTCTTAAAAACTTCCAGTGTTGGAGCATTCACCACTTCTGGAGGCAAGTTGTTCCACTGATTAATTGTTTTAACTGTCTGGAAATTTCTCCTTAGTTCTAGGTTGCTTCTCTCCTTGATTAGTTTCCACCCATTGCTTCTTGTCCTGCCTTCAGGTGCTTTGGAGAGTAGCTTGACTCCCTCTTCTTTGTGGCAGCCCCTGAGATATTGGAACACTGCTATCATGTCACCCCAAGTCCTTCTTTTCATTAAACTAGACATACCCAGTTCCTGCAGCTGTTCTTCATATGTTTTAGCTTCCAGTCCCCTAATCATCTTTGTTGCTCTTCTCTGCACTCTTTCTAGATAAAAAAGATAACAAGTTGCAAGAAGACATCTCCAACACCATCTAGAATGGTCTTACCTTGCATGCCGAACATGAGAAAGTAACATCAACAAATTTGCCAAGCGAGTTGTTTGTTGGGGTAAAGGGACCCCACTCTTTGCAATGACCCACACCAACGCATCTGTCACTGAGTTTAGCAGATGGCTCAGTTTTTTGTTGCTTTCAGGTTCTTCTGTAGCAGATGACAGTGGATACATGCCTGCACAAGAGTACAAAAAATCAATGTTATAAGGAATCCTCCTTCCCTTCCGATGATTAAATCTGAATTAAACATTTATTCTTTTGGGTCTATATGGTTCACAACGAGGGATAGCTTTTCAAGATTTAAGGTAGGAAATGTAAAAGTTTTCAACTCAGCCTGAAGATTCTGGGAATCAAACTTAGAAATCTTTACATACAAAGCAACTATTCTGTAACTAAGCTATAGCCTTACTTTCTGATATAATAATAATAATAATAATAATAATAATAATAATAATAATAATAATAATAATAATAATAATAATATCAGAAAAGTTGAAGAAAGAGACAGCTACTTCTGTCTGCAGAAGACCAAGCCATAAGAACAAATGCATACAAAGCCAGAATTGGAGAAGACAGCAACAGATAGCAAGTGCCCCCTTTGCAAAGAAGCTGAAGAGACAGTAGCTCCACCTGGTTAGCTGCTACAAGAAGATTGCAGAAACTGACTACAAACAATGCCATGGCAGTAGCATAAATGGTCTATCAGAATATCTTCAAAAAGTATCATTTGCCTACAAACAAGAACTGGTGGGACCATAAAATGAAGAAGGTAATAGAAAATGAAAAAGCTAAATGCCCTGGGACTTTAGACTTCAAATAGACAGGCACCTGTCAAATAACATCCCAGACTTAACAATTGTCGATAAGAAAGACAAAAAAAATCTGTGTACTGGACGTGGCAGTACCTGGAGACAGCAGAATAGAAGAGAAAGAACTGGAGAAGATAATAAAATACAAACACCTGCAAATAGAAATAAAATGACTGTGGCAAGATAACAGATGTAGTAGTATAGTACTAATAGTAATAGGCACTTTGAGTTCAATCCAGTGGTGGGCTGCTGCATGGTCGCAAAGGTTCAGGCGAACCTTAGCTCTGATCTCTGGCTAGGCCCGCCCATCCACCCCTGTTCTATGCTATCCATTATTACGTACTTTCTGGCTTGTTTGCTGGCCCAGCTGCGTTGTGCACCGCCCCCTGCTATTCTCACCGGAGCTGCCTGAGCTGATTAGGAGCCTGTTTGAAGCTCTGTTTCTCTCCCAAAGGGGCGCGTGCAAACAAAGCGACCAGCGAACTCTTTGTTACAGAAAGTGCAGCCCACCTCTGGTGCAATCCCAAAACAACCGGAACACCACTTGAATACATCGGCATTGATAAATTCACTATCAGTCAATTGCAAAAGGCAGCTTTACTTGGAACAGCTTCCAAGCCTGCAATGCTACTTCTAACACCGTCAAACGGCTGACTGCTCGATGGACCATAATGATAATAATGTAATTGACAAACATTGTAAGAATTTTTTAGCAAAGATATAGCAATAGAATTTGGTCTAGATAAATGTGCTATAGTAGCAATAAATTGGGGTAAAATCACAGACAGTAATGAAACTGAAATGCCAAATGACCAAACCATCAGAAGTCATCAGGATGAAGTCTAATAGTATCTGGACATTCTACAGCTGGATAAAATCAAGCACAGTCAAGTTAAAAATGAGATTAGTAAAAAAAATACATCCAAAGAGTAAGAAAATTGCTAGACAAAACTGAATGGAGAAGACACTATTAAAGCTATCAATACTTGGACAGACTTGTGATATAATACAATGCTTGTACATGAGCCAAACTAGACAGTTTGGACTGAAAAACAAGAAAATATATGACTATTCACTATGCATTATATCCTCATAGTGATAATGATAGGTTAGCCCGCCCCCACAAAAATGAAGGCAGAGGTTTTCCTCATGTCAAAATAACTGTTGAAAAAGAAAAGTTAAAAAGTTAAAAATTGGAATGTATTAAATGTTCAGGAAACAAAAAATGAATATCAAAATAATGTAATAACAAAATAAAATGCTGGCAAGGAAAAGCATTACAAGGTCAATGTCTACAAAAGATTTAGGGGACAATGGATAAAAATAAAGCCTGGCAATGGCTTGTAACTAAAATAATAAAAAAAACAAGAAACAAGAAACTGAAGGGTTGATTTTAGCTGTGCAAGAGCAAGCTATTTGAGCTAATGCAATCAAAGCCAGAATTGAAAAATCGTAAAATGATTCAAAATGCAGATTGTGCAAAGAAGCAGAAGAAATAGTAGATCATATTTTCAGCTCATGCAAGAAGTTCACAGAAACTGATTATAAACAATGACATAACACAGTCACCAAAATTATTTATGAGGACATCTGTAAAATTATCATGTGCAAGTAATGAAAAATTGGTGGGAACATATAGTTTAAAAAATAGAGAACATTATTAAACATTGATGAGAACAGACACCATATTAGCCTTGAATGAAAAAATGATAATAATTTAATGTCAATTCTGAGCAGTAGCTATGAAGATGAACTTTCTCATTTCCAAGAAATCTTTCTCAAAAATCCAGAGAAAAGTGGTGGCGGTGGTGCTGGTGGTGGGTGGAAGTTGGGAAGAGTAGCGGGTGGGGGGGATGCTTGTGTTTAACCCATGTTTCCGCCTTATTGCAGTTACAAAATATATGAAAATTGTAAACATGCTTACTAGTGGTGGGTTCCTCCCGGTTCCACCTGGTTCTGCCGAGCGGGTAGCGGTGACAATATGACATCACTGAACCAGTTCTGCCCCCCCGCCCCCTGCCCCCCACCCCCCGTATTATTCTTACCTTTTATTTGGCCCCACCCCCCATCTATTGCTGCTCCTGAATCCCAGCTGATGGCTAGAGGGAAAAAAACTGTTTAAACTCTTGCCGTGGGGCTTCAAAGGGCCGCCCTACAGCTGATCAGTGTTAAAAGAAAACAAATGAGTAGACCAGTGCCTGAAAAAATACATGAGTAGATCAGTGCCTGCAAAAATAAATGAGTAGACCAGTGCCTGCAAAAATAAATGGGTAAATCGGTACAGCTCTGCAAGCAGTTAAAAACCTGGTAGACCAGTACCTCTGCTAAATCCTAAAGAATTATCACATGACCATCAAGCCATGCCCACAAAATAAGCTACGCCCACAAAACCGGTAGTAAAAAAATTTAGAACCCACCCCTGATGCTTACTGGATCTTATCAAGTACTAAATGTACCTGAACAAAGTTTTCCTAATAAGTAGGAACTGTTCTCTCCCTTAGTTTTCCTCATATATTCTCTTGGCCCATAATACTACATACTGTAACTAGGACCAAAGAAGTAGCTGAAAGGTGATGTGAAATGTTATGTACGGCTCCTAATTATTTTTGTCTCTGCACTGTGAGCTATACCTGTGAAAGTAAGTCATAACTTAGTTCAGGAAAATCTCCAGTTAGGAGGCAGGAGTTCTGATATTCCTAATTGTCTACTAAATTCAAAGTACACAATTTGCGTTGTAACACAAAATACATCATTTGCAACATAATTCCACAAATGTGATTTGTATTTATAAAAATGTCATTACACAAAAGACATTAATTGCCACAAATTAATTTAACTGTCTAATGTACAGTAGATACTGGTAGGTGCAACAAACGTCCATCACAGGGGATGGGGCGGGATGACTGGACAGAAATCTAATCCACTGCATGTGAAGTCCACGAAATAGGGGTCCATTAAATCAGAGACAAAATTTACAGACTCTTCTAAATCTCCCTGCTCATTCCAGCCAGTTCAATTTCTTTCTGGTTAGCTGGCAACCCTAATTATATGAACACGCATGAGTTGGAAAGGCTGTTTTTTGATGTGCTGATAGCTGAGATGGTTGCCCTTTCCAAGGGTGAAAAGTGAGAACCAATGAGAAGAAAGAAACAGGCAACAGAATGACCTTAGTCGCTGCAATTTATAGGTATCACTTTTGGAGTCAGCTCTACAGGGCTTAGAATGGGACGGCAGCAGATTGGCTGTTTTCCAGGCAAGTAAAATGGAGTGTTAAATGTTTGGCTTGTTTAGTAGCTGTGAGGTCAGTTAGACCTACACTGGCACTTCAGACACTGTGATGTAAAGGTGGAGAAGTTATCTAAAGCTATTCAAAACAGGAGGTGGCATACTGCTATGCATTTGCAAGGCAAGTTTGTATTCTTCTGTCTTTATTTCACATACATACAGATATAGCAAATCCAGAAGCTATTTATGTTACCAGTTGAATTGCTCCATTCAAATTGGTTTAATGCTGATGCCCAAATATCTATAAAGAGATTTACAGTTCAGTTGGGGAAAATGTACTACCTATATCATCTATCATCTATCTATCTATCTATCTATCTATCTATCTATCATCTATCTATCTATCTATCTATCTATCTATCTATCTATCTATCTATCTATCTATCTTGTTTCCCCGAAAATATGACATCCCCTGATAATAAGCCCAATCGGGCTTTTGAGCTCATACACTAAAATAAGCCTCCCCCCGAAAATAAGCCCTCCCTGAAAATATTTAAACATAGAGCTGGAAATCAGATAAGATGGCAAGAGGAGCCCCATCTTGCTCCACAGGCCCCAAAATAATAAGACCTCCCCGAAAATAAGGCCAAGCGCTTATTTCGGGGTTTAAAAAAAATAAGACAGGGTCTTGTTTTCGGGGAAACATGCTATCATCTATCTATCTATCTATCTATCTATCTATCTATCTATCTATCTATCATCAATCTATCATCTCTCTATACATGCACACGCACACACACACACACACACACATGCATGCACACACACACACACATACACACACACACTAATTGCTAAGAGACTTCTTAGAGATTTAATTGTTACAGACATGGAAACTTAAAGAATGCCCAACTCAGTGACTAACAGGAATGGGATTCTAATCTCTGGTTGCTAAAACAAACAAAAAGTATAATGAGATATCTCTAAGACTAATAAATCTGCTACTGAGTGAACCTATACATACACACACACACACATACATATATCATACAGCTATTTATGCAAAGGTATCTCAATTTTCCACTGTCTTTTTAGTGGTCATATTTATCTAGGAAGTTAGTGGGTAACATTCCAAGGATTTATTCTATTAGATTTAATATATTTTTAGAATTCTGTGGATGCTATTATGAGAGTGTGTTGTGCATACAATGGCATCTGCAGGCACTGTAAATGACACTATGCTCAGTCTAGCCAAAAGTCTAGCTGTTTATTTCATGCTAAGACTTAGCAGGATATCACACTTCCAAAGTCCACCAAATTGTTGCTGAATGTCGGCAGTATGTTCTGGGAGACACTGAATCTTTCAAAAAGCTGGGTCTTTGGCAGTGGTGGGATTCAAGTAATTTAACAACCGGTTCTCTGCCCTAATGATTTCTTCCAACAACCAGTTTGCCAAACTGCTCAGAAAGTTAACAACCGGTTCTCCCGAAGTGGTGTGAACTGGCTGAATCCCACCACTGGTCTTTGGCCACATGTGGCTCACAAAATACAATTACCTATTCCTCATTTGCAGTCGTATAGATTTGGGGGAGAGTGGGAAGGGGATAGGAAGGAGATCCTTAGGCTGTTTATTCTTGGTAACAAGATCTGAGAGAAGACATCATCTGTTCTTTTTTTTAAAAAAAAATAATCCAGCAAAACATAATAATCATGAAATATCTATCAAGTAGAAAAATTGTTATTCTTAATGTGATGTACCTGCATACAAATCATAGGCAAAAGGTGTACATTTCAGAATGCATGAACATTAATATTTAATTATTTTAAACAATTCAATACATATTAATATAATAATTCTACAACTGTATACATTTACGTAAGTCATATTTGTGTTGTATTGATTTCTGATAAGTCATTTTCTCTTGTAAAGAACAGCAGATCATTTTTAATCAGAACATATTTGTTTTATGAGTCACAATGTAAATTGTACTTCTTGATAAAAAAAATCTAGAAGATGTCATAAGACTAGATGATCATACTGTTAAAGAACACAGCAATCATAAATATTTTATGTATTTATTAGTATTTATTACATACATGCATTTATTCTATGTATGTAAAACCTTGGGAGAAAAAAAAGACAAGATTAAAAAGTAAATTGTTTTGTAGCTAATCAATCAATCAACCAACCAACCAACCAACCAACCAACCAACCAACCAACCACATTTTATAGCCTTGCACCCTCTTCAGGATACCAGGCTGTGACTTTAAGTCACACAGTTCCTACTATGGTAATCAGTGTAACCAAATATACTGATCACTATGATAATCAGTAAAACCAAAGGTGCTTTTTCAAGAGGCAACTGGACTTTCTGTTTTTTCTTTAAAGATGTTTCGCTTCTTATCCAAGAAGCTTCTTCAGCTCTTTGGAATAAGGGATTCTGCCTTATTTCTTACTTTCCAACTCTATTTCATTCAGACCAGTCTAGGGACCACTTGGAACAGAGTTTTGGTAGCTTGTTCATATGCCATAAAAGGTCCCCCCACCCCACCCCGCCGCCTTGGCTTCTCTCATTTGTTAATAGTTTCAAAAAAAGATTTAACTACTCTTTCAGCTGCCCCATCAGAAGATATGTTTTATAAACTGACCCTCCAATAAACATTTTTTATTCTTTTATATTTCATGTTTCTAGATGGCCCATCTCCCTCAAGAATCATATGGATTGTGCGCATACGGGGAGAAGGAATGTTAGAAATGATTATGCTTCTATTCTTTGTGAAGAATGATAGAAGAGCTACTGTTGAAAACACAGAGCAGTGGCAGGTGGGTAGGGTAATAAACGCAGTAGTTAAAATAGAAGAAATGAGCATTGATTGGCTGCTTTATACCAACACCCATCTAGTTCCCTTTTTTTTTTTTTAATGGAATCCTTGGAAAACCCAGTTCATCTTGCAAAATATTGTGTGCGATTGGAGAGACAATAGGGAAGCAAACAATCATGAGATAAAAGCCAGGAAGGCAATCAAGCATAAAATCAGCATAGCAGGATTTATTTGCGGTTCATAAATGGCAACACACAGTATGGAAAGGCTTTAAGAATGTGCAACTCTGCTTACTATGCAGCTTATATTCATTTTGTCAATCTCTTTATTTCCTTCTCAATATAGATGGTTATTCAATCTTTTCTTTGACCATTACATTGTTCCACATTGAAGTGTCCAAGACAAAATGCCTTAGAGCAAAACAATAGTTTACAACATCCTAAAAACACTAATGGTGATTACGTTCAGTTAAATTAGCTTAGCTAATTAGCTAAATTAACTAAGCAGTTGTTAAGAAAATGGCTCTTCTCTGAAAATGCCGATACTCTATGTAAGTTTTAAATAGAAAAAGAGTGGCTCACGTGAATGCCCCGTTCAGGATAATGCCATAATTAATTATAAAAGTAAATATCATATTCACAATTCAGACAACATTTAAAAGGTTTTGAAATTCGCCTGCTTTCAATGAGAGCTATCTAAAGGTCCCTAAAATAAAATAAAAATAAATTTGACTACAAATATGTTTTCGAAGCTTTTAGAAGCATTTCATCCAGATAGGCACTTGAGTTTGTTATGATGATTAGCCTCTCAAGCACAACTGTAACCATCACTGATTCATGGGCTCGTTGGATTGTAAAGGAGGCCTCTTTTCTCCAATACAACTGATAGTGAAAAGAGCCCTCTATTGCTTTTGATAATGGTAGAGAGACAGCTTATATATGAACATGCATACACATGTGTGTGCATGTATTACAACAGGCGCCATCAATTTGAAAGGGAGAAATATGTTTTAACACCCTCATTTTTTAATGTAAGAAATAACTTGCTCAATTTGATCATCAGATCCTGTATTTGGGGGTCAATCAAAAGAACAGCCCCCAGAGGGGTTGGAGAAACACTGGTCTGGAATATACAAACTTAATTCCATAGAAACAACTGGGAAAACAATTGGATGCAGGCACACAATCATGCAGAATGGCACAATATAATGACCTAGGTCCGCGATGGCGAACCTATGGCACGCGTGCCACAGGTGTCACATGGAGCCATGTTGCCTGGCATGCCAGCTTAGCTCCGGGAGTCTCTGGAGGCTGGGGACAGCAAAAAACATCACTTCCTATCCAACTGGAAGTTGGGAAATGGGCCGTTTCGGTCCTCCGGGGGGGTGGGGAAGGTTGTTTTCGCCCTCCCCAGATGCATAGAGAGGATCTGGAGCCAGGTGAGAAAGAAAAATGGGCCATCGCGTGCCAAGAGCGGGGGAGCGGGGGAGGGTCGCACACGCATGCGCGGGGCGAGGCGCATAGAATTATGGGTGTGGGCATGCGTGCATGCGCGCAAACCTCCCCTGCCCCCCCTTCCTGGCACGTGATGGCAAAAAGGTTAGCCATCACTGACCTAGGTCTTAGGTATAAAACCATTATAATATAAGGAAGGGAAAGCACTTCAGGTGTTTTTATTTCATTCACCTGAACAGTTCTTGCGTCCTTTGAAATTTTTCCTACCACAACCCAACTTTTTGTCTCAATAATAAGCACAGCTTGACATGACTGAAACTTCTACTCACTGGAATTGAGAAGAATCATTGCCTTGACACAGAGATATTCTTTGTGCTGCAATTTCAGCTCTCGAAGCCTTGAAGTTGTTGCCAAGAGCATATCAAAGATTTCCAAAATTCCTTCTACACATTTTCCCTCATCCCTAATTTGAAAATAGTCAGAGGATTACTTGACATACAAAGCATGTTTTCCACCAAAATACTGCATTTTATTCCAACATATAGTCACATTTTGCCTCTACTAAGTGGTTCATATTTTATGTACGCTGTGCGTATTTTAAGCATTAAATGTTCAATACAATCTTTGTTCATTTTATAAAAGGTGAAATCATACCTTCATTACAAGTTAACTCATGATCATATTCTTTTAACTTTCTTGCTTCCAGCAGTTTCTCTTTCTGTCTTGCTGTTCTGATGCTTAAAACTTCCTCCTAAAATTATATTTCATTCAACCTAACATCCCACACATATTTCTAGAATGACCAAAAATTCCAGGCTTGTTTTGACTAGTGAAATCACAATTGTACCGCCCCACCTACAGTTTCTTACAATCCAAAAAATGGTTTGTGGCTATAAAAAAAAACTGCCCAGCCTAACACTAGATTGCTACAAAGTACTTTCTATAGCCTTTCCAGTTAACTCCAACTGAACACTTGTTCAGGAATTGATGAAGCTTCTTTTAATATCATTGCCAGTAAATCTGCAGGAGGGAATGAACAGGGGTGAAGTTGAATTGAATGTTAACCATGATAGTTCATGCAGGAGAAAATATTTGGGCCTTCCTGAAAATAGTAAAAGATTGTCTTTGCTTGTTAACACATTTTCATTCAAATCTTTAACTTCCAAACATGCATGCCGGTACAACAATACTTATCTCTTACCTGTCAAGGACAAGATCTGGTGCAAATATGAGCTTCCCTGGGTGATCAATGGATCTCCACATTAGACCCACCATTAATACTTCCAACCAACAGCTTTCCAAAAGCCTTACTTGATCATATAGACTCAGCTCTATGAAGCCTTTAAAAGAAGGGGGAAAGGAAAGAAGGCATACTTACATCATGAATACCCAAATATATACACCTTCCTTGTTTCCAGAGCAATATAAATTCTTTAAAATTTAAAGTTATCTTCTTGATTCACTTGAAATTAGGAAATCCATGACCTAAATCCTTAGAAGTTTGTCAACTGTTGATTCCGAGTAGTGGACCCTTCCTTCCTTTATCTATTATTTATACTGGGTAGCAAACGTGGATTTTGGCTTTATAAAGGTGGTTTACTAATAAATAAATAAATACAGTCTGGATGCTTACTGCGAAGGATTCTACCAGACATGTTAAGATTTTGTAAAAACAATAACCTGAAGAACAAAACAGCAAGGGTAAATCAATCATAACTACAATTATCCGGTGCCCAAGGCTTGAAAGGACCACCAGGTCTTTAAAAATTTCCTAAAAATTTCCTAAATGACATAATGGTTCTCTAGAGCAGTGTTTCTCAACCTTGGTAGCTTGAAGATGGGTGGACTTCAACTCCCAGAATCCCCCAGCCAGCAGCGCTAAAATTCTTTTTAGGAACATGAGAGTGAATGCGTGTAATAAATTTAATGGCAAACTATTTTTGTACTTTGGACATTGGATTAAATCAATCTGCAGACAATAACAAAGTCTCCTTTTTGCACGATGCTACACTTCATCACATTGTTAAGTCATGAAGAAAGACAAAAATAAGAGAAGGAAAGGCATACAAAAATAAACCACATTACTGAAGATTAGGAAAAGATCTTCCCCAAATCTCAGCAGAACAGCACCAAGCTCTCTTAGCTATTTATTTTGTTTGTTTGTTAAATTTATATATCACCCATCTTCAGGGGTGGACTTCAGATCCTTTAGCAACGGGTTTGCTGCCCTGTGGCTGGGTGGGCGTGGCCGGGGTGGGCATGGCCTAGTCATCCACCTGCACCATGGCAGGGGGGGGGTTCCACCCTCCCCAGGCTCCAGAGGCTTTCTTTAAACCTCCGGGAGAGCAAAAACAGCTTCCCCTGGGCTCCAGAGGCTGGAAACAGGCCCGTTTCAAGACTTCCAGAACCTCCAGTAGGCCCATTCTTTGCCCTCCCACACCCTCCGCGCAGCCCCTGCACTTATCTGGAATGATGAACAGGCTGCATGGAGACTCCTGGGAGGGGTGGGGTGGGGCGGGGTGGGGCAAGGCAGTATGGACATGGCCAGCCAGGGATGGCATTTGGGGGTTTTCCGAACCCTGGCAATCCTTGGCTAGAGGATCACCCGAACCCTGCCAAACCCCCAGGAACTCACCCCTGCCTGTCTTACTGTCCAATGCAAGAATCAACCACTCACTTAAGAAGATCATGGTAGAGATGAAAAAGTGTTGTTTTTTTTAAGAGAAAAGGAGGAGAAAGAGGAGAAGAAGAAGGTTGTAAGAATTAATACATAAGGATGTGGAATGAAACTTCACTGCTCTCTTTCTTTAAAGAAAATGTGCTCTGGTAGGGAATGATTCTTATTAAATAAGATGGTAGAAGCAAGATTTAAGCACTAAGAACACTACAGTATTTATTTTATTTATCCCTTCTTTTATTTCTTTTACTTTACTTTATTGATTTATTTACTACTTACTGGCTAGTTTGCTTCAGTTTATACATTGCTACATTTCTGAAGGCTCAAAGTGACTTTTGTTGTGCCTATATTTCAGAGGGATGTAATCTAATTATCCTTCTGATGTTCTACTTTTTTCAAATGTTACAGTGCAATTTCCAATTAATAAAAAATTAACTACCAAAAGGAATATCACATGCATTTTTAATGTAACATGTATTTAGAAATATATTCTTACAAAAATATATATTTAAAATCTACCTGCATGAACCTAAATTTAAAACAATCTGTGACCTGCCCAGAGCCAGACAATATAAAATTTTAATAAATAAATATAAACAGTATTTGTATAATTAAATTTTCCCCCTTTTTAGGTTTCTTATTCTTAAATTAATTTGTGCTTTTTCTTGCAGATTTTTACCATGTTGTAAGTTAGTTCAAAGTCTTCTGAAACCTTTGGGTGCAGCCCTCAAAACCTCTCAAAACTTGCCACCATATTATAAATGCTATTGAGATAAAATATTAAAACTCCTAAATGTGTGGGATATTTTTGCGTTGAATTTATTAAATTTATTTTATTTTATTTAAATCCAATACCTTTACCTTGACATTGTATTCGAAGAGGAAATGCATTCTGTAGTTGTAAAAAGGTTATTCATCTTTATTTTGTAAGTGGAATATTGTGTGGACATTTATCCAGACTAAAAAGGTTTATGTTAATATCTACAGTATCAATTTTTTAAGATGATCACACTTCTATTCTGCCTTCCAACTTTCTCACACCACAGATATATCCTACAATACAAATACCGAATGCCAATTTGATTATACAGATTGAATTTAGCTAGTATTTCTCCTGATAGATTAATAAGGAAAACAGGCCACTCTGAATCAAAAGAAACAATATGGATGAAGACAAATGCTTGTTAAAAAAAAAAATGGCTTAGTCATGACTGTGGTAGACCTATCAAAATCAGTAGAACTTCAGTTAATCATGATTACATTAAGCCACATTTATTTCAAAGTGCTCTTCTAAATATGACTATAGTTGGATACAAGTTAGAGGAGTTTTTTTTCAAAGTGGGAGGAAAAAAATAACAACTGCATTTACTACAAAAATGGTTTGAATTAGAGGGGCAGCAGAATTACATACATTCTATCTCCATCGCTGTGAGTGACAAAGTAAGCAGGGAAAGTAATCAAAAGTGAAAATAGATTCATTTCCCAGCTGAGTGCAAATGTCCAGAATTCTCCAATGATCAAAGTCAAATTACTATCATCCATTCAGGATATCAAATACCTCCAAATTTCATTTAAGATTTTTAATGAAAAGCAATACGCAAGTGGCTACTGTACTGTTTTTGTGCAAACTAAGACCTTCATTTTTTAACTCCCCCCCACTTCACCACATATATATATTGTTTTTTTCAGCTGCAAAATCTGTTAAACTTTTGAACTTTTTTTATTTAAAAAACATTTAGGAAAATTTTAGATAACTTTTGTTAACTGTGCTCAGATTGTTGAAATCAAAATCTATGTAGGTAAATGTCACCAATATTAGGCAGTATTGTAGTAATGTCTGAAGTATTATTGTCTTTGTATCCTAGTTGTAAAGTTGTGTGGTTGTGGTGCGAAGCTGAACTGATTATGGTTGAATGTTAGGAGAGTCTTGTGACAATAAAAAATAGTTTGACAGTAGAATCAAAATACAGTTGTTTTAATTGTCTTCATATGTTCTGTCCTTCAAATCATATGGTTGGTCTTTTGTTGACTCCTGCCCATTCTGTATTAGGGTTGGAATAGATTATACTGTAAATACCATCAAATATATGTAGAATACAATGCAGTTAGTCCTTGTTGTGGTCCGCCAGCAGCCTGTGGAGCTGGCAGCGGAATCGGACAGCAATGAGTGCTGAGGAAGAACATGGGCCAGTCCTGGAGGCTGGGGAAGGTCCGGATGAGGGCTCTGCATCGGAGGCAGAGATGGGGCCAGGGCCATCGGGGAGTGATGTGCGGACTTCGGAGCCTTCAGAGGCTGACAGTAGAGAGTTTGAGGAACAGGAGGAGCCTGTTCCTAGTGCACGCATGAGAAGAGCTGCAGAAGGCAGAAGCAGATAGCAGAGAGGATGACTCAGGAGTAGGGCCAAGAGATGATTGGCCCCTCCCATAAGGCTTAAAAGACTAGCAACAGCTCTTGGCCTCTTTGCCAGAAAACAACCTTTGAGAGATTTGCTTCATGTTTGGCTATATTTTTCTCAAAGAGCTGGGATTACTTCTACTTTAAAAATGTAAAAAACAACCCCCGCCAAATTAGCTAACCAGGGCTTTTAAGCAAACTAAAAGCAGCACCAGTCATAATGGATCAATTGAAAGTAATATTCTTTAAAGAGAATATTTATATTCTCTTTATAGAGAAAACCTTAAACGTTGGATGAAGTACCGGTATATGGTCAAAAAACAAGAAGAAAGAATCACATAGATACAAACGATAGAAAAAGCCACTTGTTATCTAGATAATTTCCTGACTCACACTGGGAAGTCACAGCTGTTTAAAGATAGCAATTGAGAAATTCAAGTTTTTAATACAAATGAGTGAAACCTTTTCCAAAGCAGGAACCTGGGTTCTAAGTGAAATGCTAAAATGAAAAACAAACCTCAGGGGACCCCAAGTTGTCTACTTGAAACAAACAAGGGCCATATATATCACTGGGTCTTATTCAACAAAATCCAATTCAGTGCTGAGAAAAAGTAAGATTTTACACTTAGGCAAGAAGAACCAAATGCACAGGTATAGAATAGTTTAATTGGTACCTGGCTTAAGAGCAGTATCTGTAAGAGGGAGCTAGGCATCCTAGTGGACAACCACTTACGTATGCTGCAGCTGCCAAAAAAGCTAATGCAGACATAGGCTGCATCAACAGAGGAATTTAAAGCACTGGGAGCATAAGTAGTATTTCTCCAGTCTACTTGTCAAAAGATACAGCCAGGAAAAGTGAGGAAAATACTTGAAAT
Source organism: Pituophis catenifer annectens (assembly GCF_029215685.1). NCBI lineage: Eukaryota > Metazoa > Chordata > Lepidosauria > Squamata > Colubridae > Pituophis > Pituophis catenifer. The sequence continues at coordinate 318,738,643 of NW_027256881.1, read as the reverse complement.
GAAGGAGTAGATCAGATTATTGACCCAAGCATTCTGACTAGTCCACATACATTAAAGTTGCTAAGATTGAGAAATACTGCTTTAGAAAACAGAATCAGGAGGATCTTGGCAAACTGGGCAAAGCCTAGCAAGGTTAAATTTCCACAATGATAAGTGCAAAATCCTCTATTTGCATTGGGAAAAATCAGAGGTATGAATATAAAAGGATACAATACAAAAAGTATCTGGGTGACTCATAAACTGGATATTACCCACAATGTGATGCAGTTGCAAAAAAAGCAAATGCAGTTCTATATTGTATCAGCACAAATATAATGTTGAATCAAGAGATGTCCTTGTTCCTCTCTATTCTGCTTTAATTAGGCTGCACCTAGAATATTACATTAAATTCTGGGCACCGCATTTTAGGAAGGGTAGTGGCAACCACATCAGAAGCGAGCAACAAATGATAAGGATCCTAGAAAGAAAACCCTCAGGATGTTTGGAAGTGTTGAGTATGGTTATACTCAGAGATTGCCAGGAGACATGATAGTTTCTTCAAATATTTGAAGGGTTTCATATAAAACAGAGTTCCCAACTTTTATGGCTTTGTGGACTGGTAGAGGAGAGGGGAAGAGTCCGTATGAGTGGCAGTCATATGCACACACAGCTCCATTTGCACAAACAGTGGGCCTGCCTCTCGCACAAATGGAGTTCATGCACAGGTGTTTGCCCGCTGCTCAGGCAAGTAAGGATGCACCAGTGGTGGGTTGCTCCTGGTTCTATCCGGTTCTTGCAAACCAGTAGTAAAAGCGGCGGGAGGCTCCACCCACCTGCCCAGATGTCATAATGGAGGATCTGCGCATGAGCAGAAGCTTCTGCGCATGCACAGAAGCGTGCGCATGTACAGAAATGTGTGCATGCACAGAAACATGCGCAGAAATGTGCACGCACGCTCCTGTTGCGAACCGGTAGTAAAGGTAAGTAGAACCCACTCCTGGGATGCACACCTGCTCATCCACCACTTCTGCAGCCCAGTTCCTAACCATTCAAGGCCCAATAGTGGGCCTCAGCCTGGGGATTGGGGACCCCGGATATAGAATATGGTCCAGAATTTTTCAGAGTTGGTCCAAAAGATAGGACAAGACAAGAAACTGTGGGTTTAAATTACAAGACAATACATTTGGTTGAACTTGAGGGCGTTCAAGCATTGAACAGCCTGTCTTGGAAATTGGTCATTCACCTGCACTGGGAATGTTTAAATATGCTGGATAGTTTTGTCAAGGATGTTGTAGTAGCATATGCCTATACTCGGCTGGGGATTAGACTACCATAGATGATCTCCTTGATCCTGTGAAAGTTTACATTCTACGTTTCTACTTTTGCTCCAAACAATGGCTTTACCGAGGTTGTATTACCAAATAATAATGCGATCACTGATATGTTTTTTCTTGTGGTAGGCCTAAGTATTGTTAAAAAAATATTTATACTTTTTATACATATTTATATTTCGAATGTCATATTTCCTTACCAGGGATTTTTTTCGCCCAACCAATCATATGGACCAATTCTTTGTCTGCAAGTTTCGTCAAGGACATCATCATGGAAGCTTCGGTAAATGGCCTGTTGGGGCGACTCACCAACACATTTGGTGGTTCAGCTTCAAGTAATATGGAGACAAACTGTTCTGGGCTTATTGCATTGCCCAGGGCTTCTTTTGCTTGGGTGATACTGTCGTTATTCTTTTTCCCTTTGCCTACACAATGCACCAAATCTTCTGGATTGCGATGACGGCGAACAATACGATACCCACAACGCTCTCTTCTTGAACCTGAAAGTTTGAAAAATAATTGACCTAATTTAATATTCCAGTAACTCAATCACTAGAATCAGAGGTCTTCAAACTTGGCAGCTTTAAGACTTGTGGACTTCAACTCCCAGAATTCAATTCCCAGCATAGCTGGTTGGAGAATTCTGGGAGTTGAAGTCCACAAGTCTTAAAGCTGCCAAGTTTGAAGACCTCTGCACTAGGTTAATTATACATTATACCTAAATGGTATCAGAAGAGTTGATTGCCAATTTTCCAAAAGTCTACCAAATCCATGTTGGAAAATTCCGGTGAGCAATTTCCAATTTAGTTTGCACACACCCAATCCCTATACCCAGATCAGAGGAAGTATGTGTGACATTTAGTTCAACTAGCAAAACTTTAGCAAGCATTAACCTTTTTTTTTACGGTTGTAATGTTCTTATTGTTTACATCATAAATAATATCATTGTTTATCATTTTAGAATTGTAAGCTGCTCAGAATCTGGTTGACTTGGGCAGCTATAGAAATTGAACGAATGAACAAACAAACAAACAAACAAACGAATAAGAAATTGAAATGGGAAATAAAATACCGAGCGATCTTCTATTATGCACCATGAAGTAAACAAGTTAGTGATGGGTATGATGCAGGGGTGCTATTCAGCAGGTTCTGAAAGGTTCTGGAGAATGGAAATTTTTAGTAGTTTGGAGAACCAAACTACCACCTATGGCTGGCCCCAGAGTGGGCTGGGAATGGACTTTTTGCAATATCCTTCCCCCAGGAGTGGGGTGGGAATGGGGATTTTGCAGTATCCTTCTCCTGCCATGCCCACCAAGCCACGCTCACCAAGCCACGCCCAGAGAACTGGTAGTAAAAAAAAATGGATTCAGCCACTGGTATGATGTATCCATCAATCTAAACAAAGCAACATTTTTACATCAAATATTTTTTTAAAAAATCGGCCTCCAAGGACTTCTAGTAGCATGGTAATCAAAAATAAAAACAGTAAAAAATAAAATAGGTGTTAATCTTATCGGAGGCTTATGTTGCTTCTTGTTTGGGGGGCTTTGAAAGCTATTGAAAGAGGACTTGGGGCCAAATCTGGCTCATAGGATATTATCAAGGTCCTTATTGTAGACCTTGATTCTCTGGTATGATACATTTATTATCAGAAAAGAGCCCTGGCGACAAGAGAGGAGCTGATTGGAAATCAGGATCCCAGGTAGATGGTAGGAAGCCAAGCAATTAATTTGGCTCTAAATCAACTTTATTTTCTGAATTCTGGACAAATATAATATCCACATAAAAGGGCTTGCATGATGCAGAAAGATGCTGCAAATTTGCTAGAATGAAGGCACAATGTAAGTCTAGTTCAGCATAATGAAATCTTGATTTAGTTACATTGCGTCCAGAGAACAAAGCGCTCAATTTCCCAGTTCCATGTCATTCTTCCATAATCAGTATGCCCTAGCCAGGGGTGGGTTCTACTTACCGTTACTACCAGTTTGCAACGGGATCGCACGCCAAGCTTCTATGCATGCACAGAAGCTTCTGCATATGTGCAGATCGCCTATGATGACATCCAGGGTGGTGGGTGGAGCCTCCTGCCGGTTTTACTACCGGTTCTTGCGAACCAGTCCGAACCAGGGGCAACCCACCACTGGCCCTAGCCTAGTATAGCAGATCCTACAAAAGGATCATCCTATACATAGAGTCCATCTCTTCCCCAGCAGATGATCAACAACTGCATTATTAAAACTTTTCTATTATCTAATTTTCTCTGTTTTCTTCATCCTGAAACTTCTCTCTCTCTCTCTCTCTCTCTCTCTCTCTCTCTCTCTCTCTCTCTCTCTCTCTCTCTCTCTCTCTCTCTCTCACACACACACACACACACACACACACACACACACAGAGAGAGAGAGAGAGAGAGAGAGAGAGAGAGAGAGAGAGAGAGAGAGAGAGAGAGAGAGAGAGAGAGAAATTGGATCGGATTCTTCAAATACCTGCTTGTAAGTTTCTACTGCCATTTATATGTTCAATCCAAAAAGTTGCCAACTGCCAAAGTTTCCATGGCTTAATCAAGCTAAATTTACAGATACCACCACAGTTTCTGTCTTGGCATTTAAAGCTATCCATAAATACAATAGAAATGGAATCAGCTCAAACATAGTTTATCAACCTTTCTACGAACAGTGACTCACTTTGCAAAATACTATATGGTGTAGCCAGAAAACTAGCTGCCTGATCTGACTATGGACAGCAAACAAATATTTCCTGGCATCTACATGGAGCTCAGCAGGAGTTTCCATCCAAGACATTTACTCTGATTCCAACAGTGTGTAGCCATAGACCATTCCTCATATCTTCCTCAGCCTTGTTTGGAACTGCATCCATGAGGCAGCTCTCTGTGAAGCCTAGGGAGACTGGGAGTGGGGTGGGGGATGTTAAATGGAAGCTGAAGGGGAATTTCAAACACAACAGCCCTACATTTTTAAGATTCACAGTTAGGGACATTGTTGCTGCTATGCACACTGGAAAAGCAGTTTTAAAAGCAGAGAAGTATGAGAGGATCATAGTCTATGCTTTTATCCATCACTTTCCTGTGGTCCACTATCTTCTGGCCTCCAACTACCTATCACAGCACTTAGAACTGTTACTAAAAGTAAGTTTAAATACTCTGCCTGCCCACTATTTCTCTTCTGCACGTGGAGGAGCATGTGCCACTCTCTTCAAAAGACAATCAGGACTCACAAAAGTATACAGTAGAAATATGTCTATGAGAACAATAATTATGTTGCTAAGGCAAGCATTGGAGGAAAGTTAATTTGGATCAGTCTGTGATTCAACTCAACTAACGAAGTAGGAAAGATACATGAAGAACCTAGTTTGAAATAACTAGACTCTTTCTAGAAAATGGTCCTGCTAGAGAGCCCTTATGGATTGGACAAGACACAATGTTTCCATACCAGTCTAAAGTTGCCAAGACTGGCCAATCTGATCTCATTGCCCCAAATTCTATGTGAACAGCCACAGAATACCTAGTAGACTGTGTCAGATTGCATCTTCAACGAAACCTGTGTCAGGATAAGGAAGTGAACTTTTGAATGGCTCTGAGTATGCATATGTTTGTAAGAGAATGGCTTGTACATACAGTAGCCCATGCATATGTCTTGTATCAGTAATCTGACTGGAACTAAGTATAAAGGGGAAGGAACACAGAATAAGTATAGTCACATAATATTATTTTGTGCATGTGTGCCTTTATGTCAGTTTTTGACCCCGACGACTGCCCAGATTAATCCCTGCAGTGCCTTTGTGTCAGGTTTTGTGGCAAGGTTTTGGGAACATCACTTGTTATTAAGAGCTATGGTGGCACAGTGGTTAGAATGCAGTATTGCAGGTTGACTCTGCTTGCTGCTAGGAGTTCAATCCTGACTGGCTCAAGATTGACTCAGTCTTCCATCATTCCAAAGCTAATAAAATGAAGATTCAGATTGTTGAGGGCAATATTCTGACTCTGTAAACTGTTTAGAAAGTGCTGTAAAGCACTATGAAGCAGTATATAAGTCTACATGCTATTGCTATTCTATGTGCTGTTGTTATTGTCTCTTTCCTAGGGCTGAGGGAAAGTGACTGGCCTAAAGCCATCTGTCTGGTTCCATGCCTAAGGCAGGTCTAGAACTCTCAGCCTCCCAGTTGATGCCTTAACCATTACACCAAACTGGCTCATACATCCATATATACATTTTCCACAATTATGAAATAAAACTAATTTCAATATATTAACTTCATGCTAAATGTGTACAAGGCTTTTCTGCCCAAAAGAAGTAAATGTAAATGTGGAACTTGTACAGTCTGACCCAAGGGATCAGCTTAACTTCTGAAATGCAAAGAACAACCTGAGCCATGCTGACCACAACATTCTTATCCTCTCTGCCAAGTAGAGCAGAGGTGGCACAGTTGGCCTTTATTTGTTAAGAAGTGACAGAGACAGGAGGGAATGTCTCTCCATTCCCAGTTACAGGGCGATCAATTAGGATGCTGGGCCACAAATTGGATTTAATGGTGATTCTGGACAGCCAACATGCTTCTCTATATTTTAGTCTTCTCCCAGGAATTCTCCCAGTCTTCTCCAATTTCATCTCCCAAATGAAATTCAATGTAGAGAAAAGTAAAGTCCTACACTTAAGCAAGAAAAACCAAAAGTACACATATAGACTGGATGAAACCAGGCTTAATAGCAGTGACTGTGAGAGGGATCTTGGAGTCCTAGTGGACAACCAGCTAAATAGGAGCCAGCAATGTGCAGCAGTAGCCAAAAAAGCCAATGCAATCCTAAACTGCATTAGCAGAGGGATACAATCAAGATCAAGTGAGGTACTAATACCACTCTATCAAGCCTTAATAAGACCACACCTAGAATGCTGCATCTGGTTTTGGTCACCACACTATAAAAAAGATGTTGGGACTCTAGAAAAAGTGCAGAGAAGAGCAAACAGGATGATTAGGGGACTGGGGACTAAAACATGAAGAACGGTTACAGGAACTGGGCATAGCTAGTCTAGTGAAGAGAAGGACCAGGGGAGACATGATAGCAGTGTTCCAATATTTGAGGGGCTGCCACAGAGAGGAGGAGGTCAAGCTATTTTCTAAAGCACCTGAAGGCCAAACAAGGAATAATGGATGGAAACTGAACAAGGAGAGATTTAATCTGGAAATAAGGAGACATTTTCTGACAGTGAGAACAATCAACCAGTGGAACAGCTTGCCTTCGGAAGTTGTGGGAGCTTCATCGCTTGAGACTTTCAAGAAGAGATTGGACTGCCATTTGTCAGAAATGGTGTAGGGTCTCCTGCTTGGGTGGGGGGGTTGGACTAGATGACCTGCAAGGTCCCTTCCAACTCTGTTAATCTGTTAATCAGTACTGGTCCTCTCCTGCAGTACTGGATTGCAGTCCTTAGCAGTTCCAGACAGCATAGACCACAGTATCCAGCCATTCAGGAAATTATAGCCTGATGCATCTTGAGGGTATCAATTTGGCAAAGGCTATCGTGTATGATTCTCCTGATTGTTTAAATGTTCCTTTCTTTTTCATCATACCTTGCCATTTTAAATTTTACAAAGCAAGGGGGGGAAATCTCTTAGTCCAAATCCAACAGAAAACCTAGGAAACCGCACACTCTCAAATAGAAAGAATAATGCAGATATTATTACTCAGAAATACCAATCAAGCACAACAAAACATCACTGAAATCTTATCTACTTAAAAACTGAGAACATTGTGTTTCTGGGAATTGAGGAATTTGCCAATTTTTATTTTTCTCAATATTTTGTTCCAGCCATGAATTTATTTCATTCCAGATCCAGATCAATATGTGCATGTTGAGGAAATTCACATGGATTTTTCTGTAAACTGTTCTCTAATACTTCCACTTGTGTATCAGTTTTTTTACTTGGAAAATATAAAATAATATTGGGGGGAAAGCAAATTTCCACACAGTTCTGCAGTCTGGTTTGCAACCAAATTCATGAAAGCAGAATTCAGAAGAATGGTTTGCCCACTATGCACTGTCACCCTCAGAACAAAGATGACACTTCTTACAGATGTTTGCATATATTCAGCCCATATTCCCTTTCCTTCTGGAACATAAACAAAACACATGTTCCATAATTATTAGTTTCAAACTTCCTTCAACAACAGTAACAACCAGAAATTACCCCCCTTTTAAACCGAAAATGAAAATTAGTAAGATCCTAAGAGTTGCAATAGACGAAAGCATCTATAAAATACATCATCTTCAGTCCAAACCCTAGTTCACACTCACCAAAAGATATTAATGACTAGCAATTTTATTAATCTCTTTTTCATGTAAATAATCAAAATGTATGAATTTTTTTTAATTGTTGGTTCTCTGTCCCAAAGGTGCTTTTTCAGGAGGCAACTGGGCTTTCTTGTTATGCAGATGACCCGCTGTCTGCAAGGGATATAAATCCTTCCATTCCCCACTATCCTGTCAGAGCTGAAGAAGCTTCTTGGTTGAGAAGCAAAACGTCTTCAAAAGAAAAAACAAAGTCCAGTTGCCTCCTGAAAAAGCACCTTTGGGACAACCATGACCTGGATAACTGACAATCTCTACAGACTGTTGGTTCTCTGGAATTATTTTTTCCTTTCATAAATTCTAAACCTAGGTGGTATTTATTTAGCTAAAGAAATTGGTGGTGGAAACATTCACATGATTACAACATGCAAAAAAAGAAAACTTTTGGCAGTTTGTATAAATTGGTTGCCTATTAAATAATTCATAGAACTGAAACTATTTTCTTCTGGAATATAATATGCTGCCCAGTGGTGCGTTTCAATTTTTTTTTACTACCGGTTCTGTAGGTGTGGCTTGGTGGGCATGGCTTGGTGGGCATGGCAGGAGAAGGATACTGTAAAATCTCCGTTCCCACCCCACTCCAGGGGAAGGATGCTGCAAAATCCCCATTTCCTCCCAATCAGCTGGGACTTGGGAGACAGGGAATAGATGGGGGTGGGGCCAGTCAGAATTTTTACTACCGGTTCTCCAAACTACTCAAAATTTTCTCTACCGGTTCTCCAGAACTGGTCAGAACCTGCTGAACCCCATCTCTGATGCTGCCAAACTATGATACATACTAAATAATATTCCTGCCATTTTGAGAGTCAAGTTTCATTTTTTAACAATGAAAAAATGAACGGACACATACCTACACATGTAGATACTAACATATATAAGAAATCAGTGCCTAGTTCATTTGCACATGCTGTATTGCCATCCTCATCAATAAAATAAGAAAAACAGAAAGACACATTGCATTGTGCAGAGTTAGCACCAGAAATGATCTCACCCAAATTACTGGTATGTCTATCTCACTGTCCTAGTGGGTGAATGACCCTCGGGGTCCCTTTACTGTACTTTAATCCAGGCTTCTGCAAATGTTGCCTTCCATATGAAACCAGCTGACTACTCTTGATCATACTCAACGGGGATTAATTATGAAAAGTGAACTTTCTCAAATACTAATAGCACAAGATTGGGGAAGGCAGTTGAAAACTGTCTAAAGAGTGGCAGCGGGGAGGAAAGCAAATTGACAGTAAGAAGAAAAAGAGATAATCCCAGTCCAACAATAAAACTAAAAAAAGACTTATTTGGATTTTAAATGATTCTTAAACCTAAGTGGGAAACAAGCGCATATCCATCCCAAATTAAAGTAACTTTCCATCCCCCCACAGCTTTCCTCTACCTAATCTAGATGCCTTGAAAATGGACATTATATAGGCAAAAAAAGAGGAAGTACCTCCTCTCTTCCTGAATAAATGGTTCTGTCCATCCCAGCTCATTCTGGTGTCAATATCAGAAAGTTGACAAAAGAGATTCAGAAGCTGAAGCGCTGGGACTCCGCATCCTCTCAGTTCTTCCAACGATGCAAAAGGAGAACCCAGCCAGCACTGAAAAAAGTAAGACAAGTTGTGGGCAAAAAAACACCCGGAGTTTCTGGGAGGACAGATTTGAGAGGAAGTATGCCTCGGTTTCTCAAGGCTTCTAAATAAATGTATCATCTCTTCCAGTGGTGGGATTCAAAAAATTTTTACTACCGGTTCTGTGGGTGTGGCTTGGTAGGTGTGGCTTGGTGGGCATGGCAGGGGAAGGTTACTGCAAAATCCCCATTTCCTCCTGATCAACTGGGACTCAGGAGGCAGAGAATAGATGGGGGCGGGGCCAGTCAAAGGTGGCATTTACCGGTTCTCCAAACTCAAAATTTCTGCTACCAGATCTCCAGAACTGGTCAGAACCTGCTGAAACCCACCTCTGATCTCTTCCTTAAATCGTACTCTTGAATCTGAGGCACTGGGTTTATTTTCTTTTTTTACACGTTGTATTGATTTTGTTCCTCTCCTACCCATATTCAAAATTGTGGATTATTGTCAATGTCCCACTTTTAATTTTCAAGAATCCACCGGTGTGACAAAAGTTCTCAAGATGAAACTATTTCTTTATTATTTTTTCCAAACTATTCTCAATACAAAACCAAATTACAGAATTCAGCCCAATAAAAACATATATTCTTTAGATTATAGCCCACTTTTATCTCTATCATCCATTTTGGAGCAGACATTGCAATTTATTACTGCATTTATATATCCCTGAATCAATAGAAGGATTCCTGGTAGTAACTTTACATCCCTTACACAAGAGGCCATAGGACTGAAAACACATATTCAAAGCATGCATAAATCTGGTGTTCTCAATATGTCCACTGGAACTTATAGTCATTTTAGCTGTTGATAGAATATAATTCAGATCTATGAGCAAAGTTGTCTCGCTAACCTTAGTTGGTTGGAGTTGGTTGATGATTGATTTCCTCCATTGTGCAAAATCAAGTTTGCTTAACTATGTTTACTGAATAAAGCCCACTTGGCTGAGTGGCTACATCTTACTCAATCAAAAAGCCTGGTTCCAAACTACAATGACTGAATTTATTTATGGAAGACAAAATCAAATGAATCACATTATGGTTATGCAGCAAGATGTGTGAACTCAGAAACAGAACTAGGTCCTGTGAGAAGATTCTTGTCCAGTGCCCCTGTCCACATTGTATCACTATCATTCACGATCACAACATTAAATTATTTTTCATGATCATAACATTAGATTGTTTTTTTCTCCTAACAAGATTCAGGTAAGCCACAAAAATTTAACAAGCTCCCACCAGTATATTTCTGGCAAAAACAAATAACTGACTACTTAAAAACAATAAATCCTTTGCTCCATATTAAGGTAAATTTTAGACAGTCTCAACACCACCACAAAATGTTTAAGGTTTTCAATGCCCATTCCATTTCAGACTGAGATCCATAACTAGTTTGGCCCATTATCTTTGCAGAAACATAGACAAAGATTTCTCAAAGAAAGTAACTAAGCTTCTCGTTTCCCTTTTAAAAGCAATAACATTTTTCTGCCAGTCCCATTTGCCATTTTTCACATAACCACTTTCATTGACAGAACCATGGATCTCCTGCCACAGTCCTTTGGCACACTAGCGTTCCATGGCCAATTTCCATTTTCAAGAGCGAAAGGCTAATTTCAGCCAGTACAGGGCATATTGGTGATTTAAAACTGTTAAGCCTTAAAAGAATACTGTGCATTAGATCTATTTAAAGCTTCAATGGAAGCAATCACTGGTCCTGTTTCACTTGTTCTCAAATCTAAAATTATTCATACCATTTTCTGTTTAAATATTTGATCATAGGTTCTCAGACTATTATATTATTTTTTCCCCTTATAATAGCAGTGAAAAGTTCTAGGGATATATTACAGAGCTACATTATCAGATGGATTAATGAACACCAGAGCCTTATTTTTGAATTATTTCTTTTAGATATAAACATACAAGCAAAATATAGTATAAGAGTCACCTCGTGGTGAGATGGGCAGAAAATAAATTTAATAAAGAATAATAAATAAAGAATAGGCAAATAGACATCAATTGCAGACATTAAAACTGCTGAAGCTGGGGAATTCTGGTAGCTGAAGTCCATATGTCTTAAAGTTGCCAAGGTTGGAAAATCTGATTCTAGTCCTTCTTACATGTTTGGCCTCTCTTACCTGTCTATCACCTAATTGTCTACTTCCTAATTCACATTGAGACAACACTGTGTTCTACATTTTTGCAAATACAGGAGCATCACCTTCTTAAGTCAGAGGAGATGTGTAATTCAAAGATGAACAAGAAATTATATCTATGAGTAGCAAGGATTTACTCAACAATTCTAATAGCAATAGCACTTAGACTTATATATCGCTTTACAGTGCTTTACAGGCTTCTCTAAGCGGTTTACAAAGTCAGCATATTGCCCCCAACAATCTGGGTCTTCATTTTACCCACCTCAGAAGGATGGAAGACTAAGTCAACCTTGAGTCTGGTGAGATCCGAACTGCCAAATTGCAGGCAGCCGGCAGTCAGCAGAAGTAGCTTGCAGTACTGCACTTTAACCACTGCGCCACTGGGGCTCCTAATTTTTATTTATTTATTTTATTATTAGTTTGGCAAACAAGTACAAGATAGCAGGTATAAATATGAACATGGACATGAACAAAGGAAATGAATACAAATAAATAGGGACAGGGAAGGTAGGCACGCTGGTGCGCTTGTGCACGCCCCCTTTACGGATCTCTTAGGAATGGGGTGAGGTCCACGTTAGACAGTTTAAGGTTGAAGTTGTGAGGGTTAATACTTGTATTCATATCTAGCCTTTTCTCTAAAGAAGGGCATCTCCTTTTTATTTTTTTTTATTTATTTGTCCAAGAAAATTTGAACAAAGAAAACTAGAAAATCAAAATGTGACAGGGATGACAGGCACGCCAGTGCACTCACTCACTCACTCACTCACTCACTCACTCACTCACACACTTAGAGACCTCTTAAATATGGAGTGAGGTCCACAGAAGTTAGAATTAAAACTATAAAAGTTTTCCTGTTTTATACTTACAACAATCCAAAGATAATATTTAAGATGATAGTAAACCTCGCTAAACATTGCACACTAATTTCATAACTGGGTCATCATAAGTTTCATCATTCCAACTTCATATACTGGAAGAATTAAAATCGTGCAGAGATCAGCCTTCTCCAAGTAGGCCAGCTGAGGATGATGGAAACTGTATGTATGTATGTATGTATGTATGTATGTATGTATGTTCTTTTTTATACAAAGTCAGCTTATTGCCCCCACAAACTGGGTCCTCATTTTATCTACCTCAAAAGGATGGAAGGCTGAGTCAACCTTGAGCCTGGTGAGATTTGAACTTGCAGTAATTGCAGGCAGCTGGTGTTAACAGAACTGTATTCTAACATATCAGGAGGGTATCCAGTTGGGAAAGTGGGTAATTTCAACTTTCTCTCCCTCTTTCATCTCATGCAGATATTGTTATTTCTCAGTTTTATTGTTATGATTCATGTCTTCTCAAAAGGAACTGCACAATATTATAAGGGCCTCTATTTGGTTATTTATAGTTTACTTTGGTTGACTATGGAAATCTCGAGATCGCTATAATTTGCAAGATCTCACTCAGAATGAACAGTGAAATTCTAAACTTACTCAATGGAATTTTCTTTTTGGGAAATCACTCATTTTATATTTGTTCATCAATGATCAATGCTCAGCCATTGGCCAAATACCTAGTCATAAATGTCACATATGGGTTGGTGAATTACTGTGTTGTTTTGATTGAAATTGTAATGTATCCTGACCAAACCATGTTGGATAAGTATGAGATTCTTACCTTCATGATTGTGAGGGCAGAAAATAGTTCTAACTTCACACCCCAGCTCAGTGTATTGTTAATGCTGATTTATTTTGAATTAACAGATGCATGTTGAACAATAGAAGGTTTTCCTTTTAAGTGATCAGGGTGAGCATTTGGTCCCTTCTGCTGTTCAGATATGCTTATTTTTATCTAAGCAACCTGAAATCAAAGCTGACATACTACTGTACAGTTGTCCTGCAAATAATCTGCATAGTTAGGCTGAGATAACTTAGCTTTTATTTCAATGTATATATGCATGCATGTATATTCCATTCTCCTCTCCCAGAATAAAAAGATAATGGCTGAATTTATGGGCAAGACTCCTAATAAGTAAGACACTGTTTTCTTCATGGAAAACAGATTAAAAGCTTAAAAAATTCATCTGCAATGCACAATGTTAGTAATATTTTACTTTTAAAAATTGCCCTGCATTCTGTTACTCAGAAATTTAGGAAACCATTCTTGTATTTTGAAAAAATATAAACCTTCTCTCTCAAATGACTTATTGTACACTTACATGAATAAAATAAAAATGAATGTATGTATGATCAAAAATGCATATTACAACCAGAATATTTAAATCTTGAGAGATTAATAAAATAAAGTATCAAGAAATGTTTTGATCTGAGTTTAGGTATATTCATCTTCCAAACCTACCAGGATTTTGCAAGAATTAGCAATTCAGATATGTAATATAATAAACCAGAATATTTGACAAGCACTACACATATTCAGATATTATGCTGGATTACAACTACCATGTTCTCCAGCCAGTCATTTGAACAGGTACTAGTTTGGGCTGGTGAGTATAGTAGTTAATAGAGTAATTAAACAAAATGAAGATTATGCAAATTTATTGTACACTTGGCTTGGTTACTTATGCTTGGGTTTTGTTTTGCTTTGTTTGTTTATTGAAAAAAAAGAGTAAGCATAGGAAGATGCCTTGTCATTCATCACTTAAATTCTTCATCATTTTATTATGGTTCCAAATATCTATTTATATGTTTTCAATATTTCAAACAGTGGTTTGCACATAAACATTTTGTGTTAAATAATAGCAGTTCATTGGCTGCTATTGATGCCCTGACCAGAATGTAATCAAAGTTGGAATGAAAACATAATTCACAATTGTGAGGAAAAGAAGCAACTATATTTTAAAAAATCATTTAAAAATTGTACTATCTACATGCATATTCTGGAAAGATATGAGATGCCCAATCGTATTGCTTTATGAAGGAATCCTTTGAATATGCTAAACAGTTCCTCCTCTCCACCAACCAATGAACTCATAGTCCCTAAGTACGTACATTCTGTACACATTTATATATGGACAACTTCATTATTGTGCCAGGCCATCTGTGGCAGTATCAAGTAGCTTCTGGAGGAAAATATAGGACAGGATAGGAACATCATACTATTACTAAAACAGTTGGGAAAACGCTTCCTAGCTACTATTTAAAGCCTCTATTCCCTGCAAAGATTTAGCATGAGTACAGAAAGTGTGGAAGTGTCAATTCCCCCAAAATATATGCAGACTCCACTACCAACACCTGGGATGCATGGCTGTCTCTACAGATCCTGAAAGGGACAGCTGTAAATATATTTAATCAAAATTGTTGACAAGCAGACCTGTAGTAACACCTTATTATTGTGCCTAATCATTGAATGCTGGTATGCTTTAAAACTCTCTGCAGCAGTCCTTAATGCTCAACACATTTATTTATTTATTTATTTATTTTATTTAATTTAATTTATATACCGCCCTTCTCCTGAAGGACTCAGGGCGGTGAACAGCCATAATAAAAACAATGTACAAAATAGAATTTAAAAGCAGATTAAAATAATTAAATCATAGGTCAAATTTAAAACTCTCATTTTAAAACCAATTTTAAAACCCCATTAAAACCCAATTAAAATCATTTATCCCATCAGAGCGGTTTGCTGGAATAACAGGGTCTTCACTGCACGACGGAAGGCGCGGAGGTCGGGGATCCTTCGTATGTCCGGGGGTAATTCATTCCAGAGGGCAGGGGCCCCTACAGAGAAGGCTCTCCCCCTGGGGGTCGCCAGTCTACACATAAAATGCTCATTGATGCAGAAGGATTGTTGGATGTTTGGAGATGAAGCATGTATGTTAGGCCACTATTGTTCTAATGGGAAAGTAGAAATGAAATCCAGGCTATATAGTAAATGCCATAATTTCAAATGAAAATCATCAGGACCCTGGATTAAGTGTATCATTTTTGGAGTACTGCTGAAAATAAAAATTTTGCAACTTTTATTGGCATCTGTATTTACATGCATTGCTAAACCCTTTTCATTGATTTTTTTTCTGAGGCTCAATTTTTCACTGATTTTTCTTAGCCATCATGGAACTGTGATGTTAAAACTGTAAGATGTTTTAAGAGGCTTCACAGTACCAGAACAAAATAGAGATAAGAAAGTTAGAAAGGTATGTTTTCATTACATGTCTCATGTACAATTACAAGTCTCTGGAAAAGTCAGCAGATAAGGTAAGATGTATATCAAATCAGGCTTATTGCATCAACCAAAAATTTCACAGATCACAAATTACCATTCACTCCCTAGAATACTTTGCTTAAATGTTAATTCAGTACGGTAATAAAAATGTGGCCAAGGCTACAGTCTGGGCAAAAATACTAGCAGGAATCACATAATCTATTGATATTTGACAAATCAAGGAGTCCTTTTAAGTCTGCACAGTCAGTTATCTCCAAGTGGGTCTTTCTGTGGGCAGAAGGCAAAAAGCAACATCATAGTAAATGCATGTGAGTTGGGTACTTACACTAACTCAAATAGCTCAAAGAAGGACACTCAACCCATAGATTATTGCAATATTATTGCATATCTCTGAATGGACTTGTTGAAAAACAGGAGAGAAGAAGTCATGAGAATTTGAAACTCAATATTATCTTCAACTACCCTCTTTAAAGTCTCACAGGAAACAGTTTATGGAAGACTTCCATTCATACCTCTGTCATAGTCTAACCACTTAATATTTTCCTAGATGTTTTGTTGCAATTAGAATTTACTGTCTAAATGATTAACAGCTAAACTCCCAGGCAATTCTGGAACCTGGAATCTCACACATCTGGAGGAAAGAAGTTGGGAAAGTTGTTCTAACTGGGAAGTTAGCACAGTAGCTTAAAGTACTGATAAAAATTTGCTGGGATGAGTTCTTCACCAAATTATTTTTCTCATCCAAATTAGGATAAAGCTGAGCTTCAGTAATCAAACAAAACTTCAGATCTACCTACTACTGACGTTCATGGAATTTGCACGTGCATACCTGAGGTTCTCAATCACAGTGTGCATCTGCTTTGGAATTCAAGCAAAATTTTATATGAGAAACCCTATAAGAGAAAATTCCCAAAGGAGCAAAGAACTTACCACATTTCATCATCCCTACTTCATAACATTTCCGGAGTCGGCAGGCCTGGCAACTTTTGCGTCTGTTTTTATCTATTGTACATTGGTTTGTTGCTGGACAAATATAATCATTGTGCCCTGGAGGGAGGGATAAAAGAAGGTACATTTTAAAAATACTGTGATAAAGTCTTAGGTTTAGTCCTTGTTTTTGAGAAAAGGTATTTTATTTCTTGAGTTAGCTGGTTAGACTGTCCTTGTAGAACCCTTAGACAGCAGCCATGTGAAAGGCTTCCAATCCCAAATGAAGGCTGAGTCCTGCAGGCTGAGATGACTGCATACTGAACAGAGGAAGAATGACCCAGAAGTGTCACCTGTGTCCTTGAGCTAACAAAGAGCACCTTAGCAACACAGAACATGGGGAAAATGTGTTCTCTTTATCTTCATTCAGTGTAGATGCAGGTTTCGTTAGGGCTGCATGTTCCTTAGGGCTGTCTCATTGCATTACTTTGCTTAACCAGAGCATTTAGGATTGTAGCTTGCCAATTGAGAAGATCCAGAATGAACATGTCCTCCAACTAACAAGCAGCTGGGAAAAGAAAGATCTTCCTTAGATGCAGGGGTGCTTAAGGAAAAGAATAGAGTAGTAGAAGTCTTATACAGTAGGTGTATAACCTTTGAGAACTTATTTGAAAGGGTGGAGAAATAAAGCATGTAAAAGGCCTAAAGAGCAAGACAATCCTGTACGCTTCAGTTCCTAAAACGAAAGCAGCAGATGCATTTTGAAAGACCTTTTAGTAGAAACAGGCAGATTGTGGCAAGCGTATCATAGAAAAGGACTGTGATCAGCAAAAGAGGCTTTTGTTTTGTTTTTGCAAACTACAACATGAGAGAATTAAAACATTTGCTTTTATTTTGGTAGGTTTCTCATCCTTGGACTAGATTTAACCTCTCTACAAAGATTCAGCAGAGACCAAGGAGAGTCTGGAAAGACAGTTATTTCCTTCTGTGGAGAAGTAGAGAAATGCCAATTTGTGGGGAAAGTTCTTATATTCCCACCAATTCATAGTGAGAATTACTCAAAGCAGATGGTTTTTCTTAAATTTATTTGACAAGCAGGCTTCTTTTTAAAGGGGAAGTTGATAATACAAATTCTGGCCAAATGATAGTGAAAGCAAATTATAGCTGTTCAAAAATGAAGGCAAATTTTCTTAGTGACATTTTGTCTCAACCTTTGTCTAGAGGTTATATATGATGTTTGGGGTTGAATGCCTGGACTTAGACCATGATGTTCTGAGTGAAATGTTTGATAAGACATCAAGGTCAGTAGGAGGCTATGGGCAAATTTTGCTCTCCTAGTTTAGCCTAAGAATGATTGTGAATATGAGGAAAAGGAAAAAGATCATGTAAAAATGTAATTGGTTGGTACTAAACAATAAGTTTTACCATTCTACCTCTCCTATCTTCTTAAGGATTACCATAATAATCCTCAGTTTATGTTAAGAATAAAGACAGATTCTTATTAGATTTTTATTATAGATTTTGGCTACAAGAATAAGAACTTGACATGCATTTAAGACCTAGATGCAGATTACAAAAATGATTGTTTATCTTTTCTTATACTGTAGATGTGTATTCCATTACTGAATCTCAGTGTCTTAATAAAATATAACTCTGCTTAACATTTAACCAGTGGAATGGCTTGTCTTCAGAAGTTATGGGTGCTCCATCACTGGAGACTTTTAAGAAGAGACTGGATAGCCACATGTCTGGAATGGTATAGGGTTGGTATAGACTAGAAGACCTCCAAGGTCCCTTCTAACTCTGTTTTTCTGCTATAGTCTTCATTTCATCTGTTTTCCTCACCTTCAGGTTTATAAGTTCTAATAAGCACACATATAAAAGTCCAAAGTGATAGAGACAAATTTGATGGTTATTTGGAAGAAAAAAAGGGTGGAAGGAGAAGAATACAACTGTAAACCACTCCTTCTTCCTGAAAACCACTTGTCCATTCCAAATCTGCTTCCAAAATGGCTTCCTCTTGTAAGGAAATTGAATAGTTTCCTCACATTATTCAGAGATGTCATTCCAATTAAAAGGCAGCTTGGACTCTATCAGTTTTATCATGTTTGTGCACTTAATGAAGGGCTGGTTTATACATTGATGCTGATACCAAAAAGAACACAAAAACCCCAACCCAATTTATTACTTATAGAAAAGTTTGTTTTGCAAAACTGCTGAACCCTTTTTGGAAAACACAGTCTGTGTAGAACAGATGTGATCACAGTGTTTGGCAGTGAAGGTTGATTAGAATCAAAGGTCCCCTGGAAAAAAGATAAAAATGTTGTCATGCCAAGTCTCCAACATATGTCATGGCCTTCAAAAGGTTATCTTGTCCAGTTCTAAAGTGTAGTTGACCAAATCATATGCCAGGTAAACACTTTCACTTTTTTCAATTACCTTAATTTGTTGCATCCAATTTCATACTGATCTTACAGATCTGAGACTGAACATTTCTAACTGCAGTTACCCCAGAGTAAGTCCTATTGAAACAATGATAGTTTCTTAACTGGAAACATAGATTTCCAGTTAAGGGAAGGAATTTGTCCTGGGGTTGAAACAATGTACATAAATATTTTTGAAGTGAGCAAAAAACTGAGAAAATGTACATAGAATCAAACTGTGAGATTTTTTCATAATTGCCACTGAAAATGGGACTTTGATTTTTAATCAGTAGATTCCATCAACTAGCTGATATGCTGAAGGGAAGAAATGAATCCAGTTTTAATGGTGAATCTGAAAATGAAGAGCGCCTGGTACTTTTACATATTTTGAGTCTATTGTTTTAATATAATTGGAAATGAAAAGGAAATCTTAAATTGAATGTGCAAGAAAATGCTCTTTGATCCCCTTTTCGATGATGTTCCATTCCATGTTCATTCATTTTTTTAAATGCCCCCTATCTCGCCAAAGGCAACTCTAGGCAGCTTACCATCATTCAATAAAAATGCCATATAAAACATTAAACAATAAATAGAGATCTTACATTTAAAATTTAAGTAGTTAGCCCTGCTTCAGTGATTAAAAAAACAGAAACCTTATAAGATGTTATTAATAACAGAAAGAAATACAGTGACCTATAATTAATGCTAAATTATTAGTAACTATACATAGTAATTCAATTTATCATGCACATTGCTAAATCTCTTCTAACGCCTCTCTTAAATCTGCAATAATCATGCAGAGGGTATAATACTTTAGTTGTTTGCTTGGCTGGTGTTAGGGAGTGTCAGCTTGTGTACTGTCCCTTAATTTCAGGTGCAAGATTTTCAACATATTGAGAAAAGAAATACCCCAAATTGTAAAATAAAATCCAAACTAAATTTCACACTTTGTTTTGGAAGGGGAAAAAGGAGAGAAACTCCTCCTGAAATAGAAAAAAAATTAAAAATCCAGTTCTGCAGTACATGTATTAATAGTATGGCCTTTAGCCCTCTTCAAAATATTGTGCTAATGTAATTAAGACTCGGGTCTCAAAGAGGTCTGCAGGGGGATTGGATCAAAAATTCCAAATGATAGTTATAACTGCATAATTGAAGTGCTGCCTCTTTTTTGATTGCATCAGGATCCGCCTATGAAAGGGGCGGGGTTTTGATGCTGGCTGTCATCTTGACTTTGTTGCCTCTCTTCTGCACACCTCTCTGGTTCCTCTGTGTAATTTATCTTCATATTCTTACAAAAATCATTGCATTCAAATTAATTGCTTTCCCCGGGATTTCCTGTTTTCCCTACCTTGGATGCTTCTTTTGAAGAAGGCTTTACAGCCTTCACATGACCAAACCCCATAATGATATCCAGAGGCATAATCGCTACATACAGCACAGAAATGTGCATCTCTTTTTGAACCAGGGCTGTTTGTGGTGGGACTGGTACAGTCACTGCTGCTGTTTTTTCTTTTCAGGGTGTCTCTGGTGGCAGAAAAGGAGAAAATCTGTCATCAAATCATACAAAGGAATGTGTATTTTGCCTCAACAATGTTCTTTTTTTTAAAAAAAAAAAATCATCCACATGAAGTTTTTCAGAATGTGAATTGCAGTAAAAGAAAGCTTAAAATTACAGAAACTTGCATGGATTAGAGTCATAAAAATATAATACTTATTTTTCAGAACGTGCCACAAGCATCAGCTATTAGAGTATGTAATTAAGCAGGAGTATTTGACAAGCATTAGATATGTGAAGTCAGATGTTTTGTTAGATTACAACTATCACATTCTCCTCCCAATCATACTAAGCAGTTTAGTTTGGGCTGGTGAATATAATAATTAGCACAGTGATTAAGCAGAATGAAGATTGCACAGTTGGGAGTTTATCAAAGACATGCAAAGTTACTTGTTCCATATTGTTTGGCCAAGTGAAGCAGTTCCTTAGGCAGGAAAAATCAATACCACAAAGAGTATTAATTGCAAAGCATTTTTTTATTATTTGTTTTTTTCATTCATTCATTCATTCACTTTTATTATTTGATTTCTTATTCTATTTTTATTGCCAGGGACAGGAGCAGGTGCTCCTGTGATAAATTTTTTTGACTGGTCTTGAATAGTATAGATTTTATTTTGGGATGAAGGGAGGTTGATTCCATTTGCTGTCCTTGCTATGGCTCTCTGATTGTCCCATGGACACATTCCTCCAACAAATGTGCAAGAAGTAAGCTTTGGTCCACCAAATCAGAAATTTGATAAATGCAAGAACTTTTTTAAAGACTAAAACATGCATTTTGTTCCTTTTTGAGGCCTGAAACATTGCTTTAGCTGCACAGCCATCCCCAGGGGGAAAGGAAGTAAAAAAAAAAAGTCTAGAAAGCAGAAAAGAGAATTTCACTTATCATCATCAAAGTCTTCAAATGTTTCAGTCACACGGTTGAATCTTCCATCTCAATGTTTCTCAAACCTGGCAACTTTAAGACGTGTGGATCTCAACTTCCCCATGCTGGCTGAGAAATTCTAGGAGTTGAAGTCCACACATTTTAAAATTGCTAAGTTTGAAAAACACGGCTCTAGCCTGACTCTGTTTTATTCACACACATATCCCAGAACATCCCTGCTTACATTTACACTTCATAGTACATATGAATTACAGTCTTTACTGTAATTCAGAGACAAACCCAGTGTCCTCTATTCTTTCTTGAGTAAAAGGGGATTTGATAACCTTCTCCCTTTCTTGTCAACAATCAGGGACAATGTACAAGTCCAAAGGGATTTGAAGAATAGATGAGCAGAAGAGAAGCCACTACATTGAGAAGGCCACATATAAGCACCCATAGGTTTCTTAATTGTGACAAATATTTCAGAAAGAAGGAGAGGCTTAAGAGAGCATGTGTCCTTTTCTTAAAAAAAATTCTCCCAACTAAAGCAGAGTTTTATATGTCACATTTGAAAACAAAATCCTTCATTAGGAAAAAAAATAAAATAAAATGCCCTATGCTCACTTAATCAAGTAAAGGGAGGGGCCAGCTCCATGTAGTTCATATTCTTCCCATCTTTGAACTTTTAATTTAAGTTACAATTCATGAATTTTCAATACCACAATCATTGTTTCCATGGCAATAAATTGATATCATGAACACAGCATTAAGACGGCACCACAAAAATGAAACAGAAGGGGAAGTGCAACTGTGAAAGAGAATATGTGCAAAGGCAGAGCATTTTGAAGATGAGAAATCACACGTTACACTTACCCTTCAAAAGGAATGGAGGGTTTCATTGTACAATTCCACTCAAATAAGATATTCTGTGGTTTGCCGAGGAACTAAAAGAGTGTCCCATGTAGCCTTCTCCAGCCTGTTCCTTCCAGATGTGTTAGTTACTATCTCCCATGGTATCTGGGGATGACAGCAATAAGACATCTGGAGGACAGCTTGTTGCAGATGACTGAGACAGACCTGAAACAGTCTGAACTCCAAACTAGTCCCATCAACAGCACAAAATTTCTATTCTTACTTCATTTTTATCCTACCCCTTTTCAATAAAGAATCCCAAAATCTGTATGGAGATTCTCAATCATCCAGGTCATGGTTGTCCCAAGATGCTTTTCAAAAAACCAGAAAGTCCAGTTGCCATTTGAAAAGCACCTTTCAAGTCCCAAAAGCGATACATGATGTTCTTATCCATTATTTTATAGCTGACCTCAGTCTTGCATGATAGTGAGAGACAGTATTTAGTCCAAAGTTCTTGGACTAAATACTTTTTCTTTTCAGGAATGGTCAAAACCATTTTGCTAGCTGAGGCAAAGGATAAACAGATGTCCTTCACCCATCTCATACTGCTAAGATGACTGAACTACCAGTCTTACTTTAATACATACGATGTGCTGGTTTCCTCACCATATCCAGAGTCAGACCAGCTAAGAAGGATAGCTCATATTCAGGGTACATGCAATATTATTTTCTAATTAAGCAGGCTGACACAAAGAAAGTTCAGAGAGAACAAGTCCGTCTTCCTCCAGGCAGGGGTGGAGGTGTTTCACTATGCCTAATAATAGACCAGCTTGGCTCCCTATCCTATCCTCATTCAGGTATTTCACCATTTCCTACTTGTTAGACCAGGAATCATCCCATAGTCATTTTATTAGTAAACTGTTCTTGAACGAGTAGACTGTATGTTACTTGCAGAAGAAATTCTATATTATCCAGAAAATTTATCATCCTTTGTCCCATAACTTTAGTCTCTTTCATAGCCACTAACCTACAAAATCTCTATACTTGGCAAGATTTCTACCCTAGAGTTCCCTAATACCATTTTGATTTCCATGAAAACAAACTTATTTCCAAGCACAGAAGTTATACAATAAAGCTGAATGATGGGAAATTCAGAATAGATAGGAATTCTTAAAATGCCTCTGATTATAGGGGTAG
Source organism: Pituophis catenifer annectens (assembly GCF_029215685.1). Classification (NCBI taxonomy): domain Eukaryota; kingdom Metazoa; phylum Chordata; class Lepidosauria; order Squamata; family Colubridae; genus Pituophis; species Pituophis catenifer. The sequence goes on along the minus strand of NW_027256881.1, from coordinate 318,715,226 downwards.
TCTGAAATCAAATTCTGAGTGCTTCCAGAATGGTTGGAAAATTCCTTTTTAAGCTTAAAGCACCTGTTCCAAACTGAAATAAAGCTATTACCAAGTTGTAACATGTCCAGAATGGCTAGAACGCAAAGCTGGGCATTTAAAACTTCTAATTTCAAAATGCAAAATTAATACAAAATGCTTTGTGCATCTCTAGTAAATCAGTTAAACAAAATAAAGTTACCACTACCACAGGATGAAACAATGGCCACAGATATGGGCAGTCTTATCATGGCATTAGACAAATTAATGAAGGATAGAAAACCATCAGTGGCTACTTGCCCTGATAGTTGTATATTTTCTCCAGCATCAGCCCCTCTGCATGCCAATGTGTGAGGAAAAGAGAAGGGTACTGTGTTCATGTCCTATTTGTGTACTTCCCCTAATTCCCAAGTTGACCACTGTAGGATCAAAATGCAGGATTTGTTTGAGGTTCCTCTTCTCCAATTGTACTGAGAGTCTATCATATGCTAATTCCACCCATTGCATATGGGAGAAAATGGATGGTCCAGAAAAATAATTCTCCAGAAAAAAGTAAATTATTTAATAAATATAGCTCCTTTTTTCCTAAAAGAAAAAAAAAATCAGCCTTGAAATGAGAAATAATCCCATTGAACTCTGTTGCTAGCATACATCACAAATACTATGCAGGTACAATTTTGCATTATCAAAAACTCAGTAATATTTTTAAAAATAGTCCTCTTCTGAATATATTTATTGCCCTTTCCCAAGATTTCTGTTCTCTTACATCATCTCCTAAATGTCAAGCCAAATGTCTGAAAATTCAAGTTTCATTTTAGCTCCAACTTCCAATATTTAAACCTGTGGCTGAACTGTGTTCAGGTATTCTCATTTAAATAAGAGTTACTTAAGAACATGAATAAATATTAAGAAGTTCTTTTTTTAAAGAAAGATATTTCAAAGCAGACAGGCAAAATATATATTCATGAAGTATCTCTGATTGGCTGTCCCAACTTTGAAAGCAAATTGAAGGTAGAGGAAAGATCAGAGAAGTAATTCTGGGGAAATAATTTGTGCTATTTTCTCCATTTAAATCAGATATGGGCCCTTCAAGCTGCTATCAGACAGATTTCCAAGGATGGGAAAAGGCTTACCATCTTTTAGAAATCACTCTGTTTCTTCACCCCATGACCTACATATAACCACAAATATTCAGACATTTTGCCTAGGCATTTGGGACTCTGTTTCTTGGTTATACTACACTGGATGGAATATTTAGCACTAGATAACGGTAGATAATTTTAAAAATTACCTGTGAATAGGTAAGACGTGATCCACAGGTCGGGCTTCACACCAAGGGCTTTTTGGTTGCTCTGCATATAAAACTGATGATTGGCAGTGAACTGTCAGAGGAGAGATGTGACCGGAACTGGACCACAACATGCTCGGACTCGCCGCCTGCCTTAAAGTGGCATTTTCTGAATCGTTGAAATTGGCCGGAATGTTATAATTCATCATCGAAGGGCTGTAGAAAGCCATGGCTGAGTAGTCAGGTCTGTTCTCCATATAACAGGATGGAATGTAGATCGGGCTGTGTTCCACAGTCAGAGCAGCCTGGCTGCAGCTGAAAGGGATGGGAGAGCTCTGCTCAGAGATGGTGCTTTTGGCTTCTCTTTTACTACATCCGAGTTCTTGAATTGGTGGCAAATGAGAACATTCCTTGTGAGATGATGCACAGAGGGACATGCTGGAGTGAGATGGATGCCAAATGTCGCTTTCTTAATCAGTCATTCCCCCAACATTTAATCTGGAAAACAGCAATGGGGAGGCTACATAAAATACATTTTTAAAAAAAGAAAATTTCCCCCTTCTCACCCTCACTTCCTGACCGTGCACGTCTGGGGCAACAATATGAACAGTAAGCAGCTTTAGCAGACCGATGACTACAGAAACAGTCCTACTCAAACATAAATGTGGTGATCCTATGAGAACCGAGAGTTCCACTGCCTGTGGATGGGAAAGGTAATTCTCTTGAAATCTCCCATTCATCTGAATCAGAGGTGGGTGACTTGAGGCTCCAGAGCCAGGTTTTAAAGAGTCTTCCACCCAGAGGTGAAATCCAGCAGGTTCTGACAGATCCTGGAGAACTGGTAGCAGAAATTTTGAGCAGTTCGGAGAACTGGCAAATACCATCTCTGGCTGGCCCCAGAGTGGGGTGGGAATGGAGATTTTGCAGTACCCTTCCCCTGCCACACTCACCACGCCACACCATGCCCACCAAGTCACACCCACAGAACTGGTAGTAAAAAAATTTGGATTTTTTCCACCCCCAACTCAGGCAAAACTCAGCAGTATGGTTTCTCCCTAATTTGAGGCAAGAAGCACACAAAAACTACAGCATCAACAGCAATATTAGATTCAAGAAAGAAATACAGCCCAGGACTCCCAGTCCAAAACTCATGAATGAAAAATAAGGAAAACTTTGCTCTGCCTACATGCATACATGATACGACCCAACTTAATTTAGATCATGGCTTCACCAACTGTTTGGCTTTTGCCCTTTTAAAAAGAAGTGAGGCTTCCAGACTTCCAAAGGCTGCTCATCTCCAATCAAAATAATCTACTAATAGTGACTAATACTGTTAATCTGAGGAAGGGGACAAGTTTCACTGTGAACACTCAAATATGTCAGTGCTGATGTTATGCCACATAGAAATGATATACATTCATCTGAGATTCATCCTACATTGGTAGAACCATGCTGCAAATTTCCAGGGTAGAGATACCCACCATGGTCATTTCAGGCCCAGAAAATTGCAGGTTGCATGATTGCAATGCTTCTCCAACCCTTAAGCATTTTGCTATCTGAGGTGAAGGGCAAGCTGCCATTTTCACTTCACATATAAGTTACAAAAGTCAACCCAACTGGCAGTTAAATTATACTCTAATCAGAGGTGGGTTTCAGCAAGTTCTGACCAGTTCTGGAGAACCAGTAGTGGAAATTTTGAGTCTTTTGGAGAACCGGTAATAAAAATTCTGACTGGCCCCGCCCCCATCTATTCTCTGCCTCCCAGGTCCCAGCTGATCAGGAGGAAATGGGGATTTTGCAGTAACCTTCCCTTAGAGTGGGGAAGGAATGGAGATTTTACAGTATCCTTCTCCTGGAGTGGAAAGGGAATGGAGATTTTACAGTATCCTTCTCCTGCCATGCCCACCAAGCCATGCTCACCAAGCCATGCCACGCCCACCAAGCCACACCCACAGAACCGGTAGTAAAAAATTTTGAATCTCACCACTGGATTGTGAGTAACAAGAAGTCTGACAATAACGCCATGATGGTACCAAGTGGGTGGGCCAAAATGTTTTACCTCATTTTAAATTTGCTTTCTGGTGAGGTTATGTTAATATATTGGGTTGGGGGGACGCATTTTAAAATCACAAGGACTGCCAATTTATTGCTATACTGCCTTGGCATGTTGACTAGAGACCTGGGGGAAGGGAGCTGCAAAGGAACCCATAGGTTGTAGCACTTGATGTGGGTTCCTAATGGAATATATTTTCATAGAAGACAATATATGAAGCTCAGGGTTATACATGTGATAGATAGAGTCTAGCACAGAATATCTTCTGCCTACTACAACATCTTCTTCTGGGTTTTTCCTCCAGTAGATATAAGAGTTGCCAAAAAATGTTTACTTGATATGTGCATTGGTTGATTGTTATTCTTGTTATTCTTCAAAGAGGTATAGTAAATTATATAAATAGAATAGTTTACATATAATTTGGAAGCTATCTTGAGATCACCACTTCTGAAGCTTAGAATATAAATCTTCTATTGATCAGGGGTCAGAAACTAAACTGGGAACTAGACCCTAATTGTAACTAACTGTCAGACCTGCCTCAATCCAATCTCCCAGAAAAGTAAAACTCTTGACTCCATTTGCTTGAAGTGAAAAGGCACTTTTACTAAGAGATGTTGGTTGCAGTAAAGTCAAGCGTAATCTAAAGGTCCTGCACATCAATACAGAACTAACCCCTGGTTTCCCCTAGCCCTCCCCCATGGTCCGCTGGTGTGTACCCAGTCTGACACTGCCAAGAAGTTTTGGAAAACACTGAGGCATTTGTGTTGGTGAAATTCCACTCTCCTTGATTGAAGATGCCAGTGTGCCAGCATGAACTGGATTCCAAAACACTCTGTTTTTCCTCAATTGTCTGTCCCCCTCCCAATTTCCTATCATAAAGGTATACAACTTTATTGCCCCTTTGTTCCCCCCTCCCTTCCCCAATTGAAAGCAGAACGCCAGCAAGGTGCCAAGCCGAAGGTGGTAGATCTGACACTAACACTGGCTTCCTCTCATTCCCACCACTATCACCATCACCCCATTCTATTGTTTAAAAAGCATTTCAATTCTTACTTTGTCCATCAATCTTTGACTTTTTAAATGGCTTTGAGCCTCTTTCCTGCTTATCCCTTGGAGTCAGTCCCAGAAGCACAGAGAAGGAAGAGTAGGAGTAGCAATACGCTGTTCAGCTACAAGTGGAAAGGGGTAAGGGTCATACCATTAACTGAGATATTCAGAATGGAGGGGAGAATAAAAGAGGCCAGGACTAAGAGTAAACAAGAACTAAGGAGATAGAGTGCCAACTTACAATATTTAAAGCTTCCTAGGAATCCTAGTTCCTCAGTCAAAAAGTTAAATGAAATGTGTGATAGGGGCTTTGAGTAGCATAGGTAATAGTATTTCTCCTGCAACATCCTCAGTCATTGAAGCCTACAAAGTCCTTCATGGCAAAGGGCCAGATCTGTATGACCACATCTCCAATCATCTCTGCTTATCCACTGATTGTATCCATATGGGTATCCAGATCCCTTCTAGTAAGTCATGACGTTTAATGGTACCCAGGAAATATGTGTGCGATATCATGGCACTGATCCTATGGAACAGGATCAGCACAACTCCTGAGATTTGGATGGCCCCGACCCTCTTGACTGTTTGTAAAGCACTGAAGAGCTGGTGCATATTAAGTAGATGGCCATCTGTGACAATGTACCATGGAGAGCCTACAGCCTCCACAAACTAGGAATTGGCTTCAGTCTAAATAATTAGGACAGCTAAAAGAGCGTCCATCTCATACTTGCTAAAGACAGACTGTCTTGTTGGTACAAAATAATAAATCTCCTCTTTACTAGAAGAAAACACTACTGCAGGCAGCGGAGGCTTATCCTTTTATGTCACCAGTCTTAACATCTCATCTGATCATTCCAACATTAGAGGTGAAAGTGTTTCCTTCAGTTTTGAATTCTAACCGTTATTTCGGCAATCTGTTGATTCATAAACATTTGTTGCCAGCATATTTCACCAATTTTCATTTCATCCTCACTTCTATAAGAGGATGTTGCCTCAGCAGGGAGCTAAATCCAATTGACACTTTAAACAGGCTGGAAAGACCAGAGAGATGATGAGTTATAAGATGCTGAATGGACTGTTATAAGCCCTTAACCTCATTTTTGCAGTCTTAAACTTTTGCGGAGCCGGGGAGACAGATTGCTGATCTGTTGAGGCAGAACAGGCTTCTGTTGCCTTCTGCTGGGAAAGCTCTGAATACAGCACTGACTACCCAACCCTAAGATCACTTACACAAGGGCCGTGATAGCACATGTGCCACAGGTGGCACACGGAGCCATATCAGTGGGCACGTGAGCTCAGCTCTGGCACACATGCGCACACCAGCCAGCTGATTTTTGGGCCTTCTGGGCCCACTGGAAGTTGGCAAACAGGTTGTTTCCAGCCTCCAGAGGGTCTCCAGGGGACTGGGGAAGGCCATTTTCGCCCTCCCCAGGTTCCTAGAAAGGCTCTGGAGCCTGGGGAGGGCAAAAAATGGGCCTACCGGGCCCGCCACGCCATCGCATGCCAAAAGCAAGGGAAGCGCAGCGTAGGCTCATTCACGCACACATGTGCAGGGATGAGGAGCATAGAATTATGGGTGTGAGCACACACGCGTGGGACCCCCCGCACTTCCCCTGCTTTTGGCACACGATGGCATAAAGGTTAGCCATCACTACACTAGGGTTTCCTCAACCTTGTGAATCTGGGTTAAAGTCCACACATCCTAACATTGCCAAGGTTGAAAAACATTGACCTACACTTATCTTCTCCAAACTGATTGTCTGGGATTGGTTGAACATACTTGGAGGGCAATTAGTTAGAAAGGCTAGCCTATACGAGGCTCCTGTAAAACATGCTAATTTCTGGACTAGAATTTCCAGATCAAGGTTTTCACGCACTGTGAGTACCGTAGAAATTTTTATTTCCTAAACAGAGGGGAAAAAATAGAGGTTTTCAATATATGTAGGTAAATATATCATAGACATTTCCCATGTGGTTTTGATTATTTTCCCTTTGGTTATTTTCTTTCTAGCTGATTAATTTTTAAATCAACACAGGGAAACCAAGAAATAACAGAATAGCCCTTAAATGCAGAGAAATCTCTTCCCACTCCTGTTTTCTATCATTTTCCAGGCAAAACACCAAAGCAACACATTTAGTTGACTTGCAACAAATATTTGGTTCTCTTTGTCCCAGCAAAAACATATTCAGTTTTCCTAATATCTTTGGCCCATTAATACCAAAGGAATTAATTACTTTGCAATTTCATAATATCAAAGACATTGATTTTCTTAGTCAATCAGAAAGTAGAAACCAATATGTTCTAATGCAAGGAATTGTGGCAACTTTAGCATGTGAACTTTTACAGATTTATTTTTTATTTATTTATTTTATTTTGAATTTGTATACCGCCCTTCTCCCTGAGGACTCAGGGCGGTGAACAGCCAAGTAAAAACATCAAGTACAAATATTAAAATACAGTTAAAATATACATATATAAATTTGGCCCCATTAATTAAAAACAATAAACAAAACACTTAAAAACACTTAAAAAATTAGGCCAGCCCGGCTTGCTGGAAAAGGAAGGTTTTAAGGGCACGGCGGAAGGCACCGAGGTCTTGGATTCTCCTTAACTCTGGAGGCAATTGATTCCAGAGGGTAGGTGCCCCCACAGAGAAGGCCCTCCCCCTGGGGGTCACCAGCCTGCACTGTTTGGCTGATGGCACCCCGAGGAGGCCCTCTCTGTGGGAGCGCACAGGTCGATGGGAGATCGTCGGTGGCAGCAGGCGGTCTCGAAGATAGCTAGGCCCTATGCCATGGAGCGCTTTAAAGGTGATAACCAACACCTTGAAGCGCACCCGGAAGACCACTGGGAGCCAGTGCAGCTCGCGCAGGAGCGGTGTTACATGGGAGCGCCAGGCTGCTCCCGTCACTACCCGCGCTGCTGCATTCTGGACCAGTTGGAGCCTCCGGGTGCTCCTCAAGGGGAGCCCCATGTAGAGAGCGTTGCAGTAGTCAAGGCGAGAGGTGACGAGGGCATGAGTGACTGTGCACAGGGAATCCCGATCAAGAAAGGGCCGCAACTGGCGGATCAGGCGAACCTGACAAAAGGTCCCCCTGGTTACAGCCGTCAGATGTTCCTCCAAGGACAGCTGCCTATCCAGGAGGACTCCCAGGTTGCGAGCCCTCTCTGTGGGGGCCAACGACTCGCCCCCAATAGTCAGTGATGGAGTCAACTGACTATATCGGGATGCCGGGAGCCACAGCCACTCAGTCTTGGAAGGGTTGAGCCTGAGTCTGTTCCTCCCCATCCAGATCCGCACAGCCTCCAGGCACTGGGACATCACTTCAAGGGCATCGTTGGGGTGGCCTGGGGTGGAGATGTACAGCTGGGTGTCATCAGCGTACTGGTGGTATCTCACCCCAAAGCCACGGATGATCTCGCCCAGCGGCTTCACATAAATGTTGAACAGGAGGGGCGAGAGGACAAGATTACTCTTGTGTTTGCAAAACAACTGAATCTTACACTGTGGCTCCAAATCTTGTATTAGGATAGCCAAAATACAGTGCTGATAAGCTTAATACACCTAGTGTTGAAAAAAATAAATGACCTAGTAGGATGTCTAACAAAAATGTTTTGCTATTATACAAAGGATCATCCAGATGTCTTACTCATGTAATTTGAATATCAGTTTAGTTTAGAGGTTTGATTTGGTTTAGTTTAGTTTGGTTTGGCTTGGCTTGGCTTGGCTTGGCTTGGCTTGGCTTGGCTTGGCTTGGCTTGGCTTGGCTTGGCTTGGCTTAGTTTAGTTCCATATGAGATCATTATGGCTGAAGATTTTAATCAAGTTTTAAATCTTTTTTTGTAGATTATAATATTGTTTCAGCTATGTTTAATTCTCAAATGAGAAAAGAAGTATTGTATACTTATATGTTGGACTTTAAATGGTCAGGTTGCAATCTTTCCCAGAGAGGATATGTCTTTTTTCCCTAACTCTACATCAGATTTGTCCCCAGCTTGATTATTGTTTATTATCTCAAACCTCAGCTGATCAGATGTAATCTATCTGATCATGCTCCAGTAACACTATCATTTGTTTTAAGAAAAAGTTGTCCTAATTTTTTCAGGATGGTATTTTAAAATAGTATTATTAAAGAATGACTCACTTTTTATAAAAGAGAGAAAACAAGAATTTGATTTTTTTAAAAATAAACAGACACACACAAATGAAGCCCTCTAAGACATAACTGCAACCTTCTTTTCTACTGGACTACAGAGTCCAGAAGACTTCCAAAAATAATCCTGTTTTGCACAGGGAGCCCAATTCTGTCAGAGATGGAATATTCCCAGAATTAGCGGGGGATCAGGTTTGACCCTGAGCTTGTCCGTATCATCCAGCCCCCAGCGGTCTCCAGTTAGGGCTACTGCAGCCCAGAGTGACCATTATTTCTAATGTTGGCAATGTTGATATAAATAGATGGTTTAAATTCAAATTCAAATATCTTTCTTTTGGTCTTTGCCCAGTCTATAATAGATGATTTAAATCCTATTTTAAGATAAATAGGATTTTTTAAAGATGAATATTACTGATATATGTCCTTAGAAAGTTTCCTATGCCAGCAACTTTAAGGTATTTCAAGTGTTTAATTTCTCCTTGTCATTGCTAAGAACAAATCCCACTCATTAGGAAAGTCTGTAGAGTTAATTCTTTTCCAGGAACAATTGGAAGAAATTGTCAATTCAGTTTCTACAAATTTAAAAAAAGAATTTTGTAAGACCAACTGTGCCCACTTCTGGTCAAATCATTGCAATTTGTCTAGGAGACATGGTTTAATTAATCAGCCACTGGGGTACATTCAAGAGAAAATACTGATGTTTCTCCATGATTTCTTTAATCATCCTACCAAGAGATATTTGTTGACCAAAGTTGGCAGAAATTCTAGGTACTATAATTCCACTATAGCTGAAGGACTCTAGAAAGGAGGAAGCTGTTCAAAAACATAAACCTGGATTGTTCCCAAAAGCAGATTCCCATTAAAAGAGTTTAGCTTACCTAGACAGCATCTTCTGAGAACAAAATACATCTTAAAAGAGATTTCTAAAACAAAAGAAAATACAATTGTTAATCAACACATGTGCCTGTAAATTAAGTCTAATTGTATGTTTGTACCATAATGTTTTTCCCTGTTTATGTTTCTTCGTTTCTTTCCCAAGAATTTCTCTAAATGCCATATTCTATCTTGCAGTGTTTGTTTTTTTCAGTTGAGCACACAGTGGCCTAATCCAGATTAATCAGAAAACAGCAAAATTCCACTTTAACTTAAGTCTACAAACAGGCAGATAATGATCTTAACCATGCCATGAAATATACCTTTAATAAAATAAACAGTACAAAAGTACATGTTTGGTCTTAATTCAGCTGGACCTCCTATTGATTAATTGATCATGTGCTATCAAGTCAGTGTCACCTTTTAGTGACTTCATAGATTGACCTTTTCCAGAATAATAGATGTCCTCATCGTAGCCCTTCAAATTTAATTTTTACAATTATGCTCCCAATGCTAATATCAAATCCATGCACTTTGGTGTTGGTTCTCCTCTTCTCTTTCTCTTGAGAAGTATAGACTTCTCAAGAGAGTTAGATCTTCATACAAAGTGTCCAAAATATGATAATTTGAGCCTGGTTATTGATGCCTCAAATGAGAAGCCTGGATTGATTTATTGTATAATCCATTTGTTTGTTTTCATGACTATCCATGATATTTTTAAGAGCCTTCTCCAACATCTGAAACAGAGGTGGGTTTCAACAGGTTCTGACCAGTTCTAGAGAACCAGTAGCAGAAATTTTGAGTAGTTCGGAGAACCGATAGTAAAAATTTTGACTGGCCCCACCCCCATCTATTCTCTGCCTCCCAAATCCCAACTGATTGGGAGGAAATGGGGATTTTGCAGTAACCTTCCCCTGTCATGCCCACCAAGCCACGCCCACAGAACTGGTAGTAAAAAATGTTAAAACCCACCACTGATCTGAATATCTTTTCCAAAGCTTCATAAGTAACCTACTATGTACTAGTGTGCAGCACAGTTCCTTACTGCTGGTTTTTAAGCTGATCTTAAAAGCCACGCTGTGAATTGTAGTCTTATTTTAGACATAAAGCCAGCTGGGTGACTTTAAGCAAATCACTCTTTGTCAGCCCTAGAAAGAAGGCAATGGCATTGTAGTCTCTAGCCACAAACAGCTAATTTTGTTTGCGTTTTCTGTCAATTTCAGATTTAATTTGACCACAAAATTCATTACTCTCCTCTTACTAAGATCTCAGGTAGAGATCTTCCCCCCCTGATATTAGCACAAATCTTACATTATATTTACAGCACGTGCATTGTTGCCATTCAATCCTTTCCTTAATCCCAGAATTAGACAACTCAACAATGTTTAATTCAGTTTAATTAATTTTTTCATATCAGCCATATTAGCCATGTAAATCCAAAAATTGCAATATATAAAATGAATAGTGACAAAATTGGATGTTACAGATTATAGAAAAACTGTGTTTAATTGTAATGTAATTATAGTGATTGTGTATGGTATAAATTTACAAGATGAAATTCATATGATATAAATAATATTACAGCATAAACTGCTGATTGAGTAGGATAATGTTTCTCAGCTTTTACTGACAAATTAAAAAACCCCAATATTTTAATTTCTTAACAACAATACTTAATATTATCAGCTTTATTGATTTACTGATGTGTTATACTTGATATAGTTTTATTATAATTAAGAAGTCTCCATTAATTTGAATATATTGTTTCTGTTTATATGGAAATAGAGTCAATACAACTATGAAACAAGAAAAACAATTTTAAACAAAATATTAAAATAGAATAGAGGTTCAGGCTGAACAAAGATATTTTTCAATTGCTTAAATCAGCATTCATAGATACTTTAAAAAGATAACCCTTGCTAAACATTCATATATAAATACAGTTGGATGCAAAAGAAAAGAAGCTGCTATGAAAAAGAGAGCAAAATCTGTTTAACAGCTAAGAAACAGCAATGATGGAAAACATCTGTGGCTGTTTCAGTCATTTTATTTTTTTTTTAAAAATAGTTAATTAAAATACACAAGCAAATAGGAACTTGTATGTGGAATAAACATGAAAACAAAAGTTAAGGGAGAAATTGGCTAAGTAAAATTTTTAGATCCAGAATCCGTATATTAAGAGAGTTGATGAATATGCTGAATATTATAAATTACATTTTAGAGAGCTGCAATAGAAGGAAAAGCCACCAAAATCGGAGTAGATGTTGTCAATTTAATGTGGAGTGCTATCCCCTTTACACTGCAGTTGCTGTAAGACACATTATACCGTGTTTGCTAGGCTTCCAATCATTGAAAATATTTTTTAGTAAGAGAGTAAGATTGCCAGAAGAAGACAGAGAAAGATCCATTCCATGAGTTTGCCAGATACTCAGAAAGCATTTGATTTAGTTCTCTTTTTGGGGGGTTGGGTCGGGGGAATGCAATTAATCATATTACTTTCTTAATATGTAACCTAAATAATAAAACTGATATTGAATAATAAAACTGTGCCATGACTAAAATTATATTGACTTCAGTTTTTCTCATAAGAAAAGCAAGGTAAGGGCACGAATTTAATTAAAATAAAAGAACAATAATATCCAATATAAGATTTCATGAAATATCATCTCCACAAACTTTGAAAGCGGGTTCTTACATTATTTTTATGGTGCTATTCTGTGTTTCTAATCATTCTATTTTGTTCTCCCATTGCCAAGTTACCAACTATTCTCAGATCAAATACAGAATCGATGCAGATGTCATGGTCAGAGAGATTCATAGACAAATAATTAAATTGGGATAAACACAAAATACATCCATACATAAACAGGAAATAGATGGTATCTGAAAGAATGATCTGGAAAATCTACTTTAAGGTCTCTTACTTCCATAATATGATATTGGTTGTTGCTAAATGAGGTAAAAAATGTTTTAAAAAGACAAGTGAAGAAAAATTATATTTATTACAGTAAGATTGAATAAAGACATTGAGATTTTGCAGATGTTTCACAAATAATGTGAACACCCTGTAAATCCAAAGCAGCATGAACGAATATTTGTTTAGTTGCTATTCGTTAGCATTTCAACTAAGCCAAAGCATGTAAAATTGATGCATAATTCACATATTCTTCCTGATATTTCTTGTTTTTCTTCTGTTGCCTTCATGTGTAAAAAAAGTTTTATAAAGTCATCATGTTATTTATTTATTTTTATTTATACACCGTTCCATGTCCTGAGCCCCAAGTAATTCGCAGAAAAAGGACAATATCTCATCAAACTTTCAACAATAAAAAATCTGCATAAAATAATGTAGAACTGCCTGGGGGCCTTATGGTTGGAGAGGGGTACTTTGTGTCAGCAGAATACACAAACATTAGAGATCGCAGTGATACCAATGCACAGTGCATCAATTTTGTGCTTCTATGGATTCTTAAAGCACGTTTTGATTATTATCTATTCAGAATGAGTTTTTTGCCTTAACCCTAACATGTTAAAAATTGCAAAGTAGTGCAAAGAGACAGGAATTCATGACTGATATTATTAGGCTGTGTTATGTGAGAAGAAATGTTGACATTAAGTTCAAAATATGTTCTTTAAAGGGAGATTTATTTTAAAGGATACTAATATTGCCAAAAGAGATTGATAGCATCCCATCTGGCATGGATATCTGGGATCTCCTCAGACGTTTATAGTATTGATCCCCAAAGTCCTTTGCCAATCATCAGAAGTCATTTTTAAGAATAAAAAATACATTATTTCCTACTGATTATATTTTCTCCCTCTGTTTTGGTTCATCAGAAAGATGCATTTTCTCAAAAAGAAGACAGCTGTGAATTTAAGATGGCCCACATAGTGAAACATAAAAAAGTAGACAAAAAGGAAAATGATAAACAGAAATAAAACTTGTGTGCAAGGCCCACCGATCCAATATTTCAATTCCATGAATGTGTACACAGTTATACTGTGTAGGACTATATGTATGTGAATATACAGTATATAAGTGCAAGAAGTCACTAATTGATAAGCTAGCACTGCCTGAATTCAAAACTACTCAGTAAATTGTAAAATTAATCAATTCCCTCATCTGTACATATCTACCAGTCTCTCACACAGAGAGAAATAACTTTTCCACAAAGAAGCACCAAGTGCACGCACACCATCCTACTTCAACAGAAACGGCAAAACAGAAGGGAAAAAATACCCTAAGATGCCCCAGATGTGGGCAGAGAAGCTGGACAATAATTTCACTACATTTCTTCCAGAAGAATAAAAAATCCACAGTCCTTCCTTACGGAAAGTTTCATCATCTATTTTTGTCTGTTTGTGGTTTTCTTTTTTTAGCAGGCTGCTTCAACTCTTCTTCTCTGCACCAGTTAAACAACCTTTTTGGAGTCCCTTCAGAAATTTGAAGTTGTCAAAAGGCCTATGAATCCCTTCTTGACCTGTCTCTGCTCAGTATCCTCTCCTGCAGAACTGCTACAGATGTAAAGTTGAATATGTGGACTATGTAGTGAGGAAAAGCTCCCTATCTCTCACGGACACTTGCAGAAGCAGGAGAGAGCTGTTCTCACCCACTCTCCCTATGCCTCCGTTGACATGCCTGAAGGAAGAGATGAATATCCTAAATCCTAAAAGTAGTGGGTTAATAGAAAAAGTTTACACTTTCCAACCATTGATTGTGCCGAATTGTCACCATCACAGATACCACAAATTTAAGGAGAATGAAGCTTTCATCTTGGATTCAAAATAAAGCACATTTTGAAGTAAAGCAAATTCTCCTCCTATCTGAAATATGAAAGTGAGTTCTATGATTTTTATGTGTAAACATATGCATGCCTCTTATACTTGTCTTCTGTCATCAAAACCCTCATCGCTGTCACCTTAGATTTGCACATTTGTCTTGACCAATTCACTAGTTTAATGAAAGATTAAAGAAGCAATTGAGCTTCTGGATATTATACCACATAATGTTGCAGTCATAGTCCAATTTAGTTATTAGTGTTCAATCCACAACAGCACCACTTCATTGGCAGCCACAGGCTCTATGAAGAACTCAAAATGTCCAGCAGATATATTTTTGTGCCTACAACTATTCACAAACACCTAACAACACAGGCCCTGGTCACATGGAAGACAGAAAGAAATTGTATCTGCTTTGGATATTGTTGACATCAGAAAATAAGATGTCATTGAAATGATATCACCAGGAGAAGCAATGTTTATGTGAAGCACTCAAATATTCTCTAATTTTTTAATGTCTGAATATGACTCCTGCAGTATATGAGTAAGAAACTCCCTGAGAACCTTAGAAATATGTATTGGGTAGATTACTATAATCTGATTTAAGTTAGTTTTGGCTTAGAAAGATGTAATAAAGGCAGTTCTTGTTATTTGTGATACATGTAGTCCTAGATTTATGACCACAATTGCGCCCAAAAATTCTGTTGCTAAGCAAGTCAATTGTTAAATGAATTTTGCCCATTTTATGACTTTTGTTCCCACGGTTATTAAGTGAATCACTGTTGTTAAGTTAGTAACACGGTTATTAAGTGAATCTGACTTTCCCATTGATTTTGCTTGTCAGAAGGTCGCAAAAATTTATCACATAACCCCAAGACACTGCAATCATCATAAATAAATGCCAGTTGCCAAGCATCCAAATATTGATCACGTGATCAGAGAGATGCTGCAATTATCGTAAGTGTGAAAAAATGGTCATAAGTCACTTTTTTCAGTGCCTTTATAACTTTGAATGGTCACTAAAGGAACGGTTGTAAGTCGAGTTGTTATATTCTGTGAAAATACTACAAATACAAATACCAAATTAGTGAAAGTTGGAAGTATTCCAATGGTTTGTCACTCCACATGTCCACAAATATGCACAACAGTACCACAAGTACTGATTTTGAGGTTACAAAAACATTTTTGTGAATAAACAAATTCACAAATACAGAATAGCAACAGCACTTAGACTTATATACCACTTCACACTGCTTTACAGCCTTTTCTAAGCAGTTTACAGAGTCAGCCTATCGCCCCAAACAATCTGGCTCCTCATTTTACCAACCTCAGAAGGATGGAAGGCTTTGATTCAGAATCGAACTCCTGGAATGAGCAGTGAGTTAGCCTGCAATACTCCATTCTAACCACTGCACCACCATGGCTCTAGAACCAGAGAATAATAAGTAATACCTGGATAAATGCTGATATAAGTGAACAGTTTCCAAACTCATGGAAAAAAATAAGGTATGACATAAATTAAGAACATAAATCATAACTTCGAAATGGATCAAGGCTTTGACATATTCTGGCATTATAGATGCCTCAGTTGTAATTCAGTTTACTACTGCCACTTGCGTAGCTGTATCATTTGATCTGATTGACACATCTCTTCCTACATAAAAAAAACCTGAGGAGGGGCACATGCTAATCTTCTCTCAACCCAACAACCACAGGATGTGTTAGACCTACAATGCCTCAAATTCTCAGCCAGCTAAGGAATCCTGGAACTTGAGGTCAAACAAGCCATCCAAGCCAAAAAAATCCGAGACAATATATTTTTTACCATGTGATGACACATTCATTCATATATATTTAATTTAGTAACATTTCTAAAAGAATTCCTAAGCTCCTCAATTTTATACTGAAAAAAAAAACAAAATGATTGGACAAGCGGAAGTAATTAGTAAACCCCAATAGCCATTGCTTCTTTTGTTGCCTCTTGAGGAGAAGTTGGAATACAAATGCTGGAAGGAAGTCTACAATCAGGAAGTTCCCAAAATAGTCTTTATCCCATGGGGATAAGATCTCTTCTAAACTTTACCACTTTGGGGGATGGTGGGGAAATATGCAAGCAACCAAAGATCAACGATAATATTCATCCTTTCTTTTTCTCACCCGTCCTTTGAGCACACTCCTTGTAGAGCAGGGGTGGATTCAAACCTTTACTACTGGTTTGCAGTGGGAGCGCATGCACAGATCATCAATTATGATGTCTGGGCGGGTGGGCGGAGCCTTCCGCTGTTTTTACTACCAGTTCTATAGAACCAGACAGAACTGGGAGCAACCCACCACTGTTGTAGAGTGGATTGTGGATCCAGTGCTACCTAGTGAGAAGGTGCACTTGCTCTTTTGGCAGTGCAGAAAATGTTGGTCATAGGAGGAACTTGTTTCTCAGGATTATCTCTCTGGGTAAAAGCAGTGTAGAGCAGATTAAGGACACCTTCCTTTTTGGCCCCTCCAGGGAGAGAGAGTTAACAAGAGGAAGTAGCATCAGCATTGCATCAGCACCTTCAGAAGCAGATGCTGTCTCCATGTTGAGGATGTTCTATTGATACCAAGGACTAGGCCAAATGCCAGATGCCTCTATCTAGGTCTATTCACCTACACTCTCCCTCTGCAGTGGTCTCCTTGCTGAAGTACATGTTTTCTCTTGGGGCAACAAAGCAGGGATTAGGACACCCAGGCACAGAGTAAGGAACCAAATGAGAGTCTGTTCATTCATTGTCTCTCATTGGGTGACTTGAAGGAGCAAGGAAAGGAGCAATCAAACAGTGGTTTGAACAGGCAGGCTGTGCTTCTACTTGCTCATTAACTGTACATTCTCTCAATGAATGGTGGGATTGACAGGGCGATTTGGGACCAATAAGGCCAATCCACTCTGTTGTAGCAGATGGCAACTGAATCATCTGTGGGCTCCTCTTCAGCTTTCACTACCTGTGGCACAACATGCCCCAGGAACCTTTTTTTACGACACTGCATGCTCTTAACTCCAGCCCACAGCTTCTTTTTTTTGGGGTGGGGGGGGAGGGAGAGAAAATATAACAATCAAAATATTAATAATAATGTCCTTTTTATTTATTTTATTATTATTTTATTTCTTTCTTTCTTGTATTTATTTATCATCTCAGTCCAATTTGAACTCTAGGCAAGATACATAATCCAGTAATCAAAACATTACAATAAAATTAATGATAATAAAACAATACAGAAAAGTCCCGTGGATTGGACACATCTGTCAAAAGGAAGAAAGTACAAAAGGCAGAATAATAGTCAAAATAATTTATTTGCTTCTTTATTTGCCCACTCTTGACCATTGGTTGATGATGCCAATAGGAGCTGAGATCTGTCCAGCTCCTATTGGCCAATTTAAGATGTTGTGGGCACATCCCTTCCCTTTCACTGTCCTCTTTGGCACTTTGGTGTGGTTTGGGGGAGAAACTAGATGCCTAGTTTCAAAAGCAGATTTTATCCACATACCCTGACCTGCGCTTTCCAAACCGATATCAGTTTTATGCAAGGTCCTTATCTAAAAAATTGCACTTCTGTTCAGCACTGACCTGACTGACAATCATAGGTGCAGAATACCTCCCATAGCTGTGATCTTTAGCAATTTGGCAGACAGTTATATGCACTGCTTCAATCCACCTATACTCCCATAACTCTGCCCCAGGGGTGGGTTCTACTTACCTTTACTACTGGTTCGCAATGGGATCATGCACGCACACTTGCTTCGCTCACACATGCGCCTTGCTTCTGCACATGTACAGATCGCTTCTGGTGACATCAGGGTCAGTGGGCAGAGCCTCCCACCGGTTTTACTACCAGTTCTATAAAACCAGTCCGAACCGGGGGCAACCCACCACTGCTCTGCCCCACCATACATTAAGGAGAGCAACTGATGGTTGTTTTTCCCACTTGCAGGTAAGGCTTGGTTAGAAGGGAAACATAGCCAGGAGAACCACTCATCATTTCCCTTAATGTGTTCCACACAGTACTGTGCGTTGACTTCATTACAAAGTAGTATAGGCTTAACCATTAGGGAATCACAATTATTCCAAGCATCAAGGATGTATAGATGGTACTTAATCAGTTTCCTGGTTTTTATCCTATGAATGGTCTTTTCCACAGCTCAGTTACAATACAAGAGTTTACGAGACCGCCTTCTGCCATCGACAGCCTCCCACCGGCCAACTCGCTCCCACAGAGTGGGGCTCCTCAGGGTGCCGTCGGCCAAACAATGTCGACTGGCGACACCCAGGGGGAGAGCCTTCTCTGTGGGGGCACCAGCCCTCTGGAATGAGCTGCCCCTAGATGTACGTATGATCCCCAACCTGCGCACCTTTCGCTGCATCCTGAAGACCCTTTTATTTCAACAAGCCGGGCTGGCCTAACATGAATATGAATTTTAAATGGGTGTATGATAGTTTTAATTTGTGGGCCAAATTTTTGTATATCTGATTTTAATGGTTTTTTAAATTTTGTAAATTATATGTGTTTTAGTATGGCTGTACACCGCCCTGAGTCCTTCGGGAGAAGGGCGGTATAGAAATCTAATAAAAGTCAAAGTCAAAGTCAAAGTTACAACTCTTATGTGGAGTACAGCAGAAAATTAAACTGGCACAGATTTTGCCATCCCCATTGCCAATGCTGAAAGGATCTATTCTGGTTTGATGCTGGATGCTGATGTCCTCATTCCTCCTGCAAAGGAAACTGCTGTCCTGTCTCCACAGGCTTTCTTTTCAACATCCCCAGCTGACAGGAAAACCATCTTCCAATCATAGCACTGCTGTCATTGATGAGGTTGTTGATGGATGACTAGATTTTCAGGGCCAGCCTTTTGTTAGAATTGGTTTCCACTTCTACCTGCCCCCTGACTAGAGATCAACTGCTGAAGCTGGGAAATGTGGCAGGGGAAGGAGGAGAGGAGGCTTTTTACTTGCCAAGCTACCTCAGGCCCAAAAACCCAGATCAAGTCAAATTTGCAGCTGATCAATGGTGGCAGCAGAACTGCACAGTGGAATTGAGTATATGATCTCTCTTTCTCTTCCTCCCTCCCTCCCTCCCTGGTATTTCATGGCATAACCCCTCACCAGCTGTTCTTGAACAGGGATTTAATACTAACTCCACAGACTTTGACAGAACTGGGTACTTCTGCTACCTAAAGCAGAATAGACCTTGAATGGTAATGCCCAGAGACTAGAGCTAAATGTAGCTAATAGGTGCTGGCCGGGTCTCACTGCCTTGTATCATTCGCAGAGACTCTTCCCATCCTGCTTACAATCTTTTTGGACTGTTACCTTCTGGCAGAAGATACAGAACAATTAAAACTCAGACCACACATTTTCTGAATAGTTTTTATCCCAGAGCTATAATTGCACTCAACAATGAACTAAAGGGCCACCATCAGTGAGCTGTTGGACAGTATTACTTGGTCTGTTGTATGGATATTTGGGTGGTTTAGGGGTGGAGAATTGTGGTGGGTGGGAGTGTGTTTGGGGATTGTTATGTGTGTTGGACCTGGTCTTTGGGTGTTAAGTGAATTTCGTTGTATGGGTATAGTGTGTATACACGCACAATGACAATAAAGTTATTAATTTTTATTTTAACAAAATGACTGATGAGTATCGTCTCCTCAGATTATACTTACAGCAAAACTGACACAGCATGTCAAATGCCTTAGGGGGAAATCACTAATACAGAGTAATCAAGAGTGACAATCAAGTAGGGAAAGACCTTAATTCCCTACACCAAGGATAGGTCACCTTTTAGTGGCTTGCATGGCACATCGAACAATTTTTAAGAAACTGCGTGCTAGATGAAGCAATGCAATTATACATAAATACATGTAGATGGGGTTAGGTTTTTTCCTTGAATTTTAGGTGGGAAGTATTTTTGTTTCACTTTATATTAGAAAATTATTTCAGTCGTATAGGGTTTGTCATCTTTTTTGTATCTTTTCCATTTTGAAAACATGGGAAATGCATATCCAAACTATTAATTAAAATTGCTCTGTTTCCCTGAAATAATGTAACCTTCAGTATCTAATGTTCTCAATTAAGTGTTGGCTACATCTTCTGGAAACTAGAAGTATAGTTAGTCATAACAAAACTGGAGAGCATCAGGTTAGGAAAGACTAAGGCAAAATATAATTTAGGAATTGAGAAAATGAAAGCAAACATCCCAATAAATATGGGAGATGCATTTGCTCTCCTATCTGAATTACCGCTATACACCCATACCTACACCCAATGTCCTTCATTGTCTAAATGTATTTGTTGTAAACAGACTTAGCCATTGAAGTACAAAGAAATACAAAATACATACAAAGAAGCTGGCATAATTTTGCGTTTTAACTTGCATACTGAAAACCTTCAAATATGTATTTCTTTGCTGTGCTACTGCATTGTCCAGTTCATGTTTACCCAAAATCAAGAAAGCCACATGAGAATCGAGAGATACAAATGACAATTGTGTTTTGCAAAACAAAATTTGAACCTGCATTTCTGTGTATTCTAAGGAGACCAATTGTTCTGGCTCATCCATACCTTTTTTGGGGGATAGCTGAATTGCTATCCAGCTTTTTGCCATTTATCATTTCTAGTGCTATAATTTCTGTTTCAAAATATGTGAACAAGCACCCAGTCAGCATTACATTTTTTTTCAAAAAGGCTTAAGCCTGTAATTACTTTTAACTTGGTACATGCTTTATGAATATGAAATTATGGATATACCTTATGAAGTTAAATGTATACAATCAGCCAACAAAACTCTGAAGTTTAATGCTTGCTATATAATTTCTGCTTTGAATAGGACTGCATATGCAATCTTCTATGTTTCTTCTTCTTTGCCCCACTGGGCAGAAGTGAATCAAGCAACAGTCTGAATGTCTGTCATTACTGAGAAACAAATAAGTAAATACTGTGCATATTTTCCACGGGACAGGGTGAGGGGTGTTGGGGGTGTGGAATGTTGCTTGGGAAAGACTTGAAGAGGATCCAGAATGAAATCTATGACGCTCTGGGGCAGTGTTCCCAAGATAGATCATATGAAGCTATCTTAAGTTGAGCTATTGCTCACTCTAGCCAAAAGTTCTATATTCTGATTGGTAGTGGCCCTTCTGGATCTTGAAGGAGATTCAATTCAGGAATTGAAACTGAGACTCCCTATACAATGGGGATATAATGAATTAGACCCACACTTATGAGATGATTAATATTTCAGAAATACGGAGGCCAAGTCTCCTTTAGCGTACAGAAGTTGGATTTAAAAAACCACAGATTCAAGAGGCCCCTCCAGCCAGCACAAAAGCACATCATTCAGGCTTTGGGTCCCCATCTGTTAGGAGTGTCACCTGCCTTGACAATACAGTAAAGTGAGTTACAAACCTAAGAAATAACCAAAGATCCCGTTTTAGGGATGTTAAGTTTTATTCCAGAAATTCACTTCTCAGGCTAGAATTTTAAATGAGCTATCTCAAGTTAAAATCAGAAATGTCATCCTTCTCAGCACAAAAAAACTTTTTGATTATACTGCTCAAATAACTACAGGAATTCTATACATTTGGACATTAGACATGGGAATTTCATGCCCAAAATACATATTTATCAGGCATACTTTTCTCCAATCTATTAAGAATTGCTTACTTTGAAGTCAGTTGGGTTTTTTTCCCCAGTGAAATGATAAATATATCTATTTGTCATATTAATATATAGGTGAAACAAACATTGCAATTCTATACATGTCTCCTTTTTCAAAGTACTGCCACCCAAATGAACCTGGGATTACAGCTAAAAGTAATAATGGCTGGAATGCCCAAGAGATAACAACCCATTTCTATATACACTGGGAGATCTCTTCTTATATAAACACCCCACTTCAGGAAATTAGAAATTCATGGGGGTTTTTAATGGTGAAATACAAAAAAAAGCCCCTATATTGCCAACAAAGAAAAAAGATAAACCATGTTTGGACTGAGAAGGAGGGGGGAAGCCTAAGTTTATTACAGTGGCTCTTGTTCAACCCTAGGAAGAAAGCAATACAACTCACTTCCAAAAATGCTGCCGAGAAATTTGCATGCAAACTAGAAATTAAGGTAGCATATCCAAAACTAATGAGGAATGCTGGAATTGAAAACCAATTATTTAATTATAAATGCTATTTTATTAAGCTCTTCTGTAATATTCCAGAAACAATGGGTCATAAACACAAAGAAAGAAAATATTCCTCTGAGAGCTCTAGGGCAAATAGATTTTATCTGACGTTTCAACAGACAGCTCAGTAGGTCTATTTACAAGATCACTCAAACCCTATATTTATTGCAATAACTGTGAGGTCAAAGAAACTTTACTGACATACAGAAAACTTATTGGCACAATTAAGCTTATTTTCTGGAGACTATAGTTTCTCTGTAATTTTGAGTGAAGTACTGACACAAAATTTTGAGCACTCGTGCTACTGCCAGATTTTTCTTCTCAAGGTTTCAGTTGGAGAGAGGAAAACTTAACAGCTCATATCATAAACTTCTACAGACCGGGAGACCTTTAAATAAATACATTTGTTTATGTCATTCTCAAGCTGAGAAAAAAACCATCTCAAGCTTGGCAAACTGTCTTTTTTCCAGAATTATTCTCAAACATATAATGTGCCCCTCTTTGGCACACTGATTTTATGATTATGTATAGTATTCATGTATTATTTACATATATGCTATAGACATGCACACAGAGATGAAATATATAAATACCAGTACATACCTGAGTGCCTTGCAATGAACTGTGCTTGACTTTGTAATCATTGATGAACATTAAGTAAATGTTGAGCAAGGTTTCACTTCCAGCATTTTTGTTGTGGCTGTTTTGTTATCTTCCCTTAATTTCACCAATGCAACAGCTGTATTCAGGAGCAACTCTTTCAATACACCACAGGGCAACCAAGAACCCAAATGCCCGTCTTTATGAAGCAATATCTTGCCAGCTTTGGAGCACAAGATCACACATGTATGCTCAGTGTTTTCTTTCTCTGGGAAAAGCGAGAGCTCTCGGTTTAAGTTCCTCCTCCTTCCTGACATAACAAATTTCAGAAGCTTGTTAGTCACTGCCTGTTCCAGCGCTCACACTAGTAAGCATTTGTTCCAAACTAATGTATTCTCGTCAGCAGAGAGGATTATCTATTAACTGACAACAAAGACCTAATTATCGTAGGATGCATTTGAATCACACTTTCCTACTGTCTCCGTTTGCAGTAGGTAGATACCTGCTCCTGATCTAAATAAACCCTGCTCTGTCCCTTGATTTGCAGTGGAGAGAGAAACTGAAAGGGAGCTTAGATTTTAGGTATTGTTGTGTGTACACAGATTGTAGTGAAATTCTTCTAGTTTGAGCTCCCCTGGGAGTTTATATCTTGGAAAAGGAATTGGGATTATCTCACTTGAAATGCATCTGACAATGCCAGGAGGGCAAAGCATAGAGCGTATGATTTGTGCTGTCTTCTTCTCCAAACTGACCACTGATTATTAGAAAGTGTGCTTGATCTGCACCTTATTGTATGCCATAAAAACAACTAGCTATTCCCACCCTCCAGTAAACTGGACTTGTTTTAAGAAAAATATTTTTTTCTTTCTTTTTGTAAGGAAGATCAGCCCTTTTATATCACCAGTTTAGCAGAGGTTCTTCTGGACAAATGTATTAAAGCAACTTTATTGGGAAAATTGGCAAGGTTAGTGATATTACTATGGCGTTTGCTATTTTGATAGTTCATGTGGGGGGGAAAAGAGCTTGTCGGAGTCATTTTATTACATCATAGTGTGATAAAGCAACTATATTAGTTGCTTTTATATTCTATCCTTTTGTAATAAATAGCGTAGGCATGCATGTTGTAAAAAAAAGAAGAAGAAAATGCCTTATTATAGTTGCATATAGTTAAATGCCTTAATATAGTATATTAATCTACATAGTTATTATGTAGAGTAAGTAGAGGAAAAAGTAGAGTGATGTGTAATTAAAGGATGGAGCACTAAAACAGTAATATCTAGGTAAGGATTAAGAAGTCATAAATACACCAGAGGTATTTCCTGGACTCAATAATATGGAAGTGCCTGTTATATGACACTTTTGTCCACTGTGCTTCCCTGATACAAATTAAATTGCAATAGCTAAGATCCTTAAAATGGCTAAGATCCAGTTTAAGATCCTATAATGTTACAAATCCAAATTAGAAAGCAAAATGAAAAGGATAAGAATAAAAAAAAAATTTAAAAATCCCCAAAGAAGTAAATGTATAAATATACATTTATACAAATGAAATTTCAGTTGTTCTCCCTTTTTTACTTGGACCTGTCATATTTAATGGAATGAAAAGGTAGACTCCTTTTCAGTGGGCCCTGCATCTCCAAAAAGCCAAAGGAAGGAGTGGGTTTTTTTATGCTCCTATATATAAAATTGTGAGAGTATCACCTGCAATGAACAAAGCTAACAATTCTGAGCAGGATTTAGCTTATCCTTTCAACCTGATTTATTCATTTTTCTTTTCATTTCATTTCTTTTTTTTACTTACAGGAAATTTCATTCATATTTATTGAATCCAGTGAACTATCCTACTTTTTGCTTTTTAAATTTTAGGCAGAAGCAAGCACAGGAAATATTGATAAGCTTATTCATCCCAGAGGAGAAATACCAGAAGAAAAAAACGGGGATCCTTCAAAAGTAGGAACTGCCATCTATAGGCAGATCCTGGACAGTCCACAATACCATTTCATTATTCTGCTATCAATGTATTCTAATTCACATATAAACCTACCGGGTTTATCTAATTAGTACTGTCTTTGTATTTATTTGTGTAATTTCTAATCTTAACAAACATTATAATTAAATAAATGCAGAGTTGATTGGGCTTTATAACACTCTTTTTTGGTATCATCCTTTGCTAGTTTATAAGCTATATCAAAAAGCACACTGTGCATATGTTCTACATAAAACTCAGGCCAGCTATGTTTACAGTATTCATATGAGGTTATGCCCAACCAATTCAAATCATTAAGAGAAAATTAAGGAAGACTTAATTCTTTCTCTAGGTCAATTCTAAACTGATGACTTCTAAATTTAGTAGATCTCTTCCCACCACCCATTTTCTAATGCAGAGTCGTGTCCTCTGTTGTGACTTTACCCATGTTCTCACAATTCTTCTTACTTAATCTGGTGCAGTTTCATCACACTGAATTTCAGCTAACAGACATGCTGCCTGGAGCCCTACATATACTGTATCTATGAGAAACCACTTGCTTCCTGTCCATTTAATTTTCAAAAAGGTCAATGTATGTGTCTTCTTATTTAATTAAATATTTAAACACTGTTTTTTCTGTCTTACTGAGAAAATCGGGCTGGCTAGCGACCCCCTGAAAGTCAAGAAAACCCATTAAAAATCTGAAGGAAAAAAAGCAAAACTTACATACAGACTCAATCACAAAACAAAATACACAAGCAGCAACAACATGCAATGTCAGCCATTAATAAAGAGTTCAAAACAGTTGATGTCTGATGTCTGAAGTGGTGAGACACATAGCAGGTCATCAGCCAATTATCTTCCTTTGGTTCCTTTCTAATACAGGTATGTGCAGCTAAAGCTTAGTGTATAACTTCCCCCTGCATGGTTGTAGATACAACAGGTTCAGCATCCATTCTTCCTCAAACACACGGTTCAGTGAGCCAGTTGTTCTCAAAAAGAGGAGTCATTCAAATTATTGAGGTGAATTCTTGATTTATTTCCATTTGGAAATTCTCTCTTGGATATATTTCCACAAGCGATGAAGGAAAAGCATTTCCAATGGTGTCTACAGGCTACCTGATTCAAGAAGCCTTGTAAACTCTTATGACCTATATCAGGGGTGTCAAACTCAAGGTCCAGGGGCCAGATCCGGCCCATGGGGTACTTAGATCTGGACCCACAGGGCCGCCCTGGAAACAGTGAAGGACACCCGTGGTGCTTCTGCCAGCAAAAGCGGGCTCCTGAGCTCTGTTTTTGGCTGCTTCCTGCAACCCTCTGCAAGTGAAAACGGAGCTTGGGAGGGCCAGTTGCAGGAGGCTGTGGCAGCTGAAAATGGAGCTCAGGAGCCTGTTTTCACTGGCAGAGCACTCAGGCCACCATAGGTGCCACTGACATGAATGATGTTGAGCTGGCCACACCCACCCCTAGCCACGCCCACCTGGCCCCCTGAAGTCAAACACAACCCTGATGCGGCCCTCAATGAAATCGAATTTGACACCTATATACTGTAGCTTCAGCCTCCTTTCTAGGAACTTTAAAATTATTTATTTCATTTTTGGCCATTACTTCACTGGTTATGCTATATCTGCTCTGTTTAAGCACAAGCCTTAAAATCAGAGATATCTATATCCTTTGACTCTAGCTATGCCCCAGGTTCCACTGGTTTCTCCCTACCAGGATTCTTAATCTGAGTTTTATCACTGGGATTGAAGGAACTTTCTATGTTTCTGTCCTCATAGGTCCGGAAGGTTATCCATCTAAGCAGAATATTGCATAAATCTTAGACCATCACCCTAAAACTTTCTACACTGAATCTGGACTGCTTAGATGTCCAAATGAAAGATACTGTATAAGCATAAGAACTACCAACATGTGGAGGAGTTTATTTGTTTCCTTTTCAACTCTTCCAAAACAGGAAGTTTCTTCCTGTCTAGACTGGGCAATGCTTCAAGACAAGACCTCTAAATAATTTGAAGCATATATACATTACATGAATTTACATTCACGTTAGTTTAAAAGGCATTAACTCACCATAATCAACTATAAGAAATAAGATAATTGTGCCTACTGAATCATGTTGCATACAAAATCAAAAATAATCCAGAATCTCTAAGATAAGAAAATTGCTTAAAATACAGAAAATAAATGCCATGTTGCCACTGTACAGACATGAGGACAAAGCATTTGAAAGAAAAATCATAATCATCTCCTACTGTGCACACTTTTTTCATTCATCTGACCTAATATCATGCAGCTTTTTAAAGCTCAGTTCTGTCTGCCACTGATAAATCAACAGTCCCCTTAGCAGCAATTTAGTAGAGCTCAGAAATTGTAAAAATAATAAGAGTAATAAAGAAAATAATAGGGGCCTGATAAGAACAAATTAGACTCTCAGATAAAACTCGTTCAAAAAGGAAGAGTTACCTACATTTTGCCTCCTTGGCTTAACAATAATCAGGGTCAGGGTTAGCATCAGTCTGAAGGCACCTGTCCTCTCTCAAGCCATCCCCTAACCTTTCTGAGGTAAAGAACAAGATTAGGTGAAACCTGGCTCAAAAACAGTAACAGTGAGAAGGATCTTGGAGTCCTAGTGAACGATCACTTAAACATGAGCCAGAATTGTGTGGCAGCAGCCAAAAAAGCTAATACAATCCTTGGTTGCATAAACAGAGGCATAGAATCAAAATCATTAGTACCATTTTATAAAGCTTTAGTAAGACCACATCTGGAATACGGCATCCAGCTTTGGTCACCACATTACAAAGTAGAGACTTTGGAAAAAAGGCAAAGAAATGCAACTAAGATGATTAAAGACCTGAAGACAGTATGAAGAACGGTTACAGGAATTGAGTATGGCCAGTCTAGAGAAAAATGGGATGTGGTGGCTCAGTGGCTAAGACACTGAGCTTATGGATCAGAACGGTCAGCAGTTTGGCGGTTCGAATCCCTAGCGCCGCATAATGGGGTGAGCTCCCATTACTTATCCCAGCTTCTGCCAATCTAGCAGTTCGAAAGCACGTAAAAAATGCAAGTAGAAAAATAGGGACCACCTTTGGTGGGAAGGTAACAGCGTTCCGTGCACCTTTGCCATTTAGTCATGCTGGCCACATGACCACGGAGACGTCTTCGGACAGCACTGGCACTGCGGCTTTGAAACGGAGATGAGCACTGCCCCCTAGAGTCGGGAACGACTAGCACATATGTGCGAGGGGAACCTTTACCTTTACCTTTACTTAGTCTAGAGAAAAGAAGGATTGCGGGTGCCATGATAGCAGTATTCCAATATTTGATGGACTGCCAGAATGAAGAGGGGGGTCAACTTATTTTCCAAAGCACCAGAAGGCAAGACAAGAAACAATGGATGGAAACTAATCACGGACAGAAGCAACCTGGAATTAAGGAGAAACTTTCTAGCAGTGAGGACAATTAACAGCTGTGGAACAGCTTGCCTTCAGAAGTTGTAGGTGCTTCATCACCGGAGGTTTTTAAGAAAAGACTGGACAGCCACACCTGTCTGAAATGATATAGGGTCTCCTGAGCAGGGAGTTGGACTAGAAGACCTCAAAGGTCCCTTCCAGCTCTATTCTGATTGATTGATATTTCAATCTTTCCCAGGCTATGGGAACCTTGTTGCCCTAGCCTTCAGAATGGGGATAGGATCAAGGCTGTAGACTCAGCTTTACAGAGTCCTTCTCCTAGGACCTCCTAAGGCCTTCCTCAAATAACTAGAAGGCTTGAAAGCTTATAAAAATCTCCCAAGAAGAAACTGAACATTTATTTATTTATTTATATATTTATTTATTTATTTATTTATATATTTATTTATTTATTTATTTATTTATAATGCAATTTATATGCTGCCCTATCTCCAAGGATTCAGGGCAGCTCACAACGGTAAAGATGCACAGTTCCTCATTAAAAGACAATATAAAATTAAAATTCCAATTTAAAACAATTTAAAATTCATTAAGAAACCCCTCATCAGTCCAGGCTGTGGAACAACCAGGTCTTCAAATCGCGGCAGAACGAGCGAACGTCACAGGAATGAGCGGAACATCCAGGCATTCTGAATACCTGCCTATGACCCTCCCTCCTACAGCAAATAATTAATGACAATAAAGTAGCAAGGAGAATGAAGTGTGCAGCTGTGTTCAGAAATTAACATGACAGTTGGCCCAGGGTTGGTATACATTTGGTGTTTGCTTAATATTTATCTTAAAGAAATAAAAACCAAGTGTACTATATTAATAATATATCTTTGCATGTCTATATATGTGTAATATTAATACTCTGTATCAATATTGTGAGGATAAATGAATGCTCACTTTTTCATAAATACAAGATACATATTAGTGCTTATTTATATTTAATAGAAAGGTGCCAGTAGAAATCTATATTTGAATCTACAATATATAATTATATTTTAATTGCTCAATAGTTGTATTAAATATAAATATTAAATATAGCATGCGTGCGTGTGTGCATGTGCCTTTCAAATTCCTACCTGTTTGATATATTGTGGAATAAGACAAATCCCAAAGTTTATTTGACATTGTAGAAAGTTAGCATCCACCCCTCTCCTGGAAAAAGGAAATATTAAAAAGGCAGAATATTATATTTTCCCTAAAGGAGAAACATGTTTATAAAGACATAAACTCAGAACCTCAGCTCCCTGCTCCCCCAACAGATATTTTGGTGCCAACCTATCTACAAGACAAAAGGCTGGGCTAGCTTATCTACAAAACAAAAGACTTCCACCCTTAGGACATGATAGGATTAGTCCTCACTCAAGATCCAAACCAGGACAAAGCCATTAAGCCATAATAGGAATTGGCCAACACCCTTTCAGAACACAACCTTCTTCATTACATCATCCTCCAGCAAGATTCAACCAAGCCTGGGACTCAAGACAACTTATAAAGTTGCCCCATGGGAGTCATGGCCCCATGGGAGTCTGACAACCAATCAGGATACCTGCCCTTCCACAGGAAGAGGAAGCCCTAAGGCGGGGCCCAAGTCAGGGTATAAATATATATGTTTCTTGAGCTTCCTGTTCCTGTGGAACTGAACCCAGATGGATATTTCTTCCAACAACAGCATTGAGCCCATCTCCCAATAACCAGGAAGATGATTGAGCAAAACGTTGGAGCCTACTATGTTGGGAAAAAGAGGAAACAGACGATAGATACCATCCTGCTAGAGTGTTTGATTAAGACCTACTCATAATCTTATTTCCAGGATTACTGGCATAGGTACTTTTTATACATGAACTTTTTTTTTAGCTTGCTCAACCTCTTTTTTTTTTTTTTTTTTGCTGATATCCATCTCTATATTGAAAATATGTCTTAAGTTTGTATTCAACCCTTATAAAAGTTGGTCTAGTGATTGGCTCAGTTGATTGGGGTCCTTTCCTCTGCACGATCTGTTCCTTCATCTGAAAAGAAAAGGAGGGAATAAAGCCATCCTATGAGATTGTTACTTGTTTTTCAGAATCGAAATTGGACACTACTAAGTCTTGAATACACTACTTGGCTTGAGTACAAGCTGAGCTCAATACTGAACCTAATTCAGACATTCATGTTTTTAAAAAAAACTGAGGAATAAATTTCAGAAAAAGAATTCAGTATTGCTCTGTCAATGTTCCTATGTATTTCATTTTTCTTGATCTGACTTCTCAGATGATTTTGGACTTTCTTTTTTGTTTGTCCCCATTTTGTTGGACCCCGATCCCCCTCACTCTTAAAAATTTACCACACTAGTGAGGTCGTTCTAGTTGCAAAGCAACCGCTAAAGCATGCGTTCATAAAGATAAAATAATGTGAATACTAGCAAAACAAGCAGCTGCTGAAATAAAATGAACAGTGCAGCCTGGCAGGAATGCAAGGCTGTAAAAAGCTTCAGTACTTTTAAGATGAAAAAGTCTAAAAAGCTTAAGTGACTAAACATGGCTTCCCCGGCTTCCCTCTTTCTCTGCTATAGAGGGAGCATTCTATTATGGACTGTCGGTCCAGGTAAGGCCTGGGCTAATGTACAGTAGTCTTAGCTAGGAAAGATTTTTGTGCCAACACTGGCACAAAATGACAAACTCTCTTGGTTTGTTATTTGTATTCCCACTTTAAGTATTTATTTTTCAATTATTAATTAATTGTAATGATGAAAATATCAGCCGGTTTCTTTTATATACACAGTGTAAAATCTTTTCCATGTCGTTCTTATAGGCTGTCATTTTTTAAATCCAATTTCAGCTCAGTCTCAGTCTTGTCTGGTGAAACTTGTTCCTCTTCCATAACATCTTTTAAACACAGACTATCTATAGAGTCAAATGCTCTTAAAAGTAACTAAATATTTTTGAACTATATAATGAGTCCATTGTTCACAAATAACCTTCAATATGCCCATTGTTAAAATATTTTGCTCCATTCTTTATTAGTAAATCAAAGCAAAGTTCTCCTTTAATTTTAAATTTTAGTCCCTTCTAGTTCCCTCTAGTGTCCGATCTTCAAAGTTCCTTCCTATGATGTTTTGCTAAAATAATGGAATTATTTCTAAAATAATTCAAAATAAAAGCATTTTTACGGGAAGGATTCTTATAATTTATTCCAAAACTTTATTTCAAGTCCATTTGGACCAATAGTCAGTTTTCAACTTTCCAAAATCAAATTTCTAATCACTCTTTTGTTATTTATTCAAAAAAAAAAGCCATTAAATTGTATTTAAAGCTTCTTTCATGAAGCATAACAAAAAATCACTTCGGTTTTCAGACTTGTTGATCCAAAGGTGCCTAACAGCTGAAAAGCAATCAACAAGCAATGTCTGAAAGTGATTAGAAAAGGAAGGATAGTATGCAAATCTAGGGTCCCTCTGAAGGCACCAACTGTGGTTTGACAAGGATGGCTATTCTCTCATCTCTCAATCCCTTATTTCCCATTGCCTGGGAAATTACAAACAGCTGGTCTACTTGCCAGGTCTTCATTCTACTATAACTGTCAGCTGGAGTTTTATTGAGTCATCTTCAGTTCATTTCATTTTCATAGCTTCAGAAAAACTTGCTGATGGTCTGGAAATCAACAAGGACATATATATAGAACTATGGCTAACCTTTTCCACACTGAGTGCCCAAAGCTTGTGTGTGTGCGTGAATGCACGCGCGTACCCCCAAGCCCCCAAAATGCAATGTGTGTGCAGCCCCCCACATGCATCCCGCTCTATACATGCACACGCGGGGCCCCATGCACATGCCCCACCCCCTTGTACATGCGCAGCAAAGATCCAATGACCAGCTGGCCTGCGGGATGCATGCGCACATCCGCAACAGAGCTGAACTAGGGCAACAGCTTACATGCACATAGGGCACAGCGTGCCACCTGTGGTACGCATGCCATAGGTTCGCCATCACGGATATAGGAGATAGAAAAGGAGTCAAGGCACCAATGAAAATGTATAGACAGGCAGATAAGAACTGTAAGCTGTTGTCTAGAAAAGCTCAGGCTCAAACCAATTTGAGATTAGTTAAAAAACAATAAAAACATCACTATAGCAGCTGTTCAATGAAAATAAATAGTAAAATTTTAGCTGATAACAAAGAGGAAAGGGGTTATATAACTCTTGTTTAATTAATTTTCTTCAACAAGAAAGTATGTATTCCGCCAAGTAACTATGATGAACACAATGAAATGGTACCACTGAATCTTGAGAATACTGTAGTCAACATGAAGAAGTATCTTTTTACTTTGTATACATTTAACTTTCCAGAACAGGGTTGTCAAACTTGAGGTCCACAGGCTAGATATGTCATGCACTGGCCACGCCCACACCTAGTTTAGCGAAGGGGGGGGAAGTCGCTGTGACAACATGAGTTTGACACCCTTGTTTTAGAACAATGTTTCTTAATCTTGGCAACTTGAAGATGTCCGGACTTCAACTCCCAGAATTTCCCAGCCAGCTCAGCTGGGGAATTCTGGGAGTTGAAGTCCAGACATCTTCAAGCTGCCAAGGTTGAGAAACACTGTTGTAGAATATCTTATATCCTATGTCCGTGATGGCAAACCTATGGCACACGGAGCCATATCAGTGGGCACGCAAGCATTGCCTTAGCTCAGCTGCAGCGCACATGTACGTGCCAGCCAGCTGATTTTTGGGCCTTCTGGTTCCACAGAAAGTTGGGAAACAGGCTGTTTCTGGCCTCTGAAAGGCTTCCGTGGGGGTGGGGAAAGCCTGTTTTTCGCTCTCCCCAGGCTTCAGAGGCTTTCTAGGAGCCTGGGGAGGGTGAAAATGGCTTTCCCCACCCCCCTGGAGGCCCTCTGGAGGCCAGAAATGGCCCGTTTGCCGACTTCTGGTCCCACCGACTCCCCTGTGCTCCCCCCCCATCACTGCCATCACTGTCCTATGTTATAGGGGACAAAAACTGATGAGCTGACTGAATCATCATATATTCTCTTTGAGGAACCTTGGAGACGTGTAAATGTTCTTCCAAAAGGAAAGGAAGGCTATCAGTCTAACATTTACAGGAATTCTAGAGTAGATCATAATGAGATGAATCTGTAAGTACCTGGAAAACAGTTAAACAATTACTAGAAGTCAGCATGGATTTGTCAGGAAAAGGGCTTGTCAAATTGGGCTTATCTCTATTGTTTTTTTAATTGGATAACTTCCTTATTAGATACGTCCACTTTTTTCTTGCATAAATCAGACGTTTCCTAATACCTGCACACCTACACACACACACAAAGGCAAACAAAGAGAGAAAGAAACTACTATGTCCTGTTCCAAGCACCATACTTTAAGAAAAATTCAAAGAATCTGAAACAGTCCAAAATCACATGAAGAGATAGCAAAGGAACTGAGAATCTTTAACTCTGAGAATAAAAGGCAGAAGTGGGATATGAAAGTACTCTTCTACTATCTTTAAAATATTATAGAGAAGAAAATCAAGGTCTGTTTTCAATTACTACAGAGTGTAGGACATAAAATATTAGATTTATATTACACGGAGGCAAAATCTGGTTCAAAGTTTAAAAACTTTCTATTAGTAAAAATAGCTTGTTAGTGAATTCAACTACCCAGACCAGTGGTGGATTTTCTCTTCCATAAGTATGGTCAAATGGCAACTAATTATTCATTTTCTGGGACATTAATTATAGCCACTTATCTCATAAACAAGCAATTCTAGGCAGTGTACAAAAGAGCTAAAAACAGAATAAAGGCAGGATACAAATAAAAATAAATAAAATAAATACATTAAAAAGTAAAAAATCCAAACTAAAACAAAGAATAATAATAGGTAAACATAAAGGTTCCCCTCGCACATATGTGCTAGTTGTTCCTGACTCTAGGGGGCGGTGCTCATCTCCGTTTCAAAGCCGAAGAGCCAGCACTGTCCAAAGATGTCTCCATGGTCATGTGGCCGGCATGACTAAATGCCAAAGGCACACAGAACGCTGTTACCTTCCCACCAAAGGTGGTCCCTATTTTTCTACTTGCATTTTTTTACGTGCTTTCAAACTGCTAGGTTGGCAGAAGCTGGGACAAGTAACGGGAGCTCACCCCATTACGCGGCACTAGGGATTTGAACCGCTGACCTGCCGACCTTTCGATCGACAAGCTCAGCATCTTAGCCACTGAGCCACCGCATCCCTTGTAATAATAGAAGGGATGTTAAAAACCACACTAATTCACCCGAGCACTGGGGTCCCCAGATCTGCTGGCATAATTAGGTCTTGAGGAATCTCCAGAAGTTCAATAGTGACAAGGCCAACCTCACTTCAGGGGGAAGAAGTTTCCACAGCATGGGCACCATAGCAGAAAGCCACCCCTGCCTAACCTAGGGTTGGTTAGTTTCCAAGCAACGGAACTCATAACATGCTCTGTCTGCTGGATCTGGCAAGACAGGCCAATGAAATCAGGGTGAGGTGGTGATGACACGATTCCATGCCATGAAGGCTCTTTAAAGCAAATTAACATATTTTAATTTGGGTTCCTACACTGAGCACTTTGGCCTAAATGTCTCCTTCCAACTCTATCATTCTGTGGTTCTAAATAGAGACCAGTTTTGAATGAGACAGTAGTTGCTTTTGTCTCCTTCGTGATGTAAGTTGTTTTATGTGCTGGTGGTGGTTTGAGTTGATTCTTTTAACTCTGCTATTATTTTAATATTTTTAGAATAAGTATTACTTGAATAATCAATTTTATTGATACTACAAACATTACTTGGAAATATTTCTTCCTCATAAACCTAATCTCTACTACCATCACTATCACCCTTACAGTTAAATCTACAAAAATAGAAAGGGACAATATCTGTCAATGAACTGCAAAGCTTTATGTTTCCATAGGTTTCTTACTACTTTCCTCCACTTGCAAGTGCAGATTTGCAGCTAGCTAGAACTTTTAACAGTTGACCAAAATTGAACTGGATTAAAATTACTCAGATTATCTTCAAACTTTTAGATTTTTTTTTTAATTGGAAGCTGTCCATAGTTGGTTATAAAATGGATGGCTTTATAAATCTTTGGAATAATACCAAGAGCCTTGGTAGTACAAGGGTTTAAGGCACCCTGTTATTAAGCTGGTTATTAAGACCAGCTGCCTGCAATTACTGCAGGGTTCGAATCTCGCCAAGGCTCAAGGTTGACTCAGCCTTCCATCCTTTCTAAGGTAGGTGAAATGAGGACCCAGTTTGTGGGGGCAATAAGCTGACTTTGTATAAATATACAAAAGGATGAAGGCTATTGCTGAGCACATTGTAAGCCGCCCTGAGTCTTCGGAGAAAGGCGGCATATAAATCAAATTTAAAAAATAAATAAATAAAATAAACAAAATAAAATGTTCAGCCCCCAGATGAGACATTTGCAGCCTGAAACAGGTTGAAGAATTTTATATATTGCTCTGGATCCAAATCGGTATATTTTAATATTACACAATAATGCAATGGGCATGAGTCCTCTTCCTTCCTCCTCCCTTAGCTTATAGCTGCAACTATTGCATTGGAAACGGAAGCTGAGGCTGAGTTAGGAAGCACAGCTTTTCAGGTAGGTCACAGGTTCAGTCTTCACAATCTCCTGTGAATTGGAAAAGATGAATTGTAACCTTGGACAGCCTCTATCAGTCAGTGTTGGCAGTATAGACAGGAGCCATCAAAGATCTGATCTAGTCAGCTTTCATTTCATTTCTATAGAGTTACATACAGTACAGAAACTATATAATTTCATTCAGTATTAACCAAGTCCAACGTTTTTCCAATGAGAATTTTCTTTTCTTTTCTTTCCCCTTTCAAATTATTGAGACATTCTTTATTTTCGTAGAGCAAATTAGGCAATACGCTGCCATATGTTTGCTCATCTTCAGATATAGTAATAATATTTGAGAAGTCAATTTTTTTCCCCTTCTATATTGCCTCAAGTCGACACCCAGCTCACCACTGAGTACCTCTGAGAAAAGATAGACTCTGAATAGTTCTTTTCATCTGATTTAAAGTTCATACTTCTCCCAATTCCAGCCTGGAATTAAAACTATATGATAAGCATGAAAAAGCAATCAACTGTTTCCTCCCAGCCCAATACTTGATTGAACTTCTTCATACAGTATATAGGTAGTTATTTAGGACTAAATTCTTCAGCTATAGTAAGTTTTGTGTCATTCAGACTAGAAATGTTCAGAAAGGAGGTCCTGAAGAGTATATAAAGAAGTAAACCTGAATTACAT
Organism: Pituophis catenifer annectens; assembly: GCF_029215685.1. Classification (NCBI taxonomy): domain Eukaryota; kingdom Metazoa; phylum Chordata; class Lepidosauria; order Squamata; family Colubridae; genus Pituophis; species Pituophis catenifer. Next base: position 318,678,513 of record NW_027256881.1, on the reverse strand, counting down.
AAAGTGGATGAGGTGCTTATAAGGCACCCAGACCTATCGAAAACTTAGCTTTCTTTGTTGTTCAGTGCCAATACTTGGCATAAACATAGCTTTGGAGTGGTTTGCTTTGAGGAAATTTAGGACTGATGAGAGATTACAACATGTTTTCTTTGCCTAGCTTGCTAAGAACTTGAGTTGCTCAGAAGAACCCACTTTGTTTGTTTCAACATCTCTGCATTTTCATCTTTCAGAAAATGGTTTTTCTCATGACATAAAACTTTTATGAACAGGGCCAGCAATCACAAGTATTCAAGCTCAGGGCCTCTTCAAATATTACCCATGTAAAGACCTGCTCTTAATTGTCTATGATACCTCTTTTCTCCTCATGAGCTTCATAACCTGTGCAACCTTGCAGCTGCCAGTCCTGGATTTATTATAACTTTCTAGGAGTATGAACTTTTCTTCCCATGTTGTCAGACCTTTGAGGTTCTCCAGAACAGGAAAGAGTTACCATGTATTGTTGCCTTTAAAGGTAAAGGTAAAGGTTCCCCTCGCACATATATGCTAGTCGTTCCTGACTCTAGGGGGCAGTGCTCAACTCCGTTTCAAAGGCGAAGAGCCAGCGCTGTCCAAAGACGTCTCCATGGTCATGTGGCCGGCATGAATGCCAAAGGCGCACAGAACGCTATTACCTTCCCACCAAAGGTGGTCCCTATTTTTTCTACTTGCATTTTTTATGTGCTTTCAAACTGCTAGGTTGGCAGAAGCCAAGACAAGTAATGGGAGCTCATCCTGTTATGCGGCACTAGGTTGGCAGAAGCCAAGACAAGTAATGGGAGCTCATCCTGTTATGCGGCACTAGGGATTCGAACTGCTGAACTGCCGACCTTTCCATCAACAAGCTCAGCGTCTTGGCCACTGAGCATGTTATTACAATATAATGATGTTAGAATATAAAATAATCTTACTTTAGAAAAAAAAAACTGGGATTGCCCTTAAGGACTACTGAAAAGTCATCTTGCATGCCTACCTACTTTACAGCCAGGTTAATTAGTACTAAGGGTGAAGCAGTCATAGCCTTCAGTAATATCTATTGGGAGTTGTGGTTTCAGGTTGTGAATTAAGTAACTTGTTACTTTTGCAGCATTAAATTTGGCTGTCTGACAAACTTTGTTGTGTTCTAACTCTTTGCCTGGATTGAGATCCTTCTTCTCTAATTGACTGTCTTTCTTATTTATTTTACCTTATTCTGGTGCTTGGCTGAAATAAGAAAACATCATAAGTACTGTTTTTAAATCATTCACCAGATGGATGGACTTGGGGATAAGTTATTCCATAAACAGAAGCCTTATCCAAGAAACATTGCTTTTGAGTTCAGTCCAGCTAACGTCCTCAAATTGGAGGATCACTAATTTATTTATTTATATCTATCTATCTATCTATCTATCTATCTATCTATCTATCTATCTATCTATCTATCTATCTATCTATCTATCCATCCATCCATCCATCCATCCATCCATCTAACTATCTATCTATCTAACTATCTAACTATCTAACTATCTAACTATCTAACTATCTAACTATCTATAAACCAATCCTCATTAGAGAAGGTAATCCTGACTATACTTGGCAATTTTGTCACAAAGGGCTCTATGAATTTAAAACCAGCACCCTCTGGAACTGATTAGGATCAGATTGGTTTGGCTTTGGGACTAACTTACTCATTACTATATTGTTTCTCCAATTGTGAATATTGTAACAATTTTTCATTCATGTTTAGATTATATGACTATGCTTCTGTTGCTTCCCTTCCTTCATCGTCAATCAAGACATCTGCAATCTTCTCATCATTCCTATCACCCATCTCCTCCCACTTATGACTATACGACTATAACCTTGTTGTGGTATCCTTAAGATTTATATTGACTGTTTCCTAATATGATTTGATTGTTTATTTGTTCTCTATGACTATCATTAAGTGTTGTACCTTATGATTCTTGACAAATGTATCTTCTGTTTTATGTACACCGAGAGCATATGCATCAAGACAAATTCCTTGTGTGTCCAATCACACTTGGCCAATAAAGAATTCTATTCTATTCTATTCTATTCTGTTCTGTTCTGTTCTGTTCTGTTCTGTTCTGTTCTGTTCTATTCTATTCTATTCTATTCTATTCTATTCTATTCTATTCTATTCTATTCTATTCTATTCTAACCACCACACATACCAAGAGGCTAAGTTATTTGCAGGACTGCCTCTCTGCTGTTATTTTTACCCATCCCACAAGGCTTAACAGTAGGGTCCTTTCAATTAAAGAATACAGTCTAATGCAGGGGTCTCCAAACTTGGCAACTTTAAGACTTCTGGACTTCAATTCTCAGAATTCCTCAGCCAGCCATACCCTGATCTAATGGGACCTAGAAAGCATGCCTTTTCTGTCACAGTGCATTTCCTCCAAAAGACCATACTCCCAAAATTAGACTGGCCCCTTCTCTGACAGCCTTTCATAAAGCATCGAAGACCTGGGCCTGAGGTTTAGGGGATTAGATGATCCATTGAGAGGTTTCTATTGATTGTTTTATTCGGGCTTATCTTCAGCAACCCTTGTAGGTTTTTATTCCTTGTTATTATTTGTCTTACTTTTGTGTGTTGATGCAAGATGGGCAGCTATATAAATCAAATAATAAATAAATATAGTAAATACATCTATCTTCCTGCACCAGAGTTATGAAAGAATGGCCTGAGAATATCCCTACTAACCATTGGAAACTCTTTCAACATTCTGAAAGGACAATAGGCTTGAGCCTTCCTTGCTTCCCAAAATAAGACTGGCATCCATCATCTATGTTAATTGTTTCCTTATGAGTCTCATTAAGACCACATCCAGACTTGCTACAAATACTTTGTCTGCAGAGCCTGGATAGCACTGCAGACAAAGGCACTGTAACTTAACACCAGCTGTCTGCAATTAAAGTAAGTTCGAATCTTGCCAGGCTCAAGGTTGACTCAGCCTTCCATCCTTTCTAAGGTAGGTAAATTGAGGACCCAGTTTGTGGGAGCAATAAGCTGACTTTGTATAAATATACAAAAGTATGAAGGCTATTGCTTAACGCATTGTAAGCCGCCCTGAGTCTCCGGAGAAGGATGGCATATAAATCAAATTAAAAATAATAATAAAAAAAAATGATGCTTGTGGCAATCAGGGGGATACCGCAGGAGCTGGGAACTCTTCAATTATGACTACTTTCAGCTTGCCATATATAAAAAAATGAGCCTGCCAACAGACAAGCCACTCTGCAGGGCAATACTGTGATAATGTATTTGCAACCTGATAAAGAAAATACTGCCCATTGTGTGTACTCTGCCCAGGGGCAAGCTGTCTCATATTCTGAGAAGCATAAGGCTGAACCCCCCTCTGCCAAAAGCACAGGAAAAAGAGCCACATATTTGTTGCTTTAAATAACATGTGCTGGTTGTAAAGGCTCACATTTGGAAAATAAAGGTAAAAAAGAGATCTAAATAATCATAACTCCAAAACTTGCTTTCTTGGTTCTTCATTTCCAATCCTGCATGTTGCTACTGCATCATTCCACCTGCCACTCCATCTGCAGAAACACACAAACACCAAACAGAAGGAGTAACTCCTGGCTGACAGCCAATCCTCAACTTATTCATTTAACAACAGTTCAAAGTTGCGTTGGCCTCATAAAAGTGACTTATGACCTATACTCATACTTATGACTGTCACAGCACCATGGTCACACTATCACAATTCATGTACTTGGCAACCAGCTCAGTTTTATGACCGGTTGCATCATCCTGCGATCACATGACCTTGATTTGCTACCTTTTTTGCTGATTACCAGCAAAAATGTCCATCGGGGAAGCTGGATTTCTTTAACAATCATGTGATTTGTTTCATGGCCAACATAATTTGTCATCAAGTCAGGTCCAACTCAACTTATGGTGGAAATTCTGGTCCCAATTGCAGTCATAAGTTGAGAACTACCCATGGGGGGGTTGCTTAAACTGTCCCATGTGGTCTTGTCCACCTGATCCCCAAAAGTGGAGAGTCAATAACTGTGATATAGGGAGTAGTGGTTGGTAAGATATGGTGTCAACCCAGCCCTGCTTCATGGTAAAGCAGAAGTCAAATCCCCACCAGCTGTGAAGTGGCCCCTGAGAGATAGTTAAACCACTGCTGTAGCCATCTGTCAAAACTTGCCTTCTCCCCCAAACTCAGCCCACATTACTTGTTATGTCTTGCCCCACAGTAAACTGTTAGGTCAGTCCTATTTTGTTACTCAGACAGAATTTAAAGTGGTTATTGGGGCTGAACACTGGTAGGTTTCAAAAAATTTTACTACCAGTTCTGTGGGTGTGCCTTGGTGGGCATGGCAGGGGAAGGATACTGTAAAATCTCCATTCCGTCCCCAATCCAGGGGAAGATTACTGAAAAATCCCCATTTCCTCCTGATCAGCTGGGACTTGGGAGGCAGAGAATAGATGGGGGCGGGGCCAGTCAGAATTTTTACTACCGGTTCTCAGAACTACTCAAAATTTCCGCTACCAGTTCTCCAAAAATTGTCAGAACCTGTGGAAACCCACCTCTGGAGCTGAACAAATCACTGCTGGCTTAATGTCTATGGAGATTCTCAGTCATCTAGGTCATGGCTGTCCCAAAGGTGCTTTTTCCAAAGGCAGTTGGTCTTTCTTTGCTTTTCCTTGAAGATGTTTCACTTCTCATCCAAGAAGCTTCTCCTTCTTCTTCTTCTTCTTCTTCTTCTTCTTCTTCTTCTTCTTCTTCTTCTTCTTCTTCTTCTTCTTCTTCTTCTTCTTCTTCTTCTTCTCCTTCTCCTTCTCCTTCTCCTTCTCCTTCTCCTTCTCCTTCTTCTTCTTCTTCTTCTTCTTCCTGAACAAGCTTCTTGGACGAGAAATGAAACAACTTCAAGAAAAAGCAAAGAAAGTCCAGTTGCCTTTGGAAAAAGCACCTTTGGGACACTGCTGTCTTACTTTGTTCCCTGGTAGACTGGAGAATAGACATTAAACTGGCTGTCTGGAGAAGCCCTAAGCCTTCAGAAGGTGCCCCCCCCTTTTCCCCTTTCAGTTCTCATTTCCCATCATGACTCCTTCACCACTTTCTCTCCTGAATATTACCTCCCCCTTCTTGTACATTACTTGGCTGTACAATTATTAATTCCTTTCTCTGAGAGCTTTTACTGTTCACCTTTTATATTAACTGCTTAGTCACATCCTTGCATGATTTACACCCTTAACCTCCTAAAATAGTGGAAACGGTGCATCAATGCTATTTTACCCAGACGACGCTATGTGCTTTATTACAGTCACCAATTGGTCTCAGGAGAATATTGAGTACTGTGCTGTTAAAAATAATCTTCTGATTAATTATCAAAAGACAAAGACTGTAATATTTGCAAAAGACGCTAGAGCACTATCACTGAGTAAGTTAATTGCTTGAAATATCTGGGAGTAGTATTCATGATTCAGGCAAGGAGGCTGAAAAGGCCATGGAGGCAGCATCGGAAAGGGCTACAGGTACTTCAGACTCAAAAGAAGCCAGTTTCCTGCTTATTGTCATCAAACCGTTTCATGCCGTTTTTAAAATCATCTCTTATGTGGAGCATAATTTGGTCCCTATCCAAATAATTCTTCTCTAGAAGCTGTACAATTCAAATGGCAGATTTCCAGGTGCATCTTTAATGTTGCCATTATATAAAAGGGAGACTTGGGAACAACTTTCATTTTTGATTGAAGCTTAACTGCTCTTCCATAGACCTGGCTCCTCTAATAATTTCTGCTGAATTTCAATACTGCTGACTTAATTCTCACTTTGGTTTTTATTTTTTTTTTCTGTTTCTCTTAACTTTTTTTCTCTCAAGACTCCATATTTTTAAAAGCCCCCAAAAGAACAATTGTGTTTATTTATTTATTTTATTTATTTATTTATTAAATTTGTATACCGCCCTTCTCCTTTCGGACTCAGGGCGGTGAACAGCCAAAATAAAAACATTTGTACACAAAAGTTAAAATAATTATTAAAACTAATTAATGAAATTTGGCCCATAATTTAAAACATATCAATTAAAAATCAGTATCAAATGTTAAAACCAACATGGAATCAGGCCAGCCCGGCTAGATGAAAAAAGTAAGTTTTTAGGGTTATATTTTATTGTTTTAAGTTTTATTGGTTATATTTCTCAATATTTATTGATATTTATCCTATTTAAAATTTTAAATTGATTCAATTGCTTCTCACAATGAATTGAAAAGATTTTAATATTATATCACTTTTCAACATAGGCTGGTAAATCATTTTGATTTTGAGACATACACATACAACCCAGGATTGAGATCCTAGGCACCCACTTTAATAAACACTAGTTTCTTTAGAAGAAACACCAAAAACACTTTAAGAAAACCAGAAATACTTGAAGAACACTATGATCAGGGCCAGATTCCCCTTTAAATTGGGGAAGTGTGGGTTTGGGGGTTAACCCACGGGGGGAGGGGTCCGGCCCAGCTGTAAGTAGGGCCACGGAGGGTGCGGATTCCGGGGGTAAGGGGGACATTAGAGTCCATTCTGTCAAGGGCTTTTCTATCAATGTGTTGAGTGGGAGGGGCAGATATGGCGGGAGCAGGGGGCCGCATCATGTGGTGGGGGCGCGCACTCGCTATCTTCGAGCGGTGGCGCGCCCCGGTCCCCATAGCCCTTCTCGTATCCCAGGCTGTTCAGACTCTCAGGGCCCGAGCCTTCGGCTGCTGTTGTGCAATGCCAGGTCCGTGGTAAATAAAGCCCCCCTCATTTGCGATCTTATTCAGGAGGGGGGAGCGGACCTGGCAGGTATTATGGAGACCTGGTTGGGCCAAGAGGGGGGGGTTCCCCTCGTGGATATGTGCCCACCAGGTTTCCGAGCATTCCATCAGCCAAGAGCTCAGGGCAGGGGTGGGGGGTGGCGGTTATTATAAAGGAAAGTCTTGATCCGAGGGAGACCACTGTTCCACAGATAGCCGGATGTGAGTCCCTTTTTGTGAGGTGGGGTCGTGGAGTACAGATGGGCTTGTTGATCACGTACCTGGCTCCCTGCCACGTGGCAACGGCCCTGCTCGAGCTGCTCAACGTCATAGCTGAGGTGGCGGTTGGTACCCCCAGACTTCTAGTCATGGGGGATTTCAACCTGCCATCTGTCGGCGAAACGTCTGAGGTGGCTCGGGAGTTCATGGCTTCCATGACGGCCATGGACCTTACTCAGTTAATTCATGATCCCACTCACATGGGTGGACACACTCTGGACTTAGTTTTTGTCTCTGGTCAGTGGTCGAGTGGCCTTGATACAGGGGATATAGTCATCGAACCCTTGTCATGGTCTGACCACTCGCTCCTTCGACTGGACTTTCTAACCGCTGCACCCTGCCGCAGGGAGGTGGGACCGACCAGGTGGTTCCGCCCCAGGCGCCTGATGGACCCTGATAGGTTCCAGATGGAGCTTGGGCCATTTCCTGAGACTCTGGCTCATGACTCGGCTGAGGACCTGGTGGCCGCCTGGGATAGTGCGGCTGCCGGGGCCTTGGACCGTGTCGTGCCTTTGCGGCCTCTGACCCGGCACCGAACTCACCTAGCTCCTTGGTTCTCCGAGGAGCTTAGGGAGATGAAGCGCCGGAAAAGACGCCTGGAGAGTAGTTGGAGGACCAGCCGCTCCGAATCCGACCGAACACTGGTGAGGTCTCATATTAAGACCTACCTAGTGGCGATAAAAGCGGCGAAATCTAGCTATTTTGCCGCTCTTATCGCGTCATCAGATAATCGCCCCGGCCGCCCTGTTTAGGGTGACCCGCTCCCTCCTCCATCTGGAAGCGCGGGATGACCCCTTGCAGGGCCGAGCTGAGGACTTTGTGCAGTATCTGTATGACAAAATTGCTCAGATTCGGGAAGGGCTGGCCTCTGACTGGGTATGTCCGGACGGGATGACTGAGGCAGGTCTTGAGAGTGTTATCTGGGGGGAGTTCGATCCTGTGGCTCCCGAGGACATGGACAGGGTCCTGGGATGGCTGAACGCGACCACATGTTTATTGGACCCGTGTCCCTCCTGGTTGGTACTGGCTTCCTGGGAGGTGACACGAGGCTGGCTCCAGAAGATTGTTAACGCTTCTTTGAGTGAGGGGGTCCTGCCGGCCGCTTTGAAAGAAGCGGTTGTGAGGTCCCTCCTCAAGAAGCCCTCTCTGGATCCAGCTGTTTTGGCTAACTATCGTCCAGTCTCCAACCTTCGCTTCGTTGCGAAGGTTGTTGAGAGTGTGGTAGCACAACAGCTTCCCCGGTACCTGGATGAAACTGTCTATCTAGACCCGCTCCAGTCCGGCTTCCGGCCTGGGCACAGCACGGAAACGGCATTGGTCACGTTGGTGGATGATCTCTGGAGGGCTCGGGATAGGGGTTGCTCCTCTATCCTGGTCCTGTTAGACCTCTCAGCGGCTTTTGATACCATCGACCATGGTATCATGTTGCACCGGTTGGCGGGGTTGGGGGTGGGGGGGCACCGTTCTGCGGTGGTTCTCCTCCTACCTCTCTGACCGGTCGCAATCTGTGTTGATGGGGGGGCAGCGGTCGACCCCGAGGCACCTTGCTTCTGGGGTGCCACAAGGGTTGGTCCTCTCGCCCCTTCTGTTCAACATTTATGTAAAGCCGCTGGGTGAGATCATCCGTGGCTTCGGGGTGGAGTTCCATCAGTACGCTGATGACACCCAGCTGTACATCTCCACCCCAGGCCACCCCAACGATGCCCTTGAAGTGATGTCCCAGTGCCTGGAGGCCGTGCGGGCCTGGATGGGGAGAAACAGGCTCCAACTCAACCCCTCCAAGACCGAATGGCTGTGGCTTCCAGCGTCCCGATATAGCCAGCTGACGCCATCGCTGGCTATTGGGGGCGAATCACTCGCCCCCACGGAGAGGGCTCGCAACTTGGGTGTCCTCCTGGACGCACGGCTGTCTCTAGAAGATCATTTGACGGCTGTGGCCAGGGGGGCTTTTTATCAGGTTCGCCTGATACGCCAGTTGCGCCCCTTTCTAGATCGGGACTCTCTACGCACAGTCACTCAGGCACTAGTCACTTCCCACCTGGACTACTGCAATGCTCTCTACATGGGGCTCCCCCTGGGGTGCACCCGGAGGCTCCAGCTGGTCCAGAACGCGGCCGCGTGAGGGATTATGGGGGCGACGAGGCGCTCCCATGTGACACCTCTCCTGCGCGAGCTGCACTGGCTCCCGGTGGCCTTCCGGGTGTGCTTCAAGGTGTTGGTGACCACCTTTAAAGCACTCCATGGCTTAGGGCCGGGGTACTTACGAGACCGCCTTCTGCCACCAATAGCCTCCCACCGGCCAGTACGCTCGCACAGAGTGGGCCTCCTCAGGGTGCCGTCCGCCAGACAATGTCGGCTGGCGACCCCCAGGGGGAGAGCCTTCTCTGTGACGGCACCCACCCTCTGGAACAACCTTCCCCCAGAGTTACGTATAATAACAGACCTCCGGATTTTTCGTCGGGCCCTGAAAACTTATTTATTTCAACTAGCTGGGCTGGCTTGAGCTAAATTTTAAATTGATTTTAAATTGGGTTGTTTTAAGTACGGCCAAAATATTTAATTATTTTAATACTGTTTTTTAAATTTTGTATGCTCTGTTTTTACTTAGGCTGTGCACCGCCCTGAGTCCTATTTGGAGAAGGGCGGTATAGAAATTTAATAAATAAATAAATAAATAAATTCTGGACCCTGAATGGCAAAATACTGTAAATGAAACTTTTTCTTTAATCCTGGAGACTGAATATAAGCCTACTCCCAGCTAAATATCTTACTACATCGACACTGTCTAACCATCAAGGAATCTTCTTTCAGTTTAATATTCTTTCATTTGCTCTGGTAGAGGGCGAATCTAATAGTACCTACCTCTGTGGTTTAATGGGGAATGAAACTGTTGGACATACTCAGCTATAAGATGAAGTGTTATAGGAGTGTTTCTACTATACCAGCCTCCCTGGAGCATAGCAACCTCCCTGCCAGAACTGCTGGAGGCCATCTTGGGGCTGGCAGTGAGGTTTCCCCAGGCTTATGGTCCTGGGAGACGTCAATCTTCCATCCCTGGGCTTGGCCTCAGAAACAGCCCAGGAGATCATGGCAGCCATGGGCCTATCCCAGATCATTTTAGGTCTAACTCTGAACTGTGGTCAGACACCAGGTATGACCTTCTTGTTGGAGCAATGGCAACATGACCTGTTGCAGACCTTTGGTTTCCATGGTGCCATGGTCAGCTCATTCCCTGCTGTCCTTCAGATACTCTTATGCCACCAACCCCCTTTGGCAGGGAGGATGGACCCATTTAGGTGGTCTGTGCCCAGTGACTAATGGGTTCCAGAGGAAATTGAAGGAAATGCTGGGGACTTTATCTGCATGATCCTGCCAAAGATCTGTAATGTCCTGGAATTAACGGGGGTCAAGACCTTGGACAGGATCGTGTCTATTTAGCCCCTCTTGACCCATCACTTCTGACCCTCCCTGTGGTTCATGGAGGAGCTTCATATTCTGAAAAGGGTTAAGAGATGCCTAGAGTGCTGTTACAGAAAAATGAGAGATGACTCTGACCAGACACAACTTAGAGCTGCTATTAAGGCCCACCTCGTGACAGAAGGAGTGGCAAAACATCACTATTTCTCCACTATTATTGCATCTGCAAAAGGTTGCCCAACTATGCAGAATGTGATGGCAAGGCTGTTTTTGGGGCCCCTAGGATGTTCCACTACATTGGCTTCTGTTTGCTTCTGGGTCCAATTCAAGGTGTTGGTTATCATCTTTAAAGCCCTTCATGGCATGGGTCTAGGCTATCTGGGCTATGTCATCCCGATGGTATTAGCCCAACCCACCTGTGCCAGCAGAAAGGGCATGCTGTGGACCCTCTCAGGAATTCCACATTGCGGGATCCAGGAGAAAAGCCTTTCTGGCCATGGGCCCTGCCCTTTGGAATATCCTGAGGTGAGATCCTTACTCACCCTCCTGACCTTCTGTAAGACTCTAGTGAACTAACTCTATGGGGTGCCAATGGGGGAGGTATCACTCTGGAGGTGGCTATTAGATTAGGAGAAGACCCCACCTCTCCCCATGATCTTCATGCTCCCTTCTCCTCCCCATCTTTTCATGATAAATTATTATTACTATTGTTGTTGTTCGTATTTATTGCTTTATCCCTTTTAATGTTTACTGGTTTTAATATTTGTAAGCCACTCAGAGTCACCTCTAGATGAGATGGGTGGAATAAATACATACATACATGCATGCATGCATACATACATACATGTAAATTGTAATCACATGATCCTTATCTGGAAGTAAATCCCATTACATTGAATAGACCTTATTTTTTTTTACATTAGCATCTATAGGAAATTGGATCATTTTCCTTATTACAGATTACAAATTTTTGGACCATGTTTTGCTTGCTTGCTTGCTTGCTTGCTTGCTTGCTTGCTTGCTTGCTTATTTATTTATTTATTTATTTATTTATTTATTTATTTATTTATTTATTTATTTATTTATTTATTTATTTATTTATTTTACAGTATTTGTAATCACCACAATTGCAACCCCCAAAACAAGAAAGCAAATAATATAATCAAATATGTCTGATAAAAAGTGTCCCATGCTTTGATGGAGATCATCATCCATCTTTATATTTTACTGGCCCTAAACTGGTTTCAATTACAATATATTGTTGATAGGTTTGACCTGCTATGGCACGTGTAGAAATAGAATATTAAACCCGAAATCAAAATTGCAGATTAAGAATTGTTCTCATATCCATCAGATCCTTTTGTGGTTGAATGATGTAATTGTCTATGTCCTTTAAATAACTGATTCTAATCAGAAGGGAGCTTGAATTACTCCTTTTTTAAAAAAAATGCTCATGTAGGAATCCTTACAAAGGACTGCTTTAATAGTTTTCTATAGCAAACTTTTCCTTTTATTAGATGCTTAAGCAAAATTGCATAATCAGGTTTAATCTCATTTTTACAGATAAAATTGTTTATACATAATCCATCTGTAACAAACGACTGAATATGGTCACCTGCAAATCACCAGGCTATGCCATATTTCTAATAAAAAATAAACAATTGGAGGAGTGGGAGGAAACAAGAATGTAGTTGATCTGTGAAAAAAACAAGTAATGATTAGTCACAAACATGACTAAAAAATAGATACAATCATATTACAATACCCATTACTTCAATCCTCCAGGATTTCATGCAGTTCTTGAGAATCTTGGGTATGGTCTCCAAAGCTTAGCTCTAAATTGCTTCTAAATTGTAAATTTTACTGCGACAGGAGGAAGAAAATATGTAAAATAGAGAAGAATAATCCATTAATTGAATTTAATTTTGCCATGGCTTTGCCTTGAATATTGTGCTTAAGTGTAATATTTCGCATGCTACTTACATGCTAAATAAGGTTCTCAATCCAAAAAAGGTACTTCTTGATGAAGGAAAACAGAGCAGGTATCTAGGTATACTCTGAATCCCACCTTGGGAGAAGAAATGGGTAAAGCATTAACGGTTTTTCATGAATATGCATATAAGCACATATATTGTCTGGAACAGGGGTGAAATCCATCAGGTTATGACACGTTCTGGAGAACCGGTAGGGGAAATTTTGAGCAGTTCGGAGAACCGGCAAATACCACCTCTGGCTAGCCCCAGAGTAAGGTGGGAATGGAGATTTTGCAGTATCCTTCCCCTGGAGTGGGGTGGAAATGGAGATTTTGCAGTATCCTTCCCCTGCCATGCCCACCAAGCCACATCCACAGAACCGGTAGTTTAAAAAATGGATTTCACCACTGGTCTGGAATCCATTTAAAGTTGGGACCTATTTCTGACAATCAGATACAAGTACATCAAACTCTCTGAGATGGCAAAGCCCAATCTTTCCTGTAAACACATTTGGAAGCTTAGTGGCAGCCAGATGCATGAGAATGCACAAGATGAGAATACATGAGCGTGCATAAGAGCACCAGCATGTCTACCGTCCCTGTCCTAATGTTTCGTCTATTTGTACCAATTTTATGTATCCAATCCATGCTTATACTTATTACCAAATACGTTCTTGACAAATAAAATAAATAAATAAATCTCTTTTTGATATCCTTACTTTAAGAACTTCCAAGATTCTTGAGATGAGTTGCACTCTGAATTTAAAACTCTTCTGATGGAGCGAGGGATCGAGACCTCACAGCATAAGAGTCTCTCCACAGAATACGGTTCTTTCTCTCAAACCCAGACTTAGTGCTATGATTTCCACTTTTGAAAACGGGAGGTAATTATTTGATGTTTAGTTGAAACTTTACTTGTAAATATTTGTAGAAAATGTGCCGGGCAAGCTGTCCTCCGTATCTTCAGGGGGAGTTCGTTCCAGATAGTAGGTGCCCCCACAGAAAAGGCTCTCCCCCTGGGGGCCGCCAGCCGACATTGTTTAGCCGACGGCACCCGGAGGAGGCCCTCTCTGTGAGAGCGTACTGGCCGGTGGGAGGCCGTTTGCGGCAGCAGGCGGTCCAGTAAATAACCAGGTCCTAAGCCATGGAGCGCTCTAAAGGTGGTAACCAAAACCTTGAAGTGCACCTGGAAGACCACCGGGAGCCAGTGCAGCTCGCATAGGAGAGGTGTCACACGGGAGCACCACGTCGCTCCCATAGCCACCCGCGCGGCCGCACTCTGCGCCAGTTGGAGCCTCCGGGTGCTCCTCAAGGGGAGCCCCATGTAGCGAGTGAAGAAGCTGTGCAAAGAACCTGTGCAAAGAATTTGGGGGAAGCAACAATTAAAACAATTCAATCATTTTTTTAAAAAAAATTGCATCACAAATGTTATTAATATTTTAAAGTATATATTACTTGGACCAATCATGTTGCTTGGCATCTATTGTTGACCGTCCAACGTATTTCGGAATCTAATTTATGAGATGATTTCTTCTGTCTTGAAAATGTTCAGCAGTAATGAGGGTAATTTACCTTGTCAAAAAATGATTTGGCTAAAACAGCTTTAAACTACTCAATAACATCAGAAATGGAAGAAGCATAAAGTGATCCAGTTACTTGGGAAACTTCTGGATTTAGTAGTAAGTGTCTTATTTTATGCTTGAATGAGTAATCAAAACTGTCTCATTTTCTGCAGTATTGATAACAAGCATAAAGGCGGGCTCCAGCTGTATAAGAAAGGATAATAGTTTATTACTTCCCCCTTATTGTCAGAAAATCAACAGCATTTCACAGATTATCTAAGGGGACACCCTCCCTTAATTTGTTGTTTTAATACATGGTTCTTGAGCTCAGTGTTTAGGGGGAGGAATTATGCAATCTTTCTTATGCACACACCTAGTTTTTAATAAAAGAAAAAGTGTCTGTCAACATTCGCTGAAATCACAACAGCTACATCCAAGCAATCTAAGGCAATTCAGATGTTATCTTTCACTCAATTATTTTTTTTTCTATTACATGTGCATAGACAGTAACCTGCAAAAAAATATCTGACCTTAAGAATTGCAATCATGCCCATATTGTATCTCTGCTCTTAGAACTCCTCAGTCCCAGAATATATTAGCGCAGGGATCATGTTGATTATGGGAAAAATTTCTAAGAAAACTTGGTTTTCTTTCCTGCCCTCTCTTGAAGGGACAAGACAACCATACCAAATATTCTCAGCCCCAATCACACAACAGCAAAAAGACTTTGGTTCACCATTACTTCCAGGCTGGTAACAGCTAGTTTATTTGACTTCTGGACCTCCTTATCTGAAATAATAACTATAACCATGAGAAAATCCTGTCATTACCATACCGCTTTCCTAAAGTCACCAATCTGTAAAAAAAAAAAAAAAGCAGTAGTAATAGTAAAAATGATACTTATCCTGATGAAACTTCCTAATTGTAATCAAGGAGTGAAAGTGATAGGATCAGGGAGAAATAGTTACTACATCAAGTCTGTATTAACTAAAGGCTTAGAAAAATACTACTTTTTTTTTTAGTTTTAATCCACCTTTACTTTTTTTTTCTCTTCATTTTTTTGGTCAACTGTAGATAAGTGAAGCTGTACTTCTTCAATGTATTTCTTCTGAAGAGTCTGCCTTTGTTCTTTTCTCTTTTCTCCCTATGCAGTTCTCAAATATCTTTAGGGTATGAATAGCTTTTTTCAGTTTGTTAAATACGGTGCCAGTCCTCAATTTCATGAAGTGTTTTTATGGAGCACTTGGTGGTTCACACTCCTTCTGTGCCCCACCCCATCCTCAAGCTGTCCCTCTGTGAGCATATTTAATTAGTTTTTAAGAGCTGCTAAAAAAAGAAGCTAATGATATACTTTGGCAGAGGAGAGAAACAGGAGCAAATGCGAAAGGAAGAAGTGTCTCTTTTCTTCGCACTCTTCTTGCTTCTTGAAGTGATATTTTCTTCTTCGGTGTGCAAAACCTATTAGTATCCATCTGCAATATTTGTTGGAACTTTTTTCTCTATATTCAAAAAAGTTTTATTTTCAAATCAGCATAACCTGGATTTATTACATGGCTGTTTATTGTAAATATTTATATGGTACCTCTTACTTTAAAATTTATGAAGCAGTTGATAAAACATTCTATATGTTTTAGATGCATATGTATTTGGTGGTTGTGCCTGTTCTATGAAACACCACATCACTGAACTTTGGAAAGCTCCAACTTACTGGCCTTGATCAAGGCTTGAAAAGCAGATTCTTCACCCAGGGACTGGCCCAAGCTGTGGATGAATCCATCCTGTCAAGCTTTAAGAGAATAATTGCGACATGTTTTTTTATTTGTGGTTTTGGTGATCTTTTGTTTACTTGTTTTTAATCTGATGTTAGCTGTCCAGAGTTGCAAATAAGATTTGGGCAGCATATAGATAGATAGATTGATTGATTAATCAAATAAACAAACAAATAAATGCTTACCAAAGTGTATAATAAAAACAGAATTAAAATGAAATAAAGAGAAATAAAAACAAAATGAATTCAAATAGACTACAAACATATACTAAGATGTTAATGGTTAGGGAAGGTCACAAATGTGTAAGGGAACCTTTTCCTTGTTATGTTGCTTGTTGCTTGTTTATTAATTTCAGCTCCTAATAAAAGTACTTGTAATTGTTATATATTTTTATTATTTTAAATGCCATATTTGGCATTTAAGTACTTGTAAATTCGAAAGCACGTAAAAAATGCAAGTAGAAAAATAGGGACCACCTTTGGTGGGAAGATAACGTGCACCTTTGGTGTTTAGTCATGCCGGCCACATGACCATGGAGACGTCTTCGAACAGCGCTGGCTCTTTGGCTTTGAAATGGAGATGAGCACCGCCCCCTAGAGTCGGGAACGACTAGCATATATGTGCGAGGGGAACCTTTACCATTACAAATACTTGTAGTTGCTATATATTTTTATTATTTTAAATGGAATATTTGAGTCATATAACTGAAAGATGATTCTAAGATTTGATAGAGAGAGAGATAAAATAAATAGTGTTGATAAATAGTGTTTGGGTCTGAAATTTCACATTTTCTATTTATTTTTCCAAGGACTCAATTTATTTACAATAGCTACCCAGCCTGATGCTTCTGAGTGGGAAAATCCCTATAATGGGAGCTTCAGTCCAACACATAGAATGGAAAAATTGAATCTGCAGTTTTGTTTTAAAGGATTGAAATATACCTTACCATTTCTGCATTTCAAACAATAGGGAATCTGTACTTCCAATGAAATAGAACAGCTTAAAGCAGTTATAAATGAGTAAATCACATCATTCTGTTTTACCTCTATGAAGAATATTCATTATATTGTTGCTGTTTTTTATGTTACCTTTGCCTATAGGAAGAGATGTGAATTAAATTTGTGAAGATCTACCCATGTGAATCTACCCATATTGTATTAATTGTGGTGAAAACTTGGTTAAGCAATTCACAATGAAGCAAAATGTGCTTTGTCCACAGGCCACCCTATTATTTACCATATATTTTTCCACCCTATTTTTCCCTAATAGATAGTTGACATGGGTGTGTTCTTTTTTTGTTATTGATGCCATATAGTTCATTGGTTTCATTTGTTAGCCTTTTACCAGGCTGGTTAGACACTATGAGAGCTGTTGCTCATCATATCTGAAGCACATCACTTTGGGGAAGCTACCATACAACTGTGTATTATTCAAGTTTGTTTTTAAAACTTATTTCACTTTGTACCTGCTATGACTCCCACAGCTGAATGTGTAGGGATTGACAGACACAGTTGGCTGCATGTAGTCCAATCCTGATTGCTCAAATCTGTTAATTAGATCACTAATCCAACACTGAACATTACTGGTTCCAACATTGCAATAGGAAATAAAACAGGGCTTCTTCAACCCATTTGGAAGGGCAAGGACAATAAGAATGAACCTGGTTTCAATCAGTGAAGAATCTTTTAAATGGGGCTCCCCTTGAGGAGCACCCAGAGGCTCCAACTGGCGCAGAGTGCGGCTGCGTGGGTGGTAATGGGAGCGACATGGCGTTCCCATGTAACACCCCTCCTGCACGAGCTGCACTGGCTCCCGGTGGTCTTCCGGGTGTGCTTCAAGATTTTGGTTACCACCTTTAAAGCGCTCCATGGCTTAGGACCTGGGTACTTGCGGGACCGCCTACTACCACCAATAGCCTCCCACCGGCCGGTACACTCCCATAGAGAGGGGCTCCTCCGGGTGCTGTCAGCCAAACAATGCCGACTGGTGGCCCCCAGGGGAAGAGCCTTCTCTGTGGGGGCACCTACTATCTGGAACGAGCTCCCCCCAGAGATACGGAGGATCCCGGATCTGCGCACCTTCCGCTGCGCTTTAAAGACCTTACTATTTCACCAGGCGGGCCTGGCCTAATTTTCTCTCTCTTTTATAAAAGATTTTTAATTTTTAAATATCTTTTAGTATTTTATACATTAAATTTTAAATCGGTTTTAAAAGTTTGGGGTTTTAAATTTGTCGGGGCCAAAATTATTTAATTTGATTTTATCCTACTTTTAAATTTTGTATGTATGTGTTTTATTGTTTGGCTGTGCACCGCCCTGAGTCCTTCGGGAGTAGGGCGGTATAGAAATCAAATAAATAAATAAATAAATAAATAAATAAATAAATAAATAAATAAATAAATAAATAAATAAATAAATAAATAAATATAGGGTCTTAGCTACAGGGAGAGGAAAATCTTCATTTGTTTCAGGATGCTGTATTTTCTTGGACCACTGCACTCCCCAGGTGACGTATAGATGGTAAACCAACTTTCTCCATGCTTTGATCTTGCATTAGTACTGTTCTGGGCAGTGAACCTTTTTAGATCTATAAACAAACTGAAATAGATTTGGAGGAAAGCAATGAGGATATTTAGTGGTATGGAAACACAAATCTAATGAAACAAGGGAAGTGATATGTTTAGCCATGAGAAGAGAACATTGCAGGAGAGAGATTAGAGTTTTCTTCAGGTGACATATATTCTATCTCTGTGTTGAAAAAAAACTAATTTCAGGGGGTGGATTTTGGATAGATAAAATTAAGTGATGTGTAATCCAAGCCAAACTGACTGTTATGACAATGAAAAAAAATACTTTAGAAGCAAGTAATAGTTACAACTTTGGATTTAATTCTTTGTTAAATTAAACCATGATTTATTTAACCTTGATTTGAATACACTACCACAGATGGGTTCAGACACAAAGCTAATCCATAAACAATGCCTGACAAGCCCCAGATGCTTGATTTACAGATCATACTGTAGTAAAACAAAGTGTAGTTTGGTTTTGGCTCAGGGGTGTTAAATTAGCCCCACCCATTGGATCAACAATCCAGTACTATACCACATATAAAAAAAAATGCTTGCAATGTAAATGTTCAGTTGTCTTTCCATACCGGTAAAGAAAAAAGGAAAATAAACGAATTATACCCAAGAATTCATTCAGATTGATTTAGAGGTTCATTCACTTCAAGGAACAATTAAAATGGCATAGCCATACTTCATACATGCTTCAGTCTTGTATAAATTCCCACAATACCCTATTTAAAACCACCACTATTCTAAAAGTCGCCTTTCTTATTGAGTTTGCTTTGCATCCGTATATATGTATGGGGGAGTGGGGAAGGGAATAGACATATTGAAAAGAACACCGAGGCAGAGCTTTGGCCATTAAAATATTAAATGAAACTGTTCTAATCAAATACTTGGTTCAAATTTCCTATTAGCCTGAATGGCATATAACTTCATTCTTCTGAGCCAACAGGAAAGAAAATTTGATGTTACTTGACATAAGTAAAGGCACATTTGCTTTATGACCACCAAAAGGTCAGGAACATTTTGTGATTGCAAGAAATTGCATCTATTACAAGCTGTAGATTCTCTAACTGCAAATGTGACATGCGCTCAGAAGATAGCTAGAGGGTTTTTTTGTTTTTGGGACTTTTTGAAGCTGGGAGCAGTAAGCTTTTCAACAGGTTTCAAGAAGTATTGAAGGACAATAATATTTGGTGAGAAAAACCATGAAGGTGCTTTTTCAATGCCTCAGTATACAGAAAAAAGACTTGCCTTTTTAGTTTTCCCAAAAATTGGGGAGAGTAGGAGGCTATGCAGAGCTGTCCCTTTATCCATTAAGCTTATCTCATCAGAGCAGTGCTTGTCAACCTTGGTGACTTGAAGACATGTGGATTCCAACTCCCAGAATTCCTGTACCACTCATGCTAAACTGGGGAATTCTGGGAGCTGAAGTCCACCCATCTTCAGGTTGCCAAAATTGAGGAACACTGCAATAGGATTTAGTCTGACAATGTTGGTTCTCTATGATCACAGACAGAGGTGTTTTCCATCACCTCCTACCAGAACATAAAGATTCCAGAGACTGGACCTGAAACTTTCCGCATATTGAGCACATGTCCTCTACCACTGAGGTGAAAGTTCTAATACAGCTCAAGTTTTTCTTTCAATATGTACCAAGCCACTAAGTATTCAAGGCTAACAAAAGTTTAAAAAATAGAATCCAAAAAAAATCGATGTCAAAAACAATAAAAAAAAACCTCTGATGAAAGAGATGCATTTTTCTTTTTTTCATTATGTAGCAAGGATAATCCAAGTCAAAGAATTTACAATGGCTAAGAAAAGGTGTATCTAAGACATAATATAAAACTATTGGTAAAGAAGCAAGCATCATATAGTATTGTATTGTACTGTAGTATAATGTTGTATTATTATATTATTATATTCACAGAACAGTGTATATTAATTGTAGAGTTTTCTACAAGATTGTTGAGTTTTTAGCTACCATTTGTTTCCTATTCTTTACAGAACTACAACTCCCACATTTCTTAGAGGGAGAAAATCACTCTTGAATCAAGATGGACCTAAGCTATATGGACTGGCTCCTTTTTTCTGCCCAGATCACTTTAACAATTGCTTCCTTTCACAATTTTTGGAATAAGAAAATGGCCACCAGAACATAGGTAGACCAGGTACATCAGCATGATGTTTATTTGCCCTCTCCACCAAAGGGGCAGAGAACAGAATCAAAAATACCATTAAAAACCACAACATTGCAAAACAATCAAATCAGACAGTCAAACCAGATAGTCATAAATTAAAAGGTAAATCCCACGATACTCAAGAAAGAAAACCTACTGGTGGAGGGCAGGGACTAATCTTAAAAGTTAGTCCTTCATTATTGCATAAGTTTTCACATGCATCTGCTGAGTGATCCATGAAAGTTTATACAACAGTAAATTGATTGGTTTTTAAATGTCTGTAAAACCCTTACTTCAAAAGACACATTTCCCCTGTGGAACTTTTTAAAGTTAAGTGGGACACTTTTCTCTTCTCAACCCTTTATTTCACTGTAGTACTTAGTGAAATCAAGTCCTGAAGCTTTCTGGGGATTGCCCTAATTTAGGCCACAGTGAGGAAATTAAATGTTGAAATGATTCCCCAAACAGAGTTTCTCATCCCAGAAAGTAAAATTTCTTTCACTTGATGTTCTATTTTCTTACATGTACAGTTCTGTTTTCTTTCTGTTTACACAGGTCTCTTTTCACATTAAAATACATACCGATATGCAGCCTGAATTGATAACATCCCAGAAAGGGATTGCACTTGATTGGCAGAATATATAATCTGGCCTGTACATATTTCAATGAACCATTCAATTCACTTTCCTTTGTCATATTACAGTATTTCATCTCTTTGCATCAGCAACTTTCAATTTAGCGTCTAGGCCCAGCTCCTGTTCTCATGGAAACAGTTTTCAGCAATAGGGCTTCAAATCAAAGTCAGTTTTTTTAAAAAAAAGAAAAAGAAAAATGATTTAGACATTAGCACTGGTCATCTTTTCTTGGAAAACCAACCCCTGACAGATGTTTTCCTGGCTCTCATTTATTTGCCCTCTTAATTAGTGATGCAAAATTTAACGAAAGAAGTGGATGAGCAGAAAATAAACAGTGCAGTTCAGTATCCCTAACCTGGCAAATCCCAAGTATTGTATATTGAACTATAGTCATGTTAGCTGGGAATGACCATCCTTCTAGACCAGTACACTCAGGGTGCCCCCAGTTGAGGAAAGCTGTTCTCCTTCATACAGATCTACTACTACCCTTAAGCCATTGTTTAAAGTGGTGGAGCGGATAAGGTGTTAGACAAGAATAGGAGTAATCCAATTCGTCTTCAGCCACCGAGGTTGTCTTAGTGACTTGGTGTCAGCTCGTTGACTTGTTACTCTCTCAACCCAACTCACCTCACAAGATTGTGGTTGAAGGGTTAGAACTGGAAGATGGGGTGCTATGACCCTTATCTCTCTGAGGAATTTGAGACCATAAATGCTAAACTTTCTAAAATACGGAAGACATAGGTAAAGAAAGGGCACCTGCTAAAAAAAACCATTCTGTATAATAATATGTTACATATTTGAACATATGCATTGGGAAGCATACATTATGCTCTGGGTCATGTTATCAGAAGGGAGGCTAAGCATAAGACAGATAGACACACATACATACACACGTAGATATATGTATGTATAACACAAACACACACATATTACACACACATATATATGTATACACACATAATACATACACACAAAACACACACAGACACACACAGACATAAATGGTCCCATTCAACATTGTTCAGGTTAAAATAATAATAATTAGTATATTGATAGAACATATAGTTGTAAAAGTAGTAAAAAAACCAAGCAGATTAAAATATTGTGGGATTTCCAAATGCAAACTGATAAAGTCTTGGCTCATAAAACACTAGAGTTAAACTTCAGTTGAAAAGAAAAATGTGTAGATAATTGATGTAGCAATTTCATGGGATAGTAGTATAGAAGACCATGAATTGGAGAAAATCAAAAAATATCAAGATCTGAACATTAAAGTTGAAAAATTATGGCAAAAACCAGCTCTGGTGGTCCCAGTGGTTATCAGCACACTGAATGCCATAGCCAAAAAGCCTGAATGGCACTGAGAAAATCTGCACATTGGCAAGCTTTCCATCTATCAATTGCAAAGAACTACATTGCTTGGAACCTCAAATATACTACAGAGATACATTAAGACATCCCAGGTTCTTGGGGATAATTTGATGAATATGAATGCCAACACCCAGCTAAAGTATCGGCAGCTGTGGCTTCACATTGTTGTGATCCAATAATAATAATAATAAATTCCACGTGATGCTAGGACCAAAGGGAAAAAACAATGGCATGACAAAGAAGCAACAATGGTCCACCAGAATATCTGCAAGAAATACCATTTGCCTGCTAGCAAATATTTGTGGTATCACAAAATAGATAAAGTATTAGAAAATGAAGAAACTAAAGTGGTTCTGGGACTTTAGAATTCAAACAGACAAGCACCTGCCACATAATATCCCAAACTTAACAACTCTTGATAAGAAAGACAAAAAGATCTGGAGTGGACATTGCGGTAACTGGAGACAGCAGACTAGAACTGGGGGAAAAAAATCACAAAATATGAGGAGCAGCAAATAGAAGAGAATGGATTGTGTGAAAGAAAGCAAAGATAATAACAACAGTAATAGGTCCTTTGGGTGCAATTGAGAATTACATGAAGTGCCACTTGAACACCATTGGCATTAATAAAATCACCATCAGTCAATTGAAAAAAGCAGCTTTATTTATTCCGAAGACCTGGGATAGGAGATAGGCAGATGTTGTTTGACGATATTAAAGATATTGTCACAATATGTAAGCAGCTTGCTTTAATATCGTCAAACAACATCTGCTTATCCCAGGTCCTTGGAAACTCGATGGGTGGACAAAAATGCCAAATCCAGTCTAATCACCTGGCAGACTATACAACCAAACATACTAATAATAATATTCAGAGAGATCTCCTGCAGGCAGAAGCACGAATGTTTTTTACATAATTGCTTTCCAGTATTCTTTGGGCTGGAAAGAATAGTGTTTGTGGTACTTCTAAAAGTTCAGAATGTTCTCCATGCATTCTTTTAGAAATCCTGACTATAAAGCTGTAAAGAGTTATTAGCAGATGGCACATGTGTAGACTATGGGGGTAAGATTTTATGTGGATCCCTTGAAATGTGAAATGTCAACATTGTATTTCATTTGGAATAAACCCTATTGTTGTCAGTGGCACTCGCTCCTATAAGATTTCTAGGTTCTACCATATTGCAAGTTCTAAAATGGTCAGTTAACATCAAAAACGTCATCAAAAAAGCACAACAAAGAATGTTCTTTCTGCGCCAACTCAGAAAGCTCAAACTGCCCAAGAAGCTGCTGATACAGTTCTACAGAGGAATTATTGAGTCTGTCATCTGCACTTCTATAACTGTCTGGTTTGGTTCTGCAACCCAACAAGACAGACACAGACTTCAAAGGATAATTAGAACTGCAGAAAAAACAAGTGTTACCAACCTGCCTTCCATTAAGAACCTGTATACTGCACGAGTCAAAAAGAGGGCTGTGAACATATTTACAGATCCCTCGCATCCTGGACATAAATAGTTTCAACTCCTACCCTCAAAACAAGGCTATAGAGCACTGCACACCAGAACAACTAGACACAAGAACAGTTTTTTCCCGACTGCCATCACTCTACTAAACAAATAATTCCCTCAACACTGTCGAACTATTTACTAAGTCTGCACTACTATTAATCTTCTCATGGTTCCTATCATCCATCTGCTTCCACTTATGACTGTATGACTGTAACTTTGTTGCTTGTATTCTTACAATTTATATTGATATTCCTGATTGCTTATTTGTACCCTATGACTATCATTAAGTGTTGTGCGTTATGATTCTTGATGAACGTATCTTTTCTTTTATGTATACTGAGAGCATATGCACCAAGACAAATTCCTTGTGTGTCCAATCACACTTGGCCAATAAAAAATTCTATTCTATTCTATTCTATTCTATTCTATTCTATTCTATTCTATTCTATTCTATTCTATTCTATTCTATTCTATTCTATGATCGTGTCCAGGACTATGATGTGAAACACTAGTATACCTATGCCTATTCACCCAATACAGCCAGGTGTTACCAAAAAAAAAAAAGTACACGGAAGCCACAATGCTGTATGATTCACTCCCTCCACTGAGCAATAGATGGCTAATCAGAGAACTGTTGCTCTTTTTTAATGTGATTTTAAAAAGCCCATGCAATCAATTGCTTATGACTGGACACTGATCTTAACATTTGCAGAGTATTTGTTCTGCGTTTGAAGATGTTACATGGGGCAAAGCACAGTCATGCAGAGGAAATGCTAGGCATGAAAGGGTAACGTAACTTTTCCCTGGCATGTGTAGGCGAATTGCATGAAGCACTAGCCATACTGGGGGTGCATTCACACTGCATTTCTAGTGTGCTTCTAGAGCTGCATTTAGAACTGGAAACTTTCCGAGTCCTGGAGAGCTTGCATGTGTCCAGTTCTGAGTAAGTTCAGTACTTGAGCTCTTTCTAAAGTAGTGCTGGAAGACTATGTTGCTGCTGGCTCTTTTGTTCTTTTAATTCTTTTAATTATTAAATTAGGCTTTAATAGTTCTGGAAATCTTGCTCACTAATATATGATCAAGGATTGAATGAAAGGCAATTTTTAAAAGAGATTGGACAACCATTTGTCTGAAATGGTATAGGGTCTCCTGTTTTAAGCAAGGGGTTCAATTAAAAGACCTCCAAGATCCCTTCCAACACTGTTCTTCTGTTTTTCTCTCATGAGATGCAACAGATTCCTCTCTCCTCCCCTCCCAATATTAAGGTGGAATGAAGCAGGGATTTCAATCCAACAGTGTTTAATGCTCCTTTTATCTTATTCTCACTATATCAAATTTCTAAATGCTGCCACTGGATATAGATGCTGAGCTTTTGTTACAGAATTCTCAGCTTTATTATTTTAGATTGTATTTCCTAAAAAGTTTGATGGCTTTGTGTAAATTGCCTTGAAACCAAGTGAAGAAGAACACTATACACATCTTAAAATAACATCAAAATGAAATGAAACTGTGGGGGTGAAATGCAGAAAATGCACAAATTAGTGGGTCGCAAATTAGTGGATTTCAGGAATACAAAGAATACATATCAAAGAATCCTTGATGCTCTCTACATTTGGTTGCTTGCTTGCAGACATTTCATTACTCAACTAGGTAACATCTTCAGTGCTGCCATGTTTCCTCAAAAATAAGATCGGGTCTTATATTAATTTTTGCTCCAAAAAGATGCATTAGGGCTTATTTTCTGGTTTGGTCTTATTTTCAGGGAAATACGGTACTAAAAGTGTCCGTCTGGCTGACAATCTTAACAGGCTTATTTTTGGGGTAGGGTTTATATTACAATTATCCTGAAAAATCATGCTAGGGCTTATTTTCCAGTTGGGTTTTATTTTAAGGGAAACACGGTAGTAAGTGTGGGATTTGCTCCCTGTTTACAGTATATACAATAGCCTGCCCTTGGTGATGCTGTCGTTTTCTCCTTGGTAGTTCCTTGATTAGGATATTGTTTTCTGTTTGCTTGTCTGGTGTTAAATCTCTGCTTATGGGAAAACAGGGTGTTGAAGAGGATGTATTCTGGTCTTTTTCTTTCCTTCCTTTATTCCTATAAATGAAAAAAAATAGTATCAAGCAACTGGAAAGAACTGTCTGGTACTCAGGCAAATCAGCCATTAATAGACCCATAGAGACAAATCACATTTACGGACCATTCAACCAACCTCAGAGAACATCAAGGATTCCATCAAAAAGAGCTTCTCTTTGCCTGAAACACAAGACAGCTTATCCCAACCTGATATCCAACGGGCATGTTGAAACAACATGTTAGGCAAAGTGGCACAATCAAGCATCTCTGAAGTCCATGGGGAAGGAAGGGTGTGTTGGATAGTGGATATCAAGTAAAGCATCCAATCTGGATTTGTTTTCCAGATTCCTGCAAGATTATCTATGAAGCGCTTGTAGACCTATTTGAACCATCATTTCTAAAATGAAGGGTGGTTGCAATTCTTCCACTGCAGCAGCCATCAACCATGGATTTGTGAAGTCATTCCTATGCCTGAATGAATGAAGGTAGGTGTTCGTCAGGAGTAAAAGAAGTTTGTTTTCATTTCCCCTCCCCTCTTTTTTTTTTTTTCCTTCCACTGTTAGACAGAAGGCCAGGTGTCAGCTCGTATTTCAACCTATTTTCAGGTGCTGGGGATTTATCACAGGCTGTTCCCAAGGAACTATTTCTTTTGCTTGATTAATCACCAAGTTTATGTTCTAAAGATCAAGGGCAGGAGCCCAGCCTCACCAGCTGTCCCCCGATTTCTGTTCCATGGATTCTTTTGCTCAACGCTGTAACTATCCAGAGATGATGCTTGTCTTTCTTATTACAAGAGCACCCTCTACTGTTATCACATTGACAGATTAACAGAATTCCAATATTTTTTTTTAAGCAAGATTAAGTATATTCCAGAGCAACTCTCAGTTATTGAACCATTGTAGAGGCAGGATAGAAGTTTGCCATGCCTATCTAAAAGGCCCAAGATAATCCTAAAAATTCTGGGAACAAAACAGGAGGCACGATTGTTATCCATGTGCAGTGAAATACCATTTCTATACCATTCTGAAAATCAACCAACCTTTTTTTTTTCATTACACTATCTGTTAGCATTCTGTCATTTTCACTGAACATGGTTATAACTCCAGTTATCTGTATATATTCTTCTTTGATGGCCTCTCCCTCTTTCTATCTCCTATTATTATTTTTAAAAAAAAATACTGAGAAAAATGTAGGAAGTTGGACTAAGGATCCCCCAGGTACCTTCCAATATATATGTTCCATCCGTCTATATTTCTCCTGTCCTTGATTGTTTTTTCCTTCATTGGAATAGTTAATTTTATTATTTCCATAGCTATTAGAGTTACTTGAACTCCTTTCCTCACTAGTTTCTCCTGCCATGGGTTCCTACCTATGACTGCTCTGAGTGGATTAATGTCTGCTTTCTTGAAGTGCAGAATATGCATTCAACTATATTCCTCCTGAATTTCCTTTAAAAGCAAGGAAATGATATTGCCCTTTTCACCCAATGTTGTGCTAAATTCCACTTCCTTAAATGGGTTTCCCTATTGACTAGCATCTGTTTAAAAACAGCTAATCCAGAATGTTACCAACAATACACATTTGGAATTTTCTGGAAGGAACATACTTTGCAGACATTTGTTTCTCTAGTGATATTACCGTGTTTCTCTGAAAATAAGACCCTGTCTTATATTTTTTTTGAATCCTGAAATAAGCGCTTGGCCTTATTGCCATGTGCTCAAAAGCCCAATTGGGCTTATTATCGGGGGATGTCTTATTTTGGGGAAAACAGGGTAGAATCATTAACATCCCTCCCTCCCCCCAATCAAAATAACTTCATGCCTTTTTGGAAGATATGAAGTTTGGTTTTATTTATTTATTAAATTTCTAACTATTTATTAAATTTTTATATTAAATATTCAATTTATATGATTTGGAAAACAAATCATTACTTACATTTTCACTTGGTTGGATGTCCCAAAGGTGCTTTTTCAGGAGGCAACTGGACTTTCTTTTTTTTGTTTTGAATATTAGGTTGGGTGAGCATTAGTCATCACCAACAGGAATGTTTTTCTTCATTATTCTGTTTACTCTATAACAGTGATGGCTAACCTTTTTGCCATCGCTTGCCAAAAGCAGGGGGAGTGCGGGGTGGTCGCGTGCGTCCCCACACCCATAATTTTATGCGCCCTGCCCCCCTCTGCATGCATGCATGACCCCCGCATGGTCCCCCCGCTTTTGGCATGTGATGGCACGTTGGGCCCAGTAGGCCCATTTTTCACCTTCCCCAAGTTCCAGAGGTTTTCTAGGAGCCTGGGGAGGGTGAAAACAGCCTTTCCCACCACCCACCAGAGGCCCTCTGGAGGCCGGAAACAGCCCATTTGCCGACTTCTGATGGGCCCAGAAAGCCCAAAAAATCAGCTGGCCAGCATGCGCACGCATGCTGGAGGTGAACTAGGGCAATGCTCGCGTGCCCACCAATATGGCTCCACGTGCCACCTGTGGCACGTGTGCCATAGGTTCGCCATCACAGCTCTATAACTTTCACAACCTCAGCAAATTTAAGATTGGTGGACTTCAACTCCCAGAATTCCCTGAACCTCCCAAATTTTGGCTCTACACTATTTCCTTTCTGTTTTATCTGTTTGTTTTGAATAAATGTATTCATTCAGATGTATTAAATGTATTCTTCAGTTGCTACACTCCAGTTGTAAAAAAACATCCCATAAGTCTCCCTTATAGCTGTAGGTGATGGAGCCTGTTTCCTAGTTGTATTAATGGCTGTTTTTACTATTTTTTCCTGGCTGCTGTGGGTTTCATTTGTATTTTTTGTATATGTATACTGTGCATTTTTTACTTATTAATACAATAGTCATAATGATCAAAGTCTAGGCATTGGGTATCCTTCTAATTTATTAAATAAATAAAAAGGAAGAAGGAAGTGTGAAATGGCAAGTAAGAATGTCTCTTTTCCCTTTCTCAACATTTATGTTATATTTGGATATCCCTTTTTTAGCAGAGTAATTATCTATTATAAAAATTAGACATTACAATAAATCATAAATATTATACCAACAAAAGCAATAGTCTTTGGGGAATTAAGCACATTTTCCTTGTTTAGAAGGTAGTCCTCAACTTACAACAGTTCGTTTAGTGACCAAAGTCACTAAAGAGCATTGGAAAAAGTGACTTATGACCATTTTTCACATCTACGATCATTGCAGCGTCCCCATGGTCACGTGATCAAAATTATGCAAGGTGCTTGGCAACTGACTCATATTTACGACTGTTGCAGGGTTTGGGGTCATGCGATCACCTTTTCCATCCTTCTGACAAGCAAAATCAATGGGGAAGCCAGATTCACTTAACAATCATGTACTAATTTAACAACTGCAGTGATTCACTTAACAACTGTGGCAAGAAAGGTCATAAAATGGGGCAAAATTTATTTAACAAATTTCTCACTTAGCGACAGAAATTCAGGGCTTAATTGTGGTCATAAGTCGAGGACTACTTATACTGGCTTTTATTCCTTCCATGATTGTAGAATCATATCCATCTTCTATCAGATGGGAAGGTAACATGAATATCTGACCAAGAATTCTCTCTGCCATCTTTATAAATTCTGGTATTTTAAAAAATACACTACAATAATCAAAATAATTCTAATTTATTTTATTTCACAATCAGTTAAACACCGTCCTAATGTTAAATCAAGAAGCAAAAAGTTAACCAACATTTGGAGCAATACTTTTAAAAGACATTGAGTTCTGCCTCTGTTTTTCTTGGCTGTATGTCCCCCTTCCCCTTTTATGTTATGCAAAAACAAAACAAACATTTAGAAACTGAATCCCTAAATCGAATGATTGCAACATCCTGCTGATAATGTTGGTTATTGACCCAAAGGTATGCATTGATAGAAACTACTCAAAAACATAACACGGTTGCATCAGGACATTACTTGATGACACAATATTAGATTCTAGTATCATGGTAGACTTTGGACTTGCTTTTTCATGAATAAAACATAACTTACAGCTGAGGAATTTAGGGCAGTCGGACAATCAGCACCCTTGAATCAGCCTGAAATTTTGACCAAGCACACTACTTTTTCTACATGAGTATAAAAGAAGTAGGAGAGCTTATTGGGTGTGTCAGGTCTTAAGTTCTTTCCTGAAGGCCTTGAGGGTGATACTGTAGCATAGTTGGGCAATAAGTCAACATCTTATCTGCAATTGGGGTCTTTGGCAAATAAACCTGCTGTGGTTAATCTGAAATGGAATAACAATTTTTGAGGTAAACATCATTGAGTCTGCAGTGAAGGAGGAAGAATTTTGCCTGAGCTCATATCTGTAATATAAATTATGATTTAACATTCCACCTGAAATGGTCCATAGTGATAATTGATTTGGTGAATATTTGCCCATATCTATCCAATGACAGATAATCACTGTCCTTCCACATTCCCACACTTTTCAGTCAACTAATGTAGGTTGCATCAAAACTACCTGATGCTTCATTGAGAACTAGATTGCACACAAACTTCCATTTCAACTGAAAACTTCTAATTATTCAAATACTCAGAGCTGCCTTATAATCATTTAGATGGATAAGGTTGGACTAAATGTGCCTCATCTATCCAATCATCACTCTGAGAAATCTTGTTAAATACTGTAATGCAGATATATGTAACCAGCTACTCAAGTACCCAACTCAAATCAAATTAAATCAAATTTATTACAGTCAAAGATCAGCTACCCAACTGTTGATATTCCTTTTCTGTTGAAATGTCAATTTGTAAATTTACCTGCTCTTTTTGAATCATTTGAATCATTAAAAGAGTCAAGATGACCTCAAACTTAGTCTTTCCTGAGCTTGGCTCCTGAATTGTTAAAATGCATTTTATATTAATAGATAGCTTTGTTCATTCAGCTATCCTGAGATGCTCATCGGTAAAATAATTATGCTTTACTGCATGCCTAGTCATTGTAAAGATAATTTGAGGGTGCAAAATGGGAGAGGCAGATATGGATTTCTGACAAAGCATGGCATTTGTATCCATCATTCATACATAATGAATATATTATATTCGTGTAGAACTAATCCACAGAATTCAAACATCTTGGCCCAATATTTTTATCACATTTAAGTCTGGAATTCTTGCTTATTAGACTGTGATATGCACATAGATCATCTGTTTATTTTCTTTTATCTCCCTCTGATAAACAGATGAACAAATATGTGAATAGCTCAACATATTATTTAAGCTTTAGTCCTTTCCCAAAGAAATAAAGCATTTTTATCAAACTTATATCAATACTTGAATGTGTTACTTATTTAGACCTTTCTAGCCATTAGAATAGAATAGAATAGAATAGAATAGAATAGAATAGAATAGAATAGAATAGAATAGAATAGAATAGAATAGAATAGAATAGAATTTTTTATTGGCCAAGTGTGATTGGACACACAAGGAATTTGTCTTGGTGGATATGAAAACCAAGATTTTAAGTGTGTCTGTTTTAAGCTATTCAACCTGATTTATTTATCTGATCTTAATGAGAAGAAGCAAATAAAACAAATTCTTCCTCATACTAGTTTAATAAAGCAGACTTCTTAACTTAAATATGCAAACACGGGTTTTATGTGTAATTCTGCAATAATCATTGCTATCTAGCTTTCTCCAGATTACTGGTCTACAAGTGCTATCTTCAGGGCCGGATTTTCCTATAGGCTAACTAGGCTTCAGCCTAGGGCCTCAAGATCAAGAGGGGCCTACATTCAAATTGTTAGCAAAATTAAAATTACACTTTCACCATAGGTGAAAGGGCCTCATAAGTGGAATAGCCTAGGGCCTCTTTTCATCTAAATCCGGCCCTGGCTATCTTCATCATCCACGTGGTACATGGTCATTCTGCTTGGGGTGGACAGGAGTCTAGGAAAATTGTCTATCTTCCCATATAGATAAATTATTAATCCCTTTAATTTACACATTATATTAAACAACTAGGTGGCTTGCAGTTTTTGGTTTTTTTAAATGTGTAGCATCTTACTAGCCGCAGGTTGGTAAAGTTTTATTAACATTTGGGTGGATACACTGGAGTTTATTTAATAAACCTGGATAAACCAATGGTTTATTATATTTATGGGCTAGCCTATTTCTCTGGTCAGAGACAGGATACAATCTTCCAGTCATTTGGCAGAACCAAAAACAAAGTATCAGAGTGCCAAAAAAGAAAAGAAAATGCAAAGAAAGTACAAGTATCAACCAAGTAAACGTTGTTTCATTATTTCCCCCCTCAAATACTGTTTGAAATATCCAAAATGCCATTTAGGAACTGTGTTCCTAATGAGAAAGCTCACAAACCGAATAACAGATTGTAGATCAAAGGTACAGGCCTGCCACCCTCAGAATAAGTTATTCTCATTTGGTAGAATAACTCCACTTATGTTTACATAAGATTAAAATCTGTTTGAAGGCCTTCCTGTGGAGTCATTATGGTGTTGTGGAAGATCCATAAAGATTCTGACTTTCAATATTAGAATTCTCAAAATACTTGTTTGCAGAAGAGAGAAAATTTTACAAACCCTGTCTTACTAGGTTCAATTTAAGGAGTTTCAGCATCAAACTAAACGAAGATGGAGCCTTCCCCATCTTGTATTTTGTCACTGCAAAAGATTTAGTTGTTACATTTCTATTTGCGAGCTCCTTAAAGCACAGGCTTCTAGCTCCCAGACCACTAATTAGTTCCAAGCAAGGAAAACAGGCACATTGAAATGGGTGCAAAACATTCAGGGGATGTAGAAGATAATAAAACAAGCAGAACCAGTGTGATCCTTCTTTCAGCAACAGTTACAGCAATGAGCCCAACCAAGGACTGACAATAGAAACCACTGAAAGACCAAGAGTACATGTAGAGATAGTCCTGGACTTACAACTGTTTGTTTAGTGACCATTTGAAGTTTCAATTGCACTGAAAAAAGTGATTTATGTCCATTTTTCATATTTACAATTATTGCAGCATTCCCAAGGTCACATAATCAAAATTTGATTGTCACTTGGCAACTGGCATGTATTATGATGGTTGCAGTGTGCTGCCTAAGCAGGGGGTTGGACTAGAAGACCTCCAAGGTCCCTTCCATCTCTGTTATTTTCATCTATTCTATATTCCTAGGGTAATATATCACCTTTTGTGTCCTTCTGAGAAACAAAGTCAGTGAGGAAGCCAGATTCATTTAACGACCACGCTACTAACTTAACAACTGCAGTGATTCGCTTAAAAAACGTGGCAGGAACAGTCATAAAAGAGGGCAAAACTCACTGAACAACTGTCTTGCTTAACTGAATTTGGACTCAATGGTAGTCATAAGTTGAAGATTACCTGTATGTGTCCAGATCCACTGCAGCCTGATTGCTTTCAGGAAGAAACTTATTTATTTATTTATTTATTAGTTCAATTAATATGCCGCCCTTCTCCGGAGATTCAGGGCGGCTTACAATGCATTAAGCGATAGCCTTCATAATTTTGTATATACCTGCTTAGTAGGGCTTTCGCCCCCCACCCCCAGCAGTGTTCTTTTTTATATACAAAGTCACCTTATTACCCCCACAATCCGGATCCTCATTTTACCTACCTCGAAAGGATGGAAGGCTGAGTCAACCTTGAGCCTGGTGAGATTCAAACTTGCAGTAGTTGCAAGCAGCTGGTGCTAGTTAACAGCACTTTAGTCTGCTGCGCCACCAAGGCTCTTGATACTTAACATCAAATCATCAAATTATGCTGCTGAGAGCAGTTTCCCCCCCCCCAATGTAGATAGACTTGACAACTGCCATGGGTGCTATTATCAGATCTGGCGCATGCCCAGCACTTTCCTCTTGCTTGTACCATGAAGAAATGTCAAGTAGATACTTAAAGAAGCCTGTCTAAGTGACCCTGACTGATTATGAAACTGTGAGTACGGTTTCACCTGCTTAACTGATTAATATCCTTATTCTCAAGAAGCTGAAAGTGATTTACACAGAGATCTATTCTTTTTCATTTATCCCCATAAAAGACTGGTGGTGGTCAGCAGCAGGATGGGATGTGTGTGTCAGACAGACAAAATGACAACCATCAATCAAGGAAGCTTGCTTCTTTTGTACTTGTGTTGTTGCACATCTGTAGAAAGAAATGGGGGCTTCCAACTTGTCCAATTCAACCCCCCATTGATACTGTTGCCTGTGGTACAGATTAGGCGGAGGGTGTGTTTGTTCTAAGTCACCCAGTGAAATTCCTTGGTTAAATGCATTTAAATCTGGTTATATCTATACCCAGTCTTGGTCCAACAACTTATCCACTACTAGAGCATAAAGTCATGGCTTTCCTTACTGCTTAAAATGGGAGACCACTAGGAAATCACAGGGCTGTAAACTAGACTGGGTAATTAAAAATAGATACTTAGATACAGCAAAAGGCAGTATAATACCAAAACCTGTGTTTGCCATTACAGTACCTCCTCCTGGGATATTGCCAAAGGAAGTTACATACAGAGACCCATACCAATCACCAGTAATTAAACCAATAATTAAACTCAAAGGAGGCTTTATGTTGACACGGTGGCTCTGTGACTAAGAGGCTGAGCTTGTCAATTGAAAGGTCTTGAAGATAATGATGTTTAATATATAGTATATAGCCATTTGATCTCTTACAAGTGGAGATTGTTATATTGGCAATTTGTCCTAATAAATATTCCTGTAGTATTCAATTTGTTGTCTACCAGATAAAGGGATGTGGTGGCTCAGTGGCTAAGATGCTGAGCTTGTCGATCGAAAGGTCGGCAGTTCAGCGTTTCGAATCCATAGTGCCGTGTTAATGGGGTGAGCTCCCATTACTTGTCCCAGCTTCTGCCAACTTAGCAGTTCGAAAACATGTAAAAATGCAAGTAGAAAAATAGGGACCACCTTCCCTATTGGTGGGAAGGTAACAGCATTCCATGCGCCTTTGGCGTTTAGTCATGCTGGCCACCTGACCACGGAGACATCTTCGGCTTTGAAACAGAGATAAGCACCGCTCCCTAGAGTCGGGAAGGACTAGCACAAATGT
The DNA here is from genome assembly GCF_029215685.1 of Pituophis catenifer annectens. Taxonomy (NCBI): domain Eukaryota; kingdom Metazoa; phylum Chordata; class Lepidosauria; order Squamata; family Colubridae; genus Pituophis; species Pituophis catenifer. The sequence goes on along the minus strand of NW_027256881.1, from coordinate 318,643,316 downwards.
GCAAGGGGAACCTTTACCTTTAAGTTTCCCCTAGTGCAGGGGTGGTGGGCAACTGTGGCCCTTTTACAACCTGTGGACTTCAACTCCCAGAATTCCTGAGCCAGAAAGCTCAGGAATTCTGGGAGTTGAAGTCCACAGGTTGTAAAAGGGCCACAGTTGCCCACCCCTACCCTAGTGTTTTCAAGTATCGAATACACAGCCCCCACCCCCCACACACACAATACACCACACACACACAGAGAGAGAGAGAGAGAGAGAGAGAGAGAGAGAGAGAGAGAGGCAGACAGACAGACAGAATGAATTCTGGGAAATTCTAAAGTCTTGGCTGTCTCAGGAATTCTGGGAGTTGAAGTCCACAGGTTGTAAGAGGGCCACAGTTGCCCACCCCTGCCCCTAGTGTTTTCAAATATCGAATACACAGCCCCCCCCACACACACACACAATACACCACAGAGAGAGAGAGAGGGGGGGCAGCATGAATGGGAAATTCTAAATTCCTTTTTCTGCAAAACAAGTTGTGCAATCTGATCCCCCCCAAGTGGTGAATTTTATGCAATCTGCTCCCGAGGAACTGAAGCCTGTCCGTTTTCAAGCAGCTCGTTTACTTCTGCGTTTAAAAGGTGCGCAAGAGACAATTAGACCCTGTCAGGAAGCATCAAGCTTTCCTCATTGAGCTGTGCTTTTCTCAAGCCCGCTTCTTCAACGAGGGGGAAACGATCGCTCCACCTAACTCGGGAGGAGCGGGAGGCGCCGGGGATCGACTGGGAAGGACGACGCCTCCTGGATCGGCTCCTAGAAAGGGGTGGTCCGGGACCTTCGTGCGCGCGCGCGCGCGCCCGCCCGCCGAAAGAAGTGAGTTCCTGCTAGTCTGGGTCCATCGCCTCCTCCTCTTTCTCCTCCACCCCCCTCCGGCGGAAGGCGGGGAAGAGAGGGGGGGAACGCGGAGGGCGTCCCGGGTTGGCTGTCCGAGGGAACTCGCGCCCCGGGAGTGTCGTGCAAAGTTTGTAGCCACGTGGGTAGCACGCGGAAGGAGGAGGGTCCCGGGGGTTTTTGAACTCCTTCCTGACACCATCGGAGCCTCTCTTAGCGCAAGAGCTGCTGTTGTCCGGAGAGTCGCCATGCCTTCCGCGGAGATCATCAGTGGGAAAACCGTTTCGGCGTAAGTTCCCTCCATCGCGTCGGTGCGCGGAGTTGGGGTTGGAGATTCACGCTGATATCTGTTATCTTTTTCTGCAAAAAGAAAAGAAAAGAAAAGAAAAGAGGGGGGGGCAGCGAGAGACTTTCCAGATTCGGGAGGGCGGCAACACCGTAAATGCGTCGTGTGGTATACCTGGCCTGTTATCTAGTACAGGGGTCTCCAATCTTGGCAACTTTAAGCCTGGCGGACTTCAACTCCCAGAATTCCCCAGCCAGCTTTGCTTTGCTGGCTGGGGAATTCTGGGAGTTGAAGTCCGCCAGGCTTAAAGTTGCCAAGGTTGGAGACCCCTGATCTAGTACATAGGTATGGTGAAGAATGTGCTTATCAGAACAATCTAATAAATCCTAAGAATCCTAATTTTACAGTCCAGTCTAACACAGTGTGAATCTTACATTAATCTCTATTTAAGAGGTAAATCCCATTGAATTCAATGAGATTGCCTGCAGATGTTTCTCATAAAGAGGGATGTTGGAGATCAGCACTTGCTTGGTAGTCCCTGCATTAACTCTACTTTATCAAGTTGGGTTGTGTTTTGCTCGTCCCAACAGCCAGCTTGTTTGCAATTTTATTTTGTGGGTGACTTTCTCAAAGACACATTAAGAGATTTATTTGTCCCTATGGAACAGTTAGTTGGTAGGAAGCTGAACTAGTCACAGTGTCTTTTTGTGCATATCAGGTCACTGTTTGCTTAATTGTGGCCTGTTGAATAACTATTAGGGTTGTCATAGTGCTCTACACCAGCACCAAACCACATTATGGCTTACAATAATGACTGAACCCAACCAACGTCGCCTTTGAGAAAATGTGGGCCAGGCTTGGCTTCTCTTCCTACTGAGGCATACACATTTGGCACAGGAACATGAAAAGTTGTTTTTCCCACCTTAACCATTTTTAGCCTAGCATTAGCTCCTCCGCCTTAGTAAATTTGAGTTGTTCACTCTCTTGAGCTTGGACTTTAGAATGCTAGGCAGCTCTTTTTTCTCACCTGCTCTTTGCAAACAGAATCATGCTGGATCTTTTATGTACAGAATTTGAGAAGGCAGAGCACTAGAGCAGATTCAAGCACCCACCTATCTATGAAATTTGTTAGAGGACCCTCACATAGTTGGCTGTGTTCTCACAAAACACTGAACCATAAACTAGGCAACCACATTTAAGTTGATGTATCAACCTAGCCTGTTTTGGATTAATGATTCAATATGTTGCCCTTTGATAAAATTGTGTGTGTGGAGGGGGGGGTCATGCATTACTCTAGTATATGGTCTATCAAAATCACAATATGTCATTTTGATTATACAAGTGACTTCTCTTAAGGATTCCTCCTTTTTCCCCTCTGTAAGAATGCCCTAGAAAGAAAGGTAACTGAAGCAGTATTGAAATTACAAGGTAGCTAATTTGCTACTCCTTTCTCTCCTGAGGGTAGAACTGTACCTCCTAACCACAGCAAGGGAGGCAGGATTTCAACAGGCGCTTGAATATTGGCATTTGGAACAATTGCATCCAGTTTGTATTAAAGGCACACCACTTCTAATAAGAAAGGGGTGGAGTGAAAGTGTCACGGGATTAAAGGAAAAATTGGTAATAAATCATGCCTAGATTTGCTTATAACTTATAGAGTTCTAATAAGCATGGGTTTTTTTAATTTAATTTTTTAATTTATATGTGTCTGTGCATTGTGGTCAGTGCCATTTGGAAGAGTTGTTTCCTCCCATTTAGAAGCTGAGGTGGTTTCTTCTAGGACGAGACCTAGAAGAAACATCGGCAGTGATTGGTTATGCAAAAGGGTTTCATAGAAAATCACAGCACAAGATTTTAGTATTAAATTATCCCTAAATCCAGAAAGATTTGCACAGAAGATATGAACTGACAGTTGACCTGCCAAAAGTGGAAACAGGCCTATTTTTTCTTTCTCACCAATTCCTGTGCCTTTAATGGTTGTGCAGTTAGCCATTGCCTACTTTCTTGATTCCAAATTGTGACTCTGCCCCTCCTCTGTTTCTTGGAAGAGAACTTCTAATTATTGTGCAAGTTTGTTCTATTATACTGATTCGGTTGGGAAGTTGCTTGCATAAGCAGCTTCTGGCAGGAGTTAACCTTTATTTATTTATTTATTTATTTATTTATTTTTCCAATTTATATACCGCCCTTCTCCCTGAGGACTCAGGGCGGTGTACAGCCAGAATTAAGAACATGAAATACAAATATTACAAATATTAAAAAACAATTAAAATATATATAAATTTGGCCCAAAAATTAAAAATCACAAACCAATTAAAACATTTAAAAATTTCTTCTTAAGCCAGCCCGGCTTGCTGGAAAAAGTGGGTTTTAAGGGCACGACGGAAGGCACTGAGGCATATAGGTTTTGCTATGGTGCTAAACTGCCAGGTTCACAGAATTTTGATGCTTTCCTGTCATACTATAATTGCCAGAAAATGCAGAACAAGGTCCATTTAAAAAAAAGAAAACTGCAGCTGTCCAAGTTGGATGTCAGGGATGCACAGCTTATTTCATCTGGATGCTACATTTGATTTTTGAATAACAAAATGAATATACGTGGGAGTAGATACCACATTGTAGGTGGCAATTCTTGGCAGACTTTTAGTTGATCTCAAAAAAGCTAAACTAAACAAATTAGTATTTAGGTGGGAGAGTACCAGGAAATCCTAGGACTATGGCCTGGACTGGAAGCTGAAAAACCATCTGGAAGAAGATAGTGGCAACTTCTCCTGCTTTCTTGCCAAAAAACAAATGGGCATGTGAACAGGATTGTTGTATTTTTCGTCTGGTAGAGTATATGTTGCTTTATGCATGCAGGTTGTTTTGTTTTTGTGTCTTCAAGTCAGTATCGATTCCTGGTTGACTGCCTGAACAAGTCCATGCAGTGTTCCTGGCAAGATCTTTCAGAAATAGTTTGCCATTGCCTCCTTCCTAGGTCTGAGAGAAGGACTGGCTCACCCAGCTGGCCTCAGACTAAGGACTAATTTGTTCAGGTTTCTTCCTCAGTTACCCAGTACACAGACTGGCTCTCAGATATGTATATAAACAAATTAGACTTTTAAGAGTATGTTTTCTGCACTCTCTCAAAATGTCTCAATAGCATACTTCTAAATAAAGCTATGCATAGAAGGTGTATCATTTTTTATTGTTTTCAAAAGACTAATGGTAGTCTTTCCAGCCCAGATCAATTCCCATAAAGCTGGTGCTTAGTTTCTAGATAGATGCCATCTAATCATAGGCATCAAGAGAGGTCTCCATATGTGCTATCATACTCACGAGTGCCATTTTGAGGATACACCCACCCAACTTTGGACTAAGTTTTAAAACCGTGGAAAGGGAGAGCCTATCAAGTCTTTTTCTGAACGGTATCTTTGATTTCCTATCTTTCTTTATTGCTTATTAACTCAGAGTTCCATGATTGATTAACATTTTATATCTTGATCCTGAAATTATACATATGATACAAAATGTTTGCTGTCTTTTGAAATCCATTCACTGTTTTAATGCAGAGGTAGGGAATCTTTACTTCTTTATGTGATGTTCAACTCCCAAGTCTTTTGGCTGCGTTGGCTTGGGCCAAGAGAATTCAGACTAGAAACATCAGGAAGGCTGCAAATTTCAGATTTCTGCTTTTAAAATCGTCTGCATAGGTGTCTGGTTGGCAAAGGTTCCAGCTTTGTTTTAAATAAATCACACTAAGAAACCTATCAAGAGAAGCTTTATCACTTCAGGCAGCACATTTTTTTGCACACAAACAGAAATAGTGTTAAGAAAACCGATTCTGCTACTTTAGGTTTGTTGGATTTTGACCACCGATAGGATTATTGAGTTTTCGCTGTATTTTTCTACCTAACAGAAGAAGTATAAGGACTGTGGTTTTGCACAATTGGGAAAAATCTATAAAGTTATCTCATTTCAGTATAATTTAAAATGGAATCATCCTTGTACTGTAAAGCCTGCATGCCAAGAGCTCTTTGGTGTTCTTATTTATTTGTTTGTTTATATTCTACCTTCATTATTTTAACAAATAATTAATACTCAATGATATTTCCTTTTCCTCACTTGGCTCCCTTGTAGATTCATTTATTCATTCAAAACTGGAAGCTAACATGCCCCACCAGCCACATGCATACTGTCACGGAACATAAAAGATGGTGGGTTGAGAGCAGTTCAGTGCTTTGTGTAGAAGCGTGCTTGCCTTTTCATTGAAAAAACAAAGATAAATTGAGTTAATAAAGAACATTCTCAGAGACCAGAAAAATGGTGCATTTTGCCTTCTGGTAAAGTGGGTAACTCCAGTCAGGTTGCCAATAACATGTTCTCAGCATTCCAGATATACTCACATTCCTATAAATTGGGAGTCTGTTTTCCCACAACGCGTCAATTATAGGAACTCCTATTGTTTTCCAGTATTAGATTACTGGAAAAATAAGACTGAGTCCACCTATTGTGCTAAACCAGGGGTGTCAAACTCAAGGCCTGGGGGCCGGATCTGGTCCATGGGGGGGCCCTGGAAACAGCAAAGGACTGGCCCACAGTGCCTCTGCCAGCAAAAATGAAGATCGCAAGGGCCGCAGGTGGCCCTCCTGAGCTCCATTTTCACTGGCAAAGGGTTGAAGGAAGCTGAAAATGGAGCCCAGGAGCCCATTTTTGCTGACAGAGCGCTCACGCCACCACAGGCGCCCTGACACAAGTGATGTCAAGCTGGCCACACCCACCATGCCCCCCCCAGGTCAAACAGAACCCTGATGCGGCCCTCAATGAAATTGAGTTTGACATCCCTGTGCTAAACCATAATTTGTTTGTGATTTATTAAATAATAAATTGTAATGGGCTAGAGTCACATACCCCACCAAACCTTTAACTATTCTTTGCAATATTTTGATTAGGCCAAATCAGACCATAATCAGTTGAATAATATGAAACCATTAGTTCTGTTGCCTATACTTTGAATGGGCTTTCATCGATCAAACATAGTCAATAGAACTTTAATATTGCCCGATGCTGGATCAAATCCAGCTGTTTTTGTCATAGGAATTGTAGGGTGAAAACATCACATGTGGTCCCCCATGGGTCAGATGTATCACATGCTGACCCCATCCCCTCCCCTGCCTGGTTTAGCGAAGGGGGGGGAATTCCCGATATGTCACGTGACGAAGCTGTGATGACAAGGGTTTAACACCCCTGGACTGCAGCTTCTTCATTCTAACTCACTGGTTCTGTTGCCTGAAGTTTATGAAAGTATGTTCACTATCTCTGGAGACTTTATACGGCCCATCCCTACTGTGGGGAAAAAGAGTGACCAGTAAATGATTGACAAATCCAAGAAATGCAGCTGTCTGTTGCAAGAAATGACTGGTTGCACCCCAAAGAGAAGCTGTTTTATTATGACAAACTTTTCTGAACTGTCTATGTTGCCAGGCTACAATTTAGTAGCTGTTTTTAAAGCTTCAAAATTGTGTTGATTTGGGACTTGAACCTAAAAGAGGAAGTTGGAGAACAAAAATAAATATTATCCTTCTTTTAGGCCTCAAGGGGGTGTCAAAGAACATCAGAATAGGAAAAGTTACTGTGTGAGATTGTTTCAGATAGATTTCATAAAGGGAGGGATCTAGATACCAATATATCTATCCTTCCTAAGCTTTTTGGGGGAGGCTATCATGAGTTTAGAATTCATAAGGCTCATGTGCAACTGATTAAATAGCACTTAACGTGATCAGGCTATCTGTGAAATTTAAGGGAAAGTTTCTGTTCTTTACATCTTGCATGGAATTTTCCTTTCTAGCTGAATTGGCACATGAAGCAGCTACAAGAATCTGCTCTCTTAATGACCTTTGGAATTGAAAGCTGTTGCAAACATTTAACATGGCCCATATTGGAAAAAACAGAATGAATTTCAACTGAATTGTGGAATAGTGGATTGCTTTGTTCTTGGGCTTGGGATGAGTGAAGAGCAAATCCTTTCTCAGTCCCAGAACTCACTGGGCAATCTTCAAGCAACATTGTCTTAAGTCACAGATTGTGCTAAATCATGATTTGTTTAGACACAGGTTTTTCAATAAGCCACATTTGGCTGCATTCTGGCATACTTTAACAGAAAAAATGTATGTTGCTCTTTATTATAGAAAATTACACAACTCAATGATTGTTGGATCTTTGAGAGATTTTTCATTACCTAAACAGTTATTTTACTTGCCACTTACAGGAATTCTGTGGCAAACATCACATATCTTTTCCCTTTCTGTTCATTTGGGAATATAAATTAGGGATGTTAAATTAATTTGCTTGATTTGCAAATTAATTTCATCAGGCCCTTTTATAGCCAGTTTAGGACTTCATTTTAAAATCGCTTTACATTTATGAAGCAGAAGGCAGTAATAGAAATTTTGCTATTTAGTACATATGAGAAAAAAACTTGGGTGGCAAAAAGTATTTTATGATCTGCAGTACAGGTAGTCCTCGATTTATGACTACAGTGGAGCCCAAAATTTATGTTGCTAAGCGAGACATTTGTTAAGTGAGTTTTGTTCCACTTTACGACTGTTAAATGAATCACTGCAATTCTTAAGTTAGTAACATGTTTGTTAAGTGAATCTGGCTTCCCCATTGACTTTGCTTGTTAGAAAGTTGCAAAAGGTGATCACATGACCCTGGGACACTGCAACCGTCATAAATATGAACCAGTTGCCAAACATCCAAAATTTGATCACTTGATCATGGGGATCCTGCAGTGGTCGTAATTGTGAAAAATAATAATGTCACTTTTCTCAGTGACGTTGTAACTTTCAATAGTCACTAAATGAACTGTTGTGAGTCACGGACTACCAATATTAGAAGTAGCTGGGAATTAGCTCTTAGCAAGCTGAAATGGATGTGATGGAATTAATGGAGTGGGATTTGGTGAAATATTAACTGATAGAAGAGATGTCCATGCCACTCAGCTCTTTTATCCAGTGGAAATTACTACATCTATTTGGTCAGTAAGAGCCAAAACTGGTTTGATGTCACATAATCAATAAACTAAATATTGTGAAATTAAAGCTAACAGAGACGTTAATTTCTTACAGGGCTATCTCAAATGTTACCTTGAAAAACAAGTATTTGTAATATTAGGAAAGGTTTAAGGAGATCATAGGTAAAACACCTCCTTTTGGTTCACCCAAAATCACCCCCTCTGTCAGTTGATCCTGCATTTTCCCCTTCTGACCTTCAGCCACAGTATCATTATAGACATTATGGGAGATTAGAGGGATGACTGGCATTTTGAATGCCAGCCTGTAGAGAAAATTAAGACAAAGATAACTAGAAATCAAGTCCTTCCAGGAAAAAGTAAGAAAATTAGGTAAATTTAGGTTTGAAAAAAAAATCACTAAAGGAGTATCATGTGGAAAGATCAAGACTCAAGAAGATCTACTGTGTGAGCCCTGAACTGCTGCTTCTCACTCTCAAAGCTGAGAAAAGAATGGCCAAAAAGTCCATTGACTCCAAAGAGTGAGGTGGAAAATATTAGGAGTTCAAACCCTGGCTATTGTGTATATTGGGTTTAATGTTTGTGTTCTCGAGCAGACAAATCTATGTATAAACAGGATTTCTTTTGCGACTGTAATTATGCAGCTTCCTTTATTGTGCCAAGGCTCTGGAATTTCTGCTTTTGGGTACAGGATGCAATTCTACGAATGCAGAGTTGATTTACCATTGTACTTGTGTGAAATCTGACATAAGCCCTGTTTAAGCAGCATCAACCATCTCAGAACTTTCTCGAATCCCTGTTAATAACATTTTATGATGTCTAGAAAGCTGCTTTCTCACATCTTGACAACTATTTAATCAAATAGTAACTTGTTTTGTGATTTGTATTAATGCAAAGTGATTTGGGGGGAATGATATTAGATATGATGCAGTCCTTGTATTTTGCAAAACCTGGTTTATGATTTTGCATCACAAATAAAAGCAGCCAATTCTAGCTCAGGAAAAAATAATGGTTAAGCAGAACCTAGCTTAATGCAATGTCTGTAGCAGGTAATTATTAAGTTCTACTGGTCTTTCAAACAATGTTAAGAAAAAAAATTATTTGCAGTTGCACTCTGGGTTCACCAGGTGGCAATGAATGGTGTGATTGTTAATTTTACTAGAATAGAGTGTATGGTAGTAAATGATGTACAGTAGCAACTGGTTTGTCAGTTTCATTTTCTTCTTCAATTTTACTTTTGTCTAAGTCAGACCTGGGCATTTTACAGCACCTGGGCTATATCTGACCCTTTGGCTGTCCCTGTCCGGCCTGTTGGAGGGCAATCAGAAATTAGAATAAGACATAATATTTGTTCTTACCAGTAGCAGGTAATCAAAACCATATAGTTTACAATTTTTTTTATAAAGCAATAAAATTAACATTGAGCAGAATTAAGTTTAGCATATAGGTTTGACCCTTCACAACAATCCCAGTTTCTCATGTGGCCCCTTGGGAAAATCAATTGCCCACCCCTGCTCTAAACTAAATATTTCCACCTAATAATTAAACATAAGAAATACTGTTGCATAATATTTTGTACAAGAAAAATATTGATGGTTGGAGAGTGAAACCAGGCCTGTAAGGCATAGACTCAAACCCCAGTTTTTCTTAAAAGTTTAAAACTCATTTGGGTCTGTCACTTACCTCACTTACCTCTCATTGCATTCTTTGATAAAGTGACAAAATTAGTGGACCAGAGGAATGCTGTCGATACAATTTACTTGGACTTCAATAATAGCAATAGCACTTAGACTTATATACCACTTCATAGTACTTTACAGCCCTCTCCTCTCTAAGTGGTTTACAGAGTCAGCATATTGCCCCCAACAATATGGGTCCTCATTTTACTGACCTCAGAAGGATGGAAGGCTGGGTCAACCTTGAGCCTGGTGAGATTCGATCTGCCAAACTGCTGGCAGCCAGTGATCAGCAGAAGTAGCCTGCAGTACTTCACTCTAACCACTATGCCACCACAGCATTTAAGACAGTAAGGCATTTGATAAAGTAGACCATAACCTACTACTAGATAAAATAGAAAAATGTGGGTTAGACAGCATTACCACCAGATGGATTCATAACTGGCTGACCAACCGCACTCAACGTGTAAGTCCTCAATGGAATTGCATTTACATGGACAGAAGTATGCAGTGGAGTATCCCAAGGCTTTGTTTTAGACCCAATAGTCTTCAACGTCTTCATCAATGATTTGGACGAGGGGATAGATGGGGAACTCATCAAATTTGCAAATGACATCAAGCTACCAGGAATAGCCAACTCTCCAGAAGATAGGCTTAAGATACAGAAAGATCTTGACAGACTTGAACATTGGGCGCTATCTAACAAAATGAAATTCAATGGTGAAAAAAGTAAGGTTCTACATTTAGGCAAGAAAAACAAAATGCACATGTACAGTATGTGTGGTACCTTGCTCAATAGTAGTAACTCTGAGAGGGATCTTGGAGTCCTAGCAGACAACCATTTAAATATGAGCCAGCAGTATGCAGCAGCTGCCAAAAAAGCTAATACAATTCTAGGCTGCAAAAAGAGAAGGATAGAATCAAGATCACATGAAGTGTTAATACCACTTTATAATGTCTTGGTAAGGCACACTTGGAATACTGCATCCAGTTTTGGTCGCCACGATGTAAAAAAGATGTGGAGACTCTAGAAGGAGTGCAGAGAAGAGCAACAAAGATGATTAGGGGACTGGAGGTTAAAACACATGAAGAACGGATGTAAGAACTGGGTATGTCTAGTTTAAAGAAAAGAAGGACTACAGGTGACATGATAGCAGTGTTCCAATATCTCAGGGACTGGCAGAAAGAAGAGGGAGTCAAGCTATTGTCCAAAGCACCTGAGGGCAGGACAAGAAGCAATGGTTGGAAACTAATCAAGGAAAGAAGCAACCTAGAACTAAGGAGAAATTTCCTGACAGTTAGAACAATTAATCAGTGGAACAACTTGCCTCCAGAAGTTGTGATTGCTCCAACACTGGAAATTTTAAGAAGAGATTGGACAACCATTTGTCTGAAGTGGTGTAGGGTTTCCTGCCTAAGCAGGGGGTTGGATTAGAAGACATCCAAGGTCCCTTCCAACTCTGATATTCTGTGTTTTTTTTCACAGGATATTATGTAACTTTGTAAAATCAACAGACCTACAGTATATTGTAAATCATAAATAGTGACAGTAACATTTTGTTGACGTTTCTTGTCAAACTGTCTCAGATCCAGTTCATACATTGTTCATGAGAGGTCCTTGGTGCTCTCTGAGCTTGGTTTTTTCCTTGCAGATGTTTCATTACCGAAACTAGGTAACATAATCAGTGCTAGTAAGGAGTGGGGTTTGCTCTCAGTTTATATTCTACTGGCTTGTCCAACAGTGTTGGTGGGGGTGACCTTAGAGATTCTCCAGGCTGTTTGCTATTGGCTTGTTTGGCAGTTCCTTGATTGGGGTATTGGTTACTTGATTGATGTTAATTTTGATATTAATCTATGCTTGTCTGGGTCCTGATTGCTGCTGGGGCGGTTGTGTTCCCTTTTTGGCTTGTTAATTGTCTCTTTTGTAGTATGTAGTTAACTACATATAACAAACCCTACTCCTTACTAGCACTGATGATGTTACCCATGTTGGGTAATGAAACATCTGCAAGAAAATAACCAGGCTCAGAGAGCACCAAGGGTCCTTCATTTCAACCCTGAGCTACAAATATTATCCTTTATTGATACATTTGTCAGTTGGCCACTACACACATCAGTTTTTAAAACTGCCTTTAATAATTTTCCTTGTTAGACTTCATCTCATTTTAGGCAACTGCATACCTTCACAACTGCACTGTTGACTCTCACCATTGATGAGTGACAGTTCATGACATTCTATGAGCAAAGAAAAGAAAGTTGTTCAAACATCTTTACTTGGGCAGTTGATGTATTTCTTCCCCTTTCTTAATTCTGGTCAGCAGCACAGTCTTCCACATTTGTGGAATTGGGAATTAGAAACGGGAAAACTAAATGGTGCAAATTTAAATCTTGGGGTTGTTTTTGGAACTAGATCCCACTTTTTTTTTTAATCTACTATTAATTGTTAATCTTTACTTTCTCTTTCCCACCTGTTTTTTCTAGCCAAGTAAGGGAGCGACTGAAGAATCAAGTTGCAGAAATGAAAGCAAAAGTTCCTGGTTTCAGGCCAGGCCTTGCTATTCTGCAGGTAAGGGCAATATATATATTGTCACCCATAGAATCAAGCCAAGCATATGCAGGTAATCTTTGACTTAAGACCACAATTGGGAGTAGAAGGTCTGCCCCTAAGTGAGGTGATTAAGTGAGTCATACCCAATATTGCAATCTTTATGTTGGAGTTGTTAAGCAGATCACCAGGGTCATTAAGCAAACCACATGGTTGTTAAGTGAGTCTGGTTTCCCCCATTGACTTTATTTGCCAAACCCCGGCTACGAAAGTCACAAATGGCAATCAAGTGAACCCAGGATACTGCAATCATTGTAAATACATGCAAAGCACCTGAATTTTGATCATGTGATGGTGCAACAGTCATAACTGTGAGGACCAGTTATAAGTCATTGTTCTCCATTGTAACTTGGACACTAAATGAATAGTTGTAAGTCGAGGACTATCTGTAATAGTTTTGGTGCATTGTTGTTTTATAGCACTTTAGTTAGAGCTGTCCCATTCATTTCCATAGTCCTTACAGTCAATAACAACTCAAATGAATCTTTTTTTGTACTGTGAAGGGTCTACATAACAGCAAATTGTTGACAACACAATTTAATATGTCGTGTGAACTATGAAAACTTTATAAGGAATGGCAGATGCATCCAGAGAGAATTTTTCTGGAAGTATGCAAACTCTGAATTCAAAGGAGAAAAAGAAACTTCAGAGGATGCAGGAGTTCTCAGGTAGTATCTGTCAGCAAGTCCTTAAACTGCTGGGATTATACTGTAGCCACAAAAACAGCGACATGATTCCAGAAAAAGCTGCATCTATTTTAAAATGCTCCAAAGTGCCTTTTCCCCCTTTGAATTCAATATTGTACACAACCTTAGTGCCATCTCTTGAATTTTATATGCTGTTTAAAACGGGAAAAAGTATCCAAAAAGCCTTTTACAATGCCAAACATTTTATTTCTGTTTCTTTTATCTTGTATTTATGTTATGCTCAGTTTTTATGTATTTATGCTCAGTTTTTATGTATTTATGCTCAGTTTTTATGTATTTATGCTTAGTTTGAGGAAGACATTGTTTGAGGAAGACATTGTGTTATACATTACTAGCACGCTTGTAAAATGCATATTAGCTTAAAAGGCAGATTAAATATGAATATATTCATATTTAGAGTGAAGGTTTTAAAGTCTGCCAGATTCCAGCTAAGCACACTAAAGTTCTCCCCTGTTGACTGGGAGGAATTATGTAAGAAAGAATGAAGTCTGAGGCAGATACAAGATCCCAGTTGAGCTAGTGGAGCAGTGAAAATATAATTTGGTTTTGTTCAAAAAGACCATTACATATTAAATCTGATTGAGAGAAAACTTTAGGCCAGGGCTGTCAAACTCGTGGCCCGCAGGCTGGATGTGTCACATGCTGGCCATGCCCATGCCCGGTTTAGCAAAGGGGGAAAAAGTCACCATATATCACGTGACAATGCCGGGACAACACAAGTTTGACACTCCTGCTTTAGACAATAGGTGTAGTGGTTGAGGCACTGGCCTAGAAATCAGGAGACTATGAGTTCTAGTCCCACCTTAGGCATGAAGACAACTGGGTGACTTTGGGCCACTCTTTCTCTCACTTTCTCAGCCCAACCCACCTCACAGGGTATTAGCTATGCTCCCTGCCTTGTTACTGATAAAGGGTTAAAGGTAGAATAAAAATGTAATAAATAGATAACCAAGAAATTTACTTATGTAGAAACATTACCATTTTTTATGAGATTAATAACACATGTTGTTTGTTACATTGTACTGTACGCAAAATTGTTTTCCAACCACCACTAAAGTAACAGATTAAGATGAAAAAGGACTTCAGAGCAGTACGACATGTTATTAGTATCATTTTGTTCTGTTTTGGCAATATCCAACTTCTTGGAAGAGTAAACAATTATCTAGGATAAAGAAATATATTTTAGAATTGTGCAAAAGGTTTTGAAGTCATGATCAGAACCCTTCAACTTTGAAATGCTTTCTGTAAATTTAGTCTTCAATAGCATCGATAAAAGGATGAAAGGCCTATAATAGTGGTCCCCAACCTTTGAGGCTTGGTGGTCCAGTGGGGGGGGAGAGAACTGGCTCACGCAAGTTGAGCTACATGCGTGCATTGGCCAGCTGGTCATGCGGCCCAATTCCGTACAGGCCGTGGCCTGGTAGTGGGCCATGGCCCAGGGGTTAGGGAACACTGGCCTATAAAATAATCTGATTTATTTTCCCCCAAAGGTTGGTGACCGGGATGATTCAAATCTCTACATTAGCATGAAGCTGAAGGCTGCCGCTGAGGTAATTCTGTTTTTCCGTAGCATTAGAAACAATGAAACATTTTGTTCTTATTTGTGAATTTAGCTTCAAGTAGGGAAATTGAGATACATAGTTTCCAATTGTAAAGTGTAATTGTAACCATAACTTTTCTTGTTAGGATTAATGGATAGTCAATTACAAAACAGCAGTGGAAAATTAGTTATATGTATGATTGCTGCTACCCACAATGGAGGAATGGTTGGCGAAGATGACAGAACTAGCAGAGATGGCAACATTGTTTGATTAGAGAAAGATCAATAACTACATTTATTAGTGACTGGAAACCTATTTTGCTGAAAAAAGGAGAAAAAATATGGGTTTGAAGATTAGAAAGGGTAGCTTATGGGAAAAAGGAAAATGTGATGTAAATTTAGATAGTAAAATATAATTATAACCACTATCAAGGAGATTGTTTCTGTAGTAGTAGAAACTCTCCAGGATCTTCCCTTCTAGTGGAAAGATTTTGTGACAATTGTCTTCTTCAGCTGTACAAAGTTAGGATAAGAAGTACGTTATGGAGGGCTGTTGTGGTAACCAAGGATAATTTGCCAATTTGCACAGGGGCAATTGCTAAACAAATGCTTAATTAAAGATATAGTAAAGAAGTACACACACATATACAGATAGATGTGTACATACATATAAATATAAAAACTTGTTTTTATTTCCATTTCAAGACCAGAATTGAACACATTAGTTCTTATTTTCCCACACTGTATTGGAAAGACAGATGATGAAACTCTTGCTTTGTAGTGTGACAAAGAAAGTTGCCTGGTTGCCTAGACAACCTATGAATACATTTTCCTGCCTTTGCCCAATGAACATTTTAACCTCCTGCTATATACCATTTTTGAACTCTGTATGAGGAAGGTTATAAAGCTTGCAAAATGAGATTGTTTAACCTTCATCTGAACGTGTCTCAGTTCATAAACTCTGTCATTTATTTGGCATTTTGTTTTCTCAGATCGGGATCAATGCCAATCACATCAAGCTACCAGGCACTGCTACAGAAGCTGAGGTAATCCAGTTCACTTTAAGACATGTATGCATCAGCTGTATGTGATCAGATCAGTCTCACCTGATAGTATGTTTTCTGTTGCTCCTTGGAAATCAGTATCCTGAACCATTTCTGAAATGATTGTTTTCTTTCTAACATTAGCTACCTTTGGTGTCTATAATTTAACATTTTTAATTTGGGAACTTCTTAAAAAAATTACCAGGCAGAAACAATGGCTAAAAATAGCATGTCATGTCAAATACCAATAGCACTTAGATTTATATACCCCTTCATAGTGCTTTTACAGCCCTCTCTAAGCGGTTTATAAATCATATTTCCCCCAACAATCTGGGTCCTCAAATCATGATTTTCTACTTATCTACTCCTGAATAAATCATGGTTGGCTATATGGACACATTGAACTCAGTCATAAAGCTTATGTGTGCTGCTTCGTTTTTAAATGATTCAGTTAATTAAAAATAATAAATGAAAAGCATATAATACCAACTTAAAGAACCTCTAATAGATTCCAGAATTATCATTAGGTGGATGGCTACAAGTCTGGATATTGTTTAGAAGTATACTCACTTTTTTAGGAAAAGAAAAAAAAACCCAAAGATAAGCTAAAATGACAGAGAGTACTTAATAGGCAAGAGCTGGTGGCAAGGAATAACTCATTTATAATTTCATTAATGATTCTGTTCTCCACAACAACCATATTTCAAGAGATTCCAAATGTGAGCGGGGAAGGTTGGGATCACTATCATAAACTCTGAAATGATTACAAACCGTAGCTAGGTTTACATAACCTACTAAGTTTTTGTTTGACTTTGGTTTAGTGCAGGAATATCCAACCCATGGTCCACAGGCTGCCTGTGACCCTGAACAGCTAGTAGTCCAGCTCCAACAAAATTGTAAATGTTTAACATTATGTGATTTATATACATTAACTATGGTATATTATATATTTTATAAGAGGCCCAAGACAATTCCTCTTCATCTAATGCAGCTCAGGCAAGCCAAAAGTTTCGACACCCATGGTTTAGCAGATTGTTTGATTAGCCCTAACATTGCATTTGGATCCATTCATAATTATGAGGTAATATTGAGAATAATTCCAGTTTGTTAGAGCTGGTAAGTATTTCTGTGCCCCCTATACAATCACCCATGCTTGATGCCTGCTGACAGCAGGAGTGGTTGAAGAAATCAGGAAGCCTCTTCTGTGGTTTGTCAGCATTGCCTCTGAACTGGCTTGTTTCCCTTCTTTTCACCATTCCTATTAACTTGCAGGTGCTGAAATGCATTAACAATTTGAATGAAGACCCTGCCATCCATGGGTTTATAGTGCAATTGCCTCTGGATACAAACAAGCCCATCAACACAGAGAAAATTACCAATGCTGTGGCACCTGAGAAAGACGTTGATGGGTATGATTGTTATAAAATATGCATGTTAATTTATTTGGGGGTAAAATTCTCTTGTTGGGAGTTATAGTCCCAAAACATCTGGAGAGCCAGTTGGGGAAGGAATGCATTAAAGCAGTGTTTTTCAAACTTTGCAACTTTAACATATGTGGACTTCAACATCAAATGTCAGCTGGGAAATTGTGGGAGTTGAAGTCCACACATCTTAAAGTTGTCAAGTCAGGAAAACATTATACTAAAGAAAAGCAAAATAATTTTCTTTGGAAGTGGCTGCTTTTAAAAGTGTCCAGTCATAGTATATATATTAGGTTTTCATTTTGCTCTATTCTCACAGGAAGAAAACTTCACTAGTATAAGTAAATATTCAGGCAGAAGATCACCAAAAGTTAAGCTTTAATAACTTCTGTTTGCCCTTGCCTTCTTCCTTGAGCTGAGAGAGAATGATTGGCCCAATATGACTGGCTTGGTGCCTTGGTGCCTAAGGTGGGACTAGAAATATCTCGCCTAGTTTTTAGCCTGGTACCTTAATCACTACAGCAAACTGGCTGTTATTAAATTGCAAGGGAGGTAGTTTAAAAAAAAATCACCATATTTTGTTATAAACATGGAGCAAAAAAAGTTGCCTTAAACTAAGTAAGATCAGTCTATCTAATTCAGTGATGTGAGTATTTAGTATAGATAGTCCTTGACTTACGACCACAAATGGGCCCACAATTTCTGTTGCTAAGTGATACATTTGTTAAATGAGTTTTGCCCTATTTTACGACCTTTATTGCCCCTGTTGGTAAGTGAATCACTGCAGTTGTTAAGTTAGTAACATGATTTTTAAGTGAATCTGGCTTCCCCATTGACTTTGCTGGTCAGAAGGTCGTAAAGGAGGATCATATGACCCCAAGACACAGCAACCATTATAAATATGAGTCAGTTGCCAAGTGTCTGAATTTTGATCATGGGACCGTGGTGATGCTGCAATGGTAAGTGTGAAAAACAGTCAAAAGTCACTTTTTTCAGTGCCGTTGTAACTTTGAAGGTTCGCTAAGCAAACTATTGTAAGTCGAGGACTATCTACTCCACAAGGTTTCTTGTAGTTCCTCCCCTACAAAAGTTTAGATGGGAATAAAAAATTCAGAGCCATCTACAAAAGTTTAGATGGGAAGATAAAATTTCCAGGACTGCTAATTCAGCTGCTTTGCTTTTTCCCTTTTTAGCTTGAGCAGTATAAATGCAGGGAAACTGTCACGTGGGGACCTCAGCAACTGCTTCATTCCTTGCACACCCAAAGGATGCATGGAGCTTATCAGGCAAACAGGTGAGCAAGGAAAGGGTGGGTCTTAATTCACAAGAGCCAGGGATACATGTTAGGTACCATGAGTGATTATAGGGAAGCTGGAAAAGGAATGAAAGAAAACACAGACATAAACACTTGAGTGGCAACTCAGCTGATGCCTTATCATAAATGGCAACTTAGCTCAAGTGAAGAGAAATATTCCCTCTTTGAGGGGGATAGGCAGTTCAGAAATGTGAAAATTAAATAAAATGTTGGAAGAAGTATGTCAAAGCATTCAAAGACACTGTGCCTTAATTAATTCATATAAATGGGGCTGGAAAAACTCTTGCACTTTTCAAGATTCTGTATTTACCCCAGAGTAGCATCAAAGAGACCTTAGAGAAATCTCTTGTTTCTTTGATCTTACCCAACTGCTTGGAGTTTAACAGATACAAGCCTTAATAAAAATTTGATTTGGGGGCTTTGGGGTTGCTTTTTGTAAGCCAGAAATGGATCGTAAACTGAACAGAGCACAGCTTTTGTGATGTGAATGTGAATTCCAGGTTCTGCATTTCAGGTGTTCAAGTAGCAGGCAAAAAAGCTGTAGTGATTGGGCGCAGTAAGATCGTTGGGGCTCCTATGCATGACCTGCTGCTTTGGAACCACGCAACTGTGACCACTTGCCATTCCAAGACTGCATCGCTGGCTGACGAAGTAAGGCAGGAAAACTGCGGCTATAATGATTCTGGGTTTAGCCTATGCAAAGTGTGTGTTCTGCCAGGAAATGCATCAATCTTCTCTCCCCAACAGGTTCCTTTTTCCAGGTGGTTATTGTTTAGCAAATTAATAGGATAGGTGATCATGGGAAGTAGCAATTCCATACTAAAGTATATGTCTCTATATGGAAAATCCCAGGAAAATATGTAATTTCCTCTTGGAAAGGATACTGGAAAGTAGCAGACCTCAGTTTGCAATATAGGATTCCGTCTTTAAATCCATGTTCAAGTAGGCACTTGACTCAAACTAGTACTTCATATTTGGATAGTGATTTTCCGGCTCAGCATAGAAACAGGAAGAAGAGTCTGCAAAAACAAATACAACCATGTTGAGCCACTGTTCACTGTGAATCTGTGCAGATTCACACCAAGCCAGTTTTTCATGAACAATTATTAAGCTCTCTAGTCAAAGACGTATAGAATTTGGGGGGGGGGAAACATGTACAGTGTGTGCACAATTATTAGGCAAGTTGTATTTTGGAAGATTAATGTTATTATTGAACAACTACTCTTGGTAGTTGGATTGACTCTTGGTCAATCCAAAATGTTAATAAACCTCAAACCTGGATATTTAAGAAAGTAAAAGTGAGGTTTTGGCTTCTTTAGGAGAATATGTGTACACAATTATTGGGCAACTATTAGTGTGCACAATTATTATGCGACTAAATGGAAAACAAAAATTTGCCCATCTCACTCATTTGTTTTCATCTGTTAAAGTGAGAATAACTCAAAATGTACAAATAAACATTTCTGACATTTCAAACAAAAAAAAAATCTTATGGAAAGGTAGCCTGTCAAAAACCAATATTCAAGGGTTCTCCCTGGTATGCTACAATTTTTTTAGACAGGAAGGGAATGCACTTTTGTTGATTTGGTTGTGTGTTCCAAAACAATGAACTCTTGCTGATAGGTGGCATATCTGATAATTACAAAACGTTGGGGAAATGATTTCCATATTGATGTTTATGTTGAAGAAGGGATCCACAAATTCCTCAACACACACATATATATATTCCTATTTTAATAAGCCAAAATGATTTATATTCATATTATAGGACATTGTTAAATAGATAAATCACTTTAAAGAGTGGGAGGCACAGCAGAGAAAGAAAGAGACCAAATTTAATGACCAAAGTTTCTGTATGGAACTAGGTTAATACAAATTGTGTCTGCAGGTCAGTAAAGCAGATATCCTGGTGGTTGCAGCTGGCAAAGCTGAGATGGTAAAAGGTGAATGGATCAAGCCAGGTTCAGTAGTGATCGACTGTGGAATCAATCACATTCCAGGTAACGTTGAAAAATGACTTTGAAAAACTGTTAGTAAATATAGAATAGAATTTATTATTGGAATAGAATAGAACATGTTAATTAGCATAGAAGTGTATGTGGAGATAGGTAGGAGAAAATGGTTACATTCATTAGTGGTTCAGTCAGGCAATTAAAAAACTTAATTTGGAAGTAGATCCCACTGTTTGAAGTCTTGGGGGAGGAATGGGGAGATTAGGGATTAGAATGTGAAGAAGAGGAAATAAAATTATGCTATAGAAACTTGAAGATAGTGATGTTTAATATATATATAGCCAAGTGGAGATTGTTATATTGGCAATTTGTCCTAATAAATATCCCTGTAGTATTCAATTTGTTGTCTACCAGTCAAATATTAGGGATGCGGTGACTCAGTGGCTAAGATGCTGAGCTTGTCGATGGAAAGGTTGGCAGTTCAGTGGTTCGAATCCCTAGTGCCGTGTAATGGGGTGAGCTCCTGTTACTTGTCCCAGCTTCTGCCAACCTAGCAGTTCGAAAGCACGTAAAAAATGCAAGTAGAAAAATAGGGACCACCTTTGGTGGGAAGGCAACAGCATTCCGTGCGCCTTTGGTGTTTAGTCATGCTGGCCATCTGACCATGGAGATGTCTTCGGCTTTGAAACAGAGATGAACACTGCCCCCTAGAGTCAGGAACTATGAGCACATATGTGCAAGGGGAACTTTTACCTTTACTTTAGTCAAATATAGAAATACTAGGTCAGGCATAGCAATGGTGCCTTCCAGACATTGGAAGTATTCTGAACTCCAGATGGATCAGATTTTATGTAAGATGTAATCGGAAACATCCAGAAGATACCAGGTTGCCAGACCCTCTATCTCAGTGGTAGATAAAACAGTTTACATACCTACATACAGTAATAAAATCCCTAAAGGAATTCCAGCATCAATGTAGTAGCAACAATACAAGCAACTTGTATTGGCACTCTGCTTCTAAATACCAGTTATTAAAAAAGATAAAAACTGCAACACAGCTCTTCCAGAATACCTTTCCGTCTGTCCATCTGTCTCCTGAAAGTCTGTTCAAAGTGTTTGTATATGTGTTTGTGTGTGTGTTGATAGATAGATAGATAGACAGACAGACATGGAGGAAATGCAATGTTAGCAATGAATGTATACATTAATCTTTTCTGTATCATAGCAAAATTGAATCCAAGGAAGAACAAACAGCAACTTTTAGTGTGTTTCTCATAGTATTTCTGTTTATGTATGATTTTTACACCTTTTCAAATTTGGCTAAGTTTAGACAATGCATTAAGCAAGCCATATATCATGGTTCATGGTAGTAATCCAAAACCAAACAATAAATAACTTTTAGCCAATTATTTGTTCAGTTGAATAGACAATCTCATTAGGGTTTTGGATGAAATCATTATTTCCTTACTGACAAATTAATTAATAAACCAGAGATTGGTTGCATAAGGTTGCTCTTTACTAAAGTGGAGCTTCTCTACCCATCTGCTCTCCAGTTTAAGAAACTAAGAGGATTAGTCACACCTGTCAAACAGTTGCTATCCTCCTACTTGCTGCACTTCTAGAAAGGTTGCTTTTATAAGTGATCTATCATTAATTGCACTTAACTAATCAAAGGGTTAAATAAAGATGCTCATTTTCTTCACGTTTCTTAGCAATTGTGGCTCACTTCATCATCTGCCTTTGAGGATGAGGAAAAAGCCCATAAAGTACAATGCTAGCTAGCTGAGTCATTTCTCAAGAAGAAGAGAAGAACCCCAGTTGGCTCATTCCCACATTGGGGGGGGGGGAGGATGTTGAATTGAACTTGCAGTAAGCTAAGGCTCATGGGCCACACATGGCTCTTCATGATGATGAAGACCAGCCTGATAAAGAAAATGCTTAGGGAACATCAGGAACCAAGCAAGCCCAAAATGTTTTACCCATTTTTGAGGAGGAGGATCAATCTTCCCAATCAATTTGGAAGTGTTTGCGCCCTGCACATGCTTCACTCACACACGCATGTCACATGCATGTGCGAGCCCTCTGCACATGCGCAAACCTTTCTGCGCATGCACAGAGGGTAAAAAACAGGTTACTGACGACCGGGCGGGTGGGCAGAGCCTCGCACCACCATCACTACCGGTTCTCCGCACCACTGGCCGCCATCGCTACCAGCTCAGCCGAACCAGGAGCATTTCATCCCTGAGGAGGATGTGAGGTTTTAAGACAGTCTTTTTCAAACTTTAAGATGTATATCCCAAAGGTGCTTTTTCGAGAGGCAACTGGACTTTCTGGTTTTTCTTTGAAGATGTTTCGCTTCTCATCCAAGAAGTTTCTTCAGCTCTGACTGGATCCTTCCATTCCTCACCATTCAGTCAGAGCTGAAGAAGCGTCTAGGATGAGAAATGAAACATCTTCAAAGAAAAACCAGAAAATCCAGTTGCTCTTGAAAACGCACCTTTGGGATAACCATGTCCTGGATGGCTGAGAATCTCCATACACATTTAAAGATTTGTAAGACTTTTTTTTTCTTTAAAACAGGTGTCGGCCAGTTTTAAGGCCTTAAAAATGTACACTTGGTTCCTCAGACCATTTTCAACCCCACCAGAATGAATAAAGATGTAGGCTGTCCTCACTCCCTGTGGCACAAAGCCTTTGCTTTGTCAGCTTCAGACTTCCAAAGGACAGTTGCTGAATCTTGCAGCTCTCAATGTTCCCGCAATACTTTGATGTCAAAGGAAAATGTTTTGGTGGGAGTGATGCTAATAGGCAGAATGGCAATCACACCAGCCATTAGGGTATTATTCTTAAATATGTGATAAGCAACTAGCAACCTGGTTGTGAGAAAATTGAGGCTCCCATTAAATCCCTGCCATTAGTTTGATAACTGCTGCTATGGAGACCCAGGCTACTTTTGAGAAGCTTCCAAAAGGCAGCTATAATTATTTAGAGCCTTTTGTTTGGTGCTTTATTGAGGTAACCATATAAAAGAATCCCATGCCAGGACTAAAACCATAATTAAAAACAATAGAAAAAGTGCTTTGGGGTGAAGTCATTTACATAGATCTGGTATGAAATTATGGTAATATTAAAATTTATTTATTGTATGTCCTTGTGAATTTTTTTAAAAGAGTAACGTGCTTTAGTTCTCTGCTAACTAGCTTCTAAGAAAGGAGAAAACCACCTCCAACATTTTAATTTGCCTTGACTTGCCATTAGAGTCTTGTTTCTAATTTGTATTCCTTTTCTTTCCTTAAATGAAATCCGAGAATCTTGTGGAATTCAGAATATTTCATTACATGTCTTTGTAATGTGCAGTAAAGAAATGCTGCTCTCTGCTGCACAATATTTTTTTGCAGGATGCAATCTGGATTGATCACTGGGACCAAAAGTTTAGTCTTCCAAGTTTTTGGATTTCTACTGAAGCCTATCCTCAAGGAACCTCTCTCTACTGGAATCGGTAAGGATGGGCTCCAGCACGAATACAAAACCTTGGATGATTAAACCTCTGGTCCTAGTGACTGACCCATATTTTTTTTTTAATTTGATTTATATGCCGCCCTTCTCCGGAGACTCAGGGCGGCTTACAATGCGTTAAGCAATAGCCTTCATTCTTTTGTATATTTTATACAAAGTCAGCTTATTGCCCCCACAAACTGGGTCCTCATTTCACCTACCTTAGAAAGGATGGAAGGCTGAGTCAACCTTGAGCCTTGGAGAGATTCGAACCAGCAGAAATTGCAGGCAGCTGTGTTAATAACAGGGTGCACTAAACCCCTGTACTATCAAGGCTCTTTGGATATTTGGATCCTGTAACATTATACTGGGATGTTCTGTCCCCGTCTGACACACGCACACAAACAGTCAGCCAGGAGTTAATAAAACCAGCAGTCAGGAATTCCTTTGAGATAACAGAATTGGCAGCAACCCAGTAGCTGCCTGCCAAAGACTTTACTCACAAAGGGAAGTTTTTCTCCTCTGTCCGATAAACCAAATAAATCCACAAAGCCAAAGAATTGTCAAGTCCAGTCCATAATAAATCCAAGGAGGGCATATAACAAAGTTCCAGAAACGCAGTATGACTTGCTAGCTTTTCAGTTTTGTCCGTCACAAGGCCTGAATGGCCACCACATCCCCTTTTATCCCCTGTGGGGTGTGGTCCAGTGACTCAGCTTAATCTCTGGCACGCTGCCTTCTCTGCTGCGCGCGCTTGTCTTTCCGACACTGTTGGGGATCCAGCCAAGACTCATCTCCGTCACTGTCTAACTGCGGCTGCTCGGAAGTGCCTGGCTCCTGGCCTATCTCTTGGCCTTCGGAGGACACCTGAGGCATTGCCAGAGAGGAGGATCCTGGAGAGGGAGGCCTTGCCAACTCCTCTCCTTCACTTTCGGAGTCTTCTCCCTCTGATAAGATGGGCTCGGGGGTCAGAGTCACAACATGGGACACACCTTCAGTCACAATATTTTTTTTCTATTCTCACTTATTCTTTAGCAACTGAGGCTGATGGAGCAAGTAAATGTGCCAAGAGTATCTCTTCCCATTTTAGAGCAATAACAAAACAGCTAATCTTCCAAACAATTGCCCCCAGTTGCCTGAAGCAGTAAGGATGTTTTTAATAAATGCAAAAGTTGCCTTCTATACTGCTGAAACCAAAAAGTTCCTTTTGAAAACCTTCCCAATCCTGATTAAAAAGTACCTTTAGTAAATCTGCCGAAATCCTGAGTTAAACATTACTTTGAAATGCCAATTCCACCATATTAGATCAGGATTATTGTTCCTCTCCCATTTTTTCCTTCCTTCAGTAATCTGGAAACTTTTAGTTTTCTGCCAGATACGTAACTATCTCCATTTGCAATTATGAGACATGCATGATGTTGAGAGCAAACCTTGCTTCTTGAAGAAAGCTATTGTTTTCCAGAATTCTGCCCTCAAGCCTGGATCAGTCATGTTTATTCACAAGCATGCTAACAAAGCAGTTTTTAAACAAATCTGAAAGAGGAGAACTAGCTGAGAATGTGTGAACTCAGCAATGCCAAAAGGAATATTGGTGTACATGAAGATTTTGTCATTGCGAACTAACCTAAAGCTTTATTTTCTGTTGCCTCTCATTGGATTTATATGTTTTGAGGGTATCATTTTCCTCCAGTGTTCTTATCTCTCCTTCACAGATAACACAAAGGCCAGTGGGAAAAGGGTTGTTGGAGATGTAGCTTATGCTTCAGCAAAGGAAAGAGCAGCCTATATCACCCCTGTACCCGGTGGGGTTGGACCAATGACTGTTGCAATGCTGATGCAAGTGAGTACCTCACTTTGGGGAAGAGCCTTTTTTCATTTTCCACTGAGTTTCTGTGTAGTACAGATGCCTAGCAGTGCTTTCTGTTTCATCCCACACAGCTTTAAATCCTCTAGTTTTCCCAGAATACCTTTAGATCATGGCCAATCTTTCTCACAAGGTTCTACATGCAGTATAATTAGGGATAATAATAATAATCCTCCAGTGAGACATTAACTTGACATGGTGGAGGGGGGGAGCTTGCATACTCCAAGGAGGATGAGAGCTATGCCAGAGGTTTAACTAAACTGCACAAGTTTCATCAGAGGAGCTAGATGAAGAGTGTCTGTCCCATAAAGGATACAGTGAGACATAATTTACAAAAGCCCTTATTGGATGAGTTGTTACCCAGGTCAACAAGGATCACAGTAGGTGTTTCTGGATATCTGGTGATAAATAAGATCAGGACTGTTGCTGAACAACTAGTGCCAGCAGCTGCAGGACTAATGGAATAAAAGTTGTTACCCATCACAAATATGCAAACACTGAGAACAAAGAAATAATGATCTGCTATTACAAATGAAATCCAGTGAGAAAGGATATTTGAAAAGAATCCACCAGTTCTGGAAAGAACATCCAGAATCAGAAGTAAACAAACCAACTAATATACAGCACTGCTGTAGTTATAATTGAATAGCTTAGATGCAAAATCAACAAATAAGAATAAAAGCCAAACAGTGCATCACCAAAATGAAAATCAGGCTGGAAAATAAGACAGCCTGCTAAAGGTCAGATGCAAGCAAGCTAGAAGGCATGAAAGAAAAGTTGAAGATGAAGAATAAACCATACCTGATCAAGCAATGTCACCTAGAAACAAGGACAATTGTGGCTCATTGCACAATCAGCCAGATGTTCAGACTTGATTTTGCATTTTTGTCCCTCTAACAAGTCTCTCCCAGGGACCTGGGACAGGCAAATATGGATGTTAAAGATATCATCTCAGGATGTAAAGCTGCCTTCTACAATTGACTGATGGTGATTTTGCTAATGCTGGCTTTCCACAAACAAAATCAATGGAGAACCCAGAAATTGCTCCCACTTCTGCCTCCCCCCGACCCCTTGCCAGTGCTTTTGTTGCAATGATTGAAAAAAAATACTCTCTATTTTCTGCTTTTCTTAAACAATAATTAAAGGCATCTCAATAAAATTTTAATAATTATTATTATTCTTTTTTCCCTCCCAGGTTGTAAGTAGAATGCAGAATATTTTTTCTGCTCATTTTATTTACAGGCCATCTTTTGAATATATTTGGTTTTTCGGATGAGTTTGACTTAAGTTAGTTAGGGAGTTTTGAGACCGAATAAGAATTTGAATCCAGAGGTTCAATGCAATAATATTAAAAGAAAATAGAAACAGTGAATAATATAACCCGCTGTATCTCAGATAAATAATAAAAAGCACTTATATTATATTAAGCTGGTGCCTTCCAGATTTATTTATTTTCCAATGTAAAACATTTACCAGCCCCACCTGCTAAAATACCCAGTTGGCACAGGGCATCAAAAGTCTTCTTAAAACTTACCACTGTAACACATCTGGAGAACACAATCTGAGAAAGTTTGGGTTAAATTGAGAAAAAGAAGGTAACAAGGCCACTTTGCAGTGTGTATGACAGCAAATTAAAGCCCTGGACAAGGAACATAAATAGAATCTTGGTGTGTATTGAAGTGTTTAGGAAGTTATGCAGAAGTAGGTTTCTAAAGAGTAAATTGTGTAAATTGTGCATCAAAAATGCAAATGAGATACACATATATTTACCTGTTTCTGTATTTAAAGGCTATAGAGTGCTTCCTGCCTTTTGCAGATTATATTGTGCAATTTAAATTTTCTAAACAAGACAAAGCAGGTAGATTATTAATTACAGTAATTAATTTTTATTTTGTTTTCTTTTTTAAAACACCAATTCAGAGTACAGTAGAAAGTGCTCAACGTTTTCTTGACACGTATCAACCTGGCAAGTGGAATATTCAGTATAAACTGCTCACTCCTGTAACTCCTGTTCCAAGGTAAGAAAGAAGTAATAAAAATTAGTTTAGAAAGGGTATGAATGGAAGTCTATATTTGTGCCTTGCTGTGTCCAAGTGAGACAGAGCAAGAGAAAACTTTTATAGCCTCTATTGGAGTTTCTGCTGGTATAGAGAAAATGGACAGCAGGGAAAGTAAAAGCAGTAGCACGTTCGTTCAAGTGTTACAACATAGAATATTTCTTTTCATATCATGCCTTTCTTATGCCTCCTTCAGAGCACTCTATTCTGTGCTCATTTTCTTTTCTCTTATCCGATATATTCTCTCAACTACTGGAAAGTTCTAGGAATCTCAGCTGTCTTTGGGTTTTTGTTTTGATTTTTTGTGGCCTCATGTTTTTCCTAAATGCATTTTTGTGCTTCAGTTGCCATTGCTGATTATATAGTTATTGACATTTGGAGGAAGAGTAGCTGTGAATTGAGGGGCTGCAGAAGTAGGAGTAGCTGTGGGCTTCACAAAGCTGGACTTGTTTGTTGAAATGTGTAGGAAAGCAAGCATATCCAGAAGAAGGATTTTCACCCATTCTTCTTCCTGCTATATTATTTTCCAAACTTTGGGAAAGTTTTCATATAGAAGAGCATTCAGAAAGCTTGCACTTTCAAGATTCAAAGAGAAAGGGAAAATTTAGGTATGACTTGTATATTCCCAATATTTAATGAGAGATTAGAATGCTCTCTTCTCCTTTCTTGATATAACTGTTGTTTTTCAGTGACATCAAAGTTTCACGGTCATGTACTCCTAAGCCCATTGGTGAGCTGGCCAGAGAAATTGGCTTGATTTCAGATGAAGTAGAGTTGTATGGTCAATGCAAAGCCAAAATCTCACTGTCAACACTGAAGCGTCTCAAAGATCAACCAGATGGAAAATACATTGTAGTAACAGGGTAAGTTGCCTTAAATTATTTCTACACCCTGGTAAGCTACCAAGGTTGGGTGGTTTTTTTAACTGACTTGGGGAAAGAATAACAGGTCCCCATGAAAAGTCTATAAAAGCATTTACAATCATTGAAAGTCTTTAGCATTCAAATGAAAATTCCCTAAATAGGGAATTTTAAAACAAAGTTTTAAAATACTGTACACCAAAGCATAGTACTAATATATACCAAGGCTGAAACTGGGCCCCAAGGAGACAAATATAAGAGCCCTGGTGGCGCAGCAGACTAAAGTGCTGTTAAGTAACACCAGCTGCCTGCAATTACTGCAAGTTCAAATCTCACCGGGCTCAAGGTTGACTCAGCCTTCCATCCTTTCGAGGTAGGTAAAATGAGGACCTGGATTGTGGGGGCAATAAGCTGACTTTGTATAAAAAAGAACACCGCTTGGGGGGGCCCGAAAGCCCTACTAAGCAGGTATATACAAAAGTATGAAGGCTATTGCTTAACGCATTGTAAGCCACCCTGAGTCTCCGGAGAAGGGCAGCATATAAATCAATCAAACAAACAAACAAACAAACAAATAATAAAAATATCAATTTGTCAACGTCAGAATACAATCTGAACAAAAAGCAATGAAAGTTTTCCCAAAATGTTGGGAAGGGCAAATTTAGGAGAACACCCATCTGATGTTTAATTAAACATTCATAATTATAATGTACAATTAGAAAATGTCCTGTCCCTTTAAACTGAGCAAACATGTACAAAAAGACCTTTTAATGGCCAAGTTGCTTTCTCTTAACATATTGCTACATATTGTAATTAAGTGAATTGTGCCTTTATCTGTTTTTTAAAAGTATTCTTATTCTTTTTTTCTAGCATAACTCCCACACCACTGGGGGAAGGGAAGAGTACTACAACCATAGGGCTGGTTCAAGCTTTGGGTGCGCACCTTGGTCAGAATGCCTTTGCCTGTGTCCGTCAGCCTTCTCAAGGGCCCACTTTTGGAATTAAAGGTACAGATTGCAACATTCCATGCCAGAGGCAAAGTTGTACACAATTTATGTGCAGTGGATCCAAATTCAGTCCAAGGCATCTCCATTGAAGCAGCTAGCGGATGATAAGAAAAACTTGACTTGCATTTCTGGATAGCCATTGCAATATGGCATTGTTCTGTGAGGTTAATTGGTGGAATGAAGAAAGATCAAGTTGTTGTCCTACTGAGAAACAAACAGCAAACGTATTCAGCCTTATCTCTCTGAAATCCTGTGTTTCTACAGATTGGTAGATTTAGTTTGTTTATTCACCCCCACCGCCCCAAGAAGCATTTGTCCTGATAATCTCCAGTCTTTGGTAAACTCCAAGCAAAAAGTTTGCTTACTTTTATTCTGCTGTTTGTATAAACTTTGGAAGGGTCAGAGGGGAATATTGATAATCCTTATTTAATGGCTGCCTCTTTTAGCAACCATTCAGTTACGATGCTGATAAAAAAAACAAAACTTTACAACATTTAAGACCTTTGTAGGTCTGTAAAGCCAAGGAAAGCTGAAGTAAGATCATAGGCACAGTCACAGTTTCATTTAATGACCACTTCACGTAAGAGTAACTTAACAGGCGAGTTACTAGTCTCAATTGTGATTGCTAAATGAGGACTACCTGTAAGAAGTTGGCTAGAATGCACAAGCAGAGGATACCAGCAGAAAGATCTGTAGAATTTTCACCATCATGATAATACCCATTATTTAAATGTAATGTTTTAGCATGATGATGTATTAAGTAAATTATAGACAAGTACTTGACCTATTTTTATTACTGTTAATAGAATGCAAGAAGGTACAATCACTTGACTTTGGTCTTTGCTAAAGATAATGCATAAATTCTAAAATAAGTAGGGTTTTTTCTTCCAACAGTTAAACTGTTTAATATTCACAATTTGGATGCATGGCATTATGTTTTATATTCCCCATTATATAGGTGGTGCAGCTGGAGGTGGCTATTCTCAAGTTATTCCTATGGAAGAGGTAAACTTCAAATGTGTTCCTTTATAATTACATTGGGTGTTTATTTCTCATATGTGTATTCCAGGATGTCAAAATCTACTTGTTCAGAAATTTAGAGTGATGGGAGTTCTTTTCCCTGATATTAGATGGAGAGAATCTATGTGATTTGATCCTGATGTATGATTCCCAATAGTCATAGACATTCAGCTTGGGGATAGATATTATTTCCAGTCCTTGTCAGTTCTGCATGCATTTAATCGTAAATCCATTCGACTATGAACATCATTTTTAAACTGATGCATTTTTGAACAGATTGCAAAATTTAGAGAAATGTGCAATCAGGATAATTGTTCCAGTCTCTGTGTGCATTCAGATATTAGAAATTAAATTAGTTTGTTTAAACATGTGGAACAAATTAAATTCTCCTCATACAGCCTTGCTGTAGATGAACAATTTTGGGGCTTATTAGAGAAATGCTTTTTATATTAGATATATTGTGAATTATAACACTGAAGTTCTTTTTTCCCCAAACATTTGGACCACAAGTTAAGGAGCTGCAGTAATCCTCACGTTATAAAGCACTAACACTTTGTAACACTTGCCACTTAAAGTGTGGCAAGTCAGGTAAACTAGTCTGGCATGTCAAAGGGAAAGTAATTCTTTGTACATTGAAACATACATATAGAATTGGCTGTCACAAGGAACCTGACTTAGAAAATTAGGCAGATTAGGGAGTATCTGCAGGGTGTGGTCTCAAAAGTCAAGATAGTAGCCATCATGGTGTGATTGAAGTTTTCTGCCTGTTTTTATGTACTTTGGGAGATGCTTCAAGAACATCATCACAATCATCTTAGATTAGATTAACAGATTTGGAAGGGACCTTGTAGGTCATCTAGTCCAACCCCCCACCTAAGCAGGAGACCCTATACCATTTCTGACAACTGGCAGTCCAATCTCTTCTTGAACGCTTCCAGTGATGAAGCTCCCACAACTTCCAAAGGCAAGCTGTTCCATTGGTTTGATTGTTCTTGCTGTCAAAAAAAATCTCCTTATTTTTAGGTAGAATCTCTCCTTGTTCAGTTTCCATCCATTATTCCTTGTCTGGCCTTCAGGTGCCTTGGAAAATAGCTTGGCCCTTCCTCTCTGTGGCAGCTCTTCAGATATTGGAACACTGCCGTCATGTCTCCCCTGGTCCATCTCTTCACTAGACTAGCCATGCCCAGTTCCTGTAACCATTCTTCATGTTTTAGTCTCCAGTCCCCTAATTATCCTGGTTGCTCTTCTCTGCACTTTTTCTACATCTTTTTATAATGTGGTGATCAAAACCGGATGCAGTATTCTAGGTGTGGTCTTATTAAGGCTTGATAGAGTGGTATTAGTATCTCGATCTTGATTGTATCCCTCTGTTAATGCAATTTAGGATTGCATTGGCTTTTTTGGCTGCTGCTGCACACTGCTGACTCATATTTAACTGGTTGTCCACTAAGACTCCAAGATCTCTCTCACAGTTACTGCTATTAAGCCTGGTTTCACCCAGTCTAAATGTGTACTTTTGGTTTTTCTTGCTTAAGTGTAGGACTTTACTTCCTCTACATTGAATTTCATAGATAGGGCCCAGTGCTCAAGTCTGTCAAGATCCATCTGGATCTTGAGCCTATCTTCTAGGGTCGTGATGGCGAACCTATGGCACGCGTGCCACAGGTGGCACACGGAGCCATATTAGTGGGCACGCCAGCTCAGCTCTGGGGCACATACGCACACCGGCCAGCTGATTTTCAGGCCTTCTGAGCCCACCAGAAGTAGGGAAACAGGATGTTTCCTGTCTCTGGAGGGTCAAGGGGGGAGGCCCGTTTTTCTTTCTTATCTGGCTCCTGATCCTCTCTATTTATCTGGGAAGGGCGAAAACAACCTTTCCCACTCCCTTGGAGGCCCTACGGAGATTGAAAGGGCCCATTTCCTGACTTCTGGTGGGACAGGAAGTAACATTTTTTGCTGTCCCCAGCCTCGAGAGACTCCTAGAGAGGTTCCTAGAGACTCCTAGAGAGGCTCTGGAAGCTGGGGACAGCAAAAAATGTCACTTCCTGACCCACCGGGAGTTGGGAAATGGGCTGTTTCAGGCCTTTGGAGGGCCTCCAAGGGAGTGAGAAAGGCTGTTTTCGCCCTTCCCAGATAAATAGAGAGGATCTGGAACCAGGTAAGAAAGAAAAACGGGCCTACCAGGCCGTCATGTGCCAGGAGCGGGGGGGGGGTTGCACGCGCATGCATGTGGGCACGTCGTGCGCGACCCTCCCCCGCCCCCCGCTCCTGGCACGCAATGGCAAAAAGGTTAGCCATCACTGTTCTAGGGTGTTAGCTATTCCTGCCAGCTTAATATCATCTGCAAATATGGTAAATCCCCCTTCCATTTCGTCATCTAACTTGTTAATGAAGATATTGAAGAGTATTGGGCCTAAGATGGAATCTTGTGGTACCCCACTGCTTACTTTCCTCCAAGTAGACATAGACTCATTAAGAACTACTTGTTGAGTTCAGTTTGTCAGCCGGTTTGGTGATGCTATCTATCCCATTTTTTTCTAGCTTACCAAGAAGTAGGTTGTGTTCTACTTTGCTGAATGCCTTGCTGAAGTCTAAGTATATTATGTCCACAGTATTTTGCTGGTCTACTAATTTAGTCACTATGTTGAAGAATGAAATAAGATTGGTTTGGCATGATCTGTTTTTAACAAACCCATCTCAACTTCTTTGACCATACCTTGAGGACAACTCTGGAAAATTGAAGAGAAAAAAGGCTATCTGCCTCCTAGCTATGACAATAAAAAGAAGCCTTGGCATGTCTGCTGGTTTAAAGTAGAAATCAAATTTATAACTAATTCTCTTAATGCTTTATCTGTTCCTAAATAATCAAACTCCAGATGTCTTCAATAACAACTATAAGAATTTCTTGCCAGGTGCTTGAGAGGTTGACATCCGTTTTGGTGGCAACAATTTCATTGTGTTTTATAATTTTAAAATGTTTAGTTTCCTAATTGTAATATTTTTTTAACTGTAAGCTGTTCAGATTCATTAATTGAGATAGATGGCTATAAAAATTGAATGAGTACGTGAATGAATAAATCTCAGTAACTTAGAAGCAACTGAAGGTTGGATATCATGCTAAGGTGGAAAAAGTGTTCAGTGGGTGGGGAGAAATTTATTTTTCTCCCTTCAGTAAGTTCTACAAAAAAATGTA
Organism: Pituophis catenifer annectens; assembly: GCF_029215685.1. NCBI lineage: Eukaryota > Metazoa > Chordata > Lepidosauria > Squamata > Colubridae > Pituophis > Pituophis catenifer. The sequence continues at coordinate 318,609,393 of NW_027256881.1, read as the reverse complement.
GGAGAAGGCCTCTCTTTTTCTCTGAGAAGGCATTCACGTATCAGAAAACTACCTTCTGTCATGCCTCTGGAAACAGCACTGAATCTTGTAGTCTTGATTTTGGGACTTAATTAGATTTAGTCGAAGTGTTTTCTTTTTTCCTGCAGTTTAATCTCCATCTCACGGGTGACATCCATGCTATTACTGCTGCCAATAACTTGGTTGCTGCTGCTATTGATGCCCGCATCTTCCATGAGGCTACACAGTCCGATCAGGTAAATTGATGCAATTAATGACTCTCTCTTCTAGTGTGTTTTGTGCATGGTCTGGTTAGCTGAGATTTATTGTGTGCCGATAACTCCTTAATTACATGCTTTGTTCTTTAAGGCACTCTATTCACGATTGGTTCCTTCAGTTGATGGTGTTAGGAATTTCTCTGATGTCCAGATTCGGAGACTACAGGTGAGTTTGCTTGCAATCCCCAACCTGTTTGTACTTCTCAAACTATCCTCGATGCTCGCAAGCATAGAATTTGATATATATAGCAAATGTCAGTAGTTTGTCCCATTACCTTCCTGATTCCTACCAATTTTTGAATATACACAGGTATCTTTCTCTGTGAGCCTTTTTAAATCTGACGTTTTATCGCTACCAGCTTTATCAAAAAGGGGATTCGGAGCACTGCACACTGCATGAAATCAAAATACTCAGAATTTTAATACATTATTTTCTCTTAAAATATAAGCAAGTTAATATAAAAATGTAATAAGTTAGAAAGGAATATGTATCACTTCCTGACACTTTTTGAATGATCATAGCAATATCTTCACTTACTTTCCTTCAAAGGAATACCGGAGCTTCTGTTGAAATAATTCAGAGTTTTATGTTTTTGCATACAGAAAAATGTGCCCTAGTTTAATATGTCTTCCTTGAGGCAGAACAAGGTCTTCCCAAAGTATGAGGCAAAGCAAAGTGATGTTTAACAATCATAATTCATATCCAACAGTAACATTTATTTCATACAAAATCAAGCTTTACAAGGATGACTCCATATTTTATCCTTCGGGTATTTCCAAGAGTTTATTTCAGTTTTGCTCATATTGTAATTGCCTGGGAAGCTATAATACTATTTTTCCTAGTGTTGCTGATTTCTCTTCATAATGTTCCTCCAGGTTCTTCTTGAGAAATTGATAATGATGACTTCCCCATTCTAGTTGCCCATCATAAGTGGCCAAAGATTACTACCAGTACACACCTAGTATGATGGCCAATGCCTCTGGGCTCGAATATGGCATGAACTAAATGAGATGTGATAGATGCATAGCTACAACCCTGACCTTTTCTGGATGCTTTGCCCAGGGATACACATCCTTTCCTGATGTGTAAGGGTGCATTTGGCCTTTAAATGGCATGCTGGGTATAGTTTTATAAAACATAATTGGTGGGCAGGATAAAAATTAAAGCTGATTTAATTTAGTTTACATTTCATTAAAATAAATATAGTTAATGCAATTATTCTTCAGTCACCTATTTCATTCTTTTCCCCTTTTCTCTCATTAAAAGCTACAATTTGATAACAATTTTGAAGGTTCTATGCAGGCTATACCCAAGCATTTTTGGGGTATTCAGGTTGGGTTCCATTGTTGTAGCTTTTCTTCTTTTACCTTTGCACTGTGTTATAGACAGTGCAAGACACCTGCATTCATTAAAAGAATTTAAGGGGAGGGTGAGTTTTCTCTGCCTATGTATTTTGCTGATACTGAGGGAGCAAAATAAAAATTGAGAATTCTGCTCATTGATCTCTTGAAGATAATGCTGTTTTCTTAAAATTGTTGCTGGTTTTAGTGAATAATTGTACTAAAGATAATTATTGAATTCTACTTTTAAGACTTCCAGATAGGTTTTTGCATTTCAGCTGCATCCCTTTATGTTACTTGTAAAAAAAGTTTTTTTAACTACTTTGCTTAAAGACTAGTTTCGTGTAACTTGTCAATTTCTTTCTCTCTCTCTCTCTTTCTCTCTCTCATTTCCTTCCTCAGAGATTACATATTATGAAAACGGACCCAGCAACTTTGACAAATGATGAAATAAGCAAATTTGTGAGATTGGATATCGATCCAGATAGCATAACATGGCAACGAGGTATTGCAGCACAAGTAACCTCCAGAAGAAAATGAGAAAAGCTGTTTAGAAGAAAGATGATTCTGTCTATGGGGATACGGATTAAAGTCTAAGCACCTGCTGAGTCCTTCACTCTTCATTTTTAGGATCCATTTAGTTTTGGACAATTTTAATAATTAAGAGGCTGGTGCTGTATTTTCCCTCGAGAAAGATTTTGCAACAGCAGTACAGATTTCTTTCTCCAGAGTAAAAGACTTCAGTCATTGTTTCCTACCCCATAGGTGATCTCTCAGTGCCATTTTTCTCTTTCAGGCAGGAAATTCTGGTTTTTATGCATTAGTAGAAAGATCTGCATTTAACTTAATGCAGTCAGAATTTGCTTTTGAAAGAAGCCTGTGCCAAATATTCCAGCATAGAAACAGGAGTTATGCACTTGTTGCCTGTTTTCCTTCATTTTGTTATCCTCCTCTTAGGAATTCATGAGTTTATCATTTTATCTATACTATTGTTAGAGTAGTTATCTAAATTTTCACTTGGTATGAATTATGTGTTGGCCATTTGGATTTTTGGTCAAAATGATTCTCCCTTTTCCTTTTGACAACTATTTTACTCAAGGCATATAACTAAGGGGGTTGGTTATTTCATTTTTACTTATATATGTAATCTGCTTGGACAGCTTTCATTATCAGATAGATTTAAAAAAATTAAATATTCGTAATAAATTCCTTAACTTGTTAATCATCAGAGAATTCATTTATAGACTTTCTCATGTTGAACTATTATAGCAGAATAGTTCAATTTATTTGGTGTATTCCTGTTCAGGTCCTCAAACAGTGTGCGCTCTTTGTTCTCTGAACATGTTGAGTCTTCATTGGGCTGTTTTTGGAATGCAAAATTATCTTTGACAGTCATTATCACTCAAGTTCACCTTCCCTGACCAGAATTCCAGTACTGTTAGGCAATTCTATAAAGTGTAGAAAATTATGCAGATAGAAGTCTTGGTGCTTCACGAGCTTGGCTGTTTACTTGCAGATGTTTCATTACTTAACTAGGTAACATCATCAGTGCTACACTAAACTATTAATAATTTTAAATGTACATTTATAAAAAGTTGCTAAGTTCCCCATGTTCACCCTTTTGTCTTCCCACCTTCTTTTATGTAGTACTGGATACAAATGACAGGTTTCTGCGAACCATTACAATTGGGCAGTCTCCATCTGAGAAGGGATACACACGCACAGTAAGTGTCCTTTCTCTTTCACTCAGATTCTTTTAGAATAGCAGGCATTTTTATCCCAACCGAGGGCTGATTTTGAGCTAAGGGTTTGTGCATCTTTCTCTGTTTTCCATATGTACCCATCCCCATTTTGCTTCCATTTTGAGGGCTGCTACTACCAATGATAGTGATTGTGTGAAGAAACTTGGCATATTTGAGAATTTCTCTTTGAGTTTTTGCCCTCTTTCATGTACAGAATGACACCATTCTTAAAATGCTCTAACCTGTCATTGCTCAAAAGGCTGCCATCCACCTGGTGCTGTTCAGATGATCAATGACTGCTAATTAGGAGATCCGGAAAGTGTACTTCTGAGCATCCAGACAGCACCAAATTTGGAAAAGGCTACCACAGATGCTTAGAACTGATTCTGTTTCTAGATTATTGTGACTCCATAATTATAGGTGTTATGTCCTGTCCATGTCTTTTTAAATCAAATACTCCAGCTGTGTTCAGTTATGTCTATTTTTGACCTTGTTTGCTTTTTGCCTTCCTTGCAGGCCCAGTTTGACATTACCGTAGCTAGTGAGATCATGGCAGTTTTAGCACTCACCAATAGCCTGGAGGATATGAGAGAACGCCTGGGCAAAATGGTGGTCGCCTCTAGCAAGAAAGGAGTTCCAATCACCACAGAAGATCTGGTAACTGGACATAATTCTGTTTGGAAGAAAATACAACTCTGGAAGATTCGGTTCACTAATTTTCTGAGATTATATGTGCTTTAACTATGACAGAAGAAGCCAGCTTCAGTCATATCAAGCAGTGTATGTTGATTGCTGGGGTTCCTGCAAAGCTAAGTTCAGTGGTCCTTGTCTGATTCAGGATTTCTAAATGTGTATCTAGTAAATAATTTTAAATATTGATTACCTTCCCCCGAATTTCTGGCAATAAAGTTTGAAAGCATGGAAGAAACTGGATCCTAAGTAAAGCTTAAGCATGGCCAGCTGAATTTGCCTTTCATGACCTACTTTTATGCAACAAAAACTGAGAAAATGGCTTGTAATGATTATAAAAAGTAGGTTTATTAGCTTGAAATGCCAAAACCTAAAAAATGTGCAAGAACTGCTACTTAAATAATTTTTTCTACTTATTTCCTTAGGGAGTGAGTGGTGCCCTGGCAGTTTTGATGAAAGATGCTATTAAGCCCAATCTCATGCAGACTTTGGAAGTAAGTATAGTTTGTGCAGATGCTTTTTTACTGAAAATAGGGGCGTACATTAAAGTACAGTATATTCCAGGGGTTTACATGGATTACTGCATCATCACCATTGTCATTAGATGTTTCTGCTGATTATCAGATAAAAGGGAAGACAGCAATATCATATCCATAGGAAGTATGACACATAAGATATCCCCAGCAATATCCATAGGTCCCCAAAAGTAAATGTAAAATAAAGTTGAATAATTTATTTGGAAATTAAATAGGTTTTTAGATTTTTACAAAAATGCATTTAAAATTTTAAAAAACGATTGTGACATTTCACATAATTCTTCCTCCAAATTTCAGATGCCAGCGTCTCACAGGTGTTTGAGACATGAAAAGTTTGTAAAATGCAGTGTTCTCTTGAGATTTGAGAATTTATTGTTAGAATTTTGGATTAAATCATTGGTTTATTTATAACCCCAGCTATATCAGCTTCTAGAATTCTGTGTAGCAGAGGGGATGATGACTTGTGTCTTGTGGCCTTCCTTTTGGAGTTTTCTTTGTAATTTAAGAGAATGGTTTCTATTATTTATTATGAATGCTGTTCATTTTTAAAGAGTAAAAGAGGTCTGTGTATCGGCCAATATTTTTTTGGATTTCTTTTTTTTTTTTTTTCAAAATCTTCCATATCTTATACAATTGGCTGCTCAGTCCTGTTTCTTCTCTACTCCTCCCACATTGCCAACCACTATGGAATTCATTATCATTGTTTACTGGAATGGCTTTCAAAGGGATTAGATAAATTTATGGAGGGCGGGTTTTCCAAAGTTTGTTTGTCTTGAAGTTTAGGATTGGGGCCTGCATGCCTCCAAATACCAATTGCGGGGGGGGGGGGGGGATGAGATGAAAAACTTTCCTGCATCTTCTACTTGTGAGCACACCTGAGGCATTTGGTTTGCCATTTTGAGAAACAAAAGTGTGAACTAGGATTGGTGTTACTCTTGTCCTGCAGTGCTGTTTTTATGTTCCTGTATTTGCTCCTCTCACAATTACTCCATTCTGCTTACTCACCATCTTTTAGCTGTTTTCTTTCTTTTGCATAAACTACCTTGGGAAGCATTTATCTGAGGAGCTTACATAAAATGAGCCTGTTTTCCTCAAGCCCACAAAACTCACACTCTTGCACAGCTTTGTTTTTTTCTGACTTACAAGTTCTTTCACAAAGTTGTTGTCTTTGTATGCTACACAGACCACTTCTTTTCCATGGCAGTCCAGTCAGGGATTTTCCCCACTGCTGTTAGACTTTCTGCAGCTTTTTTCGTCTCCTCCTAATTTCAGGTATTTGTGTCTTCTGTCTCTTGCACCAATAAACCAAAAATATATATGCATGCACCAACATCATTTACTTGTCAATGAATTGCTACTCATTTTCATGCATTGGTGCCTCATAGGGTTTTTGCCCTCGTTCTTTCACCCACCCCTCTAAAATTATTTATGGCACAACCCTAACACCACATTTCATCCCTCTTTCATCACAAAAATTGTATTATTGTTTCTTCTGTCCTGCTCTCCCTCCTCTGTGTTTTTTCCTGTTGGCTTTTTAATATTTTGGATGAATGAGACATATATTAAAAAGTGACTGAGTGAGCAAGAGCTGCCTATTCCTGCAAAGAGCTGCAAAATTCAGATATGCTTCAATACTTTCTTTTAGATACCACTGGTCTTTTTTTTTAAAGGAAGACCATATAAATGCAGGGAGTTTATAGATTTGCAAAGTAGATATCATTTGGGGAGTCCCTGAAGACTCCCTCCCCCAGACTTGTTTGAGTTTGACCAGAAACATTGGAGAACTTGTTGGAGAAATATTGGAGAAGATTTCACTATGCTGAATTTTTGCTGGAATGCCCACTTATAGTATGCATGATGTTAGGTTACTTTCCTTGTGATGATTTTTTTTTGCCTTCCAGATGCTGTAAAATTTTACAGTGCTATGTATGCTTATCTATACGAGTAACTTTTACTGAGAGCAGCAATATGTCCTTCTAAATACTGGAAGGATATGTTGGTTTGGCGTGGTTTAGATGACAAGATGCTAATTTTCCTCCCTCCCTCCCTTCCTTCCTTTGTTTCTTTCCTCTGTTTCTATTCATATCTTGCAGGGTAATCCAGTGTTTGTTCATGCTGGTCCATTTGCTAACATTGCTCATGGGAACTCATCTGTCCTGGCAGACAAGATTGCCCTGAAAGTCGTTGGCAAGGATGGGTTTGTTGGTAAGTCTCTTTTCATCTTCAGGCCTGGGTTTTTTTATAAAATACATGGTATACGATGTAGTGAAGACTATTGGTTTAAGTACTTTTAAAGATTGGGAAGGCAAATGCATCAGAAACCACTCTCTCAAGAGCCATTAGTCACAAGGTTTGTCGAGTTCTCCATGTTCAGAAGTCCCATGTCTATGAGGCACAGCAGGAAATGGTTACTCCTATTATGTCTTGTTGGTGGACTCTCTAGGAGCTGACCACTAAGGGAGAAGGTGTTATTTAATCCAGCAGCCAGGCTCTTCTGATATTCTTACCGCCTATTTTTAAAGAAAGAAATGGGATTGGATGTGCAGAATAACTGAATTAGAGAGTTAAAAAGAGACATTAATTTCCTCAGCTAAAGAAATTAGATGAACTACAGTAGGTATTGTGAATAAAAGTAAAAGAACACTCAAGTTAATTATGGGTTAACAAAAGATTTTCTGAGAGAAATAAAATGATATGAAGTCTATTTTACCTTTTTTTTTTTTCCTGAAACACCAGTTTTTTTGTTTTTTTTTAATTCTTTAGGCTGGAGAAAGTCTCATCTAATTATTGACATGTTTTGCATAATTATTACTTAGCATGGTATTTGTTAAGTTACCATCTTGCTATACTATTCACCCTAGAGATACCCACAATTCAGACAAAAGGAAGTTATAGTCGTGAGATGCCTATGACAGGAGATCTGCAGAGATGTAAACTTATCTATTAGCATTGCTGTTTCCTTAGCTGTTCTCTCTCCTACCTTGCATAGATTGTTGCTAGATCTGTGCAATTAAGAGGAAGAGGAAGGAGAGATATTCCTGTTCCTACACTTTCTTTGGTTCTCTAAGCGTTTTGCTAATCTGCTGCTGCTCTTTGTTTTTAAATTGTAAACCTCCAGTCATGTCCTCTTAATCATTTAAGCAATTCCAAAATGTAATTTATAAGAATAATGCTATGCAAAAAAAAGAAAGATTGCACATAATAATGAATTTCATTATTCTGCATGCAGTGACTGAAGCTGGCTTTGGAGCTGATATTGGCATGGAAAAATTCTTTGACATCAAGTGTCGGTATTCCGGTTTGCAGCCTCATGTGGTAGTCTTGGTTGCCACCATCCGAGCTCTGAAAATGCATGGTGGAGGACCTACGGTATGTGCTGATCTTCATCTTAGAAAATTTGGGATGTCATGATTGATGCTGAGCTCAATTAATAGTACCAAATTCTATTGGCTAGATTTGCCATCAGCAACTCCCCGTTATTTCTTTGATAGATGAAGATAATAACTGCCAGGTTTCTTAGTATCTTGTCCTATTACTTGATAACCTGAGTGGGCCTTGCAATCATCTTCAGAGGCCCTTTGGAGGCACAGCCAAGTATCCCTGCCAAATGAAGTGGCTGGAGTGGAGAAAATATCTCAGTTTTAGGGATCTCTTTTGAAATGCCTTCTCCAATGATACCTGGATTTGTGCTAGGGGGAAATTGTCTTTTCCAGATATAATAATTCTGCATTTAGTTGGAATTTTAACCCAATTCTATGCTGGAATATTTAATTTTATGTTTTCTGTGCTATGTGATTGTCCTATTGGTTATCTTTTTGTTGTAGTTTAAAAATGTGTAATGGTTTAATACTGCTGTCTCCACCCTAGAGAACTTCAGTTATTTTGGAAGACCAGAAGCAATAATCAATGCTTGATAGTGAAAGTGCTTCCAGATCGTCTTATTAATTTCTTAATAATTTCTTTTCAGCCTCTTTCTTCTCACTGGTTATTTGTCATGTGTGTATTAGTGTAAAATTAAAAACCAGCTTTCACCAGTGCATTCTGATAATGAGAAGTTGCACTTGTACTGCATATTTTGATCCCCCTTTTTTTCCATCCTCTTTCTATTCCTGGAGCCTGCCAAACAGGTGGATTAAACCACAGCAGGGGAGCATATCATGATATGATACAGGATACAACCATGGTCTATTGCTGTGATGGGAAAGACTATGTACATGTATATGCTTTTATGTGTAAGATAATTTCTGTAGCCTAAAACCTGGAGTAAATTGCATTTTGGGGGCCAAAAAGCTATCTAGCATAATGTATAGAAACAGAAAGGAATCATAATGAAACTTGATGTCATGTGGTCCCTCCTCTTCCTCAAGGAGATGCTTTCATGCTCTTCTCTACACAGGATAGAACTTCAGAGTTGCTTAATCCTTTCCAATGAGGCTTGTTTTATGCATAAAAGAGAACTTGTGCTTAATACTAGTGATGGTTGGGTGAAATAAGCATTTTTTGAATTTGATCAGAATAACTTTTCTATATCATGATTCCCAGTTCAGAAGATACTGTGCTACACATTATTTTTAAGGAAAGCAGAAAGTGACATGTTTTTGTCCATAGCAAGCAAGAAAGAAAGATTTCATATAATGAATGCTAAATTTGGGGATCCTGTGGTAGATTTGCTTAGAAAATGGTTGCCATGGGAAATTTGCCTATTCACAAAATGGCTGCCACAATCACAAAACACCCACTTACCAGAAGCAAATTAACCTCCTAGTGTGCTCTCTACTGTCCCAGTGGGACCTTTTGCAGACCAAATGCATTCCTATAAATAATAGTAAGGCTGCAGCTGGTGTTTTGCTTTGCTCTTTATTCTCAATCGCTAGAAATGAAGCCTACAGGAAAAGATTTCTGCCTCTTCTATGTGGCAGATTAGCAATCAGTTTCAGAGACCAGATGGCCACAGACACCAGGCTAAAAGAGTAGTGTGTCATGCACAAATAACCAGGAACAGTATTTGAGTTCAGAGCATTAAGAGTTTATTCTGCCACCTATACACAAGAATCTGAGCAACTAACACCCAAGCTGAATTGGTGCTAGATGAGGGTCAGCAGAATTCAGTGGGCTGGACTTGGGTCTCTTGTGGCTATTATTCCAAAGTAATGACATATTTAACCCCACCCTTCAGCTCAGTCTGCTCATCTACAAGAGAGCCCACCAACTTCTGCAAAGATATGGCATTACAACAAAGTCCATTTAAATTATTAGAACAGATTGAATGACCTTCAGAGACTATAGCCTTCTGTTTATGTCAGCAGGATATACCAAGAGGGGCACTGAACAGTGTTCTGCTGTCCAAGTGATATAAGAGAGCAACACCCAGTTCCCAAAACACCTGATCTTCCTGTCTTGAAGTTGTACATACCAATCCAGAGTTGCTATCAGTGTGGGCCTAGAAGTGTAACTGGGCAATTCCTGAATATGGATATTACAGATTTGGCAGTAGAGACCAACTTGGACCCAGGGTGACCTGCCACATTAAGATATATCAGTCAGTTTGAAGGAAAGAGAGAAACATGTGACACCAACAATAGGGATCCCTGAACTCTCGGACTTCCAACAAGCAAGACTGAAGAGAGGGCTAGCAGTAAATATGACCAATAAACAAACAATTTACTTAGTTTCCTTTTGACTGAATCGATGCACTATTTCCTTTGGAAAACTTCTTCTCAGATGTAGCAATTCACTGTTTCCCTGCATGGGACTTGTCATTAGCACTTAGGATTTTAATAACTAACTCCTTTAAGCCCATTAGACAAATTTCCATTACTATTCTTATCTTGAAAACAGCCTTTTAGTAATCCTAGCTTTTTATATGATGTTTGGGAATTAGGGTTGATCTCAGAAAGGATCTACCGTATTTCCCCCGAAAATAAGACCCTGTCTTATATTTTTTTGAATCCCGAAATAAGCACTTGGCCTTATTTTCGGGGAGGTCTTATTATTTTGGGGCACGTGGAGCAAGATGGGGCTCCTCTTGCTGTCTTACTTGATTTCCAGCTCTGCGTTTAAATATTTTCGGGGAGGGCTTGTTTTCGGGGGGAGGCTTATTTTAGCGCATGCACTCAAAAGCCCGATTGGGCTTATTACCAGGGATGTCTTATTTTCAGGGAAACAGGGTATATATTTTCTACCAAATCAAGATGGTTCTAAGACTAGTTCCCTGCTTCGGGCTCATAGTCATTTCATTTAGCACAATTTCTCAACTATTTCCTAGTCCAAGATCAGCCCAGGGAAGATATCTGATTCCAGCTGGATATGTTCAGGACTTAGAGAATTTACCTCAAATTCATTAGAGAAGCAAAAGATAACAGTCTGTTTCTTCCACAAAGCAGAGAATCAGGGAAGATGAATTTCTGCTCCACAATATATGAATGGATTGAAGAATACTTTGCCTTGTCACATTGGCCTACTGTGGAAATATTGTTAGAGTGTTTCTGTTGGCTTTATCTATGGTGACTGAGACAATCTTTTTGGACTGTTGCCTTCTGATGAAGATACAGAACAATTAAAACTCAGACCACACATTTTCTGAATAGTGTTTATCCCAGAGGTATAATTGCATTCAACAATGAACTAAAGGGCCACCATAAGTGAGCTGTTGGACAGCATTACTTGGTCTGTTGTGTGGATGTTTGGGTGGTTTAGGGATGGGGAATTTGTGGTGGGTGGGAGTGTGTTTGGGGATTGTTATGTGTGTTGGACCTGGTCTTTGGATGTTAAGTGAATTTCATTGTATGGGTATACTGTGTATACACGTACAATGACAATAAAGTTATTGTCAAGAATAGTAATTTGCTTTAATTGTGAAATATGTTTCTACTTATAAGAGGTGGATATAACATTCCATTTTTAGGAAGAGGAAAACCAGATGGCCCTAGAGCTAAGATGAGAGTTAGTTAATTGTATTATTATGTTAACTATTACACTGATGATTTTTAATTTGAGGGGAGAGGATTTTGCTGCATCCAAACTCTTTTTCTTGGCCATATATTGAATTGAAATTATACATTCTAAATTGTTATATAAATTCAAACAAGAAACAATGGTAATTTGAATACACATAAAGCAAGTGGGGAAGATATTCCGTTAGAATTATAGGTATGCACTCTAGAAGAATTTCATAATTCTTTCTCAAACTCCATTCATGAAGAAATCTGCTAATAGATTCAATTTGGAATACAAAAATATAAAATTGAGATTACCTTTCTATTCCTTGATTGTCTTGTTCTTAATCTTTTCAGGTTATGGCTGGAGTCCCCTTGCCCAAAGAATACATTGTGGAGGTAATAATTGTGCTTTTGATTGTGTTTTGAATGTATATTTTATTTTTTTAGTTTATTTTTCTAGATTCTTCTCTTCAGATTCATTGTCAGATATTATGTTAACTATTTCGATAACAACAACAAATCAACCTTTCAGATAGCTCCTTGCCAAAAAAATAAATCCCAAATCAATCTCAGTACAGCTCCTATTGTTTGTTCTCTCTCTCTCTCTCTTCCACCCCTTCTCCCCCACTCCCTCCCTCCCTCTCTCATACACAATTCAGTTTTGGTGTCGTAGTTAGGGCATCAGGCTAATTCATGGGAATTAAGTTCTATGCACAATTAAGTGTGCAAGCACAGAACTCATTATACAACTAGCATGGCTTTTCTGACTGGCCTTTGGAGACTGGCATCTCCAGTCGCCATTTTACTTCCCATCTAATCAGTTGCGGGCAACTGTTTAATTTATTTAGTTTTTAAAAAAACTTACTGTTTTGATTTGATTTGTAAAGCATCTTGAGATGTGCAGTTGTGGTGGTATAAAAAGCTGAACAACTTATTGATTCAATAAGCTATGATCCAGATCATCCCTCAATTATGCTGGCAACATTCAGCAGCAAACTTTTTTCACAGGAGATAACTTTGACAGCCTGTGTCTTCTATCTTCCCATTTCCCTGAAACTGGATTCAAGTTCTCTATGAAAATTCATATTCCATGTAACCAATGGAGCACTATCGGTGCTCCAGATTGATAGGTATATATGGGCTTTTCAGCTACCTAGATTTCCTTCCTGACTTGAACTGATAATTTGCATTGGCTTCATTTGTATAATATCCTTGAGATTTGATCAGCATTTAAGTCTACTTTCCTTCCACCTAGCAATTCAAGGGCTTCGTTTTTTTCATGCTAATATCTGTCCCTTTTGTGCACTTAAAGTATTTGGAGAGGAATGAATTTCAAACAGCAGACTGAAACCAAGGCTAAAGCTTTATCTCTCTACAGATAAAATTTTGAACAGGGAAAAAAATTAAATAAACTCTTTTTTTTTTCTTTTCTTTTTTTGGCAGAAATGGGCAAAACAATCATGCCAGTGGTAGCATAAAAAAAGTAAGGAGGCTTTGGCAAGTTTGGTAGAGAAACTCAGGGAATACTTGAATAAAGAAGGCTTAAATTGCAAATCTTGCCTGATGGGTATCATAATAAGGAATGAACTTGTCCAACTAGAGGCCTGCCAGATTAGTGGGACTGGAGTCTCCACTGTAGTCAAGGTAGAATTTCTTAGCTAGTATCTACAGGAGATCCTTGACTTAACAAATACAATGGAGCCAAAAATTTCTGTTGCTATGTGAGACATCTATTAAATGAATTTTATGACCTTTCTTATCACAGTTGTTAAGTGAATCACTGCAGTTGTTAAATTACTAGCATAACTTAACAACTGCAGTGTTAAGTGAATCTGGCTTCCCCATTGATTTTGCTTGTCAGAAGGTCGCAAAAGGGGATCCCATAACCCTAGGACATTGCAACCGTCAGTTGCCAAGTGTCCAAATTTTGATCATGACATGGGGATGCTACAACAGTCCTATGTGTGAAAAACGGTCACTTCTTTCAGTGCTGTTGTAACTTTGAACAGTCACTAAACAAGCTATTGTAAGTCAAGGACCATTTATATAAACACTTTGTGACTGTGGGGTGGAGAACAGGAGTTTAAAATAGCAGTCCATGTATATTCTACAAAACACTATAAGGAGCTCATGAAACAGGCTGCATGAATCCTGGTCCTAGCTTCTTGCTACCCCCAAAACCCCTGAGTTTGCCCCACTGATTCCTTGGAGGCACAGTTTTCTGCTATTTTGCTATACAAAAGCAAAGAACCTAAGAATTACATACAAATGTACTTGTTGTGATGTTTCTCTTCATAGGAAGTTGTTATTATTAAAAGGCAGAAAAAGATAAAAATACTAAGTCAGAAAAACTAAAGATGAGGAGATAAGGAAATATGGGGAATGGAATACAGCTAAATCTTGTTTACACTGAGAGCATTCACTGTGCCTCTCCATATGGTTCTATCTTTGCAAAACCATTCTTCTTTTTTATGAAATATATATTAGACAGAAGAATCTTAAAACTGCTAAAGGCTTGTACATTTGATCAAGGACAATTTTTATGTGATTTTAAACATTTATTACATCAGCAGTACTCATCTGAAGATGCTTCTAGCTATTTTAAAGAAGGATGTTCAACAATCTATGGAGCAGTCTTTGTTAAATCTCCATCCTGCAAAAGTCTGTTTAACAGAGAAGTTGGATGATGTGGTGCCTTCTAGCTGAAAATGGAGAATTGTCGTCACCTTTCCCCTCTTTCTGCCATTCTTCTTCTTAAAAGATGCTGTCTTTCTTTTTTGTAGTTTCTTAAATGAAACTACTTTTGCAGTTGAATGCAAACAGTCTTTCATTAAAATTGATCCAATTTAGCCTTTTTAGTTCTCTTCAGTGTGTCTTTTTTTCCTTTTTTATTGTGAATCAAAAAGTGAAGTTTGTAAAATAATGTAGATTAAACCATGCACACATTCCATTTTCATTCCAGCTTTCTTTAACATTCAACAGCTGATTGCCACAAGACACTTAGCATTTGTTCCTTCTCTGAACTAATCCCTTGAATTCTCTTTGTCATGTATAGAATATTCCACTTCTGGAAAAAGGTTGTAGTAACCTGCGCAAGCAAATCGAAAATGCCAGAATGTTTGGTGTTCCAGTAGTGGTTGCAGTCAATGTATTCAAGTAAGTAAACATGGTCCATAGTACAACAAAGTTCAAAGTCCACAGTTTGCTGTGGATGCTACCTATGTTCTTTAAAATGTACTCAACAAGAAAGGGTTCAAAACATAAATTATTGGATAAAGCTAGAACATTCAGTTTAATTGAAGTTTGATTTAAATGTAAATCACAACAAATACATTTGACATGATTATTCTTCATATATTCAGTAATTTTCTCCTTTGTTCACATTAAAAGTACAATTCACTCGTAGCTTTTAGAGATGCTCTCAGTACTTAAAATCTAAGATAGAAGAGATGGACTGTTATCACTCTACATTGCAGGAAACAACAAGTTTTCTGCACGTTCTCGTTTTTAAAAATTAATGCAGATAAAATATTAACATATGTTAGTTTTGGGCAAACACTACAATCTTTTCTAAGGTCTATTAAGCCAGGAAGCCTCATTACTGAAGTGTTTACCTCAGATCAGATTTTCAGAAGCCTGGTTCACACATTCAGGTAGCTGAGTGGGTGGTGATTTGAAATGTGGTAAATATTCGCATATCAGATCACTTGTAGGGGTAAATAGAATATATCTTCTACCTCCCTCCTAAGCCATCTGCTGGTCCTTCTTGCATGTGTTTTTGTGTTATTTGTATACAAATGTAATATTCACATTTCATGGTTTTCATAGTTCAGGGGTTTTTCTATTGTTGTGAGATACCCAGAGTTGTGGGCGACCATACAATTTTTTTAAATAAAGTAAATAAACTGCACAGATTTGGGTAACAATATTTGCTGCAATGACTCTAATTCTCTTATGTTGCATTTCCATTTCAACCTTGAAAAAAATCAAAGAGCCCTGACTTATCAGGCAAGGCTTTTTCATGCTTGCTAGATGATTTGAGGGAGGTGATCTCAGAATGTCATGAAGATGAAATGCTTAATGATTTGCAGCAAGCATTAATAGAATAAAAATTAAGTCTTCCCCAGCTTATCTTATCTCGTTTAAGGAATATTTCATGTTATTCATCTTCTGCTCAGTGTAGCTAAATTGCTTCTATGGTTTTTGCTCCAGAAATCCCATCCTTCTAGATTCAAATCCTGAAGCCCAGCATACCCAACACACTTTTGCACCTCCTTGTGGTGGTGACCCTTTTGGGTAGAGAAGGGTTTTGTGTTTCCCAATTGTGTTTCCCAGCTGGCATCCCTGTTTGAGGGAATGGCTCAGTTCTCCATCCCACCTTGAAGGGTTTAGGGAGTTTTACAGGGCTGAAAAGTACAGCAGGATTCCCAGCCATGTTTTGCTTTCGTTCTACCCTGCCCATATAGCTTTTATACTCATTCCCTAATGAAAGTACTCATTCCCTAATGTTGAGTATTTAATTCTCAAGGAGATTGGTATTTTTCTTTCACTATGATCTTCACCAAGATTAAACATTCTGCATAGTTGTTTTTCTCTTTGTCAAATTATTCTCTTTTATTTTGAATGTGTTTGTTTAATCAATTAATATAACCACCTGCTTGGTAGGATGTTCAACGCTAGTAGCAAAGGTTAAAAATACCCAATACAAAGATAATGGGATGGGGTGGAGTGGAGTGGAGTGGAGTGGAGTGGAAGGGAACGGAACGGAACGGAACGGAACAGAACAGAACAGAACAGAACAGAATAGAATAGAATAGAATAGAATTATTGTTCAAGTGTGATTGGACACACAAGGAATTTGTCTCTGGTGCACAAGTTCTCAGTGTATATACAAATAACAAGTGATGTATCATAGATAATAAATAAAAAAATATTCATAAATATAATAAAGTGCAATAAAATCAAATATGTTGCTCTTTCGACCAAATGAATGAGGTAAACCAAATCAGGAAACCATAACAAAACGACTACAACTACAGTTTATCTAGATAGGCTCCAATAACAAAATCTTGCAAGTTTATCTGTAGCTTCTTCCCCCCTCCCCCCCTCTTTTTTTTCTTTTTCTTTTAACTAAGTCTGAGTCTGTGCTCTACTTTCCTGCTTAACACATGCTACTTCCGGATCTGTTATTTGTCTTAATGGCTTCTGCAACATTATCTTCATGGCTCTCTAGAGAAGTACACAATTCCTGTATAGCCACCTCGTCTATCTTTTTGGCTCAGTGCCTGAGGAAGAACCAGCATCTTCTTAAAGGACAACAGTGACAGACCAACTGAATGTTAATGATGAATCAGCTATGGTTAGCTTTAACCATAATCATCACAATTTCAAAACTAACCATGGCTGGGAGTAATTTTAGTCCTTGTATGCTACTGAAGTTCAGTAATGCTGAAACTGGAAAGATGCTTTGTACAGCACAGGAGGCAGGTCATTTCCAGTATATTAATTGTAGTCAGTGAAACGTTTGAAAGATTAAGTATTGGCATATTGGCCTTCTAATAGAAAGCCTGGTAATGTTTCCCTTTGCAGATCAGATACAGAAGCAGAAGTACAGCTGGTCATCCGGTTGGCTAAGGAAGCTGGTGCTTTGGATGCTGTCAAATGCACCCATTGGGCTGATGGGGGTAAAGGAGCTGTGGCATTAGCAGAAGCCGTGCGGAGGGCATCACAGGCCCCAAGCCATTTCCAGTTCTTGTACAATGTGGAGGTAAGGCTTTGTTTTGAATCTTATATCTTTTTAGGAGAAATGAAATGCTAGGGAAGGAAATGCAAAACAAATAGATGGAAACTATGGCTTGTTTTCTAATTTTGTATAAAAAGGAATAGGTTCGCTATGAGACGGATTGGCTGGCTGATTGTATTAATGCATAGATGCACATGCGACTCAGCATTTGAAAGGAAGACAATTTCTTTTACAAACGATTTACAATATGGAGAAAATGACAATACAGTAATAGAAGAAGATTTATCTTTTTTTTTCTTCCCTGCCTTCGGGGGTGGATGTCATTTTAAATGCATCATTTCAAGTAATTACAGCAATTGGCAGAAATCAGTGTTTTTGCCTTAAGATTATTCTGTTCTACAGTACCCGTTATTGAAAGATTTTTCCCTTTAGCTGGAGTCAACTTTGGCTCCAAAATCATAATGAAGGCTAAGGAAAATGTGATAATCCTATTAAAAATAAGATTGTGAATAGCAAAGGAAATTTGAGGCTCACAGCTTAAAAACTGTGAAATATATTAATAGATGCTGAAAAAAATTAGCTGGGTAAAAATCTGGGATGAAAACAACTCCCTGGGGGAAAATCCTTTTACTTATCTAGGTTCTACAGTGTCCTGTTTTATTTACTGGACTCCTCTGGAAGGAAATGCCATATTTGAAATAAATAATTTCAGAAAATGAAGAATCTTAGATATTGAGCAGAGTATTGGGATTATGACAATAGGACCAGATATGTGGGATTATCACAGTTGGTTACAGAAATATTTGTCTTGGCTTCCATGGGGATATTAGCTGAACCAGATTTATAAATGCAGACCAATATCCTGGCTCTCTTCAACTAAATCTAATTCAGGTTTCATGGTCTTTGACTCAGCAGTACAATCAAATTATTTTCCAACATCGTCTGCAGCTATTCCCGATAGCCAGAATTTGATTTTTATGTTCAAGAGGAAAATAATATAGTTTTAAAACTTAGTGTCTTGATGATGGATGATTTGAAAGAATACTTAAATTCACTAGAAACCAAGCTGTTTTAGCTGTCATTAAGTTTCCGTCCACATTTTTTCTTTCTTACCAGCACTGAATTTTAGTGTCCTGCACAAATTTGAACTCTCTTGTCATTCTTGTCAGATTTCTTTTATGAAGTGTTTTGAGAGACTTATTCGATGGAAAAGCACAGAGAAAGAGTTATAATTTTAAAATGCTATATGTTATCGTGACTTATAATTGTATGAAGCTACATTTTATAGAGTTTATACAGTTGCAATGTATGGCTGTGAAAGTTGGACCATAAGGAAGGCTGAGAGCTAAAGAATTGAGTCCTTTGAACTATGGTGCTGGAGAAGACTCCTGCAAGTCCCTTGGACTGCAAGGCGATCAAACTGGTCAGTCCTAGAGGAGATCAACCCTGACTGCTCTTTAGAAGGCCAGATCCTGAAGATGAAACTTAAATACTTTGGCCACCTAATGAGAAGGAAGGACTCACTGGAGAGGAGCCTAATGCTGGGAACGATTGAGGGCAAAAGAAGAAAGGGACGACAGAAAATAAGGTGGCTGGATGGAGTCACTGAAGCAGTAGGCGTGAGCTTAAATGGTCTCCAGGGGATGGTAGAGGACAGGAAGGCCTAGAGGAACGCTGTCCATGGGGTCGCGATGGGTCAGACATGACTTTGCAACTAACAACAACAACAACAACAACAACAACATTTTATATGTATTCATCTGCGTGGTTTAGAAGTTTCATCAAAATGATAAAAGTTCTTCGTCTTTCGTATGTGCATGCAACATGACCTGTATATAAAACATGTATGTCACAGTGCACATTTTATTATTCCCCACCCTCTGGGAAAAAGGCAATCTCAATAAGTATGGAGAATTGCCATCATTTAGTAGTAGCAGAAAAACAGATCCCAGAGGCCCTGGGGGGGAGAGATTAACTTCATCTTTCCTCCCAGAGTCTATGTGCATCTTAACTCCCCTTTTGTGCTAAGCCAGGGGTGTCAAACTCGATTTCATTGAGGGCCGCATCAGGGTTGTGTTCGACCTCGAGGGGTCAGGTTGGCATGGCCAGGGTGGGTATGGCCAGCTCAATGTCATTCATGTTGTGCCTGTGGTGGCCCGAGTGCTCTGCCAGCAAAAACGGAGCTCAGGAGTACCATTTTCACTGGCAGAGGGCTGCAGGAGGTCATTTTTGCTCCTTTTTCTCTGGCAGAGACACCAGGGGCCAGTCCTTCATTGTTTCCAAGGTGGCCCCACAGGCCAAATCTAAGCACCCCACAGGCCAGATCCAGCCCGTGGGCCTTGAGCTTGACACCCTGGGGCTAAACTATGGTTGTTTTAACTACAGATTGTTGAATAAGCTAAGTCCTAACCAGCACACCATGTTACAGCTTTGAGTCTTCCTCAGTCAGGAAAGAGAAAGCAGATTCATGTGTCATGCTTTCATGGGTTTATGTGGTAGTTGTCACCCTACAGTAACACTGCTCAGTTGGGCTACTCTTAGATGATTGTGCAAGAATCAATGTACAGCAATACAATGCAGCAATGATACTTTTCTCTGCTAAAGTAGCAACACTTCCTCCCTATAGATGCTGATAGCAGAGAATATTTGTAGCTCAGAGGCAGTGGGGTCCTTAGTACTCTCTGAGCTTAGCTGTTTTCTTGTAGACATTTCATTATCCAACTAGGTAATATTATCAGTGCCTAGTTTGCTCTCTTTGTATCTATTAGTGGCTTTTCCTGTCAGTATAGGCGGGAATATTCTTGGTGGCGTCTTGATTAGGCTGTTGTTTACTGTTAGCTTGTTTATCTGAGTTGGCATCCCTTGGTTGGGATAATATTAATCTTGATGTTAATCTCTGCTTATCAGGCTGTTGATTGCTGGCAAAGAAGTTGTTGGGGGGGGGGGTTGTTTCTTTTTTGGCTTTTTAAATTATCTCTTTTGAATGATATGTAGATGTTTATTTCTATGTGCCTGTTGATGGCTGATTTGTCTGAGTGCCAGGCTTCCAGGAAGAGTCACTTCATGTGGCAGTGAAAAATACATAGCGAGCTGGGGACTCCATTGTGTGTGCTTCAAACATGTCACTCCTCCTACAATAACTTTACCGATATAATTCACGTATCATGTTAAATCATAGTTGGTGGTGATTGAGTGGGATGTCTGAACCAAGCCATAGCTACTTATTCCCAGTAAGCCATAATGTTGTTTGTTTGGTTTTGGTTGAGCGTGATTATTTCAGCTTAGTCTTTGTCTATAGGTATGAGGGGGAGGCAGTTTCTAATAACTGTGGGAGTGGCCATAGGGGCTTCAGCCTCCATAAAATTGATATTATTTGTATATGCAGAATAGTCTCTGCTAAAAGGAAGCTTTTGTGAGGTGGCATCAGGCCTCTTGTAATTTGTATTACATTTTATCTGAAGAAATATCTAGAAATAGCTGTTTCTGTGAAACTGGACTGGTATACTCTGCTCCAGACTAAATGATTTTCCCAAGCCAGTGACCCCTGATTGTGTTGAGATTTTTATATTGATTTAGAAGTTTGCAAATCTAAACATAGATTGTTGGTATCCTTAAGATTTATATTGACTGTTTCCCTATGACTATCATTAAGTGTTGTACCTTATGATTCTTGACGAATGCATCTTTTCTTTTATGTACTCCGAGAGCGTATGCACCAAGACAAATTCCTTGTGTGTCCAATCACACTTGGCCAATAAAGAATTCTGTTCTGTTCTGTTCTGTTCTGTTCTGTTCTGTTCTGTTTGTTCTGTTCTATGCTACGCTACTCTACTCTACTCTACTCTATTCTATTCTTATTTATTTATTTATTTATTTATTTTTTATATGCCGCCCTTCTCCAGAGACTCAGGGCGGCTTACAATGCATTAAGCAATAGCCTTCATACTTTTGTATATTTTATACAAAGTCAGCTTATTGCCCCCACAAACCGGGTCCTCATTTTACCCACCTTAGAAAGGATGGAAGGCTGAGTCGACCTTGAGCCTGGTGAGAATTGAACTTGCAGTAATTGCAGGCAGCTGGATGTTAAATGCTGCCTTAGTAGGAGGCATTAGCCTCCTACGCCACTCAGGCTCCGGGTATCCGGGTAGTAGCAGATTGGAGGATTCTGGCCAAGTTTGTCTGCTTCCAAACTTCCCATTTTCCTGCTGCAATTACATTGCAGTACATTTTCTGATGAAAAAAAGATGCTTGATGAAACTGCAGTGATTTTCTACAGTCCAAAGGGTTGCTGTGCCTTAATTCAGTATATTGTGAGGATTGAAGAAACTCTGCCTGACATGTTTTCCCCCTTTTTTTTTGTTTTCCTAGCTGCCAGTTTTAGAGAAGATCAGAATTATTGCACAGAAGATCTATGGAGCAAATGACGTTGAACTGCTGCCAGAAGCTGAGTTCAAAATCATTCAATATACCAAACAGGTACACCTACAGGCATCTTGTTTCTAGGCTAAATTTAATGCATCTTCTGATTTTATCTGGATATACAAGGCAGAATTGGACATAACTACAATTTTAAAGAAGTAAAACTAGTGCAAAATCCTTTAGAAAATTTTCTTTTTGAAAGAGAAGACTTCTTTCAGCATTTTGACATGACTTTAATACGGCACTTTCATGAGATGATATTCAACATTTCTTGATACAAAAGTGTAGGAGAGACTTAACAGACAGATTAACAGAGTTGGATGGGACTTTGTAGGTCATCTAGTCCAACCACCCGCCCAAGCAGTAGTACACGATTTCTGACAGATGGCAGTCCAGATTCTTTTGGTTAATTATGTATTACATATATCACACAAATGGTTTTAGATGAATTCATACAGAAGCATTCTTTCTATGTGCTATACAAGGATTTTTCTTCTTAATTTCCTGTGGGCCCATTTAAAATGCATTTTGCACTTTTCAAATTTGGCAGTTTCACTGGATCTTTAGTTTACTGGATATCCCAGAGTGTCTGAAGGGCTCCGTTTTTTCCTTAAATTGACATCTGTGATGGCATTTTTTCCTGGCTGCCATATATATTTAATGCTGGACTGATCTATCTGGAAAATGCTTTATATATTCAGTACCAGGGGCACACCTACAACATTAAAGGGGGCAGACAATGTTGAAATGAAAGAGTAAGAGTAGATCTGTGTCACTTCCTTACAGAACCTCCCCTAAGCAAGGACCCTTCAAATAAATTGGAAATGCAACTTCAAAATGTCTACTCAACATTATTTTTTAATGATAAAACTAAAGATCCTTGGTAGTTAGAAAAGAGATGCATGTGATTGACAGAGATAATCTAATAGACTCAGATGTAATTGATCTGTTTATACTAAGAAAGGCTAGAGCCAAATGAATGTGACTTTGTATAATTTGGTAACTTTTTTCTGGCACACTCTTCAAGTGATGTCCTTAAATCATTTCTGTTTGTCATCTAGGGATTTGGAAACCTGCCCATCTGCATGGCTAAAACCCATTTGTCATTGTCTCATGACCCAGAAGAGAAAGGAGTGCCCACCGGATTCATCTTACCCATAAGAGATGTCCGAGCCAGCGTGGGTGCAGGATTCCTTTATCCCTTAGTAGGAACAGTAAGTATCACAGTACCAGGGTTCCAAGTAACACCCCCAACAAAATCAAATTCCGAGGCTTGAAGTTCCTCAAAGGTAACTTTTAGATGTCATATTGGCACATTTGGGAAAACCCGAATCTGAAAGCTTCCGGGTTTTCCACACCCAAAAGAAAGTTCAAGACCTTGCCCCTCACCCATCAGGTATTGTCTGGAACAAAAGATACCTCCTCATCCTTCTTAACACAGGGCAGGGCACAATGGCCTTGAATTTCTATAAAGAATTTTATTTTGACTACATATCATCTTCACTCTATACAATCCCCCTTCCCAATTTCCCACAGTAGAATTTGTGGCAGGCTTGAAGCCTGAAGGCACAAAGATAGAAAGATGGCTTCCAGGTCTGACACACAGTTTGGAAATCTTGAATTAATATAAGTTGGATTCAATTGGGTTAGTATTGGATTATTTGGCTTCAAGCTCCCTCTATTTAAAAAAAAAAACCTGCATGAAATTCTATACATTTACTCATATATATCAATTATAAGCTAATATTTTAGGTCCAATAGGCAGTTTGGTTCATGTAGGAACCATGTTGGCCACCTCTGAAATAAATGGCATTTATTTGCTGACTTTTTATTCATTGACTTGTTCTTGGAGTGTGTTCCTTATGATTAAGTAACTCTTTCTTTCCTTCAGCGTGTTTGGTATGATTTTTTTAAAAAATAGATTTCTACTAAGCACAGTTCTGCTATAAAATTTCTGAATCTAGATTAGCTTCTCATATGTTATGGGGAATATCACTGGCTTAGGGTCAAGAAAAGGAGGAAGGAAGAAGTGGAAAAAGAAACACATTTTATGTCCAAGTTATATTTTTCAGCCCCCCAAAAATGTTCTTTGGTATAAATAGAAAAGCACATATTGTAGCAATGTTCAGAGGAGTAAAACATTTTGTCTTATGTAGGCATCTTCTATTTGAATGACTTGAGTTTTAATTAAACCTTGAGTCTTCTATACAAGTCAATCCATAGTATTAGCTGATTTTTTAGCCTTCTCTATGGGACCAAATGATAATAAATAAAGTTGAGAATTTAAGAAGCAGGTTACTTGACAAAATCATGCTGCTTATGCTAATAAGAAGATAAGCTGGAACATAGTAGTAGGAAGTCTCATTTGCCATTAAAACAGAAATGACTAAGGCTATATGTAGTCCTCAGCCCTTTTTGTATTTCTGTGTATATGGTCTTGAGAGTTTACTGGAATTTATTTATTTATTTGGTGCCTCTTGTCAGTGTTGACTCCTGAACAAGCCCATGCAGTTTTCTTAGCAAGAGTTTTTGGAAGTGGTTTGCCATTGCCTGTTTCCTAGGGCTGAGAGTGTGTGACTGGCCCAATGTCACTCAGTTGGTTTTGTGGGTAGGATAAGACTAGAACTCACAATCTCTCAGTTTCTAGCCTGCTACCTTAACTACAACACCAGACTGACTGTATCTTCTGCTAATATTCAAAGGAGTCTTTGGGTGAAAAGAATATGTGCGCTGGAACAAAGAATGACTGCTCCCCTTCCATCCAGAAACCTATTGCACTTTGGAAGTAAAATGAACCATACAGTAGTGGCAGTGATCCTATAAAGTTCAAAAATGCCACACGACACAAGGGTTTCCTCACTCCACTTCCTCTTAGATAAGAAAGAACCCAAGCCTGCACCATAATACCCTATAGCAGGGATGTCAAACTCAAGGCCCAGGGGCCGGATCTGGCCCACAGGGTGCTTAGATCTGGCCTGCATGGCTGCCCTAGAAACAGCAAAGGACCGGCCCGCGGTGCCTCTGTCAGCAAAAACGGAGTTTGGGCGGGCTTCCCATAGCCTCCTGAGCTCCATTTTCTCTGACAGAGGGTTGCAGGAAGCTGTCACAGCCGAAAATGGAGCTCGGGAGCCCGTTTTTGCTGGCAGAGTGCTTGGGCCACCACAGATGCCCCCAACATGAGTGATGTCGAGCTGGTCATGCCCACCCTGGCCAGGCACACCTTGCCCCCCCCCCCAAAAAAAATCAAACACAACCCTGATGCAGCCCTTGAAGAAATCCAGTTTGACACCCCTGCTATAGAACATTGTTGGTTCCACTTTGGAAGTCTATAGGTGCAGTTAAAGAAGAATGCTAGTGTATCCAAAAGATATGGAATGAATTTGTAATCTTGCCAAGATCCATAAGATATAGATAGTTCTAAACTTAGATCACAATTGGGACCAGAATTTCCATTGCTAAGCAAGGCAGTTTTTTAGTGAGTCATGCCTGGTTTTATTACCGTTTTTGCCAGGGTTGTTAAAATGAATCACTTAATAGTTGCGAAGTGAATCATGCGGTCATTAAGCAAACCCAGCTTTCCCCATTGACTTTATCGGAAGCTGACGGGAAGGTTGCAAATGATGATCACATGATACCAAGACACTGCAACCATCATAAATACAGGCTGGTTGGTGCAAGCCTGGATTTTGATCATCTGACTATAGGGATGTTATGACCAATTGTAAGCCACTTTTTTCAGTGCCGCTGTAGATGAACAGTCACTAAATGAATTATTTTAAGTCGAGGACCACCTGTACAAATATCTGATGGCTCCTAACTGCTGCCTCATGTAATGGTCACTAAAATGTCTTTCTTGTATCCAATGGAGAGATTGAAATAAGTATCCCACCTTGGATTTAAAATAATTGGACTGGTTTCTAGAAAAAGTAATATAGGGTAAAAAATTACTGAATTTCCTTTCTAGTTTAGCTTTTTAAGAGAAAGGGGAAAGAGCAGGGCATACAGTAGAAGGTATCATGTTGCAAGGAAAAGATTTATGTAGGAAAACACCGTAGTGCTCCTTCTCCAATAATTGCTCAGACCTTTAACATGTTTATATTCTATTCACATATCCTATATTCAGAGTGTACAAGATTGTAGCCTTAGCCAATGCAGGAATGATAATTTCAAGTTTAATGAAATGTTTGGTTGAGATAGAGCAAATGTATCTTGAAAGTAAATGTTTTTCTTGTTGAAAGGATTAAGTAATCCTTCTCGGTATAGTCTGGAAGTTATAAATTCCCCCCCCCCAAAAAAAAACAAAAGAGATTTATGTGGAGGATTTGTTTCTGCTGCTTCTTTTTATACCTGTTTCTTTTACATGAATAAATTGCTAGGTCAT
This sequence comes from Pituophis catenifer annectens, assembly GCF_029215685.1. Taxonomy (NCBI): domain Eukaryota; kingdom Metazoa; phylum Chordata; class Lepidosauria; order Squamata; family Colubridae; genus Pituophis; species Pituophis catenifer. The sequence goes on along the minus strand of NW_027256881.1, from coordinate 318,583,325 downwards.
TTGTCTGCCTAGTCTGTGAGCATATTATAGCAACTTTTCACAGATTTATCGCCCTCTCACATGCTGCTGCTGAGGTCTGCAACAGTGATCATCCTAACCTTCTATTAACTATCACATTGGCTGCCTGCAAAAGTAGCATTCAGAATTCAAGTGTCAAAATCCTGGCTTTTATGGTCCTGTAAATGGAATTCTGGAAATGATAGGTCTAGATTCTGGTGGACAGAAAAAAACTCAGGGTGGGAATAAGTGGTATTCCTACCACATCCCTAGATTGCATTTACCACATTTGTCTTCATAGACAGAGGACTTGACCAAAATCCAAAATTACTAAGCATAGATTATTTAAAATGGATTCTTATGCTGTTGTAAAAATAAGTAGGAACAGTTTTTAAGGTGTAATGAGCAGGAGTAATAGAACTAATCGATTCAGATTCCTCACTTGAAGCACAAATACCCAGGCTCAAATTATCATATTTTGTACCCATTATGCAAAGACCTAGCTCTCTGGAAAAGATTCTAACACTAGGAAAAGTGAAAAGAAAGAAAAAAGGACAACCAGAAGCAACTTTTCAGAACAAACCCAATTGTAGTTTGACTGATGAATCCACCCTTCCCTGGAAAGTATCTCACTACTTGGTGGATGGTGCTAATAAAACTTACAACTTGCGGGGGAGGTGTGTGTGTGTGTGTGCACCAAAATATGATGTCATGATGAAATAACTGCATAGACATAGATGTGCATTGTGTGTGGATAACATTTTCCAGATGCATTGAATCCCAAATCAAAGAAGTTGAATTTTTCTGCTGGGCTTCCTTTTCAGTATAAAACAAGGATTCCAGGGAGGCTCAAAGAACAACCCAGCAAGGAAGTGTTTAGATTCTTGGCCCCATGACCAAGTAATTCTGGAATATGTATTTCAGACCAGTTGTTTTTTCATTCTAGATGAGCACAATGCCAGGACTTCCTACCAGGCCTTGTTTCTATGACATTGATCTGGATCCTGTGACTGGAGAAGTAAATGGACTATTCTAAGACAAATCAACAACCAAAAGTGAGTATTTGAGAACATTAGTAGATGTTGCTTTACTCGGCGAACCAAGAGTTCGCAGATTTTTGAGAGGATTTGGGCTAATGAGTACTTTCACAAAACATCTGCCACGGCTAATCATCAGACAGTCATTTATTAAAAAGCAATCAGTGATCTGTACCACCTTGTCTTTTGGGATGAGTGCAGACAGATGGATGCACAAACAAAACACAAAGCTGTAACTAGCCCCTCGTTTTGTTTCCAAGGATGGTGGTGAGGGCAATGTGGGATCCAGAGGCATTGCTAGACACTATTGTTAAGTTTGAAGTTAATGCTTCGTACCAAGTTCCTTCAGTTTCTCTTCACTAGATTTGCTTTGTAGTCTGATTATCATCCTTGTTCCCCTTCTGTTTCAGTTTTTTTCTGAGTCTTTCTTAATATGTAGAGCCCAGAAATGTACATATTACTCGAAGTGGGATGTGCAGAATTAAGCATTTTGTAAATTTCATCCTCTTTCTATAATTTTAATTTTGTCTTCTAAAATAAATCTTTTATTCAAGTCATTACTACTTGAATAAATAGAATAAATAGAAGAGGCCCCAAGGACTGATTTTTTTTTTCTTGGCACCCAACTCTGTCTCCAATCTGATGAGGCCAAACTGGCTGAGTATGAGTTATATTGAACACTGTCTGAATACAAATTTCAAGCAGCTATGTATCTATTAAACTATTATGCCATCCAGCCCACATTTAACTATCTTGCTGATCATTATCTGCTTTCCGACAATCCAGATATACTATGTCTACAATATTCTTATAATTTAAAATAGGTTAATTTTAAAAAAGATACACATTGATGTTGCAAAACTTGTTCTTGACAAATCCATGCTTTTGTGGTGCTTGCAAATCCTTTTTTTTTAATGATCTGCTCTAAATACTGATGTAGGTTGACTTTGTAGTTTACTGCCACTTCTTTTTTTCTCTTTTTGAACATCAGGCTGACATTTGTTCTACTCCAGTCATCTATCACTCCATCAGTTCTCTAAGATTTCTCAAAAGGTTTCATTCAGACCATGATTTCATTCTTTCCCTGTTCTAGGATGCGGTTTATTTTTCTCTGGAGATGATGTTTCTCTCAGACATGAACATCAGTGCTGCCATTCTGATTTTCTCAGTTTCTCAGTGGAATACATTTTTACAATGTGTGGAGGACCTGGGGTCAAAGAAGACTGAACCAAAATAAAATTAAAATAGTTCTTCCATTTGTTATCTCTTAGCTCTTATCTTCCCTGAAGAGTTTGATGTATTGATTCTTTTCTTTTTTTTATTTAAAATATATCTAAATACACCTTGTAACATTATTCCTTCTGTTCTTCACTAATGTCAGTAAATTCTGAGTTTTAAACATTCATGAAATCAACTCTGCAGTCTCAGACTACCTACTTCTATCCTTCCTTTGTGATTTGTTCTTCTTTCCATTTCCCATTATGTATCGTTTTTTCAGCAATCCTCACTAGTTGTTTGGGTAGCCACATTTATTAGAATCATTTGCTATATTTGTTGTTAATATCTCCTTCTTTAGGAATTTGCATCCGCCCTGAGTTCTTCTTCCAATTAGCTTCTGCTGATATGGAATGTTACTTACTTAAACATTGTTCTGCATTTATTAAAAACAGTTTTTAAAAGTCCTGGATACATGTTTGTCTCCTCTCAATTTTTATTTCTACTAGACTCAAGCATTCAAGCATCAGGGTCACCCTTCCAATATCCTGCTTCTTCCATTTCCTCAGCTAAGGGTTTTCTGTTTGCCAGCATCAAATCAAGACTAGCTCATCCTCCCATGCATTCCTCCCAAGTTTTGAAGGAGAAAGTACATCAGGAATTTCTGAAAGGACTATGCTTGCCAAAAATGGGTCTCCAAACATATGTCAGGATAAGTTGAGTTGATAAGTTAGTTCAGCAGCAAAAGTAGTTCAAACAATGTGAAGAATTATTATTTTATGAAGTGGAAAAGAGAATTTCTATTGGATTTTGGCAGTCTGTGGCTTCCTTTTTGGGGAAGAAGGTCCCAAAAATCACATTACTGAGCTTTGGTGACACCTGTTCAAGAAAAAGTATGTAATTTCCCATTTTTTCCAGTGAGAAAATTACAGAAAAGTCAGTCTTTATTTAGGTCTAATCACACTCAAAATCACTTTTCAATCTGGCTTCTTTCAACAAAACACTGGAGGAAAAACACTGGAAGTCTCAGCCATAACTCAGTAGAAATAAAAATATGAGTCTTGGCTGTCAAAAGCTTGTCTGCCTCTCCATTATCATGATATATTGGTAATCTTTTCTTTGATATTCATTTGTTTAAAGATATGAGCTATTAATCAGTATGGATCCTCCAAGTTTTATATTAAGGGAGACATAAAATAATCTGTGGACAACATACTTGGAAATGTTTTCCTTTTTTATTTCCAGATGTTGAATAAATTATGTTATCATTGATTTTTATAGCATAACAGATTATAACATGGCTCTTTATTTTGTATGATTCATTTATTATGACTTCTACTTTTGTTACACAAGTAACTTAATTTCTTTCTTTCTTTCTTTTTGCAGATATTGGAGAAACTTATTTTGACAAAAGTTGAATAAGCTCTCTGTGGCTCCTAGAAGTCTTTGGAAAAAATTTAAACTCTTATGTTTTTTTGAACACATCTTAATACTGTAATTTTAAACAGTGGTATGCTTTTTAGTTGTGGCAAATGAAAGTCTATATTTTTAACACTGACAAGTTCACAATGCAAGCCTGTATTCCTTATTAAAAAAAATATGGCTTTAACTTCAGATCCAACCTGATTAAATAAAATTTAATTATGAACCATACAACTTTTATTAAGTCTATTACATTTATACATGAGTAAACAACTAAACAAAAACATAATTTTAGATGTGACATAGGTATTGCAACAGGCACTACCATACATATATGTCCATGTATTGCATCTTGCCATGTTAGGATAAAATCTAAAGTTAATCCTCCTTTGAATCCATGCACTGAAATAAGCAGAGTTAAGTCCCATCATTTTTAATATGTTTAACTTAAGTAGATCCAAGACTGGATTTCTCACAAAGAAAGTAAACTACAGGTTTTAAATACACTTTTGTTTAAAAAAATATTTTGTTCCGTTTAAAATCTGGTGGGTTAATGGAAGCACCTTTTCTGATCAAAGACTTTAATTTTAAGTTCACTAATTAATCAGTTATACTTTTCTATTTTAGTTTATGCTACATACTAATTCCTATTTTTAAAAAGAAATATTTTAACCAAACAAATTTGATCATTTTAATGCTTAATTTTGGTAGTGTTATATGAGCTATTCAGGAGAGGACACCTCCTCTCTTTGCTACTTACAAAAAAAACTCTTGTATATTTTTTCCTGAGATTTTTCCAGTTTATTCATTATTTAGATTTGCATAGCCAGCACTTTAGAAGATAGGCTCAAGATCTAGAAGGGCCCTATCCAACAAAATGCAATTAAGTGGTGAGAAAAGTAAGGTTTTACACTTAGGCAAGAAAAACCAAATGCCCAGATATAGAATGGGTGATCCCTGGTTCAACAGCAGTAACTGTGAGAGGGATCTAAGAGTCATAATGGACAACCACTTAAATATGAGCCAGCAGTGTCCTGCAGCTGCCAAAAAAAGCCAATGCAGTCCTAGGCTGCATCAACAGGGAGAAAGTATCAAGATCATGTGAAGTCTTAGTACCACTTTATATTGCTTTGGTAAGACCAGACTTGGAATACTGCATCCAGTTTTGATCACAAATAAGATGCTGAAGCTCTAGAAAGAGTGCAGAGAAGAGCAACGAAGATTATTAGGGAGCTGGAGGTTAAAGCATATGATGAATGGTTATAGGAACTGGGTATGTCTAGTCTAACAAACAGAAAGATTAGAAGTGACATGATAGCAATCTTCCAATATTTGATGGGTTGTTACAGAGAAGAAGGGTCAACCAATTCTCCAAAGCACCTAATGGCAGGACAAGAAGTAACAGATGGAAGCTTATCAAAGAGAGACCCAACCTAGAATTAAGGAGAAATCTCCTGACAGTGAGAACAATTAATCATTGGAATGACTTGCCTCCAGAGGTTGTGAGCGTTCCATTACTGGAGGTTTTAAAGAAGGGATTGGAGAACCATTGACTGGAATCATATAGTCTTCTGCTTTAGCAGGAGATTGGACTAGAAGATCTCCAGGGTCCCTTCCTCTATTATTTTGTTAACGTGATAGTGATTAGATAGTTTGGATAAAGAAATCTATACCTGGCCTGTTCAGTTACATAAATTCTGATGGTGGGTCTGGAAAATTCTTGCTTTTAAAGCCCTGGAGGATTTTTGGCCTCCTACATATGTTCAGGAAGAGGTTTGATCATGCCCAGCCAGAATAATAATAGCTGACTGGTGGGAGCTGTAAGCCCACAGAAATAGCTGGCTGGGAATTGTACACATTTGATACTCTTGCTCTTGCTATTTTTATTTGCTTACTATAGACAACTTTAGACGGGTCTGATTTAAAAAATAATCTGATATCAATCCAAAAACTTTCCATTTGATGCTGTGTTGGCACAGTTTATGTTTGTGGGGAGATGGGAACACTTGCAAAAGACCTAGAAGATGGAGAGATTCCGCTGGATGGTGTTTGGATAGCCTCTCAGTAGCCCCAAAGAAATTGATGTTATTCTATTCTATGGAGATTCTCAGTCATCCAGGTCATGGTTGTCCCAAAGGTGCTTTTTCAAGAGGCAACTAGACTTTCTGGTTTTTCTTTGAAGACGTTTTGTTTCTCATCCAAGAAGCTTCTTCAACTCTGACTGGATGGTGGGGAATGGAAGGAGTATAAGCTGAAGAAGTATAAGTCAGAGCTGAAGAAGCTTCTTGGATGAGAAGTGAAACATCTTCAAAGAAAAACCAGTTGCCTCTTGAAAAAGCACCTTTGGGACTTCCACAGTCCTATTAGAACTGTGTGTGCTTCAGAATAAGCACTTTGGATGTTACATGAGTGTAGCATCTCTCTGCTATTCATTAAAAAAAGAGATGTCCACAGAGGATGGTCAAAAAAGTCAAAATAGTGGCCACAGAGGTGCAGTTGAGCCCTTGCTTGTTTTTGCAATGTACATAAATACTGGTTGTCAAAGCTTCACTCGCACCATCACAGATCATATTCTGTGTCCATTCTTTGGACACTCCTGAAAGGAGGCCAACCTTTGTTGCCTTAGCTTCAATGAACAAATTCCTTAAAGCAGCAGCAGCATTTGGAATATTGTTCTTCCAAGTTTATACAGAAGCCTGAAGAAAGTAGGGTTCTTTTAACAAATAGGAGAACACTGCTAGGCTAGGCAAGATCTGAACCAATTCTTCTGAATCATTTTTGAAATATGGATAGCCGTACCCACATGCCCATGTACATACAGATTACTCTCGAATGTGTAAATTAAAATATATTTGCTGCCAGATTTGTAATTAAGAGAAATAAACTGGCGTCCTTGAAAAGCTCTTGAGTACACTTGTGATTAATGTAGAGGAACTTGGTGAGTTTCATTACTTTTCTGGGCAGAGCTTCCTGATATTTGAGGGGGGGTGATAAGGGGAGAGATTTTATCTGCAATGCACCACAATGGCTGGATTTAAAGTGAAATCCTTTGTTTTGAAAGAAGTCTTGGTGGAAAGGAAAGCAATAGAGCCAAATATGTCATATTTTGATGCCTATTTGGATTCATACTTATTGCACCACTCTTCCTTTAAAGAGATTATTAATTTTATCTTGCACCTCTCTCTCTTTCTAAATTGTTCAAAACTCACTTCTATATATCTTAGCCTCTCTTTCCCCAATTTAGGGCTTCCTAGATAAGTCTAACAAGTATCCCAAGGCCTAAGTAGACAGACAAGGATAAGCCCATTTTGCATAATTTGAGCTCCTGGCGTCACCAATTTAAAAGTCTAAATAATGCATTATAGAAAAGCATTTGTGAATGGTTTCCCAGAGAATTGTTGCTTGACACAGCAAACAATAGTGATTAATATACACGCTAATGAGGTTTTAGTTAGTGGTATACAGTACTGAGCTCAAAACATCCTTCCTTCACTTTTGTCCTTCCATCTTTTGACACAATTTTCTGATAGTTTGATCTAGAATCTGATTTTAGGTGGGAAGCTTCCTTTTTTCTCTGATAGCCTGCAAAGTACTATTTGTTGCATATTATCTCACTTCCACATGGTATCTTAAACAGCCATATGGATTAGTAGCCACACAGTTGCTTATTGAGTGGCAGCCATATAACTATTTTAAGAAGCAGATCTGTGAATCTTTTTGCATGCTGCGTATTACAACTGTACATGAATTTGGAGGGCTTGTATCCTAAACAACCCTGGGAGAAACAAGACTGGCTACAGCTTCATGTCTAGTTAGTGGCCAAGCTTTTTGCCAGTTACCTAATTTTGTAACTATGATAAAATAATACCAAAAATAGTATTGGTTGTCACAGGAAGGATAGGCTTATTATATATAACTAACTGTTGAGATGTCAGAAATTCCTGTAGCAATTATTTGATTGTCTAAGTATAAAGAGTTCCAAAGTGTTGTATGTTCCCTTTGGATCTTTTTAAACATATTCAAATAATATAGTCGGTGCTTGTAGAGGATTCAAGGCGAGGAAGCCAGCTAGTTTGATGGTTTCTTAACATAGTAATTCGTCATCCTGTAATAGAATGGCTCATGTGCCATGAGGAATAAATCATGGAAGCTCTTGGCACAGAGCCACTAGCAAGTTTCTTGTTCTATGTCTACATGATTTATTGCTATGCCTTTGGAAGTAGGCAAACACTCTCGCTCACTGAAGCCTAGTCAGTGCCATTTTTTCCACGTCTCTGCATCAGCTGTGATCCAAATGATTCAGTCATGTCTTATACAAAGACTTAAAGCTGAATTCTGTCCTTACAGAAGCCTGTATAAAATCACAATTTGATGATATCTTAGAGGTCATCTGTCCAACACCCTGCTCAGGGCAGGATTCACACATATCTCTGATAGATAAACTTCCAGGCATTGTCTGAAGAGCTCTAGGGAAGGAGAACCCACAGTTGGTACAGTCAAAAAAATCTTGACGTTTTAGGCTGAACTTTGTTCAATTTGGTTTTAAGCATACTTTGTCACTGCATGAGTCCTTGCTACATTTGAAAGAAGACACAAGGAACTGGGCTTCTCTTGGGGAAGGATGTCAGGCATTTTGGCTTTCCCAGTTAAGATGTTGCAGCAGGTGATAGGAAGGATTTTTTGCAGTCATTAACCAGCACAAAGGCAATCTACTGTGTATATGAATATGCAAAGCTGAATTGATAAAATCATTATTTGTTGTTGTTCAGTTGCTAAATTGTATCCAATTCTTTGTGATCCCATGAACCATACTTAGGATACCAGGCTCGTCTGTCCTATACTGACTCCAAAGGTTTGCCCAGATTCATGTTCATTGGTTCAACGGCATTATTTAACTATCTCCTCGTCTGCCGCCCCCTTCTCCGTTTGCTTTCAATCAGATCAGAATAGCTACAGTAGGGTTGTATGATCCGAGCTGCCGTCTCTCTATAAATACTGGTGGGGAGGTGTGGGGTGCTGGCTTTGTTGCTGTGAGTGGGTTGGTTGCCTGTTGCCTGTGAGCGGGTTGTTACATCTTGATTAGTTGATGGAGTTGATATTTGCAGATTAGTCAGCTGTTTCGTAACATCCTGTGTGGGTGAGATCCTTGATGTTTGCCCATTAGTCTTTTGTGTTTTAACGACCTGGGTAATGGGCTGTGTGTTAACATCCTGAGTTCTAGTATTGTGATATCCTGAGTTTTTTGATGTAATGTCCTGAACAGATGGCTGTGATGCTACATCCCGGGCTTTGGTTTGGCTCGGATGTTACAAAACAGCTGACTAATCTAAACATCAACTCCATCAACTAATCAAGATGTAACAACACAGGCAACCAACCCGCTCACAGCAACAAAGCCAGCAACCCACACCTCCCCACCAGTATTTATAGAGAGACGGCAGCTCCGATCACGCTTTCCTCGCACAAGCACGAAGCCGAAGACACCAGCCTGAAGATGACGAGTGGGACCTCATCGAAACGTTGCCAAGATACTCTCAATCTTACACGGGAAAAGACCTGAATACACCAAAACTTGCATATATATACTGTGTGTGTGTGTATATATATATACACATATATATATGTTTTCTGAGGTTTTTGCGGGTGTTTGTATGTAGGTCTTTGGTTATTCGGGTTTTCTCCCGCGTAAAATTGGAAGTGTCTTGGCAACGTTTTGATGAAGTCTCATCGTCATCTTCAGGCTGGTGTTTTCGGTTTCGTGCATTTGCTCCTAGAAGCACGAATGTGTTTCTGTGTGTGTGTGTGTGTGTGTATATATATATACATACATACATACATACATACATACATACATACATACATAGAAAGAATGTTAACTAAAACCAGCATTAAAAACAGAATACTAAGAAGCTTGCTTCAGCTACACATGAGTGACAAAAGGGGAATGGAATTAAAATTAATAATCAGAACAGTACTGTATAAATGCTAAAATAGTAACACAAAATCACTAGTTCTTAATTATCCTTGCCTGATTTTGCGTGCTACCACACAAAACCTGGCTACCTTGCAGGTTATTTCAGGATAAATGTCAGAGAACAGAAATTGCATAGATTGTCAGTTGGGGAATCCTATTTTGCGGTTCAGGGATGTGATAATCAGGTGCTATGAAAAACCTACCCCCGAGAATTGCTACATGATCTGAATAAATTATCCGCTTTAGAATTTTCAGTCAGAAAATTGTACTGTATTGTACACTGTACACTGTAAAAGGTCCGTGTGTGGTGTGTGTGTTTGTGTGGGGGTGAGGGTGAAGGTGGTAGTAAGAGTGACATTAAAAATAGAGAATGCTAGGGAAAATAGTGTTAATGAGTTCCAAGCAGTTTTTTTTTTTTTAATGCATTCACAAAGTCATATTTCACCTACATTTTATTTGCTTAGCCAAGGCATATGGGTGCTGAAGAATTGTCATGATCCACAAGGTGGGCACCATCCATAGAGCTGACTTGTATTCAATTACTGCTTCCATGATTTTTCTTAAGGATTATTATCAGACCCACATCCTAGGTTTCTGTTTCTGATTCCTATTTTGTCTTTGTAACTAATTCTTAAATTTCAAAGATTAGAATGAGAAAATTAGTATTCCAAGACCCACTTGAATTCCATGCATGTAGTTTTGTGCTTCTGGAGAGAAAGTTGTACTTTAGATCTAAAAACGTGGACTCGTTTTACAACAAAAGTTGGCTTTGCAGCAGTTATAGCCCTCACCACTTTATAACCAGTGAAAACCCACTGATTAGCAATGGACTTTATCATATATTGATAGACCAGAGCAGTCATGGGATTATCTTGGTTTCTCATATAAAGTTTGTCCTTGACTTCTGATGTAATGGAGCCTGCCTATTACGGTCATATATTGTAATGTGTAAAGCACATTATCAGACCTTTTTTACAACCTTTTTTGCAGTGGTAATTAAGCAAAGCCATGGTCCTAAAGTAAGCATGTTAGTTGTAAAGCAAACCCATTGTTCATTATGGGCTATTTTGCAAAAAAAAAAGAAATAAAATGCCAGTTTTTGGCAGAAACATAATAAAATGTGGAACACTGCCAATAGCCATAAATGTGGGCTAGTTGCCAAGTACTCAGGGGTCCCCAATATGTGAGCTGCAGCCCACTACCAGGCCATGGCCTATCTATAGCCTGATTCATGCAAGCAACGGGCACCAACACTCACAGCCTCACTTGCAAATGAAGCTGTGTGCACCCATGTGTCTGCCCCTTACACAAAACCATCCCCTCTTTCCTCCCCCCTCCCCCAGTGCCATAGTACCAACCCGGCAAGGTTGGGGAACACTGATTTAACCATGGCCATTGGAACTTCAGAACCAGGTTCATTGTAAGTATCTTTGAAGAGGTCTGTTGTAACTTTGAATGGCAGCTAAGTGACCAGTCGTAAGTTGAGAACTATCCGTATTGGGTTCGCATGTTGCTCAGCTGGCTAAGAAACCCTGTATCAATAGGCAAATCCTAATTTTGAACATACAAGATGCCAGGTTTAAATCTGGGCATCCCACTCAGGACATTAGTGCTTGTAACTCCGCAAAGCCATTGCCCAAAAGATCCAGCTTTCCTGCCACCTGCTGCTTCTCAGCGGAGGGGGGGGGGTGGATTGCAATTCCCAAAACCTCAGTTAGTGTCCCTGGCGGCTTAGTGTGGCCACTGTGGTGGAGAGGTTTAAGATGCTGGGATAGGACTGATGCAAATGGCTCTGGATCAGGCACAAGGCCCTGGTGGTTAAGAAGAGAAATGGGGGGGGGTGTGTTGGTTGCCTCTTGAGAGTCTTGCAGCCAGCTGAACATCTAAGGGATAAAATGATCAAATCCAGCCAGCGCTGCTAGTGCAGGTCAGGGAGACCAGGCACACCTAGTGTGACAGGCAGTATTTATATATATATATATATATATATATATATATAAATAATGCCATTATCCATTATTCCATTATCACCTGCAAAGGCGGCAAGTGAGCACGAGTGCCTACAAACCTGACAGCTACACGTGCGAAGAAAAGCGTTGCAGGCAGCCACCAGAAAGGCGCCCGCAGCGCCACACAGCCTGCATCTTCTTCACCTCCTTGAAAGCTTCCCGTCCATCCGCCGCAGGGCGATGACCCCGGAGGGCCAGCCGGCGGCCACAAAGGGCGTCGCTGCTGCGCCTGAGCTCCGCCAGGACCCTCCTTCTCGGGGCGACTCCTTGGCATCGCCATCGGCATCGGCAGAGCCGGACGGGCGGGTGGGTGGGGGGCCGGGCTCCGCTCCTTCCACCCTCCCCGGGAGTTAAGTGGGAGGATCTGCCGCGGCAAGCGAAGAAGGGACGGAAGGCGCCGCCGCCGCCGCAGCCGCTCGGAGGCAAGCGCTGACTTCAACCGCCGAGGCGGCGGATCCGAGCCGAGAACGGTTTGGAGAGGGAGCAGGTGAGCCCGGGCGGGGAGCGGGCGGGCGGGCGGAGAGGAGGTAGCCAGCCGTCGCGGTGCCCTGGCCGGAGCCGAGGCGGGCAAATGCAAAGCCGGGAGCGCTGGGGAGGGGGCGGGGGGTTGATTTAAGGTGATCGCCCCCTTGAAGGAAGAGCGGGAAGGTGGGGGTGAGGATGGAGCCCATCAAAGGATGCGCGATCGTCGCTCCTTGCAGCCTTGGGAGCCGCGCTCTCTCCCTGCATGTGCACCGTGCGAAGGGCGCTAAGCGGCGATCTTTGCAACGCGTGGCTGTATTGCTAATGCCCGCTCCCCCCCCTCCGCCCCCCCCCTCTTCCCGGTGCACAAGGACATTTTAAGCGCGCGCAAGGCAAGGACAGCTGCTCGGTGTGGGTGTGTGGAGAGGAGAGGAGAGGAGACGGCGGCTTCTTTGCTCGGTGCCTCCAAACTGGAAGCAGCATCTCTCTCTCTCCCCCCTCCTCCTCTTCTGAGTACGCTTCACGCTCAGGGAAGTTGAGGGAGCCTTTCTCTTGAACGGGAGAGTAACGAGTGGGAAAGTCCCCGCTGAGCGTGGTTCGGAGGAGGCTTTGTGTGGGCAAAGGGGTTTCAAGGGGAAATAGCCGCCAACGCTCTTTAGTTGCCGGGTGGGGGTTAGAAACGATGCCCTCGGTGTGCTGGGCCTCCTCCTTGCAGGGCATCTCCCTTGAGTATGTGCGTCGTGCCTTGAAGCAGACCAGAACCGCTGCTTGGCATCCTCAGTGTTTTTGGACTGTGAAATGGGAGCCATCAGTGGGGCCATTATGCTGGCATGGGATGCTTGAAACAAATGAAGGTCCCAAGCAGACAACTGTTAAAGTTGCAATTAAGTTGCAATCAGTTAACTGTTAAGTGCAATCACCAGGCACAGTATGGTAAACTGGGCTGCACACTTTTGTGACTAGAAGTAAGCACCCCGTTTTGTTTCTGTTTTCAAGATTCTGCATTATCATACTTGGGACCTGGTGCAGAGGGCTAGGTTTTGAACCACAGGACCTCTTGAATATACGCTTGAGTAGGATAACTCCACCCAGCCACTTTAATTAAGCTGGTTGCCTCCTGTGCTGAAACCAGCTGGAAATGAAGGTGGTTTAAGAAGCTGCTGTCTGGATTTCAAGCTTTGGTAAAAACACTGGCCAGGAGTTCTGTCTGGACAGCAACCACCATGGCCCTGATTGGTACATCACCTGCTTTTTTTTTTTTTATCCTTCCCACCCATGCCTGGAAGGCAAGCACCAATTGGGCAGACTTTTGAGACTATTCACTTGCATGAGCAAACAACATCCCTGGTCACAGACCCATACAGTCTCAAGTATAATATTGTTTGTTGAGTTCAACCCCAAGCTGAGTGCAAGAATTCTTGCTCATGATGAATGGATGAACTCCACAGGTGAGCTGGTGGGAAAATAACCAGAGGCATCCCTGTTTCAGCTTCCTGCTGTCATTTGAGCTAGAAGAATAAATTCTTGTCAATTTCATCCAATTCTTGCTTTCTGCCAGGATGTGGTTTGGCAAAAAGCCCCAGTATAAAAAAAAGGTTCAGCCATTAATGTTATTGGATTCAATAAATTCCAGAACTGAGAGGCACATCAGCACTGAGAGAGAAGAGAAAGGAATGGTGTGTGTATATGGTTTATATATGTGCATGTGGGGCATGTGTGTGCATATGCCTCTTCTTTATGAATGTTTGGGAAAAGTTTTGGTGTTCATTGCTCTTTTCTTTGCTTGCCCACACTCTCTTTTTCTCTGGCACACAAAATCTTTTGTTGCCCTTCCCTTTCTCCTTCATGTAGCCTTCTCTTCCCCTCCACACCATTCGGGCCCCAGGTTCCAGTCCCTCCATTGCCATTTCATTGCTTTTAGGATGCTTCCATGGGACTGATTAAAACACATATAGAGAGATACTGACATACACACACAAACACACACCCAGAGTTAAGGCTCACAGTTTCACTGGTCTATCAGCAGACTAATTAAATAGAACCTCCCCCCCCCCCAAGAAAGATTCAAACATGAATGGTCCACCTGTGGACTGGTCTAAGAGTCTAGGAAAAATGGCCAGGAGTGACCATAATTAAAGGGATGACGCATGCACAGCACAGCCAATTGACAGCAGGGCTGGCACACTGCTTGAACCAGCAGAGACTGGAAAATTACTTTTGACAAAAAAAAAAAAAAAAACACAAAAAAACCAAGGAAAAATGGGTGACCAGGGGCAGGTTGAGGATGATGTCATGCATTTGTAAGCAAGCTGCCCAGCACCACACCAAGGCAAGTGGTATATGCAAATTAGCGGTAGTGTCTCTATTATAAATCAGAATTGTGGATCAGATTAGGTGCAAAAAGAAGAAGAAATGCGTAGATAATGTAGCTGAGACATACTGCAATGTTTAATTTACAGTACTGTTGATACAAAATTAGAAGTTTTGTGCACCCACATCTCATTACACACACACACACACACACACACACACACACACACAATATGCTGGTCTCTTCTTTGAGATAAGATTCATGCAGCTTCTGGGGAAATTATCTAGAAATAACTCTTGATGGCAAAAATGTACGATTTTTGTCGGCTAAGAATAACAAGCCTGCTTAAGTAAGTGATCTTCAATTGCTGTTTGCCTTTGAGAAAAAGGAAGTACAATTTTGGCTGCTGCTGCCATTCCTTCTGCTTAGTCCAAGGATTTGCAAAGTTGGAAGAAGAAGAGGAAGCTTCTTTCCATGGCAGATCTGGCGCAGAGCTTCATCTTTCATGCTGCTGCTGCAGAAAATCCCTACTTCCAAGAGTTGTCAAGAAAGCTTAGGCTTTTTTTTTTTTTTTTACTAATTGCTTTGATGCATCAGGGACAGTGGTGAAATCCACATTTTTTACTACCGGTTCTGTGGGCGTGGCTTAGTGGGCGTGGTGTGGCTTGGTGGGTGTGGCAGGGGAAGGATAATGCAAAATCTCCATTCCCACCCCACTCCTGGGAAAAGGCTATTGCAAAATCTCCATTCCCTCCCCACTCTGGGGCCAGCCAGAGGTGGCATTTGCCGGTTCTCCAAACTGTTCAAAATTTCCGCTACCAGATCTCCAGAACCTGATGGATTTCACCCCTGATTAGGGACCATGGGTTGGCTCATGTGGACTTTCTCTGCCCCTTTCTGTCCTATAGTGAACCCTACTGAAGGAGAACAGCAGAGTTACACCATCCATGTGTTGGGAGGAAGAGGCCTTAATGGCAAGCGCCTACCATGCAATGGGCCCTTGGGTGAATGGGAACCCAGTCCTAAGATGGGCTTCAGTGCAGAGAAAGCTTTTGTCCATAGCACAGGACAGGCTTGGTGAAAACGCCTTCCCGGGGGAGGGGCATAGGGGAAATGCGAAAAGCCAGCCGTGATCTCTTTTATGCAATTATCCACTGCATGAGAAGGAAATCCACGCAACGCTATAGATTTTCAATATTTGCTGATCACCTATAAAAGCGAAAAAGTCATCACAGCCTTCAGATATAATCACAGCTCTAATCAGAGGTTTCTACCAGTATGATAAAAAAAAAATCAAGAGAGTGGCCCTGACCCAGCAATTGAAGCTCTGCCTGTTTGTTATATCTATTACTGCTGCATTGGCTTCCGGTGGACTTCCGGGTGCGCTTCAAGGTGTTGGTAACTACCTTTAAAGCGCTCCATGGCTTAGGGTTGGGGCAGGGCTGGATTTTCCTACAGGCTAACTAGGCTTCAGCCTAGGGCCTCAAGATCAAGAGGGGCCTACATTCAAATTGTTAGCAAAATTAAAATTACACTTTCACTATGGGTGAAAGGGCCTCATAAGTGGAATAGCCTAGGGCCTCTTTTCATCTAAATCCGGCCCTGGGCTGGGGTACTTACGGGACCGCCTTCTGCCACCAATTGACTCCCACCGGCCAGTTCGCTCCCACAGAGAGGGCCTCCTCAGGGTGCCGTCAGCCAGACAATGTTGGCTGGCGACCCCCAGGGAGAGAGTCTTCTCTGTGATAGCACCTACCCTCTGGAACGATCTACCCCCAGAGATACGAGCGATCCCAGACCTCCGGACTTTTCGTCGGGCCCTAAAAACTTACTTTTTCCAGTTAGCCGGGCTGGCCTGATTCCATGTTGGTTTTAACGTTTGATACTGATTTTTAATTGAAATGTTTTAAATTATGGGCCAAATTTCATTTAATTATTTTTAAAAATTATTTTAACTTTTGTGTACAAATGTTTTTATTCTGGCTGTTCACCGCCCTGAGTCTGAAAGGAGAAGGGCGGTATACAAATCTAATAAAAGATAAAGAAAGATAAAGATATTACACATGTTATACAGGTAGTCCTCGAGTTACAACACTTCATTTAGTGACCATTCAAAGTTATAATGGCACTGAAAAAAGTGACTTATGGCCATTTTTCACCCTTACGACCGTTGCAGCAATCCCCACGGCTACGAGATCTAAATTCAGATGCTTGGCAACTGACTCATATTTATGACAGTTGCAGTTTCCTGGGGTCATCTGATCACCTTTTGTGACCTCCTGACAAGCAAAGTCAATAGAGAAGCCAGATTCACTTAACAACTGTGTTACTAACTTAACAGCAATGAATCACTTAACAACTGTGGCAAGAACGGTCGTAAAATGGGGCCAAACTCACCTGACAAATGTTTCACTTAGCAACATAAATCTTGGGCCCAGTTGTGGTCATAGGTCGAGGGCTTACCTGTACACATAACAAATGGATGGAGCTTCGATTGCAGCTGCCATCTTGATTTTTTTGAACCATACCCTGTAGAAGCCCTTGCCTCTAATATTAATCTTGTCTGTTCAGAAGTAAAGAGAAAGAAAGCAAATCAGATATCCATCTAAGAAGGAATGACCGAAGAAATACTCTACATCAGTGTTTCTCAACCTTGGTAGCTTGAAGATGGGTGGACTTCAACTCCCAGAATCCCAGTTGAAGTCCACCCATCTTCAAGCTACCAAGGTTGAGAAACACTGCTCTACATCGATGCTACTTGTGCTCATTGTTAAGACTGCCGCAGGAAGGCTGCCTGCGACCTAATAAAATTAAATGAAATCCACCTTGAATCTGATAAAATGTTAATCCTATTAAAAGCATATATAAATGAATGAGTAAAAGTAATTACCATAATGAAGCCAGGAGTATATTTTTAATATGATTAAGTGATAGATAATGTATGCCATAGCAGAGAGCATTATATAACTGTTCTTCCCACCTGTGTGAACAGTGAGAATGTCTCTTCCATATGGAGTTTTCTGTCTTTAGTTTATATAAGCATTTATCATAAAAATGTCTCTTAACCTAATCTGCTCTGTCATTACTTGGGATATTTGTTTGACATCTAACTGATTTCATACTCTGATGTCTCTATTTAAAAGTACTCAGTGGGAAGGTTCAAAAAATAGCCTTCAGTGTAAGTAATAAGGAACACATATTAACAAAAATATGGCTTAATTCACATTATCAGAACAGGACATGCTTTGTATTAACTATGAATTGAGTTTTCAGATGTACAACCCAGAAACCACATTTTATGGTTGATTGCTCCTTATTTTCTCTTGCTTCACCTTTATAAATTTATTGTTATCTCAAGGTCCATCAGATTCTAGAAGGGAACCAATCCTCGTATCTACTGTAACCCTTACATCATACCAAATCATATTTAGTATAAACCATTTCATTTATATCCTTACTAGGTGTAAGCCTTGATTAATAGCTAACCTATCACAATACTGTTGACCGAGTATGGTATCTGACTCACAACTTGATGCTAGGGCTAGGCCTTGATAAGTAATAGTAGTAATTCCTATTTTTGTTGCTGAATTGTGTATGAAGATCGGTATGGTGCACTGAACAATATATAGAAACCAGCTATAAGCACTGAAAAGGAGTACATAAGAATATTATTAGCTAAAGCTGAAACATCGTTTACAAACATCAAATAGCCAGTGTTTTTTTAAACAGGGCAGATGGATTTAAATACTCAAGGGGGAAAAAAGCTTAAGAATCCTTAGGGTTTCTTTGGGATGTCAGATGTTTTCTAGTGAACTCTGAAAATGTGCATTTATATTCACTTTTTTAAACATGAGATTTGTAGTAATTTTTATTCTACCTCTTATAATGATAAGGAAGACTGATTTAACTATGTAGTTCTGTGATACCGGACTCCAAATGTTACACTGGAGCTACAAGGCATAAATTTATGTCTATAACTATGATTTAGCTTTCATGTCTATTCGTTCAAGTTCGGGGTATATACATCGTTAGTAATAATAATTCTTTTGATGAGTAATATTAGAAGAGCTGATGATGGGAAAATTTTAATTTCCAAAATGAGGGTTATTAAGATGGTGCTTTACTGCATTTCTGATGAAGAAGCACTATCTTGAATGAAGTTCAAAGAATTAATATATTTAAGTACTTGCTTCAAATTCTAATGGGTCAGTCAGTGGTCCTGGGATTTTCAAAATCATGTTAGCTAAGTGATTCATAGTTGCTTGGTTTATAATGGATGGGTTCATTTATCAGGTTAACTCAAAGTAAACTTACCACATCATAGCTTAATGTAACAAGTGACTTATGTCAGTGACAATAATTCTGGGCTGGTAATAAATTATGTGATGTGTTATAAAGCTTTCCCCATGTTTGAAGAAGGATTTTTCCATTCTTGACCATGCTATTTTAGTGTGGCCAATTTCCCCAGCCTTTGTTTCTTTTTTCCTATTAGTCCAAATATATAGTATATAGAAACCAGCTACAAGCATTGAAAAGGAGTACATAAGAATATTATTAGCTAAAGCTGAAACATCATTTACAAACATCAAATAGCCAATGGTTTTTTAACAGGGCAAATGTGAATGTGTTCACATATGTATTTTATTTATGTTGCTTGTTTTCTTTCTGTGCAACTGAATATTGAACTGGATACTTTGAAAAAAAGTTTGTGTTTGAATTGAAATTGTGCCTCTCTAGTTTTAAAATAAATTGGGACAATGAAGAACTTCAAAAAAGTCTCTCCAAGCATGGGGACACTGAAGGGTAAAATTATCCACATAAGGTTCCCCACCTTCATTTTAATGCTGCTTTCCTGACTGGGGATTTTCAAGTAAGATTTTGGATCCCCTGATCCTGGTTTATAGTTATGGTCTGAGAGGAAAGAGCAAATTCTGTATCTGAAAGCATTTGGATACTTTAAAAATTATATAAATCTACAAGTTACTATTTGGATTGGGTGTATAATAGTAACACTTCGACATATATCGCTTCATAGTGGTTTAAAGCCCTCTCTAAGTGGTTTACAGGGATGTGTTGGCTCAGTGGCTAAGATGCTGAGCTTGTCGATCGAAAGGTTGGCAGTTCAGCGGTTTGAATTCCTAGTGCCGCGTAACGGGGTGAGCTCCCGTTACGTGTCCCAACTTCTGCCAACCTAGCAGTTCGAAAGCACGTAAAAAATGCAAGTAGAAAAATAGGGACCACCTTTGGTGGGAAGGTAACAGAGTTCCATGTGCCTTTGGCATTTAGTCATGCCGGCCACATGACCACAGAGACATCTTTGGACAGCGCTGGCTCTTCGGCTTTGAAATGGAGATAAGCACCGCCCCCTAGAGTCAGGAACGACTAGCACATATATGTGAGGGGACCCTTTATCTTTAAGTGGTTTACAGAGTTAGCATATTGTGCCCAACAATCTGGATCCTCATTTTACTGACCTTGGAAGGATGCAAGGCTGATGGACTTTTTAGGTTAAGGACAAACAGGAGATATAATAGGAGTACATGAAGTATTACATGGCATTATAGGAGTAAAAAAGTAAAAAAAAAAAATCCTGTTAGTGGTAGAATTTTCAGTGAAATTGAGCACTCAGAAATTTAGCACAGAACAAAGGTTTCTCTTCTTAGTAGTATACAAAAAACCCCACAAAAATAGGTTTATCTATGAGAAAAACAATCCATTAGTGACATCTGAAATTGTACAAAAGAGACTGAAAAATTTCAGAGAATAATTTAATGAGTGTTGAATTCTGTAATACCTCCTTTGATGACCAACTTTTTTTCCTTTTTGCTAGAAGTGAAAACTTTGAGGTTGTGGACTAATTTATTAATGGAACATCAGACTATCCCAATGATAGTCTTTAGCACAGTTGGTAAGTGTGGCTAATAACTACTCTTGAAAGCCATTGAGCAATCTTCTGCTAGTCTTTAGTACTTACTACTTACTGAAGTCTTACTGAAACAAAAAAACGTATGAAAAAGGCATATACAGTACTTGGTTAATAGACTTCTGTATGTGCCTTTGTATCCTGGTGACTGCAGGGACAAATCCCTTGCCATTGCCTGTGTCCTAGGCATGAAAGAAAGTGACTGGCCCAAGGTCACCCAGCTGGATTTCTGACTATTAGTTTCTAGCCTGGTGCTTTAAACACTATAGCAGACTGGCTCTCTTAATAGATATAACAATAGATGATTACAAGCTGCTACCTTCCCTCATTGGAGCCAGTGCACAGTAATGGTTGGAATGGGTAGACCTGCTTGTATGGACTATGAAATAAAGAAACATTCATTCAAATGCATGTTTGCAGTATGGTATATTTACTTTGCGACTAAGTATTTTGCATAACCTTTTCTCACTACCTCAAACCAGGGGTGGGTTCTAAATTTTTTTACTATCGGTTCTGTGGGCGTGGCTTATTTTGTGGGCGTGGCTTGATGGTCATGTGACAATTATTTAGGATTTACAAGAGGTACTGGTCTACCAGGCTTTTAACTGCTTGCAGAGCTGTACCGATCTACCCATTTATTTTTTGCAGGCACTGGTCTACACATTTATTTTTGCAGGCACTGATCTACTCATTTGTTTTCTTTTAACACTGATCAGCTGTAGGGCGGCCCTTTGAAGCCCCACGGCAAGAGTTTAAACAGTTTTTTTCCCTCTAGCCATCAGCTGGGACTCAGGAGGCAGCAATAGATTGGGGGTGGGGCCAAATAAAAGGTAAGAATAGCGTGGGGGGTGGGGTGCGGGGGGGGTGGGGGGGCACAGGGGGATAGGGGGGCAGAACCAGTTCGGTGACGTCATATCGTTACCGCTACCGGCTCGGGAGAACTGGGCCGAACCGGGAGGAACCCACCACTGCCTCATACCAATTGTAGTGTTCTTCCTGATTCTGTTCCCTTCCTAATACCATGCAACAAACTTTGTGAGAGCAAAGATAATGTGAATAATAACCTAGGTATATATGCTTCATCAGTAATAATAACTGGTCACAGGTTTTCATGCCCCCATTGGAGCCTGAATCTGTGGAAGAGGACAAGCTGGAACTGGAGCCCACGGAGATCAAGTGGGTGGCTTCATTGGCTTCGGAGGAATTTGGGGAGGAGCAGGCTGAGGCAGCCCAGGGCCCCTCAGGATTGGGACAACTTGTTAGCAGGGTGGAACGGGGGCAGGATGACAAAGAGAGGGCAAGCAGTGGACATGATGAGTGACCGAGCTCAGGCGATGAGCAAGGACCGTCCCTCCTGTTCCCTGACCACGGAGAGTGGAGAGAAGGCGGGAACAGCACAGGCCGACCGGATGACTTGGGAGGAGAATGCCCCCTTCCTCTTCACAAAGCACACATGGGAACAAAGCACACATGGGGAGATTTAAGGAGATGCTGTGGGGAGGGGCATTTGTTGAGAACAAACACTGAATTGGTAGAGTTTGATGTGCCAGTACGGACATTTGGAGTTTGCAGGACTGCTTGCTTCTTCCTGACTTCGTGGACTCAGCACCTTATTCCTTACTTTGTGGACTCATTGTTTGTTCCTTGTTTTGTGGACTCATTTCCCTGTTCCTTTGTTTTGATGGACTGGGCACAGCCAGAGGCTGCCGTGTGAGTGTGCACGCACTTTGCTCTGGGACTTGCCAAGAACGTGGGAGCGTTTGAGGGGAAATTTGGAGCACTAAAGGGGAGTTTGAACTCTCATGTGGCTGTGTGACCTTCGTGCCTTGTCCTGGCTCATCACACAGATAGTCCGGCCATATCTTGTCTGGACGTGTGAATACCCTTGTTTGAAGGGGTGTGTTTTATAGTCATACCTTTTGGGCAGGGTGACCCTCCAAATGAGGCTAAACTACAGTTTCCAGCTGTTTTAGCTGCCATGGCCCACAGAGAAGGATGCCACCAATTCACCCACTTATCCCAGATCTAATAATCAAATCCTATCTGGGAACAATGATTCTTCTTGGTCTTAGGTGGTAGTCTTCAAAATGAGTACAGTACTATAGAGGTTTGTAATGGAGGATCTGAACTCAGACCTGGGCCTTTCTATATGCTTTGCATGTACTGTATACCATCGCTGAGCCGGAGAGCCTCCTGATGTTACCTGAACAACATGATGCATGGAAGGTTGGATGGATGGACAGTTAGATAATTAGATGACAGAAAAGATGATATTCAGAGCATATATATACCAAGTATATATACTTGGTATACATATACAAATACATTTCTTTTACAATAAGTGCTTTATAATTGCTATAATTCCCTTGACATATTTTTAAATATATCATATAATAGCAGCAAATGCTGTTTGAAATACACAACTGTTCAGAAATTTAAGTTTTCATCTATTTAAAAGCCAGCTGTGACTTTTGCTATAATATTGGACCTGTACATGGTCTTTATCATTGGAAGCTGTTTTAGTCATTCATTTAGCCTATAGTTATCAGCAGTTCTGGCAGCAGTTCTTCTAGATTTCAGAAAGAAGTTAAAGATGTGTGGGTGAGTGCAGATATAACCAATTTTCAGCTCATTTTTCCATGAATACCATGCCTGCTGATTTTTTTTCTTAAAAAACAATAAATATAGAAAAAGTACAAAAGAGGAGTCCTTGCTGATTTTATCCCGCTAGTCTTTGCCGACTCTAGGGGGTGGTGCTGCTCTCCATTTCAAGGCCATTGAGCCTTGAAATGTCCGAAGACATTTCTGCTGTCATGTTACCTTCCCACCGAAGTGGTATCTATTTATCTATTTGCATTTGCATGCTTTTGAATTGCTAGGTTGGCAGGAGGTGAGGCAAGGATGGGAGCTCACCCCATAACATGGCGCTTGGGTCTCGAACCTGGGCTGCCAGTTTTCCAGCTGACAAGCTCAGCATTTATAACCACTCAGCCACTGCGCCATCCCAATACAGAAAAAGACAGGAGAAAAAATTGACAGAACTGTCAAAGATAGAGTGAAGTTTGGCTTAGTTTTAAATACAGGTAGTCCTCGACTTACAACAGTTCATTTAGTGACCATTCAAAGTTACAACGGCACTGAAAAATGTGACTTATGACCATTTTTCACACTTACAACCGTTATGGCATCCCCATGGTCACGTGATCAAAATTCAGGCACTTGTCAGCTGACAGTAGCAGCATCCCGGGGTCATGTGATCCCCTTTTGTGACCTTCTGACAAGCAAAGTCAATGGTGAAGCCGAATTTCCTTAACAACTGGGTTACCAACTTATCAATTGCAATGAATCATTTAACAACTGTGACAAGAACGGTCATAAAATGGGGCAAAACTCACTTAACAAATGTCTCACTTAACAACAGAAATATTGGGCTCAATTGTGGTCGTAAGTCGAGGACTACCTATATTGATTGATGGATTGGATTGGATTGGATTGATATGATTTGATTAATACACCCACCCATCTTAGTGACTTGAGTAGGAATTAGGATTCTTGGCTTTAATGTATTTACTTTTGGGGGGGGAGTATGCTTCCTTAAACTATCTTGTGATGTTGATGCTGAATGATCACATGGAGTTTCCATGAGGTACACAAGAGAAACAGTGTCAAAAGAGAATCCCACTTGCTGTCAACGTGTGGGATATTTCTGTTTATAAAGGGAGGGGGGCCCAGGGGTGGGATTCAGCCTATTTGGTCTGGTTCGGGTGAGCCAGTTGCTCTGACAATCAGCTGACAGCAAACCAGTTTGCTCTGACCTTCAGCTGGGCCCACCCGCCCTGTGCTATACCTACCTTTATTTTGTTAGTTTTAAGCCCAGCTGATTGGTGTGGCAGACTGGATTGCCACACCTCAGCTGTTTTTAGTGCTTTTAACACTGCTTGTAACAGACTTTTCTAATGGACTGCGCATGCGAAGTGTGCTCTCAATGAACCGGTTATTACACCGGTTAAATCCCACCACTGGGGGGGTGGGGCGCTTTAGATTCTTGGCCATGTTTTTAAATTAGATTAGCCATGTATTTTGGAAGAATTATAAATACTGTCCTGAGTTCATTCCTAGGAGCATTCATCTCTCCATGGATCCCTTGAGAGCAGAAAATTCAATTTCTTGACAGAATCATTTTACGTTTCTAACACATGCACCTCAAAATGCTAAGGAGTGAATCCAGGACCTTTTAAAATGCCAGATATGTATCCTCCCACTGAATTTTGGGGCTCTTAATAGCTCTGGATGAAGAGTTTCAGGCCTAAGGATGCATTGAATAGGCGTATTTCAGGGGCTTAATGATTCATGCAGCAGTTGCTATGGAAAGGGAACTGAGCCTATAAATAAAGCATCCTTCCTAGAATTTGTATTGTCTTTTTTAAAGTGTAGCACCCTCTATGTTGAAGATTGGGTCAAAATGTTTTGGTGTAAAGAGACTTTAGGGAAGCACCCTATGAAACTGTTGGCTTGCCATACCTTGGGTCGTCCCGTAATGAATCAGACAGGCAGTTTAAATACAATTTGGTATGTAGAGAATATTCTTAGAAATTAAGGACTTCCACGCTCTTTTGTATCTGCTACAGCATGGAGCTAGGAGTAGTGAATTGCTATCTAGGACAGAATAATTTCTTGATGCACTATATCAGACCTCCATAATTTGTGAATGAGTGAACCAGGAACTATGCAATCAAGGGTAAGCAGTAAGCAGCAAGGCACCCTTGATGAATGCTCTAAGTTAGGGGTGTAAGACTCAAGTCCAGCAGGCCAGATCTGCCCATGGGGTGCTTAGATCTGGCCCGCGGGGCTGCCTTGAAAACAGCAAAGGACAGGCCCACAGCCCATGGCTGTCCTGAGCTCCGTTTTCACTGGCAGAGGGTTGTAGGAGGCCGTCATGCAGGGGTGAAATGCTCCCGGTTTGGACCGGTAGTGATGGAGACGGGTGGTTTGGCGAACTGGTAGCAAAAATTCCTCTCCCCCCCCCCCATGCCCAGCTGAGCTGCACAATCATCAGAGGCTTTTTCTTTTAATTTTTAAAAGCATTTTTTCTACAACCTCTTCGGCCGAAAAAATGCTTTTAAAAGTAAAAAAAAAAAAGACTCTGATGATCGCGCGGCTCAGCTGGGATCGTCAAAGGGATCGTCAGCTGATGATCCCAGCTGAGTTGCCTGATCGGCAGAGGCTTTTTTCCTTTTAAATGCCTCTGACGATCCAAGCTGAGTTGCCTGATCGGCAGAGGCTTTTAAAAGAAAAAAAGCCTCTGCCGATCAGGCAGCTCAGCTGGGATCGTCAGAGCCTTTTGAACGCATTTTTTTACAACCTCTTCGCCAAAGAGGTTGTAGAAAAAATGGTTTTAAAAGAAAAAAAATTGGCCATGCCCACCCAGTCACATTACCACCCCGCCCCCCCAACCAAGCCACAGAACCGGTAGTAACAAATTTTAGATTTCACCACTGCGGTCATGGCTGAAAATGGAGCTTGGGAGCCCATTTTCGCTGGTAGAGCAATCAGGCCACCACAGGCACCCCTGGCACAAGTGACATCGAGCTGGCCACACCCTCCCTGACCATGACCACCCCAGCCCCCATCCCCCAGGTAAAACACAACCCTGATGCAGCCTTCAATGAAATCGAGTTTGACACCCCTGCTATATGTTCAAGCCAACAGCAGGATTGCATATTTTTTTATTTTATTTACTCACAGGTAGTTGTCAACCTATAACCACAATTGACACCCAAATTTATGTTGTTATGTGAGACAATTGTTAAATGAACTTTGCCCCATTTTATGATCTTTCTTGCCACAGTTGTTAAGTGAATCAGCTGATAAATTAGTAATATGGTTGTTAAGTGACTCTGGCTTCCCCATTGACTTTGTCAGAAGGCGGCAAAAAAGGATCACATGATCCCGAGACACTGCAACCATCATAAATATGAACTAGTTGCCAGGCATCTGAATTTTGATCACATGACCATGGGGATGCTACTACCGTTGTAAGTGTAAAAAATGGTCATGAGTCACTTTTTTTCAGTGATGTTGTAACTTTGAATGGTCACTAAATGAACTGTTGTAAGTCGACTACCTGTATTTACTTATTTCTGGATCGGGCTTAGTAAAGGAAAACAACTAGCGCAGAGATGAAATGCTTTGTCCTGGGGCTGCTGCATTGCCTCAATTTTTTATTCCTCAAACAGAGAATGGCTAAAATTAGATTTACCCAATTTCACAAAATGTTGGAGTTTCCAAACAAGGCAACGAGATCCAGGGTGATGTACTGTAATAATTAAGGTGTTAGACTAGACTTCAGGAGACACAGGTCCAAGCCCATCTTCATCCATAGAAACTTACTGGCTGACTTCGGGCCAAATGCTCTCTTAGCCTAAATCCACTACACAGGGTAATTGTGGGGATAAAACAAAGAGAGATGTTAAGGTGTCTTGTGCTCCTGGAAGAAAAATAGCAGGGGTGAAATCCAGCAGGTTCTGACAGGTTCTGGAGAACCGGTAGCGGAAATTTTGAGTAGTTCAGAGAACCGGCAAATACTACCTCTGGCTGGCCTCAGAGTGGGGTGGGAATGGAGATTTTGCAATATCCTTGTCATATGTAAATGACTAACCCTGTGATTGATTTATATATATATCAAAAGAATGTAAATATTAATTCCCTTTTCCAATAACCACCCTCTATAACTCCTCCTTACCTTGACTCCGCCTCCTTAGTATATAAGCCCCATCCCGTTCCTTCATCTCTCTCTCTCTCCTGTCATGATACCTGTTAAGAAGAAAAAAAAACAATAAATATATTTAATAGAAAAGGAATGACTTCTATGAGTTATTGGGCTTGATCCTTGAACCTACATAACAATCCTTCCTTCAGGAGCGGGGTGGGAATGGAGATTTTGCAGTATCCTTCCCCTGCAGTGGGGTGGGAAGGGAGATTTTGCAGTATCCTTCCCCTACCATGCCCACCAAGCCATGCCCACAGAACCTGTAGTAAAGAAATCTGGATTTCACCACTGAAAAATAGGCTAAAAATCTAACAATCGATTCACCAACCAACAAAAAGCCATGCTACCTCATACATTTATTTTCATTGGGGTAACAGGCCCCTGAAAAGCTTGATGATCCAGCATTGCAGAATAAAAACTAAACGTTAGCTTGGAGTTAAATGCAAAAAAAAAGTAAAAACTGAATGACGGGTAGCAAACGATGGGCATTGCAGGCTGCAGATGTAATCCCAAACATTTCCAATCCAAAATATTCTTTGCCTGAGTCCCTAGAGTGCCATTGCAGACTGTAATAGGGGATGCTAGCAAAAAGCCTGACTTACTTGCCGATTGTTCTGTATGCATAATGTGCAAACAAGGAATGGGAAATATGTGGCCTTCTAATGTATTTTTTATATTGCATTTTTATGCTAATCTGGATGCTGCCTAGACTCTTTGTAGTCATTGATTTATAATTGTAAATAGGGTTGATTTGGGTCATGGGATGGGTGGCATATATATTTAATAAATACAGATAGTCCTTGACTTACAACAGTTGAATTAGTGACTGTTCGAAGTTACTATGGGACTGAAAAAAAGTGACTTTTTTAGGACCATTTTTCACACTTAATGACCGTTGCCACTTTCCCGTGGTCACGTGATTTACATTCAGATGCTTGACAACGGGTTCATATTTATGATGTTTGCAATGTCCCTGGGTCACGTGATCCCCTTTTGTGACCTTCTGACAAGCGACGTCAATGGGAAAGCCAGATTCACTTAACAACGGCATTGCTAATTTAACAGCAGCAGTGATTCACTTCCCAAATGTGGCCAGAAAAGTTGTAAAACGGGGCTAAAACCACTTTCATATTTCTCACTAAACAACATAAATTTTGGGCTCAATTGTGGTTGTAAGTTGAGGACTACCTGTACAAAGAAATCAATAAATTAATTTTGTTGGACAGCTAGTCTCATTATCCCTTACCATTGTCCATGTTGTCTAGATCTTCCTGAAACTGGAGGCAATTTCAGCAACATATAAATTCTAATTATTTATCCCTTTTGAAGTTCATAAGCTGGTGATGGTGCTACAACCGTTTTCTCTTCTTGTTTGCACATCTGGAAGCTTCAGTTTTATCAACCCGGCTGTACAGGGTAATTCAAATTCAGGATCTTCCTGTATTCCACTTACTTACATTCCTATAAAGAGGCGCCTGCTTTGTGGATATCATGCGGGGTGAGAAGTCATTTAGGCAAGATTGTAAGCACTTCCTTAACAAAATAGCTTACCGGTAATTCTTTGGAAGATTTGTTTGTGTGGGTGAATTTAGCATGCTGTTATTCATTTTTTTCCTCCCTTTTCTTTCCCTCCCCTCCTGCAGATGCCTGCAATGCCATCCCACTGAGGAAGAAAATGATCACATTTACAACCAAAGAAGCACTAGCTGGAAAATGGATTGAAAGGCAGTAAAAAAAGTCAATGTGCAAGGTCCTGGGGAAATTTCATCCCATAATTGATCAGCAAAAAAGCCTTTTCCGCTGCTGTGTTTTGAATGTGTTTCCAAACTAAATCTTTGACTGGGAAGCCATAAGTAGATTTGCAAATGGCTGTTGTCTCTTGTGTCCCTCACTAATGGAATAGGAGGCACTTTGTGTGTTGATTTTCAACCTATTTAAAACATTTAAAATGGGATACTTGTGATGGGATATCACCACCACATCAAAATATATGTGTAATTCCTTCAGGAAGAGAAGAGCACTGTTACGAGTTAGCTGTTAAAAAAACCTCTTCTTCTGTTTTTTTAGCTAACACCTTGAGGCCAATTTTGAATTATAATAAATTGACTTTATTAATAACTTACTGACATACATCTGAACAAGATTCATAGTGATTTCCTTTCTCTAATAACTATTGGGAATTATGCTTCCAAATAAATGGTTTAACATATCATCTCCAAAATACAATTGCCAAAAAGAAACCATAACCAAGTGATATTCTTTTATTGTAGATCAGTCTCAATTGTGTCTTTCCAATGAAACATTAGCAAAGGAACCAATTTTACAGACGTTAGAATGGAAGCCCAAAATATGGAACATTCAGCAAAAGGAATTCAGATGGACACTGAGCAACAATTGGAAACTTCAAATACAACTGATCCAATTATCACTCCTGACAGTCCAGCCAAAAAGGCTTCTATCTTTTGCTTTAAGAAAAGGAAAAAGTATTGTGAGAAGGGAGAAGAGAAGGATGAGAACCATGAATCCAATTCACTTAGCTTAAGGCCTGCTAACCAGTCTTCTGACATGGGGCACAATGAAACAGAGGTTTCAAATCCATTTTGGACTTCAGGAGGGGCCTGGCTGGCTTTTAAACGACTAGTGACATTAAGGAGAAGATCCAAATCCTCTCTAAAGAAACAAACACAGGCTTGTTCTCGCGTACATCTAGATGTGGACATA
Organism: Pituophis catenifer annectens; assembly: GCF_029215685.1. Taxonomy (NCBI): domain Eukaryota; kingdom Metazoa; phylum Chordata; class Lepidosauria; order Squamata; family Colubridae; genus Pituophis; species Pituophis catenifer. The sequence goes on along the minus strand of NW_027256881.1, from coordinate 318,553,485 downwards.
GGAGATTCTGGCAGGACACGATTTCCTAAGGACCATGCCAGTTCTGGTTCTAAAATTCCCTGCCTAAAACTCTCCCGAAACAAAAAAAGGGCCAGCCACTCTGAAATAATAGAACAGCCTGACTGCGAGAAAAAAGGAAATGATACAGCAAGCATCCTGAACAACAAAAGTAACGAAGAGCCAGAGATGGTGGCTATGGAAGTTCCACTTGATACAAAACAATCTCCCAGCAGAGGTCTTCAAGAAGGAGAAAATGACAGTGGAGCCATGACAAATACGGAAAATGCGTCACTCTCCAATAGAGAGAACACATTTCCTGATCCCAATTGTTATATTGACTGTGGAGTTCCATCAGAAATAATCCATTCTGAAACAGCACTTGTAACTGAAGAAGAGAAGCAAATATTTCAGTTACATCATGGAACCCTCTATGGAAACTTTGAAGAGCTGGAAAATCAGAAGTTCAGTTTTAATGTTGAGATCAGTCCTCCCATTCCTCAGGACCTGCCTGAAAGTGAACAACAACTTATAGGAAGAGAGGGAACCAAAGAGACCAAGTCCCAGCCATTTGGGGCAGGCATTGATGTTGTGGCCAAAAGTGAGGATGCTGCTGCGAAGGAAGGTCATTCCATTGAAGTGATGTTGCATTGCAGCCCATCCATAATGGAAGACGAGGCTTCAGACATACCGGTTTGTTTTGATGAGGAAGAGAAAAATGAAGTAAACCAGTTTACCATTCCTGGGGCCGGCATTGTAATCATGATCACTGAAGCTGAAGATGATCAGGATGAGGAAGAAGAATCAGCCCCTACCTGTGAAATGTTTGCATTTCCCCAAGCCATCAAGCAAAAAGGGAAGAAAAAAACTAGCAAAAACAAAGCTTCTACTGCAGGGTGCAACTACGCAAAGGAAGACCAGGCATGCTCCCAGGTCCCATCTTCCTTTGGCACCAACAGCCAGGAACACTGGACTTCAGAGCAATATGAAATGCTGTTGATTGAAACAGCTGCCTCGCTTGTGAAGACAGCCATTCAGTCATCTGTTGAGCAGCTTGTCAATGAAATGGCTTTGGAGCAAAATAAACAAAACAGTGTTTTATGATCACAGGAGCCTCTTTGTAAATTAGAGGCAGGCCTGCTACTGTATCAGGCAAATGGAAGCATTTGAACAAATTGGCTTGTGCTAGGAAACAAAGTACCATTTGGATTTTCTTTGCCCATTGCCAGCACTGCTTGATCCATCCTTAACGACCAGTTCAGTATTAATGCTGCGAGGAAATGTGCCAGATGTTCTGAAGTATTTAAATTTAGCATGAGAGATTAGGGAGGGTCTTAATTCCTTGAGATATTTGCAATATCTGTGATTAACTTAATTTTGCATGTTGGTATAATGGATGTATATTGTATAAACAGCTTGTAAAAACAAGGGGAGGGTCTTTTGCTGCATGGTGACATGTCTTAATGGTTTACTCTCTATAGTAGATCTAGGAAAGACGCCCATTCTCTCCCTTTCCTTTCTTCTCAATTTATTTATTTCATTTGCAAATACCAAGTTATTCAAGTATTATTGTCAATGATTGAGCAGGTTTTTTTTTTAACCCACTGCCTTTCGGATAAGTTTGGCCTTTCTTAATTTTTAGCTGAAATTACAGGAACTGGTGTTCCACATCTGGAGGTGAGTAGGTTGGAGAAATCTGGCTCAGGGTAGGAGAAACTCAATTTATTAAACAAATGGATCTAAAGCAGGGGTCCCCAAACTTGGCAGTGTTAAGACTTGTGGACTTCAGCTCCCAGAATTCTCCAGCCAGCATAGCTGGTTGGAGTAGCTGGTTGGAATTCTGGGAGTTGGTTGGAATTCTGGGAGTTGAAGTCCACAAGTCTTAAAGCTGCCAAGTTTGAAGACCTCTGCTCTAAATCAAGCTGATAATGGTTCCCCAAAAAGAGCTGAGGAGAGAAAAAGGAATTGGTGACACCCCCATCCAAAACAGAAATTAGATTGAGCAACAGTACCCAAAAAGCATATTTTTTCACATAAAAGCTACCCATTTCTACTGGAGTAGATGACTTCAGTGTTTCTGAAGTCCTACCAATCACTTTATCAAAGAATCTCAGCCCCATCAAGAGAGAAGCAAACATTTCTTCAGAGAAATTGACAAACTCTATTCAGAGACATTGGTTATGGTAAGTTTTAAAGACATAAAAGATACTACTGCCCACAATGATTTTATTAGTATAATTTTAAAATAATGACAAAGAGTTTAATCCTTGCCACTAAAAGTGTTTTCCACTGACCACAAATTCTGAAACACTTTTAATTCAAATAATAAGAGCTCACGGGGGCTGAAACAGTGGGTTTGTATTGCAGTGTGAATTACCTTTCCCCTAAATTCAATCTAAATAAGACAGAAGGAGAGAGGGAGAGGAAGAGGGAGAGGGGGGGCAGAAGAGAGAACACACTAAGCCTAAATCTTTCAGAGGCCGCTCTAATTCCAGACCCTGGGGAACATTCAGTTGAGTTCTTCAATTCCCTTTGCTTCAGGACAGTCAACTGAGAGCTGGCTGCTCTGGCCTCCTTTACTCTGTCTCTCACGAGATCCTTCCCAAATTGGGTCAGTGAGTCTCTTCCCATCTACCCATGTTGGAGAAACTCAGGACTACAAAAGCCTTAAAATAGTGCTTGCCCTAGTTCCATGTAAGGATGGAAGATGGATAGAGTGATGGAAGAAGGCAAGTGATTTGTTCAGAGCTCTAGTAAAGGACTGCTTTCCCCGCTAAAGGTTGTACACATTTTGAAATAATTTGGAAGTCTTTGAGATCTTATAAAAGCGCCACATCTCTGTGATCCAGTAAAGCAGCCCCTTTTTTTGATCTTCTTCACCAACTTGAAGAAGGAAATGATCCTTTAGTTAATGGAATGAATATTACAATTCTTTAAGCAGATACATTTTTTTCAGACTTGCATGACATGCATTTTTGAATAGTAGAGATTGGTATCCTTGCATGAGGTCTGAAGTATTTCTCTGAATGGTAAAGAATGAAGAGCAAAGAAGTTAAGTGAATAAAAGTGTAGTAGAGAAAGAAGAAGAGATTCTGGTGCTGTTTTTGGTTCTAATCTTCATTTTTCTTCCATTTACAACTGAGGCACTTCAACCTCTCTGAAACAAGCTGAGAATTTATGAAGAAAACATCAAGGAAAAATCCACTCTAGTTTACTAAATTCAAGGGTTTTGTATCCTCTGGTGTGCATTGGGAGATATTTGGAGTATAGTGAATTAAATAGGTTGTTTTCAGAAACTTAATTCCCACTTTATCATGCAAAGAAAACTCAGTGCAGCCAAATTCCATGAATATAAATTAAGAAATATCAGGCCATGTTTATAAATTGCAATGAATGAAAAAACAGAGAAGTATGAAAGTTTCAACAATAAAATACGGTAAAAGCAAAAGCAAAGCAAAACTCCAAAACTTTCTAAGCAAAATTACAGAAGTAGGGAAGGCCACTAGATGTTGATCCTCCAAATTCTCCAGATCATCCAAGAAATTCTATCTATGTGGTTATTAAGAATTGACACTGGCTTGACAGCTTTTAATCAATCAATAAAAGCTTTTTAGAACAGTCAGTTAATTCTTTATCAGGTACTGGAAGACTTTCAAGGAAGGAACTTGGTGACATTCCATGACAGATATTTCATAGCATTTCCATCATTTCCACATCAACATACTTTGTAAAAGTACCTGTTTGCAATTGTTTTTTTAATACAAGTCTTAAAAATAAAAAGTATCTAGATCATCCTGAGTTGGCTATACATGAAACTTGCTTTCTGTACATGTCACTGTTGTATCAATTACTCAAGGACCCAAATAAATTGGATGAAGGCATCTCATGTTATCATCAGGAAGGGAAGGTACAGTCACTTTTGAGATCTTTGAAGAATTAGGTGCGTCTGAAGCTGGATGAGACAGCCAGTTTGGTGTACAGTTATGGCATCAGGATAGACACTGGGAGATGAGCTCTAGTCTCACCTTAGGTACAAAGCCAGCTGGATGACATTGGGCCAAGCACTCAGTCTCAACCCTAGGAAGTAGGCAATGGCAAACCATCTCTAAAATGTTTCCAAGAAAACTACTGGAACTAGTCCATGCTGTTGCCAAGAGTCAATACTGACTTAAAGGCACATGTGCACACACCCAAATCCATACATGAGCCATATGAGACAAATAACTGGCTTTCAAGGGAAGATTACTGTGGCTTGTAACCTATTCTGTACCTCCCTGGCCCTATTCCACTAAGGAAAAACAGGAATGCTTGAGAAGAAATGCTGGGTTCAGAAATTACAAAATCCATAGTAACGAACTGGCTGTACGTCCACATCAGTGGTGGGTTGCCCCCGGTTTGGACCGGTTTGCAAAAACCGGTAGTAAAACCAGCGGGAGGCTCCACCCACTGACCCAGATGTCATCAAAGTTGATCTGCGCATGCACAGAAAAGTGCGAGGGCACAATGCGAACCGGTAGTAAAGGTAAGTAGAACCCACCCCTGGTCCACATGAAATATTTGTGTCTTGTGTATAGCCACATGAGGCACAGCTCATCGGTGTATAGGACTATTATATTGCGGCCGCTAGACGACCATGCCAGTTTTGAGAGGGCGGTTACAGAAACTGACTTAATAAATCAAAGAAATACAGGAAACTATTAATTCTTTGCTGCCATCAATTAATGATTGGATGACTACAGCATAAATATGGCAGTTCTACTGTACATGAAGCTGGGAAAGGCTGTGCAGCTATTTCTATCCTGACCCTAAAGTTGTTTGTAGTGTGACAGGAATATGCACCATAAATGCAAGGTTGTGCATTTTGTTTCCTATTAAAGTAACTGTTGGAAAATTCCTGTGGGTAATTTCCAGCTTGGTTTGCACTCCACACACTTACTGTAAATTCCTGTCTCTAGATTGCAATGAACACATGCACTTCTCAGTGCATCTAGCAAAAATATGGTTTGATGTTGTTTATTAAGATCAAAGCAGGGATCAAAATCAGCTAATTCGCAAAATTGGAGCAAAAGGCAAATAAAAATAAGGAGGAGAGAGAGATGAACAACAAAAATAGTTTACATGATGAATCCATCTATGCATATCAAAAGGTCTCGGAATTTTCTAGAGCCATTGGAAACAATCCCTGTGCATAATTAGCATGGGCAGCCCAAAAGGGAATAGCTTGCTTTGATCCATCTGTATATAATGGCAGTGGAATTGAGATGAGAAGAGTTTTATTTATTTAGCTTATTTATACAGTATGTTGGTAGAATTATACTAAGAAAATACCCCAGTGTCCTTTACCACTTTGGTATCGAGATATGGGTTGGTTCCTTTATTCTAAGGAGATAGCCTCAGAGTCTCCAGGTTTATCTGCAGAGATAATCTGCAATGACACACAAGGACATATGAAGTAACATTCCCAGTGAAAGGCCCTGAAAGGTCATACAAGCAAGCATAGATAGTTAATCTCCCACATTTGGAAAGACGTTTCAAGAGATGCAATCACTTTGGATAATCCACATTTATTTTTTGTCATGTTTCATTTAACCATTTCTAAGTAAATGAAAAATCCTCCCAATGTCTATCTTTGGACATAGATTTAATAATAGCATTTCCTTAGCAACCTATCAGAGGTAGTCTTCACTTTACGACTCGCCATTTAACAAATGTTCGAAGTTATGAAGGACTTGAAAAGTTACTTATGATCTATCCAAGAAGTTACAACTGCCGCACCACCCTGTGGTCACATGATCATCTTTTTGGGCATTTGGCAACTGGTTCGCATTTACAATCTGTTGCAGCATCTTGAAGCCTAATGATTATGTTTAGCCATGTTTTTTGCCACTTTCTGGCAATAAATAGCCATTGGATAAGATGGATTTGGACTTACAACCATGTGATTCACTTAATGACTGGTGACTTGCTTAATGAGCATTGTAAAAATGGTTGTAAAATTGAGTCTGGTCCCATGGTAACTTGCCTTATAACTGTAATGACTTACAACCTGTGAGATGTAAATGCCTTATTCCCTAATGTGTAAATAATGTATATATGGGACATCGGGGGTTAACTTATTCTTTGGTTCCTAATGTATTCATAATTCACCACTCCCATTCTTGGCTCCACCCCTTGTATATATAAGGAGCCACCTTCACCATTTTCCTTGCTTCTATCTGTGAATATTCAGTGAATATAGAATGCCTGTTATAATTAAAGAGAAATATATTTAAACCTCTAACTCTTATTATCATTATTGAGTCTGATCCTGAAAATATTGCAACAAGCTGGTAGCAGAGGATGGTTAATTGACTCAATAAATACTTAAAGATGTCTAAGAAAGATAGGCCCAACACCAGGGCCTACAGCAAAGAAATAGAAACTGAACAAGAAATAATCAACGAATCCACAAACGCGATTTCGAGAGAATCCGAAGAATACACCACTGAAGAAGAAGAACTAATAAATGAAAATAATGACCAGGAGGAAATCGAAATAGAAAATAACGAACTCAGGTCAGAGATATTAAAACTATTAAAAAGCCAGAAGAATGATGAAAGCCTCATCGCGAATCTCCAAGAAATGCTGAAAAACAGCGGAGCAGCGAGAGAGAAAAACATTGCTAAAGAGAAACCCAAAGACCAAAAAACTGTGAGTGATATGACTACAGAGAAAGTCGTTATGAAAAAGAAAAGATGTGATCCCGCGCGAAATTTTGAATGGCAGCCATCTTGGTTCCAACAAGCCTCCAAAGTGAGCGAAGCAGAGCCAATCAAAATGCTCAGTTCAAAATTTCTGGCGCGAAAAACGTTATCAGACAACGAAAGCGAAAAGGAAGATTCAAACTCTTCAGAAGAACCAGAATCAGAAAGCGAAGACGACTTAACGAAATCCCAAGTAAAGTCAGCAATGAAGACGCTTTTTGCTGCATTTGGGCCAAAATTAAAAATTTCCAAAGCGACAACGAAGAAGCTAGAGAACAAGCCGATACCTCAAGACCTGCACGCTCCCATCCTGACTTCGAGAGCGACGACGCCCGAGCCCAGAGAGCCATGTCGATTCCGCCCTACACCGCAGACCGGATCAAGTACCAACGCACACAAAAGAAAGAAAAGAGCAGTCGCCGCCATCAAAACTCCTAAAACCGAGCCAGAAACCGACTCGTCTGAAGAGGAGCGGAGCGAGCGAGCTGCAATGGAGAGAACCTTCCACGACGACGCCAAAGAAGAAATGAGCAACGCGCATGTGCGAAACTACGTAGACGGTCCGGAAAGACTTGAACTGGCCAGAGAACCGCGCAGACTCGTTGCGAGCATCCCCATGCCGTTTTGCAATTTCCTGCACTTGCGAGACCACGGACTACCTCAGGTTGTAAGTAATGGACAAAATAATGTGGGAAACTTACCCAGTGACTTCCCAAAACTTAGAGTTGATGGCATTAATTTGCAAGAATGGTATCAACAGCTCCAGGTTGTCTTTATGAAAGAAAATTTGCTATTCTTTATCACTAGTCCTCCAAGAAGACCTTGGACTTTAAAAATAGATTGTTTACATCATAGAGCATTTTTCTTAATAATATCTAGCGTGTCTCCTGCAATGTATCATAGCATCAAACCAAACCTAACTGTTTCAGAAATAATTCAATGCATGTTTAATCTGTTTCACAGCGATAGTGTAGCTACCACTACAAGAATGTCTAAGGATTTCTTTTCTTCCAGAGTAAAACCAGGGGTTTCCATAAGTGAGCATTTGATATCTCTAAACAAAATAAGAGCTGAGCTGCATTTGAGGGGGGAAGTGATTTCAGATCAAACAATGAAAAGTGTTATTATCAATTCACTTGATTCATCATGGGATAGTTTTATGTCACACTTAGACACCATCAATCTAGGATATTTATCCATAGAAAGTCTATCTAACAAATTGATAGCAGAAGACAATTCAAGAAAAAATCGTTCCAGCAATCACACAGAACACAAATCTTTTAGGAAGGTAGCTTTCCAGGAAAAATACAATGAAGCTTTTAAATGCCATAATTGTGGGTCCAGGGAACACAATAGAAGAGACTGTCCCAAAATCTCAAAGGAGAGACATAGGTCAGAGTATAGGAGCAAATACAATTATAGGCAGTCTTCCACAGATAGACATAAATATAGAAGCCCACCAAATTACAGAGATAGTAGAGGGGGTAGAGAAAATTCAAAAGAGAGAAAATCTGGTTCACTGAATGGACTAAATAAACAAGACAGCACTAAAACACAACAAAATGAGAACAATAATTGGCTTATTGATTCTGGGGCAACCAACCACACCACTAATAACAAAAATATATTGTCTTCATTTACAGAAGATAAATTTGTAATAAAGGTAGCTAATCAAGAAAAGGTTCAAGTATTAGGCAGAGGAAATGTGACCTTGCCTGGCCTAGGAAAAATAGAGGGGGTATTGTTAATTCCAGAAATACCTCATAACATACTAAGTGCCATAAAACTAAGCAGAGATTCTGACATCAATATAGTTTTCTCAAAGGGGAAAGCAACTTTAGAGAAGGACAAAACAAATGTAGGCACTGTGATGATTAAAGGAGGCCTACCCTATCTAATAACAAAAGAAAGATGGTTACATAACATTGATTCAAATATGGAAGATTGTATTGAGGCAGATGATGAAAATGTTAGTAACAGTGACAATGATGAATGTAAAATATCTCATGATCACGCAAATACACACAATGAGAAGAAACCAAGAATAGGTAAACCAATTCATGATGAGTGTGCTCACATCTTGCATAGGAAGTTAGGACATGCAAGTTTTCCTGTAGTACAAAAAATGACTGAACACGCAGAAGGTGTCAAAATAAAAAATTGTGAAAATTATTTGGAATGCTCAGTATGTAAATCCACTAAACTAAAAACTAGTCCCAGACCAAAAAAATCCAACAGATCAACTAACAAAATTTTTGACTTAGTACATATGGACCTAGTTGGTCCATTAACTCCATCAATCACTTATAGAAAACGTTACTTCCTAACAATAGTAGACGATTACAGTCGCTATGGTTTTGTTTACACATTAAAACACAAGGATGAAACCTTTCAGAAATTTAAGGAATTCTACAAACGCATAGAAACACAACATAATATCAGAATAAAACAAATTATGACAGATAGGGGATGTGAATTCATGTCTAAAGAATTCTCCCAATGGTTAAAGGATAGAGGAATGCTACATTTCACGTCTAGTCCATTTTCTGCGTTCCAAAACGGGATTGCAGAGAGAAAGAATTCCACACTACAAACCATGATTAGGTGCACATTAGAGGATGCTGGTTTAGGCAAACAATTTTGGTCAGAGGCCTTACATTATTCAAATTACACTCAAAATAGAACCTGGTCCAGTACTGTGAATAAAACACCATATGAGGTGATGTATAATAGGAAACCCAAATTAGCACACATGCACATATTTGGAGTCACTGCAGACGTACACATACCTAAGCAGTTGAGAAGAAAGGGAGAAAACGTATCCAGAAGATTAAGATTTATGGGATATGAAACTGGCACCAAAGGGTACAGATTCATTGATAATAATAACAAATTTATAGTCTCCAGAACAGCTGTGTTCCATGAACAGGCCAATTGGTCTAAATTACATCTTAATGAAATATTTCCAAATAAATGCAAAGATACAAAATCTTGTGAGGAAGGGACAATAGAAAATCAAAATATCAACAAAAATAAAAACAAAACCAAAACTTGGACAAATAGTCAGCACAAAATAAAGACAGACACATTAACAAAAAAGGAAGCAAGATATTTGCATGATAACCATAGCAAACCCGAAAGAGCTATTAGAAACAATAGAAATCAAGTACCAAATAAATACAGAGATTACATAATGCATATGGATGGTGAACAAATGACACCTAATACATATGAGGAAGTATTAAAACTCCCTCGTGAAGAAAAGGAAAAATGGGAACTAGCTATGAAAAAAGAGATGGAAAGTTTGCAAGGATTAAATGTGTTTACACCTGCGATTGCACCTAAAGATAAAACGATTATAGGTACCAGGTGGATTTATAAAATTAAGAATCTAGAAGGAGGCAATACTCTATACAAAGCTAGATTGGTTGCACAAGGTTATGCACAAAAATATCCGGAGGACTACACTGACACATACTCCCCCACAGTGAGAACAGAGAGTGTTAAAACAGCTCTAGTAGTGGCATCTGCACTCAATCTTGATGTATTTCAATATGACATACAGACTGCGTATTTACACGCAAAACTAGATAAGGAAATATATGTAAGAGCACCACACAGTCAATACACTAATAAGAATGAAATTTGGCTATTGAACAAGAGTCTATACGGATTAAAGCAATCTGGCAAAAGATGGTACGATTGCTTGGTAAAAGTACTTAAGACCATGGATTTCAACGCTACCACTGCTGATAACTGTTTCTTTGTAAAAAAGAGTGATGATCATATTGAATTTGTATTAATTTATGTAGATGATATTTTATATATAGGAAAACACAAGGAGAGAAGAGAAACCTTTGTAAATAAGCTAAACGAACATTTCTCGTTGAAATCTCTAGGTAAAGTAAACAAATACCTTGGTGTACAAATTAACAAAACTAGAAGGGGATTCAAACTTACTCAGAAAGATAAAATCATTGAACTTCTGAACAAATGCAATTTAAACAATGCCAAACCCTGTGACACTCCTATGCAAACTGATTTCCTTAGAAACACTGATGAATCTTCCCCTGAATTCAAGGATAATACATTTTATAGATCAGTCATAGGTTCACTTCTTTATATATCTAATTGGACCAGGCCAGATATTGCATTACCACTCAACTTATTGTCAAGATATGTTAGCAAACCAACAATGTATCATTGGGAAGCAGTCAAAAGAATTCTAAGATATCTGAAAAGTACATTAGACTTTTGCTTAGTATTAGAACCTAGTAATGATAAAGAACCAAAACTTACATGTTACGCAGATGCGGATTGGGCTGGAGATATATCATGCAGAAAGAGCACTTCTGGTTATATTTTTCTATTAAATGACTGTCCAGTTTACTGGTACACTGGTAAACAAGAACTAGTAGCCACTTCGACCACAGAAGCGGAATATGTTTGTTTGTCCAAAGCTGCAAATAACCTTGTATGGTTTAATGATTTGATTTCAGATGTTTGGAAAAAACCTGCTTTGCCTTTTGTTATGCATGAAGATAATAAAGCAGCCATTGAAATATCCAGATCCGATGCCATTGGACAAAGGTCCAGGCATATAGATATAAAATTTAAGCATGTGAGACAATTGTCTCAAGATGGATTTATCAAAGCAGTGCATTGTGATACCTCTGAACAATTAGCTGACATATTGACGAAGCCTTTACCTTCTAAACAGCACAAATATTTAACATCAAAATTATATGTCTTATATTGTCCTGAATCTGAATGTAATTGGTGTTGTATAGCGAACCGGCATTTAGAGGGGGATTTGTGAGATGTAAATGCCTTATTCCCTAATGTGTAAATAATGTATATATGGGACATCGGGGGTTAACTTATTCTTTGGTTCCTAATGTATTCATAATTCACCACTCCCATTCTTGGCTCCACCCCTTGTATATATAAGGAGCCACCTTCACCATTTTCCTTGCTTCTATCTGTGAATATTCAGTGAATATAGAATGCCTGTTATAATTAAAGAGAAATATATTTAAACCTCTAACTCTTATTATCATTATTGAGTCTGATCCTGAAAATATTGCAACACAACCAAAATTCCAGGCTCAATTGTGGCCAATGACTACTTGCATTGGGTTTGTCTCATTATCCAGAGCAGCTGTTTCTCAGCACAGTGTGCAGTTCCATCACATCCAAATTGTACCACTGTACACACATAAATATTGCCACTATTTGCTTATCTATTCCATGCTGCTTCAGCTAACTTTACAACCTAACAGTGAAGTCTGCTTTAGTCTTTATTTGGAGTAAATTGCTCTTGAAATCCCCAAACTCCTCTGGATTCCTTCATCTCTTACCCTGTCATTTAGTAATGTAATAGTGAAGCATTGTATAAAACCACAGATCAAAATCCCACTACTGGTTCACACAAAAATTAAGTGAAGTTGAACAAAGCAGCTGCTTTTTATGTTGTACTGGGTCTGAGTCTAAAACAGTGAAGCAGCTGAATGCTGCTAGCTAGCAGGAGGAGGACAATTTAAGCAATGTTCAGCAGTGCTCAGAGCACATTAAAAGATTCCCCGATACTAGCAGTCATTTTTTTTAAAAAAACCCAATTTATGCATTTTGAAATTTTTTTCCAATCAGCCAATGGCTGTAAGATATATTTATCTTCATTTATCTATGCAACAGCCACATTATTGGTGTTTTAGTAATTAATGGTCACCGATCTGTGATACTTTTTCAATCGCCTCAGCAAAAGTAGAAGCTTACCAGAGCAGAAAGGATAAATTACAGAAGCATAGTTTTGCCCAGCTAGGGGTGAAGTACACATTTCATAAACTATATAATTTGGCTTTTGTGTGAACTTACTATAAATAAGCTACTAGGATGGAAAACAATCAGGGGCATGGTTGCAGCATAAAGAGAAGGGGAGAGGGGGTGTAGTCATTTCTTTCCAACTTCAATACATTGGAGCGCTTCCCTCTACTTCATTCGATTAAAATGAAGTAACCAATCCTGCCTCCCACCCACTCTCCCACCCCTGCTGCAATTTGCAAACCAAAAATAGGAATAAATGGAGGAATAAAATGCATTTAATATATGGTGTCATTTGAGTCAAGGGGGAAGCTCATCAACGCTATGGTGAAGGGCAACATTATTCCAGTTTTTCACAGTTGTAGTTCACTAGCTAGCACAGTGAGATTGCCAATTCCATGGTTTGGGTTTAAATTATTCCCATACAGTTTGCCCTTGGAACATGTTTTTGGGGGTCTCCCAGGGGTGAAATGCTCCCTTCGGACCAGATCACCCGATCCAGTAGCGATGGAGGTGGGTGGTTCGGAGAACCGGTAGCCAAAATCCCTGCCCCCCCCCCATACCCAGCTGAGTCACACAATCATCAGAGGTTTTTTTTTTTACTTTTAAAAGCATTTTTTTCTACAACCTTTTTGGCCGAAAAAAATGCTTTTAAAAGTAAAAAAAGAAAGCCTCTGATGATCGCGCGGCTCAGCTGGGATCCTCAAAGGCTTTTAAAAGCATTTTTTCTACAACTTCTTCAGAGGTTGTAGAAAAAATGCTTTTAAAAGCCTCTGATGATCCCAGCTGAGTTGCCTGATTGTCAGAGGCATTTAAAAGAAAAAAAGCCTCTGCTGATCAGGCAGCTCAGCTGGTATCGTCAAAGCCTTTTGAAAGCATTTTTTTACAACCTCTTCATCGAAGATGTAGAAAAAATGGTTTTAAAAGTTTAAAAAAATGGCCACACCCACCCAGTCACATTACCCACCACCACCAAGCCACGGCCACAGAACCCATAGTAACAAATTTTAGATTTCACCACTGGGGTCTCCCCAGTGACACACTGGCATGTTCTTTGTTTCTGGACCTGAAGCTGAATCCATCCTTGTTACAGGTTAGAAGCAAATTAAAAACCGTATCCAGTCTTGTACTCTGCTCTTTTTAAGCTGCTCAATTTTAATGGGTTTTAAAATGTTACTGATTGTTAAATGTAATGAATTGCCTACAGCTGCAATATAGGAGTAAATGGGATATAGATTTTAAAATATTGAAATTGGGAAATGTAAATTAGGTTTATTTAACCTTCACCCACTGATATTCTTGTTTTGCAATCTGTAAGAAATGGTTCAACGTTGTTTTAGGATGCACTGGAGAAATCTAAACAGCCTACCACCTGGCTGTTAAAACTCCCTCTGTTCCATTTCCTTTCTGGTGTAAATAAGGCCATAGCTATTATTTTAATTTAGAAAACATGATCCTCTTGTGAGGGCTCATTGTTTTCCAAAGATTAGACACATCACATCATAGAAGATAATTGCACACAAGACTTTATTGTAGCAACACCTTTCCTGTTGCCCTGGATTAAGTTCCTTCTCTTAGGCTTTTCAAGTTGATAAAGCCATGTAAATAATTTTTTGATGATTAATTCTTATAACAAGTACCATGTTTTCCTGAAAATAAGACCCTGTCTTATATTTTTTTGAACTCCGAAATAAGCGCTTGGCCTTATTTTCAGGGAGGTTATATTATTTTGGGGCACATGGAGGAAACCAGAGGAAATGGCAGGGACCAGCTGCACATGCATTTAAATATTTTTGGGGAGGGCTTATTTTCAGGGGGGACTTATTGTAGTGCATGCGCTCAAAAGCCCAATTGGGCTTATTATCAGGGAATGTCTTATTTTCGGGGAAACAGGATAAAAGTCTTAAAGTTTGTAAAGTGACATTCAATCTTTGTCTCCCTCCAATGTTGTATTTATTCATCATATTTATATAGCCATTCATCTTACAAGATATGACTGTGGGCAGCGTACAATAAAAAACATCTAGTATTAAAAACATCTGCACCAATTCTACACATACCAACCAATAGTGAACACACTGTGGCCGTCACAATATGAGCATTAGTCACTTCCTCACTGCCACAACTGTGGTCCTTAAACAAGGCAATTGCTAAATGAGAACCACCTGTTTATTAAACTCCTAAAATAATATTTTCATACTACTACATCGGTGGCTTTTTTGCTTCTTATAAATCAATGGATTTTTTTTTAAAAGTAAGTGTTAGAGTTAATGTCAGTATTCATTACTAGATTAGCAGAGGGGACTTGAACTTATAGACAATGCAACCACTTCATTATTTCATCCTTACTTTGTGATCCCCAAGTCTGTTGACACAATCATGTTTTGAGGGACTTGTAGAAGGGTATCAAAGATGGAGTCAATTCAACCTCGGGCAGGGTGGTGATATTCCACAGTGAGGATGCTATGGCAAAAATAGTCCATCTCTCAAGTCCCACCAGATGTAATTCCTCCAGAGACAGAATCTGCAACATGCCTTTTCTGCTGGACCATCCGATGGTCCATGCCAATTAGAAGTCAATATCAGCACCTTGAATTGGACCCAGAAGCAAATTAACAACCAATGCAGCTAGCAGAGCAGAGGTATAATGGGTGCTATTTCCGTGCCACCACATTTTGTACCAGCTGAAGCTTCCAGATACGCTTCAAGGGCAGAGGCATAGAAAATAGTGGTGGTGATTATTAAATGAAGCCATGTTTTTCAATCTGGTGCCCTCCACTAATATTAGGACCATTATTGACCTCATGATTTCCAAGAATGATAACTAGAGCCTCCAGGGTATTCATCTGCAAGGCTTATCCCATAATGGTGCATCTTGTCCCTCATGTATCTCCAGGTATGAAGCAGGTCTTGCATTTCCACACAACAAGCAGTGAAGAACCTTGAGAATGGTTACCAAATCTGGGTTGCCAAAATTGGGATGTTTGCTAGATGGACATTGGAGGTATTCTTTTACTGCCATGTAGCAGTTGTCTAGATGTTTGCAGCCTCAGTATGATCACTCTATTTAAAACGGATGTACTGTATTTGCTTGTGGTAACAATTTCTCTGTACTAATTACTACCATACGAATGAAAAGAATAACAGAAAAGAATAAAAGAATAAAAAATGGAAATCAGTGCAATAGAAGATATGAAGCTAAGCTAATGTACCAACACGCAGCACAATGATAATGAATAAAAGTTTAATACATGACCAAAGTACCTCTTAATTTTTATGATTGCATATGAAAGTGCAATTATTTGAAAGGAATAATATGTTCGCCCTGGTTTGAATCTAGCCACTTTGCTGCTTGCTACATCTCTACATGTTTTTTTTTAAACTACATAGCTATGCATTCAGAAAAGGTGCAATCTAAAAGTCAGAGAACACAGGGGGAATCTGCCTTTTTGGAGTTTGTAACTATTACAGGCGATAATTTGTTTTTCCATTCAAATTGTTTCAAATGTCACGGTACACCCAGATACACAGACAGGCATTCCAATATTTTCACTGGTTTTTGTATTTAAAGATAAAAAGGTGTTCAAGCTGTGTGTTAAGTCATACTAAAGAGTTATTCCTGAAAATGAACTGAGCAATGGAACAATTCACCCACCTTTCAGCTGTATTGTGGCAGCACAAAGAGCACAGTAGGAAAAAAGCAAAGCAGCTCTGCAGCCAGCTTTGCAAAATAGTTAATATAAAGTTGCAAGTCAGAAGGAAGGCAAGAGCTATTTGGAGAAAATGAGCTTTCAAAAACAAATACTCTTAGTTAAGTCTAATCTTAGACTTAACATGGACCATCGATGCTTGGCTTAGTACCTTTGAAGTAGGTTGGAATGACAGCTCTTGGAATTCTTAGCCACCAGCACCCACAAATCATATAGACAAACACATCTGGAGGCCATCATGTTGAAGAAACATGCAGAAGAGACGCTTTAATTTGTGGGCTGCTTTGGAGAGGTTAGCAGCACTCAGATGATCTGGAGTAATATCAGAAGCTGCATGGAGATGTCCCTGGAGTTACCAAGAACTAAGCTGTAGTGAGATACATGCAGGTAATCCTCGGTTTCACAACCACTTTTTCAGTGAGGGATCCTTGATGCTGTCTGAGCTTGGATGTTTCCTTGTATATGGGTAACATCAACAGTGCTAGTAGGGAATGGGGTTTCCATTGGAAGATAGGACTGAGCTGAATGGGTGGTATTGTGTTTCCCCGAAAATAAGACTGGGTCTTATATTAATTTTCGCTCCAAAAGACTCATTAGCTCTTATTTTCTGGTTAGGTCTTATTTTGGGGGAAATACGGTCCTAATGCATCCATCTGGCTGACAATCTTAACTGGGGTTTATTTTGGGGGTAGGGCTTAAATTATGAGCATCCTGAAAAATCATGCTAGGACTTATTTTCCAGTTGGGTCTTATTTTGGGGGAAACAGGGTAGTTACAATCAGTCCTCAAAGTTCTAGTTGTCCCAGCACTCTTTGGTATGTGATCAGAGTCTGGGCACTTGGCAACCAGTTGCCACTTACAACAGTTGTAGTGTCCTGTGGTCATGTGATCTCCATTTGTGATCTTCCCTGCTGACTTCCTACAAAGTCAATTGGGAAACTGGCATAGATCACAGATCACTCTGGTGTCTTCCACCAGCAGCAACTACACCCACCCCACCATGCTTGTGCCAGATCCACCCCTTGCGCACCCTGTAGCAGCCACCCCAAGCCCTGCCATGTTTACATATGGCCTTGTATGCCCTCCTGCACCTTGCAACAACCACTTACCATCGGCTTGTGAGCTTCTTAGAGCTTTGAACTTCCTGCTGTCTTCCCCACAGACTTTGGTTGTTGGAAGCTGGCAGATAGTTTGCAAGATTAATAACCTACAAACCTTGTTTAACAATGGCAATGGAATCTGCTGGGACTGACATTGCTAAGTGATGCTGTCGTATGACATTATGCTTTACGACTGCATTGTTTAGTGAGGGAAATTCTGGCCCCAATTACCATTGTTATTCAAGGACTACCCACAATTATTTCTTTATAAATTTCAACATCTATTGTGCTGAAAAATAACACAGGAAGTGAGGGATAGGTTAATTTTTAGTGAAAGCACATGATTCAATGAAGGTGGAAAACATCATTGGCAGAGTTTAAAACTGGAAGAGCTAATTTTTCATAGCACAAGATAGCTCTCTATTAGCACTTGGCTGCCATCTAATGGCCAACAAACTCCTATCGTTCTGAGAAAGTTTGTGCTGAAATGAAACTGAAGGCAAGATGCAAAGTCACAGTATTTGCAGCTGTAGCCAGAGAAGGATAACTAGAATCTGAAGGACGCTCCCAGCACCTCTGCCTTCCTACTAGGCCAGTGCACAAAACATGATCTTGCATCCTCTAAAAAGGCCTTAATTCTAAAAAGTTTCTCCAAGGACACTATTTCTGCAATCAACTGCAATTTTATATTTTAAAAATTATACATTGCTTTGCAAAGATATCACTCTTTTGCATATATGAACTAATGCAGAGTATTTGTAGAAAATCTTAAAAAGTATGTATGGGGAAAATACCAATACCATGTTCTTGTTAACAAAAAGATTTCTGTGATGATCATCTATGCTCCTGTTCACTGCAGGAAATACAGGTAGACTTAATACATTGAAATTCTTAGATTACAATGACTATTGGAATTTCCATGGCTAAGTGAAGCAGTCATAACGCACGACATCATGTAACCATATCATTTAGTGACAGAAATCTCAGTACTCCCAGATGACGTTGTAACTCCAGGACCACCCGGGTTAAGCAGGTAGAGGCAGGAGTCCCAGATTTGAAGAAGCAGCTCAGCGGGTGTGTAAATGCTGTAGAGCAGTGCTCTGGACAGGCTCTGCAGAGCACAGGTGGGCAAAAAAGCAGCAGGAGTGACTTCTGAATTCCTGCAAGCTTCCCCATTGGCTTTGCTTGTGAACATTGGAAATCACGTGATTGTGGCTAGCTGAAACACTGTAATTACAAGCTGGGCACCAAATGCCTGTAATCCAGTCATGTGACTGCAGGGATGCTACAATAGCCAGAATTCTAAGGACCAGTCATTAGTCCCCCTTGTTCAGCACTGTTGTAATTGTATTTGTAATTTGTACAATTACAATTTGTAATTGTAAATGTAATTGTAAAACGGTCACTAAATAGAATGACAATAACAGAAAGACAGAAAACAAGTGCTTGTAACCTGAGGACTACCTGTACGTATCAGAACAAAAGACCACACTGGAAAAACTGTTCCTTTGTCACTGATTCTACCTGTCTCTCCCACTACTTTCTACCAAACTTTTTAGCTGGGGAGTTTAGGAACAGAACTTAGAAATGTCTGTATGCAAAGTATATATTCTATCACGTTATGTTGTTGAGTGATCAACATACATTGCCAACCAGTGGTGAAATCCAAATTTTTTTACTACCGGTTCTGTGGGCATGGCTTGGTGTGCATGGTGTGGCTTGGTGGGCGTGGCAAGGGAAGGATACTACAAAATCTCCATTCCCACCCCACTCTGGGGCCAGCCAGAGGTGGTATTTGCCAGTTCTCCGAACTACTCAATATTTCTGCTACCAGTTCTCCAGAACCTGTCAGAACCTGCTGGATTTCACCCCTGTTGCCAACTCTCCACAAATCCATCGTAACTTTCATTTTTATGTCAGAGTCTTCATCCAAACTAACCCTTAATTCTGCAGAAGATGCTTGGGAGATGCCAGTCATACAAAGATCTAGTGCAAGCTGTTATAAAAAAGTAACATGAGAGAAATTTGATATTAACATACTGGATATAAATGTAAATAATGATCCTGCTAACAAAACAGTTAATTATGAATATTTAAAAATAAAGAGAAGCAGCAGGAGGATAAAAGCTAAGAGTAAAGACAAAAGTCGATGCAGAAAGTTGTAAAATTGTATATATCTGTTGTCAGTATTGTATTTTAACGTCTGATGTGCGTGTGTTTTTGTTTTTTGTTTTTGTCTCTTGATTTCTTTTGCTATTGTGTGTTTGGTTTTAAAATGTAAAATACTCAATAAAAAAATTTTTTTTAAAGAAAAGTAACATGAGAATCCACAATACAGAATTACTGAGTTTCTTTCCTTAATTTTTAATAATGAGTGAAGAATTTAAAACATAGAATTATTACCAGAATCAATTGGTGTATGCTTTAATGCTTTAGAAAGCAAGATGCTTTCAATGTCATAACCCACTCTATGGTTATCACCTTAACCATAACAGCATTAAGTATCAATTAAATTGCACTGTACCAGAAAGAAAATGGAACACCCACTCTCTAGTATACGTGTCTACAGCAGATGCAAGGAGGGCAAGTAATGGAATATGTGGTGGTATGAACCATATGATTCACATACGTTCTTTGGTGGCCTGGTTTCCTTTTACCCCTAACTTTTCCAAGCATAATTGCTTTCTCCAGTGACATGGCCAAAATAAGCGAGACACAGTTTTGTAATTTTGAGAGAATGCTAGGCAGTGTAATCAACCCATTTTACTTCTATATAAGAAATAAGGATAGAATGTAAACTAGTACTTCCTAATCTCAACAATTACAGCAAATTGGTTGGGGAAATTCTGGGAGTTGGAAGTCCTCACAAGTTAAGTTGCTGTGTCTGATAAACATTGATGTAAACATAAGAGTGCTCATATTTAGCAAATAATTTTGACCCAGAGGTAACAAGGTAAACTTTTTCAGAAGTAGAAAGTACTTGATCACATTATTAGAAATGTTTAGAATTATATATATTTGTTGATATTGCTTTGCTTTATAGTATTATTGTAGCTTCCTGGCTACTTATCAGTAAGTAAGGTGGGAATGGAGCAGAAAAGCAATTTAGTTTGTCTGGCTAAGATGCTGCAATAAAACACTGAAACTGAAAATTTCCTTTGCTTTGCTGTGTTAATAAAAAAAATAGAAGATTCCCAAAAGGTATCTTGAGTGCTGTGCCTTGGATCAACCTCCCACATGCTGATAACGAAGTCATTTTATTAAAATTACATTTTGGTGTGTAACAATTTCTAGCCTGGCACAAGAAATAATGCAACTGAACAAAAGAATTATTTACAGTACTTGAATTGTTTAATCTAATTTCATCATAACTAGTGAACTAATCAGTGACACGCTATAACCCTTCTTTAAACTGAAGAACATTAAACAGAATATTAATTTAAAACATATTTAATTTAAATTAAATATGATTTACAATAACCATTTTCTTTTATGAGTACTGCAATTTCCCTTTGTTGTCCTCCCAACCTGATGTATCATGGAAAGCTCTACAGGTGACATGCCAGCATTATATGGTTATTATTAAAAATATCTGTGACTATCACATCTTCCACAACAGTGGACTGAGCAGAACATGTACCACAACCCAATGTTGACAGAGAATAGCATTCCATGGTCTTTTAAGTTCCAGCAATCAGTCTGAACCAAATAGTTCCTGCATGTGAAATTTCCATTCTTTCGTTGGCTCTGATTGTATTTCTCAGCAATATTTTATGTACAAAATATTTTACATATTTTGTGTACAAAAATATGTACAAAGATCTGGCTATATCATATGCTTTTTCCAAATGCATTCCTGATGGCATACATTACTGGGGATATTCTGGAAAACAGCTGACCCACCAACTAGGAACATAAACAGGGTGTATTTCAGAAGAACAAATAACTCCTTCAACAGTATTCATACAATAGGGCTGAATGCATGAATGCACAGGCTACAAACTTGCAGGTCAAAGAGAATGGAAAAGGAGAGAACTATTCCACAAGTATGGTATCAATGCTCTCTTGAGAGAGGTCAGGATCCAATGCGTTTTGTGACTCCACCTGAGCTTGTGAGAGAGTGCCGCTTTTCACCATACTTGGGATCCAATTGTCACCATATGGCTGAAACTTGACGGCTGCCGTGTTGCCAACCCGCTGGTATCGGGCAAATTTGAAGTGTTTACCTTTGTGCGTATACATGTGTTCAAGAAGCTGGTTTTTTCGGAGAAATTTGTGACCACAAACAGTGCAGCTGATCTTTCTTTTCCGTGAAAAGGAAAAGTTACAGTTTAGTTCCACAGGTTCTGTGTCCTTGGACACCAGTGACAGCTGGCCAATTGGCAGTGCCTCTAAGTTGGGGTGGCTGGGATATTCCGAGTAGTGTTCGTTTTCTTTCTGAAGGAAGGAACTGAGTCGGTGGCTTTCAGTAGCTTCACAGTTTTCACTGAGTGGCTGTAGTTGGCTAAGGTTATTGCTTTCCAAGATGGAGGTGGGAACCCTGAAGGGCAATGAGTCTGACACATGAGTAAACAGGTGTTCACATAAATTGTTCCTGGATTCAAAATGTTCCCCGCAGTACTGACATAAATGAACTTTGAGGTTTTCTTTGGAAAAGGATGGACCCCTGGGATTTGGGGAGGATGATGTGTGACTCTGAGACACAACTGGCTCTGCATCAGTCTTCTCTTGCTTTATAGTCACAGGTGGATTTGCAGCCTCCTCTGGTGGTTTCCCAGGTGTCTTGGTAGAAGGATGGGAAACCTGCTGGTCCAAAGACCCATCATCCAGCCCAATTGCCAGAGATAGCTGGAGCTGAGGGTGATCTCCCTGATTAGTGGCTCTACTACCAATATTGGTTAAATTTTCCTTTGCTTGGAGATTCTCCTTCATAGCCTTGTGTGTGGTTGAGATCTGAATCCCATAAAGGTTTGAAGACTGCACAACCTCTGGAGAAAGCATCTGGTTCATTTCAATTGCCATGCGGGAAAGATAGTCAGCATGCAGGAAACGGATGCCTTCTTCTAGTCGCGTATGATTGACCATCTGTTTAGGTCCTTTGCCAGTGTACATTATATGAAGCAAGTAGCTGAATATGTCAGGTTGGATATCAGTGGGCTGAATCTTTATGCATTCACTGCTTGAAACAAAAGTGAGAGTTAAGTAAGAACATCATGGTTAAAGCTCTGTTTATAGAAGAATGAAGACAAGCATATTCAGTATGTCTCAAAGGAGCCTTAAGAACCAATATGTTAATTAAGATATACAATTTCAGGGATTCGGAGGCCCTTCTATTAATGCATAAAATGGAATTCCAAAGTAACGGCATATATAGGTGCATAAAATGGAAAAAAATATTAGGAAAATATTGGTCATGAAAATATATTAAAATGTCACTGCATATCTAAGAAGAAAAGCTGGCAGATACTCTAGGCTAATTTACATACAAATGATTGTTATGCTTTCCTCCTGGCTTGAGATTACAAGAACAGTGTCATCTGGAGACTGCGGCCACCATCCTGATTTCTCCCTGGTGACACCCACGAGGGAAGTGTGTTGTTTTGAAAACTGCTCCCCATTCCCACATTGCTGTTAACAGCTCTCAGGAGTGAAGCTAATAGAAGTGTTTTCCTCACTCAAGAGTGGCGACTTGATGCTGTTAGGAGTGACAGCAGTGCTATCCTTTGAACATAAGAGAGATGAGAAAGAAAAGCTTGAGAATTTTTTCTTGCCTCAAAAGCAAGACACCCCAACTCATAAAATTTAGCACCCAGAAAGGATTATTTGTATTTGTGAAGAAAAGAAGAAAAAAAAGAGGGAGGAAGATTCACACCTAGTACACTGATAGACAGGAGGAAGCTTACATTTCTTAAAAGTTACAACTCCCTGCCCAACTTCTCCCATGGCCTCCTTGCCCTTTTTGCTGAGTTTCCTCCCAGATTAAATCAAAGATAACATCCCTATTTTCAGCTAAAGAAGAGGAGGGGAAAGTTCACAACAGTCTTTCTAATAGGAACACTGAGCTTGTGGAAGATTTTCCATGAAATTCACAGTTTCCAGGCAATAAACAAACACCAGATATGCTTCTGTTGTCACTGCAACCAAAACATAAATGGCCACAGACTCACACAGCCCTACGATTGGATGGGAGAAGAATCATCCAGCAGTGGGACCCTCCAATAACTCTTCTGCTATGAAACAGAATCTTCTCATAGTAAGTCTGTTTTCTGATATATAACTGTATCCTTTAAACCAATATTTATCAAACTTGGCAATTTTAAGATGTGTAAACTTTATTTCCCAGAATTTTCAGTCACACATCCTAAAGTTGCCAAGTTCGAAAAATGCTCCTATATAATAATCTATATAATTAAAATGAAGATCATCTTGTCCATCACTAAAATGATCCCTTTTATCTGAGCTCCTAATTTACTATCTTTATTTTGCAGGCCATTTGGAGGATAAACAGATACATTATTTGAAATCATGCCCACCAGAAATTTCCATGATATATATAGAGGCCAGCAAATAAAATGCTAAAGATCACGTGAGAACTGTAATTTCTGAAGCTCCCATCAAAAAGTCAATGTGAGTCTTAAATGTTCTTCAAAAAAGGACACTGACTTACCTTGTCTGATGAATGAATATCATCTTAAAATAGTTGGAAAAAGCAGCCAGGACAGCTCGATGAGCTTTGAAGTAGACATCTCCAATTGCAACTGTGCAGTCACAAAGGAAGCCAAATTCTCGCTGCATGTTGAGTTGTTGCAGGAGGATCAGGCTGTGGCTTGCTGTATCCATTGTGCTTCTAGGAGACAAAAGAAGTTCTCTCAAGGAACATGCTAACTTCAGTGCTGGCAACTGCAGGAAAGCCTGCAATCTACTGCAAAACACATTATATCAGGTATGCCTTGCAAGAAAACAGAATCTCAGAGGCTAAAAAGATGCTGTCAGTTAATGAAGACAGCTGTCTTCTAAGCAGAATTGTTTCTCTGTCTTTTGAGGGATACAATATCTTCTTGTCCTGTTTTATCTCTGTAATGGTGTGTGGGAATGACCTTGGGAGAAGGGGGAAGAGCCACTGTAATTACTAGTAAGGCTGATGTCAGCCTTGTGAGGTAGTACAGATGAGAAGCATGCCCAGATAAAGTAATACTACTTTACTACAAGCTTACATTAATAGAATATTTCAAGCCGGAAATTTCTCCCCAATCCATCCATCCATCCATCCATCCACACCACCACCATCTGTATAGTCAAGAAACTAGGAAGGGTCCCTCCTGATATGCTTGCCACATCCACATTCCTGCTGAGGGCAAAGTTGCCTCTAATCTGATTGTTCCCCTGGTGTGGCTCTTTCCCTCGTCTCCCAAGGTCATTCTCACAATCTCACATACAATTACAGTATCTCAGGACTCTTTACCAAATTAGAGTTTTGATGTATCTATTTTGGGCCAGGCAATCTTTCAGAGGCCAAAGACAGTGTTAGGGTTATATTCACTGAAGCAATGAAGTAAACTGGGTGATATTGGTTTTGTACTTCCTTTTGAATAGGGAAATGTCTATGAAGAGTCTCAATCATCCAGGTCATAGTCACAGTCAAGCTGTTTTCCAAGGCACCCGAAGGCCAGACAAAGAATAATGGATGGAAACTGATCAAGGAGAGATTCAACCTAGAAATAAGGAGAAATTTTCTGACAGTGAGAACAATCAACCAATGGAACAGAAGTTGCCTTCGGAAGTTGTGGGAGCTTCACCACTGGAGGCTTTCAGGAAGAGATTGGACTGCAATTTGTCAGAAATGGTGTAGAGTCTCCTGCTTGGATGGGGGGGGGGGGTTGGACTAGATGACCTACAAAGTCCCTTCCAACTCTGTTAGTCTAATCTAATAGTTGTCTCGAAGATGGTTGTTTTTTAAAAAGGCTACTGAATAGGGGGAGGGGGGTGTTTGTTGTTTTTTTGGGGAAGAAAAAGATGTTTTGCTTCCCATCCCGGAATCTTCATCAGTTGTACTGGATGGTGGGGGAGTCACCAATACAAACAGGTATCCTTCCATTTCCCCCACCATCCAATACAACTGTGAAGCTTCCTGGATGGGAAGCGAAGTGTCTTTTTCTTCTTCTTCCTCAAAAAAAAAAAAAAAAAAAAAAATCAGTCCAGTTGCATTTTCAAAACAACCACCTTTGAGACAACTATGACTTGGATGACTGAGAATCTTCTGTTATTTTGAATGGGGACACTTTTAAAAGTTTTAAAACAGGTGGTGAAATATTGAAGTGCTTAGTTTTATTATTTCCTGTCTACCACTATTAAGGAAGGAGGCAGCTTTGAGGACCACAATGAAGGATATTAGGAGACCAGATGAAGCCCTAAGACCACATATTGTCCAGTTCTGCCCTAACTGGTTATGGTAGGATTTCAAGGGAAGAGATGGACTGGGTGACATCTTTTTTCATATAATGGTGGCCACTTATATGGAAGACTTAACCTGGATAACTGGGCAACTGATTGTGTTTAACATACCATTCAAGCTGATGTTTGCTGAGCTGTCCAACAGAGGACAAAAACAAGGATGTGGGCATTCCCTTCTGGCTGAGTAATTTTTTATATTTCTTCCCTTCTGTTAAGTCAGGAGCTGGGAAAGAATGGGTGCCTTGTAATTTATATCTTTTTCTGGAACTCTCCCTGCCACCATTCCTTTATTTCCTTTCCCCCATTAGGAAAATTTATATTGGAGTCTGGAAAAGTTTTCCACTACATTTCCTATTCTGACAGTGAGAGATCTTGAAAGAAGAAATGTATATGTTAATTTGCCTGGATTTCTGTGCTACTTTATTCCTGCACCTCTAACTGGTATAAAGTTATAAAAAATTAAAATGGTGTATAATTCAATTGTGTAATCTCAAAACAGAAACAGTGCCATCCACCAGGAGAAAGTCAGGCCTTAGCACCTGCCACGTGCTCTCTCAAGGGGCCATGTTTTCATGGATCTGCAATAGCTCAATTGCAAGAGGATGTTTGGATGTGAAAAGGCAACTATTAAAGCCAAACTCTGCAGATGGAATCCCCTTGGGAGCAGGACCTCCACAAGCCCTCTCTTCCTTATCTTACTGGAGGGGCAGATTCATTTTGGAGTAGATGCTCTTGAAGATATCCAGGTCAAATCATGTAGATGACAACCAGAACCTTGAATTGTACCCCAGAAATTAACTAGCAGCCAATGCTGCTCCATGAATAGAACTGTTCCATAGTTAAATTTAGATATGTCAATAACTATACAGGCAGCCACATGATCTAAACTTCTGAATGAACAGCCCCATGTACAGTGAGTTGTTTAAGATTAGGCTGAAGCTTCCATACCTAAAAATGATGTAGGCAGGTAAGCAAGGTGGACCAGGCTCTTATCTAAAATATCCCTTCAGGAAATAAATAAGAAGGAACCAAGTCATTAAGGAAACGAAGGAAAAATGTCACCTAAACCAGACGAAAGAAATTGGGTTTGAGAACTTGGGAGACCCCTCCCCAAATTCCATTAGAGCTACCAGACTTGTAAATCAACAAGGCCAGACTAGCAGCCAGTCTTGTGACTCAACAAAGCAAGGACTCTGGGAGATAAAGGGGTCCTGAAGACCTTGGAGTGTTTTTGGATCCAGACTTGGCACTTTTCATCCCTCTAGCTAGTGCTGCCAGCAGAGTTAAGGTTAATTGTGGCTAAGTGTGTATGTATGTGCACACATACAAACACACATGTGAAAAAGCAAATACATGTACGGTATATAATAGTGGTGAAATTCAGCCGGCTTTATCCGGATTGCACGATCTGGTAGTGCTGGCAGTGGGAGGCTCCGCCCACCCGCCCGGAGTCATCACATCCGTTTTTGACCCTCTGCGCATGTACAGAAGGCTCTGCGCATGCGTGGAGGCGCACGCTCACATTTGCAAACCTGTAGCGAAGTTAAGTGAATACCACCCCTAGTATATACATTGTAACCAGTATAGTTTGCTGTTATTTAAATTCACTGGGTCACCATGTATTCCAGGGGTGTCAAACTCACGTCGTCACATCGTCGTCATATGTCGTATCGGGACCAGCACGTGACGCATCCAGCCCGCGGACTGCAAGTTTGACACCCCTGACGTATTCTAAAGAATCGTTTGTGGATCAGCATTCGATTGAAGGTGATTTGAGTGTACCTATTTTCTAGGGCTTTATGTGAGTAAATGACCATAAACCGAATATAGCAGCTCTCATGCAACAGTTGCAATAACACATGAAATGACAAAAATATGAGTGATCACATGTAATGACTACCGATCTATGGAAAGAACAATTGGCACACTGGCTGTACTTGTACTTGCTCTGATGATTATGGCCTTCAGATACTATTCAAGCTAGAGCGACTGCAAATTATCTTCAGAGCTACAGATGGAGCATCTCTATATTTGGAAGACCTGCAGATTCATAGCCACTATTAAGATTTAGTCTCTCGTTCTAATTGTCTAAGGAATCAGGTGAAGACTTTCACCATATCACTAGCCTAGTTTAACATATTGAAAGAATAGGCAGGAAACTTAAAACCAGAGCCCAGAATTATGATTATGTCTACCAATTCAATGCTATTGCAGGGCATTGTTTTAAATATATTGTTGTGTCAGTTGTTTAATATTTGTTTACTGGGTTCAAACATAATTTAGTTGGATTGCCTTGTAATTATTACAGGGTTTTTTTCTTTGTACTGCATCTTGGTAAAGGTATATTATTAAATGTATTAAATTCTTAGTACATTTCATGGAGTAAACTCCAACAAATATGATGATACTTTTGAATAAGAATAAACAGGATGGCACGCTTAAATGATTCAGCCTGGAGTGTAAGAAACATCCTGGAGGGAAATAAAATCTACTCCCCTTGTTACCACCTTAACATTTGGGAGATTGAACCTGAAAAATGAGGTCAGCATTTAAATTTCACCCTTCAGAAGCTATGTTGGCATGACACATTTACTTATGACCAGCCAAACCATGGTTAAGTCACAACAGTTTTCTGAAGCTATGCAAATGAGTTTACACAATATTTTTGCATTCTCTGAATCCAGTCAGTATCTTTTGGCAGCATAAATGTAACTTGCTTCTGAGTTACAGTAAAAAAATAAAAGATATAATATATAAAGAAAAAAATCCTTTTATTTTTTTTCTTCTCCCTCTACTTTTTGCTTTTTGTACTTTTCAGCTTGTATTAGGGTTTTAGTCTGCATTTTTAAAGTTTAATAAAAAAATTTTAAAAAATAAAAATTAGTGACAATACTTCACAAAACAAAATATGAATTATGAACTAAAAGAGAAGCAACCCAAGTCCAGTACCACAAGAAAGCAATTCTTTATCCAATTCTGGGAGATAGCTTCTTAAAAGATTTTTAAAAAATCTGTCCCACGTATAGTACTTAAACAAAACAAAAAAGGTACTCTCGCTATTGCATAATAATCAGGGTAAAACCGCTAGATTTCTACTGAAGGAATCTCTACAGATCTTTCCAAATCAAGTTCGTTTGCGCTAACAGGGTCGGTCTCTTTTTCTCTCCCCAATACAATTATTTGGATCTTAGACTTTCAATACAGTAAGTTTTGTTTTAATACAACGCACAGATATTAACCTAAACTTAAAAGTCAGAATCTAAGCGCAATAATTTTCCAATTAATGTCATAAAAGTGCCGGTCAGAAGAGCAGTTTCCCCTTTCCCGGGGTCCCAGTGTTTTATCCTCTCCAGTCCTAGTGGAACATGGCGCTCTCCACCTTCCCTGGCAAGGAAAGATGGGAGTCGCAGACCCAACATCTGGAGGGCGCCAAGTTGGCGAAGCCTCAGCTGATAAAACCAAACAAGCTTCCGGAAAGGGGGGGGGAGAGAGAAGTGAACTACTCGTAACCAGCAGGTTGGCAGCTGCACGGCCCCTAAAACGGCTCGACTCGAACTCCTCCAAGGAGCCGCCGCCGCCGCCTCTTAAAAAGCCACCAAGGCAGGAGCGGGCTTGTTGAACTCCCCGACTCCCTCGCTCGCTCGGGGGAAAGCCCCGAAGGTGGGAGTCAGAGAAAGCGACGCCCTCCTCCAGCAAGACGCCGCTCGGTTTTCCAAGCCGCCTTGCCGCCGCCCGCAGGATCTGCAAAACGCCGCCAAATGCACGAACGTGTCTGCGTGGACTGAGACAAGCCGGCGGCCAAGCGTGCAGCCTCTCTTAAGGGTCCGTCCGGTTCGTCTTTCTGCGCTCTGCTAGCCCAGGGGTGGTCAGAGGCCGCAAGCGGCTCTAGGCTCCAAAAAGACCCTCTCCGGCCTCCCTGGGGAAAGCTAAGGCGGGAGGAGGGGGGCGGAGTGTTGACACAAAGAGAGGGCGCATCCGCCTCTCCTTACTGACCCCCAAACGCACCCAGGCAAATCCGGCGCCAGCAGTGCAACCAGCCGGTACCTCGGCCGGTCGATTCCTTACCCCGATCCGCCCTTGACACAGGAAAGCGGGAGGCGACGGCGGCACAACTGGGGGGGTATACACGCAAGCCGCTTTCTCTCTCTCGCTGCCGCGCGTGCGCGCGACCATCAGCTTCCACTACCACCCCCACCCACCCCCACTTTCCTCGGCAGAAGGAAAAGAAGAGCCTCACTTCGAAAGTAGAAGGTGGAAGTCGTGACCGCTGGCTGAAAAAAAGAACAAGGGCTGAATTGCACCGCTCTAGGCTGATTAGGGTCCTTCTGGATAGTAACTCTTTTTTTTAATGTTTTTGAAAGAGAGCAAGAAGGGAGATATTGGGTATGTCTAATTTAATATAAAGAAGAACTGGGGGGGGGTTTGACATGATAGCAGCACTGTTCCAATATCTAAGGGGCTGCCACAAAGAAGAGGGGGGTCTGCCTGTTCTCCAAAGTACCTGAAGGCAGGAGAAGCAGCAAAGGATGGAAACTAATCAAGAAGAGATCCAACCTTGAAATAAGGAGAAATTTCCTGATAAAACAATTAAATCAGGGAAATGACTTGCCTCCAGAGGTTTTGGGCGCTCCCAACACTGGAGGTTTTTAAGAAGAGATTGGACAACCATTTGTCTGAAATGGTATAGGGCAGTGATGGTTAACCTTTTTGCCGTTGCATGTCAAAAGCGGGGGGAGCACGGGGGGGTTGCAGGCATGTGTGCCCACACCCATAATTCAATGTGCCCCACCCCCCACGCATGACCCCCCCCCGCACTCCCCCCGCTTTTAGCACACGATGGCATGGTGGACCCGGTAGGCCCGTTTTTTCGCCCTCCCCAGGCTCCAGAGGCTTTCTAGGAGCCTGAGGAGGGCGAAAACGGCCTTCCCCACCCCTCCAGAGGCCCTATGTTGGCCGGAAATGGTCCGTTTCCCAACTTTCCGGAAGGCCCAAAAATCAGCTGGTGCTGGAGCTGAGCTAGGGCAATGCTCGCGTGCCCACAGATATAGCTCCATGTGCCACCAGTGGCACGCGTGCCATAGGTTCGCCATCATGGGTTTAGGGCTTCCTGCTTGAGCAGAGGTTGGACTGGAAGACCTCCAAGGCCCCTTCCAAACTCTGTTATTCTGTTATATTCTACTTATATATACCTGCACAATTAGCACAGGAGCTCCCCAGGGCTGTGTGCTCTCTCCACTACTCTTCTCTCTATACACCAGTGACTGCCTCTCAAAAGATCCCTCTGTTAAAATACTGAAGTTTGCAGATGATACAACAGTGATTGGTCTCATTCAAGACGATGAATCTGCATACAGACGGGAGGTTGAACAACTAGCCTTGTGATGCAACTAGAACAATCTTGAACTAAATACACTCAAAACCGTAGAAATGGTGGTGGATTTTAGAAGAAAACCACCTATAGTACCGTCTCTTACAATACTAGACAACACAGTATCAACAGTAGACTCCTTCAGGTTTCTAGGTTCTATCATATCTCAAGACTTAAAATGGACACCTAACATCAAAAACGTCATCAAAAAAGCTCAACAAAGAATTTTCTTTCTGCACCAACTCAGAAAGCTCAAATTGCCCAAAGAGCTGCTGTTCCAGTTCTACAGAGGAATTATTGAGTCTGTCATCTGCACCTTCATAACTGTCTGATTTGGCTCTGCAACCAAACAAGACAAACTCAAACTTCAAAGGATAATTAGAACTGCAGAAAAAACAATTGCTACCAACCTGCCCTCCATTGAGGATCTGTATACTGCATGAGTCAAAAAGAGGGCTGTGAAAATAGACCCCTCACATCCTGGACATAAATTGTTTCAACTTCTACCCTCAAAACAATGCTATAGGGCACTGCACACCAGAACAACTAGACACAAGGACAATTTTTTCCCGAATGCCATCACTCTGCTTAACAACTAATTCCCACAACACTGTCAAATAATTTACTAAGACTATTACTATTATTCTTCTCTTCCTTACTAGTATCTATCTCTTCCAACTTATTACTATAACCATGTTGCTTGTATCTTTCAATTTATATTTTTGTTTCCTAATACGATTTGATAGCTTATTAGTAACCTTGACTGTCACTAAGTGTATCTTTTTTATTTTTGATGAATGTATTTTATTCTCCTTATGTGCACTGAGAGCATATACACCAAAGACAAATTCCTTGTGTGTCCAACCACACTTGGCCAATAAATAATTCTATTCTATTCTATTCTATTTTCAGTGGGGGAGCTGGCAAATGACCCTGGCCCAAGTGTTACCTTCTAAGGAGGAACAGAAAAGAATCCCTCCATGCAGATGTAGTTTCAATAAGGGCTACATGTTGAATGCGGTTTGAAAGCTCACAGGATAGAAGGCCAAGGCCCCAATGTCCATACTGAGCAAGAGCTCCCGTACTCCACCGCCTAAACTTTTGGCTTATGGCATTTCAAAAGAAGTGAAGTAATACAGTTCCCCTCTGAAGAGCTTCCTTGTCTCACTGTAACATAAAACAGAGGTTAACCTAATGCAATTGGCTGTCTACTTTTGGAAATGCCATGCAGCCTTAAATTTATAGACAACATCTGTAACCATAGGAAGAGCCAACACAGTAACATTGGCTGTGTTGTGTTTTATTTTTGTTTCATGCCTTTATTTTTACAAATAAAGTGGTGAACATATCCAACACACTTTCCTCCTCCTATTTTCCCCACAACAACTCTATAAAGTGAGATGGGCAGAGAGAGTGACTGGCCCAAAGTCACCCAGCTGGCTTTCATGGCTAAGATGGGACTAGAACTCAGCCAGTCTCCTGGTTTCTAGCCTGGTGCCTTAACCACTAGAAATACACAGTTCAATCTGAAGCTGTTGGAACTGTTGGACAAGGAAAAACAACTATTCAGTGGCCAGAAACCTCACTTAACTTGGGGGCAGGGGAGACTGAATATAGTGGGCAATGTACTGTGACGCACATCTGGACCAAACCAAGAAGTTTGGGAGAAGTTCTTCCTTGGTTTCAGAGGGAAGTCTTTTCAGCCTATTTTAATAATTATAATTTCCAAATGTTCCGAGCCTTATGACACAAATAATGTTTCTTTATCATTGTGTTTGGATGGAGTTTCAGATTTTGCACAAAAGGAGTTCAGCTCTAATGCATCATGTTGTACACTCTTGTTTAAAGAGAATCTTATTTTCCAATTATATGTTTAACCAAGAGTCAACTCCTTCTTGGCAGTGAAGAAATAGGTACTACAAACAAACAAAACACACACAAGTACTTTAAAACTTAAGCATTATAATATCAAACAATGGGATGAAACAAAAGAATTGATTTGGACTCAGATTATACTTTGGCACATGATCCAAGGGAGACTGGCTTCTACAATTAAGATATTTGGGAGGAAATGTCTTTGACTTTGAAGAGCTCCTGGAAAACAACACTAAAACAAACAACAAAAACCTTTCAAGTAATTTAGAATAGGTAACTGATTAAAAACATCTCAGGCTGGGGTTTTAACAGAGTGCTACAGGAGGATAAGGAAACAGCAGAAGGAACTGATTTGAATTCTATGCTTGTTTTCATTATTAAAGATTTAGGACAGATTTAGATCTGTGCTAAACCTGAGTTTTTTGGTGGAGAATCAGATCAAATGATTGGGGATGAAATCAGAGGTAAAAAAAGATTAAAAATTATCAGCCAAGTTAATCAACCAAAAATAAATAAATCTCAGTTCAGATAGTATTGCCTAGATCAGTGTTTCTCAAACTTGGGAACTTTAAGAAGTGTGGACTTCAACTCCCAGAATTCCCCATCCAGCATGGCTGGCTGTGGGATTTTGGGAGTTGAAGTCCATACATCTTGAAGTTCCCAAGTTTGGGAAACACTGGCCTAGATAGAAAGACATGTATTTTTTTAATTTTGAGATTTGTTCCTGAGGACTGAAACCAATTTGATTCCAATATTCAAAAAGGAACCAGAATAATAAATATTCTTGTTAGTATAGTATCTGCTCTAGGGAAGTACTGTAATGGTAAATATTAATGAATACCAAAATCATAGCCTTCTTGAAAAGGAGCCACTGTGGTTTCCATAAATGTATATCTCACTAGATTTTTTTAAAAAACACGTAGATAACTCAAGAGATGTGTTTTCAAAAAGGTGAGATCCTTCATCATCACTCCTGAGTTTGATGAGTTCCTTCATCAAAAGCTCCTGAGCAAATTTAGTGGTCAAGAGTAAGAGATCAGGTACATCATGAAGGCAAAAATGAGGTCCTACATGCATGCCAACAAAATTATACATTTAAAACCATGCAATATAGGTCAATGGAGATACGTAAGTTTTTCTTCCTCACTCAGAATGTTAACATTTTAGGCAATAGAAACTCAATGCAGTGAGACTCAAGATAACGCTTGTGAGCATCTCAAATGCATTCATTTAACCACTGCAACACAATATGCTGGATTATATGAGTCTAAGACTTGATCCAGCAAAGCTCTTGTGATCTTATTGCTATATCCAATATATGCCTATATCACTTCAGGGGGGAGGGGGGGGCTACAACACATTTAAACTGTTAATGGGACATCAAACTTTAGATTACAGCATTTCTTTTGAAGAAAATTAAGAGGACAAATTTTATCACTTGACTGCATTTTTATCTGATGACTGCAGAAATGGATTACAAAGGGGAAATTGTTAATTTATGTCTGTTACAGAGGAAGAAGACTTGTTTTGATATTCAGATAATATAATAACCAAAGTGTGTATATTGCATTCAGGCAGCACTGCTGGAAACAGTGGAATGGAGGTAGGTTAGTTTTTCCAACTGTATTTTTTTTTCATTTATTTTCCTCCTGTTGAAAGAATTGGAAAGGTAAACTACAGACTAGGGTAACTGCATTTTAGTCTAATATATTGTGCAAAAACATCCCATATATTTAAGTATGTTATATGAACCCAGAAAATTGTGATAAGTTAATACATTTTGGACAAAGAAAGGGATGGGAACCGGGACAATATGGGAATGTACCTGGTTCAACCATAGGTATTAAATACTGGAAAACTTAGTGTAAAACAAAACAGATTTCATAGAGTAAAGTAAAAAAAAAACCCACCCTAATGCCTCCAAAACCCAAAAAATCCTTTTCACTTGACTTTGAGTGTTTTGTATCATTGTCCCTCTTCCTGTAGCCCTTCTCCAAAATGATTTGCTACCTGCTTCAAAATCTGATCTTTCCAGTCTCAGAAAAAGGCAGCTTTGGTGACTAGAGCAGGGGCCAACTTGGCAAATTTAAAACTTGGTTGGCTGAGGAATTCTGGGAATTGAAGTCCATAAGTGTTAAAGAGACCCTCCTCTTAAAGGGGGTCTCAAAATTTGGTAATCCCTGGACTAGAGGAAAGGTGAGAGAGGGAACTGTAAGGTTTTGGATTGGAAATGATTATGTAGATTCTCTTTCTTTCAACATTTGCAATGCATGCATATACACATATATATCCTGTTCAATCGTATCGGTTTTTTGAGACAGCTGAACCAAGTTCCTGAAATTTTCTTGGCAAGGTTTTTCAGAGGTGGTTTGCCATTGCTTCCTTCCTAGGACTGAGAGAAAGTTACTGGCCCAAGATCATCCATCTGACTTCATGCCCAAAGCAGGACTAGAACTCTCAAACTCTTGGATTCTAGTTTGATGCCTTATCATGCACTCACCCAACTCTCCTGTCTGTTTCAAACCTGCATTGGGCAACATTAGTAGCAAAGTATCATACACTATTAGTGAGACTCACTTTCAGAGTTCTATGTCTATGGTTGTGCCAATTATTTTTTGTAAAAAATAAGTTTTGCACATAGAATTATTTAGGAAGGTCAGTTACTCTCAGGCCAGCTTTGTTTGCATAGTGGTTGTGAGGATAAAATCAAATGAAATTATTACGTATGCTGATTTGATTTATAAGGAAAATAGAACATTATATGCAATAATTATTTGTGTTATTTTTCCTTTTAAAGGTGCCCATTACAGTTATTATTCTTACAGGGGATTGAGGAAACCCACCCACCCCAAAAGCAACATCTTTGAGAGCCAGAATATACATTTATTACAGAAAAGGAGAGAATGGGAGAGGCTCCTGAGCATTTTCAGTCTGAAAGAAATAAATTCAGGATCCATATGCCTAGTTCACATATTCTGAAGTGTAAAGTTTTGCTTACTCTGTTAAACTTCGTTAAACATGATTAATACTGTACCATTCTGCTTGATCCCAACCCAACGTGATTTATGAAAAGAACTATAGTTCAACGAATCGTTCAATATGCAGACCCAATATTTTCTTACAACTCAAAAATAGGTTTTTGGTAAAATGGTGGAATTAGCGAAGTACCGTGGGAAACATCGCTTTGCTCTAACTAAATATGAATAATAGCCTTTCCTGGGAAAGAAGCAAACGACGGTGCATCTGCCTTCCCTAATCCTGACCGCTGGTCCAGGCGAAGAAGCAGCATCCCGGGCGCCAGAAACCACGCTCTCTCCTCCCGTCTTGGCGGCACGAACGCGAGCCTGGCGACAACGGGATGGCACCGGGCTGCTTCCTGCCGATACGCCGAGGGCCGGCCGATTGCCCCGCGGTCCCTAGGAAAGGGCAGAGAAAAAGAGCGACGGGCCGCGTCGTGCCTGTACATTGGCCACGACCGCACCAGCCGCAGCAAGCAGGGCCAGGCGCCGCTTGCTGGCCGCCAGCCGGGGGGAGGGGTCCGGCTCAGTGCGGTCGCGGCAAAGCCCTGAGTTTCTTCTGCAGTAAGAGAGCAGCGGCAGCAGGCGCGGCCGGGGGCGGAAGTCCTTTGTTGCTGCAGCAGAGGAGGAGGCGGCGGCCGCGCCGGCAGAACAGCCGGGGCCCTTCTCCTCTGCTCCAACACCTCCCCAGCGCTTTGGCGGCAGGTAAGAAAGGGGACGCGAGGCTCGCCAGCGCAAAGAACGGGGTAGGCCCCTGGAGGTGATCTCTGTTGCGCAGCAACGGGAGTCAAGAGTTGGGCGCTGCGACGGCTCCAGGCCTCGGGAGGCCGAACGGAGGAGTGGCGGGAAGGGTCCCCGGGCGGGAGCGGAGCAGCGTGGCCGATTGCTGGAAGAGGAGAGCGGGGGGGAAATGGCTGAGGGAATATGCCTCTGCTGTCGCCCGCCTTTTGAGAAAGCGAAGCGCCGGAGAATTTTTCCTTGTTCACGGCCCTCTGTTGCGCGCCGAGCACCAGAGGGAAAGGCGGCGCCAGCCCGCCCGCTCGCCCGGCCTAGTGGTGGGGCTTTCCAGCGGAAGCCACTCCTAGCTGCGATTCAAGGCTGCTCTTGCTTCTCCTCCCCTGATGATTGCACCATGTGGCTGGCGTCTCGTACCGCCATCGGCTTTTTTAACCGAGAAGCGCAAAAAGAGCCGGGCGGATTTTTTTCTTTCCATCGCTCAGGACAAAAAGTTGTACTTGGGGTCGGAAAGGCTGTGGGAGGGTTGCTGTCGCCGGCTGTTTTTGACCGAAAAGCTGCCATTTGTAAAACGCTACGCTGGTCAGGTTCCCCGGCAGTTAATTTGCACTTTGTTGGGGTTTAAAGAGAAATAGATAAATGAGCAAAAATCGGAAGGACGCTGCTTTGCACGTCAGTCTCAAACAGGTGTATAAAAATACTGTATAACTTTATGGGTAGCATAAATCAGGGGTCTCCAACCTTGGCAACTTTAAGCCTGGCGGACTTCAACTCCCAGAATTAATAGCTTTAATTAATTAATAGCTTTGCTGGCTGGGGAATTCTGGGAGTTGAAGTTCGCCAGGCTTAAAGTTTGGAGACCCCTGCCATAGATTAAACTTTTGTGTTCTTCCTAATGAGTACTTTTTCTCTACTCAGATATATATTGAAACTGCTTTAGTTTTTTAAAATTGTCTTTGAATTTAAATGAAATCTTGGCATCATTTCATGGAGAACATCCCCCATCTCCAGTTGTTGGATCTTCAATACCGGATGAAGTTTTTCTCTGGAAATGAAACTTAGAAACGTTTCAGTCGTCAAAAACCGAGGAGATAAAGAAAGACGGAAGGCTAACATTTGACAAGATTGCCTGCCTTATGTGTACACATCACTCTTGTACAGAGTTCAAATGTAGAGGAATGTGATGATAGCCTTGAAGGACGTGTGCAACAGCTCAGTTCTGAAAGAGAGGAGGCAGTGGGGAAAAAAATCCTCAAGGATTTCCCTGCTTTGATGGCCTTGGTATTAGAATGGGGAGAGAGAAAAACTCAGGCTTCCAAAAATGTGAAATTATACCCTGCAAGAATAAAGTAGAGCTTCAGTTCTGTAGTATTGTTTCCTGATCTTAAAAAGCTGACAAATGTATCTTTTAAAATGTATATCCCTTAGTATGCACAGTATTTGAATTTTAATGAAAATATAAACATTCATTTCAGATAGAAAATACTTAGTTATATGATAACCATAAAACATGACTAGGAAGGAACATTAAGTCAGTAGCAAGTTACATGGGTTCAAGACTCTAGATTCAATTTCTGACAATTCTAACTGAATAAGTTGATGCAGGTCTAGTGAAAAGTTACCAATCAGCAAGGACAGATACCCTTGGTTTACCTACACACTAACACACTGTTAACTTACTATAGGTTAGTGAATAAATCACAATTACTTGGACTCACATACCGTACTAAATTATAATCCATGATAAATATTATGATCTGCCATTATCAAATGACTGGCAGCTACTGTGAAGCAATCTCACTGATTTTTTTTATCAATGGTGTTTTTTCAAGTTAGCTCAGAGCCCACAATCTATGTATCCAATGATTTTGACCTTGTTTAAATACCTTCTTTGGATTGAAAAGAATTTCTTAGAAAGCTGTGACAAACTGTTTCAATTACATTAGTATTAATGTATTTATTTTGATTAATTTTTACTTCTGATTTCTAAAATAGATATCTGTACAGTATTTAGTTTTCTAGCACATTGTTTATAGATATTGTATAATCTTAAATACTGGATTTGTCAGTGCTGTTTTCTTAGATATAAGTGTTAATCTGTTACGTATATTTTTAACAGAAAATGTCTTTCTTGCATTCTTGCACTCATTCTTGTAATATCTATCTAGCTATCTATCAGATTTATTTGCCTCCCATCTTGTGGTCCAGGTGACTTTTTAACATCCATTAGCCATCAAATCTAATTAGAACAGAGATGAATGTGTGACCCTGTAATGCTGTGATGGCAAACCTATGGCACTGTGCCAGAGGTAGCAATCAGAGCCCTCTCTGTGGGCACACTTGCCATCCACAGCTGCTCTTCTGGTTCCCAGCACGCATATGCGTGCCAGCCAACTGGTCTTCAAGGGCACTGGAAAACGGCCTGAAAAATGGCCAAAAACCAGGCTGTTTCCAGGCCATTTTTCGGGCTATTTTCAGACTGTTTTCTGGGCCGTTTTTAGGCACTGCATGGACACGCGTTCCGGTTTTGGCACTTGGTGCTGAAAAGGTTCGCCATCACTGCTCTAAGGGCTTTGAAATTCCACTAAGGTAGTATAGCCAATGATGAAAGATCCTGGGAGTTGCAATTTAACATCTGCAGGATGTTCTCATCTGGAGAACTACAGAATTGTCTGCAAAGCATAGGGACCTTGAAATATCCAGAATTCACAATCATGCAATGTCACATTTCAGAAGTTGGAAGCTTTTGAGTTTCCATTGTTACTCTTCTTCAGCCATTGACACACAGTGGTCAGAGATTATGTATCTGGTCACTGAAAAATATATCTTCCATACAATATCCAATTGTTCTAAAATAACCATCACAGTATCTGTGACCTTCCACTCATATTTCATCAGCTGCTTAACTTAAATAGTTTGTGAACGGTGAATTAATATTCCAAAAGTTAATTCTGATTTGAATATTTATTTGTCATAAGAAAGCTTGCTTAGTAGATGGAATAATGGAAAAGTAAATCATATGTTGATATTTGGAAAGTAACCAATAGTATTAAGTCTTGGTTGCTGCCTGTTAATGGTTAATGGTTTAGTGTGCCTTAGCATTAAACTAAGACCAGATGCTGAACTATCAGAAGTTTAACTATCAGAACTGAAGCATTAAAAACTTATATCCTCTATACTTTGGTCATTAAATTTCACTGTCTTTTTTCAATATTTCTTTAGACTTAATTTCTCATAAAAAGTTAGATCATTTGACTTCTAATTGGTATATGTAGATTTGTGGGTTACTCGAGCCTGGGACATATTTTCAGTGCCAAGGTAGCACAATAAGCCATCCAGAGTTGTCACAATTAAGTAACTGCAAATATTCTGACCAGATCTCCTTTTTTAAAAAATAATAATTCCTCACATGAATTGTTGGAGGGGAGGATGAAGGAGATGAGTAAAGCCATCACAAAACCACATTGCTGATAAAGAAGTAGCACAAAGACCACTCATATCTCTCTGCATTATTTCTCGGAGGGAGAATTTATTTTTCTTTGTGACTTCCTTATCACATATAGCATGTATGTGTATGACTTTGTCCATTTCTCCTCCACTGAATTCTTGGCAAACTATAGTCTATGACAGTGATGGCTAACCTTACCATCGCGTGCCAAAAGGGGGGGGGGGGAGCGTGGGGGTTGAGTGTGCACATGCCCACACCCATAATTCAATGTGCCCCACCCCTGTGCATCCACGTGCGACCCCCCCCCGCGCTCCCCCCCCGCTTTTGGCATGTGATGGCCCGGTAGGCCTGTTTTTGCCCTCCCCAGGCTCCAGAGGCTTTCTAGGAACCTGGGGAGGGCAAAAATGGCCCATTTCCTGATTTCTGGTGGGCCCAAAAGGCCTGAAAATCAACTGGCTGGTGTACGCATGCACGCTGGAGCTGAGCTAGAGCAACATTCACGTGCCCATAGATATGGCTCCGCGTGCCACCTGTGGCACGCGTGCCATAGGTTCGCCATCACGGGTCTATGATGTCACCAGAAGTATATGAACTGAAACTACTGCTGCTGCTGCTGCTGCTTAAGCAATTGACGCAGAAGGGGAAATAGGAAAGATGGGGATCTTTGTGAAAATCCACTATTTCAGACAGTTTTCTTTTTTGCCATTAATTTAAAATTTTGTATGTATGCATTAACAGAAGCCTCAGATAAAGTATCACAGCTCTTCCCCACCCATGCTTAAAAGGATGTTGACAGACTGGAAGAAGTGCAGAAGAGACCTACAAAGATGATAGCAAAGTTTAGTGAGCAGATCAGATGAGACAGAGCTGCAGGAACAGGGTAGGTTGCTTGCTCAGAATATTTTATTAAGTGATTCATTGAATCCTACCTAGTCTCTTTTTGCAGGACAAAGTATCTCTTGTCTCCTGTGCAATTTTAGGGAGATATGAATTTTCTTCTATTAAAATTGTTGTCTTGTGTAAATGTAATGTGTTGTGGGATAGACAACAGTTAAGCTGAACTGCTGTAGTAAATAGCTAAGGGCCAATAAGGACATGATGATGTATCTGTAATTGTAGCCACCATGGTTTATTGCAGAACAAAGACAGACACAGAACGCAAGTGGAATTGGAGTTAGGCAGTGGCATTGAAGGTAGGATGTTTGAAACTTTACTCCCACTGTAATATTTTCAACATCAAAATGCATATTTCTCTCTTTTCTGCTCTGCTATTAGACCCGTTGGAGAAAAAAGATAACAACTTTGATTGATTTATCTCAGTTGTCTCCTATCTCATTGCCAGTGATTTCTTTAAAATTGTTGGCAAATCTGATCATAGGTTTTTCATATTCATCTTGAAGATCATAAAGTTAGTGGTGCTTTACTTCAATCACATTCTGCCCTGATTCTGGACTCACATGATACTCGTAAGTCAGCCTTTTCCCAAGGAGATATCCTCTAAATATATGAAACTCTTCCAAGAATTCATTTATCAATATAGCCATTGCTGAGAATTTTGGTAGTTGAAGTTCACACACTTGGGGAACAAACAGGCTGGAGAAGGCTGCCCTATAACTTTAAATGTAATGATACCCGTTTTTGGCCTCCCCCGCCTCCAGTAGCACTCTGCGGCCAAAAACGGGGCCCACGGAGGCCTCACAGGGCATCTGCACGCCCGGTTTTTAACCTCTCCTGCCTCCAGAAGGTAGACAAAGAGGAAGAAAGAAAGAGACAGAGACAGACAGACAGAAAGATAGAGAGATAGACAGAAAGAGAGAGAAAGAGGGAGGGAGGGAAAGAGACAGGATAGAGAGAGAGAAAAAGAGAGATAGAGAGGGAAAAAGGTAGAGAGAGAGAGACAGTGTTGATTGTAAATTCCTTGAGGCTGAGAAGAATTGCTGCAAAACTGAGTTTCCTGAAGTGGACCACTAGACTCCTAAACATCTGAAAAAACGATCTAGTAAAAAGAAAAGTCAACCAAAAGAGCAACATGCAAACAAAAGCAAACAAAACACCCCCAGGAGCAAAACAAATTAAAGTTTAATTTGTGTGCATTGTTTAATGTACTGCTAAATTGGCCATGCCCACCTAGTCACATGACCTAACCACACCCACACCAGCCAGTCTGGCCCACCAACAGTCTGAGGGACCATAAATTGGCCCCCTGTTTATAAAGTTTGAGGACCCCTGCCCTAAATCTTTGAAATCCCAATACTCTAAAAGTAAGAATAAATAAAAAGCAAAATAAAAACCCCAATCCTAAAATGTCTGCTTCTTCGCTTCTTGTGACATCATTATAATTCATTATAATGCAGCCATATTCTCTGCAACCCCCAATGCTGACATTAAAAACAACGCACCACAATTGCAAAAATGGGCTAATACATTACAGTATACTATACCACACCCACTCTTTCTGTGTGTGTGTGACAATGTACATACACACACAAACATTTAAGTTTTGGAGAGGGGATGCATACACACACAGAAACACACATTTAGTATGATATGAATTGTCCAACCAAAGCATTCAAAGTCTGTTCTAAGGACAACAAATACTTTACGTTATCAGGGTTATATAACACTAATTATAAATAACTCTGAAGAGACAAGGGATGGAGAAGTCAATTATGGGAAGAGAGAGGGGAAAGAGGGTGGGGGAAAAGCTGAAGAGATTGGAAAAACAAACTAAAATGTTTCTCCTGTGCTTAGAGAGTGCAAGACCTGATATGCACTGACCCAGATAAATAATTCATTGTTGCCTATTGCAGCTTCTCCATTTTGAACCCATAGAAATGTTTTGGCTACAATTGTTATCAACCTCAGTCAGCATGATTTGAATTCCAATCTTAAATATAAACTTAGGTTAGGGAAAGCTGGTTTAGTTAGAACCAGCAGGCCATCAGTGTAAATTGTGGAGCAAATCTCAAAATTGAGAAATTAAATAACCATTTCAGTAGACTGCTCAGTTGAACATCACTAACATTGCTCTAGTCTAAGGAAAAGATTCTAGAAGTTTTTTTGCTTATTTTTAAATAATACATTTATATATAGCAATTTATGTTGCTTATAAACCACTTTGGAAGAACCTTTAAGGATTTAAAACAGATGTAGCATCTGTCACATTTTTTATGACCTTTGGCAGAGCTGGAATGGGGGTGGTAATTCTGTCTTTCTGTTCCTTCTCCTCCTCAGTGGCTTTTGACCACTAAAAGGTATCCTTTTAGGCTAGTTGAAAGATTTGGGGATT
The DNA here is from genome assembly GCF_029215685.1 of Pituophis catenifer annectens. Taxonomy (NCBI): domain Eukaryota; kingdom Metazoa; phylum Chordata; class Lepidosauria; order Squamata; family Colubridae; genus Pituophis; species Pituophis catenifer. Next base: position 318,509,932 of record NW_027256881.1, on the reverse strand, counting down.
ATTTTAGGAGGGCAGGGAGTTAGGATTCATTGTTTTACAGTGGTTCTCGTTCCTTAATGGCCAGTTGTAGTTGATGCTGTTGGGGTAGGAGAATCGGGAGTGATTGCTCCTTAGTCTTTCCAGTGTCTGGTGTCACAGGGTTTGACATTCTCCAATTATGTAAAATTTGCATGAAACTGCTAGATGAGTTCATCTGTTGGTTTGAGATTCAGTATCATTCATACACTACCCATTGACCTTGAGATATGTTGTGCAAGTCTTATATGATGAAACTGACTCCAACTTAATCTTACTGAGTCAGAGTATGGATTTTAAGGCCCCACAGATCTGGGAATTTTCCATTTTTAGTTTGGATGAAGTTATACTTTTCCATTCAAGACTGGTGCTCAATCTGAGATCTTGGACTCTCAGCTCCTGCTTCAAGAGCAGATGGCAACTATGGCCAAAATGTCTTGTATACATATGTGCCCTTTTCATGATCAGGAGTCCTTGGCCTTCTTACTCTTGTAATTAATACAGCATAATTTATTATGCATATATTTCTTTGGAAATGAGAGCTGTCTATATATTTAACTTAAATTTGAATCTAAACTTTGTTACTATAGATCTGAAGGCCTTCTGTAGAGGCAGAAAAAAAATCAGAAAATTGTAGGTAAAGTTGTAGTATCAGTTCCTTCTTCTAGATAAGACATCTTATCTCTTTGCTTATTGCCTAATCTTCCTTGGGATCCCTCCCCCATGCCTATGAAGGTGTAGTTGCTAAAGAAAAAAAAACAGAGGAAGGAATACAATTTAAAATATTTGGGACCTCGAGTGCATATTTCTAGTTTTCTCTAGTTTTGTTGTCATCTCTGGGAATGTGGTAAATAGTTAGGGTCATATGATGTATGGTGGCATCTGATTATGTCTGTTCTCTAAACATAACTAATACTTGTCCTTTTCTCCATTTCTATTGGCACAGGTTGTGATTCAAGCACAAGATGGCAAGGACTAGCCATAGCAATTATGTCCTTCAACAACTCAACAACCAAAGAGAATGGGGATTTCTCTGTGATTGCTGTATTGCAATTGATGATATCTACTTCCAGGCACATAAGGCTGTCTTGGCTGCTTGCAGTTCTTATTTTAGGATGTTTTTCATGAGCCAGCAGCAAAGCACAGCACAGTTGAACCTCAGCAACATGAAGATTACAGCTGAGTGCTTTGATCTCATTTTACAGTTTATGTATTTAGGGAAAATCATGACAGCCCCAGCTAACTTTGAGCAATTTAAAGTAGCCATGAACTCCCTACAGCTCTACAATGTGCCAGAATGTCTGGAAGATATACAAGATACAAATTCCTCTAGTTTACAGTGCTCTTCTTCTGCTTCCAGCACTCAAAACAGCAAAATGATTTTTGGTGTTCGGATGTATGAAGATACACAGGCTAAAAACAAGAGCGAAGCAAACAAGTGGGGTGCTGAGCCACCAAGTTCTACTGTCAGTACTTCCCAAAGCAGAGAGGTTGATGATGAAGCTTTGCAATTAAACAATTTCTCTGAGCAACCTTTGGAGAATTGCAAAAGGACCACTGTGTCAAAACTCTCAGGTGCCAAAGACAGAGTGCCCAATTCACGGCGCTTTGGAAGAAGTTTTACCTGTGATGGCTGCGGCTTCAGTTTCAGCTGTGAGAGGCTGTTAGATGAGCATATCATGTCATGCACTAATAGGCATTCTTATCAGAACCCCAGGTATTTGGGGTCTGAGAAGGACAGCAGTGAAAGGGACTCTACTTCTAAAATGTCAGTTTCCCAATTGGAGAAATATCAAGCAAGTGCAAACCAATCTGCTGAGAGTTCTTCATCCACAACATCAAATATAACAAGTGGAAAAAGCAGGGGTGCCTCATCAGAGCCATTAAATGAAGAGCGAAGTAGAGCCACAGAAAGGAAAAGGATTATTGTCAAAATGGAACCAGATGATAACCCTACAAATGACCTGAAGGAGTTTAATATTGTTAAAGTAACAAATGGCAATGATTCCACTGATAATGAAGAGCTAGATGATGATGAACCTGTTTATAGATACTACATTGAGGAAGATGTCAGTGAAAATAGAAGTGTTAGAAAGGCTCTTTTAAAACCCCACATGCTTATTGGTGAGCAAGCTAGGAAATATATTAAAAGTACCAGAGTCCTTGCAAATAAAGTCAGTGCAAATAAAGCCAAGGAGGTGACGGAAAATGCATCTTGTGAACTCTGTGGTCTGACAATCACAGAAGAAGATTTGTCTTCTCATTACTTATCCAAACACATAGAAAATATATGTGCCTGTGGAAAATGTGGCCAAATATTAGTAAAAGGACGGCAGTTACAGGATCATGCACAGACTTGTGGAGAGCCACAAGACTTAACCACCAATGGTTTGAGGAATATGGAGGAGAAAATTGACTTGGAAGAGAGTCCTGAAGAACAATCTGAAAACCAAGAAATGATGTACGTAGACATGTTAGATGAGTTTGGAGATAGCCATTTTCAGATGAACACGCTCCCCAAAAAACAACTGTACAGGGATTCAGCATGCCCTTTCCGATGTCCTAACTGTGGATTACGTTTTGAAACAGAGAATTTGGTAGTTGAACATATGTCCAGTTGTTTGGAACAAGATCTGTTTAAGAATGCAATTATGGAAGAGAACGAAAGGGATCACCGACGCAAGCATTTCTGTACTCTTTGTGGGAAAGGGTTTTATCAGCGTTGTCATTTGCGAGAACATTATACTGTGCACACCAAGGAAAAACAATTTGTTTGTCAGACATGTGGGAAGCAGTTTTTACGAGAGCGTCAGCTGCGCCTTCATAATGACATGCACAAAGGCATGGCCAGGTATATCTGCTCCATTTGTGACCAAGGGAACTTCCGAAAACATGATCATGTTCGGCATATGATATCCCATCTATCACCTGGGGAGACAATTTGTCAAGTTTGTTTCCAGATTTTTCCAAATAATGAACAACTTGAACAGCACATGGATGTTCATCTGTACACATGTGGGGTTTGTGGAGCCAAATTTAATCTGAGAAAAGATATGCGATCTCATTATAATGCTAAGCATTTGAAACGAACATGACCACATAATGCTTGTTTGACAAGACCTAGAACAAAAGCAAATGGAACACCAAAGCAAAACGAACAGTAGTGCATAAAAAAATTGATCAGCCGGTTTTTAAATGTCTGTTTTTATCTTCATTATAGGGTCTTAAACTACAGTACATAGCATAAACAGTACCTAATGTTTCATTATTGCATTTTTATTTTTGTCTCGTTATATTTTTGTTGGGTTTTTTTTGCCAGAGTATTCAAGCTATTATTTTTAAACCCTCAAGTTTTAAAAGCACGCTGTAGTATTACTCTAGTCACTAGCTTCTATTAAAAAGCTTCTCAATTCCATCAACATAGGATGCCTGCTTTTATATTTCTATGGGTGTTTTATTTTTTTTTTCCTTTTTTTCTTGTGAACAATTTAAATTACATAGATTTTAAAATATGCAAGGGTAGTCTTAAGGCCAAGAAATAATTACTGGATACTATCTACAACAGAATCCACCATATTTAGGTATATAGAAATTCATGGACATACTGAGTTGCAGGAGGTTTTTTGCTTCTGTTATAAGAATATAAGGTTATCTTTGATATCTTGTCATTTGCATTTCATGTATCCAGCATAATTAGTGCATTTTGTTACTTCTGCAACAGTATCTTGAGATGAAATGAGGACTGCACATGAGTTTCATACTTCAGAATCATTTTACATATTTGTATTTCCTGTATAATTTTACACTGTTGTAATCTGCTCTAAAGATGTGGTGCAGCTGAAAATATGTGAAGTTCCCATAAATGTGCCCATAAGATAATTCATAAAATATCTGGAATAGAACTTAAACCAAAAGCAAACAACCTTTTGCCTTCCAGATATTTTAGGGTAGGCCACAAGTGAATTTGAATACATCAGTTCAGTTTAATGGGAAAATGTGCAATTTGGAATCATGTTTATCCTCATTTTTTTTTTAGATGTCATGTTTTCTTTTTTTCTGGTTGGCTTTACCTGATAGTCTAGACAGCAATCTATTTTATTCCTAAGAGACAGAATATCTTTTTAATTGGATGCTTTTGTCAAGGAGTTCTCTTATCTGTATAAATTTTAGGGGCTTTCCTATTTCTTCAATCCTTTCCAATTCTGGAATCCTTCAATTCCAGAATTGAAAGTTGGTTTGAATTGTTTACTGAGGATGGGCAGAAATAATTGAAATGTCAGTCTGCAGTGCTTGTCAACTTTGAAAAATGATTCTGTAAATTTCATGTTAAGAGAGGAGTATTGATGCTGCTTTGGTTTCTTAGAGAAGCAACTATGTATTTTCCTTTTTTCTACAGCGCTCATCTTTTTTCCTGTATTCACTTTGAAACTAAGGATGATTGAATCACTCTTGTCATGGGGATAGGGATCTTCCCTCTTCTGTAGCTTCACTTTTTAAAGCTAAAAACTCCTAGTTTAGAGATAGCTTATGGGGTTCCAGATGTTGCTGAAGGACAATTCCACATTAGCCAATATGCGAATACTAAAAATACTGAGAATTGTAGTTCAGCATTTGGAGTGCAGTGGATTGGCTTAACCTTCCTAGTGCTTGTTGCTTATAGTTTCTTAAGCATTAAGTTCCTTAATTTGAAAGCAGCAGAATGATTATTTTGTAGGCTAAATTCTGGACTATATTATTGAGGAATAAGATGTGTGTGAAAAATGTGTGAAATGAAAAATGAAAACAACTGCCTGAACCATCCTGGACATTAAAAAAAATCTTTTTAATTTACCTTATTTTTTTAAGGACAAGAACCATATAATTCCAAAACACTCCCTTTTTCCACGCTGCAAGGATTAACAGCCCTACACTTGTTAGTTAACTGCCCAACTATGTTATAAGAATAGATTACCAGTCCTTCCTCTCATTTGACTGCTATTCCTTCAACACTAACACATCCAGATCCTCCTACTGAGCAGGATGTGGTTTTCTCCACCCAACCCATTTTTATCTTCAGTAAAGACTGTAGAATCCAGGTCTCTACAATACACACAATTCCCATTAGGAATTTGAGGCTAAGACTTTTTGTTTGTATCACTTTTCCAGGGATAGGCACTTTTTTAGGCCAAATGATGTAAGTCTACATCATGCTTTGGGAGACATACATAAGCTCATGGCACATGCATATATGGGATGATAGAGTTGCATGGAAACATTCCCAGATAGATACAAAGCCACCATTACCTGTGATTAATAGTGTCATGATCATTCAAGGCCACTTGTTGCAAGAGAGAAAAAATTACCTCCATAGGCAGCAATAAAAGTCATGCTCTAAGGAAAAAAAATATGGATTTTCATCCCTTTTTTAATCCAATAAAAGGGGAGAAAACCATTCCTGCTCCATCCTTGGCAGGACTGGTGCAATTACTCCATGTTCCTTCCATGTAAAAGAAAGAGCAGATAAGCAGAACCAAAGTGCAAGTGTAAGGGGTTGGTATGTATGTATAGTGTGTATGTGTGGAGTGTTGGGAGTCTGGGAAGCCTGTCTGTCACATTGCCAATGCCTGTTGCAATCTACCAAAGAATCCCATACCATTGCACTGCTTCCAGTATTTCTGCACGTTATTGTTATAGTTTGCTCTAGTTATGCTGCTATTGCATCAAATGTCAAAAAAAAAATGAGCTGCTGTGCCTGATGTAGAAACTAGTTTAGAAAGAAATAGGCGTGCAATCAATGTATATAACTTCAGGAATGTGCTATGTTGGCTCATGTGACAAACATTTACACTTTTTGCAATGTACAAAGCTCTTTATACAGTACATAGTTTTATTCATTTTTCAAAGATATTCTAGCTGCTGGTTTTGAAGAAAATTAAGCAGGTTTGCATCTGGTTACTACGATGAGAGATCACTAGGAAATCCCAAGGCTGTAGGCTAGACTAGAAAGGACAAAAATATCTCAAAAGGGAATGGCAAATCTTTTCTATATTGTTGCTAAACAAAACTACATGATGGTTTACATGTAATCAGATTACAGAGTCGTGGAAGTCTTCAATTTTATTCAAAATAAATCATCTGAGTTCAATGTATAATTGTGTTAGTTTAGAATTCATGTTTATGCCTACTTATAAATGACTGGTGGTCAAAACTGGATTTTGGATTATACACTTCATGTGAATCATAAAGATTTCTTTCAGCAATTAATGGGGAAGCTTCCAAAATACTCTAACCAAATGAATAGTATAGTATTTTTTTAAGAAATACCAAAATTCTGAAAGTATCATACAGCCTATACCACTTTTCTTCCTGGGAAAACATATACTTTAAAGACATCCTCATTTTCCTTGAAGCATCTTTATATCTTCAAAGCTTGCAGAGTTACAGTATTTATATACTAAAGATAAAACATCAAGCCCGCTGATTGATAGATAGCCACTGCAGTTGCTTCAGCATAGAATAGCACAGCCAAATCCAATTCCAGATCCAGGAGACTATCCAACAGATGTTTAACATAATCCACAACAGCTCTGGAAGGATTTCCACAATTCCTCTATCCGGAAGAGATCACTCACCCAAAATTGGTTGCTAGGCGGCTATCCAGCTGGTATATTTCCTTACCTACAGCAGTGGAGAAAACACTGAAGATGGTATATAAAACATCATCTATGTTAAACTGAAAAAGTAACCATGCACTGTTAATAAGACACTTAAATGATAAATATCAGTGTAGACTGTCTACAGTGATGAGGTGGGAGGGAATTGTCAAACTTTTGATAGGTCCTATCACATAGTTTGTAAAATGTATCTAGATTTGGCAACAGAATCTAATTGCATATTAGATCATTATTCAATATTGAATATTAATAGTAAGGAGTTTGTTAGTGGAATTATGAGAGATGGTAGATTCTCCTGTGTTAGACAACCATTTGCCTTAATGCTTTAATTTGGAATTCTGCCTAAGCAGAAGGTTAGTCTTGAAAGTTGTGCTTCACATTAAAAGCAGCAGCGACAGGGCTCTGGTTGAATCAATGCCATATCACACTAACATGCATCAGGATTTCTCCAAAGGGATCTAGCATAAGACCACAGTTAGAAAAGAATGAAGCTTGACTTGGAGGGTTTTCTGTTTTTGACATTTCAACCAGCCTATGTAATATTAACTGCAATTTAAGGTAAAGATGTTAACAAACAATAATAGGTTTCACTAATAAAAAAAAACATTAAATAACTGTTGATGTAGTTGCTACCAAGGTCTTTTCTTATTTTTTTAGAATTTCACTCAATAAATGGCTAGCCTCTTGTAATGCTGTGTCAAGCTTCAACCTACAGATAGGATTGGAAGCAATTAGGCAAGCTCCAAAGAATCCAAGATTTTCTGATAAGTAGTTCTTATTGAAGAAAATATTGGAAGACATGACAAAAGAATTCCAGTGATTACTGTGTCTGAAGAATAAACCCTATTTATAAAATCAGTATTTTAAATCCTTTGGGGCTTTCTTTTCTTGCTTGTCCCACATACTGTAATGGACTTCTCAACTCCCACCTTTTGAGCATGAGGCCCAGTTTCTATTTGTGTCTTGTTTTGGCAACATCTGTATTCATACTTTCTCTGACAACATGACAAGTAACTCGTATACTATTTTTTTTTCAAACTTTACAATGAACACTTGATTAGTTTTAACAGCTGACCAAATCCTAGGTGGCATAGAATAACTGAACCAAGGTTACCCAGATATTGGTTAATAAGCTTCCTGAAAACTTAGCAATATGAAATCATGGCTATTATTATAACAAGAAAATATGAATGGAGAAGAAACTGAAAATGGGTGGATACAACTATTTCAAAATATTTTTCCCCCTGGGTTACAATCAAAAATCCTTCAAGAAAATTCTAAAGGCAATTTTTATCTAGAATGTCATAATTCAATTATCTTTAATAAATAAAATAAACCAAAAGAAAGACTCATGTATGATATATATAACATTGTCTTATACCGTGGCTTGAAAATGATACTATATGATACAATAATTAAATATATGGATACTATAACTATTCCTAATCACTTGTTCTTTCTCTGTAAAATTGAAAAAAATGCCATTAACAGTGGGGGTCAAGCTCAAATTAATCTGATGTGATTCTTTAATTACTTTGATTCATTTGTTGAGAAAAGTAGCACTGAGGTTTTCTTTCTTTTAGATTCTTGCCATCTACCTATTGCTACCACATGGTGTCATCCTTGCTCATAAAAAGCAAAGCAATTCTTGTTGAAGTTGAAATTTTTTCTAAATTTCAGTCTTTAACAATTGCCATAGTCCTGATCCTATTAAACACAAAGGCTTGAGTGTACCCAATCATGGTCCAAGCAAGACAGACAAACATACTCGGCCTCAGAAATAGTCTCTCCTCCAGGTATTCAAATCTTCTTTCTGTTAATTAACAAAAAGTGCCTATTAGTTTACAATCAGTCACCCATCACAAGACTTTATTAACAAAGACCAGCACCGGCTTTTTTTAATCTATCCACTCTCATGTAGGTGGACACAAGTTAGCGTGACTAGTCTGAGTCACTATATACTTTAAGAAAATAAGTGCTAGATTTTTTTTAAGGTTGATGTTCTTCAATCCATCACTAGTGCCCAGCATCACAGCAGAGCACAGCATGGCATGGCCAAATCCCAGTCTTTTTTTTTTCTCTTCTATATACCTGTTAGCACACTTATTAGTAAGATACATTTTTTTTTACTTTGTTAGCTTAAAATTCTAGCATAGCATTGCCTATGATCAAGTTTACTGTATAACCAGTCAATTAACAAAAATGAAATTACTTTGAAAATGATATGCAGTAAGAAAATATTAAATTTGCTATCCTTATTTGTGGCAGAAAATAATTACATAGAGGAGTGGGTACAAAATTACATAAAATATATTCATAATTTATCGCAATCCCAAGTAAAGACAATACGCAAAGAAAATTGTCCAGATCATGGGTGTCAAACTCAGGGGCCAGATGCTGGCCACGCCCACCTGTTTTAGTGAAGGGGGAAAGTTGCGATATGTCATGTGACGACAGGAGTTTGACACCCCTGGTTCAGATAATGAAAAATGAGCTTACTGAAATGGAAAACTCCACAGAACGTATCATGAAAAAAAATCTAGATACTTGTTTGTTTGATGAAGCTGGTATAATTGTCATCAAATTAGAATAAATTGAAATGAAATAAAAACTTTCTGCTGTCTATTCTATATATTCTGCTGCATATATATCAGTATCAGTGGTGGGTTTCAAAATTTTTTACTACCGGTTTTGTGGACGTGGCTTGGTGGGCATGGCATGGCATGGCTTGGTGGGCGTGGTTTGGTGAGCGTGGCAGGGGAAGGATCTCCATTCTCCATTCTCTCCCCACTCCAGGGGAATGGTACTGCAAAATTCAGAGCTTGGATAGCTCTGCAGACTAAAGCACTGTAATTTAACACCAGCTGTCTGCAATTAAAGTAAATTCGAATCTTGCCAGGCTCAAGATTGACTCAGCCTTCCATCCTTTCTAAGGTAGGTAAATTGAGGACCCAGTTTGTGTGGGCAATAAGCTGACTTTGTATAAATATACAAAAGTGTGAAGGCTATTGCTTAACGCACTGTAAGCCGCCCTGAGTCTCCGGAGAAGGGCGGCATATAAATCAAATTAAAAAATAAATAAATCCCTATTTCCTCCCGATCAGCTGGGACTTGGGAGGTAGAGAATAGATGGGAACGGGGCCAGTCAGAACTTTTACTACCGGTTCTCCGAACTACTCAAAATTTCCGCTACCGGTTCTCCAGAACTGGTCAACCTGTTGAAACCCACCACTGATCAGTATTCATCTAACCTAATATAATACAATTATCAACATGGAATTTTCTTATTGCTGGAGATTTCATGCCTTCACTGTGTAGGAAGTTAGCACCCACCCCTTTCCTGGAAGAGTGAAATATTTTAGGAAATATGAAAAAGGCAGAATATTATATTTCCCTGGATGAGAAATATGAGAAGCATATTTTACAGACAAAGCAGCTCCCACCTTCCTGCCCCCCACCCTTTGTCAATGGGCCATTAAGGCCTGGGCCAGTCTATTCTACATAACAAAGATCTGCCTCCTTCAGGCAGAGCCATAGTAGGAATTGCCAAAGATAGGATTAGCCCTCCCACACAATAGCAGCAGAAACTCACCACATGTGACCTGGGAAGCACATGTGACCATCAGCCAGCAAGGCCCCCACCCCCTGGGAGTCTGACAACCAATCAGGATACTCTGTTGGGGCCCCAAGAAATGCAGAGCCAGAGAGAGCATAAAAACCCGAGGATTTACTGTATCTGCCCTTTTTCTGTTCAGGAACTCAAGCCATGTGATCCTGTCCACCATTAAACCATCTTTCCAAGCAGTCTCCATGTTTCCAGTGTCTGTTTTCCCCACTTGGAGCAGAACCTAGAAGGATGTTTCTTCCAACAACTGTGTCTAACATCTGATATTCAGAGATAAATTGTATATTGACATTCTGCATATCATAAACACAGTATGCAAGCATGTTCTGAAAAACCTTGGTTATTCTAAAGCGTGTGTGCTAAAAACATCTCATATGCCCTAAAATATGTGCTAAAACATCCAATATGAGGTGTAAAAATGCTATTTTAATTTTAATACCAAAGCTAATGTTGAAATCCTATACAAATCTATTTAAAGTAAGTTTCAATAAACATAATGGGATTTACTCCCACCTAAGTTTGTAAATCTCATCAATTGTTTAGAACCCTCACAGGCAGAAGTTATTTTATCAGATCAGTATGAAAATTTAATAATAGCTTTGCAAAAATGAAAACAAAGTTTAGCAATTGTAAGGTAATTGCATTAATTGCATATAAGGAAGTTCCACTTCACATTAGCATAACACAAAAGGTTGAAGCAAATTCAAGAATGATCAATATATAAAAATATATACTTAAATTCTCTGACCTGTGACTGTAATAAAAATTACTACTACTAAAATTCATGCAATTCCCTCCACAAGATGAATTTAAAATGATATAATATGGGAAATAATTAGTGAGGTAATTTTATTACTTCTTCCCCAAAAGAGTTAAAATATAACTTTACCTTGTTCTGATTATTTCAAATACCTATAGTGTGATTTTTTTTATTTGGGATTATGAACCACCTTTTATGAAAATTTAAATTAGAAGGGATGATAAATTAATTAAAATAATTAAATTATTTAATTGGGAACACCCTTTTCCTATTTTCTGATTTTTTTCTCCTTATGATACATTAAACATATGGCTTCAGTATATGAAGTGAGAGACTATATTTGTAACAAAATAATACGCTTTCATTTGAAATAACATTAATTAACTATGGTCTAAAACAAGGGTGTCAAACTGGTGACCCATGGGTCAGATGTGTCATGTGCAGGCCACATCCACCTGGGCTCCAGAAAGGAAAAAACATCACGATACGTCACGATATGTCACGTGACACGATCGAGTTTGACACGATTTAAAATGTTTATGTGAATGCTTTCTTCTATGTGATGGAAATGCTTGTTGAAAGAATAAACAATTTTAAAGAATCTGCTTAGACAAAGATTTTCTTTTTTTTCCTTTTCAGAGAGAATGACATTTTAATGCTTAATTTTTTTATACACATTCCCAGCACATACTGGGCAGAACTAATCACATTTCTTTTCTGGTTTTACCAGAAATTCACCATCAGATAATTTCTTGCACTACAACAAAAAAGGTAAAATTATTTTCCTCTCTGAAGATTTGTTATTCTTTTGCAAAGCTTAAGGTTCTTTTTTTGTCATTTATTTACATAAGAAACCACAAAGAATAAGCTTGCTCTCAGTATTCAAAATGTTCTAAAAACTCTAAACATGCAGTCATCACCTTAGAAGCTGTACAGTATATGCAAGATAAGGTCTACATTTCTGCAAGACTACTTCCAAAAGTTGCCTCTCCTACATGATTTGTCAATGTTGCATGCTCCAGGTTCCATTGATAAATTTTTAAAAATTATTTATTAAATGTGTTTGCCATCTATCTCGCTGCGAGGTGACTCTCATGGCAGGAGCGGGGAATGATGGCCCTTTTAATTTGTGGACTTCAACTCCCAGAATTCTTGAGTCAGTGATGCTGGCAATTTTGGGAGTTGAAGTCCACAAGTCACAAAAGGGCTTTTTTGGTGGTTGCAGCACACTGCTGGCTTATATTTAAGTGATTATCTGTTTAATATAATATTTAATCATATTTAAATGACTGACTTCAGTGCCCAGAGAATTATAGGGTGCAGTATAAAATATAGGGTATATATAGTGTAGAGTGCAGTATAAAGGCAAGAAAACAACAGTTTATTGTTTATTCATAGTATTTGTTAACTCAAACAAAGGCTTCCTCCAAAGACTGGTATTTTATTTATGTTTCACAATCATGTTATTACAATAACCTATAAAACATTATTAAACTTACATGGTACAAGTTACTACTATATTGCCCTGATTTCTTTTATCTGCAGTGCTGCTACCTTAATTTTAGTCTACATTGCCCTACACTTGCTGTAGCTTCAATCCTTCATTGACTTTAGGTCCTTGCTGCTCTCATATTATTTTTAGGAAAAGTACGACTTGACCTATTTTAGCACTACATGCTGACATGGCTATTTATCTAACTTGAGAGATTTAATTAACTCCAAAGGTTTTTCACTCAGGTACAAAATGGTTAAGGAACTTTGAAATTATGTTTCTGTGAAGGAAAATGGATTCTGTACATACCATTTTTTAAATAATTCCGGGGTTGAATAGTGGTTAAATAGATCTCGATTCTAAGTTTCATCTTTGCTGAGGCATTGAAATGCCAGACATAGACTCTTCCTTTTAGCCTAATCAAAATGGTAATGGAGAGCAGATCTCAGTAACTGAAATAAAGGGCACATTCCCACAGCAGTCTAAAATGATCGATGGGATCTAAGCAAGTTTCAGTCCCCGACCCCAGGTTGATGAAACCTGTTAGAACTCTGTTGGTTAAGGAGGGGGAAAGTAGTTTACTTTAAAACTACAGCAGCTAAAAATGGCTTTAAGGTGCCTATGAAGACATATTCATGAGTTCATGTCATAAAAATGGTTACCAGGATATATTTGTGCCAGTTAGAAGACATGAGAGTGAATCCTCAGTTTAGAATATTCTAAGTACAGAAAGCCCACCCCAGGGTCCTAAAAGCACTGTCTCTTTCTATGTAGTTCAGAAATATACACTCTGAAGTTTTATGTAGCTATCTTGGCTTACATCCAATATGCAAAATCCCCTTGTCTTTCATTTATTTATCCCCTCGGTATCTTTTATGTTCTAAGCCAGCAGCCACACTTTGTAGTACAGAATTCGGTACATTTAATTATGCACTGTGTGAAAAATCTTATTATTTCTTTTGAAGATACTATCAGTAAACCTGAGATCTATTACTACTATTATCATATACACTACAATGTGAGATCACAGCTGCCAATTCCTTGGTTGGTATTAGCCTTTATACACATTGAATTCTTCCCAAGAATATAGGATGTCTTCATGTAGTAGTATTCATGCACATCAAGCAGTATGGCCTTTTATAATTGAAAGATAAATATTTTGCCAATGCACAGATTTTCTAAATGCTGCCCAAATTTTTTTGGCATGGCACCCAGTGTGCCAATAGCCACTATTATTATATTTTATCACTTTTTCAAAGTACATGTTTGGTCAACTAAATATTAAAATAATATTTTCTATTATTTCAAAACTAAATATCCCTGTCTATTTTCTCTACACAACTCTCTGGAGGGTTGGGCTGGGGAACAGGGAGTGCTCAGTCACCCAGCAAGGGAAGCCCAGAACAAACTGTCTCGTCTTCTAGCCCAGCATCTGAACAACTACACTTGCTCTCTTTATATTCTGAAGAGGCTGAAAAATAATGATTTTCTATGCGGAAAAAAATTGCACGAACCAATAAACTTGCTTTAAAAAAAGACCTGTGTGTATTTGTGATACATTAGTTTGATGTAAAAGACACATAATTTGTCAGTCAATAATAACAGCGCGCGTGAGGGGAAGCAAACTCAGTATATGCTCAGAAGCAATGTTGCGTCTGGCCCTGGGTCTCGACATGATGGCTCAAGTTTGCGATAGTTCAGTCATTTTCCCGTTAGGAAGCTGATTTTTTTCCTCAGAGAACACTTTTTTCCTCAACCGTCCCTTCCTCCTCCAGCCGGCAGACATCGCCCCCTCACCCCCCCCCCCTCCCCCCGTGCGCGCCCCGAACCTTCCAGGCGCCGCTAGAAGCGAAAGGAAGGGCTGAACCCCGAAAGGAATTTAAGCATACAAAACGAGTTTAACCACTCCAGTCACTGGAGTGAAGGGCGTAACGACCGCCCGGAAGGCGGTTCGAGACCGCCCAAGGAGAGCGTCCCGAATCTTTATTGGTCGCTGGTGACATCAATCCTTCTAGACGGAGCGCGCCTCCTCTGGAAATTTCCAACTGTGACGGAAGAAGGGGCAAGGACATACCAAAGGGATTGGTTAGACATCGGTAAAGAATGACGTGATTGGGCAATTGGCTTCTGGCAGATTCCAGAAGCTGGTGCACTACGAGTATAAAAGGAAGCTGAGGCGAACGCAACGGCAAATCGCTGAGGTTGTCCGTTGTTGGCGTCTAACGGCCGGCTCCTGAAAACTTTCATTTTAATCCTCGAAGTTTTAGAGGGATATCTTGATCGCGTTCCTGCAACCATGTCGGGCAAAGCGCCTGCCATAGGCATCGACTTGGGCACCACATACTCCTGCGTCGGAGTTTTCCAACACGGGAAAGTGGAGATTATCGCCAACGACCAAGGCAACCGCACTACACCGAGCTATGTTGCCTTTACGGACACTGAACGCCTCATCGGAGATGCAGCCAAGAATCAAGTGGCTATGAATCCCAACAACACCATCTTCGATGCCAAGCGTCTCATCGGCCGCAAATTTGATGACCCTACGGTGCAGTCCGATATGAAGCACTGGCCTTTCCGTGTGGTGAGTGAAGCTGGGAAGCCCAAGGTGCAAGTCGAGTACAAGGGTGAGAACAAGAATTTCTTTCCTGAAGAAATTTCCTCTATGGTATTGACCAAAATGAAGGAAATAGCCGAGGCTTACTTGGGTTGCAAAGTCCAGAGTGCTGTAATTACTGTACCTGCATACTTCAATGATTCCCAGCGCCAAGCCACCAAAGATGCAGGTACCATTACAGGTCTCAACGTATTGCGCATCATTAATGAGCCCACGGCCGCTGCCATTGCCTATGGTTTGGATAAAAAAGGGAGCAGAGCAGGTGAGAAGAATGTGCTGATCTTTGACTTGGGTGGTGGCACATTTGATGTTTCCATTTTGACCATTGAAGATGGCATCTTTGAAGTGAAATCTACTGCTGGAGATACCCACTTGGGTGGGGAGGACTTTGACAATCGCATGGTGAGTCACTTTGTGGAGGAATTCAAGCGCAAGCATAAGCGTGACATTGCTGGCAACAAGCGAGCAGTTCGACGGCTCCGCACAGCCTGTGAGAGAGCCAAACGTACCCTGAGCTCCTCCACCCAGGCTTCTATTGAGATTGACTCATTATTTGATGGCATTGATTTCTATACATCCATTACCCGTGCTCGTTTTGAGGAGCTCAATGCTGATCTCTTCCGTGGTACTCTTGAACCTGTGGAGAAGGCTCTTCGTGATGCTAAGCTAGACAAAGGACAGATTAATGAAATTGTTCTGGTTGGTGGCTCAACTCGTATTCCCAAGATCCAAAAGTTGCTCCAAGACTTCTTTAATGGAAAAGAGCTAAACAAAAGCATAAATCCCGATGAAGCTGTAGCATATGGTGCTGCTGTGCAGGCTGCTATTCTGATGGGTGACAAATCAGAAAATGTGCAAGACCTCCTGCTGCTTGATGTAGCACCACTTTCTCTGGGTATTGAGACTGCTGGTGGTGTGATGACTGCCTTAATCAAGCGCAACACAACTATTCCCACCAAGCAAACTCAGACCTTCACTACCTATTCAGACAACCAGAGTAGTGTGCTGGTACAAGTGTATGAGGGTGAGAGAGCCATGACCAAGGACAACAATCTGCTGGGCAAGTTTGACCTGACGGGTATTCCACCTGCACCTCGTGGTGTGCCCCAAATTGAGGTGACATTTGACATAGATGCAAATGGTATCCTCAATGTTACTGCAGTGGACAAGAGCACAGGAAAGGAGAACAAGATTACAATAACTAATGACAAGGGCCGCCTCAGCAAAGATGACATTGACCGCATGGTGCAAGAAGCAGAGCGTTACAAGGCAGAGGATGAGGCTAACCGAGAACGAGTAGTTTCCAAAAATGCCCTGGAATCCTATGCATACAACATCAAGCAGACTGTGGAGGATGATAAGCTGAAAGGCAAGATTAGTGAGCAAGACAGGCAGAGGGTGCTTGAAAAGTGCCAAGAGGTGATCAACTGGCTGGATCGAAACCAGATGGCGGAGAAGGAAGAATTTGAGCATAAGCAGAAGGAGCTAGAGAAGCTTTGTAACCCCATCATTGCCAAATTGTACCAGGGTGCAGGAGCTGCTGGTGCTGGTGCTCCAGGTGGTGGTCCCACTATTGAAGAAGTAGATTAAGCTACCATGGACTGGACTGTATGAGCAATTGCCATCTGCTCTACTCTTTCCCCATGGAGCCTGTGGGTGTGTAAGGGAGGAGGTATTATCTTGCTCTCTACTTTATTGGAAAGCATTGCCAGCTCATTTTGTTGCAGATAAAGTTTGTCTTAGTATTAAGATACCTATGCTAGTTGGTGGATGTTTGGTTTTTATGTTCACTGTTGTAAATATCTACTTGAGCATTACAATTGAGGGAAGAACATTTCAGAAGAGTATGGAAAATGTTAAACATTAAAAAAAGCCTTATGTTATTTTTTGGCAACTTTTTGGTCTGATTATTTTGAAATTTTGGTAATAAAAGTTATTTGAAGCATACATTTCCTTTTTTTTCCCTTTCTTTCTAAGTGTAAGTTTTTAATAGCATGCAGGGAGCCCTATGTGTTGCTTTTACTTAACAGTAACAGCTATAATGGTCGAGGTTAAATATTTTATCATGTGCTGATGTTAAAAGATATTGCAGGTAGAATATTTTCATGGGGTTTTGAATTTTCAGAATGCACTGTCTGATAATAGTGACAGATAAGTTTACTACTAAGCAGAAATTTGGCAGGCAGAAGGGGGTGCATTACATTGCCATGCTCAGACTGACACTACATGCTAGTTAGCAGATGTATTCTGACATAAGTGCCATCTTTGTCTTTGCCAATTAGCAGCAATTAAGTGTTGCTTTCCTTTAATTAAAATTATGCACTAGCCTGCTAAATCCTGTAATAATCCAAATATCACTTGCTTTAAAGTTTAAAAAAAGCTTCAAAAGCAGAGACTGGCTAGATTCATTAAAATACAGAACCATTTCTAATTAATTTTGCTGCCATAACCAGTTGAACAGCTAATGTCAGCATAAAAGTTACCAATTATATAGGACAAAAACTTAAGCTGAGCTTTAGAAAGTGGATCCGAGTGGCTTGATAAAAGAAGCTAAATGGATAACATTTTACAGGGAGATCCTGACACATGGGAAATAGCTGAGGTTAATAAAATCTTTGAAATATAGTCAAGTATTCTAGCTTTTGCATATACCTAAGAAACCATTGAAAAATATGTGCATGCTTGGATATAATTCATGACAAAATGTGCCCAGGGCTGCAGCTGCAGGTTAGGAACTATTAACATTTGGTGTCCTTCGGGACCTTTGGTGTGATTGTTCTGATTATCATCAAATGGGAAAATCAAAATGCTATTTATTGAGGTCAACCCATATTTAATAATCTATTCTAGGTTACTAATGTTCTGCTAGGATAGCCCAAGTTGAATAAGAAACGTCAACTCTTTAGATACTGAGCTACAACTCCCACAGCACTTGGTCAAACAAGCTACTTGGAGCTGTTAGAAATTCAATGTATAGGGAATTGCAAGTCCCCTTCCATGATTAATTTAACAATTTTCTATGGAAAGGTGGCTGAACTTGGCTGTTACGGCTTAACACTTGATCACACCAACTATCTTTTAAAACTTGGCAATCTTAATATTTTTTTCTAAAATATCTGAAGCATCTGAGTAACTTGATCAGTGATATGTATGATAGAGAAAAGATTGATAAAGATCTTAAAATATTTTGGGTACCACAAATCATTTCCAATAGCTTTTTCAAATCATATAACAGTTTAAATTTATTTGCATGTATGTGTGGATAATTGCTTTTTTGGAACAATATAAATTTATGCAGGGTATATTTATTGTACAAACATGCACAACCTTTTCTCTATAATTAATATAATAATTAAACTAATAGCTAGTTATAGACGTTATTCATATAGTATGTTTAGACTGGCAAACAAAAGAATTAGCTAAGTCTAACCAATGTTTAGTTAGCATTAGTCATAGTTTTTTTGTGGGCTGACTGTTCTATAAACAAATCTTGCTAAGTTTCTGGTTCGGGGCATTTTGACACTTCCCCTTGGGTTAATTCAGTACCCAGGCTAAAATGCATTCGTTCACATAGGATAGTAAAGTTCATTTAAATGACAACATTTTCAGAATATAGACTACTTTAATATGTATGCTAAATGCTTTTGTATCTTTGCTGATTCGGGTCTACTGTAAACAATTTATAAGATTCATCTGCCATTTAATATGGATACGAATAAGGGAATATTAATAAAAGCAAGTTTTTATTTCAGTTGCAAGTGGCCCATGACTGAGAAAAGCATCTTCAACACTATTAAATGTACAAAAAAAAAATCTATCTTTCCTTGGATTTAGTTATTTTACCAAAAGATCAAAAGAAATATATTTTTAAAAAATTAGATCAGTGATCCTCTCTAATAGTGCAGGAAGGTCTCACTTAAACCTGTAGGATAGATATGTAGCAGGTATTGCTATGTTAGATAATTTAAGGGCTAGACCTCATACTGAGAATCACTTGGAAGTAGCAAAATAGTTTCCCATAGGGAATTTAAACTGATGCAAAATGGATATTTTAGAGAAAGTTTCCCAATTTTGTATATAATACAAGTTTGGTTAAGTCCTCACTCTTTGTATCCTTTACCATGTTTATGCAGTTTCTTTTAGTGGAAATATAGGGATAAGTTGGTCATGTATCACCAACATTTGGCAGGTCAATGTCCTTTCCTATGTACAGAATATTTGAATCTTCAGGTACAGATTTTGTGTGTGTGTGTGTTCCTTCAATTCCCGGCAATTGCTGAGTCAAGTTCCTTTCAGTTTTCTTGGCAAGATTTCAGAAGTGGCTTGCCATTGCCTTGGGCTGAGAGTGACTGGCCCAAGGTCACCTAGCTGACTTTATACCAATGGTAGGACTAGAACTCATGGCTTCCCAGTTGCAACCTGGTGCCTTAATCATTACTTCAAATTGGTTCTTCAGGTGCAGTAGTTCAGGTGCAACTTTGTCTTGGCTAGAATTTGGCATCTTCACTTGTTTTCTTTTATTAAATTGTATTGGGACTCCCAATTTCTTGGAATACTATAACATAATATGGTAACAGGATTATTCTCTTAAAAACTACCATGCAAATTATTACTGGCCCAGTATGATTTGTTTTAGTTCAAAAGTGCCCAATTCTAACAGCTATGTGGGGTTAGTTAATACGTCAAGCTTGTCACAGAATATGTATTTACCGTAACTAGTAGCCACAGCCATTTACATCCCTGACAAGCTGCTTGTACACCTCTGCCCTTGTACTGTATATACAGTGTATATACAATAACAATGAAATCAAATGTGTATTAATGGCAAGGTATTACTATACTTTTTGCCACCATTGGCAGTTTTACAATTAAAAATATTAAAATGCTTTTGGGGTGTGTTTTATGGTAGAGAATTCCAAAATTCAATCTTAACCTGCTCCTGCATGTTTTTTTTTTTCTATCACAGCAGCCTCATAAGTTACCTTATCTTTAGAGCAACAAAACTAGTATGGTATATTTTCACTAATGTGTATTAAATAAGCAGAATTCTTTCTTCAGAATTTTTTTTTAAAACTCGTATGTCCACTTCTATGCAGAACTGCAAGAAAAAAGAGAGGCTTTAGATATTGGCTTGAGCAACATATTTTGCTAAATCATAAGCCAATTGTGGCATATTCAAGATATTACACCTTATTGTGATAAGCCAGCTGTTTCCTCTCTACAGAGAAGCACACAGGAATATTGATCCATAATCTGCTAGTAGTAAGAAAATATCTGACTTTTATAGTCATATTTTGCAAACTCTTCTACAATACTTCCTATTCCTACTTCATGAGCAGACATGTTTATTATCCTAGATTGTTTCCTTTTGGAAAAAACCCCAATTGCACTGAATTCTTATATACAGATTTGTACTATTGTATGCTAGGGTGTGTATGCATAGATCAGATCAGTTCTAGCAAGGAGGCTAATGAAACATACTCTTGGATAAACAGGTTTGTTAAACTGTTTGTAAAAAGCAAACAGGGTCCACCCTATTAATAGGAAACTTTAATTGTATGCATGCCTGGAAATTGCTGCTAGCCCCAGCTTGATCATATTTGCATGTCAGTAAATGTTACTGTTTTTTTAAACCTTTTCTGACCAGATCAAAAACTTGTGAATGCTGAAATAAAAATATTTGAAACTGAAACATACCAAACAAATGAACCAGCTGATGTTTTTCAGTATCTTAAGATCGCTATCACTACATGTTATGCAAATTTATCAGTCTGATTCTAGAAATGTTCAGGACACCAGGTAAATTATGTTTCCACCACGTTCAAAATCCAATTAAGCCACTTGGACACAATTCTATGACCATCTTAAAGTCTTGATATGAAAGAGCTTCTTGGGTAAATATTCTCATAACATTCTTGGGCTTCTGGTAGACAGAAGATTTGATTCCTCAGGATTTGTGGAAGCCAGTATTCCTGTTGGTGTATGAATTGTTCTGAAGCATTCTGGTTATAGTATAAAGAATATTCTTCACTGTATTCTACACCATTTTTATTGGCTTTTTATAGATACATATTATTAGTTAACTGCCCAGAATTAGCTGTTTAACAGTTTAAGACAGGTGGCCATATACATTTTGTAAAAAAGTAAGTCTGTGTGCTGTTCTTTTATACATAATACATAGTTGAGAAAGCCAGAATCCTGCTCTTGGACGCCTTTCCTATCTTGATCTTGTGGTTGAAATTTGGAAAACCTTTTTGTAAACAGTACAGAGAGTCCTTACTTAACTCTGTATTGTTGACTTGGCAATTTGGACTGGCAACTCCATCACTAATCAATGTGGTCATTAAGTGAAAAATTATGTGACTGTATCAGATTTCCAACATCAGTTTCGCTATGGTCATTAAACGATTCATCTGCTGTAATTAAGCTGGCCTGCTGCCTTCTCTGACTTTGCTTGTCAGAAGCCAGCTGTGAAGCTCACAGTGGTGATTTCATGATTGGGGAATGCTGTGACTGTTTAAATGTGCATTATTATGAAGCGCCCAAATTGCAGTCAACTGACAGTAGGGATGCTGCAACAGTCATAAATTCAAGGACTGTAAAGCTACTTTTTCAGTGCCATGGTAAATTCAAACAGTCACAAAACAGGACAGTTGTTAAGCAAGGACTACTTGTAATTTTTAAAGGAGTACATTTCACCTGACATTTGTGTTTCCTGCCACTATCTCCACTTTACATTTTGCAAAAAGTTGGATGTTATAGCAGTGTTTCTCATCAACTTTTAAGAAGTGGGAATTTCAACTCAACAGCAGAGTTCCCTAGTTAACATAAGCTTTTGTGGATCACATACTGTATGCATGATTGATAAATATTGTGGTCAACAATACATTTGGCCAAAATAAATATTAGTTTTTAAGTTTCCAGACAATCTCTTGGTTTTGATACAAAAGACTATCATTGCAATAAGTCTTGAACTTATTTTGGATGTATTTTGACAAATGAAAGAAACAGTTCTCTTCTCAAATTCTCTGCTTTAATTGCCCTTCATTTTTGTATATCATTTTAACCTTTCCCTATAAATAAAATGCCTACTAATACACTGCCATTTACATTTTACTATTCTCATAGAATTTCTACAGCAAATGCACAGTCAGTTAAAATTATGGGCAGTGAGATATGGGCAATGAAATAAAACTAGATTTGAGATAAAACCTCATCTAAGTGATGTTTTTTCTGTAATCTTGATTAATTTACTTTCTTATTTTTAGCTCTTCATCTACAAAATGTGTACTTTTAATTATGTAAAGAGTGATGATCAAGGATTAATAAGGATTAGAAAGGCCCAAAGCACTCAGCATATAATAAATGGGAAGAGTTTGCAAAAGTCAAAATTTCAATTACGGATAACAATGCTAAGTAATTTGCTAGAACACAGTCTATTTCAGCAGTGTCTCCAAATGGTATGTTTATGATTAAAGGTTATTTCTTGATAGACTAGTCACAAAACAAATTTCCAGAAACATTAAAATGGATGGCAAACCTTTTACAAAGAAGAAAATAAAGACCAGCTGGTTATTCCAGTTTTTCTAAATTTAAGTTCTTTCTGAGGTTATTGAGCTGAAGACTTTGATACAAAACAAAGTTGTCATTCACCATTAAACTCAAAAATTCTTTAAAGCCCTTCCCATGCCTGCAGGATTGAGGAGGGCTGGTCTTGTTAATCATGTAAAGCAGTATCTCTATAGTGTGAAATGGCTTATGTTATACTTTAAGATGCAAGCTAAACACTATTCACTTCTCTAAATTTAAAATCTCTGGATATCTGTTGCAAGACGGTAATGAGAAATGATTTGAAGAGAATACAAAATATGCTTTCATGTGTGACATACTTAAAAAACAGGCAAAGCTTTGTTTTAACTATTGCAGTTGCCATTCTGGTTTTTTTTTTTGTTTTTTTACCATAACCTATGAGCATTCCAAATTTTGTATTTGGCCACAGAACAGTAAACCCTTGGCTTGCAACCTTAATCCAATTATGAGAATTTCTCTTCCTGACAAACCTTTCTCTTACTCTTCCTAACCAAAAAGCAAAGGGCATAGAAGATGATATGATCAAATGGAAAAGTACAGAGCAATAACTCAGAATGAATTTCGTAAGAGAAAATTCTTAGGTTCCATTCCTAAGGCTAGGAACTGCTTTTAGAGAACAGAAGACAGCATTTGGCAGGTAATCAGCTGGCACAGAAATAAATAAATGGCAGCTGCTTTACTGGGAATTAATTTAGCAGGGTTCAGTTCAGTATAAAGGTAGTTCTGAATGAATATTCTCTGGAAAGCCAGAGCTGACATCGTCTTATTAACCAGATATATAAAGTTATAAATGTCTCATCTATTCCTATCCTTTCCAATGTCCATTGATAAGCAGGTATAATTTTGAATATGTACAAAGGTTGAATGTTATAAGTCTCCAACAGATGTGCTGATATGCTAGAAACTGATGTCTTTAGAATATCATCTTTTGCTTCAGTTTATGGAAGCTGCTGTGAGAAAGAGCTTCAACTGAAATTTACTGCTGAATGCAAGTAGTTTATGGTAATGACTGTGTTGATATGAATTCTGTGCATCATTGAGCCAAGAAATGAAAAGGAAATAAACAGATAACTGATTTGTTTAATCAAAAATAATTTAGATCTCTTGTGTCAAGGACCAACACATTTTGCATGAAACAGGTTGATGAACTGGTTAATAACAACTGATGGATTACTCAAAGGGAAACTGCTTTCAAGCTTGCCTTTTCACAAGAACATATGGCTCATATTATTGATGTCTTCACTACTGGACTGTTTTGTGCAAGATGGGTTTTGTTAAGGATATTGGTGTTGTGTTACCAACCAGCAGAGTAAATGCACAAGGAAATGTTGCTGAGAGTAATGAATAAGAGATATGCAAACTGGTTTATCAAAAGCTTACTTTATAGTAGAAAAACAGTCTCATAGTCTTTAAACAAATTCCAAGTCTTTGCCAGTTGAATCAGTCCAGTAGTTACAGATATCTTCTTACCAAACAAACATTAGTTGGTTAGAATAACAAACTCACTCTGGTTCACAAACCACGATGGTAGCAGATCCATCAAACGATGATTAGCAGATAGCAACTCCGCTCAATGGCAGCATATCATACTCTGGTAGCATATCACATCAGCTTCATCATCAAACTGAATACGTTACAATACCTTGCTTAAATACTCTCACAACCAGTCATTACCTAATTACAGCATGGCTCAGCATTACAATGAATACCTTTAAAGTAACATAATACATTTACAGATTAAAGTTACAGTACACTTATATTGCCTGGACAACTTAGTTAGGCTCAAACCATATCCTAACAGGTTTCTTGTATGTGAATAGCAGAAATGAAAGTTCAAGAGTTGAAATTTTCCAACAATTGTGTCCTGTTAGAAGAACAAGGCAAATAATTTATTCAAAACATTGTGTCAGGCAGCGAAACATGAGCTTATCATTATGATCCAACAATGAATATCCAATGAATATCATTACAAAAGTTCACTTGTGATGTGGGGGGAGATAAAACCCAGGCTTTGGCAGGAAAATAACATATAGCTTTTTGGCATGCAGGAGGTGTTATTCACATGGATTTCTTTGAACCTGGCACTAGGATCAACTCAAAACTGAAATCTTTGAAACAATTGTTAAACACAGCTTGGAGCACAAAAAAGAATTTTTGCTGCAATTTGACAATGCTAGGTCTCACACTTCACAATCCATTCAGGAGGTAATTAAGAAGTTAGGGCTCACCTTCTCTTACCCAAAATTGAGATTTCTTCATGGGCATCTGTTTGATTCAAATGAAGAGGTGTAAGGACTGTCAGCATGTGGTTAAAGAGACAAAGTTTGGATATATTTCATGATGGAAGCTTGTCAATCTTTGACAGAATAGCACATAGTGGTGATTATCTAGTGAAACAGGTAACAGAAGAGCTAATTTAAGAATTATTTCCCTGTTTCACTTGTTAATATATCCCTATTGAAACTAAAGTTAATCAGGTATTCCTTTTAATTTTCATAATAGATGGTTTATAGGTATGCCAAAAAATCAAAATAGCTTGTTATATCTTCTTTGCCAACAAGGGGAACTGATCATCTTTTAGCATCTGGGTGTTGTGATATGTTAAAACAAGTAGGTAAAAGACATCTCTCTCTTACGTACATGTATATATACACATACATATGATATATCACGTATTTGTAATGCCCATATACCATTTTATTTTGTTACTTAAAAACTTTCCCAATTTCAAACTGCCATAGCAAAAATATGATGGATAATGAATATTCTGCTAGACTTTTCTATAGCATTGATTTCATAATGGACAATCAGATAACATAATAACAGAGTTGGAAGGGATCTGCAACCCCCTGTAGAAGCAGGAGACACTATACTATTTCAGACAAGTGGCTGTCCAGGCTCTTCTTAAATGCCTCCAGTGATGGAGCATCCACAACTTCTGAAGTCAAGTTAATTGTTCTCACAGTTAGGAAATTTCTTCTTAATGCTAGGTTGCTTCTGTGTGTTTGTATTATATTGATATTAATATTGATGGAATACACAGTATTTCTCAGTTGCAACTGAGAAATGCAGAAACATGATAGAAAATGAAAGCTAAAATGTCTGAAGCATTAGTAAGGAAGATACGCCAAAGGTACATAAAATTATAAACCAGATAAATAAAATAACAATCAGTAGGTACTATTTAGGCCATTGAGTCCAACCCCTCTACTCCCCATCCCCCATCTTTGCTGCAAGGATCCAAGCAAAACCATCCCAGGCAGACATCTAGCCTCAGCATGAAGACATCAAGTGAAAAAAAAGCCACCTACCTCTTTGGGTGATGCTATTGTTGAACTGCTCTTAGGAGTTGGACTTTATAAAGATTTGCAATGTATTGACTGGGATACTTGAAAACAACCATCTTTATAAAGCAAATTTAAAAACAGAAGTTTTCTACTGAGGATTGGTAGTTTCCAAGTTGGAATAGTTTAAAAAGGGAATTAAATTTTGACAGATGAAACTATACTTGGCTACTAAATACCAAATCTATATTGTCTCCAGAATCAAAGTCAACAGCTTTCTCAAATCTAGCTTCTGGGAAATATGTGCAAGAGGCATCTAGTTGGATACTGATTTAATTGGGAGCGCATTTTGATTCAATTTATCTTAACAGTTATTGGTCTAATGAATGGGCATGATACTGTAGCCTTAACAAACAGAAGCAGATGAAGGAACATTTCTGTTTGGATTCTGCTTTCATTGCAATTACAAGGCTTAACTTGTTTCCCTATCAGTTTCTCTGTCTGTTCTTAATAAATATGCATTGTTGCTGCCAAACGTCCAGAATATCTTTGGCAATAGCAATAGCAACTGCAAACACAAAAGAACACTGTGCTCTTCTCAGGAAAGGTCAAAGAACCAAAACAAAGGAGCAATGAAAGCTTGAGCAAATTTTACAGATACGGCATAGTTGTACATGGTGATGTACGTTAAAAAGATGACTTAAATTTAAGAATAGAAATAGGCAAACTCTAAAGTCACTTGGCCTTCTTCTGACTGAAGCAATGTGCATTCCTTCTAACTCTTTTCTGCAGTCATGGATTCTAAGCATATGTAGCAAGGTCCATTTAACGTTCATGATTATGAAGAAAACACATGTTTTATACATTTTTATAATACTTGCTTTTTATCCAAGTCCTTTAACACTGATTGGCAAGAGAATGTGCTTTGATACATCTGTATGATTGTGAAACTACATTCTAATGACATTTAAAAAAATAAAACATGAAAATTCATTGAGGCCTGGATTATTATTGTAGTAATCAATTTAGTGACCTCAAAGATACTTCTTGTCAGGGGTTCCTCTCTGTTATCAGAATTGTGCCTGCACTTCTATGCTTTCTAACTTGTCCCTGTTTTGTTCCAGCTGGAAAAGATGTCAGATAACACTGGTTAAGAATCATATTTTTCTTTATTAAAAAAAGCCCAAGTTGGGTAGGTGGCTGCCCAAAACCACTGCCAACACCCCCTTCCTTTACTTGTATCTTTTTAGCATATGATAACAGTAGGCACATTCTTGCTTGGTTTCATTATTTTTTAGACAACTACTTGCTTCTTTTATCTTATATCTACTACACAAGTCTACATCATCCTCTGTAAATACTGGTATGTGTCTGGCACATTTAAAAACAGTATTTGGCATCAAATCTATATTTGTTAAATTTCTAAAGCACGGAGCATCACATTTTTATATGAGGTTTACAAAAGGAAGAGAAAAACCTATACCCTGAAGGCAAAGTGAAAACAACACTCCAAAATACAACACAACCCACAAATTACAGTACCTAAAGATAAATTTATTTTGAAATAAAGCAGCTGTCAAGTGTATCCTGCTTTTTCCAACATATCCTTTATACTTTCTCTTCTCAATCAAGCTTGTTGCTGAATAGGTGGAGGATCTGTTGAAACAGTAGCTTTCCATACTATTGGATCACAGTTCTTAGAATAGCTGCCTGGGTATTCTGGGAGTCCAACTATTATTATAGCTGGTCACAGAGTCAGCCAGATATTTAGATTGAATTAGACCACTCCTTCCCAAGAACCTAAGGCAGGCAGGTGTTTAATTATAGTAAGTTATTGTTAAAATTATTAAAGTTATATATTATGGTTGGTCATAGAGTCTGACAGATGTTTTTGGCATTTTTATTCCATTGTAGAGTTTTTAAAGACCTGGGATAAGTGAATGTTTGGTGATGCTGAAGGTATGTAGCAGCATATCAGCTGTTCAAAGTAAAGCTACCTTTTGCAATTTACTAATGGCAATTCTATTGATCACCACTGGTGTTCAAATGGTGTTCCAGATATTTTGGGATTGCACTCAAGGCACCTATTACTATTAGTATTATCTTTGCTTTCTTTTATAACAGTCCTTCTGCATTCAACTTCTATATTCAGGTTTTTGATTTCTGGGATTTTCTCCTGTCCTTTTTCTTTTTGCTGTCTCCATGTAGAACATTGATTATTGTTCGGAATAATATTGCTTCATTGACATATGAATTATTGTTGTTAAATACTACTCCAGTGAATTTCGGAGGCATTGAACTGAGGAAAGCAGAGAATTACGTGTACTTACGTGCCTTGACTCAGCTAAGTAATATTAGGAAGGGTTGGATTAAAGCAGAGAACTAAGATTCGCCTTTCCTGAAGGAACTCAAGGTGCCTCAGGGCAGCGCTTCTTTTTCCAAGCCGATTCGCGCAGCGAGAGGGAGGTTGGCCCAAGAAACGACTGGCCCAAAGTTATCTAGTGCTTTTCCAGAATAAAATATGTCAGTCCCGAAGTTCAGCATCTACACCAAGATGATTCAGTCACTAAGTTCTTTGTTACAGACGAGTGTATATATATATATGTGGGGTGATGGTGGTGGGGTGGGGTAAGCAAAAACCACAAATTTAAAGGAAAGGGCAACGTTTTATTTCGTTCAGCCACCACCATTTTTGTAATTTTTTCTGCATATTACTCTTAGGAGACCTCTCTCCTCCTCCCCCTGCCCCCCGCCCCCGTTTCAAAACTGTTCAAACTGCCACCTGCGGCCAGGCAGTTTTGCTCTTACACAGTGTGAGGGGACCTGAGGGAGGGCAGTGAGATGGGGGAGTGGGTGTTTCAAGAAGTTTAATCAAAATGCAGTTAACAGTGATAAGCCATCATTAAGAGTATACATATACATATACATATACATATACATATACATATACATATACATATACATATACATATACATATACATATACATATACATATACATATACATATACATATACACAGTGGTGGGATTCAGCCAGTTCGCACCACTCGGGAGAACCGGTTGTTAACTTTCTGAGCAGCTTGGTGAACTGGTTGTTGGAAGAAATCATTAGGGCAGAGAACCGGTTGTTAAATTATTTGAATCCCACCACTGCATATACATATACATATACATATACATATACATATACACATACACATACACATACACATACACATACACATATACATATACATATAAATTTGTTTTCTGAGGTTTTCGCGGGTGTTTGTATGTAGGTCTTTGGTTATTTGGGTTTTCTCCTGCATAAGAAAACGTGGGAGAAAACCCGAATAACCAAAGACCTACATACATATACATATACATATACATATACATATACATATACATATACATATACATATACATATACATATACATACATACATACATACATACACACACACACACACATATATATATGTACATACATACATACATACATACATACATACATACATACATATATATGACAGGAACCAGAAATATCTCACAGGAGCAACTGAAGGCAACTCCTAGAGAGACAGGAAATGCATCTCAGAATAAAGCTGCCTACACAGCTGACATAACCACTGTAACATCTTCCCTTTTCATATTACATAAACAATATTATAAGCATTGTAAAACATGTAAAAGTGCCGATGAAAACAACTGTAATATCTTCTCCTTTTCATATTAAAACAAACTAACACATATTAGAAACATCATAAAACATTATAAGCATTGTAAAACATTATAAAACATGATAAAACATAAAATATTATAAAACATTATAAAACATTATAAAACATTGTAAAAGTTCAGATTGTAAAAGAGTAGAATATCAACACTTTCTACAGATTAAGTCTGTCAGGTGGTCACGGACATCTGCCACTACAGGTGACGACTGGCCCTCTTGCGCCGACTGGCTCTCTTTGCACTACGGGCTTCTGCGACCTCACTGAGACCGCTGGTATCTTCTCGCCACTTACTGGGGTGTCCGTTATTCGACTGCTATCGGGTATACCCGCTTGCTCCAAGCTCTCATCAACATTGGTCTGAGGCCCCACCCCTGTGCATTCCTTATTGTCAATGGGTAAGTGTGGCATGGTAATACCAGATGCATCTGGCCTGTCCACAGGATATGTAAAATCGGGCTGCTCAGCTATGCGCAAATCTACCCGATTGCGATGATATAGAGTTCCTTCAATGTCCACTAAATAGGAGCGTGGAGCCACTTGTTGTAAGCAGCTACCCATTTTCCAGCGGCCTGTTTGATCTCCAGGCAGCGGTCTCATCTGAATCCATTCCCCAATCTTCAATTCTGGGAAATCTCTAGCTGATTTATCATATCTTGCCTTGACCGCTTGTCTCTTCAGCCGTAACTTTTCTGGAACTTCTTGCATCACAGAGGGTTCAAGCAGCTTGTTTGCCACTGGTAAGGGTGTCTAGTCTCCTTGACATCAGTCTCTGTGCTGGACCATGCCCTCAGTTGGGGTATTTCTCCAATGTAGAATGGCTTTTCATGGGTCTTTACCTTCACTGTGAGCTTTCCTACATAGATTCTTAGCGATCTTTACAGCTGATTCAGCTTTGCCATTGGCTTGTGGATGACGCGGTGAAGAGGTCACATGCTCGAACTCCCACTCAGCGGCAATTTTCCTAAATTGCAGGCTCATAAACTGAGGACCATTATCGAGATCACTTTATCTGGTTGGCTAAGACGTGCAAACTGAGTCTTGCATCTCTTAATAGTAGTCTCAGCCGGACAGTCAGGAAGGGGTTCGATTTCCCAAGAGTCAGAGTAATGATCAACTAATATTAGGTATTCTTTTCCTGCATAGTTGAACAAGTCCATACTAATAATCTGCCAAGGGCGTGATGGTATCTCATGTGACATCATGGTTTCTTTTTGTTGCGAATATGCATATTCATTGCAGGTGGAACAATTGCTAACAAAGTCCTTGATTTCACCTTGCATGTTGGGCCAGTAAAGCGTGTCATGGGCTTGTCTATAGCATGCCTCTCCACCAATATGGCTCGAGTGTATGCGCAACAGCATCTCTGCTCTCAGTGACTTTGGCACTATGACTCTTGGACCCTTGTACAAGATTCCATTTTGTACGGTGATCTCATCTCTAAAAGACCAATATTCCCTCACTATTGCAGGAACTGCCTCCTTCTCATTCGGCCACCCACTCAGAATGATAGCCTTCAGTGCCTGTAAAGCTACATCAGTACCTGTGTGCTGCCTAAGCTGACATAGGCACTGATTTGTGACATTAAGATATTCTCCTTGATTAACTTCGGCAAAGAAAGTTTGCTCCTGTTGCAACCAGCAAACCATCTGATGCTCGTGTTCTCCTCCAAGTGTCACCTGATCTAACATAGCCCTACTTAAGGCATCACTGATATACATTTCACGTCCTGACTTGTAGACAACATTGAGGTTGTAATTCTGTAAGCTAAGCATCATGCTCTGCAGCCGTTTAGGAGCACACAAAAGGGGCTTCTTGATTGTATCCCGGGTATAAAGATAATGATTGAAATACTGGCAGGCAAATACAATACTTAAGAATTCCTTTTCAATTTGAGCATAATTCAACTCGGCAGAAGAGAGCGCTCTGGATGCATATGCAACCGGCTGACCTTCTTGCAATAGGCAACATCCTAGGCCATTTTTGCTCGAATCAGTTTGAATAGTAACGGTCTTTGTAACATCATAATATTTTAACACTGGAGCAATGATGACCAAATGTTTTGTCTCCTGTACTGCCTGGTCATGCTTGGGAAGCCAGTGCCAAACTGCATCTTTGTCCAGAAGGCGTCTCAATGGCTGACACACCTCTGACAGGTGCGGCAGAATTATTTGCAAATGAATTTTAAAGCTGCATTTTATGCTGGTGCTTGTGTTGATAATTCGTCATACTTGGCTATTGTTTAGAGACTGTATTGACACCATCATTAACCCGCTCTAGAGCTCTCAGTCATTTGTCAATAAGTTCTATAGTCCGACACATCTCAATTGAGGACCCAGTTTGTAGGGGCAATAAGCTGACTTTGTATAAATATACAAAAGTATGAAGGCTATTGCTTAACGCATTGTAAGCTGCCCTGAGTCTCCAGAGAAGGGCGGCATATAAATCAAATTATATATATAAAAAAAATTGCTGCTTGTAAGCTTAAATTATGCTCCTTCAAGAGGCGGCGGCATGTGCTTTCACTGGTAAAGCCCCAAACTATTTTGTCCTGAATGAGTTCATCCCTTAAAGGGCCATAGTCACATTGTAGCCTTTTCCCTTAAGTGTGTGATGAAGATATCTATTGTTTCACCTTCTTCTTGCTTGCAGCTGCCGAATATATATCTTTCATGAATGACATTTTTAAGAAGTCTAAAATAAACCTCTAAAGCAGGGGTCACCAACCTTTCGGACCTCAGGGACCACTAAATTCATAATTTTAAATCCCGCGGACCACTAATACGATCTGCCTAATGACCGGCTGGGTGGGCATGGCAAGGTGGTCATGTGACTGGGTGGGCGTGGCCAACTCGATGTCACTCATGTCGAGGGACACCTTGCCAGCCTCTACTCACCACTCCTCACTTGCCCGCTGAGCTCCTTAGGGCCCCAACAGGAAGCAGTTGCTGGAGCTAAGCAGCCACCATGAGAAAGAGTTGGCAAAACAGCTGGCTCAGTTCAAATTGGATCTGACCAAGAAGGAGGCTCAGCAGAAGCACCTCACTGAGGACTACGAGCAAAGGCTTTCCAAGCAGACGGAAGACCTGCAGGAGTGCAAGGCCAGTACCAGCACCTGGAGGCTCAGTGGGCTAAGTTGGTTAGCCAGTTCCAGGCCATGATGCTGTCCCACTGGAACAAGGACCTCTGGCTCCTTGCCACCAGTGGCACTTCCCTCCAGCCTTCGCCCAAAGCCCCACACCAGGAGGCTGAAGCAGACCCCAAGTCAGAATTTCTGCCCCACTCCGACCTGCACAAAAAGACCCAGAGGGGGAGACTCTCTGCAGCAACACAAATATTCATTGCATGTATCCGGCTCAGGGGCTGTAGTTTGAGGACCCTGATTTAGTGCAATATAAAAAATACAAATAATTTTTCTGTGGACCACCAAAATTTTCTCGCGGACAACCAGTTGGTGACTGCTGCTCTAAAACATCTAGGATAGCTTTGATGTCGCTTTTTTGCTCCTCAGTGATGGTTAAGTTGTGTTTATAAATGTGGAGGCATTCACCGCCCATCAATCTCCTTAATGTGGCGGCTTGTACTGCTGGCGGCTTATCATTCAAGCCTGTAGATAACGAATAAACTTCAAATTCCACCCTAAACATATCCCAATTGCTGCTGCAGTCTCCACTCACCCTCATAGCCTCAAGGCAGAGGTATCCTGTTAGCAGCTGCCATGCTTCAACTGCTTGGCTTCCGGGAGTTTGCCTCAAATGTATCAGGAAGACATGGATTCAGACCTCTGACACCATGTTTCAAGAAGTTTAATGAAAATGCAGTTAACAGTGATAAGCCATCATTCAGAGTATCTCTATCCCTATCCCTATCTATCTATCTATCTATCTATCTATCTATCTATCTACCTACCTACCTACCTACCTACCTACCTACCTACCTACCTCACAGAAGCAACTGAAGACAACTCCTAGAGAGGCAGGAAATGCATCTCAGAATAAAGCTGCCTACACAGCTGACATAACCACTGTAACAGTGGGGGCAGCTCACACATGCCAAGAGAGTGGTTGCCAGGATACTCTGGTAAACAACCCCTGCAGCATGTCCCAGCTACAGTTTTTGGAGCTGCCTAAGGGAGTTTACTTGCCGGTAAGTGAGCCTTTGAATGGGGCTGCTTGGACCTGCACTTCTTAGGAGGAGGCTTTGGGACGAGAATACCGTGGGAAATGATTCTTTCATGTCCCAGGGCTTTTAAAAAGGACTCTGTTTGAGTTTGTATGAGAATCTCCACAATCAATGGGGCTTATGATATCAAAGGTGCTTTTCCAAAAGGCAAAAAAACCCCCAAGTCCAGTTGCCTTTTTAAAAAGCACCTTTGAGACAAGACCCATTGAAATCAAAAAGTTTTCCTTTGAACAGTCATTTTAAGAGTTACCTCCAGGCTGGTATTTTAAACAAAATAAAAAATAGGCAAAATATAAAACGCTTTAGACAAGTGGAGCAGACTTTCCAGGGGTGAAATGTAAAATGTGTTACTACCGGTTCTGTGGGCATGGCTTGGTGGTGGGGGGAATGTGACTGGGTGGGCGTGGCCAACTTTTTTTTTTTTAACTTTTCAAAGCATTTTTTCTAATGCTTTGAAAAGCCTCTGCCGATTAGGCAACTCAGCTGGGATCGTCAGAGAGGCATTTTAAAAAATGGGATCGTCAGAGACTTTTCAAAGCATTTTTTTTACCACCTCTTCGGCCAAGAGGTTGGAGAAAAAAATGCTTTGAAAAGCCTCTGAGGATCCCAGCTGAGCCGCACGATCATCAGAGGCTTTTTTTTTTTACTTTTAAAAGCATTTTTTTGTCAGAAGAGGTTGTAGAAAAAATGCTTTTAAAAGTAAAAAAAAAAAAAGGCCTCTGATGATCGTGCGGCTCAGCTGGGCATGGGGGGGGCGCAGGGATTTTTGCTACCGGTTCTCCGAACCACCCGCCGCCATCGCTACCGGATCGGGCGATCCGGTCCGAACTGGGAGCATTTCACCCCTGAGACTTTCCCATCACTACTGATATGGAGAACTTTTTTCTAATTCCGGATAGTTTATAGAACAGGATTTTAAAGATACTGAAAGTCGTACCTCTTTGCTACTGTCTAAATTTGTATAGCTCAAATAAAGAGCATTTGGCAGTGAAATGCTTGTCTTCTGAATGCCCCCCCCCCACTTTTGGAAGCTAAATTAAGGAACATTATAGTTGCATAATCTGAATAAAATTCAGGAGAATGTTGTACTGTGCTGTCCATACCCTCCTGAAATGCAGACAGGCTTTCTCTTCAAGGTAATTAAGACATAGGCAGCTTGCCCCTATAAGGTTTGGCACTTCAGGTGATTGCCTGAATTAACTTATAAGTAATAATACCTGATAAATAATAAAGGTGGAATATAAATAAATAATATAGTCTACACTGCTAGCAACTGAATTCATTTGTGTTCCTGGCTGCAAATTTGACATCTCAGTGACTGAGTTTAACTTATTTCTAAACTATGGTCTATTTTAAATATTTTCAGTTGACTATAATTAACCCTGGCTTGTGGTACTGGAAAGAAGATACTAGAACGCTCGAATTTTCATGGTAAGGATTCAGTTGCCTCTCTGACTTTCACCTTTATTTTTAAATTTACCAAGTTTTATACTGCTTCTAATTTACAAACCATGTAAATCAGTGAAAATTCAAATCAACAATGAGCAATACTGAAAGTATCAATCATTAATACTTCTATAAGTTATTTTCCAGTGGCTGAGAGCAATAGAAATATTTTTAACCCAGCCTTTTCCAACTTGCCAATGTGTTGAATTTCTAGTCTCATAAACCTTTCTATTATCTACTGAATGTACTGTATGTGCTATTGTAAGTCAAGGCTCATAGTTTCTCAGTTTTGGTAGGATTATATCTTTATTCCCCAAACAAGCTGGTTGGTAAGAAAATTAGTAGTAGTGGCACAGGATATTTTAAACCAGTCAAGCAATTATTCCCACATAATACATACCATCCAGTTTCATTGTCTAGCACCCACTACTGCTCCTCTTATCCGCAACCACAATAGAGATCCCTGTGCTGTCTAGGAGTTATGAGTTCTCAATCCAATCCATCTGAGATACTAATATGCAGAACAGTCTACTAATTTCATTTTTTAGTTGCATGCATTACTCTATTCATATGAATTTTCTGTTCATAATTATTTGACTTTTTATACTGCAGTGCCCAGCTTAAGGAAGAACCTAAGGACAGTAAGGAGAAAAATAAGAAAGGCAAGACTATCCAATTTCAGGAACTTGGAGCAAAGCCACTAGAAAGGTGATAATGTTTCAAAACCAAGAAAAGTTTGGCTATCCAGCAATGATTTGTGGGTTTGGCAGTGGATAAATCTCAGTTAGGATGTGAGAGGTCCTGGATTCAAATACTGAGCAAGGACTGTCTGGTGATGTTGGTGCAGAAGATTGTACTTTTGGGGATGATTATTGCTTAGCATAGAAATATATGGAAAATATTTCTGATATCTCAAATAGTTAGCAGATGAACTCAATTTTCTGTGCCTGATATCTTGAACTGGTCCAGGTCATAACAGATGCAATTTGCATAAATAATATTTGATATAGGGTGATCTATGTGATCTTGCTCTGAGTGGATTTATAGGGATTAAAAATGTTATGTTGGCTAATAAGTAAAACTTGTCTATAACTTTGGCTGTGAATTCAAATTATTATTTTTACCGGATTGGGACTGCTTTATTAAAGGATAGAGGATTGGTAGTCAACTATTACATTTCTATCATTTGAGGGCTGGGTGATTGAATATGAAGCTGTTGAAGTTTTTTCCTAAGGCATTACAATGTTATGGGATACTATATGCAGTATGTGTTTCTCCTCAGTCATGAATATGACATGTCTGAGCAAGATGCTAGCTTGCATCCATTTCTCAAAAGGAGAGCAATAGCATCTCTGTTTCATATAGATAGTATGTGCATGATTGTGATCCAATATATTCTTCTTTAGAACTTTACTGCCAGAGAAATTCTGCTGAATTGAGACACAAGGTGAAAACCCCTGATGTTGGGCTGCCATTGATCATGTGCCTTTATATATATATATATATATATATATATATATATATATATATATATATATATATATATATAAAATGTTTCTAGCAATTCCAATCTTTGAGTTGATTATTGATCATAGCCCCCTTAGAGTGAATAGATCTGATATTTTAAACCCATGTTGTGGCCTTTGGAATGCATCCAAAAGTTAAAGCACCCATTTATCTCTCTCTTACATGAACACAGAGATGCAATTTCTTCAGATTTTTTAGTGGTGGGGGTGGGAAGGAGATTAAGAGGCAAAATAGGTGGCATAAGCTTCTGTGAAGGAAAGCACAAAAGCAACATGTGATCATCTAGGTTGAAAAACATTACCCACATCCGGAGTAAATTAAATCTAGAAAAAGACACTGTTGGGTAGATAAAGAAGCAAGAAAATTTTTAAATTTTTGTATGATTTTGTATGACTTATCTATCTTTCCTTTTTATGTTAATTATCTGTAACTTTGTTTTACTCCATTTTCATTGATGCAAAGTTCTACAACTAAATAATGAGAATTGGGCCATACATTATTGCACACTATAAGCATGTTTTGCATAAATAGGATATGAATTGAAACAGAGAAACCCAGACTTTCTTTATGTAATCTATTCCAATACTACCTCAGTTTTTCATGTACCTGAATTACGTAGAACTGTTGTGTGTGTTTTGCC
Source organism: Pituophis catenifer annectens (assembly GCF_029215685.1). Classification (NCBI taxonomy): domain Eukaryota; kingdom Metazoa; phylum Chordata; class Lepidosauria; order Squamata; family Colubridae; genus Pituophis; species Pituophis catenifer. Next base: position 318,472,388 of record NW_027256881.1, on the reverse strand, counting down.
TTTAAATAGGTACAACAAAGAGTTATTCTTTTTTTAACTGTAGGTCAGGTCCTCATTATTTTCGAAATCTGTTTACCTTGAGTGTTTCTTCTGGAGAAGACAAAACCCCTCGGCCAACCAAGAGAGCACTATCTGAACTCATAACTCTAGAAGATGTTAAGTGTGAGTAAGGGAAGATGTTTACACTGAATGACTGGGCTTGGAAACTTGGTTAGGCTTGGAAACAAAGTCATGCCAAGCCAGTTTGTATTTGGATGGAAACTGTTTAGAAATTCCAAGGCCATAAACTGCACTGACAAGTTGAAAAAAACATTCTGAAGAAAGGCAGTGACAAACCACTAGTATATGCTACAGTTGCTAAGAAAACTCCATGGATATGACTATGTACACCTCACAAATTGAACCTAAATTGAGGACAGTTTTTTTTCCTTCTTAACACTATCCAGATTCCACTCATTTTGTTGCCATATCTGAAATGGTTTGAAAGATTTCTTATTTGTTTATATTACTTCTGTAGAAATGTTGTCTTCTATTAAAAAAGATAGTTGCCCATTTCTGTGCAGTGCTGAAGGTGCAGAGAACAGGTGTTCAACTGAAAGATGCCAGCCCTGCAAATAATTATGATTAAAGAGCACAAAACTATCAGAGAATAAAAGAAAACTACTCTGTGTTACATCCTGCTTTATCTGCCTCTTCACAGACCTCTCAGTATCTTCTAAGTTTCACTTATTTTTATGATTGGGATAGAGCATATGCTTTCATAAAGCAGATTCATGGGAAGTTTGGGATTAATAAATAGAATATGAACATTCCTTAATGATAATGCTTTCCTTAAATACTTTGTCGCTTTTCTCCTGCGAGGAATCGGGATAAGATTGAATTGTTACACATATTTAACTTTCCTGATTTTTCTTAATGAAAGTTCATTTTAATTCTCAAATATCATATAAGGGAGTTCTTCCAGAATTGTATTATTTCAAAATGTTAGGGAAAACAGTGTGTCTTTATATTCCATATTGATGTATTTCATTTTTTAAAAATAGAAATGATAGTGGTACTATTTTATTATTTCAATACATATTTTCTCTTTTTTTAAAAGAAAGAATTATATCTTTCATTATTATGTGTACCAGAAATAGGCATTTATAATAAAACTAGCTTGGTCCAAAGTTCAGCCTAACAGACAGGAAGCAGCAGGTGAAGCTAAGCAGAATCACATCAGATACCTGTACAATTAGCACAGGGACCCCACAAGGCTATGTGTTCTCTTCACTTCTCTCTATATACCAATGACTGCATCTCAAACAATCCATCTGTTAAACTACTGAAGTTAGCAAATGACACAACAGTGATCGGTCTCATTCGAGACAACAATGAGTCCGCATACAGACGGGAGGTTGAACAACTAGCCTCGGGGTATGACCAGAACAATCTGGAATTGAACACACTCAAAACCATAGAAATGGTGGTGGACTTTAGGAGAAACCCTCCCATACTACCACCTCTTACAATACTAGACAACACAGTATCAACAGTAGAAACTTTCAAATTTCTAGGTTCTACCATATCTCAAGACCTAAAATGAACACCTAACATCAAAAACATCATCAAAAAAGCACGACAAAGAATGTTCTTTCTGTACCAACTTAGAAAGCTCAAACTGCCCAAAGAGCTGCTGATCCAGTTCTACAGAGGAATTATTGAGTCTGTCATCTGCACCTCTATAACTGTCTGGTTTGGTTCTGCAACCCAACAAGACAGACACAGACTTCAAAGGATAATTAGAAGTGCAGAAAAAACAATTACTATCAACCCGCCTTCCATTGAGGACCTGTATACTGCACAAGACAAAAAGAGGGCTGTGAAAATATTTACAAACCCCTTGCATCCTAGACATAAACAGTTTCAACTCCTATCCTCAAAACAACGCTATAGAGCACTGCACACCAGAACAACTAGACACAAGAACAGTTTTTTCCCGAAGCCGTCACTCTGCTAAACAAATAATTCTCTCAACACTGTCAAACTAGTTATTAAATCTGCATTACTATTAATCTTCTCATTGTTCCTATCACCCATCTCCTCCCACTTATGACTGTATGACTGTAACCTTATTGCTGGTATCCTTACGATTTATATTGACTATTTCCTAATATGATTTGATTGCTTATTTGTTCCCTATGACTATCACTAAGTGTTGTACCATATGATTCTTGACTAATGTATCTTTTCTTTTATGTATACTGAGAGCATATGCATCAAGACAAATTCCTTGTGTGTCCAATCACACTTGGCTAATAAAGAATTATATTCTTTATTATATTCTATTCTTAATTAATTATATTAATTATATTCTATTCTATTCTTAAACCTAATTCAAATTGCAATTTCCTTGTAAAGGTTTTTTGTTGATTTGGGAGAGGTAGTTATTTTCCACCTTGGAAAATAATTCAGAAATGCTTTGAAGATCATCCAAACAGAATCTTTATTTATTAAAGCAGATGATTTTTTTTTTCAAGCTTCCATGTGATTTTGAAAAAAAAAAAGATGCTGCTGTTTTAATGAAAATCTTTAATGAGCTTTGAAGTGTCATAGCTATGGTTTTTCGGAGCTTATTTTTTCAGTGTTTTGAGGAAGTAAAATAAGTAGACTGTCCTGAGTTGTTATGAAGAAACAGTTGGATATAGTTTTAAAAAATGATATAAGCCAACTTTTTGTAAGATTTTAATTGCCCTGGTGGCTGGATATGATGATATGTGTAATTTCACATATCTGGAGGAGATGGGGTTCATCCCAGGTGCGGGTTTTGGGGGTGTTTGGGCAAGATACCAATCCCTGCCCTATAGATCACAGATTGTTCTGTATTGCTCTAAGACTAAGCTCTAAAATGACTTTACCCTATAGATTTTATTACCTTTGTGTATGTATCTGGGTTCTTCTATAAAGCATGCAGCTTTCTGTCCCATTTACATTTTTTTATTGGTTTAAAGAAGGCAGGTAAACAGTGACATTGTGCAAGAAAATCAGGTCCATTGTGCCCTGAGCATTAGATTAGGTTTCTTATAACAGGTGTTCCCAAATTTCTGCTTCTTGCAAAGTGGAGGGCCTTGGCAGATACTTCCAAATTCTGGAAAGGTTGGATTAAGCATACTGGCTCATTATACTTTTCTTTCTTTGTGAATATTTTCAGATGCTGCTTTATTTCTGGCACATGAAGATGATTCCATTCACGTTTCTTCTTTCTCCTTAGTTATGAGGTACATATTGAGTATTTCTGTCACATGATTAGAAGCTTGTGTGTTTTCATTTATGAGCAAATCAAGAAGCTGTTAAGTTAAAGCAAATCAGTTAATTTACCAATGCTTGATCCAACCATACATCATCTCCCACAAGGCCTGGAACAGTCAGGAGGCACATACAGTAGATTTAATAATCGGATGGCAATATTTATAGCACCAAAGACCCTCTCAACTTTCTTAGGATCAGTAGAATTAAACATTTCCCAGATAATCTACCCAGAATTTATCTCTCAATTCCACAGACTTACATTGCCAGAGTACATCTCAGAATGGATGTAAGCAACTTTATCCAACCGATGCCTTGAACATTGCTCACAGTGGTACTGCAGATATTTCTCTGGTCTTTCTTTACCCAGGAAGAAGTGGGTGATCTTGAACAGGGCCACTTGTTGGCTACCTATAAGCATGATAAGAGTAAAAAAATAATTGTTTTGTTTCCCTCATTTTGACAAGAAACTCTCACTGATGCTTAGCACTAGCACTAGCACTAGCACTAGCACTAGCACTAGCACTTAGACTTATATAACGCTTCACAGTGCTTTTACAGCACTCTCTAAGCGGTTTACAGAGTCAGCATATTGCTCCCAACAATCTGGGTCCTCATTTTACCCACCTCGGAAGGATGGAAGACTGAGTCAACCTTGAGCATGCTGAAAATTCGATCTGCCAAATTGTAGGCAGCCAACAGTCAGCAGAAGTACCTGCAGTACTGCATTCTAACCACTGTGTCACTGTGGCTCTTCTTTAGCTTTGTTTTTCATCTTTCTCCAACATCTCTCAAAATGTCTTCAGGAGTTAATTTCCATTTTAATCTCCAGGTGTTACTTTGAAAACCAGGAAGCTGCTAGGATCCCAAGATAAGAAACAGCCTACAGGTGTTGGGAGTCAAGTGGCATACACATTTAACCAACAAATTAGTAACACCTGAGCAGGCACAACTGGATCCAAGACCAATGTTACTTTTTTATTCTAAGATGATTAAGGTCTCATTTGAACCAAGCATCTTTTTCTACAGCTGTGTCTTTTACAGCTGTGCACCATTGAACAACTGATTCCCAACACTTTGCCACCACCCCTCCAAACTACCAATCAGCAGCCCACTCCAGTCTGGCTCCTGATCAGACTGATAACATAAGGTATCCTGAATAGCTCAGGAGACCACTGTGAAGGCTGTGCCTGTTGCTGTCTCTTGTAGCCATTAATCTCTGTTACATCCATTCATATCTGACAGGGGGTCCAAAGACCCTTAAAATCTTTGTCCTTCACAACTTCCACCAACTATCATTGATGTATTTCACTAATAACTCCTATGGACAGTGCTTAATGCCATCACATCAGACAATGCTGTTACAAAAACAGAACCAAACCCCAAACAAACTTTGAGCTCATTTCATTTCTGGACATTTTATCTTCTATCTTTCCAGCTTTAACTGTAATAAACTACACAAGGGAAAAAATAGAAAGGATAAGATACTGGGATAAATAAGAGATCAGTATGGTGTCACTTTATTTGTATATGCTTTGACTCTGTTATAAAGGTAGGATACAGAATCTTTCTCCTGCTAGTCTGTGGTTTAAAGAGGTCAAACAAAGAAGTGGTGGAGGCAAGATAAAAACTACATCTATACAGTATATATAAAAGCCAAAACCACTCACGAATTAATCACAAAATCTCCAGAACTGTAAAGCCTACAAACTTGAAATTTGCCATGTATGTTCCTCTTGGCTTCTAGTTGCTCACAAAGAAAGGATTTTTTGAAATGACCATCAGAGCATTAGTATTTCCTATATTATTATAACAGGCTCTGATGCTAATTAGTTAGACGTTCTACTCTGGAGAGAATGGGATAGCATAGGACAGGCTTCTGTGGGGCAAGCTTCATGGAGAGGAGGGGGTAGAAAGCCTGAGGGAGAGAAGAGGATAGGATAGGAGACGTTTCTGTGAGCTGAGGGAGAGAAGGGGAGAGGAGAGGCTTCTTTGGGGCCAGCCTGAGGGAGAGAAGGGGAGAGGAGAAGGTCTATGAGGCCAGCCTGAGGGAGAGAAGGGGAGAGGAGAAGGGAGGCTTCTGTCAAGCCAGCCTGAGGGAGAGGAGAGAAGAGGCTTTTGTGGGGCCAGCCTGAGGGAGAGAAGGGGAGAGGAGAGGGTCTATGGGGCCAGCCTGAGGGAGAGAAAGAGAGAGGAGAGGCTTCTGTAGGGCTAGCCTGAGGGAGAGAAGTGGAGAGGAGAAGCCGATCGTATCTACTCATTAATTTTCAAACTCTAAGTGTTGATTTATCAAGCCCGATCACATAGTTTTGTAGTGAAGCACGGGTATACAGCTAGTTTAAATATAAATTGAATTAAGATGAAATTAAATAAATGTAGGTAATCTAGTTGTTTCATATTTATTTAATAGTGTTCACTTTCTTTTTTTATTAAGAATTATATTAAATAGACACAACAAAGAAACCAAATACCCCCCTCTCTCTGGATGGATGGATAGATAGATAGATAGATAGATAGATAGATAGATAGGTAGATAGGTAGATACATACATACATACATACATACATACATACATACATACATACATACATAGGAAAAATGACCCTCTCCCAAAAAAGATAGTAAAAAAAATAAACTTTCCCCTTTATCATCAGCAAACATATCAATACTGAACAATTTATTGTTGACTGTTAAATATAAACAGATCATAATTCTATACCTCACCTCATTTTCTATAAAACCCTTTTTAAATCTTCAGCTCCTCTTATTGATCAACAGAGATCCAGTAAAAATCAGTAAAATTGATAAGATTCTAAATATATAAACCTCCTTTCCATTTACTCTAAATCCTCTTTGTCCCTCTCTTAACAATTAAACATTACAAAAATAATGGAATTGAAAGCTATTAAACATTTATTGATTTATTCAATTTAAACATTACCAGAAATAACCCCTTATTTAAATATTCAAAAGTTGATAGCATAAATGTTACAAACGAATTCATTATATCATTGAATATTTCTCAAGGAGAAACAATTCAATCCAGATACCCATTAAATATCACCAAAGATAGCAACTCATTATTTAATCACAGTCAAATAAACCAATTTTGTAGCTTTTTTCCTTTTTCCTCCCAGCCATTCTTAAATCCTACAGATACATTCTAACTTCTGTTTTTTATATTCTCTTTGCCTTTTCTCCTGAAGTTCATCATATTTATCCAAAACCATTCGTAATTTCTATTAAGTAATTCCAATACATCTCTTATATTTAAATGTAAAAGGATAGCCCACATCACTTTTAAAGTACATTATTTGTATGTTCCTTTGGATTTTTAAATATTCATCCAGTTCCACTTGCAAATCCAGTATCTTGATCTCTGTTGTAATTTTTAAGTCCCTCTGAAAGACCATTTTTATTGTCTTCAAAGGAATTTGTTCATCTTCAGTAGCAACTTTAAGTTCCAGGAGAGAGTTGAAAAGCTGAAGCACTTCATATGCTCACAAATCAAACATTTCCTTTAAAGTTGCTGTCATATGCTTTAGTAATAGATCTTCAAAGTCTTGTTTGCAAAATTTAAACAAAACAGACCTTTCCCACAGGAGAGGATCTAATTAATTTCAAAGCCTTTCTTTAAATCAGTTTCACAAAGGCTTAGTTAGCATTTGAACTTTTTAAACCGTAAAGTACTTTGCTGTATATTGCCAGTTACAAAAAAACATCTTACAAAGCTAATAAGACTTAGTTTCCTTTCTTTTGAAACAGATTGAAGGAAAACACACCCAGCAACTTGTAGGCTTGCAGTTCTAAAGGTTTATCAATCTCAAAGAAGCTATACAAAAAATAAATTCCAAAGTGATTAAAAAGATGAGATCTGATGAAACCTTAAGTCCATGAAAAGCTGCATTTATAGCTCAGAGCATGACTCTGAGAGTCATGCTCTGAGAGTCAGAGCATGATTCTCAGCTGATGGCAAATGGCTGCAGAGGCATCAATTTCTGCTGTGTGTTCACAAAAAATCAGCTGTTGAGGAATATATATGAGCAATCTTCAGATCTCTCTTTGTTCCAGAAAGAATTCTGGCAGATTGGACTTCACATACAACTGCTTTTTGGCTGTAATGCCCCTGCAATCTGCATGGAGCGGAAAAATGTGCCTTGCCTCACTAGAAACTCTCTGCAAGAGAAAGATCTTTAAAGGTGTTTTAAAAAGTATTTTGACTGACCAACGTGTTTTGGACATGTAATAGCAAACTTGGTATCCAGGGTGATCTTGGAAAAAAAGATTCTTCTCTTGTTAACATGCGTTGAAACTAGGATTGGGGAGGAAACAAACTAGACTGGTGGGTTTGCTTTGGTTTGGCATCAGTATTTCGGGCACATGTATATCAGCTGGCAGTTGGGCTCCTTTTGACATAAATGTAGCTTCATTCATTCATTCATTCATTCATTCATTCATTCATTCATTCATTCACTTTAGATGACTGCCTACCTCAAAGTCATTACTCTAGACAGCTATTAGAGTTAGAAATACAGTCAAACATAATAAAAAGAACATTCACATAACCAGCATAAATCACATGGATAAAAATCAGAATCAACGTAACTACTGCGTAGCCTGTGTCCCACATCTAGATCCCAAGAATATTGACAAAACCAGTCCTTAAGGCCTTAGAAAAGGAGCAGGGCAAATCTAAACACTGGCCTGTCAGGCAGGTGTGGTGTGATGTAAAAGAAAGGGCTGTTCCATCTCACTTTTCTTCTACCTCCTGGACCAATCAATACTGGCATTATTTTTAGACAAGAACCTTTAGCTCTTCTTAAAGACCAGTAAACCTGTACTTAAAAAGTTTTAAATATACAGGCAGGAGAAATTATACTATCTCTGCTTTACTGGGCACTCCCAACCCACACTATAAGGGAGGCACTTTACTAAGAAGCTCTAACCTAACCACAGATCAGACAGACACAGTACTTGTATCTGAACCAGTGGGCAATGAAGTCCAAAGTCTTCAGCCACCCAGCATACCTGTCAGATGCTCTGAGATGAGCCAACAGGCCTTATTGGGGTGGCACAGTTGAACAAGAAAGTTCACTTCACTACATGGCTCTTTTAGCAGCTGTCAAGTGTTTGGGTTCTACTTTTGAACAAGGGTTTAATGCTGCTTCAGAGAGTACTGAACATATGATTAAAAACAGTTTTAGAAAAGATGATGGGGTAGGGCAGTTACAATGGGAAGATCCCCCTTTCTTGCAATTACCGCACCTGTCAACTGTTTTTAAAACTATTATTAAATATTGATATTTTCCATAGGAGTGCTAAACTCAGGTTTAAATGTACACACACAGAGACTCTGGAGTGAGCTCCCCCTCCACAGCAGGTGTCAGCAATCTTTCAGGCTGGCTGACCGATGCAGGCAATGGGAATCCAGTTCTTCCAATAGGCACCCAACTGCACAGTTCAATTCTACATGATCATTGACTTGATGGGGAAGTCAGCTTGTCCCTAACTTCTCTCGCCATTTCTCTGAGCCCTGGCAGCCTGGGGACCTGTTGTCAAATCTGGCAGTTGTGGCAAGAGAAGCATAGAGAGATATTTCTTTCTTCACTAGGTAATTGATTGCATGGAGCTGCTCCATAGAACTTAGATGTGGTGAGAGTGAGGAGAGCGTATTTTGAAAGAATTGAACGCCCCTATCCCTGAAAGCAGAACAGCTCCGGAAGGCAGTATTTAGAGCCAGAGGGAAGGTGATTTCCTTCAGAAGCCCAAAACATCCAATGGGAGCTGGATAGATCCCTGATTCTGATAGTGTCATCATCAAGATGGCATGCAGCGAAGAGGGGGTTGAGGGGTTTTCTATGCAAATTTTTAATGAAATTTTTAAGGGGACCCGGGAGGAGGGATGGGAATAATGATTTTTTAAGGGGAACCGGGAGGAAGACCAAGGGGTTTGGGGGGACGAACCCACTAAGGTCAGAGCTGAGCCTGGCACAAGGGACGGTCTGGAGGGGGCAAGTCGAGGGATTGGGGAGGGGCTGGAGGACCACCCGGAGGAGGAATTTTCCATCAGCACGGTGAATGGGAGGGACAGATATGGCGGGAGCAGGGGACCATATCATGTGTTGGGGGCGCGCACTCGCTGTTTGAGAGCAATTGCGCACCCCGGTCCCCAAGACTCCACTCAGATACTAGGTGGCTTAGATACTTAGGACCTGGGCCTCCAGCTGATGTTATGCAATGCCAGGTCCGTGGTTAATAAGGCCCCCCTCATCCATAATCTTATACAGGAGGGGGGAGCGGACCTGGCAGCTATTACTGAGACTTGGTTGGGCCCGGAGGGAGGGGTCTCCCTGGTTGAGATGTGCCCACCGGGCTTCAGAGCGTTCCATCAGCCGAGGGCCCAGGGGAGGGGTGGGGGGCGGTGGCGGTGGCGGTTATTATTAAAGAAGGTCTTTGTCCGAGGGAGACCACTGTGCCACAGATTGCCGGATGTGAAACCCTCTTTGTGAGATGGGGTCATGGGACTCAGATGTACCTGGCTCCCTGCCACGTGGCAACGGCCCTGCCCGAGCTACTCAACGTGATAGCCACGGTGGCAGTTGATACACCCAGGCTTATGGTCATGGGTGATTTCAACCTGCCATCCGCTGGTGAGACGTCTGAGATGGCCCGGGAGTTCATGGCTTCCATGATGGCCATGGACCTGACCCAGTTAGTTCATGGCCCCACCCACAGGTGGGGTCACACTCTGGACTTGATTTTTGTCTCTGGCCAGTGGTTGAGTGGCCTTGTTATAGGGGATATAGACATGGAACCCTTGTCATGGTCTGACCACTCGCTCCTTCGCCTAGATCTTCGAACCGCTACACCCCACCGCAGGGAGGTGGAGCCTACAAGATGGGTCCGCCCCAGGTGCCTGATGGATTCTGATAGATTCCAGATGGAGCTTGGGCCATTTCCTGAGGTTCTAGCACATGACTCAGTCGGGGACCTGGTGGCGGCCTGGGATCGGGCCGCTAGCGGAGCCTTAGATCGAGTCGTGCCTTTGCGGCCTCTGACCCAGTGCCGATCCCTCGCAGCTCCTTGGTTCACTCAGGAGCTGAGGGAGATGAAGCGCCGGAAAAGACGCCTGGAGAGCGGTTGGAGGGCCAGTCTCACCAAATCTGATCGAACACTGGTAAGGTCTCATATTAAGACCTACCTAGTGGCGATAAAAGCGGCGAAGTCTAATTACTTTTCCCCTCTTATTGCGTCATCAGAGAATCTTCCGGCAGCCCTATTCAGAGTGACCCGCTCCCTGCTTCAACCGGGAGTGCGGGAGGACCCCTTGGAGGGCAGGGCTGAGGATTTCAGATGATATCTGTATGACAAAATCGCTCAGATGCGGCGGGATTTGGACTCTGACTGAGTAGATCTGGGCAGGATGATGAGGAACAGTCTTGAGAATGTTATCTGGGAAGAGTTTGACTCTGTGACTCCAGATGACGTGGACAGGATTTTGGGGAGACTTAATGCGACCACATGTTTACTGGACCCGTGTCCCTCCTGGTTAGTACTAGCTTCCCGGGAGGTCACATGAGGCTGGCTCCAGGGAATTATCAATGCTTCGTTGAGTGAGGGTCACTTCCCCGCTGCCTTGAAAGAGGCGGTGGTGAGGCCTCTCCTCAAGGAGCCCTCCCTGGACCCGGCAGTATTGGCTAACTACTGTCCTGTCTCCAACCTTCGCTTCGTGGCGAAGGTTGTTGAGAGTGTGGTCGCACGACAGTTCCCACAATTCCTGGAGGAAACGTCCTATCTAGATCCGTTCCAGTCGGGTTTCAGGCCTGGGCACAGCATGGAAACGGCATTGGTCGTGTTGGTTGATGATCTCTGGAGGGCTCGGGACAGGGGTTGCTCCTCTGTTCTGGTCCTATTAGATCTCTCAGCGGCTTTTGATACCATCGACCATGGTATCGTGTGTTGTGGCCCCGCCCTCTGAGCCTATCCCATCGGAGGAAGAAAGCTCCGAGCATGAGGAAGAGGAGTCAGCCAGGCCTCTCTCTCCAGGCCCCTCCCCTCTGGCACTGTCTCAGGTACCGGCCAAGGGAGAGGAGATTAGCAGGGAGACAGGTGTCTCGGATGAGAGTGAAGGAGAGACATCATTCCTGGACGCACGCCTCCGAAGGCGTGATAAACGATTGCAGCAGCTCAGGAGGCGTGCTAGGGATTAGAACTGAGTCATTGGACCACACCCCAGAGACTATATAATAGAGGGTGATGGCCAGTGATCCTTGTGACGAACAAAAATAAACCTTGGATAGTCACTAAAGCCTTGTCCGAAACTGCTGAGAAGAATATTTATTTTTGTTGGACTCTTGTACGCTGAGTATATTATTTTTCTGTTTCTGTGGAAATAAAGCACTTGGCAGACGGTGTGTATATCGCTGCCAAGTTGGAGATAAAGATCTGGGTGTGTGCCAAGTGCTTCCTTAACCCTCGGCTGGCTGTGTTTGTGTGTGTGTGTGGACGGGGACAGATCATCATGCTGCACTGGTTGGAAGAGTTGGGGATGGGGGACACCGTGTTACAGTGATTCTCCTCCTTTCTCTCCGACCGGTTGCAGTTTGTGTTGACAGGGGGGCAGAGGTTGACCTCGAGGCCTCTCATCTGTGGAGTGCCACAAGGGTCGGTCCTCTCGCCCCTTCTGTTCAACATTTATGTGAAGCCGCTGGGCGAGATCATCCGTGGCTTTGGGATGAGATACCACCAGTACGCTGATGACACCCAGCTGTACATCTCCACCCCCAGGCCACCCCAGCGATGCCCTTGAAGTGATGGCCCAGTGCCTGGAGGCTGTACAGATCTGGATGGGGAGGAACAGGCTCAGGCTCAACCCTTCCAAGACTGAGTGGCTGTGGTTCCCGGCATCCCGATATAGTCAGCTGACTCCATCGCTGACTATTGGGGGCAAGTCTTTGGCCCCCATGGAGAGGGCGCGCAATCTGGGTGTCCTCCTGGATACGCAGCTGTCCTTGGAGGAACATCTGACAGCTGTTGCCAGGGGGACTTTTTGTCAGGTTCGCCTGATTCGCCAGTTGCACCCCTTTCTTGATCAGGATTCCATGTGCACAGTCACTCATGCCCTTGTCACCTCTCGCCTGAACTACTGCAACGCTCTCTACATGGGGCTCCCCTTGAGGAGCACCCAGAGGCTCCAACTGGTCCAGAATGCGGCCGCGCGGGTAATTATGGGAGCTGCATGGCGCTCCCGCATAACACCGCTCCTGCGTGAGCTGCACTGGCTCCCAGTGGTCTTCTGGGTGCGCTTCAAGGTGTTGGTTACCACCTTTAAAGTGCTCCATGGCATAGGACCTAGTTATCTTCAAGACTGCCTTCTGCCACCGACGACCTCCCATCGACCCGTGCGCTCCCACAGAGAGGGCCTCTTCAGAGTGCCATCAGCCAAGCAATGCAGGCTGGTACCCCCAGGGGGAGGGCCTTCTCTGTGGGGGCACCTACCCTCTGGAATCAGCTGCCCCCAGAGATAAGGAGAATCCAAGACCTCCGTGCCTTCCGCCATGCCCTTAAAACTTTCCTTTTTCAACAAGCCAGGCTGGCCTAACAAATCCTTTTAAATGATTTTAAATTCATTTGTCTTTTTAAATTTTGGGCCAAATTGAGATATTTCCTTTTAATCTGTTCTTAATTTATGTATTATGTGTTTTTACTTGGCTGTACACCACCCTGAGTCCCTAGGGAGAAGGGCGGTATATAAATTTGAAGTAAAATAAAAAAATTAAAAAAAAAACCACATTGTCACAGAGGTGTCAAAGATGGTTTCTGGTGAAGAGGGAAAACAACACCTTTTTAACACTGGACCAGCAAAAGACAGATGAAAGCTGCCTCCACAGTAGACTCAGGATGAATCAAAGGCTACAGATAAATTTAACAATGGTTAACAGGATATCTTTGTGCCATGGTTACCATATGAGCTCTTAATTTCACTATTCACTATTCCTTTTACTATTCTCTTGCATTCTGGATTGCAGCTATCCATAGGTTATGGACAGCACCAGGTGAGCTATAGATATAGCCTGCTGCTGCTCATTATGACCTTGGTACATTTTCCATAACTTTTTTAGTCATGAGAATACTAGTCTCAGTCATGGCCATACGACATACTACTGCTAGTGATAAGAATAGGCAGTATGCCACAAGGGGAGCACAGGCCAGTTTTACCCCCAAATGTATTTAGGCTATTATGTGCAAACTAGGATCTTTAATTTAGAGATTATTTTGCAAGCTAGCATATTCTTGCCTCCATTCTATCAGCTAGAAGGCCTATGCCCATGATGGCGAACTTATGGCACGTGTGCCACAGGTGGCACACGGAGCCATATCTGTGGGCACGCGAGCGTTGCCCTAGCTCAGCTCCAGCACCATGTGTGGGCCGGCCTGCTGATTTTCAGGCCTTACAGGTGGGAAACGGGGCGTTTCCAGCCTCTGGAGGGCATCCAGAAAAGTGGGGAAGACCGTTTTCGCCCTCCCCAGGTTCCAAGAAAGCCTCTGGAACCTGGGGAGAGCGAAAAAATGGGCCTTCCGGGCCACCAGAAGTCAGGAAACGGGCTGTTTCTGGCATCCGGGGTGGAGGGGAGGCTGTTTTCACCCTCCCCAGGCCCCAAAAAAGCCTCTGGAACATGGGGAGAGTGACAAACAGGCCTACTGGGCCCACCTTTTTGCTGTCACATTGTACATGCATGCACAGTGGGGCAGAGGCATTGAATTATGGATGTGGGCACGAACACGACCCCCCCAAATTTCCCCCATTTTTGGCACCCAACAGCAAAAAGGTTAGCCATTACTGGCCTATGCAATATATAGTCACCTGCTTAGGACTGCTAAATTCAAAAGACATTCAAATTTATATTTTAAAAATCTCTTATTAATCATTGTAATTTGATATCAACTTTTGGAAGAGCTTTGAAGGTTGCATCTCAGTCTTCAGGTAAGGCGGATTTTTGATGAGCAGGAGTGGTGCTGGATGGAGAAACAGTAAGGGCAGATATGTATCAGACTGGAAGAGGCGGAGGGTTCAAAGATGAAAGTAAGGGTATGCTTATGCTGAATTTAGGAGCATGGAAAGAGCAACTATGGAGAGTATAAGAACTATCAAGTGATTTGAAAAGTGGTTTGGATATACACATTGGATGTTTTATATCCTTGCCCAAATAACTGAATTGGTGGGATTAAAATGTATCATTGATATGAATGAGGATGGTAAAATCATTGCTCCTGAAGCAAAAATTATTTCCCAAATCCTAGTACCCTGTTCCAAGTAAAAATCTCTTTCACAATATGTGACTTTTAATTTTGTTCTAGGTGTAAGCAGTTGGATGATTTCCTCATGGCTTTGTTGTACTACATTTCCTTTTATCTGGAGAAAATAACCCTGGAGATGAAACCCAAGTCTTTTATGGGGTGAGTAACTTTTATGCTTTCCTAAGCAGACTCCCATAACTACAGTATGTACATAATATTGTATGGTGAAGTCTTGGTACTAAGGCAAAGGTATTCTCTTTCTTTAGAGTTTGTGCACTCAGAGGATTTCCCAGTTTGATCTTTACTAGACTGTGCAAAGAGCTTTCTCCATCAATGGAAGGTCTAGCATTTGGAGACCAGGTTGCTCAGAATACAATACCCTTGTCCCATTTTACAAATCTGCACGGATTTTTCAGTGTCAAAGATTTCAAATTCTGTAGCAAGAATGTAGATTTAGATTTAACTCAAAATGAAAATTTAATCAATTTGTGGGAGCAAGGTGTTTTAAAGTGTAAATTACTTAATTCTACCCTGAGAAACTCAGCTTGAAAAACAAGTTTCTAGCCCTTTGTGATTCTGAAATACCTGCTGAAGTCAGAGAAGAGGCTAAGATAAATTTTACTCATCAAATTGGCTCCAGTGATATTGCTTTATGACCCGGGGAAATAGCAAATAGTACATAGTAATGTAGGTTACAGAATATACTCTTCTTAGCCCACAATTTGATAGTCTTGTAATTAATTTTTATTTTATTTAGCATGATGATAAAGACCTGCCTTGTTTAGGGAGGGATAGCTAGGGCTCAGTGCTTCAAGGAATACCTGATATTAGGAAGCTCTCTACTTTAATTCTCTGTAGTGCCAATATCTCATCATGTGGGAAAGAGGTATTAATTCAAGAGAAGACAAAAGAATTAATTAATTCCAGTCAGAGAAGACACAAGAATCAAGCTATATGGACAACAGTGCTATGCAATAGGTCACCTTATATAATAGAGAGAATAGGTAAATGATGAAATGCTTTCAGGCTCTGTGTTCTCTTCTTCTTCTTTTTTTTTTTTTTTTTATTGCAAAAGTTTTACAATTACATTTTCACCCCTTTTTTCATCCCCCCACCTCCCTCCCCAAACTTCCCATCCTCCCTAACCCTCCCCCCCCCAGACTTCCCTATTACATACTCATAACTAATAACACTAATATATAAACCTGAACCCATCCCTCCCCCTATATAATTTTTCCTCTTTGTCTCTTTACATTAAAATATTTCTAATACATTATTTTCAAATAAAAGCTATTTGATACTTTCTAGTTTGGTATTTCTGTGTTCTCTTCTTGATGATCTTATGACAGACTTGCTGGTTAGAGCAGTGGTGGGTTCCTCCCGGTTCGGCCCGGTTCCGCTGAGCCGGTAGCGATGACGATATTATGTCACCGAACTGGTTCTGACCCCCCCACCCCCCCACCCCCCGCATTATTCTTACCTTTTATTTGGCCCCACCCCCAATCTATTGCTGCCTCCTGAGTCCCAGCTGATGGCTAGAGGGGAAAAAAACTGTTTAAACTCTTGCCGCAGGGCTTCAAAGGGTCGCCCTACAGCTGATCAGTGTTAAAAGAAAACAAATGAGTAGACCAGTGCCTGCAAAAATAAATGGGTAGATCGCTACAGCTCTGCAAGCAGTTAAAAGCCTGATAGACCAGTACCTCTGCTAAATCCTAAATAATTGTCACATGACCATCAAGCCATGCCCACAAAATAAGCCACGCCCACAGAACTGGTAGTAAAAAATTTTAGAACCCACCCCTGGGTTAGAGCCATATATTTTGAAGTTCCACAGTGCCTCCTGGAGCTCCATCCATATACTGTAGTTTTTAACCTCCCATTCCTTCATGACCTTATTTTTTCTTCAGATATTTGCAGTGTCCTCTTTAAGATATTTGATTCACCACCTGTTATTGGTCTACCTCTCCGATTCTCTATCCTTTGGTCCTTTTTAGGTTTCTTCTACCACAACTTTGAAAATTGGTATGATTTATCCAATCCTGTTTTAAAGGTGGTCAAGCCAGTATCTGAATATGTATTTCTAGTGTACAAAAATGAAATAACTACAGGTAGTCCTCGACTTACACCCACAATTGAGCCCAACATTTATATTTCTAAGTGGGACATTTGCTAAGTGAGTTTTGCCCCATTTTGCAAGTGCAACTGCAGTTGTTCAGTTAGTACCATAGTTGTTAAGTGAATCTGGCTTCCCATTGACTTTGCTTGTCAGAAGGTCACAAAAGGTGATTTACATGACCCTGGGACACTGCAACCATCATAAATATGAGTCAGTCACCAAGTGTCTGAATTTTGATCACCTGACCATGGAGATGCTCCAGCAGTCATAAGTGTGAAAAATGGTCATAAGTCACTTTTTTCAGTGCTCTTGTAACTTTGAATGGTCACTAAATGAACTGTTGTAAGTCAAGGACTACCTGTAATAATGACCTGGCTGTTTCCCTGAAATATTCAATATTAAACTTAAAGCAAGGCTAAAAGTCCTCTAGCTCATGTACTGTGTCTAACTCTGGGCTTCCAACTTTAAGATAGACAAACAGAAATAGTTCTGGATACCAAATGTTGTTCCTAAACTACCATTACAAGAAGTCAATTTATTGTTGAATGTTAGGGGATCATCTTAAAGGCTTTAAGTTATATAAACACAGAACCAATTATTGACAAAGAAGTGGTGAACACTGTTCTCTGAATGAGTTTGAGCAAAAGATGGTTCTCAAGGATGCTAGCTTGGATTCCTGCACTGAGCAAGGGATGGGCTGTGGGATGCATTCCAAAAAGGGGATGGGATTGAGACGAAAAAGTACTGTATATAGGTTCAGAATGAAAAAAGTTGACTTAATTAATTTTAAATTTAATTACAATTAATGTGAACATTCACCATGTGTTTAACTATTTTTCCTTTTATCATATTAAAATTACAACCTGATGGATACCTTATGGCAGGATTGACCCTGATTTAGTTTAAATTAAATTAGTTAATTTAGTTTAAACAATCCTGAAGGGAAGTTTTGCATGATGAATTCAGTCATAGAACAAACATTTACTTGCATCAGTAAATGTTTTATGCTGTGTTGGATCACAACTTCCAGCTTTTGCAATAACCCTGCTAGGATTTTGAAAATGTCAGCATTAATGTTTTCTTCCTTCTCTTGACCTATGTAGGGCATTGTAGTACTATCCTTTCTGCTTCTTGTTTGAGATGCATTATAGTTCTACTATTAATGATAATCTGATATATATGTAAACTATTTTAATCATTGGAGTCTTAATAAATTGGGTAGATGACTTTTATGATGCGGTGTTTACAATGTTTTCTTTTATTAACTCAGAAATTCCCAGTGTTGATAACTTTTCTGATTTTCTAATTGGGATTAGAAGATTGGAAATGCGCTAAACATGGGTTGAACAGCCTAGACCACATCTGACTCTATGTCTTTATTTGATTTGAAAAAGTGTCTGCAAATGATCAGTTCAGAGCAATATATCTCTCCCGCTACAGTCTGCCGCATGTGGAGGGAAAGAACAAAGTATCAGGAAGAGATGAAGAGAAAAGGTGTCATAAAAGAAGAGAATGGGTAGCTCAACTCACCTTTTGCTTGTTCTATCAGACCTATCTATCAATATGTATTCAGCTTTGTATCGATACTTTCAAGAAAATGTTCCCCAGAACAGAAATAAATTAAAAAATCCTTTAATTTTTATATATTTTTTGTCAAACAGAAAGCCCAGCATCCTAGAAAAAAAAGAAATGAAGGAAAACCAAATAAAGCTCGCAGTGACCAAAAAGCACCTTGCTGAAATGTACTGTATTCTTATCCTTGGACTGGGAATGTCTGATCAGCATCACATGGCTTGTGGAAAGTAAGGAAATGGTTGTGCCTAGAAAATATTTTCTCTGAGTGATTCCAAATGGATGTTTCCTCATATTGCCCATCAGAAGACCTGCACCTATTCTGTCTTTTCCTCATGAATATTTTTTGTGTGGAAAGAATGAAAGAAGTGGTGAGACAATGCACAAGGGTTATAAATCAACCTCCACCACCACATTTCATGAATGTGCGTGGGTAATTGCATGCTGAACTCTTTCCCTGGATAGACCTTCTGAAATAATGTGGTTCTAAATGTGATATCATGTTATGATCTAAATGTGATGTCAAGTCATATGCACTATGTATAAATGGCTGTAGGCAATCGAGAATTGAAGGCAGATAAACTATTTTCTGAGTGGAAGTAGGGATGGAAAAGAGAAATGACAGTAGGCAGTTTTGTGAAGTGAAGTGAAGTCCCAATTTTTGGGACTCTTACTAGGAAGTATACACAGCCAACCAATGAGGGTTGTCATCAATTTAGTTTATTTATTTATTAATACTATAAGATACAAAAATACAAAAGAAAATAGTAGAAAAGGTAGGGGAGGGAAAAGTGTGGGAAAAAGGGGAAGAAGAAAGAAAAGGCATTGACTTCCAACTCCCTTTGGTGCAGTAGAATAACATAATAACATCAGACCTTTTTTACTTTTACATAGTAGCATAAACTAGCCGTTTCTATAACAACAAACTGATCTAATTGGTAAAACCCAAAGTCAAAGTTTCATTTTTTTCCACCTTGAGAACAAAGTCCAGAAGCGGCTTCCAAGTACAAACAAAAGTAGCAGTGGTGGGTTGCTCCCGGTTCGCACCGGTTCGCAAGAACTGGTAGTAAAAATTTGTAGTAGTTTGGAGAACCGGTAATAACATTGGCTGGCCATGCCCCCGAACCGGTCCCCGGCCCGGTCGCCACTCACTTACCCCGCCCACTTCATCAGAGGCTTTTTTTTCTTTTAAAAGCATTTTTTCTACAACCTCTTCGGCCGAAAAAATGCTTTTAAAAGTAAAAAAAAAGGCTCTGATGATCGCACAGCTCAGCTGGGATCGTCAGAGGCTTTTAAAAGCATTTTTTTCTGCAAACTCTTCGGCCAAAGAGGTTGTGGGGGAAAAAGTGCTTTTAAAAGCCTCTGGCTATCCCAGCTGAGTTGCCTGATCGTCAGAGGCTTTTAAAAGCATTTTTTTCCTGCAACTTCTTAAGGTTATAGAAAAAAATGCTTTTAAAAGTAAAAAAAAAAAAAAGTTGGCCACCCCCACCCAGTCACATTACCCCCCACCAAGCCACCCCCACAAAATAAGCCACGCCCACAGAACCGGTAGTAAAAAAATTTAAAACCCACCCCTGAAAAGTAGTTGTATTTTTGTCTTTAATCAAAGCAGTCAGTTTGGCCACCTCGGCTAACTCCATCAACTTCTGCAGCCATTCATCCATTGTGGGAATCAAAGTGTCCTTCCATTTTTGTGCATAAAGTAATCTTGCTGCTTTCAACATATATAACATCAAAGTACCAATTTTTTTTCCCCAAGTCTTTTTCCATTAAACCCAAAAGAAAAGTTTCTGGTTTTATCTTTATAATCACTTTGAGAATCTTCGGTATTAAGATTTGAATCCTACTCCAACATTTCTTTGCTTTGTCACATGTCCACCATCAGTAGTAAAAGGTCCCTTCTTTACTTTTACACTTCCAACATTTATTTGAAATACCTTTATATGTTCTTGACAACTTATCTAGTGTTAAATACCAACAATACATCATCTTATAAAAATTTTCTTTTAAGTTACAATTTAATGTAAATTTTAAACCTTTCATTCACATATTTTCCCATTGTTGAAGCATGAAATTATATTCAAAATTCCTTGCCCACTGAATCATGCAGTGCTTTATGTGTTCATTTTCCAAATTAAAATTCAATAACAATTTATAAACTTTAGCAATAATATATTCATGACTACCACACAATTCCAATTCATTTTTCACAAAATCAAACTCATAACTCTTTTTGTCTGCTTTAAATCTTTCTTTCAATTGTAAATATGTAAACAAATGGCAGACATGTCTTTCTGATTCTAACTCCTCCTTAGACTAAGGATAGGATCACCAAAGTTAAAATATATTATTTGACCGTAAGTCCACCAGTCTGGCTTCACCAGACTGGTTTTTCTTGTCTAAAAACAGCTTCCTGAGGCGACAAATGTCCTGACGTGTAGCCCCAAATCCAGGTAGCCCCAAATCCAGCAACAACAAGCAGGAAAAAACCCCAAAGTTTGCAATATTTAAACAAAGGTCAGGCATTTTCAGAGAAGTTGAAAAGGTAGAACTCAGCTAGAGTATATTTGTTTTTTAATGGACAAACGCAGTAATGATTTTCTTAAGAAAATTAATGATTGAAGCCTAACATTCCCATTATTCTTTGAAGGATAAGTTTCTGATAATCAATGGGTAATGAGCCTTCCAGTTAGGGGTAGGCAAACCTTTCAGTTTGGTTCCTGTCTTGTGTTTCATAATACAGCTCCAAAATCTTTAACACTGATTTTTCTGTCAGGATCTGAGGGAAACTGCCAGGTAGCCTGTTTATTGTGAATGCATTGTAAGGATCTGAAGAGGTGCAGGCATGTTTATTAGCAGCATTTTGCTATCAGATTGTAAAAACATTTACAACATTCAGAGCCTTGGACTTGGAAAAAAAGTGTTAGTTGTCTAGGTTGTTCATATGCTTCTTATGTATTAGACTGAAAAAACAAAAGTCTCTTTTGAGACACATTCAATTTATGCTAACTTTATGGATTTCCATACAATTCTCTTGACTGGAATATGGGAGTGATTTGTCATTATCTTCTGCCATTATCTTTGATTCCCAATACAGCCTACAGAACTGTGATCCCCTGTTGGTCTCCCAATGAAGCACTAAACAGGTCCAATTCAATTGAACTTTTTGAGATTAGTCAAAGTTGGCTAGGTGCTGCTTTCCAACCTACTGGGTTGTTGTGCATATTGTAGTTCTATTACAGGTAGTTCTTGACTTACAACAGTTCACTTAGTGACCATTCCAAGTCATTACAGCACTGAAAAAAGTGACTTATGACCATTTTTCATTCTTATGACCCCTGCAGCATCCCCGTGGTCATGTGATTTACATTCGGATGCTTGACAACTGACTCCCATTTATAAATAAATAAATAAATAAATAAATAAATAAATAAATAAATAAATAATTTTATTTCTATACCGCCCTTCTCCCGAAGGACTCAGGGCGGTGTACAGCCTATTAAAAAACACAAAGACAAACATCAGTTAAAATAATTAAAATTATTACATAATTCAGCTGAAATTTAAAACCCCAAAAATTTAAAACCCAATTTAAAAATCATTAAATTGATAGCCCGGCTTGGCGGAACAGCAGGGTCTTGAGGGCACAGCGAAATACACGGAGGTCGGAGATCTTGCACATTTCCGGGGGCAGTTCATTCCACAGGGCAGGGACTCCCACAGAGAAGGCCCTCCCCCTGGGTGTTATGACAGTTGCAGTGTCCCAGGATCACCTTTTGTGACCTTCTGACAAGCAAAGTCAATGGGGAAGCCAGATTCACTTAACGGTGAATCACTGTGTAACTAACTTAACAATTGAAGTGATTCCCTTAACAAATGTGGCAAGAAAAGTCGTAAAATGGGGCAAAACTCACTTAACAAATTTCTCATTTAGCAACATAAATTTTGGGGTCAATTGTGTTTGTAAATTGAGGACTACCTGTGTCTGCGTTAGCAAAAAAAAACAACAACAAAAAAAACCCAAGACAAATCTGTTTAGCAAATTTACATGGCCACCCATCTCACTGAATCTGACTCTGGACAGCATACCACCAGCTTATGTTTAGAGCTTTATCCTCATTTGCACTTAATTACAGCATAAATGTGGGTTTATCCTCTTAACACAACTTTCACCTGGTCCCAACCCATGAATGAAATGTATACTTTAGACTCCCTTAAATAACCTCCTCCTTTTTTCCTCATACCATTCAAAAGCTGCTTCAGCATTTGTGAAATCATTACTTTGGAAAAAGACAGATGAGAGATTGCAAATAGCAAATCAAGTTAGGACAATTTTCCACCTGCTCAAGGGTGTGGACTAGCATTGGGGCTTGGTACTACGAAAAGGCCCTTTCATTAGTTTCCTTAACTTTTATGACTGTCTGGGAAATACTTAACCTGAACTTAATTATTCAACCCATGAAATGCTATTTTAAATAACACATGATATGTATTACCTCTGAAAGAACATCTGTGTTATCTCTCAACAACAATTTTGTGAAAGGTCACAATTAATGAGAAAATTATCACTGCCTATATATACTACATGTTATTTTTTCATAAATCTCACCATTTATAGTTCAACCTCCTTCCTTCCCCTAGATTGGTTCATGTATATATAACACATAACTCAGGCTAATCATTTGTGACTATCTTGAAGTGGATTCCTGTCCATGAAAACTTATAGATGGGTTAATCTTTAAAGTACTAATAGTTGCTTCATTTTTACTAAAGGACGATAAAAATAAAAGCATACCCTGAACTAAGCTCCTTTCTAATGCATTCACATGCATTTTCCTGTCTTTAATGACGATTAGTGTGGCAGGAAAGATACCCTCTTAGCCAGTGTAAGCTTGGGGCACAAATCAAATATTGTCAGCAAGGCCAATGATTAGCAGAAAGACCAAAGAGAGCAGTAGAGGACGCATGGGAAAGCAGCAAAAAACAAAACAAAAAATGCCCTCCAAGACAAAATGAAAAGAGAGGAAGATTCAAGGGCATACTATAGAAATAGTTGAGCAAATGAAATATTATGCAGGTGTCCTGAGCAGTATTTTTCCTGCGAGATCGAATTTGGGTTGGTTACCAGGACCTGAGATTTACTCTTCTGGGTTTTTGAACTAATGCTGGAGCCCAGCATGAGTCTGAAAGCTTGGAAGAGTAAATGTCTGGACCCAGTGATCGACTCAAATTCGATCTCGCATCATTATCCTGGGACATGAAAAATTGGCCTTCATTTGTGAGTATTTTTCCTTTATGTAAAAGTAATTCTACCCATTTTTTTTTTTTAAATTTGATTTATATGCCGCCCTTCTCCGGAGACTCAGGGCGGCTTCCAGTGCGTTAAGCAATAGCCTTCATACTTTTGTATGTTTATACAAAGTCAGCTTATTGCCCCCACAAACTGGGTCCTCAATTTACCTATCTTAGAAAGGATGGAAGGCTGAGTCAACCTTGAGCCTTGGCGAGATTCAATCTTACTTTAATTGCAGACAGCTGGTGTTAAATTACAGAGCTCTGTCTGTTGAGCTATCCAGGCTCCTTACCTGGACCTTTTATCATTTATTCATAAAGACTAGGATGGGCAACCTTACTATTCTTTACACAGTGAGGACTCCCTATGGGTGAAATCACATTACACATATGGGTATGACTAGATTAGGGGAATTTGGGGGATTTTCTGTTGTTTTACCCATGATTTGTATATTTATGTTTTTAATCTTGGCTGTACACCGCCCCGAGTCCTTCAGGAGAAGGGCAGTATATAAATAAAATTATTATTATTATTATTATTATTATTATTATTATTATTATTATTATTATTATTATTTGCTGACTTTATATTTTAAAACTGCAGTATTCATGTTTCCCAAATGAAGTGGTATAAATCTGTGTTGTTAGTTTTCAGTAATCATGGTTAAAGAGGCCTTTTTGGTCTGCAAACCCTGACTTTCAGGATTGCATATAACCCAGATTGCTCTTTGCTCATTTCTCATCTACAGTAGTGGCCAAAATTGTGGAAACCTTTTTGGAAAAGTGTATTTTTGAGGTTTGATGGCTAATAACATCACTTTATTTTAGGAGTTTCAAGATAATCATATTCCATTGCTGGAATGGCTTGGGAATAGCCCAGACCTTAACCCAATTGAAAATCTATGGAGCCAACTAAAGAAACTTGTTATTCAGAAATGACCCAGCAATAAAACCCAGTTAATATAAGCAATTATTCAATCTTGGTTTCACATTACAACAGCTGCAGAACTAAAAGACTTGGTTCATCCATGGGAAGACATTGTAAAGCCGTCATTCATGCTAAAGGTTACCCAACTAAGTATTAACTGATGTGATAATTTTTGTATATCTCGTTTTTCTGTGGTGATAATTTTTATATATTTCATTTTTTCTATATGTTTCACTTTTCTTCTTTATACTGTAACTGCTATTCTAATAGCAAATTCTTCATAAAAGTTATTGCATTACATTCTTGATTAAATTATCTTTCCATTGATATATAATTTTATGGTACTACTAAAAAAAAAGTAGTGTTATTAGCTAGTTTTAGAAAATACACTTTTCCCAAAAGGTTTTCACAATTTTGGCCACTACTGTATACATCTACTAAATATGTACGGATCTTTTCTGTCCTTTTGTCTAGACTGCTATAAGAAATTTTTGGTCAACAAGTACTAACACCTCTTAGTATAGTCCAATAAAATCATATCACAATAGTAAGGAAGCTTTTAATCCCATTCATCCCTGGTATGTTAGGATTCCCGTTCTGTTCTCCCAAATATGTGTAGTTTAGTTCTTAGAATTCTTATCAATGGCAATTCCCTCTGGGGAATTCTGAGAGTTGAAATCCATATCTCTAAGGGACCTTGGGAAAGTTGTGATAGGATTCTTCAGTGGTGTTTTTATCTACAGGGAGGATATGTGAATGTGTATTTAGCATAAGAAGCTGAAGCAGTGCTATTTAGTTTTGTCACCTTAAGATTTCATTATCTCATTGTGCTATTGTTTGTGCTACATGTGTGAACTGGTTTAGAATGAGAAAGCCGCTTGATTATTTGTGAGAGGCACCACAACAGATTTGCAAAGCCAAACTAGGTGTGGTGTTGAAAACTTCATAGAGAATAATTTCAGCTGTCAGAAACAATGAAGGAGTTGGATTTTAAACAATATTAATACATTTTCCACATCAAAATGAGGGAAACTCGGTGCTGGTTAGTGGTTATAATAAAGGTAACTGAATGGGAAATAATGTTGGGAATTCTCAGCAAGTGAAAGGAACTGTTCCTTTCAGCAACCTCTCTTCCCAATAATTTTATTCTAATCAGGGTCTCATCCAATCAGAATCTCATCTTGCCAGACCATTCAGGGCAACTTTCCATGTATTGATTTTATTTTTAAAACCAGATCCCATTCTAGCCCCTCCGTACATTGTATATCTAATTATTTGTAAATATACAAAATGGATGCCACACCTTTTACATGGAAATATTACCCAGGTGCACATTCAGCAACATTGGATTAAGCCAGCCTCATTGCTTGCGGTTGGGGAGTGTTCTTCCTTTTCTTGATTAGGCTGAAAGAAGCATGCTGACTCTGTTGTTAATTTTAGGTGGAAGCCCATCCCAGTGCTATCCATGCAAGAAGCTACATGAGTAAGGTTGCTTAGTGACCTAGCTGGAAAGTCTAGCTTTGAAGAATGGATTTCAGGGATTTAATTATTTCCCCACCCCAATCCATTCCCACCACATAGTTACAGAAAAGGGAAAGTTAAAAGTGAAGGGTGTCTTGAAATAAATCACCTGAGGAAGTAAGGGATCTTTGTAGTGGTCTGATGGGTAACGCAAAGGTTGCTGTTCAAAAGGCAATTGGACTTCCCTGATTTTTTTCCCCTTGAAAAACATTTCACCTTCTCATCCAAGAAGCCTCTTCCGTTCCTTGGATGAGAAGTGAAACGTTATTAAGGAAAAAACCAAGAGAGTCCAGTTGCCCTTTAGTCAGTACCTTTTGGACAACCATGGTCTGGATGATTGAGAACCTCCATAGATGTCTGATGGGTAAAGGAAAAGGTACAGTATGTGAAGCCTAGAAACAATTTATAAAAATATTAAGGGATAAACAATATTTTAAAACAATTGTTCTCCTCTCCCCAAGGAAAATCTTTGTTTCAGTGTACTAAAGATATGAATATATGGAATAGGAAACAAGGGGCTGTTTATATTTGCATATGACTATCAAAACTTTCTCTTGCTTTCAGATGCAGTGGATACTGTAAGGTTTTTGAATGCATCTCAGAACCTATTAAGTCCAATGAAACTCTGAACACGAGGCTACTGATAATCAGTTTTTATTTTATGCAGAAAGCAAAACTGGGCGACCCTTTTTAGTCATCCCCCTAAAACAGCAGGCAGAGAGAAAAGCAGGCGCGCGAGGAAAAAAAAACTTTTCCAAACTTCTTATAGTTCACACAGCTTACACAAATAGCCATTGCTATAGCAACATTATTTCATATTATGCAAACCTCATGATTTTTCTCAGCGTTCTGGAAACAATGGACCTTAGAAGGGGAAAGAAATACATTTTCTGGCATATAACTCAAGTTTTGTTAGGGAATGCTATCTCTCATTAGGTTGCTGAGAATACACATTTTAAGTTACAGCAAACAAGCAGAATCCACATTTTGCATTTCATAAGAAGTTATTTTAGCTACTTGGCAATTCACCTAGAGGCTTTATCTCTGCAGTTGGCACATTAGGTTACAATGGAGCTCAGCTTCAGCAGGGAATCAAAGGTCAAGTTAGGCACCCACTGTATATGCTCTAATCCTTTCAGGGACCCTTTCATATCCTCCCTTTTTAAGGCAATAGGATGCTTCCTATTGCTGGAACAATTCCTCTTCCCAAGAAAAATCTTTGTTTCAGTGTACTGAAAATATGAACATATGGAATAGGAAACAAGGGGCTGTTCATATTTGCATATGACTAT
The DNA here is from genome assembly GCF_029215685.1 of Pituophis catenifer annectens. Classification (NCBI taxonomy): domain Eukaryota; kingdom Metazoa; phylum Chordata; class Lepidosauria; order Squamata; family Colubridae; genus Pituophis; species Pituophis catenifer. Next base: position 318,445,084 of record NW_027256881.1, on the reverse strand, counting down.
CAAAACTTTCTCTTGCTTTCAGATGCAGTAGATACCATATTACAGGTGGTTCTTCTGTTGAAAGACCTTTCGAATTTGTGATGGTGCTGAATGAGAGGTAGTAATGACTGGCCACAAATGGCCACTGGGATGCTTCACCCTGTGTGCCTGCTTTATGGCCACTGAAGCATCCCAGTGGCCATTTGTGACCTTCTTTGCCAGCTTCCTTCAAGCAAAATCAAAGGGGAAGCTGGGGGAAGGTCACAAATGGTGGCATGATGTCCTCACTTAGTAACTCACAATGATTAGCTTAATGATGGCAACTGGGAGTGCCAGAATTTCCATTGCTAAGTAGTTCAGTCATGTGACATCATGCTTTACAACTGTGTTGCTTAGTGATGGAAATTCTAGTTCCAATTGCTGTCGTTGAAGCACTTCTGTAATATACTCTTGAAGTATATTACAGAAGTGTAATATAAAAGAAGCACTTCTGTAATATACTCTTGTACAAGACAATTGCAGAAAATTGAGAGAGGGTTTTATGATTAATACTTTGCTACTTCTTTTCCTTGTTTTAGAAAGAAAATATCATCATCTCGAAAAGACAGGGAATTCTTTGAAGTAAGTAGAGGCTAACATATACTCTAAGATAAAATTAATTGTATTTAAATTTTGTGTGATTATAAAGGGGGGAAAATCAGATGAAGCAGGTTTTGAGCTGTAATGTATCACATATGCCACTAGAAAGTCAATGAATAATAAAAGCCATTTATGACCAACATGTCTTAAACTGAAAAAGAAGTTTTTATTAGTCTCTATATGCTGAAAAGACTAAAAATGCTATCCTCCCTATTTATTTATTTATTTATTTATTGATTGATTGATTGATTGGTTCGATTTATATGCCACCCTTCTCCAGAGACTCAGGGCGGCTTACAATGCGTTAAGCAATAGCCTTCATACTTTTGTATATACTGCTTAGTAGGGCTTTCGCCCCCCCCCCCCCCACAATTGTTCTTTTTTATACAAAGTCATCTTATTGCCCCCACAATCCGGGTCCTCATTTTACCTACCTCGAAAGGATGGAAGGCTAAGTCAACCTTGAGCCTGGTGAGATTTGAACTTGCAGTAATTGCAGGCAGCTGGTGCTACTTAACAGCACTTTAGTCTGCTGCGCCACCAAGGCTCTATGTTCATTCAGTATAATTGTAATTTTTATTTGTAAATGTACTTTAAGTAGAGAAAAAGAGTTATATTCCTGCTTGCTTTTAGTGCTTGTACAACTTCGCATCCTACGTAGCTTTTGTGACATTCAGACAGAAAAATCTCAAGGAAATCCAGCAAGAAGTTGGTAGATTGCTCCGGTCAAACATATTCAATTCTGCTTTAAGAGAGAGAACCAAATCTAGCAAGGAAATGAAAACAGATATTACCAAACAATTCATGAAAGCCACATTTGCCTTTCGCAAGTAAGTCTTAAATTCTCTTTCTCTCTGACCCAACCTACCATTTTGTCAATTTTAACAGGGAAAACTTATAACAGAAATTAAAGATGTTATAGCTAGAGTTTCATACATGCATACTTGCTCACACAAGCATAACATTTCAAAATGCTGGAATAGGCTGCATATTGCCTCTGTCTTCATATTTTAGGTTGGTTTTTGTTTATTTTTAAAAAAATGTAGCCATGTTTGCTTAAATATCATTTCTTTAACTTATACCTTCTTCAAAGTTATAAAACTACATCAGGGATTGGAAGGAGATACCATGTCTGCTAATCACTATATGCTTGCCACACCCAGTTTTTCCAAATCCATATTGAACTATGTTGAAATATATATGACAATTTGTTCCAGGATAGAAAAAGTATGCTTTGCTCTTGTTAGTTGAATGTGACAATGTTACCATGTCTGGCTCCATTGATCTTAGGAAAAAAAAAATATTTGCTTTCTTATTTGACAACTCCCATTATGACTTTTTTCTGATGTTGTTATTTTTTTTAATAGGAGAACAGATGTTAAGCAGCCAGCCATAAGAAGTGTCATGGATCAGCGATCACCAGTGCTTAGTACTTTACTGCCTCTGGCTAAAGATAGTGCTCAATATCTGTTTCAGGACCATTATCTTCGTCCCAGCAAAACTGCCCCACGTTATATCCCAGAAGAATTGCCAGAGTTGTTTTCTATTGTGTCACGCACCAAGTAAGAAATAATTTCAGTATCACACATGTAGTGTCAACCTGTTCATTTAATTTTATTTAGCATATTTATATAGCTACCTATCTCATGTGTTTCCAGGTGACGTACAACACAACAAAATTCCATACCATAACAATCTAAAGACAATCAAAACTAAATAAAACATATGTAAAATAAACAAATAAAACCAAAGAAAGCAGGAAAAGAAGCATCACTTAATCTTGAACAGTCATCATGCAGGCACCTCTTGGGATCTCCAAGGCCAGTGAAAAAAGCATGTTTAAATGGCTTTCCAGAAGGCTAACACTCCAAAAGGGGAAATCCAAGATTACTTCAAGTTCCAGGCTGCATTCAAAATTACAGACCACACACCACGCTGTCCATCTCTGGCATAAGCCACATTGGCATCAGGTTGCTGATGTTTGCATAATGCTGTTGCCATTGCAGTCTAGATATCTCAACAGAATGCATACTGGCCAGACAATTCCAACAGGCAAAAAGGCCCTCTCACCAGCACTGCCATACAGACTCCTGCCAATGGCCAGTCCATGTGCTGCTACCAGTTCCACATCCAAATGGAACAACTGCAGATAGGTTTATTTTCAATAAATACATCTACATGATTCATATTTTCAAACTCATTTTTTTACACATTATGTTTGTAGGCTTATGCTTAAAATATGGTAGACAAATAAGCTCTTGGTTGGTTAAAAAAAAATGGCTCGCAGAACACCTTTCTCCTATTTATCTGGAATTCCCAGAATCTTTTCCCCATTTTAAGTTCATCTTGAACAGATGGTAGAGGTAGGAAAATCAAGAAAAAAGTAACACATTTCATGCTGATACTTAGTTTGGGAGAAATACTAACAAGGTAGATATATTCAATATCAAATATATTTTGGCTAGAAATGTTCAGTCAACTGAACAGCTTGGCTTTTGTGACATATTTCTCATTTTGATGAGTTTTACTAAGAGCATGTGGAAAAAGCCAGAAACTCAACCACTTCTCATGTATCTCTGTTTTTATGCCAACCTTTCTTTAAGAAGCTCAGGACAATTTATATGCTTTCTCCCATCCCCTTTCTCCTTTGATCTTCATAGCACTTCATGTGAGATATTCCAAAAGATTTTGATTGACTTAAGTCTCTGAATTTGTGCCTAAGCACAAATTTAAACCTTGTCATATTCTAATGTTCTTATCAACTACTCAACTGCTTAGATCCCTTAGGTGGCTATTTTTTTTATTTATTCAATCCAGTTTTCAGTTATGATGAAACAGATCTTACAAAGTTTTGCCAATCCTATTTGAGTGATGAGAAGATTCTTGCCTCTCTTCTACCTAATTAACTTGCTTTATTTTCATATATTTCACTATATTTACAGTTGCTTTCCTCCAATGAGTTGAAGATTGCATATTAAACTCTTGAGTGTATTTAACATCCCTGTCTTTTCTCCTGCAACAGGATTGGCATTATTGGCTCTCAACGCACCAAGTTTGTCCCGCATACACTTTTACCAATTGGAAGCACGGAGGATGAGAAGGAAAATGGAGAGCATCTCGAAGGAAGTGTCTCTTCAGAATTGTCACAAGAAATAACCACAGGCTCTAGCAGGGCTGTTCAAAGCAGTGCCAGTCACCAATCTGTGGCAGTTTCACGGGCTACGACTGAAGGAGACTATATTGAAAATCCCCAGTAATACATGCTAGTATGAGGGATACAATGCCCATGTATTAAATCTCTTGGTAGCTTTCTAATCAGCTTTTGATTTTATCCATTATTCATGCCTGAGAAAATATGGCCAGTTTAGTACTATTAAATGTCACAGTGCTGCCCAAAATAATAAATGAAAAATCCTCATGAGGACAAATATTATAAACACATGTTTCGTTTGTACCAGTTTAACTGCTATAGGTATTCAGCCCAAAAATGCTGGGAACTAACTTTAAGTATTTGTAATTTGAATATCTGAAGGTATTTCTACTCATGCATGAATTATTTATGACTAATAAAGCAGTTTAAACTGGAACTTTGGCTACTCATATAGACTAAGTTTGTAAATTATGTCTGTTAAACCATGGTTTGCTTTAGTCCAACTGACTCAATTGCTTCAATCAGACACATTTAAAGTTTCTGTTGACGTACTGGTTTTGCAATTTAAAAAAATATTTCAATGGAATGTAATGGTATGGTTTTCAAACAGGTAAAAGTATCTATATTAAAATCGTAAGAGACATAGGCAAGAGGATACCTACTTTAGACAGGAGTGTTACTTAATGTGGAAGACAATGTGTAATGACGTAATGTGTAAGAAGAGACTAGACAGCCACTTGTCTGGAATAGTGTAGGGTCTCCTGCTTGAGCAGGGGGTCGAAGACCCCCAACATCCCTTCTAATTCTGTTATTCGGTTCTGTTGTGTTCAATACAAATGTAGCAAGACACTCTTTTACTGAGTAAAAGAGTGTCTTTTACTCAGAGTGTCTTTTACGCGATCCTGTTGCGAATCGGTAGTAAAGGTAAGTAGAACCCATCCCTGGTTCCTATCCACTGCTTTTGGCATGCTGAAGGCAGCTCATCTGCAATCATAGACATGATCTGATAGTCAGTTATTTTTAACAGATTAACAGAGTTGGAAGGGACCTTGTAGGTCATCTAGTCCAGGGGTGTCAAACTTGATTTCATTGAGGGCTGCATTAGGGTTGTGTTTGACCTTGTGGGGGGGGGCATGGACAGGGTGTGTGGCCAGCTCAATGCCACTTATGTTGATGGCGCCTGTGGTGGTCCGAACCCTCTGCCAGCAAAAACGAAGTGTGCGGCCCTCTCGATCTTCGTTTTCACTTGCAGAGGGTTGCAGGAAACCATGGCAGCCGAAAAGGGAGCTTGGGAGAGTTGGGTGTGGCTCTTCCGAACTCTGTTTTTGCTGGCAGAGGCACCACAGGCCGGTCCTTCACTGTTTCCAGGGTGGACCCACAGGCCAGCTCTAAGCATTCCGTGGGCCGGATCCGGCCTCCAGGCCTTGAGTTTGACACCGCTGATCTAGTCCAACCCCCAGTCCAAGCAGGAGACCTTACACCATTTCTAACAAATGGCAGTCCAATCTCTTCTTGAAAGCCTCCAGTGATGAAGCTCCCACAATGTCTGAAGACAAGCTGTTCCATTGGTTGATTGTTCTCACTGTCGGAAAATTTCTCCTTATTTCTAGATTGAATCTCTCCTTGATCAGTTTCCATCCATTATTCCTTGTCTGGCCTTCAGGTGCCTTGGAAAATAGCTTGACCCCTTCCTCTCCGTGACAACCCCTCAAATATTAGAACACTGCTATCATGTCTCCCCTGGTCCTTCTCTTCACTAGACTAGCCATGCCCAGTTCCTGTAACCATTCTTCATATTTTTCAGTTTCCAGTCCCCTAATCATTCTGGTTGCTCTTCTCTGCACTTTTTCTAGAGTCTCAACATCTTTTTTTTATAGTGTGGTGACCAAAACTGGATGCTATAGTGTGGTGACCAAAACTGGTATTCTAGGTGTGTTCTTACTAAGGCTTTATAGTGTGGTATTAGTACCTCACTTGATCTTGATTGTATCCCTCTGTTAATGCTCTATTCCTACATTATTCAGATTCTATGGATGGCACTTTTGTTTGTGTGCTTGCTTTATCTTGTAAAGTTAATTTTATCCTAGTTTCAAATCCCAGAGTTAGAAGGGGGCATTAAGTAATGACATTTTAATCACCTTGTGAGTACAGGAATCTAAATTATCTGTACTGATTATTTTATAGATCAAAGTGTTGTATGAAAGCAGGGAATAGTTTTATTTGCTAAACTATAGTTCAGCACAGCTATTTGGTTACTTGAAAGTAGCATAATCCATCTTTAGACTGTCTGGGCCTGTAAATATAAGGAACCTTGTGTTTGGTTTACTTAGACAATCGATAGTACACAGAATGCATGTTCCTACTCAGTATATATATAATCCTCTATTTCAATATAATTGCTTATTTTTAAAACAAACCCTGCCCCTGGTAAATGCTATCTTATTTACTTATTTCATTTACTGATTGATAATTTAAGGCTGTTTGATTCCAGAGTAACTTTACTTGGCTTACTGTCAGGCCCCCAAACCAAGAAAGAAACATGGCGATTCCTTCAGGTCGATTTCTTTATTGTTCCACAGTATAGGCAGAATCTTGCCAAACTGAAGCACTCTACTAGCTACATCAAACATATATTTTGGGAACTACTAGGGAGGACTTGTCTTCTTTACCCTGTTTGTTTCACACAAACTATCTGGACTGAGCTGCCTCTTATTCCTCTGGAATGCCCCACTCCCTTCTGGGAATCCAGCCCACTACATTCCATCACACACTATAAAGAATATACAGTTTTAAAAGACAGTAATAAACAGAAAAGTATACATGTCTGGAAACATTCCAGGAAATACACCTGATGGGCTCAACAACTATTCTCTATTCCAGATCCTGGGAAAGAGTCAGGTTTTCTAGGAGACTATAGGAAGTTAGCACCCACCCCTTTCCTGGAAGAGTGAAATAGTTTAGGAAATATGAAAAAGGCAGAATATTATATTTCCCTGGATGAGAAATGGAGAAACATATTTTACAGACAAAGCAGCTCCCACCTTCCTGCCCCCCACCCTTTGTCAATGGACCATTAAGGCCTGGGCCAGTCTATTCTACCTAACAAAGATCTGCCTCCTTCAGGCAGAGCCATAGTAGGAATTGCCAAAGATCCAACAAAGATAGGATTAGCCCTCTACACAATAGCAGCAGAAACTCATCACATGTGACCTGGGAAGCACATGTGACTATCAGCCAGCAAGACCCCCACCCCCTGGGAATCTGACAACCAATCGGAGTACTCTTTCTGGGCCCCAGGAAGTGCAGAGCCAGAGAGAGCATAAAAACCCGAAGATTTACTGTTTCTGCCCCTTTTTCTGTTCAGGAACTCAAGCCATGTGATCCTGTCCACCATTAAACCATCTTTCCAAGCAGTCTCCATGTTTCCAGTGTCTGTTTTCCCACTTGGAGCAGAACCTAGAAGGAGATTTCTTCCAACAAGACCATTAGAGTGGGAATTACAGACACATTCCCTTTTATATGAGGGAATTGCATTTTTCTACGTCATCTGTGCTGTACATTTAATAGTTAATAGTTTTTAATGAACATAGAAAAAAAAGTACATTTAAATGAAACTTCGAGTATATATCTCAAATGTATTTCATCATTAATTTATAAAAGAAGCTACATTCTTCAAATTATATGTACAGAGATTTTAAAAAAGGCTATTTCCTATCTGTGGGCCCCAGTTTAATAGATGTGATGCAGTGAAGAATACATGGGAAAGGGAAAGAAAAAGCAAATCCAGATAGCAATTTTGAAAATTTGATAAATTATAAATGAAAGCTGCAGTCAGTTGCGAGAAAGAAGGAGCTACAATAGCCATTGGCTTCAAATGATCTAACAGAAAGATCTGCTTTCTATCCTCTATGGCACAATGTGGAAGAAATGCAGAATGAACTGATTAATTAGCTATTTGACTAAATCTTACTTGGTTAATCAGCTAGCAAAGGTTTAATTGATTAATAATCCTCTTTCATGTTTGTCCAAATCAGTCTGTGCTGGCTGGATGTATCAGCTCATTTTTCTCTGAAGAGATATAAAAACATTCTCTAGAATCACTATGCAGAATGTATTGGTTTTGCAATATCTATACTAGAAGAATCAGGTCCTGATTGTCTTCCAGACATGAAGGATAGGACAGATGTCCTTTGTGATTACGTTGAAATGTTACAGTTTTTTACAAGATGCATATAGAGGTGTAGGAAGAATTATGCCTTTAGAATTATGAAGGACCAGTTAATGTTGGGAATATATTAGTATCAATGCGAGTTACTAAAAAAACCTGTAATCCAGAGATATTAAGGGCCATGTTAGTTGGTTCTCAATTTAAGAACGCTCATATCAAGTAAGGAAAGTATTTTTTGCTGAACACATTGTTTTTTTCTGGGGCACTGTGTAGAGGCTGCCTGCTGGAGGTGGGTAGGACCAAACAAAAGTGGATAGATCCACTCTCCCCTTCCTTTTTCCTCCTTGCTTTAGTGCCTGTCTAGATTCTCAGTCATCCAGGTCATGGTTGTCCCAAAGGTGCTTTTTCAAGAGGCAACTGTACTTTCTCATCCAAGAAGCTTCTTCAGTTTTGACTTCCATTCCCCACCATTTAGTCAGAATTGAAGAAGCTTCTTGGATGAGAAGCAAAATGTCTTCAAGAAAAAACAAAGGAAGTCCAATTGTCTCTTGCAAAAAAGTACCTTTGGGACTCCTTGCTTTATGATATCAAAGAAACAGATGATTACTATTGCCAGAGATAGGAAGGGCTTTAAACCAAGGACATCTGATTCAGGGATTCAAGTTGTCTAGTCTGCCTTAAAGAGTTGATGTAAGAAATATGGACCAGATGATGTGTGAATTCTTACAAAGAGCTGCATGGATGAAAAATTACTAAAAATAAGCAAGGGGTACTGATGCCAACCAAGAAAGGTTTTTTTTTCAACTGGCATCTGCTACAGAAAATAGCAGAACATAATATTTGGGCGGCATTCTGTGATCTGCCACTGTTTGCCTATTACCTCTATTTTGTGTGAAATAATCAATCCTATCAGGAGGTGGGGAGAAAATCCAAGAGGGACTGTTATGGTAAGTGTACTATCAGGATAGCTTAAAGCATGGTTAACTTAATCATGATTTACTCAACCTAATTTTCTGGGCCTTTATGATGCAGTGAACTGAAAGCCAACTATACCCGTTGAGCTTGCATAACCTGCTAAATATATTGCAATAGGATACTTCGTAGCTCAGTATATTGTGCAAACTCAGCCAAACAGTTCCAGGCATTTTCCTCAGCCTTACACCATGATGAGCCTTGAACAGGTCCTCAAGGCAGCTTTGGGCAATGCAGAAATGGAGGTGAAAAATCAGGACCAAAAGTGATAGTATATGTTGTGCTTTAACTCAGGGGAGAAATCCAGCAGGTTCTGACAGATTCTGGAGAACCGGTAGAGGAAATTTTGAGTAGTTTGGCGAACCGGCAAATACCACCTCTGGCTGGCCCAAGAGTGGGGTGGGAATGGAGATTTTGCAATATCCTTCCTCCAGGAGTGGGGAAGGAATGGGGATTTTGCAGTATCCTTCCCCTAGAGTGGGGTGGGAATGGAGATTTTGCAGTATCCTTCCCCTGCCACGCCCACCAAGCCACATCCACCAAGCCACGCCCACAGAACTGGTAGTAAAAAAAAATTGGATTTCACCACTGCTTTAACTACATAAAACCTATCCTACAACAGATGGGAAATACCAAAGCAAATGCACCCCCCCCCCCCATAGTTCTACAATCATGATCTACAGCTGCTAATTATGGAACCTAAGAAAATAAGGAGTAGAGAAGCTTTGAACAACACAGTGGACAAAATTGATCAAAATTAGTGATCAAAATTACTCATCTTGGAGATTAAATCAAATGCGGAAATTTGTTGCAGACCCAACTGCACAACTCCAAAATACATAGGTGCATGAGATGATATGATGTGCATGAAATCCATGTTACACATGGATGGCAATAGATGGGCTCAAAAGGTTACGGTGTTGATCTATAACACTGTATGCCCAACTTGAAATGGAGAGAGAAAATATGGAAAAACTGTGCCAGTTGGAATAATAGATTGTATACAATAAAAAACATTTCAAGCAGTGAATCTACCCTAATGAATTCAATGATCAAAGTATTAAATAAATGAAAGCAATCCTGTTTATTCCAGAGGGAAAAAATGATGAACATCTATAGTTCATCAATAATTCGACTGACATTAATGAAAATTGGGCAAGAGATTGTAGTATCATCATGTTCTTCACAGTTGTGGGACAAACAAGATGGTGCAAAAAGAAATGGCTGAGGAAGTTGCAAGGAAGTCCAAAATTTAGGCAAAATGTTTCAGTCACGCAATCTGTTTAAAGTCAGTCAAGGATGGAATCTATGGAATGAAACATTCATATTGATTTAGAGCATTATTTGGGGATAAAGAATAATGCCTGCCTTATTGTATTCGTACAAATGCATTTACTCTACAACCTCTTAGAAAAGGATGTTTACAATATGCATAGCAAGCAGCTGTGGAAGATTTGCTAACTAGGAGTTGCTACTGAAATCAATATGAAATTGGCAAAATTGTAGCTTTCTTGTCTCTGCCAAATCATTTAAAATTTGCTAGGCAGTATAGGCAGCTCGGAATATGGATGAAAGTGGAAAAAGAGAAGCTTAAAATTTATAATTAAAATGTGGCTCTGTATATATAAAGGCAAGAGTGGCTGTTTATCAAAGTTCCTCAGCTAAACTAAAGCTTTGCTCAGGGGCAAAGCTATGTTATCTTCAGGAAAGTGAAGTTTTAGCTCCTAACATGGGTATACCATTCTTGTAGAAGCATGTAACTTGCTGAGGTCAGGTTCCATCTGAGAATGAATCATCCTTCTAACAGGAGAAAATGAGTCAGGAGTAAAATTCTTTTCACAAGCTTATTATATGAGTCTCCTGCTTTGCTCAGGAGTCATAAAACAAAAGAACAACTTTTGATGTTATAATATTACAATAAAAGCAATAAAAAATATAAAAGCATGGCTCCACCCTTCCTTGCACATTTTGTGCATTGCACTTATCTTCAATGTTTTGGTTTAGAATGAATTGGTAGACCAAAAAGTGGCATTTTAAAATCTAATTACCAGTACTGTGCATAAACAGTTTAAAATATGGAGTCAACCAACCCAGTTAAATTTAACACATACACACACGCACGCACACGCACGCACACACACGCACGCACACACACAGAGACACCAGAAATAAAGTAATATGGGATTTAGAGATTAAATGCAGAAATTCAAACTTCACTAATACCTCCATTTAATATTTGATGCTAGTAGGGCACACTAGAGAACAAAATGGGAAGGCTGCCCATATAACATGCATATGTTATACATTATAAATTCCACACATACTAATATCTGTGCTTTGAATAACTTTACCTCCATGCAAAATTGCTACGTTTTTACAAAGCAGATCAAGGCAGCTCCTCCCCAATCATTGCTCTCATTTATCTTCAGAACAGAACTGGAAGTTTAAACACACAAGCAGATCTCTGGGACTTATCATAAATATACCAGGCGTTCCTTCTTTCATATTTTCTGAATTTCCGCACCTCTGCAGATGCTTTTCCTATTTAGGTTGGAGAAACTTTTTTGCACCCCTCAAAAGGGTTTAAGGTCAGACCAGAACTCTATTTGGGCATGCATTTATACAGTGGGACTCAAATACGTGACAGAGGGCAGGACTGTGCTTGCCAGACCCTCCCAGATTGTGGAATCTTTGTTGCTCTCCTATGAAAATGGCTTACTGTCTGGAAGATTCAGACGCCTGATTAGGACTGAATCTAAAATCTTTCCCTGCTTGCATTTCACCAGTGTAGAATCATAATCTGGCATGCAATGTTTTCATTTTGTTCCCAGACTATCAGGTACATCGGCTTACACTATTTAATACATATAATAATATATGAGTTAATGTTAACCCACTAAAGCAGCTTATTATTAGACGACATGTTGGCAGACACAGGCATACTCCACCCCAGACACTGGTCAGCTACTTTTCTTTTAGCAACTGCCTATTCTATGAGCATTTTGCACTTTCCTTCTTCCCCAGTTTTGACATCAACATGCCTTCATGGAATGGGATCTGATTACTTGAGGAACATCTCATCTTAATTACATTGTTCTGCCCTACCCAGTCAGGCAGGGAGGATACCTTGTGGATTTTTAAAGAATTTCAATGATAGGATCCAGAAAGAGAACCTTCTCTGTCATTGCCCCCTCTTTACCCCCATAGACAGCAGCCCGCCCCCCCCCCCTTTGCCAACTGGCATTGGTGTCAGAGACTAATATGCAACCTTGGGGACAGCTGGTGTCATGAGGATGTTCTCGCCACTTTTCAACTTATTAACTGTTAATATTTTAACCATAATCGCTTACATTTTGTGATGAATTTCCTATTTTCTTCTTGTTATTGTAAACAGTCAGTTGCCTAGGTGAGATGTAGAAATTGATGGGTAAATAAATAGATGAATAAAAATGTATCTCCAAATGTCTAACTAGGAGGTTGTGTGAGATGTATGTTGGTGTAAGGGCACGTGGCCTATGCTCAAAGTTAAGATGGTGGCCTATGTTTAAAGCTCCACCATCCCTCTTGTCCAGGGGTGGGCAAATGTTGCCCCTTTACAATCTGTGGACTTCAACTCCCAGAATTCCTGAGACAGCTTGGAGTTGAAGTCCACAGGTTGTAAAAAGGGCCACATTTGCCCACTCCTGCCCTTGTCCATGTGTTGCACAATATGCATAAAAAGGTGGATCTTCAATCACACAGTTGCAGCTGTCCTCTTCACCTTTTTGATCTCTCCCCATAGAAACTCCTGCTTTCAAACAAAGGACATCAGAGTACCACTATTTTATTTGGGGAAGGACAGGAATTTGATGTGCTCTTCTGTATTATGAATGGGATTTTTAGATGCAGAAGTTCTCTTTTTCCTCACTCCGGTATCTAGAGACAAATGAGAGATGTTAAAGGGCAGAGTTGTTTATTTGCTGGTTTTTCTGTATTTGTCATTTGCAGGCACTCCCCCATCCCAATAAGAGATCGTGTTTCCAGAAGCGGGTCAGTTTAAGTCTCCCCTCCCCCAACACATATAACTATTTCAGTGGTGGGTTTCAATTTTTTTTACTACCGGTTCTGTGGGCGTGGCTTGGTGGGCATGATGGGCGTGGCTTGGTAGGCGTGGCAGGGGAAGGATACTGTAAAATCTCCATTCCCTCCCCACTCCAGGGGAAGGTTACTGCAAAATCCCCATTTCCTCCTGATCAGCTGGGACTTGGGAGGCAGAGAATAGATGGGGGTGGGCCCAGTCAGAATTTTTACTACCGGTTCTCTGAACTACTCAAAATTTCCGCTACCGGTTCTCCAGAACTGGTCAGAACCTGCTGAAACCCACTTCTGAACTATTTGCATAATCATGGCAGCATCTGCCTCCCTCCTTCTGGGATTCTTCCTGCCCTAGTATCAACCTATATCTGGCTATTTCATATTATTTTAAATTCTGGAGACTAGATGTGAGAAGAGAAGCAGATAAAACAATCTAAGGGCCTTGCCTTGCCTTTTGTCCTGGAAGTGGGAAGAAACCATGTTGCCCTGTCCCAGTGCCAATTCCCACACAGCTTGGCAATGAGACATGTCACTACAGCTGACTGCATAGGGTTCAACATGAAGAGGCCTTGGGAAAGTGACAGGTGTGTTGCTGCTATTCCCCTCCTACCTTGTTTCACCACTGACTGCTCTTAATATGAACAGTAGAAAACTCCTTAGATATGAGTTGGGTTGACTTATCACAGGCTGCTTAATAAAAGTAATTACGCAAACCCTAAACGCAAACCCTAAACGGAAACCCAAACGCAAACCCTAAGTGTTGGAAATGCGGTCATTGGCAAGGTACTTTCTACCATACGTGGTGGACGTGTCCTGAAGCGAGGAAATTCTGGAAATTGATACAAAAATGGATCCAAGAAATAATAGAGGAGGAGATTGCCCTTATACCAGAAATTTACCTCCTGGGAGTTCTGAAACGAGCATATGGGAAGAAGAAGAAATATCTAATTATCCACATCGTTACAGCTGCGAGAATGTCTTATGCACAAAATTGGAAGGAGAAAAGATGTCCAACTGAGGAGCATATAGTTAACAAAATATTGGAATGCGCAGAAATGTGTAGATTAACATATGTACTAAATGAGAAGGAAGATTCAGAGTTTTATATGGTATGGGATTTGTGGTATAGGTGGTTGGGAAATGAATGCAAAAGTTAATTACTAAGGGGGACAACACTTAACTATTAACTTAACTTATGTACTATTATGACTTATAATACATTAATTTCATAAATATCTTACGATTCTAAATTTAAATTATCTATATAACCTATTAGCTACCATATTTATAAGCATATAGTATGACTACACGTTGCCAAACCGAAAAGGTTGGATTGTAATATATTTGTTTATTCAATAAAATTAAAAAAAAAAAAGTAATTATGACTTTTAGCGACCACATAGATTTTGTTCATGCGAATTGCACCCTAATATGGTTTTCCAAAGAGGTACCCATCATCACTGTAACTGAATCCCTCCAACTTACTGTAGTTGCTCTCGTCTTCTCTTTCCTTCGACCTTTCTCAGTGTTAGAGCCTTCTCTAGAGAGCTGGGTCTTCACATAATATGTCCGAAGTACAATAATTTGTGCCTTAAGTGAGAACTGTGGGTGATTTGTTTGATTATTCATTTTTATACACAAAGAAATACTGAGATTCGCAATCCTATGGCTAGCCCTTTTTTTTTTTTAAAAAAAAGCCTTTTCTATGATTATTTTCTTCCTGATTTGAATGAATACAGGGGGCTTTCTCTCTGCCTTCCCTTCCCTTCCCTCTCCTTTCTAGAGCCACCAATTACGTAAAATTGGGTCTTTGCTCCACACTCCTCCAATCTACTTAGATCACACTAACCTTAACCCTAACTGAACTGTCTAAATTCTAAGGATAAAATCCTAGATTCCTTTTATTTAACCTTATTCCCAGTTGCTCTAGTAGAATTACTTCAAAATCTAGGCCCCTGTTCCCACCCTGGAAGATGGGAATCAAAACCTACCCTCCTCAATATTGACTGCTCACTTGCTCTGTTGCAACTTCTAACCAATCATACAATTGTTCTTTTCATGCCTTTCAAAAAAATTTTTTGGGACTGTTCCATTAAAAAAGATTAGCACCACCTTCATACAACACTGGCTCTCTGGACTAGGAAACGGAGATGAGCACTGCCCTCTAGAGTCAGACACGACTGGGTAAGAGAAAATTTTACCCTTTTATAAAAAGCATTGCTAATTCCAGTGCTTGGAGCTGCAGTTCTGTTCTCTCACTGTCTTTGGCATGGCATTTTCAGATGGACATTGGGCAGGCAGTTGGGGGAGTGGAAATGATGATTCACCCCATCCCAATTTTGATCCTTCTACCTCTTCCTTATTTCTAACTAACTAGCCTTGGATCTTAATATAAATATAAGCAATTATTACAACTGCTATTGCAGTACACCTCCCAGATCTGCTTCTGAAGCACAAGATGATGTCTGAGGATTACTTATCCTTTCTAAATTAATTTATCAGTAGTTCAAAAGTTGGTTTTGTTTACAGAAGTGCTCTGAGTGAGATAAAAGTAAGGATTTAGCTCCCTCTGCTGTCTGCCTCCTATCATTACTGAGTACGTGCTATCTTAATAGCCTGGAGTGGACCACTTTTTGTTATCAATTGCAAGGAGTTCTCACTTGTATAACTTGAAAAGATGTCCTCTGCATAAAGGGCAAATTTGAAAATGTGAAAAAGTCTGTTATTAAGTACTTTGTTACAGTGAGATAAAAAAAAATGAGGATGCCAATTCCTGAGAATACGCAGAAGTATTGCTTCTTTCTTTCTTCAAGCAGCTGCTACAGACAGAGAAGACCCAATTCACTTTCCCTAGTTAGTTAGCAATTTATTACCAGAATATAACTGTATTGATTTTTGGTGCTTTAAATGAATACCTCTGTAAAAATCCTTTCCAGCTACAAACAGGCCAACTTGAATTTAAACAACTAAAATTCCTGGATAAAATTTTGCTGGCTTCTTCTGGTCTGGGTCAAATTTCAAGAAGTGGGTTACAGAATAATTTCCATTGCCAAGAGGTTGGACTTCTTTTCTACAGCCTTGAGGATGGAGAAAAAAGAAAATCACATATCTGCTTTAAAATCTCCCATTGCAATAAGAGTGTGTAAATGCCAACCTATGATGGAATTAAGCAACCTGCCTCAAGTCAGCATATTTGAGTGAACATTCATAGTAGACAAAATAATCTGGAATATTTCTTACTAACAAAGACTAAACATGTTGATTTTTGTTCCCCAAAAATGTTAACAATCACTTTCAAACTGATTTAGATTATAAGTGTCCCACAGAGTACAAAATCATTCAAAACAGACATCTTGCACTTGGTTATCAATCCTAGCTATCAAAATCCAAAAATATGCATTGAATGACCTCAAATGAAAATAATACACATTCTCAAGGAGCACCATGCAGTACTGAAAAATAATGGTGTAGGAACTTGTGCATATTGAGATAATAGTTCAGGTTCTGTACTTTCTAGCATTTTTAATGTGGCATATCGTTTTGAGGCTGGCCTAAATTTAAATTTGTCTTTAAATATTCTTATGCATGTTGCCCTTGAACTTCTTACTTCAATCGTAGAGAAACTTCTGAGTTTCTGAGGCTGGAGAGCAAAATCTAATGGATTGTCAGTCTATCATCTTCATTTAATGACCCCCATAATCCCTTGCAGGGTGGAGTCTGGGCAACTGAATGGAGCAAGCAGAGTGATTTAATGGCTGGATGCCCTTCCTGTCGCCAATGTAGAGCTTTGTTCAGCAGATACATTCTCAGTGCTCCCAGAGAGTGAAATAACTGCCTCTACATAGGATCAAACTCACAGCCTCCCGATTGTGAGGCGAGAGCTCCACCTCTAGATACCAGTCTATATTTGATGAAAAAATGGACACTTAGCCATGGGAAACTGTTCCTGGGACAATAACTAGCCCTGAAAAAGTGGAGGCTGATTCGGATAATTGGAGCTGAGTGCCAGGCACCCAAAGATAGTGCCAATTAAGAGCTGCTAGGCAAGGCCAACAATTCTGGCTATATAGCAGCCAAAACCTGGTTTCATTCCTCCATTGCAAATGGATCTTCAGCTTATGACCCTGGGACAGGGACTTGTGAACTGCCTTGGCTCTTGGCTATCAGTCTGCCCTCTTAACAACAGCAGGCCTTTTACCTTTGGCTAGTCTCAATTTACTGATTTATTAAAGCACCCTGCTACAATTTATTACCAAGAACATTGACTTTAACTGTATAACATATCTGTGGAACATTTAGAACCCTCATTGTTATCACTTTCCCAGCTCCTGTGTTTGCTGCCTTAGTCAGAGAATTATGTTTTTTCTTTGCCTATTACTAGTCTTGGCCTCAAACAGAATGTTTGCTTTTTCCTGTTTGAGAAAGTGACATTACTAGTAGTAGCATGTAATATTGACAGGGAATGTAGAATTACTATTATTATACAGCTATAATTACTGAATTTCTGAATAAATTCCTGAATAAACTGATTTGGGATAAATTGAAGAAATATTCTGTATTGCTATCAGCTATCACGTACTGCAGTATAGTGTTTTGATGTTCTTGGTTTACAGTGCAATAATACTTTTACGCCCGTCAGGTTTACAAATTATGTTATACTGTAGGAAGTTAGCACCTACCCCTTTCCTAAAAGAATGAAATATTTTAGGAAATATTAAAAAGGCAGAATATTATGTTTCCCTGGATGAGAAATGGAGAATCATGTTTTAAAGACGAAGCAGCTCCCATCTGCCTGCCCCCACCTTTTGTCAATGGGG
Source organism: Pituophis catenifer annectens (assembly GCF_029215685.1). Taxonomy (NCBI): domain Eukaryota; kingdom Metazoa; phylum Chordata; class Lepidosauria; order Squamata; family Colubridae; genus Pituophis; species Pituophis catenifer. Next base: position 318,427,284 of record NW_027256881.1, on the reverse strand, counting down.
CAGAGGCAGAAACTCAATCTTTGTCAATGGACCATCACCTGCAACACAATAGGACCCATCTAGCAACAGAAACTAACACAATAGGACCCATCTAGCAACAGAAACTCACCACATGGCACCTGGGAAGATTACATCAGTCAGCAAGGCTAGCTAAGACCTCCACCCCCTGGAAGTCTGACAACCAATCAGGATACTCTTTTGGGGCCCCAGGAAGTTCAAAGCCAGAGAGGGCATAAAACCCTCCCTAGGGTTTTTTTTTTTTTGTGGGAGTTCAAAAATATAAGCCCTGAGCTGGAAATAAATTAGCTTATTTCTCAAAGTCAGCCAATGTTGGGGAACCCCCGAAGTCCAGACTTCTTTCAAATTGGTGAATAATTCTCGTGTGAAAGTGCCCAAATATTACATAAAGTGGCCCAAGTGAAAACAATTTCTTGAATATTATTTTGGCAGTCTATCAATATTATGTGTCAAAGGGTCATTTTCAACTCTTATAAACTGCAGAGGTATCTTTTCTCCTTGAATTTTCAATCATTTTATATAAATAAAAAAACAGAAATGTTATATGTTGTATAATATTTTAACTAAAAGTATTTATATATTTAAATCAGGGGTCCTCAAACTTGGCAGCTTTAAGACTTGTGAACTTCAATTCCCAGAATTCTCCAGGCAGCATAGCTGGCTGGAGAATTCTGGGAGTTGAAGTCCACAAGTCTTAAAGCTGCCAAGTTTGAAGACCTCTGATTTAAATGTACCAGACAAGTAAATAAATAGCTTCCACATCTCTTTAAACACAGTGAGATTGATTTCCAGACCTCAGCTGTTTTTCTTTCATTTTTCTGCAGTCAAAAAACCTGGCACATCTAGCATTACCGCACTGGAATATTATAACATGGACCATGTCTTATTGGAAAAAATAAAGGGAAAATCTGAAAAAGGGACAAATCTGAGAGACTTTCATAAAGATAAAAAAATTATAACAGTTATACAATACAGCAGTGTACTGTATTTCAAACTTGGCCACTTTTAAGATGTGTGGACTACAACTTCCAGAATTCTTGCTGCTGACTGGGGAACTCTGGGACTTGTAATCCACATCTTAAAGTTGCTAAGGTTTAGAAGCCTTGCAATATTAATGTCAAAAGGATTGCTAAGGATGGCTACAAAAGGCATATATCCATGTTTTAGTCTTCTCTACATACAAGTTCACCTGATCTTTGATTAAAGAACCTGATCCTTTACCTACTCAGGGTTTTGTGTTCTGGAACAAACTTCAGAGACTAATTAGAAATGCAGAAAAAACAATTGCTACCAACCTGCCTGTTGAGGGTAAAACTGCCCTCTGCAAAGTAGTGCAACGGACCAGACAGTGAATAGATACGTTGCTTAGCAAAAACACACAGATAGTCACAGACTCTGAACGTTTAAAGAAAAATAAACAGTCTTTACTTGTAGTATAAAAACAAACTTGGCTTCTCAAAACAACTTCTTCAAACAATCACGGTTTAACACAAAACATAGTTTGCTTACAATTCCAGTTCTCTTCAAACACAGACACAGTTCCTTCAAGCAGTTCAACCTGCAGGAGCAGGAGCAGGAGCAGGAGCAGGAGCAGGAGCAGAAGTGAACAAACTTCCTGCCTTCCTTTATATGTCTGCTTAGCACAGCCAATTAGTCATCTTTGTAGCAGTTAAAGTTACAGAACATAGTTTTCTATATATTATCTACCCAACCGTAGGATAAGCATCCAACACTGCCTTCCATTGAGGACCTGTATACTGCACGAGTCAAAAGGAGGGCTGTGAAAATATTTATAGACCCCTTGCATCCTGGACATAAACTGTTTCAACTCCTACCCTCAAAACGACGCTATAGAGCACTGCACACCAGAACAACTAGACACAAGAACAGTTTTTTCCCGAACGCCATCACTCTGCTAAACAAATAATTCCCTCAACACTGTCAAACTATTTACTAAGTCTGCACTACTATTAATCTTCTCATTGTTCCCACCACCCATCTCCTTCCACTTATGACTGTATGACTGTAACCTTGTTGCTTATATCCTTATGATTTATATTGATATTGTTTCCTGATTGCTTATTTGTACCCTGTGACGATCATTAAGTGTTGTATCTTATGATTCTTGATGAATGTATTTTTTTTTCCTTTTATGTACATTGAGAGCCTATGCACCAAGACAAATTCCTTGAGAGCCTATGCACCAAGACAAATTCCTTGTGTGTTCAATCACACTTGTCCAATAAAAAATTCTGTTCTGTTCTGTTCTGTTCCCTATCCTATCCTATCCTATCCTATCCTATCCTATTCCTGTTCCTGTTCCTATTCCTATTCCTATTCCTATTCTATTCTTTACTGAACTGACCCTATAGTAAATGAGGAAATTTATCTGTCATCCCGGCCTTTTGGACCAAAAGAAAAACCAAAAACTCTTGAACTCTCCATACTTCAGCCTCCTGCTACCAAATCACCCGTCGGCGGGGGGTGGGGCGTGTAGCGGGAGAGGGAAGGCATTCTAAAGGCTAAGGAGCAAGTAGTAGCGGCAGAAACTCTTGTGAATTGCAACGTTCGGCGTTCTAAGACGCCTTCGGGGAATCCCCAAACACCCAAGAGGCGGACCAGGATACACTGCCGCGGAAAGTGGAGGCTCGCAGTAGCAGGCAAGGCCTCGCGAGAAAGGGCGGTTTTTGGAGGCTGCGGCTCCTCCTCCTCCGGCAGCGAATGGGCGGCTGAGCCAGGCCTGCGTGGAGGAGGAATAGCGCGAGAAACCGCCGGCAGTGTGTGCTGAGCGAGGAAACCGGCTCGGCCCGCTGCAGGGAAGTCGCTCCAACGTGCTTGCTTGCCTGCCGGCCGGCAGCCGCCGCAACCCCCGTCAAGATGTCCGGCGGGCGGGTGTGCGCTGCCTGCGGCGGCTCCGACATCGAGGTGGACTCAGCCCGGGGCGATGCCGTCTGCACCGGATGCGGTTCGGTGCTGGAAGACAACATCATCGTCTCCGAGGTGCAGTTCGTGGAGAACAGTGGCGGAGGCTCCTCGGCAGTCGGGCAGTTCGTCTCCCTCGACGGTGCGAGCTTGTGTATTTGTGTGTGTGTGTGTGTGTGTGTGTGTGTGTAGCGGGAGTTGGGCCCGGGGGCTTTGGCTTGTGGGTGATGGTGGGACAACCGAAGGAGGAGCAGCCCGATGCTGCCTCTGCTACTGCCGGCCGTGACGTTGCTCCCGTGAACAGTGAATTGCACGTGGGAGAATCACAACTCCTCTGCTTCCTCCTCCTGTGTCTCATACAGAATTTGCTTAGTTTAAAAGCAAAGCAGTGCAATGACAAAATCGCCTATGTTGACACTGTTAAGAATACAATGTATGTGCCACTGTAGGAGCCTGTAAGGTGTGTAGTTTGTGACATTCATTTAGCAGAAAAGTACAATTAAAATACAGTTATGACTTATCCACAGTTGATATACATTTGATTTTTTACTCTTCTTGGCTCACCTGCCTTCATGAATACAGCAGCTGAAGTTGTATGGCACTGAACATTTTTTTCTAGTTTCACATATTGCATATCTAGAGGACTATTTAAGAACTTTAGGGAGTTAAGTCCATGGAGAAAGAAACACCTATTCAATCTAGGCTACAGTTTTAGACAAATTGAGCATTGTAAATCTCAGGCATTATTATATAAATATCCCTGGTATTCTAGTTTGGATCTAATCCTGAATATGGAAGAAATCATTGTGTGTTTTGGAACAGGGATATCAATAGGCTAATAAGTCTCAGCTATATTTCTCTGACACATCTGAACACCTGAAACCTCTGACACACCTGAGGTTTTGCTGACCCTTGACCAATAACTTGATGCAGAAGTGAGCTGCACTTGAAAAGACATGGATCCCACAAATAAGGGGTTTCTGGGTTCATGAAATAAGAGGCTGCTTGCTCTGACGGAATTGCATTTCTCTGAAAAAAAGTATGTGACACCAGAGGCTCAAGTGTCAGCAGCAAGGAGAGGCAATGCCATGATAAAAGAAATGCACTGGCTGATATTTTGCTTCTAGATAACATTTTGATATTAACCTATAGACAATTTGGAACCACTTTGAGAGAATATTTCTATTATACAGAAATGCTGAACAATTGCATTCACCATCAAAGGTTGCCTTGAGTCCATCACATGCAGTAGAAACTCATTTGAGTTCAGCTGGAAAGCCTTTTCTGTTACACCAATTTTGGAGTGCTTACCCTCTAGAAATTAACCATGGATTATAAAAAAATTTAGAAGCTACATTGGGTAGTTCATGATGGTATGATTAAATTGCTTATAATTATTATTACATTATGAGTTTTCTTGTATTTTTTTGGTAGTATATGTTTTAAAGTCTACACTGGTTTTGAAGGAGTCAGTGACAAATAAATACTTTGAATAAATCAAAAGGGAGAGGTAATAAATACAAAGCAAAGTGATGGAGAGGGAAAGGATGACATCTTCCTTTTTTTCTCTGAAAAAAAAAATAAAACATATTGTAATTGCCCTACAAGTAGTTTTTGAGTCAGAATTGTAATGGAGCCTGCTGATTTTATGTTTTTTTTTATTGTGGTTCTTAAGTAAACAAAGGGGTTAACATAAGTGTGGACACCATGGTTGTTAACCAAGTTGTTAAGAAATAAGGGTAGGGGTAGTGAGTGTAGCCTCTTCAATGGGGTAAATGAGGTTTCTAGATCACAGATGTCAAACCAGATTGTGTCACATGATGTCATCACGTGACATATCACAACATTTTACCTTTGCGAAGCTGGGATGGGTGTGACCTGCATGTGATGCATCCGGCCGTGGATCGCCAGTTTGACACCCCTGTTCTAGATAATTCAAATTCAGTATTGAAGGGAAATAATTCTGTTAATTGGATTCTTGATTTGGTAAAAAACATTCCTAGTTAATGCTAGCTTAAATATGATTGCTCAGTTAAGATGAATAATCTTAATTGAAAGATGCAGCAATTATCATCATCTTGGTAAAGGAAAAAAGTGTAAAACCATGTTTAGATGATATGAAAAATAATTATTAAATGTGCATGTATACAGATGTAAAATTTTATAAAATATAAAAAATTCCAATGATCTTTCTGTTATTTAGCAGATATATATCTGCCCCGAACCATGGTAAATGAAGATGTACAGTTGCAAGAAAAAGTATATGAACCCCTTGGGATTACGTGGAATTTTGCATGAATTGGTCATAAAATGTGCTCTGAACTTCATCTAAGTCACAACAATAGAAAAACACAGTCTGCTTAAAATAATACTACACAAACATTAGATGTTGCCATGGTTTAATTGAACATAACGTGTAAACATTCACAGTGCAGGGAGGAAAAAGTATGTGAACCTTTGGACTTAATAACTGGTTGACCCTCCTTTGGCAGCAATAACCTCAACCAAACTTTTCCTGTAGTTGCAGATCAGACCTGCACAACGATCTGGAGTAATTTTGGACCACTCCTCTTCACAAAACTGTTTCAGTGTAGCAATATTCTTGGGATGTCTGGTGTGAATCGCTCTCTTAAGGTCATGCCACAGCATTTCAATCGGGTTGAGGTCAGGACTCTGACTGGGCCACTCCAGAAGGTGTATTCTGTGCTGTTGAAGCCATTTTTTTGTTGAATTACTTGTATGCTTTGGGTCATTGTCCTGCTGCATCACCCATCCTCTGCGGAGCTTCAGTTGGCGGACAGATGGTCGTACATTTTCCTGCAAAATGTCTTGATAAACTCTGGAATTCATTTTCCCATCAATGACAACAATGCGTCCAGACCCTGAGGCAGCAAAGCAGCCCCAAACCATGATGCTCCCTCTGCCATGTTTTACAGTGGGGATGAGGTTTTGATGTTGGTGTGCTGTGTCTTTTTTTCTCCACACATAGTGTTGTGTGTTCTTCCCAAACAACTCAATTTTGGTTTCATCTGTCCACAGTATATTTTGCCAGTAGTGCTGTGGAACATCCAGGTGCTCTTTTGCAAACTTCAAACGTGCTGCAATATTTTTTTTGGACAGCAATGGCTTCCTCCGTGGTGTCCTCCCATGTACTCCATTCTTGTTTAATGTTTTCCTTATTGTAGATGTGTCAACAAAAATGTTAGCATGTGCCAGAGATTTCTGTAGGTCTTTAGCTGATACTCTAGGATTCTTCTTTACCCCATGAAGCATTCTGCGCTGTGCTCTTGCAGTCATTTTTACAGGACGACCAAGCCTAGGGAGAGTAGCAACAGTGCTAAACTTTCTCCATTTGTAGACAGTCTGTCTTACCGTGGACACATGAACATCAAGGCTTTTGGAGATACTTTTGTAACCCTTTCCACCTTCATGCAAGTCAACAATTCTTGATTGTAGGTCTTCTGAGAGCTCTTTTCTGCAAGGCATGGTTCACATCAGACAGTGCTTCTTGAAACCAGTAAACCCAAAACAGGTGTGTGTTTTTAAAGGGCAGGACAGCTGTCAGCAACACATCCAATATCATCACACTGATTGGAGTCAAGGTTGGCTCACTCCTGGCTCCAATTAGCTCTTGGAGAAGTCATTAGGCTAGGGGCTTACATACTTTTTCCTCCCTGCACTGTGAATGTTTACATGTTATGTTCAATTAAACCATGGCAACATCTAATGTTTGCGTAGTATTATTTTAAGCAGACTGTGTTTTTCTATTGTTGTGACTTAGATGAAGTTCAGAGCACATTTTATGACCAATTCATGCAAAACTCCACGTAATCCCAAGGGGTTCACATACTTTTTCTTGCAACTGTACATTGATGCATTATTGTCTCCTCCCCACCCAGAATGTTATTAACTGTGGGGAGATGCTCTTTGCTTTGTGGCCTGGGGGCTTCAAGATGCTTGATTACTCTAAGTTGTTCTTCTTTACCTCCTCTTTTACTGCTTCGGGTATCAAGATAGACAGAAAGTTCTGGTTCTTGCTCTTCTGGTGCCACAACCATTGTTAATGTTGTTGTAGTGTGTTTTAAGTTATAACTAATTTGTATTAGAGTAGTAGATCATTTTCTGCTGTTCCCATTTTCCCCATCTCCAACACCCTTCCCCCCCCCCCCCCCCGCCTCCTGATTCTCAAGGTGCATCATTTAATAATATCATTTGATGCTGGATGAGGATGTTCTGATTTATGGGTCCTCAAGTGAAGAGCTTTCTCAGAGCAAGATACAAAATTATACGTGTTCCCACTTACATGAACGTGTGCTGGTTCTGATTTGGTTGCCTCGCACCTTTCCTATGGATAGCCAGAACTGGCTATTAGAGAACTTATTACTTGCAGCTGCTTCTATTTTGAATTATTTGCATTTATTGTATCAATGCTTTTCCTTTGCTATGGCAAAGGTAAGCAGTATAATTTTAGAGAAGAGAAAGAGGAGGGTTTTTTTTGTCTCCCCATAGTCCTTCCTATATAGCGGTGTTTCTCAACCTTGGCAACTCTAAGGAGAGTAGAGTTCAGCTCCCAGAATTCCCTAGCCAGCAACTGGCAGGGGTGTTCTAGGAGTTGAAGTCAACACTTCTTAGAGTTGCCATGGTTTAGAAACACTGCTATATGAGGTCTGCTCAGAGAAGTAGTTAATGTTTGCTTGGATTAGATTCAGCTCTCCATCTCTAATTTTATGGCATATTTGGAATCATTCCTTTTAAATAATCTTTCCCATATGATATTGTATTTCAGAGTTCCAGGCTGACTGACTTCTGTAAGCTAGCACTGTTTATGTATTTATATATTTATGGGTGGGTGTAAGGAACAAAATCCTCAACAATTGTTTATAGCTCAACCTGTATAATTCTCATAGTTAAATCTAATTTATTTTAATTTCCTACTACTTGGTAAATGCTAAAACTATTTTTGTGTCTTCTCTTCTCCAAGTATTTGAGTGTATTCCGTTTCAAAACATGTAGTACATAAATAAATTATAAAATTAATCTACCATTATTAAGATAAAGATATTTTCCAGATGAATTTATCTTATAGTTACCACATCTATTTTTCTTGGCAACAGTATGGAAGTCGATTGCTACTGTCTTCCTAAATATTTTTTGTTGTCCAGTCTAAGTCTCCAAATGGGAAGTTAGAAATGATTATCACACTTTTTTATTGTAAGAAAATATAAAATTTTATTTCAGTGTCTGTTAGAAGTTTTTGATTAAGTCGATTGTTTATTTTTATTTATTTGTGTAATTTGCATGGCTATCATCATTAGCTGGCATTGATTGTTTGAATTGTTAATGGATGTCACTGTGTTTGCAACCTAGGATAAGCAGGTGAAACCTTAAGAGCACAAATTATTTATATTGATTTCTGGATCCTTCTTACTATAGTCCAGTATTAACACGTGGGCAATGTTTGAAAATGAGGTGGAGATGATTCTGAATGAAAAAAGTATTGCTCAGGGAAATCAAGTGTTTCTTTACCTCTTTTATCAGGAAAAACCACATCTTTGCTAGCTGTTATAAAGCAAAGTGTAATATTAATATCTTGTTAGGATAACTGTTAGTATTTCACATATTGCTCTGTTCTCAACAGCATTGTATTTGTAAAGAAAGTTCCCCACAATATACTATAAGTAGAAATAAGTAATATTTGCAGAATTAAAGCCCTGATTAAAAAAAACACTTAATCTCTCCCCTGGTATAGCTGACAAAGTGAGGCGAGCCTGTGGTTTAGAGGTAATACATCTACCTAATACATAAGTAGCCCAGAAGGGTATGGCTAGCTGACGAGAGCTAAATAGCTTGAAATAGATCTTTATTTATTTGTCGGTAAATATAAATTTAACATGCAGAATTCAGTCTCCTAACCTTCTTTTTTTTTTTTAATTAAAAAGTTTTTAAAAATTTTACACATATTTTCCCTTCCCTCCTCCCCCCTCCTGCCCCAACCCTCCCCCCCCCGGACTTCCCAGAGCAAATACAGGATATAGCATTTAACAAACATATAACCCCCCCCATAAGCTAACTATCTATAGATTTATCTCCCTTTTACATTTTAACTCCCCTTGTTCCTATCTGAATATAACTATTTAAACCAAGTATTTCTTGAAAATAATCAATCCAACTTTGTTCTTGTCCATTCTTCAATAATAAGCAAGTCTTCTTTCTTCCAGCATTGCACAATCAAAACCCAATTACAATTAACCATCACATCTCCAACCCTTACATATATTAGCACATTAACACATTAACAAAATATTTTAACCAATCTCAAATAAATTATATTGTAAAAATCTTATTTTTACTTTTTACCCCATAAACTCATATTGACTCTTCCTAGAAACATTCCTTACTTAATAGCTTTGCATAAACTTATTCATTTTATTCCCTACAAATCCATTGCTTATAATCAAATAACATCTTCACTATTTGATATTTATAAAAAATATTGTGAAAACCTTCCCTCAACCCTTGCACCACTTATATTTTCCTTATAACCCACAAGTTTATATTTATTCTTCAACAAAACATTCTTTATAAGCTTATATAAATTTTTCAGCAAAGCATTCCTTAAGATATAACTTTAGTGTTAATATACTTCAGGACAAAAGTAAAGGTTTGGTCAATAGCCCATAACAATTCAAACGTAACATTACTTAATATAACTTTTCAAGACAAATGTCCCTAAATATAAGTAAATCATTTATTTATACTATAGCATTACTTTTCAAAACAAATCATATCCCTAAATATAGATATAGTCATTCGTTTTCACTACTACTATCCTCCCCAGGCAAAAAGATTGTAATTTTTCCCTCTCCATTTTTTCCTGACTTTTTTGCGAACCTTCTTCTTCAGTCTTATTCCTCCATCTTCTTTTATTTTTATAAGTTCTTGAGTTTTCAGCTGAAGTTGCTGTACCTTACAATCTTGTTCTCTTCACAAAGTAATTCCTTTAAGTAAACACACCTCTTTGACTACGATTGAGAGTCCATTTTTGTAAAAAAATTGTAAATTTCCACTTCGAATCCTCCTTGTTATATTAGAAATCCCAACATCTCCTGACAATTTTCCAGTTGACTGTATCAAAGCCTCTGGAGAAATCTCTCTCAATATTACCTGGTTACACTCCTTCAAATCTCTCAGCCTTTCCTTCTTAATTTGAAAAACATCCATTCCATTTTCCAAAGGCACATTAAACTGGATTGTTTCTTCCACCTCTTCATTCAGCAACTCACTATTATTTGGCAACTGAAATACCGATACAGTATCTTCACTTGTAACTTTGTTTTGAACTTGAATAAAATCCTTGTTAAAAAACCCTTCCATTCTTTCCAACACGGAGGTAAAAGATTCTAAAATTTCTTTAAAGAAATCCACAATCAGTATTTGTGTGTTTATTGATGTTTGTAATAGTGAGCCTTCATCACTTTCAAAAAAGCCAGCCATTTTTTTTTATCCATCCACTTTGAACAATGCTGGGTGTTAACAGCTTTATCGAGAGTTAACTTTCACTTTCACACCCTATTAAGCACAAGCGCCATTTTCTTCACTCCTTTAAGCAGCTTCAAAAAGTAGCAATTTAAACGTGGAATTAAGGATTTGTTACTTGCAATTGTCTGTTCTCCTGTCTTCACTCCATCTGCATAGATAATCAGCTTAGATCTCAATAAGGATTGCAGATGTGGTCGCGACGTTTTTTTCTGCTTAAAGCAGAAGCGCCCTGGATCTCGGAGTTTCACCAGACTTCCTGGGGAGCTCTCACCCTCCAAGCCCCCAAAACTATTTCAGGGGCTTTCGGGGAGCTCTACCCCCATCCAATTGCTCTCCTTTCCCTCTTCTACCGGGGGAAAGGTTTTCCAGCCGCCAGACAGCTGATTTGCTGTCAGGGCAGCTTTACAAGACCACAGGGCTGGCGCTCCGAAAGAGAGCATCCAGCAACGTCAGCAGTGCCACCGGAAGTCCCAATCTCCTGACCTTCTTAAAGGCATTGGAATGTGGGAATAATGTGGGGATGTTACTGGAAGGGATAAGAGTGAATTTTTTTTTACTTATTTTGAGCAGTATTAAGAACCAGAGGCATATGGAGGAAAACCATTTCAGTTTCCACCCTTAAAATATCTTCCAATCCAAATAGTGATTTTTCAAGCATTGAACAAACATTAATAGTGGGGCTAGAAATTGTTTGCTTCCAAGCGGCAAACTTACTTTCAATCCTATCCTTAATTTTGCTTAAGAATTTTTTTTTTAAAAAAAATGTGCCATTTTTTTGTGTTTGGGGAAGGGTTGAGTACCACATTGGCCACTCCTAATTTAGGATCAGGTTTTAAACATTTGTCTTCATAGCATCTCTGCCCTGAAATTTTGTTTCTAAGAAAACTTGACAAACCACATCTGACATACTACAGTGGCTTAATTCGGCAGATTGATATTTCTGATGAAATAGAAAAATGACTCTGATTATTGTTTTGATTATGCATTTTATTCAGAATTTAAATTACTTCCTTGCAGTAATTCCTTCCTTTCCTTTTAGAAAGTTAGCTTTAAAAGTGACATAAATTGCTTGTATCATATATTAATAGCAATATTCTTGTACATTGGTTAAGAGATCAAAGTAAAAGAGGTAGATTGGGAAAATGGGTATAAGAGAACGATTGGTAAAGAAATATGTGTATATAGAGAAAAAATGGCAAAAAATGTAGAATGAGGAATGTGTTTAAAAGTGACAGCAAATGCAGAGAGATTGTGGTGGAGATAAAATTTATTCTGAATTAGGGGAACCAGCAGAGTAAATGCAATTAAAAATAAAGCCTGGGAATGCTAGAAGGGATATTTTAGAGATTTGTATGGGAATAATAGTGATATGTTGAAGAGTAAAATTGAAATCAATGCTATAAATACATGTGCCCAAGAAAAAACTGATGAAGTAATAAATGCTGTGGTAATGTTGAAAAATGCAACCATATGTGTGGATGGCATACCTGGAGAAGTATTCAAGTATGCTTCTGGTTTGTTTTTGTTGTGATTGTGTGAATTCTTTAATTATCTTTTTGTAATTTGCTCCTGTGTACTATATTGTAATTTGTTGTTTTTATGTTGCTTTTTATTATTTTGAGTTGTCCAGAGATGGTTGGAGTCGGGAGGCATCAACATTGAATAAATTATGCAAAAAATGCATCTGTGCCTGATAATTGAAAGAATGCTGTTATTGTGCTCCTGTACAAAGTTAACAAAAAATGGTGTTAACTGGTCACTGCCTAATTTTGAAACTGAATGATTTTGTTGTATAATCCAAAGATATAGCATGAAAATTTACTCACGCATTGGAAGTAAACAAAGGTAGACATAGAATACTACATTTAAAATATGTTTGGGCATCAGATTTAGGTAAGTAGTTAGAAAGAGTTTGATAGATCAATACAACAAATTTATGGCGATCTGGAAATTTTTTACCTGCTTCAGTGCAGGAATGCCAGTGATGTAATTCCTATAAGAATTTCACATACAATATGTAATCAGGAGCTGCTGGAGATATTGTAATCAAAAAGTGATTTTCCTTTATATTCAGTTGGAATATGATACAGTCTCAACATTAATGAAAAGATAGCAAGAATTGAACTCGCTCCACCTGTAGGCTTGTTACATATATTTGATGGAATGAATAAAAAGCTATGAAGCAAACTATTTTGGCAGTAAGGTTGATTATTTCTCACTAATGAAAAATATGTAAACTTTCACTTGAAAAATTAGTAAGATTGGTCTTATTAAGGTCCTGTGTGAAAAGGTTTCTGATAAAATTCAGAATGGGAAACCATTTTAACAGGATGGCAAGATTTCATGTTTTATAAATGACAAAGTAACAATAGCAATAGCCCTTAGACTTACATACCAGTTCATAGTGCTGTACAGCCCTCTCTAAGCAGTTTACAGAGTCAGCATATTGCCTCCAACATTCTGGGTCCTCATTTTATTTTGGAAGGATGGAAGGCTGAGTAAACCTTGATCTCGGCTCCCCTAGGACCGTGTCCACGCTCAAAGAACACGCTTAAAGCCAAGCTGGTGTATCTTCATTTAATCGTGGCAATCAGCGCTTACAGAAACCGGAATGCAAAGCTAGCAAAACAAAGACGCAGCTGTCACGCCCTTGCAAGCGAGTCCTTATATAGTTCCTTCCAGATTATATTCAGCTGGAAGGTCTCGTACTTCCTCATTTCCTTCGGACGTACTGGGATGCCGTCACTTTTCTAGAGTGTTCTCAGAGTAGTAAGCTAACCCCACGCGACCCCATAAGGCACCCGTGCACATAAACGCCTACTCGGATGCCTATTCCACCACCATCACCCATGTGGCTCAACCCCCCCCCTTCCAGCCGGGTATCCATGTTCTGCCGGTGCATGGACATGATGTCGAGTGCTTCTTGACGCTCGACAGGCGGCTCCCCCTACCAGGCGTCCGTCTAAGAGGAGGAGACAAAAAGAGATGATATTAAGGGTCAGGTAAGGGATGTGGTTTCTGGGGGTTTGCTTTGTGGAACTTTCTCAGTAATCTGGGGGCGTTTATGTCTTTTACAGGTACCCAGGATGCTTCACTATCAGGATACCCTGTCCAGCGGACTAAATAGTATAACTGGCCTCTACGTAGTTTGGAATCGATGATGTCTTGTATTTCATAGTGGGCACCGGTTACCGGGCCAGGAGGTGGTTTTGGTGTTGTAGTGGGTGTAGTGGCCGGTTTTAACAAGCTAGAGTGGAAAACCGGATGGGTCTTTCCCAATAAGGGGGGTAGTTTTAGCATGAATGTTACGGGGTTAATTACTCTAATGATAGGAAATGGGCCTATATATTTGGGTCCTAGTTTTTTACTTGGTAATCGTAGCTTTAAGTATTTTGTTGACAAATAAACCAGGTCTCCGATCTGAAAAGATGGACATGTAGCCCTCCTTTTGTCTGCCTGGAGCTTGTATTCATCGGCTGCCCATGTCAAAGCGGTTTTTACGTGAGGCCACACAGCATTCACGTTAGTAGCCCAGTCGTTGGGAGTCATAGGGTTTTGGAGGGAAAGGTCTAACTCCGGGATAGCAGGGAAGTCCCTCCCCATGACTACCCGGAACGGAGTAAATCCGGTACTCCGATGTACTGCGTTATTGTATGCCGTTTCAGCAAATAGAAGGTAATCAACCCAATCGTTTTGTTGGTAGGTAACGTAGGAGCGTAAGTATCGTTCTATCATGGCATTCGTGCGTTCAGCAACACCGTTCGTACTAGGGTGATAGGCTGAACTAAGGCCCTGGGTTGACCCTATATCACGGAGAAACCCTCTCCAGAATCGGGCGGTGAATTGTACCCCTCTGTCTGATATTATCCTCTTAGGCACTCCATGCAAACGGTAAATATGTTGTAGGAATAAACGTACCAGGCGTCGGGCAGAGGGTAAGCCTTTACATGGAATAAAGTGGGCTTGCTTTGAGAAAAGATCGACTACTGTCCAAATAACGGTATAACCTCTGCTACTGGGAAGGTCTACAATGAAATCCATGGCTATTTCCTCCCATGGTCTGTTTGGTTCGGCTACGGTTTGTAATAAGCCCAGTGGCTTCCCTGGTTGTGGCTTGGATACCGCGCATGTGTGGCATCCCCGGACGTATTGGTCAATGTCTTTCCTCATTTTAGGCCACCAGAATTGTCTGCGCGTCAGATGTAGGGTTTTAAGGAACCCGAAGTGTCCGGCGGTTTTCCTATCATGGCACTGGAGTAACACTCGTTGTCTCAATGTTGCTGGAATATAGAGTTTATCTCCCCACCACGCTAGGCCATCATGGTGGGTTAGGGATGCTGCATTGTTTTGTGCCCATGCGTCCGTCCGAATGGCTTTCCGTAAAAGCGTGAGCCAATCCTCGGTCTGCGGGGCTGTCAATACATACGCTTTTAGGGGTGAGATTACTGCTTGTAAACCCTCATCTCGTTTACTGTGATATTGCGGCATCCGTGACAACGCATCCGCTAAAAACATTCCTCTAGCTGGCTTATACACGAGGGCAAAACGGAACCGCTGAAAATATTGTGCCCATCTCACCTGTTTTGGGGACAGTTTCCGAGGTGTTTGGAGGGCCTGTAGATTCTTGTGATCTGTCCAGACCTCGAACGGTATGGGATTACCCTCCAGTAGGTGCCGCCATGTCTGTAACGCCCATTTTACGGCATAGGCCTCTTTCTCCCACACTGCCCAGTTCCTTTCTGCGGTTGTAAATTTTCGGGAGGTGTATGCACAAGGCCTTAACATACCGTTCGCATCTTTCTGCATTAGAATAGCTCCTACTGCCACGTCACTAGCATCCGCTTGTATTACGAACGGTTGTGACGTGTTAGGGTGTATTAATACGGGTTCAGTGGCAAAAGCCCGTTTAAGATTTTCAAAGGCTTGTTGGCATTCAGATGACCATTGTAGTTTGTATCCCGGCCTAGGCTTTTTCCCAGGGGCCACCACACCTTTTGTTCGCAATAGCTCCGTTAATGGTAATGCTGTTGTTGCAAAGGACGGAATGAAATGTCGATAAAAGTTTGCAAAACCTAAAAAACTTTGCAGTTGTTTACGGGTTTGCGGAGCTTTCCACTCTAAGACCGCAGCTACTTTCTTCGGGTCCATCTGGATACCAGTACGACTAATTCGAAAACCTAGATAATCGATCTCCTCCCGGTGGAACTCACATTTTGAGAGTTTTACAAAAAGATGTGCGTCCAGCAACTTGGTCAGGACCTGTCTAACCAGCTGGACGTGTTCTTCCATTGTGTCAGAGTAGATCAAAATGTCGTCCAGATAGACTAAGACGCCCCGATATAGGTGTTCATGTAAAATACCGTTTATAAGCTGCATAAACACCGCTGGTGCCCCTTGTAGACCGAAAGGCATCACCAGGAACTGGTAGCTGCCGAGGGGAGTGTTAAATGTGGTTTTCCACTCGTCTCCCTGACGTATCCGTACCCGATAATAGGCTTCGCGGAGGTCCAATTTCGTGAAGACTTTCCCTGACGCCAGGGTAGCCAACAAATCAGTTATCAGCGGCAGGGGGTACAACGGTTCTACGCAGACAGCATTCAATCCCCGGTAGTCAACACATAAACGTAAGCCGCCATCCTTCTTACCTCGAAAGAGGACGGGTGCCGCTAAATGCGAACGACTGGGACGAATAAATCCCCGGGCCAGGTTTTTATCTATATACGTTCGCAATTCCTTCAGTTCCTGTGGTGTCATCGAGTACATACGGGGTTTTGGCAACCGGGCTCCGGGAAGTATTTCGATACCACAATCCGTATCCCGATGGGGGGGCAGGATGTCACATTCTTCCTCGCTAAATACTCGGGCGAGGTCATTATATGCTAGGGGGTATGTACCTTGTCTTGTTGTTTCTTGCTGGAGAGCCACCCTCTCTTTTGTACATGGCAGTCTGAGCCTACGATAACCCCCCTCCCACCATATGTGTGGTTCCCACCTGTCCAACCACGCGAGCCCAAGAATGATGGGTTCGATCATCTGGGTTACTACAATGAACCGGATCATTTCCTGATGGGCTCCTATTTGCAGGAATACGGGTTCTGTAACACTGGCAGTAGGTGTGCCTCCCAGGATGGACCCATCCATCTGCTCGAATTTAATGGGGGTACGAAGAGTCAGGATCCGAAGGCCCAAGCCCTCAGCTACCGACTGCCGCATAAGGCATCGAGTACAGCCTGTATCAATTAAGGCTTTTTGTTCACACTCCTTCTTAGTGACAGGATGTCTAAGGGTCACTGGTATCAGGAAGGGGTGTACAGGGTCACTTACCATAGGATCCTGCAACTCATCTCCGTTGTCGCTTTCTTCGGATGCGTCGGGGACACGAGCCATCCCTGGCATGGTATTACTGGACCGGGTTGTCGGTTCTAACGAGGGCGTCTGCGTGGCCGCCCTAGAGCGTTCTGGTGTTCGTAGGGGTCGGTCACGTGGCGTGGTAGTCGGAACGGATGGCCGGGAAGTTGACAGTCGCGGGGCTGCGACGGGGCAGTCCGCAGCTCTATGACCCTCTTGGTTGCATCGAAAGCACCGGAACGGGCGTCTGTTCGCCTCGGTAGCGGTCGGCCCGAATGCCGGGGTTCCTCTAAATGCCCCGCGGTCACTGGATCTGCCACTTGGACCACGACGGGACTGGAACGGTGGTGTGTTCCGAGGCCTGAATTCTCGTAGACCAACGTCTAGGCTCACCGCTGCCTTGTACCATTCGGACAATCGTGGGCCTAGACCCCGGTATACACAGGCCTGTTTTATTTCTCTATCTAGCCCTGCCTGGAATTGGTGGATAAGTAATCGCTCTGGCCACGAATGGAGTTTTCCTGCCAGATTACGGAACTCCTTGACATAATCCTTGGCAGGGCGACCACGCTGTCGTAGGTTGACCAATTCACCTTCGATGACCTGGGTCCGAGTTTCATCCTCGAACCTATTGCGTAATGCTTCAAGGAACAGGCCCAGATCTGTTAACTCGCGGGCGTGTTCACTATGTAAATCGGCAACCCATTCAGCTGCCTCCCCCGTGAGCACTGCTGTGACCGCCACGACCATGGACCACTGCGAAGGATATAATCTGCCATAAAGGTCCATATGGCTTATTACCTGACTCAGGAACAGTGCCACCTTTCCTGCAGTTCCATCAAATGCAGCCTGCACAGGCGGTAATCCCCAGGGATGTTGCTGGAGGGGGGGTGCCCAGGGACCGTGGCCCCATGCCGGTAGCGGGTCTCTGTAACGCTGTTGTGGTGGCTCGACACTTGAGCTGGTCAGGATTGAATTCCTGGCAGGGAGCTAAATTAGCCTGCAATACTGCATTCTAACCACTGCGCCACTACTGCTCTAATGACTATTCATTAGGGTGAATTGGCCTATTACGGGCTAGTTTAATATAGAAGTGGTTGCTTGTAATGTATTGTAATGTAAAAAAATTGTGATGGTGGTGGTAGTAGGTGAGATGATAAATCATCTTCAGGTGGAGTAATTTGCTAAGTGTGCAAATGTGGATACGACAAAAGATGCATGTCACAAAAATGTTAAATCAGTTATATTGGTTTTAAGATTATGAATCTACTAGCCCTCCCTCTCCCGCCACCACACACACCCAAAAACTGAATTGGGAAGGATGAATATCAGATTTTCGTTGCTAGCAATGTAAAAAACCTGGGTCAATTGATTGATATGATTTGGTCTTGTGAATCATTGATGTTTCTGAAATAATATTTTAACACAGATAAATAGATTTGTGGGGAAAAATTAATCCCACTTCTATACCATTAATGTTTTAGTCCCTTTTTAATCCAGTTTTTGTTCACTTTTAATGTTTTAATTGTTAATGCTTGATGTTTTTAATGCTTTTAACCTAATTGTTATTTTTTGTTGTTTTATGATGTTGTAAGCTGTTCAGAGTTGTGTGAGTTGAACAGCATATAAATTTAACAAACAAAATGTTTAAGACAAATGTATAAGAAATGTATAAGATGTTATTGATGTATAATTTTCTGCCCAATCTCTTGAATCTGACTATTTCTGGGGGATTATGGCTATACTAGCCCTGGGATTTTATAAAAGTAGTATTATTGTTTTATAATATTTGTTAAAAAACCAGTATGGCTCGATGTGTGTTAGAAACAACACTGAGCACATTACTATGTAGCTTTTTTGTTTGCACTTCAATAGGTAACTGAGAAATATATGGAGGTGAAGCAGAAAATTAATTGTATGATTGTTGATTGAGAAAAAATGAATGATGAAGTGAATAAGTTTGAACAATGGAGCTTTGCACAAATTATGGAAATAGAGTTTGGTTATTGAATGCATGAATGGTGTATGACGAAAGTAAAGCAGGTGAGAGAATAAGTGGTGTGCTCACAGAATTTTTCAACATAGATCTAAGAGCAAGATAAATAAGTGACTTTTCCTTGCCTGTTTACTGTGTTGATGGACAAATGTATAAGAAAACCATGTGATAACATTAGATATGTGTTGATTGGGAACATGAATGTGTATGTGCTGCATGCCTTGTTATTAGCTAAGAACCCAAATGATTTGTAGCAAATATTAAACATATTATATAATGCAAAGAGTATAGGTCAGGATCTGAAAATTAATTTAATAATGACAAAAATAATCGTGCTTGATTAGGAAAATGGACTGAATATTTGCAAGTGATATTTTAATGGCAAAAACTTGGAATAAATAAACAAAATTTTACTAAAGATATCAAAATAAATGAAAATACTTTTATAGAAATATAGAGATAAAAATGCGTCAGTTGCAAGAGATGAGTATTTGTTAATGGAAGTAAAAATATTTTTTGTACTGTTTGTTTATACTCACCTTGTTATTTGGAAGTTCTTATTAAAACAGGTATATATTTAATAAATAAATAAGTTATTTGGAAGTGAGAATTGACTGTTTCAGGAGAAAAATTAATGAACTAGGAATGGAATACTTAACATATGTG
Organism: Pituophis catenifer annectens; assembly: GCF_029215685.1. Lineage (NCBI taxonomy): Eukaryota > Metazoa > Chordata > Lepidosauria > Squamata > Colubridae > Pituophis > Pituophis catenifer. Next base: position 318,407,795 of record NW_027256881.1, on the reverse strand, counting down.
GTTAAAACAAATTCAGATTAGTAATGCAGATGATTAAGTGACAAAAGTTAATTCACTACAAAACAAGTTTGTTAGTCATATGGAGAGAATAAGTATGAATTGAACTTTAAAATACATAAAGTAGAGCAAATGGCGAAGACGGAGAAAGTTATGGCTGGGTAACTGATTAAATCCTAAAAAAGAGAGAAGTGAGAAGTCTAATGAACAAAAAAATAAAATGTAAAATATGTATGGATATGATAGAAACGAGGATGATTTGAACGGATAGAAAAATATGGAGAGAAAGGTATTATGTAAAGTAGATTTAGTTACATTTCTTTTTTTTTCTTTTCTCATTTAGCTTTAGTGTATTTTGTGTACCTGTTTTTATTATTTACTGGTATATCACTTCAAACTCTTTTCCAAGGTTTGCATTAATGTTGCTTGCCTTGAAAGAGGAGCATGTTTGTAAGAATATTGCTAGTGAAAATCCATAACAAATACTTAGAGCTCTTACTGTGCCTCTTATAGTTTCCTCCAGGTGTCAGTCTTGTATCATGCCTCAGGAGTAATCTCCTAATAACCTTCATGACAACAATAAAGGCTTACTTAAAATCCTCCAGAAGATACTTTGGTGATTGTGAAAACGCTGACTTCTGAATTAGGCCTGCATTGATCCCCTTTTATACTGCAAAGTTGGTTTTATAAGATCAAGAATTTGATCATCTGCCTTTTAATGGGGCTTCTTGGGACCGGAAGAAGGGTGCTATGTATGTGTTGTGTCTGTCTGTCAGGTCTCTGAGAAATTATGTGACATGAATTGAAAGTGTGTTGAACTGAAGATATGCAAGAACAGTACAACTTTTTAAATAAGCTCTCACATTAACATCTGTAAAATCAACCTTCCTGCAAGCTACTGACAGCCAGGGTAAGATGTGCTAAATGAATTGTTGAGTCAACAAGTGCAAGGCCTATGGATTCATATCCCCTTGAAGGGTTAAACATGGAACAACTAGCATGGAGAGTACGCCTGAAGAGTCCTCTGTAAGGATGAAATTGGTCATGTAGTGCATTTTACTGGTCAGTAGCTAGAATTTCAGACTATTACAGTTTTATAACAGTAGACTAAACAGTAGGCTAAAAGTGAGAAAGTATATTTACAGTTTATGTAAATTGCCATGCCGTATTTTGATTTTTCATTGCTTCCCAGTGTAGCTACTGAAATCTATGGTTATTTTACAATTGATTAAATATGCATTCTGATAGTCATATGAACTAAAGTATGATTATTTTATTTTGTAAACATTAATAGATGACTATATTAATCTTTAAAGTGTCAGAAAAGTGTTGCTTTTGTTGCAGTAATGCTATTTCTCTGCAATTTTATCAGACTATCTTAAGAATATGAAAAACTTGAGATGTTGTAGTGTTTAATGTACCGATAGATCTATGTACTGTCTTGCTTTTTTTTTCCTTTAAATGTTTACCATAGTTACTTTGACATATACATTTTCCTCGGCTTATTCTCAAAGGAAATTTATTTGATTGTAAAATGACAGAAATGTGAAACTATATTTACAGTTTCTATTGCTGTCAGTGTCCATTCAGTGTGATAAACAAATATAAATAAACTAGACAAAAACCATAACAAATGAAACAAATCAAACGAAAGTCTTATTAATATTATCATAAAACAAAACAAAACAAAATGTTGCTTAGCATTGGAATTTGTTTACATGCTTGACCAAAAATGAATAAACCTATCTTTGTTCATTAAAAGCAGTCAAAAACAGAACAGTTTTCAGTCTATTGAATGTTATAGATTTGATAAGAGCCCCAATGTGCTGGATTTCAGCTGAAGCCAGATGTTCATAGCAGTGGAACACATTTTATCTTTTCAATGGGCAACTAATAAAAAAAATAAGATGTATAACTCTTCTACTTTGCATTTCCTTTAGCACAGTGTTTTTCTATCTTGACAACTTTAAGACGTGAATTTCAACTCCCAGAATTCCCAGTCAGCATGGAAAAGTTGAAGCCCACACATCTTAAACTTGCCAAGGTTGAAAAATACTGCTTTAGAAGACAAGAGAAAGAGAAACTTGCAGCGTTATAAAATGAAAACCACATTCTGAATTGCCTGAGAGTTTTTGCTGATGAAAGTCTGGATTGACAGTTTGCATGAGTAATTGCAAATAGCCTAAAAATTAGTAAAATATATTTGCATATTCACATACATATAGATGACCTGGAATAACCCTTCAAAGCAACCAAAGCATTGAAAGAATGTGGCTGCTTTAATACTTCAAGAAGGGGTACTTTGCTTCCTCTGATGTGCTTTGCAAAATATCTTTTCTCCCAATTGGCTGCGGAGTGGGTCAGGAATGGGTTTGATACAGTAGATCTGCCTGGAGACTGAGTCATAAATTTGTTGGCCACGCCTCCATATGCCTCCATCGACTCCAGTTTTTCGACTCAGTTGATCTGAGGAGACTTATTGACAATTTCTCTGTATTATCACCATTCCTGACCCATCTGGATTCTACTTTTCAGGTTTTTTCTTTCCTTTCCTTATTTCTTGGTACTGCGAGCTGGCCAGTTCAGTTTAAAACTGAAAACGCCGCACGTGCGCTCGTGCACACGCCCCCCTCCTTTAGCGCTCATCAGCTGTGAAGCAGTCTTTGAACCGCCGCCGGTCGCCACTCTTCCCTGAGCGAGCTGCCGATTGCCTTAGCCCTTATAGGTTCTATAGAAGTTCTATAGGTTCTATAAAATTCTCTGGAATAACAGTGAGGGAAATAACCCATCCTGACATATTTTAACCAAAAATTTTAACCAAAAATCTAAAGAAATACTTCAGGGACATTTGTTCATCTATGAATATATGTGCTTGAGAGTGTCAGTCTGTTAAATGCAGTATTGTAGTTTTTGGACCCAGTTTTTGATAGATGAGAATTGGTTACCCACAGCTAATTGGTTGTGTTCTTATTTCTGTCATAATTGCTCCTCCACTAACAGTGCTGGTTTCCCAATGGTATCATACCAACAAGATGGTTGAGCTGTATAAACTGCCCAGCCTTTTTCTCTCATCAGGCATGTAGCTCATTCACATAATGTTCAGTATTTATGAACAAATCTAATGTCCAAACAGTATAAAGTACTTCACATTATCTTTAATGCTTAAAATAAGGTAGACAGTAGAGTAGTTATTATAATGTTCACTTTGGATGGGAGGACTTGCATTCTTATCTAGATTTGTCAACAAATTAAGATGACTTAATTATTTCAACTCAACAGAGGGCTGTAGATACGACCACAGAAGTAACAAATCTTTAAGGCAAATCCTTACAAGAACTATTCCCTTTGTTGTTACTGATAGAGGAAAACACTGTCAGCCAGGGTTGCTCATAACTATTGTCCAAAAAAGTCTGTGCTTTTCATGGTGATGAAAATAAGAGATTGGCATTAGTTTAAGATTAGAAAGGGGTGTATTAATGGCCAAACAACATTGTAGACTATTTGCATAGCTTTGATAATGTACAATACTTAGCTTCAAAGAATTTCTTAGACATCTTCCATGACATCTAAAATCAGAGGATAAGCCCATCAGTGTCTCTTAATTATGTTGGAACCTTCCTTGCTTGAGAGGTAGTACACTACTGATGCCAGTTGTTGGGAAGTATATATAGCTTTCATATACCACTTATTGGATTTCCAGGGATACCTGATTTGTCAGCGTAAGAAATAGGAATGCTGGACTTGATAAATCTGATCTGATTAGTAGGATTGATAAAAGCAAAATCAGAAATGGTAGAGATGAGGTATTGGGAGAAGAGAAAGATTAAGGTCAAGTACAGAACAGGGCTGGTTACATTTCGGAAAGGTGTCAAACCTGTAAACATTATAGTAATTAGTGTGTAGTATGCCTCTGAGAACTCTAATATAATATGAATCTGTGAAATTGTTTTTGAGCAGCCTATGTACACGTTATATATGAATAATATATGCAGCTTATTTACAAAAAATACGTTGATAACTTGAACTTTAGAGGCTGAGAAAGATGCCAAAAAGAAAGGAAAAAAAGCTGCAGTAGCAGCTTGAGGTTCATAATCACATAAGAGGAGTCTCAGAGTCTAGGACTATTGATGTTTGTTAGGTTGAAATACTTAGCAAAAGAGAGTCTGGGCAAGATGTATTGAAATGTTGCCATTAATTTGTTATATTTGACAGCTTTTTCTTTTCTTTTTCTTGTAGCAGCAGGAAAAACTCAAACTGTTGGAGGATTTCATGTCAACTTGGGAAAGGAGTCGCGGGCACAGACTTTGCAAAATGGTAACTTGTAATTCTTATTTTTATTTAGCCTTGCTAAAGAAAGCTATCCTAGAGCTAAATTTTATCCACTATGATTTTGGAGGGTGTATCAGAGAGGAAGTAGATATTTTTAGAGCATGGCTTATGCAATTCCCTTTAAATTGTGAATTGAGTTGGAAAAAATTTGTACTGAAAACCATAGTTGGCGGCAGCAAATAGTAATTAATGCAAGGAGAAAAGCAAGGCATATTTGACATCTCTGTCCTCATAGCTTCCAAATAAATTGCTTTAAATGTCAGATGTACTTTAATTCTAGGATTGAAGCATTTCAGAATAGACCTAGTTTAGCTGAGTCATGAATCTTGATCTTTTGAATTCAAGTAGAATAATAACCCTTCAAGAGCAGATTGACGGAGGGCAGCTGCACTCAGTAGCTTCACAATAAGAGTGTCTTTCCCAGGTGGTAGAGTGGGCAGTTTGAGACCTTCCAGAAGTTTTGGACTAATTCTTCATTCAATGTGCCAGAGAACAGGAAGAATGGAAAGTAAAATAAAAAAGAAATAGAGGGCATCAGCTTGTCTGTCCCATTATAAATTCAATGCTGAAGCTAAGTAAGTGTGGATCTGTTAAAGCTTTAATAAAAGACCATTTTTCTACTATAAACTTAAAATAGTATGTGCGGTTCTATTCTTAAGCTCAGAAGACCCTATGTGCTTGGTATTTTTGGTAAAATTTGTGAAGTTTCCAGATCAAAATTATAATTCACATTTTCTAATCAAGCTTTCTGCAGTGACAAACAATAAACTGTAGAAAAGAACAAAAGCTTTTGGTTAGATTGGATTTAGGCTGGAGAGCAATTTTCTTTCCTTTCTCTTCTTACATTTGAGAAGTTGGAGCTGTAGGCAGATGGAATTTGACTAGGCAATCAGAAAGTCAGACTTTTGTATTTAAACCAGAGGTGGCTGATTCAGAGGCTTCCCATTCCCATTCCCATTCCCATCCCATCCCATCCCATCGCATCCCATCCCATTCCATTCCATTCCATCCCGTGGCTTTATATTATATTACATTCCAGTCATTGTTCATATGCAATTACTAAATGGATTCTCATATTTTTTATTTTGAATATGCCATGCATTATGTTTAAAAGAAAATCTCATTACAGAAAATGAATGCTAGCTTTAAAATTCATAATTTTGTTTCAAATGTTTCATTTTACTGTGCATTTAATTTCAGTAAATAGCCTTTGCTATAAGCTGCCTCTTACTTTTCTAATGTAACATTGATGTTCTCATTAATTATTTCTAATAAGACCTATACAGTAATTTGCTTGATTTTTCTCTCATAAAACTAGATATTTTTCATTAATTACTTAACACAAGCGAGAGGAACCTTTGAGTGATAATTCAGCAAAACCCATGTTTATTAAGCATCTTTTTAAATGCCACCTGTGTGGATTTTTTAAAAAAACAACAGATTTCAATTTGTACCGCTGAATCTGTATTAATATCAAAACAAGGATTTAGCAACAGTAACTCATCACTACCTGGTGGGACTACTACAGCATGTTCTATGCGGCATTGCTTTTAAATACCATTTGGACGAAAATTCAAAAACCCATTTGCTAATGGGTGCTAGACACCCAGAACATATTACATCTGTGCTGTGAGTCCTGCATTAGCTGTCAGTTGTTTTAAGAGCAATTTAAATAGTTGAGTTTATGACTTGGTACTAAGATACCAGCAGGACTGCCTCCTTCAATTGGAATTAATAAGTCTGGTACCATCCACACATTAAAAAACTGTTTAGAGTTCTCCACTATTAAATGATCAGAGGAGCCAAAGCCAGGAGAAGATGCTTCTCCATTAAGGCCCCTGTGTTGTAGAATAGCTTTTATCACCAGAAGGAAGGCTGTTTGCCTTCTGGAAGCAGGTTAAAATGGAGTTCTTGCAGGGAGCCTTTTTAATGAATGAAGAGAGCACTTTAGAAATTATTTATGTGCTTCCGTTTTAAGGTAAGTTTAAATATTTGTTATGATTGCATAATTGCATTTTGATGTTATGGATGTTTTCCATTGTAAATTGCTGAAAGTTACATGATTGCAGTGGTTTGAAAAATAAAATATTTTAAAACACAGAAAAATATTATAGCATGTTAACCATTGACAGAAGCAAAATGGATTAGTTCTAGTTTCATGTCTGTTATGTTGACCTACAGTGGGGCAAAAAACTATTTAGTCAGCTACCAATTGTGCAAGTTCTCCCACTTAAAAAGATGAGAGAGGCCTGTAATTGTCATCATAGATAGACCTCAACTATGAGAGACAAAATGAGAAAACAAATCCAGACAATCACATTGTCTGATTTGGAAAGAATTTATTTGCAAATTATGGTGGAAAATAAGTATTTGGTCACCTACAAACAAGCAAGATTTCTGGCTCTCACAGACCTGTAACTTCTTCTTTAAGAGGCTCCTCCACTCATTACCTGTATTAATGGCACCTGTTTGAACTTGTTATCAGTATAAAAGACACCTGTCCACAACCTCAAACAGTCACACTCCAAACTCCTCTATGGTGAAGATCAAAGAGCTGTCGAAGGACACCAGAAACAAAATTGTAGACCTGCACCAAGCTGGGAAGACTGAATCTGCAATAGGCAAGCAGCTTGGTATGAAGAAATCAACTGTGGGAGCAATAATTAGAAAATGGAAGACATACAAGACCACTGATAATCTCCCTCGATCTGGGGCTCCATGCAAGATCTCACCCCGTGGGGTCAAAATGATCACAAGAACGGTGAGCAAAAATCCCAGAACCACACGGGGGGACCTAGTGAATGACCTGCAGAGAGCTGGGACCAACGTAACAAAGGCTACCATCAGTAACACACTATGCCGCCAGGAACTCAGGTCCTGCAGTGCCAGACGTGTCCCCCTGCTTAAGCTAGTACATGTCCGGGCCCGTCTGAAGTTTGCTAGAGAGCATTTGGATGATCCAGAAGAGGATTGGGAGAATGTCATATGGTCAGATGAAACCAAAGTAGAACTGTTTAGTAGAAACACAACTCGTCATGTTTGGAGGAGAGAGAATGCTGAGTTGCATCCAAAGAACACCATACCTACTGTGAAGCATGGGGGTGACAATATCATGCTTTGGGGGTGTTTCTCTGCAAAGGGACCAGGACGACTGATCCGTGTACAGGAAAGAATGAATGGGGCCATGTATCGTGAGATTTTGAGTGCAAACCTCCTTCTATCAGCAAGGGCATTGAAGATGAAACGTGGCTGGGTCTTTCAGCATGATAATGATCCCAAACACACCGCCCGGGCAACGAAGGAGTGGCTTTGTAAGAAGCATTTCAAGGTCCTGGAGTGGCCTAGCCAGTCTCCAGATCTCAACCCCATAGAAAACCTTTGGAGGGAGTTTAAAGTCCGTGTTGCCCAGCGACAGCCCCAAAACATCACTGCTCTAAGAGGAGATCTGCATGGAGGAATGGGCCAACATACCGCAACAGTGTGTGCCAACCTTGTGAAGACTTACAGAAAACGTTTGACCTCTGTCATTGCCAACAAAGGATATATAACAAAGTATTGAGATGAACTTTTGATATTGACCAAATACTTACTTTCCACCATAATTTGCATATAAATTCTTTCCAAATCAGACAATGTGATTGTCTGGATTTGTTTTCTCATTTTGTCTCTCATAGTTGAGGTCTACCTATGATGACAATTACAGGCCTCTCTCATCTTTTTAAGTGGGAGAACTTGCACAATTGGTGGCTGACTAAATACTTTTTTGCCCCACTGTATGATTGCTATCATTTGTGAAAATAAAGTAGATTTTTTAGAACACATTGGTATATTATTTGAGAGTTTTAAGGACTAACGTAAGTCTAGTTGAATTGGAAGTTTTCTTGTGGAACTCTTTGGGTGATATTTATGGAGGATGTAAATTTTGATTTTGAGTCTTTGAATCTTTCCCTAGTGGTGTGAAAGTCCCCTGTCTTTCAGTTCTATACTCAAGACACTGACATATTACTCTTGCCATTTAGGGCAGGCTCATGAAAAAGCAACCTCACAGAAGATCCTTTGTTTCAAAAAATATATTTTTCAGGACTCCCAACAAAGGCTTCTAACCTACCGGAATGAATCCTGGAGTCTTGTTGTTTGGCTGTCCATCAACTTTTGCCTGACTAATCCGTGGCATTATTTGAATGGGGTATTTGGGGTTTAATCAAATTTTGATTCACCAAAACCTCGCACTGTAAAGCAACAACAAGAACAACAACAACACTTTCTTCATAAAACATTTGAAAACGTTGTGCTGACTGTTCTGAGAATTGGGTTTCTCTTTTGGGTAACTCTGCAGCTGCCTTACTGTCAATGCATGATTGGTAAATCTCTTTCACTTGACGGAAAGGAATGCAGCCTTTTAACATGCAACAAACTCACTTCTGGCTCACTGCCACACAGTTTCTGAGAATTTTTTTCTACCAATAAAAGCTGTGTGCTAGTAGATTGTGCAGGTGCTGAAAATGTTTTCTATTACCATATACAATATTGGGGCATGTAAGGACATCCTTTTGGTTTCTGTGCACAATGTACTTGGCAGCCACATTTTTTTCCCACGTTTTGGCCAAGTCAACAACTGTTGGAAGTCTGAAAACACCTTTGTAAATTTTCTCCTTATTAGCATTTGGTGATTTTTTTTAAAAAAGGTCATAATATGAGAATTTTGCATCCCACTGCTTGTAATATAGATCCTGTATTGTTATGGGGAATTAAGACCTTAAAAGAAAAAAGGGTGGAAATCATTCACATAAAAATTGTAGTTTGGAAACAATTAATTTTTTGAAGGATGAAGGCAAAACCTCTAGTGCAGCTTGTGGATGGGGACAATACACCGTTATTAGATACACAGATAGTTGAGGATGTGATATGCATGTAGCTGGCATGGCAGTTTGTTATACCCAGTATGAAGATAGTAGATCTCTTGTTTGCCAGTAAATTATTCTGTTAGTCTGTTAGCTAGTGCTGGTGGGAGTTAGTTTTTTAAAAGATAATACTTTTTAGTAACGCTTTTTACAGTGCTAAAAGATAATGCAAACTGAAATCACAAGGAGGTCCTTGCTTAACAATCTGTGATTCTCTTTTAACAATGGCAAACGGGACTGCTAGGATTGTGGTCACTAAGCCACACAGTCACGTGACATTGCGTTGTACAGCTCATTGTTTAGTGATGGAAATTCTGGTCCCAGTTACTGTTGTTAACCAAGAACTACTTGTACATGGTTTACTTCTTTCCATACCCCTTCGCCTCTATTCAAAACACCCAAATTGTTGTAATTTCTATCCAAATGTTGGCAAAAAAATCCAAAAAGGTTTTCCAGATTTTTATAAAAATATTCCATATTTTAACCCTGATCAAACTAGTTGACTCTGAATTCTTTATTTTTGCTTTGAAAGATTAATTGTTAACCCATCAAATTGCTGTCATAGGATTGAATCTCCCTGCAGACTTACCTTCTTCCATCTCAAAGATTGTTTCAAGGAGTTAAAAACATTTTGTAAATTCAAAAATAAATCTTCACCCAAGTCCTTTTTCATCTCTTGATTCATCATTTCTGTTTCCACTCTGACTTTAAACTCCATTTTATAATCCTTAATTTCTTTATTATCAGCTAAGACTTGTATTCCCACTTCATGCTGTCTACCCATAAATTCTTCCATAGTTTATCTGTCAAGAAATAAATCTACAGGTGCAGAGATTATTGCTGTCAGGTTTGTTATAAGTTTCTTTCCCAGACAATTCCAGTTGGTGATTCTGGTTTGTAATGACTGAGGAGGAGAGGCCCCACCTTTGGCCCCTACTATGTGGGGAGTCATAGGGATTAGTGTTTTCTCCTTTCCTTTTTAACATCTATATGAGGCTGCTGAGTGAGTCATGATACTCAATTACTCTGCCAAGCATCACAGTTGCAAAAATCACTCCCCCCCCCATTTTAATTATACCACAGCTGAAAAAAAAATCTATTCAGTTGTCAAACCTAGTTGATGTTGTAATACCACAGAGGTCTGGCATTCTCATAAGGATGTGTTCTCAGGCAGATCAGTTAGATTAACTTATTTGAAAGATATCAAAAAGTCAGCATACCAATATCCTGGGGAAAGGATGCACTTATATTTATTACTTGCATTATAGGTACTCCTCAACTTAGAACATTTGTTTAGTGACTGTTCAAAGCTACAACACTGAAAAAAGCAAATTATGACCACTTTTCACAGTTACAACTATTGCAGCATCCATGGTCACATGATCAAAATTCAGACGCTTGGCAACTGGCTCATATTTATGACAGTTGCAGTGCCCTGGGGTCATGTGACCACATTTTGTAACCTCCTGACAAAGTCAGTGCAGAATCTAAGAATGTCTTACTAACAGCTGCAGTGATTCACTTAACAATTTTGGCAAAAAATGTAAAATGGGGCAAAATTTACTTAATAGCTATGGCTTAGCAACAGAAATTTTGGGTTTAATTGTGGTGGTAAGTCATGGTCTGCCTGTATACTGTATTTCCGTCTGATAGAATTTCTGTAAACAGATGCTTTTTTTCCTTTTAGAATTTGGATTGCATGATTTCTGTTTTCTAAATTCTATAGGTCTTAGTTCATTTTTAGGTTGTTATACTGTTTAAGGAGAAAGTCATTTGAAGGGAAGATAATTAAAAAGTAATCTTTAACTTATGTCTATAGGTCAGTAATTTAATATTTAGTTTGGTAGGTAATCCAACATAAAAAGATATTCCTCTTTCCTCTTTACTTTTTGTGCTGGAAATTATTAGAAATTCCAGTTTGTTTCTCATAACATATACCGACTAGCAGTTTTAATTCTGGGCCAAAATTTGTTTAATTCTTTTAATAATTTTAAATTTTGTATCGGAGGTTTTTTATTCTTGGCTGTTCACCGCCCTGAGTCCAGCAGGAGAAGGGCGGTATAAAAATTCAATAAAATAAATAAATAAATAATTCATATTATAATTTTTCTGCACTGTTTATTTTTTCTCTCCTGACTTGACTCTGTGCTGCTTCAGGCCATGAAATATCTTTCTCACACCCAGAGATTTACAAACTTTACTACAATGTTTTCACAGAAATAGTAAGTGGCAAAGGAAAGGTGCATGCTGAAATACATAGAAATAAGAGAAACGAAGTCTCTCAAAGTCCAGTAAGTTTGCCTTGAGAGAGAGAGTCCAAATCCCAAACACAAGGCACAAGGGTCAAGCAAAATCTAAGGGACCAAGCATCGTAGTTGAGTTGTCAGCCGGTCCAGAGTCACAGTCACAAGATTTCAAGACTCAAATAACATAAAATTTCAAGAGAAAAGACAAGACACATAGAATCTAGGCCAGAAGTCTTCAAATTTGGCAGCATAGCTGGCTGGAGAATTCTAGGAGTTGAAGTCCACAAGTCTTAAAGCTGCCAAGTTTGGGGATCCCTGATCTAGGCTAACAAACAATCAACCAAAGGCTTGAGCTTCCTGTCCTTTTTAAATAGAACCAACCCCAGATATGCTCATTTGGAAGGGCAGGTTCCTTTCTTTACAGAGAAGCCTCACAGAGTGCCTTTGCTCTGCTTGCCCCTCCACATGTGAGCCTTGTACTGGGGGAACTGGCAGCTCAGTTTCTTCCTTTTTTGAGATCTGCAGCACTTGTGACTCCTGGTTACTGGTCATCGTAGCCTCCTCTGCCTGCAGTTGCCCAGGGAGCAGTTTGGCAATTGTGGCTTTTCCTTATCTCATTAATCATGCTGAAGAACAAGTGTAACTAAGAAGGTTCATTTTCAAACTTTTATTACAGTCAGTGACCAGTATGATGTGGGGAGTTGATAGTATATTTGGTAAGGCTGCAAAGAATTTTAATCAATATACCTCTTCATCCAATTACATGGCTTCCAGGGAACCCAACACACAGTATAGCTAAAGGTAAAGGTTCCCCTCACACGTATGTGCTAATTATTCCCGACTCTAGGAGGTGGTGATCATCTCCGTTTCAAAGCCAAAGAGGCAACGCTGTCCAAAGATGTCTCCGTGGTCATGTGGCTGGCATGACTAAACACCAAAGGCGCACAGAATGCTGTTATCTTCCCACTAAAGGTGGTCCCTATTTTTCTACTTGCATTTTTTACATTCTTTTGAACTGCTAGGTTGGCAGAAGCTGGGACCAGTAATGGGAACTCACCCCGTTACGCGGCACTAGGGATTCGAACCGCTAACCTGCCGACCTTTCGATTGACAAGCTCAGCTACTGAGCCACCGCGTCCCTTAATATAGCTAAAGAACTTAGAAAAAAGCTTGGACATCTTCAGAAGGGAGCGAATGTTCTATCAACTCCCCACTACATTGCCTCCAGAAAATCAAAGACCTAATAATAGAAAAATATGATATTATGGTTTCATTCAATGTCACAGCACTGTTTGCATCTGTAGACCTGGAACTAGTGAAAGAATCCTAACCAAAATGCACTAAGATTAGAATACCCAGAAACATGGATTCATCAACCTCTGCCTCACTACCTACTTATTCCCTTGTGAGGGACTTTTTTTTTAGCCAACTTTTTTGGGAGCAAAAATGCTGGGACAGAATCTCTCCAGCAGGAGGGGAACTTCAGTGTTGGGCTGAGAAAAGAAGCTTGCATTACAAAGATCCGAGCTTCTTTTCTCCAGCTCAGTGTTATAGTTCCCTTCTACGCATGGAGGGGATCTATCTGCATCTCTTCAGCAGGCAGTTCTTTCCCTTCATCTATTCAATGATCCATGTGGTTGCTTAAAATGACTGCATCTAGGAGAGCCAGGATGTGGCCGTAAATTTGAGTTAAATAATGTACGATCATAATTCCAGGTTTGGTTACAGTCATAAGTCAAGAACTACCTGTATCATCATAGAAACCCTAATTTTACTGTTTATTTCTTACATATGAACTGATCATGATTGGTGCTCGTTTCTTGTATTATGCATGAAATCAGTGCTAGGAATCACAAAGCAGTTTTTTAAGCCCATTAACATAAGAGCTTTTTTCCCTGTGGAGAATTAGATGTGTAGCCTCTGTATTGTCAAATTTAGTGGTAAATGGGGTTTGGTTGAAGCTGTATTTAAAATCAGTTAACAGCAGTATAAATACCCTTGAGGAAACTCTATGTTTTATGTGATCTTAAATTTCATGTATAAAATATTAACTCTGCATGTGCCTGTTGCTGAGCTATAATTCCTGAACTAAATTATAGGATAAGCAACCTAGTGGCCTCGATATATTGTGGATCTACAAGTATCATTCCTGACCACTAGCCATGCAAATTATGACAGAGCAGAACCCTGGTTACTTAGTTCTTAATTCTACTAGAGACAAATTGAGCAATTTAAATACTAAGATTCATTTGCCCAAGAACCTAAATTAGCTGTGAATTAACAGGTGATACCAACAGTGGAATTGGCCGGGCTCTCCCATTGTTTAGAGCACTAACTAACCTTTTTGCTAGCAAAAAGCAACATAGGCATTCCTACTCAGATACATTGTTCTGTTGATCATTATACTACCTATGCTGCTGAAACATGGTACAACATTTTGGATTTTGCTTCAAGATGACTGAAAAACTCAGTGTTTTCCAAACCTGCTGCTTGTGCTGAATATGTGTCAGCCTTTTAATGTAGAAGAGACTAGGAAACCAAAGTCAAGCATGCTAATACTAGTTTTATTATAAAATTACAGTAACAGTATCTTGCAAGTCTGAATGCGCTTTCCCCGCCCTTCCTTTATTTTTGTGACAACTAAGTCTTGCTTGAGATGCTTATTCAATTTATAACTCAGTCTCAGAGTCTGAGTTCTTTTATCTGATTGTTGTCTTGGTTGCAGCTCCTTCTGCCCATTGCAATATTAGAGGATTTAATCTATGGCAAAATACAAAATGAAACAGTTAAAAGAATGGTGCTGCAACCAATGTATGGTAGCTAATCAAACACCAAATATGGTGGTTTGGATACACATGTCACTTGGCCTTATACCAACTTTCATATTGCTAGCCCAGTCATGCCCTAGTTGGAAAGTGACCAGCTTTTTTTTAAAAAAAGACCTTGGATGAAATTTGTGAGAAAAGATCTAGTAAAATTTAACCTCAATCTGATAGAAGTGAAACAAGAGGGACACAACAAACAAAATAGGAGAATATGCACATGATGTCAATCAACCCATAGCATTTATGGTCATATACTGATTTCACTGTGGGTTGTTACCAGATGTGAACTAAGGACTTCAAGTTTAAGTGTCATAGCCATGTTTAAATATTTATTTTGAAATAATGAATTATATAGTGACAGTTCCGTGTAAATCAGACTGTATTTAAGTACTTTTTTTTTCTTTTGTTCAATCGTGTTCGATTCTCAGAAACTGCCTGGACAAGTCCCTGCAGTTTTCTTGGCAAAGTTTTTCAGAAGTGGTTTGCCATTGTCTGCTTCCTAGGGCTGTGAGTAAGTGACTGGTCCAAGGTGACCCAGCTGGTTTTCTGCCTAAAGCGAGACTTAGAACTCTTGATCTCCTGGTTTCTATCTTGATGCCTTTACCACTACACCAAATTGGCTTTCTCTCTAAGCATGATAGGAATTAACTGCAGACAAGTAAACAGATTTCAGTGTAGGTGAGTGAGAATATTGGTGCTTTCTCCTTTACATTGAGAATACTCTATCCATCCCTTGTCTGCCTGAAACACTTTAGTAAGATTATAGGTTAATAACTTTTATAAGCATATTTACAAAGCTAAGTAGTTGAGTATATTCCTAAAAATGTGCATGTAATTCTTCAGGGTAATGGTATGAAAATAAAGATACTAAATTTATAATATATTACATCTGGAATTTGCTCCATTATGTAAGTATTCATTGCTTGATTGCCTAACATTCAAGTGCTGGAAATCAGTCACATTTTAGAAGCTTGCATATGACTAAAATATTGCAGAGTATCTACTTTCTGTAATATTTGCATAATGTTATTACTATTGCAAGAACAGCATCTTTTGAAAGGGTTGTGGAATGGCACAAGTTTGCCATCTACAGTTTATGATCTTTCATAGAAATCTTATGCAGTATCTTATTTATTTATTTATTTATTTATTTATTTATTTATTTATTTATTTATTTATTTATTTATTTATTTTATTGAATTTCTATACCGCCCTACTCCCGAAGGACTCAGGGCGGTGCACAGCCATGAAATAAACACATAGATATATAAAATTTAAAATCGAATAAAATGAATTAAATAAATTTGGCTGAATTAATACCCATAATTTAAAATACCCATAATTTTAAAATACATTAAAAATTTAAAATTTACACTTAAAAGGGAGAAGATTTAGGCGAGGCCAGCTTGATGAAATAAAAGCGTCTTCAACTCGCGGCGGAAGGTGCGCAGATCCGGAATCCTCCGTATCTCTGGGGGGAGCTCATTCCAGATCGTCGGTGCCCCCACAGAGAAGGCTCTCCCCCTAGGGGCTGACAGCCGACATTGTTTGGCCGACGGCACCTGGAGGAGCCCCTCTCTGTGGGAGCGTACTGGTCGGTGGGAGGCTGTTGATGGTAGTAGGCGGTCCCATAAGTAACCAGGTCCTAAGCCATGGAGCGCTTTAAAGGTGGTAACCAGAACCTTGAAGCGCACCCGGAAGACCACCGGGATTACTGATTTTTCAAAAGAGGGTACACCAACTTGTTCTTAATTATTTACCAAGCCTATTTTATCACATGTCCCCAGGCCATCAAAGGAACCAGGATGGATCTAAACCTTCCTAACCATTTCATTAGAGACCATAAACTGAAAATAATCCCAGATGAGAGTATAAGGCTATTTCAGACTCTATCTTGGGCAGGTTTATCAGTAAAGTGTTGTACAAAAGCATCATGGTGGCTAGATGATAGCTGCTTCTGTTATCCTTGTCAAGAAGGCTTTGCATAATTTTAAAAAGATGTTGTTGGACAATACCCTGTTGTAGTAAGGGTGGAGAATTGCAAATGTTACATTGTCCTTAATTGCATGGTATAGCCTCAGACATGAGCTCTTACCCTCACATTCTGTTTTCAGGGATTGTTCTTCTCTATTTCCTGAAGTTCTTCAGTAAGCCAAAGTGCCTCTGAATCCACAAAAAGGCTGTTGAGGGCAATCTTATTAAATGCCTGACCGACCTTAACACTTGACAGAATTATCTGCCAGATTGCTAGGAAAATCCCTAAGCATCTTCTGGAACCTTTCTGGATTTATCAGGTGCTGAGAGAAAATAGCTTTTGCTATCCTGGAGAAGTTTTGGGTGGTGACCAGGGTCACTTGAACCAGGAAATGTTCCAACCATGGAAAAGGACTCATTAATGTCCTCCCTATTCATATTATATAGCAACTGCTCCAAGGAAAAACTAGGTCAAATAGGCCTCAGCTTATGAAAATCAGTCCTGAAACTAGCTGGGATGGGTCTATAGTTGTCATGGTGGCTATGAAATCCTTAACCAGACTGACGGATAGGGTACAGAAATTGAAATTCCGCAGCAGTAATAATGGTACATCAGTATGGTGACACTGCAAGCTCCAGATTGAGGACCTTGGTCAGAGCTAAGCTGTTGCTAAAGATCATTACAGTGACCCCTTTCCTTCCTTGATGTCACAGGACCTGGAATCCAGGAAGACACAAGTGTTTAGTATCTCCAACATTACTGAGCCAGGTCTTGGAAACATATAGCAGATCCTCTTGTTCTCTTGTTAAGAGCCGTGGTGGCACAGTGGTTAGAGTGCAGTATTGCAGGCTATATCTGCTGACAGCCTGCAATTTGGCAGATCGAATCTCACCAGGCTCAAGGTTGACTCTGCTTTCCGAGGTGGGTAAAATGAGGACCCAAAATTGTTGGGGGCAATATGCTGACTCTATAAACCACTTAGAAAACAGAAAAACAGAATAACAGTTGGAAGGGACCTTGCACATTGTTGGCTCATATTTAAATGGTTGTACACTAGGACTCCAAGATCCCTCTCACAGTTACTACTATTGAGCGAGGTACCACATATACTGTACCTGTGCATTTTGTTTTTCTTGCCTAAATGTAGAACCTTACTTTTTTCACCATTGAATTTCATTTTGTTTGATAGCGCCCAATGCTCAAGTCTGTCAAGATCCGTCTGTATCTTAAGCCTATCTTCCGGCGTGTTGGCTATTCCTGCTCGCTTGGTGTTGTCTGCAAATTTGATGAGTTTCCCCATCTATTCCCTCATCCAAATCATTGATGAAGATGTTGAAGAGTACTGGGCCCAAAACAGAGCCTTGGGGTACCCCACTGCATACTTCCCTCCATGTAGATGCAGTTCCATTGAGGACTACACGTTGAGTGCAGTTGGTCAGCCAGTTATGAATCCATCTGGTAGTGATGCTGTCTAACCCCACATTTTTCTATTTTATCTAGTAATAGGTTATGGTCTACTTTATCAGATGCCTTACTGAAGTCCAAATAAATTATATTGACAGCATTCCTTTGGTTCACTAATTTTGTCACTTTGTCAAAGAATGCAATAAGATTAGTCTGGCATGATCTGTTTTTGACAAACTCATGTTGGCTTTTGCTTATTACTTTGTTTGCTTCTAAGTGTTCGCTGATTCGTTGTTTGATTATCTTTTCCAGAATCTTCCCTGGTATTGAGGTCAGGCTGATAGGTCTGTAGTTTCTTGGATCTATTCCCTCCCCCCTTTTTTGAATATGGGAACTATATCAGTTCTTTTCCAGCTTTCTGGCAGTTCCCTGGTGTTCCAGGATCTTTGAAAGATATAATTCAGTGGTTCTGAGATCTCATCTGCCAGTTTAGAAAGGGCTGGAAAGCACTGTGAAGTAGTATATAAGTCTAAGTGCTATTGCTATTGCTATTCATCTGTCTCCAAGTCATAAATGAATATGGTCTTATTAACAGGGAGTCTCAGTGCTTAGCAGCAACAACTGGAGAACAAATAGTAATTGTGGGAAAGTAATTTGAAGCTTAATACATTCTCCATAAACAAATACAAGTTACATTTATGTACATTCTTTGTGAGAGTTATTAGAATCTATCACAGGATTATGTAAAAAAAACAAACACAAATTTCTCCTAAGTGCTGATTCTTATTCTCCATTTGCCTAGGGTTGATATGTTTGCTTTTATAATTTTTATTTTAATCTGGATTTTATATTTTTTAAATCGCCAATTTTTATACTTGTTATTTGATTGCTGTGCATCTCCCAAAGTCACATGTTGTGAGATGGACAGCTATATAAATTCAATTAATAAAATGATAACAGTTATAACGATATTTAGTTGTGATTACTTTTAGGTTCTATTGATTCCAGACAGTCTATTATTTCAAGATAATATAAACTAGTCTAATGGCACAGCAAAGCCTGATAAACCAGTTGCCTTATCAGTATGTAAAAATATTACTTGTTGCAGTTCATTTCATGAAAGAGCTTGTGAGAATAAAAATGTTTCAAAGTGCTGGCTAAATGATAGTAAAAGGGAGAATTAGGAAACTTCATTGTCAAGGGAGATTCAGAAAGCTATCTTTCCCCTTTTCTTTTTGAACTTTTCCCTTTCTTTACTTGGAGGTATTTGAGCTTTTTAAAACTTGTTTCCATAACTGTTGTACATTTCCTGTAAATATGAACTGAAGCAAAGTTTTTGAGGTTGCAAGTTTAGGCAACAGATGTGTCCTGAATGTGAGAACTAGAACTTTTAACCCCCATTGACTTCACCACACATTTGTTTCTTCCTGTATTGGACAGATGTACTTTATTTTAAAGTTCTGGCTGGAAATAGTAATATAGGAAACTCCCTTGTACAGAAGAGTCACCTATTATTTTTATTTCTGAGGTGAAACCTATAGAGGTTCTGGAAGCTTTCTGCTACATAAAAATGATGCTATCCAATGTATTAGGTATTTACTTCACAGTATGGTAGCTTCTAGTTAAAAGTAATAATCTAAATAAAGAAATGGAACAGGGAACTGGTGACCTTGAAGAAATGGACACCATGTTGCCTGATAGTTATTTTCCTTAACCTGGCGTTATCCAGATAGAGGTAGTCCTTGAGATAAGACAGATTACCTAATGAACATTGACCGCTGATCATTTAACATTGACAGCTGATCACAGATCACCGCTGACCGCTAATGAACATTGACCACAGATCACTTAATGAGAGGACCGCTGGTTTGAAAGACGGGTCAAAGAGGCCATCTATGTCAAAATTGAAACAGCCCTTTCTCAACAGGGAGAGGGATACGACATCTATCTATCTATTTCCAGTCTACATCACAGTCCTTTCAACAGTTCCAGAAGGCTCCACACTTATTTGCACTACTCAGGTGACCCTGACAACACAGATAAACCTCCAGGTGGCCTTAATGACTTGCCAAAATAATGCAAATGACCATCTGTCTGCAATCTGACCATCTGAGTATAAATCCTTCCATTCCCCACCATCCAGTCAGAGCTGAAGAAGTTTCTTGGATGAGAAGCGAAATGTCTTCAAAGAAAAACTAGAAAGTCCAGTTGCCTATTTAAAAAAGCACCTTTCGGATAATGAACATTCAGTTACAATAGACACCCCAAAATTACATACAACCCTGTTTGAAAGTTAGAATGGCTGCAGCATCCCTCCTGTCATTCATCCTCATGACTGCCCACAGAGACTAGTAGCTCCACCTCTCTCCCCCCATCCTACCCCGCCAGGATCCAACAGCACTTGGGCTTCCTCCCACATGCCCATCACCCATTGCATTTACTCTTTGAAGCTCTCTGGTGCTCCTGTTAGGGAAGGAGGGCAGGGCACGTGTTCCTGGGCCACGTGAAGGTAGCATGAATGTGGTCGCCATTTTGTTACTCTTGCTTGTGGCTGGGGACAAAATGGCAGCCTCCAGACAAACTGCTTTATTTTTGCTGCCTTAACAATGTCTACACAGAGCTGCTAAAACATCTGGATACTGCAGAAAGGTTCTGCAGTGCTGTGTAGACCTCATTAAGGCAGCAAAATGAAGTGGTTTGTCCCTGGGTCACACCGCAGCAACCTGAACTCAGCCGTCATTTTATGGGTGAGACAAAATGCTGGCTGTTTTTGGAACCGTGCCATGCAGCTGCAGAAAGAAGCAAGTGCTCTGGAAGGCCTTGGAGCTCTTCTAATACTAGGTGAGGAGGAGGATGTTTGGCCTGGTGGGGTGGGAATTGGGCCTAAAGCCTGGTGGGGCCAAGATGGGAATGGGAAAAGAACTGTGGCGGCTCAAGGGGCAGCACAGGGTGTCTTGGGGTGTGTGGGGAAGTCCTTGGGAGGGCCAGGAGAGGTAGGTCTAGGCCTGTGCTAGGTTTCCAAGCCCCCCCTCCCAATCCCTGAGGCATCCCGTGCTCCACTTTAAAGACCCAGGCATTTGTTTAATGATTAATTGGGAAGAACAGGAACAGGGGGGTCATTAGGTGAGATGCTTCACTAACAACCCTCACAACATGTGACCATAATGGCAATATCCATTACAGTCATATTTTGAGGACTATCTGACCAATGGAATACAAGTCCCATAATCTTTAGTGAGCCTGGTTGGTAGGATAATGGGAATAGTGGTCCACGATACACCTGACATTGTTGCTTTACAAAACACTGGGCTTAACTATGGCTATATTATGCTTCATGGGCTCCATATAAAAGATTTTTGTGCTGATGCACATTTTCCTTTTGTAATGGAAGTATACAAAGGAAACAATATATGTTGTTGGCACTTGCCTAGAAGAGTATACTTCTTGAAATTTTGGCTAGAATTGTCTTGTTCTACCAGGTGTGTGCATCTGCGAGAAAGTAAAAGCCACAGTGCTTATGACCTCTCCATTTGGTGAGTGAAGAGAGTTTTGTGTTGTTTACCTTTGACTTCTTTCCATACAAGTGGAAAGATTTGCAGTTTTGTCCTGTTTATTGGCTGTTTGGAACAGATAGGAGAGGTAGAGCTGAAATCTATCTAGTGTATTGAAAATTTAAAAAAGTAAATTGCTAGAGAACAATATATTGCTATATAGTCTACATTCTTTTAGATTTATTTATGGAAGAAAACCAGAAAGGGTATATAGCCCTGCTCCTTTAAAGGGCTATCTCTGTTTATATGAGATCAAAAAATTGTAGCTGAATTGAAAAATTCAAAATTAATTTAAATTGAATCTCTGTCTGAAAGAGATGAGGAGTTAATTGCTCATTTAACTCCCAACAATCCTAAGTGATAAGTGAGAGAGCTGATGTGGCGTTCTCTAGTTAAGATGTTGGACTGGTAAGAGATTCTAATGCAGCCTTGCCAAGGAACCTGAGTGGTGACTTTGGGCCAGTCACTATCTTTTAGTCCAGCTTATCTCACAAGATTGTTACGGGGCAGAAGAGATCTTGTACAATGCTCAGATACATGCACATATCAATTAAAATATTAAACATAACAAAAAATATAGGGAAGTATAGATCAATCCCCTTTTGATGTATACATTTACTCGGTTGTAAATTCTCTTCAATTCTATGGTTCTTTTAAATAAAAAAGCAATTTTAAATTATAAAGCACATTGTACATTTGATTTTAGAATGTTTAAATCAGTTGATTTTTAGCTATTATGTTCCATACTTCCAAGCTTTAATAATATTTGTTGGAGCCTTAAACGTAACAGTTTAGGATAGTATACCTGGAAATAACACTTCTGGTTATTTCCGTATAATCCGTATAATCCCTTTCCCTAAATGTCCCCTTGAACCTCCAATGGGCCTATAAAGTTTATTAGATAATAAAATCAGTGGATAGCTAAATACCAGAATACCAGAACAAGTTCACAAAATTCCAAATGTGTCTTCTAGACCAAAAGATTATTTATGAACAAGGTTAGAAGTTGCACACATTGCATACAGGTAAATATTAAGTAGTATGTGTGTGTGTGTGTAAATAAAATGGGGATGCACAAGGAATATTAAAAAAATCTTGGGCAGTACTGGATTAAGAGGTACTGCTTCATTATGACACATAATATTTAGAGCACAACACTGTACTGAAGCTTCTGAATAAAAGGGACAATAGAGCAAAATATGGCCACCTTTCTGCAGATTTTTGAGGATTAGACTGCTAATCTCCATATTTGACCTACTTAGGTAGTTAGATAATGCTCTTGGTCAGGTAGAATGGTCTGTGGAATAAAATGTATGTGATTGACTCCCCAGCTAGACAAGATCAAAGCTGATGTTAAATTAAGAGTTATTTATTTCACTTCAGCATAGACAGTGGTGAATCATTGAACCCTACTAATGTGAAGGCTGTTCTGATGTGGCATAAACAGTATTAGTAAAATACTTAGCTGGTACCCTGTTCCCCTGAAATTAAGACATCCCCTGATAATAAGGCCAGTTGGGCTTTTGAGCACATGCGCTAAAATAAGCCCCCCCCAAAAATAAGCCCTCCTCCAAAATATTTAAATGCAGAGCTGGAAATCAGGTAAGATGGCAAGAAGAGCCCCATCTTGCTCCACGTGCCCCAAAATAATAAGACCTCCCTGAAAATAAGGCCAAGCACTTATTTCAGGGTTCAAAAAAAATAAGACAGGCTCTTATTTTTGGGGAAACAGGGTATAAATGTTTTATAAATACCACTATTACTATTTTGGAAGATTAAATAATCCATTTTTTTCTGAATTTGCTTGATCTCTGCATTGGCATTTTGGATGCCAAGTGGGATCAAAAGTTCAGCAGAGAAACCACAGTGTCTAAGTCTCAAATATACGTCTTTTTCCCCAGGATGATATACTCAGTGGGATAGGGATTTTGAATGGAAAGCCAATTTTAGCCAGAGTTATCTTAGCAGTTTCATGCCTGGCTCTACGTAGACTAGCCCAGATTTCAGGCACAAGGGAACTGCAGACATCAGGGAAGAAGGCTGTTAGGAATTTTGATTGTATTGTTTTTTACATGTTTTAGAACTTTGTAAATAGTAATCTGTGAGCAATAAAGCATACAACCAAAAAGGCTGTATGAGTCTAGACTTATAAATACAGTGTTTCCCCCAAAATAAGACCCTGTCTTATATTTTTTTGAACCCCGAAATAAGCGCTTGGCCTTATTTTCGGGGAGGTCTTATTATTTTGGGGTGCATGGAGCAAAATGGGACTCCTCTTGCCATCTTACCTGAATTCCAGCTCTGCATTTAAATATTTTCGGAAAGGGCTTATTTTCTGGGGGAGGCTTATTTTAGTGCATGCGCTCAAAAGCCCAATTGGGCTTATTATCAGGGGATGTCTTATTTTTGGGGAAACAGGGTAGTAGATCAGGTTAGCTCCCTCCTTATTAATGTTCTGATATCTATAAAGCCAGAGATATTTCAGACGGATATTCCTTGCAGTTTTATTTTATTTTATTCTGCCATTTTAACTTCTGTTTCTGTTTGTATTCCTATATCTGATTGATGCCATTTTTATAGTTTTTAGAGAAGATTGTACCATGGTTATATTAATTGAAGTTTAAATTCTATGAAAGTCACCAAGAGTCTTAATTGTGGCAGGGTAGATACTCAAGAACAAAAGGCGAAAAGACTTTGTTAGACTTTATTAAGCAAGAGTTTTATACACTGCTCAAAAAAATAAAGGGAACATAAGCAGAAGACATCCGAGATCTGAATGAATGAAATAGCCTTATTAAATACTTTGTTTGTTACATACAGTAGTTTTGTGTTCCCTTTAGTTGTTTGAGCAGTGTATAAACTACTGTTTCATTCATTCAGATCTCGGATGTCTTCTGCTTATGTTCCTTTATTTTTTTGAGCAGTAGATTGAACTGGATGAAGCTGTCTATCTGGATCCGCTCCAGTCCGGCTTCAGACCTGGGTACAGCACGGAAACGGCATTGGTCGCATTGGTGGATGATCTCTGGAGGGCCCGGGATAGGGGTTCTTCCTCTATCCTGGTCCTATTAGACCTCTCAGCGGCTTTTGATACCATCGACCATGGTATCATGTTGCGCCGGCTGGAGGGATTGGGAGTGGGGGGCACCGTTTTGCGGTGGTTCTCCTCCTATCTCTCCGACCGGTCGCAATCCGTGTTGACAGGGGGGCAGCGGTCGACCCCAAGGCGCCTTGTTTGTGGGGTGCCGCAAGGGTCGGTCCTCTCGCCCCTCCTGTTCAACATTTATGTGAAGCCGCTGGGTGAGATCATCCGTGGTTTTGGGGTGGAGTTCCATCAGTACGCTGATGATACTCAGCTGTACATTTCCACCCCAGACCATCCCAATGATGCCTTGGAAGTGATGTCCCAGTGCCTGGAGGCCGTGCGGGTCTGGATGGGGAGAAACAGGCTTCGACTCAACCCTTCCAAGACCGAGTGGCTGTGGCTGCCGGCGTCCCGGTATAGCCAGCTGACGCCATCGCTGGTTATTGGGGGCGAATCATTGGCCCCCACGGAGAGGGCCCGCAACTTGGGTGTCCTCCTGGATGCGCGGCTGTCTTTAGAAGGGCATATGACAGCCGTGGCCAGGGGGGCTTTTTGTCAGGTTCGCCTGATACGCCAGTTGCGCCCCTTTTTCCATTGCGCTGCTCCTCCAATCCATGGACGGGTAGTATCTCCTAGTTGCTGGGCAGAACTGAGTGCTAATCACTTCCCTTAGTTAGGCCACTCCCACCTCCACCAATCAGCATCAGTCTTTCTCACTCAGTTGCTGTGAGAACTTGGCAATTTGAGTGCTCTTCAATTGAATTTTAATCCTTCCCTTTATTATTTTATTTTATTATTTTTTTTCCTGTTTCTCTTCAGTGCTATTTTAAGCCTCTAAGAAAAAAGCCTGTGGTGCTGTGTGCTGAGGGCGAGCTTGGGGCTCCAAGCCGTCAGGCCTATCTCCCCACCGATCGGGGCTTCAGCACGCCGGATTCCGACCCGGCTGGGCGGATCCGTGCTTTTCTTGCCGCTGGCGACGCGCTAGCCTACCGGGGAGCCGGTGGAGCTGCCGTCGCCTCATTCAACTCCTTCGAGCGGCGCCGGAGTGCCTGCCTTGACATCGGGCGGCCTCCGATGATTTTGAGTCAGCTGTGAGGCGCAAGGAGGGTGCAGCGGCTTCGGGTGCAAGCGCTTGACGAGAGCAGTCCCTCGGCGGCGTTTTTCTTTGGCGAAATTGCAGCTCCAGTCAGAGGACTAGCAGGGCGTGAGTTAAAAGCCTCCTTTCCCTCAGAACTTTGTCCGGTGCCTCAGGAGGAGCGCAGATTGTGGCCGGTCGCCATTTTGTTTCCAGTTTTGCCGGCGTGGCGGCCGCCATTTTGAAGGCAGCTAATTAAAAAAAAAAAAAAAAAAAAAAAAAAAAGAGAGACACTAAAATCAAAGGTCCGACCAGCAGCAGTGACTTTGGGGACTTATTAGCTGCACTTATTGACTTAAGTCATTACCTCAGTAATTGCCTGCCTGCCTTATTGGGTTCTGAGCTCAGCGACTTCTGAGCCTAATTTAACCCCTACTCAGAGAAGTCCTCACTGTGGGCATTCCCTTGAAGGGGCCTCGGTGTTGCACTCTTGTGTCTCCTCTGTGACTCTGCTCGCCCTGTACCCTGCCCTCATACTCCATGGCGGACATACCCTTGTCATCAGACTCAGAGGGCGCCTGTAGTTACCCTACATCCCATCACAAGGCAGGCAAGAAGAAAGCGAAGTCCAAACACCATAAATCAGGTTTGGCTTCTAAATCTTCTAATGTCAATAAAGCTGAACAAAGACGCCATGAGGCCTTGGAGAAACAATTTGAGAGGGCCCAACAACGTCAGGCGGCCCTGTCAAGGCAGGTTTCCACGGCGGAGGGCCTTGCAGAACCTTCTGGTACTTTACAAGCCGAACCCACTGCAGAATCATCAGCAAGGCTCACAACATCGAATCTATCCAGAGGTGTATCAATGTCATTGCCAGATGTATCTAGCCATTTGGATGCATCCTTGGCCGGCAGGCGGATGCCAGAGGCTACTTTTACTCCTACAGCGGCGGGGCTCCGCCCTGAGGTCCCTGACACTTCTGGGAACTTTCAAGCCATGTTGTCAGATGCCCTAGCCAAGATCCTGGCAGCGGGCATGCAACATGAGGCTGCTAGACCTAATATTCCCTGCCAATCTTCTCAAGCTCAGTTTTCTGGCAATGAGGCCGTTCCTAGTACCAGTAGACAGCGACCGGTTGAATCTTCTTCAGAGGAGTCTGAAGAGGGCGAAATTTGTCCTGAGGATGTCGAATTCTCAGAGGATGAGGATCTTCCCCCCGAGAAGCCCTCCTTCACAAATTTATTTCGACCTTCTGTCTTCAAATCTTTATTGCATAAAGCCAAGATTGCTACAGGATTTGGTATTGCTGACGGGTCTGCAGACAAACCAGCGGACCTGCAACACCCTCACGATGCTCTTTTCCAAGTGTCTCACCAAGACCAGGATTTGATTCCGTGTCCTCCCTTATTTTCCAACGTCGTTAAATCGGCTTTTGGCCAACCAGGTTCCCTGACAGCTCCAAGTGGCCTGGACAAACGTCTTTATTCTGCTGAGTCACAACTGGAGGAGCTTCTTGCCGTACCTTCTGTGGACGCTCCGGTCGCTGCCCTATCTACTTCTTCCCTGCTGACAGCGGACGTTGTGGATGGTCTCAAGGCGGAGGACCGCAAAATGGAGATGGGGTTTCGTAAGGCGCACCAAGCGGTGGCTTGGGCTATAAAAGCGGCCACGGCTACGTCATTTTTCAATAGGGCCTCACTGATATGGCTCCGCCAGCTGCAAGAGAGGCTTCCCCCTTCTGATACCAGGCTACACCAGGATATTAACAAGCTGGTGGCAGCAACAGAATATTCCGCGGATGCCTCTTTGACGGCGACAAAATTTGCTTCTAGAGCGATGGCTGCAACAGTTACCAACAGACGCCTCTTCTGGCTGCGCAATTGGCGTGCAGATAACAAAGCCAAATGGAAATTGGCATCAGCACCTTTTACGGCTCCGTCGCTGTTCGGCCCTTGTCTAGATCCAATCTTGATAGAGGATAAAGACAAACGCAAAGTGTTACCATCTTCCTTTCGCCGCTCTGACAGGAGATATACGCCTTATGCTCCGCGTCAGTCCTTTCGATCTTCGGGTTCAGGAGGCTCATACTATCAGCGCTCTTATTCCCAGGCATCTGACCGGACATCAGAGCGACAGCCATTTCGAGACAGAGCCCGGAGCCAATCCCAAACGAGGCGTCCCTTCCGAGGCTCCTCTTATCGACCTCCCCGCAGGGGAAAATGACTTGTTGCGCCAAGGCACCATTGGAGGTCGGCTCCAGCAATTCTCCCTCCAGTGGGGCCTCTCAACAACAGACACTTGGATCCTTGCTACCATTCACCAAGGCCTGCGACTAGAGTTCCATACGTTACCACCCACCAATTTTCGACGCTGCCCCATTCCTCGTTGCAAGGTCCAGAGAGAACTCATGGAATCGGAAATTTCACACCTCCTCTCCATCAACGCAGTGGAGCCAGTCCCGAAAGGCCAGGAGAGAACTGGGTTTTACGCTACCTTATTTCTGGTGCCCAAGTCATCGGGGGGCCACAGGGGCATATTGAACCTGAAACGTCTCAATCAGTACATCTTGTATCGCAGGTTCAAGATGCACTCCCTCAGTTCAATCCTGGCGTCCATCAGGCAAGGGGACTACCTTCAATCTGTCGATCTGAGAGAAGCTTACCTGCATGTGCCTATCCACCCGCTGCATCGTCGCTATCTCCGATTCGAATACAACAACATGCATTTTCAGTATCGGGCGATGCCTTTCGGACTGTCCTCGGCCCCCAGGACTTTCACGAAACTGGTGACGGTGGTCGCGGCTTCCATCAGGTCGCGTTCTGTACGTCTCAGTTGTTACCTAGACGATCTTCTAGTGATGTCGACGTCTCAGTCGCAGGCACGCAAGGACATAGAGGTGGTCCTCCAAACGTTCCAGGACCACGGGTTCACCATCAACTGGCAGAAAAGCCATCTGACACCTACGACCAAACTTCAGCACTTGGGAGCGGTGATCGATTCTCAGCGGGGCCAGGTGTTTCTATCCCCAGATCGTGTTCAAGACATCAAATCTACGGTACAGGACATTCAATCTCAGAGGAAGGTCTCCCTACTGCAGTTAACTCAATTGCTGGGAAAGTTGATATCCTGCATCCATGTCGTTCCGTGGGCACGCAGACATTCCCGGCCCCTTCAATGGTTGTTGCTTCCCTTTCAGAGAGCGCACCGCAGCACATCGACTCATCAAATTGTCTTACCTCCTCAGATACGTCTATCACTCACATGGTGGAGGTCTCCTGCACTACAAAAGGGGTGTGTCTTTCTCGAGACGGATCGTGTGGTCCTGATTACCGACGCCAGTCTCTCGGGCTGGGGCGCACATCTGCAGAATGCAGTGATTCAAGGTCAGTGGTCTCCAGCGGAACAGGCGAACAGCATCAATTGGCTGGAGCTGAGGGCTGTTCGTCTTGCCTTACGTCATTTTGTCCACGACTTAGAGGGGAGACATGTGCTAGTCCGAACGGACAATGTTACCACCAAGGCACACATAAATCGAGAAGGAGGCACACGCTCCAAGTCCTTGATGGTGGAGGCGGAAAGTTTGTTGGCTTGGGCGGAACGACACACAGCATCTCTAGTGGCGGACCACATCTCGGGGCAGGACAACATCATGGCGGACTGGCTCAGCAGGGAACACATAGACCCTGCGGAGTGGTCCCTCAAACCTGCCCTCTTCCAACAGATTGTGCGTCACTTCGGTCTTCCTCAGGTGGATCTCTTTGCCACGCCCCTGAACGCCCAGCTACCAAGGTTCTACACACGTTACCCAACCAGTGGAGCGGAAGGTTACGACGCTCTGCGCTGTCGGTGGCCTCACGGCCTCCTCTATGCCTTCCCCCCTCTACCGTTGATTCCACGGCTAATTCGGAAGATGTTATCGGAGGGAGCCGAGTTGATCCTGATTGCACCTCAGTGGCCTCGTCGGCCCTGGTATGCGGACCTAATGGGCTTATCTACAGCTCCTCCATGGACGCTTCCGCTGGAAAAGGACTTGCTCAACCAGGGGGCCATCTTCCACCCCGACCCAGGTTGGCTCCAATTGGCCGCCTGGCGCTTGAGCGGCTCCAGCTACAAAAGGACAGATTATCCTCGGATGTGATTAAGGTGATTCAAGCGGCCAGACGGCCCTCTACTACTAGGATCTATGAAGCTTCTTGGCGTGCTTTTTCGTCCTGGTGTTTGTCCCATCACGTGGACCCAACATCGGCAGATGTCCCAGATGTACTGGCCTTTTTACATGATGGCTTAGCTAAAGGGTTAGCTCCCGCCACGCTTCGTCGACAAGTGGCAGCCTTATCCACCGTCATCTCGTGCGAGAGACATCGGTCTCTCTCTCACAATCCTAGGATCAGGAGTTTTTTACATGGAGCTTCCAACATCTCTCCGCCTGTAATACACAGATACCCATCTTGGGATCTCCCCTTAGTGCTCCAAGCGCTTACCACTTCGCCATTTGAACCCCTAGCCTCAGTGTCTCTGAAATTTCTGACGCTTAAGGTCACTTTTCTACTGGCTATTACATCGGCTAGACGTGTTTCTGAACTCTCTGCATTGTCGGTTCGTAAGGATCTTTGTATTTTTCATAGCGATAGAGTGGTTCTGCGTTTGGACCCATCTTTCATGCCAAAGATAAACTCCAGATTCCACCGCGCTCAAGAATTAGTCCTGCCTAATTTTTGTCCGAATCCTCGCCATCAGTTGGAATCTCTATGGCATACTTTGGACGTTAGACGTGCCCTCCGGCGCTACATCAAACGTACGGAGTCCTTTAGACAGACTGAATCCTTGCTTGTGTCTTTCACTCCTTCTTCGATGGGGAGGAAGGTGTCAGCTAATACTATCGCCAGGTGGATTAAGGCTTGCATCACAAAGGCCTACGATGCAAAATCACGTCCTCGGCCGTCAAAGATTTATGCTCATTCAACTCGAAGCGCGGCTGCGTCGGCGGCTTGGTCTACGAATGCCTCGGTGTCTGACATCTGTAGAGCAGCCTCCTGGGCGTCTGAGTCATCCTTTATCCGACATTATAAAATTGATCAATATGCTTCGTCGGACGCATCCTTTGGACGTAGAGTCTTGCAACAAGTGGCCACGTCCCAGACAGAAGATTCAAGTCAGCCTCCCGCCCGGGGCAATTGAACTTGGGTACATCCCGTCCATGGATTGGAGGAGCAGCGCAATGGAAAACGGACGTTGTGATCCTGAACGTCCATTTTCGGGGCGCTGCGACTCCAATCCATACCCACCCATTCGGCTTCCTGTTATGTTCTTGTCTGTTTTGCTTTGTTGTAGTTATCATAGTTGGCCTGGTTACAGCGCCTTCGTGAAGAAAGACTGATGCTGATTGGTGGAGGTGGGAGTGGCCTAACTAAGGGAAGTGATTAGCACTCAGTTCTGCCCAGCAACTAGGAGATACTACCCGTCCATGGATTGGAGTCGCAGCGCCCCGAAAATGGACGTTCAGGATCACAACGTCCGTTCTGGACCGGGACTCCCTACGCACGGTCACTCAAGCACTCGTCACTTCTCGTCTGGACTATTGTAACGCTCTCTACATGGGGCTCCCCTTGGGGTACACCCGGAGGCTCCAACTGGTGCAGAATGCGGCTGCGCGGGGGATTATGGGAGCGACGGGGCGCTCCCATGTGACTCCTCTCCTGCGCGAGCTGCATTGGCTTCCGGTGGACTTCCGGGTGCGCTTCAAGGTGTTGGTGATCACCTTTAAAGCGCTCCATGGCTTAGGGCCAGGGTACTTACGGGACCGCCTTCTGCCACCAATAGCCTCCCACCGGCCGGTTCGCTCCCACAGAGAGGGCCTCCTCAGGGTGCCGTCGGCCAGACAATGCCGGCTGACGACCCCCAGGAGGAGAGCCTTCTCTGTGGTGGCACCTACCCTATGGAACAATCTACCCCCAGAGATACGAGTGATCTCCGACCTTCGGATTTTTCGTCGGGCCCTAAAAACTCATTTTTTCCAGTTAGCCGGTCTGTCTTGATTTTAGGGTTAGTTTTTAAAATTTTAATATTGATTTTAATTGATAAGTTTTAAATTATGGGCCAAATTATAAATTATTTTAACTTTATTTTTAAACTGTGATGTTTTGTATAGATGTTTTTATCTTGGCTGTTCACCGCCCTGAGTCCGAAAGGAGAAGGGCAGTATAGAAATTTGAATAAATGAAATGAAATGAAATGAAATTTAGCTTGATTCTTAAGTTTTGTGAAGAAGGTAATAAAAAGATAGCTGGAGGAGAAATAAATAAATAGGAATGAATAGATGGAAGGCAGAATTCCCGAGAGTTTCTTGCTACTTACGCAAAGTTAAAAATAAAGTAACTATTCTAATGTAGCAGGACACATTAAAAGCTAAATGTTTTCAAAATCTCAGTCTTTTGGAACATGTCATACCCTAGTACTGTGATGGCGTGCCACAGATGGCATGGGGAGCCAAATCTATGGCACCCTAGCTCAGCTCCAGCACGCATGTGCGTGATGGCCAGCTAATTTTTGGCCCTTCCAGGCCCACCAAAAGTCAGTAAACAGGCTGTTTCCAGACTCTGGAGGGCCCGGGGGGGGGCGAAGACCATTTTCGCCCTCCCCAGGCTCCAAGAAAGCCTCTAGAGCCTGGGGAGGGCAAAAAACGGGCCTACCAGGCCCACCGGTAACCTTTTTGCCGTTGCGTGCCAAAACCGGGGGAAGCGTGGGGGGGTAGGGGTCATGCACACATGCATGGGGGGGCGGGGCACGGGGGGCATTGAATTATGGATGTGGGCACGCGTGTGCACAACCCCCACGCACTCCTCCCGCTTTTGGCATGTGATGGCAAAATGCTCTAGTGTAAACAAGATATTAGACTTTGCTAGTAGAATATATTTATTGACAGTTGTATTTCAGTAGATACCATGCACAGGCTTTGAGATTTATATATATATTCCTTGTGTCACATGTATGTATATAAAAATACATCTATGCCACTAGCTGAAGTGATTATTTAATACAGTTTGCAAGGAGTTAAAAAAGCATAAAACTGCAAGAAAACTGCATTGCTTTGCTTGCAGAGCTGAATGGAATGGCATTACAGTCAAGTGTTAAATTACAATATTTCTTATGTAAGGAAAATAAAGGTTTTACCAAGCATTACAAAATTGGTAGAGAGAAAATATTTCTTCACAGGAATTAGTAAGCAGTCAATATGTGGACTGTACCATAGCAATCATAGCATGTGTATTTTCTTTGTAAGTACATGTATTAGTTTTGTGTGGGAAGCTCCAGCTCACTGCAGCCTCCCAAAACAGCTGTATGCAAGAATATATATATGTCTGTGATCACATTACAATTTCTGTGCTAGTTTCATATTGTTTCATACTTGGAATAGGTTTTCATCTAGCAATTTGGAAATGTTAACAGTCCTAAGAGAAACAGATGCTCTGTGGCCAGCAGGAACAATTTCTTGTTGGGCTTGACTTAAGATAAGAAACAGATTATTTTTTTGAGTTTAAGATATATGAATGAGAAAAATTGTGGGTATTCTACTCTATGCTATGTTATAGGGAAATTAACGATGTTATTACTTATTAACTCAGACAGTTTATTTAAGTTACAGATTGACACAGTTCAGAATAGTTGGTTTGTTGTTTATTTTAGAACCTACTGCAACTTTGGCACATGTGTGAGCAATGCTTAACTTAATTCAAAAAAATAATACTAGAATTTGGGAATAGGGAATTGCCATTTCTTGTTGGTGTTGGTCTTATCTGGAAAATGGCACCAATGGAGCCTGGATTTCCTAAGGCCTCTTAAAAAGGGATTTGTATAGAGACAAATATACAGAGAATCTCTAGGTGATTCAGTTACAGCTTGGTTGAATTAAATAAAAGTAATTAATTACCAAAGAAAGCAAATGAATTATTTCCCAGCAGTTGGCAGTAGTTTAGAATATGAATTGGAATGACTAACCTGTTTTGTTGATTATGTATTAAAATTATATCCATAGGTTCACAGGCAGCAATTGATTAAAAATAAGGTTTTGATAAGCAAGGTATTAAATGCAGTATGTATGTACCCCGTACCAATCAAATGATGCTTAAAATAAAGAACCAATGAATTTTTTTCCATGATATTAATTAATTTGAGCAGAAGCAAATTATAATTCCCAGGACATAAATCATTTTCTCAGCATAAAGCTACAAGAATAGTGTTCTTGACAGCAGAGACCAATATTTCAGCAAGCTGTTTGATTAGAATAGAGAATAAAACATTGCTTATCTTCCATCTTACGCATTTTTTAGCCAGAGTTTGCCAGAAGGTTAGGTCCTTGGATGGATAACTTGTAATGTGTTGGCAGAATTTCAAACTCAATATAGTTTAGCAACACGTAAAAGCCCCTCCCCTCCCCTCCCCCACCAATCAATAGGTGTTGGTCCTTAGAAGTAGGCAAGATCAAGAAATAGAGGCAACAGACATTATAGGAATATCGTATATTATTATAGTGAAGAATAATGCCGTGTTACCCCAAATGTAGGACATTTCCAGATAATAAGCCCAATTGGGATTTCGAGTGAATGCCCCCCCAAAATAAGCCCCCCCCAAAATACTTAGATGCATGCACAGCTGCTGCGCAAACAATCAAGTAAGAGCTGCTGCTGCTGCCGCCCGAGATCAGCAGGCCAGATTCGGTGAGCCAGATGCACCGCTGCCACTCGGGAGAAGAAGAGAGAGGAGGTGCTGTGAGAGAGCTCATTTCTGACTTTTTCTTCTTCTGGGCGGCGGCAGCGCGTTCAGCTCCTTGAATCTGGCTTGCTGCTCTCGGCCGGCGAGGGGGAGTGGTAGGTGGGGAGTGGTGGGGTGGCGGAGAAGCAAGACGTATGGAGCAAGATGGGACTCCCCTTGCCGTCTCTTCTCCCCCCCTTGCTGGGCATGGCAGGAGCTGGAAGACATGGTGAAGCGAGACGCGTGTCTTACCTGACTTCTAGCTCCTGCCATGCCCGGTCAGCATGCGATGGAGGAAAGTCCATCTGTCCATGGGGAAGCGTGGCCAGCAAGAGTACCGCTGGTGTGGCCAGCCACTGGGGGGGGGGAAGAGACGGTTGCTCGAAGCCCAGCGAGGTGCCAGCTCCCACTCACCCCTTGAGATACTCTGTCTTGAGGTGGCTGAGGCGGGCGCCATGACTCCGGAAGGTGAGTGCAAGCAGCTCTTACTTGTCTCGCAGGCCGGCTGAGATGGTCAGTGTCTCCTTGAGAAGGGCCCGCGCATGCACCAGCATTCCCAGGAAGTCGTGGTTGAGGCGGCTCTCCTCGTGGCTCTCGTGCTCCTGGGCCTGCCGGAACTTGTTTTCCAGCTCCCCCAGCAACTTCTCCGAGTTGACATAGGTGTCCCCAATCTGTACGGATTCCCTGCTCAGGTAGTTGCCGTAGCTTTCCTTGCCATCCAGGTCATAGGCGATGCTCTTCTGGATGCCTTCCAGCACGCGTGCCATGTCCTCCACTTGCTGGCCCAGGAGGGTGAATTCCTCACGCAGCGTCAGAGTGGGTGCTGCCACCGCCGCCGCGGGATGCGAGTGTTCACCCTCCACATCCACTGTGCAGCGCAGGTGGTTGCTCACCCTGAAAAGCAACTGATACTTCTCCGGGTCATCGTTCTCCTTGTAGTCCCCGTTGGGCACGAAATAGTGATGCAACGTCCTGTAGGACATCTCCGGATAAAGCAGGCCGTTGAAATAGCCATGGCACAAACTGATCGAACAGCTCAGCAGTCACACTGAGAGGAGCCCCAACAGCATCCTGGGGTGGAGGGGAGGGAAGCTGCCCTGACACCCTAAGTGTCCCAAAATGGAGGAGGGCAAAGGCAATTCTGGTCGCGCCTAGTTTCAAGTCTTCTGGTTGTGGCCGCCTTTCTTGTAAGGGTTCATTGGGATCCACTGGGAAGCCGTCACTTGACCCTTCTTGCTCCCCGCAGAGAGTTCTCCTTTGCACCCGATTTGCCTGCAAGAACTTCAGGATTTTTTTTTTTTTTGTGACCTGATCTTCGCCAGCAATGCTGCAGGCAAGAATCGGCCACGCCTATCCCGCTTTAGGGATAAGACCCCTGATAATAAGGCCAAGGCCATATTTTGGGGGTCAATAGAATCTTGAGAATTTGTCAGTTTCTTTCTGCCCCATCTTGTAATACCATCTATATGAAGCAAAATCAAGGCAGAGTTATTTTGAGTTTCTTTTTCATGGTGTCCACTTTTCTAGGCCTAAGTTATCTTACTTGTCTTCTCCCTTAATAGTTCATTGCCCTCTAGGTCAGATCTATACTGCTTCACAATATGTTAGTAAGGATGCTTTCTTAAAACAAAAGCAAAAAAACCTCAAAAGGGCAGACTAGATGGATCACTAGGTCTTTTTCTGAAACACAGAACAATTTTCTATGTTTCTATGTTATAGTAAACTAGGAGTGGAGTTTCGTATGGAATGACACTTAAACCTTGTTCTTGTACTGACCAAAAATTTCTAGACTCCATATCATAGGCATCCTGCTCTTAAATTTCAGCACAATTTTCAGGAAATATTCAGTGGTCTGGACCAGGGGTCTCCAACCTTTTGGACCTCAGGGACCACCAAGCTCATAATTTTAAATCCAGTGGACCCCTGGGGGAGGAGGCTCAGCCGCCTTTCGGGTCTACCTGTCTGCTTCTGCGAGGCCTTCAGGTGGGAGGCCCGAGAGAAAGTGCCTGGTCCAGGCACACAGCCTGGAAAACCTCTTTTGTGTTCCTTCTTTCAAGAAGCTTGGTCAATCTGAGTGAAGGAAAACAAAGATGGGCAGACTGACGGTGGCTTGCTGATGTTGGTGGCCAGTGCACCCGGGTGGAGGAGCTGCTCCAGGATGACCAAAGGGCCAGTCCTGTGACTACCACAGCTCTGGAATATGGGACCGGGCTGTGATGGGGCTGGAAATCTCTGCCATAGGGGGTGGCATGTGCAATGTGCAACTTTGCAGGTGGTGCAATATGCAAAAAGGAGCGCAGCCCTTGCTGGCCGGAACGAGATAATGGTGCTGTTACGGAGGGTGGGGCTGGGTGGGTGCCCCAAGCAGGCTGAAGTGGCGGTGGTGATGGCTGGAAGGTGCAGGAGTGAAGTGCTCCTTGCATTTGCATGGCATCAGCATTCCGCCTTCACCATGGTATATTTGTGCCAGCTGGTGGCACCAAGGCAGCCCTTGTTTCCTGCCGTTTGGGGCTCAGAGTGATAAACCGCATCCAGGAAGCACTACAGCTTTTTTCCATCTTATCATTTCTTCCCTACATTACAGTACACTGTTCATAACTGTACTATTTTAAATTTAATCGGCATCAACCTGGAATCTTAACCGGTGCACCAGTTTTTGCACAACATAATCAAGAGAATCCAGTAAAGAAAGCAAAGCTAACAAATCTCAATTCTCCCGCTTCATGCTAAATTTCTTTTAAGAATTTCTACTCATTCCCATTTTAAATGTATAGGCATATTCATGCCTGGGATTTATCCACCAATCCAATACAAAGAGAAGTCTTTAAAGCCCGGTGTTTCTTAATCTTTGTTTTTAAATCGCACAGGCAAAAAAAAGCAGGTTGGAAGCAAATGGAGGACTTGGGAAAGTAATGATTGGGGGGGAAAAATCAATGAGAAAAACGGAGATGTCCAGAAAGGGACAGCCAATGTAAATAATAATAGTTTTAAAAAATCACAGTCAAAAGGGATTTG
This sequence comes from Pituophis catenifer annectens, assembly GCF_029215685.1. Taxonomy (NCBI): domain Eukaryota; kingdom Metazoa; phylum Chordata; class Lepidosauria; order Squamata; family Colubridae; genus Pituophis; species Pituophis catenifer. Next base: position 318,370,644 of record NW_027256881.1, on the reverse strand, counting down.
GGCAGCTAACACTGGAAAAGCCAGCTTTGGAAAGCGCCAGCTGGGTACAGAAAGAGGAAGGGGTCTTTTTTTTTTCCCAGAAAGAGCCACAGGGAAAGACGGGGAAAGAGCCAGTCGGCTTTGTGTGTTAAAAGTCAGGCAAAGATATCTCAAAGATATCTCCAGGAGGTGGAGGTTTCCTCCTCCTCCTCCTGGAACTGGTGCTGCTCTTCCTTTTCTTCCCGGCCGTAGCCACCCAACCTCTGAAGATCCAGTATTTTCACATCCAAAAGGCTAGCCGGACAGAAGGATGGAAGGGGTGGCAAGGGCTTTGTGTGGTCCCCCTGATGGGGGATAGCTTGAAGTAGACGAAGGGCTTGGCTTGGCATGGCATATGAGAGCCAGCACTGGGGTCGACCTGCCGGCTGGAGGGGAATTGCTGCGGGGGACTGATGGGGCGCTTGGGTCTCGGAGCTCTTGGGTCTCGGAGCGGTAAACCACATCAGGAAGCACTTACAGCAGAGAGAAGCAGCCGGAGTCAACCCTGGCTTTGCTGTCCATTGCAGACGTTAGATCGCCCCCCTGCAAACTGTCATCTCTCAAGGAGCCTGGCCAAAGTTTCCCATGCCGCTTCAACAGGTGCTCCTTGAGAGACGAGAGTTTGTAGGGGGCCGATCTAGCGTCTGCAACGGACAGCAGAACCAGGGTTGACTCCGGCTGCTTCTCTCTGCTAACAGGCGGCCAAGCTAACTGCCTGAAGGATCCAATCCTGTCTCTGGGAGTCAAAGCGCTGAAGCACAAGCGGCGCAGGAAACCTTGGCTGGGCTTCTCGAGAGAAATGCAACAATTTCTCTGCGGACCACCAAAATTTTCTTGCAGACCACCGTGACCACTGGTCTGGACGACTTCTGAGAATCTAACCCCTTCTTTTATTGTAGCTCCATTTTTACAGAGCATTTACATTTACTAGTACTGTGCTGTGCTTTCAACCAGCCATGCTGTATCATCTTGTGAATCACCCAAGAAGTGTTTTTTCATCATTGCCAGCTTGAAGATGTGTGGACTTCAAATCTCACAATGCCACAATCTATTCTGGAAGTTTGAAGTCCATACATTTTGCCAAGGTGAGAATTTTTTTTGCTTTGGAAGAAACTCTATTCATCTTTTTCTAGAAGCCACAAATGAAAACCTATTTATTTCAACTAGCTGGGCTGGCTTGAGCTAAATTTTAAATTGATTTTAAATTGGGTTGTTTTAATTTACGGCCAGAATATTTAATTATTTTAATACTGTTTTTTAAATTTTGTATGCTTTGTTTTTACTTAGGCTGTGCACCGCCCTGAGTCCTATTTGGAGAAGGGCGGTATAGAAATTTAAACAAATAAATAAATAAATAAATAAATAAATAAATAAATCTTCTATGCAATCTGGCACATGATCTCTCCCCAAAATATGAATGTAGGGAGGGAGCACTACCACTACAAGGAAAACTTGTAGAGAGCACAATTTTATATTGACAGATTCCCCCAGTTGTGATTTTGTCCTACTTGTGGTTGGGGTTCTGCAATACCAAAATGTGCTTTTCCAATGCATTATATCAAAATACTCACTTTACATCCAAATAAACATGGGATGCTTTATTAGAGATTGTGAAGTATATTGCAGTCTGTTTAGTTATTTTCAAATGAAATGCTGTTGCTGCGAAACCTTTGGCTTGTTTTTAATCTCATAGTGATTAAGGTGCTGGCCTAGAAATCAGGAGACTGTGAGTTCTAGTTCTACCTTAGGCACAAATGGTGGCTTAACTCTCAACTCAATCACCTCACAGGGTTGTTGTGGAGAAAATAGGAAGGGGAAAGAGTGTTGTGTATGTTCACCACTTTGAGTTACTTATAAAGTAATAAGGGTGGGATAAAAATCAAATAGCAATAGTACTTAGACTTACATACCGCTTCACAGTGCTTTAGAGCCCTCTCTAAGCAGTTTACAGAGTCAGCATATTGCCCCCAACGATCTGGATCCTCATTTTACCGACCTCGGAAGGATGGAAGGCTGAGTCAACCTTGAGCCTGGTGAGATTCGATCTGCCAAACTGCTGGCAGCCGGTGATGAGCAGAAGTAGCCTGCAGTACTGCACTCTAACCACTGCGCCACCACGGCTCATCTAAATAATAAATTAGTAATTTTTTTTACATTACACTTCTAATCTTTGGAGTATATTGCTTCACAGTTAAGAATAAGTTAAGCATATAGTTCTATTAGTTTTTACTTGAATCATAAAAATGCTTTGCAAATGGTTTATAATTTTTGTTGTTGTTTCTTAAAGGAAAACGCCAGATCCATCATTTAGGGAACCAGCTGCAACTAAATCAACATTGTCTTGATACAGCCTTCAACTTTTTCAAAATGGCAGTGAGCAAGCACTTAACCCGTGGGAGGAAGATGACCCATGTCATAGCAGCATGCCTCTACTTGGTGTGTAGGACAGAAGGCACTCCACGTATCCTTTCACTGTTTTGGCAATCAGACCATTTCAAAATGTCTTGGATATTTCTAGAATTTTATGAATAGAAGATTGTTTTCATATCTTTAAGAAAACAATAGGAAACCATTCCAAATTGGATAAATGTAAACAATTGATGGAGATAATTAATTGGTGGGAATTATTAGATTTAATGGCAGTTAGGGAAAGGTATGGATCGGACACAGGCTATCTGATTAGTTTATATTGCAATGTGTTTATTTTTCAGAAGAATCTACATCTGTGACCAATATTATAGTTCTAAATCCTGAGAGAGACACAAGTTCTCTAGGGACTTACGACTAGGTAACATATGACCAGTTCCGGTCCTGTATAGACATAGTTAAGAATGATTAAATAAAAGATGTAATTATCTTTAAAATCTTTTATTAAAAATTTAATAAATAAATAATAAATAAATAAATAAATCTTTTACATATGCATTCTAATTATAAAAATTGTGTAATTGATCTGGAGTCTAGTCAAGAGTTTGTCCTTTGCGTTAAAACTCTGCTTCTACTGAGCAAATGGTTTATTGTTTGTACCTTATTCTGTTTTAATTTCATAAATCTGCTTTTCCTGTAGCATTTTCTTCTTTTGTTCGATTTCTGGGTATGTTTCCATTATTCCACATTATTCTTGTTATTAGTGAAATTAGATTCTGATGTCCAGACAGATAAGACATCAGGGTAATTTGAGACAAATATGAAGACCATATTCTTTACAAATATATAATAAGCAAAAAACAATCCTGCAGGAATCTCATTGAATTGAAGGTGAAAAAAAATAAAACAGGAAAAGGAAAGGTAGATACAAAATTAATATAAAGAACTATAGGAAATATTATAGAAGACAAAATAATAATAAAAAAGATGTGTTGTACCTAACACATCAGAAGTTGGGAAAAATTAAAAAAATATACCAAGGAGGAGAGAACAGAGAAAATAGTGGTGGTTGCGTAGAGAAAGTGAATTTATTACATTATCATTGATTTATCACATAATCCATGGAAAAATGTTATTGATCTACTCGTAGAAAAAGTTTAGGTGGTTTGGCTATTGGCAATCATTTCTGCTTTTAAAATTCTCCTTGATCCAACAAACCATTCAGAATATGGGGCCTTTTACCCCTCCTTATTTTCAGATAGGCTGTAGCTTAAAACTATTTCCCTCCCGTTGATTGCACCATTTCTGGGATTAGATACCCTTTTCTCTCTACTTGAATTCTAAGGCATCCCAAAATACTTGAATTTGCACACAAGTTCATGCATCTCAGGGTTGTTAGATGTGGCTCTTAGAGCTAGAGTCCCTCAGACTGCTTAGGGCTGCTGAAAAAGTAGGTGATAACATGGCAAGAATGCCTGTTTGCCACTAGAATGCCACTATTGATATATTGGAGCTTGACAGAACCTTCCTTCCTTCCTTCCTTCCTTCCTTCCTTCCTTCCTTCCTTCCTTCCTTCCTTCCTTCCTTCCCTCACTCACTCACTCACTCACTCACTCCTTTGAAATAGACTTTTTAGCTTGTTACAGCAAACCTTATAAATTATTGTATCAGCTTTTCTGGAGAAAAAAGACTATTCAGTTCCGTATCAGATACTGATTTTCCTTAAGTTAATGCATTTCACATTAAAAAGCAAACTTTGTTACAATTCATTTTTTTAATATCTATTTTAAAATGTAAACTACATTGATTTAAGATTTGTTTGCTGCATTTCTTTAAAATGTTTGAAATATAGAAACATTTTAAAATATTCATTGCCAGTAGTGTTGTGAATAGTATTAAATGTGCACTTTACAGTGTACAAATAGCCCCCTATATTATATTGCAAGTTTGTTCTGTAAGACTTCACATGGTTCTATTTACCCGCCATGTTGCCAGGTGTCTGGATTTATGTAGTGCCAGACATAATGTTAGCTGCTTGTGAGGAGAACCTCTTCTTCATGTGGCAGGTCAGCTTTTGATCTACGCAAGATAATTTTTGCAGGTGTGAGAGATTTTTCTTGCTTTTTTATTCTGTATTTTTGTCTATGGTTTGACTGGTTTTTCCACTTTTATAATTTGGATAATAAATTGAAATGCCATATAAGTAGCAATTACCAGTTAGCTAGTATATTTTAGTTAGGGTTTCCAAGAGGGACAAACAACAAACTTTCCTCAGTTAAAAGAGAAATGTCTTATTTTAACAAGAGATAGCATTGCAGAAGTTGTCAGGGGGACTTTTCAAAAGAGAGCCATTCATCATTTTAAAAATATTTCCATATGTCTGGCGGTGCGGCTGTTATATATACTCTCTTTTTTGACAGATGGAAATATTTAAAAAATATTTTATGAAATAATATTAGCATTTTAATATTATTTTATTGGCATAAACTGCTTCAGTTTTCCCCTTGCATTTATCTTGACATCTGGTCCTCAGAAAGAGGTAGTACATGAGAGAGGCCATCTGGCTTAGTGATTTATGTGATTCTGTTACATAAACTCAAACAGTTAGTGGAATAGATGATAATTTTGTGAACATGGGCAAGCTGGATATATTAGAATGACTTCACTTGTACAGAGTTCCACTTAATATTCCTGCTTCCTTGCTTTTTCCCAATATGTTGGCTGCTTTTGTTACGGTGGATATGTCATTTAATTAGAATCAAATCTTATGGAGAATTAGGGAAGCAATCTCTCTTCCTGGGCAGCTAGCTACATGGAAGCATACCTATAGAGAGGGGAATAGTATTTTAATGGTTTTCATATTGAAAGGCTCCATGCTCAGCCTCTAGTACAGGGGTGTCAAAACTTGACCTAAGGGGGCCGGGGTGGGCGTGGCCAGCTTGACATCACTCGTGTCGGCCCAAGTGCTGTGCCAGCGAAAATGGAGCTTGGGAGGGTTTATGCACGGCCCTTTTTCCATTTTCGTTAGCAGAGGCCCCCGTGGGCCAGTTCTTCACTGACTCAGATCTAAATATCCAGCGGGCCGTATCCAACTCACAGCCCTTGATTTTGACACCTCTGCTCTAGCATCCTCCAATTAAACAGATCAGAGATCAAGTAGTGGACAAGATATTTGCAAAAGTTTTGGACAGCTGTTGCCAAGCAAAGTGGACTGTGATCCTGACAAAAGAGAATATTTGTAATGTACAGATGATCTTTGGAGTCCTTGGAGCTCTCTGAGCTTGGTTGTTTTCTTGCAAATGTTTCATTACCAAACTAGGTAACGAATCAGTGCTAGGAGAGTGGAGTTTGTTTTCTTTTTATATACTAGTGCCCTGTCAGTATTGGTGGGAGTGTTCTTGGTGCTTTCTTGATTAGGCTGTTGTTTACTGTTGCCTTGCTTGTTTGAATTGGTATTTCTTTGATTAGGGTATGGTTTACTTCTAAATTGTTGGCTTTGTATTAATCTTGATGTAAATCAGCTTGTTAATGGCTGATTTGTCTGTGTCCCAGTTTCCAGGAACTCTGTAGTGGTTTTGGACTTGGCTTGGTCTAGAATGCTCACAGTTTCCCATTTGAAACTATGGTTAAGTCTGTTCATAGAGATAAACAACATCTACATACCATTCAAAAGAGACAATCAAAGAATGAAAAAGGGAATAAAAAAACTAAAACACCTCTTCACCAGCAATTAACACTAGACAAATGGTCTGGTCTGTTGAAAGGTTCCTATGATTCTTCAGTCACCATGCTTAATAATGCATCTTACTGTGTGAAATGAGAAGTCATATGCTTATTCCATGTACCATATTTTTCGGACTATAAGATGCTATGAAGTATAAGATGCACCTAGCTTTTGGGAGGAAAACAAGGTGGAAAAAAATCTGCCTCTGCCTCCCAGCAATTTACCTCCTTGCAGCAAACAACAAACAGCCTAGTCAGCTTCAGCACAGCCTGATTTATCACAAGCAGCTGATTGGTGATTGGATCGGCCTCCCTGAATACCACCTATCAGCTGTTCCAGGCTATGTTGATCATTACCGCCCGTTGCTGCTGCCGCCTATCACCACCTCTGTGCACCCCATTTTTGGCCTCCGTGCGTCTTGTTTTTGTCCTGTTCCAGGTGGCGGGGATCGCTGCCACTGCCTCCAATCCCCGCCACCTGGAATGGGGCCCATGGAGTCTGAAAATGGGGCATGTGGAGGTGGCAATAGGCAGCAGCAGGGATGGGCAGTAACAGACTGTGGCGATGCCTGCAGCCTAGAACAGCTGATAGGTGGTATTCCGGGAGGCCGATCTAACCGCCAATCAGCTGCTTGTGCTAAATCAGGCTGTGCTGAAGCTGACCAGACTGTTTGCTGTTTGCTGCAAGGAGGTAAATTGCTGGGAGGCAGAGACCGAAGGGTGGGGGCCGGCAGGTGAACAGGGCTTTGGCAACATTCATTGTATAAGACGCACAGACATTTCCACCTACTTTTTTTGGAGGGGGGGAAAGTGCATCTTATATACAAAAAAATACGGTATATCTAAACCTCATGCACCCCCCCCCAAAAAAAGGTGTTGTACCTTACGATTCTTGATGAATGTATCTTTTCTTTTGATATACACTGAGAACATATACACCAAAGACAAATTCTTTGTGTGTCCAATCACAATTGGCCAATAAAAAATTCTAAAATATAACTTCTATGAATTTGTATATTTATTGCATGCTTTCAGAGTATAGCCTGTGTCTTTAATATCTTGGGAATGAAATACTTTTAATTCTTCGCTAGACTTTCAGAAAGCAGGTTCATCCCTAACACTTTTCTTGTCTCAAAGGTAAGGCTTTGGCAAGTGTCTTCCATTGATCAGTTGATCTGTTGGTTTTGGATCCTGACTATCTCTGCAATGGATTTTGATGATACTCAACCTGTTCTGGGACTTGATCCTATTGGATTTCCCATCTACATGTTATTTGACTGTTCTAAATGTGGATAACTTCTGGCCTAAAATTTTGCTGACTTCAAAGGCTTCACTAAGAAGCAATCTTAAATCATAGTAATATGGTTTAGAACATGCTGGATGAGGAATTCTAGGAACCGAATCCATAAAACTTAAAGTTACCAAGGTTGAGAAACACTTGTCTAGAAGAAGGCTGTCTGTGTATTTTCCTGGAGCAAAGCTGAGTTTTTCTTTATAAAGGATATTGAGTATTGTTTTTATGTTTGCATTTGCTCTCAACCTTGCATATAAGCTGAGGTGTTTCTTCCACTACAGCAAAATAGAACCCTCAGATTTCATCTACACAGGTCTGTTTATCAATGAAACAACACATCTGTGAACTCTACCTCCGACAGAGTCTGCTGTGCAATGCTGAGGGACTCTTTGAAACAGATTTCAACAGACTGCATGAAGCTGTAGGGAAAAGGAGGAGGTAAAAGCTGTTATGTAAGCAGAAATGTGCTTACGCAACCACAGGTATCACTTCGTATGATATTTTGAATGCTGCTTCTTTTGATATACCTTTAATTTCTTTTCATCATTCGCAAACGGAAGGTTTATTGCATTGTTCTCCAGGCACTGTGATATTTATTTAGAACATTATTCATATTGCAACAAAAGAAAACTTAGAATAGAATAGAATTTTTTTATTGGCCAAGTGTGATTGGACACACAATATATGCTTCATCTCACTCAGAGCTGCCTATTGTGACAAGTCTCCATGATCTTAGGAGAAATCTTTTCTAATTCTGGGACTTTATTTTCTTTGGAAATGGATTTTTGGGCTATCATCTTGGGTTGAAAGGATATAGGAAATTGCTTTTTATTACTGAGAATCCTTTCCATGCCAGTACTGTTTTTTAAATTTGGATTTTAACTAAAGAATGGCAATCTGACTTCTCTCTGACCCTGCAATTTCACTTCTGCATCATGTTAGGCGAATTGCGTGCGGGAACTTGTGCTATGATCTTGGCAGGAAAGTACTTGCTACTGCTCTCTGTGGCATAACCAAATAAAGGAGGCAGCCGAGACCATTTGTTTTTAAAACTTTCAGTGGACATGAAAGTTTGAACTAATATTGTAGTTATTCTGCTAAGAAGTATAAAGTCTGTTGGTAGAAGATTTTTGAAATGTGTGTCAGTGAGATTTTAATTGTGCTTGTCCTTTTGCCTTTCTTCTTGGGATTAAGGATAGTGAGTAGTCTCTTTCTTGTTTATCCTCATGCAGCATTTTTAAAAAATAAAAATACCTTGGAAGTTAGAGTCAAATCTGTTAGTAAAATCATGGTCAGTGGCCAGGATCCTCCACCATTTTAAGGAAGATTAATAGTTGTGGATAAAGTTTATGGATGTTCCGGTTGGATTCAGGCAGGGGTGAAATGCTCCCGGTTCGGACCGGATTGCCTGATCCGGTAGCGATGGAGGCGGGTGGTTCGGAGAACCGGTAGCAAAAATCCCTGCCCCCCCCTCCCCACCAAGCCACGCCCACAGAACCGATAGTAACAAATTTTACATTTCACCACTGGATTCAGAGGTGGGTTCCACTTACCTTTACTACTGGTTCGCAGTGGGAGTGCGCACTTGCATTTCTGCGCATGCGCAGATCACCCATGATGACATCATGGCGGGTGGGTGGACCCTCCCACCGGTTTTACTACCGGTTCTATAGAACTGGACCGGACCCGGAGCAACCCACCACTTGTTGGATTGTGTCCTGGGCTTAACTTTTTATTTATAAGTTGTTTGCTTCCTGGGTTCCTGCTCTACAAACAAGATGCTGTAGGAAACAACAATACATGATAGTCCTATAAATGATCTAGCAGTGAGGACAGTTCAAAGTAACAAAGTGACATAGGAAGCAACAAGTTAAGCCAGAGCCCTCACTCATTGCTCTGATCTGGGCCACTCAACCTCTAGCAACTATTACTAACTGGGAACAGGTTTCATGATAGAAAAAGGATGAAGTACTGATCCAAAATCTACCCTTCTTCCATTTTCCATGAAATAGTGATATACAATGGAAAGTCAAATTGATCTCCCAGTGACTACATGGACAGAGTCATGCAGTTTACTTGGCACACTCATTGCTTTCTTCTAGGATGGTTTTTATAGTCTGCCAGTCCAAATTCAGCCTTTTGCTTGTTAGTCTCACATTTCTCACTGCTTGACTTCCAAAACCAGACAAAAGTCTGAAAGAAGCTGCTACTTAACTGTCCTTACAAGTAATATATTACAATTTATTTGCTTGTTCTTTGTGGCTTAAATAGGATTTGAATATATATGTACGTTTCTCTACTAAGGTCCAACATTCTTTATTGTTTTGGATGTTTAGCATGTTTTCCAAATTAGGTCTTTCCAAATTTCTTAGAGATATAGTAGTCTATAGATTATAGGCTTCACATATATTAATACAAATGTCTTGAACTTTTTTCTGTTTCTAAGCTTGATTAAAATTAAGGAGCAGTTTGGATATTGCCATAGATTCTAAACAGCATTCAGTATCTGGAAGAGTTGTCTATTTTTTTTTTTTTACTAGTTTCACCAGTTATTTGACAATATGTGGCTAAAACCATAATTGGGTGTATATTATTTTCCATGTGTAATGTTTACTTTAGAAGGGAAATTGTATTGAATATGTGGATGGCAAGGGAGGGAACGATTAGGAAAATTGTTTTGAATAATGGAAGATTTGCACAATGGAAGATATTTGACTTTATTTTCCCCCTCTAACAACCTTTACATAAGAGCTGTAACAATGGGGCTAATATTTCCTACTTTCCTATGTTCATATCTATTCTCACAAATTAGTGTAACCCCGCCATTGCATCTGCAATAGAATATTAATACCAAACTCTATAAATATTTTCAACATCCATTTTATTAGTGTGTTAATTTGCTTATTGTATGTTCATGTCATAATTTTGTTGCTTCATGAATGGGGGTCATCAGGAGAAGAAAGGAAGCTAACTGCACCTCAGAAATTTTATTTCTTTGAATTCTTAAACATTAGAAGGTGTTGGGCATACAAATTCCAGTATGCTTGAAAAACTAAATCTTTTCTTTTTTTATTTTAGGAAGAGGTATGAATTGAGGAAAAGCACTAATACTTTTAAAGGATTTAGTTTTGTTTTTGTGCTGATTTCATCAGTAGGCATTCTTTCCTGTGAATAAGGTGTAGCCTTATTTAAAATTAAATCAGACCCTGTGAACTGGCTTGCAGACAAATCAGACCATGAAAAGGAGAAAAGGAAAAAAAAAAGATGAATTAAACAGGAGCCACTGAATCCAAAACTTCTGAATTATTATCAGCATTGAAACATGTTTTATATTATTTCAAAACTATATCATTTCTTTATAGACAATTAAAGAGTGTGGTTAAGAGATATGAACACACAATAAAGTTCCATGGGAAACTTTATTTAGAAAATGGGAATGCCTCATATTAACAAATCATAATTAAATAAATAATATTAAATATGTTTCTTATACTTGAGAATAATTCAGCAATTTTTAATGTTATTTGGAGACTTAGAGATTAGTTAAAAAGGATTTCATTATGTTAGAAGTATAAAATAATGGAAGGGACATTATGAAATTGATTTCCCCAATTGCTGTCTTGTTTTGGCAGACAATCATAATTTGTCAGTACAATTTTGGAAACAATAATATGGTTTAATGTTTTTTTCAATTATAAAATGTGTAATTTTTTACTATATTATATGGATTTATTTACAATGGGCTACAGCAAAAAATAAAACTCTTTTATGAAGGAAGGACAGGGCCACCTTGGTTTTATGATCTTGGATTGGTAATATATATTCATTCTCTGCTCATGAGAATTATTTTTCTATTGACTTAATGGAAATACTGATTAATGAGGTCAAGGTTTAATTTTGCTTTTAAAAGACGACTTTTAAATAAGTGTTCTTATATGTTATTCCTTTCCTTTTTTTTTAATTAACATAAACAAACATAAAACACAAATACATGTAAACACTTATACATTAACAAAGAGTCAATCGACTAACTTCTAGAAAACCTTCGCATCGGTGATTAATGTCCATTTAACCAATTTTCCTTAATCATACTATTTACAAATTCACTTGCTTATACCTTAATATATTCATTGAAGTTCAGCAGTATCTTTCTACAAACATATTAACCATTTATTTATACAATCCTACGGCTCATCTCATGTATCTATTTCTACAATTCTTGAGTTATGTTCTCCTAATGTCCTATGTTGTTGGCCCTATCCTTCTTTCTAACCATGTGTACCATTTTTGCCATAATATGTTATTCCTTTCCATAACACACACACACACACACACACACACACACACACACACACAGAGAGAGAGAGAGAGAGAGAGAGAGAGAGAGAATACAAATGTTTTAAAAATGTACATTTGAAATTTATCTCTCTATGCCGTAAGAAAATGTTACTGATTTTTGCACTGATGATGTTATTTAGTTAGGTAATGAAATGTCTTAAAGCATTTCAATTGGTGCAGATTTATTTAAAACATTTACATAGTGACCCATTTTAAAGCAAACTGGGGTGGCTTACAATGAAGAGTAAAGCAATATATACACAGTAAAAGCAAGAAACAAACAAACAAAAAACCAGAAAACCCTAGCACTGCAGCCATACTTCTTTGATACAACCCAGACATTCCCTTCCCACTCTGACCTCACCTTATCCCAACAATAAGGAGTATGATCATGTTAATGGTGAATCAGATTTGTGGATATAACTGCTTTTCTGCTTTTCTTTTGAATTTTTCTAAAATTCAAAAATATTGTCTTTAAAAACCCAGTGCAAATATCCTTGTTGGTAGGTTTAGGAAGAGGCAAACTTTAACCTTACTAGTTCATTTGCATTGATATTGGACTAAGATAAGCTGTACAGTTTTCTGTGGTGTATGTGTATGCATGGGCTTATGAATGTATGCACTTATAACATGTTTTTTATTGAAATGAAAATGTACAGTATTGTAATTAGTAAGAGAATATTAAGACAGCATTGAAAAGCAATTAAATCCAATGGAATGAATGAATGAATGAATGAATGAATGAATGAATGAATGTTTTCCCCACTATAACAGTCAGAATTTCTGAAAACTTCTGGGAACCAGAGTCACCTTGTAGGTGGGATAGACAGTATCAAAATTTAATAAATAACATAAATAAATCATGTATAAATAGAAAGTAGTGGAACACTTGACCTGGTGTTAGAGTGGTAGAGTGTAAGTTTTTAAAGGAAATAATGTCATGGAAGTAAATCACATTTAATGAATAAGAGTCTTAATCCAAAGTGCTGAAGAGTAATCAGCTTTGGGCAAAAACAGTAATGACAGAAATGGTTCATAGGGATTCACAACCTCTAGTATAGTATCTCTACACACCCTTGTTCCCACAGATACCCCCTAGTCTGGCTTCATGTTTGATCAGACTGCAGTTGGATGCATATTGGTACAACTCTTCTGTGGCAAAAGGGATTGCAACATTTAAGGTTACAGGCTGGAGCAACAATTTTTAAAATACATAGTTCTTCATTAGAAAAAAAAGTGGAAAACAGAAAACTAGCAAAACTGGCAAAGCAGGATGATTTGAGCCAGAATCATGAGTGCCTAGTCTACTGTGGTTTTTTAAAATGAATGTGGGTGTATATTTTATTTATGTTATTTTATGTAAAGAAACATCCAGAAATATCAAGTAAAGAATAAGTAATACCTGGTTCAGCAGTAGCAACTGTGAGAAGGATCTCAGAGTCCTAGTGGACGATCACTTAAATATGAGCCTGCAGTGTGCTGCAGCTGCCAAAAAAGCCAATTCAGTCCTAGGCTGCATTAACAGAGGGATAGAATCAAGAGCAGATGATGTGTTAGTAACACTCAAGGCCATAATTGGAATACAGCATCTAGTTTTGGTTGCCACGATATAAAAAAGATATTGAGACTCTAGAAAGAGTGCAGAGAAGATCAACAAAGATGATTAGGGGACTGGATGGTTGCAGGAATTGGCTATGCCTAGTCTAATGAAAAGAAGGACAATGGATGACATGATAGCAGTCTTCCAATATTTGAGGGGCTACCATAAAGAAGAGGAGGTCAACCTATTCTCCAAAGCATTTAGAGCAGTGTTTCTCAACCTTGGTAGCTTGAAGATGGGTGGACTTCAACTCCCAGAATCCCCCAGCCAGCGCTGCTTCCAAGGTTGAGAAACACTGCTCTAGATGCTTTGGAGAATAGGTTGACCTCCTTTTCTTTATGGTAGCCTCTCAAATATTCCAAAGCTTCCAAGGCTGAAAAACACGGATCTAGAGGGCTTAAAAGAAACAATAGAAGAAGCAAAACTCATCAAGGAGAAAACCTACCTAGATCTAAGGCAAAATTTCCTGACGTTAGAACAATTAATCAGTGGAATGACTTGCCTCCAGAAGTTGTGGATGCTCCAACACCAGAGGTTTTTAAAAAGAAATTAGACAACCATTTGTCAGGTATAGGGTTTCCTGCTTCAGCAGGGCTTGGATTAGAAGACCTCCAAAATCCTTTGCAACTCTGTAGTTCTGTAATCTTCTCTTCCCTTCCTCGTAAAAAAATACAGTTCCTTTGAAATCCCTGGGATTTTACCACTTGCTCTGCTGTTTGTATAGTACCAGGAACAGACATTATTTTCTTTGTTATTTTCTCAGGGAATTCAGGATGGCAATTCATGTTCTTCATCCACTATTTTTTTCCACTTAACAATGAGGCACAAAAGAAATCAACGCAGGAGACAAGACAAATATAGCTGTATCCAAAATGACATTATCCACAGTAGTTTGCATAGTAACTATGACTAAAGAGGGTTTTTGAGCTACATTTTTTCCGTTTCTATACCTTAAACCATGGCTAAGCAACGACAGCCTTCAAAGCTGATCCTGTAAGTTTGTCAGGAGGAATGGGAGGTTAAAGACTTTCCCCAGTGACTGAATCTGTATGAGAAGAGTAATATGTGAGAAATGTAAGATTTTGCTAAGCCAAACTCAGGCAAATCATATTACAGTTACTATAGTATTTAAAGTAAAAGAAATCAAGAAAGTAAAGTCTCTCTCTTAGGCTGATGAGATCCCTTTAAGGGCTCCAAAAAGATCATTGTAACCTTTTTCCTTCCCCCCCCCCCACTTTAAAGATTGTCTATTCCTATCCAAACTGTCATATCATTCTCACAAAATTATAACATATGAACTGAAGGCAGAATGTTTGCCTTGGGCTAGAAGAGACACGTGGAGCTATTGTTTCTTGTAACTGTTCTCTGGAGCAAGCTGCATCAAAATAAATTGCAGCCTTTGTGCTGGATCACAGTCAGATTTGCAACAGGACAGTATGCAGAAAAGATTTGACTGCCTTTTCCCCAGCATATTGCTGGCAGCTATTATTTTGCTAGAGGCAATTGTTATGTAGAGACTGTATTTTTCTTTTGAAGAGGTTTAGTAAATGCATGCTTAAGTATTTCTTGATTTAAAAAAAAAAACCCTGATCATGAACACATTTTATCTTGGAAATGAGACTGTTTGCCATCTTTGGAAAATTAAGTGGTCTAAAAGTTTGAAGCTACCTTTATTTTAGTAGAAATATATATTTGGTTGTCAGTCAAAAAATATAGTCACCGCAGTTGGTTTTGTTGAGAAAATTAATCGAGTCCCTGGCCCTATAACACAGTAAAGTATTGAACTGTAACATTTAATAGATATTTAAATTCAGCTACACTTTCAATACATTAGTTTGAGTCTTCAAACTAGGGATGCTTTCTTTGGGAGATTCAGATATAGATACAAATGTCTGTCCTCGTGTACATTGGGATAAGTAAATAGCTTCCTAATACTCATATAAAGAAGTCTTTCTGCTTATGGAGCTATTACAGTGTAAATGGCCTTGCAGAAGGTATTCAGCAGCCATTGAGTAAATAACAATATAACCCTGAAAAGGAGTGAGGAGTGAGGTAGAAACTCAAGATTGCCCTGCCTTGATTCTCTTTTGTGTAAAAGAGAGGAGAGAAAATCTTTGTTAGGCTTTTAAGATTCTGTAATTGTACCTTGCAACAATAAAATAGAGTTGCAATATTCCTTGTGGAGTCCATTTCCTGATTTTGCTTACCAGTGTGCACAGAATAGCTTGCTCAAGTACTGTTACAACATCAGCAACAATTTTATATTTTCAGATAACAAACCTGCACAACTTGATTGTACAGTTAATGCAGCAGTTGGGACAAGACTTGCCTTAGCCAGGAGCAGTTCAAAAATTTACTGCCTTGCCAGTATGTCTTTCCTATCATGGAACTTTACTGGAGAAGTTTGGAGGAGCCCAATATCAATTTCTGACTTTTATAGTCCAGTATGTAAATTGTTCACTAGCAAAATTTCCTACAGATAACTCTTGGTGAGATTTAGTTTTGAGTCTGCTGAAAGAAGAGGCAATCAAATATGCTGGGCCCCTCATTGAGCGCATGACATTGTTGGACAATAATTACAGAAATTCATGCAAAGAATTAGACTTGAGAGGTCTAATTATTTATTCTTGATCAGAATGAAAAGGGATGAATATTTAGCTGTCTTTGATACCAGGTAGGGCAAATTTGAGTAATAGTAATGCTGTTAAAATTGGTTAATTGAAGTCCTCTTTACATTAAAATTGGTTAATTGAGGTCCTCTTTACATTAAAAAAATATTGCCTGATTTTTTGGGGGAGAGGAGTTAATTTGTAGAACTGTATTTGGTTGACATGCTGATTTTTTTCCGAATCCATCTTTGCATTAAACTGATTTCTTTTAAAAGAGTCTTAGAGTAACTCTGCAGACACAAACTTTTTGCCAAGATGGAAAAATGCATGTTTGGCCTTCTCCAATTGGATTATATGGATTACTGGTTCTCTACCAAATGTGTACAAATGGATCCTTGAAAAGTTCAATCTGTGCTCTTAAGACAAACACTTAAAAAAGTAAGTAAGGTCCTGCATTTTCCTGGCTTTGCAAATTGTTACAGAAAGCAAACCTTAATTTTGCAGAGCACACAAAATCTCTGTCACAACACTTAAATAAAGGAATACTTTAAATATGTTTGTTTAAGAGCAATCAACATTTCAAGATTTGAAAATTACAACACTATCAATTCCTGAAAGTGACCATTCTGGTGATAGGCTATGATCAAACAGAGCACTTAGGCAATGTGTTCTGACAATTAGAACAATTAATCAATGAAATAACTTGCTTCCCAGAGTTGTGAGTGTTCCATTATTGGAAGTTTTCAAAAATTGACTGGACAACCATTTGACTGGGATGGCGTAGGGTCTCTAGCCTTAAGGAGAGGGTTGGACTAGAAGATCTCTGAGGTTCCTTCCAACCCAACTGGAGCCAACATGTTCCTAAGTAGTCATGTTCCTTTTTTAGGCCAACAAGATAGAACTCCCTGTGTGGAAAAATACTCACACAAGTCTGATTTATGTTATGTACATTTACTTTTGTCAGACCGGTATGATTCTTGTTTCCTTGAATGTGAATAAATAGTTACACTGTTTGTAAAATTAGACATTCTCTGATGAATGAACGACCTAATTGCAATTTTATGTTGTCTTATTTTGTTTGAAATTGAACATTATTATTTGTAGACTTCTAGTCAATGATTGTAATAAGGATTAACAAAACATAAATTTAAGAGGTGTATTTACTGCTTCTTTTCCTGTTTACCATGTTTAAAAAAATCTTGCAAGCTTGTGCTGGTTATGCCATCATTCTTTTTTTTTTTTTTTGTCAAATGGGCATGAATGGGCTTGAGGAAGGAAAATTAATTTTTGTTATAAGTGGAGATGAACTGTTTTTTCCTTCCTTAACTATAATGACCTTGTAGAGAGAAAATTGTTTTTTGAATTTTGTGTTTATTTTTAAGCTATGTTTTTGTTCTGAAGAGCAGAACAGAATTTGCTCAGTGGACTGCAGAACTGTAGTGGTGGAATTGAGTTTATAGAAAAACAGAAGGGCAATTTCAAACCTTTTCCCTCACAAACCCTCTGAGTCTGCAAATGCTGGCTCTGTCTCTTGCCTTGGTGCTTTAAGTACACTTTGGTGGTTCTACATTTAATGGTCTTCTCCAACCTACTGCTCTCCAGATGCTTTGGATTACCTCTTAAAGACTTTGCATTTGAAAAAGGCTTTGTCTAACATATAAAGTGATATAGGGTGACCCTTGATGTTATTTCTACTACTTTACAAATGGATATAAAAAGTCTACACATCCCTGTTAAACTTCAACAAAGTATCAGCTTAAGGGTGTGTATCTTTATGCAATATATTATGCAACCATGTTATTTTAAGTTTTTTATTATTTTCCCTACCCCAAAATACTTCAGTTTGTTTTTCAATTGAATTCTACAGCTTATATGTTGTATTAAAGGTGGAAAAAAATCTGAAATAATTTATCTTGGTCTGATTTTCTTACATCTTAAAAACTTGTCATTTTAATAGGAGTGTGTAGACTTTCTATATAACTTTGTCTTCTGGACCTGAGCAAAATCTAGCAGAAAACAATGGAAATTAGTTCTGTGATAGAATTGCTCTGCCTTTACTAGATATCATAGTGCTTCTGTTGTGTAATTGTTGGATTCTGTCTTGGCTATATTTCATTTTTTGAAGAGTTTGGTGACAGATTTCAGTTGTTACCAGGATTTCTAATGTTTATTAATGTATTTTGTAGCCCAGAAAATAATGATGTTCTGTGCAAAGTGAATATACTGAGGTAAAATTCCTTTTTTATCTGTTGTATGAAGACTCGGAAGTTACAAAAGTAGAAAAGGTCCTTCCTCAATTACTGGATTTCTCAGTTATAGAACACCTGTTTGGTTTTATTGTTTTCCACAATGGGTAGAGGATATCGAATTGCACAAACGTAAACAGCTAGAGTGGTGAGTAGTTGTAAGGAGTCAAATTGATTAGGCAGAAACAAGAGGTTCCCAACTAGAAAAAACAGTTAGGTCAAAATGAGGAGTAAGGAGTAAGGAGCTGAGGTGGCGCAGTGGTTAGAGTGCAGTACTGCAGCTACTTCAGCTGACTGCTAGTTCAGCAGATCAGCGGATCAAATCTCACCGGCTCAAGGTTGACTCAGCTTTCCATCCTTCCGAGGTGGGTAAAATGAGGACCCAGATTGTTGGGGGCAATATGCTATTTAGTATACTGTCTTTGGTGTAAGCCGCCCAGAGTCCTAGGAGAGTGGGCGGCATAGAAATATGAATAATAAAATAAAAATAAATAAATAAAATAAAATAGATCAGATGTCCCTCAAGGGCAGCAAGGAAACTATCTGTTGACACAAAATGGCAGGAGGAAAGGGTCTAGAATGTTAATCCCAGAATGCTTTATCCAGAATGCTTTAAGAGAGGGGTGTAAAGCTCTGTGAAAAGGTATATAAGTCTAAGTGCTATTGCTAGTGCTGTTACCACATAACCAAACCATATAATAATTGTAAGACAGCTTTTCTGATTTTTGATACCAGTGGGTTACGGCTTTTGGTTACATACTGGTACTTTTAAATAAAAGCCATTATAAGAGATTGACTAAATGCAGTTTAAATGTTTTTGGAATATTAGAATCTTGTTTAAGATAGCCAAGTAAACATTTAGATGTAGTGGATGAAAAGTGGTAGGTGGAAATGTTGCATGCAGAGATCTGTCTGTCTACATGCTTTTCAAGAATAATATACCTGAAACACTGCCTGAAGCTGAGCAGTAATCTGCCTTGAGCTCTGAAGCGCTCTTCAGTATGCTTCATTCAACAACTTTTATCTTTTGACAGCTTAATTCTGTAGCTCTTAAACTGGAGCTTATCTTGTAAATAAAGAAACCATATTGCAGATCATCTTTTCAATTAACTAGGGCCCAGAATAAAATAAATTCAGCAATGAGTGGGTGATTTCTCACTAAAGGTACTATTTAGTACTAGCTCTCCTGTCTCCCACTGTACTTCCTATTCTTAAAAAAATTTTTTTTCTTTAATCCCCTTATTTATTTTTAATTCTTCTCATTTTCCTGTCCTCGTAGAGTTTCTGGTCCTTTTTCAACAATGTAGTTTATTCTTTCTATGACCCCAGAAAATCCTAGATAATGATTGTTTGGCAATTTCCATAGCAATGTTATTTTCCTTAAATTATCATGAAGACATAAAATTGCACCATACCCTAAAATGCACTTTATTTGGTAGGATATGCATGTGTGAGTGGGGGGGGGGGAGGGAGGGAGATCAGTTGTGTATAATACGCCAAGCTATAGTTATCATATATTTTTGTCTATAGAACATCTATATATTATTTAATAAACTCTGATTATAATGGCTAATTTATGATCTGCGCTGTTGATGGCGCAGTGGCTAGAATGAAATATTCCAAGCTAACTGCCCACAGCCAGGAGTTCGACTGCCTCAAGGTTGACTCAGCCTTCCATTCTTCCAGTAATATGAGAACCCAGATTGTTGGGGGCAATATGGTGTCATTTGTAAACGGCTCAGAGAGTGCTCTAAAGCACTATGGAGTGGTATATAAGTCTAGTGCTATTGCTGTCTCTTGTTGCATGTAATAAGGTTTTTTTTCCTCAAGGATATTGTCCATGTACAGATTGTAAAAGCATAAAATTATTCATCTACTTGCCTTTTAAAATTTCAAAGTCATTAGAAAATTCCTGATTGGGGAAACATATAACTATATTGTTTAGGGTACATGAAATTATAAATTGAAGTAAAGATGCCATGCAGTCAGGTTTGATTTGTGATGACTTCATGGATTCATTTATGTCAGTTAGTAAGATCTAAGTGATTCGCTACTGCCTGCTTTTGGATTGTTTTTCAACTTCCCAATACAGTTTATAGTCCTGGTGTTCCCTTTTGTTCTCTGTTGCTCTCTAATCCAACCCAACCCTATGTAGGTTCCAGACTAGAATGGCCAGTGCCACTTATCTGCCAAGATTTTACAAGGATTCAAAACAATAATATACATCAAACTTTCTAAACACTTGCAAGTACTATTGCTTTGTAAATGACAGAATTGCTGTCATAACCGACTCAATTTTGATGCAAACTTTGGCAAATGATAGTAAACTCTCTGATTTCATCACATTTCCCCTCTTTTACCATTATCCTTGATTTAGTGTTTTATTGTAATTTCTTTGATTGTTCTGAGCAACCCAGAGTCACTGAGAATCAGGTGGCATCCAAGTATTCTTATCTATTCACAAAAATGTGAAGTCACAGATGCCAGTTCTTTTAACTGGTGTTGACCTTCATACGCATCATATTCTTCTCAAGAACATAGGAGGTCATAATGTATCAGCATCAGTTGTTTCCAACATTTAATGATCCAACAGTGTGATAATGAATTAAACACATTTTACAATTAATCAATAAATTGCTTTTTATCTTTGGTAATTGTGGAGAACTATTCTATCAATCAGAAGTTGATCTCTTGCCCTATACTTTTCCTTTTATTTCCTGTGTATTTTACTGGAAGGATATTGTTTTCTTCCAAATAATCTTGTATGCCGTCTGCTATTATGTCTGTGAGTAATTTAAACTTTGTAGGAAGCATGCTATAGAACTGTAGTTCCCTGGTGTTATTCCTTTTGCTGGGTCTTTTTGAATCAGATAAATTTTGCTAGATAAATTTTGCTATTAACTGGTACCTGGTTTCTCCTTTATGCAGTATTTCATTACACTGGTTAGCTATAATTGAATATAAGCTAGTCAGATATTTGAGTCAAAAGCCATGCAGTTGCTTATTTCCAGGATACATCTAGTTTTTAATAATGTTCATTCAGTTTTTAACCATTTCTATTGTTACATTAGTTCTTCCATCTTCAACTTCTTTTATCATCCAGCACTTTTGTTACAGATTTTTTTGAGTTTCCCATACATCTTTCCAAAAATAGATTATTTTCTTTCTGTTTTGTTTTCCATTTTCAGAATTTATATTGCCATTTATACTTTGGTAGGATCCTATTATCTGATTGAAATAGCTGATTTTGCTTAAATTGGATGATTCATGTCACATACTGTTCACATTTTCCAGCTATTGATGTTATTTGTTGCTAAAGCTTCCAATTTTTGTGTTGCCAAACCAGTATTTTTTATTGAAAATAAAAAAAAAAAAATCATTGTCCTGATCCTTATATTCTTCAGTTTTTTTCTCTTGTATTTTTTAAATTACTTGCATCTGATTTTAATTTCTTTATTTTGGCTTCTAGCTGGCTCTTCTACATTGGGATTAAATATGATTTTGCTTTTGGTTTTCTAATTTTGACACTCATTTCTTTTGTAACCACCATTACTGCATTGTAGGAAGCTGAATGGTCTGTTCAATAGATGCTACCATATTTTCCGGCGTATAAGATGACTGGGCGTATAAGACGACCCCCAACTTTTCCTGTTAAAATATAGGGTTTGGGCTATACTCACCATATAAGACTACCCCTCTTCCAATGCACACCAAATAAAAATTAAAAAACATCAACTGGCTCACCTACAATGTAAAAGCAGCTGTGCTAGTCCCAAAATGGCCTCTGCAACAAGCAGGAACCTCACACAGCCACAAAAAGCCCCCCAAAAAACTTTCACACTCTACACATACACAACACAACTGGCTCACCCACAATGTAAAAACAGCTGTGCTAGACCCAAAATGGCCCCTGCAACAAGCAGGAACCTCACACAGCCACAAAAAGCCCCCCCAAAAAACTTTCACACTCTAAACACACACAACACAACACAACTGGCTCACCCACAATGTAAAAGCAGCTGTGCTAGACCCAAAATGGCCCCTGCAACAAGCAGGAACCTCACACAGCCACAAAAAGTCCAAAAAACCAACTTTCACACTTTACACACACAAAATTCCACATACAGCTTTGTGAGATTTTGTGTGTTTGTGTAGTTAGAGTGAAACACTACAAAAACACACTAAATCTCAGAAAGCTGCACAAATATTATTTTATTTTATTTTATTTTTATTTTTATATGAAAGCTAAATTTAAAACTTCCTAAACTTTAAATGGCTAGGTCTAAAAAAGAACAACTAAAAAACCCCCCAATTATAACCCCAATTGACTATTTTTTTTAAAGCTCCCAAAGGGGAAAAAAACTTACCCAATAGAACAGAGATCTTCAAACTTGGCAACTTTAAGACTTGTAGACTTCAACTCCCAGAATTCCTCAGCCAGCTTTGCTTTGCTGGCTGAGGAATTCTGGGAGTTGAAGTCCACAACTCCCTGCTTGCTTGATTGCAGGCAGGGAGTTGCTTGCTGATGGAATAGATTCAGGCAAGGAAGCAAGGCAAGCAGCTGAGGTAAGCAAGCTGGAGGGGGAAAACTTTTTTCCTTTTACATGGTTTCTGGCGATCCCAGCTGAGTTGCAGGGAACTCAGCTGGGATCGTCAGAGCTGGGATCGTCAGAGTAAAAGGGAAAAAACTTTTTTCCTTTTACATGGTTTCTGGCGATCCCAGCTGAGTTGCAGGGAACTCAGCTGGGATCGTCAGAGCTGGGATCGACCGACAGAGCTGGGACCGTCAGAGCCATGGTTCTGGCGATCCCAGCTGAGTTGCAGGGTACTCAGCTGGGATTGTCAGAGCTGGGATCGTCAGAGTAAAAGGGAAAAAACTTTTTTCCTTTTACATGGTTTCTGGCGATCCCAGCTGAGTTGCAGGGAACTCAGCTGGGATCGTCAGAGCTGGGATCGCCAGAGCCATTTAAGGCTCGTCAGAGCCTTTTGGGCTGGTCTGCCTGGTTACAGGAGAACGACACCTGGTGTATAAGACGACCCCCGACTTTTGAGAAGATTTTCATGTGTTAAAAAGTCGTCTTATACGCCGGAAAATACGGTACTTTAATCTTTCCCAGTGCCTTATTCACATTTTTCATTTTAGGTGCTAGGTCTTTCTGGGCACTACTTTCAATGCTGGCAGCCTTTGCCTTTTCATCAGTAATTCTGCATATAGCATAATTTTATCTTTTAATTCTTCTTGTCAGGATGGATTCATAAATTTTGCTGTTTGATTTTGGAATGGAATCTAGGTTTGACCTGGGGCTGCAAAATGGGTCCTGGAAAGCTGCAATATGAATAGTGAATTGACCACCTTCAGAATAAAGGTTCAGTGCTCTACTCTACCATTACACTTGTAGTGCATGCACTTTTTCGTGCTTAAATATATTGCTATGTGAATGAGATGGCGGGGTCTCCAAATTTGATATATAAATAAAATAAAAATATCTAGTTTTGAATTATTCGGCCAATATGAAGCATGAATCCTCCCCCCCCCTTCACTTACTATGCTTCTGTTTTTGATCCATTTGATTTACTAAAAATCATATTCGATTCTGGCATTGGCTGGGAATATTTTTATACTTGTAGATTAATTTTTCTTGGTCACAATTGACTTCATCAAGGTCATCAGTGCTATTTCAGTCACTCGGTTCTTGTTCAGATGTGTCTGGTTAAGTCAGAATTTGGGTCTGGAAAGAGCTTGAAAATTTTGCTATTGGTTTCTTTCCTTTCCTTTCTGCCAGCTCCTAGTATTTTTATTTTGACATAATAATACCTTGCATGCTTTAATTTGGGTGCAATTGGACACAGTAGCTTGTATTGAGGATCATTTCATTGTAGTACAACCAATTGAACATTTGTAACTAGATCTAAACTTTGCTGTATTTAGTGTTCTTTTGTTCTTTATATAGTTTCTTTTGTGAGGGACATGAAATATCCATCTATAAATAGTTGCCAAATGGCTTTGCCCAAAGGAATAATATTGCAAACAAAAGGGGCTTGACTGCCTAAGGGGCTCTCAGTGTTTGCACGGATAATATTGAACTGGATCCTATCAAGGGGGACAAATGTTGGTTTGTATTTTGCATTCCAGCCTGAGGAAAGACCTCAAATAAGCCTTGCTCCAGCCTTGTGACCTTTCCTTTTCCAGCAAGTTTTTGAGAATGAAATCACTATTTCTGTGATTCATAATTCTCCAACTTTTCATTCTCTCTCCCTCCCCAACACTAGAAAGCTTGCAAACAAAAGGATTGTTTTTACAACTGCTTCCTACTGATAATTGCTCTCACTCAGGCCAGCCCAGCAATAGCAGATCCCACATTTTATCTTTGTTCCGTAGTTTGGCACCTAAACATTGCCAGATATTACTAGACATGGATTAAATGTTTGTGGTTTGAACTTTTCTTGTTCTTATTTATTAATGGGTCTCTGAATCTCCTTCAAAGGAAGTTGATGACTGATAAGATTTTGCCTTGCTTCCAAATGTGGAAGCTACTCATTTGGGAGCTGCATTTCATCTGTACTGTTTTTAATCTCAAGAATGGAGTTAAGCTTTTCCACTTGATTCAGCTCTTTTGAGTTATAATAATAATTGTGGCCGTTTTTGTAGGTTTTTAAAAGTTTATATTTGAGCATTTGGTTGTCTTAAGTGTGTGACAGGCATAAATTGAAACAGTAAAATATAATGCAAAAAAAAAGCATAATTATAAATAATGTCAAATCCAGTCTAAACATCTGGCTGACTGTGTGACTAATCATCATAATAAAAAGAATAAAAATAATCCTTTTGTGCTCTATATTTAATCAGGCAGTACTGTGCTAAGCCATTATTCATTCTTAGAGTTTGCATGTGTGCTAGGCAGTCTTTGCTGTGGCAGATTCGAGGAGTTTGAAATATTTGACTGTAGGATACATATCTTGATACAGAAAATTCTTAAAGTGAATATAAAGAGAAAACCAGATAATTTTCTTTTGGGTTTAATGAAAAAAGAGACCTGGAAAAAAAAATTGGAACTTTGATATTATATATGTTGACGGCAGCAAGACTTCGTTATGCACAGAAATGGAAGGTCACCTCGATCCCCACAATGGATGAATGGCTGCTAAAATAGATGAAGTTAGCGGAGATGGCTAAATTGACTCTTTTGATCAAAGGAAAAAATATAAATACTTTTATTTCTACTTGGAAACCGCTTCTGGACTTTGTGCTTGAGGTGGAACAAAATGAAACTTTGATTTTGGGTTTTACCGATTAGATTTGTTGTTACAGAAATGGCTAGTTTATACTATTATGTAAAAGTAAAAAGTTGAGGTTTGATGTTTATGCCTTATTCTACTGCACCAAAGGAAGTTGGAAGTCAATGCCTTTTTTTTTCTTTTCCCCCTTTTCTTTCCCCCCCTTTCCCCTTTCCTTTTCCCTTCCCTATTTTTCTACTATTTACTTTTGTATTTTCTTTGTATGCTATATTATAAACTAATAAAAACTGTTTAAAAGAAAAAAAATGAAATAGAAATGTTTGTCCAGCTGTTGATTTGCTGGCCTCTGCAACTGCCGGAATCTAGGCCAGGTAATTATATAAATTACTGTGTTTCCCCGAAACTAGGACCTGTCCAGATAATAAGCCCAGTTGGGCTTTCGATCGCATGCGCTAAAATAAGCCCCCCTGAAAATAAGCCCTCCTTCCAAATACTTAGATGCATGCAGAGCTGCCGCCCAAGCAACGCGACTTGAGGCAAGGCCGGAGAGGAGGGTGACCGGGGGGGGGGGGAGGGGAGTCCGCAGTCCCAATGAGTGGATTTTGCAAGCAGCCTCCCTCCCTCCCTCCCCTGACTGGAAGGCAGCACCGGGGGCTCCTGCCTCGCTTCCCTGCCTGCCCACCCAGCTCCACACAATGGGAGGATGCAGAGACATCCCGCCGTTTCCCCACGTGGAAAGGAGCCCCCCATGGATGGGTGGCAATCAGCCCCCGTGGATGCCAAAAGCCCTGCTGCAGAGGAGGAAGAGTGGGGAGGGGGGTCTCTTGGCCGGCTCTGGGGAAGGGTGGGGGTCGCCTTCCCCTTCTGCCTGCTGCCCACGTCCCCAATCCAACCTCATCCTCGGCAAACCTTTTTGTTTTTTGTGGGTCGGATGCTAAAATGGCCTCAATCTGCCAGGACCGGAGCTCCAAGACAGGACTTCCGCCAGGCTGGGCTATCAATGTAAAGATTTTAATTGGTTTCAAATGGGATTTTAAATTCGGGGTTTTATAAATTGGGCCTATTATTTAATAATTTTAATTATTTTTAAATTTTGTCTGTCTTTGTGTTTTTAATTAGGCTGTACACCGCCCTGAGTCCTTTGGGAGAAGGGCAGTATAGAAATAAAATAAAATAAAATAAAATAAAATAAAATAAAATAAAATAAAATAAAATAAAATAATAAAATAAAATAAAATAAAATAAAATAAAATAAAATAAAATAAAATAAAATAAAATAAAATAAAATAATAAAATATAAAATAAAATAAATAAAATAAAATAAAATAATAAAATAAAATAATAAAATAAAATAATAAAATAAATAAAATAAAATAAAATAAAATAAAATAAAATAAAATAAATAAGAGGAGCTAATTGAAAGGTTCATCGACAGCTGAGATCCCTCCCCATTCCAGCTCTCTCTCTTTTTTTCTCTTTATAATCTGCTATTGGCAAGTGGGAAACAGAGTGGCTTAGGGGGAGGGGGCAGTGAGGGGGATGCTCCGACAAGCCCACCAGCCAGGTTAAATGCTTGGGGGGCGGAAAGGGGTGTTGTGGGGGAGAAGGCGATCACGATGACGATGCCGACGACTATGCCAGGATGCCAGAGTCCCCGAGGTGGCCGCTCTGGCATCCAACTTAGCTGGGCGATCCCCAGTGAGCAGAAGCCAGAGAAGGGAAGGAGAAAGAGGAGGAGGCATCTCACTTCTCCGTCACCCCACCCCTCCCCACCTACCCCCCTCTCGCTAGCCGAGATCAGCAAGCCAGATTTGGGGAGCTGAACGTGCTGCCGCCGCCCGGAAACAGAAGAATGTGAGAAATGGGCTCTCTTGCAGGCCTCCTCTCTCTCTTCTTCTCCCGAGTCTGGCTCACCGAATCTGGCCTGCTGAAGTTTAGGGATAAGACCCCCCTATTGCGGGGGTCAAAAGAAGATAAGAGTTCCCCTTATTTTCGGGGAAACACGGTATTAAGAAAGTATACATGAAATGTTTTAAATGCTATGCAACTCAAATTTAGTTGCTGTGCAGCTAAATGCAATCTGATCACTTAATAAATATTTAAAATTAAAGTGAGCTACTTTTTACTAGTTTTTGGCAATAAATGCCCATTCAGAAGAATGGATCCACATTTATGACCTCAGCATTTGCTTAATAACTGCAGGTTTGCTTAAGGACCACTTCAAAAAATATTGTAAAATTGGGTATGGTTCCATGGTTGTCTCAATTTACAGCCGGGATGATTTATGACCTGTAAGATTTACTACCTAGAAATGACTACCTGTATAGATATTAATGCATTTTTATTCTACCCACACTCAACTGAATCCAACATTTTGTTTGCTTTAGTAGGATAGATTACAGATAGTTCTCAATTTACAACCACAATTGGAAATAGAATCTCAATTGTTAAGTGAAGCAAATGGTAATAGCAATAACAATTGCAACAGCATTTAGGCTTGTATACCACCCCATAGCACTTTACAGCACTGTCTGGACAGTTTACAATGTATTTGCATGTTGACCCCAACAATCTGGGTCCTCATTTACTGACCCCGGCAGGATGGAAAGCTGAATAAATCTTGATCGCATTGGTGCTTGGCAGCCAGTTTGGTCTAGTGGTCTGGAAAGACCAAACTAGAAAGTAGCAAACTGAGAGTTTAGTCCTGTCTTAGGCACGAAAGCCATCTCGGTGGCTTTGGGCCACTCCCTATTCCTCAGCCCAACTTACCTCACAGAATTGTTGTGTGGAGAAAATAGGGGGAGGAAGATGTGTTGGATATGTTTACTGCCTTGGGATACAAATAAGTAAAATAAAAACAGTCGTACACGGCAAGCCAGTTGCCAAGTGCCCAAAATCTGATCACATGACCATGGGGTCCATACAAGATATTTTACAATGGCCAGAAGTGCTTTATGGACCATAAAGCCCCCTTTCTGGCTCCATCATAACTTTGTGTTGTTGTTAAAGGACTAGTCGTAAGTCAAGGACTACCTGTATGTTTAACCTTTTCAGATTTAGTTCCCTCCATTATTTCTGGGGATTGGGGTAAACTCAAGTAACTTTGTAGTTGAAGAGAAATTTAATGTAGATTTGATCTTGTCAGCACTTCTTAACTGTATCTTGTACTGGCTTTCTTTTAGCAAAAATTCCCAGCATTAGGACTGAAGTTGCCTCCTTATTACTAAAACATTTAAGATGCAGTATGAGACTCTTCTGATGAATTCTCATTCATTAGGACCTAGATGCTTGTCAGTGAATTACATTTGTAGAGAATGCAAATGAGTTAATCTATGTTTTTTCCGCAGTCTCCTTTACTGTATCTATTTTGTTCTAGAAGTTTTTAAGGAATGTAGGGGATAGCAAATTAATGAAAATAGTTCTCTGACTTTTCTATGCGTGTTGCATGAGTAAACTACAGATAGTCTTTTTTGAATAACTGCCTTGTTAAGCAGTTATGTTGATGTAAAAGTAACTTTACTACCAATCCTCATTATGACATTGGCAGGTCTGGGAAGGAAAGGAAACCTGAAGTGAGATCATAGCAACAATCACGGTTTCACATAGGAACAGCTTTGATTAACAACTGAGTTTCCCCCCTCGCCCCCTTGAATAAAGACTAGCTATGCTTACTTATTTAACTTTGGTTCCAAGGAAAAGTAATTAAGCTCTACAGTACAGTGCTTTGGTTTGTTGCATATGAGTGAATGATTAATTTATAAGGAAACTAGAGAGTGATACCTTCAAAGAACATAAAAACCCAACCTTCTGACCTCAAAATTACAAACTAGGCTATAAGTTCATTCTGGCTGTTTGCATAGTTTCATCCTTTGTTTCAAGGTCATTCATATTTGGGAACTGGCTTTTACATATACAGATTCTTCTTTATATAGCTTTTCTTTGAAGAGCTAGTAAGAACTGATTGGAGGCTGACAAAATTGTTTCTGAGTATTCTGGAACACTAATAAAGCCACACCCTCTTCTTTTATAGGTAAAATAGTGGTCTAAGGGTGTGTCTGTGTAAAAGTTTTGCCTGAAGTTGGATATGCTTATGCCGGCCATGTAAACTTGTGTAGCTTATGTAAGAAGGACCCAAAGAATCAATGCAGCCTCTGTGGTTTTGTTTTTTTATGTTAAGCTAAGTATGACTGATTTACAATACCAGTAGATCTTTGCATTTTACTCTAACACAATATATGCATACTTTTAAAAAGCCTGCATACCACACGTTTGTATCGAAATTGCACATCATATTCATGTAGTGTGGTGCATTTTTATTGACAACTGAACAGTAAATTACGGAGTTTTTTCCTTAAATCTTACTTCTGTTATGGCAGTAAATAAATCACTATCTGCTTCTGTTTCTTCATCTGCAGTATTAGAACAATTAAGATTTACTATATAAATTAATGTAAGTATTATTGATTTCATTAAGGATTTGCTAGTTAAATGATCACGGATACCTTATTTCTACCTAATAAAATACAAGGATTTTGGCAATTTACTGAACTAAATCAAACTAATATTCAGTATGTTGCTTACTCAGCTGAATGATTTACATACATTTCTTTATTTAGCAAATTTATATGGCTGCCCATCTCAAAGAATGTGACTCTGAGCAGTGTACAGCCAGCAGCAATTAAAAACAATATGACAACTATTCATTAAAATAATGTGATTAAAATAAATATAAACAAAAGCCAAGATTGCTGGAGGATAACAACCACTTAGGTACAATATAATGTTGATTCAAAGGAAAATAAGCTTAGTACTTTATTCCAAAATGCAGCAGTCTGCTTCTGAAATTATTTTGAGAATAAAATGGACTGCAAGTGAACAGATGTGGGCAGAGGGAGAAAGGGCAGAGCTGCCCAATGATAATTAAAAATAGAGATACAGTGGAAATTTGGGATGTCCAATGTATAATTGGACATGCTTCCCACTTCTTTTGACAATATTTACTAGATAATGCTGCATGTGTTGAACTAAAGGTACATATACAATTTACTAGAACCTAGTAGAGACCAGAATTTGAATTGGAGGTTGGGTTCACAGAGCAATCCTGATTTTGGGACAACCCATAACTATTTTTATAGAAGGCTTTGAGGAAAAATCATGTTTTAGTTAAAGACTGGAGAAATGAAGTCTGGGATTCTGGATTTTATTAAGATTTATTCTCCATTCCTTGTGACAGTTGCTATGTTAGGCACAGAGGCTGCTAAACTTTGGCAGAGGTTTTGTGCCTCTTAACATTCAGCTCTGTTTTGAAATCTGTATGCATTGTTGGCCAAGATAACCATTTAAACCTTAAGCAAAGTTTATAACAAATAAAGCCAAGAGCAAAATCCAACTTAAATACTTGTCTGCATCCTTCCTTCCCCCTCTTAAGTCCTCACCGTTTCTTTGCTAAGAACTGGAATATTTAGATGTCCTGTTTTGTGTGCTTCCAGAATAAAATGTTTTTTGTCTTTTTCTTGTTGACAGTCAAATATTATACATTAGGAATGTGTATGCTCTTAAGTTCCTTAACCTCAAGAATAGACATGCTGCTTGACCTCAGTGACCTCCTTCAGGTAATTGTAACTGCTTTTGTTTAAATATTCTGTTAAAACATTAACACATGCCAAAAACTGAAAGCAGAGAAATTATAATAGCAGCTTTATTCAAGCAACTTTTGTTGTCTTTTTCTCCCATTTAGCTCTATTGGTTTATTTAGTGCAATTAGAATCAGGTGTTTGGTATATATCACTCCATTTTACAAACAACAGATCAACAATATAATTGTGATACTAATAATTAGGCTGCCAATGCTGTGGGCTTTATACTCTGTTCAGATTTATGTTTATGTATTCTATTTTAAAAGCAGATTTAAAAAATATTGGCAAAAGCAGGTGTTCAGTTCTGTAAAGCTGGAGGGAAATTATTTTAGCAGAAACTTCAGAAGTTGGCTTGAAAGAAGCATGCTGGCGAAATTATATATGTATTATTTCTTAAGTAACAATTTTCCAACTTGAGGCTCATCAGATACATTGGGATGGAAAATCCAAGAATATAGCATCTGGAATGTTAGAGATGATTTCCCCACATATATTATAATGATTGTCATCTGCATGAGAATGATATAACTGAAATATGCAGGGTGAAGCAAAAACTAGAGGTCCCCAACCTTTCTGGCTTCACGGATCAGTGGCAGTGGAAGCAGTGGGTTCCCCCCCCCCACATGCGCAATCTAGATCCTGCGCATGCTCAAACGAAGCTTCATATGCTCACCCATTGTTTGCATGGCCCAGTTGCCAACAGGCTGTGGACTGGTACTGATCAATGGACCAGGGGCATAGACAAATACAGGTAGTCCTCAACTTACAACAGTTCATTTAGTGACTGTTCAAAGTTACAACAGCACTGAAAAAGTGACATGACCGTTTTTCGTACTTATGTACATTGCAGCATCCCCATGGTCACGTGATTATGTGACGCTTGGCAACTGACTCATATTTATGACAGTTGCTGTGCCTTGCATCATGTGATCACGTGTGACCTTCAGACAAGCAAGGTCAATGTGGGAGCCAGATTCGCTTAACAACCATGCTACTAACTTAACTACTGTAGTGACTCACTTCACAACTGTATCGCTTAGCAACAGAAATTGTTGACTCAATTGTGACCGTAAGTCGAGGACTACCTGTGCATTGCCATCTTAATAATTATAAATGTATGTATTTATTCATGTACAAGTCTTATAGGACTGTTCATCTCATGTACCATAACCTTGAGCAGTTCACAAGACAATGAGAAAACATCAAACCATAACAAAAACTCCTGCTATTTCAAAGAAATTTTTTCTCTACACATCAGCATTCCATTTTGCTGAGCTCCGACCTACTCTACCTAAGTGCTTGTGGGGAAAGCCAGTTCTTTGAGGCTTTCGAAAGGCTTCCCCTGTTGGATCCCAGGGGAAAAGGTGCACTACCTGAGTCCCACCAGATGACAACATTTAAGGAACGAGACCTAGAGTGTGTGTACCATATCCGCCCTGATAGAATGAGTACATACGTTCAGGGTTTTGAAGATGATAACCATCCCCTTGAATTTTACCTAGAAAGAAAGTAGAAATTCACACAGCCGCAGTATAGTATGAACAAACTGTGGAGTTCAGCTCATCAATGGATGATCTCTGCCTGTGACCTCATATAGAGAAGGAGTGAGAGAACTGAGCCCTGAAGTAACCCACAGTGCAAGGACCTGGAGTTTGACACGACCCCCCAGCACTGTCTGGAACCAACCACAGAGGAAGGAAGAAAATCATCACAAAACTGTGTGCTGGAGCTGGTTTAGAAGAATACCATGTAAATGGTATCAAATGCCACTTGAGAGTTATAAGAGGGCCAGGATAGATTCATCTCCTCCCTCCCCCATCCTGAGCCCTCCAAAGATTATCCAGACACAACCAGTGCTATAGCCCCCCCTGAACTCTGCCTGAAAAGGGTCCAGATAATCTGCTTATTAAACGGATAATTTGCAACATCATTCTTATCTTTATGATATCTGGTTTATCTCTTATGGTCTTAGATATATTGGATTAGAATACATCTTACTTAGCAAGCGCCTTATTTAGCAACCATTCCTGGTTATGATGGTGATGAAAAAGTAACTGCACTAGTTTTCACATTTACAACTTTTACAGGTTTGTAAAATAAAGAAAAGCTTCATAACTACAGTTGTGGTTTCACTAAGCAACTAATTAACTTAATGACAGAGTTGCCAGCTCCAATGTGTTTGTTAGAAAACGACTACTTGAACTGCTAAATCTTATCAAACGTCTTCAGCTTTTCTGATCTTTCTTTCAAATGGTGTTCAGCACAGAACTGTATTAATAGCTAATATATAACTACATCATGTATTATAAACTATATATTATTTTTTCTATTGTGCCCTCTTTCATAAAAGTCATATGCCTTTTCTGAAAATAAAATTGAAAACAAACAAACAAAACAAACAAACTGAAGATTTGGATACCAAGCTGTCAGTCTTTATAATGGAGAAATGATGTATTCTGTATTAGTACATATTATCAAAATACCTGCAGACAGAAAACAAATAAGTAGGCAGATTTATGCCAGTTACAAAGCTTTATTTTAATATATGTTAATATAATTCGTTTGAAGTGTCTCTGTTTAAGAAACACTTTTTTAAAAAAAATACTTAATTTATGAAGTCAATATTAACTCAATGGAATTTATTACAAGCCCGAAGCTGAATTCCAAAATAATTTCAAGAATTCTTAAAAAGAGCCTTTTAGATAATACTTTCCAAAAGCAAATCACAACTCTTTCATATAGTAGAAATGAGGGAATGTTGATTATCCCTACATGTGTTGGGTGTCCCACAAAGAGTTAGTGATCTTTCCAGAATAATAAAAAAGGACAGTTTTTCTTTTTCAGTAAGGAAATCAGCCTTTTCTGATGTGATCATAACCAACAAGGAAGGCAGAGTAATCAGACTGGAATTAATTGGAGAATTAACTTTGGGTAAAAGTAATTGTGTAATACTGCACTTCTTGATTTTACGGGGAAATTAAAAAGAAATGAAATCATACATCTACCTTGAAATTGAAGAAAATGGATTATATGGCAGGAGTAGTTAATGGAAAAAAACGAGTCAAAACTTTCTGAAAAATGGAGAGACTAAAAGCAAAACTGCACACAAGTCCAACAAAGAAGAAAAGAGGCGTTGGACTTACCGTGAACGCTCTTTCTCCAGGGGATGCGGAGTGGGTCAGAAGTGGGATGATCCAGCTCGTCTGGCCAATCACTGAGTCGGATAAACTTGGCCACGCCTACTCAGGCCTCCCTTCCTTCCAGTTTGTTCGACGAAGGCAGATCTGCAAAACAGTCTCAAGCCTAGAAATACAAAGGAGAAATCGCAGACGGGAGGGGCTGACCCACTCCGCATCCCCTGGAGAAAGAGCGTTCACGGTAAGTCCAACGCCTCTTCTCCCACTGGGATGCGGAGTGGGTCAGAAGTGGGACATACCCAAGCTTGCTAATTCGTCGGGCGGGAGGTCTGCGAAGGTCGATGTCGGGGTGCCAGGTGAACCTGTTGGAGGACTCTCCTTCCGAAGGCTGCCTCGGCGGAGGCAAAGGTGTCCAAACGGTAATGCTTGATGAATGGAACAGGAGAGGCCCAGGTAGCTGCCCGGCAAATTTCCTCGAGGGAGGCCTGCGTGGCCCAAGCAGCGGTAGTAGCTGCACTCCGTGTGGAGTGAGCCGTAATATGACGTGGAATGGGGAGAGATCGTGAGTCATAAGCTTTGGAAATACAAGCTCGGATCCAACGCCCTATGGTGACTGAAGAAACTTTGGATCCCAAAGATGAGGGTTGAAAGGAAATAAATAGGGCTTCGGAGCGTCTTGAGGATGAGGTCCGAGAGATATATATTTTTAAAGCCCTGCGAACATCAAGGGTCCGCCATTTGCGTTCTAGTGGATGAGATGGATTTGGGCAAAAGTTAGGCAGGATAACTTCCTGTTCACGATGGAATCGTGAGTTAATTTTTGGCACGAATGCCGGGTCCAGTCTAAGAATTACCCTATCTGGGTGTATCACACATAAGTCCGGTCTGACTGATAGAGCTGCCAGTTCAGAAATGCGGCGAGCCGAAGTCACGGCCACCAGGAAGGCCACTTTCATGGTTAGAAATCTAAGGGAGGCAGTCCGGAGAGGTTCAAAGGGTGGACCTGTCAAGGCTGACAATACATGTGGCAAGTCCCATGTGGGATATCGGTGTACCACGGGCGGACGCAGATTTCGTACCCCACGTGGATGGAAAGGTGATGAGACAGAGGCACGCCGTCCCTGGGTGTAGGATTGCCCCTTGACTGAGGGACACCTTCTCCGGAGGAAGCCGCCAAGGGTCCGTCGTTGAGAGGGCTACGAGGTCGGAGAACCATGGCCTTCTTGGCCAATAGGGGGCGATGAAGACCACGTCTGCTCTCTCTGCCACAATTCTGCGAAGGACCCGCGGGATCAATGGGATCGGCGGGAACGCATAGAGTAGCTCCTGAGGCCAGGGGCAACGGAGAGCGTTTGTGTCCTCTGCCCCCTGCGATGGGTAGCGTGTGAAGAATCGGCGTAGCTGTGCGTTCTCTGGGGATGCAAGGAGGTCTACCTGTGGCTGGCCGAACCGGAGACAGATGTCCCGAAACAGAGCGGGGCTGAGGCGCCATTCTGATGCGTCTATCGTGGTGCGGCTGAGATAGTCCGCCTGAAGGTTGTCCTTCCCCGCGATGTGATCCGCCTTGAGGGATAGAAGGTGAGATTCCGCCCACTTCCCGAGAAGAAGAGCCTCCTGCATCAAGGCCTTGGACCTCGTCCCCCCTTGGCGGTTGACATGTGCCTTCGCCGACACATTGTCTGTAAGCACTAGTAAGTGTTGTCCCTGCACCGTCTGATGAAAGGCCAGAAGAGCTAAGCGGATGGCCCTGAGTTCCAGAAGATTGATACTTGACCTTGCTTCTGTCGAGGACCATCGCCCTTGAGCGACCTGGGAACCCAGGTGCGCGCCCCAGCCCGTCAGACTGGCGTCTGTAGTCATAATCAGTGGATGTGTGTCCAAGAAGACGCATCCGTTGTCCAGAGCCGGGGATAGCCACCAGTGCAAAGACCGGCGTACTGACAGGGGGACCCTGATCTTGGATTTGGAGTCCGCTGTCCTTGCCCGCTGATAGGGGAGTAGCAGCCATTGAAGGCTGCGGGCATGAAGCCGAGCCCAGGGAACTATGTCTGTGCATGAGGCTAGTTTCCCCAGGAGACGGGACAATTCTAGCTTGGGAGCTGTCGGATCTTGTAACAGATGCCGAATCAGAGATCTGAGGCTGTCTTTCCTCTCCTGGGAGAGGAACACCTGTCCCACCTGCGTGTCTATGACTGCGCCTAGATGATTTATGCGCTGTTGAGGGACCAACTGACTCTTGGGCACGTTGACTAGAAACCCATGATTCTGTAATATTTGCAATGTGAGAAATACATTGGTTCTGGCTCTGTCGTAGGACGAGGCTTGTATTAAAATATCGTCCAGATAAGCCTGAATTCGAATTGGTATGGACCGCAGGTGAGCTATCAAGGCTGCCAGAATCTTGGTGAAACTGCGCGGGGCCGATGCCAGGCCAAATGGAAGGGCCCGGTATTGTAGGTGACGCCCCGCGTAGCTGAACCTGAGGTACCGCCGGTGAGCTGGCTCTATAGGTATATGAAGGTACGCCTCGGAGAGATCGATTGAGGCTAGGAAGTCTCCGGGTCTTATTCCCTCCAGGATAGATTTGAGCGTACTCATCCTGAACTTGCGGTACACTAAATGGGAGTTCAGGGATTTTAAATTTAGGATCGCTCTCCATCCCCCCGAGCGCTTTGGAACCACGAAAAGAATCGAGTAAAACCCCTGTCTCCATTGCTCCCGAGGGACGTCCTCCACAGCATTGATCTCCAGAAGATGCTGAATGGCGATCTCCATCAAATTTCGCTTGCTGAGGGTGCTGGAGACAGGGCAAGGCACGAAGCGGCTCGGAGGACGGGAGAGGAACTCCAATGGGAGGCCGAATTCGATGATATGAAGAACCCATTGGTCTGTCGTACTGCGAGCCCATTCGGGGAGAAACAGGCTCAACCTCCCCCCAATGGGAGCTATCAAGCGAGAGTCACTTTTGGCGGCGGAACTGACGTCCGCCAGTTCCACGAAAGGGCCGTTTCTGAGGGGCGAAGGGTTTGGATTTATCCCTGTAGGAACCTCTATCTTGGGGACGAAAGGAACCCTGTGAGTAAGGTCTCTGACTGGGGCCCTCCTGAAAGAAATTACGGGCCGGGATCCTGCGATAGTAGGGGGTAGCCCTGCGATCAGCTCGTCTAGTAATGGAAGGTAGGACCTTCCTTTTATCCCTGTCCTCCACTAATAATGGTTCAAGGGAAGCACCAAATAATTTAGGGCCAGAGTATGGTGTAGAAGCTAGACGCCATTTGGCCTTGAGGTCAGCTTGCCAAGGCTTAAGCCACAAAAGGCGACGGGAAGTAACTGAAGAAGCCATAGCCCGCGAGGCAAATTTGGCAGCATTTAACGTGGCATCCGAGGTGAATTGTGTGGCAGCTATTATCTTATTTAAGTCCTGATGGACTCTGGCCTCCTGGGCCGGTAAGCGGGACTGGAGCTGTTGGAGCCACAATAGTGATGACCGTGAAAAGAATGAGGCCGCAGTAGCGGCCTGAATTGCCCAAGCTGAGGCCTGGTGGGCTTTCTTGAAAGAAGAATCAAACTTACGGTCTTCCGGCTTAAGTCCCTCAGAAGTGTCCCCCGAGAGGAAAGGAGACGAAGATGAAAGCGCTGCCACAGGACCATCGACTTCGGGAACCTGCAAGAGACTAGTCAGGACAGGATCCATGTTGTAATTCCTACGATCGTAGCCACTAGGAGTAGGAAAAGAAGTTGGATTAGTCCATTGTTTGCGAACCACATCAGTGAAAAGTTTTGGTGCCGGGACAAACAATTGCTCAGCTACTGGTTCAGAAAAAATGCCCTGACTGGAGGAAGCAGCAGAAGTTGAGGGAGCAGAATCAGTGTCAATTAGGCCCGAGGTAACCTTGGCCTTGTGAAGCAGTGATTTAAAGAGTCCCTGGGGGAAAAGCCCCGTAAAGGCTGGCACATCTGGAGCAGTGGATTCGTCATCCGATAAATCCACCTCCCGTTGAGGTTCATCCTCCAGGTCTATATCAGCACTACCCTTAGATCTAACAGGAGAGTGATCAGGGGACCCTGTAAGGCTGGCATCAGGAGAAACCCTTGATCTTCTGGAATGAAGGCTCTCAGAGACAAGAGAGGCAGAGCGGTGCTCCCTGATGCCTGCTCGAATGCCATGAGAAATGGCCCTGGCAATTAACAACTGCACCGATTGAGGAAGATTCTCCAGATCAGACTTAGGTTGGTTACTTGGTGGAGGATCTTGAACAGAAATAGAACAATCGAAGGGGTCCCCCTCCTGTCTAATTGGAGAACCAGGAAGGCTATCCTGCAGTTCAGGTGAGAAGGCTCTGGTCAAATCAACCTCCTCTGCCACCCCTGAATCGAGACCGGATTCCGGGTTTGTCTCATCTCTATGAGACTTTTTGGTATGCTTTGATTTTGAAGAGGCCTTACGGCCAGAATCAGACTTGCAAGATGACTGGTCTGCCATCGCGATGGTCAGGCTGTGTTACAACAGGAAATCTGCACGTAAATGGACAATGATAAAGGCATCATCAATTATCATGATATCAGACAATATTCAAATGAAGTTAGTGTAAATATAGACAATAATTCCCAAGTCTTAGTTCCACAAGGAAATATACAGAATTAGAATTCCATCCAAGAGACCGCTGTAGTGAATAAGCCAGCCAGGCAAATATATATTATGTTAAGGTAAAATGGCTGCCTGGGAAAACCCTCCAGGGACAGACAAAATGGCCGCCAATGATTTGAATTTAATTCCCAAAGAAATAATTCCATTTGACCCAGGCCTGCTGCATTTTTGGTCCTTGTCTCCTCTCTCTCTTTTTTTTTTTTTTTGGATGATGGTCAGAATCAAAATTGAAGAGAAGCTTACCCATTAAGAGGATCAGGCAGGTCTGAGCAGCCGATTGAAAGGGGCGCGGAA
This sequence comes from Pituophis catenifer annectens, assembly GCF_029215685.1. Lineage (NCBI taxonomy): Eukaryota > Metazoa > Chordata > Lepidosauria > Squamata > Colubridae > Pituophis > Pituophis catenifer. Next base: position 318,331,498 of record NW_027256881.1, on the reverse strand, counting down.
AATGGCGGCCACAGTAACGTCTGCAAGTTGGCGGCAACTAAAAATGGCGGGGAAGTGTCCAAAACCTCCCACGCCAAGCCCACAGCGGTAAAAACGACCACGCCGTCTTCCCTGAGCTCCGGGAAGAACGGCGGCCACAAGCAGAGCCGGAACGAAGCCCTGGACGAAGCCAGGCGCTTGTCGGCTTTTCCGACCTCCAGCTGATTAGCGCTGGGGCGGAACTAACAGCAGAGCGGGCGGCGAAGTCAGGGGCTGAAGAATGAAGCTCCTGTCCCCCGAAGGTGAAAATCGCTCTTCTCGCCCCTCCGCTGATGAGCGCGGAGGCGGCGGCTGTCTGGGGGGCGCGGCGGCGGCGTTTCCAGCCTAGGAAGACTGAAGTGGCCCGCACGCACAGCGCTAGAAGAGAATGGGGGCAGAAAGAAATTTAACATTCACGTTCCCTTGAAGCTCAAGAGGCAGTGGAGTTAGTCCTGCTGATTAGACAGCGTTCAAGGTAAAAAAAGCCCCCAGCAACAAACGATCTCAAATTCTGTCAGAAGTGAGAGACTCAGCGAAGTGACTGGTCAGAACCACTGAGTCGAATAAACTGGAAGGAAGGGAGGCCTGAGTAGGCGTGGCCAAGTTTATCCGACTCAGTGATTGGCCAGACGAGCTGGATCATCCCACTTCTGACCCACTCCGCATCCCAGTGGGAGAAATGGAAAACCGCAGAAGAAGCTGATATTTAGTTATTTTTTAAAAAAATACCCACAAATAGGAGACAGAAAGAGGAATAGAAGGAATCCATATTATTAACTTAGATTTGTAGAGATATTATCAAGAAAATTAAAACTCAAAATGATCTGAAATTGGTAAGCAAAATAAGTTTTTTTTCAAACATATTGGAAAATAAGAGAGAGAAAGAAACTGAGCTGTTGAGAGAAGATGGCATAAAGGATACCAGATAACAAAGGCAGAATTATTCAGTTCCCATTTTGATTAGTCTTCCCTAAGAGGATACCTCTTCCACTGGGTGTTTATGAAAAACAGATTCAAGGAACATAGTTCCAGCTTGAGTCTTGAGAGAAATATACCAAACCCTCTGATGGTTTGACTGAAGCTCTATTCTTATCTTTAAAAAGTCCTAAGAGAATGATTGAAGTACCAGATGTCTGGAAGAGATATTCTTTTCTTCAGAAAGAGGAAAAAAAAGAATCTGATCAAATACTAAAGCAATTGTTCTGGAAACACCTTGGAAACAATTTAATGATTCCTAAAGTTATTATGAATATGTTAAGAACATGTCGTTGTTGGACTTTATTTATTTTTTAATTGGGAAACCTGAATGGGTAGGCCAGAGCCTTGGGGAAGCTGTTGAATGTTATGCAGAAACAGCTTCCAGAGTCACCTGTGAAGTGGATGATGCTGATGTGTGGGGACTTTGTGATACTGGTTTTATAGAGGCCTCAAAGCCTGGGTATGAGATGGAGTTGTAAGAGCTGATAGGAGCCAATGGCATATGGTCAGTTATAACCAATGTATTTGTTTTACTGTATGTCTTGACTTGCTGACCAAGTGATGCTCTAGTGAGCTGTCCTGATGCTTGATGGCTGTTAGGATCTGGTGTGAATAAACAGGCTTGGCTCCCTAACTAGTGTGTCCAATACACGGAATGGAATTATAGAGGTTTTTGTGAATTTAGATATTTAATTTTTGATGGAAACTCTGTTACTGGTGAATAAATTCTGTCTTGACTTCAAATGAATCATTAAAACATGCCTTTCTAAGCTGTCTAAAGTTAATCACTTTAGCCATTAGAGCTTTTGAAGAATGGTGTACAGCTATTTTTAAAGCAAAGAAATGTATTCAGTATTACATAACACTCTTTTTATTAAGCACAGCAGGTTCTCCCAAATTTTCCAAATACGAATTTGACGAATCTAACTAGAATTGTTTGTGACATAGAACTGTTTTAAAATCTAACATCAAGAATTGATCAGGAAGATAATTTATAGGTGGCAGCCCAACCCATTACATTTTAATGCCGCCTTTTGTGTGCACACCCCAGCCAGTTTGATCACCCCAAAATCATATTTCCCCCAAAATAAGGCCTAGTGCTTATTTTGGAGCCCCCCAAAAATATAAGACCGCATGTTATTTTTGGGGAAACACGTTATTACCATCTTTGGAGCAATGCCTAATTAGTCATTACTTATCAAAAGTGCAAAATAATCCAGTAATCTTTGAAAATGAAATTTGTTTCATTATCCATATTTCCTAAGGCATATAAATTGAAGGAACATATTAAATTGATTCAGTTCCTATTGTTAGCTGCCAGATTTTTATGCTGGAAAACTAGAATGTACCTTTCATTGAATCAGAAATATTTTGAAGTAGTGGAACTCGCTTTGGCTGAAAAAATAATACGGCAGTGCTTATTTTACTTCCAATATTTTATGATTTATTGCTTGTTCAAATCAATCAATCAATCAATCAATCAATCAATCAATCAATCAATCACAGTATTAGCTAACTAGTTAGTATATAACACATAGTGTCATTATCAGGACATGTGGTACAGTTTTTCCTGGGCTACTTGTTTAAATTGCAGAGACAAATGTTCTTTTTATGATTACCCATTTGAAAATATTGATGTATATTTAAAAAGAAGATAGCATAGCATTCAACATAATTTTATGGGTTTGCATGTGTAGAATTAAAACAAAAGGTAATGGGAAAGCATTCTGACAAGAACCATCTTCCCATCTTTAGTAGTTCAGCTTATCTGAACCACATCCCACCAGTTGTTCCTTGGCTCACTTGCTTTTGAATTATTAGGCCAAGTCCAATGGCCATGTTTCCCAAGAATTTTCCATGGTCCTTGAACTGCAACATTGCTCTGCCTCAGTGATTAGAAATAGTTCTAAAAACAGCTGGCAGTAGAAGGGGATGACAGTGGTGAAGTCAAGCAGGAAGATTCATGGGCAAGGGAGAGGAGGACTGATCAGTGAAGTAGGAAATAAATTGCAGTGTTTGACCCAGAGTTAGGTTGAATCTCCTACATTACCAGGTACATCTTGCTTTCCTTATGGATCAGGAACAACTAGGCTAGAGGATGGTACTTTATTGTGATTGTGAGAAGAACTCAATGCAAACAGCAATGGGGATAAATGGACTAATTACCTGATCAGATGTGGAGCAGAGTTTAAAGCAAAATCAGCATTCAGATGATTTGAATTAGCCCACACTAATCTCTGTTTTAAAAATACGCATATTTTTCAAATGGTGTAACTTTTCTATGTCTCTTTTTCGTTCCATCTGCCTGTCCATTCAGTGACAAGAAAAGTCTCAAGTAGGTGTTACAGTGGGTGTATGGGGTATTGATATTCTTCACTTGGACATACTGTTTTTCCGGTAAAGTTAATTTTGAACATTTTGTACAGTCAGATTTAAATTAAAAAGTCTCCTGGTGTCCTTTCTCCTAGTGTAGCTTGTGTTTATTCTGCCTATTAAATAGTACCAAGGATAGAGTAGAAGTTTTTGTTTGTAGCTTAACAGTTTTGAAATTTAAAAAATGGAATATTTTCATTGTTTTTTGTCCAGCCATTGAAACTTGGGCAGTATTGAAGTACAGAACAAAATTGAGATATTCCCAGCTTCTGTTATGTTGTCAGGTGCTCAGATCTAAATGCTGGCAAAATTGAACATCTGATATTGTTGGGAATAGCAAATACGGTACTTAGGGCAGAAAAGCAGACCCTGAACAGGCAGTCAAAGCGTATTAATATATATCCTTGGCTCCAGAAAACCAAGTTTCTGGAATGGCAAAAGACACTGAATTTTTATCATAAGTAGTGTAATCAGGTTGCTCAAGGAGCATGAAGATTCTGGCCTATGGTTTTAAATGGCACCATGAACTGCCCACAGTCTCCACTTTTTAAACTCCCAGCACACTATTCACACAGTCCCCAAGACTTCTGGTAATGTCAGATAATATACATTCTAGCACTAAGTAAAACAAGTAAATTATCCTTTTGCTTTACCACTGTGTGTGGTCTTTCACACATATATGGATAAGAAAGTGCTAGAGCACCTGCCCAGCCATGGCTGATCCCAAAAGCTCAGTCTAATTAATACTTGGCTAAGAAATCAGGAGTCTGGTAGTACCTTATCTGACTCACACAAGCATACGCCTTTTAATAACATTGGTTAGTTGGGAAAAAAAGCTAGCAGAGTCCTGATTTTTTTTTTTTGGTCATGCCAGACTAACAAAGCACTCCCTCCTACAATATCTCCTTGGATAAAAATAAAAATCATCAGGAAATACCAGATCTGTGGGATATCCCAGCATGCTGGCTGTGGAATTCTGGGAGTTGAAGTCCACACATGTTAAAGTTGCCAAGGTTGAAAAATACAGGGATAGACTAAAAAATAAGCACACACATAAACAAACCAATCTTGAAAGGAGTTGCAAAACCATTACCACTTGCCAGCAGAACTACATGACTTTGTCCATGGAGTCACTAGGAGTCAGACTTGATTCTAAGGAGACTTTATCTAGGGTTGCAGTTCAGCACTGTCAGATATCTATAATTGGCCACATTAGTGAAATGGTAGGCCTGCCCCACTGATAGCTAGTGGTATCTCTGTTCCACTATGCATTCAATGGGATGGCTTGGGTTTGGATATACAGGGAGATTACTCCCAAGCCCTTCTGCTTCTGCTAGGCAGAAAATTGTTGATCCTTTTAGAACAAAGGTAGCAGTTGCGTATCAGAGCTGGTCAAAGAATATTTTTTTTTATTCTGAGTAAAGGTTTAAATCCATTACAAACTTTATAAAGCCCAGGCAAATAAGTAGGGGAGTTCAGGAATCTGTTTATCTCTAAGTTAAACAAACCTACACAGAAAACTTAGAATTTTAATCTATATTTTATTGTATATTGCTAAAGCTTAATACTTTGACCCTGTATTTATTTTCTCGGCATAAGCTCTGTAATTGTGTGTTTTATCTAACTTGGAACGTCTTTTTTTAACATTTTAATATGAAATGTAAATACATAGTAAAGTGAACTACATTTGTTATTATACAGTAGAACTTCCAATATTTTAAATATACTAATAAACAATAGAACCAAATAATACTTTCTTTTTACAGCAAAATTACTCTAAATTAGAAACTGAGCAGCATAAGATTTTTCTGTGGAAGATTCTTTTAAATCGCAAGCTGTGATTTGAACGGCTTTGTATATTTTATTTCTTTTGCTGTTGGATGTTTGGCATGTGACTAAGTTAAAAGGGATTTTTGCATTCCTGCTTTTCCTTTTTTTAAACAAAGGTTGATTTTATTTATCTTTTCGTAAGATTGTTCTGCCTCCCAAAGGGAAGAGGAGAAGAAAGAGATGATTCCATTTATCCATGCTTCAATAGCAGAGGGATAGGCAGAAACACCACAGAGTTTCTTTGTTTCTTATGTTTATTTTTCCTTTACATTTGACAGAAAAGCCAAACTGATGATAAAAACCTTCTCTCTCTCATAAGAGGGAGTAAGGAGTAGAAAGCCAGGTGATATGCTTCCCAGAAGATAGGGGGCAGCAAAGCTAGGTTGTGTGGACCCAAAAGACTTCAAAGAGAGGTTTGAGACCTTCAGCCTTTTGCTCATATACTAGCAAAATGATGGCAAACTTTTGGGCTCAGTATATCAAAAATTCAGAAAATGTCTATCATAACTTTGCTGGTGTCACCCCCCCCCTTCCTCCCCTTGTTTCCATCTGGGTTTGTTTTCTGTGCTATTTCTGTTACTTTCTTTTGTTTTTATATTTTTCTTTGTTTTAAAATATTTTTAGCAATTTGTAAACTGTCCCGAGTGGCTAGGAGTCAGGGGGCATCTAAAATTAATTATTTGTTGGTGGTGGTGTTGTTGCTGCTACTGCTGCTGCTATTATTATTATTATTATTATTATTATTATTATTATTATTATTATTATTATTATTCCAGAAACAGACGGGTAAATGCAGTTTTGTTTATTCCGGCAAACTGACATTGAGAGGTTTCCTAGTTCTGGAACTGGTTAATTTTATTACCGCTTGTAATCATTGATAGCCTTAATTGCTTTGTTACAATGTTAAATTGGGAGATTTACTAAAAATGGCATCATGCATTTTAATGAGTTTTGAGTTATACATATTTATATAATTTAGATCTGTCATTTTTTATATTTCTTTGTATAATACAATTGAAATGTCCTTATTTCGAAAAAACAAACAAACCTCATTGCATTATAGATTTTTACAAGCGCAGGCTTGCAGATAGAATGTGGTGGTGGGGAGACTCACAACAATCAAACATTGAAGAGTAGAAAATAGTCTCTTTGTGCAGAAACTGCTCTAAATTGACAGCTAAGGTTTGAAAAGAGAGAGCTGGAGAATGTATACAATTTTGAAGTGTGGCAGCCTGAATAAAGAGCAATCTAACTGCTCTTATTCAGTGGGTTAATTTCTCCACAAGGACAACTCCCATTTTCTGGACAGCTTCTTGATTTAGTATAGTATGAGCACATAATCTATAGTTGTATTAAAGAAATAATTCAAAAGGTTTAACTGACAATGAGGTCAGAGAGCCTTAATACATCTATAAATGCCTCCTTAAGAAACCAGTTTGACCCTCTCAACTGACTATCACTTGTTAATAATTTTTTTCCTCTGAAATATTTCTTTTGTCTGCTCCTGAATGAAACTGTCAGTTTTAATAATATTTGAATGTTGTTCAGTTTGTTTTTATTAAAAACAAAAAAGAAAGTTGGCGCTGTGAAGCAAATGGTACCAAAAAGGCAATAAAGATTCTGTTGATGTGTGGTGTCATTTTGCCTATCAGTTTTATTTGATTGTATTTGTATTATTTTATGTAATTCATCCAGTAGATTTATGAATTAATTAGTAGTATTTCTGTTTTGTTTTTAGATGCACGTGCAAAATCCTTGTGTAGTTTACTAAAAGTGCAAAATATTGTAGAATAAACCAAAGTAAAAGCAGATCTTGAATAAAAACTGTGTAAAAACCATTTATTAAAAGACAGATATTAGTTCATGATTGGGTCAGGCCAAATATTAAAAAACAGTTTAAAGGTATCAAAAACACATCAGTGTTGTCATTTGGTACATATTAGATATTTAATCACATTCTTGCTTTGCTGCAAATGACAATCTTCCATTGGTTACTAGCTGGAATTAAGCTACTTAAGGTACAATAAATGGTAGATTGGGTTGTGCCTGCCATTCCACTCACTCAGCTGGCTGGTTACAGTCTGACAGTAGGAGAAAAATAAAGGAGAAGAGTATCTCTGAATTATATAGCCACAGACATCCAGGAAGAAGAAAATGGAAAGTACTATTGAGAACAGATTTTAATTTAGGTAGCAAAGCCACATAAATTTTGAGGACTATTAATATTAGCTCTGTAGGTAGGTTCCAGTCTAATCTCTCAATTTAGTTCTTTAGCTTTTTTCAGCTAAATTTAGATCAAATGCTTAATAATATTTTTTGAGTATATGAACTAAGTTTCACTTTGCCATGTCTTAGTAAGTCAATTTAGACATCTGAAATCATGCTAAGAACTTTAACTATTATTTCTATAAAATATAAATTGAGAAATCATAGTTTACGATTGGCAAACCAGAATCTGAAATCACAATGTACAGTATATCACAGAAGTGAGTACACCCTCTCACATTTTGTAAATATTTAAGTATATCTTTTCATGTGACAACACTGAAGAAATGACACTTGACTACAATGTAAAGTAGTGAGTATACAGCTTGTATAACAGGGTAAACGTGCTGTCCCCTCAAAATAACGCAACACACAGGCATTAATGTCTAAATTGGTGGCAACAAAAGTGAGTACACCCCTAAGTGATAATGTCCAAGTAGCCATTTTCCCTCCCTGGTGTCATGTGACTCATTAGTGGTACAAGGTCTCAGGTGTAAAGGGGGAGCAGGTGTGTTAAAGGTGTTATTGCTCTCACTCTTTCATACTGGTCACTGGAAGTTCAACATGACACCTCATGGCAATGAACACTGAGGAGCTGAAAAAACGAATCGTTGCTCTACATAAAGATGATCTAGGCTATAAGAAGATTGCCAAGACCCTGAAACTGAGCTGCAGCACAGTGACCAAGACCATACAGCGGTTTAACAGAACAGGTTCCACTCAGAACAGGCCTCGCCAGGGTCGACCAAAGAAGTTGAGTGCCTGTGCTTAGCGTCACATCCAGAGATTGGCTTTGGGAAATAGACATATGAGTGCTGCCAGCATTGCTGCTGAGGTTGAAGGGGTGGGGGGTCAGCCTGTCAGTGCTCAGACCACATGTTGCATCAAATTGGTCTGCAGGGCTGTCGTCCCAGAAGGAAGCCTCTTCTAAAGATGATGCACAAGAAAGCCTGCAAACAGTTTGCTGCAGACAAGCAGACTAAGGACATGGATTTCTGGAACCATGTCCTGTGGTCCAATGAGACCAAGATAAACTTATTTGATTCAGATGGTGTCAAGTGTGTGTGGCGGCAACCAGGTGAGGAGTACAAAGACAAGTATGTCTTACCTACCGTCAAGCATTGTGGTGGGAATGTCATGGTCTGGGGCTGCATGAGTGCTGCTGGCACTTGGGAGCTACAGTTCATTGAGGGAACCATGAATGCCAACATGTACTGTGACATACTGAAGCAGAGCATGATCCCCTTTCTTCGGAGAGTGGGCCGCAGGGCAGTATTCCAACATGATAATGACCCCAAACACACCTTCAAAACGACCACTGCTTTGCTAAAGCAGCTGAGGGTAAAGATGGTGAACTGGCCAAACGTGTCTCCAGATCTAAACCCTATTGAGCATCTACGGGGCATCCTGAAACGGAAGATGGAGGTGCGCAAGGTCTCTAACATCCACCAGCTCCATGGCATGGAGGAGTGGAAGAGGACTCCAGTGGCAACCTATGAAGCTCTGGTGAACTCTATGCCCAAGAAGGTTAAGGCAGTGCTGGAAAATAATGGTGGCCACACAAAATATTGACACTTTGGGCCTGATTTGGACATTATCACTTAGGGGTGTACTCACTTTTGTTGCCAGCAGTTTAGACATTAAGAGCTGTGTGTTGCGTTATTTTGAGGGGACATAACATTTACAGTGTTATAAAAGCTGTATACTCACTACTTTACAGTGTAGCCAAGTGTCATTTCTTCAGTGTTGTCACATGAAAAGATATACTTAAATATTTACAAAATGTGAGAGGGTGTACTTACTTCTGTGATACACTGTAGATAACATTGGTACATTGGGGTTTTCACTAAGGGTGACTGTAGTTACGGCCACTACCTTGCATCTGAAAAAGCTCCTGCTCCGTAGAAAAGGGAGTGTTGAGGATGATTATATGTGCAACTCTAAACTGTTGCCCTTTTAGATTAAAAATCCTAATCCACGCTTTAAATTTTAAATTATGGATTTCTGATTCTATTGTAATTTCTGGTTTGGAATTGTGGATATATTCACACATAATTTGATGGTGGATTTGTGATCTTGATTTGTTGAACAATATAAGAGTTGATACATTAATCCCCAAACAACTAACTGCATTATAGTTTATATTTACGTATGAATCCAGCCAATTTCTCCTTTGAATTTTTGAGATACTGGAATAATATGATATGTCTTAAGAACATAGATGCTTTTAAAATATCTGGGGAGATGTAATATGGTATCTAAATTGAAATTGAGGCCTAATACTGGGGCCTAATAATTGTTAATCATTCCACCTGTATTTCCCTTTTGCATTTATTTTCTTTGCCTCTCTCTTTGCAATTTATTTGAAATTGGCTATGACAGACTTTTGCTTCCATTTTGCTGACTTAACCCTGAAGCAACCTAGAGGATTGTTGTTGTTTTAACTTGCCACAAAGAAGGCTAGGTAGAGAATGATAGCTCTACTATCACCAGTGTTCATTTGTTTGATTGATTTTTACTTTATAAGTAACTAAGGTACTGAACATGCCTAATACTCCTTCCTCCTCCTCTTTTCCCCTCACAATAACAACCTTGTGAGGTGGATTGGGCTGAGAGAGAGAGAGAGGCTGGTTGAAGTCTAGAATTCATGGTCTCCTGGTTTCTAGGCCAGCATTGTAATCACTACCCAAAACTGATCCATTAATTAATACATGCATTACCCCATTCTTTAAATGGAAAGGTATGAGCATAAATTTAATGAGAGAATAAGAAAGTAGTACAGCTTTTGGCTCAGATGTCTGTTTGACTTCTCAAACAAAACATAGATTGTTGAACAGTTTTCCATAGCTACTCAGTGAAAAAGAGTGAAATTACAACTTGGCAAAAGTGTTAAAGCTGTAGGGTTTTTGATTTAAAAAATCTGCAGTAAAATTTATCTTCAATAAATTGACAGAATTTTATGTAGTGCATAGTTCTGCATACAGTAAAGAACAAATGATTAACAAGCATGGAGAATGTAGTTACTGCTGTCCACAGATGTATTAAGAAAGCCTACTTTGAAATTCTGAACATGTTGAACAATTTTGAGGATGTTGTTAGCATCCAGTTTTTCTGGATGACACTGTGTACTGACCTTTTCTCTACACTTTCTGCTATTTGATTAATTATTTTTTCATTGTCCCAATAACAAAATAAAATTGAGAATAACATGTGTTGGTAGATTATGAGCTTTGGGTATTGTAAGGGAAGTACAAGTTGACTATTTTGCACCTCCTCCCTTTGCCCTGGGAAGACATTTATCTACTTTGCACTTCTCTTTGACACCTCTGAGGATAAAGTGCAAGGCTGCTTGGTTCCTTGTTTTTATTTTTACTTTCGTTGCATGTGGTGTGGTGAAGAGATTTTTGAAACTGCAGCAGTTTATGGCAGGATAGTTTTTGTTTAAGTTATTATTCACAGGGAATTTCACCTCCACTTGATCTCAGAAATTCACCTTTCATATATTGGAATAATGCAAGTGCTATGTTACAGTTTGTATATTTGCAGGATTGATGTAGCTTCTTTCTCCCATATATTTCAAAGAGACAACCTGGAACTCGGACCACAGAAGTGGAAGAAACAAGGCACACTTTTAATATTTTACATACTAGCAATCTTTCAATTAGGAGCCATGCTTCTTTAATTCCAGTAATATTAAACCAATATAAACTTTCAGTTATTTGGGGTTTATGTCAATAAATCATTATAAATTAGCTGGTACCCAGTCAGCTACATAACTGATTAAAATATGTATGTAAACCTGAATAAAAATGCTTAGGAAAAATAAAGGGCATTAAAAGAACATAGAAGTTCACATATGAAAAGAATCTTGGAAAATGACAAAGTATCTGTTTTTATGGAATACAAAACTGTTTTTGTATTAGAGAGGCTTTAAACTACTCCCATAGAAACTACTCCCATACAGTTTTCATTATTTCTCTTTACTGCAGAATTCTGTGCTGTATTCAGTTTTGTTCTGGAAGGTCATCTAAGATTTAGAAGCAGCTTTTCAAAGGAAGAGACTGCTGGCCAATGAGATCAGTGAAAATTGGTTGCCCTACCTTATATAAACATAACCTGTTTTTCCTTCTGGTAGCACAAAGTCAGAATGACGTGCAATCTATTAGGGTTTTTTTCCCTTCCTAAATAATTTGGTAAGTAATTGGCTGTGTCAGAGAAATTTGGGGTTTATTTGAAAACATTTTGATGCTTATTTAAAAATTAGATGATTATTTTCAGGCTGTTTCATCTAATGACAGATTTATTCTTCTGCTTCTTAATTCAAAGAATCATTTTTTTCCTTTATACAGGTGAACGTCTATGTGCTGGGAAAAACGTTCCTTCTGTTGGCCCGAGAGCTCTGCATAAATGCTCCAGCTATAGGTATTTTTAAATAAGAGTTAGCTTTTGATATGTAGTTACATTGTGCCATTATTTCATGGCAGCTTTTCAAAAATACTTACATGGACTGTTTAACTGAAGTATTTAAAGATACTTCAGAATTAAGACTGGATGAATCTAGAAATGAAAGCTGTCTATGTAAGCTCAGGGTTTACCTTAAAACTGAAAAACAGTTACTTCTGTTATCAGTGTGACTTCTTCCAGTTATATCCATCTTTTGAAGTAACTGTAACAAAACATATATTTGAACTAACATTCAACAGAAATAAAATAAGGATGGTAATAAGTGCTTTGGACTTAATGGCAAATAATGTTTCAGAGCAGGCAGAGGCATGAACATGGAACATAGCCCAAATATAGAATATTGCACTTGCCAACAGCTGCTTAAACAAAGTTTATTCTTTCCCAGGATTATATGTGATGAGGACATCCAATATTAAAAATAGAAAAGGAAAAGTGAATGAATAATAAAGAGCTTGATTACTTTAGAGGGATTTGAGGCCTGTCTCCTTAAAAAAAGGGCAGTGCTGCTGCTGCAATTTTGCAAAATCCAAAACATGATCCTTTCTACATCATGAGTTGTGGACAGTAATTATAATAGTGATGTTATATATACCACTGACTCTGTGACCTGGTTCATGCATAATGCTTAGACATACAGTACTATACTGTTAGCTTTTCTAAGCTATTCATTATAACTTAGAGTTCTATGCAAACCAGGTCGTTATGATTTGTTTTGAAAAAGATGATTTAAAAAAAAGAATTTTGTGTAAGAGCTCTATAGAGAGAGTTTAAATGTACAAAGAACATTTGTGACAAAAGAAATGTGCTTCGTGGTACTTTTGCAGAAAACAGAGAGAAACGCTCAACCATTGTCTTAGTATCATATTGTCTAGTGTGTGGTACTAATCCCTATAAAAATGTTCTTAACTGTTTTGATGTATCAACAGTGGTAACAGCATTATACCATGGATGTCAGAAATGAACTGAACATTTTCATTAAGTCATTTCTGAAGATACTGGGAAAGTGGTATGATATGTTAAAAAATGCCAAAATTTACTGCTAACAAAAACTAGAATAATTCATTTCTGACATTCTGAATAATTTATGTACCATTTTAGAGTGTCTAAACCACTTTGGGTATATTATCTGAGTAATCTTAAAACAGACCATTATCCTTGAGAAAGTGGCTTGCCTGTGACCATATGGAGCGGTAATGGCAGAGAAGACATTTGAACCAGGGATGTTTTGACTAATGCTCCTAGCAACAGTGCTGGCAAGCTATGCGAGATGTTTCCCTAAATTAGCTTGTTGTGCATGCTGGTTAAATGATTATGCTGTTGGTTTCACATAGTAGCATATGTATTTAGGATATAATTCAGAGATGCTCTTTCAGTCTAATTACTTAATAAGACTATAGCTGTGTAAATGGACCTTATAACTCTTTATCAGGAATTTTAAATTTTCAGAGATGAATCGCAGACACTATTAATAGTATCATATTAATATCATACATTTTAATATGGATTTAGCACAATATTGAGATTGAAAAGATATTTGCTTTTATCTCGTAACTTTAGATTGATGCTTATTAAAAAGGTTACATGAGGAACTATATTGGGCATTATATATACCCATATTTCTGTTAAGTATTTGTGAAGTTTCCTCCTATAGTAGAAATGTGTCATGGAAAACAAATCCGGAATCCCCTTGGTTACATAGCTCATAAGCACCTTTAGATCTTGGCAGATACAACTTTTCTGACTTATCCTAATTCATATATTGCCCCGTTAAGTGCCTGTGGCTTGATGAGCATACGTCTCCATTGCTGGATGAACAGGAGTGGAAAGGACACTAAGTAAAACTCATTTTGTAGAGCGCAGTAGCTGCAAGATAACACTTCGTGATAGCTTTGTTGCTTGCCTCTTGGGCTGTCTCTATAGTTACATATACAGATGGCTGACAGTTTCCTCCTGGGGGATTATTAAATTATAAATACTAAATTAAACAGCTTGATCTTCAGTTTACTTACTCAGAAGTAAATGGCATGGTGTTCAAAGTAGATTCCTGTAGTATTCTGATGTTGAAAATCAAGTGAATGTACTTATTATTACATGATCTGTGACAAATCAGTTTGGACACATGGAACCTAGTAGTGAAAAATGTTTTGTGAGAGGAAATAGCTGCCTGCCCGTAGTTATTAGCTTACCATTCTGTAAACAAACGTAGGGCTGAGATTTTGAAAACACTTTCAGGCCTGTTTCCACACAATATGGTTAAATAAGTGAAATAAGGGCCTGGCAGCTATATCGATACAAAACTTGATTGGTGTGTGCTGGGTAGATTAATCATAATCTATGAATACAGCCATTATGACCTGGCTTTTGTTGGTTAAGAAGAAAGCACTGTATAACAATTTGATTATACTTTAGATTCTGTCGCTGTGTTACAGAATTCTGAAATTTTAGATGTGCCTTTTCTTTGTACACATGTTTGTATCAAGAGAAATTCATCTCCTGGAAATTATATTTATTTTACTCATTATGTTTTAGGAACAAACATTTCCACTAATGCTATATAAAAATAAATGTTTGTTCTGTAGTGCAATCTTAGTTTCAGATGTGTCTTCAGTCTTAGAAGTTTAGCTTACAGAAATAGATGTGGAATTATAGCACCTTAGGTTTCATCTTTAAAAAAAGTGTTACTATTTCTGCATATATTGATGTGGTTCAAGTACCAGAAGATTAATAATGAGCAAAGCACATAAGGATTTAGGACAAGTAAAAATGTTTTATATTCAACAGGTTCTCAAACTGCTCTACTTTATAACATTCTAGTTGAGTCAGTCTCAGCCGTTAGTTATCTATATACAAAATAAATGCACATCATGTGCAATTTTTTTAAACATTTCTTGCTCTGCATACTGCAGTTTAATAATTAAGTCAAATAGCTTATGAATAAATAAAATAAGATTAAATTCAAGAGCATTCCTTCACTTAGTTTCATAGCCTGATGGTAAATAGATAAGTAAGTACTATAATACTCTGACCGGCTCTGCAGTCTTTCAGTCAGATCAGAGTATCTATTAATATGCAGAACAGCCCTGGAATACAATCTAAGTGAAATGCATCATGCGTAGAAAATGAGTTCAGGTATTTGTCCTCCTTGCACTCCTGTGCCATTGGTGCTGTCTGAGGAACACTGGAATTGGAATGTCACTTTTCCACACTGTACTTCAGTCATTCCCTCTTGTCCAAAATAGCTGAGTTCATTGCCATCTAGAATGGCACTTACATTGTAAAAGGTGTCTTGCTCAACCTGCACAGGATGCTCAAACCATACTGAGAAAGTGTTACTAGATCCATCGGATGTAAACTTTGTCAGATTCTGGGCAAGTACAGTGCCTAACCTCTTCAGTTCAATTTTGACGCTGTATTCAGCTTTTCCACAACTTGACCCATAGAGTCCCAGTCCTGCTATAAATATCCTTTTATCTACAGCAAACTGGATACTGTCACATCGTCCCCTGTACCTCCATTGATTGCTGCGATATGCAGATGATTGAAATCGATGGCATCTTTGAGGTACAAGTCCTTTCCGCTTCGTTAGTGGAAATTCTAACTTCGGTTTATTTGCAGCAGTATACCACAAGAAAATATTATGTCTTTCCTCAAGGGTCAGGATGTCAGACTGAGCAGCCCCATTGGCAAACTCTTCCAAAGTCATGGTTGGAATCCGAACCAAGTATAAAGCTTTCCCTAATACATTCCTCTTGTTCCTTGGCGTAATTGGCAGCCCTTGTCGCTTGCATTCAGCCTCAGCCCAGTTCAGAACTGCCTCGAACACCACAACCTCCTTGGTGTTTAGTGCTTCCCGCATCACAATGATCTCTAGCGTCTGTTGATCTATTTCACAGAAGCCCTCCGATTTCAGTGCCATTTCAGCTTGAGCATCAATGACTTCCCAGCAGCGTTGTGTCAGCTCTGGTTCCTCAAAGAGCCTGCTCTGAGACAGCAGAACGCAAGCATTCTTGGCCTCTAAGCTAGTCTCCAGAAAATTGACGCAAGCTTTTGCTAAGGCTGGGACAATGTATTTCTTGGCCGCGTACAGAGTAGCAAGCACAGTGTCTGCTTCCAGCTCGATTTCATCACTATACATGTACCTATGAATATAAAAAGATTCCCTTTTTAAAAAAGAAAAATACACAACTCTTAGTTACAACTTTCAAATTTTTTTTGATGATTTTAAACTTTTACATTCATGTTCCTTAAATTTTTGCTTTAAAAAATCATGCAATTAGTAACTTGTCTTAATTATTACTTACTTTAATAAGATTAGGAAAGCAGCAGGTTCTACATCTGGTATATGGATTTCAGACTTGACCTCTGCAAGATCTCCATAAAACATTGCGTAGAAGACCGAACTACCCACTGCCAATACATACTGCATTAAAAATTATAAATTCAAAATCAGGGTTTGGTAGGCAGAGAATCAAATACATTAATTTTCCTATCTCCCACTTAGCTATAATGGTTTAGATCAGAATATATCAGCACATTTTTTTTTGAAATCTGCTATTACAGTTTGGATTCCTCCCCTCCCACCCCACTGCAATTCAACTGCAGATAAACTGCAAGGAAATACATAGCAATAGGACTTAGTCTTATATACCGCTTCACAGTGCTGTCAGTGGTTTACAGAGTCAGCATATTGCCCCCAACAATTTGGGTCCTCATTTTATCGACCTCGGAAGGATGTAAGGCTGAGTCAACCTTGAGCCGGTGAGACCCGAACTGCTGATATTCTGATATTTCTAGGCAATTGTTTTGTTGCATTTGTGCAACAATGTCCTCACTGAGTTAAGAGGACAAGGAAACAAGCATCTTTTAATGCACAATTCATCTACATGGCACAAATAGAAAAGATCCCACCAACCTTGTGAGCAGGAACTTTCTTTGCTGCCCCCACTGGGCCCACAATGAAATGCACGTCAGCCATAAGTTCACTGTTGAACATCAATGCGTTTCTGTATAGATTTACAAAACGGAACCATAATTAACCCCATACCTCTACCCTTGCCATCCCATACTCTTTGTTCTTCTCCCCTCCCAATCAATGCAGGCTACCCCTTCCCCCTCTTTTTGGAACTATTTCAATCATTACTGCAATAGCTCTTTTCTGTGTTGGCTTGTGACCAGAACAGGACAAGTAGCACCGAGTAGCAATGTTAAGAAAAATGCTCAACTTACTACCCAGTGGGCACCCAATGCAGCTTTCTTGGTAGCGCCACAGAAATAGTTTTGTTAACTGAGAGGTCTTCCAAGATGTTTTGGGCTTCCTAGATAGTCTACTGCCCTGGTGTTCCTGGAAGGGTCTCATCCAAATAGTAATGAGGTTATCCCTGCTTAGCTTCTGAGCCTAGGTGTGATCAGCTCCAATTCGCTGAGCAAGACAGGATCAAACCTCCCCAATTTCTGGAAACCCTTCAACTCCCCACGAGCACAAGAGGTACCCCTTGGTTATACCAGACAGGGGAATCCCATTGCCTGTTATTGCAATGGAAAGCATTGGTGCGGGAGAGCCCTTTCAGGAAGCCAGCACAAAGTTCACGCCCAGGTTCTTGCAGCAAGTGCCGAAGCTTTTCGCTCCGAGTCTCTTTCGCTCCCAAGCTCTGCCTTTAAGTTGCCCTCCCTTCCTCTCGCTCCTGCCGCCGCCGCCGCCGCCTCAGCCTCACAACGCGTTTCCTTCTCTGGGCTGCTTGCCCGAGCGGGGCTTACCTCTCTCGCAGGGTGGGGTGGAAGGACTGCCAGTTAGCGCTCTCCACGTTGTTGTTGTTGAGGTTTTGCAGCGGCGGCGGCGGCGGGGGCTGCGCGCTCTGCTGGAACTGAAGGGCGTTTTTCTTGGTGTTGGCGGCGGCGGCGTTATTGCTGTTTGCGAGATTGGTATTGGCGCTGGCAGGGTAAAGTTCCGCAGCCATCTTCTTTTTGAGGCCCAGGGGCAATATCTCATAGCATGCTGCCCCTTTGCTGTTGGCCCGGACGCTCTTTTTGGACTTCTTTAAGGTCTCTGGAAGCAGAAGAAAGAAAGTCAAACACTTCATGATCCGTCCATGGAAGCAACCATGGTCCAGGGGCATCAGCGGGAGGGACCCCCCTCCTCGGCCATCAGTCGAGCGCACTCTCGCTTCGAAAGAATTAAAAAACAAAACAAAACACAACCACCACCCTTCGAAGGACAGCAAAAACAAACTACAGCGCCTCGTTTGAAGGATTGGTGCCTAAAGCATCTTTTGTGTTCCGGCTGGTGGCGCAGCGATGATGCTTTAATGACTCATCGCTCACCTGGCGGTGGGGAGGGAAGGACGCTGGGGATGGTGCAAGGCTCTCCGAAGCTCAAGCCGCGGGGCAGGACTTGCCCGGATCCCGCTCCGCAAAGTCCCAAGGAACTGTCACGATGCCGATTTTCCTTTAAGAGACGAGAGCAGCCCTCGACCCCGGGGCAATGTAAACTTCTGCCAAGGTTCTTGGGGAGGCTGGAGGACACGCGAAAGCGGGAAACCCGGCTTTCGCCCGTTTTCAGGGCAGAGGGCGAACATCCGCGAAGCAACTGTAGATCTCCGCTTATGGTTGTTTATTTAGTATTATTCCACAATTCAGGTTGCAAGTCCTCCGTCTCCCGAGCGATAAAATCCCAGAGGCCGAGGGACACGAAGGAGAGAGGCATACGATCCGGCCGCTTTTTTTTTTTTTTTTTTACGAGCGGAAGTTTTTTTTTCCTGTCCCTTCCCGTCCCTTTTTCGCCTTTAAAAGCGAGACTCGCCAGGCCAAGCTGCAGGAGAGGGAAGCATCCTCTTAGGCTGGAGTCCGGGTCCTGGTGCTCCCCAGCGGCGGTCTGGAGATGCTTCTTTTCTCGAGGCCGCGTCGTCTCTTTTCTACCCTACTTCGAAAGTCGGCAGGACTAACCGCGTCTTTGCAGGACAGGGCGCCCGTGGCCGTCCGCGTGTGCGCTCCACGCGTGTACGTGCTTCCTCCCCGTCTCCCCGCTGTTGTTAGCACCACCGCCACCTCTTCCCCAATGTTGCTGCTGCTGCCGCCTCAAATAGTCAGCAGCAGCGCCGCGCGTCATCGGCGGCTGCTCCAATGGCGAAAGGGCACAAGAGGGGAGGGCCGGCCTCTCTCGCTAGACAATATGTCATTCTTCGCTCGCTCTCTCGAACCGCCCACACGCCCCCCTCCCCCCCCCTCCGCGCTTTCCTCTCCCATCAATCCAGTCCCCTCCTCCATTTGGGAAATTTACAGGAAACCCAAATTCACTCTCACTGTTGGATGGAGGGGAGATAAATGCACGCGCGAGCACACACGGCGGGGGGGAAAAAAAAAGCTGCTGCGGCGGAGCAGTGGGAGTGACGGCCAAACGTAAAAACCTTCCTTCCTTCCTTCCCGCCCTACCTTCCACGACCGCCCTTCCCCAAAAAGGAGTCGCAGAAACTCTTCCAGAAGTAAAAAATCCGTTTAGAAAAAGGGTCGCTGTTCCTTCGAGAAGAAGGAAAGTTTTATTATTCATTGTTTTAAATTGGCATGCCGGCTCATTCCCTTCCATCCACCCCCACTCTTTCGGTTGCTTGGGAAATTCTTCCCCCCAACCCCCCCCCCCCCAATTCCACCCCGGGGAGATCTCGTCTGAGCTTGCCTCTTGCGGCGGCTCGCTCCCAAGGCGATCGGGGTTAGGCGTCAATAAACGCGGCCGGTGTGAATGCCATCTAGCCGGGGGCGCTTTTAATTTTGGACCGTTTGCAAAATAGGGATGGATGGATGGATGGATGGAGGGGGGTGGGGAGAGATCTTTAGGAAATCGCTGGAGGCAGCCCGCGTTGAGCGCCAGCCATCCTGCAGTTCAAAAACTCCGCTGCGGCGCCGATCCTAGC
The DNA here is from genome assembly GCF_029215685.1 of Pituophis catenifer annectens. NCBI lineage: Eukaryota > Metazoa > Chordata > Lepidosauria > Squamata > Colubridae > Pituophis > Pituophis catenifer. Next base: position 318,311,669 of record NW_027256881.1, on the reverse strand, counting down.
ATCTCCCCTCTTCCCATTCCCCCAGTCGCGCACCCCGTCCCTCCCGGCAATTCCCCAGTAGGAAGCAGGTACCCCGGCCGCTCTCTCACCAGGCGTCCCTTTGCCCGAACCCAGTCGGGAAAGTTTGCACTGCGGGCTTATCCGTGGAGTCAGAAGCCATGATTATGAAAACGCCTCGCCGATCCCAGCTTAGCGCAGCAGTTATAAGGAGCCTTTTCTGTGCGGCCTAGCGAGGGCGCCCCTGCTCCTTCTGGCCGTCCCTTCGCACAATGCTCCTTTTCAGGCATCTTTTCTGGCTCCGTTTGAACTCCCTCCCCTTTGAGCAAAAGCTTGGGGGTGGGGATCTACCCAACCCAGTGCTTTTTCAAACTTTTATCGGCCTGAAAGCAAGGCGGAGTTATCAAAGGTGCCGGCAAAAACTGGAGAGTTTTCGCCCAAATGCTTCTAATGTAATGAAGCGGGCTCTGATGGATGACCACTGGATAACTTTCTATTCACTCTATTCTAAAAAGCAATGCATCCGGTTGGAAAGAGTACAAACTCAGCCAAGGTCCTTTTGGTTCCTCTAGGAGGCCTCTAAGTTGTCAGAAGAAAGGAACATTCTAATGACATACATCTTAAGGGTTGGTTAGGTCAAGGGGATCCACATGAGTTAAAAGTTGTCCATCGTTAAAAGATAAAAGAGATGCTTCAGTAATCTACAAAAAGAATTATGACTGTTTTGCAAAGAAACTCTGTAATGTCAATTAAAATTGATAAATGTATAGGACCATATGAACTGCTGACTTCAAAAGAATCCTTTGTCTAGAAGGGTATAAAACCATTGTACCTAATTCCTGTCTTTGTTCAACGCTTCATGTACAGAGCCTTGAACCTATTGCGCAATATATATATATAAAATCTGTCTCTGATCAACCCAAAAGTTGTGTTTGTCTTATTAAATCCACAACATTTATGGCACCCCAGATGGGACTACAAGGCAGAGAACTTTTGTTCTACCAGACAGCCTGCCTCAGTGGGAATCGACGCCTCTCCAAGGAAAATCCACTGGCCGGCCATTAGGACTCCTTTGAAGTCCATGGAGATTCAGTGAGGAGGTGCCGTAAACCCGCTGACAAAGACAGGCCAGTCAAGAATCCTTGAAGGTTGATCAGATACAGAGACTCAACATAAATACATAAAAAAAAAAGAAGAAGAAGAAAGAAAGAAAAAGAAAGAAAGAAAGAGGAAAAGAAAACAGGTAAGTATAAATCAGAGAGTTAAAGTCTCTCTGTTTAGAGGTACCTACCCATTAAAAGGGTGGAAGAGTGGGGTTTGATCAACCTCCTAGGAGACCAGTTGGCGTGCTGAAGTCTCTGGAATTGGAATTAAGGAACTAAGTATTATGTGTAATCTTATGTGTGGTAAGAGAAGAACTAATTGCAGTGTTATAAATTTTCTGATAAACTGACATTCTTAAACAGCCAGAGTTTACTGTTCTTCCCTCCCGGGGTTTAGCAGGCAGTTAAAAAGGTGAAGCCTGTCTAAATGGGAAAACAGATATGATTTGATCAATTTGGTGTGATTTCTGTTAAATATATATGTATATATATAATGATAGTGTGTAAAATTGAATGGAATTTAATTGATTGTGATATGTGTGGCTGCCAGCAAAGTGAGATGATTTGTGCTTGAGGCTGTAAGAGATATTTGAGATTATTGTAATGGTTGGTTTGCATGAAGTGGGATTTTTTGTATGTGAAATTGGTTTAAAGAAGTCTGATTGCAGTACAAATATGAAAAGCCTGTGTGTTGATAAAGTGAGAAATTAGAGAAATACTAATGTTAGTATAGTAATAATACTGTGTTGCTTTGTTGTAAGAATGCTGAATGGAAGAGAGAAGCGAGGCTTCCTTGCATGCTGTACATTTTTTCCCTCTCCCCCCCTCCTTTTCCTTTGTAAGAGAGAAACAGTTCCTTTTAACTTTTTTCCTTTCTCTCACCCCCTCCTTTTTTCCCCTGGGAGATGAGAGGCACGAAAGAGGGGGGGGCTACGGTTTAACCATTTTTTTTCTCTCAGAAAAGTAGCCAGAGAAAGGAGAGGGAAGTGGGTGATCGGCTAATGCTGTTACTGCTAGGTCTCTTTAATTTGCATATGAAAACTTTTCTGCTCTGAATACGATTTTGATTTTATTTTTTCTGGAAATTTTTGGAGGTTTAAAAACGCTTCATTAAACCTGTACTCAGAATCCTGTTGTTTCGCCAGGCTGGGTTAGCAACATAATTTTAAATCGGATGTTTTAAATTTCTGAGGTTTTAAATTGAGCCGAATCCATTTAATATTTTTAATTATTTTAAATTGGTGTTGTCTTGTTTTTTTTAAACAAAATAGGCTGTACACCGCCTTGAGTCCTTCGGGAGAAGGATGGTATAGAAATAAAATTATTTTTATTCTTATTTTTATTTTATCTCAAAGAAATTATTTTGAAAGATTTTTTTAATTTGACTTGCATTTTACTATTGTTTGTCTTTCTTAAATGTTTTTTATGTCTGCGTGCATTCTGCATCCTTAACAGATGGCACGTTTGTTCATTTGTATGTTTGTTTGTTGTTTATTTGTTTGTTTGCTAGTAGCACAAGTTACTGCCCTTTTTGGGAATTGTCACAAAGATGAGTTGGAAATTGCGATGTGTGGTGGGAGAGATTCAGTGGCATTTTTGTCTAAAATGTTGGATTCTGCCTCGAGAGTATGCTTGTTTTTGTTCACTTCAGTTTGCGGGGAGATTAGATAATTGGTGCTGAGGAGCTCATTTGTTTATAGAGGGATATACGGTAGTTGAAGGAAGAGAGGAAGTTTTAAGGGAAGTCAGAAAGTTGCCTTTAAGTTTGTCTACACAGACTTGTGCTGGCTTGGAAATCAGGATGGCAGTGGTAGGAGGAATTGAATGTTATAATAAGAAGGAGTTAGAGAAAGTAGAATTGATGGAAAGGAGAAGGTATGTGATTTGTTTTTGGAAAGTTATGGAAGTTGGCAGATTGAAATGTGGAAGTGCTAAGAAGTAGGAGAGAAGTGGTGATCTGAAGAGAAGTGGTGTTTTTCGTTGACAGAGATCAGATTAAGTGAACAAAGCATTTGAATACACTTAATCAGTGAAGGGAGTGTTGGAAGATTTGAGAAGCTCAATATTAAAAAAGCACAAGAAAATTCCCCTAAAGAAAATAGGCAGAAACTCCGGCAGAGTTCAGCCCCCACCTTTACCAATGGGCCATTAAGAAACTGAGACGCCACCTTATTTCCACAACAAAAGGAAGAATAAAAGATGTGTTTGTTTCTTGCTTGCCTTACTAGGAACAATAAAACTAATTCCAGGAGTTTTGAATTCAGGACTGGGAAAGCTCTGCCTTTCAGCAATCTTTAAAGGGAAAGACTTTTTTTCCCCCAACAGGAGTAGTAAACAAAAATCACTCCTGATAGAAAGGAGGGGTAGCGTCTCCGCCTCCATCTATAAACAAGCAAGAATTAAGACAATCCTATGCAAAATTAATTGAATCTGGATCTTGGAGTTTGAAATGGGAGGGACATGAAAGAGGAAGCCTTGAAAATTTGAAACAAGCTTTAACCGGGGCTCCTGTATTGGGTTTGCTAAATTTGGAAAAGCCATTCGGTCTCTTTGTAGACACACACACACACACACACACACACACACATTGAATTGCACGAGGGGTGTTGGCTCAGAAAGTAGGCAATTGACCTTTGGAGGGAGCCCTCATTGTAAACACCCCACATCAAGTCAGAACTATCCTTCAGTGGTGGTTATCTGATTCAAGATTCTAAACAAAAATAAAACAATTTTAATGCAACACAGATTTGATTTTACCTGCAGTTCTCAATTTGAATCAAGCACAGTTCTTAACCAACACCAGATCAATGGATCACCTTGGATGAGAACATTATGGTGTTGAAATAATTGGCTTACATACAAAAACAAGACCTGATTTGGAGGGACACCCCCTGGAGACAAATTGCCTCAAAATTGGTCTGCTCAAACCTTTGAATTGTATTCATTAAATTAAGCTCTATGGACAGGGAGCCTGGATAGCTCAGTGGATAAATGCATTGTAATTTAACACCAGCTGTCTGCAATTACTGTAAATTCGAATCTCACCAGGCTCAAGGTTGACTCAGCCTTCCATCCTTTCTAAGGTAGGTGAATTGAGGACCCAGTTTGTGGGGGGCAATAAGCTGACTTTATGATGGCTATTGCTTAATTCATTGTAACCCTTAGTCTCTGGACATCATTTGGCAAAATATGGGTGGAGTCATTGGGGACTTCAAGCTATTGTACATGAACTTTTAAACTAAGCTATGATTGTATTGGGATATATCCTTTAGTAACATCAATTATAAACAAATGTTTGGTTTGTAAAAAGGTGAATGAACATGCTGTCAGAAAACAACAAATGGCTTTAAGACCATTTCAATGTATTCATGTGGATTTTACAGAATTACCAAAAGTGGGGAGTGTAAAATATTTATTAGTCATAGTGAACCACCTCACAGGGTGGGTTGCAGCTTTTATCTGCAGTAATGCTACAGCAACAGTGGTGTCAAGAGTTTTACCCAACCTAGACAGATTATCATCATATGAACTGTTGTTTGAAGTAGTTTTCACTACAGGAAGCATATGCATTACTTCCTTGGAAACCAGTGACAAAGTATTGAAACAATATGTGTATAACCTGTCCAGATATTTTGAAGTTTTTAGGAAACAAGGACTATTAGCCTAAACACCACCTTTGAAGTTTCCAGTCCACAAATTCCACCACGATGATTGGATGTTAATCCAAACTGGACGGAAGTTAGACCCCAAGTGAACGGGCTCAATCTCATCAAGGAAATCCAGTGAAGTTGATGATCCAAAGGATCCAGCCACCAGTGGGAATAGCGTTCTTCATCATCTGGACTATTTTTGTATTTTTTTCTTTCTTAGGATTCAGTGGTTGCCTATGCTGTTTCCCAACTGAAAAGGACTACAACTGCTCAGATTCCTTTGTGCACTCGCCCAGATGTATTGGTTTTGTAATTGTGTTTTTAAAGATCTTAGGAGGACAATCCTGGATCCACTGGATGAGACTGATACCAGGTGATCATCAGCCTTGCTGAATCACTCCGGAAGCTGATTCTCTACGCACGGCGGAAGATTTGTAAAGAGGACAACTGCCTTCACATTGTACATATACATATTATTAGCTTTAATATAACACTTTCTTACACATGCTAATGTTATTAGAAGTTTGGAAGTATGTTTTGTGGGTACTTGTTGTTCTAATCTTGCTAGTAATTTTGTTTTACATGTATAAGGAACGTTTTTGTGGTAGACCTAGGATTTTTATTGCTACTCCTATTTCCCAAATCACATGCACCACTAACCCTCTCCCTGACGTAGTGAGCTTCACACCATGGTTGATTATGATTTGTTTATGGCTTTGGACATTATTCGCACTAGGACTCTCAAGTGAACATAAGATGAACATTGATTCCCCAAGTGGAGACACTTTAGGTCAAGTTCACTCACGCCAAGAACGCATTGTATATGCATGAGGTCGTTACCTTAGACCTAAGTCACCTCCACCACCTGAAGTTGCACTATTGACATTCCCAGCTGAGGGGGGAATAGATAAGGAAAATGGGCCTCTACAACAATTGCATAGAGGAGACTATATATCACGGATTTTGGAATAAAGTCAAGATCTTGTTAAACAGTATGACCCTACCCTAGGTCAGAAATGCTGCTTATGTTTATCTACTAGCCCTACATCTTATCATGCTGTTCCTGTCAAACCACAACTCTGGGTTAGAACAAAGGCTACCAGAAATAAACTTTAAGAAGGGAAAGTGGGGTGGATGGAATCTGTCCAAGACCATTTCAACCTTCAGAATTTCCACTCTGGTTCAACTTGAAGTCCAAATTAGATTTGTGTATCCTTTTTCCACCTGGAAATACTACCTCTCGATATGTTTTTTGAAGGACCAATTCTCAGAGATAAACAGAAGGACCTCTCACTGGAAGTCCCATTGCAACCACTGGCAGAAATGTTTGTGGCAGGGACTTAGGGGTCTGGACTAATGCAAGGAACTACTGAGTGCATGCCTTTTCCATAAATCTTCTTATGTGGAAAGGATGCATATTTGTGTTTACCAACAAACTGGACAGAAACATGTAACAAATCAGGTGTGGTCAGAGAAATTGCCAAGGAATTGCAGGATAGGGCTTCCAAGATAGGTCAGAGGTTATAAACAACTGACATGTGGTTTTCTTGGTTGCCTGGATCCGGGTGAATTAATATGGCTGTGGCAGGCCTAGCTTTTATTCCTTGTGCAATCCCTATGCTGAAACATCTATAAATAAGAACAGTAAAGGAGATTCAAGTTGAAAAGGAACTAGCTTTGATAGAACGTTTTCTTAATCAACTTGGTCCATATCCTATGGAAGAACATAAAGATTCTGAGGCAGACCCATATGAGGAAATGGAACCTGTAGAAAAAGGTAGAGAATCTCCCCAAGAATCAAGAGAGTAGAAAAACAATCAAGAACTACCTATCCTTTACTTTTATTAATTATCTTTTGTTAGACCCTATATATGGTAGATTTGTTTATTGGAATCTTGTATACTCAGAAGTTAAACTTATATGAGAATAGTGAAAGTTTCTGCATTGAAAAACTTTCAGAGGGGGGAATAATGTAATGAAGCGGGCTCTGATGGATGACCACTGGATAACTTTCTATTCACTCTATTCTAAAAAGCAATGCATCCGGTTGGAAAGAGTACAAACTCAGCCAAGGTCCTTTTGGTTCCTCTAGGAGGCCTCTAAGTTGTCAGAAGAAAGGAACATTCTAATGACATACATCTTAAGGGTTGGTTAGGTCAAGGGGATCCACATGAGTTAAAAGTTGTCCATCGTTAAAAGATAAAAGAGATGCTTCAGTAATCTACAAAAAGAATTATGACTGTTTTGCAAAGAAACTCTGTAATGTCAATTAAAATTGATAAATGTATAGGACCATATGAACTGCTGACTTCAAAAGAATCCTTTGTCTAGAAGGGTATAAAACCATTGTACCTAATTCCTGTCTTTGTTCAACGCTTCATGTACAGAGCCTTGAACCTATTGCGCAATATATATATATAAAATCTGTCTCTGATCAACCCAAAAGTTGTGTTTGTCTTATTAAATCCACAACACTTCGAATGCTGAGAGTCTTGTCTCTCGTTTCGTTCTTAACATCCTGAAACAGCTTGGAAACTGATGTGTGTGTGTGTGTAAATGACTTCAGACGTTAAAACCTTATCCAGAAGAAATAAAAACAAAAAACTGTCCAGGAAGTTGCAGCCAAAATAAATGTTATTGTTTTAAGGCTGCAACGTTGTTTTTTTTTTTTTTTGTTTTTTTTTTGGTACTAGTTGTAGCTTTGATGCAAGAAACTTCACAAAACTGGCTCTCCACAAGCATTTTTAAAAAAATGCTCAACTCTACTGTTAATAATTTGATCCAGGATACACTCTTACTGACATTGAGCTGACTGGGTTTCAATTATGAATGATCAAGATTTGCCCTGCTCCAGTACTTTGGCAATTTCATCTGTCCTCCATGAATTTGCAAATATCACCTTAACTAGTGTTTCCCAACTTTGGCAACATTAAGATGTGTGGACATCAACTCCCAGAATTTCCCAGGCAGCCATGTTGAAGTCCACACATCTTAACGTTGCTAAATTGATAGACACACAAAGGGGCTCCTTAGCCTTCTAATGAGAGAAGTTAAGAAGGGAGCTGACTAGATTTTCCGATAGTCACTCCTGCATTGAGTACATTCACACACACATACCCTCAGTGCATGATCCTAACATTTCTACTCTTTCAAGAAGATACTTACAGGTTGTCTCCACTTTCGTTTCTGGCAGGAACGGTGTATGACTGTACTCCAAGTATCTTAATTTGAGAAATTCCCAATTCCCTTGCATTCCTTTTGGCCTCGGGATTTCTGCCCAAAGAATCTTGATTAGTGCTTCTCCAAGACTTGATACGGCTCTCTTGAAATCTAATGCACGTGTATGCATGTGTTTATTTTTTTGTAGCTCTTTGAACTCCAATATGACATAATCACTTCCTCCTAAAGCTGTAATTGCTTTCATCTCATCAAACCATGCTTTCTTATTGGTTAGAATCAGCTCTGCGAGATTCAATATTTGTATTCTTCTTAAAGATAAAACTATCAACAAAATGACTGAGAAACCATGTAGTTCTGGCCCAGTTAGTTTTTATATACGGTAGATGCCTGGATACTTAAAATGTCTTATTATTACTATTTCTTCCAGAAAGTTGAGTAGTTTGTCCAGGATATTTTCTAAGATAATGTTTGTAAAATTTATGTGTACATACTCTGAAAACTAAAAATGCTACTGATTTATTATTTTTAGTCATATACAGAATTGTGCAAATGTTATGGATAGATTAATAAATTAACATTTATTAGATTCAGTCATGGGTGTAATTTTCCTATTGTAGATTTTATTCTTAAAAAGTCCTGGTAATTGACATTGATTCCTGATAATTGCACAAAATTATATGTGTTGTTCTGCCAGCAAAAATACCATCTAGAGTCTTTTTTACTTGAGGCACTAGGATAATTCATGTGAATAAGTACTTAAGTGATTTGCTGCTATCCTGGTGGTCTCCCATCCAAGAACTAAATCAACCAACCTATTTAATTCTGTTAAGGTCAGCTAGCTGTTCCACATATCATAGCCTACCATTTGTATGTTTCTGGATTAAGGGGAACAACAAAACTTGCACTGCTTGTCTTGTTACATTATAGACCTCCAGTTTGTCCCTGACCTTCTTGCAGAAGGCAAAGTTATAAAAATGGGTGAGTCGTGAAAGAGGAAAAACCTCTCTCTGCATAGTTCTATCTCCAGACTATTATTTTCCACAAAGGAAGGAAGCATTTGTTTTTGTTTTGCTCTGCAAGGAGGAAGAAGTGTTATTCTGTGCAGGAGAATGCAGGAAATAATAATTCCCCATCATTTGCATGAAGAAAGGCACTTCACGCATAAAGAATGAAAACAAGTTTGAAGGCACAGCCCAACTCATGCTTCTAAAGATCTGGGGATCAGCCCTCAAGGGTTTGCTGTACTGGATTTATGCAGTTGGAAACTGTCTATTTCTTGTTGTATCTGAACAGGGGCCTTAGTGTTACATAACAGTCCTTTGTATATATCTGTCTCTGACTCTGTTTCTTTGTAAGAATGTTTACCTTCCTCTTCACCCAGATTACCATTGCAGCTAAGAAATATAAATGGAGCAACAGGATCTTCTCTCAGTGACAAGCTTCTGACATTACCATTTAGCTTGCTAATTAACACACATATTATGCCAAAAATGCACAGGATTTGCTTTTAATCTGAATGCTAACTTTTTCCTAAACAGGTTAGCTTATAGCATTTGATTTAGTAGTATCTACAGTATATAGCTAACCATCATAGTTAACTGATTGTTTGAATTTCCTCTAAAAATATTAATGTATACAACTCTTCTAGTTAATTATTTAGGTTTTTTTTTTAAAAAATGTACTGCCTCCGGTTATCTGAAAATGTGTATGTGGTGTAGGTGATCATGCATATGCATAGACTTTATGAACACATGAAAATAAAAAATAGTACATAATGTCAACATTAAGTTTAATTAATTTAAGTCCATTTCAGAAAAAGCCCCTTTATTTGTGGAATTGCTCAACAGGGCATCAGCTAAGGATATGGACTTCAATTTAATAGTTAACAATTGATATCAGAGGAAATGAGAACTGGTATCTCCAGTGAAAAATTGGAGAACATAGAACAAAGCTTGGTCATTTGATTTGAGTTAGTTTCCCAAAAGATATACCTTTCTTAAAGTGGTGCTGTGAACAGCCAATGGGATGTTTTTTAAAAATTGGATAATTGCTCAACCTCATACTGCATTGCTCAATAAATGAAATTGTTTACCTACATAAAACCTGAAAGCTCAAAATCTAATCAAAAAATTATTTTTATTTTTATTTTATTGTGTGCCTCAAATAGTAACTAACAGAAGACAACTAAGTAACTAACAGAAGTAACTAACTTCCTAGTAACTAACAGAAGACAACTAAGCCTATTGAATATATCCTTGATTTATAACCACAGTTGAACCCAAAATTTCCATAGGTAAGCAAGGCAGTTGTTTAGTAAGTTCTGCTCCATTTTACAATTTTTTTTTGGCCATGGTTGATAAGTGAATCACGTGGTCATTAAGCAAATCTGGTTTCCCCCATTGGCTTGCTGTGAAGGATACAAATGGTAAACACGTGACCCTGTGACAGTGCACCTGTCAGTTGCCAAGTGCCCAATTTTTGATCACATGACCATGGGGATGCTGCAACAGTTGTAAATATGAAAACTGGTCATAAATCAGTTTTTTCAGTGCTGTTGTAATATTAAAAAGTCACTAAATGAATGGTTGTAAGTGGAGGACTATCTGTAATCTATCTAGAGCTTTTGGGCTGTAGGACATGAAATTATTATATATCCAACAGCAGCTATTATGGTGTTGGCCTTCATTCACATCAAATTCTTGGCAAAAACCTAGGATGTTATAATGTATTGGAGTAGTATTTGTGCAGATTCAAGGAGTGTGGCGTTTTGTAATGGACAGATGGAAATTTTTGTTAATGCACAGATTTTGTATTCCAAGGCTTTTCAGTATGGTACCCAGAGTACCAATAACCACTGGGACCACCACTCCAGTTTATGCCATGATCTTTTAAGTTTGATTTTGAGAACTTGATATTTTGTGATTTTCTCCAATTCTTTGTCTTCTTTTTTTTAAAAAATTTGATTTATATGCCGCCCTTCTCCGGAGACTCAGGGCGGCTTTCAATGCGTTAAGCAATAGCCTTCATACTTTTGTATATTTATACAAAGTCAGCTTATTGCCCCCACAATCCGGGTCCTCATTTTACCTACCTTAGAAAGGATGGAAGGCTGAGTCAACCTTGAGCCTGGTGAGATTTGAACTGGCAGTAATTGCAGGCAGCTGATGTTAATAACAGTGCTTTAGTCTGCTGCGCTACCAGGTCTTCTGTTTTATTCTCTCCTCATATTGCCACATTAATTATCCAAACTTCCTCCTTTTCAACAACAGTTAAGTCAGGTGTATTACATGCCAAGACTTTTATTAGTTTTTATTAAGAAACCCCATAATATTTTAATCTGTTCCTTTTCAACTACTTCTTACCCAGTTTTCATTACTGGCACATTATAATTTTTACATATTTTTACAGATAATTTTAACAATTTTAGCAGATGACTTACAGTGTTTGTCAATGACTGAATTTTGATTTCTGATTTTCCATAAAGCTTCAGATCGTCCATAGAAAGCAAACATGTATTTTCTTAGCATTTTTTTGCTGTTTAGTAGCCAAAATTTGTTTTCTTCAAAATTACTGAAAGTGGGATTATAGCAGTGACAAATGATAAAGATGATAATGAGTTTCCCTGGAAGATACCTCTCCTAATATTGACAAGCCAATTTTTCATTTCCAACCACCTGTCTTCTATTATTTCATTATTTTTTTCTATAAATATTCTGATGTTTTTACTGACACCAGTTGTTTCCAAACATACAACTATGTGGTTATGATCAAACTCCTATAAGCAATCTAAACCATATGTAAATTTGTTTTTCAGTTTTCATAATTCTCCCAAACCATTTTCACAATCAGCACTTGATCTTTTGTCCTGCTGCTTTTCCTCTTATTGCCTTTGTGTTTAACTGGAAGGGTATTTTCTTTCAAATAATCTTGGGAGCTTTATGCTATTATTCCTCTAAGTAATTGAAACATTGTAGGCAAGCATGTTATTGGTTTATAGTTTCCTGATGTTTTTTTTTTTTTTTTTGACTCAGATAAGTTTTGCCAGGTAGTAATCAGTTGCTGATGTCTTCTTTATGCAATAGTTCATTATGCTATTTAGTTATAATTAGATGCAAGATAGTCAGATATTTGAGCCAAAAGCCCTTGTTCAGTTCCAGGAGATTACCCAGTTTTCAATCCTTTTCACTTGACCTTTCTGCTGTTATTATTAGGTCTTCTGTTTGATTTTTACTAAATTCTTCTTCAACTTTTATATCCAGCCAGATTGGAAGGCTGTGATGGTAGAATAGGAGGATCCTCCTAAAACCCACTTTCATCTCTACAGTTTTAACTGTGTTCAGCTCCAGATTGTTCTGGCTGCACCACAGGGCCAGTTGTTCAACCTGCCATCTGTATGCAGACTCATCACCATCTCAAATGAGACCACTGAAAAGGACTTTGCTTTTTTCTACTATGACCTCATACTGATTTTTTGCAACTCAGCTATTTTAGCCTTATCCATACCTTATGCCATGATGCTACAAGACTGTTTTGCGTGAGAAATTAATGTCTGAAATGCTGATAACTTATTTTCTCTTTTGCTTCATACTTTGACATTTAGGTGGTAGTTCTTATTTTAGTCATTGTGTGCGAGCCTGTATTATTTTGGCAGATGGGCAGTATAAATTATTTTTAGATGACATGTTAACATTATGATTCAAATACATTATTTTAGGATTGTAAAATGACTTAATTCCAAAGTGAAATTACAATACAGTAGTTTTAGCTATTTATGATGTGAAACTTAAACTCAAGCACCCTTCCCCCAATAATATATGACATCTACATGAGAGGACCCTTTGATATTGAAAACTGGCAGTGTTCCTCAGTGAAATGCTTTGGAAACCATGATGGTTTCCTGTCATTTCATAATCATAGCCAAAGCTGTCTTCTAGTAACTTTGATAGCTTCTTCTATCCTCTGGCATATATTTTAATGTCTTGGTTATTGAATATAATTGTTATGATGGGGAATAATCATTTGTTATGCAAGTAATGAATTTAAAATCTCGTTTTCTTTTTCTGTAATATTGAAGAACAATTATAGATTGGAGCCATGCTGCTAACTGCATAGCAGTGTAGCATAAAATCTTTTAAATTACAGGTAGCAGCTATATAGGTAGACATTGATTACACTATATCTGCAAATCATTCAGGAGACATTAATCCACATAATCAAAATGGAGCAGTACACCACATAAAATTGTGTCTTTGAGATAAATAATCCATTGCATTTAAATTGTCTTCAAATATTTCTGGTTTCAGGGACTAGAAATCAGTTATCACTAATGGTGATTAGTTAATTTCATGGCATAGTAGATATACTTATTAGTATAGAAGAATTCTCAACCAATTTGACTTTTTTAATGAAAGCTTAAGTTGATTTTTGGAAGTTATTTTTTTGGCTTGGTTCTGTTGATTACTTTAAATTAATCTTCAGTAAAGAGGGAGATATGAAAGCAGAATTAGTCTGTGTGGTAATAATTGGAGCTGGCTAAAACTTTCATCTATATACAATGGCTTTGGAGATCAGAAATTTAATACTGTACTTCTGTAGAAGCGAAATAATTTCATCTGTTAATGTGGCATTTTTAACTAATGTGATATCTTCAAAGAAGTCTCAAGTAATACTAAATTGTATATGGGATGATTTTCCTCTTGCTTGTCATCCTTCTGGATGAGGATATTAATCATCAGTATTAGTCTCCTCATCCAGGTGCTTCCCAGGCATGTTTGGGATTACAATTCCCAATTTTTCATGATATCATAATTTTACAGTATAGTTCTGTAGGTATAGTGAGTTTTGGTCTCAACACATTTGGACAAGGAATGGTATTGATAAACCTGTGTGATTGTACATATTATTCATTGCTACAATTGCTGCATTAATCTATGACAGATCTTAGATTTGGAAATATGGAGTCAAAATAATAATTTTAGGGATTACCCTTAAGGGCTATCAACGCTGATTGATTGGACCTACACTATTTATTCTGTACTTCATAGTTTATGTGGAAATATATATTTAAATATCTCAAGTTTAGTAGGTCTTTTTTAAATCATGTGTCACAATGTATTCTACTTGGTTTACAAATTTAAAATATGCAGCCTTTTTTCTAGCTAGTACTAATTCCTCCTCTGCTGTTCTGTGTTGGAAGAACATTCAGGATTGACTTGATTAATGGCAATACAGCATTTGTATCTATTTCTACTGAAGCTTAAAAAAAAAAGGTGGTCCGTTTTAAATAGACAATGAATAAAAAGGAATATGCAAAACATCTCTTCTTAATTTTTCTTGATCCAAAATAGTCACCTTCTACAGTTCATTTTTTAAAGAGAGGTTGCTTTGTGTGTGTGTCTCATGTGACATTTGGTATCTTTCAGTTCACTGAAAGCTGTTCGTTGTCAGACATGTCCTAATGAAAGGGGTGGTGAATTTTGAATAATGCCCATTCTCCTAGTAGTCCTTGTATATCTGATTGGAGCAATGGGAAAAATGGTGCTGAGAGTTCCAGAGGGAAGAGATAATCAGCAAAATATCACCTTCCATTAGTAGAGGTTTCTGCCAGAACAAAGCACAACAATTCTTTTTGTTCCTAATAGTAAACACAATCTTGTGTCTACAGCTGGAGAAACAATAGGACAGTGAAGTGTTTTATGTAAGTCGAGTAAATCTGAGAAGGCTCTGTATAGAAGAGGAAAAGTTATGGTTGGTAATAACTAACTTTTTTCCTCTTGCTTTGGGCAGATCCGTGTTTATATATTCCTCGTTTTGCACATATGCTCGAGTTTGGTGATAAGAACCATGAAGTCTCCATGACCGCTTTAAGGCTCCTGCAGCAGATGAAGAGAGACTGGATGCACACAGGTCGACGGCCGTCAGGGCTTTGTGGTGCAGGTATTGCAGAACTCGTGAATTGGAGTGTGTGGAGTGGCAACAGCTAGTGGCGGCAAAGAAATGTGTTATGTATATTTCATTTTGTAAGAAGCAGTTGCATATGTTCACCCTTAGAATGTCGTGCTTTTAGGCGAATCTGTACATACAAGTTTAATGTCAAGATGAATCAAGTTAGATATAAACTTTAGGAACTAATCTAACCCTTGGCCATAAACCAGAGTATCACAGAGGTCATATTATTCCACAAGCAGAAAGTGTAGATTACCTATAAGGCATTGTATAAAAGTTGTATAAAAGAACATGAAAACAGTGGATTACACGGAACCTAAATCTTATGGTTTAACTGAATAACTGATAGTTATTCATTCTAATTATATTTAGCAATATCTTGGCATAAATATATTAAGGGTGTATTTATTAAATTTGTTTGCTGCCGAGTTTGCCATGATCAGGGCAAGTAAGTCAAGCTACAGTACTTCCATAGCCTATATATAAGAATATTTTAGAACCAAAGTATATACTATAGGCAGATCCATGGGACAAAACCCTAAAACAGACTTTTCTAAGGAAAAATTACTTTAGGAAGAGAATTCAATTGGTAAATTGCAAGAGCTGTTTTTGCTTTCTCCAATGTCTTGGAGAGGCAAGTATGTTTGAAGCAAAAAAGGGAAAAGTGGCTTACAGGGGGCACTTGGAACACAGAAGATATAAGTAGAAGAAGTATTGTGCTGCACTTCCATTTTTCTGTTATTTTGCACATGACATCCTGCTACAGTGGAGTGAAAGACTGGACCTGTTGGACAACTCTGGCAGAACTGTTGAGAGACTTGTTATATCAGACTTTTCTCCTCCAAATTGATTACCACAATAGACCACTTCAAGAACTTATCCCTGATTCTACTTTGGCTCTTCTTTCCTCTCTGCCTCTTATTTATTTCTTTTGATTATAAGCTTGTGGGTCGTGGTCCTGTCTTGTTTGACACAGGTATTAAGTAAGCTATTACAGGTAGCCCTCGCTTATGACCATTTGCTCATAAACTGCTTGAAGTTACAACCGTGCTAAAAAAAATGGAATTAAGGCCCGTGCCTGAAGTTATAGCTGTTGCAACACTCTCCCTCACATTCACATGATCAACATTTGGATATGTGGCAGCCAGCCTGCATTTTGGACTACAGGGGCGTTACAACTTCTCCCACCTGCCTATCTCTCTCCCCACTCTCCATTTATACCTTTTTGGCCCCCTGCTTTTCTGTGCTCTGCCGCCCCAGCTTATCCTTGCTTTTTCTTGCTCCCAGTGCTGATGATGCATTCACGACCTGATCTTTCATGCCAACAAGCCCCACTGCGAAACCAGCAAAAGCAATCTGATAAAAGCAAACCCTTTTGCATAAAGCCAGCGAAAACAATGCGCCATGCTGCTGCGATGGGCTTCCTTCTCTACCACAAGAAGCAGAAGCAAGCAAGAAACAGCTATAGATCTGCAGCATGCCAGAAACCCACCCCAACCCGACCCAGCAGTATGGTGCAAATGGGCTTGCTTTTGTCAACTGCGCATGAAGGGGCTTCCTTTTGCTGGCTTGCTTTTTCTGCCTCTGGGACAAGGGACAAGGTAGGCATGCCTCCCTCATCAGCAGCGAGAATAAGAAGATGGGGAAGATAAGTTGGGGTGTTGAAATGCAGAATTGTGAGAGTGCTGTGTGACTGCTGCTTCCTGGGGCATGATAATAGTCCCAGAGCCACGTGAATAGGATACAGGATGGCCAAACACCAGATATGAGGGGAGATTTTGAGTCAGTCTCTTCCCTTTTGAGGCTTGGGCCTGAGAGGGACCAAGGCCAGAATGGTTTAGATTAGGTTGGGTACTCCCTTAATGATCCATGAGTCTGTGAGTGTTAGGATTGCTGTCCTAAGGCACATGATACAACCGTGCTGATTTGGCAATTTAAGTCCCAATGGTGGTAATAAATCAAGAATTAACTCAACCTGCTAAGAAGTGGTGGTGGTGGGAAATAAAACTACTTTAAAATAGTACGTTAAATAAATAATACATTTAGGCTTCTGAATTTTTAAAGTGAAGAACACAGTATCTAATTAAACTATTCATGGTTTGAATTAGAGAGAAAGGATGTGTAGCCATTTTAGAATAGAATAGAATAACAGAGCTGGAAGGGACCTTGGAGGTCTTCTAGTCCAACCCCCTGCTTAGACAGGAAACCCTACACCACTTCAGACAAATGGTTACCCAACATCTTTTTAAAAACTTCCAGTGTTGGAGCATTCACAATTTCTGAAGGCAAGTTGTTCCACTGATTAATTGTTCTAACTGTCAGGAAATTTCTTCTTAGTTCTAAGTTGCTTCTGTCCTTGATTAGTTTCCACCCATTGCTTTTTGTCCTACCCTCAGGTGCTTTGGAGAATAGCTTGACTCCCTCTTCTTTGTGGCAGCCTCTGAGATATTGGAACACTGCTATCATGTCTCTCCTAGTCCTTCTTTTCATTAAACTAGACATACCCAGTTCCTGCAAGCGTTCTTCATACGTTTTAGCCTCCAGTCCCCTAATCATCTTTGTTGCTCTTCTCTGCACTCTTTCTAGAGTCTCCACATCTTTTTTACATTTCTTTTCCTTTTTTATTTCTTCCCAAGTAAAATATTTTTTAGTTGGCAGCCACCAATTAATATTTCAATTGTGGCTTTCTTCCTGCACCTAGTAGAAAATGAACAGAATTGTTGAGATATAGCAATAGCAAGAGGACGTAGACTTACATACCACTTCCTACGGTAGTGCTTTATAGCCCTCTCTTAGCAGTTTACAGAGTCATTTTGCCCCCAACAATCTGGGTCCTCATTTTATCGACCTCAAAAGGATGGAAGCAGTGGTGAAATCCAAAATTTTTTACTACTGGTTCTGTGGCCGTGGCTTGGTGGGCATGGTGGGCGTGGCTTGGGCGTGGCAGGGGAAGGATACTGCAAAAAGTCCATTACCACCCCACTCCAGGGGAAGGATACTGCAAAATCCCCATTCCCTTCCCACTCCTGGGGGAAGGATATTGCAAAATCTCCATTCCCACCCCACTCTGCAGCCAGCCAGAAGTTGTATTTGTCAGTTCTCTGAACTACTCAAAATTTCCACTACTGGTTCTCCAAACTGCTCAAAATTTCCGCTACCAGTTCTCCAGAACCTGTCAGAACCTGCTGGATTTCACCCCTGGATGGAAGGCTGAGTCAACTTTGAGCCAGTCAAAATCAAACACCTGGCAGTGGAATGCACAGTTAGCCTGCAAATACTGCATTCTAACCACTGCACTACCACGACTCTTAGGAGCTTTTCTGCGTTGTGGAAAATATACAGGTATACAGTATCTTCCAACTTTAGCGTAAAAACACTATTGAGGATCTCTGAACCTCGAATTGAAACACTGAAAGCACTGAATGATGTTATGCAATTACTTTTTATTTAGATAATTTTACTATGTAAATTCGGCATGGTAAAAATGGAATATATGTACAAGTTTTGAAATAATTGGGAAAAAGCAAATGCATGTGCTATTGTGGTGTTAGGACATTTTCCCCTAATTGTGTGTGCATGGATACATGTGTATGTATGCAAGGAGGCGGTCTATCTAGGTGAAATAATTTTTAAGGTTGAATATTTGTTTGGGCTGATGTAATATTTCTGCATGCAAAGTAAATTTTTATAAAATTCCAGTTTAATCTTTCTGCAGTCCATCAATATTTTAAAATTAATATGAAATAGAAATAGAATTTCCAATGCCACTTATATGATTTAATGTATTCCTTTGCTTCCCTCCACCCTGGGTGCCTTTGTGATGTGATTCTTTTTTTCTGTTCTAGCTCTTCTTGTTGCAGCAAGAATGCATGATTTTCGGCGCACTGTTAAAGAAGTAATCAGGGTGGTTAAGGTTGGTGAATCAACGTTAAGGAAAAGGTAAATCAAGCTTGTAATTTGCTTTATATTTTACTTGAGATTAGAGCATTTCTGAAATTTATTATTTGCTGCATGGAAAATAGATCTGTTTTCCCTTTCTTTTACGAACAGAACCCCATCCTTTGATTAAACCGTGTCTTATTTGGGGCCAAGGAAGTGTACTTTCTCTGTCACAGTGGATGCTTCCCACCAGGATAGCCCTCTAGAAGACTCTTTCTTAGGCTTTGGGTAGGCTGGTTGGAGCTTCCACCGGGTGATATGATATCTCTTTTATGTGTTGACTGGATTTGCCATCTGCTTAGTGTTTTGTGTACATTTTAGTTTTATATTGTTTTATCCTATGAGCTGCTTAGTCAGTTTGGAGTTGGGCAGCATCTAAATGAAACAAACAAGCAAATAAATAAATAAAATGTAGCAGATTTACATAAAATTTCATTTTTACACATTTTTTGTCAGAGAGTTACATAGAATGTCATAATGGAATGTGATCAATACTGCACTGGAGCTGAATCCAAATATTGACTGCATATCGACAGCAGTTCTTCTGTCTCATATTTTGGAAATTGGATGAGCAGTTGCATTTCAGAAGCTGAAATTTCATTGAGGAGATAGCGTTGAAATGACAGTTAAACATAAACATTTAGATTGGAACTAGCTATCTGCAAGCAATTGATTTGTGGAACTGATGTGAGTCATCCATGTTTCCTTCTATGTCTAAATCAGTGGTTTATGTTGCAATCCTAGGATATAACATTCTGGTCTGTTATAGATAGGCTGTTTCCTTTCATGTTAAAAGATACTTCTTCCCAGTCATAACTGTAATTAAAATACAGAGCAGAAGCTTGGTAAATCCAATTTTATGGGTTTATGTTGGCCCAAAGCTCAGTAATGAATATATTTCTTTAGTCTTGTTCTGGAATGCTTATGGGATCTGCAAAAGATCACATCTTAAGAAAAAAATATTAATTCAGTTGCTCCTAACCAAAGCCTACAAATAGATGGTGCACCTGAACCTGCAGGTTTCCCCATAAATTACTTCTGGAAATGTATCTTTTTCTATGTATAAAGTGTCTGCCTATTTTGAAATAAATGGAGAATGACATCCTTCAGGAAAGGGAGCTTCATGCAAAATTTTTGCAAAGTACTAGTGGTTATGGCAGCTGTTCAAATGTCATGGTTTCTACAGGGATGTAACGATGTAATTGTTTTATAGTATTTTATTTTTTATTTTTAATTATTTAAAGTAATAAGTTGAACATTAAAAAAAGGAAAATTTAGACTTTGGTGTTGTGGACTGTTTAAATAAAATCTATAGGACATATTTACTTTTTGCAGCTAGATAGAATGGAAGCTGATTTTCTCTTCAGTTTGCTGAGGATAAAAGGTTTCTATTAAGCCCCAGCACTGTTTAATTTCAAGAGCACAGTTTATGCAAATGTATCAGCTTTCTGAAATAATGTAATTTGGGTTTGTGTAATACAAGTATTCTGTGACTAAAAATGCCTTTTGATGCGCCATATTTAGGTTTGCAAGATAGTGATGTCAGATTATTCTTATTGTTTTATATACAAGTTTCTTATTGTTTTTCTTGTCAAACATAATTATTTTGTAATACCATTTTTACTCTTTAATAATTTGCATTTACAGGGAACCTTAAGTTCTATTGTAACAGAAAACTTCCTGTTTTCCTGTTTACTAGAAAGTAAATAATTCCAGTATTAACATATTCGTTTTGAATTACTATGTTTACAAAGTAAAGTTTAAATTTTGCTTGAAATTATTGAAATTAATAGAAGCGGCTTAGGCGAATGATTATCAATATATTCCAATATTAGTTTTGATAGTATTTTTTTTACTGTTATAACCATAGGTCATAGCCTCACACAATGCAAAAATCACTGACTTAAAATACACATTAAAAATAACAAATAAAACTTCAAACGTAGTTTGTATAAATAAACTATGTAGGAGAGAATAAAAAAGCCTATAATAAACATGGCAAAAGGATCACAAAATTTCTGAAGTAAACAAATCTGCAAAATATAACCCTCATTACTTAGATGAATCAAAAGTTGACATGGCTTTGAGCAGCTGCTCAAATAAAGACTGTCACAGCTGCGAAGGTCATACTATTCTTAGGAAACAAACTTTCTAGGGGGTTGGTCAAGCCCATTTCCTTTTTTGACATTGGAGTAAATATTTCATTGTGGCTGCTAAAGAGGCATGATGAGCAAATAATGAGGAATATCACCTTTAATATCCCATGCAATGAAGTCATAGGCAAAGGTTGTAGGGAATTTGCCTATAATTTCTATCCAGTATAGCTAAGGCACCTCCTGTATTCTGTTTTATCATGTAACTGCTGTCAACTAAAGAGGGATATGGATCAAATAATTTCATTTAAACTTGTTCTTCATAGCACACCATTGAGTAGTCTTTTTTGATATATAAATTGATGCAAATTGTTGCACTAGGCATCTCGGATTTATATGTTTGTCTTGCTGTTAAATGATGTACAATGATTTGCATTCTGAGCAGATATCATTGATGGGATGAAGGCAATTGGAAGTTGACTTGCAGGTAGTCTCTGGATTCAAACCCTAACTTGCCTAGAGTAATTGACATGCTTGGAATAAAACTTGACATTGGGGTTTTTTTGTGTGTGTCATATCAGCCAAAATGTGACAAAACTGGCTGATGTTGTCCTTATTATTGGCAAAGAATGATGCATTTGACACAGCTACCCTTACACCTTCTATATTATATTAAAATAATTTTATGTGAAAGTCTCAATTGACCAAAATCATGATGGCAAGCAGAGTTCTATATCTTGAGTTCATTTGGTGATGACCACAATATATGCATATGGAAGATTGTGACTTTGAATGTAAGAGGAATATGTGAAAAAGCATATGGACGATCAAAGGAGATAAAAGAAAGCAAAAATATTTGTTATGCATCTGTGAAACCAAGAGAAAGGAAAAGGATGGGAAAAATATGAAATCCAAGTGATCTGCTCTGTGGGGTGGAATTGATTCATACATGAAGGGAAGGGAAGGTATATATTTAATTATGTACAAAATGGCTAAAATGTCTGCCAGAAAGAATGAATTTGGGTCATCTAAGTTAATTCACATTAAAATAGGTAGCCAAAGGCAGTCCTATTTTAATACTGTCAAGATTATATTATTTCAGAACATTTCTCAAACATACTCTCATCACTACTTAAAGGTAATCTCCACTTACAACCACAATTAGGACCAGAATTTCAATAATAATTCATGACAGTCATAAATTGAGGAACCTATGTGATTGAACCTGTTTTTATGACTATGTTTACAGTGCAGTTCAGCAAATCTTGTGGTTATAAATCCAAATCCATTTTCCCAAATAGGAATTTTTAGAGCTAGAAACCAGCAGAAAATGTCACAAATCTCAGTCTTGTGATCACAAGACACTGCAAGCAGTTGTAAATGGGAGCTGCTTTCTAAGTGCCCAAAATGCAGCCGTGCGACGGGGGAGGGGGGGCAGACAGGTCATAAATCACCTTTTTTGATTACTCCGAATGATTACCAGTATATTTGACAGCCTTTAAAGATGACCTGAAACAATTGGTTCAGAATGCAACAGCCAAAGTATTGACTGGTCTACACATGATGTATACAGTATGTTCCAAGTCCAGCATAGACTTCTTATAAGTTTCCAAGTGAAATTAAAGTACATATTTTAGCCTATAAAGGTTTTTTATGGCTTTGTAGTGAGGTATTTGTAGTATTGTCTTGCACCTGATTCCCTAGGAGAAATTGCATCATCAGCTTGTGAAGATGGGGATACTTTTCAATTGGTGCATCTGCATTACAGAACACCCTCTTCTGAAAATATGATCGGCCCCCATGCTTCTAGTTTTTGGGTTATTAAAAACTGAACTATTCTGGAGAGGTTTTGAAGTTTTAGGAGACCTGGATCCATCTAATTCTGCATCCTACTTCTCCCAGTAGCTGGCCAGATATCTTTTGAAAACTCAGAATCAAGACAATAACTATCTCCCACTTCTTTATATTATTCTTGACTAGAAGCATGGTGCTTCTGGACTTATCATGACTTACAGCCATCGATAGACTGAAAGGCTTGTCATTCTAATTTAATAGTTTTTTTAGCTGATCAACCTACTGATTTGTGGACTTATCCTCTATGAATTTATAAGCCTCAGAGCAAGCTAAGGCATAGTAAAAACTTTCTTTGAAAACCATCATTATAATTTATTTAAGCTTAAAACCTGCTGATTTAAGGCAGTAATAAAGCTTATAGCTAGTAAGACATTTTGCAGTTTCCAAATGATTCAGAAGGATTATTGGTATACAGTTTTCATTTTATTTGAGTGATAGCAAATGCATTGAATTGTAAAAGAAGCACATTCAGTTTAGCAGTTGTTTAAAATGAAGGCGCGTCAGTACAAAATTTGTGCTTTGAAATGTTTACTCAGGTCATGCACATCAACTAAATTGACAGTGTTATTTACTTTGACAAGGTAAACGTGACAGCTGAATTATTTTTCCAGGATCTATAATTATAGCTGTATTTATCACAGATTCGTAAAACATGATTGATGTTTCTCAAATAACCTCACATTATATTGCATTTATCAAGGGCACATTCAAAACAAATCTTTTTCACTAAGCTTCCCTGAGCTCAATATTTTTTTCTTGAAGCGTTTAGATTTTTAAAATGCCATTAAGTAGCAGTTGAATTAATAAGTACTTATTTCATGTAACTCTCTTAAATTGTGCAAGGATCTGTTTATGAAATTGAGGGCCTCTGACAAGTTGCTTGAGATTTTATCTGGGAAAAATTCTGCATAGACTTCTCATTTGTTTTTTCTCAGCATAGACTACCAGAGAGGAACTCTTGATCATATACATTAAATTCAGAATCTCCAGATTCAGTAATTGACATCTCTGTCTAAGGCAAGGAAGGACTCCTGTTTGAACCAATACTCTTTTAGTTCAATCAATGGTTTTACTCCATATACAGCAGCTTTCTATGTATTGGGCTTCGCACAGGCATACAAGAAATTTCTAGATGCTGACTCTTCATTGCGAAACTGGCTTACTCAGCAGAAAGCTGATACAAATAGTTTAATTTCTTACTTTCAGACAAGAATGAAACCACAAAAAGATCTCCCTATCTTCCTACTTTGACTAGCATCAGGTTTATGTGCACACGCGCGCACACACACACATTGTGTTCCTAGATGCTAATTGTAATCCCTTCCATCTTTCTCAATCAACAGATCATTGGCTGTTCCTTTCCTGGGATTGTGAGGCATCTGATATATGTTTAACATAACATAATATAACACAACACAACACAACACAAGTTACACAACACAACATAACATAAGAAAACATAAAACATAACATATAACGTAATGTAACGTAACATAACATAATAGTCTCACTAGCTAAGGAACTCTTAGTTCTTGTGCTAACAGCTTTATTCCTTACACCATTTCCATATCTGCTTCTTTTTGTTTCTCTTTAAATCTGGCAGTGTCAGCACTTCTTTTCTTCTGTCTGTCTGATTTTTGATGGCTAGAAGGTGTTTTTTCCCTTCTTCCATCTCCATTTCTTTGATGGAGCTGTTGAAATCTCTCTCTCAGAGCAATCCTGACTGGTTAATAGAAAGGAAAACTACCCAGTTACAGGAAATGGATTAATAAGCTTGTCATTCGACTTTTTTAATGGTTCTGTAGAGGGGAGAAAGAAAGCCAGATGTGATTTTTAGTAACAGTGGGAGTTGGGTTTTTTTTTTTTTTTTTTTTTTTTGAGAGAGAGATGCTTGTAGCAAACCTGGGTGCAATCCATTTGATTCTACGTGGCTTGAAGATCCTGAAATGAAAGAAAGCAAAGAAATGTTCAGCAAATAAAAGTAGGTGATAACTCTAGGCATCCTGAACTGGTAAAATCTTAGTGGAGGCATGAACTGAGTTGTGATTAGCAAACTCAGATACAAGTAAAAAGTGAGGTCATTTGTCTAATTGGTACTTTACATGGCAGTGAAGGTTTTGCTTTATGCAAGCATTTGTGCTCTCAGATTTTCTGCTTGATTATTGATGATGGGCAAGAGTAGCTGGAGTTTTCTATAGTTTCCAAAAAGATGCTATGAATTGGGGGCCCTGCTGAGAAATGAGATGATGGGTTCTGGAAAACTTGCTGAAAGATCAGTTGAGGCAGAAGGGAGGTGACAACAGGAAATAAAATAGGCTTTTTGAGAAAAGAGATTACATATCTCCGAGAGGGTATCCATTTTTGTACCATTTGATAAGTCAGTTAGAATGTCCAAAGAAACCGTATCCCAAGCTTCCTATGTGGAGGAAAGGGGACATAACAATTCAGATGGTCAAAGTCATAATTGGACAGTGTCACAACTGGGCAAGTCACGGAAAAACCATTGGTCATTTTAAATATTTCAAAGTCTCTAGATGACTAGCTGTCATACCAGAATCACAATACCTGTTCCCTTAAGGAAAGATGGACAAAGTGTTCCTGAAGGTTATCTCTATGAGTCTGCATACATGGATCTTGCTGTACTATGTAGGATTGCTGAATTAGAGAAAGAATTTCTTTTGTCACTCATGGGTGTCAGAGGAAAAGAACATTTTTTGGGTGCAGAATGAAAGAAGTAAGAAATTCTCTAGTTTATGTGATAAATATTCAGACTAATTGTTCTGCAAGCTAGAATATAAGAGAGATTGAAGTTCAAACAAAGAAAAATGTGCCCACTGACCTGGCACTGTGTGAGCTTGTGGGCAATTTGTAAGTGTTCCAATTTTTTGTGGCCAATCTGAACTTCTGTTGGGTATTGAAGACCTTTGAGGATGTTATCTATACTGTAATGCTTCTTTGTTAAATAACATAGTTCCTTTTGTTTGGAAGGAAAGGAGGAACAAGAACAAGTTGCCCTTACACTCTTGACTAGATTGTAAAAGGGTGGTTCCTAAGGCAAAATAGAAAATGTATGGTTTGATAAGAAGATGGGAGAATATTTAATTTAATTTAAATATAAATTGAATTAATTTTAATTCAATTTATATGCCGCCCCTCTCCAAAGACTCAGGTTGATAAAATGGTTGATAAGAAAGACTGCTGGGTATTAGACTCAGATTTGCAGTTATCCAACATGGTCAGATGAATCAACACAGCAATGATAGGAATAAATTTACACCTCCCACAATGAGAATCAAAAGTAGCTAAATATTGACAGGTCTCTTACATGTGAATTAAACTGTTAGCTCCTCTGAGATTAGTAAATCTCAGTTTAGTAAAAAATATGTGCGTTCTGCAAGCAGTTTAAGAGTTCTATCTCAATAAGGGAAAAGATAGTAATCAGGAGTGGGTTCTACTTACCTTTACTACCAGTTCGCAACGGAGTCGCACGTGCACTCTTCTGTGCAAGCGCAGAAGCTTCTGCACATGCGCAGAAGCATTTTGATGACATCAGGGTCAGTGGGCAGAGCCTCCCACCAGTTTTACTACCGGTTCTATAGAACCAGTGCGAACCGGGGGCAACCCTACACTGATAGTAATTCCTAATTATTACAGAGCTCAGGAGTTGGCATTCATGGATCACACACAAAAAATCATCCCTTGTTTTTAACCCCAAAAACGTACAAGTGCTGATAAGAGGAGGGGCATTTAATTTGTTTTAATATGATCCTTGATTTCCATTCAGCATATAATTTACCTTTAAATAATATAGTCAAATCAAGTGTGGGCAGTCATTGGAGAAGTCTGTGGGCACATGGTCTCCCATCACACATGTGGGTGTATTAGGTTTTGAGAAATGTTCTAGAAACTCCCTGCAGTTTTTTAATTGTGATAGGCTTATTTTAGGGCTTGCATTTTAATTTTCATGTGTTTCCCCAGCGTGTCAGGAAACTGTTGTCACTTTTAAGTATTCTTTACCAGAAGAGTCACAAAAAAGGGGCTTCATATTTTAAATAGTGTCTCTAAGATAAATCTCTCTAAGAAATTTAGTGTGACATGGAGTAAAAAAATTTTACAGTATAAAAAAGAAAATGAGAGATATGGGAATCCACTTTTGACCAAAGCAGAGTTGTGATAAAGGCAGTTGTGAAATGAGAGCCAGGAACTAGAAATCATAAGCTGTAGACTAGAGACATGCATTGGTCCTCGACTTTTGACCAGTTGTTGAACAAAGTGGCTGTTAAATTGAGTGCTTCACTCAATGACTGCAATCCTGTAATTCCTGGTTGCAATTGTTAAATAATTTTGTAGGATGTTAAATGGACATATTCCCAGCTAAGGAATGTGGGATGGCTGGGGAGAGAGTCACTAGGAGGCTCAGGAGCAGAAAATCTTCCCTGATGAAATCCATGTAAGATTTTCAGGGCCTGAGTGGAGAGAAGCTCATGTGTAGCCAGTGCTGGACTTCCTGGGGCTTCCCCCATCCTTCTGTGTGCTTGTTTCCTTATTGTTTCCTTATTATGCTTGTTTCCTTATTGTTCTGCTTCTCTACTCAGGAACTGAAAATCCCCTCCACTGAAATGCAAGCAGGATTTTCAGTCCCTGAGCACAGAGACCCTTGGGTGCTGCCTGCACCAGGCCTCCCAGGGCATCCTCCCCCTGTCTGAGGCAGCCCATGTTCCTTATCTTAACTGCACTACCTCTCTGCTCTCTGATTGGATTTCAGGTCCCTCTTGTCTCTGGGGGATGGCTGAAAGAGTTGCCTGCTGAAGGAGTTCAGTTCTCCTCTAATTTGTGGGAGATAAGTCCTCCAGTGGAATAAAGGATCAAGTCTTCAGGATCTGAGTTAATTCTCTGCAAAACTCGCCGAAGGAGTTCAGCTCCCTTTGGTAGGCAGCTCTTTCAGCCAGCTCCCAGAGACGAGAAGAAATCCTCTCAATAGGCAGCATCAGCTTGCAACCTTCCATTTTGCAAGCTGCTTCATTGACTTTGCCTTTTTGGGGAAGCCAGCAGAAAAGATTGCCAATGGCGATCACATCATTATGGAGTCCTTGGCAACCTTGGTCCCATAAGTGGGACCAGGTTGCCACATACCCAGATTGCAATCACATGACCACAGGAGTGGTGGTACAGTTTACCTCTTGTGTTTTGTAATGGCTGGAAGTGCTTTACAGACCATGAATTACCCTTTCAAAGGCCATTGTAATTATAGACCGTGGTTTAAACAATTGGTCATAACTCAAGGGCTACTTGTACTGTACTGTGCCTATCCAGCCAAACTCTCAGCTTGATAAGGAAATTTCTATCTTGTGTCCTGCTTACAGGATACCGGTGACTGAGGCTGGATGAGTAGAGTTCATGTAGAGTTCCCTAACTTTTACTACATGACAAGGGTTCCTGCCCATAGTTTGGGGACTTGGAGCAGAAAGACAGCATGAACTCTTGATTCTAGATAAGGAGAGGAAGATGACACTCAAGAACATTCTGGTTTGGAATGTAGATTTGCTCCTTCATGCCTGTATTCTATTAGTGTCACTATGTTTCTGAAATATTGCTTAGGACGTAACTGTGTGGTTATTTCTACCTCCCAATCCTCTGAGCACAAGCCATGAATATTTTCTCAGCATAGTATGATAGGGTGGGTACATTGAATAAAAGGCATGTGCTGTTGCACGAGCTTGTAGCCAAGAACTGAAGGCATTTTCAACCTCTAGTATTACTTTATAAGCTATACACATTCTTAGCCTGCATTGATAGTCACTGGAGAATGCATAATGCATTTATATAAAATGACAATTGCTTCAGCTTTAGGCCTGTGAAGAGGTAAACGAGTTCATGTAAATTACAGATCCTAGCAAGCACTGTACAAAATAACAAAAGATGCTTTCAAGGATGGAAAAGAGTGCTGTTCAGTTTTCTATTGTGTAGTGTGCCAAGTTTTGAAATTTATCATGAGCTTTGTATTAAACAGAGCAAACAAGATAAGGTTATATTATATATCTGGGAGAAAAAAAAATCATACAATATTGGTGGTTAGTAGATATGTGTCAGTTAAGATAGATCTTAAATCAGCTGTCAAGCAGATGGCTGACTTTGGAATTTGGGATGTTACCAAAAAGAAAAGAATGTTGGTTATGAATGGAAATAACTTGGCTTTATTTGGTATCTGGCTATGAGTTTCATTGGATACAGATCAAAATTATTTTGCTAAATTAAGTAGTGTCTTGAACTATGTAAAATGATTTTAAATTGTATCATTGGGTGAATCGTACACTTTTTGCCAGTATATTGGACAATGATCCAATTTACTGTAGGTAACTCTTAATTTTCTTCTAGTAAGACATGAGCAACAGTCTCTTTTTATAGAGTAAGTGCCATTTTCCAATTTCCTTGAGGAATTTCTTTCCTTTTAGCAAGCAATTTGTTACACTGATAATAAATATTTCAGGCAATACTCTGTATTTTCATTTTTATGCTCATTCCTTTTAGGCAATAGTCCACATTACTTTTGGTTTTTAGAATCACAAAGTCATTATATTTCATCTGATTCTGTTGCTTCATTGTTTTGCCCAATGACTAGCATTGATGTATAAATAAGAAAGGAAGAAGTGGGTTTCTCATGGCATGTAGCAGTGAATATTTATTAGATCTTCAGTGCAAATCATGAATTTGCATGGTGAGGACTTCTGCCTTTTTAATAAAAAAATCTGGTAAATGCAGAACATATATTCTTTCATGTCCTATAAAGACATATTCTTCTTCCATAAATGGGGATCAACTATCCTTGGATTCAAAGTGAAGAGCATGCTTATTGCATTATTGGGATTTCTGAAAGACATTGTCTTCTCAGCAAAAGCTGCCCACTTGTTAAAATTATTGATGAAGGTCTTTTTAGTTGTTTAATCTTTTTATCCATTATCCATTTTACTTTTTGACATGTAAGGTCCTAGCAAAAGGTATCACCCTTGCAATGGCAGATATATATGATTACCAAAGTCCTCCACAATGTCCACCTGTGTGCCAAGTTTAGCAAAATCTATGTAGCTACCCATTGGATGCCTTTTGTGGGGTAATTTTCTCTGAAGTGTTCTCTTCCAAAGTTTGTGAAATGCCTAGTATTAGATCCTTTAGGAACCTGCTTGGACTGTCTATCTGTCTCACCACATCTTACTTATATGAATTTTAGGATGTATGATACAATGTTGGTTTCCTTTTTGGTAATATGTTTTATATTCTTTAAATTTATAGCTGCTTTTAGTTTGTTTTAATTATTTGATTAATTATTTAATTTTTTTTTCCAGACACACTTTAAGATGCAGTATGAGGAGCAGTATAGATTAATAGATTAACAGATTGTTTAATAGATTGTTAATAGATTGTTCCTTGCACTTTAAGCAGAAGTAGATGAGAAATGCTTATTGAAAATAAAAGATTACTGATCTACAGAATGGTATCAATGCTGACTACTCCTGTGTAGGCTGTATCTAATATTGTATCAGTGAACTTTCGGTCGTATAACCAGATCGTATAACTATATAGACCATTAAAATGGACTTACTCTTAAAAAGTTTCCAGAAGTGCAGTTAATTATATCACATAGAGAAATTGGATAACATCTGTCTGATTCCCAGTTGCTCACAAGGCACTGTATAACATATAGGCTTAATGTTTAAACCCTACATGGCTTGCATTTCTAATATTACAAATTTATTTGTGCATTAGAATCTACAGGACAGGTTTTTTCCCCCAGAAATTTCCTCCCTTCTGTATCAAAGGGTCTATATCACAGGTCCCCATGGACTGAACCCGGCACTGGTCCGCAGCATCCCAGAAACCAGGCTGCCCAAACAAACGAAGCCCTATCAGCAGGATGCAGGCAGCACACAAAACCACGCCCCCTTCGGTCTACGGAAAAACCTGTCTCAATGGAACCAGTGCCCAAAAGGTTGAGGGCTGCTGGTCTATATGGGAAATGACCTTTTCTTGAGCTGGTCCCAAGCTGTGAAGGAATTGTGGATGAAGACAGATTAGTTGCCAATAAGTAAATAAATAAAGCAGATACAAGACTTTAGGTAATAAAGACATCTTGATATCAGCAATATGTCCCAGAAACGAAAATCGATCTCAACTTCATATGAGTTCACAAGATATAACTTTACATTACAAGATGTAACTCATTTTATTTAATCTAATTAATTTAGTGGACATTTTATTTCCCCATGTTGTAATTACTTACAATGCTATATATTAATCATAGACATTAATTTGGGAGCTATGAGTTGTATATCTAAATGAACAATTATGGTGAAGCTCTTATTGTGAAATACTCTAAATTACAAAAAAAATATCTAAATCCAAAAAGAGATTTGATTGTGTAAGTATTAAATGAGATTATTTTTCCCCATTTGATACTTATATACCAGTTTAAATAGATAGGGCCATTATAGTTGGTCAAAAGCTTTTAACGTTTAAGATTAAAATGACTAGTGCATTTTTGGTGCATTTCTCATTAAAAATACAATTTAAAATTCTAATAGAATCTGCTATTTGTCCATCTTCAGTAAATCTATCTTGATCCAAATTTGTATAATCAGTAGTTAATTTGCTTGATCTTTTGACCAAATAAATTATAAAAGTCTTTTGATTTTATTCAAAGTACAGTTGGTTGATAAGATTCAGCTCCGTTAGTTTTTGGTATCATAATTAACCACTTGATAACATGAATCAGAGATGTGATTATCCTGTAGTACTGAGTCAAACAAAAGAATGAAAATAGAGGGCAATTATTTTTGGAATAATTTGATAAACAGTTACAGTAATATTATCACTTTATTTAATTACTTGTTATATTTCTTTGGAAGATGGTTGCAATATGTTCTATGAGCTGCTTAGCTAGGAGTGACGGTAATTGAGTGTAGAAAATCATTTATTTAAATGTACATGCTCTGATGAATACAGTTAGCATAAAGCTGTATAATATATATATATATTATACATACATATATATATATATACATACATACATACATACACATATACATATACATATATACACGCACACACACACACACACTTCTCTCTGAATATGCTTTAACAGAGTTATTTTAATCTATGAAGCTTTCTTTTTTAATTTATTTGCTAATAAGTCATATGCCTTATTGCCATGCTAAAATTTCTGTTAAATACATATCTACTTGGAGGCAATTTTATTACATTCCAAGACATCTAATCCTCTTCTCTTTCCCTCTAATCCTCTTCCCCTTTGAATCATTTTTATTAATGTCTTTATAACCTATATTTCTATATTTTAACTCTACTCTCTTCTTTTAAGTAAAGCAAAAAAGAACACACAATAATTAACATTATCATTAAAATTATAATTAACATTTCTTAATAAAACACTAGTTTTTAATATGTGTGTGTGTGTGTAAACATATGTGTTTGCATATGTTAACAGAACAGCTATATAAGTAGTACTAAAATATAGAAGGCTATATATTTTCATAATGTAAAACCTATATTATGCCAATTGGTAGGAAGATTCCAGTGGTTGCATGGAAAAATAGGTATTATCTCTGGAAGCTATTAAATACATGAGAATTATTCTCCCCAGGAAAATATTTACTTTAGTAGGTGAGAATATTTAAAAATACATTATCCAAATGAAACATATTGAAGAGAACAATAAGAAATAGCCCTGTTTATGCAGAATAATTAGTGTTGTGAAAATAAATCTTTCCAGCAAGATAGATACATATTTTTAAAGTAATGCTTATGTTGATTCAACATAAATATTTTAGACAAATTTATAAGCTAATGATTAAATTCTCCTAGAAAGAACAAACATTTCAGCCTCTGAGGTCTTCCAATGGCAGACCTCTCAGTGATTGTTTTGAAACAGCAGCATTAAGTAAGAGATTTCTGGATTCCTATATATCAGTTTCAGGTAATCTCAGAAAGTCTTAATTAACATAATAAGTTTTTAACATATTATAGTTGTTAGATGATAGGGTTCTTATAATCTGTCTTGAATGTAATCTGCATTGGCATAATCCTTTCCTTCCCCGCTTCATCCTAATTTAAATTCTATATCAACCTAGCCACTCTATGGATCTGATGAAGTGAAGTGTGGAGCTTATGTTTTTAAATAAAATTAGTTGAAAAAGATACTACCAGAGTTCTTCAAACTTACAAAAGATTTAAAGCAGGGGTGTCTAACTCGTGTCATCACAGCATCATCACGTGACGTATCAGGACTTCCCCCCTTTCACTAAACCGGGCGTGGGCGTGGCCAGCGTGTGACGCATCTGGCCCGTGGGCTGCGAGTTTCACAATCCTGATTTAAAGTCTGGAGACTAATTGTCATTTCAGGCTTAGACAGCTTAACATAGGTTAAACTTGCTTGCAAAATTAGGTTATAACAATTCTTAAGTAAAACTGGGTTAATGACAAGATGTTTACATTTTGAAAAAATGTGCAGTTTGTTCCTACATTTTGATATACACTTCAAATGGAAGAAGATTTTGCTTGCCTATCTTGCCTATTGGTCATTAGTTTTGGTGGAATGGAATACAGAAATAAAATGAAACGTCTGCAAGTAAACAAGCTCAGAGAGCACCAAGGACTCCGCAGTACAGAAACGGATTTATCTCATATTTGTATATAGTTTTGTTGTGAAAAATTTTGTATGTAAATTTTGACTTGTATATTGTGACAAT
The DNA here is from genome assembly GCF_029215685.1 of Pituophis catenifer annectens. Taxonomy (NCBI): domain Eukaryota; kingdom Metazoa; phylum Chordata; class Lepidosauria; order Squamata; family Colubridae; genus Pituophis; species Pituophis catenifer. The sequence goes on along the minus strand of NW_027256881.1, from coordinate 318,278,151 downwards.
CATCCATTAATCTTTTAATATATGCTTTTAGACTTACAGAATTTGAAGATACACCTGCAAGTCAGCTAACAATAGATGAGTTCATGACCATTGACCTGGAAGAGGAATGTGATCCTCCTTCATTTACAGCTGGTCAACGAAAGATAAAGATTCAACAGGTGAATTTTTCAGTTGTTCATTTCCCTAATTCTTAATTCCTTTTGTAATAGGAGTTATAAAGCTCTGCCATGCTATCTTCATAATTTTATCCTTCACTCTTTCACATCTGAAGCCCAAAGTGACAAAAAATCCCATACGTATAGTATAAGCATATGTAACACCAGTAAACTATGTAATAATGTCTTCAGTTCCCTCACTGCATCAGAGTCTAATTCAATAAAAACATTCTGAAAAACAAAAAGTATCAGAATCTGCTTAAATTCTTTCCCACTTATCTTGATCATTAAAAAATTTGTTATTTTTTTTGGGGGGGGGGGGCAAAAATTTCTTTTAAAACACTTGAGACTTTTGCAAAACAGCTGTCAGATCTTTCTAGCAGCAATCATAACTGGAAATGAACAATTGAGGTTCAAGTCTTTCTGAGCTTTGATCAGTAAACAATAGTACAAGAATTTCTTATACTTTTGCTTCAAATATGAATACACACACACACGTACATGTGTACGCACACAAAGACACAGGCACACACACATACAACATTCAAAGCAGTTAGCCAGTTGCTTTTTTTTCCTTCTATGTCTGTGCCACATAGTGGAGGAAACTTCTCTTTTACATCTGGATATTGTTTATACAATGGCAACAAGATTCTTATCAGAATCCACTGTTACAGTATCACTCCCAATATATCATCTGATCCCATTTCGATGTTTCTTCCCTAATGTACCGAATATACACTGCTCAAAAAAAAAAAATAAAGGGAACACAAGCAGAAGACATCCGAGATCTGAATGAATGAAATAGCCTTATTAAACACTTTGTTCTTTACATACAGTAGTTTATACACTGCTCAAACAACTAAAGAGGACACAAAACTACTGTATGTAACGAACAAAGTATTTAATAAGGCTATTTCATTCATTCAGATCTCGGATGTCTTCTGCTTGTGTTCCCTTTATTTTTTTGAGCAGTATATAAGAAAGGCATTTCTCAGCCACATTAATGGGCTTCCATTAGGTCAGTTCTGGGTCCTTGGGTCAAACAGGGATAATGTTTTTATGGGAGGAGAATTGGCAGTGCTGTTACAGAGAGGAGTGGTGTTTTGCCTCTTAGAGGAATCATCCATGGACTTGGAGGTTTTAGATAAGATCATCAGGTCTCCAACTTTCCCTTTATTTAGGGATTTTTATTTAGTTTATTGAAATGATAGTAGTGGAAAAAACTATGGCATATCCTAGATGAAGCAGTTTACCTAAACCCTTTTCAATCAGGATTCTGGTCTGGGAAAGGAATAGAGAAAGCCATGGTTAATTTGGACCTGGTCCTCTTAGATCTCTCAGTGGTTTTTTTTTTTTACATCATTGACTATAGTGCTGTTGTTGATATAGTACTGTACTTGATAATTTTGAGGCACTGTTTTGCCGTGGTTCCTCTCCTTCCTCAATAACAGATTCAAGTTAGTGGTGGTAGAGGCTGAGAGTCAGCCCATTAATCTGACAGATTTGTGGAATTCCACAGGGGTCAGTCCTTTCTTGCTTTTTAACATCTAAGTGAAGCCACTGGGTGAGGCCATCCAACTATTTGAGGTGTGGTGTCATCAGTCTGTATTGGGAAAAAATCTTCACTCTTTCTGCAGAGCCAGTTCGGTGTACTAGGCATCAGTCTAGAAACCGGGAGACCAGAAGTTCTAGTCCCGCCTTAGGCACAAAGCCGGGTGACCTTGGACTAGTTACATTTTCTCAGTTTTAGGAAAGGAGGCAGTGACATACCTTTCTGAAAAATCTTGCCAAGAAAATTGCAGGGATTTGTCCAAGTAATCTCTGAGAATCAGCCAAAGTTGAATGAAATTAAAAATCATTAATCTGAATTGGGCAAAAGTGTTCACTCTGTCTGAAAAACTGTCACAACTGTTTACTGTGGTTTTACTGGAGTTTATTTGCAATTCTCCTAAACAATGCATAGTTCACTTCATAGTGTAGTGGCAAATGTATTCTGACTTACAAGAGTTGGGTTTTTTCTTATGATACATAAGCTTGTAAGCTTGTTATATTGCATGTAGATTTCTTCTCTTATGTATGCCACATTCATTCTTCTACCCCAATTAGCAAAGGCCACAGCTGGAAAGGTATTTGCTTGATAATTAGTTCCAACTCCCCCTCGCTTCCAAGTTCTCCTTTCATTAAAATTCTGTGTTTTAACTGGTCCAGTTTAAAATAAGCATTGCTATTAATTATGATCAAATTGCATTGGAGTCGTTCCAAAATGTTGCTTGCCAAGACATGCAGACTGTCACTGAGTCAGTTTTCTGAGATAGATATTTGTGAACAATTATTAATTTTGCATACAAATTATTACAGCTGTTAAAAAAAATAAATTTGGGGGCTGGATTGAATTTCCCTCTAGAATATTTTCTATAGAACTTTGGGTATAGATATTCAAAATCTAGTCTTTATTTATGACATATAGAAAGGTTTTTTTAAAATCTCTGTCAGACCTTAGCTGAACTTTATCCTGTTGAATGTTGGTGAATATACTTTTAACATGGAATAATGCCATCATAAAGAATTGGAGCTCATTCAAAAGGATTTTTGCAAAATGAGCAAAGGAGGAGGAAAAAAATGTATTTACCATTAGGTAATTGCCACTTCTGTAAAGCATTTTCTGATGAAAATATGTAGCAAGTGGCAAACTTCTCAACTGTAGTCTTGCTCCTGGAAAGTAATACCTGCCTGGTAATTAAACTTAAGGGGGAAAATAATTGCCAACAATGGACTTTCAAGGCTCTAGGGAATATATTTGGAGCTGAGGAAAATATTCAGAAGGCTGAAGCCCCAAGGGCACAGGCCTAGCAACATCAGTAGATAATAATACTGCCTAATATACTTAGGACAAAAATTTCTAACATCTCTTTTCTCTTTTCCCTATCCAGCTTGAGAAGGAATTGTCAAAAAAGCTTGAAGAATTAGAAGGTAGAGTATATATTCTATCGGTATTTTTTCCCCAAATTTTTATGATCACTTATCTAATCAGTAGAAATCTGTCATATCCCTTGTTTTGATCTTTTTGACAGTTTTCTATTGTCCTAGAAGAAATAGTTTGCAAGATATTATAACTCTTAGCCCAATACCAGATCTCCCTTTAATAACAGTGAATCAACATGTTTAATGTTAATCGTCAGAAAATCTGAGTACAGTTGTCATCTATTATGGTGTTAGTTTATCTGGAAGATTGTTCATTCCAACTAATTATCTAGTTAATGTCATGTATTTGCCTCACTGGAGAGCCCTTTCTTTGGCCAGATTAACTGTTCTGCCATCCATGTTAATAACATCGCAGTGCAAGAGCATTTATGCCTTTACTTGGTGGGGGAAATTGAGACAATTACACATGTGCTGCTCATTCTATGTGGCCTGGTGCACAGACTTTCATAATACATGTCCTGGTAGACATCCTTAGAAGGATTCTTAAAGTCTTTCTATAGATTTTGGGTTTTTAAATGAGCAGACATAAGACAGACAGACATGCTTTTTAAATAGGCTAAAGAAATAGGCTAAATCTAAATTGATTTAATTGTTAGAGAGTTTCATTTTTCCCGTTCTTTCCTTTTTTATTGTCCTTTTTTATATGTAACTGACAGATGGTCTTTGACTATAACTAAAGTTTATTTACTTTTCCTTCACTTCAATTATGTCCAATTTCCTTTGCCCACTAGTGATTTTTCTGTTTCTGGCAGGTGAAATAACAAGCTATCAAGATGAAATAGAGAATGAATTAGAAAATAGCCGGCCCAAAGCAAAAGGAGTTTATGCAAATTACAGCAAGGATGGTAAGTTGATCTGAAATCCATTAATCAGGAATATGCTTAAATATGAAAATGATTGTATGGCAGTTTGGTAATAGAGGCATACATTCCACAAGATTGATTTAAAATACGGCAAGAGTAGGATAATGTAAAAAAAAAAAAAGAATCCTTTAATATAGCCACCTGCAACCTAGAATCTCAAGCTTTTTCATCACTGCCAGCTATTGGAGAGGTGAGTTGGTGGAATGTTATTTCATGGAAAAGGGAGACTGAATTTGATCTATGCTAGTACTGGTTACCTGACCTGAGAACACTGATTTCCTTCCCAAGTATCTTGAAAATGGAATTCCAACAGCTGTAGAGGAAGGGACAGGGAAGGCGTGTGAGTTGGTGAGGGCAGGCTACTGCAACTATGCAGCTATGGAATTATGCAAGTATGATATATAAATAGCTTCATTTTTGTCCTGAGCCTTTTGGCAGACTTTCAGCTTTGCAAATTAACTAATACTTTAAAAAATGTATTTTTTACATTTGGCAATATAATGTTTGATTTCACAATTTAAAAATAAATAAAATAAGTGAATAAAAATCAAACGCCAAAATTTTTATTTTTTATAGTTCAACTGGTCAGGAGACTTCTGAGTGAAAATATTTTGGATCAAGAAATTGCTAAAGTGAATTTTGGAAAGCTGAAAATGGTGGAGGCATTTAAGTGAGTTTTAAATGGTTGAATGCCAACTCCTTGAGCAGCTACTTGGGGAAATCACTTGAGCTATACTGTGCAAACACTTTTGTATGAAATTATAACATTTAAGAGAACAGTGTATGATTTTATTTATTACAAAAGTACTTCAATTTAACAGAACATTGCAGGAAAATATCTGTGCATTATTTTATTATAGGAGTCCTCGACTTAAAACAAAGGGGTGAAATCCAGCAGGTTGTGACAGGTTCTGGAGAATTGGTAGCGGAAATTTTGAGTAGTTCAGAGAACTGGCAAATACCACCTCTGGCTGGCCCCAGAGTGGGGTGAGAATGGAGATTTTGCAATATCCTTCCCCCAGGAGTGGGGAGGGAATGAGGATTTTGCAGTATCCTTCCCTGGACTAGGGTGGGCATGGAGATTTTGCAGTATCCTTCCCCTGCCATGCCCACCAAACCACTCCCACCAAGTCACGCCCACAGAACCGGTAGTAAAGAAATTTGGATTTCACCACTGCTTAAAACCATTTGTTCAGTGACTAGTTGAAATTACGGCAGCGCTGAATGAAAGGAACTTATAGCTTTTTCTCAGAGTTACAGTTATTGCAGTGCTCCTGCAGTCATTTGATTAAAATTTGGGCACTTGGCAGTTTTTCCTGCACTTATGATTGCAGGGACACTTCAACTCCTTCCCCCCATCTATCTCCCCTGCCATCTATGTTGGCTCCCTACACTCTGCATCACCTGTGGCTCTTTGCTGTCTCCTCATGCCCAGCCTGGCCCTTCGCATGAGGCTTTCTACCTCATTGTGCATGGCAGTTTCCTCATGAGTCCTGCGGAAGATTACTTCATATAGTCAGCAGTTGTCTCATGAAGGGCCAGCATGGGCACACCTTGTTAGCAGCCAGAACAAGAAGACAGTCAGGTGGGGAGGGAGAGCGCAGGGATGCAGGTGTCTTGGAGTGCAGGTTGGTGAGAGCAACTGGGACTGGGATTGGGCTGGGGTGGCTGTGGCTTTGCACCATGCTGCTGGGATCGCTGAGGCTTCCTGGGGTGGCTGCAACCTCATACCATGTTATACCATGGTATGTTATGCTGCTGGGCTGGGGTGTCTGGGCTGCAGCCGAAGCACGCTAAGAAGTCCCTGAGCTACAGCCTGGCAAGCCCCAGAGCTGTCTAGTTCTAGGTCTGCTTGCCATCCTGCAAGGCAGGATGCAAGATAGAGAAAAGGTAGAGATAGAGTGGGAATAGGCAGTTGGGAAGAGTTGAAGGGGAGGCAGGCTCAGAATTGGAAGAGACCAAGTCTAAAATGTCTTGGAATGGGGTGGGTAAATTGGCTAATGACCAGTGGAATCTGGTTAATGATGGCAATAGGAAGTGCTGAGATTGCCATAGCTAAGTGGTGTGTCACATGACATCACACTTTATGACTGCATTGCTTAGGAATGGAACTTCCAGTCCCAATTGCTATCATATCTCCAGATCTACCTTTAATTTGATTTGAGTTGATCCTAACCCCTAAATCCAAACTCTACTACTGCCTGCCTGTTGTTTGAAGATGCCTCCTTCAGCTCTGTTGCTGGTTTTAGGCTTATTGTATTTTAGGTTTATTCTATCTTTATGTACTTTCTCATCCTTGTTATGGCTTATAACATGCAGTGACATAAAGATAGCCAGATTGGCAGCAAATCCATGTGCCTTTGCATGTCAAGAAAGACTTAAAGCCAATCTCTTGTTATTTAGGTTTTGAAGTTATTAGAAATTGTCTTTAAATGCTGTTTTAGTGTTGATTTCATATTTTCATATATTGTATCAACTAAATATATACTTGCTTTATTAAGACTATTCTTAATAAATAATGCTATAAATAAGATTTCCCCCCAATACATATTCTGTGCTGTTGATGTACATACTAAACCCTTCAAGCTTTCTAAAATTTATGCTGACTTGCATATAATATGAAGTAACAATCCTTTTCTGATACTGTTAAATTGCGTTTTCCCTATTTTCCAAAGTTCATATTTTTATATGGGGTGAGTCTTGGGAGCTGATTGTGGCTCAGTGGTGGGGCTGTTGCTCTTCCTATTTTTATTATTTTAGCAATAATGGTAATCAGAGTGAGGGAGGCTGTCAGTCAGAGCTAAAACTATGCACAATTAAGGAGTACTTGGTTACTGAATCTTATTTCTTTAATGGCCCCTTCTACATGGTTTAGATTTCAATTCTTAGAATAGTACTTCATTATTGAAGTGCAATAATTCACCTACAAGATGTAGAAGAATTAATTCCTAATAACATCACTCATGTTCGTAAAGCAGGCTCCGCACCAGTTATCATGAGTTCATTCAACTCTGGAATTCTGCCTGTGTCTTCAAAGGAGAAGTGGTATTGCATCTCCTGGCACTAATTGCCATTTTGATGAAAGTGTCAGCTCTACAAATGATTCTTTCCTATTGCAAGGATAAGTTTAAATGTACCACCTTTCCAACCCCCCAGCCCCCGACCTTCTAGTCCTGTCACTGTAATGTCTTTTGTGGATCTTGGGAGCTAAATTGAAAATGAGAAAAAGTTCGGTTGCCAGCCATAAAAAGTCCCCTGCCCGTTTAATATTAAGTGATGACTAAGTGGTTAGTAGCATTCAGAAGCCTATTCAGGTAAGTGGATATACTTCTGCAGAATGTAAAAGCAAGATCCTGAGTGAAAAGATATATTTTGAGACCTTAATAAGGAGAAGCCAACACAAACTCTAGTGGCAGTTCCAAAATAGAGGTCTCACCAAAGAAAAGTACTTAATTGTTCCTGTTTTGAAGGAACTAATCATTGGCATGAAATATATCCATGTTAATTACATTATTAGATAGTAAGCTGGATATCTGGGTACCAGTTCAGTATAGTGATTAAGGCATCAGGCTAGAAATCAGAAGACTGTGCATTCTAGTCCTGCCTTAGGCATGCTGGGTAATTTTGGGTCAGATACTCTCTCTTTCCCCAACCCACTTCATAGATTTGTTGTGGGAAAAATAGGAAAAGAAATGAGTATGAATATGTTCTCTGCCCTGAGTTATTTATAAAACAAATAAAGGTGGGATAAAAACCAATCAAACAAACAAACAAACAGACAGACAGACAGACAGACAACAAACAAACAATTTAGGATATAGTATTGCTCAAGTGATGTGAAGCCTGGCTCATATCTCAGTGATTTTGCTTAAAATCCACTACATTGAACTCTCAGGATATTTCAGTATTTTACAGTTGTTATTCCATATGTTTTTTCCAACTGTAATTGGAAAACTGGTCTAATTTGAACCTGCTCCTAGACAAGGGAGTAAATGTAACACTCTAAGCTACATTAGGTAATGAACTGTCTGCAGCAAGAACATCATTTCTGGGATCTCCTCACATGGATTACTCTTTTCCAGGATGAAACTCCTACTGACATTATACAGTATGTGGTATTACACAATCTGTTAAATATTATGAATATGTTGCTATACTTGATATTGAGTTTCATAAAAATGTTTGTCAAACATTTTAAAGAGAAAATGTTCTGTTTATAACTGGAATTTGAAATAATATTAAAACATGGTTGGACACAATTTGCTAATTTGGATGGGACCATTGTCAGCCTACTTTCCCAGACACATTGAGTTGGCAACGTGGAAGCTTCTGGTGCTAATATGGCTTCCAAAACTGACAACCACATTGGGAAAGATTCATACAGTATATGTTTGTTGATGTACTGCATAGAGATTGCACACATTAATTTGCAGAAGAAATGAGCTAGACCTTTTGGCTTTCTGAAGATACGACTTTGATCCTTTGACAAGCACAGATAATAAACTGTTGAAAGGTAGAAAAATAATCTTGGGAATCTTAAGAAACTCATAAATAGCGTATCGAGCACTTAATTTTATCCTATCTGATAACATTTGATCCTCTGTCATTAAAGATTGCATAGAAGATACTATTTCAAGTATATTTGGAGATGAGGATGGAGAAGATGAAGAACTAGCAGCAGCTGCAAATCATCTGAACATGGACTTTTATAATGAACTGCTTGATAAAGACAGATCAAAGGAAAAAGAAATTTCTGTAAGGCCATCTGCTCTGGAATCACTGCTTGGACCTCTTCCTACTGCAGCCAGTCTTGGAATAACAGAATCTATAAAAGAATGTATATTGACTAAAGACCGAGACCATAGTAAGTATTAATTTATTTATAAATTATTCATTTGAATAATCACTGAATTACAATCCTGAAAAAGTTTGTGAACATTAAATGTGGGTTTTTCAGGGCACTAGTGTTCGCATTTTGTAGCATTTAGAAATGTTGCAGTTTTTTTAATTAGTTCCATAGCTTTTCTTTTTATTTGACATGTTTTCATTAATTGCTGGTGTTTATTCTTTTCAAAATAGATTTGTTGGCTTACACTGTACATCTGTGGTTTTCATATAATGAATAAAATGTGGTTTTCTTCATCCCCTGAAAATGATTAAAACCCTAGTAAGGAAAGAATTAGTTCTAACAGAAGAGAATATAAAGCATGTCACTCAGGATTGAACTGAGGAATTTTTGATGTTCTTTGAGCTTGGTTGTTTGCTTGCAGATTTTTCGTTGCCCAACTAGATAACATCACTGGTGCCTTATACTTCACATTTTCTGGGTTTTACTGTTCCTTCGTAATAAATGCACTTACAGTCTGAAGACTCATGAATATCTCTGGACTATTTGTAGGTTCTCATATGGCCTTGAGGTTGATTGGTAGAATATTTAGCATCCCCCATCTCTGTGGAACACTCTACCACCGCGGAGATGAGACCTGTTCCCACCCTTTTGGCCTTCCTGAAGGGTATTAAAACTTGGTTTGGCCAGTTGGCTTGGAGCCACAAGGGAGGTGCTCACCACTGGTTGATGGGGTTAGAAGATCTCATCCCCATGGTGTATATCTCTTGGTCCTGGTTTTATGTATAGTTTTAAAATTTTAATTTGCATAGTTATTGTTAAGGAAATTCGCAGTGCAACTCTAGAGTGCACATGAAAGCGATTGAGAACAGTTGCGAAAAAACAGCCAACACACAGATACACTGAGTTGTGTTTACTTTTTAGGAAATAGTAATAAGGCACAGTCCAATAAACAGTCCAGGTCATACAGTAGATAGTAAAACAATAGTCCAGGGATAATCCAATAACAAAGTCTTCTTACCATTTGTCGTAGTCATACACAATATACAGTTGCAAACAGTAGCAAACACAGCAAAGAGCAATAATGATTAGCAAAGAGAAACAAACCATGTTTCAAGCTCCCTCTTAAGGACATTGGCTACAGAGCTAACCAGTCAGGACACAGTATGATGCAATACAGCAATACAGTCTTAAAGATATATTGAGGTTTTATATATTGCCAACCCAACAAGTTAGGTAATTATCATTTCCTAACATTTATAATATTTTAATTGCTTTTCCATTTATCTTTTTATGAGCTGTAAACTGCCCAGAATTGCCCAGTAGGGGAGATGGGTGGTATATACATGTAATAAATAAAAATAATAGTAATTTTATTATCTGGTACTTTTATCATGACCTACTAGGGATTGCCTATAATTCATTATAGCTTTCTAGTTGTACATAGAGGTACCCTACACAGAGGTACCCTACCTACAAAGAAACAGAAATCTAATTTGGACCTCATTAAAGTAGCGGGTTGTCCAGGGAACAAAAACAGGATGCTGGAGATTATAGATTTGTATGCTGGGCCAAAAAGATGTCCCAATATTTTTGGAATCAGACGCATCGAAACATAATATTTCTGGAGAATAAAGGGCAGCAGCAGACAAGCCAATGGTGTAAAGTAGATAAACCTGAATCATTCACAGGCTTTTCCTCCATTTAGAGGGAAATTATTTTCAGAGTATATTATGCCTCTTATAGAGTTTACACTCAGTTTTTATGTGTTTCCTCCTGTCAGAATTGTGAGAAATTATATTTACAATTTTAGCAAGAGTTGTCAGCTTTCCTGCACATGCACACACAAACAGGGCTGAGGACTATATTGCTCACCTCTTTTTTATATATCTATTTTGAACCAGACATACTGACAGATTAGCTGACTGCAGATGCAGAAATTCTACCTTGTTTAATCAAGTGTGGAGTGTAATAGCTGTGCTTGTTTCTTGATTCCACTTTCAGAATCAGTATATGGTACCTGTTGTTTTCTGCAGCCATTAATTTCCTTCTCATTTTTGTGACTTTCCATGACAGTGTTGTGTCCTTTTATCATCATCACTTTTTACACTCCTATCCCTGCTCCACACCCTTACCCTTATTAAAGGTGCCTTTTCATCTTCAAAAGCTCCAGATCTGAGGCTCAGGTAGGCTGCATACCATCCATTATAAATGTTTAAGAGTAGTATAAATCTATAGGGAATTTTTTAGTGCCGTTTGTGTACTATAGAGCAGCTTTCTTCATCTGGTGGCCTTTGGTATGTTGGACAATTCTTGAAGTCATACTAGCTGAAAATTCTGGAGGCAGTGGTTCAATACACATGGAGTCTATCCTAACAGACTAAAACAAGAGAACTCTTCCCCAATTCCTTCCAGAAGTTTCAGCTACAGCTTCTATTAGTTTTAGCCTCATAGCCAGTAATCAAGAGTGATGGGGGTTGTTAATTCCAACTAGTTCCTAATTTTCCTATTCTCATTCTAAGGAACTTGGTAAGAAAAGTTAGTTCATTGTGTACTTCAGGTTGTCTTTTTATTTAAACATGTTCAGATTTGGCTTTATTTATCATATTTTTTCCTAACAGTACCCATAATCACATCACAACTTACTTTACACTTACTGAGGCGTGCATTATTTTTGTGTTCCTCATTGCCACTTGTCAAAATCTTTTAGTTTGTGCAGATTACTTTCAGCTTGCTGTAAATGTGTATTCTGTGTTCATATCATGCGAAAAGGTTTCTCTAACTGGGTGATGATAAATCTTGATAGGAGCAAACCTTTTGAATCAAACCTTGTATTTACAGCTCATAAATTTGAGTGTCTGTATCTTTGATTGAGCCTTTATTATGCTGTTAATGAGATGTGAATTTTTGCAACCGGCATAATAATGCAGAAACCTTCTTTCATCTATCCCGTCTACTTTATCCACAGTTTAGTTGGTATAAAGTGCAGTTGATATAAATTTTATTGTTTAATAAATGTGTGGATTGTGTAATGACAATGCATGTTCCTTTTCTACCTATGCATTGAATAGTATAAGGTTCAAGTTGCAGTCCCAAAGGTGCTTTTTCCAAAAGGCAGTTGGACTTTCTTGGGGGTTTTTTTCCCCTTTGAGAGTGTTTCACTTCTCATCGAAGAAGTTTCTTCAGCAGCACTCCTTGACAGAGATGTCATCATTACTGTTAGCCTACTTCAGTGCAAGCATCACCACTGCCACCAAGGAGTACCACCTCAAGCCTTGTAGTACAGCCAGCCAGTCTGTATTCCACTTCCTCCCGCTTGTGACAAGGCATGCCCAGCTTGGCCCTAAGCAAGGCAGTTCTGATTGCCGTCTTCCTGAGACTGTGCATGCTGTTCTCCAATTGCCATACACCATTCTTCAGATGTATAGTCAAAGCTATGGTTTTCCCAGTTGCAATGTATGGCTGTGAAAGTTGGACCATAAGAAAGGCTGAGCGCCAAAGAATTGAGGCCTTTGAACTATGGTGCTGGAGAAGACTCCTGTGAGTCCCTTGGAATGGAAGGTGATCAAACCGGTCAGTCCTAAAGATCAACCCTGACTGCTTTTTAGAAGACCAGATTCTGAAGATGAAACTCAAATACTTTGGCCACTTAATGAGAAGGAAGGACTCACTGGAGAAGAGCCTAATGCTGGGAAAGATTGAGGGCAAAAGAAGAAGGGGACGACAGAGAATGAGGTGGCTGGAGGGAGTTACTGAAGCAGTAGGCGTGAGCTTAAATGGACTGCAGAGGATGATAGAGGACAGGAAGGCCTGGAGGAATATCGTCTATGGGGTTGCGATGGGTCGGACACGACTTTGCAACTAACAACAACAAATTCTTGAGATCCTTGGGAAGCTTTAAGGCCTTCCAAAGCTTTGCAAGAAGGCTGCACGCTAAATTGTGAGAAAGATGCAAAAAGGGTACACACAATTTGGAGAACAGTATGTGTGATTTTGGAGAAAGGCAGGAGGTTTCAGAAAGTCTCGGCCTTTGAAGGGTTACGAGTACAGTACACAACGATTTGGAGAAATTGTTGGTCTTGGGAAGAAGGTGCCTCTCATAGGGCCAAGCTAGACATGTCTGATCAACAGTCGGAGGAAGAAGACGGTGAAGGTCAGGTTGGTGTGGCTGAAGTAGAGGAGTGTTGCTATGCAGAGGAGTCCAGCTGTGCAGTGACCAAAAGGGCAGAAATGGGGATGTCCTTCACCTTACTGAGGCTCAGAACTATGAGAGATCAACCTGGGAATGGCTTGGATCGCAGTGGATTCTCACCTGATGACTGCTGGAATTTAATTAATGGAACTCCTCCCGAAGGTGAAGACAGGCGCAGGCTGTTGGGGATGAGTTTGTGTTGTCTCTCTTCAACAGTGAAGGGATACAGGGCAGAAAACATCCTGCAGCCAAGAAGGCGCCACACCTATTTGCACCACTCAGGTGACCCTGAGGACACAGATAAACCTTCAAGTGGCCTCAATGACTCACTAAAAGAATTCAAATGACCAGCTGTCTTAAAGGAGCATAAATCCTTCTATTCCCCACCATCCAGGCAGAGCTGAAGAAACTTCTTGGATGAGAAGTGAAATGTCTTCAAAAAAAACCCAGTTGCTTCTTGAAAAAGCACCTTTGGGACAACCCTGACCTGGATGACTGAGAATCTCCATAGACATTTAATTAATGAGACAACAGGGAATTCCAGGATTTCTAGATGCAGTCCTGTGACATCATGCTTCATGACTACATTGCTTAGTGACAAAAATTCTTATTTCCAATTACCATTGTTAACCAAGGATTACTTGTAAAATGAACCCAGATTCCTAATCACTATGTATGTATGCATTTATGTATGAATGCATGCATGCATGTAATATACTTATTTATTTTATTAGATTTATTTGCTGCCTATCTTGTTTTGATACATGATATGATATTCAGATAGGTGAACTATTGGGCCATTGGTTAGGCATATCAAAACTGTTTGATCCAGAGGTAGATAGAATATAACAGTGATGCCAATGCCCTCTCACTTTTACATAATGGTTTTAGGTTACTATAATGCTTGGAGTATGGGAATAACCTTCAAGATTGTAAACTGCAGCTAACCTATCTATTAAGCCTGCCCAAAGTGATTATATAATTTCTATTCTTATATAATAACTGTAGTAGTTATTATTTGGCTTCTCAGCACAAAATCAGAGTTAGTTTACATTTTATAGATTATACAGTTTTGGCCTTGGACTCTTGAGATATTATCTTTGCCATTATGTTTTGATCTTGTAGATCAAAGAGAGATATTCGGAGAGTAATGCCATTATGAAAGTTCATCTTTAGACTCAGTATGATGGTTTGAGAGTTCTTGGGTTGGGAAATCCCAAAGAGTTATTAAACTCACTGGATAATCTTGGACCAGTTGTTATGTCTTGAACTAAGTCCCCCCGTTGGAATGGCCTAAGAACAAAAGGCCAATGGGTTCATGTACTTGAACGTGAGGCACAATGGTATCCAATATCTGGAGTTAACCTAGGCTATGGCAAATATTCTCCTTTAAGAAATGGCCCTTTTAGAAGAATTTTCTCCTTCATGGAAAAACCTTTGACATAGGAAATTGAATTTGCTTTTATGGCTTTTGATGGTATTTGACTTTTGCTGTATAGGTTGATCATGTTTTATTATGCATTGTGTCTTATGTTTTAAAGCACTATGAAAGAGTAGCTGGGAAATGAAGTAGAAATGTGAGTTAATGATTATAAAAATAAGTGGCAGAGTTTTGTACTATCCGCGCTGAAAAAACTGAATTTAGTAGTTTCACACATGGCAACATCGGCAGTATGCCACCTTAAGGACACAGCTGTGCGTTTCTACTCCTTTTGCCAAAAATCTTTAATGCAACATCATGATTGATGATGTCACTCATCAGTTTGGCAGAGTTCTATCTAATTTGATCAAACTTGGAGATGTTGGAACATAATAGTGCTATATTGACAACCATAGTTTTTTTTTACCCAGTATTTTTTTCTTTATAGGCTTGTTTGTGGAACAGGTTCACATATTGGCTAACATAAAATACAACAGCTTTTTTTCTGGATTGCTTTTTTCCTTTTTTGGCATCTTTTGGGATTCAGAGGTTCCAGGGCCCTGCTGCCATCTAATGTACAAAGTCACTGTCTCTTGTCCTCTGTTCACTTTTTGTTGGAAGTTGAAATGTGTGTGTACGTAGAATTGGCTTGTCCTTTTTCCCTTAAGTATGCAACAACCCCTGAAATTCATCTGTCTTCTTGATCGGCTACTTTATCATTGTATACAAAAGGTATATAATCAAGGAGATAGAGATTGGAAGAACTTGACCTGTAAGTGATCAGGGGGCAAGGGGAAAGAGCTCTGGTTCAGAGGATGGATTGCTTCCTTTGTTCATAGCTTTGAAGCTTATAACAGTCAATTATTTGGATGAGCGGCCATCAGGAACAAGCAAAAAGAATTACTCCTTTGCCCATTTCTTCCTGTTTCCTTTACCTAGAAGCCTCTTATTACAATAACCATAAAAGGCAACCGTATTGCTTTTGATTATTACAGAAGCATTATAGAAAATGAAACCTTGGCAATCTAATGGAATTTCCAATGAATTCAAGCGAAAACAAAACCCATTGTAGTTATGTTACTTAAGTGATTATTGTTGTTTGGATGAAATATCGGGCTAACAGCCTTTCAAGACTACATCCGGCAAAGAGAGGACTCATCATCACACTTTCTGTTGTAGATGAAGATTTATTAAGCCCTTTTCAGAAGCTGCGATCCTTGCCCTTGGCAAAGATGATATGAGGGAACATAGACAGAATTTTACTGGAGTTAACTGCTTTGAAGTCAGCATAACAAATGATAGACCAATATCCAGAGCTATGAGGAGCCCTGAGCATGTCTTTGCTCAATTTACATTTTGCCCTAGATGACCTGTTTTATGATTTCTTTAGGACTACTGGGTACATGATGCTAAGCCCTGCTAATGATATTTCTATATTATTTAACTTATATTCGCAATTCAATTCATTTATAACCTTAATTTTCTAATTTTTGATTAGGAAGTAAAATATAATAGGATAAGGCAAGGTTATGAGGCATAGAATATAGGTTTTGGAACACTGACATTTTTATCAATTAAATAAATGTTGTGAGGTTTTTAATTATGTATTGCCAGAATGCATATATTTCTTTGCTGATATTGTGAAAATGTGATAGATTTCTGATTTGCGTTCTTTAAAGCCACATTCTCTCTATTCTTCAGAGATCTTTTTAGCCAACTGAGAATTTATTGTAAATTGCTAGCAAATTCTGAGATATCCATTTATCAATACTGGTGAAAAATGAGATACTTAAAGGCAGATGGTAATGAGAGATTGGATATTTTCTGAAGTAATATATCATAGAGTTTTTAAGATGTGCCTCAAAATGTATTCAACTTTAATTGGACATATAATTGTTTTACAGGCTTGATTTTTGTTTTATTAATGTAGTTGAGAGGTGTTTAATTCATGCTTTTTTTTTTTTGCACCATGTTCTCACTTCAAATAACTCAATCTTTTTTTTCTGATGATTTTGTTTCTTTTTTCAAGAATTAAAATAATTTAGAAGAAAATATGATAAGAAAAATTAGGAAAAACCTCTCCTGCAGTTGCTTCCCTCTTCACACTGAAACTCCCAGTGACTATCAACTTACAGATAGTGTACTTTTTTTACCTTTTGATCATTTTAATAATTCAGTTGATGGAATTTTGATTGGAATTTTGATGGAATTAAGATAAATGCAAATTAATATAAAATTCCATATAGATGTAAGGGAGAGCATGTTGAATATTTCTGAGTGTTACAGGGAACTATTTTAGCTAATATTCACAAGAAAAATAAGTGAATATACATTTTATTGGCAATAATAATAGCAATAGCACTTAAACTTATATACTGCTTCATAGGGCTTTATAGTCCCTCTCTAAGTGTCAGCATATTGCCCCCAACAAACTGGGTCCTTATTTTACTGACCTCAGAAGGATGAAAGGCTGAGTCAACCTTGAGCCGGTGAGAATCGAACTGCTGGCAATCGGCAGAATTAGTCTGCATTCTAACAACTAATCACCAACATGGCTCAAAAACAGTAAAGCATCTTTTGGAACCAAGTAACTGTACTATCATTTATGATCTTCTAGAATTCTTATTTTATTTTTTTTATTTTATTTTGAATTTGTATACCGCCCTTCTCCCTGAGGACTCAGGGCGGTGAACAGCCAAGTAAAAACATCAAGTACAAATATTAAAATACAGTTAAAATATACATATATAAATTTGGCCCCATTAATTAAAAACAATAAACAAAACACTTAAAAACACTTAAAAAATTAGGCCAGCCCGGCTTGCTGGAAAAGGAAGGTTTTAAGGGCACGGCGGAAGGCACCGAGGTCTTGGATTCTTATCTCTGGAGGCAATTGATTCCAGAGGGTAGGTGCCCCCACAGAGAAGGCCCTCCCCCTGGGGGTCACCAGCCTGCACTGTTTGGCTGATGGCACCCCGAGAAGGCCCTCTCTGTGGGAGCGCACGGGTCGATGGGAGATTGTCGGTGGCAGCAGGCGGTCTCGAAGATAGCTAGGCCCTATGCCATGGAGTGCTTTAAAGGTGATAACCAACACCTTGAAGCGCACCCGGAAGACCACTGGGAGCCAGTGCAGCTCGCGCAGGAGCGGTGTTACATGGGAGCGCCAGGCTGCTCCCGTCACTACCCGCGCTGCTGCATTCTGGACCAGTTGGAGCCTCCGGGTGCTCCTCAAGGGGAGCCCCATGTAGAGAGCGTTACAGTAGTCAAGGCGAGAGGTGACGAGGGCATGAGTGACTGTGACAGGGAATCCCAATCAAGAAAGGGCCGCAACTGGCGGATCAGGCGAACCTGACAAAATGTCCCCCTGGTTACAGCCGTCAGATGTTCCTCCAAGGACAGCTGCCTATCCAGGAGGACTCCCAGATTGTGAGCCCTCTCTGTGGGGGCCAAGTAACTGTACTATCATTTATGATCTTCTAGAATTCTTATTTTATTTTTTTTATTTTATTTTGAATTTGTATACCGCCCTTCTCCCTGAGGACTCAAAAACAGTAAAGCATCTTTTGGAACCAAGTAACTGTACTATCATTTATGATCTTCTAGAATTCTTATGTCTTCCCTCCTACCATAGGCAATTATGGTGATTAAGTAAAGTTTGGCATAAAGAGATACAGGAATAATTAAGGAAAATAAATGCACACAGCCTGGGGGCTACCAAATCTAGACACTTGGGTTGCTTTTCCAAACACCCTTTTCTTTTAGATACTTAAGATTGCAGAAATAGTAATGTAGCTGACTGAAACCCCCAGGAGTTCAGTATGGGAAAAGTAGAAAATTAGGGAAATGTGCCAGAGATGAGAAGGAGAGATAAAGTTTCTTCTAATATAAGGTAATTTCCAGAAAGTAATTCGTGTTGCCACTTATATAGAGAAATTATAATTCTAATTTCTGACATTAGTCAAAGATCACTTGACCCATTTGACCACTTTATTGATTGTATTTTTATCCTCCTTTTTCTCTGCGAGTTCAGGGCACCTTACCTGGGGGGGGGTGTCTCTCCCCTTATAGTATCTCTATACCAATACAGGTAGTCTTTGATTTACAACCATCACCTGATCACAGGGATGCTGCAACAGCTGCAACTATGAGGATGGGTCATAGGTCTCCTCATTCAGTGCCATTGTAATTTTGAATGGTTGCTGAACAAGTGATCATTAAATAAGGACTACCTGTACTTGTATTTTGGAAAATAACAGTTCCTGACTTGTTATTTAAAGTGGGCCTTAGTTTCAAAACCCCCGTGCCCTTGGACTTTATATAAAAGTTATTTAAATTGACATGTATCAGTCCTGATGGCGGAGTGGTTAGAATGCAGTACTGCAGGCTTCTTCTGCTGACTGCCGGCTGCCTGCAATTTGGCAGTTCGAGTCTCACCAGCTCAAGGTTGACTCAGCCTTCCATCCTTCCGAGGTCGGTAAAATGAGGACCCAGATTGTTGGGGGCAATATCCTGACACTGTAAACTGCTTAAAGAGGGCTGTAAAGCACTGTGAAGCAGTATATAAGTCTAAGTGGCTATTGCTATTGAAGGAATAGGCTACAATCTGCCACGTTAGTCCAATCGGGTTGGCAGATGATAAAAAGCATCCACAAAAGAGACCTAAAACAAGATGGAGCAATGACATCAGCAAGTATTGTGGGCCCAACTGGCAAAGGAAAATTCAAAACCATATTGGTTGGAAACATGCAGAAGAGGCCTTCATCCTGCAGTAGATATACAATGGCTAGAATGATAATGAAATTTTATATCTATATAAAATATAGATATACACACTAGGAATATACAAGTTATATAACCAATTCCTTAGGCAAAGCAAGCAAAGACTGTAAATTCATTATATCATTTCCATTATAGTCTTTGTAGTTCAGCCTAAACTGTAATTTAAATATGGAGAGCTAGCATATTGCTGGCACATAATAGCTAATTTCTCATTCTTAGTTTGTTCTTTCTGCAGCTGTCTTCACTCCCCCTTTCTTTTTACAGTGTTAACAATTGCTTGTCTGATTCAATCTCATGCTCTCTTAATGCAGTAGAATGTACTCTTGAAATGACTTCACTTAAATGAATAGTCTCAATTAGCTGGAATCTACCTATTTTGGCATTTTAAAATGTGACTTTTTACAGCTAGTATTTCAAGCATTTCCTTTTCTAAGAAGGCATTTAAGTTGTCAATTAACTTAAGATATTAAAGGAGAAATTCTGCATTGAAATGCAGATGTGCTGTGGACCCCGCCACCCAAATTTTTTGAATTTCCTCTGGCTGTGTCCAGAAAAAGAGCCTTTTCTGCTTTGGTCCCTGACCTCTGGAACTGTTGTGACCTAGCTCGCTTAGTCATTACAGGAGTCATTACAGGACACAATTAGTCTCAAACAAAACTATTTTATTATAACAGCTGAGAATTACTTCATTCCCAGCTTAGTCCAAATTAATTCCAAAACAAGTCCTTCAGAAAAAGTCCTTCAGGCTTATCACAAACCTTAATCTTCTTTGACAACCTGCCAAAGGCCTTTCTTGGCAAAGCCCCACAAAGTTCAGAAGCAAGAGATACCGACTGGAAAACAAATTTAGCAATGTTGCTTTCCTACAAAGAGCCCAAGAGCCTTTGCTACTCTTTTAAGCCTTATGGGAGGGGCCAACCATCTCCTGGCCTTACTCCCGAGTTGTCCTTTTTGCTTTAGCTGCTCTTGCCTTCTGGCAGCCCTGCGCATGCGTGCACTAGGAACAGGCTCCTCCTGTTCTTCTGCCTTTCTGCTGTCTGACTCTGGAGGCTCCGGAGTCCGCACATCACTCCCAGATGGCTCTGGCCCAGGGGTGAAATGTAAAGTTTGTTATTACTGGTTCTGTGGGCATGGCTTGGTGGTGGTGTGGTTAATGTGACTCGGTGGGCGTGGCCAACTTTTTTTTAAAAAAAAATTTTTTCAAAGCATTTTTTTCTAATGCTTTGAAAAGCCTCTGCCAATCAGGCAAGTCAGCTGGGATCGTCAGAGAGGCATTTAAAAAAATACCTCTCTGCCGATCAGGCAACTCAGCTGGGAGTTGCCAGAGACTTTTCAAAGCATTTTTTTACCACCTCTTCGGCCAAGAGATTGCAGAAAAAAATGCTTTGAAAAGCCTCTGATGATCCCAGCTGAGCTGCGCTATCATCAGAGGCTTTTTTTTTTTTTTTTACTTTTAAAAGCATTTTTTCTTCGGAAGAGGTTGTAGAAAAAATGCTTTTAAAAGTAAAAAAAAGCCTCTGATGATCGTGCAGCTCAGCTGGGCATGGTGTGTGGGGGGGCGCAGGGATTTTTGCTCTCGGTTCTCTGAACCACCCGCCGCCATCGCTACCAGATCGGGCGATCCGGTCCGAACTGGGAGCATTTCACCCCTGCTCTGGCCCCATCTCTGCCTCTGATGCAGAGCCCTCGTCCGGGCCTTCCCCAGATTCCAGGACTGGCCCATGGTCCTTTCCAGCCTCCTCATTTTCCAATTCCGCTGCTAGCTCTGCGGGCTGCTGGCAGAGCACAACAGGAACATCATGCTACCCCCCAAGGTGAGAACCTTACTCATTCTTTTGGCCTTTTGAAAGGACTTGAAGACATTTTCTCCTGTAGGCTGTCACGGCAGTCAGTAGAGGGTGATGGACAGGGTGCTGGCCTATAGGACCGAGTCAACTGGATGTTTAAGCTCCGCCCTTTCCTGCTTAGTTCCAGTTTTTCGACTCGGTCTGCCAGGACAGCCGTGTCTGTAGATAGTTCTTGCAAACTAATTAATTTTTACTTGGCTTTGACTTCGGAACGGATTAGACTCTTCTTCGGAATTTCCTTTGGCATTGTTCTACTCATTAGCTGCTGATCGGCTCTATCCCTCAAGTGCGCGCACGAGTTCGCTCTGCCGCGCTTCCCGGCTTTCCCGCCACTCCCCTGAGGGCGGAGGTACGCTTCTCAGAACCCCAACCACCACCAAGCAAATTGGGGGTTCGGATACCGGGATAACCGCCTTCGACCATTCGGCGGTGCAAGCTGCGCTTCAGAGCTTACTAGCTCAGCAGCGGCCCAGGCTTTTTCTCCCCAGCGCGAAGCAAGCTTCGCTTTTCGTCGCGTTCTAGCCTCCTGGTTAGCGACTTCAACGGGCCACTTCAGGATAAGGATCAGCACTCTGGGAAAGCGCAAGTATCTGGGGACCCTGCAGATAGCCCTAGCTACCATTAGTATCCATTCCGGGAATTTCAAAATGGCGGACGCAGCGAAATCGCGCTCTTCGCGCCAAACCCAGGCCAAGGGGAAACGATCCAGGGAGGAGGATCCTGGTGAGGGGACTTCGTCTGGCCGCTCTTCCAAGTCCAGGGCTATTGGCTCCAAATTCGACTCACGCCCCACTGGCTCTAGGCCTTCTAGGGAGGAAGAACGGCGCCACAAGGCCATGGAAAAGGCCTTTTCCAGAGCCCAAACTGCTTTGGGCCTAACGCTGACTCATGATTGCCCTGATATTCCCCCAGAGGCCTCAGGCCCCTCTAAAGCCCCGTCTGTCTCAGCACAAGCACAAGGGTCTACTCCAGCCTTATCCCCGGACAGATCAGTCCTGGAGGAAAATGTCTATGATTCTGAAGCTGCTTCGGTGTTTCCTGTAGCTCAGGAATCTCCCCTTGATCCTGCTCCTACGCAGGTCCCAGCACAGGCCCCTACGGATCAAGCAACCAGTCAGGTTCCCCAGGCCTTTCAAGACATTCCTCCTGCCCTAGCAGTCCTCATTTCTGATGCTATACGCCTGGGCATTTCCCAGGGCCTACAACAAAGGCCTTCATCAGAGTTTTCTGTGCGCTCTTGTCCTCAGCAGCCATCCAAAGATCCATCCTATCAGGATGAAGTAGAGGAGCCCAGGGATGTCTGCGAGGCTGCTGACTCTGCCAGTCAGGATTCCCTTTCAGATGGGGAGATTGTTCCGGATCAGGATCTCTCAGAAGATGAGGGCCTGGAGCCTGATCAACCAGCCTTCATTGGCCTTTTCCGCCCCCATATGTTTCGTTCCTTACTCCATAAGGCTCAACTTGTCACCCATCTGGGGGGTCCTTCCTCTTCTTCTTCTGCAGTTCCCTCTACATCTACGGCTACTGATCCTACCTTGTCCTTATTTCAAAAGCCTGCTGTCCAAAAGGAAGTGGTCCCAGCCCCGAAGTTATTTTCGGATGTGGTTCTCCGACAATGGTCCCTGCCCAGTTCCGGCCCTGTCCCTAACAACTTGGACAAGCGGTTCTACAATATGGCCCCTGATTTTTCCTCTCTCCTCCAAGTACCTTCTGTTGACTCACCTGTCTTGGCTCTATCCTTCTCTTCACCATTCACAGGTCCTCCTGAGGAGTGCTTGCGGCCTGAAGAAAAGAAAGCAGAAAGAACTTTAGTGAAAGGTCATCAAGCATCAGCCTGGTCGGTGCAAGCTTCTTCAGCAGCATCATTTTTCAACAGGGCCACAATCCTCTGGCTGAGGCAACTTCAAGCCCGTTTACCTGCGTCCGATCATCGCACCCACCAGGACCTGAATAAGATTTTGGCGGCAGTGGAGTTCTCTGCTGACGCCACCCTCAACGCGGCCCGCTTCTTGGCCAAGGCCATAGGTACCTCGATCACCTCCCGCAGACTCCTATGGCTTCGTAATTGGCAAGCTGACATCAGAAGCAAGTGGCGCCTGGCTTCTTCTCCCTTTTCCGGAGACAAGCTTTTTGGTTCTCAGCTGGACCCTCTATTAATCGAAACAAAGGATCATCGCAAAATTTTGCCGTCGCTGCACCGTCGCCAGGACACCCGGCCCCTTCACTTCTTTTGACCTTCCTCTTCCTTTCGAGGAACAGACCCTTCTTTCTCCAATCAGCGATCTCCGCGGTCCTTCTTGTCCAGATCCCCGGCTACTCAGGATTCCCAGGTTAGACAAGGCTCTCGTTTCGGCTTTAAACGGCCCTTTCGAGGGAACAGGGGTCGGCCCTTCCGTCGATCCCGCTGATTCCCCTTCAGTCCTTGCCTTGGGGGGCCGCTTATCCCAATTTGCTGACACATGGGATGTTACTGTTTCAGATGCCTGGGTCAGATCTACCATTCGTTTCGGCCTACTTCTAGAATTTCGGTCCATTCCCCCCAAATTTTTTCTTCGCTGCCCTGTATCTAGGGACCCTGCCAAAACTGCAAGGGTCAATTCGGCCATCCAACATCTCTTGGACATCAAAGCCATCCAGCCCGTCCCTCGCTCTCAATGGGGGGAAGGTTTTTATTCGCACCTTTTCCTGGTGCCAAAATCTTCAGGAGGCTGGAGGGCAATTCTCGATCTTAAATCTCTTAACCGGCACATTGTTTATCGCCGGTTTAAGATGCAGTCCCTCCAGACCATCCTCCTGGGTATTCGGCAAGGAGATTTCATGGCTTCAATTGACCTAGCGGAAGCCTACCTCCATATTCCAATTCGGCCCAGCCACCGCAAATTTCTCCGCTTCTGCCATGGAGGGCGGCATTTCCAATATACCGCCCTTCCATTTGGTCTGTCATCCGCCCCCAGGATCTTCACTAAAATAATGGCATCCTTGGTGGCCCATATTAGTTCCATTCCCATAAGGACTATGTTTTACCTGGATGATTTCCTCATCCTATCCCGCTCTCTGACCCAGGCCAATCTGGATCTCGAACAAACCATCCAAATTCTGCAAGACCACGGTTTCTCCGTTAATTGGACTAAGAGCTGTTTAATCCCTTCTACCCGCATTCAACATTTGGGAGCCGTCATTGATTCCGTTTCTACAGAAGTGTCCTTATCCCGGGAACGCCAACTCAGCCTATCTTCCTTAGCCGGGCGTTGCATTAATCGCCAGGTTGCCCCCCTCTCCGACCTTTCCTCCTTGTTGGGGAAGATGGTGTCGGCTTATGGGATCGTTCCTTGGTCTCGTCTCCACAGCCGGAACCTTCAATGGCTCCTCCTGCCCTTTCAACGTCACGCTCCGCCTCCTACCACGACAATGATCCAGATCCCTTCGACTGTGGTCGACTCCCTTCGCTGGTGGACGTCGCCAGCTCTGTCCAAGGGCTGCAACTTCTTAGAACCCCAACGGCTGGTTCTCACTACCGATGCGAGTCTCCTCGGCTGGGGTGCGCTTCTCGGCCCTCACACCGCACAAGGTCGGTGGTCTCCCCAAGAAACGAAACTCAGCATCAACGTCCTTGAACTACGTGCTGTGTATCTGGCTCTGCGAGAGTTCGAACCCCTCATCCGGGGTCGAGATGTCTTAGTCCTCACGGACAATGTTTCTGCAAAGGCCCATATCAACAGGCTGGGAGGGACTCGTTCTCGGATCCTGTTGCAGGAGTCCATTCGTTTGGGTCTGTGGGCCGAGACTCATCTTACTTCCCTCCGGGCAGAGCACATCACAGGGAAGGACAACACCCAGGCCGATTTCCTGAGTCGCTCTCAGATAGACCATACGGAATGGAGCATCCCACTCCGCCTCTTCAATCAACTGACGGCGTGGTTCGGCCTTCCGCGGGTGGACCTGTTTGCCTCTCCCAGCAACCACCTCTTACCACGGTTCTTTTCCCGCTTCCCAGCTCCCGGAGCGGAGGCGGTGGACGCTCTCCGCAGTCCCTGGCCTCAGGGCCTGCTTCTTTACGCGTTCCCACCGCTTCCCTTGATCGCCAAAGTAATTCGCAAGATGTTACAGGAAAAAGCGGAGCTCATTCTTCTCGCCCCTTATTGGCCACGTCGGCCGTGGTTCGCGGACCTCATGTCCCTGTCAGTGGCACCTCCATGGCGGATTCCCGACGATCAAATCGAGTTACGCCAGGGCAACCTGCTCAACCCCGATCCACAGGCTTACCATCTGACCGCCTGGAGGTTGAGCGGCTCCGTTTGATCTCTTCCAACGTATCTCCAGCCGCTATCCCCATCATTTTGGCGGCTCGACGACCTTCGACCGTCCGCATTTACAACTCCACTTGGAAATCTTTTCTTCATTGGTGTTCCAGAAGGTCCTTGGACCCCTCCTCGGTCTCTGTCAATCAAATTCTGGACTTCCTTCAAGTAGGGTTTGCTTCCGGGCTGTCACCTAACACACTACGTCGGCAAGTGGCTGCTCTAGCTTCCGTTTGGAACTCGAGTCCAGGTACGTCCCTCTCGAAGGAACCTCTCATTCGGGCCTTTCTGCGGGGTGCCACCAACCTGCGTCCACCAACAATTCACAGATTCCCCACCTGGGATCTTAATAAAGTACTTACAGCTCTCACCAAACCTCCCTTCGAGCCACTTAAAGAGGTCAATCTTAAATTCCTCTCCTTTAAGGTATCATTCCTGGTGGCCATCACTTCCGCACGGCGTATTTCAGAGCTCGCTTCACTTTCCACTTGTTCTGACCTCTGTATCTTTCACAAGGACAGAGTAGTTCTTCGCTTAGACCCGGCATTCATACCAAAAATTAACTCCACTTTCCACAGGGCTCAAGAGCTTATCCTGCCAAATTTTTGCCCTTCTCCGAAGCACCATCTGGAAAAAGTCTGGCACACCCTGGACGTACGCAGAGCCCTAAAGATATACCTTTCCTGTACTTCCTCTTTCCGAAGATCTGAGGCTCTTTTCCTCTCCTTTCAACCTGGGTCCATGGGGGCACATGTCCCGTCTACCACGATTGGCCGTTGGCTAAGAGCTACCATCTCCTTGGCTTACGAGGTACAATCCTTACCCGTTCCTCGCCGGATCACGGCGCACTCCACCAGAAGCGCTGCAACATCAGCTGCATGGGCTACCCAGGCTCCACTGGAAGAGGTCTGCTGGGCTGCGACTTGGACTTCGGTGACTCCCTTCATCCGCCACTACCGGCTGGATACGTATGCTTCCGCGGATGCTGCTTTCGGACGGAGAGTGCTTCAGAGAGTACGACCGGATCCCTCCCTATAGGACATGGCTTTGGTATGTCCCTCTACTGACTGCCGTGACAGCCTACAGGAGAATGGGCGTTGGACTTACCTGATACGCCCCTTCTCTGTGTGTCTGTCACGGCAGTCAGGCCCACCCTGGTCGATACTGGAAGGGGTGGCTTCACCGGGAGGGGTGTGTGTGGTTCTTTCACGTTTACCAATTTTTCCCTACAGACACGCCAGTCGACTGGAAACCTTCGCCTCAAAACTGGAACTAAGCAGGAAAGGGCGGAGCTTAAACTTCCAGTTGACTCGGTCCTTTAGGCCAGCACCCTGTCCATCACCCTCTACTGACTGCCGTGACAGACACATAGAGAAGGGGCGTATCAGGTAAGTCCAATGCCCATTTTCTGCCAATTGTCCCGGTACCCCAATGGAGGTGTAGCATTTTGGAGGTGGCTAATAGAGTAGATACCCCACTGCCTCACAGTGCACACTTTGCTCCCTCTCTTTGCATCTGGGTCAGTTTTATTTTAACCGAATTTTGAATTTAAGATCTTTATTTATTGTTTTAATGTTTTACAATGTATTTTAATCATATGTCTGTAAACTCGAAGCTAGAAGCTAGAATCGCCTGCAGTGAAATGGGTGGGCGGGCGGGCAGGCAGGCAGGCGTGGAAAAATGTATGTTATATATGCAGTTATATGTCATGCCTTCAGGATACATCTAACTCTCTTACTTTCATTTAAGCAAAATAACAATGGTGACACTAAGCAAGTATAGGGATTCTCAGATATTAAAACACATTTAATTTTCTAATATCAGAACAACTATCTGTTAGTTATCCCAGTGAAATTACAAAAGAACAAAAATCTGCCCAAGTAGAAAATAGAAACCTATTCATTCAATTACAAATATACGTGGCAAGTGAATGAATTTATAGTCATGATGTCCATATGGTCAGTTATTTTTCACTGCTGGTAATTGTGAGCGAAGTTGAAGCTAGGAAAAGATTCAGATTCTGTAGCTGAAGCCAATGGTCTATTGTAAGTTAAGAAGAGTATGTTCTTGTAGCCTGATTTTAAAATTGCAATTGTGCTGATAATGAGGTCTCCATAGAATTATTAAGAAGGAAATGAGTTGATCAGAAAAAGGTCATTTACCACTGAGCTTAGCATTGCCTATATAGTAGCTATGGTGAAAGCTTTGCTGTTGAATGGCAGTAATGAAAATAATAGTATTCCTGCATGGGTTTTACATGGAATTCTCACAATAATATTTAATACTCTTTAAAATTTAATATATGCACACCAGTACAACTAGACACAAGGACAGTTTTTCACTGCATGCCATCACTCTGCTAAACAACTAATTCCCACAACATCGTCAAACTAAAACTGTATTGCTATTTTTCTTCTCATCCTTCCTATTACCTATCGCCTCCTACTTAGGATTACCCTGTTTTCCCCAAAACAAGATATCCCCTGATAATAAGCCCAATAGGGCTTTTGAGCACATGGCAATAAGGCCAAGCGCTTAGTTCAGGGTTCAAAAAAATATAAGACAGGGTCTTATTTTCGGGGAAACATGGTATAACCTTGTTGTGTGTATCTTTACGATTTATATTGCTTTATTTAGTTTCCTAGTATGATTTGATTGCTTATTTAGTATCCTATAACTCTCACTACTGTTGTATTTTATGATTCTTGATGAATGTATTTTTTATGTACACTAAGAGCTTATGCACCGAAGACAAATTCCTTGTGTGTCCAATCACACTTGGCCAATAAAGAATTGAATTCTGTTCTGTTCTGTTCTGTTCTGTTCTGTTCTGTTCTGTTCTGTTCTGTTCTGTTCTGTTCTATCCTATCATTAATACAGCATGAAATGCAACTGCTTTGAGGCTTCACTTCCTACAGAAGTGATTGTGATAGTCTTACATTCAACTCATAGAAGATTAACAAATAAGATGACCAAAAGGGAAAGAAATGGGTGAGCAGGAGATACTGTAAGACTTCTTAAAAATCGAAATAAATTGGTAATAGATTCAGAGTCAGTGGAAGAAAACATTTTAATTCAAACCATAGTAAACAGAGACTTCAATCTTACATATAATTGCTTGGAAGTAAATCCAAAGGATTTTGCTGGAAGTCATTTATAAACATGAATAGGGTTATATTATCAAGGGATTTCTTGTCAGAAAATTGTATTATATTCATTTGCTTTTATACAAGGATATCTTAAATTAAGGGAAATAGCAGTGGCTGTTAGTGTTGATAGCTACCAAATATCTAAAATTTGTATTTTTAATAATAATGTGCTGGAGTCAAAGATAAGCAAATACTTAACTTGTATTTTGTTTTAAATTTGGATTATCTAGCTAAAGATATATACTGGTTTTTTATATCACTCTTAAGACATGATAATAGAGTTATGGATTGTTAAGCAAGCCATGATGGTCTATTACTCACATAATAAATTCACATATCATGCTATATAAAAGCATGCAGACCATATTATGAGTTATTATGGAGAACTTCTTTCCATAACTGTGTTTAATTTTAAATGGGAAACAAGATGAAAAGTATTAAACATGCGATTGGAATACAATATTTAGCTACACTTAATTCTAATAATAACTAAATGTAGGTAAATAAATTGGAAACAAAGTTAAACTAATAATGTTTTAGGTACTGTGAAATGGCTACATATGTGCATAGAGCAGTGGTATAGAATAGAATAGAATAGAATAGAATAGAATAGAATAGAATAGAATAGAATAGAATAGAATAGAATAGAATAGAATAGAATAGAATAATAGAATTGGAAGGGACCTCAGAGGTCTTCCAGTCCAACCCTCTACTTAGGCAGGATACCCTACACCACTTCAGGCATATGGTTGTCCATTCTCTTCTTAAAAACTTCCAGTGTTGGAGCCTTTACAACTTCTGGAGGCAAGTTGTTTCACTGATTAATTGTTCTAACTCAGGAAATTCTCCTTAGTTCTAGGTTGCTTCTCTCCTTGATTAGTTTCCACCCATTGCTTCTTGTTCTGCCCTCAGGTGCTTTGGAGAATAGGTTGACTCCCTCTTCTTTGGCAGCCCCTGAGATATTGGAATACTGCTATCATGCCACCCCTAGTCCTTCTTTTCATCAGACAGACAGAGACAGACTAGACAGTTCCAGCAACTGTTCTTTATATGTTTTAGCCTCCAGTCCCCTAATCATCTTTGTTGCTCTTCTCTGCACTCTTTCTAGAGTCTCCACATCTTTTTTACATCGTGGCGACCAAAACTGGATGCAGTATTCCAAGTGTGGCCTTACCAAGGCATTATAAGGTGGCATTAACACTTCATGTGATCTTGATTCTATCCCTCTGTTTATGCAGCCTAGAACTGTGTTGGCTTTTTTGGCAGCTGCTGCACATTGCTGGCTCATATTTAAGTGATTGGCCACTAAAGGACAGACTTGTATTTGAAATCATCCTCTATTGATTATGTATCAAATCTAAGTAAAGTTTATTGATAAAAGGAAAACAGAATAATATTTTTGAAATTGCTCATTTGTGGTGCTTGGACAACCAACTGAATAGATCTCAGGTTCTCTTATTACAATTTTCCCTACATTGTAATTTTAATTAATTAATTAATTAAAATAGTTAATATACAACTGTGCCTTGATTAGTATGCATACATTTATTCAAGCCCCTTTTTTCAGCAGGATTAAACAGCCACACATTTTGATCTAACTGGATCTTTCAGTTAAAGGAGAAGTAGAATTTGTGTACCATGGAGTCAAAGTCAGAAAGTGCAGAAATTACAGCCGTAGTGCCTAAATGTTCATTCTATTAGTGTTCTACATTTTCAAACTCCATTATTAATATTGTTGCTGCTGCCACCAACAGATTCAGCTGTCTAGGCATGAGTATTTCCCTGTTTCTATGAAGAATGGTTTTCTTTTACATTGATCAAAATATTCTGCTACATTCTGCTGCCTCCCAAATCAATGCAGCTATTAGTGGATGGGAGCAGCTGAGGCAATGCTGGAATAAGCTACCCTCCCTTTTTTTGCAGATATGTTATATAGTATTTGAACATGCTACAGAATGCCCTACAGAATTTGATGACACAAATGCCATGGAGCAGAGCACAGTAACCCAAGCAACATAATCTCTGACTTAAATGGATTATTCTTTAATCAATCTCTGAGGTCATGGTTAAAGTTAGTATGGTGAAGGATAAAGATATAGAAGCAGAACACGTGTGCAACTGTAATACTGTACTCTTGGATAAAGCTTTTCTCCCAACTGCACCCACTCAGTTAATGTAACCAGCTTGTGCCATCCTGGCCATGCTCATCATTTTTTTCATAGCAAAGTCAGCTTTCTAGAAGTGATGTATTTCCAGAATGAAGCCTGTCCTCAGCAGAGGTTCAGAGTTGTCCTTTTGTGGTCTTACAAATAGATGCTTGTAATGATTGTGTGCTTAGCAATATCAGACTCTTTTATTTATGGCTCCTCTATGTTTCCTACCTCTCTTTTCCTTCCCAAGCTTGGCTAGATACAAAGTTCTGGTTTGGTTGTAGAATCTTGTGCTTTGACTTAAGGTATTTTTGGAACAAATGCCAACATTTTTGAGTCATTAATTTCCTGGCTTTCTTTATTATCAGAGGTCAGTTGACTCAATCCTGTCTTAATTCTTCTATGCCTAAATGCATCACCATTGGAGATGCTTTTGTGACAGCTTTGGGGTTTTCTACAGAGATTTTTGAGGTCTGACAATATTTACCTCTCTTGGTCTGCCTGAATGTGCTGGCATCTTTATGTCTGGAGGTCTGTACATCACAAAGGCTCAGAGTTGATTTCTACAGTAGAAGTACATATTTCTTTCCATTAAGCCAGGGGTCGGCAACTTTTTTAAAAAAGTTTTTTATTTTAAACACATTAAAAACAAAACATAGACATACAACTTTTATAGAAAAATAAAAAATTAAAAACCAAAAAAGAGAAAATATCACTTTTCTTTTCAGCTGGATGCAGTGATCCTTTCTTTCTATATATCAATATTTACAGATATTTTAGTCTTAACTCTTTTTTTTTTTAATTTGATTTATATGCCGCCCTTCTCCGGAGACTCAGGGCGGTTTACAATGTGCTCAGCAATAGCCTTCATCCTTTTGTATATTTATACAAAGTCAGCTTATTGCCCCCACAACTAGGTCCTCAATTTACCTAACATTCATTTTCTATTTTCTTTCGTTCCCTCTATCCTATAAATTGATCAGCCACATTTTCCCCCTCCTTTCTTCATTCATTCAACTTATTTCCTTATTTTTCAACCATTCATACCATCTACTCCATATCTTATAATACTTTGATTCTTCTTTTCCCTTAATTCCTTTAGTTAGTTTATCTAATTCTGTGGGGTCGGCAACTTTAAACACTCAAAGAGCCATTTGACCCATTTCCCACAGAAAAGAAAACACCGGGAGCCACAAAGGTCCTAACCAGAAGCCCCCCATTCAATTCTGGAGCTGACTGGAAGTCTGGTTTCCCCACCATAGAGTCTCCTCCTAGCGCAGCGTCCTTTTTCTTCTACCTGTAATAATTGAAAGCCCTATCAATTGTGGAGCTGACCAAAAAACCCACCCCTTGCCATAGAGTCTCCTGGTGTGCCGTGCTTCCCCACCCCCAAACTGGAAAGTCCTTTCAAAATTGTGGCACCAACCGGCGACAGGAAGCTGTAACAGAAGGATGAAAGAGCCACGAGTTGCTGACCCCTGCATTAAGCTGATGCTTTCCAAACCTGGGTAAATTATTCAAAATAGGGTAAAAGTAGTTTTTCTTTGTGTAACAATACACAAACCCATTACCCAATGACAACAGAGACATTTAAATCAACTTAAAGTGTTACAATGGATGAAAAGGACTTTCTGATAAGTGGTAATGCAAAAATAAAGGGGGGGGCAGAAAGTACTGCCTTAAGCCATCCTGGCACCAGGGAAGTAATAAAATCTTTTCTTTCTTTTTATGCATTTGAAGATTTTAAAATTACTACAGTATGTTGCTGTTTTACAGTTGAGCTGTTTGTCTTTCCAAAAAATGCAACTGGAAATGTTCCTTCTTTCTATCCCTTCATCCTGCACAACGAAGTCATAACCAGCTGGAACTTTGATGGTGGCCTTTTGTAGAACTGGCAACGCAACCCCCTCCCCCCCCCCCACCCATTGTCTCCAACTTCTGCCTCCAGGCTGTTTGCCCTGTTGCTCCCAAAATAGTTAATTCTCCCTCTCTTTTTGAGTGGAATCATATGTCCACTGAATAGGAAGTGGGATTTTAAAATATTTATCCACCTTAAGAGGATATCATTTGTGATTTAGTTCATGTTTTATTTATATTTATTTCATTGGACTACTTGCATATGATTTTCTTCAGTCTCTTTTCCAACATACAGTGATTGTAGCAGCTGCAGGAATGACCCTTGTGATTACCACTCCCCCCCCCCCCAATGCTCTAGCATGACATTTTTCTGAGGGCTCCTCTTTCCCAATTGCCACTTTTCCCCTTTCTGAAAATGCCACTCCCCTCATATTTGCCGCTGCATCATCATCATCATCATCAAAAAAAGAGATAAGGAATAATTGCCACAGTTCAGCTTCAGCTATTGCTTGAAATGAAGTTTCAAATTCGTAAATGTCAGAAATTGATTAGAATAGAAATAATTTTGGCTCAATTTTATTCTCTTTATTTTTGCAACAGCTTAATTTGCTTCCATTTTTAAAAATGCATGATGAAAACAATTTTTGTAAAAGATATTCTGATTTTTCTAGATATTATATTAATCTGTTATATTGGTTTAAATTATTGGCAAAGAAGATTTACCATATTTTTCGCACTATAAGACGCACCTGACCATAAGATGCACATTAGTTTTAGAGGAGGAAAACAAGAAAAAAAAATCTACCTGTGCCTCCCAGTATCCATCCGATATTCATCTGCCTAGCATCCTTGCAGCAAACAGCCTGGTCAGCTTCAGCATGTTATCGCACGCTCATCAGGGCTCTGCTCTGTTGCGTCCACCATCGGTCAACTGAACTGAGCTGCCGCCAGGAAACACTGGGGCCTTTGTTGCCGAGCAGCTGATTGGCGGTTGGATCAGCGTCCCGGAATACCACTGAAGAACTGTTCTAGATGGTGGGGATCGCTTGCACCGCCACACCAACCCCTCTCCCCCCTGCCGCAATATTCGCTCTATAAGATGCCCAGACATTTCCACCCATTTGGGGGGGGAGGGAAGTGTGTCTTATAGTGCGAAAAATACAGTAATCATTGAGGTACAAGTAGAATTTCTGTACTTGTAGTAGCAGTATCATCGATCAAGAAGACATGTTTGGTGATTTTTTCCCTCTCTCTGCCTCATTTATACTTTTTTAGAGTATCTTCAATTTATTACATACTTGCATTCATTTCTTTTAAACTGGTCTCAAAAGATTGGTATGTTGATGTTAGAACTACAATTCCCAGTAATCCATCTGGCATGCATGGTAGCAATTTTAAGAAGATGCCAGTTTTGGGGAAGACTGGAATCATGCAATGAAGCACACTAAAGTTGCAGTTAGAATACTGTATGTGAAATCTTCAATGGTGGTACTATTTAGATTTGCAAGTCTCTCTTGATTTGTTGCCATGGCAAAATTTCATTGGGAAAGACTCTTTATCAAAAAAAATTAAAGAAGGTGGCGGGGGGGGGAGGAATGACAAATTTAGCTTTCTTGTATATTTCAAGATAAAATACATTCCTGAGACAGATATAACAGGTCAGATTCTCATTTTCTCATTACACATTTGATGAGTTGTAGGTTTTTTTGACCTTCCCACTTGTCTTTTAACATTGGTATTAAGGAACTGCCTAGTACATCAAAACTGATTTCAGGATTTAATTTCATTTTGTGATGGGGAAAATGTTAAGTGGAGCAAAACTAAATCAGCCAAAGTCTGTTCTTGCTCTGTAATGTTAAAAGTCCTGGTGGGTTTGATTTTTAATTGTTAGAATATAACTTCACCATGTGCAAAAAAAAAAAAAAAAAAAAAAAAGAAAAAAGAATTGTACATAAGGGAAATAGGTTTTGTTGAATTAAGTCTTGTTTCATATGTTTGGGCTTTAAACAAACATAAATAGCAATGGTAACATAATAATTATGCAGCAAAAATAAGTCTTTTTGATGTTACATAACTAAGAAAAGCCCTATAGTTTAAATTGTCCACAAACAAATTTGTACTAAGATTAAACTTTAAGAAAATTCATGGAACATCTAAAAAGTTATTATAGATAAAACATCTCCAGGAATTTTGAAACACCCCCCTCCCCCCCAGTTGTCCATATCAATACAAGACTCTGGGAGGCTCACAAGTAGCTCAGAAATCAAACAAAGGAAGTACAACATCATAAATGGAGGAAGTAATTCTCCATATGGAAGAGAATCCAGAATTGGAACAATTTTCTGTGATTTTCATGCCCATGGTGATATAATTGTACATCTTTTCTGCAATATCATTTGCTCCCAGGTGTATTAACATGAAGCATTAATTATCCATGGAGTTGAAAACAGAGAGGCATCCACAAACAGGTTCTTTAGAAGATACTGTATAACACATGAATGCCAAAACAGTATTCAGGTCCTTCTCAATGAAACAGACTTTGAATGTTCAAAGGAAGAAAAAAAGACAAGATGATCAATCCCTAAAGGGCAGAGAGGCTACTACAACTGTGCCTTATAAGAAGACAAAGAAGAATCTTGAAACTTGGTGATTTGTTAGTATGAGTTATTAACTGACCCCATTTGCCTGTGAAGATTATCAACAGCCAGGAGCAAGGATTAGGGACATGACAGAACATCTTCCAAAAGTTTTCAGCTCCATGGATAATTATTTCTTCATGCTAATACATGTGGGAGCAAATGATGCTGTAGAAAAGATATACAATTATATCACCATGGACACAAAAATCTCAGAAAATTTCAGAAAACGGCTTGGGGGATCAGTTGATATTCTCATCTATCCATCCTCTCATTCCACAAAAAAAGAATAGTATCCGGCATAAAAAAGATCTGAAAAGAACAACAAGTAATGCAGATAGGAAATGGAAAATGAAACCGTTCACAAGAGTATTGAGCAATAACTCAGAACCATAGAGCTGGGGTTCAAAAAATACATGCTCAGAATAAGTTACAGAAGGATTCTAACAATAACAAAAAATACTTCATTAGACACATTCAGAGTATAAAGCAAAGACTGAATAAACCAGCTGTTCTGTTGAAATTGCAAAATGCTAACACGTAACCAACTTCTCCCCACCAGAAAAATAAAAATAAAAAAATTCCAAGGAGCTATTCAATTCTATTTTAGTATAATCTTCTTCAACAAGTAAGAAGATGAGATTAAACCTCTATGATCAGGTTACTTTCATCCAAGGGTAGCAACAAAAAGTACCTGATCATTATGTATTATTAATTATATATTATCTTTGAGAAATCTTGGACAATTGGTAAAGTGCCAAATGATTGGAAGGGGCAAACTTTGTCTCTGTGTTTAAAAAAAAAAGGTAGGGAAGGAATATCCCAGGAACTATAGATAAATTGATTTGTTACCAATATCTGGGAAAATTCTAGTGCAAATCATGAAAAGAACTGTGAGTACCCTGAAAACAATCTGGTAATTATTTAAAGTCAACATGAACAATCTCATTTTTTGATGAAGTAATTTCTGTAATGGCCTCTGGAAATGCTATAGATATAGTATATTGCAATTTTCTCTAGATGAGATGGATGGCACAAATATCTCGATTTAAGGGAGATTACGTGAGAGTGTATTCCATGACATGCTGATTATATGGCCAGTTGTTTTTATTAATTTATTAATCATAGAAGATGTGGCAGGTCACAATAATTGACAAAGTAAAATAATCAAAATTATTACAGATATATTAAAACACCGGAAACAATGCATGACGTCAAACCTCAAAGGCCCTCTGATAAAGAGCTGCTTTCAACTTTTTCTGGAAACTGCTTTCCAGAAACAATTGAGAGGTTTTAACCAACCAGAAAGGGTAGCAATCCAAGTGAAAAATGACACTGCCAGAAGCCCTATCCACTTCATCTGGAGTTGCAGACTAACAAACTGATCCCTGATGACTTCACAGGGTAAAATCCCAGTTGTCTCTTGACCAGCTAGGGTCCATTTCAGCTCAGGTTTTGAGCAGTTTTATCTGTCTGATGCTGTGATAATTCTCCATAACAACCCTCAGCTTGACCATTATCAAATTTAGGCAAGGTTCAAGGCTTATGAAAAATACCTAATTATTATCAACTTATAATTGTATTCCAGGGCTAAAGTTCACACTTCAAAGAAATGTAGTATTCCATACTTACTTGTTAACTTAATAATTTTTGCCATAGTGACTTCATGACTTTCTTGCCAGTGTATTTTAAATATTATAACATTAGGGAGTCAAATAGCAACACTATTTTATTTCATGGCACAATACAGGATTAAATATTACAAGAAAAACGAATGGTTCTAAATAATACAAGCTCCAGAAGATTCCGTGCAATTCATTTACTGGTTGATTGTAAGGGAATCCTTATTTGGATAAAGATTTGTTTCCAGTTCTTGAGATATGAATTGTTAATAGTGCTATGCTTATTTGACAATATAATTTCAAATAGTGTTTTATTCTTTTAAATAGCTGTAGGCCTTTTAAAATGATGACGTCAATGAAAGTTACAGGATGTAAGCAAAACATATTATACAATGAAGCACTATTGTTCTCAGGGTCTAAAAGAAAACTCGCTGCTCCTTACAAAATCAAGGTGGCAGCAAGGTAATCCTAAATACTACAAGAAAAGTTGAATTTTGCAAATTTTCTGAAAAACAAAATTGCAATTTCCTTTTCCTTATTTCTTATAAGTGGCCAGAAGCATTAGAATATAATAAGTATCAAGTGCTGGGGAAATCAGGAGATTCAGGCAGTTCAAATGAGTATAAAGATTTATTACAAACTTAAACTCTCTACAAGAATCTGACAAACTAGTGATCAAGGGAAATGAGCGAGAGATAAGAGAGGCATTCAAGGTGGGCTGGATCTCTTGCGGGTGTGCAGGGACTCGTGACTTACGACATGCTTGATTCCTCCCTTGGGTTCAGCCTGGTCATCTCCTACATCAAGTTCTTGGACTTGGATTTTAAAGGTTTCAACAAGCATTGCCTGCAGTTTTTTTAGTGGAGATTAAAATCATGCACTGAAGATACTTTGTTCATTCTCAGCATTTAAACTGGTTCTTGATTGATCTAATGGAAGTACTGATTAATATCGTTTCATGTGTGCATGGTCTAATTTGCTGTGTAAAAATTAATAGTTGTTATAAATCTATTGTTTGTTGATATTAAAAATAGTTTAAATATTATATCCTTGATGATTTGAGACTTTCATTTTTGGATTTTAAAAAAATATATGTTGAAATATTGTAGAAGTAATACTGTTTCAGTAATTTTATATTAGTTTTCTATAACCCACTCAGTATTTTTCTTGAATGTTTATAGCCAAATAATGTATACAAATAGCCTAGGTTTCTTTGTTTGTTTAAATAGAACAGAACTCTGCATGGCATACCAAAAAAGAGAGAATCAGCCTACAAGTAAAATAACTATATACCATTAAAAATACTAAAACAATAAAATGACCATCACAACAAAACATAGTGAAATTCATGTATGTGTGTGTTATTATCTATCTTTTATGTGAGGTGCCTCAGGGCTTGGTTCTGTCAGGTATGCCTCCTTTCAATACTCAAGAAAGAAAAACCCCGACTCCACTTTCATAGAGAAAGGTACTTTTACTGAGTATGAACTGAATGCAACCAAAGAAAAGCAAGGTCTGAGATAATAGGCGCGAAAATCACATATTGAAATCATCCTTAAAACTCTCCCCCCAATCGTCTGGTCAGGATTATCCAATCCACATCCCCCCCCAGGGGTCATGTGGGGTGCAGCTTCCAATGGTTCCATCCTCCTGGTATGCCACGCCGGTTGACCTTGAGTGGTTATCAGCACTCTTCCCAGCTGCAGAGAGACGCTGAGGAAAACTTTCTTCATTTACTCCACCAGCTCACTTCCCCCTGCCCCCGACATCCAGATAGTTCCCCCCTCCCCCCGTTACAATGGCAGCTGAGCAAGCAAGCAATAAAAAGGGGGAGGCTGACAGCAGGGCTATTCGACATCTACATGAAGCTGCTATGTATGTCTAGTTTAATGAAAAGAAGGACTAGGAGAGACATGAAAGCAGTGTTCCAATATCTCAGAGGCTGCCACAAAGAAGAGGGAGTCAAGCTATTCTCCAAAGCATCTGAGGGTAGGACAAGAAGCAATGTGTGGAAACTAATGAAGGAGAGAAGCAACTTAGAACTAAGGAGAAATTCCCTGACAGTTAGAACAATTAATCAGTGGAATAACTTGCTTCCAGAAGTTGTGGGTTCTCCAACACTGGAAGTTTTTAAGAAGATATTGGATAACCATTTGTCTGAAGTGGTGTAGGGTTTCTTGCCCAAGCAGGGGGTTGGAGTAGAAGACCTCCAAGGTCCCTTCCAACTCTGTTATTCTGTTTTCTGCTAGATAAAGTCATTCATCAACAGAGGGTACAATATCATCAGTAGGCATGTTGTACATGTCTATCTCAGGATTCCATTCAGGTGCTTACTCAGTAATAAAAATAAAACAGTAAATAATTAGAACGTTTTGAAATACTAGTTTGGGTAACTTTTTCATGTCCGTCAAAGCTATTTGCCAGAGTTATTTACCAGAAGAGGAAAATAAAATAAAATAACAGAGCAGGGTAAAGTATCAGTAGGTCCCCACTCCATGCTCTTTCTTGGTAGGCGTCCTTTCTTGTCAGTACCAGTGAGATAGAGAAGTATTAGAAAGTAGGAAGTTCTTCCAAATCTCTCTCCAGAAATGCTTTCTTGTTTCTCTGTGGGCTGGTTAATAGCAGATCCATACTTTCTTGTTTCTCTGTGGGCTGGTTAATAGCAGATCCATACTTTTCTTATGTCTCTTTTATTGGTGCTGAGAAGAATTTTCTGCATGAATACAGAAAAGAAGTAAGAGGATCGGAAAATGGGAGATCATTCCCATGCTGTGCATTGCGCAGGGAGTTGGAAGATCCCTTTCAGTTAATGCTGTCTGTGATTCTGTGATTACCCAATAAGTATTTAAGACTCTGTGCAAGCCAGTATAGAAGACTGCATAAGTGAATAAATAGTGCTTTTCCCACCGGGAAATAAAAAATTGCCCAAGAGCTGTCTCTGTCATTACAAGGACCTCTGGAAGGTTTCTCACTTTCTGCTTCCCATTTTATCTTTTTGAAGCTTGCATCTCTACCTCTTCAAGTGCCGTTTGGCTTCCCCTGGGAAAGGAGTCTGGTAGGCCAGTCTTCCATTAGGAGATAAAAGGTGTCTTAGGACCTCTCTGTTTGACAGCGAAATCTCTGCAGGAGGCTAGTTAGGCTTCTGATGCCAGGTCTGTCAAAGAACAGTAAAACATACCAGAAATCTATTTTAAACATTAGGTACTATAACCACAGAATGAATAGCAGCAGCTAACCTAATTGCAGGTAATACTCGATGTACAATCACAACTGGGACCAGAACTTCCATTGCTAAACTATGCAGTCATGGTGTGATGTCACCATGTGATGTCACAGAACTGCATTACTTAGGGGCAGCAGTTCCCATTGCTGCATAATTCCACACGGTGCAGGTTGTTAAGTGGAAAGTGGAAGGAGTGCCAGATAAGGAGTGCAGGGTACTGCAGCGGGTGCAATAGGTCCTGGGCGGATTGGCACAAGCTGCATGCACATGGATGTATGTGTGCGCACGCTGCAGTATGGCACGAACACAGGCAGATTGGGGAAAGAATATACTGCTGCTCAGTGGCTTCTTGAGGTACTGCAGTTCTGGAGCTGCAAAACCTGTGAATTCAAAGCCCTTCAGAGTGTGAAGCCCACTCCAGCCTGCCATAGTAGCACAGTGCAAAGGGGCAGCTTGGTGTGTTCTGGATTGCAAGAAGCCCTTGAGCCTCAGTGCAGCATTGACAGGTGCAAAACAACAAAATACAAAAAAAAAATACATGAAGGTTCTAATTAAATGATTAATTAGATTAATTTAAAATTAAAATTAATTTAATCTAATTAACTTAGATTCATTACTACAGCTTATGCACAGGAATCTCCTCCGACTAATGGTTAGCATCTGTACAAACCTAGATAAGTGGTTACGTAATGATTCTAAACTGATGCTTCATTTAATTCTTCCCCCTGGCTTTGCCAGTCTCTCTCCTATATCCATGAAGCCTAGCGCCAGCCCAGCCCTGTAGCAAGGTGCAAGGGGACTACTTGTCACCCTTAGAAGCCACAGCTGCTTCAGTCCAGTCTCGGCCACAGCTGCTCTTGCTACCATGCCCTCTGAGACCCCTGCTGCCTCAGGTTTTGCTTCCCCCT
Organism: Pituophis catenifer annectens; assembly: GCF_029215685.1. Lineage (NCBI taxonomy): Eukaryota > Metazoa > Chordata > Lepidosauria > Squamata > Colubridae > Pituophis > Pituophis catenifer. Next base: position 318,237,224 of record NW_027256881.1, on the reverse strand, counting down.
CCCTCTGCTGACAAGGTGTGCTGACCACATGAGACCATCTTCTTCAGGTCTTGCAAGGAAACAGCTGTTTGTCCCCTGGGGAAGAAAACCTTTTGAGGCCAGCAGTTGCCTTGGTTAGCAGTGGGAGCAAGAAAGTCAGCTAGAGTGGTTGATGCTGAGGAGGACAGTGGGCCAAAAGAGCATAGATGAGGGAAGATAGGTGAATTGAAATGTCCCTGTGGACATAAGTGTGGGTGGGCTGTAAAGTGTCTGGATTTTGAGTATGTGACCACCATTGTAAGTTTGAGGACAAGTTGTAACTCCTTTTTTCAGCACCACTGTAACTTTGGAAAGTTGCTGAATGAATGGTCATAAATTAAAGATTACCTTTATAGACCTTCTGTAATTCTCAAAGACCTCAGCAAATGAATAGGATTTTCATTTTCTTTTCCCTGAGACTTGGAACACGGGGCAGCCTTGCTACATACTGCCATCTTTCCATTAAGCAATTTTGAGCCTGTTTTGTACCAGTGTCGCACAGGCAAAGAGATAGGAAATGGAAGAATGAGGCTGTAGCAAAACAGTAGTTAGCAGTGCAGCTTTTCCTGTCCAGGCATGAATGTGTGAAGCTGCCTTTATATTGAATTTGACCAGTGGTTCATTTAATTATGGTATCCTGACCAGGATTGCCTGCAAGGTCACAGCAAAAATCTTTCCAAGGCCTGCATGAAACATGCAAAAGATATAAAACCTGGAGGTTTGCTGAATAAAACTGCACACTCGGTCTTTGAGAAATGGATCCTTTCTTTTCTCGTTCAGCCTTAATGTTCAGTTTCTATAGATTTTAGAACAGGGAGCCAGCAATAAGAGCACGAAGGGCCTGACAGACGCTTTCAAGGACTATAATTGAGTTGGAGACTTGATGGAAAGCTGCGGAAACTGCTGGTTCCACCAGAGAGATTAAAACGGGCAGAAAAGGGAGAGAGTTGCTCCTTAACTGTAAAGGCACTCTCTGATCTGCTTATAGGATTAATAGTCGAAAGCGGGACCTCTTTTTTAAAAAAAACAACAGGCAACCCCCTCCCCCCCGCGGGGGCGCCCCCCCCCCCCCAAATCCATAACTCTATTGCAGGCTTTGGCTTCCTCTTGAAGAAAGAAAAAAAAAAGCAAAAGAAGAAAGCAAAATGTGTCATGATTTTCATCAAAACGATCCAGACTCTCTGCTGTTTTAAGATCACGGGCCAAAAGAATAGTAAACAAAGCCATATCGACTAAATTGCTGAAAGAACATCATTGCATTTTTGAATGGATAACTGCTAGGATTTTTTAACTTCGACTCATGTGTGAAAACTGTGAAGTAGAAAGCTGCAGATAACTGCAGTGCAAGACTTCATTTGCTGAATTGTCAACGAACTCATGACTAAAATATGTCTTTTAATAACCTCTCATTTCATGGGAGTTATTGAAGAGAATATTATTTAGAATATTTGTTTAACTGGAAAGAGGACGCCATTGTATATTTCACTTGAAAAAGGAGCCAAGAATTGGGATCAACTTTCCTCTCTACTTCTAAAGCAAGGTGCTTTATGGACCATAGATGGCCCTCTTGGCAGTTAAAACAGATTAGCTAGTTTTGTTGATGATTGCAGTGGAGTTTACTGTGGTGCGTTAGAACAGCTGTTTTTCTTTCTCAGATTTGACCCTTATAGTGAATGTTGATTTAATAGTCCAATTTCTTTATTTACAGGGGACAGAAAATTTGGGTATTTGAAAGCCCCATGTACTCTTTTCACTTAATAAATGCCTGTCAGATGAAATGAAGAGTGGCTATTTGTAGACAGGACCAGTAGCCTTCAATTACTCCATGTCCTCCTCCCTCTCCTGAGTTAAGGTTGTGCTTATTTCGGATCAGTTCCTTGTTCTGCAATTCATCAGTTGGTAAATGAGTTCTCTCTCTCTTAATGTTGACAGAGGAAACAATTGGCACAAATTCCAAGACAAGTTTAAATTAAAATGTTGACACAAAAATGCATCTGCTATTCATGGAAATGGTCTAGTTTACAGACTAGTTTTAAATTCTAATGCACCAGGTACTTTTCTTTTTAATGAAATTTCCAAATATATTTGAGAATATTTATTTTATACAGTGGATCATGTTTGCTATGGTTCAAAGCTGCATATGTGTGTGTAGGAATTTATCATATAATTTGTCCATTTATGACAGAATAAGATAGAAAATGAAAAGGTGGATCATTCTGGTCTCCTTCTCAATTGTTGAGAGTTCTGGAAAACATGTTGGATCTCATCCCCCAACTTACTTCCTGTGTTCTTAAGGAAAGATCTACATTCAAGACACTTAACCAAGATTAGTTATGGTTTGAAACAGGGAACCCAACTGAGACCACAGAGTCAGGCGCAGCTTCTCTAGACTCTGGAGTACAGATTCTAGTCCCCTTTCAAAAGCTGCAGACAAAATGTAATTTATAATATGATCTGAACAGAAAATTATTAAATGTATGAAGAGTAATTGCATTAACAAAACATTTTGAATCCAAACTGTTTAACGCACTCCCAGGCTAAAGCCACAATTTGAAGTGTAAAACAGACTGTTCCAATCACTTGGGTGATATTTCAAGCAGAAAAAAATGATTTTTTAAATTTGACATAAGGTAGTCCTCAACTTACAAGCATTTGTTTAATGAGTGTTAAAAGTTAAGATGGTGCTAAAAGATGACTTATGACTGGTCCTTGCATTTATATGACAGTCGCGTGATGAGAATTTGAATGCTTTGCAACCATGTATTGATGATGGTTGCAGCATCCCAGGGTCATGTGATTGTCATTTGTGACCTTCCCAGGGGACTTCCAACAAGCAAAGCTAGAAGCTGGATTCACTTAATGTCTTTATGATATGCGTAACAACGGTAGCCCCCCCCCCTCATAAAACTGGGCATGACTCATTTAATGCTTAGTGATGGAAGATCCAGTCCCCATTATAGTTGTAAATTGAGGACTATTTGTACTTCTGTGTCTTGCATTCAAAATAGAGCATTTCAAATTTGAAACTGATCAAAGTTGAAACATTTTGCAGACTTCCCAGTATCTTCCTGTAATATAATTAATTTTAATATTAACATTATGGTTTTTGCTTCCTTGTTATATTTTTTAAAAATACAAACAGGTGATCGTATGACAGACTGCTATGATTCTCTGGTAGAGTTGAGCCATCTATAATGTGTGAGTTTAAAATTGACACAAACCCCTTTTGTGTACTTCCTTGAAACTCCCTGGGACAGCACCATCAAAATTTGGCAATAGATTGTGTCAGAGTTTGTTGCAGAAATTAAATCCAGAAAGCACACACAGGCAGACTGATGCAGCAGGATTCATTAACTTCTTTATATACATAATAATTTACAATACCAATATCAGAGTTCTTCTTCAACATAGTAGCAGTTACAACACAAGGCAGGAGAGAACAGTTAAGTTTCATTTCAGCAGAGCAGACAAGCATGCACAGATTGCTTAGTTTCAGTTTCAATTTTTTGCACAGACTCAGAAGCTGCAGACTAAGACACGCCCTGGCTCCAGTCTGTCTCAGCTCCAATTGGCTGACTTAGTTGCTATGCCTATTCATTGGCTGATCTATTCCAGTTTATGAATATTCATACCCTGACAGATTGCTGTAAAATGGCATTTTAGAAACGTAATAATTACTAGCCAAGACCTCAGCATTTTGTCCTCAGGCAACGTCCACCAGTTGCTCAGAGCTGACAGCACTGGAGTGGATGAACAAATAACCTGGCCTTGTAGGAGGAGTTTGGCCATACTAAATGCACAATAAACAAATGGGTTGCCAAGTTCAAACATGCACTTCACATTATGTTTGCCCTTGCCCAGTAGATGCATGAATTAAACTAAGTTTTTTAAAAAGACAGTATTTAAAAGCTACAACTTAAAGATTAAATGAAGAGATGTTTTTGATTTGTGTATCTCAGTTTAGACAACATCAGTTCAACTAAAAATAAACACTTACCTTTTAATGGGACCTCACCCATCTGCAAGCTCAAATTGTGTGGCATAAGAATAATGCAAAACATTCCGCCTGGAATGGCCTAATAGCACTGCTTGGAACAACACATGCTTAAGTATTCTGAAGGGCGAAGTACAGGTTGCATTTATGTGCTTACTAAATGCAAAGGCAATTTATGTGAAATCAACAACAAAGCCATATCGACTAAATTGCTGAAAGAACATCATTGCATTTTTGAATGGATAACTGCTAGGATTTTTTAACTTCAACTCGTGTGAAAACTGAAGTAGAAAGCTGCAGATAACTGCAGTGCAAGACTTCATTTGCTGAATTGTCAACGAACTCATGACTAAAATATGTCTTTTAATAACCTTTTCCAGAAGCATTTCAGTCAATATATGATCACATAAAATTGCCTACTGAAATTGTATATCATCTGTCTATATCCCAGGAGATAAGTGTGCAAAATGTTTCAAATAACATGAATATTAGAATATTATTGGGTAGTTGAAAACACAGTCACAGCGTTTGAACCTGTGACTGTGTTTTCAACTACCCAATAATATTCTAATATTTAGACTAATTACTGAGAAGATTTATGGAATCCTAAGCAAGTTGACCTCTTCCAGTTCTGGTACCCATTTCTTTTGGTATTTATTGTTACCTACGTGTTCTAATCCATAGCTTTAGTTTGCAGCCACTTCTTCAAAATGCATTGAGTATCCAGAGTTTCTGCTTCCTGTCCCTCAAGGCTAGGTTGTATCTGTACAGCATTATGATATTTCTTGACAGTAAAACTACTGTAGTTCAGTTTTGAAACATGTCTTTCTCAAGATTAATAACTCAGTAACAATAGGCAATGATGCAATAGGAGGCTTTTTTTCTTCATTCACTTGCCTGATTGGAGCATTTTCAGGACAGCTTGTAGATTGCAAACTAGAGACTTAGCCTTCACAAAGTGGGAGAAGAGAGGCTTATATCCCTTCTCGAGACCAAACATCATCTTCTCCTTTGTGCCCTTCTTATTTACAATAACAGCAGGTAAGAGAGAAGAGCAGACAGCAGGGCTTAGAAAAGAAAGACAGCTGGACATCTGTGCTGGGAAGCTGCTGCTTTTACACGCTATTGTGGAATGTAAATCTGGACAGGTTTCTAACGAGCAACTGTAATTCATTTTCCTGGATTTTGGGTGGACTGCTTAGGCTAGCAGGGTGAGGAACACTCAAAGTGACCTCCCCAATTGCTAGCCTTTTACCTAGTTATCCCTCTAATTTCCCATGTGTACATTCATGCATACAAAACAGATGTTATGATGATTAGTGCAAGCTACTCAGTGGCATTCATCATTCACATGGATGAATGCAGCAACTATTTAGATATTGCATGTCCTTGACTTTGGGCCATTTAAAAGTTCCTAAACTCTCATTTCTTCACTTTACATTTAATTGAGTGTTTATCACTGAATTATATTAACAACAATTCTTAAAGAGATGAGGGGCAAGCCTTGTTTGTACCTATTTTCCACAATAATTAACTCCGGTGACAGTTTGTATTCACACAAGAAACAATAACTAGAGAAAAGTGTGGTTAAGGGGGAAAAAATCCTATCTTCCCTTTTTTTAAAATATGGATAGGCCCCATATGCTGAATGATTGCTTTGTTAGCAAACCAGTTATCAGAAAGACTGTATTTCTAAGATGATTAAAGCCAGAGATTGAATCGGAGTTGATTTGGAATGAATGCATACCATAATTAAAATTTGTCTTACTTCTGTTTAGATGAAAATACTGGAGATGGTGAATTAGATCTAAGTGGAATTGATGACAGTGAAATAGATATGGTAAGAATCTTTCCACCCCCAACTCTCATAGTTGTTTCTATACATATGAGGATATGTTCAAAATTATCAGAGTTTTTTTTTCTTTTAAAGTAAAACTAGTGCTATTGTTTTTCCCTTGAGAAAAATAAATGTTATTCTATATTCTGAAATTACATGTGCTACACAAAAAAATAATACAAAATTCTGTATTTAAATGAAACTGGTGATTGGTAGTAAATAAGCATGTGTATACAGAGAAAAGTATAGGTGTGCAATCTAGCAATAGAATAAGTAGAAATGAATTATTTGTTTTGTTTCTAAGATCAGTATCTATACTTTAAATATAAAAGAGAGTCTTTGGGAAAGCATGAGTTAGTTTGAGAGAGAATGGTGGACACAATAAGGATTGTGCTAATGCCTATATATTTGCTGCAGAAATCTTAACATTTTTTACTCTTTATCTCTAGTACATACTTAATGATTCAGAAGCCAGGATAAAAGCAGAACTGTGGATGAAGGAAAATGCAGATTATCTCAAGGAACAAAAGGGTAAGCAAAATAAATAAAAACATTTCTGTTGAGTCTTGCTTGCTTTTTATTTGCTTATGACAGTGTTTACAGATCATTTCTTAGGCTGGAAGGCGTACAAAGTAAACAAAAGCAGTAAACAAACTTACAGGGCTCAAAACATTAACTAACTGATCAGTTTGAAGAAAATCATAGTTACATTATTTTAAGAAGACTTAGCCCAGACTTAAATTCATTCTTTAATAAAAAGACACGAGCCATGTGTGTGCTATCTTGTAGTTAGTACAGGTACCCCACCTCCACCATATGATGAAATAAAAATACTGCAAACCTCAGGAAAGATCGCCTCAGAACTATGAATGCCGGGCATCCTTAGCTCCACCTTAGCTCCATTGTTTTCATTTGGGCAAGTCAGAGGTACCTGTGACACTGCATTACTGACCACTGTTCTGGATTTGACACTGCTACAGAAGGGAAAAAATCAAGTCTGTGTTTGCTTCCGTCTCAGCCTCTACCTCCAACCCCCGATTCCTTAAAAAATTATTCCGCTTACACTTCTCTTTTATCCTTTTTTTTTTTTTTTTTTTAGAAAAAGAAGCAAGGATAGCAAAGGAAAAAGAGCTTGGTATATATAAAGAACATAAGGTAAATAATATTTTTGAAATCAATGATGTCAAAAGAAACATTTGAACAATGTTTAATTTTGTTGGATAAGACCTATATAAAGTATTTCACTGTAAACACCAATGTGTTTTAGAATAAGAACTCAATCTTACCAGTTTGGCTGGCTTCAAAAAAAGGGCTGGGCCAACAAATAAAAGTCATGGGATCATAATCTTGATTGCTTGTCTGTCTGCTTCGGAAGACCAGCTGCTGGGAAATTGGTGGGCTTTCTTGTACAATTGGTTGGTTACTGTCAGAACAGACTGCTTGTATTACGATTGTAATACTACAATTTATTTTTTCTCTCTATATTTTTAAAATAAATATGAAGCATATCTTTTTGTGCATTCTATCTTATATATGTTTGTTAAGATCCTCGTATCACTAAGGTATATTATTAACGTGTTTTATGTGTAGTGCATAAATATATATCAACTCCTAGTTAGATGTGGGCTTTTTTTTTTTACTGCAGTAAAGCTTTTAATGTCATTAAAGTAAATCATATGTAATCCAAACTTTCTTAATTATATATTTATTTTTAAAATAAGTATTTCAAAGCTTGATTGTCCTACTTAACAAAAGAATAGCTAGACATGTTAAGATAAGATTGGCCTCAAATTGAGCTACATTTTTATGGACTGCATCCATGCAGTTTTGCTGGCAGAGTTAACAGGTGCTTAGTTTATTGAGATTAGTTAGTGGTGACTCAGTGCTGCCATAGGTAGAAAAAAGTAAATGCTTCTAACCAGTCCTGTGACCTATTGGGTCATCCTTTGAGAGAAAGTTGGTGTAGTCTGATTTGAGTGAAATTAAATTTTATTTATTTATTTAATTAATTAAACTTATATACTGCCCTTCTCCCCAGGGGGACTCAGGGCTGTGGACAGCCAGAAATTAAAATACATATAGTACAAAAGTTAAGAAAAAACTAAAATAGATTAAATCAGCGGCATTACCAATTTAAAATCCCAAATCTACAAAATCAAAAAATTCCCAATTTAAAACCCAAAAACCAATAAAGTTAAAAGATTAAAAATCCCCATTAAAACCATTTAAACTAGGCCGGCTTGTTGGAATAAATAAGTCTTCAGGGCCTTGCGGAAAGTGCGGAGATCTGGGATCATTCGTATTTCAGGAGGTAGCTCATACCTTAGGCTGATCATACTTTTTTTTTACCCCAATGCTAGATAGTCCCATGATCATCTAAGAGGAATGTAATGGCAACTTCTATAATAAGTCAATATTTGCTTACCTTAAACAGATAAACGGAATGACTACAGGCAGGCAAAAAGCAGTGGGAGCAGGACCAACTTCTGACTTCCTGCTGACTTCCTTATTTATTTTGCTTTTAAGGAAACTGACAAGGAATGTTGGAAATCATGATCATGTGAACATGGGGATCCTGCAACAGCCATACATTTGCAAATAAACTGATTTGAACATCATGGAAATTTCAATTCCACAGGAGCAATGGGCCCTGGATTTTTAATGCTTTCTTTAAATTAGCAGATTTTAGGCACTCAGATTCAAAACTTATTGAGGCATAATGCACTGTTTGGGCTAACTTGAGGGTACAAACAGATAAACACAATAAGAACTTTAGTAGTTACCCATTTTCATACCAGTTTTCTCTTTGAAAAATTGAAGAAACATTTATAATAGATATGTTGAAGTTATGTTAGACTTTTATACTTCAGAAAGTACTCTTTAATCTGCAATAATAAGAGAGCAGGGAAGCCTGTGTTGTTCATTTGCTTTCTCTTCCCATTAATGAAATTCCATTCCCTCTTTTGGACAGAAATTGTCAGGGAAGATTTTTCAGTTATTAAAGCAGTCCATTGTACTACATTCTGAAATTGCCCCACTCTTTTACCTGACATACTGTCCTCTTTCAAGCTGGATCAGTTGCAGATTCAGGGTTGTTGTCATTTGTACAGTCACTCCTTTCTTCAGCAGTGACAATATTATGTATCCAAACTCTGTCCCAATAATTATGAAAGAAAGATTGGGAAGCAGATTTTCTTTTCTTGGCAGTAACTGCACATTCCAGTCTTCTTTTTCTAAAATACTACTTCATTCTATGTTAATCCATCATGAAATTAATCATGATGATTTTAATAAAATTTTTCTATACATCTAAATGTGAGTATCTATGAGAGAGATGATGGTAGGGTATAGATTGCCAAAACTCAATGAAGATATAATGCATAGTTAGCGCAAATATTATTTGCTGCATTAATTCTGATACCCTAATGTTCAGTAAATCCATAATTTGGCTTGCTAAATGGTCTTGCTAAATAGCCCTAGTAGCATAGAGGGAAACATCACTAAGGTCTGGATTCTGTCTTGCAAATGAAAAAGCTGGAGAGATGCAGTAATGATGTAATTTCTTTGAAAAACTGGGAGCATCATTTTGGCCAAGTAGTTGCTGTTTTTGCATTTTGCATTTCCTCATAAAATCCTAGCAGCATCCCCATCACACCTGCAATTTTTGTATTCAGCAGCAGAGACTAGAGCTCAACAGCAGAGTACATGATTTGCATGCAAAATAAATCCAAGCTTGATTCCCAGAATCTTCAGATAGGGATAGAAATGATGCCTGTTTGATAACTTAGAGGAACCTATAACTTAGAGAAACTATCTATCAGAGTACAGACAGTACTGAACCCAATGTCTGATTTGTTAAAAGCGGCTTCCTCCACTTTTATTGCTGCATTTAAATTCAGTGCATTATGCATCTAGTTGACATTGCAGTTGCTTTGAGCATCACATATCATTTCTCAGGGGACTGCATTTATTCAGGCCCATTTTCCAGCAGATTTTCAACTTATGCATTCCTGGCAGCTTCCAGTGATCTACAGTATAGCAGTCCCAGAGAGCCCTTGGACATAGTTCTTTGCTTTTACTTGATCTATCTATGCATCCCTTGAGTCTCATGTTGCAGCAGTGGCTGCAGCGTGCTGTTTGATATTTCCATCGAGATCAGCAGAACAAAGATTTGCAGTAAGTTTTTCTTCTATGCTTGTGTGTCTGTGGGTAGCAATAATGTGATTTATTTTGTACTGACATTTTATAAAAAGCACCACTTGAAAATAATTCTTCTGCAACTGGGACAAATCCAGATTTTAGAAATGAAGAAGCAGAGTCATGGGGAATTGTCAGCATTTAGAAAAACCAATGAGGAGTGTGTGGACTTTCCTAGTCAAGAATTGCCAACTAAAAGATTATCACTTTTTAGCATGAAGAAGGGGAAGAGAGGATAGTCTGCAGGCACAGGCCACATTTGACATAATTACTCTGTTTTTTACTAACGTCCCAAGAAACACCAACTAAGAATACATTGTGAAAATCATATATCTAGAAATTTAAGGACAGGATCTTTCTAAGTACATTGGGATCCAAGAATTTGTTTATCACCAAGCTAAACTAAAATCACATTTTCACTTACAATATTGTATATTCACTTGCATATTGTATTTCAAGTGTACAGCCTAATTCATTATGGGAATGCCAATTTTTATGTTTACGGTTTGTTAGTGTGAGTCAACAAATTGCAGGTGACAACCCAGATTCAGGCATACATGTCCTTATACCTTCACAACCAGATTGCAGCTCATGTGTTCTGTATGGAGATTTCTTTGAAGATGTTGTTAGATACAACATAAGGCAGGAATGAGTTTGTTACATGGAACAACACAATAAAACATCTTACTTGACAATACAACAAATTTCTGTACCAAGACATGCATTGCGATGATCTACCATTTTTATAAAAGTGCGTATAGTCAAGGCTATGGTTTTCCCAGTTGCAATGTATGGCTGTGAAAGTTGGACCATAAGAAAGGCTGAGCGTCAAAAAATTGAGGCCTTTGAACTCTGGTGCTGGAGAAGACTCCTGCGAGTCCCTTGGACTGCAAGGCGAACAAACAAGTCAGTCCTAGAGGAGATCAACCCTGACTGTTATTTAGAAGGTCAGGTCCTGAAGATGAAACTACTTTGGCCACCTAATGAGAAGGAAGGACTCATTGGAGAAGAGCCTAATGCTGGGAAAGATTGAGGGTAAAAGAAGAACGGGACGGCAGAGAATGAGGTGGCTGGATGGAGTCACTGAAGCAGTAGGTGTGAGCTTAAATGGACTCTGGGGGATGGTAGAGGACAGGAAGGCCTGGAGGAACGTTGTCCATGGGGTCGCGATGGATCAGACACGACTTCGCAACTAACAACAACAACAAACCATTATTATTTTCTAAGAATATCTGTAAGAGCTATATCGGGTCTGAAGACATTGAGAGATAAGTGATGCTAAAGGCTCACAGTTTTGCAGGCTGTGAGCTTCTCATTCTATTTCATATTAAATTACAGGTATCTAAAAATGAAAATTAAGCGAGAATTTGCTTGGTAAATGTTATAGAGGAAGGATCCAGAAATGTCACTTTATCCCCCCCCCCCAATTGTTTTCAGTTGATACAGTAAATGATTTGGCTATCTCTCCTGATGTTTTTAGATTCAAGGCAACTTAATGTTAGATAATATACTTTGGATAATGCCCAAAGGGTAATGCCACAATTGATTAAATCTTTTATATTCTGGAGCCCTTTAGGTGGTTGTAATTTTTGGGAGAGAGAGTGATTCATCTTTGGTATCAGTATTAAATATCAAGTATAAAGGAATATATATATATGTGTGTGTGTGTGTGTGTGTGTGTGTGTGTGTGTGTGTGTGTGTGTGTGTGTATTACCATCCTTGTGTTTATGTAATACTCTTAATCCAGTCATTAAAGATAGAGCAACTTTATTTGTAAGCTTGGTTGGTTTTTATTGTGGAATAATGCACTATGCAAACCCAACCCATTTGGTTACTATTTAGTTCAGTGAATTGAGTGAACCCATTTAAAATGGATTAATTTCTTGGCAAAGTACTTGATTGCAAACTGAGTATAAGCCAGCAGTATGATGTGGCTGCAAACAAAACAATAGAACTACAATTTTCAAATCATGGGAGGTAAGGAACCTATTCTGCATGCATTGGCCACAACCCACCACAAATACTGTGACCAGTTCTGGTCACCATAGAACATAGAATAATAGAGTTGGAAGGGACCTTGGAGATCTTCTAGTCCAACCCCCTGCTTGAGCAGGAGACCCTATATCATTTCAGACAAATAGCTGTCCAGTCTCTCTTTAAAAACCTCCAGTGATGGAACACCCACATCTTCTAGAGGCAAGTTATTCCACTTGCTCTCACTGTTAGAAAATTTCTTCTTAGTTCTAGATTGCTTCTCTCTTGGTTAGTTTACATCCATTATTTCTTGCCTTGCTTTCTAATGCTTTGGAAAATAGCTTTACCCCCTCATCTTTGTAGAGCCTCTCAAATATTGGAACACTGATATCATGTCTCTTCTAGTCCTTCTTTTCACCAGACTAGATATATCCAATTCCTGCAACTGTTCATCATATGTTTTAGCCTCCATCCCCCTAATTATCCTTGAGATGATTTTTTTTGAGAATTTTTTTTAATCGTTTGAGAAAGATTCAATTGAAACAAGGCTTTAAAAAGGCAATAAAAATGATCAGGTGGTTAGAAACTAAGATCTATGAAGACAGATTGAAGAAGTTTGATATATTTCCTTGAAAAAAGTTTTTTGAGAATGAGTATGATAGTACTCTGCAAATATTTATGTCCTGTCCCAGTCCACACACACACATACACCAAGGAGTCTTAATGCTTTATTTAAGCACAGCAAGCCCCTAGTGTGTCCCCCTTTACTAGAAGTACAAGAACCCAATGAGTCAGAGTCTGCACAGCAGAAGCATGAAGTCAACATCCAAATACAAAGTCTGAGATCGAAGGATAAATCCACCAATCCACACCAGTCCGAAGTCCAAGCACAAGTCCACAGTTCCAATACAATATCCAAAATGCAAGGTCCAAGCACAAGATTGAGTAACAAAGGACAGGTCCGGAAACACGAAGTCAGAGCACATGCATGGCAGGGAGCAAATGGTTATCTTCAACATAGCTCTCCTCTACGCCTGAGACTAAGTAGTCACCGTCTGTTGCGACTCATTAGGAGGGGTGAGGCTGCCTCCTCACAAGTAGCCTCATTGACCTCCTTTGTACCTCCCTCTGCTTGTGTCTATGTGACCTGAGATCCCGTGGAGGAGGCAGTTCCTCCTTGTCTCCACTAATTGGCTATAGCTGTGCCCTTCTCTGCCCTGTGCCTCTGGCTGGCATTCATGCTTCCTGGTTGCAGCTGTGACTGTTCTGTCTCCTTTTCAGACAGATGCTTGTCCAGTCGCTCTTCCATTAGCCCTTCCGATGTTCCTAGTCTCTCCTCCTCTTGCCCATCTACTCCTGTCACAGAGTCTCCTGCATTATCCTGATGTTCTTCCACTCCTCTCTGAAATTCCTGAATCCAGCTCTTCCTCATTGTCCAAGCTGGCATCTGAAGAAGCCATTACAATCTGAACTGATATCATACAGAAGAAAGCCAAAACCTCTTTTCCCTTTCTCTTTTCAATCTGGGAATCAATATTTCAGATACTGCCTTGGAAATGTTGGAGAAGCATTGAGGGAGGCCTGTTTGATGGCTGGTCTGTTTCTGTAGAATTGACTCATCTCAGAAGTATGGATTACTTCTACTTTGGTATCATGAAAGAAAGGAACACTTTTATTCTGTAGAGTTTTTGAAATCTGAGTATCTGCTCATGTTGCCCAAGGTGATAACGGGCAATAGAGGCATTGTTATTCTTTTATAGATTTTCTTTCCTTTAAGTGGAAAGAGCCTATTTTTATTAATAGTTTAAGAAGGCTTTATGTCATTGTTTGCGAAAGGTTTTGTATGCTTTATTCTGTAAACCTCCTGATGTCTCTTGGAATAGCCTGGTAAATAAATGAAGTAGCAAATAAATAAATGTGTGTAGTAGAATGTGTAGTTAAAACGGTTTCAAAAAACCTGTCCTCTACGCCTCATCTCTACTGTAACACTTTAGTTTTTCTTTACATGAACCCTTATAACAATGCAGGGAGAATTATGTTATAATAAATATAAATGACTAGAAACATTGAGGCTCAAAATATTTAAGTATTTATAGCATCTAAATTTTCACATACTCTAATTTTTCAAGCTCATAGAATAGAATAGAATAGAATAGAATAGAATAGAATAGAATAGAATAGAATAGAATAGAATAGAATAGAATAGAATAGAATAGAATAGAATTTGTTTACTGGCCAAGTGTGATTGGACACACAAGGAATTTGTCTTGGTGCATATGCTCTCAGTGTACATAAAAGAAAAGATACGTTCATCAAGAATCATAAGGTACAACACTTAATGATAGTCATAGGGTACAAAAAAGCAATCAGGAAACAATATCAATACAAATCATAAGGATACAAGCACAAAATTACAGTCATACAGTCATAAGTGGAAGGTGGGAAAGATGGGTGGTAGGAATGATGAGAAGATCAATAGTAGTGCAGACTTAGTAAATAGTTTGACAGTGTTGAGGGAATTATTTGTTTAGCAGAGTGATGGCGTTCGGGAAAAAACTGTTCTTGTGTCTAGTTGTTCTGGTGTGCAGTGCTCTATAGCGTCATTTTGAGGATAGGAGTTGAAACAGTTTATGTCCAGGATGCGAGGGGTCTGTAAATATTTTCACAGCCCTCTTTTTGACTCGTGCAGTATACAGGTCTCAATGGAAGGCAGGTTGGTAGCAATTGTTTTTTCTGCAGTTCTAATTATCCTCTGAAGTCTGTGTCTGTCTTGTTGGGTTGCAGAACCAAACAGACAGTTATGGAGGTGCAGATGACAGACTCAATAATTCCTCTGTAGAACTGTATCAGCAGCTCCTTGTGCAGTTTGAGCTTTCTGATATGAATTTGAGCTTTCTAATATGAATAGATATGAATTAGGCCCATCCTTTAAAAAAAAACAACTTGTTGGGGTAGGGATAGACTTCTTTAAAGAACAAGGCCACAGTTTTCAGGATACTGCTACCTGCAGTGGACTGATTAAGAATATGATTTGCATCATGCCTTTAGATGAAGATTTTGAGAGATTCTTCTATTTGCAGATGGGAAGTGTATTTTCTTTCATTTCCAATTATTTTAAGCATACTTTACAGTTTACCTTGCAGTTTTTATACAATTACCACCTCAAAATGGTAGAAAACCACACTATTGATTTTTTTGCCAGAGAGGTGTTGTAGTTTTTTTGTGTGTGAGTTGCAAAGAGAGCTTTGATGGTGACAGAATGCTGACTGCTGACTTAGGACATTATTGTATTGAGAATTATGAGTATTAAGAATTATGTCTAGTCTGGTCTGACTTTTGGAGTAAAAGTTAAACTGACACAATGCTTAACATTGAAACTAATCCACACTGTCATAATCAGATTGCTTCAATGGAATCATTTGGGAGCTGCTATACATCTCAAGACTTTAGCATGCAGGTTGGACTATAAATGCTAAATAGAATCAATTCAAGGCTGTGTAAATATTGCCTCTGGGGAAATAACTGGGTTTCCTTTAGTTACAATAGGAGAATTGCAGCTGGAATCCCAGAAGGCCAATTCACACAAACAATAAAAAGTTTCCATAGCTCACATCAGCAGGTTCCCATGTTTTTATATGCAGGAGTACCCCCTGCATATAGGGATGCAGGGAGATATAGCTCAGCACATGAACTATTGAACAGAAGGGAGTATAGTATGAATTAGGCCCAGGCAGGTAGAACTATATATGTGATACTCATAGTTCCATTATCATGTCACCTTTAAAAAAAACCACCCTTTATACAGGTGCAAAAATGTTTGCAAAAGTAAAGGTTTTATGGTTCCTTACATATAGTAGCTAGTAAATGTCAAATGCTATCTGTTTTTTAAATAGAATTTTATTAGAGATTTTTAAATGAGTAAAAGATGAAAAAAGTACAGAAAATGAACTTGAAAAAGAAAAGATATACAAAACTTTAAAAAGAAAAAGTTATTTAAAGAAACAACTTCTGATTTTCTTTATAAGAGTTACAAATTTATCATTGTGGAATCAGTACTCCAGGGTCACTCTTTCATAATTCAACCCTGATTCTCTTGAAACTTAGTTATCACTCCTCTCCCTTTATTGGAAGAGATCCAGTCAAAACATATAAGCTATATGATCATTATCATAATCAATTCACTAAAACTGGAAGCACTGTAGTACAAGCAGTAGTAATTTCTCACTTAGTTGCTTCATTATGATCTAAAATTAAAGAAAAATAAATTTACATTTCCAATTCAGTTGTCCCTTTCCGTGGGCATAGTAGTTCAAATTTGGATAACAATTAAATTTTATTTCCAGGGTCTACTCTTAAAAATGGGGCCTGAGTTGTTGAAGGAAAACCTATTTTCCTTCAACGTATCTTCTTACCAATGCCTACATCTTAGCATTGGTATATAGTATATACATTGTCAGCCATTCAAAACAAAACAAAACTTTTAAAAATGGGACTTGACATGTTGAAGGAAAATATATTTTAAAAACCTACATTTTAGCATTCATACATGATAAATACATTGATGGCCATTCAAAACAAAACTTATTTCAGTGCATCATTTTTAAGGGAAGGAAAATTCACAAGAGCCTATTCACGTATCCAGCTCTGGATCTACTGTGTGGTAATATCATACTAAAATTTTGACAAACCATTATTATAACTAATCACTTACCCTTCCTGTTCACCATGATTTGTCATTGGAAAATGATATAGTTGTAGCCCATTCTTTAATTTCAGCAAGATTATTCTCATTGCCCCCTAAAACTCCTATTCCTTATGTTTTAATTAAGCCCAAGAAGTCTGCAAAGAAACGGGAGCTGATCCAGGCCAGCACAGCAGGAGAGGCAATTGAAAAAATGTTGGAACAGAAGAAGATTTCAAGTAAAATTAATTATAATGTGTTAAGGGATCTCAACAGCAAAGGAGGTAGCACACCAAAGAAAGATGATGATACCACTGATGACAGCACCAGCACCAAGAAGTTATCAAGGAGAAAGTCTCTTGTGAATCGGAATGTGGCCAATTCAGTAAACCCCGTGGGAAAAAGGTACCACAGTGTTTTTTTTTAAATTTGCATTGTAACCAATGCATCTAGAACTGATGCATTGTTAATGTTTTTTTGACATTGCAATAGTGTTCTTTTTATTGTGGTATGTGAGCCAGAATGAATCTGTAGGTCACATTAGCTGGCAGTATCAGCATGGATTAATCATCCAGCCTGGAGGAATCTACCAGAAATGCATAATTCAGCTGCCAATGGCTTCCTTGATAGAATTTTCAGATGTGTTATGCTAGTTCATTTTTCCTAAATTATCAGGTTTTATATTAAATGGTATGGCAAGCATGCTGAGATAGTGCATATATGTATTCCTTTCCATGTTAATATGAAAAATAAGTAGTTATTATCTGTTGTGACATTTTGCAAGATTTGATTTAGTTCTTAGATATACTTTTATACCAAATGTTGGTTGCTAATTACTGACTTGCACATAAAGCTTTTTAGTAAACATTGCTTGTATTTTCCTAAAATATGAGTGGAGGAAGAAGCTGTTGTGCTAGCAGGAAAATAATTCCAATTTGGACATTTATTGCATTTGAAATATATAGGCATTACAGACAATTTGCACATTTCTTATTCTCTTCATGTGTCTGCTGGCTATAAAACTAATATTTGAGATCTGAGCTGATTTTGTTCAGTGCTCTTTCTCCCTGGCCATTGTGCAGTATTCTTTAAAGAGACAAAGTTAATTGGCTTTGCAGGCTCATCCAAGAGCATCTTAGTGATATCAGATGAGTTTCCTGAAGAATATCTTGCCCCAATAAAGAATCTGTTACTTTCTCTGTGGTTGAAGTCTGCTCATCTGTCTCTATTACCCATCTCTATCAAAGCTAAACCTTTACTGACTTCCTCTTCAGGGCAGGGCTATTGAGTAAATTGATGCAAAGGGAGAGCATGATGCAAAATGACAGTTAAGGCTCTAGGGGGCAGAGGTTACTTCTGGCTTAGAATTTGTTCCAGTGCCAGGGTTCCAGGATTCATCCAGCGCCATCCAATTTCTGAATAGCTGTCAGCAGCCCCAAATATGATTCATGCATCATATTGCATTGTTGCAGATAATAATGTATAATTTAGCAGCACTGCTAGCAGCTGCTATCATCACTATTGTTTATTCTTTATAAACTGGCTTGAAACTTTCAGTTGAATGATAATTTCACTGTATTTACAATAACAAAATTATACAAAGTGCTTACACACCTTAATCTGCTTTCTGTAATAGAAACTTCACTTTCTACCTTAGTCCTGCTCCTATTATTTCTGGATTCTGCAACTGACTCTTCTTCCTGCTTACTGACTAAAGTCACATTTCCTTACAACCATATAGCTATAGCCTCTTTTTGAAAGCATTTTTTTTTTTACCAAATCCCCTATCGCAGGAAATTTCATATTATAAAATCTGCTCCCCTCTAATGCAATAATCTTTGAATCCAGGACTTTTCTGTTTCAAGTCACTGTTGTCCACTGTCCACAAAATTTCTATGTCCATTTAGCCTCAATGAATCTGGGTGTACCGCAAAATGATTCTAAATCTTTGGCATTTTTGCATGCAAAGCATTGTTGCTAAAGGGTAACAGGAAAAGTACAAAAAAAATTATGAGGTTTTTATAAGCATATAGTTCATTATGATGAAAAAAAATAGTAATGAAATATGTATTGTGATTTAACAGGGAAAAGTGTTGGCTTTTTTGTACTTGCACCATAACATCAAACACAGATGGAAGTCACAAGTTTTGCAACATGATGTCATATTTCATCGTTTGCTCCTCCACATGGATGCCTGTGGTAGTTTTATTTGAAATGCTAAGACAAAGGGAGTCCCTCTGTGAAGGAGATGGGTGGTTTTAAAAATAGGTATGTAGATAGGGGTGGGTGGATGGATGGATGGACAGACAGACAGACAGACAGACAGACAGATTTTAGTATTATGACATTAATAAAAACACATTCGGAGAAAATTGGGAGTGGGTTTTTTTGCATCAGAATGAGTAATTAGCAGTGATAGCAAACAGTTTCTGTGCTGTTTCAGAGAAACCTGTATTGATGTATCAATGAAGACATCCAAAGTTAGCTTGTCTCAAAGGAGACTATATCTTTATAGTTCAGAGCTTAAATACATGTTTATCAGCAAAGCACTCCAAATTTAGTTTCTAGCATCACCATTGAAAAGGATATTGTTGTGGTATGATTAAGAAATATGTTTGGCTGAAAACTTGAAGAGAACTGCCAAGAATGGACCATACTGAGTTAAACAAACCAGTGGTCTGATATGAAAGATGGTAGCATCACAGCATCTTGAAAAAGATTGGATGTTTTTGCAATGAGGAAAAAGCTATTTCAAGTCTAAAGGTTATTTTGATTTTCTTAGTATTAAAGATTTACAGCAAGTCTTTTTTATTATTTTCCTTCATTATTGTAACTATAATACCTTATGCACGGTACTAATTCATTCCTTTGTTCAGCATTATTTCAAGATGTAATGCATAATTCCTTTGTTCAGATATGTTCTTCTGAGGTGTTAATAGATAAATGCATTTTAGCCATATAATAATCACAGTAATTTATGTGCAATTAAGAACAAAACGTGCCCCATTTCTCATTTGACAATGAAACTCCTAGTGTGTTTCCATCCAGAAATTGTTAGCATAGATCGTACTATCTAATTTGTAGTGATTAACAATCTTCTTGGATTTAGTTTAGATACCTTAAATGTTGAGTAATTTTTAAATGGCAGAAGACGATGGCTGTCTAAGAGTCAACTGTAAGTTGCAGATATCGTGTTTCCCTGAAAATAAGACCCTGTCTTATATTTTTTTTAAACCCTGAAATAAGCGCTTGGCCTTATTTTCGGGGAAGTCTTATTATTTTGGGGCGCGTGGAGAAAACCAGAGGAAATGGCGGGGACTGGCTGCACATGCGTTTAAATATTTTCGGGGTGGGTTTATTTTCAGTGGGGCTTATTTTAGGGCATGCATTCAAAAACCCGATTGGGTTTATTATCAGGGGATGTCTTATTCGCAGGGAAACAGGGTAATTTAACTAAAAGTCAAGCCTTCCCAATTAGCTAATATTGCAGATAAAAATTGCTATGTTTGCACACAACAGTAGAAAACCAGAATTGTACTAATTTCTGACTTTGAGTTTGAGAAGTTGCAGACAAAAATTTGATGAACGTAAACCAAGAACGTAAAACATTTGTAATGGTAATCCAAATTATGCTTTAAGTATGATTGGTGAGAGCCAAGATTATTTCTAGGGAAGGTGGTTGAACTGCACCAATCCAACACTGCATTGCCCAGTCCCAAATCCCTGCCATAGAAAGACAGAGAATATTGTGCTTTGAATTTTGGTATAGAAAGCTAAGTGTAATTTGTACAATTTAACCTAACTGCCACCATAGTCCCTCAGATTTAAATGCTATTGTGCAATATAATAATGAAATAATAAATGTTTTGGAAGATGTTTGCTGGTTTGGAAATACTTATGGGGACTTCAAAAATGACATTTTAAGGATCAAGGAAAACTTTTAATTCCAGTGTGTTATCAAAGGCTAATTACATACAATATGATTTGTTTTATCATAAATGGGAAGCAATTATCTGTTTATTTAAAAAAGGCAAATGACGTGAGATACTCTGGCAAAATACCAGATATACCCATACATTTGGGGATTAATAAAGAGAGGTGTGCTTGTGGGGGGGGGGGAAGGGGGAAAGGGAGACTATGTTTATGCAGATTCAATTCTCTGTAAATGTGTTTTAATTATATTTTTTGTTGTATGTAATTGGAACTTGCCTAATAGAAAAAAGGTCAAATATAATTTTCACACACAAAATGCTTTGTTTTAAGCATTTCCCTTTTACTGGCTGTATTCAATATCTACCAGTGTTTACTGTAGCTTCATTCATTCCCCATTATTTTTATTTTTGTCTTAACTCTCACCCAGGTTGTGAAGCATGGGATATTGTTATTGGCTAAGTGTTATAAATATGTGGTTTAAAAAGACATTTCTTTTATAAATGGGGCAAAATTAATATCTATTCCATGTTTAATTTTTCATGAGTTTTTCCAAGCTGGTGGAAATGGACTGTGATGTCTAGTGAAATTTTTGCATATTATGTTTTTTGCTTAAACTGAATTCCTTATTACATTGTTTTTGATCTGTTATATCAAATAAATCTGTTAGCAAAGGATTGTTGAAGTCCCTATCATATAAAAGGGTTTCTCTATTTCATGGTACATAAAAATAGCAATATGTGAAGATAGGCAAGATTATAAAAGGAATAAATGCATTGTGTTAATCTTGTCAAAATCTAGGAAGAAAAGAAACAGATTTGCAAAAGACACTGGAAGGTTTTACAACAGAAGCTTCTCTTTGTGTGTGCATTACAGGCTTTGAGAGGCTTCATGTGGGAAAAGATCAGGAAATATTTTATTAGAAGACTGAATTTGAATATCAGGCTTATCCTAACATTGTTCTTGTTCTATTTATCAGAGATAAGTTTTATTTTATTTTATTGTTTATATTTATATACCGCCCTTCTCCCGAAGGACTCGGGGCAGTGAACAGCCAACACATGAAACACAAGAAATACAAAATTTAAAAACAGTATTAAAATCCAATTAAATTAATTTGGCCCACAATTAAAAGCACCCCTGTATTAAGACCCATAATTAAACAATTTAAAATTGAATCAATTTAAAAATTTAGACATGGATTTTAGGGTACTATCCTTTGAATTTTCATAAATGTATTATTTATTTATTTATTTATTTAGATTTTACCCCATTTTTTTTCACTTTATAAGTAACTCAAGATGATGAGCATATATGAAGAGAAAACAATATTCTGGGCAATTTTAGGATTTCTATACTTAGAGGAGCTGTAGAGTTCTGAAACTACATCCTATCCTTTTCCATGCTAACTTTCATTTTGGTTTTATTTTTATTTTTAATTCTGTTTATTATGTTGGAGGCACTTTGTTGAGTCCTCTTCACCCACTTCTATTTCCTATTCCCATCAAAATCATCCTGTACTTTCTCCATGTCTTTTAATCTTAACTTTTCTCTTTTTCTCACATTCTTTGCAATTATCCTTTTTCTCAGTATACGTTTTATGCAGTATATTTCTGGAATGCTAATTTTTTTGCAGCAGTCATTCTGGTATATATTCATTTTTCTTATCCAAAGGCTCTTTTACTTTATAATTCTACCAAGCATCTTTTTCATACTTCACATTAATATAATTCTACACAGTTCTCACATTTATTACATAATTCTTTTCGCTCTCTTCTAAGCAAGTACCATGGGCTTTCTTTCCATCCGCATTATGTTGACTGTTGAAGATTAATGTCTGATAATATTTTTATATAGGAGATGTCCTTCCTTTTCCTGAAATTGTTCTACGTAGTTTCATTTCTTTTATTTCTTTTTTAAACCAAAGTTCTTGACTAAACCAAAGACTTGACATTGTCAAAAATGTTCTGTTCAAAATGATTCATCAACATTATATCCTTCACTAATTCTCTTAATATGTCATCATAAACAATCAAATAACATACTTTTAGAGTGATATTCTTTCCTTGGTCATGTATTTAGCAGAACTGTGCTTAAGCCATATATTTGAAACAGACCTTTTCAAAATATTCACCACTCACCATTCCCATTCTTTTTTTTTCCCTCCAAATTTTCCCATCCATCCATTTATGTTATTCAGGTAGTCCTCGACTTACAACAGTTCGTTTAGTGACTGTTTAAAGTTACAATGGCACTGAAAAAGTGACCTATGATCTCTTTTCACACTTATAACCATTGCAGCATCCCCAAAATTCAGCCGCTTGGCAACTGACTCATATTTCTGACGGTTGCATTGTCCTGCGATCATGTGAACGCCTTTTGTGACTTTTTGACAAGCAAGGTCAATGAGAAAGCCAGATTCGCTTAACAATCTGTTACTCACTTAACAACTGCAGTGACTCACTTAACAACTGTGGCAAGAAAGATCGTAAAATGGGGCAACCTAGATGACACTAATTCATATATTCATTTATTATGAATTAAATCTATACCTTTAGCGCTCTGTGTGTATTTATCAATTCCATTCCACAAGATCAAATCACCTTCCTTCAGCCCCTACATACAGTACTTCTCCTTTCTCTTAGTTTGCAGATACACAATATAATCATTTTTCTTTATTTTCTTTTTTGATTCATGCTTTTTACCATCTACTCATTACACATTCCAGGTTGAATTTTTCTTAATGTCATGATTATCACAAAATGGTCTATAGATATTGACTTCTATTGCCTAATAAGAATAAAGAAGTCATAGACTAGGTTACTAACTGTGATCAAAGCTAAGTCACAGACAATAATCTCTGCTAATGATAGGGAAATACTGATCAATTTTAATATATTTGGGCCAGTATTCTACAGATGCAACTAACATCCACCTTTAACCCAAATCATTCAGCTGTTCCATGTAATTTAAGATCTCTCATGTAGAGACAGCTTTGAAAGCCAATATCCTTTTGTCTGCATTCTACCAGATAGGAAGTATAAACACTCTACTGACATATACGTAGGATGTTGGGCCAGTAAGAATATATTTTAGATATTCTAATAAAATGCTTGCCATTGTTGCCTTAGTTGTTATAAAATGCTTATTTACTAGAAGGCAAACTGATAACCCTAAATTTCTCTAACTCCGGATAATCTCAAAGATGTCATGTTCCCTTTGACTTTTTTTGTAGCTATACTTGCAAAGTATGGGACCATTTTTTAAAATTTTATTTGAATGCCCCTGGGGTGACTCCAAACAAAACAAAATCAAACAAAACCAGCTGAGGCAGGGAGTCTTGCAGATACCAAAAGAGCTACTGCTAATGCTCTATTGCCAACAGATGCCTCAGTGAGGACTAGTTTGCAGTTCTAGTCAAATATAAATAACCTTTGTGTTTTTTCTTGTGTGCTTTTCTTGTACCAAAGACGCTTTTTCAAAACTGGACTTCCTTTGTTTTTGTTTGAAGACATTTAGCTTCTCATCCAAGAAGCTTCTTCAGTTCTGACTGAAACGTGAAGAATGGAAGGATTTATATTCCTTGCAGTCATCTGGTCAGTAGACCACACAGAAAGAGTGGGGCCAAGAACTGAATACAGAACTGTGATCTAACCAGGATTGAGTAGAGTAGAAAAATTACTGATAGAGGAGAATGTTTGTAACTTGGTGTTGAAATGAGGGGCCCTTGGTGCTCTCAGAAAATTATTTCCTGTATTCTGGACTCACATTGGTGCTAATGCAACCCAAGATAGTACTTGACATCAAGCCAACCCAGCTATGGATTTATTTCCGAGTTTTAGATTAGTATCCAAGTGTATATTAAATTCCAGTCCATCTGCTGTATTCATAGTTAAATTTAAGACCAGTGGATAAACCTGAATTATATATGAAAAATAAAATTCAATATATACAATATAAATATGGGCTCAGTTCTTTGCAGCAATTAGTATATCTTGTCCATAGAGAAAGGATGGTGAAAAGCCCTGAGCACTTCCAAAAGTTGAAAAATATTTGGCTCTTTTGCTTAGGAAGGTCAACTGTTCAGAATTAATTCTTCCTTTCATTATCTGTTTTAACAGTTTTTGGAGGGGAGTTTGATTGATTTGAATCTTGCCCTCAAGCTTCTATCACTTTCTAGCCAAAGTGTGAAAAGACTTCTGCCTATAATTTGATGTGTTTGGTCTTCCTAGTTTCTTAATGGAGCTCCTATGAATATAGTAGCTCCCATAAATGACCTTGCATGAAGTTAGGACAAGCATTTTTCTTGTTCTCAAATAAATTGACAAGTAACTGATCTTCTAAACCCGCTAGCAATACTGTAGTCTGGCAAATGCTTTTTAAAATTAGGAAGAAGGATAACTTCATAGTAAGAGGAGAGACAGTGGAAGAAAAATTGAGAGAAATTCAACATTAATTGAATGCCTTAAAACCATATTCATTTTTGAGTGTAAGGAAGAAATATGGTTTCAGCTTTGATAAAGAAAACCTTCAACAAAATTACACACTACTGGATATACTGTTAGAAAGGAAGTTTTTGATTGGTCTTCAACTTTCTTTCTCTTGTCTTATATAATCAAAGGTATGTTTTGGGCAGAAATGTCTCAGGTTTGTATTAGGTAGAAGATACAAGTATTTCAGCTAGGGCATTAGGATTTAAAGCTTGCCCCTGAGAATATTTCATAGTTATTTGCCAAATTAAAAAAATGGGAGAGAGATATCTGTCATCAACTTTCATTGGACAACTAGATTAGTGTACTAGATTATAGAATGTATGTGTACATGTATGTGTATGCACACACGCACGCACACACACTCATTCATCCTATTTATATGGTCACTCATCTCATAAAAAAATGCCCCTTGAACAGTATACAATAAAATCCAACAATGATATAAAAAGTATTCCAGAAATCCCAATAATTAAAAATGATTATTACAAGACAGAGAGATATTAACTCCAATGGAATCACCTCACCTCAGTAACTCAACAGTCCCTTGGGACCTCCAGACCTGATGGAATAACCATGCTTGGGGGTGGGGGAGGTGTTCCATAAAGCCGGATTCACAGAATCCCGCTTTATGGGATCCTGCTTGGATCCGGCTAAATGTAGCTTTTTTGTAAGATGAGCCCCGCATGTGATGGGGTGGACAGATATAATTGGGGAGAAGCAATCCTTCAAATAACCTGGCCCATGCCATAAATAACTTTCAGTCTTCAGTGGACTTACCTACTGTCCTATCTAACTACATATCTAGAATTAAAATAAAATTCCACTTGTAACATAACAATATTTATTTATCTGCCATTATATTCTTCTGTATTCCTGTGTGACGTCTAAGGGTTTAATAGAAGGAAATAAATGTTCAGGGTTGAATTGTGGAGTTCTTGGTGCTCTCTGAAGGATGGTTTTTTTTTGTTTTTTGCTTCCAGACATATACTTTTTTTGCCAACTAGGTAACACCTAACCTAGGGATTTGCAAATGAAACATAAAATAGGACAGCAAATGCTAATTAGTAAGAGCAGCTGAATAACATGCTAATAACATACTAATAACAACAGCCACTGGGGCCTGTCCTAAATCTACTGGCAATAATTGCATGTCAGATATTTGTGGAGGAGGAGGAATACTTTTATTTATGACCTTCTGAATGACAACAGAATGGGCACCAACTGAACTCTTGGGAGGGAGGATATTCCAAAGTGCAGAAACCACATGGGAGAGATATTGTCCCTATCCGTAGCTTCTCCAGTGGGAAGATCTTAAGCATCTTTTCCCCAGATGATGAAATAGGGCAGGCCAGTTTTATTCTTCTAAGCACAACATAATTGTTTTCTGCACGTTGACACATAAACTTAGATGTCCCTGGGGAGGTTATTGAAGCCACTCTGCAAAGCCTTTAAAAAGAAACAATGCCTTACAAAGAAAAAAGTTCCAAAGATCACTCTGGTTGCCATACAGAGAGCTTATGCAAATGGTTGAAGCAGCATACTGGAAACTCTTATTATACTTGAGGGAAAGAAGACTATTGCAGAATCAAGCAATTGCATACAGAGTTTATTTTAATAATACTCTAAACTATGCACAATTCATTTACAAATGAATTGTATAAATAACTATGAACATTTTTAAAAGCTCAAGAATCATTTCCAGACTTAGGGGATTTCATAAACTGTTCCTAAACAAAATTATTATGGTAAATTTAAAACGTAGAGCAATCCATCCCAATGTATTTGTCTTAAGGCCTTTATTTCTGTAGTATTAGCAATTAGTATGCAGGTATTGAGCCTCATCAGTTTTGTTTCTAAGTTACCAAAGGCGTTTTGTCATAACAATGTAACTTTATTGATGACACAGTGGTTTATGATTGATTAAAAGTGGCAGATTTATTTTGCCTTCAACTCTTTCCACCAGCACTCTTACTGACTGTTTGGCAGTGGGAAGATTGGTTGAGAAATAGGAGTAGATTTTTAAAATATTAATAAAATTATTATTTTAGTAAGCCTAGTTCTTGGAAATTCTTTTGCTGAAGAAATAAACGATTCTGTGGAAGAACATAGTAGTATTTATAAGGAAACAGTTTGACAGTGATAGAAGATTCAAAAACCTAAAAACCATTTTGCTGGAGCAGACCTATCTATTGCATTATCTGACAGTGATCAACCAAACACCTGTGAAAAACCCATCTTTTAAACAATTAATGTATAAATATCTCACCAACACTTTTGCCACTGCATTTTGTACCAGATGTACCTTCAAGACTAGCTGCAAAGGCAGTTACACAGAGAGTGTATTGTAATAGTCCAGTCAGGTGATGATAAGGTCATGAATTATTGTGGTCAGAGTATCCTAATTTGGTGGGGTTACAACAGACATGCCAGCAGAGCTGAAGAAGCTTCTTGGATGAGAAGCGAAACATCTTCAAATAAAAAAACAAGATGCCAGTTGCCTCCAGAAAAAGCACCTTTGGGACAACCATGATCTGGATCTCTACAGATAGAGAATCTGTACAGACTTTTAGCTGTACAATTTGGATGAACACCCTTTGAATGGTGTGGGAGTAGGAATGGATTTCCAGAGGGGGGAACAAATTGCAGACTACAGGAACTAGGAGCACTACTCAGGTGACCTTGAGGACACAGATAAAGTGCTTCAACGACCATCTAAGGTAAAGGTAAACGACTCTAGGGGGCGGTGCTCATCTCCATTTCAAAGCCAAAGAGCCAGCGCTGTCCATCTCCGTGGTCATGTGGCCAGCATGACTAAACGCCAAAAGCGCACGGAACGCTGTTACCTTCCCACCAAAGGTGGTCCCTATTTTTCTACTTGCATTTTTATGTGCTTTCGAACTGCTAGGTTGGCAGAAGCTGGGACAAGTAACGGGAGCTCACCCTGTTACGCGGCACTAGGGATTCGAACCACTGAACTGCCGACCTTTCGATTGACAAGCTCAGCGTCTTAGCTACTGAGCTAGGATACAAATAACTAGCTGTCTGCAAGGAATATAAATCCTTCCATTCCCAACTATCCTGTCAGAGCTGAAGAAGCTTATTGGATGAGAAGCGAAACATCTTCAAAGAAAAAACAAGAAAGTCCAGTTGCCTCCAGAAAAAGCACCTTTGGGACAACCATGACCTGGATGACTGAGAATCTCTACAGACTCATGTCAGCTAAAGTTCACACAAGATGCCTTTGGTTTGAGGAAGAGCTGAAATTTTAGAAAGACCTCCAAGTCACAAGCTACATCTTTGGGAGTGGGGACAGACAACCCCTCCCAGAACAACTAATGGTACCAATGTTATTGAATGCTTATTATCATCTAGCTTGAATTTAATTTGCATTTATTTTACCCAGTCCAGATCTTCACAGTATATAATTGCCTAGTTCATTATTCCATGATTTCTTCTAATGTTTCATGTAGTTTTTAAACATGACACCACTCAGCCCTTTTGGATCCCACACTGGATTTCCCATAGATTCAACAACTTCTCCCAATCTTAACTTCCACCTTGAATATCCCATTCAAGTAATAACAGAACCAGCATAAAATGATGCCTCCACTTTGAAGACTTGTAGATGGTTTAACAGGATCTAAAGGGGTGTTCTTTTTCCCATTAAAGATCTAGCATACATCACATATAAGAACAATCAATGTCATTTTTGTCCCACAAATATGTCTGAGCCCCATGTGAAAAACAACAATTTAGAAATGGTTCTTAAAACTGAATTTGAGGCAGTGAAAAAGATATTGAGCTGTTAACATTTCTCTCCCATTGCTCCCTGTTTGTCCTACTTACATTTTCTCTGTTGCAACAAGGAGTTTTCTGGCAGCTTCTTCCATATCCTTGCTGCTTTTGGATGGCTGACCAGACGTATGCTCAACATCTCTGTGGTTTTCTAGAAGCCAGTTTCCTGCTTGAGCACCATCTGTTCCTATGACAGTACCTACCTTTTTAATACAAACCAAAGCAAGCTCAAAGAGGCTAAGAAAAAATGCTTAAAAATCTGCTACTGGTTGTGGTTGGATGTTATGTTTCCACCTGAAATCTGTATCTGATGGCATTTGGAAAAAACTTGACTTCTTAAGCCAAATGAATTTTTTGTCATACACCCCTCATCAGTTTTCTTGACTTTTGGGAGGGCTAGAAGCTTTTACTAAAAAAGGAGCTATCATGTAGAAGCAGTGAATTAATTCATACCCTATGATTCATACCCCATAAATCACCCAGAATGATTTGCCAAAGCTAAACAATACTTTTATTGAACTGTAACTCCTTCTCACCTTCCTAATTCTAAAATTCTCTGGAAAAGAATTTTTTTAGGGAATAATGCTTGTGAGTCTGTGCCTTAAACCTCAAAATTGGGATTCCAATTCTCAATGGAACCCTATAGAACTGATCATCTGGCTTCACTGGAGTAAAGAATCAAAGCTGAAATTTAAATTTATGATGTGATTTATAAGGCTTAAGGAAAAGTTTTTGTCTGGGGCATGATGACAAAAATAGCTATTTGTGTGGATCTGGCTGGGATGATTGTCTGAGGCTGGGATACCGCTACAAAGGACTCTTTCACCCTCCATTCCACAGACTTCAAATGAAGATCTCAAGGTCTAGGTAGGGAAGCAGCATGGGCTCTTCAAATACTGAGATCTCAAGCTCTGAAAAAATCAACACTGAAAAGTTTTACTTTGAACTGGGGCCAAAAAACCAGAACAGGAGCCAACAAATACAACACAATGCTGGAGTAATATGCTGATAATAATATGTCCCAATTGCAGCTGTATTCTGAACCAATTGCAGTTTCTGGATCATTTTCAAAGGCTGCTCCACATAGCAACATTTTAGAGTATCCAAAACAGGAGATAATCAGAGCATAGACCATCAAAGCAAGCATAAGATTTAAGAATTTGCTACAATGCTTGAATTAGTTTATACAGCTTTTCTTCTCTTTTTAAGGAAACCTTGACACTAAGCTGATAGAAAGCTATCTTCCCCTGTTTTAGAAATTGGGAAATTCCAGATGGTAGTTTTCTTTTTCCTTAGAAGGACTTGCTTCAGGTGTTCTGACTGCATTTCCTTTTTCTTCTAATGGTAAATAAAATTACTGTGGGCTAGAACAGATGTTCTTTTGTAAGGCAATTGTTTCTTGACTTTTTCTAAATTCTGTCTCTGGCTGTGTTGACCCTCTTTTCCATCTCTAGTGAATTTGTCAATTAAAATGTATCATTTTTGTCCTTCATGCTATTTCTTTATCCTTTTTTTTAGCTATTCAGCATAAAATAAAGTATAAAAATAAAATATTAAGCAGATTTTCTGATATCTGATGGGGTTCGCAATTCATTATTTATAAACTATAACTATAAAGTAATATAAACTAAAGAATTTTAGAATCAGTATCATTTTGGTAATACATATGAAGACATTCCAAGTATTCAAAAAATAATCATATATAATCATATAAATAATACTATCAATGATCCCAAATGCTTGTATTTGGGTTGTAATGATACTTGGCTGTCATGATAATTTCATGTATGCCAAGTACTTTATATTAATTATCTTCTCATTGAAATAATCCAGTGATCTAGGTTAGTATTACTATTCTAGTATTGTCGATTTATGATGAAGATCAGTTCCTTATTATAAATTCAGGAGTTTTAAAAAATATTTTACACAGAGCAGTTTGTGTGAAATTTATTGTCATCAGATGTGGTGACAGCTATCAATTTAAGTTGTTCTAAAACGGGGGTGGGGGAATGAGACTAATTAAAAATTGGACTATCTGCTAGTGTATTAATTTCATAATCACATACTTTGAATACTAATTGCAAGGAGACAACTGCTAGGGCTCTTTTATCTTGGGTGTGTTATTTTCCCTCATATGCCACTAAAATTTATCCTTTTGAACCTTGAATGTTACCAGGAGAAGCATGGAATATTTATATTCAGATTGAACCTGGGTATTTGTATGACTTTATCAGATAGAAGACAAGGAAAAACCTTCCGAATCACGATACTTAAAGTCTTGGAAAATGCTTGAAAGGAGCAAGTAAAAGTTATTTCGTTATGTGCACAAAAAACTTTCAGAGATGCAATTAGATTTGTAAACACTGTAAAAGTGCTTACATCCTCGCTTAGGCCCAAGCAATCAAGTTTTAAGCCTACAAAAAAGTCCAAGCTTGGAGGCAATTTATTTATTGTTATTTGAAGGACTGTCTTTTCCCCTTTACATCTGCCCAACCCACAAGAGCAGGGAGACACAGTATGTTGCAGATCACCTCTCTTAAGGAGGTCCATCTAGTGGGGCCAAGAAGGGCCTTCTTCATGGTGGCTCCCTCCTGTGAAACATTATCCCCACAGAAATAAAATTGTCCCCCACCTTGATACCCTTTTAAAAATCACTAAAGACATAGTTTTACCAGTGAGCTGGGGAAACCAGGGTGACATTGAGTGAATCAAGCAGCCTTTTGAGGACTGTTGGCTCAATCTCTGATACCTGACAAATCTGTAAAAGAAGTTAAACCATGTAACTTAGATTTAGATTTTCAGAAGGACCAGAATAGAATCTTACAATTTTGGAATGGTAGTCTTTGAAACATGCCAATTTGTATTCTTAATTTCTTATAAAATATCACTCTCTTCCTCACAGAAGAGCATTTACCCTCACTTGGCAGACATTAAGCTCATGAGTGTTGATGGGGTGGCAAGCATTATTTCCTGCCATGATCATATCTGCCCTTATGTGGAGGATGTAGTGGAATCAATAATATATGTTGAGCTTCTCATTATATATGGTGCCGTGTATTAATGCCATCTCCTTAATTGCTTGAGTTGCTCTATAGAAGGAAATACATGTAGTTCTTTAGTGGACAATTCTTCAATTGTCTAAAAGGGATTCTTCAATCCCTAAAAAGCTGCAAGATTTTGTTCAGTCATGATGGTTATAAAAAAAACCCAAACCTTGGATTTATTAGAATGTGACTTCCTCTAGTCACTTCCATATTACAAGTTTCCAACTGGCTCAGAGTATTTCACAATATTACTGTTTTATTGTACATAACATGTATAAAATTTTGATCTTTGATTTTAACTTCCCTGGGCAAAATGTGTCAATTTTGGGTGGGGGGGTGTCCATTGTACATCAGAATTCAGTATTGTATGAGAGCTACAAATTATTTGTTCCATTTTAATCTTTTTTCAGCAGTACAGGTTGTAGGCAAAAATCAAGCACTGTTGTAGGAAATCTTACCCTTCCATCCCCTCTTCTAGGGGTTTTTTTTTCCCACTGACAATATGTGAAAAATAGCCATGCACTCATAGGTAGTATATGATTAAAGACTTATTTAGTCTGACCATCATTTACAAATTCCTTCAGGGTATGCTGAATATCAACTGTGTACTCAACTTTAGTCTGGCAGAATTACACTACCATTACATCATCTTGGGGGGGGGGGGTTTAACAGGGAAAAATGAACCCAAATTGTTTTATTTCTTACTGGCAAAAGTAGATAATTGTCTTTAAGAGCCTTAGGCCATTTAGAAAGGACTTTGATGATATAAGAGGCCATTTCCCACAATACAGCTATATTTCCCAATTCAGACAAGATCCTAGAGATAAAAATGGAACCCTTCCTGTCCTTTGGGTTACTACCTTATGGGTTGTAGTTAATGTGTGCATTATGCAGATGGAATGCTCTTTGATGTAGCAGAATTTGTCACTAGAATGAAAAACCTGGAAGGTTGGAAGAGCCTTCAGAATAGCAAAGACAGGCTTCAGAGAAAAGAGAGGAAACTTGGAAATCACCTTTAGCCATGGATCAAAGTGTTGTTGTTGCTATTGTTGTTGTTGTTATTGTTTTGTCCAGATTAGATAAAGTGATCCAGATTAGATAAAAGTCTTACATCCATGATTTGGGATCAGAGTGCAACAAATTCATTTAAGATTTACCAAATTTACCTGAACAGCAGTAGATTTAAAATGCCTCCACCCCCACCCACCACAATCCCTTCCTGGGCAGATTAAACAAAAACAAATTATCTGCCTGGCCAATTTGATCTGCACATTGGCATGTTCCAGGTTCCTTTAGTTAAACAATGCTATTTATTGGGAACCCAGAAGTGCACCTTTTCTATGGCAGTCCCTGCCCTCTAGAATGAGGCTCCCCACAAGATCTGAATGCCCCACCCAAATGGTGTTGCCAAGAACCTTTGAGATCTGGCTCTTCACCCAAAGGTGAACTAAGGTCCCCTTTTGGTTCTCCTTGTTTTCTTATTAGCACTTGATTTGTTTTCCTGCCATCTTTACTCTTCTTAATATGTCTTGTCATTTTTAATGTCTTGTTTTAATGTTTTAAATCGTTTGTAAACTGCCCAGAGTTGCTGGGAGTTAGGTGGCATATACATTTAGTAAGTAATAATTATATTTCCTCCATTACCATATTCTCAATTAATCTAAAATGACGTACCCATTTTAAAGGTAAAGTAAAATTAGAGGGGCAGTAAAAGCCTTCTAAGGAAAATACAGAATTTTTAAATAAAGAAATATAGATCTGCGATGTAAGTGTTGCTTCATAATCTGTGTGCGGACTAAGACAAAGTAAAAAGAATGTGATCTCTGGTGAAGCCCTAAGCCCAAATTAAATAGGATGCATATTTTTTAATTATTAGGAGAGGGTTACCTACCAAAAAAGAAGTTCAAGACCTTTGTAAAAGGGGGTTTTGTTCTTGGGCCTATGAGTGCGAGTGTGGTGCCATTCCATGTGACAATGCATGACAAAATGTTTCTTAGGGCCTTGATGATATTGTGATTTATCCTGAATAGATATTTCTTCTGAATGCTTATTAAATATATTATGATTTTACTGATGTCACATTATTATATTTCATAGTTTTTATTTAGGAAAATATTTAGCACAATTTGACATTTTAACAATATATTTTGAAAGCGTTGTTTGCATCCTTTCACAACATCATACAGTAACATCTGATTATTATGAAGTTGGTTTTTCACAATGTTACTTTGTCTGATTAGAGGACTATAGCCAGGAAATTTAGAGGACTCTGTTTGACATTTAAACAAGAAAATTGCCTTAATCAGATGCAACTTACATGCAAGAAGGAATGATTTATGCCTTATAATTAAGTGTGAATACAGGATAATCACAAAACAAATTTAAGATTTTGCTGACTTCCAGATGACTAGGTGGATATAGTTGTTTAATGTGTTGCATAGCACACACAGGAAGAAACAGGCTTTTTAATTATTATTTTTTAGTTCCTAACCATAATTTCCATTTGTATGCCTACACTAAGCATGTGAATACCAGCAAGGGAAGCCTCATTCAAATTGATACCTGCTAGCCAGAAGGATTATACCATCGTTTTGTCATGTACTTTTAAAGATAAAACTCTAACTATGAATTTTGAATCACCGTTGGATAATTACACTCTCTGTGGAATGTTCCTGCAGACAGATGATTATTAGATGCCTTTTCCTTTTCATCTTTCCTCTCATTATCTTCTTTTTATGAGTCTTATCAAATACATACTTATTTGAAAAACAAATATTAACCTTGATCAGAGGAAGTACTAAGGTTAAACATGTTAATTTTGATTATTGTGCATTTAAGAATCAACTATTGCAACTCTTAGTATAATTGAGGGCATATAGCTTGTTATTTGATTCTAAAATATTAAACAGTGTATAGAGCTAATGCTGAGTTCTTTCATTTCTGGGTGTTTCAGGCCATCTTCTATTTCCTCATAGGGATATAAGCTATGCTCCTGTGTTTTATGTTTAACTACCCCTCAGAGATCAGAATAACCCAGAGCTTGCTATGTTTTTAGAAGGTCATTAATATCTGCCTCTGCAGAGGGCTTTGTTCTTTGTTCTCTTCAGGAACAGTTTGAGATTTAATACACTATGAATGCTCATTCTTATGAAGATAGAAATAACAATAGGTAGGTGAGAAAATATCCCAACTTTGTTTTGATCATTAGGAAATTTCACTTTGGTATGGGAAGGGGTATCATTCCTGTTCAATCTCAAGAGACCTATGACAGCAGCACCACCATTTTCTTGAAATGTCATGCTGGGGAGATGAAGAGCATTGAAGCTGCGCTTTGCCTTTTGCTTACCTTTTTAATGGCCTCTTCCATGCATCACCTGGCAGCTTAATTTTCCCAGCTGAACTCAGACAGGGAGAACAGCCTCAAAGACAGTAATATGGCTGGATAGATTTGGACCTTAATGAAATTATGGGCACCTCTTATGCTAGGTCAAGGATTCTTGAGAAAAAAGGAAAATTGAGAATTGCCAACCTTCTGGTAGCTTCAACTATATCTAAAAGACGTGACTTGGTGAAGTGATTTCCAATTCCACCGATTTGGCCTGTGGCCTAATATACTCAATAAGAGTATACCTATATTTCCTATACCTAAAAGGAAAAATATTCCTTTCAAAAATAGATTTTAAAAACTTGTCTACCTCCAATATAATTCTGAGCAAATCTAAGACGAATTTCCCATTTTAAATATAAATTGAGTAAGAGAGAACTAGTCTTTGTTTTGGGTTCTTAAAAATATTCATTCAAATTCAATTTCAGAGGAAAAGAGAAATCGGTAGAATGTGAATATTTACACATATTTTTAAGAGATGGCCAGAAATATGTGTGCATATGGTTTTCTTTATTATAAAGCCAACTTTCTAATAGTCTGACTGTTCCCTGGCTTCCCATATTTGATTCCAAGGAAGAAA
The DNA here is from genome assembly GCF_029215685.1 of Pituophis catenifer annectens. Taxonomy (NCBI): domain Eukaryota; kingdom Metazoa; phylum Chordata; class Lepidosauria; order Squamata; family Colubridae; genus Pituophis; species Pituophis catenifer. The sequence continues at coordinate 318,201,296 of NW_027256881.1, read as the reverse complement.
TAATGAGAAACTTTTTCTGACCTATTTTCAGATAGAAGAAAGGGTAGTCAGAGTGGCTTCCAAGTGACATAAATATATATAGAATAGAATAGAATTTTTATTGGCCAAGTGTGATTGGACACACAAGGAATTTGTCTTGGTGCATATGCTGTCAATGTACATAAAAAGAAAAGATACATTTGTCAAGAATCATAAGGTACAACACTTAATGATAGTCATAGGGTACAAATAGTATAAACAATGTCACCATCATCAGGAATGCCTGCTACTATTTCTAACAACAAAGTTGAAAAACACCATCAAAAGAAGAAAGAGTATTAACCTGAGTCACTTGTTTTGTGAGATGGATGGCTGAAAGAAAGAGAGAGAGAGGGAGGGAGGAAGGAAAGGAAGGAAGGAAGGAAGGAAGGAAGGAAGGAAGAGTTTTTGAAAAAATGCAAAGCAGGTTTTAACACTTTAGTTGGAACTTGGAACTTTAATATATATTGCCGATTTTTAGAAACACATTTAACATGCATTATGTACTTTCTCAAAAGGGATAAGCATGTTGAACATGACTCTTCTTCTTCTCCCTTCCCCTCCCCCCAAGCTTCCCACTTTTTAATCGTAGTATTATGAAGGGTTATAATTTAACTTCCTTTACCTGCCTGATGGCTCCTATGGTGTCTGTATGATCTAATTTTTAGTTATAAAATAAAAGCAAATGAAAACAGCTATTTACTGGTTTCTTTTTTTTTTTCTTCCTCAGCTTTTGTTCATTTTGGCAATTCAATTTATGTGCTCTTCAGCCTTGTCAGAATCTGTTATATTGACTTGTCTTTTTAACTTGTTAAGCTAGAAGACAACTTAGATGTTATCTTGTACAACTCAATTGAAGTCAAAACATGAGCTAAACGGATTCAACTGTGAGTAGACAAGATGACAAAATTGGTACGATTATATTTTGTCAGGAGAATGTCAGGTTTGTCAGCTTTCAGAATAAAATAGCTTGGTTGATAAGTGCATTTACATTATAGCACTTTCAGGCTGGTTCATCCAGTTTGTGTGTGTAAATTTTTAAAAATTTAATCTGTTTATATTATAGACTAATAAGCTTATATTTAATGATAAATTGATGGTAGGCAAATGTTTAGCAGTGAAAAATTATTTTGGTTTCAAAATTTTATTTCATTAAAAAAAGTGCTTTTCTGATTGATTTGTAAGTTTCTTATAAAAAAACTGCATGAATTTCATACAGTTTTGATGCTGGTGGTTAACTTAAACTAAATGATGTATGGAATTGAAATGTTTTAATTTATTGATACAACTAGGTTTTTTTCCTAAATTTAATCAGTAACTTTTGTCATCTGTTTTATTTCGGGAAGGACATTGGTAAGTTACACTGATTTTGCATTTTAAAAAATACAGTAACAGTAATAATGATTTTTAGCTTCAGTCCTGAATACATATGCTTTAGTAAACTTTGTCGGGTTCAGTGATATTAACTTTCATTAAAAACCAGTGCTTTAAATTCATTAAACAGCAGAAGTTCATTTAGTAGTTAGGAATGATTCCTGAATATCTGTAGGTAATATATACCTTTAAATGTGAATTGTACTTGGATCAGTGGTGGGTTGCTCCCGGTTCTCACCGGTTTGCAAGAACCGGTAGTAAAAATTTGTAGTAGTTCGGAGAACTGGTAATAACATTTGCTGGCCACCCTCCCTGAACCAGTCTCTAGCCTGGTTGCCGCTCGCTTACCCCACCCACCTCATCAGAGGCTTTTTTAAAAAAAATTTAAAAGCTTTTTTTCTACAACCTCTTCTGCCGAAAAAATGCTTTTAAAAGTTAAAAAAAAAAGTTGGCCACGCCCACCCAGTCACATTATCACCCCCACCAAGCCACGCCCACAAAATAAGCCACACCCACAGAACTAGTAGTAAAAAAAAATTAGAACCCACCCGAGTTGGATACACATACAATAGTGAGCATTGCAAGATATCTTAAGTAAGGAAGTGGCATTAAAGAACAGGATGCAATAACACTTAATTTTTTAGTATACTTTACTAAGTATAGATGGCAGAAGAAAACGTGCAATAGAACGTAATAGGGATATTCTGCCTGCATTCTGAATTGACTTGAATGGCCTTTTCTGGCCTTGGGGGAATAAGGCAAATATATTATGTCAAATGACTCTTTATGATACTCCATGGGGAAGTGCAAAATCTGATTAGGGCACTGAGCTCATCTTGCTTCTTTGCTCACTGGCGCTGAGAGCGAGGCAAGGCACTCAAAGAGCAGGATCATCTTTTTCCTGCCCAATCCAACCAAAAAAGAAGAAAATATTATCTATAATAGGTAGGTCACGTCTGAGGATAAAGATTACCATCTGTCTGGGAAGAATGGGTATTGGTTGTTTCTGCTGTTGTCAGGGTGGTAGTATCAAAAGAATACATGTCTGCTCCTAACTATATTAATGCCAGATTGACAAAACATGTATTGTGATGTCATTATACAAGTTCTGCCCATTTCTACACATATTGTGACATAGCATGCAAATATAATAAGAATTCCCTTGTATGCATGGGGGAGGGTGGAGAAATAGAGCTCAGATCCTGATGTTTGAGCTCTGTTTCTGTACCCCGTTGAAGAGATTCCTTCTGCGCATGGAGAAGTTATGACATTCTCCCACAGGATACAGAAACGGAACTCAGAATGGGCAGGGGGGAAGAGTGGGCATCCTTTGGCAGCAGTTCTTTTCAAGTCAACTTCTAGAGACAAGAGGGAGCCAAAATCCAAGCAGAGAAGAGAGAGGCAGCATGGGTGCTTCAGACAGGTTGGGAAAGCCTGGTGCAGGCCACACACATGTCTCTCCCTCAGGAGCTGAAAATCCTGCTTGGATTTTGGCAAGAAGGATTTTTAGCTCCTGAGCAGAGCTTCTCGGGGTTCTTTCCCCCCCCCCGCACCCCATACTTCTTACCTGAGACTCTGTTCCAGTGGTGAAATCTAAAATTTGTTACTACTGGTTCTGTGGGCGTGGCTTGGTGGGGGGGGGTAATGTGACTGGGTAGGTGTGGCCAATTTTTTTTTGTTTTACTTTTAAAACCATTTTTTCTACAATCTCTTCAGTGAAGAGGTTGTAAAAAAATGCTTTCAAAAGGCTCTGACGATCCCAGTTGAGTTGCCTGATCGACAGAGCCTTTTTTTCTTTTAAATGCCTCTGATGATCAGGCAACTCAGCTTGGATCGTCAAAGGCTTTTGAAAGAAAAAATGTCTTTTTTTCTTTTAAATGCTTCTGATGATCCAAATTGAGTTGCCTGATCGTCAGAGGCATTTTTTCTTTTAAAAGCCTCTGACGATCCAAGCTGAGTTGCCTGATCGTCAGAGGCATTTAAAAGAAAAAAAGGCTCTGCCGATCAGGCAACTCAGCTGGGATTGTCAGAGCCTTTTGAAAGCATTTTTTCTACAACCTCTGAAGAGATTGTAGAAAAAATGCTTTTAAAAGCTTTTGACGATCCCAACTGAGCCGCACAATGATCAGAGGCTTTTTTTGTACTTTTAAAAGCATTTTTTCCTCCGAAGAGGTTGTAGAAAAAATGCTTTTAAAAGTAAAAAAAAGCCTCTGATGATTGTGCAGCTCAACTGGGCATGGGGAGGTGGCAGGGATTTTTGCTACCGGTTCTCCGAACCACCCGCCTCCATCGCTATCGGATCAGGAGATCTGGTCCGAACCGGGAGCATTTCACCCCTGCTCCGTTCGCTTAATGACCTGTGTAATTGCTTTATGACTGCAACTGGGAGTGCTAGGATTGTGGTCATTGAGTGAAGCAGTTATGTGGACTGTCATGTGATATTTTGCTTAACAACCACTTCATTCAACATCTGAGATTCCGGGGTCAATTGTGGTTATAAATCAAGGAATACCTGTATATCCAAATACCAGAAGAAAAGCTAACGTCTCAAAGATCTAGAATGATCTAGAATGACTTCTGGAAAATGCAGAAACTAGGAAATCATCATAAAACCTTTCACTTTTATTGGTAGATCATGTTTATTGTGGCTCAGAATTACTGCATGGCCTCAGCCTTCCTGGTTTTGTATATTTCCCCTCTTAGAGCCAAAGTTTTGGTTCAAATTGTATAATTTAATTATGTATTGTAGACTTGCACAACATACTGCCTGCAGCTCCTCCAATTCCTCCAGTTTTCACCAACATCATCAACAACATTGTTGCCAGCCCTCAACTAGCCATCAAACAGCTGACTGATGCACCAGTTGAAGCCCACAATTATTTCTAATTTAAAAACGTGGCCCTTTCCCCTCAATGAGACAGTCTTTTGTCAATGACTTCAATAGGCACATCCCTTCCTCAAGCAGAATTCTGATTAACGAAGTGACACTATATGGGGTTTGTGTCAACTGTGAGAACACATGCCTATTATAACATTGGATAAAAGGCTCTGAGTTTTGAATCATTAAGTGTCTCACCCCAATCTAAAAAAACAACTGCATTTTCTTTTCAGTCATGGCGTATTATAGTATCTGAGCGCTCACTGGTGAAATGAAACAGCAGAAGGTGCCAATGTTTGTAGCCATGGCAGCCAGCAATTTACTATTTCATATGTCTGGTGTGACAGAAGCTGCTCTCTTATAGAGAGGTCAGGGCATTTAGAGTATTAAAAAGGAACATGCCACCAGGAAAACTGTCCTGTATTTCATGTACAACAAAAGATGAGAATATATATAAAGAGAGAGAGAACTGTGGATAAAAAAGAAATACAATTCTATATTATGTTTTTCTGAAGGCATAAATTGGCAAAGCTGTTAATGTTACCATACGTGGACTGTAAAAATCTGAGTGACTTCTAAATGACAGAAAAGTGCGACTAAAGTTTTCCATATCTATTTGTACCATGCAATGGTCACACACACCCTTTTTTTTTTTTTTTACCACTCCCGTATGGTAGCTTGCCACCCAAAGTTTCTGACATAAACAGATACTCTAATATTTTAAATCCCTGAAATCTTCAGAAAACCTGCTTTTGGCTGCTACTGCTTTGCAAGACAAAAGAGGATGACTGAGAAAGGCAGAGGGATTTTTTTTTCCTATCAGGTAATTGCTTGTTTGGCTAGGGAGGGAAATAGTCTGGGGGAAAAAGAATTTTGTTATAGGCACAAATTCCAGCATTTGGACTGCACATTGTATGGAGAAAATAGATAGCAGAGAAGTTTCTTCTGTCTCATACTTCAGTAATATAATTTATGATTTTATTAGTTTGCTATCCATCATGAGAGACTGTAAAGGGAAAGCTGGGTGTAGGAGTAAACATTCAAAATAAATATATTCAGTTAATTCTGAAAGTCAACAATACATTTGCACAGAAGTTCTTTATAACTTTTCTAGTGGATTGACATGGACACTCACTTAAAAGTATACAGGTGTATAAAGCAAAAAGTTACCAATCACTCTTTATTCTGTCAGTATCGTCGTATTCATTTATTAATCTATTTTTCAGAGTTCTGTATTCTAGATACTTTGTTTTTTAAAAAAAATAGCAATAGCACTTAGACCTGTACACCACTCCATAGTGCTTTACAGCACTCTCTGAGCAGTTTACAAATGTCAGCATATTGCCCCCAACAATCTGGATCCTCATTTTACTGATCTTGGAAGAATGGAAGGCTGAGTCAACCTAAGGCCAGTCAGGCTCGAACTTCTGACAGTGGGAAGAGTTAGCTTGCAATACTGCATTCTAACTAAATATATAAATTATTCCTTTCTTGACCCTACGGATGCTATATTATCTTCCTCAATCTTGGGTCCTATACCTGAGGCCGGGAGTTTGAGGGTTCTGTGCAGCATCTTAGCCAGTGGTGAAATCCTACCGGTTTGCGTGAAAAGCTACCGGTTCAGCGAACCGGTAGTAAAAAAAAAGCTACCGGTTGGTCCGAACTGGTATTTCCGATGATCAGCTGTGACGTGTGATTTAAGTTTGCTAGAAAGTAGGAAATCCTGCTTTCTAGTGAATCTAAATTGTGTGACACAGCTGCTCCCCCCCTTGCTGTTCTACTTACCTTCCCAAGCTTCCTTTTTCCATGTGCAGCAAGCATTTGGTGTGTTCTGCGCATGTGCACTCATGCAGCATGCATTTGGTGTGCACCGGGCATGCGCGGGCAGCAAACCGGTGGCAGACCAGGGAGGATTTCACCACTGATCTTAGCTGTTCCTTGCACTGCATTCCTCAGGACAGAGAACTCTTGATGTCTTTCCTGGGATCTGTTGGAGTCATTCTCCCAGTTTAGGAGTCCCAGCCCCAAGCACTCCTGCCACCACTGGAACTGCTTCCCTGTCCTTTACTTTCCACAACCCCTCTAGCTCCTCCTTTAGGCCTTGATATTTCTCCAGCTTCTCATGCTCCTTTTTCATTTATTTAGTTGTCTTGAGGGCATGTTCAACACCTTACTCCTATTTGGAAGAAGAATAGTAACTTCAGGGTATTCTCAGGGGATGCAGTTTCTTCTGCCATGTCAGGACCAACATATTCTGATAATAACATGAATTAGTATAAGCACGACTGTTACTTTTGAAATGAAAATCCTTTAACATGTTTTTATTGATGTGTAATGATGTGCAAATGCTACTGATAACCTGTCAGCTATTTATGCTGGAACTGCCTTTTACAAATAGATTGTAAGTTAGCTCTCTAAAGGAGCTATATATCTTATACTGAGGTAAATGGTTCCATGGTAACCAGAGATAGCAAAGGGTGAATGTGAAAGAGAAGGTATACCAGAATAGTCCTGAAAAATATTCTGAAATGAACTTTAAATCAGGTATTAATTAGTACGCTCTGAACTTAAAACACCAAGCTCTGTAATGGCGGGTAACAGGCAAGTTAGAGAGAGAAGGCACTGGAGAGAGATTAACATGAAGCCAATATTAATACAGTATCCTGCATTTATATTACAGAACCAAGTTGTATAGTATCTTCAATTTTGAAAGACATTTAGCAGAGGATTCTGGCCAGAATTCCGAATAGTAGCAACTTGTGGGGTCCTTAATGCCCTATAGTTTTTTATTTTATTTTATTTTATTTCAAATTTATATACCGCCCTTCTCCCTGAGGACTCAGGGCGGTGTACAGCCAGATAAAAACATATAATACAAACATTAAAAACAATTAAAAGAAATATCTCTGTTTGGCCCCAAATTTAAAAAGACAAAACCAATTAAAATTATTAAAAGAATTTGTTAAGCCAGCCCGGCTTGCTGAAATAAGAAAGTTTTAGTTGTTTCAAACTCTTCAAGCACCAGTCCTGTTCAATCCTGAGCTACAAATATTCTCTGCCATAGGTAGCAACTTAGTGGTCCTGATGAATAGTTTTGGCTGGCCGATTGAAAGGGAATATGAACCTGTTTGAATTAGATTCTGAGTCACATTTGATTTAGTGGAATCCATCAAAGCCTTTTGGGAGAGTTGGTTCAGTCCCTGACCGTGAGCTTCATGCTATTTTTAAAAGTACATTTCTACAATTGACCAAAATGCTATTGATGATGGTGATCATTACTTTCAGTTCTATTTCAGCCCTATTTTTCTTTTCACATGGGAATTCACATGGGAATTTAACAGTATGCCTTCTCTGTTCTGCTTCCCTATTGACATTTCCAAAACTTTACAAATACTTTGGAAAGTGGACAGCATAATCCATGGGGTTTATCCCCAGTAAGATTGACATAGAAATACAATTTGTATTTTGAAATTATTTTAAAGAACACTAATGGAAAAGTCAGTCTTACCTGTAAGATCACTAGCAGAGCAGAAATAAGGTTAATGATTCTTGCATCTCATCTTCACCTCCTGGCACATTTTGGGCAGGGTGTATATTAGTGTGGGAGATAGATTACTCTCCTGTTGAAAATGAACTATTATTAATTCTTTGATGTTTGCCTTTCTGACTTATAAAAACAAAACCCTAATATCTAATGAGTGCAATACTATGCCAATATTGCAGTATAGATGTATAAGTAATTAATGGAAGCTGTACATTTATCACTAAATGGCAGTAGATCTAAAGAGGGAGAATTGGATAAAGTGGCTTGCTCCAACTTTTAAAAATTATTTTTTAATATATTGAATTCCTTGCCTTGTATGTTAAGGGTGGTTTACTGTCATTACAAGGCAGAAAAAATTCAGATGTAATCACCACCTACAGAATCATCCCATTACATATTCACGGTTCCAAGATATCTGTGTATCTCAAACACTCACATCCATTGTCTAAATAAACTATTGAAATATCCAGGAGAGTTTTCTAGTGCATTTAAGATAAGGAAAGAATAAACAAAATTTATTTGATCACTCTAGAAGTGCAGTCTCCAACCTTCCTGGTTTTGTTGATTGGCGGGGGGAGGGGGGAGAGAATGGTTCCGTGTGAGTGGCTGGCGGGTATGCATATACACAGCTCATTTTCACGAACAGTGGGCACGTACGCCTGTCTCTTGTACAAGTGGAACTGCATTTATTCACATGCCTCCCCCCCTTTGGTCACAAATGGAGCTGTGTGTGCACATGCCTGCCACTTCCGCGGCTTGGTTCTGATTGGGCTGCGGCCTGGTGGTTGGGGACCCCTCTTCTAGAATGAAGGTTATGGATGTCATCTTCATTGGGTAATCTATAGTACTCCAGAAAAAGATGTTTCCTATAAGATAAGAAACAAATATTCTTAAGAAAAGTAATTCCTTATATTTATAGCAAAAGCATAGCCTTGTTTGGTTCCCTTAGGCAATCAATTCGTAAAGAATTTTAATGCAGCTTTCATTCAAACTTCCTTGCAGGCCTACCAAATTTTATCATTCAGATACAATGTGGCTATGACTTGATTCCTCATAAGGTAGTGACTTCGTACTTACAATTCACCATTAACATGCTGAAGAATGACTTGGAAGGAAATTCAAGTGTGAAAAACTGGGATGGAAGAAGACTAACATTAGTTTTAAAAATTATCTAGATGTGCCTTGGAAGTTTAACAGAAACTAGGCAGTCTTTCCTGTTTGAAGAAAACAAAAATAATCCAGACTTTCCATAAAAATTGGATTTTTTTTTTTTTTTTAGGAAAGACAATACAGAGCCAATTTAGTGACTCACCTGACTTCCTCTTCTCTGTTCTTGAATGTGGGAGGAAGCAAAGAAACTTGCAATCCTTAAGGAAGCACCATGTAGCCAGACTGTTGAGGACTTCCTTTTCTAACTATTTTACTTTTTTCCATTTTCAAAACACAAATATAATTTTGCTTTCAGATTTTGTGTATTTTACATGTAATATAGATTTGAAAGATGAAGACAGGTATAGCTGTATAATAAAGGCCACTTCACACTTTCAGATTGCAGTTAACCAAAGTTTTTGCACTGTGGAAATGTTCAGCTGTCATCTGCCACTCGTCTGGATGCCTAGAGGACCAAACTTAACTTGACAAATTCATTTATGTTGTTCACATATAAAACACGGTGAGGATGGACTGAGAATATAAACTATTGATACTATCATTAGCCCTGGTTTGGATCAACTCCCAAGAGTATGTGGAATACATATTTGTCATATTCATGGTGCAGATTTTTAAAATGTACATTTTAAATACTTCTTTTTTTAAAAAAAAATTTAAAAAAGTTTTTTATTTTAAACACATTAAAAACACATTAAAAATCAAACATATACATACAACAAAATATATATGTATATGTATATATGTATAGCTGAAAGAAAAGTAATGTTTTTCTTTTTTGTGTTACTTTTTGTTACATTTTAAATACTTCTAAGTTGTATATAGGTTCACATTAGTTTGTTTATCAGAGGTGCTTCTTGCAGTTTCTCCTCCCCATATTCTAAAGTTAGATGGTTTAAGTAAACTAGGCATTTTGTACATGGAATGGTCTCCCCATCCTTTTTTTATTTACATCCTTCCTTGTCTACTAAATATAGTACTCAGAGTGCCTATCAATAACAATAATTATGCAGATAAAAAAAACTGTAATGAAAATATTAAACTCTATTAAAACATAAACTAAAACACCTCAGTATAACCGAAAAATGATTCTAATGTCTTTTTGGTATCAAGTGAGCACTTTTCCATTTCAATCCTCTGCAAAATGTAGCACCTTGAAGAGCAATATATTTTTTTGTGCCACCTACGTTTTTGTGAGCCAGTTACACTTAATCGAGTGTACAAATTATTAATTCTCAGTAGTATGGCATTATGTAAAAAGAGAATTTCTGTTAGTCACATTCTGTATTTGAACTGGACTTTTTGGTGTTTTTCTTCTTTGGTTTATATTTCTATTTGCTGGAATGTTATTGTTTTTATTTATTGTAATGCCATTCTGAGACTATTTTTATTGAAAAACAGTTGTTATTCATGTTATAAATGAATAATGTAGTCCTTTTGTCATTAAAACTAGAATTTTTCTGGGTGACATGCCAAGATTTTACTATGAGGTAGTTGTTACTGAGCTGTAGTTATGTGACCTTTGTTCATAAATAATTCTTGTCAAAGTATCCTTTTGTTTTCTGTTCTTTGTTTTTCATTTTGTACAGGTTCTGCACGTAAAGCTAGTAGTTCAACAAATTGTTTTATATTTGAGTTTTACATCCTTTGCTATTGGGCTTCATGCCAAAGTTCAGTATAGAACCTGCATTGGTTGTGCTTGTGGATGACTCGTGGAGTACAGCTTGCAATCCTGGTTCTCTTTGAACTCTCTGTGACTCTCAGGATTACTGACCATCTGGACTGCCTCTGAGTGATTGAAGGGGGAGGGCATGGTTTCACATCGGTTCTCCTCCATTGTGAGAGGGCATTTCTAGTTGGTGGTAGTGAGGGAATGATAGATCTGCCCAAAGACTTCTATTTTGTGGACTGCCTTTCAAATTTGTTGTGTGTTTCTACCTGAAAGCACCAGGAAGCTAATCAGTTTTCAGGAGGCCTGAGTTGGTCAATAATGTCCTTGGGCCAATCAGACAATATTTATTTATTTAGATTTATGTGGCTGTCCATCTCATAGCGACACTGAGCAGCTAACAATGGCTGAACAAACACATGAAGTAGAAAAAGGATACCAACACACACACAGAGAGAGACACCCTGGAGCACATGTAGGTAGGTCCTCACTGCTTTCTGAAAGGCCAGAAGGGCTAGAGCCAATATATTCTGCGTGAGCTGCACTGGCTCCCGGTGGTCTTACGAATGCGCTTCAAGGTTCTGGTTATCACCTTTAAAGCGCTCCATGGCTTAGGACCTGGTTATCTACGGGACCGCCTGCTACCACCAATAGCCTCCCACTGGCCAGTACGTACCCATAGAGAGGGGCTTCTCTGGGTGCCGTCGGCCAAACAATGTCGACTGGCGGCCCCTAGGGGGAGAGCCTTCTCTGTGGGGGCACCTACGATCTGGAACGAGCTCCCCCCAGAGATACGGAGGATCCCGGATCTGCACACCTTCCGTCGCGCGCTTAAGACTTTCCTATTCCATCAAGCTGGCCTGGCCTAAATCATCTCCCCTTTTTAAATGTAAATTTTAATTTGTTTTAAATTATGGGGTATTTTAAATTCAGCCAAATTATTTAATTCGTTTTTAATTCATTTTAAATTTTTGTATTTATGTGTTTTATCTCGTGGCTGTTCACCGCCCTGAGTCCTTCGGGAGAAGGGCGGTATAGAAATTTAATAAAATAAATAAATAAATATTCTGTTCCAAGGGCCTGTTTTCTGGGTCCAGCAAGATGACTTTCTTAAATTGACAGACCTGTAGCATGTTTCTCCTGCTGGATCTGATGGGATAGATAGAAACAATTGGGGAGAAGTGGTCCTATAGATGACTCAGTCCCATCCCATAAAGTGTCTTGTAAGTATCACCCAGCAGCAAGAATTCATGAAGAAGATGTAATAGGGGCATGCTGATGTGCACCCATAGTTAGCCACACTATCACATTTTCAGTTGTGATATTTTGGCCAAAATGGTTTTGTTTTGATTTGTGTTATATGGCCACCAATCTCACATAAGTGACTCTTGTAAGGCTGGATTAAATCAAATGCATAAGAGGCGATGGAGGTCAATATCTGTGGACTCACCTGCTGCCAGTATGGCATATGGAAGATTGCAACTTGAAATGTAAAAGGAATAAAAAGAGCAGGAATTAAGAAGGGGGAAAATAAAGGAAAATAGATACATTGAAATGGGACTATGACATAATGAAAGATGTAATAGAGCTAATCGCTCTGATCTTCTGAATAAGGTTGGTGAATATATGCAGGGAATGAAAGTTAGAAATGTAATGATAAATATGTTGTAAAATATGAATTGGGGCCTTCTACGTTTTGCAGTGAGTGCATATGAAGGCATGAATTAATAGGTAGTTAATATTTGTATCTTAAGTTGCAGTAGGTGGAGGTAATGGAAGAACCAGGGTTGAATTTGGAGAAAAATATGAAGCATTTTGAATAAATGCAATCCAAATTACTGGTTTCAAAGTATTTAATTCTTTATGGCTTCCCTTCCTTATAGAAGCCAAAGACTGCCCCATAGAATCATAAAATGTTGAAAGACCTTATAAATCATTTAGTTCATCCCCTTGCTCAGTGTAGGATTCACTAAAACATCTCTGGCAGAAGACCATCAATCTCTGTTTGAAGATCTCCAATAAAGGAGAATTTATAATTTCAACTAGCAGCCTATTTCACTGTTTGACAACTTGCATATTTGTTAAGTTCCTGTTGACATTAACCTGACATTTATAGTTTTAACTCACTCATTTGTGCTCTTGTTTTCTGGGGCAGTAGAAAATAAGTCCACGCCCTCTCTTGAATGACATCCCTTCAAATATTCTCCTCAGTCTCTCCTCATTCATTTCCTTCAAAATGGGCTGGCCTTTCCAGACTGCTTATACATGCACACATACATGTTTGAAGTAAGACAACAGTATCTTTGCTTCTTTTGTTTGAAATAACCTTCCACTGGAGATGTGAATGGTCCTCTTTCTGCTGGTGTACAGGAATGCTATTAACACAGTGGAATGTTTTTATATGTCACATGAACTATAGATGCTGAGTTGGTTCATAGTTTAATTAGTATTAATTTCATGTATTTGTCTTATGAATATTTTTATTTTAATGATGTCGGCTACCAGGAGTCATTTTAGAGTATTCTGGTATACAAAGAAGAAAACAAATAAAATTTGTGTCAGGCAGGAAATTTACCACACGTCATTGGAAAATCAGAATGTTTATTACACATTTCATAACTCAAAAGCAAATGTTGATAATGTAATAGGCTTGAATTATAGAATGTTTTGCATGAAAATGGGATTGAAGGCTGGTTGTTGAATGCTGTAAATCATATACAATTGAGCTGAGGCATTTCTGAAAATAAGTGGAATATTTATTGAGCTAGGAATCAGGAAGAATATGTGATGTCCACTTAGTAGTTCAGTTCATATGTAAACAAAATAAAATACAAACAGAATCTTCAATTAAAAAAGATTTGGTCTGGGATGTTAATGTAGCAGTACACTCTCACATAGAAATCCATACTGGATCGGTTAAGAATCTGAATAATTTGCAGTTATTGTTAGATTATATGATGAGAAGTATGGATCTGAAAGTGATGTATTAAACACCAGGCTGATTGTGTTTGATAGTTGAACTGGAGGGAACAATTTTACATATTGAGAAACCAATACTTGTTCTAAAACATAAAAATAAATGCTAGTAGGAGAGTAGTGGATAATATACAGTATGTAGCAAGTTCATCAAAAAAAGAAAAAACGGCTGAGTAAAGAGTGTGCTTCTGCCTACTTTGTTAAATACTAGTAAAAATTTGATATCTCAATGGAAAAATAAGAGTTCAATGCAGTGGAGATGGGGTACTTATAAAGTGTGTCTGGTAAAACAAGAAGAAATAGAGTCAAGAATGAATGGATGCTGGTTGAATATGGTTTGGAAGCAGAAGTTGTTGACTAGTGAAGATAAAGTAGGTTGAGATGGTTTGACCTTAAAAAAGAATGAATGGGGAGTGAATTCCAACACAAATAAATGAAAGCAAAGTGAATTGGTTAAAAGTAAGGAGAAATTAAGAAAACAGGCGTTGGGTAGAATTGATGGGATTGTTAAAAAAAGAGAGGTAAGAAGTTTAAAGAGTATGGATTCAATGAGACCAATGATAGAAAATACAGAGAGTTAATATATTAAAACTGTTTCCTCCTTTTTCTTATATTTTGGTCTTCAATTTCTTTTTTATTACCATTTCTTATTCTTTTATATGTACTCTGCATAAAAATTGCTGATATCAAAAGAGCATGTTGGATCTGTATATTTACCTATACGTGTGGCATTTTCAAAATAAAAGGATTAAGTTTCTTTCTGCTCTGTATCAAGAACCTAACATTTTTTCACTCTTTTTGTTTGTTTGTGTGTAGGCTAAGACCCTTGATTTCAACCCAGCTCGCCAAAAAGCTGGCCACAGAAGAGGTATGCATTGATCTGAACTTTATTTCATTCTCGGAATCTGAGAGATTTGTCATCACGCTTCTCCTTTCAGAGTCAGCTTCAATTTTATGCTAAGCATATTCTAGAGCAGAAGGGCAGACTTCACATTTCAATTTTAAATGTCTAGTGATATGATTACTCTGGATTTTGTTATACACCATCCTTTTTCCCTTTATATATCTATTTATAAACTATATTTTGGGTAAATGACAATAAACCAAAAATATAGCATAATGCAATATATCACAACAGAGTAAAATCCAAATTAATTTAACTACGCAGCATTAAACAGGCCAGCAAAGCAATTGCTCCCAAATAATCTCTGGAATTACACAATTTTGGATGGAGAGCATAATGGAAATAACAGCAGAGCAAATGGTCCAAGAAGAATGTGGATTCTTCTTGGAAAAGACCTTGACTTGGGTGACTTCCAGTCAGCAACAGCAATCTGAGACTCATTCTCATGGTATTATCTTTTCTGTAAAGAAAGTCAATAAATAATCTCTAGGCTGACTAGGTGACATACTTCATTATAATTTAAAGGTAATTTCTTATGGTAATTTATATTAAATGTACACAAAAGTTACCGCAATAGCCTTTGTCACATTTTGATTTAAATTCTGTGGTTGGAACATGGAACTACTGGTAATCTAATAGTCATTGCTTATCACTATTTTGAACTGGTATCTCTCCTCTTCCTCAAAATGGCTCATTCCTCAGTGTGAGGATGGAAGACAAAAGTAATTTTATTTTATGCATGCAACCTTTTGTTAAATTATAGACTGCTTTTAAGTACTATTGTTGTACAGAACAATAAACAATATCTATTGATTTCAAACCATAAGTAATATCTGTCTTCATTAGAATCTGTTGGTTGTTGAATATATATTTTTCCCTGCTATTGATGGGGAACTGCAGTCTGTGGAGCTCCAGAAACCATACATGGTCTTGATTCTTCTGGAGGAAACTCACAGTGGATGTCAGAATCTGCTTGCAAAATTTTCTTTCATTTTTGCATCTAACAGGGTTTTTTTTTTCTGAGAAAGGTTTTAGGTTTTGCTCATTAGCCAGCATATAGAGAGATCAGATTCCCTGTTGGTAGTAGAGATTCTTTTGAACAATGTGATGTGCCTGAGCAATGTTCTGTTGGTTTCCAAATTGCTGGCATTGTTTAATAATTGAATGTAGACTGAGCTGCTTTGAACATAAAAAGACTATTTGTACAGTATGGTTTACTCTAGAGATATCAAGACAGATGTTGAACTACAATATTCATCAAATCTGACTGTTGGCTGGAATTGAAGGCTAACACATTCTGCGTTTTCTTTTACATTAGTTGATGCTTTGTTTCATCAAGTGGTTTGCCAGTTGGTTTCAATTGCCATTCTAATTGAAACATGGCTTTCCAAAATCCCAGGCAAACTTCTTTCCTAGTCCTATTTTCTAAGATCTTTTCATACCAGGGATTGCACTTGAGATGTTTTGCATTCAAAGCTTGCATTGTTCCATTGAAAAGAGGCCCTTCTAATTAAACAGTTTGATGCAAAATTGCATAATGAGTTATTGATTCTCTTTCTAATTACAGCTGAATACTATTTAATTCATTAGAAGTTATGCATATCATTTTTCATGTTCTGCTTAAATAAAGGAGATTTCTAGCATCAGATTGCTTTGACTAAAGCTAAATTTTTACAGAGGCTCTCTTTCTTGCATTTTTAGTTATCTTCATACTATTGTAGCCATGTTTTGAAATATCAGAATAACAAACAACAGTAATATTCCTCGGGAAACCTATAATAGCCTTGCTGCATTTGATGTCTCTCCAAATGTCTTGAATTACAATTTCCATCATTTTCCAGCCATATGGCTGTAGCTGTTCTGACTGAGTAGAATTGAGTTTGTTATCCTCTACATTTACTTGGCACAAGCTTGGAAAAGACTGGGATATCACTTTCTTAGGCTGAAGCTTTGATAGAATGACAATTAAAGTGAGCAAAACAAGTTCTTAGGTGGATTTTTAAGGGAAAGGGTGAGGATTTTTAAAAATAACTTTTCTTCCTTTATAGGCAGTCTTTCCAAGTACTCAGACAGAAACTGAAAAGATTGAAAAATCAGGAACTGTGCTGGTGGAAACTGGGCCAGTATCTTATAATCATGAGGAGGATGTGGAAGAGGAAGAAATTGAAGAGGAGGAGGATCATTGTGTGAGCGCCCTTAAACTAATGGGAGGAAACGGTAGGCTGTTTTATGTACTTTAAGACATCCCCGCCCCCGCACCCCCCAAAAAAAAACCCAAAGAAGATCCCCACTCCCCAAAGAATCTATAATGGTGTCTCACATGAAAATATCTGTGTGGCTGATGCTTCTCGATCTCTCACCAGCAAATTTAATAGAAAGATCCTGTGGGACTGTTCAGGTCAAATTTATTTATTTTAGTTATATTTATCATATTTAACAACTGGGATGACAGTCACAATTCAAGGTGTTGGTTATTACCTTTAAAGCCCTACATGGCTCAGGGCCAGCATATCTTCGAGACCGCCTTCTACCGCATAACTCCCAATGACCGGTAAGATCCCACAGAGTTGGTCTCCTCTGGGTCCCGTCAGCTAAACAATGCCGGCTGGCGGGCCCACGGGGGAGGGCCTTCTCTGTGGCTGCCCCAGCTCTCTGGAACCAGTTACCTCCTGAGGTCCTGACCATCCCCATCCTATTGGCCTTCTGAAAAGCGGTGAAGACCTGGCTTTTCCAGCAGGCCTGGGGCCATTGATCTTGCTCTTGCGATCCGGTGAGATCCGGCCATGAATGGTATGAATAAGTTTTAATGTTTTTAATGTTTTTAATTTTAAATGTTTTTTATAATGGTTTTAAATGCATTGTGAGCCGCCCTGAGTCTTCGGAGAGGGGCGGCATACAAATTGAATGAATGAATGAATGAATGAATGATAGATAGACAGACAGACAGACAGACAGACAGACAGACAGACAGACAGACAGACAGACAGATAGATAAATAAATGACAACGGAAGGGAGGCAGGTTTTGTTGTATAGAACTTGCTTGACATGAATGTAGACTGTGAACCTTTGGTTTCTATTCTTAACTCTGTTCTCCAAATGACTTTTAAAAGTTAATTAAGTGAACAAGGATATAGATTATCAATTAACATTTAATGCTTTTTCATAAATGGATTATAGCCTCTGGTTTTCAAGCATAAATAACAATCTCCCCAAAGTCATAATATTCAGTAAGGAGAACTGGGGTATACGTTTGTTTGACTATTACAATATGCTTGTGTATTAAAGCTTTCATTACAACATAAATATGTACATATAGCCAGTGCTTTGATGTGGAATATAGTAATTGTGAGATCTGACAGTGTCATGGGGAGATGGCTGGGTGGAATGTTGATTATTTACTGTGTAAGTTTCTCAATACCTTTAATTTAGCAATGGATGCTGATTTCAACTTTTGTGCAGGAACTATAGAATAATCGTTAACACATTGGCTTGATTTGAGTGTAGGGAATTGCATTTCCTGTGGCATATGCAATTATAATTGCATTACCAAAACACTGTGCCCTATATTTGCATGTCTGTATTTGCTGCAAGAAAGTAGTTTGGTTTCAAGTCCCGCAGCATGGCCAGTCACCCCAGTTCAGAGACCCTATCACCTTGAACTTTGCCAGCTCTGTAACTCCCAGCTGATCTCATATTTTTTCTCTCCATGCTGCTCTTTGTGAGGCAGCTACTGGCTGTGCAAGGCCTTCCCCGAGTCATGTATGTCCTTCCGTAAAGTGTGTGAGGCCTTCTGAAGCCTCACAGGATGGTCACGCACACTCAGGAAGAAAGCCTTGCCCAGCAAGCATCAGCCTTGTGAAGGATCAGGCTGAGCGCACCTTATCAGCAGGAGAAAGAAGATGACAAAGTTCAGTTAGTGCAGGGGTGTCAAACTTGTGGGCCGGATGCGTCACGCACTGGCCACGCCCACTCCCGGTTAAGCGAAAGGGGAAAAAGTTGCAATATGTCATGTGACGAGGCAAGTTTGATACCCCTGAGCTAGTGGAATAAGGGTAGCAGAAGCAGCAGAGTGTAGGGTGGCCAAAAGGGCAGAGGTGGGCTGGGGGAGGAGATGGGTAGGGGAGGTGAAGGGTTATAAGGGTAGGTGGGCTACCAAGTGCCCAAACTTTGATCAGATAATTGCAGGGGCCACTGCAACCGCTGTAATTTTGGGAAGTAATTTTATATAGAAGGTCAATTTGGTGTAGTGGTTAAAGGCACTGGATAAATAACTGGGGGACTGTGAGGTTTGCTTAAGGCACAAATCCAACTAGATGATCTTGGCCAGTCACACTCTCTCAGCCCTGGTAAGAAGGCAGTGGCAAGCTGCTTCTGAAAATCTTGCCAAGAAAACCACCGGAAGTAATTCAGCCCATCTCTAAAAGTAAACACTGACTCAAGCATTAAAAAAAAGTTTACCAAAAGGAAGAAATATATTTGAATACCATAAAACTAAAAGACAGCACCCAATCAGATGGGATGAAAGGAGGTTGGTAGGATTAGTTTTTGTAAGATTACATAGCTGGGTATAATAGAAATATCTGTGAAGTAAATGACCAGTATACTTAGGAATTAGTTAGCATAAATATTCCTAATAAAACCTTTTGTTAGAACCCTTTACCCCAGGGGAGTCAAACTGGATTTCTTCAAGGGCCGGATCAACATTGTAGTTCTCCTCCATGGGGTGGCGGGGGGGGCAGCGTGCAGTGGCAGGACGGATGCCTCCTGCAGCACCCTGCTGGCCAAAACAGGGCATGGGCGGTCCTGCGCCTCATTTTCACCCTCCATGGCCTCCTGCAGCACTCTGCTGGCTGTTTTCAGCCTGTTTTCCAGCCGGTTTCCAGCTGGCAGAGTGCTGCAGGAGGCCATGGAGGGTGAAAACGAGGCATGGGGGAGGGGGCGGCGCACACAGCCCGTTTTAGCTGCCAGAGGCACCGCAGGCTGGTCCTTTGATATTTCCAGGCCAGTTCCACGGGCCTGATATAAGCACCCCACGAGCCAAATCCAGCCTGTGGGCCTTGAGTTTGACACCCCTCTAAAGTATATTTGATACTTTACAAGTTATAGTAATTTATTCACTTGGTGACTTAGGTGATCCACTTTTGAGCTTTGGTTCTTTTCAAGTGTTTTAGTTGGCTACATTTCTATTTTATTTATTTGTAAGTTTTATATTTCCCTGCTTATTTGTTTATTACGCTGGTAGGGACTATTTCTGTGCCCTGAGTGAACTGTCTAGCTTGTGGTAGACTATCTTGTGATGATGTTACAGCATCTAATAATTTTCCTTCCTTTGTTTTTAGATTATGGCTGTGATGTGGAAGATGACGATGGATATTAAACTTTTCTGTCTCCAAATGGAAATGGTGGGAGAAGCCACTAGTAGTAAAAACAACTCTTCTTGCCTTGGAAACAAAGGTTCTGTTTGCTGTGGATTCCTGTCAGTTTCCCTTGACCTACAGGCAGGCACTGGAGCTTGACTTTAGAATACTTGAAATGTTTCTGATTTGGATCATGACATAAGAAAGATTAACTGAAGCATCAGTTCCAGAGATGAAAGAAGAGCCAAATGGCTACTCAAACTTCCTTTGGATTTACCATGTCCTGAATTCAATAATATATATTGCTGTAAAAATGTGTACAAAGAAGAAGAATTGTTACAGAATGCTAGACTTTTGTGTGAATATATTTGAGACTTGAACTTTTTTAAAAAAATAGAACATTTTTGAGTTATACTGTTTACATCAATAGGATTCTCAAAGCAGAAGTTTGTTTCTGCTATAACATCTATATTTTCATGCTTCAGAAGTGGTGAATCATATCAAAATGGGCAGACAGCTTCCTTTGGAAACAAGTTCAAATGTATTATTTGTTTGTTTGTTAATACTATTCTAGGATCAGACCATTGCTTGCCTGTAATCTCTATGTCAGTGTAAGACAGCAGTTATATTTCTTGTTTTTAATTCCTTACAAAAAGTTGCTGTATTAGAGTGGAGACCTCATGGGTGTTGCTGTTGTTCAAAGCTTCTTTGCAAGGCAAGTTATTTTGTGTTCCAAGAAAATTAAGCTAGGTCTTCCTTTAAATTTATTGCTACTATTAGAGATGGGGCAAGCAAAGGTTAGGCTGAGGACAGAAGGAAGGAAAGCTCAACAGATTAACATCTGACACTTTTTTTTTCTGACTGAGGACCATTTCACAAGCTTTCTGTGCCCCATCCCAGGTTTTATTTTTTTAATTTTAAAAACAAGATGATATCTCAGGGCAATTTCTGTCCTCTTGGCAGAAGTGTCAGATTTCTCTCCAATGTAATGTCTTTGTTTTGTTTTTTAAAGTTTTTTGAACTATTTTTTTTTCTCTTTGATGCAAAGTAATTTTATATTATGTAATGATGTCATTAAGGATGTATTTATAGCTCAACAGTGCAAGAGGCTCATCTATCCCTATTTTATCAGTTGATCAGTTGGCATAACTAGGACCCTGAGAAATGTAAAACAGACTAGTAGCTTCCCCACTTAAATTGTGTAAAACAGACTTTAGCTCTGGTTCCTGTGACATTTTTGTACCACTACATTTATTTGTTATTAGAAGCAGAAGCATTAATGACACTTTTCATCTTTTGTTGAACAAACGAAGTAGCTTTATGGAAAATAGTTTTTCCTGTTTAAGTGAAAGACACCCAGTTTTCATGTTGATCTTTATATTAGCCAAACTACCTCTTTTTGCCAATGCTTAACTATACCAACTCAAAGTGGGATGGTGCTTTTATTTCATCCGCTTGAAGAATGAAGTGGAAACCAATTTTTTTCCTTTGTTTCGAAGACCAGGATCTCAAATGGCAAACTGTGTCTTAATTATACTGCTTCAGTTTGCAAATCGGAATTCCCATGAGGAAATGGCATTCCGTGCAAATGATCCTTTCCAAATAGGCAATTTAGCATAGTAGAGAGAAATGCAGGCGTTTTTTTTACAGAAGCTTTCAATCAATGAACACTTCACATTTAGACTGGCACACTTGGGCCAGGTACAGATTTATCACCTTATTAAATTAAACTCAAGGTGCTGGTTAAAGGTTAGCAATATGTACAATAAGAAAAAATATGTCTAGTCCAGTGAACTATTCCTGTGTGAGGGGCACTAGTACTTGTAAAATTACAACTCTTTTTTCAATAATACTTTGTCCAGTTTTACTCTGAAAAAGATTGTTATGGTAACATAATTTATTCATTGCTAGAGGAACAAGCAAAACAAATGCTTTTTTGTAAGCACTGAATTAGGAGTTTGCCAACAATTAGCTTGAGCAGCTGCTGCTTTGCCTTATGGCAGGGATGAGAAACCTGTATCCCTCCAGAAGTTGCTGAACTACAACTTTTGGCAGTCCCAGCCAGCATGGCCGATGAGGGATGCTGGAGGCTGACATCCAACACCATCTGGAGGACCACAGGTTTTGCATCTCTGTCTCATGAGTTCATTTGTTTCCAAAGAGATGTTCCAAAAGAGGTAAAACCTCTGGTCGGTGACTTTACCTCCTCATTGCATTTGAGAAAATGAAAGTCTCTCTGTCAGACTTCTTAGAATAGAAATTGCTACTGCTTCAAAGAAAGTATTATGTTGGCAGAGGAAACACACACACACACACATAGGAAATCCATAATTTTGGAATCAGATGTAAGTTAGTAATGTTTGTGTCCCAGATCAATTTCATAATAGTCACATTATAATCAGACACCCAACTGTACCTATGTCATTGGGTTCTCTATGCAGCCTGGCAAGTTTATTTTTCTGGTGTAGTTCTTCATAGCACAGATTGACCCCATGGAGTTGGCTATGCATTGTAACCAGTTCAATTACATATCTGGATTGCAAGTTACAAAACTGGAAGGGGTGGAGCAGGGGCATCATGGATAAACATGCAATAGACACTTCATAATCAGAGTCCAAGCGGATCAGGGTTGGCCATCACTGTAATTTCATTTAAGCATTTTTATTCTTGTTGGGTTGCAAAATAAGCCACAAAAGAAGTAGAATTGGGAGTGAAGTCATTCTTGTAGGGGCTTGTAATATTAAACCCTTTATCCTATTTAATTTTCTAATAAAAATGCTGTTTCAAGGAATGTTTATATATATATGCTTGTTTGCAATTTGTTCTTGGAAGCCATATCTTCCTTTTGCATCACTGTTCTGTTCTCTATCTGTCTTAACATCCAAGCCTCTCATCCTATTTTTTGGAAAGATAAAGAAATGAGAGAGCTAAGAATTGGTCTTAAATAGTTTTGCCCATTGCATACTAACATAATTGTTCAGCTGCATAATTTTCCTAAACTGAGCCAATCAATAATATTTATTCAGTCAATGACCAGCAAAAATTTAAAAGAACAAAAACAGTCAAACAAATAAATACAATAATAAAGTAACAACTCACAGAATAAATCTATAAAATTCTGACATGAGCATTTATTATCTCATGTTATCACTCATCAGATTTAAATGTAATATGCAATGCTTTTGTTGAAAAATGACAGAATAGTAAAAAGTAGTTGAGAGAAAAAGCATTTTTATAATTTAACTATGTGTTTACAGCAAATGCAACTGTATTCTGAATTTCATTCACTATCCGCTATTTGCCCACAAATAGCATTTTAATGTTGGATCTAATAGTGTTGCAGATCCTACACTACAGAATTAAACATACAAAAGTGAAAAGGTGGCTTTGGAAGCATTGCATTCCACTATGCCATTCAATTTGGACTTGACATTGATTTCTATCCTTTCTATTTGTTCTATCCTTCCCTGTATATGCTTCACAAAGACTGGAGTTATTGTAATAGCTTCTTACCTCCTATCCTCAAGCTTAATTTTCCCAAGAAGAATGAAGAAAGGGAGAAACAGCACTAAGAATCCATTCATTCGAGTACGTGGCCTGATAACTTTGGTTTAAAGCATTTTTGTTGTGCTGGAACTACAGTCTTGCTGCCTCCTACATTAATTTCTGAATTGAGCTATCTGATCTAGGGTGCAAAAATTGGACAAACGGCAGATGACAGTAAAAGGCGGGAGTTTTTTTATCTCTCTTTGCGACCACCTTTTGGTTATTCAGATATTTGCCCAGACAGGATAATCCTATGTCTGTAGATGGAATGTTTGAGAGTCAGTTTGGCCTTGAGGTGAGGCTAGAAAGTGGGAGACCATGAGTTCAAGTTTGGCCTTAGCGTGAAAGCTGCCAGGTGACTTTGGGCCAATCACTCTCAGCCCAGCCCATTTTAATTTGTTGTGGGGAAAATAGGAGGAAGGTGTGTTGGATATGTTCACCGCCATGACTGATTTGTAAAATAATAAAGATGAGATAGAAGTAAATAAAATAATAAAAAAACCCTAGACATTACATTTGCTATTTGTATGCAATACATTGCACAAATTATACTTATGATGAGCCGCGGTGGTGCAGTGATTAGAATGCAGTACTGCAGGCTACTTCTGCTGATTACCGGCTGCCAGCAGTTTGGCAGATCAAATCTCACCAGGCTCAAGGTTGACTCAGCCTTCCATCCTTCCGAGATCGGTAAAATGAGGACCCAGATTGTTGGGGGCAATATGCTGACTGTAAACTGCTTAGAGAGGGCTGTAAAGCACTGTAAAGTGGTATATAAGTCTAAGTGCTATTGCTATTGTGAAGTCAAATAGTTAATTATTGGTATTTTAGCAGGCAAGGAACAGAGCTGAGCCTTTTCTTTCTTGTAGAGATCCTGCTGCAAATCACTTCTTTGAAGCTCTTTATTTCCATTTGAGAGAGACCTTCTGACCTTCTGACACTTTTAGGACTTTTCTTTCCAATAGCAGCTCTGGAATAGTGGATTTTCATCAAGATTGTAGCAAGGAAAGAAGTTAGCTTCCCCTTTCTTCCCCCTGAAATCTGAATCCTAAGGGGTTAAAAGTAGATCCCAAGATCTACTACTTTGTATTTTTAAAACGTGACCAAAATTTCTTTAATCTCCTATCTAATTTTGTCTTGAATTCAGTTCTTTTTTTATAAACTGGAGATAGTAAACAGGTCACAAGGAGGCTGCCAGTTCAACTCCCCTTAGATCTATCCAGTCATGTACTGTATACTGAAGATGGCTGCTTCATGTGGCTATTCTGTGTGTGTACCTCTCTCTCTCTCTCTCTCTCTCTCTCTCTCTCTCTCTCTCTCTCTCTCTCTCTCTCTCTCTCTCTCTCTCTCTCTCTCTGTGTGTGTGTGTGTGTGTGTGTGCTGTTTTTGCTTCCAACTACACATGGGGGAGCAGACCATTGTTTTGTGAGGACAGAAAAATATTTGAATTTATCTTTACATATTTAAAGATATCCAACCTGCATCAAAGTTTATGATTCATTTAATTTCATAAGGTCTTTTTTTCCATAATTCATTTCTCTTTGATATAATTAAGCTCGAGAAATACACATGGATAAGCAGATGCCACTTTCTGATTCTGTGCTTGCTTAGGCAAAAACAACAACAACACGGAAAGGCAAGTGGTACTATTAACCTTCATCTGCCACTGTAATATTATGCTGAAACATTTTGTGGAATTCCCTTGAAGTAATTTGGATTATAGTCTCATTTCAGATGAAACGTAGGAGTTCAGGGACTGTTGGTTTTAAATTGTGAAATGTGTGTATCTTTCCTCCCTAGTACACATGTTTAAGGCATTCAATTAGGCAAAATATCCCAGCTGTTGAGTTGTGCTTCTGCACCCTGTAACCTTCTTCATTCTTTTGTCACTGAGCCTCCTTAATTCTTCTGTCATCTGGCAGCTCAGCCAATAGGCAGGTGGTAAGCCAGGTGTTCGCTGCATATGCCTGTTTGTAGCAAGCCCCCCCCCCCTTCAGCATTTTGAGAACGATGACTCCCTGGAACCCCGACCTTCACATGAGTGGATGTCTGTACACAACCAATTAAAACTAAATTGTGTGTCAAGCGATTATCCCAGGCATCCCAGGAAAATGAAAATCTAGCGTTTAGCAAACAGCACAGAGAGGACAAATGTAGGTTATGGCTCAAAACATTTGCAGGTATTTGGTATTTTAATCTATATATCAAACATTCACATTTAGTATCTTATCTCCATTCTATGTGCTATTTTTCATGGAAGTTACATTCTTCAGTACAGGAAGCTTTAAGCAGGAGCACACAGCACTGGTATGAGTCACAGTGGCGCAGTGGTTAGAGTGCAGTACTGCAGGCTACTTCTGCTGACTGCCGGCTGCCTCCAATTTGGCAGTCAAATCTCACCAGGCTCAAGGTTGATTCAGCCTTCCATCCTTCCGAGGTGGGTAAAATGAGGATCCAGATTGGCGGGGGCAATATGCTGACTCTGTAAACCAGTCTTAGAGAAGACTGGAAAGCACGGTGAAGCAGTATATAAGTCTAAGTGCTATTGCTATTCCTACTAGTTTTAACTATATTGTTTGCATTCTCTTTAGATTGTGTGGGAGTTCATTATTTCATGCTGCTTTATGAATTGTTCATTGAAAAATATACGTATTGTCGTTGCTGTCATTTACAAGGCCATTGTCTTTAGTATACACAAATTCCAAACAATCAAAAAAGCACTGAAGGCATCCTGGATGGTTCCTGTGACTTACATCATGAACCACACTCCTATTCCTTGTTTCACACGCATGCATTATTTATAGATATTTTAAGCCATATGTTACTACATGCTCTTGCAGATCTATCAGTATTTTTTTAAAAAAAACCAAGCATTCATTTTGCTCTTCTTTTTCAAAATAAGCAACGTTATACTGAATGCAGAAAAGAAGTAAGAAATAGACAAAGAAATTCAAGATGTACAATAAGCAAAATGAAACAGGTAAAAATAAATTACAGTACATCAACACCATTAGTTATATCTGCAAGCTATCTAGCTTTGAAAATTATCCTTATTTTCATCACTTTCATCAATACACCGTTTCATACAATTCTTTTATCCTTTAAAATTTCCTTTTATCGTTTAAAAATTTTCACCTCTCTGTGTAAGAATCTCATAAGCTGCAGACAGCCCCAAATTCATCTTTTGGTTATTTCTATATGACAAAATCACTTCAATCACACCTCTCTTGCGCAAGCTGCACTGGCTCCCGGTGGTCTTCCAGGTGCGTTTCAAGGTGCTTGTCACCATCTGCAAAGCGCTCCATGGCTTAGGACCAGGATACCTACCTTCTATCACCGAATGCCTCCCACCGTCCAATATGCTCTCACAGAGAGGGCCTCCTCAGGGTGCCGTCAGCCAAGCAATGTCGGCTGGCAACCCCCAGGGGGAGAGCCTTCTCTGTGGGGGCTCCTGCCCTATGGAACGAATTGCCCCCGAATATACGAAGGATCCCCGACCTCCGTGCCTTCCGTCGTGCGCTGAAGACCCTGTTATTCCAGCAAGCCAGTTTGATGGGACAATAATTTTAATCGGGTTTTTAAATATGAGTTTTTAATATGGTTTTATAAGGGTTTTAGAATGGGAATTTTAAATTTGGCCAAAATTGAATTATTTTAATATGGTTTTTAAATTTGTCTTGTATATTGTTTTATTATGGCTGTTCACCGCCCTGAGTCCTTCGGGAGAAGGGCGGTATAAAAATATAATAAAATCTAAAAAATCTAAAAATCAATGTATCTTTTTTTCATACTGATCACTTGTATTAGGTATCCATTCATTTATA
Source organism: Pituophis catenifer annectens (assembly GCF_029215685.1). Classification (NCBI taxonomy): domain Eukaryota; kingdom Metazoa; phylum Chordata; class Lepidosauria; order Squamata; family Colubridae; genus Pituophis; species Pituophis catenifer. The sequence continues at coordinate 318,174,038 of NW_027256881.1, read as the reverse complement.
ATGTTTTTTTTTTGCTTTATAATGCATAATTCCATTCCCACAGTATTTAGTTTCTGTGTTTCTCTTGACATTCCCAACTCTCGCTTCCATATATAAAGTAGACAGTCATGCCTAGGAAGATCTTTGCACAAATTTATTCAAGATTGCTCAGAAGTTACAGATGGTGCAGAATGCATCTCACTAGGCCCATGTAACATCTCTACTGCAAGAACTGCACTGGTTACTAGTGAGAATCCAGTTGCAATTCAAAATTGCAATGCTGATGGTCATGACACCATACCTGGATAGCTGTGGAATTGTCTTGTCTCCAGTTACCTCTACCTCTCTTATAAGATCCAATAAAGCTGGTGTACTCCCATCAATTCAACAGTGCCACCTTATAGGACTGAGGAAGCATTATTCTATATCAATACCTTTTCTATGGAAAAGTTTTCCGCCTGATATTACTTTGGCTGGTCTTTAAGACATCTCTAAAGATCTGCTTTCTTCTCCAAACCAGGATACTATGAGAGCCTGTTAAGGGTATTAGTTGTCTCCCTTACAGTATATTTTACTTCATTTTGTTTTATTTTCCTGAATTTGATGGGTCATCACATATCCTTGTCTTTTTCCCTGCTTAATATTGAACCATTCACTAAGCATTCCACTTATTCTCATGCATGCTTTATTTCCATCACATATTGCTGTTCTTGCATTCGATAACCAACCATACACTCTACGTACACAAAACATTCTACAATTCAAATCCATTCACTTTATCCCATGATTTCTCTGAATGAACAAACATACAATAAAACATTTCATGTTCATATATTTCCAACTGATCGATGAACAGCAAACACCTGGTCTGCATCAAATTGCATTGCACTTTTACTCAAAGATTACTCTATGCCACCTCTTACATCCTTTCAATAAGAGTTTTCCCAAGCACATTTAGCAAACTCCCCCCTTGTAATTTTTGCATTCACTCTGCAACCGTTCTCTTTGTATAGAAGAATAATAGCAACATTCTTCCAACTTTTAATTCCATTCAATCTGCCAGAGACCCCCTTATTAGTCCTCTTCATTTACTTCCAAATGGGTTTTTTCCACCAAAATTACTTTTTCTTTGTATTAAAATCTTAACCATTCCTTGCTCTTTTATACTACATTCTTTGCATCATCTTTTTTTATCTCTCATCTATTTTTTAAAAATCAAACATTCTCTTACATTTATCCACAGCTTCCTTCATTTTAATAACCCACCAAACTGCCTTTATTATACTGTCTTTTGATGTAGTTCTGTGATGCTCTATAATTCTATATAACAGTGTTTCTCAACCTTAGTCACTTGAAGATAGGTGGACTTCAATTCCCAGAATTCCCCAGTCAGCATGGCTGGTTGGAGAATTCTAGAAGTTGAAGTCCACCCATCCACAAGTGGCCAAGGTTGAGAAACACTTATATAATGTTTCAAGCAATCTTCCACATCCACTTTCCTTGTATATATTTTCTGTTCATTCTATTGTCAATTATGTGCTAATACTTTTTTCATACCCAATTGATGTAGACTTTTCTCGCAGTCATTCTACTTTCATTTATTTCACTTTTTTATTTTATTTTCTGTTCAGTTTTCCATAACATTTACAATTAACTCCACACCCACACCCCCATGGATTAGCCCACATCGTCCTTGTATTCTTAATTATTTCAATCTTTCATCATAAATTTTCAGATGAATCATGCTTCCAGTTTTATATTGACTTTTTTTTTTGCAATGTGTACACATAAATAGGCTTCCACTTAAATCACATATTCAACACAGAATATTGCTAAGCAGATACTCAACAGTCATCATTTGCTTTCATTCCTGGCTTTCTGAATGGCCCAATCACTTTTTCTGTATTTTGTTGTCTCATTCTCACCCATCTATTCATGTCACCTAGCAAAATAATTTTGACTCTATTAAATGCGTCTCATTTTTTAAAAGCAGTGATCCCCAACCTTTATGGCTTGGTGGCCCAGTGAGGGGGGGCAAGGAAGAGGGGAACCAGCCTGCATGTGCATGTGCCAGCCCGCTATTTGTACAATTTGAGCTCATGCATGTGTGCTGACCCGCTGTTTGTGCAATTTGAGCTGCATGTGCATGCATGCACTGGTCAGCTGCTCATGTGGCTCAGTTCCGAACGAGTCATGGCCCAGTAGTGAGCTGCGGGCCAAGGGTTGGGGAGTCCTGTTTTAAAGAACAAAACTTAGCTTTCATGATCTTTACCATTTATTCATCTAAATTCCAAGTTGCAATCTCTTATATGCCATAGTCATAACCAGATCGTCCCATAGACATTGACTTCCACCAGTCATTATGACTTAGGTCCATCAAGGCTTTCATGTAAACTCCTGGCCTCGTGTCTGTGGTCCATGTTGAATTCTGTGCTAATGGTAAAAACAATACTGGTCAGTTTTGACACATTTTGATCAGTATGCCACAAGAACCATCATGGAAGCTCACATGTTATTCTATGCTTCCCAGAATCACACTAATCATGCTAAATGAATACATAATTTCTATGTAGTACTGTATAGGATCTCTAGAGAGACAATTGCATAAGCCACCAACTATTAGGGGATATGTGCAGAGTATTGATATATACAGTATATGGCTCTTTTTTTTTTTAAATGGTTATTAACATTTTTGTGACTCAGTGATGTACAAAGATTCCTTGAATAGCTATTTTACTTCTGTCAAGGAAGGCATGTCTAATCGGTGAAGAATGTTTGTATCTTTTTGGAGATTTTTTTTTTCTTGAACAATACACAAAGTCGCATTTTTCTAGTGACTTGATTATACCAGCAAGAGATTATGTTAAACATGATTGTCATCCTATGTTAGATATAAAAATGGAATCATTTTTTTTTAATACCTTGTGGCTTCTACAAACTTCTGGTAGGATTGAAGCTTGTAAGTGGATAACTAAGAATGGCAGCCTCAAGGTCTCAGGCTGTGAAATTTAGAGATAATTCATGGACAGTTATTCTAGTATTACTCCTCAAAGTGTCTGTCTGTCTCTCTATCTCTATCTCTATCTCTATCTCTATCTCTATCTCTATCTCTATCTCTATCTCTATCTATCTATCTATCTATCTATCTATCTATCTATCTATCTATCTATCTTGTTTCCCCAAAAATAAGACATCCCCTGATAATAAGCCCAATTGGGCTTTTGAGCACATGCACTAAAATAAGCCTCCCCCTGAAAATAAGCCTTCCCCGAAAATATTTAAACGCAGAGCTAGAAATCAGGTAAGATGGCAAGAGGAGCCCCATCTTGCTTCACACGCTCCAAAATAATAAGACCTCCCCGAAAATAAGGCCAAGTGCTTATTTTGGGGTTCAAAAAAATATAAGACAGGGTCTTATTTTCGGGGAAACACGGTATCTATCTATCTATCTATCTATCTATCTATCTATCTATCTATCTATCTATCTTCAGTTTGCTATGAATACAGGCAGCAGAATTGAATGATAAAGTATTTACTTTACATGCAGAAGGTCTGAGGTTCAGTCTATGACAGATGTAAATAAGGTAGGAAAATCCCTTGCTTTGGGAGACATAAATATGCATAACACTGGGCTCAGTGACCCAAAACTTTAATTAGGTACAAGGGTGGAGTAAAAGCGTGTATTTTACCATATAGTTTCTATTGCAACAACTTTTCTATGTGTCAGGAGCCATGGGAAACTGAACTCCCTTATGGTTCTCAATGCCTGTGAAAGTAGTAATCATGGCATAGTGAAAACCTTGGGGTAGTGCTCTTCTTTTCCTAGGGGAGGAAGGAAGTACCAAGGCTTAGCATGACTAATAAAAATCTTCTAAAATATTATTGTGCGATGGTGATCTAATGTTCTGATATTTCACACACTATTCATCTGGGAATAATTTCTTCCACTCTGTTGTGGTGGTCAGAGCGAAAGATAGAGTGAATTAAACATATATCAAACTGCACAAAATGACTATATCAGCGATAAGGGTGTGGTGCCCCCAAATACCTTAATAGAACATATGCTGACGCTTCCGGTGAAGTCTTGCTCATGGAAAACATTACTATTTTTAGCCATGTGGGGAATAAATCTTCTAGGCTTCTCATCTTTTATCTACAAAGCCACTTTCCAATAGCACTTCTCACCATAGAACAGTTAATGTTGATAATAATGATGACAAATTGCTTTGCCTTTAAAAAGAGAGGTGTTATCGTTTACACATGTGACCTAAAAAAAAGGAGCTGTGCATGAAGTGTCTGTAAAAGGAGATATGAACCTAACAGAAATGTTCACTATCAGCAGTGGGTTTCACATTTTGTTGCTAATGGTTTGCTCCATGCGTGCATGCCTGCTTTGTGCATGCACACACCTTCCACGCATGTGCCTGGCCTTCCATGCATGCGCTTTGCTCACTCGTGCACCTTCCATGCATGTGCCCAGCCTTAAAACCGTGCCTAAATAGACAGCATAGAGCCAGGGTGGGTGGGCGGGTGAGCAGGTCCACCCATGATCTCCGCCAGCGGTTCACCTGAACTGGTACAAACCGGCTGAAAACCACCTCTGTTCACAATCAGTTGTTTTAAGGTTCCAAAATTCAATCCATGCACCTTCATGGTTTACATCAATTACCTAAAATGTACTGTAGTTCCCTTTCAAATATGTTGGTGTAGAACTCTCATCATTTCCACCTAATGCACTACAACAGTGTGTCTTAACCTCAGCATGCTGAGTGGGGAATTCAGGGAGTTTAAATCTACACATCTTAACACAGAAGTGCTTTTTCAAAAGGCAACTGGACTTTCTTGGGGTTCCCCCCCCCCCTTGAAAATATTTTGCTTCTCATCCAAGAATTCAGTCAGAACTGAAGAAACTTCTTGGATGTTTTCAAGGGGGGGGGACCCCAAGAAAGTCCAGTTGCCTTTTGAAATTTGAGACAAACACGACCTGAATGGTTGAGAATCTGCATAGAAACACATTTTTTAACATTGTTGAAGTTGTAGAGGCGAGGCTGTAGAGCCAGTCATCTTAGCTGGTTAATAAGTGTAGGGCCAACACCAGAAGAAGATAGGTTCCTCTGTCCTAATGATGTTGCAGAGATGGTCAAAGGATACTTCTCTTTATTCTTTAAGGACAATTGTCCAAAGTGCCTTTATATTTTTTCAGTAAGTAGCCGTTCTAGGGGAAAAAAAGATAATTTTAGCTGACACAATTGTGATCTGTTGAAATTACATGCACTCTCATTCTTTTGTCTGATGGGATAAGATACCTATAACATCCTGACTACCTCTTCTGCAGAAGTATGGAATCAATGTCAAATAAAGGTTATTAAACACATCCCTTAGAATATGAAGGAAATAAGAGAAAATGAGATGCTGTGTATCAAGAGAGCTGTCTAGACAAAATATTATACTTGTCAGTAGAAGCTGTTCAGGACCTTGGGCCAAACCACCCTTAGTCCTGCCAAACAGACAGCAACGGAGCCAAGTGCTCTGTTCATATGTCATGGACCCATGTCTAATGTAGAAGTAAATCCCATTAAATCCAGAGGAATTTACTCATAGAGCAGCAGTCCACATCTCTGGCTTAGATCAATATAAATTGCATAATTTTGGTAGTTCTTGAATCATAAGGCTGGAAGGGATCTCAGAGATCTTCTAGTCCAACTTCCTGCTCAAGGCAGGAGCCTTATACACAGTCAAATTGTTGTTCAGTCTATTTTTCAAAACTTCCAGTGATGAAGCAGCCACAACCCTAGGAGGTAAGCTATTCCATTGATTTATTGTTGTCACTGTCAGAAAATTTCTCCTTACTTTTGTGTTGGATCTCTCTTTATCAAGCTTCTACCATTACTTATTATCCTGCCCTCTGATGCCTTAGAGAATAAATCAATCCCCTCTTTGTGAGAGCCTCTCAAGTATTAGAAGAGAGTTATCATGTTCCCCCTAATCCTTTTCTTCAATAGGCTAGACATATCTAGCCCCCTCCACTGTTCGTTATACAAAATAGCCTCCAGACTGTTTATCATCTTTGTTGTGCCTCTCTGCACACTTTCCAGGGTCTCAAATCTTTTTTGTATTATGGTGCCCAGAACTGGATGTAGTATTCCAGTTCGGTATACAGCAGTACTGTCACTTCTTGTTGCCTTCACACTATTACTCTCTTGATTCAGCCTAGGACATTTTTTGGCAGCTGCCATACACTGCTGCCTCATACTTATGTGATGGTCCCTCAGGACACCTAGATCTCTCTCACATTTACCAGTTGAGCCAGGTACCACCTATTCTATTCCAATTCCATTCCAATTCCAAAGAAACGCAATGACAAAGAATGTTCAAACTATCGCACCATTGCACTCATTTCACATGCTAATAAAGTTATGCTTAGAAACCTACATGCTAGGCTTCAGCAGTATGTGGATCGAGAATTACCAGAAGTACTGGCAGGATTTCGAAGAGGCAGAGGAACTAGAGATCAAATTGCCAACATACGCTGGAGAAAGCTAGGGAGTTCCAGAAAAACATCTACTTCTGCTTCAATAACCATGCTAAAGCCTTTGATTGTGTGGATCACAACAATTTGTGGCAAGTTCTTAAAGAGATCGGAGTACCAGACCAGTGGTGAAAACTGAACCGGTTTGCTACCGGTTTGCTGGCCCCACATGCGCGCTGCACACCAAGCGCATGCTACATGTGCATGTGCAGTGTGCACCAAATGCACGCTGTGCATTTAAAAAGCTACTGGTTTGGTTGAATCATTAGTTAGTTACCGGTTTGGTTGAACCGGTAGTTTTAAAAAGCTATGATCCGATGATCAGCTGTACCACACGGTTTAGCTTTGCTACAAAGCTGATTCCCCCCTCCCCCCACTGTTCTACTTACCTTCCCAAGCCTCCTTTTGGTGCTTTTTAAACTACCGGTTCAACCAAACCAGTAGCTAACTACTAGTTCGCCCGAACCGGTAGTTTTTATCACTACTGGTTCGCCCGAACTGGAGTGAACCGGTAGCATTTCACCCCTGTACCAGACCATCTTATTTGCCTCTTGAGAAACCTATATGTGGGTCAAGAAGCAACAGTGAGAACTAGACACGGAACCACTGATTGGTTCAAAATTGGGAAAGGAGTCCGGCAAGGCGGTATACTGTTGCCCTGCCTATTTAACTTATATGTAGAGCATATCATGAGAAAGGCGGGGCTAGATGAATCAAAAGTTGGAATTGAGATTGTTGGGAGAAATCTCAACAACCTCAGATATACAGATGATACCACTCTAATGCCAGAAAGTGAAGAGGAACTAAAGAGCTTCTTGATGTGGGTGAAGGAGGAGAGTGCAAAAGTTGGCTTGAAACTCAACATTAAGAAACATTAATAAAACGAAGATAATGGCATCCGGCCCAATTTCTGGCAAATAGATGGGGAAGAAATGGAGGTAGTGACAGATTTTATTTTCCTAAATAAAACAGATGGGGACTGCAGCGTCTTTTAAGAAATTAAAAGACGCTTGCTCCTGGGGAGGAAAGCTATGGCAAATCTAGATAGTTTACTAAAAAGCAGAGACATCACCCTGCCAACAAAAGTGTGTGTAGTCAAGGCTATGGTTTTCCCAGTTGCAATGTATGGTTGTGAAAGTTGGACCATAAGAAAGGCTGAGCACCAAAGAATTGAGGCCTTTGAACTATGATGCTGGAGAAGACTCCTGCAAGTCCCTTGGACTGCAAGGCGATCAAACCGATCAGTCCTAGAGGAGATCAACCCTGACTGCTCTTTAGAAGGCCAGATCCTGAAGATGAAACTCAAATACTTTGGCCACCTAATGAGAAGGAAGGATTCACTGGAGAAGAGCCTAATGCTGGGAAAGATTGAGGGCAAAAGAAGAACGGGACGACAGAGAATGACATGACTGGATGGAGTCACTGAAGCAGTCGGCGTGAGCTTAAATGGACTCCAGAGGATGGTAGAAGACAGGAAGACCTGGAGGAACGTTGTCCATGGGGTCGCAATGGGTTGGACATGACTTTGCAACTAATAACAACAAATGAATTTAGGGTCCCCCCCCCCCGCCTAAGTACAGGAGCTTTCTTTTCTAACCAGTGAAGGCCTTTATTATTCAGGCAGCCATGAAGGCCTTTAACATCATTAAGACCACCATTGAGGCCTTTATCATTCAGGAAGAACTCTGTTGAATGTAACTCCTGGAATCTCCCTACATTTAACAGGGAACCTTTGGTGACAAAGTGTTAACAATATAGGCTGACATTGACGTAAAACTCTTGATTTTGAACCTGAGAAACATGTGATAAGAGTTAAGCTGTGCAGTCAGTAAGCTTTGTGAATGAAGCAGATGCATTTAGGAATAATGAGCTGTTCAAAGGGCCCAACATCTTATGTCTCTTTAATTAGTAATGGAGGAGAACATTGCTGAGATTTAGGAAAAGAAATTGCTAATTGTAGTGAGGGTGCCGATCTCTGAAAGATCACCATCCATCTCCCTCCCTTTAGTGCTCGTTTTATTATGGAATGCTGCATTAAAGCTTTAATAGGGTCTCTATTAACTGACAGATGGTTCCCGGAGTCTTTTTTAAACATGATGACCAAAGAAGCACTGCAACCTTTTCAAGTTACACTTCAGCAGATTATTGACTCCCGAGATCTTAAAAGATTTTCCTGTTTCCCTTGGAGTATTATGACTTAATTCTATTTGATTCTTTCTGCTTTAAAAAAAGAACCATGAGATTATCTCTAAAGAAAGGGAACGTGGGGACTTTGCAGCCAGGAGATCTGCAGTATGGATGTAAACAAAGTTAAGGCGAGAGAGAAAAAAATACAATCTTATTACAGTGTGAACATGTGCAGGTGGATGCAGAAGTTGTAGCCACTGGGGCTTTTTATTCAAGTGGTGTCAGGTATAGGATTGCATCCTTCCCCTTGTTCAATTTCCCTGGAATTTCCTGATTAAAAATAAATGAAGGCAGCAGCCCTTGAGCTCCACATCTGCTGCTTGGTAATGTCTATTTGTTACATTTTATCCCATTTCTTCAAATGGTGAGAAGTTTTAGAAGTTTACCAGTCCTTCTGTTCTCTTTGGATGGTTCTAGTGCAGGCTTTTTGATACTTTAATGTAGTTGCATTTTTTTATCATTGTTTACTTCTGTGTTACATTTTTGATCTACACAATAACTTGTGTGAATTACAAGGCTGAGTTCAAATATGCAGAAGATAGGTAAAGCCAACATGCACTAATTTCCTCCAATTTATTGCTGTAAATTCTTGGATCCTTATACTTTTAGAATACTGGGATGAAGAAAGTTGACTTAAATTCTCTAAATCTCAGCTAAAGTCCACCACTATTGATTCTCAATGATTCTCAATCAACCTTTTGTTGATGCTGGTAGTGTACAAAGTTCTGTGTGTGATTCACTGTCTTGTTTTAAAACTGAGGTATTGCACCAGAGTTACCTTGACCTACTAGGATGGGGAGCAGAGGTGGTATTCAGCAGGTTCTGACCAGTTCTGGAGAACTGGTAGTGGAAATTTTGAGTAGTTCGGAGAACCGGTAAATACCACCTCTGACTGACCCCACCCCCATCTATTCTCTGCCTCCCGAGTCCCAGCTGATTAGGAGGAAATGGGGATTTTGCAGTAACCTTCCCCTGGAGCGGGGAGGAAATGGAGATTTTACAGTATCCTTCCCCTGGAGTGGGGAGGGAATGGAGATTTTACAGTATCCTACCCCTGCCACGTCCACCAAGCCACGTCCACCAAGCCATGCCCACCAAGCCATGCCACATCCACCAAGCCAAGCTCACAGAAGCAGTAGTAAAAGTTTTTGAATCCCACCACTAGTGGGGAGGTGACTGGAGAGCATCACATTCCTGCCATTGGTCTTTCCCTTTGTTAATATACTGAAGTTACTTATGAATATTTACTGTTGTGATTCTCCTCTAGAATGTCTGTAAAATGCCTGATCTATGTCAAGATTCATAATATTCAACTGGTATTTGAGGTGATACTATGTGCTGATAGTATCCCCAAAGAATGCTACTGTCAACTGCTAAAGATCAGAAAATGGCTTTTCTTTTGTTTGCCATCCATGAATGGGACAAGAAATTTGGATAGGACCATTTTATTATACCCCCATTTACACAGATCCACACAAAGGAACAAGGGCACATTAGAATTGTAAATAGTTTTGTAGTAATTCTCTTTTATTCTTATTGACATATTTCTCAACACTCTTTGTTGCCAAATTCTGTCCCAACTCTGTTGCCCTATTTGTATCTTCAAATCAGTTTCCCATACCATCTTTCCTAAATTTCCCCTCTCCTCTTCCTCCAACAATATTTTATAGATACCGCTCATTAAGCCTTTTATCCCTTTATTTTCTTCCTTTACAGTTTGATTTTTTTCAATTAATTCCTCAAACCTCGTTAACTCTCTACACTCTCCATTTTCTCTTATCCAATTTTTAGTCCATTGTTCCACTTGGTTATAATTTAACCAAGACAACCGTTTTCCTCCTAGAACCTCTTCCAATTCCCCACGTGTCCTCATTCCTCCTAACCATTCCCTTAATTTCATTTTATTTTTCTCTTTTAAAATTTCATTCACTTTATTCTTCAAATTCCCTGGGAACTTTTCCAAAATTACTACAAAATGGTATGGAGGTGGTACTTAACTCCGGTTAGATTAAGCAATATGAATCAGCACTATTCAGATAACTGTTGGAGAGGTTGTGGGGAAAAAGGAACGTATTTACATATGTGGTGGGATTGTAAATTTGTGCAAAAATTGTGGAAGATGGTGTTTAAAGAATTGTAAATAATTATATGAAAAAGCTATGACTTCTATCAAGAAGTCTGAAAAACCATTATATAGAGACCAAATGCCCAGAAGAGGGGAACAAAATGCTGCATTTAAAACTGTAATCACTAGTAATAATAGTACTCTCCTAGCAGTTCTGTTTCCCCATTAATTGAATATCTTTAGTAGGGAATAAGCTCTGAAGTACAGTACACATTGAATATTCATTTGTTTGGCAAAACTTTCTTTGAAGTCCTTTTGACAAACTACAGGGATTTTGATGTAAGCACCAGTGCCAAGAGGATTGAAGTATATAGATAATAAAGCACTTATTCATTAGTGACCTTGAGGTGTTAATTGTGGCTCTGGGAATTATTTCAATTCAACATTTATTATAAAGTTTGATCAAATTGAATTGGGACCCACAAAGTGGAACCAGCGTATTTCAGCTGACGCAGAGCACCCTTTTAGGGATCACCAACTTGGCAGCTGAGTTCGGTGTGTTCTTAAATCCCTTCTACCGGGAAGTTGGTAATGTCAGAATCTCATGTTTTAAGGATTGCTCTGCTTTTTCCTCATTCTTTATTTATAGAACTTCACCTGTTCCATTCTGTGGTGCACTTGATCGATTTCTTACAAATTTCTCTCTTTGGTCAGATCTTGATTAGCTCACAGACTTTCTGAAAGCCGTGTTAATTAGTACTCCTTTCAAATATCTGATTTTGCTATGATCTGCATATTCAGTATGCGTGTACAAGAGTGTATTGACTTAAACTCTCAGTCTCAGAGGAATGTGAGAAATGTTATAGGAACTATGTTGAAGAGTTTAAAACTATGTTTTAGAGGTCACGGCTACGTGTGACTTCTGATGATGAAGTGATGTGGCTTTGATGTATTATACTGTACTGTACTGTTGTCTGTATCTATATGATAATACATTCATTTATTTTTCTTTAGCGTACAGAATTTATTTTGCCTTGCACCAGCATTTTCAAGTCTTGCATCTCCCTTAATTTAGATGCTTTTTAGCATCAGGAAGAACCAAGGTAACCAATGATATTGCTTCCTTCAGTTCCACGTACAGAAATCCTCTAACATTGGCAGTAAGATGGCATCCTTCACCTATCTGAAGACAGCAAAGTTATTTAGTGGGGTTTCTATTCCTAGCAGTGAACAAGATGTCAATATGTAAAATAGAATATTATCTCGGGTGCTGGGTGGGCGCATAAGGGGAAAAAACATAGTCAGAAGAAAGAAGGAGTCTGCGGCCTTCAAATTTCATGGAGGGTATTGATCCATCATCTGTGTAGAAATAAGGTTATTCTACTAGTACAAGTGGCTTCTGTAGATGGAATAATACTAATTTTAGAAGTGCAATAGACCTTCCTCTTGGGCTTGCTCTGCTCATGGAAAACTTCAAAGCATGAAGCAATACTACAAACCCTTCCCATTTTGGTTGTTCAACAAGTAATATTTGGAGGCATACTGCTTTAGAACTGGAATACTATACGTCATGGTCAGTAGCTGTTGATAGCTTTATGCTTATAAATTGGTTTCCATTCTTTTATACTTTTCAACATCTTGTTGCAGCAAATACTACAGTTTAATTGTGGTGGGTGGACCAATTTCCCCATTCAGGTTTTCTTGAATAATCCTCAACACTCCAAGGCAGCCACATCCCTTCACTAACCTGCTTTCCACCCCCAGGAGCATAACAAATTAAAGTTTAATTTGTGTGTATTGTTTGGACTGCTAAATTGGCTATTCCCACCTAGTCACATGACCACTTAGCCACGCCCACCCAGCCGGTCTGGCCCCCCCAACAATCTGAGGGACTGTGAATTGGGCCCCTGTTTAAAAAGTTTGAGGACCCCGATCTATATCCTATAAACCAGTCCAGAACATGGGTGCATTGGCTCCCAAGACATGTAATTAAAGGTGTCGATTATCTGTAAAGCCCTAGATGGCACAGGACTGGATTATTTGATTACCAGTCCTTGATGGTATTTGTCTGTACCACATGTTCTAATAGAATTAACATACTTCAGGTTTCTTCTTCCAAACAATGCCTTCTGGGAAGACTAGCAGGTATTCCTTTTCTGCTGTAGTGCCTGCCCTCTAGGATCATCTCTCCCCACCCCCCAATATATGTGGTTCGTCCTGACCCTGTGGGCTTTTAGAACAGTGTTTATCCACCTCAACCACATGCTAAGAGTTGAAGCCCATGTACCTTAGAGTTGCTGGGTTCTGAAACATTGCTTTAGAAATACTGTACATTTAAAACCCGGTTCTTTTCAGGCAGCCAGGATAATTGGAGGTCCTACCTGGAGATTGTAAAATAAATTTGGATTCCCAACCATCTATTATTCTGAGTGTTGTTTTTAACTATATTGGCCTGTTGTTTGTTTACATTGCTGTTTGTTGATTGTACACCACCCAGAATCACATTTGTTCTAATCGGGTGATGATATAATTTCATAAATAAATAAAGGGCTCTACTTTCTCTACACAATGTATTATTTTATATACTTCTATCATCCTTTCCCCTCTGCTTAAGCTAAATAGTCTAAATATTTCATTTTCTTTTACCGCAGAGGAAATGTCAATTCTTCACTTTAAGCCTCTATTCTGCATCTCCAGGCATTTCCTAGGTGCAGAAGGATGTATAATGAATATGGATAACTGAACTGCATCTCTGCATTCAGAGTATCAGAGTACCAGCATTATAACAATTCTATTGGACTCCTCGATAATCCTCTTAACCCGTTTACAGAAGGGGCCACTAGGCACTGCTGCCAGCAATGGATTGAGTAACCTACCATTTGCCTGTTCATATCTCTGTACTGAGTATGTTGACAACTTTCACGTTGACAGCTCCCTGGCCCCATTCTTTTCTCCCTGTCTTTTGCATTTCTAATATGCCATGAATCTAAAATGTAGCCTGAATTGTTATCCTGCCTGCAAAATGTAATTTAATTTTTTCCTTCTCTTAGTGTTTGATGAGAACCCCTTTGTACTTTCATGCTTTAATACAATCTGGCACATAATTACAAATGACTCACCGATAATCTCAGTCATGGAGCTCTCTGAAATTAGATGCTAATTCAGCCTAGAATCTGTGTAGCAAGAACTAAGAGAAGTTGATTTGTAATTATTTCAGGGTGATTCTTTTCCCCATTTTCCTTTTAGCAGGGAGTTGCGCTACAGACTTTTAGAAGCTGAGAAGTCAATAGATCCCATTTTTCAGGCTACAGTCTCAAATAGCCGGGATGATCCATGTAGATTTTCATCAACCCTGGGCTATGAGGGTTGAGGTGGGGAATATTCACTGTAACCCACCTAATAGAATGTCAGCAAACATATATAGTCCAAATAAATCCAAACAAGGAATTTCCTATAAACCAAATAGGACTTTCCCTGTTAACCAGAATATTTCATGGATGGGCCAAGTTGGATGTCATGAGGAAACATGGCTGCCTTTTTTGGCATCCTTCACACCTCCTCCATGATTGTACAGTAAAAGAGGGTGCCACAATATATTTATTTTTTCTTTATGATGGTACTTGCTGACATTTATATTGGATCTGGTCAACTCCATGCTTCAGGATGTGTCTTCAGAAGAATTCTGCCAGCATTTCCAGGCTGGTGGTGGCCATAGATAAGAGCCAGCTTGGAAGCTGTTATTTTGGTACTCCAAAATGAAATAGACTAATGCAATGTTTCTCAAAGACATTGCATATAAATAAATAAATAAGTAAATAAATAAATAAGTAAGTAAGTAAGTAAGTAAGTAAGTAAGTAAGTAAGTAAATAAATAAATAAATAAATAAATAAATAAATAAATAAATAAATGGACATTGACTGTATTGTTACCTAATACTGAGCGCAGTAGATCATACTGGAATGCTGGTATCCCTATTGGGTTGCTACTATTCATGTTATCATCCTAGTTGGAATTTAAGTTTTACCCAGGGATCTATAATTAGCACTGTATATATGTAGGAATAAAACTGGGTTCCTTGAGATTATCTAAAGACAGGTTCTTAACATCCAAAAGGACAATCAAGTTTATTAAGGAAGTTGCCTGCTCCCATAGAAAATCTATGATATTTCTGAACTTTCTGCCTATTACTTCTGCCAAGAAGTAATGGGCAGAAGAGAGATCCAACCTAGGACCTAAGGAGAAATTTTCTGATAATGAGAATAATTAATCAATTGAATAGCTTCTCTCCTGGAGTTCTGGCTGCTCCATCTGGCTGGAGGTTTGGAAAAATGGACTGGACAGCCATTTGACTGTAATGGTACTGTATAAGGCTCCTGCCTTGAGCAGGGAGTTGGACTAGAAGATGATTCTAAACAGAGAAGACCACCAAAAAAAACCCCCAAACAAACAAACAAAAAAACACCCCAAGATAAATTTCAGCATTGTTGTGGGAACCAATTTAGTTTTCATAAGAATCCCTAGAGGTATCAAATTGAGATCAAAATCAAAATAGCTCAGGAGTCTCAGCTCTTGAACCTTCAGAGCCATCAACTAGAATGCCATGGATACTCAAGCACGAATCTGTTCCTGCGTCACTTGGAAGCATTCTACATGTAGATTCAGTGCAGTACAATTTGGCGCCAGCTCTCTGCCTTCTCACAAGATTGTTAGATGAGCCCATTTATTTTGGCTGCAGGGCAATCCAAATTGCAAGCAAAACTAAAAACAAAGGTTTATGGAACTTTTGGGAGTCAATGTCCCCAGCGCCTGCCCTGTTCCCTCTGCCTCTTAGCCCCTGAGCATCAGCTATCATAGCAGCTCCACAGATGGGAAAGTTGGCTTGACATAATGGGTAATATAGAGTCTTAACTGTTTCTTTCTATTTTTCAGCAGGGAGGTGCAAAGTACTAGGCTGCTTCAGTGTTTAACTACCTTTTCTGTCCCATTTGGATGGAGTGTGCAATGAGGACATTTTAATGGGTCTCCAGTCTCTTCCACGCTGGATTCAGGGGGTTCCACCCTCCTTGGTGGAGGATCGCCTTTCACTCCACCACCTCTGGGCTATCCCCTTTCGTTAGCTGTCCTCTTCAAGGTTTTTCATTGCTGTTATTGGCTTCCAGACATGGAAAATCGGGCAGGAGAAGTGGAGATTCCAATTCCCTGCACCACACCAGCATGATGGTACCCCGGAAGTATTCTATTCTATTCTATTCTATTCTATTCTATTCTATTCTATTCTATTCTATTCTATTCTATTCTATTCTATTCTATTCTATTCTATTCTATTCTATTCTATTCTATTATTTTCTCTTTTCTCTTTTCTCTTTTCTCTTTTCTCTTTTCTCTTTTCTCTTTTCTCTTTTCTCTTTTCTCTTTTCTCTTTTCTCTTTTCTCTTTCCTATTATTTTCTATTTTCTATTCTATTGACTTCAGTGATGGCCCGGAAGTGTCTCTGTATAAGTTCTGGTTCTACGTCTAAGATGTAGGTATTTTGTTTAGCCCTTTCTTCTTCTGCTGCCATCACTGTAGCCTATAATCACAATTAGAGGTGTTTCAGAAACGTGTCTAATTTCAAAATTGCTGTCAGGATCTCATGCCACTTTCACAGCTTTCAATGAGTAATTTAATAAAGTTGGAATGATAGATCGGTGGCTAGATAGCTTCATCCTATTACAGATGCTCAGGTTTGATTGCAAAGGACCAGAAAAACACATATCACATAATAAAAATGTGGGCATAAGTACAGATGCTAGGGATTTATTGCTTTCCCCTTTTCTGTGGATTGGAGGTAGAAACAGTTTGTTGCTCTAAGAATAACAGCAACCAGCTGTTGGACATTGATTGAATGGTGTTTTTTGCTGACTCCTATTGGTCATTTGTAGGAAGAGCTCTGAGTGGCTCATTGTGTTCTTTCTGTGTTCTCAGCATGCCCTCACCATTAGGAGGTCAGCAGGAGTGGAGATGATTGGCAGGTCTCTTCAAACTATTTTTTGAAGAATTGGGGAGTGGAAGTAATTCTATGTGGAAGTGCTCATCACCTAATTAAGACTTAAAAGTGCGGTTTTTGAATTATTGGGAGACTGCTGTTGAGCTAAAGCAACACTGTATATCAGTGCAACATAACAACATATATTATTTTTGGGTTTTGGTATACATTTTAAAGATTGTTAACATAATTTAAATAGAATGGTGTGTGTCCATTTCAGACATTCTGGTGCCCTCCAATTCGTTGGTCAAGCTTTTTTATTTCAATGGAAGAAAGACACTGCTCACATTTTTTTTTCTTTGTAAGGATCAGGGCCGGAGATTCAAAAAAATAAAACAGAACAATTCTGCATTTCCTTTTTTCACTTTTAAGTTCTTTGATGCCAAATACAAATGGAAATTTGCTCTGCCTGGAGGAAGGGTGTTCAATAGTGTGTAAGTGTCTGTGAGGCCCTGCTTGTCAATCTAGTGCCATGATGGCGAACCTATGGCACGCGTGCCACAGGTGGCACCCAGAGCCATATTTGTGGGCACATGAGCGTTGCCCTAGCTGAGCTCCAGCGCGCATGTGTGTGCTGGCTAGCTGATTTTCGGGCCTTCCGATCCCACCAGAAGTTGGGAAATGGGCTATTTCCAGCCTCTGGGGGGCCTCTGGGCGGGTGTAGGAGGCTGTTTTCGCCCTCCCCAGGTTCCTAGAAAGGCTCTGAAGCCTGGAGAGAGCAAAAAACAGGCCTACCAGGCCCACCAGTAATTTTTTGCCATTGCGTGCCAAAAGAGGGAGCGCGGGGGTCGACACGTGCATGCATGAGGGGTGGGGTATGGGGGCATTGAATTATGGGTGTGGGCACGGGCACGCATGATGTCCCCACGCTCCCCGCGCTTTTGGCACGCAACGGCAAAAAGGTTAGCCATCACTGGTCTAGTGTATTGCATGTACAATGCAAGATTCAAAGGAAATCTGCATGACCTCTTCTTATTTTCCATTGTCTTTAATGGAGCAGCAACTACAGGTGGCAGGTTGAAGCAAAGCTGGTTTAGTTTGTCCTTCAAAAGCTTATTGAGATAAGAGGCCATTGGTCTTAGGAGCACATGGATTTCAGCTGTTATCTTCAAAGGGGAGATACACAGGGAAGGAAATATTTCATCCTTTCAAAACTCAATTGGTCTGGAAGCAGTGACACTGTATGCCCTGTACAGGGAACTGTCATACGGATTTGAGCTTGCTGCTCCCACTGTATGATCCCGAGAAAGCACTGCAACAGGACTTAATCAAAGCTACCCCTTTAGTCTGACTGAGCAGAGAGCATCAGTTCAGATTGTGTTCAGGGCAGGATGCTTTGATCTTTAGAGAAAGAGAAATGCAAAACAATTGGTTAAGCAAGACTGAAAGCTTATCTAGGCCAACATCTTCCTCTCTGTGACCAATCAGATGTTTCTGAGAAGTACATATTAGGGCAGGGAGGTCAAACTGGCAGCCCATGGGCCGGATGCGTCACATGCAGGCCACACCCACTCCAGCTCCGCGAAGGGGAAAAACATCATGATACGTCACATGACAGCAATGTGACGCCACGAGTTTGACACCCGTGTGTTAGGGAGTCTACAGGAGGATATCGTAAAAAAAAAAAAAACCCAAGAGGGCCACCACAATGATGTGGTCAAAGCCATGCCTGTTTTGGATGTGTGTTGCATTTGTAATGCATATTTTTTTTTTTAAAAAAAGCACAATCTAGATTGTACAATTGGGGCTGCCAGCTTAATTTTTTGGATGATACCCTGCAGACACGCCTGTATAAATAGGCCATGAAAATATCAAAAACCTATGTTCCTTACAACAGTCACTATAACTCTGGAGTTCCTGGGGAAGTATTTAGCCATAATAAAGAACAGATACTAGTAGCATTTCATTTCTCCATGAATTAGCATATTTTTTTTTTTAAAAAAATCCATGGATTGTAAATGTTATCATCACATCTTGCATCTGAGAGTTTCAGAAATTTCTGAGCTGTATGAAGTATTTTGCTTGTCCTGAAACATGTAATACCAGTTTCATCAACAAAGGTCACCATGAACATCACAATGGAAATGATGAATTAAAAATTAGCATTGGGTTGTGGAAGACTGATTTAATGTTATATGAAGATGAAACTCGTGATAGTGTAATTAAAAAAAGGTTCAAAAGAAAAAAATGGGTTTGATGGATTTCCGTTTTGCAAAATGGCTTGAACAATACAATTAAGGAAAATGAACTTATGCTAAACGAATGCATGATATACTTCTTAAAGTCCCCCAGGTAGAAATAATTTGTCCTTAATACTGTATGCACTCTGTGAAAGCAATCCTATGTATCCTTACACTGGAGCTGAAGTTCTTTCAGTACAAAAGGACTCGGTAAAGCAATAAACCTTTTTTCTTAAATGAAGTTCAAGTAATATCAGCTGGGAAATAATGAAGGCTGCTGGGAGCTATAAAGATTCACAGGTGCAGTAAATTAATATAACATACCTCTTAAATTTTGGATCTTTCTAATTGCATGTGTTAGAGTTGCCTTTGCACAGATGTATACATACCAATACATGTATGTGTTCAGACAGAAGCAGCATTAATGACTATGCATTTCTGCATTAGGCTTACTGGTATATCAGTTTGCAGTGAATGTTTGAGACAGCAAAGGACCAGTAGGTCATAATTTCCAACCCCTATTCTAAGTAACATGCTCTGCAATGACTGCTCTCTGGAAAATAAATCTTCAATAGACGAGATTACATTTTATGTGGGAATGTTGAAATTCATTAGCAATTTTACATACAAAGATCTAGAGGAGATGAAGCTCCCTGAATGACAAGACTTATATGCACTGTAATTCCAGATCCTTGAAAGGTTGAACAACCTCTTTCTGCCATGATTTTTCTTGTCCCACTAATGGGTGTTGTGAAGATTTGCTGGTTGAAATCTATGAAACCCTTTGACAGATAAGAGTCAGCTGTACGGCAAATGTACTATTATCTTATTAGTCATGCAGCCTAATTATCTCAACTTGAGAGCTGTATATGAAAAACAGAAAGAAAAGCAATTGATCAAGAGCATTGGAGGAGGACTGCTCATTATCTCACTCAAAGGCCTCTTTTGGCAGCCTCCCCTCTCTTCCCCTCGCAGTGATATTCTGATGCTCTGATCTCTTACAGCAGACGCTGTGGGGCAACCTGGCCCAAACTGGTGTCCTCCAAATGTGCTGAAGTTCACAGTCCACTAGTGGTCGTTGGTTGTATTCAAGGCCCAGGCTTTGAAATATGAGGTGTAAACATAAAGATGTTGTCCCTGACAAGAGGGGGGCCCACTTATATTGCCCTTCCTCTTAGCCACTTTGCTTTGTTTGCAAGTGCAATTCCATCCCTCAGGATCAGCATCTTTCAGATTAACAGAGTTGGAAGGGATCTTGTAGGTCAGTGATGGTTAACCTTTTCGGCACCGAGTGCTGAAACTGGAGCAAGCACCAGAGCGCCAGAACCCAGAAGAGTAGCTGGCGATGGCTCTGCGTGCCACCTCTGGCATGCGTTCCATAGGTTCCCCATAAATGGTTGTAGGTCATTTAGTCCAGGGGTCACCAACCTTTCGGATCTCAGGGACCACTAAATTCATAATTTTAAATCCCGCAGACCACTAATATGATCTGCCTATTGACTGGCTGGGTGGGCGTGGCTAGGTACTCATGTGACTGGGTGGGCATGGTCAACTTGATGTCACTCACAAGCCGGCCTCTACTTGCCCCTCCCCTCCCAGCCACTCCTTGCCTGCCCACCTGGGCTCCTTAGCCCCAACAGGAAGCAGTTATTGGAACTAAGCAGCCACCATGAGAAAGAGTTGGGAAAACAGCTCAGTTCAAATTGGATCTGGCCAAGAAGGAGGCTCAGCAGAAGCATCTCACTGAGGATTACGAGCATAGGCTTTACAAGCAGAGGGAAGACCTGCGGGAGTGCAAGGCCAGGTACTGGCGCCTGGAGGCTCAGCGGGCTGAGATGGTCAGTCAGTTCCAGGCCATGATGCAGTCCCACTGGAACAAGGCCCTCCGGCTCTTCACCACCGGTGGCACTTCCCTCCAGCCTTCACCCAAAGCTCCACACCAGGAGGCTGAAGCAGACCCAAAGTCAGAATTTCTGCCCCCCCTTCTGATCCACAGAAAAAGACCTCGAAGGGGGAGACTCTCTGCAGCAACACAAATGTTCATTGCATGTATCTGGCCCAGGGGCCGTAGTTTGAGGACCCCTGATTTAGTGCAATATAAAAAATGCAAATAATTTTTCTGCAGACCACCACATTTTTCTGGTGGCCACGGACCACCAGTTGGTGACCGCTGATCTAGTCCAACTCCCCGCCAAAGCAGGAAACCCTACACCATTTCTGACAGATGGCAGTCCAGTTTCTTCTTGAAAGCTTCCAGTGATGATCTTTGATGCAAGCTGCAGATTTGGCAAAATTACACAGGTGGAGTCTTCCTTGGACTGGGAAAAGGTGGTACCCATTTTTCAAATGTTACCCCTGTTAAAAAAAAAAGATCAACAAGCCCCTGAACCATGATGCATATGTAAAAAGGAAAAGAAAAAAGTATCATCTGCAACTGCAAACATCGTCTCAGTCTGCTCAGATGAAATATTTATTGCCCAGGAAACAGAATGCCATTTGAAGAGATTTTCAGACTGAGAAATTTGAGTCTTTTCTTTCTTTTTCTTTCTTTCTTTTTTTTTATAAATAGTGAAATTATACCTTTGGTGTTTTGGTGGGGGATGGGAAAGGTAATTGTTCTAGTTTTCTTATGTTGTCATTTTAATTTTGATGGACAATGGTTTACAAGCTATTTCAAGCTTTCTGGATTTCTGAGAATTTCTGCGTTGACGACAGACAAATGCCCAGATGATTATCCATAAAATCCCTATTAATAGGTTTATCATTACAAATAGGTTTGACCAGGCTTGTCCTGATCTGGCCTTTCAGTCCAGGTATCTTGATTGGTTGACCAAAAAGTCCAGAGAAGGACAGCTGTCTATTCAAAAGGTATGTATGAGTGCAGCCATCTGTCACCACTCCACTCTCCCAGGGGTTGTCCACGGGCAGGGAGTGGAGGAGGGAGAGTTTTGCCAGGTGGCCAAACTTGTGCTCTTTCCTTGCTTAGAGAAGATGATTTGAGCCATCTGTCAGAGGGCAGGCACTGAAAGAGCAAGTTCTGAAAGTACGCGAAAGACTGCAGTTTCTGCTTTGCCAGACAAGCTTGTTGATCGCAACCTTTGTCTTGGTTAACTGCTTGGAAATACAGTGAGCTGCCTTTTATTAGGCTGAGGGAAGGTTTATGAAACAATGTGCAAACTTCCACGATAAAAATCCTAGAAAGAAATTGGGAGGGAGGGGGGAGAGGAAACAATGAGGCTTGTGTCTAACCCATCTCCACACTATTTTGTTTTCTTAAAAAAACAAGTGATACAGAGATGGAAGAAAACCCCAGTGATTAATCCTCCCCCCCTCTCCCTCATGGACCACACGCTGGAACGGAAGTAGCACTCCAGAGAGCTTGGCAGCTGCTTGTGTCTGACCAGCTCTTGGTGACTCTCTTCCCAGGTGTTGTTCTTTGTATCAACCCAGCTGCATTTTGGCACATTCCACCTGGTTTTTATTGAGGATTTTGCACAGGATAGTTAACAGCTTGGATCTTTGGAATGAAAGGAGTTAGAACTGTTTCATCAATGAGTAATGTGTGAAACGAGGTTATAAGGGCCTCTCTGGCTATCTGAATGGAGCCTTGTCATGTATCAGTTGCTCTTCATCAGTTTTTCCTCTTGTTCCTTCCTCCCTGCCCTGCCTATGACCCAGACTGCTTAGTACTTATCTCCCTCTGTCTCCGTGGCTTAATGGGAGATAAGAGGAATGAAAGAGCAAGAGAGAAAATGCAGGCACTGTTAATTACTGGGATGACGTGGCACAGAATTACAACTAGCCCAGCCTTTGGGCAAAAGAACAGCAAAGGAGAAACTATCTATCAATTTTGCCTCCAGGGACAAGCAGTTTCTTCAGAAAATGACACAGACATGTGGAATAAAGGAACTGATGCAGACAGGGAGCTCAAGGATGAGGCCAGAATCACCAGGGAAAACAGGGGTCTTACAGCAAGCTGGCATGGACACTCTTACTAGATATAACAGCACTGTCTCATGTCCTTCCTGAATCATATGGCAATTTGAGAAACTGTAAAGTGGCAGTGCAGTGGATTTGATGGGGTTGGCTTCAGTTTCACAGGAAGGATGGGTTGTGATGATCGGATTGCCCATTTCCAACTGGATGTCCTGGTGCCAATACAGGGAAAGCCTTCCAAACCTGTTGGCATGGGGATGCTGGCTGGGGAATTATGGGATTTGAAGTCCAGACATCTTAAAGTTGTGAAGTGTGAAAAATACTGCCCTAGAGTATTCCCAAAATGGCATTGGTTTAGATTTTTCTCCAATTTGGCATCTTCCAGATTGGAAGATTGTTTCCAAATTGCTTTTACCTGCAGCCAGGTACCTAAGGAAATTGGAAGCTGTAGGGCAAAACAACGGGAAAGGGCTGCTTTGGGATGTAAGAAGTTGCCTTTTGAATTTTTAATAAGGCCACAAATAGTTGTGCAAAATTAAGACGGTGTTTCTCTACCCAGCCACTTTTGCAAAGAGGCTTCCGATGAGAATAGCAAAAGAAATCCAGCCAGAGCAGTGGTTTGCCCCGGTTTGGGTGAACTAGTAATGGCGGCGGTGGGAGGCTCTGCCCACCTGCCCAGACGTAATCATGGATGCTTTACGCATGCACAGAAGCGCCACGTGTGCTCCCGATTCCAAACCGATAGCAAAGGTAAGTGGAACCCACTACTGATCCAGAGGCCAGCTTAATATAGCCCCTAAGAAAGGATGACTTAATGCTGTTCTTTCCGTGCTTAGACAAGATGATTGGCTCAATATTTATGGCAGCAGAGACCTATTTGGAATGAGGTTCCTATCACAGAAGGTTTCTACGTAGACCTTTGTGATCTACATGGACACTCTCATGAGTAAGGTTGTTATGGGTGGGATTTGGATGTATACCTCTTTCTGAATTACTTTGAGCCTCATAATATGGAAGACCTATGAGAAGTGCCACTATACAGCTGCAGGCTCAGGATGGGAATCCTTCCAGAATTTAGTTCTGCAAACATCTCAGGAAATCAATGAAACATCTTGGGGAAAGCAGTCTAAAAAGCAGCTCTATATCAGGATATTATCTGCTCTGGGAGATATAATATCTTTGGATTGTGGGTTATATTTGGCCACTGAAAACTGGGCCAGGGTTGCAGTCCAACTTGTGAACAGGATGAAGAAATTGGTAGGGCCAAGACAAAAGTTACATTCCAGTTAATTTAAATTTGATTTTCATTTATTAATTTAATATGATAACTATCTGAGCTTGTAACAACTGTAAAAACTCCCCTCTTACAGTTACACTGGGTGGCAAATTTTAGAGAAGCTTTGGGACTTGTGCATGCTTTTTTGGGCCCATGGAGCCTCAGGTTCCTCCTAGCCCTATGTAGAAAGTCCCAGTGACTCAACCTGGGGTTGTTTCTTCATGAAGCATAGCCTCAGTTATTGAGACATGCTTGAGTGGCATTCTGCTTAAATTAACCCTTTGCTCAGGCCTAGAATTGCCCTTCTGTTCTTGGCACACGTGAAGCAGTGTCTTGTATTTATCAGGGCAGGGAAGACAAAAACAAGCTGCTGCTTGGTTTGTTGTTTCAACCTGCAATTCAGTGTGCCATGCAAGGAAAGGACAGATTGATGTCAACAAGTATTAGCAGAACCTGGGATTCCAGCCAGAGGGACATAAATGTTTGGACTCAGGTGTTTATGTCAACATGGCAATCCATCAAAATCCTCAGACTGAAGTTTGGTAGAGATTAAAAGTGCAATAGGCAATGAGAATAACGAATATGATGCATTGAATTTCAAGGGATGGCAAAGCTGATACCTGGCAAACAGAGATGTATGCTCTTACTCTCCAAAAGCCAGCTGGTGTTTCAGATATAATTTTTCAAGTAGTATGTGCACACAGGGGGAAAAAAAAATCAAATGGCAAGTACCGGTAAGTTGATATATATCAGCATCTCATGCCTGAAGATGACATTTTATGTAGCTATGTTTTGTTCTGGGAAAAAGCAGTGGCAAACTGCTTACCAAGAAAACCGCAAGGATAGCAATAGCACTTAGACTTATATACTACTTTACAGTGCTTTACAGCCCTCTTTAAGCGGTTTACAGAGTCAGCATATTGCCCCCAACAATCTGGATCCTCATTTTACCCACCTTGGAAGAATGGAAGGCTGACTCAACCCTGAGCCTGGTGGGATTTGAACTGCCAAATTGCAGGCATCCAACAGTCAGCAGAAGTAGCCTGGAGTAATGCATTTTAACCACTGCATGGATGTCTGCATCGGGGTGGGTTCTACTTACTTTTATTACCAGTTCGCAATGGGATCGCACGCACACACAGATCGCCGGTGATGACATCCGGGGCGGTGGGTGGGGCCTCCCGCCGGTTTTACTACCGGTTCTTACGAACTGGTCTGAACTGGGGGCAACCCACCACTGGTCTGCATGCTCCTGCTGCTTTCATCAAAATGTGCCCACCAGGACATGTCCATCCATGTATCTGCATGGGAGTCAAGAAGGTCAGTCTGAGAAAAGCTGCATCCTGCTACTGTGCTGCAAGCCCCACCCCTTTTATACTTGTGTCATGTCACACACAGAAAAGCGGTAAGCTTGGGTTGCGTGGTATGACGTGACTTCCCTTAGAGTGAATCTTTTGATCTCTCAAGCAAATGTCACTTTGTGGATGGATCTTGACTGACTTGATTAGAAAATTCAACTTGATTAGAAAGAAACATTTTTAATACATCAACTATGTTCCCATTTGAAGGGTCTGAAATTATTTCCTAAAATTCTAGGGTTATAAAAATACTAACTTTCAAAATGTCTCACATATTGCTCTTTGGCTCCCTGGTTACAGATGCTGTGTCATTACTATTTTTAAAGCCCAAATGCTAGTCTTTCATCTATTTTTTGGATTATTCATGTAGGTGATTTATCCAATGAATCATCTTCATTGAATGAGAAGTCAGTAAATTGTGCCTGTGTATCAATGTTATAAGGAGCAATGCAATGAATGAGGGCCCAATTTATAAGGAAATTCCAATTATCTTCTTAAAGTTAAAGGTTCCCCTTGCACATATGTGCTAGTTGTTCCCAACTCTAGGGGGCGGTGCCCATCTCCGTTTCAAAGCCGAAGAGCCAGCGCTGTCCGAAGATGTCTCCGTGGTCATGTGGCCAGCATGACTAAATGCCAAAGGCGCATGGAACGCTGTTACCTTCCCATCAAAGGTGGTCCCTATTTTTCTACTTGCATTTTTTATGTGCTTTCGATCTGCTAGGTTGGCAGAAGCTGGGACAAATAACGGAAGTTCAGGACCTCTGAACTGCCGAACTTTTTTCTTTCTTTTTTAAAAATAGTTTTTATTAAGCATTTTTACCTTTAAAAAGAGAAAAAAGGACAAAAAAACACAATAAAAAACAAGACAAACATAACAATATATACTATTTTTACAGCCTTCTGCATCACCATGTATATTCTGCTTTTATATTCAACTCTTCTTGAACTGCCGACCTTTCAATCAACAAGCTCAGCATCTTAGCCACTGAGCCACCACATCCCTCTCATTGCCTTCTTAGTCATCTAGAAAGTGCAAAGCAAGACCTTCACTTTCAGTCATCTTAAGATCATCCAGATCGTACTTGATCACAAGATGTTCACTTTGCTCCAAAAGACATTCCATTATTATTTCTATCTGGTTTGTGCTGCCCTATTCATTTGTGGTGAATCACTGTTGTTCTTGGATCCAAGACATTTTCATAGTCCCAGTCAATGGACTGTCCTTCTTAGGATAGGCAGCTATATTACATATAGCACCTTTCCATTCTACAGTTTTATCAGATTTGCTTCCTAATCATGACTTGGACTAGCTACTGTACATGTTAGGTACCTTATTCAGACCCATGTCTCTTAGGAATGCCTTCTTTTTTCTTGTAACATATGAGTTTTACATGTTTTATAGATGCATTCCTCTGCTGTTATGGCAAAAACCAATAGGGACTTAATGAACTGCATTGTCCTCACATATTGGCCTCAGGAACTGAGGTTTTCTCTGTGTCTCCATTTCACGCAGTGACATAACTACCTGCAGATAATAATGGAATGTGGGGAATGAACTTGGAAAAAGGGGAAAAGAGATGTCATTTAGGACAGGGATCTCCAACCTTGGCAACTTTATGACTTGTGGACTTCAACTCCCAGAGTTCCTCAGCCAGCAAAGCTGCCAAGGTTGGAGATCCCTGATTTAGGAGACAATCAGAGAAGAGAGAAAGGAGTCTTAGAGAGGCTTAGCAGTCAGAGAAAGAAACTTAGAAATGAACTGCCCTAATGGATCAAGCAGTTAAAAATGGCAGCGGGAAGTTTGTACTTTCAGATTTGCAAGATTCTGTTAATGTAGTTTTACAATAAAATAGTTTTAATGCATCGAGTCATGTTTTCTGTCTGGTTTACTGGGGAAGGCTGACATCAATCTTGCAAGACCAAAAGTACAAAGCTTCCCACCTCTAACTAACCCACTGGGGTTCCTGCCTCTCTTGTCTGATTGTTTCCTAGGCAGCATCCCTTCTCCTCTTTCCCTCAGGTCATTCCCGTATTCCATTACACGTTCTATCTCTTCTCTATCCATCAGAGATAAGTCTTTCATCCAGGCCTCGGTTTCATCTGTTTTATAGCTTGGATGATTTGATTCCCTGGTGTCTCTAGGATGAAGAAGAGTGCTAGTGATAAGCTTCTTGGAAGCCTTCCACAAGGACTTCTTATATAGCTAAATGAAATCCTTTCAGGGTATCACAAGGAAACAGCAGTTTAATCTCCTGCTATATCAGGTTCATCATGTTTTGGCCTTTCTTTCACATTTGAAATAGCAATAATCTCCTGGCCCCTTTATTCCTCTTGTTGGTAGGTATTTCTCCCTTTTCTAACCTGCTAATGAAATGTTGCAGGAAAGGCCTAACACATCTCAGTACTCTGGCATCCCTGCAATTTCCAGTCATTTCATCACAAATTAAACCCTGAAGTTATAGCCTGCAAGGATGTTTGAAACAGGAATTTCACAGGATCTAACAGCTAGCGATGTGGTGGCGCAGTGGCTAAGATGTTGAGCTTGTCGATCAAAAGTTCGGCAGTTCAGTGGTTCGAATCCCTAGTGCCACGTAACGGGTGAGCTCCCATTACTTGTCCCAGCTTCTGCCAATCTAGCAGTTCGAAAGCATGTAAAAAATGCAAGTAGAAAAATAGGGACCACCTTTGGTGAGAAGGTAACAGCATTCTGTGCGCCTTTGGAGTTTAGTCATGCCGGCCACATGACCAAGGAGATGTCTTCGGACAGCGTTGGCTCTTCGGCTTTGAAATGGAGATGAGCACCGCCCCCTACAGTTGGGACGGACTAGCTCATATGTGCAAGGGGAACCTTTACCTTTTTAACAGCAAGTGTGGTCAAATGGTTGTGTGAGGTGATAAGTTATATTCCAAAACTCAGTCATATTCTGTCTCAGAATGGCATGTTCCATTGGAACTCCATTTTTCCTATCATTTCTTTTAAAGGAGGAAAGAAAGAAAAAATAGTGGCAAGATCAAGAAATTAAATTATATGAATATTTCACAAATGATAAATAAATCTGATGTCCAAATGAGGGTTCTTAAAACACATTGCTGATTTGTATGCAGACTTCCTTTATATTCTGAGTTAATAAGGCAGGACCTCTCATGGATTGGTAACTAGCTACAAAAGAGAATCAGTGGACGGTTTTTGAACTGAAGAGATTTTTAAAGGAGGATCTCCCAGGAAGTCCTCTCACAACCAGTGCTAGATAAATGATCTAGAGCAGTGTTTCTCAACTTTGACAGTGTTAATTTGTGTGGATCTTAATGTTGACAAGATTGAAAAACATTGAACTGGTGTGTCTGAGCCATTAGATGGTCAAGTTCATTAAAATTACTAAATTCTGCAGGAAAGAAAAATTTAAAAAATGCAAATAATTGCATTTTGAAGACAATGGATGCATTGTCTTTTTTTTTTTTTTAATTTGATTTATATGCCGCCCTTCTCCGGAGACTCAGGGTGGCTTACAATGCTTTAAGCAATAGCCTTCATTATTTTGTATATTTTATACAAAGTCAGCTTATTGCCCCCACAAACTGGGTCCTCATTTCACCTACCTTAGAAAGGATGGAAGGCTGAGTCAACCTTGAGCCTTGGAGAGATTCGAACCAGCAGAAATTGCAGGCAGCTGTGTTAATAACAGGGTGCACTAAACCCTTGTACTATCAAGGCTCTTCAAAATGAGAAAGGTAGTTCAATGTAAAATGATGCAGTTTGGCATGCATGCATGCACCCTCCCCCACACATATACATCAAATGTCACTGATAATAATAACTGAGTTGCAAATGATAGGAAATGGGATCTCAAAGCCATCATGGAAAACGCAGGTACAAATATTATCTGTGTGCTGTTGCTGTGTGTTTGCATGTTTTTTTTAAGCAGATACCATGTTTGGAATACTCAGCAAGGGAACTGGAGCTACAACTGCCAATATAGTTTTACAGTGAGATTACACTTATAATGTTGTGTACAGTCTTTCTTATCAAAGTGTAGAGTTGAAAAAGGGGCAAAGGAAAAACAAATGAGACATCCAATCTAATTAGGGGCTATATCAGCTCCTCCTGAGGAAAGAGTATTGTAGCTAGAGATTTATTAGCATAGAACCAAATTGGGCATGGTAATTCGTGGTCAAAATATATAAAAAACATGCTTGGTATGAGGAAAAAATACATAAAGTTTTTCTCCTCTTACATAGGAACAATTTGAGTTCATTCATAGAACTAGAATGTGTTTCTTTACATAATTCATAATTAAATTATGGCCGATCAATTTATAGGATAGAGGGAATGAAAAAAAGTAGAAAATGAATGTTAAATAAGTTAATACTAAAATATCTGTAATTATTGATAGAAAGAAAGGATCACTGCATCCAGCTGAAAAGTGATATTTTCTCTTTTTTTATTTTTTATTTTTCTTTTATTATATATTTTTTTATTTTTTTATTTTTCTATAAATGTTATATGTCTATGTTTGTTTTTAATGTGCTTAAAATAAAAAACTTTTAAAAAATAAATAAATTATGGAATATTCTGTCCTCAAGTTTGGCAATAATGAGAAAAATGGATTGTTATGAGCAGGAACTAAACAAATTAATAAAGGATCAGGCTATTAATGAGCATTAATTTTTATAGCAATTTACTATCCTCTGAATCCCAGGCAATATTACCTTAAATATCAAATATGGAGCAGGTCTCCTGTCTATACCAGTGGCTTTTCCAAACGTGTCTGGCTGGTCACAGAAGACTTCAATAGTTGGGCTTGGTCTAGTCCAGGAAGGTTCTTCTGCTGTTCTGGGTAATGGAAAGGAGAAATGTGTGTACATGTTGTTTGATCCTAAGTTTTTATGCTGGTGGTTATGAGTGGATTTTGGATTTTTAAAAGGCACCAAGTCTTCTTGTGAAGAAATAAGACATGTGTCTTCGGACAGCGCTGGCTCTTCAGCTTTGAAATGGAGATGAGCACCGCCCCCTAGAGTCAGGAACGACTAGCATATATGTCCAAGGGGAACCTTTACCTTTACTTTATGAGGAAGATTCTATCTGTGCTGATCTATATTTAGCTTCAGAGTTTGGGTTAACGATTCTTCTCAGTCAAGCATTCTTTAAGTAGTAAAGTCAAAACTGACATTGTGTAACTAGTGAAAAGGGCTCAGATGTCCTGTGGCAATGGATTCATTAAGACCAGGCACTGCCTTAACATTCAGCCCATTCCCAGACACTCCTCTTCATCTCTTCCTTTATACCAGATGAAGCCCTGCTGAAGAGCTTTCTTGTTTTGGAGACCAGCCAAGGAAATGTAAATAGCCCAATGTTATATTACCGAAAATGCTCTGATTCAGAAATCAGTCATCAAGGTTTAGCAAAGGAAAGCTATCCTCTTGTAGCTGCATTTCCTTTCATCTGTCTCTAAGATGGCAAGAAAAATGCCATAAATTCCTTGGGTTCAGTGGCAACAAATCGTATTAATGGCATGTATTGTTTTGATAGAGCAGTAGCTCTAATAGCCTGGTGTCTGTGGAATCCAGCACCTCGGACACCTTTAGCTAAAAAGATGCTGCATGAAGGACAAAGTCCATATCTTTTCTCTTCTCTCTGGTCATGTATAAAGAAATTTATGCGTGCTGAAATTCCAGAAAGGATCTAAATCTCTTTCAGCTTTAGGACTAATGGATAGTCAACATCAGCTTCATGGAATATTGTGGGAGCTGTAGGACTTTAGATTTAGTTAATCCCTTACTTCTCTTGCCAGATGCCTTATATTCCTTCTTTTGTTCCTTTTTGTCACTGAGCTAACAATTGGATTTGGAGGCATTTTTCAGGGGGCATGAGGTTTCCAATGTAGGCAAAGCATTATTTCTGTGCTCTTGTAGGAAAGGGGAAGAGCTTTACAGTTCCCGGGAACACCTTCCCATGCAATATAAGACTATTTTATGTATCATCTTACAAGGGATGTGGTGACTCAGTGGCTAAGATGCTGAGCTTGTCGATCAGAAGGTCGGCAGGTCAGCGGTTCGAATCCCTAGTGCAACGTAATGGGGTGAGCTCCCGTTACTTGTCCCAGCTTCTGCCAACCTAGCAGTTTGAAAGCATGTAAAAAATGCAAGTAGAAAAATAGGGACCACCTTTGGTGGGAAGGTAACAGTGCTCCATGCGCTTCGGCATTTAGTCATACTGGCCACATGACCATGGAGACATCTTCGGACAGAGCTGGCTCTTCGGCTTTGAAACAGAGATGAGCACTGCCCCTACAGCTGGAAATGACTAGCACGCATGTGCAAGGGGAACCTTTACCTTTACCTATGTATCATCTTTGTCACTACCTAATAAACAGCCAGCAATAATATTGGATTCATATTATGAATTTCCAGAAAACCTCTGTTTGTAAATTTATTTTTAATGAAACAGCGAATTATGTTTGTTTTCAGTTTCAGTTCTCAAATTTAGGAGATAATATTTAATTATGACATTTCCTCACCATTGTTGGTTTGCCAAGGGAGCATTAAAAAATCTGACCTTTTTGTTCCCACCTTGGGATAATCACAACAGATTTGAGATGTCATTGTCACCAGATCTGAAAAAAGTGCAATGGAATCCAAGAGAGACTAATTAAATTATTTCCAGACCTGCCAGATTGTTACACTCCTGTTTTCTTCAGTGTTTCGGGAGGATGCAATGGCCAGGGCAGTAAATAGGGGTGGGAAGAAGGGCACTTACTGAATTTAAAGAATTCTAAAAAATAAGATCAATCTGGTTTATTATAAAATATACAGACTAAGGCATGATTTGCAAGATTAACATCCCAGTTTGCAGAATTGTTGATATTCGATGCCTCATAAAATATAGAAATAAGAAATAAAAACCAACTGCCTGTGGTCCACCTTTAATCAGTCTTTTCTTGGTCTTTTTTGTTTGCTTTTAGTTTTACGCTGTGTAAGGTTGCCAGGTCTGCTTCCAAAAAATAGCGGACAAGTGGGGGAGGGGTGGTTAAGTGGTAAAAAAAAATTACAATTAAATTATATATTTTCTTACAAACAATTTACAATAGGCCGGTTTGTCGGTTTCGTTGTTGGTAATCCATGCAAAAGTAGCTTCCCAGTCTTTGGTGTATTTGCACACTCCTCTCTTTCATTTTAAAGAATTCAAAATCTCGCCACTGTCACTCTCATCACTCGACGCCATTTTAGGTCAGTCGACACAAGCTACAATACATTTTAAAAATGTGAACTGTACATAATTTTATAATATATTTTTATTTTAATCTCATCATTAATTTTTTCGGAGAATCAAGTTCAATGGATATTCGATCTTTGTCTCATTCTAACTTATGAAAAAAAAGACAAAATGCGATTCTCCTATCCTTATTCTCTTAGACTGTACAGCTTTAGATTATGTACCATTTCATCATAAAGCTTTTGAATAAAAAAAATGTCCACTATTTTGTGGAAAAAAATAGTGAACATAATGTGAAAAAAGTGGACTGTCCGCTCAAATAGTGGACACCTGGCAACTCTAAGGTGTGAAGAGGGGAAACAAGGCATATATCCATTGTTTAATTTCAAGATGTAATAATCAAATCATACTCTTTGTGGATAGCTTTCTTGATTTCTTTTTCTGTTGTGGCAAAAACCCTGGATTTCTGCCCTTCTCTTTCATCCTGGATGTCTGAGTTGACACAACATGCTAAATCTAAAGCTAAGTTAAGAAATCACAATTGCTTTCCTCACATATCAGACTGAACAGTTAAATCATAACATGCTTAATTTGCTAGATACTGAATTTCAACCTTAATTTAGGTCAATCTCTAGTGCTTGCTCTGTGAATACTAGCTGTTGGTGGTGCACCAGAAAAAACACCGTTCCCTCTGCAGATTCCATGCTGGTGAAGATGAAGGATAGGATACATAAATGGCCTCTTTAGAGATGGATTTGGAAGCCCTTATTTTGGAGTTGCTTTTGGAACAAAATCAAACGTATTAATTCCAAACATCCTAACAAGGGAAGTCAATGTGATGAGGAAAAGGCATCCTCCTGTTGATGCTAGGTGGCAGAAAGGCTCTATTGGCACTATTAGATTTTTACTTTCCAACAGATAGGAAATATCAAGTAGGAGTAACAACATCTTTGTTGTTAGAGGTAGTTTGTCTAGTCCTGCAGAAGGATGCCATCAGAGAAATGTAGAGCATTTAGCATTATTGCTGCATTACCAGTAAGAAAAGCTTATCCCTGATTAAAAATCTGACTATACAAATAACTGGATGGCACAGGACAATACCTTAATCTGAACTCTCATAGTTTGATAGTGATCCTTTCCTAAGTAAATTGTAACTGGTTTCTGAACATCTGTAACTATGTACATGATGAATCCTCAGTCATGTCCTGAAATGAAGGGCCTTTGTATTACAAGACCAGGGGTGGGTTTCAAAAATTTTAGCAAGGGGTTCTCTGCCAGGTTGCTGGGTGGGTGTGGCCATGGTGGGCGTGGCCTAGTCGGCCTCCTACACCACGGCGGGGGGGCGCTTTTGTCCTCCTCTGGCTCCGGAGGCTTTCCTAGAGCCTCTGGAAGGGCGAAAACGGCCTCCCCAGTCTCTGGAGGCCCTCTGGAGGCCGAAAATAGGCCTATTTCCGGCTTTTCTCAACTTCTGGTAGGCCCATTTTTCAACCTCCCCAAGCCTCCACGTGTGCCTTGCACTTACCTGAATCCAAAACGGGCCACATGGGGACTCCTGGGAGGGGTAGGGTGGACGGGATGGGGCCAGCCAGGAATGGGATTTGGGGCTTCTCCGAACTGCACAGAATCTTAGCTAGAGGCTCTCCCAAATCCCTGCAAACCCCCAACAGCCTATCCCTGTACAGGACACAGAACCTTTGGGAACCCACTTAACACCATAGCTATAGCTTCTAGTTAAATCACCTCTTTTTAATTATCTTCATGGGCTTGTTTCTGCTCTCCCATCTGTCCTCTGTTCTGTTTCTGTTCTCTTTCTATTTCATAAAAACCATCCCATTGGAAGGACCCAGCCCTTTGCTCCCTTAAGAGACACAATTTGAAGGGCAGGAGACATGGACTTACCTCTGACTCAGCTGTTGCAATGCCAACCTACACTTTGTAGCCTGAGGAGCACCTCCCAATTATGTTATTATTGGAAAATGCTCCAGGGTGGAGCAGGTGAAGAGGGTGCAGATGGCAGCTATGGCTAGAAAGGCCTTTGCACAACTCCTCTGGTATGCTAACCGTACCCATTCCTGGATTGGGAGACACTACTCAGAGTGTCTCATACTTTAATCACCTTTCTGTGGTATCTGCTTCTTCTGTAAGATGTGACAAAGTCAAGCATGCTTCCGGTTCCAGCTATCAAGTAATGGTATCCAAGGGTATCCGGGAGGTATGCCTTCTCTCTTCTGCTCTTCTCTGGAATTTCTTAGCTGAAGTGGGCTGCACCATGCCCTTTTGCTGGTATGAGTAGGGAAGGCCAATCCCATTGGGGTGAGATGAATCCTCAAGTAGCTCGGACACATGCTATAAGTTTTTATAAGCAATAGCCAATACCTTGAATTGGACCCAGAAGCAAAATGGTAGCCAGTGCAGTTCACATAACAAAGATGTTACATGGGCTACCCTAGGGCCTCCCAGAACTGTCTGTGCAATCCCATTCTGAGCCAGCTGTAGTTTCTGAATACTCTTCAAGGGTAGCGTCATGTAGAGCACATTGCTATAGTCCAGGTGAGGAATGATCAGGACCTAGAGTAGGGGTCTGCAACCTTAAACACTCAAAGAGCTATTTGGACCTGTTTCCCACAGAAAAGAAAACACCGGGAGCCACAAAACCCTTCCTGTGCCTGACTATTTCTTGAGTGGCCACAAAATTAGCATATGTAGTTGAATTAAACATTCTGTTTTCTTCTGAAACTTTTTTTTTTCTTGGATTTATCCATGGTTGGCCTACCGGAGGTTAAAAAGCTCAATAAATCATGTGCTGATGGGTGTTGCACATTGGCGGTTGTGACACATATTTTGAATGACTGGGAGCTGCAGCAGAGGGGTGAAAGAGCCACATGTGGCTCCAGAGCTGCAGGTTGCTGACCCCTGGCCTAGAATGACTGAGTACAAGGGACTCCTGATCCAGGAAAGGCGCAAATTGCAAACAACATGGAGTTGCACAAAGAGTCTCATAGTCACGATTGCCGTTCCTGCTCTTCAAGAAGGATTCAAGAATCCAGGAGTATCTTGATTTCCGGTTGGTGCCGCCGTGATTCAGACGGGAAATTAGCGGGGCTCCTTGGAGCCCCACGAAAACCCTGTCTGTCAAGCCGCCACCGGCAGATCTGCAGACTTACCCTGTCTTGTAGGGACAGGGGGTTAGAGAGGGACCCCTCGGATGGCCGAGAGGAACGGGTAGGTTCCTTGGGGCCAGAGGATTGCCCTCTGCGCCAGTGGTGGTGGATGCGGCAGCCATGACCGCTGCCCCGAGACCGCGGCAACTGGAACAAAAGGATGTGCAGGGGGAGAAGCGGAGAGCGGAGCAGGGAGTTTGAAAGCCGGGTGAGTGGACTTTTGCCCAGGCGGGAACTGCCTGTAAACTCTGGATTACAATAAGTGTGCCCCAGCCTTGACAGTGGCTGAGAACTATTGGGGCAAAAAAACTCAAATAAATGCTGGAAGGAAAAGACCTGTTGATGGATAGCGTTAATTATTGACTTCTTGGAAACGATCTCACTACAGACTTGGTTTTTCTTTTTCTTCTTTTGTTGCTAAATGAGAATGGATTATGTTTGAGAGAGAGGAAAGAGAAGAGGAAATAAATACGTTTTTAAAAGCAAAGACAAAAGACAAACGGAGATGGACAAAATGGTTGCCAGCTAAGAAGTGAAAGTAAATCCCAAACTGCTAGTTACTTGAAAGAGAAACTTTGTTGCTTGTTACTTAAAGTGGATTATTTTGAGAAAAAACTCAGGAGACTTGACTTTGGATATATAATCTGTTTATTGGAGGATTTATTGAAGATCAGAAAGAAGAAACTAAATGGAATAATGAAAACTGAACTAATAAGAGTGGCAACAAGAGAAAAAGGGCACGGCAATAAAAGAAGGACATGATGATACCATATATGGAATAGCTAACTCAGAACTAATTTTATAGAACTTATAACTTTGATGACATTGAAATGGAAAAGAAACATAGTTAGACAGATTGGAGAAAGAAAAAAATGGAATATATTATGTAACAAGATAACAAAATCTTACAGTTTGATTTAAATGGATGTAATGGTGTCTGGGTGTTTGATGTTTGAATAATGTTAGGAGATACTTTCCTTCTTCTCTTTGTTCTTTCTTTCTTTTGTTTTGTTTTTCTATTTTCTCTTTTGTCCTTTTTCCCCTCTCTACTTTTTCTAATTCTTTTTTTCTCTTTTGTCATATTCCTATTCTCTTTCCTTTTTTTATTTTTGCTTCTTTTTTCTTTTAACTATTATAAATATTGTTACTATTCTCTCTCTTTCTTTACTATTATTTTTATTGAAATGGATTTTATAAATACACAAATAATTTGATTAGAAAATGAGAGTACAAAAGATTGAAAAACATGATTTTTGGATGTTCTAATGCCTTTTTAAATTTTGAATCTTTAATAAGCTCTATTTACAGACTTAATAATTTAGAAGAAAATGTTTTTCAAGGTGCTGGATATTAAAAAGAACAATTTACAGATTTAATAAATATAGAAAATTGATTTTAAAGTGACTTAAAATGTTGTTACCTATAGAAAATAAGAAATAAGCATGGAATGGGAGAAAGCCTAGGAGAGAATAGGAGCTAAGATATTTGTTGATATACATTCTTATTTTAAATTAGTAAAAGATATGGAGGAGAATGGATCGAAAAATAAATATGGGTAATACATTGTGAATTAATTTAAAGTTAAAAAACTGAATAAGAGATGTAGGAATGGAGGAAAACATAAAGCTGGACAATAACTAAAATAAAATGCTATGAACCAGCTAAACAAATGAAGCTAGGAGTGGAGGGAAGCATGATTCTGGAGAATAGTGAAAGCAAAGCTGTGATCCAGTCTTACAAATAAGGTAGGAGTGGAGGAAAGCATCATACTGGAGAACAGTTAAAGCAAAGCTGGGAACCAGTTAAAGATAAAAAAAAAAAAAGAGTTAGGAGTGGAGGAAAGCAGGTGCTGGAAAACAGTTAAAGTAAAGCTGTGAACCAGCCAATAAATAGAGTTAGGAGTGGAGGAAAGCATACGCTGGGTAACAGTTAAAGCAAAACTGTGAACTAGCCAAAAAATAAAAAGTTAGGAGTGGAGGAAAATATATCTGGAGATCAACTGAAATAAAGTTGTGAATCAGTTAAAAATAGGGGTTGGAGTGGAGGAAAGCATTGCTGGAAAGAAACTATTTGAGTTGTGAACCAGTTTTATAATAGATCTAGGAGGAGTGAAGGAGATAACGTTGGTGTGTAGTTAAAATTATATTGTGAACCAGCCTAAATAAGTAAGGTTAGAAGTGGAAAAAAGCATTGCTGGGAAGCAGCTGATTAAGTTGTGAACCAGCCAAAAAATAAACCTAGGAGGAAGTGGAGGAGATAATACCGGAGAATAGTTAAGCCAAACTGTGAACCAGTTAAACAAATAGAGATAGAAGTGGTGGAAAATAATGCTGGGAAATAGCTACTTAAATTATGAATCAGCTAAATTCAGACTTAATAGTACTAGAGAACAAGCCTGAAGTAAATAAAATAAAGTATTTTGGGAGTAACAAATTATAGATGGAAATGTTGATTGATTTTGAAACGACTTTAAGAGAGGAGGAAAATATTCTTTGTCAAGATCATGGATATTAGCTGTCATTTAAGAGAAGTAGAATATAGATTTGATGTAATGGGTCTTAGGAATGTGGAACATATATGAAATATTGGTTGTTAAAATGAGAAAGATTTGGAATGGTGTCTATTTGGAAATAATTGTTTAGAATTTTGGGTGATATAGTAGAATGATAAATGTTTAGAATAATTTTTTTTCTTTTTTTTTCTTTTTTCTTTAAGATGTAAATGGATAAAATTTGGAACAAAATTGGTTGAGGGAATGTGAGTAATTGTACCTATTTTATACCGGATCAAATCCTTGCTCTAAAAAGATGTATTTTATGTTGCATGTCTAAAAAAATAATAAAAAAAAAATTTCAAAAAAAAGAAAAGAAAAGAATCCAGGAGTATCTCCAGATTGCACATCAGTTCTGGAGCAGAGCTACCCCTTCCAGAACTAATATCTTACCCTAATATAATCTGAATACAATTAAAATCTAAGTGATCTTGTCATTCTTATAACCCAGAAGGTCTCATTCACATGCATACCACACTGCTGTTCACTGAGAGTCTTTACTGCATTTCCCCTTCGCCTTTATGCAATCAATGGCTGGTTAATCATAATAGGGAGAGAGAGAGAGAGAGAGAGAGAGAGAGAGAGAGAGAGAGAGAGAGAGAGAGAGCCAAGGCCTTCAGACCGTCCATCAACAGTGAGCATCTGGATACGAGGCTGATGGGATATAGCTGATTATCTTCTTTCTCATTTTGCCTTTTATTTTATTTGAATTACTGTATATTTGTTATTAAAATTTTACTCATTCTTTTAAAGGCACACCTACAAATATAAATAAAAATATGAAAAAAAATATTATCCTGCAATCTTTTGTTGATTCATAAAGGGTAACCTTAATTAGATATATTTTGAAGGGAAATTAGGCAGTTGCACTGCTGTCAGTGGTGAAATTCAATTTTTTTAAAAAATACCAGTTCTGTGGGCGTGGCGTGGTAGGTGTGGCAGGGGAAGGATACTGCAAAATCTCCATTCCCACCCCACTCCAGGGGAAGGATACTGCAAAATCCCCATTCCCTCTCTACTCTTGGGGGAAGATTATTGCAAAATCTCCATTCCCACCCCACTCTGGGGCCAGACAGAGGTGGTATTTGCTGGTTCTCTGAACTACTCAAAATTTCCACTATTGGTTCTCCAGAACCTGTTAGAACCTGCTAGATTTCACCCCTGAATACTGCCCTGTAGATTCTACCGTTTGTGGGTCTCTCTACTCTCCATCTCTGATTATCTGATTATTGTAAATTCTATATCTAAAATACAGAGGAAAAAAAACAGTGTAGGCTTGTTTAAAAATCCAGTTTGATGTAGTGGTAAAGGCACTAGACAAAAAACAGAGAAACTGGGAGTTCTGATCCTGCCTTAGGCCCAAAATGAGCTGGGTGATCTTAGGCCTGTCAGTCTCTCCACCCTAGGAAGGAGGCAATGGCAAAACACTTCTGAAAATCATGCCAAGAAACCTACAGGGATTTGTCCAGACAGTCAGCAGGAGTCAACACTGACTCAAAGGCAACTCCCCACCAAGAATAAAAACAAACCACTTGTTTTATGAAGAAAAAAATCTTGCAAGACCTCCAATACAGGAAACTGTACTAGAATAACTTTGTCTGTCTGCCTTTTGCTCTTGCCAGCAATGTAGCCCACTGATCCCAAAAACTGAAAGAGTTTAGGGGAGTGGGGTGGGGGGGTTGGGTTTAGTTCTTACTTCTACAAGTACCCTCTCTACAAATGATGAAAACAAAAATGATGCTAGAAGTTCACTTTTCAAATGTTACAGTGAAACAAACAAATAAATACAAATCAGTAGAAGATTATGAATGACAGTTCCCAGAGAATATGAACTCCCCTCCTCCTTCATTGCACCTTTGTGAAAATAGATTTTCAGCTCTTGCTGCAATCAAGATGAAATATCAAAATAGGCGGAATGTTACACCCACTCTTAAGATATTCTTTCACAAATCTCTCTGCAGGTCTTCAAGAAATATGCCATCATAGGGAAGCTCATACATTGGCATTAAATGTAGGAGAAAATAACAGTTATT
Organism: Pituophis catenifer annectens; assembly: GCF_029215685.1. NCBI lineage: Eukaryota > Metazoa > Chordata > Lepidosauria > Squamata > Colubridae > Pituophis > Pituophis catenifer. The sequence goes on along the minus strand of NW_027256881.1, from coordinate 318,133,547 downwards.
ATGAAAACATATTTGGTTTGGATATCCCCTTTATGTCTTCCTTTTTACAAAGCTATGGGTTGTTTTTTTTAAAAAAAGAAAAGATATTCTATGATTTTGAGATGTGTAAGGAAAACTGGCCCAGGGAATCTTGTATGAGGGAGGATGCAAGGCCAAAGGGACTGAGAGGTGGAGGTGCTTAGATGCAGCTCCACTGCTGATGAACCTAAAGGCCTGAAAACCTTTTCAGATCATATTTTTGGGGGTCTAGTTTTTGGGGATGGGTTTGGATTTAGCAGGTGTGAAATGCAGGGGGCGGGAGCAGGGGCAAAACAATGGAACATTACTAAGATGGATTGCAAAAAGTGACCATGGGCTGCTATGGTCCTCATGTTAAGAGACCCACTCACAAGTAGCTGGCTATATATTTTTATTTTAAACAGATCCAAAACCTACATTTACTGATGATTTAAATTTAGCACATTAGAAAAATAGTTTTCGCAGACAAGGAAAATATTTATAATCTTTAGAATGCAAACCGGCTTTTCATCTTCAGAGTGTTTCCAATCAGGAGCTAATTAATCCTCAATATCCCTATGAGGTAAATATATATGTATTATGCATTGACATGGAGGGTATGTTTGATCTTTCCCTTAACAAGTCCCTGAAGCCTTGAAATTCACAGAGAAAACAGGGCAGACAGGGAGGGAGCATGGGAACCAAACACACAACCCTGCCTTTGAAATCAGAAATACTTTCATTTGCACATCACACTTAGGAGAAGAAACTGTAGTGTCTGGCAAGCATATAAGCCTCAGAAGAATGGGTTTGGCCCATTTATTTAAAAATGAGTTTTAAAGCAAAGTTTTAAAACACAGTTGACTTGGGAAGGCTTCTTTGATTCCAAAACAAAATTATGCGGGCAGTTTTACTTCCAAAGCAACAGTTGTTGTTTGGTGTCACAGATTAATGAAAACAGTGTCACATCTCCTAGAAATCTAACTGAATTAGAGCCATACTCCAGCAAGTAATGTTGTAAACCCATGAGATGGAGGATTGGTTTGAAAGATCTGAGCAGAATTATGTTCCATTTGGTGTTTGTGATAGAAACAGTGCTAGAAAGCATGCACATAATGCTACAGATGCTGAGAGAAATAGGAGATGTGTCAGGCCATTTCAACTTCTTTCTTTCTGAAGTGACATCTGATGTGTACATGCATCACTGCAAGAGTGCCTGGTTAGAAATGAATGGTTGTAAGGGTTGTGTGTCAACGGTTACATAGTCAGGTTCAGAAGCAGTAAATAATAAGCATTTAAAAATCATTCCTAAGAATTGTTTTGGATTTCACACGAACATTCAGTGGTGGGTTGCCCCCGGTTCGGACTGGTTCGCAAGAACCGATAGTAAAACCAGTGGGAGGCCCCGCCCACCACCCCAGATGTCATCATTGGCGATCTGCACATGTGCAGAAGCAAGACGCGCACATGAGTGAAGCGAGCGTGCAAGCACGACCCTATTGTGAACTGGTAGTAAAGGTAAGTAGAACCCAACCCTGCGAACATTGCACCACTTTACAACTGCCCAGAGTCATTGGGTAGTTACAAATTTAATATATAACAATAGTAACGTATACATGTCTGTTGGGGAGCTTTTTGTTGGCTTTTGCACATACCTGGAAAAAGATTCTGCTAGTGTAAAAATTACCGCTACATTTAATTTATGAAAGCAACAGCATCTTTCTTCAGGTTTATACAGCAGCTTCCAGTGGCATCTAATTGTTCATTGTTGGAAGAGATGAACCTGTGGCCTCATCACTACATTCTTCTATTCTTTAGCAGTGGCTGCCCCATAATGCAAACTGGCTACATTCAAGGTAATTTTTGAAGAGGAAAATCATATTTTTGTTTCTCCAAAGTAAAACGGTTTCTTATCTGATCAGCCAAGAGTTGAATCAAGTGCTTTCTGCAAGCAAACTATCTCTTAAACAAAGTCTTTTCCCTCAAGCCACAATAAAAAGAAAATGAATTGGAGATATCAAATAGTTAGGACCCAGCCCCCTCTAGTCTGATTTAAGGATAAGCAAGCAGATTTTTTTGCTTATTTTTGAAATTAATTTTTTCATCATTGTTGTTATTTTGTGAGTGTGTGTGTGTGTGGGGGGGGGTAATTATATTACGTCAGATGCAAAGGCTTTTTAAGTCTGGTGCGCTCACATAGAGCGGGCCTCCTCAGAGTGCCGTCAGCCAGACAATGTCGGCTGGCGGCCCCCAGGGGGAGAGCATTCTCTGTGGGAGCGCCGACCCTCTGGAATGGGCTGCCCACCGGCCTCAGGACAGCCCCTGACCTCCTCTCCTTCTGCCGCAAATTGAAGACGTGGCTTTTTCACCAAATGGGCTGAATCCGTAGGGGTGATTTTTAATAATTTTAATTAAATTTTTAATTAATTTTAACTAATTTTAAATTGACTTTGTTGTTTATGTAATTTTTTTGTTCCTTCTTGTAAGCCACCCTGAGTCCTTCGGGAGAAGGGCGGCATATAAATTACATAAATAAATAAATAAAATAAATAAAGTTCTGGCTTTCAGAGGCTGCCCTCAGATCTGAGATTCTTTGAACAATGAATGCTCTCTTGTATACATGGATGTGAAACTGAAATAATCTGGATTTTTCTTAGTTTGGGGTGCATTACCGTTTATTAGTCCCAACCATTTTATTCATTAAACAGACCACAGGGCAAAATAAGAGGTAATGGGTTGGGCTGCGGGCTCTGCTCTCATAAGCCTTTCTTGAAAAGAAATCGAAAAACAATTTAGTCCTTTTAAAGGCTTTTTACTACCTTGTAGAGAAAGAAGATGGGCAGGGAGGAGGGGAGAACCTGTTTGTGTCTCAACCATCTGTGCCTATTGTGAAATTATTTCCAAGACCACCCTGAAAAATCTCCTGTACCTGTTTATTCATTTTTAATCATAATGACCTGCTTGCTTTTCAGCAGGAGGTGGGTAATTTGAAAATGCAATTACACCTGTTTTCCAGCTGCTTTTTATATTCAGAGATCTTCATTGGGGTTGTGTTTGCTGGGGCTCAATCATCACATTTGAAGCAATGGCTGTGCATAGCAGTGAATCATTTCATACTATATGATTTGATGAGTCAGGTTGCTGTGGAAGCTGTACTGGATGTGCAAAAAAAGTTAAAGGACTTAATCCACATATTCATACCTTTGACAAAGAGCTTCTGAAGATGAAGGTGTGCATTACGATACCAAGGACTGGGTCTCCTTTGGATTCATTTCTCCTATCTAACAAGAAAACATTGTAATGGCGACAAGTAGTAGTAACAGCAAGAAAAAGTTCCTGAATATTGCAATAGGTTTCCATACATTGGAGCAAAGGTCACTGAACAGTTGTCTTCTATGGATCGATTTATCCTCTGATACAATATAATAATAATAGTACCCATGTTTCCCCGAAAATAAGACCCTGTCTTATATTTTTTTGAACCCCGAAATAAGCAATTGGCCTTATTTTCAGGGAGGTCTTATTATTTTGGGGCCCATGGAGGAAACCAGAGGAAATGGCGGGGACCAGCTGCGCATGCGTTTAAATATTTTTGGGGAGGGCTTATTTTCAGGGGGGGCTTATTTTAGTGCATGCACTCAAAAGCCCAATTGGGCTTATTATCAGGGGATGTCTTATTTTAGGGGAAACAGGGTAGTAATAATAATAACACCATCAAACAATATCTGACTATCCAAGATCCTTGGGCAAGACTCAAGAACTGCAGAAAAAACAATTACTACCAACCTGCCTTCCATTGAGGACCTATATACTGCATGAGTCAAAAAGAGTGAAAATATTTACAGACCCTTCACATCCTGGACATAAACTGTTTCAACTCCTACCCTCAAAACGACGCTATAGAGCACTGCACACCAGAACAATTAGACCCAAAGACAGTTTTTCCCCAAATGCCATCAATCTGCTAAACAAATAATTCCCTCAACACTGTCAAACTATTCACTAAGTCTGCATTACTATTAATCTTCTCATTGTTCCTATCACTCATCTCCTCCCACTTATGTCTGTATGACTGTAACTTTGTTGCTTGTATCCTTACAATTTATATTGTTTCCTAGTATGATTTGATTGCTTATTTGTACCCTATGACTATCATTAAGTGTTGTACCTTATGATTCTTGATTAATGTATCTTTTCTTTTATGTACACTGAGAGCAAATGCAGCAAAGACAAATTCCTTGTGTGTCCAATCACACTTGGCCAATAAAGAATTCTATTCTATTCTAATAGTTAGACAAATACTGTAGATGGACAAAAATGCCAAATCCAGTCTAAATATCTGGCTGACTGTGCAACCGGTCCTAATAGTAATACAGGTAGTCCTTGACTTACAACAGTTCATTTAGTGACCATTCAAAGTTACAAGGGCATTGAAAAAAGGGACTCATGACTGTTTTTCACAGTTACAACTCTTGCAGCATCCTTAGGATCACGTGGTCAAAATTCAGATGCTTGGCAACTGGTTCATATTTATGTCGGTTGCGGTGTCCCAAGGTCATGTGATCATCTTTTGCGACCTTCTGACAAGAAAAGCCAATGGGGAAGCCAGCTTCACTTAACAACCGTGTAACTAATTTCACAACTGCAATGACTCACTTAGCAACTGTGGCAAGAAAGGTCGTAAAATGGAGCAAAACTCACTTAAGAAACGTCTCGCATAGCAATATAAATTTTGGGCTCAATTGTAGTCGTAAGTCGAGGACTACCTGTAATATATTTTCTCCTCCTCCTCCTCCTCCTCCTCCTCCTCCTCCTCCTCCTCCTCCTCCTCCTCCTCCTCCTCCTTCTCCTCCTCCTTTCTCAAGTTTACCGTGAACTTCAATAAAATAAGGAGAACTTGTATAGAAATATAAAAAACTCAGCAATTGGATCCTTTCTCCATTGTCTCCTCTAGATGCAATTTGAAATAGCAAGGCGCCATATTGTGAGGATGTTCTCTCTTTTTCCTCACAGCATGTAAGGCTCCTGTATTTATAGCAATAAATACACAAGTAATGTCAAAAATGGTTGTAGAAGTACTTTTATCTCTACAGATTCTTCTCCATTCCATTCTCTACTTTTTATTAACCTACTTCACTTTTTACTTTGTCTATTTTAGGGGCTGGAGAGGAAGGCATTTTGGAACAAACCATTTACATGGCTTTCTGGTTATTGATAAAGACTATGTTTACACTCCACTCCCCAACTTGGGGGAAATTGCATGTCTTTTACTCTCTACTGTGATAGGATAAGTATCCAAAGTGTGGCATGTAACTATGGCATCTTTCTTGCTAATTTTAGGTTACTGGGATGCAGATGTTATCCTGGGGCAGAATGTAGGAAGCCGAGTCCAATCTGATTCTAATCTGTCCTTCCCATCACTTGCTACCCAGTACTTTGGCCAGAGATGCTGGCAGTTTGCCTTCTCATTGGCTCCATGTAAGGTCTTCTCATAGGTTTCACCTCAGGTCACCCAATCAATTCCACTCCAGAATTGAGAACCCAGCCAAACTCATTCCCTATAATGTGGATTTTCTTTTAGAATTCAGTGCAAAGCTATTAAATCTTCCCAAAGTATTATATGCACATACAGGAACTTGCACATTTTTATCTGCTGATTATTTTAATTACGTGTGGTGTAGCTGAATAGACAGTTGCTACATAAATGGACAGACTGTTTCATTTTATAAACACAACCAGGAACCAAGTCCTGAGAAGAATGCTACATGAAATACTGAGACCACAAAAAAGCAGATTGGCTAATAAACTTGATGCTTGGAAACTCCCAAGTTAAAGAGAGAAAAAAATAACCAAAGTCAAACTTGTAAAGCATTGGCCGGCCGCTGGATATGTGGCAGACATGAAATAAAATGTGAATAACTGTTTTGAAGAGCAGACCAATTCAAGTTATGTTTAAAGAAGAGAAAAGGACTGGAAAAACATATGGGAAAACAATTATATTATAACAAAATCAGTGGTTTATAAAGAGAATCAATACAAAATGTGGTATAGATGGTATCTGGCCCCTTTGAGATTAGCAAAAATGTATCCAAATTTAAGTTCAATTTGTTGGAAGTGTAATCAGGCACAGGGTACCTTCTTCCACGGCTAGTGGTTCTGCCCAAAAATTAGGAAATATTGGAAAAAAATAAGAATTTGGTTAAGAGCCTTGGTGGTGCAGTAGACTAAAGTGCTGTTAAAGTAGCACTTAGCTGCCAGCTGCCTGCAATTACTGCGAGTTCAAATCTCACCAGGTTCAAGGTTGACTCAGCCTTCCATCCTTCCGAGGTAGGTAAAATGAGGACCCAGATTGTGGGGGCAATAAACTGACTTTGTATAAAAAAGAACACCGCTTTGGGGGGGGCAAAACCCCTACTAAGCAGGTATATACAAAAGTATGAAGGCTATTGCTTAACGCATTGTAAGCCGCCCTGAGTCTCCAGAGAAGGGCGGCATATAAATCGAACCAATAAATAAATAAATAAATAGAAATAACATCGGAAAAAATAGAACTTAAACCAGAGATTTTCCAACTAGGGATGATTAAAGAAAACTATAGGAAAGAAATAAAGTACTTAATATTACACATAGTCACTGCAGCCAGATTGGCGCTCACCCAATATTGGAAAACTGATCAACTGCCAACAGACCAATTGATAATCCAAAAGATCTATAATTGTGCAGAAATGGGCAAACTAACATTTGAAATGAAGGATAAGGTAGACTCAAAAGGTTATATAGTGTGGAATAGGTGGTATAATTGGATAATTTGTAGAAATTAGAGTAAATGTAAAATTCTGTATGATAATAATAATTAACAAATATGCACTGTCAATAAGATAATGGACGTGAGACCAAAGTCACTTTTTCTTTTTTATGGATTATCATTTGTATTAATATATGTATCTTGTATATATATGGTACAACATTTTACTTTTTATATGTTTAATAAAGTTTTGTTTTTAAAATAAAAAATAAAGAAAGAAAGAAGAGAAAAGAAGAACCAGAAATGTGTCATGACACATGTAAAAAGAGGCAGGGCTTTTTGTACACATTGTTGTGTCCACCATCTTGATTTCTCTGATAGTCACCCACCCTGTGGGGACCTTCTTTTGCAGCTGCTTGTCTTAGGGCCTTGCCATGAAATGACAGATTTATTCCCTGTTTTGAATATAGGTAGCCCTCAATTTATGACCTCAATTGAGCCAAAAATTTATTCAATGAATTTTGCCCCATTTTACGACTTTTCTTGCCACAGTTGTTAAATTTGTTAAATTAGTAACACGGTTGTTAAGTGAATCTGGTTCCCCCATCGACTTTGCTTGTTATAAGGTTGCAAAAGGGTATCAGGACACTGCAATTGTCATAAATATGAGTCAGTTGCCAAGCGTCTGAATTTTGATCACACGACCATGGGGATGCTGCAATAGTCGTAACTGAGAAAAAACGGTCATAAATTACTTTTTTTCAGTGCCCTTATAACTTTGAATGGTCACTAAACAAACTGTTGTAAATCGAGGCCTACCTGTAGTTAAAAACAGTATTGCATTGCAGGAGAAAAATATTCTGTCTCATCAGAGTAATCATATTACATTTGAATCAGCTGGGAGAGATCCTCGCAAGCCTTTTTGCATTAAGTTATGGATTAATAGATAATTTTCAGATTGACTATTATCTTTTAAGTAATTGATATATCTCTGTCCTGCATCTCTTTGGTGTCAAAGAGAGCAAGTCTTCATAAACGATAGGATTTGAAAGGAAGACTGATGAAGATAATTTACAAAAGAAAGAAACTTTTAATTAAAAGTGTAGAAAGGTCACTGAGTCTTACAATCAGATCACAGTGCAATTATAAAACAGATGGCAAGTGTCCCAGCAAACAACGGGAGCAGTGGTCTGGAAAATGGGGTAGTAGGGGCGATGGTGAAGAGTGCAGAATTCAACCATCACTCACAGTCTAAAGCAGTGGTTCTCAACCTTCCTAATGCCGTGACCCTTTAATACAGTTCCTCATGTTGTGGTGACTCCCAACCAGGGGTGGGTTCTAAAATTTTTTACTACCGATTCTGTGGATGTGGTTTATTTTGTGGGCGTGGCTTGGAGGTCATGTGACTGGGTGGGCGTGGCTAGCTGGTCATGTGACAGGGTGGCCATGGCTATGTATATAGGGACTACTCAGAGCACTGAAAAAAGTCATTTCTGACAGGTCCTTGCACTTTTGAGTGGTCCTCACACTTATGACCATCCTCACATTTATGCCCGTGCAGCATTCTTAACTCACTCATTTCACAACTGCTTCTCTTCACCATGATGATAAGATAGGGCAAAAAATGTAAAATGTGAGGACAGTCATAAATTCGAGGATTGGTCAAAAGTGCGAGGACCAGTCAAAAATAACTTTTTCAGCCCTCTGAGTAGTCCATATGCATAAAAGGATACAGCAATAGAGAGGGATGAAGGAAGGGAAGGGAAATTAGAGTAGGAGTGAGGGTAAGAGTGGGAGGAAGAGAGGAGGAGAAGGAGAAAGGAAGAGGAGGTAGGGAGGAGAAGAAGAAGGGGAGGAAGAGAAAGTAAGAAGGAAAGAAAAGAGAGAGGTTGTAGGTTTGAGGAGAAAGATTGCTGTACAATAAAAAAGATGAAAGGGAAGAAAACCAACCCCAAACAAATATAAAGATATTAAGATAAAGAATGAATTGTTAAATTTTAAAGAATAAAAGAGAACAAATATGAATAAATAGCAATAATTAGAAACACACATACAAACATACAATGTATTTTCTTTGAACAGAGTATTTGGCCGGTTCACAAATTTAAACAGGAGCAGTGGTGGGTTTCAAAATTTTTTACTACCGGTTCTCTGGGTGTGGCTTGGTGGGCATGGCTTGGTGGGCGTGGCAGGGGAAGGATACTGTAAAATCTCCATTCCCACCCCACTCCAGGGGAAGGATACTGCAAAATCTCCATTCCCACCCCACTCCAGGGGAAGGATACTATAAAATCTCCATTCCCTCCCCAATCCAGGAGAAGGATACTGTAAAATCTCCATTCCCTCCCCAATCCAGGGGGAGGATACTGCAAAATCCCCATTTCCTCCTGATCAGCTGGGACTCAGGAGTCAGAGAATAGATGGGGGTGGGGCCAGTCAGAATTTTTATTACCGGTTCTCCGAACTACTCATCATTTTCGCTACTGGTTCTCCAGAACTGGTCAGAACCTGCTGAAGCCCACCTCTGATCTGGAGGGCCACAGGCTGACATAATTGAAGAAGGCTGGACTGGCCCAGTGGTGGGGGGCTTTCAAATGAGACTTCTTTAAGGATATTTACTGCTACAGATATAAAAGTTGATTTGTTCTACCTCATCTGGTTGCAATCATCTTACTGAACTTTTTCCCCCCTCAGATGGTTGAATTCTTCACTGTCACTTCTGACCTTCATTCTTAATGGCTTTGGATGCAACCTTTCTACTACTTGCCAATTTTGTTTGGCAAACCACAAAGGCATATTTGAAATCTGTTCGTGCTGTGCTGCTCCTGACCGGACAGAATTAAATATGCCAGCAAGCAGCTTTGCTCATATACTTGTGTTTTTTTTAACCTTCCTGTAATATTATGAGTTATGATTTGATTAAGCATGCCTGTGATCATCTATTGCGACACTATTAATCTGGATTGCTTGTATTCTTGCAGACATACTGGAGTAGCTTTTCTAGGAATTACAGTAAAGTGAGCAGCAGGAGAAAAACTAACTCCCAACTCAACCTTTTTTTTTTTTGACTAAGTAGAAAAGACACAACACTTAACTTTCCTCAAAGGACTATGTATCACTCATAATTACATTGCTGATTTCAAAGATGTAGATCAGGGGTGTCAAACTCAAGGCCCGGGGGCCGGATCCAGCCTACAGGGTGCTTAGATCTGGCCCACAGGGCCGCCCTGGAAACAGCAAAGGACCAGCCCATGGTCTGTTTTTGGCTGCGACGACCTCCTGTAACCTTCTACCAGCGAAAGCAGAGCTTGGGATGGCCACATGTGGAGGAGGCCATCGCAGGAGGCCGTTGCAGCCAAAAATGAAGTTTGGGAGCCTGTTTTTGCTGGCAGACTGCTTGGGCCACCACAGCAGTGGTGAAATCCCCCCCGTTCTATCCAGCTTGCCGAACCAGTAGTGCTGGTGACGGGAGGTTCCGCCCACCCGCCGGGACATCATTACGTCCCTGTTTTTACCATCTGCATGCGCAGAAGAAGCACTCCCATGCGTAGCGCGTGCACACTCCCGCACGCTCCCGTTCCCGAACCGGTAGTGACGGTAAGTGGATTTCACCGCTGCACCGCAGGCGCCCCCAACATGAGTGACGTCGAGCTGGCCATGCTCCCCCCAGCCACGCCCCCCCACCCCCCCTGAGGTCAAACACAACCCTGATGTGGCCCTCAATGAAATCAAGTTTGACACCCCTGATGTAGATCCTACTCAGCCACAAATATCTTCCGGACTGATAACTTTGAATCAGCTTTTTCTCTCCCTTATGAAGTAGGATTTCTGAGTGGCTAAAAATGGGATGTTCCTACTGTATATATCAGGGTGGGGAACCATGACCTTTTCATGACTTGTGGACTTCAATTCCCAGAAATCCTGAGGCAGCCATGCTCCCAGCTTCAGGAATTCTGGGAGTTGAAGTCCACAAGTCACAAAGGGGCCATTGTTCCCCACCTCTGCTATGTATGCATGTTGCCTTGATGCCAGTCAAATCAAGGAGACTAAAATGTTTATCATTATTTGGATATCATTAGGGCTGTGGCCAGCAGAGAGCATGTATTAAAGCAAACAAATACCCCTCTCCCAATTAATGTGTTGTCAATGTAACAACATCAGTGCAATGCAAGTATAACTCAAACCATAAGCCACAGAGTCACAGAGGAAAAATCTTCATCTGAGAAAGACTGCAGTTTGAAGTTTTTAATATAGAATTCCTATATTTAGCTCTAGCATTCCCAGTTCTGCCGTTCAAACACTCTCCAGTCCTGACCCTGCTTAGCTTCAGAGCTCTGACAAAATCAGCATGCTCAAAGGATTGGAGGAGTGAAACCTGTTGCTGTTGATTTCTACATGGGTGAGCGCATGAATTAAGGGTCTTGTGACACCTTAAACACTAACAGTAATGGATTCTCCCTTTGAGCTTTGGAGTATTCAAATAATTCCTGAGTCTGACAGTCGATCTTTAATGAATATAAGAAGGTTCATGGCCCTTCCTCTTGAGTGATTTCCTCCCTGCTACCTATTTCCCCCCCCTCCTCCATTTTTTCCTGCATTCCTGCAAACCACAGCCTCAAGAATTAATCTGAGCCATATTCAGGAGTCCAATTTATGGGTCATGACCCACCATTTGGGAAGCTATTGCCTACATCTCCTGCTGAGGGGAGTCTAAATGAGAGGCAAAAGCGGGATCCGTTTTCAGACTGAATGTCTTCTTTCAAATGTGGGTAGGGATAGGCTTATGGATAAAACGTTTTTGCAGGCACTCAAATATGACTTTATTGCTGGAACCTGAGATGGGTTCTGAAGAAAAACTGCAAATATTTCACACAAAGAGCTTCTGTGATCTGTTTTAGGGCATATTTTCAGAGCCCCGGCCCTGAAAAGTCTATCAGGCTTATCAAAGATCTAGTTATGCTGTAGATCTGCCACAATCTGAAAAAACTGAAGAGGGAGGTTTATGATTAAAATATCCAACTTTTTGAAAAAGAAGTAACAGAGGGAGCCAGTTTAAACTAGAAAGGTGGTACCATGTATATATGTCATTGTTGGTCTAACTGCTTTCTTTTTCTCTCATGTTTCCATTGAAAAGCATCAGCCCCAAAATTGCCTTTTAGTCAAAATGTACATGTCTATGAGCCAAAAGTAACTTGGGTGATGGAAAGATCTTTATTGGAAAAGCACTACAAGGCAAAAAGATGAAAGCTATGCCATGCCATGGTTTAAATCCTGTGAAATGTAAAATCTAAGACAGATGTTTTCTGATCAGAATTCCCAATGCCTTGTTCAGTTTAGTGTAGATTACTGTGAATCCATGAGATGCATGGAATGGAGATCAAAGCTGCTGAATTTAGAACAAAATCTAGCCAGAGAGAGCCTAATAAGAATCTGGGGAGGAGTGGAGAACCCCAGGTGATATCTGGCTGTCCAAGTCTCTTCTGATGCCCTAGAGCAGGGGTCCCCAAACAGCATAGCTGGCTGAAGAATTCTGGGAGTTGAAGTCCCCAAGTCTTAAAGCTGCCAAGTTTGAAGACCTCTGGCCTAGAGTTTCCCTCCAACCATTATTGCTGAAAATAAATGCCCCCAAATGATAGTGATAATCCATACAATAGGTTCATCATGTTCATAGTTTAATAAATTACAAGCAAAACCATCTGTAGCTTTCTAAAAATTTCTCTCTACTTCCAAAATAGCCTGAAAATCCCATTATCCATCATTGCCCTGGTCTCAGTAGCTTTTGGCCTAATCGCAAAAGAGAATTGTGATTCTGAACCATAAAAAGTTTGTCTCCCTCATGCCAAGAAATGTTTCTTGTTATGGAAATCAAATTTTATAGGCCATAGATTCCAGCAGTAGTTTTGATGGGTGAAAGTTTTTGCCTTTGTTACAATTCTTGTGGGCAAGAAGACATTACTAGGTTGTTCCTAGTAGGTTGGTTTAAGAAGAAATAGATCATTCACACATAACTCTAAGTGGTAAAATTGTATGTTTGGATTTGGCTCAGTGTATTTTATAAATATAGTCATTATGGCACCCGACTTAGTGTATTGTATGAAACCAGAGAATAGGAAGTAGTAGAAGGTTATCAACCAAAAGATGGTTAAGTAAACTGTGGCTTAGTACAGTGTGTAAACCCAACTCAACCCTCCCCTGCAGGTGTTAAGGGCCACCAGGTGATAAAATCCTATCTCTGATTCTCTTGGCCTGTTGAAGGCTAAGTTGATACTACTGCTTTGTAGTGATGTTAAATGGATAAGAAAGACCAAGTAGGCTTGAACTGCATCAGCTTTCCCTTCCTTGCTTTTACTGTCCTCTTTCTTCAGCTGCTTCAAATGACATGCACAGACATTTATGGATTAATGCACAGTTGCCCACGGAGGGAAGAAGACAATCAGTTTGCAGAGTCATGGGTTTACAACCATACCCAGTTTTTGTACTGGTTGCAGTCTCTACTAGTAGACCACAAAGTACATTTGAGGGAGGGTGACCAGATGCACCAGAAGATGAGGCTCATTTTGTAAAATAGAGACCTTTAATAGATCATTGGGGATGCAGAGAGGAGTGACTCAATGTTTTTGAAAGGCCTGTCTCAAGAAGGATACATCAGGCTCTAGGAACCACAAGCCTTTGCAGCTAGCACAAAGATGAAAAAAAGGATGCAGTCTGCATTGTGAAATCCCAGTGCACATCCCATCCTTTTGTATGCATGTCTCAACATCAGATGCAAATGCATAAATCATGGACTTTGTGTGGTGATGTCACAATGGAAGTTTCCTCCTCTTGCTCCCCCGCAGATACCTAGACTGTCAAATCCAGGTCACTGGAATACTTGTGGCATACTTTGCATTTGAAGGCAAAAGGTGCTTTGGAGAAAGGGAGAACATGAATGTAGCACCTCTCTGCAACAACAGTTATTCTTTTCGAGGGACTAATGCAGCCGCAGAGCATTCTTAGAAAGACACTTTGGCTTGTTAATTTTGAACTGCCACAATGTAGAACATTTGCACACTTAGGTAGTCTCCTGCCATTTTGGGGATGAGACAGACAAATATGTGACAAACAAGAATTCATGGAAATCCCTCAACTTTGAAATGAAACTGTTAAAGTAGAAAAAATCTCTCTCTCCCTCTCTCCCTCCCCCTCTCCCTCTCTCTCCCACCCCCTCCCTCCCTCTCTCTTCTTTCTTAATTTTTGCATTCACTAGTGGTCTTGATCTGTGGTGGGTTTCAAACTTTTTTACTACCAGTTCTGTGGGCGTGGCTTGGTGGGCGTGGCAGGGGAAGGTTTACTGTAAAATCTACATTCCCTCCCCACTCCAGGGGAAGGATCCAGTAAAATCCCCATTTCCTCCCAATCAGCTGGGACTCGGGAGGCAGAGAATAGATGGGGGTGGGGCCAGTCAGAATTTTTACTACCAGTTCTCCAAACTATTCAAACTTTCCACTACCAGTTCTCCAGAACTGGTCAGAACCTGCTGAAACCCATCTCTGGTCTTGATCACAGAAAGATCCAGCCATGGCTGATCCCAATAGACCAATCTGGTTAATACTTGACTAATAAATCATCAGTCTGGTAGTACCTTTTCTCCCTCACCAGATTTATTAAAAGGCATAAGCTGAAGCTTACACATGCCTTTTAACAGAATTGGTTAGAGAAGATGCTACCAGACTCCTCCCTCCCCCAGTGCATCCTTGAATAAAGATTACTGGGAAATACCAGATCTGTAGGATAGCCTAGTATTTCTCAAGCTTTGCAACTAAGATATATAGATTTCAATTCCCAAAATTAGTCCACATATCTTAAAGTTTCCAAGGTTGAAAAACACTGCATTATATATTGGAAAATGAAAAGACATTCAGATTCCAGAGCGCTCCAGCATGTTTAATAGTTTTTAACCAATTTGTCTCAATTGGGTCCCTGAGGATTTAAGTTTCTATTTAACATAACATTTAGTTGAATGAACAGATTGGGTTTTGTGTGCATAAGGAGACAATAGTAGGGGGTGGAGAGGGAAGACGGGACATAATTCACAGAAGCAGTAGAACTCCCTTATAAGGGAGCAATGCCTGTATTATCAACATCAATGGAGACAATTTTTCTACCTAACTTCAAAGAACTGTAGAGTTCCTGACTTTGCTTTTAAGTCCCCTGCTATTATTCCTAATGACAAGCCTGTCTTTGGTGTATGAGATTCCATCAATAAGCTCCTTTATAGATTGGGAGGAAAGGGGCCCTGGACTCTGGGCACCTCAATACAAGCCATCCCTTTGTTTCTCTTGTGCCAGAAGAAGCAAGAATACAAGCCTCGGGGGCAAGGAATGCACTAAAGTTCAAAGGCTCTGGGTTGCAAATTAACAGGTGAGCTTAGAAGATAGGAAACCCTGCACTGGGAAGTTTCTTTTGGAATTAGAATGGGGGGGGGGGAGAAAGAGAAGGTAGCTATTGTTCAAACTTACCTTTAAGAGATGGGCCACTGAGTTCAAAGATGAAAGGAAGAGATGCCCAGGTTTTTTGGCTAAGGAAGTCTTAACTAAAGAGGTGGTTTCCTTTATCATCCATTTGTAGCTAAATAGGGAAATCTTAAAGGATCAATTATCTAGCCAAGTACAAATACAGAAGTAAATACAATTTTGTGCTTAATCTTGCCTCAAACGTCTTTCAATTTCCTGACTTTCTTTCAGTAATGTTTGCAGGTTTGCAGGGAGTAAAAGAAAAAAAAAAACCTTAAGCAGCTGGAGCTTTGATTGCACCATTGTGGCTGCATCTTTTAAAAAAATCATAGCCTGCGGACTCCCCGTTGCATGTCAAATTTAGAGCGCAGCTTCTTCAGGACAGAGATTTGTTTGACTGTCTTTGCAAAACACTACACTGACAAATCATTTGATTAATGACACAGCAACAACTGCATTTCAGTATCTTCCACTGTTTTCATATTTTCAACATTTCACACTCAATGCATATAGGATTATGTTGCAGGGATTCATATTTCATAAGAGCTCCATGATAAATTTGGGGGTGGAGGGTTATCAGAGTGTTTCATTTAAAATAGGAATTCGATTTAAATTGAACACCATGACCTTGGTGAGTGGCAAGACAATGCTGAAATGAGCGGTGAACATGATGGTTCTGTTCACCTCTTTAGAAAGTAGAAAGTAAGACAGGTGCCGCAAAGGCCTCAGTCCCATCTAGCATAAGGGATGTCAGGTGGATGGGCACTTGAGGAAGATGGCTCACCTGTAGCTACCTGGCAGCACAAATCCCTTTTCTGTCTCTACTAACCTAGTTTGAGATGAAAAGCAGGGAAGAGATTTATTTATTTACTTAGCGTATGGCACAGCACACATGGACTAGCAGTATATATTAACATTTCACCTAGATTAGTAATATTAAAAAGATCTGTGTTCAAATACCAGTGTCTAGGCCATCTAACCATTGAAGGGCAACATAGTTTATATTAGAAAAATCAGGTTGATTTGTCTGAGTGCCAACCTTCCAAGAATTCTCTTGTATTTTGGAATTTGGCTTGGTCTAGGATGCTCACAATTTCCCAGTTGAGATTATAGTTGAATCTGTCCTTGCATTGTGAGTTTTCTGACTGTTAGTTGGTGTTCATGGATGTGCTCTGCTAGTCTTCTGACTGCGGTGATTAAGAAATAGATGCCAGAAGGTCTTTATTTACATATTTCCATCCAACAGATGAAATATCCCATCTATTGTGATTTATTCATTTCCTCAGTTTCCTCATGTACTTATGTTACCAAATTACTTCCAAAAATGAAAGGGGGGGGGATGCATCCTTCTCCCCTATGGCTGCATCCTGTTCTTGTGGAGCAACAGCCAAACTGCCTCTCTAGGATCCAATGCTTGTGACAAAACCGCAAAGGGGTTAGACCATTTCACTGGCTGCCCGCTAAGTAGCCTCCGGGGAGAATCATGAAGGGGGAAAAAAGCCTTTTCTTTATCAAGTGATTTTGCAGACTTGCAGGGAGGCAGCTGTTGGTGGTTCACAGCTCACATTTCCTCAGAAAAGTGCAAAGCCCCAGCTGGACTTCCTGATGATAGATTTTATGGATTTTCCCCTCTAGTTTTTTTAGTCCTCGTATGACTAGGCTGTTAAAAACTACAGTAAGCTGCATTGCTGCACTATATGGTTAATGTCTCCTCTTGTTAATCCTTTTCCTTTGTTCTTTGAAAAATCTACTGAATAAGCCACTTGTTTCACCCTGGTGGGGAAATAACACTTTGGGGGCCTCTTTTCCTCCCTGTTTTATGTATAACAGAAGCACAGTATAGTATTTACAGTCCCCTGCCAGATGTTGGCTCTCCCCCATCTCTGCCTCCTTTTTCCATGAAAGAAAAAAGCTGTCAGCTTTGGTCCTGTTGCTGAAGTCTAGGAACAGATAAGGTGGGGAGGCTGTGTTTCTGAAAAAGCCTGCTACCTCAGTGAGGGGTGATTGACACATTGCAGGTATGATTATGCTGTGGTTCTATCCTTAAAGGATGATAAATGGCTCTTCGCCACTTTGAATAGTAGGCTAAGGAGAGCTGCTTTGACAGGTATCATTTTGAGGCAGTTTCACTTACACTGAAATGAGTTGTTTTGATCAGCTGATTGTTCAGTGAGATAAATAAAAGTATCTCATAAGACTTGAAGAAGCTTTGCTTGAAAGCCAAATGAAAGGTCTTAAAAACATTTCATTAAACTTTTTTTTTTTTTTGCAGTTGTTGAGGGGCGGGAAGAGATAAGGAAACGGAGATTAACAAATGCTATTTTAAGGGACTGTTATCAATCAGTAGGACATGCTTTAGTGTAACTGCATTGGACAACCAGCTAATTAAATAAGTAAAACTGAGTTAGCATAGTCCTTTACAAAACCATTAGTTCTGAGATTATTGATTCAGTGGAGTCCTTGGGGCCCTTTGAGCGTGGTTGTTTGATTGCAGACCTTTCATTCCCCAACTACGTAATGCATGGCACTGAAGTTGTTACATAGTCGGGTAATAAAACATCTGCAAGCAAAAACTAAGCTCTAAGAACATCAAGGAAATATGTTTGTACCCTTTCCAGAATCTCCATCCATCCATCCATCCATCCATCCATCCATCCATCCATCCATCATCATCTATCTATCATCCCACCGTCCTGTCCGCTCCCATAGGGTTGCTATCCTCAGGGTACCGTCGACCAGGCAATGCCGTCTGGCAATGCCCAGGGGTAGGGCGTTCTCCGTGGGTGCCCCTACCTTCTGGAACGAACTACCCACCAAGCTCCGGACAGCCCTGGATCTCCGCTCTTTCCGTCGAGGCCTGGTTATTCCAACAAATGGGCTGATTCTGATCCATGGGTTTTTATTATTTATTATTTTAATCTGGTTTTAGTGGGTTTTTATTATTGTATGTTTTTAATCTGTGTTCGCAGCTCTGAGTCCTTCGGGAGAAGGGTGGCATATAAATTCTGTAAAATAAATAAATAAATCTATTAATCTATCATCTATCATCTATCATCTATCTATCATCTATCTATCATCTATCTATCTATCTATCTATTCATCATCACTCATCTCTGTCTCTCTCATATATCTAATTTAAAACATTTATATAGCCACCCATCTTATATCAAACTCTAGGCTGTTCCCAATCAACAATTAAAACAATATTAATAAAAGCAACATAATGCATATATCAATTAAAACCATAAATATTAAAAACCTGGCATCACAGTTAAGCTTCCAGCATTCTCATTAAATCCTCTCATCTGTCTCATCCATTCGAGTCCTTTGGGGAAAAGCCAGATCGTAAGTGCTTTTTGGAGAGCTAGGAGGATAGAGCCCTGCAGAACTTCAGCAGGATGGGTCTTCCACAGGGCAGGGGCTGCCATAGGAAAGGCACGCTTCCTAGATCCTGTAAAATGGCAATGCTTAAGGGAAGGGACTAGGAGGGTGCCCAGTGCCCACCCTATCTGATCTAGTAGGATGGGTAGATTTCCTTAAGGAAAGGCGGTCCTTCAGTGTTATATAATCTTATGAGAAGAATACCCAAATCAAAATAGCTTTGGAAGCCCTAGGGAAGAAGAGTGGAGTGACCTAGATAGCTTTTCTTTATTAATAAGCTGTTTACCAAAAGTGGCTTGATGCCAATTTGTCCTTACCTATTGGAATTGCATACCTTCCCTTGAAATGCACAACAACCCAGCTAAAGCTGTGGTGGCTTAATCTAATGAAAGCCTACAGTTTTCATGTTAATATATTTGACCAAGACAGCACATGAAATTAGAGATTGTTTTAACAGAATCCTCTATATTTGTTGCCTTTGTATCATGCCATGTCTTAGAATGCCTTTTGGCTAACGATGCACTTAGCCTTCACCTCCGGCTACCTGAATGTTTAAATATCTTCAATTTACTTCTGTTTAACCCTAATTTATAGGGAAGCTGTGCAATTACCTGCCAAGCATTGAACTACATGGAGCTATTCTTGCTGTCTCTCCCTCTCCCGCCCCCTCAACTCCCGAATCCAGTAGGCTCTCAATCGTAACTTTATCTTCCCCTCACCAGTCTCAGGTCTATTAAAGTTAATCGCCTTCATATATAGTATTACCATTCAGCTAATGAAAAATAGTTGTCTCCCAAGGTAACATGTTATAACGATAGCTTTCTGTATAACCACAGTAAGCTTTTGTTTCTTTAAGCCTGCCGGCTTGCCTGCCTCTCTCCCCCCAACTGCAACCACTATCCATATACATTAATTTTGCACAAAGAGGAGGAAGAGAAATTGAGAGGAGAGAGACATTTAAGGAAGAGAAATGGCAGGTCAAGAATAAGGAAAACATCCCTTAAGAAATGGATAGGATTCACTCTAATAAATTATCAAGTAGCAGGGGGAGCATTGTTGTATAAATGAGGTGGGATGGGAGTTAGCATCGTTTGGAAATAAACCAATAAAAGAACTTTAATTTATCATCAAGGACAATTACAGAATACATTGAATGTTTTAGCAACATACCGTAATCCACTTCCTCACCCGGCTTCCCTATTAGCAATATAAACACAGAGGATGTTCAGACATGCATCAACTTAGAAGCAGTCACATTTTGGAACAGTGGTGGGCTTCAAAATTTTTTACTACCCATTCTGTGGGTGTGGCTTGGTGGGCGTGGCTTGGTGGGCGTGGCAGGGGAAGGATACTGTAAAATGTCCATTCCCACCCCACTCCAGGAGAAGGTTACTGCAAAATCCCCATTTCTTCCAGATCAGCTGGGACTTGGGAGGCAGAGAATAGATGGGGGTGGGGCCAGTCAGAATTTTTACTACTGGTTCTCCGGACTACTCAAAATTTCTGCTACTGGTTCTCCAGAACTGGTCAGAACCTGCTGAAACCCACTTCTGTTTTGGAACTGTAGTTTCCATCTTGGCCACGGAGAACTGATGTTCTGCAAGGCTTGTAGAGGGAAAGCAGTGCACAGCATCCCCACTTAAGCATTAACTAGCTGGTGTTGCATCACTGCAACTTCTGGTCACTTTCCACAGTATTTTTGGAAAAGTGACAGCCTTTAATTTACTAGATTTTCAACTTTATCCCTGGGTTTTTACTTTAATATCCAGGTGTTTATGGAATGGGGATTTCTTTGCATCATACCTCCTTTGAACTATTTAGAGAATAAATATGTGAACCCCATTGGCTCAATTTATAGTAATCAGAGGCTGTCTTTTCCAGTTTTGAAAGTTGCCAGAAAGATTTTGTTATTAAGAGGCAAGTAGCTAATTTTTCATCTGGAATCACACAAGAATCTGAGATTTTGAAACAATCCTAATTTGAAGATAGGGAAAATGTTTTATTGAAAATCTTGGATAAGCAAGGGATAAATACTGTAAATTGATTGATACTGATTATTTTAAAGATTTCTGAGAAGCTATGGTTTCAATTTAACTGATCTGAACCATTCATTAGCTGTGTAAGCAATTCAACAAACTAACATGACTCAGATGTTTTAGCAGCTTCAGAGGCTGTATTTGAAGCAAAACCAACTCTACCTGAAAATTAAAAAAATGAAAGTGCTATTAATAATAATATACATGGAATGAGAAATAGTGATATCCAATTGTGTCTTATCATTTTTAAAGAGTCATTAACTTAAATGTGAAAGAGTAAGGAACACTTAATAGAAAATTATTCGGATTCTCATAGCAGAAGAAGAGGCTAAATATGATATTACTGTTGGTAACAGTATGCCAGCCATATAACAGGAACACAAAATCATCCAAGGTAAGACTTAAGCTTAGTCATGACAGGAAAAGTGTTACTTAAAAAACCTAATGGGACAAGTTCTCTTCTGAAATCTTCCTATGGGTTTTAATGGAAGAGGGAGAAGCCACGGAGGCTGTAAAGAAGATTGTACAATGCAAAAAAGGGACATGTATACAAACCCTACTTCACCACTAAATAGGTGGGCACATTTCCCAGTAATAAATTATCCAAATTTTTCTGTGCCTTTCAAACAATTTCTAAAGCATATTCTTCAGATTGAATGAGTGGTATAAAAAAAATTATGACAGTTGATCTATCCTTTATCAGAAATTGGGTTCAAATCAGTGGTGAAATCCAATTTTTTTTACTACCGGTTCTGTGGGTGTGGCTTGATGGGTGTGACTTGGTGGGCATGGCAGGGGAAGGATACTGCAAAATCTCCATTCCCACCCCACTCCAGGGGAAGGATACTGCAAAATCCCCATTCCCTCCCCATTCCTGGGGGAAGGATATTGCAAAATCTCCATTCCCACCCCACTCTGGGGCCAGCCAGAGGTGACATTCGCCAGTTCTCTGAACTACTCAAAATTTCTGCTACCGGTTCTCCGAACTACTCAAAATTTCCACTACCGGTTCTCCAGAACTTGCTGGATTTCATCCCTTGTTCAAGTTCAGTTTCAAGAGTATTGAAAAAACGGTATTATAGTTTGATTAAGACTTTTTAAAAATGTATTATACATAATAATGAATATGAATTTCCTTTTTCATAATTGCCATCACCATTCCAGCTGTGTATTCTGAAAATCCACATCTCATGAAACTTTATATGTTTTGCAAATGCTTGTGCAAAAGTACCACAACAAGGAGGTAAACCGTTGCTCGTATTTATTTTATCACTTTCAATTAAAACGATTGAGTTCCATTTTGTTTTTCAACACCAGAAATGTCTCCCTTTTCAAAAATTGTACACCAGCAGTAACAAGTAATTTAGCAATTAAAAAAAACATGCTGTAGGAATGAATGTATAATTTATAAAGGTGGTAATGGAATAGCTTATATGTTTTTAGCTATTGCCATTTTGTTCAGTGTTTCTAGTTCAGCCAAAAACATAAGACAAAACAAAATCAAGCTTTCCTCGCTACAAACAATTTCTAAATTTAAAAGGATGTTCTGTGCACATCCAAGTTATGTGTCACGTAAGCTGAGAGCGAAGTTCTCATTTGGATTCTGTTGTTGATTGTACTAGACACTGGGGATTAAAGGCAACTGTCATGCAGATGTTATTGGATGCCATAATAGATCATAAAATTCTTCCTACCAATAGCATAGAGTTACATATTTCATTTATTAAAATGATTACATATTTATATTTATGGGGGCATTAATCTTGGATTATTTTTGTAGTGACAAAGAAAATTAGACATTTAATGCTTCCCTTTTGAGGGCTCTCTGATAGTTTGAAGCGGCCTATAAATCCAGTAAATCAATTATTAAACTATCTTTAGAAAGTAAAAATGGAAAGCTGCTGCAGCCTGGTATTTTGTTGGATGTGTCCCCATCCACCTAAAAACAAGACAGAAGTAAGCCCGGGAGATAGACAACATGTTGGAAAGCTACATATGGTTGGAGTTAGCAGTGTCACTATCTAGCATTAGGATGAATGCATCAAGAGCCTTGGCAGTGCAGTGGTTAGAATGCAGTATTGCAGGCTCCTTCTGCTGACTGCCGGCTGCCAAGGTCGAATCTCACCAGGCTCAAGGTTGACTCAGACTTCCATCCTTCCAAGGTCAGTAAAATGAGGACCCAGATTGTTGGGAGCAATATGTTGACTCTGTAAACTGCTTAGAGTGGGATGTAAAGCACCATAAAGCGGTATATAAGTCTAAGTGCTATCGCTATCTGGGCAATGTCCACCCAAGTAGCCATTTTTGTGAGGAGAGTGTCCTTATCTCAGAATTTCAAATGTGGCCAGTAGATTCATCATCTGGGACTCTTGCAGAATGATTATTTTCTGAATGTATCCTTGATGCTTATAGTCTGTTCAATCAATACACATGTAAATGAGAAATAAAATTATTTTAGAATACTGTCCTTTTCCAAGAAAATTGACCCAGAAAGCTATCTCTGGAAGTTTCTACAGCATGCAATATAAGGTAATAAAAACCTAGTTGTGTTCTGAATGCTTTGCAGGTGGGAGAGATTTTTTATTCAGATTTAGGAAGAACTGAACCAGGAGGAATCATTGGAACATCATTAATACAAATTATATTTGAGTTTGGGGTAAGACATCTGTAGTAAATGGACATGCAGCCCTACATTCACTGACTCCCAGGCTCTATTATTCCCAGGGTTTGAATACATACCTTTCCCACAGGCATGGACTTTGGCACATAAGTAAATCCTCATAAGAGAAGGTTTTTTTAAACAAACAAACAAACACCCCTGCCCTGCATGATAGAAACCAAAATGTACTTGGATGAGGAAAAGAGGGAAGTGTTGTGGTCCGCCAGCAGCATGCGGAGCTGGCAGCCATGTCAGACAGTGAGGAGGCTGGGGAGGAACATGGGCCAATCCTGGAGTCTGGGGAAGGCCCGGACGAGGGCTCTGTGTCAGAGGCAGAGATGGGGCCAGGGCCATCTGGGAGTGAGGTGTGGACTCTGGAGCCTCCAGCATCGGACAGCAGAGAGGCAGAGGAAAAGGAGGAGCCTATTCCTAGTGCACGCATGTGCAGAGCTGCCAGAAGGCATGAACAGTTAAAACAAAAGGGATGACTCGGGAGTAAGGCCTGGAGATGATTGGCCTCTCTCATAAGGCTTAAAAGAGGAGCAAAGGCACATGGGCACTTTGCAGGAAAGCAACATTGTTAATTCTATTCTCAGTCAGCATCTCTGTTTGATTCTGGAATCCGTGTGGCTTTGCCAAGTAGGTCTTTGGCAGAGTGTCAAGGGAGATAAAGGTTGGTGATTATCCTGAAGGACTTCTCCTGAAGGACTTTTTGCAACTAATTGGAACTCAGCTGTGAATGAACGTAATTCACAGCTGTTGCAATAAAAGAGGTTTTTGGTGACTACTGGTGTGTTTTAATGACTCAGGAAGCCTAGGTCACAACAGGAAGCTTTCTGGTCTCCCAGTAAAAGGAAATCTACTAAAGACTGGAGAAAGTCCAGGAAAACAAATGGGGGGCTTTAGTTTCTGGTAGCAGGTCATCCTTAGAAGTAAGCAACAAAGTCTAGCTGAGTATCATGCCTTGTTTAATTTCTGTTACTGTAATGAGGACTTTTTTTATGTGTAATACTAGAACCAACCAAACTTCTACAAATATTCATTGGCTTTATTATGACATTTTCACCGCCATGAATGTTCTCAGCTGAAAACTGTACTCCTCTAAATCAATCTCACCTTTTCCAATCAAGAACTGCCCTGTTGTATATATTGGCAACTCTCTGAGTATTGCAGAGTGTTGTCACGCCCCAAACTGATTTTTCTCCCATTTTCTCTAGCTTTGACTCCCTTTTGTCATGGATTTTCTTTTACACAGAAAACTCCAGCTGACAAAGTTGGAGCCTTGCTTTTGTATCTCATTGCCCACAGTTGCTTTTCCTTGCTTGCTGCACAAGCTTCTTTAGTTATAACAAAGCTTAAAGGGTCTGTTTCCATCATGTTTGCACTCACCCACTTTTCATGCTGCTATGGCTAAAATGTTTAGGATGTCAGTGGGGTTAAAGGTCCAGTTCATACCTGGCTTGTTCTGAGATAGGAGCACAAGTTCCATTGGAGCCCATTGAATCTCTACAGAGGGAGAATTTGTGCTGCTGCCTGGTGGCCATTTTTTCTCTGATCCTTGTAGTGACTGGTGTCTTTAAAAAGCCCTTTAGTGGATGATTGATAAGATGTCTTTATTTCAAAGCTAAACTTGTGAATATAAAGTGCAGCAGTTAAAATAAGTGTATTCACTGAGAGTTAAGTTACCGTACTTTGTTAAGTACGCCTTGCAGATGTGCTAAATTACTCATTGCGTTCTGAACTGTCATGGTCTGTGCTCCCCCCCCTTTAATAGTTCTGATAAATGTGCCTTCTACTATACGCATGGAAAAGTATGTATATCATTTTTCAAAGAATTTTCTTTTCATGCCATGTAGTAAAGATCCTCCCACCAACCGAGAAGGAAGTCATTGCTGTGCAGAAGCCCTTGGAAGGTACTTTAAACTAGCCATTAGTCTAGTTTGTCTTGCTTAAAATAAGGCACATTTATGACTAACAAATTATTCATCCTATTAGCTAAATGAAACTTTAAGGAAGAAACTCGCTATATCCCTGAATTCCAGGTGCAGGGGCAATTTCAAATAGTTATCTGGCTGCACATGGAAACAGAGTAAGTGATTATATGGAGTTCAGTTTGAACAAGAGTTCTTTTATTTTACTGAAAACTAGAATAGAGAGTGCTTAAACTGTTGGACTGAATCTGAAGGCGATGCCAAGTAGATTATCTTGAACGCCATATAGGAAAGGTGGGAGTTATATACCCTGTTTCCCTGAAAATAAGACATCCCCTGATAATAAGCCCAATCGGGCTTTTGAGCGTATGCGCTAAAATAAGCCTCCCCCGGAAAATAAGCCCTCCCTGAAAATATTTAAATACAGAGCTGGAAATCAGGTAAGATGGCAAGAGGAGCCCCATCTTGCTCCATGCGCCCCAAAATAACAAGACTTCCCCAAAAATAAGGCCAAGTGCTTATTTCGAGGTTCAAAAAAATATAACACAGGGTCTTATTTTTGGGGAAACACGGTATAACAAATAAATACATGTGAAAAGATAGCAAAATATGCAATGGCAAACACAAGGTTAAAAAAGAACTGTAGTGCATGGCATCTGTGAAAAAACAACAACAAAAACCCAGGTTCAGCTTCCAATTTCTTTGGAAGGGCTGTAAAAATCCCCTGCCTGCAAAATTGGGGGTCACTGTTCACATAGCATAAGGCCTGATTAAAAACAATAATATCACTTTGTATAAGTCTGCTGTTTCCTAAATTCTTATCATTTCAGGGAAGGATGAAATATAGGCACAGAACCCAATGACAACCTTTCCAGGCAGAAAGTTCCAGATTCAGAATCAGGTATCTTTAAATTTTGATTGAGAAAGAATGTTGAATAAAGTGAAAGTGAAGATCACTTTCCTCTAGCAGCAAACAGAGATTTGAGGGGGTGAGGGGGGTTGAATTGGAATGGACTTTTGAGTGACTTACAAGGTTCTGCATTCCAAGATGTAGGCCGAACAAAGACAGAAGCCAGAGCCGCTTTAATTATTTGTTTTCAAACAATTTTTTTAATATTATAAATATTTATATATTTTTAATATTATATATTTAATAATTTTTCTCTCTGCTCATTTAAAAAATTTACAACTCAAAGCAGTTTTGGAGGGCCTCTGGACTACTCTCAAATCCTGTGGGCCCTAAAACCCGAAATTATGAAGGAAGATGATATTTGGAACATCAAGTCTTTGATTCTTTCCTGAGAAGAAAGAATTGAAGCATTTCCAGAACTTAGAAAATGGTGAATTATTAGTTGAACAAACTGTGAAAACTAGGATAAAGGTAGAGACACATTGCCTATAAGTAACCCAAACTATAGCAGACCTTTTCCTATTGGGGTTATGTGAGTCAGTATGACACATCTGGAAGGTATTGGGTTGGGGAAGGTAACTGTATTCAGGATGCACCAGAGGTGGTATTCAGCACCTCTGACCAGTTCTTGAGAACCGGTAGTGGAAATTTTGAGTAGTTCAGAGAATCGGTAAATACCACCTCTGACTGGCCCCACCTCCATCTATTCTCTGCCTCCCGAATCCCAGCTGATCGGGAGGAAATGGGGATTTTGTAGTAACCTTCTCCTGAAGTGGGGAGGGAATGGAGATTTTACAGTATCCTTCCCCTGGAGTGGGGTGGGAATGGAGATTTTACAGTATCCTTCCCCTGCCACACCCAGCAAACCATGCCATGCCCATCAAGCCACACCCACAGAACCAGTAGTAAAAAATTTTGAATCCCACCACTGGGATGCACCCTGTAAAAGTGTGTAAAGGAAAAGACTGGGCTTCCAACATCCTTACTATAGGCCTGTAGTAAGGATGCTGGAAGCCCAGCCTTTCCATTTACACTCTTATTGCCCTAATTGTCATGAAGTCCCACTTAGCAGTCCCCTCCCTTGTGAAAATGCTCCGCCAAAGGCTGTAGGCTGTTTTTTAAACCCAGGCCTAACACGTATAATATCTTTGGTGCCAAATGACTCTTGTTTGCTCTTTGAAGGCCTGTTGATACAGCCTGCAGCGTTCTACTTATTTATCCAGAATGGATTCATTGCCTGGTTAAATAAAGCAACATGCGTTTCTCAGATTGGGAAAGGGGTACATGGGCAGCATTTACCCAGCTCGGTCATTTTAATAGCAGCCCAAATCTTGTTCATTGAAAGTGTGTTTGCTGACAATGTTAATTGTTGTCTTGGTCTCTCTTCTGCCAGGAAGAGCAGGAACATCTCTCACCATCTGACTCTCTTCCTTGCTTTGCGGCTGTTTTTCCCCTCCATGATGCCATCTGTTCTCTCGGACACTGACTTCTCTGAGAAATGATTTATCTTTATGTTCTGCAGTTTGATTTTCTTCCTTTGGGGAGCAATGTCTTTGTTCCTCTGGTGTCATCGTTCAGCTTTCAAGCCCCGTGCAGAGGATCAGCTTTCTTTTTGTTAAGAAAGTTCATAAATCATATTTTGCTGCTCTTCTCTCAATTTTCCATTTGGCTTAGCAAATATTTTACACTTCCTTAGTAGGTTCTCAAAGCATTCTCCAGTCATTATATTGAAACAGCCAGTTTAGTTGGGGTAAATATCAATGGTGGGCTGCCCTCGGTTCAGACCGGTTCTATAGAACTGGTAGTGAAACCGGCAGGAGGCTCCGCTCACTGACCCCAACGTCATCAGGACGCTTTTGCGCATGCGCAGAAGAGCGCGCACGGCCCCGTTGTAAACCAGTAGTAAAGGTAAGTAGAGCTCATCCCTGGTAAAGATATATTTATTTTCTCACACAATCTCATAAGACTTCACTCAGAAAAAAGAACAAGATCCCTATGTTCTTCGTCAAAGTGCATTAGTAATAACCAGAGTTCAAACAACATCCAGAACTAATTAATATTCAGCTTTGGGAGGGAATGGAGACTTAATACATTGGTGGTACACATAATCTACCGTCAACAGCATAATACAGAAAATCTTTTGGTCCTTCAGACTGCATTGTTCCTTCAGTCATGGGGAACTATTGTGTAAATACAACTATTTCCAGCTGTATATGTCTCAGGCTCTGCTTCAAACTTACTTATTTAAATCATCCTCCCTCAGTTTATTTTCTTCATAAATACTAGCATTGGGCTTAATCCTAAAAAATGTTCAAGATCTTTTCAATGTTCTAAACATTATGGGGCCAGTTGGAAAAAGTAAGTAAAATACTGTTCTTTTTAACATACATATTGGGTTGTCAAATAAGGATAGTATGATGATGTTTGAGTTAAAAAAAAAAGCCTTCAGAAATGAGAGGATTGATAAAAAGAAAGTGTACGAATGACCAACATTTCTTGAAGAAAAAAGCAGAATAATTGCCATTGTCTGGGTTTCATCTGGGTTTTTTAAGGATGATAATAAGCCTTTGGGTAGATATTGGATTATTGGGATTTTTCTGAAAGCAATTGTTTATGCCATTAAACAAAAGACTCAAAAGCAAAAACTCAGTAGTCATGGGATAAGAGGTCAGCTAGTCTCATGGCAGTGGTGGGATTCAAATTTTTTTTTACTACTGGTTCTGTGGGCGTGGCTTGGTAGGCGTGGTGGGTGTGACTTGGTGGGCGTGGCAGGGGAAGGATACTGTAAAATCTCCATTCCCTCCCCACTCTAGGGGAATATTACTGCAAAATCCCCATTTCCTACCAATCAGCTGGGACTCGGGAGGCAGAGAATAGATGGGGGCGGGGCCAGTCAGAAGTGGTATTTATCGGTTCTCCGAACTACTCAAAATTTCCACTACTGGTTCTCCAGAACTGATCAGAACCTGCTGAATACCACCTCTGTCTCATGGATTGGTAATTAGATCAAGAACAGAAAATCACTAGAAATAAAAGTACAGTTTTTAAATTGAACAATTAAAGTGGATGTTCCTGGGCTGATGTTAGAATTAGTATTTTTTTAAAAAATAATCTAGAGCAGGGCTGTCAAACTCCCAGCCTGCGGGCCGGATGCATCATGTGCTGGCCATGCCCATGTCCGGTTTAGCGAAGGGGGAAAAAGTCTGGATATGTCATGTGACAGCAACATTACGACGTGACGATGTGAGTTTGACACCCCTGATCTAGAGGTTGGAATGAGCAGTGAGATGGACAGCTTTGCTGATCCAGGCACCTATATGCATAAACATAATTGCAGAATTTGAGGCCATTTATGAAAGACTAATTTGCTAAACAAAAGAAAAGAAGAAACAAACCAAAACAATAGTATGTGAATATATAATAATAATAATAATAATAATAATAATAATAATAATAATAATAATAATAATAATAATAATAATTTTATTTCTATACCACCCTTCTCCCGAAGGACTCAGGGCGGTGTACAGCCAATTTAAAAACACAAGACACAACAATGATTAAAATTTAAAATAATTAAATAGATTTGGCCGGTTTAAAACCCCAAAAATTTAAAATACCCCAATTTAAAATAAAATATACAACCTTCGTGGGGGAAAGTCCATTGGAAATATGAGTTGCATTGAAAGTGAGAATTTTCCTGCATGCAAAAGGATTTCTCCAATTAATAGACAGCTACTAGGAAAGAAGGAAAAATAGAATAAGCGTTTAAAATATCTTCCATGAAAGTAGGGCACAATACAGTCCTACTTGCTACTCAATCCACTGGATAGAAGCTGGCATGGTAGTGCCAATGTTTGCTAATGACTTGTGTTTCCCTCCTTTCATCTGTATCGGGCTCTCTGTCCATCACTAATTTTGTTTGTTCTAGATTTTTTAATTGGAAGCTGGATGCTAAATTGGAAGCTGGATGCTGCAAAATAAATAAATAAATAAATAAATCAGCAGCTGTTAACATCATATTTCTGCTCAAGAATCCCTCTGGATGCCATAGAGGTCTCCTAGGCTTTCTTAAGCAAACAAATATTATGGATGGCTGCAACCCAGTATTATATTTGGGTATGTGCCCATCTGCCCAGGAAAAAGACAGATGTAAGCTGTAATGGCGGGGAGCGTTGGAGGCTGGAATTGAACTAGATATGGCCAGAGTGGGTGGTGAGTTGTTCATTACCACTTTGCAAAGCCTCCCTCACCATAACAACCATTTCATTTAACCCACCAAATGATGTTAACTAGATTAATAAAAAAATGGGTCAATGCCTTAAAGGGTTTCATTCTTAGGGGGAGGTCTCGATGACTATAACAATAATTTTACACTTAACTAAGTAACTGGGTGGCAGCAACTGCAGTATTAGTAATAATACTGTGAAATGTACTTTTGATATTCGAGTACTTTGTGTACATTATCTGTGTAAACTTCGTAATAATCAAAGATAGTCTTTGATTTTATGATCACAATGGAGCCCGGATTGATTGTAGGTTGTTTTGATTGTTACACAATCAGCACATGACTTGACTTGATTCTACAATTATTTTATAATGGTCATTAAGTGAATCACATGGTTGTTAAGCACATGGTTGATAAGCAAATCCAGCAGTGGTGGGTTGCCCTGGGTTCGGACTGGTTCTATAGAACCGGTAGTAAAGCCAGCGGGAGGCTCTGCCCACCATCCCTGACGTCATCAGGAAGCTTCTGCACATGCGTGCGCGGCCCTGTTGCCAACCGGTAGTAAAGGTAAGTAGAACCCACCCCTGAAATCCAGCATATCCTATCAGCCAGAAAATGGCAAAAACTGCTCTAAATTGTGGTGATGTGACTATGAGCTGCTGCATCCTGTTGTAAATGCAGTTTCTAAGCGGTTTCAAAATGTGATCATGTGACCACCTGTCTGGAGGTCATAATTTGGAAATTGGTTGTAAGTAGCTTTATGAAGCCTGTCATAACTTCAAATCATCAAGTGCCTGGTCATTAACTGAGGACTATCTGTAGTGAGTAAAATCAATATTATATTTCATATTATAGCTAGATATTTTTTTCCTATATGTTAACTGAAGTTAGAAAATTCAGTGAAGGGATTTAGAATGACTTTTACAGAGCTACATTTCTGCAGTTCTTTCCAGATGAAAATGACCACATTAACAATATTGTTGTATTATTAGTATTAGTATTAATATGAGAATTATATGTACCGGTAATTATTTTTAAACTCTCCCTTTTTAGCCTGTACTTAAAATTCTGTGACAACAGGTAAGCTGCAAGGAGTGTTCCTTTGAGACCCTCACTTTTCATGTCTAAGCAAATTCAATTATTACATTTCTATGGATCTTTAGGCATTAGCAAAGCACCTGTGACTCTATTCATATCTCTTGAAAGGAATAAAAGAAACAGATTTTAGCACATTAGAAGTAACTCTGTGATTTATCAGCAAAATAAAATTCTGAAGGGCATGGAGCCCACTTTGATAAGAAGGAAGATGAGGAAAGAGCCTAATAGCTTCATGTGAAGTAGAAGTGTGCACTGTAAAATAAATCAATACTTCAGAAACCTTGAAAAGGAACACAAGA
This sequence comes from Pituophis catenifer annectens, assembly GCF_029215685.1. Classification (NCBI taxonomy): domain Eukaryota; kingdom Metazoa; phylum Chordata; class Lepidosauria; order Squamata; family Colubridae; genus Pituophis; species Pituophis catenifer. The sequence continues at coordinate 318,101,771 of NW_027256881.1, read as the reverse complement.
GGTAGGTAAGTAAGATATTGTTGGAAGCAGATAACAATTTGCTTAAGCATAGAAGTTGTGGGTACCTAACTATGCAGTCTAAACCTTGGGGGATAAGTGATAGCACAGCCCAACATGGTGGTTCTTGATGACTTTGAGAGTTGGAATTATGGGTGTTGATGTCCAGCCCTTCAGCCTGGGGGAATGGCACCTAGATTAGAGAAGGACTATCCACTGTAGCTATAGATCAGTTCTCTGGATAATAGGAGTGTATATTTTATCTCCTGGCTGGCTGAGTTTCAGCAGGGAAGACAGAAAAGATAATATCTTATTTATATAATAAAAATATAGTGATCTGGTTCACACATCATGGTAGTAAAACTTTGTAATAATTACCTGATTTATACAACGTACTGTATGTGGCTATACTCTGTTACTCCCAGTTATGCAACGGAGTTTGGTTGGGGAAATTCTTATTTTCATTCCACATGTCTTATTTTCTATCTTTTAAGAATAACTACTATTGTAGAGTCATTAAAGCAACATTAACACACTTCTGGACCTTTTCATTTCCTTTGAATGAGCAAAAATAAGCTGTCTGCACATAGACTTTTTTTTTCTGGCAGAGATTCAAAATTTGTATCCTATCAGCAACCTTGGTTGTCCATGTAGATGTCAAAGAGGCTAATTGGGGTTATACTGAATTCTTGAGATCTCATTCACTAAATGTATTCTCAACATGTGTTTTGTGACAGGAGGCAACTCCCCCTCCATCAAATGCTCCAGGCCTCAGTTAAACTGCTGCTGACTGCCTGAGGTTGGGCTAAATGGAGTAATAGGTGAGGCAACAATCAAAGGTAGCTGTGGACGCCCATCCTCTTTCTAACACCTTCTCTTTTATGCTGTTTGGATACTTTTCCTTCTTTCCCCTAATTGGCAGGCTGCTTTTAGTTTTTGCCAGAAGTCTGAATTGAATTTCTGTAGAGGTTTTATATAAATGAACCAAACCAGAAGGTTTTAAAATTAACCTATGTCCCTAGGGCCATAGATTGTCCTCACCTTGGTTTGAGTTGGGAGTATAGTGGGACTCCAACTGCAGAGTTTCCTAAAATAAGTGGATTTCCTGGACCATTTTCAGCCAGATTTCAGGTCTAGGCTGGAGTTAGAAATTGCAATGATCATTCTGGTGGATGACCTTTGTCATGACCTGGATGTGCCTCTCTCTCTTGGTTCTTTTACAGCTCTGGACAATCTTCAATGCCATTGACCATGGTGTCTCTCTGGACTAAGTGTGAGAATGGGTATCAAGAGTTCTGCTCCATTCTGAATGGGCGTTGCCATTCAATGGGAAAAAGAGAAAATGTCATCCAGGTGGGTTGTTCATTGTGGGGTGTCACGAAATACATTGGTCTTTCCCCTTCTATTCAACATGTGAGATAGAATGAGCCACGGTGGCACAGTGGTTAGAGTGCAGTACTGCAGGCTACTTCTGCTGACTGTCAGCTGACTGCAATTTGGCAGTTCAAATCTCACCAGGCTCAAGGTTGATTCAGCCTTCCATCCTTTCAAGGTAGGTAAAATGAGGACCCGGATTGTGGGGGCAGTAAGCTACTTTGTATAAAAAGAACACTGCTTGGGGGGGGGGCAAAAGCCCTACTAAGCAGGTATATACAAAAGTATGAAGGCTATTGCTTAACGCATTGTAAGCCACCCTGAGTCTCTGGAGAAGGGCGGCATATAAATCGAACCAATAAATGAATGAATGAATGAATGAATGAATGAATGAATGAATGAATGAATGAATGAAGTCACTGGGAAGAATCATGTGTTAATTTGGATGCAATCATTAGTATGCTGATGGTAACCAATTATCTATCTTTACTTTACCCAAGCAGAGTGAGGGATGTGGTGGATGTCTGGATGGAAAGCTGAAATTGAATTCTTAAAACCCAAAGGTGCTGTTTATTCAGAAACCATCTGGCATGTCCTGCTCCAGAGATAACTTAGGCCAGAAAAGCACTCCTCAAAAGAGCAAATTGTGTGATTTAAGTATTATGAGACTTTTATACTCACAGTTACAGCTAGATAGGCATGTGGGGCTGGGCAGGGGGAGGTGTTATCCAGCTTCTACTGATGCATCACATCTCCTTTACAGAGCATGAAGCACCTTGCCCTCAGTACCTCTCAAAGTGACTACTATAATGCTGTATATAGGGGATTGCTGAGAAATTTCAGTTGATTTCTACAAGTGAATTCAGAATTTAGCAACTGACTTATGGCAGATGAGAACTGCAATGTCCTATAAGGTCAGTTTTGTGGGAGCTACATTGACTTATGAATATGATTCAAACTTCTGGGTTTGACCAGTAACACCTTTTAATAAATTGGAATGTAACAACTTGCAGGAAGGTCTGGTTTAGGTAGAATTGATCCATTTGGTTCATTCATTGTGAATGGGGATGCTAAAATATTCTCATCAGGGGAGGGGAGGGGCAAGGCCACAGAGATTTTCTTTGTAACTTCCACTATTGTGAAATAGTTGATCATGATGGTGTGTTTGCTAAAAGCATTTTGGAAGGGATTCAAAATGGAGCTTTATTCCATGGATGATTTAATGAAGGAAGTTGTTTATATGGGTGCTGAGCTAGGGTGTGCGAGATAGTTTTTATGGTCTTAACAATTTTATATCTTCATGTCTTGTAAACAGTTAGAAACTTTTGTGGTGTTGTTAATAAATAAACAAACTAGCCAGTCTTGCTTTCATCTCTTGATGTCTACTACCAGGAACATGGTGTCCAGCTTTCTCTTTTCCAGCAGCAGCCTTTCATTCAGCCTTCTGTTAATGCTTGGGCTATTAATGTTTAAAACCAAAACAAGTATACAGATTGTCAATCTTAGAATTCTAAGTAAAAAGGTAAGGGAGTCCCTGCAGATTTTACTTTGCCAGTTATTGCCGACTATAGAGGTGGTGCTTATCTCCGTTTCAAGGTCATTGAATCAACGCTGTCTGAAGACAGTTCCATAGTTATGTGGACCGTATGATGTCATGGATCATTGTTACCTTCCCACCAAAGTGGTACCTATTTGTATACTTGCATTTGTACACTTTCAAATTGCTAGGTTGGCAAGAGTGGGGGGGAGGACGGGAGCTCACTCCATCATGTGGAGCTCAGATCTCAAACCTGGGCTGCTGGCTTTCCAGCCTACAAACCCAGTATCTTAACTGCTGAGCCACTACAGAGCCCTTAGAATTCTAGCAATACTGAAATTCCACAGAGTTTCACAGGGCTGTGTGTATGTTTTAAAATAATATTTCTGGGAATGTTCTTTTTTCATTTGCCTTATGAAATAGAAACATTTGCAAACTGTCTTTGAAGATTCTCCATATTTTTTTTTCCTGGCAACAGTCAGCTTTCCCTGTAATGCTTCAAAATGAGTAATAAATCCTTAGCACAGTTCCTCAGTTCAGGAAGAATGCCTTTCCTTGTTTGCATTGGCAATAACATTGTAAACATTTCTGAATTTTCCACCTAGCATGTTATACTTCTGTTACTGCTGATTGCATGCCTCACTTGGTTAAGAGCACAGCCAGATAGCCTTGTTAAAATGCTATCCATCAGTCCTTGAGTCAGCAAAAAGGATGCAAGTATAAAATTTGAGGTCCTGCCCTATTTTGCCTTCATAATGAGGTCTGTGATTGGTGCTATCAACTGTTTCAGTACAGGATGAGTACAGAAATAAAGAGATTGGTAGATTTCTTTTCCCTTCCTACCAAATAGTCTTCAAGGGAAGCCCTATATAACAAACAAACACACACACATATCGCATTGCAGTAGTCAAGCTATGAGGCAACTGGGCCATGAGTGATTTTTCTGAAGGGTCTCTCAATCACATGGAGCTGTGCAAAGTCCTTCCTGGTCACAGCTACCACTTGCTCATTGAACAGGAGCTTGAGTCCAGGAAGACCCCCCAAGTTGCGTACTATCCTTCAGTGAGGAAGTACCACCCTATCTAAAGTCAAAGATGAAATATCCTCAGATCTGGAGAGTACAAACATCCACAGCCATTTGGATTGAGTTGGAGACTGTTCTTCCCCATCCAAACCTATCCAGACTTCAAGCATGGGGACAGAACTTCAATAGCTTCATTTGGCTGGTCCAGAGTTGAAAGATATAATTGGGTATTACTGATGATACCAAATAACAAATGACTTTACCCAGTGATTTTGTGTAAATGTTGAAAAGTACGGGAAAGAGGATGGCCCCTGAGTAAGGAAGAGGACTGCTGTAAAACAGTGTCCTCCTAACTTCATACAGCCAACTCAGAAAAATATCTTGGATGATGATACTGAAAGCTGCTGGAGCACAAAATATATGCACCACTTGTCATCCCAGCTCTGCCACAGGTCATTTACAAATATGACAAGCTCTCTCAGTAATAAACCCCAGACGTTCAAGTTACTATCAATTTGTTCTAGCCATGGCATTTGGATAATAGCAATATTTTATAGTTTTTAAGTTTTTTTGCAAAATGAAAAAAAAAAGAGATTCCAAAAAAAGAGACCCTAATGACAAAAAGAGACCCAAGTACACATATATAACTGTCAAATTTTATAAATACCACATCTGTATTTCTATCTAAAATGACATTTGCACACAGCTGTTATTAGATTCTAATAGATTAAAAAGTAATATAATCTATTATCGAGCCCTGGTGGCACAGTGGTTAAAGTGCAATATTGCAGGCAAACTCTGTCCACAGGCTGGAGTTCGATCCTGATGGGGTTCAAGGTCGACACAGCCTTCCATCCTTCAGAGGCAGTAAAATGAAGACCCAGATTGTTGGGGGCAATATTCAAATAATATTTTTACATTGTAAACTGCCCAAAGAGTGCTGTAAAGCACTATGGGGTGCTATATAATCCTAAACGTATTGCTATTTTAATATTGTTAACATTATATTACTGGTATCATTCATTACTGTTTTTTTTCTAAGATCTTCATCACATCACTATTCAGCTAGAAATTTTTTAAAAACTTTCAAATACTGCTGATGCAATGAAAGATTTAACAATTGGAATTTATTCAGTTTCTTATTTTTTATCAATTTATACATTTTAGGAAATACAAAGTATAAAACAATAGCAGGGTTCATTAGAAAAGATTAGTAACTGATTTTCTCAGTACCTTTGAAATCTTTTTGTTGAAAGTATAGTCTAATTGGGTACTACCACCAAAGATCATGATAGGTACCAATTTGCCAAAAATAAAGATTTTTATTGCATAACTTTTGAGAAGTGAAATGCCACGTTTGCATAATCTTGATAGTATATTCTTGGTTACTCATGAAATAGATTTAAATGATTTTTATCCTACAAAGAATTCTAGTGAGATTCATCATCTTCAAATACTTTATTATGTGATAGACTTTATTAAAACTTTAAGATAACCCATAATACTTAACATAAAAATTTTATTTGACATTGATGAGATTCCATGCTATTAAATGAAGTATAAGCACACTTTTCTTCAAATGTTGCTAATGGTCTTTTCTGATTGGATTTAGATATCTTACAAAGAAATGACTGAATGTGACTGAATAGTTGAAAACATGCTGATGCATGATAATTTCTTTTCAAAATATATCTAGTAGTAACAGGGTCTCCATCTCTACAGTACTTCTCTAATAATGGAAAATCCTAAATCTTCCTGTTTCTTAAAGTGCTTAAAAAGAAAGTGATCTAACAATGAGAGAAGATGAAAAAAAGTCAGGAACTAAAATGATTTTTACCTTACCAATCTTCTAAAGGTACATTTAAGTATGGATTTGAAATATTAGATATTCATTTCTTACTGATAGGAAGGATAGTACCATCCCCACTAAGAGGAAATCTAGTATTAACTCAGTTTGTATCCATTGAATTTTGGCAATTTGAATAATAAAATAGAGTGTTGAATAATTCTATTGCAGCACATTCTAATTTCACTGACACTTTAATGCCTGGAAAATACATTGGGGGGGAAAAACTTGTAATCATACATTCATATTGTCTGAGAGCCTCTACAAATATGAAGAATGAAGTCTGACATTTCTTTTACAAAGAAAGTAAACACATTTACACAAAAGGTTGCTTATTGCACTTGAAGGGATATTCCAGAGATTTTTCTGATAGCAACAGGGTAATCTCTGATCTGTTCATCTTAAACTGTCAGTTCACATTAGGATTACTTTTTTATTTATTTTTATTGCTTTTAGCTGCGCCGGTTGGAGGGGCTGGGAGTGGGGGGCACCGTTCTACGGTGGTTCTCCTCCTATCTCTCCGACCGGACACAGTCAGTGTTGGCAGGGGGGCAGAGGTCGACCCCGAGGCGCCTTGTGTGTGGGGTGCCGCAGGGATCAGTCCTCTCACCCCTTCTGTTCAACATTTATGTGAAGCCGCTGGGCGAGATCATCCGTGGCTTCGGGGTGGAATTCCATCAGTACACTGACGACACTCAGCTGTAGATCTCCACCCCAGGCCATCCCAACGATGCCCTTGAAGTGATGTCTCGGTGCTTGGAGGCCGTGCGGATCTGGATGGGGAGTAACAGGCTTTGACTCAACCCCTCCAAGACCGAGTGGCTGTGGCTTCCGGCGTCCCGATATAGCCAGCTGTCGCCATCGCTGGCTATTGGGGGCAAGTTATTGGCCCCCACGGAGAGGGCTCGCAACTTGGGTGTCCTCCTGGATGCACGGCTGTCTTTAGAAGAGCATATGACGGCCGTGGCCAGGGGGGCTTTTCATCAGGTTCGCCTGATTCGCCAGTTGCGTCCCTTTCTGGATCGGGACTCCTTACGCACAGTCACTCAGGCACTCGTCACTTTCCGCCTGGACTACTGCAATGCTCTCTACATGGGACTCCCCTTGAGGTGCACCCGGAGGCTCCAGCTGGTGCAGAATGCAGCTGCGCGGGGGATTATGGGAGCGAGAGGCCGCTCCCATGTGACACCTCTCCTGCGTGAGCTGCATTGGCTCCCGGTGGACTTCCGGGTGCACTTCAAGGTACTGGTTACCACCTTTAAAGCGCTCCATGGCATCGGACCTGGGTATTTGCGGGACCGCCTTCTGCCGTCAATAGCCTCCCACCGGCCAATATGCTCCCACAGAGAGGGACTCCTCAGGGTGCCGTCAGCTAGGCAGTGTCGGCTGGCGACCCACAGGGGGAGAGCCTTCTCTGTGGCAGCACCTGCCCTCTGGAACGATTTGCCCCCGGAGATATGGAGGATATCAGATCTCCGGGCTTTTCGACGTGCCCTAAAAACTTTTCTCTTCCATCAAGCAGGGCTGGCGTGAAACACCCCCCCCTGTTTTTGAGATATTAGATTTTTAATTGTTTAATGGGTTTTAGTCGTAAGGTTCTTAAATTTTTGGCCAAAGGGTATAATTCTTTTAAATTTTTAAATTTTGTATTGGATGTTTTTTACTTGGCTGTGCACCGCCCTGAGTCCAGTAGGAGAAGGGCGGTATACAAATTTAAATAAAATAAAATAAAAATAAATAACAGAAAAAGAGAAAGTAAAGAAATAAATCCTAACCTCTTTCCTTTTTCTGTTGTATTGTTTTCACGTTTTAAAAATATTTTTTACGCATATGTTTTTTAAAATAGAATGTCAGTGTTTGCAGTTTACATTAAGATTACTTAATTGAAGTTTGAGAGTAAAGCACACTATAGTGTTATACTCCTGAAATAAAGAACATCTATTATACTTGATAGAATTATGGAACCATGTGGGCTGGGTCCAAAAAATCCAAAGGAGATGAAGCATTGAGATCTTAGATCTGAATTTGCATTTCTTTTAATTTATTTTAAATGAAAGCCATCCAGGGTTGCTTTGGTTAGTTAGCAAGCAGTATATAAATTAAAACAAACAAACAAGTACTTTAAGAACAAGTAGTGGAGAAACATGCATTACATACAAAAAAGGCAAATATTCCAAAGGACCAGCCTTAGTCAGAACCTTTTTGACAGAATTTTAAGAATTTTTTTCCTAAAGTATTTGAAAGAAAAATGACTCCTTCAGTCATAAGAGCAGGGGTGAAATACAGCAGGTTCTGACAGGTACTGGAGAACCAGTAGCGGAAATTTTGAGCAGTTCAGAGAACCGGTAGCGGAAATTTTGAGTAGTTCAAAAAACCAGCAACTACCACCTCTGGCTGGCCCCAGAGTGGGGAGGGAATGTGGATTTTGCTGTATCCTTCCCCTGCCATGCCCACCAAGCCATGGCCACCAAGCCACACCACACCCACCAAGCCACGCCCACAGAACCGGTAGTAAAAAAATTTTGGATTTCACCACTGCATTTTTTGGTAGCACACCTGAAGGAAATGTACTTATTAGGAAATCACAAGACAAAGCGGGAGAAATGTACAAATCCAACAGAAATTTAATTAAAATTACACAAATAAAAAGTCAAAGTTATAATAATATATACCAGGTTACTAATTCTGATCAGAGATAAAATAGATAAAATCAAGGTAATATTAGAACATTATAAGATTATCCTATGTAAATATATTAGATCAGGGGTTCCCAGGCCATGGTCCCGCTACTATACCATGGCCTATTCACAACTGCCCCGTGATTTAAGAGCTTTGCCTACATCAGTTTTGCACTACATTCCATATTTGTAATATGTTGTTCAATAAGCTATATTGGTTGTTCATAGTCCCACTTTACTACTTGTGGAGAAAATCCATAGGTCTGTAATTTGCTTAGAAGGGGATTCATCTAGAACCGTGGTTCTCAACCTTCCTAATGCCGCGACCCTTTAATACAGTTCCTCATGTTGTGGTGACCCCCAACCATAAAATTATTCCTAAAACCATTCAAAATATGTGTTTTCTGATGGTCTTAGGCGACCCCTGTGAAAGGGTCGTTCGACCCCCAAAGGGGTCGCGACCCACAGGTTGAAAACCACTGATCTAGAAAGACTTATAGTTACTTGAGAGCATCAGGGAGGCAAAGCCCTCAGGTAAGAAGACAAGTTTCAACTAGTAGCTAAAATTAAGAGCCAGACTCTGGCCTCTGTCTTCATTAGAGTCGCAACAGAGCACTAGAAATGCTACTCAAGGAATTTGGACTGGACTTTTTCTGTGGTCAACCAGATAATGGACCAAACTATTCTCTGTAGGTCTGCTGAGACAAAGATTTGATCATGAAATCTCTAGCAGAACAGAAACTCATACAATCTCTATGTGATCCAAAGAAACATGTTGTTTTTCTACAAATTGAATGCATTATTTCTCTCTATGTATAATTGTTTAGGGATTCAAAATAAGAAAACAGTGAATATGGCAGATACACATGCTAACCCTCTCATTCATTTAGTGTGACTTTTGCTACTGTAAAGTTGTTAATAAGTATTAAATTGACTTATGCTCACAGTTAGGCATATATAGAGGAAAAAATTAAGTGTTGAGTCTGAAAAAAAGTAACTGAAAGCATTCTTTAAAAGCTTGAAGATTTGTAAAAAAAAAATGGGGATTGATAACTTAGCATCTACCAAGTTCCTTATCTCTATTTAATTTTAAAATTGTCATCATCAATCATTTAAATTATTAAATAGGAAGTTGCATGCTTCAACTCCAAATAGCACCTTCTATTTTATTTTCAAGAATGTCCTTGAACTCCAGATAGATGCAAACTACTCTTAGAAAATAAAAATGGTGAATGGCTACAGAAAAACATAAAAATGTTTTGACAAATAGGAAGCATTCTGGGAGGTTACTGGGCTTACCATTTTCCCGATCATTAAATGAGTATTTTGCAGGGCTATGCAAAACGTTGAAGGAAAGCTTCAACATTCAATGAAAGTCCAGTTGAATTATCCCATAGAAGCAGATTCGTAAGTCATGGCAAGGAACTGCTTTGAAGTAACACTTCAAACAAGGTGGGATTTAAGTGCTTTCAAAAGGTTCACAGTTTCAATGACTTTTTCACAGCTTTTGCGGTTGTTAAAGAAAGTGGATAATGTTGTAACTTCAATTCGATATCTTTTAAGGTGAGACAACTAAGATGACTTCGGCTACCATTTGCTCTGAGCTCTCCAGCTCCTTTGTATAACTCTCTCTTATACTAGCAGAAGGTTATACTTTTGTGCTGGGTAAGCCAATGCAAGTGAGAATTCAGCTCAACTCTGGTTATTCTCAATGATGAGTTCAAGGCTGACCTAGCTTTTAAAGATGATACAAGGCGAGCGGATTTAACTCTTTTGATAATGAGTGAATATGTGGCTAATACTAGCTAATACTAACAGGTACAAGGCCAAATGTTTACTGTTTTAAAATTAGAGATTGGGATGGGCAATAAGACATCCTCTGATAATAAACTCAATTGGGTTTTTGAGCGCATGGCAATAAGGCCAAGCGCTTATTTCAGGGTTCAAAAAATAAAAGACAGGGTCTTATTTTCGGGAAAACATGGCATAAACACACACACACACACACACACACACACACACAGGGAGACATTCTCTCTCTCTCTCTTTTTTTCTCAAGGCTCTATACTCACTCCTATTTTCTTCCGGTTTTGCCAAAAAATGAAGCTGCATTAGACATTTTGATGTTTTCCCATTACAGCCTGTCTACTACATAATCCAATCCAATCTCAGAGTAACAAATCTGAATTGGATTGCCCTTCAAACTATGCCCTTCAAGCTATTTTAAATTGAATTATGCCCTTTTAAAAACGTTAATATTTAATCTGAATTGAATCAAGGCTGATTTGCACAGGCCTAGTATATTTGGTAACCTTGGCTACCAAGCTTGTTCACCATAGTAGCCATTTTGTGGGATACACTTGGGATACACTGTCAAAATGCCAAATCTGCCAAGCAGTTGAGAAATATGGACGCCATCTGGTGCAAGAGCTGCTGAGGCTTCAAAGATATGAAATCTGCTATACAAGGTGAAAGTGTGATATTGTGATATTTACCATCTCAGACTGAAAGATTGAAGATATCCTGAATAAACTCTATTGATTACTTACATCTATAGATCTTTTTTTTTTTTAGCTGAATCACTATTGTCACACTGACAAAGCAATGAAGGAAGTTAAGGAAGATAGGCAGGCAAAACTTGCAAAAACGTAGAATACTAAAGCAACATTAATTCATCCCACAGAAGTTCACTCGACTATATCCAAGACTGGAATACTAGGGTGTTATTATATTCAGGATGACCCTTTCCTTAACTAATCCCTGTGTCCTCAACAGCAGTCTGGAAATAGATTTTTTCCAAACCTACCAACCTAACTGCAACTACATTACTGGAATGAGGAGTGAATGCGTTTTTGCTTGGCAGCTGGCTGGATTTCTGCTATTCAGCTTCATAAGGGACAATACTTTCTTTCATTTGGCTCTGTTCTGTTCACTGAACAAAGGCTCAAGAAGGGAGGCGAGGCAGGATAAATACTTCACAACTGTTTATTGGCTAACAATAAAACCTAACAGTGACTCGCTCTGCTTAGCTAACTACCTTGGAGAGCGAGTGGCGTTTTGAGGCACTGACAGCTCTTTTATACTGAGCTGTCAGTAGCTGGGCCAATCAGGAGCCACCGATTTCCCTCTGGCTGCTTGCCAGCACATGGACCAATCCGCTGCTCTATTGACTGCATGTGCTTGCCGTCCGGACGTAACACCCCTTTCTTCCCGGATGGCACATGCGTGATCAGCGAGGTAAGCTGGGTGTCTCCAGCTCCTCCCTGATCTGCGCAGCCCACTGGATTCAGTTGGAGTAGGAGGATCTATGCTTGGCACTTCTGGAACTCCTGGAGACTGCTTGTCAACGTTGGTGGGGGCCTCATGCAGCAGCGCGGGTATAGGAACAACAGTTGAGTCTGTGGTCCTCTCGTTGTCGGTTTGAGACTCAGGAAGTGACTTGTTCTCTGCAGTCAAGACTCTGGCAAACCCAGGTATGATAGGCCCAGATAGGGCTTCACTAGCAAGCATCTCTTGTGGAGGCAAATGGCGGCGGTGCAGTTGGTCCACATGCCTCCGCCAGGTACGGCCATCCCCCAGCTGAACTCTGTATGATCGGGGCCCCATCACCTCAATTATCTGGCCTGGCAACCAGCGAGGATTCCCCCCCCCATAAATTTGGGCATACACCCACTTTCCTTCTTGAAAGAAGCGGACCCTGCCAATTGAGTCCAGGGGTTTCTCGGGAAAATAATCAGGGTGTAAACGGTCCAGTTCTGTTCTCATTCTTTTAATGGCAGCCCATTAACAACTCAGCTGGGCTGCAGTTTGTTGTTGGGCATGGGGTCATGTGCTGCGTTAACAAGTAGGTGGCTAATTTAGCTTGCCAGTTCCCAAGCCCTAGTTTGGCGAGGGCCTCCTTGGCCGATCACACAGCCCTTTCAACAAGGCCATTCCCTGCCGGGTGGAACGGAGCCACCGTGATGTGCCTAATGCCATGTCTTGCTAAATAAGCTTGGAAGGTGGCTGACATCAGTTGAGGCCCATTGCCTGTTACAATTATGTCAGGTAGGCCGTGGGTTGCAAATAATTTTCTTAGTGCCCAGACTACTGCTTCCACTATGGTTGAGGCCATTGCCACCAACTCAACCCACTTAGAATAGGCGTCCACAGTGACCATAAAGGTATGGCCTTGAAATGGGCCCGTAAAATCCAAGTGAATCAAAGACCAGGGGGCCTTCAGAACCTCCCATTCCCTAACTGGAGCTATAGGAGGGGCTGAGCTGGTGCGCTGGTACTGATGGCACTCTGCGACCCAGTTTGAGATCACTTCATCTAACTTGGGCCACCATAGGTAACTGCGGCCTAAAGCCTTCATCCGGCAATGCCCGGATGGCCATTAAGGTTTCTAGGACTTGCCGTCTTAGTTCTACAGGAACTACCACCTTGGTGCCTCACAACAGGCAGCCCCGCAACGTGGATAGTTCCTGTTGCCGGATTTTCTAGGGTTGGAATTCAGAATCTACTTGCCCTAGGGGCCACCCCTTCCTCACCCAGTCCAGGACCTGGCATAAGACTTTGTCCTTGGCGATGTACCTAGCGATGTCAGCGGCAGACACTGGACTCTGTTGGTCATCAATTTGGAGAATTGATGAGGCCGGAGAGGGGTCATCGACATGAACAGGAAGGGGGCATCTGCTGAATGTGTCGGCATTTCCCAAGTCCTTACCCGGGCGATGAGCCAGGCGATAGTTGTAGGCCACCAGGAACACGACCTACCTGGTCATCCTTGGGGACAAGATCTGCAGGGACTGGCGATCGCCGGCCAGGATTCCCAACAGCAGCTTGTGATCTGTGAAGATGTGAAAAAAAACGGCCATATAAGTAATCATGGAAATGTTTAACGCCGGCCACAATAGCCAGCACTTCCTTGTCGATGTGCCCGTAATTTCATTCAGCAATGAATGAAATTCATTCAGCAATGAATGAAATTCATTTTTCAAGAACTCTATAGAGACAGAGATAGAGTTCTTGAAAAATATGTGATGGAGGCTTTGGTCCCATTAGGCAGCCAATGGCCCAAACGGCCGCTACCCCATAAGGCGATGCATCACAAGTCAGAGTCAAGGGAAGGTTGCAGTCATACTGGACTAAAACAGAGTCCGATGTGAGTAGCTTTTTTACAGCTCAGAAAGCATCAGCCTCCTTGTGTTCCCAGGTCCAAGGTGTTGTTCTATCAAGAAGGCGGTGGAGTGGCTCGGTGACCATTGCCTTGTGATGCAAGAACATGCTATAAAAGTTCAAAAGCCCCAGGAAAGCTTGTAGTTTGAATCTGCTGGTAGGTGGTGGGGCATTTTGGATTGCTTGCACCTTCGCAGGCATTGGGTGCAGGCTGGCAGCATCAACAAGGTAGTCCAAGAACTTCACCTGTGGCACTCCCGATTTTCATTTGTTTGGCTTGAGTTTGAGCCCTGCTTGCCAGAAACGGGATAACACAGCACGAAGGTGGCTGGCTAGGTAAGCTTCTGTCATGGCAGAGACGAAAATGTTGTTGAAGTAAGGAATTACTCAGGGCAACCCGTGCAGTAGCCTTTCCATGAGGCATTGAAAAATGCCAGGGGCAACACAGACCCCAAATTGCAATCGTCTACAGTGGAATGCACCGTGGTGGGTGACAATTGTTTGTGCCTTTGCGGTGGCAGTGTCCACCTCTAATTGCTGATAGGCTTGCACCATATCTAACTGTGTCAGCTGATGGCACCCAGGATGAGGGCATTCTCTGTGGGCGCACTGACCCTCTGGAATAGTTTACCCACTGGGCTCTGGATGGTCCCCGACCTCCGCTCTTTCCGCGGTGATCTGAAGACATGGCTTTTCCAACAAATTTGCTGATCTGATGGGAGCTTTTAACTTTAATCCTTTGGGGATTTTAATTGAGTATTTTAGTAGTAATTTTACTGTTTTATTGATTTATCTTTGTGAGCCGCCCCAAGTCCTTCAGGAGAGGGTGGCATATAAGTATAAATAAACTAAACTAAACTAAACTAACTTCGTAAAAATTGTGCCATGGCCCAACAAATGGAGCAGGTGCTGTACCACTGGAACAGGATAGGGGTGAGCTTGTAGTGCCTTATTGATAGTTGCTTTGTAATCCATGCAGATGTGGATAGAGCCATCAGATTTGAGAGGAATGACAATTGGTGTCTCCCATCAGGTGGGCATAATCCACCTGTTCCAAGATGCCTTGCGCTAACAATGTATTAATCTCTTTATCGACTTGTGCACGGAGTGCAAAAGGCACTCTATGTGGCTTAAATCGTATAGGGGCGATTTTGGGATCCAAATTAAAGGAGATGGGTGTACTGGTATATTTGCCAAGCCCCTCACTAAATACATCTGAGAATTCACTGAACAAGTCAGAGAATACGTCAGATATAGTGGCATGAATACCGGTAATAGCCAATCCTAAAGCGTCAAACCACTCTAATTCCAATAAACTGGGTAGCGTGCCATCAACAACAATTAATTTAAGGCGGCCATTGAAACCTTTGTATTTGATCCTAAATCTCCCTGATCCTAAAACTGGAATGTGATTACCTTGGTAATCATGAAGCCAGAATGTACAAGAGGCTAAACATCTCTTTGCCATCGAGGGCACTAGTTGTTTAAGAGTGCTCCAAGAAATTAGTGCCACGGAAGAGCTGGTGTCCAATTCCATTTTACAAGGTTTACCCTCTATGAGAACTGTAAGGAAATTTTTTTCCCTCAAATCCAACTTTGCCTGACCTATAACTATCTCAGGGTGGCATCCTAAATGTATTGTAAGCTCTACCTTTTCTTTAATTATGTTCTGCTTTTTGCCTCCATACTTCCACATAAATTTATTATGATTGGATCTGGTTTGTCTTGTGCTGATAGCTTCTAAAAGTAATTACTCAAGTCTTCATAATTCTTAATTACTGGATGATTTTATATAATCAGTATTGAAGTGTAAAACACATGCATGTCACATGATGAAGTGTTCAGAAAACCAACAAAATCATACACAAAGTTATTGTGGTTGCTTCAGGATTTTTTTTTTTTTTTTGAAAAAGACAATTGTTTCTTCTAATGAAGACAAACTAATTTGATATTGTCTCTCTCTTTCCAACGTTCTGACTCGCTGACTGTATTAAATCTCAAGAAATAGGTAAGCAGAGGTCCTCAAAATGCATGTTCCCAATTCTGCTAATAAAATCTAGGTATGCTTGCAATGAAAAGATGTCACCTGATTTTGGAAATGCTGGATTGCACGAGCCACTTGCAAACTCATACTCTGAGAAAGAAAACCTGAGAACATATTTTTAAGAGCAATATGTAATTTAAATTCAACTGCACTGTTCAGTTTAGCCATAGTTATGTAGATATGTAATGCTTGCATTAATAAATGAAAAGAAATATGTTTGGGAACCTTAGTTTATCAACCATACATTTATATGCATACTTTTTGGCTTCATATATTTGTAATAATGTTAAATGCTTGCTTTCTCTCATTCCTCAGATGAAAGAAAGACTATGCTCCCCCTTGTCTTGATATGCTTTGTGGAGTCTGTGTATAGGTAAAAGAAGGAAGGCAAATCATAGGTAAATGTCGATGAAATCCATTGGCCTGGAAAATATGAACTGCAAATAGGGCTAAGGCTTAAAATAAATAAAACATATTGCTCTTGATAAAATATTGAAGCTGATAAATGAAAGCTGTGATATAAAAAAGTAATGGAATCCAAGCCTAATAATGCCACTCAAGCTTTTGACAATGAGGGGTGAAGAATGAGCACTCTAGTTGTCATGGTAGAGTAGCTGGAGGATCACACTTGTGCATATTTATGAGGAGACATTTTCATTTAATGACCCAAGAAGCCTCAGTTTATTGGAGATTCCTTGTATGGAGCCCAGAGGTGCTTTTTCAAAAGGCAACTAGACTTCCTTGGTTTTTCCTTGAAAACGTTTCGCTTCTCATCCAAGAAGTTTGTTCAGTTCAGTTCGTGAAACATCTTCAAGAGCCTTGGTAGTACAGGGGTTTAAGGCACCCTGTTATTAAGCTATTTATTAAGACCAGCTGCCTGCAATTACAGCAGGGTTCGAATCTCGCCAAGGCTCAAGGTTGACTCAGCCTTCCATCCTTTCTAAGATAGGTGAAATGAGGACCCAGTTTGTGGGGGCAATAAGCTGACTTTGTATAAATATACAAAAGGATGAAGGCTATTGCTGAGCACATTGTAAGCCGCCCTGAGTCTCCGGAGAAGGGCGGCATATAAATCAAATTAAAAAAAAAAAAAGGAAAAATAAAGAAAGTCCAGTTGCTTTTTGGAAAAGCACTTTTGTGACCTGGATGACTGAAAATCTCAATAAATCTTGTAGGGAGCAAGCATGATTTGAAGCAGATTGCAGTCACTTCAAATAATTGGGCATTAAAAAAATTCTTACTTTTGGTTGACAATGATCATAGACTCTACTATAATTGTAGGTTCAGAATATCTATTAATCTCTTTAGCACTTATTTGTGTGTAGGCCCTGTGATGGTGCCATAAACCTTAATGGTCCAAATTTCTACCTTAATTAGACAAAATTGACCACTTGTTCAATTAATTTGTTTTATGTCATTATTTATGTGTCAAATTCCTCTTAAGGAATTTGGCACATAAGCCTGCCCTATCGCACCACAGCACTGATGGATTAAAATATATGATGATTTGTCACTCATTAATTTAGAAAGAAAGGTTAAGTAACTCATGGGTGTAAGCAGGTGTAGATTATGGGCACGGTTGGGGACACAGGAGTGTTGGGGACACAGGAGATCCGGCCATGAATGGTGTGAATGGGTTTTAATGTCTTTAATGTTTTTAATTTTTAAGTGTTTTTATAGTGATTTTTTGAGTGTATCATGAGCCGCCCTGGGTCTTCGGAGAGGGGCGGCATATAAATTGAATAAATGAATAAATGAATAAATGAATGAATGAATGAATGAATGAATGAATGAATGAATGAATGAATAAATAAATAAATAAATAAATAAATAAATAAATAAATAAATAAATAAATAAATAAATAAATAAATAAATTTCTCCCCTCTGGTCACTAGTCAGATTCTGCCCCAATCTTTCTTATCCGGTATTTGCCCTTTTAATCAGTATTATTTTCTGGGTTCATTCCTTATAGGACACACCCCTTCCCCACCTCCCTATTTTGAAATCAACTCCTTTATAGGCTTCAGTCAAGTTAAAGGAAGGAAGAGCGAGCTGCCATTGCTTTATTTAAGGAAGACGTTTTGTGTGATCTTAAAATGGCATCAGTGAAGACTGTCTTAAAAGGCAGCATCCTTGCCTTGTTCTGAAAATAAACTGGGCTCTTGATTATTATTTGCAAGTGTCTCTGCATTTGTTTCAATAATTTTCTCCCAGTTAAGAGACAAGGCTGTACAACGATTGATCAATTTCAATTATCCAGCTCTTAAAGAGCTAGCTAGCTGAATAGTCATGACAGTGTCTACATCCCTGATTACTTGGGTGATTCTTCCCTGCAATTTCTCTGTGTGTGTCTAATTGTACCAACCAAATAAAAATCTGCTTGGCACAGCTCAGGGATTTTTGGTGTGTGTGTATGTATATTCTTTATTTTTTGGAGTTTAAGATGTACCTTTCCCCCCCCAAAAAAGAAAATCTGGGTGTGTCTTATACACTGAATGTAGCCCTGCCCAGCTTCTCAAATTGAGGTTTCAGAGGCTGAAAAAAGCATCAGAAATGAAGCTTCAGAAAAGAAGCCCCCAAACAGAGCTTCAGAGGCTTTTTTTCTGAAGCTCTGTTTCAGAGGCTTTCAGAGGCAGGAAAAAAAAGTTTTTTCTGAAACAGAATTTCAGAAGTTTCAGAGGCAGAAAAAACAGCAAAAAAAAAAAAAAAAAAAGCGAGGCACAGAGCTCACAATCAAGGAACCTGTTGCTAAAATTCACCTCTGGGAACAGCTGATTGGGGGTATTCCAGGAGGCCTATCCATCTGCCAATTAGCTTTTTTCTTATTTTCCTCCCCAAAAACTAAGGTGCGTCTTATACTCTTGTGCATCTTATACTCCAAAAAATAAGTATATGTACACACATACATTTATAATTAGAAGTTATTTTCTCATTGATGTATGTATTTCACATCATTTGGAACTTGTGAAATGCCCAATAGCATGTGGGAGAAGAGGAAGACAAACCAACTTAGAGGTGTCTAAGTAGACTTCTAACATTGTGGAATGGTTCAATGACATCAGACTCACCCCATTCTTGCTGCAATGCCCTGATTGGTGAATGTTTTCCACTGCCAGGAACAGCCACAAGAACAAAGGAGAACACCCACTGCTTTGCCAATAGCAACAGGCTCAGTTTTAAAACAGGTTAACATGATCCAGAAGGGTGTTGCAACTGAATCAGGATGGGCATGATGAAGTAGACAGCCAATTTTATAACAGCATACTTTTGTGCTGTTATAAGAAGTGGGAAATATTTTGACTCAACAGGGATGCAATAGAGGAAGTATACCATGCCCTACTATATTGCAGTTTCTATAGGGACTTACAAACTTCCTTCATAAAGCCTTTTCTAAAAGATCTATTGGGCAGAGCAGATGAGGTATAAATGTTTTGTAAAGGATTACCGATAGTCCTTTCATGTTTCCTTACCGTGGAGTTTTTGTGCTGTCTGAGCTTGGTTGTTGGCTTGCAACTAGATAAAGAAATTACTTGGGTAATGACCTACAAATAAACAACCAAGCTCAGACAGCACCAGGGACTCTAGAGTTCAAATCTGAGCTTACAGATATTCTCTTCCGTTGTTTCCCTAATGCATGAGCTTATATAGGTTCACAGCATTGTTTCATTTTTAGAACTTCAGGCTCAACATATGAAGGTGACATACGGGATGCTATCTATGTAAGGGTGCGAGATAAGGAGATGTCCCAGGTTGAAAAGTATTTCTCTTAGTAATGGATTGTCCATGTCTATGTAATTACTGAATGTGGAAGATATTAAATTTATTGTGTATGCCAGATATTCTTCTTCTGGAGCACCTTTGCAGTGGACAATATTATTCCCTAGTGGAATTATAAAGTACATGAGGATGCAGTTGTAGGCTGGGATTCTCATTGGAAGTCCTCACAACTAAAAACATATCAGAACTTTCCTAGGGTAGTCATCTTGTCTTGAAACTTAGATTTTCTCATCAGTAAGATGGGAACAACAGTAAGTAACCATTTAATGGAGCAGAGGTACTTCGCAGAAAACTTTTATGAAATTGTGATGATCACATTTTCAGAAGCCGTTATTATGGTGATTGGGAATTGTGGGCATTATAGTTCAACACATCTGGAAAGCGTTAGCTTAAAGAAGACTGAACATTTCACATTTTGATTGTAGGCACATAATTAGTGTAATAATTCTGGGTCCTGGAAAGATAAATACGGATGATTGTGTTCTTTTAAGAGTAACAAAAGAAAAATAACTCTTCCATATTGTGTTCATTCTATTTTTTGCATTGGAGAAGTGTTTTGGAAATAGGTATAACAGCCTTCTACTTTTTTGGTATATATGGTTTATAGCTTGTGATCACAGATGAACTGTTAGATTCCTGGGACACTCTGGGTCACAGATTGAGCTTAATTTATTAAAGTTAGAGTGTACTAAGCCGCTTAATGCTATTATCTGGCTTCCTCCCCCAAGTTTTTCATTTGGAAAAACAAGGGGGAGAGGATCGTGAAAGTATATTAATTTTTGCTGAAAGAGAAAAACAGGGAAACTCATTTCCTCTTATAATAATAATAAGACCTGTGATCAACCAGTGGAACTAAATGGTTGGAGAACCAGGACAGAAAAAAAGAAAAAAAAACTGTGCATAGTAAAACTACACTTTGCTGTGATATGATGTAGTGATGGCTACCAACTTGGATAGTCTTAAGAGAGCCTTGGTACTACAGTGGTTTAAAGCACCCTGTTATTAACACAGCTGCCTGCAATTTACTGCTGGTTCGAATCTCTCCAAGGCTCAAGGTTGACTCAGCCTTCCATCCTTTCTAAGGTAGGTTAAATGAGGACCCAGTTTGTGGGGGCAATAAGCTGACTTTGTATAAATATACAAAAGTATGAAGGCTATTGCTTAACACACTGTAAGCCACCCTGAGTCTCCGGAGAAGGGCGGCATATAAATCAAATTAAAAAAAAAAAAAAAAGAAGACCAAATTGACTTATAAAACTATCAGTACCTATCAGAGGTTTTAATTCCAATAGATAGGGAGCAAAATTATTGACCTTACCTCTTACACAATTACATCCCCCACACGCATTTAATTAATATATGCAGGAGTTGACCATTACATCTGCTAACATTACAGCAATGAGAGAAGGCTCTTATTTTTGAGCTAATCTCACTCAGTTTTTAATGAGGATTTTTGATTGATTCCAATGTTTGGTAAAATATTCTGTGGTTCTTGAGTGAAGTGCACATAAATCAATGCTGATTATTTAATGGTGATCACAATACAAAGCAAAAAGTTGGTTTAGAGGAACACCAAGAGTCCATTGGAGTTGGGCAGCTAATAAATTAAAACAAACAAGAGTATTTTAAGCTCTATGAGTTTGGGAGGATTTAGACTTCATCTTCAAAAGATGTGCGTTAGATTTAAAGCCCTTGCTAATGTTGCAAACAAGTCAAATAAACTTTTGGATTAAAAGATGAAGAAACATTCTATTTTTTTCAGAAAGTACATTTGGAAGTCCACATCTAAGTGGTTATTCTTTACCATTTGGCAATATTTCTTACATTTGGGCCAGGGGTGGGGCAAAAATGTTAACATCTAAAAGAACCCCAAGCCAAGCAGATGCGTTTTGAGGGAGTACAATGGAACAGTCATTGGTGTGTTTGATCTTGCTAAGTGTGCTGTGCCTGGCTGTGAACAAAGGACTGCCACATAACATTTTAACAAGCAGGCCTATCAGTTAATTATCTCATACTGCCACATACTGTAATTCTCCAAGGGCAACTGTCACACTTACATATGCTATATAAATCAGGAAGGGGAATGTGTTGCTATCACAGATGGATGAAGAAAGAAGGCTGACCTTGGTCTTAGTTACAGTTGTAGTCTAGCATAAGAATAAGAAGCCTCCAGATGGAAGCAGCTCAAATGATAGGGTACAACCGAGAAAGCCGTATCTTGAGGCAAAATACAGTGGTGATTTTTCTTAATCTTTGAGTTGGAAAAGTTTATCCAGCTTTGTTTTGTTTTAAATTGGTGTGTGATATAGTGGCAGCCCTGTTCAGGGGGATGACAGCAAACACATTCCTGGAGTAGCCACTCAAGGAACTACATACAAGATATAGACATGATATTTATGTTTCTATCTATTCTTTTTTTAAAAAAATTGATTTATATGCTGCCCTTCTCTGGAGACTCAGGGTGACTTACAAGCGTTAAGCAATAGCCTTCATACTTTTGTATATTTATACAAAGTCAGCTTATTGCCCCCACAATCTGGGTCCTCATTTTACCTACCTTTGAAAGGATGGAAGGCTGAGTCAACCTTGAGCCTGGTGAGATTTGAACTTGCAGGCAGCTGATGTTAATAACAGTGCTTTAGTCTGCTGCGCTACCAGAGCTCCTATTCTGTTGCTAAAACAGGAAGAATGGAAGGAACTGTTTTTTTTTAAAAAAAGACCAATATAAATCTCTGATTTTACTCCAAAGGCGAAGAAACGAACAGTTGTGGATAAAATACCTTTCAACTCAAACTTGTTTCACGAGGACTTCATAAACATGCCCACGTAGTTGTTTTGGCTGCTGTACAGTGGTTTGCAAATTCATTCTTCCGGATTTTTTTTTTTTTTTTTAGTTTCCAGAGTACTTTTATAATCTTCCACCCAAATTCTAACCAGACACAGGTTTGCTTAACTTCTCAACCCAAGGTCAACCAGGTGTTACCTACTGTTGAGACACATGTTGATACACCATGCTGAATCAGTCCGTTGACTCACTTTCCCCCTTCCATTCAATCATGTCTGATTCTCAGAGACTTCCTGGACATGTCTGTACAGTTTTCTTAGTAAGGTTTTTCAGAAAGGGTTTGCCATTGTCTCCTTCCTTCTGCTGAGTGAAAGTGACCAGCTCAAGGTGGCCCAGCTGGCTTTGTGCCTAAGGAGGGACTAGAACTCACAGTCTCCTGGTTGCTAGCCTGATTGTTCACCACTGCACCAAACTGGTTCTCTTGACTCACTAAAGGTATAGGCAACCTTTTTGGCCTGATATTTAGATTTGGCATTTTGACAGCATACATTGAATGCTTTCACAAAATGTCTATCATATGGTAAGCCTAAAAGAACTATTTACCATAGATCCTCCTCCTCCTCCTCCTCCTCCTCCTCCTCTTCCTCCTCCTCCTCCTCCTCCTCCTCCTCTAAAGATAAAGTTTGTCTTATTTGCAGATAAAGCATCAGTTTGTAGCTACCTAGTATTTTCTGGGAATGTGTTTGGGGCTGAAATGAGGGCCAGGGGTTTAATTAAAATATAATATATTGCTTGAGGTTGTACAGTATTTTGCTTTGAGTATGTTAACTTTTCATTTATTTTTTAATAAAAACTAAAAAAGAAAAATAAAGTTTGGGCAAGGTGGGGCATCACTACTAATGGAGTTCTACTCTTGATTGATTGTAGCTCTATAGAGTTCAGGCAGGAAATGTTCCCAGCCTTCTGGGACTAATCTGGAAAACATTTGTATGCAAAGCAAGAGCTCTAATTAATATGGAAATCTGAAGTATTTGGAAAATAGGTTGGCTGTACTGTGCCACACTGTTCATCTTGCGCAATGTGTTATTGATAGTTCTTCAGAATTTTCCACAGAAGATTTTTCCTGGCATATGGAATCTGAATCCTTTCTCTAGATATGCCAAGGATTAAACATGGGACCTTCTGTTTTTAAAGACTGAACTTCCCTTCCTTGTATGTGTCTTAAGAATTTCCAGGAACCACTCCTCTGAGTATCTTTTGCATAATGTACCGGTACTTAACCTCCCATGATGCATTAATATACATACTGTGTATCAATTCTATTTAAGTCTGAAAAATAAGAACAACCCATGCAGTACTAGTGCTTACCCTCAAGTAATTCACTGTGCCACCCTTAGCTAATCTCCTTTTTTCACTGTGTCTAATAGCAGGCCCAAGTTATCTGTTTCTTGGTCAGCTTTTCTGAGGGGCAGCTAACATGGTTAACCTGAAGCCGAACTGTTATTATATCTCATGTGCAGGAAAGAATGTGTTTTCTGAATTGTGTTCTATCTTGTTTACTGATTTCCCATAGTTCTGAATATTAATGGTTGTCTGACTGCTTCGCAAAGTTGGAGAATTCTTGTTGCTCTTACCCTGTACAGACATGCTTATACCACATTTGTTTAAAAAAAAAAAGGAAAAAGAAAGCAAAAGAATTGTGAAACAATATAGCTGACAAGCAATGGATAATGTCTTGAAGACGAGTTAAACAGAGGAAACAAGGAACAAACTCTTGGAATGCTAAGAAGATACAATCAATGGTTCACCTTCAAATAGTGGTAGAAATAAGCAAACTGAATTATATTTCTCCCTTACGTAAAAGTGCTTGCAAATTGAAAATTATTATGTTATGGAAAAATGTTTGCTAGTTTTTCTTTCATTTAACATAATGGAAGCAGACCCCACTTTTAAAGTCCACTGTTTTGTTTTTTTTTACTGTCTGTTGTACAAGCCAGACTAAAGAATCCATTAATCTATCAAATGCTTCACTTTGTTAGATGCTCCTGACCTTCTCTTTCATTTCACTCCAAGTTTTGAAGTTTTCAGAAATTCAGAAGCAAAATCAAATGAAATGGAGCACCTGTCAGATTTGTGAACCTGGAACTCAATGGAAAGATGGTGTCAAATTTTTCAAATAACTTGCAACTGCAGTGTGAGGGTTTCTCTTTTCTTAAAGGCTCCGGAAAAAGCAAGAAGGGCAATTCCCGATTTTCTTCTATGCTTGTAGGAAGAGCTGTTATATCCGCTTGAAGAGGAACTTGTCCCTTAAACTGTAGTGAGGGTTAGGCTTTCCAGCAGGCAAAGTGAAGAAGTTGATTTAGGGAAAGTAAAAAATAATTTGTGATTTAGCATCACTGCATTATTTTCACTATTCAACAAAGCCCTTGTGGGGTTCTGTGATAGCTTTGGGTCTTACACATTATGAAAAAAGCATCATTTGCTGCTCTTCTCTTGCTTTACTTGCTTTGTTTGTGTCTTTGGAAGATTGAAAAAAGAGTTTGGGGACCAGTGTTGGTTGCTCGCTGAGTAAAGGCTGTTTATAAACTATGGTAAATAGAAGGAGAATTTCAGCATTAGGCCTGGGTCCAAGCTATGGGTGTAAACTAACTTCCTCTAGATGAGGTCTAGTTGACAAAGCAGCTATGTCTAGCTGCTAATTTGGGTATCCAAAGAAGTTTTAATGAGCCATTGTTTAGTATGTGATGATTGCAAAGTGTGTGCTTGTGAGATTTTTTTCCTTGGGAAAACCAGATCAGCTTAGATAGTACAGTATGCATTTTTCACTTGGGCAGGAGTATTTCCCTAAAACCACATAACTGGACTATCCCAAGCAGCCAAATATTTTGAAGTAGCTCTGCCTCTCCATTCAGGAAGCATAGAATGGCCACAAGGAATAAATGTCAGCAGCAGCAGCCAAAGTATCTAAGTATTTAATGCACAGCAGGTTACCAAGCCACAGTAGTACAGGAGAGATAAAATTAAATAACTCTGGATGGATTTTTGAATGGCTCACTCAGTTCTCTGCATACAAACAATGTTCTGTTCAAATGAGATCATAATTTTGAATAGGAGGAAATTCAATTTAGCATTACTGAAGGGTAATTAATTTAATGCATGAAAAAAGTCAAGAAATGAGGGGTGGGGTGGGCAAATGTATTTGGTATAATGAAAACACATTACCCTCTAAATTAACATTTCTGCAAGTTTTAACAATAGCATGTAGGAGAGTGGTATTAGCAGAAAATGTGAAGCTTGGTTAAAGTGGTGATTGATAAGTAAAATGGACACAAATAGAATAATAAAACCACGAGGTTGTGATTCTGTAGATGTGGAATCAAGAAAAGAGCTGCAAAGTATAATTTAGTTATATACATTTACATTAAAATGTTTAGTCAAGTTGGTTCCATGCTTAGTATAGATCAGCTGGCAGAGTTCACCATCCTGAATCATCTTCTTTTGATTAAAGCTCCTTACTTAGATTGTACAGAGCATCTACTATTAGCTGCTCTGCAGTAAACTGCGGTTCATACGACTCCTCCAGTTTTTATTTATTTATTTTATTTTATTTTGAATTTGTATACCGCCCTTCTCCCTGAGGACTCAGGGCGGTGAACAGCCAAGTAAAAACATCAAGTACAAATATTAAAATACAGTTAAAATATACATATATAAATTTGGCCCCATTAATTAAAAACAATAAACAAAACACTTAAAAACACTTAAAAAAATTAGGCCAGCCCGGCTTGCTGGAAAAGGAAGGTTTTAAGGGCACGGCGGAAGGCACCGAGGTCTTGGATTCTCCTTATCTCTGGAGGCAATTGATTCCAGAGGGTAGGTGCCCCCACAGAGAAGGCCCTCCCCCTGGGGGTCACCAGCCTGCACTGTTTGGCTGATGGCACCCCGAGGAGGCCCTCTCTGTGGGAGCGCACGGGTCGATGGGAGATTGTCGGTGGCAGCAGGCGGTCTCGAAGATAGCTAGGCCCGATGCCATGGAGCGCTTTAAAGGTGATAACCAACACCTTGAAGCGCACCCGGAAGACCACTGGGAGCCAGTGCAGCTCGCGCAGGAGCGGTGTTACATGGGAGCGCCAGGCTGCTCCCGTCACTACCCGCGCTGCTGCATTCTGGACCAGTTGGAGCCTCCGGGTGCTCCTCAAGGGGAGCCCCATGTAGAGAGCGTTGCAGTAGTCAAGGCGAGAGGTGACGAGGGCATGAGTGACTGTGCACAGGGAATCCCGATCAAGAAAGGGCCGCAACTGGCGGATCAGGCGAACCTGACAAAAGGTCCCCCTGGTTACAGCTGTCAGATGTTCCTCCAAGGACAGCTGCCTATCCAGGAGGACTCCCAGATTGCGAGCCCTCTCTGTGGGGGCCAACGACTCGCCCCCAATAGTCAGTGATGGGGTCAACTGACTATATCGGGATGCCGGGAGCCACAGCCACTCAGTCTTGGAAGGGTTGAGCCTGAGCCTGTTCCTCCCCATCCAGATCCGCACAGCCTCCAGGCACTGGGACATCACTTCAAGGGCATCGTTGGGGTGGCCTGGGGTGGAGATGTACAGCTGGGTGTCATCAGCGTACTGGTGGTATCTCACCCCAAAGCCACGGATGATCTCGCCCAGCGGCTTCACATAAATGTTGAACAGGAGGGGCGAGAGGACCGACCCCTGAGGCACTCCACATATAAGAGGCCTTGAGGTCGACCTCTGCCTACCTGCCAACACGAACTGCGACCGGTCGGAGAGAAAGGAGGAGAACCACCGTAATACGGTGCCCCCCATCCCCAACTCTTCCAGCCGGTGCAGCATGATACCACGGTCGATGGTATCAAAAGCCGCTGAGAGGTCTAACAGGACCAGAACAGAGGAACAACCCCTGTCCCGAGCCCTCCAGAGATCATCAACCAACGCGACCAATGCCGTTTCCGTGCTGTGTCCAGGCCTGAAACCCGACTGGAACGGATCTAGATAGGATGTTTCCTCCAAGAATTGTGGAAACTGTCGCGCGACCACACTCTCAACAACCTTCGCCAGGAAGCGAAGGTTGGAGACAGGACGATAGTTGGCCAATATTGCCGGATCCAGGGACGGCTTCTTGAGGAGAGGCCTCACCACCACTTCTTTCAAAGCGGCGGGGAAGTGACCCTCACTCAACGAAGCGTTGATAACACCCTGGAGCCAGCCTCGTGTAACCTCCCGGGAGGCCAGTACCAACCAGGAGGGACACGGGTCCAGTAAACATGTGGCCGCACTAAGTCTCCCCAGAATCCTGTCCACATCATCCGGAGTCACAGCATCAAACTCCTCCCAGGTAACATTCTCAAGACTATTCCTCGTCACCTTGCCCTGATCTACTCAGTCAGAGTCCAAATCCCCCCGGATCTGAGCGATTTTGTCATACAGGTATTGTCCGAAATCCTCCGCCCTGCCTTCCAAGGGATCCTCCCGCGCTCCCGGATGGAGCAGGGAGCGGGTTACCCTGAACAGGGCGGCCGGACGATTCCCAGATGACGCAATAGAGGCGGAAAAGTAGTTAAACTTTGCCGTCTTTATCGCCACTAGGTAGGTCTTAATATGCGACCTTACCAGTGTTCGGTCAGATTCAGCGAGACTGGCCCTCCAACCACTCTCTAGGCGTCTTTTCCGGCGTTTCATCTCCCTCAGCTCCTCGGTGAACCAAGGAGCCGCGAGGGATCGACACCGGGTCAGAGGCCGCAAAGGCACGACTCGATCCAAGGCCCCACCAGCCGCCCGATCCCAGGCAGCTACCAGGTCCTCGGCCGAGTCGTGTGCCAGATCTTCAGGAATTGGCCCAAGCTCCGTCTGGAACCTATCAGGATCCATCAGGCGCCTGGGGCGGATCCATCTAATTGGGTCCGCCTCCCTGCGGCGGGGTGTAGCGGTTCGAAGGTCCAGACGAAGGAGTGAGTGATCTGACCATGACAAGGGTTTCATGTCTATATCCCGTATAATAAGACCACTCAACCACTGGCCAGAGACAAAAATCAGGTCCAGCGTGTGTCCCCCCCTGTGAGTGGGGCCATGAACTAACTGGGTCAGGTCCATGGCCGTCATGGAAGCCATGAACTCCCGAGCCATCTCTGACGTTTCACCAACGGACGGCAGATTGAAATCACCCATGACCATAAGCCTGGGTGTATCAACTGCCACCGTGGCTATCACGTCGAGTAGCTCGGGCAGGGCCGTTGCCACGCGGCAGGGAGCCAGGTACGTAAGCAGCAAGCCCATCTGAACCCCATGACCCCATCTCACAAAGAGGGACTCACACCCGGCAATCTGTGGCACAGTGGTCTCCCTCGGACCCAGACCTTCGTTAATAATAACCGCCACCCCCCCCGCCCCTCCCCTGGGCCCTCGGCTGATGGAATGCTCTGAAGCCTGGTGGACACATCTCAACCAGAGGGACCCCTCCCTCCGGGCCCAACCAGGTCTCCGTAATACCCGCCAGGTCTGCTCCCCCCTCTTGAATAAGATCGTAAATGAGGGGGCCCTTATTTACCACAGACCTGGCGTTGCACAGCATCAGCCGGAGGCCCAGGTCCTGAGTATCTGAGCCACCTAGTATCCGAGGGGAGCCTTGAGGACCGGGGCGTGCAATCGCTCTCAAGTAGCGAGTGCGCACCCCCGGCACAAGATAAGGTCCTCTGCTCCCGCCATATCTGCCCCTCCCATCCACCGTGCTGATGACATCCCCAATCCCTCGTCCTGCGCCCTCCAGACCGTTACCCTGTGCCAGGCTGGGCCCTGACCTAGGTGGATTACCCCCCCCATCCCCTTTGGTCGCCCTCCCAGTTCCCCTTAAAAGATTATTAAAAACCCTAATTAAAAAACCCCTCAATCCCCGCTTTAAAACATGCCACCTCTCGGGGCTCCAAAGCCCGTCCTTAAGGTAGGCCTTCGATAGAGTGGAAGGCCATCGCCGCGAGAGGGGGGCATCTCGCAGCGCAAGCAAATCTGCCGAGGTATAAGCCATACAAGTATGATGAGATGGAAAAGGGGAACCTTGGATGTCAGCGAAATTTAAAGATAGTCATTGAGGTGAGAGATGGCAAAAGAGGCTGGCCAGGATGAAGCTGGGGCCCCTTCACTCTCTCACAGTGATGGGGCGACCAGATCAGATGGTTGCAGTGCAGGCGGATGGCCACAGCCGTTCTCTCACCGCGGCTGGATGTAAAAGGCCAACAATAGTCACTTTCTCCCTGCAGATGGAGCAGCAGTCCTTGACCTGGACTCTCAGCTTCTCCCTCCAGCCTGCAATCTCTCCTCCCCCGAGCCAAGGCCTAAAGGTGGAAATCGGGCGGCAGGAATAAACTAGCCAGCAGCAGAAGGAGATAGAGAACAAACATAAAAATCCAGGAGGGTGATAATAAAGTCCCAGAGTCAGTAGTGATGGAAAAATGGGCCGACCTAATAGAGAGTCCAGGTAGCAACGGGGGGGAGGCCATTTTCATAGGGGGGGGGCGAATCCAAGGGGGAAACCAGATGGTAATTGGAATCCCCCTCTATCACTCCCCAACTCCCTTCGATGTTCCGGGCCAAATCCCCCCAATAGTCCTGCCAATTTTCTCCGAGCAAATTCTGCCACGATCTTCCCAGGTCTCGGTCCATGTAGGGGGTTTTCAGGCGCAGCTGACCGCTGGGCCATACACCCCGGGCCTCAAATCTGGGCTAAATAACTGTTTAAAGCGGCCAACAGGCCTCCGAGCCTCCGGGTGCGGGTCCATCGCCTTCCCGCACCCCCCCTCCCCCAGCAGCCCAGCTTTTTTTCGGCCACCGTCAAATCGAAGGGAGGCTTGGGTCGCTATAGATGATTCCCTCGGCTCCCTCAGTTCTCCATCCGGCTCAGTTAGACTCCCCAGACCACCTTAACTCCTTCACCTCCTACAGTCAGTCCGTAGGATGAAATGCCCGATCTCCGGGGCTCCGCAGCTGTGGAGTCATCGTGGAGGCCGCCGCCGCCCTCCTTACAGCGCTCCGATTACGTCTCCTCGCTGTAGCTCTGCCATCCCAGGGCCAATCCCGATAAGGGATGGCACATCTGAACCGTCAGACCATCGGCATGCTGAACGTGGGGCTCAAGATCACTAAAACAGCCTCCGACGTTTCCAAAGTTCTCCTTTTCCCCATCAACCTCAACAGCGAGCCCCTCGGAGGTCCGCCATCTTACGCATGCGCAGGGATTTCCCTGTTTAGATCAGAATTATCCAAGAGGATATATATAAGAAAGGCTGAACCCCAAAGAATTGAGGCCTTTAAACTATGGTGCTGGAGAAGACTCCTGCGAGTCCCTTGGACTGCAAGGCGATCAAACCAGTCAGTCCTAGAGGAGATCAATCCTGACTGCTCTTTAGAAGGCCAGATCCTGAAGATGAAACTCAAATACTTTGGCCACCTAATGAGAAGAGCCTAATGCTGAGAAAGATTAAGGGCAAAAGAAGAAGGGGATGACAGAGAATGAGGTGGCTGGATGGAGTCACTGAAGCAGTAGGCATGAGCTTAAATGGACTCCAGAGGATGGTAGAGGATAGGAAGGCCTGGAGAAACATTGTCCATGGGATCGCAATGTGTCGGACATGACTTCGCAACTAACAACAAAATATATTTATTTATCAAATTTCACATCATTCTCACAAAAAGAGACTTTGGATACCATACAACAATTGATAAAACAACAAGCATGTAAAACACGTTTAGTTTTTTTTAAGGCACAGGAGAGAATAGATGTTAACTGCATTAATGGAACCATCTTAAAATTGCACTGGTTCCCTGGGATTCCCAGAACTGTTGACATAGTCAGGTCTTGAGGGACTTTGGAAAATCAATAGGGCTGGAGTTAACCTAACTTTGAGGGGGAGAATCTCTTTCCAAATTGCAATAACGGCGGTACCCAACTGCAATCAAATCTGAGCGACTGTCCAACAGATGCTATATAAATTATTCCATATTCCCCTGCAAGAGGTTCTCTGAGCCACCCTACCTGAAAGGGCTAGTATCACCCAAAACAGGCTGCAGGACAGCCATCCGTGGATGCAATAAAAGTGGAGAAGCACTAAAGCTTTGGGGTCCTTATTTCCACAAAGTAGGCCTTAATAGCAGCTCTACCCCTTTTTGTCATTTGCTCATTAATTAGCTCTATTTATTACTATGGATTCTCTAGATGGATTATCACCATCATGGTTAAGGAAATCTATTCGTCTGAATATTTATCTGGGCTTAATAGGAACAATTTAGCAATTACCTTCATTAGAATATTGATGTCCATTCTTCCAGCTGAAAGAAGATAGTAGGTGCTGTTCTAATAAAAAAAAAATCACTTTGTAGATAAAATTAAATCCCCAAACTCATCACTCTATAGAGAGGTTCCCCTTGCATCCTGTTTTCTTCTGCTGCATGTAGCTGAAGGATTCAGCTAATACTCATTGTAGAGGTTTGCAGTACTGCCAGATTTTGGTGTAGTATCAATTCTTTCATACAATTGGCAATTGATTGTTTGATTTCATATTTGATCCTAACTAAACTGAATCAAGGGATGATGAGCAGTTTTCAATCATTTGAAAGGTGAACATAGAAAAGTAAAATTGTACACTAAAATGCTAACTGGAGATTTCACCCAAGATATTTACGCTTGAAAAGTTAAGAGAAATACTAGGTGTTAAGAAAGAGATAAACCTCAGACGTACATAAACAGCGATGAAACTCAGTGAGTCTCAATGCATTTCAGGTACTGTAGATTCTTGTTTAAAGAAAATTTCCAAAGCTTTCTAACACAGAGTCAGAATCTGCATATCAGACTAAACTGCAACTTGCTAAGTAAACCATGACTGATTGATATTATATAACTGTGGTGGCTAACCTATGGCACGTGAGCCAGAGGTGGCACACAGAGCCCTCTCTGTGGGCACGCACGCTGTTGCCCCAGCTCTGTTTCAAATCTCTGCCGCGCATGCGTGCGTGCCTCCCGCCGGCCAGCTGGCCTCCGGGTCTCCGTTGCACATGCGTGGGCTCACATGCGCCCACATCTTGCAATTTGGGTGCGTGTGTGCACTTTGGACACTCGATGCCAATCCCCTGATAATAAGCCCAATCGGACTTTTGAGCACATGGCAATAAGGCCAAGCGCTTATTTCGGGGTTCAAAAAAAATATAAGACAGGGTCTTATTTTCGGGGAAACACGGTACATAATATTAGGCAAAATCCCAGATAGACATATTATGTCTTTACATGTATATTTGTGTAAACCAACTATTTTAACAACTTTCCTGGTATTCTTCAATTGGGTTGGGTTTATATCTCCCATAATTTCCAAAAGACATGGCCATGCTCATAGGAAATTCTAAGAACACGTAGTTTAACATATTTTGTAAAGACCAGGATGTGATAAGTTGGCATCCTATAAAGCTACAGGATGCATCAGTTGCCACATTTCTTTAAAGTTTCTCCTTTAGGCAGATTAGTTTATTGCCATCCAGGATTCCTACCTCTCAGAAGCTGTTTTAAGCGTGGTATCAACATGATGTCATCAGATATATATATATTTTCTGCTCAGCCAATTACTATAATCTTTGGCATAAAGCAACTGTAAACTGTGAGAAAGTCAGCAGGAGATCTGTGTTTCTGGAGTAGTTCAATCATTCTCTGGACCCAGAAAAGAGCGTGGGAGGTGTTTTTTAGGTTATATATTTATAAATAGATCTGTCAACAGGGAAATCCACCGAAAAAAATGGTAAAGGCTTGAAATTTGTAGTTGTTTTCCCCTCTTTGTTGTATAAATCATGTGACCTTATAAACAAGCTGTGACAATGAATAACCTGAGGTGAAGGCTCATGCTGCCTTTTCCTGTGTTTTCATTCTCCTCCTACATAAATATAGCAGGAAAGATAGTGTTTAATTGTAAAAGGAAAGAATGAGATTGTGATAAGCAATTAACTACAATCCCATCCCAACAAAATGCCATCTTTGCATTGGCTCTAAGCCCCTTGCAATTTCAAAATGTTCATTGTTTATTTTTTATTTTTGCTTGGAAGCCAAGAAGTCTTAACTTCAAG
Source organism: Pituophis catenifer annectens (assembly GCF_029215685.1). Taxonomy (NCBI): domain Eukaryota; kingdom Metazoa; phylum Chordata; class Lepidosauria; order Squamata; family Colubridae; genus Pituophis; species Pituophis catenifer. The sequence goes on along the minus strand of NW_027256881.1, from coordinate 318,068,440 downwards.
ATATTTAAATGTTGGATTATGACCAAGTGAGCTACTAGATATTATTGCAGAAGAAAACATCTCTGTGTGGCCACTTTTGAATCAGTTTTTGACTCCTGGTGATTGCCTGGACTAGTCCCTGTTTTCAAGGCAAGGTTTTTCAGAAATGGGTTGCCATTGGCTCTTTCCTAGAACCAAAAGAAAGTGACTGGCCTAAAGTCACTCAGTTGGCTTTGAACAGAAGGCAGGACTAAAACTTAGTCTCCAAGTTTTTAACCTAATGCCTTAAGGCTTAAACGCTATACCAAACATACTCTGGACTAAATGTTTGCACCCGTAACCTATACCAAGGAGTGCATGCATATATGCTTTCTTGCTTGGTCAAAAAAACTATGATAATGTGCTTTATATGATTATGCAATTTAGATTCACCCCATTTATCTTGCCTGGTTTATTCAGTTCTTCTTTATTTTGAGTTAAACTGCTGGATCACAAACCAGCTATATTTTGAGGAGTGAAGTCAGCTCACACCAGGAAATGCTGATTGAGTTTCATTGGCAGCAATGAGCTTTTATCACAACTTCCAGAGTTTAAAGGCCTGAGAACACAGGAATTGCCTGTTCCTTATTTATTTCCTGGTCAGGTGCAGGAGAGGCACTTGCAGGGTTAGATTTTCCATGAAGCTGCACAGTCTGAGTAGTCTTTGCAATGAGCTGAACTTTTACACAGAATGAAGAACAGAGCTCAGTCAAAGCTTAGACTTGGTCTGCAACCTGCTAAGCATCATGTGGTGATAAAATCTGCTAAATAGACCAGACCTATGATCCTTTAAGATTTGAGCAAATTACACTAGCATTAATTAAACATTGGCTCTCTGGACGATCCTGAGTGCAGATGGCACCCTGCAGATGGAATGCCACTATTGATATGCACAGAGCTAGTTAGGCTTTTAAACTGAGCTCCTGCTGATCACAGAACAATTTATGTTAGCTGCAGCTTTAGGTTTCTGGTGTAGGAGTGGGAGTGGAATAGAAGGTGCCCCTTGAAAAGAAATTTTAGTTGGGAATATAGTCACTTCTCATAAACTAGGCAGAGTATTCCTGTCTTTAAACAGCACCAAGCATGCAGTCCTAAGCAGATAACTGGGATTCAGTCATGCTTAAAACAAGATAGGACTACGAGGCATCCTGATAGAGTAGCTACTTATGCATCACCAGAAAGTGGATAAAATAGGATACAGATCCGCATAAAAGTTGTGCATGTTTCTAAGTACATTGATAGATACAGTACTAGCATTTAAATAGAGTGACAATATATTTTAAAATCATTCTTTAATAAACTGTTGGAGAGATTATCTTCATCCTCCAAACTGTTTTCTTCAAGATGAAGAATGGAGGAGAAATCACCCTCCTGTCCTACTCTCCATCTCTATTGTGCTGCCATTATATACATAAAGGGTTAAAGCTGGATCAAGATGCGGCTCTCCATGCTAATTATGCCCAGCATTGTTTCCAGTAGTTTTGGAAAGTTCTGAAACCTTTTGATATAGATAAACGGACGGATGATTCCTCCCTATTGTTCATATCTCCCTCCCTATTTTCCTCTGCCCTTTGCTCTACTTTGTCAGTTAACTGTGTTTTATCTTAATAAATAACACCAAGCCATGTTTTTGTTACTGAGTGCATATGTGCTCGCTTTGATCCGGATCTAGGAATTGCCTGGGAGTGTGCTGAGTGTAAACTACATCAGAAATTACCAAAGGAATTGTCTAACATAAACTACTACACATATGGACAGGACAGCCTTTCAAGAATCTTGCAAGAATTGTTCCATAAATGTTCTCTGTAAAATAGAAGCCCAGACACTCTTCCTTCTGGTAGTAGATTCTTCCACCTCTATTTAATATATGGAAATGGGGACTGTAAAAGAAGAATAAAACTGAAATATTTAATCCTTTTCCCCCAAAATGATTCAAAGTGCTGATTTATCCCATCCAGATTTTATACAGAGAGGTAATGGCCAATATACATACAACAGAGATGGGGATTGATATGAATGTTCTTCTGACAGCAGCCTGGACATCATGTGTCATTAATACTAAACAGTGAATGTCAATCCTGGATTTTTAAATAATGGAAACATAGAATATATGTTGGAAGTGATCTTACAGGTCATCCTCAGCTCTTATTTGGAAATCTCCAAGAAGGAGAGTCAACTATTGCTCAATAAGGGCTGTTCCACTGCTTTACACTTCTTACCTCAGATAATTTCTCCTAATGTAGGGGAAATATACTTGTTAACTATTCAGTGTGCTGGTGTAAAAGGTTTATAAGTTCAACCAAACAAATGATAACTCAATTGCAGGATGGTTCAAATTTGCTACCCTGTTTCCCCCAAAATATGATATCCCTTGATAATAAGCCCAATTGGGCTTTTGAGTGTATGGCAATAAGGCCAAGCGCTTATTTCAGGGTTCAAAAAAATATAAGACAGGGTCTTTTTATCGGGGAAACATGGTACTAAATTATCTTGCCAGGTTTGCCAGATATGGCCAGGAAACAATTTTAACATGTCCCCTCTTCCTCAATTACTTCAGTGTGATTTACCAGTATGTTTAGATTTTTGCAAGATTGCATCGTAGAAGCCAGTGTTTTGGGGAATCCTACCTATCAATAAAAAAATATCATTACCAGTGTAACAAGGTAGTAAAGAGGACATAGAATCATAAAGTTGAAAGGGCCATTTAAGCCATCATCCAATGACCATCACTCCTACTTTCTAGGCAATTGGTTCTACTACCAAGTTTCTTTCATCATTAAGAAGTTTGTCTAGTATTTCTGTCTTCTGCAGCATAAGACAATAAAAATGAGAGAGGTGGTACTGTAGGTTATTGTTCCACTTTGCAGTCACTTCTTCAAGTATGCCCTCATGTTTCCTACAACTTTTTGTTTCTTAAGCTCAGTTTCTCTTTGTAGTCTATAGCTTTCCCCCAATCACCATCCTCCTCCTCCTCCTCAGTTCCACTTTGGCTATATTTTTTTAAGTGGGTACCTGAACTGTCTTTGAAGAAGGCCAGGATCCAACAAACCACAGTAAGTTGTGTTCCTTTTATGCATGATCTTTTTTTCATGCTCTGGGAAAACATGAAATACTCCTTTACATTGCAATCCATGCTGTCCTTTAAACGTCATTCCACAAAATCAATATACTGTCTACAGCTGAAGCCAGAAGAGGAAAGCCTGGATGTTCTAACATGAATGCAGAACCTGTTGGGTGATTTTTGGAGTCACATGCTGTAGCAGACATGTTAACTGGTTTTTAAACATTTTCATGCTTTTGAATCCTGATTTTCAGGACAAGCTAATACGACCTAGACACAGAATAAAGAGGGATACGGCATTTCATTCTCTAGATACCTTTGACAACTATTGCAAATGTCACTCTTTCTCACTTCCCATAATTTTACTTCAGGGAAGCTTATATTATTGCACATTTTCTCCAATTTGAATTCACTCAGATGATACACACAGATTAGGAAATTCTATAGGAATTGGTATTATTTCCCCTAATACAGGTACTCCTTCCTCCTTATTCTACTGAAGAGGAGACTTCTGCCCTCAATTTTTGCCCAGTAGCACTGCAGCTCAATTTGGCAGTGATGACAATAATACTGCAGTGCTGCCAACACAAGAAATGTGAAGAAAGGACATATCTTTATTCAGGACTCAGAGCATGAACTTTGAGAATTGGTGAAGAACCAGTAGTTTGGAAACGCTCAGAATGCTATATACCAGTTAGCTTAATATTTGTAGTAGGCAAAATTCTAGAACAGATTGCAATCATTATACCTGTCAGTATTTAGAAAAGAATGTTATCATTACCCCAGGACCTGAATGAGTTTGTCAAGAGGAAGTGTGTCAGACTAACCTTATCTCTCTTTATGACACAGCAACTGATTTGCTAGAGCAAAAGAATGCTGTGGATGTAGTGTATCTTAATCTCAATAAATTATCTGATAACGTCTTGCATCATATCCTCAATATGAGGTTGAGGGATGAATGGAAGGAGTGAATATTAAATTTGCAGATCACACCAAGCTAAGGGGATTGACTGACATCTAGAGAACCAAATCATTATTCTGAATGTATTTAGTAGGGTTGCCAGGTCTGCTTCCAAAAAATAGTGGACAAGCGGTGTGTGTGTGTGTGTGTGTGTGTGTGTGTGTGTGTGAGTGTGTTAAGTAGTAAAAAAATAAAAATTTTTTTACAATTAAATTATATATTTTCTTACAAACATTTTAACATGTATTAAAATAATCACTTCAAAACTTTACTTAAAATTCAAAACATCAAATATATTATAATAATATGTAAAATATTAAATTACATTTTACTTTGCTGTCGTGTGTATTTTTTATTTGACTGCGCAGCTTTGATCAATTCTTTGTGTTTAAGGAATAATTCTTTAATTTCAGTACAACGTTGAGAAATATTAAAAAATATACAAAGTTCACTTCGAACTGATGGTACAAGCAGTCAGTTACATTCGTCAGTCCACAAATTTCCCATGACGCTGAAAATTCGTCAACGTTTGCATTTGATACCGGAATTGATGCCCAATACTGGAACAGTTTCAGTAAACTTGGAACTGGCTCTTTCTTGAAAAAGTACATCCACTTATCAAGGGATGAATCGCCCTGCAGATGAACATAAACTTCTTCTAAGGCAGAAATTTAATTGAAGAGAGTGTTGGGTGGAAGTTCTTCTCGCCATGGTGATAATAACCAGATGTTCGTCATTTCTTCTAAAGTTGGAGGATTATTGCGATCAATTAGATTGAAACAACTTAGCGTCTCATATACTGAATCGGTGAAATTATACCACTTTTCTAGGTACGCAATGGCTCTTTGATACACATTGATGGCTTCTTTCTTGAACTTTTGCACGGCATTCTCAGGCAAATGTTTTTGCAAAGAATCACGCAGCTTACACACGATAATGTGAAGATCCCATGCAAGAATTTTCTTGCTTTCCAGCTTCAGTAGGGTGTCTTGCATTATTGACATGAAGAAGTGTGTGAAATATAAATTCAATTCTGAAATTGTTGGTTCATCGTCCTTTACGAGTTCATTTTCCTGATCCGAAATAAGGTTCTAGATAACCTTATGGCATTCATCAGATCCAAGAGAAATAAAATACGATTTTAGAGGTATCCAGTTTAAAAGAAGTCTTTCGGCTGCTTTAAACAAACTTAACCAACGTGTTGGAACATGGCGCAAAACTTCATGGAATTCTGACTCGCAAAACTCAAAAAATGATTTCAACTCTTCTCGTTTCTTCGCAGAATTCGAAAATTCGGCAAAAACCTTCAGCACTACATTTTCGATATCAAAAGATAACTGCTTTAATGCATTTTTTGCGCTGTTGTGTAAAATGGGATTATTGCAATGAGCAGCTACAATATTGTCATTTTCCAGCAATAATTTTTGGTAAACAGATTTGTTCACTCCATAATTGACCGATGCATTATCTGCTGAGTAAGCTGAAACATTATTTATTTCCAATTCGTTATCACTAAGAACTCGACACAGCTGATTTTTTATTGATGTAGAATCTTCGAAAGAATCCTCATAAAAGTCTAAAATTTTCACACACAGTCCTTCTTCACAAGTAAAATATTGTGCAACAATGGGATACATTTTGCGATTTCCCTTGTTTGATGCATCAGTGGAGAGAGAAAATGGAATTCCAGTTTTAAGATCATTGAGAACCAACTTAATAGAAAAAGGATACAAAACCTCATTGACAATAGCTGATGATTTGGTTCTTCCACAAGACATCTTTTTTTACAATTTCTGAATCATCAAAAATTTGCTTCATTAACTTAATACTACAATCTTGAGCCAGGAAAGAAATATGGTGTTTGATCCCATGGTAAGTTTCAGCCATTTCAGCTACAGTCACTTTCTCACTGAAAGAGGAGTCTTTAACAATGAAAAACAAATTGATTTGCTTGTTGCTGGTAGCTATTTTCTCCTTATCTAAATGATTTTTTGTGCTTGCATGCTGTGTGACAGCTTTTATACCATTATATTCAATTGTGAACAATTTCTGACACAATTTACAGTAGGCCGTCGTATTTGTTCTGTCGGTTTCGTTGTTGGTAATCCATGCAAAAGTAGCTTCCCAGTCTTTGGTGTATTTGCACACTCCTCTCTTTCGTTTTAAAGAATTCGAAATCTCGCCGCTGTCACTCTCATCACTCGACGCCATTTTAGGTCAGTCGACACAAGCTACAATACATTTTAAAAATGTGAACTGTACATAATTTTATAATATATTTTTATTTTAATCTCATCATTAATTTTTTCGGAGAATCGAGTTCAATGGATATTTGATCTTTGTCTCATTCTAACTTATGAAAAAAAAGACAAAACATGATTCTCCTATCCTTATTCTCTTAGACTGTACAGCTTTAGATTACGTACCATTTCATCATAAAGCTTTTGAATAAAAAAAATGTCCACTATTTTGTGAAAAAAAATAGCGAACATAATGTGAAAAAAGTGGACTGTCCACTCAAATAGTGGACACTTGGCAACCCTAGTATTTAGGCTTAAACATTAGGCCAAATCTAGCAGAATTATGTTCAACGGTGACAGGTTTTGTTCTACATCTGAATAGGAATAGTAACATTAATAAATCTAGGATTGGGGAGCTCTGGCTTGGCAGCAATGCATGTGAAAATGATCTAAAGGTCTCAATAGATTACCAACTCAACATATGAGCAAGCAATAGCAATAGCACTTAGACTTATATACTGCTTCACAGTGCTTTACAGCACTCTCTAAGCAGTTTACAGAGTCAGCGTATTGCCCCCAACAACAATCTGGGTCCGCATTTAACCGACCTTAGAAGGATGGAAGGCTGAGTCAACCTTGAGCCAGTGAGAATCAAACTGCCAAACTGCTGGCAGCCGGCAGTCAGCAGAATTAGCCTGCAATACTGCATTCTAATCAATGTGCCATCATGGTCAGCATATGTTGTAATATAGTAAGCCAGTTTGGCATACCGGTAGCAGTTAAGGCACCATGCTAGAAATCAGGAAACTGTGAATTCTAGTCCTGTTTTAGGCGTGCGGTGCGTCCCCCCCCCCCGGGCGGCCCGTTTTTGCTCCCAGGAGGCTGCAGGGAGGTCTACTAGGCCCAAAATGGGGTCCGTTTTTGCTCCCGGGGGGGCCAGGAGGCCGAGTGCTGCCTATCACACACCCCTGGCCATGTCCACCATGGCCACACCCACCCAGCCAATCATTAGGGCCAGGGAACTGGTTGTTAAATTATTTGAATCCCACCACTGAGCCCAACTCACCTCACAGGGTTATTGTGGGGAAAACAGAAGGAGGAAGGAATCTTATGTATATTCACCACTTTGAATTATTTAAAAAGTAATAAAGGCAAGATAAAAATCTAATGAATAAATAGCAACTAAAAAGCCATCACAGCACAGTCTTGGAATACAGTAACAGAAATATTACATGGAAAAGCTGAGTAGATTCAGAAAACTACCATGAACATTAAAGGACTGGAAATCATGTTTTACAAATAAACACTTGTCATTTGATTCTGCCTACCTACAGTATTTATTTGGCGCCTGTGGTGGTATATATTTACTATACTGCTGTATTTTCCCATACCTGATTTATTACTGATATTTCATACAAAATAGGTTTGAAGGTTGTGTTATTGATTACATTTTTATTCTGCACTTCCTCCAGAAGACTCAGGAAGACTTAAATTGTTGCCTTTTTTGTTATTCTCTTACCAAACCTATTGAATTGGTAAACTTGACAGTAAATGACTGGCCCAAGAGCAACAAAGAACTTAATGGCTAAGGGAGAATTTATTTCTCTTTGCTCTCCTAGATCCTGATCTGGCCACAATCACTGCACCACAATGTCATTTTAAGGACCTAAATGATGGAATAAATAGTTACAAATCTTTCAGACACTAATAAATAAGTCTGAAATTCTAGGATAGTTTGGAAAGCGACTGCATCAAAATTGGTTTTTATTTACTGTTTTTTTTTTAAAAAAAATCCAAAATGTACCTATGCCTCATTTGAAGACCCCAATAACAAAGCTGAGTTATTATTCTTTGGGATTTATGGTATTCTTCCTAACTACATTTATTTCATTTGGGATCATGTAGGCATTTACATTGCTCTCTGTGGCCAGGATTTAACAGCTGAAAGAGGACTTTGCCCCTGGGGTTCTTCTCGACATGGATTGTAAATGCAGAGAGCATTTATCTGGACACCTTTGGTCTCCTGCTTGATGTTTTGCTTCAGGATTGATAACTTTTTGGTTGCTACAATGGCATCCAGTGACAAACATACTGTGTCTCTTTCCCTCATGTCTTTCAGTAAAGGTGTTAAGCTGGTGTTACCCCAGATTGTGTAATACAGAACGTATATAAACCATATGGGACATTTATTTATTTATTTATTTATTTATTTATTTATTTATTTATTTATTTATTTATTTATTTATTAGTTCGATTTATATGCCGCCCTTCTCTGGAGACGGCTTACAATACATTAAGCAATAGTCTTCATACTTTTGTATATACCTGCTTAGTAGGGCTTTTTGCCGCCCCCCCCCCCCAAGCGGTGTTCTATTTTATACAAAGTCAGCTTATTGCCCCCAGAAACCGGGTCCTCATTTTACCTACCTCGGAAGGATGGAAGGCTGAGTCAACCTTGAGCTTGGTGAGAATTGAACTTGCAGTAATTGCAGGCAGCTGGCAGCTAAGTGCTACTTTAACAGCAGTTTAGTCCGCTGAGCCACCAAGGCTCCTTTGGGTTTCTGCCAGAAGAAAATGGGGAGTTTGAGGTTTATTCTTGCTTGTGTTCCCCACCCTCTTTAGTAACACATAAAGTGACTCTGGTGGATTATTTCAATAATAATTGTATTAAAGTTTACAAATGCAAAAATAAAAAACTAATACAAGCTAAAATATATAAAAGGTAAAGAAATAAAAGTAATAGCGTCTTCCAATATTTGAGGGGCTGTCACACAGAAGAGGTTGTTGCACCTGAGGGCACAGCAAGAAGTAAAGGACGGACGCTTATCAAAGAGAAGCCCAAACTAGAACTAAAGAGAAATTTCCTGACAGAACAATTAATCCCTGGAACAGCTTGCCTCCAGAAGTTGTGGTGCTCCATCCTTCGACGTTCTTAAGAAGAGTCTGGATAGCCATTTGCCTGAAATGGAATATAGAGTCTCCTGTTTGAGCAAGCGTTGGACTAGAACACCTCCAAGGTCCCTTCCAATGCCAGAAAAGAACAAGAAAGTAAGAAAAACAGAAATGACTCCCCTTCTGCCAGGCAGGTATAAGCAACTTCAGTAAGTTAATATCTTGTCTAAATGTAAAGGTTCCCCTCACACATATGTGCTAGTCGTTCCCAACTCTAGGGGGCGGTGCTCATTTCCGTTTCAAAGCCAGGGCTATCCAAAGACGTCTCCATGGTCATGTGGCCAGCATGACTAAACGCATGGAACTCTGTTACCTTCCCACCAAAGTGGTCCCTATTTTTCTACTTGCTTTTTTTTAGGTGCTTTTGAACTGCTAGGTTGGCAGAAGTTGAGACAAGTAATGGGAGCTCACCATGTTACGCGGCACTAGGGATTCAAACTGCTGAACTGCCAACCTTTTGATCGACAAGCTCAGTGTCTTACCCACTGAGCCACCACGTTCCTTAATACCTTGTCTAGATTTTAATAAAAGGAAAACCTCTTTTCCCTGTATATCATCTTTCAGCAATTCACAAATTGTAAAAAAAAAAAAAATCATCATCTTGTTCTAATCAAGCCGACTTGAGTCTTCGGAGAAAGGCGGCATACAAGCTGAACAAATAAATAATTAGCAAATGTTCATTAAGACTTACCAGAGAATATCTTATTTATTTAATCTTAATCAAATAAATCCATTTTTTATTCCAATGCATCACTTTCTCTTGAAAATAAAGCAAAAGAAATCTCTCCCCATAACTTATTTGTTATTTATAAACAAATCATTGAAGCCTGGCCATTCAGTTGTGGTAAAAAAAACAAATTCCATTAATAGCTATCAGAAGTAACAACATATATATTTTAACTCTCTTCTGATGGATTAATGATGAGCCTGTAGCAACTCATTCATTTTACTTACACAAAAAGCCTTTATATTTGGTGAAAAAAAAGCTGTTCTTAGCTAAATAAAGCCTAGGATTCTGTCTTCATAATACAGAACAGTGTGGCTCAGCTGTGAATCCAGGAGAATCACACAATGGGCCAAAATCACAGCTGTTAAACAAAATAAGTTGGAGTTGGAGTTGGGACCAGGTATACAAGACTGCCCTGAGGAGAAAACACAGAGACATTTAATGACAGTCATAATAAGGAAAGGAAATGGTGCCAGATTGAAAAAAAAAAGGACAGGGTAGAAGAGCATATCTCCTCTAGTGGGTGAGGAAATATTGGCAAAAATGTTTTATCACATTTATCGTGTCATTTTCTAGTAGGCCTATAGTCAGCAAAAGAGCTAGTGATGATGCCATTTTTGAAAATGGGTCTTGTAGTTCTGCAAGAGGCAATTAGATACTTGACAGATGGTTTGTGATCAGATTCCTCACAAATATGTGGATGCCATAGACAAGAAGTTCTAGTAACAGCATCAAAATTATATCTTAAGGTAAAATAAGAAATGTATAAAATAAGAAATGTCAATGGGAACTGTCCTGCAAAGCTTATTGCCATTTTGAGATAAGAATAGGAGCAGCAACCATAAAGGAGTTAAACAATTTAAGATGTTGGCTCTGTGTGATTGAAGCTACAGTCCCTCAGAGACATGAATTTATTTGCATGATTGTGTCACCATCTTGAAGTTTTTTGACTCCCCGCAGGTGCCTCTGGATGAAATACAGAAAAATGGTAGCGTAAGACCTAAAATATGCAGTCTGTTTGGTGCTTCAGGTATCAGGTTAAAAACCAGGAAATGAGCACAAATCCAGCTGGATGATCCTGGGCCAGTCATTCTTTCTCAGCCTTAGGAAAGAGGCAATGGCAAACCACTTCTGAAATTTTGCCAAGAAAACTGTGAAAGTCAATACTGACTTGAAGACACAAAACAAAAACAAAGAACAGCCTAAGATAGGCATCTTTCATTTAATCTCCTCTACTTCCCTCCCAAATCTAGACCTACACACTTCACAGCTTTTTGTTCTCCCAAACACAGCCCTGCTGAAAACAGCTCCCATTATCTGTTGACTCGGAGGGAAACAATATGCAGTTAATGCAATAACCAAGGATGCCAACAGCACCAGAGTGACCAGTTGGGGGTGGGTGTTGACCCTTTACCATCCCATAATTATTAAATGGAGTCACTTGCTTGAGATGGGTGGCTATAGAAATTGAATAAAATAAAAAACTAAATGAATATTTTCTTGGAAAAAACAAAAGGCAAACTTGAAAAAAAGGAAAATGTAAGAGAGGCTCATAAGGATAAAAAATAATTGTTTATGTTTATAACTTTGCTTTATAATGAAAGTTCAAGAGTCAAACCAAGAAAATAAATAATTAAATTAAATCTAAAGAGCAATTTTCTGAAATAAAGAACTTTCCTTTATAATAAAGGGTATAGGGTATAGCCTCAACTATTGAAAAATCCACAATCTGTCAACAGCACCAACTTCAGCAAATGGAAGATTCCTCATTTCAGATCTAATTGAGTTGCCTCTTCCATATGGCAGAGGCCAAGGCCAAAGCCAAGAGAAGTTTGAATCCTAGTGTAGAAGAAAGCTGAGAAGCTTAGCTGGCCACATTTAATTAAATATTTATCTTAGTATCTACTATTATGTGCCAACTATTTGGAACAATATTTATGCTGTAGCAGTGGTGAAATCCATTTTTTTTTTTACTACCGGTTCTGTGGGCGTGGCTTGGTGGGCATGGCAGGGGAAAGATACTGCAAAATCTCGATTCCCACCCCACTCTGGGGCCAGCCAGAGGTGGCATTTGCCGGTTCTCTGAACTACTCAAAATTTCTGCTACTGGTTCTCCAGAACCTGTTGGATTTCACCCCTGGGCTGTAGCATTGCTGCATCTGTCCAAACAGTGCTTCCCATTTCTAATTCTCTCCTATTCATATTTTAAAGCTGCAATCCTGCCTTCTTTTGCCAGCTATCCATTTCACCATTATGGGATGGTATAATGCCAAACTCAAAAGCTTTTGCTGAGTTCCTAAGAGGATACTCATTTCCTGTATGAAAGACTCAAATGTACTGTGATGGTAGGTTAAACCTCGGTGCCCCTCAAGGATGACTGAAACAAGCGAGACTGAAGATGCAACAGAGAAGTGTATGTGCATGTGGGTGTATGAATTTTTCTACCACTCTTTGTCTAAGTCATGTTTATCACCTCTCAGTTGGAAGGGATTAAGAAGGAGTGTGCAGGGATGATGTAAAAACCTTCTCAAAACTAAGATGTTTAGTTTAGTAATAAGCAAATCAAAGTTTTTGTTATACATTTAAGTAATAAAGGCAGGATTTAATTTTTTTTTAAAAAAATAATGTTAAATAAATAAATATTTTTGTATATGTTGTTACATCTTACAGATCCCCCAGGGGACTTTGGGCCACAAACATTAATGCATCTCTGAGAGATGAGCATTCAGCCTCTGTTTGAAGATGTCTATAGCAAAGGAGAACCCATCATTTCAGACAACTCTCTGTTCCACTGGCTGACAGCTCATTCGGTGAGAAAGGGCCTCGTGATCTCTGGCCTGAACTTGTCTCCTTATACTTTTAAATACTGGTTCTGGTTTTGCCCTCTTTGTTCTGTTTTTGATGACAGTTCCTGATCATAAATGCATCCCATGGGATGGAAGCTGATATAAAATTACAGGTTCAGGTTTTTTTTTTGATGCCACAAATTGTTTAAACCAAATTTTATCTTGTAAATTCAATATAATTCTGCAGAGATTCTTATATTTATATAATCTAATGTAGCTGTCTATCTTTTTTTAATGATGGGGATTGGATTACACTGCAGCTATTCTAACATTTTGTTCTATAGCTTATAAATGGTGTTTGAACTGTCTTGTGATTCGTGCTGGATTTTTCATTTGTAAATATTATTTTATTAGAATAAAAGTACAGAACTATGATTTACTGTCAATTTATTCCTGCATGGAATTCTTGGAGCAGTAGTATGGTATATTTTAATCCTTTAGCTAGAAAGAAGAACTGGATTAGAAGAAAAGTAGGAAAAGAGAATGAGATTGTGAAAGCTGACTTCTTTGAATTCAATATTATGTTCAAGATTGGAATCAGGATCCAAGGCAGAAAAAATGCAGTTTGTAACATCAGTCATTGATCTTAGCAAGCATTGGGGAGTATAATTATTGGCTACTCAACAAAGCAGGAGCAATTTAAACTGCCTACATGTCCTACTTTATGGGGTAGTCTGCATCCTCTAAATATCCTGGAACCAGATTTTTTGGAATTCTGGGAGGTGTTACATTATGATGGGTTCTGACAAAACTATTATTATGTCTAGACCACATTTGATGGAAAGATCAAGAACCATGAGATTGGAAGGAGGAATCCTGAAGTGGCTCATCCACAAATACTTTGTCAACTTCGAACTGAACCTGGCAGCAACCATTTTCCTGCTCCTCAGTTGCCACACAGAGGGGGAAAGAGGTTGGAATGCCTTACTAGACACAACAGAGAGTTTTCTCATAAGAACCAAGGTCATCTCTACTGACAACGGATAAGGTCAGGGAAGGAGTGCCTAGAGAAGCGTGCCAATTAACTCAATTGGTCAATGTGACCTGTGCACTTGGGGATGGGGTTATTTCAGGGGTGAAATTCAGTCAGTTCGATCCGGCTCGGGCGAACCAGTAGCAGTGGCTGCAGGCGGCTCCGCCCACCCACGCGGATGTCATGACGTTGCAGTTTTGTGACGATTTTGAGCCTCTGCGCACGCAGCACGCACACATTTGCGAACTGGTAGGGAAGATAAGTGAATTTCTAGCCGCCTTGAGTCTTCGGAGAAAGGCGACATACAAGTTGAACAAATAAATAAATTTCACCCCTGGGTTATTTCCTATTTTAATTTTACTGAAACCACGGGAAAGATTTAGAGTTGGTTTTCCTTGAGAGCTGTGCCCATATGATGTACTCAGTAAAGAAGATCTTTGAGGAGGATTCTAGTCTCAGAGTTCTGATTTGCTTGGGTTCATTAACCACAGACTTGACACACTTTTTATTTATATTTAAAGTATAGTGACTATTTCTCAGCTCACACTTGTATTTTGTATTTACTTACAAATACAGATTAGCATATTGATTAATAAATACACTAGCACATTATGTATAAGCTTGGCCTTGAATAATGACTATTATACCTATTGCATCCCATACATTTTAAACTCCAGCTTATATCATTCACATCAAGAATTAGCTTATGATCCTGCAGAGGAGTTGAGTTGAGATTTGGGTGAATTCCAGAATGAGGCAACATGTCATTGGGAATCTGGCTGACATTTCCAAGTCAGAGAAAACAACAACAACAACAACAACAACAATGAAACAACCCTATATTTAGCCGAGGTGGCGCAGTGGTTAGAGTGCAGTACTGCAGCTTCTTCAGCTGACTGCTAGTTCAGCAGATCAGCGGATCAAATCTCACCGGCTCAAGGTTGACTCAGCCTTCCATCCTTCCGAGGTGGGTAAAATGAGGACCCAGATTGTTGGGAGCAATATGCTATTTAGTATACTGTCTTTGGTGAAAGCCGCCCAGAATCCTCGGAGAGTGGGTGGCATAGAAATATTATTATTATTATTATTATTATTATTATTATTATTATTATTATTATTATTATTATTATTATTAATAAAGTAGTAATAATAATAATAATAATAATAATAATAATAATAATAATAATAATACCACCTCATAGTGGCACATGCAGACTGGGATAGTCTCCAGAGCTATTGGATTTCACTAAAATGTTTTTTTTTCTGCCCAGGTATCACCAATAATGATAATTGTGATGGGCGTTTTCCTGTACTGTATTTCTCAGACTATTCCACTTCCCTTCTCTGCATGTAATCTTAGGAGAGAACAGACAGGTCTCCAAGAAAGTCCACAATTTATACAAGCTTGCTCAAATTTTATCCACACAACTTCAGTTTACTGAGCAAAGCCATTCCACCGCTCTACTTTTGATTCAGAATCATTGGTGTGTCCAGGGGAGGGGTAAGGGAGAAAATGACAATATGCATTTGTCATATGTATTAATAGGGGCATTTATATGACTGACTTCATCTTGCATTTGTCTTCATCTTAGAATTATTGCAATTTGTTGTGGCAGCCATTAAATATATTTCTATAGCTCTTATTTCCTATCAGGACTGCTCAGTGGGGGACTCCCAAGTTTAAAAGTAGCAAGAATATCCAAGAATGGTAATTGCTTTCAGGCCTGGCTTCTGAGCGTCCTCAAAGCATCTGGTAGGCCATGTGCAAAAGCAGACTGCTTGACAAAATTGCAGGCATCTGCGCTGCCTTCTCTCCCTTCTATTTCAGCCCTCTCCCCTCCCATCAGTTAGCACAGCAGAGTTGCCAATAAAGCAGCAACCTTAACACAGGTGTGGGAGGAGATAAGAAGAGAAACAGTTTGGAGCTCTGCAGCTACCAGCAAACAGAAGTGCAGTAGTCAGAAGAAAAAAAAAAAGGCATTTTTTTTCCCTTTCAGAAGGAGTGGACATTGAGAAGAAAAAGGCATAGAGGGGCCCAGTAGGACAAAGCACAAAGTGGAAAAATGCAAGAGCTCTACAGAGGCAACTGGACTGAGATGAGCAGCTATAGAAATTGAATAAATAAATAAATAAATGCTGGCCATTAATAGAGGAAAAAAGGTAGAAGAATCAGAGAGCGAGAGGGAGAGAAAGAGAAAGGGAAAGGGAAAGAGAAAGGAGAAAGAGAAAGAATAGGCTCTGTAAGAAGGAAATATTGATGTATATCAGGCATGTCAAACTGGCGGCCCGCAGGCCGGATGTGTCATGCGCAGGCCACACCCACCCCAGCTCCGTGAAGGGAAAAATATTGCGATACATCACGTGACAGCAATGTGACACAGCGAGTTTGACACACATGGTATAGAGCATAGTAAGAGTATAGAAGAAATATTTAATAGTAATTGAATAGTAACAGTATATAGTAATTGTCATAGTAATAGTAATTATCATTGTAATACTATAGAAATAGAACAAATATGGGATAAAGGTAATAGGAAACATTTGCATTTAGATTTGTTAGTTTCAGGCATCACATTTTATACCTTTGTCTTGCAAAATAAGAAGTCTGCTGATACCTTAGAGAGAGAGAGAGAGAAAGAAGCCACTTGGTCAAGGGTGCTTCTGTGTCTCTCTTGCCTCTGGATCAGGGGTTGGTTCTATTTACCTTTACTACCAGTTTGCAATGGGGCCACACACGCTCATGTAAATTTTTAAAAAATGTAAATTTTTAAATGTAAATTTTAATTCATTTTAAATTATGGGGTATTTTAAATTCAGCCAAATTATTTAATTCGTTTTTAATTCTTTTTAAATTTTTTGTATTTATGTGTTTTATCTTGTGGCTGTTCACCGCCCTGAGTCCTTTGGGAGAAGGGCGGTATAGAAATTTAATAAAATAAAATAAAATAAATAAATAAATGTGCACTTTGCTTGCACGTGTGCTTGCGCTTCTGCGTATGTGCAGAAGCTTCCTGATGATGTTGGGGTCGGTGGGCGGAGCCTCCCGCCGGTTTTACTACCAGTTCTTGCGAATCCCCAAACCGGGGGCAACCCACCACTGCTCTGGATCAATCTAATTGGACATGGTTAAAAAACAAAACCCATGAAATTAACTCTTATCAATCAAGGGTTTTCTTCTTTCTCATTCCCCTAGTCCAGCACCGTCTAAAATGCTTGGATGATTACCATCATCCTGAAAAGAGATCAGGGCAACAGGTTGGGGAAGGTTGATTTAAAGAAACGTGTAACTGTCCTTTGAGCCAACCCTGCACAGGCAAATGTAAAGTGCTCTCTAAACCTTTTAAATGTAACCAGCTCCAAATTGCCTTGACTTTGAGCTGGTTGCCCATGCATTCTTTACATCAAGATTAGATTGCTTTCTTCCAGGCACGCAGTGCTGATCTTGCATAATCTTCTACCTGTGCAGCAGTTTCTGCCAACTTCTTAGAATGGAGGGCACCTCGCCAGTCTGAAAGTCATTTGATGCTTAAATGACTGGCTGCCTCAAAGGCCACCTCCAAAAGTAAACATTGCTGTGCCTTTTTCTTTTCTTTTCTTTTCTTTTCTTTTCTTTTCTTTTCTTTTCTTTATGGGTAACTATTACTCAATGGATCTCTCTGCCTTCCATCCCCATCTTCAACTGTTGTTTGATTGGGGAAATTTATTCCTGCATCAAAGCATGCTTATTTTGCATAACTCCTTGAGAGCAATAATATGCATGTGACATCTCGTCAATTTTCAAGGCTATTTATAGCTTGAGTTCTGCAGCAGTGCTACTCATTTCAATGGCTACCGCCTGCCAATTTCATTTGTCCCTTCACCAGGAAAGCCTAGCTAAACAATATCCCCACTCTTTAATAGCCGGCTGACAGCTTTTTCTATTTATAGTTTTTAGAGCAGGACTCCTGAACCTGTGTCCTATCAGACTTCTTTCAGAGCAACCTGGACTAGGAATAGATAAACACAGCTCTGAACTATTTGTTCTTTAGAGTATTAATATTAACATTAATAAAGGTTAAAGTTACAAAACGGGGATTATAACAAGTACTCTTCTTTCAAATGAGAAATCTCTATAAAAGCAATTAGGAAGCATTTGTATATTAAATGGAAAAGGTTCTTCTTACAAAGCTAACGCAGTCTATGCCTGCTGATTGTTTTAGAATTGCTATGTTTCTTATCAATGTGAGTATCAGATCTCAGACGGGTGGTGGGCCGCATAGGACCATTCAGGTTGTTTTCCATGGTCTGCAGTGGTGCTTAGAAGTGCACCGTGTTTCAGTCATACTGCAAGAGGGCACCTGCCATGGCTGGATCAGTGGTTTATTAATCTTGGCTAGGCTGGGAGGAGGGTGTGATCCAGGAGTGAAATCTACTTACCTTCCCAACCGGTTCGGAAGTGCACGTGCTGCGCGTAGACCTTCTATGCATGTGCAAACCTTTCTGCACATGCACAGAGGGTAAAAAACTGGTTACTTCCTGGTTAAAACCAGGAAGTAACTATGGCAGGGCGGGTGGGTGGAGCCTTGCACTGCCATAGCTACTGGTTCTCCGAACCACCAGCCGCCATCGCTACCCATTCGGCTGAACTGGTCCGAACCTGGAGCATTTCCCCCCTGGTGAGATTCTATGTCCAGGTAGGCAGACCAAGCTGCAGCTGGTCTCCCTACCTGGACATAGATGCTGGTCTTAGCATCAATGCTTTCTTGCAATTGAGGGCCCATTGCAGCTTCCCTGACCCTGCAGTAAGATCAGTGGTGGGATTCAACTGGTGTAACAACCAGTTCGCTAAGCGTGCGCTTCGTTCCACACACGCGTGGTTCATTTCCAAACCAGTCTAAAACTTACCTTTGACTGCAGCCCCAGTGAGTAAAATAGCTGAGGTGCAGCAATCCGCTCTGCCATGCCAATCAGCTGGGCTTCAAAAAAAGAAAATAAAGGTTGTATAGAGCAGGGGTGGGCGGGCGGGCCCACATGATCATTGGAGCAAACCAGTTCGCTCTCAGCTGATCATCAGAGCAACTGGCTCGCCCAAATTGATCCGAATAGACTGAATCCCACCCCTGAGTAGGATACAGTACAGCCAGAGCCTGATGGTGGTGAAGGGGCTGCAGCAAGGTTGGATGACGGGTGGGTTGCAGAGTTGTCAAATCAAATACATCTGATGAGAGAAGCTCTTCTAGAGGTATGGGGGTTGCTAGGGTAGGGCAGGGAGTGTGATGTCATTTGTGGCTGTGTTTCACAATGGAAGATTTTTATCTGCTAAAAAAATAAAAAGCTGCTCATTTTCAGCACCTTTCTGACTGGCTAGTCTTTTGTATTTGTGCATTTTTTGTATTAGTTCTCTTGAATAATTTGTGTAGATCTTTGGGACAGTGGGTTACTAGTTTAGTTCAGCGTGTCCCAACTTCAGCAACTTTAAGATGTGTGAACTTTACCGTGCTGGCTAGGGAATTCTGGGAGTTGGTCCACCTACTTGGACATAGAATCACACCCTTCTCCCACTTGCTGAGGTTGAAAAATATTGGTCTTGTCCTACCATGGCACTTATGTGGTTGTGGCGTTTGGAGTCTCCTGATTTAGAATAGAAGGTGATTTTGTAACTGGCTCCTCCAGAAGAATCTACTCTTTGATCAGCTCCAAATGGGATGCTCTGGATTTCTTCTCTTAGAATATTGGGAGGAGAAGACCAAAAAAATTGGTAGTCTTCTCATTAAACTCAGCATCTGTAGGATCCCCATGTTCTTATCATTTTATAAAGTCATGGAGATCCTTGAAGAATGATCCTTTTTAAATGTACAGGTTATTTTAATATTTTCATTTATGCTGCTGTTTTTTTTAAATTTTTTATTTTAGGCTATCTTAAATGGATGCTATGCCAATTCACAAAGGACTGCTATGTTGGGCATGGCTAGTCATAAAACATAGTCAATAAGGCATGAACTGACTTCAGGATGCTTTGTATTATTCCCATAGTACATATTTGAGTCCAGTATGATGCTAGAGAGCAAGCTATTGTACACAATCTTTAATTTTACATGCTAGCAAAAGAATGGTTAGGAACATCCACTGAATATAGGAACCCCACATGGGAAGGAAGATGGCAGATGTTCCAGATGGTTTAAAAAGGCAGAGGAACAATATACATTATTGCTAATTGCTGGATAATTGAAAAAGTTAAAGGATACCAAATTAAGCCAACATGTGCCTCATTGATTATATATATATAAAAAAACCTAGATTGTGTCGAACATTTCAAGCTATAGCACATTCCTAGAAGAATGGTAATCTCAAATATCTAATTGTCCTCATATCAAACCTATACAATGGACAGAAAGACACAGTCCAAATAGAACAACCAGGAGCTTTGGTGGCTCAGCAGACTAAAGCACTCTTATTAACATCCACTTACATCTGCTGCCTGCAATTACTGCAAGTTCAAATCTCACCAGGCTCAAGGTTGACTCAGCCTTCCATTCTTTCTAAGGTAGGTAAAATGAGGACCCAGATTATGGGGGCAATAAACTGACTTTATATAAATATACGAAAGTATGAAGGCTACTGCTTAACACATTGTAAGCCGCTCTGAGTCTCCGGAGAAGGGCGGCATATAAATCAAATTTAAAAAAAAAATGAAACAGGTTGGACCCAGGCTGGCAAAGGAGCGAGACAAGACTGTGTACTGTTTCCTTATTTTATTCAGCCTTTATGCTGAATATATACTGAGGAAAGCTGGATTGGAAGAACAGGAACAATGTTTTAGCACTGGAGAAAGAAGCATCAATATCTGTATTTTGCTGATGACTCTATTCTGATAGCCAAAAATGCAAAGTTTCTGCAACGCTAGTAATAAAAGTCAAGGAGCATAGTGAAAAAATGGGATTCTGATCAAATCAAACAAATGACACAGAAATAACAACAAGTCATATAATTGACAATGAAGACATTTAAGTGGTGGATAGATTCTGCTTTTTAGTTTTGGCTATCAACAGTAAAGGAACCAGAAGTCCAGAAATATGTCACAAGCTAGCACTCGGTAGGGAAGCAGTGAAGACCTTGGAAAAGATATTAGATGTGTCTATACCTATAGTGATCAGAACAGTGCATGTAATGATTTTCTCTGTGACATTCTGTGGAATGAAAATTACACTTTGAGAAGCAAGATAGAAAGAGCTTTGACACTTATGAACTTTGTGTTGGAGAAGAGTCCTGTGAATATATTGGATAGCCAAGTAAACAACACATGAATAATAGAAAGATTTAATTCAGACTTATCACTTAAAGCAGAAATAACTAGACTTAAATTACCATGTTTGGGACATGCCTTATGAAGATTTAGCTTTCTTGAATAATATATAATGCTGGGAAAGGTGGAATTAAGAAGAAAATTACTAGCAGCAAGATGGATGGACTTGATTCCCAATTGTGTCTGCTGCAACATTAGAAGATATGAAGGCCCAGGTAAGGGATACTTCATCTTGGAGAAGGTCTATATGTTCACCAAAAGTTTATTTATTTATAAGATTTGTATGCCTGTGTATTTTAAAACACAATTCTGGATGGCTCATAACAACAACAACAACAATAACCAGAAAACAATTAAAACCAAACTCTGAAATCTTAGCTATCTTCCTAAGATGCATCCAACAGAGCCATCTACAGGCTCCCTGTATCTTCACATTTGGGGAAAGAGACAGCTCTTTACAGCCTTTTAGAAGTCTAAAAGGTGGGGGTTTGCAGTTTCCAAGGGCAGAGAATATTCCACAGGATAGTGGCTATTGTAGAAAAGGTTGCACAAGACAACATCATAGGAAAGGGATTTGGAGCATGCCTACTCTTTCCAACTTGATGGGATGGGCAGATATATTTAGGGAGATGTAGTCCTGCAAACAACCTGGTCCCACGAATGTAGGGCATTAAAGGTGATAGCTAGCACCTTGAATTGCACCCAACAAGAAACTAGGAACTAGTAAAGTTTACAAAAGAGCAATATAATATGGGCCGACTGAGAGGCACCTAACATTGTGCATTGCCGTATCCTGGACTAGTTTAACTTCAATAGCAGCCTCACATGGAGCTGAGGCAGTAATCCAATCGGGAAGTGACTAGCACATGCAACTGGTGTACAAGACAGTCTGTGGAAAGTTTTGCTCCCAGACACAGCTGCCACTTGCTCGAACAGAAGCTGAGGGTCCAGAAGGTTATGAATCAACTTTGGGAAAGTGCAACCCTGTCAAGAATCAAAGTGGACACATTACTAACTTGATGGCACATAATGAATGATATTAGAGGCGATACTTTGTTTTCAGCATGCCAACTTCCTATTTAACTTCCTTATAATTAAGTAGGGAGAAGATGAGGCAGAAAGCCTGGTGGGCACTAAGGAAATCCCCCATGGTGTTCTGAATGTATAGTTATATGCATTTTACTTAGCCTTGTTCTAAATAGTAACATTTGTTGTAAAACTTGCCTGATTTTTATTATGGGATTATGTCACTGATACTACCAAGAAGTAG
This sequence comes from Pituophis catenifer annectens, assembly GCF_029215685.1. Taxonomy (NCBI): domain Eukaryota; kingdom Metazoa; phylum Chordata; class Lepidosauria; order Squamata; family Colubridae; genus Pituophis; species Pituophis catenifer. Next base: position 318,046,110 of record NW_027256881.1, on the reverse strand, counting down.
GCAATGGACTAAATATATGGGACATAGAAATTTTCACCAGAAAAGTGACCCCTGTCAATATATATAAGCTTGTTCCCTCCTCCCCCCCCAACTAACAATATCACTGCTTTTTCCTGCTCTGGGTTGTTATAGCGCATGGGTGTCAAACTTGCGGTGTCACATTGCCATCACGTAACGTTTCATGACATTTTTCCCCATTCAGAGAGCTGGGATGGGCATGGCCTGTGCATCTGGCCTGCGGGCTGCCAGTTTGACACCCCTGTTATAGTGCCTTTTTGACTTCTGAACATTATGACATCATTCTCAACTTCCATTTCACAATTACTTGTATATCTTGGAAAAAATCTTCCAAAATAATGCAAGAAAGAAAAATATTATCCTTGCAGGCTAAAACCACAAGAATAAACGTGTATACAGAGAGGAATAATAATATTAATCCATTTTTCCATGTGCATCATTTAATTTTTTAAAATTTATTTCTATCCCAGACTCATTGTTTTTATAAATAACTTAAGGTGACAAACTTACCAGTGTATGTATGTATGTATGTATGTATGTATGTATGTATATATACATCATTTATAGGCAGTTAGCTTATACTAGATAGTAACTTCAGCTGCATGATGAATGTTGAGTCTATTTTCCACCCCCCACACCCATTCCTTCCTGCTCTGCATGTCAAAAGCAGCTTCATGTCAATCAGTCCGTGTGCTTTGTGTCATGCAAATTACTATTCATTAGGGACCAAGTCAATACCATTAAACAATTACCACTAGTGACCTGACCAGATTTGGCTTCATTTCTCAAGGGACGCGGAAGGCCAATTAATCCAGAGCATCACTATTAGAACATCTGTTGCTTTAAAAAACAACCACACCAAAAAAGCAACAAGACTCATAATGGAGCAATTCAGAGGGAGGTTAAAGGATGAAATAAATTACAGCTTTGTGTAGGTAAATATAGCTTACATATGACAAGAGAAAGGATGGTAAAACTGTGGGATGCGAATAAGTTGAGAAAAGACTGGAAATAAGCCTCAACTGAATCTGAAATCTGTTTTATTTCATTCTCAGATAAAATGTTGGAAGCCACCAGCACACTGAGGTAGTCTAGTACAGGGATCACCAACCTTTCAGATCTCAGGGACCACTAAATTCATAATTTTAAATCCTGTGGACCACTAATATGATCTGCCTAATGTCCAGCTTGGTGGGCGTGGCTAGGTGGTCATGTGACTGGGCGGGCGTGGCCAACTCGATATCACTCACATGGAGGGGTGCCTTGCCAGCCTCTACTTGCCCCTCCCTCCCAGCTACTCCTCGCCTCCCCAGGCTCCTTAGAGCCCCAACAGGAAGCAGTTGTTGGAGCCACCATGAGAAAGAGTTGGCAAAACAACTGGCTCAGTTCAAATTGGATCTGGCCAAGAAGGAGGCTCAGCAGAAGCACTTCACTGAGGATTACAAGCATAGGCTTTCCAAGCAGAGGGAAGACCTGTGGAAATGCATGACCAGGTACAGGCACCTGGAGGCTCAGAGGGCTGAGATGATCAGCCAGTTCCAGGCCATGATGCAGTCTCACTGGAACAAGGCCCTCTGGCTCTTCGCCACCAGTGGCACTTCCTTCTAGCCTTTCCCCAAAGCCCCACACTAGGAGGCTGAAGCAGACCCCAAGTCGGAATTTCTGTCCCCCTCCGACCTACACAAAAAGACCCCAAAGGGGGAGACTCTCTTCAGCAACACAACCATTCATTGCACGTATCCGGTCAAGGGGGCCGTAGTTTGAGGCCCCCTCATTTAGTGCAATATAAAAAATGCAACTAATTTTTCTGCGGACCAATAAATCTTTTTTGTGGACCACCAGTGTTCCACGGACCACCAATTGGTGACCGCTGGTCTAATAAACACAGCACTGGATTTGGGATGGATTAATAGTAACAAAACCTTCGGTCTGTGCAAGCTGAAGATGAGTATGTTATAGCTGTTCTTCTTGGACTAGCTCCAAGAAACTGTCTTCACTATAGCAAAACATATTATAGAGGTTTTGTCACATGGAGGGAAAGGGGAGAGTTAATAATTTAAAGGGTTAGGGAATTTTTAATACTGCAATACTTGGTTGTGTCAAGGTCACACTATACTACAATACTGGTATCACCTGTATAATTGATATCCAATTTATAATCTCTGAAGTCAGTGTCTATAGTGAGTGTATACTTTTAAGGACAAATGGTTCCTACAGTATTCAATTCACAGTCTCAACCTGCTTTTAAATAAATATCCATAGATTTTAATAGGAATTTCACGTATGTCATTCAGGGATTGTGAACTTACATTCTCCACCAGCAGGTAAAGTTTGGTAGTCATTCCTAGTGCATATTTTTTTTCCTGTTTTCCCACCCTCACACTAACCCTCTTTGGCTGTACCACATTTCCCCAATATGACACCCATCAGAAATATTGAAAGGATGCCTGTCTCGGTGCCCTTCCTCATTTGCATCTCACTGCAGTATGAACAAGCTCTAGCTACTTTTATTCTTCCATATTGTCATGACATTACTTTCATCTTTTCCTCAGTTCTTGCTGGAGATAGGCTTATGGCATCTTTAGCTATTCAGTTTTAGAGTTTTCTCTTGAAGATACAGTTTTGAAGTAGAGCTTTCTTTGTAAGATAACAGCATGCAGTGACATTTTAAGAATGAGGACAACCAGTTGTATTTTGCTATTCATGTTGGTGGTTGGTACAATCAAGTGATCCATAAGGTGTCAGATGAACCCCAGACCTATTGGTCAGTTTGGGCTGATGTATACATGCCCTGAGTACAATGGTGCACTCTTGTCCAGACTAATTTGTTTTCCCTTTGATGGAGAAAGAGGAAATAGCAGAATCCAGCTACCAACTGTTTGAAACCTGCAACTCCCTGTAACCCAAACAGCTGATTATTGAGGTGAGAGACCTGCAGAATAAAGGACAAGCCAACACCTACAGCAAAATAAACTAGCTGTCAGTTACTGGGTGTGGACAGTGGGTGTGGCTGTTCAATTGTCTCTGCTACCGTACCATTGGCACAAATATTAGGAAAAAAACCTATACATCAAATCAAATCAAATACTAATGTAAATTGAATATACTTTAGATGAATACATTCCACAATCAATGTGATTTTCATGAATTTAGGCAAAATGATTTGTCTAATTCATTAAAAAGTGATTTTAAAAAAATAGAAAAATGAACAGACCAATAGAAGAAAGAAAAATCATTGCACTCCACAAGAAGCTGTAACTAGAGTTGAAATACTTGAAGGATATCAAGTGTACTGAACTGGTAGGGTAAGAAATCCAGTCATCCAGTGTTTATACTAGTCTTGGCTAATCTAGAGTTTTTGTGTTGTCTCAGTAGGTTTCTGTGGTCCAAGCAGAACGCTAAAGGTGATATGAGACAAGATAGTGTTTTTCTATAGGAATAGAAGTTAAGAGGATTACTACTGAATGTTAGTTCCACATGGTGATTATCCCTGGTTTGTGTACTGCACCAGGCTCCATTGTGGGGATAGCTATAAATCTCAATACACAGCAGAAACTTATTAACACAACATGGCTAAATAAGGTTTACATTTTAAGCCTTTTTCTTCTTCCCTTTTCACACCAGTTGAAACTTGGTCATTCTTTTCCTGGCTTGAGACTGGGAAACATTTGCTCAATGTAGACATAATGGTTCTATTTAGCTTGAGAATTGTTAGTTCCTACTTCACCAATTTTAGCTCTTAGAAATAGGCAGTTTTTACTCAGCCATTGCTGACTGAGTGGATCAGCAAGCAACAACATTCCACAGTGAAACACATTGTCGCAGGTCAGTCACGTATGTATTGTGTTAATGGAGAATACTGTTCCATTTATATAGCCAAACCAGTAGTGAAATCCTCCGCGGGTTGCCACCGGTTCACTGCCCATGCATGCACAGTGCATGTCAAACGCACGCTGCATGTGTATGCGCAGTATTCACCAAATGCATGCTTCACGTGGAAAAAGGAGCCTTTTGAAGGTAAGTAGAACAGCGAGGGGATGTGAACAGTTGTGCTGCAGATTTCCTGCTTTATAGCGAATATAAATCGTGCGGCACAGCTGATCGTTGGAAATACCGGTTAGGACGAACCGGCAGCTTTTATTACTACCGGTTCGCCCGAACTGGTGCGAACCAGTAGCATTTCACCCCTGAGCCAAACCAGGTCTGTCTATACATTAGTGGAATAAACCTTGTGGCTATTATTTACAGAAGTTAAAAAAATATCCAGTAGGATAAATATTAGGGGGGAAAGACTGAACTATATTCAGATATGGGGAGAATGGAAAATCTGGGAAGGACGAACAGAATGGAGTCATTGCAAACTGCAACATTTCACTACAGTTCCCTCTTACCCTTGGCTTTTTTTTAATGGTTGATAGTAACTCTAGGCTCAGAGGCAAAATCAAATGCAAGGCAGAAAAATCACAAAAAACAGGAAAGGACTGCTGACTTCATGTCATACGTTAAATCAATTTCCCAGTATTATTTAATGAAAATGAGATGCTGAATTAAGCACAACTTTGGTTTTATCAAATAAAGCCTTTCTAAATAGCTTTACAGTATATTTTTCTTATGCCAACATTTCAAAACAGCTTTGATTTCTAGTACAGTGTTATGTGCTGTATTAGCTTCTGTTTCAAATTGAGACTTTTTTTTTTAAACTGGCAGTAAAATGCTATAAGGCACTATTTGATGACGGCCTATCTCAGAGCAGAACCACAATATTTATGCTTTGGGATGAATGGCTGATGAATCATTGATCTGAAACACATGGAAGCAGAAATTAGCCAATGGGAATTAGCCATCATGAATTATAAGAGCTGGAAATATTTATTACTGGCATTTACAAAAAATAAGAAAATTATAACACTATTTCTTTTGCAGTTTGTAATCAGGTAATCAAGTATTTTATTTCAACGGCTACGGGCTATTATAAAACAAATGTAAAACTGATCAAAATAGATTGCCTGGAGAACATTTTTTTCACATAAAGTATTCCTCTCTGTAACCTAGAATAGGTTACACTGAGTGGTCCAATTACCCAAAAGATAGGGTGGCTGCTTGTAAAAACAGAGCAGGTCTCTTGCATTATTAACAATTGCATTTTCTTCTACACAATTCCTTAAAATACCAGCATCTCATCTCTAACCAGCATCTGTCCACCTGACTAGCAAAGTTTATAGTTGAAAGTGCGTTAGAAACCATATCTTCTTAGTTTGACATTGTAAGATAACTACTGAAAGATACTGATTTTTGTGGGGTGAAAAATCAAAAGATGTCATTTGGAAAACTATTTAAGAGGAGTGGCTCACAATAGAGAATACATCAGACAAAAGACTTCTTATTTGAAAGCCCATTTGATCATACTCATTTGATCACACATAGAGCCGAGGTAGCGCAGTGGTTAGGGTGCAGTACTTCAGCTACTTCAGCTGACTGCTACTTCAGCAGATCAGCGGATCAAATCTCACCGGTTCAAGGTTGACTCAGCCTTCCATCCTCCCGAGGTGGGTAAAATGAGGACCCAGATTGTTGGGGGCAAGTAAGTAAGCCGCCCAGAGTCCTCGGAGACTGGGTGGCATAGAAATATGAATAATAAATAAATAATAATAATAATACTCATAAAAAGGTAGAATAAAAGTTCTGAAAGTAATTCTGGAAATAAAATAAGGAAATAATTGTGAGAAACATAGGGGACCCTTATGTCTCCTGAAGATCAAACAATTTATCCCTTCAGCTCTGTTTTTTCTTCTTTGATTGATAAAAGCCCTTCAGGATCTCTCCATCATGTTGTCCTTGATTCAGTGTTTAACTGGGGATTCCAGAAACTGAATGTGAAAGCTCTGAAAAGAAGGGTCTCTATGGCTGTTTCCCTTTGCACATAGCCACAGTACAAACATAGCTTAGCAATATATTTTTACCTGCCTTGCCCCTGTGACTTTCATTTCTTCACTGACTCAGGGGTAAGACTGGTTCAAATCATCTTTAGCTATACCAATATTACTGGCATTTTTCCTCTTTATCGGAGCATCATCCAAGGACATCCTCAGTAAAGTCAGATTATTGATAGCAGAAGTAATAGAAGTAGGATAGGGTAAGGATCAACAACAGGACAGGAACTGTTGTGCTGGCAGTTTTCTCTTGAGTTTCTTGAGTAGTAACAGTTCAATTTAGTAATTAGGAAAGGTTCTATGCTGAATCATTTCCTAATAGTGTGATAAGATAATTCTTCTTAGGGATCTGGACTGAAATGTGAGTTATAAAACACAATAAAAAGGATTAAAGTATAAATCCTAGCATTATTTTTCTTTCTTTTTTATCTTAAGGAATCCAGCTTTGTGTACTCTAGGTTGTAGCTTGGTGTGATGTGAGAACCTAGCCATTTTGGCTTATTTAACAGTATGATGAAGCAAAATTCATTTGAAACAGTGTACGAATTAGTGTGTTTAATATCAACAACCCCCCCCCCCCGTGTGTGTGTGTGTGTGTGTGTGTGTGTGTGAGAGAGAGAGAGAGAGAGAGAGAGAGAGAGAGAGAGAGAGAGAGAGAGAGAGAGAGAGAGAGTTTGGCTTGTGGACTATGCCCAATCAATCAGTGGGGCCTTCTCTCTTTGCCTATCCATCTACTAGCAATTAGGCTAGAAAGCAATTCTTTTTTGGCTTCAATTAAAGTCTTTTTAAAAATCTAATTGTGGGCCTTAAAAGGTTAGCCACACGGGAACATTGCCAAAAAAAGGAGTTTCATACTTTGATAATGTCTTTGTGCCCTGAATGTAACTGAAATATGATCCTGAGAGTTCTGTAGCATGTTTCTTTTCCATCTTGACACAAAGAAAGATTTCTCTGTCTTTGCCATTAACCTTGTTTTAAAGAAAGGAATTGGGCTGATTGGACACATCCTCTTTTTGTTCTCAGCAGGACCTCCCTTGACTCCATGGTATTCCAACCATTATTCTCTCTGACTTTTCAGTTTCCATTAAAAATAACACACCTCCCTCATTGTGTGATGAAAATAGGAGGAAAAATGCTCAGGCAAGCTGCGGAATAGGTTGCCCTGTAAATGCAGAATGAGGGTTGAGGGGTTGGACTACGGAGATCCATTTCTCCTTAGAACTCCATCAGTAACTATGGGCCAGTTACTCTCTCTCATCTTATCCTAGTTCATATAGGAATTGTGGGGATAAAAATAGAGAAAGAGACTTTTATGTAAGTTGTTTTGAGCTTCTTAAAGGAAAGGTGATATGGACATATAACCTTTCCCCCCCGATAATATAACCATTTCATCTTTAATCGTTTCATGAAAGAAGGTATGAAATGATCTTCTCCCTGCTGGAGACAATAGTACCAGTTGCATTTGGCCCAGAGAGTTGTAAAATAAAAATAAAATAAATAAAATAAAACTTGTAAAATAAAAAAAATCTTCATAAATCATGTCTAATAAAGATTAGATTTGTTCATTTTGTTAGTAAAATGTTCTTGGATATATTCTTCAATATTCTAAATCTGCTATATTTATGTTCTGTATTTTCTGTAAACTATTTTCTTATACCAGCTATTGGTCCACATCTGGACATTCTTTTAGGAAACATTTGATTGTTTATAGCATAAAGTTTAGACTGTGAACATAGTTGGCATTCTGGCTGTACTGCAGTTTCTTTCAATCTCCTCACTTTACCACATTTCTGGTTACGGCTTGCTGATTAATCTCTCTTAAACAGTGGTATATTTGTATCAGAGTAAATGAAGGAATGAATGAACAAACTGGATGAAATAGGGTTGAATTTCTCTTTGTTACCAAACTGATGCTTCATCACTAATTTCATGGCAATGGACTTTATCTAAAGGTTGAGGTGTTTTCAGATGCAATCTGTTGAGGCAGTTATTGTTTCAGTTTTTCATGCCTCAGTGAAATTCTGGCCAAACTAGTGCATAATGTGTAAATGATAGGCAACAGGCTAATATCAAGTACATCTGATAAACAAACATGGTAACCCTGAGAAGGGCTGAAATCTCATCTCCTGACATTACCACAGGCAGCAGGCAAATAATTAGTTAAAGAAAGATAACTGAATGCAAAAAATGAATGTGAATAATGAAACGACTGTGACATGAATGAATAAGTAAGTAATTGAATGTGATGTAAACGAATGAGTAAAGAAATGAGTGAGGTCTTTTACACCACAAACAAATGTAATTATAGAATGCTATTTTTAGCTTTTGGTAGCAGTACATTTCCTCATCAACATTTCCTGATATTGAAAATTTGTTACTGACAAGAAAAAATGGTTATACAGGAGCAAAGCAGCCATGACATTATCTTGTCTTATAAATTGACCTATAATACAACCTAATAATATTAGGAGTTACGTAGCACTTTTTTCTAGCAGCTACCTAGTGTATCCTGGACCATAGGACCTTGTACCTTATCTTTTCTGGATTGTACATCATGTCTCTTATCTCCTCAGGTAAATAACACACTTATGTCTTTGTCCCACTTTTAATTTCCTGGAGCAAGAGAATATGACAGAATAGTTATTTCCTGAAATTTTTATCACATATATACACATTCATTTCTTCCCATATAATAATCAAGCTTACTCTGGTTTTTTTTTTACTATAAATTTAGGGGGACTTTTGTGTTGTTACAAGAATAATTAAAGCCGCAAATACATGCTTACCCTATTTTCTCTCTTTATAAAACAAAAATACCACAACCTGGAATTTTGAAAGTATTCTACAGGAAGGGTCTCTCTGCCTAGAATCTGAGGATTGTACTCAAAGTTTGCCTGTAAAGAACAGTGAGACCATTTAATAAAGTATAAACAATTTTGTATAGGTTGGGGGTGCTGAAGGTTTTAATGTATGCAGCCAATTTTATATAGAGAGTTTATTCTGGAGTAATAATAATTAAATTCTCTGTATGCTAAAGACAGAAATATCCTTGCTCTTACTGAATCGGACAAAGCATATACATATGTTGGAGCTGTGCATGCATTTCATTTTGTTAAACTACTAATAAAAAGTCTATTTATGGCAATCAGATCTAGGATTATGAGGGTGGTGGGGGGGCATTGCCTCTGTAATTTATAAAATGTCTCTTTCCCTTTTTAGGACAAGCCTCCCCTTCCTTTAGGATTTTTAAATGTTTGCTTATCCTTGCCTCCCAGTCTCATCAAATTAGCTATTCTCCAAAGCACCTGAGGGCAGGACAAGAAGCAATGGGTAGAAACTAATCAAGGAGAGAAGCAACTTAGAACTAAGGAGAAATTTCCTGACAGTTAGAACAATTAATCAGTGGAACAACTTGCCTCCAGAAGTTATGGATGCTCCAACACTGGAAGTTTTTAAGAAGATGTTGGATAACCATTTGTCTGAAGTGCTAAGCAGGGGGTTGGACTAGAAGACTTCCAAGGTCCCTTCCAACTCTGTTATTCTATTCTAGTAGATCCTACTAATACATAAAGGAAACCTGAGTGAACAAACAATATCAATATTTGGCACTTGTTTCTTTGATTTTATGAACAAGATCTTATATTTTTTATCCAACAAAGGATTCTCTAGGGCACTGATAATAGTTTGCAAGGATAGAAATTCAAGCTGATTAATCAGACTTTTTAATGAACTGATCAGGTGTCTTCCAATGATGGTATGGTACTTATTTAAGGCAAGGTTGAGCTGTGGGAAAAGCAGCCTGGAACCTGGATTCAGATATGTTTTGCTTAGGCAGAGAAGTCTATTACCCATTAGAATAACCAAGCGCTTCTCAGTTGCAGAAAAGTTACTGAAAAGAAAGGAAAAAAGTCATAGAGGTACCCAAATTTATGTATATGTAGCAGTGGTGGGTTGCTCCCGGTTCGGACCAGTTCTATCGAATAGGTAGTAACTTTAGGAAGTAGTTCTCCGAACCGGTAGTAACGGCAGCCATGCCACGCCCCCGAACCGGTTCCCCGGTTGCTGTTTGCTCGCCCACCCGAAGCTGACCAGAGCAAAGAAGCCTCTCAGCCGCCTGGCTGCAGGGTGCCGAAAAGTTTTTCAGTCGGTGAAAGCTGTGCATGCATGAAGATGGCGGCAGTGACTGGAGGTCTTTTTGGTGCTGCGTGCCAGTGGCTGGGTAGAAAAGAAGCCTCTCAGCTTCCAAGTTCAGCAGCAGGCTCAGTCCCTTCACACAGGGTCACTTTTCTCCGCGCCAGAGAAAGATCAAAAGGCGCAGAGCAGCCTTTAATTACAAAATCGCCTAGAAAACAAACCACTGAGAGAAGGAGCCCACCAAAGCTGCCGGCGTTGCAGACGCCCCCCCACTCCCTGCAGCTTGGAGCTCCAAGCGGAAGAAGTCCTTGGCTGTTGCAAAGAAGCGGCAGCTCTGGGTGTGCCATGCCCGCTTCTTTCTCTTTGAGAGCTGCTTTGCAAACAAGGTGCAAAGCGACTCTCAAAGAGAACGAAGCAGGTGTGGCACACCCAGAGCTGCCGCTTCTTTGCAACAGCCGAGGACAGAAGAGTTCGCTCAGGAGTGACGCCAGCAAGGAAGGCAGATGGGTCGGAGGAGGCGTAACACGAGCTCTCTGGGATGGATAAACAAGTGTGGGGAGGTGAAGGGGAGCGGACTTGGCCCTCTGCGTGTTGCATCCCCCTCCCAGCCTTTGCCTGTGCCTCCGTGCCACCAGCATCTCCCAAAGACGCCGCCATTGGAGCCACGATAGGGACTGGGCAGCCCAGTAGCAGCCATGAGCCGTGCCTTCCTCTAAGAACTGTAGGCGGCCGAGGGAAACAGGTGCTTTTCTCTGTGAGACTTGGAGGAAAGCGCAGCTCATGGCTGCTAAAGCACCTCAATCAGCTACAGCCCAGATGAGCTAAGGAACTGCGGGGAGCCTCCCGTGTGTTGCATCCCCCTCCCAGCCTTCACCTGTGCCACCGTGCCGCCAGCATCTCCTGAAGCCGCCGCCACTGGAGCTGCAACAGGAATGGGGGCATCCCAGTAAGCTGGGTGCCCGAAAATGGTGCAGAGGCGCGGGGGGAAGGCTGGGAGGGGGATGCAACTGCTCCCTGCAGTTTCTTGGCTCGTCTGGGTTGCAGCTGAGTCCACTGCCCTGAGCTGGCGGAGTGGGTTGCTCCGGCTGCAACCATAAGGAAGGCCCGTCAGAGGCAAGAAGGGGTGCTTTTTGGCCAGGAAGAGCAATGGAGGGAAAGCCAAGACGACCACTGCCACCCCATGCATCTCGACCTGGATATGGGGCCAGAGTGTCAAAAAAAAGTTTCAAAAAGTCCCAAAAAATTTAGCTACTTTTTTGGTGGGCGTGGCTTGGGGGGGTCATGTGACTGAGTGCGTTAGTGACATCACGTTGGCCACGCGCAATCAGTCACACATCCCCTTAGCCACACCTACCGAACCGGTAGTAAAAAGTTTTAGAACCCACCACTGATATGTAGTGTTGCAGCTTGGAAAGTAAGGATATGATTATACTTTTCTTAACAATTTAATTTATGTCGATAGTAGAATTATGCCTGTTATTTTCCCTAACTGTGCACAAAACCTAGGGATTGCTTTGGTTGTAGAGTTTTACTGCAGCGTTCAAGGCAATCTAATCATGCAATAAAATAGATGAGAAAGCTTTGAAGGTCTTTAAATTTATGAAATCAACAAAATGCTTAAGAAATGCAAAATAAACAATCCCTGTATTAAAAAAAGACAGACTAATGATTGAGGTTTTAATTCTAAAGTGAAAATGCATTCCTAATAACTTGTCAAATTAGCCCTCTTGCTGAAAAAGAAATCTTTTCAGGTTTGGGGGCGGGGGGTGGCAGGAATGTGGGGGAGCAGAGATGAAACCTTAGCTGTAAACTAAATTAACATAGCTTTACCATTTAAAATATCATTTAAATGGCTGCCTTTCCATATAAAATTATTTCAGAAATGCCTAAGGAGGGCAAAGTAGGGTGAGAACTAAATGTAGATGTTCTACATCGGGTATGCAACCTTGGCAACTTTACGACTTGTGGACTTGAATGCGCTGGCTGAGGAATTCTGGGAGTTGAAGTCCACAAGTCGTAAAGTTGCCAAGGCTGCAGACCCATGTTCTACATAGTAAGGTATTCATGTCACATCATGCTCAGGAAGGTGATCAATGTGTTAATATAAATCACACAAGGTCACCTTGAATGACAGAGATTGTTTTGTGCACTGAAGGACTCTTTTAAGGCTGTCAAGTGAGAAGGGTTGACGTAGGAACTCCCTTCCTGCCCCACCCTTTCAAATTATCCATCTAATAAATTGAAATTATGGATGCCTTTAAAATCCTGGGCTCTTACCTGTTCATTCTATGTAACTTACAGTGCTAAAGGTGAGCATACTCAAAATGAATTCAGCCCTGCCAATAGATGAAAGACGCTTTTATATTCTAGGAAAGAGTACCATGGGTGCACATCGAGGGACGCCACATGTATGATGCTTCCACAGCAATCCTAGAACCTCTTCAGGGGAAATTTACTATTAGCCTGAGGGAAAAAAAAAAAACTGGGGCAGCTGGCATTTAAAAGAATCACTGTTTAATAATAATAATAATTAATAATTATGAGTAGAGTAGAAGATGCTTCTCATCCCCTTATGCTTTGCCTGTGAGCTTCCTAAATGCATCTGGTTGCTTCTTGTGTGACAGAAAATGCTGGTCTGCTTGGCCTGATTCAGTAGCACATTTTTATGTTCTTAATTTTCTTTGTTCTCACACAATCTTCCTTCTTTTCAGAATTCCTTCATGACTGGGATCTGCCTGATCCAACAATGCATGGGACTTTGGGTATTCAATACATGATTCTTCTCAAATTAGCATCTTTATGTAAAGACTTTTCCTTATGCTTAATAGCATTATCCAGTAATCAGAAATAGAATTCTCTTGGGAAAAGATGCTCTTTTTAGTAATTCTGGTTAATCATTCTAGATAAATCTCCCCTTCATAAGGACAAACAAGAATATAAGCCATCAGACAATAGAGCCATTTACTCTGTGTTGACTGTAGTTACCCACTGATTCCAAAACAATTGTAACAAAATGTGCAAATTGCAGCTAAGAGCTTATATCAGTTTAAACTTGTTTTTCATTTAAGCTATACACTCTATTTCAATAAAGAGAGATACTATGGTGCCACAAGAAGTATATATCTGAAAATTTGTAGATTAATTTTGTAATTCTGATAGGAAAATGAATGAATTATTAAGATGGTCGAAGGCAGTTTGTGGTCTTTTGTGAGGAATGGATGTCAAAAGAAACGAAGTGTGTAGAACAAGAGAGAGAGACGAGAAGCTTAAAGAACAATCGACAATGCATTAAGTTTTCTAAACATGGCAGAGAAGGATAATTTGTAAGGCTAGAAAGGTATGGAGAGATCTAGTGAATGGTATTAGTGTAAGTTTGTTTTTGCAGTGTTTCCTTTTATTTTTCTTATCTCATGGCTTCAATTTCTTTGTCATATACCTTTTCTGCACTCTGCACAACATTGCTGACCTGTAAAAGAATAGTGTGGGGGTAGGTATTCAGCACACCAATGTGAGCAATTAATATGAATGCAATTATTTGATTTTAATCAAAGCCTATTTCTTTAGATACATATTGAGTCTGTCATTCCTTTGCTTCCAACCCTTCCGGCCTTGCAATATTCAGACACTTTGTTTGCAATGGATAATCCATTTTGCTTTTTTTGAGTTATACTGGAAAGTGTGGGATGAACATAGAAGGGTCTGATAAAATTGAAGTTGCTGGTGCATGATGATATGGAGTAAGAAAGCAAACAGGTGTTGCAAGCAACACCCTTGGTAAATTCTCCAGAAAGACTCTTTCATATACAGCAAGTATATACAAGTATTGTGAGTTACACAATGTGAAAGCTGTAAGGAAGAGAGGAGGAAGACAAATATTTCGTGGAATACCTCCTTGAGAGGCTTGATAGTTGCCAAATTTACTATTTAGATTTCTTTCCAGCCCTGGCCTTCGGCAAAGTTTTAATAAACTGTATTGTCATTCTGTTTTTTATGCTTTTACTAATCCCATGACCTGTTCATGGTTATTTACGTATTTGTTTGTTTTTCACAACCCAGAGACTTTCGGAACCTATTTTGCACAAACACACATTCATACACCCTTTCTAAGTTCTAAATTAATGGCCCAAAATCAAATTTATTTGCAGCCACATTATACCTGAAGGCCAGTTTAGATAACATTGGATGTGTTAAAAGCTAGCTCTCATTTCATAATTTCTTAAAGCATTTCATGTGAAATGTGATGAGGAGATATTTCTGAGTCTTAAATTTTTTCTGAGCCTTAAATTATATAAAGGTATTAAAGTACGTATCTATTTAGCAGACTTACACTTTTCCCATCAGTGTCACATCCAATATTTTTGTGTAACTTGTTGAATAGTAATCTGTGTAATATACATTCTCTAGGAGTCTTTTCAAAATATTCTGGTAATAGTAATGTCTTCTTATTTTTTTTTTTGCAAGAAACAGGCATACTCTTATAGTTTGCCATATGCAATATGCATATTCATTACTATTTATATACATATTTTTTTTAAAAAAAATTGTTAATTTTCTTTTCATTACACTTGATTTGCAATGAACATGGCTTGTTAAATGTATCTGCAGGAGGGGGATTAAAACTAAAACTAATTACAAAGCGCATATTGAATGTGAATTCACAAAAGCTTTCAATGGCAATAAAATAGATTGTTTCTGATATAAATTGTTCTGCAAAAGCAAATGAATAATTAGGTGGATATACTTTTTAGAGAGGTAGCAAAATTCAGGATGAAAAGAAAATACTATCAAAATTATTTTTGGAAGGGCAGAATTCAGAAACAATGTTATATTTACTTTGACTCCTTATTTATGATTATAAAAGTTCCATTTTTATATACACATACAGAGCTTTAAATAAAGCTTCAGATTTTAATGAGAAATGCAATTGATCTCTCTAAAAATGTTATAATTTAAGTTGCTAACACATCAAAGGAGAGAAGTATCTACCTTCTACTAGATCTTTTTGCTGACTCTCTAATGTCCTCTGTTGTATGTTAGTCTGTCCCAAAAAGTAGTAAAACTTCAAAGCCACCATAAGTTTCTTGGCCCTGGCATTTTGCTAAGGCTTGCTGGCAATAGAAGGAGTTGAAATACATGCATTTTAAAGTTGCCAAGTTTGAAAAACAGTGCTTCAAAGAATACCCAGTGCTGTGGTGCCCTTCTATTTTACACTTGTTCAGGAATGAGAGGCATGCATTTTACAAGCACAACCTATTTATTATGCAGTAAATAAACATGCAAACTCATAAGATTACTGTTTAATGTATTGTCTCCCTGCTGAAATGTCCCGTTTAAATTTCAGTGGAGGACTTTGAGAGGGTCACAGTTTTGGTTTAACACTATATTTGTAATGTCACAATCTCAGTTTTCTATTGCTGTTGCATAAGAATAATGAGAGAACTCCATGTAAAGAAGAAAAACAAATGATGATGATTACAAGTTGCTGTTATAGCCATACTGTAGCATCTGGCAATGCACAAAGAAGACCAAACTCCAATAATGCCTGGGTTTAGTTACTCATCCAACTGACCACTTAAGTTCTGGAATAAAGAGTATAAACAATTTCTGTTTAGTACTAAAGGTAAAGGTAAAGGTTCCCCTCGCACATATGTGCTAGTTGTTCCTGACTCTAGGGGGTGGTGCAGCAAAATTTTTTACTACCGCTTCTGTGGGTGTGGCTTGGTGGGCATGGCATGGCCTGGTAGGCATGGCTTGGTGGGCATGGCATGGGAAGGATACTGCAAAATCTCCATTCCTTCTCCAATCCAGGGGAAGGTTACTGCAAAATCCCCATTTCCTCCCGATCAGCTGGGACTTGGGAGGCAGAGAATAGATGGAGGTGGAGCCAGTCAGAATTTTTGCTACTGGTTCTCCGAACTACTCAAAATTTCCGCTACCGGTTACTCCAGAACTGGTCAGAACCTGCTGAAACCCACCTCTGGGGTGGTGCTCATCTCCATTTCAAAGCTGAAGAGCCAGCGCTGTCTGAAGACATCTCTGACCCTGTTACGTGGCACCAGGGATTCGAACCACTGAACTGCCAACCTTTTGATCGACAAGTTCAGTGTCTTAACCACTGAGCCACCGCATCCCCTTAGTACTAAATCTGCAACCTTAATATTTATAGTGGATTTTTCTTTGGTAATTTGTATTTAAAAATTGCATCAATTTCCATCTAACAAAGGGTGGGAAGTTGACTAACTGAGAATGATTGTATAATCAAATCCATACAATCTGTACTATACTGTAGATTTGTTGTTACATATGGCAGAGCCATATCATATAAGCGAGCAATGTATCAAATTTGTTGGGTTTTTTGAATTTTTATTTTTTATTTTTAAACAAACATACATAAAAACACAAAACCATTTTCAATTACAAACAGTGTGTTGGTTGGTTACAAGCCTTTTGTGCATCTTCACCATATTCATAGCTTACAGTTTATCTAACTTCTCATATTATTGGTCTAATATATATCTATGTAATATTGTCCTCATTAATCATTTATTTGACTATGGCTATTTCTTCCCTCATTTTGTACAAAATATTCTAAAATTTGAGTTAATTTATATTATGACATTCATTTCATCATCTTAAATCCATCCAATAATAATACATCTTTATATTATATTTTATATAATTCTACAATTCTTGTATTATAAAGATCTCTACCATCTTTCATTTCCATATTTTTTTATCTAACCATTGATAGAATAGGTCCCATATTTTATACTATTGTTTATCTTCTTCTCTAATTTCAAAAAAACACATAGATTTTAAACCAGAGATTTTTTTTATTGGGGATTGTACCTGAAATATATAATAGAGAATTGAGATATCTGATTGTGAATGTATTAACAGTGGCTAGAATTGTGTTTACTAAAAATTGGAAAAATGAGAAAATACTAACGCAAGAAGAAGTTATTAAGAAAATAATGGAATATACTGATATGAGCAAATTGACATTTGAAATTAGAGAACAATGTTCTAAACAATGTTGTAAACTGCATGAGGAACATAATAAAAATTAAACGAATAGGAAATAAAAACTATTTGTTAACTGGGGGGGGGGTGGATTAACCAATGTCTGAGCCTTTAGTCATATAATATTTCTTGCATCCTTGCTATTATTACTGAGAGTTCCTAGAAGGAAAGGCAGATGAACACAGAATTGTACAAGGTTGTGACCCTAACTTACCTCCGTGATAAGAAGACTTCCATTGGTTACCTCATCACAAAACCCAAGTCACTTGTTTTGTAGGATAAGTGGCTATATAAATGTGAAAACTAACTCAATAAACTAACTTTGGAGGCTGGAGAAAATGCAAGGGAATGGGTGGATAAAAGAGAGATACAGGTAGTCCGCGACTTACAACATTTCATTTAGTGACCATTCAAAGTTACAACGGCAGTGAAAAAAGTGACTTATGACCATTTTTCACACTTATTACCGTTGCAGCATCCCCATGGTCATGTGATCAAAATTTGGATGCTTGGCAATTGGTTCATGTTTATGATGGTTGCAGTGTCCCGGGGTCATGTCATCCCCTTTTGCGACCTTCTGACAAACAAAGTCGATGAGGAAACCAGATTCACTTAACAACCATGTTACTAACTTAACAATCACAATGATTCACTTAACAACTATGGCTAGAAAGGTCATAAAATGGGGTAAAATGCACTTAACAAATATCTCACTTAACAACATAAATTTTGGGCTCAGTTGTGGTTGTAAGTCTCGGACTACCTCTATTCTGTGGTATTTTGTGGTATTTGCTATTCTGCAAAAGATGGGTTCTACTTTTCCAAGGTATTAAATCCTGTTTCTCGCCAACTACCAGTAGATATAATGGGTGAAGAGGAACTATTAGAAAGAAGGTTACCTAAAATGCAGAGAATTGAAGATGAGATTGTTATGATACAATTCCGGGCGATGGAATTCGCCATACGGCTTCGGGGAATTCGAGAGGAGGAGAGACAGGATTTGAGACAAGTTTGCTCTGAAGCCTTGGCTAAGATTTTACAAGCTAATCCTGATTTGGTATTTCATAAAATAGATAAAATATACAGAGTGAACTCTTGGGTGGCCAGACAAAGACAACTGCCCAGAGATGTGGTCATATACTTTACTGATAGAGAAATTAGAAATGATATCCTGCAAAAATCTTTTCACACTTCTGTACAAGTGGGGGGTTCACGACTTGAAATTTTTAAAGAATTACCTCCTAAAATGCTGAAAGCTAGAAAAGAATTTGGTTTTCTTGTTAAGGAATTGAAAAATTTACAGATACCCTTCCGGTGGGACGCACCAGCTGGGATAATTTTTAGATATAAGGGAGAAGGATATCGGTTGAATACCGTGGAGAAGGCACAACACTTTTACAGTACTATTCTTAAGGAAAGAACACCATCTCCACGTACATCTACAGTTTTGGAGATTAAGGAGAGTGAAGAGAGGCAATTGAAAGAACAGTCTAAGCAGGAATTAGAAATAGTGCAAGGTGCAGAAGGAGGTTT
This sequence comes from Pituophis catenifer annectens, assembly GCF_029215685.1. NCBI lineage: Eukaryota > Metazoa > Chordata > Lepidosauria > Squamata > Colubridae > Pituophis > Pituophis catenifer. The sequence goes on along the minus strand of NW_027256881.1, from coordinate 318,027,472 downwards.
TCTGAGTGAGCCCTTGTTGGATTCTTCTCCAATTTTGGATTTGATTCAGTTGACTGAAGTTAAAGATCAACGTATAACTAGAGCTCAATCTAAGCTACTTAAACAAAAGCAACAACAACAACAGGAAAGACAAGACAAGAAGGCAGTTAAGAGTATCATACAAGAGAGTGGCGCTATGGGAGGAGCGAGATCGAAGCTCTCGGATGAACTTCAAATATTTTGCTCTGCGCTCCAGAAAGAGGCTGATGACCTTTAAGTGTCTATCTTGGAATGTCAATGGGTTGAATTCAGCACAGAAAAGGAAGAAATTATTTACATATTTGAAACAATTTAATAATGATATAATATGTTTACAAGAAACGCATATTACAACTCAAGATCAAAAATATTTGATAAACTCAAAACTAGGAGCACATTATATATCTTCAACTTCGCAGAAAAAGAATGGTGTGGTTATTTATGTAAATAAAAAATTAACAGCGAAAGTTATAGAAGTGGATCAAGATGGTAGGTTTGTAGCAATTGAATTGTCCACAGCAAATGGTCAAATTCTTCTGATTGGAATTTATGCTCCCAATCAACAACAGGACTATTTTTATAAGATGTTACATACTAAAATATTGCAATGGGACTATAGATCTATTTTAATTATGGGAGACTGGAATGGAGTAATTGATTCTAAACTAGATAAAAAGAGCTTGGCAAAGTCTAGAATTAGACTACCACAGACTTTTTTTGATATGAAAGAAGATATGGAACTAAAAGATGTTTGGAGAATACATAATCCAAATGAATTGGATTATACTTTCTTTTCTGATAGACACAGATCCTTTTCTAGGATTGATTTTATCCTGTTGTCAAATGATCTACTTGTTAAAACAAAAAGAACAAAGATCTTTCCAAGAACTTTGACTGACCATAGCCCTGTATGGATAGAAATTGAGATGGATAAGATTGAGAGACGTTCTTGGAGATTAAATGAGAACTTGTTTAGATATGAAAAAAATACAATAGAACTTAAAAAGCATTTGAAAGAATTTTTTGAAATAAATTTGAATAAAGGTACCCCAATTGAAATTGTTTGGGACGCAAGTAAAGCTTATATGAGAGGGGTACTTATCTATATGAATTCTAAACATAGACTGTTCCGACAAAAGAAAAGATCTGAGTTGGAAATGGAAATAAAGAATAAAGAACAGTTACTTATTAAAAATCCAACAGATGAAAGAATACGAAGTGCTATAAAACTTTTGAAAGACCAATTTCAAATGCTTATGGCGGAACAAGTTGCAACAAGCCTACAATACGCAAAGCATAATACATTTTGCAACGCTAACAAACCGGGCAGATGGTTGGCTTATACATTGAGGAAAAAACAAAGTACACGGACTATTGATAGTATTGATATCGGAGGGAAAGAAATTTTTCAACAAAATTTAATTAAAGAAGCTTTTGTGGACTATTATACTAAACTATATGCCAAAGAAGAGGTGCAGAATGGACTTATAGAAAAATATTTAAATGATAAGAGAGTTACAAAAATTACTGATCAACAAAAGGAAAGAATGAATTATCTTATAACAGAGGAGGAGATAACAGCAGCAATTAAACAGTTAAAAACAGCCAAAGCTCCTGGCACGGATGGTTTGACTGCAGTGTATTATAAAACTCTACAAGCTGAAATGGTGGGACAACTTAGAGATTTATTTTGCAATATTCAACAAGGGGGTAAAATACCCCCATCTTGGACAACTGCTTATATATCTTTGATACCAAAAGAACAAGTTGGTCCTAAAAAACCGGAGAATTATAGACCAATATCTCTTTTGAACACAGACTATAAAATTTATGCGAAGGTATTAGCCAACAGGTTGATGCCAGTAATTCAAAAGGTGATTCATGAGGACCAAGCGGGATTTATTGAGGGCAGATATATGAAGGACAACGTAAGGCAAGTAATAGACTTATTGGAATATCTTGATAAGAATAAACAGATCCCTGCAGTGCTGGCTTTTCTGGATGCAGAGAAGGCCTTTGATAGAGTGGATTGGAATTTTCTACTAAAGACTTTAAAAAAGATGGGCTTTGGGGACCAATTTATACAGGCGATTTCAGCAATTTATCAAGAGCAAAAAGCACAGATTATTATTAATGGAAGTCTGACGACTGAGTTTAAAATTGAAAAAGGAACAAGACAGGGATGTCCGTTGTCCCCACTTTTATTTATTTTAACATTGGAAGTCTTGCTAAATACAATACGGGACTCTAAAATTTTGAAAGGTATAATGATAAGGCAAGAGGATTATAGAATAAAGGCATTTGCAGATGATCTGGTGGTTACCCTATCACAACCAATGGAATCAATAATCTTGATGAACGACATTATACAAGACTATGGTAGAGTTTCAGGTTTCAGACTGAATTCAAAAAAGACTAAAATGATAGTTAAAAATATGACACAAGATCGTAAACATGAGCTTGAAAGGAGGGCAGGTTTTGAAATTGTACCTAAGGTAAAATATCTTGGAGTTCAGGTTGCAGAATCAAACATGAAATTGTTCCAAAATAATTATGAGGTGTTGTGGCGAGAGGTTCAGAAAGACATGGAGATTTGGAAAAAGCTGCAACTGTCTTTACTTGGAAGAATAGCAGCAGTTAAGATGAACATTTTGCCAAGATTTCTGTTTTTGTTTCAAATGATTCCGGTGCTTAAAAGTGATAAACAACTGAAAGTTTGGCAGTCTGGTGTGAATAAGTTTGTCTGGAATGAGAAGAAGCCGAGAGTGAAATTGAAAATTATGCAAGATGTTCCAGAAAGAGGAGGCCTTAAACTCCCAAACCTACAGTTATATTATGATGCAGCAACTTTAACTTTAATAAGTGATTGGTTTGGAAGTAAAAAGACTGGAATACTGAATGCAGAAAGTTTTGATCTTGAATTTGGATGGCATGCTTATTTATTCTATGACGACAAAGTAGATAAAGTATTTAAAAGTCATATACTTAGAGAATCTTTGATGAGAGTTTGGAAGAAGCACCGACTCAAATGGGATTACAAAATACCGTTATGGCTGGATCTTGGTCATACTATGTGGAATACAAATATAATGTCACTCGGGGGGTTTTTATATAAAGAGGTTCTTTTTACAGATGCGGGCAGATGGCAGCTGAAGACATTACAGACACTGTTGGATGAAGGAATTAATTTAACTTGGTTACAATATAATCAACTACAATTGAGATGGAAAGAGGACCAAAAAACTGGTATTATGTTGCATGAGGAAGAATTGGTCAGACATATAAGAGAGAAAGGTCCAATGCATATTAAAAGGCTTTATAATGTTTTGCTAGAAAGGGATTCAGAAACTGAATTAGTTAAAGATTGTATGATTAAGTGGGCACAAAATTTTGAAGAACCAGTGATGTTGGAAACATGGGAAAAAATTTGGGTTCAGAATGTTAAATTTACACAGTCGCAGAACCTGAGGGAAAACTTTTATAAAATGTTTTATAGATGGCATTTAGATCCTAAAAAGTTGTCATGTATGTACCCTAATGTTCAGCCAAAATGTTGGAGATGCGAATGTTTGGATGCTACGTATTATCATGTTTGGTGGACCTGTAGGAAAGTTAAGGCTTTTTGGATAAAAATATGGTGGGTTATGCAGAATGTTTTGAAGAAAAAAATTCAATTCTCTCCACAATTGTTTTTATTGGGTATAGTTAAGGGTTTTACACGGGGTGAAATAAAATTAATATTGTATATGATAACTGCAGCAAGATTGTTGATAGGTAAATATTGGAAGAATGAAGCTTTGCCTACTATTGAGGAATGGACTTTGAAGATGGCTAGTTTTGCAGAGATGGCGAAGATTTCAGCATACTTAAAGGATTGTTCACAAGAGACTTATGAATGGGAATGGAAAAGGTGGATAGAATATGTTCAGAACAAATACCAAACTAGAAAGTATCAAATAGCTTTTATTTGAAAATAATGTATTAGAAATATCTTAATGTAAAGAGAAAAGAGGAAAAATTATATAGGGGGAGGGATGGGTTCAGGTTTATATATCAGTGTTATTAGTTATGAGTACATAATAGGGAAGTCTGGGGGGGGGAGGATTAGGGAGGGTTAGGGAGGACGGGAAGTTTGGGAGGGAGGTGGGGGGGTGAAAAAAAAAAAGGGGTGAAAATGTAATTGTAAAACTTTTGCAAAAAAAAAAAAGAAAGAAAGAAAGAAGGTTACCGTTTTTGTACACCCATGATCTGCATCATTTCCTTTCATTCTGAAGTCCTTGGAAAATAGTTAGATACAATCAACAACTAACTAAAAATTTAAGTTCACAATGTTTAAATGAAACAGTGCCAGAAAGTTCTGGATTTCTATCAGGAACTGGAAGGACTAAGTACTTTACAGCAGATGGCTGTAAAGTACAGAGCCTGAGGTCTAAATATACTTTTGTATACTTTTTTCTATCTCTGCTTGATCTTAGCATACTGTTACTTTAATAGTAAAACTCAATAAATGTCACACCTGCACTACAAGCAGGTCTTTTCCAATGATTATTCTGCACTTTCCTCCAGGAACTGAGAATCATTTTAATAGTTATTGAAATGATGCCCTAAAGGATATATGAGAAACTCAAAACAAATTGTAAGTCCAGATTTTTTTTTTCACTTCTAAAATGTTTTGCCACAGGGGGAAAATAGTAACATCTCAAAAATCATTGTGTCTGGGTCACTCAAAAGTTATTTTAATCTGTTGAAGAATGAAATGACAACAATCAACATTAGCTGGCAATCCTGAAGATGAACAGGAAGCTTAGAACATTTGCCTTGGGCCATAATTCCAACCACCTATTTATTCCTGCAAGAATTATCCTAGATGAAAACTATTTTTGGAATGGCTGGATATTTCTTTAACTAGCTGGGAGTTGCTGATGGCCCAAAGCACAGATGAGGAGGCTATTAACCAATCCTGTTATTAATCCTCGGGAAATTGTGTACTAGAAGGAAGTTCTTATTACTATCGTAGGATAATGAGAGGCATACATGGACACTTTTTATAGTATTGATTTTCCTCTGGTACATTTCTGGACCATTAACACTTCTGCTAATAGCTAACATAGGCCTGAATGATGGGTAGTGTTGCTAAGGAAGAGGTCAATATAGGTAAATAAGTAAATAAATGTCATTACAAAGCAGTAATAAAATAAAAATATGGGTTCCTGGTACAACGTTGCTTCCTGCTATTTGGTGGGAATCAAAAGAAGTTATGAAATCTTTGGTCTTTGATGATGGTTGTCTATTTCAGTAGTAGCATTTTGACAACTTGTGCTCTTCCTGATTATTCCCCCCCACCCCCTCCCGATAATAACATTATAATAAGGAACGGTGTTCCTCTCTCCTCCCAACTCTGTTTCTTTTATTACCATGTTATTTAAAGGAGAAATCAGGAATTGGTTTATTATTAATACTCCTAATCTGCCGTGGGAGTTTTTTTCCCCCCAGTTAAAGAGTGAGTAAAATGTTTTAAATTAGTAAGGAAGCATTCTTCTATGTAGGTCAGAATTGATCCAAAGCTCTGCTCGATGCTACAAGGTAGAGAACAAATGAGGGCAGACATATGTTAATTTTTTCACTGTCCTCTTTCTCAGGGAAAAAAAAAGAGGGGAAAAGAAAAATCAAGATAAAAGGCTTATCTAAATTCTGGCACAGATACTAGGAGCATGGCAGAAGATTGTGGGGATGAGATCAGATCTATCAGGGGAAAAGCTGCCAACTTTTTTGCTAACCTTTGGGGGGCTTTTCAGGTTTGAGGATTTTTTTTTTTTTGTATTTAGAAAAAAGCAACCTTGAATTAATTCCAGTTAATTAACTGAGCAGAATCAAATCTTTGCCTAGGTAGGAAAGAACGGTTACTAATAGCAATAAATTGTCCTTTTTTGGCTATTTCCTGTGTTTTGTGGCTGGCTTTTGTCAGCATGGAAAAATGGGATGAGTCTGCTTATCTCAGCTTAGAGGTGAGAAAAGGTCATTATCATGGAAAGGGAGGTGGGTGGGATTTGGGTTCCAGAATATTTTAGTCATTGAATAATAAAGGATTCTGCTAGATGGGGAGGAAGGAACGGAATGCTGTTGTAGGGATCATAGGATCTCTCTTGAACTTTTATCTTATGGTTTAAGTCTACATGTTAAGAATGCAAATAACCAGGATGATGGCTGACTCATGTAGACAGGAAGGATTTAAAGCTCAGAAGAGTTGGATAGCTAAAGTCCATTCCCATTGTTGCTCAGCCTTTTCTTCCACATAGATATCCAAAGCCATATGCAATATCCATTGGAAGATGCAGAGATGGAGAACAGCTTGAGCTCTTTCTGCTGTGCTGCACATCAATATCTCCACAGTCATCTGCCTTTGCCTCTGTAAATGAATGGCTCTGATTCATTTGAATGGTGAAATGTGAAGTGCTGCACTTGTGAGTCAGCAAAACATGGCATGCCTTCCATCCTTAGTATGGGGTGGAATGAATGAATGAGTGAATGAATCCATGAATTAAGAACACCGCCCCCCCCCCAGCCCACGGCCAGTTCATTTTTGTTGCTTCCAAGGCCAATCAAGTTGAAATATTCAAGCAGTGCAATTGCCCTTTTCCTGGGAATTTGAAATTAAAAAAAATATGGTGTTTTATTAAAAAAGGAAAAATTGAAAAGTTCTGAACATTTGTGTCCTTCCCCTTAAATGCCATCACTGTACCAGTGTAAATCTCCATAGCCCTATGTAGGTAGGCAGGTAAAAAGGAAGAATGAAGGAAGGAAGGAAGGAAAGAAGGGAGGGAGGAAGGGAGGGAGAGAGAGAAGGAGGGAGGGAGGAAGGAAGAGAGGGTGGGAAGAAAGAAGGAAGGAATGAATTAGCCTCTTCAAAGTGGGGCATCTTTTGGAGTAGAAAGCAGTGCAAGAGACCTTGCAACCATTAAAATCCCCTCCCCTACAAAATGCTGCCCTATTAATTATGAACATTTCCCTAGTTGCATGATATCTTTGGAAATTGCAGATTGTATCTCACCCTCTGTGCTAATCCTAAAAAAGGTTAAGTTCTTTATGTTCTCTGAAATGTTCCTGCTTGTCTCAAAAGAAGTTATTTTGCCAGGATCGCCTCCAGTGTAGGGACCATGTGACTAGTCCCGGAGTTCCAAACAAAATAAGTTCCAACATGTTTATTCTCATTCATGCAAACTCTATGCTTTTCTTAATACCATAACAAGCACAATATGATTCATGTCACTCTCTTTCCCACTCAACACTTTTCTACATCTGATTCATGCTGGAATTCTCACTGTATTGTTACCCTATCATGCATTTCTTTTACTAATTCTTAGTAAAGCTCTTTGATGGGCTCAATTCAATATGTTTATTCTAGGGATGGGCATCATGTCATGGCCTCCGCAATCCTATTTTGAAACTCCTCTCCAAATTAACTCCTTCAGTTGTAAAAGATTAAATAAGTTTAACTGAATTTAAGATAGAATGGCTTCCATATATGCTATATATCACACAGCAAGGCAAATATAAACTTATAAAGTATGGTTTGTAAAGTTTATGTTTATAAATACTGTGTAAATCGATCGGCATACAAAGAAAGGAGGATGTCAGAAATGAAATACTTACAATATTTTAGTAGGTATTTTTCCCCCTCTTTTCCTTCTTTTTTAAAAATATAATTTACAAATAGCAATAAATGAAAATTTTGGCCACACGTTCAAAGATTTATGCTCTTTTCATATCATACTGAATGTATTTCATCTGGTATGTTAAATTTTTAAAAATATTATACTTGTCAATTGTAATTTATATATTTAAAACATTGGTACCGGTGGTTGTCCATCTTAAACAAAAGTCTTGGGTGTCTTATTTATCTTCTGAAACTATATCTTTGTTTAAATACATACATAACAAATAAATGAAAAGAAATATGCCTATCATACAAAATGCTGCTGCTTCAAAATACGGCAGCAATGAGGTTTTTTCACTGCTTCATAATTTTTTTAGTCAGTTTCCAGAGGTAATTTTAGGGATACAATTCATCTACATTCATTAAGATCTAAAACCTGGAAATTATCTCGAGTGATTGGAAAAGTGATGAAACAGTCTACTACCAGATTTAACTGGGGGGGGAAAAACTGGAAAAGTAGGTTGTTTAAGGAAAGACAAAGAATAATTTTTAAGATTTCTGCTGGGTTTCAAACCAGCAGCATTCTATATATGAGACTGATATTACTGGTAGTATAACTCAGTGGTGAAATCCAATTTTATTTTACTACTGATTCTGTGGGCATGGCTTGGTGGGTGTGGTGTGGCTTGGTGGGCATGGCTTGGTGGGCGTGGCAGGGAAAGGATATTGCAAAAACTCCATTCCCACCCCACTCGGGCCAAGGTGGTATTTGCCAGTTCTCCGAACTACTCAAAATTTCCGCTACCAGTTCTCCAGAACCTGTCAGAACCTGATGGATTTCACCCCTGATATAACTTTAGAAGACATTAGTGACTGTGGTAACTATTGAGTCAAAGGAACAACCATTCTTACCTCTTCAAAGCAGAGTGTAGGAGACAGTCACGTGTCACAGGCAAATGGACAGCAGAGCTTTAGGTAACAGATAAAAAATAGTACTTTGAAAACTGACAGGAAAATATACCTGGAGGTCACCTTCATAGTTTTAAGGATGCATAAGGGGCAATATCATACATTCCTACCTTCCAAAAAAAGGTTGCTGGCCTGAACTGGTGATGGGACATTGCAGCACTGCAGATAATCTGTAAACACTCAGATCAAATGCCTCAGGTAGCAGGGTAGTTGTCAAGCACCAGGGAAATCAGAAGGTCCAGGCAGTTCAAATGGGTATAAAGGTTTATTTCAAGCATAAACTCTGTACAAAAATCTGAACCACTAAAGGTCCAAGAAAATTGGCAGTAGATAAAAGTCAGTGGAATTCAAGGTGGGCTGAACTTAGATTTCTTGTTCAAAGAGACTCATGACTGATGATGCATTTGACCCTTCCCTTGGGCTCAGCCTGGTCGTCTCCTACAGTAAATATAGGTAAGTAATCCTAGTATACCATATTTGTAAAACACATCTGTAGCTGTATTCGCCTCCAATGCTCACATATGGTTAACCCAAACCATTGAAAACAGCAAAATAGCTTAGTTTCTAGCTACCATGGGAGGACTAGGTTTATTCTATCCCTTAGATGTCAAGCATATTCCAGTACATTTCTTCTGAGCTTGAAGGAATTTGTACTGACCACATATTGGCCTTCCAACTTGTTGATAAGAATATTGGATTTTTAAAAATAAAATCTACCTTTTGTCCATCAGTTTTATATTTCATCTGCACTTTTGCAGTGATCCTATACTTCTTATGTGGTACTCATTTGACTGAACAAAGAGATGAGTTGCTTTGTCCCAGGTCTGACCACATCAGAGCCCAAAGAGGCAGCCTGAGGCAGCTCTTCTCTTGAGGAGCCATGAGGATGAGCAGCATCTTCTATTGGATAAATATAAGGGACAGGCATTGATTTTTTTTCCTTGTGGTCAAAGGGAAGGAAGAAAGGAATCACTTCACTGACTAAGTTTGAGATCCACGGATAGTAGCAATAACAATAGCCCTTAGACTTATATACCACTTCATAGTGCTTTTACAGCCGTCTCTAAGCTGTTTACAGAGTCAGCATATTGCCCCCAACAATCTGGGTCCTCATTTTACCGACCTCGGAAGGATGGAAGGCTGAGTCAACCTTGAACTGGTGAGATTTGAACTGCCGAACTGCAGCTAGCAGTCAGCTGAAGTAGCCTGCAGTGCTGCACTCTAACCACTGTGCCACCTCAGCTCTATATAGTAGACACAAAAAGAAGAGATTCCAGGTTGCTGTGCATGATTCACAGTGTGGTAGACACAACCCTCCCTTGTAGATTCAATCCCATCTGCCATGCATGGTTTATTTACAGGATTGTGAGTAGCATAATTACTAGCTATGCATAGGAAGGTCTTGTCAAATGTGAAAACTCTATAGAAAAGCTATGTTTTTATTAATTGTTGTTTAATAAAAATAAAACTCAACACCTGGATAGGAGCTGTGAGCAAAGCAAAGAAAAAGTCCTATGAAACAGTCCTAACAGCTACAGAATGTCACTTCTGGTTGAAGATATTGAGGTCCACAATGGAAGGAAAACTTTGCAGCCCACTCCACACCTGCTGCAGCACCATCTCTCACCTGGACCATCTGATAAACCAAGACTCTAAAGGGAAAATGAAGCAATTATCAAGAAGACTTTGATCCATAGAATCCATAACCTCTCTAATCCCCAAACACCCCTTTTCCAGTGCTGACTGAAACGTATGTCAGCCTTGCAACTTGCATGCATTTTCCTTCTATCAGCAATGGGAAGGAAAGTGTAAAAGCAAAAATAAAACAAACAATAAAACATGGGAGGAAAAAAAAAGCAAAAGAAGAAGAAAGCCGCTCTGCCTCTGAGCCTTGGGTGAAGTTGCTCTCTTCCCTTTAGATCTCTCTCTGAGCGGTGTGAGAAATGTATGTGAACCTCTATCTCCTGCTAAATGCACATTTTCTGGGTGTTTAGCTAGCATGAAAGAATAGCCATTTCTGCTGATGGAATTCCTGGGAGGGAGCTGTTGCAAGAAGCCTCCTCCTGTATTCCCAGGAGCCCAGACGTGTGAGAAGAGTTGTGATTCCTATACAGAATTAAGCCTGAAGTAGCTAATCCATTTGTAACACCCACATGAGGCAGGTTAGCAAGCCGTCTGCTGTTCAAAGAGGCATCATAGAAGAGTTCAATGCCTGGAGCAAAAATGCCAATTTAAGTTAAAAGAGGTAGGGGGTGCGGCAGGGCAGAGAGAGGAAGGAAGGGAGGGATGTGCTGTTTCCTTCTCTACCTCTGCTTCCTGTCATATTTTGTTACATGCGGTCGTGTTGCATGTAACAAAGACATCTGTTTGTGGCTGGGAGCTGTGAAAAACTGGCGGGTACCATCTGTAGCCATTATTATAAGTATTTTGAAAGCACTGACAAGCCTCACCCCAAAAACAGGACCCTTAGGGGTCACCCTCTATGACACTTTCAATTTGAACTATGGCATTGAATCTGTGTGGAGGCTTTTCATTCTGCCAGCATTGAGTTTCTTTCAAATTCCATAACTGCTGATGTCCTTGTTTTGAACTTTCCAAGTTCAGGTAAAATGAAGAGAGACAAAAGAACAAGAAGCTGTCTGAAAAGTTCACATTGTTATTGATTGCAGCATGTGTGTGTGTGTGTGTGTGTGTGTGCGCGCGCGTGTGTGTGTGCGCACACATAAATATGTGTGACTTAGCATGGAAACTTGGCTTAAATTAAATAAATGGGTTGGGAAAAAATGTCCCAGCTGAAAGAGATATAGCATTCCATCATACAGAATTAGTTTTGCAGAAGTTGGCTTTGGGAACCAAACTTCGTCTTCCACACTAGCCTGAGAGTTACAAAAACTGTTGAAAACAAGTAGCTTATAATAAAATATTTGAAGCTCAAGAGTTCCAGTAAAAATTGTTCAACTTATGAGAAAAGACAAAAAGGACATTGTGAGGAAAGCATTATATTAGCTAATAAATCATAATAGACACATCTTTACCATTGTAAAAATTATTAACATCCTATTTCACCAAAGTTGTTTTTCTCAGCAGAATGAGGAGGAGGCAGGCATTTCTTGGCATTTATTTAACTCTTTTCAGAGTGGAAAATATTATGCACATATTTTTTATGTACAGTAGTCTTTCAAAGAGTCTTAGGACTTCTCCTATTCCTGAAGGATTGTATTCTTCACCTATACTTGAATTGGTAGAAAAGTAGACCAGCATAAAACTTCCCTGCTGGCCATCTCCATTTTGTCTCGCTCTGTTGCTCTGTCACCTGACTCCACTTTAATTTAATTAAAGCCTCACAGAATTACCCACCTTGAGGCTGCTCTTGGACTGTGGGAAAATTATATATTATTTTGGTGTTACTATGGATATTTAAATTTGTCTCCTTGATTATTTGGGGGCAAGAAGAATGGAACATGATAAGGACACAGCAGGAAAAAAATGGTTGCCAGCCAGGGCATTTGTTTAGATGCAAGTAGAGAAAAACCCAAAATGCTAGTGGAAGGTGGAGCTGAGACAGAGATATAGTAGACATATTTCATACTGATTTGGTTCTATTGTTAAGAAGATGTTCTTTCAGCATATTATATTGCTGGACTACTATTCTTTGGATGATAATAATGCTACCTGTCAGGTTCATTGCAAGCCAGCCCATAAGTTCCTGATTTGAAATACAATCAAATGTTTATGTTCACATCACATGCTCAACCAGGTCAGAAAAAGCCCTGCAGATGCAGTAGCACAGCTTGATTTATTTTTGTTATGACTTAACTTGTCTATGAACCCAACCCGTTTTCTTAATTTATGGTTTAATATATTGCATAAACATTGGTAATCGTGTTAGGCATGTTATGTGGATGCAATTGCTAATGAGCAAGCCATTAGAAACAATTGTATCTAGCACTTTTCTGGGGAACTTTGATTAGTTTCATTACAGAGCAATTTTGTCTTAGTCTGGAGCCAAGATGAACATTGTGAGAGCAATGAGGGTAGAGGTCTATGCTTGCTTAAATAATTTGAAACATCATAATTCTTACATCTGGTAGAAGCATTGACTAGTTACAGCATACCAGTCAGCTTATCTGGCAGTAATGCCTGATCCTTGAGACCAGAAGCACCATACAAATTAGCCACAGAGCTCACAAGATAGTGCCATTCTGAGCATTGTAAAGAATTAAACAGCGTCTCTTGAACTCAGGCATTTTAAAGAGGAGCACAAAGCAGCACTGCATTCTATTTGCTGGTACTAGCCATGCCTGTAAGGTCTAGAATTAACCTGGAATTAAGGAGAAACTTCCTAACAGTGAGGACAATTAACCAGTGGAGCAGCTTGCCTTCAGAAATCATGGGTGCTTCATCACTGGAGGTTTTTAAGAAGAGACTAGACAATCACTTGTATGAAATGTTATAGGGTCTTCTGCTTGAGTAGGGGGTTGGACTAGAAGACCTCCAAGGTCCCTTCCAGCTCTATTCTGATTGACTGATTGATTGATTGACTGAGGGCATTTCTGTCCTCTTTTACATTTGGCTGCTGTATTTGCTGCACCATGCATGCTGGCTTCTGAGGCGACTTTCTTTCAAAATATTAATCTTTTTTCTACTTCAGACTTACAAAGCTACAGTCTTTTATTCAGCCTTCCTCTGCATTGCAAGGAAAATATATGGTAACGTCTCCCAAAGCAGCCTATTCTGTGTCGGAAATTGGAACTGAAATTTTAGGCCTTGGACATGCTGGCTAAAGACTCGGAGAATTGCAGTCCAGCATATCTGGAGTGTACCAGGTTGGGAAAGCTGGTAATAACATGCATATATCATGATGATAAGTAATCCTATTGGGAGAGCTTCAGTACGCTTTGAGCTAAAATTGGCTTGCTTTGAGGAGTTAGATGGTTGGCATTGGCAATATGCAAGAATAGTTCCCTCTAGGTCTAATTATTTTTAGTAGTCAAAGTCCCACAGCAATGAGTATGAAACTTACTCTACATTAGATCTTTTTCCCACTCTCCCATTACTTAAACATCCAGGAAAATATTAAAATGTTGCAAAAATATTCTTGTGCAGAAATGGCAAGAGAGTGAATAGGATGTTTATATAGGCGAATGATGGCTGTGCTAGTGTTCAGAACACAGCATATACGTATATCTGCACAATTACATTATTATTTATATCTCTGGTTTGTGTATTGTATGTAATTTGAATTAACAAATTGCATGCATTTTTTTTCATCTTAAATGCTTTAAAGCTATAATACATACATGTACACCCATCATCCTTTTTCTTTTTAGGGTAAGCAACATTACGCAAAAGACAGAAATGGATGAAGAAACAGTGAGAAAAAGAAATTAATGGAATGAAGTCTGAAAATGAAAAGGAAACAACACAAAGTAGGCTCCACTAACATTATATTTTATAGTTCTCCATACCTTTTCTAGCATCCTTCCTTCTACCATGTCTCAACAGTACTTCCTACGTTGCCTTTTGTTCTTTGAACTTCACAGCTCACATCTACATGCAAAAGAGCCTAGAGTTCAAGGTTTTACATTTTATAATTAAACCTATAATAAACATTCTTTTTTTATATATTTGTACTTTCCTTGAATGATCTAATGTTTTGTATAAATATGAAGCATAACCCATTGCTGCTGAATGCAATAAGAGTAGTGTGTGTGTACTGTGTATGTGTGTGTGTATACACACACACACACATATACATATAAACACATACAACATACAAATGATACACATAGTCATTGTATAGATCTGATTGAACAAGGCATCCATTTTTATTCCTGTAAGGTTATAAACATGAAGAGTTAATTAAACATGAAGAGTTAATTAATTAATTAACTGATAATAAGCATCTGGGAAGGTTTTGAGATCCATGTTCCAGTTTTGATCAGGTCAAAACCTAAATAAAGCCTGTCATTTCCAAAGCAAGCAAGAACATCAGTTTTATATGTCACTCTACTGGATATCTGTTCAAAACAAGAGCATCTCTTGCAAGAAATAATGCAATTAGTGCACAGAAATATTGAAGTGGACAAGGGACATCCAGATTCAAGATCATCCTCAGCCACAAAAACTGAACTGATACCAGGGCCAATCCTTCTCTCATCTTAACCAACTTGGCAGCATTGCTACTGGGGGGGGGGAGAAGGGGGGGAGATGACAAAGCAATTGTAATACCCTGTTTCCCCCAAAATAAGACATCCCTGATAATAAGCCCAGTCGGGCTTTTGAGCGCATGGCAATAAGGCCAAGCGCTTATTTCAGGGTTAAAATATATATATATAAGACAGGGTCTTATTTTCAGGGAAACACAGGTAAATGTTGAGGTTTGAGAGGGTTTAAATGTGGGCATGGGAGCAATTCACCTCTGAAAAAGCTTATATTCCGATTTCAAATTTAGGTTTTTAAGCAAAACACTATAGCTGAAATGTAACCGTTTTGTCCTGCTTTAAGGAGCATGATCTTGAGACACATGGGAAGAATAGCATGATCTTGGAGAGCTCTGGGTTGCCCAGACTGCCAGATAGCACAGGGGGAAAAAAACCCACACCAATGTGGCAAGAAAATGTTTGGAAGGATTGAGATGCTGATTGGTGTAATTTCTGTGGGCACCTTAGAGTTTCTGTTGCAAAGCACTGTGCTTATCTCTACAATAATTAATTCATTGATTTACAAATAGGCTGTATAGCCCACTGGGGTGCATTTGAAAAACCAGGAAGCCATTACATTCTAATGACCTCCCACCCTCCAAGCCCATTAAATGTGCAAATGCTGGAGGCAGTGCCACTTGAGTCTGTCAGTCAATAATTCCAACTAGGTAACACTGCTACCCCTTGGAAGAAAAGAGCAAAATCAGAGAATGTGTTGAGAAGAGAGTTTCGATTATGTATGGCAGCTTCTGACAGGGATCCTGAGCTCCTGGATTGTGAGAATATATCTGCAGGGCAGGAAGACCTTGATCAATATCTAAAGGGAAGGCATTGATTTCTGGGATACTTAAGTTGTTTCTCATGCTGCAATTATCAAAGTTCTTGAATAATACCAGAGATTACCTTGAGCAGAAAGCCAACTGGTGAGAATTTCAATCCAGACACCTCAATCACAGATAGAGCCTTTTCTCTCTGCTTTAGGTATTATGCAGTTTTGGAAACTCCCATAGACTAAAACTATTGTTTTCCTCTGCAGCCTTCCTTTACCTGATGCCTCCCCCCCCCAAAAAAAAATTAGGACCACAATGTTTGGGACTTGGAAAAAATACAACTTAGTGGGTCTTGACTGAGGTGCATAACATTTTGCATGCTATTTTTTAAAAAAAAGAACACGGGGAAGTTTTTCTTCTTTTTGAAATAATTGGACAAGAGACAATCCTATAAAGCTGACTGGAAGCATATATATAGAACATATGAACAATGGAAATGGCCACCGACTTGAGTGGGCTGAAGAGGAATTGGGTAAGTTTATGAAGTACAGGTCTTTTGAGTGTTGTTGGCATGATGATTCAGTTCATCCCAGAGTTTTAAAAGCATACTGTACTGCATGCTTTCGAATACTGGTTTCATCAAAACAGTGACAGGAAAGAGATATGTCTTTGGGTCCTGCTTGTAAGTACCCTACAGACATCTGATTATGAAACGAAAAGATGGGACTAAGATGATCCAAAAGGGCTGTGATTCTGATCTTATGCTGTTGTCCATAACGTTGCTCTCTTAAAAGATGATGCAAATAGCACCTTCAGCTAAGTAAACACACCAATCTGATGAAGCACAGAACTAATGATTCCTGGCAGTTATATTTGCATCCTGCTGATGAGAAGCAGCATCTTCCCACTGGGTGTTCTCCTAGAAAGTTACTCCTGCAGCGTAACCCATAAATCACACTGTGCTTTAATGTCTTTCTATGTCTTCTGCAGGCACCAGTAAAGGTGTACCACTTAGTGCATGGATGCTTGCCTCTCACAAATTGGCAAGAAAGAAAAGTAATGTGCTTCTGCAAAAGGTCCTACACTGGGATAATCACAATAACAAAGAACACAAATAAAAATATCTAATTTCAAAGAAAAGCAAGCTCTACTATATATTTAATAGGAATAACACCTACTTTTAAGTACTTCTGTGTATGTTTTTGTTATCTCTGTATATCCATGCGGAAGAATTAGGCTGTACGTTTATACAGTATTTTCTAGATTCCCTTGACTTGAGTTCCACCAAACAAGATTAGATTGTCAGCTAAATAGGCACATTAGACTGTGACCTTATGCTTGTCTAGGACAAATGAAACGTGTGAGCAATAGAAATTGAACTGTGCAATGAATTGGGGATGAATAATCAGTCCTGGTTTATAAATGCAGCAGCATGAAGTGTAGGATGTTTAGTTAGTTATTAGGGTGCCACTAGACTCCTAATGGTGGAGAACATGCTTTTTAAAAATGTCTCACACATCAGAAATTAACTTACATATAACTTACTTAATATAATTCTAATCAAACTTCCTTTCCTGCAGGGAAATAGGTAAACATGATTTCTCACTAGCAATCCTGGTTCGTTCTTTTAGGGTTGCAGGAAGAAATGATTGTGTTAACTAATACATTGTACAGGTAGTCCTTGCTTAGCAACTGTACTTGGGACAGGCAACTCCATTGCCAGGTGTTACAGTTGTAAAATGAAAAGTCACATGACCCAATTTACAACATCAATTTTGGTTGCAGTTGTTAAATGAATCATTGAGGTTTTTAAGTGCAATGTCACGTGATTGGAACTTACAACTTCCTGCTGGCTTCCTCATTGATTTTGCTTCTTGGAGGCTCGCTGTGAAGGTCACAAACAGCAGGAGGCAGTATCTCAAGGCAATTCTGTCTTCTTCTACAAGCCAACATGAAAAACAAGTTGAGTTCTGACAGCACCATTATTACAACCTAGTTTACGTTTGACCACATCCTGCAGACGCTCCTAGTTGGATTGCTTCAGTTATTCTAAGACAATCAAAGAACAAATAAGAAATTGAGTGGATATATTGAACAAGACTATGGTTTTCCCAGTTGCAATGTATGACTGTGAAAGTTGGACCAAAGGCTGAGCACCAAAGAATTGAAGCCTTTGAACTCTGGTGCTGGAATAGACTCCTGCAATAGAGTCCCTTGGACTCAGGGGTGGGTTCTACTTACTTTTACTACCGGTTCACAACAGGGCCATGCTTGCTTGCTTCGCTCACACGCATGCATGCTCTTCTGCGCATGCGCAGAAGCATTTTGATGACATCAGGGTCAATGGGCGGAGCCTCCTTCTATACAACCGGTGCGACAAGGGGGCAACCCACTACTGCTTGGACTGCAAAGCAATCAAACCGGTCAGTCCTAGAGGAGATCAACCCTGACTGCTCTTTAGAAGACCAGATCCTGAAGATGAAACTCAAATACTTTGGCCACCTAATGAGAAGGAAGGACTCACTGGAGAAGAGCCTAATGCTTGAAAAGATTGAGGGCAAAAGAAGAAGGGGACGACAGAGAATGAGGTGGCTGGATGGAGTCACTGAAGCAGTAGGCATGAGCTTAAATGGACTTCAGAGGATGGTGGAGGACAGGAAGACCTGGAGGAAAGTTATCTATGAAGTGCGATGGGTCAGACATGACTTTGCAACTAACAACAACAATTGATCAGAAGTGTGTCATGCAGTGACATCATCTTACAGATCCCACTTATAATTCACCTTATTGTGGTGAATGACTGTGATGTACCAGGAGGCAATCTCTTGTTACTGTATATCCAACCAAATAGTGTTTACTTGTGGCAGCTTCCAGAATCTCCAGCAGGGGTCCTTTCCACCTCTGCTATCTGAGTTCATGTCCTTAAAGTAGCTTTGTTCCTTCATTTGACCACATACAATTAGCAAAGCAATTGTATGGGAAAAACTGGAGCAGCAACTCTTGTAGCTGTTAGTATAAAGAACAAAAGCTATTCCATATACAATACTTTGTAGAGGCACCCAGAGATATTCCCAGTGAATACAGCAAGTGCATGTGCGCACACACACACACACACACACACACACACACACACACACACAAATGAATGTGTTAATGAGAAATGGGAGAGAAATTTGTTTACATTTTAATTAGAATTTATCCATTTGCACATTCTGAATCTCAACATGACTTTTTTTTTTTAATGCAGATCATATTTTTGAAAGCGCATACAAAATGCATGACAGGAAATACATTGTTTGCAAAAATGTGAATTATAGGGAAACGACCTACATACCTCTTTTTCTCTTGAGTGCTGTCTGTGTTCAAGAATGTCGTGTATGTGGGTGTATTGAAACAGAGTGATAGAAACAAAGGTGCACAAAATGCATATAATTCTTTTGTGCATAAAACACCATTCCCCACCCTACCCCCGGAGATCTGCATGGCCCCAGCCCTGTTTGCCTTTGCAGGGCTCTGTAGACCTCTAATTTCCCGCAAGGATTTGGGCCAGGAGGTTAAACTGGCTCTGCTGTTGATGTGATTTTATAATTGGGATGCATTGTTTCACCTTCAGTGTCATGGGTTATTGTTAGTAGTTGTTAGCTTTATTTATTTTATTTATTTAAATTTCTATACCACCCTACTCCCGAAGGACTCAGGGCGGTGAACAGCCACAAGATAAAACACATAAATACAAAAATTTAAAATAGAATAAAAACGAATTAAATAATTTGGCTGAACAAATTTAAAATACCCCATAATTTAAAAACAAATTAAAATTTAGATTTAAAAAGGGGAGAAGATTTAGGCCAGGTCAGCTTGATGAAATAAAAAAGTCTTAAGCGCGCGACGGAAGGTGCGCGGATCCGGGATCCTCTGTATCTCTGGGGGGAGCTCGTTCCAGATCGTAGGTGCCCCCACAGAGAAGGCTCTCCCCCTAGGGGCCACCAGTCGACATTGTTTGGCCGACGGCACCCGGAGGAGCCCCTCTCTATGGGAGCGTACTGGCCGGTGGGAGGCTATTGGTGGCAGCAGGCAGTCCCATAGATAACCAGATCCTAAGCCATGGAGTGCTTTAAAGGTGATAACCAGAACCTTGAAGTGCACTCAGAAGACCACCGGGAGTCAGTGCAGCTCACGCAGGAGAGGTGTTACATGGGAACTCCACGTCGCTCCCATAACCACCCGCGTGGCCGCACTCTGCGCCAGTTGGAGCCTCTGAATGCACCTCAAGGGGAGCCCCATGTAGAGAGCGTTACAATAGTCCAGACAAGAGGTGACGAGGGCATGAGTGACTGTGTGTAGAGAGTCCCGATCTAGAAAGGGACGCAACTGGTGGATCAGGCGAACCTGATGAAAAATCCTCCCAGTCACGGCTGGGTATGCTGCCTAAAGTTACTGTTATGGGACGGCAGGTCATATACACTATTTAAATAAATAAATAAATAGTAGTAGAATAAAATGAACAATTTTAGAGAAGTAAGAAAATGGGTGGAATAACGCTTGATAGATTCACCCATCCCTAATTTTAACTGCTGTAGAGCCAAGAAAAACAAATGGTGCAAGTAAAGAATTGTGCCTGCAGCTTTATGGCTCTTGTAATTTTAGCCTTTATATTTTGATTAGGTTTTCTAAGGTATATATATGAATAAAATATATACATAACGGTACCTTCTTTGTTATACACAATAATAATCATGTTCTTTTCTCAAGTGCAAATATTTTTTGTGGAATGGAACAGGGAAATGAAACAATCAACGTAACAAAGGCAAGCACAGATAGTCCTCAATTTATGACCATAATGGAGACTGCCCATTACTATTGTAAGGCATGATGGTTGTAAAGCAGGTAACCGTGTAACTGGGCACATTTTATTTCCTTTTTTTTGTGGCAGTTGTTAAGTGAATGCTATGGTCATAAAGTGAACATCACAGTTATTAAGTGAACACACATTCATTAAGTGAACCCACTAGCGGGTATTTTTCCCGAAAACAGGAAGTAAACACTGGTTTTCAAAAAAAAAATTGTTGTAAATCATGGTTACATCCCTGTGGGAAACTGCAAACAGCAGTTCCATCATTTGGAACCAAGTCATAAGTATCCTTGGGGGGTGGAGGGTGTCCATTCTAATTTTGAATGGTCTTAAATTGAGGACTACCTGTACTCAGAGCCACACATATTAATATTCATCGTAAAATATATAATGTTTATCTTCCCTTTGAAAATGAAAAGGATAGGACAGGGATTCTTAAGGAGGATTGAGGCTATAACTTTAAATACCTTAAAATTATATGCCGATCACAATTAAATGACCTTTCCATTTTTTTCAGTTGTTTGGATTTTGGGATATTCCTTGCAGCTCAGAATATCATAATGCAAAATATGGAGGAAAGTACATTTATTTCCTTAAAAATATTTACTTTATTTGTATTTATTAGCCACCCAACCCCAATGGATTCTAAACACAACTGTACATTTGAAGAGATATGAATGGTTGAGTATTTAGAAATATTGCAGATTGCTCTAGAAGCCGAATGACA
The DNA here is from genome assembly GCF_029215685.1 of Pituophis catenifer annectens. Lineage (NCBI taxonomy): Eukaryota > Metazoa > Chordata > Lepidosauria > Squamata > Colubridae > Pituophis > Pituophis catenifer. The sequence goes on along the minus strand of NW_027256881.1, from coordinate 318,006,279 downwards.
TGGTTGTATAAAGAAACATATAGTTGTGTGAGCAAACATAAGTGAAAGTGAGAGTTGCACATCCTTCCCTGGATGAAACCTACCTTTGTGGCCCCGTGATTAGCTTTTTAGGCATTCAGACTTTTTGCTCAGCCAGATAATTGTGTGGCTTTTCTTTTGGGTTACATGCAGGGTTGTGAATATCAAATGTGGCACTCTGAAACAGAGATGAAATTCACAGTTTACCCAGATTCACTCTCAGACTTAAACTGATGGGATTTGGGTTTCTAGCTTGTTGCCTTAACCACTACACCAAAGTGTCTCTCAAGGTTATTTTAAATAGTTGTATTTCAATCATACTTTATCAAGTATTCCAAGGCACTTTGTCAAAAAAAAGATTAAATGGAACTTCATAGATAAAATAAAGGATTACTATATATTAAAATACCTTTAAAATCATTGGAATATAAATGCTTTTGTTGGTGCTGAAAATATATCAATGTTGACAACAGATGGATATTTGTAAAAATGAAATTCCACATGTGGGATGTCATGACTGAGAATGTCCCTTCTGGCTACCAGCGTTTGTTAACTTTCTATTTTATCACCCAAAGTTACCTCAGTCCATATTTATCTTGCAAAGGGAACAATTGTTTTTTTCATATCCCTGAATTGTTAACTGTGTTAGGCTATACAAACAAAGCTTCTTTATGTTGAAATCTGCTGGAAAATGGACTGGAAGCCATTCTCTCAATTAATGCAATAGTTTGAGCGAGTCTGATTTTCGCTGATATTGTAATTAAAAAAGTACAAAACAGTAATTAGATTTCCCTGTAGTTTATAGGCATGCAACAAATGATGCTAAGCCAGAATGTAGAACAGCTAAATTGTATCTCCATTTTAAGCACAAAAATAATAAAAATTAAATGATAATTGCTTTGTTTTAGGATTCAATCTGGGTTGGTTACCAGGACCAGAGGTTTTGTCTTCCAAGCTTCCAATCTTCAGGGAACTTCTCTCTAGCAGAGTGTGTGCTGTTTTGCGTGTGGTATTTGTAGTGCCTGTTGTAAGTGGCTTTTTAGATGCTGATTGGGGTGTGTTGATAGCTGGCTTTTACATGATTAGCTGCCTTTTGTTGTGGTGCCCAGCCCTCACCTTCTAAGTATTTGATAGGCTGGTGGTAAATCAGCATTCCTGTTGATTGACAAGTGGCCTGTTTCCCAGGCTTCGATCACTTCCCTGGCTGGTTTTGTGCTTGCTCATCCAACAATCTTAGTCACTGCAAAGATGAAAGTGTGTCCTTGTTCATTGCAATGTGAAGCTACCAATGAGTTTGAGTCTCCCCGTCTGTCCTATGTAGTCACAGGGGAAATCCATGCAGGGATTTGGTAGATTACACTGAAAGTATCTCCCACCTCCAAGTGATCTTTGCAATGCATAATTTGTCCTCCTATGGTAGCCTCTGGGTGGTGCCCGATGCCCACTTGCAGATCTCAGATAACTGCTTTTTGTTTTATGGACGTATCCTGAAGATCCCAAAAGTTCCTGTGTTGGTTGAATTGGGACATGAAGGACACATTGAGGATATAGCTTGAGCTTTGTTTTCTAGCTAGCATTAAGATATAAATATTCAATTCCATATGTTTTAATGTCACACATATGTTTCTGTCCACATTACGCCCAAAGGGAATAATACATATGCATTGATGTATGCAAGTACTGTCTTTGATTATTGCTTAATACTTCTTTCTCTTAACTCTTTTTTCTCTTAAGACCCATTTTATTTATCTGTTTGTTTGAATCTTGGTATTTATTTTGTCATCTTAAATATACTTCCATATTTTGCTGAGATAAGAATTTTTATCTCAGTTTAACCTAAAACTCTTATTTCCACAGAAAATGTGTAGTGCCAAAATGAAGTCATTTAATTCATTGTTGTAGTATTTTCCTTTTTTAAAGCTCGCAAGGGCTGATAAGAAAAGTTGGTTTTGCAATCTGTGCTTGACAATATAAACTCATCTTCACATTGTTCTTTGACTGGTGCTTAATCCAGCAGCAGCTTTTGGTTTCAACATACTGAAATCTAATAGGCAACATGCTTTGTAGTTCAATGCAGCTTTGCTTAGACAGATTTGTTTAATTATTTTGCTAGTCGTCTCTTACTCCAATTTCACAGTATTTCAGATACAGTTATGCACTTTCTGTACATTGTTTGGTTATTCTCCTCCAAGTGAATGAGGTTAGTACATTAGGGCTAGAGAATGAAACAATAATTTCTAAATTAGAATAAGGAAGCACTTTGGATACAATTGATGGGGTAGCATAAATATTGAATAGCATAAATTTTCAGGATTAAAATGATGATATGAGCCAGGCAAGACAAAGAGTGATCCTAAATTGCTAATTGCTTTGTAATCTCCCTTGCCTTGCAAGACTCCAGTTTAGGTATTCTAATGGGCACTTTGGACTGCTTCTTATTAAACAGACTATGGGGTAAGGCTTTCAATTGAGTCCCAGAGTATCTCTGCCAAAAATATGAAAACTAGAAGTAAGAATCCCAGCATTTAGCCTTTGCAGGCCCATCTTGGTAAACTAGAAAAATGTGGAATAGACAACATCACCACCAGATGGATTTGCATTGGCTGACAAACCGTACTCAATGAGTAGTCCTTAATTGTACTATAGCCACATGGAGGGAAGTAAGAGGTGGGATATCACAAGGCTCCATCTCAGGCTCAGTACTCTTCAATATCTTCATAAATGACTTAGATGAGGGATTAGAAGGGCAATTTATCAAATTTGCAGATGACACTAAATTGGCAAGAATAGCCAATATCCCAGAAGACAAGCTCAGGATCCAAAAAGATATTGACAAACTTGAACAATGGGCCCTATCCAACAAAATGAATTTTAATGTGAAGAAAAGCCAAGTTTTACATTTAGGCAGGAAAAATTAAAGGTATAAGTACAGATTAGATGAGACCTGGCTCAAAAACAGTAACTGTGAGAGGGACCTTGGAGTCCTAGTGGATGGTCATATCACTTGAATATGAGACAGCAGTGTGCAACAGCAGCCAAAAAAGCTAATACAATCCTGGGTTGTATAAACAGAGATATAGAATCAAGAGCACGTGAAGTACTAGTACCACTTTATAAAACCCTAATAAGACCACACCTGGAATATTGCAACCAATTTTGGTCACCATAGTACAAAAAATATGTTGAGATCTTGGGAAAAGTTCAGAGAAGAGCAACAAAGACGATCAAAGGCTTGGAGACTAAAATATATGAAGAACGGCTGCAGGATTTGGGTTTGGCTAGTCTAAAGAAAAGAAGAATTAGGGGCGACATGATAGAAGTATTCCAGTATTTGAGGGGCTGCCACAAAGAAGAACGTGTCAAATTATTAAAAGCACCAGAGGGTAGGACAAGAAACAATGGTTGGAAACTAACCAAAGGGAGAAGCAACCTGGAATTAAGGAGAAACTTCCTAACAGTGAGCACAATTGACCAGTGGAATAGCTTGCTTTCAGAAATCGTGGGCGCACCATCACTGAAGGTTTTTAAGAAGAAACATCACTTATCTGAAATAGTATAGATCTGTGATGGCGAACCTATGGCATGGGTGCCACAGGTGGGACACAGAGCCATATCTGTGGGCACACGAGCGTTGCCCTAGCTCAGCTCCAGCGCACATGCACGCACCAGCCAGCTGATTTTTGGGCCTTCCAGACCCACCGGAAGTTGGAAAACAGGCTGTTTCCAGCCTCCAGAGGCTGTCTGGAGCCTGGAGAGGGTGAAAAATGGGCCCATCAGGCCATCATGTGTCAAAAGCGGGGGGAGCACGAGGGGTCGCACACACATGCACGAGGGGGTGGGACACATTAAATTATGAGTGTGGGCATGCACACGGGCAATCCCCCCTGTGCTCCCCCCGCTTTTGGCACTCGACAGCAAAAAGGTTACCCATCACTAATACAGGTTCTCCTGCTTGAGCCGGGGACTGGACTAGAAGATTTCCAAGGTCCCTTCCAGTTCTATTCTATTCTATTCTATTCTATTCTATTCTATTCTATTCTATTCTATTCTATTCTATTCTATTCTATTCTATTCTATTCTATTCATAAAAGCCAGCAGGTTATGGCATTCAGAAGATTTACACCCTCCCCAAAATCATCCATAGCAAACAGATTTATACATCTACCCCCCCTGTCATGTTGATAAATATGGCATGTATGCCTGAATGAAGAAAGCAAACACATGTAGAATGTATAGGGCAAGAGCACTGGGGTGGAGGATTGTGGCCACAGAGCTAGGGTAATGATGCCTGTGGGAGAGACTGAGAATTATTTTTGTTTTGTTTTATTTTCCCAGAGGTGGGGGGAGAAATTTTGCCCATGTTTTTAAAGCTATTTTAAGCATATTTTTCACATTTTCCTACTCAAACTGCCTGAAAGCCACACCACCCATTTGGCATAATAATGGCCAGAGGGCTTCTGAGGGGCCACAAATAAAAGGCCCAGGCAGTGGTGAAATCTAACATTTGTTACTACTAGTTCTGTGGGCATGGTTGGGGATGGTGGGGATAATGTGACTGGGTGGGCGTGGCCATTTTTTTTTTTTTACTTTTAAAACCATTTTTTCAGTGAAGAGGTTGTAAAAAAGTGCTTTCAAAAGGCTCTGACGATCCCAGCTGAGTTGCCTGATCGGCAGAGGCTTTTTTAAAAAAGCCTCTGATGAACGCACGGCTCAGCTGGGATCGTCAAGGCATTTAACAGAAAAAAAGGGTTTTTTTTCTTTTAAATGCCTCTGACAATCCAAGCTGAGTTTTTTAAAAAGCCTCTGCCGATCAGGCAACTCAGCTTGGATCGTCAGAGGCATTTAAAAGAAAAAAGGGTTTTTTTTCTTTTAAAAGCCTTTGACGATCCCAGCTGAGCCGCACGATCATCAGAGGCTTTTTTTTTTACTTTTAAAAGCATCTTTTCGGCCGAAGAGGTTGTAGAAAAAATGCTTTTAAAAGTTTTTTAAAAAGCCTCTGTTGATTGTGCGGCTCAACTGGGCATGGGGTTGGGGGGCAGGGACTTTTGCTACCGGTTCTCCGAACCACCCGCCTCCATCGCAACTGGATCGAGTGATCCGGTCCGAACCGGGAGCATTTCACCCCAGGGCCCAGGGCTATATATGTCCTCAGAGTCACAGGTTGCCCATCCCTGGCAAAGAAGCTAAAGCACTGGTGTGGCAAGTAAATTGCCAAAATTATGAAAAAAGAATAGATCAGAATTATTTTTACTGTTCTGGTATTTAAAGTTAATCTTCATAAGTTATAATAAATCACATAAAAGGTGTAAGCCTGCTGAGGGTGCATGAATGTACATGCGAGTATAAAAGGTAGAATTTTAGAAAGCAACACTTTGTAGGCAGCGAGCACAATGTCCATATAACAACTGGAAAAACTAACTCTATTGTACTATATTCCATCAATGCAAAAAAAAGTCTATTAATGTAATATCAGATATGGATGCTTGGCATAATGTATTGTAAAATGGGGATATGCATATACCTGCTCAGAGAAGCAGGAAAGTTTTATCTTAGCATTTGACAGGACAATACAGATGTCTGGCTTTCATAATTATGCTTCTCAATCATAATAGATACCATTGGTATTCATTTCCAACTATGGGAATTATGAATAGAAATATCCTGCACCTGCTTCTGAGATATACAGTTGTTGTTGGCAGAGCTGTTAAGTCTACGGGATTCCAAAGAAACAGATAACTTAATTGCACATACATTTTGAGACTGAAATATGTGTCTCCGTGTATGTTAGTGTATACATGGCGCAGCCTATCTGTAAAGGCACTTGCTTGGGTTTTCTACCAGAAGATGTAGGACTGACAGCATCTATCTCATTTCTTGCAGCACTTGTTTTTCAAGGCAGTCAATTGGATTGTTTATAGAATTTATTATAAAGCAACCATCACATGTGTTGCTAATCTAAATCGTTCTCTTTTAATAAAAAGGTGCAGTGTGTGAGAGCTGGTGGTTGTGTTGTTGTTGTTTTCTTCAGACAAAGCTTGATCAGCTTATTACCTCAGGATGATTTCCCACATGGAATATCTAATAATTAGCCACACTGGCAGAACTGATGGGAATAGAATACAGCCCCCTTTACATGGAAAAGTCATGCTGTTTTGAAAAGCTAATTTAAGAACCGCAATTCATGTGGAATGAAAGTCAGTCAGTCAGCCTGGACTAAAGAGGTCAGCACATCCTTCACTGACAGAACAGTCCTGTGAAGCAGGGGTCTCCAACCTTGGCAACTTTAAGCCTGGTGGACTTTAACTCCCAGAATTCCCCAGCCAGCAAAGCTGGCTGGGGAATTCTGGGAGTTGGAGTTCTCCAGGCTTAAAGTTGCCAAGGTTGGAGACCCCTGCGGTGAAGAGTTCCAAATAAGTAAATTCCACAACATCTTGTGGCTTTCCTTCCTAGTCTGTGTCTTTCCAATTGCAACCTGAATCATTTTAATCCCACTGTAAAGTAATATTGGTAATTTCAGTGAGAGTGTAAAAAATGATTCAGTTTTCTGAGAGTCCTGAGTACAGTGGAAGAGGTAACATTGCCCCCAATCAATATGGTTTTTAAAAGAATCTTTATATGAATAGAGCAAGGCTGATTACATAACTGATTTAGAAAAACAGTTATCCCCATCCCCCTCCCAAATTTCTTTTGCTATTTACTAGACTCGCTTCATGTATTCCATACATGAAGATTTAATTATAACTAAAGTTCCAAAAATCTGACTCCTGTACAGTTCACCAGAGCTTTTTGTTTGTTTTATTTCATTTTCATTTCCTTCTCATCTGCTGTGCTAATCCTAATGCAGTTTGATAAAACACTACTAAAAAGGAATCAGGTGATGGCAGTACATATGGCTGCATCAAAACACTTTTTCTAGAGCAGCACAGCAGCCTTTTACCCTTAAGCCAAACACATCTTTTATTCTATGTTTATGAATTCAACAAGTGTACATATGCAGAGATCTATGGTATAATCCTAAAAACATAACATTAAGTTTGTTTTTTGGCAGTACTTTATTGCCATGTTTTTGTATTAGTAATTTAGAATTTAGTAATTTAGATTTTAGCAAATTGCAAGGATGGATTTACTGGAAACAGCTGAGTTGTTGTTTTAATTAATTAAGGCTCACATGTTTCACACTATATGGTAGCCTGTCTCATTCTATTTAAATTAGGCTGTGTTTTGAAATCATAAATGGAACAGTAGTAGATCTTTGCACTGTGTAAACCAAATGAGTTATTTTGGAAGTTTAAGATTCTTGGCTCTGCCTATTGACCCATATGTGAACTGATAAAGGAAAAGGGATTTTTAATCCTTTTTGCATTACATGAATTGCAGTATAGGCTATGAAAGAGTCTTCCATTGGACACACCAAAACTATTATGTTCCAATGAATGCATATGGGTTCACACCTATGTAGATATGTAGCACCTACTATGGCTGTGGAGAAAAAAAAAGCTTGCACAAGCATTACTTATGTTTATACTGGGAGGAAGAAACTATTTCCATTTCTTTGCTCCCTCTTGAGAATGAAGCAATGAAGATTAATGGTGGCATGGCATCCAGTAGTTTTCAACTCCTAGGGACCACATAGGTTTTTTCCATGACAATCTATCCTAACCTGTTTTGGGGTGTGTGTGTCTCCCAATGATATACCCATCACCATTGCAACTGAATCCGTCCATCCTGCTGCGGGTTGTCCTCTTTTTTCCCCAAGCAATATTGATGAGCAATAACAATTCCTTGAGGTATACGGCAAAATTTAGGGATCACGTAGCTCCCCTGTATAAGCAGCTGCCTTTTCTTAATCTATTCATTACATTTATACCCCACATTTTATTTAGTAGCTCAAAGGAGTATTCATAACTTTCTTGCTTCTTATTTTTCTCTGCAACAACCTGTGTGAAAAAGCTGTGTTGACAACTGTCTCACCCGGTGTCTGGTTGAAGGTACTGTAGGTTAAAACCTAGGCTTTCCTGTTCCTAACCTAATGTTTTAACCTGGCTCTCAATGTATTGTAGTAGAGATTTTGCATGTTTAAATGAAAGTGGTTATCAGTCAAAATATTGAGTGCGCTCAAGGTTATACTCCATAACATTATAAAACTATTTAAAGATCTTGGTTCTTTGAGTGCTTTTACCATTGTAACATGGGACAGCTGGTCCATTGATAATAGTTGATCAGAATATGCTGTCAGTAAAAATACAGGGTGGTATAATTTATCAGTTGCCATTTGCCTGCAGAAGTGAAGGCAGTAACAGTAACAGAGTTGGAAGGGACCTTGGAGGTCATCTAATCCAAACCCCCACTCACGCAAGAGACCTGTACTAGATTTTCAAACCGCTGAACTGCCAACCTTTCTGATCAACAAGCTCAGTGTCTTAGCCATTGAGCCACGTAGTCAGGCTAAAATGTTGTGTTACAAGTTTAGGTTCTACCGAGATTTGAACTCGGATTGCTGGATTCAAAGTCCAGAGTGCTAACCATTACACCATAGAACCACAAGGCAACATCTTTCATCTGTAATCTGAAATTATAAGAGCCTAGGAAATAGTGACTGGGTACAGCATAAATCAATTCTGTTTCGTAACTTCAATAATGCTTATGGTTCTAATTGTGAAAAATATGCATGAAAACCTGTATCTGTTTTGTCTATCTTATAATTATTTCAGTTTACTTTGAAAATGAACAATATAATCCCTCTCTCCAATCTCTTGTTGAGGTTGATTCCTTATTATACATTTATTATTGGCAGTGAGATAGCAGAAACAGAAAAGAACAAAAAAAGAAAAATCAAACAAGCTCAGACATATACAGATTTCCCCCCCCCCCAAACACTGATTTATATTTCTATCTCTTCCAATTGAATGTTTTGCTCAAAGTTCTCAGGAGCTGGCTGCATGCAGATAAATTCAGCAGCACATTTCAATCATCAGTTTTCAGTGCCTATGGGAGAAAAGTTGCTCTTATGCTAAACTCTTGTCAAAATGAAGCTCATTCAATTCAGCTACTATACCTTCTAAGCAAGTTTCTGTTACATCAGCACTAAACAGTATTAATTGGACAAACAGTTAATTTTAGCCTGGAATGGAATGTAGGAGCCTGTGCCATCAGTAATGGATTTTCTTTGAATAAACTTTATCCAGTGAAGACAGGAAGTGAAAAGTGAAGAAAAACTATAGTTTTATAGGCCAATAAGTACTAAAGCTGTGATGGACTACCCCATTAAGAGGAAAATTTTCCTTCTGTTGAAATCCTTTCTATGCCTTTTCTGAACACGATTCTCTAAATTTGCCTCCAAGTGTTCAGTTTATTTCTTTTGTTAAAATTTATATCTTGCTGATTTGGTGCAGAATCACTCCTCAGACAGGCTGATATGTTTTGTTTTATTATAATGCATAAATAAGAACAATGGAATGAACATAGAAGCCAAGTTAGATAATGTTCAAATTTTTTTTAAACTGTATGATTTACATTAGCAGGAAAACATCATTATATGATTTTATAGAGAATGACAAAGGAGAAAAAGAAATACTTGAAAATGTATATCAGATAAAATGGCTCAGTTTTGACCTAATTTTTTGATTAATTGTCTCTTCCTTTCTCCATTCTCAAAAACATTTCACAATTTAAGAATTAAAGCTAATAGAATAACCTGAAACAACAGCAGTATTCAGTATAAACTCAGTAATGAAAATCTTTTGAAAGTGCTTTCATATTTTGTCCCAATGTTAGATAAAACTATATAAGCTATATATGTGGTAAGTAATGCAATGCCACTGCATAGGGTTTGTCATTTGCCCTCATTCCACTTCCACAGACACTCATGCAAAATAATCAAGAGAGTACAAATCTTTAGAAAGTTTTGCTAAACAATCTCTGCCACATAGCAGAGGTGGCATTCAGCAGGTTCTGACCAGTTCTGGAGAACCGGTAGTGGAAATTTTGAGTAGTTTGGCAAACCGGTAAATACCACCTCTGATTGGCTCTTCCCCATCTATTCTCTGCCCCGAGTCCCAGCTGATCGGGAGGAAATGGGGATTTTGCAGTAACCTTCCCCTGGAGTGTGGACGGAATGGAGATTTTACAGTATCCTTCCCCTGCCACGCCCACCAAGCCACGCCCACCAAGTCATGCCACACTCACCAAGCCATGCCCACAGAACCGGTAGTAAAAAATTTTGAATCCCACCACTGCCACATAGCCTCCCCCCCACCTCCCGGTCAATAAAACACTATTCAGTCATTGGTCAGAAAGGACTGAGGCCACCACATTCAGTACTTTGGATATAATCCTTAAAAAGTTCCTTCCTTTTTTTAAGTGGGTTATAGTGATTAAATGTTAAATTGGAGCTAAAGAAACCCGGGTTCAAGTGCTTTTCATCTATTGAAGCTCACTGGATAATATGGTGCCCTCAGCTGAGTCTTGCAGGAAAAAAAATGGAAAGGGAATACCGTCTCAATGGCCTAGGACAGATAGGATTGAGATCTAGTGCTTTCTAAACACAACAGACTTTTCACTTTGCTCAAGACAGACAGGGAAGCATATTGTTTAAGATGCCAGTTATTTAATGGTTTTGGAATTATACTTACTGTATTTATGTTTTGATTTTTATAATTCGTTTGAGGTTCACAGTTTCTCTACATTTATCATGTGACAATTTGGTGCTCCGATATTCTGGTTAGCAGTGAGCAGTCACTCCTGATTACTAAACAGGATCAACTGATACACAACATGAATTTGTGCAAAGGTGTTCCTGGCCATGATTGCTATCTGTTCCTTGAATAGAAGCTGTGAGTCTAAGATGACTCCCAGATTGCCTACTGGGCAGGGGTGAAATGCTCCTGGTTCAGATTGGATCAGGCGATCCGGTAGTGATGGCGGCGGGTAGTTCGGAGAATCAGTAGCAAAAATCCCTGTCCCCCCCCCCACACCCATGCCCACCCAATCGCTCAGTCCCCACTTGCCCACTTGGCAGCTTGCTGCTTCTTTCCGGCTCATTCGCTTTTCCTGCCTTGCTTCGGCTCCTGCAATCAATTGCATCAGATAGCAACTCAATCTGCTGCCTGCAATCAATCCAGTCGGTGAGCAACTCAATCTGCCTGCCTGTTGTGGCCTGTCAGTGGCCTGTGCAGTTAGTAGCTGATTCTGACAGTGATGAGGCTGGTATGGTGCTGTGCCAGCAGCCTGTGCAACTGGTGCTCGAGTTAGACAATGAGGAGGCTGGAGAAGATGTGGTGCCAGAGGTGGGGATTCAGCCAGGGCCTTCAGAACCTCCAGAAGCTCCCATAAGTGAAGAGGAAGAAGAAGAGGAGCACAGCACACAGAGCTGTAAAAAGGCAGGAGTGGCTCCTCAGGAGGAGGTCTCCTCGAGAGTAAGGCTTGGGGCTAATTGGCCACTTCCCTAGCCTATTTAAGGAAGGAGGACGACTGATGCAATTTGCAGGAAACAACTTCGTTCATATTCCTTTGCATCTTGATTCCAGAAATGTTTGATTCAGCTCTTGTTTCTTTCTTGTCAGTTTTCCTGCAAATTGCTTCCGGGCATTCTGCCAACCACAGTAAGATTACAGTTATCTGAAATACTGTTCCTCAGAATTGAGTTATTATTCTTTGGATTCTTGTTGGCTGTTAATGAAGTTAAATTAACAGCCCTTGTTCAGAAAAGACTGATTTAAACAGTACTTGTGTTCGAACAACTACTAAGAAAGCTCATTAGTAGTCCTTAATTAGTAAACTAAGGTTTGTACAGACTTTGTGTGTGCTATGTTCTTTGGGGTCTGTAGCGGGGGCAGAACAATGCCTTGTGCTTTCAATTTGGTAAGTAACTGGGGGGGGGTTGGGGGGAGCTCTAAAAAAATAATTAATTGGGGTTTTTTAAAGGAGTTTTATTTTTTTTTAGGCATAGCAATTTAAAGTTAAGGAATTTTTAAATTTAGTTGCTTTTATCTAAAAATATAAATAAAATAAAATAAAATAATAAAATAAAATATTTATGCAGCTTTCTGAGATTTGGTGTGTTTCTGTAGTGTTTCACTCTAACTACAGAAACACACAAAATCTCATAAAGCTGTATGTGGCATTTTGTGTGGAAAAAGTGTGAAGTTGGTTTTTGAGCTTTTTGTGGCTGTGTGAGGTTCCTGCTTGTTGCAGGGGCCATTCTGGGTGAAGTACATTGTGCATTTTATATTGTGAGTGTGTCAGTTGTGTTGTGTTGTGTTGTGTGTGTGTAAAGTGTGAAAGTTGGTTTTTGGTACCTCTTATTCTTTTTTGTACTTTATTATTTTTATTATTTATTATTATTGGCCACACCCACCTGGTCACCTGACCACCAAGCCACGCCCACCCGGTCACCTGACCACCAAACTACACTCACCAATTAAGCCACGCCCACAGAACCTGTAGGGAACATTTTTAGATTTCACCCCTGCTACTGGGTCTATCTGGGGAAGTTCAACCCTATCCAGCATAAAAAATGGCATAGTCCTAAAACCAGTAAATTCAAATCCAGAGCTGCTCAATCTTACAGGATTTAGTTGAAACCTGTTGTTCCCCATCAGAGCCTCACAGCTTCCAGTCACTGGGATAAAACATTCACAGCATTGCTTAATTCACCAGAGGCAGAGACATCAATTACTGCTCAAGCAATGAACCTATGGCAGAAATATTTTGTGCAAATTTCCATCAATTTTTTATTTTTAAAAAGTGCACACACTAATCTAATCTAATCTCATCTGTTAATACGAATGATAATGACACAGTGCTATAAATGTCTGACACTGGTGATGGTGTCTTGACTTTATGAACAAATTACACAGAGATGAGTAAAAGCAATAAAAGACAGAAAATGGTTCTGAGAAACACTTTTATGGGGAAGTAAGGGGAAATGGAATGTAATTGATTTTTTGGTTAATGTGCTGATTTCAGGGAAAATGCTCAGCACCTACGCATCTAGACGAGCTCTAGAATGGAATCTTATTGCATGCATTCAGCACTTATAATCAGAGGTTAAGGAACTCCAACAATGTTGTCTCCAAAGTTTTTGGAGAGGTATGTTTCTCGTTGCCTTCCATCTTTCTCATCACCACTACTACCAGTATATTTTCTTTCCTGGGTTTATAAAGAGAGGGCCGCCATTTGGAAACTGGTTTGTTCTTATCTTTTCTCCATGTTTGTGAATGACAGGTAAGTAACTATAAAAGCTAAAAAAAAAAGGGGGGGGGAGGGAATAATTAGGAATTAGCTGTGGTTCCCTTGGTGGGCAAAAGGCATCAGCAGGTATTCTATGATGTCAGTCCCTGATCTCTGGCTCTGATAATGAACTGAAGTACTGTGTAATCATTAGGAACCTTCTGGTACACTAAAAATGTATAATAAAGCGTTAACTTGTGGTAAGATGGGCAGCCAATACATTTTATAAATAAATAAAATAATCTTGTTTTGAAATCTCTACATCTGCATTTGAAAGGTACGGTACATATGTAAACACAATTTAGTATGCAAAAGTATCGTCAGCTTAGTTTTTTTCTTTTGGAAAGGAAGATTGTACTATAATGTTTACTGCTGAATTATGAATACTAAATATATGAACATAAAAGTCTAGGAGGTAATATATATTCCCTATGAAACATTTCTAATGTCTGTTTAACTGACCTTTATGACTTTGGACTGTTTCCACCAGTAAAATGTATAATGATTATTGTTTGTTTGAACTTGTTTCTCACTGTAAGGTTTGCAATATACTGAACTTAACATAACATGAACTTCAGTCTTATTGGTCCATGGAGAACTAAGACCAGTATTATGTATGCCTTATGTGTTCTCTTCTCGTTTTCACTCACATATTCAATGCATCTGCATGCAACATGAAAATATAATGGATCTCATACTTCTCTTCTCAAATTATCAACCCAGAGTTTGTCTTGAGGCACAAATGAACAGGCTCAAATTACCCTATTTAGGAAACATTATGTAAAGATCTAGCTCTACAGAGAAGGCTATAATGCTGGGATGAGTGAAAAGAAAGGGAAGAAGAAAATGAAGAAGGCAAACAACATCTGCATACCATTTAAAAAAGACAATCAAAAAGCCAAAAAGGAAACAATCCAAATAAGCGGAAATTAATACTAGGCCAACAATCAAGCAGTAAACAATACCCAGGGGTGAAATGCTCCTGGTTTGGACTGGATCGCCCGATCTGGTAGTGAGGGCGGTGGGTGGTTTGGAGAACTGGTAGCAAAAATCCCTGCGCCCCCTCCCCCATGCCCAGCTGAGCCGTGCGATCATCAGAGGCTGTTTTGTCACAAGTAAATGCCTTATTCTCTAATAGAGGAATTGTATATACACGGGGTATTAGGGGTTAATTTATTCTTCCTCTCCTAATTTATTCATATGTAACCACTCCTATCCTTTACTCCGCCTTGTTAATATAAAAGGAGTTGTATGCACCTCCTCCTTTGCTTATATCTACTATCACTCAGAGAATATAGAATGCCTACTGTAAATAAATAGTGTTAATGTTTGAATACTTCATTCTTGAATCTTTTATTGAGTCTGATCCTTAAAATTACGCAACAATCTGGTAGCAGAGGATGGTTGAATTGACTCAATAAAAATCAAATATGCCTAAGAGAGAAAACTCCACAAACAAAAGAGAAAGACCCAACACCAGGGCACACAGTAAAGAGATGGAAACGGATCAAGAAATGATCGATGAATCCACAACTATAATATCAAAAGAATCTGAAGACTGCACTACAGACAACGAGGAGATAATTGATGAAACTGATGACCAAGAAGAGAACGAGATAGAAAACAACGAACTCAGGTCAGAGATACTGAAACTTCTGAAAAGTCAAAAGGATGATGAAAATCTCATCGCGAACCTCCGAGACATCATAAAAAACAGCGGAGCAGCGAGAGAAAAACACATCGTAACAGATGAATCTAAAGAATCAAAAATGGTGAGCGAATTGCCCGTAGATAAGAATATAACAAAAAAGAAGACTAACGGTCCCACACAAAATTTTGAATGGCAGCCATCTTGGTTTCAACAGACCACTAAGATGAGCGAAGCAGAGCCAATCAGAAAACAGAATTCAAAATGTCTGGCGCGAAAAGCCCTACATAATGCAAAAGGCAAAAAAGAAAAAATCTACTCTTCAGAAGAATCTGACACAGACATCGAAGAAACTTCAATCGAAATGCAAATAGAGTCAGCAATGAAAACTCTTTTTGCAACATTCGGTCCAAAATTAAGAATTACAAAAGAATCAACAAAAGCTAGCAATCAAGAAATAAAGAAAAGACAAGCAAGCAAGCAAACATCTCAGAATCTACCCGCTTCTATCCAGACGACGAGAGCACCGACGCCTGAACCCAGAGAACCCTGCAAATACTCCCCCACGCCACAGACGATTCCAGGAACCAGAGATCTCAACAAGAACTACTTCAGCGAAAAGAAACAAGCGCCTGCCGTCACCTGGACACCCAAGATCGAACCAGAGACCGAATCATCAGAGGAGGAACACTACGAGTGAGCTGCAGCAGCAAGAACCTCTTCCGACAGCTTCAGAAGCGAAATTAGCAACGCGCATGCGCAAACACACACAGACAACTATGGAAGACATGAAGAGCAGCGAGAGCCATTCAGACTCATTGCAAGCATACCCACACCATTCTGCAACTATCAACACTTGCAAGATCACGGACTACCTCCAGTTGTAAGTAATGGAACAAATAATATTGGGAACTTGCCCAATGATTTTCCAAAACTGAGAATAGATGGTATTAATTTGCAGAAATGGTGTCAACAACTTCAGGTTGTTTTTCTAAAAGAGAACTTATTATTCTTTATAACTAACCCCCCCAAAAGACCTTGGACTCTAAAATTGGACTGCCTGCACCACAGAGCATTCTACTTATTAATATCTAGTATATCTCCCGCTATGTACCATAGTATTAAGCATAATTTGACTGTCTCAGAAATTATTCAATGCATGTTTAAATTGTTTCATAGTGAAAGTGTAGCAACTACTACAAGAATGTCTAAAGATTTCTTCTCTGCTAGGATAAAGCCAGGGGTTACTATAAGTGAACATTTGATATCTCTAAACAAAATCAGAGCAGAGCTGCATTTAAGGGGAGAGGTAATTTCAGATCAAACAATGAAAAGTGTTATCATTAATTCATTAGACCCATCGTGGGATAACTATATATCACATTTAGACACAATTAATTTAGGATACTTATCCATAGAGAATTTATCAAATAAGCTAATAGCTGAAGATGATTCAAGAAGGAGTCGCTATAATAATCACATAGAACATAAACAAAGTAAGAGAGTAGTATTTCAAGAGAAATATCGAGATTCAATTGAATGTCACAATTGTGGATCCAAAGAACATTGTAGAAGAGATTGTACTAAATTTCTTAGAGAAAGAAAAAAACATGACTATAGAAGTAGATACCATAACAGACAATCATCCATTGATAGACTTAGATATAGAAGCTCACCTAATTATAGAGAACATAGAGGGGGCAGGGATAATTCGAGAGATAAAAAGTCTGGATCACTAAATGGATTAAATAAACATAATATAACTAACATACAACATTCAGGGGATAATGATTGGCTCATTGATTCTGGGGCAACTAATCACATAACACATAACAAAAATATATTATCTTCATTTGTAGAAGATAAATTTGTAATTAAGGTAGCCAATCAAGAAAAGGTCCAAGTTATTGGTAGAGGAAATGTAAACTTACCCGGTCTAGGAAAAATAGAGGGGGTATTATTAATACCAGAAATACCTCATAACATACTTAGTGCAATGAAACTAAGTAGAGATTCTGACTTCCGGCGGTGACGTCATCGTGTTAGGGACGAAAGGAACGGCTCTCCGTTCTCCAAGTCCCTAATATCGCCGATTTAGGAGCCGATTTAGGCACTATTGACCTCGGATAGGTCAATAGAAAAAAGGGGAAACTCCGAGGACCTCGGGGAGGACAGCAATCCCCCCGAAGGTTCAGGAAACCCCCCCTTAATCCTGATCGGGGAAAAACCAGCCATCCGGCTGGCCAGAAACGTTGACAGCTGACTAAGAGGGAAGCGAAAATCAAATAAAGAAGACTTCGGTGGAAAGATCGGGAAAGAAAAAAGCTCAAAAGGTATATTTACAACCCATAAAGTGAAATTCGAAGGCGGAAGAAGTTAAAACTCCAACTAAGAAGCTAGATAGCGGCGACTGTGAAATAAGCGGAGACAGCTTCCATTTTGACAGTGACAGCGCACAATTTAGCAGCCGGCGAAAGCGGAGGAAACCCAGGAGGAGAAAGCGAGCCCAGACAAGCTTGGATTTTGAATATACAGCCACAGAGGAGAGACGGAATTTAAGGAGAGAAAGGGGGTTAATTTGACAGACTTTGTGGAAGTGATAACGAGACATTTAATAAACATTCGATACCGGAAGAGAGAGCGCGCCAGGAAAACTTCGTTTAAAGTGGAGATCAGTGACTTTTGGAGCTAAACTAAATTAATTTAAGCGGAATATTTCTCTTGGGACTCTTGGACTTTTGGACTTTGGAGATTTAGAGGTTTGGACCTAAACTTCGGGATTTGGATTATTTTACCCTCTACTCCTTTTCTCTCCCTGTTGAAAGGTGGACACCTGGGGGTTTTGAAACTTTGGTGGACATTGGACACTCATTTAAAAATATTTGGACATTGGATACTGGACTTAGAACTTTGGACTTTGAACCATAAATAAAGAAAGATACAAATTTGGGAAGAAGAGAGAGAGAAGAGAGTGATCCAGAAAAAGAAGAAGAAGAAGAATCAACTGTAAAGTATAATTAATTGTATTAAAAGCTGATAACAAATTAGTGATTAAGAACCATAGAAGGTATTAATATTAAATGTATTGTTTGTGAAATCTATATAATCCTATATATTATATAATATATACTATATATATAACTGTTAATTTAATTTTATATTTACTCTTAATATATAACTATATTTATCTCAGTGCTTTATTTTATCTTGGTAGTTAAATATTATATCTCCCTGCATGTCTAGCTTTGAAAACTATATTAGATAGATTAATTGATTTTAGGATTGAATTAAGGTAATTGATTTGATAAATACTAATTAATAGTACTTAACAATTAACTTAAATAAGATAGTAAATAACCAAATATAAGGATAGTTAACTGATGAATTGCTGAAGTATTAGACTTTTCCCTCGCTTCCCCCCCCCCTTATATTCTATCCCTATGCTTAGAGAGTAATACAGACCAGACAGTTATTATGAATTGAAGATCTCTGTAAAATATCGAAAAAGGGAAAATAGAACTTATAGATAAATTTACATATAGATAGTGATAGTGCGACAGGGGAACCTAACCTAGTTGCTTATTTTCTTGGGATTACTGGGACTATTGAAAGCCACTAACCATACAAAAATCCCAAAAGAAATAGAATAACCTAAATAGAACTCAGTATATGAGATTCTGGGAGAAGATATTAAAAGAAATACAAATGGCAACTACAAGCTCAACAACAATCTCTAAGTTAAGTAAGAAAATACCATCAAGCCAGATGATACTCACGGCCTCCCCAATACAACAAAAAATAGCTGAAACCACGGAAAAGGATAAAGCAGCTCCCACCCTTAGTATACCAAACATTCATTCCATATTAACGACGATCCAGGAAGGAATGAATAAAATGCAAGAGACTATGGCCTATAACCATGAGGAGACAAGGAAAAATCATGAGGAACTAAGGATGGATGTAGGAGAGATAAAGGATAATATTAGGAATATGGACGAGAAGATAGGAAAGATACAACATAAAATGGAGGAAAATGAACAGAGGATTTGTAAGGTGGAGGAGAGAATAGAATATACAAATAAGAAAATGGAGAGGATGGAATATGACCAAGCAGCTACAAATAAGGATCTAGAGGACACGGTATCATATCTTGAGATGGAGAAGGCATCCTTCTACTTAAGGTTCCAGAATGTAGAAGAGCAAAAGGAGGAGGACTTAGGAGAAATCATGACTGAGATACTCTCTGAAGTGACCCAGAGGAACAAGGAAGAGATTCGAAGTGGAATAGACGAAATCTATAGAGTCCACACGAACTACGCCCGGAGAAATAAACTGCCAAAGGAAATACATATCAGATTTACAAAAAAATCCTTAAAAGAAGAGATCTATAGGAAGATGAGAGAGGATACAGCTATGTATAAGGGAAGAGAAATTTTAACCCTCAAACAGATACCAAAAAGGACGAGGGACCAAAGAAGGAACTACAACTTCCTAACGGCACAATTAAATAAATTTAAAATAAAGTTCCGCTGGCTAATACCGGAGGGTTTACTAATTTCCTGGGAAGACAAAAAATACAGAATTGATAACGTAGGAAAAGCACAGGACTTCTTTGATCAACACTTCGCGCTGGAGGAGGAGCAAGAGAGTAGAAAAGAAGAAGGTCCTAAGAGGCAAGAGGAACGGCGGACAGAGAAAGAAGGAAGAGACCAAGAAGAGGGGAGAAGATTGGAAAGAGAAAGAATGGAGAGAGAGGGAGCGAGGGAAAAGACGCAAATGATACTCAGAAACAACAAAAGACTGCAATCAACGGATAAATAAATAAAGAGAGATGGAAAAAGAACTAAAACTCATCTCAATCAACATAAACGGACTTAATTCACCAGCAAAAAGAAAACACACATTTACAAAACTTCAAAAACTAGAAATGGATATTATAACACTTCAAGAGGTACATATTAAAAGACAGCATCAAAAACTATTGGATAATCAAAGATTAGGAAAACTATATGCAGCGCTTGGAGACCAAAAAAAGAGAGGAGTCGTAATATATGTGAAGAAATACCTAAAAACAAAAGAAATATATGCAGACACAGAAGGACGTTTCTTAATAATAGAAATACAAACAGAATCCAAAACAATACTATTAATATCTATATATGCACCCAACGCAAATCAAAATGATTTTTTCAAAAAGCTACACAATATAATCAAAGACCTGGAGTACGAAGCTATCTGTATGGTAGGAGATTTCAACGCAATCACGGACATAGAAAAAGATTATCGGAGTACCAAACAAAGTAAAACCAGAAAGAAAACTCTACCGGAACACTTCAAGGATATGATCAATGAACTACACCTACATGACGTATGGAGAGAGGCAAACATGCAAACGAAACAATACACATATTATTCAAACCCACACCAGTCATGGTCTAGGATCGACATGGCCTGGATGACCTCAGACCTCAGAGAGGAGGTAAAAGATATCGAAATAGCAGCGAACACCTGGGCAGATCATAACCCCATTAGAATAATATGGAAGGGACATCGAAAGCAAAGGAGGTGGATGATGGACACGGGAATAATAAAGGATAAGGAATATATACAGATGATCGAGAAAGAGGTTAAAATGTTCCTACAAATAAACACTAAAGAACAGACATCACTTCAAAATCTTTGGGACACAATTAAAGCATATATAAGAGGTCTTACAATCGCGTATATGGCAAAAAAAAATAAAGAGAAACATCAGTCAAGAAATAAGTTGTTAGAAGAACTCAGAACATATGAATTAGAATTGCAGAAGGATCCCCAAAACAAAACAATAAAAACAAAATTAAACCTTACTAAACATAGAATCAATTTGACTACCCAGACAGAAATCGTACAGAAAATTAAATTAGCAAAGCAGAAACACTTTGAGCATGCAAACAAAACGGGGCGCTGGTTAGCGTATAAATTGAAAAAAGAAAAAGAAAGGAGAACAATATTTCAATTGCAAGACGAAACAGGACAAATATATTATACCAACCTAGACAAAAAACGTATAGTTAAAGATTTCTTTCAAGGTCTCTACAAGGGAGAAGAGATTCGGGAGGAAGATATTAAGGAATACCTATGTAAAACAAATATCATAAAATTAGAGAAGTCCCACAGAGAAGCATTAAATAGACCAATTACGATGTCTGAGCTGGTGGAAGCAAGGAAAAAGCAAAAGAATAACAAAGTTCCAGGCCCGGACGGGATACCAACGGAGTTTTATAAGAACTGTCAAAATGCAATGGATGAACTGTTACTCCTGGTTCTCAACGATGCATTATTAGAGGCAGAAATTCCCAAATCTTGGACTGAAACCATCATTACACTTATCCCTAAAGAAGACACAGACCCCACACAAATTAAAAATTATAGGCCGATTTCACTGCTTAATGTAGATTATAAACTCTTCATGTTGGTCATAACGCAAAGATTGAAAACAATTATTCATAAATACATACATACGGATCAGAACGGTTTTGTCCCAAGAAGACAGATCAAAAATAACATAAGAACAATTATTAATGTCCTGGAACATTACGAGAAAAGAAACGATAAACAAGCAGCCCTACTTTTCTTAGATGCACAAAAGGCCTTTGATAATTTAAACTGGAACTTCCTCATATCGCAATTAGAAATTATGGACTTTGGTGCTAAATTTTTACAAATGATTAGAAGAATATATTCCCTCCAAACGGCCAAAGTTATGATTAATGGAGATATGACTGAAAACTTAGATATACAAAAAGGAGTGAGACAAGGCTGCCCCTTATCCCCACTATTGTTCATAATCTCTTTGGAAATATTATTAAATGAAGTCAGGAAAGACCCCGAAATAAAAGGTTTGAGAATACGGAAAGAGGAGTACAAATTGCAGGCCTTTGCTGATGACGTGGTGTTTATAATGGAGCAACCGGAAACAACAGGAGCCAAACTTTTAGCGAGGATAGAGGAATATGGAAGAGTTGCAGGGCTCAAAATCAACAAACAAAAAACTAAAGTGTTAACAAAGAACTTGACAAAGGTACAAGAGATACAATTAGAAGACAAATTAGGAATACAAATTGTAAAGAGAATAAAATATTTAGGAATCTGGCTTACTGCCAAAGCAATAACAATCAGAGAAGACAATTACAATAAATTAATGAAACAAATTAGAAAAGACCTGGAAACGTGGAATAAACTACAACTGTCATTCCTAGGGAAAATTGCATCCATAAAAATGAACATACTCCCTAGACTACTCTACCTTTTCCAAGTAGCCCCAATCTGGCCAGGAAAGAATTTCTTTAAGGACCTTACTAAAATAACAACAAAATTTATTTGGAATGGGAAAAGGGCCAGAATTAAAATAAAATGTATGCAAGATACCCGGGAAAAAGGAGGTTTAGGCCTACTGGACTGGGAGCTATATTATAAAGCAGCGTCTCTAAACTGGATAAGGGACTGGATAGATCTTAAGAATAAAAGAATGTTATCATTAGAAGGCTTTGATTTACAACGCGGATGGCATGCCTTTCTCTGGGAGGGAAAGGATAAGCACCATGGGTATTTTCAGCAACATATCATTAGAGAAGCATTGTACAAATCATGGCAAGAGGTTAGGAAACACTACACCAAGATCCCACGATGGCTATCGACAATGGAAGCACAAATATATCCTAATGCCATGGACATAGCGAAAATGAGGACTTATAAAGAACTATTGAACAGTGAAGGAGAATTACAAACAAGACAAGAATTACAGAATCAGGGTATAGACATTGATTGGTGGCCATACATGCAAATAGAATCAAGATACAAAACTGATCGGACACAATTCGGATTCCAAAATGAACCAAATGAATTGGATAAAATATTACAAAGTGCAGATGAGAAAATGATTACCAAAATTTATAAGTACCTACTACAATACAAATTGGAAGAGGAGGTTGTCAAAGAAAGCATGATAACATGGGCCAAAAACATAGGATATACTATTGAATTGGATAAGTGGGAGAATTTGTGGAAGATAAACTATAAGATGACACTGTCCATACCCTACAAAGAAAACCTTTATAAAATGTTCTACCGATGGCACCTCCCACCGGCGCGTCTAGCCAAGATGTTCCCAAATACATCTTCGATGTGTTGGAAATGTAAATCACAGAAAGGGACATACTACCATCTCTGGTGGCTATGCCGAAGGGCAAAACAATACTGGCAACAAATCAAAACAATGATTGAAGAAATTACGAAACAAAAACTTGAAATGAGACCGGAAACCTTTTTATTGGGAATCATCACAGCAAATTATACCAAAGAAATTAAATATCTAATCATTCATATCCTCACAGCAGCACGTATACTCTTTGCCCAACATTGGAAATCTGAACAGTTACCTACAGAAGACAAAATAATAGCTAAAATTACAGAATGCGCAGAATTAGATAAGCTTACAAAAGAAATACAAGAGAAAGATGATACTGATTATTATTTAGTATGGCAAAAGTGGTACGGCTGGCTGGAGGCAAAAATAGGAATACAAAGATAGTTTATGATTAATCAATGGAAATGTATAGAAGTAAATAAGGAATCAATTATATATATATATATATAACCATGTAAACAGTTGATTATAGACATTAATATAAATTGAAAAATGGAAAATACTCCACCGTTATAGTAACTTCTAAGAGTCAGTCATTGGACTGAATCGATGTTTGTTAGTTTTGTATGTCATTTTATGTATTTATGTTGGTTTTGTTTTTTCTTTTTATTATTAATAAAATTTTAAAAAAAAAAAAAAAAAAAAGAAACTAAGTAGAGATTCTGACATAAACATAGTATTCTCAAAAGGAAAAGCAACATTAGAGAAAGACAAAACAAGCTTGGGTAGTATGACTATTAAAGGAGGTCTACCATATTTAGTTATAAAAGAAAAATGGTTACACAATATTGATTCTAACATGGAAGATGACAATAACATAGAGAATGAAGACAATAGCAATAGTGATAATGAGGAAAATGAAACAATTCATAGCCACAAAGACACATCTATTAATGACACATCTAATAACAAAAAACCTACAATTGGAAAACCAATCCACGATGAATGTGCGCATATCTTACATAGGAAATTAGGACATGCTAGTTTTCCTGTAGTACAAAAAATGATTGAACATGCTGAAGGTGTTAAAATAAAAAAATGTAAAAACTATTTGGAATGCTCAGTATGTAAGTCCACAAAACTCAAAACTAGTCCCAAACCAAGAAAGGCAACAAGATCAACTAATCAAATTTTTGATTTGGTACACATGGATCTGGTTGGTCCATTAACACCATCAATCACGTATAGAAAATGATACTTTCTGACTATTGTAGATGACTATAGTCGTTATGGATTTGTCTACACTTTAAAACACAAAGATGAAACATTTCAAAAATTTGAAAATTCAAAAACACAACATAATATTAAAATAAAACAAATCATGACAGATAGGGGATCTGAATTCATGTCAAAAGAATTCTCCCAATGGTTAAAAGACAAAGGGATGCTACATTTCACGTCTAGCCCTTTCTCTGCATTCCAAAATGGAGTACTAGAGAGAAAGAATTCAACACTACAAACCATGATTAGATGCACATTAGAAGATGCTGGCTTAGGAAAACAATTCTGGTCAGAAGCATTACAATACTCCAATTATACACAAAATAGGACTTGGTCCAGCATTATAAACAAGACACCATACGAATTAATGTACAATAGAAAACCCAAAATAACACACATGCACATATTTGGAGTCACAGCGGATGTACACATACCAAAACAATTGAGGCGTAAAGGGGAGAACGTATCCAGAAGACTTAGATTCATGGGATACGAAACAGGCACAAAAGGGTACAGATTTATTGATAGTAACAACAAATTTATAATTTCTAGAACGGCTGTATTTCATGAACAGGCCAATTGGTCTAAAATACATCTTAATGAAATATTCCCAACCACAAATTTAGACACTGAGCATAAAGATAAAATAAATAGAGAAGAACGCAATCACAACACACATAGAAACAAAAATAAAACATGGACAAATAGTCAACACAGAATAAAGACAGAGTCATTAACAAAAAAAGAGGCAAGATACCTACACGATAACGATAGCAAACTAGAAAAAACAATCAGATGTAACAGAAATCAGGTGCTAAGCAAATACAAAGATTACGTAATGTACATGGATAGCGAAGCATCAACGCCAAATACATACGAAGAAGTATTAAAGCTCCCCACTGAAGAAAGAAAAAGATGGGAATCAGCCATGGCTAAGGAGATGGACAGTCTACGAGAATTAAATGTATTCACACCTACTCCTGCACCTAAGGATAAAACTATTATAGGCACCAGGTGGATATACAAAATTAAAAATCTAGAAGAAGGCAACACATTGTACAAAGCTAGATTAGTTGCACAAGGTTATGCTCAGAAATATCCTGAGGATTACACAGATACGTATTCTCCCACAGTAAGAACTGAGAGTGTCAAGACAGCTTTAGTTATAGCATCTGCACTTAACCTTGATGTATTTCAATATGACATACAGACTGCGTATCTTCACGCAAAACTTGATAAAGAGATATATGTAAGGGCACCTCACAGTCAATACACAAACAAAAATGAAACTT
The DNA here is from genome assembly GCF_029215685.1 of Pituophis catenifer annectens. Classification (NCBI taxonomy): domain Eukaryota; kingdom Metazoa; phylum Chordata; class Lepidosauria; order Squamata; family Colubridae; genus Pituophis; species Pituophis catenifer. The sequence goes on along the minus strand of NW_027256881.1, from coordinate 317,980,682 downwards.
GGTTATTGAATAAAAGTTTGTACAGATTGAAACAATCTGGCAAACGTTGGTATGAATGTTTAGTCAAAGTACTCAAAACTATGAATTTCGATGCCACCACTGCAGACAACTGTTTCTTTGTCAAAAAGGAGGGTGATTCCTTAGAATTTGTGTTAATTTATGTGGATGATATTTTGTATATCGGTAAACATAAAGAAAAAAGAGATACATTTGTAACAAAATTAAATGAACATTTTTCTTTAAAATCATTGGGGAAGGTAAATAAATACCTTGGAGTTCAAATCAGTAAAACTAAAAAAGGATTCAAACTTTCTCAGAAAGATAAAATTATAGAGCTCCTAAACAAGTGCAATTTGAATGATGCTAAGTCTTGTGATACCCCTATGCAAACAGATTTCTTAAGGAACATAGATGAATCATCCCCTGAATTTAAGGATAATACACTTTACAGATCAGTTATTAGTTCCCTTTTGTATATTTCTAATTGGACTAGACCTGATATTGCTTTGCCCCTCAATCTATTATCCAGGTACGTTAGCAAACCATTAATGTATCATTGGGAAGCTGTTAAAAGAATATTAAGGTACTTAAAGCACAGCTTGGACTTTTGTTTACTACTGGAACCTAATAATGTCAAAGAGCCCGTTCTCACTTGTTACGGTGATGCGGATTGGGCAGGTGATACCATATGTAGAAAAAGCACATCAGGTTACATATTTTTTCTTAACGATTGTCCAGTTTACTGGTATACTGGAAAACAGGATTTAGTAGCTACATCAACAACTGAGGCAGAATATGTTTGTTTATCTAAAGCCTCCAACAATCTTGTATGGTTTAATGATTTGTTATCAAATATTTGGAAAAATCCTTCATTACCATTTGTCATACATGAAGATAATAAAGCTGCTATTGAGATATCTAGATCTGATGCTATTGGACAAAGATCCAGACATATAGATATAAAATTCAAGCACGTGAGACAATTATCTCAAGATGGATTTATTAAAGCAGTTCATTGCGAAACATCAGAACAAATAGCTGACATTTTAACTAAGCCTTTACCATCTAAACAGCACAAATATTTAACTTCTAAATTGCAAGTTTTGTATTGTTCTGAATCTGAATGTAATTATTGTTGTATATCGAATCGGCATTTAGAGGGGGATTTGTCACAAGTAAATGCCTTATTCTCTAATAGAGGAATTGTATATACACGGGGTATTAGGGGTTAATTTATTCTTCCTCTCCTAATTTATTCATATGTAACCACTCCCATCCTTTACTCCGCCTTGTTAATATAAAAGGAGTTGTATGCACCTCCTCCTTTGCTTCTATCTACTATCACTCAGAGAATATAGAATGCCTACTGTAAATAAATAGTGTTAATGTTTGAATACTTCATTCTTGAATCTTTTATTGAGTCTGATCCTTAAAATTACGCAACATGTTTTTTTTTTACTTTTAAAAGCATTTTTTCCTGCAACCTCTTCGGCCGAAAAGGCTGTAGAAAAAATGCTTTTAAAAGTAAAAAAAAAAAAAAAGTTGGTCGCGCCCACCCAGTCACATTACCCCGCCCCCCGGCCCACCAAGCCACACCCACAGAACCGGTAGTAACAAATTTTAGATTTCACCCCTGACAATACCCCAATTAAAGAACAAGCAACTACCAACTCAGACAAACAAGCTAATAGTAAACAGCCTGATCAAGGAATCACCAAGAACACTCCCACCAACACTGCCAGCCATTAGTATATAAACAGAACTAAATGCGAGCCAACAGTGTGCAGCGGCAGCCAAAAAAGCCATCACAATCCTAAATTGCATTAACAGAGGGATACAATCAAGATCAATTGAGGTACTAAAACCACTCTATAAAGCCTTAGTAAGACCACACCTAGAATACTGCATCCAGTTTTGGACACTGCACTATAAAAAAGATGTTGAGACTCTAGAAAAAGTGCAGAGAAGAGCAACCAGGATGGTTAGGGGACTGGAGACTAAAACATATGAAGAATGGTTACAGGAACTGGGCATGGCTAGTCTAATGAAGAGAAGGACCAGGGGAGACAGGATAGCAGTCTTCCAATATTTGAGAGGCTGCCACAGAGAGGAAGGGTCAAGTTATTTTCCACGTTCCCTGAAGGCCAGACAAGGAATAATGGATGGAAACTGAACAAAGAGAGATTCAACCTGGAAATAAGGAGAAATTTTCTGACAGTGAGAACAATCAACCAATGGAAAGCTTGCCTTTGGAAGTTGTGGGACCTTCATCACTTGAGATTTTCAGGAAGAGATTGGACTGCCATTTGTCAGAAAGGTGTAGGGCAGTGGTGGATTGCCCCTGGTTTGCATTGGTTCTATAGAACTGGTAGTAAAACCGGTGGGAGGCCCCACCCACTGACCCTGTTGTCACGTGCGCGGCCCTGTTGTGAACCGGTAGTAAAGAAGAGTAGAATCCATGCCTGGTGTAGGATCCCCTGCTTGGGTGGGGGGTTGGATTAGATTGCCTACAAGGGCCCTTCCAACTCTGTTAATCTGTAATATGTAACTCCCTTCTAGCCCTGATAAAGCCCTGATAAAGTTACCTAGTTGGGTAATGAAACATCTGTAAGAAAACAACCAAACTCAGAGAGCACCAAGGACCCCACAAGACAATGATCAGGAACAGATCTTCATGCATAAAATCTATCAATATGGTCAGTAAGAGTTAACAACACTTGATGGTATATGATAATCATCAACATACTTCTCTTCAGCCATTTAATTATAATTTAGAACCCCAATCTTTTGTAATAGTAATTTCCATTAAGGCATATAAGAGACATACAAAAAATTGACTGAGAAATTTGATTCTACACCTCTTAAACTAAACTATAATTTGGAATATGCATTTTTTTTCTTTTCACGATTACCCACATGTTATTTTATGAATCAACTTGCACTTCAAAATGAGAAACATGAAGAAATAAAGTATATATAAAATAAATCACATGAAAATGGGGCAAAATAAATTTGTAAATATATGGGAACAGGATTAAAAAAAAGAAAATTGTTGACTGATTTGGCCAATTCTGACTTATCAAAAAAATTACTCTGTATAACAACACAAAAATCATAAATAATTTAAAAGGGCATAGTCGTTGCATAGATAGCACTTGGAATTCTAAACTACTATAAAAGCAAATCAGAGTTATCTATGCAGCTATCATTAAATTGTCAGCAGATCAGAATAAATTATAGTTGTAAGAAATATGTATATGTTTTATTTGATGTTAATTAGGAAAAGGCAGAAAAATGTGTTGATGGTTATCATTTTTCAGTACTTGCAGTTCAATACCCATTTCCAAAGTACTTACATTGTTGGAGCTGGGAAATAAAATTGCTTTTCTAAATGTTATTATCTAAGCATATGTAGCTATTAAGGCAACAGAGAAAGGATGTTAAAAACATAGTCCCCATGGCTGTAAAAATGGTCTTTATGGCCACAAATATTAGCCTAACAAAAGATGTCAAACTATTTAGCTTCAGTTCCATCATAAATAAGAATAAATCTTTAGGATTGCTGGAAAGAAAAGACATGTAAACACTCTTAAATGTAGCGGTGTGGAGGCGTGAGTCAGAGAAAAGAGTTATCAGAAACTACTGTAATTATAACACAGTGAGGAATACCCTAAAGGCAATTCTAGGGGCAAATCAATAAGCCAAATATGTAATATTTTCTAGTGAAGTATATTTATTTATTAGATTTATACTGCACCTTTCATTCAGGAGCCCATTGTTCATTCAAAGGGACAAACCTAGGACTTCCTCCTTCCAATTTTCCCACAGCAGAAACTTGTTGAGATAGGCTGGACTGAGAGAAAATGACTGACCCAGGGCTACCTGGTGAGCTTTTGTGGTTGAGGCCCTGGGTCTCTCTGGTGTCACTCCAACAATACTGCACAGCTGAAGGGAGTTGACCCTCTTACCACACAAAGATGGCTCTGTTGCAGTAATGTTACTCCAAGATTGGCACATCTGTACAAGTATGCTTTTCTTTAAAGGAAGTGTTGTTTGCTTCAATTATCCACAGATCATGGTATATCTTTCATAGGAACAGAGGAATGCTTGTTAAAATTGAAAGTGTTTGTTTTCATGAATATTTTTGACAGTAATGAACAATGCCAATATGTTTTCTTCAGCATTTCTTGTTAATATGTTTACCTATTCATTTAAATTGTCCTCGGTTGCCCTTTCTCTCAGGTGCTCTTAAAGGCCTCTAATGTCATTATTATGCAGACTATTTGCTGCTTTGCTGCCTGCTAGCTCATTGCATATGAGCTTCATAGATGCCCTGGAGGCCTATGGCTGATACCAGATGTTTATAATACTTTTCCTTTTTTAAAAGCCCAATAGTAGAATGAGTACTCAGCCCAAATGCCTGGATTCACTGATGCAGCTTCCACTTAGCTTCCATGCCCAGTTTGGTTGTGCACAGTGACAAAATTAGCAAGCTGCATAACCCCAAAGCATCTTTCAGTGCACAGAGTCTCTAGCAATTGAATCCTTCCTCCCAGCTGCAGTCAACTAGGAAAATTTTGAGAAAACCTCTGTTGGAATCCCGCTGTTCCTTCATTGGCATCCCCATTTAGCAGAATGTACATTTGTCAATACAACTAAAGCCATCAAAAGTATCTTGAAAGAGATGCTTAAAGTCCAAAAACATGGTCAAATATACCAGTAGCAGAGATTTCCGAGTTTTCTGTCCTCAAAATGGAAAAACAATCTGAAGGAAAGAAGGATTCTATTTCCCAAGTAGCCAGTAAGATAAAAGCATAGAGTCCTGATGTGAGCTTTTTTAGCTATAGTCAATTGACCAAGAAAAGTGATGTTTTGCTCTACAGAATTCTGTAGAGCAGAAAGTTTAATCAAATTTAAACTTTGATTAAAAAAATTCACCAGGATTCAGATCAGTGGTGGGTTGCCCCTGGTTCAGACCGGTTCGCAAGAACCGGTAGTAAAACCGGTGGGAGGCCCTGCCCATCGCCCCAGATGTTGTCATCACGATCTGCGCATGTGCAGAAGCTTCCCGTTGCGAACCGGTAGTAAAGGTAAGTAGAACCTACCCCTGATTCAGATCCAGCATTACCTTGGTTTAAATCATGTTTTGGTGTTCTTAAAGAATACAGGTAGTCCTCAATTTACAGCCATTTGCTTAGTGACTGCTACAATAGCACTGAAAAAGTGGCTTATGATTGTTTTTTCACAATTAGCATGTAGCAGCATACCCATGGTCACATGATCAAAATCCACATTCTTGGTAACTGGCATGTACTTATGCTTGTTGCAGTGTCCTGGGGTCATATGATCATCTGCAATCTTCTTATAAGCCAGGCAGAAACCAGATTCACTAAACAACTGTGTTACTCACTTTACATCTGCAATGATTTGCTTAACAACTGTGGCAAGATAGGTCGTAAAATGGGGCCAACTCACTTAACAACTGTCTTGCTTCTTTTGGGCTCAGTTGTGGTTGTAAATTGAGGATTCTCTGTATTGCAAAGGCATTCAGATATTTATTCTTACTTTGTAACTGGATCAGGTTACAACATCTTGTCAAACAAAAGGGAATTATGTACATTAGCAATCCTAACAGTAAATGACTGCATAATGTGGTAACCTTGCCTTCTCCCTGCCCTAATGGATGTAATTTTCGGGCACCACTTCACAAGGGCCTTTGATAGCTGTTTTTCCTTCCAGCTTGAGAAGCTGCATTATAATTTTGTATGAAATTCAAGTTCAGTGTGGCTATAATATCTTATGAATAATTTACACCAACAGCCTTTCTGTGGCAGAAGACTAAACTAATTAGGACCTGAAGGAATTTCCATGTGTTTTAGCCACACTATATCTTCAAGATTTTATCATTTCAAAGTCAATGAGTCTAACGTCAGGCTTCTTATGTGTTAATGGCACCAGCAAAAACAAGTTTCATACTCTTACTTAGGTCTGAGAATGGAAACAATTAATGAGCTAAGACAGCATGGGCAGGCTGTCTGTGGGTGTCCATCTGCTTATCAGATACTAAACATTTGCAATCTTGACTTAAATGACACCGTTTTGTTATTCCATTTCCCAGTTTCCCCCTTTCTTTCTTTCTTTCTTTCTTTCTTTCTTTCTTTCTTTCTTTCTTTCTTTCTTTCTTTCTTTCTTTTTTTAAAAAGGGGAGGCTAATGGATGACTTTTATCAATTGTCCAATGCAGCTGCTTTTAATAAATGTTTGGAAATGACAAAATTCATCTCTCATGGCATCAAATTGAAAACTCTAATTAGACCTGGAGTCAAGGAAGATTTCTTAACCCTGATCCTTCTAATATATTTGGTCTACCCTAACGTGTAGGGAATTCTGGCAGTTACCAGTCTACTTGCAATAGAGCCTACTCTTTGGGAAGATTGTCTTAAGGATGCTCATTTGGGATCTGTTCCTACCTGTTGCTCTGTTCTCAATGGGAAGTTTTGCTCCAAATTGTCAGAGCATCTGAAGATCAGCAGGCATTTCCACTTTGTGGAATAGCAAAGCACTTAGACTTATATACCGCTTCACAGTGCTTTACAGCCCTCTCTAAGCATTTAGAGATTGCCCCCAACAATCTGGGTCCTCATTTTACCAGTCTCAGAAGGATGGAAGGCTGAGTCAACCTTGAGCCTGGTGAGAAATCGAACTAAATTGGAGGCAGATGGCAGTCGCCAGAAGTAGCCTGCAATACTGCATTCTAACCACTGTGCCACCGCAGCTCTTCATATACTTCATACACTTACTCAGAATACTTCTGAGATACCTTTTAGATCTACATTTGTATTAATGTAAAGTTATAGAGCAATATTTCTCAACCTTGGCAACTTGAAGCTGTTTGGACTACAATTCCCAGAATTCCCCATCCAGTCATGCTAGCTGGGGAATTCTGGGAGTTGAAGTCCACACAGCTTCAAGTTGCCAAGGTTGAGAAACACTGTCATAGAGAATGGTTCAGAAAAGCTTCATAGGATCGTTTTTTGTTGGCCTGTGGAAAGATAACCCATGCCAAACTGTTTTCCTGATAAAATGCTATTGAGTTTTGTACAGTGAAATTGTCAACATAATGTATTGTATTGCATCTTATTGTACTAATACTCTAAAACATGCATTAAAGATACTGAAGAGTTTGAGAGGAAGGAGAGCCCAGTCTCTTTGACGGGGCCTTTTGTCATATCATAATATTCTCCCTTGATAGTTCACACATCAAAGCAAGTAATGGAAATGGATGGAGATGAAACAGGGACAATAGTTGCCAAGCTAAATAAAAGGCTTTCATTAAATATGAAGGTCAACAACATCCCCTGGAAAGTTGGCTGTGAAAACCAACTTTGTGTGAAAACTTATCCTCTCTTACGTTTTCTGTCTCAAAGGGGCAATTACATCCCCAACATTCATTTCAACTTTCAGGAATGAAAAATAAACATGGCCCAAACATGGCCATGCGCATCAGCAAAACCATTACATTTGGGAATCTATCACATAGGCTGAGATAAGCAACTTCCTTTAATTTGGGGCAGCACTTAAAATTTAAAAATGGCCCTTCAGGACCATGTATGTGTACGGTGGCAACACAGGAATGTTAGTGAAAAAGGCACGGCCAGAATACTGAGCCCATGTATCTTTATTCAGTGTCGGTTGGTGGGTTTTGAGGAGAAATGGAATCACGGGGCTGGAAGCGATCTTGGAAGCGTTCAAATCCTTGCCCAAGCCAGGAGTCTTTATACCTTCCTAGATAAAAGGTTTTCCAACCATTTTTTTTTTAAAAAAAAAAAAACTTCCAGACCAGAGATGGAGCATCCAGGGCTCTGGGAGGCAAGCTGTTTCATCGGTTAATGGTTCTCACTATCAGGAAATTCCTCCTCATTTCCAGGTTGGATCTCCCTCTGATGAGCTTCTACCCAATGCTTCTTGTCATGCCCTGAGGAGCTATGGAGGATAAATCAACCACCTTTTCCCTGTGACATCTCTTCAAATATTGGAAGACTGGGTGTTCTCTAAGCACTCTCTTTTTAAGGCTAAACATATCTAATTCCCTTAGCTGTTCATCATACGATTTAGCTTCCAGATCCCTTATCACTGTGATGGCGAACCTATGGCACGCATGCCCAAAGTGGCATGCAGAGCCATGTCACCTGGCATGCACAGCATTGCCTGTTCTTCTTCTGGGTTTCTGATGCGTATGTGCACGCAACACTCAGCTGGCTTTTGTGCATGTGGCAGTGCCAGAAACTCAAAGAGCTGGTCTTCCATTTTCTCACGTGAGCATGCACGCCAGCCAGCTGATTGTCGCGGACGCATGCAAGCCAGTAACCAGAAGACTAGCTTGCCAGCACACGTGCGCACCAGAAACCAGAAGTTCATTTTCCAGCATGCGCATGCCCCCTGGGCAGCTCCTCTTCTGGGTTGTGACCCTGATGAGTGTGCATAGTGCCGAAAAGGTTTGCCATCATTGCCTTATCATCTTTGTAGACCCCTTACTATCTTTGTACATTGTATGTGCATTAAAATCTGTAATGCCTTTTTCAAAATAATCTATTAATACTAAAGTGCTGCTGAATGTTTGTGCTGAACTTGATTGTTGTTACTGAAATTAGATGGTTGTCTTCTGGGGCAGAAAAAAAATTGGAGCTAAAGGTCAAATGTAGTTCATTGGCTATGGGTTCCCTATTCCTGCATAAGTGCTGTAGTCCTTGAGAACTGTATGATAAGCATGGAGCAAATCAAGGTGATAGACAACCCATTGGAACATAAGAATCTGTCTTGTATCTACTCTGCCTGTCTGATCTCATAACCCATTTTTATTCAAGCCTTTCCCAATTCAGTATCACTGTGTATTTTTGGATTATTTCTCATCATCCCCAGTCAAAGGCTAGGCAAGGTGGTAATTGTAGTGCAAAATATCTGAAGCCCTGAGATTAATAAAAGCTTTATTGCTCTATTAAGACTGTCACTTCTCCCTTTTTCTCAGATCAAGATTGTTCTCAAAGTAATTGCTTGCCTTTAAAGATAACTTTCAAACAATTTCTTCATTTTCAAAATATTTGAAATTTGATAAATGTGAACATGAACTGAATGATAATTTAAGTGGCTGTCAACATTTACTGATGTATTTTTGAGTTTCTGGAAATTCACAATACTGCTAATAAGACTATGACTATGTGGAGATATTAACCAAATATTGGAACTTCTTCTATTATCTCCCCTTTCAGGTAGGAAAAGGAACAAAATGTTCCCAAAATGGAGCAAAATTTAATTTAAACAATCCTATATATTACCTCAGATGAGTTCACATTTATGGCTTAAGATGATGATTAATTGGCTGAATCCAGTTGCAATTGTGCTTAGATTAGACACTTTGAAATCAATAGAACAAGTGAATCTTAAATTCTAATTTAAATTCTAATTATTTCACACCTACTAAAATATGTATAATTAAGTGTATATCCATCCCAATAAAATTTAGGATGCAATTCTGCACACAACAATCCTGCTGTTTTATGCTGCAATAAATATATTAGTATTTAAGATTCTGTAGGATACTTTTTCAAGGTACACAACTAGCTTGTCAGAAGTTTTGAAAAATCCAAAAGAACAAAATCTGGACAAGTGTTCTATTGCCTCATTCGAGATACATCAATCCTTTCAACTTGATATTTTGTGACTGGATGTTATGCTTGCTTTTCTCTTTGGCTGCTCAACCTGGCCGCATGGGTTTTCTTTTGGTAGCATTTAGTTTCCTTTGGTATCACCTTTGCTCTGCTCTTGCTAAATCTGCCTTGCTGGACAAGATCTAACTGAGAAATCGTTATGTTGACCTTAGCCTCAAACAGCATTGCCCTTGCCTGCATTTTTAATTGTAAGAATTTTCATTAAATATTTGGGGTCAACTACAAGCATCACCTTTAGGAACATATCACCTAGTTATGCCATAGGTTGCAATGGTTAGTATATATTAACTGGGTCTCCTAATTAGTGTGCCATAATAAACTCTTAGTGTATCATGATTAGAAAGAAATCATGCATAAAGGAATCACTGCTGTATACACATCTTGGCAAGACTGTAACTTTGTGATAGTGTCCCATTTGTTTTCAGTTAGATTTAATCAGTGCTATTAATTCAGTCCATGGCAATTAATCTTGGCTGATCAAAGTACAAGAATGAACCAAGGGACTGAGCTGACATTGTGATGAGATATATTGCTGATAGAGCAGAAGCATGCAATAAGCTTAGTTAGCTGTGAGAATTGTGAAGGTGTCCTCTTAAACGGCAAGCAAAGAACCAAATATGCAGATGTTTACTATCTTCCTATGATAACTCTGGAATAACATGGGAATTGTTAATCACATAAATAGCTAAAGTTCTGTGTTTTGTAAGTGTATGTTTGTGTTAGAAGCTTTGCTAGAATGGGATACAATACAGAAAATAATTATTTTCTAACATATACCCTTCTATGTAACCTTGTGGCAATATATGTGGCTAATCACCAACCTGTCCTTAAATGAGAAGAAGCTGCGTTGCTTATTCTGATTAGAGCTGCAGCTGATATCTGAATTTGTTTCAGGTAAGCTATTTTTGATGGTCTTAGAATATTTCATGAAGAGCTCATAATCAAGTTTAATTTAATTTTCAACCCAGATGAATGCAATTGTCGCCATCTGAGATATGTTTGTGTCTAGCTTTTCTTTTTTCTGTTCATATTTAGTTACATGGTGCTCATTGCATAGTGAATGGGATGATGTTACATCATCTAATCAGTTCACATTTAAATGGATGCATAAGTATCTGCATGAGAAGTTTGTAATAACTAGAAGAAGCAAAAAAAAGAATTATGTGAAACGTTTTGAAATACAACTACTAGATCCACTACCCACAAAATGGGACATCAATACTGGATGTCCCATTTTGCCATTGGGAAATCAAATGAGGCCATTAGAGGCACCTTTAGGGTGGTAGGACAGAAAAATGAAGGATCCAACATGACAAATTGGCTTGTTCAACTAGAACTAGAAATTTCTAGGTTCAGATTTTTATTGAACAATGAAGATTCAGTAAATCATTCTCTCACCCTAATGTACAACACAGAGAGGAGAGGAGATAAGGGAAGAAAAGTGCATAATCTCCTGAGTTCCTTAGAGGAAGGATTAATCTCTTTAAGAGAGTGAGTACATGCATCATGACTATTTGAAAAACTGCCTATACACTTATAAACGATGCAGGTAGAGTTGTAAAAAAAAAAGTTAGTTTATTAGCAGCTACAATCAGCATTTTGACTTTTGCCTTAAATAATATTTCTGCAGAGAATGAATACAATATGTTCCTCATTATTTGCTCCATAAAAACACAAATATAATATCCTATTATTGTTGAAGCTTCTGAGACATTTAAAAGGTTACGTCCATATAAACCCCATCAGGAGCTGTCAATGCACAATAAGGATTGGCGAGGTATTGGTTAGGTATTAGTACATAGAACACTTCCTGTGTCAACTATGCTGCCCACAAGTACAATGGAGGCAGCCAATTGTTAATTGATTGGCTATGCTGCATGAAATCAGTATTGAGGTGAAGAAAAAAAACCATGCCCTTCATCTCACGTAGGTGAATAGCATGTCTCCTGGGAGATATGGATTTTCAATCTGTTAACTTTCTTGAAGGTTGTGAAGACCTTCTGTTGCAGTAAACTTTTAGTAATTAATGGTGGAGGGACTCCTTATTACCCTGTTTCCCCCAAAATAAGACCCAACTGGAAAAAAAGTCCTAGCATGATTTTTCAGGATGCTCATAATACCCCCAAAATAAGCCCCAGTTAAGATTGTCAGCCAGATGGGTACATTTAGTACCGTATTTTCCCAAAAATAAGACCTAACCAGAAAATAAGCCCTAATGTATCTTTTGGAGCAAAAATTAATATAAGACCTGGTCTTATTTTCAGGGAAACACAGTAGAATTTTATACATTACATTTTATTATATTTTTTCATGAATTGGATGAATTTTCTGGGAACTGTTGGGGTTTTTTTTTTTGCCCAGGCTTTCAAGCTGGGAGGCATACCATTGTTGTATAGATATATAGCATAAACAAATAAACATCCATCTTGAATTGGCCTTGCCTATTTTTGAAGAACAGCACTTCAGAAAATATAAATAGCCTGGGATAGGATATATCAAAGGGCAGAACTGTAACTGGCAATGCTTCAGGAATTTTTGCTATAAGACAATTATTGTGACTGAGACACAGGAGGGATGGGTGGAGCGGCTTCCAAAAATAGAGATGAATGAAAAATATTTTTAATGTGCCCTTTAGTTATTAGTTTGATCTCAGGGAGCACTTGTCATCCTCTTGGCTGGAAACTGTATTGAAAATGCTTGGTTGGTTCTGAAGTCTTTTGTAATAAATTTTTCCTATTCAACAGTTAAGACTGGCATATATAAAATTTACTATAACCTTCTCTTTCCTATTTCAGGAGACCAGTGATAAAAGAAACATTGCCATTGAACAAAAATAGACTTCAGCAGTCTTCACATTCTTTGGACTTCCATCTCTTTAGAGCTGGAATTAGACATGGAAGTTTTAAGACCTTGTTTTTCAATGACTGCTGCAGTCATTCTAACAATTAAAAAATTGGCTGACAAGGAAAGAATCCAAAGAATAATATTTCAAAGTAGCAAAACATTTGAAGAAGACACATGTCCTTTGAATATTGTAGAGTTGCCCAGAATGTTTGCCCATCCTGATTTTTATATTCGGAAGTAGCACTGATGATGGAGAAAAGAAATATTTATTATAAAAATTTTAAATCTGCAAAAGTTCAGCTGTTTTCAAGATTGTTTGCTGCTACTGTTTCCCCATCAGTTACTGATCTGACATTATTTTTAAATAAGACACTTTTCTAAATTGATCCCACCCCATCAGGGATTACATAGGCAACGGAATAATGCTGTAATGCTATAATAGTGTAAATGGTGCTTTATTTATTCATTTAGTTTGAATGCTACCTGACCCCAGCCAACTCTGGGTGGCTCACAATCATAAAACAACTGGAAAAAAAATAGAAATATGAAAAATAACCCAAAGAAATACATATATAACTGCAAAATAATGACAAGATTGTAACAACAAATCCAACAACAATAACAAAACCATCACAGCAGGGATGTTATATTTATTGGTGTTACTGAGGTCAAACCAAGTCATTATAATGTAATGACTTTTGAAAAAATCATACATAATCAGCCAATGGTCACCAGCAACAAATGATGCCTACTCAAATAATGGCAACACTATTGCTTCTTTTTGCATTATCGGTAACCCCTGAAATATTGTTGAAAGAGAGAAAGGTTTCATAGAGATAGAAATATTCACAAAAATTGTACCACTCTTCTGTTTTATTCCTAACGTTTTGCTGTGGACTGTTCTGTACATGGAACATTTGCACATTACAGAGATCCCATGACATCATTTTGTTACCTTTTGTTCCCCCTGAATTTGACCTATGGAATAGTCTTGATATTCCTGCTGCTGTATAAATTAACAAAATGCCATGCTTTTACTCTTGAATAGTAATCAAACTGCCAAAGCATCTGCCTTTACAAATTGTTGCAAACATTTTTCTGAAATAGCTTTTTGAGACTGCAGGTGGATGAGAATGCTGTTCTATGAGAAACATTTTATAGGCACCAGAAAAAAAAAGTGTGCTGTAAAGAATATGCTAGACTCCTTCATAATGGGTTTTATATTTGTCTCTGTGTGTGCCTCCTGGCAACCACCTGGACTAGTTCCTGTAGTTTTCTAGGTAAGATTTTCAAAGTGGTTTGCTATTGCCTTCTTCCTAGGGCTGAGAAAGATTGATCACCCCGCTGGCTTCATGACGAAGGTGGGACTAGAATTCATGATGTCTCAGTTCCTAGCCTGGTGCCTTATTCACTACACCCAACTGGGTCTTAGTTTTTTAGGCATGGAAGAAAAGATGAGTGATAAAATATATGTTGAAAATATACAACCCTAAAATATTCTAGGTAGCCCCTTCCTGGAATGTTCCTTCTTGGTGCAACCACCAACTAAATCTGCTTGCTCAGGAAAGAGTGGGATCTCTACAATATGGTGGCCCCTGTTCCCTCGCAGGCAGTCCTAGAGCAGACAATGGTCAACAGTACTGATAACTGCTCAAAGGGCAACATAATGAGGATCCTCCATGTCAGAAGTCATCAGTGAGAGTAACCAGTGCCATTTTCATCCTGTGCCCAAGCACAGCTTTTGGTTTCAGAGAGGAAAAAAAATGTGCTGATTAATTACATTTGCTGATGGATTAATAGCCTATAAACAAAGGGGGAAAAATTGCCCTGGGGATATAAGATGATTTATTACTGCTTACAAAGAGAAGTAGCTTTAACTTTTTGTTCCAGAAGTTCAATTACTTTTTACTCTGCATGTGTTATACTCTACTATTGTTATTTATTATGTAGATGTGTTACTATTGTAAGATATCCAGACTTGGGCCATATATGCCCTGTTCTTGATTTGCAGTTGATGGAATTTCTTGGTTAGAAGTCAGAGCTATCAATCATAAGGCTATGTTTTCCCTCTTCTTTTTGCTGCCTGGCGATTTCATGAAATCCTAGAATGTGAGGGACCTTGGAGATCATTTACTCCATCTCTCTACCCAGGGCATAATATATTACAATTGCATGTCCACTAGGTGTCTACCATCATCTATTTGCATACTTTAAATGAATAGATGAAGCGGTCTATTCCATTAACGAACAGCCCTTAACTTCTTTCTTATATCCATTTGAAATCTCCTTCCTTGTAATTTAATCCCATTGCTTCTTGTCTTGTTTCTGAACAAATCCTGCCTTCTACATGACACTCTTTTAAATAGTTGAAAACAGTTATCATGTTTGATAACTGGAGAAGAGCCTAATGCTGGGAAAGATTGAGGGCAGAAGAAGAAGGGGAAGACAGAGAACGAGGTGGCTGGATGGAGTCATTGAGGCAGTCGTTGTGAGCTTAAATGGACTCCAGAGGATGGTAGTGGACAGGAAGGCTTGGAGGAATGTTGTCTATGGGGTCACAATCAGTCGGACACGACTTCGCAACTAACAACAACAACAATCATGTTTGTAGGCTTCTCTTTTCCAGACCAATCATAAGAGGCTCTGACAATTTTTTTCTCATAGATTTTTCCTTCTAAGGCCATGCTTAATTTTATTGCTCTCACTTGGACAAATTCCAGCTTTTCAATATCCTTTTATAAACATTGGTACCTAGCAAGATTATCTTTGGGGAGAGGGTGTCAAAACAAGTCAAAGTGGTGACTTGCAATAATGTCCCACACACTACTATTTCTTGCTGCCCTTACCCATGGGAAAGCAAAAATGCGTTCTTTGTTGGCCATTTTTCTACCCTAAAAATATTTATACATTAGCCAAGGAAGCTTTGGGACCACAGAAAAGGACCTGAATTTCATATTAATTTGGAGTACTGAACCAAAACCCATCCAATAGAAAATGTGACATTTATACGTCTTTGTTGTGCACATTCTTTGACATTGCCAAATGCTTTAAATCACTTCAGGAGGTGGTTGGACTAGAAAGTTAAATCAGTCAGGAAATAAATATAGCAGTGAGATAAATGGGGGAAGCACGGGTAATGAACATTTTCAACAAATTGCTGCTTCCCCCCCCACCCCCTAGAGATTGTTCTCAGGAGGCAGAGTTTTAATGAGGTAATGCATTGTGCTCACATGGAATTGGCTTTGTGACATTCAGCAGCTTGTTAAGTTTTCACTTGATTGTGATGTTATGACAGTGGCAAAGTGATTCTTGATTGGCTAGATCAGAGAGCAATCAAAAAGAAGAAAATGTTTGTTGAAGATAAATATAGAACTAGAGCGACAACACAGTGAAGAAACATCAACTACCACATACAAGAGAAACGACAAAGTGTTCAAGGGGAGGTTTTGACGTTTTGTTTTCCTTGAAAAACAGCCTTTTGATACAAAAAAATTCACTTGAAAACATCTTTAGCCTTAAGCAAATGCTGATTTATGGCAAGATCTGTTGAACTGAAAAAAAAAAAAAACCCAAAATCCAACCCTGTGTTCTGCTGTATAGTACAGGTAGTCCTTGAATAACAACTGCAATTAGGACCAGAAATCCGATCATAAGTCATTGAGGTCATATGTTGAGGCATCCACACAATCAGATCTTTTTTTCATACTGGTGGTTAAGCAAATCACCATGATCATTAAGCAAATGGCAGAGCCATTAACTTAATCCATTCTTCTGAATAGCAATAGCAATAGCAATAGCACTTAGAGTTATATGCTGCTTCACAGTGCTTTACAGCCTTCTCTAAGTAGTTTACAGAGTCAGCATATTGCCCCAACAATCTGGGGCCTCATTTTACCCACCTCGGAAGGCTTTTACTTTTTTACTTTACTTTACTTTATTTTGGATTTATATACCGCCCTACTCC
Organism: Pituophis catenifer annectens; assembly: GCF_029215685.1. Lineage (NCBI taxonomy): Eukaryota > Metazoa > Chordata > Lepidosauria > Squamata > Colubridae > Pituophis > Pituophis catenifer. The sequence continues at coordinate 317,964,150 of NW_027256881.1, read as the reverse complement.
CGAAGGACTCAGGGCGGTGAACAGCCAAAAGATAAAACACACATAATACAAAATTTAAAAAACAATGTAAAAACACATTAAATAATTTGGCCCATACAGATTAAAACACCCCTATTGTTTTAAAACAAATTTAAAATTGACAATTAAAAGGAAGTTAGGCCAGGCCAGCCTGTTGAAATAAAAAGGTCTTGAGGGCACGGCAGAAAGTGCGTAAATCCGGGATCCTCCGTATCTCCGGGGAGAGCTCGTTCCAAATGGCAGGTGCCCCCACAGAGAAGGCTCTCCCCCTGGGGGCCGCCAGTCGACACTGTTTGGCCGACGGCACCCTGAGGAGCATGGGAACGCCACATCGCTCCCATAACCACCCGCGTGGTCGCATTCTGGACCAGTTGGAGCCTCCAGGTGCTCCTCAAGGGGAGCCCCATGTAGAGAGCATTACAGTAGTCCAGGTGGGAAGTGACAAGGGCATGAGTGACCGTGTGTAAGGAGTCCCGATCCAGAAAGGGATGCAACTGGCGGATCAGGCGAACCTGATAGAAAGTCTCCCGGCCACAGCAGTCAAATGCTCTTCTAAAGACAGCCGTGAATCCAGGAGGACACCCAAGTTGTGAGCCCCCTCCATGGGGGCCAACGCCTTGCCCCCAATAGTCAGTGATGGCACCAACTGAATATATTGGGATGCCGGAAACCACAGCCACTCGGTCTTGGATGGGTTGAGCCTGAATCTGTTTCTCCCCATCCAGATCCGCATGGCCTCCAGGCACCGGGACATCACTTCAAGGGTAACATTGAGGTGGTCTGGCGTGGAGATGTACAGCTGAATGTCATCAGCATACTGATGGTACTTCACCCCAAAACCACGGATGATCTCACCCAGCGGCTTCACATAAATGTTGAACAGAAGGAGCGATAGGACCGACCCCTGTGGCACCCCACATACAAGGTGCCTCGGGGTCGACCTCTGCCCCCTGCCAACACAGACTGCGACCAGTCAGAGAGAAAGGAGGAGAACCACTGCAACACGGTGCCCCCCACCCCCAACTCTTCCAGCTGGTGCAGCATGATACCATGGTCGATGGTATCAAAAGCCACTGAGAGGTCTAATAGGACCATGACAGAGGAACAACCCCTGTCCTGAGCCCTCCAGAGATCATCAACCAATGCGACCAATGCCATTTCCGTGCTGTACCCAGGCCTGAAGCCCGACTGAGTCAAGCTTGAGCTGGTGAAACTGAAACTGCTGATTTGCAGATAGCCGGCAGGCAGCAGAAATAGCCTGCAGTACTGCATTCTAACCACTGCACCACCTCTGGGGGAACCTGCAAAAAAAGTTGCAAACCAGGATCACGTGACTGTGGAATGCTGCAACCAGCTATAAATGCAAACTGGTTGCTAAGTGACCAAAGTGCGATCATAAAAGTGCAAGGTGGGATGCGGCATTTTGTGATGGATGCAAGGGCTTTTCAGGCTGCAAAGGACCCATTCCGATGTCCTCGTAACCTTGAAAGATCATAAAACCACCCGTCACAAGTTGAGGATTATCTGTATGCCTTTACTTTACATATTTTCCCCTCTAAGCAAGAATGCAATTGACCAAGACCCAGAGCAGTTGCCAGCTGGAATGGTGTGTCCTTTCCAAAGAAACTGTCCTGTTGCAGGAAGTCAGTAGTTTTTATCTGATTAGACATGATGAGGGCCTGGTGACAACAACTGAAGCAGGGTACTTGCAGCTGTAGTAGGACAATGATACTATTTTGTTCTCCAGCAGTTTTCAGAGGAGATAGTTTTGCCTGCAGGCTTGATATTATTAAAGGTATTGTTATGGGGTGGGGGGGTGAGAGGGTGGGAGAAAGAGAGTGAGAGAGAGAGATTGTTATAGTTACATGGTTTCTGTTGATCATGTTTCCATAAAAATTTGGAAAATTTAAAGAAGAATGGCCTTTTAAAAAAATATTCTAAGAAAAATGGTAAAGGATAATTGTAATTAAAACTTCTTCTTAAAACACATTACACCTATATAGGGATTATTTATTTTAAATATTTGTATTCTATCTCCTATAAATTCTGTTTGCAATACTGTGTATAATAAACAGTAGTCAAGATCCAGTCTTCATAAATCAAGTTTTTAATTATGCAAAAATGCTTCTATGCATATACCCTTGTCATTAATACCTACTAAACCACCCAAAGGCAGGACAAGAAGCAATGGATGGAAACTAATCAAGGAGAGAAGCAACCTAGAACTAAAAAGAAATTTCCTGACAGTTAAAACAATTAATCAATGGAACAACTTGCCTCCAGAAGTTGTAAATGCTCCAACACTGGAAGTTTTTAAGAAGAGATTGGGCAACCATTTGTCTGAACACTAGAAGACTTCCAAGGTCCCTTCTAACTCTGTTATTCTGTTAATATGCATTCATCATCAACCTCATCATCAAAGTTGTTCATGAGAGCTGCAAAGCCATCAAGCCATCTTTGAAAACCCACTAAGGTAACTGAAGTTCTTTAATTGGGAGATAGAGTAAGACATGAATTCTTATAAATGGGGAAATGGTCCATCTAAAATTCCACAGAGCTGCAACACATGAAAGAAAAAAAAAAAAGGACTTGTGGTTTAAAATATAGAGAAGTTGAGCAGAAATGAATAAGCTCATCATTTGGTTACTTAACAACTTCATAGGATCAGACTAGAGTGAACCAAAGCAATATTGAAGCACCGCTAGCATAAAAATAGCTTTAATGGGGGGAGGAGAGGGGGGAGAACCAAGCAGGAAAATAAGTGGTTTTATCTATTGCAGAGTTAGATCAGTGGTGAAATGCTCCCAGTTTGGACCGGCTCAGGCGAGTAGGTAGCAATGATGGCCGGTGGTTCGGAGAACTGGTAGCAATGGCAGCTGGAGGCTCCGCCCACCCACCCTCCCTCCCCATTCCCCGGACTCAGGGAATGCACCATTCTCCGGACTCCTACTGCTCACCTTTCTCCCGCGGCTGGCTGTCAGGGAAGGCAAGCGCCCAAAAGGTACCGGAGTCACTCACTCTCCTTCTTGAATGAGCTGCTCTGATCCGTGTGCCAGCTGCGCAAGCACACACCCAACCTGCCGCTGAATTAAATAAACAGTGTGTACTTGCGCAGCTGGCACGTGGACCAGAGTGGCTCATTCAAGGAGAGTGAGTGACTCTGGTACCTTTCGGGTGCTTGCCTTCCCTGACAGCCAGCTGCGGGAGAAAGGTGAGCAGTAGGAGTCCAGGGAATGGGGCGGGTGGGTGGAGCCACGGGAGAAAGAAATTTAAAAAGTTTTCCTACCGGGTTCTGTGGGCATGGCTTGGTGGAAGGGGGTCTTGGGACTGAGTGGGCGTGGCTGTGACATCGAGTTGGCCACACCCACTCAGTCACAGGACACCCCCCCCCACCAAGCCCACAGAACCAGTAGGGGAAAATTTTAGATTTCACCCCTGAGTTAGATGGTAGGTCTACTGAGATGTACTTGTAAATAGATAAATTTTTAGTAGATCAAAAAATGCTCAGAAAGGTCACATTCACCAAATTAGCCAAGTGGCAATTTTAAGCACTGTTTCTATGAATGCATTTGCATAGACTTCTTCTATGTTAGCAGGTACTACATTTTATTATTTTTGCACAAAACAAGGTAGATATCATTGGAATACCCCTACTGAATACGCTCCATAAGTGTTGGCAAATCTATGGCACGTGTGCCAGAAGTGGCACACAGAGCCCTCCCTGCTGGCACGTGGGCTGTCGCCCCAGGTCAGATCTCCATGGCATTTCTTTTGTGAGTTTCTGTTTCCCTGCAAATGACGAAACAGAAGCTCACAAAAGAAGAAGATCTTACCTCTTGCCATGCTGCCGGTGTTGGGATGCCCCACCTCCCGCCGGCCAGCTGGTATCTGCTGTGCATGTGTGCATGTCCATGCATGCATGTGTGCATGTCCATGCATGCATGTGTGCATATCCATGCAGGCATGCGTGCATGTCCATGCATGCACACATTTATGCATGTTCACACATGCACACCTGCATGTCCTCACATGCACACGTTCATGCACACACCTTTCAGTTTGCGCATGCGCACATGCACAGTTGGGCACTCGGTGCCTAAAAGGTTCGCCATCACTGCTATAAATTGAGGATGGCAGGTGTAGGTGACTCCTTGACATGACAGTGACAGTAAGCAAGTGTCACTTGCAAACTCACACAATGCACTTTGCATATTTTTTTTATGAAGGGTGGGTCAGCTAAACTCCCTTTTTGCATCTCTTCTGCTCTCTGAGTTTTCTTCAGCCAAGTGTAGAATAATATATTTTAGAAATGGATTAATGATCAAACAAACAAACCAACAGTAGCATTTCTTTATCCTGAAAAGAAGATTTCTGGAGGAACAATAAGAAGAGTAGTAGCTTTAGTTGTTGCCTGGTGTGATAGCTTTTGATATAAAGGGAAGGAAGGGGATTAAATAGAGTAGCATTCAGTCAGATGAGTGTTGCTTTTCTAGAAATTGAAATGATATTGTAAGAGAAGAGGCAGAGCTTGGAGGTGGAGTCAAGAGAGGAATCAGTCTGGAGTTGATCCAAGTCCACCCCTCTTGAATTCCATTGACTCTTATCCAGTGCCAATTTAGTGCTGATGGTTAGTTGACTACATTCTTGTGTTTAGGCACAAGCAATAAATCTTCTTAACTGCACTATAACTTGTGGTCTTGATTTTTCGTGCCCAACAGATATGCTTAAATCATCTTTCAGTTTTAAATGTGCTTTATTTATTTATTATTAATTCATTCACTTTTAAAAAGTTTTTTTTTCTCTTCTCATCTAACTTTTTCTCCATCTGGGATGGCTAATGTGGTATTTTTAATTGCAATCACAGAATTCAATCTAAACAATTGTATTTTATTGTTTTATTTTAATTGGTTCCTGCTACAGGGAGATAAAACCAACCAAGGCTTTCAGTTTTCATATGATTGTTACTTTTCCATCACTTCCGAACAATCCATTTGGTTATTTTATTTTTTGGGGTGGGGGAGGGGGTGGGGGAGGGGTATTGCTATCAAAATTGCACATCTAATTAAAGGACTAGTTGCTTGGCAGATATTCTTTTAAATGCGTAACTGATTATCTCCTTCCTGTAATTGCGGGTTTGTCTATCTAAATTTCCACCGAGTTGGCAGCCAATGAAATACTATATCATTCTTTAATTAATCATTTCATCTGTAGCGTTTGAGAGCCAAAGATACTTCACTTTCTGTACTAATACATTTTCCTCACATTTGGTAATATGCTCTTCTCTTATTAGCTATTCACATTTATATCTTGATTGCATTCTACTTCGGTCTTGCTTGCTGCCATCCTTCCTCTTCAGGAAACCCACTTGGCTCCTCTTTCTTACAGTACAAGATAAGAATAGGTCCATTGTGGATAGATCCATTGTGAATATATCCATTGTGGAACAAACTAGTGGGAACTCATTTAAAATGAGAGATCAAAGCATTTAAATAAGGACATTTTTCTGATGAACAAATAGTATGACCGAGAGTACCATTTTCTTAAAGCAAATACAGGTAGTTTTGGACTTACAAAAGTTTGTTTAGTGACCATTTGAGATTACAATGGCACTGAAAAATGTGATTTATGACCATTTTTCACACTTATGACTGTTGCGGCATCCCCATGATCACATGACCACATGATCAGATGCTCCAAGCGGTAGTGTGCTCCGGCCCCCAATGCTCCTCTCGTTCTCTGGGTTGTGCAGATCTTCAGGGCCCAGGCCTCTGCTGATGTTGTGCAACGCCAGGTCCATAGTAAATAAAGCCCCCCTCATTTGTGATCTTGTTCAAGAGGGGGGAGCGGACCTGGCGGGTATTACAGAGACCTGGTTGGGCCAAAGGGGGGGGGTCCCCTTGTTGAAATGTGCCCACCAGGTTTCCGAGCATTTCATCAGCCGAGGTCTCAGGGGAGGGGAGGGGGGGGTAGCGGTTGTTATAAAGGATGGTCTTGGTCTGAAGGAGGCCACTGTGCCTCAGATAGCCGGATGTGAGTCCCTCTTTGTGAAGTGGGGTCATGGGATGCAGATGGTCTTGCTGATCACGTACTTGGCTCCCTGCCATGTGGTGGTGGTCCTGCCTGAACTGCTCAATGTGATAGCCACGGTGGCGGTTGATACCCCCAGACTTATGGTTATGGGGGATTTCAACTTGCCATCCATCGGTGAAACGTCTGAGGTGGCTCGGGAGTTCATGGCTTCCATGACGGCCATGGACCTGACCCAGTTAGTTCATGGCCCTACTCACATGGGGGGGACACACTCTGGACTTGGTTTTCATCTCTGGCCAGTGGCTGAATGGTTTAGATATATTTATTTATTTATTTTATTTATTTATTTATTTGTTTCCATTTCTATACCGCCCTTCTCCAATAGGACTCAGGGCGGTGAACAGCCAGAGTAAAAAACAGAACATACAAAATTTAAAAGCAATTTAAAATAATTAAATATTTTGGCCGTAAATTAAAACAACCCAATTTAAAATCAATTTAAAATTTAACTCAAGCCAGCCCAGCTAGTTGAAATAAATAGGTTTTCAGGGCCCGACTATATAGGGGATATAGTGATTAAACCCTTGTCATGGTCAGACCATTCACTCCTTCAACTTGATCTTCAAACCGCTACACCCCGCCACAGGGAGGCGGAACCAACCAGGTGGTTCCGCCCCAGGCGCCTGATGGATCCTGATAGGTTCCGGACCGAGCTTGGGCCATTCCCTGAGATTCTGACTCACGTCCCGGCTGAAGACCTGGTGGCTGCCTGAGATAGGGCGGCTGCTGGAGCTTTGGACTGTGTCGTGCCTTTGCGGCCTCTGACCTGGCGCCGATCTCACTTAGCCCCCTGGTTCTCTGAGGAGCTGAGGGAGATGAAGCACCAGAAAAGATGCCTGGAGAGCAGTTGGAGGGCTAGCCTTTCTGAATTCGACCGAACACTGGTAAGGTCTCATATTAAGACCTACCTAGTGGCGATAAAAACGGCAAAGTTTAATTATTTTTCTGTTCTTATCGCGTCTGCAGATAACCGCCCGGCCGCCCTGTTTAGGGTGACCCAAATTTGAGCGACTTTGTCATGCAGATACTGCACAAAATCTTCAGCCCTTCCAAGGGGTCCCCTAATCATCTTTGTTGCTCTTCTCTGCACTCTTTCTAGAGTCTCCACATCTTCTTTATATCATGGCGACTGTTTTACATTGTGGCAATGGGGAAGTCAGATTCACATCAAAACTGTGTTAATAACTTAAGAACTGTAGCCATTCACTTAACAACTGTGGCAAGAAAGGTCATAAAATGGGGCAAAACTCACTTCATAAATGTCTCACTTAGCAACAGAAATTTTGGGCTCAATTGTTGTTGTAAGTTGAGGACCATTTTTAGCAAAGAAGAGTTGTTGCCTTCCGGCTCTTCATAGGACACATTCAAAGGTCTTTTACAGGGCCTTGTGCAGAACAAAATGATTAGGTGGACTTTCTACACTAATTCATCTCAACTGCTTGATATCCTGGCAGGCAATTATATTTGTCTCTGGTCCTGCTGATTCATCATTCAGGAGAAATTGTGAAACCTATTGCCAGAGTTTGAATCATTATTTGTTTTTTAAAATATTTTTCCCTCCTGAAATGAACGGGAGGGCATTTAACAACTCTCTTCATCTCCCTTTTCCCTTCCTCCTGCCTTTTCCTCCTCTCCATCTTTCTAATCTGTACAAAGCCCAGTGTTAGATACACTCAGAGTTTCTAAAAATTTAAAATATAATGAATTAATCCAATCAAAGGCACAGGAAGCATAAAATGTTTTATTGCACTGCATAAGGGGAATTTTTAAATCAAGTTGAAAACTGAACTAGGATAATGTCTTTGGCACTGAAGGGATACTTCTTGTAATACCAATGTGCCTTGTGTATTGCCTTGCAGGGGCATTTCATGAGAAGTCTCAACCAATAAAAGTTTTCCTTCTTTCTTCACTTGACAGGTGATGGACACCTCTGAAGCTTCCAAAGAGCTCAGGAAGGTACATTAAAGAATGCTGTGTTCCTTGAGCCATTCAAAACTTTAAAAACCATCAATATAACCCTGAACTGAGGCTGAAAACAAAGCCTGACAGCTGCACCACATTGCAGATTATGGTGGGAAAAAAACCCCAATAACAACCTCAAGATGGTGGCCACAATGGTGCAATTAAAGATTCATGTTTTTTTATGCATCACAGATCAGCATAAGTACAGATTCTCAGCCATCTTTGACTTGTCATGTCTTTGACATGTTTCTCCCCTTTCTGCTCCATGCTATGCCAGATCATCAAACCACAGCAAATGAAATTTCTACTATTATCTTGGGAGTGGCTATTTTGTCTGACAATCCTCTAGATCATTTTACCCAAATTTCTAGGCAATTACCATCCAAACAATCTTTTCCCTCTTTTCTTTTACCTTTTCTTTCTCTCTTCCTGTCCCTCATATACAGTTTACCTGGAAGTTCTCTATTTGGCTATATTATAAGTTTGAAAAGATAATTTGATATCAACAAATTTCCTGTTATTAAAGCACTAGCAATGGCACTTAGGCTTACATATCACTCCACAGTACTTTAGGGCACTCTCTGGGCAATTTAAAATGTCAGCATATTGCCCAATGATCTAGGTCCTCATTTTATTGACCTCGAAAGGATGGAAGGCTGAATCAATCTTGAACTGGTCAGGATCAAACTCCTGGCAGTAGGCAGAGTCAGCCTGCAATACTGCATTCTAACCACTGCGCCACCACAGCTCCTTTTACCACCTATTACTGGCTAATAAGAAATATTTATTATGATTTTATTTATATGCAAGCTAACCCAAATTCATTGCTTCAATTGATAGAAATTTGGCTAGAAAACCTGAAAAAAACCTTAGTCTTTTGAGAGCTACTGTAACAGTAGAGAAGGCTGGATAGGGATCAAGGAGACATTTGTTTGATTGATATCTTGATGGAAAAATCATTTGCACTTTCCAAGCTACATGTGAACCACAATATTGTTATGCCAACATTATGCTGACATTCACACTTTTTTGAATTTGAAAATACAGTCCCCAGCTTTGGAGCATACAAAAGAAATGTGTGTATTAGGGGAAAATATGCAGGAAAATGTATTTTACAGAAAATCATTTGCAAAAAATGCTATCAGAAACATTCAATATAAAATATGTACATTATGAGAAATGGGATGAAAAAGCACATCATATGTTGCAGGGACATTTAAAAAGGCAAATCTATATCAAAGCAAACTAAATGAACTAACACTGATTTGTGGGAGGTAACTGAGATATCAGCATCTCCTTTTACGTGCTGATGTTTGAATAAATATATTGACTGTAGAGGAAAATCATTTGATTTTTAAGATGTGCAATAAGTAATTAAATTTTGTTATGGTGGTGATTTTGTGATCCTTTTTTTTCTCCTGCTTTTTCACATTTGGATCCATTTTTGAAATCCATTTCATATTTTGGATCCACATCCTCAGAATTCCCCAAAGCCCAAAAGATAGTTTGTCCCAATCTAAAATAAACTATAAATGAAATCAGTTTCACATTGCCTCTGGCCTTCTTTCGGGCATAAAAACGTACACAGTTGTTTCTTAATTTTTTTTTCTGCCTAAAGTAACTGCTAATGTTTACCATGTAACGTATATTTTGTATTTTCTCTCCTGAATCTCTTCTCTATGCCCAACCACATTCAAAGAAGAAAAGGAGATACTTGACCCAAAATAAAATCCATAAAATCCACCTTGAGGCCCCTTGGCCTACTTTAAGAGAAATTATAAAGATAAAGGGACCAGCAGCAAGCCAAACCAATCCTTTGGATGCTATCTTGTTTTATTTGTATATCAATTCTTTACACAGACTTTCTTAGTACATCGAGTCTAAAGTTCCTTTTGTTTAGAATTGTTTATATTCTCTTGTGTTTACTTCCCTATTTTCCCTTCATTCTCTCAGTGGTTATATTAAAATGGTACTGTAGTATTTGAGATCTTTTGGATTGTCTAAAAGTCTGTTATTTTTCTGTCATTTTTGTTCTGTTCCCCCCGCCCCTTTTCCCTTTTAGCATTCATCCAGAATGGATTTCTCTCTAGGTTCAATGCTATCAGGGAAAACTGGTCTGCCAATTGGTTTTTCCATCTTAATTTGACTTCTCTTATCTCCTTTCTTTCTCTTTTGTTCTCAACCCTTCCCTTCTTATTCAATTGTTACTACTGTAAGTCAGCAGGCACTGACTGTTTCCATCTACCAGTTTCTGCCCAGTTTTCAGGCCTAGGAATTAAATTAAACTTGTATAACTTGCGGCAGCTGAGGATATATGTAACTCATTCCAGGGGTGGGTTCTAAAAGTTTTTATTACCGGTTCTGTGAGCGTGGCTTATTTTGTGGGCGTGGCTTGATGGTCATGTGACAATTCTTTAGGATTTAGCAGAGGTACTAGTCTACCAGGCTTTTAACTGCTTCCACAGCTGTACCAGTCTACTCATTTATTTTTGCAGGCACTGCTCTACCCATTTATTTTTGCAGGCACCGATCTACTCATTTGTTTTTGGAGGCATTGGTCTATCACCAAACTGCCTTTTACCACTGATCAGCTGTAGGGCGGCCCTTTGAAGCCCCACGGCAAGAGTTTAAACAGTTTTTTTCCTTATAGCCCATCAGCTGGGACTCAGGAGGCATCAATAGATTGGGGGTGGGGCCAAATAAAAGGTAAGAATAACATGGGGGGATGGGGGGGGCGGGGGGGATAGAACCGGTTCGGTGACGTCATATCGTCACCGCTACCAGCTCAGCGGAACTGGGCGGAACTGGGAGGAACCCACCACTGACTCATTCTTAACTCTTAGTGATAACAATTTTATATTTTCTGACATGGAAATAATAATCTCAGTAGACTATTGTGTCCCAGATAGCAGGATATTTGAATTTTTTTTTAATTTTTTCTGATTCATGACTTGTCTTATCACTTCCATTTTTTCCCATCTATCTAACCAGATAACATCATCAGGGATCATGAGTGTAGGGTTTGCTCCCTGTTTATATACAATAACTTTCCCTGCCAGTGTTTTCTCCATGGTACTTCCTTGATTAGGGTATTGTTTTCTGTTTGATTGTTTGCCTGGTATTACTCCCTGCTTATCTGGGTATTGACTGCTGGAGGGGATGTGTTCTGGTCTTTTTGTTTCATTCTTAGCATTTTTATTGACTTTTTTGAATGGCATGTGAATGTGGTTTATCTCTATGTATTTATTGATATACTGATATGATGGCTGATTTGTCTGAATGCCAAGCTTCTAGGAATTCCTTAGCGTTTTTGGATTTAGGTTGGTCTAGGATGCTCATTATTTCCCAGTTGAATTCATGTGTTGTGAGATTAAGGAGTTTTCATCATGTCTTCTGACTGCTGGCTGGAGTTCATGGATGTGCTCTGCTAGTCTACTACCTGTCTGTCCTATGTAGCAGCCGTTACAATCCTTACACTGTATGTTCCATATTACTCCCGTTTGTTAGCTAGTGAGTCTTTTTATTTACTTGAGATGTTTTGGAGGGCTTTAGTTGGTTTGTAAACTATCATGGTTGTAATAGTCTTTGTTTCTGAGTTGTTTTTGAAATATGGTGGTGTTATCTTTTTCCTAGTTTGTGTTGGTTGTGCTGTAATGGGTTGAATGGTCAGGCATAAAGTTACATGGGTATCCATTTTGTTGGAAAATGTTGTATAGGAGTAATCTATACAACCTTTTACAGCCCAGTTCTGATAAAGGTTTTAAGGCCACATTCTATTTCTGAGTTGAAGAGGGGAAAAAAAAGATGTCCCTATAAGCAAGAATATTAAGTGAATACCACTTTCTCCCCCTGTTTATTTGCTCAGAAGTCAAGTCTCTTTAGATCAGGGGTGGGTTCTAAATTTTTTTACTATCGGTTCTGTGGGCGTGGCTTATTTTGTGGGTGTGGCTTGGAGGTCATGTGACTAGGTGGGCGTGGCTAGCTGGTCAGAGTCATTTCTGGAAGGTCCTCACACTTACGACCAGTCCTCGCACTTACGACCCGACTCATGTGTTTGCTTTTAACACTGATCAGCTGTAGGACGGCCCTTTGAAGCCACGCAGCAAGAGTTTAAACAGTTTTTTTCCCTCTAGTCATCAGCTGGGACTCAGGAGGCAGCAATAGATTGGGGGTGGGACCAAATAAAAGGTAAGAATAAAGTGGGGGGGTGGGGGGAGGGCGCGGGGGGAGAACCCGTTCGGTGACATCATATCATCACCGCTACTGGCTCGGCCGAACCGGACCGAACCGGGAGGAACCCACCACTGCTTTAGATGTGGTGCCTACTTCCCAAGTAAGCAGGTCTAAGACTGATTACGAAGAAGTAAACCAATAAAGTTGTTACACAAATGATTGCCGTATTTGCCTGCCTGACACAAATAGCATAGCAGCCAGTTCTTTCACTCTCTCCATTTTTCCCGGTCAATACAAGATCATCTGTGGAAGGACCTTTTTCTGTTGAAAGTTTAGATGAATTGCTATATACAGAGGGCAATCCTGTAATTAGCAGTTCAGATGAGACACAACTGAATTTAATAAGGCTTTTCTTGAGATAAGAAAGTAAAAAGGTGGAAGACATTTTAAGCATTTTAAGCATAACAAAACCACCCATGTAGTGCAGATGCATTTGTATGTTTGTAGCAACTTCCTTAGAAAAAATAAATATTCTTTCACCACCCCTTCCACCCTGACCACTGTTTCATACCATAATTTATTTATATATTGTTAGGAAAAATATATTTATAATTTATGCCTCATGTTGCATGCATCAGAATTTTATCCAAATAAATAAATTTGTGGCTTCTCCACAAATCTCTCTGGTCTGCTTCATTCCATTGCAAGAATTGGAGCCTTTAATCATTGATTAAAAAGCATCAAATGAACATACCCAAAACAAGGAGACAAGAGGAGGGAGGGAGCAGGAATAGGAAAAAAGATAAATTAATCCTCAAAGAAACAGCATGAAGCCATTAAAGCAGTGTTTCTCAACTTTGGAAGCTTGAAGATGAGCGCTGCTGGCTGGGGGATTCTGGGAGTTGAAGTCCACCCATCTTCAAGCTACCAAGGTTGAGAAACACTGCATTAAAGGAGCACATATGATAGTTGTTTGAGCCTGAGACTTATTTCAAAGCAGTTTTGCTCTGCCTTAAAAAAAAAAAAAAGAAAGAAACTTTTTCTGATCTGTATCTTTGTTGTATTGCTGCTAATTGATGATTGAAATAAAAGGTGGACAGGTCATAGTATATAAGTTAAACACAAGATGTTACAGGTAGTCCTCAACTTACAACCATGTGTTTAGCGATTGTTCAAAGTTACAAGGACACTAAAAAAAATGAGCTACAACCCATCCTTGCACTTGAACAAAAGGCTCTTGGCAACTGACATGTATTTACAACTGGTTGCAGCATCCTGGGGTGATATAATCACCGTTTGTGTTGTGGCCTTTTCTACCAGCTTACAACAAGCAGTCAATGGGGGAAGATGGATTTGCTTAATGACTGCATAATTCACTTAACAAGTGAAATGATTCACTTAACAACCGTGGCAAAAAAGGTCATAAAAACTGGGTGCAACTTGTTTAACAATTACCTTGATTAGCTATGAAAATGCTTGTCCCAACTGTAGTTATAAATCAAAGATTACCTGTATACTATTTATAGTTTAAATTATAAGGGTAGGACAAGAAGCAACGGGTGGAAACCAATCAAGGAGAGAAGCAATGTAGAACTAAGGAGAAATTTCCTAACAGTTAGAACAATTAATCAGTGGAACAACTTGCCTCCAGAAGTTGTAAATGCTCCAACACTGGAAGTTTTTAAGAAGATGTTGGATAACCATTTGTCTGAAGTGGTGTAGGGTTTCCTGTCTAAGCAGGGGGTTGGACTAGAAGACCTCCACGGTCCCTTCCAACTCTGTTATTCTCTAAGTTAAATACCAACAAGCTCCCAAACATGATTAGGCATGTGCAAAACTCAACATATTAAGACCAGGCTGTTCTGGGTAAAGATTAGAGGTTTCTAGGAAAAATAGTCTTTCAAATGAGAAACAGTCCAAGGTGCCCTGGGTGGTCCAGTCATGAAATAGGATTGTTTTGTCTGGGTTGCTATGTTTAGGATATCTCATACAGCTTCTGATTTGAAGTATTTACTTCCAGAAACCAGCATACCACTTCTGGAATGCCATGGTCAGAAGAAGGTTCAGCATGATTCCATCATTCCTCCAATTTGCCCTTCCTGAATTAGTGAGTTATATACCTCCTTCTATCTATGTATGTGCAAATTTATTTCCTATTATCTTAGTGTATCTACATTCTCAAGGTGTCTTAAAACAATTAAATGCAAGCAGAAACATCAGCAACAAGTTTGTTTTTATTGGGAGAAAGAAAGAAGAAAGAAAGAAAGAAAGAAAGAAAGAAAGAAAGAAAGAAAGAAAGAAAGAAAGAAAGAAGGAAAGAAAGAGAAAGAGGAAGAGAAGACCCCCTACCTAACCCAAACCAAATGAGTTGCTTGATCATGATAAGTAATTGGCATAGCAGTATCTATAAAATTTGGCCAAGAGGGTATTCTTAATTAGAACACAAGAGCAAAAAAAAAAAAAAAATGTATAGAAATGAAAAGATGTAGAGTGAATATTGGCTTACTTTTACCTTCAGGATGGGCAAGGAAGTTGCATGTTGGTATCCAGAAGATACCAACATGCAACTTTTCATCAGAACATTTTGAACTGGGTTGTTTCATTTTAACCTTGAAGCAAATACACCTTTCAGTTCATTCATGTCCTAAATCTCAGTGGCTTTGGGAGAACAACAAGATGGTTTCAGATAATTAACAAGATTATGCATTTTTTACCAAGATTATGCATTTGAGCCAAATTATACAAAGCACATCTATATTCCTGCTTTGCCATGTGGTTTATTTTAATATTCTGACACAGAAACTCAGTAATGTCTTTTTGGAACATTTCAGTTGGTTTAAAGTAGAACAGTTTTGCACTTCACACTTTGGAAAGAATCTGTCTCTAGCAGCATTTTTATTTTTCAGTCATGTATTTTAAATTGTTCCATTCAAGAAACCATTAACCTGAAAATGTGTACACATTTTACAACTTACAACTTTACTATTTTGCCTTAAGCAACAAAAAATCATAACAGAAAACCACTGCAAAAAATTGCAAGTAGGTAGCAGAGATAAATGAATAATTGAATTTTTTTTTGTTTGGGCTGGAAGGGTGAAAAGGGAAAGAGAGAAAGTTACTGACATTCGTATAAAGTTGCAGGTAATCATTGTTTCAATGACTGGATAATTAAGCTCTCATAGGCAATTCCATAAAAATGTTGGCTATGGTATCCCATCAATTAAAACCACATAAAATAGAAGAAAGATGAGGAACAAGCAGGAAAGCAAAGCAAAGTTATGATAGGCAGTCAATTCCAAAATACTTTCTGCTTCAAGTATGAATTTTCTCTACCCCAGCTTCCTCTCAGTTATAGCCTCCCCGTGTTGCTCTCTTCCAAGAAAATTGTCAGAAAAAAATAACTGCCTGCAGGATGGAAGGAGGATATTTTTATCTGCCTTACCATTAGATAGAGGGGAAAGTCTTTTATCTGAATTCAGCATAGGATTTCTCTAAATTAAATCCAATCTCCATTTAGCTTCCAGACTCTATTAAAGTACTTTCTGAATAGAACTTTTTTTTAATTTAAATTGATACCTTTTTTAAAAAAATTCATTTGCACACAGAGAGAGAGAATATGAGAAAAGTTATAGCGTTTTGGCGAGGAAGGCAGTGACTTTGAGACAGTCATGACTCCTGGTGACTACAAGGACTTCCTGCAGTTTTCTAGGCAAGATTTCTCAGGTTTTCCATTGCTTTCTTCCTTGGGCTGAGAAAAAGCGACTGGATTAAAGTCACTCAGCTACATAGATTAGAACTCATAATCTCCAAGTTTCGAGCCAACTGGTTTTTACAGCTATATTGGTCTGCTAAAATAAAAATGCCAAAGCAAAAATATGCTGGTACCTTAAAGACTACCATAATAAGCAGACAACTGTGGCAAGCATGTAAATAGGGCAATATAAAAATACCAATTTTCTGTTATTGTTTGATAGTGACTGGATCCGGGAGAGACTAGAGCAGTGTTGGTGAACCATTTTGCCATTGTGTGCCAAAAGCGAGGGGAGTGCGGGGGTGTGTGTCATGTGCATGCGTGCCCAAACCCATAATTCAATGCACCCCGGCCCCCTGCGCATGTGCGCGTGACCCTCCTACGCTCCCCCCGCTTTTGGCACGATGGCACAGTGGGCCCGGTAAGCCTGTTTTTTTTGCCCTTCCCAGGCTCCAGAGCCTTTCTAGGAGCCTGGGGAGGGCAAAAATGGCCTTATCCACTCCCCTGGAGGCCCTCCGGAGGCTGGAAATGGCCTGTTTCCTGACTTCCAGTCCCATGGGCCGTTTCTGGCCTCCAGAGGGCCTCTGGGGGTGGGGAAGGGCTGTTTTCGCTCTCCCCAGGCTCCTAGAAAGGGTCTGGAGCCTGGGGAGAGTGAAAAACGGGCCTCCCCCCCCCCAGAGGCCCTCCAGAGGCAAGAAACAGCCTGTATCCTGACTTCCGGTGGACCCAGAAGGCCTGAGAATCAGCTGCGTGCACCGGAGCTGAATTAAGGCAATGCTCGCGTACTCACCGATATGGCTCCGTGTGCCACCTGTGGCACATGTGCCATAGGTTCGCCATCACAGGACTAGAGTAACCTGTATTTTCTTTTAGTTGTAGCCACGGACAACTTTATTTTGCTTACCCTTCCTTCCATCCTTTAAAACCATTTAACATATTTCTGTTTTGTAAGAGAACAAAAGAACTCTGAGATCCCAAATTCCTAAATTTGGCACCAAAGAAAGTAAAATCTGTTTACACCATATGTATGTGCAAATTTCCATACATTTAGAGTCTCAACATATAAAAAAATGTTGAGCCTCTAGAAAGAGTGCAGAAAAGAGCAACAAAGATGATTAGGGGGCTGGAGGGTAAAACATTTGAAAAATGGTTGCAGGAATTGGGTTTGTCTAGTCTAGTGAAAAGATAGACTGGGGCAAAATGATAACAATGTTCCATTGTTGCTGCAACAAAGAAGAGGGGGTCAATCTATTTTCAAAGCAGCAGAAGGCAAGACAAGAAACAATGGATGGGACTAATCAAGGAAAGAAGCAACATAGAACTAAGAACAAATTTCCTGAGTTAATTGTGAGAACAATTAAGCAGTGGAATGACTTGCCTCCAGAAATTGTGCATGCTCCAACATTGGAGGTTTTTAAAAAGAGATTGGATAATCATTTGTCTGAAACGGTACAAGGTCTCCTGTTTAGAGTACTAGAAAACCTCCTCCAAGGTCCCTTCCAACTCTTTATTCTGTTAGATCAGCATTCTATATCCCACCTTTATCAGCCAAGCACTTGGGTCTAGTTGCTTATCAACTGTGCTTTAGTGGTGTGTGCATTTTATTGTGTGCGTGTATTTTGTTTAGTGATTTTTTTTTTTGTAAGTGTGTGTTATTTGGACTGTAAAAATCAAGAAACCATTTCTTAATGTTCTGCAAGAAATACAGTATTCTCTAACTTCTGATCATCTGAATTGCTGCAAACCAAATATCGTAGTCCTATCAATTTGCCAATTTTTAAATAATTGCCTTTATGCTTTTAATTTAATGATTATGAGCTCCATACATTGCACATAATCTTTTTCCTTTCTCTCCCCACCCCCATTTACAACCACTTACAGGGTCACATATGACATCACTGTGTTTTACAAAAGAGCAATAAAAGCCAGTGATCTGCTGTGGGGGAGGGGGACCTATTCTCATGAAAATCCCAGTAATTATTACTTCTGTGGCTGTATCCTTCATTTCCATTAAAACTGCCTGAAAAAAATCCCCCAAGAATATTAATAGCTTATATAGCTTTGTGGGAAACCCAGTGGTCTAATTAGTGCATGTTTGTACACTGTGTTGTGCTGAGTTCAGTGCTGATTGGCTTCCAGTGTTTAGTCACAGGCAATGTAAAATTCCCAGTCGCAATGTATGGCTGTGAAAGTTGGACCATAAGAAAGGCTGAGCACCAAAGAATTGAAGCCTTTGAACTCTGGTGCTGGAGAAGACTCCTGCGAGTCCCTTGGACTGCAAGGCGATCAAACCTAGAGGGGATCAACCCTGACTGCTCTTTAGAAGGCCAGATCCTGAAGATGAAACTCAAATACTTTGGCCACCTAATGAGAAGGAAGGACTCACTGGAGAAGAGCCTAATGCTGGGAACGATTGAGGGCAAAAGAAGGGGGGACAGCAGAGAATGAGGTGGCTGAAGGGAGTCACTGAAGCAGTCGGTGTGAGCTTAAATGGACTCTGGGGGATGGTAGAGGACAGGAAGGCCTGGAGGAACATATCCATGGGGTCACAATGGGTCAGACACGACTTCGCGACTAACAATGTGAGATGTTCACCAGGTGAGCCTTTGGCCCCTTGTTGAACCAGCATTACATACTGGTTAGCACACAATTTATTTACTATACAATTTAGGTTTTATATTTTGCTTTTCCCTTTGCTGACTTCATGTTTTATTGCCTACATTTATAGAAACTCAGGTTCTGATTCAGAGAATTTAGCAGTTAGCCATATTTTAGGTCATTTTGCCCTCATTTTTAGTTGTCTAAAAGAAACAACATTGCTTCTTTCACGTAAAGAATGGCCAACACTCCATTTCTTTATAGAATGTTGGCCAGACTCTGACTGATTTTAAGTGGCTGAATAATGTAATTTTGCTTAATAACGTGCTCAGAAAAACGTGTCTGTTTTTTGAGACTTAGCTCACAGTTCATAATGCTGGTTCATGCACATTGACACTGCCATGAATATAGGCATTATTACATTGCTACCTGATAATTTAAATTCTTCTCACATATCTTCCACCCTCCCAATAGCACAATTTATGGGAGAACGCTACTTCAAAATTTACTCATGCATCATCCAGTGCATATTCCCAGGGACGAGGAAGATTTTTTTTTTAATCAGGAAGGTTGGTAGCTATCCCATAACAAGCTTGCAAAAAATAATCAGGAAGATGGATGGCTCTAAGTAATAATAAAAAAGCTCACTAGATAAATATCCGCTTGGTTAGGTAACCTAGTGATGCAGTTTATAGCCATTGATGATGGAGTAATCAAGACTGTAATACTAAATCTTTTTTGTATAAGTACCTAGGAAATATACAAATTTCATTTATGCCATCTTATAATTTTTCAACACTTGTACAACAGAAGTGCAAAATAAAGTAAAGTTTACCTTTTGTGTGTGTCTGTTATAGGAAAGAAGTAATCCGTAAATACAGAATAATTACAGAGCAGGGATGTTGCTGAATATATTTGATACTATTGCATTTTTTTTAAATGGATTTTTTTAATGATATACTGCAATGGCAATATGCTGGTGCAGTTTATTCTATTATACTATATATTCTATTATATATTATATTATACAAGGTATGACTATAACCTTGTTGTTGGTATCCTTACGATTTATATTGATATTGTTTCCTGATTGCTTATTTGTAACCTATGACTATCATTAAGTGTTGTATGATTCTTGATGAACGTATCTTTTATTTTATGTACATTGAGAGCATATGCACCAAGACAAATTCCTTATGTGTCCAATCACACTTGCCCAATAAAAAATTCTATTCTATTCTATTCTATTCTATTCTATTCTATTCTATTCTATTCTATTCTATTCTATTCTATTCTATTCTATTCTATTCTATTCTATTCTATTCTATTCCGAGGTTCTATTAACTCATTTTGCTGAATAGAAGTGATTGTTGGTAATATACCTGAAGTGGTCCAATCAGTTAAAAATAAGCTATTTAAATGTTATATAATTAAAACGTGATTCCTGATGACTAAAGACATAGAAAGGAAAAGCAGAGACAGGATCATACAGTCTGCTGCTTCTACTAGCAGCTGCTTCGCTATGTTTTATGGTAAGTTGATCCAACTGTAGGATGCATTCAGGAAAAAAGATGCTAAACTTCCTTAGAACATTGCAGCTCCATTGTATAGGTAGAATATTGGCTAGTGCAACTTGATAGTATAGAAAAAAATATATGCATCACTTTACATTTATTGAGGATCAGATTATATCATGAGTATAAGGTTTGGTCTCGTATCTCAGGCAGGGCTGAGTATTGGTACAATATGAATAAAAGTGAACAGAATCTGTGATTCCATGACAGGCTTTATATTAATATATTTGGTTTGGATACATTGTTTGTACCGTTTTCCCCAAAATAAGACATCCCCTGATAATAAGCCCAATTGGGCTTTTGAGCACATGGCAATAAGGCCAAGCGCTTATTTCAGGGTTCAAAAAAATATAAGACAGGGTCTTATTTTCGGGGAAACATGGTATCAGTAAAGTAAAACTCTTTAATGTAATGGGAAAAAATGCAGGAGAAAACTGTTTTGTGTATTGTTAATTCAAAGTCTATATGCCTTGGGGCATTAATGACATTTGATGGTACTGAAGCATATGGCCTGATTTTATCAAAGGTGCCATTAATGAGTATTGTTGCCATAGTGCAATAATGCCAGGAATGCAGAAATCTCAATACAAATAATCCAGAAAACAAATCAAATGCAGAGGCTTCAAGATTAATGTTGTTTTTCTCTTTTTGCAAGGAAATGCCCAGGTATGATTCAAATAGGCACAGTAAATACAAGCACCTAATAAATGTGCATTTCTCAAAACTACTACCTACATCAATTTATATTACAATCCATAGCCCAATACAGTACACAATAATTGTAGATTAACTTGGTATAGCATAGATTTGAGAATCTCGCTTTAACCAAAGCTTGCTTTATCAAACAGGGAACTATGGAAAATTCATTGTGAACTTCCTTAATGCCTTGTGTCACCTAATCAGCATGTGTAGCAGTATTGAAAGAAGGTAGTGGTAGGTATGGTAGGTTCAAGAAACCAAGATGTTAGAAAGAAAGTTTAACAATACCTTCATTTATCGATGAAATAAGTACTCCCAAGCACGTCCATAAGCAACGGCATTCCTTATGGCAGTGTTTCTCAAACTTGGGAACTTTAAGATGTGTGAACTTCAACTCCCAGAATTCCCCAGCCAGCTATCCCTGTTAATGGGTGACACCTCAAGTTCTAGAAGAGTCAACTGGGTTTATAGATGAACCTATAAATGAGTTTGTGGAGATTTTGGGCTTTTCTGCATGCAACACTTCAGCAGTTGCACTGACATGAACTGAATAGACAATGTCACCCTCAGCTTACTATAGCCATCTAGCAGTTATTCAAATTTTTTCAGATTAGAAATGGCAGTCTTCATCCACCTGTCTTATTAAGTAGAATAAGAATTGAAAACATAGTTTCTCAATACTGTAAACCAGCAGTTACGGATGATTATCTTTGCATCTCTTATCCAGGAGCCCCTGTTTGTCTGTCCTCCAGTCTTTTTCAAAAATATACTTTCCAGATATACTTCTCAGAATGTCCTTTGTCTATCATGGCTGCAAATGGTGGGGTTAATCCCATCAGATACTGTATAATGTTAGGTCTACCATCCCAATTTTCAGGAAGGTCTTTATGAAATATCTAATGAACTTTCTTCTTCAGAATCATTTTTATTATTTCACCAGCTAAGGAACACCCTGTGTTGACCTTCTGTGTCGACTCTGTTCTCAATCACATTTTAAACCCAGTAAAAAGAGAAACATTTGTCCATGCCTCCATCCTAAGTTACCCTTTAAGTGAAAGATGTGTGATGCTAATCAGAGGCAAGCCCAAGATCTCACCACAGGTATACCTTTCAGAACTGCCTGAGACGAGTCAGAACAAAATTCTTAGTGCTGCCTAGTTTGCCTGCTCTTGACAGCGCATGAAGCCTCACAGCGCATGAAGCCTCCTGGTTGGAGTGTGTAGGGTCTTTCTTTCCTCTGATCTGAGGCAAGTTACATTGGGTAAATGCTTAATTAAAATGGATTTGTAATGACACTTGGATGAAGGGCATGACTTCCTTCTCATGCACCAAATAACATTCCTGATGAAACTTTTGCATATTCTATTGTTTTTCATCAGGGTAAACAGAGAGCTGATACTTCTCACCACCTGTCTGACCAGGTAATTCTATTCACTTGGTGACTCACATGGAGTCATCAGGGCATATTTTTTGCCTATGTGCACCGAGGCTTGTTTTACATACTTCAGTGAAACAAAATGACTTTGGATGCGTACGCACAAGAAGATAGCCCTGAGCCCTTTCAAAGCGGTTATCTGAACCTGGGGAGAAATGCTGTTTTAATTATTTGAAGAGAGTGCCTTATTTGCATTGTGAACTATTCCTCTTGAAGAATTTGCATAGTCTGAAAGAATAGATTTTTTTCCCCTACACATTTTATGCATCTCTCATAATTGAACAAAGTTTTCCAGTTCTTTTTTTGTTTTTTAAGGTAAAACTTCCTGGGATTTGGTTTTCCTTCTGCCATTCCTTCTGCATGCTGACTGCATGGTAACAGCCAGCATAGACCACATTTCTCTATATTAAGTGATTAAAAACAAGGAAGGAAGGGGATTAGAATGTTTTGAGTTTTGCTCTAATGCAATATGCAGTAGTCCAGCTGATTTGGCATTTGTTCTGTAACTGTAGCTAACTTGGAATGATGTAACAGAAAATTCTGGGTAAATCTGTTTTGTTCCAAGCCTTTTAAAAAAGTTTTTTTACATGCATACTTTCTAATTCTCCTTTCCTTAACTAATCATAATGGGCCTCCACCCAGGGATGTCTGCATGGGAAGTTAGCAATGTCAAAATGGCAAGTGTGCCTGGGCAACTGAAACCCATTTCCTTTTTACCTGCCACCAGGAGCTGTGGTGACACAGTGGTTAACTCTTCCAAGCATCCTTTTGAGGTCAGAAAAGGATCCAGATTGTTGGAGGCAATTTGCTGAATCTGTAAACCACTTAGTGCTGTAAAACGCTATGAAGTAGTATATAAGTCTAAGTGCTATTGCAATTACTCACTGCATAACTTCACTCAAGGATTCGGGGTCTACTATGGCTCTAATATCATGCATTTATGACTTAAATTAACAACATTTTAAGAAGTCATCCCCCCTCCCCAAGTTAGTATAGGTCCGTGATGGCGAATCTATGGCATGTGTGCCACAGGTGGCACATGTAGCCATATCAGTGGGCCCGCAAGCTCAGGTCTGGTGTGTATGCATGCACTGGCCAGCTGATTTTCAGGGCTTCTGGGCCCAGCGGAAGTAGGGAAACAGGCTGTTTCCTGCTCTCGAGGGCCTCGGAAGGTGGTGGGGAAGGCCCGTTATTCGCTGTTGCCCAGGCTCCAGAGCCTTTCTAGGAGCTTGGAGAGGGCAGAAACGGCTTTCCCCACCTCCCTGGAGGTCCTCCAGAGGCCAGAAATGGCCTATTTGCCAACTTCCTGTGGGACCAGCGGTTTTTTGCCCTCTCCAAGCTCCTAGAAAGGCTCTGGAGCCTGGGCAACAGCGAATAACGGGCCTTCCAGTCCCACTGGAAGTTGGCAGGTGGGCCGTTTCTGGCCTTTGGAGGGCCTCGGGGGGGAGGGAGGCTGTTTTTGCCCTCCCAAGCTCCTAGAAAGGCTCTGGAACCTGGGGAGAGTGAATAATGGGCCTACTGGGCCCACCATGCCATTGAGTGCCAGGAACAGGGGAAAGCAGGAGGGTTGCACGTGTGGGGGTGGGGCACATAGAATTATGGGTGTGCATGTGCGTATGACCCCCCTCCCCCTGGCACGTGATGGTAAAAAGGTTAGCCATCACTGGTATAGGTACAAAAGATGGACAGAAATTTCCAGGGTCATGCAACAAAAGTAGGGACTTGGCATAGCTATCAAATAAAGAATAAAAAATGAAAATAGTTCCAAGATTTCATTATTTTATTTGTTCAACTTGTATGCCGTCTTTCTCCGAAGACTCAAGTAATGGTAGCCACAATAGTGGAAACAGCACAGCATCAACATGTTTTTATATAGTGCCTTTAGATCAGTGGTGAGATTCAGCCGGTTCTATATGGATCATACGAACCTGTAGCGGTGACTGCAGGAGGCTCCGCCCACCCGCCTGGATGTAATGCGTGACTACTGCATTTGCAGTAACCAGTAGGGAAGGTAAGTGAATCCCACCTCTGCTTTAGATCAATAATGTTGAGAAGTTAAAGTGAATAATTAGGATCTGAAGCTCCAGGATCTGATTTCTTTTCCATCTCATTTGCAAAAATGGCTTCTTAGTCAATTCAGGTAGCTGCCCTAGTTGTTGTCTAAGGCTTTAAGTTAGGAGTGCTAGTTATGATTTTAGTAGTCTGGAAAGGGTCAGTGGCAGTGTGAAATTTAACGGAAGAGAGAAGATTCTCAACAAGGAACATGGAATAATTCTGCAGATATATTTCAGAAATTGATTTCATGGTGGCCTATGAACTGAATCCCAGGTATATTTCCTCCAAATCAAAATGTGGTACTTTTTAGCTTTCATCTTTTCCAGCAAGTGCTTGAAAGTAGAAATCTCACTAATTTGCTGGGATTACAAATAATGGCTATCCATGATACCTGGATTGCAAAATCTGTATGACTGCTAGATATCAGGCATGAGATACAGAAAATTCTCTTCGTTGTCTCTGCCATTGTTGGATTTCTCCAGTAAGGGGATAGTATGCCTAATCAGTGATCATAATATGTGCAGAATTTGTTTAAGAGTCAGAACTTTCTATAATCTTTTGCTTCAAAGAAGTTAAGATGTACCATGCCTTCTGGCCATATATGAACTCATGAAAACTCTCAAGACATACAAAAAATAGGCCTGTTTCATTTTTCTCATTTAATCTCTTAAACACATTTGCAGGCTTAAAATATTCTGAGCAATTCTTGATTGTTGAGCTTCTATCATCAAGTTTGAAAAGCAATTATTTGAATCAGCTTTAAAAGAAAACTTTAAAACGGTATCTGTAAGATAACATGCTTGGAAACTTATACTACAAATAGGAAGAGTCAATTTGAAATATTAATTGATAAGATTGATGACTTCAAAAATGATAAAGAAGCCTGGTGTAATTCAGACACAATTTAATTCTGGCCATTGGGGATGTGGGATTTTAATGAAAGGATGTTAATTAGTAAATTGCTATCTGTGAAATGGTGGCTGAGCCTTTATTCATGGATCATTTATATGCATTTTGCCCTGCCACCATGATGCCAAAGACCCCTTCTGGAAAGGCAGTTTTAGACGTGGGTTTCTCTCCCATGCCATCCTCTCTATATTCTTGCCAAATGTTGCTCAATTTTTTTTAAAAAAATGTTTTCCAAATTATATTTATTTATGTAAGCAGAATCTCCCTATTAATCCTTGCATGCAATCATATTTTAAATATAATTTTCTGATTATCTTAAATGCAAGGATTAAGAAAAATGCACTTCCAGCATTTATCCTATCTCATCAGATTTGCCAGGAGTAAGTAAACTTCAGGGATTGGCCTGATTAACAGCTCCTTATTGTACTCATAAATGGGAAATGCAGAAGCTGAACAAGGTTACGTTCCATTAAGTTTCCGCATTTTTCTGGTCATGCTAGATATTATAGGTATGTTAATGCTTCCATTTGAGAGACTGCCTTTTATATTTTGAATCTCTTCACATGTTAAGATCTCCAGAGGAATCCTTGTGATGAGTCCCCCAGTTGCCGAAGCCCATCTGTCAGGTACGCAAGAAGCAGGCTTCATTCTGCACCACAAACAGGCTATACAATGCATTCCCTTAACATTTGTGTTTACATTTCTCCAGTTTTGCCTGCTTTTAGAATGCTTGTAAAGACATATGTCTTTAGTGAAGACTTTTAAGATCGGAAATACAAATTATTAGCTGGACGCCCGTACTTCGCTACGAAACTATGTACTCGGGCTTGATAAATTGACACTTGCAGCCTAAAACTTAATGTAGAATGTGTAACTCCAGCATCAGAGTGTGTTAATATAATGCAACTGACAGTTGGAACAGAGGGGGAGAGGGAGTAGAATGTCCCAGCCCACAGCATCCATCGGTATTCATCTGGCTAGCATCCTGTCAGTGTGTGAGACAGTTGAGGGGTGTTTGGAAACTCAAACAGTATTTGCTGTGTGAGCAAGAAGGAGACAGGAAGGAGGCTGGGTGTGGCTTAGCTCAACTGTTCTGTAGTAAAGCTGCTTGAGGATGTGAAAATAAAACTGAAAGTAAAACTCCTCTGCTTGTGTTTTACATTTGGAACAGATTTCTTTTGAGGTGGAGAGGGGAAGTAGAACTCTTTAGCATCAGAGCTGGAACAGCTTTCTTTTGAGGTGGGGAGGGGGAGTACAACTCCTTAGCAGCAGAGCGTGTTAATAATAATATAGAAAGTACTAATGCTCTGATGGTCATTTTGAAAAATCCTTTCTTAGTGAGCACCTAGAAGCCAAGAGGAACATACATGGCAAATTTTAAGTTTGTAGGCTTTACGATTCTGAAGATTTCATGATTAATGTGTGAGTTGTTTTCACTTTTATATATATAGATTATTTTAAAATATTACCTGTATTCTTAATTTCTATGTAAATTATAAACCTTCTTTGAAAATTCAATCAAACAGAAAGGTAATATATATTGTACATCAAGTAAATAATATCTAATGAATGTACCCTAGTGTAGACGTCATAGCATTCTACAGTTCACTGTGTTTGTATAACTCTACTCTTTATTGCTTTTAAATAAAAAAGAAAAAAATTGAAACCTATCAGATTATTGGAGTAGGTAAATTACTGGAACTAATACCTTGAATGTGGGATGTTGACAGAATATGCTAAGGATCCTGTTGAAAATAGTTATGGAATATCCACTGCCAGAAGTTCCTTAGGAAAATTAAGAGCATTAGGAAGAAAGGTATAAATTTAGAGATTTCTACTATTCTTTTCATTATGAAAATCCTGTGAATGCCCAAAGCAATGTAAGACTATAAAGAAATTCATTTTTCTTTTGTAGCTCTTCATGGAATGATTATCCAAAAGGGGGGGGGGGACACCAAAAAGACCTAAAAGTCTGATCATTCATTTCCCACTATCTTGTCAGAGCTGAAGAAGCTTCTTGGATGAGAAGCAAAATGTCTTCAAAGAAAAACCAGAAAGTCCAGTTGCCTCTTGAAAAAGCACCTTGGGACAACCATGACCTGGATGACTGAGAATCTCCATAGATACTTCCAGTGTTGGATTATTCACAACTTCTGGAGGCAAGTTGTTCCATTAATTCATTGTTCTCACTGTCAGGAAATTTCTCCTTAGTTCTAGGTTGCTTCTCTCCTTGATTAATTTCCATTCATTGCTTGTTGTCCTGCCTTCAGGTGCTTTGGAGAATAGCTTGACTCCTTCTTCTTTGTGGCAACTCCTGAGATATTGGAATACTGCTATCATGTCAACTAGACATACCCAAATGCAGCAACCATTCTTTATATGTTTTAGCCTCCAATCCCCTAATCATCTTTGTTGCTTTTCGCTGCACTCTTTCTAGAGACTCAACGTCTTTTTTATATCGTGGCGACGAAAACTGGATGCAGTATTCAAAGTGTGGTCTTACCAAAGCATTATAAAGTGATATTAGCACTTCATGTGATCTTGATTCTATCCCTCTGCTAATGCAGCCTAGAACTGTGTTGGCTTTTTTCACACCTGCAGCGCACTCTGGCTTATATTTAAGTGATTGGCCAAAAGGTCTCCAAGATCCCTCTCACAGTTACTACTATTGAGCCAGTTACCACCTATACTATACCAGTGCATTTTGTTTTTCTTGCCTAAATGTAGAACTTTGCTTTTTTCACCATTGAATTTCATTTTGTTAGATAGCACTCAATCTTCAAGTCTGTCAAGATCCTTCCGTATCTTAAGCCTATCTTCTGGAATATTGGCTATTCCTGCCAGCATGGTGTCTTCTGTAAATTTGATGAGTTCCCTGATCATCTAAATCATTGATGAAGATGTTGAAGAGTACTTGGCCTAAAACAGAGCCTTGGGTACCTCACTGCATACTTCCCTCCATGTAGATGCAGTTGAAATCAGAGATGGGCAACTTTTGAATGGATGGGGCTGCACTTAATGTTCTTTGGAGGAAAGCTTCATTGGCATAATGAAGTAGGCAGGAATATGTTACTTAAGTAGCAGTGGCCAGAATGCTTTGCTTCCCCCCCCCCCACTCAGTCTGTTAAGAAGATGATTATCGAGAAAAGGAATCTTGCAGTTTTCAATAGTATCGGGTATACACTGCAGTTTACATAGATTTCTGTGTTAAAATGGGAAGAAACCATGCTGAACTAATGTCACTGAAATATGGATGATGATTGGAAGAAACTCTGGGAAAGATGAAAAAGGCAGGATAGAGGATTGGATGTTATGAGGGCTTTGGGATTGAATATTGTTCTCTTATAGTTTAAATAGTTCAAAATGTGATTGGGAAAGATTAAATGCTGAAACCTATGACATTGTTTACTAACAACCTTATTTGCTATAAATAAGATTTAGACATCTGCATATATTTCATTGATCTGCCTAGGGAAGATTGTAAATGGATCCATTATGGAAAATTCAACAATCCAAATTTCCAGTTCAGTTCATTCATATCCATCAATTCCATTTGCCATTTGTAACCTGCTTCTGGCCAGAATATAATCACTTTGCTGATTTCCTTATAATTTCTATTATATTTGATATTGCTGCTCAGCGAGTCTAGGTCAATTAAAGGTAGGTTTTGAATGCATCAAATAAAAAAATAACTTTCACTAAATCTCTTTGGTTAATAACGTGATTTTAATTCTGAAGGGTTGCTTGAATCTGCTTTATAAGCATAATGTGAACGTTCCCCTGGAGTCACAAAAAATTAGCTTTGCATATCCCATATCTATTTAACACTATGTACGTTCCTTGACTCTTTATAATTTATTCTGGTGTGGCATGCATGAGAATTTAATTGGAAAAATAATGTAATATTGGAATCAACGATATGAAAAATCTGTTTTTCTCTATTTGAATAATATTACCATACATTTTAAGCACAGTGGATTTTCAAAAATTATATAGGTATAAGAGATGGCTGATGCAAAAAAAAGTACATCCAGGAGAACCTTTGAAGTCAAACATTTCCTTTCTTGAATGTTTCAGAGATGAGTTTTTATATTCATTCTGGAAAATTCTGTTAACTTAAAGTTAGCAATGTAAATTAGTGCCAGTGCTAATGCATGTAGCTTTCTGGTTTCTAAAACAGCCTTCCCATCTCAATGCCCTTCAGTTTTTGTAATTATAACCACATTTCTATTCTTGCAGTTTAGTGGCCACAACATCTAAAGCTCTTCTATATTCACAAACTTGTTTTCCCCCCAGGCTTAAGTCCATCTTTACCATTGTTTCCTTTCTACAGTATATTCCTCACAAAGAGGTCTGAGATAACTATAATTATTTTCTATTGGCTTCAAAACACTGAAAACACAGAGAAAGCACCACTAGCCAGTCAAAGTCCACTTATGCGGCTTCCTGTTGCCCAATAGGAGACTGCAAATAACTTTACCCAGTCAGTATCCATTTCCTGATCACCAACCTGCAACAGTAAAAATCTTTTCCCTCCCCAAATAGAAAGTAAATAAATAGCTACTACTTCCTCCTCTTTGTTTTTCAGTACATACGTTTGTGTGTGTTTTTCTGACATCAACATCGACCTCCATGATAGGGAGCTTATGCAAATGAGGACCCAGATTGTTGGGGGCAATATGCTGATTCTGTAAACCGCTTAGAGAGGGTTGTAAAGCACTGTGAAGCGGTATATAAATCTAAGTGCTATTGCTATTTAAGTTTTTCCAAGATTTCCTAATCACTTTGCTGCCAATCCTCCATTGCATTTAAAAGACCCTCTGATTCATGAATGTTCTCCTGTTAATGATTTTGAAACCAGGAGTTTTTCCTAATAGCTGTGACCATGGTTACATGCTGCTACCATGACTGAATGGAGAGGGGAGGAGATAATTTCTTCATATTACTTAGTGGGAGAGATACACTTCAAGGGCAGCTTGCTGAACTTCTCTGGTGACAGGAGGGTACAATAATGGTTGGCTTGAGTCTAGGAACCAGAAGGCAAGAATGGGTGAGAAAAAGGACCATCTACAAGGTTTGCAGGGCCAAAATAATTCAGAGGAAAAGAGCAACTTTGCTGCAGTTCCCAAACACCAGAGCTAGAGTCAGAAATGGCTTGGCCCCCAAAAGCAGAGTGCAAAAACTCCAAGTCCCCAAAACTCTAAATGCAAAGCGTTGTGTTTGTAGTTCTAGATCAGGGGAGTCAAACTTGATTTCATTGAGGGCCTTGTTTGACCTCAGGGAGGGGGGGAGTGGCTGGGAGGGCATGGCCAGCTTGATGTCACTCATTGAGGCTCCATTTTCTGCTGTGATGGCTCGTTTGGGCTCCATTTTTGGCTGTGATGGCCTCTTGCAGCCCTCTGCCATTGAAAACTCCATTCACTGGCAGAGATACCACGGGCCAGTCCTTTGCTGTTTTCAGGGCGGGTCTGTGAGCCAAATCTAAGCACCCCACAGGCTGGATGCAGGCCGTGGGCCTTGAGTTTGACACCCCTGTTCTAGATGTTCTAATGTCCAATTGTGGTATATCGATCTGCTTTCTTTCAATGTATACATGATATAAGGCTGAATTTAGAAGCCTCTAGGGAACAGTTAAAAATGCTGAAGTCTTAGCATTTCATAATCCTCTGGTACAGTCTTTTTCAAAAGGCCTCTTGTGTCATTCAGCATGGTAATTTGCACAATGTTCTTTGTAGAATTAATGATGTCTATAGGCCAGTGGGTAAATGAGGAGTGTGCTATCATTCCAGTTGTTTTATGTAGTTACAAACCTTAGTTGATCAACTGAACTCATTCTTTGGCTATGCATGCTCCAGATTTTAATGTCTAGCATCTTTGTTTAATTTGCAATATCTTCAATTAAACTTGAGAAACAGCAAAAATGATTCAAAACCCAGGCTGAAATAGCTTGCCCAAAATCTCATTCAATACACCTTCATGTATTTAAATATTGGACTGATAATCTGATTAATCATTATCCTTAATAGTACATGAAAATGAGGTTCTTTTATTTTATTTTTATTTTTTTATTTTTCCTTTTATTTTCCTTTCTTTTGGGTTCCTCCAACAAGCTGACAGATGGTGGCTATTAAATCAACAATGCATAAAAAATTAAAATTATGCTGAAATAATCACAGAAAAAATAGTGAAAACATCATGATATAAAATTATTCATACATTTAAATAATGTATATATAAATGAATCAGTTATAATTTAATGAAATGACTGCCAAAATGCAAGCCTCCTCTTTATCTATAATAATATAGATCTATACAAACATTTTTATATTTAACTATAAATCTCAGTAAGATTCTGAAATCTTGTGATTGAATAATGCTTATAATAAAAAAATCTCTTCTATAACCCTGTAATCCCAATGCTTCCCCCCCAAATCACACTGACCCCTGCTTTGATAGATTCTTATTGGTTATTGGTTTCATCCTAGAGCCTATCAGTTAAAACTAACATATTGATAGCTTGTTAGACCAACACTTTATTTTCGTTTAATCCTTTGTTTTTTAACTAATTTACTTGCGTTAGACTCCTCTGTCAATCATGTCTTAAACTGGTTTATTTCAAATGTTATTGTCATGCATTCTCCTCCCCTTACTGGTTTTCAAAAGGATTGCCTTTTGAAGTCTCAGCAATTCAGTTAGAGTTGAAATTAAAGTTAAAACATCGCTACACCTGCATCCCTGTGCTTAGTCATTCAAGCCCAAGAGTCATGCTGGATGATTGCAATGCACTCTACATGGGGCTACCTTTGAAGAGCCTTTGGGATCTTCAATTGATGCAGAGTGCAGTGGCACAGGCAGTCTTTGGGGCTTCTAGAGTGACCCATGTTACACCACTGTTCTGTAAGCTGCACTGTCTGTCAGTTTGCTTCTGGTTACAATTCAAGATGTTCGTTATTACCTATAAAACCCAGCATGGCTTGGGTCCAGGTAACTGGAAGAACTTGCCCCCGTTGATAGGGCTTGCAACTTGGGTGTCCTCCTGGATGCTTGGCTGTCCCTGGAAGACCATCTAACGGCCGTGACCAGGGGGGCCTTCGCACAGGTTCACCTGGTGCGCCAGTTGTGCCCTTTCCCGGACCGAGATGACCTTCGCACAGTCACTCATGCCCTGGTTACTTCCCGCTTGGATTACTGCAATTCCCTCTACATGGGCCTACCCCTAAGATGCACCCGGAGACTCCAGCTGATCAAGAATGCAGCCACACGGGTTGTTACGGGAGCCCCTCGTTACTCCCATATAACACCCCTCCTGTATGAGCTGCACTGGTTACCAGTGGTTCTCCGGGTCCGCTTCAAGGTGCTGGTTCTCACTTATAAGACCCTACATGACTTAGGTCCGGGATATTTGCAGGACCTTCTCCTGCCTGCCTCTCACCGTCCTGTTCGCTCACATAGGGCTGCTCTCCTCAGGGTTCCAACGGCGAGTCAATGTTGTCTAGCAGTGCCCAGGGGTAGGGCGTTCTCTGTGGGTGCTCCCACCCTCTGGAATGAGTTACCTATCGAGCTCCGGATGGCTCCTGAGCTCCACTCCTTCCGTTGGGACCTGAAGACTTGGCTGTTCAAGAAAATAGGCTGACTCTGATTCCGGGTTTTATTATTTATTATTTATTAGTTAATTTGGTTTAAAATGGGATTTTATTGTACATGTTTCTTAACTTGTGTTCGCCGTCCTGAGTCCTTCAGGAGAAGGGCGGCATATAAATACATGTAATAATAATAATAATAATCTCACTCCCATGGGATAGACACACCTCACCCATGCCAGCAGAGGAGCCATGATTCCATCAGTCAAGGAATTCTGGCTGGCAGGGTCCAGGAGAAGAGTCTTCTCTTCCCTGGACCTTTGCAAGTTCTTACCCACTGAGGTGACATCAGCTCCCACTGTCCTGACCTTCTGCAAGAGCCTGAAGACCTGCTAGTTGGCTTAGGGCCCCAATGCAGAGGCGGGTTTCAGCAGGTTCTGACCAGTTCTAGAGAACTGGTAGCGGAAATTTTGAGTAGTTTGGAGAACCGGTAGTAAAAATTCTGACTGGCCCTGCCTCCATCTATTGTCTGCCTCCCAAGTCCCAGCTGATCGGGAGGAAATGGGGATTTTGCAGTAACCTTCCCCTGGAGTAAGATGGGAATGGAGATTTTACAGTATCCTTCCCCTGCCATGCCCCCAAGCCACGCCCACAGAATTGGTAGTAAAAAAATTTGAAACCCACCACTGCCCCAATGGGAGACTAGTGGTTGACTGACTAATAGCAGCTCCCACATCTGCTCCCCCCCACCCCGGTACATTCTGCTCTTTTCCTCCTCATCTTTTAATTTTAATTATAATCTGTATCTTTATTATGCTTTTATTGTGATTTTATACATTTGTGTATATATTTATGGTTTTATTTTTATGTTGTAAGCCTCCCAGAGTTGCCTTGCAAAAAAACTTAATAAATGAATAAAATATAACACTTTTATTGTTATATAAAATATAACAATTTGTAAGTAAATACAAATTATCAATAGCACTTACACTTATATACCAATTCATAGTACTTTACAGCCCCTAAGCGGTTTATAGAGTCAGCATATCATTAAAACTGTTAATGTATATAGTCATTGATGCATAGCAAAACCGGTACCAGTTTTCAAGTAACTGAAGCTAAATCAAATAATGTATGTGTGTATGATCCATTAGACTAACATTTGCTTTTCTATAGAAAATAGTATATAGGGAATATAGTATATAAATATTATATTAGCAGTAAATTATGAGAAAAATAAGCACATCACCACAATTATTGAACAAAATTTAGCACAACGCACAACTATTTTTTTTATGTGGAGGTGCTTTAAACAAGTAAAATACCCTTTTAATTGCTTGTTTTATTTATTTCTTTATTATGGATGCCTTTATTCTGCTTTAGTTATCACAATTCTAAATGGCTCACGGCAAAGATATAATACATCACAGGAATCCGAAGAAAAATGTATACAGTATGTCTTTGACATTCATTTAGAGATTGTTCAGTTACAAGAGCACTGAAAAAGTGACATCACCACTCCTCAAACTTACAACCATTGCAACATCCCCATGGTTACATCATCAAAATTTGGGCGCTTGGCAACAGGCCTGTATTTTTGATGGTTTTAGTCTGCTGAGGTCATGTGATCTCCATGCAACTTTCCCACCCGGTATCTGACAAGCAAAGTCAATGGCGGAAACTGGATTTGCTTCAGGACTGTTGGTCCTTAACTCAGTGATTTACTTAACAATCATGGGATAAAGAATATAACATCCAGCGTGACTCATGTAACAGTTTAGCAATGGAAATTCCAGTCCCAATTGTAAATCAGGGACTACTGTACTCACAGAATACTAAAATAACAATCCTATTCCAGATCTAAATTATGGTGAATTGCAATACGTTATCTTCATCCTGTCAAAGTTCAGAACAGCATCCCATTTTGTTGAATATCTCTAGGATTCATCATGCATCATAAACTTTTTCAAAGCTCCATATGTCTGAACTGAATAGTGAAAGATGCCCAATACTTGTTTTTTTTTTTTTTAAACCATCTTTGGTACAGACTAGGCTCCTGGACACAAAACTTTCAAATCTCTTGAAAGTAATTTTTGATTTAGGTCTTTCTTGTCAGAGGAAAGTTCAGCTCTGCTTCAGGCTTCAGATTCTAACAGGTTTTATTTTCCAACAGATCTGATGGCATCCTTCAAGCATGAGTTTGGTTCAAGCTTCATTTGATCCATTGCTTAATAGGCCCTATCTTTATCTGATGTTCCTTGTTTACAACATCAACAAATGGCTAGCCTAGCAGGGCACTGACATCCAAGTCTGAGATTATTTTTGATATGAGCCATTTCTATCCTTTTCAGTGGTTCATAAAACTACCGGTAGTAATGTTATTATGTTTGCTGATGCCACCACTCAGGTGAAATATGGTGCATGACTCTATTTTCTATTAGGTACACCAAGCAGAAGACTAGCTTTTGTGCATGGTTGGTAAGAAGGCAATAAAAGGACAAAATCACAGTGTGAGGGAAGCTCCTGTAATCATGCTATCAAGTTATAGATATTAGACAAAATATAAGTATTTTGCAAAAGGTACTGCACATATTCTGCATTTGCAGTGCTGTGCACAATTCAGAGAATATAGTAAGAAATCATGTGTCTCTCCAGTCCCAATGATGCTCTGAATGTTTTTGCCCTTCAGAAGAACAGCCTTCTATTTCTCCACTCTGATTTCTCTCTGCAGTCCTACATAGCCCCCATCTCTCTTCAACTTCCATATACTGTATTAGCTAATAAAGCATTTCCCCTTTCTGAAATCTCAGGTCTCCAATGCTCTTGCTTGGATTAGGAACTGCCATCCCTTCAAAAGACTAATTGACACTTCATGTATGGAAGTTCAGTGAAAAATTGTCTAAAAGTTGGGGAAATCCTGTCAAATCCTGGTTTGATAGCAAAAACAGACATCTCTTAATTGGAAGGCATCAGCCTCATGGGTGAAAATATGGAACAATCAAAAGCTGATGCACTGGCCAAGAAAGCCAAGATGCTGCCTGTTGATAATATGAAATCTTTTCATAAGAGAAAAGATCAGTATCAGACCAGATGTGTGGCTGCCACTATAATCCGTGCTGGTTATTGTGCCGGATATGCTGCTTGTCAAATCACATCACTCTCGCTCTAAACCCAAGCTGACAGCTACTGAATCAAATACATCAGCTATTGAATTAAAGTTGTCTCGGAAGAAATCATACCAGTGTTAAGTATAATATATAGGAATATATAAATTGTGGCATGAATCTTTAGACTGGTTTTATTTTAAACAGTATCAAAGAGCATTAGTTGAAATTATACAAAACTAGGGAAATGTCTGTCTAAAAGATCAGGTATATCTGTGTGGTTGAAGACCTATACAATATAGAATTATATACAGGGAGAATCAGGTTGACAATATCCCAAGAAATTCATAGAAGACCCCTCAACTAGTCTTAGGGAAGATGGACTTTCCCCCCTTATTGCACTATTGTTCTCCTGTGGCATCCTACATTTTACATTTTACAATAGGAAAAAAAGTAAAGTTGTGTAACAGTGCTGAAATGTGACATTTCTCTTCCTTCCCCTGGTGAATCCAGTGAAAAGGGAGAAGGGGAATTTTGGCTGATCTCACTATGAGCCATTTGGGAAGTCTTATCTTTATGGCTCAGCATCTTTAATCTGTATGATTCATCCTTTGATTAAGACTACTAGTTCCAGAAAAGAGGACATATTTACATATCGATTTGTATAAAGTTAGTTTGCATATTGATTTATGAAGCATTCTGAGTCACTTCATCCTATACTTTTAGTAAAGTGTTACTGTTTTTTTTTATTTTCAATCATGTACAATTGTATTTTTCAAAAACAAAATTCTTTATTTTACTTTGGTCTATTCCTAAGAGGCCATCTGAAGATGGACAGGGAGTCCAAGCAAAAAGAGAGAAAAACAGAGGAAACAATGATGGATGTCAATGTTCATTTTGATGCAGGTGATGTTCCTCTTTGGTATGATTCACTGCTACTGGATGATGTGAGGGACAAACAGCCGAAAAAGAAAGAGGAATGACAACAAAGAGGAATTAAATTCAAACAGGATTGCAGATACTTTTCTCTTCACACCATTACAGTGATGGACTTCCTCATTATTTTGATCAACTTCCTTTCACATTTTGCTTTTATACTGTGCTAGCAATATGTCATTGTACTACTATCGTGTACTACCTACAGTATATAGGTTATGTTGACATCTCATCTCCAGTCCAGACAGTTTCAGTTTCAAAATAGCATTTCCTCTCTTCTCTCAAAAGTGATTATTTTTCTGTAGTTATGATAGAAGAGCCATGGTGGCATAGTGCTTAGAATGCAGTATTGCAGACTAATTCTGCCAACTGCCAGCAGTTTGATTCTCGCCGGCTCAAGGTTAACTCAACCTTCCATCCTTCCGAGGTCAGTAAAAAGAGGACCCAGATTGTTGGGCATAATATGCTGACTCAGTAAACTGCTTAGAGAGGGCTGTAAAGCCCTGTGAAATGGTATATAAATTTAAGTCCTATTGCTATTCATTGATCATGTGGTTACTGATTTGGTTAGGGCTGAGATACAGCCAACTATTATTGGCTCTTTTAGGCTGCTACGGGGACATCCCTATCCAATCTTTGACCATCTTCCATGGCTTTTTTGGCTTGGATCCTTGACTTCCAGAGAGGCATCTACCATATGATGATATATAGTTGCTTTTTTAAAAAAAAATATTGTGGTCTTCTTTTAAGCATAAAGTTGTGGGCTTCTTATAAACATACTTCAATCCTCTTTTGAAAGAGGATTGTAATATTCTTTTGAGTGAACATTAGCTCTGTGCTGCAGAGAAGGCTCTTCTAGACTGGGAAAAATAGATATGTTCTATTATCTCGTATGTTGTTGGTATTGTCACCATTGGTGGCCTGACAAATGTTCTGCCAAGAAGGGGTTTCATGTGGCTCAAATTTTTACTGTTTTATTTTTTTTAGTGGAGTGAGGAGTGCCATTTTACTTACTCAATTCCAGCTCCATAGCTACCTCTGGATGCTGCCAGTTAGCAGAACAGAACAGGACTGCCATTCCAATAATTGTGGCTGGAGGTTACTCATTTTGAATAACTTCCTTCCTGCTTTCCTGCTGGTAGGTGACATATGGTGGGAGGGAAAATGAAGCCAGGCAAATCCACTTTTCCTAATTTGTCCTGTATTAAGAGCATGGCCAACACCAGTCATAGACCTTGTTACTGAGGCAAAATAAGGTTTGGCAATCATGGTATCAAATTTCATGCCAACATATTTTTCTGCTAGGTTGAGGACGATGGATAACACTTAGCATGGCCATCTGACTGTGCCAATAGACAACTCAGATACAAATATTCAGTGAAATACAATGAAATAATATCCCTTGTTTCTGCCCTGTTTTCTTATTTGCTATTGCTCTTTTTTCTGTTAATCAGCTTCTAAAATGCTTCAAAAAACTATTAAACAAAAAATAATGTAAGGTTAAAATAGCACAACATAAAAAATACTAAATGGAAGAGTTGAATAGGCAAGGCAAAGCAAAGCAAGGCAATGCTATGTTTCAGGAAGCTCCTTCAGCTGGAATTGGATAACTCTCCCCATCCAACTCTCCATGGCCAACTCTCCATGGCCAACTTGCCTCAACCAACTTGCCACAGCCAACTCACCAAGGACAACTCACCAAGGGACAATTCAACAATTCAGTTTAATTACTTAAAATAATTTTTAAAATATTTTATTTTTTGTCATTCACATTTCATTTTGTCTTTCCTTTTGCAGCCTTTCCTGATTCTATGCCATCATTTCTTGTATATTTATGTAACTCTTGTCCCATAGCGAGTTGTACTATGGTGAGTTGGCTGTGGCAAATCCTATGATGGGTTGGCTGCGGTGAGTTGCTTTGTGGTGAGTTGGCTGCGGCAAGTTGCTAGGCATTCATAAAGAGAATATCGCAATGAAAACCATGGGCTATGTCATCACATCAACTTAAAATCATGTTATTCTCAATTCACAGAAAACAGATGTATTTTTGGGCAGGGTTAGCTATGTTTTCCATCCTGGTATACTATAGGTTGGTCATTAAAGAACCTCCATAAACTGTTTTTTTTTTTAATTTAAAACAATAAAAGAGAGGCAAGCAATCTGTTTTACCATTTGGAGGGCTTCAGGATGTACGTCAGGTCATAATTCTAACACAGTTGCCCAAAGCCCACTTATGCATGAAGGCAGAAAGGAAAATTTCTAGCATTCCTGTAATAACCATGGGAAAATCAGATTATCAACTTGATTTTGAAACCTCCTCACAACCTCTAATGCTTTGGGTACTTCATATCTCCAGACCAACCTTTCATGAGTTATCATAGATTGTTTCTTGAGATGATTTCCCATTATGGTATCCATAGGTTTAATCAAATAACAATCATGATATTACAATGTAAATCCCACCTCTAATGTACTTGCATGTGAAGTTGCAATACAAATACTTAAGGGCGGAGCTTTTGTTACAATATCATGATATCACAATGGACATTTCATCATTTTGGTATCACCATGGTTAGGAATAGCAACTTACAATTTTTTTTTTATTTTTTAATAAAAAAGGTTTTTATTTTCTGATCAAACAAGTATACAATATAAACAATCATTCAAACTATCATCAGAAAAAAAGAAAAAAAAATCAATTTGGTAAACTCAATCTTCAACCCCTCCTCACCACCCCCCACCCCCGACTTCCCAGAACAAAAACAGGGCATAGATTTCACCAAACATTCGCTAAAATAAACTAGCTAACTGCAAAATTTAATAACTCCCAAGACCCCTTAACTCCCCTTTTACAATTTCATCAACCTCCCTTTTTATAGACACAAAATAACATGTAATCCAATAACTCTAAGAATTTTAAAACCATTAACAAATATTAAACATTCAAACCTAAAAACATTTTTCCCCCTCCTACTTTTCTCAAAGTTCAGATATTTTGAAATCTCATAACAAAAAATAAACCTTAGATATTCACTAATTAAATTTCTACATTTTTATAATTAACCATTAGTACATTAACTAGAAAACCAAAAAAGATTAATCAACCATTAATACATCATATTTAAAAATCAATATTCAACTTTATACTTTTTCCCCCTCAGTAGTTATAACACCTAAAACATAATCATTTTTAACCATGAGTAAAACAACTGCAAAGCCAAAAGAAAAAATTAATCTTCCATTCTTGCTTTCTTATTTTGAAATCTCATAACAAAAAATAAACCTTAGATATTCACTAATTAAATTTCTACATTTTTTAAGTTTCTAAATTTCCCCCTTCATTATTCCTCCCTCCAACTTTTAAAATTTGAAAGATGATCATCAACATAATTAACCATTAATACATAAACTAGAAAACCAAAAAGGATTAATCAACCATTCATACATCATATTTAAGAATCAATATTTAACTTTATACTTTTTCCCCCTCAGTAGTTATAACACCTAAAACATAATCATTTTTAACCATGAGTAGAACAACTACAAAACCAAAAGAAAAGGTTAATCTTCCATTCTTGCTTTCTTTTTATATTTTTTCCAGTCTTTCTGCATCCCTCCTACTTCTATTTTGAGGAGGTTTTTCATTTTAATTTGAGGTTGATATAACTGCAAAGATTGTCCCCTTTTTAAGAAAGTTTCCTCTGATTTAGAGCCCCCAAATCGCCTCTTCATGCTTATATAAATCAGTTCATTCCTTCGTCTGTAAAACCAAAGTTTATCAAGAGTTTGTGAAAAAAAGTTCAGTTGTTTCTTTTCTATTAAATGTATAGATGCCACTGACAAATCTCCTTCATCTTCTGAAACTTCGAAAGCCTGGTCATTTACTACTTTTTTCCAAACCAAGTCATAATTTTGAAAGATTCTATCAATTTTTCCGAAAAGAGCAGAAAGTAAGCTCGAAAATTCTTGAGAAGATTCTTCCACCCTCTCTGCTGCAATATCTCCTGAATTGTCATCATGCTCCGTAGTTGTTTTGGTTTCCTCAGTCATTTTTGTTGTTATCCCTTTAAGAATTGCTATTTGGTTACTTATAGCTGCAGTATGATTATTCATGGCTTCTTTTATAAATTCTGTAAGTTCTGCATCAAAATCCTTATAACTCTGTAAATCAGACAACTGTTTCGTTTCTGACACCTCCAAATAGCATCCAGCACTTTCAAGATCTCCTTTCTTAGAAGCCATTTTATTTTAAAAAAAATTTCTTTCTTCCCACAACCATAAAATCATAAAGTCAGAGCCATCCTTTTGAACAGCTTTCAGCAATACCAAACGAAATAATCTTTTCCCAAACAGCTCTTCAAAATCTATTCCAGCAACTTAAAGCCAGTCTCTGAGCACGAGTCTATTAGCGAAGACTTTCCTTTCTAACTTTCAGTTTTAAAATCGCAACAAAGAAACGCCATCTTAACTTCCAGCTCAGAAAATCCAATTAGAAACATTGTATCCCCGGAGTTAAGTATTATACTTGCAAAA
Organism: Pituophis catenifer annectens; assembly: GCF_029215685.1. Taxonomy (NCBI): domain Eukaryota; kingdom Metazoa; phylum Chordata; class Lepidosauria; order Squamata; family Colubridae; genus Pituophis; species Pituophis catenifer. The sequence goes on along the minus strand of NW_027256881.1, from coordinate 317,922,733 downwards.
AGCTTGTCCTCCTGTTTCTGTTCCGCCTGCTTTTTTGAAATCATTTAATCTTCTGTTTGACAGCAGAAATTGGACACAACGCCTAGCTCTGTAAAAAAAAAACAGAGTCCCCCCGGATCCGGAGCTTCAGTGGGCTGAACGGGGAGCTCTCACCCTCCTAACTCCTGGAATTAATCCAGGGGTTTTCGGGGAGCTCTACCCTCACCCACCTGCTCTCCTCCCCTTCTTTTCCCGAAGGGGAGATTTTCAAGCCGTTTGACAGCTGATTAACGCTGTCAGAACGGCTCAACGGAATCACGGGGGCGGCGGTCTAAAAAGACCGTCAATGGCGCTGCGGAGCCAACCCGGAAGTCTCAACTTACAATTTTAAAGATTGAACCTGGCCCATTTTATTACACTCTGACATGAGAGAGCAACCAATAAATTTTGTGCACGACTTTTTTTCATGTGATTTAAATTCCTGGCTGTCCTAATCATCTTAAAAAGACAATTCTCTCAATCAAAATCATTTTAAAGACAAATGTTATGTGTATCATTTTACAGTATGGACCCTGACTATTGAGAAAAAAGTAACTATAAGAATGAGTATATTGAGATTTTAAACAGATTGACAAAACAGGTAAGCTAATATCTCTGGAAAAAAGTAGCATCCAGGATCCAATCTCGGTCGGTCACCAGGACCAGAGGTTTTGTTTTCCAAGCTTTCGGACTCATGATGGAGCCCATCAGGGGTAGTATTCACTTACTCTCCCTACCGGTTTGCAAATGTGAGTGCGCATTTATGACATTGTATCTGTATTCTCTTTTATATAGTGAACTGCATAGAGTTGCTCTGGGGCCAGGTGGTGTTAAGGTTATTTATTTATTTACTTTCCTAATGCAGATTCTGTGATTTGTCTGATAATTCAGAACGTCCTTTCTGATGTTCATCAGACCAAGGGGAGGGAAAGATAAAACAGACTGAATATGTACAATGATCATGAGAAATTTTGCTAGCGGATTCCCCAATCACAACTGAGAAACTGACTGAAAATATTGGGGTTTCTCTCATTTAAGAGTGAATGAAGAAGTGGGACACATAGGGTACATTTTGGAAGCTGAACTTCCTTGTACAACGACATAAAAAGAACTCTATGACCAGGTCACAAGGCCCATCTATCATGGTGTTTTGTTTCCACAGGTAGATGCCAGTGGGAAATGGCAGGTGGCCAGTGTCCACAAGTAGATGCCAGTGCTACTAATGTGACATGAGTTTAAAAGACCACACAGGTGTATGTCCTTCAGCAACTGGCATTCAGAGCCATAATGCTCCAATATTGAAATGCTGAATCTATTGTCATCTTGAAGAGTCTGTATGTGTATACACGTATTTTAATATTGGGTGTTCTTATGCTTGGAATCCTCAGTGAAGATGAATGTATTATCTTTTGTTGACTAGGATCACCTGTTTTAATAATAAGGCCTTTCAAGCTAAGCGTAGTAACAGAAATTTAGTGCTCAGCCAACACATTTAAGCTCTTTAGAAGAATGCCAATCTGTCTAGTGATGCAGAGGCACAAGCAGCTCCTGCTGGGAGTAAATGTTGATGTTATTTGACCCTTAATATCCATGCCCAGATTTGAAATAACTTCTAAGATTTTCAGAAAAGGAAGCTTTATATAGTTTTGTTTCACTTTTTGCCTGTTCTTCAAAAGCAAAAGATAAGGGAAATTCTACTTCAAAGAGCCAATTCTTTGGAAAGGCAGCTGACTGTGTTAACCTTGCCTGATGGAGCCACTGGCTTATCTGAAGAAGGACTGATCTATGAGCATATACCATTTGTTTGTTTGTTTGTTTGTTTGTTTGTTTGTTTCCCCCTTTTATAAATAACTCAAGGTGATGTCCAGCACACCTTCCTCTTCCTATTTTCCCACAACAACAACCTGGTGAGGTGAGGTGAGCTGAGAGAGTGAGTGACTGGCCCAAGGTCACCCAGATAGTTTTCATGGCTAAGGCAGGACTAGAACTCATGGCCTCCCAGTTTCTAGCCTCCTGCCTTAACCACTAGGCCAAATTTTTGAAGTTTTAAAAAACCACCTTTGCTGAACTTACTTTGAAGTATACAATGCAAGTATTGGATTCAATAATAATAATAATAATAACAATTTTAGTAGTGATATAGCAGTGGAATTGAAAAAAATCATCAAATGATTCAAAATGCAGATTGTAGAAAGAAGCAGAAGAAACAGTAGATCATATATTCAGCTCATGCAAAAAGATTGCAAAACTGATTATAAATAATGACATAACATAGACACCAAAATGATTCACTGGAACATCTGCAAAACTTATCACATGCCAGTAATAAAATATTGGTGGAAACGTAGAATTGAAAAAGAAGTAAAAAATTAGGAGATTAAAATATTGTGGGGTTTCTGAATGCAAACTGATAAAGCCACTCAGAGATGCATTGAACTGTGTGATAAATGTAAATAAATGTAGTAGTAATAATAATAATAATAATAATAATAATAATAATAATAATAATAACCACCTGATCAGTGGGTGCAGCAAAATTTCACAAACTGACTACCTACAACGCCATGACTGCGTTGCTAAGATCATTCACTGGAAATTGTTCCAGAAGTTTGGATTTGAGTACAGCAAAAACCACTGGGAACATCAGGTTGAGAAAGTTTTAGAGAATGAGAAACTCAAGATCATGTGGGACTTTAGGATTCAGACTGACAGGCACTTGGTCCACAACACACCTGACATAACAATAGTTGAAAAGAAAAAAAGTATGGTTCATTGACATTGCAATACCTGGTAATGCATGGATTGAAGATAAGCAGCAAGAAAAAATCACAAAGTACCGGGACTTGCAAATTGAAGTTGAGCAACTGTGGAAAAAGAAATCGTGTGTTGTCCTGATTGTAATTGGAGCCCTTGGAGCAATACCCAAAGGGCTACTCCGCTATTTAGAAATTCTAAATTTACCGGACTTGAACATTTTGACTCTACAAAAAACCACCTTACTCGGTACAGCTTATATCTTCTGACGATACCTTAACAGTTCCTAGGTCCTTGGTTAGGACTCGAGCTGCTGAGCTATTAACCAGCCTCAAAGGCTGTGAATCTCACTAAAGATTAAATAATAATAATAATAATAATAATAATAATAATAATAATAATAATAATATAGAAATAATAAAAAATATTATTATTATTATTATTATTTTATTTTCTGTCCAAATTGTCTAACTCCATCTGGATCCAGTCAATTATTCCTGCAGAGTATCTAATCACAGGTATAGCCCAGGTATTTATGGCTTTTATGATGTTTCCTCCACTCAATTTGGACATTAATATCTTACGAATTCGCCGAATGTACTTGGCTGAAGTTAATTCCTTGACTTTATTATGCATTAAGTCAGAGGCTTCTAAAATCCCCAAGTACTTGTAGCCTTCTTCTGATTTTACTGCCTTTATCATTTCTTCATTCTCTAGTTCTATTCCATCCTCTTTTATGATCTTGCCTGCTTTGGTTGCTATTGTTGCACATTTGTCAATTCCAAACTGCATACCAATGTCTTGGCTGAATTCTTTTGTGTTTTCAATTAATGAATTCAGTTCAGCTTTTGTTTTACCAAACAGCTTCAAATCATCCATGTACATCAAGTGCGAGATTTTCAGTCCTTTCTTTGCAAGTTCGTATCCACAGTTCATCTTCTTCAAAATGATTGTCAGTGGTAGCATTGAGAGTATAAAAAGTAGGGGTGAAAGGGAATCGCCCTGGAAAATGCCTCGTTTAATTTCAACTTCACCCAGTTCTTTTTCATTAGCCATAAGTTTTGTTTTCCAGAGGTTCATTGAAGATTCCATGAATTTTTGTATGTTGCTGCTGATGCCTAATATTTCCAGGCATTTCTTGATCCAGCTATGGGGAACTGAATCAAATGCTTTCTTATAGTCTATCCAAGCCATGAACAGGTTGGTTCGTCTTTTCTTTGAGTTCTTTAGGATTAGCTTGTCGATCAGCAATTGATCTTTTGTTCCTCTTGAGTTTTTGCAGCATCCTTTCTGTTCTACAGGAAGCAAGTTATTTCTTTCCAGGTATCCATAGATTTGGTTTGCAATGATACCAGTAAGAAGCTTGTATGTTGTTGGCAAGCAGGTGATTGGCCTATAGTTTCCAGGGTCCTTTCCTTTTTCTTTATCTTTTTGGATCAAAAATGTCCTTCCAGTTGTCATCCATCCATCATTTTCAGGTGTTTTTATTTTATTTTATTATTATATTATCATCATCATCATTATTATTATTATTATTATTATTATTATTATTATTATTATTATTATTATTGTGTGGATAATTGATGTATTATATTATTATTATTATTATTATTATTATTATTATTATTATTATTATTATTAATGTGTGGATAATTGATGTGGCAATATCAGGAGATAGTAGAATAGAAAACAAAGAATTAGAGAAGATCAACAAAATATCAAGATCTGAAAATCAGAGTTGAAAGATTATGGCATAAACCGGCCATGGTGATCCCAGTGGTGATTGGAACATTGGGTGCCATATTAAAAAAATCTTGAATGTCATTCAGAAAAATATGTGCATTGACAAAATGTCCATCTGTCAATTACAAAAGGCCAGACTACTTGGATTACATATATACTAGACAAACATTATGACATCCTCAGTTCTTGGGAAGAACTTGTTGTGTATGAAGACCAACACCAGCTAAAGAACTGGCAGCTGCGATTTCATATTTCATGTATATAAGGATACTTTATAATAGAAAATGAAGCAGCTAAATTGCTCTGGGACTTTAGAATTCAAACAAACAAGCCACACAACACTCTAGATTTAACAACTGTTAATAAGAAAGACAAACGAGTCTGGATAGTGGACATTGCAATATCTGGAGACAACAGAATAGAAGAGTAACAACTGAAGAAGATAACAAAATACAAAGACCTGCAAATAGAAGTAGAATGACTGTGACAGAAGACAGCCAAGATGATATCTATAGTAATAGGCCCCCTGGCTGTAATCCCAGAACATCTGGCACACCATTTGAATGCCATCAGCATTGACAAAAATCACAGTCAATTGCAAAAGATAGCTTTACCTAGAATAGCTTACATCTTGCAATGATACCTTCAACACCATCAAACAACAGCATCTGTCTATTCCAGATCCTTGGGAAGGACTCAAGAGATGGATAAAAATGACAAGTCTGGTATAAACATCTGGCTGACTGTGAGCAATTATAATTTATATGCTATCCGACTCCTAGTGACTCTGGGCAGTTTCCAATTGTGAAAACATTTAAAAGAACAAGTAAAAAACTCCAGAAAAACAGCACAAGACAAATAGCAACAATGGCACACACACACACACACACACACACACACACACACACACAGGATCCTTAGAACAAAGGAGGAAAGGGGCATCAGAAGAAATGTGAAAAGGTTACTGGGGTGAGGAGTGGAGGGAAATGGGAAATTGGAGAGGAAATAAATAGCTCCTGATAATTTTTTATATGTAAAAGGGGGGGAAATGCCAGCATTCTAGCAACAAAAATACAAGTAGCAGAGATGGTTAGCAGTGATTCATATGTATTTCTGTGTTTTGACAGGGGAAATTTCCTATCAAAAGAGGAAATTCTAAAAGATGATTTAATGGGTAGTTGATGTATTTGTTGTTGCTATTGTCATCACAAAAAAAAGCGTCCTCTTTTATACAACCAGGGACATCTGTTTTGTTTTTATTTTTCTCCACCTAATGTGCTTCTAATCTCAGAAGCAATTTTGAAAAGTGGCATTTTCTCGCTATTCAGCAGATCATCTCTTTGAATCATTCGCAACCACTTATTTTAGTACTAGGGAAACCTTTAACAACAACAACAAAAACCCTTTAACAAAAGCAAGATAGACTGCAGAAAGCACAAGTGAGGTTACTTCTCCTGTGTGTTGTGCGATGGTCCTGTGCTATAATCAACAAAATGGACAAGTGTCTTCCTAACTGTAATCAGTAATTTGAGGACTGGTGCCTGGGGGTGAGGGAGGCAGGATGGTCATTAGAGGAAGCCAGCTGGGTGACAGACTGCAAACTGAGGAGCTGGTGGTGGAGTGGTGGTTCCAGTAGCACTGCCAATCAGCTATTTGCTGATCAGCTGATTGAGAGCATGTTGTTGCAGGACAACGATATGGTTGGCAGCTGAAGAGGCAGATACTCAGCCTTGGAAAAAACTGTAACCTTCATTGCAATGTCAGCAGTGAAGATAGGAAAGTTGTGGGTAAATACCTCCATTAGGGACTCTCTTGTGGCACCAAAAGTGGTGAAGTATACTTATTTTTCCACTTTTATTATATCTGCAGGTAGCTAACCAGAAACCCTGTTTGGGATGGTTCTGTCCCTCACAGATTGAGTCATGTACTGGATAAAGTTGCTCAGATTTGTTGAGAGGTGGATTCTGACTGAGCAATCCTATGGAAGTGAGCATGGTCTGACTCAATTATCTGGGGGAGTTTGAGCCTGTTAATCCCAAGAAAGTGGTCAGGGTCCTTGGGGCTCTGAAACCTTGACTCCTGTATTTTAGACCCGTGTCTCTCCTGATTGATTAAGGCTGCCCAGCATTGGTTCTGGGGGGGTGGCCAACATCTGTTTGTAGAAAGGGTTCACAGTAACTTGAAGGAAGCTGTTTCTTCAAGAGGTAATTGTTGGCTTCAATGGTTTTGGACAAGGGTGGGTTCTATTTACCTTTACTACCGGTTTACAACGGGAGCGTGCACGCATGTGCAGATCGTACCTTATGATGTCCAGGCAAGTGGGCAGAGCCTCCCGCCGCTTTTACTACTGGTTCGCAAGAATCGGACAGAACCGGGAGCAACCCACCACTGGTTTTGGACTTTTAGCTCAATCTCCAACTTTCCCTTTTTACTGAGAAGATGGTAGACTCACAACTCTAAAGTACCCGGGGAAAACTCTTTTGGACTCTTTTCAATCTGGGTTCAGTTCAAGGGATAGTACTAAAACAGCATTAATCATAGTTGAGGATGATCTCTACAATGGTGGGTTTTAAAATTTTTTACTACCGGTTCTGTGGGTGTGACTTGGTGGGCGTGGCATGGCTTGGTGGGCGTTGCTTAGTGGGCCTGGCAGGGGAAGGATACTGTAAAATCCCCATTTCCTCCCAAATCCAGGGGAAGGATACTGCAAAATCCCCATTTCCTCCTGATCAGCTGGGACTTGGGAGGCAGAGAATAGATGGGGGTGGGGCCAGTCAGAATTTTTACTACCGGTTCTCCAAACTACTCAAAATTTCCGCTACCAGTTCTCCAGAACTGGTCAGAACCTGCTAAAACCCACCTCTGGATGTCTAGCAGGACAGAGACAGGGATAGGAGCCCCATCTGTTCCCTTTTGACGTTTTGGAGGTTTTTGATACCATTGATTGAAGTATCCTTTTGGTCCAGTTTAGGGAATGGAGAGTCTCTTTCTCTCTCTCCCTGTCTCTCTGCCCATGAGCTGTCCTTCAGTGGTTATCTGCCTTCCTCTGAAGCTGCTTCCAGTTAGTGTTGGTGCAGTAAATAGTTTAGCCCTAGGCTCCTCATTTGTGAGTGCCTCAGAGTTCAACTCTGCCCTCAATGCTATTTAATATTTACATGTACTGTATATCTACTGGTGAGGGTATTAGCCTCGTCTCACCATTATTACAACAATACCCAGGGCACACAGGACAATTCTACACTTCCCTGCTGCTTTCAGATCTTAACCCTGCTATAACATATAATGCTGCCAAGTTCTGCACAGCAGTGCTTAAAATCCGTCAGATGATGATGTCCTGTGCCATAAACTACCTCTAATGAGCACTGAGTTGTCATACTAGAATGCTCTGTATTGTGATAGATCTGGTCTGCCGTACATTAACTCTTATGCTCCCCTATACCCATCTAACTCTCCTACTCCTCCTTTTAGATTCCTTTTAGACTTTTGTTTTTTACTTTGTTTTTTTTAATGTTTTAGCTTTCTATGATTAGTTTTAGACTCTAAAGTATTGTCTATGCTTTTAATTGACTATACCCCCACTCCGATTTGCCAAATATATTCATAAAAACTAAAGCATATTCAAAATCAATTCCTTCAGAATACGTTCAATACATGGAAAAAGTAGGCCCCTAAATTAACAAGACACCCATCCTGTCTTCAGTTCTTTACACTTCATTCTTCTTTTTTTTTTATAATGTATACTAGATAAAATTAATCAATTCCATGATTGGGAAATGAAAGTGCATTATAGTTTTAAAAAAATTCTTTACTACCCCAATAATTTAATTAATTAATTATTAATTTAACAGTTCATGATAGCCAATAGAATTTGGACCGCTGAACAGGCGAATAATGGGAAAGAGCTGTGAAAACAGAAAAATGGTTCCCAGAATGGATGAAATCGAGCAACAGCTTGGCATTAAAAAAAAAAATGGTTTCATGCTGCCTCAGAACAAGTGAGGGAGAATTATTTCAGCTGCATCAAACACAGCACTTTCCGATGTCTCCTCTGCCCATTTATTAGTCCAATTTGTTTGATGCAAATTGAGCGTTTAACACAAGCCATATAATTGAAGCCAAAGGTAAAGGTAGCACAGTTTGAGGCCCTTAAATATCAAGCTTTTCTGTTTCTTTTTTTGGCTGGTAGAATGTAACCTTTCCTGGGATTTTCAGACTGATAACTAAAAGCTGTAACTCATCGTGGAATGAGGAAGGCAGAGTGGAACGAACAGGGAAAGTGGCACACACTAATTGAGCCATCACAGTGCTGTGTTGCCAAGATGGCAACAACAGCAGCAGATTTTTGAATGATTTTGTTTGCAGATGAAAACAACGACCCTCATTCAGGTCAATGCTTTTAATAATGGCCATGCTGTGGCTTGAAAAGCAATTTACACCTAGGGAAGATCTCATGGATGCATTCAGGATGTTTTCAGTATATTACCAGGGTGAATGCAAGGTGAATTCGGGAAGCTGTTTTCTGTCAAGTAACCGCACTGCTTAATAACTGCAAGTCAGATGGGTAGGAAATGACAAAGGGCCAAGAAATTATCCCTTCCGCTCACACAACTGGAATGGAGGACTGCTCCATGTCCTTTCATCCTTTAGCAACCATTTCCTCCATCATTCATATGGTGAAATTTAGTATTCTCCTGTTAGAGACCCCTTTGTGCTGATCTTTAATGTCACACGACAGAGCCCAGCTTAAGCCATTGACTGCTGATCCAACAGATCACTGCTGGCTTCAGGGCTGTCCATAAGGCAGTGAAGGTTAAAAAAAGTACAAGAAGGCAGCTATAACCACACAACACTTGTTAAAAAAATCTTTGATCACACTGCTGTGGCCTTTTTGATTTTACTGACCCACCCAGATCTTTCTGCAGGCTTCAGGTAATAGCAAAACCACAATGCAATTACTAAGAGAAGGGACATGCAGGATTAAAAACACCAGTGGGGTGAGAATTACATGACCTGGGCTTCAATGACATCTGCTCATTTTTTTAAATTTAAAGGTATTCAAATTATGCCTCACTCAGTTCTTGTCTTCCTCCTCCTTCAGTGCTCTGTGTCAGTGGTGAAATCCAATTTTTTTTACTACCGGTTCTGTGGGCATGGCTTAGTGGGCGTGGTTTGGCTTGGTGGGCGTGGCAGGGGAAAGATACTGCAAAATCTCCATTCCCACCCCACTCCTGGGGAAGGTAGTGCAAAACCCCCATTCCCTCCCCACTCCTGGGGGAAGTATAGTGCAAAATCTCCATTACAACCCCACTCTGGGGCCAGCCAGAGGTGGTATTTGCTGGTTTTCCGAACTACTCAAAATTTCCGCTACCAGTTCTCCAGAACCTGTCAGAACCTGCTGGATTTCACTCCTGCTCTGTGTTGATTTCCTGCATTGTATTTCCCCCACTTAATTAGTATAGTCCAAGGATTTCAACATCTGGAAGTAGAGCCTGGAAATAGCTGCATTCCCAGCTGTACTATTCAGCTACCTGTAATGTAATATACATAATATTAAGCTAGTCATTGTTGTTTGCAATCATGGTTTATAGCTCACAGATTGAGGTAAAGTCAGCCAATCACAAATCAGCCAATCCACAAATTGCGGAATTTAAGGCTTACCGCAAAGTTTGAACCAGGCAGTTCTGAATCTGAAGAAGTCTAATTTAAACATTATCCCATTTCCTTCCTTGGTCTTGTGTTTCACCTGGCTTAATTCTCTAGGCAGACACTTGATCCCCTCCCCCCCCTTTTTAATATAGCTTTGTAAAATATTATGCGGTAACAGTGAGCTGAAAGTTCCCAGTGGATAACTTTTAGATTAAAATTGCAAGACAAGGAGCAGGGGAAAAGAAAAAGACAAATGTTCCTTCTTTCCTTCATCATGTTACAGTGGCCGTTTAGTAGCTATACAGATCCTACCTCTTTCCTAATTTGCATTGTATGATATAATTTCCTGATGAATTTCAGGAAAAGAAAATGGCTGGTGAACTTGTTTGTTGCCACCAGCAATTGTTCTCTCCAGTTTTACTGCACATCACTTTCATTAGACTTGCCAAGATGCTGCCTCTGAATGCAGGGATAAAACTACAGAATGACTAGCAGTGTGGTTTATCATGCTATTAAAGATATAAAATAGAAAAATACTTACAGCACAAAGGCAATTTGGATTGACTTCAAAAAGCTAAGCAGGATCCATCTTAGTTAGTAGTTGGATGGAAGAGTGACAGGAAACCTGAGAATGATAGACTAGACAGGGAATCAGGAAAAAAATATCCTAGATTAGAAGACACTAACTAACCAATTCTGTACTGCGGCCAATAAAACTGCCTAGATCTGTCTAGAAATCCACTAAGTTTGATTCCAGAAATCCGTTACCTTGACTTTTGCTGCAGACTGTACATTAATGGTACTATATAAATCCTCATCTTTAACCAACAAAACAGTGAAAAACAAGCACAAAAGTTAGAAAGTGAACAGCTAAAGCCATTTTTGAATCTGGGCAGAAATAAAGTCAGGCACTGGAAAACTACCTTCTTTTTCTTCATTTCCCTTGTATAAAACAGGAACAAAGACTGTCTAAAAAGAAGTGATCTCATATTTATAGAGAGTATGTTCTTAAGAGTGTAGTGGTTAAAGTACTAGATTGACACAGGCTCATGTCCACCCTCAGCCATGGAACTTCAGTGGGTAACTTTGGGTTGGTCACTCTGTTTCAGTCCAGGCACCTCACAGGAATAAAATGAGGGGAGATGTCATTGGAATAAGGCTTGAGTTCTTGAAGGCAAGGCAAGAAGAAATGGAAGTAAATATGCAAACAATAAAAGGCTATAGCTAAGAGAACCACAGAAAAAGATACTGAGTGTTTTTCTGGTGAAACCTGTCTGTCAGGGCAACCTGGTCTACCCAATTATGGGACGCAGCATACGGCTTCTGCTTTGGCCTTTCAGCCCCAGTCCAGGAGCCTTCGCAGGCAGTCGCTTTCACCACAAACTATTTTTTTTTTGTGTTGAATTTATTTATTTCTTTTCTTTGTCGGTAAAAATATAAATTCAACACAGAAAAAGATACCGTTTGGAGAGGTATAAAGTTGCACTTTACAAACATTTTTCCTTCTTTGTAGTAGTGCTCTCAAATATAACCGAACAATTTCCTGGCAGCTGAGGTCTCACTTTGGTTATTTTTATTTTACAAGAATGCAGCGTGAAGGATAATAAAGTCTCTTCTTGTTCACGCTCTTTTCCTTCTTTAAGCTTGTTCCCTCTGCCATTGCTATTTTTACTACAGAACTTTGTAGAGGTAATCCTCGATTTACGACTGCAGTATTCTGCAATTTAAGCAAAAAAGCAAAGCAAAATTAGAGAACATTTGCATGTGCACCTATACTTAATATTTGTTATTAACACTTCTGTATGCAGCACTTCCTAATTAATTTTAACACAATTGTATCGAAGTGTGCTGTTATAATTAAATTTTGCATAAGCTATGCCTTTCAAAATCCAGCTTTCCAAATATATGCCATCTTTATGAAAATTTTGAGTTGAGAATGAGATGCTACAAGGCTCTTCATTTCGGCTATCTATACTACCTGGGAACCTGTATTAGTAGATTAATATATTTTGCTTTTAAAAAATCATGGTAGAATTATTTTGTATTCCTAAGTCTTACTATGGATCGATTGTGAAAATACAAATCAGATTGGTTTCTGTTTGACCACTGTAAGGAATAATAGATTACTTCTGATCTGATCTGATTCATGACAAACCTTCCTATAAATAAGAGCACAACAAGTATGGCATTTTGGAACCAATGAAAACAAGCTATGGATAGAAATATAAATGGAAATATGTAAAATTCAATATGATACCGGTTCAGAATTCAGCTGTTTGAAGTTGAATTCAACCAGTCAAGCTGCTTTCAGCAATCTTGAGGACTAGAAATTTACATTTAGAGAATAGAGAATAGAATAGAGAATAGAATTCTTTATTGGCCAAGTGTGATTGGACACACAAGGAATTTGTCTTGGTACTTACGCTTTTGGAGTACATGAAAGAAAAGTACATTTGTCAAGAATCATAATCACAACACTTAATGATAGTCATAGGGAAACAGTCAATATAAATCTTAAAGATACCAGCAACAAGGTTACAGTCATACAGTTATAAGTGGGAGGAGATGGGTGATAGGAACGATAAGAAGATTAATAGTAATGCAGACTTAGTAACTAGTTTGACAGTGTTGAGGGGATTATTTGTTTAGCAGAATGATGGCATTTGGGAAAAACTGTTCTTGTGTCTAGTTGTTCTGGTGTGCAGTGCTCTATAGTGTCTTTTTGAGGGTAGGAGTTGAAACAGTGTATGTCCAGGATGCGAGGGGTCTGTAAATATTTTCACAGCAATGTCTAGAATCACTGGGAATGAGAGCTGCCCTGTGAAATGATGATACCCCTCCTGCTGTGCTGCCTCCAGAGAGACCAAGATGGTGGAAATTGAAAGTGGTTGCTGCCCTAGAGGTGAAGTAATTGCTCTCCCTCTTTCATTCCTAACCAGATATCTTATTATATTCCAGTTTGGATAAATGGAAAGCAGGCTAAAATGGATATGAAGAAAGGGTTATCCCTCCCTGAATCCAGTAATTTTCTTAGCGGGTGGCTCTTGAAACGAGAATAAAAAATAAAGTTTAAAATCAGCTCAAACCTAATTTTCGGGATTATATTGAAGTTTTTAACAGATGAACGTAGTTGAAAAATGCCAATGTATTAAGATAAAAGTTTTTGGGATGCAGATTTAAATCTGAGCCAAGAAAGAATTTTATTTCTCCTGTATTCAGTATGTGTGTGAGTGAGTGGGTGGGGTTATTTGCAAGCAGGAAGTTCTAGATTCAATTCTTAGCAGTCTATTTGTGGAAAACGGAACATACATACAAATAAATCCATTATGGCTGTAATCTGCAGGGGGGGGGTTGATTCCAAAATACAACCAATTGTATGTAATGTCTCCTCTAACCTCATTCCCCAGATTTTATCAATGGCCCAAATTGCATGAGATTATGAAATCTTGCAGAATTCTGGCAATCAAAATTCTATCTATAATTTTTGAAATGATTTTTCAACAATTTTTTGAAAAATTGTTGCTTAAAAGCTATCTTGTTCATGCTTGAATACACGCAAACATCTTCATTTGTGGGGCAAATGATCAAATGGGCATCATGACTTCATAATCAAACCTGCAAATTTATTTATTTCCATCGGGACATCACTGCAAATGTATAATAATATTTTGTCATTGTGGCTAGTTGAGACTCAGAATTTGCTTTGCTGGAATATTCAATAGCATGGTGCCATGTTCAATAGTTGCCTCTTTCACCTCTGCCAAAGTAAAACATTATTTTATGGAAATCAGTTCCCCCCTCAAAAGAATCCCTACCTTGTTCCCAAATCCATACCCACCTAAAATGATACCTCTCTTTCTCAGACAGCCTGGTTTTACTTCCTGGCATTTTAAATCAAGGAAGGAATAAAACTGAATGCCATGCTTTGTTTGGTGCTATTCCTCAGCACTGGTGCTAATGTTTTAAGCAGAGCAGTAAGATCACAAGAACAAGGTTAATGTTTCATATCATTTATTATTATTTCCAGGTGTCCAAAACACTAAGAATTTGCAGCTTAATTCTTTTTTTGGAGGGGAGTTTTAGCTTCAGCTGTGACTTCCTGTCCTTGCAAATGCATGCTACATTTGACCATGTAGAAGATGCACCCTTTTCTGGAGGATATGTTTTTCTTTCTCATTTGTATGTATTTAAAGGAAGACCAAACCCAGCTGGATTTTTGTGCTGGCTGCATCCCTGGAATTGTAAATCAAAGGGAAACCATGGAAAAAGGAAAACATTCCCAGCCTCCCACTGGTTGCAAACTTGATACTTTGTATAGAGAATTGTTTTCAAAGAAGAAATGATTAAAATGCTCAACTGAGATTTTGGATGGATGGATGGTAAGAAAAGCAAACTGAAACCAAATTCTACAACATTCTACCCTAGACATACAAATCAGAAGATAGGGAAGAGAAAAGGTTGCATAGGATGTCACCGTTCCAGAACAACCCAACTCCAATGAAAAACTACGAGACAGGCATTATCTCAAAACTTCCATATATCAGAGTAGGTATACTGGCACATCTGGGAAAACCCAAATTTAATTTAATTTAATTTAATTTAATTTAATTTCCAATTTATATACCGCCCTTCTCCCTGAGGACTCAGGGCAGTGTACAGCCAAGATAAAAAACATAGAATACAAATATTAAAACATTTAAAAATATATATAAATTTTGGCCCGAAAGTTAAGAATCACAGACTAATTAAAAGAATTTAAAAATTTTAAAAATTTCTTCTTAAGCCAACCCGGCTTGCTGAAAAAGATAGGTTTTCAGGGAACGACGGAAGGCATTGAGGTCCTGGATTCTTCTTATCTCCGATTCCAGAGGGTGGGAGCCCCCACAGAGAAGGCCCTCCCCCTGGGGGCCACCAGCCTACATTGTTTGGCTGATGGCACCCTGAGGAGGCCCTCTCTGTGGGAGCGCACGGGTCGATGGGAGGTCATCGGTAGCAGCAGGCGGTCTCGGAGATAGCTAGGCCCTATGCCATGGAGCGCTTTAAAGGTGATAACCAACACCTTGAAGCGCACCCGGAAGACCACCGGGAGCCAGTGCAGCTCGCGCAGGAGCGGTGTTACATGGGAGCGCCATGTTGCTCCCATCACTACCCGCGCTGCTGCATTCTGGACCAGCTGGAGCCTCCGGGTGCTCTTCAAGGGGAGCCCCATGTAGAGAGCGTTGCAGTAGTCAAGGCGAGAGGTGACGAGGGCGTGAGTGACTGTGCACAAGGAATCCCGATCAAGAAAGGGCCGCAACTGGCGAATCAGGCGAACCTGATAAAAGGTCCCCCTGGTAACAGCCGTCAGATGTTCCTCCAAAGACAGCTGCCTATCCAGGAGGACTCCCAGATTGCGAGCCCTTTCAGTGGGGGCCAAAGACTCGCCCCCAATAGTCAGTGATGGAATCAACTGACTATATCGGGATGCCGGGAGCCACAGCCACTCAGTCTTGGAAGGGTTGAGCCTGAGCCTGTTCCTCCCCATCCAGATCCGCACAGCCTCCAGGCACTGGGACATCACTTCAAGGGCATCGTTGGGGTGGCCTGGGGTGGAGATGTACAGCTGGGTGTCATCAGCGTACTGGTGGTATCTCACCCCAAAGCCACGGATGATCTCGCCCAGCGGCTTCACATAAATGTTGAACAGAAGGGGCGAGAGGACCGATCCCTGCGGCATTCCACAAATGAGAGGCCTCGAGGTCGACCTCTGCCCCCCGCCAACACAAACTGCGACCGGTCGGAGAGAAAGGAGGAGAACCACCGCAACACAGTGCCTCCCACCCCCAACTCTTCCAGCCGGTGCAGCATGATACCATGGTCGATGGTATCAAAAGCCGCTGAGAGATCTAATAGGACCAGAACAGAGGAATAAACCCTGTCCCGAGCCCTCCAGAGATCATCCACCAACGCGACCAATGCCGTTTCCGTGCTGTGCCCAGACCTGAAACCCGACTGGAACGGATCTAGATAGGATGTTTCCTCCAGGAATTGTGGAAACTGTTGCGCGACCACACTCTCAACAACCTTCGCAATGAAGCGAAGGTTGGAGACAGGACGATAGTTAGCCAATATTGCTGGATCCAGGGACGGCTTCTTGAGGAGAGGCCTCACCACCGCCTTTTTCAGGGCAGCGGGGAAGTGACCCTCACTCAACGAAGCATTAATGACGCCCTGGAGCCAGCCTCGTGTAACCTCCCGGGAAGCCAGTACCAACCAGGAGGGACACGGGTCCAGTAAACATGTGGCCGCACTAAGTCTCCCCAAAATCCTGTCCACATCATCCGGAGTCACAGCATCAAACTCCTCCCAGATAACATTCTCAAGACTGTTCCTCGTCACCCTGCCCTGATCTACCCAGTCAGAGTCCAAATCCCCCCGGATCTGAGTGATTTTGTCATACAGGTATTGTCCGAAATCCTCCGCCCTGCCTTCTAAGGGATCCTCCCGCACTCCCAGAATCTCAGAGTTTCGGGTTTTCCCTCAGTAAATCAAAACCCCAAATCCAGCCCCCTGCACCTATCAGTCCATCACATGGCCCAATCACCATCCGTCCCAACTTGAGCCACCACTGCAACCACTCCTCCTCCAGATGCAGGAGCACCATGACTTTGACCGAAGAGAAGAATTCTATTATGTCTAACTACAATCACTCCACTAAATCCCCCCTCCTACTTTCCCAAGTGGAAGAAGGTGGCAGGTGGAAGCTTCCAGTGTTAATATGGCTTCCAGCCAGACCTTTTCTAAAAGGAAAAGCAAATCAAAAAGCTTTCAAATTCAGTACAAGCAAACTTGGATAGGTGGAATTTAAAGGATGGGATTACGTGTGATAAGGACAACTCCTAGAAAGAAAGTTTTTCATACAGTATGTGGGCTTGAATGGAACTTGTGGCTCCAACAATTTGCTACTATTCCTACTGTAGTAATTCTTCTAGAAATGACCATCTACCAGCTTGTTACTTCTAGATTTTAGAGAGGATGGTGAATTTAGCATGGAGGAATTCAGGAGTTGAATTGTCTCAGTTCAGAAATTCATTCCCAATAGGACCAGATAGAGACTAAATCTATCAAAACTTTGATCCTGAATCATATTACAAATTTCTGTTATGCTGTAAGATGTGGCCACTCCCTCTCTGGGTTTTATCTATTAAGTCTAAGTGGCTACCTCAAAGTAGAGGGGGTCAAATTATCCTCCAAAGCACCTGAAGTCAGGACAAGAAGCAAAGGATGGAAACTAATCAAGGAATGAACCGACTTAGAAATAAGGAGAAATTTCCTGACAGTGAGGACAATTAATCGGTGGCACGACTTGCCTTCAGAAGTTTTAGGTGCTCCGACACTGGAAGATTTTAAGAAGAGATTGGACAATATAGGGCAGTGATGGCGAACCTTTTCAGCACCGAGTGCCCAAACTGGGATGTGCGTGCAAGTGCATGCATGTGTGCATGCCAGAGCACCGGAAACCCAAAGACCAGCTGGCTGGTGCACACATACCTGGTTTTTTGGCCATTTTTTGGCCATATTCAGGCCGTTTTCGGGCCCCTTTTCAGGCCGTTTTCTGGGCCTTTTTAGGCCGTTTTTGGGCTGTTTACAGGCTATTTTAGGGTCCCTTTTCAGGACATTTTCAGGCTGTTTTGGGGACCATTTTCAGGCCATTTTGGGGTCATTTTCTGGGCTGTTTTTCAGGCATTTTTGGAGCCATTTTTGGGTCGTTTTTTGGCCGTTTTTCAGAAACCAGAAGAGCAACTGGTGATGGCATGCATGACCACAGAGAGGGCTCTGTGTGCCACCTCTGACACGAATGCCATAGGTTCGCTATCATGGGTAAAGGGTCTCCTGCTTGGACATGGGGTTGGACTACAAGACCTAAGACCTCTGTTATTCTGTTAAGTAATGCCACCTAGCAGAACCCAGGCCTTCTCTCATGTACCTGCCCTCTAGCACAGCAATGCCCCAGAAATTCACATGGCTCCCCCTTATCAACTTTTTTGAAAATATTAAAAACATGGCTCTTTCCCGGGCCTTGGGTTAGAGCAGTGGTGTGGGGGGGGGAGACTTTTGTCTGTTTTTATCTTCATGGGTAGGGTAACAGTCATGGGATGACTGTTCTGCTTTGAATAATGCTGTCTTCTGGGATTTTATTAGATTTTTATTGTTCAACTGCCCAGAGTCATTGTAGTTGGGCTGCCTAGAAGTTTAAAATATAAATAAAGTTAGATAAATAAAGTCCCACTTTATCCCTCCCCACCAGCCTTTTGTCTTTATAAGGCTTTCAACAAAGTAAGCCATCAGCACATTGGATTCACTAGCAGATTTATAAGCCTCATATTTGCCTGAGAATGGTTTTGTGTGCTTAGCTGAGAAATGTGACTCTCTGTAGGTTTCTACTGAAATGCATAGGATTTCAAATGTCCTATTCCCCCTTCAATGGATTTTTATTTATCTATTAAATTTGTAGGGTAGTCAGTTCCATTACAACTTTAAGCACTGTACAATACAAAACCACTTAATATGAAGCAAAATTAAACAACGCCATAAACACTTGGAAAAAAACCAACACACTCTAATATTCATCTGACAAAAAGAACACCACCATCCATTCTAGTCTAAAGCCTAGAGAAAAGTGGATTTTAAGAGCTCACTTAAATAATGTCAGGGTGGACACCGTTTGAAACTCTGGAAGGATGCTAATTCAGAAGGAAGAGTCCTCTTTCTGAGTCCTTTAGATGACACTGTTGAATCAATAGGACTGCAATATGATGATCCTTGCCTAATTGTACAGGATGGACACCAACCATGGAAGGCAGGTGGTCCTTCAGTTAACTAGACCTATAAGACTAAAACTGGATCAGAAGGCAGAAGAAAATACAAATTACTTGAATTCTGAAAGAAAGTGAATCTCAGGCATATTTACAAGTATTCAAACATTAAGGATGATGGCAATGATTACCAAAAACATATTACCTATACAGGCTATAATCAAGTAAAAAATCCTTCCTAGGTTTACACTCTGCTCCATCTGGTTACAGTAGGTAGCATCATCTGGTGAGGTTGTTTCATTCCCACAAATGTTAAGCAGGAGTACCTAAATCACCACAAATGCCCAGGACTCAGTGTTATACTGCAAAGTCAAAGATGTATCCTGGAAGAAGACAGGAATAAGCTACTTTCACATGGCTACTAAGAAAACTGGATGAATGGATTTCTAAGGATCAAACCCAGGTTGAGGGAATCATTAACTTTCTTGACCAACAGGATTCACATCAAAATATAGTGAATTTAGTAAAAACAACAACAACACTGTAGTTGTCAGAGTATCACTGATAATAATATATTAATATATAATAATTCAAATTTGTCATAAAATGTTAAGAAATTAAAATTCTTCCCCCTTAAAATTGAGAAGAGTAACATTGTAATTAATGGTGTGCCTCTCAATATGGGATGTAACAGCCAAATAAAAACAATTGTTAATTAAGAATGTCAAAGGCAAACAGGAAATACACTTTTTGTATAAGAAGATTGTAACAGCCTAGTAAAAACCAAATAATTCACAGTCATAAATATATTTTAATTTGTGAGCCTTCTTTGTTTGATTTTCTTAGTCACATTTTTCTTAATGACATGGTACATGTGTAGCCCTAATTATAATACCAAGATGGGATTCAGTTCTTGAATAAAGTTCAATAACTCAAAGTTCTTGAAAATCCCTAATGCTGGCAGGGAATTCTGGGAGTTGAAGTCCACACATCTTAAAGTTGCCACCCTTGAAAAACACAGTGGATTTTTTAAAAAACAGAAACTCTTCCAACTGCTGTTCAATTTCAGCCTGTTCAAGCAGCCTGCCTTTTCACCAACAGGGGGAGTTCTGAGGAATGACTCCTGGATGATCCAGTAAGAAAAAGAATCTCCCAACTTCTTAATTCTGGATTTATTTATTTTTTTTTTTTACAGATTTTACATATATCAAAAAAAACCCAAGAAGCATATGAAAGTATACATGCTGGTACAACAAGAACTTTATACTAAATTATTGAATGAACAGCCCAGTAACTCAACAACCTCTACCCTTCAAATAAATGCTTTAATTGTCTATGTCAATCTTTCCTGTAGCTTGTTGCTTTGGTCTTCTGCTGTTTTTCCTCATCCTCTTGCTGCTTCTCATGGCAGTAGTATTTCTTTCAGAAAGCCCCATGTCTTCTCTCCTTTACCCCTTGCTTTGGTTTCTGAACTAATTCATTCTTGACCCCTTCCCAAACTAGCTTCCTATCCTCCATCCTCTCCTCCTCCCATTGCCTCATTCTTAGGGTTGGAGCTACTTAAACTTTAACTGAACATCAGGACATTGTGCAGGAAAATCTTATCTCTTCTCAAAATCTGTACCTTCGTCTTAGAGCATCCTGTTTCCTGTTTCTTATCTAGCTACTTCTTTTTCAACTTTGATCTTTCTGGCCTTGCATCCAACTTCCCTACAAACCTGGGTTGCACATGTATTGTCCTTTATTCTTGAACAGACATCCAAGAGAATCTATACACAATTTATTAAAGAATCATTGGTTACAATTGCTGGGATAAAGAAATCTCATAATTACGTATATCATTGTGTCTTTGAAATTCAAGTGGGCTATACAATTCTCTTGGCATTTGTCAAAGGAAAACATAAGCCCTCTCATTTTATCTCTCCAGCTAAAATGTTATAACATTATGGCCTGGTTTTATTCTGCACGCTCCTTTACACAATTGTAAAAATGATTACACATTCTCATATAACAAATCTTCAACTAGTTCCAAATTATAGAGGGGTAGTTTCATAGAGATTAATACAAAGTAGCTATATCATTCATAGAAAGTAAAAATGTAGCTATAAAGACATCGAATTATAACCAAAATATAGATCATATTGAGTTATAAACTATAGTTTATAAACTATGAACTATAGTTGAAAACTCAATATGATCCAAGCCTTGGTTATAACCAAAGATCTTGAAATATTGTGGATTACTGATTTGGTTTTGTTTAAAATGATGATGATGATGATGATGATGATGTTTTGTCAAATAAGCAGCCAGATGTTCAGACTAGATTTGCAATTTTTATCCACACAAGGATCTGGATACATACAGTAAACTGATACCTGATTTATTAGAAGTAAAATGGAAGGTTATTGTAATGTTTTGCATGGAACTGTTTTCTCCAACCAGAAAAAAATATCTAGGTATAGAGAATATTTTTGTAGACTGGAACAGTTGTGGGGAGAAACTGGGTCATTTTGCCTTATGAGCTATTTGTTTTATGATTGGCCATGTCATTCTGGCAAACATTTGGAGATATATCTCCCTTATAAAACTCATAACATGCTTTTAAAACTCCAGATGTGTTGAAAAATTGAATAATCATGAATGAGACATTAGAGTCATTCTTTGCTAATTTAAAGTCTGCTAAAGCCTTTGAAGACAATGCAGGAATGGATATTTGTGGTAAGAGACAGAGTAAAATTAAAAGTATGAATGAGTGTTGTGTTTAAAAAGAGTACTTAAAAGCTACTAAATCGTCATTCTCTCTCTGATTAGATTTAAAGTAATGAATAAAATAGTTTATTTCTGTGGATCCAGGGTAGATTATGTATATGTTTGAAAGAAAACGCAGGAAAAATGTTACTAATATTAAATATATGTATGGGACAATAAATGAAGGCAGCAAATAGCTATTATAAAGCTTTTCTAAATTGTATTAGTTATGGTTGCACATCATTGGTGAATCATTATGATAAAACCTCATTTTACCACAATTTCTACTGGTTGCTTGGAAGTCTGAATACACAGGCATCATGATTTGAATACCCAATGCAAGGAAATAAAGCACCCACAAATGTATTCTTTTTGTACTGTTAGCAATCAGAGCTTGTGTGCAAGTTATTTTCATACTGATACAGTATTGATAATTCGTTCCAAAAATTATCATGTGGACTATGTTTTGATATATTTGGTCAATGGCTTAAATAGCTTTGGGTATAACTGTGCAGAAATGACCGCAGCCCAGATAAAACAGTAAGGATGAGGGCAATGGCCAGCTCAAAGAAAATAAATCTATTTTATAACCCTAACTCAAGCATTAGTCATTGAAGCTGGTAGAATTTTCTAAGTAAACATGTTAAGATGTTTAGGACTGAGCTGTGCAAATTTCTTGACTAAATGGAGGTACACAAAGATGTATGGATTTTTCCTAACCGCCAGACATAATACTTGCCTAAACAGGTTGACTTATATTATGTTGTTATGTTCCATCTCCTTTCATTGGCTGTTAGCATTCTGATGCAGGCCAAATAACATCGTCCACAATCTGATGAAAAATCTGTGTTGAAGGTACCTGTCAATTAATTGTGGGATGGCCTGATTCATGTCTCTACTGGTGGCACTCCTTCATGATTAAGATGTGATCTGAGAACTAACAAAATGAAGGCAATTGTTGAGGAAAATGTATAAAAAAAGAGGGCTTAGCTAAAACATGGAATGTTTTTGCAGTTAATAAACCACAACCACTTGCTTCAAGCTTTTTTTGGGGAGGAGAAGGGGTGGTAAAGAGAGAAGCATTCATTCTGATAGCAGGACATTTCTCTTAAGACTGGGGATTGTTGTGATATGAATCTTGATTGGCTGTGGACCCTCAAGACGATACTGGCATTCAAAGGAAGAAAGCAATGACCAACTACTTCTGGAAACTTTGCCTAAAGAACTGCATGGAGTTGTTCATTTGGTCACTAGGAGTCAAGATTGGCTACCATGTAGAATTTGCAAGAGAAAATACTATTGAGAAATGAACATCTTATATTTAGAAGGACGTGCTACTTATTCAGTCTTCCAGGGAAATTCTAAACATATTCTAATAAGGCATAACTGAATCATCCTACGTTGCAAACATATCCACATAACCAGGTAATGCCATATTTTTTTTCTCAGAGGACAGAAATAAGAAAGGTAGAAATAGAAGAACAATAGTACACCTGCAAAATACCCCAGCTAAATTTATCAGCCTGCACCTTTCACATGCTTTAAAAAAAGACAATCCATTTGGAAAACAATACCGAGGGCTGGTCGTTTCTGCGAGCCAAAACTGTAGTCTTAAATACTGTTAAACACGCTGAATCACGCAAAAATTATCAGGATTCTCAAGCAGAGTTTTGATGAAGGCTCACAAAATTGCATGTTTATATTATGGCATTTGTTTTTAGCACCATGCCAAACTTTTATTGGAATTTCTTGGATTTTTTTTTTCTTCTGCTGCAAAAGATGCTTCTGGTTTCCACCATATTCTCAGGCTGCTTGAGAAATCTTTCCAAAATTCTTTTGTTGGTTTTGAGCTTAATTTATTGTTAAGGGTAGTGGAGAATACTTTTCTGCTACATAGCCTGACTAGGTGGCTCAGTGGCTAAGACACTGAGCTTGTCGATCAGAAAGGTTGGCAGTTCAGCCGTTCAAATCCCTAGTACGGGTCTCCTGTGTGAGCAGGGGGTTGGACTAGATGACTCCAAGGTACCTTCCAATTCTGTTACTGTTACTTCTATGAAGTCTACCTGGTTGCTCAGTCTCCCCAGCCTGATTCATCCATATCCATGTCAAAAGCACCTACGAAACTAACCAAAGGATGCTTCTGGATTTGCTGATGACAATACTGTTACCCAGGAAATGCCCAATTGCCGAAAATAATGCAGTCTTTGGGGAGGCTCCATTCATGTCCCCCGCCTTCCAGTCTGATAACATCCTTTGAAATAAATTTTGTTGGAATGTTTTCCTTGAAAAGTAAGTGAGACTATAGTCTGTTGGAGAGAGGTTGTACAATGAGAGACAGACTATTCACACACATCCTTTTTCTGCCTTGTAGATGCAAGAATATCACATTCCCTCAATAGGAATTTCACCAAGATTCTTTTTTTTCTTTTTTTTCTTTTAAAAAGTAGTTTTTCATCAGTTTTAATGAGAACTAATTAAAAAACAAATTGGGGGAACTCTTCTTGCTATTTGTATTCCTGCTCCAATTGTTTCTGGTTGTCACTGAAATATTTATTTATTTACCAAATTTCTATCATGCCTTTCCACCAGAAACTCAAAACACTCTGACCTTTGATTCCCCCCCTCCCTTCAAAACAGCAACCATGTGTGGTCAGTTGGACTGACAGAGCAACTGGCCCAAAGTCCTTCAGTGAGCTTCCATAGCTAAGGATGGGCTTGAACCTCGGACTTTCTGACCCTATTTTATCAACTTAACCACTGCATGATGCATATCTTGGGCAGTTATATGTGGGCAAAAAGAAAAGCAAAAGGGAAAGTGTCCATAAAAAATGACATCGATTTGTATTAGAGATGCATGTCTTGTGTCAGAATGCTAATTTAATCAGAAACATTGTGTTGAAATTGAAGTACAACATACTTTTTGTACTAGTAGGGAAGGCTGTAAGCAGATAAAAGGAATGTTTGTTCAATCTGCTGCTTGAGCTAAGTGTTGATGGATAACTTCAAGTCTACTTTTGATATGTATAAATCAGCTTTGTACAGGAACAGCCTTCAAGGAGATAATTGCCCTCTATTTATTAAGCACAAATTGTTGAAATCTGTTCCTTCTTTGCATAAGCATGTTGAATTCAGGATATAATAGCAGGGACATTGTATTCCAGGGTGCAGCAGGAAAGAGTTGGGGCTCAGGTAATTCCTGCATTTGCTACATCTCAGCTTGAGGGAAGGGAACATTCCCCTTCCTCCCTGCTTCCTTGAAAGACCAGGTCCCTTTGAATGGAATTCTTGGGGAACCACCTAAAAAATCAATTCCATTCCATTCTATTCCACTCTAGCCACTTGTCTGGAATGGTAGAGGGTCTCCTGCTTGAGCAATGGATTGGACTAGAAGACCTCCAAGGTCCCTTTCAACTCTGTTATTCTGTTAAATAATGGAACTGAACACATTAGTGAGTTCTCCTTAAAAAAAGAGCCCCTCCTCCTCTTTCTCTTCCTTACAGTACTCCAGAACTGATTGTCTGCAGAAGTCTTTTGAATATAGGCATCCATCACAAGCCATCATGATGTCACAATGACCTGTGCATCATGACATCCTCTTGCAAATGATGTACTTATCCTCTTGCAAATGATGTGACTTACATTCTGATGCAGGAATGTAAATCACTTCATTGCATCATAACAGATATATGGTCATTTGCCTCCCTTTCCTCCTTCCTTAAGAGACATTTGTTTTTGAAATTAGGTCAAAGACCTAAAGTGGTGCTTCAGCCCCTGGTTGCCAGTCCCTGAAACTGAACTTCAAGAAGTAAATAAATAATTAAAGTCCTGCACCCCTCTTATATGGAAACCCTGCTTTCCTTTACTTCTTTCTCAACCTACATTTCAAATCTTTTATGAAGATATTTTCTCCATTACTAGATTTTGCAAGTGCAGAAGTAAAATTTCAAACTTTTGCTTATTTGGGAATTGCTACAGTTAAACATATATTTCCTTTATGCAATTGTGTTGCTTGAATGGCAGAATGCTATGGCTTTAGAACTGAATCTCAGTTTACTTTGAAGACAGAATCAATGGTTTGTAAGTGCTGTTCATTATACCCCTTTCTCTTGAACAAAAGAACCTTTCAGAGAAGCCATTGCCGGGTTAATTCCCTTTTCAGAAGAGAGTACTCGTGGCATTTTTGGGATTCAATTACTGAAAAGTATAGGTGGAACATGAGAAGTTGACAAGTACTTGGAAAACAGTGGTAGTCTTCAAGGGTGACCTACAAAACAGCCAGCCACATTTCCAGCCAGCTATAAAGCTTAGATGTATTTTCCCTTTGTTGGCTAAGTTCCAAGGCCAGGCCTATCTGAAGAGGTGAGAGACGTGTCAGAGATAGTAGCTACTAGCCATCAAAAGGCATACGTTCTGCCTTTCAGAGCATATTTAACAATCTGGTTTTTGCTATTATCTGCAAAAAAAGAACAATAATAATAAATAATATTTTAATCATCGGACACCCCCTCAGGAGACCGAATCCACTAAGAAGCTTTGATTAAAAGAGTCTTGAAGCTTTTTTCCCCCCTTAGTTCTGCCATTCTGCTTTAAACATGCTGATGATTGTCAGCAGTTTGTTAGCTTTCAGTCAGATGCAGAGGGGGCTTGATCTGCAGTCTTCCCTGAGTCAGCTATATTTTAGTATTATAGATTTGATTTACATCTAATATTTATTCTCCCATAAGAGGAGTTTAAGAGGTCAGGAATTATTTGCTGACATTGCCTCCCATCCTAAGAAATCATGCTACTCCATTTTACCCTAATGCTGGGCAAATCAAGGCAATTGATGAACATGGCATAGCAAGCACTCAGAGAAAAGACATTACAGGAATACTTCTGAGGCTATCAGGAACATTAACTACCCAATCTACAACCCAGGTTCTTAAACTAAAGATCTTATCTTTAATTCATATTAATCCCACCATTTCAAATTTTAGAGGTTTTTTTAGATTGCACTCCAAACTTCTTGCAGATGGAGAAAAAGTGGGTATTTTCAGAAAGACAACATTTCATTTAATGCCTATCTTAGTAGCCATAGTCCATCAATGTCCACAAGGCACACTTGCCTTGTGAATCTCCATGAAACCTACATCCATTTTCCTTCACAATTTCTCTAGCATGATGATGGTTAAGAAAAATTTCCCGAGAACCCTTTTAATACAAATTTGCCTGATGTCATTTGTTATTATGTAAGTTTACCTAATGCAAACTTTTCTCAATATAAGGTTACTCTTTTTTATAAGCAATTTTCAGAACTATTGATTTTTTTTCTAATGCATTTCATAGATGTATGTATGTGTGTGCGCATAAGATTTTGCTGATAGATATTAGCACGCATGGTCCATTCAATACTGCAGTGCATCCTACTCTAGTAGATTATGAAAAATTTCTACACTAGAATTTCATATTGAAAATGATTTTTTTAAACTGCCCCTCATAAACCTGTCCATTTATTAAGATCTTCTTGTGACAGATTGTGAGAAAGAAGGGAAGAAAAGAGGACCATTGGAAAAGAAAGACCTCAGCTCCAGGGAGGGAAAGAAGCATGAAAAAGGGACTCAAAGCAACTCCACCTTAATTATGCTAAGTATAACTTGAGCTGGAGAATTGCTTTGACAGGCTTTCAAGATTCTGTTACCATACTAGCAATAAAGTTCTTTCCAAAGACCCAAGTAGTATTTGTTTCTTAAGTACATGAGACTTGCAAAGCTTTGACACTTCTGCTAAGGTCCTGTTTGAAGTGCTTTAATAATAAAAAATATTATTCATATTCTCTCCCTGGTAATGACAAATGTCTCATACAGGATTGTCTGCAGGGGAGGTTTTAAAAAGTCAAACTGATGGCTGCAATGCACATAAAATAAGATTGGGACTTTGATCACAGGGTCATGGCTGCCATCTTAACTTTTTTTTCAATTCCCTGTGAATTACTTTGGTCTCACATGTCAGCAGTAAAATATATGCATATATATGTGTGTGTGTTTAATGAAGAAACAGAATGATGTAATAGATTGAGGGGGAAAGAGGGAATTGCTTGTATTTGTATGGTAAATCAAAACACATTCAATAACAAATCAATTGTGAAAGGGGGATTTTCATATATTTTAAAGTGTTGCCATCAAATAATTATGTTATCTGAGATACTTTAGGTAAATAATTCAGATTAGATTTTTTCATACTTTTGGATTTGGTGTCAGAACTAAATTGATTACTTCCTAAAGATTAATTGAGTCTGACAAGAAACAATTGAGCACTCTTTAAGACACTTGATGATTTTCAATATATATCAGTTTCTCTCAGCAAAAAGTCATCTTGAGCCATATGATCCCTCACAGATTTTACAGAGAGAAACAGATTCCTCAGCATTAAAACAAAACTGAGTGGGAAGGTCACAAATGGTGATCACATGACCCCAGAATGCTGCAATTGTCATATATACATGGCAACTGTCAAGCACCCAAATTTTGATCAAGGAGGATGGTGCAACAGTTCTAAGTGTGAGGATCAATTGCAAGTCACTTTTGCCAGTGCTGCTGAAAATTCAAACTGTCACTAAACAAATGGTTGTAAGTTTATATATTCTTCCGATTTTCCTTTCTCAGTTTCTCAGTTTGTATGGTAACAATTTTCCCATCTTATTTGCTAACTGAAAATTCTTTTGCATTGCAAAATTCATTTTTATTTCTCTGTCTTTAATCATGAACATAGAAAGCAGGTACTGTATATGTTTAATTTGTTGTGAGATATTTTTCCTTCTTACATGTCTCTTTAATTCCCCCTCTTTCATTTTTATCTCCGTTAAAATCTTTTGCATCTACTCTTTGACTTTTCAATTTGCTATTTCCTTGTATAAATTGTCTCCTAATAAAGACTTTACTAAAATCCCTTAGTCCTTATATCAGTCCCTTTATTATGCTTAATCTCAAAGACTCCTTTCACAGTTTTTTTTACAGCTCTCCATTACTGATTCTTTTTGTAGCAAAGTTTCATTTAGCCTCCATCTGTAAATTCTAGCTTTCCCCTTATATGTTAAAATCACTGGGTTATGATCTGAATAATCTGGCTTTATCTTCACTTTATTAATACACATGGCAAGTTTTTTTTAAACATAAAACATTTCTATTCTTGAGAAAGATCTGTGTCTTTCAGAAAAGTTTCATATTACAGTTTTTAGGTCCTCATATACCTATAAGCTCAAAGTTATCCATCATTTCAAAAAAAAAAATGTTAATTTGTCTTGTGTTAATTTAATTCTTTTCCCAGAGGTTCCGTCTTTTTGTGGACATCTCCTAAGAAGCACCAATTTTTGTAGGACAAGTCTATTAACTTTTTTCCCAGTCCCTTGAAAATATAGTTGCCTTATCATTTGGGGCATATATTACCAATATCATTATTACAGTTTCATTCAAATTAATTTCAGTTCCCTGTTGTTTGCCCATGATCATTACTCATAATCAGATTTGATTGTAATTGCAGATACAAAACAAGTCTTTGGTTGTTTCTGCCAAAATAAATTCTTGTCTCAAATTTTTAAAAATCAGATATTTATTATCTGTTGTTTTAGTCTGTTTCCTCTAGACAAATTAACACCTTTAATTTTTTTCAAATAATGAAATACCATTTTTGTTTTTGTCCCATTTATATTCCATATTAGCATTTAAAATCCATCTTTATGCTGAAGGCTTAAAATAGCCTATACCTCAAGGTCCCAATGTAATAGTCTTTTCTTCATTTTTTTTGCTGTATTTGCCATACTGTGGACCAGTCACTGCCTCTTATCCCAACTCACCTCACAGGAATGTGGTAGGGAAAGTAGGAGGAGGTAGATGTGTTACATATGTTCACTGCCTTGAGTTGCTTGTAAAACTAATAAAGATGGGATACAAATAAATAAATAAGCAATTCCTTCCTTTGGCTCCACTTGTATCTCCTCCATTTCCTCTTCGAACCTTTCAAAGAAACCACTCACCTTTTGGACTGAATTAAGTTGGTATCTCTACTGCTTAAAAGTTAAAATTACTCTTTCTAATTTGTCCCAGGGAAAGAGTATCTTCTGTTAAGGTTTCTCAGTCAGAAAGAGAATCCTTTTGTTTTGCACAGTATTCTGATAGATTTTTTTTTTTACCAGAATTACTTCTGAATTGTTTATCCTTACAGAACCTGGCCTTTTGTCTTCTTCCTGACAAAATGTGCAAGTATATCTCTTGGTGCTTTTCTTAATTTTACTTACAGTGGTACCTTGGTACTCAAGTGCTTTGAAACTCATCAAATTTGGTACTCAACACATTTTGACGTGAAAAATTTGTCCCGGTACTCATCGTTTGTTTGGCACTCAACACACAAGCTAGAATTTGTCGGTGTCAACTGCTTTGTGATTCACTACGTTATTCCTTATGGGAAAAATTTGTTTGATACTCATCATTTTGGGTACTCATTTCGCCTCCTGTGCAGAGATTGTAATACAGGGAGATAAATCCACATCTTGACCCATGACTTGTGTCTTTTTCAGGCTGATTGTTAGCCAAAGTCTTGGCAGGCCTTGCTAAAACAGTCCATAAGTTGTTGAAGGTCTTCAGCAGAGTGAGCAGTAACAGCAGCATCGTCAGCGGAGAGAAAATCTCGTAAGCATTTCAGTTGGACTTTAGATTTTGCTCTCAATCTACAAAGATTTAAGAGTTTTCCATCTGATCTAGTCCGGAGATAGATACCCTCTGTTGCATGTTTCAGCATGACAGCAAAAAAGATCCCGAATAAAGTTGGCGCAATGACACAGACCTGCTTCACTCCATTTCGAATGTCAAAGGAATCTGATATTAAGCCTTCAAAAACCACAGTGCCTTTCATTTCCTCATGAAAGGACCTAATGATGTTAAGGAGCTGAGGTGGACATCCAATCTTGGAGAGAATTTTATAAAGGCTGTTCCTACTTGTAGGAAGGGAACACCACCAAGACAGTGCCAGGATCAGAAAGGTACAAACAAACTTAGAAAGGCAAAAGGCCACAGGCATAGGGAAATGACCTTCCCAAAATAGAACACATGAACATCAGGGCCATTTAGGAACAAAAGAGGACCCAGGGAAATGACACACACAAAAGAGTCAGGACATGCCAGGAAAGGAACTATCAAGACAGCAGAAACTAGGAGAGCAAAAACAAAAGGAATGGCAGAGGATTAGCAAAAGGAAAAGATTTAATCAATAGCCCAAGCAATCTGATAAGAGTCAAGCCGGGGGTAAGGGCTTACTTGATAACAACCTGATCAGCTTAAGGCAAGGAGCAAATAATAAGAACAGAAAGAAACAAAAGAACATGAGACCAGATAGCCCAGTTTCAAGTAGGGAAAAACTAGAATAAGAAAACAGGGCAATCCAAGAACACACACACAAAGGGAAGACCCACAAAAGCAACAAAAGAAACAAAGAATTTCCTTTGTATCAAAAAGTATAAGAATGCATGCTTACCTTGTAACGATGTCAGCTCACCCAGGAACGCTGGTTCGGGCGCTTGCCGGATCCGTCTTCCTGAAACATAATAAAGAGAATCCTGTTTTCACGCAGCTCGCTTCTCTCATCAATTGATTCATCGTGCCTGGGACGATTTCTCACCCGGGAAATTCAACCTTTCGGGGAAACCTCTGCGGAGATTCTAACAATTGGCGACAATCACGAAGGGACTCCCAACGAACCCAGCCGACCGGACGGGGCCTGGAGATTGAACCCAGCCGGCACGGACCACTTTTTGTCCAGGGAAAATCTACGGACCCTGCCCGGGAGGAAGAAGGTAGTAAAGGGAGATTTTTGAGCTTAGCCTCAACGAGCTGCTGGAAAACAGGTGAGTACCGCTCTAAATTATAATAAAAATCCCTGAAATAAGGGGGAGTGTGGGAGTGCGTGAGTGAGTGTGTGTATGTGGGATTTCACCTGAACGGCAGCCTGATCCTACCTCTTCGAGCAATCTCTAGCCGCACCTCTACCTACTGCTAGCTCCACCGAGCCGTGACCGGTAGGATAGAGAAAGCAAGGGGGGAAAGCCGAACGTAGGACTTTCTGCCTAAGGGAAAAGAAAAGCCGAGCGAAAGCTAAGTGTGTGAAAGAGGGGGGGGTTAATAAACTGTGAAAGGGAAACCCGGTTTTGTCCAGCCCAGAGACGGTGCGAGCGTGTGTGTGTATAAGAGGAGGTGCCCACACCTGGCTGCAGGGGTCAGCAGGTCCTCGCGGATCCCCTTTTTGGATCCGAAAAGTTGTGGTGATTCCCTAGAGGAAGGGGCCCATACTTCGCAAGGGAATCGAAGTCCTTCCCAGAGCTTTTTCCTCTGAAAACTGAGAGCGTGCCACCCGGCTAAGTCGAAGTGATCCTTCCGGAGAAAAGGAAAGGGTCATGGGTAGCGATAGTTCGCGGGTGGCGGGGACCCCAGTAGATGAAGTGCTCGCGGCCTGGGACGCCAGGCGGGTGCCCGTATTGAGGGGCATGGATAAAAAGAAGTTAGGGAAATTGTGTCAGAAATGGGCTTTGCTTAGAGACGAGACCGGGAAACAAATTTGGCCCCATAGCGGTACTTTCGATGTAAAAACCCTGAGAGCACTTAGACCAAGAATAAAGCCCAGCCATATACCCTACTGGTATTGCTGGGCTGAAGTAGCTAAAAGTAAGGAACCCTTGACAGAAGACAACCCACCTAAGATAGAGAACGAGAGAGAGGTGAAAATAATGGCCCCCTTAATGAGTAGACCCATAGCAGGGAGACAGAGGGGCCAACCTGAATACATTTTAACACACACACCCTTCTCAGCCTCAGACTTAGTAATTTGGAAGAAAGAAGCCCCAACCTTCAGGGCAGACCCCCAAACTGTAATCAGGACCCTTAAAGCAATCATAGATAGTCACAATCCGTCATGGGGGGACATGAATCAACTACTGCAAGTTTTTCTGACCAAAGATGAATTACTAAGCCTTTTTGAGAAAACGGACCAGATTGCTAAAAGACCAATCATAAGGGTCCCAGGCCAGGCTGCCCGGCCCAAGGTCGCCTGGCCCATTGAACGCCCAGACTGGGACTATAACGATACTAATCATTGGGACACCTACACCAGGGCAAAGCAAAACTTAATGGAAGCCTTGGAAGAAATCGGGAAAAAGCCCTTAAATTGGTCAGAATTCCAGCGAGTTACCCAGAGGGACCAAGAGAATCCCGACGCCTTCTGGGTCAGGCTTATAGAGGCAGCCACAACTTATGCCCACCTGGATGTGAACTGCCAGAAGGACCAGAGGATTTTAGCCTCAGCCTTTGTTGATCAATCCGCCCGAGATATTAAGGAACACTTTCACAAAATAGTCTCTAACTGGTCCACCTTAGACATCTCGGAATTGCGCAGGATTGCGAATTTCGTTTATGACCAAAGAGACAAACGTAAGGAAGAAGAAAGGGAAAGAAAAGAGATAGAGAGAGAGAGACGGAGGAGAGCAGAAAGACATGAGGAACTACAAGTATTTGCAGCCATACACAACACCAACGGGCTAACCCAGCAACAGTTCCCCGATAATAGGCCGCGATGCAGGTGGTGCAGACAAACCGGAAACCTGCTATATAGATGTAATCACTGCTTCAAGTGCGGGGAAACAGGGCATTCAAGTCGGGACTGTGGTGTACCCACCCGGCACCGACACTCAGGGCCACCCCGGGATTTTAGACAAAGAGGTAACTCACTTAACCAAGAAATACGGGGAAATAACAACTACAGGACACCACCAACAGCGCCCATGCCACAGAACAACCCATTCCATCGTAACGAACAGCCCAATCCAAACAACACTCACTGGGCAATGGAAGAGAACAGAGACTCAAGGCTTTTGTGACTAGGGACAAATGAGGGAGAGTTCGCCGCCACCTTCCAAGGACTAGCCATTCCCTTAAGGAACGGTCCGGAAGGAGAACCCATGATTTCCCTCCTCATAGGGGGGAGAGAATATGACTGCCTGGTGGATACCGGAGCTACCGCTTCTTTGATTGTAAAACCACCACACAGGGACTCAATAAAACCTGGAGCTCAGGATAACATAATGGGAGTAGGAGGAAAAGTGATTCCGGTACAATTTACAAACGATGTAACCGTAGAAATAGGTCCTTTCTCATTGAAACACTCATTCACCATATGTCCTCAATCTCCAGTCTCTCTCCTCGGAAGAGACCTCCTATGTAAACTAGGAGCAACCATCAGGTGTGGAAAAGAGGGACTAGCCCTAGATATTCCTAAAGGGCTAAAAACTTTCCTACTAGCCACCCAGTACACAACATTACACACGGATTTGGCCACCCTACCATCCTCTTTATGGGGATGGGATGCTACGGAAGTAGGACTCCTTAAAGGAGCCACACCAGTCACGATTCGAGTGAAGCCGGGACCACCCCCCTGTATGCCACAGTATAAAATCCCCACTGAAGCCATTGAACCCATACGCAAATTAATAAAAGCCTACTTGGAACAAGGAGTTCTGCGCAAGTGCACTTCTCCGTGTAATACCCCGATATTCCCGGTAAAGAAACCCAAGGTAGACAAGGACGGCAACCCAGTTTACCGTTTTGTTCACGATCTTCGCCTCATTAACAATCACGTGATACCCCGAGCGCCAATCGTACCGAATCCCGCCACAATAATTACGGAAGTGCCGGCTTCGGCTACACATTTTACTGTCATAGACTTGTGTTCCGCCTTTTTTAGTATTCCCGTGGATCACGCTTCCCAATACCTTTTTGC
This sequence comes from Pituophis catenifer annectens, assembly GCF_029215685.1. Lineage (NCBI taxonomy): Eukaryota > Metazoa > Chordata > Lepidosauria > Squamata > Colubridae > Pituophis > Pituophis catenifer. The sequence continues at coordinate 317,888,237 of NW_027256881.1, read as the reverse complement.
CTTCACTTGGGAAGACCAGCAGTATACCTGGACCCGCCTGCCTCAGGGCTACACAGAATCTCCCACTCTATTTTCCCAGATCCTAAAGGGAGATTTATCCTCCGTCACTCTGCCAGAAGGATCCACCTTAATCCAATACGTGGACGATCTCTTACTGGCCTCAAAGAGCGAACAGTCATGCAGGACTGACACTTTTCATCTCTTAAAATCACTAGCAGAGAAGGGACACAAAGCCTCCCCCTCAAAACTACAATATCTGAAACAGGAGGTAACATACTTAGGATACATTATTGGTCCCGGAGTAAGGAAATTGGCTCCAAGCCGGGTAGAAACCATCCTGTCAATGAAGAGCCCTCGAACTAAAAGGCAGGTCAGGGCGCTTTTGGGAGTCCTGGGATTCTGCCGCCCCTGGATCCCATCTTTTGGGGAACTGGCGAACCCCTTAATACAACTAACAAGACAGGACATGCCAGACCCCGTAACATGGACAAAATCCCTAGAACAAAACTTCTTAACAATTAAAAAGACACTGGCTTCAGCTCCCACGCTAGGTCTTCCTGATTACAATAAGCCTTTTACCTTATTCATCCACGAAAAATTAGGCATCGCGTCTGGGGTCCTGACCCAGCGTTTCGGTCCAGGACATAGACCAATAGCATATTATTCTGTTAAACTAGATCCAGTGGCCCAAGGGACACTGCCATGCTTACGAGCAGTAGCAGCAACTGTTGAAATAGTAAAGAGAACTAGGGACCTAGTTCTGGGGCGACCTCTAACGTTAAAGGTACCTCATGAGGTTTTCGCCATTCTTCTAAAATCCCAGACCCAAGCCTTCACGCAACAACGCTTAGCGCAATACGAGGCTGAATTGTTTACTTCCGACCACATAACATTTGAGAGATGTAGCACCTTAAATCCCGCTACCTTACTACCCACGGATCAAACAGATGATCCCTTGCATGACTGCCTCCACCTAATACAAGACGCAGAACTACCCCGCCCGGACCTAACAGACACCCCTTTGCAAAACCCGGATTTGGAAGTTTTTACTGATGGCTCCTCTTTTATCCATGAAGGGAACAGAGCCGCTGGGGCTGCAGTAGTATCCCTCTATGAGATCATTTGGGCAGAACCACTCTCCCCTTCCCTTAGCGCCCAGGCTGCTGAACTCATAGCTCTAACAAAAGCTTGTGAAGCAGCTAGGGGCCTATCTGTTAATATATATACAGACTCCAAATACGCATTTGGAGTCTGCCACGCTACCGGAGCCTTATGGAAACAGAGGGGATTCCTTACATCAGCAGGGAAACGAATCGCGAATGCCACCCAAGTATCCCAATTATTACTAGCCATCCAGTTACCAAGAGCCATCGCAGTCATCCATTGTAAGGCCCACCAAACGGATGACTCCGCAGTCACAAAAGGAAACCATTATGCTGATGCAACTGCCAAATGGGTAGCTACAGAACCTTTTCCTCGCAACATCACTGTCCCAGCTATGAGAGTTGATCCTGAGATTCAGTATAGGGACTTCTTGGAACAGGGGGAAACACAGATGTGGGAGGATAAATTAGGGGCAACGTTTTCAGACGGGTTTTGGAGAGTCCCGGACGGCAGACCCATTGCCCCGCGACGCCTTATACGATTAATCTGTCAGAGGCTACATGCAAAAGGTCACTGTGGGACCCAGGCTATAGTGGATGCTGCTAGGAGAGTATGGCATGCACCAGGTATATACACAGAGGCAACCAGAGTAACCAGCAGTTGCCAGACATGCCAAGCCAACAACAGCACATCTAGAAAGGCAATCTATGAGGGAGGCAGACCATGGGCGCAGCGACCATTTGAAGCTATACAATTGGATTATATCCAACTGCCCAAGGCTAATGGATATCAATATGCTCTCGTCTGTAGGGATCAGCTGACACACTGGATTGAGGCTTTTCCCTGTCGCCATGCTACAGCCTTGGAGACAGCTAGACATCTCATTAAAGACATTGTACCCAGATTTGGAGTACCACGAATACTAGACACAGATAGGGGAAAACACTTTATTGCGCAGGTCCTTGAAAATGTTTACCAAGCTCTGGGCATAACCCAAAACCTCCATTGTCCTTATTCTCCACGTTCGTGTTCCGGGACGGAACGTGCGAATCGCGAGATAAAAACATTGCTAGCTAAACTTTGCCAGGAAACACACCTTTCTTGGCCCCAAGTCCTGCCCATCGCCCTATTTTATATAAGAACACGACCTAGACGGGATATGGGGATCTCTCCTTTTGAAATTTTGTTTGGCCGCCCACCCGACACACTACACGGTCTCGACCCAGAATCCCTCAGCCTAGACAGGGGGGATATGGTCCTTTCTTCCTACCTTTCAGCTTTACACAAAAGATTACAGGAGCTGTGGACACAGAGCGCCTTGACGCAAACGCTGCCCCTGGAGGAGAACTTACATCCGTTCGAGCCAGGTGATTGGGTGTGGATAAAGTCCTTCACGAGAACTTCACCATTACAACCCAGGTGGACAGGACCGTACCAAGTTCTACTGACTACCCAGACGGCCATCCGGATCGCGGAAAAAGACTGTTGGCTACACTGGACACACGCCAAGCCTGCAGTGGTGGACCATAGCCCAGCAGTCCCTCCAATAAGATTGACGAAAAATCCGGACACAGACGAATGGACCTTGCAAGCATTTTTTGAAAACAACGAACCCGAGCACTAACACCATTTATTGACACTTTTTCCGGACCACCGGGATATATCTACTAACCTTTTTTTTTTTCTTCTTTTGTTTTTTTCCTTTTATAATTGTTTCAAAAAAAAAAAAAAAAAAAAAAAAAAAAAAAAGGGGTGGGGAATCAAACTGTACAATGGGGAAACGGAAACTGATTGTAAGCATCATATGTAATCTCTATTGTATATTATTGATTGTAAACCAGGTAACTACATTCTTAGAACCAAACCTCATCCCAGACAAAGGCAACATATGGGAGTACCTAGCGAGGGAAATATTGAACACTACAGAATTCTGCCTAACAGGAGGAAACTCAGTGAAAGATATTCTAAAAACATGCTTAATGGGGGTAGCAATGGGACCGCAGGCCTTAATTAACCACACATGGCTTAAACACTTTCCCATCACACACCCATATTCAACCATTTACGAGTGGGGAAACATCTCCACGTTGAAAAACCTAGACATGTACACTCTCCACATAACTGCTGTCTCGGCTTCACCTTGGTGCTTTGAAGTCTATGGGTGCCACGAATCAACAAAAGGGAACTGCCTCAATTTAAATAATACAGAATTGACATGCAATAAGACAGAGCAGATTCCCTTTTCTTACAGTTATCTAAGGCTGCCTCATGGCTGGTTCATATTATGTGGACTCCAAGCCTATTCATATCTGCCAGCCAACTCAACAGGAGGGCCATGCACCTTAGGGAAACTGACCATGCTAATGCCATCCCTACAGAGACGACACAGGAGAGCTTTTTATTCCCTAGAGGCAGACTGTGACTCTCAAGTAAGTTTACTCACTAAAGCAGAATATGTTTCATTGGCTGTTTCGCTAGTGGGAGTGCCAGGACTAGCAGTCCGAAATTCCAGAAACCTAAATAGCTTGGCATGTACCCTAGCAAAAAGTTTAAATTCGACTTCCCACGCATTGGATGCCCTAAACAGAGAATTGAGACAAGTCAGGGAGGCCACCCTTGAGAATCGCGCAGCGATTGATTATTTATTACTAAAACACCATCATGGCTGTGAAGAATTTAAAGGGTTGTGCTGTTTTGACTTGGAACAAAACTCAAAACTTGTAGACACAGAAGTCAACCACCTAGAGGAATTGGCACAAAACATTGGCCATAGCCAGCCATCCATAGATCTTTCTTGGCTTTTTTCTTGGTTACCAGACTTCTCTTGGCTCAAAATCGCCCTCAGATAGCCCAGTTTCAAGTAGGGAAAAACTAGAATAAGAAAACAGGGCAATCCAAGAACACACACACAAAGGGAAGACCCACAAAAGCAACAAAAGAAACAAAGAATTTCCTTTGTATCAAAAAGTATAAGAATGCATGCTTACCTTGTAACGATGTCAGCTCACCCAGGAACGCTGGTTCGGGCGCTTGCCGGATCCGTCTTCCTGAAACATAATAAAGAGAATCCTGTTTTCACGCAGCTCGCTTCTCTCATCAATTGATTCATCGTGCCTGGGACGATTTCTCACCCGGGAAATTCAACCTTTCGGGGAAACCTCTGCGGAGATTCTAACATACTAACCAAGTCAAAAGCTTTCGTAAGATCTATGAAGGCTATGCAAAGTGGCTGTCTTTGTTCCCTGCATTTCTCCTGCAGCTGTCTAAGGAAAAATACCATGTCAGTAGTGGACCTATTGGCTCGAAATCCATACTGTGATTCTGGATAGACTCTCTCTGCAAGCACCTGGAGCCTCTTCAGTACGACACGGGCAAGCAGCTTCCCTATGACACTAAGAAGAGAGATGCCGCGGTAGTTGTTACAGTCACCCCTGTCGCCTTTGTTCTTATACAGTGTGACAATATTTGCGTCCTTCATGTCCTGTGGTACTCCACAGGACTTTTGTACCTCTATAATCATGTGTTTTTTCACAGCATCTAGTTTCCCTTATCTCTTTGTTTGACAAAGTCAGCCAATTATTCTCTTTAGCAAGATTAAACAACTCTCTTTCCACAGAAGGTTGTGTTATTTATTTATTTAATTCATAAGTACTTTAAAATAAACAGTGTTTTAAATTTAACTATCCCTTAAGTCTGTTTTTTCTTAATTCAAACTCTTGAGAAGCTTTCTGCTTTTAGTTCCTTTTTAAAAAATTGTATAATTATTCAGTTTTACTTTAATCTTGCCCATGGGTCAAAGATACATTCACCAGGTACCTTAAGGTATTCTGTTGTTTTGAATACCTCTATAACTTTAAATTTTTAAATTTCTGTTCCAACATGTGATAGAAAGTAAATTGGCTAAGACCAGTCTAAGCAGGCTCAGACCAAGGCTGTGAGTTTGATGATTCCTCCTATCATGGTTTACCTTCAAGTCACTTGCAGGATCACTTTGGATCTTGTGGATTTCCCTATGAGGACCTGACTTATGAATCACAAATGGGTAATCTTACAACTTCTTCTTGTCTAGAGAAACTCTGCTGAAGTTCTGCCGGCCCAGGCTTGCTGCTAAGCTGCCACTCTTTGCCTCAGTGTCATCCCTGCTATGTGAAAATGTGTCAATCCACCATTTTCTCCACCCGAAATTGCAGACTTCCATACTATGGGTCTAGAAGCTAAATGCTTGTTGTATGACACAACATCTAATTCTTTGAACTGTGACATGCTTACCAAAATTGACTGTGCCGTCATTACATTATGCCTTAGTATTTTGCAAGTCTCAGTGGAGGAGAAGATCATGGCAGATGTATATTTGTGGTGAGACTGTCCTTTTCCTTGACAAGAAAACTTTTATGGCTGGCATTTTACTGTCTTATTAAACATGCTGATGCAGTATTTTTCTGACCACAAGATTCATGATGTCAAGCTCAACATTATGTTGTTGTCTCCTGGGTCACAAACAATCCCTTCACAGTATTATCTGCTTTCATCTTAATGGCAACAGAGGTATTTGTTTTCATCAGCATTAGCATACAGTTAAGCTTAAGCAGATACAACTAAAGGCATCGTGTCTGTATCTTTTTGACAAAAACATGACTTACTGGAAGTAAATAACTTCCCAAACAAGAGCAAAATATATAATAATAAATCATCAAGAATTAGAATTTCTGAAATATTCCATCTTTTAATAAACAGTTGCTGAAAATGACAGTTAGCAAGAATACATTATAAGAAGGTTATGATATGTCAGAAACTGGGAAAACTAATGGTAGCTGGTAGCAATGAAGGACATTTGAGAAGTCAGCATTAAGATGAAAAGTAACCACCAAAGAATGAACAAGGTAGCACAAGTTAGAAATTAGCATTAAACAACAACCTTGGATGTAAGAACATTCAGAATCCAGAAAGGCCATGCTGCCCAATCAAGGCCTAACTGGAACAAGAATCCCATTTATATCTCCTGTCCAGGAAATTCTAACACAGCTAGTCCTCAACTTACAACAGTTCATTTAGTGACCATTCAAAGTTACAACTGCATTGAAAAAAGTGACTTATGTCCATTTTTCACACTTACGATCATTGCAGCATCCCCATAATCATCTGATCAAAATTCAGATGCTTGGCAACTCACTCATATTTATGACAGTTGCAATGTCCTGGGGTCATATGATCACCTTTTGTGATCTTCTGATGAGCAAACTCAATGGGAAAGCCAGATTCACTTAACAACCAGGTTACTAATTTAACAATTGCAGTGATTCACTTAACAACTGTGGCAAGAAAAGTCATAAAATGAGCCAAAACTCACTTAACAAATATCTTGCTTAGCAACAGAAATTTGGGGTTCAGTTTTGCTCATAAATCTAGGCCCACCTGTAGTAATCCTGGGAGAATGAAGCCAGTCTAAAGTTTAAAATACTATCACTCAGCCTATTCCAGGTTTAATTACTACATATTGATTTTTGTGGAAAGATCTGTTGTTCTTAACTGACTTTTACGGGAAAAAAATCTATTGCCTAAACAGCAATGACTCCAAAATATGAGATTTAATCCCCACTACAATCTCTAGTGCTTTTTTTGCTACTGTTGATGGGCTGATTTTACAGAGATATTCTATTCTCTTGCTTCATCTTAAATGTGAAAAGATAAATAAGGGCAATATGCATTTTTTTTAAAAAAAAATCAGATGTCACTATATTTGACATTTGGAAAAAAAACCTTGTGGATGTTTTCAATCCAATATCTCTTTTAAAAAGGCAATGGGGAAAAAAGAGAGATCTTATGGATTTACAAGGATTGTTTGTTTCATTTAACCACCTTGGGATAACTGATACGAGTTGGAATTGCATTGAGGGCACAGTGTTAAAGTTACATAGAAGGCATATTTGAAATCCACTTTTTTTAAACAAATGGGGAAAAAGTCACTTTGAGCAGAGTAGTAAAATGGGGAGTAAAGTTCTTTTCTATCTTATTTGAATTCTCATCAAAACTGTCTTTCTAAAAAATCATTTTTTCCCAACAGAATAGTGTTCTGTTACTTGTTCAGCTGTAGATACAAAGCAGAATGAGAAGACAATTTTAACCCAATCAGGGATAGAAAAAGACACATTTAAATAGCTACCTGCTTATATTTTCTTCAAATTCCTGATTTTCTTATTCCCAAATTTCTTTTCATTTTTTAAAATGCAGACACTTGGAAGAATAATGAGGTACTTCAGTGTAGCATCTAGTCTGATTTTCTTGCATTTTTGAAAGAGCTTGAGCCAGTCACTATCAGTTTAACTTATATTACAAGATATTTGTAAGGCTAAAATCCTTACAACCTTTATCAGGGGGATTCTGACTTAAATTTGAAAAAAAAATGATGCTATGTGATCAGCTGTGGTTACCTCAAACCGAAACTGGACAAAACAGAAAATGAAATGTTAAATATGTTTATCTGAAGAAACTGTGCCATAGCTTTGATAGCACTGTTATTTGATCTACAAAGAAAAGATTCATATTGCTACATACATTATATGGTCTTTGGTCTTTTGTTTTTACACACCCAGTGGAAATTCAGCAAAGAAAGTTTTTCTAAGGAACATTTTCTCTTTACGCGCTATACTAATTTGCATACTCCAATGAAATAAGTAAAAACCAATTGGCGTGCAGCTGGGGACAAGGAAAACTGCAGCTGATCTGAACATTTTTCTGCTAATCTGACAACCATACACTACCTATTTTTAACTTGATATATGAGAGATAACCTTGAAATGAATTGTTCTTCCTGTGTCCAACAGCACTCCATTAAAACAATGCTGGCTGCAAACAGTGGGATAAAAAGGCTTTGGGCCTTTAGAAGGATCTGCTGTGTATGGTTCAAATAATCAAGATGGCAGCCAGAATGGAGTGATTGATATTCTGTTTTTAATCTTGGTTTTTTGTTTTTTAAATTGTTGACTTTTTGGACCATACCTTCCATCAATTCAAAGTTTTGTTTTGTATGAATATATTCTGTAAGCTTATAAGGTCCAAACAGCAGCTTTTTTTCAGTGTACAGTATAAAAGATTTCTCCATATATGAGGACCAACAGTAAGCTCTGGGTGAAAAAGGGAGTACAGGTAGTCCTTGTTTCATTATCACAATTGGGACTAGCAACTTCACCATTTAAAGAAGCTGTTGCTAAATGAAATTGTGACTGTGCTTGTGATCTTATTTTAGCTTTCCCTTGCTATAAAACAAAGGTCATAAATGTGATGACTACTCTGGCCAAAAGCCGAATGTTCCTTACATTATGAAGGTGGAGTAAGATGAGAAATATTCCCTCTTCCACTCTACACCCCTCCCATCTAAAAAAATGGCTGGAAGAGGGGGGAGAGACTAGGAAATGGAGGGGTTAGTAGTGGAAACTAGCTAGTTAACTTAATTAATTAAATCAATGCTGACAACATGGCATAATTGGGTTAAATAGATTACAGAATAGCAGAGTTGGAAGGGGCCTTGGAAGTCTTCTAGTTCAACCACCTGCTCAAGCAGGAGACCCTATACCATTTCAGACAAGTAGCTGACCAGTCTTTTCTTAAAAACCTCCAGTGGTGGAGCACCCATAACTTCTGAAGGCAAGCTTTTTCCACAGACTAATGTCAGGAAATGTATCCTTATTTCTAGTTTGGTTTGTTCCTTGATTTTGTTGTTGTTAGTTGTGAAGTTGTGTCTGACTCATCACGACCCATGGATAATGTTCCTCCAGGCCTTCCTGTCAGTAACAGTAACAGAGTTGGAAGGGACCTTGGAGGTCATCTAGTCCAACCCCCTGCTCACGCAGGAGACCTGTACTAAGGATTCAAACCGCTGAACTGCAGACCTTTCTGATCGACAAAGTCAATGTCTTAGCCACTGAGCCCTCTACCATCCTCTACCATTTAAGCTCATGCTTACTGCTTCACTTACTCCATCCAGACTCCTCATTCTCTATCGTCCCCTTCTTCTTTTGCCATCAATCTTTCCCAGCATTAGGCTCTTCTCCAGTGAGTCCTTCCTTCTCATTAGATGGCCAAGTTCCTTGAATAGTTTCCATTCATTGACTCTTGTCCTGCCTTCAGATGCTTTGGAGAATAGGAGAATAGATCCAGTTTTTCTTAGAATAGAGATGCCAGTTATGTCAACAGATAGCTTTAAGACCAAGAAGTACATGGCAAAATATTTATTAAACAATGAGAGATATCCCCTAGTTGTTTAATATTGCATGCTTATGTTTGCTGATAGCCTGAATTATTTGCAGCAAAAGTTAGATTCTAGAATGCAACAAATAAGATGAAAATTTATGTATTGAAGAAAAACACAGAGTAATGTTTGAACACTGAGGAATAACGTTTATTATGGTTGGGAACATAGGCAGGGACTTTTTAAAGCTATACAGAAGTTAAGTAGTGTTATAATGGTACTATATAGCCTGGGAACCAATGTTTGGAGAAGAAAGATATATTGAAAGAAATGAAAATGGATGTGTGTAAGAGCATGTTCTGCCCCCTTTGCTAATAGCATAGAGAGGTGGGTATGTCTGGAGAAACTGCCATGCAAATAAATAACTGAAGAAGTGTGTGTGGTAAAACAAAAAGAAATAGCATCAAGAATAAATGGGTGATAACAAGTGTAGATTAAAAACAAAAGCAAGTGACAAGTACAAAAACATTATGTTGAAATAGTTTGGTCCTATAGGGAGAATACACAAGAAGGAACTTCAAAAGAAAGAAGAATGAATAAGTTAAGTGATGTGGTTGGTTTGTACTTATCCACAGAAAGAAAGAAAAATTTAAAGAATAAAGGACATAGTAGAAACCATGACATTTTGCAAGGATATAAAAGCATAGAGATATTCAGCAAGTGCTACTGGTATCAATGAAGTTTAATTTGAAGTCCTTTCTTTTATCTTTCCCTTAAATTTTGTTTGCTCATTACTTCTCACTCTTTTTTGCACTTTGCAAAAAATACTGATTGCCTTGAAAGAGAGTGGTATTGAGGTGTGTGTGTGTATAGTATTATCAAATAATGATGAGAATAAAAGCAATATAGTACAGGTAGTTCATTTAGTGACCAAAGTTACAAAAGCACTGAAAAAAGTGACTTAAGATCATTTTTACACTTATGACCATTGCAGCATCCTCATTGTCATGTGATTAAAATTCAGGCACTTGGCAACTATCTCATATTTATGACAGTTGCAGTGTTCTGGGATCATGTGATCACCTTTTGTGATATTCTGACGAACAAAGTGAATAGGGAAGCCAGATTCACTTAAGAACCATGTTACTAACTTAATAACTGCAGTGGTTCACTTAACAACTATGGCAGAAAAGGTCATAAAATGGGGCAAAACTTACTTACCAAATGTCTCATTTAGCAACAGAAATTTTGGGCTCAATTATGATCATAAGTCAAGGACTATCTGTAGTTGTAACAGCTCAACCCAGACTAAAGATCTTTTAAGAGAAAAATGTGTTAATTCACTTCACTTCCCAATTCTATTGACAATCACTGATCTTCTTAACTGAGGAGATGCATAAATGGAGCCCACAAGTGGGTAAAGGTAAAGGTAAAGATTCCCCTCACACATTTGTGCTAGTTGTTCCCGACTCTAGGGGGCGATGCTCATCTCCGTTTCAAAGCTGAAGAGCCAGCACTGTCCGAAGACATCTCTATGGTCATGTGGCTGGCATGACTAAATGCCAAAGGGGCACGGAACACTGTTACCTTCCCACCAAAGGTGGTCCCTATTTTCTACTTGCATTTTTTACATGCTTTCGAACTGCTAAATTGGCAGAAGCTGGGACAAATAACGGGAGCTCACCCCATTAAGCAGCACTAGGGATTTGAACAACTGAACTGACCTTTCGATTGACAAGCTCAGCATCTTAGCCACTGAGCCACCGCGTCCCTCTCACAAGTGGTTAAGGTCACCTAAAAATTCTGATTATTTTCAGCCATTGTGTTAAACTAAGGCTTGTTTAATCATAATTTACAGAACTAATTTTAATTAACTATGCTTATGGCATACTAGTCCATAAATTTGAGTGGATTTATATAGCATATTAAATCATAATGTGAGTTTGTTGTTTTTGTTTTAGTGTATTGTACGAACATAGCTGGACTCTCCAAATGAAGGACCTAAAACAGCAACTTGTCATTGGGTAAGTTTTCAAACAGAAAACACTTGTCACTGGCCTCCTGAGAATTGATTATATAAATCAACATGGGATAAACTTGATTTTAAAAGCCCTGATCTTAATCGTTATTCAAAACACACACACAATTTCTTAAAGTCAAGCAATGTTTTCTGTCGTTACTTTTAAGTATGACATGTAATTATTTAAATCAATGCATTTGATAGACAGTGAGCTTGTGCCTCCCTGGCAGAGTGACAGGAAAAGCGTCAAATTTTCCCCTGCTTGTTTTTGTTACAGCTCGTGCTACAGAGGGAAGCTGGATTTACTCTATTTCTAGTTAATGGAGGCATTTGGAGACATTCAATCTTTTGTTTATACCTGAAATGTTGGTTGGAGTGGCTTTAGTTTGCATTCAGCCATAATAATTGGAGTAAATTGAAGGCTATCTGTTTTAGTACATATCCCGTACAAAATGGAGTGGCTATGGATATTTAAACCACCTGGATTCAGGGATATTCCATTTTTAGCATGGAAACTGGCCCCGCAAAACAAGCAAAGCCCCATCCATGGGATTCAGGTTGCACATGAAACCACACCCTTTCCGGTCTGTGGAAAAATCTTTCTCCACAGAACTGATCCCTGGTGCCCGAAAGGTTGGTGGTCGCTGTGCTACAGCACAAATAGTTATGAGCACTTCAGTTATGCCTATCTAGCATCTCTGTTTCATGGGCTACACTGGTTGCCAGTTTGCTTGCAAAGTTGGTCATCATCTCTAAAGCTCTCCATGGCATAGGCCCTGATTATTTGAAGGACAGTTTTGTTTCCTATGGTACACTTGAGTTGTATCAGTGTTGGCATGCTTTACATCCCATCAATTTAACTGCCATTTGATCAAACTCAGAAAGCAGGCCTTCTGTCATGGTACCTATCCTGTGGAACAGTATAACCCCAGAAATGTGAATGCCTCCTATCTTAAAGTTTTTAAACCAAGCCCTGAAGACTTGACTCTTTTCTTGGATTAGAAAGCATGGCAGAACCTTTTGGGAATATGGGGAGTCGATGACGATGCTTTATTACTCATCCAGAGATTGATCACTTTCGTGTTGATTATGATGGGTTTTGTTTTACTGTGAAATTACAGGTTTATAGATTAACAGAGCTGGAAGGTGGTGAAGTTATCTATCCCGCTTTTTTCTAGCTTACGAAGAAGTAGGTTGTGGTCTACTTTGTCGAATGCCTTGCTGAAGTCTAAGTATATTATGTCCACAGTATTTTGCTGATCTACTAATTTAGTCACTATGTTGAAGAATGAAATAAGATTGGTTTGGTATGATCTGTTTTTAACAAACCCATGCTGGCTGCTGGTTATTACTTTACAGTAATATAGAATACTGCTCAAACATGTTATAGTGGTATTAGAAATTTAACAAAATAAATAAATAAATAGGGACCATCAGTACCCCGCCCCAAGGGTTTAGAGTGCCAGTACAGGTTACTGGGGAATTGAATCTCAGGACTGTTTTTGCCCCAATAATTCCATATCCATAATTATGTTTGTCTAGCTTTTTTCTAACACAGAGAAGCTGAAAGAGAGGAGAGAACCAGCTGCTCCTTTCAATTTAAGCAGCCGTGGTTACTGCACCCTACTGCTGCTAGTGGAGGAAAAACACCTTCAGTAATTTCATTATCTGAATGATGAAGTCACTGAAAGCATACCACCCACAAGATTATTTATTGCTTTTCCCTGGCTCTCATTTATTAGCATCAGATTCCACTTGTTATCTTCTCTGACTCTTCTGTTCTAAAGGACAGCTCCTTGCTGTTCTCAAGGCAATGCAGGAAAGGGAATTATGGCAGATTTAGTTTGCCAGCAGGAGGGAAATAAGATGTAACTGTCATAATTTCTTCACCAATATGAAAGACACAGAGGCGCCCTGTCCAATCTGCATCTAGTAATTTAATAGGGAATGCTGCTGATATAGATTCTCAGTGGGCGTAATAGTAAACTACGCTCTGAATCTGAATCTGAATCTGAATCTTGCTTTTCCATTAGCTGGACATGGGACAGCTTACCAGAAAAATATTGTGCCAGTTCTAGATTAGCCCCACATCCTGCAATCTCATCGGATGATGTATGTATATAGCACTACAATATCAGAGTATAGAATATTTATGGACTGAATTGAAATAAAATACAGTTTTATATTGCTGATTAGGTCCTCCTTTGAACTACAGATAGTCCTCAATTTACAACAGTTTGTTTAGGGACTGTTCAAAATTACAGTGATACTGGAAAAAGTGACCTATGATTGTTTTTTACACTTACGACCATTGCAGCATCCCCATGGTCACATGTTCAAAATTCAGACACTTGTCAACTGATTCATATTTATGACGGTTCAGTGTCCCGGGGTCACATGATCACCTTTTGCAACATTCTGACAAGCAAAATCTATAGTCAAAATACATTCACTTAACAATTATGTTACTAACTTAACAACTGCAGTGATTCACTCAACAACTGTGTCGGGAAAGGTTGTAAAATGGGCAAAACTCACTTAACAATTGTCTCATTTAGCAACAGAAACTTTCAGCTCAATTGTGGTCACAAATCAAGGACTACCTGTAATTGAAATCTTTATTTAAGATTGTTCAGTGAAAAAAATGCTGATGTCAACCTTTTGAGGATGTTTTCTGCCAAGTGGCTGCACAATCACCACTTTAATTTCTCAAAATGTCCTTGGCATGGATCATTTTGGAACTTAATATCATATAGTGCTAAAAAGGTTTGCACAATATATTTTTTCCATGGTTAATATGTGATGGCTGTATCATTGTATTGGGAATGCCTGTTTGGAAAAAAAAAAAATCCTACCACTGAAAGCCCAGCAACTGAAATGAAGAAGAAAACAGGTGAAATGAGGAGCCTGAGTGGCGTAGGAGGCTAATGCCTCCTACTAAGGCAGCATTTAACATCTAGCTGCCTGCAATTACTGTGAGTTCAATTCTCACCAGGCTCAAGGTCGACTCAGCCTTCCATCCTTTCTAAGGTGGATAAAATGAGGACCCGGTTTGTAGGGACAATAAGCTGACTTTGTATAAAATATACAAAAGTATGAAGGCTATTGCTTAACGCATTGTAAGCCGCCCTGAATCTCCGGAGAAAGGCGGCATATGAAAAAAAAGTAAAAAAAAAAAACTTTCAAATTTTCTTCCTCCCATCTTAAAAACGATGGAGTTGCCTATTCCAGTATGTGTGGAGAAGGGCCAAACATTTAATAGACAGTCCTCCAGCAATCTCTTCCTTGTCGTGCTTTGACAGTTAAGCCTCTTTTAGCTGATGATAAACAAGTTTCTCTCCCTCTTTCTCTCTCTCTCCTTCCCCTGTACCCAAGAGACTCTCAAAATTGACAGCATGGAATTATGATAATATATGAGTACAGAATTACCTTTCAGCCCAAGACAATCTAAAAACTTTACATTACTTGACATTCACAACGCATCTTTGATTATACGTGGAATGCACTACCACCTCAAGGAAACCCATAAATGACCTACAGTGGAAAAATCAACTGGGTCTAAAAATTTGCATACTGAAATACTTTAACTTTGCCTTCTGGCTGAAGCATATAATAACCTTTCATTTGTGTGACATCTTTAGGATTGTTTTGCAGGTACATTTATACACGATTATAGAGATGAAGGGTTAATAATCAGCTATTCACCTGAGGGGACACTTATTGTTCACTAGTTGCCAAGCTAAATTCTATTTTCCTTCTCATTTGCTCAAGCCTTTTAAGATATAGGGGGAATAAGTGACTCATTGAGCCACAGCACATTAATCCTTTCCCTGCTTCTGGGCAGTCAGTAAATTCGGAGAGCATATAGTATTGTTATTGAGTATCTATTTAACATAGTTATAATCCCTTCCTCCTCATTGCTTAGTGCCAGAGGAACAATATGACAGTTTGATCTGTAATGGTTGCTTGGAATTATCTAGAGAATACCAAAACTACATTGGTCATCCATGGGCATCCAAGGGAGGAAGGCAGTGATAACTACATGACCATTCGTGGGTATTGGGGTGAAGTATAGAGATGAAATGTATGTGACAATGTCACAGAAATTATGTGGCCTTATTTGCATCAGATGTCAGGATGCCAATACATAATGGTCGTATTTTCATAATGTCACTGAATGCATGCTATTCTGGGAGGACCATAACTTTGCTGCATATGCTGTGACCATCATAACCTGCCATGGTCCATGTGGACTATGCAACTTTTATCTCTTGAGGCTTAGTTTCATTCTTAGTTATAGTTATACCAAGTCAGTTATCCATATCCTGAGCAAATAGACATTTGTCCCTAAAAAATTGCATAGTTAGAAAATCCGACATTCAGAACTGGAAATATTGAAGTTATGCATTGTAAAAATGGGGCAAAACTCACTTAGCAATGGTCTTGCTTACCAATGGAAATTTTTGATTCAATTGTGGTCATAAATTGAGGACTACCTGCATTATTCACAAGAGCCTCCTAAAACATGAAGTTAGTGTTTTTGGAAGGAATGTTTTAGTTAGCCTCATCCACAAATCTAAATAATTAAAATTTCAATTTAACAAAGTTGAAATTAGTATTGGTTATTCCACATCCATGGAGCGCTGCCATCTTCCCATCATCTTCCCCTATTTATCTACCGGTACTCGCATTTGTATGCTTTCGAACTGCTAGGTTGGCAGGAACTAGGGCGAGGATGGGAGCTCACCCTGTTGTGCAATGCTCAGGTATCAAACCTGGGCTATCAGCTTTTCAGCCGACAAGCCCAGCATCTTAACTGCTGAATTATTGTGCTGGTGAGAAGGTAACAGTGCTCCATGACATCATACTGGCCACATGATCATGAAAACATCTTTGGACAGCACTGGCTCAATGGCCCTTGAAATGGAGATGAGCACTGCCCCCTATAATTAGTAACAACTAGTGGAGTAAAATCCGCAGAGAGTTCTTTACCTTTTATTCTACATGCTATCAGCAAGAATTAAGATATGAAAGTGACTGTATATGTGTGCCCACTGATGAATTTGAGTTGAAGAGCTAGCTCATCAGTTATTTTCATTTATAGGGTATTAGCTTGGGGAAGGCAAATTTAGAATTGGATCACAAGATATCTCCTTGAACAAATATTTATTTTGAGTAGAGTGTTTTTTCAAAGAGACAGATTTATTGAAATAATGATGCTAAGACTATGGCTCAAATTTATATACAAACAAATTTCATTTGATACATAAAATATACAAGAATGCATTGAAAGAAGTTATAAAGAATGACATTTGTTTGCCATTCTAGTTTGTGCACATTTATATAACAAAGTATTTGCACGTTCTAAGAAAAAGTAAGCTAATTGTGCAGCAGAAGCAAATACAAATACATAACAAAGAAAAATCCATGATTTTCAGGACATAAATTTATATGAGATAAAGACCTTCTTTTCAACATTTCAGCTTTGCACTTCTGTTTCACAAAATTAGAAAGATTAGCTAATGTCAGCCAGCTTTGAATGGAATAGCTCATAATAAAACATAAATATCCAACAAAATGAAATTCAGTGTAGAGAAAAATAAGATTTTACACTTAGGCAAGAAAAACCAAATGTAGAGGTACAGATTAGGTGAAAACTGGCTCAATAGCAGTAGCCGTTAGAGGATCTTGGAATCCTAGCGGACAATCACTTAAATAAGAATCATCAGTATGTGGCAGCAGCCAAAAAAGCCAATGCAATCCTAGGCTTCATTAACAGAGGGATATAATCTTGATCACGTGAACTATTAGTACCATTTTATAAAGACTTAGTAAAACCACACTTAGACTACTGCATCCAGTTTTGGCCACTATATTACCAAAAAGATGTTGAGACTCTGGAAAGAGTGCAGAAAAGAGCAACAAAGATGATTAGGGCCAGGGGTGGGCTTCAAAAATTTTAGCAATGGGTTCTCTGCCCGGTTGCTGGGTGGGCGTGGCCATGGTGGGTGTGGCCTAGTCAGCCTTCTGCGCTATGGTGGGGGCGTTTTTGCCCTCCCTGGGCTCTGGAGGCTTTCCTTGGGCCTCCGGGAGGGCAAAAACGGCCTCCCCAGGCTCCAAAGGCCATCTGTAGTTTCCGGCCTCCCTGAACTTCCGGTAGGCCCATTTTTCGGCCTCCCCGAACCTCCATGCATGCCCTCCATTTACCTGCATCCAAAACAAGCCATGTTGGGACTCCTGGGAGGAGAGGGGTGGGGTGGGCATGGCCAGCCAGGAATGGGATTTGGGGGTTCTCAGAACTGCACAGAATCTTAGCTAGAGGTTCTCCCCAACCCCTGCGAACCTCATCAGCCCACCCCTGATTAGGGGGTTGGAGGCTAAATCATGAAGAACCATTGCAGGAATTGGGTATGTCTAATCTAGTGAAGGAGTAGGAGTGACATGATAACAGTGTTCAAATTTTTGAGGGGCTGCCACAAAGAAGAATGGGTGAACCTATTTTCCAAAGCACCAACAGAAAAGACAAGAAACAATGGATGGAAACTATTCAAAGAGAGAAGCAACCTAAACTAAGGAGAAATTTCCTAACAGTGGGAACAATTAACCAGTGGAACAGTTTGCCTTCAGAAGTTGTAAGTACTCCACCACGGGAGGCTTTTAAGAAGAGACTGGACAGTCACTTGTCTGGAACGATACAGAATCTTCTGCTTGAGCAGGAGGTTGAACTAGAAGATCTCTAAGATTAGATTAGATTTTAGATTTTTATTAGATTTTTATACCACCCTTCTCCCACTGGACTCCCACTGGAAGATACCTTCCAACCCTGATATTCTGTTATAAAATAAAGTGCTATGATTCTATCAGGATTGTAATGTGTGGAACAGCTTCAGGAACTGGGCCACGCAATGAAAAAATACTGTATAGATTGCTTGGCTGTTGACCAATACCAAGAATGTTTTTGGTAGGCAGGGGTGTCTACAGGGGGAGGCCAAAAAAATTAAGATAGCATCCATCATCATTTTTTCACTTATATTGTGTCTTTTGGTCACCTGAGACACAGAAGCAATTTCATAATATAATTTTCTTCTGAGATCAAGGTGATTCCAGCAGTTTAAAAGATACCAGCTTTTTTCTTAACCATTTGAACCATCTGGCCCTATGATTTTTGCACATTTTCCTTCTTATATTAGAAAGCTTTGCCGCATGGTAACACTTGCAGAGTGAGATGAGTGACAGGTTAAATTCACTCAATACCAAGAGGCTCAGCCATATAATGGCATGTGTTCATTGCAGGTCACAGATATACTTGAGAATTGATAGAACTGATAGTTTTTGAGTCAGAAAAAAAATACAGTGTAAGAAAAGAGAGGGAAGCAGAAGAGGAGTGTGAAGAGGCAGACAGGGTAATGGAGGTGGCTGACTTTTTTCATTATAAACAATTACAATTTTATTTAATAATTACATTGTATGAATAATCAATTGTTATATCAATTGTTAGAATCTGTTGTTTAAGGGACATAATTCTTCCTTAGTGTTTCTGCTCCCCAAAAGCCCATCTGTTTTTCCTAGATCCTGTTTTAAAGTGTTAATTTAAATCCAATCAGTCGTATTCTCTACTGCATTCCTATATATGTGCAGTGGTGGGTTGCTCCCAGTTCTGTCCGGGTCTTCTGAACCGGTAATAAAAGCGGTGGGAGGCTCCACCCACCCGCCTGGACGTCATAATGAATGATCTGAGCATGTGCAGAAGTGCACAAGCCCATTGCGAACCGGTAGTAAAGGTAAGTAGAACCCACCCCTGTATATGTGTATATATTGTTAAAACTCTCCTGTTTGTCTCTGTGTAACACTTAACATCATAGAGCAACAGTTTTTGAACCATAGTATCTCAAATGGTCTAACTTAATAGAATCTGTCCAAAATCCAGGACTTCAATTTCTATAGAATTGAATTTAGGCAAATTTTATAAAATATTTAATGACATTATTTATTTTCTATAGCTACTCATTTCAACATGGGTCTCTGGTGGTAAACAATAATGAACAAATAAAAACAATTACAATATCATACAAAAATAAATATATTTAGCAGCTGAGAAAAATGATCAATATAGATATGAATACAGCTAGAAAATGGGGCCCTTCACACACTTGGGATTCCAGGTCTCACCAGGTTTTCAAGGCCTTACAAAAGGTCAACTGGGTCGGGGTCATCCTAATCTCTGAAGGGAGAATACTTCAAAGGCTACAGCAGAAAAGGCACGTTTCCTAGTTTCCACCAGCTGACATTCCTTGGCTGACCTGTCACATGCTCAACCTGGGAGAAGATCAGTGGTGGGTTGGTCCGGTTCCTGCGAACTGGTAGTAATGGCGGCAGGAGGCTCCGCCCACCCGCCTGGACATCATCATGAACGATCTGCACATGCGTGCGCTCCCATTGCGAACCGATAGCGGAGATAAGTAGAACCCATCCCTGGAGAAGATGGACCATCAGATAACCCAGTCCTAAACCATGAAGGGCTTTAAAGCTCACAACCAGCACTTTGAATTGTGTCAGAATCAATGCAGCTCCCACATTAATGGTATTACATATATTAAGCATCTGACATGCTCTGTGATCTGTGCAGTCACATTTCGTATCAATTGAAGCTTCCAAAACACATTTCAAGGGCAGCGCCATGTAGAGCATGTTGCAGTAATCCAGAGAAGAAGACATAAAATTATAAAATATTTTATGACACAGTGCAAAATGTTGTAAAATATTTCCCATGGTCAACTGCTGATATTTGATTGTGCTATATAGCTCAGCATGGGTTACTTTCAAGACAGATACATCTCTAAATAAACTCCCTGGATTTTTAAGAACTTTTTCAGAACATTAGAAGCCCTGTTATTGTTAAAGGTATTAAGGAGTCTGGTAAGGAAATATCTCTGAAATGATGGCCCAACGGATCTCAGGTTGTATAGTCCCGATAAGGTATAAAACTGCATAATGTCAAGTGTATTGATGTCACCATTTCACAGAATTGCAAACTACGAAATTTCCCCTGAGGTTTGTTGAGGCTTGGAGAACAAGATAGTTTCACACATCCCCTATTATTTCCTTCTCTAGCCTTTTCCCAAGGGAAGATCCAAACTATTGCTGAATGTGCCATCTCTCAGCTAGGAGGCCCAGAACAACATGGTCAGTTCTTATAAAGACATTTCATCCTTCTCATGAAGAGAAAAAGTGTCTCTTGAAAAATCACACAGGATTCAGACAAACATTATTTCTTTATTTTGGGTATCACCATTTTCCTCCACCCTGCATTGCATGTGCCTTTTAAACTGCATTGCATATTAATTCTGGGATGCCTTAACAGATCTTTAGCAAAATTATTTTAATAATGATATTGTACTTTTTGACATTTTGCCTAGGTTGTTCTTTTAAATTCTCTCGTATTCTTTGGGAAGAATGTGATGGCAATTCTGTCACTCCAAACTTTTTTTTTTTGCAAATTTTTTATTTTTATTTTTTTCCCAAACATACAAATTACATCCTTTTGGAACAGAGCTTTGATCCAGTCATCACTTTGTTCAATTTTTAACAAAATCTTTAACAAAATTTTATCTATTCTATTTTGACATAGCACTTATTTCTTAATCTTAGATCACATATTCAACTAATACCATCTTTAAAAAATTAACACATATTTACTTAGTCAAAACAATTACCCTTCTATTAACCCACCTTAATTCTTAATTCAATTAATAATTCATAATACAACAATTCTTACCCTAAATCCTCACTATTGACAATACAGTTCAAACATATTTATATTTCATTATGCTCATTAAATCTTTTATTCCATTATTACTTTATCAAATTTAAATCTTATCTTTAACTTTAAAAATATAGCAATTTAACATTTAAGCATAGTTCTTAGTTCAAATAATGCTCTTTAATGCAATTTCCCAATTATTGTCACTTCAAACTTAAAGCCATTCAACACGAGACTCCATCTGGAAATTCAAAAACTTCAATTGATGGGTATATATGCAACAGAATTTTAAAAGAAACCCCCGCTGTTTTATAAAAGAATCATTATCAGGGCTCTTTAGGGAATGTCATGATAGTGCCATTGACAGAAAATTGTAATATAGATCACCTCAGAGTAGGAATAGTTCTAACAGAGGCTAATTTAGGATGACATATGAACTCATATGACTCAGGTGTGTATGTATGTAAGTTCATATGGAAAAAAAATCACCCCATTTATAGCATGGACAGACCTTGTCCCATGATTACATTGATTGGCAGGAAAAAGATAAAATATATGCAGTACACATTCAGTGAGATTTAATAGGTAACATACAAAAACTGAACCCATGGTTCAGTTTTGAACCATGGACATGGAGAAGCTATATTCCCCTTCCCAAAATACTAGAACTAGAGGTCCCCCAATGAAATTTTATCCTGGAAATATCAAGATAGACAAAAGAAAGTACTTTTTACAGAACATGTAATTCAACTTTGGAATTCACTCCCACAAGATGTGATCCTGCCCTATCAGCTTGGTTGGCTTCAAAAGAGGATTGGATCAATTCATGGAAGTCATGATCTGAAGGCCATCTGCTAGGAGACTACTGGGATTCCTTTTGCAGTTGACTGGTCAATGTGAGAATAGACTGCTGGATTAGATGGGGCAGGAGGCCGATCCACCAAGGCACTGCTTATGTTCTTATGTTTTTAAATTATATTGTTTTTACTAGTAGTTCACTGTTGAGTCAGACTACAGAATATTGCCTGGAACACTTATTAGGGCTCAGTGTAACGTTTATAGACTTGACTGTTTCTGGAAAAATGGATACACAACTGATCGTGTTATTTTTCTTTCTTTCTTGACTTTGTTCTCTCCTGTTGTGAATCTTCCATTTGAAGGACGTTGATTCATTGTGAAATATCCTTGCCTCTCATCACCTTTTACTTATAGGGAAGCAGCCTTGAAAAAAATGCGTAGGCGCATTACAACTACACATTTAGACTATCAACATAAATAAGATGCACTATACATGTCAAAACAAGTTATTATGTAATAGTGTTTGTGGGGTTTCATGTACTATCAGCGTTTTTCATCAGACTTCACACATGTATGCACACACACACACACACACACACACACCAAGTATGTCATACAGAAATATCTTCTCCAGTGCTTAGTTTCAATTGTTTGATAAGTGGAACAATATTTTCTCTATGAAGTATTAAATATAGCAACAAAAGACACCTTCGTTTGCATCAAATGAAGTTTTCTGTATTGATGCAGATTAAAGTCAAAATGGGACAGAAGGCTTTGCTGCATGTAACAGCGAATGAAACAACCTCTGAAAAATTCTTAAA
The DNA here is from genome assembly GCF_029215685.1 of Pituophis catenifer annectens. Classification (NCBI taxonomy): domain Eukaryota; kingdom Metazoa; phylum Chordata; class Lepidosauria; order Squamata; family Colubridae; genus Pituophis; species Pituophis catenifer. The sequence continues at coordinate 317,865,549 of NW_027256881.1, read as the reverse complement.
GTTGTAGTATTGGGTAGCTTTTCCAGTCATGACCCTCCAGATATTTTGGGATTGCCACTCCAAGAATTTTAAGTCAGTGTAGAAAACATTTGGGGAGCTGCAATCTCAAAATGTCTGGAAGTTGCCAGGTTGGAGAAAACTATCATGGATCTACAGTATATCCTATTCAAGATGTCTGAATGAAATCAAACCCCTTGTTTGATATAGGCTAATGCAATGTGGATAGCACTGCAGTGAAATGTTGCTGCTTGGATTGCTCATGTTCCTTTTCTTCTTTAAAGTGTCTTGCATACTGAAACATGAGGAAAGGTAGAATGCAAATGACTGAAATAAACACATGGACATTAGCTTAATATGTATCAAGTATTGGGAAACTGTTGTATAAGGGTGAAGAAGGAAAACCATTTTGAACTACTTTCTTCTATCCCATGATTCATCCTGTTGGCCCTTCTCACTTTTTGGTATTGTGATTTGAGGAATCCTATACTTTGAACCTACAATTTTCTGACAGATAGGACAGCTCCTGCCCCCCCCCCCCATGATAGCTCTTAAAGCAAGGGACATCTGGGGGCCATCATGACGGATGTGGGCTCTCTCAGGAAGCTTTGCTAGGGAAATGTTCCAAAAGGTCTTCTCCAAACATCTGTAACTCTCAAGTTGTCGGGTTTGTTTGGGCAATATTATTTTTGCTTGCTCAGTTGCTCCTTCCTCTACCATTCTCCCATGTCTTCCTGCTTTTGTTCAAACTGGGGGAGGAGGCCCAGCTTGGATTGAAAAGAGGAAAGCACTCACAAGTGCAGTTCTGTTTATTTTTAAATGTCACTGGTGGGAATCACCCTCCTGAGACACATCACATTTTCCTGAGGAGTCAACCAAGTGAAGAAGCTGTGAAGTCTTTACAGAGCAAGCTTTTCTTTTTTTAAAAAAAAAAAAAAGAAAGCATTCCAAATTTGGAAAGTCTGTTTAAAACTCTAACACATTATTATATTGAATTAATGTAAAACTTACAAAGCACAGACATGGCATTCCCATGTGTTTTATTTATTGCCTTAAATGTTGCATTATTACTGTTGTTGTTGTTGTTATTACTATCTATTACTACTACCGTTATGAATGATGCCCTGATCATTATATTTTTGCTATATTTTTACCACTTCACACACATACACATACACAACTGCTCACCATGCGAATCTATTTTAGAGTATGCAACATTATCCAGATCAAAGAAAATAAGAAAATTGAAGGCATCAGACAAACGAAATATAGACAAAACTGCTTTATTCAAATACCTTTCACTACATCCACTTACTTTCTATCCTTGAAACCCAGCCTTGCTTCCACCATATCTATACTCCATTTCATACCTTTTTTCTTTCCTGTTCATTTTTCAGAGTTTCATCAACTTCCAGCCAGTCAATCTCAATCTTCTTGATTTCAACTCATTTACCTCTTTAATACATTTGTTCTGCAGTTTGATCCTCATCCATTCTCTCTATATGACCAAACTACCTCCTTTCATACTTGTGTCTCACTCTGCATTAATTTTGCATTCACATTCATTTAGACTACACTTTGGACATTGTTGTTCTGGTGGTCATATTCTAAAACATGGTAAGTTACTCATGTTGCACAAACCCATGTATTACCTGTCTTCTCCAGGACCTATGGTACCTGGCAGCAAAATGCCCAGAACTGGAAATATAATTTTCCAGAGGAGGGGATCAACTATCTTCCAAAGAACTAGAAGTCAGGACAAGAACCAATGGGTGGAAATTAATCAAGGAACCAACCAACCTAGAACTAAGGAGAAATTTCCTGACAGATAGAACAATTAACCCATGGAATAATTTGCCTCTAGAAGTTGTGGGTACTCCAACACTGGAGGTTTTTAATAAGAGATTGGATAACCATTTGTCTGAAATGGACGTATCATGACTTTTTTCCCCTTCGCTAAACTGGGGGTGAGTGTGGCCAGCACATGACGCATCTGGCCCCCGGGCTGTGAGTGTGACACCCTTGGTATAGGATTTTCTGCTTGAGAGGGTTGAATTAGAAGACCTCCAAGGTCTCTTCCAACTCTGTTATTCTATTATAAAGTTTTAAGTCCTAGAATAGCCTTAAATATTAAAATAATATTTTAACCACCCACTATAAAGAACCACTCTAAAGTGTAGAAACTTGGAAATCAGAATTCCACTCATTTCTATTTTGGGCCTTTTGGTGTCAGACATCTTGACTTAAATTGTAGATTTCCTGTCGCTTCATGGCTTACTGACTTCTTAGCTTGCCTTGGCAGAAAATCAGACATGGGGCTTGGCTAGATTAGAATCTATTCTGCAGACAAAAATAAAGATATATTCAATGATTGCCCATTGCCTGTATAAAGATATACCTTTAAAGTTTCTTTCTCTCGCCCTTCCAATTTAATGAGTAGCTGGTGCAGTGCTTGTTGGTCTTGAAATGGAGCTGTTATATGTATATTTACCAAATGGCCATCTCTGGACTAGGAACCAATGATTCCTATGCTATTTCAATCCTTACAACTGAGACTAAAAAAGAAACAGCTATCAGCCACAGAACTGTTGTCATTCCCTAAAATAAAAGAAAATTTTCTAGGATACAGCAGAACTGGTCTTTCCTAAAAATCTTCTGGGTTTTTTTTACCATATGACTTGGAAGAGGTTATATTTCTCAAACACATCACTTGGAGGAAAAAAAAAGATAAGAATGACCTGAGCCAGCAATTAATATAGAACACTGTCACTGCAGTTTGAATGCTCTATAGAATTTACAGTGATGATTTGACACCTGGAACCAACATTTTATGTGGTGATAATTTCATTTTCTGTGCTCTCCCTTTGGCAATGCTTCTGTGTTATCTTTTTTCCTGAGGAAAAAGGACACACACAAACATAACTGTTTCAGCCACCCTGTATTTGTCTATTGGGGGCCATGTTTACTACATGACATTGGATAATCAAGGCTTTTTGCTTGTTTTGCTCCCTGCTCTTGAATAGTGAAGCACCATATTTTGGAAACTTACAAATGCCTAATTAGTTTGACATTGAATCTCTGCCAATTAGTGTTCACTGTTCTTAAGAAATGCACATTGGTTTTAAGCATATTACAGAAAAGCTTGTTCAATATGCGTTTGGCTGCCTTGTTGGCAGCAGATCTCTTGGTATTTTGTGTGAGAGAGTATTGGCTCTGTCTCTGTATGTACAAAATGTGTGTGTCTGTGTGTATATAAAGAAAATATGCATTTGAATAACATTTGGCCACCATACTGTCAGTGGCTCTGAATTGTTGCTGGGTTTTGTTTCTCATCAAAAAAAAACAACAACAACAACAACAACTAATCTTATGTTTTCAGACCCCAGCCATTTCTCATGGCTAATCTATAAAAGGATTCCCAAACTAACTGAAGTGCTTTGGGCAGACATTTTATTACCAGCCGCCACTGCTACAGTGCTGGAAATGAGCCTACAATAACACATTACATGGTTGAAAGCAGCACTACTGGTGAAGTGTCTAAATTATGGCAGAGTGCACAAAATCTCTTCTCCAAAGTCTTAGCTGAAGTGTGGTCATCCGGGCTGAGAGAAGAATGGGCTAAAAACTTCAACCATGTATTTCTTTGTTTTCTAATGGTCTTGCGAAGAGTGGTTCTCGACTTATGACCATTTGTTTAACAATGGTTCAAAAGTACAGTGGCCTGGAATAAGTGACTTATGACCTGTACTCACAGTTATGACTATTGCACTATCGTCATGGTTAATGATTGTTCATTCTTGTTCTAGTCTAAGTGATAAGATTCAATAAAGCCAATACTGTACAGATGAAAAGGGAAAATCATATCAAAAGGAAAAAATGTAATTCTCATGGTCTTGTTCAGTGTTGCAAAATTGGCCACAGTCAATTGGGAACATTTACAAGAAGAACAATTCATGCCTGACAAGGATTTGCATTTACCAAAATTAGCCCTCACTCTTGTACTGTCTTTTAGTAAATGGCCATGCTCAAATTTTATTCCAGTACAGGAGCCAAAACTATATGGCCATTTCCGCTATTATAATTAATAATATATTCCAGCATCATCCAAGCATTACTGAGGAAACGTAAACATCCTCTTATATTAGCAAAATGGAGATTGGATGATTCTAGAAGATGTTCCAAGTCATTAGTGGGCATTAGTTGCTAAGTTACAGGTAGTCCTTGGCTTATAACAGCCCATTTAGTGACAGTTCAAAGTTACAACAGCATTGGAAAAAGTGACTTATGATCATTTTGTCACACTTATGACCATTGCAGCATCCCAATGGTCATGGGATCAAAATTCAGACTCTTGGCAACTGACTCATATTTATGTCGGTTGCAGTATCCCAGGGTCATGTGATCCCCTTTTGCGACCTTCTAACAAGCAAAGTCAATGGAGAAGCCAGATTCACTTAATAACTGTGTTACTAACTTAACAACCTTGGCAAGAAAAGTCATAAAATGGGGCAAAATTCACTTAACAAATATCTCACATAGCAACAGAAATTTGGGGCTCAATTGTTGTTGTAAGTTGAGGACTACCTGTAATAAAGTCTGCAAATCGGCTCCAATCTTAGTGACATTATAGGGGACTCCATTTCTGCTCAGATCTCGGCTTCTGACTGCTAACGCATCTAGATAGCTCTGCTGCCTCTGTTGAAGCAGACAAAATGTAGCATTTTACTTTAAAAGAAAAAGAAAAACCCAAATGTTGTTATTACTTGTAATGTAGCCAAACCTAGTTTTTCAAAAATAAATTTATCAAAAATGAAGTGTTTTTATCAAAGACATTATCAGGAAAGCCAGAAACAAAAATTTATTCAGAAAAATTGTCAAGCTCAAAACATTATCTTCAAGATAAGTATAACACTATCTAGGACAACTTATCCCCTGGGCTCACACTCTAAGCAATTCTATCTTAACTCAAATTCTGTTTAATTCTTAACCCCTTTACAGCATCAATTATTTCCTTGCTTTTCATTCCTAGGGAATAAGCCATGTCCCAGAGTAAGCAAATCTATTTCAGTTTCAACCCTCAAATTCTGAACTGAACTTGAATGGATCTACAAGGAAAGGCTGGGATTGACTTGTCATGATCCAAGCAAGTCTTTTAAAGCAGGTCTTTAAAAAGAACATCTAACGAAAAAGCCAGAGTCCACTGAAGAAGATCTCAGTGCCTCCATATAGTAGAGAGTAGAGAGCCAGTTTGGTCTAGTGCAGGGGTGTCAAACTTGTGATGACATGTTGTCACGTGACATATCTCAACTTTTTCCCCCTTCACTAAAATGGGGATGGGCGTGGCCAGTGCATGACGCATCCAGCCCACAGGCCACGGGTTTGATACCCCTGATTTAGTGGGTAAGGCATCACACTAGAAAACAGGAGGCTATGAGTTCAAGTCCCACCTGAGCCATGAAAGCCTTTGCTGGTTGACTTTGGGCCAGTCACTCTCTCTCTCAGCTCAACCCACCTCACAGGGTTGTTGTTATGGAAAAAGGTTGTTGTAGTAGAAGAAATATTTCTTCTACTTCTAGGACTTCTTCTACTTCTAGGACACATATTAGATGTGTCCGCTGCCTTGAGTAATTTGTAAGAATAATAAAGGTGGGATACAAATAAATATATATATATATAGATGCCTATAAAACATTTACTAGGGTCAAAAATATCACCTGATACTTATGAAATCCTTGGAAGATAGGGAACTCTTCAGTCAAATTTGACATCCAAGGGACCAGGTTCTAAAATAATGATCAGTATTGGAGAAGCCATCCAGTGTTAATGTTCTATCAATGCTACATCCTTTGTTTTAGCTACATTGCTAAAACAAAAATAACCTTCTTATACATTTCAAGCAGATCTAATTAATATTAACACAATCTTTGCTAAAGAAACCCTCATATATGCTAAAGAAAGCACTTAGCTACATCAAGCTACATGATTGAGTGAGAGGGAATCATCCAAAAAATTAAGAGGGTAGCTGCAGCTATGTGATCAAAGCTATTTCACTATTTTTATAAGGTCATGTGATTTTATTTTTTTTTATAGTAAAATACATAACATCAAAATATAAATAATACAGTGAAAGAAAAAAATATCAAGATACATTTAAACTAAATATAGCAAAGAGAGAGACAAAAATGTTAATTAATGGGGAAAATAGGAGGTGTCTATTTACATAAAATTATCCTCTTTGCTATGCCCAAGTGTCAATAGAGCCAAAGCTGTTCATAAGAAATGAAATGAACTGTATTTAGAAATATAGTTCAACACGATGTTAAGGTCTTTAGCTATATTTCATTCCAAAATTGTATTGATAGGTGTAATGATTTTAATTTCAAATGAAGCTATAACTGGAGAAGCCCAATTTATATGAGTTAAAGAGCTTTCAAATTCCCTGCCATGCCAGCATTTAAAAAAAAAAAAATCTAATGTCCAACCCTTGTTAAATCTTCATTGAGAAGTCCAATATTCATTAAGTAGTCAGATTTTCTGATGAACTTTGTTTTTAATTTACAATAAGTACATTTTACACCTGAATCCACCAAAACCATTAAAACTTAACATCGTTTATCTTCAAAGCATGCATTTTAAGACTTTTTTCAATCCAACAAGATGGTTAGTTTTGTCAGTTCAAAAGTGAGTGCATAGAGGAGATTCAATACCCTGGATCTATAGCCAGTGCTTTCCAGATGAGGACTGAGTATGAGGTCAGAGGACATCACAAAGAATGGGAAAACATAACAAAATACAAAGAGTATAGTGTGATGTTTTTAGTTATCCGTGCAAATACTTAAGAACATGATTGGATCACTCAGCACCTGAAAGGGGAAAAAAATGGTGAATATTTCAGTTCTGGCCCATTTCATGCAGTTATCACTATTCTGTGACAACTTCTACAACCTTGAAAATGGATTTTTCTTCTCAAAGTACAGATTGCTCTCCTATTTTAAAAATTGCAATCAGTATTTTGACCTGGATCTGTAAAGTGTCGCGGGACAGTACAAATCATACATGGTACTTCCATCTGGTTGGCCGTCTCGTTTCTGTTCTCAATTCCTTAATTTTGAACTACATCTTTATTTCTGGATAGGGTAGCATTGGCCCTGATAGACCCAGTGCACAATTTGGGAGTTCTCCTAGCCTCTTAACTCCTGATTGAAGAGTCGGTGGCTGTTGTGGCTAGGAGAGCCTTTGTGCAACTTCCTGTTGTGTGCTAGTTGTGTCCTTTCTTGGATTGTGAATCCTTGTGTTCAGTCACTCAGGCTCTGATCATCTCTCAGTTAGACATCTGCAATGCGCTGTACATGGGGCTACCCTTGAAGAGTAATTGGAAGTGCACACAGAATGCAGTTGCAAAGACAGTTCTGAGGACACCTCGTTATATGAGCTGCACTGGCTATTAGTTTTCTTACTAGTGCAACTCAAGGTGTTGATTATTACCTATAAAGCACTCTACAGAATGGGTCCAGGTTACCTGAGGAACCATCTCTCCCCAATGGGATTGGCCTGCCCCTATTACACCAGCAGAAGGGGCATGCTGCAGCCAAGGGGCATGCTGGTGGGGTTCAAAGAAGACCCTTTACTGCTTTGGCTCCTGCCCTTTGGAATATCATACCCCCTGAGGTGAGGTCCACATGCACTATTTTGGCCTGCCGTAAAGATCTTAAAACCTGGCTCTGCTAGTTAGCCTGGTGTCAGATGGGTTTATGTTATCCTGAGGTAGTACCAGATTAAATAGACGATCCCATCTTCATACCATTATATACCCCACTATCTTGGCTATTATTTTTTTGTTGTTGTTAATTTTACTGTTACATTTATTATCTTATGAATCTTTTATGTTGTTGTTTTTTCAGATTGTATGCCACCCAGAGTTCCATGACAGTGAGATGGGTGGCATATAAATTTAATAAATAACTGCAAATAAATTTTGATTAATAAAACATTCAGGGGCATTTTTAAGGGCAGTTTTCCATATATCACATTGCTGTAATCCAAATGAATGCTTACCAGAGAAAAATAAACTATCATTCTAACTCTGCTTTAACTGAAAGTTTATATTCCATATCTGTACTTTTTTTTTTTATTCGTATGAAACAAGGGCAAGGCACAGATTAGCAGGGACCACATATTGAAATGCTATCTATGAAATAATACAAAAATAAAAAGGATAAAAAGATCGGGGCGACTTCCAAGCAATTTCCCTGCAGGAAGCTCAATTCCCCTTAAGGTTTGCCAAGATAAGACATTGTCTTAAGACCTGAGGGCCTTTGGGAAGTTGTCTGCCTGGCTGTGACATAGTTATGGAGTGCTACGAAGTGTCCAGTGGATGCAGCAAATGATCCAAATAATGTGTGAATCTCTTTATCCCTTTGTTGTCTAGAGACAACAGGAAATGAAAGCCAGCTATAAGGTCCAGCTGCTACTTCCTCTGTCCTCCCTTCCTCTCCCCTGCTGATCCCCTTCAGATCCTGAAGATCTCCCTGCTTCACTAATCCCTTTAAAGCAATGTTTCTCAACCTTGGCAGTTTGCAGGTGTGTGGATTTCAATTCCCAGAATTCTAGCTGGGGAATTCTGGGAATTGAAGTCCACACATCTTCAAACTGCCAAGGTTGAGAAACACTGCTTTAAACAGGAACAGGTTGAATATTCTTTAGTTGTGTTGTTGGCTTCATGCATTTTGTTTCTCATTTCAAAAAAACAGCATTCCTTTATTTATGTGTTCTTGTTACAGACAAGTACTCACTTGATTCTGGGATGAAACATCTTGACAATCCTCCATTGCAAAACCACATTTGATTTAAGCTTTCCCTTATTCTGTGGTAAAGCCTTTTGAAATTGCGCCTGGCCTGGATTTGTTGTCCCTAAGCTTTCTTTAACTCCAGGTAACAGATTAGCTCCTTCTTCTTTTCTCTGAAGCACTCTGTTAATATTATCGGGAGGATTTTTTTTTTTTTTTTTGCCTTGCAAATACAATTTTCGTTTCTGCTCTGCTAATTCTCATCGAGCAGAAGAAAAAGAAAAGAGGGAAAGAAAAAGAAAGAGAAAATTCCCTAAGCTTCAATGCTTTGCAGCTGTGGAATCCTATAATAACTTCTGTCAGATTACAACTACATCAAAGGTATTATATATCCCCAAGTAACACATATTTACTGGGTTTTTCAACAGCTGTGTAATTAGTTCTGGATTACTACTTTCCTCCAACATGTCTTTAAATAACCATATTTCAAAAACTTGCATGTATTCAAAGAAATGGAGGGCTCCTCATTCCACACTGTGTTGTTTAATTCCTCCATTTCTGTAAAACGGTGAAATGTCTTCGGTATTATCTTTCAGATTTATATGCAGAACTATGTTGCAATAGTTTATTAATTAGTGGTGGGAGATTGGAGATAGGTCTATGTGTGCATATTTGTGTCTACACACACAAAACACACAGACACACTAACACCAGCATTAAAAATAGGATAAGCAATCTGGGGCAACCGATTTAGACCTAGAACTATATCTTGCTATAGTCTGGGAAAAATGCCCATCCTTTTTTGGCATGTTTAGGCCTCTCTGCTCATCTCTTCTTAGCTATATCATGACAAGTTCTCTCAGTAGGCCATCCAAGAGTCAGAAATGATGGAAACTGAATTCATCAAAATTTGGAAGCTCTTAAGCATCTAATCTAGAGAATTTCAGCTTCTTACAGTATATTTTAATCAAGAACTGTTCCCTCATGTCATCCCCCTCATTCCTGGAGGTGATTTGGCAGAGATCAATGTGTGCTGGTTGCTACAGGGCAAACTCAGAGGGAGGTAGTTCCAGACAAAAAAATCCAATTCATGTGACTTCAGAGCACTTGATGTTTCCATTCTTGCTTGGTTCATTCATGCCAGCTAACTGTCAGAACTCTGAGATGACCAAGAAAATCTGATCTAAGTGAGAGGATGATAAGAGAATTAAAATTCATTCAGAAGCATTCCCAGAAGTTTGTTTTCTAATATATGTACTAAGAATTGAAACTATATTTAAGAAAGTTGAACTTGATTCTGGATTGTTATGCCTTTGAGGTCTGTGAGTGTATGTTGTGTTCAGGAGAATAAATTTTTGAATGGTTGAAATATCATACAATCATACTTCATTGATTGTTGCTGAGACACATTCTGGGGATGCTGGAAAGTCAGACAAAGCAGAGCTGTTAACCCAGAAGTGGCAGCAAAACGGTAGCAGCAGCAGTGACAATAAACTTAAGAAAAAAGAATTACAATTACAATCGTAGGTCCCAATTCCAAAGAACAGTTGGAGAACTCCCTCCTCCTGGAGAAATCAGTGAAATGGTCAAATATTTCAGTCAATAACAGTCAAATATTGCCCATGAACTAGGAAGAAAAATTGGAGAGACTACTTGTACATTAAGCTAGTGCTGAAAAACAGCCCTTTCGCTTTCATACTTCCATCATAGGTAGCCTGGTACAAATGCACTGGAGAATCAATGCTGAGAGTTGGGAAAGCAAGTTCTTTCTTTCTTCTTAACCACCTTCTCATCTTCCTTTCTACAAGCTGAACAGATAACTAGAACCTTTAGCTTGTGTGAAATGCAGCAGCAGGAGCAGTTATGTATGCCTCCAGAAAAGTCATTACTGCAGAAGTAGCTTATCAGTCCTCAAATAGATGAAAGAAAAATCCAATGTATCAAAATGCCTTCCAGGAGCAACTTGACCAGCACTTTTCCATTATAAGGACAATTAGGAATGTTTTGTTTTGTTTTGTTTTAAAGAAAAGAAAAGAAAAGAAACAGAGATGTAGAAGCAGAAACTGATCAAATAAAAACAAAGAAGAAATAAAAAAGAAAAATAAATGATAAGGTCTTAAAGCTATTCTATGCTAAAATATAAGTTACCCATTCCTGAAAACCTTTTTTCAAATATTGTATATTTATTCTAATGTGTTAGGATTACAATTTCCCAAATTCCAAGAAATCATGGCTAAAAATCTGGAGATTAGAGAAGGCTGGTCTACATTCTACAGTTGATTCTATGAAATTTGGCTTTGCTCAGTGCTCATTTTCCAAATCTGAAGTTTGTTCCAAGCCAACTCCAGGTCACTTTATAGTTTTCTGAAGGAATCAAGATTGTAGTATGTTCTTAGATCCATTAAAAAAATAGAGAAATTGATTCCTTTGTGTATTTGCCTTGCTTCCAATTTTAAATGATTTTTACTTGTTCCTAGATCATTTATAATCCTATTTCAATATCACAGGGCAACAATGTTTGAATCAACATCTCTCAAATAGGCTAAATGCATCCAAAATGATAGAATGCACCCAAAATCTGGGACTAAGTGGGAATGAAATGTGGCAAATTTGTAATTGCTTTGGTGTTGCCATAGTGCTGCACAACTGTGTGGAGTTTCAGAATAGAATAGAACTGGAAGGGACCTTGAAGGTCTTCTAGTCCAGCCTCCTGCTCAAGCAGGAGAACTATACCATTTCAGATAAGTGACTGTCCAGTCCTTTCTTAAAAACCTCCAATGATGGAGCACCTATGATTTCCGGAGGCAAGCTGTTCCACTGGTTAATTGTCCTCACTGTTAGGAAGTTTCTCCTTAATTACAGGTTGCTTCTCTCTCTGATTAGTTTCCATCCATTGTTTCTTGTCTTGCTTTTGGTGCTTTGGAGAATAATTTGACCTCCTCTTCTTTGTGGCAGCCCCTCAAATACTGGGATACTGTTATCATGTCACCCCTAATTATTTTCTTTAGAATTCTTTCTTTAGGTTCTTTCTTTAAGTTCAGTAGACCACCTCAACTATCTGGAGGATGAGTAGAGTCCACCATCATCTGGTAGAGAGTGGTCAGTCATGGTCAAACTGGCCGGAAATCAGCACTACTCCTGCTCCTACTGCTTCTTTTGCCTTTGGTCATTCTTTTTCTTTGTTTAGGTAAGGAAATCTCTCTGAAACAATGACTCAATGAGTCACAATTGTCTAGTTAACCTTTAACATTATTCATGGCTTAGGACTGTAGTATTTTACCAAATATCTCTTCCTTTATGCCTCTACCTCTACCTTTTCAATTTTACCGTTAGGCCCATTTTTAGAGGTCCTGCTCTTGCTCAGGTGTGGCAAATATATTTATTTATTATATAACTTGTAACCAACCAAACCCAAAAGTCTGCAGGTGGCCTACATGAAAATCACAAATAAATGCAACCTTAAATAAAAATTGAATTAAAATTAAATTAAAACAAAAAGTAAAAGATTAAAAATTCAGTAAAACACTAAAAACAAGAACTAAAGATATTTAAGCCTCAAAGACACAATGAACATTGAAAGAGGTTTTGCTTTTTCTAAGTGATAAGAGTGTGGGGTCCATTTGGACTTTGGGGGACAAGATCATCCACAGCCAGGACTGCCACAGAAGAACCCCACCTAAATCCTGGTTCCTGCTTCTACGGAAGCAGGGACCCAAAATATCCCTTCCTTGGCCAAACACACTGATTTTATTTAGTAAAAAGATAATTTGGATGCAAGCCAGAAAGGGTTTATGGATTTAACCAGCATATTGATTTTTTTTCTTTGAAACATGTAAGCCAATGCAGTCCTCACAGTATAGGCAGCCGACTGGAAAAATAGTTTTCAATCTATCAGCAAGCAAACTGTTACATTCTGCTGGAACTCAAGTTTCATCTTCAAAGGCAATTCGAAGTAGGGCACTCTGGAATAGTCAATTTACAGTTGGTCGTGAGTCACTATGGGCTATGTCCTCTAAGTAAATGGTTACTCAGCAATGGTCTTTCCAGCTGTAACATCTTGATTTGGAATGCCTTCTGCAGCAAGGATCACCTGTTGCTAACTTTTATTATCTTTGCAGCATAAGACATTTTCTTCCTCGTGTATTGTCATCAATTCATGGCTAAATTTTCATCTTTGGTACTTTAAAAATCGTGTTACTTATTTTATTGTATCCATTGAAATTGCTTGTAATGTCATTGAGTAATTTCATATGTGGTAAAATCAGAGAAATTTAGTTTTACAGGCTTTGTATCAAGTTTAAAAATATACATCCTGGAGATTGAGAAGTTCCCTGAGGATGGGCTCCAGCATGAGTCCGAAAGGGTTGGAAGAACAAACCTCTGATTCCAGTGACCAACTCAGATCGGATCCTTAAAATAAATATCTGAAAAATGTGCAGGTGGTACATATACAATGTTTATGGATTACTTTCATTTTTGCAAGTAATTTTCTCCATATATAGATTTTGTACACATACTTCCCAAGATATGTGGGTTTTGTGCGTTCTTTTTCTTACTGTGTGCATTTCTGGCCTGCAGAGGCTGTTTTACAACACTCAGGGAAGTGTGAATATAAATCTGTTTTCCATTAAAATGGGAAAATAATGTTTTTCTCACCTGCCCTTAAAGCAGAAGACAATGTCCGAATAGGCAGCGAAATGGGTCCAGTCCAAGCTAGTTGAATCCTAATAAAATAATATGCATTGTAATCCTAAGCATATTTATTCAGAAGTACACCGTACTGTCTCCCATATAATGTAACTCCTACAAAATATGCTTTGGCTTGCTGCATTAGCCTAGATTATCCTCAGTATGAATGAGTGAGGATGTGTATATATTTCAATGCAGTCCCGAAATCAAAACAAATTTATTTCCACTCTATTACTGCATTAGCTTCAGCCATAAAATCCAGAATATGCTTGCACAACATATCTAGGCTGGCTCGTTTTGCAGAGAGAATGGCTTTCATCTTGCTGAATGTGCACAACGTCCTAATCATCTAAACGGCCCGTTTGCTCACGTAAGACATGCCTGGCTCCCAGCCTGCCCCAGACTCAGCAGGAACGGCGTCACAATCAAAGGGCAAGGCTCCATATGGAGACGGGGGTTTATATATTCTTGTTTTAGAACAACACAAAGGCCAACTGCAGTCTCGTGGGATTATGGCCCACCTTTTTCACTGCTTTCAGTACTTCTTGATTAGGGCAGAGTTAGCTGGAAGTGGGGTGGAGGGGAGACCCCCTTCCATGCATTCCTGTCAGTGGCAAATCTGCAAAGGTCTTTGAGACAGCAGCTGTGTCTCGTTCCCGCCCCCCCCCCCCCACGCCTCCTACTTTAGACCTCCGTATTCTCTGGACACAATGAAGGGAGCGTAAGATGGTGCTTCCCCAGGGAAGGATAAAGTTTCCATATGGCTCATGCCTCAACAGATGCTCTTTCAGGGTGACCCCCTCAGCCCCCCTCCTTCCATTGCCTGCCCCTCAATCATGGCACACTGGACAGGTCTTATTCAGCAACCCGGCTCCAGTGAGTGCTTCTCATGGGCCCCACTGAGCATGACAGAAAGACTCCAGGGAAAGCATGGTGGGTCTGGGACTGACAGCAGCATTGGTTCCCCCTGCCTGCAAATCCACATATCTTCACCATCATTCTTCCACAAGCCTTTTTTGTGGGGTGGTCCTTTTAATGCTGAAGACAAAGGAGAGATGTGACACTTGGAAAATGCTATTAGTTTTGCTAACGGCTGCTTGCTTCAGATGCTCTCATCCTTACTTCCTTCAAATTCTTAATGGAAAGTCAGAACCGTGAAAAACAGATGCATTTCTTAAGCCAAAGGATTCCTTCAGCTGACCAGTTTTCTGCAACTTCAAACATCTAAAATAGGACAAGCATCTTTTCATTTTTTTTTCTTTCTGTTTTCTGGCAGCCAGGCTGATGCAGAGATAAGCACAACAGTCTCTTTTTTTCTCTCTCTATGCCAGTTGGGTATATTTTTGCTCCAAATCGTCATTAATAAAATTAAAATTTTAATTTAATTATTTACTTCAATAAACATTTTAATACAATTTCAACAATACATATTTTAACGAACATCTTACTTTTTACACATATTTGGGTATATTTTCTGCTAGATCTGAACTTGGGTGAAATCTGCAGGATAATTATATTCTAATCTGCACATTACCCTGGGAGAAAATGGAACCTAACTATAAAGAGATACATTCCTCGCCTTTCCTTCAGGAGCTCAAAGTAGTATCCTCTTCAATATTAGGCAGTGAAAATCTTCTGACATTTCTTCCTCCGGTTCTCATGCAGTTGAATGAAGGAAAATCTACTTTAAACATTTCTTTCACACTGAGTCACAGTGTGGGAAGGGATCTTGGAGGTCTTCAGTCCAATCCCATATTTTATGGGCAAAGTGTGATGTAACTAATTATGTGCCAAAACAAGGGAGCCAAAGGAATAGATGTACACGTCTGCCAAGAAGCATCCAATATTTTTGTCCAAATGAAGACAAGTGTTTGTGCTACATCTTTTTTTCCGCTTTTGTATTTGCCTGTGACATCCCAATATATGTACAAAAAGGGCAGATTAATGGTGCTTTAACTCATTGGATCCTCCTTAAAACACAGTTCCCACCCCACCAACTCCAAGACTCCTGTCTGCTGCTTTTCAAGGAACATTTTGGTCTACAGCTTCTATTCTTCTATTAAATTTAGGAGGGAGGGAGGGAGGGAGGGAGGGAGGGGAAGAGAGAGAGAGAGAGAACATTTTCTCCCTCTGCTGGCAATATTTTGGAGATTTTTGTTTTAAAGCAGGAAGCTGGCTTACTGTAAAGCAAAGCACTAGCTTCAAGCATACTTTGTATTCCCAATACAGTAAACTCTCCAGTCCCTGTGGAGGCATTTTAGACAATAAAATAGTAGGTAGATGTGGCCTGTTGTTGCTTTTTCTGAGCAGGTAGACTAATTTTTTAAAAAATGAAATGGTAGAAAGCATCTTTCTCATCTAGAAAGCTAGAGAGATCAGTAGTGACCACCTTACTAATTTGCATCCCAGCTTCTGCCCACCTAGCAGTTCAAAAGCATGTACAAAATGCAAGTAGAAAAATAGGGACCACCTTTGGTGGGAAGGTAACAGCGTTCCGTGCACCTTTGCCGTTTAATCATGCTGGCCACATGACCACGGAAACGTCTTCGGACAACACTGGCACTGCGGCTTTGAAACGGAGATGAGCACCGCCCCCTAGAGTCAGGAACAACTAGCACATATGTGCGAGGGGAACCTTTACCTTTTACCCAAAGGGGTGGTGGTATTGCTACTAGCCACACCCACAAAACTTCTACGGTATTTTGTGGCAGCACCCATGGTTTCAAATTCCAATACTTCTATTGGCACAAAAATGTTGGGCAGCATTTACACACTTGTGTAAAATAAAGCTTTTAGAGCTGAAAGCCAGCTTCTCATCCCTCTCTTATCTGTGTTGTCTCCCCATTCTAGAAGAGCCAAGTGCTAGCTCCTTGAGACACAGCCTTAGAGCTGTGCAATGCTTTGGCTTCAAAGGCATTATGAGGTTTTTGGAATAGGTCTGCGCTGCACCCACCAGCAGCTCCGTAAACCAAATGTCTTTTTTTTTTCCTTCCTGGGTTGCATGGCAGCTGTAGAAGACAGCATGGGAGCATGCAGCCTTACTACATTGCCTTCTGTTTTCTAAAACTTGCCCACCAATTGTCCTCACTCACAAGGTAACATGCTACTACACCGATTCAACTGTATCTCTGCATTGTTCAACATCCTGCAATCCTATTAGGAATCTCCCTAACCCGACATAAGGACTTCTTTTGTATATATTGCTAAATACTGTAAAAGCCCCAAACCTGATGCAGAAAGCCCTTGTGTCTTTCTTGGCATAGCAGCACACTGGATTATTTGTTTCCTAGATTGTGCCCCAGGTTTTAATTTGGGATGATCATAGTCATTAGGAAGTTCTTTCCCTCCCGCTGCCCTTGCACACATTTGCATTGGCTCGCATTCCTGTTTTATTCTTTTCTCTTTTTTTCCTGATGTTTTTTCCTTTGTTTGAATTTCAGGAAGTACAGTTCCAGCAGGGGGCTGTTTGATTTAAATTTTGTAAATTGCCACGTGCATTAAAGGATGCAATATGCATAATTGCTAACAATAGCAACAGTTCGCAGATTTTCTTTCCCTGCACTGCGCTAGTTTGATGGATTCCTACTTTGTCAGCAGAAATGGGGGGTTAAGGCTGAAGAAAACCAATAGATGCTCAGGCCTAAACCTCAAGAACCACTAATCGCTCTGAAATAGGGATATGTGGATCCAGTAAATTACCATTGATGCACCAATTGATGAGCCATTCATTCTAATTTCTCAGGAATCAAATTTTAAGAAACATTTACAGAATCCATAGTTCCTGCCACATAATTGCATGTGTGTATTTTCCACAATTCCCATATCCCTATGTGATTGTTGGAAGAAAAATCCGGTCTGGTTCCAAGTGGGAGTAAATCGCTGGAAATAAAATAGAGGCAGGCTGCAGGAAAAGAAGTCTCTGTTTATTTGATAGCCAGAAACTAGTGACAGCAGCAAGTTTTTGGGGTGGCTTACAAAATGAGGTTGAGAGTAGGTGGGTTTTTATACATTCTTTAGGGCTTTGTGATTGAGATACCTGTTCCTGTATAAGAATATGTCCTTTAATATTTTAATGGTTGTTGGCAGATTCCTATGGGGTCATGTAGGGGTCATGGCTGGTTCTATAGGCAAGAGGGAAAATATAAATCATAGGTGTTTTGTTTGTCTGAACTAATCTTGTCAGTTTGGACTCCTTACCTGTTGGGTTGTTTATTTAGGGTTTCTGACTGCTCTTTGCTTAGATTGTTAGATAGATTGGCCCAATCTTTCTGAATGGATACAAAATCTCCATTCCTAAAGACTAGCCTATTCAGGCTTCTGCTTGAGGCAGGAAGACTGGAGTTGCCTTCCACCATTGTTAAGATTTTTCTCATCTTCTCCTTTAGGGCAAATATTCTATCCTGCCTCTTTTTAATATTAAGAATAAAGAATATTTTAATCTGGGGAAGGGGGACCTTCCTGCATGATTATCCCTAATAGTTTCTCCATGCGATTCCTTAATTACATGGGGCTCCCCTTGAGGAGCACCCGGAGGCTCCAACTGGCGCAGAGTGCGGCCGCGCGGGTAGTTATGGGAGCGACATGGCGCTCCCACGTAACACCTCTCCTGCGTGAGCTGCACTGGCTCCCGGTGGTCTTCCGGGTGCGCTTCAAGGTTTTGATTACCACCTTTAGAGCGCTCCATGGCTTAGGACCTGGCTATTTACGGGACTGCCTACTACCACAATCAACCTCCCACGGCCGGTACGCTCTCATAGAGAGGGGCTCCTCTGGGTGCCGTCGGCCAAACAGTGTGGACTGGCGGCCCCCAGGGGGAGGGCCTTCTCTGTGGGGGCACCTACTATCTGGAATGAGCTCCCCCCGGAGATACGTAGGATCCCAGACCTGCACACTCTCCGCCGCGCTCTAAAGACCTTTCTATTTCAGCAAGCCGGCCTGGCCTGATCTTTCCCCCCTTTTAATTTTTAATTTTTAAATTTTAAATTGAAATTTTAAATCTGTTCTAAATTTTGGGGATGTTTTAAATTGTCTTGGGCTCAAATATTTAATTTGGTTTTAATTTTGCTCTTAACTTTTGTATCTATGTGTTTTATTTTGTGCCTGTTCACCACCCTGAGTCCTTCGGGAGTAGGGCGGTATACAAATTTGATCAAATAAATAAATAAATAAATAAATAAATAAATAAATAAATAAATAAATATTTTTTCTATATAATTCTTTTCACATAGGCTGTATTGAAATATGCTAAACTGTGTCACTTCCCCAAATATCTGTTGATTTTTATGTAATTTTCCAATATATAACTGAACTCAACTGAACTTTTCCAGAAAGGTACAACAGATAGTAGTGAACTCAGTTCATTACTGCTCTTCACAATTGAATATAAAAGAAATATATGGTATTTTTAAAAAATAATTCTATATTAATTATATATTTCAAGCTACCTCACCTGTTTATTATGGGGACAAACTACATTTATGTGTAGGGAAGAATAAAGTACATGTCATGCTGACTTCCTATGAAGATGTGATATGTAATATATAAACACATAGATTTACTGCAAAAGTCTTCCTAACTTAATGTCCTCCAGGAGCACTACAACTTCCATAATTTCTACTATAGGCAATAACTATATAAGAATTTTGGGGATTGTAATTCATTTGCAGAATATCAAAATATTCCACAACAGACTGAAGATGTAGTAAATCCCTCTTGACTCTTAACAATAACAGAACCATTGAGTTGGAAGAAGCCACTGCATTCAATCCCCTGCTCAGTACACCCTCTACAGCAGGGGTCCCCAACCCTGGGCCATGTCCCAGTACCAGGGCCGTGGACTGTTGGGAATTGGGCTGTGCAAGTGGCAGGCGAGCAGACAAGTGTGCAAGACTCTATTTGCACAATTGGAGCTTCGCGCATGAGCAGGCTCACTTGCATAGATCCATCCCCTCTTCTCCCCCTCACTGCTGCCATCGCTGCTGCCACTACCAGTCCGCAGAGCCAGAAAGGTTGGAGACCATTGCTCTAATGAGATGGAAATCTAGCTTGCTTGACAACATCCAGTACAGGAAAATCCACACACTTCTCTGAACAATGAGTTCCATTGTCAAATGATTCTTGCTACTCACACTTTTTCCTAACATTCAGAGTCTGACTTCATAGAACTCAAACATTATATATTGTTCTGTGTCCTCACCAAGAGTTAGTCAGATCTTGAACATATTCTGTGACTTCCTTTCAGGTACTAGAAGACTGTTAGAATGGTATTCTCATGAAGAGGTCTTTTCTAAAGGCCAAACACAACTGGTTCTTATTATAACAGCCCAGGAACTGAATTTGGATTGGAAAAAAGGATAGGATGGTGTACTTGTAGATTTAAACAATAAAAAAAAACAAACCCCAGGAAAAAGCAGTAACTCAGGAACATAATATTTTTTTAAAGGATTTTCTACCCATAAGGAAAGTGTTATAATTGCTGCATTAATAAAGAAGACAGGTAGCAGATGTCCTTCAGGAAAAGCAGGGGAAATGTAATATCAGGCATTTCTGTCTGCAAAGTAGCCAATCAAAATGCAGAGGTTGAACTACAATAGTGTTTCCCAACCTTGGCAACTTTAAGATATGTGGACTTCAACTCCCCAAATTCCTCAACCAGCATGTATCTGTTAAAAAGCTGTATTATTTTAACGACACAGCAAGCCACAACAATGTCATTATAATTGAGATTCTTAAATCCTGCAGTACCATGATCCCCTAAATTTTCAAATAGGATTAACCTCTCTGATATGACAAATTTAGGAATCTGCTCTAAATAAATCTGCTGAAAATCCTTGAAAAATGCAGTGGTTTTGAAAGATAAGATTTCATATAAAAATAATAATAAATAGATAAAATGGACAGAATACACATGAATATTTGGTAGAAATTTTCTACCATTATTATTATATGTATTATTTCTAATTACTTTAATCTATTGCAATATACTGTACTATATGTATCTTATGCTGTAAACAGTTACATGCTTAAAGTAACATAGAAATGTTTGTAATAAATAAAATAAATAGTTACAGCATATCAAGTTACAGTAAACAGGTATTAATAGAACATAAATTCATTGTTAGCTGCTTAAGTCTTAGCGTTTTCAGTCCAATTATAGCCATTAAATCAAAACTTAACAATTTTCCTTCTCTGCCTGGATAAACTGGCTGACCTGAAAGTTGGAGCAATATCCTGTTCAGTCTACAATTTTGCCTTTTCTTGTGCAAAGCCCAATCCTTACCAAACAGGGTTCAGTCTTTCCTTCCTGCTCTGCTTGGACAAGCCGGAAAAACAAACCTGAGTGTTTTGTAGACTTACTCTAATGCATGAAGACATTTAGCAACTGATTCTCACAAACCCAACTGAACTGGTTAACTAATTCCTCTGAAAGTACAGCATCAACATTGCTTCATGAAGCAGGGTGAGGAAGGAAAAGGGCCCCAGCTCCATTGCTTCCTTGTGCACTGGTCTGAAACTTCCTGCACAGCCTTCATTGCTACTTGCAAAAGTGCCAGTTGGAGCTTCAGGGTGAAATGAAGTGCCTTGTCAAGACCATCATGTTGCCTCTTTGCCTCAGTGAAGCACATCATGTCACAAATGACATTTTTGCACTAAATCAAAGTTGCCTTGCTCAGATCTAGAAAACACAAACATGCAAACCTTACGCACGGTCACTCATGCTCTCGTCATGTCCCGCCTGGACTACTGTAATGCTCTCTACATGGGGCTCCCCTTGAAGAGCACCTGGAGGCTCCAACTGGTCCAGAATGCGGCAGCACGGGTGGTTATGGGGGCGACTCGGCGCTCCCATGTAACACCTCTCTTGCGCGAGCTGCACTGGCTCCCGGTGGTCTTCTGGGTGCGCTTCAAGGTATTGGTTATCACCTTTAGAGCACTCCATGGCTTAGGACCCGGGTATTTACGAGACCGCCTTCTGCCACAGATAGCCTCCCACCGACCAGTACGCTCCCACAGAGAGGGGCTCCTCAGGGTGCCGTCGGTCAAACAATGCCAACTGGCGGCCCCCAGGGGGAGAGCCTTCTCTGTGGGGGCACCTACCCTCTGGAATGAGCTGCCCCCAGAGATACGACAGATCCCGGATCTATGCACCTTTCGCCATGCCCTAAAGACGTTTTTATTCCAACAAGCCGGGCTGGCCTAAACTCTTTTAAAGTGTTTTAATTTTTAAACTGTTTAATTATGGGTTTTAATACAGGGGTGCTTTTAATTGTGGGCCAAATTAATTTAATTGGATTTTAATACTGTTTTTAAATTTTTTATTTCTTGTGTTTTATCTATTGGCTGTTCACCGCCCCGAGTCCTTTGGGAGAAGGGCGGTATATAAATATAAACAATAAATAAATAAATAAATAAAGTTTCAGATAGAAACAGATTAACAGAGTTGGAAGGGACCTTGTAGGTCATCTAGTCCAACCCCCCACCCAAGCAGGAGACCCTACACCATTTCTGACAAATGGCAGTCCAATCTCTTCTTGAAAGTCTCAAGTGATGAAACTCCCACAACTTCCGAAGGCAAGCTGTTCCACTGGTTGATTATTCTCATTGTCAGAAAGTTCCTCCTCATTTCTAGGTTGAATCTCTCCTTGGTCAGTTTCCATCCATTATTCCTTGTCTGGCCTTCAGGTGCTTTGGAAAATAGCTTGACCACCTCCTTTCTGTGGCAGCCCATCAAATATTGGAAGACTACTATCATGTCTCCCCTGTTCCTTCTCTTCACTAGACTAGCCATACCCAGTTCCTGTAACCGTTCTTCATATGTTTTAGTCTCCAGTCCCCTAATCATCCTGGTTGCTCTTTTCGGCACTTTTTCTAGAGTCTGGTCTTACTAAGGCTTTATAGAGTGGTATTAGTACCTCACTTGATCTTAATTGTATCCCTTTGTTCATACAATTTAGGATTGCATTGGCTCTTTTGGCTGCCGCTACACACTGCTGGCTTATATTTAGCTGGTTGTCCACTAAGACTCCAAGATCCCTCTCACAGTTACTGCTATTAAGCCTGGTTTCACCCAGTCTATATGTGTGCTTTTGGTTTTTTCTTGCCTAACTGTAGTTTTTCTTGCCTAAGTATAGGACTTTACTTTTCTCTACACTGAATTTCATTTTGTTAAACAGGGCCTAGGGCTCTGTCAAGATCAAGAACATAGCAGTGTATCAGTTGCCATATACTTTAAAAACATTTAAACAGATTTTATGTAACATGTAGCATACTTGTTGAATATCTGAATACTTTTGTATGTTGAAAGATTGCCATCAAACTTTCTCTGCAATAGAAAGTTTGCAGAGGAAATAAAATTGAAGATCATTTCTGTTCATCATTTCTTGTTGCATCTCATCTAAATTGACCTGTTGCATATAGCCAGCTTGCTTGGCTCTGCCATAATTTCTTCAGTAGAAATTATAGCTGCAAAAACGGTGAGGACTGAATTCGAGGTCATGCCAACTTCTATTGTAAGTCATCAAGAAATGACAGTTCTCATGCACTAGAAGCTCTTTTGCTGTCTTTGGCATCCATTCTTTCATTTTAATTGGCAGGAAGTTGCTGTGAGGAAAAGTTTGTTCATGACATGGAAGCTTGCAATGAATACTTGTTGGTGGGGCACTTTAACCAACATGCCGTGATTGAATTTTTGGTTCCCAAAGGACTTTATACAATTGAAAGATACCACGAAATGCAGTCTGTTTGTGATTATGACTATGTTGACATGAGTATTGTGTATCACTGGGCCAAAATATGGTAAAGATGATAAACCTGGAAGACTGTATTTGTGTGTTCCAGAACAAAACGAACCATCTGAGATAGCAACTGATGAGTTTCATATGAGCAAGCTTCATAAACTGATTAAGGACAATCAGCAAATCATTCAAAGGGAAATTGCTGTCAAGCTTGGCATTTTACAGCAACGATACAGTTATATTATTGATGTTCTTCAATAACAGAATGCTTGTGCAAGATGGATTCCTTACATGCTGATGGCAGAGATGAAAATTTCAAGAGTGGGAATTTGCCAGCAGTTGTCACAATGAGAGTGAAGTGAGGAAATTCTTCACAACAGCCTGACAGCTGATGAAACAAGGGGTCATCATCAGTGTGTGAATCAGCATCACAAAGTTTCAACTGTAGAGGAAATAAATCAAAATCTAGGCTTCGGCAGAAAACTAGCTTTCCTCTCTCTTTTTTATGCAGATGGCATGAATTCACGTGGATTTTCGTCAATCTGGCACCACTGTCAATTTACAGCATTACATTGCAACACTCAAAACTTTGAAACAACGGTTAAGCTGAGTTTGGAAGCACAAGAAGGAAATTTTGCTATACTGAGATAGCCTCATACTGTACCTCATGAGCTACCCAAAAGGTACCCAATTGTGAAGTTGGATCTCTCTCTCTCTTACACCATCTGCCATACAATTCAAGCTTGATACCAGTTGACTTTCATCTCTTCTCAGAATTGAAGAAATACCTTCATGGGCCTCTGTTTGAGTAAAGTTAAGTGGAATGGACTGTCAGGACTTACAGTAATTGAAGAGATAAAGTGTGGAGTTCTTTCATAGCAGCTTTAAAAAGATTGTCAGAAGTATGTAGAAGTTCCTGTATATTCTTGGCAGAAGGACATAGAAAATAAGGGTGATTATGTGAAAAAGTAAATAAATAAATAAATAAGAGCTAATTCAATAGATTATTTCCTTGTTTTGATGATGATGATGATGATTATGATGATGATGATGATGTTATCCATTCAGTTGAGTCCGACTCTTAGCGATTCTATGGTCTATTCTTACTACATCTTCCAATCTTGCTTTATTTATTAAAATATACCACTTCAAACAATAAAGTTATGGAGGTGGAGATATCATTTTCCATTCAATTCTCTTATGCAATGTGATATTGGATAATTTGAGCTCTAAGGAATATTAGAAAATCCTTATAAAGTACATTGAAAACCCACCGAATATATATTTTTAAATCTCCTGAGTAATGTTTACAGTGAATCTTGTCTTTCCAAGAAATGAATGATCAATCACTCCATCGTTCCCTGACTTCAGTTGTTCTGTCTTTGATTCCTTGATGCTTCTAGGCTAAGATCAAGCTGATGGCATCCTTGAAGAAGCCCTTTAATGAATTAATGCCCTCCCAAGTAGATCCTAATTCACAAAAAGAAGATGTATGTTTGATCCTAAATCACTCCAAGTCATCTTATGCAGACCCTATTGATTTCAAGTGCCAGGAAGCTTCACTGCTTGCTTGCTTCTGATGGATATTGCATTATATAGCCTTCACAGCACACAGTGGGATTTAACAGGGCCAGAAATGTAATTTCAGCATGAACTTGAAAGGTCATTAGGACTTCATTTTATTCTTGCCAAATGTAGCATCTATGTTTCTGCCTAATCGACAGTCACTAAAATAATAATGAAAAACCCTTCCTTCCTTCCTTCCTTCCTTCCTTCCTTCCTTCCTTCCTTCCTTCCTTCCTTCCTTCCTTCCCTCCCTCCCTCCCTCCCTCCCTTCCTTCCTTTCCATTTTATGGCTACAATGATATGTGCTTCAGGAATTAGTTTAGTGTCTGGGGGCATAAGCAATTAAGGGTGTAAAAGAAATTTGCCTCAGATTCCTATGGAAACTGATTTGTAAAATTCCACAAACTGAGATCACCCATGACATGAAATGGACTTCATCAGCATTCATTTTTCTCTAATCAAAAATTTGCCTTGAAATTTATTTATCAATAATAAGTCTTCTGAAAGTTGTACATACAGACACAAATATGGGGATATTGTATTGTAAAAAAGCCTATGTTGGAAATCTTCAGCAGGTGGCAGCACCTGGCCAAACTTCTCTGGCTTGGAAGTTAAACAAGGTCAGGTTGTAGTCATAAGGCTGGGAAGTCAAAAGCATTCAGGAGAAGTCAGTGAAAAACTATTACCACAATATTATAAAAAAGCTAGGTAGATAAGTCCATTTAGTTATTACGATGCAAGCTAAGAGAGCATCTTTATTTTTGTATGGATAAATTCTCTATTATAGCCTTTGCCCATCCATCATAAAATACCAAAATATGTAGGGTAGACAATAGAACTATAACATATAGTTTGATGCTGGTATATTCCCCCTTGATGAATTTTATTGACCATAAAGCCACATTATTCAACATTTAGAGAATATTTGCAATATTTAGGGAAACACATGTATATATATGAGCCCTGTGGATTTTGTTATGAGACAAAAGTGAATATTTCTGTAAAATTGACAGTGTAAAACAAAACATACATCAGTGTATTAACAAAACATACATTAATTTACATTAAAAATTATTAAGGTGAATATATATACAGAAATCTATCTATCTATCTATCTATCTATCTATCTATCTATCTATCTATCTATCTATCATCTATGAAAGAGAGAGAGGGCCTAGAAAAAATCCACATATATTATAGACATTTGTGAAAGAGAAGTGGATGCAGCTATTTTTATAGCATGTTTAATTTTTTTTTAATTGTCCTATTAAAAAAGGATAAGAAAGCTGAGTTTATACTGACTGGGACATCCCTAGGTGGTTTTGTTCCAGAAGATCTTTACATTAGAGAATATTTCTCAGTATAGCCAGGTTCCTGTCCAGTCTATAGAATCAGGTAACAGCGCTCCATGCGCCTTTGGCGTTTAGTCATGCCAGTCGCATGACCACGGAGACATCTTCGGACAGTGTTGGCTCTTTATCTTAGAAATGGAGATGAGCACTGCCCCTAGAGCCAGAAACAACTAGCACACATGTGCAGGGGAACCTTTACCTTTACCTTATGTACTTGAGTGTTTGAGTTGCCAAAGTACAGTTGGTTGGGAATAAAATGCTCCTTGAAGAGAGACCTGCATTGTAGGAGGAAAGCTTCGCACCCTGATTGTTGCTTAAAGATTTTTTGCATGGCATTTGGTTCAAAAGGCTTTGAAGATGCTTCAGTTGCACACAGTCCTCCACGGAGTTTTGGAACTGATACTGATTTAATCTTTGCATTACATCAAGGTCACTGTATTAGTGCTGTGTCATCAATGTAAGAAAACTTTCTAAGCTTTTGCTTGAGGAAAGGATTGAATTAAATAGGATTAAATGATTTTTGAACTCTATGTGACAGAGCAGCATTGACCTCCTTGGACGTTTTCTATTTCTCCTTTTTGTTTCCACCATTCCTAATATGTAAATGGATCTTTCACAAACAGATCTTTCAAATATGGAACCCATATTCTCATAAGTTTATCTTTCAAAAATTGACCTGTGAAATTTATATTGAAGAACATTTGAAAGATACATCAGCCACAAGAATATAAGAAGCTGCTTTGTACTGAGTCAGGCCAATGGGTCATCTGGCCTAATATAGTCAAGTTAAGTCAAGAAAGACTACAAGATTTCAGATAGTTTTCTAGCCATGCCTAGACCGGCTGGGGATTGAGGGAGTTATGAATTCCACCCCACTTCAATATTATTTACTGTATTTACTTTATCTTTTTTTTTAATCAATTGCATTGGAATAAACTGCAAGTACAATTCTGCAATTTTATTTCTTAAAACATGCAAAGAGATTTCGTGGCTGACTGGTATTGCAAGGCAGCTGGCTGCCATGCCAAAGTGTGTTGAGAACACAGACTTTGCATAGCTAGGTTTGGATATCTTATCTTTCAGGAGAATAATACTGTGTTCCCACTGCAAGCTTGATAGGTTGAGTTTGGGCCCCCAATGAGTCAGTTAGATTTAGTGTGTCAGTGCAAGCAGTCAGCTCATTAAATCCTTGCCTTCTGGCCCTGGCATCCCAAATCCGCTGTTCTAAGGATGCTGTTTAAAATCCTATTGCCATAATGGAACGCTTTCCTAATCAGAGAACAACAGAAGGAGATGCCAATATCTTATATGGAAACTAGGGATCCAGAAAGACCAGAGGAAGTGTGTGCAGAAGGGAGCACAGCTGGCCACTAAGGAAAGTGGACAAAAGGAATACTGTGTAAAAGTGGTGTGGCTTTGTCTTTTCTTTTTTGTTTAACATAAAAGAAGTTCTTACTCTTTAAATCTGTATAAATAGTTTGAGATTATTTACACAGAACAACCGGATAGTGAGAATATATTAAAAATGGTTTCTGGAATTCTTTTCAACCTCTTGATTGCAGCTCTACTCTGGGTCATGTGACCAGGAAGGAAAAGGGAGATGGGCTTAAGAATGGAATAGTTGGCAATATTCTAACTCACTGCCCAGCTACTTCTTCCATAATATTATATTGGAGAAGGATTTTTTTTTCTGGTTTTTTTTTTTTCTTTGAAGCTCCTAGCTAGATCTGAGACGTTTTCAGGTACAATCTTTTATCAGCTACTTCATCAACATCAAAATTGGTCCTGTTCTTTTCTAGGAGTTACGGTATCTTGCTAACACCCAGACAAGACAGACAGATGAACTGACAGATGGAGAGTTCTAAGCAACTTTACATCATTTTTTAAACATTGCATTGGTTCAGAATAAGATACAAAATAACATGTTTTGAATGCAAAAGATCCCAGGGTCAGCATCTGGCATTTCCAATAGTTTCAGGAAATTCTCCGGCAGGTTCCTAATTTGATTCCTTTATGATTTGCCTACACATCTGTTTCTGTTCCTTCTGGACCTGGATTCCTTGTTTTTGAACATGAGCTCTGTCAATTTTGGATCACTTACCTGCTTTGTAAGTAACTGTAACTTGTAACTGCTGGATCCTGAACTTGATGCATCTAGATGCAAACTTTGATCTATTATTGCATTGCCACCTTTCTCCTTGTTGACTCTTTGCAGTAATTCCTGAGAATCCAGTGATTTTCTGTCCTGACCTGAGAACAAGTTCTCTAGTGTGTGTGGCTGCTGTTCCTATGGGGACATTCTTTGCTGGAGGATGTAGCTTGAACCCCTGGCTCTTTACCTTCTGGCTTCTAATTAAACACTAGTGCAAAACTGAGGATTGGAGGATTTTCCCCCCACAGCTAGCAATTAAAGAGCAGAAGGCTTTCAGTAATTTATGAACAAGCCCCATTAAATCTGGTTCTAATGTAGCTACCTTTCTGTGCTCTCTAATTGAAGAGAAAATACTTTTTTTCCCCAGTAAGGCCCATCTTGCTGCATGAGATTTAGTTGAGTAATTTAAACAACCCTGGCCGACATTTTTTTTTCAAAGGTTTTGCTTCCTGAAAAACTTTTGGCAATTATGATAGACCCCTCCAAACTGAACACAAATAGAATTTCAGAGTGACTGTATCATATAGGAATCCTTAAAAATATGAAATTAACTTTGAATGATTATACTTTAAATCATAATGTTTCCGACATACTGCATGAGTTTAACAGGAACAAAACTGTTTTGCTGTTGATTTTTTTTTTTGTACTTAGTGTCTGATGCATCTCACTATAATGTTCAATAATAGTCAGCATTTATGGATTCCAGTTGTCCTGTTATCGTTTTTCCATTGTGGCAATGTCCTGGTGAAATTTTTCACCATCTTTGTTCCTCATTTTCCTCCCGTTCTTCAAAAAGCCTCCCGTTTGCCTCCCAAAAAGAGGGAAAACGCAAAGCAGCTGGCTGCAGAGCTGCCGGCTCAGGGAAGCGCTGTGCCCAGAAAGAGAAGGGCAAAAGCATTATTTGCGCTGCCGCAAGGGGCCAGCAGGCTGCAGCTGCAGCCAGACAGTCCCCCTCCCGCACCCACACCACCACTTGTGCTGGCGATGCCCATCCCCCGGCTTATTTTTGGGGTAGTGGTAATGTTAGGCCCACCCCCTGAAAATTAGGGTTGGGCTTATTATTGGGGTGGGTTGTATTTTCAGAGAAACACAGTACCATACTGGGCTTTTCACACTATCCATCTAATTATTAACATTATCTAGCAAATTAGTAACTGTAATGAGCTTCTTATACTTTCCAGCCCCAACTAATCTTTAGTTTGTAATTATCACCCTAATGAATTAAGATAATCATTTTAAATGTATGTTTGTTTCCTCTTATTAGAAACATAAACTAAAATAAAGTCACACACAGAATATATATGTAAGAGTTCCCAAGATCATTAATAATGTAAATTGTTAACTACCAAGAAGGAAAAAGAAGATAAGCATGATTCATTATGCAAATATAATAAGTACAAAAGTGAGTTTTCATGCTAATGCTATATATATATATATATATATCCAAATTGGGGCTATAAATAGTGACTATAAACATCAACTAAAACATCTGGTTTGGACTCTAATTTAGTATTCAGAAAAAAAAAATCAATTTGTCTCAAACCAATTCAGGAGCTATATGGTTCAAATCAGATCCACATATGAAACAAGAATCAGAAATAACTATAGTTAAGAATGGAGTGAATTTGCAGGCACAGAAACCTTCCTGAATACATGAAGCTTTCCAAATTTCTGATCAATAACACGTGTGTCTGTCTGTCTGTCTGTCTGTCTGTCTAGTTGTTTTCTTGCAGATATTTCATTACCCTTCTAGGTAATAGTATCAGTGCTAGAAGGGAGTAGGGTTTGCCAAGTAATGAAATGATTGCAAGAAAACAACTAAGCTCAAAAGGATCTCACAGCTCAACCCAGAGCTACAAATATTCTCTTCTGTTGGAACCTATGTTTGTTTTGCACTTCCGTTCCAGGGGTAAGCATTTGGAAAATGGAGGTAAGGAGTAAAAAGGGAAAGTTGCAGTGATGACTGCAACTGCAAAATTGTAGTCAGTCAACATTTTGGCATATGTTACATGGGTGATACATGTAAAAAAGAGACAAGGCATCAATGACACAGTCATGACTATTATTTTAATTTTTTTGACATCACTTGCAGACCCCATGCTATAGTCAATGTAATTCCCAGGAATACCGCACCTTACTTACAGTTTAAGGAATAATGTAGATTAGGCGCAGAGTTTTACTTAAAGGAATCCAAACATGCAGGTTGGATGAGTGCAACATTTTTTCAAATTTGGCAACTTTAAGCTGTGTGGACTTCAACTCTGGGAGTGGATGTCAGCACATCTTAAAGTTGTCACATTAAAGTTGTCACATTGGATAACAGCTGTAGTTCTTACCAGAAAGATGCTAATATGAAGTTGGTGAAGAGCGAAGTAAGAAAGGGACTACATTAACTAAAAGCCTGTAATTTTTAGAGCTAACTGAATTTAATACTAAATACTAACTCTAAAAGTACAAAAAATGTACTTTTTTGGATGCATGGATGCTCTTTCACTTTTGGGCAACCTCTGCACCTCCTTTTTTGCTTTGTGCACATCAAAAGACTTCCTTTTGCACCTCTTGTTGCTTGCTCTGCAGGTATTGCACAGTTGAGCAGCAATGTGCAAGCAGCAGCTTTTCCCCAGCAAGCCAGCCAGGGGGCTCCAGTTTGAGTGGCATTCACCAGTGGTAATTCTGTTCAGGTTCACTGCCTTTTTGCCCAAGGGACTTGTTCTGTTTCCATTGATGCTCCACTGATGCTGAAAGAACAGCTTGATTGACTCATGCCCTGACCATGGATATATTATCTGCGGAATTCAAAGGCTTTTCCCTGTCTACCTTCACACGGAGCCTTTGTATGGTGAGAATATTTGCATGGAAGAGAGCCAGGTTGACAATGGAAACAGCTTGACAATAACTTCTTTGGAAAGTAAATTAGTAAGCATGTTGAATGGCTTTAAGATTTTGCCCATGTACCTGTTATCTATCTATCTATCTATCTATCTATCTATCTATCTATCTATCTATCTATCTATCTATCTATCTATCATCTATCTATCTATCTATCTATCTATCTATCTATCTATCCCAACTTTATTATTTTTATAAATGACTCAAAGCAATAATAATATACCAGTTCACAGTGCTTTACAGCACTCACTGAGTAGTTTACAAAATGTCAGCCCTCAACGATCTGGGTCCTCATTTTACCGACCTCGGAAGGATGGAAGGCTGAAACAATCTTGAGCTGGTCAGGATTGAACTACTGGCAGTCAGCAGAATTAGCCTGCACTACTGCATTCTAACCACTGTGCCACCATGGCAACAAACATACCTAATATTCTTTTCTCCTCTTCCCCATGATTTACAACAACCCTATGAGGTGGACTGGGCTGAGAATCAGTGACTTGCCTAAGGTCGCCCAGCAGACTAGAACTTACAGTTTCCTGATTTCTAGTCTGGTGTCTTAATCATTAAATGAATCTGGCTATTATCTTGATTGGGCTAAAATGGGTTGAGTATCTTAGATTTTAGCATATTATGGAAACCTAGTAATTATTTTTGCAGGTTGTGTGAAGTGGGCTATTAATTCAAAATTTATCTTAATTGTTTGGGCATAAAAGACTGCTAGCACAGCGATTGTGTTTTGTTAGGGTGTTTGTTTTGTGATTCCAACTTTTTAGTCTTGGGAAAACTGAGATAAACTCAAAAAGAAAGTAATGCTAACCCTTCATTCTAGGAACTAAGTCTTTGTTTAGAGAGATTTAGAGGATGGGAAGATTTTTCAGAGGGGATTAGGAGTGTTTCCCTTCTATTTTTAGTGCTCCTTTATTTTACGTTTTGTAAGAAATTCTTAGTTTAGGCTAGAAAAACTTCCCAGTGAATTCTGGTGATGAAATTGAAGTGATGGGGGTCAGGATAGGGAAAAAGTGCATAGCTTGTCCATGCCTGAATTAAAATCATCTACCTGCTTAAAGATAACACATTAATTGTTACAGAATCCATCCATAAATTGAGTGAAAGGTAAAAGTATATAGAAATAATATAGGACAGGGAATACAGCCATGTTGTGACATTGTATTTCTATTCAATATAAATGTATGGTAATATTTTTTTCTAACTTCTCCAGGGCTGCATCCATTAGGATCTTCTTTACTTTTATCCCAACCTTCAGAAGACATCTCTAATTGAGAAAAATTGATGAGCCCCAAATCACCATGATCTGTGTTTGAATGAAGACTTGAACTGATTCTTCCTAGTCCAAGACCCATCCCTATCCATTAAACTACAGAGAAGACTCCTTCAGAAAGGGTTATAGCATTATCCATGTAAGCTTTTCTTCCTTCTGCAGTCCTGAATAAGAAAGGCTATTTTCATTTCACCTCAAACATAATGGTTTCTTGTAACATCAATGCACACATTCAGCTATCAGCCAAGCACATGATAATGAAGAGAGATAAGTTGGTCTCTTCTTTTAGCTAAATAAGTGACCCAACACAAGGGATACTATTAAAGTTCTGATAACTATAGTGATTTTTCTTGGGCAGATCCTGTCTCTTCCTATCTATGGTTTTCAGAAAAGATGAATGCAAAGAACTTGTCATGCTGAGCCAATAATGAAGTCAGTTCCTTATCGGTTCTGATGACATGGGCAGATGACGTGCCGAATGGACAAACATCCAACAAACACTAAAAGTGGACCAATTTTCCAGACAGTAGGGAACAAAGATCATCCTATGGAAAAGTTTTGAATTAGATTTTTAGGTCAATCTTGTAGCCTTTTGAGAGACTTTGAAGGTGGAGGCCAAGCAGGAAACAGCTGGGATTGGGGAGGGGGGGACATCCCAAGCTAATTATTACTTACAAGGAAGGAACAGCAATTTGGGTTTGCCAATATCTTAGGGATTAAGGTGCCATTGTTCCTCAGTGAATAACTCTTTACTATAGAACCTTAATTGGAGAGGATATTGTGTACAGGCATTCATTCAATTCAATTCCCTTTTAATTTCTTAATGCTCCCATTTCTGAGACTTGGTAGAAAACTGACTTTTTGAGGTCCACGTTCAAAACAAAAGCAAGCATACTAAGGTGGAAACAAGTTTGAATGGCAGTAGACTTCAGAAAAGTATTCACTGTGTGCTGTTATCAATGGAGATTGTCGATCATCCAGGTCATAGTTGTCCCAAAAATGCTTTTCAAAAGGCAGCTGTACTTTCTTAGTTTTTTCCTTGAAAAAGTTTCACTTCTCATCCAAAAAGCTTCTTCAGTTCTGATTGTCAGAACTGAAGAAGCTTCTTGGATGAGAAGTGAAACCTGGGGAATCCTGGGGAATATTATTTGGGGCTGGCAAAACCTCAATAAAGATTTCAAACCCATGTGTGTGTGTGTGAGAGAGAGAGAGAGGGGTGGTGGTGGGGGAAACAGGACAATAATGTAATGTATTTATTTATTTATTTTTATGCTGCCCATCTCTCCTATAAGGTGACTGTGGGTAGCTTGCAGGTTATAAAACAAATAGAAAAATAATTAGAATATTTAAACATTAAAAACTACATAGATTAAGATTTTAAAAACTAAAGTAAAACCAGAACTAAATATTATAACAATCTAATCTAATCTAAGGGGTGTGATGGCTCAGCAGTCAAAGACTCTGAGCTTGTTAGCTGGAAAATTGACAACCCGAGTTTGAGGCCTAAGCACCACATGACAGGGTGAACTCCCATTACTTGCCTCAGCTCCTGCCAACCTAGTAGCTCAAAACCACACAAATGCAAATAGACAAATAGGTATCACTTTGGTGGGAAGGTAACAGTATTCCGTGTGCTTCAGCATATAGTAATACTAACCACATGAGCACAGAAGCACCTTCGGATGACACTGGCTCCCTTGGCTAAGAAACAGTGATGATATGTCCCCTAGAGTTGGACACAACTGGCAGAGGAAACTTTTACCTTTACCTAGTCTAATCTAGTATAAATTGATAAAGGAAAATAGCACAGGTTTATAAGAATATAAACGATAAATAATACCTCCAAATATAAACAGTAAAATACAGGTGAAAGCAAACAAAACTTAAAATATCATATACTTAAAGACAACATTTGAGAGCTTATAATACTATATTTCATTTCTTTTTTTTTAATGAAAGCATGTTTCTATTAAACTTTGTTCTTGGTTAACACAATTGAAGTCATTAAAGAACAAAAACTAGGTGAAAAACAATACATTAAGACGCTACTATAAATTATATATAAAGTCAGAAAATAAACTCTAAAACCTAAAATCTGAAAATCATGTTCTGTAAGTATTTGTTCTGATTTTTACAACTCTATCTATATGCACATAACTACCGGTAAACGATCGCTTAGGATCTTTAACCAAAGCTCATCGTATTCTTCAAGAGAAGAAGGACCAAATGGTCACAGGATACAGATGAGACAAAATTCTGAACATCTGTTTATGTTTTTCATAACCAAGTGAAAAAAAATGCTGGATTGCATTCAAAAGGGACCAACAACTAATTAGTTAAATCTATATTTAAATTGGGAAAGAGAGAGGAAAGACCAAGAGACATATAAAACAGCATATTAATATTTTGAAAATGCATGAGTTGAAATATCTAATAAGTAAATTGCTGGTTCTGGATAAATATGTGCAGGGTTCAAATTAAGTATAAATAACGTCAGTAGCCAGCAGGGATTTTTAAAAAAAGGTTTTACAGGTTGAGAAAGAAACATAACACCTAAATATTATATAACCTTATGTAAGGATAATAGAAGAGGATTCTTCAGAGGTCCTGTAAACATCCAATTTCTCTATAGGGCTGCCAAATTATTCCTTAGGAAATATGGATGCAAGTTATTGAGGTTGTATTTCAATTTGACAAAGCTTTGTTCAAATCACTCCATTGAGACAGATTTGTGAATCAGAGTTGTGATCTACCTTGAAGAGACTTCTTGTAGCTCCTGAAACATTTGCAATTGTGATAGATTTACTGTTGTTTTTGAGATTATTGCAGTTTCATTTCTATATAGGAAGAATGTTGGGGAAAGAACTGAGAACAATAATTCTGAAGGGCTGTCTGACATAGGCATGAATCAATGTCTTTGATCCCTTCATTAAACTCTGCCTATCAGAGTTACTTCGCAGTGATGAAGTTAACGTTACATTGGGCTTTCTTGTTTCATTCACTTTTCAGTTCTCAGCTGTGCTCAGAGTTGTACTAATGGCATGCCACATTTTTGTGCTGCTCCTCTAACACAACCAAAAGTTATTTAATCACCTCTCAGCCCTCTGAATATAGGCTAAAGGTTGTTCTGGCCAGTAGGCAGTCGTGGCTTAAATTTTACATACATTTTTCATCTCTGAACAAATTTCAGTTTTGACAAGTGAATGGGTGCCAGGGTAATACACCGTGAAGTCCAAATGTTTATTACTGTAGTTGGAAGAGTAGTGGTGAAGAAGTATAAGCAAAGAATGGCACTTTCTCTATGCCACCTTGTTTTTAATACTCTGCCTATCTCTAGTAGCATGTCATTGTGCCAGCCTACTTTTCCTGGCTATGCTAACTAACAGACTATTGCCAACAAGTTACAACCCTGACCCAACAAATTCTGCATAGAGTTAGCTAAACTGTGCCAAATTGCCCTGCAAAAGCAGGCTGTCCACTGAAATTGATGATGAGGTGTTCTTCCCAGGAGGAGCCAAGCTTGCCAACTAGCTATGCCAATCCTCCTGGCCTCTAAAAAATACAGCAGTCAAAGGCAGTGAAGCCACACCATCCCAGAACAGCAAACCAATGTTCATTCTTCTGAAACTATTCAAAAGAAACTTAGCCCTGCAAAATGTCCTGGCTAGTTCTGGCACATCACTCACAAGGGCTTCCTTTTCAGCAAGAGCCATGCTTGCCAACTAAGTGTGCCAATCCGCTGACATGTCATTAAATCCAATGATCAGAGTCAGTAAAGCTACACCAGCCACAAGGGGCAAGTCAATCCATTCTTCAATGTCATGCCAAGCTGGGTCTCCCAAGAAGTGCCAGTGGAAAAGAGTTTGTGAAACACTTTTGGAAAGTTTTACTTCTATGTTGGAATGGAGCATTTTCTGTAGCAATTCAACACAACTTTTTATAGGTTCTTTACTGGACAATTTAGAAGCTTCTGTGATGTCCTTTCCTCATTCTTATTACCGCCTGTTAAAAGAGGTAGAGGGAAATATTCTAATAATTTATTGCTCAAAATTTATTTAGGTATTTATTATCAAATTTATACAGCCACCCATCTCACATAATGTGAATGAGTGGTGCACTCAATTCAACAAAACAATTCAACAAAATAATTCAAAACTATTAAAAATCTATATAAATAAAAATGTAAATGTCCGTTTGTACATAACCTCACATCTCCGAAAGTTCTTCATCGATTGCTTTCAAATTTTGACACAATGTTGCATTCGACTACGGGCATGTTTTTATATACCTATATTATATACATGCCACACCTGTGACAGGTAAAAACATGAAAAACATTGGAAAACATTGAAAGACATTGACAAACATTGAAAAACATTGAAAAACAGTGCCATCTGCTGGACGTAAAACCAACATGGCAGCCTCCCAGCCCTGATTACGCTCAACAGATTTCTGCTCCTTATATTTAGTCTCTCCATATTGCTTCCAAGGAACTGCACATTTGGAAAGCAGAGATGCCCAAGGGCCATATCCTGCCACCAGGCTCGGCAGGTAGGCAGCCTGCTCCCCACTGGGAAGCCCTCGCAGCCAGCGCTTCTAGGGCTGGGCGGAGCCTGCCCGAGCCTGACTCTGACCTCCCCCTCCCCCGGCCGCCCCGCAAACTAGCCTCACCCACCGCTGCTGCCCAACCCCCTCGCCAGCCGCTCTCGGGGCTCCCTCCAAAGAACAGCTGGCAATGAGTCTGCCTGGGTCCGCCAAGCAGGAACCCTCTGTCCCTCGCCTGGCCCAAATCATGCCTGGCCCAGCGCTACCATGGGCCCCGAGGTCAGAAAGACCAGCTGCTAACCAGTGCTATGCGAATCTGGTCGGTGAGCGGGAGATGGAGGCAACTGGAGCCTCGGGGTCACCTTTGACCAGCGCTGCCTTTGAATCCTAGGTGGGCGCTCTAGCAGTTCACGGAGCCTACATGAAAATTTCGGCCTCTGGAAGAAAAGGGGTTCCGGGGAGGCTTCAGGGGGCGGAAACGGGCAGGAGAGAGGATGGCCGGCCCTCCTTTGTTTCATCTGGAAGAGTGGCGGATTTAATCATTCCCATGCCCTTGGCAGGCGGGGGAGGAGAATTACATACCAGTGGGGTGTGCGTGGCTCCTGGCTTTGCCGCTTTCTTCCTTTGGGCGGGAAGCCCCAAACCAGCCTCGAACCCCTGCCACACCCCCTCCCTCCCTCCCTCCCTCCCTCTCCTTCCCTTCCCTGCTATGCGTCTCCCCGTCGAGCCCCCAGAGAACATCTGTGTCAGGAAGACAGAGGGGGCCTCCGAGTTTCTGCTGTGGTGCGGAGAGCTGCGAAGACCTGGCCTGAAAAGGTAAGGGCGATGGCGGGGGATGCAGAAGAGGCCAGGCCAAAGACAGAGATAAACAGAGAGAGAGAGAAAGAGACATAGAGAAATACAGAGAGACGGGGGGAGAGAGAGACACATACACAGATACAGAGAGAGAGGGATAGAGACATATAGAGAGATACAGAGAGAGGGGGAGAGAGAGACACATAGAGATACAGAGAGAGGGGGAGAGAGAGACACATAGAGAGATACAGAGGGGGGAGAGAGAGAGAGAGAGACATAGAGAGATACAGACGGGGAGAGAGAGAGAGACATAGAGAGATACAAAGAGAGAGGGGGAGACATAGAGGGAGGATTTTGTGGTTCCCATTGTTTTTTAGCAACCGGTTCTCTGCCCTAATCACCAGCTGGGTAGGCGTGGCTCGGGGGCTGTCATGTGACTGATGAAAGTGAATGACATCGAGTTGGCCACACCCACCAAATGTTCATGGACAGTTTGGAACTTCAGCCTTGCTCTTTTAGCCCAGCGGAAGCACCAGACTGGGCCACAGCAACGCATGGCCGGGTACAGCTAGTTATAAATATAAACAAAAGAACAGAAAAGTTCATTCAAAACCTTACATATATCCCTTGTCAGGGCCTCCTTATTTCCATGAGATTCTCAAGCTCACTGACCGAACCAAGTTTTAAGGCTTTTCCAGAAGGAGGGATTAAAGGTTCTTTAAAAGGATCCATCAGCCTTCCCTATTTTCAGCCAATCCTGCCAGTTTTGATTTATAGCCTGAGGACTTATTTTATCAAATAGAATCCTGAAGCAGCTTGAATTGAATCCATTTGCTTCCAGCTCTTGAACTGTAATTTCCAGCTTATTCGTGCTTTCTTCACATCTCAAATTTCCACTTTAGATTGAATCAGATCTGGTTTGCATGAGCCTAGATAGGAAAACATGATGTGGGGAGACAATTCCTTTATACAATATGTTCTTGTAAGATCCCTTGAACTATTACAGCACTTAAGATTCAATTTCAAAATTATTCTACCATCTAGAAAAAGATTCAAATATACAAACAGAATAAAACATATCTAATTAAAGAAATTGACAGTTTATGGCAGGGAGTAGTGACCTTTTGTAGGCCACGGATACTGTTAAATGAGCTAATGCAATGGGCTTGGCACTCCTCCTTTTGCTAAATTAGTGATTAATTGAAGAAAACTGAGATTCTTATGAAATGGGACTCCAAGGTTCATAATTTTTTACTCTGTTTGTGCAGATTTATGGCATAGCAGCATTTTCCAGTTTAGCCTGCTGACATAGCACAAATTATGCAAATGAAAATATTTTCCTATGCAGGAAATAGAAAGTGTTTATTGTCCGTTGCTCTGTTTTAAGTCAAGTTAAATTGTTTTAATATGCCATATGTTATTATCATGATTATTTTAATTTCAGGAGTTATTTACTGCTATATGTTCCTATTTTAAAACATGGGAAGGCTTTGCAAATTATGGCAATGTATCAAGGTAATAGACAAATATGTAAGTGGACTGGTGTGTATGTTTTTAAATCAGGTAAGAAAAGCATTTAAATCTGATACCTTGCAGTGAAATTCAACTGCATATATCAGCAACAATTTAAACAGTCTTGTTCCTGAATTGTACAACCTGTTTTAACTGCTTAAATGTTTCATTCCCCTTAAATGTGCCTGGCAGCAAAGGTCAAATGGGACAAGAAAAAGATTGTGGAATAATGTAGATAAGCCTTGGAAGACATTGCTGTGTTTGTGTGCTCTTGCCACTGTTGGAACAAGAGTCACAAAAGAAGGTGCAAATTATTTATGAGTGCCCTTACCCAACAGACGATATTCACTCGTGTGAACAACCCATTCATTGTCTTTTGAGTATGTTGGGAAGCTTTTTTTGTTTTTGTTTTTTTGTAACCTAGTTATCTTTTTTAAAAAAAAAACTGGGAACTTTTCATAGCTCCTTCTGTGGGTCCTTTACTCAAATCTTGCTACTTATAGAACTGCCATATGGAGCTGGAGGGAAAAAAACCGGCTGCCAAATTTACAGCTAGGCGTAAAACGTAATTGAAACACAAATAGACATTTGGTCTGTAACTTTTTTCTTCATAGACTTTTTCTTTGAAGAAGAAAGGTGGTAAGCCTCACCGACAGCTGTGTGATAGATAAGCTTCATTCAGGCATTCAGGAATCCTAGCCATGAAGGGGAGACAGAACATGTGCTCCTGCCCCCCTCTAGCGCCCTCGATTGACAGAAAAGTTCTGAAATAAAGCTGTAAGTGTATTCAGCTGAAAGAGCTCAGTGCTTAACACAAGCACTTTCTGGAAGGTGCACAGATGGGGTAGGCTGGACTGAGCTGAGGACTTCATATAGTGAATTGCCTTGTCTGTAGTTCACTCAAGACTAGTGGTTGTGTTGCCCTAATAGAGAGAATGGTCTCACCTCAGTTGCTTTTATAGTCAAGAGTTAGGCAGTGCATAGTTACATGAGGCCACCCAGATCATGAAATTGTATGATAAATATTAAAAAGATCAGGAGAATTTGTTTCCGGATTTTTTTGTTTGTTTGTTTGTTTTTTGAGGTGGAAGCAAGAAAATTATCATGTGAACATTAAAGAAGCCTTAACATAGTTAAAAGAAAAACAAAGTGAACAAATTTCTCTCAGAAATTTAGGAAAAACATTCCAGGGTACAATCCCACCTAATCTGAATCATCAGCTCTCCCAATGTCACCCTCAGGTCCCCTAAAAATAATAATGGCAGCTCCCAGCCACAAAAAGGTTGTTGATTCTTTTTATTATTTATTTCTTTAGGAAATTTCTATGCTGCTCACTCTCTTAATGGCTGTGGATGGCTTGCAAAATACCATTAAAGCATAATAAAACCAACATTAAAAGATAACAGATATAAAATAGAAATGCTAAAAAAATATCATTAAAAGCCCTGGGAACAGTAATATGACCTGAGTCTTCTCTTG
Source organism: Pituophis catenifer annectens (assembly GCF_029215685.1). NCBI lineage: Eukaryota > Metazoa > Chordata > Lepidosauria > Squamata > Colubridae > Pituophis > Pituophis catenifer. The sequence continues at coordinate 317,824,774 of NW_027256881.1, read as the reverse complement.
AACTGTAATGAAGAGGAAGCTTACTTGAATTTTAGTGGCAATTTATTCCATAATATAGGTGCAGAAAGTGAAATTGGTTATTAATGTCAAATTGTCTTTGGTGGGATCCACAAAAAAACATCTTGGATGATTTAAAGATGCAGCACAAACTGTACAAGAATAGGTGTATATTGGTTATAGAACACAACCCAATCAAAGAAGTCCAACGTTTTAAAAATCAAAAGAATCATTTTCAATCTTCCAGATTAAACCATATTTCCTCTCTGGTACAAAAGAGAAACAATGCTTTTAACATTCTACCAGAATCTAAGGCTGTAGCAATCTTTTGCTATTATTATAGCAACCTTTTAAGAGAAGTCACTGTTAAGGAATAACCCTTGAGTAGCAAGGGTGTGCACATGAAAGCGGTTGAGAGTAGTTATGAATAAGCACAGTCACCACACAGATACATTGAGTTGTGTTATAGCTTACATTCAGGAAAAACAAAGCACAGTCCAATAAACAAAGTCTTCATACCAGTCGTATCAATCTTACACGGTAGACAGTTCTTCTGGAGTTGCAAACAGTAATACAATAAGCCAGATAGAGATATCAGAGAGTAAGAACAACAAAGAGAACAAGCCATGTTTCTAGCTCCCTCTTAAGGACATTGGCAACAGAGCTAACCAATCAGGACACAGTATGATGCAATACAGAAGTCTTAAAGCTATACAATACAATACAATACACTGCAAACATACATTGATGGTTTATATATTGCCAACTCAACAAGTTAGGTAATAGTCATATTCCTAACAATCACCAAGTATCCCTATATAGTAGTTAATGGGATGAAAGGTGTTAAGAGAATAATGATTTGCCAAAGTAGATTTCATTCATTCGTTCGTTCCCCTAAAAGATAGCTTATTGCAGGAAATAAATCAATTCCATCCAGGTAGTCCTTGACTTATGATCAATTGTTAGTGACTGTTTGAAGTTACGACAGACCTTTCCAGGGCTATTTACAACCCAGCTGTCAAAATTGTGACAGCTGCTATTATCACAACCCCCCACAGTCATGTGATTGCATTTTGGATGGTTGGCAACTGGTTCACATTTATTGCCATTTGCAGCAGTCCATGGTCACATGACTGCAATTTACAACAATTTTTTTTGCCAGAAACAGGTGTTAACTTCTGGTTTCCAGAGCCTGAGTGGCGTAGGAGGCTAATGCCTCCTAAAGGCAGCATTTAAAATCCAGCTGCCTGCAATTACTGCAGGTTCGAATCTCTCCAAGGCTCAAGGTTGACTCAGCCTTCCATTCTTTCTAAGGTGGGTAAATTGAGGACCCAGTTTGTGGGGGCAATAAGCTGACTTTGTATAAATATACAAAAGTATGAAGGCTATTGCTTAACGCATTGTAAGCCGCCCTGAGTCTCGGGAGAAGGGCGGCATATAAATCAAATTAAAAAAATAAATAAATAAAAGAAGAAGAAGAAGAAGAAGAAGAAGAAGAAGAAGAAGAAGAAGAAGAAGAAGAAGAAGAAGAAGAAGAAGAAGGAGAAGAAGAAGAAGAAGGAGAAGAAGAAGAAGAAGAAGAAGAAGAAGAAGAAGAAGAAGAAGAAGAAGAAGAAGAAGAAGAAGAAGAAGAAGAAGAAGAAGAAGAAGAAGAAGAAGACATTCATGGTTTTGCTTAAGAACCACGCCATTCACTTTACAACTGCAGCATTCAATTAACAAAGTCATAAAAAAGTCAAAATCAGTCATGTCACATGGTGACTTGCTTAACCATCATCATCACAATTTATGTCTGTAATTACAGGCTCAGTCGTAAATTGAGGGCTACTTGTAACAGTAATGAATCAGGATTAAAAGTAATGTAACATAAAGATACAAATTGCATACAATTTTTTTTTTAAAAAAAATAGTTTAAACTTCCTGAGAAATGAAAAGGCAAAACATGGCAAAATAAATTATCCCAAAGTCATCTTCGGATGAATCTCTGAAGGGAGGGCATTTCATATAACAGGCATCAAACATGGAAAAGAGCCTTCAGATTTGGTCACATCTTGCTTAATGATGGTATTTGAAGTGCCACCAAATACTATTTTATACTACATGTAAGTAAACATAGAATAGAATGAACAATCTGTGTTCATTTAGATTGCGTGCAACCCCACCCCCCACCCCCGGCATATCTGCAAGTAGGCAAGATTGATTATTTTGTTATGTTTTCTGCACTTGGGGGTGGTGTCAAGGGTCAAAAAGGCCTTTTTAGTTCTCAGAATTGGGTGATTCCACCCCAAAAAGCTAAAACCTGTAAGCTTTAAAAGAAGAGGCAGAACATTTTGGCCTTCCTCACTGTGACAATATTGTGATGTAACCAATCATGCTCCTTACATCCCCCAGGCAGAACCCAAAGGAAATGAGCAGGGAGCTTTCCTCGTGTAGATAGATGGGATCCTATAAATATCCTGGTTCCAAATTTAACAAATAAATGCAGCCTGGCACTGCCTGTTAAAATTCTTAAGACTTCCAGCTCCAGTATTTCCTAACTTTGTGTGCTCCCAAAGGAATCAATCTGTCATTTTCACCACCTTGTGAGTGAGATAGGTGGTATCTAAATTTGATACGTACATAAATAAATTAAAAAATATTCATCTTGCTTTCGGAAACCTTAGCAGTCAAAGTATAATTTATGAAAAGACAATCTTCTCTTTCCAGAAGGTTAGAGATATTATCAAGAGATGGCTGTGTTATTTATCTGCTATTTATCTAAAGAGCTGAGGTGGCGCAGTGGTTAGGGTGCAGTACTGCAGCTACTTTAGCTGACTGCTAGATCAGCGGATCAAATCTCACTGGCTCAAGGTTGACTCAGCTTCCATCCTTTTGAGGTGGGTAAAATGAGGACCCAGATTGTTGGGGGCAATATGCTATTTAGTATACTGTTTTTGGTGTAAGCCGCCCAGAGTCCCCAGAGAGTGGGCGGCATAGAAATATGAATAATAAAATAAATAAAATAAATCTGTATTCTGAAAAAGGAGAATTCTTAAAAGGTGGGGAAATGAATTGTTTGCATGTGGAGAATGATCCTTAGTTCAGGGTAAAAGCAAACTTTGAGTCAGGGACTTATTGGCATATAATTCAGACTGAATTGAATGGTATTTATTTCTCAGTAAACATGTATGATATTATTCCTACTTCTAAATGCTGTAGTGCTTCCTTAATTGAAAATAAGAAAAATCCAAATAATAAATCTTTAATAAATAAATCCAATCTCTTACATTTTCCCATCATTTTTGTGTAGAATTCACTTTATTCTTCTATTATAACTATAGGAATTCTGTGTACTTGATTACACATTGTTTTGAACAAGCAAAATGTTCTTTTGCCCTATTTTTATCTTTACCCTTCTTACATTCTAGATCTTTCTGGAGGAAATAAAGTACAAAGTTGATAGCTATAGTCTGAAGTGTAGATTGCAATTTCACAAATGAACAATGAAAGAAACGTAACCAGAGCACTGTTATTTGTGTCATTGTTCATCCAAAGTAGGAAACCACCCTTCAGTTGGCAGAATGCCTGAGCTAACAAAGATTCATGATAAGAATTGCAGAAACCTCTCTTAGAACTGTCAACTATGGGCCCATTTAATAAAGAGTTCTCAGCTTGAAAATGCATTGAATTTAAAGTGAAAATCAGAGATGAAACATGTAAAAGAACACAAGCATAAATTAGATAAATCTCTAAGGTATTCAGGCTGAGATCAAAGGAAGATAGAAGAACAAATTGTGTAAATGTAGTCAAGCAAAAAAAAAAAAGCACTTTTGGTTGGTTTAAAAGAAAGCTGGCCCAATATAGTGAATAAAGTACTATAAGGCAATTAAAATGACCTTTATGCATTGAAAGAAATAAAAACTGAGTGAAGGACATAAGAAAGCAGTGTGGCCACCTGAAATCTCTCTAATCACCCAAGAAGGCATCCATCGATAGGGTGTTTCTTCAAGCCCCATACAGGAATTCTGTGAGGTCAGAGAAAGAATGATTGACCCAAAGGAAGGATATGTATATTTAATGTATATTTAACTAAATACAGCAGATTGAGATGCATGGATGGCATAAAGATATGGTCCCTTGGCTCATGGACAGGTTAGATCTGACAGACACAATTCCTAGACTCAGTTTAAGAATGTCAACTTATGGGGAAGAGACTGTTTAAACTCACTAAGCATTAGTTAAAGAAATCCTTGGTTGGTATGGTTGATTTAGTCTGCTTAGTCCATGTTCTATTTTCATATTTATCTTGTCATAGTCTTCATTGACAGAATTTAAATAAAATATGATACATCTCAGCATGTATCTACCAGGGGTAGTGCGTTCTCCGTGGGCACCCCTGTCCTCTGGAACGAGTTACCCACTGAGCTTTGGATGGCGCCTGATCTCCGCTCCTTCCGTCGGGACTTAAAGACCTGGCTGTTTCAACAAATGGGTTGACCTTGATCCTTGGGTTTTTCTTGTTTTGATTGTCGTTGTTTTAACTGGGTTTTAATCATTTTGATCTTTTATTATTGTATGTTTTTAACTTGTGTTCGCCACCCTGAGTCCTTAGGGAGAAGGGCGGCATATAAATTTTTGGTAAATAAATAAATAAATAAATAAATAAATAAGAAAATGACTTTAAGGCTCCTATATTTCTTTGATGGATATTTATATTTGTAATAAACCCAAACCAGATGGTCTTTCACAGACACAGACAATTGAAATACCTTCCAATTGATGAGCATACCAGAGAAAAGTGTGATTAGGCATGAGGCAGGAACCAATTTTGTTTAAAACTCAAAAGCCTGAAGTGAAGTGGTAAACTTCTGAACAGTCAGTTTCACTGTCCTTCATTAGAACTAAATTTGAAATGGCTCTAGCATTTTATGCTGCTATCAAAATACTTAAGAAATCAGGCCAGAAACCAGGAAATTGTAAGTTATAGCCTTCCTCAGCTGGATGATTCTGAGCCAGTCACTCTCTTTCAGCCTACCTCAGCTCATGATATTGTTGTTGGGGAAAATAGGAGGTGAAGAAGTATTGGATAGGCTTGCTGTCTGGAGTTATTTAGAAAAATAATGAAGCTGTGATAAAAAATGAATACCTATGTTGCAGGATATATGCATTTATAGATAGGGGGGCCTTAAAGAACTCAAAAGAGTCCACTCTGAGGATGCAACCACCAATTTTAAGGCTATTTTACATGAACAAGCATTCAAGATGTTACTTAAAATGGTCAAGTTCTGTTTGTAGATTAGAGCAAACTTCTCATTTTGAGTTCAAGACACATGAAATGCATTGAGCACACAAACTAAATTTTACACCCAATCAATGAGCAGAGCTCGAAGGTCCATTCCAACTCTCTTATTTTGTTATTCTAGTTCTCTGCATCTTTTTCTGTTTGGATACCAAGTTTTGACAGGCAAATTCAATAAGAGTCCCTGCTCCCCATTCTAATGATTCTTAACTGGCCTTGCTTTCAGAGTACTGTATGCTATATTAGATAGGATATGCATTACCTATTATTTATATACTTTAAAGTGGCAAAGCAAGAAAGGCGTTTACAATATATACTTCGAAAGGAGGAATTTCAAAATATCTTTTTAGACTAAAACTTATGCCTTTTAGTGAGATTTATTAGTGCAAAAAGATGCTACCACATTTCTACTGACACTTGGTTTTTCAGACTGTGTCATCTGAGTTCTCTGCCCTGGATGATGGCAAACTTTTGAAGGCCATCTAATGACTCACAGAATTAAAAGCTTGCAGTTCACAAAGAAAACTGTTAGCCAGACCCTTTTCAATCATTAGTAAGGGTGTGTGTGAAAGAGGGTGGGGGGAGAGAGAGAGATAATGTTATGTGAGTGCAATGCAGAATACAATATGGCCATGAGAGCCTATATAAACCCTTTGACTGAGTAGGTTGTACCTCCTGCTAAGACACATTAGCAATTCAACTGTGATGGGAGAGACAATGGAAACTTAACTAAGTTGAGTGCATGGCAGCAAATAATCATTTTAATGGGGGAGTCAGCTGTTTGGAGCAGATGTTTGACCTGCCCAGTGTTCATAGGGGAGGGATAGCTTACAGGAAACATGGCTCCAGTCACATACTATTAAAGACATGATCTATGGCACTAGTAAGATAAACTACAACAAAGAGACAATAGAAGTGAAAAGGTCTTAGCTTTGCTGGCATGTTTTGTGGTTGGGTTGCTATGCACTAAAGCCCCAGTCTGGGCTTTAGACTTCAAAGCCATGGTGTCCAGGTGAGAACAAGGATCTGATGAGTAAGATTTATTGAATGTGGTCTCTTTTGATGAATTTTTGCAAGTGGCCATTTCTGGACCATGGAATGCTTAAACCACTCTGCTGTCAACAGAGCAGACTTTTTAAAAAAAAAGGTTTAGTGGTTAAATGGATTTTTAGTTCTTAAATTCTCCTTTGTGTCTGGTTCCAGAGTTCTCTAAATGTCAGATCAGATTCCTTGCAGAAATATTTAGAAGGAGCCTAGATACACTGATGTAATATGCATTGTTCATTTTGGACTAGTGTTTGCTTGTCTCTTTAATTTGCTTCTCTCTCCCTAAATGTGCTCAGGTCTGTCCATCCTTACTATTGCCTCCAATCTTTTCCGCTAGACCGGATCAAAATCTCCCAGAAGGAGAAGAGAAGAGATATGAAGATTACCGTACTGCTGTTACACCTACTCCTTCATCTACGTCTGGCTCACAGACATGTTGTGAATTGTATACAAACAGAATGGAAGAGAAGCAGAATTAGAACAAACATTATAATATTGTGGTTAAAGTACTGGACCAAGGCTGAGAGACCCAGGTTTATTTATTTTTATTCATTTATTTATATCCCACCTTTGTTATTTTCACAAATAACTTAAAGGGGCAAACCTATCAAACACACATTCTTCCTTCTATTTTCCCCTGTGAGGTGAGTTTATGCTGAGAGTGAGTGACTGGCCCAATGTCACTAGCTGAAAGACAGATCTAAAGATTCCCTAAATCCTATTGTACTAATGGGCTCTTATACCTCATGGCCACTTAAATACAGAATTTCATAGTAATAATCTATTTTCACTCAGGTTTCTTGGACATGCTACCAGAAGGGTGAATACCTCAGCTATCTATCCTTTCCTGCCTGGGCAGGGGGCTGGACTAGAAGACCTCCAAGATCCCTTCCAACTCTGTTATTCTATTCTATTCTTTCTGTGGGCACTGAGAAAGTCTGAGCATATGGCTTCCTCTCATGTAGCTGTTGCAGTTCATGTAATCGAACTTATCAAGCCTGGTGCTCTCCATGGCTGTCAACCCCATTTTTTTCTAATCCAGATATATATGCAAACAGAATGTCCCTACTACTAGTATACCTCCAAAACTTGGTATTGGTTTTGTCTCCATCATCTCCTTACACTTTGCAACTGTCTTCCCATTCTGTCAGTTCTCTAACATTAACTGCAGCCTATTGAGATTTCCCCATCTCTCATATAGAATGAATGAGGATCCAGCTGTTTTAAAGAAACTTCTCTTTGTGTGCCTGGCTGTGCAGTCTGCACTATTTTGTTAATGATAGAAAAAAAGCTTCGCAGTGCAGCTTTCAGCTACACACCAGTAAAGAGGAAAAAAGAATGTGCTTCAATCCAGAACAGATGTCACACAAAATAAAAAGTCTGTGCCATCGATTGTATAATTGATTATAAAAAGAACCGATGTTTGACCATAGTCGTGTTTAAATAAAGGTAAAGGTTCCCCTTGCACATTTGTGCTAGTCGTTTCCAACTCTAGGGGACGGTGTTCATCTCCGTTTCAAAGCCGAAGAGCCAGCGTTGTCTGAAGACGTCTCTGTGGTCATGTGGCCAGCATGACTAAACACCAAAGGCACATGGAATGCTGTTACCTTTCCACCAAAGGTGGTCCCTATTTTTCTACTAGCATTTTTTTACTTGCTTTCGAGCTGCTAGGTTTGCAGAAGCTGGGACAGGTAACGGGAGCTCACCACGTTATGTGGCACTAGGGATTTGAACTAATGAATTGCCGACCTTTCGATCGACAAGCTCAGCATCTTAGCTATTTAGTCACCGCGCGTCGTGTTTAGGCTGTGCTTTTTCCTGGAGAAGGTAAATCTGGCCATACTGATTTGTGCCTTTTGTTTTCTGTAATGAGCTCAAGGCAGGGATGCCTTAGATAAGTATTACTGCATTTGCCTTTTTGCAAATAAAGGTGGAAATACAACTACCTGAATCATGAAACATAACCTTTCCAACCATATTGTCTGCACTCTGCCTGAAGAACAATTCCAAGAGGGTCAACATGTAAAAACATTCCAAGTTATATTTGCTGTGAATACTATAATGGAAAACAAAACACCCTTCTTCTCTTTTCAACTATAATCAAATATGGTAGTGATGCTACGAGATAATCTGTTTGCTTTACTTCTACAGTTCCCTTTGCCTCACAAGTTGGCCTTTACTATCTCTAATTTGATCTAGTCTGAATAGCTTGGAGGTACCTTCTATTTGCATGTATGTACTGCATGTGTGTGTGTGTGTATTTAGATACGTATGTATGTTATGTTTCTCTGCCTTCCCCCCCCACCAGAAACAGTGCTATTTACTATTTAAAAGAAGGAAGACTGCTTAGAGAGGTTCTGAGAGAGTGTCCCGCTAAACAATCATCACTAACTTTGATTACTCAAAGCCTAAACTCTGATTGAAAACAGGAATATTATAAATCCAGATGTGGAAAGGAAGGGACTAATTTGATCCTTGGAAATTTAAGGCCTACACTATCCCTTAGAGCACGGGTGTCAAACCCGCAGCATCACGTTGCCATTATGTGACATTTTGTGACTTTTTACCCTTCACAGAGCTGGGATGGGCATGGCCTGTGTGTGACCCCTCCGGCCCATGGGCTGCCAGTTTGATACCCCTGCCTTAGAGCAATAGTGGGGAATTAGCTCACAAAAGTTTTCAAATCAATCAGCTGGTATCTCTACACAAAATGTGCACCACTAATTGACATATCCCCATATATGCTATAATTGTAAATACATCCTTTATCTGGCTTCCATCTCAGTGGAATAAAAGTACTCCAGTGAATAGTTTGTCCTTAGCAGTAAAAAAGACTGTTTTACTTCCTAGAGTCTCTTGGCCAGGAGAGATTTGGGGAAAGGACAACCCACCTTGAAACACTTTACTTTACTTTACTTTACTTTACTTTACTTTACTTTACTTTACTTTACTTTACTTTACTTTACTTTACTTTACTTTACTTTACTTTACTTTACTTTACTTTACTTTACTTTACTTTACTTTACTTTACTTTTATTTGATTTATATACCGCCCTACTCCCGAAGGACTCAGGGCGGTGAACAGCCAACAATAAAATGCATACATACAAAATTTAAAAAGCAGAAATAAAATCGAATTAAATAGTTTGGCCCAGACAGATTTAAAAAAACCCCAAAAAACTAAGGTAAACTGATTTGAGGATAAGGGTCAAAGGATTAAAATTAGACAAAATGTTGTTTTATAAAATATAATAAAAATGGAGTGGTATTGAATTGAAATTAAGAATAAATGGTGATAAAATTGTAAAGTAAACACTTAACAAGAGGTTAGAATATTGTAAAAATTATTTGGATATGACTTGTATAAGATATAAGGTAAAGAAGAATAAAGATATGTTTAGAATTGTTATGCAGATGTAAAAATGAGTGAAAGTGAATTTGAAACTAATTTTGAATAGATATAATGGATTTATATAGATGAAAATGTTAAATTTGAGTTAAAATTGGTTTTTTTTAAGTTTTGAATTTCTTTTTTAACTTCTTTTCTTTTCTTTTTTGTTTACCTATAAAAGATGTAATGGAAATTGTGAATTGAGCTTGTGAAAGGAATGTAAGCGTGTTAACCATCTATGACCGGATCGAGATTTTTGCTCTTGAAAGTTATGTTTTATGTTTAAATTTGGAAAAAATAAATAAAAAATATTTATATAAAAAAAAAAACCAATCAATTTAAAACAAATTAAACTTTGAATGTTAAAAATATTAAAAAATATTAAAAATATTAAAAATTTATTTAAAAAGAGGGAGAAAATTAGGCCAGGCCCGCCTGGTGGAATAAAAAGCTCTTAAGAGCGCGGTGGAAGGTGCGCAGATCTGGGATCCTCGTTCCAGATAGTAGATGCCCCCACAGAGAAGGCTCTCCCTCTGGGGGCCGCCAGTCGACATTGGGGGTCGACCTCTGCCCCCCTGTCAACACAGACTGCGACCGGTCAGAGAGAAAGGAGGAGAACCACTGCAACACAGTGCCTCCCACCGCTAACTCTTCCAACCGGTGCAGCATGATACCATGGTCAATGCACTAGAGTGAAACTGCAGTTAAGACAGAGGTATTCTGCCAAAGGGAGCCAATCAGAGGTGGGTTTCAGCAGATTCTGACCAGTTCTGGAGAACCGGTAGCAGAAATTTTGGGTAGTTCAGAGAACCGGTAGTAAAAATTCTGACTGGCCCTGCCCCCATCTATTCTCTGCCTCTCAAGTCCCAGCTGATTTTTTTTTTTAATTTGATTTATATGCCGCCCTTCTCCGGAGACTCAGGGTGGCTTACAATGCGCTAAGCAATAGCCTTCTTTCTTTTGTATATTTATACAAAGTCAGCTTATTGCCCCCACAACTGGGTCCTCAATTTACCTACCTTAGAAAGGATGGAAGGCTGAGTCAACCTTGAGCCTTGGCGAGATTCGAACCTGCAGTAATTGCAGGCAGCTGGTCTTAATAACCAGCTTAATAACAGGGTGCCTTAGACCACTGTACTACCAAGGCTCTTAGGAAATTGGGAGGAAATTGGGAGGAAATGGGGATTTTGCAGTAACCTTCCCCTGGATTGGGGAGGAAATGGAGATTTTACAATATCTTTCCCCTGGAGTAGGGTAGGAATGGAGATTTTACAGTATCCTTCCTCTGCCACGCCCACAAAGCCACGCCCACCAAGCCATGCCATGCCCACCAAGCCACACCCACAGAACTGGTAGTAAAAAATTTTGAAATCCACCACTGGAGCCAATGTATTCCCATAACATATCTGAAGCCCAGTGCAATAGTCTAACATAGAAAAAAAATGTTCTGTACTATTTGGGAAATCTACTTTTAAATTTTCCCATTGAAATAGATAAAGTTCTACAGGTGAACTTTAGCAAAACAGTGCTCTAAGTATTTACTTATTATACAACACAGTGCATAATGCCCAGCAATTGTTCTGGCCAGGTGGTGGCTGCTTATAATTTCAATATCAGGTCTGTGACTGTTGCTTTGTCAAAGGGAAATGTACATTCATGGAATCCATCAAACTTTCAAGAAAGGAAAGAAAGAGGGGAGAGAAAGACTGAAAAATTCAGCAGCCTGATTTGCTTATGCAGCAACCCAATTTGCATATGCAAATGTCAGTTTTCTACAATCAAGCTGGGTGATTGCACATTATTGCCTCCTACCTGCTGTGTCTTCCTTGGAAAATTTGTCTCTTATCTGCCTTTTTTTTTTACTATAATATACATCATTTGCAACTTGTAGTGTGTAGTTTTTGTGTTTTGCCTTCATTCAGCATAGCAACAAAGATTATGCTTAATATTGAACCTTATGGGGAAATGTTATGCTTCAAAGCTTTGCAAAATCAGCACTTAAGCTTCATACTGAAGAAATCCTTTGGATTTCTATAGGATTTTTTTCTTCTTCTCAAAAGTTTCTAATATTCATAATGTTGGCATTATATCCTTATGAGCCCTTCTTCTCATACAGTACATCAACTTTAAAGGACCCTTTAAAGATAACCACAAAATCTAGCAAAATGAATTGTTATAAAGGGCTATATTTTAAAGTGAGCTTTTCTGTTGATATCTTGGGTAAATTGCATACACAAAAGTGTCTTTATAAGTAACCAGCAGAAATCCCACCATAGCCAAAGCAGAAGTGCCTCGTTGCCTTTACTGTCTCCTTCTCACATCCTTTTCACTCTCTTTGCTGTCTGCCTTGGGCAGAGCCTTTCCCATAAACATGGCTAAGGCTGTGCTGTGCTTTGGAAAGATTTTCACTACCTTTGCTGTCTCTTTTTTAGAGCCAGCTTCTCCCAAGAACATTTTCATGCGCAGAAAAGAAAATCTTGCTGGCATTTGCTGGAGTGGCTGAGGCTTCCTATGGCAGGGCAAGCAGCCACAGAGCCATGCATTTCTAGAGCTGCGTGCGGGCCCCTCAAGGCAGGATTCAGAGTAGCCAAAAGGGCAGTGGTGGGAGGGAGATAGTGTTGTGGCCCACCAGCGCCTGCGCGGATCGTGGCTGATCCCGACGACAAGGAGGCTGGTGTGGGGTTGCGCCAGCAGCCTGCGCAGCCAGCGCTCGCATCGGACAGCGAGGAGGCTGAAGAGGATGTGGTGCCAGAGGCAGAGACTCAGCCAGGGCCTTCAGAACCTCCAGAGGCTCCTTCAAGTGGAGAGAGCCAAGTGGAGGAGCCTCTCCTCAAAGCTCGAGCATGCAGGGCTGCCAAAAGGCAGGAGTGGCTACTCAGGAGGAGGAGGTCTCCTCGAGAGTAAGGTTTGAGGATAATTGGCCACTCCCTTAGCCTATTTAAGTCACACACAGTTAGTAATTTCTTGCTAGAACAACTTGTAATTATCATCAGAGCATTTTTGGAAAAGTCTTATCATATCTTGTTTTCTGGGCTGGTTGCCAACCTTTGCTGGACTTTGGTTTATTTTTGCTACTTAATAAATTTGATAAGGACCGTTGGTGTGTGTCAATATCCTCGGGAATTCGGAGCTGGGGCAGAACAGATAGGTGTGGGAGTGGGAGTCAAAGTAGGCCTGGGATTGTAAATGCAGGCAAGCTGATAAGTGCCCAAATTTTGATCATGTGACCATGAGGGCACTTGTAATGGCTGCAAATTTGGACATAGGCCATCGGTGCATTTTTTTTCCAGCACCGTTGCAATTTCAAACAGTTGCTGAATTAATGGTTGTAAGTTGAGGATTTCTTGTAGCTATGTCCATGTTGCCACCAGAAGTTGATCTCAACTTCAGGAATATTTGAACCTCTCTCTCTCTCTCTCTCTCTCTCCCTCTCTCCCTCCCTCTTTCTCTCTTCATTTGGAGACAGTGACAAATGGAGGATGATGGGATCTTTAATGATCCTGTTGAAAAGAAAAGTGATTTTCAGAAGGACGTTGAGAAGAAGACAATGTGAGATGAAAGAACAGTGTAAAGGCCTACACAGTGATCGATATCCCTATGCATTTTTGTTTTGGATCAAGGTGATGAACAGATTGCTTTAATATTCTGTTGGTAGATTCCAGCAAAGACTCTCCCCATCCTTACACACACACACACACACACACACACACACACACACACACACACACACACGAAAAGATTTGACCACCATAAATATCTCAGCTGTCCTAATGGCCAGTTCCCATGGCATAAATTTTGCCAAAGCATTCTCTCCCCTGCTCCACCCACCCACCCACCCCGCTACAAGTACATTGAGATAAATGCTGTGCTTAAAACTGGATTAATTTTAGTCAAGGGACAAATAGATTTATATCAACTGTAGCTTTCTAACAATTAATGTGACAAGCAGCAGAAGATTAGCTGCACCGTGTATCAACACCATTTATAGAAGCAGGTGCTTTTCCACTCTACTTCCCTCCCTCCCTCTCTCCCTTCCACCCCCTCACCCCTTCCTATTAACATGATAGTTATTGTATCACTGTGAAAAGAGCAGCTGCTGCTCCTGAATTTTTTCGTCATCCTCTGTTTCTAACATTGATGGCGAATTAAGGGTATAATGTTGAGTCTTAATTACCCATAAGCTTCACATCAAAGTGGCGACATTTGGGTACCCTTGGAGAAAACATGTTCAGAATGCAGATTTTTCCTTTTGCTTCTACTCCATCTTGGCAGTGGGGAAAAGAGGCCTTTCTAATGTTCAAGGAAACCCTGTGGTTTTTGCCAAATTAAATAGAAACCCTTCGATTGACTTCTGGCAGCCTTTGCGGTGATAAATCAACACAACATCTTTCAGCCAAAACTTTAAAATTTAAGCAGACACCTATTGCCTAAGAAAGAGAAAGAGAGAGAGGCTAATCTTGACAGGGCACACAGTTTGACACGGAGCTCTGCTTTGGCTGCCTATTTGAAATTGTTGAAACTAGAATTGCTTAAATAGAACCGAGCAAGACTTTTCCAATGTGGGCTTTGGTTGATATGATATTATGAGCAGCTTGTTGGGCTCATAAGCTTGGAAATTTAGATTTGGGTTTAGTTCTATTTTGATAAGGAGACAGCCTTAATTATTTTGATGATGCTCCATACCTGGAGAAAGACTCTGGGATCTCCCAGTATGTTATTGATGCCATTAACTATATCTCATTTATTTATTTATTTATTTATTTATTTATTTATTTATTTATTTATTTTTTATTTTTTATTTTTTATTTTTTATTTTTTATTTTTTATTTATTTATTTGGACTTATATGCCGCCCTATCTCCACAGGACTCAGGGTGGCTCACAACAATAAACAAAACAGACCGTTAAAAACAAAGTCCATGACAAAATTGACAAAAAACCCAATAAAACCCCATTAAGTTCTATTAAAAACCCCATCAGTCTAGGGTGGCTAGATGAAATAGCCACGTTTTCAGCCCACAGCGGAAGGAGTGAAGGTCAGGGGCCACCCGGAGCTCCAGAGGGAGTTGATTCCAAAGGGTGGGTGCGCCTACAGAGAAAGCTGGGGGTCACCAGCCGACATTGTCTGGCCAACGGCACCCTGAGTAGGCCCTCCCTGTGAGAGTGCACCGGGCAATGGGAAGCTGTTGCTGGCTGCAGATGGTCCGCCAAATATCCCAGGCCTAAGCCATGTAGGGCTTTATAGGTGATCACCAGCACCTTGAATCTCACCCGGAGGGCAACCGGCAACCAATGCGAGTCACGCAGGAGAGGTGTAACATGGGAGTGTTGGGACAATCCCATCACTACCTGCACGGCCGCATTCTGCATCAGCTGAAGCCTGTTGGGGATCTCATGTTGGGGATTTGGAAAAGCTGAGCACTGATTCCCATCTGTCCCATCTATCCCGTCACCCAACCCCAATTCTTAGGAATTCTGCAGTCTTGTTTTCCTTATAATATGGGAAGCTGGGAAGCATCTATATCAGTGTTGGCGAACCTTTTCGGCACCAAGTGCTGAGGCGGGAACTTTAAGAGCAGTGCATGCACGTGCCAGGCAGCTGCTCTTCCGGTTTCTGGCACGTGCATGCACACCGGCCACCTGATCTTCCGATTTCTGGCATGCATGCACATGAAGACCAGCTGGCAGGTGTGCATGCGCACCAGAAACTGGAAGAGCAGCCGCCCAGCCCGCACATGCATTCCGGGTGGTTGCTCTTTCTGTTTCCGGTGCTCCCTCGCGCATGAAGACCAGCTGGCTGGCGTGCCAGAACCCGGAAGAGCAACAGGTGACAGCTCACGTGCCCGGAGAGATGGCTCTGCGTGCCACTTCTGGCATGTGTGCCATAGGTTCGCCATCACAGATCTATATGAAGCCTCTGGGAAGTATCATTTGTAGGTCTGGAGCTAGTTGCAATTAATCTGCTGATGATATTTAAATTACACACCCTTCTCCTTTCCTGCAAGCTCAGGATTAGACACCTTCAGGGCCAGTGAATGTCTTCTGGCTGTAAAGGAATTGATGTCTATCTTGGGAAAGCACAAATGACTGCAACTTTTCTTCTTTTTCACTAGCAGAATGCTAGAAGTTTATATTTAAAATGAAGTTTATCAATGGTCATCCAATCTGGTGCAGACGTTGCAAAGTGCACTTTTCTGAAACCTTTCTTTTTAAATAGAAATATTCCTAGAAATGTGGTGATTGATATATGGTAAGTTTTAAGCTAAGGTGGGTCAGGTCTCGTTAGTACTTGGATAGGAGACTTATGGAAAATATAATAATGTAGACTAAAGTGAGAAGTTAAAAAGAAAAAGTTAGTGGAAGAAACTTATGAAAAACTACTTCTGTATTGTTGCCAAGCAAAATATATTGGGTGCCTCTATGTCAATCTCCAGGAACTGAGCATAAATCAAGAAAGAGTCTTTTTTTTTTTTAATCTGCATCATTTTTGCTCATAACATGCGATGCCTTTCAAAAGAGTACAGGGTGGATTGGAAGAGATAGGTCAGGTGAAGATAAATGAATGGTGTTAGTGGAAGTGGGAGCAGCCAAAGTATTCAACAGGTAGACAAGTGGAGGCTGAGTATACATGGCAGGTGGGTCAAAGGGAGAAAGCGCATGTGAACAGTACATTTGTACACATCACACAGTGTCCAATGTGCATTTTAGAAGGAAAGGGCAGAATGCATAATGGATGGGTGCATAGTGAATAGATGTCTAGGAAAGAGTGAAGAAGTGATGAGTGGGAAAAGCCATCCGGCAGGTTGATTTTATAGGACAAGCATGCACAGCAGCTCGGAAAAACAAGCTGAGCATGCCTAATGGGTAAGAGAGAGAAAAGCTGAGATTGTATGGGTCACTTGGAAGAAGGCAAACAGGTAGAAGATGGAGAGGCTCTAGTGCAGGGGTGTCAAACTCAAATGACAGGTTGTCATCACATGACGTATCACAACTTTTTCCCCCTTCACTAAACCGGGGTGGCCATGGCCAGCGCGTGACACATCTGGTCTGCGGGCTATGAGTTTGATACCCCTGCTCCAGTGTCCATAGTGTTTCTCATCCGTGGTAGTTTTAAAGATGTGTCGACTTCAACTTCCAGAATTCCCCAGTCAACATCACTAGCTAGGGAATTCTGAGAATTGAAGTCTACACATCTTCAAGGTGCCAAGGATGAGAAACAGGTTAAGAGATTCAAGGTGCTGGTAATCACCTATAAAGCCCTACATGGCTTAGGCCCGGGGTATTTGGTGGACCATCTGCGGTCAGCAACAGCTCCCCATCGCCCAGTGCGTTCCCACAGGGAGGGCCTCTTTGTGGTGCCGTCAGCCAGACAATGTCGGCTGGCGACCCCTAGGGAGCGGGCCTTCTCTGTGGGCACACCTACCCTGTGGAATCAGCTCCCCCTGGGGCTCCGGGTGGCCCCTGACCTTAGCTCTTTCCGCCGTGGCCTTAAAACATGGCTATTTCGCCTGGCCGGCTTGGACTGAAGGGGTTTTAGAGGAGATTTTAATGGTTTTTATAGTTTTATTGGGTATTTTTTTAAAAAAAATTGAACTTTGTGTGTTTTATTGTTGTGAGCCGCCCTGAGTCCCTTCGGAGATAGGGCAGCATATAAGTCCAAATAATAAATAAATAAATAATAAATAATAAGCACAGGTATGTAGGAAAGGATAGGATAGGATATATGGGTAGGTAGGAGAGGCACCTATTTTAGATGCATCTACTCCAACCAATGGGCTCTTAATGTGAAAGATCCTACTAGGCTCTGTTTAATGCAGCCATCCCTTTTTTTTTTTTAATTTGATTTATATGCCGCCCTTCTCCGGAGACTCAGGGCGGCTTACAATGCACTAAGCAATAGCCTTCATTCTTTTGTATATTTATACAAAGTCAGCTTATTGCCCCCACACCTGGGTCCTCAATTTACCTACCTTAGAAAGGATGGAAGGCTGAGTCAACCTTGAGCCTTGGTGAGATTCGAACCTGCAGTAATTGCAGGCAGCTGTTCTTAATAACAGGGTGCTTTAGACCACTGTACTACCAAGGCTCTTCCACTGTACTACCAAGGCTCCCTTAAATGGATTGCTTTTGTAAAGTTGCTGTGGAACAAAATATAATGCACTTTTGCCCTTTTTGTGAGAAACACAAATTAGCTAATTGAAACAGAAGTGCAAATTGAAGGATTGTTCATAAGGAATATAATGCTCCTTCCTGAATATAGGAGCTGATTGTTGAAGTTGAAGCAGTGATATAGCATATATACAGTATAAGAGATTAAGTGCTGATAAATGTGGGCTGCAAAAACAATGATATCCTGATTTTCTGACATAGATTAGTAGCTAAAATAGACATACTTGCCAACTGAATAAATAATAGAATCCTCAGATATCATTCAGAGTTAAAGAATGATCAATTAAAGAATGACTTGGTAGAGCAAAGAATAAAACTAAAGATCTCTGCTCTCCCACAAGCTCTTCATTTGAAATCAAAGATAGATAATTACAAGAATTATTCTGATTTGGGAGTAGACCTATCAATCACTGAAACCCAATTATTTCTTTCCTTCTCCTCCTCTCACTTCACATAATTTTACAAAAATAACCTGCCAGCTAGGAAAATCAACACTCATTGGAATTGTGGATTCAGCTGAATTGAGTGTCTGCTATTATTATTTCTATTTACTTTTGTGTATTTACAAAATAGAAGTGTCAGGAGTCCTGCTCTTAAGAGTGGGGAAGTCTTTTCTTGTTCTACCATTTAGAATTACCAAATTATGAACTTAAAAGGTAAGTGCTTAAATGCTTAAGCATTTAAAATGCTTAAAATGTAAGAGACAGAACTGGGGGGTGGGGGGAGTAAAAGAGGAGGTCAGTTTTCAGCGTGGAATGTACAGGATCATTATTCTTCCAAAGTGTGTTACTACCCTCATTTGACTGTGATCACTATTGTAATGATGATTAGCACCAAAGTTTTGTCACTGGTGTTATTTTCTGAAGCCTGCAGAAAATCCTTTGGGCTGGATCTCAGTTTCCTATATACATAAATCTTATCTATATTCAATTATTTTAACTTTGTCACGAGCAGAGTTTGTACCAGTGGTGGGTTGCCCCCGGTTCGGACTGGTTCTCAAGAACTGGTAGTAAAACTGGTGAGAGGCTCCGCTCACTGACCCCGACGTCATCAGGAAGCTTCTGCAAATGCACACACGGCCCCATTGTGAACCAGTAGTAAAGGTAAGTAGAACCCTCCCCTGGTTTGTACAATGTATGTTGTGCAATAAGAATTGTGGCAACTGAACTCTGGGGCATTGTTTGAAATCATACTATGCGTACAGATACGTACTTACACAAATTCATAGACACATGAGCACACATACGCACCTTGTCTTAAGTCAGCCTGTTAATAATACCTACCTGCTGCAAACCCAGCTGATCTCTTAGGCAGATGCTCTTAGTCCAAGCATGCCATTGATTATACATTTTTGTCTAGAACATTGAGACACATAGTTTGCCTCTAATGATTGCCTCTAGTTGCTGTTCGGAGGCTTAACTGACATCACAGGCAACCAATCAAATCAAGTATCTTAATGCATCTTTATATTGCTGACCTTCATAAATGTGCTTCAAAACTGACCTAGCTAGGGCACTATTGCCCCCTAGTCTCCATTTTTCTGAACTACAATGTGTACATAACATTACATCTGTCATATTGTCCCTTCTGAATGGAATGTCTTCCAATTAGTGTTTGATACTTAATGCTAATTTGCTTTAAAACTATGAAAGAGCCAATGATATGGGTCTTTCATATGGTGAATATCATGGCATGTTAAATATCATGATATATATGCTCAGTGCCTGGATCTGACATGCAGGGGCACATGCATGAAATGTGGTGATGGTTGTTCTTTTAAGTTTACCTATAATTTTGTGCCCATGGTAGAAAGAGGTTTCCGTACTCTGAACCTGCAGTTGAATTTCAGTGATAGGTAATGCTGGGGGAAGACATGTTGTAGGGAAAATGTCAAATGAGAATCTAAAGCATTTAACGTTAGATGCCTCAAAGTATCTTTATTGCACTGAACAGAGTACAGGAGTCCCAACCAAAAGAATACAAAAGAGCCCCAAACTAAGAAAGGTTATAGGGTGACCTTGTTACCTTATACCCCAGAAAGATTACATAGAAATGATAAAGAAAACAATGTAAATCAAATTGTGACCTTTATAGGCAGAATGAATATATGGGAACATGATGGGATGGCTTTACTATGGCTATCTCAGCATCTTTACATTTTTGTCTACTAACACTGACCCTCTCTGATTCCAGATACTGAACAACAACAAACAGTGGTCTTTATTGGGCCCATATATTGCCTCTCTTCAACTGAAGGAAAGCCAACAGGATTTCATTCTCTCTCTCTCTCTCTCTCTCTCTCTCTCTCTCTCTCTCTCTCTCTCTCTCTCTCTCTCTCTCTCTCTCTCTCTCTCTCTCTCTTCTCTCTCCAAGATTTGGTTTGCTTGTCCCTTTGTTTCAATGGGACTTTCCTCATGCTTATTCTGTGTACAAGCCATCAGACATTATAATCTTCCACCTGGAGTATTGGGGAAGCAATTTCAGCTAGGTGTTATAGAATGATCATTTTGGGAGGCCAAAAAATTGACAAGTCATGCTCTCCTATTTGAAATGAGGCTTCTAAGCATTGGTGGGATGATCATTTCCGCCAGGTGCAGTGCCTTATGGACCATGTCTAATCTCAGGAGCTAAGTAGGGTTGGGTCTGGTTAGTACTTAGATAGGTGACCACCAAGTAATAACAGGACTTTAGGGTCTCTAAACTATGGGAAATCAAAAGAAAGTTCTAGGAGAAAACATTTGCAAGATCAATAATAAGACACTAACTATCAGCTCCACAATGTAGACCAGCCTAAGAATCAACTCCATAAGAAAATTACTTTTATTGATTCTACCTAATGGTATAAAGCATGTCCTCTAAATAAATGCTTTTTGTGTTATATTAATAGAAGCTACTTCAGTAATCTGTTCGCTTGCCCCCCCCCCTTTTTTTTTCAGGAACACTCGCATACACCCAGAGAGAAGTTCAACTTCTGACCTTTAACCTTTCTCCCCCATCTCCAGTTGGCCTTATCCTTATCACATAGGTCAGTGTATTGCTTTTCAATGCATAGCCCTCTCATGTGTTATTTTGAGGACCCCTATAAATCAATGTCTGTAGAGTGACTTGTTAGTTGCCAGCTGGAAAAAGGTAGGAAAAAAAGATCCATGAGAAACATGCTTTATGCAGTAAAAGTATGCAAAACAAAATAAAACAAAAAAGGATAGTAGATTTAAAAAGTGGGGGGAAGGAAATTAAAAAGGAAATTAAATATACAATTATGCTTTCTGCCCTTCTCTCTATTGAATAATTTTCACCTTAATTTTTTCCCATCCTCTTCATCCTTTTTTTAAAAATCTCAAATCTAGAAAATATCAATTTGATCTTTTCTTCTTTCAACAAAAATTCTGTATAATATTTCCAGTCCTTCAGATAAAATACTGCTTTTTTTTCCTAACCAAATGGGTCAGTTTTGCCATTTCTGCAAATTCAGATAATTTTATATACAATCTTTCACTGTAAGTATTTTATTGCTTTTCCAACTTTTTGCATACAGTAATCTTGTCATGGTTACCATATACAATATAAATTTCACACATTGCTTTTCCAGTTCCTTGTCCATAAAACTTAATAGGAATAATTCTGGTTTCATCATTATGTTAATCCTTAATATCGTTGGCATTATTGTATGGATCTGCATCCAAAATTTCTTTGCTTTTTCTCAAGTCCACTGTGTATGATTAAAAAGAATACCCTCTAAAATTTAGTCTTCTTTATCAGTCCTTCAATAAGTAAAATAATATCGTATAGCATGACTATCTCCAAGCAGAGATTGCCATTTTTTTACAGGGCGGCTCATGGATTGTACAAGAAGACAAACTAGGTTAGGTACCACTAGAGAATATGATCTATAGTAAGAAAGATAATATTTGTTTCCTCTCGAATTTGGGATTGAAGTTATCAATTTTGGTGGGGTGGAATATTTGTCTGAAAAATATAAAATATATGTTCACCATTCTAGCCTGCTACACTATTACCTGATTGTGTGCCTTCCTGTTTCCATTTTGATATTTCTTCTTCTTCCTTTCTGGATCAACCAAGTGATGCAACCTAATCAGAGAGAAGTTCATGTATAATGAACAGTCACAGTGCTACCTAACTAATCAGATTTGTCTATGGCCCTGAAGACAAATGGAAAAAACCCCATTCAGGATAGCTATGGATATGCCAGCTTTTCTCAATCTGATACCCTATAGAGAAGTGATGGCTAACCGTTTTGCCATCACATGCCAGGAGGGAGGGGCTGGGGGAGGTTTGCATGCATGTGTGCCCACACCCATAATTCTATGCGCCCCACCCTGTGCATGTGCGCACAACCCCCTTCCCCCCGCTCCTGGCACGTGATGGCCCGGTAGGCCCGTTTTTCTTTCTCACCTGGCTCCAGATCCTCTCTATGCATCTGGGGAGGGTGAAAACAGCCTTCCCCACCCCCTCGGAGGTCCTCTGGAGGCCTGAAACAGCCCATTTCCCAACTCCCGGTTGGACAGGAAGTGACATTTTTTTGCTGTCCCCAGCCTCCAGAGCCTCTAGGAGTCTCTGGAGGCTGGGGACAGCAAAAAACGTCACTTCCTGGTGGGCCCAGAAGACCCAAAAATCAGCTGGCCGGTGCACGCATGTATGCCAGAGCTGAGCTGGCATGCCCACTGATATGGCTATGTGTGCCACCTGTGGCATGTGTGCCATAGGTTTGCCATCACGGCTATAGAGTTACAAACATTGCAATTCTCAATTCATGCCAAGTTGGGAAAAATTAGAGCAAAGCAATATGTCATTCATTCAGTTTATACCTCTCCTTTCTTCCAGGATGATGTAGATAGCTATTATTCCTTCACTTTTTACCACAAAAATTCTGTAGGATGGGTTGAGTAAAAGGATAGTGCCTGGCTTCCAGTTACTTAGTAGGCTTCAATTTTCCTAGTTTTAATCCAAGATCTTAATTACTACTATAGCTACATTGTACCAGACATACCTGGAAAAAGAAGACATTTGGGCACTTCTGACCGTTTCACAAAAATACCCTAGAATTGTGTTTGTTCAGTCTTCCCTGCAACTGAGTAGACACGCATGCATGCAGAAAAATAGCCAGGATTCTCTGTTCTATTCCAGTGCTCTGAACTTTGAGTAATCCAAATCCCCTGGTGGGTTGCTGATTATGCTTTCATCTTTCAAAAAGGTCACATTATACAAATCAATTGCTAATTCAATTAGTCATGAAAAAATGTACTAGAATGTCCATCAGAGATTATTTGAATCAGTTACATACAGGTGACTAAGCAAAGAAAGTTGGGTTAGGAAGTTTGATTTTTAATCCATAACATTGCAATTCTATCCCTTTGAACTAAAAAATTCCCTTGATTTGCAATTTATTTTATAGTTTTGAAGCTGCATTGGCACTGATGTGTGTGGCCATGTGTGTGATATGTGCTCCTTATGCTTAATTAATAAGAAGCTTTAAGTATGATCTAATCACTAAAGGCTCTTGATTATGAAAACTCTTGGGCTAATAGTATCTCCCTTTATTAAAAAGCCAGGAGTTTCAATATACAATCATACAGGGTAAACTTTTCAATCCACTGCCCCTCTCCCAATAAACACAAATCTGAAATGATAACCAGAAATGGCATCCAAAAAGGACAATATTAGAAAAGCAACAGGAATATATAGAAATTCCCCAGGTCTGCCTTAGGACAGTTTGCCTTGGGCAAAGAATTTACAAAAGCTATCTTGGTGGAGAAACAGCTATGCTGGAATATTTAGGAGATTTATCAGATGGAAATGTTCGGCTGAGCTTATCTGGGATTGTGAGCCTGGTTGGTATTTGAATGGGAGATTATCAGGAACAGTGAGGTTGTAGGTTAGATTGGGAAGTAAAAAATAAAATCTCCCCAAAAGAAGGCAATGAGAAGGGCCAAGAAAATGGCATGCATGTGTCCACAAAGTCACCAGGAATCAAGCTCAGTTCAATGGAGACTTGATTTTTTAATCATGTTTCACAAAAATTGAACTGAAACCAGTGGTGAAAACTTTCCCGGTTTGCCACCAGTTCACTGCCCACACAGGCATAGTGCATGCCAAATGCATCTTGCATGCACGCATGCACAGTGCGTGCCAAATACTGTGCGTGTGGGCATGTGCAGTATGCGCCAAATGCATGCTGCACACGGAACAAAGAGGCTTGGGAAGATAATAGAACTGCGAGGGGGGGAACAGCTGTGCCATGAGATTTAGATTCACTAGAAAACAGGATTTCCTGCTTTTAAATCGCACGGCACAGCTGATTGTTGGAAATATCAGTTCGGACCAATCGGTAGCTTTTTTTTTACTACCGTTTTACCGAACAGGTAACTTTTATCACTTATCGGTTCACCCGAACTGGTATGAACCGGTAGGATTTCACCGCTGACTGAAACCATTTGTTTTCACATTCTGACTATATTCACACAACACTTAACTAGATGAGAATGTTGTTTTATTTGGTTAGCATGCTAATCTTGCATAAGTTTAAATTTGATTAGTTTTATGTCTAGACTAGTATGTGATCTTAGGCTATTATGGTTTGATTATTGTTCAACCCACCCCTCCCCAGGGGGTCATTTTTTATGGGGACACAAAATCAGTTATTCAAGTCACCAGTGCAAAAATGTCTATTTCACACCCAAGAACAGTTTTGTGAATGGGCATTTCTTATACAGTAGTATGTGAAGCGCCTAAGTCTGATTATCTTCTCATAATCCTTTTTACCATATAGGTATAGATCAGGGGTGAAATGTAAAATTTGTTACTACCGGTTCTGTGGGCGTGGCTTGGTGGGCGGGGGGTAATGTGACTGGGTGGGTGTGGCCAACTTTTTTTTTAAAAAAACTTTTCAAAGCATTTTTTCTAATGCTTTGAAAAGCCTCTGCTGATCAGGCAACTCAGCTGGGATGGTCAGAGAGGCTTTTTAAAAAATACCTCTCTGCCAATCAGGCAACTCAGCTGGGATCGTCAGAGACTTTTCAAAACATTTTTTTTACCACCTCTTCGGCCAAGAGGTTGCAGAAAAAAATGCTTTGAAAAGCCTCTGATGATCCCAGCTGAGCTGCGCGATCATCAGAGGCTTTTTTTTTTTACTTTTAAAAGCATTTTTTTGTTGAAAGAGGTTGTAGAAAAAATGCTTTTAAAAGTAAAAAAGAAAAAAAGCCTCTGATGATCATGCAGCTCAGCTAGGCATGGGGGGGTGTGCACAGGGATTTTTGCTACCGGTTCTCCGAACCACCTGCTGCCATCGCTACTGGATCGGGCGATCTGGTCCGAACCGGGAGCATTTCACCCCTGGTATAGATATAGCAAAATATATAGCAAAAAATATCAGCTAGAAAGCTGGGAAACTTGGCAGTCAGCATTTCTTGTCTATATGAAAAAGGAATGGGTAGGAACAGAAAGTGCTGCTAATAATTCAGCATCTTTTGTGTGTGTGTGACTTGGAGTGTTTCCAGTTGTGTTCAACTCTGCTTGGAACCTAGAAAGAAGCCTAGATATGGTCCTGCAAGCAGATTTGCCCTGTGCCTGATACTTTGCCTACCAGCTGGGTGGCCTGCAGAACAAGGAGGACAGGAAAGCTGAATCACCAAACAATTACTTTGCCTATCAGATGCTGCACACTAATAATTAGGATAGGAGCATTCGGCAGTGAATCAGAACAGATGCAATGGAGGCAGGATAGGGATCAGCAATGGGGCAGCAGATTTCTTGCTTTTGTAGGATTCTGCTGACTCAAGAATAGGTGGATAATAGCACTTAACTCAGCAGTGTTGTTAGTAGCTAGATCACTGGAGCAGTAAGAGTTGGAAATTGATGAAGACTCCTTCCAAACAACAGTCTTTTGTTTGCTTGTTTTTGTGGGGTTTTTTTTTCTCATTTAACTGATTAATCGTCATTCAATACTCTAGGAAAAAAAGGATGTAATACGAGGCATAGCTGCTAAGGCCAAATCATGGAATTTCAGAGAGCCTTGAGATATGGGAGCAGTCTCCATTTTAACACATTGCTTACTTGCTGCTTTAATATTGAAATAATACATATAGCTAACTTTTTTAAAGAAAGAAAGACACTCAAAGCAGCTTAAAATAAAATATATAGGGAATGAAAAAAAATCCATAGAATGCAATAATCATATGAGAAGAGAAATGTTTTTCTAGTCAGGCTCAGGCCATTGAGTGCTCAGGCACATCCCAATTTCAGCTAGGAGGGCATTTTACGGCTTGGTGCCACCACAGAAAAGGCCATGTAGATGTCTCCAAGGTTGAAAGTCAAGGTTGAAAGTTAATCTTGGACCACAGATTAACTTGAGTGAAGCCAAAATTGGATTCATATTTTCATAAGTTTCTATGTGTTCATTTAAATGGATAGATGAAAGCACATTAATGCACTCTGATGGTATGATTTTTAAAAAAGGCAAGGGAAGGGAGGAGTTGAAAAATAAACGAGAGGAAAGGAATGTGATGTACTATACTGATTTTCCTTCTAGTCTTACATTATCTCAGCTTCATCCACACATACATGTACAGGTAGTCCTTCACTTATGACCACAACTGAGCCCAAAAATTTCTGTTGCTAAATGAGATATTTATTAAGTGAGTTTTATCCCATTCTATGACCTTTCTTGCCACAATTGTTAAGCAAATCACTATACTTGTGAAGTTAGCAACAGAGTTGTTAAGTGAATCTGGCTTACCCCATTGACTGCTTGTCAAAAAGTCACAAAAAGTGACATGATCCCCAGGATACTACAACCATCATAAATATGAGTCAGTTGCCAAGCATCTGAATTTTCATCCCATGGTCATGAGGATGCCACAAAGATCATAAGTGTGAAAAATAGTCATAACTCATTTTTTTCAGTTCTTTTGTAATTTCAAACCATCACTAAATGAACTGTCATAAACCAAGGACTACCTGTAGAAATCTGGCATATCTAATTATTTCCTTGCTAGATGATAGCAATAGCACTTAGACCTATATATCACTTCACAGTGCTTTACTCTCTAAGTGGTTTACAGAGTCAGCCTCTTGCCCCCAACAATCTGGGCCCTCATTTTACCCACCTTGGAAAGATGAAAGGCTGAGTCAACCTTGAGCCTGGTGAGGCCCGAACTACCAAACTGCTGGTGATAAGCAGAAGTAGCCTGCAGTACTGCGTTCTAACCACTGAGCCACCGTGGCTCTGATCCTTTTAAGAAAAGCACTGTGGACTACAATGGTACTCCCCCTCCTTGTCTGTGTGACAAGTGTCTCTTTGTGCTCTGTGTTACTTGTCTGAATAGAAATGAGAAGGGCAAGAGGAAAAGAGGTGACCTCTGTCACTGGGCTGCTACCCTTTGTCTGTGGCTCTTTGAGGATTCTCTTCACTCTGCAGATCAAGATGAAACTCTCATTTGGATTTTTCCACTTCTTTAAATGTTGATACTCTTGGCCAATCCCAAAGGTATTTGGATAAAATACTTTTAGGAATGGAGACAGTAAAAGAAAATATATTTAGAAACACCCCTTCTTGTTGAGCATGAGTCTCCACAGGAGACTCATAATGGCGATCCCATTTGCGTGTTCCAAGTCTCACCCCTTTTGTATGTGTCACACATGAAAAATGGCCATCAACTCAACTTTTTAGCCCTCTCCAGCAGTTATCTCTGACACTGAGTACACGCCCAGACCATTCTACATCATAGGGATACAGTGTACATTGCTTTGAGCTCCCAGGAAAAAAAAAAGGCAGCTACAGATGCAATAGATATGCATTTAATATAATATAATAACAGAGTTGGAAGGGACCTTGGAGGTCTTCTAGTCCAACCCCCTGCCCAGGCAGGAAACCCTACACCACTTCAGACAAATGGTTATCCAACATCTTCTTAAAAATTTCCAGTGTTGGAGCATTCACAACTTCTGCAGGCAAGTTGTTCCACTTATTAATTGTTCTAATTGTCAGGAAATTTCTCCTTAGTTCTAAGTTGTTTCTCTCCTTGATTAGTTTCCACCCGTTGCTTCTTGTTCTA
This sequence comes from Pituophis catenifer annectens, assembly GCF_029215685.1. Lineage (NCBI taxonomy): Eukaryota > Metazoa > Chordata > Lepidosauria > Squamata > Colubridae > Pituophis > Pituophis catenifer. Next base: position 317,796,823 of record NW_027256881.1, on the reverse strand, counting down.
CCCTCAGGTGCTTTGGAGAATAGTTTTGCTCCCTCTTGTTTGTGGCAGTCCCTGAGATATTGGAACACTGCTATCATGTCTCCCCTAGTCCTTCTTTTCATTAAACTAGACATAGTTCCTGCAACCGTTCTTCATATGTTTTAGCCTCCAGTCCCCTAATCATCTTTGTTGCTCTTCTCTGCACTCTTTCTAGAGTCTCCACATCTTTTTTACATTGTGGTGACCAAAACTGAATGAAGTATTCCAAGTGTGGGCAATGCATTAAAAGCATTGTCACATTTCTGTGTGAATTTCCATTCGGATCCCATTTTTAAAAACAGCTCAGATACATGAAGACCACCCCAACGATGCCCTTGATGTGATGTCTCGCTGCCTGGAGGCCGTGCAGGTCTGGATGGGGAGGAACAGGCTCAGACTCAACCTATCCAAGACCGAATGGCTGTGGCTGCAGGCATCCCGATATAGTCAGCAGGTGCCATCGCTGACTATTGGGGTGAATCTTTGCCCCCCACAGAGAGGGCTCGCAATCTGGGTGTACTCCTGGATGCACGGCTGTCTTTAGAAAAGCATATGACAGCCGTGGCCAGGGGGGCCTTTTATAAGGTTCGCCTGATTCGCCAGTTGCAGCCTTTCTGGACCGGGACACCTTGCGCACGGTCACTCACGCCCTTGTCACCTCCCGGCTGGACTATTGTAATGCTCTCTACATGGGGCTCCCCTTGAAGAGCACTCGGAGGCTCCAAATGGTCCAGAATGCAGCCGCGTGGGTGGTTATGGGCGCAACTCGTTGTGCCCGCATGACACCCCTCCTGCGCGAGCTGCACTGGCTCCCAGTGGTCTTCCGGGTGCGATTCAAGGTGTTGGTCATCACCTTTAAAATGCTCCATGGCACAGGACCCGGGTACCTTCGAGACCGACTTCTGCCACCAATAGCCTCCCACCGGCCAGTTCACTTCCACAGAGAGGGTCTCCTCAGGGTGCCATCAGCCAAGTTATGTTGGCTGGCGACACCCAGGGGGAGGGCCTTCTCTGTGGGAGCCCCAGCCCTGTGGAATGAACTGCCCCCGGAAATACGTAAGATCTCCGACCTCCGGGTATTTCGCTGCGGACTGAAGATCCTATTGTTCCGCCAGGCCGGGCTATCAACATAATTTTAAATTGGGGTATTTTAAATTTTCAGGGTTTTAAACCGGGCCAAATCTATTTAATTATTTTAATTTTTAATCATTGTTTTGCCTTGTGTTTTTAAATAGGCTGTACACCACCCTGAGTCCTTCGGGAGAAGGGCGGTATAGAAATAAAATTATTATTATTATTATTATTATTATTATTATTATTATTATTATTATTATTATTATTATTAGTATTAGTATTAGTATTAGTATTAGTATTATTAGTATTATTAGTATTATTATTATTATGAATAAAACAGAATTTATAAACCAACTCTTGACCTATCCACACACCTCAGCAAAGGTCAGGGAATCTAAGCTGCTCAATCTCCAATTTTCGCATTTATTTCTTTGTAAATATGACTTTTTCTCAGCAAAAGAATGAAACTATAAAACTAAAAATAATGGAGAGGTTTTTCTCTCTTGGAGAAAAAGAGCAAGTCCCAGTGTTAATTCTCTTTAATCAAACTTCAAATCCATTTCCCTTTGAAGCTCTCCTGCTTTGGGAGTTTAATTCAACAAAACTTCCCAAGGTGCAGGATAATGCTAGTCCCTCTGCCTCCATCAGACACTGATTCCTTAATAGAATCCATCCTGTTTAGTTAAGAGCTGTTTCGATCAAAACAGTCCAAAATTCAATCCATTCTAAAAGGGTTTCTCTGCTGGATATTAACTGGTTGTGTAATTTTAACCACTCTCTTTATTGTATCTGCAAAAGCCATCATTGGACTTGTCTGTCTTACAATAACTTATCTATAGGCATCTGAGAGTTCAGCGAGTCAGACGCTAACAGCACTGCTGTCCAATTCTTCTTCTAGAAGCATAACTTTCATTAGGAATTAAAGAAAGTTGCTTTAAACTCCATAGTCCCTCCACCAAATGCTTTGAATTCTGACAAATTGAAAACACATGATATAGTAAAGCAAATGAAAGCCCACTGCTAGATTACTGATCTCCTGGGAGGTACCGAAATGTTGCTTTGAGCACCAAAGGAGAAAGTGGCAGAGAGAGTAACACAAATAAATAAATAGGTGCAGTAAAAATGGGCATTTTAATTCCCCCGGGTTCATATTTTATTGAGGAGCACTTTGGTCCATTTTCAAATCAGCTTGTGGATTTGGGAACAAAACAAAAGCCTGCATAAAAATTCCTATTCCATCTTTTCCCCTTTTTCACTATGAATAGATGGACATTCACATCTCTACTTTCCCACCCCCACATGAAGTTGTTCTCAGCCTTTTGGAATTTTTTTTAAAAAAGTTAATATATGTCCTAGGATTCTAGATCTATTGGCAACCTCAAAGTTCTTCCTGGAATTGATGAATCAAATATTTTCTCAGCTGAAGAGCTACTTGTCCTCCTGGAAGAAGAGGCTAAAGTTGTGTCCCTGGCAAACCAATTTAGTCAAGCAAAGAGCTTAACCATCTTGCTGGAACCTTTGTTCAGATGCTGAAGTATTAGCTGGAAAGGATTCCAGATTTCTGCCTGATGGAGTCCTGCCCAGTCAATGTACATGTGTTCAATTGAGCAGGCAAATGGATTGGCTGGGGGAAAAAAAGTTTTAAGCCTTTCCACACCTGAGAGGATAGTTGAGAATTTTCATTTCCAAAGAGTGACTTTCATTTAAGTGTATGCACTAACTTACCTCAGTTCATTTAGTGACCAAGGTTACAACAGCACTGAAAAAAGTGATTTATGATAGTTTTTCACACTTACCATCATTGCAGCATCCCCACAGTCACATGATCAGAATTCAGATGCTTGGCAACTGACTCGTATTAACGACCGCTGCAGTGTCCCAGGGTCACATGATCATTTTTGGGTGACTTTCTGACAAGCAAAGGCAATGGGGAAACCCGATTCACTTAACAACCATATGACTAACTTAACAGCTGCAGCGATTCACTTAGCAACTGGGGCAAGAAAGGTCATAAAATGGGGCAAAACTCACTTAACAAATGTCTCGCTTAGCAACATAAATTTTGGGCTCAATTATGGTCATAAGTTGAGGACTACCTGTATCCTAGTACAAGGGTCACCAACCTTTTGGACCTCAGGGACCACTAAATTCATAATTTTAAATCCCACGGACCACTAATATGATCTGCCTAATAACCTGCTGGGTGGGCGTGGCTAGGTGGTCATGTGACTGGGTGGATGTGGTCAACTCAATGTCACTCACATCGGGGGGCGCCTCGCCAGCCTCTACTTGCTCCTCCCCACCCAGTCACTCCTTGCCTCCCCACCGGGCTCCTTAGGGCCCCAACAGGAAGCAGTTGTTGGAACTAAGCAGCCACCACAAGAAAGAGTTAGCAAAACAGCTCAGTTCAAATTGGATCTGATCGAGAAGGAGGCTCAGCAGAAGCACCTCATTGAGAACTATGAGCATAGGCTTTCCAAACAGAGGGAAGACCTGCAGGAGTACAAGGCCAGGTATCAGTGCCTGGAGGCTCAGCGGGCTGAGATGGTCAGCCAGTTCCAAACCATGATGCAGTCCCACTGGAACAAGGCCCTCTGGCTCTTTGCCATCAGCAGCACTTCCCTCCAGCCTTCTCCCAAAGCTCCTCACCAGGAGGCTGAAGAAGACCCCATGTCAGAATTTCTGCCCCCCTCCAACCCACACAAGAAGACCCCGAAGGGGAAGACTCTCTGCAGCAACACAAACGTTCATTGCATGTATTCAGCCCAGGGGCCGTAGTATGAGGACCCCGATTTGGTGCAATATAAAAAATGCAAATAATTTTTCTGTGGACCACCAAAATTTTCTCGCAGACCACCAGTGGCCCACGGACCACCAGTTAGTGACCGCTGTCCTAGTATGTCTGATTTTAGAAATGAATGTAGTATCCCTAATTGTACTTCCCTTTTGAGACAAGTGCACTTATGCTAAGTAAGCCACAGAGCCTGCCACAACTGATCTTAAAATAAACTCTGTGTAACTTGATCTTCAGAATAGGGCAGGTGCTGTGCCTGCAGTGTTCCACATATGAAGATGGCATTTTGGATCCCAAGTATTCAGCCACTTCTTTTGCCCAGGCTCGTTTACACCACTGCCATGCTTTAGAAAGTTTTAAACAACAGATTTAATGGATTTACATGAAGGGTATATATCACACGCATTCCTTTGCTCTTTCAAAGTCTGCATTAGTCTACTTGTCTTAAAGAACTTCAACAGCACTTGCATTACATCATTAAATCTGGAAAATCGCTACTTGAAAAGTATATCGGTAGTTGAAGCTGGATATTATCCTACAGTCTTACATTAGTGACCCTGATACAGTGAGTTGTGCTGGGACATGGGCTCCTCACCTGCAGAACACATCTTCTCAAAGAGCCACTTCACTGCCAATTAGAAGTGACAGCGAGGTATTAAATGTCACTATTATTGATTCTATTTACTGGCAGTTAACTTCTCTCCTTCCTTCCTTCCTTCCCTCCCTCCCTCCCTCCCTCCCTCTCTCCTGCTATTTGCTCAAAACTCTGCATGCCAAGGGGAAGATAAAGCTGCCAGAAATGCTATGGTCCCTCTCTGGAGTTTTATGTTTTGTCAGAGCCTGTCAGAAACCAGGTGCGAGGTATTTACTGGCAGCAATGCCGTCACTGATGCTCTGCTGAGAGTTTCAGGCAAGCCTTAAAAATAATTTTCCGTTAATTAGAGCAGATTAAATGGCTCTCTCCCACTTTATATTTCTTTGTTCTTTCCCCTTATATGCAAGCAGAGCCTCATTTCATTAACTATCGTTGTGCCTTGCAGAAGTGTTGGACTTTAGCTCCCATAATACCTAACCAGACTGGGGAAGATATAGATCAGTGTTTTTCAAACTTGGCAACTTTAACATATGTGGATTTCTTAAAAGACTGGATGGGGAATTCTGGGAGTTGAAGTCCACACATCTTAAACAGTGGTGGGTTTCAAAATTTTTTACTACCGGTTCTGTGGGTGTGGCTTGGTGGGCGTGGCATGGCTTGGTGGGTGTGGCAGGGGAAGGTTACTGCAAAATCCCCATTTCCTCCCGATCAGCTGGGACTTGGGAGGCAGAGAATAGATGGGGCGGGGTCAGTCAGAGGTGGTATTTACCGGTTGTCCGAACTACTCAAAATTTCTGCTACTGGTTCTCCAGAACCTGCTGAAACCCACCTCTGATCTTAAAGTTGAAAAACTCTGAAACAGGTTGATAACAATATGTATTCTCCTTCAAGAAGAGTGGAAAAAAATATCATTAAGAATATATTAGGACCAAGAAAAAGTTAGCAGCCTTTCTGTAAATCTCAGTCTCTGTTCAAGATCTGAAAGAGGCAGATCCAATCTTTTGGAATTTGGGTAGATTGCTAGACAAAGCTTGGACCAAGAACATACATAAGGAGGATTGAGAATAGTCCCCCTAAAGTTGTTACTAAAATATGTTTTTTAGTATGAAAATTGAATAGAAGAATATTATTAAATATATGAAGAGAACATGAGCAGCTATGGTGGTGCAGTGGTTAGAATGCAGTATTGCAGGCTAATTCTGACAACTGCCACCAGTTTGATTCTGATTGGCTCAAGGTTGACTTAGCCTTCTATCCTTCTGATGTTGGTAAAATGAGGACCCAGATTGGTGGGGGCAATATAATGACATTTATAAACTGCTCAAAGAGTGCTGTAAAGCACTATGAAGCAATATATAAGTCTAAGTGCTATTGCTATTGCTGTTGTTTATTTGTAATCACTTGTTTCCTCCAGTAAATTGTTGTAATATGCAGTTTGCTGGTTTCACACTATAGGGGCTGGAATAGCTTAATATCACTGATTCTCCTAACTGGTTCACTGCAATGTGGTCTAAGTATAGCTTTCTTGAAGATAGTCCTGGAACTGGAACTTTAAAATAGAGCTGTGTGATCTTGTGATCATTAAATGTGAAACCTAAAGCAATTTGGCAGTTCAAATCTCACCAGCCTCAAGGTTGACTCAGCCTTCTATCCTTCCGAGGTGGGTAAAATGAGGACCCAGATTGTTGGGGGCAATATGCTGACTCAGTAAACTGCTTAGAGAGTGCTGTAAAGCACTGTGAAGCTGTATATAAGACTAAGTGCTATTGCTATTGTTATTGCTCTTCACTGGCTGCCTGTGAGTCACTAGATCCAATTTAAGACCTACACATATAAATCTTAAATAAATTCCTAACACAAATAATTAAAAGTTTGAGTTCTAAACTCAACCAACCCATTTGGTAAGATAAGGGGCCTTGTGGTCTCTGCCTTCTTGGGAGGTTAGAAGTAGGGTTTTCCTGGTGGCAATACCCCAGTTAGTGAAGAAATGATGTACATTTGGCTCCCATGGAGATTTTGAAAAAATTCATTTAAAATTGTATTCTTATGGTTTTATTCATTTATTTTATGATACAGAAAACCTAATGAAAACATCTAGTTGTTTTTATTCAAAAAGTGTTACTTTTGTATACTGCTCTGCCTTTTTTAGGAGGAAAAGTGTAATATATAAAGTATAAATAATGCTTATAAAACATGAATTGGGGGCACATCAAGTAGTTCACATTGTAATGCAAACCTACCTAATTTTGCAATGCCAAACCAATATATGACCTTCCAAAAGTGTGAATACCCACCCACCCACCCACACAATACATAGAATTGCATTGTATTAGATAAAAGTATATAAAAATTTGTATCTTAAGCAGAACAATATCTATAAAACAAAGCAGGGAAGCATCTTTTCCTAGGACAATCTAAAGAAATGTAAGAAAAGTTTGGAAAAAGCTGATTGTGCAGGAAAAAGAGAAAGTAGAAAAGGATGGAATAGGCAAAGTACTGAGCGTGACTTTCATGGATTCTAGAAGGGTTATTACTCTGGGGTCACCTGAGGACAGCAAATGAATCTAAGAAGCTGGCAGCAGTTTAAGAGCTGATTAACAGCAAATGAATCCTAAGTAATATGGTTCCCCTGTAAAGTGATGTGTGGGTGGGGGGGGGGACAGAGTGCTATTTAGATGAAAGCGCAGTGCTGCCCCACTGCATCTCTATATCTGTGGTTCTCCCTAATGAAATTAAGGCAGGATGCATAAAAAGGCTGTGATTGGCAGAGGAAAAACTGCTGATCCACTCCTTTTCCTCTGCAAATTGCTTTCTCCATTAAAACCTTGCAGTGAAAAACAGGCACGTTTAGGCACGGACCCTTGGCTGTGCCTCCTTTATTTATTTATTTATTTATTTATTTATTTAATTTTTATACCGCCCCCTCTCCCGAAGGACTCGGGGCGGTGAACAGCCAAAATTAAAAACACACAATACAAATATTAAAATACATTAAAACAGAATTAAATTATCTTAGGCTTCTCCAATTTAAAACCCCATTACCCATAAAATTCACCAATTAAAAAATTTTTTAACCCAGCCCGGCTTGCTGAAATAAAAACGTCTTCAGGGCCCGGCGGAAGGTCCGGAGATCCGGGATTAGTCGTATCCCTGGGGGCAGCTCATTCCAGAGGGCGGGTGCCCCCACAGAGAAGGCTCTTCCCCGGGGGGTCGCCAGCCGACATTGCCTGACAGACGGCACCCTGAGGAGACCCTCTCTGTGGGAGCGTGTTGGCCGGTGGGAGGTTATCGGAGGCAGAAGGTGGTCTCGTAAATAACTGGGTCCTAAGCCATGGAGCGCTTTGAAGATGAGAACCAACACCTTGAAGCGCACTCGGAAGACCACCGGAAGCCAATGCAGCTCGCGCAGGAGAGGTGTCACGTGGGAGCGCCATGCCGCCCCCATAAGTACCCGCGCGGCCGCATTCTGCACCAGTTGGAGCCTCCGAGTGCTCCTCAAGGGGAGCCCCATGTAGAGAGCATTACAGTAGTCAAGGCGGGAAGTAACGAGGGCATGAGTGACCGTGCATAGGGAGTCCCGATCCAGAAAGGGGCGCAACTGGCGTATCAGGCGAACCTGATAGAAAGCCCCCCTGGCCACGGCCGTCAAATGCTCTTCTAAGGACAGCCGTGCGTCCAGGAGGACACCCAAGTTACGCACCCTCTCCGTGGGGGCCAATGTCTCGCCCCCAATAGTCAGCGATGGCACCAGCTGACTATATCGGGACGCCGGCAGCCACAGCCACTCAGTCTTGGAGGGATTGAGTCGGAGCCTGTTCCGCCCCATCCAGACCCGCACCGCCTCCAGGCACCGGGACATCACTTCAAGGGCATCGTTGGGGTGGTCTGGGGTGGAGATGTACAGCTGGGTGTCATCAGCGTACAGATGGCACTGCACCCCAAAACCACGGATGATCTCGCCCAGCGGCTTCACATAAATGTTGAACAGGAGAGGCGAGAGGACCGACCCTTGTGGCACCCCACAAACCAAGTGCCTTGAGGTCGACCTCTGCCCTCCAGCCAACACAGACTGCGACCTGTCGGAGAGATAGGAGGAGAACCACCGTAAAACAGTGCCTCCCACTCCCAACCCCTCCAACCGGCGCAGCATGATACCATGGTCGATGGTATCAAAAGCCGCTGAGAGGTCTAATAGGACCAGAACAGAGGAGCAACCTCTGTCCCGAGCCCTCAGAGATCATCAACCAACGCGACCAATGCCGTTTCCGTGCTGTACCCGGGCCTGAAGCCGGACTGGAACGGATCTAGATAGACGGTTTCCTCCAGGTACTGGGGGAGCTGTCGCGCAACCACACTCTCAACAACCTTCGCCAGAAAGCGAAGGTTGGAAACTGGACGATAGTTTGCTAAAACAGCTGGGTCCAGAGAGGGCTTCTTGAGGAGGGGCCTCACCACCGCCTCTTTCAAGGCGGGAGGCAAGAACCCCTCACTCAAGGAAGCGTTTATAATCCTCTGGAGCCAGCCTCGTGTAACCTCCCGGGTAGCCAGCACCAACCAGGAGGGACACGGGTCCAATCAACATGTGGTTGCGTTCAACCTCCCCAGCATCCTGTCCACGTCCTCGGGAGTCACAGGGTCAAACTCATCCCAGATAACCGTCTCAAGACAGACCTCGGACAACCCGCCCGTACCTACCCAGTCGGAGTCCAAGCCTTCCCGAATCTGAGCGACTTTATCGTGCAGATAATGCGCAAAATCCTCAGCACGACCTTGCAAGGGGTCTTCCCGCGCTCCCAGATGGAGAAGGGAGCGAGTCACCCTAAACAAGGCAGCTGGGCGATTTTCTGCCAACGCAATAAGAGCGGAAAAGTAATTACACTTCGCCGCCTTTATCGCCACTAAGTAGGTCTTGATATAAGACCTCACTAGTGTACGGTCAGATTCGGAGCGACTGGCCCTCCAACTACTCTCTAGGCATCTTTTCCGGCGTTTCATCCCCCTCAGCTCCTCGGAGAACCAAGGAGCTGGGCAGATTCGGCGCCGGGTCAGAGGCCGCAAAGGCACGACCCGATCTAAAGCACCAGCGGCCGCCCTATCCCAGGCGGTCACCAGGTCCTCAGTCGAGTCGCGTGCCAGAGTCTCAGGAAATGGCCCAAGCTCCATTCGGAACCTATCAGGATCCATCAGGCGCCTGGGGCGGAACCACCTAATTGGTTCCGCCTCCCTGCGGTGGGGCATAGCGGTCAGGAAGTCAAGTCTAAGGAGATAATGGTCTGACCATGACAAGGGTTCAATAACTATATCCCCTGTATCTAAGCCATTCAACCACTGACCAGAGACGAAAACCAAGTCCAGCGTGTTTCCTCCTATGTGAGTGGGGCCCTGAATTAACTGGGTCAGGTCCATGGCCGTCATGGAAGCCATGAACTCCCGAGCCGCCTCAGATGCTTCACCGATGGACGGCAGGTTGAAATCCCCCATGACTAAAAGCCTGGGGGTATCAACCACCACCCCGGCTATAACATTGAGGAGCTCGGGCAGGGCCGCTGCCACGCAGCAAGGAGCCAGGTACGTAACCAGCAGGCCCATCTGCCTCCCATGGCCCCACTTCACAAGGAGAGACTCACAACCGGCTATCTGAGGTACAGTGGCCTCCCCCTTTGACACCAGCCACTCAGCTTAGCCCATTTAAAGCCAGCTTTCCTCCTCCGCTGCCCCTCCCCCAGCTATTTCCCATGGTCAATGGGCCCCTGCCCCTCCGCCCCTGCCCATTCACCCAAACACTGTTTGACCTGGGCCTTTGGCTGCACCAATTGGGTGGCAGGCACAAGCAATGGTATTGCGGGGGCAGCGTGCGATGCAAGATTTTTTTTTTAAAGCACCTAGGATGCTCGGCAAGTTTTGGGGCCTTGCAGATCTGTCATCAGGACCAGAGGGAGGAGGAGTGGTGGCAGGAATAGCAACCTCCAGGGCCACTCTGGGGGCAGACAGGTGAGACTGTGTTGGGGGGATTAGGAAGGGAGGGAGGGGATCTAGCCCCTGCTAGATTGGCAAAAATGTACCCAAATTGTAATCCGATATGTTGGAAATGCAGACAATCACTGGGAACCTTTTATCATCTTTGGTGGCTTTGCCCAAAAATTTTGGATGAAAATTAGAATATGGATAACAGAAATAACAGAAAAAGAGATTGAACTAAAACCTGAAATTTTTTTATTAGGCATACTCAAAAAAAGTAGTAGAAAAGAAATAAAATATATCACATTACATATAATTACGGCAGCTAGATTAACCCTAGCCCAATCCTGGAAATTAGAACAGTTGCCAACAGAACAACAAATAATCCAAAAAATATTTATATGTGCAGAAATGGATAGATTAACTTTAAAATTAAACAACAAGGAAGACTCACAATACTACAAAATATGGGACAGATGGTATGAATGGATCAATCGATGGAAAAAAAACTAAAGTCAAATACAGTAAGAAATTAAGGGTAACAAATCTATACCGTCATTAAGAAATCAAGGTTAATGTATATATATATATGTTCAAATATAGATAGATAATACTGTTTGTTAGTTTTAGTATATATGTAATTTAGTATTGTACTTTCTTTTTTAGAGTTAAGAACGTTTTGTACAATCTTTTATCTTTTTATATTGAATAAAGTTTGCTTTTAAAATTAAAAAAAAGGAAAGGAGGGAGGGGGCCTCAAGGGGGCTTCACAAAGACAGCTTGGCTTGCAACTTAGTTGCAACTCCAGTGAAATTCTGCAATTGCAGAACCAGGGGTGGGTTCCATTTACCTTTACTACCGGTTCGCAGCTTCTACACATGCGCAGATCACCAATGATGATGTTGTGCTGGGTGAACGGAGCCTCCCGCCAGTTTTACTACCGGTTCTATAAAACCGGACAGAACCGGGAGCAACCCACCACTGTGCAGAACCCATGCTGGCCTTGGCTTTCACCTGCACAACTCCCCAGGCTCCCACCTGCAATGCCAGAATCTGCGCCGGCCTTGCTGTTTGCCTGCATGATCTCCCAGCCCCCCTCCCCTCCACAATGCCAGAAGTCGTATCGGCCTTGTTCCTTGTTACTCCTGCCACCACTCCCCTTCCCTCTGGTCCTGGTGACAGATCTGCAAGGGCCCAAAACTTGCCGAGCATCCTCAGTACTTTTTTTAAAAAAAACCTTGCATCACACGTTGCCCCCGCAACACCATTGTTTGGGTGAATGGGCTAGGTGGAAGGCCAGAGGCCCATTGGCTGTGGAGAATGGCCAGCGGAGGAGGAATGGCCAGCGGAGGAGGTGGCTGTAAATGGGCTGAGGTGGGTGGCTGTAGCAGAGGTGAGTTTCAGCAGGTTCTGACCAGCTCTGGAGAACCGGTAGCAGAAATTTTGAGTAGTTTGGAGAACCGGTAGTAAAAATTCTGACTGGCCCCTCCCCCATCTATTCTCTGCCTCCCAAGTCCCAGCTGATCAGGAGGAAATGGGGATTTTGTAGTATCCTTCCCCTGGAGTGGGGTGGGAATGGAGATTTTACAGTATCCTTTCCCTGCCACGCCCACCAAGCCATGCCCACCAAGCCACACCCACAGAACCGGTAGTAAAAAAATTTTACTGGGCTGGAGGCAAAGGAGGTGCAACCCAGGGTCCATGCCTAAATGTCCCATTACACCCACATTACCTACAGAATTATGCTCACCATTGAAACTACTGATAAGCCTTCCCCATTCTGATGGATGGGGAAGGATATGTTGAAACTGCACTCTCCACCCTTCCCAGCCACTTTCAGCCACGTTGAGGGCTGCAGTGGCAGCAATCTGGAGGATGCTGTGACTTTTTCCCTGCTTCTTTTAACAAGAATCTAGGAAGAAAATCCTTGTGAATAGTGCTCTGATGGTTGAAACCTGTGGGTTTATTTCAGCCATTCTTATCTCTGCAGCCATAAAAAAACAATTTACATCTTAATCTTTTTCTCCTCTTTTTTCACCTGTTAGGATTTCTGTTGGAATCAATTATTTGAGTAGTTTTAAAAATAGTTGGGGAGACTGATTCAGGGACTTCCTCCAAAATTCAAATGCTTAACAATATTGTTAATTTTTTTAAAAAAGCAATTACCCTTAAAAGTATCATTAGATACAATTACCCCCACATAGTAGAGGTGGAAGAAAGAATGGAGGATGGAGGAAAGAATGGCATCATAACTACAGAACATTCAACTTTAGAAAAACCACAAAATTGTGGGACTCTTTATCACCATCTATGTTCAATTTCTATGACTATTCAGGTACATTGGTTTGACTAGTATCACCATTATCTGAGAAAACTCATTAAAACATCAAACTGGAGCATTTATTTTTTTAATGGAATTTACCACTCAATTTCTGACTGAAAATGTCCATAAAATTTATTTTGCCTTTTTGATGCAATGATCTAAAACAGGGACAGTACTGGATTAATAGATCAGCTCCAATAAAGTATTTTATCCAATCTTTGATTAGCATTCATGTTATGAATCTTGGTGAGCCCTTATGATGATGATTTTGGAAACCTAGATCCAATAGTTCTAAACTTATAGTAATAAAAGTTATTTTACCATAATGTATTTGCTCAAAGAAATGAACCTGATTAATGCATAATCTGATGGCTCAGTTTCCAGAACATGCAATACCCAGCACTGTACAGACCCAATCAATGAATCATATTAACTGGCTCTGCTCATACATTGCATTGAGCTACCAGTCATGCCAACTCGTCCATAGCATTAAGAGGGTAATTCATGAGGATCAATATCCTTTTCTTATAATGAGTCTGTGACTTGGTCCATCAAACCTCTGCGCTATTTCCTTTGATTAGAAGCAGCTCTATAAGTCTGGATCAGAGAAATAGATTACCTTCAAGGCTGAGGTCATTTTTCTTGAGAAGATTGCCAAGCACTACCTGAACTCTGGATCAGATTGTCCTCTGTTTCTCCTGTGAAACAGGCTGACTTCTGGGCTTCATTGGCTGTATTCTCATATGCCTCTTCAAGACTGAGTCCCTGAACTCTGATATGAGCATGAGCCCACAGCAACAGGATATATCAGTGATGGCTAACCTTTTTGCCATCACGTGCCAGGAGGGGGGGTCACACATACACGTGCCCACACCCATAATTCTATGCACCCCGCCCTGCGCATGCATGCGTGACCCCCCCACTCCCACCCCACTCCTGGCACACGATGGCACAGTGGGCACCGTAGACACTTTTTCTCACTCCCCAGGTTCCAGAGCCTTTCTAGGACCTTGGGGAGGGCGAAAACGGCCTCCCCATCCCCGGAGGCCCTCCGGAGGCTGGAAATGGCCCATTTGCTGGTCCCACTGGAAGTCGGCAAATGGGCCATTTCCAGCCTCCGGAGGGCCTCCAGGGTGGTTGGGGAAGGCCATTTTCGTCCTTCCCAAGCTCCTACAAAGGCTCTGGAGTCTGGGGAGAGAGAAAAATGGGCCTTCACCCCTCCCCCGAGGCCCTCCGGAGGCAGGAAACAGCCTGTTTCCCTACTTTCAGTGGGCCCAGAAGGCTCGAAAATCAGCTGGCTAGTGCGCGCATGCACACCAGAGCTGAGCTCGCATGCCCACCGATATGGCTATGCATGCCACCTGTGGCATGCATGCCATAGGTTTGCCATCATGGGGATATATGATGTTAAATACTATAATGGAATGGGAACTTGGGACTCTGGTTCAAGAGCTCTTGCTGATTGCAGCTGCTGAAGATCAAGCATTCACCATTTTATGATAGGAAATAGATATATGATGGATGGATGGATGGATGGATGGATGGATGGATGGATGGATGGATGGATTTAAATACTGTAGGTTTAACATAGTTCTCTCCTGCCCCAATTTATGAAAGCTATGATAATATGAACAATGTGTGACAAAGATGCATCCATATGGTGTCATTATCTTACCTTCTGTCACATAGTAAATGCAGTCCCTGGCCATTGAAAATTGGGCATCCTTTTGCAAGAAAAGATTTGGAGGATTACAAAGAAGGGCTGGCCAAAATCTTATTTTGTTTGTTTTTTAAAAAAAAAAAATTTGCCACTATACATGTGTAAAGGGGAGTTAGGAGAAGGTCCTGAAATTAAGATCAGAGGTGGGAGATAGCGAAACTGTGATCTATTTATAAATTATAATTCTTCCAGAGTAAGTATTCCAAGATGACCCCCAAATCCAGATTATTCCAAAATGAACACTGTTTCGGCCTATATTTCTTTCTGCCTTCTTCTCCTTTTTGCTTTACTAAAACCAATTTTCTTACTTTTACAATCAGCTTTTCCAAGATTTGTCATCCTCAGCCTTATCATTCAGACTGTCATATGGAGCACTGACATGACATCCTCAGTTAATTTCCTACCAGGCACCAACATACCAGCCATATTTATTGACATGCAGCAACACAGTAGATGACATAATAAAGGACTGGCAGGTAGTTTTTCAAATAGACTTCGTGATGTAGCATCGGATTTCGCTTGGCAACAGAAGCGGAAGACGGGGGAGAGGAGAAAAAGGATATGAATCCTTCAGTATTTGAGATAAATGAAAGATCAAAAAACCTTAGGGAAATAATCAATATTGTCTTATTCCTTAGCTTGAAAAGCTGAGGCTTCCTCACCATTACTTCTGCTTCAAAAACAAACTCCTGACAGGCTGAAATGTCAACAAGGGTTAGCAGCAGCAGTTGCCACCCACTCCTTGCCATTTTTAAGCTGTCAAAGATTAATGTGCCTGACATCAGACAGCATAGAAGCCATGAAAATGCAGCATAATAAGATGATGAGAAACATACCTATTCCAGATAAACTGTTGATGAAATTAAATGAATTACTGCAGTCAAGAACATCTGCAATGTGAATTATTGCTGAAGTGGTTCTCTGGAGAGCTCAACCTCTTTTCTTGGACAGGTTGGTGGAAATTAGTTGAAATTATATTTGTGTAACGGTGCAACAATGTGCAATGTGATACTAAACAGATTCATTTAGAAATTATCCCCATTAACCTGAAGGAAATTTACTAGTCTAGGTATGCTAAAAGTCTGTAGAGGTCATCCAAAGGTGCTTTTTCAGGAGGCAACAGGATTTTCTTGCTTTTTCTTTGAAGACGTTTTGCTTCTCATCCAAGAAGCTTCTTCAGCTCTGATAGGATAGTGGGGAATGGAAGGATTTATATTCCTTGCAGACAGAATATGAAGGAAGGTTAAAAGATCTGAGAATGCAAAGCCATTAGAAGAGAAGACAGAAGGAGGATATGATAGCTGTTTTCAGCTATCTGCTCTCCATAATTTCAAAATGTGGGTTGTAACATCCTACAAGAAAGTAGATTCCTATTAAATAATAGTGACAATCCACAATCACAGAAAAAAGTTTTCCAATACTAGCAGTTGTCATTCTGAGAAGTGGGGTTGCTTTTATTAGATGACTTTGGATGGAAGTTAGATAACTACCAGTTGGGGATAGTTTAATTTGAATTCCTGCTCTAAACATACGAGAGATAATCTGAGAGCAAAAAATTTTCAGGGAAATGAAGTCAGTTATGTCAACAGCCAGTAACCACTTGGCTTCTAGGCACGAAATGTCCCGAGACCAAGAACTGGCTGAAATGTCAGGTAGGAGGAAGAGTAGCAATGGCTTAAACAATGTGGCTATAGGGGGCTATAGGGGAAAGAATGTGGCTATAGGGCATCTGTATCAGAGGTGGTATTCAGCAGGTTCTGACCAGTTGTGGAGAACCGGTAGCAGAAATTTTGAGTAGTTCGGAGGTAAATACCACCTCGACTGGCCCCACCCCCATCTATTCTCTGCCTCCCGAGTCCCAGCTGATCGGGAGGAAAAAGGGATTTTGCAGTAATTTTTTCCTGGAGTGGGGTGGGAATGGAGATTTTACAGTATTCTTCCTCTGCCACACCCACCAAGCCATGCCCACTAAACCATGCCATGCCCACCAAGCCACACCCACAGAACCGGTAGTAAAAAATTTGAATCCCACCACTGATCTGCATGCTGGCAGAGGACACTCAGTTCTTCAATGGGGCTTCACTGTAACAAAGATTTTTATTTGGTCACATCCTGCCATGTGTCAGAAAGACTTAAGGCAGGTCAGAGTCCAGCAACCAAGTTAAACTGAATGAAGCTGGCAGTCTGAGATTTCCTGATAAGTGCTGATCAGGGAGCTTGACAAAACAAGTGGTTGGACTCAGTGGTATAAATTTCCAGTTCTGTGATTCTGTAAATAAAGACTTGGCCAAGTATGATTGACATCTGCAACAGCAAGATGTATCCATAAAAAGCAGCTCTAGAAGAGATACTGATAGAAGTAAATAAGATAAATGACTCTTGTAAAGAAAAAAACTGGTTTGAGAGAAGTTTCCATGGAGGAATAACTGGCATGTTTATTTTGTTAAGAGTATCCTAATAAATCTCATGCGGACAGCATTAGATTAAAACTTGAACTTTATTAGCAGTAGCTAGGTTGACACAGCATGGCCAACAGATGTCTTTCTTGTTTATGGATGCAGAAAACCTTCACCAGATGCTGGTAATGAAGTGACTTGTTTCTTGTGGCTAAGTATAAGACATCAACAAACCACAAGGAAGGCAAGTGCACATGCAACAAAGCCTCCTCTTTGAAGAGAAAAAAAATCAAAAGGAATATATAAATATCCACAACAAGACAGACAAAAACTGACTATGAAAAGCATCCAAGACTAAACAACATTATGCACCTGCCAAGACTTGGTCTCCTATGACAAATGCATTCATTCATCACTCTTCTCATGCTGTTTTTTTATTCATTCACATACCGTGGTAATGTCTTCTCTGCTTCAGCTACATCATAGTTTTCAATTTTTGTTCAAAGGAAAATATTTGCAGGTTGACCTTGAATCTGGAAATTTTGTTTGGTATACAACTGATTGCTTCAAACTAAATGGAACATCTTCAGAATCCTGTATCCTCCTTTTCACCGCAGGTTATTTCTGCCCTGTTCATTAATAAGCGTTAACTATGAGACATACTATAATTCAATGAAGGAGCACATTTTTTTCAATCCATGACATAGCCAGATAATGGTGACAACTACTCCATCTGAGTTGCAGAAAAGCTGGGTTTTTTTCATTATTGTCCAAAGTTGTTTTGCTTCCTCAGAAGAGCTATTGATATCAGGAAATTATGGTGGTGAGTTGAGCCATAATAAAAATTGGAGCAACAGTAAGATGAAAAAAATGTTCTAAAGATATGACAGCTCTCCATTCTGTTTATATCAATACTTCCCAGCACTGTGATCAGCAGATATTTTGGATACCTCATCAACCCCAGCCAGCCCATCTCCCTTCAGCCACAGTAATTCAATTCAATACATCGGGAAAGTATCCAATTGGAGAATCATAATGAAATGTGTTCAGTTCCATCGTGTGTGTGTGTGTGTGTGTGTGTGTGTGTGTGTGTGTGTTTGTTTGTTTCACCAGGCTGAGCATTGACTTCCTAATAGAATAAAATGGATTAAACAAGAGAAAAAGAGACTCATCAATGGATAGTAGCTGTGGCTGGTTACAGGATCTTCCATGTACTATTGAATACTGTTTATTACTATTAATAATACTATTCACACGGTGGCTTAGTGGGTAAGACACTGAGCTTGTCGATCGAAAGGTTGGCAGTTCAGCAGTTCGAATCCCTAGTGGGGTGAGCTCCCGTTATTTGTCCCAGCTTCTGCCAATTTAGCAGTTTGAAAGCATGAAAAAAATGCAAGTAGAAAAATAGGGACCACCTTTGGTGGGAAGGTAACAGCATTCCATACACCTTTGTCGTTTAGTCATGCTGGCCACATGACCACGGAGACGTCTGCGGACAGCGCTGGCTCTTCGGCTTTGAAATGGAGATGAGCACCACCCCCTAGAGTCAGGAACGACTTGCACATATGTGCGAGGGGAACCTTTACCTTTCCTTTTTACTATTGAATAGTATTTCTTGCAGAATAAGAATAGAGAAGTCTATTGATTTCATCAGAAGGGAACTGGAGATAAAGCCAGACAGATCTTCCAATTGGTTCAGATAGGAACTTTTTATGCCACTCCAATTAATCTTTGCCAATTGCTATCTACCAACTCAATGGTAGTTTGGACTACCCAGTTTCATCATGATCCAAGCCTCATTTCTGCTGAAATGTTTGCTATGAAACATAATAACCGATGGTTAACTGAATAACTGCTTACTGAAGTAATCTAATTGTCTGCAGTTCCATGACATATAGATCATAAAGTAATCATGTAAACTGAGTTCACATAGCATTCTGAAGGCTAATTATATAAATTAATTAGTTTGTGGTTCATATATCTTGCCAACCCAGTCCCAACCTTTTCAGCCAACATGCTGTTTGATCCCAGGAAAAGTTATGAGAAACATTCTTTGATGCTATTTTCATTAGATCTATTAAAGCTTCATCCAACCATACATTTTTTATTCTTACCCTTTGCCCAAAATATCACATATTTTACCTGCAACAAAAGTAAATGTGTGACATTTTGTCTCAACCTTTAATTTTGTTTATGTACCGCATAACCATCTACTAGCTGTTAACATCTAGAGTCCTTTTTTTAAAGGATATAAGAACATTGGGATCAAAAACAGCAAGAGAGAGCTTTGAAGCTCTGGATATTCCAGGTGACTACATGAAATACATATGGACTCATTTGAACAATATCAATATATGAGTTGTGGTAATATGACCATAACTGATTAGATGCTGTCAAGCTTTTGTTGAATCTCAGCAGACACTTACATAGATTTTCTCCATGATCCTAATCTAGTCTTTCAGGTCTTCCAATGGTGCATTCATCACCACTGTCACTGAGTATTCCTGCTGGGTTGAATGTGCCAACATGGGCATTTTATATTACTGCATGCTATGTAGTATAGAGAGGTGGCATTCAACAGGTTCTGACCAGTTCTGGAGAATCGGTACCCTAAATTTTGAGTAGTTCGGAGTAGTAGTTGAGTAGTTCAGAGTAGTTGAGTAGTTCGGAGAATACCACCTCTGACTGGTCTCGCCCCCATCTATTCTCTGCCTCCCGAGTCCCAGCTGATCAGGAGGAAATGGGGATTTTGCAGTAACCTTCCCCTGGAGTGGGATGGGAAAGAAGATTTTACAGTATCCTTCCCCTGCCACTCCCACATATCCACACCCACCTAGCCATGCCACACCCACCAAGCCACACCCATAGAACCGGTAGTAAAAGTTTTTGAATCCCACCACTGGTAGTATACAATGGAGAGCATGTAATATCAGATAAACCAACTAATCCAGTTTAAAGGTTTATGGCACTGGAGAGCATATTGACTGATGGAGCCTCCTCTCACGGATGCAAAGCTGTCCATTCTAGAATGATTTAGAAAGAAGGTACTTTGGTATCCTAGTCCAATACCTATTACGCTTTAGCCTAAAGCCAGCCTTTTAATATTGATTGTATACACACACACACACACACACACACACACACTATAAACTATTCTAAAAATATGAGTTCCAGGTATAGTAGTAAAGAAAGAAGCAGACATCCTGTGAGCTCCGGAACTTAAAATTTTAAAATAATTAAAATTTTATTTTACTAAACTTTCTTCAGCCATCTGCTGACATCATCAGAGTATTAAACTACCATTACAGAGATCTCTGCCTTTACATGCCATTAATCAATTTGGCCATTGCGCCTGTGAAGGCATAGTCAGTCCTGACCAAACACAGAGCAACCCGGCAGGGCTGTCTCAAACTATAACAGATAGGATTAATGAGAAACAAACCTGGCCGACCACAAGGTCACAGACAAGGCAGCAAATTGCAATGGTTGATAGGCTAACATCATCCCCCACTGATAAGAAAGCTAGGAGGGAGGAAACAGTAGGAATTAAGCCTCCATCATCCAGCACAACGACAGCAAAAATAACACAGCTAATTACAAGTGGGAGACGGTTGGAAGGGCTATTACACGTGCAATGGCCAAATTGATTAATGGCATATAAAGGCAGAGATCTCTGTAATGGTAGTTTAATACTCTGACGATGTCAACAGATGGATGACGAAAGATTAGTAAAATAAAATTTTAATTATTTTAAAATTTTAAAATTTTAAGTTCCGGAGCTCGCAGTACCTCCTGAATAAAATATTCGTCGAGGGGTTTGGATGAAGTACAAAACGTACATCTTGCATGTGCTTCACTGAAATCTTTTCTGTATAGGAGGCTAGTAAATAAATTTGTCATGGAGGGATTCTATTATCAGTGTTATCACCAGATTTATGCTGCCCTTGGCAAAGGACGCTAATATGTTTACCTTTCCTATATCAAAATCTATGTGAAACCTTCTGATATTTTTCAAGTTATCCTGAGTGTAATCCAGTACTTGTTGTGGTGATTGAAAGAGTGTTAGCAGAGTGAGGGTTTATCCTAACTCTCTTTGCTTTTTTCTGTGCTTTGCATTAAATCAGGGAATAAAGTCAACTAAATCATGACTGTGAGGATGAAACAAGGCCCACTGTAAGAGGATATGGTAAAAATTGGGGTAGCCAGGCAATTAGGCAATGATATAAATCTCTAATGATGAAAGTGCTGGGCTGAAAAGGAGATATACTAGTGAAAGTTGTACCATAGTAATTATGTTTTTTAAAAAGCTGACATGTTATGGAGGAGGAATTATTGTATGTTAAAAGAACCTGCATCAGGGAAATTGACATATCAAAGTAGGGGCAATTTGAGTTTTAAACAAATGTTCTCTGGCAGTTTACATGAACAGGTACATAAATCAGGAGAAGATGAATGCAAAACATTATACAGAAAGTATCGTTATATAGTCATGTTATTGAAAAGACCCTTTTAAATGACTGAGTCCACTCCAGCTGCTCAAGGCAGACCTCCAAATCAAAGTATGGATAAAGCTCCCTGGATCCAGTGGCGAAATATAAAATTTGTTACTACAGGTTCTGTGGGTGTGGCTTGGTGGGGGGTTAATGTGACTGGGTGGGCGTGGCCAACTTTTTTTTTGTTTTTTTACTTTTAAAAGCATTTTTTCTAATTAATCCCTCTTTTCCCTTTGTGGAAGCAAAAGTTGGACTTTGAAAAATAGGATAGAGAGTATTGATACTTTTGAACTTAAGTGTTCCAGAATAATATAGATAGCCAAGAAAACAAGGAAATGAATCATCAGACAAATACATCTAGAGTTTTCATTTGACTCACAAATGATTAGGTTGAAAATTATCATATTTTGGATATATTATGCAAAGATCTAGTTTTCTTGAGAAGTTTATAAAGCTGGAAATGAAGGAAGAAAAGAGAAGAGGAAAACAGCATCAAGATGGATGGACTTGATTATAGAGGCAATGAAAGATCTGAAGGTCTAGATTGGGGACAGATGACTGTAGTGATGGTCTATCTACATCACGGGTGTCAAATTTGTTGCATCTCGTTGCCATCAATGTGATGTATTACAACGTTTTTTCCCTTTGTGGACCTGGAATGGGTGTGGTCTGTGCGTGATGCATCCGGTCTGCAGGCCGCCAATTTGACACCCCTGATCTACATGGTGACTAAGACTTACAGAGTTCTCCTAAGCACATGATTTAGATTTTAAGCACATAGAATAGAATAACAGAGTTGAAAGGGACCTTGGAGATCTTCTAGTCCAACCCCCTGCTTAGGCAGGAAACCCTATATCATTTCAGACAAATGGTTATCCAATCTCTTCTTAAAAACTTCCAGTGTTGGAGCATTCACAACTTCTGGAGGCAAGTTGTTCCACTGATGAATTGTTCTAACTGTCAGGAAATTTCTCCTTAGTTCTAAATTGCTTCTCTCCTTGTTTAGTTTCCACCCATTGCTTCTTGTCCTGCCCTCAGGTGCTTTGGAGAATAGCTTGACTTCCTCTTCTTTATATCAATATCCCTGAGATATTGGAACACTACTTTCATGTCACCCCTAGTCCTTCTTTTCATTAAACTAGACATATCCAATATCCAGCAGCCATTCTTTACTGTACATGTTTTAGCCTCCAATCCCCTAATCATCTTAATGGCATACAATCAATAACTCAATGATTTTCAGCTACTTGAAAGCTATAATTCTAGTCTTGCAGTCTTAAATTATGTTTTTGTTTTTCAGAGTTACATCACACTGCTTGTTTACTTTAGTTTCTATTCAACTACCCTTCCAAGTTCTTTTTCACTGAAATTATTACATGCTAAGTAATCCCCATTTTGTGCAGTAACTTTTTGTTTCCTGAGATAAAAACTTTGTGTTTCACTTTATTAAATTCAATTCTGTCATTTTACCCAATTGTCTATCAAGGTCATATTTAATTTTAATTGCACCATTGCAAATTTCATCAGCATTTCCTACATATGCTTATCAAAGTTATTAATCAACATGTTATAGGACCTAGAACTGAACTTTGTGTCATCTTATTTCCTATCTCCATTTAGTTTGTTCAGGAACTATGGATAAGCATTTTTGGTGTATAGGTTTTCAACAAATTATATATCTTCTTAGTTGGTGTGACAATGAAAATGGTCCAATGGTGGGTTGCCTCTGGTTCGCACCGGTTCTATAGAACCGGTAGTAAAACCGGGGGGAGGCTCCACCCACCAACCCCAACGTCATCAAAATGCACAAGGGGTTGCTTGTGCAGAAGAGCATGTGCGCGCGCAAGCAAAGCGAGAAGCAAGCGCGGCTCTGCTGCGAACTGGTAGTAAAGGTAAGTAGAACCCACCCCTGAAGCACGTGCATGCTATCTTGTTGCGAACCGATAGTAAAGGTAAGTAGAACCCACTCCTGAAATGATCTAATTATTTTTCAAATGTGTTGTTTAAATCAAGATATATTACATCTACATTATTCCCATAAAACACTAATCTACCAATATTTTCACAGTAACATGTCTTTTCTCATGGCCAGTTTCTAATGAAAATGTA
This sequence comes from Pituophis catenifer annectens, assembly GCF_029215685.1. Lineage (NCBI taxonomy): Eukaryota > Metazoa > Chordata > Lepidosauria > Squamata > Colubridae > Pituophis > Pituophis catenifer. The sequence goes on along the minus strand of NW_027256881.1, from coordinate 317,773,343 downwards.
AAAGTAGCATTATCAGAATTTCTGGAGGTGTAGCTATGTTAACCTGTGCCCATAAAACATTTTTGTAGGCTACTGTTTATTTGAGTAAATGAATTTTGAGCTGGCAATGTATGTAAGCAGGTGGTGGGAGGGTGGAGGTGGAAATAAATAGGAGGCCAGAGGCATTAAATGCAGAAAATGCAGGTAATGGCAATTATGTGATTAATAGTTCCAACTAATGAAAGGACTGTTGAGGATGATAGAGACATCATAGATTTTGTGAGCTGATTCCCTGTTGTGTGATAAACAGACAGCCCATTTCTTTCATTCCCCTTTGAAACAGAATCTTCATTTATTAATTTATTTTGTAAATATGTTTAAGTGCTTCACCTTGTCATCCATGGCAAAGGAGTATTCATTGAAATAAATTAAGATGGGCATCAAGGAGAAGAAAACACCTCTCTTCTAAAATGGGTGTGCTCACCCCTTTTTTTACATGCATTACAATACACACAGAAATGTGGGGCTTTTATCCCATAATTTCATCTTGATTTTTCTTAATCCCCCAAAATGCTTCTAATCAAGAAGAGAAAAGGAGAACTGATCAGGGAGAGAAGCAGTCTGGAATTGAGGAGAAATTTCCTAACAGTGAGGACAATTAACCAGAGAGACAGCTTACCTTCAGAAGTTGTGGATGCTCCATCACTGGAGGTTGTTAAGAAGAAATTGGACAGTCACTTATCTGAAATGGTATAGGACCGTGATGGCGAACCTATGGCAAGCGTGCCACAGGTGGCACAGTGGCATGTTTAGCCATATCGGTGGGCACAGGAGCTCAGCTCCGGTGCGCATACATGCCCGTCCAGCTGATTTTTTAGGCCTTCTGGGCCACTGGAAGTAGGGAAACAGGCTTGTTTCCTGCCTCCTGAGGGCCTCCAGGGGGATGGGGAAGGCCGTTTTCACCCTCCTCAAGCTCCTAGAAAGGCTCTGGAGGCTGGGAAGAGAGAAAAACGGGCCTACCGGGCCCCCATCACTGGTATAGGATCTCCTGCTTGAGCAGGGGGCTGGAATAGAAGACCTCCAAGGTCCTTTCCAGCTCTATTCTGATTCTGAGTCTCTGTTTCTCAGTGTTGCCTATTTCCCACATTTGGTCAAAATGACTAGTATATGCCAAGAGCAGCTTTGTCACTGGCCTCAGAAGCAATTCTTCTTTCCTATCTTGCTTTAATCCAGACAGTACATTTCAAGAACAGTACATCACTTTTCAATAGCAACAAGTTGATCCTGGACATTAATCTCTATGCCAAAATCAACAGGGATTCCGGAGAATTGTCCAGTGAGTAAATATGTTGGCTTCCAAATTCAGCCAAACAAAACAGTTTACACAGTACTTGTCACACCTTACTCATGTCAAAGCATATCTACAAAGAGCAGAGGTGGGCAGGAGAGAGAAAACACATTTGATAAATGTCTGAATGACACAGCTCTAGGTAATAAAACATTGATTAGTTGCTTTTCTGTGCCATCGGTGCTTGTGACTTATTAAGCAAATGCAATGCTCCTTTTTCATCCATTTTTGTTCCAGTTAGCAAATTTAGATCAAATCATGCAATCTACAAAATCGATAGAAGAGATTCTTTGTAGCTCAGGGTTGAAATGTGGGATCCTTGGTGCTCTCTGAGATCGGTTGTTTTCTTGCAAATGTTTCATTACCAAAGCAGGTAACATCATCAGTGTTAGACAGTGCTAGAGAGCACCAAGGACCCCACAACTTACAAAATATTAAAACTAGGTAAGAGTTAAATAAAGGCAGAAGGTCGAACTAGCCAGCCCAAAACCCTAGGTGACCCAATAGCAATCCACTGGAAGAAAGTGAAAAAAAATATCTAAACAGCAGGGGTGGGATTCAGCTGGTTCGTACCGGTTCGGGTGAATCGGGTAGTTGTGATCTGCGGATGGGCCGTCCCACCTGCCCTGGCACTATGCTGTCCCATATAGTTGCATTTTTAAGCCACGTGCATGTGTGCAAGCGCATGTGCGAGCAAAACGCATGTGCAGAAGGTCGTACGCATGTGCGGAAGGTGCACGCGTGCTCACATTTTCGGTACTGGGGCAAACTGGTTGTTAAATTATGTGAGGCCCATCTCTGCTAAACAGCCACTGACATATTGGCTGAAAAACAAAAGATGCATCACTTTAAAATGGGCACAATTGTATATATAATTTGAAAATTCTAAAGTTATATCCTAATATTGGCGATATTAACTATGATTTAATAGAAATTTGTAACAAGTATTCATCCAATCCCATTTGCTGGTTTGCTTTAAATACAAGCTGGATAAATATTTGTTGGATGTGCTTTCATTTGGATTCTTGCACTAAGCAAAAGTTTGTACAGGAGAGCTTAAATCACTTCTTCAAACTCTGTGATTCTCTGAAATTACAGTTACGTTTTGGAGACCTATTCACTCATGGCCCAGTTTGGTTTCCAATTCCTTGTGGCTGTGTTTTCTTATTATTGTTTTTAAATTGGACTTGAACCAAGCAAGATATCTGAAGCAAAAAGAAGACTGATAACTGTAAAACTGAATATATGATTCCATTGAGTGGCCCCAGAATATCTGTGGCAAGAGAAGCGTCTAGAAGATTTTGGCTATTTCCTTGATTGAAATGGCAGTCTACCAGTTTGGAGGTAGTAAAACTGGCGGGAAGCCCCACCCACTGCCCCGGATGTCATTATCAGCTATCTGCGCATGCGCAGAAGCAAGGCGCCTGAGCAAAGCGAGCACGCACGTGCGATCCTGTTGCAAACTGGTAGTAAAGGTAAGTAGAACCCACCCCTGAGTATTCCTCATTAGTCTTCAACTCCCAGAATCCCCCAGCCTCACATGTTAAAGTGGCTGAGTTTTGAGAAACACTGCGCTAGAGTGATGTGACACTGACATGCCCCTCACCACAGATCCTTTCAAGGCTTGAAACATGCCTAAGCAGGCAATATTACGTGTGTGGATCCCCCACACATATATCTTCCAGAATTATGCCATAAGCATCAGTGGAATTAAAACAGCCTTTGGTTGTTTTGATATACCTTGCAACGCTTTTTTCAAAGCTGTCTCTTGCTGCAAATTAGGATTGGATTAATGTTACATCTGATGAATGCGCATGCATTTAGCTGCCTCAGCATGGCATTGGCATTTTGATAATTAGAAAGAAAATTAGACACTCTTGGGGGTCTCCCATGTGAAGATGATCCTAACTCCTAGGCAAATTTCTTATACTGGTCCCTTTCCCTCTCTCTCTCTCTTTGGAAAAAAAAATCATTAGCTAGACCTGTGAATACATGCGATATTTAAACCCCCAGTGAGAATTTTTATTAACAGACAAATATGCAAGAGTTCTTATGCCGCTTAAAGTGTAATTAACAAGCTTCTGAAGATTAAAGGCACATAATCATTGAAGAACAAGAGATGTGTGCACTTAATTTCTCTAATATACTGTGCACACTTAGTGGCACAGAAGAACAACTGGTGGGCCATTACCATGGATTGGGCCCCAGATAAATCTTGTGCTCTAGGCAAAACTACTTACCAGTATGTGGGAATTTTAAAGTACCATTACAAAAATCTAAGTTAGCTTCGGTGACTGTGTTTTTTGTGGCTGTGTTTTCTTATTATTGTTTTTAAATTGGACTTGAACCAAGCAAGATATCTGAAGCAAAAAGAAGACTGATAACTGTAAAACTGAATATATGATTCCATTGAGTGGCCCCAGAATATCTGTGGCAAGAGAAGCGTCTAGAAGATTTTGGCTATTTCCTTGATTGAAATGGCAGTCTATCAGTTTGGAGGTAGTAAAACTGGCGGGAAGCCCAAATCACACAAGCATAGTGTGCAAATAGAAAATTCTGCTATTTTCAGACCATTTGAAACCTTTATTCTAAACTATTTAATAGCCTTTCCTATTGAATCATGAGTTACGTTCAGTCTTTCCTGACCTGGTGCCTTCCAGATAATTGGGGGCTGGACCTCTCTACTCTTGCTACTTCATGTTCTCCAGAAGAAGTGGATTACAATTTCCACAGTTCCTTTGGAACTGGCCGTGCTCTTGGTCCTGATGGGAATTCTGAATTCAGAAAAGTCTGAAACTGCTGGAGGACGCCAAGTTGCTTTCCTCTAATTTGTAACTCGTATCTGAATCCTGGGAATTTCAGTCTCAATGTATTTTTAGTGCTTCCGCTAAAATATGCTTAATGCTTTTCCCTAGCACCACATTCATGCATCCAGGTGAAGAGCTATTCCACCTCATTAAGATAGCATTGAGCTTAGCAGACGCGAGAGAAATAGGGAAACACGGTCTTCTCAGCAATGTAATCAATAAAGCTATTAGGTAGCTCTAAAGATTTCACAGAAATTGTCAACAAGATTTCTTCTTACAGAAGCAGTCAGATGAAAATGGCTTCAAAAAGTTGGGGGATGCTGAGACAAGGTCAATGGCTTCTGAACTCATCCTGTGAAGCATTTCAGGCTATCATGCTATAATACAAAATAAAAATGGACAGCAAACCTGAGTAGAAATATGGAATTCTGAAACAGGCTTTTGTCATCTTCATCCAACTAGGAGTAAATCCCTGGGTTGTATTTGTATATGATCATTGTAGTTCAAATTTTGATTTTCTAAAAATGAGGTAGTGAGACCATTGGTGACAAACAATCATATCATAGCTATAATAGTGGCCAAAATTGTGGAAACCTTTTGGGAAAAGCGTATTTTCTAAAACTAGCTAAGGACACCACTTTTTCTTTTTGAGAAGTACCATAAAATTATATATCAATGGAAAGATAATTTAATCAAGAATGCAATGCAATAACTTTTATGAAGGATTTGCTATTAGAATAGCAGTTACAGTATAAAGAAGAAAAGTGAAACACGTAGAAAAAATGAGATATACAAAAATTATCACCATAGAAAAAAATGAGATATACAAAAATTATCACGTCAGTTAATAGTTGGATAACCTTTAGCATGAATTACGGCCTTACAACGTCTTCCCATGGAGTGAACCAAGTCTTTTAGTTCTGCAGCTGTTATAATATGAAACCAAGATTGAATGATTGCTTCTATTAACTGGGTTTTATTGCTGGGTCGCTTCTGACTAACAAGTTTCTTTAGTCGGCTCTATAGATTTTCAATTGGGTTAAGGTCTGAACTATTCCCAGGTCATTCCAGCAGTGGAATAGGATTATCTTGAAACTCCCCCCCCCCAAAAAAAGTGGTGTTATTAGCCATCAAACCTCAAAAATACACTTTTCCCAAAAGGTTTCCACAATTTTGGCCACTACTATACTTGATCAAAATCACAAATGTTGAACCAGCTCTTTTAATCTGCTTGAGACTGAGCTATATGAAAAGAGATTTGGGGTTTCAGAATGAAAGAAAATGGGGTGGTATAAACAGTTCTGCTATGCAATAACATGTTTACATAATCAGCCTGCCAATTCCTCTTAATCTGCTTTAGTGTAAAATATTGGCAAACTATCTCTGGTTTATTCTCTGGTTAAGTTAAAAAAAATGTGGCTTCTTCTTTAGCTTTATTATAGGTATGTCCATCTGCTGATTCTTTTCCATGTCTCTTTCATTCATCCTCCTGTACCTGCTTCCTACACATAGTTGAACATTATGTCATGTTAAATATGTTGAAAGGGCAACTTCAGACACAGTGACTCTTCAGAAATGTATAACTTAGCTATCACAACATCAGTGGGATATAAGGGATGAGGTGGCTCAGTGGGAAGACACTGAGCTTGTCGATCAAAAGGTCGGCAGTTCAGTAGTTCAAATCCCTAGTGCCGCGTAACAGGATGAGTTCCCGTTACTTGTCCCAGGTGCTGCCAACCTAGCAGTTCAAAAGCACGTAAAAAATGCAAGTAGAAAAAATAGGGATCACCTTTGGTGGGAAGGTAACGGCGTTCCATGCGCCTTTGGCATTTAGTCATGCCAGCCACATGACCACGGAGACATCTTCAGACAGCACTGGCTCTTCAACTTTGAAACAGAGATGAGCACTGCCCCCTAGATTCAGGAACGACTAGCACATATGTGCGAAGGGAACCTTTACCTTTACCTTTTATTCTCTGTCTCTTTCCACTATGTTCCATGCTCTGGAACATAACAAGGGAAATAAGAATCCCGAAATATCCCATTGTCCTCATGAGAAACCTATACACAGATCAGGAAATTTATTTCAAATGGAACATGACAAAACAGATTAGCTCTAGGTTGGAAAAGGTATACAATAAATATGTATAGTCTCTCCTTATTTATTCAGTCTTTAGGCTGAATATATATTGAATGAGGCCAGATAGGAAAAAGATGAGCATGGTTTTAAAGTTGGAGAAAGAAACATCAATAACCTGCTTTAGGTTATGCAAATGATCTGCAAGCTTTATTGATGAAAGTCAAGGAGCACAGTGAAATGATTTGACTAAGATTAAACAAAAAAAAAGACCAACCAGTGTTAAACTTGACTATGAAGATACTGAAATAAAAGGCTTTGACCATTTGGGACTGACATGAACAGTAAAGAAATTAACATTCAAGAAATATACCATTGATTAAAACTTGGTAAAGTAACAATGAAAAAATATCCAGATGCTGTGATGTATCTAGACTTACAAAGATCACAATTGTACAGGCCATGGTTTCCACTGTGACATTCTATGGAAGCAAAAGTTTGCCTTAAAAAAAACAGGATCTAAAATATATTGACATTTTTAAATTTTAGAGTTACTAAATACTAAGGCTAGTCAAGAAAACAGGCAATTAGACCATAGAACAAATTAATGTAGAATTTCACCTGAGACGTAAAAGATCAGACTCCAATTATTATACTTGGGACCCAGTTTGTAAAGACATAGTCCTCTTAAGAAGTCTATAATGATAAGATGGAAGACGAGAAAGATGATAGGAACAAGGAGAGGACGATTAGCAGCAGTGGTAATGATGCTTATTATATTGGCAAGGGGTCTGTTGGAAAACCTGAAGGGTCAGTTTGGGGATTGATCCAGAGGTGGTATTCAGCCGGTTTGGAGCGGTTCGGCCGAACCAGTAGTGGAAATTGCGGGTAGGCCCACCCACACGCAGACCCGCCCAAGCTCTATGCCATCCTATTTAGGCACGTTTTTGAGGCTGGGCACATGTGCGGAAGACGCGCGCACCAGCAAAGCACATGCACAAAAGGCAGGGCGCATTTATGGATGGGGCGCGTGCAAGTGAAGAGAGAGAGAGAGAGAGAGAGCGCTCACATTTGCGAACTGGTAGGGAAAGTTAAGTGAATACCACCTCTGGATAGATCATCTTGGAAAAGATCTATCTACTGTATTTTTCGGAATATAAGACGCACCTTTTTCCCCCCTAAAAGGGGGTGAAAATTTAGGTGCATCTTATACCCCGAATGTAGCCCCACCCACCCACTGGACCCCGCCCTTTGGCCTCTGCCTCCCAGCAGTTTACCTCCTTGCAGCAAGCAGCAAGAAGAAACAGCTCATTTCAGCTTCAGCACGGCCTAATTAGCACAAGTTGATTGGATCGACCTCCCGACTCTCAGCTGTTTTGCTCCCAGTTGTTTTGCACGGGCCTCTGCTGCTTGCTGCAAGGAGGTAAACTGTTAGAGCAGATTTTTTTTCCTTGCGCTAATCAAGCTATGCTGAAAACAAAAATGAAAGTAAAGCAGGCTGTTTGCTCTTTGCTGCAATGAGGCAAAATTGCTGGGAGGCAGAGGCAGATTTCTTTTTCTTGTTTTCCTCACCAAAAAAGGTAGGTGCGTCTTATAGTCCGGTGCGTCTTATACTCCAAAAAATAAGGTATGTGGTCCCTATGTGCCTACATCATTTGATGACACATAATCAATTGATCAATCAATTGCCAATTCTTTGTAGATTAATAAATTCAGATGTCTCTTTCCAGTCTTCCCAAGATAACTACCTGTCTGGCTCTCTGCCTGTTTTGCCTATCCCCAACATTCCATATAAGAAACCTATTGTCTGTTAAAGTTACAGAGTACTGCTTCACTACTCCTACTTGCCTTAAATTGTTATTTTCCAGGCGCAAACTGCTTCCTCTGACAAATGACCTGCTGTCCATGGGGGCTACAAACTCTGAGAATCATGGTGCAATTCAGATAGAGATCAGGGATAATCAGTCATAAACAATTCTGACTTTTTCATCATAATCACACTTATTTAATGCATTTCTTTGAAAATTTCATTTTGTTACATTCAGATATTACATTTTTAATTCTTCACAAAAATAACTGCCTTCTTTCTGGATATGGTATCATATTTTCAAATAATTCTATAGCTGACAGCCTTCTGCTATTTTTATTTTTCAAAAATTCCTAGGAGGCCACTGTAATGTGTGAAACAGTTTTAACGAACAGCTGAGCTATCTGTTGGTTCTACAGCTTGTTTTAATCTTGCATTTGAATGGAAATTGGAATAGAATCAGAGAAGAGCAAGAAGGATGATCAAGGAACCAGAAGCTAAGTCCTATGATGAGGGATTAAAAGAAGAGGGTATAATTAGCTTTCAGAAGAGAAGGAAGATTTATTTCACTCTTCAAATATTTGTATGGGTGTTAGACATAAGAAGAGCTTGCTGAATTAGGCCATGGGCTTTTTTTAAGCTCTGCATTCTGTGTTCATATTTTACCCAGCCAGATGCATTGAGAAGTTATCAAACCTGGAGGTCAATAACCCTTTCTACTATCACATCTCAGCAACCGATATTTAAGTATTTAATACATACTGCATTTATTAAGTGTTTAATAAAGCAGCATTTAATAGTGTTGCCTCTGATTCAGAAGGTAATAAACAGCCATCAAAATTAATAGGTTCTGATAACCTTGACCTCTCTCCCCCAAATTTATCCAGATCTCCTTTAAAACCATGCAAATGTGGCTGCTATTAACCTAAGAATTCTCCAGGTTAATTATGTAGTGAAAAAAGGTAGCTCCTTCTGTCAGTCCCAAATCTCCCTGCATTTAGTTTTAATGGATGACCTTGAATTCTAATATTGGGAAAGAAGGAGAATGTTATGCACATCTATTCTATGCATGATTTCATAGAGTTCAGTTCTGTTTCCTCCTACCCTCCTTGGTACTGAACTAAAAAGTACTAATTGCTTTCCTTACAGGGGAGTTTCTCCAGCTCTCTAATGGTTTTGGTTGCCCTCTTTTTGCATCTTTCTTAACTTTATAATGTCCTTTTAAAAATCTCTATAGGATATTCTAAGTTACTTATCTGAGAGGTCTCGATGTATCATTGGCTTTCATTCCTAGACACCCAAATATGAAATTTCTTTTTATACAAGAGTAACGTATTATCTTGGTATTTTCATTGCAATATCTCCTGTGACTCCAAGACCCTCCTGTTCAATCAGAAAAGATGCAGAACTGATTAAAGTATAAGTGAAGTTTGGATTTTTCATGCCCATCCATATGCTTCATTTTGTATCTGTTTGCATTCAACTGCACCTGCCATTTTCTGGCCCATATTATCTACTTTGGAATTCTCCACAATCACTCTTTGATTTTATCCTGACTAAAATCAAGTACATGTTACAATCAGATTGCCAAGATCAAGATACGTTCTCTATTACTCCTGTGAAGAGTAATGTATACAAAATAATAGATTTATATTATAGGAAGGCAGGTTCAGATTGAATTGTAGGAAGAACAATTCTGAATAAATATTTATTTCCCCTTTAGTAGGTGTGTCCAAGTGGCCCTGTCAGAGATGCTTTGATTTAGATTCCTGCACTGAATAGAAGGTGGGATTCAATGCCCTCGGATTCTAGAATTCTGCATCATAGATTTGGAAAGGTTAGAAAACTATACCTATCTATACACAGTGGCGGGTTGCTCCGGTTCTGTCCAGTTCTTTAGAAATGGTAGTAAAAGCGGCAGGAGGCTCCGCCCAACCACCCGGATGTCATAATTGACAATCTGCACATGTGCAGAAGCTTCGCATGCGCAGAAGCATGCGCGGTCCCCAGTGGTGGGATTCAAATAATTTAACAACTGGTTCTCTGCCCTAATGATTTCTTCCAACAACCAGTTCACCAAACTGCTCAGAAAGTTAACAACCGGTCCTCCTGAAGTGGTGCGAACTGGCTGAATCCCACCACTGGTGCTTCCATTGCAAATCGGTAGTAAAGCTAAGTACCATATTTTTCGGAGTATAAGACGCACCAGACTATAAGAAGAACCTACCTTTTTTTGTGAGGAAAAGAAGAAAAAGAAATCTCCCTCTGCCTCGGAGCAATTTTGCCTCATTGCAGCAAAGAGCAAACAGCCTGCTTTACTTTCATTTTCGTTTTCAGCATAGCTTGATTAGCACAAGGAAAAAAAAATCTGCAATTTATCTCTTTGCAGCAAGCAGCAGAGCCCTGTGCAAAACAGCTGAGAGCAAATCAGCTGAGAGTCGGGAGGCTGATCCAATCAACTTGTGCTAATTAAGCTGTGCTGAAGCTGAAAGTAGCTGTTTTTTCTTGCTGTTTGCTTGCAAGGAGGTAACTGCTGCAAGGCAGTGGCCAAAGTGTGGGGGCCAGTGGCTGGGCGGAGCTACATTCTGTGTATAAGATGCACCTAAATTTTCACCCCCTTTTGGGGGGGAAAGGTGGGTCTTATACTCCAAAAAATACGATAAAACCCACCCCTGTCTATACAGCATTGATACCTTTAAACTCTAATGTTGGAGAAGAATCCTGAGACTACCAGGGACAGCCAAGAAAACAAGCTGATGGTTCATGAGATAAATCAGCCCAGAGTTCTCACTCAAGGCACAAATTATACTTTATGCAAAGACCCAGCTCTCATAGAGAAGAATGCTGAGGAAGATGAAAGTGTAGAAGAGGATGGCCAGGAGCAAGGTGGATGGACTCAGTTACAGTGGTGATGGGTGCATCATTGGGACACTTGCAACAATGGGTAAGGGATTGATCGTTATGTAGAAAATCTATCTACGTGATCGCTAGAAGTAAAAAATGACTTGATGGCACATAACCCCTAACTTGCCCCCTTTAAGTTTTTTGATACTAACCTCATCACTGATCACTGGCTGTGCTTGTTGTGTCTGATGATTTCTGTTAATCAAAATGGAAGTAATCACTTTGGAAAGCTGTTGTAATTAATGCAACAGTATTAAAATCATGCTGTCTTCTAAGCTAGTCAAAATTTTATCTGGAGCTAGTTCCTACTCAGCAGTACTGTAGATTTGTGAGTCTCTGTAACCTAATTGCTAATAGAGATGTCACATTTTCTCAACAGAATACATATTCAAATTACCTGTGGGCTACTTCCTTTCAGAATAGAAGTTGGGAAATAATTGAGAGGAAGAAATGAATGCAAATACATATGACCAGACAGAATTATCTTAATGGAATGCTGTTTTGGGGGAGGGGGGGTGGGGGCCAGATGGAAATTCTTTCTTGGCAGTGAGATACTTCAACCATGCACTCTCATTATAAGTCAGTTTGACAGCAGATCTTCATCATTATCATTAGTTCCACAAATGTCTTCTGGCACTTAAATGAGAAATAGGAAACTCAAATGAGAGCTACAAATATAGAGAGATACAATAGGAATAGTTTATAGGAGAGGAGATGTGGACTGCCTGTTGAGTTTTGCACATGGCTGGTGGGAGAATAAAAATGGAATTCTTCTCAGAAAGATTTGAGTTTCATTCCTGTAATTCAGCAATGGTTAAATGTGCTACTTGGCACATTGGGTCAGTTCTCAAATAATAAAAGGTGAGACCAGGACAAAAAGTTAAAATTAAATGTAAAATAAATAAATGCATGGCATTATAGTTGATTATTCCTCATATATGTTCTTTCTTTGGTATTTTCTACAGATTAATTCTGGGAAAATATTACCAAAGTGGCCTGCACATTGCAATTTATGTAGGCGTGAGTCAATCTGACATTTTTAGGACCTTAAAATTAAACTGGAATTAATAAATTTCTTTAAAGCTTTCCCAATTTCACAAAACATAGGCCATTTTTGAAGTACTATTGGTAGCCACAATAAGGAGCAGCCCAAAAAAGACTCTATGAGCAATTTTCCACTCCCATGCGGGAAAAGGAATGGATGTTTGTAGACATTTTTCTGTTGTGGCATCAATTTATGGGCCTTTTTGTTTCTTGACGTTCTATCAACTCCTTTCTTATTAGACTTCAGAAAATTACTTAATACAAAACTGTTTAAGAGACCTCTCATTCACAAATAATGTCATCCTTTTTTCCTTGGTTATTTGATTTTTTTTAATTATGTTTATAGTTTTAACTGTTATCACTTTTATTGTTGTTGAATTTATTGTTGTTGAACATCTCCGATGGATGTTTTATTGGTGTGATAACTTGCTCCGAGTCTCTCAATATGCAACAGGCAAAACCAAAACAAAACTATCAATCAATAATCATTAAATATATTCAATATTGCCAGTGGTGAAATGTAAAATTTGTTACTACTGGTTCTGAGGGCATGGCTTGGTGGGGGGGATAATGTGACTGGGTGCACGTTGCCAACTTTTTTTTTTTTTTACTTTTAAAAGCATTTTTTCTACAACCTTAAGAGGTTGCAGAAAAAAATGCTTTTAAAAGCCTCTGACAATCCCAGCTGAGCCGCGCGATCATCAGAGGCTTTTTTCTTTTACTTTTAAAAGCATTTTTTTCTGCAACCTCTTAAGGTTGTAGAAAAAATGCTTTTAAAAGTAAAAAAAAAAAAGCCTCTGATGATTGCGCGGCTCAGCTGGGCATGGGGGGGGCAGGGATTTTTGCTACTGGTTCTCCGAACCACCCACCGCCATTACTACCGGATCGGGTGATCCAGTCTGAACTGGGAGCATTTCACTCCTGAATATTGCCACAGAACACAGGTTGCATACCATTGGTTTATAGTTTTTTATGTTCTCAGTGACCTATAAGTGCATTGCAAGAGGATTTGAAGAGATTCACTTGCCAAGAAAGGATCATAGACTCATCAAAGACGGTTGTGTTACTGTCTCTTCTGTCTGTTTCTTGCCATAATCTCTCCTTCTTACATTGATGAAAGGGTTCATGAGAAGGTGGTGAATATGAATATCACATCTGGCACATGATTAATCATCATTTGAAAAGCAGCAGTATATCCTATTACCACATAGCTCCGCATGGTCTGTTAGTCATACAGCCTTGCTCCTAACATTTCCTGAGATACCCATATTTACTTGAGAAACAGAATAATAACCCTAATTTGTGCATGGCGGGATGTTTATTTGTATGCATATGAGAGAGTGAGAGACTGAGATTGTGCAGAGAAATCTGCATCTCTCTGATGCTAGACTTTTCTCTGAACTTGGCAGTTCATCGTTTTCTAAGCCAGTGGATAGTTCCCACATGGTCTTTGATGTTCATCGATCTTCCAGGTGTCTGTGTGGTTTCTTTGAAGCACCAGACCCTGAGTGGAAAAAAACGTTCATGCAGTGTGCTGAGAGCATAGAAAAGAGCCTTTGTAAATCAGTTTAAGGTTAATAAAAGGTTAACATCCGGAATGTTTTTCTCCTTGTGTATGATCATCCTATAAAAGGATAAATACATTCCCTTTTATAGTGTAAGAATACTTGACAGCACTTTCGTTTATTTGTTTCCAGGAAATGGGAAAATGAGCATGTGTTTGTCTCTGTGTGCCATTTACATGGTTTGTCACAACTTTCTCACTTTTGCATTCTTAAATTCAAGTCATCCCATTTTAAGAGAAATATGAGACTTAAACGTAAACATATGCATCGTATGTATTTATATTAGTTTTGCCATAATGTAATCTGTATTTCTATACATTAGTTTGATTCACGATATCAGTTTTAAACTTTTTTATTCATGCCTTCTCGTAATTTTTTTAATATAAAATTATGACTCTCTTTTGTCCCGTAAAACTCAGAGCACGGACTTTTGAAGTATAGATAGATTTAATTTCACTTCCCAGTTTGGTGTGGAAAGCATGAATTAGGTAATTAGGTTAACTGAGAGTAAATAAAATCTGGGCTGAATGCATGCAATTCTCTATAACAGTGTTTCTCAACCTTGGAAGCTTGAAGATGGGTGGACTTCAACTTCCAGAATCTGGGAGTTGAAGTCCACCCATCTTCAAGCTACCAAGGTTGAGAAACACTGCTCTATAACAATCCTCCTTATGAGCAAAACAAAAGTTACTAGAAGCAACATGGTTGGAAACCTGAAGTTAAAAGAAACAGAAAAATGCAAGGTCAGGAATAGAAGTCATTGAGAAACATTTCTTTGAGATAAAAAAAAGTTTAGACGTAAAAAGATATAATATGATTATTCTCCTATTAACTGTTCAGCTAAGGCCAAAGGAGACACAGCATTTGCCTTGCTGCATTTCTCACTTATTGTTGTCTCTGTATGTTTATCATAGAGTTTTACAGTAAATACAATGGCAATAATGGCTTTGAAAGACTTTGAGAGGACTGTTACTTATTTGAAATCATCCAATAGGGGTGATAACTCACAACCTGCCATGCTTTGTAGACTATGGCTTCCCAGAAGAGTTTTGTGATGTTCAGTATCGCCAAGATTGCAGTCCTAAAATTCAGCAGAGAAGGCTGCAGTTTTCATCAGAGTAGAAGGAAAGATATCTTTAGCCCCCATATCTGTGGTGTTGTTAAAAGTCAACACAAGTTCATGCCCTTTTCAAAGGCTCAGAACCATTATAAAAGAAGAATGGAGGTTTTCCAGTCGCCCATCTTCAAGAATACCTGGACAAATGTTTAAATAGGCATATTGTAGTTCCTATGAAGGGACACAGTGGCTCAGTGGCTAAGACGCTGAGCTTGTTGATTGAAAGGTCAGCAGTTCAGTGGTTCGAATCCCTAGTGCCGCATAATGGGATGAGCTCCCATTACTTCTCCCAGCTTCTGGCAACCTCGAAAGCGCGTAAAAAATGCAAATAGAAAAATAGGGACCACCTTTGGTGGGAAGGTAACAGCGTTTCGTGTGCCTTTGGCGTTTACTCATGCCGGCCACATGACCACGGAGATGTCTTCAGACAGCGCTGGCTCTTCGTCTTTGAAACGGAGATGAGCACTGCCCCCTAGTGTCAAGAATGACTAGCACATATAAGCGAGGGGAACCTTTACCTTTACCTTTAGTTCCCATTATGGGGAGATCTCATTTGCCTCTTTTTAAATAAGTAATGGCTTTTAAATATGCAGATACAATGTTCATCATTCTGTTTCTTCTGTCTCTTTTCTTGGTGGTTTTTCCTTTGGCAATATAGCAATCTAGACAAAACTCACAATGCAGCTGACCTGTTTTTTAATGAGATGTATTATCTTAATCAATGGAACCCTATCACATGTAAAACACACTTTAACAAGGAGGAAATGTATATGGAAGTGAATTTGCTCAGAAATTGTGTTTGGCCTACAGGAGACTATTTTCTGGGCTGAACTGAATATTAAAACTGGAGTGACCCTCTCTGCAGCACACAGCAACTCTAGATTAACTAGTGAAGAGAACTGATGTATTTCCAAATCATTGTCACATTATATTATTGGCCTATAATCAACTGGACCAATAAAACATCCAAGAAATAGATAAGGAAATTGCAGAGGAGAGAAAGCTATTAGCTAATCCAGACCTCATTTTCAATTGTGTTTCTGTAAATGTCCACCTTTTAAAATGTGCTAAGCCTGATGATTTATTTCCATGAAAACCTCTCATTGCTTTGGGGATAAAGCATGTGTGTTCCCTACTCTATTGTCGTGATAGTTATTTGAATAAGATGACTTGGGAAAGCGTCCCTGCACTACCATGCTGAGGTTAAAGCTGGAAAGCAGTCTTTCATGTCTGATGTCAGAAAACCTGTGGATTAGACTAAATACCAAGACAGAAGTTACTGATTTTCAGCAGGATTTTCTTAAGCAGCTTAGCAAAGCCATCCAAAAAGCCTCTTGTGGCTATCAGAAGAATTGCCATTAACGGTAATGCCCATTAGATTAGGCCTGTAAAGTCAGAAGTACATGATGATATTCTTTTTTTGCCTGATTATCTTCTACTTTTCTCAACCCTGTTTCGAAAGTATTTGAATAGTTTTCTTTGGGGGAGCGGGGAGTGGACAGGAAGGTGTTAGTATGTTGTTCCATAGACTGGCTTTCTTTTCTTTGATCTTTATTCTTTGTGGCTTTGTGTTTTATTCTAATTTGATGATGCCACAGATTTTATAACCACAAGAGCAGCCCTTTAGCCAGATTAGTGGGGACTGCTGACTTCAGTCAGACTAATTTCTAGCATTTCTTTGTTCTTATGATCCCATTACCCATGTCTCCAAGGGTGTCTGCACGCTGTGATCCAAAAAATGAAGATAGCTGTAATGGTGTGACTGAACATGTATCTGTTTGTATATGTGGGTATGGATGTGGGTAGGTAGGTGTCACACACACACCTGCATCAGTAGTGGGTTGCCCCCGGTTTGGACCGGTTCTATAGAACCAGTAGTAAAACCGGCGGGAGGCTCCACCCACCGACCCCATCAGGAAGCTTCTGCACACGTGCAGAAGCGCAAGCATGCAGTCCCATTACAAACCGGTAGTAAAAGTAAGTAGAACCCACCCCTGACCTGCATGTTTCATTTAATCTATTCTGGTTCCCAGTTCATTTCTTAATCCAATCAAATGTATTGTACATTTCTTATCAACATATTCTAGAACATATTGGAAATATAGAGCAGTGTGATGGTGGGCAATTTTGGGGGTGGGGATGGGTGGGGAGGAGAGGCTGCCCTTAAGTTTGGCAGGAAGGATAGCTGTGGGTGGAGCAATGCTCATAGCTAGGCAATCACATCTTCTACTTTCTCAAGAGTCTGGACATTTATTTGGAGAAATTTAATTCCAAATGAAGTAATATATCACAATTGTAAATGTATGTATTGCAGCTCGAAAGACCGTCTTAAATTGTGCTCATCTTCCAGTGCCTACATGAAAATATGAAGATAGTTTGGGGCAGCAATGATAAAGAAGTGGCTTCCCATAGTTTCTTGTGAGATATCGTCTGAGTGCCAGATTAAGCATTAGACAGAAGTGTGCCACAGCTGCCAAAAGAGCCAATCCAATTTTGGGTTGCATCAGTTCAGAGTCAAGATTACTGAAAATGATAAAAGTGTGCTACATTATAGTGGTAAGAGCTCACCTGGTATATTGTGTCTGGTCTTGGTCACCATTGTCCAAAAAAGATTCTGAAAAACTGTGTTGGAAGAAACGTCCATCTGGGTTCAGTTCCAAGTGGGGAGGAAGACACTGGAAATAACCTATGGAGGCTATTTGGAAAGATGCTTTAATGGTGGACAGGACCACATGGGTTTTTTGGGTCCTGGACAAAATGAATGCATGGGTGAGAGAGAAGAGAGATTTATACTTTCTGTTGGGCTTTGAACTTGCTTCCTGTTCCTGTGGCAAGAAATGTTTCCTGATTGTTTGTCAGACTCCCATGCTTGGTTGAATCTTGCTGGGGGATGTAATCTTTCCAGGTGTCATGTGGTGAGATGGGTGGAGGGCTAATCATTTTATGTCCGGAGGGTGAAGGTCTTTTGTGTTGTAGATAAGATGGCCCGGCCTTTTGTCTTGTAAATAACCAAAGTAACTGCTGGGGGTAGGGAGCTGGGGCTGAGTTTCTGTCTTAAAATTTCTATTTCTCTTTTAGGGGAAATATTCTGCCTTTTTAATATTTGCTAGAATATTTCATTTTTCTAGGAGAGGGGTGGGTGCTAACCTCCTACAACTGGAAAAGGGTGCAGAGTAGAGCAACAAAAATAATATGGGATTGGGAAGGTAAATCCTACAAAGATCACTTAAAGGAACTTGCTGTGTTTAGCCTCAAGAAGAGA
Organism: Pituophis catenifer annectens; assembly: GCF_029215685.1. NCBI lineage: Eukaryota > Metazoa > Chordata > Lepidosauria > Squamata > Colubridae > Pituophis > Pituophis catenifer. The sequence goes on along the minus strand of NW_027256881.1, from coordinate 317,755,433 downwards.
AGATCAAGGGGAGAAATGATAACAGTCTTCCATAGGAAGATGTCTGTCATAGGCAGATATTCTGGATTTATTCCCAAGAGCCCCCAAGGGAAAGACAAGAGCCAATAGATGCAAGCTCTAGACACTGTGAGAGATCACAATTTGAAATAAGGACAAATTAAGAGTCCTTAAACAATGGAGCTGCCTGCCTCCTGAAGTTGTGGGTGCTCCATCAATGGAAGCATTCAAGAAAAGATTGGACCATCATTTGTCCAGGATGGACTGAGGATTCCTCTCCTGGCAGGGGGTTGATGATTCAACCTTCCTTAGCAAAATGAATCAAATGTTTTCTAATGAAGAATGACATTCCATTCACAAAGGTCCTTATTGCTCTTTCTAGACTGCTCTCTCTTGATCTTTTATTTATTATGTTTTGGAAGCAACTCCATGTAGAATAACTTGCAGCAAATAGGTACTTTTCATATCTCATCATATCTGAGAAATGTTCCATTCTGTTGAGCTAGAAACAAAATTGAACTAACATATAAAATAGGGAAATATTTGGGGGAAGACTGGAGATGTCAGGAGGTGGGAGTTTTGTTTCTTCTGTGGTCATTTGCAGCCAGGGTTAGGACTACCATTTTGTCCAAAGTGTTTCCCAGTTGCCTAGGCAACATAAGATGTATTTCCTGCATTTGTGTTTATGTTTTGCAGCAGAACACGGATACCAATACCAAATCCTGTAACTCACAAATAGATTTGTTTGAAAAAGAGAGTCCAGGCAGTTTTGAGATGACATATTACAAATTTTGAGATGCAATTTGAAAATATGAAAAAAGGCAGCAAAATAATCTTTTAGCTCACATTTCCTTAGAACACTAATACTCTTTCTATACAAAATGAGATTTTGCTTTTTTTTTTTTTAAGTGAACCAAGTAAGAGGCCATAATGGCTTCTGTGCAGCAAAGGGAGACATCTTGTGGATGAATTCAAAACTGACCATGAAAAGTGAACTTGCTATGAAATGGGCAACTTCATTACGGTTGCCTAAAATTGTGTAAGATTTTGTGACTCATATAAATATGTTCAAATAGGATATTGACTGGAACAGATGATTTTTATCTAGTTATTCGATTATTTTTCAAGCTGCTATCCTGCCTTTCAATTGATCAAAATGTTCTTAGCATTGCATTTAAGTTTAAAACATCAGAACAATATGTAAATGATTAATCAATAAAATGATAATGAAAATAAAAATTAAAGCAGTTTCTAAAAAAATGATTTGCTCAGCCATACTGTATGAGGAGTCAACTTATGACTGATTGCTTAGCAACTATTCAAAGTTACGCCCCCCCCCCCCAAAGGCCCTTAGGACCAGGTTCCAAAATTCTGATGGCTGCCCTCCCTCAGCCACATTATCATAATTCAGGCATTTGGCAACTGTCCTGTATTCACTGCCATGTTCAGTGTCCCACACACATGGCCACAGTTTATGACGTTTTTGCGAAAACAGGCATTACTTATAGTTTTGAGCAAAAACACCCATAGAGAGCCATGGTTCGCTTAACAACTGTGGATTCATTTAATGACCATGTGATTCACTTAACAACTACCACGAAAAAGGCCATAAAATGGGTTGGTCACTTGATGACCTCCTTTATGACAATCACAACTTGTGACCATAATGGGTAGGCTCCATTATGGTCCTAAGTTGAGGACTACCTGTATGCTGGGAGGCCCTTGTGGCTGGCAACTTCCTGGGATTTCAGAAACTATCACTGAGGAGCAGGGCTGGGTTCTACTTTTTTTTTTTTAATTTGATTTATATGCCGCCCTTCTCCGGAGATTCAGGGCGGCTTACAATGTGCTCAGCAACAGCCTTCATACTTTTTTGTATATTTATACAAAGTCAGCTTATTGCCCCCATAACTGGGTCCTCAATTTACCTACCTTAGAAAGGATGGAAGGCTGAGTCAACCTTGAGCCTTGGCGAGATTCGAACCTGCAGTAATTGCAGGCAGCTTGTCTTAATAACCAGCTTAATAACAGGGTGCCTTAGACCACTGTACTACCAAGGCTCTTCACTGTACTACCAAGGCTCTTACCTTACTTACCTTTACTACACGCACTCTCTTCTGTGCATGCGCAGAAGCGTTCTGATGACGTCGGGGTCGGTGGGCGGAGCCTCCCGCCGGTTTTATAGAACCGGTGCGAACCAGGGGCAACCCACCACTGCTGAGGAGGGACGATCTTGTCAGGGGGTCATCTCTGAGCCTCATGCATGCAACAAGAACACTGAAATGTTCTTGTTTATCTTTTAAGAAATCATAAAAAGTCCCAACAGACTTTTTGGTGAAATTCTTTTCCATTCGCCCTACCAATCCTTGAGTAAAACTGAAGTGCTACCTCATTTCATATGAATGCAGACATTATACAAAAGCTTCTTTGATGCAAAATGATATCTCTTTAAATCCTAAGGAATGGGTCTCTTGAGACAAACAATTTTTCCCTTCCATAGATTGGCATTCTCCTTCTCTAGATGGTAACAGTGATTTATCTATGGCAATGGTCTCCAGCCTTTTTTTGATTGTACATCTTTATCAATTTTTAAAAAGGGAGTATGCACCCCCCCCACACACATATAACTGTAAATACAGTTATATACAAATTGAAAGCCAGTTTGGTGTAGTAGTAGAAGAAGTAGCCAATGGCCAACCACTTTTGAAAATCCTTACTGAGAAAACTGCAGTCTCGAACAATAGGCATAATTTAACAAAAGGGGGAAAACTATATAAATTATATCCATATACTACTGTGCTATATATTATGTATAGTATAAAACACTAAGCCCAAAATAGAAAATGAGATGTGATGAGATAAACATGAAATAAACATTTTAACATTTTCTTCCTGCACCCCTATGGAATATCTTCTGCACACTCCATGTGCCCTCTTGTTTGGAGATGATTGATATAGGAAACAAACAAATTAGAACTCATGTTACAGAGCTGCTACCAAAATACCAACCCAATTCCAAATTCTGCCTCTCCTGATAATATTCAGAAACAGATATGCCTGTGTTATAACCAGGGGTGAAATTCAGCAGGTTCGGACAGGTTCTGGAGAACTGGTAGCGGAAATTTTGAGTAGTTCGGAGAACTGGCAAATGCCACCTCTGGCTGGCCCCAGAGTGGGGTGGGAATGGAGATTCTGCAGTATCCTTCCCCTGCCATGCTCACCAAGCCACACCACGCCCACCAAGCCACACCCACAGAACCGGTAGTAAAAAAAATTGGATTTCACCACTGGTTATAACCTTTAGTGATTTGAAGCAAGCAAAATGGTGACAGTGTTGATAGTCTAAATCCAAAGAAGGGCATACAGGATTTGATGACACATTTTCAGATGTCCTGGTAGTTAAAATTCAGAGCAGGAAGAGAAAGAAATGGACAAGTATGTTACTCAGACTAAGGAACCATGATGGGAATTCTTTACATAATCACTGTCAGCGTCCCAGCATTGACATATATAAGGAGAGGAGAAGCTTGAACTTTTGCCTACTTAATTCCTTTGAAGATTCTGTCTCCTCGGAGATGGGAGGAGGGAGACATTCCTGTGATCTGACGGAGAAGGAATGAGGAAAGTGGCTTGGAAGATAGCCAATGAGATGCAGAGAATTGTGGATCGGAAAGGGAGGGATTGGGGGGCAAAGGTCAGTTCTGACCGCGAAAGAGCCAGGGACAGATCACTATGCTCAATAAAGAGAAAATTTCCTTAAAGATCGGCAGTTTGGAAATTCCTTTATTTGAGATAGCATCGAAACCTGACAATCACATTGAACCATCACCTGATCCAGCCAGATAGCTGAGGTCCATGACTGTGTTGGCAATGAAGTACAGCAAACACCACATCAGTAACTTTTGTAATTTAAGAGATTTTAGTTGGCATAGGAAATGAAATCAGTCTAGTTACCATACCCTAAATTCCATTGTAGTTTATGGAATTGTAGTTTATACTGAAGTAACATCCATCAGCCATGGTATAACTTGCTGTTGGGAAACTGTGTAGGGTAAACATCTTGCCTTATTAGTTGCTATTGGAAGAGGGTAGAGTATTTTGGTGGATAGAGTTTATGATAATCCACATTCAAGCTCCAAAGCTCATTCTTCTGCCCTGATGGCTGAGATCTTTGCATTCAATCAAAGCTGTATCCTCTGAGGCAATGAACTTTGCAGCCTCCACGGCAATGCAATCCTGACAAGTTGTGTTGCCAATACCAACGACATTTAAATGGATTCTCCATTCTTACTTTAGTAATAGCAAAAAAGCAAAAAGCAAAATCTCTAATTTCCATATTTGCCCAGCAGCAATACATACATTTTGCTTAATATGCCTAGCTAGGATGACTGATTATTGTTTCTTCTTATCTGGCACCTACAAATCTTTACTAAACACCAAGTTTTGACAAGCTACCTGATAATCATAAGCCAAAGACTTTGTGGTGATAGGTGTTGTTGTGCTCATGATTGATGCTTTGTTTCCTGAAATTAAGAAGTCATAATTAACGCATCTCGTGCCATGGGCTGAAAGAATCATTTTGACAGAAACATCTTGCATGCAGACACAGAGAGAAGAAAGAATTTATTGCAGTGTAGTGACAAAAATGCTTTCCCAAATAAGAAATATCAGTCAAAAAAAAAATTATTCAATTACCCCTGTTGCATAGATGTCATTGGAAGTGATATCTGTATTACACTATAATTCCATTTTTAGACAATGTAGAGTTCAGGCACAGGGGATTTGTTTTAGCACCTGTTTACAGCTAAGAATCAGGCTAGAATTATTCATTTGAGTTCAATAAAAGAGAATAATGCTTTGGAGTTTTTCATTTACATTCCACCATTTGTTACCTGAATGTTCTGCTTTCAATAAAATTGTATCTTCACTTAATTTCATATACAGGATCCCAGTAGGCCGAATGTTGTGCAGACTCTGAAATTTGGTAATCCTAGGGCAGTTTTAACCATGGTTTATTTATTGGCAAACTTTTTATTTAGTGGAAAACATACTTTTTATCAGTCAATAGCATTTCATTCTAAGGCATTAAAAGAATCATAAGGCTGATCTTAAATGGACTCCAGGGGATGGTAGACGACAGGAAGGCCTGGAGGAACGTTGTCCATGGGGTGATGGGTCAGACACGATTTTGCAACTAACAACAACAAAGACTGATTCATTAATAATTATACAAATATATAATGTAAATGTCTCATAATTATCTTAAACCAAGGGTTTGTTTCATTTTACTTTTTAAAGTAAACTTCAGCTATCCAAAAATTTCATCTTTTCAGTCTTGGTTCTGCAAAATGTCAGAAGTTACCAGAAATATCAAACATATAATTTACCCCTGATCAAATAGACCAACTTTATACTCCTTACTTTTATCCTTCACGATTTTGGTCTATAATTTGCCCCAGTGATGTCACAGATTTTGAACTTTCATCAACTTTTGACATTCCAAAAGATTCTTCAGATCTTTTGTAGTATATCTAGTATCTAGTATTCCATACGAGTTCTATTATATCTATGTCAGGTATAAGTTGCTTTTTAAAATCTGCCTTAACATCTTCTAGAGGTTTAACTATTGGAACCTGCATGCTTTCTGGGATATCTCAGTCCATTTTTTAAAAAAGACTCTTTATGACACTAAAAATGTATACTGGGATTTTAAAACCTTAGTTTAAACATTGATTGATGCACTCCCACCCCTGCTTTTAAATTTCTGATTCTAGTGTCTATTTCTGACATTCAGAGAATCTCCTAATATAGACTTAGTTACATTTCAGTCATTTCCCATGGGCATATTATTTAATTATATATTTCTTTAAAAAATTTCCAAAAGTACAAATATTCCAAATTACTTTGCTGTCGTAGTTTGTTTATAACTTTCTTAAATCAAAATCTTTTTTTTTTTTTGCTTTTTGCCAATTTATTTTTAAGTCTCAATTTAAAATACATTTAGTGAATGACTCTGAACCTATTTGGCCACACTTGGAATATTGCATTCAGTTATGGTCGCCACGATGTAAAAAAGATGTTGAGACTCTAGAAAGAGTGCAGAGAAGAGCAACAAAGATGATTAGGGGACTGGAGTCTAAAACTTATGAAGAACGGTTGCAGGAACTGGGTATGTCTAGTTTAATGAAGAGAAGGAGTTAGGGGAGACATGATAGCAGTGTTCCAATATCTCAGAGGTTGCCACAAAGAAGAGGGAGTCAAACTATTTTCCAATGCACCTGAGGGTAGAACAAGAAGCAATGGGTGGAAACTAATCAAGGAGAGAAGCAACTTAGAACTAAGGAGAAATTAGTTAGAACAATTAATAAGTGGAACAACTCCTATTCTATTCTATTCTATTCTATTCTATTCTATTCTATTCTATTCTATTCTATTCTATTCTATTCTATCTCCTTTACCTGTGCTATATACATGATTTAGATTTAGATTTAGATTTAGATTTAGATTTAGATTTAGATTTAGATTTAGATTTAGATTTAGATTTAGATTTAGATTTAGATTTAGATGATTTCTCTGTCAGGTCTCCCCTTACTTTTCTTCATTCCAAGTTCCTTAATTGCAGGGGTGAAATCCATTTACCTTCACTACCAGTTTGCAAATGGGAACAAGTGAGCGAGCATGCATGCACAGAGCATCAAAAACGGGACATGATGACATCTGGGCTGGTGAGCGGAGTCTTCCACCATTGGCGCTACCAGTTTGCTCGAGTCAGATAGAACCGGCTGCATTTCACCACTGCTTAATTGCTATTATCTTTCTTTGTCCACCAATTTTTGCACTTGTTCTAGCTCTATAATGTCTTTCTTAAGATGTTGTGCCCACAGCAGTGGGGAAAAAAATCTGGGTAAGTTTCAGGTTAGGGTTTGGTGTCCTACTTATGACAGTTTAACATTTTACCTATAGAACATAGCAGTAGCAATAGCAATAGGACTTATATACCGCTTCACAGCCCTCTCTAAGCAGTTTACAGAGTCAGCATATTGCCCCCAACAATCTGGTTCCTCATTTTACTGACCTCGGAAGGATGGAAGCAGGGGTGAAATGTTCCCAGTTCAGACCGGATCACCTGATCTGGTAGCGATGGAGGCAGGTGGTTCGGGGAACCGGTAGCAAAAATCCCTGCCCCCCCCTGCCCAGCTGAGCCAAACAATCATCAGAGGCTTTTTTTTTACTTTTAAAAGCATTTTTTCTACAACCTCTTCGGCCAAAAAATGCTTTTAAAAGTAAAAAAAAAAGCCTCTGATGATCGCACGCCTCAGCTGGGATCGTCAAAGGCTTTTAAAAGAAAAAAACCCTTTTTTTTTCTTTTAAATGCCTCTGATGATCCAAGATGAGTTGCCTGATCGGCAGAGTTTTTTAAAAAAGCCTCTGACGATCAGGCAACTCAGCTGGGATCATCAGAGCCTTTTGAAAGCATTTTTTACAACCTCTTCACCAAAGAGGTTGTAGAAAAAATGCTTTTAAAAGAAAAAAAAATTGGCCACGCCCACCCAGTCACATTACCTCCCCACCAAGCCACGCCCACAGAACCGGTAGTAACAAATTTTAGATTTCACCACTGGACGGAAGGCTCAGTCAACCTTGAGCTTGCTGAGATTCGAACTGCCAAATTGCAGGCAGCCTGCAGGCAGCAGAAGTAGCCTGCAGTACTGCATTCTAACCACTGCACTACGTGGCTCTTAGAGGACAGGAATAATAGGCAACTGCTACTCGGCAAGAAAAAAAAATAGTAAATACTGTCATTTACCCCTCAGGCAAGGAGGAGGAGCCATTTCTCTCAAGGGCTGTTTATCAAACCTATATGCCACCTGATTCTCAATGACTTTGGCTATGATATTAAAGATGGGAGAATTACTGGAGCAAGAACTAGTCTTCCTGATCATTGAAAGAAGATCAGCAAGTAGCAGTGACTGCTACATCAAACTCAATAGTATGGATTTTTGAAGCTTTAGAGACTTGGCAACTGCCCAAATCTACTGACCTCTAACATAGCCAAAAAGGAAAGAACATAGAGCTGACTTTCATATTTGATTTTGGAAAACAAGACAAGCTCTTTTGATCTTCCTTTTTTTAGGGGGTGGGAAGCAGTTTATGTGTATCTGTGTTTCATTATTCTTGAACATACAGGATATTTTATGCCTGTAAAACAGTCATGATAACAGTTAAAGTAACCTGGAAATTAAGCAAGGTAACAGAGGACCCCAAGTTAGCCCAACTCCAAGGTTTGGAGCAGTAAACACAAGTTTCTTCTATCTGAAAATTCTGCCACCTGGGAAAGTGTGGCTTATAAATTAACAGTGCCTTTCAGTACAGATGTGTTTGATGTGCGGGAAGGAGAGAAAGCCAATCAAGATGTTTGTTCCAAATCAATCCACAGAAAAATTAAAAGGTCTGCAAATATGATCAGAACAAATATCAGACAAGGAACAGCAGATGGTAAGTTGGCACAGTTCTGTATGCCTAAATCACTTTTGGAAATCTTGCAGGAAAAGATTCTTTAATGAAGAACACTTCAAAGCAGCCCTTGAAAGTGTTGTATACCACACCTCATGGCTTTGGCACAGTAGCATGAACATGAAGCTATTCAATACTGGTAGTCCTCAAATTACAACAGTTCACTTAGTGACCATTTGAAGTTACAACGGCCCTGAAAAAGTGACTTATGACCATTTTTCAGACATATGACTATTGCAGCATCCCCATGGACATGTGATTTACATTTGGATGCTTGACAACTGACTCACATTTATGACAGTTGCAATGTCCTGGGGTCATGTGATCACCTTTTCCAACCTTCTGACAAGCAAAGTCAATGGAGAAACCAGATTCACTTAACAACCGTGTTACTAATTTAACAACTGTAGTGACTCACTTAACAAATGTGGCAAGAAAAATCATAAAATGGGGCAAAACTCACTTAACAAATGTCTCACTTAGCAACATAAATTTTGGGCTCAATTGTCGTAAGTTGCAGACTACCTATACCCTAGAAAACCACTATTCTTTAAATCAAACTATGAGATTTGACCTCATTGGTATCAGATCTCCTATCTTTTCAAACAACACCTATTAAATGAAGGAATTGTGATTGGTTGACATCAGAGTTCAGTGGGTCAAAGTTGGTCCAACTCTGTTCAACTCTCCATTTGTGATAAATTTCTAATCCTCTAAATGTGTGCTCCAATTTTAAAATTAACAGCTCATAATCTCATTTCATTAGATTAGACCTAGTGAACACAAATCTCATGTCCTTTACAGGAGAGAATGTAAGAGGAGATATCAGATATTCTAATTTTAAAGAAGTCTCATTATTAGTTCACTGATACTTTTAAACTCTCCAAGCCAAAAAAAAAAACACACACCACATTCCAAGTAGAGATGTATCATGAACTCAAATATTTGTTTTACTACCTTTTAGGAATAACAAATAAAAAATGGTAGATGGTGTATGTGTTATTTCGATGGGAAAACACATGAAGGGTAGATAAAAGTAGATTGGGTTTTATAGGTAGCTCTTATTCTTCTTATAATAGAACAGAAGGATAGTAGTACTTTACTGTAGCATTAAAAAATCAAATCCCAACTGTCAATTGTACACAAACACTGTCATACAAAGAAATAGTTCTTGCTAGCAGTTGCAATTTATATCTGTTGGGTGATGAATTGTAGTCAGACAGGTATCAAGACATCCATCAAAAATTGCCAACTCTATTCTATTGGGGATGTAAGATTTGAGAAGCAACAAAGACTGATATCAATGAGCATTCCAACACACTGGTGCTACATACGTATAACAAAAGGATTGGTCAGCAGGGCATCAGAATAATTTAGAAATAAAGGATGTTGAAGGTTGCATAAACAGGATGGAAATAGCATTCCTTAATCAGAATCCTATGTTAGAAGAGATCCCCAAAATAACAGAATAACAGAGGTGGAAAGGACCTTGGAGGTCTTCTAGTCCAACGCCCTGCTCAAGCAGGAGACCCTATACCAGGGGTGTCAAACTTGATTTCATTGAGGGCTGCATCAGGGTTGTGTTTGACCTTGGGGGCTGGGGTGGGCATGGCCAGGGTGGGCGTGGCCAGCTCGATGTCACTTGTGTCGGGGGCGTCTGCGGTGGCCCAAGTGCTCTGCCAGCGAAAATGGGCTCCCAAGCTCCATTTTTGGCTGCAATGGCCTCCTGCAACCCTCTGCCAGTGAAAACAGAGTGGCCCTCCTGAGCTCCGTTTTTGCTGGCAGAGACACCGGGGGCTAGTTCTTCGCTGTTTCCAGGGCAGCCCCACGGGCCAGATCTAAGCACCCGTGTGCTGGTTTCAGCCTTTGACTTTGACACCCCTGTCCTATACCATTCTGTCCTTTCTCTTCTTAAAAACCCATAGTTATGGGGCACCCATTATTTCTGGAGGCAAGCCGTTTCACTGATTAATTGTTCTCATTGTCAGGAAATTTCTCCTGAAATCTTCTCCTTAGTTCTAGGTTGGCTCTCCTTGATTAGTTTCCCTTTATTGCTTCTTGTTCCTCCCGGTTCGGTCCAGTTCGGCCGAGCTGGTAGCGGTGATGATATTATCCAGATATGACGTCACCGAACCGGTTCTCCCCCCCCCGCCCCCCCCACCCCCCTACCCACCCACGTTATTCTTACCTTTTATTTGGTCCCACCCCCAATCTATTGCTGCCTCCTGAGTCCCAGCTGATGACTAGAGGGAAAAAAACTGTTTAAACTCTTGCCACGGGGCTTCAAAGGGCCGTCCTACAGCTAATCAGTGTTAAAAGCAAACAAATGAGTCGGGTCATAAGTGCGAGGACTGGTCGTAAGTGCAAGGACCTTCCAGAAATGACTCTGACCAGCTAGCCACGCCCACCTAGTCACATGACCTCCAAGCCACACCCACAAAATAAGCCACGCCCACAGAACCGGTAGTAAAAAAATTTAGAACCCACCCCTGCTTCCGGTGCTTTGGAAAATAGGTAGGCACCCCACTCCCCACTCTTCTTTGTGGCAGCCCCTATTGGAAGATTGCTACTCCTAGTCTTTCTTGTCATTAAACTAGACATATTCCATTCCCGCAACCATTCTTTATATTTTTCAGCTTCCAGTTCCCTAATCATCTTTGTTGCTCTTCTCTGCACTCTTTTTGGAGATTCAATGTCTTTTTTATATCATGGCAATCAAACTGGATGTAATATTCCAAGTGCGGTTATAAAGCAATACTAAATGTTAATGTGGTTGTAATTTCCCCTTTTTTGTTTAAACAATGAGAAAAACTCTATTTGTATATGCTTTGCATTTGACTATTAGAATGGGATTATCTTTATTTAAATAAATACAGAGGCAATTTCAACTCCACTTCAGATCCTATGCCTGTTTTTTACTGCTTAATTGTTGGGAAATGTTGAAAGAATATGATACAATCAACCTTCTCAAAATGTCATATTCTCCTTTTCCTTCTATGGAAGAAAGAATTATTTTCCTATATTCCAGGCACTCTCATCCTACATCAGAAGTAAACTATGGAGCAGGTTTCACTGAAACGTCCCTCAGAGGCTGTCAGATTCTCTTCCAACCATTTTTCTTTTCCTTTCTTTTAAAAATTATTTTGTATTTTTTAAAAATGGATGCAAAACTTCCAACTTTAGGTTTACTTCCACGCATTCTCCTCCAAGCATTAAAATGGTGGCTGCAGTCCAGGGTTTTGTTTGGACGTGTGTTTTTCTATCCAGAAAAATCACAAAGGGAAGCTGGGACAGTAAAGGCTTTGGGAGGCTAGAAAAAAATGAGGGGAATAACCATACCAGTTTGGCTCTTGAGAAATTTGTGTTTTATAATTCACAATGGCTAACATGTCAGCCATGTTATTAAGTTATTAAGTCCCCCTTCTCCATAACAGCCCTTTTGCTATGGGGTGAATAGTCCAAAAATTCCCTACTTTTTCTTCTACATACTTTCACATATGTAGCTGTCATATCTGAATGTATCTATGACCTCTGAGCAAGCTCTCTTCATGAACCCTGTTCCCAAAGCAATAGTGCTAAGAAATAGGCCATTACCACTTTTAAACTTATGTTTCTGTAAATTAACATTGAATTTAATGATGTGTATGTACCCAAATATTTATGCTACAGATCTTTAGTCTGTAATTATGCCATTCAAAGACATACAGTGAAATAGTTAAACAGAGAACAGATCTTGACCAGAACTTCCCTCAAATGGAATACTGTTGTGACAAAGCAAGAGTCTGCTACTGGATTAATCAAATATGGATTGATTACAAGAATACACAAAGAACATATATATAACAGTTAATGCCTCTGAAGATTATCCAGCTGTATAGGAAGAAAAACTACCAGAGGAGACGTTTAAGAGAGAGTTGCCACCTAATAAACAGAAGGGAAGATACAGGGTCCTAAATAAAGCCACAAAGAAGAGGGAGTCAGCTTATTCTCCAAAGCACCTGAGGGTAGGAGAAGAAGCAATGGGTGGAAACTAATCAAGGAGAGAAGCAATTTAGAACTAGGGAGAAATTTCCTGACAGTTAGAACAAGTAATCAGTGGAACAACTTGCCTCCAGAAGTTGTGGATGCTCCAACACTGGAAGCTTTTAAGAAGATGTTGGACAACCATTTGTCTGAAGTGGTGTAGGGTTTTCTGCCTAAGCAGGGGGTTGGACTAGAAGACCTCCAAGGTCCCGTCCAACTCTGTTATTCTAAATAGACAAATGCAGGGTCTAAATGGCTTTTCTTGATGATGCATGGATGAGAGATATGTATTGGAACAGCAGAGATAAATGTGGAGAGGAAGAGAAATGCAGTGATTGAAATGTAGATATGCCTATTCTAGTTCCAAATAGCAAAAGCAAAGTTCTTTTACTAGACAGGGCCCGGTGCTTAATAATTTATTTCAGCTGATTCAATTGTGGATCATGTAGTAGTGTCTGGGATTCACAAATTCCCTTTGTGTCTTGCAGAATGAGGCAAAATTGGAGACTGAAGGCCTATAGAGCTGTCTTAATTTTCCTTGTGTTGCATGATTCTGGAGGCATGTTCAGGCCTAGTCATCCACTACACAAGTTTTGGTTCCTATCAAATTTCAGTAGAGAATTTATTGCTCCTTATCTTAGGGTTATGCATATTCAACACTAAAGGCCAAAAATTTTTCACTCTGCCTTATCAGTCAGATGTCAGATGGCACTTTGAGATGAACTGGTGGGAGGTATGGTTCTGCTTGTTCTGGCACAGATATTGCAATAGCACCTGTCAATATTTGCATTATTCATTACTTGTCCATTTGGTGCTATTTATTAGCATTTTTATTGCTGGTAGATTATGTACTTCTGAGAGATCTAAATGCAATTATCAACATATTTTCTATTTCATTTAGCTAATCCATTCCAGCAACAGATGTTCACATGATCACAACATTTTGAGAGAGGTGTGGAGGAGGGAGGGAGAGAGAGAGAGAGCCCAATCGCCATCTTCTCACTTGGCATATTCATGCCTTCAAATTAATTGCAAAATGTTAATAAGTATTCTAAAGATGGAGGTGGCCCATAAGCTTCATTTACAACACTGAATGAAGACACTGATTCAAGTAACAGGTGTCCTATTACAACCTAGTGAATAACAGTAACAATTTCCCAATCCCATTTTTTATTTACACGCTTGTGTGTTTATAAGCAGTCTTCAGCTATTCGGCAAAATAAACTGGCCTTGAATTGGCCTTGGATCTACCATTAATTGCATTGAAAATAGGATGATACAACATTCCTTGGCTGGACGATACCTACTCACAAGAATCCATCAAGTATTTGACTTCCAAATGACCAGATATATGTATAAGGAAGCCAAAGGCCTCTTTAAATTTTACTAAGATTTTATTTTTAAGTGTATGCATTTTTGCAGAGTTCAGGACTCCTTCCTTCTAGGAATTGCCAAAGAAGAAACAGTTTTGCAAATCTATCATGTAAGCATGTAAAAGTTAAAAAATGGTTTATCTACGGGACCGCCTGCTACCACCAATAGCCTCCCATCGGCCAGTACGCTCCCATAGAGAGGGGCTCCTCCGGGTGCCGTTGGCCAAACAATGTCGACTGGCAGCCCCTAGGGGGAGAGCCTTCTCTGCGGGGGCACCTACGATCTGGAACGAGCTCCCCCCGGAGATATGGAGGATCCTGGATCTGCACACCTTCCGTCGCGCGCTTAAGATTTTTTTATTTCATCAAGCTGGCCTGGCCTAAATCTTCTCCCCTTTTAAATATAAATTTTAAATATAAATTGTAATTTGTTTTAAATTATAGGGTATTTTAAATTCAGCCAAATTATTTAATTCGTTTTTAATCTATTTTAAATTTTTGTATTTATGTGTTTTATCTTGTGGCTGTTCACTGCCCTGAGTTCTTCGGGAGAAGGGCGGTATAGAAATGTAATAAAATAAAATAAAATAAAATAAAATAAAATAAAATAAAATAAAATAAAATAAAATAAAATAAAATAAAATAAAATAAAATAAAATAAAATAAAATAAAATAAAATAATAAAATAAAATAAAAAAGAAATTTTGAAAAAAGTTTTTTTTTAAAAAAAAGAAATCCTTCTGTTGGATACCTTTTTTTTTTTTTTCATTTATTCACTCCTTATTCATCAGTGGTCATTGGAAAACAAAATGGGCAGCTTGTTAAGAAAGACCATGGTTTTGCCAGAGTTTAGTTTCAGTTGTTTGGTATTATACTTTCTTTGAGCATTTTGGGAGAAAATATTCAAGGCTGCTGATTTTTGTTGACCTTCCTTATGGACTATGTTTCCTAAACATGTTTCCTAAAACTTTAAAGGAGCAAGGGGCCCCACCTGTACTCTCAGGGAGATGAAAGAAAAAGGCACAAGGTAAGGGTATTGATGCAAGAGAGAGAAAGGAAAGTATCTTGGAGGGTTGCAACAGCCCATTGTGTGTGGAGCTGAGACCAAAATAATTGGTAATCTGAGCAAAGAGACTTGAAGCTATTGCAATTAAGAAAGGAATAGCTGAACCTTAAAATCTCACAAACTTTCCATAGGTGCACACCAGCTATAGCTATCCAGAAACCAGTATAATAATTGTTTTCTCCCTCCTGTGCACAGATAAGGACTGAAGGCTGGAGAAGCAATTTAGTAAAAGGGAACAATTATAAGTCTACTTGAAACTTCAGCAGCACCTACTGAAGTGTAAGGGCTGGAAGGTAGAGGATCGTACAGGGCCAAGTGTAAAGTGAAAGGATGTGAAGCCCTGAGTAAAAGGAATAGGATTTCTAGTCCTTAAAAGCAAAGATTAAGAAAGAGCTATAGTAATACTGCTCTTATTGCTGCTAAAGGTAACTACAGGATAAAAGGAAAACTTATGACTTTGTTAAGTATTGCCACTTTTTACTTGGTAGCTATAATAGTATCACTTATAAATACATTATTGGGCACAGGTAAGAAATCAATCATATATATTAGGCTTCATACATTAGAAATGTATGTTTTGCATAATAAATCAACCTTCTGTTCATAACAAAGGAAACATATTCGGCCTTCTGGTCTGTGGTTTGTACCATAACGTCACTGGAACCCTTTCACAAGTAAGCAAACCCATCAGATTTTTAAGTGCTTTGAAATACTGTCGTCATACATTAGACCTTAAGGATATAGTAACACAAGAGCTTGCCTGAATATTGAGGAAAATTAATTCAAACAAACAATTATGCATCACCTCTGAATGGCTTCTCCTCACTCCTGTGAATTTGTGGAGTGGAAGAAGAATTGCAAGTACAAAGGCTTGATATCTGGGAGGGCTGAGTCCATTTACTTTTTCAGTTGGAAGAACAAGCAACTTGCATTTCACTTTGCCAATATAAAGTAGGACTCTTCCTATTAAGAGAGGGGGGAAAAAAACCAAAGAAACCTCATTGGTATGCTACACAAGAGCTCAAGTATTCAGTGAAGGTGGAAGATGAGGATGCCCTTGGCATGTCAGCAAATTGGTAATTGTTCCAGTCATGATTTGCTCTGACACACATGCTAGAGGAATTAAACATCAGTTTCCAACAGGTATGCTTTTTGCTAAGATGCTATTTAACTAAGTGCTATCTTCCTTGCCCTTAAATGTTACCAGTGGCTTAGAATGCATAGCATGGCTACCTTTGAAAGAATTTATAATTTAGTATCATTATGAAGCAATTTTCCTGTATTTTAATTATGCTGAAATAGTGGAATTAATGCCTTTTTTCTGCATTCTATACGGATCTCTGATGGAAACTGCAAATCCTCCTTTTTAGGAAGTAATGCCATTTTTCCTAACAATGCATGTGTTGCTCTCTGCCCACTTGCTCAAGAAACATCCTTAGCTGCTTTTCCAACTTGTGTGATGACTCCAGTTGTGTCTCACTTAATTAATCTCACCAGCCATGACCTTCTGCCCCATGATGGTGCCATAATACTCCTTTGTTTGATATTTGTCAGCAAATGCACAAATAAAGGGAGAAGTGAAAGATTGCCCTATATATCTGGTCTAAGTCATGTAAGGCTTTGCTTGTCAAGTCCACACTATGATTTTGAGCAAATTAAGTCATAAATCATTGCTTACAATGGGGTGATCCAACAGAAGTTATAAACAAATTTGAGGAGGGTCACAAATCTTTTGATCTTGCACATGCATAGCAGGATCACTGTCAGAATGTGTTCCCATTCTGCTTGATAAGCCACCAGTTGTTCATGAATGCAGGAGAAGACCTCTGACAGACTGCACTCCTGTTTTGCCTGCCCTCCTAGATAAACCATAACCCAGCTATTGGCAGGTCAGGAGAGTTTGTGCAGAAAGAAAATAAGTTGAGACTTATTTCTTTTTATTTTTTTTATCTCAAAAGTAAATCTGACGTAGAATTTAACTCAAATTGGCAAACATTCCTTATAATTCATTACACAGGTATCTACCAGACCCACAATTTTATATTTTAATGTTATAGGATTTATAAATAAGAAAAGATCTTATTACTGTGGATGGAACTTATTGCAGTCCATAATTTCATTTAATATTTTTGTCTATGTTAACCTTAGTTCCTGACATCTTTGCTATGCTTAGAACTTAATAGCTTAAGCTTTTAAAATGATGCATTGTATTCAGTCGATTACTGGAAAATGTCTATGACATTTGTAAATCCCTTGTTTATTCATTTATATCCTACTTTTCTCCCCTTTCTTGGATCTTTTTCTTTTCATGTTCATATATTTTCTTTAAAATGTCTAATTGAAAAAGAAAAAAGAAAGGAAATGAGTGACTTCTGTCAGGAATCCAACTCTGCATGCGCAATCCAGAAGGCGTATGCCTCAAAAGATAGACCAGAATTCATTTTGCCCCTGCCTGGATAAGCCTAAATGGCTTGCACACACAAAGCTGGATAATTGTTAGGTCTTGCTCCTGTTCTGTCTGGACAAGCTAGTAGTTGGCTTGTCCAAGCAAAGACTAGAGCAAGTATTGATAGTTCGAATTCACTCTTGTTCTGTCTGGATGTTCTACAATTGCTAACATAAAGAACCGATAGACATTCAAAATAAATGAATGAGAAAAGGGAGTGGCTGTCTCAAAAATAAAATTTCAGAGATTATGTAGTATTTTAAATGTGATTGTGTGTGTGTGTGTGTGTGTGTGTATGTATGTATATATATATATATATATATATATATATATATATATATATATATATATATATAAGTTTATTGTCATTGTATGTATATACACAGTATACCCATTCACATAACACTCAAAGACCAAGCCCAACACACATGACAATCCCCAGACATACCCCCACCCACCAAAAATTCTCCACCCCAAACCACCCAAGCATCCACACAGCAGACCAAGTAATGCTGTCTAACAGCTCATTGATGGTGGCCCTTTAGTTCATTGTTGAGTGCAATTATAGCTCTGGGATAAAAACTATTCAGAAGACGTTATTTATTGCCTATGAAAATATTTTATTAACTATACTAAAAAGTCCCATCAATTTATTTGATATATATTACTTTAAATGTTAGTGATTAAAAATGGACATATTTATTGATTGGTCAGCCCTAACGCCAATGAAATAAAGCAATAAAAAATTTTTATATTTTTATTGGACATTACAGAAGACATATAAGCAAGCATTTAAAAGACAAAAAAAGGGAATAAAAACTAAAATATCAATGAATGAACAATGTATTTTAAAATGTCATGGAAGTTATAACTCTCAGTTTGACATGAAAGGTTGTAAATAATTGAAAATATATTCCTAAAACAAACTAAATGTCAGTTTTAACTCTAAACTAAGAATGAATATAAAAACTATGGTCAATACAGCATAAATTGCAGGATAAAATTATAGACTATCATAAATTTACTGTGTATTACTAAAAATCAGTTGGTATCCTGTGAAATTAAAATATAGATCCCATACATAGAGAAACCCAAATTTTTGGATATGGTACAGCTCCATATACTAAGTTTTAGCCTAGGATTGGTTTCCAATTTCACTTGAATTCAATGTCAGATTTCATTTTAAGATATAAAATTATTTTAGACATTAAACAATGCTTAAACAAACAAAACCCGCAAAAGTAGTAACTATGTGAACTGGTTGCACCTATGAAGTAAAGCCAACAATAATAGCTTAGTTGACTTTTTGATCTCTAAGACAATTTATAGAACATTATTATGCAAAAGCATGAAATGTCATTTAACTGCCAGAATTCCTTGAGTATCAACTGCAAGATTATGTTCAGTGCACCAGGATGAACTAGATGACTTATATAATTTATTCACAAAGTTTCCAAGATCATACATAAGTTTGGAAGACTTTTGGTCCAGATTGCTGTATCTTCATGAGCAGAAAGCATCATTAGAGATAAACAAAACTTTTCTACATGAATTACTATCTTTTTATTATTTAGCTCTGATTTAATCCCATTTTTATTCTATTGGTTGTAGATATTTCTACACAGTAATTAACTTGGCATTTTAGCTTGTTTCATATTATGAGACTATCCAGGGGTGATACAGGTAAAGAAGGGGGGAGAGTTTTGATTGCATCTGCCATCTTGACTTTTTTTTTTTTACAGAGACCTATGTGGATGGCCCTGAATCAAGAGGTGGGTTTCAGCAGGTTCTGACCAGTTCTGTAGAACCAGTAGCAGAAATTTTGAGTAGTTTGGAGAACTGATAGTAAAAATTCTGACTGGCCCTGCCCCCATCTATTCTCTGCTTCCCAAGTCCCAGCTGATCGGGAAGAAATGGGATTTTGCAGTAACCTTCCCCTGGATTGGGGATGGAATGGAGATTTTACAATATCCTTCCCCTGGAGTGAGGTGGGAATGGAGATTTTACAGTATCTTTCGCCTGCCACCAAGCCATGCCCACCAAGTCATGCCACGCCCACGAAGCCACACCCACAGAACCGGTAGTAAAAAATTTTGAAACCCACCACTGCCCTGAATTATATTGTAAAATTAGTTTGCACGATGCATGCTACTTTTGGCAGTCTACCACCCCCATCCCTGGCAAATAAGCTAAAAAAAACACAGCTCATTGTAGCATTTGTATATACCTCTTTGGTCCATTGCTTTAAATTGGTGTTTTTCACACCTGGCAAATTTAATATGAGTGGACTTCAATTTCATGCTTGCTAGAGAATTCTGGAAGTTGAAGTCCACACATTTTAAAATTGGCAAGTTTGAAAAACACTGCTCTAGATTCAGATCCCATGCCTGAACTGAATGTCCCAAGTGAGAAGAGGAAATGTATCACATTTTAGAAGATGCTTGTCAGGTGCCAAAAACTAAAAGATATGCCCAGCACATATTTCTATTCCTTGCATTCCTTGCTTGTAATGGATGAGAGAGGTCATTAAGAAAGCAACACAGTGGTTGATAGCATCACTATTGCTACCTCTTCATAACAGCAAGGACTAACGTTAGTTGGTAAATATGTGTGCTTTTAGAAAAGCAATGAGGAACATTAGTGGATGCAGAGTAAAGGGTTAAATGATGAACACTTTGTGTGAGTTCATGTATTGTCCCCAGAGATAACACAAGAAAATTATCAAGTTTCTACTCCTTTTAAATATTTTATCTCTTTTAGGACACAGCAAAAAAATCAGCACTGTGTGAGTTACTAACAAATAATAAACTTATAATGACTAGGAAGCTCCATGCAATCAGTTACGTTACTACTTACATTTTAGTCTCTGAAATAAAAATGGATGGACTGATTGATTGACTACAAAGTCTCCTCTCTATCAAAAGCAATTTCTATTTCTTTGCAAATATAATAAGAGCACTGTTGAGCTGAAGATTCAAGATGGACTACCATCTACTCTCATCAAAATAAGCAAAGGAAGATACCCTTTGCTAGTTGCAATAGAATAGAATAGAATAGAATAGAATAGAATAGAATAGAATAGAATAGAATAGAATAGAATAGAATAGAATAGAATAGAATAGAATAGAATAGAATAGAATTTTTTATTGGCCAAGTGTGATTGGACACACAAGGAATTTGTCTTGGTGCATATGCTCTCAGTGTACATAAAAAGACAAGGTACATTCATCAAGAATCATAAGGTACAACACTTAATGATAGTCATAGGGTACAAATAAGCAATCAAATCATATTAGGAAACAGTTAATATAAATCGTAAGGATACAAGCAACAAAGTTACAGTCATACACTGTATGTTCTTTTCCATCTGTAATGGATGAATAAACTGATTAAGACTAAGTGCCTGTTAGATTATTTAATGTAATGTAGGGGGTGGGAAATCTCTTCCCTTCCCAACTCCTAATCTTCATTTTAAACACCTGGAATAATTGAACACTCCTTTTTACATGTTGTACTTTTTTTTAACTGTGTCTGCATTGCATACTTAATTTTGACTTCATGAACCTCAAGACAGTCTCCTACTCTTCATCACAAATCAGGTACAACAAGGCTTGCTGACCCTTTATCGAAAACAGCATCCTATTCCTACAGCAAACCTTATACCCTAACAGGAAGCCCACTAACAGAGTTCAAGACAATAGCAATTGTGTTGCTCAGCAACTGATGTTGTGATATCCAGCAACCAGGCATCTGCATGAAGTTTCTCCATATGCCAAGAGAGGAAGGGAGACAATTAAGTAATGAAATGCCAGTGTTTTTCTTTTCATCCCAAAATATTACTGCCGTGATAATACTTTAAAATACACACAGAGGAAGGAAGACAAACAGCTTCAATTATGTATACTAACAACTTCTTCTTCCAGCACTTTTTCTCAGCTAAAATGTGCTACAGGCCATAATCTTTCCACAAAGGATCCACCTTCTTGGTTTCTTATTTTATAGAAAATAAAAATGGTGATGGCTACAAAATAATGATTTGTTAAGCAACATACCCATCTGCTGCCACAAAATGCCCTGTAGAACTAGACAACATGGCCAGGTCAAGCAATGTCTGCAGGATTTTGTTGCTTTCAACAGATTGACAAAAATGGCAAGGTTCCCACTTTTTGGAATGCATGTATACAAAAGGGACTGGACCTCCATTGTGATGCCAGCATGTCTTGTGCTCAGTTTAATCTCCCTTGTCCCCCTTCCTCCTGCCCGGATCCTACAGAACAGACTACAGCCTCATCTGTCTGATTTTGGGTTGTGTTTGCATTCAGAAAGGCAGCCATTTTGTTAGGCCTCAACATTCTAATGGTGAACATTGCCCAAATCAATTGCCCAGCTCTGAAGTAAATGCTATACTTATTATAACTTAAGCTTCAGATATATTTCAGCAAATGATCCAATTTTCTTGAAGATAAAAGTAGGAGATCCAGCATACTACCCAGGCTTAATTCATCTTGTAAACAAGGAAGAGACACTATGTGATCATTTAATTTGGGATTAAACTTGGCTTTAATCATTAAAACCACTGGTTTTAATAAGGTGCCTCGCAAATTATATATGCTAGAATATTAGACTGGTTTTATACAATTTTAGCTTCCATTCATGGTTTTAAACAGTCATTTAGCCAAGCCCTCCATTTCATTCCCACTTAATTCTGACATTCTTTAATTTCCTTCTTTCTGTTCTGTGTTCTTTGACAACTGAGGATACTCATCCATTATAACACACAAAATGACACAGAGCTGGATATTATAATATTTTAGAAGACAGGAACAAAATCTCAATATGTTTGAGAAATAGGGCTGAAAAAACAGAGTAATGGTGGATACATGATGTGGTAATAGCACAAGTGCAAAACTTAGGATTTTAATAGGTCACAAGCAGAATATAATTCTGCAAGATGACTTGACTATTAAGAAAGCAAATGCAATTTTTGGCTGTATCAAATATGTTTTCCAAATCACAAGAAGCAACAGTTCCATTATATTTCACATTGGTCATATGCCATTTTGAATACCACAGTCAACTTTGGGAATCACACCTTAGGAAAGATAAAGGACTTTTCTGTGATGTATCCTTAAGCTGCTTGATTCCTGTGAGGTAACTGGAATACTGGGGAAATGGAGTTGTAAGAAATAGCTTAAGAAAATTCCTTTCGATTTCAGTCCTTTCCACACTGGTCATGGTGATGACTTGGCACGTTGTCTGGAACATGATTATGATCCTTAACTGGTGTATTCTCCTGCTTCTTTGCTCCTAACTACCTACACTGGGGAAAACTTTTTTACAAAAGTGTAGCCCAGTTACCCAGGATCAAATGACTCTGAAAATCAAATGATGTTTGACTGGGAGGGAAAGACATTTTTATTACATGGAACAATAAAGTGGTATAGAGGTGTTTGGAAATAGGTCATATCTCAATAAACCAGGTACTACTGCTTGTGCCAGCACATGTTGAAATGCACAATGTTGATATTGGGAGGAAAATTTAGATGAAGTTTGCCTTCCCTGTGGTTGATGATGACTAGAGCATGAGATTACTTGTTCTTACCCTGGACAAACAGTTCATGTCCCATAAGAAGAGCCTGTAGTACAGTGGGCTAAAGCACTGTTATTAACATCTGCTGCCTGCAATTACTGCAAGTTCAAATCTCACCAGGCTCAAGGTTGACTCAGCCTTCCATCCTTTCAAAGGTAGGTGAAATGAGGACCCAGATTGTGGGGGCAATAAACTAACTTTGTATAAATATACTGTTACTAGTTTGGTTATCCTGGTTAGGCCCAATATAAGAGACTGTAGACTTTCTTGTAATAATAATATTTATTTTCTTCCTCAGGAACACATTTAGACAGCTATCAATCTGAGGGGAGCGAGAGCTTATATACAGAGGAGGCGGGGCTAATGGTAAGTAGTGACCAATGATAAGTGACACAATGACATCACACAATGACATATACACAAGCAAACATATTTACATATTTACAGATATCAGGTTAGGTATTTTCAACTGTAACAAATCCCCCTCTAAAATACCTAACTAATGGTGGGTTATTAAGATTATACATGTACATTGAGTTTGGAAGTCAAATACACATGTTGTTTGGTTGGTAATGGCTTAGTGAGGATATCAGCAATTTGTTCACTAGTATCGCAATGAACAGCTTTAATGAATCCTATACTTGACAGTTGTCTCACATGTTTATATTTGATATCGATATGTCGAGATCGTTGACCTATTGCTTCTGAAGCTGATATATCTATTGCTGCCCTGTTATCCTCATTGATAATAATTGGATAAACAGGTTCATCCCACACATTAGATAACAAATCATCGAACCAAGTTAGATTATTGACCGCTTTGGATAAGCAAACGTATTCGGCTTCCGCTGTAGAAGTGGCAATTAAGTTCTGTTTGCCAGTGTACCAGTGCACCGCACAACCATTTATAAGAAAAACATATCCAGAAGTGCTTTTTCTGGTTTTTGAATCAGTAGCCCAATCAGCATCGGCGTAGCAGGTCAAAGTTGGTTTTTCAGAAATGAATGGTTCTAAGAATAGGCACACATCAATGCTAGATTTCAGATACTTTAAAATCCTCTTAATTCCCTCCCAATGGTATAAGTTAGGATTGCTTACATGTCTTGACAACAAATTTACGGCAAGGGTGATATCAGGCCTGGTCCAATTAGATATGTATAATAAGGACCCGATAATTGAACGATATAAAGTGTTATCCTTGAATGGTTCGTATTCATTATACACATTCCTATAAAAATCAGTTGACATAGGAGTATCACAAATTTTTGAGTTAATCATGTTACATTTTTGTATGAGTTCCATAATCTTGTCTTTCTGAGATAATTTGAACCCCTTGTCTGTTTTGTCAATTTGGACTCCTAAATACTTATTTACCTTTCCTAATATTTTTAAGTTGAAATTTTTGCCTAGTTGTTCAGCGAAATTATCACATTTAATCTTGTCACATCCAAAATATAATATATCATCAACATAAATCAAAACATATTCAATAGAATCAATATTTCTTTTCGTAAAAAAGCAAAAATCAGATGAAGTAGCTACAAAGCCTATATCTTTAAGTATCTTTGATAAACACTCATACCACCGCTTACCAGACTGTTTTAGTCCATAAAGGCTCTTATTCAATAGCCAAATTTCTCCCTTTTTTGTATCTTTTCCTGGGGGTGCTTTCACATAAATTTCTTTATCTAGATCAGCGTGCAGATAGGCTGTCTGCACGTCAAATTGATATACTTCCAGATTTAAAATGGAAGCTAACACTAGTGCTGTTTTCACACTTTCTGATCTAACGGTTGGGGAGTATGTGTCTTCATAGTCATCCGGAAATCTTTGGGCAAAGCCTTGAGCCACTAATCTGGCTTTGTATAGGAATTTACCATCCTCTAGCTCTTTGATTTTATAGATCCACCTAGTGCCAATGGGGGATTTCTCAGTGGGTAGGTCTGTTGGTGTATATACATTTAGTTCTCTCAAACTGTCCATCTCTTTTTTCATTGCTTCCTCCCACTTACTTTTTTCTTCTAGGGGTAACTTAAGTATGTCATCATATGTGTTGGGAGTCAGGTGTTTGGCTTGAATAGACAGTACGTAATCATCTAATCTTTTAGGGATTACGCCTCTATTGGATCTAATGGGCCTATTCTGGGGATGTTCATCGCTATGCATATATTTAGCTTCTTTTTCGGTTAATTGATCTACCTTCAAAGTGGGGTGTCCTTTTTTCCATTCATCATTAACTATTTTTGGGCATTTGACTCTGTTTGTGGATGTGGATTTGGAGTTCGTATCTGATGTATGATGTTCTGCATGCATGTGCGTAATATTTTTTGATTCTGGGTAAATTTCATTGAGATGTAATTTTGACCAGTTCATGTGTTCATGAAACACGGCAGATCTGGATACAATGAATTGGTTATTTTTATCAATGAAGCGATATCCCTTGGTTCCTGATTCGTACCCCATAAATATCAGTCTCTTGGATACTTTCTCTCCTTTGCGTCTTAATTGTGAGGGGACATATACATCAGCAGATACACCAAATACGTGTAAATGCCCAATTTTTGGTTTCCTTCCATACATGAGTTCGTATGGGGTCTTGTTGATTGTACTGGACCATAAGCGATTTATAGTGTAATTGGAATAAGTGAGGGCTTCAGCCCAGAATGATTGGTTTAAGCCAGCATCATCTAACACACATTTAACCATGGTTTGTAGCAAACCATTTTTTCTTTCAGAAACTCCGTTTTGAAATGGGGAAAATGGACAAGATTTAAAGTGCAATATTCCTTGTGATCTTAGCCAATTTGAAAATTCGTTGGATAGGAATTCCGACCCCCTGTCAGTCATTATTTGTTTAATTTTAGTATTGTGTTGTGTTTCTACCATTTTAAAGAACTCCTTAAATTTTTTGAAAACCTCACTTTTGTGATTAAGGGTGTATACAAAACCGAATCTACTGTAGTCATCGACTATGGTTAGAAAGTATCTTTTTTTATATTTAATTGAAGGTTTTAATGGGCCTACTACATCCATATGAATTAGTTGAAAAATTGATTGTGTGGTGCGAGTGGCTTTTTTGGG
Source organism: Pituophis catenifer annectens (assembly GCF_029215685.1). NCBI lineage: Eukaryota > Metazoa > Chordata > Lepidosauria > Squamata > Colubridae > Pituophis > Pituophis catenifer. The sequence goes on along the minus strand of NW_027256881.1, from coordinate 317,729,343 downwards.
TTTTGGTTTGTTTTTAATTTTGGATGAATTGCATACAGAGCATTCTAAGTAATTTTTACAGTTCTTTATTTTTAAATCCTCGGAACATTCTAACATTTTTCGTATGACGGGAAAGCTCGCGTGTCCTAGCTTTCTGTGGAGTAAGTGACTACAATTATCGTGAATAGGTTTTCCATTGTTTAAATTTTCAGACATATTAGTATCAGTGGTCGATGCGTTATCATTATTACTTTCATCATGGCTATCTGAATTTGGCTTTTCGTTTCTTAATTGATAGTTTGCATAGACTAGTTCGTTATCTTGTGGCAGTAGGTACGTTAGTCCATCATTTGTAAATAGTTTACCTATGTTTCTGTTGTTTTTAGTCATAAATACCTTTCCACCTCTGAAAGTGGTTTCTATTCCATTCTCTATACTTAATTTTAGGGTTGCCAATATGTTATTTGGAATTTCGGGTACAAATAGTACCCCCTCTATTTTTCCTATACCCTTTATATGCGTGTCTCCCATTCCCCTCACTAGGACTTTATTTAGGTTTGCTACTTTAATGTAATATTTCTTTTCAGTGAAGTTGCTTAATATTTCTCTATTATGAGTTGTATGACATGTGGCTCCAGAATCTATGAGCCAAGTGTTGAGTGAATCAGACATCAAAGTGTTATTGTTTCTTATTCCATATAGTGATCCTTTCTTATTTTCTTTAGGGTTATTTCTGTTCATTTGTCTTTCTCTAGGGTGTGGTGATTCTCTTCGCTTATACCTGTAATCTGGGGAAGTTCTGTCTAAGAAATGTATTCTCCTATCCTTGTGTTGATATGAGTCACTGTATCCTGCATTCTTGGGGCAATCTCTACTCTGATGTCTTTCAGATCCACATATGAGACATTCATGTGGGTACCTATCTCTGACCCTAAAATCAGTTCTTCTTTGATTTCTACCTTCCCTTAGTTGTGTATATCGCTCTCTTCTAAGTCTATCTTCAGTAATAAGCTTATTGGTAAGGTTTTCTAAGGTAATTTGCTCTATACTTAGGTTATCTATTAAAGTAATGTAATTATCCCAGCTGTGATCTAATGAATTAATTATAATGCTTTTCATGGTGTTGTCAGAAATGGTTTCCCCCCTTTGGATAAGGTCTGCTCTTACTGCGTTTAGATTCAAGATATGTTCACTCATGGAGGTATCATGTTTTAGTCTGGCAGAATAGAATTCCCTAGAAATTTTTGTGGTGGTGGCTACACTTTTACTATAGAACAAATTGAATAATTTTTGGTATGTTTCAAATACAGTTAAATTATGCTCTATACTGGGAAGTATACTTGGGGAAATAGAGGCAATTAATATATAATATGCTTTGTGATGGAGGCAGTCTATTTCATAGGTCCAAGGCTTATCTGGTGGGTTATCAATAAAAAATAAAACATTCTCTTTCAAATATGTAATCTGTAAACACTGGTTCCATTCCATTAAGTTGCTTCCATCTAATCTTAACTTTATAAAGTCTGAAGGTATTGTCCCTGAGTGTTGTGAAGTGTTATTCATGTTTAGTAGCTGTCCATGATTTAAGACCTTAGCATACTCACAATAAGGCCTGGGTATGGTAGATGTATGTCTGTATTTACTTATCTCTATGTTGCTCTGACATGTATTTATGTTTCCTTCTTCTTTCTTTGCAGGCTCGTTCTGGGCATGCTCAGTCCTCATTTTTCTCCAGCAGTCGGCGAGGGAGGTTCTTGTGTCTGCAGCTCCTGGGGTGAAGTCCCAGACGGCCTTCTGTTGCTCTGCTTTGTTTCCGGAGGGCCTCTGGTGACTGAAGAATGCCTGGGGTGCTGCTCTGCTCGTCGGGGAGTCTTCTCTGAGGTCGTCAGTAAGTGGAGCTTGAGGCGGGCCGCCATTGCCAATGGAGCCGGGTTGTTCAGGGAGCTGCTCTTCGGTAGGTAAGTATGATTGCCAGCTTGTCTTTCTTCGGGTGGCTAGGCCTTTCTTTAGACAGTCTATTTCTTTTTGGCCTTTGGCAGATGGTAGTTTAGAATTTTCTATTTCATTTTCTGGTTGTTTGTTTGGTATTGTTAGTTTAGTCCCGAGTGCTGCAGTTAGCACCTGTATAGCATTGTCTATTTCTACTTCAGTAGGTTGAGCTTTGTTTTGTTTAAATAATTGTTTTTTATTTGTTTTTGGACTCGGGTAGTCATCTTCTTGGTAGGTTTTGTTTTTTATTTCGTAGTTTGAGGTTTGGAATTCTTTTAGTAATTGGTCAGGCATTTTAGAGGTATTAGGTGGGTAAGATGGCTGCCATGAAAAAGGCGGGAAGCTGTCGCCATCTTTGGTGTCATTTTTGAAGTCAGGGGTTGAATTTCTTACCTTGCAGTTTTCTTGTTTGTTATTTTCGTTATCTGCTGCTGTTCCGTGGTCGTTTATCATGCTGCGGATTTTCACAAGCAGATTTGATTCAGCTGTAGTTGTTTCTATTAATTCTAGTATTTTCCTTTTTACCTCATCTTCTTTGTTTGGTGTTGAGAAAGTTTGTTCTGCTCCAGCTAGTGGTTGTTCGTTTTGTGTTAGCAGTTCATTTTCTTGTAATTGCGTTTGTTTCTTAATATTTTCAAGTGGTGTATATTTGTCAGGAGTTAGTTGAGCTGCCATTCTTTTCGTTATGTATCTGGTGGCAGGTCTTCTTTTGTCGTTATGTGAGTCTTGCATCTTTATGTTCGGTTGGGCCTACCAAACCATCCTCTTGCTACCAATTTGTTACTAGTTTGGTTATCCTGGTTAGGCCCAATATAAGAGACTGTAGACTTTCTTGTAATAATAATATTTATTTTCTTCCTCAGGAACACATTTAGACAGCTATCAATCTGAGGGGAGCGAGAGCTTATATACAGAAGAGGCGGGGCTAATGGTAAGTAGTGACCAATGATAAGTGACACAATGACATCACACAATGACATATACACAAGCAAACATATTTACATATTTACAGATATCAGGTTAGGTATTTTCAACTGTAACATATACAAAAGTATGAAGGCTATTGCTTAATGCATTGTAAGCTGCCCTGAGTCTCCGGAGAAGGGCGGCATATAAATTAAAGCAAAAAAAAAATAAATATGTGCACTGGGGCAACCGGGCTGTGGAACTCACCCTTGGAGAAGCTGAAATAAGTGGAAAGAAAGCTAACAAGGCAAATGGAACCAGAGACTAAATCTTACAAGGAAAGACTGAGGAAGCTGAACACATGTACCTTTGGAAACAATGACCAATGTGGGATACAGAGCTTAAATGATGCCTGGAGAATACCAAATCTTTTACTTATACTTCTTTAGAAAAGGAACTGTTGAGACAATTATTATCTCGAGTGGTACATTGGATGTGTTAAAGCAGAGGCTGAAAATTCATGCAATTGTAATTTCCTGCACTGAGCAGAGATTGGATTTCTTGTTCTAAATTGTTCTCCCAATAGGTGGACCCCTTCTTTGTGGCAACCCCTCAAATATTTGAACATTACTATCATGTCTCCCCAGTTCTCCTTTTCACTAGAAATATCCAATTCCTGCAACCATTCTTCATATGTTATAGCCTACGGGCCCTTAATGATCTTTGTTGCTCTTTTCTGCACTCCTTCCAGAGCCTCTACATCTTTTTTATAATGTGAACAAAGCTGAAACTAACTTTTTAATAAAACTTTTTTATAATATGATGACCAAAACTGAAACTAAAGATTCTATGAGTGGAGATAGAAATTATTATTAAGACAATTTATTGGAGCACAGAAATGAGCAAAGAATGTGCCCATGCTCTTTTTTTCCTCAGAACTGCTTCTAATATTCCCTTTAACCTCTTTAGAACTGTGCCAGACATACAATTACATCCATCTTCTGAATAATCATTCCCCTCCCACATAGCTGCCAGATATATTCATTTCTTATCAACATGAAAGAAAAAGTATTGGTTTGGGGAAAGAAAATGGGATAGCTGCTGAGATAACTTTTTCTTTTCTTTCATTTGATCTAAAATAATTTTCAGTCCAGTCATGTAAAAAGGACAGTCTATCAGAGGGGTGTCCATCAAAATTCAAAAGCCTGATGAGAGAGGAGGGAACTCATATGGAGATTTAGTATAAAGTCAATGAGAAACCATTTTAATTGATTTTCTATCTGGAAGTATCTACCTACAATCTCTAGCCATCATTACTCAATGTCTCTTTGAGGAAACAAATTCACTGAGGAAGTACAGAGCATGGCAAGTCAGACTGAATAGGATCTGAAGTCCAAAACCTCACTTCCTATAATGATTAAGTCCTAAAGTAAAACCTGAATGCAATGTGATCCATCCCACTAAGCAGGGTGGTTTTGTTCTATGAAATCTTATACTTCCAATTTAACATATTGGGGAAATTAATCCAGTTCTTATTAAAGCCATGATCCATTAATAAGAGTAAAAAAAAAAAACACTGAGTTTGCAACTTCATTAGATGGTTTTCGCTGATCTGAAAAACTAGATATAAAAATTAAAAGATGAAAAATGAATGGGCAACATTTCAAAGGAAGGCAAGCCTTAAAATATGTTTGTGGATGAATTCTTACAAAAAAGTAAAAAATGCCCGCCTCTGGTATAGATTCTACTATTTCGCAATAGAGAGATGTATCTGTAGCAGTGCACTATTGCAATTAGGAAGCATCATTCAGATGCACACTCTAGTCCCAGACAATTTGGGCTTTCCAGTATTCTGTGAGTCAAATGATCTTCCTGGAAGTACAACCTGAGCTGTAATAACATGGCATCCCAAATATATCCTTAGGGCCTAAAATAACTTTCACACACCTAGGTGAAAGACAGAAGCAACAGGGAATAGGAGCAACATATAAGTTTGCCAGGTAGACTAAAATTTTAAGGTCAGCTCCATAGAAAACTAGAAATCTGGCCTATTGGAAGATTTGCTGAGAAGCAAAGGGTCAACCGTACATGATTTCTGCTATAATAATACTGTGAGAGGACAAATACCCCTAATCATTAATTAAGAGGTATAAGATAACTTTTATAAAAATGTATTAACTTGGTCATTTGGAGGTTGAGAAATCCTTGCACTTACGCTTTCCCCTTTGTTTCCTTCATTTTTTTCCTTTTCTTTGGAATAGATTGAATCCAGTAGTTTAACCACCATACCATTCTAGTTTGCCAATATTTTAAAAGGCTTCAGTGTAGTGAGCTAGGGTGGAACAGCAGTTAAACTGTATGAGAGACTCAGTTGCAGCCCTACTTCAGTTATAGAAGCTCACTATAGAACCTAAAAGGGATGCAATGGCTCAGTGGCTAAGAAGCTGAGCTTGTCAATCAAAAGGTTGGCAGTTCAGCGGTTTGAATTCCTAGTGTCGCGGAATGGGGTGAGTTCCCGTTATTTATCCCAGCTTCTGCCAATCTAGTAGTTCAAAAGCACGTTAAAAATGCAAGTAGAAAAATAGAGACCACCTTTGGTGGGAAGGTAACAGCATTCCCTGCACCTTTGGCGTTTAGTCATGCTGGCCACATGACCACGGAGACATCTTCGGACAGTGCTGGCTCTTCAGCTGTGAAACAGAGATGAGCACTGCCCCCTAGAGTCGGGAACGACTAGCACATATGTGCGAGGGGAACCTTTACATTTACCTTTTTATAGAACCTACTTTTGGTCAGTTTCTCTTAGCCAAAATGGGGGAGGGGGAGAAAGGAGATAAAAGGAAAGCAGCCCTCTATATAAATTGCTTTAGTCTTAAATAAACAATCGCAAAAGGCTAAGTGGACAGACTTCCTTTTGGGGCAAAAGTAGCTATCCATATCAAATTATCAATACCTCATTGAGACACAAGAATACTATACTTGTATTTTACTGTGACAGAATGTATAGTATCCTGCCATCTCCCTGTCTATCAGAGACAAGTCTGGTTGAGAATTATGAAAATTGTAGTCTGGGCACATCTGGAGAGCACTTGATAGGGGATGGAACATGGCAAATTCGATATATATTTAAGATGGGGATAAAATCATAATGGTAAGAACAGTTCAGCCCTAGAACTAATGACTGTCCTTCATTAGAATACACTACTTTTATGAAATGTACACTTTGATTTGTCAGGGATGCTTAATTTTAATTCCTGCATAGAGCAAGGGGTTAGATTCAATGACTCAAATAGCCTCTTCAATGATATGATTCTATAGTTTATTAATAATCTGGTCACTGTATTAGGACCAGCTGCTAAGTTTCCAGTTTTCAGATGCAGGCAACACAGCTCAGAGTATAATATTCATCTAACTTCATTCATTCCATTTGGTGACTCAGATCCCAGTAAAAAAAACACCTCAATTTGTATGTATTTATTTAAGAAATGATTATTAATTCCATGTGGCCTATAATTCTGAATAATCATTTCTGGCTAAATTGTACTCCACTGCAGCAAAGCAACACTTTAGAGAAAGTTAAATTCTCTTCTCACCTACCATTTTGATCAATATTTCAGCAAGACTGCTTCTAACCTGATCAGAATGGAAATCACATTATGATCAACATGGAAAATGTTGGAGCCAAAGGAAGTAAGCTTGCCTGTCATTGACTCATAATAATTGAAGGACTAATTTCTTTACTAGAATCAAATGTTACAGCTGTTCTCCAGAATATCTTTTTGTTTAAACTGATAGGAGCCAGCCTGGAGAAAGAAATAAACAAAAAGCTCATTGGATGATTATGAAGAATTGAGGTGGAAAAGGTCAATTTTCTATTAAGAGGGAATATCAAAAGGGAAGAATCAAGTTCAATATTGTTATTTTTTTTATCATTATTTGCTAGCTTGAGAGGATTTCCAACAGTAATGACAGATTTTTTTTAAAAAAAAAACTACCTTTCTTCTTATCTACACTTGATTAATTATACAGTGCTGAGCTTACAAAAAAAATGCACCACTATTTTTAGAATCTGCGCTCTACTTGAGCAGGTAAAGCAGGTATTAAACAATCTTACTAGGTAAGGGAGTTTAAGTTTAAGCATCTAAACACTACTGAAGATGTTTCCTAGCCTGGTAACCAAACATTCAGAAACCAGACCGCAAGCTTGGAGAATGAACTTTCACCCTCATCCTACACCCTAGCTACAGATATTTACCACTATTGCTATGCAAAATGTTTAAAAAATTACAAAAGCAACCATGTCATCAAAGGTTTATGTTGAAGGGTTACTTACCATACCAAAATTCATTAAACTCTCTCCATCTAAAGTATATCCTGTAACTTCCAGAATATTGATTTCTTGATTTTTTCTAAAAAACTCTCTCCAGAGGATTCAGCTTCAGCTTCAGATACTTTAGGATCTTTTTCTGATGTACAATTCAACAATTGTCTCCCCTTCCAGTACTAACAACCACCCGAAGCTATGCAATAAAGCTGAATAGTGAATGATTCTGGACTGATTTAAAAAAATACATTTCTCCAGCTGAGAATTATGGGATTTGCCAGTAGCAAATGTGATACAGCTACAAATTTGAGTGATATTAAACAAATTCATGGTAGCTAAACTTACCATTGATTACTTACTGTGATGGCAGCACACAGTCTTCAAGTTGGGAGCAATTTGCCTCTGATTTGCAATCATAGGAAACAGCAGCAGGAGAAAGTGTTATTTGAATGTCGTGGTTGTGAATTTCCATCAAGCGCCTGGTTACCACTGTAGGAATCAGAATGCTAGACTGGGAGGTAGTCCTTTGCCCTAATCAACAAGGCTATTACTATATTCTTAATTTTTTTTTAAATTTGATTTTATATGCCGCCCTTCTCCGGAGACTCAGGGCGGCTTACAATGCGTTAAGCAATAGCCTTCATTCTTTTGTATATTTATACAAAGTCACCTTATTGCCCCCACAAACTGGGTCCTCATTTAACCTACCTTAGAAAGGATGGAAGGCTGAGTCAACCTTGAGCCTGGTAAGATTCGAACCTGCAGAAATTGCAGGCAGCTGTGTTAATTACAGGGTGGATTAAACCACTGTACTACCAAGGCTCCTAAATGGCTATTAATAGAGAGAAGTAAAGTTTTGCAAATATAAAAGTGATTTTTATAGATTTAAAGATATCAAGTCTGTTAAGGAAACATGGATTTTTAATTATAGAATATTCCTTGAACACTGTGATGCAAATTTATATAATGGAACTGTCTTTCTGCATCATCTGAAAGTATATTTTATAGACAATGGATAGTTGGCCTTACATGTTGCTGGTATTACACAAATGTATACTCTTAATTCTTTGTCTGTCCAGAACAGCTGATTTTTAAAGGGGTTTTTTAAGCACTATAAAGATGGACAAAAGTGATAGTTTTCAGTTCTTTTCATGATACTGCCTTTCACTTTTAAATAGATGGAGTAGGTTCTGGAATACAAACAGGAGCCAATATTTGCAGGGCATCTGGTCAAGAACAAGTGTGGCAGTTTCTTACATTCATGAGCCCTGATAAGCCTGCCCAGGAAGTTTTGTTCAGGATCAGAGAAAATCTACTATCATGTTTACTAAATGAGATATGAAAGTGATGGCTGATACAGTGTACTTCCACTCTGGCCAATTCTACTGGGGGATATTCATTCTGCATTCATATCTGAAAGCCATTTTATCAATAGTTCAAGGCATACTATGTATATGAAGCTGACATAGAATGAATAGGGACCTGGCCTAATTTGTGAATAATTTTTGCCTAGAGGATTTCATTCTTTAATCTTAAAAAAGGAAGCCTTAAAAAGTCATCTCATTGTGTATGCCATATAAGTAATCTTTAATTTCAAAAAAATTTAAATGCAAGTGATTGCTTTCTGGAAAAAAATAAATATGAGAATGCTACACAAGTATAAGTATTTTTATTGCAGTGAGTTGTAATCAGAGGTGAGTTTCAGCAGGTTCTGACCAGTTCTGGAGAACTGGTAGCGGACATTTTGAGTAGTTCGGAGAACTGTTAGTAAAAATTCTGACTGGCCCCGCCCCCATCTATTCTCTGCCTACCAAGTCCCAGCTGATCAGGAGGAAATGGAGATTTTGCAGTAACCTTCCCCTGGATTGGGGAGGGAATGGAGATTTTATAGTATCCTTCCCCTGGAGTGGGATGGGAATGGAGATTTTACAGTATCCTTCTCCTGCCACACCCACCAAACCATGCCACACCTACCAAGCCACACCCACAGAACTGGTAGTAAAAAATTTTGAAACCCACCACTGGTTGAAATGTATTTTCCTTTATAAAGGACAGGACAGTCCTTGTTCTGAACAAGAAAAAAACACCTCTTTTTAGATATGCTCTGGTTGAAGAGCATGGAATTCAAGCCTGGTGTAAAATTAAGAATACTGGCAGGCTACTGTCTTGAAACTGGCCCTCTACAATTAAACAAGTACAAACATACAGATCATTCACACCATATAGCAAAATGTATTATATTTTTATTTCTGTTACAATCAAGCAGACTTGACTAATTGAAACAATACAGACCCTCCTGAGATGTTTTATATGTTGTTAAAGTAAGATGCACAATGTCTTTCAGCCTGAGAGCCATGCCACACCTTTCATTGCTTGTTGATGGCAGCATTTCAAAAGTGTGTCAGGCTAGGTCTCAGAATCTGTGCAACTGGAAAGGGGGTTGAATATTGTAAAATGTGATCATCCTCAATTTTCTCCACAAAAATGTCATAAACTCTCTAAATTAAAAAAAAAGGGGAGGAAGAAAAGGGTCAGTTTTTTTACTTGTCCTCTACTGAGAGCTCCAGAACTTACAAAGAGGCCTGCAGGTGGGTGACATTTGACCCATGGCCTGCACATTTTACACTGCAGAATGAGGGTTCCTTGCTCTCCAAGGACTGGACACAAAACAATATAGCAAAACTGTAAGGTAAAGGTAAAGGTTCCCCCGCACCTGCGTGCTAGTCATTTCCGGCTCTAGGGGTGGTGCTCATCTCTGTTTTTAAGACGAAGAGCCAGCGCTGTCCAAAGACATCTCCATGGTCATGTGGCCAGCATGACTAAATGCCAAAGGTGCACAGAGTGCTGTTACCTTCCCACCAAACTGGTCCCTATTTTTCTACTTCTATTTTTTACATGCTTTCGAACTTCTAGGCTGCAGTTGGCCCAGAAGCTGGGACAAGTAACGGGAGCTCACTTTGTTACGCAGCACTAGGGATTCGAACCGCTGAGCTGCCAACCTTTCTGATCGACAAGCTCAGCATCTTACCCACTGAGCCTCCTTAGCAAAACTGTACAGTATGATTTATTGCAACATACATCTTCCCCAACAACAGGCTATTGCTTTGGGTCAACTCCACCCATCTAGGACTTTCAAGGTGATTCTGCCACATAAATACATCTTTAATACTCAGTCTTTTAATGCTCAGTTAAAACAAAATCTATAACGATCTTTGTCTTTTTCCAAAAGTTCTTGGACTAGTTGGGAAGAGGTGCTGTTTCAGTATGGTTGTTCCTCTTTTAATTGCTGTTGAGCTTCCGGCAAAGCTCCAGGAGGACTCTCGCCAGGATGTACTATTCACAGAATAATAGAGTTGGAAGGGACCTTGGAGGCTGTCTAGCTCACCTGAGTTTATGGTCCTGCAAGCTGACTGATAGTCCTCTTGCCTGTTTGTAATAGCTACCAGTTTCTAGACATAACCTCGGCTTCCCCATCTGTAGACTGCTTGTGTTCACCTTTCCTGCTACACGTCCCTCCTCCCTCTTCCCATTCTGCTTCGTATTTGCTTTTGTAAACTCAAAAGACTGGATGGGATGAGGCTGCCTCCAGTCATTGGAACATCCTTGAAAACATCACGGGTGTGGCTTACTTAGCCAAGCAGCTGGAACACCGGCTTGAATGCCTATGAGTACACTTCTGAGGGGATAGATGAATGCCTAAGGAAGGGGGGGGGACCCTGTGTGTATAACTGCAGTTACTTTACATAAGAGAAGGCAGCAGCCCCAACCTCACTCCCTCACAACCTCATCTCTGATATTATTGAATAAGCCATGAAACCAGTGGTGGAATTCAATTTTTTTATTACCTGTTCTGTGGGCGTGGCTTAGTAGGTATAGTGTGGTGTGGCTTGGTGGGCGTGGCTTGGTGGGCATGGCAGGGGAAGGATACTGCAAAATCTCCATTCCCACCCACTCCAGGGGGAAGGATATTGCAAAATCTCCATTCCCACCCCACTCTGGGGCCAGCCAGAGGTGGTATTTGCCGGTTCTCTGAACTACTCAAAATTTCCGCTACTGGTTCTCCAAAACCTGTCAGAATCTGCTGAATAGAACCCCTGCATAAAACCATGGAGAGTCTCAGAGGGAAAAGGAAAATGCAACGACAGCACATGGAGAAACAGCATCTTGAAATTCCTCCAGTTAGCAACCAATTCTATTTGTTACTGCTGCCCTTGGGTAAATACTGTCATCTGTGTAGATCTGTTGCACTACAGTCAATTTCACTAAGATTTCAGGAAAGCTGAGAAAAGTTTGCCACCTTGTGCTTGTTTGTAAAATTGCATACAATATTTGAGTTTTTGCTAATAGACATCCAAATGATACAAGTGAATACACACATAATTTATTCTTATTTTTTTCTGTACACCATTTCTAATAAAAGCTGTATTTTACAGCTTTATTAAAGGTTTTGAATGGGGTTTATGTCATCCTTGCTCATATATAGGAATATATTATACATATCTGAAAAGGATGGCTGTTAAAATAATTAAACAAATTTAATTAAAATAATTAAATTAAACAACAAAGAAATGTTGGGAGTTATTTTTCCTGATAGAAGGAAGAGTATGAATCCTTGCAACTCTGTAGATGTGCATCCTGGGAGTCACTATATGTTTCTGATCTTTTCCATTTCATGCTCTTTAAAAATACTAACTTTGGAAACCAGGTATCATTTAGAACTCAAATTTTCCTGACAAATTCACCAATTTCATACTTTAACATGAATTAATATAGTTCACATTGCCAAATTATTATACAAAGCAGAATAACATTATTCTATTGTGTTTCTAGGTTTTCACTGTTTCAATACATTTCTCTGCTCAAATGGGAAATTTATTTGATTGATTATTAATGAAAATTCATTAGAGGAAATTGCATAATAAGTATAAGAGAAAATGTGCAGAAAAATGTGTCAGGGAAAGTGTTCACCAAAAAGTGTTTACACACACACATACATATTTGTGATCTGCAAGAAACAAGGCAAAACATACATTAAAACCACAATAATAATAGTGCATCAAAATGCACCCATATTTTCCTGAGAATTTAAAGAAACCATTCACAAACTGAAGCAAAAATGATGAAAAATACAACCTATGTATTATTAGGAAAGAGTTATTGAGTTCTTTTGTCTTGTTCTGTTTTTGTTGAAAAATCAGAAACATTTCTGATCTTTCAAGCTTTGGCCCTAAGATTCAGTTCATTCTTAGTATCTTCTACCAACAAGGTTAATCCAATGTTTATATTCTAGTAACTTCTAGAAATGATTGACTATTGACTCGCACGAACAGTATAATGGGAGGAGACTATCCTTCAGCTACACTCTTCCCAATCTGTTTAAGAATTTATAGGTTAAGAAACCCGTTGGCAGTTAGGAAGCAAAAAGGAAAACTGTCTTCCAAAACAGACACCTGTAGTTTCTTGAACTGGATTCAAAAATAAATGTGAATATTACTGTTCTTTTAAAGTGAATGAGACTATTTTTCCCCCTGAAAAGTAATTTTACATTGTTTTTCAAAAAAGAATTAATAATATGTTCACAGTATTAATCATAAATACGGGGTGATTAAATCTTGGTTAATTTTAATTGTTACCCAGATACACCTTTTGCAGAATGGAATGCAGCTGATAAACCATCTCAAATTGGGCAGAGGCACCCAAACCATTATTGTGACCTGTACATTCAAGAGCAAGGTTGGGGCTGAGATTTTTTTTAGAAAGAATGATGCCCCATTCGTAATAGCTGTATCTCCATTATGAGTTATCCTATCCACTGCACAATAGAGAATTCACCAGATATTCATAAATTGTGATTAAGACAGTTAAAAAATCCTTCTTTCCCATTTCCCAGGTCTTACAAGATTGATCATCAGAGATTTTCTTAGTGGTTCACAATGTTTCATATATGATTACTTTTGGAAATTATATAATCAGGCATTTCAAAGCTAAAATTAATCATGATTACTTTAACCTCAACTCCACCATTTTTACAGATGATAGTAAAGTAGGTAAGAGTCTATCAACTCAAGTTCTATTTTGATGTGTTTCAATTGTTGTAGCCCATAACAAGTTGTGGATCCTTAGCCATGTTCATCTAATACAGGGGTGTTAAACTGGCAGCCGTGGGCCAGATGCGTCACTGCAGACCATGCCCACACCAACTCCACAAATGGGAAAAATGTCACAAAACTTCAAATGACGGCAACGTAACACTGTGGGTTTGACACCTGTGAGCTAATATTTTGGCTCTTCAATCTTTGCCTTTATCAAATAAGGAGGAGCTACTAGTTTTGTTGGCTGGCTACAAGTAAATGCTTTAGTATGGGAAATATTTATTCCAATCACCTTCAAGGGGTGGACATGCAATTACTACTGAAGAAGGGGGGGAATTACATTCAAATGAGGTGGAATTAATATTGGGCAGAGAAATTCATCCATATTTTTCCTCACTGATGCTCATTCAATTTCATTAAATAAAAGTGAATTTGTTTTGAAAAGAATTTTAAAGAAAAAAAAAGGTTAGAGAAGTCCATATGGATGGCATATGGAATTCATATACAGATAGTCCTCAACTTATTTACCACAATTGAGGCTAACATTTCTGTTGCTAAACAAGACAGTTGTTAAATGAATTTTACTCCATTTTATGACCTTTCTTGTCACAGTTGCTAAGTGACTCACTGCAGTTGTTAAGTTAGTAACACAGTTGTTAAGTGAATCTGGCTTCCCCATTGACTTTGCCTGTCAGAAGTTCACAAAAAGTGATCACATGACCCCGGGACACTGCAACCGTCATAAATATGAGTCAATTGCAAAGTGTCTGAATTTTAATCATGTAACCATGGAGATGCTACAATGGTTGTGTGAAAAACAGTCATAAGTCACTTTTTCCAGTGCTATTGTAACCTTGAACGTCACTAAATGAACTGATGTAAGTCGAGGACTACCTGCGTCTCTTTAATTCAAAAAGAATCAGGGAATGGGTGGGGAAGACTGAACAAAAAACTGTAATTTTTTTTTCAGGCTTCTTACAGTATCAATTAAATCCTTATTGGAATTAATGCCCACTAAGGAAGACTCCTGTCCTTGAGAAATTATTGGAGAATTTCACTTTTTCCTGAAGTAATTTGAGACCGGGGGGGGTGAGAGACTTCATCCTTTTGTGCCCACCTAGGGATTTTAGACTAAGTCTCCATTTGATTCCTCTCCCTGGCTCAGCCAATCCCTCCCCTACATCTACCTAGAAAACTGATGGAGAATTTTAGGTCTGTATAAGACAGAAGCAGTTTGGTGTAGCGGTAAGGCATCAGACTAGAAATTTCGAGACTGTGAGTTCTAGTCCCACCTTAGGCATGAAACCAGTTGGTAACCTTGGGCCAGTCACTATATTTCAGCCCTAGAAAGCAGGCAGTGGCAAACTACTTCCAAAAATCTTGCCAAAAACTGTAGGGATTAGTCCAAGCAATCAAAAACAGACACACATACCCTGTATAAGATAATTGGGTTGGAAAGGGCTAAAGTAGCTATCAAAGCTGAAGCTTAATTAAAGCATCTCTAATAGATGGCTAGCAAGTGCCTGTTTGAACACAACCAACAAAGGGGATCTACTATCAAACTTCTTTTTGAGTTTTCCTAATATTCATTTGGAATCTGTCTTTAAGTCATTATTTTGTGACCAGGAATTTTGCACAAAATAAAATAGGTTGTGGTATCTTTTGGGTAACATCTTTTCACATATGATTATCTATTGGACAATAGCTAATAAACTTTCCCGTGGTTCAGAAGTACAGCAAATGGTCAGGTGGATAGGTTCTCTGCTACCAGTGGAGCATAAGCATTCATTTAGTCGGGTTGGATGCAAGAGGCATATAAATTCAAATCTTTCTGTTTTCAGAAGGTGAGTTTGGGGACCGATGGTATCTATTTTGTTTGATCCAAGAGATATTCAGGTTCCCATTAATAGAGACTCTTCATTGTTCCTATCTACAAGAGCTATGGTGGCGCAATGGTTAGAATGCAGTACTGCAGGCTACTTCTGATGACTGCTGGCTTCCAGCAGTTTGGCAGTTCGAATCTCACCAGGCTTAAGGTTGATTCAGCCTTCCATCCTTCCGAGGTGGGTAAAATGAGGACCCAGACTGTTGAGCAAAATATGCTGACTCTGCAAACTGCTTAGAGAGGGATATAAAGCATTGTGAAGCAGTATATAAGTCTAAGAGCTATTATTATAAGAGTGAAAATAAGAATATGTAGCAGGTATACAACAGGTAATGTATGAGTATATATTAAAAGGAGATTTCACTTGCTTGTCATTTTATTTGTCACGTTACTTTATATTGACATACCAGCTAACCAAGCTAAACTGAGATGCTTAGAGATAGAACTGGGCCAGATTACATCTTCCATGACTGGCTGTTGCATTTTTAATATCCAAGAATAGTTTTTAATATCCAAAAATAGTTTTTGGGGGTACCCATTTAAGAGAATTTTGATGAGTCTCTAGGATGCTTGGCAGGCATTTACAATATTTTCTTTTTCCTCTTTTGGGCTTTATCAGATAATAAGTAGGCTTTAAGCATTGGCTTCACATTCCTCTTAAACACTGACAGTTGTGACAGCTGAGGCTGTTATTTAAAATAATTAAAATGATTATAAACTGTTAAAATACAAATTGTCAACACCACATGTCAAAGCAAATACTCTTTAAAATCAACTGGGGAGCAAAAATAATAATAGAAAGTTGATGTTGAAGAAAAGAAAATGTTTGAGTGAACAGAATGTTCATGGAAATGTATTTGAAAAGTTTTATTTTAAGCGTGAAGTGGACCAACATATAGGACTGAAGTTAGAGACAGCAGAATGTTATGGAAAATACAAGAGAATAATATAGCAGAGATACCTAAAACGAAAAGGGTGGCACATATAATATCACTATTATGTAAGCTGCACTGGTTACCAGTTTGCTTCCAGTTCCAATTCAAGATATAGTTACCATAATTTGAGGCCCTTTGTAGCATGGAACCAGGTTATCTGAGGCACCATCTCATTCCAATGGAACCAGCTAGCCCCTCTCACATCAACAGAAGAGGCCTTCTTCAGATCCCATTAACCAAGGAATTCTACCTAGAAGGGGTCAAGGATAAGTGCCTTCTCTGCCATGCCCTCTGGAATATCTTGTCTCCTGAAATAAAATCAGCCTCCATCTTTTTGCCCTTCCAGAAGAGCCTTAAAATCTAATTTTGCCAGTTATCTTGGAGCCCTGATGGGGGCACACTATGCTAGGTTGATGGTGTGAGAACAAAAGTAGATCCCCATATCTTGGTTTTTAATATTTGAATTTGTTTGCTTGTTTGCTTGTTTGCTTGTTTGCTTGTTTGTTTTGTTTTGTTTTGTTTTGTTTTGTTTTGTTTTGTTTTGTTTTGTTTTGTTTTGTTTTGTTTTGTTTGTTAATCTTAATTTTAATGTGTTTAATGTTTTTATATCTATGCTTCCACTCGGGACAGTGAAATTGGTTACAGAATGAATGAATGAATGAGATAAAATTAGAACTTCAGGAGGCAAGTCATTCCTCCTGACTGATTAATTGTTCCCGCTGTCAGGAAATTTTTCCTTAGTTCCAGGTTAAATCTCTCTTTAATGAGCTTTTACCTATTACTTCTTGCCTGCCCTCAGGTGCTTTGGAGAATAAATCAATCCCTCTTTTCTGTGACAGGCCCTCAAGTACTGGAGGAAAGTTATGATGTCACCCCTAGTCCTTTTCTTCATTAGACTAGAGCCGTAAAGGCGAACCTATGGCACACGTGCCACAGGTGGCACGCGGAGCCATATTAGTGGGCATGCCAGCTCAGCTCTGGGGCGCATGCGCATGCTGGCCAGCTGATTTTTGGGCCTTCTGGGCCCACCAGAAGTAGGGAAACAGGCTATTTCCTGCCTCTGGAGGGCCTGGGGGGAGGGGAAGGCCCATTTTTCTTTCTTACCTGGCTCCAGATCCTCTCTATTTATTTGGGAAGGGCAAAAACAACCTTTCCCACTCCCTCCCTGAAAGGCCCCCATTTCCCAATTCCCGGTGGAACAGGAAGTGATTTTTTTGCTGTCCCCAGCCTCCAGAGACTCCTAGAGAGGCTCCTAGAGACTCCTACAGAGGCTCCTAGAGACCCCTAGAGGGGCTCTGGAGGCTGGGGACAGCAAAAAATGTCACTTCCTGTCCCACCGGGAGTTGGGAAATGGGCCGTTTCAGGCCTTTGGAGGGCCTCCGACAGAGTGAGAAAGGCTGTTTTCACCCTTCCCAGATAAATAGAGAGGATCTGGAACCAGGTAAGAAAGAAAAACGGGCCTACCAGGCCATCATGTGTCAGGAGCGGGGGTGGGGGGGGTTGCGCGCGCATGTGTGTGGGCACATGCACTTGCGACCCTCCCCACCCTCCTCTCCTGGCACGCGATGGCAAAAAGATTAGCCATCACTGGACTAGAGATACCTAGTTTCCCTAACCATATTGTTACATATATGGTTTAACCTCCAGATCCCTTATCATCTTTGTTGCTCTTCTCTATACACTTTCTAGGGTCTCGGCATCTTTTTTGTACCATGGTGCCCAGAACTGGATTCAGTCTTCCAAATATGGCTTCACTAACGCAGTATAAAGCATTTTATACTACTAGAAGGATCCGTGGTCCCACAATATAAGAGGAAATCTAAATAAATAAGAAGCAAGTGCAGTTTACAGTGAATCTTCCTGCCGATAATATTGCAAACAGAAGAGGGCGCTAGAGATAACAGAACTGGAAAAAAATTACTAAATAGGTCATTCTGTTAGGAAACTTGTTCTATACAGAAGCTAGGCAAATCCTTTAAAAGAACTGCTTGGAAATAGAGAAGAGTCCACAAGGGACATCTCCTCTCAAATTTCTAAAGCAGGCACACCTTTATCCACATTAACACAGCTGCTTCAGAAGCTCTCCCAATTGTCTCTGCATATGTGTACATGCCACGATCCTGGGAAAACAGGATGACATCGCCAGGTCTCACTGTTTCAGCAGAGTAAGGAAGATACTTAGGGATGATTCACACCCTGGCCAGTGTCTCTTTCCACTTCTACCATTGGGCAGAAGACATCGAAGCATAGCCAGCTGGATTTAAAGGTTTAAAAACAGCTTCTGCCCATGGGCTGTCAGACTCTTAAACACAATCACAATCACTTCATATGCATATGGAAAAGGATGACTAGTCTTTTTTTTCCCCCAATTACTTGTATAGGGGTTATTCTTTATACTATTTATGTTGTTTTATATTTTCTGTTATGGATTGCACCAGAGAGGCTAAACCAATTTCGTTGTATATATGATGTACAATGACAATAAAGGCTACTACTGTACTATACTAAAAGAAAAAATGAAGGGGCTTTGCATGCACAGAAGCAACCTCTGAAGTTGCCTTGCAAAACATGTGGCTGTTCTAGCTACTCAAAAAGAGGTGCTATAAAGGGCTCCTACTCCCTCTGAAACACCTATTTTGAAGGATTTCCACTGATTCCATGATGTCCACCAAACAGCCCTTTCAAATTTGTAATGGCCTCATTGTGGAGAAGCAGAAGGGAAATGAACATGGATTTCTCTCGGATTATGTTATAGTACAACACATTTATACTAGGCCAGACTATTTAGCTGAAAATAATCTCAATTGTGATTGGATCTCAAGATGTTTTTCCCTATTGCCTGGGCAGAAAAAAAAATCTCTGTAGGCTAAGCAAAGCACTGCAACAACAGAAAGCACCTCGTATTGCTTAATATCCAGAAAACCTGGCTAATTGATGGACATGTATTCTTCCAGAACACCTATAATTCAGAGAGTCCCCCCATGGAGCAGTTGACTGCTAATCCTGATAGTAATATTTCTCTCCAATCAGTGGTGGGTTTCAAAATTTTTTACTACTGGATCTGTGGGTGTGGCTTGGTGGGCGTGACAGGAGAAGGATACTGTAAAATCTCCATTTCCTCCCAATCAGCTGGGACTTGGGAGGCAGAGAATAGATGGGGGCAGGGCCAGTCAGAATTTTTACTACCAGTTCTCCAAACTACTCAAAATGTCTGCTACCGGTTCTCCAGAACTGGTCAGAACCTGCTGAAACCCACCTCTGTCTCCAATTCAGCACAATTCCTGCAATGCAGTTATTACCTCTCTAACGCACAGGGTTGGATGTCCCCACCCATCTACATCTTTTTATTTGTATGTTTTTTTTTCCCCCTTCAAAAAGGCAGGAGGTAAGGAGTGCTCAGCACTGCAACAATGTACAAGGGAGGAAGGATTGTAACATTATCAAACTTGCTGTAAAGAATCTGGTCGCCGCCTGTTCATTGAATGACAACTGCTATTTGGGTCTTCTTACAGAGTTCTGCCATTTTAGCTGAAGAAAAGAAGGGAAACATGAAAAACATAGACTGTACTCACACTCACTAAAGAGAAGAGAATAGGAAGTAATCAAACAATTTTTCTTTTGTTTCTGTTTTAGATGCATAGGATAATTAAGTATTCTGATAGTAACTTAATTGAGAAATTGTGTGCACAATTGTAACTTTCAGGAAGACATCCGTTTATTGATTGCTTATCTTGAGATAAATTTCCTTGCATTTCCTAAATACACAAGAGTCACAATACTGTAGTAACATTGATAAGGATGATAAATTTCCAACGCAAACCAAATTAGAAATTGCATCTATTTGGGACTTCATTCCACATGGTCAGGTATTCCGTTTTCCAAAACTGCTTGCTAGATTCTTCTGTTCTGTAAAGTTGTGAGGGATAGAGATGGTAAGGAAGAAAATTAGGGGCTTGAGACCATTTTGTAATCATAAGCAATACAACCAATGGACCAGCCTAAAAATGGATTGCAAACAATCTATTACAAAAGACAGGTAAAGAAAGCTCAGGCTTTAACATGATATCTTTGAAGAAGTCACTGTTCCTTGTTACTAACTTTGCTTCTATCTGCAATAAAGTTTCATATCTACTTGAGTTGCTGCCTTCCCAAGAGAGAGCCAAGTTCCAGAGAAACAATGCCATAATTCCAGAGGGTCTCAGAAAAGGGAAGGAAGAGCAACATCCATCTTGTGTTTGGAGATGTAAAATGCTTTTAAATATGAACATTCTATTCTGCTATTTTGGCTGGCACATGCAGCTTCTAAGCATGGAACTGCAATGGAACTAGTAGGAAGAAACAATTGGGGTAGAAACAGCCTAGAAACTCTGGTGGGAAGATTCAGTCAGATGCCAGGTCTTGCAGATCCACTTTAATAGGTATCTCCTGCCATTTGTTTCATAAAACAGAAATCACACAACTTTTCCCATACTGAGTTGCTAGGCAAAAAGTAATCCAATGAACAACAATAGCAATAAATGGAGGGTGTGCTGTGCCCCTATACTCATGACCATGTTTGAATATGGATATGCACTTGCTCATGTACAGCTGCAAAAATCCTCTGCTCTTTCCCACATTTGATCAGCCGGCTAAAATGAATGACATGGACTGCTGTGAGAAACTTCAACTCTTCACATTGTTTGCGTGCCTATAGCTCAGCCAGATCTATCAGCCCGCAGATTCCAAGCCAGCTACAAGCCCCATTTTTCTTTCCTGTGTGTGCACAAAATACATGTAATGTTTATTACTAAAGAGGCTTTGTCTTGTGGATCAGCCTATCAGCTTTCATAAACTCTCCAACTAGAATACTGTCAGCTTAATCTGGGTAGGTGCCAAACAGTGTAGAAGACTATTGAAGAAACAGATGCTTAACATAAAGGAATGGACACATTCTGTACATTCATTTGTGTGCCATTCAGTATTGGAATTTTTCTATTTCACTGTGATGTGTTGAAGTTTTTTTTTTTAATGCAACATAATATAATGACCTTGAGACTGGGTTGCTGGTATCCATTTCAGATGATGAGAGAGAATGGATCTGTCTACCAAACCATTTTGTATTTATTACTTATTATTATTTTTTCTTCCAGTTTTATTGGAATAACATCCAGTAAAAATGCATAGCACAAGTATTATAAATAGGTGGGTTTTTTAACCTTAAGTAGCTTATTCTTTGGTCTAGACAGCACTAAAATAGTGTTGTGGGTCAAGAGAAGAAAAATTCAGGAATAGAATTTAATCTCAGGTAAATTTTATTCAGGTCCCATAGTTCCTTGTTAGTGTGACTGAATTACGGGGAATGCAATCCACCAAATATGTAGGAAGTCAAATTGTAGAAATCTGTTTTTCCTGTCCTAACCTGTTTCCTCAATTAGCTCCACAGATTAACCATACCCCACCTTATAAAAACAGAATAGCACCAGTCCTATTCATATTTAATCAGAAAAGGCATGGCTTCTTTTTCTTTAATAGGAGGGAATCTGAAACTGCAGTTTCCTCTTTTAATTTTTTTTAACAAAACCTGCTTGAATAAGAAATAATCTAAAGAGATGTTTTAAAAAAACTAATACATTGTATGTCGCCTTTCTGTTTGAAATGGGGAAATAAAAGCTTGTAACTCCAGAACCTGATATGATTTTGCCTAGTGATCCTTCAGAAGTTGCCATATTAGACAACTGAATATAACATAAGGTGGAAAGGTGAATAAATATGTGGAAAGCATTAACTGCATTTTAATTTAATTAAATCAATTCTTTAAAATTTAACTCAGGTTTAAGAACGCAGCCTTATATGTGGTTGAAAAAGATATAAATGATGAATCATTAATAAAATTTACAAGAGGAAAAATTGTTATTGCTGCTAAGGTGATATTTCTAACAAATAATGCAAGTAAAACATGTTTTAAACCAAGTAATGTTTTATGAAAAGCAAAGGATTACAGTAGTAAGAACAGCAAAAGTCCTATTAATTTTTTTTTAAATGTATGTCTCTGTGATAATGCCAAAGGAAAAGCTAAGCTAAGCTAAACTGAGGCTCCTGGTGGTGTCTATATTGCAACAAAATATATACTCAGAAATATGTCACGCAGATAAAAATGCAGATAATGGGTTTCCAATATGGGAAACATTGTTTAGAACCCAAGTATGGTTTGGAATGCCAGCAGCCAAGACCTAAAATTCTTTGTGTAGGAATTATAACAACAGGAAACTCAAACAATGGTTCTGAAACAGGAACATTTCCTAGCACTTTGGGGATGGTCGCTCCTGCTTCTTAAAGTGGAATCACGCTTTGTGACAGCTAAAAGAGCTTTTCAGAATTCTGACAATTGGGCTGCTGTACTCTTGAGAAAAAGCTCCAAGTAAGTTCTATATTGTTGGCTTCGTAGTCATTAGGAGATTGACTGCATCCATATTTTCCGAGCATGTACTGTACAATTCTCTTGGAAACCAAGATTGGCTTCAGCTGCTTTGATCACCTTCTGACCTCTTCTCTCTGATGCTTCTGCCATCAGAGCTGAGGACATATGGCACGTCCCTGCTGGAAAGCTATCTACACTTCCTTTGTAAACTTTAAGCACTGGGCAATGTTTTTCTTCTATTCTAGTAAGAAATTTCTAAAGAGTTTGTTGGCATATTTTGAGAATGTTGTTACATTTTGTGATTTGCCTGCTTCTTTTTAGGTTTCAGAACTATATTTTTCTGGCTAACCACAAAACAAATTTTGTTCCAACTATTGTGGGTTTTTTTCTCCTTAAACATATTGATCTAACCATTAGACTGAGGTAACTCTTCCAGAATATGAAGTGGTCCATAGGCTTTTATACTGATTCAAACTGAAATAATTAAATTAGTGCATTCGGGGAGAAAAATGGAACATTTCCAGGAAATGCCAGAACATCCTGTAGTTGGGAGCTAGAAGTACACTTCTCAACGTTTTTTTGTGTGAGACATTTATTCTGCATAAATTTTGATGTTTGTATTGTGAACTATTTTGTAATTATGATAATAGGTTGTATAGGAATATTTTGAATAACCAACTAACCAAATAAACAAATAAGGAATTGAGGCTAATTTTAATATCCAGTGCAACTTCTTAAACAACAAAAGTGGTTTGTTCCACAGTTAAATAAATTTGCTCTTAGAATGGATTGAAGACAAGATGTTCCTGTGCTCCAAGATGTGTAATCTCCAGGTCTTTCCCTAGAACAAAATTATATTGCTATGCTACCCATCCTTGAGTCCCCAGAAAATTATATCTGCATAAAGTTCTCTCAGCCCAATGCCTGACTTCTCTCCAAAATATTCAGTTACCAATTTTACATATTTTTGAGGCCGTTCTTGGATAGTCTCTGAATAAAGGAGGGAATGGTACTTCAGTATAGGTACAGTTGAAAATGTCTTGCGAGTGTTCGACTCATGGATTGGGGACAACATGAAGGCAATGCTACGGGGCCACAGTAGATAAAAGATGTTTCAAGCCATGCTTTTGGCATGGTTAAGGCAAGTGAAGGAAATACATTGCGATTGCTTCTTATCATAGGGATAAGATGAGAGCAATGGGCTGAACCCTGGCAAGACAGAATGGCTCTGGGTTTGGGGTTCTTTGGTCTATGGAGAATTGTCATCTTTGGTCTTAGATGGGGTGACATTGCCCTAGCCGGGCACAGTGTGTAATCTGTGGGTTCTCTTGTACTCATGACTTCTGCTCAAGGAGCAGGTGGCGGTCATAGCCATGAGAGCCTTTGTACAACTGCAGTTTATGTGCCAGTTATGCCCTTTCCTGGACCACCAATCCTTGCCCAAAAAGGCATTATTGGGTTTTTTTCAATCTTTGTAAGCCACCCAAAATCATTGAGAGTGAGAGTGAGATGGGCAGCTATATAGATTTTCTTAAATAAATAAATAAAAATATATAAAATCACCCTCATACTAAATAGAATTGCTTGATGAATAAGTCAGATTCTGGATCCTTTATTCATAAGAAGCCAGAATGAATTAAGAGCCTTGGTGGTGCAGCAGACTAAAGTGCTGTTAAATAGCACCAGCTGCCTGCAATTACTGCAAGTTCAAATCTCACCAGGCTCAAGGTAGACTCAGCCTTCCATCCTTTCGAGGTAGGTAAAATGAGGACCTGGATTGTGGGAGCAATAAGCTGACTTTGTATAAAAAAGAACACCGCTTAGGGGGGGCCGAAAGCCCTACTAAGCAGGTATATACAAAAGTATGAAGGCTATTGCTTAACGCATTGTAAGCCGCCCTGAGTTTCCGGAGAAGGGCGGCATATAAATTGAACCAATAAATAAATAAATGAATGAAACAAATCACATTACTGTACACTTGGTTTGGTGGTTTAGCTCAGTTTAAAGTACCTTTAACAAAATAAAACTGAAGAAGAACAAAGAGGAAAACAAGCATTGCTGCTTAAAGTTGCAAAATTGTTATTCTGATCATTCAGAGTGGCACAAGACAAGGCGAATGGGGTGGAACTGGAGTCCTCTTTCCAGTTATTATGTTGTAATAGGTGACATTTGAGTGTGATTTGCTAAATCTTGTTGAGGTCTGTCTGGTCCACATGGCACTAGTGTTGTGACTTTCCTTCTCTGTACATAGTGCAATTTGTGTAACTAGCTTCAGAACGGAGTGAAGATGTATTATGCATGTTTTGAACTTCCTGAAAACCTTGATGCTGAGCAATATTAATAAGAAGCATGTGTTTACTGAAAAGAGTCTATCAGACTGATATGGGTATCAAAAATAATTTCTTCTGCACAATTAGGGGACCAAAGAGCAGTCAGAAAGAACATCTCATTTGGAACTGAATTCTCCTGATCAAGTCAGGTGACAAAATGATGGAAATAATGTAATGTGCAGATCTGAACTACCAGGAAGTTGTTCCCACGTTACTGTGAGACTATGGTTGCTGGCGTAGTCCTGAAGAAAGACTGAATGGACAAAAAGGCAGTACATCATGGCATGTAAAAAGAAAAGAAATGTTTGGAATTTTATTTTTCCTGCAGGAATGTTTTGCCATTGTGTGAGATAAGCTACGAAGGAGAAGCTGTTCTTTTCAGGGAGATCAGAAATCTACTTGAGTCTTCTCAGAACCACATCTGATGATCTGTAATACCTCTCCTATCCATCACTCTGAATAAAATGTGGCCCTGGCATGAGCAAAAAGGGGGTGATACGATGGGTCAGTGGTTAAGAAGCTGTCAGCTGGAAAGTCGACAGCCCGGACTGAGACCTGACATCGTGCAACAGGGTGAGCACTTATCTTTGCCTACCTCCTGCCCATCTAGCAGTTCAAAAGCATGCAAATCAGGGGTGGGTTCCACTTACCTTTACTACCGGTTCGCAGCGGGAGCGCAGATCACCCATGACATTGTGGTGGGTGGGCGGAGCCTCCCGCCGGTTTTACTACCAGTCTATAGGTACTATAGAACCGGACCGAACCAGGAGAAACCCACCACTGCAAATGTGAGTAGATAAATAAGTAGCACTTCCGCTGGCCACATGACCACAGAAATGTCTTCAGACAGTGCTGGCCCAATGGCCTTGAAATGGAGATGACCTCTACAGTCAGCCATGACTAGCAGAGAAAAATCTGCAGGGATTCCTTTCCCTTCCTGGCATGAGCAAAGAGAGGATCAGCCTTCTTAAACCAGAGCCACTCTGGTTGCTTTGAATTCCAACTTCCATTGTCTGAACTGCAGGCCTTGGGTTACATTGAATTCCCAGTTGTGTGAACCAGCCCTCGTTCTCTCTTTGCTAGCTTGAGAAAGCTCCACATTCTATACTCTCTCCCAGAGCCATATCAATTCAATCACAAATAGGAGCAAGGCTGGGGATGCTATTCATGAAATCATAATAGGTGGGCATTAACCTGATAAGCAGTATCAGCTTTCCCAGAAACCCAGCCTAACCTCATGAAACTGAAAAACAATAGATTTATTGAAGGCTTTCCTAAAATAGGAGGAAATTATTACTCATTTGAGTTCTGTTCGTGTTAAGGTCAATGGGCTTCCCTCCACCCCCCAACTCTAATTGTTAATATTAGATGAAAGAACATTTCCTTTTACATTGTATTTGGCCCAGTAATAGCTCTAAGAAACAGAACGGACACATATATTACACCCCAAAAACATTTTTTGGACTTCACATTGTTTTCTGTTTAGGCTGTTAGTCATTTTCCTTTGACCTTTAAACTAATAATGCCAGACTCATGTAAATGCAGGCAACAAATGGAGGAACTGAGGCACAAAGCAATTGGGAATTGCTTCAAGATAATCACGTAGGAAACCTTAAATGGAGCAAGAAAATACGGTGCTAACCAGCAAAGTTACTGGTATGATTAATTTAGCCCTTTCAAATTAATTTTGAGCACAGTGAAGAATATTAGATCTTAAAATGAAGATAGGTATAATATTGGAAGAGTAATAAGTCCACTTTTGAAAGATAATTTGAATATATGAACTCTACTCTGAACACTTTCAACTGGTTGCTATCCTTACCTTCCTCAATCATATGGGACAATGAATTACCTTGTCTAATCTCCACATGAGTGCAAGTGTTTTAAAAAATTGGGAGGTGGAGTGGAGGAGAATCAGATAAAGAGACCTGCTAGCACCTAAGTAAATAAATACATGTGTCAATCTTCTCAGATAGATCAGACAGGAAATATAATCAGATTAGCTAATTCTACTTTATTGTAAGAATCTTACAAATCTGAAAGTACAAATCTCCCACTGTGTCCTTTACTAGTCCCTTCTGAGCCTTTTTCTCCACCCATTATGCAACTGCAGTCAATGCCTTCTCTTATCTGACCATTTCCCCAGGCAGCATTGCTTTCCCCCATTTCTCAAGGTATTTCTCACATAGTGTTGCAGTGTGTTAATGCTTTAAATGGATGGATAACCTATCCAAAGTCTGCAGGTTGAAAGAAAACCCAGCATTTATTTACAAACACTGGATATCCATTACTATCTTCAGCGCCTAGTTCAAGCCTTCCATCAGCTATGGAAACTCAACAAGATGACTTGATGCCAGTGATTATTTCTGGTCCAGCCTACATCAGAGGACTGTTACATTAAAAAAATGGAAGGAGCATGTATTGTCTATGTACAATATGTTGCCTTAGCTCCTGAAAGAAAATTGGAACCGTTGGTTGGTTGGTTGGTTAGTTGGCTGGTTGATTGGTTGGCTCATTGATTGATTAATTTATTGATTGATTATGTGACATCAAATCATTGTCAACTCTGACCACATAGATAGATTTTTCTCCATGACAATCTTTCCCTAACCTGGTCCTTTAGGTCTCCCAACACCCAAATCACCACTATTTTAATTGAATCCTTTTCCATTGCTGCTGCTAATCCTCTTCTTCACTTTTGTTCTACCTTTCCCAGAATTAATGTCTTGTCTAGAAAACTACGTTTTTAAAAAAGTAAGATACAAAATCAATGTAGCAATTTAGAAAACAAAATTAGCCAATTGGGGGATTTTGTCTAGAAAAAACTAGGGTAAAATAGTAGAAAGCCTGAAAAACTAGCATAAAAGAGAAAATTATGTATAACCTTCTTAAACTACATAATGATTGCACTCATTTTCTTTATTTCGGTAACAATTATTTAAGCCTCCTTTAAAGCTCAAAAACACATTCAAGAAGTGATAAAATCACCTGTGATAACTTCCAAAGATTTGCATTAACATGTTTTAAATGTCTGCCTGAGGGACTTGTTCATCTGAATTAGCTATACTTTATTTCCTTGACTCATTTTCTGTAATGAAAAACTGCTCTGTTTTGTGTGCTTGCTCTAATAAAGGTGTCCATTAATCCTTTTATGAGAGCAGAGGGCCTTTTTAATTTTTATAAAAAAGAAAATCCCGGTACCTCTTTTGCATGCAGCCAATTTACCTCCTTAATTTTGATTCTAATGTAATATTGTTAAATTTCCAGGAATTTGGGTTGTGGGAATTACTTCATCATTCTTTACCTTTTATGTTTTATTGATTTTATTGTGACTTTTTTGGTAGTGGTGAGCTGCGCAGAGGGATGAGTGATATACAAGTTTAATAAATAAATAATTTAATAAATTATTATTAGTAATCTCCAGTAAATTCACAACCTAAAATTATTAAATTAATAATTCAAGTTCTAGCCAAGTGCCTGAGGTCATAGGCAATTCCAAGGAAGGTGGTTATTATTTATATTATTGTTATAGTTCATCACATAGTCAGTCAGTTGTTTAGACTGGATTTGTCATCAATAAAATCTACCCTATGACATACATTTTTGCTTTGTTTCATTTTCTTTGTTTGTTTTACGGTTCTGTATTTTATTCTCTATGATTAAAACAATAAATTTAAATTTTAAGAAAACCTATTCTATGTCAATGGATT
Source organism: Pituophis catenifer annectens (assembly GCF_029215685.1). Lineage (NCBI taxonomy): Eukaryota > Metazoa > Chordata > Lepidosauria > Squamata > Colubridae > Pituophis > Pituophis catenifer. The sequence goes on along the minus strand of NW_027256881.1, from coordinate 317,700,796 downwards.
TCTCTACTAAATGATGTAGCAGATTTTTAAAATGTAGCTGTAATATATTGATAGTATCAAGGCTGAACCCAATGTGAAAGACTGGAGATTTCAAAACCACTCTGTGGTTATATACACAACACTGTTAGTTTGGAATTTGCTTCTGCCACCATCTATTTTCTAAGGAGATGCCTCTACTTGGCATCTGTCCTACAACTCCAGTGTTTGACAAAGAGAAATCCTAACCTTTATGTTCTTCCTTACTAATTGGGAAAAAAATGATAAAAAGAAATTCTATAGCATATTGCTTGAAGCAGAGGAGTCTATAATAACAATGCAATGGACTAATTTATTTATTTTATTTAGTGTATGGCTGGTCACACACAATATTAAAACATTTTTACAGGTTAAAACAATTAAAACAATTAAAAAAAGAGCAGTAAGAAAACCTAAGAGGAAAACAGAAATAACATTTCAGAGTTTAATGTCGAGTTTGGAGATCCAGTCAGTAGCTGTTGTTGTTACACAGTGGAAGTCCCTAAAATCTCCTGGATACCTTCTGTTAGAGCATTCCCTCATTATATGTTGGATAGTCTGTCGGGGAGGCCCGCAATCGCATTGTGCTGAAGGTGTCTTTCCCCATTTATACAAGGAGTCGGCACACACCCCATGAGTCGTTCTAATTCTATTGTATGTCACCCATATGTGTTCGGGTAGATTAAATCCTGGAGGTATACTATTAGGATTAATATGCTCAGAAATATCTTGGGGGGAATAGCTACTCCACGCTTCCATCCACTTTTGTGTGGTGTTCTGACGATCGGCCAGCAGCTTAAGCGCTGTCAAGAGTGGTGGGTTTCTTGACTTTAATCGGCATCTTAAGAGATCAGAAATGTAGCCATGAATGGGTAGAAAGGAATTTAACAGGATCTTACTATACTATACTATACTATACTATGCTATGCTATGCTATGCTATGCTATGCTATGCTATGCTATGCTATGCTATGCTATGCTATGCTATGCTATGCTATGCTATGCTATGCTATGCTATGCTATGCTATACTACAATGGACTAATAATAATGCCCTGCCAATGGAACTCTTCTCACCTAGCAAAATCAAGCAACATATTTGTCAACAATTACTGTATTATTCTGTATTGTTGTTTTTGATTATACATTACATACGCATGGCTAAGGGTGGCATTAAATAAATACCTGAGGAGCACCAAGGACTCCACAGTTAACCCTGGGTGCTCTCTCTTGCTCTCTCTCCCCCCTCCCTCCCCCCTCTCTCTTATCTATCTTTTCCTCTATTGAAATGAATATTAGCTTTCTTGCTCAATCAAATTAATATTAATATTTGTAACAGACCAAAGTTCAAAAATAGGCAACTTAAAATAACATGGATTCATCACCTATTGTACCTAATTGAGAAGTACTCCAACTTCTGCATAGCAAAGTATGTTTTTAAAAAAAAACCAGAAGGAACTTCTAAAATAGGCATGTTGCTGCAAGCAGGCTTGTCTGGCTGTCCATATGCTTAACAACTACTTTCTTTTCAGCACATCGCTCCCACTTCATCCTACCCAGTTCAAGTAGCAGGCACACGATGGTCTTAGCTACTGTATTGGCTAGGCTGTAAAAACTCGGGAGGTGGGAGAGAAGACGAAAACAAGCCTCTCCATCACAAGCCCCAAAGCAGAAGTTTAACCAATATTCTGGATCCTGAGACTCGAAACTAGACATTCTTGTTTCTAGCCTACTTGTATTGGCCATGCATCTTAGGGAACCTATAATGGCCCTATGGAAATTCAGTTGGACACATTGATAGATTGTAAAATGAGAGGGGGAGCTATTTGAATCCCATATATCAGTTGTGCAATTGATTTGGTCCAAAAATGCTTAATTGTAGCCAGACAAAATTTATCTCATTGCATCATGTAGAATCTTAAGAAGGTCCTTTTTTTTGTACTTTTGAAACAACATACAGTTTATATAGCTGTAGTTTTTCATTTATCTATCATCTATCTATCTATCTATCTATCTATCTATCTATCTATCTATCTATCATCTATCATTTATCTATCTAGCTATCTATCTATCATTTATCTATCTATCTATCATCTATCTATCATTTGTCTGTCTATCTATCTATCTATCTATCTATCTATCTATCTATCATCTATCTATCAAATTTATATATCACCCATCTCACTATTTAAGTAACTCTGGGCAGTTTTCAGATAAAAATGACAAAACTGTATTAAAAAAAGAGATTCTGTTTAGGTTGAGTTACAAACAGAGGTAAAAGCAAAATTAGAAAAGCAGAGGGAACACCTTCAAACCACAACCACCCCCAGAGTTTCATGCCACTCATAGATCCCCATGCTTCACACTCTTCTGGAAGGCCGATAGACTGTGAGCCTACCTGACCTCCGGAGGTCAGGTGTTCCATAGGCTCTTTTCTTAGCCTTTTCTTTTATTTTGAAAGACAACTCTTAAACATTTATATTGGTCAATTTGTTCAGTTGTGTTATTTTTAATCAATGATTCGTATTTCTATTTACTGTTTGAAAAAGTCAGATTTGGATTTTGCCACAATAGACATACTCATCTTTAGAATAGTTTGCCAGACTTTTCAGAGCATGCCAGCTTGCATTTGGGAGACTTTTATTGCCTCATCCTCATAAATCAAAATTGGGATTTTTCTATCAGAGAGTTTAGGAGCGAGAATATCTATTGAATGAAGGAATATTTAAACTGAATAGTTGAAAACTTGAATAGCCAAACTGTATTTGGTGCTGAGAACAAAGCCCTTGAGAAGGCAACATTCAGTGAGAACATTTAAAAACTACTATTTTCAACTTGAAATATTTGCCTGTCATTATCACAAAACCTTAAAATTATTATTTTTGATTTTGCACCCAGCCCAAGTAGATTTCATATTTCATTAGAGCTTGAAGATTCCTTTTTGAAACTTGTTTAAAATATCCTGCCCTTTAGCCCCTCTGTCCTTCCTCTTGTATGGTGACAGCCATAAAGAATTCATCAGAGTGATTTTGCCTGGATCCAGTGAAGAGAATTGAAGGAGGGACAGCTGGATAAGTAGAGGGGAACACGGGGTCAGGTTGCATGTGTCTCATCAAAAAGAGCCACAGGTCTGACCTGCTGGAATGAAAGAGACAGCTGAATGGGGAGGGGGAGAGTTATTTAAAGGGTAGAGAAACCATCATCTTCTCCAAAACGTTAAAACTCCAAAACACAAGAAGACAAGAAGATTTATTTTTAATCTCTCAGACTTGGTTTTGATTTAGGTGATGGCCTAAAAAAGAAAGAAGGATCATAAAAAGAGCCATGCTGGATCAAAAGGAGGGACTCCCTAATCCAGTGTTCTTTTTTCATTGTCCCCCTTGAAGCACCACAGGCACCCAGGAGTGTTGGTTGTCTCTGTTCCTGGAAACAATGGAGCCATCTACCAATCATGAACTGTGGTGACTGAGACCTTTAGTCTCGGCAAGTTTTCCTACTTGTCTTGCACAGCCTTCTAAAATAGTATTCCCACATTACAAGGCATGCTATTACAAGGGAAGAATGCTCAATCATTCCACTTGCACTATGATGCCTTTTGGCTGATCCCATCTTTCCCTTAATGGGGTGGGGCTAACATCTCTGCAACTAGCTGCATGCTGAATGCTGATAGAGTCTCCCTATGTTCCAGAAACCTATATTAACAGAGTACATAAGAATTCAGGGAATATAATAACCTCTTTCTCTTTCTTTCTTTCTTTCTTTCTTTCCTTCCTTCCTTCCTTCCTTCCTTCCTTCCTTCTTTCCTTCCGTCCGTCCGTCTTTCTTTCTTTCTTTCTTTCTTAACATGTAAAAAGCTTCTGAACTCAGAAATTTCCATCTTTCTGATGCTAATTACAAACAGATACTGGATAGGCAAGATGTTGTTGTTATTGTTGTTGTCCTTCAGAGAATCACTAATTCATTATTCATTTACTGCAACCCTTGTTTCTGATTAATTACTCATTTTTCCTCAATCCAGTTCTCTCCACAGACATTGGAGTAACATACATTTGGAGGAAACCAAGTTGGGAAAGGCTGGTCTATAGGCTGACCCTACAATTTAGGAGAGAGTCAGTTCCTGCTTTTGCCACTGCGACTGTAATTTTTGTAAGCAAAAAAAAAAAAATGCATACAAATTTGTAGTTTGATGTAAACTGTGACTTTTTGCTCAAATTAAAGTGTTTTAAGTGCATTTTCACAGGATTCCTTTATTTATTTATTTATTTATTTATTTATTTATTTATTTATTTATTTATTTATTGAATTTATATTGCCGCCTATTCGCACATGGTGACTCAAGGCAACTTACAGAATATAAACCCTCATTTAAAACAATAAAACTAATAAAAAAGAATCAAATAAATTAATATAAATAATAAAATCACCCCCAACCTCCTGCCCCTGCGACAGCAGATCACATGAGCCATTTAATGGGCTCCATCCCGCTCTGGGTTCCCCAGGCCCACTGGCAGAACCAGGTCTTCAGCGCCTTCCTGAGTGTTATAATGGGGGCCATTCTAATCTCTGGGAGAATGATGTTCCAGAGAGAGGGAGCTACCATGGAGAAGGCTCTTCTTCTGGTCCCACCAGGTGTATCTCCCTAGGGGATACAACCCGCAGCGTTCCCTGCCTCCCAGCTCTGATGAGTTGGGTAGATATGACCGGAAAGAGATTGTCCCTCAGATAACCTGGTCCCAAGCCATGAAGGGCTTTAAAGGTGACAACCAGCACCTTGAATTGCACCCGGAAGCAAATTGGCAGCCAACGTAGCTCCTACAGGAGAGGTGATACATGTGCACACCAGGTTCTGTACAAAACCATGTGGAATGCTGCATTTTGCATCAACTGGAGCTTCTGGATGCTCTTCAAGGGCAGCCCCATGTAGAGCACATTGCAATAGTCAAGACAGGAAGTGACTAGGGCATGAGTGACTGTTAATAGGGATTGTTGGTCCAGGAAAGGGTGTAACTGGCGCACAAACCTCAGTTGTGCAAAGGCCCTCCTGGCCATGACTGCCACCTGCTCTTTGAGTCCAGGAGAAGCCCCAGATTACGCACAGTGTCTGTTTGGGGTAGTGCCACCCCATCCAAGACCAAAGGTGGTAATTCTCCCTGAGCCAACGAACGAACCCCAAGCCCAGAGCCACTCAGTCTTGCCAGGGTTTAGTTTCAACCCGTTCCCCATCCAGCCCCTAAAAGCCTCCAGGCACTGTGAGAGGGAGGAAACGGCATCACTTAACTCTTTATGGGCCGAGACATACAGCTGAGTATCATCAGCTTATTGGTGATACTTCAGTCCATGGTGGCAGATGATCTCATCCAGCAGCTTCATATAAATGTTGAACAGGAATGGAGAGAGTACCGAGCCCTGCGGAATCCTGCCAAAAACTGTGTCAGCACTTTCAGAAGAAGTAAGCCTGGGAGAACCTGGGCCAATAAAATCAATATCAGGACAACCCATGAAGACCAGCTTCTGTTACTCTAAGTAGCTCTTCCCTGATAAGAAGAGTTCCCAAAGCTCTTTTCCATACATACACAAAAAATACTGGTAGGGGTTTTGAAAGACATTGACTGTTGACCTCAAATAACATTTTACCTGGCCCACCATGGAGAACAGTTTCAAACCTCTCATTTCTGTAATAATGGTTATACAAAAGGAAAGACAAGCAAAGACAAGCTTTGGAGATAGCTAAGGGCAGGTTTCTTTCCATGCTGCCTTGAGATTCATCTTCCTGTTTCGAAGACATGTCATTAGAGTCTGTATTGCTGCAGGTAAAACAAAGAATATATGTTGTGGATAAATTCATGGTAAATTGCTTTACTCATGCAAAATAAATCCAAGATAGGGAATAGCTTGTGAGGTCTGTGCCAGTATTGTATGAGCAGCTTCAGGCAAGACTGAAGTTTGATCCACCTCTGATAAGAATCTGCTCCAATCGGGCATCACACACTAAAATCCACTCCCTCTACACCCTTTTAATCCTGCCCTTCTCTTGGTTTAGTACAGAATTTAAAGCATGGGAGTCAAGCTATGGACTCTCCTAACTCTGAGTTTTTTTTTTTTTTTTAATTTGATTTATATGCCGCCCTTCTCCGGAGACTCAGGGCGGCTTACAATGCGTTAAGCAATAGCCTTCATTCTTTTGTATATTTATATACAAAGTCAGCTTATTGCCCCCACAAACTGGGTCCTCATTTCACCTACCTTAGAAAGGATGGAAGGCTGAGTCAACCTTGAGCCTTGGAGAGATTCGAACCAGCAGAAATTGCAGGCAGCTGTGTTAATAACAGGGTGCATTAACCACTGTACCATCAAGGCTCTTCTTTGTTGTTCATTGAACCCCATCTTCAATGAACAAGCTCTCCCAATGCACAGGACAAACATACCTAGGCTACCACAGATAAGCTACTTTAATAATCATGTCTTCTTTCCAAGGAACTTCAGAAATATAGCACTGTGAGGAGAGACAGTGCCACAAAATACCCAATAAAGAATGCTCAGCAATTTCAGTGAACAATCAATCCCAAATTCCTTTGTGAGAAGCCATAAGCATGTGGGGATACACATTGACATTGATTATATGGCGGAAGAGCGGAATATAAGCACAATAAATCAACTTTTTAGTTTTACCCTAGGCCTTGAAAAACCTCTGGGCGGTTCTGACAAAAGGATGTTTACAAAGGATTTCACTACTTCATTCAGTCAGTGTGAATCATCTTCTCCCAACTCATGAGTAATAAATTTCTTCCATATATCAACTCAGAAGAAAGGAAGAAAACATAAAAAGATCAGCCAGATGTCCAGCTCTCGTTTTATGTAACTAAAGCAGCATGTAACTCCCTCAGTGTAACTGAAACTTCCTAATCAAATATACAAAACACCTCTCATGTCCCATTCAGCAGCTGTGCCTTAGTGGTGTTTGCAGGCTATAAAATTCCAACTGGGTAGACAATGCCAGATAACCTCAACCCTAGTTTCCATATTATAAGACAAGGTTTGAACCTAAGAACTTTCAAAGGTGCTGCTGACCTAAAAAGTTGCTTCTGGAAGCCCTGCCTCCTACTCTTTTTTTTTTTTTCCAGCAGCTGGCATTCAGCTCTATACTGATCTGAACATGGAGTTTTATATAGTCATGCAATATATTCGTTGATGGTCCGGCCTTCAAGAATTTGTCTAGCCCTCCCACAAGCCATCTGAACTAAACTTGTGGCAGTGGCACTGAGTTATATAAGTTAATTATGCTTTGTGTCAATAAATGCATTGTTTTGTTACTTCTTACACTTTTTATGGGAGAAAAGCATACCCTTTTTGTTGAAATTAGTTGACAACTAAGCTTCAATTACAGCATTAAAGGTATTTACTGGCATCACATTTTTGTGGGTTTTAAACTGTACTTAGCACAAATGTTTTGGGAATGATGTCCATAGCAAATTGCATCCGCTATTATTGGGATAGAGGATATACGTAGTGCACCAAAAAAGGACAGTTATACTGAGTAAAAAGGGAGGAAGGGAGAGAAGGAGGAAGGAAGGAAGGAAGGAAGGAAGGAAGGAAGGAAGGAAGGAAGGAAGGAAGGAAGGAAGGAATCTTGTATGTCCATTTAACCACGGGCTTAATGTAGTTTTAGACTTGTAGTTTAACACAACTTGTTATTTAGGTACAGTAAAATTTAAAATCAAATAGGTTTCAGTTCTTTTCCTTTTTTTTCTTTTCAGTTGCTTCATCAAACCATTGTTAATACAAATCATGATTTACAAACTCACTTCAAACCATGTTTTCATATTCTAAGGCAGCAACTGGTCACGACTCTCAGTGCGACCATTAGGCAAGGTCCTGTTATGTTTCCACAATTAGATATGGTGGCTGACCAGCCTTCGCAGCTGTCCTGGGTTTCAGAACAAGCTTTCTTCCCAGCAAGTAATGACAATTTTCAAAACAGGATCTTCTACAAAATAATTTTAAAAAGTATATTCTATCACTATTATCCAGATGATCTTTTGTCTCATTTTAATTGTATGTTCTTAAGCATTATGGCAATGTTTTTCAAACTTGGCAACTTGAAGAGGTGTGGACTTCAATTCCCAGAATTCCGTAGCCACATGCTGGCTGGGAAATTCTGGGAGTCGATATAGGTACAGAGAAACCTTCCACACTTCCAGTTCTGAGCAAATAGAACTCAAACATATAGATTATGTATAGAGCCTCTAATAATGGAAGTAATATTTACATATTATTTAGTAATAGAAGTAACAGGCATCGCTAGTCTTTGCTCAACAAAATCAAAGTTGAGGAAAATCAATGGAAACTCAGCAATATGAGTTGGGAATTTTAAAAGGTAGCAGTAAAAAGTCCTTGACGTGTAAAAGTTATTTGGCTTGTAAAAGTTACCAACGAATAGATAAGATAAAAGGATATAAACTTCCACACCTATTTTTTTATATTTGCTGTGAAACTTTTAAAAAGTTTCTGGCATATCTGTTTCCACTGTGTGCTGTAGAATTGTGGGTATTTAATTAGAAAATAAATGAATCCAGGATATTAGTGTCTTCTGTGTAACATAAATACATCCAAAGATGCGGAAATGTAGAAGAAATAGTTCAACATTTAACTCAGCACAATCTCACAATGGAGATTACCATGATCTTGCTCTTCTATCATTGTTTCCTTGAACTTCTGCCATTAACTTATTAAACTAAACTGAATCATTTTATCTTTTACACTTTAATTTGACTGATAAGATTTTTTTCCATAATATTACAGAAGTTCTCAAATGTCTCATCCTGCAACCATTTGATTTGTTTTGTCTTGAATTTATCTAGAATGAAGCTTTTTAGAAAGATGTAACCCTAGACATGTCGCAATCTTATGCAGAATGGAAAAACCTGCATGCAATGAATGTAAAGAATAGATTTAATTGATTAGATTTGAATTGACAGAAGAACTTTAACATTTGTGACATTTTTAAAGAAGAAACAAAATATCCTTAAATGTAAAAAAAAAAAAAATGAAATGGCTCTCATGAGGCACTAAAATAACTGACCACTAACTCAATGAAGTAAAACCAGACAGAAGTACTAACAATGAATCTAAACATTAAATATTGTGAATACACAATGCAAAAGCAAGAATCATCTGATTCTTGGAAAAATGAAAGCAATTGAAAAAGAGGAATTGGAAAACAACATGACAAGATAGTTTATTGATGATGCAGGTGAGAGCTTACAAGAACTCAAAGAATCAGTTAGCAACAGACATTCCGAGATATGAGGCGTCTGAGGTGATAAAATCATTGAATATGATAATAAAATATCCCAGAAGCCAAATAATGAATCGTTTCTCTAATGCTAATAAGACTTCATGGATTCCGTTATGACGAGAGTTTCTTTATCTTTAACCCAACAAGATCTTTTAAAGCTTCTTGTTTTCACCTGATATTTGACTCTTAGTTGGTCACCAGCCATTTTTGAGCCTTTGTTCGCACACAGGTAAATTCCAAAATTATTTTCTTTTACAATGATAAAATATATACATTTTTCTTTTTCTTCTGGTCTCCATTCATCATGATCCTAAAGACAGAATCACTCGGTTAAAGGCCTCCATAAATATTGTCAGAAAATCTTTAGTTTTCTATTAAGGCAACCATCTTTAGATAGACTGTGCATTTAGTCCTGCTCAGTTTAATGACAGCCTTGTATCAAGTCAGAACATAACCAACACTTCAGTATGCTTAGATTCCATAACAACTGCAGATCTTGGAAAGGGAAGAGCTGATATGGAGATAATTTCTGAAAGACAGAAAGTTCATGTCCTAGATTCAAGCCTTGTCTGATGCAATCAATCAACAAGACTGCATACAGGTAAATACTTTTATTTGGCTCGGCATGAGTTCCCTTCTATTCTTATCCATTCTGCAAGCATTTTTTTTTCTTGTCAGGCAGATCATTTTCCCTTTCCCTTTTGTCAGACTACAAATTTACAAAGCTTGTTTGCATGCGCCGTGCTGGATTTTAATCAAGTTTACGGTGAAAGGAGATAATTGTTGAAGAAGGGGGAAAAAAACTCCGCACAATTACTTTGCAGCTGACTTCATCAAAAAAAAAAAAAAAAAAGAACTTTCCCCAATGACAGATGGTTGGTAGCACTTCTCTGCCCACAGCCCTCAGTGAGGCTGAATTAATCACAAGAAAGTGTGTATACACTACCATCTTTGATTTGGGACATGTCTTGTCAACAGCTATATTTATTCATCAGAGAAATCGGACCCTGCATTATTTTTTATTCAGTAGAAGGGTAGGAGAAAGGTGCACTTCAATATGGAAGTTTTCTAGATACTCTTCCAAGTTTACAGCCTAAAAAGATAAAAGCAAAAAGTGGTTTGAGAAATAGTATTTAATAATTGAAAGTTATGGATTAATGTTTAAGAGAGCTCTGACTCAGAAGAGGTTTACCAACTGAACTGATCAGAACAGCTGAATTTTTGTATAGCTGCAGCCACAGCTAACTGCAGCAGAATGATCAAGACCGCCTCGGATGGAGGCTATTTATAACTTGGAAAAATTCAGAAAAGGTTTTTCTTGTAACTAGATATAAGCAAATCTATCCAGTTTCATTCAGTTCTTAAAATTAAGTGTGCTTCGTCCTATTTTTGCATCTGTTTGCAACTGTTCTTAAAACTGAGTGAAAATTTGTATAAATTATCTTCCATATTTTTGAATGCATTTGAATGCACATTTCCTAATATATATATGTTTATTACAACTTTATATATACTTTCCCCTCATATACATTGAAGAACAGTTGTTGAGTTACTGCATTGTAATGTTACATTGCAGAACATGATTTTTAACTATGTTCTGGCTTGCTGTACTCATGGTTTTAATAGTATGGATTAGGAATGCTCACATTGTATATAAATGTAATTAATATCTTTCTCTTTTTTAATTGTAATATTATTTGAAGGTCTTTCACCAAAAGATGGCCAGAATTGTCATGCTAAGTAGGGATTGCTGATTGCCTTATCTGTTGGATTTTGAAGGAGGAAGTTGTTAGGTAAGTCTAGAGTAGCATTCACCCAATCTTAGTACTTAGTACAGGTAAGTCCTCGACTGACGACCGCAATTTAGCCCAAAATTTCTATTGCTAAGTGAAACATTTGTTAAGTGAGTTTTGCCCCATTTTACGACCTTTCTTGCCACACTTAAGTGAATTACTGCATTTGTTAAGTTAGTAACATGGTTGTTAAGGGAATCTGGTTTCCCCATTGATCTTGCTTGTCAGAAGCTGAAGCAGAAGCTGATCACATGACCCCAAGGCACTGCAACCATCATTTGCCAAGGATCTGAATTTTGATCACATGACTATGGGGATGCTGAAATGGCCGTAAGTATGAAAAATGGTCATAAGTCACTTTTTTTCAGTGCTGTTGTAACTTTGAATAGTCACTAAATTAACTGCTGTATGTTGAGGACTATCTGTACTCATACAACCACCATCAACAGTTCCAGCAGATGATTTGATTGTGCATTCAGATACAGACAACGAGCAGAGCTTTCAAACTGCCTCCTCTAAGCCTTTGGGAGGATGCAACTGCTTCAGTGCTTCAAGGAGGATATTATTAATGCCACTGCACTTGGTGAGATGCCTCTCTGGATCTTTTGCACAGTCTGATTTTATAGCAGATGAAGTTTCTGAGTTGTCTGTTAAGACAGCCTCAAGCACCTCTCATTGCCTTAGTCTGGTGTATATGCAATATGTTCTTACTGGACAAAAGGGAGAATGTCTACGACGTGAAAGCCTACTGCTCTTCATTTGTTTGTTTAATTTATATCTCACCTTTATTATTTTTATAAAGAACTCAGGACAGAGAACATGCTTAATACTTCTTCCTTCTACTGTCCCCACAACTACAACAATCCTGTGAGGAGGCTGGGTTGAGAGAGAGTGTGATTAGCCCAAGGTTATCCAGCTGGCTTTCATGCCTAAGGAGAACTAAAACTCACAATCTCCTAGTTTCTAGTCTGGTGCCTTAATCACTAGACCAAACTGGCTCTGTTTCCCGGTACATGCTGATATGTACCTTATACAATATAAGATATATATTTCTTTTCTAGTATACACTGATGCAATGGGTGTACCTATTTAAGATGATCATATTGACCAAGGTCACCATTTCCATTCCTACTGAAAGCTTGGGCATTTAAGGTAAATATTTCTTTGCTAAAGAAATATTGTTTACCCTTCCCACCTTTCTTTTATAGACCATCTTCTGTTGTAAGATGTTTGCAGTGAGGAAGTATTGGGTGGACAAAAGAACTAAACCAGCTGATTAGCCCCACCCTCCATCATTCCACTTTCCCTAATCACTTGCAAACATATCCTTCTATTGGGAGAAAAAAATAGTTGCAGGATTTGGATATGGTTAGTCTGGAGAAAAGAAGGTGTCAGCGTTCCAAGTAATGCACTCGTAGTAAACAAACTCCAAGGCACTCAAGTTCCTCAAAGAACAGTTTATTGAATACATCATTTTGGCACAGACTGGTGAAAGCCGACTCTGGGGTTTCCTGCAGCTTTCACCTAATTAAAAATAAAAGTATTCCCTAGGAAAGTTAAGGCTTTTTGGATAAAAATTTGGTGGGTCATGCAGAATGTTTTGAAGAAAAAAATTCAATTTTCTCCACAACTGTTTTTACTGGGTATAGTTAAGGGTTTTACATTGGGTGAAACAAAATTGATATTGTATATGATAACAGCAGCAAGATTGTTGATAGGTAAATACTGGAAGAATGAAGCTTTGCCCACTATTGAGGAATGGACCTTGAAGATGGCCAGTTTTGCAGAGATGGCGAAGATTTCAGCATATTTAAAAGACTGTTCACAAGAGACTTATGAGTGGGAATGGAAAAGGTGGATAGAATATGTTCAGAACAAATATCAAACTAGAAAGTATCAAATAGCTTTTATTTGAAAATAATGTACTAGAAATTTTTTAAAGTAATGAGATAAAGAGAAAAATTATACAGGGGAGGGAGGGGCTCAAGTTTATATACAAGTGTTATATTAGGGTTCTTCATGATTATGAGTATATTATAGGGAAGTCTGGGGGGAGGGGAGGGTTAGGGAGGGTTAGGGAGGTTGGGAAGTTTGGGGGGGAAGGTGGGGGGGGAAAGGGGTGAAAATGTAATTGTAAAACTTTTGCAATAAAAAAAATAAAATAAAATAAAAGTATTCCCCTTCCCCCCCAAGTCACTGGTCACGCTGTACAATCCAGGTGCTGGCTGGTTACCGGCTCCTCCTCTGGCTAGGCACCTGTGAGAATGTCCTTGATTCCCAGGGGAAAACTTTATTGTTTTGGCTACAAAACCCCATTTAACTATTTCCCCCCCTCCCACTGCTGTGTGGCAACCCTGAAGCTTCCAAGATGGCTTCGGCCAGGCTCACTTCAGGTTGACAGATAGCAGTGTTCCAATAGTTGAGGCATTTTCCAAAGCATCAGAAGGCAAGATAAGAAACAATGGATGGAAATTAATCAAGGAGAGAAGCAGCCTGGAATTAAGGAGAAATTCCCTAACAGTGAGTAGAATTAACCAGTGAAACAGCTTGCCTTCAGAAATCGTGGGTGCTTTATCACTGGAGGTTTTTAAGAAACCTCTTGTCTGAAGTGATATAGGATCTCCTGCTTGAGCAGGGGGTTGGACTAGAAGACCTCCAAGGTCCCTTCCAGCTCTATTCTGGTTGGTTGGTTGGTTGGTTGGTTGGTTGGTTGGTTGGTTGGTTGAAAATGATACATATTTGCTGCTAAATACTTAGTTCTTCCCATTTTCCTCAAAGACTTTATAAACAGAGGGGGACATTGCTCACGTCATAAAGCATTCAATAACTTGGGCACTTGAAAAGTATTGTATGTCTTTATTTATTTGAAGTGACAAGTGTTCTCTAGTGCATAATTGATGTCCAACCAGGTACCTGCAAGATCATCAAGCACAAAAAAAAAATGTGTGCTGCCACTGGAAGCACAAAACAAACTGTTTCCCACACAACACAACAGCTTTGCTATTTGCCATTCATTAAATAAATGAAAAGAGTCAAACAGGTTCAGCAACTGTAGCTAGGAAATATATAGCTTTACTTTCCACTTACTTACATTTTGTAACCTCTTTTATTAAAATGTAAACTTTAAAAGCAGCATTTATCCAGACTCTTCCAAGGGTTTCACACCTGCTCTTGTAGTCAAATAAGCATGGCTTCATTGCTTAGAAGTATATTAGTTCTAGAAATGTGATTACCTTCTTTCTTCTGTGTTGTTGATCTAATTGTTATTATGTTTTTGTTTTCTGCTCCACATAAAGCTGTATTTCGGAAAACTATAAAGCTACAGGAAACATGCAAGGTATCCATTGAAGCAGGCTACAGTAAAATTAAATTTGTTATTTTTTTTATTGTTCATTTAAAACGTTCTATAAAGCAAGCTTGTTTTGGAGAACACAGAGTTGGTTGCCAGGACAACTACTTGCATGGCAGGACAGATATTTTAGGACAATCTTGTCCAAATGGTGCCCTGCCGATTTATTAAGCTGCAACATGGCATGGGCCCAGGATACTTGCAGAACCACCTCCTACCGGCCTCCCACCGCCCAGTGCGTTCGCATAGAGCCGCCTTCCTTCGGGTGCCGTCGGCCAGACAATGTTGGCTGGCGACCCCTAGGATGACGGCGTTCTCTGTGGCCGCACCGATCCTCTGGAATGGGTTACCCACCGAGCTCCGGACAGCTCCCAATCTCCGCACTTTCCGCGCTGGCCTGAAGACATGGCTGTTCCAGCAAACTCCCTGATCAACTATGAGGTTTTAATTTTAGGGATTTTAATATTCATATTGGTTTTAGGTGTTATTGTTGTTGTTTTATTTGTGTGAGCCGCCCCGAGTCCTTCAGGAGAAGGGTGGCATATAAATTTTAATAATAAATAAATAAATAAATAAACTTCAAAATTACCAAACAATATGATTTGGTGAAATTGTAGAATAAAGTAAATGAATTAAGAGGTATGGAGAAGTAAAATTTGATTCACGATAATACTTCTATAAAATCAGCAGGGTTGGGTTTCAAAATAACAGAATGTCTAATCAGTTTGAATGTTCATATTAATTTTTTAGAATTGAATTAAATGTAGGATTGACTTCCTTAAAATTTAAATATTTTCATTTTAAGAATAATACGATCAATATGTAGAAAGTGTAAAGAATCAGAGCCTGTATACAGATATAGAAATATAGGAAACTCTTCCATTTAACAAACTAATTGGGTATAAGGTTTTATAAAGCAGAAATGTCCATTAAATCCAAATGAGTTTTACACATTTTACATACGCACAAAATAGCAAATGGGATTTTGTATCTGCACAGGAGTATACAATATAAGGACTATTTTGATTATTGCATCCAAATACTGCTAAACTGAAGTATGTTTGGGTCAAGGATTTGTTGTACAATAATTATTCAAATTCAGGACTATAAAACAAGATGACATAAAGCTAAAATTAATGGTCATTAATTACTTTTACAAATAATTGTACATATATTTATATCAGTGCAAAATTAAATGATATCCCCACATTCATAAATATGTTACTCAGGATACTGTATTTGATAATGATATGAAAAATGGGGTTTTTTTGGTTTCTTTTTCCACAAAGAACACCTCACATGGTGAAGCTATTTCTATCTTTAGACCTTGTGTGTTATATTTCAACAAATGGTTTACCTTTCTTAGAACTGAATATTTAGAGAGCATTGCTAACTCCTGATTCCAGAAGCCATTTTCAGCTGCAGAATACAGATAATTCATATAGAAAGTAGAATCAGTCTGAGTTAATTACAACACAGATTTCTCTCTTGTGCTCATAATATCCTTGTTGTTTCCTCTTTCTTACGCTCTTTCAAAGATTTTTGACTAGTCCTTTATGCTCAAGTTCTTGGATCTCTGCACATGTGTGTGTTTCATCACATATAATGCCACTCCTGTTTCCTTTATGCCCGTGTTTTCTAGTTTTGAGTTTCATCCCATCAGTGTCAATAATGCCTATTGAATCTAGATCTATACTCCATATTCTGTGTATTTGTATAGTCACTGGAACTGTAAAGTCATAAATGTGATCTATTACTTCCTGCATCTATATACTCATTATTCAATGCCCCCACATGTATCACCCATGGTCCTGTATCCAATACCTCACTCACTCCATCTGGGGGAGGGTGTTCTCCTCCTCCATAAGATTCAGTGTAAAGCCATTTGAATTGGATTCTCAGAGCAGGGGTGCTATTCAGCAGGTTCTGACAGGTTCAGGAGAACCGGTAGCGGAGTAGTTGAGTAGTTTGGAGAACCAGCAAATACTGTCTCTGGCTGGCCCCAGAGTGGGGTGGGAATGGAGATTTTGCAGTATCCTTCCCCTGCCACGCCCACCAAGCCACGCCCACAGAACCGGTAGTAAAAAAAAAATTGAATTCCACCATTGTCTCAGGGTATCTTGCACACACATTCTTCCCAACTCTTTGAGGTACGGTCTATCTAGAAGACCGTACCAGTGACCACTGGCACTGTCAGCATATTCAGTTGTTCGCTTTTGTTTTTTCTCTTTTCCTGGGCCACATCCTTGACTAGAAGCAGTGAGGAAAAAAACTCTTTGTGCCCCCTTCCCCCAGCATCTTCATTCTTCTACCCAGCACTTATAGTCCCTTGCAGCATCTCCAAGAATATACTGTATTATTTGGCTTCACTGATCCTTTAATACCTCTTTTTCCCATCAAAGCTGGATAGCAATTCCTAGTTGCTTCAAGTAACCAGTTCACTACGGTAATATTCATTAATCAATGGAAGCCCGAGTGTTGCTTAATACAGAATAAGTGACTGCAAGTATGGATAGAATTGTTAGCACTCATTTCTCTGAACCAAGAGGAAGCCCTTTGTGCTTTAAGAGCACAGCCCATCTACAGGCAAGGCACAAGTAAACAAGCCTTTGTAATACATAGACAAGGCCAACCATAAAGCAAAATGGAAGTGATTTATGGGGATCAAAAAAGAAAAGAAAAGTCAGTATAAAGGCAAGTTCCAACAGCTAAGGTTTCTGCTGGGAATTTGAATAGGCACCACTACTCTCTTAATGGTAATAAACTAGTCTGGATTGTAAATTCTTGGCCAGATTTTCAACTGATATAAATTGGCATCATAACTTTCTTTTAAATGAAGGTGTCCTCTTAAGCAATTATAGTTCTTGTTTTTTACATTCAGGGCTACCACATGGTAGATCCTTCTGGAGAACAGAGAATTTCAGAATGAGGAAAGTGGGGTTGTATTAAGAATTAGAAAATCAGGAAGCCAGGCCTACTTCTACATCTATTCATCTAGCTCTCCTCATGATGAGCAGTACATGAATATAGCCTGCCATTTCCAATTGTCCATATTCCTCTTTCTCCTACTGAAAAGTGTCATTTGACAACATTAAAGGAATTCAAAATGGTTGTTGCTAAACAGCTTTCCGTAGCATCCAGTAGGCCTACAGCTGTGAGAGAAGAGAGACTATTGATATGGAAGGAAGCATTTTGCTTTTCCCACCTCCTAACCTTGAATTATATTGAGGAGCTCCTGCTTGGGCAATACTTCTAAAAGAAATTCTGAGGATCTTGATATGAAGAGTATAAAATTTCTTGAAGTTATTTTCTCAATTACTTCACAGTTGTTTACACAATGGCTCCGATAAGCATGCATGTAAGAAGATGAAATTCCAGTTCATTCTTTCTTGTATGGTTCCATTGGAATGATCATTCTTTCTTCTAATCCTAAAGTCCTTGAAATCTGATTGCAAGAAAATAAATCCTTGGCCTATAACATTTGAATAACCTTGCATATTATGGTTGTGTTTGCAAACTCCACGACATTGGAAAAATCACCAGTCTGAGCATCTGGGATCACATATATCACCTACTTCAAGGAGCACTCGACTAGACTTAAATGTTAGCTGTAAAGTATTATCTTTCATTTCGCTACCTCAGCTTAATACCTGATAATTTCATGCATGTTTGCTCAAAAGTAAATTTTACTGCATTTAATGGAACTAACTCAATTTAATTACAAGAATAGATACATATTCATACAGATCTATTGAAAGTATTATTGGATTGCTTTGCTGAAAATTGATGGCAAATTTTATTTTTAATAAAAGTTAGAGTAGAAAGGGATATATTGAGACTGTACAATCCAAAGCTCATCT
Organism: Pituophis catenifer annectens; assembly: GCF_029215685.1. Taxonomy (NCBI): domain Eukaryota; kingdom Metazoa; phylum Chordata; class Lepidosauria; order Squamata; family Colubridae; genus Pituophis; species Pituophis catenifer. Next base: position 317,682,487 of record NW_027256881.1, on the reverse strand, counting down.
TCTCTAACTTAAAGTTCTCTGAAATAGCACCAAAATAAGGCAATGTTTTTGGACCTGCCCACCTGGTGGAATCATAGCATCATCAGGCTTACTTCTGGAAGGAAGGAAGGAAGGAAGGAAGGAAGGAAGGAAGGAAGGAAGGAAGGAAGGAAGGAAGGAGGGAGGGAGGGAGGGAGGGAGGGAGGGAGGGAGGGGGTGTTGGTCACAAACATCTTTGCCCACTCCTGAACTACAGCCTTAATCCACATTTCTTTAGCAGCAAATGCAGGAATACTTCAAACCAATGTTTTCATATGCACATACTTACACATAGAAAGAGCCTACAAGTAGGTGCAACTCCCACATTTTTCTAAACATCTAAACATTCCAAGTACATTCCTGGTGGTTGGCAGCAGAACTGTTAAGAAATTCCACCAAGGTTTCTTTAATGCCACAATGCCTGTAATGCTACCTTCATCTATCACCCAGTAGAGGTCACTACAGAATGAGCAATGAAAGTGAAATTCCTTGAATGAAACATTTAGAATGCAAAAGCGCAGGTCTTACTTATAGTTTTATTGTAACCTCCTTCAGAAGCTCATTAATTAAACATCAGTTCCAATGATGCTGGTAACACAGTGTCCATTACAAGTAATGAATCATTTGATCTTGTGTGATTAAAAATAAAAATAGATTAAATTTATGTTAACCACTTTAAAATTTTCCCCAGAAGGTATGTATTTTGTGGAATGTGAAATAGGTATTAACTGTTATCAAAGAAATTATTCAGTGTGTATAATATATATTGTGTGAGCTCATATCAGGCTAGAAATCAAGACACTGTGAGATTTAGCCCTGCCTTAGGCATAAAGCCAACTAGGTAATTTTGGGCAGGCTCTCTCTTTCAGCTCTAAGAAGAAGAAAGCAATGGCAAACCACTTCTGAAAAATGTTGCCAAGGAGCTGCATCGACTTGTCCATGTAGTTGCCAGAAGTCAAGACTGACTTGAAGGCACAAAGTATGCTACATATAACATAATGTAATGTAATAACATATGTATTATAATATAAATAATAATATAAAACAATCTCCAGTGTCTCTTCTGTTCCAAATAATAGATATGAGCCAAGTTCAACACAATCTGAGCCAAGATTAGTTTAGAGACAGGAAGGTGTGTGCGTGGAACGATAGAATACCTGGCAAATGAAACAAGATTATATCTACTTTCATCAGGAACTAACCAGCGAAGTGCCATCTGATGGGTCACCCAATGTCTTTTCTCCCCAGCATCAGCAGTGTGTATGTCTTTCATTTAACATCCTTCATGAAGTTCCAACATACTGCTGCTCATAGGCATTGTAGGAAATTAAAAACTGGTGGAGGGCTTGCAACCATGTGCCCCAAGAGTAACAAAAGCACTGAAGATGTCCAAAATGCCGGAAACAGTGTCAGCCATGGCTTATAATTAGTTATATCTAGTGATACTGAGTTGCCTCTACCTTTTCATTCTTCTCTTTACCTAAGGTGACTTCAACTGAGTCAACTTAGAACTCAACTTTTATTTTAATTCTTAAAATATAGGCTGTGATCTTTTCTTAATGTTTTGATTACTGTTTAATTGAATCCAAGGGGGCTTAATCTCAAGGCCAGACTCGGTTTTACATGCAAACACTGGTATTTAAGTACCAACAACTACTATTTCTTGGCTGAAACAACCATATTCAGACAATATTCTCACTATTGCCTTTTTGAGGCAGGGAGAATTCCTATGCTTTTGGAGTCCATCATGTACTTGGGAAGAATTATCTTGATTCCATGCTTGCTCTATGATTTAACAAACAAACAAACAAAAAGCTTACAAGCAAAGAATAGTTTTTAATATCACTTTTGTTTGGAAGCATGCTTACCTGGCCAGAAAAAGGGAAAGGGAAAGATTCTGCAGGGGAGTAAATGAAAACAAAAATTGGCAACTGCTTTTGAATTGGCAACCCTGGCAACCATTTTCAAGTGTGCTTTCATCATGTTTTCAAAATTGGCAGGTTACCTGCAAGGTCCAAAAGGTTAAGATTCACACTACAGAGGGTGAGGAAGGTTGCAATAGAAACATTGCTCGTCATGTCAACTTAAATTCTGTTTCCAATATAGTACATATTAAAGTATACCACTATATGCCATTTCGTCTAAATGTTTGGGCTCATTTACAAGTTTTGGGATCTAAGAAGTGGACAGATTATTGTATCTGTTTGGTCTACCACATACTTTAACTTAGATTTAACATGGAATAACAGGGTTAGAACAGACCTTGGAGGTCTTCTAGTCCAACCCTCTGCTTGAGTAGAGACCTTATCATTCCAGACAAAGGTTGTTCAAGCCAGGTTCAAGGTTTGCATTTAATGTATAACACCTTAAACAACTTGAGGTTATGTTGCAGACTATGTTCCTTATTTCACATAACTATGTTTATCTAGAGGGATCTAATTTTTCTTGAGAGACTTCACATTCTAGAAGTTTTTGTCAGCCTCTATGATGCTTGCTTGCTGTCGGCTGCCAGAGTAATGGGAGGGGGGAGGTATAGGTATTTGGGAGGGGAGAAGTGAGCTGGTAGAGATGTCTCGTGAAAGAGAGGAATATTCTCACTGTCTTCGGCGCAGCTGAAGAGAGTGCTGATAGCCAGTCAAGGTCAACCGTTCTGGCGTACCAGATAGATGGCACCATCTGAAGTTGAACCTCACATGACACCTCGTGGTGCTGGAGATTGGACATTCAGCTAGGGTCCTTGGGGGGAGGGATTTGGGAATGATTTCAATATGTAATTTTCGTGCGTTTTGCCTCAGACCTTGCTTTCTTTTCCTTGCATTCAGTTCATGCTCAGTAAAAGTACCTTTCTCTACAAACATGGAGTTGGGGTTGTCCTTTCTTGAGTTTTGAACGGAGGCGCACCTCACAGTTTTATTCCAATACTACAACAAAACAGTCACAAATATCTAGTTTTCCCATCACCTCCTTTCAGAATCTGTTCTATACTTTAATCTCTTTTAGCAGAATCATATTTGCTGAATAGAAATGTTGAATGCAGAACACTTCTCTGAGGGAATATTCATTATATTATAGTAGAAACAAATAATGCAGCTTTTAAAGTAAGGGTATTAACACGAGCTTCTCTCACTCTATACGTATCCTGTCTGTGGTTATAAAATATTTTATCAAACACCTTTAAAAGCAAACTTTAGCCATTAGACTAATTCAGGACTGTGGGGTTAGATCATTGTTTGACCTTTGTAACAAATAGTGTGATATAGATGAGGGAAAGGGTCTTCCCATCATGTTCCATTCCATGTTTGGCACTTGACTTGCAGTTGGTTAAAGTAATCTCTGTATTTAAGAGACAAATGTATTTTTCTCCCCTTATGTTTTAGGCTTCATCAGAGGCTTCTTCAAGAGGTAATTTGGAAGCAACCTTTTCTAGTTGTATTTTTAAATAAATTGAGTTATTTCAAGTGCAATGAATGTCTTTTACCATTTACTGCAGTAGTGGGTTCCACTTACCTTCACTACAGTGGTGAAATCCTCCCTGATTTGCCACCTGTTCGCTGCCCGCTCATGCACGGTGCGTGCCAAATGCATTTTGCATGCATGCGCATGCGCAGTACACGCCTAACGCGTGCTGCGTGTGGAAAAAGGAGGCTTGGGAAGGTAAGTAGAACAGCAAGTGGGGAACAGCTGTGCCGCACAATTTAGATTCACTAGAAAGCAGGATTTCCTGCTTTCTAGCAATTTTAAATCACGCGGCACAGCTGATATTTGGAATTACCGGTTCAGACCAACCGCTAGCTTTTTTTTTACTACCAGTTCACTGAACTACCAGTTTGCCCGAACTGGTGCGAACCAGTAGGATTTCACCACTGCTTCACTACTGGTTTGGAATTGTGAGTGCACGCAGCGTTTCTGTGCATCCGCAGAGCATCTGTGATGATGTTGGGTGGGTGGGCGTAGCCTCCCACCACCACCACTACTGGTTTGCACGAATCGGGGTGAACCAGTAGAAATCCACCACTGATTTACTGGTAGATGAACTAAGACCATATTCTATATTTAAGACTATTATTTTGGTTCTGAGCATTTTATTCTTAAATAAAAATCCTGCCATTTAATTATTCATTATTCTTTTAGCATTTTGCTTAGGTCAAGAGCATATCCTCCAACAAGGACTACTATTAATTCAAATCTCCAACAATACCCATAGAGGCCTAGGGCTGACTTTGGCCCTACTTACTGCTGCTGGTATTCCCTGCCATTCTCAATAGAGCTCTTTCAGGCCACTTGACCTGCATGACCAAGACTTCAACCTTGAGTACAGATTGAGCTATAACACTTGATAGTTCAAAATTATCCACCACAGAGAAACTCTTACCAAATCTATTACAAAATACCATAGGTATGTGTCCTAATCCAGTTTACTGTCTTCCATTTTGAAACAATAAATGATGATCAAACTTTCTCAATCTGCTTGATAGAGATTTCTACAAAGTTGTATTCTTGGTTTTGCTGCAACTAGGTTTCTAATCCTAATTGCAGCAAAAATACAAGGCAGCCTCCTTGCAGCTCTCAAGCCTCTCAGTTAAAATGAATATCGCCTTGGTGACAAAACAATGAACTAATTCTGTGTCTATGCAGACTGATTCCAAGCACTTGCCATTCCTTCCTTCCTTCCTTCCTCTTTTTTGAGGTATTTGATGTTAAAATAGCTGATTGGTACTGAAATAAAATTTTTTGGGACATATGCTTTGAAAATATACAAGTAATGTTAAATAACTTTAACAGATAGAGATAAAACAAAACAAAAAAACATGCTATCACTATTAGCCACATTAACAAACCATAAAATTAGAATGCCATTTTGGTGACAGTAGTCAGTGGTAGAAAAAAAGAGAAAAGTTCAGCAGTCTAAATAGGGAATGATGCATTTTTTAAAAAATCATTGCCTGTCTACTGCAAATATGCCTCATCATCTGCTTTGTGCTCCTCCCAATGAAGCAAAATGCCATGCACATTGTGGAGTAAAAAGTGATCAGTGAAGATAATCAATCTTTTTTCTAAACAGTGCCACTGGAATGATGCCATACCATGTGAACACTGTGGAAAAACAAATGGCAGCCAACTACACTATTTCTCTCACATTCTCCCCTCACCTATATCTATTGATGCTTTCAAATCAGTCTTGGCTCCGGACAACTTCATGGACAAATTCATGGTGTTTTCTTGGCACCTTTTTCAGAAGTGGTTGACCATTGCCTTCTTCCTAGGGGATGAAATTAGTGACAGATCATTGTGGAGAAAATCTGTCTCATGGTCACTAAGAGTTGGCAGTGATTTGACAGCACATAATCAATCTGTCATTGAATCTTCCTAGGGAAGAGAAAAAATGATCAGCTCAAAGTTACCCAGCTAGCTTCATCCCTAAGACAGTTCTCAAACACATGGTCTCTCTGCTTCTAGCCCAACACCTTTAATCACAACACCAAATAAGCTTTCTATTTTTATCTCTATACTTAAATACCTGTCTATATGCCTGCAATTTTACCCTTTCAAAATAAAATAAAAATCTGTCCACAATTCTTTACTTGTAACTGGAATAGCAATTTTCTTCGTTCAAGCTCTCTCTTTTTGATTTAACCTGATTTGTTAAGGAGACATCTGCTATATGCCATTTATGTTAAGTTTGACTGGAGATTTCTGATGAAATTCCAAGTCAACTGTATGATCACTATATACTTGTAACATGATTGACTGATTGATTTTACAGAATGTACAGGCCACTTCAATCAGAACCAACTCTGAGTTGCATATAATTTTTCCTGAATAAGTCCAAATAAAAACAACACAAAAGAAAATATAAAGCTACAACATAATTAATAAAATCATCTATATAAGACCCAAGGATGAAATATAACCAGCACATTCCAGTTTCTCAACTGACAAAATTAACACCTTGCAAATGCTCAAGGGAAAACCAAATCATTTAGTCCCCAGGGCCTGTTTAAATAACCAGATCTTAATGGCCTTCCTAAAAGCCAGAAAGGGAAGGAGTTCGTGAAATGTCTTGGGGAGCAGGGAATTTCCATGAAGTAACACAATATTCTCAAAGGCCTGTTTCCTACGTGACAAGGACAGAGTTGTTATGACCTTAGTAGAGCTTCAAATTCATGCACTTTAGAATTCAGTTCTCAAACCACAATGAAGCTATTGGAATTTCCAGGCTGCCGTTTCACCTCAATGATGCCTTGCCTACCACCAATAAACAATTATGTAAGGCAACAGGAGGGCATAATTTCATGATGAACAGGCTTTTCTAAAATGGCCAAATTTCTTCTCCCCATGTCTGCAATTTTTCCTATATTGAGAATTACTCCCTTAAGACTCATCAGTTTCAACTCTGAGTTGGGAATGCAGCGTAGTCAATGTCTTCAGCATTGTCAAGGGGGAAGCAGTAGGTTCACATATTCCAGCAGGCAGTTCTTTACTTACTAAGCGATGACTCACAAGCTGGGAATATATTGAAGCAGTTTTCCATATTCCCATAATTGGGTTTTCATGCCATTTATACCAGTGATACTGGCAGAGGGGTGAGAATGAATCACATGATCAGGGAGATTTCTGTGATTGCAGTCATGCAGCGGGATACTTAAGTTCAACTACTGATATGTAACTATATTTCCAGCACACCAATCACAGTATTTGGCTTTTGAGCCTTTGTGTGTATGTGTTGTACATGTATACAAGCTTTCCTGGCTTATACTGCAGATGACATCCAAGTTGCGAGTTGATTTGCTGTATCTTAAAGACATTCTGTAGACATTATTCAGGTAAATGGTACTTTTTCTACTTGAATTGCTATGATAACAAGCTCTACTAAGAGGCAGGTTAATTATTGATTAAATTAACAACTGTGGAAACATGTAGTCCATGAGAACAAGTAACTGCCTTTTCCAAATGCATGTGTATGTCGCTAACCACTTAGAGCTTTTGATTCAACTTCTACCCCACACAAAGAGGTTGCTAACAACATCTTATTTCCAATAACAGTGTATTCCAACGGCATCAGAGGCTTGTCTGCTGACTGCAGGCAAGTTATTTAGGAAGCCAAGTCTGGTTCATTAACCTTTAAAAAACATGGTTTTATGGCTGGATTGAGAGGGAGCTACATGTGGTAAAGATGTAGATGTAAATTTACTACACTGTTTGGTGGCAGAGATATTCTGAAAGTATGCAAGGATGAAACAATTGTGTGTTCTTTCTTTCCTCAGTAAAATGCCTCAAATACTTCAAAACATGCCAGGATCTCCTCAGATGCAAACTTTCCTTTGCAGAACCTGCTGAACTGCTTGTGTAACCAGACATGGCCCCATGGTCATTCCAATAATTGTGCTCAAGGAGCATCTTTCTGTAAAGAGCTCCACACTGCTGTTACACAGAGGATTTTGCTTTGAAAAGAATTTAAAAAGGGGGGGGGGAGGAAACCTCTTGAGCTGTATAGATATAGATATGCAGATATATATTTATGGGAATGAATGAACATTAACCAGACTTAATTCTTGCAAGTGCTTGTCTTGCCATGGATCTGCTGGGAATGAAAATCCAAAATGTGTTTTTAGTGAGATGTATTGCCAACATTCTTTTACATATAAAGTGAAGTAGTTGCCTCATGATTTCATGATCAAAATTCTAGATTAAAGTTTTAAAATCTATTAATTAATGAAAAAAGATCTTTAATGTAATTCAAAACAAAACATATTTAGGACAAACAAATCTGAATTTTTTTCCTTCCCAGGAACAAAATTAGAATAAGAAATGTGAACCAAGTTGTAAATAAACTGTTGTTCCAAAAATGCTTGCCAATGTTGCATTTTAAAAAAAAATCTTGTTCATACCACAGGTTGTTGTGATTATATTTGTATTGTGAGCAATTCTGAAAATTTTTGAAAAATGACCTTATTTAGGAGAAGGAAAACCAATGACAGCATTCCATGTAATAAAAGAGCTTCATAAAAATCAAGATTTCCTGTTACAAAAAACTACTATGGATGAAAAGGGGAAATGGTGTAAGTCAGAAAACAAAGGCTCTGACATCCGGTTGCCTGTATTTCGAGATTTAATGTGAATTCTGAGATGATTCAGACTCCATGTAATAGACATTTACCCACCTGGTATTTTTAACATGTGTAAGTCTGTTTAACTGTTTAATTGATATTCTTTCAGTTAAAATACTATTAACGTTTGGAACAGATACTTAGAGGATTAGATTTGATTCTGACATTCCATTCAGGACCATCCTTAATATTTGAGTACAATGAAGCAGATACTTCAAATAGTGGAGTAATTGGAATTGTTCCACTGCCAGGAACAATTACTGAAGTGTATCTATTCCACCTTGCTTTCCTAGATGAGTCGCTGCCTCTGGGACCACCATATAAGATTTCTCAGAATCACTGCTCAGGTGAGCTCTGGTGCTGTTTCTACTAAGGCAGGTGAGTCCAGGAAGGACCATGCAAGAGGAGAGAATAAGTAGCAAGGGACAGCAGTAGCAGGAAGGGCAGAGGGGAGTTGGAAGATCCTCTTCCTATCTCAGGGGCAAGTATTCCTAGACTGACCATATTCAAACTAAGTCCAGCACTATAAAAAGGGAAAAGTGTGAAGGGGGGAAGGGGAGGAAGGAGGCTGAAATAGAAGACATGGAGGAAGATCAGAGTGTACATGTTACATTACAAATGATAGAAAGAAAAAGCGAAACTGAACAAGATGAGGAGGCTGTGCTTGAACAAAAGGTTTATAAAGCTCTTTCTGGATCAGACTAAAGTTCAGAAATATGTATAGTCCACTGCTTCAATAGATCCAAGGTAATATTCAAGACAAGGAAAGTAAAATGGCCAATGAGAATCAGTTTGGAAGTTGTGGGTGCTCCATCACTGGAAGTTTTGAAGAAGTGATTGGACAGCCATTTGTCTCGAATGGCAAAAAGTCTCCTGCTTGAGCAGGGAGGCGGACTAGAAGACCTCCAAGGCCCCTTCCAACTCTGTTATTGTTATTGTGGTGTAGCGATTAAGGCATCAGACTAGAACCTTTGAGTTCTAGTCCTGTCTTAGGCACAAAACCATCTTGGTGCCCTTGGGCTAGTCACTTTCTCTCATTTCTAGGAAGGAGGGAATGGCCAACCACTTCTGAAAAAACCTTGCCAAGAAAACTGTAGGGACTTGTTCAGACAGTCTCAAAGAATCAGATACAATAGAACAGAAGGGGGTGGGGAGATGGGCAATAGCTTGATACAAGAAAACCTTATCTGTATCCTCTTCCTGCCCAAAAAGACCCCTTAAACTCTCATATTTTAATGGTCCCTGTCTTTGCCTTCATATTTGGATCTGTGCTTTTGCCATCCTCTACCTTTTATTCTAGTTTAATATCCTCTAAAGAAGACTAGTGAGGTACCTATTAAATGCTTCCTTTCCAGTTTTTGTAAGAACATCTCATCTCATCCCAAGTTCTTTTTATAAAAGTAATATAGACCAGAACTCAAACCCTTCTTGAAGACACCATTTTCATAGCTAGTTTTTGAATTCCAGGATCCTGATTTGTTTTGTGTCTTGAACTTTTATTCTAGGAATTGATTTTAAAAGTATCTGTTCCCATTTTCTTCATCTTCCTCAAGGCCTTACAGTTTCCTTTCAAGGTTATTTTTGCTATGTGATTCATTCACATAGGATCAGTTAGAAAAGACAATAGGTCGGCTTTAGAACATCCTATATGCAGGCACTTGGAAGACAATTAAACTTTCCTCATGTCTCACCAAATTCCACACATAGCTGTTCAGTTCCCCTTAGAAAGGAATCAACCCACCTCTTCTTCCTCAGCATGGCTCTTAAATTTCCTTAAACCATGGGAAATCAAATGTCTTCTACAATATTTCATGGCATGGTTTGTTCAGGTGGCTCTGAGGAAGATCCTTGTACCTGATTTTATTGACACTGAGTGGTTCCTGATCTTCCTCCTTTGGGTCACATGCTATCTATGTAATTAGCTCTCTGCCAAAAGAAGGTTTTCTTGTTCCTTGGTGTTTGCTTATTTCTCTGCCTCTCCTGGAGAGCTTCAACTGTTCTGTATAGGAATGTCTATCTGTTTCCATTTTTTCTGCTCATGCTTCCAAACAAAAGTGATATTAAAACCTAATCTTTTCTTTTGTAGCAACTCTCAGTCTTCTCACTTCTCCTCCAATAAGGAAACAGGATTGCCCTTGCAGCAGATGTAGTTTTGGCCCTGTTCAGGAAGGAAGACAAATATTGCACATAATTTGCAGATCATAATGATGCTTCCTTTGCTGTCCGTGTTACTGGATTCTTGCCTGACATCTCCTCTACCTAATTCATTCTGTTTGCTCCCTGAATTATTGTTCTGCTTAAAACTCACAGAAGATTGCTCACAGGATGAGGACTAGCCTGGACTAAAAGGAGGAGGTGGGAAAAAATGGAAAAGAAGGAAAAAACACTCCTTACAGAACTCCCTTGCCAAATTGTTTGTTCTTCCATATTGACAATCAGCAGCAGTTATCAATCAGTCAACCAATCCAATCAGCAAAAAAAGGAACCCTGGTGGCACAGTGGTTAGAGTACAGTACTGTAGGCAAACTCTATCACAACTTGGAGTTCAATCCTGATGGGGCTCAAGGTTGACTCAACCTTCTTCATTTGGAGATTGATGAAATGAGGATCCAGATTGTTGGAGGCAATTTGCTGACATTGTAAACCACCCAGAGAGTGCTGTAAAGTACTATGGGATGGTATATAAGTAGAAGTGCTATTGCTGTCTCTCTTCCTAATTGGGTCTTACTCTCTCATTGGTTCTCTTTTCTGTACTATTTTTATTTTGTTATTTTTTTATTTATTTATTATATTTCTATACCGCCTTTTTCCCGTAGGACTCAAGGCGGTGTACAGTCAAGAAAAATATAGATACACAAACATCATAAAATTGCTAATTAAAATTATTATTATAACATAGTTTGGCCCAATTAAATAGAACCTAAAATTAGATAACATTTTAAACATTTTTCCCAACCCCCTTGCCAAATTTGGTTTTGCTCTCTCTGATCATTCAATCATATAGTTGTCCTCTCCTCCATCTTCCCTGAGTCTCCACACCGCCCAATGTCGGGTTGGCGCTCAGGGCTCAGGACCCCAGACAGCACCCCAGTGATCAGAGACCTGGTTGAAATTTTAATGCAGATTCAGGTTAATGTCAGGGTTCCAAGTAACACCCCCAATGAAAGACGACTCTGAAGCTAGAAGTTCCTCAAAGTTCCATTTTATTAGAGATGTCATATTGGCACATCTGGGAAAACCCAATCTGAAAGCTTCCAAGTTTTCCCCACCCAAAAGAAAGTCCAAGTCCCTTCCCCTGCACCCACATGTCCATCACATGGTCCAATCAATGATCGTCCCAGCTGGAGATGCCTCCCAGTCATGCCACTCCAGGTACAGGCCCGGATGTCCTTGACTCTCAGAGAAAGGAATGTTATTATGACTAAATATCTCCACCACTCTATGAAATCTCCCCTCCCAGTTTCCCACAGTAGTAAGTGTGGCAGCCCTTATCTCTTTGCCCTTAGGTTTTTCCTAAACATAGAGTTATAACTTTTCTGCAAAACCAGCATTCCATGTAAAAGTATTAAAGGTTCAGCTGGTACAAAATGCAGCAGCATTTATGGATGCTTGTTGTTCAGCACATGTAACACCATTGCTGCACAAGCTGCACTGGTTACCAGTATGCTTCTGGATTCAAATCAAGGTGCTGGTGGCTACTTTCAATGCCCTTTGTGGCTTGGGGCCAGGTTACGTACAGGACCATCTCTCCTAGTGGTACCTATTAATCTGGTTGGATCCAGCAGGAAAGGCATGTTCCAGATCTAGTTTGTCACAGAGTGTCATCTGGCAGGACCCAGGAAGAGAGCCTTTTCTGTCATGGCACTGGCATCCTGGAACATCACTCTCTCAAATGCAACAAATAAATAAATTCCCATGTCAAGAAAATATATCTACCTAATCTGACAGGACAGTGGAGCGTAAGCAGGACACAGGATGAATTGGGAGGGGACACTGTCAATGTGCCCCCAAGCACCCTGAAGATCAATACTAAATTAAATTTTAAATGTCTAAAAATATCCCAGTTGACAGGATGGGATGGAGAATCCACCAAACATTGTCCTGTCCTACATTAAAGCAGTAAGTAGAGCCCCATCTGCATGCCTTCTTGATCCTTTCTGCTCATCAAAGAAGTACAGCAATGTTTCTCAATCTTGGCAACTTTAAGATGTGTGGACTTCAACTCCCAGAAGTTCCAGATGCTCATGAGATTGCAACAAAGCATTAGTTTTATTGTATCTCCTTTTATCTCCACTCACCTGGATTGTTGCAGCCCAGACCTGATAAAACTACATTTTACTGTTCTCATTAAATTGTTTGTAATTGTAAACAATGATAGAATTATCAGAAGACAACTTGGATTTAATTTACAGATATAAACATTGAATATCTCTATTTTATAATTGTTATAAGGAGCTTCAGAACTTCAGTAAAATATAGGAAAATTCAAGATTTTTAAAATAAACTTAGTTCAATAATTTCAAAGCTTACAACTGCCCACAAATGAACATTTTTACGAGGAGAGCATTTTAATAATAATAATTCAATCTAATGGATTATTTTACTGTTTGGAGGGGAGAGATATTATGCTGTTTGAACTTTTATGAGTGGGGATAAACATACGGTATATTTCTTCAAGTCAGCTTTCTCTACTGAGGCTGTTTGGGGGCAAACAATTCCTTCATGCTAATATCCATTGCAATTCATAAGGGGTTCTGGTGCCATCTGATAACAGACTTCAATAGCCATTTAGCTGCCACAGCTGGCCCTTATTTTTAAAGTTCAAAACTCTCAAATACCAAGTCTACAATTTGAGGGCAGAATTACCTCTGATTATTCTTTATCTTGTATCTTTCTCTGCTGCTCTTAAACAGTATTGTTCTTTGTGCAAACTAGTTTAGACTTGGTGGGGAAGGGAAGGTCTACCCACCAGGCTCCTTGATGCCTGCTTCTCCCACCCCCGTCCTTGGTGAAACTACATTTCAAAAGGAAATCTTGATATAACCTCCACAACAACTGTGGCCAATAAAGTTCCCACCCAATGAACTAACGCTGCAACTAGGAAAATATATTGTTTTAAAGAGGTCAATATATAAAACTCCATAGGGCTTTCTTTTATTTCCCCCTCCCTCATCTACAAGATGCAACTAGATTTTATTGAAACAATCAGCAAACAATTCAGTCAACAATATTCTTATCCTAAACGGTAGTTATCAGCAGAGGCAGCTGTTACAATCTTTCATTGGAATACTTTAAAAAGCTCACAGTCCAATTCAATAACGTATTGTTTGGGTAGCCGTGTTTGTTTAGAAGTAAATCACTCATAAATGTGTAATTTCCTGCTGATACCTAATAGCGTTTGGTGACAGGAAGCCATTTAGAACAGGCTGAAATGCCAAGATACACCATTCTCAAAATTCACTCCAAAGTTTGACTTCAGCCTGAGTAGTTCAGCCACACTTTCTCCAACCTAAAATTGACATGTAAAGGTAGCCCTTATTATAATGACTGTTTCTAATTCTCAGCTCAGTATGAAATTAGAAATGTGTCACATTCACTGTTTTTTTTTGGTTGCATATAGTCTTGTTATCAATAACAAACTGATTTTTATTCAAGGTGCAAGCAGTAATAGGCTTCTTCATATCCTGTCTGTCCATCTTCCTGCATATACTGCGGATTAAAATGTTGATTAAAATTTGAGCCATGTTGCTGGTGTGGCAGAGTTGCTGTTGTAGAGAAGGTTGACAAAGACAGGAAGGCACCAGATTGTCTTTGTCAAACCTGTGACTTAGAAGATAATATGGCCTTAACAGGTAAGAAGGGGGAGAGCTCTTTGCATGGAGTTATGAGCCATTGTGGCATCAACAGCTGGCAGGTCAGACTTTGGCATCTTATGTGCATGCAGTTTTTGAAGATTATTTTGTGAGCGCCAAGAAGCCAAAATATAAGAAGATAAGGGGAATGGAGAAGAGAGCAGGGAAAGCAGAATTTTGCACACTTAGATTAAAAAGACTAGTCTTGTTATGAACTTTGTTCTGAAGTCCTGCACTGCTTTTTCCAAAACATCTGCCCGTAACTTCCAAAAATAAATACAGCCAAACACACAAATAACATTCTGAACATTTAGTTAAGCATCCTGAGTATCCAATTGAATAGAAAAGCAGGACATGGACTGACTAAATTCATAAACTATTTCATCATGATCTATTTCATATGTTATTTATTTATGCATTACACTGCCGTCCTGCCTGTTTCCCCAGAAGCTCAAGGTGCAAACATAGTATTTCCTTCCCCCATCTCCATAATAACAATATGAGAGATGGGCAAAGAGGTAATGCAAGAGCCAAAGCCTCACAGAGACTTTCCATCATTAAATACAGACTTGAACCCGAGTCTTTCAGTCTTGATCCAACTATTACATCACACTGGTTACAGCAGATTCTATAAACTGAATTGCTTTCTCCTGGTAACTAGGAGGGCCACATGTGGTAGTTGGCAGAGAACAAACTGACCATTCATCTGGTTTCAAGAAAAGGAACATAATAGAAGGAGCAGGAGCAGGTTCAAAGTTCCCATTAAGAGAGCACACTTTACATGGAGAAGAAGGTGTCACATGATCAGAATCAGATAGATCCTCTTAACTAAGATAAATGGTCCTGCATTTCTTTGGAAATTAATGCAATAATTTTAAATTTTTTATTTTATATATACATATATATCAATTGGCATATGCACATTTATGCAAATCTGTATCTTTTTTTTTTTTTAGGGGAAGTTATGATACCTCAATGGTCCCCCTACTGATAACCTGACCAATACGATAAAAAATAATAATAATCACAGTATGTATGTTTTTGATTGTCTTTATTCTGTTCAACAATCATGATATGAAATCCAAGGAAATGTGCAACGTGAATACCTGCTTTTTCCATGCCAGCTTTTAGAACTGTTTCCTTTTCATATTTCCTGAGTGGTTTAAATAAAAGACAGCCTGGCTATGGCTGTTTTTCAGATTTTTTTTTTTTTCAGGAAACTCCTGACAGTTAAAAGAAGAATAAAACATTCAAGGAATGTGCTTTAGAGCTACTTTAAGATCTTTAAAAACAAAGATGTAGCTATTTAAAATGTGCTGTTTGACTAAACAATATCAAGGTTTTTCATAAAATTTGGAAAATATTCTTCCTTATCACTCCTCTTGCTTGCTGGGTCAAACCAACAGTTTCACAATCTGCCTTTTGCACAGCTTGGTGCCAAGTTGTGTTGCGTTTCAACTTACAGAATCCCTAGCCAGTTAATATAACCAAAAACTATTGGGGCTCTCTTATGGAAAGCAAAGCACAATGCATTGAATATATTAGAGAAATCTAAAGGTGAGCAGTTATTGAAGTCCAAACGGAAGAAATATAGCAAATGCCCCTATTGCTGATCCCAAATTTGGGAAATGAGGGGTTTGTGATAGTGCCCTGTAACTGACTTGGCATTTTTTCAATAAACCCCTGACAGGGACAGCCTACTAAAATAGGCTCCTCCTCCTCCTATTTACTCTCAAGAGCTACAAAATAACAAACTTCCAATTCTAATCCCAAACAGAGAATTATTTTCCTCTTTTGTCTTAGCAAGCACCTAAGACCTGCTAGAGACTTAATCTTCATCATGTAACCCTCCTTTGCTGGTGCCTAAGCGAAGGGGTAAAGGGGGAGAGAGGCTACAACAGTTGTCTAATGAATCAGTGGTGGGATTCAAGTAATTTAACAACTGGTTCTCTGCCCTAATGATTTCTTCCAACAACCAGTTTTCCAAACTGCTCACAAAGTTAACAACCGGTTCTCCCGAAATGGTGCGAACTGGCTGAATCCCACCACTGTAATGAGTGCAACCTCGTTGTGAGTCTTATCTATTGATTACCCCTTCAATGTAATCCAGTGTGGTGCACTGAGGGTAGTAAATCTCTGATGCTGTAAGTACAGAGACTATTTGAATAAATCTTTATTAATTGTAAGCATCCTGGACCCCTTCAGTAATGTTCATTTTTTTATATATTGCTTATATAAAATATATATTGCTTATATGAAATATATATTCATTTTTTATATATATATAGACTTGCAGTTATGCTAACCAAAACCAGATAGTGTCCCAAAGTCTGCTCTCCAGCTTCAAAAACATATATAGTACATTCAGAAACATAATATACTAGGAAGATCAATCTTAACTTGGCAGAAATAACAGAGGACAAGGTGAACATAGGTCACTATCCTCTGGGTGAATCTCGCCCAGGAGATCTCAGGTCCCAGGGAGCAGGGAGTGCCGGGGAGTTGTGAGAAGACAATGTGTGTCAAAGGATTTGCCCAGCATCCTAACCACCAGTGTTAAAGAAACAGAAGTGAAAATCAGGTTGGTTCTTAAAGATAGGTCTTTTACCACAAATAGCAAAATATCTTGAGATAGCTTTGGGAAATGGCAAGATACCAAATTTTATTAATTTTACCTTGGGGAGGGTGTGTGTGTATGTATGTTGAGTGTGTCAGGATGGATTGGATGGAAGGAGAAATATAAGGTGTAAAATGATCTTAATTGTAAGTAAAATTGATAATGATAAAGAATTATGGAAAGAGAACAACATGGCAGAAGTTGAAATAATAAGATATGGTGAAAAATGACTAATTTGTGATAAAGTATTATATAAAAGAGATGAATATTGGAAAAAATGGGAAGATTAAAATACATTATAATTATGATTTATATATAAGATGTATAGGTATGTATGTATCTGTTCATAAAATATGTATGATGAAAGAAAGAAATTAATAAAACTTGTATTAAAAAAATAATATATTAGAAAGTGTGGACTTTTAAAGAGATGACATATAACAGAAATTAATGGAAAGTTCTTCAGGGCACAAGTCTAACATGACAGAAACCTGCCTTACTAATATAACCGTGTTTTCCCAAAAATAAGACAGGGTCTTATTTTCTTTTGACCCCTGAAAAACCAGCTAGGGCTTCTTTTCAGGGGGATCTTATTTTTTTCCCCAATGTACCGGTATGTCGGGGGCCGGGTGAGTGGCCCCTTGTGCCAGCTTCCCAAAGGGTCGCAGCAGGCCATCCCACCATTCACAAAACAGCTGATTCGTGGGTGTTGCTCAGGCTGCCACCTCCAGCAAGCATGGCCACTTTTGCAGCCGATTGAGGCCGCAAAAGAAGCTGGAGGCCAAGCGATGCACCGCACATGCCTCACGCCCTCCTTACCTAACAGTGATGGTCACAGCAGGCAATTCCATCCAAGAACAGCTGCCTTGTGGTTGCCTCTCCAGCTGCTGCCTCTAGCAAGCTTTTGCCATTGATTGCAGCCGCAAAAGCAGCAGGAGGCCAAGCAATGCACCTCATCCCAGCTTCTGAAGGGTACTGTTGCAGCAGCTATCCACAATGTTTTTATCATTATTTCATCCCAACCCATATGACCCAGTACAGTGTTAAAAGTTAACATTCAGGAATATTACCGTAGCTGAGGAGGTCTCCTTGTGCAATGCTCTGCCGCCGCAGCTTTGGAGCAAACCTCTGCCTTCCTTGCACAGGATTGCAAGACTGGTGGCTCCAAAGCCATGAAGGGAGCGTTTTTGGATGTGCGTCTATGCAGGGCTCCTCTTTGAAAGAACAATCTGGGGTGGGGGGAGAAATTTTCCTGCATATCGTCCTTTCCTCCATACCTACGGTAATGGTAAGCTTTGGGACAACGGTCCAGCCGAGGACAGCACCCTTCTAGTGCCTGCCGCCCTGGCAAAGGCAAAGTAGAAGCAGGTGGGGGCTGCGCGGGGCTCCTCCAATGGCCTCCCCACCCGCCATTGTGCAAGTCCCGGAATAGCACCAGGAAGCTGAGGGTATCCCAAGATTGCAATGCTGAAGGCTCAGGATGGAGCCTTTTTTGCAACTTGAGTGAGCCACATAGCTGTCTGCCCCAAACCAAGTGGCGGGGAGGCTTCGGGAGTACAGGCAGGAAAAGAAATACAGGCAGGAAAATCCCCCTCACAATTTTCCTGCCAAGCCTTCAGCGTTGCAGTCCTGGGATACGCTGAAGGCTTGGGAGGAGGAGCCTGTTCCATGGATGGAATTGCCTGCTGTGACTGTCACCGTTAGGTAAGGAAGGTGTGTGGGGTGTGTCACTTGGTCTCCAGCTTCTTTTGAGGTTGCAATTGGCTGCAAAAGTTATTGGAGGCAGCGGCCAGAGCAGTTCAGCTGATCCATGGGCCCTGATTAAGAGGCCGAGCAGCCCTGAGGTGACCAGGGAAGGGAAGGGCTGCCTCCTGTGCTGGCTGCGCCCACCCACTTCAATAGGGCTTATTTTTGGGGTAGGGCTTACATTAGGCCTAAGTCCAAGTCACAGGAGCTAATTTTTCTACATTTGTCTGCATTGGTATGATTGCACCTTATATATTGCATCCAACCTATGGTAGCACACACCAGAAAGATTCAGAAAAACTGGAACAAATCCAAAGAGAGCCAACAAGGATGAACAATGGACTAGGAACTGTGTTCCATGAAGTGGTGTTGAAGGAACAGACTATGTTTAGATTTCATAAAGGATGCTGAGAGGGGAATACGATCATACATATCCAATGCCTCAAGGGATGTCACACAGGAGGTCAAGACCTCTCATCTCTTTTTCCAGAGGACTTTAAATTACATGAAGACAGATTACAGGTGGGAAATCCTTTATAACACTGACCACATCATTCCCCAAATGCCTTCCCATTATTTCTCAGTCTATGGAGCTTTTCAAAGGGCAACTGGACTTCCTTTATTTTTTCCTTGAAGATGCTTCATTTCATATTAAGAAACATCTTCAGTTCTGACTGATTGGTGAGGTATGGAAGGATTTATATTCCTTGCAGTCACTTCTTCATGGAAAAAAACAAAGAAAGTCCAATTGCCTCTTGAAAAGCAGCTTTGGGGCAACTCAGTCTTTAAGGAATTTCTACCAGTTCAGCAGTGATCATGCTTCCCAGGGAGACCATCCACAGTCTGGGAGATTCAACAGAGAAACAAGTGCCTTTGAACTCCCATTCTCTTACCTCTTGTGCATGGGAAGGCACCAACAGACCATAAGAGAGGTTACATAATGGGTGGGTTACTTCTATGGGAACAAAGGCAGATTTAGACATATTCAGCATCATGTTCAGTGATAGTAATAGCACTTAGACTTATATATTGCTTTACAGTGCTTTACAGCCCTCCCTAAGCGCTTTACAGAATCAGCATATTGCTGCCAACAAATGCAGCAGCAGTCAATTTGTACATTCGATTGCCAATCTTTAAATTACAGGAAAACAAAATTATGTATATTTATGCAAGAACTGGCCAGTTAAATGAATGGATCTGTCCTCTATTAATTCAAGCATCTTCTCTTTAAAAACAACATATCAGTCATAATAATCTATGATAATAAATTTTATGTGCAAATAATAAGGGATGTGAATATGTTACTTCCTCTTCCTTGTCAATCAAATATTTATCATTATGTTAAAATGGGTAAACAAGGGATGAAACCATTGACAGAATGAAAAAGGCCAAGGGTGTCTTCAGAGGGGATTTTTTTAAAAGTCAAGATGGCTGTCACAACCTTGAAATCGTGACTGTCATCATCACTTTTTTGATCCCTTGTTGGATGCCCCTTGAAGACAAATGGCACACACAGCATGCAAAACACTCTACACTACCCCGCATGCTGAGTTTGCTGGTCAAAATAAGTTAGCAGTTGGCAGTTGAATAAGTGCTAAGCAAAAGTGCTAAAGCAGAGCTAGTCTCTAAAAAGACAGGAGGATGAGAGCTTGGAAGTAGGCATCTGTTGCTGACAGTAGGCTAGTGTAAAATGGAGGTCACAGATTGCTAGATCAAAACTAATAACTGGATCTTCCTTCCCAGCAAGGCCAGTAAAGCAGCAAATCCACTACGTGCTCATTCCTCTCTGAATCTGCCCAAACCTATCATCTCTAGAAAATTAAATGTAGTATTGTGCTATATATAGTGCTTCAGTATAGTTTACATGCTATGTAATTTTGCCTTGCAGTATTTGTTTCCCTCTGATCAAGAGTGTGGCATCCATAAGATGGAAGTCCAAACAGACAAGAAGGTTGTAGGATCACAGTCCGAGCCTCGCTTCTGCATATGACATTGATGGAAATATAACAAGGACAGGGCTTGGATTATGATTCCCAAACCACATCGCACCAATTTTGACTTCCATCAGCCTACCAAATTATACTGAATCCAATTTATATTATTGACTGCAATCTGAAGGATCAAATCAGCTACGAATGTTCAGGCAAGGATGTTTCTACTAAATTTTCAGTTTGGAGCGTTACTGCCTGTTTCCAGTCCAATGTGCCAGTTCGATGAGCAATCAGTACCACCCCATACATCTTGCTAGGGGCATATTGGTCAAGTATCTCCAGAATTATGTCAGCTGCCTCTCAAACTGGATGTTTGAGATGCGTGTTATTCTGTATTTTTACATCCTGCTAAATTTTCCTCCAGGTAGCAGCTTATCAGTATTCCTTATGTCTTGCTTCATACTTTCCTCCCCTTTCATGTCCACTTTCTGGCTTATTTATTTATCAAATTTATATAGTTGCCTACCTTACCAAAGGTATTAATTTCCCCACCAAACAGGCCCCAACCTTTAAGTACAACATTTTCCCCCATATGTTACCAGTAGACTCCCCTAATAAAATTTCTATTTGCAGAAAACCTCACACAAGTTATATAAATAGTTGCAAATTTCATTCACAGAATTTAATGGGGAATTATGTCGCTGATGGAAGAAATAACACCTCCTCCACTCCCTACCAGAAAATCCAGATCCTTCCCTGTTATATTGCATATGGTATAATCATCCAATCTTCTCGATGACCTAATTTTTAAAAGTTGCCCAATATATCTATTCATCTATCTAAGAAGAGGAGACAGTTTATAGGTTTCCGTTTTAATTATGCTACTGCTAAAATTAAAAGAAAAAAATTTGTTTCATTATCCAGTGCTTTCAGTTGCACTCAGATGCAACTCCTGTTCAAACAAAAGAATAATAATAAAAAAGGACATGACTAGTAGTCAACCTTGTCACTCAGGAGCAAATGAATAACTACAAAGCAATCTCACATTTCCTCTATTTCCTCAAGGACAAAAAGAAACATCTGTCATTCTGAAGGTAGAAAGATCTTTCTTGTGTTTTTTTAAAAAATCTTTTTCTTTTTAAAGAGAAGATAAACTGTAGAAGATACCGGTACATAAAAACTAAAATGATGAGTTCACATAAAAGTTACAGTAACTGGGACACAATATTTATGTATTTATTTTGTGTGCATCTGCTATCAAAAAACTCTCAGCAGTATGGAAATATGTTTAATAAATGCATAAACAAAAGCTATGGTTTGGTGAATTGCAGACAGAAAAAATATCAAGGATGTAATATACAGTTCAAGATCTAAGTTTCTGAAGATATCAGAAGGATCTTAATCAGGATTTGGGGGCAAGAAGACCAACAAGGGTGGGCAGCTGAAAATCCCAAGGTTATTAATGATTTTCCCTTTGGAAAAGATTGCAGAAGGTGAGTAGTGTTTTGTTTTTTTTTGCCATTCAAAGGTTTGGGAAAATTTAATGTAAGCCCTAAAAGAGGATGTCTTAAAAACCTTCCCCTCACCAAAACAGGAAAAAGCAAAAAAACAACAACACTGTACTAAATAAGGGGTTGAGGTGACAAAAAGTTTTACTTTTGCAAAGCCTCAACTTTGTTCCCGGGTCTCAGCACCAGAACTGGCCTAGACACTGTCCAAGGTGATAACTCTCTCTTGATATGCCAGATTAGCATCAGCTCTGAGAAGGTTTGGGACAAAATATCCTATGAGTCATTTAAATCTTCTAGCAATAAATACTGATCAGTAGGAGCAGAATTCCTGGGTGAGGGTACCATTCGTTTTGTTCACTATGCCTTCCTATATTGGGGCATTGTAGGGAAATGGAAATGGTGAGCCCCAAGTCCAACATCTTAAGAAAACAGGGATAAAAGAACATGATATATACCCTTTTCAACCCTTCATTTATTCATTTATTCAAAAGTTTTCTATCCTGAAGATTCCTGAGTTGGTGCATATAGAATTCCCTTTGCAGATTTTTATCACTTAATCTGATGGCTAAATGGTTTCAAGATTTATACATTATTTCATTAAACTATACTTGCTGTTGAACTGGATTGAAGCAAGATGCTGCTGGACAGATCCAGGAAAGTTACTGTTATCATTATTAAGGAAGAAGAGCAAAATGTATAATATAATTAATTGCAAGCACTGCTAATTTCAGCAGGGCGTGTTTCCTGCTAAGATGTTTTTAAGAATAAAGAATACAGATCAGTCTGATTCACACATTGGTTTCTGGCTTTGGGTTTTTGAGTGCTGTATTAATCAGGCCTTGTAGTTTGCCAAGCATGATTTATGGTTTAGTTAGTATATAAATGAACCCAATCACTATTTCCTGTTTGTAGTACTTTGGGACTTACCAGAAAGCCCAAAGCTGAAGGCTAGGATATCATTGTAAGGAAATTGAGAAAAAAATAGTGCTTTTGCATTACTTTTAAATGACAGAACACATTTTTTGTTTGTCTTTAACAGAAAATTATTGCCCTTGTAACTCCAGGCAATATCTTCTGTATCTGTTGGTCAAGCATGATCTGGGTCAAAACGAAGCACAGCAAAGTAGCAAAATGTGCTTATTCTGAAATTATTTTTTCCTGCTTACATGTCTTTTTCTGTATCTTCCACTGGGATTTATTCCAATGTTTTTTAAATTGTGAGAGATTTGCAAGGCCTATATAGAGGATATTTTCTTGTATTAAATGCAACAATTAGATTTGAGCACTGTTTACTTAGGAATTCTTTGAAAAGAGTTCAGTTTCTGGGCATTTACATTTAAATAGTCTTCCAGATTGCCTTTCAGTGATTCTCCAGCACCCGTTTGAAAATCTGTACATGTGCCAGTGACTGAAGTCTAACATGTAATTCAATACTTTTATTATTTTGTAAGTACAAGATCAAAGCAAATTTTATTACTGATATTCCAATGTATAAGTAAACTATTTAACATCATTTCTTGACAAACTGTTTAACATCATTACTATAAGCATTGGAGTCATTTTTGGAAATGTAAATTAAAAGATAAAATGTTGCATCTAGTTAGATTGATGTTGTTTCTAACGATATTTATAATGGATACAATTAAAAAGCTAGTCCAACACCAACTCTTTCAAAGCCTGATAATTTTGGAGGAAACATTGACAAAATCACTTTTGAAGAAATCCATACAGAACAGATAGCTTTGAAAAAGTACACCTAGCCTCTGGCCATTCTTGGGGCAAGTCCACTCTTGGGGCAAGTCCAATCCACTCTGACTTCTGGGCTGAACAAATATTGTCTTCATGGATGCATTACATTAAAAAAAATAAATAGGAGGAGTGAGTAATATAATCAGAGTAAATTTTATTATGCCCTGGATCATCTTTCTTGCATGCATAGTAGTGGGGGCCTGGCACTGCATTGGGAAGGCATTGAGATGCTTGTGTTCACTTTTTTTAAATCACACTTGCTATGCTGCTCAATATCCACATGAAAAGCTGGACTTACTCAAGCAGATGGCACAGAGTTCTACCTTTCTTTTCCATCTTCTAATCTTGAAAAAGTGTTGAAAAATGTAACAAGCTATCTGCAGATAATTATAGGCTGAATAAATCAAAATTCTCCAGGCAATGCAGTTTGTATTTTTGCATAGAATTGGTGTGTGATTTGGCTGCATCTCTCTTACAGGTCCAGGCCTGAGTTTGAGAATTACTCCTTGACAGACTTTTATCTATGGAGATGCAGGTGTTACTAATAGCCAGACAAAATTTTAAATTTTGATATGGATTTTAAATTGATAAATTTTAAACTATGGGCCAAATTTAATTATTTTAAATCTATTTTTAATTGCACTTTATGTATAAACGTTTTATTTTGGCTGTTCACCGCCCTGAGTCCGAAAGGAGAAGGGCGGTATAGAAATTTGAATAATAAATAAATAAATAAATAAATAAATAAATAAATAAATAAATAAATAAATAAATAAATAATAAATAAATAAAGTGTGCTTTTTGCCATATTCCTTTTGGTCTGACAAATGAACCTTAAACTGATCTTGCCCCAGTGAAACATGGTTTAGTCATATCATGATTAAATTCTTGCAATATGTGCTATGCTGAGTTCCCCATAAGGTCTGGAAACATCAACTTCTGGAGAAAATATTAATAATAAAGTTTATAGAGGATAAATCAGGAAAACTTGTAAATATTAAAATGTTATTCATATCTCCAAATAATCTGGCTATGTAGCTTAATGGTAGGATACTGCCTTTGATGCGGGAGCCCGGGGTTCAAAGCTTGCTGGTATCCACCTTACCAGTAGGGGTCCTTAGAGAAAGACTCCCTAATGTTTCACCTGCCTACCTCAAAAATATGAGAATGACATGAAGTAGAAGAGTCATGCCAGTTCAGACATTGCCCAGATTAAGAAGGTCCACGTCAGATGTTGAGGAATCAGGACAATCTGATAAGTGGGCTCAGTAGCATCAGCTGGTATGCTAGAAGATGCCAGTTGAGCCCTCATAACAGTCACTACTATCATGATAACTCAAACCAACGAACTGGTACACATTACAGCCACTATAATCTGGGATATGCTTGGCTACATGATCAAGAAGAGCAGCAATACATAACCCCCACCCCCAGGGAAAATGAGATTAGATGTTAAGATCAAGGCAACTCAAAGGGAGGTTAATCAACTGGTGGAATTACAGAAAGGTGTGATGATTAGGGATAAGACTTGGCTACTGAAAAAATACAAGTATCTGAGTCCATCTGTAGCTCTTGAAACTGCTGAACAAAGGTTCACAGCACTGGTTACTAGGATAAGGAGATAAACTAGAGAGGCAGAAGCCAAGAAGATAAATTCCCTGTCCTCCAAAGAACCATCCAAGGTTTATTCCCAGCAGTAACAACAGAGCTGCCACAGTAGAAAGTGAACAGTATTGGAAGAACATATGGGAGAAAGAGAAGACGCAGAACACCAGTGCAAAGTGGCATCAGGACCTAACATCAGAACACAGCAATCTCCCAGAACAGGAATCAGTCACTATCACAGCAGCAGACATCCAGCAGCAAGTCAAGAACAGGAAGAGCTGGACAACACCTGGCCTGGACATGACTCATACCTACTGGCTAAAGAAACTAACAGTAGTGCATGAACATCTAGCAGTGCAGATGAATCAGCTGCTAGCAGCAGGTTCCTGCCTAGACTGGATAACACAAGGAAGGACAATGTTGCTCATGAAAGACCCCCACAAGGGAACAGCATCATCCAACTACCAGCCAATAAGTTGCTCCATAACATGGAAAGTCCTATCAGGCATTATAGCCACCAAATTGCAGGACTATATGGGCCAGTATATGATCACAGCTCAGATGGGCATTGGGAACAGCATCAGAGGTTCAAAACACCAGTTGCATAGATAGAGCAGTTGCCCAAGATCCAAGGTCTAAACAGATATGAGCACAGCCTAGATTGACTACAAGAAAGCCTATGACACATGGCTCTGTGAATGCCTGAGGCTATACAAAGTCAACAGGACACTAAGAATCTTCGTCAAATGCATGGAATGTACCACTGACAGATAGTTGAGATGGCAAACATTGCAAAATACTATCAGTGGTTGGGAAGAGCTGGACTAAAAGACAGCACTGAGGTACTGATTATATTTTATTTATTTATTTTATTCAATTTATATACCGCCCTATTCCCGAAGGACTCAGGGCGGTGAACAGGCACAAGATAAAAATACATCATACAAAAGCTAAAAAAAATTAAAAGTACATTAAATAATTTTGGCCCAAAAAACAAATTTAAAAACACCCAATTTGTATAAAACTAAAAGCAAATTAAAAGGGAGAGTCAAGCCAGTCCAGCCTGCTGGAATAAAAATGTTTTGAGGGCACAGCGGAAGGTGCGTAAATCTGGGATCCTCCGTATCTCCAGGGGGAGCTCATTCCAGATGGCAGGCACCCCCACAGAGAAGGCTCTCCCCCTGGGGGCCGCCAGTTGACACTGTTTGGCTGACAGCACCCTGAGGAGCCCCTCTCTATGGGAGCGTACTGGTCGGTGAGAGGCTACTGGTGGCAGAAGGCGGTCTTGTAAGTATCCTGGTCCTAAGCCATGGAGTGCTCTAAAGGTGGTGACCAAAACCTTGAAGCACACCCGGAAGACCATCGGGAGCCAGTGCAGCTCGTGCAGGAGGGGAGTCACATGGGAGTGCCACATCGCTCCCATAACCACCTGCGCGGCTGCATTCTGGACCAGCTGGAGCCTCCGGGTGCTCCTCAAGGGGAGCCCCATGTAGAGAGCATTACAGTAGTCCAGGCGTGAGGTGACGAGGGCATGAATGACCGTATGTAATGAGTCCCAATCCAGAAAGGGACGCAACTGACGAATCAGGCGGACCTGATAAAAAGTCCTCCTGGCCACAGCTGTCAAATACTCTTCTAAAGACAGCCGTGAGTCCAGGAGGACACCCAAGTTGCGAGCCCTCTCCGTGGGGGCCAACAACTCGCCCCCAATAGTCAGTGATGGCACCAACTGACTATATCGGGACATCGGAAACCACAGCCACTCGGTCTTGGATGAGTTGAGTCTGAGTCTGTTTCTCCCCATCCAGATCCACACGGCCTCCAGGCACTGGGACATCACTTCAAGGGCATCATTGGGGTGATCCGGGGTGGATGTACAGCTAAGTGTCATCAGCGTACTGGTGGTACTTCACCCCAAAACCACGGATGATCTCGCCCAGCGGCTTCACATAAATGTTGAACAGAAGGGGCGAGAGGACAGATCCTTGTGGCACCCCACATACAAGGGGCCTCGGGGTCGACCTCTGCCCCCCCATCAACACAGACTGCAATCGGTCGGAGAGAAAGGAGGAGAACCACCGCAACACAGTGCCTCCCACCCCCAACCCTTCCAACCAGTGCAGCATGATACCATGGTTGATGGTATCAAAAGCCGCTGAGAGGTCTAACAGGACCAGGACCGAGGAGCAACCCCTGTCCCGAGCCCTCCAGAGATCATCAACCAATGAGACCAATGCCGTTTCCGTGCTGTACCCAGGCCTGAAGCCCGACTGGAATGGATCTAGATAAGCCGATTCATCCAGGTACTGAGGCAGCTGTCGCACAACCACACTCTCAACAACCTTCGCAACAAAGCGAAGGTTGGAGACTGGATGATAATTAGCCAACATTGCCAGGTCCAGGGAAGGCTTCTTGAGGAGAGGCCTCACCACTGTCTCTTTCAAGGCGGCGGGGAAAACACCCTCACTCAAAGAAGCATTTATAATCCCCTGGAGCCAGCCTCGTGTAACCTCCCGAGAGGCCAGCACCAACCAGGAGGGACACGGGTCCAATAAACATGTGGCCGCACTCAGTCTGCCCAGTATCCTGTCCACGCCTTTGGGAGTCCCAGGATCATTATAGCAGCACAAGAACAGACACTAAGCACCAAATCTATACAAGCAGAGGCGTACCACACTAGACAGGATCCAAGAAGCCTACTATGCACAGAGGCCTCAGAGAAAGTCCAACATGTAGTGGAAGGGTGTAAGATGCAGGCAGGAACAGCATACACTGAATGGCACAACCAAGTAGGGGGCATTGTATTCAGGAACAACTGCACAGAATATGGGTGAGATCAGAAGTGGGTTTCAGCAGGTTCTGACCAGTTCTGGAGAACCGATAGCAGAAATTTTGAGTAATTCAGAGAACCATAGTAAAAATTGTGACTGGCCCTGCCCCCATCTATTCTCTGCCTCCCAAGTCCCAGCTGATCGGGAAGAAATGGGGATTTTGCAGTATCCTTTCCCTGGATTGGGGAGGGAATGGAGATTTTACAGTATCCTTCCCCTGCCATGCCCACCAAGCCATGCCCACCAAGCCATGCCACATCCACCAAGCCACACCGACAGAACTGGTAGTAAAAAATTTTGAAACCCACCACTGGGTGAGACCATCCTAAATCCTGATGGGAAATCCCACAAAAGGTATGGAGAATAAGAAAGCTAACATTTTGTGGAACTTTCAGATCCAGAAAGACAGGCGATACTAGTCAATCAATCAGATGCTGTGGTAGTAGTCAAGGACCAAAAGACAGGAGTAGTGATATGTGTACCAGTGCCAAGTGACAGTAACATCAAGAAGAAGGAGGAATATTGTCATAGAGTACCAGGTTCTGAAAAAGGAACTGGAGAGAATGTAGAAAGAAATATCAAGGTACTATCAGTGGTGGTAGGAGCACTTGGGGCTGTGACTCCTAAACTAGGAGAGTGAATCTAACTGATCCCAGCAACAATATCAGAGCTCTCTATCCAAAAGAGTGCAGTGCTAGGAACAGCTCAGATCCTGTGCAGATTTCAACTGTCCGACTGTCTACCTGTCTATCAATCTATCTCTATCTCATTCTGAACTATTAGTTGAAGAAATAGCCATTTAATTCTTTAAAGTCCAGTCTTCCCCATCCCAATATTTTCCAGAAATATGGGATTATAATTGTTTTGGTACTCAGTCATGTTATAGTCTAGCCCATCTGGAGAATGACAAGGTGGGAAAGCTGTTATAGGTAATAAGTTAAAAAATAGCCTGCATAAATGATAAGTAGATACTACCTGAACCTGATAGAAGTTACCTGAACTTGCTTAATTAATGACCTTTGACAGCTGGAACAACTGCCCTGCCAATATCTTGGCACCTCATCTATTGGATAGAAAAAGCAAGACAATCATTTCAATTTTCCAGAATGTTTAGCATTTTTTAAAGAATTTTTTTAAAGAAATATTTCAAGTGTCCTAGATATTATCTATACTGAGGTGGCTGAGTTGACACCAATGAACAATTGCCAATCTCTTTTATGGATGACAGCTGTCAGTTTCAACCTGATATATGGAAAATTGGGAAGTTACCAGAACGATCAGTCTTTCATAAATAATTAGCTTGTAGTCTTTTGATAAAATGGAATAGAACACACAAAGAAACTGTTACTATAAGGTTTTTTTAACAATTATGCAAGTGGGATTATTTGTAACCAATGAGTTTATATGTAAGAATTTTATTAAAACTGTAATCTAAGCAAGTAGTGGCAGCTTCACTTATTCACAGTATTTCTTTTTCCTGAAACTACTTCCCTATAAGCTGTACATTTGCAACATGTTTCCTATTTGTTTGCTTAGTCACCTTACTCTCAATTATTGAATTTCAACATTAAACAAACATCTAACAAGGGTGCCAATTTTTTCACAGAGTTTGTGTCTCAAACTCTAGGACTACTACTATTATTACTACTGAAATTGACTGAAAAGACAAAGCTCTGTATGAATTTGGCAACGAGCAGGAATCCTATATCCTGACTGCTGATCTGAACAAACAACATAGAGGTATAGACGAGGTCTTGCTCTGCAAAGCACAGCTATAGTTTATTCTGACCCTCTGTGACTTCTGGTTAAACAATAAGTAATAAGAGAACTTTTTTTAAAAAAAACCAACTTAACTATTAACTAGAAATGAATCAGCCAACTCAGATGCTCCAGTTAAAAGCTGCAACAAGAAGGGTGCCGCGCTGCAAGGGACATTCCTCTATGTCCAAGGTAAACACTAGTCTGCTGCCTGAGCAGTTAGGCGGGGCTGGGCCGGAACAGGCAGCAAAGGATGATCTGACTCACTTGCTCCACATGCTCACACAGGTGCAGGTTGGGTGGGTGTGCTCAGCTTTCAGCAGCTGCCAGAGGCAAGAACAGGGCACAGGAATGCAGCATCAGGCATGCGCAGGAAAGCCCTATCAAACAGCAACCCACAAAATCAACAGAAACTAAAACTAATATGGTAATAGAACAACAGCAATAATAATAAAATAATAATAATAATAATAATAATAATAATAATAATAATAATAATAATAATGCAAGCTGATTTTGCTTGAACAGGAAACAGCAACACACAGCCAAAGAAAAAGAAGGAACATAGGTTAGAAAAGGGGGTCCCTAGTGTATTTTCTTGTTTTTCATGCCGCTCTTAAAGATTCAAGAGGTCATCTTCAAGGAAAAATGGTGCGCCATCTAGCATCAGTAGAAACGAGGAAATGACCCCACAAGGGGAACTAGTACCCAATACAGTGGTAATAATATCCTCCAGGTTCATATACAAAAAAAAAAAAGAGTGTCTTGTATTAAGGTGAGTCTGAAACCCAGCATTCCAAATGCAGCCTCACCCACTGGTCCATCATGGGTGCTAAATGTTTCTGTTTCTTGCAACTGCAAAAGTAGAATTTTCAGTCTGAAATGGCTGATAGAATAGAACAGAACAGAACAGAACAGAACAGAACAGAACAGAACAGAATAGAATTTTTTATTGGCCAAGTGTGATTGGACACACAAGGAATTTGTCTTGGTGCATATGCTCTCAGTGTACATAAAAGAAAATATATGTTCATCAAGAATCATAAGGTACAACACTTAATGATAGTCATAGGGTACAAATAAGCAATCAGGAAACAATATGAATGAGGATATATCGTAAGGATCCAAGCAATAAAGTTACAGTCATACAGTCATAAGTGGAAGGAGATGGGTGGTGGGAAGGATGAGATTAATAGTAGTACAGACTTAGTTTAGTGAAGAGAAGATATACAGATCTACAAACCTTAAGGGGGTTTCTGTATTTGTGAGATTGCCTTTCTCTAATTGTTTCTGGCTGACCTATAAAATCGAACAAGGTTGCCGTGCCAAGATCCCATCAATAAAGCAATGTCATTCTATGGGACCAGGAGGTGTGCCTTCTTTGTATCTTCAGCTGACAATTGGAACAGCATCTCCTCTGAAGTCTATATAGCTCTGAACATGCTGACCTTGGGGAGTTTATTAAACAGTTAGCTCTTCCTACAGGAATTGAG
The DNA here is from genome assembly GCF_029215685.1 of Pituophis catenifer annectens. Lineage (NCBI taxonomy): Eukaryota > Metazoa > Chordata > Lepidosauria > Squamata > Colubridae > Pituophis > Pituophis catenifer. Next base: position 317,651,268 of record NW_027256881.1, on the reverse strand, counting down.
TTAGTGATGTTGTGTGAACCTCTGTGATATTGTGAAAGTTGCTGATCCTTTTTGGTGTGATTGCTTTTTACTGTAAGAGACCAGATAACTATGAGATATAGAGACCTATTTTTAAAAAAGTCCCGATTTTTCATTCTGCCTCCTGAGTCCCAGCTGACGGCTAGAGGGAAAAAAACTGTTTAAACTCTTGCCACGGGGCTTCAAAGGGCCACCCTACAGGTGATCAGTGTTAAAAGAAAACAAATGAGTAGACCGATGCAAAAATAGAAAAAAACAGCCCCTTACAGCTTCAGCATAGGTTAATTAGCATGATTAGATCGGCCTCCGACTCTCAGCTGATTCGCTCTCAGTTGTTTTGCGCGCAGGCTCTTTTGCAAGCTTTTGTTTTGCAAGCTGCTGGAGTAGATTTTTTTTTTCCCTAGCTAAAAGGAAACTGAAAGTAAAGCAGGGTGCAACGTGACAAAATGAGGCACGGAGAGAGATTTTTTTCTTTTTCTTTCTCCTCACCAAAAAAGGTAGGTGCAAACAATGGGAAATTTAGGGCAAAAGAGGAGAGTTCAAGATTTTAAAACACAAAAGAAAAAAAAGCTCTATTTAACTACTAGGGAATTGTAATAATTGAGATACTATTAATTGTATATTGTGTTGAAAGCAGAAATGGTTAAGTTGTGGTTTGGAGGAATATATGGGGGAAATTATTTGGTTTATTATTATTGATAAATATAATTAATTGATTTGTAACAAATTGGATTGCATGGAAATAATTGGAATATTCATGTTCATATTGATTAATATACAAAAAAGATAGTTATATAACATTGATTTATATTAAAATGTTGAATTTGTATTAAACAACTGTATTACATAATTACATAATTAACCAATGTGGGGATGGATATAAAAATAGATGACAATGGGAAGGGGTATAATATAGAATAGAAGGGAAAAATTGAATTTGATTAAGATTAGAGATGAGGATGAAGGGTAATATTGTTTTTTTTTAAAAAAATAGATGAGGAATAAATATGGCAAAAAGGAAATATAGAAATTGTAAATTTAATTGAAATGACTAAACACTGTTTAAATTTGTGAACCGGCCAAATACTCTGTTCAAAGAAAATACATTGTATGTTTGTATGTGTGTTTCTAATTATTGTTATTTATTCATATTTGTTCTCTTTTATTCTTTAAAGTTTAACAATTCATTCTTTATCTTAATATCTTTATATTTGTTTGGGGTTGGCTTTCTTCCCTTTCATCTTTTTTATTGTACAGCAATCTTTCTCCTCAAACCTACCACCTCTCTCTTTTCTTTCCTTCTTACTTTCTCTTCCCCCCACCCTCTTCTCCTCCCTACTTCCTCTTCCTTTCTCCTTCTCCTCCTCTCTTCCTCCCTCTTTTACCCTCACTCCTACTCTAATTTCCATTCCTTCATCCCTCTCTATTGCTGCATCCTTTTATGCATATAGACTACTCAGAGGGCTGAAAAAGTTATTTTTGACTGGTCCTCACACTTTTGACCAGTCCTCGAATTTACGACTGTCCTCACATTTTACATTTTTGCCCTATCTTGTCATCATGGTGAAGAGAAGCAGTTGTGAAATGAGTGACACGGTTGTTAAGAATGCTGCACGGGCATAAATGTGAGGATGGTCATAAGTGTGAGGACCAGTCAAAAGTGCGAGGACCTGTCAGAAATGACTTTTTTCAGCCCTCTGAGTAGTCCCTATACACATAGCCATGGCCACCCGGTCACATGACCAGCTAGCCACGCCCACTCAGTCACATGATCTCCAAGCCACGCCCACAAAATAAGCCACACCCACAATGGTGTCCCTCTTTACCAATGTTAAAATCTGGTCACCTTACCATAATATCAAAATGAACCAGACATATAGATCACTTAAGGATCTGATTTGGTCCAAAGTGAATGGACAATATTCAGAAAAGTTTACATGTCTTATTTAATAATAGTGTTTTAATAGGAATTCTGCACTGACATAAATAGGGCTAAATATATTCCACAAGATGGAGAATAAAAACAGATATTGATGAAAATTCAGTTTCCTGGTATTTTCAGCAACTCTTTTCCACCCCCAATCATCCAGAAAGAAATTTAGTTAATCATTATATTTCAATTAAATGCTGAAATTTTGGAAGCTAAAGGTTTGCCTGGTAAAGGATGTTAATGCCTAGGAAAGCTCCTTGCTATTACTAGCTTAACTAAAACAAGCAGAAATGCAAATGTTAAAACATTCCTCCAAATAAAAAGATTTATGCAGGGTTGTTCAATTTGGTTAATTTGTAACAACTTCAAAACCAAGTCATTTTGGGTGCATTAATTTTTAGAAGTTGATTATATGTGCAAAATTATTTCCTCTGAAGATACAAAATAGAATAAAAAGGAACTGGACAATTATCCTTATCAATATCCAGTAAAGAATTTATGGCAGCTTTATGGTGACTTCTCTGCCTGTCTCTTTCTAACCCTTTCTTCATAATTTGGAAATAATACTCGTCAATTTTGCAAGGATGAAGTAAAGATGATGTAGAATTATCATGGCCTGATAAGACATAGTTTCTTAAGTGTAACATACTGAACAAACCACAACTGCCTGGATGGCACATATCAAATCATAAAACACGATATAAATAATCATGGCCATGCTTGCTGTGTCAAAAATAAAGGAAATTTAGCTTAATGTAATTGGGGTGGACTTGGAACAGCTTGCCTTCAGAAATTGTGGGTGCTCCACCACTGGAGATTTTAAAGAAGAGACTGGACAACCACTTGTCTGAAATAGTATAGTCTCCTGCTTGAGCAGGGAGTTAGGCTAGAAGACGTCCAAGGTCCTTTCCAACTCTGTTCTTCTGTTGTTATCTAGTCCAAAAAAGGCACTCAGAACCTCTCTTTGGCTATGATCATTTGATCATTCAATCTCTGAGTGCTCTGAAACTAGCACTGATGTTGTTACTTAGTGTGGGTCATGAAACGTTTGCAAGAAAACAGCCAAGCGCAGAGAGCACCAAGGACCCTTCCCTCCCTGAAATTGATATTTTGCCATCACACCGTTATTTATTCACAATCGCTATTGATCACATAGATAAACCTGTTAAGAACTGCTATATATGTGCCATTTACAGCCCTATCTCTCTTGCAATGAAACGTGGGGGTGCAGTGCAAAGTACTTCATAAGGTCCCCCTCGAGCTTTTATCTCTTAAAGAAGGATTTTAATGACATCCTTGTCCTCCACCTTGAATTCAAAGTTTTTCCATAGGAAGAGAGCATAGTCCTGCATCCACTGCCCTCCGACTCCACTCATCCACACGGGGAAAAGATGAGGGAAAAAGGAAGCCGCTGGAAAAACCCTCGGGCAGTGCGCGCTCTTCTCTATAGTTTTCGCATGCATTTCCCCGCCGACTGACTCTCTTGCCCGCGCTCCCCTTCTTTCTTTCCGCTCCTTCCATCTCGGCTTCCCTGCAAGGTTAACCCCGCGCCGTCACCCGAGGCTGAAGTCGCGGCATCCGGCATGGAATCGATCGAGGAACTGGCTCTCGGACCTTGCGTCGCCTCCCAATATTTGCGGCCTTTTCGCCTCCGATACCGCCAGGTAAGCAGGCTGGGTGAGAAGGCCGCGGGAGGAGCCGCTGCCTTCTCTTCAGGAACGCCGAGTTTAGCCCACTTTCGTCGAAGCGCTCTTTTACGCAAAGCCGCTGCTGTGAAAGGCCTACTCCCGGCTCTCCCGCAGGCGCTGCTAGGGAGGCGGCGGGAGGGTTAGGGTGGATTTCCTATCCTCGTGAAGAGTCGCTGCTACTGGATGGCGGAAAGGGTCGGCGGGAATTTAGGGCCCAGGAATGGACTCGGCAGGCCGGCAGAGTAGCCTGTGGATACCGAGTCGGAAGCATCTTTTTCTTCATGGGGTTGCCCGTTTTTTTCCCCCTTAGGAAAAAGGGATCGAGCGTTTCCGAATGCAGACAGAATTTTTAGCCCTTCCCACAACAAGAAGAGCGTATTATTACCTTTACTTAGTTACTTACTCACATTTAACTACTTAGCTAAATGGTTTTTGCAATGATTGCCCTTGAACACAGGCACAGAGAGCCTGCCATCCACCCACCCCCTTTCTGTGGGATTAGCTAGTTTGCTGTGTGTCCTTTCGCTTGAGCATTTGAGGGATGGTTTGCGATCAGAAAGTGAGTAGGGACTTCTCTACTGCACCACTCTACAAATTTAATTATTTCTGCACTTTATCTACTGCAGAATTTATATCCACATGCTCTGCATTGGGCAACACAACTAGCATATATGTGTGTATGGGGAGTATCAACCAGAATTTATCTCCCTATCTTCTGATAAACTTTTCCAACAATTGTTCCCAAAAATACAATGCTGTTTGGGACAATTTTATTTTTATTTATTTATTTTATATCAAATTTATATACCTCCCTTCTCCCTGAGGACTCAGGGCGGTGTACAGCCAAATAAAAACATAAACTACAAACATTAAAATACTATTAAAAAGATACATATAAATTTGGCCCCGTAATTAAAAAACAATGACAAACCAGTTAAAAACATTTAAAAGTGTTAAGCCAGCCTGGTTTGCTGAAAAAAGAAAGTTTTAAGGGCACGGTGGAAGGCACCGAGGTCTTGGATTCGCCTTATCTCTGGGGGCAGTTGGTTCTAGAGGGTGGGTGCCCCCACAGAGAAGGCCCTCTCAGTAGAATTCTGACTGGAATTATCTGCTTTAGTGAAGAGTAATTTCAAGGTCATATTAAAATTGTTAAAATTCACCTATTCCCCCTTTTTCATACTGTCCTGAATAATCCTGCTAGGTTAATAATATGGTACATATAAAACAGCTTGGTATGATTATAATGACATTAGAGTTGCAAAATGGCTACCATTTTAAGACCTGAGTTGACAGTTACATAAACCTATTGAAAGAATGAAAGATTATTTCTTCTTTATCAAATAGTAAGTCAGGTGGGGACAAGGTTCTCAGTGAATAATAGGGTAGTAAAATATGTAGTTGACTAGAATCACACAGTACATTAAGCTATGAATCAAGTTGATTTCATAGAACATATTGAGTTATGGCTTAGTGTGTTTTCTGAACCCAACCAATTGTAGTTAACTCAGCAAACCATGTATAACCCAGCCAGTTTTTGACTCAATTAATAGATTATGCTAAATCTGTTCAAATATAACCAACATTGCTTTATGAACAATGAGATGGTTCAAGCCTTATATTAAAATTTATTTGGTTTTGGTTAACTATGCTTTGTCAAATTAGCTGATTTAGTTAACTTAATATGTTACTATTAAACCAAGCATGAATTAGTGCAATGTACAAACCCTGTGCACATGTTCAATTTTTAAATTGTGAGATTAATTCTTAGCCTCCCTTATTAGTTTATTGATTCTGTTATAAATACAATGTATATGAATATCCCAGTTGAAAGATTCCTTGAGAAAGGAAGTAAACAATTCTAGTATCTACCAGGGCTCTAAATGGAATCATTTACCTTTTAGAAGCATATAGAGTAACTTTTTTTTAATCTGAATAGCTTCACCTGAATAAATTCTGCCGTATCATAGTTTGGACTTAAAATTGTATATTGCAATATCTGTAATTCTGTAAGATATTCTGGGTTCATTTAATACTTCATAGATTTTCATAACACCTTTGCTTATTAGTGAAATCAAATCTTGAGAATGAAATGGCATTTGTGTACTTTTATTATGATTCAGCTTTTCAAATGGTTACAACTAGGACTGTTGCTAAATACCTTAGATGAATAAATGCAGACTTCAGTAGTTTCTTGCATAAATATATGCTATTAAGAATATAAAAAGAGCAATAAAGATGGAAAAAACAAGGTCCCAGAAGAATCAGGAATACACAGCTATTCAGTTTTCATTTTAAGTTTACTCTTCCCTGACCAAATGTACCTGAGAAAGGACCTTGATAGCATCACTTTCTTGATCTGGAGTTGAGGTAGAAAACAAGAATGTATGTGTGTATGTATATGCCTTCAAGTCGGTTTTAATTCCTTATGACTGTCTGGACTAATTCCTGCAATTTTGGCAAGATTTTTGGAGGTGATTTCCCATTGTCGGCTTCTTATGTCTGAGAGAAGATGACTGGTCTGAAGTCGCCTAGTTGGCTCCATGCCTAAGCATGCCTGGAAGTCACAGTCTCTTAATTTCTAGCCTATTGCCTAACCATGACACCAAATTGGCTCTCATATAGTAGGATATCATCAGCATATTGATAATACTTGATGAACAGATTACCTCACCCAGCAGCTTCATGTAAATGTTGATCAGGAAGGCTGAGACAGTTGAGCCTTGAGGCATCATGTGAGCCAAGAGCCTTTGGCTTCATACACAAACCAACTGGAACCAGTCACAGAGAAAAGAGGAGAATCACAGAGAAAAGAGGAGAACCACTGTAACATTGTGTCTCCAATCCCAATCCCTGTAGTCTGGCCAGAAGGTTACCATGATTGATTATAAAGTTCCTGAAAAATGAAGAATGAGAACAGTGGGACCATCTGGTTGTACCAATACCATTCCAGCTTCATCAAAGATAATTGACAATCATGATCAATGATGTTGCCAATGTTGGGTCTAGAAATAGCTGTTTGGGGAGAAGGTGAGATAGGCAAAAATGTTCCCTCACTCAAAGATCCACTTACCCCCTCATGGGCCAAACCAGTCCTAACTAACCAAGTGAGGGATGGATTTAATAAGCAGGTAGCTAAGTCAATAGTCCCAAGGATCCTGTCTACTTCCTTGGGAACTATAGGGTCAACCATTTGGCAGATACAGGACAAAATTCATATAAATGTATCCTGTCTAAATCTAATTTTGAGTGGATCTGAAGAACTTTATCCAATAAATGTCTTATGATACTTCTCACAGCAGGCCTGAATATGTGAACCCTTCCTTCCCACTAAATACCAGGTTACCTTGAACACAGGCATTGGCCATTATCTGGGGACCATCTGTTTGTCATAGTGCTGCTAGGATACAAAAGATCAATAAATGTTACCTCTAAATCACAGAGCAAAGATCTACTGTCTGCCCTCCTGTCTTTCTGATATATAGTTATAGTAAAATAACTTAGCTGCTTATTTATGTTTATTATTCTCACCTTATGCTTTCTTGAAGAAGCTTGCTAATAAACTTCATTTTAAAACTGCATATAAGAAAGAACATTCTATGTATAAGCAGATTTGCATGGGAACATAGTTTTCTTTGCCTTTTTTTAGTTCAAAAGGTTTCCTCTCTCTTTTCTCATGAATTTACTTTCTTTAATCGTGTCCCTTTACACATTGACCAGAATTTCATTAATGTATTAACAGCCAAGTTTAAACAAACTTTAAAAGGTTAGTTTTCTTCAGTCTCTACTTAATAGCACACTAAAGTCATAAGCTCTGATCGAATCAACATTAATTATTTGCTTCAAGTTTTTCTTGCTGGATCAGAATCCTCTGAACATTTTGTATGAAGCCTGGGAGAGAGCAGCTGGCCTGGACATGGGTTGATGCCCCAGTTGACAGATTGTTGGATTAGAAAGAATATCAAAGGCAGCAGGCAAGATTAGGGATAAGTGAACTTCTAACAGCAGTTTCCAGGAGAAGAGAACAGATGATAAACAATGGGAATGGGGTACTTAGGGGTTAGATGAGAGGTGAGAAGGCCATGGGAAAAGTGTGGCGGTAATCACTAAAGCTCCAGGTTGCTGCACCTCATGAATAGAATAGGAAATGGGATTTGCAGGGACAGATGTGATGAGCGATGATGAATACATTAAAGGCAAAACTTTTCAAGGTGAGTGTTCTTTCATTAATCTGCTCAATATAATTATGGGAATGTCTTTGCCTTACAAAAGGTACTGTTTGTGATTCACATATTAAAGTAAGAAATACACACTGAGTTGAGGGATTATGTTCTTAAACATGTTAAAGAGTATTTTATTGGATAAGAGAATAAAAAATAGGGCAATTTGTTTTTTATTGTAAGCAGTGCTTACATAAAGATTTCTTATCAAATGTCATGCCTTCAGTTCTATTCTCATTGCTCATTTTTCTGAGAGTTAGCTCTGAAACCAAAATTGCAAAAGTGCCACCTTTACAGAGATCTTTTTTTTTGTCAGATTGGGTATATGGATTGTTTTTTATTTACAAAATAAGCACGGAATGGGCATTGCAAGTATACAAAAGTTGTCAAAAGAAAAGGTGAGTGAAAGCATCTTACCTCACCTCAGTATAATAAGCTGTCTTGTCAATCCTCTGCTTTTAGCTATTGCATGTATTATGCAACCTATTTAATTCATTAAGATACAGAATTTCAAAACATAGCTGTGTTTTGCAGGCAGAATGCTTATGGGTAGTAGTAAAAGAGAGCCAATTTGATTGAGTGGTTAAGGCACCAGGCTAGAAAGCAGCAGACCATGAGCCTTAACCATACTGCCTTAACCATGAAAGCCAGCTTGGTGACTTTGGGCCAGTTACTCTCTCTCAACCCAATCCACTTCACAAGGTGGTTGTTATGGGGAAAAAGAAGGAATAAGATGGATTGGATATGCTCACTATCTTGAATTATAATAAAATTATAAAGATGAACAAATAAATAAACCCTCTGGATTCTCCAGCTTTTACTTAAATTCAAACAAACAAATTTTGTCATATTCATATTGGAAGCATTTTTAAAAATATGCCAGGAGGATTTTTTATTCTTAAAAAAAATCTGAGTTAAAATGCTTTGTTGCTATTTTATTAATATAGTTCCTATTATAAACATTTTGGAAAGTATGGTCATGTAATAAATTAAATAAATACCAGTCTCTTGAATGTTAGTGAAATTGGCACTGTTTCCTACAAAGAGGTGGCCTTTGCCCGTTTTCTGAAATGGGCATTTTCTGAAATGGGTATTTTAAATGTATGGTATTGCCATTCATAATATCGGACTTCAGGATAACATAAAGCATAAGGCAATTTCAGAAATTGTATCACTGAAATGTAGTGATACATTCAGAAAGGATTCTGGGGCCTGCAAAAATGTGTTTGGCAATTAAAATTTCCCTGATTTTATCTTAAAAATACACATTAGGTCTGTGATCTCTTGGGAGTACACAAACCTAATATCAGTACCTGTAAATGCTTCTATAAATAAATTATAGATTTCCATAGTACTCACCTCAATTACTTAAATTACTTTTTTAAAAAAGAGAGAACACCAAGTTTCTTTATTAGAGTTCACTTCTAACTCAAAAGTTTTTAAATCCTTCATTAAGTATCATTAAAGTATTCAGTAAGGTGTTTTTAAAAATATATGATTATTCATATAGTCATACAGTCTCTGAGGTTAAAAAGTTTATGATGCTGAAGCTAGGCAGAATAGTGCAAGAAGGAGAGACTGAATTTTTATATGCTGGATTGTGTTCGATAAAATGAACAAGCATAGCATCCAAATAACTTCTCAATTTAGGTTGTTTTTTTAAGTACTCTGCAGATTTTATAAGGACATTACATTTGAGATCATCATTTCCATCCCATAAGGGTTTTTTGCTCTCCAATTAGGGTATTCATCAGATCTTTTGCTTTATTTGCCATCATTGTGGGAGGTAATGACAGTCTCAGTTCTCTGCCATTGCCCTACAGTTATGGAATAGTCTACCAGGAAAGTCTGCCACAGCACGCTCTTGGCCTGCATTCAGGAAGATTTGCAAAGCTCAGCTTTAGAGGAAGTTGTTAAATAATATTACTAAATAATGTTTCCATCATTTTGTGTTTTGCTCTGTTTATTTGTTTGTTTTAAAAAGCAGCTTTAGGAATGTGTTTATCCTATGACATCTGCAACACAGAATTATATTTGCAATTCTCCCTGATAATTATCTCTGCAATTAAACATTTTGAAGTAGTTTCTCTCTCCCAGAATCCAAGTACCATCATTCGTTTACTGTATATACAGTTGTGTGAAAAAGTAGATACACCCCATTAAATTATTTAATTTCTTCATCATGTTCCAACATACAACTAATATGATTTGATTGCTTATTTGTACCCTATGACTATCATTAAGCGTTGTACCTTATGATTCTTGACGAATGTATCTTTTCTTTTATGTACACTGAGAGCATATGCACCAAGACAAAGTCCTTGTGTGTCCAATCACACTTGGCCAGTAAAGAATTCTATTCTATTCTATACAATATTCTGCAGGGAGGAGTGGTAAAGATTCCTCCTAGTCAATGTTGAGACTGGTAGATAGTTATAAGAAATCCCTATTTGAGGTTGTTTCTGATAATGAAGGCAATTCTATTATTAGAAATATTAGAGCCAAGGCAATGTACTTACTTTTTCCGTAGAAGTAAGTAGAAGAACTAAAAGTTGGAAGAAAGAAAGCTTAAAATCTGAAAGTTTCAAATTATATTCTCGCAGAGTCTGATTTTATAAACATGTGACAAGCCTCAAATAATACAGATCATTAAGTGGTATTTTAGGTACACAATCATAAAAATTGAAATAGGCTCTGATGGCTTTGTTGAACTAAAACCCTTAATATTAAACAGTTCAAAATTTCAAAACAACTTACGACCAAGTATGAATTTCCTTCCCTTTTTTAATTAATTGAAATAAAATGTGCAGTTTTAATCCTTTGTCCAAGATCATTACAAATGGGATGATGTCCTCACTGATCAAAAATATTTTATGGAAATTTTTAAAAATGTATTTACCTTTTCTTTTATGTAATTTATTGCTTCATCAAAAAACTAGACAAATTCTGCTGGATATATTTTTAAAATTAAACTGAAATAATGGAGGAAACAGGGATGCATATGATATAGATATTTTCTTTTTTTTTTAATCTTCTATATTTCTTCAAAAAGCATATTTTTAAAAATCTGAAGGTGTTAGTATTTATTATGTTTTCAATTGATTTTGGTAGATGGGTAAGAATTGTGAAGATCTTTGTCATTTTTGTGGGAAGGACCTGTGAGAAACTTTTTTTCTAATTAGAAAAAAATCTAATGATTGTTTCTAAGCCTTGCCTTCCATTAACCCCCTACAGCTGTCCTTCAACAAGTTGTTTTAATGGCTTTTGAAATAAGTGAGCGGAAAATGGCTTCTGTGGTACTTTGGAGGCTGAGATGCAAACTGCCTTTGCTTTTTATCAGTGGGAGGATGGCTTGTTAAAAGGCTTTTGTGATTCTAATTTTAAAGATGGAAAGGACATTAGATGAAACTACCAAAGTTAAAATAATTATTTCAGTTCTTCTTCAATTATTTTTTTCCATATGCCCCTTTAAAAAAAGAGAGGTAAAAGGTGTACTTAGACTGAATAATGTTCTCTTATCAGGTTATGGAACACTTTATATACCGTGTTTTCCCGAAAATAAGACCCTGTCTTATATTTTTTTTGAACCCTGAAATAAGTGTTTGGCCTTATTGCCATGCGCTCAAAAGCCTGATTGGGCTTATTATCAGGGGATGTCTTATTTTGGGGGAAACAGGATAGTTACTTCTGTCCAATGTCACATATCTGATTTCTCTTCCCTTGGGCACTATTTGTTTTTCAACACTTTTCAGGTGTTTTAGAGTAAAAACAGAGGACTAGGAAAATAATGAAAGGAAGGAGTATTAGGTATGTTCACCACCTTGAATTATTTATAAAAAATAATAAAGAGATAAGGGATAAAAAAAATCTAATAAAAGTGCCATTCTTCTAGGGTCTTTCAAAAGCCGCTTAAAAGTTACTAAGTTCCTTTCATATAGAGTTCAACATCTTGTGACTTTTATAAACATCATTTTCTTCTCATAATATAGGCGTGGATTGCCACTGTCTTCTTGCATAATGTTTTTTCCCCAAGCTAGCCTGCAGTCCTGAACTTGCCAAATAGTGCCAACCATGTACTAATCAGGACTAAGCTTACTTAGCAACCTAAAAGAGTCAGAGTTAATTAGGCATCACAACCTAGCTGCCTGAAAACATTTGCTTGTTTACCTGATATCTTCTTGGGGAAAGCAAAGATGGCAAAAATCTCTTGGTCAACTGGTCCTGTTTGGCTTTTTGCCTCCAAGAAATGTGGTTTATATTCTATTATGTGCCTTCATTAGGGCACTTAAACCTTATTTGGTTCTTCTAAATGGCCATTATCTTAGCCATTATCTCCCATGTAAACAATACAGAATGCTTTGGCAAGAAAGCATTGCAAAAATATTTTTTCATGATTATATTTCTATAATGTTTACTCAGTAGATGCAATATATTCCATTGTTACATGAATGTACATTAATTTATCTTAATTTGGCCTACATCAGACACCAGACTGGTGTCAAACTAAGTATGAGTAATTCTAAACATTATTTAGAAATTGTTCATCATGCTAAGTAATATAATGTCTATTTTTAATATTTTCATATTTAAATCCAGACATTAAAATTTTACTTTCTTTTTCTGAAATCACTTTGCACTGGTGTCAGTTGTTGCATCCCAGTTATAACCATAATTAACTGCTGGCCTCATAATAAACTAGTTAGCAAAGAAAATATTTTAGTAATCTCCTATTTGTATAGTGGTACGAGAGGTGGTATTTAGCCGATTCGGACTGGTTCGGGCAAACTGGTAGCAGAAATTTTGAGTAGTTCGGAGAACCGGCAAATACTACCTCTGGCTGGCCCCACCCGTTGGCCTCGCCTACCCCACTGCCCACCCGCTTGTACCATCCGGCCCCACCCCACCCGCCCTATATATCTTGCCATTGCCACGCGGCCCAGCTAATCTCCATGCCTCATCTCTACACCTCATCCGATCTGCTCACCAAAGGTAAGCATGCCGCCTGCTCGTCCTTTGCCTTGGGTGGGGCCCAGGCCTTTTCATTTGAAGGAAATTGGTCACGTGTTTTGTTCAATAGGGTGATAATCAGATGTGAGTGGGAAAGTTCTTGCCCTATTTAAATAACAGTATTCACTATCAAACTCTGATCTTCACAACATAGATATGTGAAATGTATCGTGGCTTGAACAAAAATTTCTGAGGACCTCTGAAAACAGTTGTTCATACTCACCAGCCTGGAAAATGTTACAAAACTATTTCCAAAGAGTCTAGATTTCACTGGTCCACTATCATGCAAGATATGTACAAATTGAGACAATTCAGCACCGTTGTTACCCTTCATAGGAATGGTTGACCAACTAAGATCACATCAAGAACAAGGTGTGCAATATTCACAGACAATCCCAAAATAAATCTAAGGAATTAAAGGCCTCTCTTGCATTGGCAAATATCAGCATTCATGTGACTACCATTTAGGAAACACTGAACAACAGTGGCATACATGGCAAGGTTGAAAGGAGAAAGCTGCTACACTCCAAAAAGAACATTGGTGCCCCTCTACATTTGCAAAGGCTGCATGGACAAGCCAGAAGGCTATCAGAAGAATGTTCAGTAGATGGAGGAGATCAAGGTATAACTTTTTAGCTTGAATGAAAAGTGTTATGTTTAGTGAAGGACAAACATTGCATTCCAAATAAGAATTTTATCTGTGAAACATAGTGAGGGCAGTATCATGATTGGGCCTGCTTTGCTTCATCTGGAACAGTACAGCTAGATATAATTAATGGAACTATGAATTCTGATTTGTACCAGCAAATTCAGAAAATGACAGGATATTTGTCTATGAAGTAAAGCTCAAGAGAAAGTAGATCATGTAGCAAGACAGTTACCCAAAAGAAACAATTGTATGACTAAAGAATGGTTAAAGCATATGAAAGTTAATCTTTTGGAATGACCAAGTTCTGACCTTAAGCCTATATAAATGGTGTGGAAGCAGAGGTGGTATTCAGCAGGTTCTGACCAGTTCTGGAGAACCAGTAGCGGAAATTTTGAGTAGTTTGGAGAACCAGTAAATACCACCTCTGATTGGCCCCACCCCCATCTATTCTCTGCCTCCCGAGTCCCAGCTGATCAGGAGGAAATAGGGATTTTGCAGTAACCTTCCCCTGGAGTGAGAAGGAATGGAGATTTTACAGTATCCTTCACCTGCCATGCCCACTATGCCACGCCCATCATGCCATGCCACGCCTGCCATGCCATGTCATGCCCACCATGCCACACCCACAGAACCGGTAGTAAAAAATTTTGAATCCCATGACTGTGTGGAAGGACTTGAAGTGGGCAGTTGATGTGAGCCCTGAGTTGAAGCTGTTCTATAAGGAGGAATGTGCTTAAATTCCTCCAAGCTGCTGATGTGCAGAACTGATCAACAGTTATTGGAAACGTTTAGTTGTAATTACTGATACCCAAGGGGGGCACTGCAGTTACTGAAAGCGAAAGTTTACTTTTGCCACACAAATATGTAGCTTTGGATCATATTCCCCAATAAATATATAAATCATCTTTAATTTTTATGCAGAAATACTGGCAATTAAAAAGAATTCACTGTATGTTTTCCTATGTCAGCAACATGTCTACTGATCCTCTTTCTTTTAGATAACAGTACTTGCTGGAAAATAAAATATGCCTTAGGAACTCAATTTTCAGTTGCCTCAGAACTGATTGCATAGCATCCTGAACTACATTTGGGGTTGGAGAAGCTTGTAATGTTACAGTGGGGTGTGTGGTTGAGAGAGAGAGAGTTTTTGTCATTTTTCTTATTGTCTGTAGAGCTGTCTGTTTGTGGTATTTATTGGTTTCAGTTTTGGGATGGCACATAGGATCTGTGTGCTAAGGACTGAATGCATTTGGAACACTCTCCTGCAGACACCAGCTGCAAAAGACTCACTTTTGAAGCTATGGGGTTCTCGCTGTTGAGAGGATCTACAAACAGTATAAGGACAACACTGAGAATAACCAGCTGGATGTTGCAGCAGAGGCAGAAACTGTAGTCTCAGGGGCCTTGCTTTCCACCACAATGCTTGTTTACAGTAATATGTTTATTAAAATACAGTACTTTCTTTTTATGTCTCTCATTTCCTTGCTCAGTGCATTCTTGATGGAGCTATTCTTTTTGCATGTTGAATACTATAAGAGAGAGTTAGACTAAGAGTTACTGACTGGTCCAAACTCATTTAGTAAGTTTCATAGCTGAATGAACACAGTGGCCTTAGCTATGATATTGTGGTATCACATTAATAGATGAATGAGCAAAGAAAACATGTTCAGAAATGTTTGTTTTACCTCCTAATGGTGGACAAAAAAATACCTTATAATAAGAATAAACTATAAAACCATAACCTTAAATGATGTGTTTTCTTTATAATTGCTTGTCAAAATATAAAACTTATAAAAGTTTATATAAAGAGTGAAAGGATATTGTCAGTTAAAATTAAATGGCTTGGAAGTGTACACCTACCAGATGATTGCCTGAGAAGAAATTGTTATTCTCAAGTTTATGGTTTATTATATTTTGTTTAGATTGGTCAGTTGAAATTTGGATGCAGATTGAAGTCTGAGTCCATTGTTATACTTATTTATAGCTGGCTTTGAATGTGGAAACTAGGTAACTGCTGAGATACTGAGATTATTTTTCTGGAACTTTCTAGAAAAGGATTCAACAGTAGTGTTTTGGTTTGGTTTCACAATTTTTACCATTATAAAGATAGGGTTTTATTTCCATTTCTGACATGGGGTCTGAATCAGAAATTTAAATAAACTACATTAGAGTAGTAAAAATGATACTAAATCATTAATAGAAACTCTAAAAATCTAAATAACTAATGTTAGCCCTGGATCCATCTTTGGTCAGACTTTACAGGGCTGTCATAGTGGGAATGGGAGGGAGTAGTCATAACATAACAGTGAAGGGAGTAAACAGTGAACATTTTTTTCATATGAGATCAAGGTTGGGCTGCTGGCACCTGGAAGGGAGTGACCGAAGTTTGACGGCAGCGGAGACGGGAATGATTGGGCCATGTAATGTGAATGTCACTGGACAGGGCAGGGTGAGAGTTTTAGTGTGGGTGGAGGAAAACGCAGGATTTCAGATTCGGGTTTTCTCCAGATGTGCCAATATGACTTCCTCTAATAAAATCTTACTTTGATGGACTTTGTCTCAGAATTCTGAATTACTATGAGGAGTTTGTTGGAACGCTGATATTAACCCGAATCTGGAAAAAAAAAAAAACCCAGCAACTTTCCGCAAAGCGGTGCCACTGTCCAGGATCATGAGCTCCGGCCGTACCCTGATCTACCAGGGAGCGCAAAGACTCAGTAAAGATGGAACAAAGGACAGCAATCCCTGAGGGGGCCACTGGGTCCGTTTCCGAGGATGTTTGTGGGGCCATCTGCTACCCATCAGCAACTGTGGAAGCTGAAGCAGCTGAGGGCAAACTCCAGAGGTGCTCCAGTGCCCAGCCCAAGGAGCCATCACTGGGACAGTCCCAACAGACCTGCCTGGTCCTGACAGGTGCGGAACTTGGATCAGCAGCCACACTAGGACTGGAAGCTGCGGTGATGACCCAATTGCCACCCAGAATATTAAGCCATCCTGAGCACATAGTAGCCTTTGAGTAGAGGACAATGAAGCCCCTGGAGCTCAGCGAGTCCAGGGAGTGGGGGCTTCCTCCACTTTCACAAAGCCAATCTCTTGCTGGGCTACCTGAAAGATTTGGCCAGCTAAGTGTGGAACCCACCGCCCAGGTTTCCCCACACTCCATCCTGCCGGGTTGGAACTTAGCCCAGCCGACGTTCAACTTCCCAGGCCCAGGGAGCATGGCGGTTCAAAGTGGGACCTCGGCTTCATTCCACTTGCACTGAGTGGACAAAGATTCAGCCTTTCCCTTCGAGTTTATATTACTCTTTAAATAACAATGTTTTAAGTGGTAGCAGTGAAGGTGAAACTTTGGAGGTTTTTTTCTTTCTCATTATTTTATTTACAAGAAGACAGCTGAAAGATCTGAAAATTCTTCCCAAGCTTATGTAATTAAACAATACAGAGGGGAAAGCATGCAGGGAAAAATGTGCACAAATGAACTCCATCAAGTTCACATTGACCTAGAGGTACAAAGCGTTCAGGGGCATTGCCATAGTCACTCGTTGTGTTAGCTATTGATGGTACATGACAGAAACTGGCATCAACAGTGCAGCTGGCAAAAAAAGAAAAAGCCTCAATCAAATTAGAACATCCAAGTTATTTCTGCTTTGCAGACTACACTGGATCTGAAATTAGTTTTCATTAGCTAAAATAGAAAACAGTTAAACAAAATAATGTTTTAGCTAATAAAACCAGGATAGTGTAAGATTTAAGAAACTATTAAGCATTTCATTCTGCCCTTAGGCACATAATCTATTCCTCAATGTGTTTTTGTTGTTTATGCTCAACAATTCAATTATTATGCGGGAATAGTATAGAGAGGGAGGATAATTTCATTATAACATTTGAAAGTGCCTTGCATGGAGTCATATCATTAGTATATTTGGCTAACTAAAGGCAGCTCTTCAGCATATCAGTTCCTTCCTAACTATATTACCTGAGATGCAAATGTTGTCCATAACTAATAGGAAAGTGATTTCCCCATCCTGCCCCAAATAATTGCTCTATATTTGGAATATAGCTTGTTAGAGGTTCACAAAGGGTATTCACATGACCCCGGGATACTGCTACTGTAAATACATACCAGTTGCCAAGCATCCACATTTTGATCACGTAACCATGGGAACACTGCAAGGGTCAAGAGAAAAATGTCATAAGTCACTTCTTTCAGTGCCATTGTAATTTCAAATGGTCACTAAATGAATGTTTGTAAGTCAAGGATTATCTGTATTGAGAACACAGACTTCCATGTCCTTGTCAGGAATGCCTAGATCTGTTTGGTGACTGAATATTTAAAAATACATAAATAGGTTTCTTCTGTGAGAATTCTTTCTTTTACTTGACAAATGTCAGCATTCAAGCAGTTTCTAATGGGACATTTTTGTGTAGAGCTAGCACTGCAGAGTTAATAGAGTTTGCTTTTGCTACTAACTTTATCTGTATATATGAGACACTAGAAAAACATTCCTCAGTCTTTTGACAAGAATAGCAATAGGAGCAGTAGCAGAGCCCCCACCTTACTATTGCGAATGTCTGCATGGTAAACATTTTGATGGTTACTGATCTGGGGCAATGAAGAGAAGCCTTGAAAGACCAAGTTCATTCCCCATTTGTTATGTCTTCGTTATTTTATAAACATATGAGTTTGTTGAATAGAAGATAAATCATTGTCATTTTGTGTATTACCTGATAAAATCACCATAAGTACGTTAGATTTAATGTGCTGTAAAGTACACAGAGCCATATAACCATTGGTAACTGTTTGCTTGCTATTAATAATTAGCAGCCTTCATACTGGACTATCAGCGTGAAGTTGGTATTTGGCACAATAGAAACTTAACTGCACAAAGCTGATCTGAATTTCATTACATTAGTAGCAAAGACAAAAAGAATATTTTTCATTTCAATCCACAACAACATAACGTAAAATAGAGAAAGCTATTAAACTGGACAACATTATACCAATTAATCATTTTTTAAAAGGAGGTACTCCACAACTGTTTACTAACTATAAAAAAATCCCTGAAATATGGGCAGTTATAGATCCCTTTCTAATTTGAAGATTATCTGTACCCCTCTCAGTCAAGTTTCATGTCTAGATACCCTGTTTCCCGAAAATAAGACATCCCCTGATAATAAGCCCAATCGGGCTTTTGAGTGCATGCACTAAAATAAGCCTCCCTCCGAAAATAAGCCCTCCCCAAAAATATTTAAACACAGAGTTGGAAATCAGATAAGATGGCAAGAGGAGCCCCATCTTGCTCCACGTGTCCCAAAATAAGAAGGCTTCCTTGAAAATAAGGCCAAATGCTTATTTGGGGTTCAAAAAAATATAAGACAGGGTCTTATTTTTGGGGAAACAGGGGTATGAGACTGAGATAGCAATTGATCATTCTTGTGGATAATCTAGGGCAGGAATAGGATGGGTGGTATGCTTGATATGTTGATGGCTTTCAGTATGGTTCATTGTGATATTTTTCTGGATCAGTTCAAAAAATTATAAGTGGGGGAGCAAAAATAATTCAATGGTTTTCTTCCTTCTCCCAGGGTCAGTTTCACTTGGTGTTGATGGGGACCAGTGTAGAGTTTCTCAGAACTCAATGCTCTCCCCACTCCTGTTTCACATCTACATGAAACCAATGGGTCAGTAAGGGGTGGCGCATTCGCAATACTGTATGCTGGTATTAGTTATAGATCTCTTTCCAAACCAAATGATATTGTTGAGATTTTTTCTTGGTGTCTGGAAACAGTAGGGGGCTGGATGAGGAGAAACAGATTTGAACTTAACATTAGCACGAGTGGTTGGAAAGAGTTGGCTTTGACCTTTAAGTTCTTCCTTATCAATATGTTACTGTCTTGAGGTCCACCTGTGTAATTGTTTTCTTGTTTCAAGCCTAATAACAGTGTTAAGATGAACTGCCAAAGATCCTATCTGTCCACTGACATGGAAAGAACTATAAATTATCTAAGCCAATGTGAATTATTTGACTATTAGAAGGCCAGAGTCAGTTGTATGTCAAAGCATACGTCCTGTGCCGACTTTCTAGGAAAGACTTTAAACAGTTATCTAATATAACAGCAATTGCTACCATATTTAGACTTAACTCAGTAGCAATGCATAGTTGGTCATGGCTAAAGTAGAGAAAGGTTTGATATCGTATAATGATGGGAAATCTCAGGAGTGCACTCCAGATTGAACTGTTGAAAAAAAATATTCCAAGAAGACAATGGGAAAACCACTTCCACATTACTGCCAAGAAAAATGCATAGATACACCCATAAAACCTGGCTTTTTTCATCAGCTAATTAGCATATACTGGTATGCAACTTTTTCATCAGAAGTAGGAAATTTAGAGAGGCTTCCAAAATAACTGTGTCATTTATAACTAAAAATGTACTTGAAAGTTGACAGTTTGATTTGCATGGGAACAGATTGAACATTAATATAACATATTACTTATTTATTATGCCTTTTTTTCAGAATGGTATTTCAAAACTTTGGGATTTCATGAGGACACATGACAGGTAAATTTCAAAGAATGCAACTGGTAGGCAACATGCTCCTGTATACTTTTTTAAATAATTCATTCTCTCATTCTCATTCTCTCTGTTTCACATAATCATATTTATCATTTTGAGACTTCATACATATTTGTGTTGCCAACTCTATGAAGTGATATGGTGGCTAAGGGCCCATAAACTGCAACTGAATCTTGAGAAGCAAAGCTGATAAATGGAATTATGTGCACTAAATGGGATTATACCGCCTCAATGACTTCCATGAGTAATCCCTATAGTATTACCAGCTTCAGGTGGATTATTATGCTTTCATGGTTGGGAACAAACTAGAGGGGTTCATGTACTCATAATCTCAAATTTAAATAACTACAGTACTACCTATGAGAGACTGTTTATGAAGGACTATCTTTATGTTTAGTCCTGAAGCTGCATCTTGCTCAACATTTTTATGATGTTTGTTTTAAGTATATGCTAGCTAATATAACAGCAGCGATGTCCATACTGCTGTTGCTTTAGATCCAATGGAGTGAGTATATAATATTATCTATTGAGACTCCAGAAGTGTTCTCTGGAGCAGCACCTGTCCTCTGGAATGAGGTTCCCCCTGAGATTGATTGATTGATTGATGTATTTATAAAATAAATTATTTATTGGCCACCCATCTTACCTCAGAGTAACTCTGGTCAGCTTACAATCGTACAAAAATAAAAACTATACAAAGATAAAAATATAAGCTCTCACGCTGCTGGCATTTCAGAGGGCCTTGAAGACCTGGCTTTTCTCCCAGGCCTTTGGCTAGGATGGGAATAGCCCCTAATTACACACTGCTAACAGGTTGCAAACGGTTTAGTATTGTTATTTAAATACATGTTTTGTTCATTGGTGGAACAGTGTTACATTTTTACTGATTTATGTTGATTTGTTTATATAGTATGGGCCTTTTAGTCTATAGGCTCTGTCATTTTACAATTTTTATAGTATACCGTTTTAATTTCTATTTTTATGATATGCCTATACTTTGCCCAGTTATATACAGTATGTGTGATAAATGCATTTATTACTGCAGCTGCAAATATATATATTTAGGTTTTATAAAACAAGAATTAAGAAGGAGTTTTGTTTTTGCAAAAACATAAATAGGCATACACATCTAGCAAAGAACTTTTTGTTCAGCTTATTTCTATAAGGCAGATGGATTGGAAAACGCTTGTTGCTTGAATGAGATAAGGTGATAGTCTATATTAACTGCTATCTGGGAAATAATCTATGTAAAAAATGGGCATATTTTTTAAAAAATTAAAATCCCTATTGGAAATAGCAGAAGCAGAAGAATTCATTTAGCCATGGGTTTGTGGGGAAAAGTGAGCATATTTGTCCCAAGCTCCCCCAAAATTTTATGCCTGATATATTCAAAACATTTCAAATTTTCTCTTATCAGAACGCAGAAAATGTGAGGCATTCAAATATTATTGGAACACAGATAATTTAGAATGCTCTGGCAGAATGTTTTGAGTAGAGTTAAAAACAGAAAAATACTCCTTAGGGTACATAGAGCAAAAGCTAGATTCAAACTTGAATAGTAGCTTAGCTTTTGGCACTTAATTCATTTGCTTCATTCTTCTGTCCAGCCATTCAGAAAAAAAAAGAATCAGAATAGCAGCCTAGTTATTCCCTACTAAACCAGCTTGTCAAAGGCATTATGTCAAGATAAATGTAATTGGCTCTTAATTATGCTACTCTCATTGCCTCCATGGGAAGAGCGCTCTGAAGCAAGGAAAGCCAGTTCAAAAACATCACTTAAGAAAGAAAAGGACATTTTCTAGGGGTTATCTCTGGAGGATTATAACAAATCATTGAGTTGCTGAAAATGCAGTACCTCACAATGCTTTACTATTTTGGGATATAACCATTTTGTAGATTGTTTCTTCAATAAATAATATTTCTGTGCTACTATAATGTTTTATGGGCAAGTTTGATGGTTTTGGTACCATTATAATCAAAGAAACCTTTTCCACAGAATATTTTTAAGATAGCTGTGAACATGATTGCATAAGATGCACGTGTCATGCCAGTCATCTCTGGTCACATAGCATTTGTTGCCTTCCCATGTACAACAGCTGTCATGCTGTAACTTTTTTAGTGCTACAGAGCACAGTATTTCAATGAACCATTTTACTCCATGCTGCAGAATTCCTATTATTCTAGAAATAGGAAGTGCTTCTTTATCTCCAGTGCCTACTCCAATATATGTCATCAGCAATTGTTCCTACTAGATTATAATTTTATTTATAACCCGCTATAATATTTCCTGTTTTGTAAGCCTCTTATATTATTTTCTTTCATTCTTCTTTTTCTTTCCCTCAGAGATTCAGCTAATTGGGCTCATTCATCTTAGCCTTAAAATACAAAGCTAAGAAATTAGACTTAAGACAAGAATCACCCAATTATACATAAACAAACTGAATATAGTGACAGTTCAACTTTCATTTCAGGAATCTCTCCTCTTTGTCCTACTACCATTCAGTTAATATTTTATTATAAGATAATGGCTGTATAGTTAGAACTCTTGCTTCATCCATACCGGTCATTTCTTGAAAACGTTTCCCTTCTCTCTGCTATTGTGATAATGTGACATGCAGTCAATTTCTCTGTTCTTGCTGCAGCAAAACATTCATTTTGTGAGACACGCTTCCAAATTCAAGATTAAAGATTCAGTATATCCTTTGTTCCCAGAATATTACCTATGTTCAGCATGGTATTATACCATAGGCATAAGGTTGGGGAAGAAGCATTTTTGAATGCTATAGTAGGTGATGGAACATAACCTCTATTAGAATAATGCTCCATTAAAAGAAGGCATGGCTAGGTATTTAAGGAGTTTGCTAAGGAAAGGGAGTATATTATTCTGGCGTATAGGACAACTTCCCTATATTCTGTGGAACCATGACTCAGATCTCTTAGCAAGTGAAAGCTACACACTATTGGCAACTCTGGTTCATTCAAAAGACACTAATGATAAATTGGCTTATGTCAGCTCAGTTACATCAGCTCTGGTCAGTAATATATTAGATTTTAGTATTGTAGCACTTGCACTATATGTTTGCAGTGTGTGTTATTTACGACATAATCACTCTATCAACATTATAGATAGTTTGGTGAAAAGGATTTATTTAGTGGCTGTTTCTATTTTTGTGGTCTCAGTTGTGATGTAGTGTATGTTAAATTCTGGGTATATGTTAAAAGAAAGCTTCCTGTTTTAGAAATGATACATTAAGATTACATTATTTTGAATAAAACCATACCATTCTAAATTTCAGTAACCGATAAAAAAATTGAAATTGTACTTACTGTCAACTGCAGATCAGTGGTGGGTTCCTCCCGGTTCCACCCGGTTCCGCAAAGCTGGTAGCGGTGACGATATGATATCACCGAACCAGTTCTGCTCCCCCCGCCCCCCCTGCATTATTCTTACCTTTTATTTGGACCCACCCCCAATCTATTGCTGCCTCCTGAGTCCCAGCTGATCGGCTAGAAGGAAAAAAACTGTTTAAACTCTTGCCATGGGGCTTCAAAGGGCCGCCCTACAGCTGATCAGTGTTAAAAGGCAGTGTGGTGGTAGACCAGTGCCTCCAAAAACAAATGAGTAGACCGGTGCCTGCAAAAATAAATGGGTAGACCAGTGCCTCCAAAAACAAATGGGTAGACCAGTGCCTCCAAAAACAAATGAGTAGACCGGTGCCTGCAAAAATAAATGGGTAGACCAGTGCCTCCAAAAACAAATGGGTAGACTGGTGCCTCCAAAAACAAATGAGTCACCTGACCATCAAGCCACACCCACAAAATAAGCCACACCCACAGAACTGGTAGTAAAAAAATTTAGAACCCACCCCTGCTGCAGATCCATATAACTATACAAGCTACTAAACATTATTTAGAATAAGGCACAAGGCAACATTATGCAGCTAATTTTGCATAAATACAATTGTCTTAAAGAGGACTAAAGAAGCCTATTACAGTTTTTTAAGTATTCTGTTCAAGGCATGAATGAAAATTGTAGTGTTTGTTAGCCACATGTGCTGGTTATCCTGTTTCCATTCCCTTCACTTTTCCCAGTATTATAGACTTCTCAAGAGAGCAAGGTCTTCTCATGTGTCCAAAGGCATTTGATTTACTCTTCTGGAAAACCAAATATATCCCCATAATCAAAAGCAAATCTGGATTGATTTATTTTATTAGTAATCCATTTGTTTAGGAGGGATTTTTTTTTGGGGGGGGGGTTCTCCATGATATTCTCAAGGCCCTTCTTTAATGCCAAAGGCAAAAGTGTTAATACTCTTTGTTATCTTACTTTCACTTTCATAAAGTATCATGGGGGAAAAACATTGCCTATGTGATTGTAAAATTTGTGGGAATAAACATGTCACAAAATCTGAGTATCTTTTCCAAAATCTTTATTACTGCTATACCATGTCCTAGTTTGCAATCCTGAAAGGCAGAAGCCATCCATCACTTCAGTATCTTCATTGTGAATTCCAAGACTGATTGCTGTTGGCGCTTGGTCTTCTTACTATTTACTTGCATTCCCATTTTTTACTCTGCTCCTTCACTTTCATTATTAGAACTTTACCACCCCTTCAAGGTAGGAAGGTCAGGAAATAGACAATGCACAAATTACAGGTGTGGCACTTCATTTCTGCAGGGTATAATAACAGAATCTTGAAAGGTTGCTAGAATGTCTCACTGCCCCATCATACAAAGAGAATCAAGGAAGGGTTATTTGGGCTTCCTTCTGATGCCTTTTTCTTTCCCAGGACTGTGTTTCACTGGGTTCAACAGAAGTTAGATTTGAAATCATATTATAGAACAGGGGTGTCAAACTCAAAGCCTGGGGGCTGGATCCAGCCCGCAGGGTGGTTAGATCTGGCCCATGGGGCCGCCCTGGAAACAGCGAAGAACCGGCCCACGGTGCCTCTGCTAGCGAAAACAAAGCTAGGGAGGGCCGTGTGCAGCTCTCCTGAGCATTGTTTTTGCTGGCAGATAGTTGCAGGGGGCCGTCGCAGCTGAAAACAGAGTTCGGGAGAGCCGCACACAGCCCTTCCTAGCTTTGTTTTTGCTAGCAGAGGTTGCAGGAGGCTGTCACAGCCGAAACAGAGCTCGGGAGCCCATTTTCGCAGGCAGAGCACTTGGGGCACAGGCGTCCCCGGCACGAGTGACGTCGAGCTGGCCATGCCCACCATAGCCACGACCCCCGGCTCCCAAGATCAAACACAACCCTGATAGGGCCCTCAATGAAATTGAGTTTGACACTCCTGTTGTAGAATATGCTTATTTAGAAAAAATACACCTTGATATGCACCTTCTCTATTTGCTTTTTGTCTGTTTATTTAAATTAATAGCTTACTTAAATATGTGATATTATATTACAAATTGTGTGTCTCTCTATGTGTTTTAAATCATGAAGCACATTGCTCCATACTAAGATTGTTTAGTTTGAATGGACATATAAAATTCTTCATAGCTTATACATTGAATGATCCAGCAGACCTAATCAACTGCATGCTAACCCTGTAACAACTGAATGGAAGAAAGCAGAATTCTTATTTACTTGTTTAACTGGGTAAGCCAGTTAACGAATATGAGATCTTCTGCATGCAAAAGATGCATTGTGCCATTAAGCCATAGTTCCCTTTCATTATGTATTCAATTTACAGTGTAAGAGATCAAAGGTCTGCTGATTGAAATGATCCTTTTTTTGTCTGACGTTGAATACCTTCTGTAATTCCAGTCAGAGTATAAAATATAGGACCACATAAATAAACAATTTGATCTAGTGCAAGAAAGTTTAGAACTTCTTTAATTTTCATTGTATACAAAATACACTGTAATTTAGATGCACTCTCTATGAG
The DNA here is from genome assembly GCF_029215685.1 of Pituophis catenifer annectens. NCBI lineage: Eukaryota > Metazoa > Chordata > Lepidosauria > Squamata > Colubridae > Pituophis > Pituophis catenifer. The sequence continues at coordinate 317,625,295 of NW_027256881.1, read as the reverse complement.
GAAAGTTGATAATACAGCCAATTTCCTATTCTTGTTGTTGATGATTGTTTACAGTCTATATTTTATCCTTTAATATAGTTTTTGGAAAACTGTTTCTTTTAATTTTTTTCCCAGTATCTCATTTTTATATGTTGATTAAATAACTCTGCAAACAATATAACTTATTGTGATAATATATAGTTGTAATTTATATCCACGTATAATGGATGTATGCAATAGTTAATGGTAATATTTCTTATTATTTTATGAGCTGGATTACAAAACAGCAGGTCTTACTGCTGGTAGCATTTCAAAAAAAAATTTGCTGCAAGCTCTTGTTTTAAAAAGAGGATTGATAAAAAAAAATCTTGCATAGTTGGAGTTTTAACTGACCCTAAAGGAGTATAAATATTCAACATATTTCCTCTAACTAGTGTTCATATGTATCCTCCTATGGAAAAGGACATTACTTTATCATGCTTTAGCAAAGGTACATAGTGGCACGCGCACAGACACATATGTGCACACACCAAAAAGTGTTGAAGCATATTTAGGCTTCAGTTCAAACAAACGGAGGCAAGACAATATGGTATGTTCAAGGTATAGGTAGTTTAAATTAAAAATAGTGATAATGAAATTATGAGGAAAAGATAACCGTCATGAGTTCTTGAATTTATATTAAATCAAAATCATAGGAAATTGGTGTGCAACAACACTGTAACCTCCAACAATAACATGTTTTTAATCACTCACACACACATATACATGCACACGAGTTAAAATATATTCATCTTTGTATTTTCAGTGCCAATACCGAATCACACTTTTGAATTTTCTTTTTACTGGGAGTAGTGCAAAGAAGCAGTCATAAGATCAGTGTAATTACTTCCCTGTTTTTTGTCATCCCCCCCCTTTTTTTCGCTTTTCTTTTTCTAAATAAAGTGGATTTATAAAAGGCTAAATGTTTTTTTGTGGGTTTTCTTTTGAAATGCACAGCAGCTTAAATAGCCCCTTAGAAAGATGTTGGTGGGAAATGTATGATGCTTTGAAGGACTGCTAGTAAATATTATGCAAGTATGCACACATTTAACCTTCAGTGTTCTTTTATTACTGTATGGTCAAAATTAGGAGAAAGTAAAAAAGTGTGCTAATTAAAAGATGTAGTGTTAAGATATTGCCCCGGGAATTGTTCTCTCCAGCAGAAATTATTCTTTATCTAATTGCATAATTTTATTTGATTTGATTTTGGCATCACATGATTCCAGAGCAACTACAGTATAAAAAAAAACTTTAAATATAATGACATAAATTAAAAAATACAAAAAGATAAATGAAAGAATGGCAGTCTGGAGAAAATATCAACTCAAAACAAAAAATATCAATCATCTCTAAAAAGGGAAGATCCATCCATCCTACCACAACGCCATGTTTAGGCCAAGTTTAAGGCCTTCCTGAAGACCATCAGGGTGGGAACCATTCATAGTTTGAGACTAACCTTGTTCCAAGGGCATGCATCATAACAAAGAAGGCATTGTTCCTGACTCCCAAAAGGTGACATTGTGTTACCAAGGGGACCCAGAGCATGTCCTCTGTCATCTGCTGCTGCCCAGGTAAAAACCTCAGAAGATAGGTGATCTCTCAAATGAGTGGCCCCTATATCATGTAGAAATTTATAGTGACCAACACCTTAAATTATACCTGGAAGCATAACCAGTGCAATTCGCAAAGCTGGGGCGTCACAAGGGCATTCTGAGGCACTCTGGATAAGATCTTCATCAATATATTAAGAGTTAGCACTCCTAGTAACTGACCTCAAAAATTCAACATTGATTTGAGGAAGGGAATGTGTTTCCCCTGTGCCTTCCCTGCTCTCATTAAAAGTCTCTTATTCAAGTGCTATTAGTTTTAATATTCAAAAATTATTTATAGGATTGAATTTTTAAAAAAGAAATTACAGCCACTTGAAAGAAGAATCTGTGTCATTCTTTTCCAGCAGTTGAATAATTTCTGATATATTATGGATCAAAGCAAAATTTGGGTTTTCCCATTTTTTTCTTAATGACATCCTATAAATGAGATAAATATCTAAGGAAACCTTTCAAAAGAATATATTTGATTTGAGACCCAAATCAAACTAGGAGATAATGGCTTTGTTAGCCATTAGATCACATAAGCATTGCTTAAACAACTGTGCTGGGAAAAAAATGAAATAAATTCTGGCTCCATAAAAAACTGAATAAGACATAATAGCAAAGATTTGTTGAGATTAGGCATCAAGGAGTTTTATTAAATTGGCAAAAGTGAGGATTGAGCAAAGAAACTAACTTTGAACAGCATTGCTTGGAAACAGGCACACCAATAAAAAATAACATGCTTGAGAAGGCTTTGTATTTTGTTGATTAAGAGAAATGCAAACTGCATGCTAATTCAGAAGTATAAATTGTTAGCAACTACCAGTAGAACGATAGATACATAGTGGCAGTTCTGTCGTATGAATTTTCTTGCTGAATAAACTAGAACCTGAAATTGTGACAGAGGTATAGCATCCCTGATGTAACTTAAGTATTAAACACCTCTGGGGATGGTTCAGTGCATACACAGATCTTCTGAGTTTACAGGATGCAGTGGGGCAACTCTAAGCTAAATATCCCTTTAATTTGAGGAATATATATGGAAATGAGAGCCGCCATCCCAAGATTTTTCTGATACCCTTGTCTACCCTAGACACCATACAATGATTCATGCATCTCTCATCATCCCGCTGCACCTGAAACAAAGTTTTGTTGACTGTATTCTCCAGGGAGGGAATAAGAATAAAAACAAATTGTATGCATTTCTGGCATGTTTGCACATGAGACGTATTGTTCAGGAGCTTTTGATGTCAATTTCAGATTAAATTCTTGTATAGGCCTCATGACTTTTCAAGGAAAGCCTACTCTTTTCCTGCTCTTGTGTTCTGTTTTGGCATTCTGATAACATAATACTTGATCAGATATAATCTTTTGTGTATTATGTTGCCAGATTCATTCCCGGTACAATATGGGGAAAGCAGCAAGTTCAATCTTTCTGTACAAAAAAGAAAGAGAACAAGAAAAAATTGATGATGGAATCCCTTCCCCAGCTTTTTTTTTTTTTTTTTTTTAAACTCCCTCTTGCACCCCAAAATTGGTTATCCTGATTTAAATAAGAATTATGGAAAAGTTGATATATATAAGGTTTGTTTGAAATTCCAAAAATCCTTCTCACTCAATTTATGTGTGGGGGGGGGGGTGGGGGGGATAACAATACATGAATCATGGTGCAAATAACACAGCTTACAAATTTCTGGCAGACATTATCACACTCATACTGTCTTTAATTCAACATCAACAGAGCTGTGTAACTTTGTGGCTCTTGCTTTTGAGGGAGCCTCTTCAATTGATGGAATTTATTGGGTAAGCTTTCCACCACAACACAATGACATCATGGCATGCATAGTATTATTTTGAGCCATTATAGCTTCATATGGACAGCTTCATATGAATCTTCTGTTTAAAAAGTCTGACGCTACCTACAATGAAGTATAGTATAACTTTCTTTGAGCTGATACTATGTAATATCCAAGAAAGGAGATATAGCCAATTAAATCTGAAGCTCCCTCTACCATCTAGTAATTTCCCTCCCCTGAAAAAGAATTCTCCTAATCCCTCTCCTTGTCCATTCTAGAAACCAAACCAGAACAACAGCGATAATAACAAAAAAACAGATATTGCAAACAAACTGAGAAAAAATGCTTTACATATCAAAGGAGCTACCCCAGACCTTGTACTTGCGTTGCAAGTTCTATTTTAGGTGATAAAAACTCATTCTTGCCCAATGTGTTCTACCGAAATAAAACTACTTTTTCATTGAAAAAAAAATGGACTTGAATTTTCCTGGTGTCTGGTTTCCTTGAATTGTATTTGTTACTGGAAATACTTGCGAAATTCCTAATGATTGTTCAAATGGTTAAAAGAAATATCAACAACTAAAATAACTTTCAGAGCAATCAGATGGAGATGTATGTGTGCCTGTTATGAGATTCAACTTTTCATTTAAGATTTTTTCCCTGATCTTTACATCTGCATTTATATTAGCTTCTAGACACTTCCAGTCTAATGAAATTTAATGTATATAATGGGAAATAATTATCTGCAAAGTGTTCTCATCAAATCAAAGCTAAAGGGGCTATTTAGGCCATCCAATTTGTCTAAAAAAGTAAAAATATTTGAAGAACAATTACTTTTATTCTATTATTTAATATTAATTTAACATTATTTTTGTTAACATTAATAAGTAAATATTGTTTAATAATGTTATTAAATAATATTGAATATAAAGTAAGTAAATATCTATTTCTCAACCAGATCAAGAAAAATCAGTTTCACAAAGATTTAATCATTAGTAAAATTAACAATTGATTCTTTTGTTAAAAATACATTTATAAATCTTTAATGCTTGAATATTCCCTGTTGTCTCAAGATGGCAAAGAAACAAGACAGTTGTGATGAAAGCACAATTTCATTCAAGTTTAATTTGATCTTGTTCTTTAACTTTGACAGCTTGGTTCTGATTGTTCCATCTGTTATGTACATGTCTTTAAGTGACTAAATCTCAAGGGGAAAAATAACCCATTCTTCAGTGAGTTGGCACATGTTACCTCATTTTCAAGAAATCATTATCCAGTCTCCCTCTGTTTCTTTGTTGAAATATTAACTCTAATTTCATGAGGCTTTTAAAAATTAGGTGAAAATTTCTTTTTCTTCATTTGTAAAGAATAATTTTACAAAATTCTCAAATGTCTATAAAAGTTGAACAGGAGTAACTTAATTAAAAGAAAAGATCACCAAGCTTTGAAAGTTTAGCTTTATAAAATCTGCCTTTGAGTTCTTAGAAATTCAAGCCTATCTGTATAGGTTGAATTGAAGTTGCTGTCTTTTTCTTCAAACCATTTTTACTAATTAAATTTTTAAAAATTAACTCATGTTTAATAATTACATGGCAGAAAGATATAGAATATTCTTTTCATTTTAAGAATAGCTTTTCTAGTCAATTTAACTGATATAATTGGATGAGAGTTGGATGAGAATTTCTTTCACCTCAATTTCTGGAAACGTGTTTCCTTCCATAATATTGACAGAACCCCTCCTAGATGAAAATATTTTTAATTTTGTGATAGTTTGAAGAAGAAATTACAGTATCATATTATGTTACTTATGTTGTTTATCTTCAAAAGTAGGGAAAAAACCAAAAACAATATTTAATCATTAATAACATTGAACCAATATCTTTTAAGACCTTTAGTTAAATGTACCTGATTCAGTTGAACTCAGATTATCAGCAAAAAACTTATAATTTGGAGCAGATCTTCATTTCCCCATATTGAAATAGATAAGACTGAATTCATTTCACTCTGATTCTGGATGTCTGCATATCTTAGATCTAAGTTTATTTCTTCTTATCTCTTGTCTATTGTAAAGGGTAGAAACAGAATAAAACAAATTATTAAAAAAAATTAAATAAACATCACAGAGAGTAGATTGGATGGAATTTTCAGACTAACTTAACTCTTCTCAAAGAATTAATCCTGCCAAATTTAATATCAATAGGCTTGGGGCAGGATTATACAGTACAGGTTTGAGAGTTCAAAACAGAATGAGCTAATATTGCTTTTTTGGACAGTTATTATGGTTATATTATGCATCTTAGAGATATCTTTAACTACCTAACCTGAAAAATTTCAGAATAATTTATGCATTGCATTTAAGGAAGCAGAGCCCTCCAGAGGAGACAAGTAGGTCAAATGACAAAAGCATTTGCAACACAAGATCTGCCCTTTTTTGTATGTGCATTGTAACTCCACATAGATATAAGAAAGGGGTGGAATATGTGTGCAAGGTCCTGAAGATGCATATTGAGTTTTCTAGTTTAGAGTGCAGGAGAAAATGAATAAAATACCTTTTTCCTGTTAATTGTCATTTACAGTTTTTTATGAAAATGGATACATCAGTAAAAATGAATAGGCAAAAAGTCTTCAGTTTTGTAAGGATAGGTATGGATACTGTAGAGTTAAAGCATCATAATGGATTAAAGTTTTTAGTTTGTGTTTGTGTGTTCTGTTCAACTGACAGCATATTCATAAAAAATAAAGATGTAGACAGATATATATATAAAACAAACTTCAGTGTAGTAGAATCAAATGGATAAACTTTTTCCAAGCAAACATCCAATATAATATTTAATACTGTCTCAGCCCCACTGCTAGGAGAGAAATCCACCAAAGATCACTGAAGAGTAGAACAGTCCTTCAAACATCCCTCCCTCAAAATTTTGGATTTTAGTAGGTAGACAGTTCCAGTAAATCCATTAAGTATGTTTACCAGTTATACATTTTGCAACTAGTTTGTGTTAGAATACCCAGCAAATCAATGATTAAATGTCACTTTCCATTTTTATGTTTTCTATCCACACTGATTTTCAAATATACCTCTTCAGCCATCTGTACAGATTCCAGAACTTTTGGAATAGGGCAAGTTATCAATCAAAATTAATATTAGATAGTTAACAAGCTATCATGGAAACCTAGCCTGTACATCAATTAAAAATGTTTTTGTCAAGAAGTTGGCAATAAAGCTGCCTGTAAAGTAATACAAAAAATGTTTTTCTATAAAAATGTGGGAAATATATTTTGTTTTCTTGTGCTTCATATATCTAATTTACCAAACAATTTAGAAAATAATTTATTGTATCAAGGCAATATGCATCAGTGGAGAGTTTCCAGAATCAATAATTTTGTTCCATCTGTGCTCTGGCTTCTGTTGTTCAGACCACTGGCCACTAATCTAGTATTTTTAGAAAAAGAAGTAGCATTTGTCCCCCTTTTCCACTTCGGTATTATTAGGTTTTGTTTTTTTTTATCTATTACAGGGATAGGCAGCATTGGAGAGATTAGAATGTAAAATTCAGCTTTCCAACTTATACTATGCTGTTGAAAGCCATCCAATGATGTGATAATGTTCGTGGATGTCTATTTTTAAACAATTTTTTAATGGTGAAAATGGGAATGAGAGGTCTCTGAAAGCCAAGCTACTCCAGTCCACCATTAAAATATCCCCAATAACTGAAAATAGCCCCAATCACAATCATTAGGCATGATCTTTAATTAGATTTAAGGATGGGGATGAGGAAAACCTGCCTAGGAGAGGCAACTACTCCCATTCCTTCTCTTAACTATTCTCCCCTCCCCCCAGTAAAACAGAGCCCAAATCATTATTGCTATCCTTAATTTCTAGTTCAAATTATAGTCCAATTAGATTTGGTTATTTAACTATTTTGATTATTTAAGATTACAATTTCAATATATTCATTTATTTATTTGGCAAATATTTAGCCTCCCATCTCACATGATGTGATTCTGGGTGGGAGACAACAAAACAGCATAACCAATCTTAAAACGCTGACCATTAATCAAAATGAAAACATGAAGAAGTCAGAATAACAGGAGAATAACAGTCACCTAATATCATAAAACCACCATGGGATTCCCAAGGTTGCTGAAAAAAAAAACACATTTTAAATGCTTTCTGGAAAACTAACAGGGATATAGCCAATCTCATTTCAAGGGCAATAATCAATGTTCCAGACCACAACAGAAGCCACAACAGAAAAGGCACATCTTCTGTGTCCTGCAAGATGGCTAGGGAATTCTGGGAGTTGAAGTCCATCCTGCTTAAAGTTGCTCAGATTGAGAAACGCTGCTCTAGCAGACAGGGCTTGTAGCATACCCTTACTGCAAAATGTGATGGAATTGGCAGATGTAATCATGATGAAGCAGTCTTTAATCTGGTCCCATGCTGCGTAGAGGTTTAAAGTCAAAACCAGCACCTGCACCTTGAATTGCACACAGAAGTAGACTGGAAGCCAGTGCAACTCATGAAGCACATCCTAGGGGCACACATAAATGTCTGCACAGCTGCATTCTCTATCAATTGAAGCTGCCAGATGCTCTTGAAGGGCAGCCCATATAGAGTATGTTGCAGTAATCTACTTTGAAAGTGACCAAGACATGAGTAACTGAGGAAGTCTCATGGTCCAGGAAAAGGCACAATTGGTGCACAACAGAAAGCTATGCAAAGGCCCTCCTGAATGATTGGAAAAGAGCCAAATAATGCACTTCATCTAGGGCTTGCTAAAATTGTTTCACAACCACCTTCCCTAAAACAGCAAAGTTAGACTCTGAATGAGAATAGTCCAGTATGGTGGCATCTAGCAATGACTTCTTGAGGAAGGAGCAACCAATTTCTCCTTAAGGGGCAGCAGAATGACCCCTCTCTCAGAAAGGAATAAACCACTGCTAAAACCCAACCACACAGCACCCCCCCCCCCCCATTCAGCCTTAGTTAGGAGGGCATGGATCTAAGGAGCAGGTGTCTGAGTTCACTGTCATAAGGACTCTGTCCACTTCTTCAGCCCCAACAGGTTAAAACCATTCCCAGATAACCAGGCAAGACTGTATCCCAGGGATCTCCATTGGACCTATATTAAAGTTGGTGTTCAACTGTGAATGAATTTGAATAATTTTGTCCAATAAATGCTCTGAAAATTCCTCCACATGACCCTGTAGGTAAACTTCAGAGTCCTCCTTCCCCAGGAGGGCTTGTGTCACCTTAAACAAGGTGGTGGGGTGGATATCCACAGATACAGTAAAGGGCAGAAATATCATTTCTCTGCCCTTATTGCCACAAAATGGATCTTAATAACAACTGAATAATCTCACCCACTATTTAGGAGTAAATTTCATCAATCTCAGTAGAACATTTTCTAAAAGCTATTTAATAATGGGCTAAAGAGACTGTCTAAACGATGACACAGTATAAAATAATTAGCATTTTATATATGTTTAACAGATATATAGCAAAAATGTAAGTAAAATAGGCTGCAGATCTTAACGAGTGTATGTCTACAATGATATTGAGAGTTGGCTAGCAGCAGTTAGCCAACCAGGAAGGTATCTATGAGGAAACCTCAAACTTTTGGCAAATATGGATGAAATCTTAAGGATATCGAATTCAATATACTTAAGGGGCACAGCAACAGAAGGAATGAAGTATCTTAATAACCTGAAAAACACCCTGGCTTGATGGCTCCAAAATGCTCTATCCTGCTTGTTGCAAGTCTCTATGTGATCACCCTAATTACTGAGTAGATCTCTCATTGCTACTATAAGTAAACAAGATATTCCAGCACAAGTTTAAACTGAGCAGTGCCTCTTTAGGACCCTGAATGTGTAATCATACAGAAAAGCATTTTTCATTGCACAAGGGACAAGGATTCCAATGGAGCCGACTCGTTATATTATCCCAGAGATACTCTCTCCAAAATCAGGTGCTCTTAGACATCTCCCTTAATCAAAAATACTGTAGCTTCTTTACTTTTGCAACTATCATTTAAAAGTGATGTCTGTTAACTCATATGCTTACCTTTTAAAATCTAGCTCTGAACCAATTAAATTTCATGGCACATTATATCATTAACTTGTGATCTTGTGGTTTTTTTTCTTTCCTATTGTTAGTGTGTCCATTCTTATCTTCAATATTTCTCGGCAATGCTTTGTTGTGGTGAAGCAGTTCCGTCCAGGTAATTCTCTATTATTTTCTAGCAAAGCAAAGTTGTTATGGATTTAATGGTAAAAAGCAGGTGGGCCTCTATAGTTGCAGCATAATAATTTGTTTTGTAGCAAGAGGAAGCTGCAGTCAACCTTCTGGTAAATTACTGTACTCTGAGCTTCCTGATAGGATGTTACCTTCCTGAGATCTTTCAATTTCACTGTAAGTTTATACCTCTCAATTAAGGTGAAAGATGTTTTCCGCTAAAGGGAAAATCTATCACTTTTATCTCCTGCTGTTTCTCCAAGGCAAGGGAGACAGTCATGACAATTGGCTATAACTCACTAACCCGGCATCATTTAATGGATAGCCAATTGTTGTTACAGATATCTATCTGAAGGATTGTCTATGCAAATCTAGTTTAAAGATTTCTAAAACAGGTGAGCCTCAAACTAAATTTCAGGAGTGAACATCTGTCCATTTGTGACACTCCTGATCACAGCATTCTCCATTATAATGAGATAATTTCTGTTACTATTGGAGCAATTATTTATAAATCAATACCTATATATACAAATGAGTAAGTACACATGCCCTATCTTGTACTCTTTTTCTGACAACAGAAGAGTGGTCACTTTACCATCCTTCCTAATATCTATAAATACCTATAGGTTTCATAAAAATTAACTTATGTAGTTGTAGAAGAGGTAAGTAAACAAAAATAAACAAAATGATAAAGCAAAATGAATTGATTTAAAAACATGAAATTTCAGAAAAATAGGATTTACAGTAGTTTCAAACTAATTTCCATTGAAAAGAATAAAAATCTCATTTGTCCAGCCCCCACTGATCTAACTTCTGCTGGTGAGAAACCTAGAAATAAGTCTCATCTGCTTCATTCAATTGGTAATCAGAGTTGTATGAGAGAAACAGACTTTTGTGTACTGACTTACCAGTTGTTTAGCCTTTATGACCAAATAGTCTAGCCTAATGATATGTTAAACTGAATACAGCTCACCATTAGCCAGGGGGCATGATAAGAAATCCCCCAAGAATTTCTATTGCCGAGTGCTTTCTCCCCGTGTTTGGATGCCACCTTTTTCATTAAGCCCAGTTCTATGCCTTAAACCAGGGGTCACCAACCTTTCGGACCACAGGGACCACTAAATTCATAATTTTAAATCCCACAGACCACTAATATGAATTTTTTAAAAAGATAAATAGTATTTAGTGCAATATAAAAATGCAAATAATGTTTCTGCGGACCACCAAAATTTTCTCACGGACCACCAGTGGTCCACGGACCACTAATTGGTGGCTACTCCCTTAAACAGTTCTAGTCAATCTTAGACAATTAGCAGGGTAGCCTTTCTTTGTCACTTGATATGATCTTACTGTGGCTTACAGGCTTACTGTGCTCACAAGCTAGGAAAACGGGGGGGAAAAAAGGCTACAGGACTGAGAAAAAATACAATGGTAAATCACTTCTATATTTTTACCCAAAAATTGAATGTGTGTGTCTTACGTAGTCACCAGGAATTAAGTAATTTGTGGAATCTTTACCTTTTTACCTACATGAAAATTAAAGCCATTTACTAAGTTTTAGTGTCAAACTGCAGTACAAATAATCCCATTTCATAAAGACTGCACCCTGCATAACCAATGTTCCCTGTACCCTATAACAGCAATCAACACAGTAGTATAAATTGAATCAGGTAGATAAAACTTTGCTTTTTTTAATTGTCTTTGACAGAATTATATTTCTCTTAATGTTTCCTTTACATACATTGTATCACAACAGTTGTTTCTAGATTAATGCAAAAACTCTGTTGCAAATTCTACTTGGCAATCTCTGCAAAGGGCTAGTATGCATTCAGAAGAGACTTTTCAAACAAGCATACATGTTATAACTCTAGTTATACAGCAACTGATTTGGCCAGCCGAAAGAGTCAATGCTGTGCATATGGTACATCATGTACACACCAGTGTCCAGAAAGTATCAGTGAGTGCTGGGAAAATACTGTAAGCATGTTAGCTGATAAATAGAAATTGGTCCTGAAGTAACAATAATTCTGGAAGAAAAAAAAATCAGACTCTAAGCCATTCAAATATGTCTTCTCCTCTGCTCAATGCAATTAATTGATTTCCATTCAACCTGCAAAATACTCAGAATAATAGATAATCCAGTGTACATCTCATTAAGACTTTTACAGCTTGAATATATATATACAAGAGATTAATTGCTATTAAAGCAGATTTGTTTTAATTCTGCCCTTCAAGTCTGCTGTGGCAATCCAGAAAAGGGAGGCGAGAAATGTTTTGGTTAATACGGTATTATTAACCTAATAGTCATATTTTCCATTTTCTGTCTTCTCCCTGATTTGAAGGAAATGAGCCAAAGCCATAACCGGAATAAAGCCTAATTATGTAATTAAAAGAATTGCTCTTCCTATATTTGTTTTAAGGGTAATAAAGCCATGAAATTGAGCTCACAGTATCTATATTACTGGCAACATTTTGAGGGAAATGGCTGTTTCAAAGTAGTACTAAAGCTACCTCCCCTGTGATGAGAATTGGGATGCTCTTCCATTTTTTTTAATGCATGGAAGGATGGGTTGGCATCTACCTGAGTCATCCTATTTCTCTTTTCAGAGAAATGCAGCCTGATCCTGCATGCTCAAAAAAGTGACAAGTGATTGATTTTACTTTTTCCAATTTTTTTTCCAGCTGTCTATATGTGTGAAATGGAACAACAACGTCCTCAGTACTTTGAAAATAAGACTGAAGAGAGCTGGTGCCCTCTGTCTGATTTTTTGCCTGCTTCAAAAGGAATAACATATGAACTCTGTGCTGGTATTGTAGACCAGCCAGACCTCTCTTTGGAAGAAATTGCTTGCAAGGAAGTTTTAGAAGAATGTGGCTATGAAGTTCCTGTAACCAGCCTAAAAAGAATCACTTCATACAGGTTGGTAGATCAATGATTTTCAAAGACTAATCAAAGTTTTGAAACATATGTTGCAATCTGCTAGATATTTTTGACAGATTTTTTTTCCATTAGGTTTGTGAGTTTTCTTTCTTTGTTTGTTTTTTCCCCCAGTCCCAAGTTCCCAGTAAAAGTAACAGATTCTTCAGGCCTTAGTAGATCATTGGAACTAGGCTGCAGTCACAAATAGTTAGGATGACTGGCCTTTATCTTTGAGCATCTGGGAATTGGTGGTAGTGACATCTGCTATAAGATCTCGAAAGACGAAGGCAAGAAGAAAGAGAATTGTTCCTCTTTGAACTTCATATCTAAGGCTTCAGGGTAATAAATCCCTTGTAAAGCATTTATCAATTAATTATAATATTACTATATTGCCATATTCGAGAATGATTTGTGATATAAAAACAAAAGACACAGTGACCCCCCAAAAAGTTCAAATAATATCAATTGAACTGTCATAATATTGAAATATATTATTCTGATCTCATTCTGGCAATCCCAAATAAAAAGCTCTCTGCAACACTATCATTTTTACAATCTTTCTAAGAACATCAAGGTGAAAGAGCAGTACTTCCCTCTAAGGACCCCTACTACCTTCTCAAAAGCAGGGCAGGGAGCCCTTAAGCATCCTTTCACTGAATGAGCATAAGGAACAGGAGGAGTCTATTTACAGAAAGTGGTCCTGAAGATACATGGGAACTAAATCATTTAAGCTTTCAAGAATAAAATCAGTATGTCAAATTATAAGTGAAAACCTATTGGTAAAACTAGTACAAAACCTGCAGATCTGATATATTGCTGTAACAATTCTGATCCACCAACCATCGGGCCATGTATATTACATTATAATAGTTTAAACTCTAACATAGAGAAGGACAGGATTTACCATTACCAAGTGTTTTATGGCCTGAGTGGCTAGAATAAATCAAATGAATAAGCAAATAAATAAATGTTCTTCTGCTACTAATAGAGTAAGTAAAGACTGACTGACCACGGTTGAGCAGTAGCTTTGAGTTACGGACTTGTTTCTTTAGGTGGAATGTGCAATCCTTCCAGACTAAAATATTGTCAGCTGGTTTTCAGACAAAAATGGTAAGGAAGACAGAATGCATTAAAGACAATATCCTGTCTACCGTTTGGTTTTATGTAATATAGAGAATTCCTTAAAACATACAATATTTATATAATCTAAGGACACATTATTACTATGCTGTATGCATACATACACAGTTTTAAAGTATTTTTTAATATACAGTAATTCATTTTTTCAAAGCCACATAGTAATAGAGATAGGAAAACAGAATCCTATATATATGAGCCTATACTAATTTGCATATAATGGTCATCTATTGGCTGTCAAAGGATTCAGTAGTTTCCCAGTTGTGCTATTTAATTAAAATATACAAAAAAGAAAGAAAGAAAGATGTCAAGGACTGAGCTCAAAATGTTCTACATGCTAGGTTTTGTTTTATTAGGGATCTACTGACTTTCTGGTCAGTAAATAACACCATAAATCTAATCCAATCTGCAATCATTATAACATCAACAAAAAGGCAAGGGAGACAATGACATTTTTATCATAGTCTACACAGAAGCTCGAAAAGAAAAATCTTTATCTGTTGTGTTATATAATTGATAAGCAGTTTGCTTTGTTTTCTTCTTTGCACAGAGTTGATATCTTTTGCTCAGGAGTGAAATCTAAAATTCGTTACTACCGGTTCTGTGGGCGTGGCTTGGGGGGGTAATGTGACTGGGTAGGCATGGCCAATTTTTTTTTTTTTTTTTTACTTTTAAAACTATTTTTTCTACAACCTCTTTGGCAAAGAGGTTGTTAAAAAATGCTTTCAAAAGGCTCTGACGATCCCAGCTGAGCCACGCGATCATCAGAGGCTTTTTTTTTTACTTTTAAAAGCATTTTTTCGGCCGAAGAGGTTGTAGAAAAAATGCTTTTAAAAGTAGGAAAAAAAAGCCTCTGATGATTGTGCGGCTCAGCTGGTCATGAGGTGGGGGGGGGCAGAGATTTTTGCTACCGGTTCTCCGAACCACCTGCCTCCATCACTACCAAACCGGGAGCATTTCACCCCTGCTTTTACTACATTTAATTTTCATAGAACTCCATTAATGTCCTCTTACATTGCAGGTCTGCCACCATAACTTGCTGCTACCAAGGGAGTTATGATTTTATCACCAAAAATGGTAGCTCTATATGTCTCGCCTCCTTACTTTTTTTACCCAAGTTGGGATCTCATCACATTGCACATTTTTCTTGCCAGAAAACAGCCTTTGAATTGAGCCAGAGGTAGGGAAACACATAACTGGATGAAATTGTATAACAAGCAACTAGTGAAACTTGAGTTGGGGCTGCTGTTATCACCAGCATCACCTTGAAAAAGTCCCTTTCTATTTACTTTTGTTTGCTGATTCTTAAAAGTAAAAGCCCAAGACCACTCCAGTCACAGTCAGTCTAGACACATGGCTAGATTACCTATTTACTGCCAAAACTGATTAAAGAAGGCAATGCCAGAACAGTAAACAGTATTAGCCCTTGACTTCCTGCAGATGTAGGTATTTAGAGCTCTCAGATGTTCTGCCTTTTTAAATTCATTTGTTGCCTACAGCAAACACTTGTGTCCAAACACACTGTTTCAAGATTGTTGAGATGGAGTTGACCATTTTCTGGTCCTGGGGTAATTGAAGGATTATTTCAGTTATTAATTACATTATGGGATCTGTTTTTGTTTTTGTTTTTGTATTCCAAAGTTACTGTTGTAAGGACAACAACATTTTTATAAGGGATTTAATACTGTTGCTGTTTCATTGAAATTCAGTCAGAAATGAGAGGAGAAGCCAACTCTCTCTCTCTCTCTCTCCCTCTCTCTCTCTCTCCCTCTCTCTCTCTCTCTCTCTCTCTCTCTCTCTCTCTCTCTGTGTGTGTGTGTGTGTGTAGTATTTGGAATTAAAGAAATGTCAGGAATTAAATACTCTGAAATGAAAATGTGCTCATAGCCTTCTGCCTCCCCAGATTGCAGTCTTCTGAAAAAAGCATCTGTTCTTATACTGGAAAATGCACGTCAAAATGTATGGAAAAGTGGTGACTTTAAAAGGAAGCAAAACTTTGCTTTTCTCTTGACAACTGTGTTAAAGTGGACACTAACAGTTAAACAAATGAAGAAGGTAGAGGAAGGGGGAAAAGGGGGAATTAAGTATAAATCCTCAGCTGCCAATCCTGGCAAATGTTGTTTCCTGTTGGATTAACAAACTGTTTGCTTAAAGAGAGAGGACACTGAACAGAGGAGAAGACTTTTGCTACTCCTTGGAGCCACATTAGAGGACTAATTTTATAGATGAAAAGGTGCTTTCTTTAATATGGAATACTGTAAAGCCTGCAGTCCTAGCCATGCTTTGTTGGGAATCAACCTCATTATACTCAGTACAATACTTTTGAGGAAAAATAGATAATCACACCTTAAAAGTTGCATCTTGGAATTCTGTTGTACACAATATATCATTACCATTTTGATCTGTAATTTAGAAGTCAATCCTCCCAAAAAGCTTTGATGAAGTAAATTCTTCCTAACCACCATTGTAATCCACAATGTGGTAATAGATTATATCTGTATGTTGCAAAATAGTATTAGCCAAATAATTGGAAAGAAAGATAGAGATAAGAAAGACTGAGATAAGAGTTATTAGAAAGGTTATATACATGGGATGCTTTGTGTTCTGTATGTATTTGAGTGGAGAGCCATGATAATAGAATGGCTTCATAGCCCTCTTGTAAGATTTAATTTAATTTAATTTAATTAATTAAATTTATATGCTGCCCCTCTCCAGAGACTCAGGGCGGCTCACAATATATTTAAAAAATCATTATAAAAAGACATTGAAAAATTAAAAAACATTAAAAACATTAAAAACTCATTCACACCATTCATGGCCGGATCTCACCAGATCACAAGAGCGAGATCAATGGCCCCAGGCCTGCCGGAAAAGCCAGGTCTTCACCACTTTTCGGAAGGCCAATAGGGTGGGGATGGTCCGGACCACAGGAGGTAACTGGTTCCAGAGAGCTGGGACAGTCGCGCAGGTGATTATGGGGGCGACTCGTCGCACCCATGTGACACCTCTCCTGCGTGAGCTGCACTGGCTCCCAGTGGTCTTCCGGGTGCGATTCAAGGTGTTGGTCACTACCTTTAAAGCGCTCCATGGCTTAGGACCGGGATATATACAAGACTGCCTTCTGCCATCGACAGCCTCCCACTGGCCAATACGCTCCCACAGAGAGGGGCTCCTCAGGGTGCTGTCGGCCAAACAATATCGACTGGCGACGCCCAGGGGGAGAGCCTTCTCTGTGGGGACACCAGCACTCTGGAATGAGCTGCCCCTAATTGTGCGTATGATCCCCGACCTGCACACCTTTCGCCGCGCCCAGAAGACCCTCTTGTTTCGACAAGCCGGGCTGGCCTAACACGAATATGAATTTTAA
This sequence comes from Pituophis catenifer annectens, assembly GCF_029215685.1. Classification (NCBI taxonomy): domain Eukaryota; kingdom Metazoa; phylum Chordata; class Lepidosauria; order Squamata; family Colubridae; genus Pituophis; species Pituophis catenifer. Next base: position 317,608,224 of record NW_027256881.1, on the reverse strand, counting down.
TGGGTGTATGTTAGTTTTTAATTTGTGGGCCAAATTTTTGTATATTTGATTTTAATGGTTTTTAAATTTTGTAAATTTTATGTGTTTTAATATGGCTGTACACCGTCCTGAATCCTTCGGGAGAAGGGTGGTATAGAAATCTAATAAAAGTAAAAGTAAAGCCACAGAGAAGGCCCTCCCCCACGGGCCCGCCAGCCTACATTGTTTAGCTGACGGGACCCGGAGGAGACCAACTCTGTGGGATCTTAACGGTCGCTGGGAGCTATGCGGCAGAAGGCAGTCTCGAAGATAACCTGGCCCTGAGCCATGTAGGGCTTTAAAGGTAATAACCAACACCTTGAATTGTGACCGGAGACCAATAGGGAGCCAGTGCAGCTCACGGAGAATTGGTGTAATGTGGATGTACCTAGGTGCACCCACGACAGCTCGTGCGGCTGCGTTCTGGACCAACTATAGTCTCCGAACACTTTTCAAGGGTAGCCCCATGTAGAGCACATTGCAATAATCTAACTGTGAGGTGACAAGGGCATGAGTGACTGTGAGGAGAGCCTCCCGATCCAAGTAGGATCGCAATTGGTGCACCAGGCGAACCTGTGCAAAGGTCCCCCTAGCCACAGCTGACAGATGTTGCTCTAATCTTAGCTGTGAGTCTAGGAGGACACCCAAATTGCGAGCCCGTTCTGAGGGGGACAATTTCTCCCCCCCCCCCAGAACCAAGATACTTTACATCTCAGCATTTCCTCTTTTATAGTTCTTATGTTCCAGTTTCCCTACAAATGAATCCATGCCTGGGTTAGTTGGAAAGATGTATGTATTGTTCTCAGCTGAGAATTATTTTATGTCACACAAGAAGGTCAGAAAAAACAAAAATATCCATTTTAAAATTATTCTGGGCTAATCATTGGTCCATCTAACGCCAGTTTTGTCTGCTCTAGTGATAAGTCTAGAATGCCAGGTTCTTTCAGCCTTTTGGAACTTTGTAATGAGAAATGTCAGGACTGATTCATGTCTATCACTTTCTCAATTATGTGAGCATTCCTCTTATAAACCATCTTTTTTGCCTGTATGCCAGTGACTCACCTAGTCTGCTTGATCTTTGCTGTATTGTAATATCTGCTGATCAATTGAGCACTGTTGATAAGCCAACATGTAAGGACTATACATACATTACATATTTGCATTGTCAACCTATCTGGGAATGAATACCTCCTTCTATGACCTTCTGTCATAGAAGAAACAGAATTGGTAAGAAAAAGGGCATCTGCAGATGAGATGAGTAGATACCCTGCTAACGCTGAGATGAGGAAAGGGGGAAAATTACATGATGTAATTTGATATTAACTTATGGGATTTATTTTTTATCATAAATTGGCTAGAATCCGGAGAGTAAATGGCATAAAAAATAAATTGCAATCATCAGCTCAGGTTGTAAGCTAGATGTTGCTAGATCTCAACAGTTCAGCAATGGTTGCAGTTAGCACATTAGATATTACTATGCAAACAGATTCCTTATTACCCCATGCCACCTAGAAATCTGGAGAAGTTGTATTTAAAGTTCTCTTCCAGTCTATAGACCTGCTTTCTCGGAGGGAATGCAACCCCAAGAGCCTGGCTTCTTACTGACAAAAGTACTTTTTATTTTCTGGATTTAATTTGTTTCCCCTCATATAGTCCCATTATTGAAGTTAGGTAACTTTTTCTTGTTCAGTTAGATGGCAAGGAAAAGTACATGTCCCCCATCTTCAAACTGTGGTTGCATTTCAAAAGTATATTGGATACAATACCAGAGCCTCGTTTCATTTATAGCTTTCTAAATTAATTTTCTTTGATGTTTTACAAAAATAAAATATAGTAAATGGAGTATAATCATATATAATGTAGTTATTTTTGTGCAGGGCTACATGCTGTATTGTAATCTATATGTGAATGCAATTTTAACTTCACTATACTGTGGTTAATGACCGTAGTATAATTTAGTGGAATCACCTGCTAGTACACCTGCCTCTACAGATTATTAGAGTATATCATTTTGTGTCAATTGCTGCTATTCTGTGGGTACTGTTTTCCAGCACCTGCTACTTATAGCCTCAGAATTGTGTGAAGGTCTAAGAAATTACCTAGGGAAATTACCTTTATTGCTCACTGATTGTCTGTTCCTGGATTTGGAATATAATACAAAGAACATTATGCGTCTACATAAATGTTGTATAAAATGTTTTTTATAATCTAGATTATAGATTCTCTTAAATTACATTCTGTTAAGGAATGAAAGTTAAATTTTTACTTAAGCATGGTACTTTATAGTACGATTAATGAGAATCCAATTTTAAGTATGAATATGAAAATTCAGTAGAATTCAATAGAAGATTATCTGCCTTGTTCTGTTGTTATGCTTGGAGCTGCTTATAAGAGATTGGAGGAAAAAGGAAAAGGTCTTATATGAAAAAGTGTTAGAACATTGATTCTCACCTTAGAAGTAATAGAAAGACATAAGGAAAAAGGGTAAGGAAGTTACTTGAGAAGGAATAAATTAAATTATGTTACAAAATGTCACACATAAATGAGTAGACTTTACTAATGAAAAGTATGAAAAAAAGATGTTTTGTAGAATGATCAAGTAAAAGAAGCTGGGGCTGAGAAAAAGAAATGAAATTGATTAAAAGTATATGAGAAAGATTTGCTGCAAAAACTGAAGGCAAGAAAAAGATATGTCATTTCATTAGAGAAATGAAAAAGTCATTTTAAAGAATGTAATTAAAGAGCAAAGAACGGTTAAGATTGAAAAGGCAGAATACAGAGTGATTTTCGGGAGTTGTTAAAACTGATTTGAAAGTGGGTAAAACAAACTTTCAAGGTAGTAAATAGAATTAAGAATGAAAGTGATTAAGTTATTTGGGTTTGTAGTTAATCTTGGAAGGAGGATTTGTATGGGAATGATTAAAAAATGGAATTAAAAGAAATGATAATGTTAGTGTGCAAAGAAAAATGATAGGGAATAGTACGTGAATAATACGTGACGTGATGTCCCGGTGTCTGGAGGCCGTGCGGATCTGGATGGGGAGGAAACAGGCTCAAGCTCAACCCTTCCAAGACCAAGTGGCTGTGCCTCCCGGCGTCCCAATATAGTCAGCTGGCGCCATCTCTGACTATTGAGGGCGAGTCGTTGGCCCCCATGGAGAGGGCTCGCAACTTGGGTGTCCTCCTGGATGCACGTCTGTCCTTAGAAAAACATGTGAAGGCCGTGGCCGGGGGGCCTTCTATCAGGTTTGCCTGATTCGCCAGTTGCGTCCCTTTCTGGATCGGGACTCCTTGCGCATGGTCACTCATGCCCACGTCACTTCCCGCTTGGACTACTGTAATGCTCTCTACATGGGGCTCCCCTTGAAGAGCACCCGGAGGCTCCTACTGGTCCAGAATGCGGCCGCGCGGGTGATTGTGGGAGCGTCATGGCGCTCCCATGTAACACCTCTCCTGCGCGAGCTGCATTGACTTCTGGTGGTCCTCTGGGTGCGATTCAAGGTGTTGGTGACCACCTTTAGAGCGCTCCATGCCTTAGGACCTAGATACCTACGAGACCGCCTTCTGCCACCGAGAGCCTCCCATCGGCCAGTACGCTCCCACAGAGAGGGGCTCCTCGGGGTACCGTTGGTCAAACAATGTCGACTGGCAGCCCCCAGGGGGAGAGCTTTCTCTGTGGGAGCACCTGCCCTCTGGAACGAGCTCCCCCCAGAGATACGGAGGATTCCGGATTTACGTACTTTCCGCCGGGCCCTCAAGACTTTTTTATTTCAACAAGCCGGGCTGGCCTAACTTCTCCAATTGCTTAATTTGAATTTGAATTTTAAAAAGGGGTATTTTAATTGTTGGGCCAAAATTGTTTAATATGTTTTTTAAACTGTTCTTAAATTTTTGTATTCTATGTGTTTACCTTTGGCTGTTCACCGCCCTGAGTCCTTCGGGAGAAGGGTGGTATATAAATTTAAATAAATAAATAAATAAATAAATAAATAAATAAATACATACATACATACATACATACATACATACATACATACATTTTGAAATGTGTTTTAAAGCCCCCAATAAGGTTGCAGGTGTAGCCAGTATAACGGAAGAAATATTAATGGGGATGAGTTTGCTTTGGAGTTACCATGTGTTAAGATTGCATCTGTGCCTGATGTTTGGAAGAGTAGCATTTTTCCTTTCATGAAAAGTGAAGTGGAAGGTTTTGCACAACTTGGAAAGGAATGATGTGCAGCCTTCCCCTTTGTTCATCATTTTTAAATAGCTCCATTTATCTATACTGATGGCTCTGAAAAAGATTATAAAAGCTTGCTTTAAGATGCCTACACAATATAATTATGTAGGCATCTTAAATCAAGCTTTTAACCAGCCTAATAGTTCACAAAGGGGCTAGAACAGGGGTGTCAGACTCGCATTGTCTCAGCGTTGTCACGTGATGTATCATGACTTTTTTTTCTCCTTTGCTAAATCGGGCGTGGTAGCATGTGATGCATCCAGCCTGCGGGCCATGAGTTTGACAGCCCTGAACTAAAGGAAGCACTGCAGGTAACCAGGACAAGAGATGAAAATAACATTCTCATTCCTTGGAAGAACCAAACTCCCAAGTGGCCAACTAATTAGGGTCAGTTGTCACCTGTGCTTGTAACCATCCTGAGTGAAAGGAACTAGAAAAGTTAATGCAAAAGGTACAGGGATATTAATCTGTTAAATTAATGAGGTTAATGTGTTTATTGATGTATTTATGGACCCCCTGTTATATGATTTATTGGGGTTTTTTAGGTCAGGCTGCCTGTTTATGTATGTTTAAAATTGTTTTTATTGTTTTCTGGATTTTATAAGCTGCCCAGAGTCTAATGGTGTGGGCAGCTATGACATATTTAATAAATTAAATGTCCTGGCAATTATTTGGCTGAATTCTGATTGAAAAAGTGTAAGGTAAACATAAGTAATTCAAAAATATAGTCTGGTTTTATACCAAACAAAGGATGTGAAAGATAGATGTTTGCTCTTCAAAAAGTCCTTGAAAAATATTTTAATATGAAAGATTACTACTAGATACAAGTAAATAATGAAAGATCATGATTATATATAAGTAAACAATTTATTATTATTATTATTATTATCTCTTTTATTCATTAAACATGAAACTCAGTCAACTGAACATTTAAAAATTATTATTATTATTATTATCATCATCATATTAGTACTAGTGTTATTGTTATTAACAATGGACTATAAGTAAAATAATATTTATGTTGATTAAAATAAAAAATAAATTAAAAATGTTTTAATATGAGAAGTGATAAATTGTATTGCTTTAGAAAAAGCATATAATCAACTGAATATGTTTGACTTAGAGAATATTTTGTACAAACTTGGACTTCAAGACTAGTTGTTGAATGTAGTAAGAGCATACTATGAAGTAAATAGAAGTATGTGTCAGAATAAAGGGGTTGTTTACCAAGTGGTTTATAACTGAGCAGGGAGTAAGGCAAAGATATGTGATATCCATTTGTTTAAGGTGTTTATTAATAAATGTATAAAGGATACTTGCAGTGACAACAGAAGTGTTGGTTGAGAACATTAATGTAGATGTACTTTTGTATGGAATCAAAACAACGTTGTTGGCTGAGACCCCAGATTGTTTGTAGTGAAATTGGATGGTATGATGTAATGAGGTAAGAACCTGAAAATAAATGTGTGACAGATCAGGATCTGTGAGAAAATGAAATGTAGGATTGCAAAGATGAATTTGTGTAACACAGAATAATATTTACTAACCATGGAAAATGAATGGGAAAAATTAAAACGTGCACATGCTGGTAGAAAAATAGTAGATAGTAGTGTATGTGATCTATTGCAAGGATTGAATACTTGCCCCCAAAAAATGAAATGTAGTATATATCTACCCACTTCGTTAAACGGAAGTGAAACTTGCAATGTCAAAGTAATTTGAATGCAGGAAAAACGGGGTACTTAGAGTTTTAGTAGTAAAACAAGCATGAATACTTGATGAATGAATGTAGATAGAATACAAAAGTGAGTGGCAGTATGTTACAACAGCAATATGTTAAAGTGGTTTGCTCATGTAGAGAGAATGAACAAGGATCAAATTGCAAAACAAATATATGAAAGAAGAGTTACTGCATCAAGAGGATTTGTGATTGCATGCTGTTTATCAGATCTTCCAAAGTGAGAGTTGAGAAGTTTAAAGAACAAAGGGCAACATATATATATATAAAGCAGAGTATTGTCTTCTATTCTGCCACAGTCAAAAGAATCTTGGTGGTACATAACACAATTCTGGACAGAATGTTTACAATAAAAGTATTAAAACATCCATGATATAAAATATGTATTGTTTGTGTATGACATATTTGTTAATGAAATGGATATACTGTAGTTACAATGTTTTCCTTTGCTTTTATTTTCTTGTTCTAACTCTGTGATGGCGAACCTATGATGCAACCTATGGCCCCAGCTCAGCTTCACCGCACATGCACGCGTGCCTCCCACTAGGCAGCTGATTTTCGGGTCTCTGCCACGGGGGATGGAGCGCATGCGGGAGACGTACACGCATGCATGGAAGTGTGGGAGCACGGGGGTTGCATATGCATGTGCGGGGGGTGCGTGCGCATTGCATTATGGGTTATAAGTGCAGGGAGGCCTATTAGGCCCAAAACGGCCCCTCCCTCCGACGGCCTGTTTTTGCTCCCAGGAGGCTGCAGGGAGGCCTACTAGGCCCAAAATGGGGCACGGGCAGAGTGCAGGAGTCACTTGCTCATGTGGAGGTGAGTGGGGGGAGCATGGGGGTCATGCGCACATGCACAGGGGGGCGGGAGCATTGCATTATGGGTGCGGGCACGCAGGCGCTTTCAGCACACAACAACAAAAAGGTTAGCCATCACTGTACTAACTTATTCATCACAATTTCTGGAAAGCAAATAGTATGTATATGTGTAAATCGAAGGTTTACTTAATCTTACATTCTTTGTTATTTCTTTTTCATCCGACAAGATCTGGAGTTGGTGTGACAGGATCAAAGCAGACATTATTTTATGCACAGGTAACTGATGACATGAAATCTAGTGAAGGAGGCGGCCAGCCAGAGGAAGGCGAACTGATTGAAGTTGTGGAAATACCTGTGCAAGATTCCATGAAATTTGCATTTGATGAGACTTTCCCTAAAACTATGGGAGTTATCTTCAGTTTCATGTGGTTTCAGTCCAACATAGCACCAAAACTGCTAGAAAAATAATGCACTGGAGAAATGAAGCAGAAACATGGGACCATATTGGAAGCAATCTTTCGGGACTGTCTAGTCCTTAAGTTTGCTATTGTAAAGGTTCATAAAATTCATATGCTAACAGTGGCAGGTCATTAACTCAAATTTAAATATGTTTTTCATCCCATATTTTATCTTCCATAGAAAGAGTTTGAGGAAAAGACATTTGCAATACATGAACGTTGCCCAGTCAGAAACACAATTTTCTGACAAGAACTACAATAGGCAAACACAAATGGATAATTTATCATGAGATAATAGAATTTTGTCTAGGAAAATGTAAAATCAAGAGAAGAATTGGCAAAGGATTACATTTGTTAGTGGTTACTTTATTTTCAATTATTAAAAGGATTTAAAGTAGACAAAAGAATGTGTGGTTCTGAACATTGTAAGATTGAGTTTGAAATAGAATTGTGTACAATGATGCCCATACAATTGCTAAAATGTATAATAGAATTTCTGTAGCTCCAGGTTGACCTGTGGAGTTCTTGGTGCTCTCTGACCTTGGTGATTTGCTTGCAGATGTTTTATTACCCAAGTAGGTAACATCAACAGTGTTTGTGAGTGTGGGGTTTGCTCTGTTTATATACAGTAGCTTATTCTGCCAGTGTACATATAAAAGGTATAAACTTTTACTGAAATTTGAAAAAAGAAAAACGTGAAAAAATCTATGAGTAAACTAAAATTTGTGGAAAGTGTTGGCATTATCCACAATGAAAGAATATTGGTAAAGTTGATGGAACTTGCTGAGATGGCTAAATTGACTTTTTCATCACAGAAAAGATAATGTCTATGTTTATTGCCGATTGGACACCCTTTATGGACTTTTTGCATGAAACAGAGCTGCAGCGCACCAAGAAGCCCCTGAGCTGCAGCATATCTTTTTCCTGACCTTCCTGCACTTGTGCTAAACTATAGCATCCCCCTAACTCACACGTGGTCTACACTGGGCCTCCCAGGGCCTGCCCACCCTTCTGTGGCACGCCAACTTCCTTAGCCTAATTAACTACACACACCCCTGGAGTTACAACAGTAAACAGGAGTGCTGGGATTACAGTCGTCAAGCAATACAGTCACATGGCATTTTGCTTGATGATCATGTTGCTTAGCAATAGAAATTCTGATCCCAATTGTGGTCATAAGTTGAGGACTACCACCTTCTTTAAAGTATATAAAGAAGAAATTATGCTGTAACCATAAAATAACTGGTAAATTTATGTTTGTAAATAAGATTGGAAGCTGCTGCTTTGTATCTTCTTTCTTTTCTATTTTATTTTTTTCCCTTTCTTGCACTTTTAGCTTTCTCTTTGATTTTTTCTTACTTTATATTAGTTTATATTAGCTATTATCTTTTTAAAATATTTTTAAAAATTATGTGGATTTTTAAATACTTTTAAAATGAAACCAAATATATGCACATTAGTGGTGGGTTGCCCCCGGTTCGCACCGGTTCTATAGAACCAGTAGTAAAACCAGTGGGAGGCTCTGCCCACCAACCCCAATGTCATCAAAATGCTTCTGCACATGCGCAGAAAAGTGCATGTGCAGAAAAGCTCGCTTCACTCGTGCACTCACGCAGCCCCACTACAAACCGGTAGTAAAGGTAAGTAGAACCCACCCCTGATGTGCATGTATGTACAAAAACCATAACTTAGGGCCGTGATGGCGAACCTATGGCACTTGTGCCACAGGTGGCACGCGGAGCCATATTAGTGGGCACGCCAGCTCAGCTCTGGGGCGCATGCGAACGCCGGCCAGCTGATTTTCGGGCCTTCTGGGCCCACCAGAAGTAGGGAAACAGGCTGTTTCCTGCCTCTGGAGGGCCTGGGGGGGTGGGGAAGGCCCGTTTTTCTTTCTTACCTGGCTCCAGATCCTCTCTGTGTATCTGGGAACGGCGAAAACAGCCTTTCCCAAGCCCTTGGAGGCCCTACGGAGGCTCAAAGGGCCCATTTCCCCACTCCCGGTGGGACAGGAAGTGACATTTTTTCCTGTCCCCAGCCTCCAGAGACTCCTAGAGAGGCTCCTAGAGACTCCTAGAGAGGTTCTGGAGGCTGGGGACAGCAAAAAATGTCACTTCCTGTCCCACCGGGAGTTGGGAAATGGGCCTTTTCAGCCTCCGTAGGCCTCCAAGGGAGTGGGAAAGGCTGTTTTCGCCGTTCCCAGATACACAGAGAGGATCTGGAACCAGGTAAGAAAGAAAAACGGGCCTACCAGGCCATCATGTGCCAGGGGAGGGGGGTGCGCACACATGCACATGGGCATGTGTGCGCGCGACCCTCCCCTGCCCCCCCTCTCCTGGCACGCGATGGCAAAAAGGTTAGCCATCACTGGCTTAGGGAATTTAGAATGGACAAATGAGAAAAGGGGGAGAATGCTTAATGTTTCCCTTTTCTGCACTTTGTTTGCTTCAAAGGTACTTTGGGACAGCTACTGGACTCAGCCCATTATTTATTTATTTATTTGTTTGTTTGTTTGTTTGTTTGTTTGTTTGTTTGTTCAACTTGTATGCCGCCTTTCTCTGAAGACTCAAGGCGGCTTACAATGCATTTAAAAACCAGATATAAAAACATTAAAAATTAAAACATTAAAAACAATTAAAACCCATTCACACCATTCATGGCCAGATCTCGCCAGATCGCAACAGCGAGATCAACGGCCCAGGCCTGCTGGAAGGCCAATAGGGTGGGGATGGTCCGGATCTCAGGAGGTAACTGGTTCCAGAGAGCTGGGGCAGTCACAGAGAAGGCCCTCCCCCACAGGCCCGCCAGCCGGCATTGTTTAGCTGGCAGGACCCGGGTCTCTGGGAGCTGTGCGGTAGAAGGCGGTCTCGAAGATAACCTGGCCCTGAGCCATGTAGGGCTTTAAAAGTAATAACCAATACCTTGAATTGTGACTGGAGACCAATAGGGAGCCAGTGCAGCTCGTGGAGAATTGGTGTAATGTGGGTGTACCTAGGTGCACCCACGACAGCTTGCGCGGCTATGTTCTGGACCAACTGTAGTCTCCGAACATTTTTCAAGGGTAGCCCCATGTAGAGCACATTGCAGTAATCTAACTGTGAGGTGACAAGGGCATGAGTGACTGTGAGGAGACCCTCTTGATCCAAGTAGGGTCGCAATTGGTGCACCAGGTGAACCTGTGCAAAGGTCCCCCTAGCCACAGCTGACAGATGTTGTTCTAATCTTAGCTGTGAATCTAGGAAGATACCCAAATTGCAAGCCTGTTCTGAGGGGGACAATTTCTCCCCCTCCCCAGAACCAAGGATGGACAATCAACATAGTCTTTAGGAGACAATACCCACAGCCACTCGGTCTTGTCTGGGTTAAGCCTGAGCCTGTTGACTCCCATCCAGACCCTCACAGCCTCCAGGCACTGGCACAGCTCATCCACCGCCTCACTGAATTGACACGGGGTAGAGATATACAGCTGGGTATCATCAACATATTGCTGATACCTCACCCCGTATCGTTGGATGATCTCACCCAACGGCTTCATGTAGATGTTAAATAGGGGAGAGAGGACCGAGCCCTAAGGCACCCCACAAACAAGGGTCTAGGGGTCGACCTCTGTCCTCCTACCAACACCGATTGTGACCGACCAGAGAGATAGGAGGAGAACCACCGCAACATGGTGCCTCCCACTCCCAACTCCCTTAGTCGTCCCAGAAGGATACCATGGTCAATGGTATCGAAAGCCGCTGAGAGATCAAGTAGCACCAAGATGGAGGAATGACCCTCATCTTGGGCTCTCCAGAGATCATCCATCAGCATGACCAAGGCAGTTTCCGTGCTGAAGCCAGACTGAAAAGGGTCTAGATAATCCGTTTCCTCCAATAACCACAGGAGCTGAAGTGCCACCATTTTCTCTACAACCTTTCCCACAAAGGGTAGGTTGGAGACTAGACAAAAGTTCTTTAATTCTGCTGGATCCAGGGAAGGCTTCTTGAGGAGGGGCCTTACAACTGCTTCCTTTAATGGTTGCGGGAAGGCCCCTTCCCTCAAGGACGCATTAACTAAAGCCTGGAGCCAGCCTCGTGTCGCCACCCTGCTGGCCAAAACCAGCCAGGAGGGGCACGGGTCCAACAAACAAGTGGAGGAACTCATCGCTCCTACAGCCTTGTCCACTTCCTCAGGAGTCACAGGCTCAAATTCATCCCACACAATAGGACTAAGACCTGCCCCCGTCATCTCGGTCATAATTGCCCAATCAAAGTCCAGGTCCATCCGAATCTGAGCGACTTTATCCGACAGAAACTGCACAAACTCCTCAGCTCTACCCTGCAAGGGCTCCTCCACTCCCCCTGCATTAAGGAGGGAGCGAGTCACCTAAATAGGGCGGCTGGGCGCGAATTAGCGGATGCAATAAGTACGGAAAAATGTGAACATTTTGCCGCCCGTATTGCCACTAAATAAGTCCTAATAAAGGCTCTTAAGAGTGTTCGGTCATATTTGGAGTTACTGGTCCTCCAGTGTTGCTCTAGACGTCTCTTCTGGCGCTTCATCTCCCGGAGCTCCTCGGTAAACCAGGGAGCTTTCCTGAATCCACCGCCATTGAGAGGTCACAAAGGCGCAATCCAGTCCAGTGCCCCAGATGCCGCTTTATTCCAGGCAGCCACCAGGGACTCAGCCAGACTGTGGACAAGGAAGTCAGGTATCTTCCCAAGCTCCTTCTGGAACCCTTCAGGGTCCATTAGACGCCTGGGGCGGAACCACTTAATCGGCTCCGCCTCCCTGCGATGGAGGAGTAGCGTCCTGAAGTCTAACCTCAGCAGGAAATGATCTGACCATGACAAGGGAGAAGCATCTATACCCCTTAATTCCAGATTATATCTCCACTGCCCTGAGAGAAACACTACATCAAGTGTGTATCCCCCCCCCTATGAGTCGGACTCTGAACTACTTGGGTCAGGTCCATGGTTGTCATGAAGCCATGAACTCCTGAGCCGCATCTGAGGATTCGCCAAGTGACGGCAAATTTAAGTCCCTCAGTATCATAAGCCTGGGGAACTCCACCGCCAGACCAGTTACCGCCTCTAGCAGTACAGGCAGGGCTGTTGTAATGCAGCTGGGAGGCAGGTACGTCAGCAACAAGCCCAACTGAACCCCTGAGTCCAACCTCAAGAGGAGAGACTCACACCCAACAATCTCAGGGGCCGGGATCCTGCGAGGGCAAAGACTCTTCTGGACAATAGCTGCCACTCCTCCACCTCTTCCCTGGAGTCACGGCTGATACAATATCTGAAACCCATCTGGGCACATCTCTGAGAGGGGCACACACCCCTCCTGGCCCAGCCAGATCTCAGTTATGCATGCCAGATCAGCCCCCTCCTCCAGGATTAAGTCCCGAACAAGGGGGGGCCTTGTTGACAACATACCTGGCATTAAACAGCAGCAGCCTGAGGCCAGGGCCCTGACATCCCAAGTCACCAGGTATACGAGGCGAGCCCAGTGAACCAGAACCAGAGGGGCCGGAACAAGTAATCGCTTTGAGACAGCAAGTCCTAGTTCCCCGAGAGTGGCCTACTCCTCAACTCCCGCCATAACTACTTCTCCCAGTCATAACCGCAATGCTCCGGCTCTCTAATACCCCAGAGATCCCCTTCCCCACCTCAATGCCCCCCCTCCTCTCTGGCAGGCAAGGCACCCCACTCACACTGAGCCAGGGATCGTATCTGAGTCCCCATCTGCTTCTGTTTGCACACTCAGCAGAGGGGGCTCCATTTCTTGCCCCCGGCTCGATTATTCACTGCAGCAACTTCACTATAGTGGGTACTGACCTCCCTTGTCAACCAGTGCTCCTTTCAGCTTGCCAGTGGGAGAGCAGAAAACTAGGGCAGCTCCAATTGCCAACCTCAATCTTCCTTTACAAGTGTTTCTCTTTACAGTGTGGCACCCAGAATCCAACTGGCCAATATATAATATATATATATAGTCCCTTCATCAGATTATATCGAGGATTAGGGAAGGTTACAGCAGACTCTCTGTAGGGGAAGAGGGGAATCTCAAGAGTTGGGGAAAAGATGAGAATTCCCATCAGATGGCAAATGCTGCCCAGCTCCAGAGAAAACTGTAGTAGTAGTTTATCAAATGTCCCAGGCTTGGGTTCCTAAGCCCCACAAATGGCACCCAACACCATGAGGTGATCCTTATATCAAAGAAAAAGGGATATGGGCTTGGTACCGGTACCTGTACTTGAGATCTGCTCAAGCTTTTTTCTGGCATAAAATCAGTTATTGTAATTATTGTAATTGTCTAGGGTTCTTGTTGATCCTAGAGCCTATTTTAGGATGAGGGGTCCAGGCTGCTGGGGTGATTGCCTTCAGAGCAATGAGCTTATTCTAATGGCTTATTCATTGAGGATACTAGTTGAGAAAGCAATAGGTACCCTTGTCAGTGATGTATGACCTCCTACCTGCTCTATTCTAAATTATACTGATGACTCTATATGTTAGTCTAAAGTCCACTGGATTTTCTTCCTCTGTTATTTCATGGAAGGCTCCCCTTAATATATAATCTCATTCACTAACTAGGATTGACATTGTTTAGCACTTTTGAGATTAAACAAGGTTGACTACAGGCTGTTTGGGTGACTGTTACAAGAGAGGAAAATGATAGAAGTGCTTTCTCAAGGTAAATCTTTGAGGGACATGGGCAGTCTAGAAATCTGGGGGGTGGGGAATTAAAATAAAACAATACATCTCCTGTATCAGCTAGTTTTATTCTGTTCAGAGCTTAACAACAGCACAATAGTGATAATAATCTAGTATAGCTCTATTCCATGTCAGAAATTTCAGTACAAGAAATTTAGTACCAGAAGCAAGGGTAACATTTCTGGGTGTTTTTTTTTTTTTAATTTGATTTATATGCCACCCTTCTCCGAAGACTCAGGGCGGCTTACAATGTGTTAAGCAATAGCCTTCATACTTTTGTATATTTATACAAAGTCAGCTTATTGCCCCCACAAACTGGGTCCTCAATTTACCTACCTTAGAAAGGATGGAAGGCAACCTGAGTCAACCTTGAGCCTGGGGAGATTCGAACTGGTATAATTGCAGAGAGCTGGATGTTAATTCCGGTGCTTTAGTCTGCAGAGCTAAACCAGGCTCTGTTTAACGTATGTACATTAATGGTCTCAAGCATTGCCTTCTTCTGAATGTATGACATCTTCTAATAGTTTCTCTTGGTCCTCCCAATTTTGAAAAGAAGATTGGTGAGTGGGTATTATGCATAGTACTGTAGGAAGTTAGCACCCACCCCTCTCTTGGAAAGATGAAATATTTTAGGAAATATTAAAAGGGCAGAATATTTCCCCTAAAAGAGAGGCAGAAACTTACACCTCCTCCCCTTGTCAATGGGCCATTAAGGCCTGGGCCAGTTCATCTGCAACACAAAAGACATGGCTTCCAGGACATAAGAAGATCCATCTAGCAACAGAAACTCACCACATGGCACCTGGAAAGATTACATCACCTAGCAAACCTACAAAGTTAGCTAAAAACCCCGCCCCCTGGGAGTCTGACAGCCAATGGGATACATTTCTTGTACAGAAACAGGAAACTCTAAGATGGGGGCCAACAGGGGGCATAAAACCAAGGCACTCTCAGCATCTTTGCCCTTTTTTCACCCAGGAGCTCCAAGGCATGTGAATCTCCCTTTTTCCCCAGGACCTCAAACCATGTGGTCTTGTCCACCATTAAAATTGTCTTTCCAAGCAGCCACCATGTTTCCAATCTCTTTCTCCCCACTTGGAACTGAACCCAGAAGGACCTTTCTTCCAACAGTATCTTCTATTATTTGATATTTGCCTCATGTATCTAAAGTTTATTTTGTGTTTAGAATTAATGTTTATCATTTTAATTAAGCTTGATCATGTTTTTAATTTAATGCCTTGATTTGATGTTTTAGTTATTCCACCATTTTAATTTTAAACCACTTTAAAAACTTGATCAAATTGAAACATAGGATATTATAAGCATTCAAAATAAGGATAAATGGTGTGGCATGTTCATTATTCTCATAAATAAAATGTTTTTTTTTTCTCATTTCCAAATTAAGACACAGGGATCATTCAGCTGACAGCTAAAATTATGCTTTAACTTTAGAACGGCAACCTTCAGTAATGCTGTGAAATGTGCCATAACTGTAGGCCCTGAATAGAACAGCCATCCTTCAAAGCAGAAAAAAATCTAAATTATCTGCAAATGAAAGGAAAGCAAAGCTTCTCTGTTCACTCACTGCATTAGCATTAATTACCATAGCAATGCTATCTGTGTCAGGAGGGTGATTTAAAATGCATGTTCTAAAGCAACTTATCTCCAGAGATGTGCTGTACAAGAGACAGACATTCTTCAGTAATGCTGTCAGCTGAGGCCTTCCGTGCTCCACTGGTATACTGTGGCTGATAGCGATAGATGATTGGCTTTACTCAGTACTGAATTAAAGCCCACAGTAATGTGCAAGATCATATTCCTATCACCAAATATAGGCAGCATCTACAGGATCTATATTGTGTGTGTGGGGGGGGGGTTATTTCTGAGGCATCAATATGTAGGTTTCTCAGGCACGCATTAACATTCACTGAATTTATAATAGAATCAGGTATTGCAATTCATTGTGGTACTTGCAGGAATTATAATTTCTGAATTTAAAAGTAAATGTGATTTACCACTTGCTTTAATATGAACACATGCCATAGTCACATTATGATGCCCTGGACTGCGTGACGCATGGCTTCTTTGCTTCACAAT
This sequence comes from Pituophis catenifer annectens, assembly GCF_029215685.1. Classification (NCBI taxonomy): domain Eukaryota; kingdom Metazoa; phylum Chordata; class Lepidosauria; order Squamata; family Colubridae; genus Pituophis; species Pituophis catenifer. Next base: position 317,592,169 of record NW_027256881.1, on the reverse strand, counting down.
GCCTTGATGCTGCCCCTTCTGTTTCAGCTTGGAGGCGAGCAAAATGCCACTTCAGCATGGGGTGTCGCTCTAATTCCCTCCTGAAAGTGTGGCGTTGCTTTCCAGAGCTTCACCAACAAGCCCCTTTGTCAAAATCTTGATAGAAAGGCTCCCCTCCCATAGTGCTTTGCTTGTTATATGTTTTTCAATGACAATAACAGTCCATTCATTGGCAGAGTTTGCAAAACGTTATGCCCTATTTATATGGTTCAGTTAGGAGTGAAACATAACCCTCTTCCCAATAAAGCATGCTCAGTCATAAATTTCCCATAAATTTCTTCTTCCCACTTGAAGTCAGAGGAAGTTTAAAAAACATTCCCAAATAGATTCTATAATTTAAAAGAAACCCCACAATAAGGGTTGCAATGATTCTAGTTTGGCACAGGTATAGAAATTTCAGTCACTAGGGGGAAAGTCATAAACATTGAATGGGAACAGTTGAAATATTGAGAGATGCATAATATCAAGAAAATGGGTAAGAGAATGCATTTTGTGCCAATCAGCAAAGGTCCATGCAAACAGGATTTTATATACATCTATTGTTGCTAATATCCCGTCTCTGGAACCAATACAAATAGTATCCTGTTATGCAGACTGATTAAGTTTACATTACTCTGGGTATGTTGTTATTGGCCTTCCATTAATTTTGGCCCTATTCCAAATCATCACATTCATTATTAGAAAAGGGCCCAGCAGCACATAGGCAGCTAGTTTTAAGCATATTGGAGACCAATTTTTAGTCCTGTTTTCTGAATGCTGCTTAGTAAGTCAAACCTCAGGGAATGGGTGTGGGGAGAGACAAGTACAATTTAATTGACTTAAGGTGGTAAAATCCTTGGCTCATGCCTGGACAAGACCACAATATAGTTTTGTTCTTATGCATGACTCTAAGGGACATTGAATTAGATATATCAGAGTGAGCTCACACAACTTTGCACTATGATTTCCTATTTCTGTAACCCATATTTCATATTTCCCAGATTTCAAAAAAGGATTGTTTACATTATCATCAGTTACTATGATTGTGGGGGGGAATATCCATGTGTCATCAGCTGCCCAGAGTTGTCGCCCAAGTTTGTTGTCATGGGCCAAGAGAGAGAGAGAGAGACTGGCCTAAAATTACCCTTCCATAGCTAAGGTAGGACTAGAACTCATAGTCTGCTGGTTTCTAGCCTGATGCCTTAACCACTATTGTTATAACAACCAAATTGTTTTTCTCTTCAGGTTATAAAGGGAAACATACCTCTCCACTGCTATGTTTTCAATCATGAAAAAGGGAATTCGTGAACAATAGTACTGGTGGGATACCAGAAAACTTAATTTGCTAATGAAATGGCTAACTAATGGAAATTGAAGGAGGATTTTATACACTTTACCACAAACATAAGTAGCATCACCAGGTCACAGTCACACCCATTGCAGAACTCATAAAAGAATCATGGTTCCCAACTGCCAAAGGATTAGAACTTATAACAGGTCCAGCTAAGTGATTGTCCAATGCCTGGAGTCTTTGCAGGCCTGGATTAACAAAATAGGACTCAATTCTACCAAGATGAAGTAACTACCAAGATGAAGTAGCTATGGATATTAGGGCTTCCTGGACCCAAGGATTGTCCAGCTATTCTCAATGGAGTAGCAATTGTCAGTAAAGACTAGTATACAAGCTGAGTCTTCTTGGACTCACAGCTGCTGTTTGAAAAACAGATGGCAGCTTTGGCAGAGGAAGTCTTTCTGGAGCGCCATCTGGAGCACCATTTGTATTCCTTCCTGGATCTGGAGGTTCTTCATTCAGTCACTCATGCCATAATCACCTACTACAATGTCCTGTGCAGGAGCTGCCCTTGAAATCCAGTCAGAAGCTTCAGTTAGCCCAGAAAGCTATGGCAACGGTAGCAATAAGCATGCTTCAGGATGCCCATGTGACACTGCTGTTTCATGGATTGGTTGCCAGTGTACTTTGGGTTGTGATTCAAGATGCTGGTAATTATCTGTAAAGCCCTACTTGGCTCAGCATTGGGATATTTGAGGGACTGTCTGTCTCCCATAGTTTCTGTGTAGCCAGTACATGCCAGCAGTTCTGACATGCTCTGGATTCCTTTGATCAAACACTGTCGTCTATCAGGACCCAGGAAATGTTCCTTCTCTGTTCCTGAAACCCATGTAATCCATTTTGTTGTCATTCTGTAAGGTCTTGAAGATATAGTTGTTGTCCCAAACCCTTAAGATGGATGAAGCCCCTGTTGAATGGCCCCTAAATTGAATTAAATAAATTAATAGATGAACCTGCAAGTGCCTGCCAATGAATCTTACAGTAGAAATATAGTAATAAAGTCAAGGAACGAGGCAAACAAATCCTTCCTTATCACACTTTAATTAACGGCATGAAGATAAGCAGGAACAGGAACAGATAAACATGAACGATCACAGAAGAAACAGTAACTGACCCAAAAGTAATCAGAGAAGAACAATAGCCCAATAAAGGCAGGTAGAACAAACTGTCAAATAGAAACATTCAGCAACCCCACTCCCATATGTACAGGTGACATTACCTACCTTGGTAATGAAGCATCTACAGGAAGAGAAGCAGGCTCAGTGGAACATCAAGAACTCAGCAGAGCATGGCCCAAATTATTTTGAGTGAGTTAGTTATCTTCAGGGAAAGGCACCTGAGCTAAGAATCGTGGTAAACAAATAATTAAATCTGTTGGCACCAGTATCGGTGGTATTCACTTACCTTCCCTCCCAGTTCACAAATGGGAGTGTGCGCACGTGCCAGCTTCACTCACACACACCACCTCCATGCATGCGCCCCGCCGTCCATGCATGTGCTTTGCTGGTGTGCGCGCCTTCTGCACATGTGCCCAGCATCAAAAAATTGCCTAAATAGGATGGCATAGAGCCGGGGTGGGTCCACCTGCAATTTCCACTTTGGTTCAGGTGAACCGGTCCGAACCGGCTGAATACCACCTCTAACCAGTATCCACAAGTAGCCAATGGATTCAAGAACAGTAGGCTCACACTAGGGTGAAAGCCAAAGAGATTTTTATTGAGTTCATTCACTCACTCACTCACTCACTCACTCACTCACTCATATGGCCAGCCACCTTATACATTATAATTCTGAGTGGATCACAACAAGATTAAGAGAGTTACAGAGGAAAAAGAAAATATATCAGATTATATCCCTTCAACTTGTCAGGAACCCCCCAAAAGGCAGAAGACAGTATCCCTGAGCACACTGACTGCTTTGAGTCTATACAAAGTTCAAAGTATTTGTCCTCTTATCACCTTTATCTATTAGTTCAAAGAACAGGAAATATAGGCTGTACAACACCTGGAGACGACCTGATATTATCTTCCACTTGGTCAGGCAGTTGATTTTCTGTCAAAACTATTTTATCTGTGACATGCCACTGCTCATTTTCTCCACAGTGACTGGGTTGGGAAGGGTGGACTGTTTTTTTTTTTTTTTTATCTTAATTGTTACAAGTTTTAATACAGATAAACTCAATTTGTATCTTATTACAAAATAATGAGAGCTAATATGGTGTAGTGGCATCAGGCTAGAAATTGGGAGGCAGTGAGTTCTAGTGCTACCTTGAGCATCAAGCCAGCTAGGTGACCTTCGGCCAGTCACTTTCTCTCCAGCCCTAGGAAGGAGGCAATGGCAAACCACTTTGAAAAACTTTGTCAAGAAAACTGCAGGGATTTGTCCAGTTAGTTCCAAGAATTAGACATGATTGAAAAGAAGAAAGAAAACCCACAAGAATAAGATGCAGTATGTAAAGCTTGTTAAGTAACTATTTCTAAGCAATAGGGAATTTATCTTATATATACAAAGAAAAAAGCAGACACACAACTATACACTTCTCTATTTCTTCTACACTCACACTATGCTGGATTCCCCTACCATATCAGTTGTGTTCACATTACATATTTATTCATTCCCAGTGGAACCAAGGTTTATTCAATCAGCTTAATTTTCTGGGACTGCATGGCATCTGAAACATAAATTAACTGCAGGTGCCATGTTAAGATGTGGTAACCTAGTATGTCATGCTAACACAACCATGGGGACATTAATTGGTAAATGGAGATTAAGATAGACAAAAGCTTGAAGTGCTTTATTAAATAGAGCTGGTTTAAAAACATATATTAAAGGCTTTTAAAAAGATTATGCAGTTGAAATGTATTGCATAAAATACACTTGGAAATCCTTGTGCCTAGAATCTTGAATTAGCATTCCTTTTGGAAAGAGTAATTAATTTTAATTTAATTTGCATTTGCAGAAGACAGACAGAGAATCAAGAGTACAGATTGCTGCTAATGCTTCTTCCAAATTGTATCTGTAAATAAGGCTGCTACATGTATAAGTTAAACTCTGGAGGGGAAAAAATTGAACCTAACTGACCTATGGGTAAAAAAAAAATCCTTTGGGAAGCTGTTATTCCATTAATTAAGTCTTCAAAATCTTCATATTTGACTTAAGTTTCCATGAATAATCTCATTAGCTGATGATATTCCTGTCAGCCACAATTTTTAATAAAAGTGAATTTTATTCTAAATCAAATTAGCAAATTAATTTGGTTCATATATATATATGGAGGTTCCAAAAAGAACTTCATCCCATTTTCTAAAGGCATATGTGTGTGTCATACTGCTTCACAAAACAACCTTGAAAAGATATTTCACTTGAAGCATTCTCAAAGGAAAGCAACACACACACACATACACACCCTTCAGAGCTTTGCACAAATTTATATAGTTAAAGTTGCTTCCATAATCTGACATTCTTTCCCAGATGTAAGCAACATGTGACCCCAAATCCATCACCAGCCTTTGGTCCAGTTTCAAACACACTTCCTGAAAGCCATTGATTTTGAAACTCTGGCAAGATTGTAAGTCCTAGGCAGGGAAGAGGAAGATGAGGTTCTTATGAAGACAACAAAATAATTCACACCAATTCACACAGGCTGTTAGAAATAGGATGGGCAATCTGGCCCACTATACACTTTCTTTCCACTGATTCTTTGCTTAAACCCCACCCAATGTAGGTGTGAATATATTCTAAAGATTACCTGCAAGAGAATGTGGCTCTTGACAGAAATATAAGATCCACATCTTCTTTAATCCACGCCATCTACATTTCTTCATGAATGTGACTTAATTCTCAATAGAATTATTGTAAAAGAATAAATGTGACTAAATTCAGAAAGGAGCACAAATTATTTCAAGTTTCCATATTCCTGATAACCCTGCCTTCTTTGGCGTGGGGAAAACATATATAAATGGGTTTGACTATTTTACTTTTTATCATTTTGCAGAACCATTTAAAGAGAAGATTGCCAAATGTCACGGGGCTTTATAACATTGCAGTCTCTTTGATTATAGCTAATACTCCATTCACTTTTCGGTTTTGTTCCTTCACTTACAAGAGATTCTTCTGAATGGCCTTTGTTCACATGCCTGTAGACCCACAGCTCTCAAACAGCACCTTCATCCAGTCATCAGCTCAAATTAGCTAATTGCTGAGTGCAGAGAACATCTGCCCAACATCCTGTTGAAGGTCAACCAATCAGTACTCAGTCTTCCCTCCGCAGTATGATGCCTCACTATCTTACTTCCAGGCTCTATGAATTATCAGTATGCTGATGATACCCATTTGTTTATCTCACTCCCTGGTCAGTCAGATGATGTTGTAGAGGTGCTGTCCCAGTGTCTGGAAGCTGTTAAAATCTTGATGAGGAAGAATAGGCTCTGGCTCACCTCTAGCAAAACTGTGGCTTTTGGTGAAGAATAGCTGAAATTGTTTCTTATATACTCTCCAATAACATAATTTTATTGTTATTTCTTCTGCATTCTGATGGTATCATTAATTATTAAGAGATCAGGCAGTTTTCTGTGTCAGTTCAATGAAACATGTTTTTCCTTGTCATTCTTGCAGCCTCTCATTTTACATCCATTTTCAAAACTTTGTTTTCTCAATCTTTGTTGAGAATTGGTAAAACTTGTTCCTCTGCCACAACATTTTTAAACACAGTCTATCTATACAGATACATGCTGTTGAAGTCTAGGTCCATTGTTCAGAAATATTCAATATGTCCAATGGTTTCATTCTGTATTTATAAGTCAAGTTTGAGTGTTCCCTTTTAAGTGTCATTAATTCTTTCTAGTTCCCTTTAGTGTCTAATTTTTAAAGTCTTATTTTTAAAATAAAAAAAAAAATTCAAAACAAAAGCATTTTCCTACAAGAAGGGAAAATTAATTCCAAATTTTTATTTCGAATTTATCTGGACCCTTAGCTTGTTTGTAACGTTCTAAATTCAAATGTTTAATCATGTTTTTGCTAGCTACAATTTATTTATTTATTTATTTATTTATTTATTTATTTATTTATTTATTTATTTATTTATAATTAAGCCCTCAAAATTGTGTTTGAAACTTTTTTTTTTTTGGCTAAGGATTGAAGGAAACCCACTGAGTGCTGTAAAACTTGTTGATCCAAACATTCCTTATAGCTGAAAAGCAGTTAACAAGCAATTCAGAAAATGATTAGAAAAGGAAGCATGTGAATCCAGTGCTCTTTTTTCAAGCACTGTTTCAGGAAGATGAATGTCCTCATTCCCCAGAACTTTAAACGCACCAGAGACTGCTGCCTTTCAATCTCCTTACAAAAAGCAACTGTCCAGAGCACTTGTGAGTGATCTCAAGTTCTCGCTTTCTCTGGGGAGGAATTATCAAAGAGCCGGCTATGCCAGTGCTTCATTCTGCTGCAATTGTTTGCTTTGCTTTTTGTTGAGCCACCATTTCTTTCCCCTGGACTATGCCTTCCTATTGTGGGTATGTTTGCATGAAGGCAATCAGATGTTCTGGGATTCCCATTTTCCAAGGAATTCTATAGCTTGATATGGTTGAGACATATTTTGATATTGTTTCCTGATTACTTATTTGTAACCTATGACTATCATTAAATGTTGTACCTTATGATTCTTTATGAACATATCTTTTCTTTTATGTACACTGAGAGCATATGCACCAAGACAAATTCCTTGTGTGTCCAATCACACTTGGCCAATAAAAAATTCTATTCTATTCTATTAAAAGCTCTTCTAGAACCACTGAATCAGATACCATGTTCTTTTTTGTATACATTGGCTAGCTTAATTATCCAGCGTGCACCAATGTCTCTTGTCTCTCAGCCCTTTCTAAAACCAAATTGAACACCTGGCGTCTGTCAACTCCCATTCCATTGGGGGCTCTAATCTGTATTAGATGATCTTCAGCATTAGTTTATTAGCATCTGAAATTAAGGAGATTATGTGATAATTTGTAGTTTCTTAAATCTCTGTTATTGGTACATGGTTAACATTCAATCATAATGGAAATGAGAGGGGCTGGTAAGAAACGCATTTCCAACCAGTGCTGAGAAATTGGCATATTTAAGAATTTACAGTATGTTATAGCTCTTCTGCAGTCAGAGATATGCCATTGGCAGGAAGGTGTCAAGTTGCAGGCAGAATTTCCTTATGTATGGTAACTCATATAAAAATTGGTGGGGGGGGGAGAAGCGGGAGTTCAGCTAAAACTTACTGTATTTTCAAAGTTCCTGTAACTTTGTTTTCACACAGAATAAAGTAACATTGGTAGAAAAATTGATCACATAATGAGAATAATGATCTGGGACAAAAGTTCAAGCAAATAGATTGAGTGGAGTGTTTGCAAAAGGAAGGAGACAAAAGCAAGGAAGAGCAATGTTTCATCAAGAACAGATTGCAGACAACTGATGGGGACAAAGGGCAGGGAGCAGTCTTGAGATTGACTCATTCAGAGTTCCCAAAAAAGAAAATATAATCTGTAGACCAGTCAAGTGAATATGATAACAAAAAAATATTGAAATTTCTAAGGATGGAGATAGAAAAGCTATTAAGAAAAGTGCCACGGAAGAACTGCTTTCCTACTAGCTGACTGGTTGTATGACTGCGCAGAAGGAAATTGGTAGCTGATAACTGAATAAATGGCAGCATAAGAATGCTGGACTGGCACATACCTGGATTTCAATTAGTTCAGGCTATGTTCCTGGAAAGCAGAGAACAGCTGGAGGCATCTTGCAGAGTGCAAGGGGAAGGGGATATGTTCTCCTTCCCTTTCCACTTGGCACCAGTTCTGGAAGTGTCCCCATCCTATTTGTGGGACATCTTGGTGGAAGTTTTCTGAAGGCCAGCTGCAAGGTGTGTCAAACATTCTGCCAAAGGTTTGATGGAGGATTTAGTTTGGCTGAGATGGAGAGATGGTGTTTTTAACTGTCACAGCAGCAGCAGCACTGGGTGTCACAGGTTTGTGAGGAAGGACTTTTGTTTGCTGTTAAGGTGTGTGGCTCTGTCAACTGTTGCTTGGATTTCCTCTTTTGGCAGTCCTGTGACTGAGAGTGGTTGGCAGGGGCTGGGGACAAGGAGGGGGATACCAATAGAGGCACTATTAGTTACTGTGAAACACACCTCCCCTCCATGGAAGCCGTTTTGCCTTCTCTTTATACAGGCTTGAGGAAGTTCCTTGTTGCTTTGGAAGAGGAAGAGGCTCCTTGCCATACAATGTGCCCATGATTATGGACTTGGATTTCCCATTGGGAAACCAATTCTCCCCCAATGGGAATTGGTTGGGAATTGGTTGTGTTGGAGGTGAACAGAGAAGGGACCCTGACAAGCAGTAACAGAGGCTAATGATGGGTGCTTGTGAGTGTCTTTGGAGTTGGAAGTGATCACAGAATAGCCTCATGGTACTGACAGGGGACTGAAAAGCCTCAAGGAACTTGGCTTCCCCTCCCTGGGATGGTTGGAGCCAGAGCCAAGGAGAGACCTCCAGACTTTAGGGATTAGGGGTTGATGATGATGATATCTTGGAGCAGAATATTATGGTGGTGATGGGCATGGAAAGTGGGATAGGGCAGAGACCGTTCTCAGGGAAAGTAAGCCCAGTGCCTTCTACCAGCATCTTCTATCAGTTTCTACCAGTGTTCCAGCTTCCTGACCTCAGAAGCCCTGGCTTGCGACTGCTACTACTAAATATCAGATCAGCTTGTAGAAGTTCTCCCTCATCTGTGATTTAATCACAGATGCTGTGATTAGAGCAGCTGATGGTAGTTTGATTGCAATGATTTAAGGGCAGACTTGTCAAGCATTGAATCTGACCGCCCACCCAGGCTTTTAAGAACATTAGGAAGCACTAAAATCTGTCAGACTTTTGAAAAACCTTTCCATCCTCATTATTCCCGTTTCTTCCAACATGCTTAGATCCTAAACAGTATATTAGAGGTGGAATTTAGTAGAAATCTTTGAATCAGCAATAGGGCAAGCAAGAGGCATGGGTTTTACTCTGATGGAGTTTTAGAAAAGCCTCTCCAAATTACCCATTGCCACTTTGGATTTGAGATTTTAACTTGGACAATACACGATTTAGAAGCCGTTTACTTGGTGTAAGAGCAGGTATTAACAGATAATATTATGCTAGACTCCCCCTGTACTTAGTCGTCTCTAACAGTGAGATTGGTTAACATAGTCATTTATATATGATTGAAAAAAATTAATCCAGGAGAACCTCGTATTAGCATTTGCTGAGTTATGTGTACAGATTTAATTGTACAAAAAAATACTGAAATACAGGTAGTCCTTGACTTACAACCACAATTGAGTGCCAAATTTCTGTTGCTAAGTGAAACATTTAAGGAATTTTACGACCTTTCTTGCCACAGTTGCTAAGTGAATCTTGCCACAAGTGTTACATTAGTAATATAGTTATTAAATGAATTTGGCTTCCCCGTTGACTTTGCTTGTCAGAAGATCACAAAAGGTGATAATCTGACCCAGAATGTTGTAACCATCATAAATATGAATCAGTTGCCAAGCATTCAAATTTTGATCACATGACCATGGAGATGGTTGCAATGGTCTTGTGTGGAGGCACACAATGTCTGATTTTTGTTTCAAAATTTTTTTGTAAATTTGGTGTCGTTTGGATGGTGAGTCCATTAACATTTACAGATAATATTTTTAAAGTCCGTTCCATTTTTTTATTGACTTTCCTGTTGTTTCTTCTTTATTTCTTCCTGTTCCTTTTTTTTGCCTCTTGTCTGCACTCCTTCCTCTTCCTGGGTCTCTCCTTCATCTACTTTCCCTCCTTGTTGTGGTGTTCTTTCCCGATCTCTCTTCTGTTTTCCTTTGATATTCCGTCCTTCTTCTTCTTTATTACCATTTGTTGCTTCAGCACCCATCATTTGGTCATATAATTCTTTTGCTTTGCTGTGCGAATCCACCTTGATTTTCTTTCCCTGCCACGTTACTAGCATTCCTTCCGGGGTTATCCATTTGAATGGTATATATCTTCTTTTTAGTAACGTGGCCAGGAACCAATAATCTCTTCGCAAACCTCGTATTCTTTTAGGTATTTGCTTTAGGGTGATTATTTCTTTATTTCTATAGTACATTGGTTCGTCCTTTGTTATCTTATATACAATATCCCTCACCTTCCTTCTTACAAATCTTATGTGTACCTCCTGAGGGAGTTTGTTTTGTCGGGCATAGTTAGTGTGGATTCGGTAGACTTCATCTAATTCATTAATTATCTCGTCTTTTTCTCTCTGGAGTGCCTCTGCTATCATCTCAGCCATTACCATCGTCAGATCTTCCTCTCGGTCTTCCGCTACGTTCTGGAAACGCAAATAAAATGCCGCCTTCTCCATTTCTAATTGGGCCATGGTGTTCTCAAGTTCCTTATTTAATCCTGTCATTTTTGTATCTAATGCTTCTAATTTTTCTTCCGTCAATTCGGTTTTTTGTTCTATTTCTTTTATCCTTTGGTCATTTTTTTGAATGATTTCTTGTATTAAGTCCATTTTTCCATCAATCTTTTGAATATCATTCTTGACTTCTCTCTTTACCTCGTCCATGTCTTTTCTAGATTGTTCATGATTTCTGGTCATACACTCTTGCATTTTGGCCATAGTTTCCTGAATTGTTATGAGCGTGGCCTGCATTGTTGGCATATTAGGTGTACTGGGTTGTTTGTCTGATGCAAACATTCCCTCCAAAGTTTTCTGTGTCACTGGGGAGGCCACTGTTCCTGTTAAAAATGGCGTTGGCTTCTTAGCTGTCTTCAACGTGGTTGTGATAGTGCTGGTCATTTCTTTCAAAATCTTGTATTGTTCTCCCAGTATTTTATCAACTTTCTCCCAAATCACCATCCAAATTTCTATAATTTCTATAATTCCTTTCTTTTCTTTTCTCTCTTTTTTTCCCCCTCCTTATAAAAGATCAATCCAATAAACCTTCTTTAAATAAATTATTTTAAATAATTAATTCTCTCTATATAAAATTCAGTTAAGAATGTGGTGAGAATATAAATATAAATATAAATATAAATATGGATATAAATATATCTACAAATATAAATATATATAAATAAATATCTTATCTAATTAAAGACTATACAATTGATCAATTCTTAGTATCTTAATATCTAGTAATTAATTATTCAATAAAGTCCACAAACAGAAAATATTCTAATATATACTGGTTAATATATAATTAATTAATTAATAGTAATATGGTATTCTAATAATAGTACTTCTAAATCTCTATGTATTATAAATATTTTCTAAATTGGTTAAATACACACTATATTTCTTAATTAATTAATTCCAATAAATAACATTAATATTAATTCATCTATACTTAAGTAAAGAAAATAAGGATAAGTTGGAGCAGTGCTTTTCAATGTTTTTGTTGGCCTCGGTATGTTTTCAATAAAGAGAAAGAAAAAAAAACAAGTTCTTTTACTACTGTTGAAGTCTTTTCCGGTTACAATATGGCGGCCTCTATTCTGCACAGTCACTGTATGCAATCCTTACTTTGCCAAAACTTTCTCACTCCTTCCGCTCAAGCAGCTAGAAACGGGGGTGTAAAAAATAAGTCCATTCTTCTTTTAATCTCCACTGTTTAAGTTTATTTCTCCTCACCTTCGTTTTACCTGTTTTAAAGTTTTTTAAACTTTCTTCGCTGCTCCGTATTTTGCCCCTTCCTTTTTGCTCGCCTTTTCAGTTGCCGCCCGGTTACGCTTTGAGATCTTCCTTCTTCACGCTGTCCCTCCAGAAAGAAAAGAAACTTTCTCCTCGGTTTTGCGCCAAAATTAGTGATCCAAATTAGTTCCGCTTTCTGTTCGACCTCAGCAGTTCTGCACTGTACTCCCTCCTTTGCTCCCGATGGTCTCAATCGGCTCGTTCGGGTCTCCGGGCCGACTGTGCTCACTGCGCCAGCCGACTTCTTCCCAAGCCTGGATTGAGGGTTCTTTACGGTACGGCGGGAGATCGCACCTCTCCTCGCCTCCCCCAAAGCTTCCCCTCTTTATTCCCGGTCTCTTCGGGACCGGTCTCCGCCAGAAACAGGCACCAAAGCTCGGAAAATCGGCAACAGAGAGAGAGCGTTTCTCTTCTGTGCCGCCACAACTCTACGTCACCGCCGGAAGACTCCGGTCATAAGTCACTTTTTGCAGTGCCGTTACAACTTTGAACTGTCACTAAATGAACTGTTGTAAGTCAAGGACTACCTGTACAGTATATCTGACCAAACCTGTATTCTTGCTCTATTTCTTATCAAAATGTTACTTGATAAAACCCTCCCCTGCAATCCTTTATAAGTCTTTATCTTTAAAATTGATGGTTGAAAGATTGAATCCTATACAGAGAGGACATTCTCACAGAAAATGCTGCCCTCTGCCAGTCCTTCTACCTAAGGATGGTATATTGTAAAACAGAAGAGCCATCCTATGTGTGAATCTGTCTGCATAACTACCCTGTTTTCCCCAAAATAAGACATCCCCTGATAATAAACTCAATCAGGCTTTTGAGTGCATGGCAATAAGGCCAAGCGCTTATTTCAGGGTTCAAAAAAATATAAGACAGGGTCTTATTTTCGGGGAAACATGGTATGTTGCTTCCTTCATTTTTCCTGGGAAGTGTTCCTTGGTCCCACTATACTGTGACATAGTTTTCGTGGGAAAGGAATTTACATTAGACGTGACTTTTGCACATAGGTATTAGGGCTATGCAGCATTTCAGAATTCAGGGGAAAAGAGTATGTGGGGATGTAAAACATGGCACCTGTCAGTAATTCGCTAAAGCAACCACATCTTTTCTTGGGATCATGCAGCTGCCCTCTGCAGCTGCAATATGACCATAGAAAAATACACATTCGGTTTAAGGAATTGCCGACAGATGCCCTGTGCGTGCCCCCACATGTTCTGATTGAAGCACCTTTTCCCCTTCAAATCTAGATCCAGGCAATCATATTAGATATCCTCTTGGGAGTTACTAGGGAAAAGCGAGCATAAATGACATGGACTTCTGGATTTTACAGAAACAAAAAGTAAGCATAAATGAATGCATAACTCAAGACAGGAAATTTGATCAATGATAAATAAGGTTCTAAAGGAGGTGACCTTAAATGGAAGAGATGCTCAAGGTCGGCAGAAGGAAAGAGATACTAAAGGCATAATTGTGAAATAAGAGGACACAGAAGAAGCCAGTGTGATCTCAATTTACAAGCATTCATTTAGTGATCATTGGAAGTTACAACAGCACTAACAAAAGTGACTTACAACCATTCCTCCCAGTTACAATCATGGCAGCACCCCCACAGTTGTGTGATCAAAATTTGGGCCCCTGACAACTAGCATATATTTATGCAGCATCCTGGGGTCATGTGATCATCATTTGCAAGCTGGCTTCCAACAGGCAAAGTCAAAGGGGGAAGCCAGATTCACTTAATAATTGTGGGGGAAAAGCTCCTAAAATTGGGAGCGACTCGCTTAACAACCATCTTGTTTAGCAACAGAAATGCTGGTCCCAGTTGTGATAGTAAGTTAACAGCAACCTGTACACAAAAAAATGATTGAAGACTTGAAAATAAAATAGTAAACATATAGGAGAGAGGACCATGTCATAAAAGGAAAAGTACAATCATAGCTGGGAACTGTAAAGCTCATTTCAGGAAAGCAAAAGTTCCAAATGAATGGAGACTGCTGAAGGATACTAACTGAGAGGACTTCTTTAGATATGTTCAAAATAAAAGGAAATAATGTCAATATGCCAGCTGGTCAGTGAAGACAGAAAAATAATAAAGAAAAAGCAGAACTATTGAACAACAAAAAATAATAATCAGGAAACTGTGAACCAGTATGATGAAGGGCAAAACTTAAGCTTGAGATTGACAGAAACATGATATGGGTATATACCTCTTTACTTTGAAGGAGTTTAAATCTTCACTCCTCTTCAGAATATTTTTTCCATCAACCTGTCTGAGAAAAGATTTGGAGATCTTGAAGGTCTGCACATTTTATGTCCTGGAAGTTGTTTATTAACAGCAGTTGCCTAATATGGTTTTCCAAATTGCGCCTACATTGCTAATACAATTTTTCTGTTATCATAATTAATGTTCAAAATTCCCTGTAGTTTTCTTGGCAAGATTTCAGAAGTGGTTTGCCATAAAGAGTGATTGACCAAAGGTCATCCAGTTGGCTTTGTGTCTGCAGTGGAGCTAGAACTCATAGTCTCCTGGTTTCTAGCCTGGTGCCTTAACCACTAAACCAGGAGTCAGAAACCAGCGGCTCTGGAGCCACATGTGGCTCTTTCATCCCTCTGCGACGGCTCCCTGTCACTCAAAATATGCATCACAACCGCCAATGTGTGACACCTGCTGGCACACGATTTATTGAGCTTTTCAACCCCTGGTAGGCCAACATGGATAAATCCAAGAAAAGAAAAGTTTCAGAAGAAAACAGAACATTTAATTCAACTATATATGCTAGTTTTGTGGCCGCTCAAGAAATAGTCGGGAACGGGAAGGGTTTTCTTTTCTGTGGGAAATGAGTCCAAATGGCTCTTTGAGTGTTTAAGGTGCAGACCCATGCACTAAACCAAAGTGGCTCCTTTTTGAAAGATAAGAGCATATATCGTATCTAAGACAAACTGGAGTATTTTACACCTCCCAGCTCTTTGGCTGTCCTTGCCTGGCCCACATGAGGTCAATCAGAAATTAGAAATCAAATATAAATAAGTGCACTGCAGGGGACAGGAGAAAACGCTGACTTGGCTCTGACTCTGTGCAGTTGCCGTACATTCCTTTAGTCAGCTGGTGGCTATGGAAAGAAGAGGAGGACAGAAAGCACTTTTCTCTACCTGCGCAGTGCTCATCCCTCACTTGGAGAAGCATGAGGAGGTGACAGAGGTCATCGCTCGAAGGAACATGGGCTCGGCCATCCACCACCACCTAGGCTGAATCAAGGCCTTGCAGGTAAAGCAGGTGGAACATAGTTGGGAGCTAGTGGGAGTGCAGGTATAGTGGCAGAAGAGTGGTGGCTGGGCCAGGCTGATCTGAGATGAGGTGAGGTGAGATGAGGTGAGGTGAGGAGAGGCAGCCAGCCAAAGTCACCAAGAAGGAGCTCAACTCCGACTATGATGGGGCCAACGAGATCTCTGAACCAAAGAGCAACAGGAAGCCTATTGGTTTGGCCCTCCACAACAGTCCCAGTTTTTCATGTGGCCTCTTGGGAAAATTAACTGCCCACCCCTGATCTAAGATCTGCTTACATAGCCAAGTTTTAATGACCCTTCTAAAACTCAGTAGGATAGGGACTGTACAGATCCATTTGTTTATTTATTTATTTATTTATTTATTTATTTATTTATTTATTTATTGGTTCAATTTATATGCCGCCCTCCTCCGGAGACTCAGGGCGGCTTACAATGCGTTAAGCAATAGCCTTCATACTTTTGTATATACCTGCTTAGTAGGGCTTTCGCCCCCCCCCCCCCAAGCGGTGTTCTTTTTATACAAAGTCAGCTTATTGCCCAATCCGGGTCCTCATTTTACCTACATCGGAAGGATGGAAGGCTGAGTCAACCTTGAGCCTGGTGAAATTTGAACTTGCAGTAATTGCAGGCAGCTGGCAGCTAAGTGCTACTTAACAGCACTTTAGTCTGCTGCGCCACCAAGGCTCCTTAAATTTATATGCTGCCCATCTCACTCTGAAAAGCGACTCCGGGCAGCTCCATGTTGTTGCAAAGAAGGATACAATGACTGGTTACAAATTAAACATTTGGAATTATCACCATACCAAGAACCATAGATTTACCAAACACAGGGCACAAAATATTCATCAGTGTGGAATAGATTGCATCTGGAAGGATGGGTGAAAGCCATTTGCTTGTCTTCAGAAGGAAGAAAAGAAGGTAGATATAGCAGATATATAGTGTAGTACAAATAAACGAGGAGAAAAAAGAGAAAATGACTAGCTGAGTAAGGTCACCCCACTCTCCATTATTGATAGAGGTGGGGCTGATGCAAAAGAAGTTACCTACCCCAAAACTGCTTAGTCCAGAAAAGAAGCCAAATTTGATCAAGTACTTGCTGGATCCACCCTCCGCCTGCTCCCATTAGGACTCCCATTAAATCTCTTCTGAGAGCTTCTTTGCAGCCTGGTGAGGATTTTCATAAACTATGTTCCTTCCCTCTCCCAAACAGCACTGGGAGTTCCAATCACCCAAAAGGCTGTTAGCTTCACAAACCTTTCTTCTGATCCCTCTAGTATGTGGGGCACCACCACCACTTTCGTAATCAAGCCTTGGCCAGTTGTTTGGGAAAGGGTTTCCTTTTTTGACCTCCTCCTTCAGTTGCTTTGAACAGGGAACGGCTGCTCTGCCAATTTTCTATGGAAAAGGATGAGTTCCAACTGGCTGTCTCCTTGTAAAGCTGCAGCTGTTCCACCTGCTTATGTGAAGAGTGGGGGGTGACAGGAGAGACAAGAGCCAGAGCTACCCATGGACTTCCAGATGAACTTGGTAGAGAAGGGATGCAGAGTCTGCAATCTGGAGATGATTTGTGAAGTCATAAAGTAGGGGCAGGGGGGCAGAGGTCTGTCTCATCATACAATTATGCTCTTTATTGTTGGGGGGGAACCTATTTGTCAGTATCATTTCCCTCCTCACTCCCTATATTTCTTTTCCCTTTTGAAAGTATTAGTTTGGTTCATATTTTTGTTTTTTGGTAACCAGAAGGATCTCAGAGCTGGTCCTACTACTAAGCGGAATGATGCAAACCTGATTTCAGATAAAAAATAAAATAGTGGCTTTTATATCTTTTCTTTTCTTTTCTTTCCATCAATATTTAGGAAACCTTGGAGCAACCCAGCCTGCTCCTCAAAAACTCTAAATTTTGTAATGTAGTTTTGGTTTTTACAAAACTAGAACTTCAACCTTATGCTAAAAAAGCATATTTCATTTCTCTCTTTGTTAATAACCTGCCTGTTTTTTCAAGAAATTTACTTGGAAATGAGCACTTTAATGTGAAATACGTTTAAAGTTAAATGTTGAACAAGCGCATTCATCCTAAAATACATATTCATCTATATACTTTATTTATTTTTCTATGTATTAAAAAAGATTTCTTCAGTTAATGTGGAAATAAATGGAAATATTCTGAAGAATGAACATGGGAGGAACTAACGCTGACTGGAAATGAAATGAACCCATTTTCATTATACCTGAAAGTATTTGCTCTTCTGTTTCAGGCAGCACAATGTTTGATTCTTGCCTCAGATCCCTGCACAGGAGAAAGTTTGTCTTGCCTAGAGGTTTTCAAATTTTTTCAGGCCATGGAGCTTATTCTAAAAAAAAGAAAAACCTGGTGAGAATTTTTGAATATCAATTAACAAGCCCAACCCTTCCCAATCCCACAGTACCTTAGTGATGGGGAGGGGGGACAGAGGAACTGTTTGCAAGGGATTAAAAAGGGATTAGTCCCCAAAAAGGACTAAGGAAAAGGCTTTCTGAGAGTGATTTCCTCAGTCCCAAGGAATCCATTCAGGTCTTCATGAAAAAAAAAATTCTGCTGTAGAGCATGTATATGTTAGTCTCATGACTTCTAAGGCAATCTCTGTGTATCCTGTTGATCATTTCACATTCAAGCACGCATCATCGCCACCTGCTATTCATAGCACAAAAATGCCTCAATAATTATGAAGTTTTCATCTCAACTTCAGACTACTATAAGAGCAAATTATTTTTTTTCTTGGCTACATGAATTAGTATCTCTGGTGCTTCATTTACAATCTTGGTGAGAGTGTGGTATCTGAAAAACTCCTCTTGGACAGTTGAGGTCTGCCTGTTCTTACTGGTCCCTCTATACTGCCCTGCAAGTCCATTTTCCCTTGGGCTGCTGAAAGACTGGACATTTTACCTACTTAATGTCTGCCCACATTTTGGAAATTGCTGTCAGTTTTTGCTGTCAGTTATTATATGAATTCTTTGTATCCTTTGGGATAGTGATTTTCTGGGAGATACTAGATATATTATTACTGTAATTTTCGGACTATAAGACGCTTCAGACTATAAGACGCACGCACCTAACTTTTAGGGAGGAAAACAAGAAAAAAAAATCTGCCTCTGCCTCCCAGCATCCATCCGGTATTCATCTGGCCTGTTTGTCGCTGCCCGTTCACTGCCGCCCATTTGGCGCCGCCCATTTGGCGTGGCCCATTCGCCACTGCCACCCATTCACCGCCACCCATTCACTGCTGCCCATTTGGCATGGCCCATTTGCTGCCGCCCATTCGGCATGGCCCTTTCGCCACCACCTGTTCACTGCCACCCGTTTGGCATGGCCCATTCGCTGTGGCCTGTTTACTATGGCCCGTTTACCGTGGCCCAGCTGCTGCTGCCCATTCGCTGCTGCCTGTTCATCACCACTCGTTTGGTGTGGCCCATTTGGCGGCACCCATTCAGTGTGGCCCATTCGTCACCGCCCAGCCCCCACCACCCGTTCGCCACCGCTGCTCATACACCATTGCCACCCATTCGCCACCGCCACCGCCTGTTTGCTGCCACCATCCATTCACCGCTGCCACCCATTCTAGAACAGCTGATTGGTGCCACACCAACCCCCCTCTCCCCCACCACAATATAGTTATATATCTAGCTATATATAGACCTTTCCACCCACTTTTGCGGGGGGGGGGGAAGTGCATCATATGCTCAAAAAAATACGGTAAATTGTGCTCATTAATTTGTTTTGATTTTATAAGCCACCAATTCCTAAATGTCTGTGGATGGTTTATCACTAAAAACAACAAATAAAGAAAAGTAAAAGCAAATCCAGAACAGATCAAATAAAAATCAAGGACTGAGGACACAATCTTCAACTATTTGACCAACATAAGGATGAGAGCATATGAATCTGTAAGGCAAGATTATTTCAGAGGTCAGGAACTGTAACAGAATGGGTGCATTTTAGGGTCCTGGAAGATGACATTCTTTAATTTGCAGGACAGAGCATACCCACACTACCAGCAGATACAATAAGCAGAGAAATTCCAGACATCTCTTCTCGTGCTTCATTTCCTAGACTTCTTCAGAAAACCAATGTCTACTATGCAATCTGCACAGAAAGATGACATAGGGGCAATCTTATCTAAGACACCCCAGGTGTAATTAGGGCCTCATCCATATTTCTCACCAGAATTATGGGAAAGCCCAATGCTCCCTCTGGGCTGGAGTAAACTGTTCTACTAAGCCCTGTCATGCTGTCAGGTGGAGTGGCACAAGGGAGCTGAAAAGAAATCAGAAAGTGATTTAATCATGATAATGGGCTAACAGCTATGTTTCAGAACCAGATTACATCTCAACTTCCCCAAAACCAGGTCCTATGTGCAACCTTAGTAGGTATTGAACTTCTGTTGACCTGGGATAGGTTCATGGTTCTCATGGTACCATGAGCTTCTGAGCTACATTAGACTTCTTGATCATTTAAATCACTGATAGACTTTTCTGTAAAAAAAAAACACCAAAAACAACATTGTTGGTTGTTCTAAACTGGGAAAAAGATGCATCACAGATCTGCCCCAAATGAACATCTTAGTCCCACCCATTGGCTATATTTCCTCAGCACAGTTTTTACTCATATAAAAGCATGAAATGGGCTGCTTATGGAGCTATCCCACATCATCTCATGGCCCAAAACAAGAGATTTTGAACAAGGCCCTGGTTGAAGACAATCTCTGGATTTGGGCAGACTCATATGGTGATGAGCTGAGTAGTTGAGCAAGTTTTTCAGATTAGGGAGATAGCATTTTTGAAATCACATGAAGGAAAAAATGGAGGCAAGAATCTTACACTCTTTCCTTGCCCCCAACTAGGTTTTTCTAACTCTTATTTGCATCTGTTACTCTCCATATTGCAAATGAATCTCAAAATTCAACCCAGCTGCTTTATGAATCAGAGTAGTGCCTGGTGGCAAAATTATTCAATTTTTCCCCACTGTTTTTCATTCAATCTGATGTAAGATTATTTGTTTTAGAAATTATTTCAAAAGAGAAGAGAACTTTGGAGAAATGGAAGAGTATTCTCTTCCATTTCCACTCTTCTGGAAGAGTATGGTTTTCTTGTACTTGCAATTTATGTTTTTACCAAAGGATATGAACACAAATGCTCATTTGGCATTGTACAATATTGTTCTCGTAACCTGCAACCTCCCTGGCTTCTCTCACTTTCATTAAAACCCAAAGGAAGATATCAGGAAAGAGCTTGTCCATTTGAGCTGTCTCTTTCTTTTATTTCCCCCATCCTCTCTTTTCTAATTATTTATATAGTCACCCAACTCACAAGGTATGAATCTAGGTAACTGATGTAGGATTAAAAAGTAATACAATTTCAACAAAAATCAAAATAAGTATAATCATAATAGCCAACCCATAATAATTCAATAAGAACGATAACAGATAGACTGAAAAGTCAGGTCTAAACATCAGCAACATTGGGGTCATCCACATGTTGGGGGATAGGCTGTCCCACAAGGCAGGTGCTGTTACAGAGGCCTCACCTAATGACATTGTTTTATAAAAGAGCATCATTTCTCCTCTCCAAAAGTGGCTGCCATCCTAGTCTGGGCATGGATCACTTGGTGTATAAGCCTTAGTAATAATGGTTCAATCACCACCAAGGCAAAGTCTGACTGTTAACAAAGTGTTGAACTTGTCTTTGCCTGGAGAAATTGGGCAGGATTATCCGCCCAATTTCTCCCATGCACAAATTTGGAAAATGAGGCTTTTTGACCATCAGCAGGCCAAATTCTAGTTGGGGTTGTGATTAGAAAAAAGTATCTATAAATTATTTTAGTCAGGAATTTGTCCCAGCGGTTCATGACATTCTAGAGCTGGGACCTCAGGTGACACTGGAGAGTTAATCTATGCCACTGTTATATATCAAGATTTGTAAACTCCTCTCCATCTGAATGAGTTCTTTCCTGAAATTATCTGGTTTTGTGAAACCCCCCTCCCAGTGATGAAATCCAAAATTTTTTATTACAGGTTCTGTGGGTGTAGCTTGGTGGGCATGGTGTGGCTTAGTGGGCGTGGCAGGGGAAGGATACTGCAAAATCTCCATTCCCTCCCCACTCCTGGGGGAAGGATATTGCAAAATCCCCATTCCCTCTCCACTCCTGGGGGAATGATGTTGCAAAATCTCCATTCCCAATCCTTTCTGGGGCCAGCCGGAGGTGGTATTTGCCGGTTCTCCGAACTACTCACAATTTCTGCTACTGGTTTTCCAAACTGCTCAAAATTTCCACTACCGGTTCTCCAGAACCTGTCAGAACCTGCTGGATTTCAGCCCTGCCCCCTCCCCATATACCTCAACATTTTTTTCAGAATGTTCTTAGCTTGAATACCTGATCTGAAAGAAAAATTGGGGTGAATATATGGACTGGATGATGACACACTTCTCTCAACATTTGTTCTAGCCTTTCTTTTCCTTTTTTTTTTTTAAATCAGTGTTTGGTCTGGCTCACTTTATTGGCTCTTCCTGACAAGGCTGCTGTCGTTCTAAAACTCCATCTTGCTTACAAGGCTGTTGGCCTTGATTTGTAGCAACATTTATTTAACAAACAGAAGAATAAAAACAGGTTTGGAAAAATAAGAGATTTAAATTATCCTGCTGCCAAGTGGCAAGCCATGGTTTATCCAAGTGCTTGGCTGTTGGATCAATCCTGAAGAACAATTGACAAAAGTTTTTTAATTGAAGATTGTATGTAGGACAATCAGTGGTTACTTAGCCATCCTATGGGCATTGCAATAGTGGTCTGCTGAGCAGGGAGCTAGAATTCCTAAAGCCAATTTTTGAATTGAAACAGATAAAGAAACTGAGACACCCTGCAGACATGCTCTCTCAACCTTTTAATATTTCTGGCAAAATACAGTATATATGCCAAAATTTGGTTTAATACCCTAATATCATGAGAATCATTCTTACAATGTATCATATTTATCTTATGATGAAATCCCTTCCATGTATGAAGAGCAGTTCAGTCCTAAGACCCTTGTATCCCCAAAACATCATGGGGCTTCTGTATGTCTTTGCAAATTGAGCAGATGTGATTATATGTGAGAATGACCTTGGGAGCCACAAGGAAGACCCACAGTCTATGCATCAGGTCTTCCTCCTGCCTCCCAAGGTCATTCCCATATACCATTCCAGCTGATTAACATCCTATGGAACCTAAGTGATGAAGAAGAGCAACCCTGATCAAAAAAGAGACAAAAATCTGTTCTCTGTTTCTAGTCCTTACTCATGGCTGATCCATGTGATTCCATTAATCTCCATGTCCAAGTTTGGAAAGGAAGACTAAGTGGGAGAGTTGGGTCCTCAGCATCATTGGCCATGTGCTATAAGTACTGGAATCTCATGTGTCATTTATAATTGACTTTAACCACCATTATTTTTCATCTGTCAGTGTTTTAAACAATGGCCATAGGCAAAAGGGGGAAAAAAGACAGGACAGTTTGGTTTTATGGAAGACAGGCAATACAGCATATGTTCTTTTTCATTTGCACATTGTTTTTCGAGAGTTAAAGCACCTCTATTTTTCACACACACACATACTTATAGCATACTATAATATGGCCTAATATGAATTTTTAAGGGGTGTATGTTAGTTTTTTAATTTTGTGGGCCAAATTTTTACATATTCAGTTTTAAATTGTTTTTAAATTTTGTAAATTTATATGTGTTTTAATATGGCTGTACACCGCCCTGAGTCCTTCGGGAGAAGGGCGGTATAGAAATCTAATTAAATAAATAAATAAATACAAAAATGCCATTGGCTCATTCTAAATTGTATGAATATGGATGTATACTTGTTTGGAGTGTATTGTGACTGATTTAGTAAGAATTTGAATCAAATGATGCCATCTGGGCAAGTTAAAGCTGCCTTTCTTCTTCTCTTTGAACCAACTCCTTTTATTCTAGCTCACAAATGTTTAGCAGCCTTTTGTAGGTAATCCAGAGGCATTCTGATCCACTGCACCTGCAGTAGCATCAGATAAAGGCTCAAACCAAGGTATTCAGTATCATAAAGTGATACAGTACTTAGCACATCCATTGACCATCTGTATGCAGATGAACATGCCATCCAATCAGATCATCCAATGCAAATTCCTGTCATTTTAAAATGCTTTTATCACACATAAAAACAGCATTACCTGAACCTATATTAATGAATACCACAAAAAGGTGGGATTTTCTAGAGGTTTGTTATACTGTACATTCCGTGTCTCCTGAAACTGTTTTAATTATGGATTTCTTTTTTTTTCTTTTTAGCTCCTGGCTAATTTTTCTCTCTCTCTCTTGTAAAATTAAACTGTTAAGATCTTTATAGACTTTTCTTATAGCTATAGAAATGCCAACTTTATTTTGTAATACTCATTAAAATCCAACCTGATCTCAATTCACAGACACAATTTGAATTGGTTTCCTGTAGACTTTCAAACTAAAATATTAATTTGTTTGTGCATTTAATCTCTAGCTGACGAATCAATCTAAAATGTGAGGTGTTAAATATCAAGGGCATATTCCAGGTCTGGATTCTAGTTAAAAAACTGCTTATGTCCTTCTCGAAGTTTAGACAACTCAAATATCATTTAATTAGTAAAAGGATTAATTTGATTGCTCCAAATCCAAACAAGTCATAGATATCTTCAGAGCTTCTTTCTTACGTTAGCATCATAGTGCATTAATCTCATTAAAATAATGAATTACCACAGTATTGAAAGAGATGAGGTGAAATCTTTTCTAAAAAATGAAATTATGCTTTTATATCTTTCTTCTTGCACAGATTTCTGCATCTTTACAGTATAATCATAAAGTACCACAGAATCATAAATTCACAGAGTTGAACTATGGAGTCCTTGGTGCTCCCTGAGCTTGATTGCTTGCTTTTAGGCATTTCATTACCCAACTAAGTGATATGACCTGAGTAATGAAATGCCTGCAAGAAAACAACCAAGCTCAGAAAGCACCATGGATTCCATAATCTTAGAGTCGTCATAATGGTATTCTAGAATTGAGGATTGTGTACCTTTGATTTGCTGCTTTCTGATGTTGAACAGTTTTTTCCCAAATGCCATCATTATGCTAAACAAATAATTCCCTCAACACTGTCAAACTATTTACTAAGTCTGCACCACTATTAATCTTCTCATCATTCCCATCACCCATCTCCTTCCACTTATGACTGTATAACTGTAACTTTGTTGCTTGTATCCTTACGATTTATATTGATATTGTTTCCTGACTACTTATTTGTACCCTATGACTATCATTAAGCTTTGTACCTTATGATTCTTGATGAATGTATCTTTTCTTTTATATACACTGAGAGCATATGCACCAAGACAAATTCCTTGTGTGTCCAATCACACTCGGCCAATAAAGAATTCTATTCTATTCTATTCTATTGAAAGTAAGGTTCCGACCTTAGAAAAGGATTCCAACAGTTGATCTCCTTCCAGTTTACTGGCATTTGCAGATTCTCTTTTTTAGATCAAGCTGTACAAGATGATTGGATCCAAGCTACTTTACCAACTTATGCACATCTTATGTGATGAACGCTTTTTAAAATGTTTACTGTCTTAAGGGCTGTATTTGTAGTGAATCAAGGATGTATGGGACCAAAAGAAACTAACAGACTTGGCTTTATTTTATATGAGCTTCTGTTAGCCCATATATTTCTTGCAATCATAGCAAGAGTTGAGATGACTAGTACCGTAGAAAAAACAAATTATCCAGAATTATCTGATAAAGTTAATTACTCTTTAGACGTTTCTGATTTGAGGCTTCTAATTGCCACCTATCCTGACCCAATCTATGACTCTTTGCTTTAATCTATTGTTTGAATCAGTAGTGAGAGGGCTGGTTTGTCATAGGAATTCTGAAGAACTATTTAATGCTAGCCAAAAATTGTTTTCCAGAAAAAGTATTCATCATTCTCAGGTCACTTTTAACATATTTTGGAATTAATTTGGAAGGGCTGGGGGAATGGGGTATTGTTGCAAGGTTGCAAATGATCTTAGAGTTATTTTCTGTTACCCATCACTTCATCACTGTATAACTTCTCATCTCTCTTGCACCATGATCTGTAAAAGCCTCACAGGAGGAATTTCTTATGATGTTTTCCCTTCTCCCTGGGGATGCAAATTAAACTAAGACTATCAGAGAGCTAAAAAGATGATTGCAGAAGATTTAATTCATCACCTTTAGCTGTCAAGCTCAAGAAAGTACCATATGAATCTCATATCTCACCTGCAATAATTTCACTAAATACTAAACACTAAATACATATCTCACCTGCAATAATTGTACTAAATACTACAATCATCCAGTTCATGGTTGTCCCAAATGTGCTTTTCAAAAGTCAACTGGACTTTCTTGGGGTTTTTTTTTTTTCTTTGAAAAGGTTTCACTTCTCATCCAAGCAGCTCTTCAGTTCTGGCTGAATGGTTTCCCCACCATTCAGCCAGAACTGAAGAAGCTTCTTGGATGAGAAGTAAAATGTTTTCAAAGAAAAAAAAAACCCAAGAAAATCCAGTTGCTTTTTTAAAAGCACATTTGGGATTATCCTTTTTTTAAAGAAGCCATTTATTTTCCATAAAATTGAAAGAGAATAATTTTAGCCCAGTAGTATATTTGATGGCTACAAATTTTTTGCTCTTTTACCATGATTTACCTCTCTGACTATATTTTTAAATATTGGTCTAGATATTTATAACCCATTTTTCAAGGTTCATATTTTCACAAGGTTGCTCATAATCTAGCTATGTTCACCTAATACAGTACAGTTGGAAATTGTAATATATACCATTGTAAAAAGCAGACCTATAACATTATTCACTTTGCTGTAAGCTCTTCAGATCTGGCACTTTTCTTTTGCTCTTGGTTTAGTTAGCAGAAAGTATGAACTTTGATGGCAAACTTTGATGCATAAATAAATTATTCTATTCCACCTGTGGGGGCCATTCCAAGTCCCCAAATGTTTGTGTTGTTTCTTACCTGGTATTTTAAGAAATTAAGCCATGTCTGGAAGATGACATTCCAAAACTATATCCCACAATTCCTAGAAGACCTACCCCTGTATTTCCTCTGCATTTCTTTGAAATATTCTTAGTCACCAGGACCAAGGAGCAGACATGCCTTCTGCTTCCTGCTCAAACATGTTCTTCAGAAAACAGCCCAAACTTCCACCCCAGTTTGCATTCCTGTGAATTCATGCCAAGAGTTGCTCGGACAGACAAGGTTTATTGTCTCTATCCGTCCTATATGTCCCCAGCCCTTTCGGATGAATCATATGTTGAGCATGTGCTTACATCCTCACCCCTCCCAAGCTTTCTTTTTTATGTGTCTATATTGCAACCTTTTTGGGAAAATTATCTATGAGGGGCAGTTTCATAGAGTTTGACTTCTCTCCTGTATCATGAATAATATTAAACGTGTGCAACAAAACCTAAGACGCAGCAAAACAATATTCTTGGATTCAACCTGCAACCCCCTTCATCAAATTTTGCACTCTTTTATTGGTGCTACAGTCTCTTTCCACTTAGCATTTATACCATATTTTTAAATTAACAGTTTCAACATAGTTTGCATACCTTATACTAGGGTGAAATCCACTTACCTTTGCTACCGGTTCGCAAATGGGAGCACACGCGACACCTCTGCATAGGCATATCAAAAATGGGACATGATGACATCCGGGCAGATTATACTCTTTTACACTTGTAGCTCCAAGGCTCTATCCCTATACTAATATATAAAGCTAAAGCTGAGAGAGTCGCTTTTAGAAATTGAATATGTTTTCATTGCTGAAAACAGAGCTGAACCTAAGGCATGGTGTCTCAAAGCTCATATCTTCAATCACTAGATAATACATAATCTATACTATATTATCTCCATAATCCACAACTATGCTGTCTCATATACAGATCTAGCAACTTAAATAAAGTACATGAATCCAGACAAACAGATATTTAGAAGAATGAATTTAGAATTTAGCTAATATTTCTAACTTGATTTATTTATTTCTTGGGTCGGTTGGTTAGAGATAGGAGGGATCCAGAAATTATTCAGTGATATTAAAAAAAAGGAAATTTTCTTTAAGTGCCTGTTTTCCTGCCATCATGTCATAACTTACAAAACAGCCATTGCCCCTGGCATCTCGACAATAACACTTGTATAGAACAGTGCTTGGCAGTTTTAAACTATGGTATTTCAACTTCCAGAATTCCACAGCCAGCATGGGGAGTCCACACAGTTTATATCTGTCAAAGTTGAGAAACAGTAGTATAGAGAGTGGTACAAAAGAATATAGAAATGTAAGGGAATGACATCAGTTAGTGTTCCATTCTTTCTGTGAAGAAGGGAATAAAGGCAGCTTATAAAGTAAATAAAATGAACCTTAACTTCAAGTTGGGGTTGCAGGGGATGTAACTGACAGTGCTCCTCAGCTAAATTTGTTATTTCCCTTTGATTGATTATATGTCATCAAAATTGTATCAACTCTTAGCAACAATATTGATGGCATCATTTGTCCCAAACCTGGTCTTTCCAGGTCCATCCACCTTGTTACTGTCCATCATCTTTTTCCTTTCCCAGCCCTGTGTACTTCTCAAGGGAGTTGGGTCTTTGTGTAATATATAGCTAACACCCTAGAAGATAGGCTCAAGATGGATCTCGACAGACTTGAACACTGGGCCCTATCTAACAAAATGAAATTCAATGTAAAGTAAAATCCTACACTGAGACAAGAAAAACCAAAAGTACATATATAGACTGGGTAAAACCAGGCTTAACGGCAGTGACTGTGAGAGGGATCTTGGAGTCTTAGTGGACAACCAGCTAAATATGAGCCAGCAGTGTGCAGCGGCAACCAAAAAAGCCAATGCAATCCTAAACTGCATTAATAGAGGGATACAATCAAGATCAAGTGAGGTACTAATATCATTCTATAAATCCCTAGTAAAACCACATCTAGAGTATTGCATCCAGTTTTGGTCACCACACTATAAAAAAGATGTTGACACTCTAGAAAAAGTGCAGAAAAGAGCAACCAGGATGATTAGGGGACTGGAGACTAAAACATACAGTATGAAGAACGGTTACATGAACTGAGCATGGCTAGTCTAGTGAAGAGAAAGACCAGGGGAGACATGATAGCAGTGTTCCAATCGTTGAGGGGCTGCCACAACGAGGAAGGGGTCAAGCTATTTTCCAAAGCACCTGTAGGCCAGACAAGGAATAATGGATGGAAACTGACCAAGAAGAGATTCAACCTAGAAATAAGGAGAAATTTTCTGACAGTGAGAGCAATGAAGCAGTGGAACAGCTTGCCTTCGAAAGTTGTGGGAGCTTCATCACTGGAGACTTTCAAGAAGAGATTGGGCTGCTATTTGTCAGAAATGGTGTAGGGTCTCCTGCTTGGGCGGGGGATTGGACTAGATGACCTACAAGTCCCTTCCAACTCTGTTAATCTGAATGAATGAATTTTAATATGACCTAAATGTAATAATTTGGTCATTTGTGCCTTGAGTCAGATTCTGGATTGATCTACCCTATGATCCATTTATTTGTTTTCTTAGCTGTCCACAGCATTCTCCACCAATAAAGTCCAAATGTACCAATACTCCTCCAATCCTGAATATCACATTCTCTTTCCATTGGTTTCTGCAAAGTGTGGAAATTCCCCAAATGATGGTAAATATCAAGTAGAGTGAGGCGCCGCTTCAGGCATTCCAAGGTGGTTGCGTATAAAAGGCAAGCCAGTACTAATTATTTCATTATGGTTAAACATTTATCACCAGAAAGATACCATTCTGGGATGGACTGCCTCAGATGTCAAAATAACTATTCTGGTACTGATGCCCTATGGCTTGTGGAGAGACCGTTTCTTCATTCAACCCTCATGGCCCCCACCCTCTAGAACAGTATTAATCCAAAAGGGCTACACCGTCTCTGCTAAGGTTCCAGAAAACTCTTAAAACCTGGCTTGGTTACAGGCCTGGGACTGGTGAAGTATTGCATCGTTTTCTTCGTTTTATATTGTTTCTAAGATTATTTTAGTCTGGGCTGTCAATATGGTTTTATCTGTTTGTAAACTACCCAGAGTCCATTGCAGTTGTGCACCTATCATAAACAAAGAAATATAATAAACAAACAAACAAATAAACTAGGGAGTACACCAGTGGTGAGTTTCAAAAACTTTTACTACCGGTTCTGTGGGTGTGGCTTGGTGGGTGTGGCATGGCTTGGTGGGTGTGGCATGGGAAGGATACTGTAAAATCTCCATTCCCATCTCACTCCAGGGGAAGGTTACTGCAAAATCCCCATTTCCTCCCAATCAGCTGGGACTCAGGAGGCAGAGAATAGATGGGGGCAGGGCCAGTCAGAACGTTTACTACCGGTTCTCCAAACTACTCAAAATTTCCACTACCGGTTCTCCAGAACTGGTGCTGAAACCCACCTCTGGAGTACACCTTGAGTTAGCTCTGACTATTCTTACTTAATCTGATGTGGAAAAATGCTTGCCCCGTCCCCTCCCCCCAAAAGAACAAATTTGTAATGAAATGCTAAGATTCTTCCATAAAATATGGGATGTTTCTCAACCCTGGCAACTTTAAGATGGGAGGACTTGAACTTCCCAGCCAGTTACTCTCTTTACTAGGGAAATTCTGGGAGGTGAAGTCCATACATTTTAAAGTTGTCAAGGTTGAGAAACACTGCTGCAGGGTATGTGTGAATCTGCTCTTTTTGTATTGCCCAATCATTTCTCCCCTGGACAACAGCTTCTCCAGGAACATTATGGCATAGTATTAAATGTGCCAATAAAAGTGGGCAAGCTAACAACTTCCTGGCACAGCTCTACGGCAATAGCTTCACCTGTTACATTCCTGTCTACAATCAACAAAAAGCTTGTGGCATTGCCAGGAAGTGGCTGGAGTGCTTTATTTAGACTCCAGGCTCTTTTGCTCAACGATAACTTTGTTTTACCAGGACCCATTACTACTTTTGCACCATAAAGTAGGCTAATGAGGAGCCTCTTTGTTTATCTAACTTAACGGCCAGTTTCTAGGAAGAAAAAGAGTTCAGTTCATCTTTCGCACACATAAACACACACAACATACAGTCTATGAACCTCTGTGCACCTGCTGTATTGGACAGCCTACCTTTGTTTTAAACCAAGGTCATGAAATGAATTAGTTCTTTATAGCCAGTTTCTCAGAAAGTGTCTTGGAAGAAATACTTTGCCCAAAAAACCCCACTTAGAATATGCAAGATTCTTTTTTGGGGAACAGAAAGGGAAGCAGTGTTATACAGCCATTGTGACTCACTTATAACTATATTTTTTCTCTAATATCTTTTTAAAGCCATTCAAGTCATGTTGACCATAGTTAGGTCTTTTGGGGCTTATCTAGCTTGATAGAGACTGAATTACGCCAAAACATTGTACTTATTGTAAGTAAGTAAACAATAAATGAGTAAACTTCACATGCTGTGGCATTGTGCACATATATAGGTAAAGGTAAAGGTTCCCCTTGCACATATGTACTAGTTGTTCCTGACTCTAGGGGGCAGTGCTCATCTCCGTTTCAAAGCCGAAGAGCCAGCACTGTCCAAAGACGTCTCTGTGGTCATGTGGCTGGCATGACTAAATGCCAAAGGTGCACGGAACGCTGTTACCTTCCCACCAAAGGTGGTCCCTATTTTTCCACTTGCATTTTTTACGTGCTTTCGGACTGCTAGATTGGCAGAAGCTGGGACAAGTAACGGGAGCTCACCCCGTTACGCAGCACTAGGGATTCGAACTGCTGAACTGCTGACCTTTCGATCGACAAGCTCAGCGTCTTAGCCACTGAGCCACCACGTCCCTACAGCACATATATACAAAAGGTATATTTTCATATACCTTGCTTTTGTCATTATGACAAAATTATCAGGATTCTTCAGTTGCTGCTCATACAATGTCCTTTCTGATGTGTACATGCATCTGCATAGCATACACAAAAATACACTATCTGGAGGTTATGATCAAGAAAGCCAAAATGGCAGCCGAAGTAGCAAGTGAAACTCTGTCTCTTTTTATACGTATCACATTAATAAGTGCCACATTGGGTGGCACTTCAATCACACTGTCATGGTTGCCATCTTGACTTTTTTCACCGTCCTCTGGACACCCCTCTATACTGAACAAACTTGCCAACTGCTCGTTTTTTTGCCAAGAATCTGAGTGTGAATTTAGCCTATGCATTTTGCCAATGATTTGTGTTTGTGGTTCAATCTGACAGGGTTGATGCATTCTGGATCCTTTTGATTAAGAAATCTGCTAAGACTGCTTGCCTTCTCTGTTATGGTACCTGCCCTCTAGAATGAACTTCCTTCAAACTTCCAGATGACTCAATACCCTTCCCTCCAGGGGTGAAATGCTCCCAGTTCGGACCGGCTCGGGCGAGTAGGTAGCGATGGCAGCGGGCAGTTCGGAGAACCGATAGCAAAAATCCCTGCCCCCGCCCCCCATGCCCAGCTGAGCCGCGCGATCATCAGAGCCTTTTTTTTCTTTTAAATGGCTCTGACGATCCAAGCTCTGACGATCCCAGCTGAGTTGCCTGCTAACCGCTAGCAAAAATCCCCCCCCTCCAGCCTCCAGTTTACTTACCTTAGCTGCTGGTCGCAACGCCTGCCTTGCTTCGCTTGCTGTAATACCTGCAATCCATTGCATCAGCAAGCAATTGAATCTCCCTGCCTACAATCAAGCTCATCGGTGAGCAGCTCTATCTGCCTGCCTGCCTTCCTGCCTGCCTTGTACCTTCTATTGCAGGGGTCTCCAAACTTGGCAACTTTAAGACTTGTGGACTTCAACTCTCAGCAAAGCTGGCTGAGGAATTCTGGGAGTTGAAGTCCACAAGTCTTAAAGTTGCCAAGGTTGGAGACCCCTGTTCTATTGGTTAAGTTTTTTTCCCCTTTGGGAGCTTTAAAAAAAATAGTTGTTTGGGGGTTTTTTTAGTTGTTCTTTTTTTTTAGACCTAGCCATTTAAAGTTTAGGAAGTTTTAAATTTAGCTGCTTTTATATAAAAATAAAAATAAAAATAAAATAATATTTGTGCAGCTTTCTGAGATTTAGTGTGTTTCTGTAATGTTTCACTCTAACTACACAAACACACAAAATCTCACAAAGCTGTATGTGGAATTTTGTGTTTGTAAAGTGTGAAAGTTGGTTTTTTGGGCTTTTTGTGGCTGTGTGAGGTTCCTGCTTGTTGCAGGGGCCATTTTGGGCTAGCACAGCTGCTTTTACATTGTGGGTGAGCCAGTTGTGTTGTGTTGTGTTGTGTTGTGTTGTGTTGTGGGTGTATAAAGTGTGAAAGTTGTTTTTTTTGGGCTTTTTGTGACTGTGTGAGGTTCCTGCTTGTTGCAGGGGCCATTTTGGGTCTAGCACAGCTGCTTTTACATTGTGGGTGAGCCAGTTGTGTTGTGTTGTGTTTTGTAGGTTAAAAAAGGGCAAAGAAGTGACATTGACTTGGCCACACCCACCCAGTCACCTTACCATCAAGCTCCACCCACTAATTAAGCCATGCCCACAGAACCAGTAGCAAAAATTTTTAGATTTCACCCCTGCTTCCCCCCTACCCCCAGAGGGTATTCCACAAAATCCTAAAGATTTGGCTTCTCTCACAGGCTTTAGAGGAGGTTGTTTGAATGTCTGTTTTGGTTGACATACATAATATGTATGCTGTTGACCAGATTCTCTGTCTTGTTTAGAGAGATGAGAAAGAAAAAGAATGAGAGGAGCGGGGAAGGGAAGGGAAGGGAAGGGAAGGGAAGGGAAGGGAAGGGAAGGGAAGGGAAGGGAAGGGAAGGGTAGCATTTGGTTCTTTTGTTTTTAATGTCACGAGCTGTCCAGAATTGATTGGAGCTGTTATGGCATTTAAGTGTATAAGTAAATTAACCATAACATTGGGTTATTTGAATAAATGATGACTAATAGCCATTCTTTCATTCATTCTATTTATATCCTGCTAAACCAAAAGACATGAAGCAAGAATGTTTTCCTCAATGTGCAAACATTTCCTACATCTGTCACTATAATACCCATCGGAAGGAATCCTTTTGGAATTCAGCCCATTTTTATTCTAATCATCTTCACTAATCTGAAGTCAAACATGGCCACCATATTGCTCATTCCTGACTTCGGATCTGTTATGAACAAGTTAAAGAGCAATAATCAATATATTCTATCTACACTGTTCTTCCTAATCTTATAATCAGTTCCTGTTTCATAGAAAGGTCAGCAATTCTATCAGCTACATTCATTCAGAAGACTTCGTTGAAGCTGCATGTCAGCAATCTTTTGAAAACCTTGTCTCTGTTCACACTTCATATGATGACACATACAATATGGTTTGTTTGGCTTTGACCTGTTCCATAACTCAGCCATTGTGGCTTGCAAATCTTGACTGATGACTCAGCATTCTGGGTAAACTCAGTTAGCTGTTGCTTATTCAATAAACTATGATTAAACAAATTATGACTCAGTGCAATGTGTGAAAGTAGGTTCCAAGTTGAAAACCATTCTTATCTACATGCTAATTGAAAACTATCCTAATTAAAAAAGTATTTCCTACTGCATAGATCTTTCTCAGCATAGTTTGTACCTTGAGATCAGAGATGGGTAATCTGCATTTCATGAGCTGCATATACTCCCCATGGCTATCAAGCTGGCCAGCTTCTATTAGTTCATTGGTGCTTCCTAAATTCCTTTTCAGGAAATTCTTCTTCCCTACCCCACCCTTATTTAGGGATTCATGGCACTGCATTGACTAAGGACAGAACTTGAGTCTAGCAGCAGTAGATAGAGTCTGCTGGCTCTATCAAGACAGCAATAATTGCACTATGTATTCATTATACAGTATTTTGATTTCAAAGGGCTTTCAAGAATTTTTGGTCTGCACATTATGCTGGCGGTGCTTTATATTTTTGTTCTAGTTTTTTTTTAATGCATTTAAACACTACAGAAACCAAAGCCAGTACCAAGAAAGGGGTTGCATTTTTCAGAGAGCGCACTGCAGAACTGACATTGCATGCCGTGAGAAACTGTGTGTAACAGAGCCTCAAGCAAGAATGCTTAGCTGTACTATTTTAGTTTCCTCATCTGTTGCATCACACCTGACCAAGTATTTTATTTCATAGCTGCCATTGTTCATCAGTAATGAAAGTTACACTGTAAATTTGTTTTTTTTTTTCTGTTCTCTGGAAAACTCGTACAAAAGGATTGTTTCAGCATCTCTGTATCTCTCATTTTAAACAAGAAACATTTCATTGAGTGAAGTGAAATTCTGGAGAATCTTGAGCCTTCAGAGTTGCCAACCCTAAGCTAGGCAGAACAAGCTGAGTAAGATCCACAACCTGTTTCATACAAACTTCTCCCCAAGAAGTTCTGAGTGCTTTGCATTTTGTGGAACCAACCCAACATGAATGAAATTAATGATGAGAGATATAAGGTAAGCAGTTAATATTCTGCTTATTTTTAATAAATATATTTTAATTTATATATCACAGAAGTTGTCAAATTATGGGATAAAATAATTACCTACTGTTAGTTGTGTAGGCAAAGTGCAGAGCAAAGCCAGAGTTTGGTGGGATTTCTGCTTTGCCTGTGCTGATCTCATAAAGTTTTCTTTTTAAAAAATGTAACCCCATCTCCCATTTGTTCAGAATCCCTTGAGTGTCCTACTCCACAATTTAAGAACTTCTGTTTTTACTCATGGTTTGCTCAATTATGGTTTATTAAATGAATCATGTTTGGCTGGCTCCAAGGCCATGATTTATGAGCCCCAAAGGCTGGGTTCATATATGTTGTGTTAAGCTGCAAAAGGGTACCTTCACTTTGCAGTTTAGCATATTTATGTTCTTAGCATAAGGAAGCAGCCTAGATTCCTATTTCCATTTTAATAGACTTCTTATCTAACCAGAATCCAAAGTCCTGAATTTTGGAGCCTTGTAAATGAAAAATTACACCATTTATATGAAGACTTTTAAATCCATGGTACTGTACTAATTCTTTTGAATGGCCTTTAAAAGCAATGACAGTTTTGACGAGAAGAGCTTTTATTTGAAGCTGAGGGAAACCTCAGTCGGGAGGTCCACTTTACAGATTAACAGAGTTTGAAAGGACCTTATAGGTCATTTAGTCCAACCCCCCACTCAAGCAGGACAGCTACACCATTTCTGACAAATGGCAGTCAAATCTCTTCTTGAAAGTCTCAAGTGATGAAGCCCCCACAACTTCCAAAGGCAAGCTGTTCCATTCATTGATTGTTCTCACTGTCAGAAAGTTCCTCCTCATTTCTAGGTTGAATCTCTCCTTGGTCAGTTTCCATCCATTATTCCTTGTTTGGCCTTTAGGTGCTTTGGAACATAGCTTGACCCGCTCCATTCTGTGGCAGTCCTTCAAAGATTGGAAGACTGCTATCATGTCTGCCCTGGTCCTTCTCTTCACTAGACTAGCCATGCCTGGTTCCTGTAACAATTCTTCATATGTTTTAATCTCCAGTCCCCTAATCATCCTGGTTGCTCTCCTCTGCACTTTTTCTAGAGTCTCAACATCCTTTTTATAGTGTGGTGACCAAAACTGGATGCAGTATTCTAGGTGTAGTCTTACTAGGGCTTTATAGAGTGGTATTAGTACCTCACTTGATCTTGATTGTATCCCTCTGTTAATGCAATTTAGGATTGCATTGGCTTTTTTGGCTGCCGCTGCACACTGTTGGCTCATATTTAGCTTGTTGTCCACTAAGACTCCAAGATCCCTCTCACAGTCACTGCCATTAAGCCTGGTTTCACCCAGTTTATATGTGTAGTTTTGGTTTTTCTTACTTAAATGTAGGACTTTACTTTTCTCTACATTGAATTTCATTTTGTTAGATAGGGCCTAGTGTTCAAGTCTGTCAAGATCCATCTGGATCTTGAGCCTATTTTCTAGGGTGTTAGCTATTCCTGTCATAAGTCATAAGTTTATTTGTCAAGCATATATAAGATAACAGGTAAAAGTATAAACATAATTTGAATACATGAAAATAAGTAAGTAAAAAGGAATATTAGGACAGGGACGGTAGGCACATTGGTGCACTTATGCCAGCTTAGTATCATCTGCAAATTTGGTAAGTTCCCCTTCTATTCCCTCATCTAAGTCATTTATGAAGATATTCAAGAGTACTGGGCCTAAGATGGAACCTTGTGGCACCCCACTGCTTACTTCTCTCCATGTAGACTTAGACCCATTAAGGACTACTCGTTGAGTATGGTTTGTCAGCCAGTTGCGAATCCATCTGGTGGATGGATTCTATCTATCCCACATTTTTCTAGCTTACGAAGAAGTAGGTTGTGGTCTACTTTGTCAAATGCCTTGCTGAAATCTAAGTATATTATGTCCACTTGTATTCACACCTTCCTTGCATCAATGTTTTCAAAGGTCAATATATTAGTTTTGTAGAAATTATCATTC
This sequence comes from Pituophis catenifer annectens, assembly GCF_029215685.1. Lineage (NCBI taxonomy): Eukaryota > Metazoa > Chordata > Lepidosauria > Squamata > Colubridae > Pituophis > Pituophis catenifer. Next base: position 317,555,216 of record NW_027256881.1, on the reverse strand, counting down.
AACTGGCTTTGTAATTTAATTTATACTGCAAATGAGATACTGCTTGGAAATGCTTTAAAAACTGAAAATACCTTAAATGTAACACTTTTACATATTGTTTTTGTAAGGGGAGCTAGTCACTAAGTAGAACTAATGCCTTTATCTTACATAGAACTTTTGCAACTCGATCAGACTTCCATGTTGAGGTACCCCTCTCTCTGATCTTCCAGTGAGAGGAAACGCCTCCCACATTAGCCTCTGCCTCCACATTTCAAGGTTTCTATGCATAATTTTGTCAGGATTTTGAATGGCTGCTGCCTATTAATACAGTCCCAAATCCAGTGTCAAGTCAGGAAAAGAAAATTCATAAAAAGAAAATTCAGCAAAATTATTATCCAAACCTAAATATAAAATAAAAAGTATACTGTTTTAAAAACTTCAACAACAATCACAATCTGTTGTTGTTGCTGTTGTTTTTACTTTTAAAAGGAAACAAAAGAAATGTCTAAGGAAAGGGTCAGCAATACAACGGGATTTTCTACTTAGCCACACTAAGAAGGAGAGAATAATGGAGATTTCATTGATTTCCTTCTCTCCACCACCACCCCTTCACTTACTGTAAAGTAAATTAGAGGAAGGCTGTGTAACAGGAAACTTAATGCTCTTCATAGGAGCTATATTTAGGCAGATTCACTGACACGATACTGCAGAATAAAATAAACACGCTGATGGAGATGGCCACTCTTTTGGGACTCTCAGCTTCATCATCATGGCCCTTAACAGCTAAACAAATTATTCTGCAGGCATCCATATAATTGTTGTTATAAAAAGATATAGTCATGAAGCATATAGTGCAGCTATGTCAATAGACACTTTAGACATCAGAAAATCCTTGCAATGAATGCTAAATTTAATTAATACTATTATCTAAGAAAGATAGCACACTGCAAGATCAGGCCACTCATAATTATAATTTAAGATGCACTCTTCTAAAGTTATATTTGGTGCCTAAACAAACTTCAAGTTCACATGCTTTTGACACAGCTTCCTATTTACAAACTGTAGATTGTAAATTTATTTACAAACTTTAAAGAGTAAATGGCCATTTTCTTGAAATATTTAAACACTGAACTCTAAGAAAGATTTCAGTTGTTATCTGCAGAAATCCATCAACATTAAAACTAGTTACTGAGTAGTCTAATATGTGATGTACTGTATGTTGTGTGAGAACATAAATGTAAGAAAATGTGCAGATATGGGCTCAATACCAGGTCTGTTCTAAACACATAACTGAATTGAAATGCAGCACACATTTTATTTTAGCAGTTTGACTCACAGGCCTTACCTATTCAGAACTTGTATATTTGTATCCAAGCATAGGAACTTGGGGTGTGGAAATGAACAAAAAAGCCTATAGTATTCCAGGCTTTAATGAAATACTTAACAGCATGTAGTCGCTCATGTTTCCAACAGCCATCCAGAGAAAGACTTTTATACGCAAGTGAGAGCCATAATTTATTACCCTTTCATCGGATTCAACATTTGCCTCCTGCGCGATGATAATACCTTTTCTCCTGTTAGAATTGTTGGTGTTCTCAGAGAAGGTAAGCTGGGATGGCTTCAACATGTGAGTCAAATTGCATATTCCAGGCGTACCTAGAATAAAATTCACAGAAGGATGGTGAGCTAACTCAACAGAGTTCAGAAAAAAAAATTGGAAATTCTATTGAGGCTGTGTGTGCCAATAGAATCCTGGAACTCTGCTGATTCGAAAACCATTCAGAGAACATTTTTCCTTAGTTGCTTTTAACAGAAAGATACATTGCCAGGTGTCCACTATTGGAGTGGACAGTCTGCTTTTTTCACATTATGTTCACTATTTTTTTCACAAAATAGTGGACATTTTTTTTATTCAAAAGCTTTATGATGAAATGGTACGTAATCTAAAACTGTACAGTCTAAGAGAATAAGGATAGGAGAATCGCGTTTTGTCTTTTTTTTCATAAGTTAGAATGAGACAAAGATCGAATATCCATTGAACTCGATTCTCCGAAAAAATTAATGAGATTAAAATAAAAAAATATTATAAAATTATGTACAGTTCATATTTTTAAAATGTATTGTAGCTTGTGTCGACTGACCTAAAATGGCGTGTTAAAATGTTTGTAAGAAAATATATAATTTAATTGTAAAAATTTTTTAAATTTTTTTACTACTTAACACCCCCCCCCCCCCCCCCCCCGCTTGTCCACTATTTTTTGGAAGCAGACCTGGAAACCCTACGATATGTGTGTCAGCTCAGCATGTACCTTGTCTTCTCCCAAGGATGTCTGCAGATTGTGGCTGTACCCAAAAAAGCAAGCTGACCCACAATCATGACACCTTTTAACATTTTTTAAAACATGTTACTAATGTATGATTGTAGTGGACATCTTTACTTTCGTAAGCCCCAGGGGCACCCCTCCTCCCTACTGTGGGAATTTTTTAGCAGTAGATAGAAGAGAATTGGGCTGTCTTTGTTTTGCTATCTTATCTCACTTAGCTCTTATAGCGCTATACTTATTTCTCAATTTCCTATTGTTCTATTTCCCATTTATATTGTAATCTACTTCACTTTTACACTTATTGTTTATTATCAGTTTCCATGTCTCCTATTATCTTTCTCTTTGTCATTTTTCCTTCCATTTTTGCAGTCAACTAGTTCCTGCAGCCACCAATTGGCCTTTATCAGTAGCTTAGCCAGCCTGCCTGTCTAATGGGACAGAGAAGAGATCATGGCCCTTTCCTTTCCACCTCCCAATCCTAAGTAATGCCAACCTTCCCTGCCATAATTGTCTTTTGTTAATGGCAACCACTGAAATCTTAGCATCCTTTGGCTAGTGTTCACTGTCTTTGATCATATGCAGGCACTTCTCCTGCCTCTGATGATGGGTTTGTCTAGAATGGCTGTGGAATAATATGGGTGGGGAGGGGGAGAGATGAAAACTGCCAGAATCTGGGCTGTTGGCACTTCTTTGCTTCTCCAGTCCAGCAACTGGTCTGTCTCTGGCCAAAGTGGGCTACTGCTCCACTTTGTCTCTGCTTTCTGATTTCCACAACTGCTCCACGGCTGACAATGCTCTCTATACTGGATTCCTCTGGCTTTGCCACCACTCCCTATGCCTAAACTCTGCCAGAGTGTAGTGGCACTGTGGCTCTTCTGCCATAGCTGTGCATATTTGCGCTTTGGCATCTTCACTGACACAGCCTTCCCTCCCCCATCAAATAGTCACTCCCACCAAAAGCAAGACAACCATGTTCCTGTTTATAAGGGCCAGCTCCTTCCTTTCCCTTCAAGAAAATAAACACGTACATGCAGGCTGTTTGGCCTTTTTGGTCATCCTATTACACTATGATTATGCAATATGGGATGCCTTCTCTTAGAAAAGTGTGATTGGAACATTCATTATTCTTTCCTTACCTGCTTTCAGAAGCTCTCAAGCCTTCTGATGATAGGTAATCGTTTTTTTGTATGCTGTAGCACTCAGCACTGACCTCTCCATGATCTCTGCTGATTCCAGGAAGACTCATGCAAGAAATCCACTGGGAGAAGCAAAGGTTTTCTGCCCTTTTTTTCCTACAGGATTCTAACAGCAGACAAAGCAGAGAGATCATAGCGGCCGAAGCTCAAACTCAGTTTCCTGTGGTGTGCAGTCGGCACAGGAAGGGTCAAGCACAGAACTATTGTCTCTGTGTCGCTATACATGTTTGGGGCGAAAAATGACTTTCTGGAATGCAGCAAATTTTATGCATAAAGGAAAAAAGATGGAAAGTAGCCTGCATAATAACCTCCTCCTCCCCCAAGAAAAAGTTGGAAACAGTATTCGGCGGTGATGATCTTAGCAACATTAGAATACATAGCAGGAGCTCCAGGGGTTTTTGTTTTAGGCAATTTATTTGAAATTGCTAGTTGTGGCTGTCTTTGCTGCCCCCCACCCGATAGCCTTCCTTTTCTGTCTCTCCTCCGTCCCCCCCCACCGCTGCTCCCCCACTCCCCCACAATCGAGCCATTCTCTTTTTTCTACCCAAGGAAACCAGGAAACCACACATTTAACAGTGCAACTCTTTAACTGTCCATCTCTGAATGACAGTCGCTCTCTACGTCTTAAAGAGTAGCTTCCCACAGCTCTGTTGCATGAAATCTCTTGAGAAGGGAGGAAGCTAATGCCAGAGATAGAAACATGGACCTGTCCAAAACACATGGCTCTGCCACGGAGCTGGGCTTGTTTTCATTGTCAAGCTTCTGAGTGTTATAAGCATATCGCTCACAATCTGCACATATATCCCATATATCGTAAAATTCTACATTTCCAATTGACATTATAGTTTGGGCTGCAGTCCAGTTTGAGCTTTGCGTTTTGTCTGAGCTTTGAATCATACTAAAAAGCTTGACGTAGCTTACTGGTCAGTAAGGTTGTTTTTGCTCAATGATATCTGTGTGGCTGCCATGGGATCGTGGGCAATAGCATAGACACCTATTACAATCCGTATTGACATAATAATGACAAATGTGACTTGATATCATCATTCTAATGACACCTTCAATTCAATTCAAATCCTTATTGTCAGTGCACAACATATGTGCAATGAGATTAGTTGAGCACCCCCCCCCAACACAATACAACTCACAGTGAAGACAGAAAATCCCTAACCCAATAAATCATATTAACAAAACACCCAGTCCTATTGCACCAGTGTGAACATGTTATATATTGCACCAGCCCTGCAGTCCATCATACTACATAGTTATGATGTTATTTCTCATTTAGGAGTCTGACAGCCCACGGATAAAAACTGTTCTTCAGCCTGTTTGTATGGCTGGCTATACTTCTATATCTCCTTCCCGATGGTAGGAGAGTAAAGAAGTGATGACCAAGGTAAGAGTTGTCTTAATTAATTAATTAAGTACCTTAATGTACTTGTGTTGTGACATCTGATGCAAGTACATAAACTGTCATTTAAGCACACATGTATTGTCATTTCCCTCTCCCCATGAACACTCATGGACAATAAGGATGTGGGCATCAGGCTCAGAACTTACAGACGTGGCTGCTCTCCCTCTCGCAGGTTCAATCACTCAGGAAGCAAGCTGGCTCTTTCTTTCAGTGTCTGTAGACTCTGAACAATTTGCCTACAATCTTTTGGTGCTCTAAAAGTAATCATACGTGATTTGAATTCATCTATGAATTATAATCACAAGTCAAAACACAGTAAATAAAAACACCTTTTAACCGGTATTTAAAAAGCAGCAAGGATGTTGACTCTGGATTAAACTCATTCATCTGCAAACTGCAGGAAACAATGGAAAAACTGCAGCTCCTGCTATTGTAATCATTTAAGAACTAAACAACTCAAGAAAGAGTTAATGTCCCATTTTCTTCTTGATGAAATGAACCAGCTTGTAGAAAGAGGGAGGTAGAAAGCATGAACCTTCTGTTTAAAATTATAGTTGTAAGCAAAGGGTACATCAAGCAGGCCATATTAGGCAAAGTGCAATCTTTTCTTGTAAAAAGTCTGGAGAAAAGTAGCTCTGCTGACCCCATTTGTAATCAGTCCACTCATATATTTGGGATAAGGAAAACAGCTACAGATGTCAGGAGAAGAGAATACCCCCATCCTTCTGGGTCTCCCAAGGGGTCTGGAGAGGGACCAGCAGGGTTACCACTTTTGCTAGTTACAAGAGATTTAAATCTTTTTTTAAATCAAATGCACGAGTCGCTTTTTAGCTATAGTTTCAATATGCCAAAACTGACACTTTGACTTTTTAGTACAAAACAATGCTTTCATCATTTCTGACAGCAAGAAAAAACCTAATTCAGCAACGAGCTCCTTGGTGATACACTGGAAAATAAAAACAGTTTGAACTGGGGTTGATGAACAAAGTAAAAAGTCAGCAGTTCTCCCAGTAAGGGATTCTTTTTTAAAAGAAAAAAAATCTTCTTTATAGTCTTGCCATTTTTAATTGTGGTCTGGTATTGTGATTGAAAATTGAATTTCAGTTTCAGTTGTACAGTGATCACATAGAAGTTTTAAACATATCATTTAATTGGTCAGCATTGGCGTAATTTTTTAATTTGTATTTATTATTTTATTTTACATCCCACTTTTCCTTCACGAACTCTGGATGTTTCTCAAAGCATCATCAAGTGAGGAAGGTTGAGTTGGAATAGGATGACTTGCTACCAAAGCTGGTTGTCTCCATGTTTGCTCCAATTCTTAATGTGGTTTGAATGCAATGATATTAACAGCTACCAAATGACTTCAGCCATATTTTGTAGAGGTTAAATAGGGTCCCATATTTTTCCAGGCTACCCAAGATATGGTTCAGCAAGAACATGAAATAATCCATCCTGGTCTTTATGCTAGGTCTAATAATAAGCCTAATAATAAGCCCATCATAATCATAAAGTCTAAGAGCTAAGGATGTTGGCTTCAAGAGCTTAGTCCATTGTTGGTTGTCTTCAGCTGACAAGCTGAGCTGAAATACTCAGCATGCCAGCCCTTTGGGCTGTAGCCAAGATCAAAGAAACAGCTGCCTGCTGAATCAGCATCTGTTATCTAAAACACGCTGCCTGTGTCTCATTGCTACATCTGCTCAACGAGAGTGCTTCTAAGTTTTGTTCTGTTTATGGCTTGACTAGAACATTCAGCAGAGATGGTTTACACACATTACAGACTTCTAATTGGAAGGAATGGGACAATTACACATGGGTATTTTCTTACTGCACTTATACTTTGCAATGCATGTTTCAGAAAGTTATCACCCTTCATAGACTGTCCAGTGCTTGTTTACCATACAAGAAACCATGTCAGTAATGGGCAGGCAACACATTCTAACTCCACATCAAAGCATGCTTGTTGCAGAAATTTTGCTATACAACTAAGCAATATAATATGGTTGCAAAACATTATAGTAAACTGCATTTCTGGTCCCCCTAGAAATGCTTCCAATTTTTGCCACACTAGTTAAACCGCAGATCAAATCTCAAGCTCTGTATTTTGTTCTGGACAATGGATATAAATAAATTGAATCGAAGCATAGCAAATTTTACAGAAATTGATTGAGTAAATAAGGAATGTTTTGCTTGTAAAAGAATACTTTTCTAATGTTTGAAGGGCTATTGGGTTTACACATTATGCTAAGATTGGGGGGTTTTTTGGCACAAATTAAGCTAAATGTGGGTTATTTGAAAAACAATTTTTAAATAAATAGTGGGGTAGTGGTTAAGTGGTCAGGCTAGAAACTGGAAGACTATGAGTTCACAGAGTCATGAAGCCAGTGGGTGACTTTGGGCCTGTCACTTATTCCCACGCCCTAGGAAGGAGACAATGACAAACCACTTCTGAAAAACTTTGCCAAGAAAACTGCAGGGACTTCTTCCAGGCAGTCTCTGAGAATCAGACACACTTACATTTATAACATCAATAATCTTCGCAATGATCCCCATCAAGCCAACCACATGCTCTTCTTGGAGGTATTTGCCTGCCTAACCTCTACAGGCCTGAGAGCATCATTTTCACATGTTTAAGAAAGCAGAATAATTGTGCTCACATGTGGGTGAGTCAACTGCGCATGTTCACTTGTTTAGAAAACCAGCATTTTTGTAGAGATGTATTTAATTCTTGTTTCAGCCAACCTGCCAGCAATCCTCTATGCCTCCCCTACTATGCATTATGAATGTGTGATTGTTTCATGGAGATAAACAATTGTCTGCTGCCTGTTCTTCATCTATCCAACATTCGCTCTCAAGCATATCGCTTTTAAGCCAGCCTGAAATGTACAAATAGCACATTAAAAAGTGACGACATAAACAAAAAGAAATAAGTCTTTCCTACTAAGATGTGAAAAAACATAAATTATCAGCCCTTTAAACAAATGGTAAAGACTGTCCATATTAGGCTTTAAAGCCTAATGTATGTATGTACACATCCCTTGTAAAAACCCTTCTATTCCAGGGACTCCTGATTTGTATATTTTTAACGTTTTTGTGCAGATTCAAGAGCCTGCAGCTAGAGTTTTACTGATATGCCTGCCTTCAAGGGAAAACTCTAGCTATACTTGTATGTGTTGATGTTGTAATCCAGACTGATTCCTAGAAGGACAGTTGCAAAGAGATGCTTTATATCTGGATTTCCTGGAAAACAGAAGAATTCAGCTTGCATTCATTCCTATCAATTCCTTAATGCAAGAGTGCCATTCTTAACTGATACAGATACAAATTTTTATTTGTTATTATTTTTCAGTTACTTTTATTTCCTGCTTTCTCTCTGGAAGTTCACAGTAGTACACAAGTCCCAGTCCAACATGTTAACTCCAGCCTGGCTGGAGAATTCTGGGAGTTGAAATCCACAAGTCTTAAAGCTGCCAAGTTTGAAGACCTCTGATCTAGATATTTGTCAGCTTTGTTTAATTTTAGGAGTCTTCTTTCTGTTTTTGCAGATCTCTCAACGTCCTGTTGTTAGGTGAGGATTTGGGAGTGTGTCCAGTTGATAAAATGGGGCAGGGAGTTTTTGTTCTTGTGAAGTCATCTTCACAATTGGACTTGTTCACTCTATCATACCTGCTATCTGGAAAGCTTACAATATAGTAATTTAATACCTGTGGGTAACTATTATAATTTTTCTTCAAACATCTCATTCAGAAGAGATTACCGTGATGCTCCTTATCTTTGGTACCTCCCAAAGAGTTTTGGAAATGTATAAATATATATTCAATCTCTACTACCCTGTTTCCCCCAAAATAAGACATCCCCTGATAATAAGCCCAATCGGGCTTTTGAGCGCATGGCAATAAGGCCAAGCGCTTATTTCAGGATCCAAAAAAATATAAGACAGGGTCTTATTTTTGGGGAAACACGGTAGGGACAAACAGTGGGGGCATTTTGAGGAAGAAAATTGGTTAGCAAAAGGAAATGGCTATTATATTTCATTTGGCAAGAGCATTTTTCTGCTTTTAAACCTCTGCTACAACTGTATATTTATGGAAGAAAAGGATGTGTGCCATTCTGACGTGAGTTTAGTGGACAGTCTTCACCTTTAAATGCAATATCTATTTTTTTCCCCACTGTAGTATCCTGGAAGTAATATCAAACTGAGCTTTTGTTGATTATTTGCCAATTATCTTACATTTTTCAGTTTCAATCTCTTTCTCAGATGAAGCTCCCCTAGGCAGTTTCAGTTATTCAGACCTACAGAAGGTAACTATTTGCACAATCCTGGCAGAGTCTATCTTTCTCCTCTTGGGAACTATTTCTGCCTGGTGTGTGTTTGATTATAACTGTTCATATTAGAATCTGTAGGATGCTGCATGGTTAACTTTTTTTTTTTTTTTGCTAGATTGAAAAAAATGGTGCATGTTTGGCAAAGTGGAATGAAGAAGATAATATCTGAAAACAATGTGTAAAATGGCAGGATGGAGGGGAAGAGACCACTGGAATAACCTTGGATAAGCTATTGGTGATTGCTCAGGACAGGTGAAGGGAGTGAAAGTTTGTCCACATAGTTGCAAATAGTTAAGTCCAACTCTGACACTAACTAACTAAAGCTGCATGAACAAAGTGGAACTTCCACTTATCACATAAACAGCAATTGTTTGTGAAAGTGTCTTTGCCATGACAGATTTGTCTCTAACAAAAGTGGCAGCGACAAATGCAAATGAGGGCTAATTAATGTTTTCCAGCAGTCATACTGGCAATGATAGTCTGGTATTCATGTCATTTCATTGCTGGTGACAGTGCTGCTAATGGAACTGAGTACAGATGGGTGGGATGCTTAGCAGAACCAGAAGATAAACCATGAAAAAGCATTTATCAGATTGAGAATCAGTTTCACAGGGTGCTGAGAAACAAATGCAAAGTACATGCTAGGGTGGGATGGCGTTGTTTGAGCTTGATTTGGGAGGGGGAAAAATCAGAACAGGGAGTTCTATCTAACAGAATTTATGACACTTGGTTATGTGAAACACCTTTACTGATTAAGCAGAATTCCCGTATGAAAAGATTCTGCCAAAACAGAACACCTGTTCCAGGAGAAAGGGACATATTATTGGCTTTTCCTGTGTTCTCTTCAGTCTGTTATGTTGCCTTGTTGCCACCTAAATCATTGTATGATTGTGTCATATTGGAGAGTTCACTTTAATTCATACTTAGGGATGGAAGATTCAAGCAGATTTCTCAAAAAATGGCAGGTATTTATTTGTGAGTCTGTTCCATTTATTTCCACATCATTTTATATATGTGCAAAAATGCATTTCTTACATATGTAAATCTTGAGCAGAGGCCTTAAGTCTCAATCTATATCCGTTTCATTGGTCTGGCCCATTCAATTTTTACATTAGTTTGTAAGCCACTTGTATATAACTCTTGAGCAAAAAAAATCACATTTTTTTTTAAAAAAGTCCAGGGGGTGCAAGCTGTGGGCAGTTTGCTCAAAAGATAGTTATACAGTAATTGCAACAAAACATGCACATTTGTATTCAGCAAAATGGTGGATTATGTTTCTGTTGATCTGATAATTTTATTTCTAAAATGCATCTCTTCAGGATAAGTTCCCCTGGAGCTAGGGAGTGGAAGGGCTGCATCTGGAATTAGAATAAACACCTTGCCTTCTTTTAAACTTGACAATAGGGATCATCCCTTAAGTGCTATTCAGTGATATTTGAAGGTTGTGTAGCCTTCAACTCCCAGAATTCTTCTCCAGCATGCTTGCCATACTTGCCAAGGTGAAAAAACGTTGTTCTAAGGCATTTAAAGTTCTGAACAGTTATAGGATTGATCTCTGTTCTCTCTAAGTAGCACACTTTCCTAAGGATATTATTATACCAAGGATACAGTATGTATTTGTGATCAATAAAACTGGAGATTCCGATCTAGATTAGAAGAAGCTTATTTTATACTTTTATTATCTACATGGACTGCCAAACATTATCAGAAACTGAACCTGTGAGCATTTGTATGCCAAGCAGGGGCTCTGTTATTGCAGAACAAATAGTTTCCAAAATAGAAATGCCTTCCACAATATTAACAGACACACCAATCTAGTCCTACCAACAATATGATTCAATCAGAGAATTAACAATATGGGATCCAGATTCCAACTCATTAAAGCAGTCTGTGACTATTGATGTGCCCTTACTTTATACAGTCATAGGAAGGTTCAGATTTTTCCATGCTTGGTTTTTTCTAATAAGCTTCACTATCTTTCCAACTTTCTGTCAGTGGACTAGATCCTTGATATTCTATGCCTAGGAAATGCAAAAGGCACTTCATGAAGGAGATTGAAAGAGGACATTTTATAGAGAGGTTTGTTTGTTTGTTTGTTGTTTTGAGAAAGAAAGAAAGAGAGGCTTCTAGCCTCTCTCTCTTTTCCTGGAATAAACTGAATGAAGCATTACTCATGGCCTACAAATTATTAGCCCATGATCAAAACAAGGTTACCAAGGAGCAGAATGCTATTAAAATGGAAACTACTGCCAGTGTAATTCTGTTACAGAGGATGGTTGCAGTTAAAAGCCTTTTAGGAGTAGGACTGTTTACATCCTTTCTCTTGATGAGAATATTCTCAAATATCATGTTAAATGCAAATGGATGCTTCTAATGGGTTGGATCTTGACATCAAGCCATTTCGTAAGTGCCATCTTTAAGGTGCTGAAAGGTGACGGCACTTTTTAATTGTACCTCTGTAATCATAGTCTCCTTGTGCTGAAAAGAACTATGGATAGAAAGAAATATGAAGGACTACATTTATTGAATATACCTAATATCAGATCAATAAACTGTGTGTTGAAACAAAAAAGAACCACCCAAGCAAATATGAAAGCCTGATCTTAATGCAACTTATTAAAAAGTAGCAATCTTGCCCCTTGAACAAGGTCCTCACCAATTTATCTCACTCTTCTTGAAAGATATAGTTTCTCCTTAAGCCATGCAATGTTCTCAGCCTACAAATTGAGAAAATCTAGAGGGGAGGTGGGAGGTAAATAAAATCAGGATGGTGCCCATAGTCATGCAATTGAAACTTACTTCTTTTTTAATATATGTGACACATACATTCAGTCATGCCGCACCACAATGTTTTTGACACCTCTCCCCCCCCCCTTACAAACACCTCTGGACTCAAACCACTATCTATTTCCACAGTCTCCTCTTCTCCAAGAATTTATGTGTTGAGACTTTTTGAAAAAATTGAATCATCCTTTGCCTGAAGGGTGCCTTTTGATCTTGGGACGTTTTCTTTTCCTTCAGGGAATCCTGCTGCCAGTGCTTTGTTCCTAGGAAGGTAACATTTTGATTTCAGTACACCAGGAGTGGTGGTGTCAGGACCTGTATGATCCAAGACTAAACAAAATTGTTGAGACAGGGCCTTTGTGTTCAGCAGTTTAAAAGAGCCAAAAGCAAAAGATTGGATCAAAGGTGAGCAGTAAGGCTTGACACCACACAAAAGCCCTTCTTTCCTATGTGGAGACACCAAAGCCTGAGAGCTGTCTAATTTAGACTGAGCTGGATTCTTTCTGCTTCCTTGAGTTACCTAAATCCTCTTCTCCTACTGTAATGGTCTGTTGTGGTCTTGAGCAGCAAACCTTGTCAGATAGTCCTTGCCTCTTAAGCTACTTTGCAGTGAGTCTTGGCTTTGCTGATACATTGCTTGACCGTTCCTTGGACAAATTGTTTTTTAAGCAAAGCTGAATGATGGTAGCTATTTTCGCTTTTCTCACCTGTCTGTTGCAACCTCTTTCTATGTCTTAGCAGTTGGGCCAGCTTGCTAGGCAGCATGTCTCCCATTGCATCCTTCACCAAGCAGCCATTGAAGTCCTACTCCAAATGACCAATTTTTCAAAGATGTGTGCAATAGTGATCAGTAGGGATTTTAATTATTCTGACGTCTGCTGGGAATCTAATTCTGCCAAGTGTTAGAGGTTTCAACAAATTCTTGTCTTCTCTCACTCACAATAACAGTGGGATCTGCTATTCTGAATTTAATCCTTACCAAGGAATATTTTGTTGAAAAAGTGAAAATAATTTATTCCTTGGGGAAAAGTTATTGTATTATCCTTGAATTTGTAATATCCAGAAGAGGAAGAACAATTAGACTTGCATAGTAGACTTCAGTAGAAGAGATTTTCATGAATTCCATGTGAAAATAAATTAGATCCAATGACTTGGAATCCTGAAAGACAGGGAAGATTATGAAGTAAGCACAATCAGAAGCAATCCTCATGAGAAAGGAAATCGGGGAAGTCTAATGAGACTGGTGTCAGGGTTCCAACCAATGCCTTAATTAAATGATGGATCTCAAGCCGAGGTTTAAAAGAATTCCAGTTATTTATTAGGAGCGTCATGTCAGCACGATCCAAGTGAAGCCAACTCTGACCTCACTTAATTCACGCCTTGGCTCTGTTTCCCCCTCTCCCCAAGGTGTGTCATCAGTCACATTCCGCAACGAAGCAATTTCACGGGTTGTAGAAGTCACTCCCTCCGGCCACTGTGGATCTCTGTGGAGATAGCCTTGACATTTGCTGGCTGAAATGTGCTTTACTTTGACTGAGGTGCAAACTCCTTGATACAGCTATGAGGCGCAATTCCCCATCCCCCCCATCCCCCTGCCATTGCCCCTATGGCAACTTGAGAGCAGGTCAGGAAGGCTTTGCGAGTTGACAACTGGTGTGTTCAGATGAACTTTCATCTAAAATACTGATGTGTGAAACAGGACATATACAGGAAATGGAAGAATATCATAACCAAAGAAGAATACAAAGCAATGTTTAGAAACTTCATGGATTTCACCAGAAAAGCTAAAGCTTAGAATGAATTGAAGTCTGAAACATAGTACCAAAAATAACAAAAAAATGATTATTTGGATATGTTGAAAACAAAAGGAAAGCCAAAAGAAGTGTAATCCATTGAGGAAGAAGATGGTAAAACAGCAAAGGATTGTGGTGAAAAGACAGAATTTATCTCCTTGTTAGCTCCTATTTTCATGAAAAAGGAAATGGAAAGCTGACTAATCATTGTTCTGCAACTTGGGAAAGAAGAGAACTGCCACTTAGAATAAAAGAGAATTAAGAAAGAATTTAACTAATTAAATGAATTCAGATCTTCAGAGTTAGATGGATTGTATCCCAGGATACTGAAGAATCTACCACAGATGATCCCAGAACTATTCCCAGCATTCTTGAAGAACTCCTACAGGAATAGTGCGATCCCCAAAATATTGGACACAAACAAATATTATTTCTGTCTTCAAATTTAGGGGGAAAATGGAGTACCTGGGAAACTACTATCATCATGATGTCTATATTGAGCAAGATCAGCAGCATGTTTGTGAATACTCAGATAGGCATGCTACAGTTAACAAAAATCAGCATGGCTTTGTACAAATACATCATGCTAGACTAATTTTATTGTTTATTTGACAGTTAATAATTTAATTAAGAGAAGGCCATAGACAGAGTGTAGCTGGACCTCAGCAAAACTTTCAACATAATATTCCATAATATTCTCCTTTGTAAAATGGTAGAATACAGCCAGTGGTGGGATTCAGCCGGTTCGAAACAGTTCAGGCAAACTGGTAGGTGCAACCTGCCCACCAGCTCACCCACCCAGGCGCAATCCCGTCCTATATCGCTGTGTTGTTTGACTCCACACGCATGTGTGGATGGCGCGCAAGAGCGAATTCCTGTGTTTTGTGACACTGCACGCATGTGTGGACGGTGCACATGAGCTAATTCAGTGTTTTGGGACGCCTTGTTTTGTGACATGCATGTGGGGTTGGTGCACAAGTGAGCAAAGTGGGCGCGCGCATGCTCACATTTCCAGTGCTGGGCGATCTGGTTGTTATGTTATGTGATGCCCACCTCTGAATACAATTCCAATTTAACTTGGAAGTAAATAGCCGGTGGAATGCCACATGGCTCTGTCCTAGGCTTTGTACTGCTTAGCATATTTATAGTCGATGCCTTTGATGAAGGAATATTTATGGAGTTTGCAAATGAAACAAAGTTGTCAGTCAGTGGAACAGGCTGTCACAAAATATAATGAATTCTTCTTCACTAATTGATCCATTAAGTTCCATCAGGTCATTTTTAACTTCTAGTGACCACAGGAGTTTTCTCCATCCCTAACTTTATCCTTCAGATCTTCCAAAAGTGCACTCATTGTCACTGTATCTGAGTCCATCCATCTTGCTCTTCTCTTTCATTCCACCTTTTCCAGCATTAGAGACTTCACTCGAGGACTTCTTCATCAAAGGTCTCCTTCACTAGAGGTCTCCTTCAGTAGTAGATCCTGAACATTATGGTGAATTGAACTGTAGGTGCGGCTAAAAAAAGATTGTTGTTTTGCTGTAACCCATATTCCTGTACATTCTAGTTTCTTCTTGGAATTATTTATAAAGCTACAGCCACAAAAATAGATTGCAAGTGGGGCAGTGCTGTAAAAAGGAATGCTTCTATTCAGGACTCCAGCATCTCTCTTTCATTCCACCACCTCCTTCCCAAAACGTAGCCAATATTCCACACACATCATGTCGGAAGTGTTTTTCCTCTAATTCTCCTAAACGAAAACATAATTGTTGCCAATCCTACCTACATCAAAGTACAGTTTTTGTACTGCTTTAACTGGATCTTTCTCGTTTCCGTATTTCTGGAAATGTTTAAAAATAGAAAATGATTTCTTCTGACTAAGTAATGATCCTATCACCTTTATTCTACCCTTTTTATAAGCAGTGATAATAGAAAGCCCTAGGTGAATTGTGTGTTTTGAACAGGGTTATATGGAAAGGGAAATTGTTTTTCTCTCCTGCCTTTGAGTGATGCAGATTCAAATTTTTGCCATTCAGGATATATATGCCCATTTATTTCAGATTCATAATAATGTTTGTTCATTAGTTGTTAAGGACTCAGGTATATGTATATGTATATCAGGGGTGAAATCTACTTAACTTCCCTACCGGTTCGGAGGTGCGTGCTCCAGGTGTGCATCACATGCGATTTTGGACCCTCTGTGCATGCGCAAAGCCTTCTGTGCATGCGCAGAGGGTAAAAAACAGGTTACTTCCTGGTTAAAAGCAGGAAGTAACAGCCGGGCGGAGCCTCGTACTGGGCGGAGCCTTGCGCTGCCGCCGCTACCGGTTTTCTGAACCACCCACTGCTGCTACTGGTTCAGCCAAACCAGTCCGAACTGGTAGCATTTCAGCCCTGATGTATATGCATTTGTATTAACACAGAGAGACGTGTTTATAGATGTGTATGTATGTATACACACACACACATATATTACATTTTTAAATATAAAAACGCACAGAGTATATTCAAGTTTCATCCTTTGTGTTGAACTTTTTGTTCCCATATTTCATGTAATGCTAGACAATTCAGAAAATCCTTACCATAGGAACTACCAATACTGTTAGAATTTTGGAACCTATGAAAAGTAGCAAAATATGTAAATAATCTAATCTAGGCTGCAGAAATTGGGTCGATCACTGGGACCAGAGGTTTTGTCTTCCAAGTTTTCGGATTCGCGCTGGAGCCCATCTTCAGGAAACTTCTCTCTAGCAGAATGTGTGCTGTTATGTGTGTGGTATTTATAGTGCCTATTCTAAGTTGATTTTTAGATGCTGAATTGGGGTGTGTTGATGGCTGACTTTTAAATCATTAGCTGTCATTTACTTGTGCTGCCCAGTCCTCGCCTTCTAAGTACTTGATAGGCTGGTGGTAAATCAGCACTCCTGTTGACTGACGAGGGGCCTGTTTCCCAGGCTTCAACCACTTTCCTGGCTGTTTTTGTGCTTGCTCATCCAACAATCTTAGTCACTGCAAAGTTTTACATGGGTCCTTGTTTATTGCAGTATGAGGCTACCAATGAATTCGGTCTCCTAGTCTGACTGCTTGCTTATGTTCCTACAATCTGATGATTAGCTTCCTTGCTGTCCTACATAGTCACAAGGGAAATCCATGCAGGGGATTCAGTAGATTACATTGGAAATATCTCCCACCTTCAAGCAATCTGTACAATGCATAAATTTGTCCTTGTATAGTAGCCTCTGGGCAGTATGGAATGCCCACTTGCAGATATTAGAAACTGCGTTCTACAGCTTCCAAAATGTTTTTGATGTATGTCGGGGTGTGCCATGTGATTGGTCTTGTACCTAGTTTCTTCATTTCTCTCCCCACCATATTGCACAGACAACTTGTGACAAATGATTGTGACTACCCATTCTGTTTGAATTGTTCACGTAGGTACCTGTTGTCCAGTTGTTTGGCTTGCTGGGTTCTACAATGGGTTCTCATCCTGCCATATAGTGTATCAGGCCTGCCTCTGCTCAAAACTCAGAAAACCCCCGACTCCATTGAAGTAGAGAAGAGGTACTTTTACTAAATTTGAAATGATAGCAGCACAAGAAAAGCAAGATCTGAGCCAAAAGGATCAAAAGTTACATATTGAAAATTTCCCCAAATCCCTCCCCCAGGGACCTAGGCTGAATGTCCAATCCACATCCCACATAGTGTCATGTGGGGCACATCTTCAGGTGTTTTCGTCCATCTGAAGTTCTAGGACGGTAGGCCTTGACTGGGTATAAACAACTGCATTCAGCAGCGCAGTAATTCTGGAGAGTAAACCTCTCTTTTAGTTCACATGGGCCTTCATCACACTTTCCAAACCCCAATGCCATGCCCCCCATTACTATGACAGCTGATTGTAAGCAAGCATCAAAGGGAAAACCCATGCTGGAGATCCAGCTGACATAGTGTTCTAATGCAACTCTTTTTCTGTAACAGTGGATGGTTACTGTTGGAATTCAGAATGCATGGGGTATTGGTGGCCTTGAGATAAACTGACTTCCATCTTCGTCTGTTGACAAGTACATCTAAAAATGGTAATTGCCTAGCTATTTCTTCCTCCATTGTGAATTGTATGTGGAGGAAGATGGAGTTCGGTATGGTATGAAAGTCTTTAAGTGCACTCTAGACTCTTTATCAGTAGAAAAGAAGGAAAAAGCAAAACTGTGAGCAGACTGCTGTCAAAATGAAATGGGCAGTTTGATTAAAATATCTCTGTTCAAATAATAATTATTATAGAATGATAAAAAGGAACAAATCAAAATTATTCCAACCTAGAAGGTAGGAGGGGGACACATGTTGAGTGTGTGTCAATATATTGCATCTAGCTCCTAGGTAGGAGATCCTAACTTGCACAGATGCACAGATTGCGGTTGAAGCAAAACTGGACATGGACTGTGCTGTCTGTACCATTACCAAAGAACGATGCATGTGGCACTGGTTTAATTAAGATAGGTAACCTATTCTCTAACTCCTCTGTCTTACTAAAAAAACATTATGCAAAAATCGTGATTGACTAAAGCCATGATGAGTGGTGAAGGTCAATATCTAAAGGCCCATCCAATGATAGGAAATTGTGACTTGGAATGTAACAGAAGCTAAATGTAAAAAGCATGATCTGACAACCGAAAGTCAGAAAAATATATTATGCAGCTATAAAGGATATGTATGAAGGCAGGAGATTAAATCATCAAGCGTGGAAATGATGAATGCATTAAGGAAGTAAAAGTTTTGATATAATTATGAATTATTGATTGTGTCCCATCAAGTCAATGTTTACTTTTAAGAACCAAAATGTCCTTGCATTTCTAGATGCATAAAAATAACAGAGCATGTGCTTCTCCAGTGCTCTTACCACACTTGCACTGGTATCAATTTTTGTACCAGTATCAGCTAGGACAATTTTACTTCATGCTGTTGGGTTCAGATACTAAATCTGCTCCAACATACAATGTTGCCAGGTTCTCTGCAGCAGCACTCAACATTCTCAGATGATAACTTCTGGCTTGTGTTTCATGGCCAACATTATAAACTAAAGTCAATGGGCACTTAATATATACTATATTAGGGTACTCTGTAACCTAATAGATATAGTCTTTCACATGCTAATGTTTTATGATTCCCTATCTCTTTCGAATGTTCCTACCACTCCAGTTTTAAAATCATGCTCATAAAGTTCCATAGATTTTTTTCCAACTGTTTATCCATCAGTACCAAAGAGATTGTCTCTGGTTTCGATTGTATATTATTGTATATTTTAAAATCTCTTCTGAATTAATGTAGATATTTGAATCCATTTTTAAAGTTTTTTTTTAATGTCCAGCAAGCATAATAAAACATCACCTCTTGTTGTTCACATTCTCAGCCTATATTTGAGATTCTTTTTCAATTATTTTTCTGGTAATAAATACCAATGGTACATAATTTTATAAAATTTCTCTTTAAGATTGCAACCCAATGTGAATTTCAATCCTTCCGTCTATATAGACTCCCGTGTGTATACTATACCCAAAGTTTTTAGCCCATTTTATCAAACTTTCACTTGTTCATCTTTTGTTTCAACATTGCATTTTGAATTCCATCTTACTTTGCTCAAAACCAAAAGCCCTTTTATCTACTTTGAATCTTTCTAATAGTTGTACATAGGGAAACCACTGACATGTACTATGTATGTATCCTTCTGATATCAGATCTCTTTTAATTTTATTTTAAAATGTTCTTGGAAGAATTCCAATACACCACCATATGTTAACCTTTTATGCTTAATTATCTTGTATAATATTCTTCTTGTAGTGACAGCCATAAAGGTATATTCTCTATATGGCATGTGTAGTAAAATGATTTTTGAAATCTACAATTAACCTGAACTTTAAATAAATAGTCATGCCAACCAAATCTTAAAGCATGCCCTTCTAATCCTAACAACCTCCTGTTTCTCAGCATCACTCACTTCTTCATCCAGACTAAGCAAGTTGCATAATACAATTTCAAATCAGGTAGATTAAGCCTCCTCTTTCTTTAATATCTTATAATATCTTGTACAGTTGGCAACATTCTGAAATAATGCAATCCGGGTTGGGGGGGGAGAGAGAGATTATTTTTCTGGATGATGTGAATGAATAAATGGGAGCAAGAAGAAAAAGTGCAAAAAAGTGGGTGCCAATCAGAAATCCAAAAATGAATGAGAATGAGAATATTTGTTTAGAAAGTAATCTGTTGATTTCAAATATGTAGTTTTCTATTCATAAACATAGTAAGAAATAATAAATAAATCTAAAAGCACAATTATGAAGGACTGAAGGTGATGAGTGCTTTGAATTTGGACAGATCATTTTTGGTAGGGCATGGTAGGAAGAAAATGTGGAATTTGTTTGGTACAAAGTGAAAAGCAATCTATTGTATAGCACCATGGAAGTGTGTGGAGTTACACAATGGGCTTGGTGGAATGAGAACGTGAAAGAGGTTGTAAATGAGAAAAAAATACATGTAAGAAAATGATTTCTGCAAACTACTATGAGAAAAAGATTACATTAGGCATATAAATGGAAAATGGAAAAAGATATACCAGTAGTTGTAGAATGTGCTCAAAAAGAGCAAAGAATAGTTAAGATTAAAAGAGGCGGAGACAATTCAGAACAATTTTGGTGGAAAGAAAGAAACTATTTTGGAAATGTATGAAGAGAATTAATGCACCTCCAGCAGTTACGTATTCAAATTTAAAAGTGATGTGATTTAAAAGAAATGTTATCCAGAGGTAGGATTCAAAATAGAGACTGACAGAAACTGAGAGAATTTCTCTTTATTTGCAAATATAAATTCCTTGCAGAGGAATTGTATCCTAGAGTATTGTAGGGAACCAAATGACCTTGGAGAAGATAGATGGGGTTTTTAGAACAACAGCAGAAGAAATATACATTAAGCCAGGGAGGCAGGAACCTATAAGAAAAATACTCAGACTAGTTCCGCCCAATTCCCTGGGTTGTAAGAGGAAGGCAAGGGGAGAAACAGGCAGAGTTGCAAGATTCTATTACTGGAGCCCATTCAGTAATGTTTAGTCTTCTTGTGGAATCAGTTTCCTGATCTAGCTATCTAAGGCTGTCAGGTACTAAACAAATTAGTTGTTTGACGAAAACTTTATAATATTTAAGAAATGCCAGAAAGCTGATGAAGTGACACATGATAAGGGCATGTGCTATCCCTATTTTATAAAAGGAAAATGCAGACCAGTCAGTTTGATCTGAATAATTTAGGAGATTCTCGAGCAGGGGTGTCAAACTCAAGGCCCGTGGGCCAGATGCGGCCCGCAGGGTGCTTAGATCTGGCCCACAGGGCTGCCCTGGAAACAACAAAGGACCGGCCCATGGTGCCTCTGCCAGCGAAAACGGAGCTTGGCAATGCTCTGCCAGCTCTGTTTCCGCTGGCAAAGCGTTGCAGGTCGTCACAGCTGAAAACGGAGCCTGGGAGGGGTGCCCCCACATGAGTGATGTCAAGCTGGCCATGCCCACCACGGCCACACCCACCCAGCCCCCAAGGTCAAACATAACCCTGATGTAGCCCTCAATGAAATCAAGTTTGACACCCCTGTTCTAGAGCCACAACATAAAGAGATTGTTTTGCAACATGGTAACTTATCATGACTTTTGAAGCCATGCTGGACTTTTTCCTGGATAACTTCTTTAATTATTTAATTCAGGAGATGTATCTTTTTCCAGTAAAAAGTTTAACAAAGTATCCCATGAAAATTAAGTGAATACATAACTGGTTTTCAAATTATACTCAGAAGTGCTCATTAATAATTCTTCATCACAATGGAACCAGATATCAGATAAGATGTCACAATGATCGAATCCTGGCTTCTCTGCTGGGCAATATGTTTATTAATGACATGGAAGAAATACTGATCAGATTTACTGATGACACAAACTGTTTTTGCAAGAACTGAAAATAAAATTCAAAATGTTATTGGTGAGAGATAAAATTGGCCAAATGCAATAGGATGAAATTAGACAAAATGTAAAGCTAATTTAAGAGACAACATTACATACCGTTCGCAGATATTGGTAATTGCAGAAAACAATGTTTATTGTTTTATGTGCATAACACATAGTAAAGAAATCAATTTGTTCTCAAATCAAGTAAAAGCAGACTAATCCCAAGCTCTTAAATCCATCAGAAGGTAGATAAAATGGTTTCAGGAGACTCCAGGCTACCAGCTAGCTATTTATTTTTTAAAACATTTATAGATTGCAAGAGTAAAATTTAATCAGAGTTTAAGATCCATTCCAGAGCTCAGTCTCAGGGTAAGAGAAGCCGTAAGAAATACATTTGAACAATGCAGGGGGATCCACAAGATATGATCAAGATGGCAGCTGTGATAGTGTGATCAAAGATTCCCCCAGGTTTTTACGTGTGTTCCACTGTGAAACAATATCTGTCCACCATCCTTGATAATTTTATCCTAACTCTAGATGTCTGACAGAAACATATTGTCATCATTTGTCTCTTGAAAGTTGATTATTTATTTATTTATTTATTTATTTATTTATTTATTTATTTATTTATTTATTTATCAAATTTCTATACCGCCCTACTCCCGAAGGACTCAGGGCGGTGAACAGCCAAGATAAAATACAGATAATACAAATATTAAAAGTCCCTTAAAATTATTAAATATTTTGGCCGAAACACAGATTAAAACACCCAATTTATAAAATCAAATGAATTAAAAATTTAAAAGAGGAGAGTTAGGCCAGGCCAGCCTGCTGAAATAAAAAAGTTTTGAGAGCACGACGAAACGTGCGCAAGTCCGGGATCCTCCGTATCTCTGGGGGGAGCTCGTTCCAGATGGTAGGTGCCCCCACAGAGAAGGCTTTCCCCCTGGGGGCCGCCAGTCAACACTGTTTGGCCGACGGCACCCTGAGAAGCCCCTCTCTATGGGAGCGTACTGGTCGGTGAGAGGCTATTGGTAGCAGAAGGCGGTCTCGTAAATACCCCGGTCCGATGCCATGGCGCGCTCTAAAGGTGGTAACCAAAACCTTGAAGTTAAGATTAGATAAAAAGATTAGATAAGATAAGATTATAACATGGATGAAAGAAATACTAGCTGAAATTTTAAATGATTAACTGCAACTTTTAATTAGTGAGACAAATCAGAGAAATCAAGATTGAAGAATGTGAGTCTTTATCTTTTGAAACTAAGGGATGAATTTTAAATATACAAAAATATTATTTTCTTCCAAAAATGAATTATAGCATTATTGTCATAATTTTCTCTCAATACCTTTTCTGTCCTACCTGCTAAAGGGATCTACAATGTTAATTTTCACATTTGTTTATATTTAAATTATAAATTATTTTAGGTATATGATACATCTATACATAGATTGCATTACATCCAAGTTTTTAAGTTTTAAAACATCCATGTTTTTAAAAAAGATGTAGTTCTACAAATATTAAACAGGGAGTAAGTTTTATGGAAATATGTGGCTCACTTAGACCCCTGTAACAAAGACTGTGGCATCTTTAAAGACTAATATTATATTATAATATTATGTGATAATATTATATTCGTTTCTGCTGTAAAAGATTTGTGAGAAAACATAGGAACAACAGTTTATATGCCTTAGAACTGCAAAATAAAGTGCATCCGTTTTATTCAGTGAGAATTATTTTGAATACTGACAGTGACAGATCTCTAATTGTGGTAACTAGAACGCTTTAGGTGTTCTTGTTTCAAAATGTATAATTTGACTCTTGAAAAATGCCGTGTTTTCTACTAATCAGAAAATGGAGCATGTTTTGCTATGGTACAGATTTCATGATATTTTAGACTAACAAAGTTCCATTATGGGATACTTTTTTATTCGATAATATAATAAGGTCTTTTTTGTAAACAAAATTCCTATATATCTTTGTAAACCAAATTTCTATATGTTATATATAGAGATAGAGAGAGAGAGAGAAAGAAAGAGAGAGAGAGAGAGAGAGAGAGAGAGAGAGAGAGAGAGAGAGAGAGAGATGTTTAATACCAGGTTTTTTTTTTTTAATTCTCTGCATTCTCTTATTTTGGCTTTTTTTCTCTATTTGTTTTATTGAGACCTATTTGAATAATTCATTAAGTGTTTCTAATATGTCATTTCACAGTGTATTTCACTGTTTACCTTTGTATTTTTGTATTCAGGGGTGTATGTGTTTCTACTATTTCTATAAAATAGAATAAAATAAAAATATGAGTCATCCAGGGTGTACAACTATATTAACCTATTAATATTTCCTAGAACTATTGAGTTATACAGTGTTTTATTATTTATTTATTTATTTATTTTATTTCTATCCCATCTTTATTATTTTTATAACTAAGTCACAGCAATGAATGCACATGAGACTCCTATTTTCCCCACAACAACAACCCTGTGAGGGTGTTGGCTGAGACTGGCCCAAAGGGTTCAGTTCCAAGTGGGGAAAGAGACTGGAAACACGGAGACTGTTTGGAAAGATGGTTTAATGGTGGACAGGAACACATGGTTTGAGGTCCTGGGCAATCAAGCACATGGGTGAGAGAGAGAGAGAGATTTATACCCTCTCTTGGGCTTTGAATTTTAGCTTCCCGTTCCTGTGGCAAGCTATTGGCTGCTGTAGGGATCATAGCTAACCTTGTAGGTTTTCTGAGTCAAGCTTGGTTGAACTGTGCTGGGTGGTGTAATGAAGGGGCTTTGGGCAATTCCTATTATGGCTGAGGGCTAATCCTACCTTTGTTTTTTCCTGCCTAAAAAAAACGTATTTCTCCATTTCTCATCCAGGGAAATATAATTTGCCTTTTTAATATTTCCTAGAATATTTCATTCTTCTAGGAGAGGGGTGGGTGCTAAATTCCAACACCATGCTTACATTTGCAAAAGGATTTCAAAGATATGGGGCATTTATTGCAAAGCATCTTTAGTATAAGGAGGGTGCTTAACCTTTCTCCTAATCAATTATTCTTCCCTGCAAACTGTTCATTTCCCTTCCAGGACAATGTGTGAAGCTGGTAATTGTAAATCTAATCTTTCAGATCCTCTAGTCACCTAGATAACAATTCGGCTAGTACTCCTGGGGCCCAAAGGAAGACATAAAAGCAAGAGTCCTTCTCTATTAGCTATCTTTAAAACCTGGCAGTGTGTAGCCTCTGAGCACTCATGACCATAGAGACCCAAAATAGTTTTGTGACCTGAAGGTTAGAAAATTAGGTAGGAAGGGACATGTCCCAGATCCAAACCCTACTCAACCATGAAGATCCTTATGTGACATTTTATCATGTCTTTTTCTCTCTGTAGGGGTATATGTGTATACACACACATGACAACTCATGACTCATTCTTATTTCCACTTATAACATGGTTTGCTCTGTTTCTCCTCCCTTCATGACTCTCCGGAATGCCCCAATGAAGTTTTCTCCTTGGCTTACCTAAAGAACCTCCTGCCATTTTACTGGGGGTGGGGTAGGGGAACAAAGGGAGAAGTGGACTGCAAGGAAAAGTGTACCACTATCCCCATTCTAGTGTGGGACCAAGGGCCCCCTCCCCTCCATGAAGGAAGAGGACTTACCCATCTTCGGCACCTCCCAGCCAGCCCTTCCATGCCAGCAGAAATCCCAGTTACTCCCTTGTCCTTCCTCTTTCCATGTATAATATAGGCCTCCACCATTTGTTCTCACGTCACAGCCCTCACAGAAGCTCTGGTGAGGCTGCTGCCGCCACTGCCACCTACTCACCTCAACTGACCTGTGGAACTACCGGCTATTTTGTTGTGGGGAAGGAAACAAAACAAGCTGTGGACCATGAGGAAAACTGTACTCCCACTTTTCATTCCAGCCTATCAAGGGCCCCTCCTTTCAAGGAGAAGGAGGGCTCACACATTGACCTCCCTCAGACAGCAGACATCCATCCATGAGGTCGCTCCATCATTCTTCTCTCACTAGCCACTGTTATTAAAGAGATTTCACATTTTAGCCTAAGTTCCAAAGCAGCCAATGTCCGCTTGTCCAACAGTCCTTTCAGCCAGCTGATTGGATATAGGGGCCAGAGGGAAGCGGGAAAGAAGGTGGGAATATGCCCTTCTCATCTTTCCTTGTGCCACACAATCTACGGGTTTCTGGAAAGTGTAGGCAGACGGCATGGGGGCATTGAAGCAGATACAACTTTGCCAACTTTCAGTCCCATGGGAGTCAAGGGTTCCCCACTCCCACCAGAAAAACAAATAGGAAACAGGACTAGATGAAATGAATTCTATGTTATCATAAGATTATATTAATAGAATCTTGCAAAATCTGAAGTCATAAACTTCCCGGCTTGAACCATTAAAGCAGGTCCTTCCTGTTATTTTTTCTCTGACTGTTAAGCTACTAGGGATTCCTTTCCTTCTTTTTTGTTTTCTAAGCAGCATCTCTTCCCCTCTTTTCCTAAGGCAATTCACACATTTTATTACAGTCCCACATTTTGGACATATTCTATGTTAGCTCATTTAAGGTATATTGATTCAAACATTGTTGTTCTATGATGCATTGTTTTGTTCAATTGATGTTTACAAAGTATCAAACGTACTCTGAGACTACACACATAAACACAGGCATACATACACATTTTGTAACAGAGGATCTAACCATACCATTGAGAAAAATGTCAATTAAAAATTATTACCATCAAACAAATATTAATAAACCTTCTCTATAGTTTGTTTGATTCTTTCAAGGTCATATAAGTCAGTGGCCATCACTGTAGCTTGTAGCTATAAATTCCATAACATTATTCAGCAAGCACAGATGTTTCATGTATTATGAATTTTCCTCAAATTTAATCAATGGAGTTTTTGCAGGGAGAGCACTAAGAAAGCCAAGGCTTTAGACTAAACTGGGAAGTGAAAAAAAAGAGAGAAGACAACAGCAAATTATATTCACAACATTGCTAGTAAAAAAAAATAATAGAAATGTCTATGTACTGTAATTACTTGGAGGTGACAGAAACTTGAAGATCTTTACTTTTTAGAAAAAGAAAATTTGCTTTCATGGGACTTTTGCCTTAAAAGTTCCAAAGTAACACTTTGTCTCAGTGATATAACAACTGTTGTGAGTCTCCCTAAGCACCTATGAAAATTTATTGGAAAACAAAACATTGCAATAAATTGCAGCTGCACACACAGAGACTGACAGATGCTTCCCATTGAGAGCAAAGTAGTTCTGTATCTCGATGGAAGCTCAATATTCAAGTACAGCTTGCCTTTGGCAAAAGCCCCGAGGCACTCTGGAAATTAACCTCATATGAATCACTGAATGGTTCCCTCTACTGCAAGTTATTATGTTTTCATCTTGGGTTTCTGCCAGAGATTTACAATGCTTTTTCAGTATACTTAGTGTTTGGCAGATGAAACAATCTCTTTCTTGTTATCAGCAGACTGTTTCTTCCATGGTGCTGCACACTGTTAATGTTTTCTCTTACTACATAGTGACATTTCCCAAGCATTCTAGCTTTGTACAAACACTTCTACTGCATTGTTATCAATCTTGTAGGGATAGCTTAATGTAAATAGATCAGGCACAAAACTCCACAATTTTAGACATGTATTTTTCAGGTGCAAGTTCACTTACATCAAAGCAGTTCGCTCACAGGTGAGAAGTTGCATCCATATTAATAATTTCAGCTTCATAATCTATTGGTTTGCAGAATGGTTATCTTTGCACATCACCGCATGCCCGCATTTCATGATTAACAGAAATTCATGTTGGGAGTTTGTAAAACTTAAGATGTTTTCTATCTATTCCATGGTCCTTATTCGTTTTTCTTCACTTATGGGTTTCACAGATAATCACCAGGTTCATCTACTGTGCTATGTATATATAAAGCCAATAACTTTAGTTAAAATGTTTTATTAAACCATATTTTGAACAAGCCATAATGACCTGGTTTGTATGTACTATTGGACCACAATAGGTAGATTCTTTCAATATGAAATAAAAAAAATAACAGCAATGTACGTGAATGAGGTCACTCTATAATTCTCAAATAGACACTGGGATCATATATCACACCAAATCAATCAATTAATCAGTTTAACAAATCATAATAACACAATAGATGTTAACCCAGCCAGTAGGAACTTATGTAGACAGGTAAATTAAGCATCTTGCAAAGTTAAGGCAGAAGAGACCAGAGTCATCAGCCTCCTTCACAGATAAAATAAAAGCTAGCAATAGTTTGAGGGTACTAATTGTAATAGTAGCACAGGTATAGCAATAGCAGCAATAGTCAGTGCAAAGATGATTTTAAAGTATAAGGCAAGCTGATGAGGGAAAAGATTTATCCCTTGGGCAGATATCTAGATTTAAAGTCATGTAAACCTGTGTAGCTAAGTAACAGCACTTGGAATTATGTTCAGAAGCAGATCAGAAGGCAATATTGTCTAGAACAAGTAAAGATGATACCAAAATGGTAACATGATGATATCAAACACAAAAATACACAATTATGTAATATTACCCTGACATCTGATAAAAAACAAGCATACAAATCTCATAATTTCATTGATGACTTCCCTATATACATGCTGTCATTTGCCCCACTTGCACTTCCCTGTGGGGACATCTCTGCATACAGTGTAATTCCTTAAGCACTAGCCAGATGTGCTACCAATAACCAAAAGCACTTTAACAATATATTGATCATTCACTGAATTATTTCCAGTTTTTTAAAGTAATCTTCAAGGGTGGCCCCAAACCCAACATGTTGTGATAGTTTCATCAAAAAGTTGAAGGAAATGTAAAACTGACTTCAAAGGAGTTTGAGCTATTGAAAGAAATTTGGTACAGCTCTGCAGTCAATTGGGCCCTCCAGTGACCAGTCAGATCAGTTCTCCAGGCTATGAACCTAAATTTTGGCCAAGAGTGCCAAAACCCTAAGAAGGCCACTTAGTCTACCCTTCTTTACTTTTAGAAAAAGTGAGCCATCAAAGATGGGTTTTTGATTGCAATAGGATACAAATATGTTTAAATAAATAAATAAAGGGGGAGATGAACTTGACTTCATACAATGGCCAAAACAGCAGCATTTTCCTGCCAGAAATTAATTATGTGCCATCAAATCATTTTAACTTCTAGTGACCACATAGTCTCCATGACGACCTATCTCTAAGCTGGTCTGTCTGATCTTCCATCACCACTGACCTCTGTAAGTGAATCTGTATACCTTGCTACTAGTCAACCTCTTGTTTTCTTTCCTTTCCACTTTTCCCAGCATTACAGCCTCCTCCAGAGACTTAGGTCTTGCATTTTTTTCCCCAAAGGAGGATTTGAGTTTAGCCATTTGTGTCTCAAGTGAAACTCTGAGTTGATTTGTTCAATGATCCATTCGTTTGTTTGCTTGGCTGTCCTAGGTATTCTCAGGAATCTTCTCCAACACCAAAGTTCAAAGCCACCAGAAATATTTGGCTCTAAATGTATATGTCCTGGATAAATAGAATTAAAGGGAACCGTCCATTGGCTAATTAGGTAGATGACCAAGGGCTGACTTATCTACGCACATTCAGATGTATATCTGAATCCACTGATAAAAGAAGATGGAAGATGGAAGAACGGGAAGAAAGGGGAAATGGGGAGGGAGGAGAGAAAGAGAGATAGGAAGCACTGAAAGGATATGTGGTTACTAACATATTCTTTGATAGTTGCTTCTTTACAGGAATTGGATTTAGGGACAATCTGAACAGAATATTCTGACACAATAACTTGTTTTCATCCTGGATCTGTATGTTTGCTGACAAAGATGTCCAATATTTTCAGTATGACAGTTATCCATGGTTATGTATCTAGAAGAAGGGCGGTATAGAAATAAAATTATCATCATCATCATCATCATCATCATCATCATCATCATCATCATCATCTTAAATTAGGGGTGAAATGCTCCCGGATTGGACCGGATTTCCTGATCCGGTAGCGATTTCTCCCTGTGGTTCAGCGATCCGGTAGCGATCGCCGACCGGGTGTCATTACTTCCTGGTTTTAACTAGGAAGTAATGTTTTTTTTTTTACCTCCTGCGTGGCGTATGCGTTTCCAAACCGGTAAGGAAAGTAAGTAGATTTCACCCCTGCTTAAGTTATAGTCAATAACTAATCAAGGAATCATCTACGCTTAATTTTTTTCTCTCTTTATTCTCTCCTGCACTCACCTAGTGATCTAAGGTTGCACTACTCCTTTGAACAACCACTGCAGTAATGATATTGAAAAAAGTATGCAGAGAAGACCAACAAAGATGGTGAGAAGCTTGGAGGCTAAATGCTATGAAGAACAGTTAAACCTAAAGAAGAGAATACTAAAAGAAAAAGATACTTGAAATGCTGTCACAGGGGAAAATATGTGGATTTATTCTCAATAGTGCCAACAGCGGAACAAGAAACAATGGATAGAAACTTGGCTAGGGGATTGAACCAGAAGACCTCCAAGGTCCCTTCCAAGCCCAGGATTCTATTTTCTCTAATGAAAAAGGCAAGATCCAGAAATACATATGTCCCATAGCTGCTACAAGAGGAAAGAGGGTATTAATGCTAGCAACCCACAGCATATGTTTGTAATCATTAACATATAGCCAAGACTGGAAATCATACACATCTTCCAGGAGACTAATTGTTTTCTGTCAGTTAACTGTACTGAATGTGTAGATAATGGACCCACATAAACCCAATGAATGAAAAGGGAATAACATGCATTTCATACCACAAAACTTCTTTTGACATGAGGTTCACCAGACATGGCCGGTGGACTACTCACTGATACATTATTTCTCCATGTGAAGTATATTACAAAGAGAAAACAGGCAACATTAATTGTCAGCACCATTTTTTTTTCTTTTTATTCACTCAAATATTTCCCAATGGCCATAGTACAATATCTAATTATAGCCTTCTTCTAGACCACAGGTATAATACAGCAAGTGGTAGTGAAACAATGACCATTCCATTGTTCGACGTCTTGCATCAATGATCATAGCACTTCCAATTACAGAAAATCCCTTCGGTATGTAGAATAAGAGAAATCAAAATTCAGATGTTTCCCAGGTCCCTAGAGGCATTCAGAGCCTTCTATTTTGATAGGATAGAAGTGAGGAACAGAACCTGCCAAAGTCAGTAGTAAGAAGACCATGATCTTCCATCATAAATGTTAGTTCTGCATGAGGTTGAAGACTAGTATAGAATTCCTTCACCACAATTAGTTACCTGGGATGTGTCTATCCCCACTCTAGTAGCATGCAGGCCAGCAGGTATGAAGCCCACCTCCACGCCATTTATTATGCATACTACATTTATTGAACTTCTACAACCTGTTCAACTTCGCACTGGCTGGTAGAACACAGGAAATGCAACTTGATAAAAACTGTTGCGGTATTCGACACATAACAGTCTCAGTTCTGAATAAAGATTTTGAGCTCTAATAGACTTTTGAACTGACCCAGAGGTTTATGAAGTATCCAATGGCATCAATGCTTGATATGCTATTTCTGGGCATATGCCAGCTAATGCTCCTGTATGAATGCTATTTGACCTGTTGGCATATACAAATGAGATGACAGGTCCTTAGAGAAGAGGGATGACCATGAATGATAACACCTCCAAATCTTTTTTTTTTTTTTCCTACCAGCCATGGATGGCATAGATGCTGGGAAATCCATTCCATCCTGGCACAAGAAGAGGCAACGCAATGGTAGGATAGACAAGTACTGTACACTCCTTAGCTAAGGTTTTATTAAAGGGCATAAGGTTGTAGTTGGTGGAACAAATGATATGCGTGTTCAGGAATTTCTGCAACATTCTTTGCTATTTGGGAAGGCTGAAAAGTAAGCTGGGCCTGGAAAACGAGGAATAAGTGTTGTAGGTAGGCAATGTTTGGAAGACATGAACTCCTTCCTGGCTGCTTGGTAGTTGCAGTGAATGATGGGATAAAGTAGCTTTTTAAAAAAAAACGCTTTCTGCTCAATAATAAAAATGTAGTTAATTAACTAGCAAAGACATTTACTAAAAGCACACCATCATTTCAAAGTATTGTCTGCCTCCCAATTAGTCACAGGAGCAGATAATGTAACAATACTGATCACAACACAGCTTGTTATGTTAGAGAAACTAAATCATTGATTTGGTTTACAAGCTACACTACATGCAATGTGTGAATGTAGCCATTGTGATTTCTAAACCATTCTAACCTATTGTTTACTGCTGTAAACCCAACTATTTTGTCTTCTGCTCTGGTTTCTCATACCTCTTTTGCCTTTTACTTAATTACCAAACCATGGTTAAAGTATGTCTTAGTGAATTCAGATTCTGGTTCTCCTCTTACCTTTCCCCAACCCACTTTGATAAGGAAGGTTCCTAGACTCCAAAGTGAGGATCAGCAACTATACAAGTAGGCCCATCACAGTTTGAAGATAAAAGACAGGAGTCATAAGGGGTAATGGGACAGATGAAGTGCAGCAGAAGCAGCTGAGCTGGGGTGAGCAGCTGGCCAGCTGGCTCCCATTTAGCAGCTGCTCTTGTGTCAGCTGAAGGAGGTACTGTAGCTCAGCTATATGCTGACCATGAATAGCAGAAGAGTGGTGTGCCGGTTGGCAGCTGAGGAATCAGGCTGGATTTCTGAAGAGGGGGGCCGGGGCCTTGCTTTATGAAATGTTTCCAAGCCCAGCAGGGTGATTACAGTCCATTGACTTCTTGGTTATTTGTTCCTAACAAGCCTCTCTAATAGAGCAGTAGAATGAAAGGGTTAACGATGAAGGAAAGGGAGATTTTTTTTAGGCTTACAAGCTGCTGAGTACACCATATAACTATGTGGATGCCCAAGCAGCTGACATCAATCAACTCCGATACCTTCAGCACTCACAGAACAGCTGGAAAAGAATGGTTTGCTACAGGTGATTTACAGTAATGATGTGATAATTCTTAACTGCAAGAAGTTATGGCTGTATTATTTTTTAATGTTAGTTTGCTATTGCATGTATTATTTTTATAAATAACTTAAGGCAGCGAACATACCTAATACTCTTTCCTCCCTCTATTTTCCCAACAATATCCCTGTGAAGTGGGATGGGCTGAGAGAAAGGGACAAAATCGCCCAGCTGGCTTTCATGGCTAAGGCAGGATGAGAATTAAGTTTCTTGGTTTCTAGCCATTAGACCAAATTAGGGTCATGCAGGTGCTTGGTTTATGGTAACTACGGTTACCATAGGTTTACCTAGCAAAGCATGAATTGGTGCAATTTGGGAATCCAGTCAGCCTTGCAACAATAGACATCTTCATACAACAAAAAGCTGAAACAAAAAGTATCAAGAATTTATCAACATAGTTTGAGGCGGCTTAAGATTTATAGAAATGTTATCTCTGCTTTTCCTCCAATATCAAGAGAATTGAGCAGCCAGTGGTCAGTCAGAGGAACTATTAATATATTAAGGTTAAAGAAAAATGATAGGGAAGGAGGTGGGGAAGGCAGTACAGGGAATAAGGTGACTGATAATTTACTAGCTCATGGAGCTTTTACAATCTGATGCCCTCGAGCTGTATTGGACAAACTCTCATAACCACCAGCCAACACAACTAATGTTATTTTAAAGGATACCATTGTTAGCTGGCTGGCACTCTGAACATTTCTGTTAAGATGAGATAATATGCTATTTTTTGGTAGATCTCATTTTTCACATCAATTTAACATGGAGCATCTGTTTTATTGGTTGAATTTATGTACTGCTCCCAAGTCAAAACTGAAGTAGTATATTAAGCATTTATGTGAAAAAGTGCCTTAAGTACCCGCCAAACATTATTAGTTTATACAATTAGTTCATACAAGCTAAATCATAGTTTTACAGAAGTCTGGTTCACACAAATCAGTTTATAAACAACTAATCTTGATAATTTATAGGCTAGGTTTATATCAGTGGTGGGTTGCTACCGGTTCGCCCTGGATCGGGTGAATTGGTAGCAGCGGTGGCGGGAGGCTCCGCCCACCCACCGACGCTTCTGCACATGTGCAAAAGCATTGTGCGCGTGCCCATGAGCGAACCAGTAGCGACGGGTTTTGAAACATGCCCCTGGTTTATATAACATGCTAGACTGAATTATGATTAAATGGCTTGTGGCTCAGTATCTTGTAGACAACTGTCATTTCCCTAGTAGCCATTTTTAACATCTTCTAGAGTCATCCAACCATTATGTTAAATAGTTAAAATAATTTGTAGCAATGAAGACGGGCATATGGTTCAGTGATATGCCCGTGAAGAAACTTTTAAGGCCCATCATGGAAATAGTCATAGTGGGACTTGGTTTTGATTTTACTTGTTAAATTGTCTCATTCTGGTGCCTCCCAAATAGGTTCAGATTGGGACACTGGAATTGGAGTCCAAAAAGATATAGAAGATGCCACTTGGACATGGCTTTTATAGAGTGCATTCAGTAAATGGAATTTCATTTCATCTCCATCTGACAACAGTAACTGAATCATTAGCTGATTTTTATTGCTCAGTTAGCCACAAATGCAATGGGTCCTACATGGGGATGCTCTTGAAAAGTATCCAGAAGCTTCAATTGGTTCAAAATGCAGCAGGCCTTGAAGCTCACGTATCATCTTTCCTGAGAGATGCATTGGCTGCCAATTTGCCAAGTCCAATTCAAGGTGCTGGTTGCCACCTTTAAAGCTCTACATGGCTTTAAGGTTACTTGAAGCACTGACTTTTCCCAATCACGGGGAGGCAGAGAATGCCACAGGTACCCTCTCCTAAGGAGATAGCACAGGGGTGTCAAACTGTCAGCCCACAGGCTGGATGTGTCACACACAAGGCACGGCCACCCCAGTTCCATGAAGGAAAAAACATTGCAAAACATCACATGATGGCAACATGATGCTGTTGTTTGACACCTGTGATCTAGCATGACCAAGAAGGGCCTTCTCCCTGGTGGCTCCCTCCCTATGGAATATCATCCCCACAGATATAAGATTGGCTCACACTTTTTCATTCTTTTGCAAGTCCTGAAGACCTCATTTGTCAATGGGCCTTTATCTTTGTAAGCTGCCTGCGGTCACTGAGAGTGAGTTGGGCGGCCATATACATTTTTTTTTAAAAAAAGTGAATATGCTCAACAATATACTAAGCCATAAACCCTGGTTCATAAATATCTGATTCATACAAATGTCAAACCCAAAGTATATTAAGACTTTATAATTGTTGTATAAATCCAATCATTATAGTCTATTAACACATGCTTTATAATTAAACCCTAATTGTGGCTTAGGTAAGAAATCCAGTCATAGACTAGATTCAGTGTGCAAACCCAGTTTAGTTTGTTCACTAAACCAAGCTAGGCTACATTCACACATGCTGTGTTATTCTAACCACTAATTAACTATTAACCAAGTACTCATTATAAATTGCAGCTGCTGGATGCTGAATGACATTATACTCCAACAAAGCAAACCATTTATGGCTCGACATAATTTTTGAACCAATCTTGAGCTCTACAGAGAAAAAACCAAGGCTAGAAGAATAATCTTCATGAAATGGTCAGACTGGATGGGTCACATGATAAGAAGCAAAACTTGCAGGTTTAGCAACCTGCTAAAATGTGCTAGGATAAAATGGTATTGGTAAGTTTCTGGTTGCGTTGTACAAATTCAACCAGCGTAGTTTACGATTTTGTATATTTCAGACTGGCTTCCATAAATCATAGCCTAGCCTGAACAAAAACAGTCTCTCGTTGGCATTTATTCATTATTCCTCCTGGATGGTAAAACAGATTTAACTCACCCAATCTGGTGCCTACTATAGATGAAGGGTTAAAATTCTCAGATTTCCTCCCAGCTAACATGGGTATTGATTGAGACTTGTAATTTAGGAATACTGACTTCCATTATTCTCTATTATTATGCTATTCTCCAAAGCACCTGAGGGTAGAACAAGAAGCAATGGGTGGAAACTAATCAAGGAGAGAAGCAACTTAGAACTAAGGAGAAATTTCCTGACAGGACAATTAATCAGTGGAACAACTTGCCTGCAGAAGTTGTGAATGTTCCAACATTGGAAATTTTTAAGAAGTTGTTGGATAACCATTTGTATGAAGTGGTGTAGGGTTTCCTACCTGGGCAGGGGGCTGGACTAGAAGACCTCCAAGGTCCCTTCCAACTCTGTTATTCTAAGATCATTATTTTGGTCCCTGCTCCCATAACCAAACCGAAAATAACATGCATTCTCCTTATCTATGAAACATTTATCAGTAAATGAGCATCACAAAACTTCTTCTAGGGGCCTTTATGTTTCCGTTCCAAACGCTAATAGTAAACTGACTGAGCATATCCCCCCCATTCCTTTGGATACTGTAGGATAGAAGAATGGGGCATGGTTTCCTGGATTGAGGAAATCGAAAAAGCACTCAAAATTTAGATTAATTCAGAGAATTTTATCTTGGAGTAAACGCGCACAGACAGGTATAACTGTAAACAGCCATCCCAAGGCATACCACGCTTGCTGAGCACAAGAGATACCACTCCTTTACTGGCAGCGAAGCGAAGTCTAGCACACGTTACGGGGCAAGAAGGCACACGTCCCTTCCTACCCCCACAGCGCCGCGCACGTACTGGGCAGGGCCTTGCCCACGCGCAACAGACCGCTTGCGCAACTCCCCGCCGCAGGGCCCTAGCCGGGCGGGAGATAAATGACAGGTTGGAAAAACCTCCGACGGCTGCGCACGCTCCAGCGTTTTTCATTTCGCTTTTCCCCCCCGCCCTTGAAGGAGTCGCGTGGCCACACCCGTCCGCTGCTGCTCTGGGCCCTTCCCCCTCATTAATATGAAGGCAGAGGCGCTGCTGACTAATGGGCGATGAAGCTGTCACTCTGGCACCTACTTGTTGGGTGTTCGCACAGCAGAGGCGCACAGAGGAGCGAGCGGAGTTGCGAGGGACGGCTGCTGCCGCCGCTGCTAGACCGTTCTCTTTTCTGTTGCGGAGTGCTCTCATCTAGGTGGATCCCGGCTGGCGAGCGCTGGCTTGCGCCTCCGCGGGTCCCAGGCTGTTAGGCTTAAAGCATCGGGGGAGGGAGGGATTAAGGCTCGGGAGAGCTTTCAGCTTGCACCCGGCGAAAGCCTTCCTGTCCTTCCTGCCGCCGATGCGCCGAGCAGCGCGGCTGGTCGATGGCTTGTCGAGTCCTTGCCTGTCTTCCCTGATCCAAAGGCGTTCAGCTCGGAGCAGCAGGCATGCTGGATTGTGGCGGGCGGCACTGGGCTCTTTTTGCTGCGGCGCTCAGGCTGTGGCTGCTCCTAACTTTATGGACGCAGGTAAAAGAACTGTCTGCGTTTTCGGCTGGTTTGGCTTGCGGTGGTGGTAATTGTTCCAAAGGGAAGAGCGGGGAGGGTAGCTTTGGGCGGAAAACGTTCGGGGACGACTTTTGCACGGTTTGTTTTACCTTGCCACTTAAACCCGGTGATGAGATTTGAGTACCTTGTCGCTCCTTCATTTTTTTTTGGGAAAAAAAAAAGATATACATTCTGTTTTTGTGAAACTAACAAAAAAAGAAACCCGATTTTGCTTCGGGGGAGATTGGAAAGCTTACGGCTTCTACTGATGTCTATCTGCAAGCTCCCTTAACAACTCGAGGCTTCCAATTGTATGTTTGCTTTGGAAGAACGCGGAGGCAAACTTGCGTTGCACGTTTGCGCGGAGCACCCTCGGCGTTGTTGTTTTTAATCCATTTCCCGAACGCGTTGATATATAAAAAAAGCCAATAACACGGTTTGCATCGCTTCCAGTTACTTTTAAACATGGGGAGTTCCTAGTCGGCTGGCATCAAAATAATGTCGAAGTGCCTATTTTAGCTGCCAATGGAGCATTCTGCAGGTCTTTGGCGCGGCTTGCAACCAGCCTTCCTATTACTGCGATAAGCCGGAATTGCGGCACTGTGTTTCTCCTCTCCGATGCCTCTTTTAATAGTGCGTATAGTTTTAATAGTTTTATCAGAAGGCTACTTTGTCGTTGAGAACTCTGGAGTGGCCGCTTGGAAATCTCCATGTACTCCCTCCCCACCCCCGGACACTACAGTTAATGAGGTTCTCCCTTTTTGCTTCTTTATTTTTAGGTCTCCCAGTCCACGGGCTATTTCGAGCTGCAGATTAACTCGGTAAAGAATGTAAACGGCGAATTGTTGAATGGGGAATGTTGTGATGGCATGAAACCCCCAACGAACGTGGACTGTACTCGGGATGAGTGCGATACTTATGTGAAAGTCTGTCTGAAGGAATATCAGGCTAAAATCACGCCTATTGGGACATGCAGCTACGGCTCCGGATCTACTCCTGTTCTTGGTGGAAATACTTTTTATCTGAACAGCCGAAATTTTCATCAGGGTAAAAACCACGACATGGGGAGGATTGTTATACCTTTTCAGTTTGCTTGGCCGGTAAGTCCCTTCTTTTTCCTTCCGTTCCTGGTCTATTTCTCTAATAAGCCATCGTGGTTCTGCAGCTGTGTTTTTGTAAGTAGCTGCTAAACGGGCCGTCTTGCCGCCGCTTTTGACTCTCTACTTTGTGGGTAATTGCAGAACTGTAACTTGAGTTGGGTTTTTCTGGTTTGTGGAGGAGAGTGTCTAACGGGCGCCTTTCTTTTCTTTCCTGCTCTTCCCTCAGCACGCGGAAGGGGGGGGGATAACCAAGTTGAGGTTGGAAAAAAAGAGCAGCATCGCAATCTCTCCCGTTTCGTTATAAAGCTGCAAGTTTTCCCTCTCAACATCCACGAAACCCAGCCACACGCTTTGTATTGCGGATCTGTGGGAACCTCGCGCGAATTTGTGCGGCGCGGGGTAATGAAGCTTTAAGTTTCCACGAGCCAGTTGATGGGGACAATAAAACTCTTTAACGTGTGAAAGAGGGGATTACTTTGAAAAATGGAAAACGGCGCACCTAGAGGCATCTCCTAGGGGCGTGTCTACGCTTGGTGGGAGCAGCTGCCAGGAGCGGGGGAGGCGCGAAGTAGAAGCCCGGTGTGCGATAGCGTCTCTTCGCATGTCCAGGTGCGAGTAGTTGACCTCTGCGCCAAACCGGTTTGTTGTTGCTTTGGATAGATGAAGATACTTACGGCTTGCATATTCTCGGATTCTCCATCTTTTCTCTCCGGCGAAAAGCGCTACCGCCCAACCCTCTGTTAAAATATATTTGTATTACACACACACCTCTAATTTCCTGAACACTTCTTGGATTTGCAAAAGCGTCTTTCCAGCAGAGGGCGCGTGTAGCTAGTTTTCCGCGTGGCTGCGCCTTCGGGTTTTGTTTTTTTGTTTTTATTTTATTTTACCTTTTTGTCTTTTTTTTTTTTTAAAGAAATACTTAACGTGTATCACAGGGCGTGTGCGTAAAAGAAGAGAATTGTGCCGGCGGGGCGTGGAAGGAGGCGGTGGCTGCCGCCGCTGCAAAGCAAGCAGCTGCTCTTAGCCCCGAGCTACGGGAAAGCGCGGGGCGCGTGCTGCTGCTCGCGAAAGGCGCGAGCGACTTGGCTCCTGGGACTAGACCTGGCGGGTAGGGAGGAGGCGTGGCGAGAATACTCACCCTCCTGGCGCGCGCCTCAACAGCGACCGTTGGACTAAGAGCGTTTAAGGGCGAAGCGCGTAGGAGCCTCGCTGCTTCTTTCGTCTCCTCGGGCTGAATGGGGGAAGGGAACAGCTGGAAACCCGCTCCTGATTTTCTATAGCATTCTTCTTTCTCTCCTTCGTGGTTTATTATTATTATTATTATTCCAACTCTCTTCACTGTTAGGAAATCCGTAACTGCTCCAGTCGATTGTTAATTTAGACCAGAATTCAATTCGTGGTTTAAAGTCTGTTGAGTAGATGTGAAGAGGTACATTTACTGCAAAGGGGTAAGAAACCAATAACTCAAGAGAGGAAGGATTTATAATTTGTTTTAGGAATTCATTGATCACTTCAAATTCTAGTTTTATAAAAAAAATCTTTTTTTATATCCCCTCTTCTTTCCTCTTCCATTTTTTTCCCTCTTTTTATCATGACAGATAAATTGACTGACTCTATTCACTTGTTAAACTGAGCGATGGCTTTAAAATTCACTCTTGACTTTGACCGTGATAGGATGGAGTAGTACAAGTTATTCAATCTTAAAAACCATGATTCCAAACCACAGTGGCTGGGCTTACACATATTAAAACATGTATTATATATATTACACTTATACATGCTACATTTTTTCCCTGTTCAGCTGAAGAATGATTTGGGCTTGCAGTGTATGTGTAGAAAGCATATACTTATTGGTTTTGATATAATCTCAATGGGTAGAATATAAAACTTACCAAATTGTGGAGTTGTCCCTGTGAGTTTTTACAGCACTTCCAAAGCATGCAGATCAAATGTGCAACAACTGTAGGATCAATCATATTTTCACCCCCACAGCAGCTGCACTTGATTTCTGGACATGAGTGCTTGTATGACAGTAAATAATGTACTTTAATCTTTGGCTGTTTACCAGAGTATGTCTAGATCTATGATTGTTTGCAAAACAGAATACAGTATTATATGCACCACAGGGAACAAATGGGAAGGGATGAGAGATCCTTAGTGCTTAACAAAAAAGAATCTTCACAAAAGAATTGGGTTGGTTAACAAAAGATAACTGGTGGAATGGATTTCTCTAAAAAAATGTACTAAAAGGAAAATATATTTCCTAAATTCAGATGCTGAATTCTACCAATACAGCAGGTGTATAAGAATATTTGTCATTTGTACTTTTTAAATAGTTTCTATTAGTGTGTAGGAATGGCTACAGTCTTGAAATAATAGATAACAATAGAAGACAAAACAAAGATTCTATAAAGCTACCAAATGCAGTACAATCCACCTGTTTTCAGTTTTAAATGGAGTTTGTTTAGCAAGTTGCAGTGTCCATGTGATGGTCACTTTGATAGCTGACTGTACTTGTTGCATTCACTGTTGAATCTATTTTGTTGCTATTAGCTAGCAATTCATATTTTCATAGTTGTCTTCTTAAAAGGTACTGTAGTGATATAATCAAAACTATTCCATTCTTAAAATATTTCCTTTCATTGAACAATCATTTTCATTGCATTTATTAGGAAAAGGATTATAAATACAAAATTTGTGGGTGATCCACATATCTTGGTGAGATTTTCTTTATGATGAAATTTTTAGCATTAAATTGGAACAGTAAAACTGTGCTTTGAGTATGCTCTGTATGGAATATAGTTGTATAATTGTTGTGAAGAATCCTTCATTGATAAGGCACAATTTTCACAACCATACAAGTTGTTACAAATTTTAGAAAGCTGTTCCTTGGTCTAAAGACTGAGCAGTTTTTATTGGCAACTGGTGATTTTTGCTGCCTGAAAGTAGTTGCTAATACTAAATGCTTTCGGTTTTTAATGAATGGGTCTATTTTTAGCTTATCTTGATATTTAAGGTCTAAATATTATAACATACATGCTTAATTCAGGGGATAGAGACTAGAGTCATTGCTCAGTATATTCTTTTGCCCAGATTTGGATGCCAAAACTGGCTTAGTTTTTAGTCACATTTTGAAAAGGTCATATTTTTATCTTCACTTAATTTTGACTAAAGCACTTCATGTATGCTTTAATGATAAATATATGCTGTAATCTTTTTAATATTTGCAAGGTCCTTTCATTTGATGTATTGCTTTTCTTCAACATCTGACTAAGCATCTTTTCAACCTGTTGACTTTGCAATATTAATACTTTGTTTAAATCATTGTGCAAGTGTTTGAAGTTGGGAAAAAGTCAACTTTAATAAGATGAAATAATCAGACTAGGATCATAAATGTTTGTCCTGGGTTTATCATATTTCAAAAAAGTTCTTTAAAATAATAGCAAGATGATCTACAAGCATATTTCAGGTTTTCACATGTAAACTTTTTATTCTTTAAAT
Source organism: Pituophis catenifer annectens (assembly GCF_029215685.1). Taxonomy (NCBI): domain Eukaryota; kingdom Metazoa; phylum Chordata; class Lepidosauria; order Squamata; family Colubridae; genus Pituophis; species Pituophis catenifer. The sequence continues at coordinate 317,513,422 of NW_027256881.1, read as the reverse complement.
ATTCCCATGTGATAGATTATAAGGGGCTAACTGAAACAACTATTGAGTTCCTTATTTCTAAATATATATATTTGTAATTATTCTTAAATAATAGCTAGGCACAGTTGTTCAAGAATGAAAATTAAAATATTTCATTCTTAATTGCCATAATATATATTACTACTTACAGAAGTGTGTGGCAGAGTCTTTATAAGATTCTTTGAAATCATTCTTCAGAAATAATGGTACAGTAGACCATATCTGCTGACTTTGGGGGTATGCTATTTAACAGTGTAAGAAAGATGAGAAGCAGCTATACTTGCCTGAAGGGTAATAGATATGTTTTAAAAAACCATATTACTCAAGCCACAGTGCCACAGAATAAATGGTCTGCAAATTGTCAAATTAACCTGAGGAAAGGCAGTGGAAATGAAAATACGAATCTTTCACCGTGCAAAGTAAAATGGGAAAATGCTTCCCCTAATACTGAAGCTAAGACTTTTCTATGCAACTATTACAACTTTTCCTCATAAAATATTACAAATTATTGTCTTTTATGGTGATTAACCTAAGTCTAACCTTAGATTTTTCTTTCCTACACTGATGAGTAATAAAACGTAAATGGGCTATTAATCTTTGTATGCATAATATTGCACTTAAGAAAATGGGTCGGATACAGCATAGTTATCTTCTTGGGATTATTCAGTTAAGCATACATCTTCAATTATATCATGTCTGTAGTTTTAATTCTCACCTTATTTAAGAAAGTCTGACTAGACTTAAATTTCTCACTTAAGGTGATGCTGCGTTTTCATCAACTAATAGTATTTTCACATGAGAGAACATTTACATTTGTTAGGGTATGTGTAGAATGCAGTAGAGATCTGTCCTGTAATGTAATTTACCATAGTTTTTTACTCTTGTTTAAATTGCTGTAAAACACTGTTTAAATTGCTGTAAAAATCACAATTATTTTGGTAGATGGGTGACTATATACATTTGTTAAATAAAATAAATCAAACATTTTCTTGAAATCTCGTTATAAGACACATGAGAGACCTGTCATACACAGCTATCACAGCTGTGTATGAAGGAGTTACATTTTTTTGTTTTGGCATGTCATTCATATATATGCTTGTATATAGCTTGTCATAATATATGTAATGTTTTTAGTAAGGTGGGAATAAGAACTAGGATAGAATTGATGTTGATGATGGATGTTGGAGAAGACAGTTGAGAATAGTGTAGACAACCAAGAAAACAAATGGATTATTGAAGAAATCAATTCAGAATTTTCATTTGAGGCATACATGACCACATTCAATTTTTCTACTTTGGACACATGGAAGGAAAGTAGAGAAGAAGGCAACCTACAGCAAGGTGGATGTACTCAGTTACAATAATGATGGGTGCATGATTGAAATACATGAAGAATCAGATGATGTACAAATTAGAATGGAGAAAATATATGGTTAAAAAAGAGTAGCACCAACTTGATAGCACATTTTCAACTTTCTAGACTAATGATAACTTCAGCACTTTTACTCTAACTGAAAATGTTGCTGTAGTTTTGGAACAAAATATTTTTATCTGTATTTTGTGGATTATTTTGCAGCCATTTTCATAGAAATAAAACCTGATAAAAGTGTTTCTCAATACAAATTATTGACAAATTTGGTTTTGTCCTTAGTGGTACAACTGGAATTAGAATTTTGATTTGCATTACTAAGCCAGTTATATGCAACCAGCTTTGTATATGAAGATGAAAGAATCTTAGCATTTTCAGAGTGTTATATTTTATTGGTAAGAAGACTCTAAGTAAGAATATTGATGTATTAAACTATTGTATTGGGCTATGATTCAAATGCAGTTAAAACAACCTATCTATTTACATAGTTTTAAGTACTGTACTTGATTGCCTATTTTCAAATGATGATTTCGCTCATGTTTTGCTTTCCTTCCTATGTTTTTTAAAAAGTTTATTTTTTATTAGAGCAAATTCAAGTTTCAGTTCTGCATAGGATTGATAGGGTAAATCTGAAGTAAACTAATAGAATCTATTGGAATAGAATGAATAAAAAAGCAAATCTTGGAAAGCGGTCAGGATGTGAACAATTTACAAAGATTAATACATATTTAAGCAACATTTGTAAAACATTGGTTCTATTAAGACATTAATTTGCAATGAAAGATGGGTGTATGTTGTGTGAAGTTTAACTATCTCAAGCAAAATAGTAGTTTTTTAAAATATACCAATTAAGTTAACTTCTATATAACTTAATAATAAACATTCAGAAGCCATTCCAGAACATGTCTGAATGTGTCTGAAACTACTTCACAGCGTATCATGGCAATGAGTCCTGTACATTTGCACTCTTAGGAGATAGTTCACCTCAATCTTCCAAAATTGTATCTATCACTACTGATGATTAAAGAGTATGTTAGATTTGTTTGGAAGCTCTCTTATTTTGCTCAAAAAGTGGTTCTTAATTGAAATAGTAAATCTATGCACTATTATGTGAGATGGGGAGGATATAGCCTTTACTGGGTAGATGGTGACTATTTGATCCAAAGATTAAGTTGCTTGGCCTAACTCTGGTTGCTACAGATATTACAGGAATACCTGTAATATCTTTTTAAGACTTAAAAGTATTGAGTATTGTAATCAAACTAATTTGTTAAAATGACTTTTTTATTTCAAAGTGAGTTAATGAAACAGCAAAATAGAAGTAACATTAATACTATTTAATAGAATTAATACTATTTTTTTCCTCTTAGAACTTTTAAGTTACATATTTGATGTAAGAATACAGCTGATAAAATGAAAGTTTTACAATAGAATGGATAGTTTCTGTCTTTTAGTATCTCTCTTCAACAGTAAAGGAACAAACTGTCATGAAATATGCCATAGACTGTCACTTCATATAGCAACCATGAAGGCTCTGGGAAAAATTTTCAAATGCCATGTTGTGACTGTACCAACAAAAATCAAAATCACAGAATCATGGTATTAACTGTGAAACACTATGGAAGTGACAGTTGGATTTTGAAAAAACAGGATTAGAAGTATGTTGATGCCTTTGAACTTTGGTGTTGGAGAAACTCCTGAGAATATTGTACACAGCCAAGAAAACAAACAAATATATCATTAAACAAATCCACCCAGAGCTCTCACTCTGAGAAAAAATGACCTGGCTCAAATTATCCTACTTTGGACACATTATGCAAAATGAATAAGGTAGAAGGAAAGAGAAAAGGATAACCATAAAAAACATAGATTGCTTTAGTTATAATGCTGAAGAATGTACCATTGGAAGATCTGAAGGATCAGGTTAGGGGAGATTGACATGGAGAAAAACTATGTAGTTACTAGAACAGTGATGGCTAACCTTTTTGCCATCACGTGCCAGGAGAGAGGGGCGGGGGAGGGTCGCGTGCGCACGTGCCCACCCGCATGCCTGTGCAACCCCCTCCCCCCCCCCGCTCCTGGCACATGATGGCCTGGTAGGCCCATCTTTCTTTCTTGCCTGGTTCCAGATCCTCTCTGTGTATCTGGGAAGGGCGAAAACAGCCTTTCCCACTCCCTTGGAGGCCCTACAGAGGCTGAAAGGGCCCATTTCCCAACTCTCGGTGGGACAGGAAGTGACATTTTTTGCTGTTCCCAGCCTCCAGAACCTCTCTAGGAGCCTCTCTAGGAGTCTCTGGAGACTGGGGACAGGAAAAAACGTCACTTCCTGTCCCACCAGGAGTTGGGAAATGGGCCCTTTCAGCCTCCGTAGGGCCTCCAAGGGAGTGGGAAAGGCTGTTTTCGCCCTTCCCAGATACACAGAGAGGATCTGGAGTCAGGTAAGAAAGAAAAACGGGCCTTCCCCACCCCGCCCCCAGGCCCTCCAGAGGCAGGAAACAGCCTGTTTCCCTACTTCTGGTGGGCCCAGAAGGCCCAAAAATCAGCTGGCTGGTGCACGCATGCGCCCCAGAGCTGAGCTGGCGTGCCCACTAATATGGCTCCGTGTGCCACAGGTTCGCCATCACGGTACTAGAAGTTGAAAACAACTTAATGGCACATAATAATGGAAAACTTGGTTCTGATTGCCTATTTGACTCTCTTTGAAGAAAGGTGTGTTATCCTGTAGATCAGCGGTTCTCAACCTGGGGGTCGCGACCCCTTTGGGGGTCGAACGGCCATTTCACAGGGGTCGCCAAAGCCCTCTCTCGCCACCCCCCCCACGCCTTCACTCACCCTCACTCTCTGTTGGATCGCCGGCCGTTCGCTTACCCCCCCCCACTCCCAATCTATTGCTGCCTCCGGAGTCCCTCTGTGGCTAGAGGGAAAAAAAACTTTAAATTCTTTCCGCGGGGCTTCAAAGGGCCACCCTACAGCTGATCAGTGTTAAAAGAAAACAAATGAGTAGATCGGTGCCTGCAAATATAAATGGGTAGACCCAGTGGTGGGATTCTACTTTGGTAGAACCGGTTAAGTAGTTAAGCCAGTGGTTGCCAAAGTGGGCGGTACCGCCCCCTGGGGGGCGGTGGGATGCCTTAGGGGGGCAATAAGTGGCAAGGGGGGTGGCAGAAGGACACTAGAGGCAAAGGGGGGTGACAGGGGGCTAAGTGGCAAGGAGGGTGGCCCCCCCATTTGACCTGTGCCTCGCAGCACTTACCTCCTTGCAAGCAAACAGCCAGAAAAAAACAGCCTCTTTCAGCTTCAGCATAGGTTAATTAGCATGATTAGATCGGCCTCCGACTCTCAGCTGATTCGCTCTCAGCTGTTTTGCAGGCTCCTTTGAAAGCTCTTGTTTTGCAAGCTCTTTGCTTGCTGCAAAGAGTGCTGGAGCAGATTTTTTTTTCCCCTAGCTAAAAGGAAACTGAAAGTAAAGCAGGCTCTGCTGCAACAGTGACAAAATGAGGCAGGGAGAGAGATTTCTTTTTCTTTCTCCTCACCAAAAAAGGTAGGTGCAAACAATGGGAAATTTAGGGCAAAAGAGGAGAGTTCAAGATTTTAAAACACAAAAGAAAAAAAGCTCTATTTAACTAGGGAATTGTAATAATTGAGATACTGTTAATTGTATATTGTGTTGAAAGCAGAAATGGTTAAGTTGTGGTTTGGAGGAATATATGGGGAAAATTATTTGGTTAATTATTGGTAAATATAATTAATTGGATTGCATGGAAATAATTGGAATATTCATGTTCATATTGATTAATACACAAAAAAGATAGTTATGTAACTAATTGATCTATATTAAAATGTTGAATTTGTATTAAACAACTGTATTACATAATTACATAATTAACCAGTGTGAGGATGGATATAAAAATAGATGACAATGGGAAGGGGTATACAATAGAAGGGAAAAATTGAATTTGATTAAGATTAGAGATGAGGATGAAGGGTAATATTGGTTTTTTTAAAAAAATAGATGAATAAATATGGCAAAAAGGAAATATAGAAATTGTAAATTTAATTGAAATGACTAAACACTGTTTAAATTTGTGAACCGGCCAAATACTCTGTTCAAAGAAAATACATTGAATGTTTGTATGTGTGTTTCTAACTATTGTTATTTATTCATATTTGTTCTTTTTTATTCTTTAAAGTTTAACAATTCATTCTTTATCTTAATATCTTTATATTTGTTTGGGGTTGGCTTTCTTCCCATTCATCTTTTTTATTGTACAGCAATCTTTCTCTTCAAACCTACCACCTCTCTCTTTTCTTTCCTTTCCCCCCTCTTCTTCTCCTCCTTACTTCCTCTTCCTTTCTCCTTCTCCTCCTCTTTTGCTCCCTCTCTTACCCTCACTCCTACTCTAATTTCCCTTCCCTTCCTTCATCCCTCTTTATTGCTGCATCCTTTTATGCATATGGACTACTCAGAGGGCTGAAAAAGTTATTTTTGACTGGTCCTCGCACTTTTGAACAGTCCTCGAACTTACGACTGTACTCACATTTTACGTTTTTGCCCTATCCATGGTGAAGAGAAGCAGTTGTGAAATGAGTGACACGGTTGTTAAGAATGCTACAATGGGCATAAATGATGACCAGTCATAAGTGCGAAGACCGGTCAAAAGTGCGAGGACCTGTCAGAAATCACTTTTTTCAGCCCTCTGGGTAGTCCTTTTGTGCACATGGACTACTCAGAGGGCTGAAAAAGTTATTTTTGACTGGTCCTTACACTTTTGACCAGTTCTCGAATTTACGACTGTCCTCACATTTTACGTTTTTTGCCCTATCTTATCACCATGGTGAAAAGAAGCAGTTGTGAAATGAGTGACATGGTTGTTAAGAATGCTGCACGGGCATAAATGTGAGGATGGTCATAAGTGTGAGGACCAGTCAAAAGTGTGAGGACCTGTCAGAAATGACTTTTTTCAGCCCTCTGAGTAGTCCCTATACACATAGCCATGGCCACCCGGTCACATGACCAGCTAGCCACGCCCACAGAACCGGTAGTAAAAAAATTTAGAACCCACCCCTGGTTGGGGGTCACCACAACATGAGGAACTGTATTAAAGGGTCGCGGCATTAGGAAGGTTGAGAACCACTGCTGTAGATGTTTTAATAAATGTGAAAGGAAACCGGAGGTTATTTGTGTGCTGATTCCCTTTTCCATTCTCATTCACTCTAGCATGGATTCTGTAAGAGTAGGGAAAGTGGCAATGTTCTATTGATATCTATGGAACAATCAATTTAATTAGGAGGTATTGTATTTAAGAAATCAGTATAAATTATCTTATGATGGTTGGGATTATTTTTTTAAATTATATGTAATCTTGGATTTTGATGTGTTCTACATTATGTTTATGTTCATTCATGGGCTACTTTGCCTAATTTGTGTGTTTGCTTATACACCTATACATCTTTGCCACTATAGCAAGGCCATTGTCCCTGAGCCACGGCCACTATCGAGCCACAACCGATTTGTAATTGGGACACGCAAGTGACTAGCCAGAGGTGTGTGCACACAGCTCAACTTGCACAAGGAGGAGGCCGGTGGGCACTCATGCAAGAGCTCAGGTGCGCCCATGCAAGAGCTCAGGTGCGCCCATGCATGCATGCCAGCCCACCACTCTTGCGGCTCGGTTCCCCTCTTCCTCCCCACCCCCCCAGCTGGGCCACTAAGCCACAAAAGTTGGGGACAGCTATCTTAATAAAATGTTAAATTATAATTCATACAAACACATTATTGCTAAAGGAATTTAGCAAGTAATACCTTGAAATAGTTCTCTCATGATGTTTTTCAATCAAATGCTAATATATTAATTTAACAAACAGCCCCACTTGGGAAAGAGAACCTAGATCAGAAAGTTACCTTCTTTGTCCAAATTCTATGTATTTTGTAACAAACAGTAACAGAATTAAAAATTCGCAGATGGAAATAAAATAAATAAAACTCAGTGTAATGCTGACAATTTGTGTCTGCCATTTATTTGAATCAAGGTTAAATTAAGAGTCACTTTTTAGAAATTGAGTGTTTTTTGAATGCTATAAATGGCATATAAAATGTTAAGTGTTCTGCAATTCCCTTTTGATTTAATAAATAAATATTTGCAAAATAAAACTTCATGGAGTAAATTTAAAAACAGGACTTTATTTTCAAGAAATTTGAAAGTACTTTTGTCGTATATTTTCTTGACCTGTAGGTTTTATATCTGATTATATAGAGATATATAAATACCAGGAGTGAAATCCAGCAGGTTCTTACAGGTTCTGGAGAACCGGTAGTGGAAATTTTGAGTAGTTTGGAGAAGCAGCAAATACCACCTCTGGCTGGCCCCAGAGTGGGATGGGAATGGAGATTTTGCAGTATCCTTCCCCTGCCATGCCCACCAAGCCATGCCCACAGAACTGGTAGTAAAAAAAAATTGGATTTCACCACTGATAAATACATTATACAAGCTAAGGAACAAAAGTGACTTATTTTTATCTAACATTCCTACAAGCGTCTCAAAGGTGCTTTTTCAAGAGCAACTTTCTGGTTTTTTCTTTGAAGATGTTTTGCTTCTCATCCAAGAAGCTTCTTCAGCTCCGAATAAAACAGATTAATTTCAGAGCTGAAGAAGCTTCTTGAATGAGAAGTAAAACGTCTTCAAAGAAAACAGAAAGTCCAGTTGCCTCTTGAAAAAACGTATTTGGGACAACCATGATCTGGATGACTGACAATCTCCTATTCCTACAAGCCTTAACTGAAATACTTTTCAGTAAAAATACTGAGTATTGAATATTAAAAATCAAAGTTGGGGGACATATAAATTGAATAAATTATTGTGCAATTTTAGATAATGATGTTTGCTGCTAACCTATAGAAATAACTGTCTTGGCTGAGATTCTGAGGATTCCTGCTTAGTTTGTATCTGCAGGCATTGGTAAGCATTTGGTTGTTCTTTCTAGGCAATCATTATGGTTCCTAGTTAAAAGGCTGTAGTCTAGATTTTCAATTACCAATGGTTCTCCAATATGACTGCATTTATGAAAGTTTATTGTGTCAGTAATATGTTAATAGTTTTTTGACATAAAATATTGCTTATATCTCTTGATCACCAGTCATTGGAACATTTTTTTTCTTCCTAGGTTAAGTTATTGTTACTTTTTATAGTTTTGTGTTTTTAGTTTTATATTGAATCTTTCATTCAACAACTCAAATAGGTTTACATAGTATTCTTCTCTCCAACAATAACTCTATGGGGTAGAATGGACTAAGAGAAAGTGACTGGTGCAATTACATGATGCTTAAAGTTGCACAATATTGTTTTTTTTACATATAGAGGACCATAAACTGCTGTACATGTTGAGTTGCAGCGATAAAAGCCTACTATATTATTTCTTAGCATGGAATGGTCATATATTCATATACATTTACTGTATTTGCATTTATACTCAAACTATCTATTGATAATTCAGTAACATAATAGATACATTTTGATTCTACTTTGAAAATTTGATAGCTTCTTCATGCAGGACACTTTGACAATGAAAGCATAGTTCTGATACTTAAAATAATTCTATAGAAGTAAGTACTGATTGCAAAAACAAAATAGGGAATATCTGTAACAATCTAGCATTTGATATGTTAGTTTGCAGGATGAGGGAACTTAGCATTTTGAGTCCATAATTCATCATATAAAAAGTATATATGTGTATATGTGTCACAAAAGACCAATAAAAATTGCAAATTTAGGTTTGCTTGATGAGGTTGCTAAGAAACTGAAGACTCTGGAGGAAGTGGATATTGTCTGGCCAGAAACATAAAATTTTGCTTTCCGAATACTTTTCTTTAGATCAATTTCAAGTGTAAGGAAAGAGATAATTTTGAACATTCTTAAGTAGTTTTAAGTATCAACAGTAAATACAAAATTGTAGTCTAGTTCAGACATTGCATTACATCATGATTTTTTAAAATGATAAACAAACCATAAATGGCTGGGTGATACAACACAGGAAACCACAAAATATGTTTTATAAACCAAAATCCTGGAAGAATACTAAATAAAAAAACAAATCACATTAGTAGTTGTATAGTTTTTGAATCTAATTCTTCCTTTCTACAGGTCCTAAAACTACAGCCTTTTGATATTTTGAACCCCCCTCTTATTTATTACAGTTACATAAACTGAATCCACATGAACGCGCAGCAGTTAAAATAGTAACGTACATTCTGTTTACAATAAATTTTAACATATACTCTGTTAATTTCCAATTTGTGTATTAAAATGCTAAAACAGTCATTACTAAATCAAATCTATCAAAATACATACAAATACATCAGGATGCATACTAAAGGCTCTTTAGAATAATTCTGTCTTCATTGCTTTCTTACAGATTTCCCCGAGGGGAGGGGGAATCTAATATGTAAAGGAAGACCTTTCCACAAATTGGTACCATTATAGAAACGCATTACCTCCTCACCTCAGCCTCTTTAATCTTTGGAAAATGCCAGGCATTTAAGAACCTGTCCCTATTTGATTGCAATACATGGGTCTGAAAAAACAGGTCCTGGACAGATGTTGATTCCGAGTCACATAGAGCTTTTTACTTCTAGAAGGCCTATAAATGTAATGTTCATTTATAACTGGAGATCCACAACTGGTGCCCTTGCCAGAGCTGAACAAAAACCCCTTGACCAGTTTCCACCTCCTTTGAACAAGAACCATAAAACCAGTAGGATCCCCAAATTACTGTTGCGGCTTCCTGAAGAATGGTGCCTTCTGCTCAAGAAACAACATTTAATTCCTCATTGGACAGGAAGCAATCACATCTTTCTTGAGTTTAATTACAGCTTGTTTAATTCTATCTAGATCTTAATAGCCTCTAGACACTAGGGCAAAACTTCCAATATCACCTGTATGCCCTGAGGTGATAAGCATGCTGATGATTCTCATTCAAATGATCAGGTGAGCTTTTCCAGCAACTTAGTGTTAATCAACAAGGGAGATATATTAAGCCCTACGGCATTTCATAAATTTATAGGTTTAAGATTGTCGTCTCCTATAACTACTGACTGAAACTGCGCCCTAAGGACCATTGTAATGCATTTCCTTCATCAATTCTTGTAGGCAGTCAAGAGGAATACCAAAGTTAGTGATATGCAGGGTGGGTTTGATTTAAATCAAGTTGATTTAAATCACAATTTAAATCATGATTTAAATCACTAGTAAAAAGGCTTTTTTTAAAAGAGCAACTAACATCTCTGTCCTGCAGCGGCTCCTCTGACCTGCGGTTGATTCACCAACAGTCCCATTCACTTTACTGGGACGGCTGGTGATGTGGCAGTGACATGACAAGGTGAGGGACGTGGTGGGCAGCAGGTGAGTGGATGCTCGCTAACAGGCACTGCCATGATGGATCTGAAATGATAGGTGCTCTTTAAATGCAAGGACTCATTCTTGCTGGTAGTTAGAATCTAATATTACTATTTGAAAATAAAATGAAGGTTTTCTATTTAGCTTGCAGAGCTTGGATTCATTGAATGAGTTTACCAAAAATGTAAATATTGCAGAATATACAACCTCAAGCTACATAACTAAGCTCCAATTTCATGCTGAATAAACTAAATTATTAATGTATTGTAAATAGAAACTATCTTTAAGTAGACTTACACCAAAAGCTTTTTATTAAAATAAATTTGATAAAAATAAAAAAAAATGGTTTAAATTTTTAAACATCCGATTTTGTTTTTAATTTTTTAAATCATCAATTTTATCCACCCTGGTGATATGGAATACTGCTGAGAAGTCCAGAAGGAATTAAGGGGCATATATTTGTAAGAGAAACAGATTCAAATTGAGAGCTATATGCATATGCTGCAAGGTAATATTGCATGGATAATACATTGTAACACTCATAAAAAGAATTTTTAACTTAATTCAATACTGCCTCTCTATTATTCTATAAAATGTTTCCTATGTTGCTAAGCTTTGGGGAGAGTGACATCTTGGAAAGTGAAATAAATAGGTGGAAAGATTCAGTTGCTCTTCCCACCCTGTCCCTATAGGTTTATTTAATATTAAGCATATTAGTGTGGGTTTTTTTGGAGATGGGGAAGCCTGTGGAGAATTCAAAGTACATGCTTCAATTGAGTATAATTCATGTTTTTCACTGACTTTACTTGCATATGTTAGTTTCAAATTGATGTAATTGCAATAGATTAGTCCTAAATGCAATATTACTCCAATTACGTCTGATTTAGAATGATAAAGTCTAGGTCCGGGATGGCGAACCTATGGCACGCATGCCACAGGTGGCATGCAGCACCCTCTGTGGGAACACGAACCATCACCCCAGTTCAGCTCTGCCGCACGCACGCGTCCTGCCAGCCAGCTGGTCATCAGGTCTGTGCCGTGCATGTGTGGGGGGCGCACACATATGTGGAGAGGCAGGGGGTGCATGCGCAGGGGGCACTCGGCGGGTTCTGGCACGCGCTTTGGGCACTCGGTCCGGAAAAGGTTAGCCATCACTGGTCTAGGTGAAGAAAAGCTGAAACCCTTTCATGTTACTACTTGCTAGCAGTCTTCCAACAGATCTCATTTCCGCTTTCTGAGAGAAGGAAAATAAATATATAAAGAAGTTGTAGAAGATGACCACCCTGAGCCCAAGGAAGGGCTCAAATGCGTCATCAGTTTTGAGCCCCTTCATGCCCACAAGAGATTAAGTCCAGCCCACCTTGAATTCCATCCACTGCATCTTTGCTTTAGCTATTAGTAGTTCAGATTCTTGTACAGAGCATAAACTTGCAATAAACCTTTATATTAATTTGAACCGCCTGAACTTCCCTGATTTCCCATGCTTGACAGAAGTAACTTCCAACCTTACAACAAGTACTGTATAAACAAATTTAATAATTCATCACCATCTATAATGTTAAGCACATCCCTGTCAGGTGTAAAAGATCAGGTCCAATCTTCTTAGTTGGGAAGATTTCTATGCATAGGCATGATTAGCAATAAATTAGTTGGACTTTCAAGTGTGAATTTGATCTTTTATATCTGACACTCAGTGCCATTAAATTTACCTGTGTACCACTTCTGTTTAGAGATGTGATAAATAAGATATGTTATATATAGATATCAAATGCTTTGGAGCCCCATAGCCTGACTATGTTTATTATTTATTTATTATTTATTAATCAAATTTCTATACCGCCCTACTCCCGAAGGACTCAGGGTGGTGAACAGCCAAGATAAAATACAGATAATACAAATATTAAAAGTCCCTTAAAATTATTAAATATTTTGGCCGAAACACAGATTAAAACACCCAATTTATAAAATCAAACGAATTAAAAATTTAAAAGAGGAGAGTTAGGTTAGGCCAGGCCAGCCTGCTGAAATAAAAAAGTTTTGAGAGCACGACGAAATGTGCGCAGGTCTGGGATCCTCCGTATCTCTGGGGGGAGCTCATTCCAGATGGTAGGTGCCCCCACAGAGAAGGCTTTCCCCCTGGGGGCCGCCAGTCGACACTGTTTGGCCAACAGCACCCTGAGAAGCCCCTCTCTATGGGAGCGTACTGGTCGGTGAGAGGCTATTGGTAGCAGAAGGCGGTCTCGTAAATACCCCGGTCTGATGCTATGGAGCACTCTAAAGGTGGTAACCAAAACCTTGAAGTGCACCCGGAAGACCACCGGGAGCCAGTGCAGCTCGCGCAGGAGGGGGGTCACATGGGAGCGCCACATCGCTCCCATAACCACCCGCGCAGCCGCGTTCTGGACCAGCTGGAGCCTCGGGTGCTCCTCAAGGGGAGCCCCATGTAGAGAGCATGTTCTTTTCTGTATTTCAAATCAACCAGCATAAGTTTGGCATAATTCAAGTGTTTTGTGCTATCCATTGAGCAAGAAGCACTGAATTGGGAAGCACTTAATGAGTCATCCATCTCCCTTCTCAAGGGAAAAATACAAAGTATCCTTAATATCCCGTATTTGAAAACTTCCAAAGGGAAGGGGAAAGCATCCACATCTCTGAAAAACTTGGAGTCTTGATTTTATTTTGAATTGCTCCAAGTTTGCTTTCCGTATGAATAGAATATGACAAAGAAGCTGACTGTTACGAGTGATCCAAACATTGTGATTAGGCTATTGTTTAAGAACTTATGATTTGATAGCTATTTCCAAACTTTTTCCAGCCAACTTTTCGATCAGTAACAACAGTTGCATCTCAATTACCAATAGATTAGATTTGGATTGGTGATATGGAAATAGAGTGTTGATTGGAAACTAGTAGTTAATTATATGGCTAGATAGAAGATGATTGTTTATCGCTGCTTGTCTACCAATCTGTCTGGGACATTACTGCTGTTTTCGAAAATCTACTTTGAGGAAGTTAAATTTCATATGGGTAAACCTTATAGATTATATATTTGTATTGTGCTATATTCTGCAAACAGATAATGGCAATTGTTGATTTACATTCAGTAAATATAAAGATTACTAGAACACTGACTTGTCAAGCTTCAGTTTGCATTTACTTTTCACATGCAGTCTGGTGTGAGATTCAAATGTGTTTAAAGCATCAAAAATTGTTAATTTAAGCTTTTTTCTATATATGATTTTGTGATATTTTAAATAATGTTTAGGGTGATTATAGAATTAAGAGATAATGATAAGGACAGGGCATTTTATAGCTATTGAATTGTTTAGAAAAATATTAAAGGCAGGATATAGATTAAATAAGTAGTGGAAGCAAGTACAGTTTGCAGAAATAGAATGGTATGGAGAAGTATGGGAAAATTTATTGATATAAATTAAGCTTTAGCTTACTACCTTTTCTTGTTTTTACAACTTGTCTCCAGTTTCCTTATTTTACTGTTTCTTCCTTTTGTGCACCCAAATAACTTAATAAAACCCCAAAGGGGTGTTAAGATGACAGGTACAGTATGTATATGGGAAACATCAAGCACCCATTTTTCTTCCAGCAATCTATTTAGAAACAAAACAGCAAAAAGTCAGTCTCCTGATTTCTAGGCCAGCACCTTAATTACTACTACAAATTTTCTGTCTTATAAAATCATTTTATAAAATAATTTTTTTTAATCAAAGCCATTAAGAGAAATCTCATAGAAAAGGTATAGGTTAATTTAAGAAAATTTAAAGACATAAGTCATTCTCTTTGAACATTTCATCATAGCACGTCTTCCATCCTTGAGTTAACAAAAATTCTGGGACTGCTGAAAGTTGGGTCTGCTGGAGTAGGCTTGAGTTGGCTAGATGCAGAAGAAATGAACAATGGGAGTTAAATCAAAACAAATCAGATTTATAATTAGTCCTGTAGTCAAGACAGCCATGGCAGCTTCTTTTTTCACCAGAGCGTCATTGCTTTGGTTAAAGCAGATGCAGGAAAGAGTACCACCCAGTGATCTATGGACTCACCAGGATTTCAAGAAGGTTGTAGCTGCAACGGAATTCACGGCGGATGCCACATTGAATTCGGCAAAATTTGGGGCTAGGGCCATTGCTTCGTCTGTCACGGCAAGGCGTCTCCTATGGCTAAAACACTGGCAGGCAGACACTAAGAGGAGGTGGAAGTTAGCTTCAGCCCCCTTTAAAGGGGGCAAGCTATTTGTGCATCTCTGAACCCAGTGTTGGTGGAATCTAGGGACAAGAGGAGTGTATTGCCATCGATCTCCAGGAGGTTTGATCGCTAACCATCTCCCTTCCATAAGCCTAATTTTCGTCCATATGCAGGGTCAGGTTATCAGCAACAGAGGGGTTATGCACCCAGAAGTACACCCAGTCAGGGCAAGGGTTTGTGGATAAGACCAAGATGCAGCCCCAGAACACTTTCAGGGTGGGGAAACCGCCCCTTTTGTTGCTCTCAATGATTCCAGGGCCACAGCTCCCATTGGTGGCCGGTTAGGGCTTTTTGCGCACCAATGGGAGGAAAGAACTATGGATGCTTGGGTAAGGGAGACCTGTTCTGCCCCAGCTACGGATCCCAAAGAATGTAGCACACACGAACTCTGAACAAAACTCAGTTTACTTCAAAACACAGTCTTTTGCAAATGCAGGCTGTTAATAAAATGTTCTTAACCTGCCAGAAATTCCACAGATAAGATAAGAGTCTTGCAAGAGTTGGCAGAAAGCCCAGAAGCCAGGTTTGCAGAGAAAATCCAAACTCAATTATCATCGAACAAACGAACATTGTTTCCTGCAGCTTTTTACAAACTGTGTGCAAACTTAAATAGGCTAAAGGAGTGGCCAATTAGCCCCAAGCTTTACTCTCGAGGAGACCTCCTCCTGACTAACCACTCCTGCCTTTTGGCAGCTCTGCGTGCCCGTGCATTGAGAAGAGGCTCCTCCACTTCATCCTCTTCACTTAAAGGAGCCTCTGGAGGTTCTGAAGGCCCTGGTTGAATCCCTGCTTCTGGCATTACATCAGCCACCTCACTGTCTGACTCGAGCGCCGGCTGCACAGGCTGCTGGCGCGACACCACACCAACCTCCTCCTCATCGGGATCAGCAACAATCCGCGCAGGCTGCTGGCAGGCCACAACAAGACCATAAGATTGGTTCTTTCCCTAGAATTCCTCTCCGCCCCTCTCCCCCCCCCACAGTTTTTCATTCGTTGTCCTGTCTCCAGAGATGTAGACAAACGAAAGAACATGGAGACCATCCAGCATCTACTGGCTACTCAGGTGGTGGAAGTGGTCCCAGTAGATCAGGAGGGACAGGGTTATTATTCCATGCTGTTTGTGATTCAGAAAGCCTCAGGGTGGTTGAGACCAATTCTCAATCTCAAAGGACTCAACAAATACTTATGGTACCGGAGGTTCAAAATGCATTCTCTACAATTGATTTTGGAAAATGTCAGGGAAGGATATTGATTGACCTCATCAACCTCACGGAAGCGTATCTTCATGTCCCGATTGCTCCTCTAGACAGAAAGTACCTGAGATTCTATTACAACGGCAGACACCTGCATTACAGGGCTTTACCATTTGGACGGGCATCAGCACCCAGAGAGTTTACCAAACTCTTGGTGGCGCTAGGAGCCTTTCTCAGAACAGTACCAGTCCATATACAATGTTATCTTGATGACATATTAATTCAGCCAGTCTCTCACAGATGAGCAGAGGAAGACCTACAGGTCATGGTTCAGCTCTTGCAGAGCCACGGCTTTTCCATAAATGTGGAGAAAAGCCACCTCAGACTGGCTACTCACTTATTACATCTTGGGCAGGGGTGAAATGTAAAATTTGTTACTACAGGTTCTGTGGGCGTGTCTTGGGGGGATGGTAATGTGACGGTGGACGTGGCCAACTTTTTTTTAATTTTAACTTTTCAAAGCATTTTTTCTGCAAATGCAAAAAAATGCTTTGAAAAGCCTCTGCCAATCAGGAACACAGCTGGGATCGTCAGAGCCTTTTCAAAGCATTTTTTAACCACCTTTTCTGCTGAAGAGGTTGCAGAAAAAACTGCTTTAAAAGTCTCTCTGATGATCCCAGCTGAGTTGCTTGATCGTTTTAAAAAATGCTTTGAAAAGGCTCTGATGATTCCAGCTGTGTTGCCTGATCATCAGAGCCTTTTCAAAGCATTTTTTTAACCACCTCTTCCCCAGAAGAGATTGCAGAAAAAAATGCTTTGAAAAGCCTCTGAGATCCCAGCTGAGCTGCGCAATCATCAGAGGCTTTTTTTTTTTACTTTTAAAAGCATTTTTTCGGCAAAAAAAGTTGTAGAAAAAATGCTTTTAAAAGTTTTTTTAAAAAGCCTCTGATGATCATACAGCTTAGGTGGGCATGGTGGGGGGGGCACAGGGATTTTTGCTACCAGTTCTCCGAACCACCCGCCGCCATTGCTACCAGATTGGCAATCCGATCCGAACCGGGAGCATTTCACCCCTGATCTTGGGGCAATAATAGATACCTTAACAGGACAGGTTTTTATATCACCAATCACCTGGAGAGCATCAGGTCGATGACTACACAGGTCAGATTGGAAAATAGAGCTTCCATTGCCTTGCTGTCCACCCTACTTGGCAAGATGACTATAGGGATAGTCCCTTGGGCTAGGTTCCATACCAGGCAACTACAGTGGTTTCTGCTTCCTTTCCAGATGGAAAGGAAGCAGTGCCCATCACTGGTAAAAGTGCCCATCACTTTTACCAGTGATGGGCAGAGGCCCATCACTGGTAAAAGTTAGGATCCTAAGTGGGGTTCTGAGGTCACTCCTCTGGCGGACGTCAGGTAGTATGAACGGGTTGTGTGCACAGGCCCCAGAAGCATCTGACCATTACTACAGACGCCAGTCTTGGGGGCTGGGGAGCCCATTTCCAAAACCTGGTGGCCCAAGGGAGATAGTCACGAAAGGACTCAAAAGATCAATTGGCTGGAGCTGAAGGCAGCTCGCCTAGCCCTGAGAGAATTCAAGGAACAGATTGCTGGATGGCATGTCCTCCTCCTCATTGACAACGTGACAGCTAAAGCACACATGAACAGGCAAGGGGGCACGCACTCTAGGGCAGAGGTGATACTGATAGCACCACACTGGCCCAGACATCCGTGGTTCATGGAACTGGTCAGCCTGTCAATTGCCAGGCTGTGGAGGATTCCTCTGGACAGAATCTCCCTCAGCCAGGGGCCTATATGCCATCCATACCCACAGTGGTTCCACTTGACCGCGTGGCGCTTGAGTGGAGACTTCTGATGGAGTGAAATTTCTCCTCTGGCATCATACAGACCATCCAGGCTGCCAGATGACCATCCACTGCATGGATCTACAATGCTATGTGGGGGAGTTTTTGTAGGTAACTTGGAGCCCACCACAATATCAGTTCCTCAATTGCTTGACTTCCTTCAGGATGGACTGGATAAGGAGTTAGCTCTGACTATTCTTCAGAGGCAGGTAGTGGCCTTGGCATCAATTTTATCCTGTGGGACTGTAGAATCCATAGCGCACCACCCGGAGGTGCGGAGATTCCTTAAAGGAGCCACCAATTTAAGATCCCCAGTGGTTCATAGATATCCCACCTGGGATCTCACCAAGGTCCTGCAGGCCCTCATCAAGGCAACCTTCGGACCCCTAAGAACTACCCATCTTAAGTTTCTCGCTTACAAGGTGATGTTTCTAGTGGCCATATCATCGGCCAGG
Organism: Pituophis catenifer annectens; assembly: GCF_029215685.1. Lineage (NCBI taxonomy): Eukaryota > Metazoa > Chordata > Lepidosauria > Squamata > Colubridae > Pituophis > Pituophis catenifer. Next base: position 317,494,871 of record NW_027256881.1, on the reverse strand, counting down.
AGGATATCGGAGTTGGCCGCTCTTCATGTAAGGGAGAATTTATGCATCTTCCACGCTGATAGAATAGTCTTGAGATTGGACCCAGCTTTTATGCCCAAAATCAACTCTATTTCATAGAGCACAGGAGTTGATTTTGCCAGATTTTTGTCCCAATCCATCTCACTCCAGAGAAAGGGACTGGCACATGCTAGATGTGAGGAGGGCCTTACGTATATTTATAAAATGGACACAGACCTTCAGGAAGTCTGAGGTACTTTTTCTATCATTCCAACCGGCTACGATGGGGAGGAAAGTTACGGCATCGACAGTAGGCAGGTGGCTTCGGGCGACTATTGCCAAAGCATATGACTTGTAGGCCCTTCCGAGACTCAGGACGCTCACAGCATATTCTACCAGGAGTGCTGCTACGATGGGCGGCACAGGCTTCAGTGGAGGAAAATTGTCATACGGCAACCTGGTCTTTGCCGTCACCTTTCATTCATCACTACTGACTGGATTCATTCGCATCGGCTGAGGCAGCCTTTGGCAGGAGAGTTCTGCAGTGAGTACTGGGAATGACTGGTGAGCAGGACCAGACAAGTACCCTCCCGTGAGGACAGCCAGCTTTGGTATGTCCCATGCCTGGAGTCTTGAGGCACCGTACAGGAAAAGGGGCATTGGTCCTTCCTGAGATGCCCATTTCCTGTCGTTGAGAGAGTCCAGCCCCACCCTAAGTAGGGTCTGGTCCAGAGAATACTTGGGGTGTCATTGCAGGTACTGCGTCATGAGGCATCGCTGTAACATCGTCGAAACGAGAGAGCATCAGCAGAGGGCGTGTCTTCAGTTTAGACTCAGTCTATAGAGCTACAGGACAAGAGCTCTGGAAAATGCCCTTCCAGAGCTTCCGCAGAGCCCTGTACTTACCTGGCATCCAAAATGGGCCACATGGTGACTCCTGGGAGGCGAGGGATGGCATGGGCAGGGCCAGCAGATAATCAGCTAGCTGGCACGTGCATGCGCACTGGAGCCGAGCTAGGACAACTGCTCATGTGCCCGCAGTTATGGTTCCGCTGGCCACCTGTAGCACACGTGCCATAGGTTCACCATCATGGTTCTAGTCATTTGCACCTGTTCTTATGCTCTTGATACTAATTTTACAAATTTGTAGTGCTAAATGTAGGGAATGTACTTATTCTTTTTACATGCAAAATTTGCAGTTACCTTTATTTAAGTTATAGAATGGATTATAAAATGTAAACAGTGTATGATATTTGTTGTATTATACAAGTAGTCCTTGACTTACGACCACAATTAAGCCCAAAACTTACGTTAAGTTAGTAACACAGTTGTTAAGTAAATCTGGTTTCCCCATTGATTTTTCTTGTCAGAAGGTTGCAAAAAGTGATCACATTGTAAGCTTGATAAATACGAGTCAGTTGCCAAGTTACTGAATTTTGATCACATGATCCTAGGAATGGGGCAATGGTTGCAAGTGTGAAAAACAGTCATAAGTCACTTTTTTCAGTGCCATTGCAATTTTGAATAGTCACTAAATAAACCATTGTAAGTCGAGGACTACCTGTATATGCAAGTGAGATGGATGATACATAAACTTAATAATGTCCCTTTATTGATATTGTTGAAATGAAGATCATATGCACTCATACAGAGACACTCTGTGCTGTGTGCACTTGTATATGTGCAATTCAATTAGATGTGTACTTGCATTTTCAGATGATTATATTTGTATTGCTCTTCCTCAAAATGGGAACAATTCACCATTTTATGTAATATATAAACTTCCCATTCCATACAAGATTTCTTTAAAAAAAATCTTTCCTTACTGTTTTTGAACAGTATGAATTTAGAATCCTCCATATTTTTAATTTATTGTGAACATCAAAATGAGTCTTGTTTTGATATAATATTTCATCTCACCTCTCTGGTGATTAAATTATTATTTATTGGGTTATTTTAATTGATTTGTGTGGATGTATTTTTTATTTGACTATGAATTGCTTTAAGTACCCTGTTTCCCCTGATAATAAGCCCAATCAGGCTTTTGAGCGCATGTCAATAAGGCCAAGGAGGGTTCAAAAAAATATAAGACAGGGTCTTATTTTCGGGAAAACACGGTATTGTTTCTGGCAGGTGGTGTGATGTGAAATATTTAGTTAACTTTTTCATCTTACAGCTTTTGTAAAATTCTTTCCAGATTTCAAGCAGGCTCTGATTTCAGTGGAATATGGTAGTCCTGGTTTAACAATTATGTTTGGGATAATGTTGGTTGAATCGCTCAGATTGGTATTAGCAAACCTTTTTGGCACCGCTGCTCTTCTGGTTTCTGGTGCATGCATGCGCACCGGCCATCTGGTCTTCCTGTGCGCATGCGCACCAGAAGACCAGGTGGCTGGTGCGCATGCATGCACCAGAAACCAGAAGAGCAATCACCCGGCACGCTCATGCTCACTGGGTGGCTGCTCCTCCGGTTTCCAGCACTCCTGCATGCGTGAAGACCAGCTGGCCTGTGTGCTGGAACCCAGAAGAGCAATGGGCTATGGCTCGCATACCCGGAGAGATGCCTCTGCGTGCCACTTACGCGTGCCATAGGTGTGCATCGCAGGCTTAGATAATCAGCAAGAAGGGAAATAATGTTTGCATTCATTGAAGAGAAAAGATGTGGTGCTGACAGCTAAACAAGGAGCGTATTCCTCATTGTGTGTTTGCTTACTGTTTTATAATCCTTTCTACTCCAGTCTCTGTGCTCTATGATGGGTGGGTAAGTAGGGTCAGACATAAGAGAGAGTGCCTAGAGATTGCTTGGGGTTGCCCCTTTGCTTGTTTAAACAATCTTATAACTCTGCAAGTGGGGGGAAATAAAGACTGTACTGATTGTAATGGCAATTGTTACCTTTATATCTGCTTTAAAGTGTAATGCCACCTTAACTTGTTTTAGATGGGTTACAGTCATATTGATGTATACTGTGATCAGTGTCCATTTCTGATCTTTCTAATTGATAACCATTTATGACCTTCCTTGCCATCTTCTCCATGACTTTGCCTACTGGAAGTCAGCTGGGAAGATCACTAATGGGGATCCTGTATTGATGTACATATATCCTGGTTGCCAAGTACCTGAATTACAGTCACATGACAACCAACATGCTGGGGCTGTCATTAAAGTGCAAGGACTATAGGATAAGATCTGTGTACAGAAAGAGGTTGCTCTTGAATTGTTCACTATTTAGGGATGATATTTGCAGATAAATTTGAAAAGTAATTTAATAATTTAAGCAACTAAAACGATAGAGAATCCTGAGCAGCATTTTAAAATAAAGTGCTTTTATTTTGCATAATTATTATACAATTCTTTCCTTGACATGTCTGAAAAAGTATTTGAATTGTAACAGATTTTCTCATACAGACTTAATGGGATTTTATGTTCAGTAGTCTGGGATCATATGCAGTTTTCTTCTACACATTTTTTTATGAATGGTGTAGAATCTGAATGTGGTTGACCCTAAATACTTTAAATATATACAGGATGGGAAATACAGATTGGCTTTATGTACATTTTTACTTTTTCTTTGAACCAATCACACAAAGAAATAACACGGAGTTTAGGTTTTGGGAGAAAAAGACTTTTAAGAAAACCCCCATCTTCTAAAATCTGAACTACCGTGTTTCCCTGAAAATAAGACCCTGTCTTATATTTTTTTGAACCCTGAAATAAGCGTTTGGCCTTATTAACATGCGCTTAAAAGCCCAATTGGGCTTATTATCAGGGGATGTCTTATTTTGGGGAAAACAGGGTAGTTACTTGTGCATGTTGAACTATTTTGTACTTAGCCATTTGTACTGTACCGTAGTAATTGGGTTTGATTCCTTGATTTTATGTCCATATTTCCTAGGAAGTGCTAAAACTGAAAGAACAATGGTAATATTTTTGTGCTCTGAATAAAATGTAAGGCTCTCCGTTCATACTACAGGTAGTCCTCGATTTATGACTGGGACTGGGTTTTCTATCACGAAGCAATGCGTTTGTTAACTAAGTTGCACCTGATTTTGTAACCTTTTTTGTTGCCATCATTAAACAAATCACAGTTGTTAAGCTAATACAGCTTTCCCCATTGACTGCTTGTCGGAAGGCCCCTGAGAAGATTGTAAATTACATTCATATGGCCACAGGATGCTGCAACCATTACGGATACATGTCAAGTGACCAAATTTTGGTCATATGACCATAGGGATGCTATGGAGATCATAAGTGCAAGGACCAGTCATCAGTGACCTTTTTCAGTAAATTTGAATGATTGTAAGTCTGTATTAGTTGCTATGCTATATTTCTCAACTTAAACTGATGCTTTTCTATATAGGGCCTGTGAAGATTTCAGGAATCATAGATGCCAAAATAGGTTTTCTCATAGATCCCACAAGAAAATGTATCTTCTTATTTTTAAACATCAGTACTTGTAATTCAGTTGTTAAAGAATTAAGTACAGTTTGAATATAAGTCTGTTAAAAGATTAATATCAGTTGACTTTTTTTTCTTGCTATGACATCTGTACAAAATAATCCTTTCAAGTTTACATGTAGATATGCAAAATGCCTTCAACTAATTGATGCAAGCATCTCACAAACCATTTTTATTAATACTTGAAATGCATTGGACATCAAATTGACACATACAGAAGTTGGAGAAAAAAGCATATATTTACCCTATAATTTTTACCTATAATTTACCTATAGTTTCCAACTAAAATCTCCCTAAGGCCTAAAGTTTGAAGCTATTTTATTTGCTTTCTTAAAAGAGGGTGTCTTTTAGCAGAAAAATATTAAGAACCTAACTTAGCTGCAAGAAATGAATTTAGCTATTTTCTTTTTTAGGAAGAATTGCTTGCATTTTTCTATGGTCATGATTAGATAACATATGAAAGGAAAACTCGTCTGAAGACGTGTGTGTGTGTAAACAGTTTCTTTGTTTTGATATTATACATATTTGTTCTTCAACTGATTTTAGTTTGCTTTGTTCTCTGATAATTCTCAGTTAAAAGAATGTGAATTCTTATGGTTACTATATTTGGAACCTTCAAGGATGAAGTTTGAATGAAAATACAAACAAAAGTTTAGATGTACCATCCTTTCACTGCTCCTTGGTAAATTCTCTACAGAATTCTGGAATATTCTATATTAGGACCACTCTTTCTTGAATTGCTTAACTTTCATTTAGGACATAAATGATATTTTTATGCTATTAAGAGGATCTCTCCTCCCTTACTGGTTTACATCAGAGAGGCTTTCTTGCAATTTCCTTGCAATTTTTGGGGCAGCTGATAACTTTCATTGCTAATATATTAATGATTAAATTAACAACATACCAGTCTTACTACCCAGATTTGCTTAATAACATTGACTTTTGGTTTTATAAATCAACATGTTCTTAAGTGTGCTGACGAGAGAATCCAGGAATGGGTTAACTCATCTCATAGCTGAGTCTGTCAAAGTTGTGTGGACATACCTCTGCTGTCTGCGGTCCCCAGCTTTTGACTCAGTCTTTTGCTCAAGTAGGCGTGTTAAAATTGGCTTACACCTTTCAAACCTCACTCAAACATAATATTCCATTCCTGGATTCTCCTTAGCGAGAATATGTTCCTGGAAGGTATTCGACTCCCGATCGGCTGGCTCCCAGTCGGGCTGGTAGAGCCACCAGACTTCGTTCAGTAGTGTTTAAAATTTGTGAAGTCTTTGGAATTTTCAATATTTCTGCATAAATATGGCTTAAAATGTGATCTGTTCTCTATGCAAGTTCTAAAGTTTGTGATAAAAAAAAAAGCAATTAATCATATGAGTTAAAAATATTATACTTGTTTATTTATTCATTGAGGAAAATTATCCAAAGCTACAAATGGGTGGTACTCAGTTAACAACTACAATTGGGACTAGCATCTCCACTGCTAAGTGACATGGTCATTAAGTGAAACACCACATGGTTGCACTGGACTCACAACATAGGTTTCACTGTAATTAAATACAGTCATTAAATGCAGCATGACATAATCATCACTTGAGACTTACTGCCAGGTTTTCTATTGAGTTTGCTCATCAGAAGCTGACTATGAAGCTCACAAATGGTGAGCTCAACTTTTTCAGTGCCATACAGCAATCGCTAAAGCAGGCTATAGTTAACAAAGGACTACCTGTATTTGTATGTGAATTTTTGTTTTCAGTAACTGGTTGCTGGGCACCAACTGCACCTAAACATTTCTGATAACTTGACTAGCACTACACATTGTCTTGAAGGAATTTCAGCCCATTCCTCTTGACAGAACAACTTCAGCTCCTTGCATGAACTGTTACTTCAAGTCCTTCCACAACAGTTCTACAGAAATTAAGTAGGAAGGGCTGAGTGAACAACTGAACCAATTCACCCAGAGGGGTTCCTTAGATGAGGATAAACTTAATATGAATACCTCTGGTTCTAGTCTACCATCTTTAATAACTGCATATTTTAAAATCTGGTAATCAACATTCAATCCATGATCTATAACAGTGATGGCGACCATTTTTGGCACCAAGTGCCGAAACACGTGCATGTGCACACACACACACCAGAGCGCCGAAAACCTGAAGACCAGGCATGCACGCAATGGCTAGCTGGTCTTCGGGTTTACTGTGCGCGTGAAGACCAGCACCAGAAACCAGAAGAACAGCTGGTGACGCTGCGCATGCCCACAGAAAGAACTCCGTGTGCCACTTCTGGCACGCATGCCATCGATTCGCCATCACAGATCTATACAATAAGTTTACATATAGAATTGTGACTCTTTGTTATTCTTGATTCTCTGTTGGTGTTAAGTAGACATCAACTAGTTAGATTTCCAGAAAACTTTTGATAAAGTATAATCAAAGACTTCTTAGTCAGTTTAACAGCAGTGGAATAAAAGGACGTCCCCTTATTGAAAAGTAACTGGCTAAAGAATAGAAAACAAAGAGTAGAAATAAATGAACATTTCTCACAATGAAGAGGTGCATCAGGTTAGGACCTCCAGGGATTTGTCAGTTGTTAAGTGAATTACGTGATCATTAATTGAATCTGGCTTCCTCCATTGACTTTGTCAGACACTGGCTGGGAAGGTTGCAAATGGTGATTATGACCCCAGAATACTGCATCCATTGTAAATACATGCTAATTGCCACATTACTGTGAGGATAGAACAGTAGTAAATATGAGGACCACTTGTAAGTCACTTTTTCAGTGATGTAACTTCAAATGAATGGTTCTAAGTTGAGAACTACTTATATATTCAGATTGAAGCCTGGTTACATACTTGCATAGTTTCTATTGAGACCAATATTAAAAATGGAGCAGCAAACTCTGAAAGGAAATGTTTTGCAAAAGTATTTTTTTCCAAGCAGAAATAAATTTGTCATCAAAAGTTAGATGAACCAATGATTCGTTCCAAAAGGATAATTTCAGCCAATTCTTTAGATAACAGTTTTTTATTTTGAATGTTTCCAAAGAACATTTTACTTTTACAAAGATCATCCTTTGGGGCAGAGCTAGAGATTTGCAATAAAATGCTGCTGTTTCAAGGCCTCCAACTATTTTTATGGTATTATTTGTGCTAGTCTCAAAAGAGTATAGTACTCGTGTTCTCAAGATATAATGTTCTACCTTCAGGGTTGATGGAAGAAATATTTAACAGCATTCATTATGTGGAATGCTGTTGTTATATGTTCTGATCCTTTTAGTATGTCAGCAGCACATGCCTTATTCCAATGTCCTCTTTGTAGTATGCCATAGTGTGCTGAGATTCCAGTTTTTCTCCATTGCACTGGGAAGAGAATCCAGGAATGGATACTCTTCTGCCTGGAGACTGAGCCTGTCATCATTTTTGGTGATGCCTCCTTTGCCTGGTGACCTCCCAGTTTGGCTCACTCTTCAACCAGAATAGATGTTCAAAACAAAACTGCTTCAGAAACCACATCGATCCCTGGATTCTCTTCAAAACCGTGAGACATAAAGGAAAATAATTCTTTCATGATCGCTGGCAAGAGATCAGGTCGGCTAACTGGTCTGCTGGTTAGCTGCCTTTCCGGCTATTTGAGAGCCGAGGTCCCTGCCATTCCCGCGACACAGCGGAGAGAGACTTGATTCAGAGCCAGCTCCATTCTAACGAGCCGAAGCCCTTGCCATTACCTGCGCTGAAAGCGGCGGGGACTCAGTCCCTGCCCAGCTTCACCTGGGCACACTGGTAGTGGCTATTGGTGTGAATCCAAGCCGCGGCAGCTGCAAGCTATTGTGGACCCATTCTGCCTATGACGCAGTGGAATAGGGCGTTTTCCAGCTCACTGCTCATGCAATCCACACATGGGTTGTTTTCCCCATCGCTTATCTCTGACTGGGTAATTTTTCTTGAATATCTCCCTTCGTGTTGTGGCCACGCCCTGCTGTCCCATGATGCATCAGTCTTTTTACTCAGTCGCTTCCAGACTGGTGCCTTTCTCCTTTCGTGGTGAAATTATTGCCTTTTTTTCTTAGTTATTGCGTTAGGTTTTTCTTTATTTTTGCTTAAAATTATTTTTCTTCGGTTGAGCCCTTATTCCTGCTGCCAGACGGGGGTTTGAGTCGGAAGCCTTCCCCTCGCCCCTCGCACGGGCTTTCCTGTCATCTACTGCCCGCAGCTGGGGATTCCGACCTTCGGGCGTTCTCCCTTCTGACATTTTAGCCGCCGGTGTGCGCGAGGGGCTTGCGGCTGCCGCTGCACCCCCCACACCAATTTCAAGCTTGTTTTTTGTTGTTGGGCTCGTAGCGGCGGCTCCGGAGCTCTCCGCATGGTTCGCCCTGCAGGCTCTGACGTCATCGCCTCATCGTCGCTCTTCTCCTGAGCGCTTCGCTGGCCGGCCTTATTCAAAATTTGGCGCTTTGCTGGGGATCGGCTGCAGGAGTCTCCACTTGTGGTGAGCAGAGCAGGTGTCTGTCCCTCGGGCGGCGCCTGCATCGTCTAGGTTTCTACAGGCCGTGAGGAACTTTCAAGTGTCAGCCTGCGGCCGCCATTTTAGATTTCTCCTGGGCGGCCATTTGAGTGCTCAGTTCGCTCATATTTTAAGGGCAGCCATCTTGAGCGACTAAAAACAGCCTGCTCCGTCCCTCTTAGCAACGCCCGGGACTTGATTACTGACATTTTTTTGCCTTTTCAACTGGCTGGCCATTTACACTTAAATTGATCTTGACTGTTGCCTTTGCTGTCCCTGTTAATTGGGACTTGTGGCGTCTGCTGCCTTTTATTGTTGACTTGTTCTACCTGTTATTTTTTAATAATATAAAAAAAAAATAATAATAAACAGTATATATATACTGATACTGATAACTGATTAAAAAAAAAATGGCGGATGGTTACCTTTCATCGGATGTGGATCGGGAGCCCAGCCCACCTAGGGCACCTTCCAAACATAAGTCAAAATCACGTGCCAGACCTCCGTCGGCCTCTGGGGATACCCGCCACCTCAGGTCATCGGCAGCAGACAAAGATGCTCAACGCCGCCACAAGGCTCTTGAGCGACAATTTGACAAGGCCAGACAGGCCTCCTTGGCCTCTGTTTTTCCATCTGAGCCACCTCTAACATCGGCTTCTCAATTATTGCCAGCTTCACCTTCTTGTCCCTTGGTCTCCAAGGATCCTCAGAGTATCTCTGGCACCTTGTCTAAACGGACCTCCATGTCTTTACCGGATGTTTCATCTGTGGGTCTTGGAGCATTGGCTCCTCCTCCTCCACCTCGCCCAGAAGCGACCTTCACTCCGACCGCTGCCGGACTTCGTGACCCGGATGGTCAGTTACGAGCAACTCAGATAGATTTGCAATCCTTACTCTCCAATGCCTTATCCTCTCTGTTGGCAGCTGGGATTCACCAATCCTCCCTACAACAAGTTCCCATTGTACCTTCTTGCATGCCTCCTTCGTCGGTTCCTACTCGGGCCAAATCCCCTTCACGCTTGGCACCCGCTTCATCGGATGAATCTGACGGTGGTGACGAACCTATGGAGGATTTGGAACTTTCGGAAGATGAAGGTCTTGCGCCTGATGTGCCTGCCTTTACTGGCTTATTCAGGCCTTCCTTGTTTAAATCCCTGCTGCATAAGGCACGGCAGACCACCAACATGACCGAATCGCCTTCATCGTCTTCTGATGCTACGTCATCCACCGCCCCACATGAGGCTCTGTTCTCTTCTTCAAAGCAGGGCAAAGATTTCATTCCCTTTCCCCAACTCTTTTCTGATGTACTGCAGTCTCCCTGGTCTCAACCGGGTTCGCTAATGGGGCCCAATGCGCTCGATAAAAAACTCTATTGCGCTGCGCCAGAGTTGGACGCCTTATTATCCCTACCAGTGGTTGACCCTCCGATCGCCAACATGTCTTCGTCTTCTCTGGTCTCCACTGATTCCCTGGATGCCCTCAAATCTGAGGATAGGAAGTCGGAACTCTCCTTTCGCAAGGAGCATCAAGCTCTGGCCTGGGCGATTAAGACTGCTACCGCTACGTCCTTTTTTAATCGAGCGACGTTGCTTTGGCTGAGGCAGCTCCAGGACAAATTACCACCGGAAGATACGCGCCTCCATCAAGATTTGAACAAAATAGTTGCTGCCACCGAATATTCGGCAGACGCATCTTTGAATTCGGTCAAATTCACTTCAAGGGCTTTGGCCTCCTCCATAACATCGCGGCGCCTGTTTTGGCTTAAGAACTGGAGGGCTGACTCCAAAGCCAAATGGAAATTGGCAGCGGCCCCATACAAGGCCTCCTCTCTCTTTGGTGCCGCCCTAGATCCCGTCCTGGTCGAGGATAAGGACAAACGCAAAATTATGCCTACTTCGTCCTATCGCCGCCCTGAGCGCCGCTATACACCATATTATCAGCGACAGTCCTTTCGAGCCTCGTCGGGATCAGGAGCTCCCTACTCACAACGCTCCTACTTTCAAGGTCCTGACCGTTCGTCCGACCGCCAACGTTTTCGAGACAGGTCCCGTAACACCACAGCCAAGCGTCCCTTCCGTGGTACCGGCTTCCGTCAATACCGCAGAGGAAAGTGACTACACCCAGTTGGATCCCATTGGTGGCCGCCTCCATCTTTTCCGTCATCAATGGGAACAGTCGACCACGGATGCGTGGATTCTTCGTACAGTGTCAGACGGTTTGGCCATAGAGTTCCTGGATCGCCCTCCATCTCGCCACATTTGCTGCCCTCCTCTCCAAATGGAGTTGGACTGCCAACTACGGAAGGAAGTCTCCCATCTATTACATATCAAAGCAATAGAACCAGTCCCTCCAGAGCAACGGGGCGAGGGCTTCTACTCAACCCTCTTTCTCGTTCCGAAGCATTCCGGGGGTTGGAGGGCCATCCTCAACCTGAAACAATTGAATCTGTCTGTATCTTACCGCAGATTCAAAATGCACTCGCTGAGGTCCATCCTTGGAGGAATTCGTCGAGGGGATTTCCTCCAGTCAGTCGACCTCAGGGAGGCATATCTGCATGTTCCGGTCCGTCCGGCACACCGAAGATTTCTGCGTTTCCAGATTGGGGAGGACCACTATCAGTACTGCGCCATGCCCTTTGGCTTATCATCAGCCCCAAGGACCTTTACAAAGTTGGTGGCGGTAGTGGCGGCCTCCCTCAGGAAGATTCCTGTCAGGGTCTTATGTTATCTTGACGACATCCTGGTCCTGTCATCGTCCAGGAGTCAAGCGTCTCGAGATCTTCGCAATGTCGTCGAGGCTTTTCAGATCCACGGCTTTTCAATAAACTTCCCGAAAAGCCACCTTCACCCTTCCACCACTCTGCTGCACCTCGGTGCGATTATAGACACTGTACAGGGACAAGTTTTTCTTTCCCCGGACAGAATTCAAAGCATCTGCGACTTAATCCATCTAGTCCTATCGCATCAGACCATCCCTCTCCTTCATCTCTCTCAGTTGCTGGGGAAAATGGTCTCCAGCTTCTCAATTGTGCCATGGGCCCGTCGTCACACGAGACCGTTACAATTGTTTCTCCTCCCTTACCAGCGATCAGGCCAAAGCGACTCTCTACGCAAGGTGCCCCTTCCACCTCAACTTCGGCTCTCCCTTCGTTGGTGGTTAGGACCGGGTCTTCACAAGGGCTCGCACTTCCTGGTTCAAGACCGCCTGACCTTGACCTCGGATGCCAGCCTCCAAGGCTGGGGGGCTCATCTTCGCGACCAGATTGTTCAGGGCCACTGGTCTGGGGCAGAGAGACGTCTCAACATCAATCTTTTGGAGTTAAGGGCTATTCGTCTAGCTCTGCATCATTTTCAACCGCACTTGTCGGGCCATCATGTCCTTTTCCTGACGGACAATATCGCAGCGAAGGCCCATATAAACAAAGAAGGGGGCACTCGATCAAGACCCCTGATGCTGGAGTCCGAACGCCTTCTGCATTGGGCGGAGACGCATGTCCTATCATTGAGGGCCGATCACATTTCCGGCGTGGAGAACACCAGGGCCGATTGGCTAAGCAGACGGACCATAGACCAGTCCGAATGGCAACTTCACCCCGGTCTGTTTCGCACGGCTTGTTTCATCTTCGGCGTTCCCGTGGTGGACCTTTTTGCCAGCCCGTCAAACGCTCAACTGCCTCGATTTGTGACTCGCTACCCGTGTCAGTCGGCGGAGGATCACAATGCACTCACGTGCCATTGGCCACCCGGTCTCTTATACGCCTTTCCTCCACTTCCCCTGATTCCTCAGGTGATACGCAAACTGCTGGAAGAGCAAACGGAACTCCTTTTGGTGGCGCCAGATTGGCCGCGCCGCCCATGGTACGCGGATCTGGTAGCGTTGTCGATCCACCCACCGTGGGTGATTCCGCCGGAACGTCTGTCACTTCGTCAGGGGGCCATCAACCATCCAGACCCCGGATGGCTCAAATTGGCCGTCTGGCGTTTGAGCGGGTCATCCTGCAAAAAGACTGTATACCGGACTCTGTCATAGATACCATCCAGGCCTCACGAAGACCTTCTACTTCTCGGATATATGAGTCCTCATGGAAATCCTTCTGTTCCTGGTGCGCTGTCAAATTTGTTGACCCTACCTCGGCTCAGATTGTGGATATTTTGTGTTTCTTACAAGCAGGTCTCGACAAGGGTTTGTCACCGTCTACCCTTCGGCGTCAAACTGCTGCCTTGTCCACGGTCATCAGATGTCCTCCTTATTCTTCTCTGTCTCTGCACCCGTCGATTAAAGGTTTTCTCCACGGGGCCGTTAATCTCCGTCCACCGCCTGTCCATCGTTACCCGTCCTGGGACCTCCCACTTGTTCTGCAGGCCCTTATGTCTCCTCCCTTTGAGCCCTTGGGTTCTGTTCCTCTCAAGTACTTATCTTACAAGGTGGCCTTCCTTTTGGCGATCACCTCCGCAAGACGGGTTTCCGAACTTACCGCATTGTCAATTAGAAAAGATCTCTGCATCTTTCAGCCCAATACCGTGATTTTGCGCCTGGATCCTACGTTCTTGCCTAAAATAAACACCTATTTCCATCGTGCCCAAGAGCTCGTGCTTCCGGACTTTTGTCCCTCGCCCAAGCACCTACGAGAGAAGGACTGGCATACCCTCGACGTCCGTAGGGCGTTACGTCGTTACATTCGTAGAACTGAATCGTTCAGGAAGTCTGAGGCACTTTTGGTTTCTTTTCATCCTTCATCTCTAGGTCAAAAGATATCTCCGTCTACTGTAGGCAGATGGATCAAGAAGTGCATCGCTACGGCTTACGAACAACGAGGCTGTCCTGTCCCTCGTATTTTGCCTCACTCTACGCGTAGCGCTGCAATGTCGGCCGCTTGGGCTACGCAGGCGTCGGTCTCGGATATCTGCCGGGCTGCCACCTGGTCCTCTGCTACGCCATTTATTAGACACTATAAGATCGATGCTTACGCATCAGCGGAGGCTTCATTCGGACGACGTGTTCTGCAGAGTGTTCTTGCAGGCCAGGCCACTGGGAGTGATTTGTCTCCCACCCTTGGGATCTGAACTTTGGTATATCCCATGTGTGGATTGCATGAGCAGTGAGCTGGAAAAAGAACGTTGTCTTACCTGAACGTTCCTTTTCAGCTTCACTGCGAATGCAATCCACCCCCTCCCTATGGTTGCATTTGTTTCCTTTGTTTCTTTATCCCCCTGCTGGGTTCAGTTCCTTGTGGCTCCATTCTTGTGGCTCCATTGTGTTTACTTACCTGACTTTAATCCTCACCTAGGTGGTCGCGCCTTCGTTCAAAGACTGATGCATCATGGGACAGCAGGGCGTGGCCACAACACGAAGGGAGATATTCAAGAAAAATTACCCAGTCAGAGATAAGCGATGGGGAAAACAACCCATGTGTGGATTGCATTCGCAGTGAAGCTGAAAAGGAACGTTCAGGTAAGACAACGTTCTACTCAGGTACCTTCCACCAGCAAAAGTCCTCAGGAAGGGGACAATAGGGCTCTCCCTATAGCTTCTCCGAACTGCAGACAGGGCTCCTCCAGCCAAAGAATGGCTGTCAAAGGAGCAACGGATCGGAGCCATAAGAAAGCTGCTGCAAGCAGAGGCTCCAAGGCAGCCGAAAAGGACGCCAAACGGTGCCAACAGGCCATTGAAAAAAAAATGGCCAAAGTCGAAAAGGCTGGAAAAAGCCAGGGTTTGGGAAACCCCCTCCCAAGGGAGGAGCTGTCATTTCCTGCCCTCCAGAGGAATGGCTGTTAGAGCCTTGCAAAGAACCAAGCCTCTTGCAGCCAATATGCTATAACACCTGGTCACCAGATGGCGCTAGAGAGCTGCTTTCTTCAGTTCATATAGAGACACTTGACAGAACTTAGGCTTTCTCTAATACAGCTTCCAGCCTGTCTGCAGCAGGAACAGAGGGCCAAATTCCTCTTTCGAGGTCAAAGCTGAGGCTACCTTTAGCCCAATCGCGGTGGGGCTCCGCCAAGGGGAAGACAATGGGTCAGAATTGTCTGACCATTTAAAAATGATTATTTTCTAGGCAATAACACAGGGAATAGCTGCAGGCCTGCAGCAAGGGAGTCAACCTCCCTAAAGCTTTCCTCGTTACCAGGCCCAGCAATTGCCACCCATGGCACAGGGCACTTGGATGGAACCTCAGAGCCTTCCCTCTCAAACCCCTTCCATTCAGAGAGGAGACTCCTCTGGAGAGCAAGATGATGTTATGGCTCTTTCAGAGGATGAGGGGATGACCCCTGAACCACTGCCCTTCTCAGGCCACTTTCAACCTGATTTATGCAAGTCCTTATTGCACAAGGCCAAAAACAACCAATCTGGGATCTGACCCTGTCCTTGAGACAGCTCTAAGTACAATGGATTCAGGTCATATGCTCTTTTCAGAACTGACCTTTGAGAACGAGGTACTCTCATTGCCCAAGCTCTTCCTGGACATGATCCAGAGGCAATGGCCAATCCAGGGACTGGAACTGAAAGGAAACTTTAATGTAGCCACAGAACTTTCTGAGGCCCTGCAAACGCCAACTGTAGATAGCCTGGTGGCAGCCTTGACATGCCATTGACGGCCTCAAGGCAGACGACAAGAAGGCGGAATTGGCTCTCTGCAGAGCTCACCAGGCAGCATGGGCGGTAAAGACCACTACTTCCACCTCGTTTTTCGATCGGGCCTCCTTGCTCTGGCTTCCTCCTGAGGATGTCAGGTTTCATCAAGAGATCAATAAATCAGTGGCTGCCGTGGAGTTCTCGGCTGATGCCACCCTGAATGCGGCAAAATTCACTTCCTCTGTAATAGCCTGTCGCCTGCTATGGCTTCACCATTGGCAAGCTGATAACAAGAATAAGTGGAAGCTGGCATCTGCTCCCTTCACAGGCAGCAAGTTGTTCGGGGAGGCCTTGGACCCCATCCAAGGGGATGACTTCCTCACTTCCATAGACTTATGGAGGGTACCTACATGTACCTATCCTGCCTTCTCACAGGCAGTACATTCAATTCTTTTATGCAAACAAACGCTACCAATACAAGGCCTTGCCTTTCGGCCTATCATCAGCACCAAGGGCATTCACAAGGCTGTTGGCAGCACTGGCAGCCTACCTACAGGCACTGCCAATCCGAGTCCAGTGTCACCTGAACAATATCCAGGTACTCTAGCCATGGCTTTTCAATCAACAAGAAAAGCCATTTCTCTCCGACCACCCGATTGCTCCATCTGGAAGCGATCATAGACACTTCTTTTTGCATGGTCTCCCTTTCACCGGAGAGACAAGACAGCTTACAGACCTTGGCAAGGCGCATCCAGAACAAAGGTACAGTATCTTTGGCTCTCCTGTCACAACTCCTGTGACAGATGGTGTCATGGTGTCCTATATTTCCATCCTGGCAAGTCTACATGTCAGGACCCTACAATGGTTCCTCCTGCCTTACCAAAGGTCTGGCAGGAGCAACTCAACAGCCAGTGTCCGAGTTCCACACAAGGTACTGCAGTCCTTCCAATGGTGGATGTCCCGGGCCATCAACAGGGGATGCCTGTTCAAAGAGCCCAACTGTTTGACCATCACTGGGGGCCCATCTTCAGTTACTGATAGCCCAAGGCCAGTGGACTTAGATGGACCTGAGCCACAATATCATCTGGCTGCAGCTCAGGGCAGCACCTGGCTCTCAAGCAGTTCCAAAGTATTTTGGCTGGGCAACACTTCTGGTCTTGATGGACAACGTGGCCACCAAGACCCACAACAACCGCCAAGGGGGTACCCATTCCAGGTCCCTCATGAAAGAGGCCAAACACCTGGGCCTCTGGGCAGAGAGACACCTTCTGTCCATAAGGGCAGAACACATTTCAGGGGTGCGGAATGTGCAGGTGGACTGCCTCAGCGGAGTGACAGTGGACCATTCAGAATGGTCCCTGCACCCCATCCTATTTCAGGAACTGACAGATCACTTTGGTGTTCTAGTCCTAGACTTATTTGCCTCACCTTGCAACACTCAACTGCGAAGGTTCTTCAGCAGGTTTGCATCACCGGGGGTGGAAGGGGTCGATGCCTTCCACAGTCCGGGGCCTCCTGTACCCCTTTCCTTCCCTTCTGCTAATTCCAGCAGTAATCAGGAGGGTGTTGACGGAAAGGGGAGAGATATTACTATGATAGAAGACCATGGTTTGCCGACCTGGTCAACCTGTTGGTGGCCCGGCCCTGGAGGATACCTCAGGGCAGAATCTCCCTCAGCCAGGGGGCCCTGATCCATCCAGATCCACAGTGGCTCCAGCTGACCATCTGGCGCTTGAGCGGAGGGTCCTGAGTCAGTACAACCTTTCCTCCAGGGTCATCCGGACCATACAGGCTTCTAGAAGGCCATCTGCTGACAGGGTATATGATGCTATCTGGAAGGCCTTTTGCACCTGGTGCTCCAGGACAAACACGGATCCTTTTTCGGTGTCAGTGGCTCAAGTCCTGGAGTTCCTCCAGGAAGGATTGGACAAAGGGTTGACACCTAATACCATCAGTAGGCATGTGGCAACACTGTCTTCGGTCTTGTCATGTGGGAGTCTGGAATCTTTCACCAAATCCTCTACCATGTGCAGGTTCCTCAGGGGCGCTACGAACTTGAGGTCCCCTGTGGTCCACAGGTACCCTACCTGGGACCTGACAAAGATTTGAATGCCCTCACCAAGGGACCCTTCGAGCCACTTAGATTGTTTCCTGTGTTTCCTCACATGTAAGGTGGCCTCCCTTGTGGCCATCACATTGGCCAGACATATCTCAGACCTGGCAGTCCTTTCTGTAAGGAAAGACCTATGTATTTTCCACCCTGACAGAGTGGTCCTGAAGTTGGACCCCTCCTTCATCCCCAAGGTGAATTCCTGTTTCCATAGGGCCCAGGAACTGATACTGCCTGACTTCTGCCTGGGGCCAAAACAGCCTGGAGAAGAGATGCCCTCCACATTTATATTAGGACTTCTCCCCTAAGGAAGACAGAGTCCCTGTTTGTTTCCTTCCAACACTCTACGCTGGGAAAAAAGGTCACGCCATTGATGGATTCAGGCATGCATTGCCAAGGCCTATGAGTTTCGGACGCTTTCAGTGCCTCGGAATGTGACAGCCCATTCCACCAGAAGCGCGACCATGACAGCAGCATGGGCGACACAGGCTTCTATAGAGGAGGTCTGTTGAGCAGCTACATGGTCCTCGCTATTCCCCTTCATCAGACACTACAAGTTGGATGCTTTCACTTCAGCTGAAATGGCCTTTGGATGGCGAGTCCTCCAGAGGGTCCACACTGAAGTGGGGACTAAGGACGAGACTGCTTCCCACCAAGAAAAGGCCAGCTTTGGTAAGTCCCATTCCTGGATTCTCTCTCCCCAGCGCAATGGAGAAGGGTGTTTGTCCTACCTGAACACTCCTTCACGTGGCACTGGGAGAGAGAATCCAGCCTCACCCTGACAACTGTCTGGTCCACAGTCTGGGAGGGGCTAATGTTTTCACAGGTCACAAGTCTCATCATCGCTACGCCTTTGCCGAACTGGGAGATCACCAGGCAAAGGAGGCATCACCAAAAATGATGACAGGCTCAGTCTCCAGGCAGAAGAGAAGAGCAACACCAGTTCCTGGATTCTCTCTCCCAGCGCCATGAGAAGGAGCGTTCAGGTAGGACCAACGGCCCTTCTCTTCCTATATGAATTGATCTGATAATGGAATTTGTTTGCTTCTTAT
Source organism: Pituophis catenifer annectens (assembly GCF_029215685.1). Classification (NCBI taxonomy): domain Eukaryota; kingdom Metazoa; phylum Chordata; class Lepidosauria; order Squamata; family Colubridae; genus Pituophis; species Pituophis catenifer. The sequence goes on along the minus strand of NW_027256881.1, from coordinate 317,476,181 downwards.
TTGCAAATGTCTCAGCAGAAATATCCAAAAACGTGCTGATGTTTTATTCAATCATTATTGTCATCAGAGGTTTTCAGCTACATGAGGCATTTTCCAAAGAGGCCCTGTTAGCGGTGGCATTATCCATAGCTATTATATAATTCATTTGTCTATTTGTTTTAACAGATGTATCATAATGTTCTATTTTTCATTTGGTCTTCAACTGTAAATTAGTGATAATATTGACAGGAAACCATCACCAGCATTGGGATGTTGAATTTATTTTTCTTTTCAATTGCCAATACCTACTCCTCAGTTCTCACAAAAAAGTAGTTAGGTATTTTACACAACAGATGCAAGTGTATACCTTATATGAGCATGCTCATAACTTTTTAATTTCAATACTAAAATGGGATGGATGCCTGTATCCTGTTCTAGATCAACGCTCTTATCATCCAGTTTATAAATGCCCTCCAGTTTTGAATAATAACTTCTATCTTCATTTGTCTTATAAATCTTAGAAACTGTTTGTTGTTGCAGAGGTACAGCATTGCCATGAGTCTTCACAAAGTAGTACATTAGTAATTTTGTGGGATCAATATCATTTCATATATATGTAACAAGCTCCTAATAATTTTCATGAGAAAAAGGCCATGGACTCATACGATATATGCAGTTAAGAACGTAAGCCTTTCAGTTCTTATTTCTTCAACATTTGTTATCTCTCCCTAAGTTTGCAATATTTTCTCCTCTTATGCTATGATAGTGCATGAATAAAGTTATTTCTCAGGAAATATGAGAAATATATATATACATTCAAATATAAAAAGTCTTTAACTATCCAAAATGTTTGTTGTCGAATAACTATCCTTGTTAATTTAGAACATAGAATAATAAGGTTGGAAGAGACTTTGGAGGTGTTCTAGTCCAACCCCTGTTGGAGCAGGAGATCTTATACCAATCTGAACAAATGGTTGGCCAATCTCTTCTTCAAAACCTCCAATGATGGAGTACCCACAATTTATGGAGGCAAACTATTCCACTGATCAGTTGTTCTTACTGTCAGGAAATTTCTCCTTAGTTCTAGGTTCTAAAGTTCTCTTTTTAATGATCTTCCACCCTTACTTTTTGTTCTACCCTCTTGTGCTTTGGAGAACAGGTTGACCCTCTCTTCTTTGTCAGAGCCCCTCAAGTACTAGAAGACTGCTATCATATCACTCCTAGTTCTTCTTTTCATTAAACTAGACCATCTTAGTTCTGTCAACTGTTCATCCAGTTTAGCCTGCAGACTCCTTATCATCTTTGTTGTCCTTCTCTATATTCTTTCTAAGGCTTCAGCATTATTTTGTGCCATGGTGACTAGAATTGAATGCAATATTCCAAGTGTGGTTTTTAAGAAACCCATGTTGGCTTCTAGTAATTGCCTTGTTCATTCCTAGATGTTCACAAATATGCTGCTTGGTTATCTTTTCTAGGATTTTTCCAGATATTGATGTCAGGCTGGTTTGTCTGTAGTTTCCTGGAATCCATGTTTTATCCTTTTTGAAGATTGGAACCACATCAGCTCTTTCCCAATCTTCTGGTAGTTCCCTTGTATTCCAGGAGCTCTGAAAGATTTGGTTCTGAGATATACCTGCCAGTTCCTTCTAAACCCTGGGATGTAATCCATCTGGTCCTGGCAATTTGTACTTGTCCAGAATGGATGGGTGTTTTCTTATCATATTCTTGCCTATTTTGACTTGCATTCTTACTCAGTCTTCTACAGTGATGCTTTTGATAGGCCGGATTATTATTTTTTCCTTTTGTGTGAAGACAGATTCATTAGATTAATGCTAAATTAAGTCCGTTGTTGCTTTACAATTAGGTTCTAGTGAGACATTTATATACAATCAGTGTGATATATCTATTAATGAAAAGTAGCCATCTGGCCAAATATTTTGGCCTGTATAAATGATTTCTAAATTGCTAGTATTATGCATAGTGTTAAGGATATTGTTGTGTTACCAACCAGCAGAGTAAGTGCACAGAGAAACTGTACTGAGAGCAATGAATACAATACATACAAACTGGTTTAACAAAGCTTTTACTTTGTAGTGAAAAACAGTTGCATAGTCTTTTAGTCAATCCAAGTCTTTAGCCATTCAAATCAGTCCAGAGTTACAGATATCTTCTTACCAAACAAACAGCAATTCAACGCTGGTAATAAATCACGATGGTAGCAGATCCATCCATGTCTTCACACACGACAGTAACAGTTCCAACCAACAAGTCAAGCAGCAAGTCAAGCAATGATGAGAGCAGGTCCAACAATGACTATAGCTCGGCTTCCTTCTTATATACAGTTTACACTAGTAATTATCCACTTAAGATAAGTGAAGTCAGCAGTGCAATGACTCAACAGGATAATTAGGACAATTAGAATAATTGCATTCAGCAGTCAGTCAGCATTCATTAGTCATTACAATGACTCAGCAGTACAATAACTCAGCATTACATCTTAGAGTTAAAGAATACATTTAAAGTGATAGCACACATATATTGCCTGGACAACTTGTTAGACTTACACCATATCCTAACATATAGTATCTGCCCTTAGCTTGAATACAATGATACAAGCACCCTACTTATCCATTGAAGGAACTAAAGACCTGGGCTAATAATTTATGCTTCTGGGAGAATTTGTAAAGACCAGAAGACATAAAATTAATGTCATTGAAATATTCCATTGTTTTACAAGTCAAAGAATATATGTGCTGTTTTGGAAGGGAGTTTATATAAATACACTTTTTAATTAAAAATAATTAGCATTGTAAATATTTGGTCTGTGAAGTATTATTTTATATAAGCAGTGAAGCTTTGTTTAAGAAAACAAATAAGAAATGGGTGGACCTTCAAAGGTTTTTTTTTGCAGTCCTCAATTTTTATGCCTCTTTACAGCAAGTAAAATAATTGCATTGAACCCTAAAGGTTTGACATTTAGAAACAACAACAACCTCAGTCCATCCTTTTGAATGGCATTACATCATTATTACCATCTGCAGTTCTCATCATCTGGAAATATTTATTTAGAAAGAAAATGGCTTCTAGCAGGAAAATAGCTAGGTCTCTGTGATTCACACATGGGTTATGCAACTACACCAAGCCCATTCAGAACTTGTAAAGTTGTTTGGCTGCCCTGTAGTATAAACCATACAATTAAACAGCTCTTACTAAACTATAACACTGGTAGGTTTTTGTTAAACAGGGTCAACCTTATTCTTGCTTTCAAGTTATATTTGGGAGCACGCTCCCCAAAAAACTATAATGCCATTATAACTCCCTCCTCATCTTCTAAGCTTCCTACTATATCCGGTAGTTCTTCATTTCTTGGGGAGAGTGATAAAAGATTCTTTCTACAGGGAGTCCTCAAATTTCTGTTGTGTCATTATTGGCACTGAGGAATTGTCGTCTAAGAGACATGCCTCACCTAGTTCCAACCAGGAGCAGGATACAGGCCTTGTTATCTCCAACAGCCTCATTAGTCATTGTCTTGCTAATGAAATGGTAGTTTACTTATATTTTACAAGACAAATAACAAAGGTTTGGGCAGAAGCCAAGAGAACTTGGAGAGAGGCAGTTAATAAATTAAGAAGAGGGAAAAGAAAGGGAGAGAACAGTATGTAGACAACAGAAATTATTGGCCCCTGTAACAAAATGAATGATCAGTCTGAAAGCATTACATTCTGTCAACATTCAAACAATTTGCATATTATCTTTTCATCAAATGTAAATTTTTTAAATTGTTTATAAACAGCTGCTCTTTGGAGTAAATGAAAGACAAACTATTCCCCACCCCCACGATAAAATACCATGCTCTCAGGAAAGAAGTTAATAATACAAAAGGGAACATGAGGTTAAGAATTGTTGCATCTTCTTATTTAAGGATAGTAAGATTATCAATAATATTTATCTCCAAGCAAACTTATGCTACTTCTGACAAAACAATTATTTACTCAGTTCTTGAAAAGGGCAAATGTGCAGAAGAAGGCCCCAGGTAGCTGTGCTGGTTTCAAACTAGGACTCTTATAACCAGGTCCTTCTGAAATGAAGAAGGCCTGATTGGGGCGTGAATAGAGGCCATCTCTCGGGTATGAGAACTTCAAGGACAATTCATAAGTCCCTTCATTCAGTATCATCATAATTTCAAACAATCACTGAACAAATTAAGCAAATTAAGCAAGACTGCCTGCATTGTTTCTCCCTTCAGTCTTTTCTTTTGTAACTTAAAACATTTCCATCCCTTTCACTGTTCCTCTGAGCAGCTTCTCCATGTAACTTTTAAAATTAAGTGCCCAGTGCTGGGCCTGGTATTTCAAGAGCAGTCTAATGTAGTACAGAATGCAGTGATAAGAATTTTGTCATTTACTGTGAATTATAGTTTCAGCATTAAAAGAATGATAGCTAACTACTTTTAAATATTCAGTGATCCAATAAACATTGAATGTTTTTCTATTGTTGTTCTTGTTGTTAAATTAATTCAATATTTTAAGGAATAAAACATTAACATTCCTTGGAACTTGAAGCCATTGGTTGGACAAAATAGGATACTGTTAATTTTCTTTTGCAAATTTCTTGTTTATTATCCAGTTATAAATTAAGAAATAAATAAAATAAATAAAAAACTAATAAATTCACTTAATATTTGGCTTACTGTAGCTGCTTACATAAAGAGAGGGATAAAGATTAAAAATTGTAAGCAAAAGAATACATTAGAAGAGAATATTTGTGGCTCAGGGTGAAACTTGTGGGTCCTTGATTCTCTCTGAACTAACCCTAACTCTAATCCTGTTGAAAATATGGTTAAGTATATCCATATATTGCGAAATTGAGGGTTTTTTTCATCATGTCTTCCAATTGCTAGTTGGTGTTCATGGATGTACTTTGCTAATCTTCTCTCTGTTTGCCCTATATAGTGGCTGTTGCAATCCTTACATTCTATTTTATAGATGACTTCTGGCTTTGTTTTCTTCTTGGGTTGCTGGGTTTTTTGGTTTGCTTGGGATGTTTTGGAGACTTTTAGTTGGTTTGTGTTCTATGGTTGATGCCATAGGTTGTAATAATCTGTTGGTGGCTTCTGAAATATTTTTAATGTATGGCAGTGTTATTCTTTTCACAGCTTGTGTTGGTTGTGCTTTATTGGGTTCAGTGGTTAGGCACTTTTTGATGAAGTTGCATAGCTATCCATTTTGGTGGAAATGTGGAAAATGCTGTATAGATGCTCTTTTTCCTTTGTCTACTGTTCAGGGTTACTGCAGTGTGTTTGTGCTCTCTAAATTGTGTTCTTACACAGCTTCTCTTGTGGGAGATTGGGTTGTTACCTTGGTCGGTGTCCATCACTTGGTTGGTGTGGATGATTTTATGATAAATTTGTGTTTCTAATTGCCACCACTGCCTCTGCTGTTGAGGATATCCAAAAAGGATTAGCATGTTAGCTGTTTTCTTTTTCCCTACTAAAATTTATTCCTTTGAAGATGTTGTTGATAGTTTCATATCTGTTCTATAGTTGGTCCTTTTTTATTATGACAAAAGTGTAACATACACACTTTGGATCTATATTTTGGGTTGTATGTATGTATTAAGAGTCCTGTCGATTCCAGACATTGCATTATAGTCTTGATGAGAAGGACACATGAATGCAATTGTCTTGATCCAGTGGTGGGTTCCAACCGGTGTTACCACCGGTTCTCTTCGCGTGTGCGCTTTGCTCACTTCACTCGCATGCATGCCAAACTTGCACTCCGCGCAAGTGCTTTAAATTTTTGCCCAGCTGAGGCACAGCAATCCACTCTGCCACACCTATCAGCTGGGCTAAAAAACGACAAATAAAGCTACATATAATGCGGGGGTAGGTGGGAGGGCCAGCTCACAGTCATAGAGAACCGGTTCGCTGACATCACATCATCACCACTACTGGCTCGCCTGAACCGGGAGCAACCCACCACTGTCTTGATCCAATACAAATTTATTTTTTTATTTTATTTATTTATTTTTATATGCCGCCCTTCTCCGGAGACTCAGGGCGGCTTACAATGCGTTAAGCAATAGCCTTCATACTTTTGAATATTTTATACAAAGTCAGCTTATTGCCGCCACAAACAGGGTCCTCATTTTACCCACCTTAGAAAGGGTAGAAGGCTGAGTCGACGAGCCTGGTGAGATTTGAACTCACAGTAATTGCAGGCAGCTGGATGTTAAATGCTGCCTTAGTAGGAGGCATTAGCCTCCTACGCTACTCAGGCTCTTAGCAATAGCACTTAGACTCATAGACCACTTTACAGTGCTTTACAGCCTTCTCTAAGCAGTTTACAGAATGAGCAGGCTTCCCCCAACAATCTGAGTCCTCATTTTACCGACCTCAGAAGACTGGAAGGCTGAGTCAACCTTGAGCTGGTCAGAATCGAACTGGAGTGAGCAGTGAGTTAGCCTGCAGTACTGATTCTAACCACTGCGCCACCACGCTCTTGAAATACAATTCAAGAATCATCCTTGATTTTCTTAGTTGGATGCCTTTTAAAGAGAACAAATGTCTCTCATAATCTGGACTCTGTCTCTGCTAATGCATCTCAAGATAGCTTTTTTGTTTTTGAACCTGGATCCAACTGATGGCTCATATTTAATTTATAGTCAACAAGATACCAGATCTCTTTAGAATAACAAAAATAGAGGGGGTTTTTCATGAATAAGAGAGAGGTGTTCTCGTATGTTCCAGATTATTTCTTCCAAAACATTGTTGAAGCTTGAACAATCCTAAAATATCTGGTTTGGTGTTTTAACCTAGAATTACTTCACAATTACTTTAAAATTTAAAATTACCTTTACAATTAATTATTTAAAACACCTTTTAATTATTTAAAAAAATACAGGTACAATCTTGGGGAAATTTTCTTAAATAGTACTTTTGCTAGTAGGGATTGGATTTTTGAATAGCAGGAAATATCTGCCACCAGATATTTCTTGACTAAGTCTTATAAATGTGCTTTGCAACAGGTCAGATCACTGCATAAATGAATTAAAGCTATTGTTTTCGAATACATGATGCTAGTGTTAAATCTAATTCATGTTGTATGTCACTTTCAGAGGATTCTGATATTGATTTAGCCTCTTCAGTAACTGATTTGTATGCTTTGTTTCAGAGGTCATTTACATTAACAATAGAAGCCTGGGACTGGGATAATGAAACAAAAGCTGGTGAGTATATTCTTAAAGAATTTGAACTCTCAGAGCTGACAGTTATGAGGAAATAGACATCTTGTAGGAAACATTTTGAATTTACAGCTTAGCAGATAAAATTAAAACAAAGATTTGTTTATATGTTCCGTCTGAACACCAAATGTTAAATTGGGAATATGGTAAAATAAAGATTAAGAGATATAGTCTAATCTGTATTTTGTATTCTCAGAGATACATACAGGTAGATTCTGAAATATGTGCAAAAAGTATATGAAATATATACTCAACAGTAATTCTAGTAGTACTCTTCTGAGTTGTTTTAACTATTGATATCATCGCATCTGAATCATTACTCTAAAGTAATAGAGTATAATAGAGTTATAATATTTGACCTTCCTTATCTTTTGTATATATTTATAAAGTCATCTGTAAGCTTTTGTATACTGTTCATAGTATTTTTAGCTAATCAATTCTTTTAGTATCTTAGATGTTTGAAGACAGAAATATGCTAACTTGTCTTTGGGGTTCTAGTAAAAAAATCTAAATACATCTCTTCCCAGGAAATAAAACTATAATAGCTGACATCAGGGATCTCAAACTCAAAAGAATAGTACAATACTCCAAATAAATCTCTGGAAGCTTTGAGGTAACTTGAAGAAGCATTGAGGAAACTTGAGGAAATATTTCATAATGTAGTAGAGATCTTTTTTCACAAGATTCCCCCTCCCCCAGGCCTTTACATTGCTAATTTCTGTATAGGAAGCAATGGGAATTCAGTGCAAGTACTGAACTCTACAGTCTTTTGTCTTAAATCACAACATAAATTCTATCTTCCCAATTTATAGAAAAATTGGGATGAAACATGAAAGGCAAAACACTAGTGCAACAGGAGAAGTTGAGCCACAATTTTACCCTTCTGTATTGGGGGTATGCAGGAATCTTGTCTGTATTTCATTTGTCACTGGTTACTTTGTTCAGTTTGTTTTTTGTGTGTGACCTTTTTCTTTTCTGAAAATAGAAATCCCTTTCTAACCAGCAGCAGCTTCCCTGCACCCTTAACAATATGATTTCCTTCATTCTTAAGAATAATTTGCTTTCTATAACAAGTGGAAACCTAGAAAGGCTTTATTGTACATTCTTAAATGGGTGTGCTGATTAACATTTTCTGAACTTCTGGCCACATTTTGTCCTTTGCAACTATATTGCTCTCCTTTGCTAACATTCTCTATATTAAAATGTTTATTTAAATTCTTCATCTTTCAATTTTTAGATGAAAAATTATTAATTGATAGAGTATCATCTGCGGGTATGATCAACCCAGAGGATAGATGGACAACAGTACAGTTGAATGGCCCTGTTGCTCATTTTGAAGCACAAATAAGAGTGAAGTGTGATGAAAACTATTATGGACCACAGTGCAATAAATTTTGTGGCCCACGTGATGACTTTGTGGGCCATTATACATGTGACCAAAATGGAAATAAGGCTTGTATGGAAGGCTGGATAGGTGATGAATGTAAACAAGGTACTGTATTTCTCATGTTTTATAATGCAACAGTTATACTGGAATTATGATGTGTTTTTATGGCAAAAGAGGAGAAGGATTTTGACTACTCCTCAAGACTATTTTTGTAGCTATTAGATACACTTATGACTGAAATGTAGTAGCAAACTATCCTTTTTAATAGATAATCCACTATTTTCTTTGTTTTATTTATACACACGTGTATGTTAACTACCACCCACCACCCCTAGTAGTAAAATGTATTAAGCCTCTGGCATTCATAACTGATAACAAAGTTCATATTATCAAGCCATCTACTGCAGCATTTGAAGATCAAATAAATAAATATTCTTCTCCAGCATAGAATATCAGTGCATTATTATTAACCCAGTACTTTGTGTTGATGCCATATCTGAATTAGGCAGTGAGGACCTTTAAGCCATATGTTGTCTATTCCAATTAACAGTTGACTCTTAAGTTTTGGAGTCCTTTCTAAATAGGAAAAAGACAAGAGCTGAACTTTATAACTTCTGCAAGCAAAATAATGTCCATCATTGAATTATGCCTCATCTAAAATAGATAATATGATTTTGTTTATTAGAGATACTATATTGAATCACCACATAAAAGCACATAATCACAAAATGTTTTAACCATAGAACCTCTTGAACCGTCTGCCTGCTTCACTGAAGTTCATTATTTATTAAAATGTTTTTATTCTACATTTCTTCTGAAATATTCAAGACTATACATTGTTTACCATAGTTGGCAAGCTATAATGACCGTTATTTTTCACACAACTTCTATTTCAGTGGGGTTTACCTGTGATTTGCTTTCTTATCCAGATAAACTCAAGTATTACCATATTTAACAGTTTGTGTAAGTTGATCAAGTATATTAAGAAATTAGACTGTTCTAGAAACTGCTTTTGAAGATAGTGAGCTTGTGTTTTGAAAGCTGACCATAGTGCAATTGTTTTATTTGTCTATAGTTCACAGTTAAAACACTAAGATTTCAGCCTTTTGTCTGAAATGGTATAGGATCTCCTGCTTGACAGAAGGTTGGACTAGAAGACCTCCAAGGTCTCTTTCAACTGTGTTATTCTATTCTGTTCTGTTCGTCATTTTAGAGAACTTAATCTGCATCCATTCCAAAATTAGAATGTTGGCAGAGCATCTGAGTTATTATATTTATATCTTGTAAGAATAGCCTTTGGACAAGATACTTTTATAATGCTTTATGTTTCCTCTTTGTGTCTTTTTGTGTTTCCTGAAATAGATATTTTTAGACAGGAAAAAAAATCACAAAAAATCTATTTGGTTTTTTGTATTCAGGAGGTTATGGATATGATCATTGTAATTGATAGTTTTTAACTAAAACTTCCACTTTTTCTTAAAACTATCCTTCAAGGGAAAAAAAATCAGTGCATAAAATGGTAGTATCATTTAATTACAGTAATCACTTTTTCTAAAGAGTTGGTTCTAACTGATGTTTAATTCTTTCTTTTCATAGCTGTATGTAAGCAAGGATGTAATTTAATCCGTGGAGGATGCAGTGTACCTGGGGAGTGCAAGTAAGCTTGCTTATTTACTTACTTACTCTGAGTGTCATAGAACTCTCCAATATGTAATTCAGATTCAAATCATACAATGTTTAAAAAATAACTAGAAACATTCCTATGGAATCAGGAATAAAAACATTTAACAATTTTGAAAAATCCAATCTCATGACTGAAAGACAATTATAGCAAACCAGCTTCCCTGGCTTGATAGAACAACCAAGTTTTCGCCAGTTTCCTAGAAACCAGAGGGAAGGGGCATATTACACAATTGGGCAGAGGGTTCTGTTTCATAGGAGTGGGATGGCAACTTAAAAGGAGTGCTTCTATTGCCCTTAAGATAACATTTTCTAATTGAGGGAAATGCAACAAGCCTATCCAACTCGATCTTAACAGGCAGGGTAAAGGTGGTCCCTTAGACATTCAAACCTTGTAGATATCTTATAAGGATATACCTAAGGATTTCGCAGCCATTCTGTGAATTGCATCTGGAAGCTAACTAGCAACAGGTACTGTTCTTAGACTATTCGCCTGTCAAGTGCATTACAACAGCCAAATCAATAGGTAACAGGCTTACAGTGAGCAATGGCTATTGTTCCAAGAGAATTTACTGTTAATTGCATATAAAATGGAGCTTGCAAATACCCTCTTGACCACAGCTGTGCCTGCTCTCCCTAAACTGCAAATCCAGCTCTGCCTAAGACAGTAGAACTCTGCTTAGAGTTAATAATGGAATCTTACTGAAAACATCTTCCTTGGATTGAGTCTCTACCTGATCCCATCCAGACCCAGACCATCTGCCAGCACCTGAGCAACATTTCAAAAGCATCAACTACTCAATGAGGGGTCAAAATACAACATTGAATATCATCTGTCTACCAATGTAACGTTACCCCATGCTACTGGAGGTTCTCCTGAGAGACAGCAGGAAGGTCCAACAATGGGATCTTGATATGTCCTTTCTGCCCAGAGACTGAGATTATAAAGCAGCCACGCCCACTTTGCATCTGTTCTGGTACAGTTTTCAACTCAGACTTGCCCTAGAGAGACTTCTTTTGGACAGTTTGGACATCAAAGATTGTCATTCTTGGACTTCTCCCAGGAACAGGGTTTTTTTCTTGTGTATTGGCTTGATATCGGGGGTTTTTCTGGCTTTGGAGGATAGCGGAGGCAGCAGGAACTCTTGCCGTGTTCCTGCCGCCAGGGCTAAGCTCCATGCTACTCAGTCATGCTGGCCAATCCAGGTGCTCTGGCAATGCCACTGACCTGAAAGACCCTCGTCTGAGCTCGGGGGGAACGTGCTGGCTAGCTCCAGTCTGCTTGGCACAGCCATGGACCCACAAAAGTGCTGGGATTGCGCTGCAATTGCTGCTGCGGCTTTTGGAGCTGCTCGAGCCAGAACTTGGAATTTCAAGCCGCTTGGCATTGCTATGGCTAAATTTGGAGCCAGACCTTGAGAGAAGGCATTTATAAACCTGTGGGTGTGTGCACTGGCTACTGCGGTCGCAGACAACGCCGCCACCACCCTTCCTGCCATCGTCAACAGGCTAAACTCCTGCGGTGCCCTTGCCTTATTTCCAGCCTCCCCTGTCAGCTGAGCTGTCAAAATGGTCGAAAGCTCCCCTGATGACAGGAGTAGAGCTAACGGTCGCTCCCCAGCTTTGCTGGAGCATACCAGCAAGGGACCTGCCAAATCCAGGTCAGCTTCTAAAAGAGCAGCCGACAAAATTAAGCCCAAAGCTTTCAGATCCTCCAGGCACACCAGCGCAGAGGAAAAGGACGCTAAGAGGTGCTTGAAAGCACTTGAAAAGCAATTTTTAAGGGCTGCAAAGAAACATGGCAAGCTGCCAGCCTCTCCTTGGACCCTCCCGCTGTCCATCAGAGAAGGAGCATCTCAGGTAGGACCAACACCCCTTCTCTCTCACTAATGTCATTTAGATGCTGAATAAAAGTGGGAGAGCATCAAGCCCTACAAGACTCGCCATTAAGTAGTCTATGATTCAATCTCCTTCACCACCACCACCCCAGAATTGTGACTTCAGGAAGGGGGAGAAATATTATTCAGTGGATCATTGTAATCTTTGAAGGTGGTTCAGAAGGACATTGTGTTCTATGGCATTGGAAACTACTTCCTCCAAGATTCTTTATAATTGCAGCTCAGGCGCTTTTTCCATAATCTTCTCCCAATGGGAGGGTTGGAGAGTATAATTGTCCAGTTTATCTTGATCAAATACTAGATTCTTGGGAGAGAGCTTACTATCACCTCTTTCAAAAAGTATGAAGTTTATGTCGATATGTATTAGATTTATATTCTGTATTTTGTTCCGAAGCAGTATATACAATTCACTTATTTTTCTCCTAAACAATAATCTTGTGAGGTGGGTTAGATTGAGAAAAAATGATTGGCCCAAAGTTACCTAGTGAGTCTCCGTGGCTAAGGAAACTGGATCTCCTTCTGTTATCTAACTCTTTAACTGCAGAACCATTGTTTATGTGCATCTTTATGGGCATTTAGTAATTTTGTGGGGAAGATGCTTAATTGCTAAACAAATCTCTGAATTTGAGAGATTGTTTCTATTTTTCAAATGATGATACTTTTTTACAAAATTGTATTGCAAGCAACTAGCAATAAATTTGGCACATATTTTTATATTTTCAAATATAGACATTGTTGTCAAATGTACAAATTAAAATAGTGTTATATACCATCTGTCTGCTCAAATAGAGCATTTAGGGCAGCCTTCAGATAAAATAAAATGAAATAAAACTTAGAGTAACAGAGAGAACAGAACTCATGAGAAGCTTTGTTCTCACTGCCCTCTTGTATTCAAGTGCAGTGTTTCATTTACATATATAAAGAAAGCAAATTAATACACCTAGAGCTAAAAACTAAATATTTCCAAGTAATCACGATATTTTGATCTTTTTTGTTTGCATCCCGAGTTACAACCTACTTAATAGGAATCACTTGCATAAGCTATTTTTTCTTGCATATTTTTATTTTTAACTCAATAGCTTTGCTATTTGATATTATAATGTGATTAAAAAACTAAAAGCTTTTGGCAACTGCTTTTTATCTAGCTTGTTATCCAAAATATGTCGGATCCTTGAATGAAAACTGAATTGAGAATGAACAAGAAATGAGTCTTCTCTCTCTTGAGATACCTGTATAGTGCAATATGAACTATCTTTATAATCTACATGATGTGGAATCTAAAAAAAATAGTTTGTTATACATTTACTTGGTTCCTGCAGAAATTTAGGAAGTGTGCTATAATCAAACTTATATGGACAAGGTAGATCATTTGAATGTCAGTAAAAACACAGTAAGTGTGCTTCTAATGCTTAATTAAAAACACTGATTCCTAGTGAATCTAAATGCCTCCATTTTATAGTCTGGTATAAAATAATGTATTCTTATTATCAGCTATATATTACTTTCAATGTGTATATAGCTTTGGAACCAATATTATTAAAATGATACAAATTTAGTTAATAATTTATAGTTTCATATATTTTATTGGTGTTATGTTTCCTATAGTTCTATCTTTTTTAACATTGTAAGCCACCCAGAATTAACCTGTAGTAAGATAGACAGCCAGTAAATTTAATAAATAAATAATATAATTGACAGTGGACATCATGAATGTCTTATCTGATGTGGGAGGACTTTCAAGGATTAGAAACAGAGGGAAATGAGTTGCGTTCAGCATTGAAAATGTTTTACGACAATCTCTTCGCTACAGATTAAAGCAATGGCACATTCACAAGTATTTTAAAATAATCAAGATGATAAAGTACAGATGTTTTTTAAAAAAATAATTTGTACTTAGTACTCAAAGTAAACCTAAATATTGGTAAGCAAAACTTAGCTCCTGATGAATGCTGAAATTATAAATCAGGCAGACTGCTAGCAATCCAGAATATTTTTAATTTTTATAAGAAGGGCCATTGATACTAAAAAAAACCCTGCACATATGTAGTTTTGTAACTTCTCACTGACATATGTCATTATAATAAGAGATACATATGTTTTTAAGATTACGGCAATCCATGGTGGCTAGATGCTTCGTTGTTGTTAAAGACTGCTAAATACAAAATAATTGAATGCAAATTTGCAGCTTAAAATTGTATGAACATTGTAGTTAATCAACATATTGCTAACATTTAATATGCACTTTGTCTAGGTGTAATTATGGTTGGGACGGGCAATTCTGTGATGAGTGTGTCCGCTACCCAGGCTGTGCTCATGGGAGTTGCAACATTCCATGGGAATGCAAATGTGAAACCAACTGGGGTGGCCTGCTCTGCAACAAAGGTATTGCACTTCTATTTGTAATAAATATTTTAAACCTTCAACGTTAACAAAAATCTAGTAGTGCTTGTTTATGTAAAGATGTTTACTTAAGAGCATTCAGCAGAATATTGTTTGCGTCAGTAACTTTCCTGTAACATGTAGTTCTGTAGCTTGATGGATTTTTCTATATTTGCCATCATAAACACCACAAAAATAATAGTATATGTAATAGCTTACATGAAATCAGATACATTAAAGGAGAATAAAGTATTTTAACATTATATTTGAAAAGACCTTTGTATGAAATTTTGCACCTTATGTGCTATTTTATTTTAATCCTTTCTGTCTAGATTTAAACTATTGTGGAAATCATCATCCATGTGTGAATGGTGGAACCTGCATGAATACAGAACCAGATGAATATAGCTGTGCTTGCCAAGATGGTTACTCTGGAAAGAACTGTGAAATTGGTACATACAGCTAATAATATGTTTTCTACTCCAGAAATGTTATTAATTAATGACAGTCTTGGAAAAATTTGGAATGTATGGCTTATTTCTTTTCTCTGTCTGCATTAGGAATAAATGAATTTCTGTTCTCTTCACTGTCTTTTATGAAAAAATTCATCTATACTTTCAAAAAATTATAGATAACTTGGCACATACTTGCAAGCTGGAATTTGCTTTTTACAAATTCATTTGTAAAATACGTTTATGTTTTAGGTAATCCTCCAAACTGTATAAAATAATGATGGGAAATACACTAAAGCTATAATAGAAAAATTTTGGAAAGTATGTTCATTTTAAGAATATATACAGTATGAAAACAATAGGAAAATAATTATTGTTTATTATTAAACTTTTATGCCATCCATCTTGCCAAGGCAACTCTAGGCAGTTTACAGTTGTATAATTAAAATATAAAACCTTAAAACAATACAAACCGCACATATAATTCAGTTGAAATTCAATTAAAATTCAATTAACCAAGATCAGAAGAAGGAAGCAAAGTACGTGGAGGGGAGTAGTAGTTATGGTCTGTCTAATCAACTACTTTCAGGATGCCACTCCCCCATTGGGGCTCCAGGCCAGCTGGCAGAGCCAGCTCTTCAAGCTCTTTCAGAAGGCCAGAAGGGATGCAGATCTCACCTTGGGAAGGGCAGGATAGAACAGACAGTAGGAACCATGGCAGAAAACCCTGCCTGAACCCCAGCAGCCAACATTTCTTTACTGATGGGGTCTGCAGCATGCCTTTTCTGCCAGTGCGGGTGGGCTGGGCTAATCCCAATGGGATGAGGCAATTTCTCAGATATCCTGGACCTATGCCAGAAAGGCTTTAAAAGTGATAACCAACACCTTGAATTGGATCCGGAAGCAAACTGGTAATCTACAAAATATTCATGAACATACACAAAATTTTTAAGTAGTCCTGTTGAATATGTCAATGATTAAGAAAAAAGCAAGGTAGAAAAACAAGAAACTTGAGAGAAAATGAAATTGGCAGATATGGGATCACACTAAATCGGGGGTGTCAAACTGGCTGCCCACGGGTCCAATGCGTCATGCACAGGCCATGCCCTATCCTAGCTCCATGAATGGGAAACACATCACATGATGCAGTGGTGAAATGTAAAATTTGTTACTACCGGTTCTGTGAGTGTGGGTGGGTGGGGTAATGTGACTGGGTGGGCGTGGCCAACTTTTTTTTTTTTTTAACTTTTAAAAGCATTTTTTCTACAACCTCTTCGGCCGAAGAGGTTGTAAAAAAAAGCTTTTAAAAGCCTCTGATGATCAGGCAACTCAGCTGGGATCGTCAGAGGCTTTTAAAAGCATTTTTTTCTACAACCTCTTCAGCCGAAGAGGTTGTAGAAAAAATGCTTTTAAAAGCTTCTGATGATCCCAACTGAGCCGTGCGATCATCAGAGGCTTTTTTTTTCTTTTAAAAGCATTTTTTTTGGCCAAAGAGGTTGTAGAAAAAATGCTTTTAAAAGTAAAAAAAACAGCCTCTGATGATTGCACGGCTCAGCTGGGCATGGGGGGTGGGGCAGGGATTTTTGCTACTGGTTCTCTGAACCACCCGCCACCATTGCTACCAGATTGGACGATCCGGTTCGAACTGGGAGCATTTCACCCCTGAAATGCAACGTGATACCCCTGCCCTAAATGTATAAAATTTAATGGTGACTTTTCTTATAGAGAAACTATAAATAGGGTTTCGGACTGGATTTAAAAACTATTATTTTTTTTCCATTAGCTGAGCATGCTTGCGTTTCAAATCCTTGTGCTAATGGCGGAATTTGCCATGAAATTTCATCCGGGTTTAAATGTCAGTGTCCTAAAGGATGGAGTGGACCAACATGTGCAATTGGTAGGTACTGTCTGAGTCATAATATTTGTACCTTGATGAAAACTCACTTTGGTGCTGAAAAATTTCTTGCAACTCAATTGCAATTCCCTTAGAGATATCTTGAAGGAAGTGCCCGTTTCTGCAATTCACACATGGACTCCCCCCTTTGTCATCCTATCAATTTTAGATTCTTCCAATTAAAAGTAAATAAAATTCCACCCAGAAATATGCCTTAAAATTATTATGGTATGTGGCTATAATACAGTGCTTAAGAATGATAGCAATCTATCCAAGAGAGAAAGAATGAGAGAGATAAGTGATTTTAGGATTGATAGGAAGGATCCTCATCAGTTTATTTACTAGAAAATGCTCAACATATAGCTTCTTTCTGAATTAGTTAATTTCTTTTCCCAATGGCAGTGTATGAAGTTGCATTATACAGTCCTTAACAAAATTCTAAATAGCCCATAAATTCAAAAAGTTTGGATGCAACTTCTTTTTTTAAAAAATGTGTGCAATAAAATAGTTTATCGGAAAATGAGTAGTAATGATGAAGGGGAGAACCACAATAGATAAGACAAAGATGCAAAATGTGTGGAACTCCTCACATGGATGAACAGGCCAGAAGTTTCCCTTTTCTTATTTGATTGAGATTTTTTTTAGCTACCATATTTTTCAGAGTATAAGATGCATCTTAGTTTTTGGGGAGGAAAATAAGAAAAAAGCTGATTGGTAGGTGGATCAGCCTCCCAGAATATCCCCAATCAGCTGTTTCCAGACATGAATTTTAGCAACAGGTTCGTTGGTTTTGAGCTCTGTGCCTTGCTTTTTTTTCCTGCCTCTGTAACTTCTGAAACTCCGTTTCAGGAAAAACTTTTTTTTCTCCCTCTGAAAGCCTCCGAAACAGAGCTTCAGAAAAAAAGGCTTTTTTTTCTGAAGCTTCTTTCAGAGGCTTTTATTCTGAAGGACTACCTGTACTCTGTTCAATCTCCTTTCTTTGGTATTGGTATGTAGATTAACCTCTTCCAATCTGTTGGTTATTGTGTCATTCTCCAGATTTGTTAACATAGTTTGGTTAGAACCTTTACAGATTCTTCTGTTGTTGTTTGCCATATTATTTTAGATAAAAGCCTTTTAGAGGCTTTTTTTCTGAAGCTTCGTTTCTGAGGCTTTTTTTCTGAAGCTTCTTTCAGCCTCTGAAATCTCCATTTGCAAGTCTGGGCGGGGCTACATTCGGAGTATAAGACGCACCCAGATTTTCACCCTCTTTTTTGGGGGAAAAAGGTGCGTCTTATATTCCGAAAAATAAGGTATGTTAACCCTGTTTTTAAGATTAGAAACCACCCCCCCCCCCCCATTTTTTTTTTTTTTTTAGTTTATTGCTAGTTTTGACAATTGTAAACAGTTTTGGAATTACATGTCAAATTAAATTAGTGTCTTTCTTTGCTTGAAAGATACTTTATAGTTCTAAAACTATCTCAGACAACTGTTTCCCTCCCCAGATATCGATGAATGTGCATCTAACCCTTGTGCTAGTGGTGGTACTTGTGTCGATCGCATTAATGGGTTTGAATGTATATGTCCACAGCAGTGGATTGGGGCAACCTGCCATCTTGGTAAGTCTTAACATTTAAAAATATCTCAAATTATTACTTCGAAAATATTTTTAAAGATTTTTACAGTCAACTTTGCTGAATTATTATTTAGCTACTTCTCATACCACTTTATGAAACAGATTGTAAAATGTTACTATCTTTTGAATGCAGTTCTGCATTCCTGAGCCATATACTGTACTACATTTAATCAAAATTCATCTGTAGCATTCCTCCCTGCTATAGATAATTATCTTTGGCAAAATAACTGTGGCTAAATTAGGCATGTGTAAATGTTTAAGCTGCTGTTTCACTGCAGAAAGATTTTTGTTCCTGCTACCTGGCCATTCAGTTTTCCTTATTGCTTCATTTGCTTGACTCATTTCATGATTGTGGTATGTGCAGTCTGCAGGATTACTCAGAAACATGGCGCTTTTTGTACAGATGTTTGGGCAGATTCTTTTTGAATGCATAATTCAGTCTGGAGTTAACAAAAAAACCCCACAATTATTGTTTCCCCAGGGAAATAGGTAATGGCATTAGAGGAGAATCAGGTCAGTGAAAGCACTGATCTTAATGCCCCAGATATTATAATCAATTTTCTGTTGAGCAAGTGATTGAATAGTTGCATAAGAGGTAAAATAGATGCTGATATCTAACCTTTCTTTAAAAAGGCTGCATAGCCATTATCCCCGGTGTCCACATTTGTTGGCTATTCTGCATCTAATCCACAATTAAATTGTTGAAAAAATCCTAATGCAGCTGCCAGAAGGGTGATGTGGGTTTGGTTTGGTTTGGTTTGGTTTGGTTTGGTTTGGTTTTATTTTATTTTATTTTATTTTATTTTATTTTATTATTTTATTTTATTATTTTATTTTATTTTATTTTATTTTATTTTATTTTATTTTATTTTATTTTATTATTTAGTTTGGTTTTTTTTTAAAGTTGGAAGTAACCTGTTCAGATAATTTTTATTACAGCTATTTCCCTGGATTTTATTTAAACAGTCACTGAGGCTTTCCTAGAGCAAAGAATGCAGCATGCATATTGCGAATATCAGCAAACAATATCAAAGTAGCGAATGAAATGTAGCTGATATTTGGAAAGCATGGAAGCTTTGCTTTGGTGCAAGGGCAGTATCTTTCTGGGTTTGTTCTTCACTCTCTGCTTTTCTTCTCTTCTTTCACAGATGCTAATGAGTGTGAAGGGAAACCCTGTCTTAATGCTCATTCTTGCAAAAATCTTATTGGTGGATATTATTGTGACTGCATTCCAGGATGGAAAGGAGTAAATTGTCATATCAGTCAGTATTTAATATTTAGTGTATACACTTGACCCTAAGGGTCTCTTATTTATAGACTGAAAGCAGACAATCTTAAATTAATGCTTATGTTTCATTTCCAAACCTAACTTTTCTACAAGTCTTTACAGTGACACTTTTTAT
Organism: Pituophis catenifer annectens; assembly: GCF_029215685.1. Lineage (NCBI taxonomy): Eukaryota > Metazoa > Chordata > Lepidosauria > Squamata > Colubridae > Pituophis > Pituophis catenifer. The sequence continues at coordinate 317,456,252 of NW_027256881.1, read as the reverse complement.
CACATACTTCCTTGCATCTAAAGCCTTAGCTTTTGAATTGTGGAATGAACTAACTGAAAGTTTCTGAGAAATTACTCACATGGGACAATTTGTTTTAAACATTGCTTGACTTTATGATTTGGGCTCTTTCAAATTTATATCACTTATAAAAATCTTATTTTCTTTCCTCTGGAAAACATCAGTTTGAATATTTGAAATCAACAGATATCATTAATTGTGCTTCAGTCTATTTCCATTATTTTTCCATTATTTTAATGATTTTCCTCTTTTATCTATAGATGTTAATTATTGTCATGGGCAGTGCCAAAATGGAGGGACTTGCAAGGTAATTTTTGTTTTATTTTATGATTTTTTGAGCAACCTTTTAAATTTAAAATTCATCAGGACAATCATAATTGGATCCTGACAGCATTTGTCTTAACCTCACCCTTTTAATTCTTTATATCTTTGTAGACAAATAACACTAGCAATTGTTCATGTATGGATAATACAGTAGAAAATTCAAGATTCAAATGGATATCCAGCACCCATTCAAGAATATACTTTCAGTATTCAGACTACACAGGTAGTCCTTGAATTGTGACAGTAATTAGGACCTGAATTTCTATGTGACATCACAATCTCTATTGCTGTTGATAACTGAATCCCATCAGTTATTGGGAGAGGACTACCCACTCACAATCATGTCTCAGCAGTGGGCACTGCAATAGGACACAGGTTGTAAGTCCCTTTGTTTAGCATCATCATAGTTTCAAACAGTTGCTGAACAAATATTTGTTAAGTAAGGGCTACCTGTATCAGATAAGCAGCCATAGGAGTCATATAAATAAATAAATTCATCCAGTAAAATCAAGGAGATAAAAGGATACATTATATCCAAGTTTTTAATAATATGGACTAGGTAGCCAGTATCCTACACTGCTTTTGGTATACCAATTAATTGCCCCTTTCTGTAAATAAGAGGATTATTTACATTTTGAGGGTTATTTACATTCCTTAAAATGTAAATAAGACCATAAGGAAGAGTTCTGAAGTATTTCAGAAAAAAATTATTCAGGTACGTATCCCTAATGTTTATGACACTAGAAAGTAGAAATGCAAATTAAGATTTAAAAACTCTTAAAAAGGAGACTCAATTCAAATTCATATGTGAGCATTTAGAGGTTAACTGAGAATAATCTTAGTAAAATGTTCATTAGATTTGTTTTAGAGCAAAGTGACTATGAAACATTTGTACAGTAATTCTAAAAGTTCAGATGCAAAATTATTGGGCAACTTAACTTTTGTGCCTTTTGTGTGGCATAGTCTATATCAATAAGTTAAAACAAATATTCAGATGGGCGCTTTTTTTTCTAAAAAGATCATAACAATTGTTTTAGAATAATAAATAAGTATAATACTGGAAACAATGAATCTAAAGCATAAAAGGAAGCCATTGAATTACTTTTTTCTAGACATCAAATTTTAGTGGTATTGAATTGTTTGACATTACTCATCCCAAACAATTTTCTTATGGGTTTAATGGTTTCTTCTTTAAAACATGTGCTTTATCAGCTTTGTTTTTTTTAAAAGAAGGTAGAAATAGTTTTTAAAAGGGCAAAAATAGTCACTTTACTTTCATAGTTAAGTAAACATTAGAGTATTTTAATCCATGGACCTCAATTTAAAGTTATAGGAGAATCGGCCTAGAAGGATCCATTGTCCTAGTCATTCTTTTTAGAAAACTACTGGAATGTTTTTTTTTTTTAATTGTAATCTTTTTTCATTAACTTTTTTCTAGTATCTTCTGGAAATGATTATAATATTTTTTTCAATTTGTCCATGCAGGATGAAGTGAATGGCTATCATTGCATATGCCCTCCTGCTTTCATAGGCAAGAACTGTGAAAAAAAAGTTGATGACTGCATGAGCAACCCATGTCAGAATGCAGGTCACTGTACTAACCTCATCAATGGATTCCATTGTCTTTGCCCTCATGGCTTCTCAGGAGAATTCTGTGAGGTGAAGGATACTTTAGACTTGTTAGAATGTTTGGATGGTCTGAATTCTAGAGCAACTTGAATGTTTGTTGTTATGGATGAATGGAACAAACAGTTCGTTTACTGCCCCACAGAAACAACCAAATTTGGTGCAAAATAGTCCTGCCATCAGCCCATTAATAGCTCACCAACATTATTTTGTTTTTGCTTTCTCCTTTTTTGTTTGCTTCCTTTTTTTTTTTTTTTTGCTACAACAGAAAGCTGTCCTTTCATTTCCCCCAAATTCCTCTAGATTCCAATTAATTGATTTTGCTTCATAGCATATGTCAGCTACTGCAATAGAAATTAATTGTTGTTATAAGCCTTTTGAGGAAAGGAAGTACTTGGAAGGACACTTCTTCAGGATGCTCTCAAGCTGTCATCTTTCCCACCTGGGAGCACTATTTTTTAAGTAGTAGCATATTTGGAATATACAACAATAAGTGTGAGTGTTGATTCATTCTTTCTTTCTTTCTTTCTTTCTTTCTTTCTTTCTTTCTTTCTTTCTTTCTTTCTTTCTCACTCTCTCCCTCTCCTTCTCTCTCTCTCTCTCTCTCTCTCTCTCTCTCTCTCTCCTTCTTCGCTTCGCTTCCCTTCCCTCCACCACTTTTACAGACTACAAATCAAATTCTAAATTCAGTGTTCAGTGGGCGTTATTAAAGCACAAGTTTAAAAATCTGGGCATCTAATACCATTCCATCAGTCAGTCAGTCTGTTTGAATTAATACATTGGCATATAGCAGGCCAAGGTATTTTTTTCGGAGAAAATCCTATACTATTCATGAGGTATTGTTGTGTATTATTTTATAAGTAACTGGATAGTGTGCAGGTATTCTAATATGGCTATGCTGATATAATCACAATAATGTGATTTAGGAGCAAACAACTGTTCTAGATTGATTTCCTTTTTGTTGAGGAATTGAGTGTGCTTTTATTGAAATAACCTTTCCTGTGTATTAGAACATAAATGAGAAATGATGCTGGATTATTTCTCTTTGTATATTGCTTTCGGCTCATTTGTAGCATTAGTACTAAAATAATGCCTGGTATATTAAGATCTGTAGAAGAGGGCACCTTCATTTTTAGAGACCAGTTTTTTCAGGTATGCCTAAACAACTCATATCAATCAGATTGGAAGAAATTGTCCCAGTTGATCCTAGTTCCCATATCTTTTAGTGGAAAAAATATATTTCCATTATCTGGCTATTTAACTGTTTTAATGCTGTAATATAGCTCTCGTGTGTTTTTATGTGTTTGATTAACAGGTGACATTTGTGGAAAAGCTTAATGCAAATAGATGCTTCTTTAAAACATTTATAGTTGACATAAAGAACTATATTAAGATTACAGTTCCTTAGAATGATTTATAAGTGTAATTCAATATTCTTTGTAGTTACAGGATTTTTAAATTTTGCCACCTTCAATTAAAATGGTTAGCTTGGAAATCAAATATTTTCAAAGAAGAACCACCACCTATAATAGTCTCTAAACCTTTTTCACCCACAGAATCCCAAAGCAGTTTGAAAACAATTGTTTCTGCAAAAAATAATCCTAGCAGTTCTTTTGAGGAAATAGATTGAAAAGCAATCAAGCTACCATTCTCCTTGGAAAATCTGCTAGCTGCCACATAAGAAATAAGATGTAAATGAATTTCTGCAAATTGTCCCACAAACTCCACAGAACTACAGATTTTATAAAAACAAATTAGCTTTATAGTGGTTTCAAATGCATAGTAGTTGAACCATACATAAATTAGCTCAGTACCAAATAAATCTTAAGAGATGCATTTTGCCTGAAATTCTATAAGAAGCCTTTCAGGTAAGAATTAGGGTCCATTCAGGGGTCAAATGCTACCGGTTCGCACCGGTTCAGGTGAACCGGTAGTGATAAAAAGCTACCAGTTCAAGTGAACCTGTAGTAAAAAAAAAAAAAAAAAGCTACCATTTCGTGTGTGGTATTTCCAACGATTACCTGTGCCGCGCAATTTAGATTCGCTAGAAAGCAGGAAGTCCTGCTTTCTAGCGAATCTAAATCGCGCGGCACAGCTGTCCCCCCCCCTCGCTGTTCTACTTACCTTGTTAAGCCTCCTTTTTCCGTGCGAAGCACACATTTGGCATGTACTGTGCATGCGTGCGCAGTGTGCATCTGGTGCAAACCATGCATGCACGTGCAGCATGCTTTTGATGCGCACCGTGCATGGGCGCGCACACTGTTTTTGGCATGCACAGGCAGCGAACCGGTGGCAGTCCCCAGAGGATTTCACCACTGGGTCTGTCTGTCTGTGTTTTAGAATTTAGGCTTAGTTTGATGCATAGAAAAAAGCAGGTGTATTAGAGATTATATGATAGAGAAATAGATTAATAACATTGAACTGAAATTCTTAGCAGAGTAATGAATTCAGCCAGTGTGCTTTAATGATTAATAAATGGATTAGGATTGGAAAGATACAGGTTCAAGACTGCCTTTAGCCATGAAAATTCACTCCCTCACACTCTGCCAAACTTAATCCACACGTTTATTGTGCCAATACAATGAAGGGAGATCCCCATTTAAGTCACTTTGAGCACTAGATGTCAGGATATTCATCTAGAGGTTGATTACTTGATATAAATTAGAATTTAATTTTAGTGACATACCACTTCTCTCTTTTTTAAGCCCATAACTAATCTATAAAAATGAGAGTAACTACCTTGTGGAATATTGTTACAAAACTAACAATGCAGTTTAAATCTTTTGTAGATTGATATTGATCTCTGTAAGCCTAATCCTTGCCAAAATGGAGCACAGTGTTATGATCTGGGAGAAGACTATTATTGTGCTTGCTCTGATGATTACGATGGAAAGAACTGCTCTCACCTCAAGGATCACTGTAAAAATAACTCTTGTAAAGGTACTGTCTGTCCTGTGAAATTTTGACTGTGTAGCCTAATGCCGGAAATTTTATAATAATAGGATTCTTTTAGGGAAATATGTTCAGTGATTTTTCTTAATTAGTATTACAGATTTTAACAATATGAAGGACAAAATTAAATGCATGTAAATTTGATTTTTTTTAAAAAAAGGAAAATAAAATCAATACAGTAAGAAAGGAAAATAACAAGCCTCAGTCCTTCTATAGAAAATAAATATATGGAGATGAACATGAATTATTTTACTTATCCATAGAGGATCTGTTGGTCATTTTTTCTTAGATAAAACTGTGATAATCTTATACACTTGTTCTTATCTTGTTTGCATTATCAAACTTGCTTCCCAGAAGTAGATTGAATTCTGTTTTGAGTGTCAGTGAAATAGACAGTAGAAGTGGATCACATTTTATTATCTTTCTTAGCTTCTTTTTGTCTCTCCAAATCTGATTCAGGGAACTGGGAACTATTTAGAGCAGATTTAAAAGATCATACAGAGAGAAAAATCTAATACAGTTCAAAGTGCTTTCATATGATAATGGTTAGCCAGTTACTATTTTATAAGAGCATTATATGTCATATACTAAGTACAAGTAATATTTAGAATGTATCTACTTCCTAATCCATGCAAGGATGTGTCATAAAGAGACTTTTTTGTTGGTTTTCTACTAAATATTAGTGCAACTTAATTAGTGCAACAGTAAGATGGTTCCACCCGAGGCACCTGATGGACCCTGAGAGGTTCCTGACGAAGCTTGGGACATTCCCCGCCTCTCAATCCCGCGACTCGGCTGAGGCGCTGGTAGCATCCTGGGAACAGGCGGCGGGCAGCACGTTGGATCAAATCACACTTTTGCAGCCTCTGACCCGACGCAGATCCCGGGTGGCTCTCTGGTTCTCCATGGAGCTCCGGGAAATGAAGCGTCGGAAAAGACGCCTAGAGGAGTGTTGGAGGTCCTCCAGGTCTGAATCTGATCGAACACTGTTAAGAATCCATTTTAGGTCTTATCTTGTGGCGATGGAAGCGGCGAAGCGGGACCACTTCGCCGCTCTCATTGCATCTGCAGAAAACTGCCCAGTGGCCCTGTTTAGAGTGACCCGCTCCCTCTTCAATCGGGGAGCGAGGAAGACCCCTTGCAGGGCAGAGCTGAGGATTTTGTACAATTTCTGCATGATAAAATTGCTCAGATCCGGATCAGATTGGACTTTGGGCGGAGTCCACTTGGGAGACTGAAGTAGGTCTTGGGAGTAGTATCTGGGTTGAGTTTGACCCTGTTTCCGTCCATGAAGTGGACAGGATTGTGGGTAGACTGGGTGCCTCCATGAGTTTGTTGGATCCGTGTCCCTCCTGGCTTGTTTCAGCTGCCCGGGAGGTGACTGGAGACTGGATCCAGGCAATTGTCAACTCTTCTTTGATGGAGGGGATCTTCCCCGCCTCCCTTAAGGAGGCGGTGGTTCGACCCCTCCTCAAGAAGCTTGCCCTGGATCCAGACTCACTTAATAACCATCGGCCCGTCTCCAACCTCTGCTTTATAGCGAAGGTTGTTGAGACCGTGGTGGCTCAACAGCTCCCACAGTTCCTGGAGGAAACAGAGTACCTAGACCTGTATCAGTCAGGTTTTCGGCGCGGGTACAGCACAGAAACGGCATTGGTCGTTCTGGTGAATGATCTCTGGTGGGCCCGGGATGGAGGTTGTTCCTCCATCCTGGTCCTACTTGACCTTTCAGCGGCTTTCGATACCATCAACCATGGTAGTTACTGCAGCAATTTGGGGGGTTAGGGGTGGGAGGCACTGTTCTACAGTGGTTCTCCTCTTATCTCTCAGGTCGCTCGCAGTTTGTATGGGCGGGGGGACAGAGATCCACCCCGAGGCCCCTAACTTGTGGGGTACCTCAGGGGTCAGTTCTCTCCCCCCTACTCTTTAACATCTATATGAAGCCGCTGGGTGAGATCATTTGTGGTTTTGGGGTGAGGTATCATCAGTATGCGGTGATACTCAGTTGTACGTCGCCACCCCGGGGATGCCCTTTCTGTGATGTCCCATTGCTTGGAAGCGGTGCGGGCCTGGATGGGGAGGAACAGACTCAGACTCAACCCTTCCAAGACTGAATGGCTGTGGATGCTGGCACCTCGTGTTTCAGAGGTCCCATCACTTTTGATGGGGGGGAGGTACTTGCCCCCATAGAAAGGACCCGCAACTTGGGTGTCGTCCTGGATTCTTGGCTGTCTCTAAAAGATCATTTGACGGCCATGACCAGGGGGGCTTTCGCACAGGTTGCACCCTTTCTTGGACTGAGATGCCCTTCGCACGGTCACTCATGCCCTGGTTACTTCCCAATTGGATTACTGCAATTCCCTTTACATGGGGCTGCCCTTGAGGTACACCCGGAGGCTCCAGCTGGTCCAGACTGCGGCTGTGCGGGTTGTTACGGGAGCTCGTTACTCCCGTGTAACATCTCTCCTGCGCGAGCTGCACTGGTTACCGGTAGTCCTCCGGATCCGCTTCAAGGTGCTGGTACTCACCTATAAAGCCCTACATGGCTTAGGTCCAGGGTACTTGCAGGACCATCTCCTGCATGCCTCCCACCGTCCTGTCCGCTCCCACAGGGCTGCTCTCCTCAGGGTATCGTCGACCAGACAATGTCGTCTGGCGACGTCCAGGGGTAGGGCGTTCTCTGTGGGCGCCCCTGCCCTCTGGAACGAGTTACCCACCGAGCTCCGGACAGCACCTGATCTCCGTTCCATCGGGGCCTGAAGACTTGACTATTCCAACAAATGGGCTGATTTAGATTCTTGGGTGTTATTATTTATTATCATTCGATTTTAACTGGTTTTAATTGGGTTTTTATTGTATGTTTTTATCTGTTTATTTGTTTTTACCTGTGTTCGCTTCCCTGAGTCCTTTCGGGAGAAGAGCGGCATATAAATACTTGCAAATAAAATAAATAAATAAATAAATAAATAAATAAATAACTTAAATATGAGGACTAAATGAAATATCTTGTGCCTGAATTAAGAAACCACAGGTTTATGGAGGCCTTCTATCCTAGAGGGTAGCTTATATGCATAATTTTCTCTTATTCTTAGTAATAGACAGCTGTACAATAGAAGTCTTCACAAATGCTACTCAGAATGGCATTCGTTTAATCTCATCCAGTGTATGTGGGCCTCACGGACGCTGCATCAGTCAACCAAGAGGAAATTTTACTTGTGCCTGTGAAAAGGGCTTTACTGGAACGTACTGTCATGAAAGTATGTAATATATATATATATATATACATATATATTATTAAATACAAGGTTCAAGTACTTGGGCTTAATTTATACAACATTATTTCTTAACTGTTTAAAGCGATTCCATAGGTACATAACAGGATTTAGAGGTCTACTGTAAGTTAGTTGAAGACTTGGAGTTTGAACATGAGTGACTATTTCTATGAGTAGTAGCCATTTGTTCTCAATAGGGTGGTGGGCAGGTGTCTTTGCACAAACAGCTTAGTACAAATACTAAATGATAGTTATTTGTTGCTGAGCTGTTTAAAGATCCATTGTATAATGACTAGATTGTTATTGTTTGGCAAATTTACAAGTGCTCACTCTTGCTCTTTCTCTGTGATTTCAAGGTTTTGTTTTAAAAAAAGCACTTCGTAGTGAAATGTACATTGCATGGATATAGGATATAGATGTACAGGCACACAAAATTGTAGATCTGTACTACTCAGTATATAAGGTCTCCAGTGTTTATGAATGGATCAGAATCTTTAGATTGATTTTTGGCAAGAATTTCCAGCTTGTCTTGGCTTTACAGAAATGATAAAATCACTTCTGAGTGAAGAGAGCTCAGAGAGAAAATAAGAAACAGAGGAGCCTGGTATCTGGTTTCCTGGCCCACAACCTGCCATTTTACACTTGGCCACATTTGATAAAATTAAGTTTTCTAGTAAAACTTTTAAGAGACATAAATAGCATTTATAATTGTGATTCGTGTTCTGCAACAAACTTAACGTTTATGGAAAACCCCACAAAGTAATAAAAACTTCACAAAGCAAGAGCCCACTCAGATAACATCTTAAATGTAGCTAGATTTTAGACTGTTTAAATAAACACTTGTTACATGGTAGCTTTTTGAACAAAAAAAAAAATAGTAATCACATCAGACTTATTTCATTGGATTAGAAAAGCAAAACTCACCACATTGGGCTCAGTTAAGCACCAGTTTAATTTAGAAAGGATATTTTGAGGTACAGTATTATTTGAAATAAATGGAACATCTTGTTCCTTAGGTTAGTTTCATATTTGTTTTATACTTATTAATTTTGAACGATTGTTGAAGAATTTTGTTGAAGGTATTTGTTTCTTTCAAACAATCAATATAAAAACAAACAGATAGTAATCTAGTAGTTATGTATTATTATATTTTAGATATTGATGACTGTCTTGAGAAACCCTGCAAGAATGGTGGAACCTGCATAGATGAAGTCAATGATTTCAGATGCTTCTGTCGGAATGGCTGGGAAGGAAAATTGTGTGACATTAGTGAGTATAGCTAAATATTAATATATTTAAGTTAGCCATTGAAATATTTTTGTCACTTGTAGTTTTTAGGAGTTTTATTTATGATAGTGAAAAAAGAAATTTGGGTTTGTATTCTTAATTCTCAGTCACATGACAAGATACTTTATAACTAGTTTATTTTATATTTAAAGATTCAGAAGAATAGAACTGGGGGAAGAAATACAAAGAAGGATTTAAAGACTATAAAAATTAAATAAGAATGTGCATTTTTAAGAAGAAAAACCATTCCTCTATTATATTATTATAATAGATATATGATTATATATCCTAATAATAATCATGTATCAAACATGCTTTAAAACATTTATTAAAGTTAAAGATTTTTAAAAGTCAACCAGAATTAAAAGAATCATCAAAGTTGACAAGAATTTCTATTTAATCTGAGACAGTCAATATTATCTTGAAAACCAATCAGATAGAATTTGATATTTTAAAATCTCACATTAAGAAAAACTTGAATTTTGGATGGTTATAATGTTTTTGTTCTGATCAGTTTGTGACTAATATACTTGTTTCAAATCAACAATTCTCAAAACAAAAATTTTAAATAAATTTTGCATCCGTAATAATGATAGCATTTTGTTTGCAAATCTTCATTCAGTTTTTTCTATAATAAGCAATTTATTTTGTGAAATGAGCTTTTGTTGAATAGAGTGATTGGCCTTGAATTACCATATGGATAGTGGGAACTTGAAACTGGTCCTCTTTCACTCTTGTCCAGTACCTTTATACTGATTCTCTACCAAGTTAAGTAATAAAATATTTCAGTTTGGTTTTAATTTAACATACTGTACAAACCCAGCAATTGTTTGTTGATTACAAATTAATTAACAGAATTTGGACTTTCATCATAGAGATTAAATTGTGACCCACATTAATTTACTCAAATTTATCCAGGGATCTATAGCATTTAAATCCAGATTAATAAGACTAGATTAAGTTTGGTTTAATGGATTGTTGTTTATCTATGAAGATTCTTCTTTTCACAGACATTTTTTTGTTCAATTCTTTATTCATTGTATAGATTTTAATGACTGCTCACCAAATCCATGTCACAATGGAGGCCAGTGCATTGATTTAGAGAATGACTTCTATTGTGCATGCAAAAACGGTTGGAAGGGGAAAACATGCCATTCAAGTAAGTGTGTTATAGGTGGTTTACTGCTTAAAATATTCAAAAGTTGAAAAGAAAACTTTTTAAGAATTGCAAAAAAAAATGTGATGAAAAAAGAAGTGTACGATTAAATCTAACAACTGAAATTATCTGGATATAGGGAAGAGTATAATAAAATATCAAATTATAAATTACAGCTTCTATCTATCACCATTTAAAATTAATATTTATAAAATGCCATTAGAAATTATTTTCACAGATTATTTTATTTAGAAAGAGCAATGCAGCAAAATAGTGCTTCACATCAGGTAAAACAAAATGGTGCTTCATATGAGGTAGGAGCACTTGAATAGCACCTCTCTGCAGCTCCTTAAAACAGCTCCACATTTTCCTTGGATTATGCAGCTGCCCTACATAGCTCCAGCATTATCCCAAGAAGAGAGGTGTTCTTGTCTTTCAATGTGAAGCTCTGCACAGCTGAAATAGAAAGTAAATTGAATTATAATAGGTCTAATAGTGTACATAATTCCATGTAACAACCTTCTATAACAATGAATTATATTGATAGGCTGCTTTAATTTGCTTTTGTGTTATTTTAGGTAAGTACCAGTGTGATGCAAATACTTGTACAAATGGAGGAACATGTTACGATGATGGTGATACTTTTCGATGCTCTTGTCCTCCAGAATGGAAAGGAAGCACTTGCAATATTGGTAAGTGCTTTATCTATTTATATTGATTCTAAATCGAGAGAATGACTTGGCTAAGAAGCTAATATAAGTAGCCTGTTTCTTCCTTCTTCATTCTGTGATCTAGAAAAAGTCTTGTTATGTAGAACAGTGTAATAGTTTTGATTATATTTGAGGACGCTGTTTTGGCATAAAAACGAAGGGGGAATTGAGATGGTTATCCTCCATTAAAGTAGAATTGAAATTAAATTCACAGTCCTAAGGATACCAATCCTTCTTTATGGCTCCAAAGCTCTTTTAATTGTCATTATTCCAAATGAAAGGTATCATTTCTCACTATTTTGAGGCAGGAAATGTATAAAAATCCGGCTCCATCTTGTCTTAATTATTTTATTTTACTACTTTGTTATGTTATAATTGAAGTCTTTAATATTTTTATGCTTTAAGCCTTTCAGAATCAGATGGGTGCCAAATATATAAATATAAATTTTATAATGCCCACCTACATTTTACAATAACAACATGGGAGCTGTATTGAAATAATGATAATGTGACTAAAGTTACCTCAGTATACTGTAGGTAAGCAGAAATAATGGTCAAGTTACTAGCTGATAAACTTGGCAAAATTAAATAATTTGAATAGTTTAGAATACTATATTCTTTAAAATGATTGAAGACCTAAAGAACTTTGGTTTGTGTACATTATATCCATCAATATTTATTGGGTTATAAATTAAAACTAAGAAAATTTAGTTTTTATTTATTTATTTGACTTCTCAGAGCTCCTGGAAGTCATATTTGAGGGATTGCTAGTTTTAGATAATATGCTGGGAGTTTGCTTTGTAAGTGTGAAAAACTGAAATCTTATCAAAAATCCCATCTATGGTGCTAACAAGGACATTCGCTTTATTGCGAAGGTTGTTGAGAGTGTGGTGGCGCGACAGCTTCCCCAGCACCTGGATGAAGCTGTCTATTTAAATCCGCTCCAGTCCGGTTTCAAACCTGGGCACAGCACGGAAATGGCATTAGTCGCGTTGGTGGATGATCTCTGGAGGGCTCGGGGTAGGGGTTATTCCTCTATCCTGGTCCTGTTAGATCTCTCAGCGGCTTTTGATACTATCGACCATGGTATCATGTTGCGCCGGCTGGAGGGACTGGGAGTGGGGGGCACCGTCTTGTGGTGGTTCTCCTCCTATCTCTCCGACTGGTCGCAATCTGTGTTGACGGGGGCAGCGGTCGACCCCGAGGCGTCTTGTTTGTGGGGTGCCACAAGGGTCGGTCCTCTCGCCCCTTCTGTTCAACATTTATGTGAAGCCGCTGGGTGAGATCATCCGTGGTTTTGGGGTGGAGTTCCATCAGTACGCTGATGATACTCAGCTGTACATCTCCACCCCAGACCATCCCAACGATGCCTTGGAAGTGATGTCCCAGTGCCTGGAGGCCGTGCGGGTCTGGATGGGGAGAAACAGGCTTCAGCTCAACCCTTCCAAGACCGAGTGGCTGTGGTTGCCGGCGTCCTGGTATAGCCAGCTGGTGCCATCGCTGGTTATTGGGGGCGAATCATTGGCCCCCACGGAACGGGCTCGCAACTTGGGTGTCCTCCTGGATGCACGGCTGTCTTTAGAAGAGCATATGACGGCCGTGGCCAGGGGGGCTTTCTATCAGGTTCGCCTGATACGCCAGTTGCGCCCCTTTCTGGATCGGGACTCCCTACGCACGGTCACTCAAGCACTCGTCACTTCTCGTCTGGACTATTGTAATGCTCTCTACATGGGGCTCCCCTTGGGGTGCACCCGGAGGCTCCAACTGGTGCAGAATGCGGCCGTGCCGGGGATTATAGGAGCGACGGGGCGCTCCCACATGACTCCTCTCCTGCGTGAGCTACATTAGCTTCAGGTGGACTTCCGGGTGCGCTTCAAGGTGTTGGTGATCACCTTTAAAGCGCTCCATGGCTTAGGGCTGGGGTACTTAAGGGACCAATTGCCTCCCACCGGCTAGTTCGCTCCCACAGAGAGGGCCTCCTCAGGGTGCCGTCGGCCAGACAATGTCGGCTGGTGACCCCAGGGGGAGAGCCTTCTCTGTGATGGCACCTACCCTCTGGAACAATCTATTCCCAGAGATATGAGTGATCCCAGACTTCCGGACTTTTTGTCGGGCCCTTAAAACCTACTTCTTTCAGTTAGCCGGGCTGTCCTGATTTTATGATGGGTTTTTAAAATTTGAAATTGGTTTTAAATTGAAATGTTTTAAATTATGGGCCAAATTTATTTAATTATTTTAAATCTATTTTAACTTTTGTGTATAAAGTGTTTTACTTTGGCTGTTCACCGCCCTGAGTCCAAAAGGAGAAGGGCGGTATGGAAATCTGAAATAAAATAAAATAAAAAATAAATTGATCAAACTGTGGACTCCCATTCAAAGGAGTCTGACTGGCTGGTTTGATGAGAGCTGTTAAACAAATTATAAATGATTTTTGATAGAAGCTTTGATAGAAGCATCTGATGTTGAACTTGGGTTATTTGCTAATTATTTTAAGTACCGTGTTAATCCACTTCACGGTCGAGATTAAAATGATTGTAACAATGTAGATTTTTATTTGGCATGTCAGTTAATATTATGAATGAAAGTCCCAATGGTTAGAAAAAAAACCTTTTTAAAAAAATTCTATTATAGCTAAGAACAGCAGTTGTATTCCTAATCCTTGTTTGAATGGCGGAACTTGTGTTGGCAGTGGAGATTCCTTTTCTTGCATTTGTAAAGAAGGTTGGGAAGGACGCACATGTACCCAGAGTAAGTGTAATTATTGTTTGTATTAATATAATGTTCTTAGTCTTGTAGCGTACTCAAGATAATTTATGATGGATGCTTAAGAGTGGACTTTTGTACTAAAAGTCATATTGAATTAAACATTTTATCAAAAAAGCGTAGTTGAATATTATATTTGAGCATTTTACTAGCATTCTGATACATAGTACCAAGTTTCTTAGGTGTGGTTGAGCTTCAGTTTTTGGCTCAAGACAAAATTTGCTTAAAATTTTACATCTGATCTAAATCTAATTTTTGCATTTGATTATGTTTTTTTGTGCTATAAAGTACAAACTGTGATTATTGTTAGCATTATTCAGTGTAAACGGTAGATAAGAGAGAGTTGACTTCTTTATGAATTGCATTGTACTGTAGCTCTTCATTGTGGCATAACATTTTGTTATGGTAATTGATGAAAAGGTAAAGGTTTAAAAGTACTATCATCTCTGCCAGTTATATATTGGAAAGCAACACAGAGAATATCCATACAGTAATGGTGTGAATAGTCTGGTGTACACTTAGATCTGCTTCCCCAAGTCAACACTTTCTCATTTTTCATACCTCATCATTTCTATCTATTATGTTAATTAGACATGCTGGGAAGGGGCTCATAAGCAAAGGAGCATTTAGAGAGCCCCAGTTATGGAACAACTGCTTTTAAACCTCTAGAAGTCATCTCAATATCTTTGTGGCCAGTGTTCTAAGATCAAAAACAAACTTGGATTTCTTGTAAAACTTTTGCATGTACTGTATCTATAAAGTAGGGCTGGAAAATCTCCTTTTAAGTAGATCATTATTTTTATTATTATTTATTAATAATATTAAAATGTTTATGATCTCCCTTTGTTTAACTTCTAAAACTATTTTTCCTAAATTCTGATACTGAAAACAAGTCCAACTAGAGGCAAAGAATGAGGCTTGGGAAGAAATGTGTTTTACATAAGCTCATATATTGGCCTGAGACTGAGCAGACCCAGGCTCAAGTCCCTCTTTAACTATGAAACTAACTTTGGACCAGTAACAAACTCTCAAGCCAAAAAACTTCACCTCTTGTGATGAAGAGAGAATCCACTTAGAGTTCCCAGAGAAAAATTGGAATATAATTCTAGCAGACAAGGGTTTAACTCCCATCATTCACTTTCAAGTTTCAATATGAAAAAGAGTTTCCTGTTTACATATTTAACAATGCACTAGTGTTATTTCACCAGAACACTTTCTTGTAGCTTTAGAATTGATACTACAATAACTACATATAAAAACAAATTGGGCTATATTTATAGAATTGCCATTACTATTGTATGTTGTTGGGGAAAAGTTTTTGTACATACTGTACAGAAACTTTAATTTGTTAAGGAGGATGCTTGGGGTAAACAATTCCACTTCAGCTGCAGCCGTCAGAGCTGAATTGGGACATTTCTCACTGTACACCTATACAATCACTAGGGCGGTAGCCTACTGGCTAAAAATGACCCAGATGGATGCCAGCAGACACCCTAAAATATGTCTAGAGGAACAGCAGATTTCAAATCCTCAAAGGTATTCCTGGCTAAGCCGGCTGTCAGAAATATTGAACCGATATGGCGTAGGGTTCCCATTGTGTGACACACTGAACCAAGTTAAACAACGGATTAAAGATATGCATGGGCAAATGGACATGGCAACCCTTTCAACTAATCATTCCCTTAAACTGCTGACAGCAGTTAAAACAACTTTCACTCTGGAAAAGTATTTACATTTAGAAATGCCATCAGTGGAGAGACAGTTATTTGTTAAGTTTAGATTCGAACTTCTAGATACCAACGTTAGATTCAGCTGTTATCGGAAAATCCCGTATGACAAAAGAATATGCATATGTGGGGTAAACGTCGTGGAGGACACGGCGCATATAATATTCGAATGTAGTCTCTATCAAGAAGTAAGAAAACAATATCTGTCCCCAATTATAAATAAATTTCCCCACTGGAATATAAGCCAAAAATTAGCATTTCTGTTGAGGGCTGACTCCTCCCCTGGTAAGAGCGATCACTCGATACCTTAAAAGAATGACGGCAATACGAGCCAGTTATATCAAAAAAAAATTTATCGATTGTAAGGAAGATGAGCTCAGTTAGAGAGGAGCTATCCTATTTGGGTTATCTAGTCTTGGCAACTTAGCTATTGAAATTTGATATTGTAAAATTTTAATGTCATCTATCATATATTTTTAGATTGCTATTTTTGTAACTGTTTTATCTTTTTCCCTTTTTCTTTTCTGTTTTGTTTGAAAAGGCCTTCGGGCTATTCAATAAACTAAACTATACTAATACTATACTATACTATACTATACTATACTATACTATACTATACTATACTATACTATACTATACTATACTATACTATACTATACTATACTATACTATACTATACTATAGAAACTTTGTATATGCACAAAAATTGCTCAGATATTATCTACATTGAATACTGTTTATATACTTCAGATGAGTAATTATTTCACTTCTTTCTTTTTTAGATCTTAATGATTGCAATCCTCACCCATGGTGAGTATTCAGTGATAATTCTTTTTTAAAATACCCTAATACAGCAATAAAAATAAACGATCTTGTTTCAAAATCTTCTCATCAATCTTAAGCAATTGTGCTGGGTTTACCAATGAACTTTCCTATACTTATTTACTAATTGATTTCTATTAAGAAATCTGTTGTATCAGATTGGTAGCTGCAAAGTTTTTGTGAAGGCAAATTATTTCAAAAGAAAATTACTTGAATAATCCAATTTAAAATTGAATTATTTGGGTCTAGTTGTTTGATATCCATATTTAAGTCATTGTCAAATCTTAGCAACCACAAAATGAACAGTTTTTGAAGGGCTTTCTCATGCATTCCTCAGTTCCTTGAGGTTATAGAATTTATGAAATTGTGCAATTTAATATAATTGCATTCAAGATGTCCTGTTTCTTAAGTCATAAAATTTTAAAACTTCATATCCTTCTTTGAAATAAAATCTAAATAATGTGACTGGATTAGTTATCTTTCAATTATATAGTCACATTGCCAAAATGTCTTTTACATTTGAAATAATAAAAAAATTATATTCCTATAAAATGTAATGTAGTTATCCATTTTTTCTTCAGCTTTAATAGAATTTGGGGAGTTTAAATCAAAGTTGTTATTACCCATTATTAAAATTCTTTACATGCTGCGTCTGTTAATAGAAGTCCTTTGCTCAGTGTGATTGAAGATTCAATTAACTAAGCTTAAATAAACAAATTAAGAAAACACAAATGTTTTATTAAATAGGCATACATTATAAATTAACTACACTACTTGAATTTTGCAATGTTAACTACAGTGACTATGGATAGAAATAAATTTGAATTTCAGCACATTATTTTATACAAGAACTAATGTTCTCTCAGCTTGAAAAACTGTTGACAGCCTTCATTGCGATGATAGATTTATCATTTTTACAGTTACAATGGAGGCATCTGTGTTGATGGTGTGAATTGGTTTCGCTGTGAATGTGCACCTGGGTTTGCTGGTCCTGACTGCAGAATTAGTAAGTATCTGTATAGGAAAAGGAGTGAAAAATTCACACTGTTGTCATGTCTTAACCTCACCCAGGCGTTAAGTTTTAGTCAGCTATATCTCAAATAATGAAGCAGAAACTAATTAAGTTATTCATTGATGCTGATGTTTATCTTACAAAAATGGTGCTCTCTTTGTTATTAGATAGAATCCTTTTATAAATAACCTTTTACAAATTATAATATGTATTTTATAAATGCAATTATAAATAATGTGGTTTAAATTGTATTTAAATTATCTGCTAGTTCTAAACTGTATGATACTAGTATATTCAGTCAGGAACTTTAAAAGAGAATTTCTATATTCAACTCATCTTAAGGATGTCCTATAGTATATTTGTTTATTATAACTGTAGATTTCTCTATATATTTCTCCATTATGATATTTATGATTTATACATGGGTTATGAACCTCTGCAAAGACGATTCAGAATATTCCAGAACTAAGATAGTAGGAACCTTGTCCTGTCCTTTATTTAAATTCTATTTCTTTTAAATTATTTTTCAACTTCCATAGTGATGGCCAGTTCCATTTGTTATTTGCAGTTCAAATCTTTCTATTTTTATTTTTTTACTAATTACAATTTTTTTCTCAGTTGTCATTTCTGCATTTATATTAGGATACACACCTCTTAAAATGTTTCTCCCCTGTTTTGGGACTATGAGCTTTGAATGCTGCTTTATTTCAAATACAAGGAGTGCAGGGAAAGATTCCCTTCACTGAATAAGCACACTTTGTCTTTCTTATGTTTAGAATAATCACCCTGGAAAGCCCTGACACATATGTCCAAAGCTTCTCACCTACTCACCATCTTTTGTTCTCTCAGCCAAGGTGCTTTTCTCCAGCTAGCTCCCACTCTAAAAACTTGTTTATGGCTTTACTAAGGTCTTGAGAAGCCCTGATCTTTTAGTATCACACCAATCATGAATTATTACTTTAAATTGCTGCACTGTATTATACGCCAAGTATGACTATTAGCACTTATCATTTTACTTGTGATGTCTTGCCAGCATACTATATTAACAAATAAGAGAATATATGTAGCTCAGGTTTGAACTGTGGAGTCCTTGATGTTTTGTTTCATTATCTGACTAGATGTCTATGGGGATTCTCAGTCATCCAGGTCATGGTTGTCCCAAAGGTGCTGTTTAAAAGGCAACTGGACTTGCCTTTTGAACTTGCTTTTTTTTTCTTGAAAATGTTTCACTTCTGATCCAAGAACTGAAGAAGCTTCTTGGATGAGCAGTGAAGTGTTTTCAAGGGAAAAAAACAAGAAAATCCAGTTGCCTTTTGAACAGCATCTACTCCAGTAGGTAACACGTTCAGTGCTAGAAGGGAGTGGGTTTTTTTCTACAATAGCTTTCCTTGTCAACATTAGTGGAGGTATTGTTTTCTCCTTGGCAGTTTCTTTTTCTTTACTGCTTGATTGTTAGCCTGAATTGATTGTTTCTTGATTAGGATATTGTTTACTGCATGATTATTTGTGTAGTTGTTAATCCAGGGGTTAATCCCTGTTTATCTGGATGTTGATTGTTGGTAAGGAGGTATCCGGTCTTTTTGTTTTAATTAGGTTTTTTTTAATTTGATTTATTTGTATTTTACATTTCTGAACTGCCCATCTCCCTCAAAGAGGGGCTGTGGGCAGTGTACAATAAAGCATCAAAATATAAAACATATAAAAATTAAAATGTTAGAAAGTTAGAATTATTTTTTTAAAATTAAATGTTATAAATTTTTTCAAGAAGTTAAGAATAATTACACCCTGTTAAAATTAGTAAGGCAAAGGGAGAGCTGTTAATGGCACCAACAAACTCCACAACTGTGTACTCCTTTGGGATCCCCATTCAAGATAGCAGATCCATGATTTACAGCAGAGTTCCCCAACCTTGCTGGGTTGACGGCCCGGAGGCGGGGGGCAGGCGCCTTTACGTGCATATGCTAGTGCGGGGAGGGGGGGACGCGTGTGCATTGGCCAGCCACTCACACAGCCTGGTGGTCAACAGGCCATGGCCCACAGGTTGGGAACCCCTGATTTACAAGATCTGCCACGACCAACTAATCTCGAATTTTGAGTTCTAAGAAGTTCTAGATGACTAGGTGGTAGCATCAGGTCCAGCCCATGTTAGGTTCAAGGTGACATCGTACTCCTGTACAAAGGTACAGAATCCAAATTTCCAACCATGATACCCATTTTCAAAAGATGGAGAACCTCAGTGGGTTTCAAGAGGATGGTTGGTTCTTCTGTTTAAGCACCTTTCTCTCCATTTCGTCATCATGGAAAATTCTTAATGTTGAAAACAAAATTCAGCTTTTTTGGATTAGAAAGGCAGAAAGTGTAGACCCCACAAGCAAGAAGAAGCCTATTTTTATGGCCAAGCATTGCCTCTTCGAAACTAGTGTCATTTTTATTCATTTCTATTCATTTTCTGAAGCAACCTGGCAAATATGTATTAAATGTCATTTTGAATTAGAGGCAATGGGGGTCTTGAGTGCTTTTTGTTTGGCCTGAATGTTTCAAATGTATATGGAAACTTGCAGTGGTACAGGTCTATTTAATCTAAAGATGGATGGTGTTCTTGATAGGATTCAGAAGCCTGCATCTGATGAATATCATTTATCCCTCGTCATTAATCTTATTTGTGAGCTTATCAGAATACGTCTTTTAGCAGAGCAGTTCAAGTATCTAGCTCAAAGTCTTTTGCTCTCCTTGAAGTAATTAAGTACTCTGATAACTATGAACCAGAGATGCCATTATAAAGAATAATTGCTTAGAAATAATGGGTTCTTTAATTATTATTTATTTATGAATACAAATGATGCATCCTAGTTGGTATCAGTTGGTATCACAATTATTTCACTTTCAGATCCCTTGTTTCGGAACTGAAGAGGAAATAGTGGGCAGAATATCTTAGAGCAGAGATGAATAGGTCAAGGCTTGCTAACTCTGCTAAAAGGCACAGACACAAATCTTAATTTCAGGTGGATCCAAACAGGGTTCTATGTATTCTAAATCTATGAATTCACAGATGACCAACCTCTATGACTATAGTTAAAGTTTGACCCCATTTGGAAAGAGATTATATTTTGAACAAAATGCTGTTTTTCTGGAATGCTCAGCAATATTATTGCATTATATAAGAATTGCTGGCAACCTGTTTTTATTTGTGTTTGAACAAAAAGTCTCTAAGCTTGCTTTACAGCTGAAAATAATTCTGACTTTTCTTAATTAGCCTTTTAAGACCCAAAGTCTGAGTAAATATTGCTCACTTGACACAATGCTGATAATTTATACATTTATATATTCCATTATTTAGAAATAATTAAGAGCAGTTAGCTTTAATAGCACAGCAAGAATGAGTATAGTTGCATTCAAAAACTGAATAGGGAATTAGAGAAGTTTTTTAAGCGTTTGAAATTAATTAAGATTAGAAAAAAATTCAATGACAATCTGATGCTAAAAAGTGCCTAGGCAAGAGGAGCTGAATGAAAAAATAAGAGATGTTATAAAATTTATACTTAGAAGCAATGTGTGTTGGCACACAGCATTCTAAGCAATATATACAAATTTTGAAATAGCGTATGTACAGATTTCTGAAAGTTTAGTGATTGGCATTTTATCTCTCACTCTCTCTCACTTTAATTGTCTCCTTTTTTTGTATCTAAAAATACTGGTTTCAAAAGAAAGCAGGTTAGGTCCTCAGAGTTTCATTCTTTGCCACAGTTGAAACCCTACTGATTTCTTTACAGAGGTTGGCTTTTTTCTACTTTGTAACGCTTAGAAATAGTTGGCTTCCATGTGGAGGAGATGGTTAACTAAGTAAAACCAACTTTCATATTTTCTGCCTTAGTAAGATAGTCTCAAAGAAAATGGATGCTTGCTGTAATTTACCTGCGAAGGAAAGTTTATAATGGCGAAAGAGGATAAATGATGGGAGGAAACGTGTGTGTGTGTGTGTGTGTGTGTGTGTGTGTGTGTGTGTGTGTGTGTGTGAATGTAGGTCTTTGGTTATTCGGGTTTTCTCCCACATAAAATTGGAGGTTTCTTGGCAACGTTGCCAAGAAACCTCCAATTTTACGCGGGAGAAAACCCGAATAACCAAAGACCTACATACAAACACCCGCGAAAACCTCAGAAAACATATATATATATATACATATACATATACATATACATATACATATACATATACATATACATATACATAAAGAGGCATTTTAAAAAAAATAAAGATTTCCTAGCATCAGACCTCTATATATAGTGGATTGTAGTACCCATCATCTTCAGACACTAAAACTAATGATCATGGTGACTCAATCTAATTCAATGCATCTCAAAGCCATAAGTTTGGAAAACAGTTACTAATACAATATCTGAATAAATTCTAGTAAAAATTGGTAATATCAATTAGCCACTTGTTGAGCTTTTTTTTTCATTGAACACTTGTTTTTTTCTAAATCCCTTGAATTTTCCTTTTCTTTAGATATTGATGAATGCCAATCCTCTCCTTGTGCATATGGTGCTACTTGCATTGATGAAATAAATGGTTACAGGTGTACTTGTCCTGCTGGACGAGCTGGAACAAGATGCCAAGAAGGTAATTTGAAATAGTAAACTAAAATAAACAATTAGATATTGAAGTTTACAACTTGCATATCAGTGATTGCCAGACATGACCTGCAAATTGAACTTGACATTGTCTTCCTAGGTTAAATTTACCCATTCTTAAATTGCTGCCTTTCCTTCCCTTGTTTCTCTTTAGTTATAGGCTCTGGAAAATCTTGCTGGTTTAAAGGAAAGTCCTTTCCTCACAGGAGTAGATGGGATCAAGAATGCAACAGTTGCCATTGTCTGGATGGCCACATTGATTGTACCAAGGTAAATTTGCAGTGAATTCTTCTCCCTCTTTAAACAATGACAAATGAGTTTATTGATCTTTATGGCAACCTTCCTCTGAATGTTTTTAGAGTGAGGACACTTCCAATGCCCAGAGATTTGTGTCTAGGGCTGATGAAACAATATTTTAAAATTCAAATCTTAAATTCATGGCTCTTGGGCCACAGTGCAAGCCTCTAAATCATATTCTGTCACCAGCAACATTGTTTAGGAAAAAGTAAGCTATATGGGGCATGCATCTCCTTGTTGCAATGACTATCGGAGAAGAATGATAAACTACGATACTTCTTGCCTGTCGATTTCAGTGGGTGTTACAAGTAAAATGGGAGCAAACTAGATGGACACATACAAAAAGAATTTCAGCTTGCCACCCAAATAGCAAAAATATGTGACTGCCAGAAGTATAACAGCATTACTTGGCACTGTGGATCCTCTCTCATGCTGAGATGAAATGGTTTTGCAGCTGAACAGGGTTGGTAGAAGGATTGCTACATTCCTAAATCTACATCAAGGTGCCATCATAGCTAGGGCCGGGGCAGGCAAATAAGGAAGAGCAGACTGCAGCCCTACCTCAGATGTGAGAATAGGAATATGCCCTATCTGGGTGCAGAACCACACTTTCGTCCCATCTGTTTGTGTCCTTGGATCATAATATTGTAGTACTGTTAATACTGTTAACTGTAAATGGGCAAATTGGACATACAGATAGTCCTATTTTGTATTATTAAAGGTTTTAAAGAGAACATTAAAAACTAATGCAAACTAATACAGAAAAGAGAGAGAGAGAGAGAGAGAGAGAAAGAAAGAAAGAAAGAAAGAAAGAAAGAAAGAAAGAAAGAAAGAAAGAAAGAAAGAAAGAAAAAGGAAAGAATGAAGGACCTTCCAATTTCCTTTGTAGCAAATATAACAATGCCTAGAAAGTTATCTCTTGCTCTGTGATTACAAAAAATACATCTTTTTCTAATCGTCAAATTCACTAGTCATAACTGCATTTCTTAGTTTCCTGCAAAAGTCTATAAGGGGTTTCCAGACAGCCATAAATATAAACAGTGTTTTTTCTGATAAAAGAAGTCAGTCTAGCCATCTCTGCAAGTTCCATCATTTTCTCTAACCATTCCTTTATTGTGGGTAATGTAAGATCTTTCTATTTTTGAGCATATGGTAATCTCACTATAGTTGTCATATATAAAAACAAAATCCCAAGGCTTTTTTCTAGCTGTCTGTCCATTGATCACAAAGAAAAGCCTCTGGTTTCATCATATAGGTAGTCCTTGTTTAACAACTATTCATTCAGCAGTCATTCAAAGTTACAATGGCACTGAACAAGTGGTACTTGTGACCAGCTATCCCAGCAGTTGTGATTGTGTTCAGACACTTGGCAACTGTCTCCCACTTATGAAAATTGCAACATCCTGCAGTCACATGACCCTCATTTTTAACTTTCCCTGCAAGCTTCCCACAAGCAATGGGGAAGCCAGCAGGCAAAGTTGCAGGTGACTCTGGCAAGTCACTTGCACTCTCTCCCAACTGGCAGCAACCGCCTCCAGCTTCGCCTCGCCATCCACCATCCTACACATTCGCCCTTTCCCAGCTATAGCCCCACTGTACTCATGCCACACTGACTACCCACACATCTTCCCCTGCCCAGCCGCAGCCAGCCCCACCACACTCACCCTGCACTTTGTCAGCCACCCACACACATCACTTGCCCAGCAGCAACCACACCATACTTCACCAACCTCTCGTTGGTGCACCCTCCCCTGCCCAGCAGCAGCTACCCCAACTGTGTTGGAGCCACATGTCACCAGCCCACCTGTGCACCATTTCAATTCCAATTACCATTATTAACTGAAGACTACATATAGATAAGAAACAAGAAAGAGGTATTGTGAGCATAACCCTAGAAAAGCTTGCTTGAATGACATGAACAGACAGTGATAGGAATTAATTGTAAATCTCGTTTAGTGTTTCCTTTTATAGTCCATTGAAATCAATAGATCTGTATTAAATTCTAGGTATGGTGTGGAAGGAAATCTTGTTTGCTTACCAAACATGGAGACCGTTCTAGTTACCAATGTCCTAGAGGCCAAGAATGCCAAGAAAATTCATACATCAAATGTTTCCAACCACCTTGCATTGACTGGGGAGAATGCAGTGAATCAGAACCTCTACCTGTTAACATCAAGTGCTTCCCTAATTCAGGCCACTTAGACAACAGCTGTGCAAGAATTACTCTGATTTTTAACAGAGATAAAGTACCCCAGGTAAGACATTTAAGTTTTGTTTAAATTTTGCTAATGTTTCACACAGCATGTTGTTTTGTAGTTGTTCATGTTGCTAGCAAAATTCTAATTGTTATTAACTGGTATGTAGCACTTTTATCATTTCTGTTTATAGTCCTCTGCTTTGAAGGCAGTGAGAAAGAAAGTTTTATTTTATTTTGAAGTCTGTTGGTGTTATGTACTGATTTTTTCTTAGGAAAAATTCCTGTCTGGTTATGTGGAATGTTAATAAAGATCAGCTGTCTTGTATAAAATCATTTTTTCTAATTGTGAACCTTCCATTTAAGGTTGCCACCAGTTTTTGATATAAAAAATTAGATAGATGTGGAAAAATAGTAAACATTATATAAGTTCCAAGTTTGCTTCTGCTTCAAGTATTGAGGAAATTATTTATATATTCTTCCTGGAATATATTGGGACTTTAAAATTTCTAAAACTCTATTGGGAATGACCTTACTTGCACAGACCTTACTTTTTCAAAATTTGCCTATTATTTGGCCTTTTGTAGAATGAGTTTTTTGGCAGGATGGGTTCTATTTGGTCAGCTGGTGTAGCTTCCTTGTGCTACCATTCCATCTGTATCAGTTGGAAAGGAAATGCAACAATTTTGGAAGCAGGCCCAATTTTACAAAGATTTTGGATCCCACCCCCATGATACTTAATTTGTTCTGTTCTTCACATTTTCCCATCCATGCCCACCATGGTCAATTAGTACATTTTGGATGGAATATCAAATGGTTTCTTAATAATTGAATTCTTCTTAGAGGAATTTCTTGTGATACTCGAGAGTAGAGGACAAAACTCTGTGACTGGTACATTTCTTTCTCTGCATTTCTTGAAAATATTTTCTTTGTTGAAGAATTGAAATCCTTAAGTGGGGAAAATAATATAAATGAGAATTCTGGCATTTTTCATATATACCGATTTTGATGCATTTAATCCACATCCTGATTCTGTGAAAATGGAAACAACTTCCTGACTATCTTCCTATGCCATTTTTAATGTACCTAAACATTAATATGTCTTCCCACAATCTTCTTTTCTCCAAATGTAAAATTCTAAATTCCTTCAACTTGCCCTTATAGAGTATAATGACATGTCTGTCACCATCGTCTGAACGTGTACTGACCCATCAGTATACCGGAAATGCAGTACCCTGAATTGTACATAATATTCTGGGTTTGATCTCACCAGGGCAGAGTAGAAGAGAATAAGATTGTTACATTTTTATGTTTTATGAATAAGATACTTTTATATATCTTTGATATAGTCTAATGCAGCCTAAAACTCCCATTACTCGCAGTTGGCTTGTTGCTGACCCACACCCAAGTTTTTATTTCATTTTCAAGCCATGAATTCCTCATTGTAGTGTATCCTATATTTTTCTCCCTAATACTTAATATTCCTCAAAGCTGTGAACTCACTTTTGACATGCTAGGAGTGTTGCCTTTCTGGATGAGTAAGAAGGGTCTGTAACTGGTAGATCTAATGTGCTCCTTTGCATTTTGGATTTGGGCACCTGGAAGGAATCATCTAGAATCATTGCCTTTCTTTTATTTTTCTTGGTGATTGGTAGTAAACCATGTCCACTTGAATTAGATGACATCATCTTAGTTTTTGTAGCTTGTTCTTGTTTTTAAAAGCATCTTTCAAAGGATACAGGTTGAAATTGGTTACCAAGACTAGGAATTTACTCTGTTTCATATTAATTTTCTTTGTGATAGAAACTTTGCCAGCTATCTTTATTCTTACCCTTTGTTGAAATTATAGATTTCATATTACTCTGCTCTTTATGAGAAATAATGGCATTCACATTACAGATAGTCCTCAACTTACAACCACAACGGAGCCCAACATTTACGTTTTTTAAGTGAGAAATTTGTTAAGTGAGTTTGCTCCATTTTCTCTCCATATTTGTTAAGTGAATCACTGCAGATCTTCAATTAGTAACATGGTTGTTAAGTGAATCTGGCTTCCCCAATGACTTTGCTTGTTACAAGATTGCAAATGGTAACTCACATGATGCTGCACCCATTATAAATGTGAGTCAGTTGTCAAACACTCGAATGTAAATCATGTGACCATGGGGATGCTGCAACGGTCGTAAGTGTGAAAAATGGTCATAAGTCACTTTTTTCAGTGCTGTTGTATCTTTGAATGGTCACTAAATGAACTGTGGTAAGTCGAGGACTACCCATATTATTTGGAAAGTATTCATCGTAAGGGATTACTTACAAGGATTATGCTTTGCTCCAGTTCACCAAACTTTACTTTCAAAATCTCCGCCATCCACACTTCTTTATTTATGATTTGATCTGGTCTGATTTGATTTGTATCCCACTTTTATTAACAAGATATATTAATACAATTGTCAACAAACTTTGATTGGTTGATTGATTGATTGATTGCAGAAAATATGACTTCAGTAACAGAGTTGTTAATGCCTGGAATGCACTACCTGACTCTGTGGTTCCTTCCCCAAACCCCCAAAACTTTAACCTTAGACTGTCTACTGTCGACCTCATCCCATTCCTAAGAGGTCTTTAAGGGCATGCTTAAGTGCACCAGCGTGCCTACCGTCCCTGTCCTAATATTCCCTTTTATTTGTATCCATTTCATGTATTCATAATTATGTTTATACTTATATCTGTTATCTAATACATGCTTGACGAAAATAAATAAATAAAAACACAATACTCCTTCTTTCTTGTTACTCCACAACAACCCTGTGAAAGAAAGTGACTAGCCCAAAGTCACCCAGCCAGTTTTCTAGATTAGAACTCACAATCTCCTGCTTTCTTGGCCAGCATCTTTAACCACTAATGTTTTGTTTTCTGAGAGAAGGGGAAAAGGTACATCTTTTGCAGATGACTACCAGAACCTCATTTCTGGCCACTATCTCTCCTTTTTGCTTTAGAGATGGGGGGAAAAGAATACATTTGTCAAAATGTCATGCACTATCTCCTTGCATATCTCCAGTCAAGTATATAGCAGTCCAGTGAGATTGCTGAATATGAGAATAGTGTTTCTACTATTATTAATACGGATTGTAACATAAGAACTTTCCATATGTTGTAACACTGATTCCCTTTTTGTTTAATAGTTTTAAGTTTTCTATAAAATAATATGCACTTTAATTTTTATTTCCTGTTACATTTTTCTTCTCTCAGGGCACTACTGTTGAAAATGTATGCTCTGAAATAAGATATTTACCAGCAACTAGAGCTGTTTCTAGTGAAAGAATATTGTTAGTATTGTGTGACCTATCCTACTCTATAGAGAATGCAGTGGAAGTTGCTGTTGTAAGTATTACATTTTTGTTAAATTAAAATGAATGTCCTTTCTGGGTAATGCCAGGCTGTATTTTGCTTAGTAGATATAGTAAGAAGTACCCAAGATTTGGATAATGAGCTGATTATTATTGAGAACTGGCTTATTATGTGTGAACCTGTCCAAGAAAAGGGCAGAATGTTGAATAATGGAAGAACATGTTGGTATGACCCAGAAGGAGAAAGAGATTATCTCTTTCTTCAGTGAAAGAGAAAGAATTCCTTCAGATCTATGTAAAGTAAATGTTCATTCAGTTATTGAAGACAGATGTGTGATTTATGCAAATAGAAATGGAGTGTGATTCAGTTTAAGAGATGAAAGAAAATGCAGAGAATGTGTGGGTGTTAGATTTGCTTTCAGCATGACTCTGCTATTTTTAATTATTTGTCACCTGTTTTTAACTAATTTTGGTGCTAACCTGCTTTATATACCTTTGTTCAAGGCCAAAAGATAGAAATAAAAGTATTTTTAGCATTTATAAAAATTATTATAGATTTCACCATAGGATGATCAGGAATATATAGTTAAGTAGACATGGGGAGATCCATTGTAACGTGGAATAGTCGCAAAGCAACTGGTCACAAGTTGAAGACTACCTGTAATAGATAGATAGAATTTGATACCAAAATTGGAATAATAAAATAACACAAAGAGGTTAGTATATCAAAATTTGGTCCTTTCATGGTTAAGACAATGGAAAAGCAAGGTTCTTATAATATCATAGGGTACTTATAAACCAGCTAAATGTTTCTCTGTTAAACTATATTTCCAGTTACTACTTGAGCAATATAGAAGGAGTTTGATTTGCTTTTAATTAATGAATTATAATGGCAGACTGATCTTTCCACTGTTTTACTCTTCTTAAAATTAGGTTAGTCAGTGTACAAGGCTAGAGGGTGAATGAAAATTCCAATGACGCTTGATACTTTCCAAAAAGTATCTACTGAAAAAAATAGAAGCCATGCCATTTGTCCATGGATAACATTCATCCCATCTCTTCTGTTTTTAGAGAAAATTATTCATAGGATGATTGTGCTTCATCAATCTTGAAGAAGTGGATTATCTACTGTGTTTCCCCAAAAATAAGACCCTGTCTTACATTTTTTTGAACCCGAAATAAGCGCTTAGCCTTATTTTCGGGGAGGTCTTATTATTTTGAGGCGCGTGGAGGAAACCAGAGGAAATGGTGGGGAGTGGCTGCATATGCGTTTAAATATTTTCGGGGAGGGCTTATTTTCAGGGGGGCTTATTTTAGTACATGCGCTCAAAAGCCCGATTGGTGTTATTATCAGGGGATGTCTTATTTTCGGGGAAACAGGGTAGACCTCTTTCAGGTTTCAGTCCCTAGTGTGGGACTGCATTAATCATGCTGATGGATGATCTCTGGAGAAGTACTGCACATAATCACTCATGCTTTGGTCACCTCTCATATGAATTACTGCAGTGTGATTTACATGGGGATGTCCTTGAAGAACATCCAAGAGTTGCAGTTGGTCCAGAATTCAGCAGCATAAGCAATTAGCAATCTAAATATGGCCATGTTATATTTTCACTTTGCAAACAGCATTGGCTTCCAGTAGGCTTCTTAGTGCAATTCAGAGGGCTGGTTGCCATCTATAAAGCTTTCATGGCATACAGCTGTATTCTGCCTTTTTCCAGTTGTCTCTGCCTGTCCCAAATCTGCCAGGACGGATATGTTCCAGGCCCTATTGATAAGATAATGGCATTGTGTGCAAGCCATGAAGCACATTTTTTCTGTTCAGCCAACCCTGTGGGACACCTTACGACATGATATTAGGCTAACCTTGACCCTATTAGCCTTTTTGAAAGCTGTTGAGCCCTAGCTATTTTTCCAGACCTGGGGGTTGGGAAGTTAATTGAGCCCAGTTAGATTGGTTGTTGGTTTTCTCAGTTATATATTGTCTGTCCTGTTATATATTGCTGTTTTTTCCCCCATTTATTGTGCCTTTTAAAATTCTGTTAACTGACCAGAATAACATTTGCAAGATAGGCAGCTATATAAATCAGATTCATCTTTTCTGGCTGAACTAAAGTGCTTTGAATACCAGAAAGGTAATAAGATAAGTTCAGCCTAGAAACTAAGAAAAGTGGTTTGAAGAGACTGAAGACTGCTTGATGACATTGTTTTGTCTGAATAATATTGGCTGATCATTCTTAGCTAAGTTGCCCACCTCAACTATGGTTGCATCTGTGATACAAATTGAAGAAAGTTTGTGTTGTGTATGTATCAGATTATGTCATTAATGCAACTATCTAGCTAGATAATACATCAAAAAATTTTAAATATGAATTCAGTTTAGTTTGCTGTAAATAATAAGAAATCTTCAATATGTAACCAGTTGAGTCAGCTGGATTGAGGAGTCAATTAGGCTACTATAGAAATTGACTGAAGGAAGGAAGGAGTATGACTATTAGTATAAGAATATACAAGTATAATATTATAAGTATTATACCAATATAATAATTTCATATTATAACTACCCACCTAGCAGTTCGAAACAATGCAAATGCAAGTAGATAAATAAATACTTCTTCGTTGGGAAGGTAACAGCCTTTGGATGTAGCCATGCTGGCCACATGACCATGAAAATGTCTTCAGACAATACTGGCTCCCTTGTCCAAACAACTGAAATAAGCACCGTGCCCAAAGTTGATCATGACTGGAGAGGGAAACCATTACCTTTTACCTTTACTTTCATATTGGCTTGAAACCAATCTTCACGCCACAGCAATCAACTGGAATGCTCAAGTTCCCCATCATCAATCTCAAGAAAGTAGTTACTTTTAAATTTAAGTTTCCTGTTTGTCTTTTCTTCCTAGTCTTTCATCTTGCATCAGGACGAGACGGATAATAGCCTCATACAGAATGCTGCCAATACTATAGTAAACGCGATTACAAGGCGGCAAAACAGCACAGTTATGCTTGCAGTAACAGAAGTCAAAATAGAGACCATAGTAGTTGGGAATTCTTCTTCATCAGGTAAGATAAAATATGCATTTGAGAAAGAATGCCTACCTCAGAATATACTGATTTCATAGTATAGGTACTACTTGTTTAGCAACTCCCTTGTTTAGCTACTGTTTGCAGTTACAGTGGTAATGAAAAAGTAATTTTATGACTAAGCCTTGCATTTACAACCTTTGCAGGTCAGCAAGGCAAAGGAAAATTGAGTAAGATTGTGAGCATAATCATGGTTTCACTTAACAACCATTTCCCTTAATCGAATTGTCAGTCTCGTTTAAAAAAAACCCAAAGTAGTTTATATAGAATGTAAAATAGAAATTGGCTATTGTGTTTAGTTTTTATTTGGATATCTTTTAAGCACTGAGGTTGGTTTTGATTTTTTTTTTATTGTTCTACAGTAGCAATGCTTAAGTTAAAAATTTAAGTAAAACTTAAGTAAAATTTCTGTCTTTCCTTTTTCATTGAAATGTGTTTACCCATTCCTTCTGTACTTTCCCAAAGAAAGAAGGAATCAATTATAAACAGGAAATTGTGTAAGTACTAAAATAAATGCCTTTTCCACGTGTCTATCCAGATAACTTTCCACTTTAAATTTAGTGGTTGTGTTATGTTGTGGAAATGGAGAATGCCCCCTCCCCCAAATCATGACTATTTCAATCCTATTCTGCAAGGAGCAGTGACAGGAATAACATTCCAACCACTCTTCTTGGAAAAAAAAGAGGGTTGGTTTAAAAAAATAATCCAGTATTTTTAATCCAGTAATAATCGAGTATTTCGCATTGTTCTTCTATGTCCAAATGTGTTTAAAACCACTGTGTTATAAATGACTGACACAGGTATTTCAAATGACAAACAAATTAGATACATAGTATAATACAAATTTCCATTTTCTTTTTTTTAAAATAACATCTTGACTATTAAGAAGTTCTATGTGCTCATCTATTTTATACTACTTTTGCTCAGATGATAGATATTTTGTGACTGTTGATAAATTGAAACAGACATTTAATGCCATCTCAAAGCAGCCCTTATTAAAAATTCAATATAAATATGATAGTTGCTTCCTATGTCCTGACTCATTAGTTTTGCAAAACGATTCATTAATTGCATGGCTCACTGCAAATTGTGTTTATGCTGCCTCTTGGAGATTTCATTTGCACTCCACATAGTTTCAGGATTCCCTTTCTAAGTTGTGTTTGGTTTGCTTTCTAGATTATCTGGTTCCAATCCTCTGTGTAGTTTTTAGCATTGTATGGATAACCTGCATAATAATTTGTGTGTGGTGGACACGAAAGAGGAGAAAAGAAAGAGAAAGAAACCGCCCATCCAGAGAAGAGGCTACAAATAATCAGTGGGCACCTCTAAACCCTATTTGGAATCCTATAGATAGACCTTACAGTCATAAAGGCATTCATTATGAACAGAAAAATTTTATATCTCCTCAAAAAAGAACTTACGATGGGGTAGAGGAGTACACAGAGTATGAGGAAGAGGAGGAAGAGGAAGAAGAAGAAGAAAAAGAGGTTATGGAAATAGACAAATTCCTCTCTCAAAAACTCTCTAAACCTTTGACAACAAAGGTAGCAGTGGACTCATTAGAGAATAGTCCTGTTAAGAACACTCTTCAGACAACCAAAATGGACAACAGATCTGTAAAAAATGTGAACACAAAAAATCTTGAAGGTGGAAGAGACTAAATCTGTGTTTGGACCATGACTACATTGCTTACGTTAAAAAAAATTGGAGAAATTGGCATCTCCATTGTGCATAAAGGACTTAACTGTCTGAAGTCAAATATTCATAGTTACTTTATTTTGAATAAAAAAATTAAAATAATAAAATAAAAACTTTATTTTGTTTCTTTTAACCTTGTATAAATTATTCAATGACTGTCAGATGATAGAGTAATCTTTGATAGTTGCTATTTTTGTAAATTTTATTTAGCATACACTTATAAGGCAGAGGAGAGAAGTTCGTATTTTCAATTCAAAAGGTTTATCACAGAAAGCTCAACGCTGTTTAAAAAATGGAGGGGATTTTTTTTTTGTTTGTTTGTTTCATTTTTTTACTTGTTATAACAGTGGCTTGGAATCCTCCTGGTTGAGGAAGTTGCTGAACTTAAGGAAAGAAAACATGAAGTGTTCTTGTTAATATTTACTAAAAACTTCTCTCTATACTTCTACAAGTTTGTCCCCTTGAAAAAAAGATTGCCTTATTCTGTGAACAAAAGAAAATCTATAGAGATCTTTCAAACTGTGATTGGTTAGAAAAAGTGGCCTTTTTAATTTAATCTGTCAATTTGGTTTAATTACCTTAGAAATGCAGTATTGAAGCACATACCAAGTGCCTTGAAATATCATCTTTCTGTCTCAATAGCAACTGTCAAAGACTGCCATGCCCATCTAAGTTTACCACAAGAAGATATTTGGTTCTCTCAGATTGATACAGTTTATTTTCAGATTGTGCAAGTGCATTTTTGTAAATATGTATATATTTAAATGAATCACTTCTGTATATTTGAGTTAATAACTTAAAAAATATTTTTGATCTTTTTAAATGTCATTCCTTTTTAATTTATGTCGCAGAAAGGGAAGTTTTATGGCAGTTTCTAAAAAAGATACAAAAACCTTATTTTGGTATTATGTTCATATTAGAAAATGATGTTACTATAATTAATGTTGGGAAACTGTTGGTCACTTTTTGTACTTTTTTTCAATGTATCGCAACCATTTCACATGTAAATAGATCCAAGGTGTTTCCTCGCATCTCAAGAACACAGAGAGTAAGTATCCTGTACAGCATAAAGATGACAGGGCAATATTCTTTTTCTTGTGAATGTCTCTATTACATGTGGCATTGCTTTTTTGCATTTTTTTAAATACAGGCCTAATGAAGGGAACAATATTCTTCTCATTTCTTGTTTGTTATGCTTATTCACGCTGAAAACATGTTGGCAAACATGCTGGATCTAGGTGGTGCAGCAGAAACCTGCCAATTATCAATTAGCTCTGGGATTCTTTCCTTTATCCCTGATAACTAGTGTTTTTTCGAGTTAGATGGGGTGATGCCACTGAATTGAGTTTCCTGCCTCTGTGTCACTTCATTAGCTGCTACTTGTGGAGGCAGGTAACCCACAGCAAAGCAGCATCATGTCATGTGTTTCGGGTCGCTAGATGCATGTGGAGAGAATAGAGGCCTGCTCTTCTCAGCTTTACGTTGGTTGTAACATCTGGTTCCATCTTACGCGATGGAAAATCTCAGGAGAAATTGTTATTCTTAATAGAAGGCTTATGCATCATTTGTGGGGTTCTTTTTTTTAAAAAAAAAAAGGCTTTATTATTTTTAAAAAATGAGCTATACCTTTATTTTAATTACTGATAAAACCCTATGTTAAGTGGGTTATCCTGTAATTGCAAAGGAGACAAATATTTCAATGTCTTGGCCATTTTGGAACCACTTTTTATACATGAACGCAGAAATTGCTTTGCAGAAACTTCTGTGCAGTACCTTTTGTTTGACATGTTCTTCTGTAGTTTTCAGATGAAAACTATTTATTAAAGCATTTTATAACAATGTCAGTAGTTGAAATTTTTGCCCCGACTCTGTGCTGAAGTGTTCAGAATGGTTTGGAATCTCTGAATCACCCCCATCTTTCTACTCCCACAGCTGCAGTGTCTTTCCTATGCAACTTGAAGAGTTTTCTCAAAATTCAATTTTGATGCCATTGTAATTTTATTTTGTATTGCAATACTGCTGTCTTTCAAAGCCTAATAAAACTATTTCTCTCATTTTATATATTTAACATTTGAAACAATGCTTTTCAAATGTCTCTTCCTTGTCACCTGTGGTATTTCAGGTTTGGAAGGACAAGGGGAGAAACTGGAGGAGTCTGAGCCTTCATGTCAAATATAAATGAGTTGTTTCTTGAATGCAGAGCAAAGAAATTTTAGTAATCTGGATGGAATCAGAAATTAAA
Organism: Pituophis catenifer annectens; assembly: GCF_029215685.1. NCBI lineage: Eukaryota > Metazoa > Chordata > Lepidosauria > Squamata > Colubridae > Pituophis > Pituophis catenifer. The sequence continues at coordinate 317,421,092 of NW_027256881.1, read as the reverse complement.
ACTTAACTACAGTCTTCTTAATTCAGAATTTTCCCAACAATTGTATCTTATTCTCCAGAATCATAAACTTCTATTGTTGATCCATCTTCTCCCCAAAAAATCCAGTCCAAATTGTTTTCCAGTTAGGTATAGTAAGTCCATTCCCCAATCAACTTAGGTACATTGTATTCCTTTTGGCCTTTTGTTGTTCTCTGTGTATGTTTATGTACTTTTACCAACCAGATTAATTAACCCTCAGGAGAGCAATAGGCTTCAGTACTATTAATGAATCTTTGAAAACCTTTCTGCTTTGATTAGAAGGATTCTTATGTATTGTAGGGCTTCCCCTGGTTTTAATACTCCTGAAACTTCACATCCTTGGGTGGATGCAGGTTTGCTATGAAGCTTCCACCAGCTTTAAAGATAGATCCTATCAAAAACTGAATGAATAGTATGTCAGAATAACACAGTTTCTACAACAATGGATTTTCGGTGCTTCAAATCTGCTAAATTTCTTCACTTCCAGCCTAGGACTGCCGAGCTATGTCCATATCCACAAAAAAAATGCATAATAATTGTTTTCTTAGAACCCAAACAATTACGCATAGGCATCTATTACTTGGATCCACTCAGATATCCCTGATATCAGAGAAATTGCATGCAATGTAAAGCAGTCTTCCATGTTCCTTGCTCCTTTGATATGATAGGTTATTTCGTGATCCCCTAATTGTGAAGTGGAATCTGGATATCATTGCTAAATGAAAGCTTTTTCTTGAATTCTGAATACAATAGATGTTGACTATATCTTTTTGGCCTTGTTTTGGTATTTTGAGACAAGTTTGAGCAAGACCTAGTTTAGGGTGAAATCCAGCCAGGAATGCTACATTGAAGAGCTTACAAGACCAGGAGGAACAGGATTACTAAAAGAGCAAATACCCAAAATGAGGAATGCTGACAAAACTATTATTCTCCTGCAGGCTGTCCTGGGATGGGAACTCTCCTACTGCTGCTGCTATTACTATCACTCACCCACCCATCCGTAAAAAAACCTACAGTGATTATAAATACATTTTAAAATGTACCTCATTGTTTTTAAAACCATCTCAATATCTGGCAAATTTACTTATTGCATACAGTAAAAATTGAATAGGCCTTTTGCTTTAAAACAATTTATTTGTTCAACTTAATTAGTCAGATATTTAAGAAACAATAATTTATCACAGGAGAGCTGTAGTAGAAGTCCCTTATTTTGGTCATTAACTAGCAAAATTTACATTTGATGCATTAAAAGGAGACTAGAGTTAATGTTCTCTTAAATTTAGGGATTTGGGAGCTAAAATTTGATTATTTACAAATATATAATATATATAAAACTTGCTTCTTAACTATGGCAATATATTCAAGAAGTAACCCAAACAGACCACTAAAGTATGCATTTCTTGCCCTCGTCTATTAGAATCACATTTCTAAATCTTTGATTTTGCTTGACTCCCCTGAACTCTGCACTGTGACCTCTTTGCCCACTTGCTCGCACTGCTTAGAGAGAGGCAGTCAAATTTATGCAGGTAGGCTAATCTGGCAGCCATTCTGTTCTGCCAATTTTACTGGAAGTTGTTCTTAGCAAAATGTGGGCAATCAAATTCCAACTGGAACATACTTTTTTTAAAGGAGTATTGGAGGGTGATACATGAATCAGAAATATTTGAGAAGTTGCATCAAAAGTCCCACCAGTTTATCTTGGAATAAAGCAGGCTAGCATCTCTTTACAGAAATGTAGATATAGAGTCCGAATACATGAATTGGCATAATGTATAGGTTAGATATACTACAGAAAATGCATTGTATCTTGTACCTTATTCAAGAACCAAACATCAGAGCAATATTAAAATATGAGTTTTTCATACTGCCTAAATCACCACTATCTTCCCCATGACCACTTCAATCTGCTTTCTGAAGAGGTGTGATCCTAAAGGGGACCTTTTCAGATTACATGGCTCAACCTCCATAATTTCCTTAACAAAAGAGGGATGATATGTTTATACAGAACCTAAAATTTTATGTGATCCTTGTTATTATACCCTTCTAGTAGTTAAAAGACTGATAAACTTTACAATAACTTAATAGCTAGTCTTCCACTTAGTTTTAAAAAAACTTTTAATTGGCTAGGAAAACTGGAAGCAGTTTTATCTACATTGTTTATACTAGTCATTGACCAAATAAATAAATAACCTATATCATTTAACATTTGAATGAGAAGGGAATGCTTATAGTTGACTTGGAACCAAAGAACAGTGGCATCTTATCCTGCGCTAACATCTGGCTATTACTTGTATTTTGCCAAATCTCTTTCTTTTAAGCTTAATAGTTATTCTGCTTCTGGAAGAGCAGTCTTGATTTAGCAGAGGCAACTAAGTGCAAGGGTATATTTGATCAGAAATTGACATTGACTGTTGTCTAAATTTAGGCAGGGAAGCTCAGAGATACTGGCTCTGTGGCAGATCTGCTTAGTTTTAATGGCACCTATGATGGCATTCAATGCACTTTATTTCCTTGTGGGTCTCATCATACACAGATGCACTTTAGATGTGTTTCAGCCTCTGGAGAGTTTCGTCTCTTTTCTCAGCATCACTTGGCTAAAGGGCTGAAGTGAAGGTTCTTCACAGTCACATAGGGTAAACCAGCAACTTTTCATGATGTAAAAATAATATCTGCGCGCCTGGAGTGATCTACAGTTGACAAAATAGCTTCTCACCAATTTCTGCAACACTTTTCAGCTAGTATATTAGGGACACAGCACATTTCAGCAAGCTGCTCCTTCTGAGAATGTAAAATATTAGGGAAGTAACATTAACTCCATTCATGCAACAAGAAAGACAGTAGCTTAACTAAAGCTTATATAGTTTATATCTATAAATAATTGAGTTAATTATCTATAATAATTGAGTTACACAACATAATCAAAGCCAAACTACTTTATAATGTAGTATGCTGTATAAATCCAGCCAAAGAATACTTAATTTTCTTCTTCGGTTTCCTGTACATACACAGAGAACATTACATGCTGCGAAGAGGAGGTTGAGGGGGGTTTTGTCCAAATTTTTAGCGAAAATTTTAAGGTGTTCCGGGGGGGGTTATTTTAATGATGGACCTGGGGGGGGTCCTTGCAGATCAGCAATTTAGTCTGTCGGATGGCCGCGGCGGGGGGGGGACAGATGAGGTACGGTGGGGTGAGGATCATTCTGTCACCGTGGTGGTTGGGATGGGCAGAGGTAGGGAGAGCAGAGGGCGTTATGACATCAGTGGGGTGTGTCCCCACTGCTTGCAGACAGTGGTGCACTCTGGCCCTCTTAGCTCTTCCTGCTCCCCTGGGGGGTTGGGAGTGCAAAACCCAGGACTCCAGCTGGTGTATGTCAATGCCAGGTCTGTTGTGAATAAGGTCCCCCTTGTGTGTGATCTTATTGACGAGGGAGGCGCAGACCTGGCTTTTATCATGGAGACCTGGTTGGGCCCGGAGGGAGGGATCCCTCTCTCTGATCTATGCCAGGTTTCCGTGCATTACACCAGCCGCGACTCCATGGGAGGGGTCCTAGGTCACTGTCCCTCAGATAGGCGAGTGAGAATCCCTATTGTTGAAATAGAACCCTGGAGTACAGTTGGGTCTGTTGCTTACGTATCTGTCCCCCAGCTATGTATCCTCAGCCCTGCCTGCACTGCTCAAAGTCTTAGCCGAACTGACGGTTGAGCTCTCCAACCTGATGGTTGTGGGGGACTTTAATCTCCTGTCAGACGGCGAGACATCTGAGCTGGTTAGGGAGTTCATGGCCTCCATGACGACCATGGACCTGACTCAAGTTGTACAGGGTTCAACTCACAATGGTGGACACACACTTGACCTGATTTTTATCTCTGGGCAGTGGATTAATCCTCGGGGTAGGGGAGTACTTTCCACTCAACCCCTGTCATGGACCGACCATTCCCTCCTTAAGCTAGACTTTCCATCCACCAACCCTCACCGCTGGGAGGCGGAGCTGACTCATTGGTTCCACCCCAGGCTCCTGATGGACCCTGATAGGTTCCTGACGGAGCTTGGGACATTTCCCACATCCCTATCCTGCAGTTCGCTAGAGGCCCTGGTGGACGCCTGGGAACGGGCTGCCGCCGGGGCACTGGATCAAATTGCCCCTTTGCGGCCTCTCCCCCGACAGGGATCCTAGGTAGCTCCATGGTTCTCCGTGGAGCTCAGGGAGATGGAGCATCAGAAGAGATGCCTAGAGGGCTGTTGGAGATCTTCCCGTTCTGAATCTGATCGAACACAATTAAGAACCTATATTAGGTCTTATCTTGTGGCGATGGAAGCAGCAAAACGTGATTATTTCGCCACTCTCATTGCATCTGCAGAAAATCGCCCAGCAGCCTTGTTCCAAGTGACCCGCTCTCTTCTTAATCAGGGAGTGAGGGAGGACCCCTTACAGGGCAGTGCTGAGGACTTTGTTCAATTTCTGCAAGACAAAATCGCTCAGATCCGGTCAGGTTTGGACTCTGACTGGGCAGGGTCTGGCAAAGAGATGGGAGCATGTCTTGAAGGTAACATCTGGGTTGACTTTGACCCTGTATCCACAGAGGAAGTAGACAGGATTGTTGGAAGACTGGGGGCCTCAACGTGTTTGTTGGACCCGTGTCCCTCCTGGCTTGTTGCAGCAACCAGAGAGGTGACCGGAGACTGGGTCCAGACAATTGTTATTGCTTTGTTAAGGGATGGGGTCTTCCCCGCCACTCTTAAGGAGGCAGTGGTTTGACCCCTTCTCAAGAAGCCTACTCTGGATCCGGCCTCCTTAAACAACTTTCGTCCCATCTCCAACCTTCGCTTTATAGCGAAGATTGTTGAGTCCGTTGTGGCACACCAACTACCGCAATTCAGGCGCGGACACAGCACGAAAACAGCATTGGTCGCTCTGGTGAATGATCTCTGGCGGGCCCAGGATAGTAGTTATTCCTCTATCCTGGTCCTACTTTACCTCTCCGTGGCTTTTGATACCATCAACCATGGTATTCTACTGCGATGATTCCAGGGGTTGGGGGTGGGGGGCACTGTTTTACAGTGGTTCTCCTCCTACCTCTCGGGTCGTACGCAGTTTGTCTGGGCAGGGGGACGGAGATCCTCCCCGAGACTCCTCACTTGTGGGGTACCTCAGGGGTCGGTTCTCTCCCCCTTGCTCTTTAACATCTATACGAAGCCGCTGGGTGAGATCATTCGTAGTTTCGGGGTGAGGTATCATCAGTACGCTGATGATACCCAACTTTACATCTCCACCCTGGACCAACCCAGGGATGCCCTTTCCGTGATGTCTAAGTACCTGGAGGCGGTACGGGTCTGGATGGGCAGGAACAGGCTCAGACTCAACCCCTCCAAGACAGAGTGGCTGTGGATGCTGGCATCCCTTGATCTAGCATCCCCATCGCTTTTGATGGGAGGGGAGCTGCTTACTCCCTCGGAAAGGGCTCACAATCTTGGCGTTCTCCTGGATTTGCGGCTATCCTTAGTTGACTATCTGATGGCTGTGACCAGGGGGGCTTTTGCACAGGTTCGCCTTATGTGCCAGTTGCGACCTTTCCTAGATGGGGATGCCCTCCATACAGTCAGTCATGCTCTCGTCATCTCCCGCCTGGACTACTGCAATGCCCTCTACATGGGGCTGCCCTTGTGGTGCACCCGGAGGCTCCAACTGGTCCAGAATGCAGCCGCACAGGTGGTTATGGGAGCTTCCCATTACTCCTGTGTTACACCTCTCCTGCGCGAGCTGCACTGGTTGCCGGTGGTCCTTCAGATCCGCTTCAAGGTGCTGGTACTTACCTATAAAGCCCTACATGGCATGGGCCCGGGGTACTTGCAGGATCACCTCCTACTGGCCTCCCACCGCCCAGTGCGTTCACATAGGGCTGCCCTCCTCTGGGTGCCATCAGCCAGACAATGTCGGCTGGTGGCGCCCAGGATGAGGGTGTTCTCTGTGGCCGCACCGACCCTCTGGAATGAATTACCCACTGAGCTCCAGACGGCCCCCGACCTCTGCTCTTTCCGCAGTGGCCTGAAGACATGGCTTTTTCAGCAAATCTCCTGATCTGCTAGGAGTTTCTAGTTTTAACTGTTGGGGATTTTAATTGGATTATTTTAGCATTAATTTATTGTTTTGTTGTTTTATTGTTGTGAGCCACCCTGAGTCCTTTGGGAGAAGAGTGGCATATAAATATGAATAAAATAAAATAAAAATAAATAAATTACTAGAATATTGCTATGTCCAATTAAGAACATAAAAAAGAGAGCCAATTGGATCTAGTGATTAAGGCACCAGGCTAGAAACCAGGAGACTGTGAGTTCTAGTCCTGCCTTAGGCATGAAAGCTGGCTGAGTGACTTTGGGCCAGTCACTTTCTTTCAGCCCAATTAATCTCACAAGGTTGTTGTGGAGAAAATTGTTAGGAAGAAGTATTGTGTATATTTGCCGCCTTGAGTTATTTATAAAAAATAATAAAAGGCAGAATAAAAGATTTTTAAAAAACAAATTACCTAGGGAATATTTGAAAGTTCAGTGTCTTTAAAGTTTTTCTTTGAAGTTGTATGTTAATAAATCCCTTAACAACCCAATAGATCTCTAATTGTATTATATAAACATTAATTTTTCAAAGGAAAATTGGGTAAATATTCTTTTTAGATTTTATAATTTAAAGAATAAAAGAATAAAAGATATTTCTATGGAGACTCTCAGTCATCTAGGCCATGGTTGTCTCAAAGATGCTTTTTCAAAACTGTCAAACTGGACTGTGTTGTTTCCTTGAGGAAGAAGAAGATATTTTGCTTCTCATCCAAGAAGCTTCATCAGTTTTGACTGGATGGTGGGGGAAATAGAAAGATTCCTTCCACACACACACCCCATCCAGTCAAAACTGATGAAGCTTCTTGAATGAGAAGCGAAATGTCTTATTCTTTTTCTCCAAATAAAAAACACAATCCAGTTGCCTATTGAAAAATGCTTTATGCTCTTATTTCTAAAAAACTTTACTGAAATACTTAGATTTGACATAATACCTTGGTTTATCTTAAAAAGCTAACAGGTTCATATACTAAAATGGAAAGTTCAAAAAAATCCTAGAAATCAGTAGTCACATACTTCCATGTTGCCAGGAAAACAACATTGATATATATATGAAACATAAGGGCTCATATCTGATACAATTATTACGTTTTATTGTTAAACAATCAATAGTTCCATATCTTTAAAAAGTCATTATTAAACTTCTATGCTTCCCATTTTGCTGATTATATTATGTACAATTTATGTTGTACACTTTAAATTTTGTGAAGCATTTTGTTTTAAAGATTCTATATTTTTTTTCTTATTTTTTGGTCTTCATGTTGAATATTTATTTATTTTATTTATAAAATTTATTGGCTGCCGATTTTACCACCATAACCATAGAAGATTATACATAAAGCATATTTAAATTAATACCTGCAAACATTATGATCCAAATTATGGGTGGATGGAGGCAAGGGGGATATTATTCAGAATCGTTTTAGAAGAGCCAAAGTTAAAATGGAATTCTATGTGAAGTGCTTCTGATTTTATCGCCAAAAGATGGAGCATAGAGAAACACAGCTGTTTTAATGATCTGCAAAGAAGTGTTCTGCACTCCCACATATTCCAAATAATCTTTTGGAGACTGACTCCAAAGCACAGCTTTAATAAATAAAGTTATTTAGGCATCTTGATTTTTTTTTTCTTTTAGGAAAATCTCTAATATGGTGTTTCTTTGCCTACGGGGGAATTATTTTTGTATTTTTAATTCATACTTATTTTTTGAAATTCAAGTATTTAACTCTAAAAATTATTTACAAAATGCATATTAAGATGCTACATAATTAGGAATACACATAACCAGACACTTTATGGATTTGTAGTTAGAAATGCACCAGGCGTAGAAATAATTACATGTTTGGGTCTTCAGTATCTATATTCCTCAATTGGAAGGCCTTTTCTAGGTAAGAATTATGGAAGATGAATACGAGGTCACCATGTTAAGGAAGTTATGCTAGTTATTGGAGATGTTTTCCCAAATGAAAGGGAGACCAAGGAGTTACAAACGGAATTGAAAGTTGGCTGAGTGGTATAAATGCTGATCAAGACAAATAGTATTTAGAATTTGGAAAATTTATCCTTCCAATGGAATATGTAAACTAATTCGACATTGGCAAACATACCTATTTGTTAAGTTTAAGAAATCAGCTCAGCAAGGCAGGTGAAATCTCTGCTAGTTCAGCATACATAGACAACGTCTGTTTAAGAAATGAGTTACAAAACAAGGTTATAGAAGTCTATGTTCAATTTCGCTGCAAAGCCATTATCACTAAGCTTTTAAAGATCTTGGGAGGCTCATCTGTTTTAGCTATAAACTGGTCTTCATCCATTATTCATTAGTGCTGATGGAGGAGAAGCAGCAACCGGGAAGGAGCGAGCGGGGGTGGGCAGGGAGTGAAGAGATCATATGGCTTTCAGGCTGGAGAACAAAGGGAATCGTGGCCTTTGACTCCTCAGGTAGAATCCACCTTGCATTACTACATTTGGTGGCTCAGTTCTGCAGATATTCTCAACACAAACTGAGAATACTTCAGAGTGATCAATAATCTCTATTATGCACTAATATATTTATTCCAGATTTTATTCTTTCATCACTCTCTCTGTCTCTGTCTCTGTCTCTCTGTCTCTCTGTCTCTCTCTCTCTCTGTCTCTCTCTCTGTCTCTCTCTCTTTCTCTCTCTCTTTCATACATGCACACACAAACACCTTTATACCTGGGCCAGACATATTGGCTGCATTTTTTTAAAGCCATATTTATGCTTTAAAATAAAAAAGACAACATTGTCTTCTGATTACTCTATGTTTTGTTTGATCATAGGGCTTTTCCTCAGTTTTCTTTGTCATGTACATGAGGGAGTTGGGCAGCTAGAAACATAAAATATAAAGAGAGAGAGAGATGGAAATCAGCTGCATCTCGTCATATTCTTATTATTTGCCCTTTTTACATCCAAAAACTATGAAAGATCAAGATGTTATCTTCAATTTAAAAAGGTAGAAGGATTAATCTTATCGTTACATAATTGACCAAAAAAATGGTTCTGTTGCCACAATACATTTAACCAGGCCAGTGAGGAAGAGGGTTAGTGAGTTGTAAAGCAGTCCAATCAAGTATCTCTGAAGGATTAAATGTTGTCCCCAAAAGACACCATTTCACCAACAGTGTCCAGAATTTGTGTGGAGAGGAGGGGAGAAAAAAAAGTCAAGATGATGTCTGCTATCAAATAACCAAAGCCCTAATTTAATAAGCATTGTGGATGCCATGTTGACTTCTTTCCTTTTTTTTTTTTTTTTTTTGCATACATTCATATTTCCATGGGAATGTCTCTGTTCACCTGACCAACAGAGAACTTTGCCAGCACTCTTCTAGCACAATTACTTCCTCAGGATAAAAGGCAAGGTTCAGAATTCCTAAAATAGCAACTTTTGACCTAGTTAGTATAGCTAAAAGCCGCCAAGGAGATTTGAAATGTTTGAAGAGTCACTGCATTTAAAGATGTTGTGAGAAGAGGCCAATAAGGGAAATAATAAGGCATTCAGATACTTTCACATTTATTTTTAATTGGTAAATGTTACCTAAGCAGCATAAAAAAATATTTATTAAGTCATTATCTAAACAAAAGCCTACGTGTTTCTATATAGCTGCTATGCTATTGATTAGAAACAGAGGGAATTCTGTGGAAGAAAGAATTTAAATTGGGAAAAATTTTAGTCTGTGTGAAGCGTATCAGGTATCTGGATATAAAATATAATTTTTTCCTGTGGTAAATGCTCATGTAGAGAGCTTCCAAAACTTCAATTGTCATTAACATTAGATGTAGATGTTAGCAGTATACCCTTGAAGCAACTGGTTACTTCATATTTCCTCATGTTGAATAAGTTGAATGGCTAACTAGAAATGATATCAAGTCTATTAATTAAATGAATGTTTATTGTATTTGAGCATAGGTTCAAATTGCAGTCATGACAAACAAGTACAGCATCTTGCAGGGCACAAGTTCAATTTTTTTTCTGCCATAATCTATGGTAGAATGTAATATGTAGGTGTATTCCTCAAAGGGAGGGAGTGCATTCCAGAAGAGTAAGAGGCAACTCAGTCCTGTTCTTTTGTGCGCCCCTCCCTAATAGTTTACAGAATATATTCTTTATGCAGGTAGCAGAGTCCTTAGTCTAGCAAGATTTTGTCTATAGGTTTGCAAACAATAAAGAACTCACCTTGGGAGAATCACTATGAATCATTCTTGGTTTGGGGCCTGATATAAATTCAACCCAAGCCTTTCTAAAACCATAATTGCCATTTTATTAGTGTTGAGCAAATTCACTTGCACATTTTTGTAGCAGTTCTCTTTCAGTTTGGTGAAGTTTTGACTTTCACAAGTCAAAAGTGGTGTTTTCACAAGGTAGCCAAGAGGCGTAGCTTTGAATGTTCTATTTTCATTTATATGCATCTCTCCAATGGTTTTCAGCCTCCCTGGTTTCCCCTTCTTCAGTTAAATTGCAAAATTAACAATGTGGGGAAAACCCTCCAACTGGCTTTGCCATCATTAAGAAGGTGTCTTTGAACAATTATTGGAGAATTCTGAAGAAATGTGGAGAAATTGTCCATCACATTTTTCTGACCACAAATTGAATGGAAAATTCTGAAAGGCCAAATGTGCTCCAGTAAATACCAGTAAACAGGAAAAAGAAGTGCTATAGCTACCAAAGTATATTAGGTAAAATGAGAGGATAAAACTGGAAAGACTCAGGTACAAATCCACCTTCTGCCATGGAAACTCACTGAGTGATTTAGAGAGAGCCACTCTCTCTCAGGCCAATCTACTTCACTGGGAAATTGTTGTGGGGACAAAAAGGGAGAACCTTATGAATTCCTGAGGAAAGACAGGATATACATTTAATGCATAAATACACAATAAATATTACTATCACATTTTTATTGTAGGAACACCCAGTTGTGTTTACCAAACATCACACATTGGGCTCATCAATTACTCAATTTCAGAGACCTTTACATTCCAAAACTTCACCCCTTGCTTATCACTATAGTTGCTGTAGACAAACTCTGATTGCATTGTTGAAATATGTTGGTGGTATGGTTTCCCTTGCTGGGAGAGTGGTGAATTATAATATAAATCTCAAAATAGGATTCACAGTTTTTCAAAAAAGCAAATCCACCCCCACAAACCCAGAATTTTTCATTCCTATTCACACCTATACAGTGATCCTACCCATTTCCCATCACATTGCCTGGTTTTAGATAGACAGATAGATGATGAAGATAGATGATAGTGAAGAAAAAGGAAGAGGGAGGGAACGGAGAACGAGGAGGAAGGAGAAGGAGGCAGAGGAGGAGGATAGAGAGGAGAAGGAGGTATGCAGACATACACATGTATGTGCGTATAGAAACATAGAGATACACACAGAGAAAAGAGAAATAGCTGACAACTTTTGCAAGGTACAGCAACAGTTTGGCTGAAGGTGTTTGCAGCAGGGAAGAGGAGTCTTGTTCCAGCCATGAAGAAATGTTAGGTCGAGTTAACAATGGACACAGTTTATATTGAGCTGTATGATCTATTGCCAAGATCAACCAGTAGAAAGGAACTGGAAGGAACACTGAAGTCTCTGGTAGTAGAGATACCCTACAGCATATCCTGTTCTGTGTCTAAGTTTGCCTTGGAACTATTAGAGGCATTATAAATTAAAACATTAAAAAAGAAACCTAGAAGGCAAAGGAGAGGAACCCATATTTTCTTTTCGTTTTCTTTGGGGGAGGGCATTTGAAATTCTTGCTTGCCTTGTAGTTCATGAAAAAGTCATTATAGATTTTTGTGTCATATATGCAAAGCAAATGGTTAAGTTGGGATCAAGCACAAAAGCACAAAACACAGTAGAGTTTCTGCAATTATGTTCTTTGGCTCAGTCTCCCTGGAGATGATGTATAATGGGTCTAATTCTCTGGAGTGATTTCATTGTGGCACTTATTCTGATCTTGCACCGTGATGTGGAATGAAGAGGGAGGCAATGCAGACAAATGGTCTGATTCTTACATCTTCCAGGCTCTAATCACTTCCTGTACTTTAGAGATTAGCCCATTTCTGGGACCCACTTGATGAATCCAGGGTGGATTGGATTCTGTTAGATCATGATGTTTGCTGCCTTTTCAGCTTTGAAAATCTACTACTGCACATAAAAGTAACAAAACAAAGCAAGCCAGATTAGGAGAAGAGACGGAGATGCTGATTCAGAATCTCCTATTTACTTCTCCAATAGATTTGCCAAGGAAACTGATGAGTTAAGACAGCTAATACTGATGAATACTAATATTGGTAATAGGAATCAGTGGAACTGTGAAATTGACTGCTTTGCATGTTCGGATAGGTGAAAACAAGGTAATACAGTGAATTTGCTTTATGCACAGTCACCTCAAACACATATCAAGTTGTTGCCATGACAATTAACACATTCCTTCTGGAATAATTTCAACATTTTGGTTTTTAATATCTTCTTTTGGACAAACTCTGAAAGCAAGAGCAAGGCACGCTTTCTAATATATATATTTTTTCTTGGGAGCTGAAGCCACACTTCATTTAAAAACATGTTTGTTTCTGTTCTGCCTGTTGAGCTCTTTTAAAAAAAATAAATTATGAGAGTTTGTTTTTTTTATTTAAAATAAAATAAAAGCTCTAAGCTTACTGCATATTTAACTCACTTTAATTCAAATGTGCTTTTGAAGAGTGCTGCCTTGTAAAAACAGGAAGAATTAGTTCAAGTTCTTCAATATATCAATAGTAGAATTTATTACTAATGTACCTAAGTATTTGTTCCTGCATTAAGAAACAGAGATAATCCAGGAAAACAGGAACTGTGTTTACAAACTATGCTTTAATCATGTCATTGTTAACAACACTAGCTATATTCATACAATTAACAAGCAAAACCAAATTACATTTTGATTTAGCATTATGGTTTCTTTTACATTACATGTTAAATCATGTTCTGTTTATAAACCATAGTTTAGTGTTTAATGCATTGTAAAAGGACAGAAGCCTTGTAATAAGTCTATTCAATTAACCAGGGTGTGCTACAGGAGAGCACTAGTCATTTTCCTAGAAATACAGCCAGTTATCAGGCTCTCCACCAAGGTCACTAGATCTCCATGCCAGATGGCAAAGCCATGTCTTCAAGCTCTTCTGGTAGGCCAAAAAGGTTGGGGCCAATCTCACCCTGAGGGCATGGTGTTGCAATGGGTTTTGAGATAGAAAAGGCTCTCCTTCTGGGTTCTGCCAAATGACATTCATTTGTAGGACCTGCAAAGGCCCTTTCAGCTGGATCTGTAGGAGGAGGAAGATGTATTGGGTATGTTCATTGCCTTGAATTGTTTATAAAAATAATAAAGGCAGGATACAAATAATAAGTAAGTAAATAAATAGTGACTGAAGCACCTGAAGCTTCCACATGCTCTTCAAAGGCAGCTCCATGTAGACTACATTGCAATAATCCATATGAGAGGTACCCAGGCTGTGAGTGATTGAGCATAGAGCTTTCTGATCAAGGAATGGGTACAATTGGTGCACAACTCAAAATTGCATAAATGCATAAATGCCCTCCAAGCCATAACTGTCATTTGCTATTTGGTCATGTGTCATGAGTTCAGAAGGAATTGCCCCAGATTGTGCATTGAGTTTGCTGGGGTAGTGCCAAGATCTAAAGATGGGAAATTCCTGGAGCCTGATGGCTCCAAAACCCAAAACCACTTGTCAGGGTTGAGTTGAGATTCATTGTTCACTATTCAAATCCCCGCAGCTTCCCAACACCAAAACTGTAGCATCACTTCACCAGTGATGGAGATATGACACTGGCTATGATCAGCATACTGATGTTACTTCACCTCATGGCTACGGTTAATCTCACCCAGTGGTAGTTTAATAGTAGATATTAAACCAAAGCAGAGAAAGTACTAAACCCTACAGTCCCCTGCATAGTAGGGGTGAAGACAGGACCCCTCACTCCCAATCAACCAACTGGAACTAGCCCTGAAGAAAAGAAGACAACCAGCATCCCCAACTACCAGAGCTGAACGAGAAGGACCCTGTGGGCAATGGTATTGAAGGCTGCTGAGAGGTCAATTAGAGCGAAGATGAATGTGTTACCCCCAGTCTGAATTGCTGCCATAAGGAAGAAAATGTGGATGCAATCTTCTTAGCTCCTGAGAGTAAGACAAGGACGAATGGGGGGAAGCTTTGCAGAGAGAGAGAGCTAAACTCAAATCAAGCAGGAATTTCCTGACTGAGATGTTTTAGCTGAGGAACAGTCTGCCTTCTGGAGTTATGGATACTCCTTGACCATAGACTTTCAAATGGAAGTTGGACAGCTATTTATCTGTGATAGTCTGAAGATTCCTGCCCTGGGCAGGGGGGTTGGAGTAGAAGACTTCCAAAGTAGCTTTCACCCCTTTGAGTCTATGAACCCATGTTCCTCTTCAATTTTTCCTACTGTACCAATGTACCCACTATAAGCAGTGGCCACTAAAAACATTTCTAAACATGAACATGTTGACTGCAATCAATGTATCTGATACCATCTCTGGTTTGGCTTTAAGCACATTCTAAAATAGAGCTGCAGATCGATTGAATTTGCTGCAGCAGAATTTCTTCATGACCTTTTGTTAATCTCCTACTCTCTCACTGGGTTTGTTGTGTCTTGAATCTCAAATGTTGCACTTTTGCATAGAAAATTCTCAGAGCTGTAGAAGTGAAAGAAAAGATATTTAAACTACCAAGAACAAATTAATTAAACATGTCAGCCACCATTCCTGAGGCCATTTTTTTCTCATCAAATCCTGGGAAATCACCTTCACAAGTCCTTTCTAGCTCATTCCCAGAGAAGAGCATTAGGCTGCTCTTGGGCGCGAATCCCAGAGTCTGGATTCTGAGCAGGAGCTTAGGAGCTCAGCTTTTTTGTCTTAGTCTGACTGTATCAGCAGAAAGAAACCAGAGGAAGAAGAAATTCCAGGATTTTTTTGGGGGGGGGGGTTATTCCTCTTCTCCATTTCACTTCAAAATTTGGCTCCATAGCCAAATAGCATTCGAGAGAGTGAGCATTTGATGTTCTTCATACAGAGATCTTAGGCATGGCAATTAGCACCCCAAAGAAGGAACAACTACCCTGACTAGGCCAGACTGAGCATGTTTGCCAGTGAGGAAAGCTGTGAAAAGGTGGCCTTCCCTGCTCTATCTAGCAGACATCTACTTGGAGAACAATGAATTAGAGAAATAAATCAAAGAGCAGATATGATTATCTTGTCCCAAAGGTGCTATTTCAAGAGGCAACTGGACTTTGTTTTTTCTTTGAAGACATTTCGCTTTTCATCCCAGAAGCTTCTTCAGCTCTGACTGGATGGTGGGGAATGGAAGGATTTATACTCCTTGCAGACAACTGGTTATTTGCATTCTTTTAGCGAGTCGTTAAGGCCACCTGGAGATTTATCTCTGTCATCAGGGTACCTGAGTAGTGCAAATGGGTGTGGAGCCTTCTTGGAACTGTTGAAAGGACTGTGTTGTAGACTGGAGATAGATGATGTTGTATCTTCTCCCTCTGTTGAGAAAGGGCTGTTTGATTTTGACATAAGCTTCTTGGATGAGAAGCGAAACTTCTTCAAAGAAAAAACAGAAAGACCAGTTGCCTCTTCAAAAAGCATCTTTGGTACAACCATGACCTGAATGGCTGAGAATCTCCATAGACCTTTGATTATCTCATTTCATCAGAATTAGGTCCCCCTAATTACACTGTGATTAATGTTGTAATTTGAATATTTTATTTCATAGATACTTACCGGTCAGAGGTGGTATTCACTTACCTTCACTACCGGTTTGCAAATGCACGCATGCATGCGCAGAGGGTCAAAAACGGGACATGATAATGTCCAGGCGGGTGGGCAGAGCCTCCCGCCACTGGCGCTACCGGATCGTACGATCCGGATAGAACTGGCTGAATTTCACCACTGCTACCGGTACTTAAAATCCTTTTCCCGCTACAGAGATGAAGTCCCATTTACTCTTCCTTGAATTGGCAGAAAACTATGTCAGCGTAAAATGTTCTCTCCCTATTTTCAGTTCTTTCCCTCACTTTAATGCATACTTGACTTTCTTTCTAAGAAATGATGACAAGTCCTAATAGATTTTATAAACCGCTGGAAGAAATCATATGGAGATGGAATAAAGGGGAGAGGGGAGAAAGCTGCTTTAATACCAATACTTAAGAATGCTTCACTCATGGTTGGGACAAAAGAAAGTTAACATCTTGAGGACATGGGGAGAATTTGCTATGACTTGTGGCATAGTTAGGTGGAAGTGGGCAATACAGTCCAAAAGCATAAATAAGACCAATCTGCATGCATCTCTCAGGGTATCTGCAAAATAGGGTCAAAATTCAAAAAGGCAGCCACAACATGTGGTCAAAGGCACATAAAAACAACCAAAGCTTTAATCCCACCATGTGGTTGCCATTTTGATTTATTTTAATCATACATGTGGACACCTGATTTATATATTCTCTGAACTTCTATTAACCAGTATGAGAATTCTAGACAAAGAAAGGTGCAACTACAAATTGCCTTCAGCTCAGTGCAATCTCTCTTGGTCTGTCTTCTCAAAAGGAGAAAAAAAAGTTTGTTCTTCCTTCACACATACCTAGAGTATATGTCATGAAAATGGGCAGAATACAAACTGCATAAAATATGCATGTGCTAATTTACACTTACAGAGACAAATCTGAAAATAAGTCCTATCATTTCAACAGGCATCTGTTGAGTGGGGCCTAAATTCAGCTGACCTGAACCATCGACTTCAAAAAAATCCTTCTTTTCAAAGGAACAGATTGGTATTCTCCCTAATCTGCATATGCCTATGCATACGTCTGTGCATGCCAGATGAGGATGACATTTCATACAATGAAAACATGAAAGAGCCAGCTTTTTTTCCCCTCTAGAACCCCCTTCCAAGAGACATTCACAAGCCAAGACATGATAACATTGGACAATTTTTTTCAAAAGTTTTGCTTACTGAAAAACTTTTGGTGATTATGATAGACCCCTTCAAACGGAACACAAGTATAATTTCAGAATGACTGCCATCAAGTAGGAATCTTGAGAAATAAGAAATTAACGTTTAGTGATGATCATGTATTTAATACCATAATGTTTGAGGCATGCTGCATGAGTTCAATGGTTAAAATCTAATCTGAACAAAGAGATTTACTCCCAAAGGGACTAGTGTGGAACGTGGGGTGTTGCCCTTGATCCCAAGCTTACATTATGGGCACAGGGGGGGTACAGAAGCAAAGACGACTTAGGTATAGCAGGTGCACCATCATTCTATCTAAATTTGAGTAATTTCATTTCAATGAGCCATGGCCTATTAACTTTTTAACTAGATACCTCTAATAAACACAGTATGAGCCTACCTTAGAAGAAAATCAGGAAGTTTGGCTGATGCAGAAACAACTGCCCAACAGATGGGACAGCTAATTGTGGTCTTCTAAAGATCTGCTGGATCCAATTCAAGATTGTACTATAGAATCTTAAGTGGTTCACAACTTAGTATTGGAAAGATAGTCTCTTTCATTAGCACTTGCCAACTAAGATCCTGTATGGGGAGACCCTCTTGGAAATCCCATGAGAAGTTATGCATGCACACACACATATACACACACACCACAAAGTATATGTATATTTTGGATATATATGTATATGTTCACACTGTATGAACTTTGAAAATAATTGAAATAATATAAAACCCCTGAAAGCCCCAATTATGTTGTTTCCTAGGTGATTCAAGATTCTTATTCTCTCTTTCTGGTATGCCTCCAGAGAGCTTAAATTGAGGAAAAATGCCTGCAGTTTTGTAAAAAAAAAAAAAGATTCTTTTGTATTTAGTCACACTTATGGGAAATATAAGAAATAGGTTTTCTGAAAGCAAGAATGCTAAACTGTTCATAACTAAGAGTCACTGAGCCTAAGAGGTGCAAAGCAGGGGTTTCACTAAGCTATGGAAGAGTAAAAGAAAGAGGTACTGAGTGTAACATAGAAAAAGGGATACAATTTTATTCTGTTAGTGGACAATCAACCATTTATAACAGTTTCCATCTTAGTGTATAATAAAGATTCCTTATTAGCTGTAGCATATTGTGCATTCATGAAATTTCCTCAAAGCTCAAGCAAGCTAAAAGATAAAACCAGGCTACAATGTTGTGCACTTTTATTCCAAACAAAAGTTCCACTTCTCCTTCAGTAGTATGCAAGTCTGGGTCAAAAAAGTTAAGGTGGAAGACATGACCATAATGTTAAAGCTCCACCTCTTTTGTATGCACATTGCAACACACATAAAAAGGGGGCAGGGCTTAAAACACACAATCGTTATTTTCTTTACCTCCTCCTTGAGGTTGCCTCTACTGGGCCCACAATCCAAGAATCATAATCATAACATACCAGATTTAACTGTGGGTGAAAAGATGAAAGTGTATATAATTGATGTAGCAATATTAGATGGACTGCTATAGAAAAAGGAAGTTGGAAAAAAATATACAGGAAAAAAATGAAACTTTGATTTTGGATTTTACAGATTATACAAATGGCTAGTTTATACTATTATGTAAAAGTTGAGGTTTGATGTTATTACTTTATTCTACTGCATCAAAGGGAGTTGGAAGGCTTTCCCCCCCTTTTCCCACATTTTTCCTTTCCCTTTTTCCTCCCCTATTTTTCCTACTTTTTTTTTTGTATTTCTGTATCTTATAATATTAATACACAAATAAACTACAATGTTTTTTAGAAAAAAGAACTGGCAGCTCTGATTTCACATTGCAGTGTAAACAACAACAACAATAGCAACAACAGCAACAACAATAGTAATAGTAATAGTAATGGTAATAGTAATAGTAATAACCTGGCCATCAAAACTATGCGATTATGGATGAAACATGTAACAGTGATACCCATTGTCATCGGGGCACTTGGTACCATGTCCAAGAATTTTATAAAATACATCAAGAAATTGCAGCTTCCTGCAATAACACCAGTGGAACTGCAAAAAACTGCACTACTCAGAACATCATACATCTTAAGAAGGTACTTGGTTAATACCTAGGACACTGGCAGCAACCCATATCAACCATTAGCACTAGTCAATGGTATATGTGATGCATTTTTAAATGATTCGTTAATTGTGTTTCATGTTTAATGAATAAAAGAGATAATAGGAAGAAGGAGAAGGAGAAGCTTATTGACTACTGAAAAAACCAAACTGGCCTACAAGAAAGACCAAATGAAGAAAGAATGGAGGCATGGGAAGACAAAGCACTACATGGCCAGTACATTTAAAAAAAATAGTAAGGAAAGTAGATAATAACAAGAACTGGCAATGGCTACGAGAAGGAAAGCTGAAGAAAGAGACTAAGGGATTAATTCTGGCTGCACAAGACTAAGCCTTAAGGACAAACATATACAAAGCCAGATTTGAGAAGACAGCAACAGACCATAAGTGCTGCTTATGCAAAGAAGCTGAGGAAACAGTGGACCACCTGGTAAACTGCTGCAAGAAGATTGCACAGACCAACTACAAAGCAGTGGCATAACAAAGTAGCAGCAATGGTGCGCTGGAAGATCTGCAAGAGATATCATTTGCCTGCAAGCAAGAACTGGTAGGACCATAAAATAGAGAAAGTCATAGAAAATGAAGAAGTTAAATTGCTATGTTAAATAAATGATGAAATTTTAAAAAGGGCAAGAGATGATGGATAGAGACAAAATACTTTTCAAAATGGTGATTGTATTAAAAATTGCGGGGAGGGAGTAGAAAGTACAAATTAAGAAAATAGTATTATACACACGGCTATATAATAGAATTTACTATAATTACAATGTGCATGTTAAGGTTAGAAGTTGGAAGACTATGATTATGTATATTTAATTGTATTATTATTGTTAGCATTGTGTAAAAAATATATTGACCCAGACAACACACTGTCCACAAATATGTATGGATGTTAAAAGAAAAAGTACAACTAAAATATACATTTTTAAAAAATTGCTCTGGGACTTTAGAATTCAAACAGACAGGCACCTGCTACATAACACCTCAGACTTAACAATTGTCGATAAGAAAGACAAAAAAGTATGGCTAGTGGATGTGGTAGTGCCTGCAGACAGCAGAATAGAAGAGAAAGAATTGGAGAAGATAACAAAATACAAAAACCTACAAATAGAAATAGAACGACTGTGGCAAAGGCAAGCAAGCGTAATACCACTAGTAATAGGTGCCTTGGATGCAATTCCAAAACAACTGGAGTGCTACTTGAACACCATTGGCATTGACAAATTTGTCATCAGTCAATTGCAGAAGGCGGCTTTACTTGGAACAGCTTCCATCCTGCGACAATATCTGTAACACCATCAAACATCCAGATCTGCCTATCCCAGGTCCTTGGTAAGGATTCGATAGGTACACAAAAATGCCAAACCCAGTCTGAACATCTGGATGACTGTGCAATGATCAATAATAATAGTAATGATGATGATGATGTAATAGAAAATGAAGAATCTAAAGTGCTTTGGGACTTTAGAATTAAAACAGAGAAGCACCTGCCCATAATATTCCATACTTAACAATTGTCAATAAAAAAGACAAAAAAGTCTGGATAGTGGATGTTGCACTACCTGGAGAGAGCAGAACACTGCTCTCTCTTCTAAAAGAAAAGGAACTGGAGAAAATCATTCACAGGTTTTACTAATATATAAGGAACAAAAAGGGAAAGGGCAGCATGTAGCGGAGTTTAATGTGTGGCTAAAGAACTTGTGTAAAAGAAAAGGCTTTCCTTTTATTAGTCATGATGTCTGCAGTTGGTCCAATGAAAAACTGTACAAAAGAGATGGTTTGCCTCCATCAAAGAAAGGGCTTCAGTTACTTGGCATTAAATTCACAGATTTTCTGGATAAATGTTTAAATTGAACAGCGGGGACAGAGAATTAATTGATACAGAACATTTCTGTCCCCAGCAATCTAAAATTAATAGGGTTATCAGTGCATGTAACATAGATGTTTGTGTGGGTAAGATTATTAACCTTGCTGTCAAGCAAAACCAAGCATTTAATAGTGAGTGCCATACCATGTGCACTAATCAAACAGGTGGCAAGAAAGCAGGGGCAGCCAGGCACAACACAGGCTATGTAGAAAGTAAACACAGGGTGAATCAAAATGGACTCAAATGTCTATACACCAATGCACAGAGTACGAGGAATAAACAGGGTGAATTAGAAATTCAAATAAATGAGGGCAGATATGATATTGTTGCCATTATGGAAACTTGGTGGGATGAAACCCACAAATGGAACATACAGCTAGAGGGATTTAAATTATTTAAAAGAAATAGACCAAATAAAAGAGGAGGTAGAGTTGCACTATATATAAGAAATAATTACATATCTACAGAAATAGAGCACAACAATGATGAAAATTATCTTGAATGCATTTGAGTCAATATTAAAGGGGGGGAAATTACATTGCCATAGGTCTATACTATAGGCCACCCAACCAAACAGAGGAAATAGATGAACTTTTTGCTAGTCAAATAACTAAGGTATGTAGGAAGCACATCACAATAGTAATGGGGGATTTCAACTACTCTGACATCAACTGGGAGACAAACTCTGCACCAAGTGGAAGATCCAACAAGTTCCTAACAAACCTAGCATACAACTTTGTTTCCCAAAACGTAGAGAAGGGAACAAGGGGATCAGCCATATTGGACTTAATTCTCACTAACAGATAAAATGATAGAAGGTGTTGAAGCTACAGGAACCTTGGGTGCAAGTGATCATGCAATATTGGAATTCAATATTATGCAAGCACAAGTAGTAGAACAAAGTCAAACTAGAGTCTTGGACTTTAAGAGAGTTAATTTCAATAAACTTAGAGAGAGCTTAGGAAGGATTCCATGGATGAGAATCCTCAAGGGGAAAACAACTCAAGAAGCTTGGGAAATTTTGAAAAGTGAGATTATAAAAGCCCAGTCTAGCACAATACCAATGAAGAACAAAAATAACAGCTCTCAAAAGAAATCAGCATGGCTGCATAAAGAACTCTCTGACAAATTGAAAGACAAAAAGGACAAGTATAAAAAGTGAAAAAAGGGGCAAATAACTAAGGCAGAATATCAGCAAATAGCCCAAGCCTGTAAAGATGAAGTGAGGAAAGCTAAGGCTCACAATGAACAAAGACTTGTGATAAAAGTAAAAAATAACCAAAAAAAAGCTTCTTCCAACATGTTAAAAACAAGAAAAAAAGTCAAGGAAACAATTGGTCCATTGCTGGGAGAAGGTGACAAGCAACAGGGAGAAAGCAGAACTACTTAACTTGTTTTTTGCATCAAAGGGAAAAAACAGTCCAACATATCAAAAACAGCACCACAAAAAATAGATTAGGAACACAAGTTAAAATAGAGAAGAAAATGGTAAGTGAACACCCAGAAGCAAACAAAGTAATAACCAAAAGCCAACATGGGTTTGTCAAAAAAAGATCATGCCAGACTAATCTTATTGCATTCTTTGACAAAGTGACAAAATTGGTGGACCAGAGGAATACTATTGATATAATTTACTTGGACTACAGTAAGGCATTTGATAAAGTAGATCAGTGATGGCTACTTTTTCCAGACCGAGTGCCCAAAGTGTGCACCCCTAAACCCCCAAAAAGCAATGCATGTGCCTCCCCATGCATGCGCCCTGCCCCCACACATGCGCCTCACCCCATGCATGCTTGCACACACCCCGCGCATGCACCCCATCCCTGCAAGCGTTCCACCCCCACACACATGCACGTGCATCCCCGCACATCCCCCACCCCCGCTCATGCATGGCAGAGACCCGATGACCAACTGGCCGGTGGGAGGCACACGCACAGTGGAGCTGAACTGGGGCGATGGCTTGCGTGGCCACAGAGTGGGCACTGTGTACCACCTATGGCACGCATGCCTAGGTTTGCCATCACGGAAGTAGACCATAACCTACTACTTGTTGTGGTCTGCCAGCAGCCTGCAGAGCTGGCAGCAGAATTGGACAGCGATGAGGCTGAGGAAGAACATGGGCCAGTCCTGGAGACTGGGGAAAGCCCGGATGAGGGCTCTGTGTTGGAGACAGAGATGGGGCCAGGGCCATCGGGGAGTGAGGTGCAGACTCCAGAGCCTCCAGAGGCTGACAGTAGAGAGGCAGAGGAACAGGAGGAGCCTGTTCCTAGTGCACATATGAGAAGAGCTGTCAGAAGGCAAGAGCAGCTACAATAAAGAGGACGACTCAGGAGTAGGACCAAGAGATGATTGACCCCTCCAATAAGGCTTAAAAGATGCAACGGCTCTTGGGCTCTTTGTTGGAAAACAACGTTGATAGACTTGTTCTTGTCTTGCTGCACTTATCTCTTGTCGGCGTCTTCTGCTTCTGAACTTTTGCCAAGAGAAGCCTTTGGCAGTTTGCCTAATTATACCAAGGTTGGTGATTAGACTGAAGAATATGTGTTATGAAGAATTTGTTTTAATTTAGTTTAGACTACGCTGAGAATGAGTTAATTCTCAGCTGTTATAATAGAGTCTGTTTGTTTTGGAACTGTTTGCGTCGACTACTACCTACTTGGGCCTGGGTCACAACAGTACTAGATAAAGTAGAAAAATGTGGGTTAGACAGCATCACCATCAGATGGATTCGTAACTGGCTGACCAACCACACTCAACTGGTAGTCCTCAATGGAACTGCATCTACACAGAGGGAAGTATGCAGTGGAATACCCTGAGGCTCTGTTTTAGGCCCAGTACTCTTCAACATCTTCATCAATGACTTAGACGAGGGGATAGCTGGGGAACTCATCAAATTTGCAGATGATACCAAGCTGGCAGGAATAGCCAGCACTCCAGAAGATAGGCTTAAGGTACAGAAGGATCTTGACAGACTTGAACATTGGGCACTATCTAACAAAATGAAATTCAATGGTGAAAAAAGCAAGGTTCTACATTTAGGCAAGAAAAACAAAAAGCACAGGTTCAGTATATATGGTACCTTGCTCAATAGTAGTAACTGTGAGAGGAATCTTGGAGTCCTAGTGGACAACCATTTAGATATGAGCCAGCAGTGTGCAGCAGCTGCCAAAAAAGCCAACACAGTTCTAGGCGCTGCATAAACAGAGGGATAGAATCAAGATCACATAAAGTGTTAATACCACTTTATAATGCCTTGGTAAGGCCACACTTGGAATACTACATTCAAGTTTGGTCACCACGATGTAAAAAAGATGTTGAGACTCTAGAAAGAGTGCAGAGAAGAGCAACAAATATGATTAGGGGACTGGAGGCTAAAACATATGGAGAACGGTTGCAGGAACTGGGTATGTCTAGTTTAATGAAAAGAAGGATTATGGGAGACATGATAGCAGTGTTCCAATATCTCAGGGGCTGCCACAAAGAAGAGGGATTTAAGCTATTCTCCAAAGCATATGAGGGTAGGACAAGAAGCAATGGATGGAAACTAATCAAGGAGAGAAGCAACTTAGAACTAAGGAGAAATTTCACTGCAACCATCACCTGAGTTCTGAAGTGGTGTAGTTTTTCTACCTTACAGTGGTCTGTCTCATCATGCATACCTTTAGCTGAGTAAGTCAAGAAATGTGGTATGCTTGAGGCAACTTTGAATAGCACAACCTGGTCAAAGTTTCAACACTGAGCAGATTAGCAGCAGCTAAAAAAGTTTGGCTAATGTGGCATGAACCAACAGGCTTGGAGAACCTCTCCTATGCAAGCTATTCCTCAAGACAATGCTGTGATTTTGGGCGGAGATGTGCAGGCAAGCAAGCACAAGAGACAAGAGACAGCCGGTTGTTGCACTATAAACACAAACAACCCTGTTATGCCTAATTTTTTTTTTTTTTTTTTTGCGGTACCCTCTTGTTTATACAATGCATCCTGAGCAACAAAGTAAGTTTGTGGTAAGCAAATGCAACAGCAGACCGTGCATACAAGATACGTCAAAAAAAGAGAGAGAGATCAAGAGATCCCAGAGAGATTGTGATCTCAAGAAGAAAAATGAAATCTACCGCTAAATACTTCAGAACATCCCTTAGGTATAGAATATAATAAAAGAGAAGATTCGGAAATAGGGATATGATGGTTGAAGAATATAAAGCTGGAGAATATGAATACCTTTCACTGTGCTTTCCAACTTCATGTTTCCATCAACAGATTATATTGCTGGTTCCCAGCTTTCTGCTCAAGTCCCTATCCCAACAGTAATTTATGAGGATATAGGTATGCCAAACAATTGGGGGATGGAACAAGAAACGAAAACAATAACTGATTCTGCTGGAATCCTGGAAGGGGGTAAGCAAAGAGAGACCACACCTAAATAATTATCAAAGCCACTGTAGAAACAAAACTGGCTTACATGCCTCCAGAAAGGGCTACTGGTCATTTCTGCCTCCAAGCCAGAACAGTGAAGCTAGGAAAAAAGGAGAGCCTTCCTGCTTTTATTTTGGGATATTGAACTATTCCCATTGGATACAGGGCTGGGCAAATGCTCATGGTATCAAAGAAAATTTTTGAACATTTGAGCATCAGATGCTATGGTTCAGTGGCTGTTGTATGATGCAACAAAAGAGAGCACACATTTCCAAGCATGTTCACAACAGGGTGCTTGACAAACACTGAAAAGAGGGGAAGGGCATGGGTTCCTGTTTGAGGGGGGCAGAAATAGGTGGTAACATAGATGTAGCACCTTTTTCTTGGAACTGCAATTTACCTATCCTCACAAAATGGCTGCTGGGGATTGCTCACTAACAAAATGGCTGTCATAGGGAATATAGCAATAGCACTTAGATTTATATACCACTTCATAGTGCTTTTACAGCCCTCTCTAAGGTTTACAGAGTCAGCCTATTGCCCCCAACAATCTGGGTCCTCATTTTACACATCTCGGAAGGATGGAAGGCTGAGTTAACCTTGAGCTGGTGAGATTTGAACTGCTGAACTGCAGCTAGCAGTCAGCTGAAATAGCCTGTAGTACTGCACTCTAACCTCTGTGCCACCTCAGCTCATATTGGATATCTCCAATAGCAGCGTGTAAATTTGCAGGAATATTTCTTATTCTCTTTAGCAGCCCCCATCAACCCATCCCAGGACTCCCTCCTTATGGGTCTACCTTTGCTTTTTTGTGGGCAGGTGGGCAAACTGCTGAGTCATCATTATGCTTCAAAATACAGGTAATGCTTGTTTTACACTGGCCTGCTTTCCATTTTTAATTTTTTAAAAAAATCATATTGTTAAATTAATAGAATAAGTAAAAGAATAACAGAATAGAATTAATAAATTAATAGAATAAGTAAAACAACGATAATCTATAAATTACTACCAAAGCTCCTTGACACAGGTGCCACAAGTAATTCTCACTTCCAAAACTTTTTAAAAAGGGGAAAACTCATGTCAAGAGCAGGGAGAGCTTGCAACAAATTACTGTTCAGCACAAGACCGGTCCTTGAGGTCTGTCTGTTGTCATTCCTTTCATTTCTCATATTCAGACATTGAGTACTGCTGCTTCTGTTGCCAAAACATCTCCATGTTCAGCAGGCAACAAGCAGGCTTGAGACAACCTTTCAGTTGGCTGAAGTGCATAGGAACACATAATGGAAAGCAAGAAAAAGGGAAGGAGAAGAAAAATCTTGACTTGGAGGAATGGGGAAAATAGACCGACAACTAGGCAGGAGCACAATAGATCCTAAAAAGCAGAGGCCAGCAATCTATGATTTTCTTGCAAATTCCACCATGTATTTGAAAGGTCGGCAGTTCGGTGGTTCGAATTCCTAGTGCCACGTAACGGGGTGAGCTCCCAGCTTCTGCCAACCTAGCAGTTCGAAAGCACTGCAAGTAAAAAATGCAAGTAGAAAAATAGGGACCACCTTTGGTGGGAAGGTAACAGCATTCCGTGTGCCTTTGGTGTTTAGTCATGCCAGCCACATGACCACAGAGACATCTTCGGACAGCACTGGCTCTTCGGCTTTGAAACAGAGATGAGCACCACCCCCTAGAGTCGGGAATGACTAGCACATATGTGCGAGGGGAGCCTTTACCTTTGCCATTATTCCTAGATCCCATTTCCTTCATGTGGCTCATTCTGATCTCAGGCTATCACTTAGGTAGATCCAGATCCCATTCAAACCTACTTAGCCCGTGTTGTGGCCTGCTGACACTTTCAAAACCTGCTGAGTATCTCCACAGCAAAGTTTGTTCCAACTCCTCAGACTTCACTGTACCCCTCCCCCTTCTCCATCCCCCAGACCGTCTTACACCAGGATTATGACATGCTTGTAATTTACTATAGTGGGAGACCTCCAAAGCAGAAACGCCATGGAAAGAATCCCAGAGTTTCCATCTGTTGGATTCCCAAATGACAGTAACCTGATTCCTTACAGAGAGGATACAATCTGTGTTATTACTGGGCTCAGAGATCAAGCTGCCTCAGCTTCTGGTAATGCATTATTAAGTGAGCTGGAAAGCAGAGCCAGTGCCCTGAAAGGAAAAATGTCACGCTCAGTTTTATTGAGGCCGCATATAACTGGTTTAGGAGCCATCTAGATAACCCAGCTGATTGGGCTCTTTTCGGCAGAAAAAAAATCAAGGCAATTGCTGAACTCCTTCTCTTTAAAGTAGTAATGGTGGCAGTGGGATCTTTCCTAAAGCATTTCAACCATTTCTTTTGTCAGTGACTTGCTCCTATTCTACCCTTGCAAAATGAGTGACTGATAAAAGACATCAAGTTCTTTTGATGGTTGCTTCTGTTACACCTAGATCAAGTGTCTGGCATGGAAATGTTCTGCAGGATAGCAACAGAGCCAGAGCCTACAAACGGTGTAGAACCAAGTGATCTTTTGCATAGCATTTGGTCAGCTTTAAACAGACATGGGAATGTGAGGGGTGGAGAGAGAGTCAGGTGGAAAAATGAAAGAACATGACTAATCCGCCATCTTGCCAGGGTTATCACCATTGACCTGGCGAGGCTAGAATTGTTGCACAGGTTTAGCAACCATTTATTTGTCTTTTATCCTGCTTATTTAAACACGTTGACTCCTGGTGGCTGACTTGACCAGGGGTGTCAAATTCGCGACAATACATCGTCATCACGTGATGTATCGCAACTTTTCCCCCCTTTGCTAAAACAGGGGTGGGTGTGGCCAGCGCGTGACACATCCAGGCCACAGGCCGCAAGTTTGACACCCCTGGCCTAGACAAATTCCAGTAGTTTAAAACTGCTAGACAACAGATAAACAACATATGCTATTTTTCATGCAAATCTTTCCTTTTTTGGTCTCCCCGTTTGGGAATACATTTTCTCTTTCTTAAATGTGATCACTCTGTAATTACATGACAAAGAGAACCCTGCCCACTTGATCAACATCAGTCCTCAAAAGCTATAAAATTGCAATCTCATCCAAGTGACATCACCTCAATAGTGTCTGAGGTGTGTGCATTTTCCATGGATCTTTTTCTATGTTTGCACTGAGAAGTCTCAGACACTGAGGCTGGAATTAACAGCAGTTGACCGAAGGCAGAATGAGACTGCCTGTTCATGGGGATAGTAAAAAAAAAAGTTAAGCTTCCATCTACAGCTGCATAAATGACTGCATGTAAAAAGGAGCAGGGCTTTGATTTGACTTGTGTCTGCCATCCTGACTTTTCTAACATACACATGCATGCTACAGACAATTGCAGACAGGGTTTTATAGCACTGGGTGATACTATGCAGATATTAGAAAATATTATTGCAGAAATGACTTAAAATGAGTTGTGGTTCAGAATGTTCTGTGAACCAAGACAATTTGGGTACATTTAGTAAAATACTGTATGGTAAACCATGAATCCCATGTGGTGCACTGCAAACACAACAATACACTATTCAAAAAATGAAGGCAGATTGAGAATGAGTGTTTACAATGGAAAAGGAGTCAGACCAAAAGTCAAATTTCCTAAATGCAAGGTGTAATCAGAGTGGGTAGCAGAGTGAAAATCAGTGAATAGCAGAAGGAAAGGGAGTTTAAAGCTTGGAGCAATTCACAACAATGTTGCTTCAGAGCTGATACACAGCCAACTAAGCTCGTCCATGAAGCAAGTGCCAATGCAGCTATGCATACCTAGAAGCACTTGGGTCTTGAAGCACTTTGGGCTTCTAGCCTTGTGCGTTGGCTGCATTAAAACTGGATGGCAGTGAAGTCTCCAATCTTGTATTCTTCCCTTCTGAGTCTATGGAAGGGATTATTTAGATCAGGGATGTGGTGGAGAAGATAAGTAGCCTTGTTGTCTCACCCTCAGCTATACAATCAGAATCAGAGACTGTATTGTCCCAACCATGACAGATAAATTTTGCTCAATCTGCCATCCAAATGTTAGCTGCTGATGGGCTACTTCAGAACTTCTTCTGTCTAGTGGTGGTTTTCAACCAATGTTACCACCGGTTCGCATCATGCACGTGCTTCACGCATGCTTTGTGCGTGAGTGCACACTTCACTTGCATGAATGCCAAACTTGCGCTCCGCGCAAGCACAATGTATTACAAAACAGCTGAGATGCAGCAATCCGCTCTCCTGCTCCTTTCAGCTGGGCTAAAAACGACCAAATACAAGGTATGTATGTATGTATGTATGTATGTATGTATGTATGTATGTATTTATTTATTTATTTATTTATTTATTTATTTATTTATTTATTTACTATTGAATTTCTATACCGCCCTTCTCCCTGAGGACTCAGGGCAGTGTACAGCCAGAATTAAAAAACATGCAGTACAAATATTAAAAAACACTTAAAAGATATATAAATTTGGCCCAATTAAAACTCACTACCAATTAAAACATTTAAAACATTTAAAAATTTCTTCTTAAGCCAGCCCGGCTTGCTTGAAAAAATAGGTTTTAAGGGCACGACGGAAGGCACTGAGGTCTTGGATTCTCCTTATCTCTGGGGGCAGCTGATTCCAGAGGGTAGGTGCCCCCACAGAGAAGGCCCTCCCCCTGGGGGTCACCAGCCTGCACTGTTTGGCTGATGGCACCCCGAGGAGGCCCTCTCTGTGGGAGCGCACGGGTCGATGGGAG
Source organism: Pituophis catenifer annectens (assembly GCF_029215685.1). Taxonomy (NCBI): domain Eukaryota; kingdom Metazoa; phylum Chordata; class Lepidosauria; order Squamata; family Colubridae; genus Pituophis; species Pituophis catenifer. The sequence continues at coordinate 317,390,823 of NW_027256881.1, read as the reverse complement.
GTCGTCGGTAGCAGCAGGCGGTCTCGAAGATAGCTAGGCCCTATGCCATGGAGCGCTTTAAAGGTGATAACCAGCACCTTGAAGCGCACCCAGAAGACCACCGGGAGCCAGTGCAGCTCGCGCAGGAGCGGTGTTACATGGGAGCGCCATGCTGCTCCCGTCACTACCCACGCTGCTGCGTTCTGGACCAGCTGGAGCCTCCGGGTGCTCCTCAAGGGGAGCCCCATGTAGAGAGCGTTGCAGTAGTCAAGGCGAGAGGTGATAAGGGCATGAGTGACTGTGCACAGGGAATCCTGATCAAGAAAGGGCTGCAACTGGCGAATCAGGCGGACCTGACAAAAGGTCCCCCTGGTTACAGCCGTCAGATGTTCCTCCAAAGACAGCTGCATATCCAGGAGGACTCCCAGATTGCGAGCCCTCTCTGTGGGGGCCAACGACTCACCCCCAATAGTCAGTGATGGAGTCAACTGACTATATCGGGATGCCAGGAGCCACAGCCACTCAGTCTTGGAAGGGTTGAGCTTGAGCCTGTTCCTCCCTATCCAGATCCGCACAGCCTCCAGGCACTGGGACATCACTTCAAGGGCATCGTTGGGTGGAGATGTACAGCTGGGTGTCATCAGCGTACTGGTGGTATCTCACCCCAAAGCCACGGATGATCTCACCCAGCGGCTTCACATAAATGTTGAACAGAAGGGGCGAGAGGACCGATCCCTGTGGCACTCCACAAATGAGAGTCCTCGAGGTCGACCTCTGCCCCCCTGCCAACACAAACTGTGACCGGTCGGAGAGAAAGGAGGAGAACCACCGTAACACGGTGCCTCCCACCCCCAACTCTTCCAGCCGGTGCAGCATGATACCATGATTGATGGTATCAAAAGCCGCTGAGAGGTCTAACAGGACCAGAACAGAGGAGCACCCCCTGTCCCGAGCCCTCCAGAGATCATCAACCAACGCGACCAATGCCGTTTCTGTGCTGTGTCCAGACCTGAAACCCGACTGGAACGGATCTAGATAAGATGTTTCCTCCAGGAATTGCAGAAACTGTCGTGCGACCACACTCTCAACAACCTTCGCCATGAAGCGAAGGTTGGAGACAGGATGGTAGTTGGCCAATATTGCTGGATCCAGGGACGGCTTCTTGAGGAGAGGCCTCACCACCGCCTCTTTCAAGGCAGTGGGGAAGTAACCCTCGCTCAACAAAGCGTTGATAACACCCTGGAGCCAGCCTCGTGTAACCTCCCGGGAAGCCAGTACCAGCCAGGAGGGACACGGGTCCAGTAAACATGTGGCTGCACTAAGTCTCCCCAAAATCCTGTCCACATCATCGGGAGTCATGTATAACGCAGGGGCAGGCAGGAGGCCCAACCTAACTGTCAGAGAGAACCGGTTTGCTCTCAGCTCACCATCGTCACTACCAGCTTGCCCGAACTGGGCCGAACCGGTAGAAACCCACCACTGCTTCTGTCCCAACTTGTGGTGTTTGATATGGACTGCCTTTAAGATGAGGACTATCATGTAGCAACCTCAGTGAACTTGCCATACTGTGGCTGTACTGCTTGGGAATTCTAACAATTGCATTCCCAACACACCTGGAGGATGTCAGACTGGCAAAGGCTGACTTAGAAACTGGGAATGGGTTGAAAAGGAATAATAGCTTTACAGCTCCCAGGTTGAAAGGTTAGCTGGTTAGCTGTGATGGAAAAGCACCATTGCAGTGTTTGATTGACTTGTGACCTTCTGCTGGAGAGCATGTAAGTGACAAATATTGGTCCTCTTGCTCCATTTTATTTTCACAGCAATCCTACAAGGTAGGCTGAGACACAGCAAGTGGTCATGTCATCTAGTGAACTGTATGAATCTCAGATCTCTTATCCAACAAAAGCTGGTGCCACTGTTCTGTTTGCAGGGCATGATACCCATTGGCACATAGGTGTCTGCCTGGTGAGCTTTCCCTTTTCCCCATCTCCTTCGTGCTTCCATCCATTTCAAAGAAGAATTAGATGAGTACGGGAGGGACTCTTCTGCCACTTGCAGCTGGCTCTTTTATGGCAGGAGTGGGCAATTTATTTTCCCAAGGGGCGAGAAACTGAATAGGCTGAACTTGATTCTGCTCAATATTAATTTTATTGCTTCATAAAAAGCATCACATTATATGGTTTTGATTACTGCTACTAATAAAAATACATATTACATCTTATTTACATTTGAATTCTACTTTCCTATTGACCTCTTGTGGACTACTCAGGGACAGCCAAAAGGCCGGATGTAGCCCATAAAATGCCCAGGTCTGTTCCATAGTGCATTTCTTGGGCAATCACTCCCTGATCAGTGCTACCTCAGATCCTGAGATAATGCTTCCTACAGATATTGGTCAGCTGTATATTATCTAGAATTAAACCATTCTTTCTGTTTATTCTTACCTGCAGACAAGGCCACCCCCATGGCCTCAGCTGTAAATATTTCGTTTTTTGTTCCTGGTAGAATGAGAATGGGGAAAGCTTTTGGTGAGAGATTCATAGTTAAACCATATTTGCCTTTACTTAGCTATTTAAAACAAAAGTACCTTGATGAATGTATAAAGTATCTGAATCCTGGAGCCCCTCTATTATAGTCAAAGAATAGATGGCAGTGTTAAGGTTGAAACAGTTGTTTATTTCCAAGCTTAATAACAAGGAACATAGTAGCCATGGTAACAATGACAGCCTGTGCCTGTTCCTTCCTGTCATTTCAATGAAAACGTTCAGATTACTCTAATATCTCCTGCAGTGTTTTCTCCCAGATCCTACAAAGAGTTAATAAATGCACACAGCTCTGTCAAATCTTTTCATGGAAAAAATACTTTTTCATGGTGCAGAGACTGAGGACCAGCTCCAATGCCATCCCTGTGATATCCCATGGCTTAACCAGTGCTCACTGAGGACAAGCCAATTCTGCAAAAGCATCACAGTTCTGCAGATTCTCATTTTCAAGACAGAATTGTTGATCTCATAATCTTGCTTGTTTGCTTTCTTAAGTTTGTAGTCTTTCCAGTAGTAAAGTATATGTTGTGGAAAAAAAGAGGGGGAGGGAAATATTCAGTACCAGTCTTCTGGCTTCTATTAAGGAGGTACAGAATAAAGTAACAGTCTAATGCATACAAATTAATTTTTATTTATTTGAAGAGTTATATTGACTTTTACACAGAATAAACACATGGAAAAGCCTTTAGAATTTTTTTTTAAAGGTCCCCTTAAAAATCAGTATAGTTAATCCATATACTTCAAGAAGTAATAGTCCAGGGATCTCAGTGGCAATGCCCTTTCTCCAGCCAATGTTGAAACTAGGAAAAATGCTCAGGCATTCATAGCCTCTTCAAATAAGATCCAGACTCTTTTAAAAAAAAACCATGACATTCAATTAAGAGCTAATTAAGGCAAAGAGAGTTAGATTTAAGTTTTCTTATTGGCAAATCACGACTTCTTTAGTGAGACCTGAAATTAATTTCACATCAAAGATTCGTGCAAATGTTTTCTTCTATAAACATTTATATTAATACCTGTTGAATGAATATACACCAACTGGGCAAAGAGTTTCCAAAGTGCCATGTTTAGATTTTGATTTAACATTTGTAAACTTCTTTGGGATATTGCTTTCAATATCTATTTTTTTTCCATGTGGTTTGGTTTCAGGCTTGCTTCTCCCTCTCTTGTAGGGAGATCTGCTCTTTATCATTTTCCTCTCTGCTGACATGTAGATAGATAGCACAAGTACAATGGGCAGAGAGGGGAAGAAATGGCACAAGGGGAAATCCTGCAGACTTTGCTTCTTAGCTCTAGTTGCCACTGACTTTGAATTCTCCCATTTAGCTCCAATTTTCCTATGGGCTTAGCAGCTACATAGTTCTCCTGTCTGTTTCTTCAGTCTGCCGGCAGCATGCAGAAATATTCAGAACTGACATGCAATGCTATTTAATATTTAATGCCTATTACTAGCCTCTGACTGATGAGAATGTGATATTTAACACCCACATAAAGAACAAGTACTCACAAAACCACCAGCAAACTGCAAACTGGACATTAAAAATTGGTATTTCAAAAATAAAACGTTACATCTTGAAATATAATCTGAACATCAAAAGACTGGCATTTTTTTAAGGACTATATCTGTATTTTCTAGTGCTTAAGCATGCACAATACATAAAGATCTTCATTCCATTCTCATCTTGTCTGTCCTTCAGATGGAATGCTTGTTTTTGAATTGGCCTGTCTTGTCCTCTGTAGGTATTGATTTACTAAAAGACTTTTTTTAAAGATGAGTCTCAATGCCTCATCATTTATTAAACAGCTGCCCAGAGAACTTTGCTAGAAATTGCTGCTTTGGCTACTAAAAGGAGTCACCAGCTCCAAGTTGTAAAGATTTTATAGTATCTGATTATATTTTACGGGAACAATTTTCAGTTTATTTATTTAATTACAATATTTTTAAAGGGCATGCTTGCAAGATCTAGAGGGTGTACAGTAAGATAGAATAACACATTAACGTAAACCTAAAATAATAATTGTTATAAAGAAAACTATTACTAAACTATCATATTGCTAAACTGCCCAATGTTCATCTGTCATCTAAATCTGTCATCTAAAAAAATATGTTTTCAGTGTCTTTCCAAACACACAGAATAAAGACATAGTACTGGGAGTAGTAATGTGAGGTCAACTATGGGGAAGTCTTCTCTTCTAGCCTGCTATTCTTTATAGCAGTGGATCTTAAACAATCCCTCTCTAGATAACCATACAGAACAGGTAGAATCATGTTTAATAAGGCAGGTCACCCTTGCATGCCAGATAGAACTCTGTAAGTGATAAAAACCATTTTGAAACAGAAGGATATTGGTAACTAGTGCAGCAACTGTAAAATGGGTGTTTTCTGCAACAGTGGGTTTCACCTGGCAACAGCCTGACTGTTGTGTTTTGCACCAACCAAATGGCCAGATAATGCTTTGTTGGCAGTTCTAAGCTGCACTCCAAGAAAGTCTTGGTAATGCCATGAGTAAAACATGACTCCAAAAATCACCAACACACATTCAAGAATAGAAGGATTTAGGAGACTGGTTTTTTAAAATGGACATTCAACAACCATTTTTCTTTCCTTAACAGAAGTTCTATCAGTGGCAATCTTCTTGCTCTATTTTGCTAAATTATATCATCTTAAATATGCTTCTCTTTAGATTGTACTCAGGATATGGATGGTTGTTAACCTGATTGATTTGCTACAGCAGACCAGTTGTCTATCTGGTCATCATATGGAATGGAGGGTGACATCTTTCTTCCATTAATACTCTCCAGCAGAATAGTGCCTCTGATCCGAGCAGTAAATGATCTATGGTTTAGTGCACTCAATCTTCCAAGTTGAGGGCCACTGTCTTCTCTGATTTCTGCATTTAGTTTCAACAGATAACCCAAACATTTCTCTCTATACCTTTTTCTTTCTTTCTTTCTTTCTTTCTTTCTTTCTTTCTTTCTTTCTTTCTTTCTTTCTTTCTTTCTTTCTTTCTCTCTTTCCTTCCTTCCTTCCTTCCTTCTTTCCTTCCTTCCTTCCTTCCTTCCTTCCTTCCTTCCTTCCTTCCTGAGCAGCATATTTCCTAATACATAGAGGCTGTTTAATACAAAGTACAGTTGCCCAAGACTTTTTCCAAGAACCCTACAATTTCTATGGTTTAAGGGCATCAGTTTCCATTTGCTTCTTAATTACAGGGTTGAACACACAATTAAATGGCAACTAAGCCTCTACATGCATGGAATGTTACACTGTTTTACTTTGTCTCACCTGAAAGACAACTTATAAAAGCCACAAATGAGCAATTAAAAAACCAAAAAAGACAAAGAGGGAAAATTTAATTGAAAGGGCACTAATAAAAAAAATGAAGGAAATGAAATGATACTTCTGGTTGTTTTTCAGTAAATAATTACTTCTTTTGAAGTTCTGCAGATAAAAGACAGTTATCTGCTCATCAGGAAGCATTTTCTCCTCTGAAATGCTTCTTTTTCTTCTTCTTTTAATGGTGGCTTTTGTGATCTGGAGCAGATGCACTGAAACTGCAATTCCCAGAATCCCAAACCAGCATGGTAGTTCAGAAAGGAGTTATAAAACATCTCTTTATTTCAACTTTTAAAGTGATCAGCGACAAGTGTCTCCAAATGTTTTTAAATATTGTTTTAAATCTTTTCTTTTTACTGTTTGAATGATTATTTTCTGCCTTCTAGGTTTTATTATAAATCAGGTGAGGGTAGAAGAGTATGGGATAAGGGATTCTACCTTCAAATCTGTTATGTATTCAGTTTGTTCTGACTCAATCAAGAACATTTACTAAAATTAGGCTTTTGAATAAAAATAATAATCCAGCTAGACCAGGGATCAGCAACCTGCGGCTCCGGAGCCGCAAGTGGCTCTTTGGGCCCTCTGCTGTGGCTCCCTGTCAGGTGATCCCACCACTGGCTGGCTCCACCCCTCACTCTCCCCTCCCAGTCACTCCTTGCCTGGCCTGAGAAGGTAAGGGTGGGGGATGGAGAAGTGGCCAGGGCAGAGACAGGGAGATACAGAGAGAGGGGGAGAGAGAGAGAGACATAGAGAGATACAGAAGGAGAGGGAGAGAGGGGGAGAGAGGGAGGGAGGAGAGAGAGAGATGTCAAAAGGATTTTGTGGTTCCTGGTGTTTTTTAACAACTGGTTCTCTGTCCTAATGACCGGTTGGGTAGGCGTGGCTGGGGTGTGTGTCATGTAACTGGTGGAAGTGAGTGACATCGAGTTGGCCACGCCAACCCAGGTTTTGTGGTTCCTGGTGTTTTCTTTTCTGTGGGAAACGGGTCCATATGGCTCTTTGAGTATTTAAGGTTGCAGACCCGTGAGATAGACTGAATTTAATACTGGTTTTCATTAGGATTTTTCTTAACTAGCAAAAACTAATTTCCTCACCATTTTATAGAAGAAGCTGTAAAAATGGGTGGATTCCTAATCTTCACTTTGACCTGCATTTTTTTCTTCCACTGGAAGATCAAATTAAGTTCTTTCAGATACACTCTAATTAAGTGTTTTTCTTCTTTTTCACCACCCCCATCAAATGGCAAATTTTTGCATAATGAAACAAGTTATACCACCCTCCTAAATTATCATCATTTAGTTAGAACATGCCTATCATTCCAAACAAATTAGATATGAAAGGGTGGGTTTAGGCATATCTCTAAGCAGAAATTTTATACATAAAAATGGCACGGTGAAATTGAAATAGTCGTTTTTGTACACCCAAAGGATGAGACATATTAATGCTTTAGTCAGTTCTGGGAATTATACCTGACAACAGAGGAAGCCGTAATATTTCAACAGCTGCAGAACATGTTAGGCAATATTCAGACTTCATTCCAGGTAGCATGGCTGATGTTAGATCTGGAACCAGAGACATTGCAAATACACCCAAGGGGAAGGCAAGGGAAGCAATCTTCTATTTGCAATTTTAACCATTATTTTTATGAAATATATAAACATGAGTAAATAATGGTAGAAAGACCATTGGAAGCATGATCAGGGACAGAAATGGATGGGTGGGTGAATATAAGAATAAAATAATTGGCTAAGCCAACTTTACCATTCTGTTAGATCAGGCGCAGGAACAGAAGACGTGACCAGCTCAATACATTTAATAACTTTTTTAGTTACAAAGTAGCAAGACAAGACTGCTGGCGCGCTGCCGGAGCTCTCCTTATATTCGCTCCCGGCAGACGCACCGCCCCTTGACAGGGATTCAAATCTCCCGCCCGATGGCTAGCAGCCAATCAGGGCGGATGTCCTTATAAGGACATAACACTCCTCCCCCCTTAGTCCGAACTGTCAAATCTCGTCCACAAAAGTCACGTAATCGCGCAGGTACGTAGGACGCCTCGGCACCCTAGCTGACCTGCGCAGTCTCACTTCTTCTCCGTCTCTGGCCTGGATGGACGGGGCTCCTTCGTCTCCTGGTTCCCTCTCCGGAACTGGGCTCGGTTCGGCTGTTGAGTGAGCGGGGTCACCCCCAGCGCCTCCGGCCGGACCGCAGACCTTGGATGGCTGGTTCTGTTGGTCTTCCTCCTGGCCTGTGGCTCTATCGCCTCGTCTCGGTTGCTCGGTTCCGACCCGGGAAGAGCGTCTGAGTCTCGGTAAGTCTGTCGCTTGCTCCTCCCTGGTCTCCCGGGCGCTGCGGTTCGGTCGCGGTCCGGCCTGCTGCCGGTTGGGTGGTGGTTCCGCTCGGTGCCCTCGGGTCCGGTCTGCCGGCTATGGGTGGTGCTGGTTGTCGTTGTGCTGTCTGACCTCGCAGGGGTGGCGTTGGTCCCCTCGGTTGGGCTGGTGTTGGCCTACCCCGTCTGGTTGGTGGTGGTCGACCTGGTCGGGACGTTGTTGCGGGACTACCTCTGCGGAGCGGCGGAGGTCTCCCCTGCCGGGGTGGTGTAGGTCTCCCTGGCCGGGTTGTTGTTGGCTTTCCCTTCCCCCTAGTCCCTGGTCTACCGTCAGGTGGTGCCTGGGGTCATCCGGGTCGGGTTGTTGTTTCCTGGCTGTCTTCTGCAATGGGCGGGGGTCCCTCTCGCCGGGGAGTCGTGTGCCACCCTCGCCCATGGGTAGTGGGTTGCCCGTCTTGGCTGGGTCCCGGTCTACTCGCCTGGAACTGCGGTCTCCCTGGCTGGGTTGGCGTCGGCTTCCGTCACTGGTGGGGTGCGCTGCTCCTTCTCTGGGCAGGTCCCGGTCTACTTGCGGGCTGGGTTGGTAGTCCCTGGCCCTGTTGTGCCGGGTGCCCACCTGGCTGGGTTGGTGTTGCCATCCCCCGTGCGGTTGGCCCCGGTCTACCTCGCTGGACTGCCGACGTGACAGTACCTGGTAGTGTGCCGGGCCGACCTTGTCGGGATGGCGTTGCTCTGCCTCGCAGGGGTGTGGTAGGCCTACCTCGTCTGGGTGTGGTAGGTCTACCTCGCCGGGGTGTTGTAGGCCTACCTCGTCTGGGTGTGGTAGGTCTACCTCGCCGGGGTGTTGGAGGCCTACCTCGTCTGGGTGTTGTAGGCCTCCCTCGTCAGGCTGGTTTTCGTGTGCTCCCCCCCACCTTTTCCGGAGTTGGTCGATGTGACGTCTACAGACCTGTCCATCTTCCAACTCGACGGTGTAGGATTTGGGGCCGGTTGTGCTGGCAATCTTCCCCTTCAGCCACTTAGGAGAGCCGTTGAAATTCAGCGCGAAAACTGAATCTCCGTTGCTGAAGGCGCGAAGCGGGCGGCTGGCGGTTGCGGTCAATTCCGGGCTGTATTGGGGGTGCAGCCGGTCCAAGGGTGACCTCAACCTTCTGCCCATCAGCATTTCGGCCGGGCTCTTGTGGGTGGTGGCATGTGGCGTGATGTGCTGGGTGAGGAGGAAGTTGTCTATGCGTTCTTGCCAGTCTCCCGGGCCCATCTTGGTGAGAGCTTCTTTGGTCAGTCTGACCATGCGTTCAGCTTGTCCGTTTCCGGCCGACCTGTAAGGGGCGGACAGGGCGTGGCGGATGCCCAGTCCTGCCAGGAAGGACTCCATGGCCAGGGATGTGAGCTGGGGGCCATTGTCCGAGACCAGCACGTCCGGTAGTCCATGTGTGGCGAACAGACGGCGCAAGGCTCGGATCGTCGCTTCTGTTGTGGTAGATGCCATGGGTACCACCTCGAGCCACTTGGAGAAGGCATCTACCACGATGAGGAGGTGTCGCCCCTGCATCAGACCCGCGAAGTCGATGTGGATCCTCAACCAGGGGTTGCTGGGGGTCTCCCACTTTGCGACTTCGGATTGCGGCGGTGCTGGGCGAACTTCTTGGCACGGGTCACATCTGGAGACCCATTGCTCAATGTCTTTGTCCATGGAGGGCCACCAGACGTAACTCCGTGCCAGGGCCTTCATGCGGACGATGCCCGGATGCCCTTTGTGCAGAGTCTCTAACGTCCACCGTTGCAGAGTGCTTGGGATCAGCACCCTGTCTCCCCATAGCAGACAGCCCTTTATGGTGGACAGCTCCTTCTGTTTTCTGGCAAACGGGCTGAACTTTTCCTCTGGCTTTTCCGATGGCCACCCTCTGAGGATCCAGGATTTCACTTGGCAGAGTGTGGGGTCCTTTTGGGTGTGAACGGCCACATCTGCGGATGACACCGGACAGCTGGCGTCGTCATCAATATGGAATAGGTGGAGCGTGGGGGCTGGGTCTTCGACTGGATTTTTCGACGGGCATCTGCTGAGCGCGTCGGTGTTTCCTATGGCTGTGCCTGGCTGGTGCACGAGCCGGTAGGAGTAGCCAGCTAGGAAGATGGCCCATCTCGTCATCCGTGGAGACATGAAGGTCAGGGTGGGTTGGTCGCCTGCAAGGAGTCCCAGGAGTGGCTTGTGGTCGGTGACTATGGTGAAGCATCTTCCGTAGAGGTATTCGTGGAAGCGCTTCACTCCAGCCACGATGGCCAGGGCTTCTTTGTCCAGCTGACTGTAGTTCCGTTCTGCGCCGGACATGGTCTTTGAGAAGTAGGCGATGGGGGCTTCCGTGCCGTTGGGCAGTTCGTGGCTGAGGACTGCCCCCACCCCATACGGCGACGCATCACAGGTCAGCTTGATGGGCAGCGTCTCACTGTATTGAATGAGGACGCTTTTGGACGTCAATAGTCCCTTGATGGCCCGGAACGCTGCTTCCTCTTCCTGGCCCCACTTCCAGGAAGCCGATTTCCCCAGCAGGCGGTGGAGTGGCTCAGCAACTGTGGCTTTCTGTTTTAAGAAAATGGCGTAGAAGTTGAGCAACCCAAGGAAAGCCTGAAGCTCCGTTTTGTTTTTTGGGCTTGGAGCTTCATGGATTGCTTCCACCTTTGATTTGGTGGGGTGGATGCCAGTGCTATCAATGAGATAGCCCAGGAACTCGACTTCCTGTACTCCTATGATGCACTTGTCCCGTCTGACCCTCAAGCCCTTGGCCTTGAATCGCTGCAGGACAAGCCTGAGCCTTTCAAGGAGTTGAGCTCTTGAGTCACCGGAGATGAGCACATCGTTGAAGTAAGGCACCACCCCTGGAACGCCTTGGAGAAGGCGTTCCATCATAGATTGGAATATGCCGGGGGCAGCGCTGACTCCAAATTGGAGGCGGTTACATTTGAATGCCCCCCTGTGCGTGACAATTGTTTGTGCCTCCGCCGTTTTTTCATCCACTGGCAGTTGCTGGTAAGCCTGGGCCAGGTCCAGTTTCGCGAAAATTGAGCCAGACCCCAGGGAATGCAACAGGTGTTGCACCACTGGGACTGGGTATGCGCTTTGTGCCAACGCCTTGTTGATGGTACAACGGTAGTCGGCGCAGATGCGCACAGACCCATCATGCTTCAGTGGGGTCACAATGGGAGTCTCCCATGAGGCATGATCGATCGGTTCCAGGACGCCCTGGGCGATCAGCTTATCCAGCTGTTCGTCTACTTTAGGCCGCAGGGCAAACGGAACTCGGCGGGGCTTAAGCCTAATTGGGGTGATTCCCTTATCCAGATTAAAAGAGATTGGCCTCCCCACAAATCTCCCCAGCTTACCATCGAAGACTTCCTTGAACTCTTCGATGATGGTGTCGAGTTCGTCCCTGTGGATTTCGTGGATGCCCTCGATGGAAAGCCCCAGCGGCTTAAACCACTCCACACCTAACAGGTTCGGACGGCTGTGCTCCACGATGGTGATGGGCAGCTCTCCGTTGAACTCGCTGTACTTGATGTGGATGGTGGCTCTGCCCAGGATTCCAATGGGGTTTCCGTTGAAGTCCACAAGCCTCGACTTTGGGGTTTTCAGCTGGGCCTTTTTGTAGGATGGCTTCAGCTGCTTTAGGTGCTGCCAGTCCATGATGGAGTAGGCGGATCCGGAGTCTACCTCCATCTTGCACGGTGACCCCTCTGCCAGCAGCGTCACGTGGAATTTGGTGGTCCCCTCGTCGCTTGTGTGAGCGATGGTGGTCTGGTGCACCGTTCTATTTCGGGGATAGTCCTCCTCCCCGCGCCGGGACTGGTTTGAGGACCGTTTGGATGTCCTCTGGTTGTCTTTGCGATTCTCCCGGAATCGTGGTCTGGCCGGTTCCGGGGCTGGATCGGTGGCTCTGCAGGCCTCTGCGATGTGCCCCCTCTTCAGGCATCGGCGGCAGGTCGCGTCCCTCCATCTGCAGGTCGCCCTGGGGTGGTCGCCTCTGCAGCTGCCGCATCGTTCTCCCCGGTCGCCATGCTGTGGGTTTTCCCGCCTGGGGGGGCGGGAGACCTTGTGGACGGCCATTTCCTCATCTGACTCGGATTGAGTGGTTGCCTCATCTGATGAGGTCAGGCCCGACTTGTGGATCTTATGGATCCCTCTTGCCTTTATCATCGCGGCAGCTGCTTGCTCGGATGTTTCGGCTGCTGTCGCCTCGTCGAGGACGTCTTTGAGCGGTATCCTCTTTCGGCTGAGGAATTTCTTCTGCAGCCCCACATCTCTCATTCCAAAAACAACGCGGTCTCGGATGGCATTATCCACGTTGTCGAACTCGCAGTTGGCAGCGATTTGGCGAAGCGCTGCCACGAATTCCTTGATGGATTCACCTTCCCGCTGGTTTCTTTGCTGGAAGGTGAACCTGTTTGCGATGGGGGTGCCTGTAGGTGCATAGTGCTCCTGTAGGACTTCCTGCAGGTCGTTCCAGGACATCTCCTCAATGTCCCTGGGTGCCACGAGGTCAATCGCCATCTCTAGGACGTCCGATCCGCAATGAGCCAGGAAGAGGGCTCTTTTCCGCTCATCGTCGAGGTTCTGGTAGCCATTACCTCGCAGGAACTGTCGGAATCGGACCATGTATGACCTCCACTTCTCCCGGGATGGGTCGAACGGGTTCAGCGCGGTCATCGGGGCTTGCGGGGTAGCCATTCTGGAAGTCGCTGTGGTGTAGTGACTTCAGCTCGGTGGCGATCGTGCCGTGAGTCTTTCTCAGGTTCTCTTCTCTAGTCCTTCGTCGCCAGTGTTAGATCAGGCGCAGGAACAGAAGACGTGACCAGCTCGATACATTTAATAACTTTTTTAGTTACAAAGTAGCAAGACAAGACTGCTGGCGCGCTGCCGGAGCTCTCCTTATATTCGCTCCCGGCAGACGCACCGCCCCTTGACAGGGATTCAAATCTCCCGCCCGATGGCTAGCAGCCAATCAGGGCGGATGTCCTTATAAGGACATAACACATTCCATAGTGTGTCTCTCTGAGATATTGGCTTCATCTTGTGACCTTTTAATTGTAAAAAGTAAAAAGACAAACATGGCAGTATTTAATTTGTCAGAAACAAAAGAATCTTTATCCTTTATTATCTCTCTTCTCATCATTTTCTTGAAAGCATGTCACAGCTTAACGCTGATCAATCTTAGCCTAGATTTACAAAAAAATAATGAAAAAATACTTGGATAGTTTTCTTGCCAATTTTGAATTTACTCTTTTTATTTCTTTCCTTATTTCTTTTTAAATCTTTATATTTTTTTGTGGCAGCCAACTGATTATTCATCCCTGGTGGACTGATATATATGAACATACCTTCAAATAACTGACAAATTGATAAACAGCCAAAATCCAGTAAGGTGCCCAGTTCCAAGGGAATTAACCAACACTTAAGGTCCCCAAATTAAAAAAAAAAATAACAACAGAAAACAGTTCCCACACTGGCAGAACATCTTTCCCAAATTTTATTTTATGGCACAGGTTATATACAAAGTTGTAGCAAAGAATTGGTGGCATGAGGCATCCAAGCATTTAGCTCATTGTTTTCCCCCATCTACTTGGCCACCAGAAATTCTTTGACTGTCAGAGAAATATAACCAAGTAACCAAGTGGCACCTCAACATTTCTGAAAGCTGCCAGGGCAAAGATGGTGGATCTTGGATGTGGTTTCTGCCAACATTTTCATATTGAAATAATGTTTATAATATTAATAGAAATACTGTATATTTCTGAAGAGCAGGGAAAATCTGGTAATTTGGGTTCTTCTTACTAGTGTCCATTAACTAAGTATTGATGGGCAAAACTTGAAGAACTCTGAGCAATATTCTTCTGGTTCATACACATTATGTGAGGGTTTCACTGGATAACCTTTCAAATAGAAGATATAGGACAAGCCCCTACTGCCTACCAAATAGGGGTGGGTCATAGAAAATTCAGAACTGAACACAACACTAACAAAGTGTTTATTTCAGTGATGGTTAGGTTCCAGCTTGGGTTCCAGCTTCACAAGGAGAGGAACACAGAATAATAAAACAATAGAACTTTTAAAAGAATTTTGAATTGTATAGTAGGAAATGTTGGGGCTCTGATTTACTGCCAGGATCTTGGGACCATTTAGAGAAAATCAGATAAATTTGTGCAAGGAGAGGCATTTTATTGTTAAGGAAAATTGTGAATTTAAAAGGAGGCAACAGTGCTGAAAATAGCCATTGTTTCTTGTTAGCCAGCAAGGAAATGGAGGGCATTAGGCAGGTATTACTCAGTTACTTGATTACAATTTCCTAATAGGGTTTGCCTTAGTGCAGCATTTCTTAAAGTGTGGTTCTGGGATCCCCAGGGTAGTCTCCAGGACTCTCTTAACAGAATAACAGAGTTGGAAGGGACCTTGGAGTTCTTCTAATCCAACACCCCCACCCACCCACCCCACTCAGACAGGAAACCCTACACCATTTCAGACAAATTGTTGTCCAATCTCTTCTTTAAAACTTCCAGTGTTGGAAGTTGTCACAACTTCTGGAGGCAAGTCGTTCCACTGATTAATTGTTCTAACTGTCAGGAAATTTCTCCTTAGTTCTAGGTTGCTTTTCTCCTTGATTAGTTTCCACCCATTGCTTCTTGTCCTGCCTTCAGGTGCTTTGGAGAATAGCTTGACTCTTCCTTGTGGCAGTCCCTGAGATATTGGAATACTGCTATCATGTCACCCCTAGTCCTTGTTTTCATTAAACTAGACATACTCAATTCCAGCAACCGTTCTTTGTATGTTTTTGCCTCCAGTCTCCTAATCATCTTTGTTGCTCTTCTCTGCACTCTTTTGCAACATCTTTTTTACTTTGTGGCAACTGGATGCAGTATTCCAAGTGTGGTCTTACCAAGGCATTATAAAGTGATATTAACACTTCATGTGATCTTGATTCTATCCCTCTGTTAATGCAGCCTGGAACTATGTTGGCTTTTTTGGCAGCTACAGCACGCTGCTGGCTCATATTTAAGTGGTTGTTACTACTATTGAGCCAGGTATTACCTATAAAATACCTGTGAATTTGATTTTTCTTGCTTAAATGTAGAACATTATTTTTTTCACCATTGAATTTCATTTTGTTAGATAGCGCCCAATGTTTAAATATGTCAAGATCCTTCTGTATCTTAAGCCTCTCTTCTGGACTGTTGACTATTCCTGCCAGCTTGGTGTCATCTGCAAATTTCATGAGTTCCCCATTCCCTTATTCAATCATTGATGAAGATGTTGATGAGTCCTGGGCCTAAAACAAAGCCTTGGGGTACCCCACCATATACTTCCCTCCATGTAGATGCAGTTCAATAGTGGGTTTCAAATCACGTTGCTACCGGTTTGCTTGTGGACACACATGCATGACGCATCTGCACATGTGCAGAAGCTTCTGTGCATACGCAGAGATGTCCAGGCGGGTGGGCGGAGCCTCCCACCACTGCCACTACCGGTTCGCCCAATCCGGGGCGAACCGGTAGCAAGCCACCACTGATGCAATTCCATTGAGGACTACGTGTTGAATGTGGTTGGTCAGTCAGTTACAAATCCATCTGGTGGTGATTCTATCTAGCCCATATTTTTCTATCTTATCAAGTAGTAGGTTGTGGTCTATTTTCTCAAATGCCTTACTGAAGTCTAAGTAAATTATATCCACAGCATTCCTCTGGTCCATTAATTTTGTCACTTTGTCAAAGAATGCAGTAAGATTCTCTGTCATGATCTGTTTTTGACAGACCCATGTTGACTTTTGGTTATGACTTTGTTTGCCTCTAGGTGTTCACTGATTCGTTGCTTGATTATCTTTTCTAGAATCTTCCCACGTATTGAGATCAGGCTGATAGGCTGGTAGGTCTGGATTTACTTTTTTTTTTTTTTTACTTTTTTGGAGATGGGAGCCAGAAGGACCTCTTAGGGGTCCTTGAAATCAAAATTATTTGCCAGTCTATGCTGAAAAGTCCAGTACAGTATTAAAATCTCATCAAACAAATATGAGAAGCAATAATAGTAGGGAATAGATCAATTTTAATCTGTAATATGTAAATATAACCCATACAAACAAAAGCTCTTTTGGACTCCTCCACAATATTTAAAAGTGGGAATGAGTACTGAGATGAAAAATGTATAAGAAATGTTGACCTAGTTAATTGTATGGGGGTAGATCTCCCCTGCTTCTGCTAAATTTCATTCCATCTTTTTTTCATGGTGAGCATTCTTTTTCTTTCAACAAGGCAAGGAGATTGTTGGGGGCCAGGACCAGTTCTTTTAGGTCTGATAGGGTTATGTAGTGGGGGTGGGGAACTGAACCTGGTCCCTGTTATGTTGGCAGAATCAGAGGGAAGGATCCTAGGAATAAGCCCTCTTCTAACTTCAGCCAGGTTGGTAATAAAGAAAGGCACATAGCTGCCTCAAATCTATATTTCACACATTGTCACAGGTAACCCCCTGGCTAGTATGCTATTACTTGCTGTGGGCCTCTCCCTCAGCCTGCACTGGAGCCTCGATTAAACAATACTGTATATCTCCAGATCAAACAACAGTCAAGCTCTTCCAGGCATCCTCCCCACCAAAGGGGTCTCGCAACAACTTTCTTTCTCTCTCCCAAATTGCTGAGTTATGAAAAGAAAAATGCCTCTTCTCCCCCATTTTTTGTAAGGCCCTTTTAAAACATTGTCTGGGGTTTTCCCCTATTAGTTGTTGTTTTTCTGTTTTTCTTGCCAGATTAATAAGTAATGTATCCTTCTTTCCTGAGAAATTATCCTCCCCTGAGTGTCAATCAGGCAATTCTCCCTCCCGCCTCCTTGCTTCTCTCCCATTAAGCATTAAACCCAGGAATGTGTCATTTCCCCTAAGATGGGGATTTCTCCCTTCCCACTCTAATAACAGGCTGCATGAGCTAAGAACAGCTTTTGCACTGGCTGCCTCCTTCAGACTGAGGAGTGACAACAGAATCACTGGTTCTGAGGCATGAAAGACTGAGTTAACCACTGCCTTAAGAATTAAAAACAAAATTAATTCTGCACCTGCTGGAGGACGGCAGTCCCAACCTCATCCACACCTGATGCAAAGGAGTTCCTCATTTTCAGGAGCTCAAATTGAATTCACCATGGAGTGATTATGGATTTGATAGAGTTACTAGCACCTGTTTGCCGAATTAGAAAATCCTTGAAAGTAGAACCTAATTTTTCATCCACAGATGCTAGCAGGCTTAAAGAGACATAGCTATAATAGTTAAATTCAGGTAGCCTCTTTGAAGCAAAGTGAGAGATAAAGATGAACAGTATTCAAACTGCTGATAGAGATGCTCATTACATTTTTCGTGAGGTTTTGGTATCCTCACACGAAAAAGAAAAAATATGTTATGAGATGGGGGAGGGAGGGAGTGAAAGGAAGGAAGGAGGGAGGGAGGGAGGGAGGGAAGGAAGGAAGGAAGGAAGGAAGGAAGGAAGGTAGGAAGGAAGGAAGGAAGGAAGGAAAGGATTTTAGCAAATATTTTTCTCTAATATATATTGCATTGTTAGCAAACTGTTTTGTTTCAATTCTTGTTGGTTTATTAATGCAAAATTAGATAAGTATACATACAAATACAAGCTAATGAAATTTTTCCCTCATTCTTAATTCTCACATCACATATTTCCTGAGATTACAAGAGATTGGCCTTTTTTATGAGTAAGTAAATGTCTGGAGCAGGAATGCAGAAAATAATGCCTCCAAATGGAGATTTTCTATACAGTTGTTGAAAAGCATGAAACAGCAAGAGTTGAAAGGTCAGCGTTCATCCACTAAGTGTCCAAAGGCTGTTGTTTGAATTGCATGAGATCCGGCTAGAAACCAGATCATTTTCTTAACATTTTAAATGATATCTTAGTTGAGTTTTATTGTTACACAAAAAACAAACAATCAGAGCTTGTGTGTGGGCCCAGACATCTTTGAATGTTGTTACCAAAGTGTAATTGTTATTAAATATGTGGATGGATAATAATAATACCGTAATATTTACTGAATTTAATATTAATTAAATTTAAACTTAAATGAAAAAAAATAATTTTTATTTTCCCCATTACATTTTGGACTGTTGGTGTGCTAAAGGTTCTGTATTAACAATTTCATTCCCTTTGTGAATATCTTTTCATCTCCCTCTTTTTATGGATTAATATTTTATTTTACTTAAACATTCCTATCTAGTAATTTTCCCCAAACAGGTTCTCTCCAAAGGAGTGGCAATCACAAGGAAGGAGCCTTCACTGGGGCCGAAGTTTGTCTTCCTTGCAAGTATATTGAACTGGGGATATGCTGTGGTTTCCTTCCAAGTATTTTGCATAGCCCTGGTGAGAACCAGTCTAATCCATCTGGCAGGAGCAAGGCTGGGAAAGAAGGCTGCGTATTTTTGTCACCTACAACAATACAGAATATCTGTTTCTGAGCAAAGGCTCAAGTGCCTAATCACAATTTGAACAAGGAAAGCATGCAATCCCCTCAATGCCCTCTTCAGCATTTTGCCTTATCCTATCCTTTCTCTAATATTTAGCCCCAGTAAGTAAGTAACCATAGTAGCAAAGACTCTCTCTGCTGCACAACTCCTACTATTGCCTTGCAGGGGACAAAGCTTGCCCATCCTTCTCACCTGATATTTTGCGGCAACAGCATCTGGACTTGGTGGTGTTGAAGGTTTGGGAAAGGAGCACTTACCATTGTTAGGTGCAGGCCTGCAAAAAGTGATGCACATGAGGTCAAAAAGTGTGGCAAGATGTGGAAGCCTCTGCCTGGAGTGGGGGAGGAAGGTTCCCTGGCTCCTGAACTTCAGAACATACATTTGGGGCAGAGGTCCAGGCCTTCACTCAGGAGGAGGAGTCAGAAATAAAGTTGATATGTAACTGAATTAAGACTCTTTGCACAATAAGGATGACAACCGGATTTGCCTTCCTGCACCAGTGTCAAACATCTTCTCAACCTGATTACCCCATAATTTTTCCTAGCTCTCTGCTACTGCTACTGTATATTCCTCCAGCGGCTGCAACTATAGACAAATACATAATCCTAAACTGCTGAAATCCACAGATCTATATGCACTGAGCTTTTTAGCCATCTAACAGGAGTGTCCATAGGGGGTCAAAAGGATGGTGGCCACACACATGAACAATAATGACACATGTAAAAAGGGAGGGACCTTGATTGTATGGTTGTGTCTCCCATCTTGACTTCTTTGATTCCCCTCTTTGACGATGCCCTTGCACATGAGTCAAGAATATTTGTAAGAGAATGGTGGGTGTGATCCAGCACTGCTGCCTTTTGCCCTGCTAAACATATTTATGTAATAGTCTTGAAAATGATAGGATGAAAATTGTATTAATTAGCCATACCCCCAAACAATGAAGCAAAAAAAAAAATTCTTCATTTGCATCAAAAAAATTTATAACTGCATGGAATTAACTGGGCACTCTCACCTGGAAGATTCTATTATGTGAGTCACATGGAAAATAACATATTATGCAATAGCATGCATGTGCAAATTAAAAGCATGTGCCAGTTTATTTTCATTAAAACTTCACAGTATAATAAAGCAGTTCTGCGTGCAAATTTGTACTGTAACTAGAGAGTGAAGCTAACTGCATGTTTGGTCTGGAAGTCGTATAAATGTAGGCATGGTTTGAACTCCATTCAGAAGTACACATATCTAAGCTACTGCATACACTTCAGGAGTTTTCTTAGCCTAATTTGGGAATTAGGAGACAGATGGAAAAATGTTATTGTCATTTCACCAAGCAATTCAGAAGCACCTGCCTACCTGTAAATCATCCAGAAATCTTATTAATCAGTACATGTCTACTTCTTTGCTAAGTCATAGAAAATCTTTCTAGTTCTATAATAATTTTGGGGAGGAGGAGGAGGTTCCATATGGATTTTATATATATCTTGGGTTATTTTGCTGGTTGCAATTCAAAGGGACTAGTCTCTGTGCTTTCACTTTGAGATATGAGTCTGCGTGATCCAGATAATACTGATGCTAAAAACAGAAAAGCTATAAGCCATATTCTATAATAAACCCATGCCAGCAACTCACAGGAGCCCATGAGTTGTACAGAGGTCCTGAATTAGCTATTTTTGTGTAAACGGCAACACCACGGCTGGCCTTACAGCTTCTCTTCCCAGCTGTTCTGTGGAGTAAATCTGTTCTATATTGGTTTGTTTACCTAGTCTGCTGTAGGAACAGTTCCCATGACGGTCTCTGCTAGCAGAAGCCAAGACAGCAGTGTTAGAAAGAAGCAAAAGGAACAATAAGTTTTAGTGACATGGAGATGACTTCGAATTTTTAAAGTATGTGATCATCAAGATTTCAAAAGAGAAAATGGCACTGGTTTGAGATCAAGAAATAACAAATTGATTGTTTATTGGTTGATTGGCTTGTTTATTGGCTAAAACACTCAGTTTCACTTCATACTTGGCAATCTTAAATCAATCTTTTTGTACAGGTGTCATGCTAGCAAGGCAGACCAGACAGGAGGCATTACCAGATGGACTTATTTTATTTTATTATAAGGCTGCATTAGCAGAATCTTGCAAATCTGAAAATACATCTTTCCCACTTGCCTTTACAGCCCAAGAATCTAGGGAGGGCCCCTTCTAAGATACTTGACTCACCCACATTCCTGCAGAGAGCTAAGCTACCTCTTATCCGACAGTTGCCCTGGCTGTGGCTCTTCTCCCTGCCTCCAAAGGTCAATCCCACATACTATTAAACCAAGGTAAGACATATTGCAATAAATGGGCCTTATGCCAAGATAATTCTTGTAGGAACTGGTCCTACAGCAGTGGTGGGTTGCCCCCGGTTCGGACCGGTTCTATAGAACTGGTCCGCCCATCAACCCCAACGTCATCAGAACACTTCTGCACATGCAGAAGAGTGTGCGCAGCCCCGTTGCGAACCGGTAATAAAGGTGAGTAGAACCCCTGTCCTACAGGATGTATAGAAATCCCAGTTATTATGCATATATCACACATTTAACTTTAAAAGAACCCATTAGTTGGATCGTTAGTTCCTCAAATGAGTGTTCTTGTTACAATGAAGAGCTGTAGTTGGAAACTGGGACGGTGAGAATATTTTTCAACTCAGAATCACATACCTATAAGAGAAGAGTTCTTATAGCCTTACTAAACATTTATCATCCAAGTATGATAAAGGAAATCTTTTTAAACAAACCTTGCAACAAGCAGGTATTTTTCTTCTAAAATTCTATATTGATGTTACATCATATAGGATAAGATTCTAGTAACTGCAAAGAGAGCCAGAAGAAGGGCAAAGAGGAAAAATGCCTCTCAGGTGACTAACCATTTCTTGGCCTTCTCGTTCATATTCCTGAAATTCAGTTGCCCATTTGATCTGCTTTGAGTTCCACAAAAGAAGACTTTTCCCCCCCTACTTATCCCATGATATTGAGTGCCAAAGACCTGCCTTGCCTGTATCAAGTACTGAAATAGTGCCCCATTTCCCTCCAGGGCTGGCCACCCCCTCTGGAATGAATCAGTTGGCAGAGTGGGCAGCTTTCTTTCCTGTGTATAAAAGCTAGCAGAAATCCTATCTGAGCAAGGAAAGTTCCATTTGAGGACAATCTGGATGGAACCCAGATTTAATTTAGTATTACTTAGGAAACTGATTTTTTTTTTTCATTTCTAGTTAGCAAATCTCTTTCCTTTGCTCCTTCTTAGCAGCAAGGAAATGGATTGCTTTGCAAACCGATGTTTGGAAAGCATTTTGAAGAGCTTTAAATCACATATGCAAATATTCACAAAGGGTGGGTTAGGTACTTCAGACTAACTTCACTACAAGCTTCATCTTTCACTTCCCAGCATAAACCTTTACAGTTTCCAACAGTCAACTAAATGAATGGCACGTCTCAAAAATGAACAATGAACATTTTGTCAAATATCTCTTTTTTCATCAAAGTGGGTCATCCAATATCCTTACACCAAATTTAATAGCACTTGGTAATTTTGCTTAGGCTTTGGATCCAAACAGCTCAGATTGAAGAAATTGAAATCATAAAGATGACACCAATTATTTGTTCTATCAAAACTTAGTGTACTAGATGGGAACCAATCTGACTGAGTTGATGTAGCATATAGGATCTCATAGGTAGTGCACACACATTTTTTTAAGAATCTGCTTTCCTCCCACCTTTTGAAGGCCATCATCTTACTGATGTTATATTTAAACCAGGCATCTGTGGTGACAGTCATTTTTTAGAATTTAGGAAATGCTAGTGCAGCCTCCTGGTTGGGTGCCAGGTGCTATTGGGAAGCATTTGTTAGAATTATTTTAGGCACTCTTGCAGCCAGAGTAGCCATCAATCACCCTGTGGAAGCCATTCAGTTCCTGTCTGGGCTACTTTGACTTTGTCTATCAAAGATAGCAGAGAAAGCAAACCCTTTTGTATTGTATAAAATGTATTGTTGAATTGTCTAATGTATGAAAATTGAGCTGATTAGAGGTTCTAAAGCTTGCAAATACCAAGCCTGCTCATATTACAATATTTGCATATATCTCAATCATGAAGATAAGTCATTTTGCATACGGGGGAGATATCTATCTATCTATCTATCTATCTATCTATCTATCTATCTATCTATCTATCTATCTATCTATTGTGACAACTCAGGCAACTCAATGTTGCCTTACTCAATGCTGCCTCTTGCTGATAGAAGATAAACTAGGATTTTCAGAACTTAACAAAAGGGCTGCTTTGGGTTGTTTATCTTTTGCAACATTGTATGATATACTGTATATCCCAAAGCAGCATTTATGCTCGGTTTATAAAATCCTAGTTTATAGGATTTGGTTTACATATGCTTGATTTAGTTTATAGATGATAGATAAATGATGATAGATACTGTAGATGATAGATAGCTTATACATAGAATAGAACAGAACAGAACAGAACAGAACAGAACAGAACAGAACAGAACAGAACAGAACAGAACAGAACAGAATAGAATAACAGAGTTGGAAGGGACCTTGGAAGTCTTCTAGTCCAACCCCCTGCTTAGGCAGGAAACCCTACACCACTTCAGACAAATGGTTGTCCAACCTCTTCTTTAACATTTCCAGTGTTGGAACATTCACAACTTCTGGAGGCAAGTTGTTCCACTGATTAATTGTTCTAACTGTCAGGTAATTTCTCCTTAGTTCTAAGTTGCTTCTCTCCTTGATAAGTTTCCACCCATTGCTTCTTGTCCTACCCTCAGGTGCTTTGGAGAATAGCTTGACTCCCTCTTCTTTGTGGCAGCCTCTGAGATATTGGAACACTGCTATCAAGTCTTCCCTAGTCCTTCTTTTCATTAAACTAGACATAGCCAGTTCCTGCAACCATTCTTTATATGTTTTAGCCTCCGGTCCCCTAATCATCTTTGTTGTTTTTCTCTGCACTCTTTCTAGAGTCTCCACATCTTTTTTACATCGTGGCAACTAAAACTGAATGCAGTATTCCAAGTGTGGCCTTACCAAGGCATTATAAAGTGGTATCAACACTTAGATAGATGATAGATAGATAGATAGATAGATAGATAGATAGATAGATAGATAGATAGATAGATGATAGATAGATAGATAGATAGATAGATAGATAGATAGATAGATGATAGATAATATACTTGTGTGAGTATATGTGTGTACTTATACACATACAGTATATAAACACACACAATATAAAATATTGTATTGTATTGTATTGTACTGTATTGTATTGTATTGTATTGTATTGTATTGTATTGTATTGTATTGTATTGTATTGTATTGTATTGTATTGTATTGTAATATTATTTATTTATTTATTTTATTAGATTTCTATACCGCCCTACTCCCGAAGGACTCAGGGCGGTGCACAGCCAGACAATAAAAACACATCCATACAAAATTTAAAAGTATACCATACCATACCATACCATACCATACCATACCATACCGTATTATATTATATTATATTATATTATATTATATTATATTATATTATATTATATTATATTATATTATATTATATTATATTATATTATATTATATTATATTATATTATATTATATTATATTATATTATATTATTATATTATATTATATTATATTATATTATATTATATTATATTATATTATATTATATTATATTATATTATATTATATTATATTATATTATATTGCAAATGATTCTATAACCTGCTCTATGCTTGATTTTTTTTTTTAATCAAGAGGGAGAATGGAAGAGAACAGAGTTATTTTTGCATGTAGGAAGCAAAAGTAGTGAATAATAGATAAGTCTAAAAGGATCTGCAATCGCTGACTCCAATGAAAGCGTTGAATATCATCATTAGATTTTGTGCTGTTCCTTCATTTTTTATTTAACAGATGAGAACATCTTCACCTCCATCAATGTTAATGGTTTGCATTATGACTGGAAATGCTACTTCTGGAAAAGAAAAAAAAAGGCACTTCTACCTCCAGAACCACATGCTCTTCAACTGAGTTTAATCTTCCATTCAATCCCTTATCTAGATTAAGAACACACCATTGCTCTGTTTACGTAATGTACCATGGCATCATATAAGAACTCTTTCCCAGCCTGGTGTCCTCCAACTGTGTTATTACATGCTGTGCATGCATGAAATTTTTTTTAGGTAAAACTCCTTCCTGAGGGTCAGAGTGCTACCATTCTAAACTGAACCATAAGATGGATTGATTATACCTCATTAGTCTGTTGTTTAAAAAAAACACAAATAGAAATCTGAGTCTACTATGCAAAGTCAGGTGAGGGTGACATATTAGCTGAACTGGAGGAGTTAAACGTAAAATAGTGGCTCAACCAATTATTGCATTTTATGAAATGTATAGCGATGGCTAACCTTTTTTTCCCCAAGTGCCAACAGCATGCGCGTGCCCATAATGCAATGCCCTCCCACATGCCCTGCCCTTGCACATGTGTGCGACCCCCTCCCGCATGTGCACGTGACACCCCCCCTCCGCATGTGCATGAGACCCTCCCCTTTTGGCCTCACATCCCAAAACAGCACGGGGGGGGGAGCCTTTGCCTCCCAAAACAGCTGGGAGGGGGAAAAAGCCTCCAAAACAGTTGGGAGTGGGCGGAAAGCCTCCAAAATGGCTGGGGGGGGGGGGAAAGCCTTTGCCTCCCAAAATGGCTGAGATGGGGGAAAGCCTCCAAAATGGCTGGAAGGGGGAGAAAAAGCCTTTGCCTCCCAAAACAGCTGGGGGGGGAGCCTTTGCCTCCCAAAATGGCTGAGATGGGGGAAAGCCTCCAAAATGGCTGGGAGGGGGAGAAAAAGCCTTTGCCTCCCAAAACAGCTGGGGGGGAGCCTCAAAAATTGCTGGGAGCGGGGGGAAAAGCCTTTGCCTCCCAAAACGGCTGGGAGGGGGGAAAAAACTCGCCTCCCAAAACAGCATTGGGAGGGAAATCTCCGAAGATCTGGGAAGGCACAGGCAGCAGAAAGTGAGGAGAAAGGTAGGTCCCCCCACGCATGCGAGCGCATCTCCAGCTTGCAGGGCAGACCCAAAAATTAGCTGGCCAGCGGGAAGTGCGCACACATGCGCAGTGGAGCTAAGCTGGGTGACAGCTCACGTGCCCACAGAGAGGGCTCCTCATGCCACCTGTGGCACCCGTGCCATAGGTTCGCCATCATGGGTATAGGATGTATTGATGTACAAATCAACATCTGCTTTAAGTTATCATGAATCAGATATTATAACCATCCAAATCTACTGTACCATTTTGATTTTTTTTTCTCTTTTCCTCTCATAAAATCACTTTTTATCCACCTGTTTGGAATTCAAAAATAGATGGAGTATATGGCCAAGAAAAACTCCCAGTTCAGTTATGAAGTGATTTGGCAAACTATAGCCTGAAGGAGAAATGAGGTTTTACAGTTCTTTTCAATTTAAAAGTCCTTTTTTACCCCGATGATTATTATAAGGCTTTTTAGAAAGTTTCCCCATTGGGCAGGTATATGCTATCATCTCTATACAAGAGATTTGGAAGCTAAATCAAGGAGCTGGGGGACTTTCCCCAAAAAATATAAAGGAGAAGAACATTAGAGGAGGAGAGAAAAACATTTTAATTGAGCAGTGATTAAAGGAAGGCTCATTAGAATTAAGAACAGTGTCTTCTAGCCGTTTCAAAAACACTTTGAGAAATAGGCCAAAAACCCATCAATGTCTATCTTGCTTTCTTGACACTAGACAATAGTATTTTATCCATGCTGTTGACTCTGGTTCAGCATGACATAAGGGGAAGATGAAAGAAGATTATTTCTGGATTTAAGCCACCTATTCGCTGATCTCTCTTTACCAGCACAAATTTTGCATCTGGTTTGTATTGTTTCACTACGATTCCTTTTAGTCATTTATTGCATATCCTGTTATTTACACTGAACCCAAGCAAGAGACATTGATCCAATAAAGACATTTCTGTTTCACTTACTTTTGCTTCCTAATCATAAATGTATAGAATAAGGCTGTAAATTTAATAGAACTCATCATGGAATAAGCCCATTTCCTTCCCCCACCCCCCACCCCCCGGCCTGGTCCTAAAATTAAAACAATGTTTTGTTGCTGCCTAAGCAGCAGGTTGGACTAGAAGACCTTCAAGATCCCTTCCAACTCTTATTCTATTCTATTTTCAGCCTAAGCGATACTTGAAATTAATTAGGTACTTTTAACCAGGTCTTTGTGCAGAACTGTTAACCATTTTGTATTTCTTTTCCGCAGTTTTATGTTACATAAACATAAGATATCCATGGGAATAGGATTTACATCCATAGGAGTAAGATTTTCAAATTATTGTAATACCCAGATCAGCCCAATAGTTCCATGTAATTAATTTTATGCCCAGTTTTCTTGTTCACATCACTGTTGTTGATTTTTAACAAGATTCCAACTTTAGACATTGGTGTTTCAGTAAAATTCAAAAAGATGATAAGAAGCCACATATGAGTCTGAAATAGCAAAATATGTAATCTAGCACTGATGTTGTTACCTAATTTGGCTAATGAAATATCTGCAAGAAAACAACCAAGGTCAGAGAGCACAAAGACACACACACACACACACACACACACACACACACACACACACACACACACATTCTATTTCAACCCGAGCTACAAAAGTTCTCCTTTATTGAAAACATGTAAGCAAATGATGTCCATCAGCCTTTAGATTCCCATTCTCAGGAGCTGAATGAAGATGCTTTCCAAGAGCTAATTACTTCATCAAGTGATGATGATGAAGAAGGCAAAGAAGGAGGAAAAGAGGATTTCTAAGTTAAAATTGATTTTATCAAAATATTTAAATTAAATTGAGTCTTGTGATATTTAAAGCAGCACTAAAGGTCATCATGATGCTTATATAAAGAACAGCAAATAGATAACTGACTATTCACACTTCTTTAAAAAAAAAAAAAACTTGAAAC
This sequence comes from Pituophis catenifer annectens, assembly GCF_029215685.1. Taxonomy (NCBI): domain Eukaryota; kingdom Metazoa; phylum Chordata; class Lepidosauria; order Squamata; family Colubridae; genus Pituophis; species Pituophis catenifer. The sequence goes on along the minus strand of NW_027256881.1, from coordinate 317,363,124 downwards.
TTGAATTGAGGAACCTGAGTTTCAGCCATACACAGGTAGATATAAGCCAACATCGGTAAAATTAAGAATTACCTTGAAACATGCAGCATTATTCCAAGGTGTACAATCTATTCTTAACACTGTTTGTTTAATATTCTTTATTACTGTTCTATTTTAATGTAGGTTTAAAATGTTTCAGGAATTTTAATAGGGAAAATCAAGGCTTTATAGTTCATCTAGCCTTAGTTTTCCATAAAGTGATCTAACAATGAGGGATTTTGCGACCAGAATTTTTGCATTGGCTTAGGTTATTCCCTCATGGGAAACTACTGGAATTGAATCATAGATAGCATATTCTTGGAAGAGAAGCTTTCTAACATGGAACTCCCAAGGAATGTGGAAACGGATATGTTCTATAATAAGACCGATATGGTATCAACAAGAACTTTGTGTTGGCTGCAACAGGAGCATGAGAAATTGACATATGGATCACCGACACTTTTTATCTTAGAGCCAGAAGTGGCTGCTACCAAAGTAGAGAAATTGAAGCACTTGAACTCCATTGAGAAGATTTCTAAAACACCGAATAGAGTCTGCCACCATTTTCTCACCTCACATCTGAGGTGTGCATGGAGCTGTTTGGTACTCAAGCATTTGAGAAGGTGTGCTTGACATGCTGTGATTTCATGTGTGTCAGAGAGTGAAAACATCTTACAATCCCAAATTTATGCTATTCCATAATGTCTTGCAATTGTGCCTTAGTAATGCCTACATTATACAGAATATTTGCCCTTACAAAATATTTCATGCTATGTATTAATTTTATAAACCTCATGTATATATTACTATACAGGTAGTCCTGGACTTATGACCACAATTGAGCCCAAAATTTCTGTTGCTAAGCAAGATAGTTTTTAACTGAGTTTTGCCCCATTTTATGACCTTTCTTTCCACAGTTGCTAAGTGAATCACTACAACTGTTAAGTCAGAACCACGGTTGTTAAGTGAATTTGGCTTCCTCGTTGATTTTGCTTGTCAGAAGGTCGCAAAAAATAACCACATGACCCTGGGACACTGCAAATGTCCTAAATATGAATTGGTTACAAGCATCTAATTTTTGTTCACATGACCCTAGGCAGTGGTGGAATTCACCGGTTGTAACAATCGGTTCACTGCATATGAAGTGCTCCCTTTTCAGCACTTGATGCCAAAAAGGTTCACCATCACTGATCTAGGTCATAGTTTTGTACTCCAATTTGTCCGATTGCTTGGAGAAGGAGAGCTATGTAAACATTTGTACTCTGCACATGCTAGGATCATGCATATTTATCATTCCAGGAATGTTGACACTGTATTTCATCGCTGAAGAAGATTTTCACTGTATTTAGAGGAAGGCAGCAAAATTCACTGCCAGGTTAATGGGGGAATCATAGCAATCATGGCAACTTTCTTCAGACTTTCCCCAATTTTTATTTTATTTATACTATTGAGAATAGCGACAAGACCAATGCAGAGCTTGGGATTCAAGGGGAGATTAAAAAATCCTGCACTCTCTTAAACCATTTGCATCTCTTCCTGGGATTGCAGCTGTAGGTTCAAGTCATGCGTCATCCTATCTGTAACTTCTTACACCTTGTTTGGTGTAAGAAGTTGCAGATACTTACTATCTTTGTGCTCCTGCACACTCGAACATTGTTTTATATCTGAATCAGATGTGCTGCAGAAACCTGATAGCAGCACCATTGAATTTGTTTTTTTCCCTTGAATTTTCCTACACTTCCAGTACTTTCGGGGTTGTGTCTGCAGATGGGATGGCAGATACAAAAGAAAAAAAAAAGGAAAAATCTCTCTGGTGTTTTTTCTCATGTGCACTCAAAATTCTTCATAACAATGCTGCATCTAAGACTATCTGAGAAAAGAAAATGGCTGATAGAACAAGTTAAATATAGTTCTCACTTCAGCAAGGAGAAAGCAAAATTGAAGTCATAAACCTGAACCAAAAGAAGTCAAGGATAGCAACCTGAACCCAAGCATACTGAGTACAGGCATCACTATCAAACATGATTAGACAGTGGGTTGAAGCCATCTGTGCAGATACAATTTTGTATTGTACATCTGAGTAGTGCTTGAAAGAGCAATAAAGTCAAGAAACTCCATGCTTATTCATTCAAAGTCAGAAGTAAGCCTTGTTCTAGCCCTCCGTCTCAGGGCTCCTCTTAAGCCCAGATTTGGAGATGAAGTCACATCTTTTCCTTATCGTTTTAGAGAAGGCCAAGTGAAGTGCTGAGGGCTGACCGGGCCTTCCCAAACTTCAGCAGCATCTGAGCCAAAGGATGAGCAAATGAAAAAATGGCTTACTCTGTGGGTCATTAGCAAAGCAAGAGGGGGCTGAAAGAACCCAACTGTGGTAAGTTTAAGTAAGAAGGAGGCTCCTGTGAATAGAGAGGATGCCTATGGTTATGAGTAAGATGCCCTAAGAAGGTGTAAATGAAAAACAGAAATGCTTAAGGGCAGGGATGCATAAAACTGAGTTATTGGTCCCTAGTTAGAATAGCCGGCATCTCTAATTGGAAGTGAGAGGATAATTGCCAGCTAAGTCTGATCCTGAGCACTGCATGGAAAACACTCTTACTTGGAAGTATAGGAGAGTTGAAAGAGGGTAAGTCAAAAACACTCTGGTAACAGGAAGATGGAAATTCAAACTCACTGAGCTTCACTCTTTCCACCCTCTTCCCTCCGTCAGATTTTCTGGGAAATCTGATGATCTCAATAAGCTTCAAAACTGGGTTAATAAAATCACTGAGTAAGTCGATGTATGATTTGAATGTAGCCTGGGGCAAAGAGAATTGAGAATTATCCTCAACACATCAGTGGAAAGCAGGTAGGAAAGGAGCAGATTAGGGCACAAAACAAGTCTGGAGAGATGTTTAAATTATTTCCATGTCCATCGTGATGGCAAATGCCTCTGCTTTTTCTAAAGCTCCTTTTATAGAATTAGAAGCTACCCAAGCTAGAAAAACCACTGCAGGGTAGACCAGCAAGAATGGGAAAGGCTAACCTGGAGAAGAGAGGATTGAGTAAGACATGATAGCCTTCTTCAGATACATGAAAGGTTTTCTCACTAACTTATTCTCTGCTTTTCCAGATGGGTCATATTAAACCAGATTAACTTGCTCATCCAATGATAGGAAGACAGATTTTGGTTGGCCATTAGAACTATCTTCATAATGGCTTAACAAAGGAAACAATTAGCTAGAGGGATAGTGAGCATTATCTTTGAATTTCCTCCAGTGACCAAGGGGGCTGGTCAAACCATGGTCTACCAGGTCTCTCTGTATTTGTTTTTCTAACAATAAGAAACTAAGAAGAAAAAACATGTTGCTGTGGAGTACAGAAGTAGGATGTCACAAAAGGGCATTGGATTTCCAGTACATCAAGAGCTGCTCCCACCCCCATGCCCAGTTGCTTTCTTCCTTTCTCTCATCCTCTCATCTGCTACTGTCTCATCCATATGAATTTAATCTGGAGACTTTAAACCTTAAGAAAACAATCCCGGGCCCCTGTCTTCACTTGAGTAGGTCACCACATAGCTCCTGTGTAACTTGAACTTCACTGCAAGATTAATAAGATTCTTTTTTGGAGGAACAACCTGATAAAAAGAGCTGCAGTGAGCAGGTGGGCTAATGGCAAAAAAGAAAAGACGCACAGATCAAATATAGCCTTTGAGCAGGGCTGCTTGGCTGTGTATCAGATATCTGCCAATTCCCTTAAAATCTTTCACTACACAGCAGTTGTCAGGCAGGGCGAAGGGTGAAGTCCCTGGTCTTAACGAGGCCAGGTGGGGTGACGCCTTTTAGAGAAGAAAGAAACCGGGGGCTCCCGTGACCCCCAGCATGCGCACACATGTCACTTGCCTGTAGAATAAAGAGGTCCCTCCTGAGGGAGCAGACGGCACAGATGTAACTTTGTTTGGGAAGGAAGGGGATTTGAATGCCAGGAGCACACAGGAAATTCATTATCCATTCACAATGCGATCATCCAGCCGATTAAGCAGGCATGCTGCTTTTATTCATTCTCTCCTCTTGGCCAAAGATGAGCCTCTTCTCCTTTTTTAATGTTGCAGAAGATGTGTTTTTTCATCTCTGGGTGCTCAGTAGAAACGTTGACCTGTAGGATGGTTATAGCTTGCCTCCTCTGAGGTAAGATGAACAGACTCTTATGTTAGTCTCTACCCACTCCAAGCCTAACCAACTCCTGGTTACCAAAATCATCTGTTCATTCACATCATCCAAATGACATTCATTCCTACAAGTTTCTTGTCTTCTCCTAGATCCAGATCTACCTTTCCCATTGAGCTTTTGGTCAGCTATTACTGAGTCTAATGTAAAGTGTCATTTCAGTAGAGATCAACTAGTAACTATATGGACACACCTATGTACCTTTCTTAGCTACAGTATGGATATCAGGAACATACTTGATTCTTAATCCTAGCTACTGCAGAAGGGATGGGCACATCTCCACCCCCCCAGAATGGAAGAGATATGGCTTTTTCCCACAGAAGCAGAAGGGACAGAGCTTGTAAAGGTGACCTCCAGAAGCCCCACCCAACTCACACAAAGGAGGACGTTCTGCCCTCCTGGCTGTTGCTCTGATAGTTGCTGTCAGTGTTGGGGGTGAGGTGGGGAAATTACAAGGTATGTCAAGTGAGACAATTATCCATGAGGCAGATGGCCTTGAATATTATGGTTTTCCAGTGCCACCTTCTGGGATATTTGATTGCCCTGCCTAGATTAATTCTCCAATCCAAGCATTCCACAAGCATAATCTTATTTAGTTCCAAAATCAGTCTTGCCTCCCACTGAGGTTTAGCTCAGTCTAGGCCTTCACAACTAAAACAATTGTTCTTTGCTAATTATCCTCCCTTGCTTCCTTTCCCTTTCCTTGTTCTGTTGTTTCCCAAGTCCACTCCATGCCAGGAATATATTTTCTGGTACATCTGAAATGCATCATAGAAACTGGTGGCACCATATAAGTCAACAAATGTATAAGACAGATTATTCAGATTGCTATTTATGAAAGATCTACCTAGTTGGTGATTGCTTGAACTTTCTCAAATTTCACATTCTGTGATTTTAGCATTTCTTTTCTCCATTTCTAAGCTGAAAGTACCTCCATTCTCCCTCAAGGTTTCCACAGGAGATGATCAAAAAATCAGGATGGCATCTTCAATGATGCAGTTGGAACTCCATCCATTTTTATGTATGTCACACCTGTGACATACATACAAATGGGGAAGTTTCAATTGCATCAGATTGGCCAGCATTTTGTCTTTTTTGACCACACCCTGCACCCTGATTCCGCCCCCCAAAAAACCTGCTTTAGCTATCCACCTTCAATTAATACATACTCTTGATTCCAGAGCTGCTGCCAAGACATTGATGGAATTACATCATTGTGTTTGACAGTTCTAGACTCTAGCAATGGCAGGCATGGATATTTTCAAGTCATAATGAAGATGAGTTGTGTGGTGTTAGTTCTGGGTTGTTGCACTTGAATTCTGGAAAGCTGTATTAAAATTGCTACTCACATGACAAGAGAACCAATGAAAGTTGTCTGTCATATTTGAAATCTTGTACAGCATCTATTCTTAAAGAGGCCTCTATTTAATAAAAAAAAAACTCTGAAATTCATAATCTCTGTCTTATTTTTTTACCTTCAAATCCCTGTTCATTTTTGAAAAAGAACAATAGACACAAACACAAATTACCATAATAATATAGCAATGATCCAGAAACTGCTCTCTTTTTACTTCAAATAATTCTACTGTAAAAAGTTATGGTGAGCCTATAGATATCTGCTTTATAATCATTTCCACATTAGGTAAGTCATTTTTTTAAAATAAATAAATGGATTAAGAGCACTTATGCATTATTTGTCCATCTTCTGTACTAGTGAAATATTATTTTACCTACACAAAGGCTTCTTTACAACAGCCATTCATTCAGATGCCAGTCTGATAATTGATCCTGAATGATTGTTCACAACAGCAGCAAAAGTCAACACTGGCACCAAGAGTTTACATACCTCAAATTTACACAGCTGCTCCTTGATGAAGATACAATAATCATGTTTTTATTATCAGTCTAAACTGTAGTGGTTTTTAACAAAGTCAAGGATGTTTGCTTCATTAGGCATTTCAATACAATCTTTTGAAAATATTTACCAAGCTATAAAATAGGAATTGTTCCTTTTTGTGGCTCAAATGTTATTGAAACATCCTTAGGCAACCTAAAACATTCCAAGAAGTTATCTGTCTATTGTCTGTCTGTTTTCCTTCCTTCCTTCCTTCCTTCCTTCCTTCCTTCCTTCCTTCCTTCCAGAAGTGGGTTGTACTTACCTTTACTATCAGTTCACAATGGGGCCGTGCGCATGCTTCTGCGCATGATGTTGGGGTCGGTGGATGGAGCCTCCCGCCGGTTCTTGCGAACCGGTCCAAACCAGGGGCAACCCACCACTGCTTCCTTCCTTTTCTCCTATTAGATGCAAATATTTTTGGCTGAATTAAAATGCAACATTTCCCATTAGTTAGATAGTTGCAGCAATGCAGCATTCACTTGAGCATGTCACTAAAAAGGTTATTCTTCTCAAGTTAATCTGTACAAACCAGGAAATGGACTAAAACACAGGATGAATTTATTTGGGATAATGGATTTTCCTCATCAAGACATTCAGTAGAATAAAACAGCAGTGGAAATAGAGAAAACCCAGCAGTGCCTTAGAGGAGTTTATTTCCAGCTAATGAGTATGGATCCGTCCCCAAACCATGCATTATTTTTCTTCAGTCCCTGCTTTGGCTGATGTTATTCAAACATGTCTCTTTTCTGTTTGCAAACAACAGAGGGATGGGGCCTATAAGAAAGAAACTACTATCCTGATTCCTTGAGTTTTTATAGGCATGGAGGCACTTAGAATTGGCCTATCCCAGAAGGACTTCCCACTTTGTTTTCAAGACAGGAACCAGCTCTTTCTGTTCTGGTACACGTTCCTTTTCACAGACTGACCTTGTCCCTCGTTGGAAAATAAAACCTCTGGTTCGCTGTTAGCATTGCTCAAAATCAGTCAATGTTCCATACTAGCATCTGGCAAGTGCCAATGGGCTTGCCTGGCCTTGTTTATATCTTTATAATTTTAATTAAAGTCTGGATGGGGGGTGGGAGGGAATCCCAAGCTGTTAGTTTGAGATTCATGACTTTGGTATTTGCTCTTGGCTCTGAAAAGAATGTTCTTACTTCTGCTTTCAGGTAAAGGGAGAGGGGAGAAATACCAAAAATACAATAAGAGCTCACCTTCAGTTCATTCATGGAATTGTTGCTATGGTCCAACACAGGAGGGGAATGCAGACTAGTTCCTTTAAGGGGACTTTTTTTTTTTTGGTTTACACATCTTAATATTTTGACATTTGAATGAATCAACTGTACATTAACACAATTCAGTGAGGGTATGCTTGTACATAAGGATTTTGAAGAGTGATATAGTTGCTTTCCAAAAGCCTCTGACCAAAATGCACTTTATATACAGTAGTGGCCAAAATTGTGGAAACCTTTTGAGAAAAGCGTATTTTCTAAAACTAGCTAATAACATCACTTTTTTTTTTGAGTAGTACCATAAAATTATATATCAATAGAAAGATAATTTAATCAAGAATGTAATGCATTTTATGAAGGATTTGCTATTAGAATAGCAGTTACAGTATAAAGAAGAAAAGTGAAACACATAGAAAAAATGATATATACAAAAATTATCACCATGTCAGTTAATAATTGGATAGCCTTTAGCATGAATTACGGCCTTACAACGCCTTCCTATGGAGCGAACCAAGTCTTTTAGTTCTGCAGCTGTTATAATGTGAAACCAAGATTGAATGATTGCTTCTATTAACTAAGTTTTATTGCTTCTGACTAACAAGTTTCTTTAGTCGGCTCCATAGATTTTCAATTGGGCTAAGGCAGGGGTCTGCAACCCGCGGCTCTGGAGCCGCATGTGGCTCTTTCGTCCCTCTGCTGCGGCTCCCTGTCACTCAAAACATGCATCACAACCGCCAATGTGCGACACCCGCTGGCACGTGATTTATTGAGCTTTCCGACCCTTTTTTTTTTTCAGAGTTCAAAATGTTTTTGTTGCATGCAGAAATAAAAATTTCTTTTCTCTGTAGCAGTTCATTGATTACATAAATGCAACACACTATATTTTTTTTATACATAGCATAAAGGTAAAAAACGATATATGCAGCCTTATCTTCATTTTAGATGTCAAAAGGTTTTTGTGGCTCCCGGTGTTTTCTTTTCTGTGGGAAACTGGTCCAAATGGCTCTTTGAGTGTTTAAGGTTGCCAATCCCTGGGTTAAAGTCTGGGCTATTCCCAGGACATTCCAGGCTGGAATATGATTATCTTGAAACTCCAAAAAAAAGTGATGTTATCAAACCTCAAAAATACACTTTTCCCAGAAGGTTTCCACAATTTTGGCCACTACTGTACATGCACACACATAAGGTTTCTTTAACATAGATGCTTTACTGCATGTAGCAAGATCACATTTGTTTGCTAAAACATGGCCTGGATTTTGAGCCATTCACTTCCATCAAGCCAGGTTTCCCTTCATTCTGTAGCTGCATTGGCACCTGTTTTCCTTAGTTGCCTTAGCCTTAATAACTATATAGTAAGATAGGTAGGGTTTAGTTCTTATCATGAGGGAATAGCGAATCTTTTACATTTACCTAGTGTAGTCTTCATAAATGGGAGAGAAAGAACACAAGATTTTAAATATTCAGAAGAGGGACAATGAAAATTTTATCCACTCCTAGCAAAGCTGTGGCAAGATTTGCAAGTAACTTATGCCTGTATGAAATACAAAATGTAATGATATTAATATTTATTATTATTGAAGTATTGCATTCATATACACATGAATGTCTGTGGACGACCCAAAAGGCTGGAGGACAAAAGCTTATTCATGGCAATTTGCCATGATGCAGCACTAATGTAAGCCTTGTGAATATTTTAACAGTTAGCAATGAAATTGGCTCCTGTGCCAAATTCTATACAACTGCCACAATAGGTCAACAGCTGCTTATTTTTCAGCAAGCATCCATTGAATTTTGCATTTAGATTTGTTTGGTAACAAGACAATCTTGACTCAATAATTACTTAGAAAGCACAATTTTACCCACACAGTTTTTGCTCAGCACAAGGCCTTTGTTATTATGGGCCTTGTGGAAATTCAAGCCAGTTTATTAAACTGGGCAAAGGCCTCTACTCAAATTCTTCCAAGCAGTGAGAGGATGGATTCGGTATGTACAGAGACACAGGTCTTCTACATCCCTTCTGTTTGCAGCCCTTGCCATCTCTTCTCTGCTAATCCTCTCCCCATTTTCCAAGAACATCAAAATATACTAAATATGAGACAGTAGCCAGCAAAGAGCTTCCTTGTAGAAGGGAGAAAGCTTGTCAGACTTATTGCTCATGATTGTTTGAAAACAATCAGGATGGCAGGTACTACCAGCTGCTAATGGGAAGAATGTAAAAGAGTGTGCAAACTTTCAAATTCTGCAGAATTCTTCTCTAGACGAGATGTTATAAGAAGCAGGAGAAGCTAAAGGGGGGAGTGTCAAGACTTATTTATATATATATATATATATGTCTTCTTAAGTTTTCACGGGTGTGCATATGCAAAAAATTAAAATCTCGGGTGTTTTCCCACGTCATTGTAAATAAATTGGTTAAAATATTTAAAATTCTGGTTAAAATCCCAGCTTAAAATCTTCTAAAAATCCTTACAGAGCACTCTGCAAGGTCTTTAAAACCTCAGCTAAAATCCTACCAGTGATTTTAAAAGTTTTTCTTATAGCAACGTTTCGACAGGCTCACAACCCTGTCATCTTCAGGCTCTTGTTTCATTTAGAAGCGATGGGATCTCTGTTGCGAGGTCGGAGCTGTCGCTTATCTATATTTGCTGCTGCTGACGTATGCCGGTTAGCCTGTAACTCTGTGTCGTGATTGGAGGACAGCAGTTTTTCTTCCTGCTTCCTCATCCTGGCTGTTTGGCTGCGTGTTACAGGCCCAGCTTTCTCAGATTCTCTATTATTATCTGTCTGCTGTAGAGGGGAAAGGATTCTGGTAGGCATCACAGCACCCTTGATTGTTAGTTGAGATCTCAGCCTGTCTTCTGGCTCGATCCTCTCTCCTTATTGCTAGCCACCCTCTGCAGAATAAGTGTGCGTCTAGAAGAACATAAAAATACAGTGAGGAAAGAAGAGCAAACTTCTTCTTTGGTACAACACATGAAGGCCATGGGACACAATATTGATTTTAATAAAACCAGAATAGTGGCGAAAGAGGAACATCTCAACAAAAGAATAATCAGGGAGGCCATCGAAATTGAAAAGAGGCCGCAGAATATGAACAGACGGGACGACGCCTCTAGGTTATCAAGTATTTGGGGACCTGCACTGAGAGAAACTCGAGTATTTATTTATTTATTTATTTATTTATTGCGATTTATATGCCGCCTTTCTCCCTAGGGACTCAAGGCGGCTTACAAAATGACAACTTCAATACAAATCACAATACTATACCAAATTAAAATCAGTAACCCAATTAAAAAAGAATTTAAAATTATACCAGTGTACCCCCAAACAGATCAGTTTAATTGGCGGAAGAGCCACGTCTTCAGCTCGCGACGGAAGGAAAGAAGGTCGGGGGCTGTCCTGAGCTCAGTGGGCAATCCATTCCAGAGGGTCGGGGCTCCCACAGAGAACGCCCTCCCCCTGGGGGTTGTCAGCTGACATTGTTTGGCCGACGGCACCCTGAGGAGGCCGACTCTGTGAGAGCGCACAGGACGATGGGAGAACGGCTGGAGATGGTCCTGCAAGTACCCCAGGCCTAAGCCATGAAGGGCTTTATAGGTGAGCACCAGCACCTTGAAACGTATCCGGAGTGCCACCGGTAGCCAGTGCAGCTCACGCAGGAGAGGTGTTACACGGGAGTATCTAGACGCCCCCGTAACTACCCGTGCGGCTGCATTTTGGACTAGCTGAAGCCTCCGGACACATCCCAAGGGCAGCCCCATGTAGAGGGTGTTACAGTAGTCCAACCTAGAGGTAACAAGGGCGTGAGTGACCATGGCGAAGGCATCCCAGTCTAGGAACGGGCGCAACTGGCACACAAGACGGACCTGTGCGAAGGCCCCCCTGGTTATGGCCATCAGATGGTCATCTAAAGACAGCCAAGAATCCAGGAGGACACCCAAGTTGCGGACCCTATCGGAGGGAGCAAGGGTTTCACCTCCGATCATTAAGGATGGAACCTCCAGATCCCGGGATGCCGGCATCCACAGCCACTCAGTCTTGGAAGGGTTGGGTCTAAGCCTGTTCCTCCCCATCCAAACCCGCACCGCTTCCAGGCAGTGGGACATCACGGAAAGGGCATCCCTAGGGTGGTCAGGGGTGGAAATGTAAAGCTGGGTATCATCAGCATATTGATGATACCTCACCCCAAAACCACGGATGATCTCACCCAGTGGTTTCATATAGATATTAAAGAGCAGAGGAGAGAGAACCGAGCCCTGAGGCACCCCACAAGTGAGAGGCCTCTGGGAGGATCCCTGACCCCCCGCCCAAACAGACTGCAGACGGCCCGAGAGATAGGAGGAGAACCACTGTAAAACAGTGCCTCCTAACCCTATCCCCCTGAGCCGCTGCAGCAGGATACCATGGTCGATGGTATCGAACGCCGCTGAGAGGTCAAGAAGGACCAGGATGGAGGAGCAACCCCCATCCCTGGCCCGCCAGAGATCATTTACTAGGGCGACCAATGCCGTTTCTGTGCTGTGGCCATGCCTGAAACCAGATTGGTAAGGATCCAGGTAGTCAGTTTCCTCCAGAAATTGAGGGAATTGCTGTGCCACCACGGACTCAACAACCTTCTCTAAAAAGCGAAGGTTGGAGACTGGACGGTAGTTGTTAAGTACGTCAGGATCCAGGTTAGGCTTCTTAAGGAGGGGTCGAACCACCGCCTCTTTAAGCGCAGCGGGAAAGACCCCTTCCTTTAGTGAAGCGTTGACAATAGCCTGGATCCAGTCTCCAGTCACCTCCCTGGCTGCCGAAACAAGCCAGGAGGGACAAGGGTCCAGTAAACATGTGGAAGACCCCAGCCTACTCATAATCCTGTCCACGTCATCCAATGAAACAGGCTCAAATTCAACCCAGATGTCTTCACCAAGACTAGGCCCTGTCACCTCAACGGACTCTGTCCAGTCGGAGTCCAACCCGAGTATTAACATCAAAAGAGAGGCAGAGATTCCAACAAGCAACCAGTGGTGTTGTAAGGCCTGCCAGAATTCTTCCCGCTCTGCAGTGGGTGGCTAGCAATAAGGAGAGAGAGAGGATCAAGCCAGAAGACAGGCTGAGATCTCAACTAACAATCAAGGGTGCTGTGATGCCTACCAGAATCCTTTCCCCTCTACAGCAGACAGATAATAATAGAGAATCTGAGAAAGCTGGGCCTGTAACACGCAGCCAAACAGCCAGGATGAGGAAGCAGGAAGAAAAACTGCTGTCCTCCAATCACAACACAGAGTTACAGGCTAACCGGCATACGTCAGCAGCAGCAAATATAGATAAGCGACAGCTCCGACCTCGCAACAGAGATCCCATCGCTTCTAAATGAAACAAGAGCCTGAAGATGACAGGGTTGTGAGCCTGTCGAAACGTTGCTATAAGAAAAACTTTTAAAATCACTGGTAGGATTTTAGCTGAGGTTTTAAAAACCTTGCAGAGTGCTCTGTAAGGATTTTTAGAAGATTTTAAGCTGGGATTTTAACCAGAATTTTAAATATTTTAACCAATTTATTTACAATGATGCAGGAAAACACCTGAGATTTTAATTTTTTGCATATATATATATATATATATATATATATATATATATATATATATATATATATATATCTGCAAGTCTTGGTGTATTCGGGTCTTCTCCCGTGTATATTTGTTTTCTGAGGTTTTCGCGGGTATTTGTATGTAGGTCTTGTATGTAGGTCGGGTTTTCTCCTGCGTAAAATTGGAAGCACAAAGCCGAAAACACCAGCCTGAAGATGACGAATGAGACTTCATCAAAACGTCGCCAAGACACTTCCAATTTTACACGGGAGAAAACCTGAATAACCAAAGACCTACATACATACATACATACATACATACATACATACATACATACATACATATATATGAATGCAAAATTAGACTCAATATTATAGTCATGAGATCTATGATTCAAAGTTAGTCTCAGAGTGGATTTTATAAACTGATTGGATTTATTGCAATTAAATCTAACCAATGTCAGTTTCCACATATAATTAGGATTTTGTTGTGTCCCGCCAGCGGTCATCAGAGCTGGCAGCTGATTCGGACAGTGAGGAGGATGGGGAGGAACATGGGCCAGTCCTGGAGTCTGGGGAAGGCTCGGACAAAGGCTCGAAGTCGAAGGCAGAGAGGGGGGCCAAGGCCATCTGGTAGTTATTTGCTGCCTCCAGAGTCTGACTGGAGTCTGACATCAGCGAGGCAGAAGAACAGCTGGAGCCTGTTCCCAGTGTGCGCATGCACAGAGCTGCCAGAATACAAGAACAATTAAGAAAACAGGGTCGACTTGGGAGTAGATTACCTGGGGAATCTTAGCTGTGAGTCTAGGAGGACACCCAAATTGCGAACCCATTCTGAGGGGGACAATTTCTCTCCCCCCCCCGAACCAAGGATGGACAATCAACATAGTCTTTAGGAGTGCACAGCCACTCGGTCTTGTCTGGGTTAAGTCTGAGCCTGTTGACTCCCATCCAGACCCTCACAGCCTCCAGGCACCGGCACATCACATCCACCGCATCACTGAACTGATGCGGGGTAGAGATATATACAGCTGGGTATCATCAGCGTATTGCTGATACCTCACCCCGTATCATCGGATGATCTCATCCAGCGGCTTCATGTAGATATTAAATAGGAGGGGAGAGAGGACTGAGCCCTGAGGCACCGCGCAAACGAGGGGTCTAGGGCTCAACCTCTGTCCTCCTACCAATACCGACTGTGATTGACCAGAGAGATAGGAGGAGAACCACCGTAACACGGTGCCTCCCACTCCCAGCTCCCTTAGTCATCCCAGAAGGATACCATGGTCAATGGTATCGAAAGCCACTGACAGGTCAAGTAGCACCAAGATGGAGGAATGACCCCTATCTTCGGCTCGCCAGAGATCATCCATCAGCATGACCAAAGCAGTTTCCATGCTGTAGCCAGGCCTGAAGCCAGACTGAAAAGGGTCTAGATAATCCATTTCCTCCAATGACCGCAGGAGCTGAAGTGCCACCACTTTCTCTACAACCTTTCCCAGAAAGGCTAGGTTGGAGTCTAGACGAAAGTTCTTTAATTCTGCTGGATCCAGGGAAGGCCTCTTGAGGAGGGGCCTTACAACCGCCTCCTTTAATGGTTGCGGGAAGGCCCCTTCCCTCAAGGATGTGTTAATTAAAGCCTGGAGCCAGCCTCATGTCACCTCCCTGCTGGCCAAAACCAGCCAGGAGGGGCACGGGTCCAACAAACAAGTGGAGGAACTCATCGCTCCTACAGCCTTGTCCACTTCCTCAGGAGTCACAGGCTCAAACTCATCCCACACAATAGGCCTACGACCTGCCCCCGTCATCTCGGTCGGAATAGCCCAATCAGAGTCCAGGTCCATCCGAATCTGGGTGACTTTATCCAATAGAAACTGCACAAACTCCTCAGCTCTACCCTGCAAGGGCTCTTCCACCCCATCCCCCTACATTAAGTAATTCCCCCTACAGTAATTCCAAGTTAACATAGCCCAAAGCTTAGAGATGGGAGATATTTAGGGAATGTTCTCCTTGCTGATTAAAATACCACCTGTGGCAACTGAAAGACAGATATTTGCATAGGTGATCTTTTCAAAGGGCAAAGTTCACAGATCAGTTTGCAAATTGTTCACTTTGGAACTTTCTGCATTCATTCATTCATTCACTTATTCATTCTTCTTCTTGCCAAGATTTGGAGAGAATTTTTCTGAGACAGCCAGTTTCAAAGATACCTAGGCCTCAAACTATGTAGGGATCTACAGATGAAAATTAGCATCTTGGACTGAATTTTAGAATAATCAGTAGCCAGCACAGCTTCTGTAGCAATAAGGTCAGATCAGTGGTGGGTTGCTACCGGTTCACACCGGGTCGGGCAAACTGGTAGCAGCAGTGGCGGGAGGCTCCACCCACCTGCCCAGACACTTCTGCACATGAGCAAACTGGTATCAACAGGATTTGGAACCCACCTCTGGATCAGACCAAGACTGACTGTAAGCACATGGCTAGTTGCATTTTATATCAGCTGAAATATCCAAGAAGTCTTCAAGGCAGACCTGGATAGACCAAATTACAGCTGTGACAGCTGAAGTTGGGCAAAGTTCCTCTTGATCACTGCCTATCCTTACTCCTCTATCAGGAACCAAGTGTCCTTAGATTGCATTCTGCTCCCCAGATCGTATTCAGCTTTTTTGGGAGAACACAACCCCATTAAGAACCAAATTAGGTACCAACCAAACTGAATTGACAGTCTCTGTATCTTGGTTGAATTGATTCCTGTTTCTCCTCTTTCTTGCTTCAGGCACTAGGTTAGGACTTGTACAACCAATTAAATATAAGCCAACAGTGTGCGTCGGCAGCCAAAAAAGCCAATGCAATCCTAAATTGCATTAACAGAGGGACACAATCAAGTACTAATACCACTCTATAAAGCCTTAGTAATACCACACCTAGAGTACTGCATCCAGTTTTGGTCACCACACTATAAAAAAAAAAGTTGAGATTCTAGAAAAAGTGCAGAGGAGAGCAACCAGGATGATTAGGGGACTGGAGACTAAAACATATGAAGAACAGTTTCAGGAACTGGGTATGGCTAGTCTAGTGAAGAGAAAGACCAGGGGTGACATGATAGCAGTGTTCCAATATTTGAGGGGCTGCCACAGAGAGGAGAGAGTCAAGCTATTCTCCAAAGCATCTGAAGGCCAGACAAGGAATGATGGCTGGAAACTGAACAAGGAGAGATTTAACCTGGAAATAAGGAGAAATTTTCTGACAGTGAGAGCAATCAACCAATGGAACAGTTTGCCTTCAGAAGTTTTGGGAGCTTCATCACTGGAAGTTTTCAAGAAGAGACTAGACCGCTATCTGTCAGAAATGGTGTAGGGTCTCCTGCCTGGGTGGTGGGTTGGATTAGATGATCTACAAGGTCCCTTCCAACTCTGTTAATCTATTAAAATCTGTTACTGTAGGTCCCATTCAGCTCAGGGTGAATATATGTAACTGGATGGGGTATAGATGAAACTTTGGAAATTTGCTAGATTCTCAATTTGTGCCTCAGTGCCAAATCTGATTCCTAAACCTTTAACTGCTCATTTGTATATACTTACATATTAAACAAACACACACAAACACAAATCCCAACACCCAACTCTGCATTTCTTTGACTTTGAAGCTGCACTTAACTGTTCCCTCTGAAAACAATCTATCCTGTTCTAGTTATAAGAAGATAATACTTGGGATTTTTTTGGTTTAAGAGATAGAATAAAAATCATAAAGACAACAACGCAATCTTTTTATAGTTAAGGGTCAGAGCAGAGCTCCTCCAAAAGCCAATTCAAAACATTTTTCGCCTACTAGCAACGCTCAACTTCTTACTCCTGACCTGTTCACCTTGAATATTCATGAATATTACATAGCACAGCAACTCAGTCAGTGGATGAGTTGAAAGGATTTTCCCCAAAAGCTATAAAACTGAATGAGAGACTTCTACCTCAGAAGACAGGCATAGAAGTGTTGAAGCTTCAAGCTCCCTGCTCTTGCAACCATGATTCACACTTCATTGCTGTTGCAATCCCTGCATTATTTTTCTGTTCAGCAGTATTACTGATAAGGCAGCCTTATTACCATGTTGAACTTATTCCACCTCCGCTCTGGCCAGCTTCCGTACAGGGAATGAAATGGTGAGAGGGGTCATCAGTTATTTGTTTGTTTGTTTGCATATCCTAATTAGAAACTGCCTGTCTCCCTCTCTGAGGGACCCTTCCTCCTAGACAGCAAATCTCAGACTGGCCTGCAGAATAGGATGGTAGTAGATGAATAATCTGATTGTTGTCCGTGACACAGTGTCGCTTTTGGTGAGATGGGGGACTATACAAATTTGATGAATAAATAATACACGATTGCCAGTCTGATTCTTATCCTTCAGTTTACTCAGAAGGAGGCATGCACCAACATATTCCACTCTTCCCCTGCAGTTGGTGGAATTTCAAAACCAATCCTCCAAAAAAACCACCACCTCCGCAGCAGTTCGATTTCCCAGATTGAACCTCACATCAGTAGGAAGTGTTTTGTCAGTTGCAGAGTACTAACAGTGGTGCGTGCCCAGAATGAGCCTGGCATCAGATTGCCCTGCATACTTTGTGCACTGCTTAAACTTGCTTGTTGGTGACTTCTTGCAAAATTGCTGGAATCCTGACAATGCAAAGTGATTTTAAAAGGCAGCCCAGAGGCAAAGAGGCCAGTTTGTTTAGGAAAAGCCCGTTCAAGATTACATTCTCCCCTGTTTCTATGCAGCTTAACCCAACTTCTCTACTGGTTTACCATTGGATTCTCTAGAAAAAAAAGATTTATTGTGTTCTATAGTCCTTAAATCATCCCAAGGAGCAGTCCAGTATTTTATCTTATGAGGATAAGGTGTCGTCACCACCCATTTCTTTGGAACATCAGCCAGGATATTGCAGGTCACAGAACTTTTTTTTCTTCAAATACACAATCCTCTACTACATTTTTGAGCATCTGGGACTATGGCACTCAAGAAAGATATTTTTTATGTCTGATATTCCTAGCTAAAATGGTTTATTTTAAATGTAGGGTATTCTTCTTTTTTCCAGGTAAATACTAGATTACCAGATCTGATCTGCAAAATTCAGATGTCAATAGAAAAATATAACAAATTCGCCCTTTCCTGGCATCCGGTGTTTGCCAGATTTTTGCAACCGTTTTGAGACTGAAGCTCTGAAATGGGATGAAGTTTAGAAATGAAAGGTTGGCACCCAGATGCCCAAGGCAAGGCATTTAGGAGGCAGCGCTTGGCAGACAAAGAGCCGCTGTGCTTAGCAAATAAGGAGGGGCTGGTTAAGAACTGGAGCCAAATAAAAGGATGGAAACTGAAGCCAATAAATGAGGGCATCCCCCGGGGCAAGGGAAGGGTGTACCACACCAGGAGTGGAGCTTGAGTGCTGTAGAGAAAAATGGAGAATAAGGGAGGTGGGGGAGAGAGAGAGAGAGAAAAACCAAATATTTTGCTTCTGATCTTGACCGAAGCATTATTCCTTGAGAAAAAAGGAAGGCTGAAATCCCAAACATTTTCTTTTTTCTGTTCCAATGCTATCTTGTACCCTCTTGAGAGAAATGAGTGTTTGATATCTGCGAATGGCATTTCTTTGGCAAGGCATACTAAGCTTTTAGTGGCCATCTTTTCTTTTTCAAAAGCCACTGAGGAAGGTTGAATATGATGTCTTTTTTTTCATTTTAGCTTCCTGTTGAAAGCTGATTTTACTGAAACTTGGTATTTGAAACCTTTGCCTCTTGTTTGCAGAACACTTATGCTCCAAACATGAACCTACATGTTGATTTCATAAATCACTTAAAGAACAAGGTGAACTTTTTGAATGAAAAGGAGAATATTTTCAAAGCTATACCTTTTTACATAAAAAATGCATGCATGCACATGGGTGTATGGAAGCAGTCTAAAAGAAAAGACACCATACACTGCTTCATTCTGACTGTTCATAGGAAATTATTGAAAGTTTTTAGAAATCATCTCCATACTATTTGTCGAACTGAAAATTAACCACTCATACAAACTATTGCAAAAGACGAACTATTTCTCCACACAATGGCTTATAGCAGTGATGGTTAATCTTTTGGGGGCTGAGTGCCCAAAGCACGCACGCACACCTATGAATGCACGTGCGTGTGCCACAACCCCCAAAATGCAATGTGAGCGCCCACTGCGCATGTGCCCTGCACATGCATGCACATTCCCTGTGCATGCACATACCCTGCGCATGCACCCCGGGGCCCCGTTTTGGCTTCCAATCCAGGTTGGTGCAGCAGGCTTTTCAGGCCCAAAACGGGGTGCAGGGGGGAGGCAGCTAGGACTCGATGTGGGGGGGAAACTGCAAAGATTGGAAAAGGCACAGAAAGCAGGAGAAAGCTAGGACTTGATGGGGGGAGAAACTAGAGATCATGGAACTGGAGTTTTTCCCCCAATCGAGTCCTAGCTGCCTCCTGCCTTCCTGCCTTCTCCAATCTTTGCAGTTTCTACCCAATAGCGTCCTAACTTTCTCCTGCATTCCTGCCACGGAGAGGCACCTGCGGATGGTGGAACCTGCGGAGATCGGGGAAGACCCCGCAGGGCAGAGACCTGAAGACCAGCTGGCTGATGGGAGGTGCACACATGTGCGGTGGAACTGGGCTGGGGTGACAGCTGCCGTGCCCGCAGAAAGGGCTCTGCATGCCACTTGTGGCATACGTGCCATAGGTTTGCCATCACGGGCTTATAGTAAACTCCATCAAATTCTTAGAGATCATCTCAAAATAAGTAAGACACCTAAATATATTAAAACTGAGGTTACAAGCTGATATCTTGAACTGATCTACAACTCACTGGCTCACTGTGATTCACAAAATGTCTCTAGCAAATTAATACTACATTTTTATTTATTGGCTTTATAGGTTTTTTTTTTTAATTTGATTTATATGCCGCCCTTCTCCAGAGACTCAGGGCGGCTTACAATGTGCTCAGCAATAGCCTTCATCCTTTTGTATATTTATAC
Organism: Pituophis catenifer annectens; assembly: GCF_029215685.1. NCBI lineage: Eukaryota > Metazoa > Chordata > Lepidosauria > Squamata > Colubridae > Pituophis > Pituophis catenifer. The sequence goes on along the minus strand of NW_027256881.1, from coordinate 317,343,177 downwards.
AAAGTCAGCTTATTGCCCCCACAACTGGGTCCTCAATTTACCTACCTTAGAAAGGAAGGAAGGCTGAGTCAACCTTGAGCCTTGGCGAGATTCGAACCTGCAGTAACTGCAGGCAGCTGGTCTTAATAACCAGCTTAATAACAGGGTGCCTTAGACCACTGTACTACCAAGGCTCTTAGTTCCCCTTTCCTCCAGGACATAAAGGTGCTTGGCATTAAAATATCTCTTCTTTTATTCCCAAAACAGCAACCTAATGAGATAGGTTGGGATGAAAGAAAGTGATTGCCCCAAAATAAGGTTTAGAAATGAAATAGTGTGGAAGAGAATCATGTTTATCATTCTGAATTAAGAAACCAGTACATTGATGTAAAAACAAAAGATAAAAGCCCAAATAACAACTAGGCATTGTATAGTTGCCAATGACTGCCTTGGATTTTTGTGGTCAGGAACCAAGAATGAAATTTGCTACTTAAAGTTATATAGAATTGGTATTAGATACGCACAACTTGAAATATCAATGCTTTGTGAAGCCCCTCAAAAGCTGCGAGTACGGTCCCAGGTCCTTTCCAAATACTGCTATTTAATTTTAGTTTTTATTGTGATAGGAGGAGGAAATTATTAAATATATGAAGTGTATCCATATTTTCAATATTTAAATAGACATTTAAAATATGTCAAATCAGCCCCCAGCATCCTTTTTGAAAAGCCTTTAGGTTTGGGCACCAAGGCCTTGTTGCTGACTCCAGCAGCAGCAGCAGCAGCAGCATTCAGTCTTAACTGTGAGTTGTAAGTTGTGAGGTGAGGAAGTGAGTTGTAGGGAAGCTCCAATAACATTGAAATCCTTCTCTCTGGGACAAAAAACATGTGGTAGTGGAGTAGTGGTAGGTATCAGGGGTTGTTATCTTTTAAAATAGCCTGTAGATAGCTCAGTGGCTAAGACGCTGAGCTTGTTGATCAGAAAGGTCGGCAGTTCAGCGGTTTGAATCCCTAGTATAGGTCTCCTGCGTGAGCAGGGCGTTGGACTAGATGACCTCCAAGGTCCCTTCCAACCCTGTTACTGTTATAAAATGACACATTTCCAAGTTGTAAACATCTTGTCTGGATAGTTTGACTTACCTGACAACCATTATATTGAGGAAACAGTTTTCTGCCCTTTTGAGATTTTAAACACAAAATGTCCAAAGCATCCATTCCAAGAGAAGTCAGAAAGTCAAGCTAAGAGTCATCACCACACAATTAAAGCCCTGCCCTTTTTAAAAAACAAGTGGGCAGGGCTTCAATCTTTTGGCCTCTGTTTTTACTCTTTTGAGCCCCCCTCAAGGAGCTTAACAAAACCTCTGGATGAAATCAGTACGATTTTAAAGAAATCTAAACCTTTTTGAAATCCGAGCCTTACTAATGCATGATTCAGCCTCTTTCACTTTGCATCTTTGTCCTACTTATTGTGGTACTTGGCTCACCCAAAAATACTAATTATAGTTTCCAGCCACCAAATGATTGATCATCCTGTTTTATTGCTTAGACTAATTATTCTGCAGGTTGTAGAGGCTGAATTCTCATGGTGGCAATGTCATTATTTTCAATTGACTTGCAAGCTGAAAATGGGGAAAATGGGGTTCATTAAAGGTAAATGTAAAGATTCGCCTTGCACATATGTGCTAGTCATTCCCGACTCTAGGGGGCGGTGCTCAACTCCGTTTCAAAGCCGAAGAACCAGCGCTGTCCAAAGACGTCTCCGTGGTCATGTGGCCGGCATGACTAAACACCAAAGGCGCACGGAACACTGTTACCTTCCCACCAAAGTGGTCCCTATTTTTCTGCTTGCATTTTTACGTGCTTTTGAACTGCTAGGTTGGCAGAATCAGGGACAAGTAACGGGAGCTCACCCCATTATGCGGCACTAGGGATTCGAACCGCTGAACTATCGACCTTTCGATCGACAAGCTCAGCATTTTAGCCACTGAGCTACCGTGTCCCTTTTTGGGGTTCATTACATAAGTAATAATAGTAATTCTTAGAAAAAACTTGATAGACAGATAAAAATGCCAAATCCAAACTAAACATTTTGCTGACTACACAACCCAGCCAATAATAATAATCTGGGATTAACATGTTAGAATTAGAAGAAAAACATTGTGAATGCAAACGTATAATTCTCATTCTAAACCTGCATAATTAAACACTACTTTCATAAGGCAATAAAGCTTGTTGACCTATGGGAACCTGTTTTTTATTTTCACATTTATTCATTTGTGTAAGATACAAGTGTACAGGATAACTTTGATTTCTCCCACTCACAGATACACAATGAACACTTTATATATTCACAAGAACAAGGAATTGGCATCAAGGAATTGCTGCTAAATTCAGCAGAACTTTTCAGTCTTTGAAGAAAAGGTGAAGAACTCATCTGCAACTGGTTAGATAGCTCCAGTAACACGGAAGTCCTTATCTCGAAAAGAAGAAAGGTATGATTGTTGAGTGGTGGCAGGGATCCCTCTTCACTTGTTATCTTTTAAAAATGACGCATTTCCAAGTTGTAAACATCTTGTCTGGATAACTTATTTGACAAGTGCTTATCTTTACACAGACCATTCAAAAGAAGGCAGAAAGACTTCCTTGGTGACAGCATTCAAAAAGTTCTCACTTCTTTCCTGCTCTTGCCACATTCTCCTCCCTGCCTCTCTCCCTCCACCTCAGGTTTTCAGGGAAACGGAAATAAAGGAGAGTCCATTTCAAAAACCAAAGTTAACATATTGGGAGATCCACTACATCAGGCAACAGCATCCAGAATGGCTTCCAACTCAGAAGCAAATTAACCCCCTCCCCCAAATAATACAGTATTATAGGATCATGAATGATCCTATGTGTATCCTGGAGCTCATTTTCTAGCCAGATTATTTCTTAAATGGAGAGCAGCATGGTGGTGAAGATGCTCGCCTCCCATTTGAAACGTTGAGAGTTCAATCCTAAGGCAGCAACAGTTGCTTCTTTCTCTGGGTGCGAAGAGAAAATATCTGCTGCAAACTCGGCATAGGCATCAGGAAGGGCATCCAGCTAGTGAACCCTCAGCTCCATTCAGTCACTCCAACTCTACCCCAAGTCAAGAGATTACAGGATCATAAAAAGAAAACAAAATATTTCTTACATGGAATAAAGTTTCCTATGAAATGGTTTCGCTTTATCATGCAACAGATCCAGTCTCTGGCAAGTTGCTTCATGATCAAAGCATGCAATAGTGTGCAAGTCCAAAAACTTGAGGCAGGAATTACTGAATGCTTGAAACTAACCTGATGGCTTTAGTTTTAAACCACTTCCTTCCGACATTTGTGTAGCTATGGGTAATGGAAGAGTTTTTTGGCTCTTGTAGTTACCAAAGGTTAAAGATCTCTTTTCATGTATACACAGTTTGGGCTGATAACCAATGAAAGTCTGAACCTTTCTCCTGGACTTTGTCCAGTTTTCACATGTAATTACCCGTCCTACTGATTCTGTGTCCCTTTGCTAGAAGACAGCTGTGCAGACATGCTGATAAAGTTGTGTCAGCTTTTTAATTCATTTTCCTAGATGTGGCTCTAATTATAGTTTGCAAAGTCAGAAATCAGCAAGTGGCATTTTTTATGCTGTGAAAAATCAGTGCTATCATTTATTGTCCCCCCTTCCCCTCCCTACCCCCTCCTCTCCCCATCACTCAGGTAGCAATAATAAAACAACACTTCTCTTCACTTTTAAAAAACTTTGGGAGATTTACACTTCTTCCCAAATCCATCTGGAAACAGCATTCTGTGTTTCCAGTGCAGTACCCTCCAGATGACTTACAATACATATTGTCATACCTGCCACCTCCTTTGCTAACTGTGGCCAATGGGTCTTGGAGTAGTTTTTTTTTCTGTCTAAAACCGCTGTATGTATTTCACAAACTCTGCAGTATGGATCAGAAAAAGAAGCTATGCTAGGCTTTGTATATTAATTATCTAAGATCCACAAGCAAACAGTCTTGAGTTCTCTTGCTTTTAATCATGGATTTTCACAAATTCTTGATTGATTTATTAGAAAACATTGCCTTTTCCCAAAGCATCTTAGTGACTCTAAAAAACCAGAGTCATACGGGTAAAAATGCCTTAATTCTTCCTCGACCAGTGGATCAATAAGATGGCATGGAAAAAAAATTATTAATGGGAATTTATTCCCTATTTCTTCCTGGAGAACACTTTTTTTCAATTACTGGATCTGGACTGAAAACTGAATTATACATAGTCCTCAACTTACAACCATTCATTTAGTGACCGTGCAAAGTTACAATGGCACTTGATTTTGTAATTTGAGCACTTAGCAAGCAGCATATATCAATGCAGTGTCCCAGCATCATGTGATTGCAACTGTCCCAGCCAACTTCTGACAAGCAAAGTCAATGGGGTGGAGCCAGATTCACTTAATGACTGCCTGATTCTCTTAATGACTGCAGTGATTGGCTTAACTGGGGCAAAAAAAGGCAAGTTAAAAAGGGGGCGTAAAATTTGAACAGTCAACCCAACTGGATGTTCTTGTAAAGTGAAGGTCTTTTGTTTCAATACTGGCACCATCTGTACAGACTTCCTTTCAGCTTAAACTCTGTACGTCATCTTCTCCATATCTACTTATGGGAGTCACTTTCCTCAAGTAACTAAAGGAATGTTTTTTGACCTGGAGGTCTCATCATCTGGCATACAAGCTCATCTACAGTAAGCATTACAGTCATGTCCGCATCATTTTCTTGGCAACTGTACCAATGTAGTCTGCCACTGCCCTCTTCTGAGCTTAATGTTGGCTTAATATCCAATATTTTATGTCTTGCTTTATAATTTTAACTCTGTAGCAATCATTATTTCCACTTTACATACAAGAAAATATCATTGAAGTTACCACTACCTTATCAGTTCTTTGGAATGATAAAATTAGCTTAAAACATATCTGATTATTATAGAAGTAGGAGGAAAATCTTGTTTAATCTCATCAAGTCCCTATAATGTGAGATGTCTGATGTTGTCCAAGAGATAATATGTTAGCTATGTGCTTATCAGAGTGGTAAGTGTAATTAAAAAAAACCTTCCATCAGCTCTGGGACTTTTTCACATATGCAATTAATGCAAGAGAACCTTTCCTTGAAACTTTCCTGGAACCTAAAAACAAAAGTTCTATTTTATATCTGAGAATTTAATGTCTCCATATAAAAATATCTCTTATTCTTCATTTCACCATTGGCAAACAAGAATGCATAAATTTAAGGAACTAGGTGGGTTCACCTGGAAAAGAAGAAATGGATGGGGCAGTGAGAGAGATGATAGCATTGCCCAAGACCTATGCTGCTTTGCTGCGGAGGAGTCAGAATATTTCTGGGTAGAATGAATGGGGTAGCCTGACAATGTACATTAAGAATATATATTCCCAGTAGCTTCATTCCATGTGTAAAGATCCTCCCAGCTGCCCAGCTGGAGCAAGCAGACATGTATATTGGACAGCAGTGATAAAGCAATGTGATGGAGGTATCATAGATTTAGTTGCAATGGCAAACACACCATTTCATAAAGCACAGGAGAAGGCAATGAGTGTTGAGATTAGAGTGGATACAAGTTTAAATTATTACATTTTTTAACAAATTATTTAGCCAGATGTTTAGATTGAATTTGACATTTTTGTCTATCTATCCAGGCCTTCCCAAGGACCTGGAATAGGCAGATGTTGTTGTTTGAAGGTGTTAGAGGAGTCACTGCAGGATGGAAGCTGTTCCAAGTATATATTTAAAACCAGGTTGATCTGGAAGAAACAGGAAAAAAAATTAATGAGATCTGGAAGAATAACAATCCACAAAAACAGTACATTGCCCCAAATACAGATATAGCAGCCCATTACTCCATCTATTAACATTTTCCTTCCTTCCCAGAACTATAGTCTACGGTTAGAGTGCAATTCACTTCTTGAGTCACGATATACAGATATGTTTACCACCAATATTTTTGCATCTTTTCAATGGGGAAACCAATCTTTTCAGTTTAATTTATCTGCCAAGGAAGCCCTGGAAGATATTTTAAAACAACTGTCTTCAGATCTTTCAGACCTGGGACACCACCTGAATACCAATCTATAATATTAGAAATGGCATTTCAGAAAAAAAATGACAATTTGCATCCACAAAATTCTATTTTTTACCACACATGTTTGTTAATTTCCTGTTTGGCCAAAGGAAATTAGCAATACCGGAAAAAGACTTTATTTTCGTTTACATTTGATCTTGGTCTGTTTTTTATCTGGCAGAATTTCAACCCCAGGGGGAAAACTAAATTTTTAAATGGAAAGATTATCAGAAGAATAACATCCATCATATATTGCCATAGCTGTCCAGTACAAAATGCAGTGACAAAAGTATGATAAAATATGCATGGCAGCCCTGGCCTGTTACACATGAATTTTGATGGGTGCAAATACATGAATCATCATTTATCCCTGAAGACACTTATACAGTCATTAAGAACTTTGATAAATGAAAATATATGTTTAAATAGAAACTGACTTTATCTATGTTGCATTTTAGATATCATCACAGTTTTGTTTTTAAAAAAAAGTTTAGAAAAAATGCAAGGATGGAAATTATTTAGGTGGGCATTTATTCCATCAGGGAAATTGTCTTCATATTGATTGACTGCATTGTTATTTGTTCCTAACCACAATGATGCCAAAATGACAAAATGTGTTGTGATGTCACAGTGTACACCCCACCCTTTGTGGTTGCATCATATGCAAGTATGTAAGACCAGAGTTTTTATTGCAATTCCTAGCCAGCAGCTGAGGGTTAAACAAGCAAGATGACACTTGCTGTAATATAATCAAAACCCCGTTCCTTTCTACATATGTACACACACAAAACAGGCAAGGTTTCTTTTGTGATGCTGTGTCTATCATCTCACCTGCTTTGACCCCCAAATGCGGGTGCAGTGGGTCACGATGCACCTTTTGTCACTTTCTCCCAGCAGACACTGATGAAATCATCCCTTTATTCAGACCACCTAATCCGAATAATTGGCTTTCAGTGAGTTGCTGCTATAAACTTAAGTCTGTTTTATTTATCATAGCCAAAGGCAATGAAGTGATTTGTCCTTCTTCTTTTATTCTAGACAAGTTGGGAAATGGTTATTTGTGCCTCCAGAGATACAGGATCTTTTCTGGAAGTAGAATTGTTTGCCCACATTCCCTGCTAACTTCACGGGCCATATGAATCATGTGCTGCAAGTTCCAGCAACAACCTGCATCTTCCAAAAACAAAATAAAAGTAACTAATCACTGTTGTGGGGTTTTATCCCTACTTTTTTTGAGGCCTAGAATCGGTAATTTGGAAGTGGAATGTAAAACAATTCTGCCACTTTTCAACAGGTCAGCTGTTCTTAAGACTGATACAAATGGCTTCATGGATCTCCCCCTCCCCATTTTTCCCTTCTCTCTTTAAAAGGGTATGGTTATGCCTCAGTTTAAATGTCTTGGGTTAGGATTTCAGAAGCTGCTTCAAGCTGAATATGGACTCCAGCTGTCATCCAGAATTATTTCTCCTGAAGGAAATTATTCTGTATAATTGCTAGGGGCAATTCTCTTTCTCTAAATGGGAGATTTTGACTATGGGTGCAACATCTTTCTTGTAGAATGGTCTAATGATTTTCATCCTCAGAGTTCAAAATGATTTCAAATCTCCGCTTTGAGGTTTCTCAGATATTTTCTTCCTTAATGAAAGAGGTTTCTAGTTGTCTTCCTTATGCTCAAGGTGCTTGGAACCTCCTTTAACATGCTCTTGGTGATTCCTTTCAGTTCACTTTATTATTGGAAATGGGAGAGAGTTACTGCTGGGGTTACATTATCTACTACACAGCTTTTCATCACTCTGGCTGCCCCTGAAAAATCCCAATGGGAGGAGGATTCCCATCCTCATGTTATTTTGAGGGGGGGGCGATATAACTGAAATATGAGAGGTCAGGATGGCTGCAGTGGGAAGATGGCTATAAGTATCTAATTCGTCACTCGTGAGGATTTCACCCACATTCTTTCATCTGAAAGGAGTACCAAAAACAAATTATTTTTCGTCAAACTGAATGATAACAGATAATTTCTATGTTCAGCACTAAGAGTCCTTCTTCTGCCACTTCCTACGTGATCTGGTAAATATCACTTCTTGATGTTATATTATAGCTCCAAACAGCATTCCTCCCATTATGATCTCTTCTGGCTTGTGCTTCTGAGAAAAAAAAATTATTTGAACAAATTATGTGATATTCCTTGGTTCCTCTGTAAGGTACCTAAGAATAACAGTTCTTGGACTTCACTAAGATACCAACCCTATGTGCCTTTTAACTTTTCCTTTAAAAACAAGATTTGCATGCTGAAAGAAAAACAGCCTCAAGTGTACTCTTTTCCCCTAATAATGCCTCTGAGTCCCATATAAATGGGGAGGAACTGCAACTGACTGCTTTACTTACATTTGGGGGATGGGTATTTTGTGGTAAGCTGTAGCCATGATGGTAACTGTTAGATCAGGCGCAGGAATTGAAGACGTGACCAGCTCGATACATTTAATAACTTTATTAGCTACAAAAGTAACAAGACAAGACTGCTGGCGCGCTGCCGGAGCTCTCCTTATATTCGCTCCCGGCAGACGCACCGCCCCTTGACAGGGATTCAAATCTCCCGCCCGATGGCTAGCAGCCAATCAGGGCGGATGTCCTTATAAGGACATAACACTCCTCCCCCCTTAGTCCGGACTGTCAAATCTCGTCCACAAACGTCACGTAATCGCACAGGTACGTAGGACGCCTCGGCACCCTAGCTGACCTGCGCAGTCTCACTTCTTCTCCGTCCCCGGCCTGGATGGACGGGGCTCCTTCGTCTCCTGGTTCCCTCTCCGGAACCGGGCTCGGTTCGGCTGTCGAGTGAGCGGGGTCACCCCCAGCGCCTCTGGCCGGACCGCAGACCTTGGATGGCTGGTTCTGTTGGTCTTCCTCCTGGCCTGTGGATCTATCGCCTTGTCTCGGTTGCTCAATTCCGACCCGGGAAGAGCGTCTGAGTCTCGGTAAGTCTGTTGCTTGCTCCTCCCTGGTCTCCCGGGCGCTGCGGTTCGGTTGCGGTCCGGCCTGCTGCCAGTTGGGTGGTGGTTCCGCTCGGTGCCCTCGGGTCCGGTCCGCCGGCTGCGGGTGGTACTGGCTTGCGTTGTGCTGTCCGACCTCGCAGGGGTGGCGTTGGTCCCCTCGGTTGGGCTGGCGTTGGTCTACCCCGTCTGGGTGGTGGTGGTCGACCTGGTCGGGATGTTGTTGCGGGACTACCTCTGTGGGGCGGCGGAGGTCTCCCCTGCCGGGGTGGTGTAGGTCTCCCTGGCCGGGTTGTTGTCGGCTTTCCCTTCCCCCTAGTCCCTGGTCTACCGTCGGGTGGTGCCTGGGGTCATCCGGGTCGGGTTGTTGTTTCCTGGCTGTCTTCTGAGATGGGCGGGGGTCCCTCTCGCCGGGGAGTCGTGTGCCACCCTCGCCCATGGGTAGTGGGGTGCCCGTCTTGGCTGGGTCCCGGTCTACTCGCCTGGAACTGCGGTCTCCCTGGCTGGGCTGGCGTAGGCTGCCGTCACTGGTGGGGTGCGCTGCTCCTCCTCTGGCCAGGTCCCGGTCTACTTGCGGGCTGGGTTGGTGGTCCCTGGCCCTGTTGTGCCGGGTGCCCACCTGGCTGGGTTGGTGTTGCCATCCCCTGAGCGGTTGGCCCCGGTCTACCTCGCTGGACTGCCGATGTGACAGTACCTGGTAGTGTGCCGGGCCGACCTCGTCGGGATGGCGTTGCTCTGCCTCGCAGGGGTGTGGTAGGCCTACCTCGTCGGGGTGTCGTAGGCCTACCTTGCCGGGGTGTCGTAGGCCTACCTCGTCTGGGTGTGGTAGGTCTACCTCGCCGGGGTGTTGGAGGCCTACCTCGTCGGGGTGTTGTAGGCCTCCCTCGTCAGGCTGGTTTTCGTGTGCTCCCCCCCACCTTTTCCGGAGTTGGTCGATGTGACGTCTACAGACCTGTCCATCTTCCAACTCGACGGTGTAGGATTTGGGGCCGGTTGTGCTGGCAATCTTCCCCTTCAGCCACTTAGGAGAGCTGTTGAAATTCAGCGCGAAAACTGAATCTCCTTTGCTGAAGGCGCGAAGCGGGCGGCTGGCGGTTGCGGTCACTTCCGGGCTGTATTGGGGGTGCAGCCGGTCCAAGGGTGACCTCAATCTTCTGCCCATTAGTAGTTCGGCCGGGCTCTTGTGGGTGGTGGCATGTGGCGTGATGTGCTGGGTGAGGAGGAACTTATCTATGCGTTCTTGCCAGTCTCCCGGGCCCATCTTGGTGAGGGCTTCTTTGGTGAGTCTGACCATGCGTTCAGCTTGTCCGTTTCCGGCCGGCCTGTACGGGGCGGACAGGGCGTGGCGGATGCCCAGTCCTGCCAGGAAGGACTCCATGGCCAGGGATGTGAGCTGGGGGCCGTTGTCCGAGACCAGCACGTCCGGTAGTCCATGTGTGGCGAACAGGCGGCGCAGGGCTCGGATCATCGCTTCTGTTGTGGTAGATGCCATGGGTACCACCTCGAGCCACTTGGAGAAGGCATCTACCACGATGAGGAGGTGTCGCCCCTGCATCGGAACCGCGAAGTCGATGTGGATCCTCGACCAGGGGTTGCTGGGTGTCTCCCACTTCGCGACTTCGGATTGCGGCGGCGCTGGGCGAACTTCTTGGCACGGGTCACATCTGGAGACCCATTGCTCAATGTCTCTGTCCATGGAGGGCCACCAGACGTAACTCCGTGCCAGGGCCTTCATGCGGACGATGCCCGGATGCCCTTTGTGCAGAGTCTCTAATGTTCGCCGTTGCAGAGTGCTTGGAATCAGCACGCTGTCTCCCCATAGCAGACAGCCCTTTATGGTGGACAGCTCCTTCTGCTTCCTGGCGAATGGGCTGAACCTCTCCTCTGTCTTTTCCGATGGCCACCCTCTGAGGATCCAGGACTTCACTTGGCGGAGTGTGGGGTTCTTTTGGGTGTAGACGGCCACATCTGCGGATGACACTGGACAGCTGGCGTCGTCATCTATATGGAATAGGTGGAGCGTGGGGGCTGGGCCCTCGACTGGATTCTTCGACGGGCATCTGCTGAGCGCGTCGGCGTTTCCTATGGCTGTGCCTGGCTGGTGCACGAGCCTGTAGGAGTAGCCGGCTAGGAAGATGGCCCATCTCGTCATCCGTGGGGACATGAAGGTCGGGGTGGGTTGGTCGCCTGCGAGGAGTCCCAGGATAGGCTTGTGGTCGGTGACTATGGTGAAGCGTCTTCCGTAGAGGTATTCGTGGAAGCGCTTCACTCCAGCCACGATGGCTAGGGCTTCTTTGTCCAGCTGGCTGTAGTTCCGTTCCGCGCCGGACATCGTCTTTGAGAAGTAGGCAATCGGGGCTTCCATGCCGTTGGGCAGTTCGTGGCTGAGGACTGCCCCCACCCCGTATGGCGACGCATCATAAGTCAGCTTGATGGGAAGCGTCTCGCTGTATTGGATGAGGACGCTTTTGGACGTCAATAGTCCTTTGATGGCCCGGAATGCTTCTTCTTCTTCCTGGCCCCACTTCCAGGAAGCCGATTTCCCCAGCAGGCGGTGGAGTGGCTCAGCAACTGTGGCTTTCTGTTTTAAGAAAATGGCGTAGAAGTTGAGCAACCCAAGGAAAGCCTGAAGCTCCGTTTTGTTTTTTGGGCTTGGAGCTTCATGGATTGCTTCCACTTTTGATTTGGTGGGGTGGATGCCAGTGCTATCAATGAGATAGCCCAGGAACTCGACTTCCTGTACTCCTATGATGCACTTGTCCCGCCTGACCCTCAAGCCCTTGGCCTTGAACCGCTGCAGGACAAGCCTGAGCCTTTCAAGGAGTTGAGCTCTTGAGACACCGGAGATTTTTATTTTATTTATTTTATTTTATTTTGAATTTGTATACCGCCCTTCTCCCTGAGGACTCAGGGCGGTGAACAGCCAAGTAAAAACATCAAGTACAAATATTAAAATACAGTTAAAAATATACATATATAAATTTGGCCCCATTAATTAAAAACAATAAACAAAACATGATGAGCACATCGTCGAAGTAAGGCACCACCCCTGGAACGCCTTGGAGGAGGCGTTCCATCATAGATTGGAAAATGCCGGGGGCAGCGCTGACTCCAAATTGGAGGCGGTTGCATTTGAATGCCCCCCTGTGCGTGACAATTGTTTGCGCCTCCGCCGTTTTTTCATCCACTGGCAGTTGCTGGTAAGCCTGGGCCAGGTCCAGTTTTGCGAAAATTGAGCCAGATCCCAGAGAGTGCAGTAGGTGTTGCACTACTGGGACTGGGTATGCGCTCTGTGCCAACGCCTTGTTGATGGTACAACGGTAGTCGGCGCAGATGCGCACAGACCCATCATGCTTCAGTGGGGTCACAATGGGGGTCTCCCATGAGGCATGATCGATCGGTTCCAGGACGCCCTGGGCGATCAGCTTATCCAGCTGTTCATCTACTTTAGGCCGCAGGGCAAACGGAACTCGGCGGGGCTTAAGCCTAATTGGGGTGATTCCCTTATCCAGATTAAAGGAGATTGGCCTCCCCACAAATTTGCCCAGCTTACCATCGAAGACTTCCTTGAACTCTTCGATGATGGTGTCGAGTTCGTCCCTGTGGATTTCGTGGATGCCCTCGATAGAAAGCCCCAGCGGCTTAAACCACTCCACACCCAACAGGTTCGGTCGGCTGTGCTCCACAATGGTGATGGGCAGCTCTCCATTGAAGTCGTTGTATTTTACGTGGATGGTGGCTCTGCCCAGGATTCCAATGGGGTTTCCGTTGAAGTCCACAAGCCTTGACTTCGGGGTTTTCAGCTGGGCCTTTTTGTAGGATGGCTTCAGCTGCTGTAGGTGCTGCCAGTCCATGATGGAGTAGGCGGATCCGGAGTCTACCTCCATCTTGCATGATGACCCCTCTGCCAGCAGCGTCACGTGGAACTTGGTGGTTCCCTCGTCGCTTGTGTGAGCGATGGTGGTCTGGTGCACCGTTCTGTTGCGGGGATATTCCTCCTCCCCGCGCCGGGACTGGTTCGAGGACCGTTTGGATGTCCTCTGGTTGTCTTTGCGATTCTCGCGGAAACGAGGTCTGGGCGGTTCCGGGGCTGGATCTGTTGCTCTGCAGGCCTCGGCGATGTGCCCCCTCTTCAGGCATCAACGGCAGGTCGCGTCCCTCCATCTGCAGGTTGCCCTGGGGTGGTCGCCTTTGCAGCTGCCGCATCGTTCTCCCCGGTCGCCATGCTGTGGGTTTTCCCGCCTGGGGGGGCGGGAAACCTTGTGGACGGCTCTTTCCTCATCAGACTCGGATTGCGTGGTTGAGTCGTCTGATGAGGTCAGGCCTGACTTGTGGATCTTGTGGATCCCTCTCGCTTTCACCATCGCGGCGGCTGCCTTCTCTGATGTTTCAGCCGCTGTTGCTTCGTCGAGGACGTCTTTGAGTGGAATCCTCTTCCGGCTGAGGAACTTCTTCTGCAGCCCCACATCTCGCATTCCAAAAACAACGCGGTCTCGGATGGCATTGTCCACGTTGTCGAACTCGCAGTTGGCAGCGATTTGGCGAAGCGCTACCACGAATTCCTTGATGGATTCACCTTCCCACTGGTTTCTCTGCTGGAAGGTGAACCTGTTTGCGATTGGGGTGCCTGTGGGTGCGTAATGCTCCTGCAGGACTTCTTGCAGGTCGTTCCAGGACATTTCCTCAATGTCCCTGGGTGCCACGAGGTCGATCGCCATCTCCAGGACGTCCGATCCGCAGTGAGCCAGGAAGAGGGCTCTTTTCCGTTCATCGTCGAGGTTCTGGTAGCCATTGCCTCACAGGAACTGCCGGAATCGGACCATGTACGACCTCCACTTCTCCCGGGATGGGTCAAATGGATTTAGCGCGGTCATCGGGGCTTGCGGGGTTGCCATTCTGGAAATCGCTGTGGTGTGGTGACTTCAGCTCTGTGGGCGATCGTGCCGTGAGTCTTTCTCAGGTTCTCTTCTCTAGTCCTTCGTCGCCAGTGTTAGATCAGGCACAGGAATTGAAGACGTGACCAGCTCGATACATTTAATAACTTTATTAGCTACAAAAGTAACAAGACAAGACTGCTGGCGCGCTGCCGGAGCTCTCCTTATATTCACTCCCGGCAGACGCACCGCCCCTTGACAGGGATTCAAATCTCCCGCCCGATGGCTAGCAGCCAATCAGGGCGGATGTCCTTATAAGGACATAACAGTAACCATTTTGTAGCAACACCAGGACAGGTTCTAAAAATTCCAAACGTGCCCCCTTACCCAAAAAGATTGGGACCCTTCCCAAAGGAGATTATTAAATGCTTTTTCATGCCCCTGTGTATGTTCAGAAAGCAATTCCCAACACTCACAGCTAACATGGCCACAGCAGCATATTAGCAAGATTAGTCTAATATTACTTAATTGTGGATGGTGTGTGTTGTACAGGCCTACTAAGTGCTCTTATTAAAATAATTCATGCTTCTGAAATATTAATAAATGTAAAGGTTACTTTTTAGTCAATCGCAAGGATTTAAATCTAATAATCTACCCAATTATCAAGTAAAAACGATAGCCATATTTATCATTCCCAACTGCCTCTCCTAAATTTAAAGTGACTTTGTTCACACACTTTATTCTCCTTTTGATTTGTACAGAGCTTAAAATTGCAGCCACCTCCATTTGCAATGCAAATTATTTTTAAGACTCCAAGAAATACAAAGCCCAATCACAGAGGTTTTCAGAACATGTACCAGGAAACTTCCTAACCCAAATGCCCAGCAAATTGATCAGAGGCTCTATTCTGTACTGGTATTTCATGCAAAAAGTCTGAATGACTATTAAATGGTAGAAAAGCAATACAGTGAACTCTAATTCTACTGGGCATTTAGATTTTTTTTTCAGCCTATATTTGACTGTTCTGCTTCATATATAATATGGCTGACTGCACTTATGCCTCTTTTCTAGCAATAGCATTTGATTTAGGCTTATATAATGTCCCATTGGGCTTTGCAGCAGTCTCTGGGTGGTTTACAATGTCAGCATTATTTGCATATTATATATGCAAATATTGTATATATGCAGGTGCCATCTCTGACTATTGGGGGTGAATCTTTGCCCCCCACAGAGAGGGCTCGCAATCTGGGTGTCCTCCTGGACGCACGGCTGTCTTTAGAAGAGCATATGACGGCCGTGGCCAGGGGGGCCTTTTATCAGGTTCGCCTGATCCGCCAGTTGCAGCCCTTTCTGGACCGGGACGCCTTGCGCACGGTCACTCATGCCCTTGTCACCTCCCGGCTGGACTATTGTAATGCTCTCTACATGGGGCTCCCCTTGAAGAGCACTCGGAGGCTCCAGCTGGTCCAGAATGCGGCCGCGCGGGTGGTTATGGGCGCACCTCGTTGTGCCCGCGTGACACCCCTCCTGCGTGAGCTGCACTGGCTCCCAGTGGTCTTCCGGGTGCAATTCAAGGTGTTGGTTACCACCTTTAAAGCGCTCCATGGCACAGGACCTGGGTACCTTTGAGACCGTCTTCTGCCACCAATAGCCTCCCACCGACCAGTCCGTTCCCACAGAGAGGGTCTCCTCAGGGTGCCATCAGCCAAGTTATGTCGGCTGGCAACACCCAGGTGGAGGGCCTTCTCTGTGGGAGCCCCAACCCTGTGGAATGAACTGCCCCTGGAAATACGTAAGATCTCCGACCTCCGGGTGTTCCGCTGCGCACTGAAGACCCTGTTGTTCCGCCAGGCAGGGCTGTCAATATAATAATTTTAAATTGGGGTATTTTAATTTTTGGGGTTTTAAATCGGCCAAATCTATTTAATTATTTTAATTTTTAATTATTGTTGTGTCTTGTGTTTTTAAATTGGCTGTACACCGCCCTGAGTCCTTCGGGAGAAGGGCGGTATAGAAATAAAATTATTATTATTATTATTATTATTATTATTATTATTATTATTATTATTATTATTATTATTATTATTATTATTATATTGCCCCCAACAATTTGGCTCCTCATTTACCAACCACAGAATGATGGAAAGTGGAATCATCAGGATCAAACTCCAGGCTGTGGGCAGAGTTTGCCTGAAATGCTCCACTTTAACCACTACACCACCAGAGTTGTGGTTTCTATCTAAATGTATGCCACCGTTTCCTGCAATTGTTTGTGTACATTAAAAGAGTATGAATCACACCAAAAATGGAAAAGAGTTATCTGGCAGCTATTTGGATATGCTCTTCAGACCAACCCACCCTCTTGCGATTCCAGGGAAGAACATGAATTGAGAAATCCAGTTTGCTCTAGGGATGGGAAATTCCACTGAGCCACACTCTATAATCTTGTTCATTAATTTTAAGGTAATTGTATCAACTTTCATGCCTTTTTAGGTTCTTCCTTCTTCATGTTTTGCCATTCAACAGCATCTGTGTAATCTGATACATTTAAAGAAAACTGAAATGAGATACTGTAAAATTACTCAAGTTATTACGGTAACATGGAAACATGGAATCTACTATTGGGGTACATAGACAGGAAGGTCTCTCTTTCTCTCCATTTTCTACATTACACCATAGATGTCAAGGTATATGATTACTTCTTAATCTGTCAATTTTTCTAAGTAAAAAAGCAAACATGTCACTCTTTTTAGACAGAGCTCTATCCCCTTAAACATGTGGGCTTTGTCTTGTTTTGTTTCTATCTTGTAAGCATACAGAGCAAGTAAAAAGTATTATGTGCTCACCCCACCCTTTAAATCCTTCCTGTTCTGCCACAAGATTAGCAGCCTGAAATTTTGTCCGACCAAATAAGATGATGGCTAAATAACAAATTTGGTAGGTTCTTTTAATAAATGATGTAACACTGTTCACTGACCAATTCAATGGCCCACCATTTAGATCAGGGGTGTCAAACTCGCAGTGTCACCATTTAGATCAGGGCTGTCACAGCGGTGTCACGTGACCTATTGGGACTTTTCCCCCTTTGCTAAACCAGGCATGGGCATGGCCAGCGTGTGACGCATCCGGCCCGCAGGCTGCGAATTTGACAGCCCTGATTAAGATGGTCCTTAAAGTAGACATTTTATGAGGAAATTTATGATTTGTAGCATTGTAGATAAATTGAAAAGTGAATTTTGGAATCCAAATCTCTAGTAAGCAACTACAAAACCTGCAAGAGAATGGGGAATTTTTAGTTATAAGATGGCCAAGAGGTCTGTATCAATGTCCTACCTTGCATTATACTGTCCTCTCTTCGATATCCTGGGCAGGTTTCAATATACTTCCCAAAGGAAGGCATTAACAAGAGAACATTCTCGATTTGAAGTTTTTCATCCTGGAGAGTGTGAGCAGGCAGGGAGGTTGCAGTGTGATGGAAAGATGTCTAACCAAAAAAAAAAAAAGTCTCTATAGCCTGGTCAACATGCAATACACATAATGAACTACCCACTTTTCTGGGCTTGCACAACAAACTAACCAAGATTAAACTAAGCAGCCTTAGCATATTGTGTGAGTGTAGCCTAACTGAAGGAAGCTCCAGTTCCTCTGACAAGATGCATTCAGAAATCCCATCAAAAGAGCATCTAAATAAATTCTCAAGTACCCTAAAAAGAGGCTCTTTTGTTGGAGAATAGGTGCACAATCTTTGTAAATATTCATCCAGAATTATAGCTGCAAGGACCTCTGTCAAGAGGTGTAGTAAGAACCATTAACACTGATGCTTTTAAAAAGAGGTTAGACTGATTCACAAAAGACAATGCTATGATGTATATTTGTGGCTTCCTGGTTTAAAGACCATATACCTGTGAATAGCAGTTGTTAGATTCAGCAATGGAGCAAGAACTAAATTATTGGACCAGTGAAATGCTGTGGACCTACATTGGATTTCAGTAAGTCATTTAACAAAGTAGACCATAACCTTCTTTGTAACTTAGAAAAATGTGGGATAAACAGCATCACTATCAGAAGGATTACTCTACATGTTAGTCTTTAATGGAACTACATCCACATGGAGGGAAGTAAGCAGTAAGGTAACCCAAGGTTCTGTCTTAGGCCCAGTACTCTTCAATAGCTTCATAAACAATTTAGATGGGGGAATAGAAGGGGAACTCACCAAATTTCAGATAACACCAAGCTAGCAGGAATAGCCAACATTGCAGAAGATAGGCTCAAGATCCAGAATGATCTAAACAAACTTGAACACCCGGCCCTATCTAACAAAATGAAATTCAATGGTGAGAAAAGTAAGGGTTTACACTTAGTCAAGAAAAACCAAATGTATAGATATAGAATAGGTGGAACCTGCCCGAGAGGATCTAGGAGTCCTAGCGGACAACCACTTAAATATGAGCCAGCAGTGTGCTGCAGCTGTCAAAAAAGGCAATGCAATCCTCAGCAGCATTAACAGAAGGATAAAATCAAGATCACATGAAGTATTACTATTGCTTTATAAGGCATTGGTAAGACCACACTTGAATATTGCATCCAGTTCTGGTCACCACAATATAAAAAAGATGTTGAGACTTTGGAAAGAATACAGAGAAGAGCAACAAAGATGATTAGGGGGCTGGAAGCTGGAACAGTTGCAGGAATTCTATTTAATGAAAAGGATTAGGGGTGACATGATAGCAGTGTTCCTGTATTTGAGGCACTGCCACAAAGAAAAGTGGTCACCCTGTTTTCCAAAGCACAAGAAGGCAGGACAAGAAGCAATGGATGGAAACTAATCAAGGAGAGAAGCAATCTAGAACTAAGGAGAACTTTCCTAACAGTGAGAACAATTAACAAGTGGAAAGGTGTGCCTTCAGAAGTTGTGGGTGCTCCATCACTGGAGGTTTTTAAGAAGAGATTGGACAACCATATGGTCCAGAATGGTATAGGGTCTCCTTCTTGAGCATGGGGTTACAGTAGAAGACCTCCAAGGTCACTTCCAACTCTATTATTCTGTTAAGATGGTTTGGGAGTCTCTCTGAAGCATCTGTTTTGTTGTTATGGAAAACAGGATACTGAATTTTTTTTTTTTTTTTAATTTGATTTATATGCCGCCCTTCTCCGGAGACTCAGGGCGGCTTACAGTGCGTTAAGCAATAGCCTTCATACTTTTGTATATTTATACAAAGTCAGCTTATTGCCCCCACAAACTGGGTCCTCATTTAACCTACCTTAGAAAGGATGGAAGGCTGAGTCAACCTTGAGCCTTGGAGAGATTCGAACCAGCAGTAAATTGCAGGCAGCTGTGTTAATAACAGGGTGCTTTAAACCACTGTAGTACCAAAGATCATTTGGGTCTGATCCAGCAGTTTTCTTTTTACCTTTCTTATGGGTAAGATCCAGATCCAGCACAGTTGAGGAAAGAATTAGGAATATCACTCTATTTTTCATTTCAGATTGCACTTTTGCCCAAACACTTTGAAGGGGGAAAAAAACCCAGATGTGCATAACCAAACTCCTTTGAATATTTTGTTTTGGCCAGGGAGAGAGAAAATCTCTTCTAGTCTAGGTGGGAACATTCTGAGAATCAGTGCCTTGATCAATTCAGTTTGTCAGGCTGAGAATGACGCATAGTCTGCCTCCAACATCCTTTCTTGGCTATTTTAAGAGATCTCCACTTCAGGAAACACAGGAAATTACAGCGAGTGGATCTTCCTTGTAGTAATCTAGGAGGTGATTGGCTAGAATCGTCTTTGATCCTGACACTTTGTTCCCATCAGCCTCCTTATTTTTATTCCTTATTGTCTTAAATGAAATCTAATTCCCCATCCGACTTGTTCTGTGCGAAAAAAAATTCTCCTACAATTTTCTGACATTTAGTGCAAGTGATGAATTAAAGCAGTGGTCCCCAACCCCCGGTCCGCGGACCGGTGCCGGGCTGTGGAGTACCTGGCACCGGGCCGCGCAGCGGCCGGGGGACATGAACGCTGCAGCGCAAAGGCTCCTGGGCTGTGCGCAAAGGCTCCAGGGAAGAGAGCCCCGCGCAAGTACGCACATGTGGCCCAAAGCCCCCACCCCTGCGCGCGCTCAGCGGGCCACGGTAAAATTATCAAAGGCTTATTGGTCCGCGGCGATAAAAAGGTTGGGGACCGCTGAATTAAAGGATGCTGCCTACACAAGCCTTATATTGGCTAGGAATTCTGGGAGCTTCAGAAGAGCACCAAGTTGCTTGCAGAAACTCTGGAGCTCTTATTACATAGTGGTGCTAGAACCCTGGAACTCCCTCCTGAGGGCGTCTTGTCTTGCTGCCTCTTTAAATCAAATGATCAAAACATCCTTTCTGGAAATTCAGTTCACATTATGAAGGCCCGTCCCATATTGTTGGAATTTCAAATAATGAAATTCTTTTCCATGTTTGCTATACTTTCCCTCCCCTCTGACCTGTTGTGTATACGTTTTCTATGATGAAGATTGAGGGTTTTATTTCCTCTGTATTTTGAAGTGTGTGCAAGCTCAGACAGTGGCCACACCATTTGGCTGTTGAGCCCATTTATAACTTGAGAAGTCCATAGCACAATGTTAGTTATCCTCATCTCATAATCCCCACCACTTCCCCCAGGATGCTCTGAACCAGAGGTGGGTTTCAGCAGGTTCTGACCAGTTCTGGAGAACTGGTAGCAGACATTTTGAATAGTTCAGAGAACCGGTAGTAAAAATTCTGCCTGGACCTGCCCCCATCTATTCCCTGTCTCCCAAGTCCCAGCTGATCGGGAGGAAATAGGGATTTTGCAGTAACCTTCCTCTGGATTCGGGAAGGAATGGAGATTTTAAAGTATCCTTCCCCTGGAGTGGGATGGGAATGGAGATTTTACAGTATCCTTCTCCTGCCATGCCCACCAAGCCACGCCCACCAAGCCATGTCACACCCACAAACTACGCCCACAGAACCGGTAGTAAAAAAATTTGAAACCCACCACTGCTCTGAACCAACATTACTGACCATTTTTATGGACAATGGGGCGCGTTTCTGGAAAGCAACTGCTCATTGTTTTTTTTTTCAATTCAAAGAATGGACCTAGGGTGGCACAGAGACAGAAACAAAGCTAGCATTAAAATTTTGGGTCCTTTGCTTTACAGTGTGCCAGCTTCTCTAGAAACAAAAATAAAATAATGAAGAATTGAAGCTAGGAGCCTGCTGGATGCCAAGGACACATTGGATCCCATAATCATCAAACTGTTCTCTCCTGTCCTGAATCAATAGTGGGATCAGAACATAATTAGCCTTCAGATTTTGAACTTGGTTACAATTCGAGGAACAGGTTTAGTCTCAACCAAAAAAACTCCAAAATGTCATAATAAAACATTGCCGCAAGACACAATGTATTTAAAAATGTGTGATTTTTTTGATAACGTATGCTAAACCACATATTAAATGTAAATTCTCCTCCTAATTTAAATAAATCTAACAAATCGCAGATGAATATCTAGTGTCATGACTTTTTTGGGGGGGGGAATCTTTATCATATATTGAAATGGTTAAACTGTTATTTTTTTAAATGGATTTATATAGCTCGAGTCAAGGTGGGCACTGATATTGTTTGATACCCCATGCTAGTTGAAAAAAGATGGAGAAGGATACACAATTCAAAGTTTAATTTCCATAATTGATTTCAAGCAACTTAAGACATTTTGTGGATACCTAAGCAGCTCTAGTTAGCCTTGTTTAGACCATCCTGGATTCTGAAAATAAAAGGGAACTGAATATAATAATAAAGAGCTGCTGATCTAAGCTGCCTCCAAAATGTTGTTCAGTTGCAGTGATACTTGTCTTGCCTTTCGAGCCCTTACTTCCACCTTGCTTGACCTTCCCAGTCCACTCTGCCATCCTGGCCGTATTATCCTTCCAGTTCTTCAGAAATCAAGACACTTCTTCAGCATCTCTGTTGCAATGACATCAGCAGCTGGTCCTGGCTGGGCGCCTCTTCCTTCCTCCCTCATTTCTTAGGCTCCCTCCCCCCACCCACCCACTCACACACACACACACACACACACACTTTTCAGGAAGAAAAATCAGCTCTAACTCTGCATCAGCCTTGGAACACCAACTTCCTCTCTCAAGAGTAGCAGCAAACAGCTTCCTTTGACCGCTGGTGTCCCAGACACTCTGGCTCCATGACACACCCACCATGTGAGGAAAAACAAGCGACAGGAGAACATGCTTTTTCCCATTAGGAATTCCAATTTAGCTGGAGCATCAATTAGCCCCCCCACCCCTCCCCAAAAAATAAATCCCAAGCAAAGCACCTGTAACATTTTGGGGAGTGCTCTGTATAAGAGACATGCAGCCACCCAACACCTTTTAAACCAGTTTAACAAGGCCTTTGTTAAATACTTTACCTCAGGGGTTGGATTCCCCTTTTAAAAGTGCTGGTAGGGCCAGCAGAAGCATAGTGATCTGGAAGAAAAAGCTCCATTTTTTTTGCAACAGAGGTCTGACTGACTGGCTGGGCCCATCATATATTATTCCCCCGGGAGCCAGAAGAATCCCTAGATTAGAGGTGAGCAATCCACATCGCAGGGCTGTGCAGGGCTCCTGGATCTGTTTCGGCAGCTCTGCCAACCACACCCAATTGCATCACTAACTTTCAGTTGCCTATTACCATAACTCCAGGGCATGCTTTCTTGTCCTTTTGAAGCCGAAAACACAGCTTTTACAAATCCACTGATCCCATTCTCCCCCAAATCTTAAAAAGAAAGCTTCAGACTTTGTTACTAGCTACAAAGTGACCACACCACTTTGCATCATCGCTTTGCTTTCTGAGACCCTTCATCCTTAAGCATGAAATTATGTTCCCGGCCCCCTAAAGCATCTCCAGTTGGGAGGATCAATCTCCTGGCAAAATCTCAGTTAAATTGGATAAAAAAGTTTAAGAACAATTTACTTTCTTTTCCCCATGAACTGGAGTCATAAATTGCTGAGTTCTCATAAAGACACAGTACCATGTATTTTCACCAGTAAGGATCCCCTTTAACCAGTACAGAGCAGAGGGATGGGTGGGATACACAATCTAAGGGCACCCATCCAAAGTTTCTTCCCATATGACTCATGCAAACAAGCTAAACTACGTGCAAAACCTCATTGTCCTGGAGGCTTGCATGCCCAGTTTACAATCATTCTTTGTAACTGAAGGCAACGGAGAGCCAATTAAGACAATGGAAGATGCTAAAAACAAGTCATGTTTCATTAACACACTTTATCCTCTACGTCAGGTTTCCTTAGTAGAATGTTTACTTGCACATTGTTGCATATATCTGCATATATTTGAATATGCTCATATAGAGACGCGATGCAAATTTAAAAATTGTTACTGTTATTCAAAGAACAATACAATACATTTTTGATACACCATTCGTGTCCCTTTGTTTTCTGTATGGAGATGGAGGATCAGATTGCCTATCAGTGCCTGTCATTTTTTCTCCATAATGCCACTGACATTGCTTAAATTTACATTATTAAGAGTGAGGAAGAAGAGGGAACTGTAGAAGTTAATGCAATTAGTTGGTTTTAAGTTCAAGCAGAGTCTAGACAGCTATCTTTCCAGCCTGCACTGAATAGGGGGCCGGATTCAACAGTGCAGATGACTCTAGTTATGATTCACTAGTCTTTCTTCAGCCAGTTTACAATGTGAATCTTATTTTAAGTCCCCCAAATATACAGGATGTGCATTTGCATTGCACATGTCTCTATTAGGTTTCTTCCTCTTGAAAAATCATCAAACACAAAACAAGTGACTTTGGGTAACAAAAATTAAGGTGTGGACCAAAGCTCTCTGCAGTACACATTCACAAGTGAGATACTGCCATGAATAGACAACATGGAGCTCATAGGCACCTATATCTATATATCTCATCTATTCTCTTGATACCAGGTTCCCCACCGCTCCTGATGTTTTAAAGATTATTTTAATTATAAAAACAAAATAGAAAACTACCATGCTGCCAAACTCTAGTCCCAAAAATATCTATTCTCAGTTTCCACAAAATGGATAAAGAGCACTCGAAGAAACTAGTTTACATTCTGATAAATGGCTATTCAGGACTGGCCATGCCTCCAAGTCCCAGCTCTTTTTATGTGTTTTTGCAGTGTTTACAGTCTCTCCTGAATTCCCAAATGTAGTAAAATGATTAAGGGCTTCCACTAGGACTAACAACATCCAGATCCAAGTCTCCATTCATTCATGAAACCCATTGAGTGATCTTCTGTGAATCATCCTATCTCAAAGATTTGCTGCTGTGAAACTATGGCAACGAGATACATTGCACACATGATGTTTTTTGCTCCAAGAGGAAAGGTGGAAAATAATAAATAAAATTTAAAGTATACAAGAATAAACATATATTTTTAATGTAACCCATGTGGCAATTTGCTTAAAGTATACATGTCTAGTTTCAGATCCAAACAGTTCTGACACTAATGGAGATTTCTTGGGCCAATTATTTCTCAGTGTAACCTACTTCACAATTTCGTTATGAGAAGGAAATGAGAAGCAAGGAAAATATGCATATTGCTCAGTTCCAGGGAATAAAGGTAACATTTAGAAAAACATCATAACTACAAGATAATAAATTTGGTAACCCAAGAAATGAGACATTCTAGATCGGGAGTCTCCACCCTTGGCAACTTTAAGACTTGTGGACTTCAACTCACAGAGTTCCTCAGCCAGCTTTGCTGGCTGAGGAACTCTGGGAGTTGAAGTCCACAAGTCTTAAAGTTGCCAAGGGTGGAGACCCTGATCTAGATACATAATTGAGGCAGAACAGCGCTTGGGGATGGAGAGTTTATAGAGAAGGTCAGACACGTCACGAAGTCACTTGGCCCACTTTGAAAATGTCAAATAGGATCTTCTGATTTTGTTGCTCTTTCTTTCCTTTTCTTTTTTCCAGCATTTTTTGACAGTCAGCCACAGAGCGTGCGCATACAAGCACAGCAACAGCAATCCTGCACATTGTGTTTTGTTATAAATGTAGCCCCAGGTAGGGCTCTGTCCATGCCAAGCACACATTAGTAAAATGAGATGAAGTTTCAACAGGCGGGTCAGAAATGTGCATTCTGCGGGCAGAGCATTTTTCTAGCAGGGCTGGTCTTCCTTCCAAAACGAGGCCAGAGACTTTCCTTGATCCGATCACAAAACAGAGAGGGGACCTGGGAAGCAAGCTCTTGCTTGTGTTTCTTGGTGAAAATAGGGTTAGAGGCCAGTGCCAAAAGTGTTTTAACAAAAGCACACTCTCTACCTTCCTCCTCCTCTTGGGCCTTTCAAAAGTATTTTTTTTTAAATCCCATTTTAATGAGAGACAAAAGGTTCTCAGGCTGAAAATAAAAGCCAATTAGCAACAAAAAGAAGTATCAATTTTTTTGTACCT
The DNA here is from genome assembly GCF_029215685.1 of Pituophis catenifer annectens. Lineage (NCBI taxonomy): Eukaryota > Metazoa > Chordata > Lepidosauria > Squamata > Colubridae > Pituophis > Pituophis catenifer. Next base: position 317,317,752 of record NW_027256881.1, on the reverse strand, counting down.
TTTCCTCCGGTTTCAAGAGTAAGGTGATATCAGTCCTACCAGTCTTTCTTGATGCTAGGAGCAGGGGTGAAATCCAGCAGGTTCTGACAGATTCTGGAGAACCGGTAGCAGAAATATTGAGTAGTTCAGAGAACCGGCAAATGCCACCTCTGGCTGGCCCCAGAGTGGGGTGGGAATGGAGATTTTGCAATATCCTTCTCCCAGGAGTGGGGAGGGAATGGGGATTTTGCAGTATCCTTCCCCTGCCACCCCCACCAAGCCACACCATGCCCACCAAGCCACGCCCATAGAATCGTTAGTAAAAAAATTTGAATTTCATCACTGGCTAGGAGGTTAGTGTAGTTTTCCATTGAAGGAAAACCATCCCCTATCTGAAGGCCTGTTGGAAATAGGATCGTGGAGAAAACTGTTTATACAAGCGAATCCATATTTTCATATTTTCAAACCAATATGCAAATAGACACTTTTGTCATGATTTTAAAATGACAGTTCTCCAAAGTTTGCCTTAAATTTCCCTGCAATTTTAAAAATATTGCAGAAAGGTCTTTATAAAAATGCATATTTTTATGTATATAATATACAAAGATGCGTTATATTGGAGAAAGGGGAGAAGGCCAGAGTGCACACATCTGGAGGAATGTTCACCAAAATATAATATAGATTTTCCCTGCTAACTTAAAATAATGCACAGGCATAACAAAATTTGGTATGACTACAAAAATAAGCATCAGCCATCTTCTGTTTGAATTTGTTCTCAGTCCAATGGAATACAGAATAGAATAGAATAGAATAGAATAGAATAGAATAGAATAGAATAGAATAGAATAGAATAACAGAGTTGGAAGGGACCTTGGAGGTCTTCTAGTCCAACCCCCTGCCCAGGCAGGAAACCCTACACCACTTCAGACAAATGGTTATCCAACATCTTCTTAAAAACTTCCAGTGTTGGGGCATTCACAACTTCTGCAGGCAAGTTGTTCCACTTATTAATTGTTCTGTCAGGAAATTTCTCCTTAGTTCTAAGTTGCTTCTCTGCACTCTTTCTAGAGTCTCAACATCTTTTTTACATCGTGGCGACCAAAACTGAATGCAATATTCCAAGTGTGGCCTTACCAAGGCATTATAAAGTGGTATTAACCCTTCACGTGATCTTGATTCTATCCCTCTGTTTATGCAGCCCAGAACTGTGTTGGCTTTTTTGGCAGCTGCTGCACATTGCTGGCTCATATTTAAATGGTTGTCCACTAGGACTCCAAGATCCCTCTCACAGTTACTACTATTGAGCAAGGTACCACATATAACTACAGATAGTCCTTGATTTATAACAGTTCATTTAGTGACCATTCAAAGTTACAACGGCACTGAAAAAAAGTGACTTATAACTGTTTTTCACACTTATGATCATTGCAGCATCCTCATGGCCAAATGATCAAAATTCAGATTCTTGGCAACTGGTTCACATTTATGACGGTTGCAGTATCCTGGAGTCATGTGATCATTTTTTGTGACCTTCTGACAAGCAAAGTCAGTGGGGAATTTGGATTCACTTAACAAACATGTTACTAACTTAACAAATGCAATGATTCACTTAACAACTATGGCAAGAAAGATTGTAAAATGGGGCAAATTCACTTAACAAATGTTTCACTTAGTAACATAAATTTTGGGCTCAACTGTGGTCGTAACTCGAGGGCTACCTGTAATTAGTCATTTTCTAAAGAAACAGAGAGAACAGGAGCCTTGATATTGCATCAGCTGTTAGCATAGAGGGCTGGAAAGCAAACTAAGCAAGCACAAAGGCCACCTGTAAGACAGCATTAACCACATAATCAAATAAATTAAAGATTTGATCAACTTTATATGATTTAGAAGTAAACCAATTCTGATAGAATTAAGAGTTTCCATAATACACACAAGATCCATTCTATATTTTCATTGGGTCTGTATCCAGAATAACTCCTGCTTTTGTAGTTTTAAGGCTGTAAGGACAAATGTAATGTTAGATATGATTACTTGCTATCGATATTTCAACAAATTTCTCCACTTCTAATTTATTTGGTTCAATTTTAATGCTGATATTACCTGTGAATTTTCATGCATGCATATCTAATAGCATCAAAAAATATGCTTCCCCTTTTTTAATTATGCATTTCCCTTTTTTGGCAATGAATAACAGAATAACAGAGTTGGAAGTCTTCTAGCACAACCCTCTGATCAAGCAGGAAACCCTATACCATTTCAGACAAATGGTTGTCCAATCTCTTCTTAAAATCCTCCAGTGTTGCAGCACCCAAAACCTCTGGAGGCAAGTCATTCCCCTGATTTAATTGTTCTAACTGTTAGGAAATTTCTCCTTATTTCTAGGTTGGATCTCTTCTTGATTAGTTTCCATCCATTGCTTCTTGTCCTGATTTTAGGTGCTCTGGAGAATAGTTTGACTCCCTCTTCTTTGTGGCGGCCCTTACATATTGGAACACTGCTATCATATCACCCCCTAGTCCTTCTTTTCATTAAACTTCACATACCCAATTCCGCAATGATAATTATATTATATTATATCATATCATATATTACCTGTTGATATAAGGAAACAAAAATATTACAATCTCAAACCCTTTCATGTAGGAAATGCATGTCAGTCCTTTTGCAGTAGAAAATCAGGAGATAATAGAATTATATTTAATTACTTTGTTCAGACCACATGGTAATTATACAACCATGGCTAACTGAATAAATCACAGTTGGCTAAGTGTTTATTCAATATGTCAGTCCATGGTTTTAAAGCACAATAGTTAGGTTTGTGTAATATTTATTTCATCTATTTATTTATAAAATTTAGAAACACAAGGGACTCTCGGCAATGTACAAATAAAATATTAAAAACATAAAAACTGAATTGAAAAATTTAAGAGGCAAGAATAGGGAGAGATTTCAGGGTGCTAACCAGACCCGCGTGCTCCTCTGTGAGACCCAAGCAGAATCAGGTCTTTAGACATTTAGACATAAACAGACTGGAATGGATCTTGGAGGTCTTCTAATCCAACCCACTGCACAAGGAAGGAGACCTCATTTCATCCCATTTTTGAAAGCCAGGAGACGGGGGACACCTGCCTCACCTTTGGGGATGAGAATGTCACCTAAATAGTGAGGTGCAGGGGAAATAAATTTGATAAATAATGTTATTATGGATTGGTTGACAAGATTGTTATTATTATTTATTTGTTTATATTAGAGTCAGAGTCATGAAATAGATAAGTTGCTGGACCCAGAGTTCCTTTTCTCTCAGCCCTGCCTCTTTGACTGGGTTGGGGCTGTGACAATAAAACAAGGGGAGAATGCCATGTATGATGGAAGTCTCACAGGGAAAGAATACAAATAAATTAATAAAGAATAGCTTCCAAATAATTAGACCGTCTATGAAACACAGAATATAACCCTTTGGAATATGGTAAAATACATTTCAAACAGTAAATAGGAAAGTAACATATCCACACAAATTTTGAATTTCTGGAACTACTGACCTAATTTGGCCCATGACTGGGTCAAACAATGTTGCCCTCAAGAAGCTGAATAACAAACATGTAGATTAGAAAAGGGGTTTTATTTGTGTTTGTTGGGGGAGTAACTCTAAGCAGCAAAACTGGTGATGAGAAAACGGGTTAAGCAACAGTCTCATTTTCCTCCACTCCAACTCATAGTTGTGTTTCTTTTTTAAAAATGTGATTGGTACAGAATAACTAATTGGCTGTGAGCAGGTTATAATATCAAAAATTAAACGTCTTTGAAAATCTTACCCTTTTTTCTGCAGTTGAAACTTAATTCAAAGATGTGTCTAAAAGAAGGCTCATGCAGAGATGTAAATACATCCCCCTGGAAAACAAGGCATCCCATTGTGTCCATATCAATGCTTATTGAATGCTCCAATCATCATTATTTCCAGCCATTCAGCCATGGGCTCTGTTGTATACAGAGCCAAAATAGCATCACAGAGCTATTCTGCTTCAGTCACCTGATGGGGAGAGGCAGATCATCCACCCTGTTTTAACTGTTGCACAGAGCAGGGAATTTCAGTGAATGTCTGTTTTCTTTTCACTAAATTAATGCTGGCAATAGCAGTAAACTGAAGACATAGATATAAAAGCTCCGGTCCTCTGTCACACATTTTGCACTGATATTGGCAATATTGGCAATGCTTTTAAGAATGAGGATCAAATCCAGAACTGGATTTGCAATGCAAAGAAAATTGTATGTGTCCTTCAATGCGGTTAATTCTATACAGAGTCATCTTTGATTGACTACATGAAGCAGTGAGAAAATCTCCTGCAGATGCAGAGGGAATCAAACACCCCCCCCCCAGCCTTGTTGTCTGTGCTCTTGTTAACTGGACCTGTCAAGGATTCCAGCTGGAACCGACCTGCAGGCAAAGCATATCTTCAGTCAGTGAAGTATAAATTCTCCCTCCTTCGCACATTTCCCAACAGGAAATATGCTATGGCCTTCAGCTCATTGTACCGTGCATAAATCCATATTGTCCAACTTGGGATCTTCTCTACCAAGTCAGAAATCAAGAAAAGATCACAGTTTTGTGGTACCCAAAAAATAGTTCACGGGGACCTATGTGATCTTTGGTTATTGTACCAGAAAAGGGTTATCACTTCAATCAGTTCTATTATGTTTTTGATATAAAGTACATTTTAATGTTGTACCAAATATAAATTGAATAAGTATAAGCTAAGTAAGACAATTTGCCAGTAAAATAAATAAATAAATAAATAAATAAATAAATAAATAAATAAATAATTATAGACTCAAATTTCTGACATCATTAAAAGCAACGGAACAAAAGACCTTGTGTTCTAGTCCAGTTTTAGGCATGAAGCTATCTAAATGACTTTGGCCGGATATTCTATCTCAGCTCTAGGAAGAAAGCAACAGCAAACCACCTCTGAAAAATCTTGTTAAGAAAACTGCAGGGAGTAATCTAGGCAGTTGCCCGGAGCCCACACTGATTCAAAGCCACACACACAAACACACACACACACACACACACACACACACACACACACAGAGGGGGGAGAGCTAGAGAGATAGACCTGATTCAAGTCTGAAAATTTGTATACTATCACCTTATTTATTTATGTTCTTTGAAGATTTCATGAGACACGTTGAACTAGAAATAAAAGCTGGAATTAAAATTTATGGGGGAGAAATATCAAGAAGCTTAAATATTCTGAAGATTCCACTTTAATGTCTGGAAGCTAGGAAGTCTTAATTAATCTCTTATTGCAGATGAAAGAAGAGAGTATGAAAATTAGCCTACCACTCTGTTGAACAGGCAATGGCGCCCAGTGCATACTGATGGAGAAGTGGAAGAAGAAACATTCTTCCTATGCTCAACAACTTGCAGGAATGTTGATGGCCACCATGGCCTCCATGAAATGAAGCAACATTTGCTACTTTGAAGAAAGACTACGACAAGGCTAGGCAAAATATTAAACTACAAGTACAATACACATACAACAAAGGAACATATTTGCACATGCCTAATAAATATCATCTTGCTCCTATCCTTACTGTTTTTATGTAGTGTAAGTTCTCAGAAGCTATTTCTAACAAATGTATGCCCTCTGTTACCATGGGATTTCCAACACAGTAGCAGTGAAAGGTTGCTAATTCATCTCACAACGCCACATACTAGTCAGGCTTCTGCTGGGTTACAAGGCGCTTCTGAATCCAGTCTCTTAAGTAGAGATGAGTGAATCCCAAATATTTTGATGGCTGCAGCCCACGAAGACACTGAAATCGGAAAGCCACCAGCCCACAGACATCTATGATTACAGCAAAGCATTCTGACTCACATCCAACTGGCAACCCACAAACTGAAATACCAATGGCTGATGCTTTTTAATCAGTTCTCTGAAAGAAGAAGTAAAAAGCATCCTTGGTCTTATAATGAATGCTCATCGGTGAATCCTTCACTGTAAATATAAATTATACATTTGCTAGGTTTTGAGTTACATAATATAAAGTTGGGTTACCGAAAGCTGTAAGGAAACTATTCAGATTTATTGTGCAAAAGGACAGAGCGTTAAACAGTTTCAAACACGGCCAGCAATAATAAAGAATGGGCAGAAATCTGACCACGGATTGTTTGCCAATTTGTCTTTATTCAATAACCAAAATGTATCACACCCTCACATTTTTAACTCCGTGAACATGCAAATACTGTGTCGTATAGTTCTTCATGTACAAAAATTAAGTTTGCCCCCTATTAACTGAAGAGCAATGGGAAACAATTGCATTTCAGAAAGGTAAGAGAGGATTGATGCAGGGGTGAAATCCAGCAGGTTCTGACAGGTTCTGGAGAACGGGTAGCAGAAATTTTGAGCAGTTCAGAGAACTGGCAAATACCACTCTGGCTGGCCCCAGAGTGGGGTGGGAATGGAGATTTTGCAATATCCTTTTTTTTTTTATTTGATTTATATGCCGCCCTTCTCCGGAGACTCAGGGCAGCTTACAGTGCATTAAGCAATAGCCTTCATACTTTTGTATATTTATACAAAGTCAGCTTATTGCCCCCACAAACTGGGTCCTCAATTTACCTACCTTAGAAAGGATGGAAGGCTGAGTCAACCTTGAGCCTGGTGAGATTCGAACTTACAGTAATTGCAGAGAGCTGGTGTTAATCACAATGCTATCAGTCTGCTGAGCCACCAGGCCACCAGGAGTGGGGAGGGAATGGGGATTTTGCAGTATCCTTCCTGCCACGCCCACCAAGCCACACTCACAGAACCAGTAGTAAAAAAAATTGGACTTCACCATTGGATTGATGAGCAATTATTTATACATTGAGGAAATCACAAGTCGCAAGTCTAATTTGGCTTGTAAAGAACGTCCCTTGGACCCACTGAGATTTAAGTAAGGCCCGTCCTACAGAGTGTGGGCAGTCTCTAGCTTCACAAATGGAGGTGGGAGCATCCTTCATCTTTCCCATCGGGAAATGTGAAGGTTGGGGAAAAGCCAGAGTCTCTGTTTGTAGAAAGGTGCTTCAGATTAAATCTCTGCAATTGTCAGCCAATACCGACTGCTGCAACTTTTCTCCATAGTGGTGCCTAAGGTAGAGCCAGCAGTTCTTGCTAGCAAAGATTCAGTGGCTTCTACTTGGATATTTGAATACTCAGGAGTATTGCTAAACATGAGTAGCTGAAAGAAATCTGAAAAAATAAATAGTAGAATATCCCCCTGAAAAAAAGTAAAAATGCTGATAATGTAGCCATCCTGGATGCAAAGTGTGATCTTAGCCCAGCTGTCAATGAATGCTAGCAAACATTTGTTATATTTTAAAAGTTAGCTGTATTAAGAAATAGATAGGCTAAGAAAGGCTCACCTCTTATCTCTCTATGGAGATTCTCAGTCAACCAGGCCATGGTTGTCCCAAAGGTTCTTGGATGAGAAGTAAAAAGTCTTCAAGGAAAAACAAAGGAAGTCCAGTTGACTTTGGAAAACCTTTGGGGCTAACCTCTTTCTAAACTAAATCTTGAGGAAAGGGAAGGACAAGAGAAAAAGAGGGAGAAACAGGACATTTCTTTTGCCTGTTAAACACAGGACACATTTAACTAAGTAGACCATGTGGGAGACAAGACATAGGGAAAGATTACGAAGAAACATTTGTAGGGTCCTTGATGCTCTCTAAACTTGGTTGTTTTCTTGCAGATGTTTCTTTATTCAGCTAGAACTGATGGTGTTTCCTAGCTGGGTAATGAAACGTCTGCAAGAAAACAACCAAGCTCAGAGAGCAGCAAGGACTCCACAGTTCATCCCTGAGCTCTACATATTTTTTCTTCTATTGTTACTTATCTGTGTCTCATGGCTCATTGGTGCAGAGCAACCTTTTGGCTGTCCAACATGTCCCCCTTTTGGACTTTGTTCTGATTGAGCATGGCCTAAGATTGCACTGCAAATCATCAATTCCTCCCTGCTTCCTTCCAGATGGCATGCGTCACCTTTAAACCTTGAATTCTGCTTTCAGAGAAAATTTGAAAGCAGGGGTATGTTTAAGATTACTGTATTCTTTTCTTTTCTTTTTTCTTTTTGTAAATATTCCCCAAAATTAAAAAAAATAATAAAACCCTTCCCAAGTAAGGAAAAAATTACAATGGAATGGCATACTTTTGTATGTGTTTTTTTTAACATGCCTGGCTCAATCACCACTTTCTTTTGTTTTGTTTTGTTTTGTTTTGTTTTGTTTTGCTTTGCTTTGCTTTGCTTTGGCTTCCTTTTAACAGTTCACTTCCCAAATGAATTTTGCTCCTTAATAAGTAATATATGTTGTGCAAAAGTATATATTCTCTCTAAATAATTATCTGTACATAACAAGCAAAGCAGCCAGCCTTAGAATTAATAATGGAGGTATCAAAGTGGTAGATATTTTCTGCTTTTTTAGGATCAGACAACAGTAATGGAAGGAACAGTCAAGAAACAGCCAAAGATTAGCCATAACCTCCTTGGAAAAGATATTCAGATGCTATGATGTGTTTACTTACAAAATTCAGAATGGTGCAAGCAATGGTATTTCCTGTGACATTCTATAAAAGAGAAAGTTGGACTTTGAAGAAGCGGATAAGTATTGATGTTTTTGAATTTTGGTGTTGGAGAAGACTCCTGAGAAAACCATGGACAACCACCCAAGGCAACAAACAAAGGAATCATCAAACAAATTGATTCAGAGTCCTCATCTGAAGTACAAATGACCATGCACCAATAATCTTAATTTGGATACATTATACAAAAACCTAGTTCTCTGGAAAAGAGTCAGATGCTTGGAAATGTGGAAAGAAAGTGATCAACCAGCATATGGATTCAGTTACAGTGGCAATGGGTGCTCCATTAGAACACCAAAAAGACCAGATTAGAAACAGATCATCATGGAGAAAATCTATCTATATGGTTGCTAAAATGGCACCTAATCAGTCAATCAATCAATGCTTTCACACACTATAAAACATGCTAAACTTGAGTTAGCAAAACATGCTAACTCAATCATGCTATGACCAAACTAATGAACTGTGGCTTACTGTCAGGCCTCCTAGGTAAACCATACAGGAAACATGACTAGATGAGCTAATTCTACTTTATTGTAAGGATATATTAACATAATCTTACAAATCTGAAGTAAAAATCCCCCACTCTTACTTTTCACCACCCTATCAATTAGAGGGGGTCTTGCCTATGTTTCTTCCTCTGACCATTAAACCATGGGGGCACTCCTGCGTTACTTGTCTGATTGTTTCTTAGGCAGAATCTTTTCCCCTCTTCCCCCAAGGTTATCCTCACACACCATTACATTTACAATGATAGTTTGGTTTACATAGCATATAAAGACAAAGGCAAATGGAGCCATTAACTACCAAACTCCATTTTAATTTAGTGGGAATGTGTGTAAGCCTGGAAATAAAATGGGTTTAAACTTTAAAGAGGCAGCAATTTCATTTTTTTCCCCAAATTCAACAAACATCCCAAAGCAGAATTTTCTGGGAGGTATCTCTCTCCTCCCCATCCCCAACATTATTCCTCTAACCTAAGAATAGCAAAATCAGCTGGTTTTGAAAAAGGTAAAAATTGGTGAGAAAATCCTGAAATATGCATGTAATTTCTTACAGTTCAGAAATATACTGAAAAGAAAAGAAGGAACAGTCACCTGATATTACCAAGACCAAGCCAGATACAAATGGGATGAATGAATGCTGTTCTGCTGAGTTCAGTCTTTACCATTAGGAAGTATGATTTGAGATGACTAATATAGAGATACGCTTTCTTTTTTTATTCCTATAAACATCAGATTTTGATATAGGTTTTAGGAAATTTTAATAGCCCTGATTTCTTTCTGGATCTTCTGTCTGGATTCTTTGATAAAACAATAACATTGTGAAAATTCCTTGGTCAAAAGAAGCTTTTTTTTCAGGATTATGTTTAATGTGTCTGTAATCATCTTCCAGTCCTTTCTTTCCCTGGGAAAACTCTATCTGGACAGGCTTATCTGGGGGTTGGAGAATGTCAAGGTAGGCTGAACCCAAAGCTTTAATGCGGCCTTGAGTTTGCACGTTGTTCATCCCTGCCAATTTTGCCTACATGATCTGGTTCAACTATCCTCAAAAGTTCAGAACCTGAATATTTGATTTCCTGAAGTTTTCAGGGAGAGAAGCCATTTAGTCTTTTACAGAAAACAAACAAAACATCAGGCTAGCAAATTTAATATCATGTACATTTTCATGGATCATACTCATATCATACAATTGTGGGTCACAAAAACTTTAAAATGCCATAAAACTTCTGTATTCTTTGGGAGGAGGATGGATTCTGCAAATGCAAGAAGTATTCCAAATTCCAGTGAGTTAGTTTAGAATAAGAGTTTCTCAACCTTAGTAGGTTGAAGATGGGTGGACTTCAACTCCCAGAATCCCCCAGCCAGTGCTGCTGGCTGGGGGATTCTGGAAGTTGAAGTCCACCCATCTTCAACCTACCAAGGTTGAGAAACACTGCTTTAGAATAAGAGTTTCTTATGTTTAGAAATCTGTAAAGTATCAGTTGCCAACAGTTGGCAGCCCTATTGCTAAACATCAGGTGGGGGCACAACTGTTCTCTTCTTTCACCTTCTTTCTTGCTCTCTCACTCTCTCTCTTCCCCCCCTTTTTTTCTTTTTGTCTCTCCCTCTGTCTCCCTCCCCACCATTGGGAACTGATTAAACTGACAGAGGATTGGATTGAACAATGACTTTAAGCATCTAGCTCATATAAATTTATTTTAAAAACATTGGCAGTTTTCAAATTAAGTCAAGGTGACAATTAAGATCTCTCAGAAGGTGTCAGGATTCCTTGAGGAGATCAGTAACAGTGGACAAGCTACATAGTCTTATTCATATCTGACTGAAATATATAATGAAGCACTGACCACCTTCTACACAACTGTCTTTGTTTGCAGGACAATAATGGGGCCCGAGACGCCAGCTATACCTCCAGTGCATCACAGAATGTAAAAAGGGAGAGAAGGAGGGAGGAGAAGCAACCGTAGGCTCTATTCTGTTGCTCTCTATATTACTTAGAAATAAATTCCATTTGATCACCTACCTTTGCTATAATAATAATTGCAATTCGAAAACAACTAGGTTTGTCTGCAATAATAGGACCTCAGGATTTACAAATAAAGGCATACGCATTTTATGGCTCAGAATCCATGTCATTAAATATAATTTTTAAATAGATTTAATTGCTTTAATAGTCAAAGAATGGCTACCATGTATTGGCAATGATTGGGGAACCATCATCCAGTTGTTTTAAGAAAGCAAAATTTACTGGGTTGAGTGCATCCCACTGAATAGAGCTCCAAATTACTAGACTAAAGACAAAAGAAATGTTAACAAAGGTGCATCTGTGGAATAAAGCCTGCCAGCTGGCCTCTGGGGCTTGGGGGGGGAGGAAGGTATTAGCCCCTGGCCTACCATCCCTCATTCCCTTTTGAAACAACCCTCCAGGAGAAGGACTCAGAAGGTGATGATGCTGGAGATAAAGATGAAAGTGGGTGCATATTTTGCACAGCCAAAGAGAAAAGCTTGAAGTATATTTAGACAGAATCCTGTTAAAAAGCACAGAAACAAAAATGGCAATGCTATACTGCAACCTGAATAAACAAGAGATAAAATGATACAGACTGCACGTAACAAGAAAGAGATAAAAATAATAAAATAAGATGCAGTTTGGAAAGATGTTGTAGATAGTAGGAAGAAATAGTTATGATGACAAGGCACATAGGTCTGTACAGAAAAGGAAATATTTCCTTTGAGGGTAACCTTTTTAAAATTATCAGTTTTGGATTATTCAGTCATTTACTGCATCAACTAAGACCAAATAAAGAGAACAGGAAGGAGCTAGTACAATCAGAACTATAAAGTAAGCCCATTGTAAATAATAGGTATGGAATTAGGAAACAGGCCATTAAAAATATATTATCCAGAAAGATTGCATTCAGTCAAAATAATGAACACCTAACATAATTCAAGTGCTTTTGTACAGAGATATTGTGCAAAACCCAAATGCAGTTCTAGTTAGAACAAGCTAAATTTTCATAATCATTTGGAATTTTGAGAGTATTATTGGTGTTACAAATTTTCTGCCAGGTGAAGAGATGGAGTCTCATTTTAGTCTCAAAATGGTATCTTGATGAGGCTAAAAGAAAAGTACTAAAAAAGTTCAACACAGAGACCTCTAAAATAAAGTCCAACTCCCAATTTTTATTTTCTCAAAATGCCTCTGATATTTGCATTATTCCCAAAGACATTCCTGGAAATAAACATGGCATTTTGCAACATCATTTATGCAGCATTTTAGCACATACATGTTCATAAACCTTCATTAGAGATTCTAGGAAGAGATTCACTGAAATCAATAAGACTAAATTTAGTCAAAAGAAACTTAAATTCCTTAGAGGTTCTACTGTACTATATAGGTCAAAACCTGGGAGTACACTCTTTGTTTCTTCACTAATCACTTCACTTCACTAATTCACTAATAACAAAACAAATATAACAATATGATCTTTGAATACTTATTAGGGAATACAGGACAACAAAGATTTTTCTTCCTGAACACTTTCGTATGTAGCTTATAGATTGTTGGCTGCTAATCACAAAAATAGCATATAATTTTAATCTATCACATACCATTTTATAGAAATCTTCTATTTTTATACAACAGCAAAGTATACCCTTCAGTATCTGCTGTACACATGAAAGAAACATACAAAAACATGTAACTATTGTTGAAGTATCTCCAGTACACCAAATACAACTAGAATATCTGTAGAGATCTAAATGTAGTGATTCTGGTGCTTAGAATGCAGCTCAGATAAGTCTAATACTATTGCTTCATATGTGTAATGGGGCAGCTGTGCAAGAGAGTTGCATAACAATAAAAAGAAAAGGACACTCCAAAAGAATTTGATTCCAGGACAGAAAAACATGGCACATGAACCAATTGTTGAGCCAACAAATATATTTTCCTTCCCCTTCACATAAAACTCAGACTAATAAAAAAAAACGTGAAAGCAATAATCAAGGAAAGTGAAGGTTTTCATTATCTGAGACAGATGTTTTCAAGAATAACTGATGCCAAAATTAAGGAAGGCACTTTTGTTGGTCCACAGATGAGTTATGTCAGCAATGACAAGCAGTTCAAAGATCTCTTGGTGGGGGCACAGAAAATTACCTGGAAAGCATTCAAGGATGTTGTTGAGAATTTTCTTGGTAACTATAGAGCACCAAACTATGTTCAGCTTGTTGACAAATTTCTTACAGCATACAAAACCATGAAATGCAACATGTCACTGAAGATTTACCTTCTGCATTCACTTGGACTTCTTCCCAAAAAGTGATGAACATGATGAAAGTTTTCACCAGGACATTGCCACAATGGAAAAATGGTATCAGGGCAACTGGAATCTATCAATCATCATCATCATTAGCTGCTATGAGGAGCTCATTGGGCAAGTATTTTCCAGTGGTTTTGATCATTCACAGCATCTTTGGCATCATCCCAAGGAACATTAATAATCTTAAGATTTTCCCTAAGTGTATGGCACCAAATTTTCTGAAGCTAGCCTTGTTTTCTCTGTCCTACAGGAGCTATCCAATGTAATGCAATTTTTGGATGCCAGTCTTTAGGCATACATAAGATATGGCCAACAAGCTTCATTCAACATTCATTCACAGTTTGCGATAGGTGTTGTAAATCTGATCTTTGTATCACCTCTTCATTAGTGATGTGGTCATGAGATGAGATGTGGAAGATTCTTCTCCAGCAACATTGTTGGAAAACATTTAACTGTTTAATCATCTTGGTTGTACATTTCTGTGTTTCACGAGCATATATTACAGTTGGTATAACAATACTCTTGAAGAGTTTTATGGGTGCATGTAATTTTTCTTTAACATCAATATAGGAGTAAAACAGAGATGTATACTATCACCATTCTTGTTTCTCCTCTCCATGGACTTTGCTATGCATAGAGCAATGGATAACCCTAGCTTTGACACCTCCATGGGCAACAACCCATCTAACAGATTTAGATTTTGTGGATGACATCACATTGCTTGGTGGAATCCATCATTGCTGGCTGACTTATTATTGGACACTATAGTGAGATGCATTGGACACTGAGTACAAATGAAAATCAGCAGCAAAGCACTTTTAGTCCTGTGGAACTGATGCAGCATGTTGGAAACATTATGCAATTAAATACTTTATAGTCATTAAAAATTAATTTAATATGTCTCAAGGTTCCTACATGATACAGTCAATCTGAAATTCTGTTTGTGTTTAAAGGGGCCTTGTTATAATCATCTAAAGTTTTTCAGGAAGCAAAACTTTTGAAAAAAATAGTTGTCCAGGATAACATATTCAAAATAACTTACAAAAATAGGACAAAAACTGGCAACCAAAATGATTAGGAAGATGAAGCAATTTCTCGCTGAAGACTATAGTACCAATAGAAGAGAATATATGATATTCAGGATTGAGCTGAGGAGTCCTTGGTGCTCTCTGAGATTGGTTGTTTACCTACAAACATTTTATTACCCAACTAAGTAACGTCATCAGTGCCTAGGATAATATTACCTAGCCAAGTAATGAAATGTCTACAAGAAAACAGCCAAGTTCAGAGAGCACCAAAGATTCCAGAGGACAACGCTGGAGATTTTGGCTGCAAGAAATAGTGGAGACATGATAGAGAGATACAAAATCATATAGTATGGGAATTTATTCTTTTCTAGAAGAATCATTCTAACATACAGAACCAGTTTTGGCAAGTAAGACTTTCTGTCAGTTGGGTGAAAAGTCCACACTCAACAGGGTTTTGCGAATTAGATAATCCACAATTAATATACCTGCATAATTTGCTTAAAAATATCTCTCCTGCAAAAATAGTTGAGTACAAAATATAGATACAATGCTCATTGACATCTGTAAGCAATTCCTATTTCAAGTGTACCACCATGTTTAGGAGTCTTATATTTTGAAGTGTTCTCAAATTATGAGATCTATGTAAGTGAAAAAAATTCAAGAAGGATTTCACCAACATAAGGCAATTTTCATGCTGATTTTGAATCTGAATAGATTCTTCACAGTTTTATTTAATTGAACATATATTTTGAATCAAGGTACTTAGCCATTAATGAATCAGAATAGAGCTAGAAGGGACCTTGGAGGTCTTCTAATCCAGCCCCTGCTCAAACAGGAGATCCTGTACCATTCCAGACAAGTGACTGTCCAGTTTCTTCTTAAAAACTTCCAGTGATGAAGCACCCACAACGTCTGAAGGCAAGCTGTTCCATTGGTTAATTGTCCTCACTCTTAGGAAGTTTCTCCTTGATTCCAGGTTGCTTCTCTCCTTGATTAGTTTCTATCCATTGTTTCTTGTCCTGTCCTCTGGTACCTTTGGAAAATAAATTGACCCCCTTTTCTTTGTGGCAGCCTCTCAAATACTGGAATACTGCTATCATGTGCCCCCTAGTCCTTCTTTTCTCTAGACTAGCCAAACCCAAACTTCCAACCGTTTTTCATATGTTTTAGCCTCCAGACCTTTAATCATCTTAGTTGCTCTTCTTTGCACTTTTTCCAAAGTCTCAACATCTTTTTTGTAATGTGATGCAGTATTCCAGATTTCTCAAAATTTCCGCTACTGGTTCTCCAGAACTTGTCAGAACCTGCTGGATTTCACCCCTGCAATGGAGGAAGAATTAAAATTTCAGAGAAAATGTCTAAAACAATTCCAATTCCATAGAAGCCTGTCTGGGTTCAGAGATAAATTAAAAGTCAAGACAGAGTGCAACTAG
Source organism: Pituophis catenifer annectens (assembly GCF_029215685.1). Lineage (NCBI taxonomy): Eukaryota > Metazoa > Chordata > Lepidosauria > Squamata > Colubridae > Pituophis > Pituophis catenifer. The sequence goes on along the minus strand of NW_027256881.1, from coordinate 317,301,872 downwards.
TACTGTTCTTTGGAACATTTTTGTGAACATATTTTGATATTCCTCCAATTAATTCTTTATGTAGTAAGCTGGCCTTCTCCAAGTGATGCTGCCAGATATATCAAGACTCCTAAAGTTTCCACAATTTCTTAAGAGTGGCATTCTCAGACCAGCTGGAGATCACCAAATTAGGGAAGGTCAAGAGTCAAATACTGGAATACTGCTATCATGTGCCCCCTAGTCCTTCTTTTCTCTAGACTAGCCAAACCCAAACTTCCAACCGTTTTTCATATGTTTTAGCCTCCAGACCTTTAATCATCTTAGTTGCTCTTCTTTGCACTTTTTCCAAAGTCTCAGCATCTTTTTTGTAATGTGATGCAGTATTCCAGATGTGGTCTTACCAAGACTTTGTAAAGTAGTACTAATACTTCATGTGATTTTGATTCTCTGCCTCTGTTTATACAACCAAGAATTGTATTAGATTTCTTGGCTGCTAACTGTTCATTGCTGACTCATGTTTAAATGATTGTCCACTAAGTCTCCAAGGTCCCTCTCACAGTTACTGTTTCGAAGCCAGGTTTTGCCTAATCTGTACTTACACCTTTTTCAACCCAGGTGTAAAACTTTGCTTTTCTCCACATTAAATTTCATTTTATTGGATACGGCCCATTGTTCAATTATTTCTAGCTACTGACCATTTTTCTGAAAAATAGCAGATAGTGTGAAAGATATGAAGGATTTTATTTTGCGGAAGTATCTGGAGAAAAAAATAAGGTTTATATATTATAAGAATAAGCTGTCAGTCAAAAAATGATGAAACTAGCTGTTGTGTTACTGGGAGTCTATAATGCCTTGAGAGACTTGTTTAAGGATACCAGATCTGGGCTGCAATTCTTTGCAAAAGCACTAGATGACAGCAAAGAATGAGTAATCTATCTGCTGCCATCTAGTGGTTATTCTGATTTTTGCGCCTTAGATCTAATATCTTTAGTCTTAGAGAAAAGCAAGAGACACAAATTTTTGTTTTGTTCTTCTAATTTCAGTTGTTTATTTAACTTATTAAAAGACATTTCCTGCTTGAAAAGACATCTCCTGCTTGAACAGGGGCCTGGACTAGAAGACCTCCAAGGTCTCTTCCAGTTCTGTTCTGTTCTGTTCTGTTCTGTTCTATTCTATTCTATTCTATTCTATTCTATTCTATTCTATTCTATTCTATTCTATTCTATTCTATTCTATTCTATTCTATTCTAGTCTAGTCTAGTCTAGTCTATTCTATTCAAAATACATTAAAAAGAAACTTTTTTATTAAGATTTGATGAATTTAAATATATATATATATATATGTTTTTATATATATTTGTGGGCTTACATATCCCCACCTACCCCTAAGTTTCTGCTTGGCCTACCATCAAATTATCGCACCATCTCCTTGCTTTCTACATATCACTTCCCTCTGCTGCTGTTGATATCACTTTGGCAGCTGAATTTGATGGCTCTCTGGAACATTGACTAAGGATGAGTCTGAAACCTTTCCCAATGCTCAAAGCAAATCTCCTTTCCCCACCACTCCATAACACTCAGAATTCTGTTCTGAGAGAACAAGATCTATTAAACACTATTCTTACACACTGGTGGATTCAATAAGGCATGCCCCCAAAGTTAGCTTGTTGACAATGTAATTGATGTCATGCTACACAGCTAATCCAGCTGCCTGTTTCCAAAGCATCTCCTTCGATAATCGTCTCACAGAGGGAACTAATGCAGGTCTCCACAAAAACTGAAAGAAACCTGAATGGAGGAGGGAGGAGGATCTGTTCTTACAGCTTTCTCACAGGGCTGTGGTTACTATGGAAATTATTCCATCTGCCTTGAAGCAATAGCAGTTTTTGCAAGGCTGACACTAAGCCATTGTCAGTAGTCCTGTATTTTTAAACGGATTTTGAGAGAGGATCTTTTCTTAAACAGCTGCAAGTGGATACATGTATGCTTTATACCTTAGAGTGGGGTGCCTTCGTGAAGGAGAGAATGCCGTGTTGAAGTTGGACAGAGTGCACAGGAAACTGCCTGATAATGAAGCCACAGTCCAGTAGGCAGAAGCATTCCAGAAACAAGCTTGGACATGTGTTTCACATGTTCCAATTCTTGAGTAGAGAAAGAAAGGCCAGCTGTCATTTTTTTAATACGAATTTCCCTGGATATCATGTCTTTCTGGGAAACTTGGAATAAAAACAGTAGCTGCCATCTGAGGGACTACAGTTTCCCTCCAAAAATGCTCTGGAACATCCTAGCAACAAGATATTTGGACTTCAACTTCCAGAATTCTAGGAATTGAAGTCCACACATCTTAACGTTGCTAAGGTGGAAAGTCACTGTTCTAGGGTATTACTACATCTGGGGCATCGAAACTGAGTGAATGGGAGAAATAATATCAATGAGTTGATGATCACAAAAAAAATGCAGTACAGCCTTTTAAGGAGGCCCTGAATTTTGAAAACGTCTCTGCAAAATGGCTAGCAGAGTAGGCCCCTATTTCTTTGTCTGCACTACAGGGGCATTTTTGTTTGGCTCTAACCTTAGTCTCATAAGCATTTAAATTGCATTGAACTAAAAGACTCTACGGATGGCTTGGTCAAAATTCCATTGCTTAACTTCATCTGTAATCTCCATGTACCAGTATAATAATGAAGTGCTAGCTCATGGGCTGGTCAACTTAAATTTTGGTATATACATCTTTTCTATCCCTACTCTAAAAGGTTTATATAAACTAGAGAGATTGGCAATCTAAGGCTTCTTCATTGTAGATAGCTCCAGGAATCGTCTCTGACAATAGTTACTCTACACTGCCAGCATGGTTTCTTACCATTTTGAGATGGAAAATATTAAAAAGTTGGTTTATGTGCATTAGAATAACAAAACAAAGACCTCACTCCCTGCAAAAACATACCTGGAGAATCCTGGAATCACCCACTTTTATCACCTCATCAAATTAGCCCCACACAATATTTCAAATAAAAAGGTTGCAAAATGCCAATCCCTGCTTACTTAAAGAATGGAAATTAACACCTAAGATATAAGCAACAATTTATCAAAGTGAGGGGGAACTCTTGTAGGATCATTTACTTCGACTCCGCAGGTTGATTTCTGGGAGTCAGCCTCTGTTTTTCTTGGGCAAGGTGTTCAATAGTTAAAATAAAATGACAATTATAAAAATTAAAAAACACCCTCAGGTGTTTTTTTAAGCTTTCTTCACTCATCAGGTAAGCTGTGCTTTAAAAGGAGAAAAATATTTCACTTATTTTGCCAAGTGCTCAGTTTGCAACTCAAAAGGATTGGTAGTTTTGATTCAGATGGATGAAACTACTGTATACTGCGTGCAAAAGAGAAACTATTTGGTCCCAGTACTGTCAAAGTGATAATTGACAAGAGTTGTTTGCTCCCCTATTAGTAAGTACTTTTGTAAGGGTTAAGAAAACCATGTTTTGGTTGTCCAAAGACATACTTAAAACGCTGTGAAAAAGATCAAAATCAGATTATTAGCAGCCACCCATGGTCAAAGTCATATTTTAGCTGTAGTAAATGCTGCAGCTTCTGCTGAACTTCTATAATTTTCTGTGTACTTACTTTTCTGCTTGCTACAATGTTTTTATCTTTTCTTTTAATGAGGCTCTTCAGAAGAATTATTTGAAATATCCAAAAGAAGTAATCATGAATATTGTCTCTTTAACTTATGTTTTGAGAATATAGTTTGCCCCTTTTTAGGCAAGGATAAAAACTTTCCCTACAATGTGCAAATATTGTGTTTAGCTGCTGCCGGAGCTTTTTTAATGAAGTGAGCCATATCTCTGCACATTGTGGCACAATAAACTGAATGCAGTCAGTTTATTGCGGGCATTTATTATAATCTGCTGAACAATCAGTTTGGTGTAGTGGTAAAGGCATCAGGCTAGAAAGCAGGAGACTTTGAGTTCTAGTCTTGCCTTGGGCATGAAGCTAGCTGGGTGACTTTGGGCCCAGTACTTTCTCCCAGCTGTAAGAAGGAGGCAATGGCAAACTACTTCTGAAAACCTTGCCAAAAAAACTGCAGGGGTTTGTCCACAGACAAGAATTGGGCACGATTGAACAGAAGGGGAAAAAAAGTATCCCAAGTCCCATATGCTATATAAAAATGAAGCCAATGTGGTTTAGTGGTTCAGGTAATAGACTAGGAGTAAGGAGATCCAGTTTCTGGCCCTCCCTTAGGCACAAAAGCCAGCTGGGCAAACTTGGACCAGTCATTTTCTCTCAACCTTACATTGGGCAATCACAACACATCTTTCTCTCAATCCAGATTGAACCAGCATTGTAAATTATGATCAATAACCTTGAATGAAGAGGCCTTCATCCCGAGATAGATTGATTTCAAGCTGACAATAATTAGGAATAAAATCACATATTCATGAAAATAATTAATATAAATACATCATATTTGCAGAAACTATTGGTTAGGCAAAATTACCATATTTGAATACCAAAAGAGGTACTCAGATTTGGACAAGGATGCTTACAAATGTGTGCAGACTTAACACTCAAACAGCAGACAAATAGGGTGAAATTACTGGGGGACAATTTGATCCAAGAAAAATTGAAATGGGCAGAGTCACAAAAATGAAAAGGGGAGAAACTAAAATCAACAAGATTTGTTTTTTAAAAAATTTTCAGACAGACTTACTTTTACTGTTTAATAAGTACTTAATAATACTTAATCCTTTCACTTTCAAATGTGAGTTGATGAGTTCTACCTGCACATAACATTTGTGTTTTGCCATTAATATGCACTGCTTTCCCAGTCTATATTACTTAGAACTTGGCTTAAGACAGGTCCTCTACTTTCCATACAAGACTTTAAAGGAAATTTAACAATATAATAATGTCGTCTGTCCATTACCACAAAACTAAAGAGTAACTGTATACAGCTTTGAACTACAAATTCAAAGTGGCAGCTGAACTGAGCATGTCCATTCCATCAGGGCAAACCTGCCTCACAATCCATATAAGGTCAATGAATTAAATTCATCACTGTTTCCTTCTTTTCTCTGACTTGCATCGCTCTTCCTCCAACAATAACTTTTTCGCTGTATCCTGCCTTTTCGAAAGAAGTTTGTTTTTTCTTGGCATGATTTCCTTCATTTGTTAAAGATATCGTTCTGATTTTAGTTATAGAATGGACACCACCATTTTAGGGGGGTGGGGAATCTCATTTCCCCAAAAAAAAAAAAAAAGGTGGTGTCCCTTCCAGATGGAAGGAAAGTAGAACATTTGTCTTTTCTTTCTGGTTTCCCTCTTTCAACAAGTAGTAGGAAAGGTTGCAGGTCCAATTAGCACTTTGTTAGCTCCCTGATAAAATTTGATAGGTGGTTGCATGTACAATGCCACCATCACTATCCAAATGTGATACCTATTCAAGCATCACAACTTTGGATGCCAAGGAGCACCATTGCTCATGTGGTTAGGATGCTGGGATGGAAGTTAGCAAGCCCACATTTGAGACTCAAGTGCTGCTATGGGGTGAGCTCCCATCCTTCACTCCAGTTCCACCGACATGAAAGGAGCCCCCAACTGGACGTCCCCCAAATAATGGTGGTGTCACTGGCTAATCCTTTCAACCTGGAAGTGCCTCAATGCTTCTGGCACAAATGCATGCAAACTTTGGATACCCGAGGAATGGATTTTTTTTATTTTTTAAATAAAAACTATCAGAACTGAAATTATTTTTTTTTTAGGAAAAACAATATAAGAAGCAAAAAAAAAAGTATAAATAATAAGGATTTATTTCCAAATAAATATTTGTTCTATCTTTATGTAAAGCAATGAGATAAATAAATAGCCAATGGAACTGTGATGAAATCCAAATTTTTTTTACTACCGCTTCTATGGGTGTGGCTTGGTGGGCGAGGTGTGGCTTGGTGGGCGTGGCAAGGGAAGGATACTGCAAAATCCCCACTCCCTCCCCACTCATGGGGGAAGGATATTGCAAAATCTGCATTCCCACCCCACTCTGGGGCCAGCCAGAGGTGGTATTTACCAGTTCTCCAAACTACTCAAAATTTCCACTGCCGGTCCTCCGAACTGCTCAAAATTTCCACTACTGGTTCTCCAGAACTTGTCAGAACCTGCTGGATTTCACCCCTGCAATGGAGGAAGAATTAAAATTTCAGAGAAAATGTCTAAAACAATTAAAAGTCAAGACAGAGTGCAACTAGTACTGTTCTTTGGAACATTTTTGTGAACATATTTTGATATTCCTCCAATTAACTCTTTATGTAGTAAGCTGGCCTTCTCCAAGTGATGCTGCCAGATATATCAAGACTCCTAAAGTTTCAACAATTTCTTAAGAGTGGCATTCTCAGACCAGCTGGAGATCACCAAATTAAGGAAGGTCAAGAGATGTTTTCCTACCCTATTTCCTAAAGAATTGTTCCATCTTCTCAAGTAACAAACGCTATACAAGGCTTACATTTGGTGGACTGGTGTATATCTAGCCACTTATTCTTATCTGAACAGGGGTAATATGTAGGGTTGCCAGTGGCAATGAATAATATAACTATTACCCCAGTTTTTAGAAGTAACTTGAACTTCTAAAATATCTCCAAGCAAATCATGATATATCAATACATCAGTTCATTATTATAAATCAAACAGAGGCTGGTTTTAAAAATAGCCATAATGTTTCACGCCACATAGAACCAGGATTTCTGAAGTTTTCAATTTTATATTTGCTTTTATTATACAGCATTTTTAGTCATTGTTGGCATGGGTTTAATTTTTGGTATTTTATCTGCTGTATTTTTTTAATGTTCATATTGTTTTATGAGTCACCTTGCACAACTTCCATTGCAAAGTGGTCCAGAAATATTTCAGATAAATAAAATAAAACCAACAAAAGCCATTCATGCTTATTCAAGGAAATAGCCACAGATTTCTTTCAGGCAGTCTGAGCTACTGTGATTAGTATAAATCTCAGACAAAGGTCCAGGCAACAGGGAGGTAAAGGATATTTTTATAGTGTTTGGAGGCATTGCCATTTTCATGCTCTTGGCATCCTGTATGTTATGATAAAAAGTCAAGCAGGGATTGGTATCTGTCCACTAAACACATCATGCCAAAGGGCTAACGCTTCATTTTCCCTTCATCAGCAAGGAAGAGATTTATTTGCCTGAGGTACATCCGTCATAGACACCCCACCCTACCCCACATACTCCCCAATGCTCTTTTGTTTATGCAAAATGAGAGCTTGAGACACAGCAGGTCAAGATCAACATCCAGAGTAGGAAATCTGTGTTTGCAAACAGCTGCTATTATGAGTTCAAGAGAGGAAAACTCAGCCAGTTGTGTCAATAGGCTTTCAGGACCGAAATTAAAATAAAAAGAATCTGCCCAGAGATGAGTGAGCTAATCCAGGCTACATGAACTTCATAAGATATTTGGAAAAGTTCACGCTGGGAGCAAAACTGTGACTCTTCCCTTCCTTCTTTTTAACTGGAATGTTAATAGGTATTGAAAATATGTTGTGTGCATTGTTAAGGAAATTGCCAAAGACACAGGACAATTAATCTTATTGTTTATACGTCCGAACAATGTGTCGTGAGAAAGCATAGAACAATGCCTTGCAATTTATTGGTTAAAGCAAAAAAAAAAAAAAAAAAGCTGGAAGAATGGCATAGGAAAATATGGCAATACAGATAATGTGTAAATTAATTGATATAATTAAAATTAAAGGAAGGCAGTCAATAAATAAAAACCCCATTGCTTGATTCTATGTCAAAAAGGTTACCAAGTGGATTAAGAACAACTATTGTTTTAAATGTATAAATTTAATTGGAGAGCAAATCCAAGCATATCTCAGAGGTTCCATTCAGTTCAAGGGAGTTATGTACCCACAGATATCTGAATATAGACAATGTGAAATATGAGGGTTACCCATCTGCACACTGGACACTGGACAGTAGGTCACCAGCTGTCACCTGCCTTGACAACCCAATAGAGCCTCCAGCCTCAAATCCAGAATGTCTCTGAATATGACTTGCTGACCTTTATGGTCTGCTTCATATTCTTACTATATTCCATTACTTATTTATTGCTAGCTAGAGATTGTAATAAAGATTTATTTTAATTCCATTTAAAAAAAAAAAAACAATAGCCACCGAGCCTTGTTTCAGTGATTTTTAAAGACTCCTCATTTGGCATAACATTAAAATGGCTCTAACCTCTGTTGATCAATTAATGGCATCTTAAAAGGATTCCTTGGCATCATCTTTGCAAATAATGCTATATTTTTAATATGATGATCTTTCTTTCTGACCAGGCCATTCTTCATCAGCCTAGGACACTCAGCAATAAACTTAGGTAACATTTTACCAATGTTGGATTTTTAATTTGCTGAAGTTCGATTCCTCCAATGGAGGAATAGTAAACCAGGGTATTTAAACAATGAGCATTCTCAACAAACAAAAAGTAATTATTTCATTACTTTATTACTAACCCTAGAATGAGAATTTCTTTTAATATTTTACTTTACAAAACTTAATATTCTCTTTTATTAGTAGTAGAATACTTTAAATTATTTGGTTCTTGTTTTTCTGTTGTCCCTGAAACACAGGTTAATTGACAGACATAGAGTAGCAATCATAAGCATAGTAATGGGGACCTTCTGAACTTTTTCCACAGGCAAGTCCCTCACTATTCCTATTATTTCACCCACATTGAGAACATAGCTTATATTTAGAAAACATAACATTCAAAAATAGCGGTGAATTTTGTGTTTCTGTGTCTGTATGTGTTCAAAAACATGGAAATTATTGAGAAAGTGAACTAATCAAAACTTTGGTCAGGGTATATCACCTCATAAAAGATTAGAAATGTCTTCTAAGAAATAGAAGTTTAATATGTCACGTTTCAAGCACAATACTGCCACCTAGTGACCACTTTCTTAATGTTTTCCAAACATATTTTAAATTCATAAAACTCTAGCCTTCCAGAACTGATTCCAAATATGAGTTGAATTTAATTCCCATATTCCCCAGCCAACATATCTTACTCAATGTAATTGAGTAAGAGAAATGTTATCATCCGCTTCCTCTTTATTAATAAATATAACATCCACTAAGAATTGACAGATTAGACTGTTTCTCTCTGTTTCTCATTTTTCTAGCTTTAACATGTGGTTATCCCTTGGCAGTATTAGTTCTGAACAGAGCAGCCTACAAGTCCCATAAAATAAAAAAATAATAAAGTGGATTTGTGTCATATGAATTTTGGGGAGTCCTTGTGTATATGTGTGTGTTCACAATTTTACCTTCTATGCACAGTTTTACAACTCATTTTCCTTAATACAAATATACTTTTGAAAATTGTTTCATTGTTATGCAGATTTGTGCAGATTTTTTTCTCCTAATATACCTTTGTTTTCCTTACTCTGGTTGGGGCTCTACACTGCCAAATTTGGACAAACTCCAAGTTTGAAATTTGTATATATGTTTGAAATGAAACTCCATTAGTTTGCATTACAGTTGCAAATCAAATGAAATGATTTGATTATTTGAAATAATAATAATCTCACGTGTTATTTTCAGCAAGATGATCTGCACAAAGCTGTTCAATTAGACACTGTCATATCAGGTGACAGCACAGCTTGGAAGAGTCTGTTCCGAGCAGGTAATTCTGTGCTCGGTAGATTGATGATCTAGTCCTGTCCTCACCAGTGATTTATATAGTCTCCCAGCATTATCCAACTCTCACTGTTCTGATATAACAGAAAAGAGAAACAGCTTTTATGTACCTTAACAATGTTCAGGTGACACTATAAAGATGCTATAAATCTCTAGTAAGGAAGAGCACCAAGACAAACTAATGTTTTTACTTTGGCCTCTTATACATTAACCCTCTGTTCAAAGGATGCATAGATTAATATTAGAAAACAGAACTAAAAAAAGAGTTAGAGCTTCGCACAATTGCTATGATTTAAGTAGAAATAAAATATAATTCACAACAATGGGGAAGAGCTTGGCTCAATATTCTAGTATGGTACCTGCTCAATATCATAGGTTAGACCAGGGGTGTCAAACTCAAGGCCCGGGGGCTGGATCCATCCTGTGGGGTACATAGACCTGGCATGCAGGGCCGCCCTGGAAACAGTGAAGGACCGGCCAGTGATGCTTTTGCCAGTGAAAACAGTCTCCCAAGCTCCGTTTTCACTGAAAGAGGGTTGCAGGAGGCCGTAGCAGCTGAAAACAGAGCTTGGGAGCCCATTTTCACTGGCAGAGCGCTCAGGCTACCACAGGTGCCCCCAGCAGGAGTGACATTGAGCTGGCTACGCCCACCCTGGCCACACCCACCCCAGCCTCCCGAGATCAAACACTACCCTGATGCAACCTTCAATGAAATCGAGTTTGACATTCCTGGGTTAGTCCAACAACAGCTCCCAAGTTTTCTCTTTGTAGCCTCAAAGCCCAGCTGACCACCACCATGTTGAGGGGGAAATAACATTGAAGCCAGTCTTTGCTCTAAAAGCAGCATGTTGCAGTTAAAACCCTCCCCACAACTCATCTCTTAATTTCAACTTTGCCTACATGAGTCATATGATTCCACATTCTCTGGATCTATTAATTGTAAATGTACATATGTACAGTATGTGTATCAGTGGTGAAATCTAATTTTTTTTACTACGGATTCTGTGGGCGTGGCTTGGTGGGGGGTAATGTGACTGGGTGGGTGTGGCCAATTTTTTTTTTAACTTTTAAAACCATTTTTTCTACAACTTCTTCGGCGAAGAGGTTGTAAAAAAATGCTTTCAAAAGGCTCTGATGATCCCAGCTCGGTTGGCTGATCGGCAGAGGTTTTTTAAAAAGCCTCTGCTGATCAGCAACTCAGCTTGGATCGTCAGAGGCATTTAAAAGAAAAAAAGAGTTTTTTTCTTTTAAAAGCCTTTGACGATCCCAGCTGAGCCGCAAGATCATCAGAGGTTTTTTTTTTTTTTTTTTTTTTTTACTTTTAAAAGCATTTTTTGGCCGAAGAGGTTGTAGAAAAAATGCTTTTAAAAGTAAAAAAAAGCCTCTGATGATTGTGCGGCTCAGCTGGGCATGGGGGGGAGCAGGGATTTTTGCTACCGGTTCTCCGAACTACCCGCCTCTATCGCTACTGGATCGAGCGATCCAGCCCGAACCGGGAGCATTTCACACCTGATGTGTGTGTATGTATGTATGTTTGCCACCTTGAGTTATGTATAAAATATTAAAGATGGAATAAATAATCAAATAAAATGCTGCCCTCCTCTTAACTGTGTGACATTCATGGTGAAGCAGGGAATAAGTGGCAGATAATTTTTCTTTGTCTGAAAAGCAGATAAAGAAGACTAATGTGCTGAACAATCATGGGGAGAAAGACTACAAGAAATTTAAACAAGATCGTGAAGGATATGTTCATTATTACAAAGATCAAAATATTTAAAACAACAGCTTTTCATGTAGCAGCATAGCTATGTGGAAGCAGGAGATTGGGAAAGGTGAGACCAAATGATAAATGTCTTAAAATTATGGACTTGGGAACATTTAACAAAAGTACTGCAGATTGAAAGAAGAATTATTCCATCGGTTCTGGATCCAAGACTGACTGTTGCCTTAAACCAGGGGTGGGGAACTATGGCCCCTTTATAACTTGTGGACTTCAACTCTGAGAATTCCTGAGCCAGACTGCCTTAAATAGTTAATCAGGAAGCAGGTACTCCTATAGTTTGCAAGTGATGTGAATAACTAAAGACTGAACAAGATGTCTATGTTTGGCAAGCTTGAGAGAAGTAGAAGGTAATTGATTAGATCAGTTTCTCAATCTTGACAACTTCAAGATGGGTGGACTTCAACTCCAGAATTTCCCAGCCAGCATGCTTAAAGTTGTCAAGCTTGAGAAATACTGGATTAGACTGATGAATTCGGAGATCACTGGAATGTGCTTGAAAAAATTAGAGGTGGGTTATGATTGTGGGTATTGGCTAGATGCAACTATGCCTCAACAGATGCCTCAATCTATTTATGACTCTTGAGGTCCTATTATTGCAGATAAACATGGTTGCTTTCAAGTTTGATGACACTTAACTAAATTGGTAGTCCTTTAACCACTTTAACCACTATATAAACAATATATAAACCACACTGGCTTTATATATTCAATTCAATATTCAATTATACAGAAATCAGATAACATTTTGTATGGATAAGCCAAGCCCATTGTCTAAGAGCACTTCTCCATTTGCACTTTAATTTCTGGAGCATCAAAAAAATCAAGAAGCAAGGCATGACCACATGATCAAACACTACACTTCTTTGTTTTTTTATGCATATGTCATATAAATCTCAAACACACAGTCACATCCACTGTTTTACGTATTTTGACACCACGCACACCAAACACCTTATTTAATTGACTGATACTTCACAGAAATATAACTCCTCAGTTAAGAAGCATTTCCCTCTCATTTCTCCCTTGTGTGTCCAATCACACTTGGCCAATAAAGAACCTATTCTATTCTATTCTATTCTATTCTATTCTATTCTATTCTATTCCATTCCATTCCATTCCATTCCATTCCATTCCATTCCATTCTATTTTCCATCAAGTATGCTGAGACCCAACTCTTGTATGAAACTACTAATTACTGTGGGACAGTTAAAGATGCCACCAGTATAAGTGCAAGGGAATAGCCATTCATACTCTTCACATTTTGGCTTGACAACAAATATGCAGTCTTGAACATGAAGATCTCTAGCAAAAAATTTCTTCAAGTTCAGCTAATGATTCAATTTATTTATTTATTTATTTATTTGTTTGTTTGTTTGTTTGATTTATATGCCATCCTTCTCCAGAGACTCAGGGCGCCTTACAATGCGTTAAGCAATAGCTTTCATACTTTTGTATATACCTGCTTAGTAGGGCTTTCGACCCCCTCCCCCCCCGAAGCGGTGTTCTTTTTATACAAAGTCAGCTTATTGCCCCTACAATCCGGGTCCTCATTTTACCTGCCTCGGAAGGATGGAAGGCTGAGTCAACCTAGAGCCTGGTGAGATTTGAACTTGCAGTAATTGCAGGCAGCTGGCAGTTTAAGTGCTACTTAACAGCACTTTAGTCCGCTGCGCCACCAAGGCTCCTTGGTTGCTAAAGAATTGGACTGCCCTGTCTGACTTTTCTTTTAGGTAAGATTTTTACACTCTGAACATTGTACTTTAGGAAAATAAATAATCTCATGCTAAGTTCTTTCTAGACTGTATCATATTACAGGTAGTCCTCAATTTACAACAGTTCATTTAGTGACCATTTGAAGTTACAGCAGCACTTTTGACCAGTTTTCACACTTACAACCATTGCAGCATCCTCATAGTCACATATTCAAAATTCAGGTGATTGACAACTGACTTATATTTATGACGGTTGCAGTGTCCCAGGGTCATGTGATAACCTTTTGTGATTTTCTGACCAGCAAAGTCAATGGGGAAGCCACTTAGCAACCATGTTACTAATTTAACAACTGCAGTGATTCATTTAACAACTGTGGCAAGAAAGATCGTAAAATGGGGCACTTTCATAAAATTTCACTTAAAAATGCCTTTGGCAATATTTGTCATTAGATGTGACCGGAAGCCATTGTTTAATCAGTTCTTATTGCATTTGGCGACATATATTATGAGGGGTGAGGGGTTGCCTCATGGCCCAAAGTAACTTTGTGGCAGCAGCATCTTCTTTTTAGTGAGTGAGTTGGGCTTCCTCATTTTGCTTGCAGAGTTCATAATCAATTTAATTTTCATATTGCCTGTCCAAAAATGTTCAATTGTAGATTAGTCTTGTATGTTGTCAAAAGAAGGTATTTGTTATCAACATTTAATATTCTTAGAAGTACTTTGTTAGTCTGTCTCCTCCTTCCTTTCATATACCAAGGCCATTGTTCCTATTCACCCAGATGCTAGTTTGCTTTCATTTTTAATATTCAGATATTCTGTGGTTATTAGGTTGCATTCTTGTTGTTGCATCAAAAAGGTTTTGCACTGTTTGGTTTCTATTTTTTCTACATCTGTGATTGGAGAACAGACTCAATTGCCTTAATATTGTTTGGCATGTTTTGGACTTGGTCTGAAATCATTCTAGCATTTGGAAGCTAGATCCAAACATTGTTTTAAACGTATGTGTATTAATACTGATGACTATTCAGTTTCTTCCATGAGTTTCTTGTCCATCAAGGATGATGTGATGCTCCTTTGATGTGAAGTGAACCCTTCTAATTGACTAATTGCCAGAATATTCCTATTCAGTCTTGATATTTCTGGTGCCTTGATTCATGGTTCTGACATTCCACATATTATTACAGCATTTCTTTTCTCTCAGGACACATCAGCAGTTGGACATTATTTCGGTTATAATCCAATCACATTATAAGTACCAGCATTATACATGTTGCTATTTGATTTTTCCCGATAGCTCATTTGATAGCTTTTGAGCTAGACAGTCTCTCTCTCTCTCTCTCCCTCCCTCCCTCCCTCTCTCTCTTTCTCTCTCTCTCTCTCCATGTGCATGTGTTTCTGTTTAAATTTTGTGTTTAAACATTGTGTTTTAACATTTTAAACATTGTAAACATTGTTCTGGAAGTGAATGTCCATTTGTTTTCTTGCTGTTGTCATTTTATTGTCTGGGAGATCCCTTTTAATCCATTCCTTGCTCATTACCTCCTTATCATGGTTGACCTTTTCAAGAGTATCCAATCCCAGAGTTCATACCATTGGAACATGCAAGTCCTCTTCACCACTTGAAAGTAACAATCCATGAAGTGGATTTCTTCAGAATGAATTTATTAAGTTTTGAAATTAGTTACTTAAGATATAGTCATGGCCATCAACTCCTGAGAATTAAAGAATTACTGTATATATTCACAGCTGATATGGCCAACACTACTACTTACCTATAATTGTTATAATTTATCTCAAGAATTAGAGGTAATATTCTCCTAATATCAGTTTCAGAGGAACAAAATTGAAAGGATTCTATTGCAGTGATATTTTGCCTGCAGGCTTCTATAAGCATTTGGTTGCTACAGTGGAAAGTGAATATTGGGCTACATAGATCTTTGATCTAAACATAGCTCTTCTAATATTCTTCTGTAGTTGTTCCAAGCAGGGTGGAAGCAAGATGGTAATTTAAGGAAGATTCCAGAGAGGGCCAAAAGAAGAATTTACAATTCAATCCTATGAATGTTTATTCAAGAGCAGGTTTCTTCTCATTGAATGTGATTCATTTCCAGTAAAAGAATTAAGACATTACATAATAAGATGATAGTTCTAGAGGTAAAAATAAATGAATTGTCAAGTGCCGAACTAAGCATTATTTCAAAGAAGTCTAGATTAAGGAAGAAGGAAAACCCAAGCATGGGAGGAACTTACATATAAGTCAAGAAATCATAGGATCATTAGAAAAGCGACAACTAAAGCTTCCTGTAATAAGATCTATGTTGTGTACTGAAACAGGCAAAAATTGGCTACTGTTCATAGAAAACTGGCATTGATCTGGGCAGAATTCTAGAATGATAGGAAGAAACAAAACATCTGTCTTAGAAATTATGCCTTTCTGGAATCTGTGAACAGAGTCTACAATGAGGAGGCAGTAAAATCATCTCAAGGGAACCAGAATAAATATTTGCTTAGACCAGGGTGTCAAACACAAGGCACGCAGGCCAGATCCAGCCCGCAATGTGGTCAGATCCAGTCCACGGAGCCATCCTGGAAAATATAAGGTGGTGTCCTGCATCACTATCCAATGCAAAGAGGAAACATCGGACCAGCATGGCTTTGGCCTCATCTACCCAATACGAAGAGGAAACAGGCCAATGTGGCTTCGGCCCAGTCTACCCAATGCAAAGAGGAAACATTGGGCCAGTATGTCTTCGGCCTGGTCTACCCAGTGTAAAGAGGAAAGTTTGGGGAGTGGCATCAAGCTGCTCACACCCACCCAGTTAGCCACGCCCAGTGAGTGGCATCAAGCTGGCCATGCCCACTCAGTCAGCCATGCCCACCCAGCCTCCAAGGTCAACCATAGCCCTGATGCGGCCCTCAATGAAATTGAGTTTGACATCCCTGGCTTAGACCATTAAATAAGAAACTGCAAGTATTATCTGACTTGTCCTCCAAATGCGGTGAGCTGCTTAGATCACAATAACTTTTCTCATTCATCAAATTGAAAGATATATTTCCTAATTTTTTTTCCCCTCAAACTAAGACAAATTATAATCATGTTTTCTTTTTATAGTGGCACCTGCTCTTCTTTATACACCTCACATACGTTTTTTCTCCTTAGGTTTCCCTCCTCTTAAGGTAGAGGTAGTTCTCAATTTACAATCATAATTGAGCCCAGAATTTCCATCATATGTCATGATGGTTGCAAGTTGAGGCACTCAGAGAACCAATCCAAGTTTACAACATTTTTGCAGCAGTCATTAAGTGAACATCATGGTTATAAAGTGAATATTTGTCCACAATGGACATTCGTTGCCAAAACATGAAGTAAAGGCCAAAAATTGCAGTCACATGACCACAAGACACTGCAAATCCCTGTAAATGTGAATCACTTGCCAAACACCCAAAATGTGATCACATGACCATGGGGGAGAGGCCCATTCATCAGAATTTTAAATGCAATTGTAAGTACCTTTTTGGGGGTTTGTCATAACTTTGAACAGCTGCTAAACAATTGGTCATAAGCCAAGGACTACCTAGACTTCCATTTGAATGTTCCTTTCAAAGATCTTGACTGTTGCAATTGTAACTTACTTTTGAAAGTAATCCAATTTGCTGGATTTTACCAATTAACCCAATTGGCTGGATTTTACTTATAAGTGAAAAGAGAAATGTACCAGGTACAGAAACTCAGTGAAGATGTTCATGTAAAAATTGTGCACCACAAACCATTTTAGAATACATTAATTTATAAGGTGTTAATGGTCACACAAATTTGATCCATTTGGAATGCTACTTGTACTTCTCTCTTGAAACTATATCCTAGGTGCTGTTCTGAAGCTAAAAATATATGCTGGATTTCAAAGTATGTCACAACGAACTTGGTGGGGGTGTGGGAGGGATAGAAAACAAGCTGCGTGGACAAGCTTAAACAGAGAGAAATGAATGGAGAAACACCAGTAAACAAACAGAAGCCCAAGAATTGCAATTAAACAAATATGCTCTGAAATGTGGCACCCCAAATGCTTTGAACAATTGGTTAACAATTAGCATTAATAACATATTCATCTCAAGAAATCCAAAAGAAAGATTTATCCACAGTTTTCAATATAGGATTATTTAAAATTGTCAGTTTCTTATGGCCATAATGCTCAAATTTAAACTTCCTCCCAAACATTACCCAATATGTTTTGCAACCTTTAATTGTAGAAAAGCAAATTAACTTTGAAAAACTAATAAAAACCATGCCAAAATAGCCTTTTTTATTGTATTTATTAAGTAAAACAACAACAAAAATCAAAATATCAAAATATCAAAAGGACCAAGTAATGGTTTACTAATTTTACTTATAATGACTTTTAAATTTTTATTTCACAAATAGAGGTCACAAATATAAAGCCAGTGATAAAACTGGAAAATCAACAAAATTAAAACCCCAATCTTCACATGAAAGTTGTAATTTAAATAAAGAAATGATGGGATCTCTTCATCTCTTAAAAACTTTCTCAGTGTGTTAACACTCCCACTAAGGTGGATGAATTCAGTTGCAGTGGTGATGAATGAATCATTGGAAGATCTGAAGGACTGGATTAGCGAGAGATCTTCATGAAGAAAATCTGTTTATATGGTTGCTGAAAAACAACACTGATTTGATGGCACATAATTCATCAATTTTCATCAGTATTAATTTGAATTAAATAATTTAAAAGATTTACCTCTAATTTTTCTTTAATGTTGAAATAATAATTCCAATATATTAGAAGAATTTAAATAATGTGCAAAATTCCAATATTTAAAATTTCCATAGAAAATTTAAAACCTTTAGGAAGCTATTGCAATTAATGGAACATGCTGATTAATTACCAAACTGTTCTCCCATATCCATACATTGTAGTAATGAGAATTGGTAGTTATTAATTGTACACAATATGTCATCAGTATATAATAAATATTTCTTTTTGACTTCAACAACTAAAAGCCCAAATGTTTTCAATTTTTCAGTAAGAAAATCAAATTCAAGAGGAAATAGTGTACATTTTGATATCTTCCAAAAATATTTTGATAACTGACAACATAATTCTATTTGTAACTATTCTGACAAATTAGAATATCATGTTTTAATCCAATTAACAAAAATAGGATGAAATCCAAAGTTATTCAATGTAATGTAAACTCTTTCATGTCAAATAAATTTTGTAAGCCATGAAATAACCACTATCAAACACAATTTAATGTATTGTGCAGCTAAATATTAATTAATGATCTTATCTTGTAACTATTCCAAGGCATGATGCTGTTTTATACATTCAGATTACACAGAATGAACTATTAAAGAAAATGCGCTATGATATGATCTTTGTATCAGAATCACTGTTAAATTTTTAGCAAAGAAATTAACTGCAGCAAGATTATTATATGCACTAAGGTAGAAAGATTTGACCAGAACGGACAGATGCATGGTGAAGATGGTGGAACTTGCTGAGATGGCCAAACCAATAGATTTAATTAGATTTAATTAGATTTTTTTTTTCTCTAAGTCCAATTTTAAATCCAGATAGAAAGTTTTCTTTTTTGGGCTTTAGTCCTTTAAATTTAAATTATGATTTTGATGATTAGAATAAAAATAGGTTATAAAATGTAAGTAATGATATAATCATAGAATAAGAGATTAATTTATACTTATAACTAGTGTAAAACAAAATCAATTTTCTTTCTATTTTCTTTCTTTTTTTTCTTTTCTGCACTTTTGGCTTTCATTTTTTCTTATTTCCTTTTTTATCTTCTCATTTTAAATATTAGTTCTTGTTGGTTTTTATCTTTCTTCTTAATTTTTTAATTGCTTATACACACACACATTCCTTATTAAAAAATTAAGAAGAAAGATAAAAACTAACATTATACACATACATGCATGCATGCATGCATGCATGTATGCGTACAGATATTGGTGATACCCCATCTTCCTTGTGCAAAAAAAAAATTTAGCCTAAAGATGTGTGATCAGTTTTCCCCGTGACAATTGATTTTCATCAAAAGACAATATCTTATTCAGGATTTAGGCAAGAAAAACAAAATGCACAGGTACAGTATATGTGGTACCTCGCTCAATAGTAGTAACTGTGAGAGGGATCTTGGAGTCCTAGTGGACAACCATTTAAATATGAGCCAACAGTGTGCAGCAGCTGCCCAAAAAGCCAACACAGTTCTAGGATGCATAAACAGAGGGATAGAATCAAGATCACGTGAAGTGTTAATACCACTTTATAATGCCTTGGTAAGGCCACACTTGGAATACTGCATTCAGTTTTGGTCGCCACAGTGTAAAAAAGATGTGGAGACTCTAGAAAGAGTGCAGAAAAGAGCAACAAAGATGATTAGGGGACTGGAGGCTAAAACATATGAAGAACAGTTGCAGGAACTGGGTATGTCTAGTTTAATGAAAAGAAGGACTAGGGGTGACATGATAGCAGTGTTCCAATATCTTAGGGGCTGCCACAAAGAAGAGGGAGTCAAGCTATTCTCCAAAGGACCTGAGGGTAGGACAAGAAGGAATGGGTGGAAACTAATCAAGGAGAGAAGCAACCTAGAACTAAGGAGAAATTTCCTGACAGTTAGAACAATTAATCAGTGGAACAACTTGCCTCCAGAAGTTGTGAATGCTCCAACACTGGAAGTTTTTAAGATGTTGGATAACCATTTGTCTGAAGTGGTGTAGGGTTTCTGCCTAAGCAGGGGTTGGTCTAGTAGACCTCCAAGGTCCCTTACAACTCTGTTATTCTATTCTATTCCATGTCCCAGGCAGAATTTCATGCTTACAGTAGTAACATTCTAATAACAGTCTATGGCCTTCAGTGGATTGTTTCCTATAAGGAAACAAGTTGGAATGTAAGATGGCTTAAATCCATTTCCAGATTTCCAACCTTTATTTCATTTTGGCCATAGTGACAGCCAGTGTCCATTCTGTCCAGACCAAAGTTAACTTTGTCTTCAAGTAAGTGTATTTTTTTCCTCCCGCCTACCGCCATAATAACACCAACTGCTTTCCCTTCTCTGGGCATGTCTTGTCATGCCTGGTTGAAAAAATGAAGGAGGGAGGGAGCCAGTATTTTATTATTCCTTTGTTGAACCTATTTTTAAAAAATCTGCCAGTTTTTTACAGTTTCAGGGCCAAAAAATAGAATTTTACAGATGTAAACTCTGTGGCAAACATCACAGTAGATCGCTATGAAATATCCAGGGAAGGACAAATATAGGAAATGGGAAGACATATTGGTATGCTAGACTCAACCTTTGTCTGAGACAGAATGAAATCCAGCAGGTGGACCAGGAGAAACAACAGAGGGAAAAATGGAAGCAGTATGCTCCGTCCCATAATTGGGTAGACCAGGTTGCCCTGATAGACCGGTCCCACCGAAGAAAAAAAAAGAGGGAAAAGAACATTTTGATGCCGAACAAGGAAGCTCATGTGGAAGTCACCATCCAGCAGACTCGAGGAAGGTTCAGAACTATGTCATCCATTCTATCTTCGTAAAATGGTGCTTGTGCTCAGTGTAGCTCAGCAACACATTTGAGCTTGAATTTCACAAGTGACCCCAAGCATGTACACACTCTACTGTGCAAGCTAAGATCTCTACAGTAGTGATTACGTATCAAGTCAACATATCGCTTACATCCTGTCAGCTCAAAGGTACATAAAATGTACTGACAAACAGGATACAGACAATGTTCAAAGGAGAAGAAAATTTGCTGAAAATTCTTTAGGTGCTTAGCTATGAGAGGCTCTCTATTAGGTTATATGCGAATGTCCTGTCTTTCAGTGTACATTTTTTTGCTGCTGCAGCTTGCAACCTCCCTGAATTCCTACTTCAATTATCTCTCTGGAAAACCATTGGAAAGAGCTCCTCTGCAGGCACATATTCAGAATAAGAAGTCTATACAACTCATGACACCACAAAGGAAAAGAGATTGTTGGGGAAGGGGAGAGGGATGGAAAAATGCATTCTGTCACTTATAATAATAAAACTATTATTATCACATAATAATAGATTTATTAAGTTCACATAAATAAAACTGAAAAACACTAGCAAAAGAATCTGGAAGCAAATGAAAATCCAGATTATAAAAACAAGCAGGGAAAAAAAATCAGACCCCTGCTTTCTTTTCTTAACTTTTCGTAAAAAATTAAAAATATGAACAAAAGTTAATTTGGTATGACCTGACTATGAATTCATAGATGACAAAGCCCATTTTTCTCTTTTTGTAGAAAAAACAAACATCAAGAGGATTTATCTGCCTATTCAAAAACTAAATGCAAAGCATTACAGCAGTTTCTTGTCTATAAAATGTTGTTGACCCATCATTATTCAATGACTTGTGGATAATTTTTTCTCAGTCATCCAATTAAATATCTCATTAAGAACAGATAGCTAGCCTGGACTTGTCCAGGCTTATACTGGTTGCAGTAACTTTGAAGTTTTTAGTTAATAAAACCAAACACTGCATTTCATTCTGTTTACTCCTTGGCCAGATCCCACTTTTCTTAGCACTAATTCAAATTTACGAATTGCAACATAACTTCTTTCACTATAATGTTCAATAACAATATCCCAATTTTGTATTTTGTGTTTAAACTTTACCCAGGTAGAACCTGTTGGTTTTTCACACGCAGCAGTGTTTTGAAGCAAGGATAAAAGACATTTCTGTTTCCATTGCAGGTTCAAGCCAGCACAGAACCACTACAAATAGGCTGTATATCCCTTCGTAGAAATGTTCTTTCCAAGAAGTGCACGTTTTATTGTCTTTTCAACACTAAACAAAAGCTTAAAATCACAACCTACGCTTCTGAAAACTTGGCTTGCATTATATTGCCCAACATTTTGAAATGGAAAAAGTTGTGATTCCATTCTTCCTTCTCCCTGTTGCTTTTATTGGAATTTCTGGATATTGGAATTACAATATATTAAAACCTTCTGTATTGGATTTCTCATGCCCACTCATCTAAGGAAGTCCAGCTAGAGTTGCTTTAATTCATCTCCTGGACATTTGGGGTTGTGATTTCTCTTGTTTTGAATCTCTGGAATGCACTCCCAAATCTACTTATATATGGCAAAGTATTATGCCAAAAATATCAAGGATTTACATGTCCTGATTATATGAATCAGTGAGCACTCAAATTATTTACATCACCAACAATGAAAATTTGAAATCCATCCTTTGAGTTGTCCAGTAAACTCAAAATAAAATCTTTTCTTGAATCAGTTTTGAATTAAAATCCACTGAAATCAATTTGACATTTTTAAGACTTGCAAACATTACTCTTCCATTATTGGATGTTCCTGTTATTTAATCTATCAGCTACATTGTCCTTAATATCAACTTTAAAAATATTCTTAAATTATTGATACTCATAGGATGTGGGACTAGTTTTAGATGTGAGCTCATCAGAGATTAAAGTACCCCAGGTTTCTTGGAATCAGTCAAACTTCCAGGCTACACTGAGCCTTCAAAACATACTTGAATTGATTATATAGTTATTCATCTGAATTAGTGAGAAATAAATAAGTTTGGAGTCAAGAAAAATGCCTTAAAATAGTAATTACAAAATAATTGATTTGAAGTGTGTATTCTAGATTTCACACATAATTTCCAACAAAACGTATTGCCCCATATCTTTAAGTACTGTAGAGTTAAATACATCAGTCTGATATAGTGATTAAAGCATCAGGCTAGAAACTGGGAGACCGTGAATTCTAGTCCCACCTTAGGCACAGAGCCAGCTGGGTGATCTTTGTCTAGTCTCTTTGTCTCAGCCTTAGGAAAGAATAAGGTGTAAGAGTAAATTGTAAGCCAATTCTGAAAAACGTTGCCAAGCAAACTGCAGGGACTTGTCTAATTTCCAAGAATCAGATATGATTGAATTGGAGGGGAAAATATTCAAGAGCCTCAGTATCAAAATTCAATCTATCACCCAGTCAAGCTCAGACGTGACTTGCTGCTCACTATCTGAGAAATGAAATACTCTAAGACAAAATCAGCAGTTTCTAGGACTTTAATGGAAATAAATAAAACTTCCCAATAAGGCCCACAAATATTGATAATCTACTGAATTTTCATTCCACTTAGATACAGCCATTAAAATATAAACAAAATCCAACTCTTTACATTGTTGTATTGATATATTACAATCTAAGAGAGATAGAAAATGTTATGTCCTTATAAGGACACCCGCTGGGGATTGGCTAATCCTCCGGCGGGAAATTCAAAATGCTGTCTCCCAGACTGCCGGGACCGCTTAAAAGGAGAGCTCCGGCAGCGCAGCTGCCAGTCTTATTCTCACTCCAATAAAGTGCTGAATGGACCATGCTGGTCGTGTCTTCTTTTCCTGTGCCTGATCTAACAGAAAAGGTTTATCCCAGTGAATCTTATAATCCAAACACTTGCAAAAATGCTGAACCACCCATATAAACTCCAAGAATGAAATAAAAGTTGTTTAGAATTATTAAAATATCACCAGTGTATATCACTGATATTCAAAACTGGCCAATGCAATTTCAATAATATCACTAGACTATCAAAAACCAATTGCTAACTGTTCAAAAATAAAATAAAATAAAAAAAGCAGAGAAGAAAATGGATACCATGCTATAACTCAAAGCTATCCGAAATAAATTTGTTTATTACAAATCTTACAAGGGACTGCAAATAATACATTTCCAACCAGCTAATAAAATACTGGGAACCCATATCTACTCATCCCTTGCTTTAAAAAATTAATCTGGACCTTATTGAAAGCTATTTCAGTATCTAAAAATACTAATATTGCAGTGTCCATTCTATCTTGAGCTATATCCAGCATATCTAATAATAAATGTAAATTATATGATGCTTGTCTATTTTTAATAAATCCAGACTGGGACAGGATGAATTATGTATGGTAAAACCTTCTGGAGTTGCCTGGCTAATAAAGCAGTTAATATTACAGTATCAACATTATTTAATGAGATAGATTTTAAAATCACCACTATATTATGCCTCTTAGAAAGGAGCTATTTACCTGACTAAAAGAGATACACCTCTTCTTTAAAATAGTAATTTTGATAAAAAGTACACATACTTACTTATAAAATTAATACAAAAGAAAAAGAATAAAAAGAAAAAATGGAAGGTGCAGAAAAAATAGAAAAAGAAAACATAATATAGTAAAGAAAAAGAAAAGAAATATATAAAGAAATTACTACTCAATTGTGAGCATGTAGGTCAATATTCTGTTACCTTTTCATCTCCAATTAAGACTAAGAAAATTAAGGCTAAGAAAATGTCAGAAACTTTATAAGTATTACATTGTCATTCACTGTGTCATAACACAACATTGTTCCATTGCCTATGAATTCAGACATTTCCAATTCAGTGTTCTTCATATATTTTTCATCAACAATCAACATGACCATTTTTCATGGGTTGAACAATATGGAAGCTATAGTCCAACACAACTTGGAGTGGACTGTTGTGACTTCTTAAAGACCACTTTGCCCTTTCCCCAATAGTAAAGAGCTGGTAAACTGAATTTCTATTATATAATATTAATGTGAGATAAGCTCTGCTCTTTCCTCCTTCTTTTCTTTTTTCCCCACATTTTCAAAAGAAACAGTATCTTCCTTTTTTTTTTTTTCACATTTGTTCACTTCCTGTTCAATGATGCTTAACATCATTTGGAGTCATCGTTAAAAAACTGTTGGTATTGCTTAAAATACAGCCACTTCCTGTTACTTCTTGCAGAAGAAACTCAGTGGCTTATTTTTGACTTATTGTCTTATTTCATTACAACAACAACAAAAAGTAACAAAAACCAGAAAACTGAAGACTTCCTGCCTTCAAACTTAGCAACGCCCCTTTTAAAATCAGCCTCAGCTATTCAGAAATATAAATGCAAATACAATTGTGATTGTAGCAAGAATAGTAGTTGGTGAATGTGGGTGTGTGTATTTGTGTGTGTGTGTGTGTGTGTGTGTGTGTGTGTGTGTGTGTGTGTGTGTGTGTAAGAAGCTCCATCAGTAAATGAAATTTGCTCCTGATCCAGGGTCCTACTACCATATGTGGTGGGAGTGCTCAAAAGCAAAAAGTTTTTGGCAGCAAATAAGGAGCTGGTTAGAAGAGATGTTAATGTTAAAAATAGAAGTCAAGCCGGAATTTTTCTTACTGGGCATGACAGATGGCAAATATGACAAAAATGTAACCTATTTAATATTGCATATACCTACCGCAGCAAGACTAGCATTTGCTCAAAAATGGAAGTGTAAAGAAATACCCTCAGAAGAAGAAGTAATACACAAAATTTACAGCTGTGCAGAGATGGACAGACTTACTTTAGAACTCAAAGACAAAAGTGAATCAACATACTATGAAGTCTGGAATAAATTTTATAATGGGTTAGATAAGAGGAAGAATGCCAAAAACAAGGGATAATGAATGTCTGGAAATATCAATGTATATCAATATATCAAGGTATATTGAATTTGTGAATGTAATATAGGTTTATTAAATATGTGTATAGCTGTTTAGGAAGTAAAATACTGTATACTTGATATATAATGAAATAGGAGATATATAAATTTGTATATAGATTAAGGAATATATTACTTGTTAACCTGAATTTGACGCAAATGTTAGAAACCAGAGCAATGTCCATTGTTTTACTTTTAAAACTAATAAAATATTAAAAAAAGAAAAAAGAAAGACATTTGCTCCTGCCCAGTGGTGGGTTCCGCCCGGTTCCGCCCGGT
This sequence comes from Pituophis catenifer annectens, assembly GCF_029215685.1. NCBI lineage: Eukaryota > Metazoa > Chordata > Lepidosauria > Squamata > Colubridae > Pituophis > Pituophis catenifer. The sequence continues at coordinate 317,275,876 of NW_027256881.1, read as the reverse complement.
TCTGCCAAGCCGGTAGCAGTGACGACACCAAACTGGTTTTGCCCCCTATCCTCCTACCCCCCTCCTGCGCCCCCCGCCCCTCCCCGCATTATTCTTACTTTTTATTTGGCCCTACCCCCAATCTATTGCTGCCTCCTGAGTCCCAGCAGGAGACTCAAAAGAAGTCTGAGAAGGACTTCTTCTAGAAGGAAAAAAGCTGTTTAAACTCTTGCCATGGGGCTTCAAAGGGCTGCCCTACAGCTGATCAGTGTTAAAAGGCAGAGTGCTGGTAGACCGGTGCCTGCAAAAATAAATGGGTAGACCAGTGCTTGCAAAAATAAATGAGTAAACCAGTGCCTGCAAAAATAAATGGGTGGACTGGTACAGCTCTGCAAGTAGTTAAAAGCCTGGTAGACCAGTACCTCTGCTAAGCCGCCCCAAGTCTCCGGAGAGGGGCGGCATATAAATTTAATAAATAAATAAATAAATCCTAAAGAATTGTCACATGACCCTCAAGCCACGCCCATAAAATAAGCCACACCCAGAAAACCAGTAGTAAAAAAATTTAGAACCCACCTGCTCCTGCCCATACTGGCATTGGCCTCTTAAAACTATTTTAATAAAGAAATGATATTGTTGGAATGGCCCGGCCATGTTTCTAACAAATATATTCATCTGGTCTCCTATAATGGAATTTATATTACATTTCAATTACACAGAGTGTGTGAGAGAGACAGAGGGAGAGGGAGACAGATTTTCCATAAAAGGAGTCACTTAAACTGGAGAAGGGATGTGTTACACTGAAGTAGAAACTGATTTACAGCCAGTGGAGACAAAGATATGTTGAAAAAAGGATGGGGTTGCAATTCCTCTTTTTAGACTTATGTGAATGAAAATGTGCATGTATTGGATATAGCAGCCAGGTATATCATTGCATATAATGTATCATGTAAGTTACAAAGACTTCTATTCACTTCCCAGCCTTTTTTTATGGTTATCAGCATTCTTCAATCTTGTAAATGTTTTATGTCTATATGTGCTTAGAGAATAGTGTACTGTCTGGGTGGATTTGTTTATATCTTAAGTTCCCAATTTCTACATCTGTTATCCAACCATTGATAAAATAAGTCCCAAGTTCAAAAGTATTCTGTGTCCAATATTTTTTTAATTAGAACTTCTTCCATAGGTGTTTCCTCGCTTTTCCAATATTGTGCAAATACAATTCTTGCCGCTGTTAAAACATGTAATATCAAATATACATTCCCTTTATCATATTGTTCTAGTATTGTGCCTAACAAAAATAGTTCTGGCTTAAAATTTATATACTGTCTTGTATATAACATTTTTTCTAACATATGCATTTTCACCCAAAATTATTTTGCTTTTGGCCACATCCACCACAAGTGGTAATATGTGCCCAGTTTTTTATTACATTTCCAACATTTCGTGGACATATTTTTAGGCATTTTTGCTAGTCTCGCTGGTGGTAAGTGTCACCTATAAAACATTTTATACAAATTTTCTTTATAAGTGGTTGCCATCATCAATTTATAGTTTCTTTCCCAGAATTTTTGCCAGTTATCTAGTTCTATATTATATATATAAAAAAAAAAATGCCCATACTATCATTGTCTCTTTCACCTGTTCATCTTCCATTTTTAGGCTTAGAAAAAAGTTACATAATTTCTTAATTAACTTTTCATCTACTATTAACAGTATTTTGTCAAATGTTGTTTGCTCTTTATAAAAGCCATATATCTTGGCATCTTTATCGTACCTCAATTGCATTGGCATTTGTGGCCACCATGATAAATCAACACCCTGTTCTTGTAGTTCTTGTTTGATTTTTTGTTTCCCTTCTGCATTTAAAATATCTTTATATGTTAAAAACTTTTCAAAATTTTCTAGATTAGGGTGAACAAATGCGTCCATTGTTGAAAGCCATCCTGGTATTTTCATAAATATTTTAGCTTTTACTTTTTTCCATATTAAAAATAGCGCATTTCTTACATAGTGATTTTGGAAATATCTATGAATTTTATTGTTATCATACCATAAAAAAGCATGCCAACCTAGTTGAAAATCATGACCTTCTAAATATTTTGTGTCTGAGAGTTATCCATTCTTTCACCCACGTTAATACACATGCTTGATAATATAGCTCCCAATCTGGTAGTACAAAACCTCCATTATTTTTAGAGTCTTGCAAAATTTTCAATATAATTCTAGCTAACGGCCTAGAAAATGGCTGGAAAATGTCCAGAAAACAGCCGGAACGCGACCTGAAAATGGCCCAGAAAACAGCTAGAAAAATGGCCAGAAAATGGCCTGGAAAACGGTCCAGAAAATGCCCCAGAAAATGGCCTGAACACGGCCTGGAAAATGGCTGGAAAACGGCCTGAAAATGGCTGAAAAATGGGCAGGGGTGGGGCCAGCCAATGGTGGGATTAGCCCCAACTAAAGGGTAGGATTCACCCAACCTGGCTGAATCCTACCTCTGCCTTTAAGGCAAGTGGCCGGGAGACGGGGCTGAATGTGATGAGTGATGTCACCCACCCAGTCACATGACCAACTGGCCACACCTACCCAGCCAGAGAACCAGTTGTTAAATTATTCAAATCCCACCACTGTTCATATTTGCTGAAAAGCCAGAAACTCACACTACAATGATTTCAGGGGTTCATTTTGAAACGCTTTGTATGTTCAGATTTGTAGAAAATGACTGAGCTCCGCTTAGCTCAGTGAGCTAAGTGAGCTGAGCTGAGCTAAGAAAGAGGCCAAGTAAAGTTTATCTGGCCCAGTTTATTTGGAGCCATTAAAAAAGCAGTTCTTACTTTGAACTTTAGGTTCAGCAATGAACTCAGAGTCATACCTGTCAGACAAAAATAGTATTAACTGACTCACAGGATGCTTACAGTGCATTCAGCACAAATACTGTTTCTGAGAAATGTTCACTATATTTTGTTCACTATTAATTCAATGTGGAATACAGATTGTTGATAGTTAATCTCCTATGAAAAGTTGCCCTCCTTTGGAATTTTTATTCTGCTAGAAATACTGTTTGGTTTTACTATTTTCAAAAGATTATCTGTTCTCTCTCAGTCTAATAACTGGGTAAATACACACAGTATACACCTGATGTTTAACAGTAGATATACAATCACACTCACATACTCTGCAGCTAAAAGGGAGGATTTTTTAAAAAAATGCATTCATACCCTGTTGCATTTTGAACCAGGGTGTAAGGATAAATGCTTGGCATTTATTCTAATGAGGACAAACAAACATTAAAAACACAGAGGCCCCAGGTCAATCAGGACTAACATGCTCCACTCCATTTGTTTTATGGCACTTTCTCTGATTGTTTTGCAACCCAGAGTTCAGCTGGTGTGGAGTCATGTAGCTTAGCAACTTGCAATAAACATAGTGAAACTTCCCCAAATGATTTTCATACCTAATTGAGAATAAATGAGAAACTGTGACTAGAAACTTTGAAGAAGAGAAAGAAAAGGAAAAGAAAGAGTCATCTTTCGGTGTTTAAAAAGAGTTACCGTAAATTCATGAATTGAGCAGCCCCTCTCAACCAATCTTCAAAAGCATTCATTTCTGAAGTTTATTAAATTTATACCCTATCTTCCCCCAGGTGTTCAAGGTGGCATATAGTCCAACCTATTAAAAGCAGTACCATAAAATAGATTAGGAATAAAGGTAAAGGTAACAGTTTCCTCTTTCCAGTCCTGTCTGACTCTAGATGGGGTGCTTATCTCCATTTCTTAGCCAAGGGAGCCAGTGTTATCCGAAGGCACTTCCAAGGTCATGTGTCCAGGGTGACTATACACCAAGGAACACTGTAAACTTCCCACCGAAGTGATACCTATTTATCAGTTGCATTTGTATGTTTTCGAATTGCTAGGTGAGCAGGAGCTGGAGCAGGTAACAGGCGCTCTCCCCATCATGCAGCACTTGGGTCTTGAACCTGGGCTGTCGACTTTCTAGCCGAAAAGCCCAAGTCTTATCCGCTGTGCCATCACGCCCCTAGATTAGAAATACAAGTCAAAATAGGCAAGAAAATGATAAGGTTTGCCTCCAGAGGTTGTGAATGCTCCGTCACTGGATGTTTTGAAGAAGGCATTGGACAATCATTTGTCTGGAATGGTATGAGGTCTGCTTCAGCAGAGGGCTGGACTAGAAAACTTCCAAGGTCCCTTCAAACTCTGTTATTCTGTGTAGTGAAAGATAGACAGCAAAAAAAAATTCACCCAATTCCCTGATATTATAAGAGTTACCCTTTCTTTATTTTGTGTACCAGCCCTTTAAAAGAGGGTCTGGCTAATGATGAAATATGGCAGCACAGTGAAAGGCAGTGAAAGAAACAAGATAGAAGACACCAAGTCTTGAGCAAAAAAGAGGCAGGAAGAAGTTTGTAAAAGGGCTGAAAGTTCAAGAACAGAACAGATACATGGAAGGCCACAGCGGTCCCTCACCTGAACAGCAAATAGGCACCTACAGGAAGAGCTACCAGCACTTGTAGTAACACCAGTGGCCTTGTAAACAACTTTAGAGACTCTTCAGGGGAAGAGTCTTCTAGAGCAGCGGAAAGTGTAAAACAGGAAGACTCAGGAAGCCTGAAATGCCAGCTGCCTGTTGTTGTAAAGATCTCAAAAGAAGGAAGTCCTGAGCAAAGTTAGACATCAGCTTTCAAGAAAGTTAAATATCCAGTAGCTGCAACCTTCAAGGAGCAAGCAATGTCCTATGTCTCCACCCAATACCAAGTGAGTGTGGAACAAAGTGGGCCCTGGATGTAAACCAGATGGATGGGTTTATTTTATTTATTCATCGCATTCTTATATGACCCATCTAACCTGAGTGACTTTGGGCAACTTACAATAAACAAATATTTATACATGAATTTATACTGCACAATGTGGTTTTTTTTAAAAAAATAAAAATAAATAAAGATGGCAGCAATGGTGCAAACTTTTCTGTCTTTCAGGTACATCCCACATGCAGATACCCTTCTGTATGGATTTACTGATTTATGGGAAAAAAATAATGCTATATTCAGCACACCATACAAGAGTAAGTAGATAGACTATAGAAAATTTAAGTCATGTAGAATTGAATTCTTCTTTTTCTTGTGCCATATCTGTCATTGGACATTGGTGATCATGTTGGTGATCCTATTTTTATCAACAGCCACACAAAAAAGTGCTGTTGAGTTTTGTTCAAACCAGTCCCTTAGATTTTGACGCCATTATGTTCTTTTTCTGCCTGGACCTCGTTTGCCTTCAATCTTTCCTTGGAGGATTAAGTGAAGTATGTCGTATTTTTCTGGGTGCCGCATCACATGTCCAAAATATTCTAACTTTTGCTTTTTTATGGTTTTGATGATTTCCCTTGGCTTTCCCAGGCGGTTTATCACCTCCTCATTTCTGACTTTGTCAACCCAACTTATACATAATGGCCACCTGTAAATCCACCTTTCAAATGCTTCTAATCTCTTCAAGTGGCTTTCTGTCAGAGACCAAATTGAATAATGAACTTAAATAGAATACTGTAAACATAATTCCTGGGAATAAGTACCCAAATCTAAGACTTTGTACTATTTATTTATTTAATTCAAGTTTAAGACTTCCTGACTTCACAAATATTCTCGGTAGTTTAAAATTGAAAGAGAATGGAAAAAAATTATCAAAGAAAAGGAATACAATTAACCAGAAGACCAACATGGAACACAAAAAACCCTCAAAAGATCCAAAATCAAAGGGGCTCAAGCACCATCTTATTCCAAGGTCTATGAGAACAACCAAGTTATTAATTGTTTGTGAAATGTCAATAAGATGACAGCAGTAGGGATCTCTGTAAGGACAGCAACCTAGAATGGAGGATTCATCACCAAAAATACAAATACATTTTGGTGTTGAAGTTTCCTTTTGTAACAAAATCCTTCTGAAGAGAATTGTTCAACCTCTTATCTGGTTTTGATAAGACCAAACATGGATGACACCCTCTCCTCTGATTTTTTTTTATTTCTTTATCCCTTCCTCTATTTCTTTCTTCACAACAACAGTACTGGAGGTATATTAGGCTGAGAGAAAGTAAGTGGTTCAAAGCCATTAAGTGGGCTCCCAAGAATTTAAATCCAGTACCTTATCTACCACACCACAGTTGTGCATTTCCATCACTACCACTCATACCGGGGTTTTTTCTTTGTCAAATAGAAAGCAACCCTTCATTCACTCTTCACTATTTGGAGAGAGAGAAAAAAAATCATTTTCCTGTTGAATAATTATAGTAGTCTTCTGAGCTGAAAAACAAGACGTTGCGTGTTTGATTTTTAAAAAGTCCTAAAATGTTATTTCTGAGAATTCTGACTACAGAATTATGGTTTATAGAAAAAGGTACTAATTCACAAAACACTTCTTTCTTCTTTTAGTGCCTTCCTAGCAGTATGACACACCATAAAGGAGGACTTTTAAATGTCCCATGATGGACTTTCCCTCTATTGGTGTAAGGATTCCAAATCTATTTGAATCTGGAGGGGTGAGCAAACTATTTTTAAGGGGAAGTGAAAATATTGAGAAGTTTTTCAGTGAATTATAACTGTCTGCTATCCAACAATTTATCTTGGTCTGTCATGATGAGTGTTTACATTGCCATAATGTAAATGTTTTCTGATGGAACATCTATAGGAGACCACAGGTACCACTGCTCTTCTCAAAATGCTGAAGGCAGCTCTATCCTGCATCACAAGCTCTGCTTCTTTCCTATGTGCATGCAGTCCCACACTGCACATACATACAACACAATGTAGGTTTCACATTTGACCTCCCTTGATCCCACTACAGATAGTTTTATTTTAGGTGCTGGTTCCAGGAATGCAAAACTTAAAAAAAAGAGAGAAACAAATCAAAAAGAAAGTTTGATGATGATATAGAAAAGCCTTAACAGCAATATAGAACTTCCACCTTCAGAATCTATCAATAAAGGTTTGATAATTTTAATCTGTTTCACTGAAGGCTGGGAAGATGCTAGCGATGGACAATAAGGAAAGCAATGCATTTAACATGCTTGGCAGGTAACAATGACAAATTATTATGATTGGTCACATAGTCAACCAAATGTTTAAACTGGATGTTTGGCATTATTATCCACCTATTCAGTTTTTCCCAAGGACCCAAGTTAGGCAGATGTTGTCGTTTAATGGTGTTAAATGCTGCAGGGTATAAGCCGTTCCAAGTAATGCCGTCTTTTGCAATTGAGTAATGGGGATTTTGTCAATGCTAATGGTGCTCCAGTTGTTTGGGGATTGCACCAAGTGACATATTACTATTGGTACTTTTGGTATTACTATTGACAAGGAGTTGAATGTCTTCTTGTGATCAATCTAAGCCACATTCAGGTCAGTCTTCTTTCTCTTGCAGTTTTTCAAAATCACCTCATCAATTAGGAGCTGATCTTTTGTTTGGGCAGTTGCTTCAGCAGTTTCTGTTCAGGTGGCAGGAGCTTGTTTTCAACTAGATGCTGTTGGACTGCATTTAATTAGCAATTTGAAAGTTGTTGGTAAGCAGGTAATTGACTTGTAATTGCCTGGTGCTGTCCCTTTTGCTGGAGCTTTTATTGTCAAATAGCTTTTGCCAGATGTTAACCAATCTTCAATTTCACCTCCTTACTGAATGCTATTAAACTGCTTTGCAACAAGTCAGATGTTTCAACCAAAAACCATGCAGTTCATCTTCACCAAGTACTGACCCAGAACTGCACTGTTTATTCTTTATCAAGTGTTTTCTCATTTATTGATGGATTAGGAATGATTCTGCCTATAGTTCTAATTCTACTGAAATTTAAGATTTTGACTATTGTGTGTAATTTGAGCTTCCTATCTGCTGATTTTAGCTATAGCTGTTGTTTGCTGCTGTATTATCTCCAGTGACTCCTTGATCTTCCTTGTTTCTAGGTGATATTTCTTCATTAGGTACTCTTTGGTCTTGTTCTTCAGCTTATTTTCTTTCATCTGTTCTAGCTTGTTTGCATCTAATCTTAACATGCTGGTTTTATTTTCCATCCAGATCTTCTATTTTGATGGCACACAGTTTGGCTCTTTTTCTTCTTAGTTGATTTTGCATCCCGGCATTCATTTCATTTCATTTATTGGATTTATATACCGCCCTACTCCCGAAGGACTCAGGGCGGTGAACAGCCACAGAATAAAACACATAAATACAAAATTCAAAAACAGAATAAAACCAAATTAAACAATTTGGCCGAGACAAATTTAAAACACCCAATAATTTTAAAAACAAATTAAAATTTACATTTTAAAGGGGAAAGATTTAGGCCAGGCCGGCTTGATGGAATAAAAAAGTCTTGAGAGCGCGACGGAAGGTGCGCAGATCCGGGATCCTCCGTATCTCCGGGGAGAGCTCATTCCAGATAGTAGGTGCCCCCACAGAGAAGGCTCTTCCCCTGGGGGCCACCAGTCGATATTGTTTGGCCGACAGCACACGGAGGAGCCCCTCTTTATGAGAGCGTACCAGCCGGTGGGAGGCTATTGGTGGTAGAAGAAGGTCCCGTAAATTCAGGTTTAACTGCAGCTGTGCTGTACATTAGTTGGTTTTTCTTCCTATAGTGAGCTGATGCTTATGTTTGAAATTACTGTCTTGGCATATTTTAAAACAGGTCGTTCTATACTTACAACAGTTCGTTTAGTGAGCATTCGAAGTTACAACAGCACTGACATGACCATTTTTCATACTTATGACCACTGCAACATCCCTATGGTCACGTGATCAAAATTTAGACTCTTGCCAACTGACTCATATTTATGACAGTTGCAGTGTCCAAGGATTATGTGATCACCTTTTGTAACCTTCCGTCAAGCAGTCAATCGGGAAACCAGATTCACTTAACAACCATGTTACTAACTTAACAACTACAGTGACTCACTTAACAACTGAGGCAAGAAAGGTCATTAAATGGGACAAAACTCAATAAATGTTTCACTTAGCAATAGAAATTTTGGGCTCAATGGTGGTCATAAGTCAAGGTCTAGTAGTAGTGCTAGCTGTTTCTTCGTAAGCTTTAGTGCAGACAGCCTTGTTTTTTACATTCGGCTCAGTTATTCTTTGTTTCAGTTCCTTTTTTGTTTTACTTAGAAGGCTTTATTCTTTCTGAGAAGAAGGCAGAGGGGAGAGTGTCTGGTGTGGGAATGAAAATATAATTATTACGATTATGATGTGATGTCTCGCTGCCTGGAGGCCGTGCGGTCTGGATGGGGAGGAACAGGCTCAGACTCAACCCGTCCAAGACCGAGTGGCTGTGGCTGCCGGCGTCCCGATATAGTCAGCAGGTGCCATCGCTGACTATTGGGGTGAATCTTTGCCCCCCACGGAGAGGGCTCGCAATCTGGGTGTCCTCCTGGACGCACGGCTGTCTTTAGAAGAGCACATGACGGCCGTGGCCAGGGGGGCCTTTTATCAGGTTCGCCTGATCCGCCAGTTGCAGCCCTTTCTGGACCGGGACGCCTTGCGCACGGTCACTCATGCCCTTGTCACCTCCCGGCTGGAGTATTGTAATGCTCTCTACATGGGGCTCCCCTTGAAGAGCACTCGGAGGCTCCAACTGGTCCAGAATGCGGCCGCGCGGGTGGTTATGGGAGCAACCCATTGTGCCTGCATGACATCCCTCCTGCGCAAGCTGCACTGGCTCCCAGTGGTCTTCCGGGTGCGATTCAAGGTGTTGGTTACCACCTTTAAAGCGCTCCATGGCATAGGACCCAGGTACCTTCGAGACCGTCTTCTGCCACCAATAGCCTCCCACCGACCAGTCCGCTCCCACAGAGAGGGTCTCCTCAGGGTGCCATCAGCCAAGTTATGTCGGCTGGCGACACCCAGGGGGAGGGCCTTCTCTGTGGGAGCCCCAGCCCTGTGGAATGAACTGCCCCCGGAAATACGTAAGATCTCCAACCTCCAGGTGTTTCGTTGCGCATTGAAGACCCTGTTGTTCCGCCAGGCCGGGCTATCAACATAATAATTTTAATTGGAGTATTTTAAATTTTTGGGGTTTTAATCCGGCCAAATTTATTTAATTATTTTAATTTTTAATCATTGTTGTGTCTTGTGTTTTTAAATTGGCTGTACACTGCCTTGAGTCCTTCGGGAGAAGAGCGGTATAGAAATAAAATTATTATTATTATTATTATTATTATTATTATTATTATTATTATTATTATTAACTTGTATTTTTGGATTTTAAGTGTTAATAAAGGTTTTTCAAAAAAGAAAAAAGAAAATGAAAGAAAATGCTTGCTTGCTTGCTTGATCACTGATTCACGGAGTTTGCCATTACAATCTAAGCTATTTTGGCAAGGCTTCGATTTCTTTGCTCTGTCTAGACTAGTGGTGGGTTTCAAAAATTTTACTACTGGTTCTGTGGGTGTGGCTCCATGGGCATGGCATGGCATGGCTTGGTGGGTGTGGCTTGGTGGGCGAGGCAGGGGAAGGATACTGTAAAATCTCCATTCCCTCCCCACTTCAGGGGAAGGTTACTGCAAAATTCCCATTTCCTCCTGGTCAGCTGGGACTTAGGAGGCAGAGAATAGATGGGGGTGGGGCCAGTCAGAATTTTTACTACCAGTTCTCTGAACTACTCAAAATTTCTGCTACCAGTTCTACAGGCTGAAACCCACCTCTGGTCTAGACCCTTGCAGTTCTTCCAATTCTACTTTAGTGAACACTTTATTTCTTATTATAAATCAAAATTGATCTGTTAGCCTCTGTTCTGTTATTTCTGGATGTTGTTCTTTCCAGAACCAGCAAATTCTTTTCAGATATCTTCTTTTCATTGGATTGGATTTGCAATAACAGTTCATTATTTCTTTGCTTTCAGTCTTCATATACTGTATGTGTAAAAGGTAAATAACCTTTTTTCCAGTGATCCTGCAGTTGCTCAGCCAATAGTCCTAAGTTCTGTAGCCTATTTGTTACCAGATGTCCAGGAAATCCAACACCTACCACGGTCCTTGTTGACACCGATGACGACTGATCCTATAAGAATTTCTGTAAATTGTGTCTCACCAATTTATGGTGTTTATGGGAAAGTTTATGGGAAAGGCATTCTTTATCTGGCTTCTCTGATGAGACTTGTTCAGTATGGTTGAAACTCTGACATACAGTAGCTCTCATCTTCCTCAGAGCACACAAGCCCCATATTATAATTATTATTATTTTGGATTGTCACACAGTCAGCCAGATATTCAGATTGGATTTGGCATTTTTGTCCGCCTATCGAGGCCTTCCCAAAGGCCTTATTATTACCAATATTACATTAGATCAAAAAAAATGCAGGATTTTGTAGCATGGTAGAACAAGTAGAACAAGTTCGTAGCTGTAACTAAGGGCTGCAATGATGGAAAATAGTGGGACCAGAAAGCCACTTAGGATGACATCTTGTTTTGACCTTTTCATTAAATGTTACAAACAGAATAGGGAAGTATGTATCATTATAAAAGTAATATTCAAAGTTATCAGGTTTTTTTCGTTTCCTAAAGATCTGCTTTAAAAATTTACTTTGATCTGATGTAACCGAAAATGACATCTGGTGTTTCAAGATGTTATCACAGAAGTGACATAACTTGTATGGCATCCATCAGCTGAGTTATGACATCCTGAAACCATTTGCCATTTGGTGCCATTTGTTTTCCCCACTTGCTCTCCTCCCACTGCAGATGCCTATGAAGAAAGGGAGAAGGAAGGAAACACAATGGGAGAGAAAAACAAAGAAGAGCAGGTGTAAGAACCCATCGTTCACAAGTCATGTTGAGTCCCCAACAAAATTTCAGTGATCTTGGAAATATCCAAGTATGCTCTCTAAATTCAGAGAGGTGCCTTTACCACCTCTCTGAATTTCCTTACTAACTTGCATTGACAAAACCAGAAGATTTCTATTGAAATCTCTGCAATCCAGAACCTACAGCATGCTCAGTTTCACTGGCTAAAACTCTTGAGTACAGTCTTTGATTTACAATTTGAAAATTTGAGCCCAAATTTTCTGTTGCTAAGCAAGATAGTTGTGTGTTTTGCCCCATTTCTTGCCACAGTTGTTAAGTGAATCCCTGCAGTTGTTAGGTTAGTAACACAGTTATTAAATGAATCTGGTTCGCCACTGACTTTGCAAAAGATGACTACATGACCCAGACTAACAGAATAACAGAGTTGGAAGGGACCCTAGAGGTCTTCTAGTCCAACCCCCTGCTCAGACAGGAAACCCTATACCAGGGTGTCAAACTCAAGGCCCTGGGGCCCGAATGAAGCCATGGGGTGCTTAGACCTGGCCTACAGGGCTGCCCTGGAAACAGCAAAGGACTGGCCCGCAGTGCCTCTGCCAGTGAAAACGGAGCTCAGGACGGCTGAGCCCAAGCTCCGTTTTCACTGGCAGAGGGTTGGATGAGGCTGTCGCAGACAAAAATGGAGCTCAGAAGCCTGTTTTCACTGGCAGAGCGCTTGGGCCGCCACAGGCACCCCCAACAGGAGTGACATTGAGCTGGCCACGTTCACCCTGGCCACATCCAACCTGCACCCCCCACCAAGGTCAAACACAATGCTGATGCTGCCCTCAATGAAATCAAGTTTGATGCCCTATACCATTTCAGACAAATAGTTGTCCAATCCCTTCTTAAAAACCTCCAGCTTTGGAGCACCCACAACTTCTGGAGGCAAGTTTAAGACTTTAACACTTTAAGACTTGTGGCTGGCTGAGGAATTCAATCAATCAATCAATCAATCAATCAGAATAGCGTTCCCTTCCAACTCTATTAATCTGTAAATCCCCCCTAGTCCTTCTTTTCTCTAGACTAGCCAAACCTAAATCCTGCAACTGCTCTTTATATGTTTTAGTCTCCAGGCCTTTAATCATCTTAGTTGCTCTTCTTTGCACGCTTTCCAAAATCTCAACATCTTTTTTGTAATGTACTGACCAAAACTGGATGCAGTATTCCAGCTATGACTTTACTAAGTCTTATAAAGTGGTACTAATACTTCATGTGATTTTGATTCTATGCCTTTGTTTATTCAATGAAGAATTATATTAGCTTTTTTTGGCTGCTGCCGCACACTGTTCTCCCATATTTAAGTAATTGTCCACTAGGACTCCTAAGTCCCTTTCACTGTTAGTGTTTTTGAGCCAAATTTTGCCTAATCTGTACTTGTACCTTTGGTTTTTCCTGTCTAAGGATAAAATCTTGCTTTTGTCCACATTAAATTTCATTTTGTTGGATAGGCCTATTGTTCAAATCTGTCAAGATCTTTTTGGATCCTGAGCTTGTCTTCTGGGGTGTTGGCTATTACTGGCAGCTTAGTGTCATGAGTTTCCCTTCTATTCCCTCATCTAAGTCATTTATGAAGATATTCAAGAGTACTGGGTCTAAGATGGAACTTGTGGTACCCCACTGCTTACTTCCTCCATGTAAGTGTAGTACCATTCAGGACGACTCGTTGAGTACGGTTTGTCAGCCAGTTATAAATCCATCTGGTGGTGATGCTGTCTATACCACATTTTACTAGCTTACCAAAAAGTAGGTTGTGGTCTACTTTGTCAAATGCCTTGCTGAAAACTAAGTATATTATGTCCACGCTCTAAGGTAAAGGTAAAGGTTCCCCTTGCGCATATGTGCTAGTCGTTCCCGACTCTAGGGAGTGGTGCTCATCTCCATTTAAAAGCTGAAGATGTCTCTGTGGCCGGCATGACTAAATGCCAAAGGCGCACAGAATGCTGTTACTTTCTCACCAAAGATGGTCCCTATTTTTCTACTTGCATTTTTTTTTACTTGCTTTCAAACTGCTAGGTTGACAAAACCTTGCAATCGACATGCTCAGCATCTTAGCCACTGAGCCACCGTATCCCACACTCTACTAATCTACTAATTTATTCACTTTGTCAAAGAATGAAATAAGATTGGTTTGGCATGATCTGTTTTTAACAAACCCATGCTGGCTTTTAGTTATAACTTTATTTCTAGACATTCACAGATTTGTTTTTTGTTTTTATTATTTTTTCCAGTATCTTCCCAGGTATTGAAGTTAGGCTGATTAGTCTGTAGATTCCTGGGCCTGTTTTGTCTGACCCCTGCACCCCCCACCCCCAGGATACTGCAGCCATTATAAATATGATTTATAGCGTCTGAATTTTGATTATGTAACCATAGGGATGTTGCAATGTCATGTGAAAAACTGGCATAAGTCACTTTTTTCAATGTCATTGTAACTTTGAACAGTCACTAAATAAACTGTTGTAAATAGAGGACTACCTGTAAATATATCTACTTAGGTTAAATGTTAATAGAAGAGGATATATGTAGCTCAGGGTTGAATTGGGGAGTCCTGGGTGCTCTCTGAGTGCTCTCTATTTGCTTGCACACGATTTATTTTTACCTGACTAGATAGTATCTTCAGACCATAAGGTCAATCATTATTTGGATTTGGAAGAAAACCCTTAGACCACGTGTAAGCATAGCACCTCTCTGGTATTCAATCCTTTTTTTATAAAAAAAAAAAAATCCCAAATGAGCCTTTTAAAACAGCACGTCTGCTTTAAAAATTGCATCAACGTTAATGAATCATTTCCCCTCTGGTATCTGCCCATTTATCTATATTTCACATTCTTCTAATTTCTTAACCCAAATGAGAGAGGTTGAAGGACAAATAGGCAAAGCAGCAGTGCCAAGATTGGTGGCTGATTGGAGAAGTTAACTGAAAAAAAAACCCTTGTGGTTATCATCATCCTGAAGTATTTCTACACATGTGGTAAATTCAGAAGGCATAATATGATGATGACTGCATACTATCAAGGTAAGTGTTGCTTCTGTTTTGCAGAAAAAATATTTTATTTCTGAAGCTCTGATAGAACACTGAACTGGATGGCAAATGGAGGCCTGTTTTATGATTATATTAATTGTTGTGATATGTTGGTTCATTCCTGGCTGCTATTTTTGTGGTTTAAAAATGTGTTCTATTGTTTTTTTAAAAAAAATATTGCTAGTTGTGTGATGGGTGGCTGCATGCATTTAATGCATTAATGAATAATTAAATCATGTTACTCTCTGTCTATTGGAAATACAGTACAAAAAGTATCACTGGTTATAATGTTTTTAACATTCCCATTTTCATTTCTACTAATTTTATCTACTAATTTTGGTAAGATTTCAACAATGCTGTTTGTCTTTAAGCAGTCATACTTCATTGTGGTTTTTTAACTGGTTTTACAAAATGTCATATGCCCCTTTGGTTTTGTTTTTTCAATTGTATCTGCTAAGTTGTGTACTTAAATTCATTAATTTCTGGATACAGTGGTCTTCCCATGAGGTAGTAGTTCTTTGGACTTATTTTAAAGATAAGTCTGGGATTTGTTTGAGCACTTTTTTTTTTTTCAAATAAATTATCTTTGGTAATACTAGATTTGAGCTCACAGTTTGTTTCTCACATAATTCCACTCCAAATTCTCTGCATTCATTTTCTTGATTGAAGCATTCTTACTTTTGCACCACTGGGAGTTATGATATTCATTGTATCTACTAGGTGTTTTTTGCAGGAAATATTTAAAATGTGCCTACTTATTTGTGGTTTGGATGATACATTTCCAATGTCTAAATGACCCAAAAGGACACTTTCCGTTTCTTCCTCTTGCAAATGCCACTAATGACTAACTCTAGCCGAGACAACTGACTAAAATGTTCTGAGTTTATTTATGTGTTAAGAGAATGGAAAGAACCATATATGTATGGTGAAATGTTAGGTTTTTTTTTAAAAAAAGCAGATGGACAATCCAGTTATCAGAAGCCACCAACTGAGACATTAATAGCCTGATCATCTATGAATTCAACTTACTGTACACAGTTTTAAAAGAACATTACTACCCATTCTTTGGGCAGTGAATTCCTTCTGTAGCAACCTCCTTCTGCAGATGAGGAGAAGGTTATTATTTTATCTATTCCAGATGCATCAAACTCGTGGCCCATGGGCCGGATGCATCAAGAGCTGGCCACGCCCACCCCCATTTTAGCAAAGAGGAAAAAAGTCACAATACATCACGTGACGACAACTTGACAATGCGCGTGTGATACCCCTATCCCATCATGTTTATTTCATCACCCCTAATTTGGTATCATGCAACAAAGGAAAAAAGTGTTCTCTACCTACATTTGTCTTTCTTACTCAATGAAAAGCCCCAAATGTTCTCACTTTTTATACCAATTTTTTTTTCAACTTGCTAATAATTTTGATTTTTAAAATATGAAGTTTTTGGACCTTGAAAAACGCTTTCAGGATTTGATTAACCATTCTTTTGTTGAACAAATCAGAGAACCTTTCCAGGAATAAGCATACTTTTACAGCAATTACAATGCAAAAAGCTAATTCAGTATACATAGAGGGGATGTACGTTCAGTGATATCATATATTGAAATGGGAATTCAACTTTTGTTTCATTCTAGAACAAATCGTTTTTCCAGAATTGTTGAACTTTATGCCCAGAGTTGATCTATGAGAGACATGGGTGGTTTTTAAATATGATAGATAGATACTGTAGATAGATAGATAGATAGATAGAGAGAGAGAGAGAGAGAGAGAGAGAGAGAGAGAGAAGATACCGGAGAGAGAGAGAGAAGATACCGGAGAGAGAGAGAGAGAGAGAGAGAGAGATACCGTAGACAGACAGACAGACAGACAATCAGACAGACAGACAGATAGTTCTCTTTTACCAACCTTGGAAGGATGGAAGGCTGAGTCAACCTTGAACCGGTCAGAATCGAACTCCTGGAGTGAGCAGTGAGTTATCATGCAGTACTGCATTCTAGCCACTGTGCCACCACAACTCTAATTCAAGCATGGAGTATGTTAATTGGATAATTCCTGTGATAGCCACAACAAATTCACTCCACTGTTGACTGATTAATTTTGCATTTTTAAACAACCTTGTATATTTGGATAAAGCAACTTATTATTACTAATAGCTAATAGCCCACTTAAAGAAAGAGGACAACTATAAGAGGTAAATAATTTGATTCACAAATGGGCATTTCTCTTATGTTTCAAGAATTTGCTCAAATTTACTCATAGTTGGACACTGGCCTTGTTACAAATCCCAAGAGGTATGTGGGGAGACGTTTTGCCCATTTATCTAGGAACAGTTTGAATCCATTGGGCCTGATGAAATGGTTAGAGCCCTTATGCCTGTGAGTGCAGCCACCTGCTCATTAGCTCCATCCCCTGCTGGTTTGTTAAGAAAGCCAAAAGGGTGTATTGTAAATGAGTTTTAACAGTGTTGAAATCTTCTTTGGGTGATGGGGTTGTTTCTTAATATCTTAAGAAGAGCTTGGCCCCCTTCTCAAGAAACCATCTCTGGGACTTTACTATGAGGGACAATTTTTGTCCAGTATCTAATTTCCCTCTTCTGAGGAAGGTAGTTGCAAAGGTAGTCCTGCAACAACTTCAGAGAACCTGAGATGAAGCAGATTGTCTGGATTCCTTTCAGTCAGGATTCAGACCTGGGTATTTTTCTAAATTGACTCAGGGGATATGGGAAGGAAGGTATAGTATTATGTTGGCTGCGTCCTGGGGTCAATTCTAGATGGTGGTGATTGGAGAAGAAAGATCCCACCTTGGCCTCCAATGTGTGGGATGCTCTCTTCAGTCCTATTCAACATCTGTATGAGACTTCTGGGTAAGCTCTTCCATTGCCATGGGATGAGGTATCATGTGGTATCATGATGATGCCCAATTATACATCTCTCAATCTGGCAAATTAAGCAATGCTATGGACATCTTATCCCAGTGCCTGGAGGCTACCAGAGTCCAAATGAGGAACAACAGGTTCAACCAAATGTTGGCAAGATTGAGTGACTTTGGATTTGGGGGCTTGCCAGCTCTAAAAAACTCCCATCTTTAATGTTGGATGGTTTTGCCCTGTCCTAGACAAGCCCTGTGTACAATCTTCCTAGACTTACATGCCCTACTCAAAGGCCAGTGGCAATCATAGTTAGAAGGACCTTTGCTCAAATTCATGTTGTGTACCACTTGCCCTGTTCCTAGATCGAGGGGCTTTACTCAGATCACTCATGCCCTAGTCTTCTCCCAGTTAGACTACTTAATACACTGTACATGAGACTGCCCTTCCTGGCAAAGAATGCAGCAGCATGAGTAGTTTTGTTTGTTTCTAGAAGAACATGTTAAACATCTGCTCTGCAAGCTGCATTGGTTATCAGTTGCCAATTCAAGGTCCTGGTTTTTACCTTAAAAAGTCCTACATAGTATGGGATCAAATTATTTGAGGGATTGCTTCTTTCCAATTACATGTACATGTCACATAAGGTCCAGCAGAGAAGGCATGCTGCGGGACCCATCAACTAGAGTACCACATTTGGAAGGTCCAAAGCAGAAGGCCTTTTCTGCTGCGGTAATTACTGTCTGGAAAGCTTCATCCTTTTGACTTCCCAGAAGTCCCCCAAGACCTGGTTGCACCACCAGGCTGGAGGCTCCAGGAGATTGGTAAAATATTGAGATTGCTTTTTAATACATGGTCTTCATCCAATATTTATTTTTCTCTTTTAGCTTTAGGCTTTTGAAAATTTTAGAGCTTTTAAAATAATATTTATTGTTTTTAAAATATTCATTGTTTTTTAGTTTTGTTATACACCAGCCAAAGTCACTTGTTTCTGAGATGAGCAGCTATATAAATATGACAAATAAATAAATCAACTGGCCAGTTTTCTCTAATGGTTAAGGCACCACGTTAGAAAGTGGGAGACTGTGAGTTCTAATCTCTCCTTAGCTATGAAAGCCAGCTAGGTGACTTTGAGCCAGGCACTTTCTCAGCCCAATGACCTCACAGGGTTGTTTGTTGTTGTGGGGAAAATAGGTGGAGGAAGGTGTGTTGGTTATGTTTGCCAACTTATTTGTAAAAATAATAAAAGTGGGATACAACTAACTAAATAAATAAAATTGGGCTTACTCCAGGAGTAAGATATATTACAATATTTTTCTATTACTCCACACAATAGTAAGATGTTTCATATTGGCTGCAGTAGAATAGGCTTCTTCTACTCTATTTAGACTAGGATACCCCTCATTGAACCTAGCCAGATTTATGGGCACTGCAGTCTAATTCATCAAGAGAGTGCCAGGCTGGGCTATATGGTTTGAAAACTGCCTTTCTCAAACTGAGACATTGGGGGCCTCAATGTGATGCAACAGTTTTTGCATCATCAACTTCTGTGCTAGTTTTGCAAGAGGCCTGAACAACTCTGTGTAATCTCCACCCTTTTCACTTCCTTTTGCCTTTCATATTTTCTATCACACTATTGTAAAAGATAGCAATACCAGTTCAAAGCAAAGAGAATGAAACTTCCTTCAACTTGATGCCCTTTAGCTCCCAGAATCTGTACGTGCAGCATATTTGGAGAACATCAGATTGGGGAAATCCTAGTGGCCACAATATTTTTTTTATATATTAGGGAGTCTGCTCCAACATATATATTCAGCTGTATATTATCTTCATTGAAACAGTGCATTGGCAAAGTGGCCTCTGCTTCACATTCTGTGGCTTTCCAGTTGCTGCTGAATTGTAGTTTCCAGTATCTTTCCCCACTGGCCATGGTAGCTGAGCTTCATTAACATCTGGCGGGTTACAGGAGCAGTCTATGAAACCTTAGATCCAAATACTATGAGTCTTTAAGACATCAGGAGGATTCCTTGTTGAAGTTGCTACAATAGGTCTAGCTGGAATTAATTTTAGTCAGAGGTGTTCAAATTTTTCTACCTCCAGGGAAAGTACCTCTATGCTGTTTACATTATGCACTGATTGGTCTCAAAAGGTACCTTTGCATATTTGGCAGATTGTAGTGGTACACTGCAAACAGCTGCAATTCAGGAGCCTTGGGCTTTTGATGCCTGACTTCTGATTTCAGCCCTTCCACACACCTCATGCAATGTTGTTTCTGAGAAAATGATTGTTGAGAAATTCCAAAGGTGCTTTTTCAAGAGGCAACTGGACTTTCTGGTTTTTCTTTGAAGACGTTTTGCTTCTCATCCAAGAACCTTTTTCAGACGTTTCACTTCTTATCCAAGAAGAAGAAGCTTCTTGGATGATAAGTGAAACATCTTCAAAGAAAAACCAGAAAGTCCAGTTGCCTCTTGAAAAACCCCCTTTGGGACAATCATGACCAGGATGACTAAGAATCTCCATAGATACTGTTGAGAAATGATCTCCAAGTCTTGATCTAGGCTCCATGGCAGAAAGCATAATGAGTAGATTACTTATGTTCTCCAGGTCAATTCCAAAGAGATGCAGTTTCATTGATTTCAAGTACTCATCTCCACCCCAAAGTTTAAAACAAATATCCTACAATCTGCAAAGTTTGACTTACCCCTTTTGTTTTTTTATCCTCACCCCAAACAAAAATAAGAGCTGAAATTTTGATCCTTGTTCATTGGTGTAGTTGCTGATGGAGTCATGTTGACTTCCCGCCTGGACTACTGCAATGCTCTCTACATGGGGCTCCCCCTGGGGTGCACCCGGAGGCTCCAGCTGGTCCAGAATGCAGCCGCGCGGGGGATTATGGGAGCGCCAGGGCGCTCCCATGTGACACCTCTCCTGCGCGAGCTGCACTGGCTCCCAGTGGTCTTCCGGATGTGCTTCAAGGTGTTGGTGACCACCTTTAAAGCGCTCCATGGCTTAGGGCCGGGGTATCTACGAGACCGCCTTCTGCCACCAATAGCCTCCCACCGGCCAGTACGCTCGCAGAGAGGGCCTCCTCAGGGTGCCATCCGCCAGACAATGTCAGCTGGTGACCCCCAGGGGGAGAGCCTTCTCTGTGGCGGCACCCGCCCTCTGGAACGACCTCCCCCCAGAGGTACGCACAATACCAGACTTCCGGACTTTTCGTCAGGCCCTGAAAACTCATTTATTTCACCTAGCCGAGCTGGCTTGATCCCATCTGTTTCGGTTTTAATTTGAAATTGTTAATTGGGTTGTTTTAAATTGTGGGCTGAAATTATGTAATTATTTTTTAAACTGTTTTTTAAATTTTGTATGCTTTGTTTTATCTTGGCTGTTCACCGCCCTGAGTCCTGCTGGAGAAGGGCGGTACACAAATCAAACAAACAAACAAACAAACAAACAAACAAACAAACAAACAAATAAATAAATAAATAAATAAATAAATCTGCCCATTGACCATTTTAAGCCAGAGAAGCACTCCCTTTCAACCTATGCTCTCCATGGCCATTTTGACTTGAGCTACCAAAAAAAAAAAAGACACCTGGTTCTATAACAGGAAGAGATACCAATAACTTCTTCTAAATTAGTTTCTTGGGTTGAAACAAGATGAGCAGATGCTTGGAACATTGGGGTTAATAGCTTATCAAGTTGCCTATCTAACAAGTGGCTGGTGTGGAAATCCTTTGTACCTGCAACCTGTCAGCCAGGGTAAGTTTGAACACAGGTCTAATCCTTTTCTGAAAGAGTGCTAAGCCTGTACCAAAAATTAGCCCAACTGTCAGGCTGCAGGCACAGAAGAGCACAGGGTGAATTAAGAGGGAACTGTCAGTAGTAAGCAAGATCCATCTTCTACCTGAGCTGCCACAATGCTGGCTTGTGGGAGGAGGAAGAAATCCAAGGGAATTTCCAGTTGCTTTCTTTCATTTGTTTCACATCATTAAAGTGTTGTTAAGGCCTTTAACTTTCTGGCCTCCTCACTGAGGCAGAAGAGGGCTGGGCAACTGGGGCAGGATATGTTAAGATTCAAGGAGTAGAGGAGATACTTTAATACAGCCATTTTGTTGTGTGCTTACAGTCCTGAATTAGAAGAAAGTGTACATTCACCTCAAGAGTTGCAAGCACTGATGTTCCTAAAGGGCCGTGCTTTTCCATCTTGGCCACTTTAAGATGAATAGACTTGACTGGAGAATTCTGGGAGTTGAATCCTTCTTAAAGTGGCCAAGATGGAGAACCCTGCTCTAGGGTAATAACATAGTTTCTACAGAAGATAATAATGAAAATGATGTTGATACATGACAGAAACCTCAACTGAAGTTTTGAGACACACACAACACACACACCCTGCAATCAACCCGGTGACAATTCCACATGAATCAGGTTTCCTTCTGGAGGGAAAGATCACTAAAGAACACTGATACTTTCCAATGATTTATCTGTTTATTAGATTTTTATCCCACTTTTATTACTTTATAAGTAACTCAAAGTGGTGAACTTACATAATACTCCTTCCTCTTCCTCTTTTTCCCCATAACAACAACCCTTTGGGTTGGGCTGAGAGTGATTGGCCCAAAGTCACCCAATTAGCTTTCATGCCTAAAACACGATTAGAGCTCAGTGTCCTGGTTTCTAGTCAGCAGAGGCAGAACAACTCTTAGTAAACATCATATACTATTATTCTGCATCACTTCCTAGAATAACAGAGTATACTCTAGATCAGGGGTGTCAAACTTGCAATGACACATTGTCGTCACATGACATATCACTTTTCTCCCTTCGCTAAACCAGGAGTTGGCATGGCCAACGCCTGACACATCTGGCCCACTGCTCTAGATGGATCTCTATGGGAAGTGAAATGCTTTATCCGGAGAACTGTTATTGAGAATTCCTGCTCTCAATTAACCATATGCCAGGACTCAATAAACCAGCATACACAGGAAGCAAAGTTTCTTTTGGTAT
This sequence comes from Pituophis catenifer annectens, assembly GCF_029215685.1. Taxonomy (NCBI): domain Eukaryota; kingdom Metazoa; phylum Chordata; class Lepidosauria; order Squamata; family Colubridae; genus Pituophis; species Pituophis catenifer. The sequence continues at coordinate 317,253,175 of NW_027256881.1, read as the reverse complement.
TATGGTCAAAGCTTTTGAAGGTTATTGCCAGCACCTTGAACTGAGTCCAGAAGTGAATTATAGGCCTATGAAGATGATGCAATATTAGTTTAATATAGCATAATCCTCAATCCCAGTCAGTACCCAAGTTTCTATAAGTAACATCAAATTGAAACTTCCAACTTGTCTTTATTGTGATATCCATAATGTATTGCAGTGATCTATACAAAAGATTGCCTGGGTGAATGAAGCTAAGCTGTTTTCACAGAGCTAATGTTATAGTCGACAAATCAGCCTAAATTTAAAAAACTATTCCATGCCATCAGGAACACCTGTGCTTGTGCAGAAATCGCGGCTTTTAGGAATGAACTTGAAAGTAGATTAGATTACCTAACCAAACCTATTTTGCTTTTAGGTTAACAGGGGCTCCAAAGGAAGGAAGCATTTGTGGACTGACCTCATGGGTATCAGCAGTATGTGCAATTCCACAGACCTGCCATTCGAAGAAAGCCGCGAGCTCCTGATTGTAGTGTACAGCTTCATTTTTGCCATAGGCCTACCAGCTAACTGCCTGACTGCTTTTGTGACACTCGTACAAATTTGGAAAAAAAATATCACAGCCATCTACCTGTTTGGCCTGTCCCTGTGCAACATTATGTACCTGAGCACCCTTCCCCTCTGGATTATCTATGTGAAAAATGGCCATCGTTGGAATATGGGGATACCGTCATGCCTGGTGACTGGATATATCTTTTTCTGCAACATCTACATCAGCATTCTTCTCCTGTGCTGCATTTCTATCGATCACTACAAGGCTGTGGTACGTGCACTGGAAAGCAGAGGGAAATGCTTCAGGTCCCAAAGGACTGCTACTATGGTCACAGTCGCCTTCTTTGGCATCATTGCTGCAATCTATTGCCCTGTGTTTTTCAACAAAAATATCCAGGAAAAAAACACAGCAACTTGCTTTGAAACTCCCCTCAATTTCAATTTGGCCCTTTACAATATCAGCCGGTTCTTCTTGGGATTTCTCATTCCTTTGGGGCTCCTTCTTTTCACAAACTATAGAATTTTTCGAAGTATTAAGACCAGCTGCAGCCTCAATCCAGACCAGAAAGCTAAAGTGAGAAACGTGGCAATTGCCATCATTTCTGTATTTGTACTGTGCTTTGCTCCCTACCATTTTGTGCTCCTTGTGAGAGCCATTATCTTCTTTCAGCACCGAGATCAGGTATGCACATTTGAGAAAAACATATATACTACTTCTGTGATCTTTCTGTGCTTTTCCACTGCCAAGAGCATTGCAGATCCATTTATCTATGTGCTGGCTGGTGAAAATGTCAGGCGTGAGATGTATCGCACATGTAGAGTGTGTGGAATTCATTCGTCAGATGAATCCCAGTGATATCAGAAACACACATGTTGGGAAATAAAGAAGACAATATTATTGCCCTTCACTATTGAAAGTTTGTGTGGCTTCTTTAAAAGACCTGAATGGAAAGTGGATAACATTTTCAAATGCACTGAAACATTCCCTTTCTCTGGTAGTCACCATCTGTTCCAGAGAATTCTGATCTTCATACATTGAACTTAGTCAATGGGCCTTCACAATAAAGTCACAATATTGTGATATGTCTATGCAATGCTGAAGACATAATGATGCATTGATGAAGGATTATATGACATTGTTGAGAAGCTGCTAATATGGTTTTGGGTCATTTATCAATTCTTTGCTAATGAAGAAAGGACTAAAATGAAAAAAAGCACAAGCCATAAACAAATGCAAAGTGAATAAGCAATGCTCCTCTCTGGGATACCTTCTAGGGCAGGGGGGACAAACTGGCGGCCCACAGGCCAGATGTGTCACGCACAGGCCAAGCCCACCCCAGCTCTGTGAAGACAAAAAATGTTGCGATGTCACATTATGGCCATGTAACATGGTGAGCTTGACACCTATGTTCTAGGGTGTTGGGTTGTTTTTAACTGCTGACATAATGTCTTTGAATAAGATAAGTTATTATTGAATTCTTGAATAAATTTCCCAAGTCTTTATTGTATTTCCTTATTGTTCACACAAACACAATGTTGAATTTATGCAGTCCAGATATCTATGAGGTTATATGGCAACTGATAGCACAAATTGTATATGTTCAAAGAAAATATATATTTGTATCTAAAGATGAGTTTCCGACTTCTGAAATATACAAGGGAATTCAACTTTAGGTTAGAAAGGCCCTTAGATCATCTAGTTCAACTCCTTGCCCAATGCAGGATCTACTAGAACATCCTTGATCATCCAGCCTCCATTTGAAGATCTCCTAATGAAGAACTCATCACTTGATGTGACAGTTTGTTCCACTTGCTGACAGCACATTCATGAAGTTTCTCCTGATTCTAACCTGGCTGAAATGCTCCCTTATAGTTTTAACCCACTGGCTCTGATCCTAACCTTCTAAGGCAATTTATTTATTTATTATTAATTTTATTGATCACCCATCTTGTCTCAGGGCAACTCTGGGTGGTTTACAATATTTTTTAAAAAAATTGTTTACAAAACCTACATACAATTCAAACTAAATAATATATAATGATAAATACTCAACCCTAACTAATAAATAAAATAAAAATAAAACATGGAAGGGGCCAAGCCAGGCTGGCTGGCTGGAGCTTAGATCAACTCCAAACTTCTCTTGTGCTTCCTGTAAAAGGCGTTGGCTAAACCAGCTTTGCTTAACCTTGGCAGCCCCCAGATGCAATAATGAATAGATCTACTTCTATGTGACTACTGTTCACATAATTCAAGAGTGTTAACATACTTCCCCTTAGACATCTTTTCTGTAGGTTTAGACATTCTCAGAACATTGCCTTGGCATAGTGATTAAAATGAAGTATTGCAGGCAAACTCTGCCCACAGCCTGGAATTAAATCCTGACGAGGCTCAAGTTTGACTCAGCTTTCCATCCTTCTGAGAGCAGTAAAATGAAGGCTTAGGTTACTGGGGAAAATATGCAAATATTTATATTGGAAGCCACCAGAGAATGCTGTAAAACACTATGGGGCAGTATGTAAGCCTAACTGCTATTGCTATTGAATTATTCTTAATACATCTTGATTGCCAGAACCTTCATCATATGGTAACCTTTTCCTGAACTTATTCCAATTTTTCATTGATCATTTTGAACTATGGTGCCCCAAAATGGATGCAATAATCAACATGAGGTCTAACTAGGGCAGAGAAGAGTGGAACAATTACTGTAATTTCCACAATTTGGTCTCTATTCCCCAGTAAATGCACTCTAATAGCACTTGCTTTTTTAACAGCTGCATGACACATCTAGTTCATGTTTACCGATAGCCCACAAGGTCATCTAGATCCTTTTTGTAGATACTACTTCCAAGATGCATATTATATATGGTTTACACTTTTCTTATTCAGATGTAGAACATTATTTTTTTTCTCTTACATTCTACCTTATTTATTTCATCTTGGTGCTCAAGACTTGTGGAGTCTTCCGTCTTTCATCCAAAAAGTTAGCCCAGCTATATATATATATCATCTGCAAGATTAACAAGTGGCCCTTCAACTACTCATCCGCACATGGCCGAGAGCTGTGAAAGTCGACTCAATTCTTTCCCTCAAGCTGAAGTGGAAACATTAAGAAGCACCCTTTCATGTAGTCATTCACCAGCTGTGAATTCATCCAGCTGTGGTCTCATCTACTCCCTATTTTATCATTTAATTAAGGGGACTAGAATGGGATAGTCTGTCAATGGTTTCTTGATATACTATGTCTTCAGTGCGTCCTCAAAATTCTAAATGAATGACTCTTTCAAAGAAGTTAATTTGATATAATCTGCCCACTGTTATTTGTAGTATGCCTCTTCAAGTGTTCACAAAGATTATTAAGAGTGGGTCTATGTTCACTTCTACTAGTTCCTTCGATACACTGAGGTGTACCAACTGGCCCTGGAGACCTGAATTAATTGAAATTAACTACCTTTTTCTTCTTACCCTCTTCCTTATCTTACCTCAAGCCACAGTGCTCAACTTAAGAAAAATAGTCACAAATGTATAAATCAGCCCTTTATAATGCAACATCTTCCCCAGACCACAACTTCCCAACATAACAGTATGCAGAGTGTCAAGTTGGGAATGTTTGGGCCCGGATTCTATTTTCATATATTCTGTTCATTTACTATGAAAAAAAAAAAAAGTAAAGATGTCTTTTTTTCCAGGCTTCCTTCAAGGTATAGTTTCCTGTTTTAGAGGAATTGAGAGTTGAAAGAATCATGCAAAATGCCAGGTTAACATTCCTTTATTCTATCCACGTCTCTGGTGACTCAAAACTGAAACCTCAAACCATTTACAGTAACTACTACTTTAATCCTACCTTTATTTCTAAGATTGCAGAATTTCATATACAAATTCAGCTAGAATAGCCACTGGTCCAGTTTCACTCAGAAAATGTCATGGCATTTGAACCCAACTCTTTCTTCCCTAATATTGTACCACATAGTAATTGTATAAAATTCTGCTTTGGAATTAATTCATGAATTTCTAGTAGCCAAGATATAAATGGCAATGGTGACCTACTGCTCTCTCTAATAAGTATGATGCTTTGATTTTTTTTCCAAGCAGAAAATTTCCTTTACTATTAATTACTTTGTTGATAGATTGTTCACTGAATGTTCGTTGAAATCACAGTTCCTCCAAATATTATTCCAGCTGCCTGGGTGCTAATCCTGAACTATAATATTGGTTCATGTGCTAAAAGAGAAAATAGATCTCTATTTTACAATATGTATTTCAACTGCAATGTGTAGATGTGGTCACCAGATGGCACCCAAAGCTATCTTATTTCACTAACAGTGCCTAACATTTGTACAAAGAAAATTAGCATGCTCTTTTCTATTTTTCTAACTTTCTGTCTCTCTTTCTATTTAATTCTACTTCTAACCCACCAGAAACAATTCTTTGTGGCAATATAAACAACAATATGGTCTCATGGTTTCCAGCCTGGAAACCATAAGACCAAATTGGCTAACAAAGAGGTGGCCGTGGATGAGTCATAAATAATATGGGAGAAATTGTCTTGCAGTCTTTGTGGCAGGTAGGTGCAGGCAGCAGCACTCAAATGATTTTGCTTGATCTTGAAGTTAAACAAGGTTGTTTTAATGATTAGACCAGATAGATTATATAAAGAAGAGCAATATGATGTAACCTTAGAGAGAGCTGGAAAAGCTTCTTGGATGAGAAGTGAAACGTCTTCAAAGAAAAACCAGAAAGTCCAGTTGCCTCTTGAAAAAAAGCACCTTTGGGACAACCATGACCTGAATGACTGAGAATCTCTGTAAACATATAGAGAGAGAAGTTAAAATATATTAATACTTATATCTGAAGCCATTTCTTTATCTTTTTTCTTTCTTTTCTATTTTTCTTTACTTTTTGCTTTTCTTTCACTTTTTGCTTTTGTTTTGATTTCTTTTTCTTTTTTCTTCCTTGCTTTATACTAGCTTGTGTTAGTTTTTATCTTATTAAAAGTTTTGATTATATATGAAAAGTTAAACAGTCAAAATGTGTAAGAGGACCAGGAAATAGTACGTGGTAACCTAGACTAAAAAACTTGGGGGGGGGGGGAATCACAGAAGATAGTGGCAAACCACATCCCTGTTATTACCAGAAAATCTCTGGTGACTGTGCAAAAGTTAAAATTATTCAAAAGTACTTTGCATGTTGAATCAGTCCAAATGCAGCATGTCGCAATGTATGCTAGTATGACAGCATATTTGTCTCTCAGTGCACAGATTGAAGGAAAACACTAGAGTCCATTTGCTGCAGGAGCCCTTGTCTGTCTTCCTAATCTTCTACCCTTTTCATTAAGAATTCATAAATGTTTTCATATAAAGTGTTAACTTTTTTCCTGTATATTTGCATCCAAATTATTTCATGGCTTGGTCCTTTCACACCACTAGCTATTATGTTGGATTCTGCCGTGTTGATTAATTCATTTTTGTTCTGCCTAGCATCTGGACCAAACTGTGCTTGCTCTGATTGGCTTTTAACCTGCTTGTTTTCACTGGGGGTAGTGAAGAATGCTGCCTCCATTAACTTCAGCATCCACAATTGGTGCAAAAAATAATTCCTAGTTGTCTAAACTCATGATCCCTTCCCCCACCCACCTCTACCCCCCCCCCCCAAAAAAAGCTGGGTCTTTGTTCTGGTTTGTCGCTCCTCCCTCAACTCAAGGGCTGTTTCTTTTCTTCCTACTCTAATTCCCCTTTCTTCATCTTCTGTTTCAAATTTCCAAGCTGCCTTCCCTGGTCCTCCGTCTTCTGCTTCTTTCCTGAAGAATTTTGAAAGCTGTGGGCCCAGAGTTATTTGCTGCTGCTGCTGGCTTCATTTTCTTCCCCTCCCTATTTCCCTGGAGCAAAAATTGGTTTTTTTTCCTTTTCCCGGACCTCCACCCCACCCCCCTTCTTCCTAATCTGGAGAAAGAGACAAAGCCAGCCTAAGGAACACCCAACATTTTAGCAAAGGCTGTGCCCAAAGGGGAGAGGGTGAGATAATTGCAACAGCTCAAACCAAGGAAAGCAAGTGAGAAAGAAAAAGGGAGATGGGACAGCACCGGAAATATCTGGATACTGTTTGTCCAACATCTCACAGAAAGACGTCTTCTTCAACTTCCTAAAGCTGTTGATGTTCTGTGCTCCTGTGAAGTTCACCAAGGCTTATGCCTTTCATTAAAATGTGATGGTCAGAAAAGATACTACCAGATTCCTGATTTTTAGCCACCATAGACTAACATAGTTCGCCTCCTACAATGCCCTATGAAACTATAACCCTGATTTTTTTCTGGAAAGAAATTTTGAGCCTAAAACTAGATTACATAGATTTGGATTATATAAGCACGCTCAAATACACTGGAAGATCCTGCCCACCTAGCAGGTTGAAAACATGCAAACGTGAGTACCAGAAGATAAATAGTTACCACTTTGGTGGGAAGGTAACAGAGTTCTGTGTGTCTCAGTGTATAGTCACTCTGGCCACATGACCACAGAAGTGTCTTCGGACAACACTGGCCCCCTCGGCTAAGAAACGGAGATGGGCACCGCCCCCTAGAGTTGGACATAATTGGACAGGAGAAACTTTTACCTTTACTTTGATATCCTTTGCGTAGGAATAAGTCCTCCCATTTATATAAAGAAGAAGTTCATTGGCTTCTTAGTGGTTATGGGAGCAACATGGCGCTCCCATGTGACACCTCTCCTGCGCGAGCTGCACTGGCTCCCGGTGGTCTTCCGGGTGCGCTTCAAGGTTTTGGTTACCACCTTTAGAGCGCTCCATGGCTTAGGACCTGGCTACTTACGGGACCGCCTACTACCACAAACAGCCTCCCACCAGCCGGTACGCTCTCATAGAGAGGGGCTCCTCCGGGTGCCGTCAGCCAAACAATGTCGACTGGCGGCCCCTAGGGGGAGGGCCTTCTCTGTGGGGGCACCTACTATCTGGAACGAGCTCCCCCCCGGAGATACGGAGGATCCTGGATCTGCGCACTTTCCGCCGTGCTTTGAAGACACTCCTATTCCAGCACGCCGGCCTGGCCTAATTTTTTCCCCTTCTTTCAAATTTTTAAACTCAAATTTTAATTTGTTTTAAATTATAGGGAGTTTTAAATTGTCTTGGGCAAAAATTATTTAATTGGGTTTTAATCATGTTTTAACTTTTGTATTTATGTGTTTTATTTCGTTGCCTGTTCACCGCCCTGAGTCCTTCGGGAGTAGGGCGGTATACAAATTTAATAAAATGAAAATGAAATGAAATGAAATGAAATGAAATGAATGAAAATTGGCTTGAGGATGCCCAAGTCAAGATGTCTTACCTTTTGTAGCTGAGCTGGCCCCCATGATATTCTTCCAGGGAGCAGAGTCCTCTGAGAGTCTTTCCCCAATGCTGCATTGAAGGGCTCACTTATCGTTCCTTGAGTCAGCTTAAACATTTATTGGCATGCCGCAGCATTTGCAGAGGGATTAAAAAGGGCAAGAATGGATGCACTGTTGCAATATAGACCCTGGTTGGGCTTGCAGGGGAAGGATAGGCAATGGGATCCATTTCTGCAAACTCAGTGTCTTCATTGCCACAGTTACAACACCTGTTCATTGTTCTTTCAGCAGTGATCTAGGATAAGGAAAAAAAGATTACCTTGAACTGCTTCCCACTATCCAAATTGTTAAAGATAAGAATCAGCAGGTCATAGTTTAATTTTGAGATGACAATGTAAGGAACATTGTTAGTGTTATAATTAATAATAGGGAGGGAGGGAAGGAAGGAAGGAAGGGGAGAGAGAGAGCGTGGTGGCTACAAACTCTGGTCCAGAAAAAGCTTTGGTTGCCCAGAGTGTTATTTGTCCTAGGCTGGCTTTCCAAGACTTTTCCTATCAGCTGCTACCTGGCTTTTTTTCAACCAGAATTATAATTGACTAAGGCGTGTAGGATTCCCTCTGAGCCATGGCTTCTCACTAACATGTATTTCAACTGCACCTATTTGATGGAGACAGTATAATCATAATGAGGCCACATGTCTGCATCAAATTGTCATTTAAGCTACAGTATAGCTGGCTTTTTATTCTGTTGCTACCTATTGCTGCTATCTGGTCTCCCCTGGATGAATCCATTAATCTTGCTTGTTCCTTGGTTTGAATGTTGAAGATGCCTGCATCGTACTTTAATAATAGCCTTGTTGGTATCACACACTTTGTTTTCAGCTTTGGCAGCTTGAGACTTCACAATGTGCAGGACAGAAACAAAAGAAACAAGAGCTGGCAGTGTCTTTAGGTGCATTTATATATATAATAATATCCTTTTGATCCACAAGGGCAATATTTTGTTAGCTGAAGATGCTGTGTCTCATGACAAAAGGATGAAGGCCACAGATGGCAGAGCCAAATCCCGCACATGCATAAAGCTGGGTTTTTCAAAAAAGAATATACAGATGTTCTTTTCTCATCTGTATGCATGAAATGTGCCAAGAGTATTTTGAGCTTAAATTACTATTTTTTCATGTATTTCATATTTGAGAAAAGGGAAGGAACCCAAAAGTTCTGCACTGCAAACAGAGGGAGCTCTGGAGGGCTAGGAAACAAGGGATAGAAATCAAGAGTTGAGACCATTTTATTGTATGCCACTCAGTCATTTATGTGAAATGGACAGCTATATACATTTAATAAACAATAATTATCTTTTATACACTCCAGAAATGCATAAATTTACTGGAACAATTGGCATGTTTCTGTAATTCTCAAAAATGGCTAGCATAGTGAAAGTGGCATCAACTATAAAGCAAAACTAGTATGATTGGTCTCCAGTTTTCTTGCTCCCCTAGGCCCTTGGGAAGTGGCACACTTCTAAACAAAACCCTGGGTTGTCCCAACATCATGGTATCTGTGGGCCTTTCCATGTTTGGATCTAACCAGGGCTCAAGCATCTCTCTTCTATTGTGTATCCATCAGTGGCGGAATTCAAATTTTTTTACTACAGGTTCTGTGGGCATGGCTTGGTGGGCGTGGCATGGTAGGTGTGGCAGGGGAAGGATACTGCAAAATCCCCATTTCCACTCCACTCTGGGACCAGCCAGAAGTGGCATTTGCCAGTTCTCTGAACTACCGCTACCGGTTCTCCAGAACCTGTCAGAGCCTGCTGAATAGCACCCCTGGTATCCATGATGTTCTATAGTCCCCTATTTTCTTAGAGTTGCCCAGATATTTAATGTATTTAAATACACGCAATAAAGGTAGGATGGGAATTAATACTCAGACAGAAAGTCTCATGCGAGTACAGGTAGTCCTCATTTAGCAACTGCCTCGAACAGTTTGCATTCACAATGGTGATAAAAAAGTAACTTTGCAACCAATGTATTCATCATTTTACAGCCAATTAGTACAAGTTTTTGTGTACTAATTGACCTGTGCCTGACCTATTTTTAAGTTTTTCTCTTCCTTCCAGAGTGGAGAGATTATTTAAACAAGCTATCTCTTCCTGAGCTGCTTTTTTTCCTCAGCACAGGGGAGCGCTAAAAAGTGCTAACTGCAAGTTAATAAACTCAGCTCCTTCAGCTTAATTACCGTAGTTTGCCGCTCCTGCCTAACACTGACAAGACCCTAATCAGTTTCACACTAAAGGCTTTTGTTTGCCTCTGGTTTGCAGCTATGACTGTGCTAGGCAAAGAGCTGGAACTTGGGCATTCCTTTTGATGTCTATCCCTGTTGTGTGCTTGCTTATTCTCTTGTAATCCCTTCCTCTCAAAAAAAAAAAAATCAAATATAAACAATTCCCCTCTTACTGATTATCCCAGTAAGCATTCCACCAGAGTGGGGGAGTAGGGAAAAAGGAATATAAGATTTGTCCTCTCACCTGATTTCTTGGGAGGCAAGTTTCTTTGTCATCCCCCAGCTGCTTGGGATCTTCTGACATAGTAAAGGAAAACTCTGGAGCAAAATCATAAGGACAGTCATAGTCATGTAATTTTCCATTTAGTTACCATTTTGCTAAATAATCAAGTTGTGATCCTAATTGTGATCACTAAATGAGGACTACCTTTATTGCTTTTGGTCAATTCAAGCATGGGGGAAAAGCAGTTCACTCAGCAGTGGGGAAAGACTGATGGGTCCAGATAATGCTGGAGGCTAGTGTGCTGCTTTGCAATATACCGGTTTCTCTTTCATGTGTTTATAAAGTTTTAACACTATAGATGGAGCACACAGTCCTGTGAGAACCAATGGAGGCATCAGTGGCCAAATATCAAAAAACCACATGGGATTTCAGGAGTGGGAATTGCCACCCAGTAAGCAGCAGCAAATAAAGCATGGGATAGAAAACAACGCAATGGCCTAAGGCAGATGCGTGGGGTTCTGGGTCCATACATCTTAAAATCACCAAGGTGGAGAAACATTGCTATAAATTCCCATTTTAGACTCTGGCATGCTGGGCATCCATTGTTTTACCAATAAAGAATATTTGTAGCTCAAGGTTGAAATGGGCTTGGTTGTTTTCTTGCAGACTTTTCATTACCGAAACTAGCCTTGGTCACTAGGAGTGGTGATATTACCTAGTCTGGGTAATGAAACGTCTGCAAGAAAACAACCAAGCTCGGAGAGCACCAAGGGCCCCCCCATCCACTGATTTTTCCGGATTTTCAGAAGAGAAGCACGGACTGACTTCAACTATCTGCATTTAGCAGCTCATGGGTAATTTTCTCCCACTTAATGGCTTTACACGGAGGCCACAAACAAAGCAGGCTTATTGGGGTGTCACAGAACGAAAAGCCGAAAGAGGAGGACTATTAGGCCATCAGTCCCGCCGAGCTCAGGAGACTGGCGCCCAAGGACCCGCGCCAAGGCCTCCGTGATGACCAAGGACCCCGCCGGCCTTGGGCAGATTTTTTTTAAAAAATTCGCCTGTACAGACCCGGCCGCTAACGGCGGGGAGGCGGGGCTGAATACCGTAGTAACTTTGAGCCCCGATGGTAAGCCCTGTATAAAACAACGAGAAGGAGGGGCCACAGGGAGAGCAAGCAGCCCAGCACTCCTCCGGTTAATAGAACATTTGATCTCAGAAGAAAGGATTTCCCTCGCTTACTGCCCAATGGGAAGCTAAAGTTGTACTGGGCGGGCTCACAAGTTGCCCAGATGCCTCCTCTCTTCCAATGGGAAGTCCGAGACGATATCTAGGGCGGGGCTTTCGTTTCTTTGTGGAGTTTTACAAAAGATGGCCAGAGTAGGGAGCTGGAAGAAAGGGGGAGGGGCTTCCGCAGCCGTTGGTCCCTCCCCTTTTTCTCAGGCGCCGACATCATTGAAGCAGGAGCGGGCTCTCCGCGCGGCAGTCGGCTTTCGTCAGCGGGTAAGCGGGTACGGGAGAAACGGTCGCGGTGGGAAAGGAAGGAGGGAGCCGCCAGTTTCGAAATCCGAGAGGCAAAAGGAGGAAATTAACGTGGTTGAGCTAGCCGAGGAAGAAGGACCCGCGCGGGATCGCTGAGCCGTGGCTCCAAAATGGCGGCCGTGGAGATGGAGAGGGGATGAATCATTCCTTCGTTCCCGGCGCCCCATAGCAGCTTTAGCGAGTTTTCTTCTTGTTTCAAGTCACTTTTTTCAATCGGCTACTTTTCCTCAGGAGCTCCTCCATACCCCTCTGGCTCCCTCCTGTCGCGTCTCTCTCAATTCCTTTATCTACTTGAAAATCTTTTAAATGTGGGAATACAGTCCCCATCATTCCCAACCAGCGCGGTTATTAGTCATACTCACTAGGAAATAACAAAGTTCCTACTCGTCTGGGAGTGTTTTAAGAAAGGCCGTTGTATATTGTTTTCTTCTCGGCTACTTTTTTTAGGGTCACTGCCGAATTCTTTCTCCTGATTTGTTTCCTCTTTGCCTCCCAGACGCTCAAAAGTGCTTTCAGGTTCTGCTTCTCCATCCCATCCACTTTCAGAACTTTCACCATCTGGTCTCCTTTCACAGGCAACTTTCCTATGCTTTTCACACAAGCAACTTTGTCACATTGCTTTCTACAATTATTTTCTTCTGCCTCTCGATAGAAAAGGTTTATTTTCATCTGTTTTGTGTTGCCTAGTTACATTCCTTTTTTCTTTCTAATCCGTTCCCATTAAAACTTGGAAGTACTTTTTCTTGGTCGTAACTTTTTTTTATCCCAACAAACATTTCACACAAGGAAATGTGGCACACGTATTTCCCCTCTATGATTGATGGTTTGAAGTTTCAAGTGACATTTATGCCAAAAGATTCTTGTGCAATATGGTTCACCTTTTTATAGATTTTACAAAGACAAGGTGGGTTTTAACAAAAAGTGGAGTTCATGAGTTTGCTTTATTTTTCAGGAGAACATAGGATTAGGTATCCTTTGTCTCCCATCTGTGTTGAAACAGACTCATGTCTGTGGTTGAACATTATTGGAGCTGTTTTGAGAAAATTAGCTTTTGCATCTGTTTGACATTATTTTAATATTTTCAGCTCCTAAACTGTAAAGTTAGAAAACACGCCACAAACAATGCTTTGGATTTAGCTGCCTTTCATAAAATGTTGTTAAACTCAATAGTTTCACAGAACAGGATAGCCTAACTTATTAATCAGAAATAGAAATCTGCCAGAATTCCTGCATACAACAGGAAATATATGAACTGAGGGGAAAGGATGCTAGGTTTATAATGTTACATCTGAATGAATATATCCTCACCAACATTTAATAAAGCTGTTCTAAAATACACTGTACTATTTTTATGTTAAATGGAGAAAAAAACAATAGGGTAGTAATTTTGCCTGTGTTAGAACCATTGTACCTCAGTTTTATTACTATATTATCCATTTTTCTGTACCAGTCATAATTGTTAATTAAGCCTTTCACTGCTCATCATCATCTTTTTAATAATAAAATGCTTATTTAAATACTTTCCTTCTATTGTGGTTTACATTGTATAATAAATTTAGGAATAAAAAAATCACAGCCAACAACATTGTTCTGGGATCCAGCAATATAACCCTGGTAATTCTAAGCAATACTTTAAATTCCTTAAAATACCCCTTCTGCAATAGCTCTTAACATATCAGTTTTGTAATTAGTCTACTCACTGCTAAATAATTTGGTACTTTAGCTTTTTATGTTAACCTTCCAGCTCACCTTTTTTCATTGCATTTATGGGATAAGATTTATTTTCATGCATCAATGTAATCCATTGTTATATCATAATCCTCATCTTCATCCCACTTTTTAATCACTAGATTCCACACATCCCTAGATATTCTACTGATTTTCAAAAAGCCAATTTCCATAATCATGTTAAATCTATGACTAATATTTGTCAGTTCCTTAGTTGACCAGGTCAATAAAATTTATCTTACATCATGGTTTTGCTCAAAAAAATCATTCTAGATTTTTTTTTTCCTCAGCTAATTTTAAATATGCTTTTTCACCTCAGTTATTTGCTAAATACTCTTTGAACTCAGTCCATAGTAACTATGGTATATTTTCTAAGAGAAACTGGTAATATCAATATCCTTAAAGTTTTAAAATTTAAATGGTTGATAAAGCTATAGTTATGAATAGTTGTGTCTTTTAGTGCTGCAGTAATATAATTTGGAAAAGTGGGTAATATTTTTCAGTTCATTTAAGACTATACAAACGGGGGATAAAAATCAATTTTAAAAAAATTAAATCGATTTTTTAAAATTTAAATCAGATTTTTTTATTTTTATCAAATTTATTTAATCAAATGCTTTTGGAGTAAAAATCTAAAGATAGTTTTCTATTTAAGGTAAATTAATAATTTAGTTTATTCAGCATGAAATGGAGCTAAGTTATGTAGCATGAGGCTATATATTCTGCAATATTTACATTTTGTAAACTCAATGAATCCAAGCTCTGCAAGCTGAGATACACTGCATTGATGCATTCACACAATTTCACAGTAACCATGAGATAAATCATGAAGCAAAGTTCAGGAATATTCCTTTATCCCATTGTTTTGCAAATCTACATACACTACAAACTGTATGATTGTTTGAAGAGAAATGCATCTGTACCACCAGGCTCTAAGTGTGAGGAAGAAGGGCAAGCAGTAAAAATGAAAGTGAAACCTTCTAAGCAGCTTATAAATATAATATTAAAGAGCGCGTATAATTTCAGATCCATCATAGCAGCGCCTGTTAGTGGGCATCCACTCACCTGCTGCCTGCCACATCCCTCACCTTGTGTCACTGCCGCATCACCAGCCCTCCCATTAAAGTGAATGGGACTGTCGGTGAATCAACAGTGGGTCAGGAGGAGCTGCTGCGGGACAGAGATGACAGTTGCTCTTTAAAGATTATTTAAATCGAGTTGATTTAAATCAAATTCACCCTGTATGCAACTAAGGAGTAGCAACCTAAAACATGATTCAACTGTGTATGTATGTATGTACATATAGATCAGTGGTGAAATCCAAATTTTTTTACTACCAGTTCTGTGGGCGTGGTGTGGCTTGGTGGGCGTGGCAGGGGAAGGATACTGCAAAATCTCCATTCCCACCCCACTCTGGGACCTCAGCCAGAAGTGGTATTTGCCGGTTCTCCAGAACCTGCTGGATTTTACGCTTGATATAGATGTATAGAAGACATTTTCAGTTATCACAATGAATTTCTTGCAGGAAATCCATGCAGTGTTTTGTTGGACTGAGTTTCAAACTAGAAAGTCTCTATTTAGCATCTTTCCACAGAAGTTACTACGTGGCTTTCCTCTCTGCTACATTGACTTCCACTCCCAATCTGCAATTTGGGAATAACACTGACCTCTCTTATTTAGTAGTTGTAAGAAAGTTTTGAATGTAAATGCTCCATGAAACACATAATATAACCATAACTAAAGGAAATAGTTAGCATACTTTTATTTATATTATTTTGTTCATAGGAACAGCGGAAGTCCCACAATGTATGCCAGATACTTTATTTAATTACTGAATACACTTCTTACTGGTCTCAGGTAGGTGGTGCTAGACCACCTGCTGTATGGAATCTTCTATAAAATGGGAGAAGAGGAAGGACTGCATCAAGCACCATTATTGGTAAGTAATAAATAATGTAGGGGATAAAAGTTTTTCACTAAAAAGAATGAGTGTATAGAAGCTGAAGAAAAATGGATTAAACAATTACTTGTTACTTTATCACTGGTGTCATATTTTCATGCCTACATAGACTTGGTTCTCGGAGCATCATAAAGCAAAAAGTTTAGTTTTCATTCTGTTACTCATGCTAGATCCTAGTTTTTGTTCTATATATCACTAATAGAAACAATGGTATATTTTTCGGTACAGTGGAAAAGAGCAAAGTAACAGTTCCACACCCAATGAGCAGAGGAGGTCAACAATTAAAAAATACATTTAGCAATTATTGTTGGATCTCTCCCATAGGAGCAGAAGTTGTACTTATAAACTTGCATATCACAATATGTCAATTTCTCATTGATATAATGTATGTTTTTAGTTTATATGATTAGACTTTGTTTTTTGCACATACAAAAGTTTGTTTCAACATAGTTTTAAAAATCCTGACTGGTTGCTTTTCTAATCCAAAAATCTGACGTGTTAATTCAGAGTTCCCCCAACCTTTCTGGCTTTGTGGACTGGGAGAGAGGATGGTTCTGTGCGAACAGCATGCACGCATGCCCACCGCTCACACAAATGGACTGTGCATGCACATACTCTCCCGCTGCTCGTCCAAGTAAGGATGCATACGCTTGCCATTTCTGCGTCCCAGTTGCAAATAGTTCACAGCCCACTAGTGGGCTGCAGCCCAGACGTTGGGAACCCCGTGTTAATTTATTACCCTGATTTCCTTGTCTGTTTAAATGTAATGCAAAAAAGACTGTATTTGTCTTTATATTGCAACACTTTCTGATATTTAGATCTGTTAGATCAGTGCCTATTCAAAGTTACATGGTTGATGAATGAATAATGCTTATGACCAGTCCTTGAAGTTCTGGCTGTTGCAGCCCCCCCGAGTCACATGTTCATCATTTAAGACCTTCCCTGCCAGCTACCCACTAGCAAAACCAATCAGGAAGCCAACAGGGAAGGTCCCAAGTCATTCCGGTAAGCCCTGTCTCCCTGCACTTGCGTGGGACCCTGCTTTCCCAAGCTTCTGTGCACTTGCATTAAGCTGCGCCCTTCTTTCCCTAGTTCTCTTCTGTACACAGCCTGCATTGCCCCTTCCCATCCCCCTTCACTTGCTCATAGTCTGTACTGGGCCACCGCTCCCCCATAGCATGAAGCGCACTCTGGTCATAAATGCAGAGAGGCTGCCAAGAGCCTAAATTTTGATCACATGACCACAGGGGTGCTGCAACAACCATAATTTTGGAGACTGGTCACAAATGCTATTCATTCAGTGCTATTGTAACTTTGAACAATTGCTGAATGAATTAAGTCAGAATTACCTATATTAAAATACTAAAATATTTTTGTTGTCTTCTTCAAATATTTCTTTCTACATCATAGTCCAATTCCCCTTAGTGATGGGGAGGAGGAAGGAGGGTTATATCTAAGTAATAACTCTTGAGGAAGGTTGGACTTGACTAGCTGAGAAATCAGAGTACATTTCCATGAATAAAGATAGATTTGAACCCGGTCTTCTCTATCCTAGTTCAGTATTTGAATTGCACAGCTCAGAATTCTTTCCTTCTAATCAATTATTTATTCCTCTAATAGCAATTACATATGCTGATTCTTGTCTTCAATAACCTAAGTCATTTCTGGTATATTGGGGGCAGTTTCTAGGATCACTCTAACTATAGGTGATATTGGCTATGAATGTCTTGGAATTTTATATCAGATTGTGACCTTCTGACAAGCAACTCAATGGGGCAGCCAGATTCACTTAAAAACTACAGTGCTTCACTTCACAACTGTGGCAAGAAAGGTCCTAAAATGGGGCAAAACTCACTTAACTGTCTTCCCTTAGCAACAGAAATGTTGTGCTCAATTGTGGTCATAAGTCAAGGACTACCTATATTTGGTATTAGTCTACGATAGTACTATGGTGAAAAAATAATACAGGTACTCAGAACAGAATAACAGAGTTGGAAGGGACCTTGGAGGTCTTCTAGTCCAACCCCCTGCCCAGGCAGGAAACCCTACACCACTTCAGACAAATGGTTTTCCAACATCATCTTAAAAACTTCCAGTGTTGGAGCATTCACAACTTCTGGAGGCAAGTTTTTCCACTGATTAATTGTTCTAACTGTCAGGAAATTTCTCCTTAGTTCTAGGTTGCTTCTCTCCTTGATTAGTTTCCACCCATTGCTTCTTGCCCTGCCCTCAGGTGCTTTGGAGAATAGTTTGACTCCCTCTTCTTTGTGGCAGCCTCTGAGATATTGGAGCACTGCTATCAAGTCTTCTCTAGTCCTTCTTTTCATTAAACTAGACATACCCAGTTCCTGCAATCGTTCTTCATATGTTTTAGCCTCCAGTCCCCTAATCATCTTTGCTGCTCTTCTCTGCCGTCTTTCCAGAGTCTCCACATCTTTTTTACATCGTGGCGACCAAAACTAGATGCAGTATTCCAAGTGTGGCCTTACCAAGGCATAAAGTGGTATTAACCCTTCACATCTAGATTCCATCCCCGTTTATGCAGCCTAGAACTGTGTTGGCTTTTTTGGCAGCTGCTGCATACTGCTGGCTTATATTTAAATGGTTGTCCACTAGGACTCCAAAATCTCTCTCTCAGTTACTACTATTGAGCGAGGTACCACATATAATGTACCTGTGTATTTTGTTTTTCTTGCCTAAATCCTGAATACGATATTGTCTTTTGATGGAAATAATTGTCACGGGGAAAATTGATCATACATCTTTAGGCTAAAAAAAATTTTGCACAAGGAAGATGGGGTATCATCAATATCTTAAATTTTGAAAGTTTGGAATGGAGTTCTGTGCAGGAATAAGAATCTGCATGAATGAATTCATAAATGACTTTTTTTTTTTTTTTTTGGAGCTTCAAGTCAGGGCTGACTCCTGGCATCTGCCTTGTCACATCCATGCAGGTTTTTTAGCAAGATTTTGGAAGTGCTTTGCCATTGGTGTTGCCTTTTTTCTTTTCTTTTCTTTTCTTTTTTTTTATTAAAAAGTTTTAACAAGTATTACAACAATTTTTTCCCATCCCTCCTCCCCCCCTTCCCTCCTCCGTTGCAGCTGAAAACGGATTTTGGGAGCCCGTTTTCAGTGGCAGAGTATTCAGGCCACCACTGACACCCCTGACATGAGTGATGTCAAACTGGCCAGCCCTCCTCCCCCCCCCCCCCCCCCCCGTCAAACATAATCCTGATGTAGCCCTCAATGAAATCAAGTTTGACACCCCTGCTATACACTATTGCTAACTTAAGAAAATATTTATACCTCTATATAGACATTCTACTTTCAGAGTGAAGGTATGTATCTATTAATTGTATATCCAAACTGCTTTCATTTTAACTTTACTGATTTTCAAATACAAAAAGTTAAAAGATAAAGACAAGAAAGAAAAGATTTTTAAAAGAAAAAAGATCAAGAAAGAAAGATAAAGGTGCAAGAAAGAAAAGAAAATAGAAAAAGAATGATTTCTGACTTTGTTTAGTATGGTTATGAATAAAAATATATCAAACTTCAAAATTAACATTTGTTGACAATATTTCTACAATCACATTAGATATAGTATATGTCATATGATTTAGTCAAAACACCATTAACTATGATTCAGGCTTTTAGAGGTTTATATATTAACTTGATTCCTTTAATAAAATTCATACCTTCTAGAACTTTTGACAATTTGAATTGGCAATTTTTGTTTAAAGTTTTCTTAGCATCTAAAATATTTTTTCATCCACTATGCTAAACAGCTTTCATTTAAAATGCAAAGCCTTTTTAGAAGATGGTTAACTAATGATATTTTTCTGTTTTCACTAGGACACAATGTTTGTACGTGGACTGAAGAGGAAATGCATTGAAGGTGAAGATGATATTGAAGGAACTTTTACTGGCTTTAAAGCTATTCCTTCGTATAACCTTCAGCGCCAGTCACTGCTAGACATGTCATTGGTAAAACTTCAGCTCTGCCACATGCTTGTTGAACCTAATCTGTATCGTTCAGTGCTAATAGCCAATACAGTACGGCAGATCCAAGAAGAAATGACTCAAGATGGAAGCTGGCAGATGATAAGTCCTCAGAGTACAGGACCAGCCTCTCTGGACCGTCTTGTTTCAACAGATATTCTCTGCCGTTCTTCCAAAGAGCAAACTGAAGAAAAGCTTGCTCAAGAATATAGTGGTTTCTCTAAGAATTTTGAGGACACACAGTCACAAGAGAATGTAGACATCTTAAGGCCTGCTGTACTACAAGCATCCAGAAGCTTGCAGGGAAACGTGTGGGAGATGGATAGCATTCCAGAAAATAGAGTAAACTTCCATAAATCGTCATTAGATCAAATATTTGAAACCTTAGAAACTAAAACTTCTGACGCTGTTGAAGATCTTTTTTCAGAAGTTGACAGTTCTTATTACAATCTTGATACTGTATTAACAGGAATGATGGGCAATACAAAAATGGGACACTGTGATGTTCTTGAAACCTTTCCTCAAGGAGCCACAAATTCTAATTCTAACTGTAAGTCTGATCTTAATGAGCTTGATCATTTTGTAGAGATTCTGGTTGAATCTTGAAATTAAGAAAAATCCCTTGAAGAAGCTAGGTTGTAAACAATAAAACTTTTGAGATATTTTGTTCTCTTAAATCTGGATGTGATCTTCCCTTACCGACTTGCCCCCAATTCACATGATTTTGCAAAATTGAGTTAATTTATAAAATTAACCCATAATTTGTAGTGTTCAGTCTTGTTAAGTATATATTTTAGTGGCCACAGTTCAGAGATAATCAAAAGCATACATTTAAATTGTCAAGAGCCCAAACTTTTTAAAAATCAATTTAAATCTACTACAACCCATTCTATATCGCAAATTACTTTGGAAACTCCCTAATTTTCAGCAGTACACTGGCATGTCAAAAGATCTCTAGGTGTAATCATGTACTCTCTCTTCTGACCATGCATTTTTCTATTTTGGGGGCCTAATTTATCAGGAGGTCCTTCTAATATTAAGGGACAAATTAGTATATCAGGATTCTTCTTTCTTGCCTATGTCATAACTGTAGGGTGCAACTGTTAAAGACACTCCAGTCCTTAAAATACCACAAATGAAATCAAATCCCATAATGTCTAGTTTAGGAGTGCTTCCTGCAGCCTACCAGAACCTTTGAGATTATACCACTGAAATTCAGAAGCAAAGTGGTCAACTTGAGTACATTATTTCCCAGAAGTATTTTTTTAACCACCCCAGAGGAACTGAAAATTTCAGTGCATCGCTTCTAGTGATATCACCTTACTCAAGGGACTAAGTTGCAGCCTAGCCCAACAAAAATTATTCATTAAGAATAATTTCAACTTAATTCAAATTAAGAAACTTTCAACTATCCCTGGCATTAGTGCCTGCTGTTTTGTTTTATGGAATTAATTTGGTATAAAGACAAAATGCTTCATTTTTCCCTCCTTAGTTTCACACAAATACTATATTCTGTAAGCTTATTTACCACATGAGCTCTTGAAAAATTGTAAAGCAGCTATTTCTCATTTTCCTAGTCTTGTTTCTTTTTAAAATTATAGTTTTTTTTAAAAAAAGTATCAGTGTTCAGAATATTATAGCTATTTTCTGAAGATATATTTTTGCTATGAATTCTGTCTCAAAACTGCTTATTTAATATCTTGAAATATTTGCAGTTGTATTTTTTAATTGTTTTGAAAAAAGGGACTTTTCTCCCTTATAACTGACTTCCCCTGCATAGTGCAGTACAGTAGAAGTATGTGTAATTGTTAACTACAAGCTGAGCTGTTATCAGCATTCAGCCTTGAAGTAGAGTATTAGAGATCAAGTTATTCTTGAAACCTAAACATCTAAGGAAGAGCTTCCAATAGGCTTCAGGAACTCTTGATGCATTTAAACTTCAGTTCAAGCCATGTTTTTGTTATCTTCAAGCATAAATTATATGGGTTTTATTTATAAATATTTATATAGCTATGCCATCAAACAAATTATTGGCTGAAGTTTACCATTTACTTTTATATTTAGGGGAAAGCACCCCTTTATTGCACTAATTACTAACCAACTGTTACAGAGGCCTTCGAGTTCTCCAAACTTAAATTCTTCTATTTGCCAGTCTGTAAATGTGCATTCCTATGAGTCCTTATAAACATATTATCTCAGCAAATTATTTAAAAGAAACATGCATTCACATGCATGTAATTATCTACTAAAAATCCTAGTGCATACCATTTATAATAAATTGCTGAATTTTTTTCCTTGTTAACTGGCGATATAGGTAAAACAATTGCAAGGTGAGAAAAAAAAAGTACTAAACAATTATTTTGAGAAAGATAAACATTTGCTTCAATATCAATATATTACCATCACAGGCAATTTTAGCTATTTTGCATTTGTTCCCTGTGATTAAAATTGGATTGGTTGCTTGTTTAAAATAAATTCTTTGAAAATGGTTTCTCTGGTAGATGCCTAGATCAAATATAGATTTCAAAATATTGGACACATTTTCTCCCAGCATGTCATAGATGCAGTATACCTTTGTGTAAAGGAAGTTAACCCTAACTCTTTAAACCAGTAAGGTTCATTATGCACAATTAAAGCAACTGCTCTATGCATAAAGATCCATGTCTTCTGTGTACATCATTAAATGTCTTTGTCTTGGTTTATATATTAGAACTTAAGACCATTTTGCATGATTATCCCTTCCTGAGATTTAATGGGGCAGCTTATAAGAAAGTAGCTTCATGACTGTGGCCTTAATAATTTAAGTGCTTTTGAAACAGCTAATTTGAAAATAGCACTGTATGTTTTTTAATCTTGGCAAGTACTGTCTAATTTTGTAATTCAGTTTTGTGCCAGACCACACAATTTGTAAGGAGATCTTTCTTAAGCATTTGGAAGTGACTAATATCTTTTTATATTAAAGTTGAATATGAAATGACTATTCTGATATTAGTAATTTTTGTGTACTAATTTTGGTCTTATAAGAACAGGACTGATGAAATTTCTTTCTTAGTAGTGTTATTCAGAACACTACTTAATGAAGTGTTTTAAAGTAGAAAATATTTATTTAAGTATTCATGTTTTTTTAAGGGTAAAATGTTATATTTACCCAAGCAGGATTTAGAGAAAATCTATTGGAACCTTGAAGAACATAACATTTACAGAATTTTATGCTTATTCTTCAACATATCCTTGACATTTATCTTTCAGATACAGACGCTAAGCTTGATTTGGGGGGGGGGGGTGTCCCTCAATACCTAGTTTTAGTGTTTGGGATCTTCACCCTATTTTGTTCTGTAAAATATTCACAGGGTGTGGATCTTTCCATAACAAAATCCGAAATAGTAAACAGAAAAATTGTAACTGGATAATGGAAAAATGCTATTTTTTATTTTTACTTTTTTGCAAACTGGACAGTCTGAAGCTGTAGACTAGTCATATAAATGACTACAAAACCAGTTGCCTCAGTCCAAACAATATTATCTATACAGAAAGGAACTACAGGTAGTCCTTAGTTAATGACCAAAATTGGGACCAGCCACAGAGGCATAAAGCAAAAAAGTAATAATGAGAATAAGTTCCAGTTGTGGTCATTAAGCGAATTGTGTGGGCATAAAGTATGACATCATGTGACCATGACTTGCAACTTCCAGTCAGCTTCTCCAGTGACTGCTGGCAGAAGTCAGCAGAAAAGGTTGCAAATATTGGTCATGTGACTGTGGGATGCTGCAGTCATAATTACATGCCAAGTGCCAGGTATATGACTAATTACAACTAACAACATAAAAAATTGCTGAAAAAATTAATTTAGACAATGTATGTTCTAACTTGGGTTTATTAAAGGTTAAGGAACAATGTGTTACTTCTAATGAACACTGGAAAATTGTGAAAGCCAAAGGCTACCCAAAAGAAGTCAGTATGTGCTTCATTGGCTATAGAAAGGTTTTTATGCTGACCATCTTATTGCCCTCATGAAAAATTCATACGCCTAACTGGGAGCTATTTATTACTGTTGCAGTTCCCTTCTTAGGGCTAACTTCAGGCTGTACTATGAGCAGGTGAGTGAGACTTCTATTCTTTGCTTCCTTCTGATTGCAGGGAGCTTCCTCTGAAAGTTGGGAGGGTCAGTTTGGGTCCGATAGGGTTAGCCAAAGAAAGCAATAGGTGAGTTTGGTCCTGGTTGTGTCCAAAGGAATAGTGAAGGCAATTTTGTTTATTATAGGAAGTCCTTGACTTAAGACCAGTCATGTTACTACAGCCATTGAATGGATGTTTTATAGTCCGTAAAGCACCCCTTGGCCATTGTATATGGTTGCGCCACTCCCCCCACCCCCCACACACAATTTGACTGCATATCAAACCGGTCAGCTTAATGATTCATTGCAACCTTCTATGGTCACCTAGCTACAATTCATGTTTTTCCAGTTTCTAGCAAATAAATGTTAATTCATATGAGTGAGTTTGCTTAATGATTGCAGCATTCGCTTAATGACATGGTAGATAGCTTCTGTCTCTTAGGATCACCTATGAACAGTAATGGAACAAGCAATCAATAGTACATTTCCCAATGAGGGATCCCTGGTGCTCTCTGAGTTTGCTTGTTTTCTTGAAAATGTTTGATTACCCAAACGAGGTAACATCAGTGCTAGTTTAGCACTGATGATTTTACGTAGTTTGGGTAATGAAATGTCTGCAAGAAAACAACCTCGGAGCACTAAGGACCCCTCATGTCAACCCTGAGCTACAAATATTCTCCTTTATTAGTACATTTCCCTATCTCTGTGATGGCGAACCTATGGCACACGTGCCCGAGGTGGCATCCAGAGCCATCTTTCCAGGCATGCGAGCTGTCTCCCAACTCACCTGCGTATGTACGCGCCTCCCACCTGTTCGGGCCTACGGTGCGCATGTGTGCAATTCAGGGGACCCAGCTGGTCTTTGGAGCTCTCTGCAGGCATGCGCATTTGCGCATGCGTGTAAGAATACTTTGCGCAGCATGCGCATGCATAGATGGTGTTCTCATTTGCATTGTGCGCAAAAACCACATGCACAGATGGTGTTATTGTGCGCGCAGAGCACGGGAGCCGCTTAAAACCTGTGTATGCACAGATGGTACGATTATGTGTGCAGCGCATGGGGGGAGCCACACAAAAGCTGTGCACATGCACCGATGGTGTGGTTGCATGTGCAAAGCATGAGGGCACACGCAACTGCCATGCACGTGCTTAGATGGTGCAGCTGTGTGCGCAGCGCATGGGGGAGGAGCCATGCGTTAGTGCGGATAGCATGCACGAAGCGCATACCTGTTCAGCACTCAGTGAGTAAAAGGTTTGCCACCACTGCCCTATCTTATACTTCCATGGTGATACTTTTTGTTATTCTACCATTGGAAGCAATGGAGGGTGCAGGCTTTGCTTTCTGTTACCCATCTTTCCAACACTGAAGTCTCCCAAGCTTCGGGGGGGGGAGGGGGGAGAAAATCCCTTGCAGTCTTTCTTTGGGATGTAACTGAAACCTGAAAAAAAAAGGAAGAGAAAAGCTGCATAATAAAAGACAGCATTCAATCTACACACACCATTTTTACCACCTTGAAGCAAGTACAGTATCACCCAGTGGTGGGATTCAATTTTTTTAACAACCGGTTCGTGGGCGTAGCTTAGTTGGGGGTGTGGCTTGGTGGTCATGTGACCGGGCAGGCGTGGCTATGTGCATACGGACTACTCGGCTGAAAAAACTCATTCCTGACTGGTCCTCGCACTTATGACCATCCTCACATTTATGCCCGTTGCGGCATTCTTAACAACCGTGTCAGTCATTTCACCACTACTTGTCTTCACCACGGTGACAAGATAGGGCGCAAAACGTAAAATGTGAGGACAGTCGTAAGTTCAAGGACTGGTCAAAAGTGCGAGGACCAGTCAAAAATAACTTTTTCAGCCCTCTGAGTAGTCCATATGCACAAAAGGATACAGCAATAGAGTGGGATGAAGGAAGGAGAATAGAGATGGAAGAAAGAAGGAGAGAGAGGTTAGGAAGAGAAGGGAGGAAGGAAGGGAAGGGAAATTAGAATAGGAGTGAGGGTAAGAGGGAGGAAGGGAGGAGGAGAAGGAGAAAGGAAGAGGAAGTAGGGAGGAGAAGAAGCGGGGGGGTGAAAGAAAGTAAGAAGGAAAGAAAAGAGAGAAGTGGTAGGTTTGAGGAGAAAGATTGCTGTACAGTAAAAAGATAAAATGGAAGAAAGGCAACCCTAAACAAATATAAAGAATGAATTGTTAAACTTTAAAGAATAAGAGAGAACAAATATGAATAAATAGCAATAATTAGAAACACACATACAAACATACAATTTATTTTCTTTGAACAGAGTATTTGGCCGGTTCACAAATTTAAACAGTGTTTAGTCATTTCAATTAAATTTACAATTTCTATATTTCCTTTTTGCCATATTTATTCCTTATCTATTTTTTAAAAAAACCAATACCCTTCATCTTCATCTCTAATCTTAAATCAAATTCAATTTTTCCCTTCTATTCTATATTATACCCCTTCCCATTGTCATCTATTTTTATATCCATTCTCACATTGGTTAATTATGTAATATTACAGTATTATGTATTATTCAACATTTTAATATAAATCAATTAGTTATATAACTATCTTTTTTGTATATTAATTAATATGAACATGAATATTCCAATTTTTTCCATGCAATCCAATTTCTTACAAATCAATTAATTATATTTACCAATAATAATAATTTCCCCCAAATAATTTCCCCCATATATTCCTCCAAACCACAACTTAACCATTTCTGCTTTCAACACAATATACAATTAATAGTATCTCAATTATTACAATTCCCTAGTTAAATAGAGCTTTTTTTCTTTTGTGTTTTAAAATCTTGAACCTCCTCTTTTGCCCTAAATTTCCCATTGTTTGCAGTTTTGCACCTACCTTTTTTGGTGAGGAAAAAGAAAAAGAAAAATCTGCCTGCCTAATTTTCCAACGTTGCAAAACAGCAAAGCCAACAGCCTGTTTTACTTTCAGTTTTGTTTTTCAGCATAGTTAGGGGAAAAAAATCTGCTCAAGCACTCTGCAAGCAAGCAGCAGAGCCCTGAGCAAAACAGCTGAGAGCAAATCAGCTGAGAGTCAGGACGCCGATCTAATCAACGGGCTAATTAGCCTATGCTGAAGCTCCCAGGGCCAATAAAATTACAAAAAAACACTGAACCGTTTGTTAAATTGCTGGCTCCCACCCCTCGTCCACCACTATTTATTGGCAATAAATAGTGGTGCGGAGGGGCGGGGTAAGGGGCAGGGCAAGCCAGCAATTTAACAAACGGTTCGGCCGAACCGCCTAGAACCGGCAGAATCCCACCACTGGTATCACCTATCCATGAGTATTTCTCCAAAATTGTCGTCTTTGTATCCTTTTTTACAGGAAAAAAAATAGAACAACTGAGAACTAGTAAGAAATGTATGATAATTGTAACTGAGACTGGGGCTCTCAATATGCTAAGGGCCTTGTTTCTTGGCTAACTGGTTAATTATCTGTTACTACATGATTCCCTTTTGGATGTTTTTGTTGTTTTAATACATTGTTTTAATTGTTTTTATAATTTTAGAACTATAACTGCCCAATCGTTGATTGAGATGGGTGGCTGTAGAAGTTGAATAAGTAATAATTGAAAACGAAATTGGTTCTCCAGAAGAGAAAGCTCTCATATACTGAACTTCACCTCTTTAGTTTATTTTCCCATAATTACTCAACAGTTTCATGGAATACCAACTGATTAAACTCATTCTCTTTAAACTATACACAGCAACATTATTCTATGATCAGGCCTCTCTGACCTCATCGATATTGTTGAAAAAACAATAAGATGACAAAAAATTGTGATGCTCTTGGATAATTAGTCTTTGAGATATTGTTGGAATTACATTTCCACTATACCTGTTCCACTGGTCATAAATGATGGGGCTGAAATAGTCTCTTAATGTATTTAAGGTCACCATGACAGAGAACTATAGGAGTTGAAGTCCAACAGATTTTTGAGGGCAAGTCAGCAAAAGTTGCTGTATGATGTAGCTACACACCAAAGTATGTCAACAGGCATCTGGTGTTGTCATTTTCTCCCTTAAAAATTAAAAGTGTTAAAAATGTAGTCTATCCATCCATCCATCCAAAAATAAATAAATAAATAAATAAATGCAAAGTTAAGCAAATGAACTGCTCCATTTCAAAATGCTTACAGCCCTTTCCCTACAAACTATTTTCCCTTAAAATTAAAGCATTGTTAAGAAAGTCCATAAAAAATGCAAACTAGGCAGTGGAGCTGCTCTATTTCAAAATGCCCACAACCCCTCCCCTACAGAAGTACCTTGGACCTTGGTTACATAACTTTGTGACACACAACTAGATTCTTAGTTCAAGTCAGCAAAATGAGTGATAAAAAATTTCCTGAATTGTACCATCTCCAATCATCTGTGCCTTTGGGCACAGGTATATATGCAGAACTGCAGTAAGTACTGTACCTTAAAAAAAGGAATACACGACAGCACATTTCATAACTTGACATAATACTATATAAGAAAAAATTTTGTTGATTGTATGAAATTGGAAATTAAAGTTCCATGATAGTGGGTATACATATGCATATATACATACACATATACATACATACACAAAAGATTATCTTGAACATTTTTCTACAAGTATATAAAACTATGAAGGCTGTTGCTTAGCAATGATTTACTCTGAGTCATAGCATTGTTTAATTATTCACTTGAATTGCTCTCTACAAATGATTTCAAAAATGCACACACAAGTTTTACTTGCCATAGACAAGATACTCTGATGGTGCAAGCTTTTTAAGCGGATGCAAGTGCAATAGAGTTACATGATTGGCACAGTACTTATCTTGGAAAGCGGGAGGGGTAATGAATATTTGTATAATACTTATGAAAGCCACATTATTTTCTATTCTGCAAAGCTGGACAATAACTGGTTTAAAAAGTGAAGGATCTCACTTTTTTTTAAATGAACTTTATTAGACTTTTGAAAACAATAAAAAATAACAGGAACTTATATTTAGAATGAAAAACAGGAAAAAAGAACAAAGACAAGTGCAGAAAAACAAGAAAAAGGGAGATTATAAAAAATGAAGGGTCCTTGCAGTGGTGGGTTGCTCCCTGTTTGGTCTGGTTCTATAGAACCGGTAGTAAAACTGGCGGGAGGCTCCGCCCATCCACCATGACGTCATGATGGGTGATCTGCGCATGCGCGCTCCCATTGCGAACCGGTAGTAAAGGTAAGTGGAACCCACCCCTGGGTCCTCGGCAGGGCCGGATTTAGATGAAAAGAGGCCCTAGGCTATTCCACTTATGAGGCCCTTTCACCAGTGGTGGGATTCAATTTTTTTAACAACAGGTTCTGTGGGCGTGGCTTAGTTGGGGTGTGGCTTGGCAATCATGTGACTGGGTGGGCGTGGCTAGCTGGTCACGTGACTGTAGGCGTGGGTAGCTCGTCATGTGACCGGGTGGGCGTGGCTATGTGCATAGGGACTACTCAGAGGGCTGAAAAAAGTCATTTCTGACTGGTCCTCGCACTTTTGACCGGTCCTCACACTTATGACCATCCTCACATTTATGCCCGTGCAGCTTTCTTAACAACCATGTCACTCATTTCACAACTGCTTCTCTTCACCATGGTGACAAGATAGGGCAAAAACGTAAAATATGAGGACAGTCGTAAGTTCAAGGACTGGTCAAAAGTGCGAGGACTGGTGAGAAATAACTTTTTCAGCCCTCTGAGTAGTCCATATGCATAAAAGGATACAGCAATAGAGAGGGATGAAGGAAGGAAAGGGAAATTAGAGTAGGAGTGAGGGTAAGAGAGGGAGGAAGAGAGGAGAAGGAGAAAGGAAGAGGAAGTAGGGAGGAGAAGAAGAGGGGGAGGAAGAGAAAGTAAGAAGGAAAGAAAAGAGAGGTGGTAGGTTTGAGGAGAAAGATTGCTGTACAATAAAAAAGATGAAAGGGAAGAAAGCCAACCCCAAACAAATATAAAGATATTAAGATAAAGAATGAATTGTTAAACTTTAAAGAATAAAAGAGAACAAATATGAATAAATAATAATTAGAAACACACATACAAACATACAATGTATTTTCTTTGAACAGAGTATTTGGCCGGTTCACAAATTTAAACAGTGTTTAGTCATTTCAATTAAATTTACAATTTCTATATTTTCTTTTTGCCATATTTATTCCTCATCTATTTTTGTAAAAAACCAATATTACCCTTCATCCTCATATCTAATCTTAATCAAATTCAATTTTTCCCTTCTATTCTATATTATACCCCTTCCTATTGTCATCTATTTTTATATCCATCCACACATTGGTTAATTATGTAATATTAGTTGTTTAATATAAATTCAACATTTTAATATAAATCAATTAGTTATATAACTACCTTTTTTGTATATTAATCAATATGAACATGAATATTCCAATTATTTCCATGCAATCCAATTTCTTACAAATCAATTAATTATATTTACCAATAATAATAAACCAAATAATTTCCCCCATATATTCCTCCAAACCACAACTTAACCATTTCTGCTTTCAGAAATATACAATTAATAGTATCTCAATTATTACAATTCCCTAGTTAAATAGAGCTTTTTTTCTTTTGTGTTTTAAAATCCTGAACTCTCCTCTTTTTTCCTAAATTTCCCATTGTTTGCACCTACCTTTTTTGGTGAGGAAAAAGAAAAGAATTCTGCCTGCCTAATTTTCCAACCTTGCAAAAGCAAAGCAGTTTCAGTTTCGTTTCTCAGCATAGCTAGGGGAAAAAAAATCAGCACTCTTTGCAAGGAAGCAGAAGAGCCCTGAGCAAAACAGCTGAGACAAATCAGCTGAGAGACGGGAGGCCAATTAGCCTATGCTGAAGCTCCATGGGCCAATAAAAACACCGAACCCTTTGTTAAATTGCTGGCTCCCCCGCCCTTGCCCACCACTATTTATTGGCAATAAATAGTGGTGCGGAGGGGCGGGGCAAGCCAGCAATTTAACAAAGGGTTCGGCTGCACCACTGGCTCTAGGGCGGCCCTCTGAAGCCCCGCGGCAAGAATTTGAAGTTTTTCTTTCCTCTAGCCATTGGAGGCAGCAATAGATTGGGTAAGCGAACGGCCGGCGATCCAACAGAGCAGAGAGTGAGGGTGAGTGAAGGCGTGGAAGCTGCTTTCTCCATCCTGCTCTTTTGCGTCCGGAGCCGGTGGGGAACCACGTGGCAGCCCACGTGGATCCCAGGCAGTGGAACTCAGGCTAGGGAAGGGGTGGGCAATTGTGGCTCTTTTACAACCTGTGGCCTTCCACTCCCAGAATTCCTGAGACAGCCAAGCTGTCTCAGGAATTCTGGAAGTTGAAATCCACAGGTTGTAAAAGAGCCACAATTGCCTACCCCTGGCTACGGTACGCTGGCGCCGCGTGGGTGGGAGGCGAGGGGCGGGTGAGCCAGCAATTTAACAAAGGGTTCGGCCAAACCCCCTAGAACCCCCAGAATCCCACCACTGTATAGGCCCCTCTTGATCTTGAGGCCCTAGGCTGAAGCCTAGTTAGCCTATAGGAAAATCCGGCCCTGGTCCTTGGTGCACTCTTGAGCATAGTTGCTTTCTTGCAGACTTTCATTACCCAAACTAGGTAACATCATCAGTGCTAAAATCACCAAGATCCCCTCATTTCAATCCTGAGCTACAAATATTCTCCTTTACTGATTATAAAAAATGACTTTCAATTTTCATTTATAGCAGTTATAAATATAAATAAATATTAACCTATTATTCTATGGTTACATCATTGCTTATATTTTATAATGCTTTTGTTTTAATCAAAACCATACATCAAAACTTTATTTTTTTTTCTGCAAAAGGTCAATAAATGGTTTCCAATCATTAAATTTAGACAATGTCTTATCTCTAAAGTAATTAATTTGGACATCTTAGCATTTCACCATCCAGTCCTGCATTGCAGGTGAAGTCAAATCCTTCCACCTTTGTGCATATAATAGTCTTGCTGCAGTTGTTATTTATAAAACCAAAGTTGCACAATTTTTTTCCAGCTGCTTATCTATCCATCAATCCCAAAATAAAAGTTTCTGTTTTCAATATATATGAATATTTTAAAACTTCTGTATTAGTAAATGTAATTGAGTCCAAAATTTTCTGATTTCACACATCCAACCAACACTGTTGTTGGTTACATTTCCAGCATAAGTTTGAAGAACCTTTATACATTAAAACAGTTTTTCCACTGATATATACCAGTAATACATCATTTTATAAAAATTCTCTTTAGTGTAAATTTCTATCCTTCCAATCACATATTTTCCCACTGATCTATTTATATACTATTATATAAATGTATAACCCACATTTTAAACTTATGATTACAAACTTCCATTTGTTCTTCTGTTTCATACTTGAGCAAAAGATTTATACATTTTAACAATAATATGTTGACCATTTGTACACAATTCCATTTCAAATTCAGTCTTAATTACTCCAAACCAAAAGCTTTTGTAGCTACTTTAAATCTTTCTCATAACTAGACAAGAAAACTATTGACATAAATACTTTCTACTCCCAACACTTCTCGTTTTTATTCTACATTCTCCTTGACAAAATTCTAAAATGTCTTTGGAAGTCCACTATTTATCTTTAGTAATAATTTATCTTTTGTAAAACGCTTCCTGATCTAAAAATACCAAGGTATTTTTTGAGAACAACCTAGTTTTATATCTGTTCCATATTCTCAGTATGGCAGGTTTAACCATTTTTAAAATCTACAATTACCTTGGCTTTATCATACCATAGATATCCATGCCTCCTAAATTCAAGGTCATACACTTCTAACTCCAAAAGCCTTCTGTTCTCAGCAACAATTAGTCTTTCTTCCAGATAAAATAAATTGCAAAGTATAATTTTACTGCAAAGCATAATTTCAAATTACATTAACCCAATCCACTTTCTTATATAAATTTGTAAATATATATAACAAATATGTTCTTATGCCACCTTTTTGAAGATTATTCTTTTTAAAGACCAAATATAAGTGATGCATGTAAGTGGAGTCTGGAAAATCTTTTTAAAAATATAAGTCACTGTTTAGGAACATATATATGAGAAGAAAAGGATTGTTAGTGTTGCAAATGGGATAAAATATGGGGCGGTTCAGGCTTCAAAAACAATGCTAAAGAAATGCTTTGTGCCTAGTGTGAACATGGCACAAAAATCATTGAATAATTCAAAGGCTTCATAAAAGTAAGCCATAAACCATATTCTACAAATCACTACAGCTGACTTCCCACAATCCTTTAATCCAACCTCATACAAAACACTTCACATGTTGTGAATAGATTTAAACTTTTAGTAGAAATCAACAGTAAAGTTTTACTGGGCTGCATTTTTTGCTGAATAGACTGAGGCAAGAAGAGAGCATATCCTTGATATTTATTGTGTCTAGAAATGAACACAATGACAAACTATTTTTTTATTATTACAAGGATAAGTACATGGGCATATTTATTAAGTCATCAAGAACTGAGCTCATCTCAAAGGAGATTGTTTTCACAGCAGAATTTATATAATTTCTTCTTAAAATGTATCAAAATAGCAAAGCATACTAATTTCTGCTTTTCTGCCTGAAAAAGCTTAGCAATCCTGACTTATGATGCAAAAGCCCAGCAAACTGCCCTTAAAAAATTATGTACTTCTGACATATAAACATACAGATTACAAGGCACATACTGGATAGTGTTGAGGTTCCTACATCCACTGCAACTTTTTTATTTTGGCTCAGGATGTCCTGAGTAGATGATTAACTGACTGATTGATATGTTTTTACATAAAATATGGCTATTTGGCTTATTGTGATATGAATATAAGCATTTATGGGATAGGGAAGAGTTGTCAAAAAAAAAAAAAAAACAAGACAGCAGGTTCAGTAGCACCATCAAAACTCTGGCTTGTTAACAATGTTGTTGCATTCATGTTCAAATAGGCAGGCTTCAACTGTGCTACTGTACTGTGATTGCTATCTTGTCTTTTTTACCTCCAGTACCTATGATTATGTGTACAAGTCATAGAGACCTATGATATATGCAAATATCAAATAGGGTTGTGCAATTTCAAAAAGGATTTAGAAGAAGACTTTGCACTATGACCATAGTGTCACTACTACCAATTAGGACAACCATGTGTTTTTCGGTTTCCATGCAAGCTTTAAAGAAGATATCTCCTTTGCTGAGTGTCTTTAAAATAAATTTTTAAGCATCCTCATTTGCTTTTAGTCTTGTTCAGAAACCTGAAAATAGGGTGGGGCTGTTTTAATGAATACAGGAAGGTGCTATGCTCATACTTTATTTGAAGGGCTTCTTCCTAATCATTTCTGCACTGCCCTGGTATCTCACTGTCCACAAAGCCCAACTTGAATAACAGGTAGTCCTCGTTTAGCTATTGCCTTGTATAGGGAACGTCTACAAATGTACAAATGTAATGAAAAATAACTTTGTGACCAGTTTTCCTATATATGACTTTCACAGGTCTGTAAAGTAAAGCTGAAGGAAGGTCATAAGCACAGTTGTGTTTTCACTTAGTAACAGCTTTACTTAATGACCAAGTTTGCCATGGTTGCTAAACAAGCATTATCTGTATTTTTAGCACTTACCCCCAACAGTTATAAAAATCAACCAGGTTAAAAAAAAACCTAGATCTTCAATATTTCATAACTGCATTCATAGAATGAAAGAGGTTGAAAGGATGTTAGAGGTCACCTACTGTAATTAGGTGTTTTCTGTAGGTTAAATATGCCCCAAACCTTTAACTGTTCCTCCCAGAACTTGGTTTCCAAACCCTTTACTATCTTGGCAACCTACTGTATTTTTCAAAGTATAAGACACACCTTTCCCCTCCCCCCCCAAGAGGGTGGAAATGTTGCTGTGTCTTATACACCGAATACAGCCATTTTGGGCCTCCTGAAGCCCCGCCCCACTCATTCCATTTTTGCGAAAAACAGGCCCATTTTTCGCCCAATATTCACAAAAATGGGGCATTTTTGCCCTCCCCCAGCCCCCAGGAGCACTCTTCTGCAGGCCTCCCAAACTCTCTGCATGCCCCGTTTTTCGTAAAAACAGGCCTGTTTTTTGCAAAAATGGGGGCGTTTTTGCCCCCCCAGCCCCCAAGAGCACTCTACAGGCCTCCCAAACCCTCTGCGCACCCCATTTTTCACAAAAAATGGGCCCGTTTCGCAAAATTGGGGCATGCAGAGGGTTTGGGAGGCCTACAGAGTGCTCCTGAGGGCCGGGGAGGACAAAAACCTTTTTTTTCTTACTTTCCTCTTCGAAATCTTGGTGCGTCTTATACACTGGTGAGTCTTGTAGTCAGAAAAATACGGTACTTTGAATTTGCTCCAATTTTTCACTGTTCCTTTTGAACTGTGATATTCAGAACTGAACAGAGAACTCTAAATGGGGTCTGCCCAGTGGCATTCCATTTGATGTTTCCTTCCAGTGCAATCATAAAACTGTAACATAAAAACATAAGCAATGCCTTGCTTTATTGGACCCACACCTATCTAGTCCAGCAGTCTGTTCTCATCGTAGCCAACCAACTGCATAAAGAAACCTGCTGGTCTACCAGCAATCGTGCTGCAATTTAGGCTAATAAGTGATCATTTATCCATCTTTGAGCCAATCTAATAGTATAATCTAGTCCATATTTTATCACTGTATGAAGGAGATACCATGAAGCACTTTGGTGAAAGCTTTACTGAGGTATACTATCATAGGAGAAAATTAGGTGTTGATTAGGGCAAGCCAAATGGCCCCCCTCAAGTTACCTTTCCAAGCAATAGACCATGTCACCTTAACATTTAGAAGGCCAAGCAATGTTAAGCTGAGAAAAGATACTAGAAGCAAAGGTTCTGGGAAGCAAGGCCACTATAAGATAAACCCATAAAATTATCTCTTTAGAAACAACTGCACTACTAAAATACTGTTTGTCTCAATACACTGTTATTTTTCTAATTCCAAGGTTACCACATAGACAACACTCTATTCCTGATTTTGCCAACCACATGCATTGTTCACATGTAGTGTGCTTATGCTTAACCCTGTGGTATTGGCAAATCATATGTATTCTAATTTGCATAATTATATGATGGAGTTTGCATTCCCACCCCCTTTTAAATTTGCTTTTTCTGCCTCTAGTATCATAATAAACAATTTGTGCTATGACCAAAATGTGTACTTGTCTCCATTATAAACAATTCTTGGCTGAAATTGTTCAGAGAAAGTTCTCCTACAAATTGGTGTTAATTTTGGCAATATGTCTGTGGCAAGTTATTAGACATGTGACCATTGAGGTATGGATTGTTGGTGGGCAATCAGCAGAGATGAAGCAGTCCAAATTATTGAACCTTCCCTAAATGTTTCTATTTATGTGAAAGTCTTGACCATTGGAAACATTTGAGTCAAGCTTTATATTGAGTATAGGAATACTTCTACTAGTTATGTGCGAGATGTGCAGCAGGCTCCTATGGATGTGGCAGCATCCAGACTGATGCCCAAGGTTCCACATTTGATTTCTATCATGTAGGAAGAATCTCAAGCAAAAAATGGGGGGGAGTCAATATTTTCTAGTACATGCTCCTTTTATCCATCAAGACAATTAATATCTGTATTCCTCTTTACTTCTGCACAAAGAAGTTATCTTCTCAGTCACCAGATCTTAATTACAGGAACCCTTCTAAGTTTTGCAGAACACCAAAAAGCAATGTTACATTGATCATCAGGAAAGAATATGTAAGTAGCTTCAACCTCATTAGAAATTTACAGAGGCCCATAGCCAGATCTTATTCCATGCAGTACAGCTCTTGTTCATGAATACTGTACTTGGGACTACGTACTTGTAGCCTCTATCTAGGTTAAAAATAAATTTCATCCCCTTTTCTGGAAGGTGGTATTGGAACTCGTGTAAAACCTCATACAGTAGATGGAGCAGGGGTGAAATGCTCCCTGTTCGGACCGGATCTCCTGATCCGGTAGCAATGTGGCGGCTGGTTCGGAGAACCGGTAGCAAAAATCCCTGCGCCCCCCCCCCCCCCACCCAGCTGAGCCGCACAATCTTCAGAGGCTTTTTTTTTTTTTACTTTTCAAAGCATTTTTTCTACCACCTCTTCCGACGAAAAAATCATCAGAAGCTTTTCAAAGCATTTTTTTCTGCAACCTCTTGGCCAGAGTTGGTAAAAAAAATGCTTTGAAAAGTCTCTGACAATCCCAGCTGAGTTGCCTGATCAGCAGAGGCTTTTCAAAGCATTAGAAAAAATGCTTTGAAAAGTTAAAAAAAAAAAGTTGGCCACGCCCACCCAGTCACATTACCCTCACCAACCCACGCCCACAGAACCAGTAGTAACAAATTTTACATTTCACCCCGACATGGAGGTACAAGGTAAACGCTGTATGTGTTTCTTTCTGAGAGCTTAAGGGAAGGTAGAGTTTATATAACATTCTGATAGATTCCAAAAAGAATGGGCTTTATTATTTGTTGATAACTGTCTGTACTTTTGCAGAAAAGCATCTTACCCATCACTGTGTGGATCCCACTGTAGCAAAGAACCTGGTAACTGTTTTTTTGTTTGTTTGTTTTTTGCTAAATGGGATTTGTTGCTCTCATTAAGATTTGTTGGAAGAAATATCCTTCTGGGTTCAGCTCCAAGTGGGGAAAAAGACACTGGAAACATGGAGACTGCTTGGAAAGATAGTTTAATGGTGGACAGGATCACATGGTTTGAGTTCCTGAACATAAAAGGGGCCGAGATGCTGTGAGCCCCCAGGTTTTATGCCCTCTCTGAGCTTTGAACTTCCTGGGGCACAGGAAGAGTATCCTGATTGGTTGTCAGACTCCCAGGGGGTGGGGGTCTTATCTAGCCTTGCTGGCTGATGTAATCTTCCCAGGTGCCATGTGGTGAGTTTCTGTTGCTAGATGGGTTCTATTGTGTTGCAGATGATGGTCCATTGACAAAGGTGGAGGGGGGGTTGGATTTCTGCCTCTGGCCCATTGACAAAGGGGGAGGGGAGGCAGGAAGGTGGGAGCTGCTTTGTCTTTAAAACATGTTTCTCCATTTCTCATCCAGGGAAACATAATATTCTGTCTTTTTAATATTTCCTAAAATATTTCATTCTTCTAGGAAAGGGGTGGGTTCAAACTTCCTACAAATTCTAGCATGGGTGCTCATTTCAGCAGTCAGATGACAATAATATTTACAAAACTATGATGTTAAAGTTACAGATCCACATCTCAAATCCACAAAGTTCTGTCTGTATAGAGGTGGAACCAAGACATTAAAATTCAGTTGGCCAAAAATACTGCAGATGCTGGTTTCTCATGGCCAGATGTCATCCCACATATGGAAATTTTCATGGGCAAAACCATTCCTAACAGAAAACATGATCTTTCTCCTTTTGAAATTGTGAATGGCTGACCAATGCTAGGACAAACCAGCTCCAATTGGCTTATTCAAAAGAAAACCTTGCTGGTCTGGATGAAGATCTAGTAAAGCACTTTCTGTCCCTTACTAAATGATTTCTATTTCCACCGTGGTGAAAGTAGGATCCTCATCTCCTAATTTAGCAGTATTCTCCTGCATGAAAACTGGGGAAATAATTGTCTGTCATCACAGGGGACAGGTCCACACTATAAAATGTTTGGATAATTCACATTGCTTTTAAATGCAAGGATTAAACGACCTGAATATACACATCCCATTGCTGGAAACTAACTCCTTTGGAGGATATCCTTTCTAAGAAGTAGTTTACTACCACTCCTCCAAAAGAGAAGTGAAGAAAAATCAGTTGAAATACGATCAGGTTAACAATGATCATTACTGGACAATATGAACTTTGAACAGTGTACTCTGAAAGCCTCTACTCCAGCATTATACTGTTTCTGCCCTGAAATTCTTTCACATATACTTGTATTAAACGACCGTTGGCTTTGTACTCTTCTTAATGGTTTGCAATTGGCAGGAGATATATTTGGGAGTAAAATCTGCTGGTTATTAACAATAATCCTTGCTTACCAACAGCCTTGTACAGCAACATTTGACGTTACGATGGTGCTAAACAAATAAGTTTATGACCAATCCTTGCATTTAAGACCACTACA
This sequence comes from Pituophis catenifer annectens, assembly GCF_029215685.1. Taxonomy (NCBI): domain Eukaryota; kingdom Metazoa; phylum Chordata; class Lepidosauria; order Squamata; family Colubridae; genus Pituophis; species Pituophis catenifer. Next base: position 317,214,316 of record NW_027256881.1, on the reverse strand, counting down.
GCATCCTGTCAACTGATCACTATTTGTATGCTTCATAATCAGCTTGCAATGAGCAGATATATATATACATACATATATATATATATATGGCAGAAATAAAATCATACATGATCACGATTTTGCACTTAGCAAACACTGTGTTTAGCAAACCCTAACCTTAACCCTACCTCTTAACATCCTTAACCCCTAACTCTAAGTTGTAAGTCTATCACAATCATGTGATTTTGTGCTTAGCAAGAATTGTTGGTCCTCATTGTTGTTAATGAAGGACTAACAGTACGCATTATGAAACAATGGAAATGTTAAATGGAAGCCATCTATTATCAGTACTTGAAAAGCTTTGGTATCACAGAATTTTCAGGGTATGAATCACTAATGTTAATCTGCATTTCTTAACCCTTTTTTCTTTTCCTGATTTGTGTGTGCGTTTATTTAACAGAACCAAATGGGTGGTAAAACAACATGTGGGAACATTCTTAATATCTGAATATTTCTTGATATCTGAACATACCATTTGAGTGAAGGGACTATGGGTCAAGAAAACCTTTTATTCTGGAATAAACAGAGATTTCCCTCAAGTAGCACACAAGATTTCTCTCTTTCTTTACTCAACTAAATGAAACCTAAAAAGATCTGGAGATGAAACCCGTTTATATAGGTTTATGCAAATAAAAATAAACATATGATTAACCAACATGATTTAAACATATATGTGATTGGTTCATGTGATGGGTGCATATATGGGGCAGTTTTAAGGAATAACAGTGTAGAACTACAAAAACAATGATGTATTGACAAGAGTATTTTAGTATATAGTTCCTTTCTAAAGAATTGTTTTTTGGGGCTTATCTTATATTGGCTTTGTTTCCCAAAGCCTTTGCTTGCCTCCCAGTATATTTTCTGAGCTTTATCAACATTGCTTGGCCTTCTAAATTCTTTTATCACTGAGCTGACATGGCCTATTGTTTGGGAAGGCAATTTAGGTAGAGGAATGTTTTGCTTATCCTAACCAACACCATGTTTTCTCCTACATTATGCATAAGAATGATTCTTATGCATAATGTAGCATGACAAAAGAAAATTAATAATGGGGATAGTTAAAAAATCCTCAATTTGTCCCCACAGACCAACTTCATTTATAGAAACTCACATTCCACCACTTGAAGTGTACAACCATTTATAGGTTATCTTTTTAAGATTACCTCTCCTCAGTTCTCTTGACATCGCAGCTGCTTTTTGACCTGAAATTTAGGACAGCAAATCTCTGCGGGGCACACTTTTGTCCGGTTTCAACTACGTTTCAGTAATATATAAAACAGGTTTATCTGCAAATAAACATCGTCATGTAAAATATAGTAACTGTGATGGGATTGTGTTTTATAGGAAGAACTTGCTCCCACAAAGCCAACAATCATTTTATACAATCCAAATCCGATTCTATGCCCCCCCCCCAAGCATTTTATAATTATGGAACATAAAATACAGTGAACCACCACCTGCAGTGACTCCTCCTGTATAAATAAGTTCCATTTAATTTGGGGATGTGTGTGCCCTTACCGGCGCCATTACTGGCACTAGTAACTTTTCCTCAGCGCCTTGAAATGAGATCCTTGAAGCGTCAGCCTGAGGCGTTTTAACTCTGTTCAAGATGAATTCTTGTGTTCCGCCAAAGCTTCAGGGAAACCGTGACCCCCGTTAGGCTACCTAAACCCAGAAGAGAAGTGAGCTATTTTGAGAGTTCAGGCCTGGGCAAATAACGCAGGCCCGCTACGTTTTTTGATTTCCTCATGTGATTAAAAGTAACTCAATGACTGGGTTACTCCCGGATTGCCACTTTAGCTCAAAGGCAGCGTCCCCTCTGTTCCTTCCTGGTGAACTCGTGTAAAAAGGCCGCTTCACAAGAGGGAGTTTAACGTGGGCACGAGAGAAACCCTGGATAAATGGGCATGATTTGCCTATACGGTAGTCCTAAACGTGGTTATTAGGGAGGAGCTCCCACCGAAATGAGTATGGCCTGTCTCTAAATAAACCCGTCCGCTTCCGGCTACCGAAAGGCCTCGCTTGCCCTTTTTCCACCATCAAAAAACCGCTCCCGTCCTCCCCGAGGGAGCCAAAGACCTTCTGGAAGAAGCCGCGGCTGAGCAAAGGCGGGGTGGGGGGGGGGGAGAAAGGAGGGAGGAAGAAGTAGCGGGTGGATATTTCATTGGACGGCCGCCCAAGTCTAGCTCCGCCCTCTTTTAACTCAGAGCTCCTCTCCGAGACGAAGCCGACCCCGCGAACAGAAAACCAGTAAAAATCGGTTGCTGGGCAAGGTGGGGCGTGGCTGGCCAATAGCGAGGAGCGCTGGAGAAGGATGAGGAAGAGTGGGCGCGCACACGCCCCTCCTTCCTCTGAGTCCAGGGCTATTCCTGCACGGGGGAGGAGTAAACGGCTCTTGTTGTCGCCGAGATCTGGCGGGGAGGGGGTGGGGCTCATTTGCTGCTGCCACCGCCCTCTCCTCCTCCTCCTCCCCCCCCGCCTCGTCTCCTCCTTCCTCATCTCAGCACGCAAGCATTTGGCCATCCCAGCCCCTCTAAGGGATCCCGGCTGGCTGGGTTGGGAGCCAGCGCCGCGCCGCCCAGCCGAGGGAGAGGGGATTCCGTGTGTCCCTCGACTCTCTCTGGAGCCCTAAGCAGGTAAGCGAGACCCTGGCTGGCTGGCTGAACTCGGGTCTGAATCGCGGGAACGATGGACACGGGGACAGGCGTCCGGGAAGGTGCTCCGGGAAGCCAAGTGCGGGCTGGTCGCGGCAATGCAAGGCGAGGAAAGACTCTGCTGAGCTAAATTGAGAGGTGGAGGTCAGGAGTTACAACTAAAAGAGACCTGCATTTTGAGTATCTCGGGGAGTTGGTAAGGAAATAGAGGCTGGCGAATGTGGCGGGGGAAACTTATGATTGGGGGTATCTCGGCCAGAAAAACTAAAGAATTGGGGGCCTGGGAGGGGCACCTTACCAACGACGGTGTGAATCGTCTGGGAGAAGCTTACTTGGGTTAGCAAATAACTACGTTGAGCAAGTCGTCGTCATCCCCCCCCCCCAATATACACAGGCACCGTGAGCTGGGGTAATCCCCCCCCCCAAAAAAAAACATATTTTTCAGATGTTTGGAATGATAATTGCCATCATTTTGCTTGCGATAATAGGGGTCGCATATCACATTTGGAGGGCTCGGATTTGGGGAAGGAACTACAGTTATATAAGGAAGACTGGGAGGGAATGATGGATAAGAGCAAGATGATGGTGGGTATCAGACTGAGATTCACAAAAGCTGCCAATAAGAGGAAATTAGGGGTTTTTTTGGGTTGGGGTGGGGGTCAAAGAGTCTGCTGCTAAAAGAGGAGAAAAAGCCAAGTAAAATTAGTGGGAGGAATTGAGGAGCCCACTGAAGAGATGGCAAGGAAGAAACTGCTGGTGCCCTGGGTGGTATTTGAATGTGGGAAACAATTTTGTGGCAGGCTTGTGGGGCTGAATGAAGGCTTTAGGAAAAGTGGGTGGGGCGTGAATTGGGTAGATTTAATTGACTGAAAGCAGTAGAGAATCAACTGAGGTTTGTTTCTGAAGAGTGGTGCTTTGGTTTAGCTAGTCAGGGTCATGTATAAAAGATATATAGATAATATAGGTTACTTTTGAGGCCATTTTTTCAACCAATGAGTGTTAGGAATACAGTATGAATGGGAGGTGAAAGCTGAATCCAACAATCAGGGAGGGATACTTTACAAATGTTGTGTTGCAATGTTTGGAGAGGTGTATCTTGACAAAGAGATTGAATTTAGAGAGTATATTTTCCAGAAACACTCTTTTCTTGGTAGGATATTGTAGTATAATGGATAAAACATTGGGATTGTAGAATAGGCTTAGAGTATTGATATCTAGATATGTTTTTGGAAACATTTATATAAGGTAGCTGAATAAGATCCCATGTAAGTTGAAGATTGATTAAAAACAGGGAAAAAGTTACTGCCAGGAAATAAATTTAGAGCTGTATAAAAGGTGTGGGGTCTCCTTCAAGTGAGCTTTAACCAAAGAGCTATAACTCTGTCCATCCAAGTATTAACCTGACCACACCCAGCATAATTTCCAAACTTATGCAAGGTTGGCCAACTTAGAATAAAGTTGTATTCAGGTGATTTGAAACAGCCTAGTGGTTTCTTTGTGGATGAATGATAAAATACTAATGTTCCTATTATTCTTGTTTTTTTATTTTGGAGGTGGCTACTTTAAATTCTGCTTTTGACAGAAAAGTAAATTTTAAAGTAATACGCAAATTATGCAAAAAGTTTCTATTTGAGTATTTAGGAATATTTAACATTTTCATTGCTCCGAAGAAGTGTCACGCAAATGGGGATTCATGAGATCTGTATCTCAAAATGAAGGATATATTGATAAGTATGTAAAAACTGATTAAAAATCTAGTTAATATTGCATATTTGAAGAGAAGAGAATTGCATTTAAAATAGAAGTCCAGTACTATAAGATACATTAAATTTGTGTGGGGCTTATTAAAAGAAATTGTGGGAGGATTGGGCACAGACTAGAAACTGGATGGCTAGAAAGCAGATGTGGAAATTATTTGAAACTTAGAACATTGGCAGCATATGAATGAAAAAACATTGAAGTGCTCAAGAATGGTCAGATCAGAGATAGAAAATGTCAATAGGAAAAAGTTCTTGGGTTAGGGTTAGGATAAAGATATTCATCTTTTGCTGGAAACTATCTTGTGATTAACTTTAAGGTGGGCCTAGCTATGGTAGGGACTGAAATAAAACTGTAATTATATAATTGGATGAAAAATTTAGGAACAAGCTTACTATCAACAGAAGTTTTAAGGAGAAATGTTTTCATTTAAGAAATGAGGCGGTTTGAATAAGTTTGCAAATTTGTAAAGCTACGGAGGTGTAGCTTTATCCTTAGGAGCAGAATTGTAATGAGGTTGTCTGTTTTGTTTTAAATAGTTGTCAGTCTGGAGTAGGAAGTTATTTTTCATCAACCAGAAAATAAGAGTCCTGTAAACTAAAATCTTGCTACTGTGGGAGGTGCATGCAACAGCTTCCAGGAACTTCTGTCTAGTTTCATTTTGAATACACTGCCCCTTGTGTCTTAACTCTAATAGAAAATGAAATGCAAAAAGAGGACAATTTCTCACTGCTTTGGTTCCTTATTTTAACAGTTAGAAACAGTTCATTAATGCCAAGTTTAAAATAATGTATTAAGGGCTATACTGCTTTAAGTTTGTTACATTTCTTTAAATTATTGAGTTTTCTACAATAAGCAATACTGTGATCTGAAATTAATCATTTATATTCTTTGTCTATTTGCTGGTAGTAAACTTCACTGGCAATTTCTAATAGCAATTAATGACACATATTTCTGTCCTGTAGTACTTATTTTACTCGTAGGTGTTATACTTGATAAAAAATTAGATTCCAAATTAAAGACTCTAAAAAAAGTAAAGCAGAGAATAATACAATCTGAAAGTATGGCCTATGTAACCCTCATAGCATCTTATGCGGTACAGTACAGAATTTTGAAGATATTGCTTTGTCTGGGTCTTCCTATATTTTTGGAGGGGAAGATCCACGTATAGGGAATAAATCAGTACTACATTTTTTATTTTGGCCTCAGTGTGGTTTTGTAGAGGGGTGTGCATGATGCCTAAGTGTGAGATTTTATACACTTAAAAGCATATCAAGTTAATCTGAGACTTTTCAGCTGTGCTATTAGGGCTTTTTTCAGCCCTATGTGTGATGAATAGCAGTGGTGGTAGTTATCTAGTAGGGAACATTGATATATAATTATTTGCTATACTGTACAGCGATCAGTTATTAAATACATTTATTTACACAGTGCTACAAATATCAACAAGGCAGTAAATATGAATTAGAATATCCTTATTAGCCACAATTTAATTTTTGGATTAATCTTTGTAAAATACTTTCACAGTAACTAAATCTTTAATTTTTCTTCAAAATTGCATCATTTGGTTGAAAAGGACTGTTGACATATCAGAACTGTGTGTACACAACTATTTTGGACAAACTGCACCGTATATGAACTATTCTGAGTTAAACTATTTTTAAGTTTAAGGCTTCATTCTTTTTCAAAATGCTGTTTCTGAGATTGCTTAAGGATTTCACAGGGTTGCTGCCTGCAGGCTTCCTTACAAGTTGTAATAGAAGTAGAATTTTAATCTGCTATTCCTCAATTCTTCATAACCCTCATACAGACCTCCTGTCTATCAGCCACTCCACTACTGCTATCTTTCTTCTTTTAGATAGAAGTATGATTCAGGGAAAAGGTAGCAAAATCTCTTTGTACCAATAAAGAAGTATTTTTGGCTCAGGGTTAAAATGAGGGGTCCTTGGTGTTCTCTGGGCTTGGTTGTTTTCTTGCAGATATTTCATTACCCAAACTAGGTAAACCTCATCGGTGCTAGACTAACTAGTATTGATTTTGAAAACTAAGAAAATATAAAGTTATAAAGAACAAAAAGCGAAGTCTCCAGTCCTCTCCTGCTGCTGTACTTTGGTTGATAGTATTCTAAGCCACTACAGGTAGTTCTTGATTTACAAGCACAGTTGGGATCGAAGGTTAACAAATCAGGTGTGATGCGGTTTTACGACTTGGTTGCTGCTGTCATTAAGCAAATCCAGCTTCCTCCATTTATTTGCTTGTTGGCAGCTCCCTAAGAATGTGATAAATGGTGATCACATGAGCCTGAGACGCTGCAACTGTGGTAAATGCATACTGATTGCCAAGCATCCACATTTTGATTATATGACTGCAGGGACACTGACGGTTGTAAGTGTGAGGACTGGTCAAATGTCACATATTTCAGCACCATTAAAACTTCAAATGGTGGTTAAATTTTCGATCACCTATAGTTACATGAATGGATATATTTTTGATTTGAGCTTATTCTTCCCCTTTAACTTGCCTTTAAAAATGTACGAGATCCTAAAATCTAAGAGAACTAAATTGTAGGAATGAAAACAGATTCGGCAGATGCTACAAGCAGAATCCTAAAGGGTGTTTACTTAAGTGTAATTCCCTTTGTTTTCAGTGAAACTTTATTCCTAATGAGTATATTTAGGATTGTCAGTTTAAAAAACTGTTTACAGATCTATATAAATTTTATTAAAATTTTTAAACATAAAAATAAATTAATAAACTATTATAAAGTAAGGGGGGAAATAATAAAGTACAAGAAAAGAAAAAAATAGAAAAGAAAGAAAATGCAACAAGTGGCTTCCTATATTCACATCAGTTATAAGTACAAATATATTTTGAACTCTCTAAAGTTACATTATATTGCTTTTTCTATAATCTATCCTGTCTAATCTTCAACACTATATCACAAATTCACTTTTTTCATTTTTATGCAAAAAGTCGCCAATAAATGTAGATGTCTTTTCTATAATCAAAGAAGTCAATATATCTTGCAGCAAAATCTGTCATTCCTCCTTAGTGGGTAATGTAGAATCTTTCCATCTCTGTCCATACAGCAATCTCAGTACTGTAAACCATATATTGAAATAATTTTCCATTTAGTTTTCTAACTCTTTACCAGTGTACAAATCTTCTTGCAATGGCTCCCATTCAGTGTAGTTTACGTTAAAATTTTTATAGATTAAACATATTCGTAAGCTGACAAATCAATATTGGTTATTCAGTTCAAATTAACTGTCAGTTTACTTTCAACAGAAAAAGTTGTGTTGATGAAGGTACTTCTTGTAAAATCATATATAAATTAATGTGTTAAAATAAAGTACTCCTGGAATTTATGAATCTTTTCATGCTATTTGTCCACTCGGCTGGGTTCTACTTACCTTTACTACTGGTTCGCAACAGGAGCACGCGCAATATCAGGGTGATCAGCCCAGCTGGGCGCCCCACCCCCAGGTGTGTGCACAAGAGGTGGCGAGCATGCAGGGGCCGATGGTGTCCGGCAGCAGCTGCAGCCTGCTGGCCCCTTGGTTGGCGACTGGGGTTGCATAGCCCGTGCAGCGCAGGTGAGTTGATTACTTATCCAAGCAGCAGACGGAGGCATGGGGGGGGCACATGATCTGGACGCGGGCCATGGGAAAGCTGAGAGTCGGTGGCTTGGAGCAGACAGGTAGCCGTGGGAGGCTCGTCACCTGCACTGCGCAGGCTGCAGCTGTTGCCAGGCACTTTTTGGGGGTTGGGCTTATATTAGAAGCAGGCTAAAAACTCAGGCTAGGGCTTATTTTCTGGTTAGGTCTTATTTTGGGGGAAACACAGATATATATATATATGCATATTCTTTCTAGCCAGGTTTTATGCACATAAAAGCCTACGAAAAAGACACACACACACACACACACGTATGTATGTATGTATGTATGTATGTATGTATGTATGTATCTTTTTTCTTTTTCGTAGGCTTTTATGTGCATATTCTTTCTAGCCAGGTTTTACCTACGTAGAACAACTAAGTTTACGTAGGTAAAACCTGGCTAGAAAGAATATGCATATAGATAGATAGATAGATAGATAGATAGATAGATAGATAGATAGATAGATAGATAGATATAGATATCTCACACACACACACACACACACTCATGGAAAAATTAGTAGGCCAAAGAAATTTAGGCATTACAAAATATTCTTGCATTTGTCCTTGCTTCCACCACTTCAGACACTGCCTTTTGTTTTTCTGTTGTAATACACATTTGAAATAAGTCAGTGTTACATTGATTCATAACAATTTTTGCACGTGCAGCACTTTTGACATCCTTTCATGTGGCCATTAAAGACCAGCTGAGCTCTTCATTTGAAATTATTTAAGGCGTGCTGACTGGAGTTTCTTCTTAACCAATCTTACTTCAAGAGTACAGACAAAAACACTGAAAAATGTATTCAAGTGTTTGCTGAATGGAAGATTCCTTGAAAATAAGTTAATACTAGATTACACTGTCCTGTATTCTTTCCAGTCCCAGATTACATGAGGAGCTTTATTTTCTTATTAACAACTTTGGAGATGGGTAATGGAGTAGCTAGCAGCTCACCTGCTTCATCTGCATACTTTGCTCCCTCCCTCTTCATCCTGGTTAGTTTTAATTGAATTTTAAACTTATGATCTTTTATTATAGTGCATTTTAATAGAATGTCTATGAGCCATCAGAGTCACTTCTGGCAAGATGGGAAGCATACAAGTTTAATAAAATAACTTGCATATTCACATTAATAAAATATTCTATAAAGATGGAAAGCTGTGTTCACATTCAAACAATGGGGAAATACTGTTTTCCTTCAGATCTTCCAATGAACCTGTGGAAGTTAAAGAGAGTTTGGGCAGGAACATCTTTCAAGCCTTCAGGTGTTCAGGTGAATGTCTTAAGTGCACTGTAATTTTGTTTATATGTAGCCCTCGCTTAGGCTACATAATTGGAAACCGTAATTTGGTTGCTATGGCCGGAAGTTGCTAAATGGAAAGTCATATGATTGTGATGGGCTTTTGACTGCATGATCGTATTTCCCCTTCGGTCATTAAATGAAGTGCTCTTCTCTATTAACTCTGCTTGTTGCAAGCCGAGTTGCAAAGTGTTGCACTGGTGATCATGTGACCATGGGACATTGGACATTGTGACAGTTGAAAATGCAAAGATTGGTCACAAAGTTATTTTTTTTAGCCCCACTGTAACTTTGAATGGTTGCTGCACAAAGTCAGCAAGCAAGAACTACCTAGTTCTTTGTATGTATATGTATATTGATACTTATTTGCTTATTGCAAAAAATGAGCATTTTATTGTTTTACTGACTAACTCCATTGGAAAAGAAGGCTTTGAATCTTTCTGTCAAGGCCCTTTGTCTCTGTCAGTTTTCAGACAAACTGGCATACATGTAGTTCTTTGGTGAGCTCTCATGTAGACGCTAGTCAGATTCAAACTTGCTTCGTTCCTACAATCTATATTGTGTATAAAACAGCTTTTAAGCTGTTCTTAAGCCAAGACTAACTACACTCATCTTGTTCATTTCTCTTTTCATTTAGAAATTAAAATACTATTTATGTGACTCATAGGTTTTGAGCATAATGCTCATTTTTAAGTAAACATGTAATTGATTTTTATTAATCAAATTTAATAGTGCAAATATACTTAATTTTCAGATTAAATGAGCAATATAAAACAAGCAAATTCCTCTGTAGATGTGCGATTACTTTGACTGTACTAGCTATTTCATTTATTTTACAGCTCAAATTATTTAACAGTAATTGTATTCTATCTATGTCTTCTGTCTTTACATCAACGATAAACAAAAGATAACATCTCTGGCTTCTTTCAAAAACATTAATTTCCAATTTATTATGTTTTAAATTAAAGTGATTGGCTCAGATAAATCAAATACATAATTCAGGTTATGGAAGTCAGAACATCACTAATGGGAACTCTTAATTTCTGCATTTTTTTTTCACAGTACTCCTTGAAATATGTTCTAATTGATGCATTTTACAAAAAAGAGATAATAGCAAGAATTATTAAAATGTATTACTGGTTCATAAATGTTGACATGTATTCCAAATAATGCTACTACAATTATGTAATAATTGTATAACAATTATGAAATATAATAATATATAAACATGCTTCAATAAACTAGTAATTACTTTGTCCCAGGGAGACAATTGTTTAAAACAAAATTAAAAAATTGAAGCAAGAAAAATAGCTTATTTGAGTGCTTGTATTCCCATTTTTTGTTTCTTACCAAAAACAGAAGTATTGCACCATAGTTGTTTGATTTGCTCCTGAATTTTGGCATCATGTTTTATAGAGCCAGTGTCAACCTCAAAGCGCCGTGGTTGTCATTCAGGTGGACGGGGGGGAGGGAAAACCCCACTTACCAGTTGTCATGTCCAGAGTGCGTACCGTTGCTGATTCCACCCTGCTCGCCATTTCCACAGTAGCTGCCAGCACGTGGAAGCCTTGGATAAGATCGCTGCCGCTGAGGGCACCTCCATTATAGCAGCTCCAACGCTATTGCCGCTGCACAGAAGTAACTACGCGACTTCTAATATTAAAGACTATTCCTTAGTATTTCGACAAGCTGGAGGGGCGGAGCTTTGTGTACTATACCCACGATGACAGAATGTAACTAGCATTGGGGGGGGAGTATGGGGTGGAGTCACAGGATTGGCGGGTAGCTTTAAAAGGTTATGGGAAGCACTGCGCAGTAGCGCTGACAATATACCATTCTCCACGGGTGTTTGTTGGTTCGTGCCGGAGCCAAGAATAAAGATTGCTAAAACACAGATAACTTCTAGTTTGAGTCTTATCTCACCGCAGAAATCCGGAACCTGACAGCCAGGAAAAATAGATTTTAGAAGCTACAAATGGACTTTTACAACACAAGTTCTCCCATCACTTTTTTAATTAAAGGATGAATGAAACATATCAGAAGAGCTCAGGGGCACATATATAATTGTATGTAAATATTTTAGTCTTTCCTATTGTTTGGGATTCATATAAAACATATGCCAGTAGATGTAAGATACAATGTTTAGTTTAAAATACAATTAAAGTGTTGAATAATGTTTAATTTCTACATCAATTAATCAGAGTAAACTATTATAAATCTTTCTTGTGATGTTATTGTAATACTATGTTTAATACCATTTGAGATTCTCTTAAAAGTTTCTGATGACTCATCCATTCATTCAAATTAGAGGCCACCCAGCTCTGGACATGTTATGGCAATATAAGCAAGGGACACTATAAAACAATGAGAACAAATTTAATGCATGTCTGACAAAAAGATAGGTATTTCATTCAACAACTTTAAACAAGAGCTCAACATTACTGTATCGCAAGTACAGTACTAATGGGGGAATAGCCGGATTTTCAATGTCATCAAGTTGGAAACCCTCGGGGGAGGGATGCAATTCCAGAGGGGAGGTCTATAACAGAGAAGGCACGCTTCCTAGGTCCCAATAGAGGGCATTGTTTGAGTGAAGGGATCTGAAAGGCAAGATAGACAGTACTTCAGATAGTCAGACCAGTGCCATGTGAAGGGCTTTATAGGTGGTAACCAGTACCTCAAACTGTACCTCATTCAGTGGTTCCCTACAGATTATAAACAGAAGGGGCAAGAGCATCAGGCCCTGAGGCACCCCAATGGGAAAGGTTTTCTTGTTTGGCCTCTCCTCCCCTGTACAAGGGACATGGTGGCTCAGTGGCTAAGACGCTGAACTTGTCGATTGACAGGTCGGCAGTTCAGTGGTTCGAATCTCTAGTGCCACGTAATGAGGTGAGCTCCCGTTACTTGTCCCAGCTTCTGCCAACCTAGCAATTCAAAAGCATGTAAAAAATGCAAGTAGAAAAATAGCGACCACCTTTGGTGGGAAGGTAACAGCGTTCTGTGCGCCTTTGGCGTTTAGTGATGCCAGCCATATGACCACGGAGAATTCTTCAGACAGCACTGGCTCTTCAGCTTTGAAACGGAGATGAGCACTGCCCCCTAGAGTCGGAAACGACTAGCAGTTGTGCAAGGGGAACCTTTACCCCTGTCCAACACCAACTGGAATCCTTCCCGGAGAAAGGAGAAACCCCCTCCCTGAATCTCCACATTCAGTTAAGTAGGATACCATAATCGATGCTATCAAAAGCAACAGAAGGATCACAGAGAGCTAGGAGAAATATGTTGTGCACATGTGCATGCACCCGCACACACACACATCCTGACTGCCTACCATTCCCAGAAGTCACCAACAGGCATGATCAATGCTATCTCTGTACTATGCCCTGATCTAAAACCTGACTGAAAGGGATCCAGATGATCCACTTTTTCCAGGATAGCAATAGCACTTAGTCTTATATACTACTTTACAGTGCTTTACAGCTCTCTATAAGCAGTTTACAGAGTCTACATATTGTCCCCAACAATCTGGGTCCTCATTTTACCCACCTCGGAAGGATGGAAGGCTGAGTCAACCTGAGGATCCTCTGGATCTGTTGTTTGACCCTCTTCTCACCAACTTTTCCTTAAAAGGGTTAAGCCTAGACAGAAATCTAACTACATGACCCCTCTCAGAGAGAGCCAGTACAAAACAGGAAAGATATGGATAAAAGTCATAGGTTTAAATTAAGGAGAGAAGCAACCTAGAACAATTAATCAGTGGAACAACTTGCCTCCAGAAGTTGTAGATGCTCCAACACTGGAAGTTTTTAAGAAGAGATTGGACAACCATTTGTCTGAAATGGTATAGGGCAGTGATGGCTAATCCTGGCCATCGCATGCCAGGAGAGGGGGGGGCGGGGGAGGGTCGCGCGCACACGTGCCCCAGAGCTGAGCTGGCGTGCCCACTAATATGGCTCCGCGTGCCACAGGTGCCCCAGGTTCACCATCACAGGTATAGGGTTTCCTACCTAAGCAGGGTTGGACTAGAAGGCCTCCAAGCATGGGTGCTATTCAGCAGGTACTGACAGGTTCTGGAGAACCGGTAGCGGAAATTTTGAGTAGTTCAGAGAACCAGCAAATGCCACCTGTGGCTGGCCCCAGAGTGGGGTGGGAATGGAGATTTTGCAGTATCCTTCCCCTGCCAAGCCCACCAAGCCACACCACACCCACCAAGCCATGCCCACAGAACCGGTAGTAAAAAAATTTGAATTCCACCACTGCCTCCAAGGTCCCTTCCAACTCTTCTATTCTCTTCTATTCATTTCTCTTCTATTCATTTCTATTCTAAATTCATCCCAGGTATGCTCACAATACTATGCCCTAGTACAGTTTTCAAACTTAGCATTTCTTAGTGGTCTATCTGAAGTTTCTGAGCTCTGATTAGGAAGGTGAAGCTACCTGTAAGAGTATACCCCTTTAAACAACTTAAACTACTATATCTTTTAAGTAGTGATCATGTAAGTGTTTTGGTATATGGTAAATTAAATATTAGTGTTGTCTTGCTGCCTGATTGGTTTTTGCAGATCATATTAAAATGAGCTGGGGGATACCAAATTTAGAAAAATGTAATTTTATTTTAGCACTCGTATTGGTTTGGAAGTGTGAATTATGTAAATGTGAACCCAACAAATATATGTCTTCCTGAAACCTAACCTTGTGGAATATATTGATTTAATTGTGTCTTAGTCTTATTCCTAGCAACTACATGGGCAAGTCTATGCAGTTCTTCTGACATTTTTGGAAATAATTTTTCCTTCTTCCTATGGTTGAGACCCCAAATCACCCAGTTGCTTCCCTGTCTAAAGCAAGACTAGAAATCCGCAGTGCTCTTAGCATTTGCACAACGTTGGCTCTCATCTTTGTTGGAGGTGGTTTCCTCTATCTAGAATCCTACTCAGGGAGGTGGGTGTTCTTTCTTCATCACTGAACTACCATCTTGGGGCCTTAAAACCTGTATGTTATTTTACTTCACAATCTGTCAGAGACTTGATTGATCACCATGTGATCTTTTAGTCCATGCTTAACATTTGTTAGTCCATACCATTTTTCCTGTCAGTTGGTTATTGTTTAGGTTCATATTTAGATTATAAATATGAAAAAAAATAGCACTTACAATTTTTCAGTGTAAACAGGAACATTACAGAGTGAGTAATTGGGCAATTTTGAAAACTGCCCCAAAAGTTTATTTGAAAAAAATTTGGAGTGGTGATATTCAGAAATAATCTGAAACGGCAGCTAATTGTGATGCACAAAGAACCAGGTCCAAAGGTGAAGAGTTCAAATTTACTGATTTATTGCTCAAACTCTGCCCAGTAATCTTCTCAGCTGATGGTTTGCCCCTGGCTAAAGCTAAGACTAAACTGATTCCTTGTTTGAATCCTTCTCTTGGCTCTGCCCGTCTCCTATATCACCCCTTCCTCAAAACAGCCCTCCCCTTCTTCCATGGCCTCTTCCTCATCTGAGTTCTCATGAGGGAGGGGAGGAAGTGAAGCCGTTTCAGAGGAGACCTCCTCCCCCTCATCTAAAAAATACTTTGAAGCAGGTGATGCTGGCTGTAGAACATCTAGGTGACTAGCAGGTTTCTCCTCTTTTTCCTTCGGAAGTGAAAGCCAAAACTGGACGGTTGGACTGTCCAGTGTCCCACTGGGGATATGCACTCAGTCTGGTTATGTTGTGGCCTGCCAGCGGCCTGCGCAGATCGTGGCTGATCCCGATGAAGAGGAGGCTGGTGTGGTGTCGCGCCAGCAGCCTGCACAGCCAGCACTTGCGTCGGACAACGAGGAGGCTGAAGAGGATGTGGTGCCAGAGGCAGAGACTCAGCCAGGGCCTTCAGAACCTCCAGAGGTTCCTTCAAGTGGAGAGAGCGGAGTGGAGGAGCCTCTCCTCAATGTTCAAGCACGCAGGGCTGCCAAAAGGCAGGAGTGGCTACTCAGGAGGAGGCGGTCTCCTTGAGAGTAGGGCTTGAGGATAGTTGGCCACTCCCTTAGCCTATTTAAATTGCACACCGTTAGTAAGTTTCTTTTTTTTTTTAATTTTAATTTATTTATTTATTTAAAAACAAAAAAGAAATAGTCAAACAAACGATCACGACAGAAACTTTACATGATATTTACGCTTTCTACGGTATGTAGGCTTCAGTCAAATTTAACAAATATTAAACAAATCTCTCACCAAACTGTTGGAAGTGTGGGGAGATCGGCACCTATTTCCACATGTGGTGGACCTGTCCCAGGACGAGGGAATTCTGGAAAACTATACAGGCATGGATTATGGAAATCACAGGTTATAACCTAATTCTGAAACCAAAGTACTATCTACTGAACATTAGGCCAGATAATATAGGCACAAATATATGGTGTCTGTGTGTATTTATCACCACCTCAGCAAGAATATGTTTCGCCCAACATTGGAAGGGGAAAGACCTGCCGGCTGAAGATTTGATTCTGGAGAAAATTTTGGATTATGCGGAAGCCGACAGACTTGACTAAAGCATTGCGAGATCAAAAGGACTCCGTATATTTCCAATGTTGGGACAAATGGTATGTTTGGTTGAACAACAGACACCCAAAAAGTCAAGTATAACCATTAGTAAGTTTCTTGCTAGAAACAACTCGTATTTATTATCAGAGTATATTGGTTTATCATATCTTGTTTTCTGGGCTGGTTGCCAACCTTTGCCAGTCTTGTTTATTCTTGCTACTTAATAAATTTGATAAGGACCGTTGGTGTGTGTCAATATCCTCGGAAATCCGGAGTTGGGGCAGAACAGGTTAACCCTTCACTTACAGATTCTTTGGGTGGTGCAGGGCAGAGAGTTAGGTGTTTGGAAGTTTGTGGCTTTTCAGGGAAGTATTGGTGGAATTGCTGCACCAAGTCAGGGACATGGACATGAACATACCTGGCATATTCTAATCCACATCTGGATTCTAGGTACCCCTTCCACTGCATCAAATACTGTGTACTTTTGCCCCTTTGCCTACAGTCCAGAATTTCTTCTATGTCATATTCCTCCTCCCCTTCCATAATTACTGGCAGTGGCGTTGGGTGCTATGAGCATAAGATTCTAGGAGGTTTTTGTTTGACAAGGTAGCGAATGGTGGAAAACTGGGTGGACTTTCATGGAGGGTAGCAATTGCAAATGAAAGGCCGCATTGATCTGCCGGAGGACCATAAATGCCCTCTGAACTTGGTATCCAGCTTCTTAGAGGGTCTAGGTCTAGGAGAAACAAAGAATTTGGTAAAGAACCACACTTTGTCTCCTACAGCAATTGGTAGCCCTTTATATCAATGGACATCTGCAGCCTTCTTGTAAGACTGTCTGTTCGAGCTGTTGTTTCAATGGGGCTTAGGTAGCCAGATGTTCTTGCAAAATAATTAACTGCCCCTGGGATGGTGCCCTCCTCCCTCAAAGCTGATGATAAAACCCTTGGGTGTCTGCCATGCAGAGCTTGAAAGGGGATCATAGTAATCAATGTGAGCAGAGCATTATTGTAGGAAAATTCTGCTAGGGGAAGCTATATGGGGCAGTCACCTTCAGTGCAGGTATAGTAACATTTTAAGTATTGCTGGAGCATCTGTTTAGTTTTCTCAGCCTTATCATTCATGGCAGGGTGATTGAGGACAAGCTAACCTGGAGATTCAAAAATTGTAACAGTGCCTTCCAGAACCCAGAATAAATTGACTGTCCCAGTCTGATACCAGTATGGACACCATGTGATCCAAAAAGAGTTGAGCTGTTTCTTTGATAGTGGGCAAACATTTGCAAGGCATGAAATGAGGCATTTTGGTAAAACTTTCCGCTACAACTACTATAGATACAGTATATAGCCATGGACCAGAGGGGTGGCCCATATAATAAAATCCATAGAAATCGTATGCTAAGGATGAGGTGGGGTTGGGAGTGGTGGTAAGAGGCCTTCTGGCTTCTGATGATGGTATCTGTAATTATAACCCTATGCATGTGGCTCAGAGGAAGGCTATTAAGAGTTTCCTTCCTGTCCTTCATTGAGATGTGCAGGATTGCTACTCCAACTCGTTCCCATTTTTTTCAGTCCAGCCCAATGGAATACTGAAAATCAATTATTTGAATGGGCTCAAGGCTGCCAGCAAGGTAATTCGAGTTGGTGTAGGGAGAGAAGCCAACAACAACAGAAAGATCAGGTACAGAAATGGGCTGGGTAAATAAAAAAGAATCAAGGGGGAAAAAAATCTCCCATTACCGTATATCCATCCATTTTGGAAAAACAATTTGATTGTGTACTGGAATGCTGCCTGCTCCTCCATTCTAAGGCCTTCTTTCTTCTCAGGCACATGATCCAGAATGGAGCTCCTATTAAAGGGCTGGTAAGAGTTCCAGAAGCTGTATTTTGTATGTAGCTTCTACCTTGTTTCTTTCTTCTTTTTTTTACTTCAACATAAGTGTTTTTTATATGCCAGGAGTTGCTTAAAGCCCTCTTCTGAATACTATGTAATTATCATGAAGAAAATCTTAATGCTTTAAAAAATATTTGTCTGTTTAGCTGTATTTGTTGCTTCAATTCAAATGTCTATTAAAGCCTTTAACCAAGCTGCGGATTTAAATTAAAATGTATAAGAAGCGTTAGAACAAGTAATAATTTTGCTCAAACCATTTTTTTCCGGTATGCATCAAGACTCAAAAAGTCTACCTTCTGAGTTGGCTGGGGAGGGGCCAAGACAATCAGCATGATCAATATTAAAAGTATTCATTGAAGAGCCCAACTTTTCTTCAAAACCCCAACTATTTTAATTCAAATAAGAGGAAGTGATTATTGATGCTTTATCTTTTTGGTAAAGTGGAGGGAAAGAAGAAGGAATTCTCAATCTTTTTATATTAGCTTTGAAATCAGAACTTGTAAAAGAGGTTGTTTATTATGATCCTGCATCCTAAGTGCTTTATGAAAATTAACGATATGCATTTTTATTAGCACAATATGCAGGAGTTTTTTCTCTACTTGTCAGAGGAAGAATAAAGAGACTAGTTTTTCAGGGACATAGGTTTGTAGGATTTCAGTTGCTCTTGCCTACATGCCGCTAAATACAAGATCCTGGCCAGAATTCCTGGTTTTGTTTTTTTTAAGTTTTCATGATGCTTTTTTTCTGGTATTAATAATCTAAAATTCCTTAAATTCTATTCCGTCTTACCCAAATTACTGGTTAGAACAAGACAGATGCCTTCCCTTGTCCAAGATCTAAATGAAGAAGATGCAGCATATTAATGTTATATAACTATCCCTAATTATGTGTCAAGGGGAAGCAACTCTAAGGTCATAATAAATGAAGGAATAGAAAATGAATGGATAAAAATAAATACTATAAAGTCAGAAATGCTCATTGGTTCATTTTTTTTTCTTCCAGGTTCATGTTGGGAAAAGGTTTGAAACGCAAGTTAAGTGATTATGAAGAGAACATGGCTGGTGTGTCAAGTGCCTTTGATTCCAGTCGAAACCTGCCATACCCACTCAAGCGTCAGTTGGTGCTCAATGTTTGCCTTGCCAAGTTACAGACATACAAGATGCTGGTGGAACCAAATTTACATCGTTCTGTGCTTATAGCCAATACTGTCAGACAAATCCAAGAAGAGATGAGGCAAGAAACTAGCCAACAGTCTGTTAACATGTGCAGTGGTTTAAGTACTACCCCTTCCAATTATTTAGGTTTTGATTTCTTTGGAATGCCTTCACACTTTTTTCCTGGTATTATTCAACCGGAATCATATGGTTATGAACCACGGTCTATGGAAAGTCCAATCGAAAATAGCTTGTTGATGGTTTCAGATAATGACATGTCATCAGCCATTTCCTCTATTCTAAAAGATTTGGACTTCATGGAAGATGTGAGTCCACCTTCTTACTTGGCTGGATCTGGAGATGATCAATTCAAGACTTCTGAAATGTCAGTTTTTAAGTTAGAAGAAGATAGACAAGACCTGAAAGGAGTAGAATGTGCATTTGGTTCCTTTGAAATTTCAAATTCAACTAGTTACTTGAAGGACTTAGCTATTGATGACATATTTGAAGATATTGACACTTCAATGTATGATTCAGACTTCAATTGCCCCTCACCAACTCCTCCAAGAACACTGTCTGTGGCAACAACAGAAGAAACGTTGAAGACATTTCCTTCTTGTAATTCTTCCTCAGCAAACAACATCCCAATATGCAGAAGTGATATCACTGATTTAGACCATATTATGGAAATTCTTGTAGGGTCCTGACACCTTTGCTAGCCCAAAGATACATTTTCCTAAGCTGCCATACAATGCTGATTTGAAGATAAGTCCCAGAGGAGAGCGAACTTCAAAGTGTTATGCCAGGAAGGGCAGCTACAGACATTTTTCTTTAATGGTTCTCAAAACCTCCCTAAAATTCCTATAAACCAAAAAAAAAAAAAAAAAGTGACAGCCTGTTATATAAAATGGAGTATTTATTAAATCAATTGTGCAATCTTTTTAACTCTTTTAGGCTATACATGATGAATATTTCTCGTGTGTTTCTAACTTTTTAATGTGCAATTTTCAATCTGTGTGAAGGATTTGCAAAACAGTGATTTTCATAAGGGGAAACATCATCTGAAGTCTAAAGATTTATTTTTAGTATTAAATTACATTCTTTATTGGCATTCACTGAAGTTGCATACATGGATTTGCAGCCTCTGTACAGTATATTTTTAAAGTATTTAAGAAACTACAGATCTCTTCCCCTTTATTGAAGATTCTAGATACTTGGCAGCAAAATCTCTTGCATTTTGTAAAACATTTAAAATTATTTATTTTTGTAAATTTTATAGTCTTTTTACATTTTATTACAATATTCTAGATCAGAGATGAATTTCTGGTTGGATGTGGCTGGCACTACCTCTGTTAGCAGAAATGCTTTAATTCTTTGCTTTGTCTTAACACTGCAGATCTTTTAGTTCTCCTGGATGATATTTCTGGCGGTAGAAGCAAACACAGCAATTTGCTGATTGGTTAAATTTTATGGTATTTAACTGTAATTTATATGTATATTGTCTCAATTTTAGAACTTTGTCAGTATTATGTGCATCAATTTGGAGGTAATATGGCTTTTTACAATTTAGTATTTTCTGTATAGTTAGAGCTATTTTAATTTTCTGAAACAGAATTTTAGATTTTATGTGCAATATATCACTTAAGCAGGCCACTTTTGCACATCCTGTATTATAAGGAAATACATAAAATCTAGACGATGGAAATTTATAATAGTGTATTATCAAGGTATACCGCACAATTCTGTCTGCTGGCAGTTTTGTGCGAGATTTGTAAGAGTTGAATATGGCTTGCCTAAGCACCGCTCTGATTTTGTACATTTCTTTTTCTTAAAATGGAACCTTAGTTGTCCAAAGTGCTTGCAATGGATTGTATCTTCTTAGTGGCAGTTTTTTTATCTTGGTTTGGCTAAATAAAGTTCTAATTGAATAGAAGTCCAGCAAATCATGTTGCCATATGAGAGTTAGTAGTCTGCCTGTAAGAATTACACTTCAAATTAAAGAAATCGTGTTTTTTGCCACATCACAAAATGGGTTTGACATTTGCACATAATATGCTGAAGTGTTCAGTTCGTTGTGTACAAAACCTGTCCTAGTCCAGCTTTGGTGCTACTTGGCAGGCTGTCTCAGTGCTGGCACCATTTGGGAACAGCTCTGTATTGCCAAAATGTTGACATTCGAACCACAAGCTTGTAAGCCTGTACTGTTCCATGGTCATAGAAGCAGCACCTGCTCACTTCTTATTGAAGCCATGTTCTAACATTACATCCCTGAGTCCAGTTAAGTTTGAAAATGATACAATAAACCACTTATTGACCAAACAACAAAACAGACATAGATAAGTTTTTTAAAAAATGGTGGGAAGAACAGAGAAAACGTTGCCATTCTATCTACTACCAGATAGACTTTTATGTGTGTATCTATCCACCTATTCCTCATTGCTTCCAATGCTTGGAAGCAAAACATCCATACTTGCTTACATATTCATAGAATCTAACTTTTGTTTTTCTTTAACAAGGTGGCAGGGGGAAAAAGCCTACCTTTGAGAACACTAATATTTGTAGGTAAGTTTTCTAGAAAGATGGTAGGTACTTTTTTAAATAGAACTATAGAATACACATTGGCTAATCTTCATCTGAATTGCAGTAGAAGCCGCTTATTGTATGGCCATTTTCCGATGGCAAATTCTTGGCATGGAGATTACCTACCGTAGTAGGTTGGACACCTTAAAATAATCTATTGGGGCTAACCCTACATTGAGGATCTCATTATTGCATAACAGTAACTTGCACCAATATCACCTTTCATTTCCATCTCCCATTTTTTGTGGTGTTGGAACCAATCCACTACTCGACTTGAAGTGCAATGAGATTCGGTCACCTGATGTAGTTGCTGCATTATGTAGCATTGCATTTAGGAATGAAAGGGAGCTTCTCTGAAGCTGAACGCCCAGTAGTACCATTTTAAGAGATGTAGAGTCAGACATTCATGGTGCGATACTAATAACCAGCTGTAGAAATGCCAGGAAGGGTTTCTGATTAGTCTTAGATTGAAGGACTATTTGAAGGCCTCAAAGACTGCCATTTAGAATAAAAACTAGACTATTGACAAAGCAACTACTGTAATGTTAGAATATGGTTGATGCATTCGTAAGAGTAGTGATTATCAGGATGTAACACTGGCTATTGTTCACTATCCTGTATCAGTCTTATTTTGCCTTTTCCTTCTTTCCACTTCACTGTACAAAAGGAATCCTCCAAACATCAGTAGAGTATTAAGATTTTGCCTTATGTTTAATCTTCAGCAAGCATCAAATGCAGTCTTTTGTTGAAAACCCGTTCTTCTAATTAGATACAGATTAACAGCATTGGAAGAGACCTTTAGGTCATCTAGTCCAATCCCCTGCCCAAGTAGACCCTTCACCATTTCTGACAGATGGCAGTCCAGTCTCTTCATGAAAGTGATTAAGCTCCCACAACTTCTGAAGTCAAGCCGTTCCATTGGTTAATTGCTCTATCAGAAAATTTCTTATTTCCAGGTTGAATCTCTCCTTGTTCAGAATATGCATTATTCCTTGTCGGGCCTTCAAGTGCTTTGGAAAATAGCTTGACCCCCTTCCTCTGTGGCAGCCCCTCAAATATTATTAGTACTCAAATGAATTAGTATTGGTTCTTTACCCTGGACCCAACTTGAGTCATGATGGAGCTGGATTCTACAACTAATGCCAAGTCAATCCAGTTTTATTTGCTTAATGCATACTTTAGCAGTTGAAATGTATTTATATACATAGGAGATTTGCAGTTACATCTAAATCATAGCAGGCCCTTTTGCAAAATGTTTTCTATCTTTTATGTAAAAAGGGTTAGATAAAAAGAACGTATACAGTTTGTACATAATGCTTCTTTGTACATAGAAAATTAATCTAAAAATGGGCCCGCTACACTGTGATGTAGTGTAGCCATGTAGCGGCTAAAATATTTTTTAAAAGTCCCTTAATAAATATTCAGATCTAATTTGTTGTCATCTACAGTTCTTAAGCTTAAAGATTCAACAATCAGGTATCTAAATTGCACAAGCAATATACCAGTGGCAGAAACATGAAGATGCCAACTGTTGATTAGGCATCTCAAAGGAGATCTGGCTTGAAATAAGGATTAGGTCTTACAAGCTTTCCTGGAAGGTAAAGATGTTCATTTTCCTCCTCGCTGCTCCGACACTCCACTCAATGGGATGTTCTTCACTGTCATTAGACTGACTGGGTGCCACTCAAAATTTCCTCCACAGCTTGGTCCTGCCCACTCTAACTGCGCATGTCCAGTCTTTTCACTGTCGCTGGTGATCAGACTGGAGTGCCCTTTTCCCTATAGCATTTAGCGACTAATTGATATTTAGATTTGCGAAATTTGGACTGGAGACTGAAGAGAGCTACGATTTCTAATTGATTTAGGCGTGCTGCACGATCAGGCGTTTTCATCTTCAGAATACATCCCAGAGTGGTTTCCAAACTTATCTGAAAACATTGGCAGAAATCATTCTTGAGCATCAAACAGCAATGCCCTAAGCATTGTATTTTTCCACTTTTTTGGGACATAAAGGCCTCTGGTCAACTTCTAGCTTCAGAAAAGGAAACAGGCCCCACCTAATTTGAAAGTTGTGTTTCTTTTGTGAAATGGGTAGTCCTGGGGTTACAGCACAAATAAGCCTGGAATTTCCATCACTAAAGCAGCCAAAGTTGAATGTTACATGACTGCATTGCTTGGCAATAGCAATCCTGACAGCCATTGTAACCCAGGACCATGCAGCTTGTTATGTGGGAAGAGCTGGGAATCACAGGCAAGGAGTGTAGGGAGATGCCATGGGCAGGGATAATACAGCTTCACAATCCCGGTGGATTTTCTCATTGACTTTGTTTGTGGAAGCCAGCAGGGAAGGTCACAAATTATTATGAGATTGCAGCTTCCTGCAGCATAGGAGCTGAGCCACCAGGAGTTGATCACATAACTGCAGGGATGCTGTGAAGACCACAAGTTTGCACACTGGCCATAAGTCCCCCTCTTTAGCACGTCATAGTTTTAATTCATCTAAGAGCTTGCATTGGAGCAAGAAAAAAAAAAAGAGTAGGATGTTATTTTAAGCAACAGACTAGCAGCAAGAACATGTGCAGTGGCTGTCAGCAGTTGACTGACCATCATAGGACAAATGATTTCCTTTAATGTGTCAAAACATGTTCATGGTAGAACTTTTACTTTTGATTTCAAGTTATGCAAGATCAAATTTGTTACATTCTTATTTGATAATGGTTGACATGAGTTTATATAGATTCCAACCATCAATTGCACACACATTTTATGTACAAGTTGTGAATAGTAAGTGGTTAGACATGCAGAAATCCTTATCTAAGCCCCATTTTTGCAGTTAAAGGGATCCCATAAATTCCCTTTTTGGGTGCTAAAAGAATGGGTTATTTTACATCTGAGCTAGCACAAAAAAGCCACTTGGGGAGATGAGGATACTTATTTAAAAGGTTCATATAACTGCCCATTTTAGTGCACAAATCTGGGTTCCTCACAATAATAAAATTGCAAACTAGAAAAACTGTCGCCTTGAGCATCTCCTAGCACTTGGACTTATATACCACTCCCCAGTGCTTTTCAGCACTCTGAATAGTTTACAAATGCCAACATATTGCCCTCAACATCGCCCTCATTTGCCCTCATTTTACCAACATCGGAAGGGTGGAAGGCTGAGACAATCTTGAGACAGTCAGAATTGAACTCCTGGCAGGGGGCAGAATTAGTCTGCAATACTGCATTCTAACCACTGCGCCACCACAGTTCCCAATACTGTGGTTTCCCCAACAGCCATCCATAAGCTTCCAACATTGGACCATAATACCTGGGTAAAAAGCCAGGTCTTGATGGCCTTCCAGAAGGCTAAAAGGGTGGGAGCCTGCCTGCCACAAGGGAGGAGCATCTATGGAAAACAGTTCTAGATCCCTCAACTGTACATGGCAGCATTTCAGAGAAGCCTACTCTACCCGGTAGGATGGGCATACAGGGCTTTAATGGGAGCCAGTGGAGCTCATGCAATGGTGTAACATGAGCAAACCTAAGGGCTCCCTACACTATTTGTGTTCTGCATTCTGGGCCAGATGTAGATTCCTGGTGACCTTCAAGGGCAGACCCATATAGAGTACATTGCAGCACTCCAAGAAGTGCTCAGTCTCCTTGAACAGTGAGATGGGTGGCATATAAATTTAATAAAGTGATCAAGAAATGATCGTGAACCAGGCCTCTCCATTCAAAAAAAGGGTGTAATTGACATACAAGACAAATCTGTGCAAATCACCAGAGGGGCCAAAAACCCAAAGTCACCCTATTTTGTAAAAATAATAAAGGTTGGATACAAATCAATAATCTTATCAGGGTTGAGTTGAAGTCAATTCTTCCACATTCAAAACCTCACACCCCCTAGGCACTTGGTTAGCACTTCAACAGCATCACCTGGCCAGCCCAGGGTGGAAATATGTACAATCATAGGGTATCGTCAGCATACTGAAATACTACATCCTATGTATGGGTGACCTCATTCAGCAGTTTAATGTAAATGTTAAAGAGAAATGTGAGACCGGAGCCCTGAGCATCCCTCAGTGCAGGGCATAGGGCATGACTTCTCCCCATCACCACCACTGACTGGTACTGATCATGAAGGAAGGAAAGAAGGAAGGAAGGAAACCACTGCAAAACAGCGTTTTTCACTCCCAACATCCAAAACTTTGGATAACAAGATGGGCAGCATAATCTGGTTTAGAAAGTTACTGTATCACAACTGATGGTATTGAAAGCCGCTAAGACCCAGGAGAGCCAGGTCAGTTGCATCATCTGTCCCAAGTCCAAAGAGATCATCTTCAAATGCAACAAATGCCATCTTACTATATACACCAGTCTGGACTTTGATTGAACTTGGGGTCCAAATAATTGGTTCCATCCAGGGCCCTTTGAAATTGAGTGCCAACTCACATGCACATGTAACCAAGAGGATTTCTGCACTTGCATCAGAGACAACTCATAAGAATGGCTCAGATTGTGATGGTTTCAGGGTTACACACAGAGAAGTCAATAGAGATTTGTTAGTTTTGTCAACTTTAGATTTATTAATGTTACAAGCCCTCAGACAGTGGTAGAAACATGTCTGCATAAGTCTGACGCAGCTGTTTAGTAGCTAAACAGCTACTCAAGCAGGGTTGAAGAATCCTTCCAATGTTGCAATCATTTCCAATGTGACTGATAGTAAGGGACACTCAAGAGTTGTAGCTCAGGAATGTCTAGAGCAGCACAGGTTCTCACCCTTGTCTTACACAAAGACAGCTGCAAATTTAACTAAACTATTGTTCTAAAAATGAATGGTAGTACACAAAAGAGTGCTCAATAGGTTTTACTCCATTAACCGAGAAGAACCTATGCAGACTGTAAACATAGTAGAGGATAGATTAGGCTGCATCCAGATAGCATTTGTCCTGGCAAGTCAGAAGCCACGCGAGTCTTTGCTACTAGTAAGCCAATAGGTATGGACTAAAAGGCTTTATAAAATTTACCAGAAACTCCGAAACATAAATTGCAAACAATTTAAACCAAAAGAAAGAAGTTACTCTAAAACAAGGGGAAGTTAGAGTACTTGATTGTTCATGATAACAGAAACTAAGCATATGACTTCACATACATTAATGGCCATACTGAAAAATCTATTTTCGTAACCATTTCTCAGTTTTGAAATGACCTGGATATTAAAGTAAGGTAAATGCTGAAGTATCTAGCTGCAGCAGCAAGATGTAAAAGTACAAACCAATTTGAATACAAGGGATGCCAGACTTCGATGGCAGACTTTTCTGTACCAAAATCAGCAGACTAATATGAAATGGTTCCCTGAAGTTTAATAAAAAGAACCTAAGATACTTTTTTTAATAAGTGCTAGTTTTAAAAGCCAGGTTTCCAATATGAAACATAGGAAATATAGTTTTATAGAAATGAGGAAAGCAGGTACCCAGGATTGCTTGAGAAAAAACATAGCAAAAAGTGAACTCTGCAGTGCTAACAGAAGCAATTCATTTCAATGTGCACATATGCTCATAAATGGATTTCAGCCATTGAGTTTGCCTGCTACTCAACTATATTAAAACAAGAATAACAAAATAGGTATTTGCTTTTAATGCTATACAACAGTAGAGTTCAGCAATGCAAACCAAACATTTCCAGATTTCTTTCTTCGCAAGTATGTCACAAGAAGGACATACAAGCCTCTCTTGTACAGACTTAAGTGTATTATGCCTATTTTAGGGTGTACAGTACAGCTAGTCAATCTCATAACAACACAAAAATTATGATGGAAGGATCTTCAGGTCACATAAACAGGTTCAGGAATCACCGCGCACCTTTCTACAGCAAGAGGAGAGATCAAGATATAAGGATAGATATAAAAATTCTTGGAAAAAAAGGGAAATAAAATACAAACTTAAGAGAGTAAACAATGGGCGGTTATACAAATTAGTACATACATCTCCCTGCCAGGATACGGTAGTTGGTAAGTCTTACTAGTGGAGTTGCAGTGGATTAAAAAAAATCAAAAATAACCAAAAGACAGGAACATACACTATGTATTCTAGGTATCATATCTGTCCAAAAGAGTTTAGAGGAAGAGTAATTGGGCACACAAATAGTACAACACATGTTTCTAATACAGGGCGCAATTAAAAGAGTTTTAAAAATGTCAGCAAAAGAGCAAGAATGACCACAGCACATTTGCCATCTCTGAAAGCATACTTCTAAGTTTGTTCATTTAATGATTTATCCATTAGTGACATCATGACCAAACTATACCCATATCTATAAAATAAAATACATGGATGAAGCGCACTTTCCCCCAAAGACATTTCTTTTTAAAATTTGTTTAAAAAAGTGATACAATGGCAAACATTTCCATTAGCAAACATTACTGCTAAACATTTTCATCCTTAAACTTTGTGCAGTAAAAAATCTCTTTTTTTGTGAAACTGTTATATATTGCATGTTTGCACTGGACGGAGTCTTCTTCAGGAACAAGTTGTAAGTAAACAGATGATTCTGTCTTGGCTCAGGAGATACAGACAGCTGTACAAAACAAAAGAAAGTAACTGAGTACTATTGAACTATTACACACCAGCATATATACATATATATTTGACATAGATCTGCTGCTAATAATAGTTTGATAACAAATTCATCCTAAACAGTGGTGAAATTCAAATTTTTTTACTACCGGTTTTGTGGGCATGGCTTGGTGGGTGTGGTGTGGCTTGGTGGGCATGGTAGGGGAAGAACACTGCAAAATCCCCATTCCCTCCCCACTCCTGGGGGAAGGATATCTCCATTCCCACCCCACTCTGCGACCAGCCAGAGGTGGTATTTGCTGGTTCTCCGAACTATTCAAAATTTCCGCTACCTGTTCTCCAGAACCTGTCAGAACCTGGTAGATTTCACCCCTGATCCTAAGAAATATCCCATCCCAAGTTTTTTTTTCCTGAGAATACAAACGTACCTATTCTATATTCACTTACACCAAATTTCATTGAATAATTGAAGGATCCTTAAAACTGGGCTTTTGATTATCTGAAACATACTAATTGCCAAATACAATAGAACAGGTGTGTGTGTGTGTGTGTGTGTGTGTATACTCTCTTTTCTCTCAGTCAAGTGTCCACAATTATCCTTATTCTGTTCTAGTAGAATTTCCAACTGACTTCACAAAGTGTTACAAGTTACAGATAAGTGAGACAAGATAAAAGAGAATCAAATTTACAATAAGAGTCTCAAGTATGTCCTACAATTTAGATCATGAAAATGGCCCTAAAGCCCAAATCAAATCAGATATTTACCCATAGTTCCTAGAGAGCTTTAGTAAAGCTTAACTTATAAAAGCGGGCTGTTAGACTATCAAGATAACCAGTGAAATGTTTTCTATTGCTCCCTCTAAGAAGTGAGTGATATGTGATTCAGCCACCAGAATCAATATAATTTTTGACTGTTAAAACCAAGTCTCTGTAGCACAGATAAAAGAAATTCCAGAAAACTCCAGAAAACATAAAAATGTTTTTTATATTTTAGGCTTCTAATATAAGTGGAGTCCTTGGTGGTCTCTCAACTTAGTGGTTTATTTGCAATTGTTTCATTAGCAAACATTATCAGTGTGAATGAATGGAGTTTGCTTCCTGTTTATATACAATAACTTGTCCTGCAAACGTTGTTGGGAATGTGGTTTTCTCTTTGGTAGTTCCTTGATTATGGTATTCCTTGATTAGGGATCTTTCTGCTTGACTATTTGCCTAGTGCAGTGGTTCTTAACCTTCCTAATGCCGCGACCCTTTAATACAGTTCCTCATGTTATGGTGACCCCCAACCAGGGGTGGGTTCTAAATTTTTTTACTACCGGTTCTGTGGGCGTGGCTTATTTTGTGGGTGTGGCTTGGAGGTCATGTGACTAGGTGGGCGTGGTTAGCTGGTCATGTGACCGGGTGGCCATGGCTATGTGTATAGGGACTACTCAGAGGGCTGAAAAAAGTCATTTCTGACAGGTCCTCACACTTTTGACTGGTCCTCACACTTATGACCATCCTCACATTTATGGCCGTGCAGCATTCTTAACAACCATGTCACTCATTTCACAACTGCTTCTTTTCACCATGGGTGATAAGATAAGGCAAAAAATGTAAAATGTGAGGATAGTCGTAAATTCGAGATCTGGTCAAAAGTGCGAGGACCAGTCAAAAATAACTTTTTCAGCCCTCTGAGTAGTCCATGTGCACAAAAGGACTACCCAGAGGGCTGAAAAAAGTGATTTCTGACAGGTCCTCGCACTTTTGACCGGTCTTCGCACTTATGACTGGTCATCATTTATGCCCATTGTAGCATTCTTAACAACCATGTCACTCATTTCACAACTGCTTCTCTTCACCATGGTGACAAGATAGGGCAAAAAGGTAAAATGTGAGGACAGTCGTAAGTTCGAGGACTGATCAAAAGTGCGAGGACCAGTCAGAAATAACTTTTTCAGCCCACTGAGTAGTCCTTATGCATAAAAAGATACAGCAATAGAGAGGGATGAAGAAAGGGAAGGGAAATTAGAGTAGGAGTGAGGGTAAGAGAGGGAGGAAGAGAGGAGAAGGAGAAAGGAAGAGGAAGTAGGGAGGAGAAGAAGAGGGGGAGGAAGAGAAAGTAAGAAGGAAAGAAAAGAGAGAGGTGGTAGGTTTGAGGAGAAAGATTGCTGCACAATAAAAAAGATGAAAGGGAAGAAAGCCAACCCCAAACAAATATAAAGATATTAAGATAAAGAATGAATTTTTAAACTTTAAAGAATAAAAGAGAACAAATATGAATAAATAACAATAATTAGAAACACACATACAAACATACAATGTATTTTCTTTGAACAGAGTATTTGGCCGGTTCACAAATTTAAACAGTGTTTAGTCATTTCAATTAAATTTACAATTTCTATATTTCCTTTTTGCCATATTTATTCCTCATCTATTTTTGTAAAAAACCAATATTACCCTTCATCCTCATCTCTAATCTTAATCAAATTCAATTTTTCCTTTCTGTTCTATATTATACCCCTTCCCATTGTCATCTATTTTTATATCCATCCTCACATTGGTTAATTATGTAATATTACAGTTGTTTAATATAAATTCAACATTTTAATATAAATCAATTAGTTATATAACTACCTTTTTATATATTAATCAATATGAACATGAATATTCCAATTATTTCCATGCAATCCAATTTCTTACAAATCAATTAATTATATTTACCAATAATAATAAACCAAATAATTTCCCCCATATATTCCTTCAAACCACAACTTAACCATTTCTGCTTTCAACACAATATACAATTAATAGTATCTCAATTATTACAATTCCCTAGTTAAATAGAGCTTTTTTTCTTTTGTGTTTTAAAATCTTGAACTCTCCTCTTTTTCCCTAAATTTCCCATTGTTTGCACCTACCTTTTTTGGTGAGGAAAAAGAAAAGAAATCTGCCTGGCTAATTTTTCAACGTTGCAGCAACAGCAAAGCCAACAGCCTGCTTTAGTTTCGGTTTCGTTTTTCAGCATAGCTAGGGGAAAAAACATCTGCTCCAGGACTCTTTGCAAGGAAGCAGCAGAACCCTCCGCAAAACAGCTGAGACCAAATCAGCTGAGAGTCGGGAGCCGATCTAATCAAGGGCTAATTAGCCTATACTGAAGCTCCGCGGGCCAATAAAATTACAAAAAAACACCGAACCATTTGTTAAATTGCTGGCTCGCCCGCCCCTCGCCCACCACTATTTATTGGCAATAAATAGTGGTGCGGAGGGGCGGGGCAAGCCAGCAATTTAACAAATGGTTCGGCTGAACCCCCTAGAACCGGCAGAATCCCACCACTGGCTATAGGGCGGCCCTTTGAAGCCCCGCGGCAAGAATTTAAACAGTTTTTTTTCCTCTAGCCATCAGCTGGGACTAGGAGGCAGCAATAGATTGGGAGTGGGCGGGGTAAGCGAACAGCCGGCGATCCAACAGAGCAGAGAGTGAGGGTGAGTGAAGGCGTGGGGGGGGCGAGAGAGGGCTTTGGCGACCCCTGTGAAATGGCTGTTCAACCCCCAAAGGGGTCGCGACCCCCAGGTTGAGAACCGCTGGCCTAGTGTTAATCCATACTTATATGCCAATGCATTTTTAAAAACAGAAGCAACATATGAACAAACAAGCTCATTTCATTCCTATTCTTACCTTAGTTTGAATTAGTGCTTTACAAGTGCTAAGGTTGAATTTGTCAACACTGGAATCTTCATTTTCTCTGTTAGTTTTTTCCAAAATGCTGCCCTTAAATTCTGGAACAGCCTAATAAACAAGAACCATCATGTACAGAACTTTATTTAAAACCGTGACTTTATTGTATAATGCATTGTGTGAAACATCTTGATATTAGATTGATCCTATATTGGGCCCTATAAACTAGAACCTTCAAGCTGAAGCACTGCCATTGTGAATTTCATAATGTTGTAAAGCCCAGGCAGGAAGTATCTGCACAATTGCAACATTGGGAAGTACAGAAAATTTCATTAGATTACAAAAAGGGGAAACCAGAGACACAATTGCATCAGTGGCAATTTAAAGTAAAATCTGCTCTGGATCTTGGAGTCTGACATCCAATCATTTTTATAAATAAAATTATTTCCCAAGTGATCTTCTTAGAAAGGTTTTATTTTGCTCTGCTTTATATTTTTAGGAAAATAGCAAAAATTTCAGTTTTTCTCCAAGTGCATTCCTATATTACATTACAGCATAAGGGCTGAATTCATATATAATTTTACATGCACAAAACACAACTGCTAGAACTGGACTAGAAACCAGAAGATGGCGTCTTCTCTTCCTTCAGACATGAAAGCCAATTAAATGACTTTGGGTCAGTTTCTCAGCCCAACCATGTCACAAAATTGTTGTTAAGGGGCAAAAGGAGAGGTGTGAATATTATATACATACTGTACACTGCCTTGAGCTGACCAAAAACAAAAGTGAGATAAAAATCTAATAATAAATAAAATTTGTAACATATATACATCTCTAGCAGGTTAAACAACAGCAATATTCAATGATCACTACTGTACCATGAGAAACTACACCAGCAAATGTTTGCCGTGGTACAGTAGCATTCATGATGAGTAAATATTCCTGTTAATTTAACCTGCTAATCACACTGTTTTAAACACACTGCAAGCAGATGATATCCACATCATTCCCTAGTAGCTTCTTAGAACAACCAGATTTTAATGTCCTTCCTAAATTCCAAAAGAACTGGAGAGTGCTATTTTTTGGGAGAGAAGCAGCAATAGAAATTGTTTTTGGGGTTCTGATAAGACTACTCTCTAGGAGAACACACTGAGCCCTCTGATTGTATTGAATAGGCAGATAACATTGGGCACAGGTGGTCCCAAAGGCACCCAGCTCCTAAGCCCTATAAAGCTTTATAGTGTCATGACTAGCTCAGACTCTGATGAGGAAACAGACAGCAAGCAGCCAGAATTACCAGATGAACTGCCTCTTGGGCAATTGCAGGGAGAGGACTGTGCTGCCTAGTAACCAGGAGTCTCAGCTGCTGGTCTTGGAAGATGAGAAATCTGAATTGCTACACCCTCCCCAGAGCAAGATCTCACTGTGCGGAGAGCAGAGGAAAGGCGAACTGTGAGGCTTCCTGCAAGAAAGGAATCTCGCTCTTTCAAATGAGCAACATCAGGGTTGCTTCTCTTTAAGAAGAGCAGCAAGCTCAAGCCCTCAGTTGACGGTTTATTAACCTAGTGTCTCTGTGTGCCTTGCTTACATCTTGAAATCTTGTGACTGTGACTCTGTCCCAGACTGGCTGACAACTCTATGACATTTGGACCCTTGGGCTTCATCGGACCACTTTTGTCTCTGCTGTCCCTTGTTCGAGACAAGCCTAGTGGACTTTGGGGGACGTGATTTCTTTTTCTGTATGTGCTTGCGTGCTCATTTCCTTTGCTGCTTATTTGAAAACTTGCTAGTAAAGTTTGCAAATCTTACTAGTGTTTGTGAGCCTGTGGACCAAGACAGGACATATAGATACAGAGATAACTACAAACACTTTAAAAGTAATTGAAATCTCACCCAATTTCTGAAAATAGTGGTGTTACATAGACAAACATCTTTTGAATAACAAAATAACAGAATTGGAAGGGACCTTGGAGGTCTTCTAGTCCAACACTCTGCTATACCATTTCAGACAAATGGTTGTCCAAACTCTTCTTAAAAACCTCCAGTGGTAGAGCACCCACAACTTCTGAAGGCAAACTGTTCCACTGGCTGATAGTTCTCACTGTTAGGAAATTTCTCCTTAGTTCTAGGTTGCTTCTCTCCTTGATTAGTTTCCATTACTTCTTGTCTTGCCTTCTGGTGCTTTGGAAAATAAGATAACCCCCTCTTCTTTGTGGCAGCCCCTCAAATATTGGAACATTGCTATCATGTCACCACTAGTCCTTTTTTCACTAGATTAGAGATACCCAATTCCTGAAACCATGCTTAATCTGTTTTAACCTCCAGCCCCCCCCCCCAATCATCTTTGTTGTTCTTTTCTGCACTCTTTCCAGAGTCTCTGCATGTTTTTTTCTTTTTTTATAATATGGCAACCAAAACTGGATGTATTATATTTTAAGTGTGATCTTACTAAGGCTTTATAAAGCACTACTTCACATGATCTTGATTCTATCCCTCTGTTAATGTCACCTAGGACTGCATTGGCTTTTTTGGCTGCTACCGCACACTGCTGACTCATATTTAAATGACTGTCCACTAGGACTCCAAGATTGCTCTCAGTTACTGCTATTGAGCTAGGTTTCACCTAATCTGTACCTGTACATTTGGTTTTTCTTGCCTAAGTGTAAAACCTTACTTTTCTCTACATTCCATGTATCTCTTCACTGAAGATTAAATGAGGATAGAAAGACTGCTATGTAAACATGAACAAGGGGGAAATCGGTTTAAAAAAAGAATAAAATTCCTTAGCTTTTAGAAGTTTTTTTTATAAATTTACTAACCCTCTATGTTATTTGGGGTATCAGATCAGATCATTTTCATTTCATTTGAATCCAAATTATGCAGTAATTTTTATACATAATTTTAGGAGAAGGAGCAATGTATGACTGTATGTAGACTCAGAGTGTCTACAAGCAAAGGCCTGAGACCTCTGATCTTTCACCTGATGCGTTAGCTCTGCCACCACACAGTTCAATAAATAACACCAGCTGTCTAGACTTCTACTTTTTTGAGAGGAACACAAAGTTCCTACCCTCAACCATCAATTTTTGAGCTCTTGTTGAACTATCAACAAATTCTAGGATTCATTTTGTAAAAAAGCAAAGAAGCCTGATAAAACTTTCATGTTTTAGTTCTGTAAATCTATGGAAACATACATACATGATATTTTCTAACAAGTGAAATGTTGAACAGTAGCCTTACAGCATAGTATCTATTAAGATTAAACACAAATACTATGACTGTTCTAGAAAGTATTACTGAACACTACCTTTTGATTAGCATTGATTCCAAGCACAGCTAAAAGATTTTCTTGACAATGAAATTCATTTCGATGGCATCTTAAATCAGAAGGGCTATTGCACTGAGTAAGAGTTTTCCATAAATTTGCTGAGTCAAGGCTTTAAAGGAAACACAATTCAGATTAATACAAGGTAAACATCCACCATATTTCTTGTTTGCATTTCAGATCAGCTCTATAAAGATAGCAAACATATTGCCCATGCTTAGTTATATATTGGGTATATGAGCTCTTACTAAACAAAAGACACAGATCATGATTAACTAAATCAAAAGACCATCCATTTTTGACACCAAACTTAATATTTCATTCTATGTTACTTAAAAAATAATCAGACATAAAGCCCCTTTCAACAAATCCAATTTTATAAAGGAATATAAGATTCTGAAATTCTTAGTAATCTTGGGAAAACTAAGACAAAGTAACATAAAACCAATACAAATATATGGATCTATTATTTGGGGTTTGTTGCTTTTGAAACAAGTAAGTAAATATTAAGACGATGCTTGTGTGTCTGTTTCTTTGCCTACATATGAATTTATTTTAGTTTACAGTATCTTAGAAATTATTCTTGATGACATACAATCCCAATTAAATCAATATATTCATTCCTGGCAAAGATAATCAACATCCTGTTTCTTTCTTTTTTTAATTCTTAGTTTAAAATTATAATATAATGTCCATACGCCTCTCCAAAAAAAAGGGGTGGATGGGAATTCTCTTTGTAAATTTTAACAATCATCAAATCCATGTCAAAATTTTATTTTTCTCCAATTTCTGCAAACACTTCACAAAAGGCTTCCAACTACAGATGAACTTCAGTGATTTTTCTCTCATGAGGGCCATTAAACTAGCTATTGTTGCCAATTCTGTCATCTCTATTAGCCATTCCTATATTGTGCATATCATAGGATCTTCCCAATGCTGGGGATGTAAAAGTCAGATGTTTTTATCATATACAACAAAACACCATGTGATTTCCTCTCTTTCCCTCTCCGCCCCCCTCCCATTTTTATACATAAAGCCTAATAAAAAAAGTTTTAGGTCTGAATTGTAGATTAATTTTCAAAATTTTTTAAATTACATTAATAATGTCAATCCAATATTTTTTAGCTCTTTTGCACATTCACCAAAGGTGGTAAAAGGTTCCTATTAGGGCTTTATACTTCCAGCAACTGTTTGGATATCCTTTATAGTTTTTAGCTAATTAATCTGGGGAATCTGTTTCTTGAAGCCTTTTCTTCTTTTAAACCAATTGGGTAATTAGTAAGGATCATTACTGTACCCATAGAATGATACTATTTTACCTAAATAAAGATACATAATGCCAGCATAGTAAACAACTTTCTTGATACGCTTAAAAATAACTATTGATTTAGATGGCTATTTCCAGTCTATTTTATCAGTTAAAAACGCTTGACTCATCAAATGATTTATGAATGATTACATGTTAAATAGTTTATTTCAAATACTTGCCTTATCCATCACTGTGCAATTTAGAAAAATAAAAAAGTACTGTTTCTACTTTCAAGAAAGTGAACTGAAATGGAACATTACAAGTTTACAACTGCAAAACTCTAATCTAAAGCCTTTGAAGGAATGGAGAGTGGAAGTTCTATATTTGGCAGGAAAGTGCAAATACTTTGAAGATGTCTATAGCTACAACTAGAATTTTAATATCTGATTTTAAATTATTTTCAGAAAATATCAATGCCCAATAACAATAACAATAGCACTTAGATTTATATGCCACTTCACAGTGCTTTATAGCCCTCTCAAAGTGCTTTACAGAGTCAGCATATTGCCCCCAACAATCTGGCTCCTCATTTTACCGACCTCGGAAGAATGTAAGGCTGAGTCAACCTTGAGCCTGGTGAGATTCGAACTGCCAAATTGTAGGCAGGCGGCAGTCAGCAGAAGTAGCCTGCAATACTGCATTCTAACCACTGTGCCGCTGCGGCCCAAGAAGTATATCTACTTGGTGTAATCAGGGCACAGTTTAACTAGTATTTTGGAAATAATTATATTCTCTTCTACAAACAGGTGACACAATTCAGATGATACTAAAGTAAATTAGGAGTTTTCCAGCAAAGTTTCCCTTATGAAGAATCAGAGAAATGTCCTGATCAGAGGAATCTGCTAGCTGGGAATCAATCATTAGTGTAAACTGGCTACCACTGACACCTGCAACAGATGCAAAGCTAACATGCAATCAAGAGAAATACTGTTTAATCTCACAAAAACAAAAAATAACCATGTATGGTAGTTGCTAGTTTAAAAAGTTTGATATCTGTATAAAGGCAATATATTTATTAAGACAACTAATAATCCCAAAAATAGCATGAAACCTTTGGAGCTCCTCAGCATATTTAATCAAACAAAACAATAAATAAAAAACATGAGGACAGTTATAATGCTAATATCGTATGCTAATAGTAATAATTTATATTTTAAAAGGACATAATAAAGGAGAGGCTTGCACATATTCAAACTGAACCCTCACTGATGCAGCTATGACTTCAGGTACCCTCTCTCAATCTCCTTGATTGCTAGGCAAATCTATCTCAACAGCGTATGAATCCAATAAGTAACAAAAGGACCAGCCGCAACTGATTTTTCCTGTTTAAAAGATAACTTAGATAATTTATTTAAGATTCTCTGCATTATAAGTAAAATGAACAAATTATAGGAAACAGACATAAAGGAAAAACTAAATGGTTTTTAAAAACTAGGAATAATTTTAGAATGTATACTGGATAAAAAAGACAAATAAAGACATCGTTTTATAATTTGTATAACTGAAACATTATTTTTGAAAAAGTATACCCCCAACTACAGTACCTCAATACTCATTGTTCATTGGTTCCATGGGGCGCGATGAGTACCAAAAACAATGAGTACTGAACACATTTTTCCCATAAAGAATAATGTGTCGCAAGGCAGCTGACACTGACAAGTTCTAGCTTGTGCATCGAGTACCAAACAAACGATGAGTACCTGGACAAAATTTTCACGTCAATATGTGTCAAGTACCAAATTCAATGAGTTTCAAAGCAGTTGAGTACTGCACTACAACTGTACTGATGAGTCTTCCAAAGGTGCTTTTTCAAGAGACAACTGGACTTTCTGGGGGTTTTTTGAAGACGTTTCGCTTCTCATCCAAGAAGCTTCTTCAGCTCAGAGTCAATCTAATAAAAATATTGCCATTTGATCAAGACAATATTGACCATTCGTCCATTGGCCAGAAAAGGAGTACGGTATTTGTAGAGAGTATTATTGTAAGATACAATGCTCTACTCCTATTGAGGGTCACCTGGAAACTAGAAAGTTGGAGGACAACACACTTCAAGCTTATATACCAGCTACGGAGCTGGGTGACTTTGAGGCAGTCATTCCCTCAGCCTAATCTACCTCACAGGGTTGTTGTCGTGGGGAAAATAGGAGGAGGAAGGTTGTTTGGCTATTGTGTGCTGCCTTGAGTTATTTGTAAAAAATAATAAAGGCAGGATACAATCCTGTTGTTTTCCAGCAAGAATACAAGTGAAGAAAAATTGGCTCTGTAGGAAACCAGTAACATATTCAGATAACTCTCTACTTTATTCTGGCTTGTGTGACTTTTCTATTTAGTTTTTAAGACAGAGAGCAGACCCTTACTTCATTATGGAAGCAGCTTTGAGAAAGAAATGTCTGAAATAACAGTAAATAAACAAAACACCATCTTCCAGTTTTTAAATGAGTTTAAAATGTCCTAATTTTAAATTCTTGTCCTAATACTACATTTACTGGCATCTTCAGAAGACTGATCTTCTTCTATAAATGCATGCATTATCAATGACAAAACAAATCTTACCAAGCTTGTTTCTCTGTACATTCAGGAATGTCTGCATCTTGTCTTTCTGGGTGAAGCACTTGCTTCAATGTACTTATTTTACCCAAACATTGTGGTACTGGGATTTCAGGAAAACTCTGTTTAACAGTCTCTTCAGATCTGATGACAACCTAAAGAAGTATATAGTGCAAGAATGCAGCAGCATGTTGATTTATACAGAGGCAAAACAAAGTCTAATTAAGTTTAAAACCTAGAGGTTATTCCTACTTCTCCATAGGATACTTTCTTTTGCAAATCTGCAACAGTGAACTTTAGACTCATTTCAAAGATTTAAAAGTCATGTGGATTCCCAATTAACTATTCAGGAGAGG
The DNA here is from genome assembly GCF_029215685.1 of Pituophis catenifer annectens. Taxonomy (NCBI): domain Eukaryota; kingdom Metazoa; phylum Chordata; class Lepidosauria; order Squamata; family Colubridae; genus Pituophis; species Pituophis catenifer. Next base: position 317,175,002 of record NW_027256881.1, on the reverse strand, counting down.
GGGAAAAATCCCAAAAATCTAATGTACCATGGGGCCAACAATCCAGCATTAACTTAAGTTTCTCATTCTTCAGCAAAATGTAGGATGCTATAGAAATATTTTAGTCACATTCTCATCTAATGGCCCCTGCTTTACAAAATAACCCTCTATACCAGGTGCTGTATTTTTCAGCAAAAATTCTTATATGTAACCAATTATTTTTACCATAGAACCACAACCAACAGTGTTTATAAATCAGGCTCAACTTGACAAACTTACATTCCTGGTATTTTACTAAGGAATAAGTAGTGTACAATTAATTGGTTTCACTGCTAGGATTTTGGCATCATTTTTCCTTTTCACCTTCTCTACTTTTCCTTCATTTGCCACCAAACTAATTTTTATATTTCTATGCTTTATTCCACTAGGCTTTGTTTCTACTACAGTTTTACTAAGAAAAGACTTCTCATTTCTCCTTATTATACTCAAGGACATCTTGGATTTTAGAAAAAAACAAGCATACTTCCAGATGCAAAATTCAGTATAAGTTTGTGTAATGTACAATGGGGCTAAAAACCCTAATTTCGCATATACACCAAGGAAAGCCTAATTCTCTGGAAAAAGGTATTAGAGTTATGGAGAAAAGTGTCATGTCTTTGACTCAGAATGTAGCTGAGAAGTTAACAAATTCCACACAGGGATCCTTCAGCAAGGGGTGGCCTAATGGTAGCCTCATAAGTAGGTGCTATTCTTGGAATCCTTTAGGGGGATCCATTTTTAAGGGGTTCCATTTTAAGGAGACTCCTTTTTTTCTTAAAAACAGAGGCTTCCAAGTTACTGCGAGAAGAGCACATGCTTGCAGACTAGCACGAGGCTGCCTCTGTAGGAAAGCTGAACTTCACATCAGATCATCTGGGCGTCTCTCTCAAAAGCTGCAAAAACAGAAAGCTAAGCTGGGTGCTATCAAACCTTGGAGCTGATTGAGGAACAGGCTGACTCCTGCAAGTCCTGAGGGGCTGCGTGGGAAGTAAGCCCAAGGCCTGCAAGCGGTACCAGCAGCTTCTGCAGCCAGCCTGGGGCTTCCCTGGGTGAGAAGCAAGCCCAAGGCCTGCAGGGATCCCAAGGGGTGGGAAGTGGAGTACAGGGTATCTCCAGAGGGTGAGGGAGGTCTTGAGAGACCCAGGGCAGGTGAGACGGCCTAATCCTAGGCCTTCCCAACCCTGAGGCCCAGTGGTGGGTTGCTATCGGTTCGCCCAGGATTGGGCAAACCGGTAGCAGAGGAGGTGGGAGGCTCCGCCCACTCTCCTGCACCCACAAGCGCACACCCACGAGCAAACTGGTAGCGTCGAGTTTTGAAACCCACCCTGCCTCAGGTCCTATGCTCTGCAACAGCCTTTGGGAGAGCAGGGGTAAAGGTCATTAAGTAAAGGGGCAAACGTGTTCACATGGATGACTCATTTAATGACCCTCATGACTAGCAACCATAATGAGCATCCTATATTACAGCCCTAATTCAAGGACTACCTGCATACATATGAGTTTATGTATATTTTCCAGATTAAGGAAGAACAATAATTTATCATACTTAGCTTGGTTGTGCTATGCGAGCTATGCAGAAAAGTAAAAAAACAAACAAACAGATAACGCTTAACAGCATCATGAACTAATACGCTGCCTTAGTGCTATGACAAATAATGTATTATAGAAAATTAAGAGCAGTATTATACAGTGTTAAATATGAGGAAAAAGAAAGGGAGCCAATCAGAAAAATTGATTGGTCTTATCAATATTTACCTTCATTGTAGTTTTAGCAACTGTTTCTTTTTCGTATCCAACTGCTTTGGAAAGGACTTGTCTGAATGAGGTAGTGGAAGGAGTGTCACTGATATCCATACCGTTTGTATGTGATACCTTTCCATTTATCTTCTCCAAAGGTTCTGGAATGTTACTTAAGTTCACCAGCTTGACCTCACTGAAACCTTCAAAATCACCCCAAGTATTGCTGGATTCCACTGTGTTGATATCCTGAGGCGTCTCCAGTGATCCTTCATCAATTGTTCCATCATCCCTCTTGCTGTGAGTTTTTTCCTGAACCAGTTCCATTTCTAGGGATGCATCCAGATTTCCATTTTGGTTTAAGTAATGGCTTCCGGTTCTACAGCTGTATTCACTTGGTGAGATGGCATATTTCTCTGTAGAGAGCGCTTTTAAACATGACTGGTTTTCGCCTTCCACACTACTATTCATTTGCAGTAAATTCTGCCCTTGCATTTTAGCTGTTGTAGCAGGGAGGAGTCACTTATTAACATCAACAAAAATGTTATTGGGATACAATAAAGCCATTAACATTAGGAAGGTACAGTGAAACACTTCATTGTATCTCGAATAGTTTGCAGTAATGTTGCTAAGCAAACCAGCATGCCTTTGGTATCTCCTAAGCCATCAACAATGCCTGTTTTCAGTTTTGAAGCAAATCCAGATTTCAGTCTGCAAAAGAAGGGTTATAAATGAAGACCCCTGATAATAAGGTGAGTAAGGTTCACAAAAGATAAGCTGTCAGGCAAGAGAAATGTTCATGCTTTGTCAAATAAATTCCAACGTGCTTAAAAGCTTTTTTTTTTAAGCCTTAACCTACAGAAGCCCAGGTCTATGCAACTTGCTTTGCAAGTAGTCCTTGACTTACCATCACAACTCGGAGCAGAATTTCCATTAAGTGATAAAGGCATGAAATGAGTCATATTCAATTTTACCATTTTTTTACCATGATTGTTAAGTGAATCATGCTGTTTGCATGTTTGAAGTCCTCTGGGAAGGTTGTAAATGGCAATAATATGACTGAGGGATGCTTCAACCATCATAAAATCATAAATACATGACAGTTGCCAAGTGCTCAAATTCTGATTACATAACTGTGGGGATGCTGCAACAGTCATAAATGTGAGGACCAATTACAAGTCACCTTTTCCAGCACTGTTCTAACCTCAAACAGTCATTATACAAATGGCCATAAATCTAGGACTACATATATTATTATTATTATTATTATTATTATTATTATTATTATTATTATTATTATTATTATTATTATTATTATTTATTTATTTATTTATTTATTTATTTATTTATTTATTTATTTTGTATACCGCCCTTCTCCCAAAGGACTCGGGGCGGTGAACAGCCAGCAGATAAAATACAGAAAATACAAAAATTAAAACAATATTAAAAAACCAATTAAATTAATTTGGCCCACAGTTAAAACACCCCCGTATTAAAAACCCATAATTTAGCAATTTAAAATTAAAGCAACTTAAAAAATATGGTCAGGTCAGCCCTGCTTGATGAAACAAAAATGTCTTTCAGGCACGGCGGAAAGTGCGCAGATCCAGGATCCGCCGTATCTCTGGGGACAACTCGTTCCAGAGGGTCGGTGCCCCCCCAGAGAAGGCTCTCCCCCTGGGGGCCGCTAGCTGACATTGTTTGGCCGACGGAACCCTGAGGAGCCCCTCTCTGTGGGAGCGTACTGGTCTGTGGGAGGCTACCGGCAGCAGAAGGCGGTCTCGTAAATACCCGGGCCCTAAGCCATGGAGCACTCTAAAGGTGGTAACCAATATCTTGAAGCGCACCCGGAAGACCACTGGGAGTCAGTGCAGCTCGCGCAGGAGAGGTGTTACATGGGAGCGCCGAGTCGCCCCCATCACCATTCACGCGGCCGCATTCTGGACCAGTTGGAGCCTCCGGGTGTTCCTCAAGGGGAGCCCCATGTAGAGAGCATTACAGTAGTCCAAGTGGGACGTGACGAGCGCATGAGTGACCGTGCGTAAGGCATCCCGATCCAGAAAGGGACGCAACTGGTGGATCAGGCGAACCTGATAAAAAGCCCCCCTGGCCACAGCCATCATATGCTCTTCCAAAGACAGCCGTGTATCCAAGACAGCCATATATCCAAGATAGTTTTTGTATAGACGTTTTCAGAAGGCTTGGAGCAAATAAATGTGCTATAAAACATGCTTACTCCTGTTTTTAAACATCAGTTTAAATACCCAAAGTGTTTTTCCTTGCAGAGGAAAAATATGCTAAAATTAACAATGAAATGCTTTTATAATAATTTGATAGATTATATCTGTAGGTAACACTAAATTTTTGAGATATCTTTTGCAATGAATGTATTCATATAGATTTTTTAAAAAGACAAGAAAGGAAACCTTTACTTGCTGAATAATTCAAATAATCCTTTGCACATTACTGCAAAATAATTTACAGTTTGATGATGAGAAATATCACACATAAAAACAATATGCTACAGTGCATATTGCAAAGAACCAAGTTTGTTTCAAATGCATGCTTGACCTCTTGCCTAACAGTCGCTAAATCACTTTTAAAAATATCCCAGGTGTTTATACAAGGCAATTTGAAACATTTTGACATTCTTTGTACATAGCAATAATTTATCCATTTGAAAAATATCCCAAAGATATGTTATACAGAACCTGCCTCAAACAGAACACAGTATTCAGTAAAATCAGTTTTTAAATTGTAAATCAGATTAAACTGTAATCATAATAGACAGTTGGTGTAGTGCGGAGGTGGGTATCAGCAGGTTCTGACCAGTTCTGGAGAACCGGTAGTGGAAATTTTGAATAGTTCGAAGAACCGGTAGTAAAAGTTCTGCCTGGCCCCACCCCCATCTATTCTCTGCCTCCCGAGTCCCAGCTGATTGGGAGGAAATGGGGATTTTACTGTATCCTTCCCCTGGATTGGGGAGGGAATGGAGATTTTACAGTATCTTTCCCCTGCCACTCCCACCAAGCCACACCCATAGAACCGGTAGTAAAAAATTTTGAAACCCACCACTGGTTTAGTGGTTATGGCACCATGCTAGAAACCAGAAAACTCTTGAGTTCTAGTCTGCCTTCAGTCCAAAACCAGCTGGATGACCTTGGGTGAATCACATTCAGCCTATAAAGAAGCAGGCAGTGTCAAGACAAACTAATCCAGGAAGTCACCAAGAGTTAACAGTAACTCAAAAGTACACACACACACACACAAACACATATAGACACACAGGAAATGATAGAAAGGCATTGAATTATACATTATATATTATGTAAATACGTATATATATTATATGTATTGTAAGAAATCACATTACTTTCACTGCAATTTATACCTCAGTACTTTTATTTCACACTAAATCAGTTAAAGATTACTGTATACTGTTCATCCTGGGAAGACTTCATTTCTAAGTCTCGGTTTGAAACATTCTGTGCAGAGTATTCCTATTATAAAATCCAATAAATCCTTTTACTGATATAACTACTATCTTTCTTTCCGGAAGTAGAAAAGAAATGCCACACCCTCTTCCCAAAACCTGTGTATCGTTGAAACAGACTAGAGCGGTGTTTCTCAACTTTGGCAACTTTAGGATGTGTGGACTTCAATTTTCCGAAGTTGATAAGATTGAGAAAACTGCACTAGGGAAAGAAACCCACAACAAATATTGAAGGGGCAAAGAGATCTGTGGAAGGGAGCAGCACCAGATTTCTTATTTTTGGTGATTAAAGTAGTTCCACCACAGGAAGACTGCATTTTTTTCATATTTACATAGAATTAAGTCTGCTGAATGGGACCTGATTTCTGTAAATAACACTGCAGTCCTTGCCACCTAGGATAATTTTCTACTAAAGAGAGAACTATATTTCAGAATAGAATAGAATAGAATAGAATAGAATAGAATAGAATAGAATAGAATAGAATAGAATAGAATAGAATAGAATAGAATAGAATAGAATAGAATAGAATAGAATTTTATTGGCCAAGTGTGATTGGACACACAAGGAATTTGTCTTGGTGCATATGATCTCAATGTACATAGAAGATACGTTAATCAAGAATCATAATCTCCTTATAAATTCTATAAGGAGGCGTCTGGAATAGAAGAAGTGCTTAAAGAATTAATATCACCAGACAAAATATGTATGAGGGTGTGTCCGCACATATCTTTATCTTAATTAGATCTGGAAAGCAATCGTTCACATATTTTGCTTGGTTTTGTTTTGCTAATAGCTTAATGTTTACGTTAATCCAGTTACTGTGCTTTATTCAATAATCTATGGTTAGACAAATTATGATTTAGTACAATGGGAAAAACTTATGTTAATGTTCAGATTCTTTAGGAACAAGTCAGTTGTACTCAGATCTGAAGCTTGTATTTAGAAGATAACTGGGCTAATATATAATAAAAGATATGATCTAGAAAATTAAAGAGATTAGTAACATACTTCTTAGTCTATGTTTCTTATTTGTATTTTTACATGATTGAATGTACTCATTACTCTGAGCACAATAGCTATTCAAATCTAGGCATCTGATTTACAGAAATAAAATTGAAGAAAAAGAAGAAAAGAGAAGGGTTTCCAAACACTCTCCAAAAAAAAATGCACTGAAAAATCTCAACTACTTAAGGGTAAGTACCTTTTCTGAGCTGGAAAAAAGACCTAATCCAGTCAATTCACAGACCTGCCAATTATTCCAACAATAATCTAATATGAAACAGTACTCTAGCTGTCGCACACATTAATCACATTCTATTAAGTATTTCCAACATTCTTCAGTGGCTGGATCTGCAACAAACCATAATTCTTTCATATCCGAAGGACAGCAGGCTCTTTTCCTTCGCTGTACACGAAAAAAATGTTATTAATTAAACAAGCAAAGATAGCTTTTCACTGCATTAAACCATATCTGATTTGTCTGGTTCTGATTTAACATGGCTCAGCCACTGCATTCTTAGTACAGCATTATATATAAATCAGATCAGTTTATTTCATTCAACAACCCTCAATTAAAGGGTTAGTGCAATGTGTAGACTCAGTGATATATTTGGTTCTGGGATAGTGAAACACTTATATGCTCAACATATTTAAGTGGCTATCCTTTTAAATTTTTCAGCCAAATTACTAGGTGTTTAATGATGCTATCTTTCCCCTATAGACACATAGAACACTGTAAAGTATAAATGAATTCAAGGATAATCAACGATGTTAAATAACAGTTTGGCAACTTGCAATGACAAAAGTGTTTTCAGTGGAAAAAAAAAAGAAACAAGGTCTAAGACAGGGGTGTTAAACTGGCAGCCCGCAGGGCGGATGTGTCACGTGCAGGCCACGCCCACCCCAGCTCCGCAAAGGGAAAAAAGTCACAATATATCTTGTGACAGCAACGTGATGCCGTGAGTTTGACACCCATGCTCTAAGACAATGTTGGAGAATGCTTCTTTGCCTTGGAGAATTATTCATTTACCCCACCCAGCAGCAGATATCAGGGAAAAATATTAGTATACCTTCATTTTAAGAAATAAACTTATGGAAGAGTCTATATAAAATATTTAGACTGTCCAATGAGCTAATGGTTCATTTGAATTAAAAGTTTCATCCAATTATTCATAAAATAGTTGTGTATGAAGTTGAAAATTCACAGTCAAAAAATCTTAAAAATGGATGTTGCCTCCAAAAAATGTGAAAGTTTCCTTCCAGCTTAGATTTCAATCCTGCTGTTTGTTACCTAGGAAGCAACACATTCTTTTATAAAGTAGCACCCACTTTATAGTTTACATTGGAGGTGTTAACAACTGTGAATTAAAGTAGAGCATGGTGGGTAGATATGCAGAAATCTGTACTAAAATAAAACCAGTGTGATCATACCAATGTGCACTACTAGTCACATGGATGAATGCTTTCTTAATAATAATTCATACTAGTTTAAAAAGTCAGAGAACAATATAATGCAAGTTCCCATTTTCTTTACTGGATAGTGGGTAAAAACCAGTGGTGAAATCCATTTTTTTTTACTACCGGTTCTGTGGGCGTGGCTTGGTGGGCATGGTGTGGCTTGGTGGGCGTGGCTTGGTGGCATGGCAGGGGAAGGATACTGCAAAATCCCCATTCCCTCCCAACTCTGGGGCCAGCCAGAGGTGGCATTTGCCAGTTCTCCGAACTACTCAAAGTTTCTGCTACCAGTTCTCCAACTACTCAAAATTTCCACTACCGGTTCTCCAGAACCTATCAGAACCTGCTGGATTTCACCCCTGGTAAAAACAACATCTTGCCTAGCAAGATTGTGGGAAGCTGAAGGAGGGAAAGACGATGAATAAAGTGGTTAGGCAGGAACAGGAAACCAGTGCAGTGTCACTTCCAGATGTGAACTGAAATCTCATCTGTTCTAGCCATCTTGACCAATGGTGAACAATTATAAGAACTGCAATCCAATAACATTTGGAGGGCCACCTCCAGATGTTGGATAGAGCTTTTTCTTTAGAGGTCTTTTAAGTCACACCATGCTATTTGGAGAATTCTGAGGCCCACATATTTTAGCTACTGAGATTGAGAAATACTGTTCTATACTCTCTTGGCTGGCTTCACACAGCCTGGCTAGATGGTTCAGTGGCTAAGATGCTGAGCTTGTCGATCAAAAAGGTTGGCAGTTCGGCAGTTCAAATCCCTAGTATAGGTCTCCTGTGTGAGCAGGGGGTTGGACTAGATGACCTCCAAGGTCCCTTCCAACTGTTACCTGTTACACTGTCATTATGTTTTAAACTAGGAGACAAACAATGGAAACAAACACATATTGGATTAACTGGAAAGTGTTAATTTCCTCATATTATGACTATCCATTGAAGAAGTTTTAATGGTCAATACTTGATCATTTAATGTAGGCTAGGTTTAAGTAGTTCTTTTAGGATTTGCGACTTAGAAAAGCAGCCATTGATTTTTAAAAGAAACACAAAAAGCATTCTGTTAATGACTGCATTTTAATTCTTGAGGGTATAGAACTGAAAAGCTAAAAATACAGCAGCTATAAAAGGACCAAAGCATCTCCACTCAAAGTTCACCCAGATTATATGTCCACAAAAGCAGCAATTTTCTTTTCTAGTGTTATTGTTTACTGTAGAATTCAGCTGGCTTCAGAAATAGTATGAATTAAATACTCAGAATTTGCTATCGCTTCTCTCTGCAAGCTGCCCATCGATTCTCCATCCAATTAAACTCTTTTTTTTAGAAGCTATGTGCATGTGCTTTATCAGAAACCCGTTTGAATACACAGCACAATCCACACCAGAACACCTTATGTTTAAAATATTGTTCACACTCACCAGCCAACATGGACAAATTCCAGTAGAGAAAGGTGAAATTATAAGGAAAGCATGCATACAATCGAACCAAAATTGGTTTCCTCTCAAAATACTAATGTTCAAGGGGTGCACAAGAAATAGGGCACTGCTTCACTGTGGGTATCATCAAGGGCACACATGATCAGATCGCATAAAATGCTGAATATACAAGAATTCAGAGTAGCAGGGCCTGAACCCAAAAGTCAGGATCGAAATGCTAAGGCGGCAGCAGCAGCAGCTCCAAATCTATCGGCGCTAAGGCATATAAGCTATTCATCCACACAACCACCAAGACTGCTTTGAGGATCAGATGGGGGAAACAACAAAGCACATCGACCTACGAGGGTTGGCTAAGAAAGTCTTTTTAAAATGTCGCTTCGCTTAAGTGCCTCGCACTCACCGATGCCCAAATCCCTTCTTCCTGACAACAAGCCTCCCCATCTCCCATCCTCCGTCTCCCTTGTCATCCCCCCAACAAGCCGTTTCCCTCTAGAAAGGCGCTCGGGGCTCTCGAGCTTAAGAGGCGACCGGGACCCACAACACCAAAAGCTGACTGGGGTTTAACGGCCGATAAAGAAACACGGCGGGAAAAAAAAAAAGCCACAAACTCCCCCAGCCCCCATCCAGGCCTTACCTGCTCCAGCCCCGCGTTACCTGCCTCCTCACCCGGCGGGGGCCCGGCGCCGACTAGAACGAAGGCGGAGCGCGGAGAGACAGCAGGTGCCGGTTTTGTGCCAGAGGGAGAAGCCAGATTGGCTGATTACGCCACAAAAGGGGCGGGGCTGGAACGCGTACACCGAACGCGGTTCCTTGGACACCCGGAGAAAAACAAGACAGGCTCGGGGAGGCTCGGCCTATGATTAAAAGGGAATGGAGCTGAGCAAGGATGTTTAAAGCAAAGCGGGCTGAGTTGAGGGCTTTTTTTTCCCGGGACGGCGATTTCTCCCTTTGTGGTCTACCAGCTGCCTGGCTATAAAGGGGGAAAAGTAACGCGTACCTGTTTTAATATCTATATCTATATCTATATCTATATCTATATCTATCTATCTATCTATCTATCTATCTATCTATCTATCTATCTATCTATCTATCTATCTATCTATCTATACACACACACACACACACATATACATATATATTGCAAGACAGAATAGATTCTTTATAGCTTCCCCAGGAACACTAGTGAAGTGTTTCTCAATCTCAGCAAGTTTAAGACCTGTGGACTTCAACTCCCAGAATTCCCCATCCAGTTTATCTTATTTTAGCTGGCTGGGGAATTCTGGGAGTTGAAGTCCACAGGATTTAAATTCGCTGAGATTGAGAAACACTGAGCTAGTGTTTTACTTCTCTGGCGGAAGACACCGCTGTGGCTTTCTTTCGAGGGGTCACACACCAAACAGGGCTTTTTCTTAGTTTTTTATTTTTATAGAATAGAATAGAATAGAATAGAATAGAATAGAATAGAATAGAATAGAATAGAATAGAATAGAATTTTTTATTGGACACAGAAGGAATTTGTCTTGGTGCATACACTCTCAGTGTACATAAAAGAAAAGATACGTTCATCAAGAATAAATTATTGTTGTTGTTGTTATTATTATTATTATATACACAAAGATGACAGCATACACAGCAAAAGAGATAACCATGCTGGATTTTGTATCACAAATCACTAGTCGAACACTTCCATCATCATCATCATCATCATCATCATCATCATCATCATCATCATCATTATTATTATTATTATTATTATTATTATTATTATTATTATTATTATTATTATTATTATTATAGTACAACCCTGAGTGAGATTATCACCGTATTTTTTTCTTTTAGTTTATTTCTGTTAGAGATTTTTTTTTTCCTAAACTAAAATCAGGACAATCAGAGCTGAGCTGCAAAACCTCAGAGTGCGGCTAGGTGGCAGCAAAGAGATTTAGAATTTTCCCCCCTATTGTTTTCATATGCTTCGTTCCTTTTCGGGAGAGGGAAGGGGTTACGATTGAATTGCTGGCTAGAGAGGAACCTGGAAGCATCGCCTTTATTAACAGTATTTCTCGACCTTGGCAACTTGGAAGATGTGTGGACTTCAGCTCCCAGAATTCCTCAGCCAGCATGATGGCTGGGGAATTCTGAAAGTTGAAGTCCACACATCTTCGAGCTGGTAAGATCGAGACACACTGCTCTATTGTTTTCGGCCACACAGAATGAGCTCATGTTCAGAAAATGTTCTGGGGGGGCGTGGCTTTCCCAGCTGATTCTTTAGCTCTATGGCAACCTTGGGGTTGCTGATGTCAACCAGCTTCAGTAACAAAGAAATGCCGATAATCAAATTCTAAACTTTAAAGGAGCTCTTTAGGCGACCTAGAACATCTTTCCCTCCACAGCTCAGGGACTCAGATTCAAGCACTGTATTCCCAATATCAAATATCCCCTGTGTTTTAAAATATCTAGTGAAGGGGAGATTACAGTCTTCCTCAGGAACTGATTCTGCTGTCAAACTACTCCCCCAGATGGTTTGGATTTTCCCCACCTAATTTTAGCCAGAATCTCATTTCTGTATCTTTTAAATCCATCATTCTGTATGCTCATAAACATATGCTATTACCTGTTTGGGGATCTTGTAACACCTTTTCTAGTGTCTAAAAAGTAAAAATTGAACCTACCCAGTTCCTTTAATTTCTCTGTATAGGATTTATATTTATCTTTCTTTGACATAGTTCCAGTTTCTGATTTCTAAAAGTGTATCTTCCACAACTGACACAAAACCCAAGGCAGAATCAAACCAACGCAGAACAAAATTAAACGGCTACAAAATGAAATGAATAAATTAACAGATTAACAGAGTTGGAAGGCATCTTGTAGGTCCTCTAGTCCAACCCGCACCCAAGCAGGAGACCCTACACCATTTCTGACAGATGGCAGTCTGGTCTCTTCTTGAAAGCTTCCAGTGATGAAGCTCCCACAATGTCTGAAGGCAAGATGTTCCATTTGTTGATTGTTCTCACTGTCAGAAAATTTATCCTTACTTCTAGGTTGAATCTCTCCTTAATCAGTTTCCATCCATTATTCCTTGTTTGGCCTTCAAGTGCTTTGGAAAATAGCTTTACCCCCTTCCTCTCTGTGGCAACCCTTCAAATATTGGAACACTGTTATCATGTCACCCCTGGCCTTTCTCTTCACTAGACTAGCCATGCCAAGTAGTTGCAACCATTCCTCGTATGTTTTAGCCTCCAGTCCCTAATCATCTAGGTTGCTCTTCTCTGCACTTTTTCTAGAGTCTCAGCATCTTTTTTATAATGTGGTGACAAAAACTGGATGCAGTATTCTAGGTGTGGTCTTACTAAGGCTTTATAGAGTGGTATTAGTACCTCACCTGATCTTGATTGTATCCCTCTGTTAATGCAAATAATTACATGGCCAATAAAGAATTAACATCTATGTTACCTATTAAGATGACTTTACGATTCAGGACAAGGAATATTCACACTGACTGCTTTCTGCTTAGAAACTACACTTTCCTCGAGTTCATGTATGTACATGAAAAGAAGTCTATGGTTGGGGGGAGGCATGTGGTGAAAGAGCCGGACAATGCTGCAAATTCCATACATGTCTGGCTCTGACTCCATTCACTTGCAGCAGCCCTAATAAATTTTTCCACTGGTCAAGACCTCTTCATAGAAAAAGACTTTCCATCCTACTTATAGAAGGCAAAACAGTTTTATCCTACCTTATCACTAATTCCATCACATGCAAGCATTTTCCATGACCTGGATTCATTCATTCATTCATTCATTCATTCATTCATTCATTCATTCTACTAGTCCTGCTCTTACTTCAGTCACAAAATTAATCCATATTTATTTAGTCATTAAGTAACACCATAATTGATTATATATAGGGAAACGGCCATCAACAAAGAATGGCTATATTTGTAGAATATTCGTAGAATATGTTAAATATTCCAATCCAACACCTCACAACATGATTTAATTTTACCGAACTAAGCCAGTGAGGTATACCTCCAAGTCAACAACAGTACGCACAGATTTAATAGTTTGTGCTTTCTAAAGCTCTTTTGCTGCCAGAGGACTGGGAGAGAAGCTTTAGCTGCTTTGTACTCTAGTATCAGCACAAAGGAAGGGAAGAGGAAAGACACAGCTTCAGGCAAAACAAAAAACAAAAAAACCAGCATTGTGACACTGTGCAACAGAAGAAACAATACTTCATTAGGAAACTGGGAAAACATATGCAATACACATATGTATTCTGGCAGATATGTGACTGAATTCACACAAGTTCTAGATTATTTAACTGTGGTTTGTTTTTAAGTCATAATTGGCTGAGTTGGCATACTAAGCAATGTCATCTTTTATGGGCAGCTGTGCTTCTGTTGACAAACATGCTACAGTTGAGTCAAATTGCATTCTAATTTGGGATGATGTGGGAATTAGGTCAATATACACTTATAACTGAATGTAGCACATGCAGGGAAAACTGCATCAAAGCTAAATATATTTGTTCAATGTTGACTTAGAGTGATATATCAGTCACCTTTAGTTTGATAAACAAAACAAACCATAGCTTAGGAAATAACAGACCCAATATAGTGAAAGGCGAAGCATCAACTGCTTATCTCTTTGCTTTATAATGACTGAGTTCATACCACATGATAATCATAATATGAAATACTTGTTTATGGCTTAGCATGTAAATTCAGCCTGGGCAATTTGTAGATTATGACTTACATCTTAATATGTTGGGGGAACCCAGCCCACTGGCTAATATTTAATAAGCCATTATTTTAAAGGTGTCTGATCATGCTATATCGCACAGAGACAATATGTCTCCTCAGAGGCACTAAAGGCATCTAAAGAAAAGAACATCATTTTCACTGCACTTGAATGTACTGCAATAGAGTAAAATAAACAAATGACAACTACATTTGCTCTTGAAATTTGCGGATTATGCCTTGCAGAGATAAAAGCTGAATAAAGCATGGTTAGCAGAAATGAGTATGACTCTATATCTTCTCATTGTTTTAAATTTAATATGTAATCTCACACTCCTCATCCCAATCCTATCTTCCAGACAAAGGAAAAGATTTTGAGAGAAAAAGATTCAACTCTTTAGAATACAAATGCCTTTATTTAGTGTGGCAAGGGTATGTTATTCTATGCAGAATAGCCTCTGTCAATAGAGAGGCAAGACTTCTCTTCTGGGCCAAGAATCTGAAGCAAAGAGTCTAGTAAAAGTGTACCATCTAGCGGTGAAAGGAAGAAGAACATTTTGCACTCTATCTCAAATCTTCTTCTCATTGATCCGCTGTTTGAGGGACTGCCTCACTCCATTTCCATTAGGTCCAGCAGGAAGGAGAAGTTCCAGGTCCCATCTATTCAGGAATGCTGTCTGGCAAGGCCCAGAAAGGGAGTTTTTGTGTTGTGACCCCTGCTCTTTGGAATATCATTCCCCCCCAGAGATTAGTTGTGCTAAATTCTTAGCAATTCATATTTTGGGGTAGGTGAAAAAGCCCCTTTGCAAAAGTAAAAGTTCCTCAAGGACCAAGTTCTTCTCAGCTCCATGCCATACTCGGGGTGCCCCATGTTTCTGGGCAATGCTGGATCAATTGTAATTTCTAGATGGAAAGTCTCATATAAAACAGGTTGCAGTAATCCAGCCAGGAAGTACCATAACTATGTCACGGATGACCATGAGCCAGGTCTCCCGGTCTAAATTATCAGTCATCCAGGAATATGCACAGTTGGCACACAAGATTCATCTGTACAAAGTCACCCATCCCATCACAGACATGCTGTCACCTGCTCTTTAGCCAGGAGTTGCAAGTCCAAGAGAACCCCCAAATTGTGCACTACCTCTGTCCAGAGTACAACCCTGATAACATTTCAATGGTTTTTTTCATGCCTTTTTTCATCTTAGTTTCATCCTCTGGTCATGCTCCAGTTTATCAATGCCCTTCCTAAAATGAGAAAGTACAGTGTTGATTAGTGATCCATAAAGGTACCTAGAAGGTTTTTTTTTATATGTACTGGCCTACAATATGGTCTCTCTCACCTTTAATCAAAAATCGTTGATTTTTCCTATCACAATGAATGATCAGCTTTTGCCGCTACTGAAACTCATGTTTAGGTTTTGCTCATTGCATTAGCTGTTTCCATTGTCTTGTTTTTTGAAAAGCATATGAGGAGGAGGAGGAGGAGGAGGAGGAGGAGGAGGAGGAGGAGGAGGAGGAGGAGGAGGAGGAGGAAGTAGTAGTAGTAGTAGTAGTAGTAGTAGTAGTAGTAGTAGTTTTTGAACCTGCTTCAACAACTCAGCAGGAGGCAATTTTTAATCCCACACAACAGATCGTCATCAGCTTCCAAGAAGGCACCAGAGAAATTGGGAACCCAAGCAACAATAATCATTCAATTCTTTCTCCTTTTCTTCTTTATTCTGTTTCTCTCTTTTTTGCCTCAGTATGTCACAATAATGGATTTTAGGGAAGAACTGGATTTATATTTGTTGCTTTAAAAGTAGATTATAAATAAAGAATAAAGGCATGCCCTTTCTGCAAATAATGACGTTGTGGCTCTGTTAACATTTTTTCTTCATTCTCCTGTCATATTTAGAGTAAAAAATTGTTCTGTCTATTTATTTCTTTTTACCTAGAGATTTAGCCATGTAGGGGAAAAATCTATAAATTGTATTGTTCACTTCTGAAATAAAAGGTCAATTAATTCACATTCATGCATAATTACACAACTGGCTGGACCAGTTCTGAATTCCAGAAGAAAAGATGGAACATTTGGTGGAGGTGGTGACCCTCTGAGATCTGTATGCAACGAAATTTCATTTTAATATATGCCGACTAGTGTACATTCAAAGTGACAATAATGTTATTCTATTCTATTCTATTCTATTCTATTCTATTCTATTCTATTCTATTCTATTCTATTCTATTCTATTCTACTCTACTCTACTCTACTCTACTCTATTCTCTACTCTATACCGCATTCTGTTTCCCTGTTCCAAGTGACTACAATTCCATACATTTTTATGTTTCCCATCAGTACTTGGCCTGTCTCACACTGACACTTTTCATATACCTTCTGATATAGTATTTTTTCACAATTGCTTTATCCAATTCATATGAGAATTACCTGCTACTTTGAGGTTCATATTTTCTTATGCAAAACATACCTCGTTGTGTTTTCTGCAGACTTCTCAGTCTGGTAGTTTTCCACATCTTCAGAAATCTTCCTGAACAAACTTTTTGACCTCTATAACTTGCTTTGAGTTGGTCCTATGTATTATATCTTTTATACGTGGCGCTCTACCTGGAAAAAGGTAGAAAGAAAGACAAGAGGCCAATCACCAGTAAGGTAAATGGACTCAGTTAAAATGGCAATGAGTGAACTGTCGGGAGGCCTGAAAAAACAGGCTGGGATCAACCATCATGGGCAAAAATCTATCTATGTGGTTTCTAGGAGTTAAAAACAGATTGATGGCACATAACTAATCTATATGGGGCTGCCTTTGAATACTTGGAAACTAAAACTGATCAAGAATGCAGCAGCCCAAACTTATTAGGCACTTGATTGTATGACATCACTTCTGCTAGATCTACCCTGCCAGTGGTACAAATCACAAGTGTTTTAACCATTAAAACCCTACATGATTTGGCACTTCAGTACATTCAGCACACCATTTTCCAATTGGATTTAACCCATTAAAGGGTTTTGTCCCAGGGGAATTGGTTACAATTCCTAATTTCTGGAAAGTTAGAGGGACTGAGTCATAAAAGCAGATTCTTCATGATGGCCCCATCATCCCAATGAGATGTTCTGAGATTCCCACTTTTAAGGATATTCCATACCTTGCCATTGTCAACCCAATCAAAGGCCTTCCAAGGACCAATTAAATACATCTTGACTTATTTGTTGCATTATTTGGTTTTACTCAATTAACCAGATTATATTAGAAATGATTTTTCTTGTTCCTCAGCCTTTTCTACATCAAGCTTGAACATTTTCCTTTCCATATAGGCAGTAGTGTACTGGAGCCAGTTCATACTAGTTTGCGAGCTAGTTAAGAGCAGAGTTAAGCCAAGATTGCTGGCACACAAATTAGCTGTTTAGCAGCTAACAGCAAGGTATGGTGGAGGCAACGAAGAGAAAAAATTTTTTTTTGTAGAATTAGTTGTAAAACATTTAGCAGCATACCACTGCATTCATGTAGATAGCATGTGGAATTAAGTGTGTGTGTGTGTTGTGTATGCATGCATGCATGCATATGTGCACATGACTTCAAGTCAGTTTTTGACTTCTGGAAACAGCCTGCACTAGCTTCTGTAGTTTTTTTGTCAAGGTTTTTCAGAAGTGGTTTGTCCCTACCTCCTTTCTAGGAATGAGAAAGAACACTGACCCAAGGTGACCCAGTTAGTTTTGTACCTAAAGTGTGACTAGAACTCACAGGCCCCCAGCATCTAGCCTGATGCCTTAACCACTGCATCAAACTAATTCTTAATTATGTTAAATGTCCTTTCTTTAATATCAATATATAGACACATATCTTCCAATCTATCAGCCAGTCTGACTTCATCTTCTAGTACTAGAAGTTCTTGTAAATAAAAAGTAACTTCAAAGGTTCTTGCAAAGTAAAGAATAGGTTTAAAGGTACTTTGGGTGTTGACATCTCCATTCCACTTTTCTTTTATCTTCTCTAAATCAGTTGCTATCTGACAACTGATATCCTTCAGCATACCCTGAAGGAAAGGAGCCCTGGTGGTGCAGCAGACTAAAGCACTGTTATTAACAGTTATTAACATCAGCTGCCTGCAATTACTGCAAGTTCAAATCTCAAATATGTATTACATGGTTGTGGGGCCCATCTTGGCTTTTTAGTTTTTTTTCCTGGGGATGACCTGGGACTGAGTTCATGCAACATGAGAAGACAGAATGTAGTTTATAGTTTAGGGTGTCATGCAAACACAGCCAACAACGGTATCTACAAGCTGTACAGTAAGTTGCTCAGCCACATGGATGAGAAGCTGTTCAAGTTGCTTCCTCCAACCCATCCAGACAACCCTTGAGGACAGCACAAGCATCATCAAACAATGCACATGCCATTACTTGTCCCCCATGTGGCTGCCATGTAAGGCTTCTCCCTCAGGTGCAGCAGTCCTGCCATGTTGACTCTCTTAGTGTTATATTTTAATATTTGCAACCATTTTTTCTAATGAACATTCTGAAAGCATTCCTAAAAAGTCCTTCATTTCAAGAGCCTGTTGGCGCAGCAGACTAATAGCCTGTTATTAACATTCAGCTGCCTGCAATTACTGCAAGTTCGAATCTCCCCAGGCTCAAGGTTGACTCAGCCTTCCATCCTTTCTAAGGTAGGTAAATTGAGGACCCAGTTTGTGGGGGCAATAAGCTGACTTTGTATAAAATATACAAAAGTATGAAGGCTATCGCTTAACGCACTGTAAGCCGCCCTGAGTCTCCGGAGAAGGGCGGCATATAAATCAAATTTTTTTAAAAAATTACCTCCATCCCTAGCCTGAAGCACTATGTGTGTGCACATGTGTATATACAGGTAGCCCTCGACTTACAACAGTTCATTTAGTGACCATTCAACGGCACTGAAAAAAGTGACTCATGACCATTTATCACCCTTATGACCGTTGCAGCATCCCCATGGTCATGGGATTTACGTTTTGATGCTTGACAACTGACTCACATTTATGACGGTTGCAGTGTCCCGGGATCATGTGATCCCCTTTGGCGACCTCCTGAAAAGGGAAGTCAATGGGGAAACCAGATTCACTTCCCAACTGTGTTGCTAATTTAAGAACTGCATTGATTCCCTTAACAGATGTGGCAAGAACGGTCGTAAAACGGAGCACACTCACTGAACAAATTTCTCACTTAGCAACATAAAAGTTTGGGCTCGATTGTGGTCATAAGTTGAGAACTACCTGTACTCTGTGTGTGTGTGTGTGTCCGTCTTGTGTATCATACACATCAATCTCCCTCAACGCTGTATGCTGTTGCTATTCTTGTAATATCTGTAGCCTTTATCCGGCTACAGCAGTGTTTCTCAACCTTGCGCTGGCTGGGGGATTCTGGGAGTTGAAGTCCACCCATCTTCAAGCTACCAAGGTTGAGAAACACTGGGCTACGGTAATTACTATGCAACTCGCGCGAGGGCGCGCGCGTGCATCCTTATACAGCCACAGGTTGAACAGGTTGCCCCCGCGAGGCCTGCAGCCGCCCCTCGCTTTCCCCGCGGATTCCCCCTTCCCATCCTTTCAGTTATGTGTCTATCCTTGCAAACCCAATTCCCACCCTCTCCATTCAAATCCACGACACCCACCAGCGAGGGCGAGAGCGACCCTCCCCGCCTACGTCAAAGCGCTGGCTGCGCTCTGGTTGGCTCCCGGTGTCCTTAAAAGGCGAGGAGCGAGCCGGGGGGGGGACGGCGGGCGAGCGCGCGAGTGGCTGCTTGAAGCTGCCTCGTAGGAGCGACCTGTTCGCCGCGATGTCGGGCACCCGGGCGGCTGTGGCAGCTTCCAACGATCGCGCCTCTCGCCCTGCCGCCGGCGCTGCTCTCGGCGTCGGTTTGAAGCGGCTGCGAAGTGAGCCGGGCGGCAACCGTGTGACGGTCGTGCTAGGCTCTCAGTGGGGCGACGAAGGGAAAGGGAAAGTGGTGGATCTCCTGGCCACCGAAGCCGACCTCGTCTGTAGGTGCCAGGTGAGTAAGGGCTGCCCCGGGACAGAAAGGGCAGCACCCCGACCGGTCTCCTTGTCTGCTACACAGGAGCCAATTTCCCCGCTCGTTTTTGCTGCTGTGGCTTTTAGGATGCACTTGTTCACCTGCGCAGGTGAAACGTTTGGTCCCTGGAATGTATGAACACTGGTGCGGATTGAGGTGCAATGGAAAAATGAAGAAACAAGGGCATACTGAAATATTGGTGATTACATGTTGCTTCTCTGTTCTGATTCTTGTTTCTTTTATTTCAAACGTTTCTTTTATTTCGAATTTTTATTTTAAATTGTATTTTAAAATCTCCTCCACGTTGTGAATGCATCCTTCCCCTGCTTTTGCTCTTCAGAATATTGGATCAGGTAGCCCCTTGTTTCCACTCACCTTATCCAGTTATGAGTTGTAATTGTACACGGGAGAGAAATGGATTACCTGGCTGGTGGGCCTAATGTGTGTTTTCTTAAACTTTCTGGTAAATTTTTCCCTGTCACTAGGTAGTATTTTCTGTTTTGTTCTATCCTGGCTCAAGGGCTAGTTTTGTTCAAAATCTACTTCATTATTATTTTTTTCCTCTTTTTTTCCCTGTCGTTTCTCTGCAACTAACATTTCTTTTGGCCTTTCTTGTAATCTTCATAGCAGCCTTGTGAAGTGGGCTAGTCTGAAAATGTACCATTAGTCTAAGGCTACCTCTGCACATAATGCACTCCCATAATTTGAGCTAAGTTCATTTATTCTTGTTTTTGAAATTTACTTCCTTTTTTGTCTTTTGTTTCTGATGCATGTCTTTCTTACCCATGTCTAGAATGAAGCTGCAGTAGAAAGGGAAGGAGGCTTTTTAAGACTGGCTACAGACTAAATGCCATCTGGGAAGTGGAGGGGAAAACAGTTCTGGGTTATAAATAGAAATAGCTGAGCCTTGGTGACAAATGACATAAGATCTAGAAGTACAGACAAGCATGATGAACCTACCAAAACTGTGTGCGTCTGGAGAGTGGCACATATGCCGGGGTGTCTGGTGACGGCTGTCTGCAAGAAAGGTTGAAGGTGAGCAGAGGAGCACAGTGGAGATTTATTAGGCGTTGCTTTGGACTCATCGGCTTCATGCTTCTATGCTATGGTACAGTATTTGAAGCCAACTTTGATCACTTGATCAACATTGTGTGTGGGAAGTATGTCTCTCTGAGCCCTTGGATCTTAAGGATTATATCAGTGTAGCCCCGGAGGGATGCTGTTTCAGTTTGTTCTGCAGCTCCAGAAGAACAGATTTTTTTTTTTTCTCAGACTGGCTTCATACAATGTGCTAAACCAAACCAAATACATTCTACTGCAGTTTGGTGTAGTTTGTAAGCAGTAGCTTATGGCAAGATCTTGTATGAATGTATTCTTTTGTGGTTGAACAAAATGTGACTTAACATAATGTGTGAATCCAGGCTTACTATAGTCCGCCTCATACGTAGGATTATTGTGAAAATGAAGAGTATATATTGCCCTGAGCAGTTTGGAATAATTGTGAAAGAAAGATTAAAGGTAGAAAACTGAACTCGCATATCTTCTTGCACAGTTTCTCATATGATCATTTTTCACCATCATTAAAGCAAAAGAGTGCAAAGTACGAAAGCTGACAGTGTATGTGTAGGTGTGTAATACACACATATGGCAGGACTTTGAATAATAAACATGACTACATTTCATCTAGTTCTGCATTCATTCTGCTTTAAATTAATTGCAGGTTCTAATAAATAAGTTAAATTTATTTTATTGTTTTAAGATCTAAAGCAATTGTTCTGGAATTATTCTAAGGAACTTTCACCAGCCAGCAACATATCCTACAATATACCTAAAGCTGGAAAACAACTTTCCTACCTATTTTCTTTTATTCAAATTAGATACATGAAATATCTGCTTATATTCTAGAGATTGGTTCAGAATGTGAAGCTACCATGTGGCAGTGGAGTTGTAAAACAGCGTATGGAGAAAGTAGTTGAACATTTTCTTCTGTGCCTTGACTGCTATGAAAATTGCCAGCAATTCTGTAGTTGTAAAGAAAAGTTAGCATACACAGCATCTTCCAGGGCAACGTTATGAGATTGTAGTAAAAAAGAAGAGAGCACCTAGTAACATTGGATGATCTCAAAAGCTAAGCATGGTCAGCCCTGGTTAGTACTTGGATCAAAGACAGACATGAAACACCAGGGCTGTAGGATAGACCAGGAAGTAGAAACTGACCCAGCAGAAGGCAATGATAACCACATTCTTATTCCTGACAAGACAAGAAAAAACCATGATCCATCTGTATAAATCACTAAGAGTCATGCACAATGCATTTCATGTACAATCTGTTCTTGATCTTGTGTTTTTTTTAGATAGCTGTACTAAAACAGGGATGGGGAACTTTGAGTATCGGGAACCATACTTTTTTTTTTTTGATGGGGAGCTGAGAGCTGGCAATGTGGCAAAATAGGTGGAATTGAAGCTCTAATGAGCAAGTGTGGAATTTGGGGGGAGGAGAGGGTTGTTGGTTGTCTACCTTAACATTTTCAGCAAGAAGGAAGATTCCTGGTATAAAATTTATGTGATACAACATTGGGCTTTGGGATTCACTTTTAATTGCTTTAAGTCAGGGGTGCAAAAGTGATTCTTTTGAAAAATAGAAGTCTTTGCCAAACAGGAAATCAGAAAGAACTTCTGGCTAACATTCTGTTTAAAGATATGCTGTTTTAAATGCAGATTATTAACCTAGCAGGTTTGAAAAGTGGTATGCATGATAACTGTTTTTAAAAACCTACAATTCAAATGGAGAGAAATTGTTGGTACAAATGAAATTTAATAATTGTGATACAATTGTTTATGTAATGTAGTGTTACCTACTCCCTCAAATAATTTTAATATTTCAAATAGCTCCAGAAAGAAAAATCAACATGAGAGAACAGTGTTGAACAAAGTTAAAATTCCTAAATCTTGTAGGCTAACAGTAAAGATAACCCACTTAGTCCACAGCTATAATCCAGTCTTTTGAGTTCCATATTTGCTTAGTGTAGAACTCATTGCGAAATGAGTGCATTTACTTGATAAATCTGATTGATCATAGTTGGGCTTTCTCTTTAGTAAGGAGACTAAAGTTTTAGGTTTTGTCTTTGGCTTTCTGAGGGTCATCTGTTTGACCAATGCGGGAATAGAATGGTGAGCTGATATGGCTCAGTTCCTATAACAGTACTATAATGACTTCTTATAAGCTTTTTAATGATTTTACAAAATCTGCAATCTTAAACTGACATGGCCTTATACAGAATGAATCAAAGTAGTAAAGAATTGGAAAAGGAACTGGGCATGGCAGTATGGGAGCAGGTATGAAGTGGTAATGATGACTGTGATTAAAAAAAACCATACATTTCAAACTTTTGTCTTTGGATGTAGGAACCTGAATTTTGTTAGTAAAACTAGAATGACTAAACACTTTGAATAACATACTACCTTTTAAACATTCTAATGTATTATGACCTGCCTTTACTTCAAAGTCTCAGAGGTTTCTACTTGTGTTAGTCACATGTTGATTCTTTCTAGTCCTCAGCTGTAGTGAACAATTGGTGAATTTTACGTCTGAGTAGGAATTTATTTCACCGCCAAGTCCAATAGATTCTTGACAGCTTACAAAATCTAATGCAGAGTTGAAACAATTAAAAACAGACAAAACAAGATAGCTTGGATTAAAAATAGCCACAATAAACTATGACACAGCAGTCTCCCTCACCCCCCAAATACATTAATCCCAGGCTTGGGAACAGAACCAGGTTTTAAGTGTTTTTCAGGACCCCAGGAGAATGGGTGCCATCCATACTGCTGACAGAATGCTGTTCCAGAGAGCAGGCTGGAATCTGAAAAATAATGGAAATTCATATCCCAGTCCTTTATTTGAAAATTGTGCATTTCACACAATGTACAACATTCAAAGATGGATTGGAATAATAAGGAACATCGTGAGATGCAGAGGCTTTGAACAAAGTCACAACTTCAGATTGGAAGTTGTATGTTGTGCCTAACCAATGACCAGCAAGGTAGCTAGGCATGTATAAACACTAATACAGGTGGTATACAAATCGAATACATAAATGTTTTGTATAAACATGTACCACATGCTGCCATAATTGCACATGTACCGTTTGCAATCCATAAAGTTTTGCCCAAATTTTATGGGGACTAGGATTAGAACAATAAATGTTAATAAGATGATTTATTTCACATGCTGCTTTTTAAAAGCCAAGTAAACTGATACAAAATAGAAACTTATAGACCTAGCATCTGTTAAGCACCTGCTTGTGCTAAGAGAAAAAAAATGGTGACATTGCTATTTTAAACTTGGTTTTCTCCTTGGGTAATTATAAAATTGCAGCAGGATCACCCGTATTCTATGAAAAGGTCAAGTTTAAAGTTACCGAACCTCTGTCAGAAAACAAGGTTGGTTTCCTAGGCTCTTGTTTGTGCTTCAAGCTCAGCTATGGGTTAAATAAATAAATACAATATAAGTCTGCTGTTTTGTGTAACAGGTGAAGCAGTCAACTAAGTACAAATGGCATTTGTTTAATCTTTTTCCTTGCTTTCTAAGATTTGCAGGTAAATTAATAGCAAAATGTAATTACTTTGGCTTAGTTCTCTAAGAAAGTAGAAGTCGACACAGTTGTGTTAATACTACTATAACATCAGAAAAGGAATTTTTTTTGCAGCAGTTTTGTTAATGTCTTTTAGCCCTTGTGCTACTGCTGTAACAGAAATTATGGGAAAGAAAACAAATAAGAGCTTTTAAGTAAATCCTGATAGTCTTTTGATCTGACATGCGGATATAGAAGACACAAAAGGCCCAACTTATGAAATCGATCTGTGTAACAGTGATCAAATCCCCTGGGCCATGTGCTGGTTGATTTAAAACTAGCCACAGCTAAGTTCAGGTCTAGGTGGTTTTGCAGCTTTTATCCATTTAGGTTTAACATTGACATTATTGTTCTGAGCTGACAGATCCTGCAGGCCAGGTCTTTGGAGCTTTTCATTTAGGTGTATCGTGCGTTGCTCAAATAAACTGTTAAAAGAAATATTTAACAGGAATTTGCTTCTCTCTCAAAAGGTTAATGGTAACACTATAAGGCCATGGCCTGATTTGTAGTTTATCAGGATACAGTTATGCCCTGGCAATGCCCATTTTTCCATGATACAGTACTGCTCTCATCTTGTCCCAGCCCATGGATGAAATAACCTTTAATTATCACAAGGTGTCCTGTTTTTAAATACTATTTTCTTCCTTAAGCCATCACTGTTGTACCACAGCTTCAGGATGGTAGATTCTGTAATGCTGTGTTGCAACAAATCTTGAAGCTGAAATAAACTAACTTCTTGTGAATATGATCAAATACGTGTTTGGGAACATTACTGCTTTATTACCATATTAATTTGAATTTCATTTAAGATCAATAAATTCTAAAGTGTGATCATAGGTCAGCTTCCACTGTAGCCATTCTCTTTGCAGCATTCAGAAAATAAAAGGTATTAAGCATTTTGTTGCTTGTGGTTTCCCCTTCAATTGCCAGTTTCAATCACTATAATAGAAAAATATAAAAGAGTGAGTTTGGTCTAATCTAGTGGTAAAGGCACCAGGCAAGAAACTGAGAGACCTTAAGCATGAAAGCTATCTGGTTGACTGGGCCCCTTACTCTTTCTCAGCCCAACTCACCACACACAGTTTTTGTTGTACGGAAAATAGGAGGAGAGGAGAGGATTAGATATGTTCACCACCTTGAGTTATTTATAAATATAGTAAAGGTGACATATAAATAAATAAAAATTAAAAATAAACAATGGCTACAAGTTACAAATCTGGTTGCCCAACAGCTAGTTGGTTTCAATTTATAGGAGAAGCGAGAAGCTAGTTGCATAGTCTCTTTTCTGTCTGAAACTATTTCCACCCTATTACCGTGTTTCCCTGAAAATAAGACCATGTCTTATAATTTTTGAACCCCAAAATAAGTGCTTAGTCTTATTTCCGGGGAGGTTTGCTTATTTTGAGGCACATGGAGCAAGATGTGGCTCCTCTTGCCATTTTATATGATTTCCAGCTCTGCGTTTAAATATTTTTGGGGAGGGCTTATTTTCAGGGGGAGGCTTATCTTAGTGCATGCTCTCAAAAGCCCAATTGGGCTTATTATCAGGGGATGTCTTATTTTCGGGAAAACAGGGTACTCTCCATATATCTTCATATTATTCAAGAAACCTGGGTGATGCTCAAATGACGAATGAAGGAAGAGTAGACAAGGAGCCTAAAGACATAATATCTATCTCTGCTGTAGTACCACAATTTTTTTTCTGTTAGCA
The DNA here is from genome assembly GCF_029215685.1 of Pituophis catenifer annectens. Classification (NCBI taxonomy): domain Eukaryota; kingdom Metazoa; phylum Chordata; class Lepidosauria; order Squamata; family Colubridae; genus Pituophis; species Pituophis catenifer. The sequence continues at coordinate 317,148,739 of NW_027256881.1, read as the reverse complement.
GTAGATATGTTCTTCACCAATAGTAATCAATGAAAAATTACTTAAATATCTTATTTTATTTTTTGGTAGGGTGGAAATAATGCAGGTCATACTGTCGTTGTTGATGGGAAGGAATACGATTTTCACCTCTTTCCTAGTGGTATAATTAATCCTAAGGCTGTTTCTTTTATTGGTAAGTATTCCATTCAGACTCATAAAATCCAAATATAAATTTATTCTTTACTTCAGCAACATTTATGTGTTATCCTTTTCAGTAAGGAGGAATAAATCTGACTGAGTTTAAATTAAAGATAAAACAACCTCTGCATTTTCTTGTTTCATATTCAGATTTTGAGGAAACACTGACCTTTTATCTGTGCCTTTTCAGTAAAAGAAATGAAGAAATAGTTAAGATTCAGCATAAGTGACTGAAATTTTTTAATGTTCAAGAGAACATAGAACAGCTGTTAAAAATCCCACTTTATGTCTAATTTTCATACATTTTAGTTACATTTTGCCATTACAGGAGAAGTGATCTCTTCTAAGCCAGTTGCCCCAGATCTGGACCCAAGTGATGGTACTATTAGGTGCCTCCAGCTGCTGCTGGTAAATGCCAGGTCAGTGTAGAATGAGATTGTGTCCATCTACAGTATTGTGGTGGATGAATATATTGATCTGGCATGTGTTGCTAAGACCAAATTAGGCAATGACAGGATATAGTACTATCAAAAATATTCTCAGCTAAGTTTCAGGTCCTGCAGTAACTGCAGCACATTGGTCTGGCAGAAGGGATAGTACAGAGATTTTCTCAATACGGTACCAAAGAGAAAGAGAAGGTGGCTGGCTACAAATGCTTATATGTGGAATTGGGCCATGGAGATAAGCTAGCTAGGAGTCCAGCAGCAACCTGCATGAGTTTCTTGATGTCATCTCAAGGTCAAGGCTCCTAAAATTGGTCATCTAGGACATGGGTGTGAAACTTGAGGCGTCACGTTGCTGACACGTGACGTTTCACAATGTTTTTCCTATTTGTGGAACTGAGATGGACGTGGCCTGCACGTGATGCATCCGGCCCACGGGCCGTCAGTTTGACACCCCTGATCTAGCAGGACTTCAAACTCTTTGTCCTGAGAGAGGAATCTATACAGTTTATAAGTTTATGGGCTCCCTGGCAACCATGGACCTGTTCCATGTAATCTTGGCTGCAGTAACCCTGAATGGGCATGTGCTAGATATCTATGGTCTTGTTTGGAGCAAATGAGACATAATCTGGAGATGAAGGACTGTGATGCACCTGCAGTTGCCACGTCTCATTTCTGGCTTATACTCAGATTTCCATGATGTAACCTAAGCAAGCATTGGGGAGGGCAAGCTATCCTCTTTGCAGATCTCAAGAAGCTGAAAGTTTATTTTAGATTCTCTTAGGAATCTTTCTGTCATAGGAGAGAAGGAGTGATGGTACTGGTATCTGGGAAAGATGTTGAGAGACTGGGTCAAGAAATACTACTAAGAGGATGGTCAGGTAAGATACAGCATACAACCACAAGTGGTTTGAGACCTTGCAGTGTCTCACTTCAAGAGTTACAAGATTGATGTCAGGCTTGTGGGGAAAACAAGATAGAAATTGCAACAGGCTCAGCTAATTCTACTTTATTGTAAAGCTATCATGCAAGTCTGAAAATACATGTCTCACCACATCTCCTTTATAGCCCAAGAAACTAGGGAGGGTCCTTTCTGAGCCTCTTGCCCTGCCCACTCTCCAGTTGTGGGTTATGCTATCTCTTATTGGACCATTCCTTTGACAACATCTCTTGATCTAGTCTCCCAAGGTCTTTCCCGCATACCATCACAAAGGAAGAGATACTGGATTAAGCTAGCTTCAAGACATAGAAAACATCAGAAAGACTTCTAGAGGAATGGAGATTCAGATTAAATTGGAATAGACAATAAATGGCTGTTGAAGATGGACTGTTAGTTATGGGACACAGAAAAGTTGGCTGGTAAGCTAAAAATAGCCTGCTTAGTGTTAATACTGCTGAAGGCTCATTAGCTCCAGAGTGGTTCAATGTCTACAAAGCAATCTGGGGAAGTGTACTAAAGACCGGAAAAAGATGAATGGAACTGGGGGACAGTCACTCAACCAATGCAAAGGGTATCCAATGAGGGTGGCAGAATGTGCCAAAAGGTAAATCAAAGCCTTCCAATTAGATAAAGGCCAGCTGCCAGATTGTCTGAGACAGGGGTCTCCAACCTTGGCAACTTTGAGACTTGTGGACTTCAACTTCCAGCTGGGAGTTGAAGTCCACAAGTCTTAAAGCTGCCAAGGTTGGAGACCCCTGGTCTGAGAAACACCGAAAAAAACTTTGCCATCAATCTCTATAACCCTTCCTTAGAGGAGAAGGCAGAGAGAGACAGCAAAGTGAAACCTTATAATATGGATCTTAACTCAATAGTCCATTCTCCAATAACTCCATTTAAAACTTTAATTAGAAAAGCTGGAAAGGCCCAATCTGTTGCAAATTCTTCTGATATGAGAATAGTTGTATTTGCCTAATGCTTACCCTTTTAAGGATGATATTTGATGTCTTGCTTTTAAAGCAAAAGTTTTGTGTATACCTTTTAGGTAATGGTGTGGTTATACACTTACCTGGCTTATTTGAAGAAGCTGAAAAAAACGAGAAGAAAGGTTTGTACCTAATATTTTTCTTTAAAAAGAAAGGAGCTTGTTATAAATAGTGGCACTCACCCTTATTTTAAAACGATATTTTAACGTTCTGAAAACAGAGAAAATGGACCTACCTCAGTTATTGTGAAGGGTTAGTTGGGGAATTCTGGGAGTTGAAGTCCATACATCTTCAAGTTGCCAGTTGAAAAAGACTGCTGTAGATTGTTCAGTCGTCTACAGCCACATTCTTCTAAATGGTACACATTTCTTCTGATAGGATTAAAAGGCTGGGAGAAAAGACTTATAATATCAGACAGAGCACATCTTGGTAAGTAGTATTCAGAGAGAGAAAACAAATATAACTCTTTCATACTGTTGTTAATGTTATTTGTACTGGAAAGAATTCACATTTTTGTATAAATTTTATTAAAAGTTTTAACAAGAACATAAAAACTAACACAAATTAATACAGAATAAAGAGAACAAGAGAAAGAAAAAAGAAAGTGCAGAAAAAATATAAAAAGAAATTGAAAGAAGCTTATTAATCTTTTGCAGCTAATACAGGTATGATTGCAAAGTTATCTCATACACTTATGATTACAAAAAAGCTTTTTCAATTACCCAATCTTTTTCTAATCATGAAAACTACAAGTCATAAATGCATTTTTTCTGCTTCTTGCAAAAAATCTACAAGAGTTTTCCAGTTAACCATAAATATAGATACTGTCTTTTCTCTAATTAAAAAGGGTAATTTAGCAAGCTTCATATTTTTGTCTATGAACAAATCTTATTTTAATATATTTAATACAACAGATGGTAAATTAAAATTAAGATTGTTTTGACATGGGCAATTTCTTTATTTTGAAGCACGATGCTGCTAATAATTACACCAGCTTGATTCCTTCATTGTTAGAACATTAAAAGCATAATTGTATGAAGTATTTGAAAATCAAACCTTGTTTTATCTCCCTTAAATCTTCATGCTTTTCCTCTGCTATGCAGTGTTTGATTTTCACCAAGCAGTTGATGGTCTTCAAGAAGTACAGCGTCAAGTACAAGAGGGGAAAAAGTAATTATGTATCTTGGTATACTTGAATTCTGCTACTAGATCTGGCATAAGTCTGGAAAGAAAATATAAAATGCAATGTAATGCAACGATTCTTTTACTTTTTTTGCTGTTCTTGCTTAAAATATCAACTTACACAGCATGCATGCACAAATGAGTTTCAAATGTGCAAGAGTCACAAATTGTATAAGAACACTCTGATCCCTATATGTGTCATGTAAATATGACTGTGCTTGTATAAAAGGGATGCACCAATAAAAGCTGTACCTCTATACAGCTGGTATCTACTCTGAAGAAAATAAATATGCTTTACAAACAGTGCATGGTGAGGCAGATCAGGTGGTGAGGTTTTTATTATGTGGAGGACTTAAACGCCAGTCTGTATCTGATGCCCATATTTATTTATATTGCTGCCTTCTTCCTATCTACACATGGGGCTCTGTTATAGAATCTGCACTTTAGAACATGGCAGCTCTTCATGACACAGCACATAAATAGAAATCTTGATGTTATTTCTTTGTGAGAATGATGAAGCTATGGGAACACTGACTAATGTAAAATTTAGACAATGAATCATATATATTATCTTTCCTGAGGCAAATTTAGTGACATAGCACTACCGCCCATATTATGTGTGAGAATCTCTTCAGGTTTGTTCAGTTATACAACTGCCACTGCTAAATTAGTATTACAGTAAGGTTGTAAAAGCTGAACAATGAACAAAAAGGCATCTTTGTATTAGGGATTTGGATTCTAAAAGTATTTTAGAATACTGCCAGAATCAGCCTCAGGCGATATTAAGGTTAATTATGAGGTGACATGTGATACAAATGGATCATGGAGTAGAAAAATCTCTTTTATTATTAAAGCCAGGTTACGCTAGTGAGTATTTACTGATATAGTCACTAGGAATAAATCCTTACATTGTATCAGAACTGCACATGGTAGGGAGGAAATCAGTTCTGAGTAAAAGATAGTTCATACTCAAGTAATTATTGGTAAACTTTTCCAATGTTTTGGGAAAAACGATATAGTTATTGACATGCTTTTTTTCCTTCCAGTTGACCATAGTCATGTCTCTGTGCTGGAGGTTATATTTGATAGGTCACTGAGCTGGAAAATGATACCCAGTTAATCTATTTAGAACAACTCTGAAAAATCTGGCAGTGAAGTAGTGAAAGGAAGCATCCTCATAGCAACCTTGGCACACAGTACAGTATGGAAAAGTACTTGTACATGCGTAGCTTTTTGGTCCAGTTCAGTTAATCAGTGTGTGGTAATATAGCTACTGCTGGATTCTCTAAAAGAAAGACATTGTGATCTTTGAGATGATCAGAACATAGATGACTGAAGTTTGGAGGATGTGCAGTCAAGAGGAATAATGCCTTGCAAAGACAATATATCGCTCAGTAACCTTAAAGAAACAGAGGTTGGGAGCATTATACTTTTCCGGTTCTATTTGTTTTTTACTTGGGTTGCCTTTTGCCTGAGAATCTTCAGAATATGAATGCCTGAGAATATAAGGGAGAGAAATATTTCCATTTGGATCATTTATTTAAAACATTTATATAACCTTTTCTTAAAGGCAAAACTCTGTGAGGCTCACCATATAAAAATTAAGCAATGTATAGAGCAATAAAACAAATTTAAAACATAAAGACCAGTAAAACCAAAATAGAAAAATGTGGTGCCAAAATCACACTTTTAATTTTAAAGGGATAGCTACATTCTTCCTCCTTGTTCCTGTTATCCCTTTATTTGTTGTTACTTTTCAATTGGTGAGTTGAATTTTGACTTACGTTGGGGTTGGTCCTGATATGCTACCACTTTATTTCTTTTAAAGTGAAGTTGGTAGTTGATGAAACAGGAGATAATGTTGTTATTCCAATTATACCAGCCTTCCCCAGTGTGTTGGATTTTGGCATCCAACTTGAGTTCCAAAATAATATTGTTCAGTGAGAGTCATCTGTGCAATCCATGCAACTTTCTTCTATCCAAGCATGAAAAAGTAGAAATTTAATTTAATTTAATTTAATTTAATTTTAATTTAATTTAATTTCGAATTTATATACCGCCCTTCTCCCTGAGGACTCAGGGCGGTGTACAGCCAAGATAAAAAACATAGAATACAAATATTAAAACATTTAAAAATATATATAAAATTTGGCCCAAAAAATTAAAATCGCAGACTAATTAAAAGGATTTAAAAATTTTAAAAATTTCTTCTTAAGCCAACCCGGCTTGCTGAAAAAGATAGGTTTTCAGGGAACGACGGAAGGCATTGAGGTCCTGGATTCTTCTTATCTCCGTGGGCAACTGATTCCAGAGGGTGGGAGCCCCCACAGAGAAAGCCCTCCCCCTGGGGGCCACCAGCCTACATTGTTTGGCTGATGGCACCCTGAGGAGGCCCTCTCTGTGGGAGCGCACGGGTCGATGGGAGGTCATCGGTAGCAGCAGGCGGTCTCGGAGATAGCTAGGCCCTATGCCATGGAGCGCTTTAAAGGTGATAACCAACACCTTGAAGCGCACCCGGAAGACCACCGGGAGCCAGTGCAGCTCGCGCAGGAGTGGTGTTACATGGGAGCGCCATGTTGCTCCCATCACTACCCGCGCTGCTGCATTCTGGACCAGCTGGAGCCTCCGGGTGCTCTTCAAGGGGAGCCCCATGTAGAGAGCGTTACAGTAGTCAAGGCGAGAGGTGACGAGGGCGTGAGTGACTGTGCACAGGGAATCCCGATCAAGAAAGGGCCGCAACTGGCGAATCAGGCGAACCTGATAAAAGGTCCCCCTGGTAACAGCCGTCAGATGTTCCTCCAAAGACAGCTGCCTATCCAGGAGGACTCCCAGATTGCGAGCCCTTTCAGCTCTTTCAAAAAGAAAGCTTTTTTTCTAATTTTGTTTGATTTCTCAAAAGAAAATAAAACTGTATCTGTTCTGAATCTGAAAAGATCAAAGACCACATAGGCGAATATTTTTTTCTAATGCATGCCTGCATGCATGCACAGCCAAACTACTCAATTTCTATTACAAGACATTTGGAAATATCTGTACCACTAAATAACTGAATAGTTCAGCAGTTGATTCCACTCAATTGTCTTTTTTTGCTAGCATTGGCACGACAAAAAAAGGAATTGGACCAACTTATTCTTCCAAAGCTGCACGGACAGGACTTCGGATTTGCGATCTTCTTTCAGACTTCAGTGAATTTTCATTAAGGTATTCTAGTCGACTGCACAGCAAGGAACCTCTTGGATGGGAACTTTTTCTATACTCTTAAGATACTGTACAGAAGGGAAAGTATGTATGAATGTGCTCTGTGGGGAACTGTGAAGATAGTTGTGCATATATTACTGAAACGAGCTGGATTTGGAAAAATATTTATTTCATTTATTTTAATAAGATAAATTCTGATTATCTTTGACACTTAAAAACCTGTTGTTTGAACATACAACCTGGTCTTCATGCATATTTCACCAGGTATTTTTTTGCCTGTGATTTATAGGAAAAAATATCTATGTACAGTGTATGCTGCTAATTGTTGATGTTTTGCAGATTTAAAAATCTGGCTCACCAGTACAAGTCAATGTTTCCTTCTTTAGAAGTTGACATAGAAGGACAACTAAAAAAACTAAAGGTAAACCTCTAACATTCCCATCTTAAAACTTTGAATTTTAACAGAATAGATAAACCTAGATTGGATTATCTTTCCAGGAGAATGTCATGATTAATGATGATGATGAAAATTTCTGAGATGACTAGAACTAGTGTCTTTATGACTGGAAAAACTTCTTCACCTAAAGAAGAATTTATAACCTCTTGGACGCAGCTGAATATTTTTGTCCTATATGCAATTACAGGTAGTCCTCAACTTACGACCATAATTGACCCCAAAATTTATGTTGCTAAGTGAAACATTTAAGTGAAACATTTTACCCCATTTTACGACCTTTCTTGCCACAGTTGTTAAGTGAATCATTGAAGTTGTTAAGTTAGTAACATGGTTGTTAAATGAATCTTCTTTATCCATCAACTTTGCTTGTCAGAAGGTAGCAAAATGTGATCACATAATCCCAGGACACTGCAACTGTCATAAATATGAGACAGTTGCCAAAAATCTGAATTTTGATCACGTGACTATGGAAATGTTGCAACGGTTGTAAGTGTGAAAAATGGTCATAAGTCACTTTTTTCAGTGATGATGTAACTTTGAACAGTCACTAAATGAACTGTTGTAAGTTCAGGACTATCTGTAGTTATGGGAGATAAGTATTTCAGTCTGAATGGGTCAAACTTTTCCAATTATCTTGTTCAGATTCTTAAATGCCCAAAGTCATCCAAAAGAATTTGAAAAGAAGCCATTTATTCTTCTGCAGATTAAACTGGCAAAACTTCAGAATTTGTCATGATAAATATAATCAACCTTATTCTTGTGTCTAGCAAGGATGTGGTGGCTCAGTGGCTAAGATGCTGAGCTTGTCAATCGAAAGGTCGGCAGTGCAGTGGTTCGAATCCCTGGTGCCACGTACTGGGGTGAGCTCCCGTTACTTGTCCCAGCTTCTGCCAACCTAGCAGTTTGAAAGCACGTAAAAAATGCAAGTAGTAAAATAGGGACCACCTTTGGTGGGAAGGTAACAGCGTTCTGTGTGCCTTTGGCATTTAGTCATGCTGGCCACATGGCCAGGGAGACGTCTTCAGACAGCGCTGGCTCTTCAGCTTTGAAACGGAGATGAGCACCGCCCCCTAGAGTCGGGAACGACTAGCACATATGTGTGAGGGGAACCTTTACCTTTAGCCAGCCTATTACGGTTAGCAACCTGTGTATTTCTTCCTTAATTACCTAGAAAGTGTGGTTTTTCTGGTTTGGTTTCTGATATGCTTCTATTCTTAACTTTCAGTCAATATAGGAGAAATATAGTAATTTTTTATATATATATGGAATATTGCAGGGATATGCTGAAACAATAAGACCAATGGTCCAAGATGGAGTTTATTTTATGTATGAAGCACTACATGGCCCTCCGAAGAAAATTCTGGTGGAGGGGGCCAATGCAGCACTGCTTGACATTGATTTTGGTATGTCACTTGGTATAATATATGGTTGTCTAGCTCCATAGAAATCTGTGTAATAAATTATTTTGTCCATGCACATAGATAGATATGAGAAGGGTTAGATTATTATTTCATGAGTAAGATCCATATTGATGAGAAATAATAATGCATACAGATGAGAAATAAAACATGTCTTTCCTGAAGCCAGACAGGCCACTGAGAGAAATGGTGGTTAGTTTACCCTTTTCATACATTCTTAAATATTCATATTTTGTATGATCATGAGTCTTAATCATGGTGAGAGTAATTGAAATTGATGAGACCCTGGTGATTTCAATGGGCATATTATAACTATGACTTAATTTGGATCCAACCATATCAGAGTATCCCAAAGCGTATTTTATTTAGGGGTCAATGTGAGAGAATCTACTACCTCTTTTAGAATGCAAGTGAGTAAAGATTAGGAGCAGAATTCCAAAAATTTGTTTTGTGCTGTAGGAGATGTGCTTTCTTCTCAGTTGGCTTATTAAACCATTTGTTTAATTTGTTGCCTTCTGGAACCAAATGTACGGCATCTTTTTACAAGCATATAGTTATTCCTCGTTTTACAACTGTAATTGGAACTAGCAACTCCATTGCTAAGCATGACCACACTGACTTACAATAGCAGTTGCAACAGTTTTGGTTGCCATTGTTAAGCAAATCCCGCACAGTTGTTAAGCACAATGTCACATGATCACCATTTGTGACATCCTGCTGTCTTCCCCATTGACTTTGCTTTTTCGAAGTCAGCAGTGATGCTGCAACCATCATAACTGCAAGCTGCTTGTCAAGTGCCCACATGGTCATCATGTGACTGTGGGGACACAATGATGCCCCAAGTATGAGCAACAGTTGTAAGTCTCCTCATTGAGCACTCTCATAATTCTGAACAGTTGCTAAATGGGTGGTTGCTAAGTAAGCACTACCTGCAGATGGATGTTAAATGTAACAATATTTACAGAGCCATGGTAGCGCAGTGGTTAGAATGCAGTACTGCAGGCTAATTATGCTAGCTGCCAGCAGTTCGGCAGTTCAATCCTGAGCGGCTCAAGGTTGACTCAGCCTTCCATCCTTCCGAGGTTGGTAAAATGAGGACCCAGATTGTTGGGGGTAATATGCTGACTCTGTAAACCGCTTAGAGAGGGCTGTAAAGCACTGTGAAGCAGTATATAAGTCTAGGTGCTACTGCTAAATGCTGTTTAATAATATATATTTAATAATATAATGTGCTTGATAAACCTTCTGACCTATGCAGGTTTCTCCAGCACATGTTCATGTGATTCCCTGACCTTTAAAGGTCTTTAAGAAAGTGATATGTTGAACAGCTGTTTTAAATAAAGTGCATTCTTTTTTTTTAAAGCAGGATGTACCTAATTTTTGCTTTTTGCTAGGCACATATCCTTTTGTGACATCATCAAACTGCACCGTGGGTGGTGTATGCACTGGGTTGGGCATTCCTCCTCAGTATATTGGAGAAGTTTATGGAGTAGTAAAAGCCTACACAACAAGAGTGGGAATTGGAGCCTTTCCAACTGAACAAATAAATGTAAGTTTGTTATTATAATTAAAATAGTACAAATAAATTAAAATAAGCATAGGATAATACAGACGTGAATATTTTACAGCCCCCAGGTCACATCTGGCGCTTTGGTTGTCCCTATCCAGCCCACATGAGGTCAATCAGAAATTAGAAATAAAATGTAAATAAGTGCACCGCAGGGAGCAGGAGAAGCTGAATCGGGTCTGGTTCTGCATAGTTGCCATGCACTTCTTCAGCTAGTCAACAGCCATGGGAGGGGGAGGAGAGAGAGCACTTTTCTGTATCTGTGCAGGTGCTCACCCCCTGCCTGGGGCAGCCTGAGGAGACAACAGCAACTATGGTTTAGGGAGGACACAGGCTCGTCCACCAACCACCACCTTTCTGAAAGCGAGGCTTTGCGGGCAAGCAGGTAGAACATAAGCAGGATCTAGCAGGAGAGCAGTGGTGGTGGCAGAAGAGTGGCAGCTGGGCCAGGATGGGTTGAGGTGAGGCTCTACATTCCCACCTCCCTCAAAATGTTGGTTCCAGCGGCCAAAGTCACCAGGAAGGAGCTCAACTCTAGCCACAATGGGGCCGACAAGTTCTCCAACAAAGAGCAACAGGAAACCTATTGGTTTGGCCCCCCACTACAGTCCCAGTTTCTCATATGGCCCCTTGGGAAAATTAATTGCCCACCCCAGGATAATATGTTGCAATGATCCTGTGCTAATACATGCAAGTATTATGCCAATCTCAAAATTTATTATAAAATAGAAAATGTGTGGATGGTATTAACTTGCTCTCGCAATTGTCTTAATTTTCTTTGAAGTGTGATTCCCCACCACCATCACAGCTCCATTCTATAGCATACTTTCAAATATCTTTTTACAAGGTATCCTGATATGAATCTAATTTTAAAAATTATGTCATCTCCCAAATTGATTCTTTCAATTTGGAATTCTTAATTTGTTTAAATTATTTTTTTTTACTGTAGCTTACAAATGCCACTGGAATAGTGGACAAAGTGGTATAATAAAGTAATCCAGAGTCACATTGGACACAGATTTAATCATTAAATAGACTATTGGGGGGAAATGAGCATCATAAATAACTGTACCCCAAATTCTGCATTTATGATTGAATTAAAAATACACAATACTCTAAATCCAAAGTATGATTTGAATGACTAAATGAGGATTAGATTTTGCATTCTTTTCTGCTTCCTTATGTACCTTTGTTTCATGCATATATTAAATGCTTCGATATATACATTTACATATGCTATAATCTACAATTATTACTTACATCAATGGTAATTTGAAATAAGTTTCTAAGTCTGATTTTAGGGCTAAACACCAACCATAATTTACCAGCTTGCAACTTGAATCCAACCCTGATTAATGCTAAATGAAGAAAAAAAACTGCCTTTTGGAGAGTTTGGAAAATTGTTTGACTTAGTGTGCCATGTTGAACATCTTTTGTCTTCTAAATGTTTTTTTTAAAAAAACATGCATTTTTGACATGACAATAGTTCATTTACTAGTGGCTTTTCACACTTGGCTATGACTACTGTTCCCATCTCCTGGGTATCTTTGTCTCTGGTAGGAAATTGGAGACCTTTTACAGTCACGAGGTCACGAATGGGGTGTGACTACAGGCAGGAAAAGACGTTGCGGCTGGCTAGACCTTGTCATTTTGAGATACGCTCATATGATCAACGGCTTTACTGCGTAAGCATCACAGATTTTGACCTACACTTGGAACTCATAACTTTTAACCTGGTGGAGTACAAATATATAGGTAACATTATAATTAGTCTAGCAAAATTATGTTTTATATTTTGATAAGAAACAGTAGCACTTTATCCCAAAGAAAATAAAATATCTCTTCAATGGGCTTAAACCAGGGGTGAAATCCAGCAGGTTCTGACAGGTTCTGGAGAACCGGTAGCGGAAATTTTGAGTACTTCAGAGAACCAGAAAATACCACTTCTGGCTGGCCCCAGAGTGGGGTGGGAATGGAGATTTTGCAGTATCCTTCCCCTGCCACACCCGCCAAGCCATGCCCACCAAGCCACACCCACAGAACTGGTAGTAAAAAAATTTGGATTTCACCACTGGCTTAAATGTCTTAGGTCAATAGTACTGTACAATAAATAGCAGTCAGTTTAGGGGCTGTAAGCCAGAAAGAAGCAGGAAATAGAAAGTGGTATTTACATATACAAATACTTGGTATTTCTGCCTCATCATAAAGTTTTGCATCACTGTTTGGTCTTGAAATCTGAAAGGGGATGCACAGTGTTTATTTTAAATTCTGACTGAAGTGGAATGTCGATTAACACTAAAATTAATGGAAGTAAAAACAGGCCAAGTGATATCTGTGATTGGCCTGTAAATTGTTCTGAACGTAAGTTCTGAATTCTTGAAGCTTAAAAAAATAAGTTTGATATCTCTGGATTGCTAGTACTTGAAAAAAATATAACTATCCACACTGTGGAGTTTTTAAAATATGGAACATTTAATTCTTAAGTGCCATACCTAAATTCTCATCATTTGTATGTAGCTAAAATTTACTGTGTGATACATACCTAAGTATTTAAAATGCTTCTTAATGTGTATATTAATTTAAACTTTATCTGACTTGTAACTTTTTTTTTTGGTGATTACTTCAGAATAGTTCATGTTGTTGGGATATCCCATAAACTTAAAAAAAACAGGTAGAAGAGATTCAATGAGATGTTGAATGAGACTAATATCTATCTAATATTTTCTGGGCAGTTTGGCATTAACAAAACTCGATATTCTGGATGTCCTTGATGAAATCAAAATTGGTGTAGCTTATAGGCTAGATGGGAAAAGAATTCCATACTTTCCAGGTATGTTATTAATTGAAAATGTTACTTTGAACTAGGTTGAAAAGTTTAATTACGTCAGGTGTCCCCAAAACATCAGGTGACAAAACTGATGAAGATTTTGTTGCCCACTTTCATTTCCCTTCCAATTTTCTTGCATCCTTTGGGAAGGTTAAAGAAGATTTCTAAATAAGCACATGGCTACAGCCCTTCAAAAATTTTAATTTCCAAGAAAGCCTAAGAGCTCCTACAGAAACTGCAGCTGTGCTTCATAGCATGCCAGTTTTCCTTTAAAAAAAGAAAAGAAAAATCTGAAAAATATTTAAAGGGACATGTGCAACGGGAACCTGAGAATTTTCAAAGGACAGGTTTGTACATGTGCATTTTGACACTTTTGTGCACCACATATACACATTCTGTAATGTTAATAATTAAGAACTGAGGGGATCTGGTCTTTTCCCTCTCTCTTTTAACTGTTAACTATTGCAAAACTTACATATAACCAGTGACATTGCCACTTCTGTGAACCAGCCTTCAAACACACTTCATATAAGTAAAATGAGTGCCAATAATTTTCTCCATTATTTCCCTAAAGAGACTTCTAGACAAATAGATAATTGTACAGTTATTTGGTCTTTTTGAAGTCAAGAAAATGACACCTAAATGCTGTGAATAAAGTAGGGCGATTGTTCAGTAAAGAACTTACCTGGTTGTTCTATATAATCTGATTTATTCTAAAAGCAAGGATTTTTGAGAAAAAGAGCTTTTGAGACCAATGGTCACCAAAAGAGCGAAAGCTTCCAAGATTAGGTTAAAGGTTTTTTAAGTGTAAATGCTAAATAATGATTACATTATTCTTATGACCTAAATAGTTGCCTTTTCACTTTTAAAGCTAATCAGGAAATATTACAAAAAGTGGAAGTGGAATATGAAACAATGCCAGGTTGGAAAACTGACACAACTAGTGCCAGAAAATGGGAGGACCTTCCACCTAAGGCACAAAATTACATTAGATTTGTGGAAAACCATGTTGGTGTGTCAGGTATGTATTTTCATCATTACTGCTCTAACAGGGTTTGCTATGTTTATTAAGTTGTACACAGAAAGGATTGTGCCAATTAGACAAAGCAACAGCTTTCTAGGGATTGAGATAGATTAGGGGTACTAAGTAATTCCTATTGCTAAAAGAAAAATTAACTAGAATCATTGTCATGCCTTTGTGAAACTAGCATATGGTAGATTTCTTGCTCTGCAGATATTCCAAAGGTGTTTAGTAGCTGCATATGATCCAGGGGTGAAATGCTCCCGGTTCGGACTGGATCGCCCAATCTGGTAGCGATGGAGGCAGGTGGTTCAGAGAACTGGGAGCAAAAATCCCTGCCCCACCCCCATTGCCCAGCTGAGCCGCACAATCATCAGAGGCTTTTTTTAATTTTTAAAAGCATTTTTTCTACAACCTCTTCAGCCAAAGAGGTTATAGAAAAAATATTTTTAAAAAGAAAAAAAGCCTCTACCGATCAGGCAAGTCAGCTGGGATCGTCAGAGGCTTAAAAAAAAAAAAAGCTTCTGCCGATCAGGCAAGTCAGCTGGGATCGTCAGAGCCTTTAAAAGCATCTTTTACAACCTCTTCAGCTGAAGGGGTTGTAGAAAAAATGGTTTTAAAAGTAAAAAAAAAAAAAAAGTTGGCCACGCCCACTGTCATATTATCCCCACCACCACCAAACCACGCCCACAGAACCGGTAGTAACAGATTTTACATTTCACCACTGATATGATCCCTAACTGATCAACTTTAACTTAACCCATCTCCGTATTGATGGCATTTGTTAGAGGAGACTTGCTGATTAAATAATACCACTGCTAATACTTCAGTGCCTAAGAATTATATGATATGATTCACCATAGTATTTGAACCACAGCAGTGAAACAAAATTGATATATTTTTAAAAAATAGTATATAAACAATACTAATGGGTTTTTGTTTTTTTGCTGTTTCCAGCCAGATAACAACTTTTATTACATGGCTGCCTTTTGAATTTGGATTCTTTAATTTACCCTCTAGGATTATAGCCTATATGGGCAATCCTCAATTTAGAACTATAATTGAGCCCAGAATCATGGTCGTAAATTATGGTGGTCATTAAGCAGCTCACAAATAATGATGCTCAGTTTTACGACCATTTTGTGGTGGTCGTTAAATGAATGCCATGGTTGTTAAGTAAGCACCATGGTCATTAAGAGAAACCTGTCTTCCTCAGTGGGCGGGTTTTTTTTGCCAGAAACTGGAAATAAAAGCCGGAAACTAGCAAAAAAACCCTCACACCCAAAATAATGACCATGAGATGCTGCAAATGGCCATAAATGCGAACCAGTTGCCAAGCGCCCAAAAATGCAGCCATGTGATCATGGGGGTTTATGTGTGTGGCCATTGGAACTTTAAAAATGTATTGAAAGTACCTCTGGGGAGGTCCATCGAACTTTGAATGGTCACTAAGTGACCAGGACTACTTGTAATATATTTCATTATGTTATTTATTCGCTATTTATTTATTATGTTATTTCTAATTATTTCTTTTTTTCCTCTTCAGTTAAATGGGTTGGAGTTGGAAAATCAAGAGAATCAATGATCCAGCTCTTTTAAGGGCCCATAGAAGAGCTGCACTGGGAAAGGGTTCACCTAATCTTTTCTGATCCCAGACTAAGATGAAGATGCTTTTAAAATCAAAATAACCTTCCTAGACTATGATTAGAAAAGAGCATTTTCTCTTATTTTAAAGTATTAAAATGGCTTAGAAACTACATAAAAATAATTGAAGTGAATTGGTTGAGAAGAATCTTAAGATGTATATACTACTAAAACTCTCCTGTTTGTCTGTTTGTAATCTTCAATTGGGTGAAATGGTGCCTTGTAGGGCAACCATTTTTTAATCAATGTACTTTAAGTGGACTAACTTAAAGAATGCATCCAAAACCCAGAACCCATTACTCCCATGGAATTGAAATTTGGCAAAACTGTGGCCATTTCAGTGCCACCACACTGCCATGGTCAGTCGAAGTTACATAATCATCATTTCCAATGCCCCCTGCCAACTTCCCACAAGGAAAGTCATTAGCAGGTAATTGGAAGTCACTCACACTCCAACTGCATTTTTACCTGCACGTGATCATTCTGTTTCTCTAGTGGTAACAGAAATATCTCTGGAACAATAACCAGAGTGGGTCACAGGCTGTGTACTAACTTTTTAAAAGTGTCAAACTCATATGGAATTATTTTTTGAAACTGCTATCAAAAACAATCTTTCTACCATAGTATTCCCATTGGTATGTCAGGAAATGGTGAGATATGCACATATGTTATTGAAAACAAAATGCCTAATGGTGCACTGAAAAGATAGTAGAACTAAGCAACTCCTTTTAAGTCTGGGAGCCAAAGCAGAATTATCTTTGAGTCTGCATTTCTTATAAATAAACATTCTTCAGATATCAAAACACAAAGGCAAGGAAAAGAGGTTATGTCATAGAAGAAGGAGGCAAGGCCTGAAGTCATTTGTTGGCAGTGGTCAGACTGGAGTGGATACAGCTGTTAGAACCTAAGATATAGAACTTCCCTTCATTCAATATTTTCTGGTAGTGCTCCAAATGAAGCCCTCAGAAGTTCTGTACTTTTAGGTCATTATGTTAGGCAAGAAAACAAAGAAAAGGCAAGTAAACAAACTTATAGCAATGAAAATGTATTTTAAAAGACCATAGCAAAATATTATCTTGCTGTATATCACTGTGAAAATACCACCTGTAACTTCACTTTTTTTTATTATGTTCTCAGATCATATTTTTCACTGTTGCTTATTACTGCTCACTTGGCTTTCAGCAGAATATAATATTTTTCCATCACTCTTCAGAGAATAAGCAATTCAGAATGTTAGTTTATCAAATTCTGGGTAATAAACTGTTCTGGAACAACCCTTAAAAATGCAGTTGACTATTGACAACAAAATAAGTAACATATACAAAGGAAGTGTTCTGGTTGTGGATCCGGCAGTATGTCTACATTTATACAATTTCAAAGTAGCATTCCTGAGAAATTGGGGCTCACTTTCAATCTTTTAGATGTACCCCTTCATTTAAATGGGAAACATGCAGCAGAGTGCCAAATGCTGCTCTTTTAAAATCACTATTTTCAATAAAAAAAAGCAGTTGAGAAATGAAAAAGGGAAAACATTTTCAGAAAAGAATATAGCATATGTTGTTTTTTGTTGCATTTGCTGTTTGCTGATTTTTATAGGCCACCCAGACTCATGCTGTCTGAATTGGGTGGCAATATTAATGCTATAAATAAATTTATGACACACTTAGCATACTTGACTGAAATTTGAAAAATTTTCTGTTTGTGTACTGCCACATCATAAATGTCTATTTTGCTAGTTAGGAGTAGGACCACAATCATCATAGGACTTAATAGCAGTTCCTTTATGGATGCTGGTACCCTGGGCACTAATTGCATATGCTAAGTGCTTACCAGTGCCATAGTTAAGATTTTACATAAGTGAGTATAAGTATTAAAAAGTCTAAAGAGTTTGAGTGAGAACACGTTCCACATGGCCAAGTGTTCTACTCTGTTTTTCATTGTAGCTCTCGCATGTTAGATAATGTACAGTAAAATTAAACTCTTTTGGAATACTTTGTTCCTAATTTTCTGGGAATGTGGTCTTTTCTTAGAAATATAAAAGATGATGGAAATTCTCTTTCATTAGCAGTTTTGTATACAGGCAATCATTGACTTATAAGCACAACTGGGACGATAATCCTAGTTTGCACAGTCCTGAGCGAAGCGGTCATTAAGAGAGATGCTCACATGACTACTTTGCTCAGCGACTGCAATCCTACCTCTCCTAATTATGATTACTAAGCAACTTTGCAGACCATTAAGCAGAGCAGCAGAGATGGGGCCCACTCCACCACGCCCAGGAGACCCAGGCCCTCCCTGCCCCACCATGCCTGGATCCACTTTTTTTTTGCTTTTTTCTGTAGCTTCAGGCCTACCAAATTGATGCAAGGAGGGGCATTTCTCCTGAGACTGCCCTGCATCATTCTGCATACAGACCCCATTCTCATAATCTTTGGATGGCTCCATCTGCAAATCATGCACTTTGGGGAAGGAGACTTCCAAACAATCACAAGAATGATCGTGTTTGCTAGCCTTCCTAAGCATTTCAACCCTCCTATGGCTAGACAGCTAGCAAATGCCATGGTTCTGGAACTTACAAATCTCTCTAGTCTTCAGAATGGAGGCAAATCCTGGAAATGGGGTTAGAAAACTAGCAAACGCCATAGTTCTGAAGGCTAAACAATTTTCTAGCCTTCAGAACCAATAATGTTCGCTAGTTTTTGAATCAGCATCCACTGAAAGGCAAAAGTTAAGTCTGTCAGGTTTTCAGGCCGTCAAGATGCATTTATCCTAGTGCTGACAAAGTCATGATGTCATAGTTCAAATGATACACATTATATAACTTACAGCATTTTTATAGTGATATGGCATGTATCATCATGACTTGTATTTGATATATATGCTTGGTCAATACCTCTGCCTTCCTTTTATTAGTACGGTCGGGTATTTTCTAGAGAAAGAAAACCATCCTTAAGGCCCAAGAAAAATAAAGCTCTTTAGGGTGCCACAGAATTCTTGGTATTTGCTGCAATATAATGCTCTAAAATTTCCTATGTGTTGTTTAATAAGAATCCTATGTGTTTTGCCTTGTCTTTGTAAAAATACATTCTCTTGTCTAGGCAATGTTAACAAGAGGTCAATGTTTTCTAAATGACTTTTTAAAAATGATTTGGTGCTGCCCTAGAAGGAGTACCATTAATCAATTTGCAGATAGATTTTTAATCCTGTCAGAAATTATTCAAGACTTTCCCTCAACCTACAATATCTCTGCACATCCTATCTGACCAAAGTTTACCAAAGTGGCCTTTACCCTACATTACATATCCATAATATGTTATCAGTTATTTGCTCACTACATTTAATGATTTGTTTTCTGTATCTCTTTAAAAAGTCTAACTTTGTAACTGAAATGTCTTTGCTATAACTTTTTGTTCAGCATGACATTTTTCCACTGCCCAGCTGTGCATTTTCTCTCAAGTGAGTATCTGTTGCATGGAAAGCTAGCTATAAGAACATACAGTCCTGCACATAGGCAGCTTAATTTCTTTAGCAGCCACAAACCATTGGTAAATACTTCCACACAGTTTCCATCTATATGAATGGGTGTTATGCAAGAACACTTCGGTAGCTCCCATTCATGTCAGTGGATCTTCCTTAGGCCTCTTAGTTTGCACTTGTTTAAATCAATATTCATAGAGAATCTATTAACTTTGGCATATTTTAACAGACATCTTTGTTCCCATAAAATAACATCAAATGAAATTAAATATTTAGTAGTCAGGATTTGTTATACTATAGTTCATCCTTCATGAAAAATATATATTGTATTTTGACTGTTTCCTAGGATACTGGAGCTTCATGTGAAATTTAGTACAACTTTAGTATGCTGTTTAAATGCAATTGTTATCTAAAATACTTTATGACTCAATGTGGGGAACAGCATGATAAGACACTGAAAATGTCTTAACTGTACATCAGGCAAGAATAGGTCAGGTTTTGAGCCTAATATTTTTATGATGTGTTGTGCCACACAATTCCTGATATAGCAAGTATAAACCAGATGATTAAAATGCACTAAAACTGTTCTCTTGATTATTTTGTATATTGTAAATGGAGCTGTATTGATCTTATAGCTCTTTATTTACTCAATAAAGCCTTATAAGAAAGTAATATTGTCTCGTTGTTCTGAATCTTATGAATCACTTCTGGTTTTAATACAGAACCAATAAAAAAGTTCTATTTTTATAACACATTTGAAAGTTCAAAAATTACAATCTAAATCTCATTCTAATGTGTGACTTTATATACTATTTAATCAAGATCACCCTTCTATTAGCATTTTCCCTGAGGCTGCCAAATTCTTTATGGCACTCAGACATTACTCCATTATCTTTTTTCTTCCAGTAAGAGGTTGATGGCACTAATGCAAGACCCAATTTTGTACGCCAAATTTGATACAATGTTTGGGGTAGCTGAGTTAATTATATTTAGCTTTTTTAAAGTGCATCACTAAAAGACATACATGCACGTGACTATATGTTAACAAAATTCAGCAGCAACATTTGTTATATAGATGCAAGTCATATATTAATTTTTTGAGGAAAACAAAGAGGTAACATGAACAAAGCATCACCAAAGCAAATGTTATTGCTGGTTACTTCCTGCTTTCTCTCTGAACTAAGTTAGGTAGTAATACCAAACCAATGTGGACTGAAGTCAGCAGAAACTGGGTTCAGGTTGAAATAAATGTCAGCTAAAATTTACCTTTAGTAACCAAAAGATTATTATTGGAATTGTTTATAAGAACATGCACAATCAATTAGTGCACTCTGTACTTATTATTCTATATGTAGCTTACCTGTTTGTTTATAAGAGTTCTATGGTCATTCTTTTGCTTTCTGGGCAGCCAACAAGGATTAGTAACTGCAGAATATATACAAACCAAGACAGTAACTTACATACAACATACCGGTAGTAAGTTACCATACTATACCAAAGGGAAGAACAAGATCTTTTAAAAAGCCAGCAGGATCTGAACCATCCAGATCTGGAGAGAGGTTGCTGTTTCACAATGCAAATGCAGTGATAGATAAGGCATCCTTCTTGGGCTCCATTAAATGACACTGATAAGACTTAGAACATGCCAGATCTTGTTAGGTAGGCAGAGATAAGAGAAAGATGGCCCCACTAATATCCTAGCCCTGTCATATAGGGCTTTGCAGGCGACTATCAGCACTTTGAATTGCATCTAGAAGCCCAAAGTAACCAATATAGATCTCACAGTAGCATGACCTATGGGCATACTGAGGTGCATCCATAACTATACATGCTGCATCAGTCTGGACCAGCTTTTCATCTGTTTACTTCATCTGTTTACTTTGTTTATTGCATATATCTTAGATTTATCTATTATTGTACTACTTAGGATTGTCTGTATACTGCTGAAGATCCTAGGGATTTATATCTATAAATGTAAATGATAATACTACAATATTTTTGTTTTTAAAAAAATAGACATGGCCAAAATCTTCCAAGATCACCAAATATGGTAAATTCTAGAAGAGGATATCTGTAGCTCAAGATCATATGTCACTTGTAGCCAAGAATTCCATAGTAAATTCTACTATGTGTTGTCACATGGTGTTGCATATGCATGGCACCAGTAGGATAATTACATAACTTTTAGATAAAATCTCAACATGCATAAGAATATGTTGGAAATTTTGCATATTGTCCAGGTTTGGTGAAAAACACAGCTGAAATGCTTATTCTACAAAACCTGTGGAATATACTGAATAGAGATTATTTACAGCATGTTCGTCCTTAAAGCCACATTTTATTCTTCACCTTACCTTCTTCCTCCTTCCAAATTTATGACTGGGAAAAACATTGGCATCTTATCACCACGGAAAAAAATATTATTGCGCAACATGACATTCATATCATAGAGGATAAATCCCACTGCTTTCAAGAAATGTACTCAGTGAAGAATTTGGTGACACAAGAGTGAAGGCTGCAGTGGAGTAAACCTAGTCCTTAAACGTGTGTGTTTTTCACATACAATAGTTAAATTTCTAAATTTTAAAAGTTAAGTTAAATTTTTGGTTAAGGTTATTCAAATGTAAACCATAACGAGGTGGTAAATGCCCACCTCATTTGTGTTTTTGATGAAGTGTTGACTCCAATATTGAATCCTAAATTAGGTTTTTTGAAGAATACTCAACAAAGCCTATATAGGACCTATTGGTGGAAAAAGAGTGCAGGGGAGGAGGAAAGTGTTCAAGCGATTAGCGTTTGAGCTATATTTTTTCTTTTATGTACACTGAGAGCTTATGCACTGGAGACAAATTCCTTGTGTGTCCAATCACACTTGGCCAATAAAGAATTCTATTCTATTCTATTCTATTCTATTCGATTCTATTCTATTCAGATTGGTCCTATATAGCTTTCAAGAAGAGACTGGATTGCCATCTGTCAGAAATGGGGTAGGGTGTCTCCTGCTTGGACGGGGGGGTTGGACTAGATGACCTACAAGGTCCCTTCCAACTCTGTTAATTTGGTTTGAAAGCGGACTCTCCAAAGCTCCAAAGCTAATCGCTTAAAGGGCTTTCCTCCTCCTCGCCGGCGCGCTTTTTCGACCCAGCCCCGCCCCTCTACCGTCACGTCTCTCCCCCGCCAATGCCAGCGCCCACTAGCAGAATCCCAGGGTCCTCTCTCCCCCGTGTCCCCTTCTCGCTTCCCGATTGGCCGAGGGTCCGATGACGTAAAAGGCGCGGGTGACCAAGCAGGCGGGCCGTGCAGCGGATTCCTCCCGGGAAAGGCGTCTTGTTTACGCCTTTTGCCGCGCAGAAAAGGCAGCGCTCGATTGGCGCGTTAATTGTTCCAGCTCAGCCGGAGCTGCGGGTTGCCCCGTGCCACGGTCGGCGTGTTGGTCGTGGGGAAGAGATGCCGAAGCGGTCCTGCCCGTTCGCGGACTCGTCCCCGGTGCAGCTGAAGACGCGCGTGCGGCTGAAGGAGCTGAGCCAGGGCGTCATGGGCGAGAGGTACCGGCGCGAGATCTTCGGTGAGGCGACGTGGGGGGTGGAGGGGGGGAAAGGGCAGAGAAATCGCTCGGCGAGGCTTGTCCTCGCGAGTTTTTCCTAGTTTCCTTCCGCTGCTTGAGGGCGCGTTTCCCTTCTGTCCCCCGCGGGGCCTTTCCGCCCTTGGCGTGAGCGGGATGCGCCTTCTTTCTCCCGCTCGGCCTCCGGAAAGGCGGCTGCCCGGAGGAGGAAAAGCGAAGCTCCCCTCTTTCCTGTTAACTGTTAACACGGCGGGAACGGCCACTCTAACTTGGCTGGTGCGTGACCAAAAAAAAAAGTGCTCTGTGTATGCTCAGAGGTGCTCCGCCTCGCCTTCCAAAGCAAGCCATTTGATAAACAGCCGGGATTCGTTGTTCCTCTGTCAAAAGAGCCCGTGTCATTTGATTGCCTTGCTTTCCCTAAACACCCTTGATTGCAAAACTTGGCTCCATCCCCCCCACAAAGCAAAGTGCATTCAGTTGTAGTCCCTCTTGCTTCATCTTAGTGGCTATTTTATGTTCTTGCTGGCTTAAAAGACTTAAAACAGCTGAATCTCCAACCATTCAGCTCGGTTCAACATCTAATTTGTATGTAATGTTGCATATAGATGTTCCCTGTTTAAGTACTGTCACTATAATACTGTGATAAGCTCATATTAAACCAGCTTGAACTGAGGTATTTAACATTAAATCGGCATATATATATATGTGTGTGTGTGTGTGTATGTATGTATATATATACATATACATACATATATACATATACATATATATATATATATATATATATATATACATACATATATATATACATACATATATATACATATATATACATATGTATATATATGAAGCAGTACGGTTTGGTTTTGGGTAAATCATATGTTTATGATTTCCAACAGCTAGAAATTCTTTGCAGGAAAAGAGATTTGGAAGTTGCTCACAATTTTCTTTCTTGGTTAGCTTTGGAGGGTACGATATTTGGGTTGAAAAGTCCAGCCAGCCACCAGAAGGCAGAAAAAAGTAACTGAGGTCATATTTATTGCTATAAATTTGTACCCTGTTTCCCCCAAAATAGGACATCCCCTGATAATAAGCCCAATTGGGCTTTTTGAGCGCATGGCAATAAGGCCAAGCATTTATTTCAGGATTCAAAAAAATATAAGGGTCTTATTTTCGGGGAAACACGGTACTTAAAAGGTTATACAGTAGACACAGATTGAATAATGCACTGTAATGTCACTCTGGACAGTATAATTAAAATAACATTGTCATCTTTGTTTTTGTTCTCATTATCACAGAGAAAACCAAACAACTACTCTTCAAAGGGGCTCAAACATACATGAACAATGCTTGCAATGCAAGTGCAGTGGGAACATATCTAATTACACAATATCCAGAATCATGTATAGACAAATCAGAAATTTGTTCATTGCACAGATGTAATGGACAAATGTTAATTGGGCAGGATGGAAAACTTCGACAACCCTGTGCAAGTGAAATGGGTAAGGATGGTTAGTTATCAAGCACTTAGGTACTATTAATTTTTCATTTGCAGTTTTCAACCTGTTATATATTTATATCTAGACATGCTGTTTGCTTGTTGTTTTCAGAGATAAGAGAATTCATAAGTTGTAATTATGACTAAACTTGTGCTCATATATTACTGTCATTGGATCATGTTGGTAGCAGCTAAATTTCAGTACTTAAGTTTGTGGTGGGAATTTTCTCCCAGTTGTTTAGAATTACATTATGTAATTCTGCAGCACCAACTTTTTTGCAGCATGGATTTTTGGAATATGAAATTGTAATTGGAAAAGGCCTCAGATGTAATTTCATTTAGGCAGTACAGAAATGATACAGGTACAGAAATTATAAGGATATACAGCCAGCCTGTGTCAATTTTTCTCAGTTGTCATTCATAGTTTATTATTTCTCTCACAACTACTAATCATCTGTAGTTTCCAAGAATACTCCAAGAGCAATGCAACTATATATGTACTAGGAGAAGAATATATTATCAAATTATGCTAAATTGAATGTTTCTTTATACTCAGGGTAACTGTACCTGTGTATGGTTAACGATAAATTATAGATTATTGCCAATGCAATTTTAATTGCTTGGTTTCTGATGAAGTGTGTATGAAAGAATACTCTCCTGGGCTTGTGGATGTATCTAGCTAGTTTTCCTTTTAAAAAGAGGAGACAGCAAATAATAGCAAGCCTTGTTCCCAATGTATGAAGTTTTATATGTATGTAGAATATTGTATTGTTAAATAGATTTCTGAATATATTGTGTAAAAGTTAAATGCAATGTTGTATTTATTGGATAAATGCAATTGATCCTGAAATTGTATTTAAATGATCTTATCTGGTGTAGGAATGTATAAAAAATAGTATCACCTGATTTGCATATAGAAAGTCCCAGGCTCACTCCCTGCTAACTTCAACTCCACTAAGTGTTACCTTATCTATTGGATAAACCTATTTCGATCAATATAAATGATTTTGTACTAGAGTCCAAATAATCTGATTTGATTATATTATAAAGGAGATGCTTATGGCAAACAGTGCTGAAATCTAATTTACCAATCTGTTTATTTATACACAGTTTTGCCGGTAGGAGTATCAAAAGCCTGTTCCTCCTGTATAAGAACAGTTGACATCAAAGATGTTTGCACACAGTGTGATCAGTACATATGCCAGAACTGCAGCAAACTCTGCAGCTGTTGCAGCACCATTGTCTGTTCATTATGCTCAGTTATAGAGTAAGTGCTTATCCAGATAAGCTTTAATTTCCTTTGGTTGTATTCAACTGATAAATTCTGGAGGGGTTTATAGTTGTAACATGACAAAAACTAGGTGCAAAGTTAATAAAGGTGGTATGAGATGGGGCTGTAGAAAGTTTTGCATTAAGAATTTTAAGAACTGATACCCAGAAATCAAGTTCATTTTTGTTTCTTGACAGAAGGGAATTTTTTACATACTACAATTTATTACTTGAATTCAGTAACGTTGGAGACTTAGATATGGCTGGATTAATTACTATAGTATAGCAGCTAATTCAATCTTTTATGTCAGGATTGTCTAGTTGGATCTTATTTGAATTCAGTAAGACAATTCTTACGTTTTATTTCTCCTCACAGCTTAATTTTGTCACAAAGCATTGTGGTATGTGGAAGAGCCATAACAGAAGTTGTGTTCTCTTGGAACTTACTAATCAAAAAGAGACATTAAACTAACTTTTATCTTCTTCTTCTTCTTCTTTTTTTTTTTTAGATCAGAGGATGTTGGAGATCAAATCTTTTGCAGTGGCTGCTCAATGTACAAATAATAAACAGCTGTTTTTAGGAAATGGTTGTCATTTGTGTTGTAAAGAAAGTATTGCTTTTAAATAATTAGGTTTTTGAGATACTGGAGTGCCTTTTTCTAAATATTGTATATTCTGTAATTGTAGTTTAATATAATAAATATTTTCTATTTTGATAAGACCTGATTTTTGTGTTGCTTGATAAAATATGGATCTTATATTCCTTGTAGAGAATATAGAAGGGATTCTTAGTATTTCCAGACAAGCAGTCAGATTTGTCTTGGAGACCTAGTGGAGTACATATGTTGCATCAGCAGGGGGTTAGGAGTTGGAGACTGTTCAAATATCTAAGTGAGTAAGCAGGGTGCGTTTACTTGAACATAACGTGACATATTGTTTTTGCAGTATCCAATAAAAGAAAATAGTTTATAGATTTGATTTCTAATTGAAAATCACTATCCTAATCTTATAATAATTCTTCTCTTATCTGTAATCTGCTAATTCATCTTTTGGCGGAGGGGGGGGGAGTCCTGGGTCTCAAGATTGTATTTTAACAATTCTTCCATGTGAAAGAAATTTGATACCATATTTAAGAAGTCAGTAGTATTTCTTTTATTTAAAAAAAGATGCATGTCTTTTTGTATTAAGCTAACTGATACTAGCACTTGCCATACAATTCCAGTCTTCAGAGAGGTTAAGCTAACACATAGTTTCTCTTTTTATCTTATATAAAAGATACCAGCTATGTTACATAATTGACACAGGCCCTTAAAATAATGCCTGCTAATGTGTATCATATGCAAAATTTACTTATAAGGACATGTTATAGGTTAGTATGATTAGTTTTATCATATTTTAAGATCATTACAACTTTAATTTCAATGTGAAATTAATACTAAAAATCCCACATTCAAAAAATATTGCTTGTTTCCTTGTATCCCAGCTTGTTTCCTTGTATCCTAGCAGGTATTGCATTCAAAATATTCTTAGCATTCTTAATTCTGTATTTCTGGGGAATGAATTATCCTACTGAAATAGTATTTCATATCTGCAATTAAATTCTTAGGTGAGGAAATATAAGACTTCATTGGAAAATATGTAAGATGCAGTTTGATCACAATAAGGATCAGCAGTAAAATTGCCTTGTGTGATCTGAACTGCCCTAGAGAGACAATATGACCCAACTAATTTAGGTTGGGAATGAGTAAGAACTCTTACCTGCTTTCACTGCTATCAGTAATGATCTTCCTGCACAGGACTTTGGTGTAGAGCTGTTTCTAGACAGTAATGCTTTCAACCACATACCATTTAAATTTCAGGGTGCCATGATCTGTCTCAGCACTCTTGTCATAATCCCCATACTTGAATAATATTTTTCTAACATTCAAATTAAGAATCTAGTGCTAATTCAACAAATCCCTACTGCATATGTCTGAGTTCCAAGTGACATGAGTTGGATTGCTTAAATATGATTCTGATCCTCCTGGAAAAAAATCAGTGTAGAATTTCAGGAATGGCTGCAGTTTTATTACCATTTTTAACACAATAACTGCAACTATTCTTCATTAAAAACAATATTATCATTTTAAACACTTTTAGTCCCCCTATCTATGATGTGGCTTTATACATGGTAAAGAATGTATTTACACTAAGCAACAGCAAGACTGGCCAAATCTGAAATATTATTTGCAAAATGTTTTGAGCTTTAACATAAAGTAACCAAGCAATTGAAATTTAAGCATTTAATTAGAATTGCAAAACACCTTGGAAAGAGGTAGTAACTATTGATTCCACCATGAAATAGGATGTAAGAATGCAATAGGAGAGGAGTGTTTGGCCTTCACTTCATGATTAAACACTGACTTGCATTTTTCTATAGCTTTTAAATTTGAGCTATCTTGTGGCAGAGAAGATTGATGATAGAAAGCCACACTTTCAGCTCCATTGTGTTAGGAAGGAAGCCTATTATCTTTGGGTGCACTGGTAGGCAAAATCCTAAAATCATTCTTATTAAAGGAGAAGAAATTTGTTTTCTAATTTTCTGTCTGCCACGCCATGCATGTCATTCTTCTGTATTTTAATTGCAAATGACAATGATCAGAATATAGGAAGGATATTATGCACAAATGTTTGCATGGTTCTTAGCTACCTCTATGTTTTGAGTGCAGCCTAACACTTTCTCCCAAATTTGGGTTGAACCTTGTTCTGTAACTAGCTCATCTTCTACCAGGTAATTGAATAGGAGAAAGTGAAGGAGAGGAGCATAATTTTTCTAGGAAAGTGTGTAGTTCTGAATTCATCTTCCCTGTAAAAACTGCTGGATTATTTGAAAGATATTTCAAGAGCTACCACTACAAGGCCCATGGGCACCATTATGTCTGATGATGGGTCCCTTAGTGACTTCCACATTCCATGACTTGAGTTTTCTGTTCTATGCCTGATTAGGATACCCTAGGAATCATATTGAAAAAAGGCAGCACTCCTTATCCCAAAGCAGCCAGTGTATCAAACTAAAATTCTAAATGCCAAATGTCTGTTGGCCAACAAAATATGGGGAAGCCCTAAGCCTGTGATTGCGAATTTATGGCACGCGTGGCCAAAGTGGCACTCGAAGCCATGTCTCCCGGCACACATGGCCTTGCCTGTTTGTCTTCCGGGTTTCTGGCGTGCATGTGCATGCAATGATCAGCTGTCCTTCGCACATGCGGCAATGCTGAAAACCGCTGTGCGCATGTATGCTGGCCAGCTGATTTTGTCAGGTGTGCATGCACACCAGAACCCAGAAGTTCGGCTTTTCCGGAGCGCGATCCCTTTGCACACATGGCAGTGCCGAAAACCAACCTGTGCATGTGTGCTAACCAGCTGATTGTTGGGCACGCATGTATGCACGATGTTTCCGCGCAGGTTCGCCATCACTGCCCCAAGCCATTTAGTTCAACCTTTTTTACTTGTGGATCAGGATGAGGACTTCAATCTCTATGTGGGGATTACATGTCAAGTTATAGATTTATAGACACTTCTGCTTTTGGGATAGGTCTGGAGATTAGAATCACTGTGGAGTGGGGAGGCAGCTAATTTACATCAGTTTCTTTGGACCTGTAGCCTCCCTCACTGGGATATATTCCTTCAGTGTCATTCTGCAGTGATTCATATTAAATCCTATTGAATATGAGTTAGCTTTAAATAAAATCCTTTTTTTCTCCCATGTTTTGTCTTGCTCTGGATCATGCCACAAACACAATGGGGGTGGAAGTGTAATTTACCATTGGATGTTCTCTCCATGATTTCTTACCAAGCGAGTTTCTAGGATTTTGGTTAAGAAGCTCCTGGTTGTGTAAAATTCAATCTCAGCCTGGGAGATTATATTAGACTTCAGTGCTACATTGTTTCTCCAGCCTTGTTTATTGATAAGTCAGGTCTATGGCAATAACTATATTCATCAAGTTCTAATACCAATCTATGAAAATTAACAAAAAGTTAATGTTCAAACAGGGAGACAGAGTTACTGCCTCAGCCATGAAAGCTGGCTAGGCGACTGGGCCAGTGACTCTCAGCCCAATCCACCTTTTGCACTGCACTGTCCAAGTCTTGGTTCAGCCTTTTTTGTATTTTCTGACCTCACTCTATCTGCTTACTGGAACAGGGCAATGAGCTGTGCATTTTAAAAAAAAAAAAAAACAGCCAGCTTTTACCCATGTGTGTTATGTCCTAACCTGCTGGAATCTCTTCTATCTGGAACTTTCTTTGAAAGTATTTTGAAGTGAGAGTTAATGCAGAATAGGGTGGCATTTTATGAACTCTTAAGTTTTCTAATTTATAAAGCCTTATATAGCTTAGGGCCAAAGTAGCTAAGGAGCAGCCAGGCTCTACATTTTTATTTATTTTTTATTTTAATTTGATTTATATGATCAAATCTTGCTTATATAGATTGATTATATTGATTGATTATATAGATTGATCTATTTATATAGATCAAATCTACATGATATTGCTTCTTAAGACTGGCCATGAAGACTCTGTCCCATTATCCTGAAGTACAGTGTGTGGTGACTCATGAGGAATCTGTGTCTATTAGGACATTCCTCTTGCCTTGTATCCTGACTGATTTGCTTGTAATATCTCTGGATGCTTTTCCAGTAAACAGCTGAATATTCCATTTATTTTATTACATACATTTAACAGTTTTGAGAGTTCTATCAGGTGTTCCAGATAGACCAAGCAAAAAGAAAACAAAGCACAAACCGTCCTGTTTCTGCTTGCAACAGTTGACAGTTTAGGTGTTAATGCAGCACAACAGATAAAGAGTTGACACCAGCATCCATCAGTCCTGCTAGGACCTACTGCCAACAGTTGGTCCTAGTGCCTCCTCACTCTTTTCTTCTGACCTGTTATACTGAGAAACACCGGGAAGCTTAATTTAGCCGTGGGTGGGTGTTTATTTCCCCAAAACGCTTTTCTCATCAACACTCAGCACTGGGAAAAATGTAAAACAAGATCAAGCTGCTTTATGCACAACTATTTCATCACAATTAACTTTCCAACATTGGCTGATAGAAGATCCATCAAGTAATACTTTGCCCTGCAAAGCTCCAGCTTAGAAGTCAGCCGGGTAATTAAACCATTTTCTTCCCTGCATGCTTGGTGTTACAGAAAATCTTCCTTGGGGACATTTCAAGTTTATATTTGGAGGTGAGGACAGAATTTTTAACAGAAAAACCGGGACTTTGTAGCTCATTCCTGTGGAAATATACCCTGCTCCCTCTTTAACATCAATTACGCAGTTTATTTAAGAAATGTTTTGGTTAAGAAGATTCTTTGTACAATTTTACCACTTGTCATATTGGGCTGTGTGTGTGATGAAACTTAACATTTTAATAAAGGGGAGATAAGATTTCAAGATTGTGATACCAGTAAAATAACAGGTGGGATAGAAGATAAGACCAGACACAGTATATTAGCTTCAGCTGGACAAATCAGTACACTAGTTGTAGCAGAGTCTGAGATTCAAACACTCAGTCTGCTTATAGCTGACAAAGCACATGCAGGCATGGTCAAAGGTAACCTACAGTTGGTGTCAATAAATGCTGGACTGCACACTTTTATTTTGGGATGTTTAAAGTCATTATTATCAGCCACTGAGAATCTTCTGATTGAGAAGGACGTACATTTGATTAGTAAATCAATAAACTGTCCGGCACAGCAGGAGTAAATTACTGGATGTTAAGGATGGAATCTGCAGTCCAATAATTATATAGGCTACACGTTTTTGAAGCACATGACCAGTGAAGCCGGGCAACTGGGAATGAATGTGAAGACAATAATTGAAGATCATTCTTTTTTGTTGTTCAGTTTACTATTCTATTGCTATTAGACTATTGAGGGTCTAAAGCTTATGCTTTCTGCAAAGTATTGCTGAATTTACTGCTGTTTTAAAAGAAATGTGCAAGCAAGGTATGAGTTCAGGACTTTGTTTCTAAAATTGTCACTAAATGACTTTCACAAATTCCTCTTCTTGCACCTGAAAATACAGAGATAACCTTCATACATTTTCAATGAAATCAAGCAGACTTTGTCAAGATCATACGACGAAAGAACTTACCAATTTCAGTATACTTACAACCAGGGGTGAAATGCTCCCAGTTTGGACCGGATTTCCTGATCTGGTAGTGATGGTGGCGGGTGGTTCGGAGAACCGGTAGTGAAAATCCCTGCGCCCCTCCCCCATGCCCAACTGAGCCGTGCGATCATCAGAGGCTGTTTTTTTTATTTTTAAAAGCATTTTTTTCTGCAACCTGTTCGGTCGAAGAGGTTGTAGGAAAAAAAAAATGCCTTTAAAAGCCTCTGGCGATCCCAGCTGAGTTACTTGATCGTCAGAGGCTTCTAAAAGCATTTTTTTCAGCAACCTCTTAAGGTTGTAGAAAAAAATGCTTTTAAAAGTAAAAAAAAAAAGTTGACCATGCTCACCCAGTCACATTACCCCCCCACCAAGCCATGCCCACAGAACCGGTAGTAACAAATTTTAGATTTCACCCCTGCTTACAACCCAACAAACTGAACCCTCCCCATTTCTTCCCTGCTCAATCCTCTTTTCACTTTAAATCCCTGCTAATATAGATCAACTTTTCAAATAAGTAAGATTAATCCTCATAGCTACTGTTCAGCCTTGGCTACTGAGAAAACTGCATAATATAGAAAAATCTGCATCATTTTTGCTTTTTTAATCCCCTATACATGCTACCAAAACCAAGACAAAACTAACTTGTTAAAGCACATTTTATTGAAGTACTTTTGAGGGAAACTTTCATATCATAAGTAAAAATACTAGAACTGAATGTTGTTTAAAAAAAAAGTACAACGCACACAACAATGGAATTTTGTGTAAAGGGAAAGTTGTGGGTATTTTAAATACATTCCCTTTCAAATAAAAAAAAAGTTAAGGAACTGCAATATAGGTCTTTTTTTTTTTTTAAACAGGTAAGAGAACAGAAACACAAGCGTGTCTAAAAGAACATAAAGCCACAACTGAATAAACTCATTCACAGTACGAGAGCTTAAAATCCTGGCCCGTGTCAAAAAGCAAAAAGATAATTTTGTTTGGTAAATCCAGAATGATGTGGCTGTGAAAATACAAAATGAAGTGACAAAAAAGATAAAAAAACGAAATGAGAGGGGAAAAAAATCTTGATCGTATAAAGTTTCACCTTAATATTTTTTTTTTTTACATATAGCCATTGCAACCACTGATGGACTTTTCTCCCATACATCGTGGTACCATCCAGCTTGCCCTCCCTCCCCCCTATAACCTTTATAAATGTACATTGAAGAGTGGAAAACAGATGGACGGGATTTCAATGTGCGAAGTATCTTGCCATGTTAATGCCTCTCTAAAACCTGCTGCTGCAATCTGGTGCCCTCCAGATGTATCAGGATTACGCATTGCAGAATTCTGTGGCAGCTGAAAGCCCATGCTGCACAGACATATTTGGAGCTGTGACCCGCTTCTGGAAGGTATCAGGCTGGGAAAAGATGTAATACATATGTGAACAGGGCCTATCGCTTCACTGCCAAAAATATGACTCCACTGCCAAAAATATGACTTTTGCTCAGTAAGATAGATGTTTCTTCACTTAAGACTATTGTGCGTGGTTTATTTTTTAATGTGTACAAATCCTGCCCTCTCCCCTGATAAATTTTTGCAACTTTAAAGTGTTTTCAGTTGAAATAGGTAAAACTGATTTGTTTCTCTAAAGTGTAACTTCCCAGAAACATGCTGGGACAAGAATGTAGTATAACTAATGTGATGTCTTCAGCAGGACATTGTGTAATTTTGAAAACAGATCATTCAGCTCTGTTTGATATGTAATGTGTAGTAGCAGTTGTGCTAACATCATTTTCTTCTTGACTCTATCTCTCTGAAGTCCGACATGCCATTCCTATAAAAGGCTTCCTAGAATTGCCAGCAGATTTCTTGTGGCCTTGATGGCCCAGAGTTTGTTCGTTTTTTGTGTTGCTGCTCTAATTATTGCACTATCTAAGTCTGCCTCTCATCCTAAATAAATCTAATTGTTCAGAGTGCAGCTTTTCTACTTACACATAATGAACAGTATGAAATAAATAAAAAACAGTTGTGTTTTTGTTTTGTTTTTTAAACAGCCAACATTTGCTTTAGACTTTTTGAAAGAAAACTTTTGGTGCACATTCTTAAAAACCTAAAATGTCCTTTTGTCTCTCCAGAAGAAAAAGTTTTTTTTTTTTTTTTAATAATGCATTAAGAATGGTTTCTTATCTTCCTTCTCAAAATTGCAGAGATTCTGACTCAAAAATTCATCAGGATTGTTTTAAATACACAGCCTGTGAGGCTTCCTACAAATTCAACTAAACCGTAATACAAACATAGTTTGTAATTCATGTATCGTAGAGAGTTCTCTAGTGTCCATTGAAATTAAAGGTCCCAGAATGCAGTCTGATTGGTTGAAGTTATGGACAAGTGAAACATTAAGCTGTTCCACTGGCGGAGTAAGAGAACTGAGGGAAGTGTGGCCGCCGTTCGTTATCAACACAATCCATGCTGTCATCTGGAAACAGAATGAAAGGATGGTTAAAGCATTGCTACTGAGGTATGGAAAGTACACTGTGCATTAAAGTGAGGTGAGGTAGACATTTTCAAGGCTAGGATACACTTGGAATTCTGAAAGCAGATCTTGGGTGTATACACACAAAACACCATGAGAGACTTACCTGTTCACAAAATTATAGTCATGATGGCATGGTTACTCACAAAACATCCATTTACCAGAAAGTAAACCAGAGTGTTCTCTACCAATGCAATGGGACTCAAAGGCATTTTTTTCAAAAGATTACAATTCTAGAGTATAGCTATGGGTTTTGCACTTTATCAACTACCGATACTTATTTATTTATTTTAAATGATTTTTTTTTAAAAAAGTCAAATTGGGAATCAGTATTTCCCCTCCCAATTTTGAACATGAACTAGCTGTTTATGCAGTTAGTCACGGAAAACACTGTCTGCATCCCACATCAAGCTATTATACCTCTGTTGCATTCATGTATTCTTTGTGTATTAGCAACAATGTGGTTTAAATTTGCTTTGCTGTTCCCCCAAAAAATTGCTAATGCGTAAGAATTCAGTGAGTAGGAATCTCAGTGTTTATATTCTTAAATAAAAAGTCCTATACAAATAAACGTGCTTTGGTTTTGATAACTGAATCAAACAAAGAATTTTTTTAGTTAATTAAGGATACAGAATTGTAGGGCACTCAAATTGTAATTCCACTAGTATTCTCACAAGACTAATAACTGTTTCCTAGAAAGAGGATATTTTTGTCTCAAGATGAGCACCTGTACAACAAGCATTCCCCTCACAAAATCACTTCTATTAATTTTTTTTAAATAAACTTTTAATAAAAGTTGATACTTTTATTACTTTATATCTACTATTATTACTTTATATATACTTTATCAACTTTAATAAAAGTTGATAGAGAGATTGGAAATAAATCTTTAACTCTTACCCTCAAGCTTTCAGCTGGTATTTGCACAAAGAAGGATTTCCAAGACATATACTTGCACAGAAGTCACTTATATTCCAAGGCCCATCTAATCCCCAGAAGGGACTAGAAAAATGTAGCTAAGAACTGCATTACATTTATTTTTTTCCTGTGTCTGCTAGCTGATGTCTTATCATTTTCAATATTTATGTTCTGTGAAAATTGCATTTTATGAAAACTTCATACCACTTCTATTGGTTGGTAAAGAGTTCAGTAGCATTATGTGATCTGCTTAAAGGGTTATATCTAGTCTACAGCCCTTTATAGCTTGTTATGGGAGATCCTTTTAATTCACAATCTGTGATTTGAACACTATATTTATCTTCCCTGCCACTGAAAGCTTTATATTAACAGCTGACTAGGAATTTTTAGTTTTTGTTTTCCTTTCTTTAGAAATAAAATTTAATTCTATTTATTCTTTGTGAGATTGATTCATCTGTCAGAGGAAGGAAGTGATTTCCCTGGTCACAGCCTTTAATGCTAGGGGCCAGGAGATAACATGACAGAATTTATTTAATTTTTACCAGGTGTTTTCTCTTTTACTTGTCAGTAAGATGCATAGGCTGTCTGAGCTCTCTGTATCATGAATGCTGGAGTTAAGATAAAAATAGATAATTGCAGCTCAGGAACTAAAAACCTGCTACATCAGGGATGTCAAACCCATGGCCTGTGGGCCGGATGCATCACATGCTGGCCATGCCCATGACCGGTTTAGCGAAGGGGGGAAAATCGTGATATGTCATGTGATGACTCGAGTTTGACACCCCTGTACTACATCAAGGCAGAAGATGGAGCTATAATATATAATCTAGAAGTTTTGGAAAAAGGACCCAAGAACTGCAAACTTTTACCCTATGGATTAGTCCTCCAGTAAGCAACTACTTCTTAAGAATAATCTCTAACTACAACACTTCTGCTAACTCTTGTCATTTTAACAACTGTGGTTTTCCTGGATGTTGCAGTTTACTGAGGCAGTTATGAATTCTCTATTGCAGATTCCCCCCATCTACTGCACTAATACAAAATTTGCCAGTGGTGTATTACAATTAAGATTGCCAGCTAAATCTAAGATAGCCAGTGGTGTATTAAGATTGTATTAACCCTTGCTACGTGGATCAGAAAAAAGGTAAAGAAACAGCTTTCATTTACTGATGTTTTTTTTTTAAGCGTATGGCATGTATTAGCCAGGGATCACCAAGGCAGCTGGCTGCCTCTGTGAAATAAATTTTTTCGGGCAGTGTTATCTTTACCCACGGGACCCCTGAATGCTGGTAGGCAATTGGGGAAGGCTCCTTTCTTGTCCCTATGCGGTTTATTCGCTCACAGGAATCGAGCCACCAACCTCAGCGGTGTACAAGCCCAGCGTCTTACATGAGCCACCGTGACCCCCTACTGATGGGTGGGGTGGGGACGACGACAATCTGTCTACAGCTGGGAGGATAAGCTTTTTTTAAAAAAAATAAAATAAAATCAATTGCTGTCAATATGGCTGTGACATTTTTGTATGGCATAATTTTTTATCCATTCAGAAAGGAATACTTAATATTTATTTTCTGTCATTTTCCACAAAAATTAGGCAGGAAATGGTAATGCTGCTGTTTGGCAAATCTAGTGGATTTTAGTTTGTGGATATTCTCAGTCATCCAGGTCATGGTTGTCCCAAAGGTGCCTTCTTCAAAAGGCAACTGGACTTTCTTAGATACGTCTTTTTTTTTCTTTTGAAAAAAGTATCTTTGGGGTAGTGAATTTTAGAATTTGTCAAAAAAAAAAGGAGCCCACAAGCAGGCCTAGTTTAAAATCTGTTTTTAAGAAAAACTTCCAGTACTGCTTGATACAAGCTCAGTCGCCACACTTAAGTTTTCTTGTAGTTCCACCTTCTGCCTTGATGTAGTAGGTTGGTAGTTGTTGCTGCTGCCACTATCTACTTACTTTTATCTTAACACCAGGATTCATGATACAAAGAACTTTGGCAACTCTGAAAGCTCTTATTTTTTTTAGAAAAACGTGTTTTGTGCAAAGAAACAGTCAAAGACAACTTATGTTGTCAAAGTTGGAGCATCTTGCCCAGAGCCATCATTTCCCAGAGTTTCAGGGAAGAATTTATTGAGCTTTCAGTTGAGCCGTGTGTCCTGTTGTCCAACTAAAGCACTTTCAAGCAGTATTACCTTGATCAGGGGGGGTGATAGTAATCATCTGTGCTGTGAATTCTTCATCAAAATAGCGTGTATCTGTTTCAGACGTCACCTGGGGTTTAAATGGAGGTACCAGCTGTAAAAAGAAATAAAACCTGGAATTGAGTTATTAGAACAGGGAAATCTCAGCAACCCTCCCCAGGTAGCCGAGCCTGCGTTGCTGAAATTTGGCAGCCAAATAACCAACTTTTGGCAGTAAAATATTTTTATATTCTTTTAAAAATGTAGGATAGGAATGGGAACGCTTCTATTCCAGCTTTAAGCCCACTCAGATCTCTTAATCCCATATCGCATGAACTCATCGATGCTTGAGCCAATTGAGCTTATTTTCTGACTTTTAGTTAAATTTCAGATAAATTGTGATAGAATAATAATAACAATAACAATAGTAGTAGTTGTAGTAGTAGTAGTAGCAGCAGTAGCAGTAGTAGTAGTAATAATAATAATATAATCTTCTTATAAAGGAGAATAATGTAATTAAATGAAAAGCCACTTCTCTGATTCTGTGTGGGTTCGTAGTTTTGATCTCAACACTTCATGTCCTGATAGTTTTTGCTCATCGTGGACCTAAATGATTAGTGCAAAATCCTTGCTGTGATTATGCTAGAAGGCAAAGGCTTCCCCTGCCAGTCATGTCCAACTCTCAAGAGTGGTGCTCACTTCCAATTTCACAGCTGAAGACCCAGCATTGTCCAAAGACCATTTTGTCCCATGATTATAATGCTGAAGGCACATGGAATGTTGTTACCTTCCCAGAGAAAGAGTATCTATACTTATTTACCTCCATTTACATGCTTTTGAACTGCTAGATTGGCAGCAGCTGGTGCAAGTATTGGAAACTCACTCTATCACGTGTTACTTAGGTCTTGAACTGCCAACCTTCCAGGTGACAAGCCCAGCTTCTTAATTCCTATGTAATCACATCCCAATTATGTTGTGAGTACATAAATTCAGAGCTGGCTGTCAACCATTGATTGAGAACCCTAACTCTAAGGCATTTGGCGGTAAATAAAGGGTGAGATAAAAAGTGGAGACATGATCAACTAGTGCCGTGATGGCGAACCTATGGTATGCGTGCCAGAGATGGCACGCAATTCCCTCTCTGAAGGCATACGAGCCATTGATCCAGTTCAGCTCTGCTGGCCATGTGCCTCCAGACGGCCAGCTGGTCTTTGAGTCTCTGCTGTGCATGCACGGGAGGCAGGGTGCATGTAGGGGGCCGCCACGCATTGCATTTTGGGGCAGTGGTGAAATGTAAAATTTGTTACTACCGGTTCTGTGGGTGTGGCTTGGTGGGGGGTTAATGTGACTGGGTGGGCGTGGCCAATTTTTTTTTTTTTTACTTTTAAAAGCATTTTTTCTACAATCTTAAGAGGTTGCAGAAAAAAATGCTTTTAAAAGCCTCTGCCGATCAGGCAACTCAGCTGGGATCATCAGAGGCTTTTTTTTTTTTAACTTTTAAAAGCATTTTTTAGGTCGAAGAGGTTGTAGAAAAAATGCTTTTAAAAGTTAAAAAAAAAAAAAAACTTCTGATGATCGTGCAGCTCAGCTGGGCATGGGGGGTGGGGAGACAGGGATTTTTGCTACCGGTTCTCCGAACCATCCGCCACCATCGCTACTGGATCAGGCGATCCGGTCTGAACCGGGAGCATTTCACCCATTTTGGGGGTTCGGGTGCATGTGGGTGCATTTGTGTGTGCGCGTGCATGCCAGTGGTGGAATTCAAATTTTTTTACTACTGGTTCTATGGGCGTGGTGTCGCTTGGTGGGCGTGGCAGGGGTAGAATACTACAAAATCCCCATTCCCTCCCCACTCCTGGGGGAAGGATATTTCAAAATCTCCATTCCCACCCCACTCTGGGACCAGCCAGAGGTGGCACTTGCCGGTTCTCCGAACTACTCAAAATTTCCTCGACCAGTTCTCCAGAACCTGTCAGAACCTGCTGAATAGCACCCCTGCCACACACGCTTTGGGCACTCTGTCCGGAAAAGGTTAGCCATCACTGAACTAGTGTATGACACTCATTAGTGTGCAAAAGTAGAACAAGAGCTTCCCTATTTTTATCTTGTCTGGCTTTTCTGCTAAAAAAATTCCTAGGGTTATTTGAGAATTTGATGGGGTCTCCTGGAAGCTTAAAAGGGAGGGGGGGTGTAACCAAATGGTGTTTAAGGCCATATTTTTGGGGGTACCAGCAGAGATATGTCTCCAGTAAAAAACCAGTCACTGTCATTTTGTGGATTAGGGGTTCTGGAATTTTTTTTTAAAAAAAAACAGGTTCAGCAGCTTGAAAATACTTGAAAACCCCATGTTAAGTCACCTTGCAATACTAATAGAGAGACAGAGCACATCAGGTTGGGAACTGTGATTAGGTGCTAATATATATACATGGCAGTGTTGAATGATTTTCTCTGAAGAAATAAGTATTACATGCATGGGTAGGATGAGATGTTGCCTCTGATAATAGTCGGTTATAAAATATAAAAGGGAAATGCTTTATTTTGCAAAGCAGATCTCGGTATTTTATTTTTTGCCATTATACAAAAGGATACTTAGAACAGGGTCACAAGCAGGGGTGAAATGCTCCCGGTTCAGACCGGATCGCCCGATCCGGTAGCGATGGAGGCGGGTAGTTCAGAGAATCGGTAGCAAAAATCCCTGCCCCCCCCCATTGCCCAGCTGAGCCGTGCAATCATCAGAGGCTTTTTTTTATTTTTAAAAGCATTTTTTCTACAACCTCTTTGGCCGAAAAAAATGCTTTTAAAAGTAAAAAAAAAAAGCCTCTGATGATCGCATGGCTCAGCTGGGATCATCAGAGGCTTTTAAAAGCATTTTTTTCTACAACTTCTTCGGCTGAAGAGGTTATAGAAAAAATGTTTTTAAAAGGAAAAAAAGCCTCTGCTGATCAGGCAAGTCAGCTGGGATCGTCAGAGGCTTTAAAAGCATTTTTTTTACAACCTCTTCAGATGAAGAGGTTGTAGAAAAAATGGTTTTAAAAGTTAAAAAAAAAGCTGGCCACGCCCACTCAGTCATATTACCACCACCACCCCAAGCCACGCCCACAGAACCGGTAGTAACAAATTTTACATTTCACCACTGGACACAAGTATTTATGACAGGAAAAAAAATAAAACAAAATTGTATACATCCACACACTCATCCTTTTCAAGTACCTCTGTTGACCTTTACACCTGCCAGCTACTTTCTTCCAGAAATTAAGGTCTAAAAGATAAAACCTAAACATTGCATTGTTTTAGTTCAATATCCATTTTTCTATCTTAAAAAAAAAAAAGCGCTGTTGAATTTTTGCGCCAGAAGTATGTTAACGCATACATTTACCAGATTTACTAGAATAAAGTAAGCTTTAATCAAGGAATTTGAGAAGATGATAATACTTTCTTAATTGATAGGCTGAAGGATTAATGCTCTGGCAGCATCAGGTGGTGGCTTGGCTGTCATTGTGCTGTGTTTTTCCCTAAGGAACGGGAAACCAAAACTCTGTAACGGTAGTGCTTTTAGCTCTATGGCTTTACCAGTTTAGCACCAGGCTAGCACAGCCAAAGTGCAGAGACTGGACGACACTACCCTGCCCTTATTGCTTCCCAAACATGGCAAACAGGGATCTGAAGTCAGCTTCTGTTGCTGATCAAAAAGAAAGGAAGAGAGGGCAACAAAACTCCAGTGACTCAGCACCTTCCATGACTTGGCTCTGCTGGGCTTTTTCAAAACCCGTTACTCATCCTGCGTTATAACAGGATGGGGCAGAGGAGAAGAAGCTGAAGAAGAAAGCCTAGAATGACCGTGTCCTGCAACCAGACCGGCCTCAGGTCTTCTGCAGAGCCATGACTGGCAGATTTATTCCTGCCAGCTGGACGTAACGGACAGAACAGCAAAGCCAGCATCCTCCTTCAGTGAGTCACAGCAGTTGCAATAGTGGCAGTGTAGTTTGGTGGCACGAACAACAAATGTTACACTCAAGAATCAGTGGATAGCATTTTAATTCTGCAGTGGGAAAAGGTTCAGATTTTTCAAAACTGTCTTTTTTTTTTTTTTAGCATTTAATAGTGTGGAAGCTCAGAGTCCAAGTTTCATTGGTGCAGGATAGAAGGTTTAAGGATATAAACAAATTTAGCCTTTCATTCTCAAATTAAAATCAACCTTCCTCCAGTGTACGATTTGCTCCCAGCCCGCAATTTGAGAATTGCTAGCTCCTTCAGAAGCTTCAAACTAGAAGAATAGTACATATTGCAGCTGGTTAATTTTTTAAATAATTGCGTTGATGCCCTGAACTACTTTGAATGATGACAGCATTTTGTATAATACTAGAAATATCCACAGTTTAATTTTTTAAAAAGCATTACGTAGAGGAAGTCGAACATCTTGAAGACCAAGTTACAAAATGGATTTAGAGGCAGCAGTACATAAAAAAAAAGATAAAGTGAGAATACTATTAGCTTTTTAAAGCAAGAAACTATTTTTTGCTTTTGATGTTTCAGTGGATATATTTTTTTGTCTTGAACCATCTCCAATACTTTTTGTATTTATAAAAATGCTGGATATATTCTCCTATGGAGAACTGGAGATGTAGAATCTATAATCATAATAAGTTATCTGTAAACTGAAGATATGATCATTAAAACCTTGATTCCAATACAGAGAATACATTAACCATAAGGCAGGCAAACAATGCCTACTAAAGAAAATGAGTCTTTTATATACTGTGTTTCCCAAAAATAAGACCCTGTCTTACATTTTTTTGAACCCCAAAATAAGTGCTTGGCCTTATTTTTGGGGAGGTCTTATTATTTTGGGGCACATGGAGCAAGATGGGGCTCCTCTTGCCGTCTTACCTGATTTCCAACTCTGTGTTTAAATATTTTCGGGGAGAGGCTTATTTTAGCGCATGTGCTCAAAAGCCTGATTGGCCTTATTATCAGGGGATGTCTTATTTTCAGGGAAACAGGGTACATAATACGATTAGCATTTTGGGGTTTACACCTGCAGGGAAATCCAAATATTGAGGGGAAAATGACAGCTCAAATTAACCCTGGCAGCAATGTGATTAATGTTGCCATTTAGATACTTGGGGAGAAATATAGTTCAGATGGGAGGTCTATATAAAAATGCACAGAATTGGCATGTAATTACATGATCCTTGAATGACAATCCTCTTTCCCCAATACAATTAGAGTAAGAAGAAAACAGTAACCCAAAATATAAAGACAACAGGTTTCAAATATAATTTTTCTTTTCAAACCACAAAACAAAGCTGAGTTTTTCAAAGATGTCTTGGGGCATTAACTGAAATGCATGCTAATCAGAGAGCATGGCTGGCTCTTTTCTCTTCTTCATTTTTCTCTTTTAAGTTCCACTGCCAGAATGGAGGCAATAATGGAGAAACGAAAGTGAACCTCAGAGCAAGCTTATGAACTTAAAAGGAGAAAAGTGGAAGCACGTTGCCAAGTACTGGTAAATTTAACTACAAACATCTTTTTCATCTTAATGTATTAGGCTCTTTTAATTAACCCGAATGACAATATGCTTGGAAGTGTTCATGCTGACCTCAACATTCAATAAAAGATTAATGAAAAAATCAGCTTCAAGGGCCCTGCATCAAAGCCTGAGCCAAAAAATCCATCTCAATCAGCAAAAAGTTGGTGCAGTTCAATGCAGTAGTTAGGATCATTTATGTGCTGTGCCACTAAGGGGGAGCAGAGAGCTACTTTAGGAAGGATATTAGTTGTGCAGAAAGAGAAAAGAAGCCTGGACATCTGGGACAGAACAACTTTTGCAATGCAACATTTGCAAATATGGGGGACAGGTTGGGACCTTGCAATTCTAGCTTCTTGATGGGAACCTTGTGCAAACTGAGCTGCATTCAGGAAAATTAAAAAAAAAAAGACTGCAATAGAAGAATGGCTGAATGAAGCACAGAAGGAAAATGACTGTTTTGGATAGTTTTGTAAGCTGCTTAAATTCTTTTTGTTAATTGAAGTGACATAATATCCACTTATAATCAATCAACTCTGCATTATGTACAGATATACAAAGTACATATCTGTACTTTGGATCATATCTAAGATTACCTAATCTGCACTATGTCACTTTAGGTATATAAAATTTCAAGATGCAACAAAAAGTTTAGGTTTTATGTGTAAGATAATTTTTTTTAAAATGGTGGGGGGAAAATTAGGAATGAGAGGAGACCCATTTTCTCAAACTGCAGCATGCTAGCTGACACAGAATTTTAAAGTCTTTAACACAATCTAAAAAATCCCATCTTAAAAACTGTAAATACCTTTTTTTCATACACATCTTGCCAAACAATGCCAGAAAAAAATTTGTGCTGCATAATCTCCTTTGCATCATCTGGTCCACCACCTAACCTGTTGCGGGGTGGGGAAGGGGGAGGGAAATCACCAACATTAATACGGTGCATTTATTTTAAATTCATTTGCTCTGAAGTGTTTCTAATGGCGTATTTTCATTCACAATAAAAGTACAACTTTGCTAAGAATTAATGAAGAAATGCAAGTTCTAACAAGCCTTTTTTTTTAAAAAAAATTTTTAGGACCTTCCTGGAAGTGTTGAACATATGCTACTAAAATTTAAAGCAAATCACAATAAAGTCATGTAAACTTGACCAAAACACTCAAACACAGCTACCCACAGATGATCAAGCTTTTGAAAAAACCACTCTTCCCACATCACTGCCTTGCTGCCCTGCTCACTGTGGCCTACGATCACCCCTCAAGATACAGAAGATTTTGTTCTATATCAAGGAGCGAGACCTGAGACATACTTTACTGTTTATTCTCCAGGGATAGTGAAGAGTATTCACAATAATTGTTTCTTTAGAAGGCAGCTATGTCCCAAACATAATTAAGAAACAGCACTGAAACAAAAGCAAACACTGTACTTGAAATGAAACATGTAGTG
This sequence comes from Pituophis catenifer annectens, assembly GCF_029215685.1. Classification (NCBI taxonomy): domain Eukaryota; kingdom Metazoa; phylum Chordata; class Lepidosauria; order Squamata; family Colubridae; genus Pituophis; species Pituophis catenifer. Next base: position 317,104,339 of record NW_027256881.1, on the reverse strand, counting down.
ATCTTATGGGAAAAAGAATCTTCATTTGCTCTAAGAGTTTCTATTTCCCCAATACAATACAATAGAGTTTCTCAAATATCTATGCATCTATTGATACACTACTAAAACTCTCATGGTGTTTACCTATTTGCACCCACAAGTTAGCCCAAACACTGCATTATACTGCAACACTTTCTGAATTACAGTATCTAAAATCTGCTAAAGGATGCGTAAAAATCTTATTCCTATAAAACTGAAATTTCCACCATATTCAGGCCAGTTTTATTTGTAAAGTTATGGCCACTGCAGTGTCCCTGTGGTCAGGTGATCATGATTTCTGATGCTCCCTGTCAGCTTCCACAGCAAAGTCAATGGGGAAATTGGAAGAAAGTCAGAAGTCACTTCTGCTCCTGCTGCTGTTTTGCCTACCCATAGTCATTTTGTTTATGTAAGTTTTATTCCTAAAGCTTGCTTGCCACTATAATTATTTTTCTATTTATGATATATGCTCTTCTTAAGATGTTCACGGGACCATCCAACATTGGGGTAAAAATAAATATGGTCACCCTAAAATTTAATGTTTATTCTAGCCACATCAAATTGCACTACCTTTTTCTTAAGGGATGACCTAGTGCCCTGTGTGTGTGTGTGTGTGTGTGTGTGTGTGTGTGTGTGTGTGAGTGTGGGTGGGTGTGTAGACTATATGTTTGGAACTTTATCAGGGGACATAAAACAGCTAAACAATAACAAAGAACACACATAACAGACTTAGATATACTGAGAAATCAAAATCACAATGAATGGAATAATGCAAAACATACAGAAGACACCTGACTGGTCATTCAAGAATCTGGGAAGCATTCAGGTCAAATGCATTAAACCTTCACCTTTGCTTTGGATCCTTCTTCAGCAAACCTGACAGAAGAGACTTTGCTTCGGGTGACAACGTACGTGGAAACCTAATCTCTTCCATTAGGATGAGCTCAAAGAGTTTCTCGTGGTCCTGATTATAGAAGGGAAGACGTCCACACATCATTTCATACATGACAACTCCTAAGCCCCACCAATCCACTGCACGGCCATAGTCATTATCCTCCAGCACCTGTAGACAATGGCAAGAATTCTAGATCAATGGCAAGCTTTTCACAAAACAAAGTAAAATGGAATTGTTCCCTCTAACAAGTTGGCAACTTAAAAGGAAATCCTACTGAATGGCCATCTTCAGGCACGATGCAGTAAGTACATCTCACATCGTCCTTAGCCAGTTATATTGTCTAAGATGCCATAGCCTCCTGGAAAGCGACCTTCCTTCCTCTTTAAGGAAATGTCCTTCACAAGTCTGGACTGCACATCATTTCCAGAAAACAACACTGATTGTGCTGGTTATCCATGATGGATATTGTAATTTGGAGGTACCAAATTGGGGAGAGTCTGTTGTAAGACCTTTGCAACAGACTTGTTATTTCAAGGGTTAAAAATCTGTGACACACACACGCCCTCAATGAAAAGTTGTTGAACTTCCATCTCCTACAATTTCTGCTGCCCAGGCACAATACAAATTGGACTTCTGCAACTTCTGTTCAGTTTCTAACTGTTTGTTGGCTGCTGCCTAACTTGCAAAGATACATTCATACTTAACAACATAAGCAGTACAACTCAAACAACATGGTCGTAATGAAGATCTCAAACATAAGACACTGAAAGCATCGAGAGCAGGGATAGAACATCTTGGAAGTTTGTTCTCTACTTATTAGTGCCTGCTAACTGTTTGCTACTTTGCTTTGGGGAAAAAAAAATTGGAACCTAGAAGATGGCCTGCAGTGAAAAACCAAAGGCTGCCAGGTATTGGATTACCCCACGCAGGTCTATTTACAGCATCTTCTGCTGTATGATTCACACCAAGCGACAGCTGGCTCTGCAGCTGCCCCATATATGTAGAAGCCCAACACAGCTGCTTCATCTGCTAGGATTCCAGGAGCCAGGCTCATCAGCCTCTATGAGCAATCCGGGAACAGGGAGGAGGGGTGTCACGCTCCTCATGTGGGGTTGTGCAGCATGCCAGTTGACCCCTGCTCAACCAGTTGCACTCTTCCCCGGGAGGACATTTCATCTCCCTGGACAGAATTCAAATCAGGGCTGGATTTTGCTAGTGCAGGAGACACGGTACTATATTGCCTTTTTTTTTTTTGGCTGCTTACTCCTCCCTCCCAGTTTTTTTTTTAAAAACAAGATTCAATGCATTTTACAAGGCCATTTAACAGGTGTTTACAAAATCGCATTTCTCCCAAATATTCCTGGGATGGTCTACATGATTTTCTGGGATCATTTTTGAAACAAGAGATGTTCTTCCTCAGTTTTTTTTAAAAATGCAAACATTGAAGAGTTTGTTAAAAAGGCACACATCCATCAAAATAAATTATCCTAAACACTAAGCAAACAGCTATATAATTTATCTCAATGATCAGCAACAGTAGCCAGAGGGGAAGAAACCCTTTCATACATTGATAGTGGGATCCATCGCAAGGGAATGCAGTTTTATTAAAAGTGAATTTCCTGCACTGGTTCTATAAAAGACATTATGAAGACACATAGAAGACATCTTATAGTATCTGCACTCTCATTTATACTGTAGCCTAGTACTGCTTCTAGAGGAATGAATGCTTCAATGACCAAGAGCAGCCCCAAATACAATCCTCAACTGTATGTTTTAAACTTCTTACTGGCTGTATGTTTAATACATCTGGATCCTGCCAAGTAAAGGAGATTTGAACATGAAGAACTATTTTCTTGAGTCTCCTAAGTGGAGGTTTTAGTGGGTTTTTTTTTAATTGTATTGATGGTTTTTTTTTTTTAAATAAAGATGGTAAATGTCTTCAATATGGAAAGCCAGATCTTCTCTGAATTATGCTCCCTTGCAGTGGATTCAAGTAGTTAGCCTGGAAGACTATCATCAGCCTACAAGAGTTCTCATAAGTACCAACAAAAGCATGTTCTACATCAAGATGCTATTTTAAGCTTGTCAGTGTTTGGAACACAAATGAAAAGGGGGAAAAATCTACATATGGTAGTAGGAATATTAATGCCCTTGCATGTTTTTTAATTGAATTTGGGAATAAATAAGGATAAGACAAAAAAAGGTCATTTTACTTAAAATAACTGACTGGTCAAGTTGGGAGCCAACAATGCTGAACAGCTGCATGGTTGGAATTTACAAGAGAAGGCACAACAGCTGTAAACACCTTGGTGACCAATACATCTAACACATCAAAGCTGACGTGGTACAGCCGCAGCCTTCAATGTACCAAATTCCAGCATGACCTTAAAACAACTATGCAGCAACTGTACAAACAAGTTTGAAGGCCAGATTCCAATTACAAACAGATGACAACAAGGCAAGCCTCACTTTCCACTTTTTAAAAAAGGTTAAGTGACTTCATTGATGTGGGACATTTGCTAGTACATGTTCATCGGCTGATTTGAAAGCCAACTCACTGACATGATATCTAAAGGATAACAGAAGTTAAACATGCCCTCTCCCCAAATGAGATATTGTTCCCAAACCCAAGTTATTTAGTATTCTTTGAAAATTCAAACATGCTCCCCATATTATCCAGGTAACTGTTTCTACATTCATGTAAACAGGCCATATTATTAGTTCCATCTTGCAAAGTCATGGGGGAACCTATGGATTGAAATAGAGTAGCTTTTCTTTGAAACTATTTTTTTTCCCAGATATGCTAGTCTGTAATTCTTGTCACCCTTACTCAACACAGACAGTTGTGGGGACTATGGAAGACAAGGGCTAGAGGAAAATGTTAACTGGATTTGGAGAGACCAACTTCCCCAAGAGAAACCTAGAAACCATCTCAATCTTATATGCAGGGTTACTGTGAGGACCAAATGAGTACAGAAGAAAGTCACGTACAATGTCATGTTTCCCTGGGAAGAAGGATGGGATAAAAATGTACTACATAAATAATTTGGGTTAGACTATACAGCTTGCTTAATATATACACCACATGGTGTGTATATTCTCATAACTTCTGGAGTCATTAGTCACAAGGAGAAAACACTTGGTTTGAACTCATGATGGAAAATTAATTTTTGCTGATGTAATTTATTGCTATAATATATATTGACAACTGCTAGGGAGTTGATGGTTTTTATTGTTCTTATACCTTTGTGTCACCCCTGACTCTTGTGATGGTCTATGAGTCTAAAAAAAGACTAATCTGACTCCTGGAAATTACTGAAAGTAGACTAGACCAGAGTTTCTCCACTTCTGCAACTTTAAGATGTGTGGACTTCAAGCTTTCGGAGCATTCCACCTGCGGAATTGTAGGAGTTGCAGTCCATACATCTTAATGTTACTTAAGTGCAGAAACAGTAGATTAGATGAATTCTTTGAAGGCCATTAATATGGCATTTTCACCATTTGATCCTGCTGCAATTATAAACCTATATATTCTCATTCATTCATTCAACTCAAGAATGGCAAACATACCTAATACTCCTGTATTCTATTTTCTCCACAACAACAACTCTGTGAAGTGGATAGGACTGAGAGACTGTCTGAAGTCACACAACTGGCTTCCATGCCTGAAGTGGGTTTAGAGCTCACAGTCTCCTGGTTTCTAGAATAGCACCTTAATAGCTAAACCAAAATTCCTCTACTAGTTCACAAGATTTGGGCAATGCAAATTCAGAAAAGCCAAACTGAATTCTCAATAGCTTCCATTGAGCTTTATATTTACATGCCTAGGTAACAAATTTCAAATCAGATTAAGACTGAGACACATCACATTATGCTCATTAAGGCAACCCAAGATAATCAGAGAAAGGATGCTTTCTCTGCTTTTATCCCACTCCCCAACTTTGTATTTTCTCAGATGCAAGTAAATGGCTATTCTTCTTTTTTATGAGAAACCCTAACTAAAGACACAGTGTATGAAAAGCAAAATCTGTTTTTTGTGCATTTCAAAGTGATTAATTTATTACAATTACATCACACTATAACCCAATTAACTCTCAGCAATTCACATAAACATATATAAAAATTTAAAGATAAGTTGGTTGCAGAAGGTGCACAGGAAGAGAGCCAATCAAATTTCAAATGGAAGCTGTTCCAAGGGGCTGGTACTATTACTGAGGGGCAAAGCCTCCTGACTTTCAGCTCTTGGGAGTGGGAACCATAAACTCCTTCTCATTAAAAGATCATGGAAGTGCCAATTTTATTAGAGAATGCAATTCTGACAGGAACCTGATGCCAAGCTACTGAGGGCTTTATAGTTAAAACCAACATTTTACATTGCACCCAGAAGCTTCTTGGTGACCAGTGCAGGTGTAACGTGATCCAACACCAGGTGTTAGTGAGCTCATGGACCACTGTATTCTGGACCACCGGTTCAGAAGCTTCTAAGCAGTTCTGAAAAACACCCCCATGTTACAGTTCAACATGAGGTACTGCAAGTTTTTTTCCTCTCCTGATAGCACTGCAACTGGCACACCAGCCAAGGCTAGGCCAAGGTCATAGGCCATGGCATCTCCTTACTATTGAGCAGAAACTGCATATCCATGAGGACCCTTAGTCATGGACCTGCTCCTTCAGGGATAGTAGCTTTCCATCTAGAGATAATTTTGGAGCAGACAGAGACCTCTTGCTTGGGTTCAAGTTCAGCTTGTTCTCTCCCATCCAGAAAAGTGAAGTGGCTTTCAATAAAAGAGATACTTTAGCAGAGTTAACTCCAGCCTCTAGTGTCAAGGCAACATAGAATTAATGAACACTCACAGTTGACTTTTATACAGTAATATTTTGGGAAATATCTTAGCATCTATTTTTGACGAAGGAAAATCTCTTGTGATAATATGAATATAATATGAAAGGTACCTCTGGGGCAAGGTATTCTGGTGTGCCACAGAAAGTCTTCATTGTTGCTCCATCCTTGATCCCTTCTTTACATAACCCAAAGTCTGTTATTTTTATGTGTCCATCTTTATCCAGCATCAAGTTTTCCAACTTAAATAAAAACATATAAAAAGTTAGACACGAAAATCTTCAACATATTTGTAAAAGAATCTTTAATATGTTTGTAGAAGTATCCTAAAATGATGTTTTTTGAAAGAACTGCTACAAATCTTACACTTACACTTTAAGTGTTTATTACTGTAACACTTATGTTCCTCCATTTCCAATGATTCTGAGCAGCCTTCTGTATTAAACCAAAATCAATAAATATGACTATCACTTATCAGTCTAATATGCCGTGTGTGTGTGTTGTTGTTGTTGTTGTTTTTGCATGAGCCTTGAGTTGGGGTTGACTCCTGATGACTGCCTGGACAAGTCCCTGAAGTTTTCTTGGCAAGAATTCAGAAGTTGTTGCTATTGACTGCTTCCTAGGGCTGAGTGTGTGTGACTGGCCCAAGGTCACCCAGATGGCTTTATGCTTTTTATAAAATGGGCAAATATGTAAATGTTTTAAGTAAATAAATAAATGTTGCAGATATGGGATTTGGAGATTAGAAGAATAGTGTAGAAGTCTGTCAAGAAATTAAGAATGGATGGAGAATTTTCTGAATTATACTATAGAGGACTAATTACCCAAGGCATCGGCTATCCATGCTTACATCCCCTGCTTCAAAGCTGCTGAAACAGAGAATCAGGACTGGATTATTTCTTTCAGCATGATGAATAATGGAGATTGGAGAGTAACCCTTTGCTATATATTTTTTCTCCCAGAATAAACAAATCCTCATGCAAATAGTAGTTATTTAAGATGTGGAAAACAGGGAGAATGATAAGGGAAATAACATAGAGGGACAAGTATTTCAATTATATCATTCTGTACATGTGGGGAGTGGGAGAGGAATGAAATGTCAAATAATTTCCATTGTCTCACCTATATTTTGTATATAGCAACCCAGGCATATATTCTGGGAAATAGTGTTTTATAAAGTATTGATCCATTGGGAAACAGTCATGGAAAAAAAATATCTTTAGGAGAATATAACTACCCTAATTCTAACTGTCCAGCGTCACTGGGAGTCAGGCAGCACCAAAATTTAGTAAGTAATAATGATGATTATATATGTTACCATATATTGCATACAATTAGAAGAGGATTCCTTCTTCCTTTCAAATATGGAGGACTTATTTTTTGAAAGATAATGCATGCTAGTTTGACTTTTTATATACATTACTTCTATACTGTCTTTTTTTTATAAAAGAACTTATAATTTTAACAATTCAATAGCTAGCATAATAAAACATTAAACAAACTGCCAAAAAGTGTAAATCTTTGGTGGTATATAAGAGACAATAAACATGTATAAATAACAAATAAAAATACTGTAAACACTTAAGACCCAATTAAAATAATTTAAAAGTATTTAGTTAAATTACACATTTTACTTTGATATCACTTAAACATGATAAAATTTGCTTTATAATAGAGTAGGGGATATTTTCTTAAAATTAATATGATCTCATTAGCTGGGAACATATGAATAGGACTTTCATATTGCTGCAAAAATCTGAGCCATCTATATAAAAAATGGAAAATCAGGGCTAGATGAATATTCAAACTCAATATTATTACAATGTACTCTATAACCATGAAAAGTTTAAAGACCTCAAAAGTACAGGCCATCAAACCTCTTCAGCTTACTTAAGTGAAGTTTTACTACTAATTGGGGCAATTTCTTCTATAATATTCTGTTAATTAACTTCTGTTGGTTCAGAACAGCTATTTTTCTTATTCACAAAAGTAACCAAATGGTAGCTAAGCACTCAGACTGGGATTACTGGTCCATCCAATCACTTTCACTTACTTCAGTTTCCTTTACGTTCCATTCCAGTCCAATTTAATACATTGTTTAAAAGTGTAAGTGCTCTGTAACTGACCAACATGCAGAACATGATGGTTATGCTGAGCTCTATAAGGATTAAAAAACTGACAATATATCCTAGCAGAGTTTCAATAGATAGCAACACTTGATCAACCTTAACATAACTCAGAGGCTAAAGAGGACCTGGTTAGTATTGGGATGGGAGATCTCCAGGGAATTCTTGAGCTGCAGACTAGATTGGGAAATTAAAGAAAAAAATTCTAGGAGAAGCCAATGGCCAATTATCTCTGTACTATCAACAAAACCTTTTATCAATGCCTTCATTTAACCCTCAGGCACCAGGCTCAACTCAAAGGAGTCTTTACCTTTAACCATGGCTGCCTATTCAGACTGGCCACAGCTCTTCAGAGTTTTGAATAGAGAAATGCTCCTTCTATCAGTTTTTACCTGAATTTATTAGGCTTAATATAGAACAGCACTTTATAATAGGAGAGGAGCCGCAAGCGATATTAGAAATGTGATCAATGAGTCATCCAATACAATCAACTGATGAGGCCAAATTTAAAAGTTCAGAGCGCTTTGATTTTTTTTATTCTGAAGATGATTTTCAGTTTAGCTTCTTTAAAATGTTGATGTTTTGTACTGAGACTGTATTGTACAAATGAAGACCTCCAAGATCCGTTCCAGCTCTGTTATGCTGTATTCTGCAAATGTATTTAAATGTTGATTTTGTATTGGTTTTCAATGCAAACTGAAAAAGAACATACTAAAGAGGTATTTCTACAACTGAATGGGATTTTTGACATGTGAGGAGAGGAGCGCTGTCAGAGACGGGGAATCATTGATCAAACTAGTATTTTTTCACAGATTTAGCACTGCTCCACCTCCAATCTACATACCTTTAAGTCTCTATATACCACATTTTTCTCTGAATGTAGGTAGTCCAACGCCGATACAATTTCAGCTCCATAAAACCGGGCACGATCTTCAGAAAAAACGCGTTCTCGTGATAGATGGAAAAATAGCTGGAAAGACAAATAATTACATATGAAAAGTAATTTATGCAATGTCTATAAAGGGAAGTCAGTGAAAATAATTAACATGCATTGCTTATTTCATGTTTCCACTTGGCACATTTCCTTCTGGTTTTGTTAAGTCTTGTGTTTGTTAAGTGTTCTATGTGCTATAATAGAGCAGGGGTGAAATGCTCCCAGTTCAGACTGGATCGCCCGATCTGGTAGCAATGGCGGCGGGTGGTTCGGAGAACTGGTAGCAAAAATCCCTGCGCCCCCCCGCCACCATGCACAGCTGAGCCGCACGATCATCAGAGGCTTTTTTTTTTTTACTTTTAAAAGCATTTTTTCTATAACCTCTTCCGATGAAAAAATGCTTTTAAAAGTTAAAAAAAAAAAGCCTCTGATGATCAGCTGGGATAATCAGAGGCTTTTCAAAGCATTTTTTTCTGCAACCTCTTGGCCAAAGAGGTGGTAAAAAAATGTTTTGAAAAGTCTCTGACGATCCCAGCTGAGTTCCCCGATCGGCAGAAAGGCATTTTTTAAAGAGCCTCTCTGACGATCCCAGCTGAGTTCCCTGATCAGCAGAAAGGCTTTTCAAAGCACTAGAAAAAATGCTTTGAAAAGTTAAAAAAAAAAAAAAAAAAGTTGGCCACGCCCACCCAGTCACATTACCCTCCCCCCACCAAGCCACGCCCACAGAACCGGTAGTAACAAATTTTACATTTCACCCCTATAATAGAGTCTGTTTAGTCCAGTGGTTAAGGCCCCTAGCTAGAAACTGGGAGACTGTGAGTTCTAATCCTGCATTAGGCATGAAAGCCGTCAAGAGTGACTTTGGGCCAGTCACCCTCTTTGAGCCCAACCACTTCCAGAAAGTAGGAAGAAAAATGAGTGCTAGATATGTTCAACAACACCCTGAGTTATTTGTCAAAATAATAAAGGCGGGATATAAATAAATAAATTTAAGACAGAAATGCCAAGGAGCAGAACTGCCTCCTTATACATACAAAGCTTCTGCTCTATCATTAATCAAAGGCCTGATCTTTGCAAGTTTTTTTTAAAAAAGTTAATAGACAAACTGAGAGGTTTTCCAACCATTAAAATGACATCACTTAACAGCATTTGATTTTGAGGAACATGATCCTTACCTCCCCTCCATTAGCATATTCCATAACAAAACACAAACGGTCATGCGTCTGAAAGGAATATTTCAATGCCTATAAAAAAGTAGACAAAAATCTTAATTTTACATCATCTGTTATGCTTTATAACTAACCAAGAGATTACTGGAGTTGGACCTGTGCCCTGAAACTTCACAAATCGCATCTGCTGTAACAGGAAATGATGAATCCCTCTCTACTGAATGAACCCCTGCCCCTTTCTAAAGTGAACACTTTTAGTATGCACTATGAATATTCTTGTTTTAATTGCAAATTTCCTCTTTCTTTTCTCTTGCTTTTTATACATATTTCTCTACGGCACGGTCTTTTAGACTGTACTGAGCAATACAGTGCAATACAATGCCAAACTGAGATAGCAAAATTTGTGGAAGAGTTTGCAATGCAAGAAGAACAGTGTCAACGAGGAGTGTTGTTTATATTGGAATGAAACAACTTTAACAATATTCAATAATGTTCAATATTCTCCCTAATTTAATTTTTCCCTCTGATGATTGTTACATGCATGTTATTGAATAATGGAATGATGGTAGCAATTGTAATAAAAGTAAAGTGTATAATGAATGAAAAACAAAATAAAGTAGACATTACTTTATTTAGCTTGGACATTTCTTACAATTCAGTAACGACATTCAGCTAAGCTCGAGAAGTGAAGAGAAGATAGATACAAGAAAGATGCTGGAGTATTTCACAGAGACAGCCAATACTGAAGATTATGCCCAATTCTGTTTCCAAAATTGTGCACCAAGAAGACATCCTAACTATAATTTTTATTATTTATTTATTCACATTTATATAAAAGTTATTGATTTTTTAATTAATATGAATGTGCTTTTAATTATTTTTGTTGTATGATTCTGAATTTTTTGTACTTTTCTATGAGCAGTGAGTCGCTCAGAGTTATGTGTGTGAGACTGGGGGTTATATAAATTGAGCAAATAAATAAACAAATGAAAGAGCTCTACTATATCTGATCTAAAGCTCCATCTAGCAAGTGATTTCCCTTTCACTAATGTTTTGCTCCCAGCAACCAGAAATGCATTGCTTCTGAATGGGAAGCCCCCAAGTGGTGATGCCTCCACTCATCATGAAGATTTTTGCAGCGCAAGGAGTGCCAGCTTGGTTTGACATGCTCTCTATTTCGTTTTGCTTGGGCTGCAGCCCAGAAGTTACAGCTGGGGTTTCAGAGCCAGAGAAGGAGTCACAACGTTGGCCTTAGATAAAAATAAACATATCCATAAATAATAATGGATTGTATAAGTCACCATTTTCTGGATCCAGAACAAGAACTCCCCCCCCCCAAGCTCTGGCAAGTCCTGCTGAAGATCCATTAGCTGATCATGAATCACCTGGTTCTCTTAATGAAAGAATGATAAAATGACTTTATGTTACAAAAGTTAAAGAAGTCAAAAGTACCGCTTATCCAAACTTTTCACTTATTTATTTACTTTGCTTTCTCTGCTTCTCAATTCCTATTTGCTCTGAGTGACGTGCTGAAGTAACAGAACACAAGATTCAAACCAAACTAAGACAAATATATGTGTTAATCTGATGTGCAGGAGTAATAACAAACTTTTTAGATTCAAACGCTCTCTTGAAGAATCATGTTTTCACTGGTTTTTGGAAGAAAACTAAGGAGGAGGTGATCCAAATGTCTAGGGCCACATGTTTCACAAGAGGGAGGTATGATTACATGACTGACCTTCCAAGCAGCTGAGCAACCTGGGTTACCATATGCTGAACCAGCTGAAGGTTCTGCGTAGTCTTCAAGGACAGCCCTATAAGCAGTGCATTGCACTAGTGCATACACTGGATGGCAAAAGAGTCTGAGTGAGCTGGGAAGACAAGAAAGGTGACCTTTCCCTATAACTAGGATGAGTTCTGCAACAATATTTGCCAGGTGATCAAGCACAACTACAAGATTGGCTTTCAGACCTAAAGAGACCAGTGAGTAATTAAGGACTTTTGAAATGAAAAAGGATAGGCAGAAGATGATTGTTTTCAAAGTAGACTAGCCTCAATCAAAACTGGATTTTAAAAAACAAGCATGTTTTAGAATACCCTACTAGAAGTGTTTTCTAAATAAATAACACTAGACAAATTTTGGTATCTCTGAAAAATCGCTTACATGGTATTTGGGTTGATTGTGAGCATCCTGCTATTTTCCGCAGAAGGCTGGAAAGCAAATGTGTGCGTAAGGAACTGCATGCCTGGAAGAGTATGAAGATTACAAGATATGATGTTGCCTACCAACTTGTTTGGATTCAAAAAGGGTTGGACTAATTCACGGAAGTCATAGGGACCAATAGCTATTAGACTTGATGGCTGGTTGCCTCCCTCTGAAGGCCATCTGCTGGGAGAAATATGGGCGTCCTTGTGCAGTTGGTTTGCCACTGTGAGAATGCTGGACTTGATGGATCACAGGTCCAACCCACCAGGGCACTGCTTATGTTATGTTCTAAAGTTTTGCCAAGTTACACATTTTATAAGCTTAATTTCAAGGCTGTAGTAAAAACAAATTGTCTCCGATACTAGAAATACTATTCAATCATCATGATGAGCAGGCACTAATTACTTTATCTAACATTTTCCAGGTTCTAGAACTACCAAGTCTCAATCTGTACCTCTTTGGATGGAAAAAAAAATGGTGTGTGCACGCACCTGTGTCTGTGCATGCACGTCGAGTGAAGTTCTTTCCCTAACAATTGGCATAATAAAGCACTATTTGCTTGCAAATTGACTCTAAATTGTACTGCATAAACTGGATTAGGTTGCTTATCATATATTCCATCCAATTTGGAGAAATATATGCCTCTGAAATCTGCTTTTGTTAGTGAGAACAAACACAGAGGCAACCATCTTTTCTCTTTCATAAGAGACTTTAAGAAAATTACAGAAAGAATGCTTACTGTTAAAAATGGATGCCTAGAATTCTGCAAAACCCGGTTTTCTGTCAGAGTATGTGCCACTTCATCCTGCAGGACAACCCAAATAGTAAAGAATTATGTGACAATTCAATTTTACTTATTAAAAACTACTTTTGACAGAAGAATAAATAAAACAGCCTTTCTAAATATCCTAGAAAACGAAGCAGAGCATTTAAAAGCCACTTTATATAATACAGGTAAGAAAAATGTGGAATCTTTCCAGACTGCATCTCGGAAAATCATCAATTTGGAAAGGGCCATTTAGGCCCCGGAGTCCAATCTTCTGCTCAGCTCAGAAACCCAAATTCAAGCATCTCTGCCAGATGGCTCTCTATCCTCCATGTGAATACATCCAGGGAAGGAGACTCAATCACTCTCAGAATAACTGGCACCACTGCTGAAGGTTACTGCTACTGTCAGAATACATTTTTTGTGCCAAGGTAAAGGTAAAAGTTCCCCTCGCACATATGTGCTAGTCGTCCCCGATTCTAGGGAGCAGTGCTCATCTCCATTTCTAAGACGAAGACCCAGTGAAGAAGTTTCCGTGGTTATGTGGCCGGCATGACTAAATGCTGAAGGTGCACGGAATACTGTTACCTTCCCACCAAAGCTGGTCCCTATTTTTCTACTTGCATTTTTTACGTGCTTTCGAACTGCTAGATTTGCAGAAGCTGGGACAAGTAATGGGAGCTCACCCCATTATGCGGCACTAATGATTTGAACCGCTGAACTGCCAACCTTTTGATCGACAAACTCAGCATCTTAGCCACTGAGCCACCACTCAGTGCCTTAAGTAACTTAAAACTATTATTCTATGTTTTGCACTCTGAAGTGTTGAAGGTCATGAACTCTGCAACATCTTGTCAGAAAATGGAAAACTAGTATTTATGCCCTGATCTCAGACTATTCAGACCTTTTAATCTCTCTTTCCTAGACTCTGTTCCTAGTATCCTGATCATCTTTATAATTGTTCCCTTAACCTTTTTTCCAGTTTGTCTGAATCCCTAAAGTGTGGTGCCAGAACTAGAGAGAATACTCCAGGGGTAGGAACTGACCAGTACAGAATAAAGTGAAATTATGATTTCCCATTGTTTAGAAACTATAGCTCTGTTGATGTACTTTAATACCTCATTTGTTTTTTGTAGCCGCATCTTGTGGCTGTTTCACACTCAGTTGCACTCAACTACGACTACAGATTTCAAATATTTCAAAATTAATATTGCTAAGCCAGATGCCCTGCATTCTGTTCTTCTGCCTCTATTTCCTGTTTTCTAAGTAAGGAAACTTGCATTTGCTTCTATCAAATGTCTATGGAGATTCTATCTTGCTTCTATCAAGTTTTATTTTATGAGCTTGTGCCCAATTCTGTAAGATCCTTTGAATTTTATTTCTGCCTTCTAAAGCATCAGCTGCTATTCCATAAATCAGATAAGGATTCCTTCCCCCTCTTCATCCAAATGATCAATAAAATGCTGTAAGAGTGCTGGACGAAGGCTGAATTAGTGCAGTTCACTTGATATTTCAGCTGCACAGCTGATGAGAACCCCGGGTAGTATGATGTTTGAAATAGCTATGTATCCACTTAACTGTCACGTCATTTAGCTTACACTTAGCCTGCACTAGCTCGCTGGTCAGTATATTATGCTTTGTCAGATTCTTTGTTGAAATCAAGATACCATACATCTCCTGCCATTCCTTGTCATTGACTCAGCTGGCTAGGATTGAAGGGAGCTGGAATTCAATGCCTGGAAGGGCACACATTCACCATTATATAATTAATTTGTATTTTAAGGACACATCTTTAACCCAGGTGATATTGGCCAATTTCAGCCAAAATGAAACAACTATGGAAACACCCTGACATCAGGAAGTTTCTTCAAAAAAAGATTATGATAAATCAAATTTTGTCTGTCTGTCTCTATTGATTTAGGCACCATGGCTGAGTTTTCAATTAGATTTGATAACCACAGATCAATTCAGATTGAACAAACTATAGTTGTCTAACTCACATATAATGCCAATCCATAAATAATAGGTTACAAACAACTGCAGATATCATCTAGAACCAGAACCAAAACAACTACACTGACTTAATTTTGTGTATGAAGTTTGCTCAAATTGACAATTTCAAGTTTTATCAATTGACTGACTTCAGTTACACTCTGTTCTGCAACATGTTTTCAAAGAACAGAACAGATTCCCACATCCCAATGTTATTCCCTGATTCTTTTAATTGCCCGATATAATTACACAAAACATAGTTGGTCTAACTCTGATATTAAACTGTGAAGGAAGGAATTCATGAGGGAGAAGGAGAACGAGAAGCTGAGGCTTGTACAGCTAGTACTAATCTATGGCTTGATGTCATATTAAGGGGGGGAATGATCTCAATTCTCTGAGAATTTAATTCATAAATGAGATGAAATGCATCTTGAGGTTCAAAAACTTCAAGTTTGAAAAAAAGGAAACAGTGCTGACATATTCAGCATCCCTACTGTTCTAGAAATCGGAAGGGGTAAACCATGACATCCTTACCTTTGCAACAATTACTTCCTTCTTCAAAATTTTCATGGCATAATAGCGTCCAGTTGCTTTCTCTTTCACCAGAATGACCTTTCCAAAAGTACCTTTTCCCAAGAGCTTAAGATACTCAAATTCATTCATAGTCTGTGGAAGACAGGTTTAAAAAGTTATAGGCCCATTAAAAAGTAAATGAAGGAAAATAACTGACAACTTAGACAGATCAACCAGTTCTCCTATCACATGAATCCAGGGTTTTCAAAAGAAGGATAAATCACAGTGGCTGAGTTTGCACAATATGCTAAAAACCAAAAATAAACTGAATAAATTATGGCTTAAAAAGATGAATGAACCCAGATACTCTAGGCATTTATATAGAGATGTAAAGAAATACCTTACTAACTGTATTCCAGTATTATCTGACTGAACAACTGTTTCAATGTATGTCACTATCTAAGGCAAAGTTTGTCAACTTCAGCAATTTTAAGGTATGTGGACTTTTGACTCCCAGAATGCTGCTGGCTGGGGAATTCTGGGAGTTGAAGTTCATACAGCCTGAATTTGCTGAGTTTGAGAGACATTGACCTAAGTAAATGAATTAAACTTTCCTATTTGCTACAGTAAATACAACAAATTTGTTGGACCATCTGCAACCAGCAACAGCTCCCCATCGCCTGGTGTGTTCTCACAGGGAGGGCCTATTCAGGGTGCCGTCGGCTAGACAGTGTTGACTGGCGACCCCTAGAGGCAGAGCTTTCTCTGTGGGTGCTCCCACCCTCTGGAACCAACTTCCTCTGGGGCTCTGGTTGGCCCCTGACCTCCGCACCTTCCACCGCGACTTAAAGACATAGTTGTTCAACCAGGACTGGGGGGGTTAACATGTATTTTAACACGTTTTATTGGATATTTTATTGTTGTGAGCCGCCCTGAGCCCTATGGAGATAGGGCGTCATATAAATAAAATAAAATAAATAAATAAATAAATAAAATAAATTTAGTACCCTGGATAAGCTACAGATTACAAGTTAACAATAGCAATAGCACTTACAATTATATACCACTCCATAGTGCTTTACAGCAGTTTTTGAGCAGTTTACAAAAGTCAACATATTGCCTCCAACTATCTTAAGTCCTCATTTTATTGACCTTGGAAGGATGGAAGGCTGAGTCAACCCTGAGCCAATCAGGATTGAAATACTATAGTCTAACCACTGTGCCATCGGGGTTCTTTAATTTATATTTAATTTATATTAAGCTATACCTGCCTTACAGTCTAAAATGCAGAAATGGTTAAGCATAATCCAATTTCCAGCCTTCTGGATATTTCCCTGCCTGTTGTAAAATTTTATTAGAAAAGCACTGTATCCAACTATATAATTTGCCCCTCACCTCTACAGGGGCTTGGCACTACCCCTCAGTAGTTTAACTCCTTTAACTTTTCAAAAAGAAACTCATCTAAAGTTATCCCAGGCATTCCTGCAGCAGTTTCTAAACCCCAATGAAAACAGCTATTGCTTAGGGATAGTAAATGCTGAAATCAAAATAACTTGAAGAACACAAAGCAACAAAAGATATTTTGTGGTCTCCCAATTTGATGGTCTTTAGATGCATTGAGACTACATGAGGATTTTGGAAACTGGCAGGTACCATATTGAAAAAGGCAGCTTATGACACCAAAAGGCATGTGGAATTCACATGAGTGTGTGTGACTGAGAAATAATACTTACTACTTTGTGTTTTGGTTTTGTCATTGAAATTTCCATTTCTTCAGCACCTGAATTATCACTGGGCGAACCAGATCGAAAATCCATGTTTTCTTCCTCCTGCTTCTTAAGGCTGTCTGCTACTGTTTGGATGGCTTTTGTCCATTCTTCCCTAAGAAAAAATAAACATTATTTCATTGTGATGCGTGATTTTGGAAAAGAGTAGGGGAAAATGCAAAGCTTACTTCCAAGCTTACTTTCCAAAAAAAATAATTGGGCTTCAATCGTGTTTGAAATGTTAGAAAACAGGAATAGGAATACTGTTAGAAACCACCATTTTCCTTCCTAAGATATTTTAAATTCTAGTCTGGAATTAAATGTGTTCTTCTGGTTATTATATAGGACAGTAGGATACCTGGTTGGCAAGAGGTGACAGAAATTTCAGTCCAACATACTTGAAGGCTATTTTTTGGGAGAGGTAGAAATACTAGCCTCTGTTGTGTATGCATCCAACGCACACTTTTATTAGTGATGCACAATTGCAAGCAGTTCCTTCTACAAGAGTTCTCTATTCCATCCCAACCCAGTCTGATAAAAGTGAATTTCATGGCAAATGAGACTGTAAAGCCCATAGCACCAAACCAATAAAAAAGGAAGCATTTGAGAAGATGGAGCTCTCTAATAATGCTGAACATTTACATCTGCTTTTGCAAGTTGTTTTTGTATTTAAGATTGAAGGAAACATACCGCTCCTCTGGAGTCTCCACATGAAATGTTCTTTCAATTACTGTGGTCCACTGGAGGCATCTGATGATGAATGTGTTTGGTTTAGGTCTCTCTGTCTTCATCAACTGGCACTCTAGCGCAGATTGAGGGAAGAAAGTCATGGTACGTAAGCAGGTTTAAATAATCATTTGTCTTTATTCTTATCCAGCAAACAGTTGTGATTAATCAGGCATAGAAATCTCTGTAAGTAGTTCTTCAAGAAAGAGACTAACAGAACGGATTAAAGCAGGACTTCACTTACACTGCCTTATGATATGGAAAGCCATCAGTACTTTCGCCTGGCCCCAAATCAAAACAATATGTTGTTTCCATTTCACTAAACGTATAAAAATTAAAGAGTATGAAAAAAACATTCCATATTTGACCATTTAATGTAATTAGACCATGTATAATTGACATATCATAGATTTTAGTTGTTATTTATTATTTTATACGAGAATTTTTAATTGTACATTTACTGAGTGTTTTTATTTGTTCTGGTCTCTGGTCTATGACTGTAATAAACTAAATTTGGTTTATTATGGCATAGGACCTGGGTATTTGCAGGACCGCCTTCTGCCGCCAATAGCCTCCCACCGACCAGTACGCGCCCACAGAGGGACTCCTCAGGGTGCCGTCAGCCAGGCAATGTCGGCTGGCGACCCCCAGTGGGAGGGCCTTCTCTGTGGCAGCTCCTGCCCTCTGGAACGATTTGCCCCCGGAGATACGAAGGATATCGGATCTCCGGGTCTTTCGCCGTTCCCTGAAAACTTTTCTTTTCCATCAAGCAGGGCTGGCGTGAACCCCCTCCCCCTTTTTTAGTCTTTTTAGTTTTTTAGTTTTAAATTGTCATGGGGTTTTAAATTGAACTGTTTTAAATTGGGCCAGTTATATAATTCTTTTAACAATTTTAAATTTTGTATCTGCATGTGTTTTAGCTCTGGCTGTTCACCGCCCTGAGTCCACTAGGAGAAGGGCGGTATACAAATTGAAATAAATAAATAAATAAATAAATAAATAAATAAATAAATAAATAAATAAATAAATAAATAAATAAATAAATAAATAAATTTGAATTGAATATTTCTGACCAAAATAAATAGCTTGCCAAATAGCCATCTTACTTTGTGAAAAGCACAACTGCCTTCATGTAACTTAAATCCTGCACCAAGAACTGATTTGAGCTCATTGGCATTTTTATACCGCACCTTTTACAGCTTTCCCAATTCACCCTTACTCTACTACAGGTAGTCCTTGAGTTACAAATAGTACCTGCGGGGCACGGAGAGGCCCAGGGAAAGAGAGTGCAGTATGTGTAAACTCAGGAAGGCCTAGGAACAGTGTGGTGTGCAAAAAGGCAGCAGGCGAAGGGGAGAATAACCACAGTGACTTGCGACTTTCCCTGCTGGCTTCTCCATTGATTTTGCTTATGAAAAGACAGCAGGGAAGATCACAAATGGCAACTGTGTGACTGTGGGATGCTGCAACCGCTGTAAGTGTGAGCTGGTTGCCAAGCACCTGTATGATGATGACATGACTCCGGGAATGCTGCAACAGCCAGAACCCAAAGGACTGGTTGCAAGGATCCCTTATTCAGCACATGGTTGATAAATGGATGGTCGGTGCCTGAGGACCAGAGGTTTCAGCAGATTCTGACCAGTTCTGGAGAACCTACTGGAGAACCAGTAGCGGAAATTTTGAGTAGTTTGGAGAACCAGTAGTAAAAATTCTGACTGGCCCTGCCCCCATCTATTCTCTGCCTCCCACGTCCCAGCTGATCAGGAGGAAATGGGGATTTTGCAGTAACCTTCCCCTGGATTGGGGAGGGAATGGAGATTTTACAGTATCCTTCCCCTGCCATGCCCACCAAGCCATGCCCACAGAACCGGTAGTAAAAAAATTTGAAACCCACCACTGCTGAGGACTACTTGTAATCAGATGAAGAGAATGCATCGAGAAAACAAACCATTTCACTGCATGGTTCATCTTCTAATACCATTCTGGTTTCACTCTTAAATGGTTGTATGAAGCTTAAGAGCTAAAAGAGCCTCTTTTAAATTTAAATGCCAAATGCCAAAGCAGACCTGCTTACTGAAGTCCAAGTGTTAATAATGGGGATATAAACATAGTCTACTCTCAAGAGAATGTAACACATTTCAGTTGTAATCATTAGATTTTTGGATGCTTTTGTGTTTATACTCTGGTATTATTAAGGCAATAACTCAAAGTTCATGCTTCCTTTTAAAACTAAAAGCTTCCAATTTGCACACTTACAATAAGATTAAGTATTCATCATCACTGGCTGAATTTCTTTCCTCTGCCTTCTCTTTCTCTCTTTCTTCGCTGCTGCATTTGAGGCCATATATTTATGCCTAATTTCCTGCTGAACTGTGAAGCCCCTCAAAAAGTACTTTGCTTTTTTCTAATGACATAAAGATTTAGTTTTTCATTCAAAGCACACCAAGGATACTCTGAATCCAACTGAAAGAATTCAAGTAGATTTAAAAAGAAAGAGTGCATTACATGACTAAAGAAAATAAGTTTTACCAAGAGAAGTGCAAGGAAATAACTGTTTATATCTGTGTTAATTCTGTGGTCATGGGTATCACTTTTTAAACTGATCCTGAATTCATTAAACAATTCTGCCAGAATAGATAACCTGGCATTATCCAGATCATTACGACTTCAATAAGCTTCAGCAACTATAAGAGTTGCATTCAAAAAGGTCATCAGGAAACTACCAGCTTGCCTACTGCTCATTCATGGCTGCCAGATCTAAAGAAGCTGCCTTTTACAAATTCTGTCCAGTAAGCTATTTATGGAAAAACTGATGGTTTGGCCAGAACAACCTGAAGTCCCAGGACATGATATGGTTGGAGTCACTTTAAGGCACCAAAGTGCAGCATGAAACTTTGAAAAGTGATTATGGTACCATATGAGTGTCAACTTGATGGCCTTCTCTGAGATAGAAGAAAGACAGAGAATATCTATCAGCTGCTGTCAAGGGGCTTATTTGTGCAGTTCATATATGTGCAAAAGAACAGCCTTGAGGCCAAAGGTCAAGGGGAAAGTCTCAACAAACCCTATCTCAAATGCAAAGAAAATAAAAAGGCTAAGCACAGAAGGGCAACTAGGAAGAATGAAGTAACAGAATACTAATTGCTGAATACTCAGCAGTGATCGAGGCACTTCAAAACATTGCCAATGTGGCAGAAGAACAGAAGCAGAGGAATATCTTACAGAAAGGAATGTGCGTTAGAAGATAGTTCTGTCATAATGCTCAGCTTTGGGACCTTCCTAAAAAAGTCAGTACTGAATAAGTCAAAGTCCCATAAATGTGATGCACAGAGACTATAAAGTGTGCATTTCCTATCCCTGAGCAAATGCTAAGCCAGACATATATGGAAACTTAAATGGAAACAAATGAATAAAGTATGTATAGGCAATCTGGTACCCTCAAAAAGATTTGGACTACATATCCTATAACCCTGAATCCGCCTGGCCAATGAGAAGAGACTAGAGGAGTTACAGACCAATACAATTCAAGGATATTAGATTAATTATTAACACAGGGGAAAGATGGCATGGCTTACCTAAGATGATGACATGAAACATTCACGCTCACACTTTTAATGGTTGTTGGGGTATCTGTGTATCACTATCATCCAAATTAAATCCAAATCCAAAGGATACAGGGACAGCACTTTTCTTATTGCCACACAACCAACACATCTAGTTGTAACTACAGTATATTCTCGGAAGGCTCAGTCTCCTCACAAGAAGGAAAAGGGGAAAAAAGAAGACCTGGACCTTCTGACTTGTAGGAATCCAATTCTTTATTAACACAATGGTAAAAATCTAAATTTATTACCAAATTCTAGTTGTTTTTGTTGCCTGCCTTGACCTGGATTTATGTTTCCCATAAGCAAGGATAAGCCTTAATATACCAACCAAGAGCTATGACCAGATGAATAATTAACTGGTGTGGGCCAAAATTATTCCTTCCCCCCACGGCAATTGTTGACCCCAACCTGACCCAATTGCAGTATTTTTTGAATAGTCTAACAAGAGAAGACTAGAAGAGGAAATGTCGTAAGAGAGTTAAAATTATTTTGACCTCTAATGTGACAAACTGTACTATTATTGCTGTATGCTACAAGCAGTGGAATAAGACCAATTAAAATCGACATGTTTCCTCTAAATCAGCACTCTCCCATTGATATTTGTTAAGCCTGCTGATCTAGCAATCTTTTAAAGTACACAACAAGATGAATAATAAGAGATTTGTCAGTTAATAACCACTATAATTCAAGAATGTCACAGAGAAATGTTTTGTTTAGTGAACAATATGCTGTCTAATTACCCTGCTCAATCATTACAGAGCACATCAAGAAGCAAAATTTATGTGGAAAAAAAATCCTGTAGAATACTTTAAAGAAAAATAATCATACTATATTTCACCAAAATTGCTTTTTGCATCATCATCCTCAATTCCATTAAGTTGCTTAGATTCATGGTTATTAATTAATTTATTATGGTATCAATTTATTTCCTCACTTCTAATGTATCAGACAAAGAAGAAAAAATAGAACAAGCCCACAAATTATTATTTAAAGAGCAAGGAGCTACATCTGATCTTAAAGCAGACAGAGTGATGACCAAACATAACCTCAGTGAATGTAGGTTAGGAAATGTGCCAAACACCCTTTTTCATATTTACAATAAACAGGTTTACAAATGTATTGAGCTGAAGAGAACTGCAGGAAAAGGAAGACCCACAGGAATAGCTTTGTACAATTTTCAAACGTTCTAAGGCAGGATCTGAAATATGTTCCCTTGGGTAGGACCAAGGCTGCAACTGGAAAACCATCACCTGATCTGCCATTGCTTAGCTGAACCTGCTAGGTGTTTTGCGTTTCCATGATTTTGTAGGGAAAGCAGCTTCAGGCTCCTGTGTCTAGATATCATCAAAACTGAACAGGAAAATTGGCTGGATGTAGAACAGAAAATACAAACAATATGATTTCTCTCCATAAAATGTAGCGCTAACATGGGAGACTTTTAATTTTCTATTTTATCAAGCTACTTAATAAAGTAAAAAGTCAAATTTAATTCTCATAAGCAATGGAAAAGCAGAATTTAATCACAGTGGCGAGATTGATATACGCACAATTTTGGAAAAAAATATCCCATCGGAGGAAGCAATTATAAAAAAGATTTTGGACTGTGCGGAAGCAGATAAATTGACTAAAAAATTAAAAGATAAAGATCAAACTCAAACATGTTTATCCTGGGAAAAATTATATACTTGGCTAGTGAAGAGAAAGCCACAACCCAATTGAAAAGAGGAAAGGTATTTACTGAGAAACCTATATTATACTAACAAAGTGAGGTCGGATAGACCTAATTGATGTATAAAGAGATATAAGTTGTTCTGTCTCCCTCGGAATATAATGTACTTGCAGATATGTTTGTTATTTGTTATGTTGTCTTGTATGTTATTTATATGGTGTGTTGTTATTTTTTGTTTTTTTTTAATGGAAAATGTAAATAAAGATTATTTTTTTAAAAAAAAAAGAAAAGCAGAATTTAAAAAGGGCTGGGAAACTGTTTAAAAAACAAAACTAAAACGTCTGACTCAGTGGTGAAATCCATTTTTTTTTACTACCAGTTCTGTGGGTGTGGCTTGATGGGCGTGGTATGGCTTGGTGGGCATGGCAGGGGATACTGCAAAATCTTCATTCCCACCCCACTCCAGGGGAAGGATACTGCAAAATCTCCATTCCCATCCCACTCCTGGGGCCAGCCAGAGGTGGTATTTGCCAGTTCTCCGAACTACTCAAAATTTCCGCTACCGGTTCTCCAGAACCTGTCTGAACCTGCTGGATTTCACCCCTGATCTGACCCCTATTGCCCCTCAAATCTTCTTCTTTGCAACTTTGTGGAGAAAAAAATAATACTAATTCAAATGTGGGAAAACAATACATACAATATCTGAAAATAAGACATAGATTTCTTCTTCCAGTATGCTATAATAAATCTTTCAGACAGTTCCTATGCATTAAAAATCACCATTCCTGAATCTTTCAAATACTTCAGTGCATGCCAATAAGATTGTATGTATCTTTAACTCACAATGACTGAACAGTAACCCAAAGTCATACAAACAATCCTATTGATTTCAATTCAAAACGTGGCAACAAGATTTAAGTGTAAGGAAAGAGCACTAACTTTCTAAGGAGTTAATGACATCACAAAAGATTTAGATGCTGAGTTTTGAGAAGGGGAAAGAGATCTGCTGGAAAATATTCTAGTCTAGTCTATGCATGATTCTTTCCCCATGGAAAACCAAGGATGCAACAGAAACAATTAGTCAATCACTAAGCTAAGCTGGGTCTGACCTGGTTATGGGAGACTACCAAGAAATTTGAGCCTGTTGGTTAGGCAAGGAAATAAAACTAAAAGTCCTGAAAGAGGATAGCAACAAACAACTTCCCTAGTGCTGCTAAAAATAGATAAAACCATTAAGTCATTAGGAGTACAGTACTGGAAGTTGAATTTAAAGCACATTTACTTCTTCAGAGATACTACAACATTCCAAAAATTTGCCTTGAGAGGAAAAAAACAGCAATCCATTCCTGAATCTTGCACAGACCTAAAATGTGCAGAATTTTGACTGACCCGTGTAAAAGCAACAATAAGAGAGATAGGCCTCAGGTAGTGCACAAAACGCAAGCAGAGGTAGAAGATGATCAGGAAATATTTTGCCAAAAGATTATGTGAGTAGATTGATATTTAGGAGGAACCCTGACAAGCTTCATGCAACAATTTGCCAGAAAATACACAATGCAAACCTGTGTTTTAGAAGGGGTGAACAGGTAGAGGCAAAGGAGTTGTGGGTTTTTTTCCTGTTGTTTCCAGCAGATCAACTAGACATTTTTGACAACAATACACCAAGAATAAAACAAAATAAGGCAAAGTCTGCACTAAATCATAACCTTTATAGACCAAGACTGAGACAGCGTTATTGTTATGAACCCTGTATAATGGCCTAATGAGATATATGAACCCAGAAATGATGGCTTATTAAATGAACCCAAATTAAGCAAACAATAGCGAACAAGTGAACCCTATCTTAATTTAGATGAAGAGATAACACTCCAAAGATATTTCACAATTAGCTTCAGCCAGAAGACCTTGTAATTTAAGTGAAAAGCAGTGACATTTCTACAAGGCAGGTATCTACTTTATATTATGTTTAAAAGCTCCAGAAACTAATCATGTTGGGTCTTGAATGGGGAAATTCCCAGATCAGAATTCTAACTAAATCACAGCTGGGAGCTGTATGGTGCAATAATATTTAACATGGCTGGGGTGCTTGAAGGCACCATGGTTCATGGTGCATGACCTGATGTACATATATAAAGTATAAATGCCTTGGATCTTCAAGGAGGGATGGAACAATTTTCTGAAACAATAAAAGACAAGTTCCAATATTCCTATGTTGCCTATGAATGTCAAATGCTTATACCTAGATGTGGAAAAAATACATATTCTCAGATGTATTTTTCTCATCTTTGTAGTACCTGCATTTATAAACCTGCATCACACACACAACCAATTCCTCATTTTTCAAAAGAGAACTAAATCAGATGAAAATATTATTAATTCCTATTTGTGATCAACTGTTCCTTCTTCCCCAAATACATTTCTTCACCAAAATAAGGAAGTTCAAGTGTGTTTTAAAAGTCTGTTGTTAGGAGAACTCTAAACTCCAATTCATTCATAGTGGCTGGGTCTTTGAAATATAACTAGGTGGTGAACAGTGTTTCTGACATAAACAGATACCAGTGCATTCAGATGCAAATTGCCATTATGTGGTTGAGAGGCACCCTAAATTACCCTAGTATCTTCCTAGAATGTCAAAATATTTACTCTACCCCAAGCACTTAAAACAAGAAAAGAGTCAGATTTCACATGACTGTGATGGAAGTGTCAAACACCTTTTTCTGCCTTTGTTGGCATCACCCCACAGACTGATAAATGTCAAGAAAAGAACCTTCCATCCATCTCCTTTTATCTGTAAATGACTTTCTAGGAAACTGAGGGAAAGGATAGCTGAAATACTAAGAGAAAGAACATGAAGGACAAATACATAACTGAATTTCACTACTTGCTATGATGCTTCAGAAACATCACTTTTCCTATAAGAAGTAGGTTGCCTATGGCTATGTTGCAAGCATAAACAAGAGGTGAGATAAAATATAGCAAAAAATAAAAGGGAGTGAAGGGGAATGCAAGGGAGTTTTGTGTTAATAAAAATATGTAATACCCATTTTGTTAAATAGTTTGCACATTTCTCTCTGTTTCATTTTCTTTTTAAGTTATGGTCATCAATAGACTAAAAATTATTGCCACACAGTTCTGAAGCTGAATTGCTTAGGTATTGCTAGGTTTGTTTCTTTAAAGGTATTATATTTTTTTACACAGGGCTTTAGAGCAGATCAGATGCTAGTAGATCCTGCAACGTGCTTCTGTTCAGGATTTTGAATGGATACGCAATCCATTTTGCTAGATTTACCTTCCCTCTTCCCAGACAGAATTTTTTCCTGAGCCTAATAAAACAGATTCCCCTATTAAGGACTGCTTTGAGGGTTTCTCCCTTGTTTCTTCTATTTTTTGCTTATTTCTACATTCCCCCCTCCCCCGCAACTCCCAAACTTGCTAAACTTTCCTCTTAAGCAGAAAGGGTCATTTTCATTTAAAAAATGACTATAAAAATAATGATTAGTATATATAGGGTAACTGAGTCATGATTCAGCTACTAAATGTTACATGAAAAGAAAAAAGCTCCTGCCCCCCCCCCGCCCTCCCCCCATTTATCTTGGAAGTGAAGGGTATGTTCTTTTATTCACAAAAGAGAGGTAGAGCAGAGCTTGTATATCAATACAAGTAAAGACTTCCAAAACTGCATGTGGATTCCCTGGATGGAAAGTCTGGATTCCACACATATTTTAGTAAAACTTTTAACCCTCTATGAGAGAGGAATGATGGTAGCAGCTCAACCAACACATCCCTTATATTTTCTTTCCTTCTCTTTCTACCTCTTCCCTCCTCTCTCCTCCTCTCCTCTCCTTTCCTCCTCTCCCCTCCGCTCCCCTCCATCTTTTCTTTCTTTGGCTGTTTCTGGTGGAAGGAAGGAAGAAGAATAAGTATGTGTATGTACGTGTATGTTTTGTATGAGAATATTTATGTGCACATGCTTTTATAAATTGGTTAGTTTCTTTTAAAGGGGAATTAATTTTAATCAATACTAATTGTTTCCCAACTATTAATTTAGGGGGGGTTTCCTTTCTTTTGGAGTATGGTTTGGCCATGAACATATACACATATAATAAGTATGTCGTACAGTGGTAGTATTCAGCGAGTTCGGATCGGTTCAGGCAAACCGGTAGTGGTGACCTCCGCCCACCTGCCTCAGTGCTATGCCATCCTATTTAGCCACGTTTTCTAAGCCGCGCACATGAATACAAGCCACACGCACAAGCAAAGCACATGTGCTGAAGGCCGTGCACATGCACGGAAGGTGTGTGCACGAGCTAACACGCACACTCACATTTTTGGTGCACGGCAAACCGGTGGTACACTTATGTGAAACCCGCCTCTGGTCGTATATACACGTTAGCAGAAAAATGACTTTTAAGTAGCTAAATCATTTTCAAAATTTGTTACAATTTACAATTTGTTAGGGACAGATCTTGAAGCCTGAATCTTGTGAAATACTTACTAGCCACTGAAAAATTATTTAAGGGGGATTCTCGCTGGTCGACATCTTGAGGTCGCTCTTTATAGCCAATAAATGTTCCATCATTCTTCAACAGAAAGTATCTTGGCCTCCATGTTTTAATGTACTCTCCTGAAATGTAGAAAAGAAGAACCAGAATTAAGAATGATTCATAAGTTTGGGATATTTCCTTCATACCAATGTTACTGCTACAGGATATATTTAAAAAAATGACTAAATGCGCTATATTTCAGAAAGCTGACTTCAGATTTTATTTTTTAAGAACTCACTTTTGCCCTTTATTTTGATCATTTAACTTTTATTATACAAATGGTACCACTTAATACACGTTTTGATTGCAGAAATCCTTTTTAATACTTGTTTCTCCCCTCCCCCACCTTTTGTTCAATCAGGTCTGATTCTCAGAGACTGCCTGGACAAATTCCTACAGCTTTCTTGGCAAGATTTTTCAAAAGTGGTTTGCCATTGCAGCATTCCAAAAGCTGAGAGAAAGTGGCTGGCCCAAGATGGGACTAGAACTCTTAGTCTCCTAGTATCTAGCCTGATTATTTAGTCAGCCAAATGTTCAGATTGGATTTGGCATTTTTATCCAGCTATCAGTCCTTCCCAAGCATCTAGGATAGGCAGATGTTGATGTTTGATGGTGTTAGAGGTATCACTGCCAGATGTAAGCTGTTCTGAGCAAAACTGCCTTTTGCAATTGGCTTATGGTGAATTTGTCAATGCTGATGGTGTTCCAATTGTTTTGGAATTGTACCCAACATGCCTATTATTATTGGTGTTTGCTTTCTTTTGCCACTGTGGTTCTATTTCTATTTGCAGGTCTTTGTATTTTTGTTATCTTCTCTAGTTTTTTCTCTTCTATCATGTTTCCCTGAAAATACAACCTATTCAAAAAGTAAGACCTAGCCCGACTTTTTTTGGTGGGGAGGTAGGCCTAATGTAAGCCCTACCCCAAAAATAAGCCCTATTGAAGTGGGTGGGTGTGGCCAGCACAGGAGGCAGCCCTTCCCTTCCCCGGTCACCTCACGGCCGTTCAGCCCCTTAATCAGGGTCTGTGGATCAGCTGAGCCACTCCAGTAAGTGTGACCGCTTTTGAAGCCAATTGTGGCTGCAAAAGAAGCTGGAGGCCAAGCGACGCACCCCACATGCCTCACACCCTCCTTACCTAATGATGACAGTCACAGCAGGCAATTCTGTCCACAGAAGAGCTGCGTCATGGGTGCCACACAGGCTGCCGCCTCCAGCAAGCGTGGCCAGGCAGGAAAAGGAGTACCAGCAGGAAAAGGAGTACAGACAGGAAAAAAACCCTCGCAATTTTCCTGCCGATTGCCAAAAAGGCTCTCCCCCAAGCCTTCAGCGTATCCCAGGACTGCAATGCTGAAGGCTCGGCAGGAAAATGAGTAGGCATGACGTTTCACAAAGCTCCTTAATCCACGGCTGCTGGCTCCCTCGCTTTGTACCCAACCTGCTTGGGGCTGCCATTTCCCCTTCCCAAGATTCCATTTCCAAGGAAAGAAGAGCGCTGAGGCGGCACTGGACTTTCCCCCTGCCCTGGCTCCTCTCAGCCTTAACTTTGCTCCTGAAACCAATTTCGTTGTATATATGATGTACAATGACAATAAAGGCTATACTATAAGCCTGCGGGCCACTTCTCTGTTTGAGCTCTGTCAGGAAAGGCTGAGAGCAAGGGGCAAGGCAAAGATGATCTTTGCCTTTTTTCCCGAAATTGCTCCTCGGGCGCAGCCACTTCTGCAACAGGAGATGCACCCCACGAGCCTCGTGCTGGCTTTCTGAAAGGTATGTAGCAGCAGCCGTTTTTGACCGTTATTTCATCACAATCCACATGGCCCAGTATGTGTTAAAAGTTAACATTTCTGAAATGTTACTGTAGCTATGGAGGAAAGGATGATGTACAGGAAAATCTCCACTCCCCGTCCCACCTGCAGATCGTTCTTTCAAAGAGGAGCCCTGCATAGACGATCATCCAAAAACGCTCCCTCCGTGGCTTCAGAGCCTCCAGTCTTGCAATCCTGTGCAGGGAAGGCAGAGGTTTGCTCTGAAGCTGCAGTGGCAGAGCATTGCAGAAGGAGACCTCTGCAGCTATGGTAACATTTCTGAACGTTAACTTTTAACACCGTACTGGGCCACTTGGGTCAGGATGAAATAATGGTAAAAAAATTGTGGATAGCTGCTGCTACAGTACCCTTCGGAAGGTCTATGTGAGGTGCATGAGGCTTGACCTCCTGCTGCTTTTGCAGCCACAATTGATGGCAAAAGCAGCCATGCTTGCTGGAGGTAGTAGCCAGAGCAGACCCATGAGGCAGCTGTTCCATGGATGGAATTGCCTGTGTGACTGTCACTGTTAGGTAAGGAGGATGCGAGGTGTGTGGGGCGCATCACTAGGCCTCCGACTTCTTTTGTGGCCGTAATCGGCTGCAAAAGCGGCCACGCTTGCTGGAGGCGGTTGCCTGAGCAGCACCCATGAATCAGCTATTTAGTGAATGGTCGGATGGCCTGTTGCGACCCTTCAAGAAGCTGCCTATAGGGTCTGCTCGCCCCGCCCCCCCTCATACCGGTACATGGGGGGGGGGAAATAAGACCTCCCCACCCAAAAAGAAGCCCTAAGCCATTTTTCCCCGGTCTTATTTTTGGGGAAACACAGTATTATTATTAAATTTATTTGTCCTCCATCTCATGGTTTGAGAAGACTCTAAGCAGATCAGTGGTGAAATGCCACTGGTTCACACCGGTTCGGGTGAACCAATAGTAAAAAAAAAGCTACCAGTTCCTCCGAACCAGTATTTCTGATGATCAGCTGTGCTGCTTTCTAATGAATCTAAATTGCATGGCACAGCTGATTTCCCCCCCGCTGCTCTATTTACCTTCCCAAGCCTCATTTTGGCATGTACTGCGCATGCATGCATGCATGCAGCACGCGTAGCGTGCGTTTGGCGCACAGCACACATGTGCGGCCAGCAAACCAGTTCAGATTTCACCACTTAGTGGATCCCTTAACGACTGCACCAAATTAGTTCTCTATTTGCTTCTTATAATAGCTTTTTATACTTTTTAGATATTTTTATTAAAATATGCTTTTTTGAAAAATTGCTCTTGGTTTTGCTCTGGAAATTCCTTTGTAAAGCACAAATTGTATAAACACAATTACAATTTTTTATCCTCATGACTTCTTTCAAATTTGCCTCTTTTTCAGGTTCATTCCTTCCTCCCCCCCCCCCCAATATGGTCACCATACATTGTTTTGATCATCCCCAGCATGTTAAAATAGAAAACATATTTTGGCAGAGTCATCTAATAAATAAAATCTCTTAATATTGTCATTCAAATCTTTTGCTTCTTCCTTTTTTCTTTTCCCACTTCTAACATTTCAAAGTAATTTAGAAACTGCATGGATTATCTAGGCAAATATCTTACCTTTTTAATACAGACTAATTAATTGATAAATAAATTGATGCATAACATAAAATGCAACAATGAGCACACCTGCTTTTCCATTCAATACAAACTCCATGATAAGCAAATATTTTCTACCTTGTTTATAAATGTCAGCTTCAAAAGAGAAAGCATACTTTCTTCAGCTTCTTGCAGAAAAAGATTATTTACTCTGTGTGTGGTCAAATATTGCATTTATTTAATCATCTTTTTAAAAAAATATTGAAGCAGAATGTCACTTGAGAAATTTTACATACTTTTTTACAAATGGCAAGAAAAAACAAAAATATCTGTTTTAAAATATTATTGAAGAGAAATTTTTATCCATTCCTATTTCTAGACTATATCTTTTGAGTGAAATTCCAGTCCATGTATTACAAATGAACTCCCTCTCTGTTCTGCCCTGTTCTGAGTTTTTATGTAGACAATATAATCCCATATACAATATATGGTGAGGACCACTAAGATTTATGGAATTACAAAATAATTTATGAAGACTGTCAAGCTTAAAATAGCTAATGGAGGACTGTATCCTACATAAACTGGGACACTGATTCTTGCAGCTGGGTGTGGCCTTAGAATTATCTCCAACCTTAGGGAAGGGAAAAGGAAGATCTTAGCAGGAGGCACAACTGGCTAGCTGAACAGCTCTTTGCTACAAGTCTCACTCATATTCATGCAACTATATAGCTCAGGGGTGTCAAACTGGTGGCCCACAGACCGGATGTGTCATGCGCAGGCCACGCCCATCCCGGCTCCACAAAGGCGAAGTCATGATACGTCACGTGATGCGATCAAGTTTGACACCTGTGATATAGCTATAAGTCTTCTGTAAATTAAAAAACAAATGCATCAATACATGCTACACATATGCTAGACAAACTGGGAGAGGAGGAAAGAGTAAGACATGTGAATCTTGCCTTTCATCTACTATTGTTTCTCCCATCCAATAAGCCAGGGCGGTCAAACTCACGGCCCGCAGGCTGGATGTGTCATGCGCTGGCCACGCCCACACCCAGTTTAGCGAAGGGGGAAAAAGTCGCAATACGTCACATGACGACACGAGTTTGACACCCCTGCAATAAGCAATACCTCCAGCAATTATTCTACTAGGCTGGCAAAAAGTCATTAATTTATCACAAGGTACACCTGGTACTGATTTAGCAACTGGAATTCATGACTTTCAGAGAAAATGTTCAGTGTTTCTTTGACATGCCCAGATACCTCACTTCCATCTGTGATTTAATGCACTATTTTTCCACTGCAGTAGAAGGGCTTTTGAAAAGCAATTTCATACCAGATAAGGCTTTAACAGTTTCACAATAGCATTAACTACTGAACTTGTAAAATGTTAACACAGCTTTGTTTTACTTTTTAATCTGCTTGCAATTTAGGGTTTGAATTCTATATTATTTTCCTGGAATGCATTTTTAAAATCCTGTGTAACCTCAAAAAAGAAAAGAAAAGTCAAAACAGATGTCCTACATATTATTTTTCTGTTATTGTCATTTTTCATTCTGACAAGTGAAGTTTTTTTTTTTCACATTTACATTTTGCAGTGCAAGTATTTTAAAACAATGGGTTGTGTCACTAATTAGCCTGCTGTTTTCTCAAAGCAACAGCCTTATTTAAGCAAATAAACTGACAAACCTGACCTTTTGGGGCAAACCTACTCATTAAGCTTCTCTTTTTTAAAAGCAT
Organism: Pituophis catenifer annectens; assembly: GCF_029215685.1. NCBI lineage: Eukaryota > Metazoa > Chordata > Lepidosauria > Squamata > Colubridae > Pituophis > Pituophis catenifer. The sequence goes on along the minus strand of NW_027256881.1, from coordinate 317,071,447 downwards.
ACTCATCTTAATGCTAATTGCTTTTTTTTTCTTTTTTAAAGAACAAGCAATTAATTGCATATCCTTATCGAGATTGATGTACTTGAAGAAAGGTTTTTTTTTTCTGAAGAAGCAAGGTCATATGTTGGAAATGCTGAAGAATACTATACATACACCTTATTTTCTTTTTCTGAATAGAACCCAGGTACATTAACTGACCAAGCAGTAAATATATAGAGAGAGTATTCATTGGAACACAGATGCTTTGCATAATATAATTTCCTGAAATACAAAATAGTTTATTAGAACAATTATAGGAACATAATGTATTTGGTTTGCATTCACCATGTGTAAAAAATGCCTCTTTAAGGTCACAGTTCTAAATTTGAAGTAACTCAAGGCAGCTTTCACTTAGTGATCCAAATAAAAGTTTCCTAAACGCTCAACATGGAGTTTCTCTAGTAACCAATTTCTGCTGAAGCATCCATTTCACATTTTATTCCTTATTTTTCTAGGAACAACTGCCCAAGAACTATTGTACAGCAGCTGGTACATTCATCAGTACCAAATACTTCACACACGGAATGAAATCAACCAACCTAAAATTTAATATTACCAAGAGAAATTATTTATCAACAAGTCAAACCCAGTGGAAAGTACCAGTTATACCTAGAGTATTTTTCTCCCAGACCTCTGAGCAAGTAGCTGTTATGGTTGTTAAAAACAGGATCATTTGGGGGACAAGGAGACACCTGGAAATAAAGGAAACCTTTAGGTACTTTCTGGAGACAAAGGAGACCTTTAGGTACTTTTTCAAGGTGAAGAAAAAGAGTCCATACGCTCTAAAGAAAATAGCAGCGAGCAGAAAAAATGCAGCATTGCAGGCTATTTTAATTTTTTTTTTTTTAAGTCCAACTAATGGCCTATTCAAAGGACAGGGATGAGTTATTTATTCACAACCCAGGCAAAATATTCTACTTGCCATCCCAAAACAAACAAACAAACAAAAATAAAATCTGCCACTGATTGATTGGAATAATTATTGCCCAACTCAATTTTTATTTATGAGCTTCAGAACCAGACTTCGATCACATTTATTTCTGGCTCTCCATCTCATACTCCAGCTGTTCTACCTTCTTCCAAGAAATGTCTCCCTTGAGAATATGGACTGTGCCCTAGACACTCCTCTACAGATGGACTCTCTTCCTCTCCCCATCTCACAGACCTCCTCTCCCTCTGTAGCACAGCCTGCCACCACTTCTTCCACCTGCTGTAAGGCCACTTCCTCCTCCTCAATGATGACCTTCCTCTACTCCCCCCTCTGCCCACCCCCAAAATAAGGAGAACCAGCTGGCTTGAGTATCACGTTAGTTTTCTTTCTAAGTTGCTCTTAGCTATAATTGCACATAGCGGTTTCATTTGTCTGAATTTTACAAAGCGTATCATAGGAAAGACCAAGATCAAGATTCCTTTCCTAGATGAGAGATGTATGTTCATTCCTAGCTATGAAATTTTATTTGTTAAATGATTCTAGTAGAGGCAGAAAAACTTAGATTTGGCTCTCAAAGTATCAGAAAAGCTGAAAACTCCTCTGCTGTCTTTACTAGGGAAATAATTTAGTACAATTAATCCAGTTACTTTTAACTAATGTCGAATACTCTCTTTTGATTTAAAATAAAATTATGACTTTAGTAGGTGAAAAAGGATATCTTGAAAGGAAACAAATAGATGACAACAAAAGGTGATGAAAGCAAGGTATACAGGAAGTCCTTGACTTACGACCACAATTCAGCCCAAAATTTCTGTTATTGAGACATTTGTTAAATGAGTTTTGCCCCATTTTATGACCTATCTTGCCACAGTTGTTAAGTGAATCACTGCAGTTAATAAGTTAATAACGCAGTTATTCCCCATTGACTGTGCTTGTCAAAAGGTTGCAAAGGTTGACCAAATGACCTTGGGACACAGCAACAGTCATAAGTATGAACCAATTGCCAAACATCTGAATTTTGATCACATAATCATGGAGATGCCACAAGGGTTGCAACTGTGAAAAATGGTCATAAGTCGTTTTTTTCAATGCCATTGTAACTTTGAACATTCACTAAATGAACTGTTGTAAATCGAAGACTACCTGTATTGGGAATATTTCTTTTTAAGTTATCTTCAAGTAATTCTGACTCTTGGTCATTGCACAGTCAAGTCCATGTGTAAATGGTTTGCCACTGCCTCCTTCCTACAGCTTAGAGCAGTGATGGCTAACCTTTTCTGGACCGAGTGCCCAAAGCATGCACACACACGAATGTATGCACACGCGCCCGAATCCCCAAAATGCAATGCATGTGTGGCCCCTGTGCATGTGCCCCCCACCCCCACACATGTGCGCACTCCGTGTGCCCTGCCTCTCGCATTCATGGGCACCCCCACGTGCATGCACGCACCCTCCCGCCCCCATGCATACGCGGCAGAGACCTGAAGACCAGATGGCCAGTGGGAGGCACGTGCACACGTGCAGCAGAGCTGAGCTCAGGCATGCCATAGGTTCGCCATCACAGTCTTAGAGAAACTGGCTTGGTTACCGTTCTAGCATGTGGATCAAACACATGACCCCATAAATTACTTCTTTGGCCCACTATTAGCAACCAGAGCAATTCATTGGGGCATCTGATCTTTTAACAATTCCAATTTCCTCTACATCGTAACACACAATTCATTCCCTCTTCTTGGTATACAATTTGTATCCCAAGTTCTCTCTATTGTACCAGATAGATAGATTTTCCAATTACTAGAGTGAAACATGGAAATATTTATGAAAGAGCAGAATGAGAGGAAAGTGAAACTTAAAAATGAAGTTATGAATGAATTTACATTATAAAAAACCTTGTGAATTTTTTAAAAAATTGCATCTCTGCTTCCAGGCAACATTCAGAAAATACTTCCGCATTTATGACTATCATAGTAGAAAACCAATTGTCACTCTAACTTGTTTAAGAATCTATTGACAACCAAGTAAGTCAATTATGCAAAGTTTTGAATGTTGGCTATCTTGTATATTGAAAAGACGGGAAATTATTCACAGGGAAAGGAAAAATACAAAGCTTTTTCAATTGCTTTGTCCGACTTAAGATGTTGTAGCAGTGTAGAAATGCTTGGGGGGGGTTGTACTTACCCTTCAGCGAAGATTAAATAGATATATACCCTTAAGTTCCTCTTCTAGTCATAAATACTCTCAGAGGAAAAGAGAAGTGGAACACCCACCCAATAGCCATCTGTATTCAAAAGAAAGCACCCTTTTAACTTTAAATGATAAAATAACCACATTTGTGCTACGTCCTAACCTGAAAATAAACAAGCAAAAAAAAAAAAGATGGAAGATAATGAATGCCTAATTATAGTTACACAAAATATCTGCTTCTTTTTCTTATAGATTATACTACAAATATTATTTGCCATGGTGCTTCCACAGTAGAATGCCAAATTTAGCATATATTCTGCACATTCTTGCTTTTTAATATTAATTATTTTATTCTTGTTTTTAACTGTTTTTAAATTTATATTAAGCTTTTATGTTTTAATAAACACTGTTTATTAATAAACACTCTATTTAAACACTGTCCAGAGTTGCTCAATGAGGGAGCATTTATATTAAGCTTTTATGTTTTAATAAACACTGTTTATTAATAAACACTCTATTTAAACACTGTCCAGAGTTGCTCAATGAGGGAGATAGGTGGTTTCTCAATTAGATAGATAGATAGATAGACAGACAGACATGATCGACAAACAGACTGACTATAAAAACTGTATATGCAGCATAGACCAAGTCAACCCATACATACTATGACAAAAAAGGTGAGAGTTCTTAACACACTTGTGTTCTTAACACAAAATGCTTCTCTAGCATTTTGGAAGGAATAGTATGCATTAACAATCAGAAGCTAAAGTATACAGAAAAATTGGTTCATTTTGTATTTCAAGGTAAAATTTCATCCTCAGAATAAATCCCACCCTGACACCTTTGCTGAACAATTTTCCATTACAATTCTAACCCACAGATCTACAAAAGTTGCCTTAACTGAATGTTTTTCTAATGTCAATGCTCTACGGCTTTCTCTTACAATCCCAAACTTCTTTCCTTTTTTGGATAGAGAGCAAAAGCTATTATTTTTTGGTTACAATTTTTTTATATTACAAACAAATTACTTTTCTCTAGTTTTAAAAATTACTACAGTATAAGTTCAATCTTTTAGATAGGGAAGAGTCAATACATTCTATCTGAAAGAATACTAATTTTGGCCATATCTGCAATACAGGATAATTGATTTCTGCTTGATGCAATTACTACCATGTAAATGACATTCATAGTTTTGCGTATATCTCTATTTAAGATCCTTTTAAAAGTTGGTTATGGCTTCCTCAATCAGAACCATGGCTCAAGGATTTATCTTTTTTTCATTTAAGAGTAGTGCTACTTACACAGACATATTGAACAATTTTGTTTTCACAATTCAATTGTGGTTTAACACTTGAATACAATTGCTATCAACAAAGCTGCAAGAAATCTTCTAAATCCTACCTAAGAAGCATAAAAATAGTAAGAGGTGTTCTCGGGTACCCTATTCAGTCTGCTGTATTATTTTGACAATCCTCTGGAACCTGATGCTCTTCAGGTTAGTTGAATTTTATTTCCAATAATTCTAAGTTAACACTGCCACAATGATAGGAGGTTATGGCGACTAAAATCGGAAGTACTTTGGGTTAGGGAAGGCTGATGTAATAACATAAGGCTGTTTCAGCAAGCATAATTACCGGTATATAATGAGGGGTCTGCTGTCTACCTTCAAGGCAGCAGTTCTTACTGCTGAAGGAAGGAAAAACAAAGCAAAACCAAACCAAAGAAAAGGCTATTAATTTTAAAACCAGCAGTTGACTTATATGAGTAATTCTTCCCCAGACACACATACCACATCTTTGGATTTGAGCCACTATGTTGTAGGGGCTATAGCATGAATATAGCAGCCAGTTTCTTTCCCCCTTTTCTCTTCATATACATTCATAAAATATAAAGTAAAAAGAAGTACAAAGAATGTATCAAAGTGGTACATTCACCACACAAAAATATCATAGAACGAAAAGGATGTTTCTCTGTTTTACATGGAGTTTCAATATAGCAAGTGAAGCTAATTCTTTTTCACATCCTGGAAAATGACTCAAAAGTTGAGTTTACATTATGGGAATGACCATGACTGAATGGTTCAGCACATACTTTGCATCAGGGGTAAAATGTAAAATTTGTTACTACCGGTTCTGTGGGCATGGCTTGGTGGGGAGTGGTAATGTGACTGGGTGGGCGTGGCCAACTTTTTTTTTTTTTTTTTTTTTTTTACTTTTCAAAGCATTTTTTCTAATGCTTTGAAAAGCCTCTGCCGATCAGGCAACTCAGCTGGGATCGTCAGAGACTTTTCAAAGCATTTTTTTTACCATCTTTTCGGCCAAGAGGTTGCAGAAAAAAATGCTTTGAAAAGCCTCTGACGATCCCAACTGAGCTGCACAATCATCAGAGACTTTTTTTTTTAAAACTTTTAAAAGCATTTTTTCTTTGGAACAGGTTGTAGAAAAAATGCTTTTAAAAGTAAAAAAAAAAGCCTCTGATGATCATGCGGTTCAGCTAGGCATGGGGGAGGGGCAGGGATTTTTGCTACCGGTTCTCTGAACCACCCGCCGCCATCGCTACCAGATCAGGCGATCCGGTCCGAACCGGAAGCATTTCATCCCTGCTTTGCATTCAGAAGGTCTTTGATTCTACCCTGAGTTCTCTTTAAAATGTATCAGATAGGTGATGTTCTCTGCTTAACAGACTGACGGGCTGCCTCAACAGAAGAAACATTAACTAGATAGACAAGCGAGTCACATCTAGTAAATGGAAGATTTTCATACTCCAAGAACAGCTTCACATCAACAGTACACCAATATTTTGTCAAAACATCTATACACAGAGGGAAAAGCTTTGACAAATACCAGACAGGTATGCACAGATATCATATTTTATATCTTTATTACAAAAAATATTGATACTCCACCAACCAAACAAGAGTGCCACATTAAGCAGGGAGATATTTTGAATCTGGACGCTATTATCCTTGATTTTTAGATTCTTACATTAGCAATAACATAGAAATTAAAGGTATTATTTGAAAGGCAGGACACTGCCTGATGTTTAACTTGTATTGCCTTCACTGATTCAACTCCCTGGATTTCAGACCAGGATCCTTTGATGAGTAACATAAATTCTAATACAGAGCCCCGGTCTATTTTTATAATAGCTCTGATATGCTGCATTCATTTAGACATAAAATGAATATCCAGAACTAGGAAAATGCATTAAAATCTAAGTACAAATGCATTTTCTGAATACAATCCAACTGTGTTAAGTAATTTAATATCTGTTCAATTCTAATGGATTTAAAGACTAAGTTAACCCTGCTATAGAAATCAATGAAAGTTTATTGTAAATACAGGTAGACCTTGGATAGTTTATGCCTGTGTATATTTGCAGGTCCCAGCTATCAAAATATGTAAGATAGATGTTTTCAATAAATTTGAACCAGTTAGACCAGTGGTGAAATCAATTTTTTTTTCCTACCGGTTCTGTGGGTGTGGCTTGGTTGGGTCATGTGACTGGATGGGCGAAGCTATGTAGTCATGTGACTGGGGGGGTCAAAAGACAGAAACTCACTTTAACAATGTCCTGCTGGAGCAGGGAGTTGGACTAGAAGATCTCCAGGTACCTTCCAGCCCTGGATTGATTGCTGTGCTCTTTCAAGGTATCCTCTGAAGCTGCGTCTAGTGCCAGGTTTGTGGTCCTCCCTCCCTCGCCTTTTTCCCTCCCTCCCTCCCTCCCTCCCTTTCTTTTTCCTTCTTTCGTTCTTTTTCTTTCTTTTTTCTTTCTTTCGTCCTTCCTTCCTTCCTTTGCAGCACCCACCCCACCCCCTGTTTTTGGCCTAGCAGGCTTCAGGGAAGCCTCCTGGGAGCAAAAACGGATCCCCACCCCCCATTTTTGGCCTAGTAGGCCTCAGGGAAGCCTTATGGGAGCAAAAACGGACTTTTCCCAATAGGTAGTAAAAAATGCTTTAAGAAGTTTTTTAAAATTTCCGAGGATCGCACGGCACAGCTGATTGTCACAGCTGATTGTTGGAACCTTTTTTTTTTTAGGTTTTTAAAGCATTTTTTTACTACCAATTGCCTGAATGTGTAGTAAAAAAAATGCTAAAAAAAGGTAAAAAAACCCAGTTCAGACGATCAGCTGTACCGTGCCATCGTCGGAACCTTTTTTTTTTTTTTGCTTTTTAAAGCATTTTTACTACCAGTTTGGTGAATCAGTCACATTTGTTACTACTGGTTTGGGCGAACTGGCCAAAACTGGTAACATTTCACCCCTGAGTTAGACCCAATCAACAGAAATGAACTTTGAATAATTTAGAATTGCAAAGGCATGTGTACATACTGTAAACATATAGTACAGGCATGTGGAAATTTATATAGTACCTACTATATATGGGCAACATCATACGGAGCTATGTTTCTCTTAAATGTATAAAATTATGCACATTTATGTATTAAATTCTAATATTACATCTACTAAAAAAGTCATACCCTGTTTTCCCCAAAATAAGATAATAAGCCCAATCGGGCTTTTGAGTGCATGGCAATAAGGCCAAGCGCTTATTTCAGGGTTCAAAAAAATATAAGACAGTTTGTTAAGTATGGTTTTATTGAATGATTCAGAGTTCTGTAACACCTTAGCTTATGTTCTCAAACAAAAGATTAACTAAACAAAAGATACTTGGATTAACAATTCAAGATTATAAAATGCTTTCTTTGAAATCTATTCCTCTTCCAAACTGCCTACTTTTCAGCAGACAATTTAAACTCTTCCATCAGTTGCCCCAAAGCAGTTTCCAGATAATGAGCACAATTTTACAATGGTTTCTCATGTATAAAGACTTCATGTCCATTGTTGTATCAAACCCATATGCACAGCACATTAAAATTTCACATTTGTACCATCTTACAATGCCAACCCAAAAAAGCTCCCCTAGTAAAATGATCTTTAAAAAAAAAAAAAAGTGTATATGCTTTTAAATATTTCAAGACAGGAAACCCTTTTGTTTCATGAAAAGTTAATTCTGCAGAGAGCTGCATTATGGTCTCTTTCACCCAACTTTCCACCAGTGTATTCACCAAATTGGGAGCTGTCTACAACTGATGGAGTGCTGAACATCAGAAACAGCTGCCACTCCCTGGGAAGTAAGTAGAGAATAATGAAGAGCAAAGCACCAGCAGAACAAAAGGAAATCCATCTTTATTTACCAACTGCTGCAAGCTTCTTGACGCATCAAGCTTATTTGAACATCAGTCTCCAATTCATAGCAGAGTGCAATTAAGAAATAGCAACTTAACAACCATATTATCCCTATTTTGGAAGGGTTTAAAAAAAAAGAAAAGCAGCAGTAGTTTAAAGCACCAGTAGTCTGCACAGTCTAAATGTTTCAACTCTGAAAGGACCAATAAAAGTCTGCAAAACGTTTCAAGGTTGGAAAAAGACACATCAGAGTTTCAATGATTCAGGTACAAAATGTTTTGCATACCTCTGCGCATCAATTCTATGCAGGCATGTTGATTTGGCATATGTGCCCCATCAAGAATAGATAGAATTTTCTGTTAAACAGATAGTTCAAATCTCAACAGTATCTTAAAATGTGCCGAGTTGCTTTAGGCAAAACTGCTCCCATTCCATGCCATAGTTGTCCTAATACATGCATAATAGACTTTTACATGGTTGCATTAAGTTATTATGTGTGAACCAACTTGAAGATTCAGAAAAAAAGTGCTATATAAATGCTAAGTGACAGCCGGTATACATGTGAAAAATGCTACTTGCTCTCTGGTATGTGTACCTGATTGAGATGTCCCAGTTTTCTTTCACACTGGCAGGGGTGGGTTCCACTTACCTTTACTACCAGTTTGCAACAGGAGCACGCACTTGCTTCACTCGCTCTTCTGCACATGTGATGACGTCAGGGTGAAGGGGCAGAGCCTCCTGCTGCCATTACTACCAGTTCTCAAGAACCGGACCGAACCGGCAACAACTCACCACTGACACACAAGTATTGTGTGACATACAGGAGGGGTCCCCAACCACTGGGCTGTGACCCAGTGCTGGGCCTCAGCCCGTTTGGAACCAGGCTGTAGAAGTGGTGAGCAAGTGTGCATGCGCACACGGGCAGCTGCATTTGTGAAAGCAGCGAGCCCACGTGCATGAAACCATCCCCTCTCTCCCCACACACCCTGCCACTGCCACCCCCTCCGGTAGTCCGGAAAAGTTGGAGACTTCTGATATATAGGATTCAAATTATTGAATCCAGAAATCCATGGAATCTTCAAATACTAATTCCAGTACAGGTTAGAGACAAGTTTCTTACTGTTTCAATTTAAGTTTATTTTGCATATAGGTTGTGGGGAACTAAAACTCATGTACAAACTCAAACACAGATTGATTCACAAATGCATTCAAAATCAGCAAGACTTGGAAGTTCTTGGGCATGCCTTTTCTAAACCTCTTAGAATAATACAACAAATAGCTATGAAGAAGCATAATGCCAACTACAATTCAGACCTTACCCATAATTTCTGATCTAGTTAGACATACAGTATATATATTTAAAGCCTATTGACCAAAGAACAAAGAAATAAATGGTACTAAATAGTTCATGTATTAATTCTAGAATCCTAAAATTACTAAAACAATAACTTCTTTAATTAAAAAGGGCATAACACATTCTCTTCAGCAAGTTCTGTGTTTACTTAAGTTTTAAATTACCAAGAAATGTTGACTGCTGGGGTCATGTTCTTAACTGACCTGCATTATATACCATGTTTCCCTGAATATAAGACCCTGTCTTATATTTTTTTGAACCCTGAAATAAGTGCTTGACCTTATTGCCATGCGCTCAAAAGCCCGATTGACCTTTTTATCAGGGGATGTCTTATTTTGGGGGAAACAGGGTAGGTAATATGGACCTTGTATTGTAACCAGTGTTTCAGTTCCAGAATTCACCACTACTTTGAAGGAGGATAATTGCTGGGGCCACGATTCAGAAGTGTTTGGTTTTCTACAATGGAAATTTGGATGGGGACTTAAGTGAAGCTCTCATTCCAATCTCTGTGCAAGAGAACTTATGCACTTGGGCAGAAAAAGAATTCTAGAATTTGCATTAACATGTGCCATAAAAATAGTGTTAACAGCCCCCCTCCATTACTCATAATCACAGGATGGCTTGATTCCAGTTCTGTATGGAAAGGCAAGGAAGATAGAGATCAAGATCAAGGACAAGAAACAATGGTTGGAAACTAATCAAAGAGAGAAGCAACCTGGAATTAAAGAGAAACTCCTAACAGTGAGGACAATTAACCAGTGGAACAGCTTTGCCTTCGGAGGTTGTGGATGCTTCATCACTGGAGGTTTCTAAAAAGATTCTAGATAGTCACTTATCTGAAATAGTATAGGTTCTCCTGCTTGAGCAGGAGGCTGGACTAGAAGACCTCCAAGGTCCCTTCCAGCTCATTCATTCTAAAGTCCTTTCACTTATCTCTTTCAAATGTAAGGATTAAATCAGCCTCCTACACTGTAGTGACATCCAGGTGTGATAGTCTTCACATCTGGAAGGAACCAGGTTGGGAAAGGCTCAATCAGACCCGTTCTTCAACTTGGCTGTTACTTTTGTGACTAAGCTGGCCCTTCATTCACAGCAGATAGTAGATCAGAGCTAGAAGCTTCAAGTTCCCATATCAGGCTTCTTAGCTGCAAAACAACTATTTTCAGTTTCAAAAAAGTCCACTCACCATCATGTTCACTTTTATTTTTCTATCCTAGAAGCCCTGGAATATGCATGTAGCTCATTGCCCCTTTTAGATTATTAGAGCAGCTGGAAAAAAGAGAGAAATTCCAGTTGAGGAATCTATTCAGCAGAATTTTGTGGGATAGGGCGGAAAGGGAGAGAGAAAAGGAAAGGGGGGAAAAAACCGGAGAGAGAATGTGAGTGCAAAACCCAAAATATGCTAATGTGGCCACAAATATGCTTTTGAGGAGATGAAGAGTTCTGGGTTGCCCCTTGAGGAGAGGCACACAAAAGCAACAATCCTGCAGATTATTTTGTTATTTTTCCATGCCCAGTCACTCTTTGGGATGCACATTCAGACTCTGCCTCCAACAGACAGCTGCAGGAGACTGGACTGTGCTCTGCATTTCAATCAGCCTGTAGAGACTCCCGTGGAGGATGCTCCCCAATAGGAGAGGTCAAGCCCGAGTCAGCAGACGGTCTGCACCCAGACCCTTTGCTCTGGCAGCTTAGCTTTCACTGACCATATATGGAAGCCAGTTCTGATGGCAGCCGTGTTCCGAGGAAGGCCAATTAACAGCAACGTGGATCTGCCTCCGCCTCCTTCCACAGGCTACTATGGAGAGAACCCCAACCGCTTTCTCCATCTCCCCCCTCCTTCCTGCAGTTCAACCCTACATGGCAATGATTGACAGGAATGGCAACAGGTTAAGAGTGGCCTCTGCTTCAGGAATTGCTCTGAATTGACTGCTGTTTCTCACGGCCAGCAGAAAACTAACAATATATTTGGCACCTGCTTCATTATCGTATCTTCAGGGAATTTGAGGGCGGGGAGTGTAAGGAATGATTAAATAGTCTCATGTTTAGAGCAACATTCATATAAAGGACAGATGGGAGGAGAAAAGGTTTTGCACTGTATCTGAAAACAACCTCATTAAAAAAAAACAGGGGATTTTATCTATCTGGTACCAGCACACATCTGCACATCAAAATGGAATAAATGGCCGGTTGATTAGACTAACCTTCTCCAACTCGGGAGATCCCCAGATGTGGCAGGCTTTAATTTTCATAATTCCTAACTTCATTCACATAATTCCTAACGTCCAAAAGAAATGGGTGGAAACCTACCAAGGAAAGATCCAACCTAGAACTAAGGAGAAATTTCCTGCCAGTGAGAACAATTAATCAATGGAACGGCTTGCCTCCAGAAATCGTGGGTGCTCCAACATTGCAGGTTTTATAAAAAGAGACTGGACAAACCATTTGTCTGAAATGGTACTCCTGCTTGAGCAGGGGATTGGACTAGAACTCGTTGGCGAACCTATGAAACGCGTGCCGGAAGCAGCATGCAGAACCATCCTGCGAGGGATGTGAACCTTGAAGAACAGAGTTCTGTCATGTATGCGCGAGCCAGCACCCGAACATCTAGGATTACGTCACGCACATGCGTGATGGCCAGCTGTTCGTCGGGCGCGTTTCCATGCTGGAAACCAGAAGCTCGGGTGCTGGCTCGCGCATGCACGACGTAACGCTGATCTTCTGCGTTTCAGCGCTCACGCATGTGCGAAAGCCATCAAGGCCACGCGGTCCAGGCGGGATGGTTTTGCGTGCCATTTCTGGCACGCAGGCCAGCACGCGGTGATGTAAAAGGTTAGCCATCACTGGACTAGAAGATTTCCAAGGTCACTTCCAACAATGTTATTCTGTTATTCTCCCTCTTACACCAGAGGAACAAGGGTAGTTTCAGTACAGAAGAGAAAAACCACAAGTGTTTTGTACAGAATCACAGAGGCATTTTATACAGAATTACAAAACTTCAGGAATTTTGAAAACACTTTGCGATTAATAGTTACATGATTTAAATTGCAAGGGAAAGCTCTGTCAAAATTACTTAAAGTAAATAAATATGGATTCTTCACATCAAAGTTTTACGTTTGAGAAAGAGGTGGGGAAAACACAAAGCCTAAATTCCCAATCCTAATTTAACTGGTCTTAAAATCAAATCTTTGTTTTGTTGCAAACTGAAGACATATCTAAGCAATGTGCTTAGGTTTTTATTTTTATTTGTTCTTAATAGTCTTTTGGGTACTCTCTGAATGCCCTGGACTACTCAGCCAGCATGGTCATGGTAGTCTAGCACACCTGGAAGGCACTAGGCTGGGAAAAGATAATTTAGCAGGTCCAAACAAACAAGCAAACAAACCTTCCACTGTATTGCTTTCAGCAATTAATTTTCACTAATGCAAGATATTCCCAAAGGAGCAAAAGAGAATTAATCAGCATACAAAATCCCTGATGCTCTCCTTTGGCACAGCTTACTCAAACTGCTTCTCAAGCTACAGCTGCCTCTGATGGAAAAAATGCAAATGAAATCTTATTAAGCACAAACATATTTAAAAAAAGCTTTAATAACTCTCCATTTTTGTTATTTTGAAAAATGATCTAAGTGTCACATTCCAAGATATTAAGACATTGGGGTAAGGCAGAATACCATAATCTGGTTGTGCTTTATGGGAGTTACAACTCATTGTTATCTGGAGGGAGAAGTCTCAAGTTATGTTTACAGTGCTAAAATCAGGGGTGAAATGCTCCCGGTTCGGACCGGATCACCTGATCCGATAGCGATGGACGCGGGTCGTTCGGAGAACCAGTAGCAAAAATCCCTGTCCCCCCCCATGCCCAGATGAGTCGCACAATTATCAGAGGCTTTTTTTTTTTTTTTAACTTTTAAAAGCATTTTTTCTACAACCTCTTTGGCCGAAAAAATGCTTTTAAAAGTAAAAAAAAAAAAAAGCCTCTGATGATTGCGCGGCTCAGCTGGGATCGTCAAAGGCTTTTAAAAGAAAAAATGGGTTTTTTTCTTTTAAATGCCTCTGACGATCCAAGTTGAGTTGCCTGATTGGCAGAGGCTTTTTAAAAAAGGGTTTTTTTCTTTTAAATGCTTCTGGAGATCCAAGCTGAGTTGCCTGATCGGCAGAGGCTTTTTAAAAGCCTCTGCCGATCAGGCAACTCAGCTGGGATCTCAGAGCCTTTTGAAAGCATTTTTTTACAACCTCTTCACCGAAGAGGTTGTAGAAAAAATGGTTTTAAAAGTAAAAAAAAAAAAAAGGCCACGCCTACCCAGTCACATTACCCCCCCACCAAGCCACGCCCACAGAACTGGTAGTAACAAATTTTAGATTTCATCACTGGCTAAAATGTTTAATTGCACTTATCCATTATACTCTCAACGTGCTTTTCACCATCCGTGCATCCAAATGTAAGCTGTACGTAGCTTTGGGCAGAAATGATTTGGTAAGCCTTGCCCTTACGAAACCAGTTTGCTGAAGCTACACAAGATCTGATTGGTGTCAAACTGGCTGAGCATGTGACAATTGTACTTCTTGCCCCATATGTATTTCATCTTGATGCATATCCCATGAATCAAGGAAGATCCAACATAAAGTTGCTATATAAGACCGGTATAATGTGTAAGATTAACACTTAATAAATTCCTGTATTTAGCCCCACTTACATCAACTGATATCTTCTTCCTTTCCAGCTGTTTTTGCCAGTACTATAGAATTACTAATAATTCATGGGTAAATTACTAATTACTACCGGTAATAATTTACCCATGTTATAAGATGCATACAGGTAATCCTCGACTTACGACCACAACTGAGCCCAAAATTTCTGTTGCTAAGTGAAACATTTGTTAAGTGGGTTTGCCCCATTTTACGACCCTTCTTGCCACAGTTGTTAAGTGAATCACTGTAGTTGTTTACTTAGTCAAACTGTTAAGTGAATCTGACTTCACCATTGACTTGGCTTGTCAGAAGGTCGCACAAGGGGATTGCCAAGCATCTGGATTTGGATCACATGATCACGGCAGTGGTGGGTTGCTACCAGTTCTCCCTGGTTTGGGCGAGCTGGTAGTGGTGATGGTGAGGTGAGAGCGAACCGGTTCCCTCCGATCATAAACTGGGCCCTCCCGCCTGCCCCTGCGCTATACCTACCTATATTTGTTCATTTTTAGCCCAGCTGGTAGGCGCAGCAGAGCGGATTGCCGTGCCTCAGCTGTTGTGAAATGCAATGCACTTGAGTGGAGCGAATCACATGCAAATTGCATGCATGAAGCGAACCAGTGGTAACACCGGTTGAAACCCACCACTGAACCACGGGACCATGCTACCACGGTCATTAAGTGTCAAAACTGATCACAAGTCACGTTTTTCAGTGCCATTGTAACTTTGAACAGTCACTAAACGAACTGTTGCAAGTCGAGGACTACCTGTACACGAAACAGACTAAATGCTGGGAATTTTGCAAGGCTAAAGGAAAGGTAAGAGGGGGCGGGGGGAAGTGTTGCAACTA
This sequence comes from Pituophis catenifer annectens, assembly GCF_029215685.1. Classification (NCBI taxonomy): domain Eukaryota; kingdom Metazoa; phylum Chordata; class Lepidosauria; order Squamata; family Colubridae; genus Pituophis; species Pituophis catenifer. Next base: position 317,056,214 of record NW_027256881.1, on the reverse strand, counting down.
GGTATCTCAGTTCTCCCCCCCTGCGCCAAACTTTTCATTGCTTCTGATCAGTTCCTGCCTTCCCCCATTGCAGCTGCTGAAGTCTTACTGTTGCTGCTGCTGCTGCTGCTGCTGCTTCTGCAAAGGTCAATCTGACAGAGGCCACCCTGGAGAATCTCGCTGGTGCCAGCAACTTCAAGGCAGTGGAGGGAAGGATGTTGGGGAGTGGGGGAGAAAATAAGCCTAATAGAGATTGACTAAGATATTCTCCAGCTGGGATCAGCTGCACTGCAATTCCTGCTCTGGATACTGAAAAAGGAAGAAAGAATGAATGTAATGGGAGCCCCCCCTCCCTTCTCTACTCTGCAACCACACACACACATGCACACACACATGATGTCATTTTCCTGGCAGCACCTGCTGCCACTGCTGGGACCAGAAGCCATGAATATATAGCATTCCTTCCTTTAAACATCAGCTCTCCCATCCTTCTGGGAAGCACGGAGAGGAAAAAGAACATATAGAAACCTGTCTGCTGACCGCAGCAAGAATTTTGCTAATGAGAGCACAGAGTACTGCGCTGGTTGTGTATAACTTGGTGCATGGTACAGAAGACCACATTCATCTCTGGGAAAGAAACATTCAAAATCACCAAGCATTCTTTTTTTTTTTGTTTCTTTAGAAAATGTATCCTGTCCGTACAATACAGTTAACTAGCAGAACTAAGGACACCTAGATCTCAAGAAGCATTATGGGGGTGACTTGGTAAAGATGGAGGAGTTCATTGCTGCAATGTTTCTCAACCTCAGCAACTTTAAGCTATCTGGAATTCAACTCCTAGAAATTCCTAGCTAGCAAAGTTAGCATGGCTGGGTGGGGAATTCTGGGAATTCTGGAAGTTCAGGTCAACACATCTTAAAAGTGTTAAAGTTGAGAAACACTGCATTATTATAGAATTTTCAATCCGATATCTGATACTTCCACTCTTGCCTACCAAAATATATTCGGCAGGCACACACACCCCTTTCTCTCTGCCCCCATCGGATCTAAGGAGGAGAGTCATGCCCCCTGGGTTGATTAAGGGTACTCATCTAGAGGGACCCAAGAAATGGAGCTTTTCTGTCACAGATAAGTCCTAACCTTGTTGGCCTTAAGACCTGAGAGTTTTCCCCGTACAGAGGTCAGGAGGTTTTATTAATTTTCTGTTGATAGGCTATGCTTGATTACTATTTTATGCTTTTTTAAAATTATAGGTTTTTCTTTTTATTCTTCTATCTATAATTGCTCTTGTAAGCTCAGAGTTGCCATGGTGGGATGGACATCCATATAAATCAAATATACATAAATAAATGTATTATTTAATCTGTTTTCTTTGATATTCTAAGGCTTTTAAACCCACTCACAGCCTTCATATCCCCCTACGGAAAGAGACATTCATTTTAAGCACTTCCTCCATCCCTGCAAATTTTTTTTTGCTCAGCATCTAACAAGGAACAGATACAGTACAGTATCAGAGGTACCTAGGAAGATACCAGGATTTCCACACAGCAAAAAGATATCTCTCATAAGCTCAGTTAGGTATGGGAAATAATTAGTTGTAATTAAATTATATTTCCCATCAACTTCAGATGGAGCTGATGGGATTGGGAGTACAAAATTGTTTGGAGAATGGGAAAACTCTCTTGCAGTCAACTTCATGGACAAACTAGCTCAACCCAGCCACATACTGAGCATTCACCAAAACAATTCTTAACATCATTCATGCCAGCATGAGAAATCTGCAAATGATAGATGGAAAATAAGCAGACATTCCAACCTCAAGCTTAGCAACGGCAAGCCCAAAGGCCAAGAGAGGAGGGTGTCATCTATTCTATGAGATTTTAGCAATTAAATTGAAAGGCTCAGTCAAATCTTGCTAAAATGTATAGCTTAATATTTAAACAAGAATTTTAAAGCCATAGTTGGGCACAATTTAGTGGAAAAAGTTTCATGTTTCAATTTATTTTTCAAGCCAATACCCACTTCAAAACTGATCCCCCACCAGATTTAAAATATTTTTAAACTATTTTAATTGATGTAATTTATTTTCAAAAGGCATCCACATAGACAACCAAAGCCAAATTTGATGACTTCAATTTTCTATGCACATGCTTTACCATTCACCCCTACATTTCATATAAAGACATAATGGAGGTGTGGACATTGTTATGGGTTTGCACCAGAATCTGAAGAGTGTCAGGAACTACAATGGAAGCTTCAAGGCTGCAAGTTGTGCCAATGGTATAAAGGAATGTTTCCCAATAAACAAAGAAAGAGAAAGGATTCTACACTGTGACCAGTTTTCTTGGGAAAAAGAAAACAATGAGATGCAAAACAAGCAAGCAAACAAGAAAGAAACAGCTTTTACTCTCATTCTCTTTACTTCCTTATTGAAGTTTAATACACATTATTGTGGAGCTACCAGTGTTAAGAAAATTGCTGGATAAACACTTGTGTTAAACTCAGTGGAATGGCTTCATGCCAAGCATAATGCTAAAGTTCCCCAGTTGTGAAATGAGCTGTTTTTACACACCAAAGTAACCACACAGCAGGCCTGTGGAGCCTGAAGACAGCTGACAGAGATGACTGTGGCCATCCCCCTGTTGTACAGACAGCCACCCAAATACCAACATCTGCTGTGGCACAATTTACTTTTTACACAACATTTAGCAAAACAGTGCCTTACGACTGCAGCATCGTTAAAAGAGAAGGAACAACAAATAAATCGTTAAGATGCGAGTCTCATCAGACAATCCCAAAATTAAAGAGCAGTTTTTCTTGTGCGAGTTGAGCTTCGGATTCAGATTGTTTTGGGTTTTTTTTACATCTCAAGTCTTAAGCAAGAGAACTGGTTTTATTATAACTTAAAAAAAGAAAAAGAAATGAGGTGGGTGGGTTGGGTGGGTAGATTGGGGAGATGAAAGGGAAAAAGGGGGGGGGGAGAACCAAAATGCAAAAACCAGATTTCTATCAAGTATGACAAACATAATCCATCATTACAGTGAAAATTACAGTTTAGAAGTGAACGAGGTTGATGCAATCGGCAGAAAAAGCAGATGTTGATGAGGCATCTCAACCAGTTCCAGCTTTCTCTTTGTAATTCCAAAGGATGAAAAGGATTATACAGTATGACTAGTAGCATTTACAGGATGAGGGAAGGTGAGTTAGGAGAGAATAATGCCTATTCTTTCACCAAACAACCTAAAGACTTTAGTTTGTCAAGTAAGGAAGTTGCAACTTTAAAGTTCTCTGTTTAGAATAGAATCAATATATTAAAGCGAAGAAGGAAAGACCTTGTATCCACAGCTTTTGCGTAGGTGCCCAGCCAGAGTTCAAGTACTCATGAGCACTCACAATATTGCCACAGAAATGGCCAGGGCAACCTACAGAGCAAGACATAGGAAGATGGAAACTCTCCCTATCCTGATTGACCATGAAAGACCATGAAAGACCATGAAAGACCCTCCAAACTTAAATTGCAAAAGCATCCAAGTACAGAAAAACATGCTAATTCCATCTGGAGACTATACCAAGTATTAAAATCACAAACGTCCAATGCATCATATTTGATGTTCATGATTGTCAATTCAAATGGAATTTAACCCGGAAGCACTTCAGCGCTCCCAGCTGTAGTAGTATCCCAATAAACATCAGGACTACTAACTACTAAGATATGTAAAAGCAACGGGGTCTGAAAAACATGGGTTTTTTTTTGTTTTAATTCTTTTCAAATATGATGGTAGTAGACAGCAGAAGCATTCATAAATGTTTTGAGGTCAAAAGTTCTGACCCCAAATGCCCCCTTCTGACTGAGAAAAGATACTCCAACTGCACAACAGATGTTCGAATAGCTCATTCCAACACTGCACCACTTTGAGCGAAATTGTAATAAGACTTCTGAGGTAAAAATATTTGGACCTCAAAACACTTTGCACACTATTATTAGATAGTTTGTGCAAAGTGGAAAAACACAAGTTGCCGGATTTTCTTTATATCTGGCCTTAATTTTGTTTAAAAATCCAATCTCAAATCCAGCTTCCTTCTCCCCCAAATTCTGTTTCCTTGACCTTGCTCTAAAAGAAGGGAGACAGTCTATAAGCAACAAAGACACACCAACATGTTTATAAACATAATCATAAAATATAATGGCATCTTGAAGATGCCAATGTTCAAGATGAAGGGATAGAGTCCACCTTTTTAGAAAAGCAACATTATATCTTGTGATGAGGGATATATCAGTTATCATGAGATGAGATACAAGATTTCCTACAGAAAACACATACTATATGATGTTCCTTGAATGTAAGCTTTGTCTTTCCTATGACAAAAATAATAAACATAGTAACTGTAATAGGTGCCTTGGGAACCACCACAAAACAACTGCAGCACCACTTGAATGCCATCGGCGTTGACAAATTCACCATCAATCAATTGCAAAAGGCAGCTTTACTCGGAACATCTTATATCCTACAACAATACCTCTAACACCATAAAACATCAACATCATCATAAAAAGGTCCTTGGGAAAGACTTGATAAGCAGACCAACTGTGAAATCCAGTATGTGAACAGCTGCTGTCTTGGTGACAAACCATAATAAATTAACAAAATGGGGCAGCACCATGCAATTTCAGGACAATTACCTGCTTACCAGGGGTGAAATGCTACCGGTTCGCTTGGGTTCGGGTGAACCGGTAGTAAAAAATGCTTTAAAAAGAAAAAAAAAGTTGACCACGCCCAGTCACATGAACCCCCCCCCCCCCAAATCATGCCCACAGAACCGGTAGCAAAAAAATTTGCATTTCACCACTGCTGCTTACCAACAAGTTTCAAATTGCCAACTAATGTGGTACGGTAGCTAATGCAGTCCAACAGTATCTTGTTCAAAGCACAGCTGTAGTAGTGGACTGGACTCAAATAGAATTAAAAACCCTGCACAGGAAGACCAGAAAAATAATGACAGTAAAACATGCCTTTCATCTGCAGTAATGTTGATAGACTCTGTTTGCCAAGGAAAATAGGTGAATGTGGAATGTTGCAAGTACAAGAATACCAGAGAGCAAAAGAAGAAGAACAAAGCCACAGGAAGAATATCCGAAGGACAATGAACAAGATGCACTGAAACTGATGTACTATGAAGGCTTACTGAGTACTGAAGAGAGTACTGAGTACTGGATCAAACTGATTTACAAGAAAGTTCAAATGGAGAAGAGAAAACAGACATGAAGATAAGTATTACATGGCCAGTAAAGTTAAAAAAAAAAAATCAGACAAAGTAGATAACAAGACCTGGCAATGGCTAAGAGCAAGAAAATTGAAGAAAGAGACAGAATGGCTAATTCTGGCTGTAAAAGACCAAGCCTTAAGAATAAAAACATACAAAGCCAGAATCGAGAAGGGAGGATAAGACAGCAAATGCCACTTCTGCAAAGAAGCTGAAGAAACAACGGAGCACCTAGTTAGCTACTGCAAGAAAGATTGCCCAAACTACTTCAAACAATGGCATGACAACATAGCAACAATGGTGCATTTGGAAGAGCTGCAAGAAATACAATTTGCCTGGCAAGCAAGAACTGATGGGATCACAAAATAGACAAAGTAAGGAAATGAAAGTAAGTAAGTAAGGAAACTACAGAATTCAAAACGACAAACACCTGCCACATAATCCTGCAAACTTTAAAAATTGTTGATGAGAAAGACAAAAATTCATACTTATGACCATTGCTGTGTTCCAAGGTCATGCGATCACCTTTTGCAACCTTCTGACAAGCAAAGTCAGTGGGGAAGCCGGATTTACTGGGTTACTAACTTATCAACTGCAGTGATTCACTTAACAATTGTGGCAAGAAAGGTCGTAAAATGGAACAAAATTCACTTAACAAATGTCTCACTTAACGACAGAAATTTGGGGCTCAATTGTGGTCATAAGTCAAAGACTATCTGTATAGAGATCTGGATATATACAACAACTGTGACAGAAAGAATGACAGAATAACAGAGTTGGAAGGGGCCCTGGAGGTCTTCTAGTCCAACTCCCTGCTCAGACAGGAAACCCTATATCGTTTCAGACACGTGGTTGTCCAATCTCTTCTTAAAACCTTAAGTGTTGGAGCATCCACAACTTTTGGAAGCAAATTGCTCCACTGATTAATTGTTCTGTCAGAAATTCCTCCTTAGTTCTAGGAATATACCAATAGTAGTACAACTTTTTTTTAATTATTTTATTAAAAGACAAAACAAAAACAGCAAACACAAATATGACAATTTGGTATACACAACAAATTAACATATTGTATGTTTATTGTATTTTAGGTATTTTAGGTATTCACATCAGTAAACTATATTCCTCTATATATATCTCTACACCTTTACTTATATTACGATATCTTAAATTCCCTTTTTGGTTTATTGTTTGTCTTATTTGGTACTTAATTCCTATCTAATGTTTTCCTTTCTTTTTTTCATGTTCCTAGTTCTATTTTGTTTTCTTTTTCTCCAGCCAGTCATACCATCTTTGCCATACTAGATAATATTCAGTATCTTCTTTTTCCTGCATTTCTTTCGTGAGTTTATCCATCTCCGTGCACTCTATGTATAGTAGTACATCTTCTAAACCACCATTCGAATACCACAAGCATTGACAAAATCACCATCAATCAATTGCAAAAGGCAGCCTTTCCAGGAACAGCTTACTTCCTATGATAACTTTTAATATTATTAAGCAACAACATCTGCCTATTTTAGGTCTTTGGGAAAGACTTGATAGGTGGACAAAAATGACAAATTCTGTCTTAACATCTGGCTGATGTGAGACCAGTAATGATGAAAATAGGGCTTTTCAAAATACCAGTTAGGGTGGGAGCTATTCAAATTTGAGGAGGGAACCTCATTAGAGAGAAGAGCAAGATACTAGTACGGAGAAGGCATGCTTCCTGGCAGTTTTTATTTGATGGAACCTGCTAGATTATTGCAAAAGTACTACAAAAGTAAATACGTCAATTCACATTTGGGTTAAGAAGGACACTTAACCAAGAACACAAGAGTCATACTTGAAAGCAAAACTTCTCAAACTCTGGAAGTATGGCTTGCATTTAAAAAAAAAAAGTTTATTAGGCTTGTGTAGACCAACCAGGAGCAATGTCAGAAGCTGCTCCTGCTTAACTAAGTTAGGGCCTGTTCACAATAAACAGGAGAACAAAGCCTGAAGTGAATTTTGAGAGATGGATCGAAGCATTTTAACACCATACACCAATCACAGCAGGGCAATAATTGGGGGATAGTACCCTGCTAGTCAGTATGTTCATTGTTGCTGGAGTGTCTGTATAAGGTTATGTGCTGTATATACCATGTATAAGTCCTTATGTGGATTAGTTGACCCTTAAATTTGTAATCAAAACGAACATTGTCTTACCTGAATGTTCCTTTTCGGAGTACTGCGACTGCAGTCCATAGCTGGGTTTCTTCATCATCAGATCCTTTTGACTGGGTGATATTTTTAGATACATCTCTCCTCGCCCTGTGGCCACGCCCCCTGCTCCCATAATGCACCAGTCTTTGAACGAAGGCGCGACCACTTAAAATAGTCCAAGCAAAAAAACCAACCGGTCGACAACCCTAACGAGTCCGACCTGGCATAGACACCAGTCGTCCAATAATAGAGAAATGAAAAATCCAAGGGAGGGGATGGACTGCAGTCGCAGTACTCCGAAAAGGAACATTCAGGTAAGACAATGTTCGTTTTCCAGAGTACTGCTCCTGCAGTCCATAGCTGGGATATACCCAAGCTCAGAAAAAAACAAGGGTGGGAAACTAAGGGCCCCCGGAGTCCTGCCTCGCTAGCACACTCTGCAGGACACGATGGCCAAAGGAAGCCTCAGCCGAGGCAAATGAATCCACCCTATAATGTCTGATAAAAGGTGTCACCGAGGACCAGGTGGCAGCCCGGCAAATGTCAGAAACGGATGCCTGAGTGGCCCAAGCAGCTGACGTTGCCGCACTACGGGTAGAGTGAGGCAAAATCCCGGCTGGGACCTGCCTGGCTTGACGCTCATAAGCAGTGGAGATACAGGCCTTAATCCATCTGCCCACAGTCGACGGAGATATCTTCTGGCCTAAGGATCTTGGATGGAAGGATATCAAAAGGGCCTCCGTTTTCCTGAATGACTCAGTCCTGCGAATATAACGCCGGAGGGCCCTGCGCACGTCAAGGGTGTGCCAATCCTTCTCACGTTGGTGCTTGGGCGACGGGCAGAAGTCGGGAAGGATTAATTCCTGAGCGCGATGAAAATATGAGTTCACTTTCGGCAAAAAAGCCGGATCCAGGCGAAGAATAACAGTATTAGCGTGGAAAATACACAAGTCGTTCCGGATCGACAGAGCTGAGAGTTCGGATATCCGTCTCGCGGATGTGATCGCCAAAAGGAAGGCGACTTTATAGGACAAGTACTTAAGAGACACAGAGCCCAGCGGTTCGAAAGGGGGACTCATCAGCGCTTGAAGAACAAGGGAAAGGTCCCAGGTCGGATATCGACGAACTGGAGGCGGACGTAAGTTCATAGCCCCATGCAAGAATTCTCTGAGTTGGGGGTGCTGAGACAGAGACGAATAAGGTGGACAGCGAACGACAGTGGACAAGGCAGCGGTCTGTCGACGAAGGGTAGACGGTGATAAGCCCTTGTCCAGGCCAGCCTGTAAGAAGCAGAGGATGTCAACGACCTGAGCCGACGTAGGGTCTACCAAGTTGTCAGCACACCAGACGCAGAATGCCCGCCACGAGGCCTCGTATATGCGCGATGTCGAAGGTCTGCGAGACGCCTGTATAGTGGCTATGACAGAGTCGGGGAGACGGTCCTTGCGCAGGATGACCCACTCAAACGCCAAACGGCCAATTGGAGCCACCCGGGATCTGGGTGGAAGACCGCCCCTTGGCGTAGAGAGAGACGGTTCGGTGGAATCTCCCACGGTGGAAGTATGGACAGAGCTACCAGGTCGGCATACCACGGCCGACGAGGCCAACTGGGAGCCACCAGCAGAATTTCCGCACGTTCCTCCAATAGCTTCCGAATGACTTGAGGAATCAACGGAAGTGGCGGAAAGGCGTACAAGAGACCGGGAGGCCAGCGGCACCGTAGAGCGTTGTGGTCTTCCGCCATCTGAGTTGGATAACGTGTCACGAACCTGGGAAGCTGGGCGTTCACCGGACTGGCAAAGAGGTCCACGACAGGCAGGCTGAAGATGTTGATGGCTTCCTGAAATATCTCGGGATCCAGTTGCCACTCTGACTGGTCTATCAATTGCCTGCTGAGCCAATCCGCTCTGACATTGTCCACGCCCGAGATGTGATCGGCCCTCAGAGACAGAACATGACCCTCGGCCCAAGAAAACAACTTCTCTGCTTCCAGCATCAGGTCCCTTGACCTCGTGCCCCCTTCCTTGTTTATATGGGCCTTGGCGGAGATATTGTCCGTAAGGACAAGAACGTGCTGGCCCCGCAGCAGGGACTGAAAATGACAGAGAGCTAGGCGAATCGCTCTCAACTCCAAGATGTTGATGCTCAACGTCTGTTCCAAAGGCGACCAGCGACCCTGCACCATCTGATCGTTGAGATGGGCCCCCCAGCCCAGGAGACTGGCATCTGAAGTCAATGTCAGCCGATCCGGGAGCAGAAATTGAGTGCCGAGAAGAAGGTTGGGACCCGTCCACCAGTCGAGGGACATGGAAACCTGAGGAGGAAGAGAAACTTTGTGGAGAGAATCGCTGCGACCCGTGCGCTGAAAAGGCAGCAGGAACCACTGCAATGGCCTCGTGTGTCTGCGCGCCCATGGGACTATCGAGAAGCATGAGACCATTTTCCCCAACAACTGGGACAGATGTAGAAGAGGAACAGACCGTTTGGACCGGATGAGCCGAATCAGGTTGCGAATGCTCTCCGCCCTGTCCGGGGATAGGGAGACCTGGCCCCGAACTGAGTCGATCACCGCCCCCAAGTGTTGTAGAACCGTGGTCGGGTGCAGATGACTCTTTGGGAAGTTGATCGAAAACCCGTGGTCCTGAAATGAGTCGATGACACGGGCCAGGTCCCGAGGTGCTTGGCTTCTGGAGGACGACAGGACCAGAACGTCGTCCAAATAGCATAGGACCCTCACAGGTAACACCCGGAGGGCAGCCGCCACCACCGCTACCAGTTTTGTGAAAGTCCTTGGGGCAGATGACAAGCCGAAGGGCATTGCACAGTATTGATAATGGTCCTCCCCAAGTTGGAAGCGCAGATACTGGCGATGGGCCGGGAGGACCGGAACGTGCAGATACGCCTCCTTGAGATCGACAGACTGGAGAAGATCGCCCCGTCGTACTGCAGCAAGGATGGATCCCAAGGAGTGCATCTTGAATCTGCGGTAGCGGACCGACAGATTCAGCTGCTTCAGATTTAGAATGGCCCTGCAACCCCCCGAGTGTTTGGGGACCAGAAAGAGAGTCGAATAGAATCCCTTGCCCCGCTGATCCAATGGAACAGGTTCTATTGCATGGATAAGGAGCAGGTGGAGGACCTCCTTCCGCAAAAGAGCCGCCTTGTCGGGGGACAGGTGAGTCGGACAGTGGACGTAGCGAACCGGAGGGCGTCCCATAAACTCGATGGCCAGGCCTTGAGATACTGTCCGAAGAATCCAGTCCTCCTTGGTGGAGCGTTCCCATTGGTGGCTGAAAAATTGAAGTCTCCCGCCAATGGGATTCTGCAAACTGTAGTCATTTGCCTCGACGGGGCTGGCGGAAGCCGGCTCCACGGAAAGGGCGTCTGGAGCTACTGGTTCTGGACCTGTCCCGAAACCGTTGTCTGTCCGAATAGCGGTCTGTCCCTGGAAAGTAACTGCGTTGTGAGTAGGGGCCCCCTGACCCCGACGAGCCCCGAAAGGGCTGACGTTGAGAATAGGGTGCATAGCGCCGTTCCGGTCTGCGGTACGAAGACGCGGGCATCACCTTTCTTTTATCCTTGTCCTCGACCAGGACAGGATCCAGGGCAGGACCAAAGAGGTTCGGGGCCTTAAAAGGAGCCGCCGCCAATTTCCACTTTGCTTTGGCGTCAGCTCTCCAATTTCTGAGCCAAAACAGTCTACGGGATGTCACAGACGAGGCCAAGGCTCTCGAGGCAAACTTCACCGAATTTAACGAGGCATCCGCCGAATATTCGGTGGCAGCAACAATTTTATTTATATCCTGATGAAGACGTGTGTCTTCTGGCGGTAGTTTCTCTTGAAGTTGCCTCAGCCAAAGCAATGTGGCTCTATTAAAGAACGACGTAGCAGTCGCCGTCTTAATTGTCCAAGCAAGAGATTGATGCTCCTTACGAAAGGAGAGTTCAGACTTCCTGTCCTCTGATTTAAGAACGTCCAAAGCATCCGAGGACAAAAGCGAAGAAGAGGCGAGGCTGGCAATCGGATGGTCAACCACAGGTAAAGATAGTAAGGAGTCCAATTCCGGAGCCCCACAATACAGTTTTTTGTCCAGGCTGGTGGGACCCATCTGAGAGCCCGGTTGAGACCAGGGGGACTGTAGAACATCAGCAAAGAGTTGGGGACAAGGAATAAAGTCCTTGCCCGGCTTGGATGACGAAAACAAGGCCTCATGAGGGGCCGAGGAAGTAGAAGGTTCAGCAGACGGGACTTCCATATTGGTGACCTGCCTAGCTTTATGCAGCAGAGATTTAAACAACGAAGGCCGGAACAAGCCGGAAAAGGCAGGAGTGTCCGGTGCAAGGCCTTCATCTTCCGAGAATTCTAATTCCTCAGGAAGCTCTCCCTCCTGCTCAGAGTCATCAGAAGAGATGTGAGCCAACCGGGATGGAGATCTGGAACGACCGGGAGCCGATGAGTGAAACGTACAAGGCTGAGCTGGAAGGGGTTGTTGAAGAACAGATTGGTGAAGTCCTGCAGCCAAAATGGAGGACAGAGCAGTAGACAACGCCGCTTGCAAATCCACCTGGGGAGCCAACAGCTGACCCTCCGGGCCCCGAAGTCCAGCAGCAGTCGGGGTAAACGTTGCTTCTGCCCGACGGGAAGACGGAGCATGGGGCTCCGCAAGGCCCACGGTTGAAACGTCAGGTAAGGAGACAGAGGCCCTCTTAGCATGGGCCAGAGCAGTCGCAGCCTGTGAGGTGGAGGTGTCACGATCCTCACCGAGATCCGGGACAGCCTCAGATGTCAATGAAGAGCCATGTTGTAGAGATAGGTGTTGGTTGGTAGCAAAGACAGAGGCCGAAGAGGCCAGTCTGGCCCTATCGTACTGCCTCTCGAGCGCTCTGTGTCGGCGCTGGGCGTCTTTCTCCGCCGCTGCTGAAGGCCTGTGCTGGCGAGAACCAGTAGGAGCGACAGTAGACCTGCCCCTCGATTTTGATTTATGTTTAGACGGTGCCCTTGGCGGACTGGGCTCCCGTTCTGAGTCGGAGGACAGGTAAGAGTCAGCCATCTCAAGAGTGTGAGTCAAGGTATCTATATATACAGATGCCTCCCTTCTTTCCCTCTCCTTTTTTTTTTTTTTTAAATTAGTGTCTTTATGATTTTTTTGATTTTTTTGATTTTTTTTTTTTTTGTACTATAAAACAATAACTGTAAAATTCCAGGAACTATATACAATAACACCAGTGGCCTTGTATGATGGGGCAGCAAAGGCGCAGTAGAAAGGTCCAGAAAGGCCCCAAGAAGAAGGCCAATAAGGAGGCCTAGGGCAGCAAGGCAAGCCTCAGGTCCCAGCCCACAGGGACAGCGATGAGGCAGAGATGGCCAAACTAAGGTCCCGCAGTCAACGTGGGCGAGAGGGAAGGCAAAGATCTGCCGCCAAGGGAGGGGAGCGACCTGCCGAGAGCTTTACACAAAATGGCCGCCGGAACGACAACCGCCCCCAAAATGGCGGCCGCGGTGCACGGGACCGCGTGGGCTGATAGCGGTTAGCTCAGGGCGTGCTTTGAAGGCAATCAGAGCGCCTCGCACACAGACCGGCAATTCCAAACTTCAAAAGACGCCGCCCGAAGGTCGGACGCCTCGCTCTCTCACCGCCCGCCGAAAGGGCTCGCCCGGCGCTCCAGAGACTGACGATTGAAGAATCTCGTCGGCGCAGCACGCTCAGCAGGAGATTAGATCTGACTACGTTAACCGTCGCTCTAGCCAGCCAGCGCCAAAGGGAAAACGTCAGAGCTTGCAGGGCAAACCATACAAGGCTCCGGAGCCGCTTCTAAGAGAGCCGATACGAGCAGATCACAGGAACGGGTGTGGGGATGATCGCGGCAATCCGCAACCCCTGCGCTCACACCAGCGGCTTTAATTAGAAGCAGGGACCCGCCCCGAAGGGTCGGAAACCCCAGGCTGCGGTCTGACGGCCGTCAGAAGCCCTGGGGAGAAACGGACTGGCGCCCCAGACTCAATTGTCACTCCCTGCAGCCTCCTATTAATACCGGCTCTCACCGAGAGAAAAAACTAAACAAAAATAAATAAAGGCCTAAACGCTATAAAGCTAAAACCCTACAAGGATAACGAGGAGAGAAAAACACACCAGTCTTCAGTGACTGAGTGAAAAGACTGGTGCATTATGGGAGCAGGGGGCGTGGCCACAGGGCGAGGAGAGATGTATCTAAAAATATCACCCAGTCAAAAGGATCTGATGATGAAGAAACCCAGCTATGGACTGCAGGAGCAGTACTCTGGAAAATACCAAGGAAAATGTTCTACCCACAGATAAGACAACCTGCATTTTTTCATGGCATTTTAGTTAAAAATTTGAGGAGCAGCTTATCTGCAGATGGGCTTATATGTGATATATTCAGGAAAATATGGGTACTTCAAAAAAAAGTATTACCATGTATAGTGAAGATAAGCCTATCTGTGGATAAGCCAAACCTGATTTTTTGGGTGTACCTCAACATCTGAAATTTCACCATGAGCATACATTGTATTGATGAAGTTCAATATGTTTATCCACTATTTTAGAAATGAACAGCATAAATTGAAATAATAATTAAATAATGACCCACTTCATTACAACTTTTTGTTGCAATGGATTGCAATCAATTAAATTTATGCCATAATACATCTGTTAATCTTCAAGAGGCTTAAAGACTCCATTGATTGTGTTGCAAGAAACAACCAATAAATTATTAAACAGAGATCTCAGTCTGGCCTGCAGAATTCTGACTCAAATCCAAAAAAAAAAATCTAACTCTTCCCCAAGAGTTAAACCCAAGGTTTCCAAAGGCATTTTAACTAATATATAGCCGTAGTTTTGCCTAAGATTTCTTGCTAACCTTACAGTTCATTAATAATGTCGATATTTTGTCTATCTTGTGGACAAAAAAAAAAAAAAATCCATTGAGGAAGCACATTTCAATCAAAGTGGCCAGATATGAATGTAAACAGTAATGGATTCTGTACTGCTGACCACCATTATTTGCACCAGCTTGTGTTCCAACCACAGAAATCTATGATAAAACACTAGCAGAGAGTATAGTAGTATATAATATGAAAGATACAGATATGCAACACAAGTGTGCATTTCTGAACTACCACAACCGGTTGTAGGCCATTTTACATCTAAAATGGAGCATGGAAAAATGAAGACTTTGGGACCACAAGAAATCCTTCCAAAGTTACACCCTGCTAGCCAGACTATGGAACAAATCATTCACCAGGATGAGGTACCAGAGGGCAAGTTTGTGAGGAAGCAGTCTCTTCGACAATTGGCAGCGGTGCAGAAAAAATGCTGTGTAACTATGGAAACTCCAACATACGTCAAGAGGGCATCACATGAAACAGGCTTTATTTAACTCACTTTTAAAATACGAGAACTCATCAATCTTCCATTCATACATGTACACATTTCAAGGCAATGGTTCCAGCACTGTGTCTACTACACGTACGTCCGCTGCAAAAGGGGTTAAATGATGCCTTGAAGAGCTAAGCTTGGTTGAAGGCTGCAGCATTGATCCCTTCTCTGCTTCCGTCAGAGCTTCAGTCTAGGCGTAGCAATAAATCTCTCATGAGCTCAAAAGATTCAAGGTCAGAGTTCAGATGCTGCTATTACTGCAGATATGAAAGATGCTCTCATAATGACTATGATTAGCTACTGCAGACTCCAGCCACATTTACATGTCTTACAGAGTAATTGACTTTTCACCCATGTTTGTCAACCTTTGAAGGCGAAGGCACCTACACAATGTTTTCATAACAGTCTTGTCAGATCTCAGACTCCTTATTTCCTGCCTTACTGGATTCTGCCCTTACACCTTCCTAGCAGACTCTGAGCAGTAACATTATCCTGAGAGCGGAGTAAGAATGCACTGAGATTGTCTTGATGAAGCTTTGCCAATGCTGACAAGCATGGGAAAATTTCAGAGGATCTCATTCTTATCCCCAAAGCACAAACCCATTCCTGATCTCTAACAGAGAGAGTGAAGTGGGCTGGGATCAACTTTAATGAGGATCTCCCATGTGTGCAAATATGTGTGGTCCTGGTCCTGGGAAGTGACTGGATATTTCTTTTTCTATGTAAGCTGAAGTATGTTTCCAGCTTGAATCCAGAAATGGATATTTTTGCTATCAAATCCCAGGGGAAACAGCCCCTGACCAACACATAACAGCTAACTTCTGTGATGTTCACAAGAATGAGAAGGCAAACCAAGCATTCTTGGATGAAAGCAAAACAGGACTGCAAGCTTGCCTGAAAATAAGTTACTAGGCTTCAGAATGAGGTGAAATGCATCTAAAAGGATTGTCATGTACAATAAAGGTAAAGGTTCCCATCGCACATACGTGCTACTCGCTCCCGACTCTAGGGGCCGGTGCTCATTTCCGTTTCAAAGCCGAAGAGCCAGTGCTGTCCGAAGACGTCTCCGTGGTCATGTGGCCAGCATGACTAAATGCCAAAGGCACACGGAATGCTGTTACCTTCCCACCAAAGCTGGTCCCTATTTTTCTACTTGCATTTTTTACGTGCTTTCGAACTATAGGTTGGCAGAAGTCATGTACAATATAGATGTATAAAGGAAAGAAAACCAGGAAGAGACCATTTAAAGGTGGCTTCTTTGGGGGTCAATTCGTTCTCCTTAATTGGTTTTGAAAGTATAAAATAAAAATCTAGATGCTAGAATAAAACATTTATTTATGATGTCAACATATAGAAAGTATTTAAAAATACTGAAAGCTAACTTTAGAGCCAAATAGACCAATGATAAGATATTAACTACTAAATGTTATTACTAAAACTAGATAAAGTTTACTCTATGACAGTTTATTCAGGGAGTGTTTGAGCCCAAAATTTCTGCTGCTACACAAGACATTTGTTAAGTGAGTTTTGCCCCATTTTACGACCTTTCTTGCTATAGTTGTTAAGTGAATCATTGCAGATATTACGCTAGTAACAAGATTGTTAAGAGAATCTGGCTCCCCCATTGACTTTGCTTGTCAGAAGGTTGCAAAAGGTGACCATATGATTCTGGGACACTGCAACTGTCATAAATATGAGTCAGATGGCAAGCGTCTAAATTTTGATCATGTGAATGCTGCAATGGTCGTAAGTGTGAAAAACAATTGTAAGTTACTTTTTTCAGTGTATGAACGATCACTAAATGAACTGTTGTTAAGTCGAGGACTACCTGTACTTGTCAAAAGAAGCAGTTGCCACTAGAAGCAATTTTAATGCATTCTCCACTTTTGCTAAAATACTCAGAGAGAATACAGTTGAGAGTTTATTAAATCTTTTGCCTTCAGTTTAACATCCAGTATTCATAAGATCAGGCTAACACTGCTGCTCCAAGAAAAATAATAAGCTCTTTTCTTGACTGATGCAGGAAAGACATAAAAATTATAGTACAAGACCAAAACCATTAGCAGAATGTTTATGTTCAAATTAGCAACATTGGATGAATGGGCAACTTCATTTTAGCAATGAATGTTTGCATTGTCATTTGCTTTTTTTTGTATTAAAAAAAGAAAAATATGCTATTCTATTCTACTGTGTTTCAGTGCTGGAAAAACTGTAACAGAGGAAGGAACTGTTCCAGCAGCTAGAAAACCTACAAAATTCTTACCATAACTTTGGCACAGTACATTTTTTAGCATCACAACAGCCCCATTATGCTGCATGATTTGCTTTTTTCTTCATAAATTTACCATCTACTCTACCCCTTTCACTCCATATGTTAGTTTTATCTTTCTTTATTAAGTTAGAGGATGGGGAGAAGGATCAGACCTTGCTTAGTAACTGCTATGCTAAATGGACAAGCTAAACCATTGATTGTTATATCTATTTCCGCTTTAAAGGGAACATACTTTTTCTTTAAAGCACATCGATTTCTTGGCCTCTGAGAATCGCAGTGAAGTGAGATAATCAAAAATGGACAAGGGCAAAATTTCAGCCTTCAGAACACTTCAGTGGAAGAATTACTTTTATTTTTAAAACTGTTATGTTAAGCATGCCAGAATGTTAATGCACCAATTTTGTTTGCTGTTCCCTGCACTGTGCTTGTCTGCGTTTACTCTAAAGTTGTGCTGTATTGCCATCCTTGGAATAAAGAAAGAAATCAATGTAAATTTCAATCTGGATGATCGCAAAGCATTTTTGGCTTATTTATAGTCAATCAAAACATTTAACCAAGCCACAGAAATATGACTGAGGCCACAGTCTAAAGCGAAATTCAAGAAGCAAGCCAATCAAAGAGCAAAGCATTATGCACACTGGAAGCAGTAGCATTATTCAGAATGCACATGCATGTTTCCCCTATCTAAAGCAGAGCCTACCAAATAATGTCTTGGATAATTCCTGAATTCTTCAAAATCTGGAATTTGTCTCTACTAATTTTCTACATGCAATTTAGGATGTGGGAGCAGATCCTGGAATTGGATGTGTCTTCTATACTTGAATACCTCACTCCAAGAACTGCTCTCCAAATCAAACCCAATTTAAAAAGCCTTCTACTGAAAAAAATTCATTTCATTCACATAGTCTCCCCCAGCCTTACAGTTCTTAGGAACCTTACAGCTCTGTGTACTTCAATTCCCAGAATTCCCCAATAAGCATAGCGCATGAAATGTGGAAGATAAAACTCCTGAATCTGATGTCCAGATTTGGAAAGATGCACTAGACTGTTCTCCCTTTTTTATCATCTGCCTACAAAATACTGCTTTTCAAAAATATTTATAATATTCATAATCTATTTTTCTATTGTGGAGTCCCAAGCAATAGATACAAAGTGGTAACTGATCTGCTACCCAAACCTAGTTGTTTAACGTCAAGAAGTCCCTGTGCTATTCTAGATCTTTCAAACTATAAAAATGTTATTATAACACAGGGGGAAATGTGCAAAGCAAGATTTATTCTTTGGTTTCCAAAATACTCTACTGGTTTTTATTTCTGTACAGACTATAGGTAAGCAAACATACGTCATTAAATCCACACCGGGGGGTGGGGGAGACAATAGGTGCACTTACAACTCCAAATTTAGACTGATTTAATTCATTTAGAACTGTAAATTTATTTCTGGCAAGGACCGAACATTCTCAGATTTTATTTCAGTATTTATTTAAAAAGACTTATATGGTTGGCCACCTTACACAGTATAATTCCTGGTGCAGTGATGGGGTTCAAAATTTTTTACTGCCGGTTCTGTGGGTGTGGCATGGCGGGCATGACATGGCATGGTGGGCGTGGCTTGGTAGGTGTGGCAGAGGAAGGATACTGTAAAAGCTCCATTCCCTCCCCACTCCAGGGGAAGGTTGCTGCAAAATTTCCATTTCCTCCTGATCAGCTGGGACTCGGGAGGCAAAGAATAGATGGAGGTGGGGCCAGTCAGAGGTGGTATTTACCGGTTCTCCTAACTACTCAAAATTTCCACTACCAGTTCTCCAGAACTGGTCAGAGCCTGCTGAATACCACCTCTGTCCTGGTGGCTCAAAACCATAAGAATCTCTCCCCAAAATCAGAATCTGGCATTTCAATCACAGTCTCCAGTACAATTCCCACGTTCAACCTTACCTTAGCTCAATGCTTAAGGAAAAAGCCAGCTTTTTACAGTTTTTAATTATCTAAAGGAGAGAATATAGGTAACTTGGGCTTGAATGTGGAGCGCTGGGTGCACTCTGAGCTTGTTGTTTGCTTGCAGACATTTTGTTAACCAATTAAGTAACATCATCAGTGCAAGTGTGGGGTTTGCTGCCTGATTATATATAGTAGCTTGCCCTGTCCACCAGTGTTGGTGGAAGTATGGTTTTCTCCTTGGTAGTTCCTTGATTAGGGTTTTTTTTCTGCTTGACTGTTTTGCAGGTGTAGCTGGGTGTTGGCTGCTGAAGGAGATGTATTCTGGTCTTTTTCCAATACCATGTGGTCGTAATAGTCTGTTGATTGTTTCTGAAATGTTTGTTGATGCATTGTAGTCTGGCACACAAACCAACTGAAGCCTTCTAAAACATCTTAAGTAAACCAAATGAACCAGTCACCCAAGAAGAAAAAACAAGAGTCATCTTCAACATACAGCGCAAGGACCATAATAGTCACTATGTAGGACTGACCGGCAGAAAAACTCATCTATAAGTCTGTTGGTGGTTAATTTGTCTGAATGCAAAGCTTCCAGGAATTCCCCAGTGTGAACACCTACCAGCAGTCAGAAGACACAATGAAATCACATGGACAGACTTAACAACCATTTCATCTGAGAAACTGTGAGCACTCTAGTCCCAAGACAACTCCAAAAACACTAGGGAATTTCTGGAAGCTTTGCATTCAGATAAATTAGCCACTAACAGACTGACAGAAATAAACCATATTACATACCATCCAAGAAGACAATACAAGGCTAAAAAGGAAACAAAAAGTTTCTCTTTAGGAAACAAAACTCAGACTAGACTAAACCAAACCAAACTAAGTCTCTTTTGGTGAAGAAACTACAATTGTCTTCCCCACACCAAATCAACAGATAACTCCTATTATCTCACAGACCAATGGAAGAATGACCGGCCTCTACCACAAGCTTCAGGAGTTCTTTCAGTTATTCCTTTTGTGAGTCAGTGTGGCCACACAATGAACTTTAAGATGATTACTCAGTTTATCTGAGCTTCCACTGCATATGCCACAAGCTGAGTAACAGCTGGATTTCCTTGCATCGTTCTCTTATAAACAACATATAGTAACAATAAAACTGGTTTTCTTAGTCTCCTATAACTACTTTCATGTTTTAAAATGCTTTCCGTATTTACTTCTCTATTCAAAAACTTCCCTAATTGTTACAGAACTCTGCTCTTTGTAGTAAATCTGCTGTGCAAGATATTTTGAAGCCCACCTTTAAATAAATCTAACCAAGGTGTTTTGCAAGCCATATGTAAGCAAAACTGTACAACAAATATTAACAGAATACAAAATAAAATTTCAGCTTCCCTCAGTTCTCAGAAAAGAGAACTTTTTAAAAAAGTGTCCTGGATGAAAGTAATTTTGACCTAGAATGTGAAAAAAGAAGCAAAACAAACTTTTCCAGGATTGAATTTCACAATTATGATACGACTTCAAAGAAAACCTATGCTGGCATACTTTAAGCAAAGACAACATATAAAGCAGGAGCACCAGCAAATTTATATGGAAGTAAAGAGTCCTGTAGCCAATACAGTTAAATCTATGAATGTTAAATAAATTGGGTTAAAAGCCAACTGGGAACCACAGAATTTCCTGCAAATGGTTTTGGGCACTGTATGTAATCTTTGACAGTCAATACCTTAGAAACAGTCATTTATATTAGTTAACTGGATAAAACAAAAGTGAACATCACCATGGAGAAATCATTCCTGTTCAGAACTGGTAAACTATCCTGAGCTGGAAAAGCTTATGTCTAGCTTCTGCCAAACCACCCAAAATTTGAAAATACAGTCTCAGAATTAAGGATATCCAGAAGTTTTCTCAGCCTAGGACATTTAGCCTTTTGCAGTAAACCCATGATGAATGACCTCTCTTGCCACCAAAGAACAGAAAAATACAAAACACATCTGTACTTTTTAGGGCTGTTATTGTTTTAATAATGTTTTAAGCTGGCCTTTATTTTTCATTTTGGATTTGTTACGCTTTTGTGTGTGTGTGTGTGTGTGTGTGTATAAGCACAAGCACAAAGCCAACTCTGGAACTTAAGATTTTAAAATTTTAAAAGAATTAAAATTTTATTTTACTAAGCTTTCATCAGACATCTGCTGACATCGTCAGAGTATTAAACTACCATTACAGAGATCTCTGCCTTTACATGCCATTAATCAATTTAGCCCTTGCGTGTGTAATAGGCCCTTCTAGCCGTCTCCCACTTGTAATCAGCTGTGTTGTTTTGTTTCGTCAGATGGCTGACAAGAGCTTAGTAAAATAAAATTTTAATTCTTTTAAAATGTTAAAATCTTAAGTTCCAGAGTTCGCAGTATGTCTGCTTCTTTTTTTACTAATATACCTGGAACTCGTATTTTTAGAATAGTTTGTAATATATATGTATGTGTATGTAATAAGGCAAACGAATTAGTCACTCTCCCTTACCCAATAGTAAATTATATAATTCAGTAGCAATTGCCTCAAGAAGTACCATAAAAACCCAAGAAATAAGAGGGAGGCTTGCATAAAAATGTTTTTTAAGGTACAAAGTATAAGCTGAAATGCATTGAGGCCCACCATCAAACTTCATGAGATTTTTTGCGGGGGAGGAGATACATACAGGATAGAAAAATGCTTCTTCTCCTACCATGTACCAAACTTCCTCACTTTTAGCAGCCACAAAAACATTGCACCTTTGCTTTCCTTGTACTAGAGCTTACGCCATGTGTTTTCATGCCTTATGTATAAAACACAAGCAGCAGAGGAACTCAATTGTAACTGCTGCTGCTATTGCAAGCCCAAGTCACTGCAATAGGAGTCACAAGGCTACTCAAGGTCCATTGAAAACTGAACAGTTCATTCATAAGATCTGCAAACTGTTGGCTTGAGGTCAGAGAGATGACTAGTTTTTCCACGAGCAAAACATCTGCTGTCCTGGAAGTAGCACTTCCTTTAAGTGACTGACTCATGGCATTGCCAGGAACTACAAAGACTGACACAGAGGAAGGAGTCTCATTTCATTTCCTCATTTAGTGCAGGCAAAAGGCATATAGGAGGCCACAGTGGAAACTTCTTACACTGCCACACAGAAAGTTCTGCAATAGATTTAAATGTTCAACCCAGCCGCTGCTCCTAGTTTTGTAGAAAATTTG
The DNA here is from genome assembly GCF_029215685.1 of Pituophis catenifer annectens. Lineage (NCBI taxonomy): Eukaryota > Metazoa > Chordata > Lepidosauria > Squamata > Colubridae > Pituophis > Pituophis catenifer. The sequence continues at coordinate 317,033,959 of NW_027256881.1, read as the reverse complement.
CATCCCCACAATGGACATCAGGCAATTGCCAAGCCTAGGCATCATTAGAAACCCTGAATTTAATTAATTAATTTGAATGCGGAAATAAATGGCCATTGGGAGACAAAGAGAGCCTCTATTTACTTCTTTGATGCAAAACTGCAATACTGAACTTCAATGAGAAAAAAAAACCTTATGCAGGAACCTTTGTAAAAAGGACACATTTCTCATTGTTTTAATGAAATCTCAACTTTCTGGGAAACACCCCTCACCACAAAATTGCAGTAGAAGCATCAGAACCTTTGTTGATGTTCCTAGCACTTCCTCAAGGTACAGAATTATTATTTTGATTTCCAGATGTGTTTCTCTTCATATACTAACATACATGACCTTCATCAAGTACAGGCAATGTGGCATCCTCCAAGCATCTATCAGATTTATATCCTGCTTCTTCTAACAGATTGTCGAGGTATATTTTATGGGTAGCTCACTATTTTCCTTGTCTTCCTAGTCTTTTAACTATTACACTACACTGCAATTCCCACATGCCTCAGCCACCTCAGCTGGTGGTCAAAGATGGCAATAATTGTGCTTCAAAACATCCAGAGGCTACCCCATTGCCAACCTTAGACATGGCATTGTGCATGTAAGCAGATATTAGAAATACATAAGCATTTTAGCACTTGAGCTACTTGTAAGCTGTCTTTAACTCCCTTTTTTACAACCATCTATTCCAGAAGTGTCAAACTCAAGGTGGTTATGGGAGCGATGTGGCGTTCCCATGTAACACCTCTCCTGCGCGAGCTGCACTGGCTCCCGGTGGTCTTCCGGGTGCCTTTCAAGGTTTTGGTTATCACCTTTAGAGCTCTCCATGGCTTAGGATCTAGTTATTTACGGGACCGCCTGCTACCACCAATAGCCTCCCACCGGCTGGTACACTCTCATAGAGAGGGGCTCCTCCGGGTGCCGTCGGCCAAACAATGTCAACTGGCAGCCCCCAGGGGGAGAGCCTTCTCTGTGGGGGCACCTACTATCTGGAATGAGCTCTCCCCGGAGTTACGGAGGATCCCGGATCTGCACACCTTCCGTCACGCTCTTAAGACTTTTTTATTCCATCAAGCCGGCCTTGCCTAAATCTTTCCTTTAAAATGTAAATTTTAATTTGTTTTTAAAATTATTTGGTGTTTTAAATTTGTCTCGGCCAAATTGTTTAATTCGGTTTTATTCTGTTTTTAAATTTTGTATTTATGTGTTTTATTCTGTGGCTGTTCACCGCCCTGAGTCCTTCGGGAGTAGGGCGGTATATAAATCCAATAAATGAAAAATGAAATAAATGAAAGGCCTGCCAGGTGCTTAAATCTGGCCCGTGAGGCCGGCCTGGAAATAGCAAAGGACCCACAGTGCCTCTGCTAGCAAAAACAGGGGACGGGGAGGGAGGGGTGTCACGGGTGTCCTCTGCACAACCTATTTTCGACCTGGATGGCCTCCTGCACCACTCTGCCGACCAAAACGAGACGTGGGAGGGCTGGCAGAGTGGTGCCATTTTGGCTAGCAGAGTGGTACAGGCCGCCATCCTGCCCGAAAATGGAGCACAGGAGGGGTCGCTGCAGGAGGCATCCATCCCCTCCTCCCTCCCATGGAGAACTACAATGATGATCCGGCCCTCGAAAAAATCCAGTTTGACACCCCTGCTCTATTCCCTTATATGTACATAACTCTAGCTGAATGAAAGAGCTAAATTTAAACAACCACTTCTGCTGCACAGGGGACATCATGATCCTTTCGTTTGATTAATTATGTGCCATCAAATCAGTGTCAATTCTTAACAACTATGCAGATAGACTTTGAGGATCAGTTGCCAATCTCATTGGCCATGTCTTCCAATGAAGCACCCATTGATGTTATAACTGTTGTGGTCCGTCAGCAGCCTGCGGAGCTGACAGCAGAGTCGGACAGCAATGAGGCTGAGAAAGAACATGGGCCAGTCCTGGAGGCTGGGGAAGGCCTGGATGAGAGCTCTGCATCGGAGACAGAGATGGGGCCAGGGCCATCGGGGAGTGATGTGCGGACTTCGGAGCCTCCAGAGGCTGACAGAAGAGAGGCAGAGGAACAGGAGGAGCCTGTTCCTAGTGCACGTATGAGAAGAACTGCCGGAAGGCAGGAGCAGCTAAAGCAGGGAGGACAACTCGGGAGTAGGGCCAAGAGATGATTGGCCCTTCTCATAAGGCTTAAAAGACCAGCAACAGCTCTTGGCCTCTTTGCCGGAAAACAACATGAGAGAATTGCTTTTTGTTTTGCTGTATTTATTTCTTGTCAGCATCTTCTGCTTCTGAACTTCTGCCAAGAAAAGCCTTTGGCAGTTTGCCTAATTATACCAAGGTCGGTGATAAACTGAGGAATGGTGTTTTGAAGAATTTGCTTTAATTTAGTTTGGACTACGCTGAGAATGAGTTAATTCTCAGCTGTTCTAATAAAGTCTGTTTTCAAACTATTTGCGTTTAATACTAACTACTTGGGCCTGGGTCACAACAGTTTGTTTTCCGGCCCCACCTCTTCCTTCCATTGCTCCACGTAACCATCGTACCACTGCACTTCCCATATCTGAGCCCTAAATCCACTGGAAAGACTCTACAGGCAACACTGTCTGGAGTGGGAGCGGGTCTTCGATGTGGGAATACGCCGGTTTCCGCGAGAGCACATCTGCCCTTTGGTTGCGACCACTGGGGATGTACGTCACACAGAAATTGAACAGGGCAAAGAAGAGGGACTACTGGTATCTTGGTCCGTTCCCTGTGGAGGTGGTTATTAACCCGGTTGCCTACCGCCTGACCTTGCCACACTCGATGCGTGTCCACCCAGTCTTTCATAGATCCCTACTTCTCCCAGAATGATCAGCCTGTCTGCTCCACCAACCTGACCCAACCAGCGCCATGAGACGGAGATGAACCACCTGAGTACGAGGCTAAAAGGACGGTTCCAGTATTCTCATTGAGTGGAAGGGATATGGGCCAGAGGACTTCACCTGGGAGGATGTGACCTCTGTACATATACCTCTCTTGGTGAAAGCCTTCCATGACCAATTCCTGTCACGACCTCATCCGGATCATCAGACCCGGGGGAAGGGCCCTGCAGTGAGGGATAGTGTTGTGGTCCGCCAGCAGCCTGCAGAGCTGGCAGCAGAGTCGGACAGCAATGAGGCTGAGGAAGAACATGGGCCAGTCCTGGAGGCTGGGAAAGGCCCAGATGAGGGCTCTGCATCAGAGACAGAGATGGGGCCAGGGCCATCGGGGAGTGATGTGCGGACTTCGGAGCCTCCAGAGGCTGACAGTAGAGTAACTACTAACTAAGACCATCCGTCTTGCTGCTAGTTGTCCTCTTCTTCTCTTTCCTTTCATTTTGCTCAGCATTACAAACTTTTTCAGAAAGCTGTATCTTTTGAGTAATGTATCTGAAGTATGATAATTTGAGACTTTGTGTCTTGAATGAGAACTCTGGGTTGATTTGTTCAATGATCCAATTTTTTGTTTTCTCCATTATCTGTAATATTCTCAAGAAACTTCTCTAACATTAACACTCTTTCACTTCTGCCTCTTCAAAGTCCAACTTTCACTTCCATACAGTATTATGAGAAAATCTGTTTCTTGCACAATTCTAATCTTTGTAACTATGGGCATCTGAGCATTTTTCCCAAGGACATGTTGCTATTCTACACAATAACAATTATTGGTAGTGTATTACTTGATGTTGCTTCCTGCCCCATTGACAACTGACTCTACAAGGCAGAAGCATTCTATCACTTCAAAACCTTCATTGTCAGTTTTAAGGGTGGGTGCTGTACCTGTTGTCATTAAGGTGGTTTTCTATATATTTTAGTCCCATTATTTTTCCACTATGTACCTTGACTTCCATTAATAGGGCTTGCAGATCATTGCATTTCAGCTATCAAAGTTACTGTTACAAAGTTACTGTTATCAGCATAGCATAGTTTATTCTTTGAATTTATAAACCAATTTATGAATCATCTTCTTCTAATCCAGTTTCCCATAATATATATTCTGCATATATGTTGAATAAATAAGCATATACAGTCTTGCCTCCATTCTTTTGCCAACCTGGAAAAAATGGAAGCAATCTGTTTGTCCTTCTTCTAGTCCTTCTCTGGCTTCCTGACATGTGTATACGGCACATGTTCATTAGGGCAATCAAATGGTCTAGGAGTCCAATTTGATTAAGCACATTGACATAACTGACACAATTTAAGGTTGCTCTGTGAAGCAAATGATAATAATGATGGTGATGTTATCCATTCAGTTGTATCCAACTCTTGGTGATTCTATAGGCCACGTCTCTCTACACCTTCTGATCTTGCACTACTTCTCTGAGTTGTTCTCTGCTCTGGCTGGTGTCTATTTGGTATTATTTGCATTTCTCAGTCCAACATGCATCAGCTTTAATGTCTCATATTCTTCCTTTTCTAAGCCAACTTCAACATCTGGTTTCTCTCTTTCCATGTAAAGCTCTATTCTGCAATGGATGGCCATAAGCATTCATTTGCTGGCATGTGAGAAGGTCACTTATCCTATTGAAATCTGTGAACCACTAAGGCAAACTTAAAATTCAGACATAGCAGCCATTCATATGCTAAAATTCACTTTATGTTTTTATGCATCAAAATAAATTCAAGGAAGCATGGGGAATTTACCCCCCAAAAAGTTACCGAATATACATTTTCATTTCCTTTTAAAGAAATGAAGGAAGAGAAAATATTAAGAAATACACATATTTTTACTGTAGATTTTCTTTTCGCAAGCTTCTCTTGTAATTATAGCCTGAATATGTTTCACAAGCTCACAGTATCAGACACTGGTTTTGGAAACATCCTGTGGTTAGTTTACTTAAAACCTTTCAAAGTCACTTTTTTTTCCTCTCCATTCTCAGTTTATTTTTAAACTGCCACTATTGTGAACGGAAAGACACTATTAAAAAGACACCCAAAAATGCAAAACAAAAATAAAAACAAAGGGCTGATATCTTCACACGTGAATTAAATTATGGTAAAAGACAATAATTGTTAAAATCTCCAACACAGCAAAGCGGTCAGCAGTCAAACTGAGAAAAAACAGCAGAGTTTAGTATAGAGAATGGACATTGACTTACCTGAATGTCCCTTTTCAGAACGCTGCGGATACACTCCAGCACTGGGAAAATCCTCATTTCTGACAGCAACTGAGAGGACTAATATTTAAATTAATCCCCCACTCTGTGCTCCTACCACGCCCCCTTTTGCACTCAGATCCCCAGTCTTGAACGAAGGACCAGCAAACAAATGCAAAAAAACTTTATTAACAACATCAAAAACCAACAACAACAAAAATAGGGAGGGAAATGGAGTGTATCCGCAGTGTTCTGAAAAGGGACATTTAGGTAAGTCAATGTCCATTTTCCAGAACGCTGCTCCTACACTCCAGCACTGGGACATACCCAAGGCTAACCATCAGGGTCGGGCAAATGAACTCCACCCACAGAAGCCCCAGAAACAACACCCTGTAGAACTCTGCGTCCAAAAGACGCCTCAGCCGACGCATAAGCGTCAATACGATAATGTCTAATAAAAGGCGACAAGGAAGTCCAAGTGGCCGCCCTACAAATGTCCAGAACAGAAGCCTTAATCGCCCAAGCCGCCGAGGTAGCCGCACTCCGAGTCGAATGAGGCTGAATCCCCGCAGGAACCGTTCTAGACTGCTTCTCATAGGCAGACGAAATGCAGGCCTTAATCCACCGACCAATCGTGGACGATGACACCTTCTGACCCATTGTGGCAGGATGAAACGACACGAAAAGCGCCTCCGACCTCCGAAACGAAGCAGTTCTGCGGATATAACGCCTCAAAGCCTGGCGAACGTCCAGAGTGTGCCAAAGAACCTCCCGCTGATGACTGGGCGAAGGACAGAAATCTGGCAGAACCAGCTCTTGTGAGCGATGAAACCAAGAATTCACTTTGGGCGTAAATGCCGGATCCAGACGAAGCACCACAGTGTTAGGACGAAAAATGCACAAGTCCTCCCTGACGGACAAAGCAGCCAACTCGGAAATCCGTCTGGCCGAAGTTATTGCCACAAGAAAAGCAACTTTGAATGACAGAAACTTGAGGGGAATCGAACCGAGGGGCTCAAACGGAGCCACAGTAAGAGCTTGAAGAACCAGAGACAAATCCCAAGAAGGATAACGATGAACAGTGGGAGGTCTCAGATTCGTGGCGCCATGCAGGAAATCCTTCACCCAAGGATGATGAGACAACGAGGTGTAAGGAGGAAAGGAGAGGACCGTGGCCAACGCTGCCACCTGACGCCTCAGGGTGGCCGACGCCAGCCCTTTGTCCAATCCTGATTGGAGAAAGCCTAAGACATCCTGGACAGTTGCAGACGTCAGGTCAACATGAGCCCCCGCACACCAGCAACAAAAGGCTCTCCACGAGGCTTCATAGATCCTGGTCGTGGATGGTCTGCGGGCCGCCTGCATCGTACCAATCACCGGATCCGGAAGACGTCCTTTCTTCAAGATGACACGTTCAAATGCCAAACGGCCAACTGGAGCCACTGGGGCTCTGGGTGACGAATGGCCCCTTGGCACAGAACAATTCGATGAGGGGGAATCACCCACGGGTCGGTTACGGAAAACTCCACCAGGTCCGCGAACCATGGTCTGCGTGGCCAATGGGGCGCCACTAGCAACACTTCCGCCCTCTCCGCAATCATCTTCCTGATCACCTGCTGGATCAACGTGATCGGTGGGAAGGCGTACAGTAGCCCGGCCGGCCACCGACACCTCAGCGCGTCCACGTCTTCTGCCAACGGAGTCGGATAGCGAGAGAAGAACCGGGGCAGTTGGGCGTTGGCGGGACTGGCGAAGAGATCCACCACCGGCTCTCCGAAACGAAGAGAGGCCTCCTGGAACAGCCTGGGAAGCAGCTGCCACTCGGCTTGATCGATCACCTCTCTGCTGAGCCAGTCCGCCCGCGTGTTGGCCGCGCCCGAAATGTGATCCGCTCGAATCGACAACAGGTGACGCTCCGCCCAGTTGAACAGTCTCTCCGACTCGAGCATCAACACCCGTGACTTCGTCCCTCCTTCTCAGTTCACGTGTGCCTTGGCGGACGTGTTGTCCGTGAGGACTAGGACGTGGCGACCCTGGATCAGCTGTCCGAAGTGGAGTAGGGCAAGACGGATCACACGAAGCTCGAGAAGATTGATGCTGAGTATCCGTTCCTCTGGGGTCCACTGCCCCTGGGTCACCTGATCACCCAGATGGGCCCCCCACCCGTGTAGACTGGCATCGGTGGTCACTATGATCCGGTCCGGTTCCAGGAAACTGCAGCCCTTCAGGAGTGCGGATGTCTTCCACCAACGGAGTGACAGTCGGACTTGGGGGGTCACCCGCACCCTCCTCGCAGAGTTGGAACAGCCCTTCCGCTGGAAAGGAAGGAGAAACCACTGCAACTGGCGAGAGTGTCTGCGAGCCCACGGCACCACCCGAAAACAGGAAACTAGCTTCCCCAGCAACTGGGACAGAGTCAGCAGAGACACCGACCTCCGGCTCAGGACCTGGACCAGCAACCTCCGGATGCTGCTCACCCTCTCTGAAGACAGGAACACCTGCCCTTTCACGGAGTCTATCACGGTGCCGAGGTGCAGAATCGAAGTCGAGGGAACGAGTTGACTCTTTTCCAGATTTACAGTGAAGCCGTGCTCTCGGAAGGCGGAAAGCACGTGCTCCATGTCGTGCGCTGCCCGCGCCTGGGACGACGAGAGGACCAGAACATTGTCCAGGTAACATAAAACTCTCACCGGAACCGCACTGAGCGTTGCAGCCACCACTGCCACCAGCTTGGTGAACATTCTGGGAGCCGAAGAAAGTCCGAACGGCATTGCACAGTACTGGTAATGCTTGCCCGCATATTCGAAGCGTAGAAATTGTCAATGAGAGGGAAGAACCGGAACATGGAGGTAGGCTTCTCGTAAGTCCACCGACTGTAAAAAGTCCCCTTTTCGGACCGAAGCCAGGATCGAACGAAGGGAGTGCATCTTGAAACGACAATAGCGCACCGCCAGATTCAAGTGCTTGAGATTGAGAATCCCCCTGACGCCTCCCGAACTTTTCGGCACCAGAAACAGGATCGAGTAGAAGCCGGTCCCTTGTTGAGTCAGCGGAACCGGTTCTATCGCCCTGATCTTGAGCAAGTGTGAAATCTCTGCCGCCATGAGACAGCGACGGTCGGCTGCCAATGGAACTGGACACCTGATGAAACAGCGAGGAGGGAATTCGGTAAATTCGATCGAGAGGCCCTCTGAGATCATGCGCCGCACCCAAACGTCCTGCGTGGACATCTCCCACCGGCGATGAAATGCTTGAAGACGACCGCCCACAGGACCCGACATCGGTGAGTCATTTGCCTCTACGGAAAGGCCTGGAACTGGCCCCACGAAATGGCCGCTTCGACGTGGTCTGAGGTCTGCTGCGGTCTCGGAACCGTTGACGGTCCGTGAAACGGTCAGCCGGCTGAAAGGATTGTCTGTAAGAAGAGGATCCACTCGACCCCGAATAAGGCCGAAAGGGCTGGCGCTGAGCGTACGGCGCGTAACATCTGTCCTGCTTGCGAAAGGAAGAAGGCAATACTTTCCTCTTATCTTTATCCTCCACCAACACCGGATCTAGGGCCTCACCAAACAAGTTAGGCGCTTTATACGGTGCTGCCGCCAGCTTCCATTTTGCCTTAACATCGGCTTTCCACGGACGCAGCCAGAAAAGGCGCCTTGACGTGATGGTAGCTGCCATCGCTCTCGATGCAAATTTGACAGAATTCAGCGACGCATCAGCTGAATATTCGGTGGCTGCAATGATCTTGTTGACATCGTGGCGCAGTCTAGTTTCTTCCGGAGGCAGGCGCTCCCGAAGCTGACGCAACCAGATTAACGAAGCGCAATTGAAGAAAGAAGTGGCTGTGGCAGTTTTGATAGCCCAGGCCCCTGCCTGGTGGGACCTCCGGAAGGCCAGCTCTGTACGCCTGTCCTCTGACTTGAGACCCTCAAGTGGATCAGACGAAATCATCGATTGAGAAGTAAGGCCTGCCACTGGAGCATCCACTGTGGGTAAGTCCAACAACTTCTCCAATTCAGGAGCCGGACAGAACAGCTTTTTATCCAAATTACTGGGCGCAGTAGACGACCCAGGTTGGGCCCAAGGAGCCTGCAACACTTCAGTGAACAGTTGAGGGCACGGGATGAAGTATTTTTCCTGCTTGACTTGCTTGAACAAGGCATCATGCGGACCTGTTTCCGACTGTACATCTGGAGGCTGGGCCCCCACCGACCCCAGGTTCGTGGTCAATCTAGCCTTGTGTAGAAGCGATTTAAACAAGGCCGGACGGAACAAGCCCGTGAAAGCCAGTGAGTCGGGCAGTAAGCCCTCGTCCTCAGAAAATTCCGGCTCATCAGCACAATCCTCATCCTGGTCCGAGCTCTCAGACGTATCGGACTCACGGGGAGAAGTAGGCCTGATCCGACGTGAAGACGAGGAAGGCAGCACACCTGAAGACGTTCCTGCCGCAGAAGATTGGGCCGCTGTCTGTGCACTCGCTGCCATGATCGAAGCCAGGGCCGTAGAGAGCATTGACTGAAAGTCCATCTGCGATAGAGGAGGAGAGGGCTCCCCTGCCCGAAGTCCTGCAACCGTGGGTGTGAATGTGGCTGATGGATGTCGCCCAGGAGGTGCTGCAGCGTCCAGACCCACTAACGAAACATCCGGCATCGATTGTGAAACACCCTTACGTAAGGTTGATGAAGCGGGTTGTGCCATTCGTGTCTCAGGCTCTACTGTGATAGAGGGCGACTGATGACTTGATCCCGCCTCCCGGCCGGGAGACAAAGCTGCTGCTTGCTTGGCCTTCTCCCATTGTCACTCCAAAGCGTTGTGATGCCGAAGTGTGTCTTTATCCGCTGCCGATGAGCTCTTGGATGAGTGGGCCTCATGACCGCTTGAGCGAGACTTTTTGCCCGACTTTTTCTTGCGGGACTTAGAGGGCCGTACTGGACTATCCTCCAGCTCAAAATCGGAAGAAAACGAGGAATCGGCCATGTCTGGTTTTTTTGTTTTTTTTTTAAATATTAAAATGCAAGGACCACCTCTGCCGAGGGCTGTAACACTGTTCAGAGGTACTCAGAAATTAATGGTAAAGCGCTCTGCCCAGGGATAGGCAGGTAGCGCACTAGGCAGACCAAGCGCTACCCCTGAACTGGGGGAATATCCAATGGGGCCAGTGAGTCACTGGAGGCCCCCCCTCTTTTTTTGTATATTGCCCCCGGCAACCAAGACCCCCAGGGCAAGGCCTCGCCTGCACCTGCGTTCAAAATTGGTAGGAAGAAGACGCTGGCCCAGAGTAAACCAGACAAAATGGCGGCCGCCCTAGTGTCCAAAATGGCAGCCCCGTTATGATGGCGCAGTATCCACTCGCTCCTGTTCAAGGGGAAAGATCCCTGCCGCCTTGGCCTCCCCCGGATGCCTCACCCTTGGGTGCCTCGCGGGGACCGGCTCCCAGCACACCAGCTGCTAAGCGGAGGGGCGACGAGCCACACCGCACCCCTCTGATGGCCACTCACTAGGCCGGCTCCAGGTCGCGGATAGGCCTCACCACGTGGCGCCGCCCGAAAGGCAAACGGGACGGATGCTGGAATGGAGCCGCGCTGGAAAGCGCTCCTCACCAACGCTCTTGATCCGCCGTCACCACCAGCTCTGTATAGCCGCGGAAGGGGAGCGACGGCTAACCGCCCTACCCCCGACTCTCAAGCGGCAGGAATACAGCCGGCTCCGCCCCGCAGGGACAGAAGCCGGCGGCTGCGAGCGCTCCACGCGCTAGGGTCGGAACGGCCCAGCTCCTCGGGCACGAAGCCGACCAGCAGCTGATCAGGCAGAATTAGGCAGCAAATAATACAAAAAAACCAAAAACACCCTAAAGGAACAGCAAACCTCCGAAAATAAAAAGGGGGGTAATCAAAAATAAATAAAAAACCTCACGCAATTCTGGAGCACAGAGAAAATCCTCCCAGTCTGTCAGCAACTGAGAGAAAGACTGGGGATCTGAGTGCAAAAGGGGGTGTGGTAGGAGCACAGAGTGGGGGATTAATTTAAATATTAGTCCTCTCAGTTGCTGTCAGAAATGAGGATTTTCCCAGTGCTGGAGTGTAGGAGCAGCGTTCTGGAAAATGCTGGATTAGGACAAGATCTGGGTTTAAATCCCTTCTCAATCCCGAAGATTAACTGATTCTCAGTATGACCTACATAATCTTGTAGAAAGATATGCTTTGCAAGTTCTCAAATGTTTTCATCCTCTGTGAAAGAAACTTCTGGCTTTTTTCCTCCTTTGTAGGTGTTTAGGAATTGCTTCCAAATATTCCTTGGTAATGTTTTTCAGTTACTTTATTGTAAGAAGTGGTGAAAAGTGCTACTGCTGTTATTTTTTCAGTTGTGTATTTTTTCATCATTGTGAAACATCCAGGGTGCTCATTCTTCCTAATCTCAAAAAGGCCATGAGAAGAGTTTTATTGTAATAGCTTTCCCCTAAGGCAAGGGTGTCAAACTGGTGGTCTGCGGGCTGGATGCGTCACATGCAGGCTACGCCCACCCCAGCTCCGCAAAGGGGAAAAAGTCGTGAAACATCACGTGATGGCAACGTGACACGGCAAGTTTAACACCTGTGCCCTAAGGGTTTAAGTGAAGCCTTAAAAGCCAGAGCAATCATCTGCTGAAGAGACTGTAGTACAGCAAGGAAAACCCTGACATGCACACCTGTCCCTTGGCCTCTTAGTCACTAAATAAGTAAGAGCAATTGGGCCTGTATGTAACACTGAGCTTTATAAGATGGGGCAGCTGTTGGTGGAGCAGGTGCCCCAATATCTAGCAGCAGCCATCCTTCAGTTCCTGGATTTTATTGCAAGGTTGATGGTGGAGTCCCTTTGCTTTCAGTTATGATGGATTTCATGTAAACCTTTGCATAAGATAGTTGGAACCAGGTGCCTAATAGACCCTTTAGGCCAGGGATGTTAAACTCAAGGCCCGGGGGCCTGATCCGGCCTGCAGAGTGCTTAGATCTGGCTTGCGGGGCTGCCCTGCAAAAAGCAAAGGACCGACCCGCAGTGCCTCTGCCAGCAAATACGGAACTCGGGAGGGCCACTTGCTTGGAAGGCACACGGCCCTCAGGAGCCTGTTTTCGCTGGCAGAGCGCTTGGGCCACCACAGGTGCCCCTGACACAAGTGATGTCAAGCTGGCCACGCCCACCCTAGCTATGCCCCCCCGCCCGGCTCCCCTGAGGTCAAACACAACCCTGATGCGGCATTCAAGTTTGACACCCCTGCTTTAGGCTTCTAGAGACACTTACTAATTTCACAGGAAATATGCAGGCAGCTTTGGCATTTGCCTTATTGATCTCTGGGACACAGAGATTACAGGAAGAGATGAAGCAAGTTTTTATTTTCAAAATATCTCTAGAGTACTATGTGCGACATAGAGGATCTCTTAGAAATAGAAATTACGTTGAGGGCAAATGTTTTGTTTTGCAGCATGACAGCTTCCCATTAATGAATCTTTTAAATAGTGACATTTTGAGGAAGGAGAAGACCTGATGTACAAAGAAGGACATAGGAGTAGTTGCAATATGATCTGGGGTTGGGGGAAGTTAACATCACTTCCTTGCCTCTTGACTCTATAATTCTCTGTAGTCAACCCCTGCTGTAAAGGGGAAGGGACTATATCAGCCTTCCCAGATTACAGGCAGGGGTGGGGAACTATGGCCTTTTAGGACCTGTGGACTTTAACACCGAGAATTCCTATGGCAGCATGGCTGGCTCAGGAATTCTGGAAGTTGAAGTCCACAGGTCATAAAAGGTCCACAGGTCCACCCCTGCACTAAGGTATCAAAGGGAGCTTGGAATTATTCCTGAGGTGGATAGTCCAGTTGAGGTCTTGGTTGCAACTTGGAATAAGCATGTGACAAGGGAGTTGGATAATCCCTATGTGAACTTTCTGTGTTTGTGGATCTCATAGAGTGCCCTAGTTTACAGAATAGCTCCAGGAGAAGAGACAGCACATGTAATGTCTAGAACATTGGTGGAGGAAGATTAAGATCAAAGCCAACTAAGCACAAGAAAGAACCTTTGTTAAGAGTTATTTTGTGGTGGTAAGAGTAGTGAAGAATAGTCTACTTCTCCACTTTTATGGCACCTGCAGATAGCTGGGCAGCAACCCAGCAGGTGACTATGACTCTTCTGGGTAAATGGATTGCTTGGAAGTATACCCACTTGTTCAAGATAAGAAAGGGAAAAGAAAATTCTGGGGTGCCGGAGAACCATCTTAAGGGCTAAAGAGATGGGTTATTGCTAAATGGGGTGATTAGTCAATTTGCTAAAATGAGCATGTTCCTCTCAAAACCTCAAACACATCCTCTGAATTAAAAGAATCACTGAGCTCTGCTTTAGAAGCCCATAAAATCTAAGCACTCCCTTTTCTACTGTTCGTTTTGTTTTCCAGAAAAAATCTTGCACAAAACAGGAAGCCTCATTCATACATCTGTGGTTGCCAGCTTTAATAGATGTAACCTGTTTATTACAGTAGCACTAACAACACACAATTTTCTTGCAACTGTAACAAAAGAGGCAAATATTTATTTCACTCCACTTGGCTACCATTCCTTATTTGGGAGCGCATTTATCTAAACAGCTTCAGGACTATCCCTCTTCGGCTTCTGAAGACTAGTATTTTACTGGGCCACTGAAATGTAACAAAGCAACTTTTATGCTGGTCTATGACCATAATAAAAAAAAATTAAACAAACACAGCACTTTTGTTTTAGTGACTTTAAATTGAATTTCATTCACTGCTTTTACTCCTACTGTTCCTCCATCACCTGGTGTCTGAGGCAACTTACAAAATGTGACAAAAAGTCAGGTTTAAAGGGACTGAAAGTAGCATGGGATCCATAGGGATGGATGGGGAAAATCAGGAAAGTCAAAAGAGCAGCCATGGCTGCAGGATCAAAATCTCACTCCTTTTTTTACACGTAGGAAGGGCCAAGTTTTGATTAGGTAGTTGCAATCACCTTGACTTTTTTGGCAATACCTGGTCTTCCCTAAATAAGAAGAATGAAGGGATGGATGCTGAAGATGCTATGTGCACGTAGGTGAACTGGCTTACCCCTTTTGTGCAGCCATCCCTCCTTCACTATTGCGACTTCATTCATAATGGCGGAATTTCAGCTGTGTTGGTTGGCGAAAGTTCCACCCCTTCGCTGCAGGTAAAAGGATCCAACCCCTCCTCCTCTACTTCTTTTCTTCAGCTACACCTAACGAAAAGAGAAGAAATAAGCACACTATCAATCTCACGTAAACAAAAACATAGGTTAAAAATAGAAATACATGATGAAGATTTATTTTGCCTGAAATGCATGCAAAACACACAACCGGAAGGAAAAGAAACAGCAAAGGCAGTGATTTGTATTTAAGGATCCCACATATTTATTCACAGGATCAGCAAATATGGAAATGATTTCAGTAGTTAAGATGCTACGTCATCTGGACAGAAAGAAATCAATCTCAGTAAGATCTTGAACTATGGAGAATTGTCGAAATGAAGATTTCCTTAGTGTTACATATAAATACCAGTATTTATATTTTAGTTTACTTAAACGTGCTGTTATCACTCACTACTTAGCTGTTTTGGCACTTCAGATACTGACTCGTATCTCAACACTGAAAACTATTCTGGTTGCATCTGTGTGTAAAACTTAGGTCTGAGAGCTTTCTACATCACCATCTAAGTCACCCATGCACCCTAGCCTTGTTTTGTTTTACTTTGCAAAACAAAAACAGGGCCCAGCCACAGGATGCAAATATTTGCTCCATCCTTGGATTCAGATAAGTTCTTGAAAACGTGCAAATAAATATTGGTGATTCGGTGGAACATAAAACAAAGATAAGATTCATCCACTTGGTCCAAAAGATTTCTTTGCTCCCAGTTCAATGCAACATGGGAGCTCAGCCACTGTAGTTTATAAACCATAGTGCATAGCTTATACACCATGTGTGAACCTAGCCAACTGGGTCTGTTTATTTGGGTAAGGGAAATTACATGTTTGTTGCTATTGCTCTCATATTCCCCATTTTTTGCTTTGGATACTGAAATCTTAAATTTACCAGACTTTGATATAACAGTCTTCACATACAACAGACTCTGTTTTGCAAAAAGAAGGATTGTCTGGCTAGGTGGCTCAGTGGCTAAGACACTCAGCTTGTCGATCAGAAAGGTCGGCAGTTCGGCGGTTCGACTCCCTCGTATAGGTCTCCTGTGTGAGCAGGGGGTTGGACTAGATAACCTCCAAGGTCCCTTCCAACTCTGTTACTGTTACCTGCCTCTGCTAGCTTTCTGGTTTACAGAAAGCCTCTCTAAGCCTTCAGAACGATCATTCCAAAGGCTAGGAAGACTCTTTTATGATCAGGATGCTAACGAATGTGATTGTTCTGAAGGCTAGAACATCCTGGAGCAATGAGAAAAACTGAAAAAGCAGTACGGTTAATATATAGATAGTCCTCAACGTATGACCAGTTACTTATCATTCAAAGTTACACAGACCTCCCCAGAGGTACACAGGACCCTTTTCTGAAGTTACAATGCCTCCTTCCACCACACACACACACGGTCACGTGATCACATTCTGGATTGCTTGGCAATTGAGTCACCTTTATGAACATTTGCAGTGTCTCACAGTCACAACTATGATTTGGGATACATTTTGCTGGTTTCCAATGCTTATTTCCAGTTGTCATTAAAAAAAAAATCTACCATTGGAGAAAATTGATTCACTTAATAACCACACCGTTTGCTTAATGACTATGGCATTCACTTAACTGCAGCAAAGATGTTTTAAAAAACCAGGTCTGGTCACAGGATGCCATGACTTAAGACCATAATTCTGTGCTCAATTATGTTGTAAGTCGAGGATTACCTGTAAGTTAGTGAGACCCACTGATAAAAGCTCTAACATCAACTCAGTTTAAAATCTCATCATATATCGGACCAGAACTTCCCACAACAAGTCCCACAACAAATCCTCAGTTAATGACAATAATTGGGACTGGAATTTCCTTCGCTAAGCGATACGGTTGTAAACTACGATATCCATGACCGCATTGCTTAGTGATGCCAATCTCAGCAATCTCTGTTGCCATTGCTAAGCAAAGATTACCTCGTGTCTTTCTGGCAGCTTTCAACAAGCAAAGATAACAGAGAAGCTGACAGGAAGTGGAGGAGGGGCTCGCAAACAAGCCAGTGACCAAATAAGTGACTGTTATGGCCCAGCAGAAGGACAGCCAGGTGGGGGTGGCTGCTGCTGGGGGTGGGAGGGGGCAAAAGACCCCTCCCACCCCCAGACCCCTCACATTCTGGACATAAATTGTTTCAACTTCTACCCTCAAAACGATGTTATAGAGCACTGCACACCAGAACAACTAGACATGCCGCATTCCCGCATGCCTTCACTCTGCTAAACAACTACCGTGTTTCCCCAAAAATAAGACCCTGTCTTATATTTTTTTGAACCCTGAAATAAGCATTTGGCCTTATTGCCAGGTGCTCAAAAGCCCAATTGGGCTTATTATCAAGGGATGTCTTATTTTGGGAGAAACAGGGTAATTCCCACAATACTGTTAAACTATTTACTAAGACTGTATTACTATTATCCTTCTCATCCTTCCCATTACCTATCTCCTCCTACTTATGACTATAACCTTGTTGCTTGTATCTTTACAGTTTATATTGTTTTATTTAGTTTCCTAGTATGATTTTGATTGCTTATTTAGTATCCTATGTCTATCACTAAGTGTTGTATCTTATGTTCATGATGAATGTATTTATGATGACTATGATCATGATTTATTAGTTATATCTTTTATGTACAATGAGAGTTTATGCACCGAAGACAAATTCCTTGTGTGTCCAATTACACTTGGCCAATGAAGAATTCTATTCTATTCTAAAAAGTGACTGCTGAATGTAGTGTAGGGTCAGGGCAGCCAGGCCAGGGGGGGGGGCACGACTAGTGGGTATTTAAGACACCCTGTGCTCCACTACCCCAAATCCACCATCTTTTCCGTCCTGCAGACAAAGTGTATCCAACTGGACATTCGTAAGGCAGCTGCTGGCCATGTGAAACCTTCTCCCTGAGGCCTTGGATGACTTTGAGAAGCCGAGAAGAAAGCCTTGCGAAGGGCCAGACCAGACATGCCTCATCAATAGTGGGAGGAAGAACATGGCAAAGATTAGCTGTGGGCAGTTGTGGCGATGGAGTGCAGGGCGACAGAGTGGCGGAGTGCAGAATGGCCAAAAAGGCAGAGATGAGGGGAAATAAGCAGTGGGGGAAAGTTGAAGCACCTCCTATGATCTTAAAGAGGGCAGGATGCCAAGTGCCCAAATTTTGATCACAAGACCACCAGGGCACTGCAATGGCCATAATTACAAGGACTGGCCATTAGTGCCATTCATTCAATGCCATCGTAACTTTGAATGGTCACTGAATGAATGGTCTTTAAGTGAAAAGTACCCGTACAATAATGAAGCTGAAACCAGCCTAGGAAAAAGCTGCTGATTCCTAACTCACTATACTGAAATTTTCAACCAGAAAGCTTCTTTCTTTTGGAAGCAATAGTTAATAAAGAAACGTTAAAATGGAGAGTTCTATTGTAATAAAAAAGCTGTTATCTACTAAGTTCAAAAGCAACAGTTCAGAGAAAACCTTATCTTTTCCTGGTATTTATTAATTAAGAAAAACACTCATAACAAAACAAAAACTTAGCACCTTAGCAACGGACTTCTCACTGTAGTTATTTTTCCTTTAAGGAAATGTCTTATCTGCTGCTTGTTAGCAAAACTGAATGTAAATCTATGCAAATTCACCAAGGAAGTGAAACAAAAGTCTATTATCAAGAGAGAAAAACCCCACTTCCAAGCACAGCATTGTAGCTGAAGCTGAAGTATCTTTCATATCCTCAGTTTTAGCATTTTCCCACTCAAATGTTTTCTAAAGCTGCCTTGCACTGACTCACACAGTACTTCTGAATGGATGACTGCAGTAACAGGCAGTACAGGTAGTGCTCAGTTTGTGACCACAGTGGAGCTCAGAATTTTGGTTGTAAGTTGCAGTTGTAAGTTGATGCATCACATCACTGGACTTCCTTTTACAACCTTTTTTTACAACTGTCATAAAGTGAATCATGTAGTTGTTATGAAAATCAAATGGTTATTAAACAAATTCATTCTTTCAAATGGGCAATTGTTCTTAGAAAACAAGTAAAAAATGTCACCAATTATAGTGATGTGATTGCAGGAGAATGTTTACAAGTTGTAAATGCAAGCTCGCTACCATTTCCCTAAAGTGCAATCATGTGACCACGAGGTGTGGGTCTGCGTAACTTGAAGGATGGGTCGTAAGTAGCTTTTTTAGAAGTCTAACATAAATTTAAATAGTTGTCAAGGACTACCTGTAGTTCACATTTGGGAATATAGCCATTGCTTCTTTTTTTTCTTCAACTATTAGTTGAAGAAATTAGTTAAATCAGTTGACCTGGAGGCAACCAAAAACTAGGGGAGAAATCCACAAAATCATGGTCTATGTGATGCTTCAATGTAGTCTCCTCAAATTGTACCACTAAATGACCTGACACTGTTTTTCCAACAATTCTGAGATGCAAAATAATGCAAAAATACAGTTGCTCACCTTGTCCCCAAATAAACACCCACCCACAATCTAAGCTTCACATCTCCAATCGGGAAGACTAGCCCATTATCAAATACAAGGGTAGTATACATTTAAGTACAATCAGTGGTGGGTTGCTATTGGTTCGCCCTGTTTCGGGCGAACCAGTAGCAGCAGCGGCGGGAGGCTCCACCCACCTGCCCAGACATCATCAAATACACTCTGCACGAGCGAACCGGTAGCAAAGGTAAGTGAAACCCACCGAGTACAATGCAAGAAACTTTGAAGAAGTGAATCATGTTAAGAGGACACTCTTGCAAATAAGCCTAAACTTGTTGGAAACCATATTAATCTAGTAAATAACTAGTAAATGTAAAGGCAAAGATTTTCCTTGTCCAGTCGTGTCTGACTCTTAAAGGGCAGTGTTCATCTCCCGACTCATAGGCAGTGTTCATGTTCCCTTCTCCCTTAGCCAAAGGGGCCAGAGTTGTCTGAAAACATTTCCATGGTCATGTGGTCAGCATGACTATATGCCAAAAGGACATGGAATCCTGTTATCTTCCCACCAAAGTGGTATCTATTTATCTACTTGCATTTGCATGCTTTCGAACTGCTAGGTGGGCAGGAGCTGGGGCAAGTAATAGGAGCCCACCCTGTTGCATGGCGCTCAAACCCAGCTTTCCAGCTGACAAGCTCAGTATCTTTAATCACTGAGCCATTGCATCCCCTATAAATAGGCTAGTAAAACAATACAAATTGCTACCAAATAAGCTGAGGAAGGAATGTCACCAATATCCCTTTTCTTCAATCTGATGCTTTTCTATGAAAGTGAAATAGAGAAATGATGAAACAAGCTGTTTGCCCTCTACCAAGATTAAACTCCAGTTCATCTATGGCTAGAAGTGATTCACTGTAAAGCCACATCAAAAGGAGGCTAGATATGCACATGATAAGCCAGAAGCAATTTGGGATCTACATGTGGCTTCTAAGTAGTCCCAGCTCTCATCTCTAAAGGCACTACCATGGTCCTCAAACAGCGGAGCTGAATGAATGATAATTATGATTGGTCCATGAATTTCCAGCCAACACAGTGCATCCCGTGGTCACAATATAGGTACTTGGCAACCAACCTGGATTTCCAATCAATGCAGTATCCTATGGTCACATAACAGCAATTTGCAACCTTCTCTGCTGGCTTCCCACAAGCAAAGTCAATGGGGAAGCTGGCAGAAAGTCGAAAGTCATAAGTCTCAGTTATGTAAGCTTCTCACTTAACGATTCATGATGATTCATTTAATAATGGTAACCGGGGACTGCCAGAACTGCTGTCACTAAGTGCCATGGTCACATGACATCATGATTTGCAACTGCATCACTTAGCGATGGAAATTCCAGCCTCAATTACCACTGTTAATGACGACTACCTGTTCAATGCCAGAAATTTAGTGGGACTTTTTTGTTGTTTTTCTACAGCTAAGATTAATGTGCTACATGATCAAAATCAATAATTTCCTGAATCTACTACAGATATCTCCCCAAGCTTCTCACAATCTAATAGCTAAGAAATGACTTCATTTATTGATTTTTCAACATTAAAAATTCCCTGAATGTTAAGTCTCGTTTTTTTATTTCTACGTTCAAGTGTCAGTATTAGAATTCACTTGACAGTGCAAAGCCAAGGAAAAGGTAACACCACTTTTAGGAATATGAGACAGCAACCTTATATGCAGGTTTGCAAAGATGCTATGGAACTCAGTGGCATTTAGGTATGAACACATGTGCAATGGATTGCACCACTCACCTTCCCCATTCTACAAAGCTTAACTCCACAGAGGAGAGAAAACAAATTCTGAATACCTTTGCTCTAAATTAAATAACATGCAGGGGTCAAAATAGTTCACATTCAGGAAGGAACAGAGCCAGAGCAACAATGTTATAGAAGCAACATAACTTAGCAATCAACAATGATTTATTCTGAATAGTCTATAATGGAGCATGTTTGTTAATATGCAACTATGCAAAACTTAGGTTTGCCGCAGAAAACACACAATATGTTTTCCAAATGGCCTAAATTACTAGAAGTTTTCATCCCAGCCATCATATATCAAAAATAAAGAGAACAATTTTCCTTGATGGGTGATGGTACAAATTATAAAAATTAAACCAATAAATAAAATGGGATGCAAATACCTTCATTTGGAAAATAATTCGTAGAACTGTTGTGAACATGGGTCATTCAAGGTGACCATATCTTGTTTTCTTAGCTATTGGCCATGTGATAAGAGCAGTAAAAGTAAATCAAAGTACAAAGATGTGAAACTTCTATGGAAGTTTATACAGTACCAGAAATATGCCACCTTGTAGATTAATAAAAGTACAGTAAACATTCACTAGCATTTCTGACTTAATGAAGTTACATTATATATTTATTTATTTATATATTCACCATAATATTTAAGCCACTCATACCCAAACTATAATTCTGATGAGAAAATATCTATTGTCAGAATCCCTTTAGATTAGAGGTGTCAAACACAAGGCCCACGGGCCAGATCCAGCCCATGATGTGGTTGGATCCAGCCCGTGGGGCTGTCCTGGAAAATGTAAGGGGCCAGCCCACATTGCTTTGGCCCGGTCTACCCAATGTGAAGAGGAAACATTGGGCCAGTGTGGCTTCGGCCCGGTCTACCCAATGCAAAGAGGAAACATGCCAGCAGTTTGGGGAGTGGCGTCACGCTGGCTACGCCCACCCAGTCAGCCACATCTGGCTGGCCCAAGGTCAACCCTGATGCAGCCTTCAATGAAATTGAGTTTGTCATCCCTGCTTTAGATCAAGGTAATTGTATTGTAAACTGGGAGTGTAAATGGCTTAGTTGGTGGAATCAATCAATCAATCCGTCTGTCCATCCATCCATACTCTGCAAGATGCATTCGGTTGTATGCTGGGGACAGATCTATTTTTATTTTCTTAAAGCCTCCTTACAACATCTAGACAGTGCTGTGAAAAAGTATTCATGCCTACTTGGATTTTCTGAATTTTTAAATGCAACTGCCACTTTAAGTAATCAGAGCTCCAATGTGGGTCCTATTGATATAGAAAGGGAGTTTGGGTAAACAAACACTATCAAAGGTTGGTGCCTACTGCATTTGTTTCGTAAACAAAGTAATTCAATGTGTGATACGTCAATACAAAAAAGTAATCACTTCCTTAATAAATGGCTGTACAGAATGATCTTTATTTGCAATAAGTACAGTACAACCAAATATTTCTTGCAATTGGTAATCGGTCTCTCAGTGTTCTGCAGGTATTTTGATCCATTCTTCCATAGCAAAGTACTTCAATTCAGTTTCTAGCACTAACTGTTTGTTTTAGGACTTGCAACTTCTTGATGAAGTTTAGGACTTCCACTTTTTTTCTTTCTCAACTACTTTCCTAGACTTACTAGATCTGCAATAGCTATCTTATTGCAAAATCCACTTACGTTTCACTTTCATCTGATAGACAGTTTGATAGTCTCTTGAAGAGAATTTTCCAATACTGCAAAAAGCAAAGGGTATGCTTTCTTCAACAATGCCACTAATAGCAGACAACCCGTTACATTTCATATAATCTAGATGAGAAAATCAAGTTTACATTAATTTTATCATTACAACAGCCACATAGATTCTAAGCAATTTTTTTTTCCAAAAAAATTACAGGTAGTAATTGACCATAATTGAGCTCAAAATTTCTGTTGCTAAATGAGACAGTTAAGTGAATTTTGCCCCATTTTACAATCTTTCTTGCCACCGTTGTTAAGTGACTCACTGCAGTTGTTAAGTTGTAACACGGTTGTTAAGTGAATCTGGCTTCTCCATTTACTTTGCTTGTCAGAAGGCCCCAAAATGTGATTGCATGATCTCAGGACACTGCAACCATCATAAATATGGGTCAGTTGCACAGACTCTGAATTTTGATCACATGACCATAGGAAAGCTGCAAAGGCCGTAAGTGTAAAAAACGGTCTTAAGACACTTTTTTCTGGGTCATTGTAACTTTGAACAGTCACTAATGAACTGCTGTAAATCAAAGACTACCTGTACTAATGCATTTAATGTATAGTTGAGATTAACGGTCTCATCTCCATTCCGTTAGCCCAGCAAATCAAACCCTCCCTGTAACTCAGATCTGGTTAATTCTCAAAGCTGAGTCAGAAATACCACAGGATGATATGGCTAGGCAGCATACTTAGGGGAAAGGCAAGATCTAAGAGCTACAATGCAAAGCAGATAGCTGGGATTTCCCTGTTTTTGCCTAGATTTTAGAGTGAACAGAACTGGGGGCACTTTATTTTTCAAAAATTGCAGTTTCATGTACTGTGTTGTATCTCAAAATGGTAAGAATTCACGCCTTTCATTGTCAATCAAAATCGAGTTCCTATAACATACTCATCATTCTGAAAGACAAAAAAAAAATGTTTTCTAGAAAGTACCTCTTAAGTAAAGAGATTGCAAAGGTAATACTAATTCTTAAAATATGCATGAAAGCTAAATATAATCAAATTACAAATATAAATAAAACATTACAGTATTGTGTGCTCC
The DNA here is from genome assembly GCF_029215685.1 of Pituophis catenifer annectens. Classification (NCBI taxonomy): domain Eukaryota; kingdom Metazoa; phylum Chordata; class Lepidosauria; order Squamata; family Colubridae; genus Pituophis; species Pituophis catenifer. The sequence continues at coordinate 317,010,608 of NW_027256881.1, read as the reverse complement.
TGTACCATATTTCAACCTGTCAATCATGCTCTGTGCCAGGAGGCACCATCAATTCAGAGTGAAGGACATCTCCACCGTGAGCCGAGCAGGAGATGCAGCAAAGTTCTTAATGTAATGTTTGGAGGATGCGAGAGATCAGATGGGATGAAACAGGGTGAAATTGTATCCCAAAAAAACAATATGGCTGTTATCCAGAAATCTCTCTAGTTCCAGGTTAGTCGCACTTTTGGTCTTCAGAAAGAGCAAGGGGGTGATCAGAGGTTCTCTTAAGACTTCGGGTTTCTGAATAACAGAAACTATTTTATTTCAAAATAATTTTTTGAAATGGAGAAATCTGGGGCTCTCAACATTACTTGACTCAAACCTCACTCCTATTTCCTTTTTTGTTTAGGATGACCGAAATTTGAAGAATCATAGATTATGTTAAACCAGCATAAACTAGTAAGCCATCTGTGCCCTTCCAACCATATTACAATTCCTAGCATGCCTAAGGTAGCAGGGCTAATAGTGAAGACTGATGGAAGATGTACTTCAATAATATAAGAATGCTATAATGTGGTTTATTATATACAGGTTTTGCAGCCCGCTTGTATCCAAGCACTACAATTCTCAAATCATGGTTTATGGCTTACTGTGTTGAAAATAAAAGCCAAATCAAGCCTCCAAATACAGTATGTGATATTAATAAGTAGCAGTACCATTGTTAATTCTCTGCAAGTTATTTTACTTGATCTTTCAACTAAATAAATATGTGCTGGGTGGGAGAAGTTTAAAAATGGTGTTGTTTAAACCTGCCACTGCCACAATGGTTGATCCCCTTTTCCTGAATGTTATCACAACAAATGTAAGGTACAGCTTGTGAACTGTGGTCTTATTAAGCTTCTCATGTAAACATGGACATAGTGCAGGAGAAGAGTTTCAATGCCCTCCACATAAACAAGAGCTAAGAAATCCCTGCTCACAAGATACTCCTGTAAATTAACTAATTGGCTGTCACAAAATGCTGATCTCCATCAATAATCACTTAAAATGCAAAGAGACTCCTCTTTTTGTCATTTGCAAGGGAAGGCGACTATACTAGTTACTTTTTTATGAATTCAGTTTGCATAGCTCTTCAGAAAAATGAAATTACAGAATGAAAAATTACAGAATGAAAATATAGGAAAATTTAAAACGCACATTATAAAACCACACACCAAAACAGCAATCACATCAAAAGAAATTAAAAAACAAGGTAGAAAGATGCATCTTAAACAAGAATAGATGGTTATGAGTTGAAATGGATATTGTAGGCCATGTACTCCAATTATGGAACCACGTCTCCCAATGGTTTCTACCATCCTAACATATCGGACAGAGTGAGCAAGCTCTGTGTCCCATCAGTGAAGCAACGTCACTTTAGGGGATGGGCAACTAGGATGTGTTCCTTCTCTGTCATAACACCTATCTTTTGAACAGCTTTCTGCTTCTGAGGCAGAGATGACTCCAACCCTACTGATATTTTGAAGACTATGAAGACCTTGCTATTCTTCCAAGTACTGGGGCCAATGGAGTCTGATATGGGTGCAAGTGTATTGGTTGTTAGATTTCTTCCTTAGGGACCTTAATTAGCTCCTTTTTGTGTTACAGATTGGGATTTTGTTTTGTTTTTATTTACTTGTTGTTCAGAGTGCTTTCAGTAGATGGACAGCCATACAAATGTGGCTTTATTTATTTACAAACAAATAAAACCTTTTGCTCTATTAAACCATCCCCCAAAGATGGCAATCATCTGGTCCTCATTTGAAACTATTCTATGAAGAAGATTCCATGACAATTCTAAGCCAACTACTTCAGCCTATTTAGAATAATTAAAGACATTTGATTGTGGAAGATGCTCAGTGAATGTCCCAAAGGCAGAGAGAGTGAGATTCGGTATTGCCAGTCTGACAACTGTTTTGCAGAGTCTCAGGAAGAGGATTTTCTCATCAGTGACTTGATCATTCAGGTCAAAGCATGATCTTTCAGTTTGAATCCCCTCTTCATGCACCTCAGCCAGACCCATTACTTGCATATTCTATTGGGTCAATCAGAGTCTTTCAAAGAAAATGAGAAAATGAAAGTGGAAATGCACTTGCACTTTCACAATCCTTGTGAAAGTAAGATTTGGCTTTTCTAGCTTCATTTAACACATAAATAGGGGATTCCTGGCTTCCAGGGGGAAATATTCTGGTAGTAAAGGAATACCACCACCCAACCAACCATTCCCTCCACCCTGTACAGTGGGCACAGTTTCGTGGTTGAATAAATATTAATGAACTGGAATAGTAGTTTCTCACTTGTGTGTCTCACATGAGCCTCATGGGGCTGGCTTCCAAGGAGCCAAGTATAATTGAAATTACTGGAGTATTCTTAACATTTGTTTGAGCTATAAAATCCAAACAATTAAGTATGTCAATTAATATAGTTCCTAGGCATCATCTCCATTCCTACATAAAAACATACCCTCCACTCCCACCAAATGTCCCATATACAAGTAGTAAGTAGTATGACAAGTTCCAAGTTATCTTTTTTCTACATTGCTTCCAAACAGCCCAAGGTTGTAAGCAAGAATTTCCTCTGGGTGATTAGCAGGGAACATTACAAAAAGTGGACATGCCTTTCATTTCATGCTTCAAAATGTGAACAGGACTGTAACTAGGTAAAAACATCAGTGACAAGTAACTTTCTTACACAAGGTTACATACTACAGTCTTTAGTACAGCCCCCCTTTCTATACTTTACAAAATGTTACTTTCTCTAAATAAACCTCCAGCCACCACTCATCAGTCATCATCATTGCGCAGAAAGCCAGTAGAATAAGATGGTTATGGAGTACTGTAAATCAAAGATACTATGGTTTAAATCTCCACCAGTCTAGAGTTTATTCTTTCTCAATTGAACCTACCCACCTGACTGCTAAGATAAAAATTCCCATGTAAACCCTCATCAAGCCAGATATAAATACAATAAATAAACATTGTTCCTGCTTCTGGGCCAACAACCTTTAGTAAGCTAAACCAAATCTCATGACCTCTGATTTGTGAATTTTTAAGGGTACAGAGAATGGGGAGGATAAATAATGAAAACTACAAATCCCGTATCTTGAATTCAACTGTCCTTTTTTGCCAAGCTATATCCCATATTTAAAATCAGCAACTAAAGGATATATCAAAATACAGAGAATTAGAGGTCCCTATCAATTCCATATCCAAAGCTAAAATCAGAAAAAGTTTGCATATTGTAGTGACAATTCAGAATATAGATAACAACTACTGCACATATATGGCTTCAGCAAGCTAACTGAAAAGTACAAACAAAACTGTTCCTGAATTAGAAATATTTGGCTATAGTGGCATTTAATATTTGACATTTAAACAGATCCATATTACAGAAATTGTGATAACAGAAGCTGGCACAATCTTGCACTCGTCATTTCAGACTGTAAGTACTGTTTTTAAATATGGTCCTTTGCAAACCCCCACCCCATCTCTGCATCTGGAAAAGTATTCCTGCCATTTTAACACAAGTAGGATTGTTTAAAGAAATGTATATGTTACGTTGCACACAAATCTATGTTGTTTGGCATGACAATTTTAATGCTTTTACTGCATCCCACTGCAAGTCAGACTTTTTAGGATAACTTTTCATGAAATGATGGAAGAAAAGAAAAGAAGAGACCAAGTTGACAATAAATACTGTATTTTAGATTAGACATGATCATACCAGAGAAACAGATATGATGAAGCCAACATTTGTAAGCAAAGCAAAATGGTCTGACTGTTGTAAGCTGTCCAATGCCACTTAAGTGAGATGGGAGGCCATAAAGAATGAATGAATAAATAAATCAGCTTTAGACCCAGGAATATAGACTGAAATATATAGAAGAATATTCTAACTTCATTAATATTATCACACACTTACGAAGAGGCAGAGTAACTTGCATCTCTAGAAATGTGCAAACTACGAAGCACTGCAAAGGCACTTCTTGTACATAACCACTTAGAACATTGTGCTAGAGATGCAATGACTGTCTGGAGGCATTGCAGATACTGTATGCAGGGCAATTTTTCAGAAACTAATGTGCCATCCTGCAACTCAAACTTCAGATTTGGACCACTGGTCCATCAACCAAAGAGTGGACAGGCATAAACTTTGCAGGGTTTCATCTTCCCAGCCTGCTCTAAATTTGTCAAGATTGAACCTAGGAACTTCTGTTGCTTAGCATCTAATGGAGAGACTGGCCTAAAGTCACCCTTCCTGCTCCAATCCTATTCCTTAATCACTTGTTATACTGGTCACCATCAACTCCAATTCATCTATTCGGATTTTTTATCTGGGATGCAAGAAATTTAATCTGATACCTTCTACAAATACACCATGTGCTATATCAATGAACAGATTCTTTCCAAAGAAGAATACAATGTGCAACTTTGTTTGATGCCCAGGAAAAGTTTGAAATATGCAGGGACTTTACTAATATTCTCCACCATTTGGGGAATGCAAAAGTAAACCCCTGTCAGTTTACTGATCGTTCCCATGCATGTTGTAAAATAAATCACTCTTTTGTGCAGGGGACTTGAATCACACTTAGCATGGAGAAATGTTCCATTAGAATCCTACCAATTCATTTTGTTGGACATGATGACATCTTATACAACTTGATACAGAAAAGAGAAGGACAAGGGTCAATGCACGGTATTTTTTAAAGCAAGTTCTCCACATAATAAAGGAAAAAAGCATCTTGTCCATTACCTTGTGTTATTACTACACATTTGTTGTTCAAGCACAAAATCTTAAGTATGGGCCAATTTTTTATGGTACCATGCAGAGTTTTTCTTCACCCTAGGTGGATTTGATTCATTTGTCAGATAACCTGCGGTTCACTTTGTCCTTGGCAAAAATTCACCTTGTGATACTCTTTCTCTACTGACCTACCACTAAAAACTGTTGCAAGAATAAATGAAAAACAATTCTTAAGGGAACTATTTTGAACACCCTGAAGTAAAGCAGAATATAAATTTGATATAGGTAGATCAGAAAGATTTTGATTGATTTTGGTTTACATGTTCATTTTATACAGTCTTTCCTCCACAAGTACATATTATCTCTGGTAATATCTCCCTCAATAGCCATCATTTCTGGCACAAAGGTTTTAAAACATTAATAACTCCATTGGTCCAAGATAACTAAATGAAAATATTGTGGCTATGAATAGAAAGTCAATAGTTCAGCTGTAACAGCAAAAGAACTTATGAAGTTCATTTACCTGTAAACAAATATAGTGGTGATAATTAACCAGGACAGCCTTGGGGGAAAACCCCCAGAATTTATGCTACAGTGTAAAAGGAGACTTGTTTTTGGGTATATTCATGGCAAAGACAAAGGTGAACGAATTACACAAACCAAAATTTGACTGCAACTGAATTCTGTCCTCACATTGAAATTCTTCCTCCCTGAAAGTTACCCTGTTTACTTTCTAGCATGTACTCAGATAGACAGATAAAACTTCCAAAAGAAGAAAAGAAACTGAAAAAATGATAACTGGTATCATACAAACAACTCTCCAGAAAGAACCTGAATCCTGAGTTTCTTGATCCTAATTTTAATACTGGGCTAGGTTCACACAAAATGATAAGACATCATAGGATTGATAACATGATAACATGACCCAGCCACTTTGTTTACATATCCTGCTTTAGGGCAGGGGTGCAAAAAAGGCGACATCCAAACCATGTTTGTTTTCCTTTTGAGGAGGATTTTAGAGACCATTAAAGGGAAAATGGATGCTCTAAATGTGGCATGTGCTTCTGATATCAATATTAAGCTTTAAAATTCCTGCATCCCCTCCAAAAGGGGACCCACCTCTTTTTGGATGCAATTCTTGACATGCCTTGCAAAGTCTGGCTTCATCCTTCAGCTTACAGGAGTTGCACATTTATTGTTTAGGCTTGGGGATGTTATATTGTGTGAATCCAGCTAATTATGATGTGCGCAATAAACCAAGGCTAAACAAACCATGGCTCAGCGCCATCTATGAACCACAAATGATTCTCATATTAAAGAAGAAGAGGACATAGGCAGAAGCAGAAGCAGCAGTTTTTCCTGGCATTACTGTTACCCTTCTGCCAGCAGTCAATGGAACCACTGGTTGCTCCCTAGCCAGTCCTTTCAGATGTTACTTCTATCATCACAAAAACATATATTTAAGTTATCAAGATTGTTCACAGCAAGAAAACTGGATGTATTTGTATGGCTGGACTATTTCTGTATAGGTTCATAGTGTTCTCTGCCATTTACACAAAGATAGACATGTGCCAAAAATGGCAGGAACTGAAATTTGCAATCAACAGCTAACCTTGATTTCAAATCCCAGCTCCTGAACATTTTCATTGGTGGTTGCTTTAGGTTCATCATGGTGCAGTCTGTGGTTAAAAGGATATATGAAGAGGTGAGCAACATTAGCCTACAATAGACGGTTAGTCTCCCATACAAATACTATCCTCCTGCGCAGCTACTACCCATGATTATTGAACCTTTAACAGTCTGAACATGTTGTAATGCAGAGACTATACAATCTGTATGACTTCAAATCAATGGGGCATTTTCAGGACATTAAAACCATGAATGTCCTGTCCAAGATACACACGTATAGAGTTCACCTAAGAATTTGGCTTCCCAAAAACCCTTGTTTTATTTTAAAAAGTAAATCGATCGAACTATAAACTTTTCCACAACACTCTATGTCTAAGACAAAGGATACTTAGTTATTTCACTTTACCCAGAGTTAACTTAAAAGGGGGGGGGGTTTACACAGGGCCACAGGCTTTGGCAAGCAGCTGAGGACCCTCCACTTGAGTAGACAGGGACCATTACAGCAATCCAATATGCGTCCTCCTAGCATGACACACGGCTTTGCTTCATTTACGTTGTCTGGCCACGCATCTTAGAAAGACAACGTGTGAAGTGAACCCGCCGCGTGTCGTTTACCAAGCTGGGATCCACGAATCAAACCCAAGGGGATGGCGCAGGGAGAGCCGTTGGGTTTTCTAGTGCTGAATGGAGAGGGGGGTGGGGGCAGGACAAGAAATATTGGATGCTCCCTTCAAGCTCCCTCCTTCCTCGCTGCTGCGCAGGCAGAGCCTCGGCTACCTAGGAAGTAAAGAAGGAAGACGAAGCGAGATCCTGTCTCTTTCCTGCTCAAACAGCTGTGGCCAGCAAATGGGGAAGCCAGAGGTAAACAAACACCGCAGAGAAAAAGGGGAGGGGAGCCAGCGGAGCGACAATTCTTTGCATCCGATTCTCTGCAAAGGCAGATCCCGCTACGGAAATTCTTTCAGCTCCTCTCTTCCCCCCCCCCTTTTTTTGACTTGGGTCAAAAAAAAAAAAAAATTGTCCCGTGAGTCAACTACCCGGGTCCCGGGCGAAAATAGGAGATGGAAAAGAAAACAAACGGAGAGGAACCCAAGCAGGGCGACAAAAGACTTCTCGCAGGCGCCCACCTAGAGACACCCCCCCCTCGCCGTTTTTCCTCCCTTTTCGGGTGCAAACCGTTCCCAAAGCCTGGCGCCCAGCTGCATCTGCAGAAAGCAGCCGCCGCCGCCGCCACTGCAATGCACTAAAAGGTGGGGAGAGGTTGGGGGGGGGGAGGGAGAGAAGAGAACACGGGGAGAGGAATAAAGAAATTGAATCCGGCCAGGCCTCTAAGCGAGCGACAGACAGAGAGAGAGAGTCACTTTTTACTACGAGCCATTTGCCAAACCAACAGCTTAACCAGACGCAGCGGGAGAGCAGAAAGAGGTGGCAGCGCAGCTCCGGCCGGGCGCTCCAGACAATGAGGCAGCAAGGGCAGCCGAAAGGCAGAGCAGGCCCCAGAGCTGCTTCCTCCCCATCTCTAACCTGGGAACGGCGCGACGGCTCACTTACATGGCCTGGAAGGGTTGCAATGAAAGCCGCTGGCCGGAGCCGAGGCCTAGGCGAGCTGTTGCAGGCGCCTCCGCCTTCTGCTGCTGGTACCGCTGGTCTCCCAGGGAATCAGCCCATGGAGCCCTTCGCCTGCATCGGTTATGAATGGAGGCCAGAAAGGTTGCCAGCGGCCGAAGGCGCCCGTGCTCGGGCTCCTGCTCTCTCTCTATCCAGGCTCCCTTTGAAAGAGAGAAACGAGGCAAGCTGGGCGTTGTGGGTTTGGAGCGTAGCTGCTGCCGTTCCCAGTTCCTCCAGCTTCCCTTCCTTTCCCTTCTTTGACTCACTCGCGCACACACTCTCTCTCTGTCTCTTCCCCGGAACGCCCGCGGGGTCCTACCGCCCGGCATGCTCCTCTCCTTGTTTCCATTCAATTTTTTAAAATAAATAATAACAAACGGCGGCCTCCCGCGCCAACGTACAGACTCACAAAACATCCTTCAGGAAGCTCTCGCCCACTTTCCTCCCGCCTCCCAGTTTACCAACGCGCCCCCTTTTTTTCTTTCCTTCCTCGGTTCACCCGGCGCTGCTTTGGCGTTTGGAGGCTGCCGGCCGACCTAGGTACGTTTACCTAGCCCTGAACTCCAAATGGGTCTTACTCTGGAGGAGAGACACGGAGACTTGCCGTAATTACTGGGCTAGGTAGGCAGAGTGAGACTAAATCGCAGATAATTCAATGTAAGGAGTTCCTCTATATTTTTAGATCGCTTCTCATTGTTAAAAACCTCAAAACGATTTGCATTAGATCAAAGGCAACAACTTTTTTTTTTTTAATAACATACAAAAAAAAAAAAAAAAGACGGGAAAGGGGAAAAACAATTAGTTCATTCAAAATTCATACACGATTTTAACATTAATAGGAATAAACTATTTTGCTAAGTTCATATAGTGTCTTAAACTTTTGTTTGGCTTGATTTTAGTGTGTTTTACAAACTCAGCCAAGTGCTATTTATCTGTATATCCTAGTTAAGCAAACTCATTTGGGATGTGTGAAACTAGTCAGTTTTTTTAAAAAGAAATAAAAAATACAGTGTTGGAATAAAGTTTCATAGCCATGTTCAAAGTGACAGAAACATCAAAAGACCACACAGTATTGTAATATGTAATACCTGGAGGGCAGTCATACATAATGCTTAATATAGCAGTAATACTTAAAGGGGAAGGAACGAAAATATTATGAGATGAAATCTGGTAGCATCTTTTTTTAAAAAAATATTTTCATCTTAATCTTCCATTCTGTGACCAGCCACCATTTCCATTGAACACCAAAATTTGAAGCCAACTCTTAACTTCGTTTTTGTGCTTCGATTCATGCTAACCAGGCAGCCAGAATGGCATCTTGGTAAAAGCAGGGTTTTTCAAACTATGTTCCATGGAAGCTCAGGATTCCGCAACAATTAGATTCTGTGAGGAGTTCTGTGGGAGGCTAAGCCTAAGGGAAGAAAAAGTTGACTTGAACATAGCCAATTTTCTACCTTTAGAACTTGGCCTCATGCTTGGGGGGGGGGGGGTGTTTCTGCGATATTTTTTTTTAAATTGATTCCACAGAATTTGAAAACCCTTGTGTTATAGTGTTGGACAAAGAGTGGAGAAATCTAAATTTAAATCAATTTCCAGCCATAGAATCTGGTTTCTTGAGGGACTGCCTATTTTCATAACATCTGCCCTGTGGATTCGATTTAGCAGGTTGGCACAGTCTGAGTTCCTCAGATTAAGTAATGCCAGCTATTGGAATCCCAGAAATGTGCCCTCTCTGTGACGGTACCTGTCTTCTGGAATGAGGTTTCCCCTATTCAAATGCCCCCCATCCTGCTGCTGTTTTGAAGGGTGCTGAAAACACTTTGCAAGCATGACTGAAACCCTGTTCTTTTTCTTTGTTCCCATCTGGGTTTATCTCTGCAGTCTTCTGTTTTGTTTTGTTTTGTTTTGTTTTCTTGTTTTAATGTTTTTCCAACAATCTGCATGCCACCCAGAGTCACTGTGAGCTGTGAATCAATTAATTATAAACATCTTACTAGGTGACTTTGCGCCAATTAATTTCTTTCTGCCTGATCTACTCTACAGGACTGTTGTGGGAAGTGTTTGAGGAGGGAGTGATAATTATGCTGCCTGCACTGGCTAGAAATATGTCAGAATGTAAATCTAATGAGTGAAAAGCATCTTTACATTGATATTTATTTATTTATTTATGTATTTATGTATTTATTTATTTATTTATTTATTTATTATTTAAATTTCTATACCGCCCTTCTCCTTTCGGACTCAGGGCGGTGAACAGCCAAAAATAAAACATTTGTACACAAAAGTTAAAATGATTTTAAAATAATTAAATAAAGTTTGGCCCATAATTTAAAACATTTCAATTAAAATCAGTATCAATTTTAAAAACCAATATAAAATCAGGCCAGCCCGGCTAACTGAAAGAAATAGGTTTTAAGGGCCCAGAGAAAAGGTGGAATACACATCTCAAATGTATATTTTATATTTTATTGTTAAGCCTCACTTGACTTGCCTTAAGTTCAATTTTGATTTATTGAATAGGCCACAATGAGTTGGGCTTACATATATCACTAAGCAATGGTTTATAAATGGCACTGGCTGGATTTGCACTTCATAATAAACCACAAACAGACAAACCACATTATGTTTTAGCATGATGTATGAACCCAGTGTTTCCAAATTCTTGCTTAAGCTAAAATACTTTATCACCTTTGAAACTTAAAAAAATTAATAACTTCTAATATAAGACTATATAATTGACCCTCCCCACACATAATTATATTTATGGTAAAAACAAAAAAAACCAAATAGCAAAGTGTACATATAATCTAAATGTTTGACATTAGATCAAACAGTTTAACAAATAATATAAATTGATAAATATTATATAAAATGTTTAAAATTTGAAATTACTAATAGGTTACTAAAGACCTGGCTTTTATAGCCATAGTTAAAAATTTGGCTGTTGCCAATGTAATTTTAGGATTTTTATCTGTGGGTAGATTTTTAACCTGTAAATGGCTTTCACGATTAATTCCTGTACTGAGTTTCCCCATAATCTTTGTTTAATATAATAAAACACTGATATTATATCCCTGGATTACAAATAACTAGGATCACAACCTAACCAATCTTTAGAGTCACCTATTTAAACTTTGCATCTCTGTTAAGAATCATTTGAATCAACTATAGCAATCCTTCCTTGTTTTTGAGAACATGTATTTGCAACCAAAATGTTAACAGTACATAGCCAAGTTTTTGTTTTCAAAGGGCATTGCCCAGTTTCCAGGAGAATAACAGAATTTGGAACACAATTTGGAACATTGACAAGTATTCTTAAAAATATAGCTGGCACTTGGATTATGTTATTGTCAATTATATTATATTGTATAACATTTGAGATGCAATGTTTGCATTAAAAACCTGTATTTTAATCTCTCCCCTTTTGAATAAAAGTATTGAAGCAAGTCCGTCTTAACTGGCACATTTAGTTCTATTCTGAGGACATTATAAAAATTCTCAGGATCTATTAAAGGAAGACAGGGGAGTCAAGATGACAATTATAACTGTATGCTTGAACCCTTGTCCCTTTGTATATGCATGCGACGTTGAGGGGTGGCACTTCAATTACCTAGTTGCATCGGGCATCTTCACTATTGTTATGGGTATCTGCAGGATCTTGCTCCTTTTGTCAAAATGACAAGCAGCATTATGTTGTTATGCCATAAGCATTCTCCCATTCATACATATGTGTGGTGCACATAGAAAAGAAGTAGGCCTCCTGCTCCCCAGCTCCTGTCAAAGTCCCCATAATTGTTAACACATCATGTTAAATGCAGTTTATTTGGCTTTCCTTTTAACATGCAGTTTGAATGTTATTTGTGGTTTAGAATATTGCTAGACAATTGTAATTTCTTTTAATACCTCATGTTTGAAACCACCTTCACAATGAAAACTTCTGCAGGGAAACTACTGTAAGTAAACAAATGGGAAACTATATATTTTCATCACACGCAAAAACCCCTAGAAAAATTTGCCACATTTTATTTCCTTTTACTTGTCTTCAAGAGATGGCTTTCTATGTTTTATGGGAAAAAATTGATTTGTCAAAGTCTGTTTACTTAGCACCTTCGAGTGCATATTAAAGCTAAGGTGGAGATTTGTATTTGTAGCAAGGATTTTTGAGAATCCTGATTATACAATCTTCTCCTTGATACCTTGACAGTATCTTGGAAAACTATCTTTGTAGAGGAGGTTTCGCCATTATTACGTTCTAACTCCTTTTCTTTGTTGAAATAGACTTTCCAAATGTTCTTTTTTTATTTATTTATTCTGAGATGCGAAGTGCTCTTATGTGCAAATTCAGCTGAAACTGGCTGGCTTTTCTTTGTTTTAACAAGCACAGTCAAGAAATATTTGGTGCCCTTTGTCTTATTAAAATAAGCTCTCCTGTACTGAATCCAAGCTCTCCATAGCAAAACTGTGCATGATCTCTAGAGGTTTGTTTTGCACAATGTATTTTTAGGGCACTGTCTGCATTCACAGATTGGGCTAAACCATAAAATGGGTTATTGAATTTTGGCTTGTCATATTGTGCAAACTCAGCCATTTTGATTTATAAACCATGGTTTAGAGCAAATGTACGAACCAGGACTACGCAAATGGATATCTCCACAAACTATGCTAAATCACAGTCATTAGTTAATGGGAAAAATCCATTAATGGGTACCTACATCACCATATTAATACCACCTAAATAACTCCTTTTATATGGTGTCTGAGATACCCTCTGAGCTTGGTGATTTGCTTGCAGACGTTTCATTACCCAATTAGGTAACATCTTCAGTGCTCCATATATGAGCTACATATATTCTCTTTTATTGTAACTCCCTATCTGTCCCAGGTGATTGGCTCAGCCAAAGATTAGCAACCCGTGTGACTATAATTTCTCTGAATACAAACTGGAATTCAAAACCAGCAACCAAATTTTATTTTCAAATTGCATGGCTTTACATATCATGCAAACCACACATTGGTCAGTAAAACATAGAAGACAGAAGGAAATACGTCAGTGAGCTCTAGTAATAAGAATGATACACCAATTTAAAGGAAGAGTTTTATTAATCTTTTTTTAATAAAAAAATATTCAGGAATATATTGTTTGGAGGATTGGTTCCCTGCCAGATTAATCTACTGCATTCATCTCTGAGAACCACATTTGGAATGGAGGAAGTCAAGCAAAAATAAACAATTGTTGGCTTGTTTTTGTAAAAAAAAAAAAAAAAAGTGTTTATTTCAGTCTTCATTTAGTTTATTTATTTATATTTATTTAAAACATTTATATAGCCACCTATCTTATAACCAACTCTGGGCCATTCCCTGTCAAAAGTTAAAACAGCTGCTGAATTTTAAAGCTGCATTTTACCTAAAATTTAGAAACTTTAAACATATGTTTCAGGATAGTTGGCCTAAAGTGAAATTGTTCTTCTAACTTAATAATTTGGATATTGTTAGTTTTACAAAGCCTTTATGTCATATATGCTGCCTTTAGGAATATGAATGCTTTGAAAAGCAGCGCAGAACTCCTTGAAATAATTAAATGTGTGTGTGTGTGTGTGTGTGTGTGTATGCATCTATATATCTATATATATTCATCTTGTAATTTTGCTCACGTAAGTTACGTTATTAGAACCATAATCAGGCTTCCAATAAATTAACATTTTCATTTTTAATAAACAAAAAGAAAAAAAAGAAAAAGACATAAAACATAGCTAACACAGTTATCATATAACAGAATAAACTATCTTCTTAAATGGAGTGTTCATTAGTCCAGGAAACAGCTATGTCACAAATAATATTTGTAGTTTATGGGTGTGATCCAAGACACATCCTATAACACATCTTATTTTTTTATGAACACAAGTTTTATTTTAACTTCAATTTCTGCCATGCAAGCACTGGGACAAGATTTATTTACAACATGATAAGCCAATTATTTTTCCTTCACACTCCTACAAAGGCTTGCCTCTGGAAGTTGTGGGTGCTCATCACTGGAAGTTTTCAAGAAGAATCAGAATAACAGAGTTGGAAGGGACCTTGGAAGTTTTTTAGTCCAACAGCCTGCTCAAGCAGGAAACCCTATACCAGTGATGGCTAACCTTTTTGCCATCGCGTGCCAAAAGCAGGGGGGAGTGTGGAGTCACATGCACGCGTGCCCACATCCATAATTCTATGCCCCCTGCTCCCCCATGCTCCCCCCGCTTTTGGCACGCGATGGCACGGTGGGCCTCATAGGCCTGTTTTTTGCTCTCCCCAAGCTCCAGAGCCTTTCTAGGAGCCTGGGGAGGGCGAAAACGGCCTTCTCCACCCCCCCCCAGAGGCCCTCCGGAGGCCAGAAACAGTGTGTTTCCTGTGTGGTGGGCCCAGAAGGCCCGAAAATCAGCTGGCCAGCGCATACATGCATGTGCTGAGCTCGCGTGCCCACCGATATGGCTCCACGTGCCACCTGTGGCACCCGTGCCATAGGTTCACCATCACGGCCCTATACCATTTCAGATAAATGGTTGTCCAATCTTAAAAACCTCCAGGCAAGACATTCCAGGGGTTAATTGTTCTGTAAGGGAAATCCTCCTTAGTTCTAGATTGGTTCTCTCCTTGATTATAGTTTCCATCCATTGTTTCTTGTCATCCTGCCTTCAGGTGCTTTGGAGAATAGTTTGACCCCCCTCTACTTTGTGGCAGCCCCTGTGATATTGGAAGACTGCTATCATATCCTCCCAGTCCTTCTTTTCATTAAACAGTCCTTCTTTTCCATAAACATTTCTTAGTCTAGACAGTCATGAATGATATAGAACAGGGGTGTCAAACTCAATTTCATTGAGGGCCGCATCAGGGTTGTGTTTGACCTCAGTGGGCCAGGTGGATATGGCTGGGGTGGGGCCAGCTCAACGTCACTCGTGCTGGGGGCACCTCTGGTGGCCCAGGCGGGGGGGGGAATCCATTGTCTCCAGTGGAGGAAGGTGAGACTAGGGAGAGCACCAAACCCTTGTCCTCCAGAGGAGCCTCACCGTCCCTCTCAGACCACGTGGAGGATCCCTGGAAGGCAGCACAGGCTGTCCTGAGCCCTAGGCAGCGGAGGGCAAGTGAGTTTGTTTTGCTAGCACTCTGCCAGCAAAAACAGTGTGGGGGGGGGGCATTCCTTTTTCGGCAGCGACAGCTGCCTGTAGCACTCTGCCAACGAAAATGGCCACCACCAGGTTGTGGATCAGTGCCCAGTTGGCCTGGGCCGGGCCAAGACACTGCGGGCCAGTCCTTTGCTGTTTCCAGGTTGGCCCTGTGGGCCAGATTTAAGAACCCCATGGGCCAGATCCAGCCCCTGAGCCTTGAGTTTGACACCCCTCATATAGAGTTTCTTGCCTGAACAGGGTTTAGAGTCACTAGAAGACCTCCAAGGTCCCTTCTAACCAGGGTGAAACCCAGCAGGTTCTGACAGGTTCTGGAGAACCGGTAGCGGAAATTTTGAGCAGTTCGGAGAACCGGCAGCGGAAATTTTGAATAGTTTGGAGAACTGGCAAATACCACCTCTGGCTGGCCCCAGAGTGGGATGGAAATGGAGATTTTGCAGTATCCTTCCCCTGGTGTGGGGTGGGAATGGAGATTTTGCAGTATCCTTCTCCTGCCACGTCCACCAAGCCACACCACACCCACCAAGCCATGCCAACAGAACCAGTAGTAAAAAAATTTGGATTTCACCACTGCTTCCAACCCTATTATTCTATGTTCAATGTTCTTTTTCCTGTTCCCATAAAACTTTGTTTTTAAATATTCATCTAGCTCAATCTTACCCTTTCTCTAGCCTATGGGAAAGACTGTGAGAAAATTATGAGAACCTACCTATCCTCTCTCTCCTATCAGCTACAAAGAGCAACATAAACAACTTCTCTAACTGGATGTTAGACAGCCTTGAATGACTGCAGAAAGCCAGAAAGTTTCTGCAAGAAATGTTCTTCATTTCGGCAAAGGTTTTGCATTTTTCATTGAATGTTTTCAGATAAGGTATTTAAAGTTAGGCTTTGTTTAGCAACTACCTTGTTAACAACTATATGACAGCTAATAGCTACAGCTTAGCACTGTAGTTATGAAGTAATGAAATAAGCTACTTTATGACCAAGCCTCACATTTATGACCTATGCAGGTTTGTAAAGGAAAGCTGAAATTGATAAGCACAGCCACAGTTTCAGTTAGCAACTGATCCGCTTAATGACTGAGGGGCTGGTCCCAATTGTGGTCACTAAATGAGGACTACCTGTATTACATTCCTTTCAGCCAGGCATTTCACGAGTTGTAGATGGCCAAGCGATTTTCCTGTCTTTCATTTATGTAATGTTCAGCAATTATTAAATGTCTGACTTTGACCTAAACTGTGACGTACTTATGTTGGGTTATACCAGGGGCATCTGCAAATTGAACAATCTCTATAATAATTCAAATAATTTGTTGTTATAATTCTGAATGTGCCACTATCCCACATGAAAGAACATAGAGGGGTAGTTTTAAAGGATTACATTTCTGAAAAGGCACATAAAAACTATAATCCTGTTTTAAAGACTCTGTGAAATTTATTCCACAAAAATATCTTTTGAAATGCAGTCTAAACATCATTCTTTGTATTTTGTCGTTATTGAAATGTATGATTGTAAAGAAAACCATCTTGGCCAGGTACAGTCTTTGCTTGTAATAAGCAAGATGAAGCTGTTTCTCATCAGTAGAGCCTCTCCCAGCCTAGTATGCTTCAGAGTCAGACAGTCTGGGCTTTGGCTCCCATAACATTTCCAGCCAGATGGGTGGGAAACAGGTGACCTTCCAGAAGTTTTCATCAACTTTCAGCATCTCCCACCTTGGTTATGTTGACTGAGGCTCTGAGGAACTTTAGTTCAGCATCATCGTGACCACCAGAGGCTGCCCATTATTGTGTTCCTTTACATTCATATGACCTGTTTGTCATCTACATGAAGGGCTGCTGTTAAAGGGAAGTGGTACAGATTGTTTATTTTTTTTAAAAAAGGTCAGGCCCGCCAGATGTTTGGACTGGAATTCCAAAATTCTTAGCCTAAAAGAAAAGGCTGACGTTTTGTTCTATTATTCCAATATGTCTTTGACTTGTAGTATGGGCAACCACAACTTATTTTATGTTTGTTTTAATGATGAGATCTTCACTGTGACAACTATGTGTAGAATATGATCATGAACTTATTTGGCATCATCAGGACTCCTGATCTGCTCTCATTTTAATTTTTTTAAAACATTATATTTTAAAGGAAAGGGGGGTATGCTAAAGAACAAAGCACAAATCTCCAGAATTATCTTTTATTTCAAAAATTTCCTTTAAAGTCATATAGGACCTATAGAGAACTTATAGAGTTCTCTATAGAGAAAATAGAAATATTACATAGCTGGCTTGGTTAATGACTATCTGTTCAAAAGATAAAGAAAACCTCAGGCTGATAGAAAAACCTTGAGAAGGTTTCTCAGAGCACAAATTTACCAGTTTGCTTTCCAGTGAACAGGTATTGAGTGACTGGTCAACCTGCAAAGCCACAACCCTAAAGGCAGCCATTGTGTCCCCAAGTTGAATAACAAGGTTTCAGGTTTGTTATTGTGCCCTTGGCTCAAAAAGACTTTAGGGACTTCTGGATTAAGATGACAACTTTTTGGGAGTGATGTCAAGAACATCATGCTGAAGCAGATTGTCTTAGGCAACAACGTGGCAGGGAAATCATGCAGAACATGGCTGCTGGAATCTTCTCCAATACTTTTACCAGCAGGGGTCATAGGAGGCATTTGTAATTTCTTCTGTGTAATGAAGTTTGTGTGTGTGTATGTGTGTGTGTGTGTGTATCTATTATACATGGATATGCTATCTCTGTCATGTATTGTATCTGTCTGAGAATCTAATCTGGCTAGGGCATATAAGGTGCTTCTAGGTGTGTTTATGTGTGAAATTTTATTCAGAATTGATGCATTGCTTTGGGGAGGGGGGAGCTCATCTCTCTCCTTTTATTATGTTACTACATTTTTGTCTGTAAGTATATACTGGGATCCACAGGGCAGGCAGCATACTGTGAACTCTGGGCCACACAATCAAGTAGAAAAGAAACTTACACTACAGCAGCTGACAATATTCTGAGTCACTGTCCAGCCTCTTCTCCCTGAGGGAAGGTAATTTTTTCTAAATGCTTTTCTTCAAAGCCGTGGCAACATCTAATCCATTTTCGAACTTGAACTTTTTTTTGCTGGCTTCTCCCCACACTGGTTATTTCAGGGGGTTATCCGACTGATAGACGGATAAGAGTCCAAACTCCTGTACGCATGCAGTTTGTTTCCAAAATTCCAATAGATTGCAAAGAATACAAATGGCTAAGTTTGGTTACAAATATTGCTCCATAATCACTCTTAGTCATCCAGAAGAAAATACAAACAATGAGGTAGGAAAAGGCCAAGTTGCTTCATTTATGTTTCAAACAATGCAAGAACTGGTTTTCTAAGCCACCCTAAACTATGTGACTTGCTTCGTTTTAGCATAGCCTGTTGTGAAAACTCAACTGTTATAGTTTATAAACAATGGTCTATGACTTAGCATATGTCAATACATCCATTTATAGCTTGTTCCAATATACAATCCAGGTTCCACCTTAGCTACATGTCTCTGTGCCAGCTGCAGATGGCAACATCCTTATACTACTGTTTTTCTCTAGCAAAAACATTAAAAGGCTACTACTAGCTAAGTAATACAAGGTTATTCTCTATTCCCTCAACTCATCTTACATCTCATCATTTTCCCTAATCAATATATTCCCCTTGAAAATAATAAAGGTGCTCTAGGAATGCAGCTGTTTTCAGCAAATTGCAAAGCCAAGCTGGATTAAGATTTTGGATCACTGCTCACCCATTTATAGGGATGGCAACTGTAGAATAGCGGATCAGAACAAGTCTGTACTAATAAAAGCAAAAATTGCAACCTCCAAACTATTCCAGACAGAAACAAAATATCTTCTACAAGATTCCAAAAGTATCTCCTCCATCAGTTGATAAATTGTAACCCTGGGTTCTGCTGAATTTGTCCTCTTGAAATATATCATTCTAGGGAAATTTCTGCTACCCTTCTCATATTATCTTTGAAAGTGAAACAGCATTCTAGTCTTTTTTTTTTCTCCCAAGTGTTGAGAAAACCAAACCTCCCAAAGTGGTAACTCCATAATAAGTGATTTGCCTATCAGTAACTAACTAAAGCAGACCTAGGAAATTGTTTTTTGAAGTATGTAAAAATTTTTAAAACAAACCAATCAAACTTCCAGGACAGTTATGCTGAAACATTGACACTGAATAGCTGTTGACATGGAAGTGCTATTTATTTTTTCTGGCAGAGAGTCTGTGTGTTGTCAGTAGCTGTATAATTATTTGCAATGCAGTACTCAGATGAAAGGTGGAATAAAATAAATAAAACAGAACTTTTCTTCATCACAGTAATTAAAACTGAATCAGTTGGGTTTTTCTGTCTGCTTGATAGCTAAAGCAGAAATATGTCATTTTATACATCTTTTCTTTAAAGATAATTTTTTGGAATTTTTCTAAGGAAGTTTCTCCTCTTCTTCCAAGGTTTCTAAAAGAATACAGGTGGTCCTTATTTTTATATCTATTTACCCAACAACCATTTGAAGTTACAACATTGAAAAAGTGGTTTAAAACCAGTCCTTGCATTTACAATCTTTGCAGCATTCCAAGGTCATGTGATCACCATTTGCACCTTCCCAGCTGGCTTTCAATAAACAAAATAAATGAAGGAAGCCAGATTCGCTTAACAACTGAGCAATTCACTTAACAACTGCTGTGGATCACTGCAAAAAAGATCGTAAAATTAGGTGCAACACAGTTAACAAACTGTTTGCTTAGAAATTTTGATCCCCATTGTAGTTGTAAATCAAGGGCTACTTGTATGTGCATTCTTAAAAGCATATTGGTTGTACTCACATAACTGCTAAGTCATAATGGGCTTGGTTTCGGTTTACCATTCTGCTTTATAAAGCATGATTTATGGCTTAATGTGATGTGCAAATTGGCTGGGTTCACACATCAACCAATTTTATTTAAAAGTTACTGAATCATAATAGGCTGGATTACAACTCACTAAGCCAAAATGAAAGCAACCAACTGAAGTATAGGATATTGTTTGAATTCAAGTATAATTGTCATGAAATAATACAGTTTCCAGTCTCACCATAAGATGACAAAGGATATGAGTTACACACCTTAAAACTAGCGCTTCTAACTAAAATTAAGGTGTAGACCAATTTAACAGTGTTAATCTATTCTGCCTATTGTTTTCTGATTATTGACTAAATTCACTAAGATAATAAAATAGAATAGTCTAAACCAGTGGCCCCCAATCTTTTGGGCACCAGGGACTGGTTCCATGGAGAGAAGTTTTTCTGAAGATGGAGAGGGCATGATTTTGTGTGCTGCCTGCATCCCACTGATGGGGTTTCCCTTGTTTGCACGGCCTGGTTTTTGGCATGCTGCGGACCGGTGCCAATTCATGGACTGGGAATTGGGAACCCCTGGTCTAAACAGTTTTTCCCCACAGTCGTTAACCTAAAGTAAATTAGTTAAAAGGCATTCAGAAGTTATTTTATATTCTAGAAGTAAAAAATTGCATAGTCATTTGTTAAACAGTTAACATTTTTGTAAAATTTCTGTAACTTTTTTTGCATTTCATGTTCTAAAATTTTTCATTCACACCTATGTAATCTAATTCTAGTCCAATAACTCATGCATGCAGCCAAAGTCTTGGAAAATGTCTTGGCTGCACTTTTAATAGCAGTTTGATCTATTGTAATTGCTAATGAATGAAACTGTGCACATTCCTTGAAGAAGGATACTGGGATCTCAGACTCACATGTGACCTTTGGAAGCCTGGGGTGTGTTCTCCTTGATGCTACTCCAAATTTATTGCTGTTATTTTTTAAAGTGGTAGAAGAGGCAAGTTATTATTATATTGGTTGATTTATGATTGTGAGCTGTCCAGGACTGCTCTGTAGTAAAATGAGTGGCCAATAAATTTTATAAATAAATAAATTCTATGCAATAGGAGAGAGCAGATTTACTGTGATTAATTTCTTACATTTAGTTGTCCTGACACTATTTACTTTAAAGGGGACAGAACATTCCTCAAAAATTAAATGAAATTCTTACTTTAAAAAAAGTGCATCCAACCATTACTTAGAATCAGTGGCCAAGCTGCAGCCTTAAACTGGGCTACCAGCTTTTTAGTAAGTCTGCTTTCACTGCTGGGATGACAAGTACTGTGAAGTCCCTTTCTCTGGAGCAAATGGTATCCAATAGGAAGCCAGAATAAAAACAGAAAGAGGATTCAAGATGGTCATAAAAGGATGGAGAACTAGATGAAAACCAATAACATGAATAACAAAATAAATATAAACTTACATAATTTTTGGAGAAAATTATTGTATTTATTTAAAATATTAAATCTCCCAGTAGCTGAAGCTCTCCTGCAGTATATAATAACAACAACAACAATAATAAAAATAAAAATTTCCAGTTAGGCTCTGCCTT
Source organism: Pituophis catenifer annectens (assembly GCF_029215685.1). Lineage (NCBI taxonomy): Eukaryota > Metazoa > Chordata > Lepidosauria > Squamata > Colubridae > Pituophis > Pituophis catenifer. Next base: position 316,988,999 of record NW_027256881.1, on the reverse strand, counting down.
GATGGGGTAGTAGGGCTTGTGCGCTCCCAGGAGGATGAGAGCTATGCCAGAGATAAGATAGCTTTATTGTCATTTTTTTTTACTGCAAGCACACCGGCCCATCAGTGGTGGGTTCTACTTACCTTTACTACTGGTTCACAATGGGATCACGCATGCTTACGAACACCTGGCTTCTGCGCATGTGCAGATTGCCGACGACAACATCTGGGGTGGTGGACGGGGCCTCCCACCGGTTTTACTACCGGTTCTTGTGAACCAGTCCAAACCGGGGGCAACCCACCACTGCGGCCCATATTAAAAATGAAATTCTGTTGCCTGCTCTCAAGAGAAAGTGTGTATCTACCCAAACACATACATAACATGAAACCAGAGAGTTCACAAGTTTGATGCTATATGGAACAAAATCTGTGACTAAATCTGGATGTTCTGCTTCGGATACCACGAAACCTCCTCCCAGAAGGTAACAAGGAAAACAGGTGGTGAAGAGGATGTGTAGTGTCACAGACAATCCTGCAGACTCTGTTCAAGCATCACTTACGTGCTATGTCATGGATAGAAGGAAGTGAACTACCAATGGTCTTTTCTGCCATCCTCACCACTCTTTGAACCACCTTCCTTTGTGAAGCAGAGGCTCAATCATACTAGATAGGTCTCATCAGAGGAGCCAAAAAGCGTGTCTCTCCTATATGGTGAGATATAATTTACAGAAACATATACTGGTTTGGCTGTGATCTGAGTCAACAAGGACCATACTACTCCTTGTTGTTGGAGGTGTTGGAGTTCCTGTACCTCTGGTGACAAATGGGCTACAAGCTCTGGACTGTTGGCTGAGCAACCAGGGCCAACAGGTACAGGACTATGGAAGAAAAGTTGTTTACCTATTGGAAACATACAAAGATTGGAAACAAAGAAATAATGAACTGCTATTTACAAATGAAGGCAAGGAAGATCAAGAATTGGACAGCACTAAGTGAAGATGAACCACATGGTTTTGGGTTGAAATATCTGACTGGTCATGATTCACTTGCTGTCAAACAGCTTAACAACATACTGCAAGAAGGGGAAATTGAAGATTGATTAACCTCTGGCAAAACTTACCTCATATAAGGTTAAATTACCTGCTTACCAACAACTTTCAAATTGCTAACTGATGTGGTAGCTGATTCAGTCAACCACATCTAGTTAAAAATGAGCTCTTTCCATTTGAGTAGACGCAAATCACTCAAACAACAGAGGACAAAAGATAACTGCCTAATTGACAAGGTGATTTTAGAAAATTGTAAGAAAATAAAACCCAATTTGAAGGTAGCTTGCATTGATTACAAGAAGGTATTCAACTTCCTACCATACAACTGGATAATAATCAAGTGTCTAGAAATAACAGGAGTCAGTAGAAACTTAGTTCAAAGGCACAATAGAAGACCATTGCTGGGCAATGTTGATAGACTGGGAGAGGTTAACATCAAGAGAAGAATCTTTGAAGGAGACTCACTATTACTACTACTTTTTGTCACTGCATTGATTTGTCTGACAATAGTACTGAATAAGTCAGGCCATGGCTATCAAACATCAAAAACATCTGCCACCCTTCAGTATCTCATCCCCTTTAAATGGGCGATTTGATGGTGTATAAACACCATCTGAAATGGAATTGCTGCTCAACACTGTCCAAATATTGCCAAAATATTGCAATGGAGTTTGGACTGGACAAATGTGCTACCTGTAACAACAACAGGAGAAAAATAATAAGAACAGAAGGCATCAAAGTGCCCTATAGAAATAATATCAAAAGTCTGGACAAAGCAGATCACTACAAATACCTGGGCACCCTTCAGATTGACAACATCCAGTACAGTGAAGTCAAGAACGTTATAGAATAGAGAATAACAGAGTTGGAAAAGGCCTTGGAGGTCTTCTGGTCCAATCCCCTGCTTATGCTCCCTATAGGGGAGACAAATGGCTGTCCAATTTGTTCTTAAAAGTCTCCAGTGTTGGAGCACTCACAGCTTCTGGAGACAAGCTGTTTCACTAGTTAAATGTTCTAGCTGTCAGGAAATTTATCCTTATTTCTAGGTTAGAGCTCTCCTTGATAAGTTTCCATCCTTTACTTCTTTTCCCACTCTCAAGTGCTTTGGAGAATAGGTTGACCCCTTCTTTGCTATGACATCCCCTCAAATATTGGAAGACTGCTGCCACTAGTCGTTCTCTAAGAACTTAAAATCCAAATTCATGGAGGAAATACCATCAAGGCAATGAACACATGGGCAATTTTAAGTTAGATACACAGCTAGAATAGTTGAGTGGACTCAAGCTGAAGTAGAAACCTTGGATAGGAAGACTAGAAAAATAATGACAATGAATCATGCCCTTCATCCACGCAGCAGTGTTGAAAATTACTATTCACCAAGGAGCATAGATGGGCATGGAATTTTGCAAATACACCAGACAATTGAAGAAGAAAATCAGAAGAATATCTGAAGGACAAGGAAGAAGTTGTACTGAAGGCTTACTGAATACTGGAGACAACTTGGTTTGCCAAACTCACTTATAAGAAAGACCAAATGAATAGAAAAGAGACATGGCAAGGCAAAGTATTACATGACCAGTATGTAAAAAATAGCAGGTAAAGCAGGTAATAAGATCTGGCAATGGCGAAGAGCAGGAAAGTTGAAGAAAGAGACAGAGGGCTAATTCTGGCTGCCTGAAACCAATGAACAATTGCATTTAAAGTAAAAAATAAGAGGTCAATAACAGACAGTAAATGCCGCATTTACAAAGAACCTAAAGAAACAGTGGACCACCTAGTCAGTTGCTGCAGGAAGATCACATAGGCATAATAAAGTAGTAAAGACTTTGAAATACCTGCAAGAAGTACCACTCAGGTGAAGTTTTAGTAAATGAAGAAGCCTAAGTGCTCTAGGACTTCACAGTTCAAACAGACAAACATCTGTTGGGGACAACACCACAGACTTAACAATAGTTGTTAAGAGAAAAAAGTATAGATAGTGGACACAGCAGAACCTGAAGACCACAGAATAGAAGAGACAGAACTGGATAAAATCACCAAATGTATAGATCTGCAAATAGAACAACTGTGGGGGAAAAAAGAAAAGATAGTGCCAATAGTAATAGGCCCCTTGGGTGCAATTCCAAAACATCTGGAGCATCACTTGAACAGCATCAGCACTGACAAAATCACCATCAGTCAATTGCAAAAGGCAGCTTTACTTGGAATAGTTTATATCCTGCAATGATACTTTTTAACATCCTCAAACAACAACATCTGCCTATCCTAATTCCTTGGGAAGAATTCAACAGGTGAATAAAAATGCCAAATCCAGCCTAAATATCTGCATGAATGTATGATCAACAATAATAGTAATAATAATTAAAATGTATATGCTGTCTCACTCTCAGTGGCTCTGTGCAGCATATTTAGGATAACAAATATATTACACTTAATTATATTAAACATTCCTTTTACTTCTTTTTCCCCAAACAGATGTTTCAGCTCAGTTCCACTGGAACAGAAATCATGTTATCAGACATTCTGCCAGATGTCTGCAGGGTTTATCACATAAATGAAAACCACTTTGAGTATGATGAAACTTTCTCTAAGTTTTTGCTGATAGGATCAAAGGTTGTTTTCTTCTTTGCCATTAAAGAATCGGAAGAACTTTTTATGCCCCAAAGCTGTATGTCCAATATCATTAACAAAAAACACCAGTTTTTTAAAAAGTAGAGATGTGGCAATTGCCATGCCAAAATTTGCTGAAAGTCATGGAGTGACACCACAGCAGTTCCAGAATAGATGGAGTGCCATGTTCCCACAGGCAGAAACATAGGATTCTGTCCATCTGGCTGTTGCATTCTCTGGAATATTGCCTTGATTCTCCAACAAGGTCACAACATGTGTCCATTCTGAAGTTAATTTTAATGTCCAATAAATCATTCAGTGACCTAAAACTACCTCCCTGAAGGTATTTGAGGATTTCTCATGAGCAACTTACCTACTTGTTTGCTAATACCAGTGCAGACACTTTTGCCATCTTGATGCTAAGAGTTTTCCTCAAGTATATTTTCAAATGTCTCTGAAAACAATGAGACAAGAATAGAAATTTTATCATCCAGGATAAATTTACATAATGTATGAAAGCCTAGGAGATATCTGTAAAGAAGCCATACTTTTATGAAATTTGGATATGATTTCTTGCTATAGTTTTGTCATATGAATTCAGATCTGGGTATTTTTTCTAAAAAGCCATTAAGAACAAGCTGTTTACATGCTAGAACAATGCCATAAGTGAAATGCCATATAAATGCAGCCATTGCTGGAAATCATTTACCATTTTCTCTCAGTTCTGCAATATTTTGCTGCATATAATTTTTGATTATACATGGGGAATGGTACACAACATAAATCCTGAAGACAAGATCACAGTCTCTGGAGTGAGCCTTCTCAACCATAGCATTATACTAATTTATTATAATTTCCATATGTGAGATCAGGTGGATAAGTATCAGACAGGGTATTCCTAGCAGTAGGCACCAAGACTGTGACATTTGCTTGTATTTCCTCTTTGTCTGCCTTTATATGGGTAGTAACAAGCTCTTCATTCTAATCTACCTCTTAATGTTGTGTCAGATGAATGCTGAACCTGCTGGCCCAATCATATTCTTTGTTAGGAAACAAAAGATTAATGGCTCAGCATTGGCAGTCAATTATCAGAATATGAAAGTTATCAGATCTGAGAAAGGAACTCCAGAGTAAAGAGAGGGGCTTAATTCTTGTTTTGTTATATCTCATATTTCCTCCAGCTCAAAATGGCATACATTGCTCTTCCTGTTCCAATTCTTCCTCTCAATAACAAACCTAGAAAGTAGGTTTGTCTGAGAGCATATGACTGGGAATGGATAGCCCATTTACCTTGGTTGCTGAATTTATCCATGGCACATTACAGTTAAGCAGTCCAAAACCCATTGTTGCTAGCAACCCACCCAAGATAAGTCAGAAAGAGTTCTAGATACTCAGGGAAAACAACAAAAACACCCTAATTTCAGAACTATCAAGGAAGAAACCACACCTCCACTAAGATTGACAGAGCAAGCTTCTATGTATAGGCATTCAGCAAACTTCATTCTCTCATGTACTGATGATGTTAGGTAGTAAAATGTCTGCAGCAAAAGAGCCAAGTTCAGAGAATACCACGAAACTAACAATCCAACCCTAACCTCCATATATTCTCTACTATTGGAATCACATATGGATGTCAAATGCTTCAGAAGGCAGGGGAGGAATTTGTATGCGGACAAATCTCCACTAAGGTACTTTATTTATTTATTTATTTATTTATTTATTTATTTATTTATTTATTTATTTGTTCGATTTATATGCCGCCCTTCTCTGGAGACTCAGGGCGGCTTACAATGCATTAAGCAATACATAGAGAAAGTTAACTCTGGAAGAACAAAGAAATCTACAAATCCCTAAACACAAACCTTAAATATAAAGTGGACAACCAAAATAAGAGAATGCTAAACAATCCAGCCAAGAAAGGACAAACTAGAAAAAGGAGGGACGATAGACAAAATGCTATGGAACTGTTCTCCCAAGCTTCTCTGAATGCCATAAAATGCACAAACCAATGTGCCATTGTGTTACTGTGGCAGAGATTTTGTGATACTTTATGATACTATTTTGTACTGATTAAATTATAGTTTATCAGTAAATCAGTGAACTATGGTCTAGTTACTAATGCAGCACCTAATAATATAGAAGACAAGCAAGTTTCCCCCCCTCCTTGTTTTTCTTTTTGTTTGGGATTGGAATTTTAGTTTGTTTTGGTTACTATTATTATTTTTTCTTTAAACTGAAAGATTGTGTTAATTGTGGACGTGAAAACGTAAAATAAATTAAATTAAGAGTGGATGAAGGTAAACAAGAAAGTGAAATGATGATTTCATCTGATGCTACAACACTCTTCACATCCATAGATACAGAACTAACTAAAGACTTCAGTGCAACATTACTATACAACACACAGCCTAACATAAAAAAATTGAGATATTCGGATTCATGGTACTTATTGACCCTTGCAGACATCTCTGATACAGGATTTTATCTGGATGCCTCTTTCTTCTCTTAACCTTTTGATTTTGTATCATCAGCTGTTCCACAGCTGATATGGTACCTATTTCCTCTATACCAGTGTTTCTCAACCTTGGAAGCTTGAAGATAGGTGGACTTCAACTCCCAGAATCTCCCAGCCAGCGCTACTGGCTGGGGGATTCTGGGAGTTAAAGTCCACCCATCTTCAAGCTACCCAGGTTAAGAAACACTGCTCTATACTATGCTAATGATTTCTATTTTCAACCTTTTTTTAAATTTTTTTTGCCTGCACTTAGTTGCTGCAACTGGTGCTTTGAGAGAGCTACCACACCTGCAGTGAGGATTTGAGTCCTGACAGCACCTCAGCTTTTATCCATGATATATTTTTCTCTACAGGGGTCAAAAAATGACTTGAGACCTTACATCTTTTCTCCTGGCAGGGGCATTAGCTTCAAAGAAGTCAAGATGGAAGTTTTGACAGTGTAATTGAAGCCCTAACCCTGTTTCACATGCATTGTGCTGGTGACACACATAAAAAGCGGGGTGCAGTTTGATCATGCAGTCGCACTTGCCATCTAACAATCCCATGGTCTCCCACTTCTGGCACTCCCAACTCCATGACCTCTGCAGTGATGTCATGGGCTGAGAGTCTGAAGGAATGGGTAAGGTTGGTATACTGTAGGCAGGGCCATTTATGCTCATACAGTAAATGAGGTTTGGATCTTTTTGAGAGTGAAGTGAGTTTTTCTTCGTTTTGCTTCTTTTTAACTACATCATGCATATTTTAGAGCTGAAGCTGTAATGTGTATGTACCTCATACTTCAAAGTGCTGGGAGGTCATGCTGCAGTTTGGGGAGCAACATGATAGAGAGGCTGAAGAAAACAGATAGGGGGCTATGTCCATCTTGATATCACAGGTTGCTCTTCTTGCATTAAGCCATAATGTGGTTTGTTTGAATTTGGCCTAGTATGAAGTGTGAATTTGATCACACAAACTGTAATTATGATTTTGCTTTATTCATTAACCTGGTCATTTCTGCTTTATTCAATAATTGGGGACTTACAGCAAGTTTAGAATCACGAAGAATTGGACTTGACTGAATGGATCATCATCATCATCATCTATATTATTTTGGAAGTACATTAAGGCTGTGCTGACAAACTCACTAACTCAATTTTAGCCTAGCATGATGTGTGAATTTAGCCTCTGTGCTCGGTTTATTGGCTAGTGCAGTGATGGTGAACCTTTTAGACACTGAGTGCCCAAACTGTGCACTTGCACATGCCCAAACTGAAAGGTACGTGTGAACATGCATGCACAGCAGTGGTGGGTTCCTCCCGGTTTGGTCCGGTTTGGCCGAGCCGGTAGCGGTGAGGATATGATGTCACCGAACCGGTTCTCCCCCCCCGCCCTCCCACCCACCACCCACCACGTTATTCTTACCTTTTATTTGGTCCCACCCCCAATCTATTGCTGCCTCCTGAGTCCCAGCTGATGACTAGAGGGAAAAAAACTGTTTAAACTCTTGCCGTGGGGCTTCAAAGGGCCGTCCTACAGCTGATCAGTGTTAAAAGCAAACAAATGAGTCGGGTCATAAGTGCGAGGACTGGTCGTAAGTGCGAGGACCTTCCAGAAATGACTCTGACCAGCTAGCCACGCCCACCTAGTCACATGACCTCCAAGCCACACCCACAAAATAAGCCACGCCCACAGAACTGGTAGTAAAAAAAATTAGAAACCACCCCTGATGTACAGACATGTATACATGCGCAGCAGAGACTCGAAGACCAACTGGCTGGCGGGAGGCGGGGCATCCCAACACTGGCAAGCGCGGCAAGAGGTAAGATCTTTTTCTTTCATGAGCTTCTATTTTGTCATTTGCAGGGAAACAGAAGCTCATGAAAGAAACACCATGGATGACCATGGGATGATGGTACGCATGCCAGCAGAGAGAGCTCTGCGTGCCACCTCTGGCACGCGTGGCATAGGTTCGCCATCACGGGGCTAGTGTGTTATGTGAATACTGCACCTGGCTTATTTATTTTTTTATCATATTTAGGTACCAGCCATCTCATTCTCAAAGTGACTGAATTGTTGAAATTTTCAGTTTTGTTCGCCATTTCATTGTTTAGCATGTTTTAATTTTTTTTTTTTTATTATTATTATTATTATTATTATTATTATTATTATTATTATTATTATTATTATTATTATTTTGTTATGTTATACTAAGTATTTATGCTTTTTACCATAAATGGGTGGCTATGTAAATGCATAAATAAACAAAGAAATAAAATTGCAGATGAGTCATCCGAATACCAACTAACTGAGATTACTTTCCTGCAATGGCAATGGCATTACAACTAATGTTGTAAGCCGTCCAGAATCGCCTGTAGTGACATGGGTGGCAAATAAATTTAATAAATAAATGATTTATTGCTTGCAGACTATTGTTTCTTTTTTTAATGAAATTTGTTACCCACTTTTCATTACGATTATGACTGTTCTAAAGGAAGGAGTAAATAAAATAAAAATTACATCATTGTCAAACCGTATCAAATATTAATCTTATTTAGAGGTAAAAGCAAAATACATATTACACTAAAATATGGTTTGTTTAATAATATATTACCAAATTCATTATTTCATACTGGGGTGTGTATTTGTGTCTGCTATAAACAGAGCCAGTGTTTATCATGATGCTGCAAACGGTTTCAGCTTTGGTTTTTTTCCTTCTACCGGAGACAAAAACAGAGGAACGTTTATACAGACCGCTTTATCTCCTCCCCCACTGAATAACTGTCAGGTTGTCTTTAAAAACACAGATGCAAAGCCAAACAAAAAAGAAAAAGAAAAAAAAATGTGATTGGTTCCTTGTCAAAAGTTTGACCTTGGAAAATCTGATCCCTGCCTTTCTAACTAGTATTTACTTCTCTAAAGGGGTTGTGCTTTTTTAATCTTTGAAACTGAACAACTAAATAACAAAAACAAAGGCAGGGCAGTAGAGAAGATACCATAACACCCAGCTCAACAAAACAGAACTTCATCACCAGCATAGTGAAAAACAAGGAAGAGAAGTTCAGTTCCTGGCAGATGGTTCTCAAGAGGAGGAACATTGTGTGACCACTCCTCTGTTTTTAATACTTTGGATACTTTATCCACAAAGGGAAGGGCTCTTGCTCGGTAATAAAACAGAGGCTTTGCATTCAGAAAGTCCCAAGTCCAATCCTTCACATTCCAGTTCTATGATGATTTTTAAGCATCAGACTAAAAGACCAAGATGTGGAAACTGGAGAAAACAATATGAAGATATCATGGACAGAGGGCAGGAATTCAATTTGGCTTTAGCTTAGTCTAATGTACGAAGCCAGTCATTGTGCCTTATTCAACAAATCATCATTTAGCATTATGTACATGCCAAGCCAGTTGTTGCGCAATGTGATTAACAAGTGGGGATGCCCTGCAATTTTTAGCATCAGTGAGGCAACAGTAATCTTTTCAACCAAAGGTGAAAAAAAAGGCCTAAAACTTTTAGCCATTTTTTTGCCTAATCACATTATATCAGTGATCCTTGGATATCATATATTTTCTAAAAATGGATCTCCCCAAGGCTGAATTTATTCTATGATAACTTATGTGTGACATCTTAGTGGTGATCAGTTGGGTCATTCTGTTGGTGCCACCCTGTTGAATGCTATTATATGTGTTTGTCTAGTACTATGGACAAACTAGGCCAAACTGATGCGCTGTCCAGCATCTTGCCCAGAAGGTGCTCTTCTTCAGCTTTTGGGTCTTATTGTTAGATTCATGGAAGAGCCCCCTAAGCAGGACTTCAATTCCAAGTCTTATGGACTGGGTCATGTGCAGTTTAGATCTTCATAGCCTCCAGGCAAACATGTTGTCTCGAAACATGATACTCATGTTGGTGGTCACATGCCAGATCTAGATTTGAACTAGAAGGAAACAGCACATGTTCACATACACTGAACATGAGAACATTACCACCAGTCCTTTGCCATGAGCAGGTCACTGCCTATCCAAGCCCCCTCCCTCAAATGTCTGTATTGATATCATGTTGAAGGAACATGGAGTCACAACTTCTGCTTAACAAGTCAGTAAAATCATGATGAAGGGGCTTTTGTCCAGCCAAGGCTGGTAAAGGAGCTGCTTGTAGATTACTACATTCTCTATAAAGGACTTACAGAACTACTTTCTGGCATATTCCTCTGTATTATATTGCCAAAGAAAGTATTTTCCCAACAAGGTGCCCTGCAGATGCATTGGGATGCAATTTTCATTATCCCCAGCCAGCATGACTAAGCCAACTGAATTCAGTGAAATAGACATCTGTCAATGACACTGTAAATCTACCAAGTCACCTTGAAAACTAAACAATAGAGAGGCAGAGGAGAAATGTTTAAAAATTGTGTGCACAAATAATTTTCTCACTTCAAAATTCTGATAGGAAGAAAGAAGCTGTATTGCAGAAAAATGGTTTGTGGAGAAGCTGCATCAACAGAGAGATAGTATCAAGATCATGTGAAGTGTTGTACCATCCATTTTGGTTTGCAGGCCATTATGTCTCCTGCATGGTATAGCACATGACACAGATAAAGAATAGAAAATACCTGACTCAACTGAGAGGGATCTAGGTGTCCTAGAAGACCACCACTTAACTATGAGCTAGCAATGTGCTGCAGCTGTCACAAAAGCTAATACAGACCTAGGTTGCGTCAAGGGAAAGTTTCAAGATCATGTGAAGTGATAGTACCACTTTATACTGCATTGGTAAGACCACACTTGGAATATTACATCCAGTTCCGGTCACCATGAAACAAAAAAGCTATTGAGAATTTTGAGACTCTACAAAAAGTCTAGAGAAGAGCAATAAAGATGATTAGGGAATTGGAGACTAAAGCATATGATGAACAGTTATGGGAACCTGATATGTCTACTCTAACAAAGACAAATACTAGGGGTGACATGATAGCAGTCTTCCAATATTTGAGGGATTGTCAGAGAGAAAAAGGGTCAACCCATTCTCTAAAGCACCTGAGAGCAGGACAAGAAGTAACAGATGGAAGCTTATCAAAAAGAGATCCATTGTAGAATTAAGGAGAAATTTCCTGACAGTGAGAACAATTAATCAGTGGAATGGCTTACCTTCAGAAGTTGTGAATGGTCTATCACTGGAGGTTTTTAAGAAGAGATTACACGGCCATTTGTCTAAAATGGTATAGGGTCTCCTGCTTGTGTCAACTAGAAGACTGCCATGGTCACTTCCAACTCAGTCTATATTCTGTGTTCTATAAGATCAAACTAATGACAAATACAGCATTTAGCCTTATAACCGGCAATGAAGACACTGAAGTGGTGGATAACTTCTATATTTTAGGATTTATAACAGTAAAGTAGTCCAGAAACATGCCACAGACTAACATTTGGTAGGGTAGCAATGAAGACTGGAAAAGATATTCAGATGCTGGGATGTATCTAGACTCTGTAGCTAGTAAGATCAGAATTGTGCAGGCAATATTTTTTCCTGTGTCACTCTATGGAAGGAAAAGTTTAAAGAAGACTTTAAAGAAGCAAATGGGAAACAGTATTGGTGATTTTGAAGTTTGGTGTTGGAGAAGATCCTGAAAATCCATGGATAACCAAGATAACAAATGGATCATAGAACAAATAAATCCTGAATTTTCACTTTATACACAACAAAAGAACAAATTCTTCTATTTTATATAAAGCCCCAGCTCCTTTGAAATGTCTATAATGCTGGGAAATATAGAAGGAAAAGAAGATGACCAACAGCAAGGTGGATGGATATGATTACAGCAGTGATATGTCCATCATTGGAAGACATGAAAAGCTAGCTAGACTAAGGACTGATTATCCTGAAGGAGATCCATCTATTTAGTTACTAAGATTTAATACAGAGTTGAAATCACTAATCAAAACTATGGTTTAATGTGTCACCCTAGCAGTTTAGACATAGTTAGTCAGTAAAGTTAAACAGTAGGTTAGTATAATGTGTTGAATAAGACACATATCAAAGATGTTGATAAAATTGTGCTGCAGTTATTATTGAAACTAATTTTGAGGTAGTCAATTTTTGACTACTGAGCTCTCAGATTGGTTGGAGTCCAAATATGTTTTGGTTGGTTGGATGGATGGTTTATCATAGCTCTCACAACAGATGTGCATTATTTGTTCATTTATGTTCAAGTTATTATATTTTATTATCTACTCATTAGCATGTTCCCTGATGTTTAAATTACTTTTATTTCTTTTTTAACTGTTTCTTTTTTAACCTAAGTTCCATGATGAAGGGTAAATAAACAAAAAATCAATTTCCAACCCGGTGGAGCTTAAAAACTGTTAGATTAATGGTATGTTAATGAATTTATAGAATATCCATCCCATAATTTTCAGTGGCAATTATTAAGCTAATCCTGCGTACAATAACAAAGGGAAAAAACTGTAGGGAAAACAAATCAATTAATATACAGTACTGTTGACAATGGCTAAATTTCTGAGATGAGAAAAATCCAAGTTATTGTGTGTGGGAGAGGAAAGTTCTATAGTCGCTTAGTTCAAACTCTGAAACAGGGCAGTTTCTTTTACCCTAAACCTTCATACTACTATAAAGTTATATCTTACTTGTTGAGAGGATACAATGCAAGAAAGAGGAATAAATTCCACATGCCACTCTGAGATATCCTAGCTTGGATACGAGTTCAGACTGCATTTATGCATCTTATTAAGGGTTGGTGTCAGTGGTGGGTTGCTACCGATTCACCCCGGGTCGGGTGAACTGGTATCGGCGGCAGTGGGAGGCTCCGCCCACCCGCCTGGATGCTTCTGCGCATGCATACGCACCCACAAGCGAACCAGTAGCAACGGGATTTGAAATCCACTACTGGTTGCTGTGTTTTAAAATGGGTTCATAAATAAACCTCAAATGGCTGGATTCACAAACATAACAAGCAATTGACAAGCAAATAACTTGGCTGAGTTTACTGTGACTTTGCTGGATGAACCCAGAAGAACTTGTGCAATTTGTGTGAGGCTAAAATAGGGTTTGGTTGTTTGCAGCTCAGACTGTAATGCAAAAGAACCATTTTGGCTTAATTTATATAAATGGGAATAGGCTCCATGTAGGAGCATATTGTACAGGCCATTGATTTTCAGCACTTTTTCATGAGGATTTTTAAATAAAAATCCTCATGAAACCTCAAGGCAAAATCCAGAGCCGGAGTCCCGGAAGCAGTTTGTGACTGTGTACAATCATGTTCTGGTAACTCCTGCGACGTGGCTGGAACTAATCATATCGACTTTGCCGTTCCATTGGACTATTTTGCCATTCCATTGGACTATATCAACAACATGGAGAGGGGGGATCTGCTGCTTGGGTAACAGTCTATCCTCCATATTAATCTACCCAGGCCTTGTGCTCTGGAGAGGACACTCCAGCTTTGCATACAGCATTGAAACAATACGAGAAGTGGCAGTTACCGGTTATAAGTCTTTGCTTGATTGGTGTAGAGCATGACACCAGGGGCCACTTTCGTTGGTGGGAGAGGTCATTGTACCTCATTGGGCAGCTACCGCCTGCCTTAAACTGGGCAGCCCCCAGCCAGTAAGGTGCTGCCTCGCCACGGTCTGTTAACCTCACAGGGTGCATGAGGTTTAGGGTCAAAGCCGACAAGCAGATCGATAACTTTGCACTATGCAACAAACATAAGAAAACTTTAGCTCTAAAGTTGGGCACCTGGAATGTTCGGACAATGACCCCTGGCCTTTCTGACAATTTACAAGAGATAAATGACGTACGTAAGACAGCTGCCATTGACATGGAGTTGAGCGGACTGCAGATGGACATCATTGCCCTTCAAGAGACAAGACTGTTAGACTTGGGATCTATTCAGGAGAAAAACTTCTCGTTCTTCTGGCAGGGAAAACCATCAAACAAGTCTAGGGAATATGGGGTTGGCTTCGCAGTCAGAAACACCCTACTAGGATCCGTTACTCCACCTGCTGCAGGAAGTGAAAGAATTCTGTCCTTGCAGCTCCACTCATCAGCAGGGCTGGTTACTCTTATTAGCGCATATGCTCCGACATTATCATCTTCAGTAGAATCCAAAGACAAATTCTACGATGATCTGGCTGCTACTATCAAGAAAAACCCTGAGAAAGAACCACTGTTTATCCTTGACAATTTTAATGCCAGAGTTGGGGCTGATTATAGTTCTTGGCCCACTTGTTTAGGTCAGTTTGGCATCGGAAAGATGAACGAAAATGGCCAACAACTGCTGGAGTTTTGCTGATACTATGGTCTTTGCGTTAGCAATACATACTTTAAAACAAAGCCTCAACACAGAGTCTCTTGGAGACATCCAAGATCGAAGCATTGGCACCAGCTCGACTTTAAAAGCCCATGCACACCATTCATGGCCGGATCTCGCAAGATTGCAACAGTGAGATCAACGGCCCCAGGCCTGCCGGAAAAGCCAGGTCTTCACTGCTTTCCGGAAGGCCAATAGGGTGGGGGTAGTCCGGATCTCAGGAGGTAACTGGTTCCAGAGAGCTGGGGTAGCCACAGAGAAGGCCCTCCCCCGCGGGCCTGCCAGCCGGCATTGTTTAGTTGACGGGACCTGGAGGAGACCAACTCTGTGGGATCTTACTGGTCGCTGGACCGCTGGAAGGCGGTCTCGAAGATGGCCTGGCCCTGAGCCATGTAGGGCTTTAAAGGTAATAACCAACGCCTTGAATTGTGCCCGGAGACCAATAGGAAGCCAGTGCAGCTCACAGAGAAATTGGTGTAATGTGGGTGTATCTAGGTGCACCCATGACAGCTCGCGCAGCTGCATTCTGGACCAACTGTAGTCTCTGAACACTCTTCAAGGGTAGCCCCATGTAGAGCGTGTTGCAATAATCTAACCGTGAGGTGACAAGGGCATGAGTGACTGTGAGGAGAGCCTCCTGATCCAAGTAGGGTCGCAATTGGTGCACCAGGCGAACCTGTGCAAAGGTCCCCCTAGCCACAGCTGCCAGATGTTGCACTAATATCTAATCCAATATTACAATCACACGCAGCCATCAGGGTGCTGATTGCGATACAGACCACTCCTTGGTGTACAGCAGAATAAAACTGCAAACAAAGAGATTGCATCACTCGAAGAAGGAAGGAAGACCACAAATTGACATCAACAAGACCCGCAATCAGGGCAAAGTGGAGGAATTTGCACAAGCACTCAAGGAAACTCCCAGGGCCAGCTAAAGTAAATGCATCTGAACGATGGGAATATTTCAAGGATGCTGTTTATAACACCATTGTCAGTATTTGGTAAGGAGATCAGAAAGACAGCAGATTGGTTTGAAGCCCATTCGGAGGAGTTGACGCCAGCCATTGAGGAAAAAATTCTAATTGCATATAAAGCCAGTGAGCGCAACCTACAGGTTCTGCGAGCTGCTCGTAGCAAAGTCCAACAGACCGCCAGGAGATGTGCTAATGATTATTGGCTGCAGCTTTGCTCTCGGATCCAGATAGCGGCTAACACAGGCAACATCAAGGGGATGTATGATGGCATCAAGCAGGCCTTAGGTCCAACACAGAAGAAATCTGCCCCTCTGAAGTCTGCTACAGGTGAGGTTATCCAGGACCGAGCACAGCAGATGGCACGCTGGGTGCAGCACTACTCTGAGTTATATTCCAGAGAAAATGTGGTAACTGAAGAAGCATTAAATAACATTGAGTGCCTGCCTGGACAGGGGACAGAATGTATCTGCCCTCAGTGTGGAAGGGATTGCCATTCTTGAATTGGCCTTTTTAGTCACACTAGATGCTGTTTTAGGACCTCTTTCCAGAGCATGATACCATAGTCTCTTGAGAGGATGCCAATGATTTTATTTAAAACCCCTCAAAACATTATTAGTCAGACTCAGGTGGTCTCTAGCTCTACAATCTAGAGCTAGAATCTCTTATGTAGTGTCCAGGTTTTCAAGGCAGAAACATAATATATCCTACACATTAAATTAGACCAGGAGTAAAATTATGATTTGGATGAGCAGTTTAACAAATGTTATCCATGGCTCCTGCATTGTCCAAATAAGTCATAATTAGCCAGGGATAAACCATACATTGAACACAACCAAACAGAATATTTTATTGTCTTAAAGTTTTAATTTTGACCAAAATATGTTTTCAGTGCTGTGGACCTCTTAGTCGTCCCTCAGAAACCAGGTCTTCAGAGATGCCTTATGACCCAGCCATTTCTCTCTGGAGAGCTGCCAAAACATGAGCCTAAGTAGTTACAGCAGGACAGTGAGATTTTTATTTTATATATTTAATCTAGGATGAGATTTGGTAGTTGGAATAAAGCCAGCAGGCAGAGTGGGGTTTTAGCATCTGTTATGTTTTAATTCAGATTTTAATTAGGTACTTTACATTTTTAAAGAAATTGCTATTCAAGCAGGACTTTATTTTCTAACATTGGAGTAACATCAGCTCGCCACCAAAAAGATATCTCCAGCATGGTAGTTGAGTAAACCTCAATTTAATTGATTAGCAGAGGAAATGCTACCCATTAAAGCAAAATGTTGAATGGGATTTTATATAGGCATAAAGGATATAGTATATGATAGATTTTGTCTGTTGTGTTATCAGTCCGTTAAACAAAGATCTATTAAATTTGATTGTTTACTCTGTAGGGGAATCTATTCTCTCTTTCCGAGTTGCCCATCAATATGCTTTCTAATAGAAAATTAGAGAATATACTTTGTCCACATTATTTGGAGCATATGAGTTTTCTTATGAAATAAAGGCATCTGATAGCCCTACACCATAATGAAAACTTCAGAATGCTCCAAGGTGGTTTTTGCCCACTGTACCTCCAAAATCAAGGGTCGTAAAAACAAGCCAAATCATAATTAAGGGGTTCTGATCACCTCACAGTCCTTAATTATCTCAAGCCAATAACTTCATGCATTCGGCTACAAATCTTGTTTTGATTAAGTACAGAACAATTAATAACTTAGAATGGGCTAGATTCACACATTTTGCTAAGCCATAAATTATACATATGGTTGGATTAATAGAAGAAGCTAGGACAGAATGAAACAAACCTTATTAGTGCATGACGTGATGACCTGGAGCAAGGCACGGAGGCAACACAGCCAGCTGATAGTTCAAACTCTCCTTTATTGCTCCAACTTTCCCCCAAATGCTCCCACATTTATGGCAAGTCCCTGAGCAAAGTGCTCACACACACCTCCAGCGGCCTCTGGCTGTGAGTAGTTCAGCAAAATGCTGTTAGCACGGTGGCTTGAAGACAATGAGTCCAATAAGGCTAAGGAACAAGAAGGCAAGAAGTCCAGCGAATTCCAGACGTATGCAACGGCACACAAAACTCCACAAATTCAGCACTTGTTCCCGACAAGCACCCCTCCCCAAGGCGTCTCCTTAAGTCTCAGACCCCAGGTGTCTCTTGTGAAGAGGGGCAGGGTGCTCTCCTACCAAGTTGTCGGGTTGGCCTGCGCTACTCCAGCCTTCTCTCCATCTCCGTACTCGGGGATCAGGAGGGGGTGGTCCTTGCTCGTTGCCTGAGCTCCGTTGCTCCTCATCTCCATTGCCTGCCCTGTCTTCCCCCCCTCTTGTTCATCCTGCCCCCGTTCTTCCCTGCTGGCAAGCCATCCCAGGCCTGAGGGACCCGGGGCTGCCTTCTCCTGCTCCTTCCAGCATTCCTCCAGAGCCAACAAGGCCACCATTTCAACCTCTGTTGGCCCCAGCTGCCACTCATCCTCCTCCGCAGACTCAGGCTGCGACAGGGCCATGACACATGAATTCATTCAATCTATTACAAACTGTTGGTCCCAATCCCTATATAATTGTAGCTAAAATGTAAATATTGCATAGTTTGACTCTAGTTAAATATTTGACATCATCAAGAGACGTGGTGGCTCAATGGCTAAGATGCTGAGCTTGTTGATGGAAAGGTCGGCAGTTCAGCAGTTTGAATCCCTAGTGCCGCATAACAGGATGAGCTCCCGTTACTTGTCCCAGCTTCTGCCAACCTAGCAGTTTGAAAGCACGTAAAAAATGCAAGTAGAAAAATAGGGACCACTTTGGTGGGAAGGTAACAGCGTTCCGTGCGCCTTTGGCATTTAGTCATGCCGGCCACATGACCATGGAGACATCTTAGGACAGCGCTGGCTCTTTGGCTTTGAAACAGAGATGAGTACAGCCCCCTAGATTCTAGCACATATGTGCGAGGGGAACCTTTACCTTTACTGCTTGATACCAGTAAGCTGCAATTACTCATAAACACTATACAATATGAGCCCAGAAATGTTGAATAAAATAAAATTTGCAATGAAACTACAAATGCTATAATATGCCCCAAGTTCAAAATCAACCTAAAGGAGTTTTAACCTACTTATAGCTTTATGCTTACATTTTGCCCTAGGCAGAAACTGGTGAGCAAATTCTGTATGTATATATTTTGTATGTATACATTCTGAATATTGCTTATTTGTACCCTATGACTATCATTCTTATACCTTATGATTCTTAACAAATGTTATCTTTTCTTTTTATGTACACCGAGAGCATATGCACCAAAGACAAATTCCTTGTGTGTCCAATCACACTTGGTTAATAAATAAATAATTCTAAAAAATTCTAAAAATTCTAAATATAGTTAATACATGGATTAAGAACAGTACTGGCACATGGGAATCTAATATAAAGATACTTAAGTGACCAGGGTCTTGTTTAAATTGGAAACATAGGTCAGTGGTATAGCATATATTTTCCACTTAAAATATTTATCACCTCCACCCCAATACCATGAAGACACATTTGAGAAAACATCAAATATCCTGAAAAGGTAGAAAAATACAAGTCTTTTTTTGCCAGGGAAGCAAACACTTGAGAAATTATTGGACAGATGTCAATCTAGCATTGTTGGACTTGGGTGGTGCAGCACTTCATATTTGAAGCCCCAAAGTTGGGAGTATGCAGAGATTTACACACAGTATTACATTTGACTTCTCAGATTTAGGTTTTGGATTGATCTGGCAACTTTTGGAGTGTGCCACCCCACATGTACCCAAATAACTATATATAATGCATTATCCTCTCCATGAAGCATGATATGGTGTAGAACTCTTATAAAAGTATCCTTCCCAATCTGGTGCCCTCCTGATCTGTTGCGGATTGATGACTCCTATCTTGGAAGTTCTGCTAGACAAAAAAAGTTTGCTGCATTTGAAAGGAAGCTCCCATTTTTTATTTCTGGTAAGGCAACTGCAGCTTTAAAAGTTGCAGGGGAGCTAGAAATTCAACAAATGCTGCTTTCCCCTAATATGGAGAAGTAATACTAGAAAAAAGAACCAGTTTGGTTCTTTTAAGGTATCAGATTGGAAACTGGGTGACTGTAAATTCTAGTTCTACTTTGAGCACAAAGCCAGCTGGGTGACCTTGGGCCAGCCACATACTTTCAGCTGCAGGAAAAGGCAGCAATGGCAAACCACTTCTGAAAAATCTTGCCAAAAGAAAACCCTGCAGGGACTTGTCCAGGCAGTTGCCAGGAGTCAACACTGACAAGAAAGAAAAGAAAAAAAATAGAAAGCTGAGCTTCACATGGCAGATTTTTTATTTTTCTTATTTCTAATCTATGCAAAAAGAAAGAACATTCACATCCAGGTGGTCAAATGTAGAAAGAGAGAGAAGATAGAAAACAAATATCTGTTTTGTAGCCGCAACTTTGTTCTTTGTTATTTAAGAGATCTGGCAGGTTGCAGCATCAGAATGCTTACATACAGCAAGGCAAGAGGACATTTTCATCACCTACCCAAACTTGGGTAGCAATTGTTTTTTGTATTTCTACTATGCTACTACTTTATTACTATTTCAAAATGGTTTGACAATAGAACAATTAAAATGCAAATAATATAAGCAGTGCTAAAAGTAATGTAAAATAAACATAAGCATTTTAAAATCAGGGTGAAGAGAAATCCAATATTAACCCTGCAAGCACTGCAGGAAAAAGCGGAATAAATAGGTAAATAGATGTCACCAGGCCTGAAAACCACAAGGTGTGGCTGAGCGATACATATTGGCTATCCGTTTGCTTTTGCAGAACTTTGGTGTTGCTTTCATGTGTTTTCTGCTGTTTCTTATGGTTTGTTGCAGCATTAAAACATTTTAATATTGTCAGAGTTTTTAATATGAGATGGGCTGCCATATAAGTGGAAATAAATAAGTATGCAAACAAACCAACGATCATACCCCACAAACATTCCCCCAACCCACAACTCTTTGGCCAGTTAAGCCTACTCGATGACAGTCTCATGGCGTAATGCCAGCCACGTGGTCCGGCTTGCAATCTCACGTACGCGCGTCTTTCCGGCAGAGGCGCCCTCAGTTTCCTCTGCTATACAGGACTGCAACGAAGACCAACTACCAAGACATTTGTAAGCGAGCATTTTGAAAGGAGCCAATAGTAGCGGTAGTTCGCCACTGGCTCCACCCTCCCGGGCAAACTGACCAAATTGGGCACGTGTAAAAGTTGTTGAGGGCGGGGAAGTTCAGAATCCTTCCAGTTTATCCGGTGCGCTGCGATTAGCGGAACTTTGGGATTTTTACAAACCTAAAACATTCTGTATGGTGGTGGGGGGAAAAAAAACCTTTAGGATGGGAGTAAAGCAAGTTATCCTGCTTGCTTTAAAGTTAAGCTGCGGGATTATTAACAAGTTGTTTTAAGAATTAGTTTTAATTTAATTTAATGTTTTAAGAATTAATGTGAGCAAGCATACCGCTAAGCGTCAACTCCAGACCCAATGTGATCAAGTAAAGGTGCAAGCGAACCCCCGCATTTTTAGGGAAAAGTCTCATCAAATGCTTCAAAATTTGAGCTCATTCCTTCCCAGGTAAATTGATGTAGCCCTTGGCCGCGTAGGGAGGATTGCGTATTTACGTTGGCTTTAAGACCAGTTGTCAAACCGTAGACAATGCGAAGGCACAGTTGGTTTGCTTGAAATTCCTGTGGCAACTGCGCATTAGGATAATTTTGAATTTGAAGAAATCTGCTATTTTTTTAAAACAACCCAGAATAAAACATCAAGCTATCCTAAACAATGATATTCTATGTGCTCAATTGCAGTCCATCAATTCTATGCTTATCTACTCAAATGTTACCCCTGTCAATCTGTGATTGCACTCAATATCGTTCCTTAGTTCCAAGCGATTCCTTTGCAAGGTGGCATTTCTGCCTATTGTACATAAAACACAGGTTGTATCGATCATGTATGACATCTCATCCTTGCAGCCGATTTGCAATAAATTATTGCAAACTGGGCTTGCTTTTCGGTAATCTTAGAACATTGCACCGCAGTAGCTCAATAAACCTACCGGTACTTGGAACTTATCCAGTGTTCCCATTGATGATGATTATTAAGATATAGGATTGTAGCCTTCCTCTGATTTCAATTGGATAAATGTCGCCGCGCTGTGTAATATTTCTGATGTTTCAAAACCCGTATTGGGACCCATAGCAAATAACGTTGGGCAATAGCGTTAGTCCGTGCACTTGTGAAGATTCAGGAAAAAAAAAAAAATCAGTCCGCTCGATTTTGCACGTGTCTGTCAATGGGCTCTTGTGTAAAAAGCGCTCAGAGGAATCCCGTGTTATTGAACCCCACTACCGAGGCGGGTTTCGAACAGAAACACTGCACCGATCGGGAGTTTCAACAACTGCCAAGGGGGCAACGAACCGCTGCCAGTTGTCGAGAAAACTACAGGGAAGCACAAGCCCGAATCCAACACAGGCTCCTGGAATTAAATTCGCTATTTTGCTTCTCATGTTTAGCGGCGGATTGCCTTACTCTGGGAGGGAGGGAGGGAGGGATTGGGGGGGGCGGGCGAGGAGGAGGAAGAATTCATCTCTTCATCCTACACTTTCCCGTCTGAAAACAAACACAGGCTATTTTTTTCCCCGAGGTCTTGACTGTGAACCATTACTGCGTACAAATACTTGCATCCCCCCCCCCCATACACAGCCGTTCCTTTCTTTTTGTTTCCTAGTTGCTCAAAGCGGGTCCTTTTTGCAAAAGCTGCACCCCTGGCCACGAACACCTCCCTCCTTGTAGCCTTTTAAGCTGCCAGCGAGTTGGGACTGGGACGGAGGGGGTTGAGTTAAGAGAAAAAAAAAAAAAACCGAGCAGGATTTACAAATGCAAAGAAGCAGCTGAGGACCCACAGCAGCTGCTGCTGCCGCCGCTGCCCAGAACAGAAGCCCTGGCAGGCAGGCTGGCGGCGGAAGGGAGGAGGGACTTTTGTGTGTGTGTGTTTTGTTTTTTTTTAAGCTTGGGGTTGCCAGCAGCAGCAGCAGCAGCAGTCAGACGACAGTACACACAACCGGCCGCAGGCGCGTCAGGAGCAGCGCCCCGCCAGCAGCGCCTGGAGCTCGGCTGGGATCGCTATTGTGTGAGGACCGAGAAGCGAAAAGAAAGCCCGCGCGCACTCTCTCTTTACCCCCCCCTCTCCACCCCGGGCCCCGGAAAGTATCGCGAGAGCGCCCTGGCTAACAACCTGCTTCGCAACACACACAGGAGCGCTGCCGCTGGGTTACCAGCAACAAGGAGCAGCTACACGGAGCAGCCGAGGGAGGAGGGGGAAGCACATCTGGGGAAGGCGTAGAGTTTGAGGCAGGGAAGTGGAGGAGAGAAAAGAAAAAAAAAAAAAAAAGACTCGAGCACATGCCGTGCTCCAGCGGCACCTCTGAGCAGCGCCTGGCCAGGCGGGTGAGTAGCCGAGCAGCATATTTCCAAGCTGCAGGTTTTCCCCATCCCTCACCCGAGCCTCCGCCGAGGGGGTGGGTGCGGAGAGGCCTTTCGGGTTCCCCGGCAGAGATCCCATTTGCTGCCTCCGGAGTGTTCGGCTTCTGCGCTATTTTGGGCCGTTTGCTGGATGCGTTTGGCTCCGCCGGGCACCGAGCACAAAGGGGGAAGCTGAACGGATTGCCTTACAAAGTTAGAAAGAACTGGTGGTGTGAAGTGTGTGTGTGTGCTGTTGCTACTTTAGAGTATAAGAGAGAGCGGTCGTGGGGTAGATCACCCAAAGGCATCTTAGCCCTTAGAGGGCGATGTGCTTTTTAAAATGGGGGGGGGGAGGGAGGTAGAGAAGAGAAGAAGGATCCTTAAAAGTTTGCAAACTGCAAATCCCGAACTTTGTTTTTTTTTTTCCTCTCTCTCTCTCTCCCGTCCCTCCCTCCCTTCCTTCTGCTGCTGCTCTTTCGCGCACCTCTCCAAAGGTCAAGCTGTGTGTCCTCCATTAAGGGTAACTAGTAATAAGATTGTTATTTAAGCAACTTTCCTGGGGTGGTGTGGAAGGGTGGGGTGGGGGGGAGGCGGCGACAGGATTTAGAATGAGGGAAGGACTCGGTTTAAGTTTGAGATTTAATAGATGGCTATAAATGGGGGGGGGTGTTGTTGCTGGAACTTTAAAAGGCAGCAAGCTGTGGTTGGCTGGTAGCTAGATTTGAAGTAACATATGGCATTAAAAGGGGCACAGCTGGAGGTAGCATTTCCATCGCAGTGAAGTCAGAGCAGCTGACTCTCCAGCTTGCGGTGTAATTAGCAAACGGAGCACTCCTCCCATCCCTCTCCTCCCTCCCAGACGCTCTTTCCTTTCTTTTTTTTCCCCTCTCTCTCCCCCCCTCTTTTTTCACACACACACAAGCATTCTTCCGTTACTGGCTAGCGAAAGCCTCTTCTCTTCCCAAACATTTGGGTGATGGGGGGAGGGGAGACCCGAAGCAAAAAGCTTAGGCTGTTCTAGAACTTTTGGGAGGGGGATTCGTTTTCCTCCCTGTGAACCCTTCAGTCTGTATTCCCCGGCTATTCAAGGTAAGGTCCCTGAGATATTATGTCCTCCTCAGAGGAGCCTTAATTACAGGTAGCTGAGGAGGAACTGCAAAATATTGGGAGGGTTTTTTGTGTGTGCGTTTTTTTGCTTTGAATAACTTTTCAGAGTTGCATCTTAGTTTTAACTATGCCTTCTTATATAACTCTGATTTCTGTTTTGAAGGGCAAGTGATGGTTTAAAGGAACAAAGCCAATGTGATTATGCTTTTTCTTGGATTAATAATATTTTAAGGGGGGTGGGTGCAGAATACATTTTTTAAAAATCAAACAGTTATGGTGATCCCTTGGAGTTAAGATTTCCAGGAATGCATAAAACTCTGAAGTCAATCTCCTCCTCTCTCTCCCCCCCCCTCCGTTTTAAAGCCTTGAGTGGCAAAGGTTGGAGGCGTAACTTCCTTAGAAGCCTTGGTTTACTTAAGAGTCAAGTTTTTCCTGTTTTTCAAGCAGGTGCTCTGATGTGGGGAAGCATTTTTGAAAATAAAAAAAATTAAGTAAAATTTGCAATCAGTTAACAGGTGAACTGTTATCCCCAAGGTTCCAGTTATCCCCTCCCCAGCCAATCTGTTTGTTTATTAATAGCTGGTTTGAAGCCCTGTGGTTTAGAGTAGCATTCAAGTTTTTCCTGTTTTGAACAGGTTATGAAGGAAGAATGGAGTTCCCAGACCATAGCCGGCAGTTGCTGCAGTGTCTGAGTCAGCAGCGTCACCAGGGCTTCCTGTGTGACTGTACTGTTTTAGTTGGAGACGCTCAGTTCCGAGCCCACAGAGCTGTTCTCGCTTCTTGCAGCATGTACTTCCATCTTTTCTACAGGGACCAGCTAGACAAAAGGGACATTGTGCATCTGAACAGTGACATTGTGACAGCCCCAGCCTTTGGCTTGCTGCTTGAATTCATGTACGAAGGCAAGCTGGAGTTCAACAGCCTCCCGGTTGAAGATGTGCTGGCTGCAGCCAGCTACCTTCACATGTACGACATTGTGAAAGTCTGCAAGGGCAAGCTGAAAGATAAGGAGTTGTGCGGGGATGAAAAGATGAACGGCAGTGGGATCTCTTTGGAAAGAGACATGCGGGTCCTTGATGAAGGAGTGCCCTTGGGGCGTGAGCTCAGCCCCGGGAACAAACAAAAATTGATTGCTTCAGAATATGAAAGATCAGCTGGAAAAGAAAAGGACAGTAGCTATCTGGGCTGGTCCTCTGAATTTGTAAGTATCAACTCTGCATTAGCAGAAGCAGAATTGGACACCGTGGCAGCTGAGAAAACAAGAGCTAATGTCTGTAATTCAGTGGGACCTTTGTCCCAAAGATCTCTTAACCACTCCTTGGCTTCATCTGGCATAGAATGCGCTTTAGACCTGTCTTTCAAGTCTGTGGCCGGGAAGGATTCCTTCCACCCCTCCTATGTCTTTGGACAGCTGGCTTCCAATGGTCAGCAGCAGAGTAGCAAACCCCTGATTAAGGATGAGCCAGAATCTTTATCAGATGGAGAAGAGAGTGAGGCAAGGTGCCTAGAAAATCAGCATTTGGGGAATTCTGCCAAGAGCCTGATGACAGGATTGGGAAATGTGTTTGCAGGGAATGGCAATTCCCAAGAGCCAGAGGAAGACTTGGATCACGAGCGGGAGGTGAGTGAAGATGACATGGATTCCTCTGACATTCCGTCCTTGGGGGTCTTAGTACCTCCAGGTCACATCTGTATTTGCCCACTCTGCAGCAAAGTCTTTCCCAGCCCGCATGTCCTCCAGCTGCATCTCAGCTCTCATTTCCGCGATAAGGATGTTTCAAGAACCAGGCTTTCCCCTGATGGTTCGGTGCCTACTTGTACACTTTGTGGCAAAACTTTCTCCTGTATGTACACTTTGAAAAGACACGAGAGGACTCACTCGGGTGAGAAGCCGTACACCTGCGGTCAGTGTGGGAAGAGCTTCCAGTATTCTCACAACCTGAGCCGCCATGCAGTGGTGCACACGAGGGAAAAGCCCCATGGCTGCAAGTGGTGCGAGAGACGATTCACTCAGTCAGGCGATTTATACAGACACATCCGTAAATTTCACTGTGGCCTTGTAAAGTCACTGGTGGTTTGAGAGAAGTTGCCAAAAGGCACCATTTATTGGACTTCTTTACTCTGTTGATTCACTTCGGGCAAATTATATTTTGAGGGGTTGGGAGAATGTAATTCTACATTTCATAGAGGGAAGGCTTCAATTGGGCATTTTCCCTATCTTTAGGCCTACTGTAGGCCTGCAATTACCCTTAATATTCTGTTCGTTTTGGAGTAACAAGTTGAATCGCAATTTGAGTTCTTGGATAGAAGCTGATTTAATCTCTTTGGTTTACTGTAATTGGTATGCTTCTGTCTTGGTGGATGTGCTTCTGATAAGTTGGAAATATGGTGAGGAAAATAGAAACCTTGATCAAAAGTGCTCCTTGGGTGAGATATACTAGATTTGCCTGCATAACAGCTCCTCCCTTCCTTCCAGTTTAGCACTCGTATCTGCAGTGCAGATGCCTCAAGTAGGCAATTTCAGAGTTCTAATGGCCCCAGTTCCTTTCCTGCTTTGGATGTAGCTTTTTTTTTTTAGTCAGTGTTTTTAATCTGTTCCAGACAAGCAAAAATTCAAAGGGGGGAGGGATAGACTTTTTATTTATGAAGTGTATGAGAGAAAAGAAATCTGAGTTCATGTGCCTCATGGGGACTGTCTAGAATTCTTATGATAATTTTCACTATAATTTGAAGAGGCCTTGAAATCAATGTAAGGTGAGGCTGAAAATTCCCCCTTTATCAGCAGGTGATAGTTTTATTCTTTTGAAACTCTTCCTGCCAAATCATCAGCCTCACTGGTGCTGCTACTCTTTTGCCTTTGCCAATACTTTGGAATTTCTCTCTGAATTTACATTTCTTGTGAATTGTAGTGAAATACTTTTTCTCCACCTTTGTTAGTATTGTTGCAGCTCTGATTCAAAGGTGGCCCTGATTGTGTGTTCTCTTATTCCCTCTTAGCTATCATGTATAGAATTGTGGATGTGAACTTTGGCTTTTGTATATGGAAAGCCAGAGTGGTTCCTCCATCCCCTAATATGAATTACCTGCTGTGAAATGAATCGGGTGGAATGAAAGGAGCTTACCTGTGCATTCATACCTGGATTAATGCTGAAGGAAATGTAGGAGAGAACCTTTCAAGATGAATCTTGAAATAGTGTAGGAGAGAATCAAGATGCAGGCATTATAACTCAGTGCAACACATTCATACTTCCTAGTGTAGTCCTCTAGTTTTGCTTCTAACAAAAGCACTTTTTACAGGTAAATGATGGGGGGGGGAATTGGAATTTTAAAATTTAAAATGTTCTTTGGCTATTGAGGTTGTTGAGAGTTCCTAATTCCCAAAAGATCCCTTCCTTCTTTAAATTACTTGACAGGCATGGTTTTTAGGATGGGGAGGGGTGGGATTTCACAGTCAACAAGGTACTGCAGATTATTCAGTGGTGGAAACATACTGTAATAGTTTTACTTTGACAATGAAAATAAGTGGTGGTATTTGAAGGCCCATTGCCTTTTTAGTCCTTATTTTGCTACATGTGAAACATCCAGCCCTCACTTACCATCAACTATAAAGTTATTTTTGGTCTTAGATTGCCAACTGTGATTAATCTTCCCCATACTGTTGTTTGATTGCAGTCATTAGGAAATGGTGATGCCTAGGCTGACTTCTATATGTCAGAATTCTGCTAAAAGTGCAAGATCAGACTACACTATTCTCCCTCCCGCACTGAATAATTCAAACTGAGTCTCACAGGCCTGTTTTTATTTGAACTAGGCCAGTGAAGACATTTCTCTATGAAGCATTCATAGTTGCTGTGCCCATCCATCTGTTCATACATAAACAGATAATTTGTGTATTAAGGATGAATGTTCTTCCTTACGCATTCACACATGCTTTACTCCCATTAGCACAGACTTAGACCTATCTCTAAAACATCTGGCTGCTGCAGGAAGTCAATTGATTGGGGGGGGAGGGGATGCTATTTCTTGGAAACTGAAGAATCAGCCTTTGACTGACCCTTAAAGCACATTCGGCTGGAACAGTTGATGGACATAGACTTGGGTTTGAAGAAGAAAAATGGATTCAAATGAATGGGGCCTTGAAAAGTTATGAGAGAATCAGATGAGATGGCAGTCACATTAATGCATAATTTCCTTCTGAGGGGGAAAAAAACTTGGTAATAATACGCACATGCCTTTTTTTTTTTATCTTCAAAAAAATAGGTTTTTGAAAAGATCTCTTCTGCATTTCAAATTATGGGGGAATCTGTTGGTCTCCATAAAACACACAACCATTTTGTGGCACTGAACCTTGTTAAGGCTAAATTAGTGTGAGTTACTCCATAGGACTGCAAGGGAGCAGGAACTGTTCTCTTGGAAGCAGATCTGCCAGCAAAGACATTCAGTTTACCTCTGAAGTCTCCCCATAGCTGCCTCTGCTGTAGAATACTTTGTGTTCTTATTGAAATATCAGTTCATTTTCATAGATCAAATCTTGTAAAATGCTACTGATTCATAGATGGGGAAGGCTTGATATTAGTTTGCATAATGAACTTATAAGCAAAGCATGGCTTTAAGTTGTGTGGTATTTTGGAGAATTTAAAACAGATTGAAATGTTGTGATACCTTTGGAACAAATTTGGGATGTTCACTTATTTCTACCTAATTCCGGTATTCTGTTGCCTGCCATGTTATTAAACATGCCTTCAGATATCCACAAAATATATTTTTGCATATGTGAAATATTTATATTAAAAAAAAAGTATAAGTGATTAGATTTCTGAGAAGATGACGTTCAATGAATGGGACTAGAGAAGGATTGCCAAAACAAATTTACTGTCATTTTGGATGCACTGAAATGATTTTTTTTTTTTTGAAAAGGTGAGTAATATTAATGTTGCAAAAAATATTATCCAGCACTTCCCTTTAATTATTAGAATTCCCCAAAAGGGAGGTTGCATACGTTGCCGCAGAGGATTGTTATATTGCTCAGCCAAAATTCTGATTGTGGGTGGTTGTTAGAATCTTTTTTTACAATAATATATCCCACTGCTGAAAAGGCATGTAAACAATAACATCTCCAGAGTTAATGTAAAGCAGTGTCTCAGTTTTAATTTTTTTCCTTCCTGATTTTATGCATTTCCCTTTGAATTGTAGCCAAAATATTTAGGAAACAGTGCTATGAAAAAGCATAACTGCTACATTAACAGCAATATAGCTGTTTTGGAGAGGGAGATGTTAGGATAAGTGACTCCTTTTTATTCAGATGAAAACTTATGGTGCAAGCTTTTTTAACACCTATTTTAAATGATAGTGGCCATAGTGTGTGAAATTTGACATTTATGGAATGCTTGGTTGTAGGTAATTGGTGACTGTATAAACATTCTTACTAACAAGGCACATGGTAGAGCACCATATTCCTAAGACACGTGACAACAGTACTGTGTCCTTTCTTCATATCTTTACCCCACCCCTTGGCCCAGATTGGAAATAGCACTGAACAAAACCTTCAAGTTAAGTTATTTCTTTTCTTTTTAAAATTTAAGTTATATATCTATATATATTTTCCTCCTGATGATACTTGATATAGTATTTATTAGATTTTTTTTTTTTTAAATTAAGGAATGCTTGCTGTGGAGCTTTTTCAGAATAACAAGTGTGAAATTGGTGATTTTAATTTTATTACTGTACATGTTTTACAAAGTGAATGTGTGAACATGTGAACCAGTACACAGAATGTAGTGCTCTTTATATGCTGATCCTATGCTGGGTGGAATGGCGGAAGAATACCCATCTCAATATGGAGCCTTGATTGTTTGCAAAGAGCTCTCCTTTCCTGACTGCAGGGGAGAACGATGAAAAGATGCTTTATCCCAGGCGCAATACAAGGGACACTACAAGGAAGGATTTAAGTACCTGGGTCCCTGAACCCATTTGCCTCTTATCTTGGTACTTGTTGAAGGATTTAAAATTAAGTGCCATAGGATACCAGTGGGTTGGATTTAAGGTTTTTGTTTTTTAGCTAAGTTTAATTTTTTGGAGATGCTCTCTGCTGCAGTTAAAAAAAGAACAGGTGGCAGATGCATCCAGCTAAGGGATTTGTTGAAGTGTTGTCTTTTTATTATTCTTTCCCAAAATTTCTGGGTTAATCACTTCTTTTTTTTAAAAAAAAAAAGATTGCACTTTTATTTAAGTATCTTTTTCATTCTTTGGATTTTTTAAAAAATTGTTGCAATAGTTCTGAGCATGTTTTGTTTGTTTTTTTTATGTTTCTTTACTCCACGGAAAATTACTAAGCACTGTATACTTAGGTTTGTTCCTTAATATTCAGCAGCTGCTCTGGTTTGCAGAGAGCATAACTGGAAATTTGGGGGCTCCGTTCTGATTTTATTCATTGGAGTCCGAATTTTATCATAGTACAGCTTTACCTAAAACACTGAATTTGTCTTCTACTTCAAACCAATACTGTGAAGTTAATGTTTGAAAGAAAAAAATCTGCTATTTTAAATTGCTTTTAATCTTGGTGCAGTTCAGATTCAAATATGTATATTTAAAGACACTAATTTTTGTGGGAGAGTTTTTATAGTGTATAGTATGTAGAAAAGCTATTGGATTGAACTATATTTTATTAAAAAAAAGTTCTTTCACTGTTTTATAGTGAATTATTGCCCTCACCCTCTCATTGTTGGTTCTATGCTGTATTTTAGGCTAGGTTCGACAATCGCATAAAAATGACTTTGACAAACTTCAATGTCTAGTTTCTGTGTGGTTTTGTTCCTTTTTTTTAAAAAAAATTGTGTGTTGGTATGTGCTTTTTAAAAAAAGGAAAAAACTGTGACAATCGTGATTAGAACTGTCTTTACTGAATAAAACACACTAGAGTTATAAGTGAAGTCTTTTATTTATTTCAAAACATTTATATTGTTCAGAATGAAACCTTCAAAAAGTGATGTTTCAAGAGAAATGATATAGAAGATTCAATACAAGAGGCAAGCAGAGGAAAACAATTTTGAGTCATCCATACTAAATAACATGTGCAAGTAAAGAAATAAATGTTCAAGGTTATTCTGAAAAGGCTAAATGTAGGTCAAGCTTACAAAAAAAATCCAATTGACAAAGTGTGGGGTTGTCACTAAAAAGTCCTGCATCTCATGGTCATGAAGGTAATTAGTTTTACCTGTGGATACACTAGCTAGAACTGAGTAGGAAATGGAGATTGAAGCTGCTTTCTAAATTGGACTGATCTCAAGCCACTTAGGGCTTGAAAAGTTTACGTCAGCAAACTCTTAGCCTCAGGTAGATAGGAAAGGTAAGCCTTTCACACTTACACAGAAAGAAATATGAATTTGTCCTGCAATACACTCTACATGCTTCAGAAATCTGCAGTCAGTCACAGATGCCTGCTTGTTTACATGTACATGCTTATGAACATTCGCTTGAAATATGCTAAGAAAGAAAAATATGCTTTTATTCAGTGCACAGATATCAACAATTTTGAACATTGCTACTACTTATTATATGAGAATACCATGCACCTAAACTTTCCTGCTTCATGAATATTCATAGAATGCTCGTGGGAAAATTCTCTGCAAATGTACATGAAAACTTGCATGAATGCTGTCCAATCAATAATAGGCTTTGGCCACAATTGCCAGAATTGATGCAACACTTTCAAGGTACGATCCATGCTTTATAAATTGCACAACTGAGTCACATACAGGACTAAGTCATCTCTATTACGATTCACTGTAATGTATGAAAGTGATCCCCCTGTGATATGAAATTGGGTCACATCCATCACAGGCTCTTTGGCTCTTGAATACTATCTATGTGATAAAAAGTTTTAAGAAATATGCCCCAGAAAATGATTAAAAGTGGTTTGCAGGAGGAGAGAAAAATGGATATACACAAAGATGGGAGGGTTAAACTTTATTCACTGCTAATTGTCCTCTGTGCTACAGGATTTGCCTTAGGAGAAAAACACGGTGTTCTGTTTTCCATGTGACTTGTAATCCAGTCCTCCCAAGCATTCCTGAATTAACAAGGCTGGGTAGGTCTCCATAGAAAAAAGCCACAAGAGAACTAAATAAAATGAGCATCTCCAAGGACTGGAATTAAGCTGTCTACTACCACCACCACTACAATTTCCAAGGGGGCAAACAAGGGGCGAGGTAGACGATTGGAATCAAGGAAACCATCAGAAAGTGCCTGGCAAAGTCGCAGTTGATTGGTTGAAATGGTGAGTATCTGTCCAGTCACCAGGGGTTGGAGGCAATTTGATGATATCTTGCTGAAGCAAGGTGGAATTCCTTGTCATAAATCAGGGCTGAGGAAAAAAGTGATCTATAAAACAGCATTTCTCAACTTTGGCAACTTTAAAATGTGTGGACTTCCGACTTCCAGAATTCCCCAGCCCATATGCTGAGTGAGAATTGAAGTCCACATGTCTTGTTAAGGTGGTGAAACACTCTTGTATGCATTCAATATGCCTTTTTTTTTTTTTACTGCAATGGCATTTTATCAAAAGCGATCTATGCAGAGGTATGTATGTAAATTCAGACCTAAATCTCAAAAGTGTTGCCTGAATTGATTCAAATTCTGGAACCATAAAAATTGTTTTTACAGCGCAGAATGGCAGGACAGTCTGGCATTGCCCCTCAAATCCTGAGAACTCTGCCATTCTTGACACTGCAGTCAGACAAAGGTGTCCTCATGGCAAGTTCCTTTCATCTCATTAATTTTCTTTTTTTACTTACCTTGTTTTAATTGAGCTAATTTGTTTATTGTAACTCTACCCTACCCCCCCAAATCTTTTGGTTTTATACCACTTCTTCAGCACAGCTGCACACTTCAGTATACACATCTGGCACTTGTGTCCTTTCAGAACGATTTACCCTAGAAAATTAAGACTTGCCAACCTGGTTTGAACAAAATAACAAAGAAGTCCGTTAATATTCTTGGCCATTTATGAGCTTCAAAGTGACAGCTTCTGCAGTATCTCTGTAAGAAAAGGCTGGCACAAGTTATAGTGGGAGGAAAATCTGATGTAGCAGCAGATTCCTAGCCAAAAACAATTTATGCTGGCCAGAACTGACAGCATTTCCAAAGGCTAAGGGGTCATTGGCGGAAAGCTGGCATTTAAGCCACCTGCTTGTATTCACGCTAAGTCTCCTGCTGTTGCCCTCTGCTGGGTGCCTCCTCCAGTAGTATCCTCCAGTTCATCAATTTCAGTTCATGACACTGAACTGAAGTGAGTTCCTTTCCTCCAAGTCTTTCTCCTATTGATTTTCTGTTCTTTGCAAATGGTTGTTAAGGCTGTCAGATGATGATTCAGCTGAATCTCACTGTGCTGCCAAAATGCAGCAAGGTCACAGGAGCCAAGGAGCTTGTTTGCATGATGTCCAGGTTCCTTTACATTATTTCAACTTTCCTACCACTCTTGTAGGTGTTTGAACATATGACAAGTTTCGCATGTTCCATCAAGCCATAGTGTTGTACATTCGATTCAGAGTAAGATGCATGCCATGGTTTATTTTATTTTTATTTAACATAATATGTTCAGTTCTGCGTTATACTAAATTTTGTTCTGGTTTGTTTTAGCATGTTCTCTGCACTCGGATAAAAACCCAGATTATAACAAAGATATTTTGCCTTGGCTATAATCTGTAACTGTGGGTTGCTTAGTTCAATTTAACTGTGTCTTTGCATATCAAATTAACCCAGACTTAGAGCTAACATATGGTTAGGGAGACATAAATCCTCCCCAAAAACACACAGAATGCACATGTGGCCACAACACTCATCTCCTCCTGCAGCAATAGCTCCACTTCTCCCAGTGCTCCCATCCCAGCAAAGATGCTGAGTCAGGAATATAGTGAGAGTGGGAGAAGACTCAGCCTACCCTCTTCCCACCCAGGTCCTCCAACTCAATTGGAAATGTAAGCTTTTCTGTGATTTACAAAGTGTCCCCTCTTGCACCAACTTGATCCCATCAAAATTCCTGAGATACCAAGGAAGGAGACGGGGGGCTGGGCAGCCCACAGTCTGACATATGTTCTCTGAGTATGTAGTTGGATAATGATTCATGTCAATTGAATAGCCAAGGTCACACAACATAAAAAAAGAGCCATAATGTGGTTTGTTTGGATGTGGCATAGCATGAACCCTGTTACTAAAGACCTGTTGATTATACATACACACATACACACATTCACATTTCACTCCTGCTATTTTAGAATAAGAGTATTGCATGAAGTACAGGAAAGGAATAAGACATAGTAACTAAAGAACTGAAAGAGAAAAAGAAGAAATAAATCTACTTGACTTTGACTTCATTCCATTTCTCTCTTGTCCTCTCCTGTCTCTAATAACTACTCTTAGCTATATTTGTAACTGCTTTCAATGTTGCCTTAGGTTCTTTAAATTCTCACCTCTGTCTTTTTCAGGATTTCATTTATTCCATCCATCAGTTTCTTAGTCTTAGTTTTTATTTCAACCCAATCCTTCCTTCATGTATTGTTTTTTTCAGTTTGATCCTTTCTCAGTTTGATCAGTTTGGCCCCTGATCTTTTTGGTAACAGGAACCGGTTTCGTGGAAGACAATTTTTTCATGGATTGAGGGTTTCAATTTTGCTCGCTCATCCCACCACTCACTTCCAGCTATGTGGCCCGGTTCCCAACAGGCCATGGAATGGTACCAGTCTGAGGCCTGGGGGTTGGGGACCCCTGCTCTATCTGCCCAAAGCAGCACATCCACCTATTTCTTTTCTACTGGATGCATTCTTTTGTACCATACCTTCATGATCTGACTTCTTCTAATTTTACCACATGCACTTCTCAAATCACTTCATTTCCACATGAGGAAGGGGGCAAAAGGGCTCTTATAGACAACCATTTGTACTTATTTTGACCTACCTTCCTCCTAACAGATCATGTGCTACCCATTTTCTACCAGAATTTGCATGTTGTAACATTTCTGCCTCTATTATCTTTAGGAAACATTTTACCAATATTCACACATTTTATCAACTTTCTATAGTTTTCTGTCTTCTACATTAACTTGCAATAATGCTATTTATTGAGCCATGGTGGCGCAGTGGTTAGAATGCAGTATTGCAGGCTAATTATGCCAACTGCCAGCAGTTTGATTCTCACTGGCTCAAGGCTGACTCCGCCTTCCATCCTTCTGAGGTCAGTAAAATGAGGACCCAGATTGTTGGGGGCAATAAATATACTGATTCTGTAAACTGCTTAGTAGAGGTCTGTAAAGCACTGTGAAGCAGTATATAAGTCTATAAGTATATAAGTGCTATTGCTATTTAATTTTTCCTCTCCAACATAATTATCTTTGGCTTTGGTGCATTCATTTTCAGGTTCACATTTTATTGAAACATATAATCTTTTTAAAATTTCTTGCAAATCATTCAACTACTTAGCAACAAGATATCTGCATATAGAGGCACACCCCACATTTACATTGTCAACCAATACACTTCTAGTACTAGTACAGTCATTTTATGTTTATCCCAAAAACAACTAAAGGAATGCCACTTATCCTTGTCTTATTTCCTGCTCGGTGTGGTTGCTAAGCATTCAGTTTATTCTCTGACATGCTTTACTTTCATCCTACATCTCTTGCAAATTCAATAACTAAGTTCTTTATTTGATCAATTCGATAATTCAAGGCTGTTCATTTTATGCCATAAATTCTGGAAATCAGCACAGTGCAGTGAACTTTATTTCTCAATTCATACATTATTGCTAAACAGGAAAAATCTGGTCTGCACATTCCTTATTTGGCATAAAGGTACACTGCACTTTTCAAAATTTGTTCACTCTCCCCTTTCAATCAAAATTATGCTAAACAGCTATCCAGTCCCATTTACAAATTTAACCTCCCTTTGTTGTTTTGCATTTAATGCTTTGCTTAAGAGAACAAGACTGGGGAATCCTTGCAAGCAAATCATATTTATATCTTAACATTCCTTCACTTAACATCACCTAACTGAAGTTTTACTTTTTTTAAATGATTCTTACAGCATTTATGAGGTCCATCATTATTTCCCCTTGGGCACTTACAGCATTTGTTTTATTATATTCATAAACATAACACTATCTATATATACCTTTTTTCCCATTTCCATTCCAACTCATTTAACAATTTTGTTTTTAATCAGCTTCACTTTTCGGAAGGTGCCTTATTTAACCTTTGTCATTCAGTTCCAAAACTATTTGTTTTTGTTTCCTTCAAAATTGCTCTGCATTTTTTTCTGTCTCTGTTAATTGCCATCATTCTTGATACTACCAAAAAATGATCTATACTGTATTGAGACCTCTCATCATCTTAATATATTTCACTAATTCTACCGCGTTTTCATCATAAACAATCTTTTTTTTTCAGATTTATATTCGTTCTTTTGTTACAGGCACATATAAATAGATTTATTAATCAGTGTAACTTTGAAAAAGATCCACTTCTAAGCAAATATTCACCAACTAATCTTCATTCTCATTCATTCTTACATCACCAAATCTCTTCTATGTTGTCCCCCAGCTTTCAAAATTTTTTCAAAGCAAATGGCTCATTTTTCTTTAACCACCAATCATTGGTGGTTATGAGCCTTGGTGAGCCATATGAGCCTTGGTGGCACAGCAGACTAAAGCACTGTTAAGTAACACCAGCTGCCTGCAATTACTGCAAGTTCAAATCTCACCAGGCTCAAGGTTGACTCAGCCTTCCATCCTTTTGAGGTAGGTAAAATGAGGCCCCAGTTTGTGGGGGCAATAAGCTGACTTTGTATAAAAAGAACACCGCTTGGGGGGGGCGAAAGCCCTACTAACATACAATATACTAATATACATATACAAAAGTATGAAGGCTATTGCTTAACGCATTGTAAGCCGCCCTGAGTCTCCGGAAAAGGGCGGCATATAAATCAAACCAATAAATAAACAATAAATAAATAAATTGGTGGATTATGTGCAACTA
Source organism: Pituophis catenifer annectens (assembly GCF_029215685.1). NCBI lineage: Eukaryota > Metazoa > Chordata > Lepidosauria > Squamata > Colubridae > Pituophis > Pituophis catenifer. The sequence goes on along the minus strand of NW_027256881.1, from coordinate 316,951,940 downwards.
TCTATCACTAAACTGTAGATTTCTGCTTTCATTCATATTCACAATAAGGTTTTTCAATGACCTACACCAAGTCTGACACATTTTTCTTTTCCTAATGTCCACAATTTCCCTACTGTACTTATTTTCTTATCACAATTGTCATATTGCTTTTTAATCCTTGTTTTAGTTTGAGTTCCAGGCATTTTGACCAAGTTACAGAAAATGACAAAAGAAAACTGAAGTGTATGAAAGAACAATGGGACTTAAGAACAACAGGAAGATGGGAACTGTATTCAGATCTGCAGCTAGACAAAAAATAAAAGTTTACTGTGTAATTTGGATCACATTATTTCTTTTCTATTTATCTTTCAAGTTTGTTTTGAGGATCAGTGTTGGGGGAGGAGGGTAAGGGGGTTAACCAACATTGTTCTGAGCTGCTTTACAGAAAAGTATAAAAATATTCTGTTCCTATGTTCCTTATTTAATTCTACTCTACAGCAATGTATTCACCGGAGATAAATTTCTGGTTTGATACTTCTTAAATCATAGCCCAAAGCCAAGATGTTTCAGGAGTTCAATAATTATGTAGCTGGAGCATCATTTAAAAGGGAGGGATGAAAAAGCTGAATGCTTCTGACCTATTTTGAAAACGCTCAGTAAGCTAAGTTGATATAAAGTCAACTGCTTTTGTGGGAATGCTGAGCAACAATTCACAAGCTTTAATATCTTAGATTAGAAAGCAGAGTTCAGAATTCTCCCACTGGGGGAGAAGAGAGAGGAAAAAGATTGAGATGAAATAATGGAGGGAGGTTCCTTTTTAAATAGAAATGAAAAGTAAATTTCTGAAATGCACTTCAATCACATATAAAACATTTAAACTGAGTTTTTGGGGAATGTTTTTTTTCAGATGAGCTTTCTTTGGGATTAACCTTGTTAATGAGACTACAGTATATTGTTTATTGTGCATCTCTTGCTGACATTCAAATTACAGTCCTAAATTCTTACAGTAATGTAATGGATCCTACCTTCTACAAGATTGCTTATCTATTCAATTTTGGCCTAGTTCATATATTAAAGCATAATACCTGCTACTATATACTGCATTTACCTACATATGTCTATGGGGGGGGCGCTAAGTACAGGTTCAGCCATCTTAAATTGGGGCAGTGAGAATTAGTGCAGGTCATTCTTCTTCAACTTAACACTCCAGATGAGTTAAGACAGCAGCTCCTAAAATTCCCAGCCAGCACTGCAAACCTAACACATCTGGAGCTATCAAGCTATCAAAGGTTTCAGAAAAATAGGATAGTTAGTAAAGGAGAGGGTAATTCAGTCTGTCTGTGTAATTGGTTGACTTATATCCTGTTTTTTGTTCATTTTTTGTACATGAAATACTCCAAATTCTCTTCCTAACATTTTCAATTAAAATGGACTAGGTATCTTGTGATAGGAACAAACTGTCTTAAAGATCTGAAGATCCATTGCAAATCAAAGAAGCCAATGGTATGTTTGATAGACAAAACAGCTTGATATTGTATAAGGTATTTTTCTAGTTTCACTACCCATATGATCCAGCTGACTACCAAGGCAGCTTAAGGATCCCCTGTGTTTTCCTACTTCTTCCTAGCTCTCTCTTTAATGAATAAGCTCTTTAAGCTGCCGTATTCCTGTTTCCTAAGAAGTGCTGGCATCTGGACAGATTGCATTCCTTTGGACCCTGTGATGGAAAGAATGAGCTCAAAAACAAAGAGTCAAATGCTTAGATTTGTACCCAGAAATCTGATATTCTAAAAAGGGTTTTATAGGTTAGTTGGGTGCTTGGCATTAAATAGGGAAGAAGCTAAATAGGAACACACCACTATCTCATTTGTTTAAGCATCTGTAGGATGACCAAAGGTTTTGGCCACATTTGTTATTTTGATTAATTTAGTTAAAAATAGAAATCTGGATATTTTCCAATTTTATTGTTTATGAAAAACGTTGACAGTTTTGCCCAGGTTTCTAAATTATCTACATAGATAATCCTATTTAATCAGGGGTCAGTTATTAAATACAGTGACATCAGACATGGCTCACCAACTTTTAACTGAGCTGTAATGTCAGGAAGAACTGGAATATGTAAACCACAGATGTGTAGCAAATCAAAGGACGAGTTTTACTTTTGTAACATCTGCTAGAAAACTGACAATTTTGAATAATGCTGGAAATTTTCTGAGAACAGCACGTAGTTGCGGTATTTTAAATGCATAGTTCCTACCATGAAGATCTGTTACTAACAAAACTATTTAAACGTCTGAATAATAGTTAAGAAGAAATATATGCAAGGTTAGTGGGAGATTCCATAAATAAGTTTAATGAACATTAAGCCTGGCTTAAGGGTGTAGTTAAAAAAAAGTTACAATTGGATGCTGAGAGGGCTGCTTTGTTGTTTCTTGGGCAGAGAATTCTATAGGTAGGAGGCATCCATTAAGATCAACTTTCTAGGTGCAAACTTCTTATACAAGAGATAAGCCCACATATTTCATTAAGCTACAACATGCCTTGTTCAGCTTTACTATGGATTTGCTACATTTACATTCCATTTCATAAACTGAAATAATTTGTGAACTCAACTTTACATTGTGTTTACTTGGCATGCTGAACTGCAAACTAGGCATATTTAACCTCAAGTGTTGTGTGAACACAGCACGTATAGTTATCATGACTTAGTGCCATATGGACTCAGAAACCTGGGCTGAATTAATGAATCCCGGTCTGGTTAATTATGGGTAAGCTTATCACAGCTACTGTAGCTTACTCACTTACTAAACCATATCTAAAATAATGGCTGAGCATGATTTGTCAATCCAGTTTTTATTGGCTCTTAATTATATAAGAGATACATAGGAACATATACATTTACCCTGCCCAGATCTATCCATTTGGTTTTATATGGTAGCAATAACGTGAAACATTTATGTACAATCATTACATTGTGAATTGGGCCACAGAAACTGCATTTCTCTTCAATCTCTATGAAGCAAGAGATAGAAGTAGCTTCCGAGCAATGCAAGGATGACAAACATATCCTGTAATGCATTTACTCATTTAGATTGTCCTGCTATTGTCTTCCCGGTCATCTAGCCTTACAGTTGCAGATTTGCACTTCAAAAGGTTAGCAAACCTGTTCTATCAGAACTACAGTGGCAAAATATGGTGCTATGCACCATGGTGACTCTACCCTATTCGGCCCCTTTCATAAACTCTGCAGATCTCAGATTGGCATTGCCCCAACCATACCTATGTCCCCACAATGGGCATGATAGGGAACCCAAGAACTAATTCATTGACACCTCAGCATCTGTTCAGATGACAAGCCTACTGAACATGTTTCCAGCAGAATTTGAGGGCAGGTGATTTCCTATTAACAGGAATTCTACCCATTATTTCCCAGGTACTTAAAAGGATGAGTTTGTCACTCTCCCCTACAGTGGCCATTCCCCCAGTTTTTCTTCTTGTGAAAAGCAAACCTGGTAAAGAGAAATGTTGATAACAGATGGAGTGCCTACTGGCTGCTGCTCTTTCAGCCCTCTTTGGCCAGCTGGAAGGAATACTGGTGGTCCTTGAGACAAGAGTACGGTAGAATGACTCTGCTGCCAAATAGGAAAGGAGTGAAAATAGTGGCTGTGTAAGTGCCCTTAATTCCAGCCCTTGGAATAAATAATTAAATGCTTCAGTCAATGCATTAATCAAGAAGTTACCAAAGTTACCAGCTGTGTGTATGATTCAATTTAAATCAAGGAGAAGAGTGAAGAACATAGTTAGCCTCACTCCTTTTGTGAGCTATTTAAAAAGATATAAGATAAAACAGAAAAATCACATGCTCATTCAGCAGCTATGATTAATTTATTTATTCACATTTGTTATAGCCATTCAACTCCATTAGGCTCTGGATTTATAATGGTGAATAATAATATTTTTCCAATGATACTCCAAAGTTGAACTGGGAAAGGACAAAGTGCATCAGGGAGTAAAAGAAAGTAATCTACAGACTGAATTATAAAAATTTCTCATTCAATTCAAATTCACCTTTGGCTACAGAAAACAGTCAACCTCCTTCACAAGGTTGCTGTTATGGGGATCAAATGAAGGACATCACCATTAAGTCATCTTAAACTCCTGAAGGAAAGTCAAGATACGAATCTAATAAATCAGTCATTCTGTCACGTACACAAAAATACATTACAATACGGAACACAATCATGACAAACACAAAAATTGCATATCTTCTTTGTCATCCAGGATTCTGCTGGATGAGTCTACTAGCCAACAGCGGTGTGGACTTGTTTAGATGTATGATACATTTGGAATGCCTGATTTATTTGGTAATAAAGGTGAATCAAGAATCATGCAGACTTCTTCTCTCTTGCAATTAATTGCCTGCTCTTTGTTGCTCCATGAAGAATCTTGATGCTATAAAGAGGGAGCAAGCAAGAGACTTTATTATTTTTTATGGCATCAGTGGAACAGTCTGGCAACCCCAGTTTTACTCCCCAGCCCTTCATTTACACACCTTTATTCTCTATTAACAAACAGCCACAAAGAACATGAGACAATGCATCATTGTGCCAACAATTCTTTCTCTTGCTACTATAAGGATTGGATTCTTCTATAATTTTCTATTATGGAAATGATCCAAGAAGCAGCAGCAATGAGTGAAAAAATTGCAGCAGCTCTTTTAAAAAGGAAAATATGGCCTAGTGTTGAGCTCTGCTCCCAGTGACAGACTTGCAAAGATGGCAAGAATATGGAAGATGTTTACCATTGCATCCTTCCAGAATGTTTTGATTTGGTTTGTCCTTCCAGACCAGCCAACTGCCCTGAAATTAACTGGTGGCCTCCTGTCCAAGTACTAAACAGGCCCAACCCTGATTCATTTCCCAGCTCAGGCCAAGCCAGGCCAGGCAGCTGCTACTACCATCTGGCTTCAGAGGGAACAAAAAAAATTGCAGTATTTCAATTTACATCATTCCTCACCATGGATTTTGTCTGCTAGAATTCATGAATTGGAGAAGCTTTGATGCAACACACCTAGGTAACTGTAGTGCTAATCATTATTAAGAGACTTAATCATAGATGTTGTGCCAGATGACCTGGCAGAATATTACCAGCAATCTTGGTAGTACTGACTGCCAGGCATTTTTGTTAAAGAAGAAAAGATGCAGGTTATCCTAATTAGAATCATAACCGTTTCATGCGGGGTAGGAGAGGCTAAACCAGGGGTGTGAAACTCACGGCCCATGGGCTGGATGCGTCACGTGTTGGCCACGCCCACCCCTGGTTTAGCGAAGGGGAAAAAAGTCCCGATACGTCACATGATGATGTGATAACGTGAGTTTGACACCCCTGGGCTAAATCTTTCCTCAGTTGCCTCCCGTACCCCCAGTACCTGTAGGAGATATACTCATATACCCCTTTCTAATATACCTGGGTGATCTAGAAAGTGAAGCAAATTAACATTTAATACACATACTCTCCTTTTCACTTGACATGAGAAGCCATGATTTGGACAAAAATCCATAAGGCAGATCCTGGATTTAGATTATAATTAAAATTCTTCTCTCGCCTCACCATAGAACCATTATTCAATTTGGTTTGTCATAACAGTGTATATGCAGTATTCATGAAGTTCTGGAATAACTGGAAGACCATATATTGCACATCATTGATATAAATACTTGATCAAAAACTGATGCATGAGGCAACACAAGGGCAAGTTGCATAAAATCCAGTGGGCTGCACTTGCCTTCAGAAAGCAAAAATTTCATTTCCTTATACATAAACTGAATTCTTTTTCTTTTCTGCAGGTGGAGACCAAAGGGCTTCTTGAAGACTTGTTTATCCTTAAACAAAGTGACATCTGGGAGTAACATTGCTCTTTGTTTTCTTTGTACGGTGATTCCCCCCCCCCTTTTTTTTTTACTTTAACTGCCATTGCATGCTATTTGACATTTAGCACTTAAAGCTATTCTTACTAAGACTTCTATTTATTTTTGCGGTTTCGAACCTCATTAGAAAATCAGTCAAAGTGGGCTAAGCCAAATGGTGTTGAGATAACGACAATTTTGATTGTAATTTTGCAGCAAGTTATGAGTTAACCACTAAAGAGTGCATGAGTATTGGGTAGCAGAAAAGTAAACTACAATACCTATAGGCTCTATGCAAAGGAAGCCTTTCCTTTATTCATGTGAATATCCCCATATAAATAATAATTTTCTTCTGTCTTTTAAGAAAATGCTATTAAACAGCAACTTTTGTGGCACTAGTTGCATGCAGCTTTGGGATGCAAGTCCTTTTATTTTCTAGCTAGTGAGTTCTTGAAAACAAATTATGTATTATAAAAATAAAACATTCTTGAATGTATCTTCATCTGGAAATGAAAATCAGACAATACACTTTGTAAGGCTTTCTACAATAGCACCATGATAAAATGAAAGCTTTTTTTTTTTTTTTTTGGCCAGGAATGATCTGCAAATGGAATGGATGATGATGTGGCTGAAATAATTCAATCAGACCATTGGTTTCATTTTTCTCTGTTAAGTACACTAGAAATGTCCTCTCCTCAAAGCCATGGACCCCAGGATTTCTCAGGATTCCCTAAGGAAATGATTAAGTTGTACAGAATATAATATTAACTGCATTAAATGAATTTGTAGTCAACTTTTGGGAATGTGATCCCTTCCCCCACCCAGCATATTATTTAAAGGGCAACTGTTGCACTGATTCCAAAAAATGTTGTGCATCTTTTTTCTACAATTAGTGATAGAATTTTTTCCAGACCTTTCTGAATATGCCTGCAATTAAATTAAATGTGGAACTTTCTGCAGATAAATGGCAGATGCTGTACCACTGAACTTAAAAATAGTCTTGACTCTTATGAGAACAGAGCATTTGTATTGTCTTAATCTGACATTAGGATATATTGCATTGTATGAATTCAGCCATGCCATCGTCCTGATCTTAATTGTCCTCCAATTGTTCCTTTTTAAAAGAAAGACATTGACCAATATTCAGCCACAAACCTTCAGCACAACACTTTGATCTTCATCCTTATATTAGGTGGATCCTTCACTCACGTTGACATAAGAAAAAGTATGAAGTCATTTAACCTTGAGTTATAACTATCAGTTAAAGCAATTAAATCCAAAGGGTGAGTTAATGGGCAGCATCAAACATCCTGAGAAACATCTGGTATAATAAAAGTCTGCATTTTCACTTAATGAATAATTGATTCACATTCTTTGAAGCAAGGTTAGCTCACAAGTGGAGATAGGATATTGGCATCCCTCCGAATATTGAGCATTCTTTCTCTCTGTTCTTTCCTACCTTCATAGCCCTCTGAAGGGAGACAAATTTAGGTTAAGTATAAAGTCAGAAGCAGGAAAAAAAAGCTGCCTTATTGCATTGGAATAAAATCTAAAAGTAAGTTGCTGATAATTGGTCATTTCAGTTCAGTACTGTCAACATGGAGTCTTACAAAGACTTACAATAGAGTCTTTCCTGACCTGATTTAAAGGTTTCTATGGAGATTTTCAGGCATACAGGTCATGATTGTCCCAAAGATGCTTTTTTTTCAAGAGGCAACTGGACTGTCTTTGTTTTTCCTTGAAGACATTTCGCTTCTTACCCAAGAAGCCTCAGAACTGAAGAAGCTTCTTGGACGATAAGTGAAACATCTTCAAGGAAAAACAAAGAAAGCCCAGTTGCCGCTTGAAAAAAGCACCTTTGGATTTAAAGGTGGTGAAAATTTGGTCTAGAATTGTCTACATATATAATCTATGCAGCAATGCTGAGCTACAGTCTTTACAAGAGCAAGTGCTGCCACTTCCATCTTTGTGTTTTAAAATACAGTCACCTACATGCATACTTGAAAGGCAAATCAACACGCCTGACTTTATTGAATGAGACTAGGTTCTGGTTTGATCCTAAATTTTTGAGGGTGTTTCAAGGTGGAAAGAAGACAATGACTATAGGTGGGATGCATACACAGTGGGAATATGTTTCTTCTACTTAGTTGGCAGTTAATTTGGACTGTGCACAAGGAATTTCTTTGTCCCACAATGCATAATCAACTCAAGAAAATCATAAATGTAGAATCAGCAGCATATGGCTTTAAAGAAAGGGTTTAAAAAAATTAAAAGCCATAGCATCCTATATGACTGATTAATGACTATATGGAACTGTCTTTTTCAAAGCAGATTTTTAGTCCATAACATTCACTGGATGGGTTTCTCAGGAGCATCTGTTTGGCTAGGAGAGAGGATGCTACACTAGGTGCATCTCTGGTCCAGTAGAGTTTTCTCTGGTCCATGTTACTATACAGATTTCAGGGAGGAATGTGGATTGGTTGGCTTTGAAATCAGCAGAGGCAAAAGCCTCTGAACAGTGCTAGAAAAGGCTACAATTTTATTTTAAGTAGAGTTGTTGATGCACTCTGGCTACTGAATGCCAGATCACGCTCATGACTCAAATCACGGAGCATAATGAACTGGGCAGAATCTTTGGCTGCCAGCCGTTGATGTGAATGAGGAGATTCTGTAATGCACTGAAAGGAAACTAGTAAATATTGACAGGAAGTGACTCAGGGATTCACTGAGACAATAAAGAAATAATTTGTCCAAGGTCTGGAAAAGCTGACAGCGAAGGCTAAGCTTAAACCGTTTGCTTTGTTTTAAAACAAATCTGTCCCATTATATCAGATGAGGCACTAACCTTGTCATCCCTAGGATGCCATGGGACTTGATAATCTGAGAGGCACACATGAGCATTCACACATGAGATTCTGATTTACTGTGATATAATTAGGCAGCATCCACACTGACTCGCTCTGCCCATCAAGAAAAATACAAAAACTAGATATGTTTCTAAGTTATCTTTACAGAAATCTTCATTTGCCAGAACGGTCTGTATGATTGTGACTAGAACAAGAATGAGCTCTCCCCCTTTACTTGACCAACTAAGATAGTTCTAAGAATGATGTACTGTATGTTCCCCAAAACATACTGGAAAAACTCTGAAGTGATGCATATTTTATCAATGGTCAGAACTGCCTCTCCCTCCTGTATTCTAAAGCGAGTGGTATAAATTATGCGACAAAAACAGCTACATTCATGCAAAGAACAAAGCTGGGAAAACCCCGGGTTTTGCAAAAATACAGATAGAATTAAGAAAATAAAAGTCTGGAGGGGGTGTAAGGTATTTCCTAAAACTAATCTAACTGGATGTTAGCTATATATTATACGAGATCAAACAGAATGGTGTTGCATGTAATAGGACAGTTCCACACAGCAATATTTTGTTGCATGTTCCAACTGTGCTTTATAAGGTTCCAACATAGAGGTGGACAATGTGAAGCCCTCCATCCCAAAATCTTTATGACCCTTGGAGAATATTTTTGATCATGGCTGCTAAAGAATGAAAGAACCAATTTCTGCTCTTCTGAGGTAACAAACAAGTGAAAAACTCTAGGATAAGCCTTGAAATTGATGTATCATAATAAAAACAAAAAACAGCTTTTCTACCAATCCAATTGCACCCATATTGTATGCCCATTTTGTGTCTCTTGGCTGCCTCAGAAATGTTGCTATTTGAAGGTTGAGCACCCCATTATCTCCTCAGTGAAGGCTTGTGTATAAGAAGTGTTTTTCATGATCAATCTACTATCTAGATAAGGAGAGAAATTACTTCCTTCATACTGTAAGTGTGGTGGAAAAGAAGGCAGTTCTGAAGTTTGGACACCTTTTAAAGCAGTAATCAGTGTGTTTATTTGGGATTAGTGGAAGAAACGATCACTGTGGCAAAGATATGGTCTTCATTTTGAATTTCAGCAATTTAATATGACCTAGATGGCAAAGTGCCAGATCGGATGGATTAGCAATACCTTAGCAGCAATACTGGATTTCAGGCCCAAGTTTCAGAACATGAGTTGATCAGACTTTTGATCAATGCAGGGACTTCCAATGGTCAAGAGCCAAGTTTCAAGGAAAGTAAGAAAAAGGAGGAAAAGTACCAGACTCCAGATTAAGGGACTTTAAATATAATTTTTTAAAAATGTAAATTTTAAATGTTTAAATTTTTCTACTCCATCATAAACATTATTAGACCAAGGTACTTAGTTACAGCTTTCTAAAGTATTGCCTAGTGCTATCATATCTGAATTGCACAATTCCAGATGAGCATTGCAACACGGAAAACGAGTTACAGTTTTCTCTGTCTTGTTGCTGCCATTTGTGATAGCCTGGAATTTTAAGGCTAGATACAGTAATTCTAGTCCTGTCATTCTGGTCTTAAGCAATGTCTATTATGCTATAGGGACTTCTTGATAAGAAGACAACAGAGGATTCATATTGCTGATCTGGAAATCTATTGCTTTATCAGCAACTTTGCTGACTGCTGTAAAAACCAATTTGCTTGTACTCTTTCAAAGAAATTTTAAAAATGCAAAGATATCTGGTGCTCTCTCATTCAAAGGAAATTGAAGGCCATCACACATTTGAAAGTCGGCAATACTATGTCAGAACATCAAATATCACATTCACAAAGCCAAAAAAAGAGTCAGGGATACTAAATCCTCTATATGCACATCACTTATTCCACTAACTCTTCCTCAAATGTTGATAGTTCATTTCTGCCTACAAGCATGGCTTAAAGTCAGAAGGATCTAGAGTCAACTGATCCTCCATCTTTTATGTGTTACATAAAAGTATAACATACTAAGGTAACAAGTGGATTGTTAGGGTTTAATGTGCTTTGTGAACTCAGCTTCTGCCATTTGTAACCTATGGTGTATCATTTAGCATGATTTATACTGGAGTCAAATTTAATTAGTAAACCATGTTTTAATGTATTGTGCAAAAACAGCTTTAAAATATTTTATTTATGAGTGTGTGCCTCACCCATTTTAATCAAATATAATCAGTTTATATTTATTATTTATTCAATCTAAAAGTGTTTTTTCAACCTTCATTATGGTGGATTCCAGAGTGGAAAGTACGTAAATAAACATACAAGTCGATATATCAACCATCAGTAACAACAAGGCTGAAAATAGCAAAACCATACAATTATAGGGAAGAACAGAATGAAGAAAGTGAATTTAAAATGTTGAAGCAGATCTTGACTTGTCACCCTAAAAATTTTAGTGTTAAATCTACTTTAGCTTTAGTGGAACACCAAAGAAAAGGTTCTTTCCTTTGATATGCATAATTTTAGACCTGTAGCTAATGCAATTTAAAAGGGGATTCATCTGAAGAATCTGTTTTCAGAAGGAAGGTACGGCCAAGGAATTACTTGAAGTATTTATTGATTTATAATGTTTAAAAATGAGCAACAGCACCTTGAGCTGGGCTGTCAGCCAAAATAATTCATGCAAGATCGGTGCAATGTGTTTCGATCTAATAAACACAGCTAAAAATCAATTGCCCAATTTTTACACTAGTTGAAATTTCTGTATCACTTACAAAAGCAGCTCCATGTGGACCCTATTACAATATTTCAACCAGCAGTTTACCAGCTCATGAATCTCTGCAGTGAAAAATCACTTTCAGAAACCATGGTCCAAATTCTAGCTAGTTCTTTTCTATAATTGGCAACAGGAGCAGCCGCTTCAGTAAGAGCTCATATCCATATACACAAATTGTGCTTTTAATTGTTAAAGGACAAAATAGGTCACTTAAACACACACAAACACAAACTGAATTTTATGAAAGTCACAGAAATATACATATGAATATGCATATTCATTCTCCTTCTCCAATCTGACGCCCTCCAGATAAATTCCCAGACCAGGGAAGCTTAGTCTGCTGGGAATAATGGGAAGCTAATGAAAGTCAAGCAAGGAAAGAAACCTATTGAGGCCTACTTCTGAGGTGGTAGTGGTGATTCTCCAGAATGGTCCTCGGCATTCTGTCTGGAAATAACTTTTTTCCTTTTTAGGCTTTGAAAAGTTTTTTCTGTTACACATTTGACTATCCTTATAAGAACATGCTACAACACTAAGACTTTCCGGGTACAGAACTTTAAAAATGAGTAAATTTAACACCACAGCTATACTATGGAGGAGCAGCAGCCGAGAGGCGAGATGGATTATCTCACATATTTATTTTTTATTTTATTTTATTTAGTTTGTCAAACATGTACGAGATAACAGGTATAAGTATAAACATAGATATGAGCACATGAAATGAGGACAAATAAATGAGGACAATAGGACAGGGACGGTAGACACACTGGTGTACTTATGCATGCCCCCTTACAGACCTCTTAGGAATGAGGTGAGGTCCACAGTAGAGAGTTAAAGTTAAAGCTATGGGGGGTTGAGGAACCCCCATAGCTTTGTCTTGTCACTAGATCAGTATCACCTGTTACTAGATCAGTATTATTTGCTACTACAACTATATTTTTGCCTTTATTTATTTAATAAAACAGGTAAAATTGCAACAAAAATAACAAAAGCGTATGTATAAAAAGGCTTCCTTATACACATATTATGACATTTTATACTACAATTTCAATAAAGTTTCATGAATACCCAAAATCCACATCTACTGTTTGTAAGTCACAAGTTACATCAGGTCTTCAATCCACTAAATAATTGGAGCATACAGTTATCTTTCCTCATTTGAAGAGTAAGAGGGGCACAGTAAGAGCGGCACAGATAATCTATTTTTATTGTAGTTATCAATTTCTATGCAATAAAGAATTAAGTTCAAAAGAATATGGACTTTGAAAAAATATTAAATCTGCAGTTGCATTAGTATGTATCTGAAGGAGAAAGTTTGATTGCATAGTTTAAATCTTTATCTGATTTCACGCCTGTCACTTCCATTGTCTTTAGAGAATCAGTATGGTGTTGTGTTGTGGTAAAACACCAGACTAGAAACTGCTGGAAGTCTGTGGCGTCTAGTCCCGCTGTAGGGACAACTGGGTGAATTTGGACCAGTCACTTTCCCTCAGCCCTAGGTAATGGCAAATCACTTCCAAAATCTTGTCAAGAAAACTACAGGGACATTTCCATGTAGTCACCAAGAGTCAACACTGATTTGGAGGCACAGATAAACTTTCATTGTCCTTGGTCTCTTGTATTTCTCTTGGTCTGTTTTTTGGTTGTTTATTTGTTGGTTCTTTCCCTGTCTTATTGTTATTTTTCCCCACTGGGAAATCTACATTATAGATTCAGTATTCTTACCTACTTACAGCTTTTTTCAAACTCCTCTTTCATGTCATGTTCCCTTTTCACTCGAGCTCAGAATTAAAGTAGCCATAGATTTTCCTGCCTCGTATCTAAAATGTTATCCCTACCAAATCCCTTTGTACAAATGTTCCTGTAAGGCATGCTTGAGCCAAACAAAAAACCCCAATCTGTTTGGGGCCAGGATATAATATAATTGACATTATTATTATAGCATGTATTTAGTTTTCGCACTAGTGTCATCTTAGAATTACAATTGGGTAACAGTTTTGGAGGTCTCTACTGGGCTGCTTCCAAGTTTTTGTTTTTTGTTTTTTTTTAATTTGATTTATATGCCGCCCTTCTCCGGAGACTCAGGGCGGCTTACAATGCGTTAAGCAATAGCCTTCATACTTTTGTATATTTATACAAAGTCAGCTTATTGCCCCCACAAACTGGGTCCTCATTTAACCTACCTTAGAAAGGATGGAAGGCTGAGTCAACCTTGAGCCTGGTAAGATTCGAACCTGCAGTAATTGCAGGCAGCTGTGTTAATAACAGGGTGCATTAAACCACTGTACTAGCAAGGCTCCTACCAAGTCTTTCGAAAGGTGACCTTGAGACTACAAGTTGAGCACATTTGATTTAAAACCTATTAGAATGTATTTAATTTCCATTAAATCTACCTCTAAGCACTGCTAACTGCTATTTTTCACCTAACCATACAAATCAATCAGTTAATCAGTGTTCAGGTTTCCTTCAAGCCAGGCAGAAAGTATTGTTCTAGAAAGTATGCCCTCTTTAAGCAAATCCTAGGTTAGAATGTGTGGTAGACCCCACTCAGTGGGATGACCCAATTTAATAGATATTTTTTTCTCCATATTTTCTTTGTGAATTATATATTCTGTGGCATTCATTCATTCATTCTTTCATTCATTCATTCAAAAAAAAAAAAGAGAGCCTTGATAGTACAGTGGTTTAGTGCACCCTGTCATTAACACAGCTGCCTGCAATTTCTGCTGGTTCGAATCTCTCCAAGGCTCAAGGTTGACTCAGCCTTCCATCCTTTCTAAGGTAGGTGAAATGAGGACCCAGTTTGTGGGGGCAATAAGCTGACTTTGTATAAAAAATATACAAAAGAATGAAGGCTATTGCTTAACGCATTGTAAGCCGCCCTGAGTCTCCGGAGAAGGGCGGCATATAAATCAAATTAAAAAAAAAAAATTCATTCATTCACTGTTGCATCCTGTAAACCACCTAGGATTCTGCTGACTGAGGCAACCTATTAATCAATAAAATAAAATGAATACATGATACATCCAAGAAACAAACCATGATATCCTGGCAAACAATCCTTGCCTCAGGTTGAAGAGAAATTAATGGATCAAATGGATTCAGTGTGATTAATAAGTGAGTGGAGATTTGAACCTGCATCTACCGCTCTTAATCACTAAACTGCAGTGACATTGACTCCTAATTAGAGAATGGCACTTCCTTGGTACAATGGCTAAGAAAAATGGCATGACCTCTATGTGTCAATTTCAAAATGGAAAATGTTTTCACTGGTCTTGGTTCATACAGGAAGAGCTACTGTATATTTATCAAGACTCTGGACTCTTGGCCATTTACGTATTTAAAATGTTAGTATCAGCACTTTGAATTGAATTGATCCTTTATTTGTATCAGTGTGATATATATTGTAAAATTAGGGCAGGATGCGCCAAGCAGTTAACTATGTAACTTCCTGTTACATAGTTCCAATAACTTTCTGAAGATATTATAGTTTACAATAGGAACTCCTTTATGATAATAAAATGTATCAGAAATCCAGTTCTGCATTGTAACTCCCACCCTTATCTAGAGTCTGAAAACCAGCTTGTTATATGACTTGTGATGCCAATAAGATAGCTGCTCCTTGGAGCTAGTTCTGTTTTGCTTGTGGTGGAGCAGGTTCTATTGTTCTTATAGATCTTTCCTTATGCATGTCTAAATAGTACAACATTTCAAATTGTAGTTTTAAAAATGTGGCTTGGCAGGATATGGAAACTTATCCATTGTAGAGCCTCTGGCATTGCAGGTTTCTTGTCTTTTTTAAAAACCTCTTTTTGGGCCATTGGCAGTGCAGGATCAGGATCCTAAGTTGTGCAACAATATATACAAAGGACTCTAATTACAAGACAAGTCATAGCAGGATTAAGATGCTCAGGCATCCATGAAGACAACAGGTCTCTCTCTCTTTACATGGTGATTGGTCTAATCCGCATCAAACTAAGGCAGGTTACAACATGCCATCATGAGCTCCTGCCCACTTTAAGAGTGTAGAAATGATGGAGAATTCCTCATTCCCTTGAAGACATATGGAGAATTCATTCACAAATTGGAAAATTTCAAAAGGCTATTGATATTTACTGTAACTGCAACGTTTGTTAAGATGAGAGGAAGGTTGAACGATGCTATACTTAAGAGATGCAATATCGGGAGTTGCCCAACCTAGAATAAAGAACTTGCTGTCTAATTTATTTAGCTAAACATCTGTAACCTCCTTTAATCACCTAGGCAGCTCTAGGTGACGTACAACTATACAGTATAGACCCGTGATGGCGAACCAATGGCACCCGTGCCACAGGTGGCACACAGTGCCCTCTCTGTGGGCACGTGAGCTGTCACCCCAGTTCAGTTCTGCCATGTATGTGCGCGCGCCTGCTACTGGCCAGTCTCTTCCGTGCAGGCACGGGGGGGGGGGGCGCATGTGGGGGGCACGTGCGGATGCAGAGGGGGGCAGGGTGCATGCAGGCCAGGGGTGCATGCGAAGGATCCGCACGTGCATTGCATTTTTGGGGTTCGGATGTGTGCGTGTTTTGGGCACTCGGTCAGGAAAAGGTTAGCCATCACTGGTATAGACGGTCCTTACTGAGGACTATTTGCAAATGGTCACTAAATGAGGCAGTTGCTCAGTGAGGACTACCTATATTATATAAGTGTATGTCACCTAGAGATGAAAAGGGAACTTTGTGACCAATCCTTGCAATGATCACATTTGCAGGTCTATAAAATGAAGGAAAGCTGAAATAAAAGAGCCTTGATTGTACAGTGGTTACGCACCCTGTTATTAACACAGCTGCCTGCCATTTACTGCTGGTTCCAATCTCTCCAAGGCTCAAGGTTGACTCAGCCTTCCATCCTTTCTAAGGTAGGTGAAATGAGGACCCAGTTTGTGGGGGCAATAAGCTGACTTTGTATAAATATACAAAAGTATGAAGGCTATTGCTTAACGCATTGTAAGCCGCCCTGAGTCTCCGGAGAAGGGCGGCATATAAATCAAATTAAAAAAAAACACAAAAAAACCGTTAAGCACAATCATGGTTTCACTTAGCAACCTCTTCCCTTTTAACAACTGAGTTGTTGGCCCCAGTGGTGGTCACTAGATGAGGATTACCTCATTTTCTCCTCACTGCAACCATTTTCTGAAGTGTGACATGAAGCCTAAGGCTAAGGCTATATTTCCTACCAAAATATAGGCCCTACTTTCTTTCTACAAGGCAGGTGGGCATTTTTTTTACACCTTTCCTGCAGGAAATGTGATATGAACTTTACTCCTATGAAGTCATCATACTATCACAGTAACCCCCTCATATAACCAGGGCCTATTAAACTTCTGGAAAAGCAAATTCTATAAAGCAGCTAATTTTTTTATTTTCACAAATATCAAATTAAAAGTATTTAACTGGTAAAAATATGGTGACTGGAATCTTTCATTTGTCTTATGTGATACACTTGCATTAATATAAATGCACCTGATTTCATAAAAGTACATGTAAATGGAAACAGTTTAGACATTGGTATACTCTTGCCTAATACTGAGTCGAGAGCACCCTCTTGTGTATTTTTATAGTAATATAAAGATAACATCAGCTTTGCCAAGAGTGTACATTCATGATTTTAAATTACTTCATATTCTGAAAGTCCCATAGGCCGTTCCTTGGAATCTATTTTATACCACTCCAAATATTTGTCCATGTAGCCCAGGAAAATACCACAACAGGAACAATTTTCTACTTTTGTTGATCTTAGGCAGAGAAGACTTTTTTGACCCTGTCAGGAATGGATTTTTTAACCTTCTGCATGAAACCTATGTAGAAAGTTAGCACCCATCCCTCTCCTAGATGACTAAAATATTTTAGGAAATATTAAAAAGGCAGAATATTATATTTCCCTAAAGGAAGAATGGAGAAACATGCTCTTGGAGACAGAAAGCAGCCCCCACCTTTCTTAATAGCCCTCAGCAGATGTCAGCACTTAAGAGATAAAGGGCTTATTGAAAGAAGCCAAGTATCTAGGTAGCTTTATGCATAAGCAAATGCCCCGACCCAAGAGCCAAAACAAGAGGAATGCCATTAAGCCACAATAGGAATTACCCAACATCCTTTCAGAACACAAACCCCTTCATTGCATCACCCTCAGAAACTTCAACCAAACTTAGCTCAGACAAACACCTAGAATTTGTACTTTGCCTATAGAGCCAGCTATGACCCCTATATAACCTCTACATGGCCTCATGGGAATCTGACAACAGATAATAGAATACATGTTCTTGCATAGGAACAAGAAGCTCAAGTACAAACCCCTCCCCACTCTCAACTCCATGTGGTCAGCTACCCAGGATCACATGTGGTTTTGCTTCATCAATAAACCATCTTTCCAATCAGCCTCCATGTTTCCAGTGCTTTTCTCCCAGCTTGGAACTGAACCAGATGGATATTTCTTCCCATACGTATATAAAAATCCTTCTCCCCAAAATCACAAAAGCAGAGTATCATCTAAATATCTAACTCCTGAAATCCAGAAAGCTTCTTGCCATTTCTAAGAGCGTTTACCCACATGCATGACAGTTAACTTGATTTGAGCAAGCCACACATACTTTTATAGAAATATGTAGCTGATTTTGAGAGGCAGCTATATCTGGAAAAGAGGAAGAACAGCGAAAACAGATTGGTCGTCTTATACATTGACCCACCTGTAAACACGAAAATTTCCTAATTTTCTTTGAGCGTGGAAGATTTAACGGCAGGAAGGCAATATTATCCACCTGACATAAATGTGATTTTATCACCTTCCTTGGTGTGTACTAGGCTTACTGCCCATTCGGATACCAAAATAGAGACTTTGATTAGAAAGGCCAAGTATTGCTTTGCTCAAAGAGGCTGTTTTCAGTTATATTCTAAATTCCATAAAACCAAGGATAGCGCTGGGGGGTGGGGGGAGGAAGGAGAAGCAAGGACTCAGGTGGAGGATAAATAATGAATTACCCAGGGTGACTATACCAATTTGGTTTGAAATTGTATGTCTCTATATAATTGTTCCTTTCACTTTCCTATATTTTCCATTTCCTCATCAACTGCTGTGGAAAATTTGCTTGAATTTTCACTTTACATTTACAGTGGAGCTTCTGTGCAGGCAAAATCCTTTTACTTGGTAAAAGGGGTCCCATGGGAGGAGTCTACCAAAGAGATCAATATTTTATATATTCTCCTAGTTTGTAACAGGGTTTAGAGGTGAAGTTGTGGAAATGTTCAGTAAAGGAGTATAGGTTAAGCTGCCTCTCCCCAACATCCATTTTAATTCAATTGGAGAACAAGCAGGATCTGCTTAAGTTTTTAAACTGATGTATAATATAGGCCTGAGCTTTTTTTTAGTATTGTACATATCTCCTAAGTACATAGGCACTTATGCTTAGCCTGCTAGGCAGGTCCAGAAATTGATTTTAACAGATGGACACACAAACTGAAAAGTTAAAGATTTTTCCACAGGGAGCATATTTAAGGAGGTCAAATTACTGTCATCAAAAAATCAAACTATTTTTCTTTGCCATTTAGAAAAAAGATAAATATTTAATATCCTGTAGATGTATAGATCATATATGCAAAAATATGAAACCCAAACGATACAACACAGTGTACACTGCTTTTTTTTAAAAAAAATTTGCGCTTAATGGTGCCAATCATTTAATTATCTAAAACCCCAAACAAAACCAAAGCACCAAAAGATCTGTCCTATCAAAGCAAAATTAAAATGAGAAACGCCCACTTCTATTTTAGGGGGAAAAAATTATCTATGACTGATAGCTGTGTCTGGTAGACAATGAATAATGATTATTATTCAGTAGCCTTGCCCCAACTTGCAGTCTGTCTCTCTTATACCAAGATGACCTTTGGATGTTATCTGTAATGATCTCTTTCCCTGGAAATAATTGCAATAGAAGACACAATCAAACTCTTCTGCAACAAACCCTGATGATACGTCTTCATCATCTATTGTATCATAGAGTCTGAAGCTTTAGCAAATTGCAAACCAGTGTCTTTCCAACTAAATTTTTATTGGATTTCTTTAAAAGATGGGAAAAGATGTCATTATTTGTAAACGAAAACCTTGCGATTAAGTTAAGAAATATTGTTTATGTATATGCAGCACTTTAAATGAAACTGTTGAACTATTTTTTTTTTCAGGTTTAGGATTGCATTTTTGCCTTTTGTAGCATGCTAGAGGGATACCCAGGATGAAAATGGGCAGAGCTGGACCTAAATTTCATTTTATCTAATTTAACTGCAATTATGTTAGATTAAATATGATTAAGTCCCAATTATTATTCCCTTTCCCATCATATTAACAATCATAATTACTAGCCTCTAAGGCCAATTCCAAGATCATGGTTCATAATATTAATTATTGCCTTCCTCCTTTCAAATGGCTACAGATTTCAGGTAGTATGACACAAAATTGGCTACTTTTGAGGAGTAGTGACTGAAAGCCTAGTGTTTTGACTATTTGATTTATACACATGTAAAGAGATGGCACATTAAAGTAAACAATAACTAGTTCCTACGCAGAGATGCTATCTTATATTTTTTGCAGCAATGGTGTCTACAAGGTAGGGTAGCTCATAGTTTTGTTTCTCTTTTCCCAAACTACAGAAATAGTTTCCAACTTCCTCCAATTCCAGCAGAGAAAACATAAATTTCACCACACACTGATAGTTAAACCTTATTGGGTATCCAATTACCAGCTTTTAAGTTTCTATTAATCAGCCTTGCTGGACTGTTAACAATTAATCTCCCTTACAGAGATTGTTCTTGACCAATTAATTTAAAAAGAACTAGCAAATACCACCTCTGGCTGGCCCCAGAGTGGGGTGGGAATGAGGATTTTGCACTATCCTTCCCCTGGAGTGGGGTGGGAATGGAGATTTTGCACTATCCTTCCTCTGCCATGCCACTAAGCCATGCCTACAGAACCGGTAGTAAAAAAAATTGGATTTCACCACTGCTTGATACTGTAGCTACTTTTTCATATTCTTGTTGGGTTAAACTTTATGAGGGATATGTTTATATATCACCCTTCCACCTGAATAAGAAAAAAAAAATACAATCCTACATCAATATCCCTGAAATACATCAGATTGTGTCTTATTCCAAATGCATCTTAAGACTAGCTTTCAAATATTTTACGGCTAACACTACCAGATATGGTAGTAATGGTCTGACTTTTCATGCATCTATAGCTAGGTTTAGTTATAAGGTGTAATACATCTTAAGATACAACACCAAGAAATAAATACAATAACATTTCACAATCCATTTTAGGATCATAATTAAAATATACAGCCTTAATAGTTCAAAAGATGGTTACCATTTAAAACAGTTGTTAAACGCTATTATTTGAATAATAGCCATATTCCACAAAAATAACTTGATAAAGGACCATAAAAAGAAGTGTTTATTGTTTTTTAAACTTTTTGAAAGATCAGGCTGCTGACTTAAATCTGGCAGAAGCTGGTTCTTTTAATATTGACAGTAGATGAGAAAAAGCTCTCAGCCATGTTGTGACTGTTTAAGTAGGAACAGTTACTGATGGCCCAACCCCTGATTAATTTAGGCAGACACATGAGCTACAAGTAGTTTTTCCAAAGAGCAAGGCCAGAAGAGTCAGCACCAGCAAAACAGGTGTTTGCAACAGAAGGAAATAATTTGTTTGGAATTCTTTATTTTGTTTTTTATTTATTGTATGCTACCTGGAGTTATGATGATTGAGCTGGGCAGACAAAATTCAATCAATCAATCAATCAATCAATCAATCAATACTGTTCAATAAATTATCTGGGAACACATAACATATCTAATCTGGTTACTGGGGAAAAAAATCTGGATTCAAACAACACAGTAAATCTAAAACAAATCAAATAGAGTAGGTCAATACAATGCCAGTAGAAAAATTAGAACATTTAAATCATGTGAATGTCTTTAGGTTAATAGAATACTAAGTCTTTAACTGATCTCTGTGTTAAGTGTGTTGTGCAAACATACCAGTTAATTCAGTATCTTACTGATCTCTATTAATAAATTCCCTGTGACTCTGACATATGGCTATTAGGAGAAAAAAGGAAGTTTAGCTTGCTTGGCTAATTCTTGTATATAGACAATCACTGGGAATAACATGGCCCTTTAATTAGCTGAAAATTATCAGAATTGCCTATCTGGTCGCATCAGGGCAATAGAGAATGCTGATGATAGCAAAGCTCTACTAATGACTTTTTTAAATGCAAGGTGATGTGAAAATACCCCATTTCCCCTAAGAGTAATTCTTAATAGAACAGTGAATTACCTAACAATCTGAATTAGATATAGCTTATAACAAGTTATTCAAAAGTTTCAGTATTTTCAACTCCTATTCTCATTTTTGGGATTTTCAGGCAGAGTAAAATAGGTGTACTCTTCTGAATCTCAGAAATCTCAGCAATGGCCCTATTAGTTTTTCTGCTGGTTGAAGTACACATATTTGGAAAGTACTTACATTGGAAGTATTGATGTTATAGACTTTGTAAGGGTATACTGGTTAGGAGTCTACTTACAACATTTTGTATCAACTGAATCTTTAGGAGTACATAGAACATATTGCATCATCCATTAAAAAATAAAATAACCATGACACAGATAGCTACAGTCAAACTGGGAAATACGATACTAGTAAACATCAGGATCTCAATTTTTTTTTAAAAAACTTTCAGATTACAGATGATGAAAGAAAATTAGATTACTTTCCCAAAAGAAGTGCATTCTGGGAATCACCTGCCCAAGGATGCACCCTTGTCATTATTGCGTCTTGCAGGTTCATGCCTTACTGTATTTCCCACTATCAGAAAAGTCAAAAAGTAAAAATCAAGTGAGATATTTTTAATAATTTTGCTGAATCCCCCAAAGAATGTGGAACTGAATGGACTATCACAAATGAAGGCAAAGGAGGGTGCTGAGGCAACACCCTCATTTTGTGGTCCGGTGTAACACAAGAGCTCCCACTGGCACAATCTGGAGCTATCCAAGGTCCTGCTTCCTGCTGTCCTCTTCAGATAGGGTCTCATCTTTGTCAGTTGAGTCTTTTGTGCCACTTGAGGACCTCTGACTTATTATTAGGTTTCCTGTCCAAATTTAACTAATCCACTTTGATGAGATTTTCCTGATTATGTCTGACACCACTGGTTTCCCTGAAAGCATCATAAAGCTGTAGTTTAAATGCATTCACTACTATAGCTGCACTCTGAAAATAAATGTATCAGGGACGTGAACCAGAAATGTTCTATTTTAGGCAAGCTTTGTAGTTTCAAAGTTTTTTGATGTTTGTTTTTCAAGTGACTGTTCTAAAATACCGATAAGCTAAATGTACACTGCTAACACTGATAAGCTAAATGTATACTACTATTCTCTGTTCCCCAATCCTGTTTACAACATTCCAATACCAGTATTTTCTTTCCATCAAAGTTTGAAGTTCCTTTAATGTAATGTCCTAACCTCATAAAATACACCAGATTTAATTTTTTCACATTAAAAAATAGAATTCAAATACTTATTCAGACTATAAATAATGAAAAAAAAATGTCCTAATTCAAAACATGATTTTACAGGAAATTTTTTCTCATTCAATTTTTCCCAGAAAAACCACATCTTGAAACGTACACCAAAAGTTCAAAGAGTATTTTCAAATGTTCAGTGTGATACTTTAGGGGAAGGGTAATTCCTTATAGAAAGCTTCATCTTCAAGAAGAATTTATATTGACCAAATGCACCTTCACATTGATTAGTTTTTATTTATGTTGTTTGACTTCCTCCAGCTGATTTACTCACTTTGAATAACCTTCAACCAAAGCAACCATTTTCTTTAAATATCAGCTGTCACAAAGCAAATACTAAAAATAAAATAACATTCAAGATCTGGGGCCAAACTGGACAAATTTAAAATAGTTTTGAATTAAGATGATTTAAACCAGCAGGATGACAATACTTTAATCCAGTGTTTTTCAAACTTGTGATCCTTAAGATGTATGGACTAACTTTAAGCCATGCTGGGGAATTATGGGAACTGAAGTCCACATATCTTAAAGTTCTCAAGGTTGAGAAACACTGCCTTAATCAAATGTATTGCTTCATTTATTTCCAAAATTAAAAAATTTCTGGAAGTAAATGGGTGTCCTCGAGCAGCTTATTGGCCATCTTGAGTTATATAGTGATAGCAGAACAGCATGATTCCTTCCTTCCCATTTATCAAGTTTTTTTATAGCCATCCATCTCACAAGAAGTGATTCTGGATGGCGTACAAAGATATAAAAGAACATGTAAAAATGGAGCAAATGGAGCTGTGCGCACATGCACAGTTGTGCAGAACCATCCCCTCTCCCCCTGCCACTCCACAAAGCACAACTTTGGGAACTCTGGATTAGATTAGCAAAGGAGCAGCCTCAAGATCTCAATAGCACCCTCAGACCCTCATGCCTGATGACAAAGCATGATAGAGGAGTTCTGGAAAGTAAGTAAGGATAAACTCGACCTTACTTCCATAATGTGAGTGCCCTTTACAGGGAAGCCCCATCTTTTTGGGCCTGCCAAGTGTAACTCCCTAAAAGATGGGACCTACAGCATGTTGCTGGGTCTGATTGGGATGGGAAGATGTAACTGGGGAGAAGTGGTCCCTCATAGAGAACTTGGCCCTTGCCATGAAAGGCTTCAAAGATCAAAGCCAGCACCCTGAATTGGATCCAGAAGCAGGCTGGCAACCAATGGTGCTCACAGTGCAAAAGTGTAACATGTGCTGTTCTAGAGGCACACATAACTGCTGGTGTTGCTGCATTTTTCACCAGCCTGAAGCTTCTCCATACCCTTCAAGGGTCCTATGTAGAGCACATTATAGTATTTCAATTGGGAGGTGACCATGAGTGACTATGAGCTGAGCTCTCCAATACAGGAACACAACTGGTGCATCGGCACATCTACTCTTCAGAAGGAGTTGTGAGTCCAAAAGGACTCCCAGGTTGCACATCAGGTCTGTCTGGGGCACCGCAACTCCATCCAGCACCGAAGACTGCATAGTTCTGGAAAAGGGCCCAAAATCCAAAGCCTTTTTAGTCTTGCCAGGATTCATCTGAAGTCTGTTGCTTCCCACCTCCTCCAACTGCGCCCCCCCCCCCCAATTATTTGCCGCCTCGCAACGCCCCCGCCCAGCCTTTCTTTCCCAGGAGGACGCCGCGTGCTGCTACCGCCGCCGCCGCCGCTGCTCCTCGCGGAATATCCCGCCCCCGGGGCTGTTCCAACCCGTCGGTCTCGCAGTCTCAAGCAAGCTCCGGAGGAGCTCCGGCAAAAGCGGGAAGCCAACCGGTCCCGCATTCGCCTCTCGCGTCGGCCCGCCCCAGTCTGGCGGGACGAGGTTTCGCTCCGTCGTCACCTGACCTAACCTGGCGGTTTGCTGCCGGAGCTGCCCGGAAGGGAGAATTAAGGCTGAGCATAAGGCGCAGAAAGGCGAGGGAGGGGAAGGGGGAGGAGAGAGAGAGAGAGAGAGAGAAGGCGAGAGCCGCCCCTTGGCGTCTGGAACCTGCTGTGCAAGTCAAGGCGGGAGGCGGCGCTGCCTGCTTGTTCGTGCCTGGGCAGCGAGAACGATCCCGGCGCCGAGGAGGAAGGGAAGAGAGAACCCGAAAAGCAAATGCGGGCAACGGCATAATGGCAGCGCCTAGTCGAAGAGGCTGAAGGGGGAGACTCGAGGCAGCCGCCGCCGCCGCCACGCTGGGCTGGGCTGGGCCGCTCTCACCTGGCGCAGCGCTGAAAGGCAGGAAGTCGGAGCCCTTGGTGCGGGCAGGGTAAGGTGGACAGGTAACTGGGAGGCGGCTGATTTTACGGGAAGAAGCAGCCCTCCAGTCTCCCTGCCGAAGGAAGTCCAGGCCGGCTCCCTCTCCTCAGGCAGGAAACAGCTGATCCTGCCTTCGGGGCTTTTGCCCGAGGCCTCCGCCCGCTGAAGCAGCACCTGGTCGCTTTGCGGAGCGCGCAACCCAGGCGGAGGCCTCCCTGCGGGGATGAGCAGCCGGGCCCGGGATTGCGGATAGAGAGGGGAAGGGAAGGCGAAGGGAGGAGGGGGGGCGCCGTAGCCTTGCTGCAGAATCGGACCGCGGGGGGGGGCGGGTGGAGCTGGTGATGTGGGAGAGGCAGACGGCGCGGGGGGTGGGGTGGGGGGGAGAACTATCCCTACCGCCGGATTTGGGGGTTTTGGGGGGGGGGTGGAAAGAAAGGAAGCAGATGTGAATATAACAAAGAGTCTCGTGATGCCGTAAGAGGCTTCTGGCTGGGAGCAAGGGAGAGGATCTGAAAGCGGGCAAGGCTGCAGGTGTGGCAGAGAGGAGACTGCGGGGTGCAGCCGTTTGAGTCCTGGCCAGGTAAACGGAGGCAATACATCCACTTCTCCAGCTGGGATGCGGAGCTGTGGGTGTCACTTGGGCGTGTCTGTGTGGAAAGAACAAGGAAGAGGTGTGCAAGTTGCAGGGAGGGGGAGGGGGACTAGTATTTCAGTGACTACAGGTAGGGCATTGTTTTCAATGAAAGCAGGTGTAAGGGGAAAAAAAAGTCTCCTGCCAGGTTTATAATATGGGATTAGTGGAACTTTGGATTCCCTCTTTGCTTTCTTCCTCTCTAGTTCTTCTGTCACCTGCTCTGCCGCCACCCAGCATAATTTTCATTGAACTAATAACCCCCCCCCCTCTGCCCCTGCTTTGAGCCAATGCTTGCTGCTGCCTCAGTCTTCTTTCTAAACAAAGAAATCATGGTGCTCCAACCTAGGTTTTGGAATTGTAAATGTTAAAGGTGCTTCATCTTTCTCCTCTGTTCCCTATTTCCCCTCCCACTGATCTGCCAAAGATTTTCTGGAAGAAAGGCAGTTTAAGCTGGCTGGCAGTTTTGTGGTCACACCTTGGCTTGACTCTTGGTGTGGCTTTTTCCTCCACCCTTTTTCTCTTAAGGTGTGGATAGCTGCTGGCAGTGGCTTCATAATGGTGAAAGATCTGGGATGAATCCTGGCCTAGGTAGTTGAACTGGCATTTGGTGGCTGCCAACCAGGCAATCATCCTTGAGCATGTTCTTCTTTTGATCTAAGCTCCTTCCTGTCCTTCTGTTATTAACCTGTTATTAATAATTTGTTTCATTTACTCCATTCCACAGCTGTGCTCTCTTGCATTTTTCCCTATTCTCCTTATTAAACTCTTCTTCCCCTTTCCCCCTCCATCAGATGGATTATTGAGGCCTGCCTGTCTGTGTTTTCCTTTAAATCTTCCCCTCCTTTTCAGAAAATGTTCATAATAAGCACTCATGGCTGCTGAATTTGCCACCTCTGAGGTTTAGCGAGATGATTAAAGATACAGCCGCTGAAGGGGGGGGCAGGGAGGAGATAAAATAAGCATTGCAAGCTTTGATTACTGCCCTGACTTGTGTCTGCATTGTGGGACCAATAAGAGCCTGCTTAGCATGTTTATTCCCTTCCTTCTAGTAACAGATGCAAACATGGCTTTGCAGTTAGTTGCATATATTAGAAGAGCAAGCAGATTGAGAAAGAGAGATGCTGTGTTAGAGTAAAATTCAGACCTCCTTTTATTTCAAGTTGGATTTTTAGGAAGCATCTTGTATTTACAGTAACACATCCGGTATTTTCATAATCCTTTCAGGGATAGGTCAGGTTCTTATCTTTATATGTTAGATAGTGGCAGGACTAAAGTAGAATGAACAGACTTTTCCACCTTGAAGCTTTTCAGCTCTGTTGAATGACAGTCTCTAATAACTCCAGCTTGTGTTGTGTAAGTACCAATAAGGCCACTGAATATATAAGCTTGGGAAGATGACAGTTCTGATTCACACAATTGGAGGGTATTAAGTTCAATTTGTTTAATTTCTATATGGAATGCTAGAATAGTACCTTGTTAATATTACTTTATACAACAATGGCAGCCACATGAGTTGCTATTCATCTATTTTGTGTGGTAGAGCACACCTATGTCATGAGATCACAGTTTTGCACATTTTCCTATGAGAAGCTGCTGTGAAATTGGCAACATACAATGCTTGTGTTGTAGGATGGGGGTTATGGGAGTTATAATTCTAGTCTTTCTTCTTATGAATTTGCAAACAGTTTGAATCTGACTTGTTCTAGAGCTGAATCTCATAGAATACAATTCTAAATATATTTAATTGGGAGTAAGGCTCTTCAGTTTCGTGAGACTTAGACCTGCTTAAATGTTTCTAGGATTACAATCTTTCTTCATACTATGCTTACATTCTAAAATTGTATGTAGTTCTTGCATTCTGTGCTCAACTTCTTCAAATGAGTCTCTTCATAGGTTCTGGAGTTATAGGTTAATGGGTTTGCTTTTAGTAATTTGCTGCATTAAGTTTGTGCCACAGAGAATAAATTATTTCCATGGAAACACACTGGAATGATCACAGTTATTTTTTAAAAAATAATTGTTTGCAAAGGTGAGTAAAAACATAGTCAAAGGGATAGCCAAAATGGTCCTGGAACTGAATGGAAAAGTTACAACATACCATTTTCTTTTAATTTACAAAAAAGTCAATTGAGATGAGATAAGATAAAGAGGATAAATATTAAAAGTCTTGCAGAATATTTATGGTTTTGAAAGCTCATCCAGATTCATTCCTATTCTTTTCCTGTAATGCAAGGTCATTTGTCCAGCAGAATAGAGGAACTGTCCCAACATTTAAAGAAAATTATCAATGTGAATGGCTTTAAAAGGGGATCAGACAAATAATGGAGGAAAAAGCATAAATGCATACTGGTTTAATAGATATAGATTGCCTCTATTATCAGTTGCTAAGAAATGTTTGGAGAGGTGTTATTGTCCTCATGACTTGAGAAAGCTTGACAGATATCTGATTTGCAATCCCTGGGAATAAGATTCTAGACAAAGTGGATCTGGTTTAAATCTGGCTCCTCTTAAACTCCTAAACTTAGATTTTAAAAAAGAATTGTGCTTCATTTGGATGTTGACGTTATTTTCAGTTTCAATCTAATTTTGGAAATGTTGTGTTATTCAAATATGATTATTAAACACATTACCAAATTTGGGCTATCTGCTTACCAGATTGTTTCATGCCAATGAAACAAATATATTTAATAATACTTCTGTGGAAGTTGTTTTCTTTGGCTATTTTTGTGTTGTTTGGCTAATTTAAAAATATTTATTTTATTGCTGTTTTTAATTTTTAGGAAAGATGGTGCTTAGTTTTAAGCCATCAAATAAATATTACATAGAAAAAGAAATCCCTATGTAATTATATATTTTCTAGCAATCCATCTTCCACCGCAGTGGCTTTAGGCCTCATAAGATTGTTATGGGGAGAAATAAAATGGAACATTATATATTTTTCGAGCACCTGTATGTGCTGTACATTCAATAAATAATGAATAGAATAGAATAATTTTTTTTTATTGGCCAAGTGTGATTGGACACACAAGGAATTTGTCTTGGTGCATATGCTCTCAGTGTACATAAAAGAAAAGATATGTTCATCAAGAATCATAAGGTACAACACAGTGATAGTCATAGGGTACAAATAAGCAATCAGGAAACAATATCAATATAAATTGTAAGGATACAAGCAACAAAATTACAGTCATACAGTCATAAGTGGAAGGAGATGAGTGGTGGGAACGATGAGAAGATTAATAGTAGTGCAGACTTAGTAAATAGTTTGACAGTGTTGAGGGAATTATTTGTTTTGCAGAATGATGGCATTCGGGAAAAAACTGTTCTTGTGTCTAGTTGTTCTGGTGTGCAGTGCTCTATAGCGTCGTTTTGAGGGTAGGAGTTGAAACAGTTTATGTCCAGGATGTGAGGGGTCTGTAAATATTTTCACAGCCCTCTTTTTGACTCGTGCAGTATACAGGTCCTCAATGGAAGGCAGGTTGGTAGCAATTGTTTTTTCTGCAGTTCTAATTATGCTCTGAAGTCTGTGTCTGTCTTGTTGGGTTGCAGAACCAAACCAGACAGTTATAGAGGTGCAGATGACAGACTCCATAATTCCTCTGTAGAACTGTATCAGTAGCTCCTTGGGCAGTTTGAGCTTTCTGAGTTGGCGCAGAAAGAACATTCTTTGTTGTGCTTTTTTGATGACATTTTTTTGATGAGAATATTTGGAAATGCATAAAATGCTTTTTAAAATAGATACACCTAATTCTGAGTATTCTTAGCCTACACACAGGTGGTATTATTAAGATAATTAAATACTGCCTGATAGAAAGTTAGGAGAAAGGAGTTGTTTTTAAATTATTTAAGCTGTGTTGGGAGTGAATATATAAGTAAAATTGTTCATACAGAGATCTGTTATTGCTGCCAGTATTTCTATTTGATATGCTAATTTTCTGCCACTGCTGCTTCCTGGATATGTTAATTTAATGCCTATTATTTATAGAAAGAGAATGCAAAAGTGTTGTCACCTTTTCCTTTCAAAGGAGACCAACATGCAGAAATTTATTTCTGGTTGAATATGCTTGTGTTTTCTATGTTTTATGGTTATTGTCCTTTATTTCTGTAAATTGTACTAATTTATATTTCGTGTATGCTTTCCTGAAATTAATTTTTGAAATTAAAATTTACAATTTTTTAAAAAAACAAAAATATTTTCATTTCTTTCCTTGAATGACTTGCCCCAGAGAAGATTATGTAGTTTTGATGCATGTAGTACTACCGGTAATTCTCATGATTTTTACCTATCCAATCTTGAGACACAGGTTGGTGTGATAGAGAGTAAAAGAGTCAAGTCACTTTGTGAACTTTCCTGGCTGAGTTTATATTTGAACCTGGATCTCCTTAGTCCTGTCAAACAAACTAATTATTAAGCATTTTTAAAGAAAGACTAATACTTTAATGCTTCTTTATTATTTTGGAAACAGAGTAAAAAATTAGGATTGTTTTTCTTGGGAGTGTCATTCTGAAATTTAGCAGCATAAATTCAATAAAGCTTGAAGTATGACCAACAGTGTTCAGGGACGACATTTGATTGGCAGGTTGTGAGTTTCCCCACTACTGTACTACAGGTCAGTAGATGGAGTCAGATATAACAAGCCTGGATATTATAGAATTTTGAGAGTGGTATATATTTGAGAGTTGTTTAAATGATGAATTATATCTGGTGAGATTTAATTGCAGGTCTAATCTCAATTTTAAAAACTCTTTGAATGACTATTGGCTAATCACTGTCTCTTAGATCAATCTATCTTATAAGACAGTTGTTAAGAGAATATTTGGAGGCAGGTATGCTATGTACGCTGCCTTGAATTCCTGAAGTAAATATAAATTTAATGAATGAGTATTTTAAATCTTAATTAATTGGGATTGACCAAATAAATAAACATGAACAGCATAGACATTTTCCCTCCTCCAAGAGTAATGAGTTAAAAGCAAACCCTGAGTTATAACCATAGCCTTTTAAAAGAGGAATAAATCGGGATTATCAGTTTAAATGGGGATTAAGTAGTCACAATTTTTTTTGAAGGACCACTCTTGACTACAAGGCTGAATTTATACACTGTGCTAAACCATGTCAGTTACATTTGCACAGCATACTAGATATGTTTTGTTGTTTTGTACTTTAGCATGTTGTGTAACCTACAGTTTGTCTAAATGCCAGACAATTTAATTTGCTAACAAAATATAAATGTACCATTAAAGGAGAATATTTGTAGCTCAGGGTTGAAATAAAGGGTCTTTGGTGCTCTCTGAGCATGATTGTTTTTTTGCAGATGTTTCATTACCCAAAGTAGGTAACATCAGCACCAAAGACCCCTCAAAATTAAATTTATACCTTAGTATATATCTTCTTTATGTTCTGTCTCTGAATCTTGTACGAGATGCACTACTTTCTCTTCTCTCTTAAAGCCTCATTCATTGCTCTGCTGACGTACTTGACTGTTTTGTATTGGACTGAAAATTATATTCTATTAGGACATCAGAATAATCAACAGACAAACTGTCTTGTCTCTCTTTAATGTGTTTGAGAAATTAATTTCTCTATTGGTAATTTTTTCCCCGGCTTGGCTTCTGTTGAGCTTTCATTCATATCAACCATTGATTGTTATTGTAATGGGACATAGACACATACTGTATAGTGTCTATCTTCTGTAATATAAACATGATGGATTTTTAATCAGAAGTAATTGGACTTCTAGAAAGATTATTATTACAAACCTAACCAGATTTTCTCTTTTGCTCAGATAGGATGGTGAAAAGTTAAAATGCCAAACAGCAAAATGAGCACGACATCATGGTTCCTGGTGAGTGGGACAGGTATTCGCCATCGGCTTCCTCGGGAGATGATATTTGTTGGCAGGGAAGACTGTGAACTCATGCTCCAGGTAAATGCATTCTCTACATAAAGTGGCAGAGTTTTAATTCTCATCATGAGAGCAGGATTTCAGCTAACCATAATACTTACCATTATTCATATTCAGTTTTGAAGCAGGAAGGGATGATTGAAGTCAAGCCATAGGCATCTTTGTTATACAGGCAGGCTTCAAATTATGACAGACTGCTTAGCAATCGTTCAAAGATATGATGGACCCCATCCCCCCCCATTACAGCTGTGGGCTTCCACTCCCAGAATTCCCCAGCTCCAGCTATTGTCTGAACCATAGTTTCTCATGATCAACACAAGCACATAAAGCTTTGGGAGGTGATATTTCCCTCCTTTTTTTTTTTGGTAAAGTTGAAAAAAAACCTTGAAAATATTCACCTTAGATGAACCAGAATTTGGTTCAGATAACATATTATACTGCTTTAAATATAGTGCCTAAGCCATAATGTGATTAGTTTTATGACTTATACCAATATGTGAACTCACTAATGTGGCTCGTAAAACATGGTTTATTGAATAGTGTAATAGTGAATCCAGCATTTTAGCCTTTCAACAAACAGTGCTTAAAACAAGCCATGGTTTATTGTCATGGTAAATCAAAACAATTGAAACAATCTTAACTATATTTCTATGGGAGGAAAAGTGAGATATAAATTACAATATATAGTTTGAAATTAGTTTATTTTAATTCATCTTAAAAGGTTTACTCGCATTTTGTCTAATAATTGTAGTTTCTTTACTTGCAATAACAAACATAATGCTTCTTAAGTAGTCTTTAAGGATGTGCCAAATGAATTGGGGATTATGTGAGTTAGATGCTTGCTGGGGTTTGTCCTTGGGCCGGATCTTAAGGCTTGGCATCAATTTCTTCTTAACAGCTTTTGAGAATATGGAGCAATAGTTGAGTTGGTGTAAACCAGTGTTTCCCAATCCTATTAACTTGTATGGACTGGGGAATTCTGGAAATTGGAAGTCCATACATCTAATGTTGCCAAGATTGGGAAAGACTGGTTTAAACAAAGATTGTAAGCTAAACAGTTTGGCTGAACAGAATACTTAATTACCGGTATATATCTACTTATAGAACAACTAACAACTGTTTTCTTTTAAATGTGATTTACTCCTAATCTTTCTATAAGCTTTCTGACTTATTTCACAATTTGAAAATATTCAACATACTCATTATGATTAAGGAAGATGAAATTATTATATACTGAAAAATGGGAACTTTGTTAAGGCTTTATGTTTGAACTAGTTGTGGACAAAACTCAGTTGCTGTGGGGGTGGTTTTTGGCCAGGAATTCACTTCTACGTCTGCTCTGAATTCTGTGTTTAGATTTGGAAATGCTCCTGGACTTGTAGAGTTGACATATGCTTGATCTGTGCTTCAGACATTCCAACTTGCACTAAATAGCCAACACTGAAGGAAAAGGTTTATGGAGGAAATAGAACAACTCCACAAATGGATAATTGGGCTGCTATTATAAATATTTGTTCCCCTGAATGACATGGAACTTTGATCTGAATTCTTTTGCATGGGGTAGCAAAGCATTAGGCCTATGTTAATTAAAGTAGCAGAAATATGTGATGGGACATACTCATATACTTTAGGAGGTAGAGTGGACAATTATATCAGCTTAATGTTGAGCGTTTTAAGAAAACAACTTTGCATCTTTTCCTTTTATTCTGTGTTGTGCTTATGTAGCACTTTAACAGGCAACTTGTAAATCTTCTAGATTTCTAAGTAATCTACCTTTCAATGACTTTTGCTGCGTCAGCCAGCTCCCCCTACCCATTTCCTACGTTGTTTTGGAGGTGGAATGAGAATGAAGCAAATTTTCCTGCTAAGTACTGTAGCCCAAATCATGATGGGCAGCTGGAGGAGTTCTAGAAGCATTACGATTTCTTAGAGATCAGTTTCTCATCCTTGAGAGTAGATGGAAGGCAGCATTAATTAGGTTTTCCACAGATTCTTAGAGGTCCTGCGACTCATTCCAATCTTCCGTTTCTTTTCTTTGCATCCGTGTAATATGTGACTGCCTTGTTTTGAGAAGAGCAAACTTTGCCTCTAATTCAGAAAAATGCTCCATGTCCCACACTAATACTGATGAGGTAATCAATTTCTTTTAAAAAGAACACCATTCTCCTGAATAAATCTAATTAGAAAGTGATGGAATTCAATATGCAGATGAATACAGAGCTATTGAGTAACACCTCTTATTTCGAAGTTACTGATACTTTAAAAATATATGTACTTCCCTATGGAGCACGCTCCTTATAGACATTAAAATAACCTCTGCGGCCTTTTGTTTTTCTGCTAAACCAGCTGACAAAGCATTACTTCTCACCCTACTTTAGTGATAAAGCAACAAAAAAAGTGATAGTAATTGAAAGCCTTGCTGCTGTCCTCCTAGTAAAATTCTCCCCGTCTGATATTCTAATTAAAGATTAGGAACAGAGGTTAGGAAAGACTGAATGTAGCTGAATAGAGAACTTGAAAACACCTGGAGAGAAGTGACATTGGCTATTCTCCTGAACGTCCTCCTTGAGTAATTTGTATCTCAGCAGCTTCTAAGATGCTGGTTTCTCTTGCTGGGTTTATACTATGAATGTTTCCCCTCCCCTTTCCTAATGCAGGGAGCAAAACTAATGGTACAAAAATGCTCCATTGACAAATTTGAAACCAGTTTTTCAGCTTCTATCCCTAAAAGCAACTGGATTGGCCCATAACATTTTTCTTGTGAGGTAAAGGATAAATCCTGTTGGACTACGGTAACTTCACTTTGCTGAATAACAGGATAGGTAGGACTGTGGCATCTGAGGGTTGGATCTCTACATATTAGTGGTGCAGTGTTCTGATTTTAGCCATAGGAGGGTGCTGGGTACCTGAAGGACCCCTTTTTCCATTCAGAATCAATCTGCCCAAGTCGTGTCCTGAGAGGTCCTGTTTGCAATCCTGCATTTTGGTTTCTATGGGGTTTGGGCTCAGAAACATTTTTCAGTGAAGGTGTTCTTTAAAATAGCCTCCTTTAGGAAACAATCTAACTTTTTCTCTTTAGCTCTCCAAAAATTGATTAAAAATGTATTTTTCTGAAGGAAGTTTGGAAAAATAATTGGGGTGTTTTCTCTTTTTGCCTTCAGTATGTTATTATGCTGATGCATTTTTACTGGGAAAGTTTTAATGTTCCTTTGTAATTTTCTGTGGATGTTTTAGCTTGTTATAAGCAACTGGGAGTTCTTGAAGATTACATAAGTCTGCACAATGAATAAAAGAATAAAACTTTTAAGATTCCCTGCGCATTTTCTTGGGAAAACAAGATCGAACTAGTCTCTTCAGATGTCATTAACAAAATTCCTTTCATCCCTTTAGTTTTCTTTTTATTGCTGTGCAGTGCAGTACTCCTTCTATTTGTAGTAGGGAATGTCTCAGGTATTTCTAGAACTTTGAACTGGTTGTAAAGAAATAGCTGGTATAAATGCTTGCTTTCTGCAATTTAGAAGCAATAAATTCATGCATTCAGAATTTAGAAAAGAGGAATATACATAAACATGTATTCTGAAGTCTGATTTTTTCCCAAAAAGATGGGATCTGCTTTATAATGTTGTATTGGTCTGCCTTATAGAGAGCATCACTTGTGAAGTTCTCATAGCCCAGGAAATCATACCGGTAACACTGTTTACATTATGCCCCAATCACAAAGAAAATAGAAACACATTACTGTGTGGCTTTAAAAGTACCCTGAGTCATGTTGAGTCCCACAACATGCAAGATATCCATTTTAATTTAACCATATGCAGATTCAACTGAGGTATGTTTGGGCTGAATGGTATTGTTTAGTAGGTGGTGTGTTGGTGGTAGGGAGACTGACATAGCTGAATGCTCTCTGTGGACAAGAAGGAAGGGGGGGGGGGGTGATGGCCTTTGGAACTCCCTTTCCATACCAGATTTGTGAAATGATCCAGACAATTAACATCATTTTACATGGTAGTAGGTAGCTCCTAGGCAAGCAAAGGAAACATGATCAGCAAGGTTAAGATCTGATTAAGTAAATGCCAGGATGGGCAGTATTGTAAGATATTTTACTTTTATGGAGGGGGTACTACTGAGTAATATTGTCCTAATCTGTTAGGTACTATGCCTGTTAAACAGGTACATTTCCTTTTGTGTTAATATCTCTCTTGATATATCATTGGAGCTATTAAAACAATCTCTGTCTTATAACTTCCTAATTTAATGTTGTTGGTCTTCCCAGTCTCGCAGTGTGGATAAGCAGCATGCCGTCATCAATTACGACAAGGAAAAAGATGAGCACTGGGTGAAGGATCTTGGAAGCTTAAATGGGGTGAGTGATAACCCTGAGTACCAAAGGGTGCATATCCAGGTTTCATTTTTGTAGGTGGACTTTTCAATTCCAGTTTGCAGAAATGAAATGAAACACCTGGAATTGGAATTAATAGGATAAGCTCTAAAAGAAAATATTTAAATGTTTTGATAAATCTTGTGAAATCTCAGGATTTATGTGGCCGCTCCTTTATTGAGTTGATGCTTAGTTAGTTTTGCCACAAGTTCAGATTAGCTGTTCATAGACTGTTCTAAATTATAGTATGACTTGCTTGATTTTTACTTAGTATGCTGTGTGAAAGCATTCAGTATTTAATAAACATTTATTCATATGTGTGTGTGTGTGTGTGTGTTTGTTATCAATGCTATCCAAATAACTCAATCTTCTGTACTTTCAGTAGATTAATATAAATTTGTACTCACCTGGAAGGCTTATTCTGATTTAAGACAAGATAGTAATCTAAGTTTCTTTTTTTGGCCATCCTTATTCCTTGCCTACTGGCTGAGCTGCAATTACTTGTTTTTTAAACCAATGTTAGATGTTACAGCTTGTTCCTAAGAATGTTAAGCCATCGCCCAGTGTTAACCCTTCAAGGTAGACATGATCAGGAAACAGGAATTATTAGAAGTGTTAAAATGCACTTTAATGCAGTTCGAGTATTTTTACAGAATCTGAAAGCCCCCCTCTCCTTTAATGTACCAGCTTACACAATCAAATCAAAATTTTTTGCATTTCTTTTTAACACTTTCTAATTTCTCAAGACTCAGATGTCTTTTCCTGTAATAGCTTGGCATTCACCTCCTCCTTTTTTGAGTCAAACTCACATTTTTATACCTAGCTTGTTTGTGACTTAGCATGATTCTTAAGTCCATTGATTGTGGCTCAGCATTATGTACAAACCAGGCGAATTTGGAGAGTTTTATTACAGCATAGCTGGAAGATAACAGGTTGGGAATGCTTGTTATAGCAGGTAAATAATATCAGTGATGTATTGGATGATTTCCAATAATGAATAAGAGTGATTTTACTAAAAATTACAAAACTAGAAAATCTGAGTTTTGACCAAATGAGGGTGTCTACCAGGAGAAATGTGCTGTTTTAGGAAAAATCACACATTGTTCAGATAACATAAGCAATAGGAGATACTACTATTAATAGGAAGCTGACACAGAATTGCTTACATGAGTTTGTTACTCCTTGTTAAAGAATGTGGCTGTTCAGTCTGGAGTATTGAATCTGGAGCTGGGGAAGAGATATTTTGTGGATTTGTGTACTTGAAATACAAGTATTGAATTTAGAGTAGGGTATGAAACAAATGACTCATATGAAATGTATTTAAATATTACCTTTGTCCTTGTTCAAATTGTTTGCTGTTTAGGATAAATTTCAGAGTGGCAATAAGAGCAACACTAAAACTTGATTTTTTAAAAGAGTTAATTTTTACAGCTTTATTTTTGTACAAAACGAATAACATAAAATCATTATTCAGATATTTCAATAATCATTTATCTGCCTCCTTTATTGCATGTTCATTAGTTGATAGCTACAAGAGGATTATCGTTGGAATTATTCCCTTTTTTCATGAGGCAGCTAGCAGCCAAGAATAACATGCAGAACAGATGAAAATAACACCATAATGGGGGAGGCCTCTATTAAGCCCAATGTAAAAAACTTTAGAGTGAGCAAGAGCCTCAGAGCTGAAAGTACGGTTGCACCAAGCTTTTCAGGTTTTTTTCCTACCCTTTTCTCCCCTCCACTTTGGAGAAGTTTTAAAGGTTTTCTTGTTTTCTCGGATTACATTAACACTTTTTAAGGGCATCCACTACACATTTTTTCCTTGCCCCCAAATTATGGGAAAATATAATCTGAGGCCAATGGAAAGGAATAGGGGAGTCAGGGCCTGTAGGTTTTTTATCTCTGAAACTCTCACTACATTGTTCAACATTGAGAACAAGAATGAGGTGACATTGAGGGTGACACCACCTCATGGCATTGAGGATTCCCAGGATTCCCTTGCATGAAGTACTGCTGAAGAAATGCACTAATCATCTGAAGGTGATCTGCCTCCTGGATCAGATCCCATTTGCTTCTGAAGCAACTGTGTGATGACTTCCTGGATTAAATGACCTTGCCTTTGTCCAGCAGGCATTTCCTTGATACGTTTGATAATCTTAGGACCTGCATTTGAGAACTTCAGGCTACTTGTGGGGAATCTTGTTCCCATTGAAACAAGTTGATGGACTGCATGAGTCACTTAGTTTGGTGCATTGTACATAAAAAGGGAAAAGGTCATGTTTCAAGATAAAGAAGTGTCAATTGTATGAGGAGAATTTTAACAACTTGTATATTTGTATTAAAATAATAACTCCTCTCGCACCACCACCCTCCAAATGAAGAAGAAGCTGAATGAAGTGAGACCAGTTATAAATCCAGAATCACAATAGTTTGGAAGCAATGAGTGCAGGGAAAGACCATTTTCTCTGTCTGCTTCTGCAAATGAGATATTCTTAGAGCAGCTTCTGATGTTAAATAGGTTTCTAAGATAGATATCCAATTAGAGCTTTAACATTTTGAACCAAGCTTATTAAGCAATTAATGATCTGTGCAGATCATTCACCATAGGTATAATCTGGTCATATTTCCATGTCCTGATTAGCAGGGTAGTTCTTGCTTCTGGCCAGTCTTTGGGGTAAGTCCTCATAGAGTCCATTGTAGTACCTCTAGTTGACCCAAGTAGATCCAAGCAATTTGAGGAATGAATGACATCTTTTGTGAGAAGAGCACAACTTAGTAGTCAAAACCATGCTGTTTGCATAGAAAAAAATTAGGTTAATTTCTGACATTTGCAAGCTGGAAGAATCATTGTAAAATGCTAATTAGACCAGAGTTATGATTCAATATATTTGTGCATGACAAGACTGTTGCAGGCTTATTAGGCATACAAGAGCAAAGGCCTTGAGTATATCCCCAGTATCTAATTTGGGAAAGCAAGATCCTTGTTACCCTTTTCATTTGGAGATCATGCCTTTATTGATATTCTTGGCTATCTCAGTGGCTTTTAGGAATTTTAATCAGCCTTTCCTATCTTAACATTTTCCCTATATGCTGACTTTAGTTCTAAAGTTCTTTTAGATTGCAAATTATGACTGTTGAAAGCCAACGTATTTGCAAACTTCTCAGATTGATGAATACTGCTACAGGAGATCACATTTTTCTTGTGCACCTGGCATAACCTGAAGTAGATAGCACTGCTGTGCAATGTTTGTGCCTGCTTGAGAATTACACTTCAGAAAGTAAAGTAATCTTATCCTGACTTTTATAGTTTTCTTGTTGGTGCCAAAGAAATTTATTCTAATCCTCTTGGTTTGTAGGTGTAGGCATTTGTTATTTCAAGGAGATCATTAAGAGAGTAAGAATTCATCATCCAAAGTAGAAGTCAAGATGAAGTGGGACCATAAGGAATTCATGAAAAGAATATCCACCTCCTATCTATCGTCCAGAGATATCTCATCTTATAGGACTAAACAATGCATTGGATTTGAAGGGAAAAACTTGTGTCAACCATGGAAGCTCACAAAATTGACAGAAATTCCTAAATATCTGTATTGTTTGCTGGGATTGCATACCTGCCCTCTGCAGCTGCAACAGCAGTACAGTCCAGGAAAATATATAATTGGTTTTAAAAATTGCCATAAGTTCTACATGTCTCACATGAGTTTAAAAATATGTTTCTGCTTTTGAATCTGAAGCATTGCATTATCTTACTGCACTGCATATTTAGAGCTAGATCTGATTATTTTGCATATTAGTATTGGCTATAATCTCCTGATCAGGGAGATTTTAGTTTATGACAGAATTGGGTTGGGGAGGGGTACTTTAGATATTTACAGAGGGGAATATTGAAAGCAGATGGTGAATCTGCAGCTGGCAGTGGTGGTGCTCCTTAGAAGCTTTGTAGCTGCCATCTCTTCAGTCTCCCATCATAAAGAGAGAAAAAGGGAGAGAACTTTCGGCCCCTGAGTTACAAGTGCCAGCAGCTTCAGGCACCATGGTCAGTGGTACGTATGGTTTAGTATAACCTTGAAAGTCTCAATTGTATCCCA
Source organism: Pituophis catenifer annectens (assembly GCF_029215685.1). Taxonomy (NCBI): domain Eukaryota; kingdom Metazoa; phylum Chordata; class Lepidosauria; order Squamata; family Colubridae; genus Pituophis; species Pituophis catenifer. The sequence goes on along the minus strand of NW_027256881.1, from coordinate 316,911,589 downwards.
AACATATTGTGTTCCTTATCCTTTCCTTTATTTAAGAGGATACTATGCCATTGCATTGAACAGTCATGAGGAACAGGATAAATTTCAATATGTCTTCAGTGTGGGGAAGAAAGTGACGGCCAGATGTTCCAAGAGTGCTGCTATTGTTGGTACAGAATGTGCAGCTCTGACAAAAAGATGGACTTAGAGATAGGCAATGAGCATCTATTTGCTCTGAAAACCACCCAAGTTTAGTGAGAAAGAGGCAGTTTCATCTTGGTCTTAATGTTCCAGTTTCTTTTTGAAGTCTGTTTCTACAAAGGAAGAACAGAAAAAAATCTACAAAGAAGCAGAGCATTGCCCCAACTCTTATATCTCCCAAGTTGAAAGTAGGAGCAGGAAAAAGATTTCCCTGAGACTCAGTTCTAGCCCATTATTTGAACAGTAAATTGAACATAATCAGGGTTAGTGAAATATAGTATAGAAAAAAGTAGAGATGCTATTGTGGACATGACTAACTCCCAGCTTGGAATGACAAAAAAATTCCCCAGGGACAGAGGAAGGCAGGTGAAATAGATTGTATGAGCCTGTTTGGTGGCTGCATCTTTTAGTTCAAAGGAGAGGAGGAATACTGTATCTGCACTAGGTGTTTGTTGATAGTTGATGTCTCTTGACTGCAATCATGGTGAGATAGTTAAGAGTTCTTTGGAGAGAGCCTTTTGCTTGACATTTCTCTTCCCCACCCACACTTTTAAAACAGGGTAAAATGAAGTTAAGTCTGCACCACCTCTGAAGGCCTCGCTTCAGATAATTTCCTGGGCCTGGGTGCTGCCCAAGGCCCATCTGTAAAACATTGACCGTGTCCAACATTTTCTAGTTTTGTGTATTCTGGTGCAAATAAAACTGTTTTTCTTGCCATGACTCGCCTCTGTTTCCAATCACGTTAAACTAATATCAGCCAAAAAAAAAAATCATGTTCTCTGCATTTGTCTTCCTGGACCCTAGGGTAGTTTTTACTTAAAAGTTTGGATCTCACTTAGAATCTGGCATCTGAAAACATTTTGCAAAGCAATCCCATTTACTGAAGAGCAACAGTTATCTGTTATAGTTGGCTTATCAAATTGCAGAGTATTTCTTGTTCTAGCTATCAAAGAAGGATAAAGCCATTGATGCACATTGGCAGTCAGTATACATACAATAGAACAGATTGCAAATTCTTCAGCTGGATGGTTTTTCCAAATGCTTCCCCCATCTCTTGCAGTCCTCTCAGATTGTCTTGACACATTTTGCAACACTGAGGATGCCTCTCAGTGAATCTTACATCATTGATAAATGTTTGGGTGCAGCACCCTGGTGCCAAAAATAAAGTATATTTCTTAGTAAAGTATTGTGAACTGTTTCAATTGTTATTATTTATTTATTTATTTATTTATTTATTTATTTATTTATTTATTTATTTTGTCGCATTTCTATGTCGCCCAACTCCCAAGGGACTCTGGGCGGCTTACAACAAGAATAAAACAATGTGAACAATCCCATAAAAAATATTAAAAAGAAAAACATTAAAACATTAGAAAAACGTTAGAACACATGCTGTTTTAACACTACTGAGATGGGCAGTATTTTAGAGCTCAGGACTATATGTTTATCTTTGACAGTAATAAAGTTTAAAGTTAAGATGGAGGTATGATGAGGGGTACAGTAGATGGGAAGTGATACAGAGTGGTCATAGCTATGTTGCACTCAAGGTAAGGCTTCGTCAGATTTTTGTTTTTTGTTTTTTAAAAAATCCTGTTAGGTAGGACTTACTTATTTATAACTTTTTATGCCACCCATCTCACAAACCAAAGCGACTCTGGGCAGCTTTTTATTTTCTGAACAACATTAAATCTTTTTAAAGTAGTGTTCACTACTTGTTTTTAATATGTTTCCTGTCTGAAAGTGGAAAGAAACCATGTCATCAGTTTTCAGCAATTGTGGACAGAGAGGGAGTCAATCACAAAAAACACATGTAGCCTGGAGTGTCATGTTCCCTGACTTGACAGAGAAATCTTTAGTATAGTGCAATTCTGCATGAAGACAGTACTCTATATTTATCATACTTAAGTCTCTCTGGCTTTGAGATGTACCATGACATGCAGTATCTACTTCTTGCAATTGTTTTGGAATAAATTTAAGCACTTTCAGTATTTCTGTTATCTAGTGGTTAAGGAAGAGATGCTTGGTCCAAATTCCTTTTCAGCCATGGATTAAGACAAGTGACTGTTCCTTTCTGGGCCCTCTTTCCTGTCTTCATTATGTGGATAATCCTAACCAGCCTGTTATAAATTTGTATCTGTTATAAAGATTACTGACATTGTATGTTTTTAAATGCTTTTAAAAGTATAGGTTAAGTTTGTGAAGTTGGTTCCTTTGAAGTTTTAGAAGGCTTGCTGTTTAGCCAGAAAATGCAATAAGGGAGCTTTTATGGTTTGGAAAAATAAACTTGTGGTATTGCCTCAGTTGCTCTGTCAAATGGTTTGTGTGGCTGACAAAAAGCGATTGCTTGTTTTTTTGTTTTTTTTGAAATGCAGTTGATAGTGTCTTTTGCTGAAGCTGTTTTCAGTAACAGGAGAAAGGGGCCGATCGACCAAGAACCAAATGAATTGTATGTGGGAAGGAAAGAGGTACCAGTTGATCGGCAAAGGATAGACAGATATTTTGTAAAGCTAAAGACAGCTTCCTCTCTAAACTTACCCACACTGACTTCCTCCTCCTCCTCACATGTCACTTGAATGATATTTTTTGTGTTTCTTTTCCATAGACTTTTGTGAACGACATACGAATCCCTGACCAGAAGTACATCACACTAAAACTGAATGACGTGATTCGTTTCGGCTATGATATCCTTTTGGATGTGTCATAGAAGCACAAGTGCACATATCGTCAAGGTTCAGGATTTATTATTTTAAGAAAAACACTGTCTTATTTTTTTTATAAAATTGAAATTTGGATTATATGAATTATATTCCACTTGGAACATCACCAGCATGAACTCAAGAAAATATATGCTCTTTTGTTGCTGTCATTCTGAGAGTTAGTCTGGTATCAAATTAGAACTGGGGAGATTCAGGCTTATATCCCACTCAGCCATGAACTGTAGTTTTGATCTTGGGTTATTTCTCAGCCTAAAAAATATTGTTGGGAGGATGGGACCCTGGATTTCCCTTTGGCAGATTTGAATAGTCCCATTCAATGGCAGCGTTCATACTTCATGCAAAGTTATCTATGGTTTGTTTGCTGTTAGCATATAGGTAGTCCTCACAACTATGGTAATTGGATCAGCATTTATGTCACTAAGTGATGCAATTGTAATGTGTGATGTCATGTACCAGGTTGCCGTAGTTAAACAAGGATTGCAAGGATTATTAAGCAAGAAACCTCAGGTGACCATGGCTTCAGACTTCCTGATAATTTCCCTATTGACTTTGCTTGTGGGAAGCCAGTAGAGAAGATTGCAAATCATGATTATGTGGCTGCAGGGGTGCTTCAATGGCTGAAATTTCAAGGACCATTCGTAAGTACTACTTATTTGAATGGTCGCTGAACAAGTGGTTTTTAATGAGATCCACCTGTATTATGTAAATCGAACTCTTAACAAAAAAAGCAGCTTATTAATAATATTTGTTTCACTGAGCCTTCAACAAAGAAGTTGAAGATCTTTGGTCTCTTACATGGAGGAGGGGGCTTGGCAAAACTGAAAATGGGTTCAATTTTGAGCTTGATGAAACAGCTGCTTCTTATTAGCTTTAGTGTAAGAATTTTCCTGTTGAAAGATTTTGATGGATCTTCTCTTGGCAGTAACAATATTCTGTTTTTGTATGTATATTTATATCTTCTAGATAAGAATTGCAATCTATAACATTTTACTTGCCATTAGTTATGAAATGAAGATATGTCCACACTTAACTCTTTTTGGAAAGATTTGCAAACTGTATCTTGGTAATAAATCAATCTAGTCAATGCTGGTTCTGATGGAACAAATAGTCTCACGTGGATAAAAAATGCAGAGTGTTTGTAAGTGCGAGCTTTATGAGGTTGAGATCTTTACCCTTCTACTTTTTGGTTTATTTCCGAAATGTGTCTTCAAAATATAATACATACATTTTCCCACCTGAGAGTTACTGGGAGATCACAGTTTATAAGTTTATAAGCAGAGGAATATATTGCTAATTGCTGCTACTCTTAAGATGCAAGTTGGTGTGGACAACAATAAGTGGGCCAATTTACTCCACTGCTGGCATTTGAAGAGTATTTGAAAATATTTTTATGTGATTACTCTTGGTTATGTTATGCAAATTTATTACTTTCCCACACCATTTTCTGAAATAAAATTCGTCCTGTATCCTTCTTTATATTTCTTTGCTTCCAGGTTTAAGATACTTCGGAGTGTAGGAGACTAATCCATCTCTTTTTATGTTGGTATTGAGAAGAGATTTGGGGTGTACAGAATATGGCTTACTCGGTCACAGAACAGCTTGATCCCAGGTTAAGTAGCTTGACACTTGCAATTTCATTCTCATCACAGCTTTCCCATCAGTCTTCTCTCAATGAGCAACCTGGATGCAAAACTCAGGTCAGGGCTTAAATTCCTCTTCCCCACTAATCAACAACTTCCAGAATTATGCCTGTGATCTACACCATTTTTCAATTCTGAGTTTTTCTCCTCTTGCTTCGTTGAGTTTAGCATTGTGTTTTAGGGTGCAAGCCCAGGCACCACTGTCGTATATTCTTTTCTTGGCAAGGAACCCTTTTGCCCCCAAGACTAGATTAAGGCACGGTTGACATTTTGGCAGCTCTTGGCAGCAGACATAGGACTGTCTGAAATTATATGTGTGTGTATGTGCTTGTGTGTGCATGTGTTCTAGATAAAGAAGGGAGGAGAGAAAACAGGAGAGTTTTGCTGAAATAGAATCATTAAAAACAAAGTGATATGCTTCCACAATTCAGCTCAATTTATTCCTCCCTTTTCTACTGAACTATCAGCATAAAGAAACAAAAAAGAGAAAACCACTCCCCTACCAAGTTCCCTTTTCCCTTGGCTCTTTATAGATTACTCCATTTTTACATTCCCTGAATCAGCAGAGTTCCCATGCACACATCTGTCCACTGTAGCCAACAAGCAGATTTCTCCTACGGTGCCAAAATATGGCTTGTCCTTGTTTTGTTACTGCTTTCTTTAAAGTAACATTAACAATCTTGTCTTGCTTTTTCTGGCATTCTTAATTTCCTCCTGTTCCCCACCCTTTTGGGAAAATGCAGCCCAACTGTGTTCTGGAACTGTGACAAGAGCCTGTGCAAATCTTACTGTTGTCATTTTTCATTACAATTACTTTTTTTTTTTCCTGTGGGGATGTCCCACATGTTGAGTGTTTCTGGTTAGGAATAAAAAGCTTGGCTAGTGTGCAATTCATACCAGGTTTTCAAGATTGCAAATGGATTCAAATGAGGTATTGCTTGTGGCAGTTTGCTATTTTTGTTGGAGGACAAGCAAGTTGTGGCATCTGTTGTCCCTTGATTAGCAGTTTGATTTGCGCGATGCTGCTGGCTAAGTAGCGATCGCTTCCTTTCCCACCACTCCATGTGCATTCTGATCAAAGTTTGCTGGAAGAGGATGATCATGTCAGATAGAAGCATATTGGAGATGCAATAGTGGCATTCCTTTGCTTGAACATAACTATGGCAGTTAATTCAAGTTCCATTGATAGAGGTAAGTTGAATAGTCAAGCTTCAAGATTTCATAAGGAGCAGCTTTATTTGAATAACAGTTTCAGTTAAGTCAGTTAACTGAACCTGGTTTTGTCAGTTGCTTGAATGAGATTTCCAGGTCTCCAAATGCATTCCCTCAAGCTTTTGAATAGAAGAACAGAACAGAACAGAACAGAACAGAACAGAATATTTGTCACTTGAAATGTACACTAATCAGCCTACATTAAAATGAAACTTCGTTGCATTCAGATCTCAAAAGAGAACCATTATGCATATACACACATATACACACATATATGGCACAGAGAAACATCACAGTCTATGTCCCAAAGGTGCTTTTTTCCAGAGGCAACTGGACTTTCTGGTTTTTCTTTGAAGATGTTTCGCTTCTCATCCAAGAAGCTTCTTCAGCTCTGACTGGATGGGGGGGAAGTCAGAGCTGAAGAAGCTTCTTGGATGAGAAGTGAAACATCTTCAAAGAAAAATAAAAAAATCCAGTTGCCTCTTGAAAAAAGCACTTTTAGGACAACCATGACCTGGATGACTGAGAATCTCCACAGACAATCACAGTCTATGATGTTTCTGTGAGAGCTTCCAGAAAATGCCCAAGAATTGTTGAATTCTGAGCTTTTTGCTACTTAGATTTTCTTTTTAACTAAGAGCTGTTGCAATGTATATTAGAATATTTGTCCATTCTTTCTTTGGACAAACTGGAATTTGCCCTTGGTAGTGCCACTGCAAGCATCTGCCTCCTTTCCTTCAGATGCTGCAGTGCCTCTGTGGAGATAGAACCTCATTAACCAAAGACTGATTTTTATAGGGAAGGTCCGCCATCCTAGAAAGAAACACTTTGGTTTTTGAACGCTGCAGAGCAGAAGACGGAGCTCTTGCCAGGATCTGTCATCGAGCAGAGATTGAATAAGGAGATGCGCTCTGTGCAGTGCAGACACAGAACTTAGCAGCATTGGCTCCCCAGCTGTGCAGCAAAGACAAGATGACACTCTTGAAGAATTAAGCCACTATTTTGGGCAGCATCCAACACTCTCCCTGCTTGTTAGAACAGGCAGGCACCTCGGTGCATTAATATTTCTTTTCTGCTGGGAAATCGTGAGCAATGAAGGAAAGAATAAAGCTGCACCTGATTTAACCTGTGAAAGGAATGACAAATGCCTGTGATAGGCACAAGAAATCTCAGAAACATCTCCATTGTTTAGCAGGAATAATTCCATCTGTGAACTAAGTCAAGGCAAAGATCAAATTTCTAAAAGCCATTGTATTTATTAATCAAATTTATACATTGCCCATCTCAATATCTGATTGACTCAGGGCAGTTTTAATTTAATTTTAATCGGCATCTCTTTTCCCAAGAAACTGTTGCTTTACAGCTGGGCTGGCTTGAGCTAAATTTTAAATTGGTTTTAAATTGGGTTGTTTTAATTCACGGCCAGAATATCTAATTATTTTAATACTGTTTTTTAAATTTTGTATGCTTTGTTTTTACTTAGGCTGTGCACCGCCCTGAGTCCTATTTGGAGAAGGGCGGTATAGAAATTTAAACAAATAAATAAATAAATAAATAAATACAGCAGCCTAGAGAAATGGATATTCTTTGAGTGGAATGGTGAAGAGGGGATTCAGTTTTAATTTAGACAAAAAATATTTATGGCCCAATTAATAAAAGTTTGGGAATTGCCATGTGATGATGATGGTGTTGGTCAGGGACTGCATATTGCAGCTGGAGTTTTCCTGTTGATAATAATAATAATAATAATAATTTTATTTCTATACCGCCCTTCTCCCGAAGGACTCAGGGCGGTGTACAGCCTATTTAAAAACACAAAAACACGACAACAATTTAAAATTTAAAATCATTAAATAATTAGGCTCCAATTAAAATCCCAGAAATTTAAAATACCCCAATTTAAAACGTTATGTTAATAGCCCTGCCTGGCGGAACAACAGGGTCTTCAGAGCGCAGCGAAACACCCGGAGGTCGGAAATCTTTCGTATTTCGGGGGGCAGTTCATTCCACAGGGATGGGGCTCCCACAGAGAAGGCCCTCCCCCTGGGTGTCGCCAGCCGACATAACTTGGCTGATGGCACCCGGAGGAGACCCTCTCTGTGGGAGCGGACTGGTCGGTGGGAGGCTATTGGTGGCAGAAGTCGGTCTCGAAGGTACCCGGGTCCTATGCCATGGAGCGCTTTAAAGGTGGTAACCAACACCTTGAATCGCACCCGGAAGACCACTGGGAGCCAGTGCAGCTCGCGATGTGCCACCTTATCAGTCATCGTTGGAATTAGATAGGTGTGTTACTTCCTGCTGTTCTATTATACTATTTATTTCTGATAGTCAGTGGGACATACACTAGTATGTTGGCAACCTTTCTGGGATGTGTAAGTTGTCCCTTTTTGCTAATCGCTATTGTTAAAAATGACCCCTTCATAATGAACAATTCTCCATAAGAGCCCATTAATGAACCATATTGCAAATATATGCCCAAATTGATGCAGTCATTGAGGGATTCCTGAGTTCCTTCTGTCAGTTAGTATGTAATGTAGTATGATGAATAGTTGTAAGAAAAAGTAGGGGAAACAAGGAAAGGAGTGATATCATCCATTTCATGTGGTGTTGATTCCTGTTGGAGCATCTCATAGCTTGGGCTTCCCTACAGAGAAGATTTTAGATTCAGTCAATCTTTAGAAAAGTCATGATTGTTCCTCTATTATTATTAGAATTAATATTTTCATTCTAAACAAAGAAAAGTGCTTATAAGAAACAACAAAAATGACCTTAAATAGAGGCTTCTTACAAGATAGAATAGAATAGAAACCATGAAATAGCTGTAAAAAGTGTGTGTGTGTGTGTGTGTGTGTGTGTGTGTGTGTGTGTATGTTTTGTGTTTGTCATATTGTGTTATAATAAAAATTTTAAGAATAGAATAGAATAGAACAGAACAGAATAGAATTTTTTATTGGTCAACTGTGATTGGACACACAAGGAACTTGTCTTGGTGCATATGCTCTCAGTGTACATGAAAGAAAAGATACGTTCATCAAGAATCATAAGGTACAACATGTCATAGAGTACAAATAAGCAATCAGGAAACAATATCAATATAAATCGTAAGGATCAAAGCAAAGTTACGGTCATACAGTCATAAGTGGAAGGAGATGAGTGGTGGGAACGATGAGAAGATTAATAGTAGTGCAGACTTAGTAAATAGTTTGACAGTGTTGAGGGAATTATTTGTTTAGCAGAGTGATGGCGTTCGGGAAAAAACTTCTTGTGTCTAGTTTTTCTGGTGTGCAGTGCTCTATAGCATCGTTTTGAGGGTAGGAGTTGAAACAGTTTATGTCCAGGATGTGAGGGGTCTGTAAATATTTTCACAGCCCTCTTTTTGACTCGTGCAGTATACAGGTCGTCAACGGAAGACAGGTTGGTAGCAATTGTTTTTTCTGCAGTTCTAATTATGCTCTGAAGTCTGTGTCTGTCTTGTTGGGTTGCAGAACCAAACCAGACAGTTATAGAGGTGCAGATGACAGACTCAATAATTCCTCTGTAGAGTTGCAATAATGCCAGATAGCTAAATTCTCTTTTATGATGCCCAGTTATAAATCGTTCAATAGAAAAAAAATATCAAGATGTATCTGTTTTGGCTTCTCAAATGCTGATCAATGAATCAGTATTACTGCATGCACCATATGTTAACCCTTTAATAATTGCTTTATCAGTCCTGGTTTTTCCACCTTTTTTGAGTTTACCTTCCCCCAACATTGTAGCCCTGAAATGTTTGGAAGGCTTCATGTGGTGAAATGTTGCCTACCTCTGTTTAAAATAATCCCAAAAGAGATGGGATTTGTTTGTGTGAATGATAGATTGCTTGAAAGTTACTGTTAACATATGTTCTCCTGAAGCTGCATTTTTCCTTAATACTTTTTCTACATGCAAACATGTATGTCCTAGAACACATCCAGCACAAGGTTCCAGAAGAAGTGCTAAAAGTAAGTATTTATGTTCTCTTTTAAGTGGCAAAGTGAAGAAAAATAAAATACTTAAGCCATGGTTTTAGTAGTGAATTCTGCTGGGAATTTAACTGACCTGCATCAGTGCTACTACACTATTTTATTTTTGCCATCTTTTACATAGATTTTTTTTAAAAAAGGGAAAGCAAGACAGGAAGGAAGGACCAGAATTCACAGAAGGGCTGTAGTCCTAAATCATTCATATAGTGAAAGCTCAGTATAGATTTTATACATAAAAATGTTAAGCTCAGTCCTAAAGAACTTTCTTTTAAATCAGGATCAAACTAGAGAACGTAATAGAAAGTGGCTTGTCACTTTTAGAAAACCTGTAATACAGGTCTAGGTAGCCAAGTAGTCAATTTGGTAAATTGCTTTGTACTTATTATTTTTGTTTGTTCAGATGCCCAATTCTGACTTTCTAAACGTATATAATTTATTAGACGCATTAGCTGCTAAAAACTCTACTTTTCCAAATCTTTCAAAGCAGAAAGTTCAAGAAATCTTTCCCAAAACACATTATATTCAGGAAAATTACAAAAATGAATGATTTGAAAATCACTGAAATCCGAGTTCATATGTATAATAATTGGAATGAACTTTTCATGTGCTCGTCCTCAGAAAACCCAGCATGAAACCAGGCACAGTCAGTTTAGATATTTTCTTGCTTAAGCTTCTTTGATGTGAAAGTTCTGCTAAACCTGAGATGCAGATTTGTACTACCTCTATCATATATTTGCACAAAGCTTTCCCATGAGAAATTACCAACACGAGATGCTGAAATAATCTTAGATCACGGCTAATCTCCCCCAAGGCAATTCTGTGTTTTGCCAAGACCAGAGTTATAATTTTACGCTTCCACCTAGCCCTTAGGACAGGATTCCTTCACATTATCAGGTTTTTACTGGTAGCCATGAGTTCTAGAGATTTGATTTATTAAAACAAATCAATTAAAAACATTGAAAAATCTTGGCTTGCACAAAGTAGGGCTATAAACTGTGTTTTGATTGCCCAACTCTTGAGAAAATATGCGTTGCGGGAAAGATGCCATCTTTCATTACATTCATGCCATTGCTGGTCAGAAAACATGAATCATGGGCTTTATAGCAGTACTGATTGATAACCTTACCCAAATTTCAGTGAGAAGCTAATGGGGCAGTATTTTGGCAAAGAACAGCCATTTAAAATGGACATAGTTGACTTAACTTTCAGCAGCAGATTATATCAACACAATGTTCTTTACCTTTCTCTAAATTTGCATACACTTTCACCCAAACAACCAAAGATTCCTAAAGTTTACCTGTTGATTTTGTCTCTGAAAATATAATAAATTAAATGAATTCAGCTGCCAAGCTACTGAAATGAACTCATCTGTGTACCTTGCCTCTTGTTTGTTTGTATCTCCACTGCAACAGAGTCAAGCTTTTCCTGTATGCCAGGATTTGCCTGGGGTAGATTTGCATGTAACTCTACATTAAGATTTAATGTTACGTGCAAGGAAGAAGTTGCCTAAAGGTTTGGCCTCCTGTTCCATGTTTGGCAGCAAAAATACTTTATAATTTAGTTTCATCCTTGTATATTTATAGCTTGTTCTTATTTGGGCCAGTTTGGTCTAGTGCTTAAGGCACTAGGCTGGAAAGGAGCAGATCATGAGTCCAAGCCCAACTTTAGCCATGAAAGCCAGCTGGATGGCTTTGGGCCAGTCACTTTCCCTCAGCCCAGCCCACCTCACAGGATTGTTGTTGTTGTGGGGAAAATAGGAAGAGGAAGGTGGGTTAGATACGTTTGCTGCCTTGAGTTATTTGTTAATAATAAATGTGGAATACAAATCAATAAACATTAAAAAAAAATAATTGAGTAATACTTAAAAGAGTTGTCAGTTTTAATCCATACATCTGATTTTTCTGCTGAAAGCAGTGAGCAAGGTAATCCTAAAAAATATGAACGCTTTGTCTTCCTGAATCAGGTGTGGTGGGGAGAGGATGGAAGTATTCTGCTTAAAATTAGACATGTCTGGAAGAACAGGAGCCACTTGTGTTTCTTGTTCCTTCTGCTTTTGTATCATTTCAGAAATTGCTGTTCAGTGGCCAAAAAGATAAATTGCTGAAGCCTCCTAATTCAAAACTTGAAACTTTTCTAAAAACACAAATTGTGTGATACAGAGATTAGGATTAGAACCAAAACTCTGGAAAAATAGATAATGCAATATTTCACAGTTATTTTCCTGGTATAAAATCCTTTTCACCATCTACCGTACAAAATAACCTTTCTTTGTGAGTTCCTGCTCATTTCGGAGTATGCACACCAAATTTCTTGCCTTTCCTTTTCAGCATGAGAAATATACCAGCCAACTTCAGATGAGCTTTAAAGGCACAGCAATGAAAAGAGCAGAACAGCCAATGGAACATGATGGAAATATTGAATTGTCCCAAACCAAGCTGGAGAAAGGAGAGAAGAAAGCAATTACAGGTACCTGTTTAGAAAAATCAGTCACTTAATTAAGATATGGGAAAGGCCTTTCTTCTCTAGAATTCTGATTTATATTTACTTAGGTTGGAAAGAGGCTTTCATCCTGCAGTGGATAGGCAATGGCTAAAATGATGGTGAATTAATTCATATATATATAGACATCCTTCTCATATAAGTGACTGGGCAGCTGACAAGGATTAAAACACAGAAAAAATTACCATGTGTAACTGTCAGTGGCCAATGATAAAATGCCCTACTCATTGAAAAATACATAGTTGTAACAACAGAGCTCATCTGCTTGATGCTGCATGAGTAGCATCAGTGATGAAATCTGAACTGGTTTACTACCAGTTCGCTGGCTGTGCATGCGCAGTGCATACCATGCACCAAATGCAAGGTGCGTGCGCGCAGTGCACGCCAAAAGGAGGCTTGGGATAAGTAGAACAGCGTGCGGGGAGGGGAATCAGCTGTGGTGCGCAATCTTCTTTTTTACTTTAAAAAGCATTTTTTTACAACCTATTTGGGCGAATAGGTTGTAAAAAAATACTTTTAGAAGTAAATAAAAAGGCTCTGACAATCGCGCAGCTCAGCTGTGATCATCAGAGCTTTTTTTTTTACTTTTAAAAGCAAAAAAGCAAAACCTGCATATGCGCAGAGGGTACAAAACATTACTTCCTGGTTAAAACCAGGAAGTAATGACAACCAGGCAGGTGGGCGGAGCCTCGCACTGTCATCGCTACCTGTTCTACGAACCACCCACCATGATCGCTACCGGATTGGGCAATCCAGTCCGAACTGGGAGCATTTCACCCCTGAGTAGCATTATAATATAAGTGAGAACCACTACCTCCTTTGTTTCTTCCTATTGAAGTTGAAATTAGTGCTTGAAGAGGGTTATTGAAGCTTGTTCTTTATTTTCCAGAGGGAAACTGGGATCCAAAGGTTAAAGTGATAGATTTTAATAGATTGTTAGAAAAAGCATCTTATTATGTGTGCACCCAGTGTATACAGTATGCTGTATTCATGTGCTTGATATGAAATCAATTTTGCAGTGGGATCAATAATTTAGTCAAAAGAGGATTGAGATGCTATATTTATCATTTTTAAAATATTTGTAGACTGCCTTTAGAAACAAAACTGTCACTGCATTTATTGAGCAAGGGATTAGACTTAATAAGGAAAAGGAAAGAAGTTCCTTCAGATTTTACTCCACTAGTCATAACCGACTGTAGGGGGATCTCTGTTTCAAGGGTCATTGAGTCAGTACTGTCCGAAGATGCTTCCATGGTCATGTGGCAAGCATGACATCACAGAATGCCGTTTTCCTCCCTACCAAAGTGGTATCTATTAATCTATTCACATTTGCATGCTTTCAAACTGCTAGGTGGACAGAAAGTAGGCGAAGATGGGAGCTCATCCGGTCAACAGGCGCAAAGGGCTCAAACCCAGGCTGTCAGTTTATCCAGCCCAGCGTCTTAACCCCTGAGCCATCACGCTGCCTAGATAATATAAAGGATCCCCTAATATTGCAGTTGTTTGTATTGTGTATTTTCACCACAACATACTCTGGCTGATAGTCCCATCTTTACTTGAATTGAAAGTCACACTCAAATTACCTCAGTTGAACATTAGCACGTTATAAACTCCCAGGGGGAGAGCATTCTCTGTGGGGGCCCCTACCCTCTGGAATGAGCTGTCCCCGGAGATTCGTAGGATTCCTGACCTTCGTATCTTTCGTCGCGCCCTAAAAACATTATTATTCCAACAAGCAGGGCTGGCCTAAATAATAATAACATTTTACTATTTTAATGGGTTGTTTTATTAGAGTTTTTTGGCCAATTTATTAAATTGTTTTAAATTGTTTTTAATTTTTATATTGTCATGGTTTTATTTTTGGCTGTACACACCCTGAGTCCTTTGGGAGAAGGGCGGTATAGAAATTCAAAAATAAATAAATAAATAAATAAATAAATAAATAAATAAATCAAGAGCCTTGATAGTACAAGGGTTTAGTGCACCCTGTTATTAACACAGCTGCCTGCAATTTCTGCTGGTTCGAATCTCTCCAAGGCTCAAGGTTGACTCAGCCTTCCATCCTTTCTAAGGTAGGTGAAATGAGGACCCAGTTTGTGGGGGCAATAAGCTGACTTTGTATAAATTATACAAAAGAATGAAGGCTATTGCTTAAAGCATTGTAAGCCGCCCTGAGTCTCCGGAGAAGGGCGGCATATAAATCAAATTAAAAAAAAAAAAAAAAAAAAAATAAACTTAAAGTTGATAAACTTAAAAGCTAACTATTATTAAATTTAAAAGCTATCAGAAGGATTTTGGAGGAGATTTATTTAAAATGTGAGGGTTCCCCCCCCATTTTAAGCAACTTCAATATTTATGTATGTATTTATTTATTAGATTAGCTCTTGTCTAATATTTTTAAAGTATTTTATGCCTTTAGAGTTTAAAATAAGTTCCCTGTATCTGTCTTTTCCATTTTTTTCTTGCTGTTTTTCTTCTCTTGCTTGAAGACTGTGTACGTGCTTATTATAATTTTTTTTTTAGTAGGCAAATGAATAGGTGTTCCAAAAAATCTGCAGGCTAGGCAAACTTGTCTTTCTCTTGTAAGTCATGTATGAACAGTTTAGATTAGAGTTTCTCAAACTTGGCAACTTTAAGATGGGTGGATCTCAACTACCAGAATTCCTCAGCCAATCATGATGGGGAATTCTGGGAGTTTACAAGGTTCAGTTCACCATTCTGAGAGTTCACAAGGTTGAGAAACACTGGTTTAGATGATTCATGGGGCAGAGAATGCAAAATTTCTGATGAGCGTATTTCCATAGGAAATTACAATCAAATTGAATCACCTGTTGCAACTTTGGGGAAACAATAAAAACAACTTTATTTTAATTTTCCTCATTGTCTTACCATCAGTCTATCATTGGTACCAACAATTATAAACCAACTCATAAAGTTTTAATATTTAGTTTATCAGCTAAAAATGCATGAAGCAATAAAAGCATAACAATACTTTAAGAAATTTAAAAGCAAAACAAAAACAAATCCAACATCTTCCTTTTTTTCCTTGATCTATCATAACTGGCAATATATTCAAATTTTCGAACTTCTCACAACATTTTTAAACAAGATGTTACAGCAAAGCAGTTTTGCAGTTTGATTTTTTTTTAATGATTTCTGTAACTCAGATAATATGTGATTTGTGTTGCTTTTTGGCTTCAGAAATTGCTTTTGTTTGTTGCAGAAATAAAATATAAATAGCATGGCAAAATAAATCAATATAACGGAAGATGATAAGTTGTGTTCCTAGGAATTCTTGGAAGTGATTTCATCTGGTTGTGTTTGCATTTTCAAGCCCTGTCTTCCATGCCTATGTGGCTTCCAGAAAGGTATTTTGACCTCCTCTTGGGTGTAATCAGTTAACTGTTTTCCAAGAATAGATCAGTGGCTGAAAAGTGGCCCGTCTAAGTATATATTACTATACAAGTAGCAATGCAGAGACCCAAAATTCAGAGAATGAACAATAATGAATGGATCTCAAGACTGACTGTTATGCTGTGTAGAAGTATGATCTCATACAAGCAACCCCAAAAGAAAAAAAAATGTGAAAAGAAAATACAATTATGAATGTCTCTAAATGAAAAGGAGATCTACTCATTTGTAGACTTTACTATTCTGAAACTTTGGTTAAACCTTGACTAGCAAATTTGTGCCAGGAGCTGTTATTATGGCATGATTCATTTAAGTAAATCATGTAAGTAAATATTTAATTTGGATTAAATGCTTTGGAACTAAATTAAGGTCTTTAAAATTGAGGGGGATGGGAAGACAATGTAAAAAAGAAGCTTTTTAAAAATTTTGTTTGAGATAATTCTGTTCTTGGTTTGTTCTTACTATAGTACCTGGAATCTTGTCAATTGGGGCAATATATAAAGTATTTCTAAAAAAATAAATATAAGCATAATATTTGTCTTAATTTCCAAAAAAAGGGAACTCTCATGCTCTTAAAGACAAAAACACGAAGAAAGAGATGCGTATGAAGTTAGCACCCACCCCTCTCCTAGAAGAATGAAATATTCTAGGAAATACTAAAAAGGCAGAATATTATACTTCCCTGGATGTTTCTCCATATCTCATCCAGGGAGGTATAATATTCTGTCTTTTTAATATTTCCTAGAATATTTCATTCTACTAGGAGAGGGGTGGGTGCTAACTTCCTACAGATGTTTAAGAGGGTGATTCTCACTGATGGTCCAAGAATTTCTAAGCTCTAAAAACATAATTGATGACTGGAGACAATAAAGCTACTTAAAGGAAAACCCAGAAAAACTGCCAGTGCCATGCAAATCACAGATGCTCAAAAAACTCATGGAAATATGTCCTCTCCTTCTGGATAATGATAGAAGGGGGGAAAAATGACTACCTCATATATCTTGTCCTCTATGTATTTAAATTGGTGTGCGTGTGTGCATATACATGGTTGTTTATAGATCTGCTTCCTTATTATTTTTATGCTCTGGTTAAACAATTCTCCCATATGTATATGCTCTATCTGTGATGGACCTAGTAATTGCAGCAGGTAACATGCTGCATTGCTCTCTGGAACAGTGATCCTTAATCTGTTTGACTCTGCCTCAAATGTAATTACTACCCCACCCCTACCCCCAAAAATCCTTCAGACAGTTGTTTTTCACAAGTATCTTGACAGTGGCAGTCCCAAAGTGGATCCCCAACTCACAAACAAGCAATTACAAATTGCTCCATTACCCCCAGAATATGCCTGAATTACCCTCAGTTTAAGAACCACTGCAGTAGAAGGTGGTTAAAGCTCATATTCTCAGCCTGAAGGAAGTAACAATTTGGTGGAAGAAGCTGTATTGCAAGTCTGATTTCTGCAGTATAGTTAATATTACATTTTTTTTCTTTGGCAGTTGCTTAAGATTGCATGGATGCTTTTTATGTGTGAGTGGCTGTTTTGTAACTAAAGGTTTTAAAGTATTTAGTTCTATGGTATGAATAATGGGTTAAAAAAGATGAGCATTCAAGATTTCTCTAATACAAAACTATGCATGCAGAAATAGGAACTAGGAGTTGGCACTGACAAGCATGGTAGGATTAATTACTCTGCTACTGTATGTTCAATACAAATACAGATTTTTTTTAAAAAAAGTTTCATTCCAAATTATAATGACCTTCAGATACAAAGGATGTTTCTTCCTATCCTAGATGCTGGCCAGTGGTGGGTTTCAAATTTTTTACTACCGGTTCTGTGGGTGTGGCTTGATGGGCATGGCATGGCTTGGTGGGCATGGCAGGGAAAGGATACTGTAAAATCTCCATTCCGACCCCACTCCAGGGGAAGGTTACTGCAAAATCCCCATTCCCTCCGGATCAGCTGGGACTTGGGAGGCAGAGAATAGATGGGGGCGGGGCCAGTCAGAATTTTTATTACCGGTTCTCCGAACTACACAAAATTTCCACTACCAGTTCTCCAGAACTGGTCAGAACCTGCTGAAACCCACCTGTGATGCTGGCCCTCTATGGCTGTACATAAAAACTTTCCTCTTACGTTAGGTGGATTAAACTGAAAACATGTGCATTTGGATTTTTAATTCAGTAAAATCAGGCTGATATACTGTATTGGAGTAAACAAATATGGATGAGATATCAATTGAAAGCTGCCTCTGGGAGTTTTTTAAAAATCATATTATAGCTCTTCTTCCTTACATTTGATTAGACAGTATTTTTAGCACAACTGCATTCTCTGGAGAGAGTTGGCAGACTGCTCTTTCTAATCTTCCAGTTCCTTGTCACTGACTTTTTAGTAGATATGGATGAGTGTTGCTGTCTTTAAGGCTTCCTAAATTAACATGCTTCCCACTCTCCGTCCTTTAATTTCAGTTGCTTGCTAGATTTTTTTTTGTTCTTTGTTCTTTCTTTTTGATCCCTGCCATTATCGCATTTACTGATGATTTCCTCCTTCAGCAGCAAAACCAAGTGCAAGGTCTCCAGATGATGTAAATATAGGCAATTCCCTCTGCTTTCCAGAGGGAAACTTTCCAGAACTTTCCAGAGTCTTCTTAAATGAAGCAATTTGTAATTGCTATACTATATATCTCCAAGATATTTTAATTGAAGTTTATTGACGACATCTAGAATCAACAACCATTTCATGCAAAATAGTGACTGAACCACTGGTTTAACAGAAGTAGGATAAAAATGCCTACAAGTTGGCTTCTTTTTTGCCAGCAGCTGTACAGATTGCTGTGGCTTTGTTCCCATATGTTTTTTTTGGACTTGCCTTTCCTTAAAAAAATGTTTATCTGTCTAAAATGCTCAGCATTCTTGATAGGTTGGTCCTCTCTAGTTTGGGCATTCTATATGCTTTGTGAAAGAATGGAAGGACATCTATTTCACGTTTCACTTTTTATGACATGATTTACATCGCCCTTGTAAAACAGAGGTAATATGCTACTGGTTCTCAGTTCTTGGTATTTCTACTTTGTAATAACCTCAGATAGCAGGGTTAAGAAATATGTCTGCCTTAAAACAGCTGCTAGTAACTCAAATAGTATTCGGTTTGATGAAGTAGAGATGTGACTCGACATAAGGGGACTTCATATATTTGTTCATTAATGTGTACTGAAACCATAGCCCTGAGAAGAGAGACAATTTTAGTTAGACAGTTAGAAATGTACCAGGGGAGTCTACCCCTCTCCAGGCTATGGATATGAACAAAATAGTTTTGGATAATTATTGTCGCCATCTCTGAGAGACAAAGCAGGCTTTCTTTCAGACTGCCATTTAGTCTCAATACAAGACTCCTTTCCATCTTTTTCTCTTCTTTTAAATTCTCTGTAAGCAAAATCTACCACTGAATCAGGAAATAATTTGCCTCCCTGATCATCTGTTTCAGTTGAGGACTTTCTGCCTTTATCCTAGGTTTGCTAACACTATTTCCTCCTGGAAAAGTTCACACCTTCACATTCTTTTTCTCTTCAGCATAAGTTACATTTTAAAAATGGAACCATTTATCAGATCTGGGGACCTCATTTTCAAGAATAACATTATTTTGGTTCTATCACGCTTGCCGATACCGCTATTTAATTGTCAGTAATGCTTTGGTTATATAAAGATTGACCATGAATAATGAAGTTTGTGGTTATTTAGTGTAAGACCATAAGAATAGCCAAGGTTCACTTTAGTTCAGCATTTTGTTTTACATAGTAGTCAACTGGGTAATTCTTGGGGTGTGTAGGTGTGCACATTTGTGTGTATTTCCCTCCCTCTCCCTCTCCCTCTCCCTCCCTCCCTCTCTCTCTCTCTCTCTCTCTCTCTCTCTCTTTCCCTCCCTCCCTCCCACTTCCTCTCCCTCTGCCTCTCTCCCCTTCCCTCCCTTCCCTCTCCTCCTCGGATTGCATACACACTATTTAAGAACTTCTTTAGCATATTGCTGGTGCTTCAAACTGAGTAACAAATGTGGATTAAATACATTTCTCTAAGAACCTATGCTTCCATTTTTGTTGATTTTAATTTGTTTAATTCCATGCTGACCCTACCACCCCAGTGTTTTTAATAGATGACAGCTGCAAGGGTCAATCTGTAAAGAGGTCACATGCCTATTGGTTGCTTTCACTTTATCACACTGACAAAAATGCTTATAGTCCTCAGTTTACAACCCTAATTGGGACAAAACTCCATCACTGAGCAATGTGGTTGTTAAGTGAAATATCAGATGACAGTTTGGTTTAGTGATGGCAGTTCCAGTATTACCAGTTGCTGTTGTTGAGCAAATCCCATTCAGTCATTAGACGAGGACTCATTTCCAATCCAGACCCAACCCATTGTTGGAAGGAAGTAGAATTGCCTACATTTCAGCATCCACCTAACTCCCACCATCTCTACCCATTTGACCACCCACCTACCCACTGCCACCAGCTTTCCCTGCCACTCCATACTGCGCCGAGAATCATTCAATGCCATTGTAAATTTGAACTGACACCAATTGAATGGACATTAAGTGAGGATTACTTGTAGTTCAGTAGGCAAGTGCCCGATTGACCTTGATCCTATCTTTAAATAGATCTATTCCCTACTCTGCATTCCTTAAGCTTTCTGCTTGAATTGATGAGGCAAGAAATGTGCTTGAGGGATTAGTGCCATCTGGATAGATTGGCATAAAAATTGTGGTGGTGGAGGGAAGGGGATAATTAATGAGCTATATTCAAAGAAACCAGCTCTAATACAGTTAAAATGACAGAGCAGTTTATTTACTATTTGTTTAAGTTGCAGTGAAAATTAATAGTCCCAAGGCATATGACGTAACAACCTAAGCATAGCTAGACTCTGTGCCTGGTGAAGAATGCTTACAAGTTTACCTCTGTCTATGTTATGGACGGAAAATAACTGGAACATAAGAGTTGGCAAATACATTTGAATTCTGAAAACATATTGCAGATTTCTTATAGAAAGACTGCCATTGTGACTGTGATTAAAGCACCCAGTTAACAGAAGGCAAACTGGCTTGTATGTTCTCCATTACACCCCTAGGTCTCTGGAATGACCTATGCCACCCAAATTACTTTATCCTTGTTCTCTATACATGCGCACCCTTCCGAGCAAATAATCGTCAATTGACAGACAGTTTGTCTTGTTGTCTTCTAGTTGTCCATCCAGAATGCCACTAATCTAAATTCTGCATTAGAAAGAGGGGTCTGAAACGCTGCAGTGCCAAAATCATGTGAGGGGGCATGATGGAAATTGGAGGGTAGGAACTGCTTATTTCTCTGTTGGTGCTCTGCTGTCAAAAGCCACATCATCTTAACTTCATACTACTGCAAAGAAATAGTGATAATAGAGTTAAAAATGATTTTAAAGAGGAAAAGGTATTGCTTAATTGGGCTTTTCTTAAATGTTAACAGAATTACATATTTATCTATGAAAGCTAATTTGGGGTAAATGTCTCCAGAAGAAGAATTCTCTTCATGTTTGACTCGTCCCAAGATGTAAAAGTGTTCTTTGCAGTTCATGTTTTTAACCATACTTTTCCTGGCAAATGCTCTTGGCTGTAGGTCATGGTTTTTGATGACAGAATCCTGAATTGGGATTAACCAGCCAAACTTGGATTTATTTAACAAAGAATAAAGAAAAAGTATAATATGAATCTTTTGTTTGATCTGTTGTTATTATATTTACAGTTTTACTCTGTTGTATCCTTCTTAGAATCCTTGGACTGGGGTGTGCTATAAAAAACAAATGCATAATAAGATACAGAAATGGCAACATGCTCCAATTTGTTTTGCTTTTCCATTTTTTAAAATTATTTCCATCCTGATAGAGCTGGAATCATGTTTTTTTAGTTGTGGAATTGGACAGACTATTGGATAAATATTTATGGTCAAATTTGAGGTTATGCTAAGCACATGGTAGACCTGGACTGTTTTTCTTCTAATTCCAAAGAAGTTTGTAGAATCAACAGAGCCTTGACAATATGACTTTATGTATTTTCCTGTCAGCAGTAGCCAATAATATAGAGGAGAAACACATATTGTGATGACTGTAAGACTATTGCCAATATTAAAGCTGCCTACTTGCCAATTCATGGGAATGTCATGCAGATTCTTAGGAAAAAGATGGCAAATTTTCATTTAAATCATGGATCACAGATCTGTTTTCGTTCTAACCACTGGACAAATTAAAGGATCTTAAAAGGTAAAGGTTCCTCTCGCACATACATGCTAGTTGTTCCCGACTCTAAGGGGCGGTGCTCATCTCCGTTTCAAAGCCGAAGAGCCAGCACTGTCCGAAGATATCTCTGTGGTCATTTGGCAGGCATGACTAAACGCCAAAGGCGCATGGAACGCTGCTATCTTCCTACCAAAGGTGGTCCCTATTTTTCTACTTGCATTTTTTAGGTGCTTTCGAACTACTAGATTGGCAGAAGCTGGGACATGTAATGGGAGCTCACCCCGTTACGCGGCACTAGGGATTCGAACCGCTGAACTGCTGACCTTTCGATTGACAAGCTCAGCGTCTTAGCCACTGAGCCACCATGTCCCAATAATAATAATGATGATGATGATGATGATGATGATGATGATGATCTTATTATCTTTTATTGTAACTTGCATTGAGGCCTGATGCAGGTGTTACATTGATTCATTTTTAATTATGCCAGTATTGATTACAAGCCAACCTTGCACCTTTGAGGAATGTGAAGAATAAATAAATGAACCTTCAGATTGTGCCACTGCTGCCTTTCTGTAAATTCTCTTTCTTAAGTGCAGATAATCTTCGATTTACAATTGAGCCCAAAATTTATGTTGTTAAATGAGATGTTAAGTGACGTTTGCTCCATTTGACAACCTTTATTGCCACAGTTGTTAAATGAATCATTGCAAGTGTTAAGTTAGTAAAACGATTGTTAAGTGAATCTGGCTTCCCTATTGACTTTGTTGATCAGAAGGTTGCAAAGGGTCAAATGACCCTGGGACACTGCAACTATCATAAATATGAACCAATTGCCAATAATCTGAATTTTGATCATGTGACCATGAGGAAGCTGCAGTTGTTGTGTGAAAAATGGTCATAAGTCACTTTTTTCAGTGCCATTGTAACTTTGAACAGTCACTAAACTGTTGTAAGTTGAGGACTACCTGTATATTTTTATACACTGGATGCAATTGTGGTTAAATTTATCCAGGTAGTCCGAATAATTATTTGAAACCGAAGTTTGAAGTTGTTTAAAAAATATGTATTGTTTTCAGGTAGATAACAAGTGAATGGTTGACTATTTTAAGGTTGATATTTTGTTCTTAATTAAAACACATACTTCTCCCTGTTTATTTCTTGTCTACATTTTTTGTACCCAGAGGTGACAACTACTTATCGCACACCACTCTATGGCCGGCCATCATGGTGGGGAGAGGATGATGCCAACAATAAACTGGATTCAACAGGTGAAAGAAGGCCCGAAGAACAATATTCAGGTCAGTATAGCTTAGCTCCCATTTAGCAGCAAAGTCATGTTTTTCATAAATAAGCTTTAGGATCCAACCCTTCCATACTTAGTATCTCTATCTTGCCCTTATTTATTAAGATACACCTGTCTTGCATTAGGATCTACAGGTGCATTTATTAGGAAGGAAGGATTGCAGAGAAGCAACATGAGAATATGGGCCCATGGAGTGCCCTGACCTCTGCTTACCGTATTTTTCAGAGTATAAGACACACTGGAATAAAAGATGCACCTTAGTTTTTTGGGAGGAAAATAAGAAAAAAGCTGATTGGTGGATCGGCCTCCCGGAATACCCCCAATCAGCTGTTCCCAGAGGTGAATTTTAGCAACAGGTTCCTTGGTTGTGAGCTCTGTGTCTTGCCTTTTTTTGTTTTTTTTTTTCTGCTTCTGAAACTTCTGAAACTCTGTTTCAGAAAAAACTTTTTTTCTGCTTCTGAAAGCCTCTGAAACAGAGCTTCAGAAAAAAAAAAAGCCTCTGAAGCTGTGTTTCGGGGCTTTTTTTCTGAAGCTCTGTTTTCATTGATAAATTTGTAGTCCTTTATCTGGAATAACATCCTGATCTACTCTGAGGATGAATCTCAGCACAAAGAACGTGTTTGGGGGTTTCTTTTCTGAAGCTTCGTTTCTGAATCTTTTTTCAGCCTCTAAAACCTCAGTTTGAGAAGCTGGGCAGGGCTACATTCGGAGTATAAGACGCACCCAGATATTCACCCTCTTTTTTGGGGGAAAAAGGTGCATCTTATACTCCGAAAAATACGGTATATGAGTGATGTGTCCCCTCACACTGCTGCTCTTAACCCTCAATAAATGTTATTTTATTTATTTATTTTATTTTATTTTATTTATTTTATTTTATTTTATTTATTTGATTTGTATACCGCCCTACTCCCGAAGGACTCAGGGCGGTGAACAGCCAACAATAAAATACATAAATACACAAAATTTAAAAACCCGATAAAATCAAATTAAACTTTTTGGCCCAGACAAATTAAAATACCCCAATAATTTAAAAACAGATTAAAATTTACATATTTAAAAAGGGAAGAGAAATAAGAGAAATATACGCAGTTCCTACCAGCAAAACACTGCCATTTTATATGCTAAAAAAAAAAAAAAAAACCCCCCCCCAAACCTTTGTCTTTAAGCAGAAAATGAAGATGGTGTGGGAGAAGTAAGGCATGGAAAGGAAGGGTATTCCAAAGGGAAGACGGTGTTTGAAAGGAGCAAGAGTAGGCACAAAGGCAGCCACTGCTCCAAGGTGAATCTTAGCAGTTCTAACTGGTGCTGTCTTGGCTAGATGAATTATAGTACATTTTGCTTTCTAAAGAGTGTTTGAAAACTTCCCAAGGCAGCAAAAAATGGCTGTCCAGGTAGTAACAGATACTGAGCAGTCAGATCATGTGATATACATAATTCATCAGCTACAATTCTTGCCAGCGTATTTCCCATCCCAATTCAAAGGGTTGCTGTTTATCCCAAAGGTGCTTTTTCAGGAGGCAACTGGACTTCCTTTGTTTTTCTTTGAAGATGTTTTGCTTCTCATCCAAGAAGCTTCCTCAGTGAACTGAAGAAGCTTCTTGGATGAGAAGTAAAATGTCTTCAAGGAAAAAGAAAATCCAGTTGCCTCTTGAAAAAGCACCTTTGGGACAACCATGACCTGGATGACTGAGAATCTCCATAAACTTTGCTGTTTACTTTCTAACCTTTAAGTGTTTAGGGACCAAGATAGATTGCCTTAGTCCATATCGATATATCTGTTCATCCACTGGGGCCCCCTCTTGTCTGCCAATCTGTGAGAAAGAGTAGAATAGCAGGAACAAGGCTTACATCCTTTTCATGCTTCTGGAACTCAGGATCAGCTGAGTATGCAAGGATCTCTCTTTACCGTCTTTCAAAAGAGCCCCAAAGGAACATTTTTTTTTAAAAAAAAGTAGTTTTTCCTGATAGTTTTCTACGTCTGCTTGTTGGAATTTGACATGATGTGATTCGTTTTAATATTTGTTTTGGATTGGTTTGTTGTTTGACCTGCATTACTTGTTATGTTATTAAGTTATTAAATTGTGAAATTGCTGACATTTCATGGGTGTTAAACTTAACTGAGAGCCGTTTCCCTCCTTATATAGACAGAACAAAAGACTTAGTCCAACACGAAGAAGAAATCAATGGTAACATCAGTGGCTACAGAGAATCTCAAGGCGAGTCTGTCTACGCATTCCGTAGGGAACCCAGCTACTTTGAAATTCCAACAAAAGAATTCCATCAGCCAGTAAAAACTCCAGAGGTGCAAGTCCATGAGATCCCCACCAAAGATGTCGATGTGGCAGTGTTACCTGTTGTGCAGAGCCATGCTTCTTTTACCATTGAGTTTGATGATTGCACTCCAGGTAAAATGAAGATAAAAGACCACGTCACTAAATTTTCCCTCAGGCAGAGACGGAACCTCAGCAAGGATGCTGGCCATGTGGAAATTATCTCCGCGGAGAGTAAAGTGGCTGACTGGCTGGTGCATAATGATCCAAGTCTCATAAGAAGGCAGTCTCCCGGAGATGATGTATATAGTACAAAAAGTGACCTCCCTGTTCATGTGAAGACTCTGAAAGGTAAAACCTCTCACTAAAGGCATTGATGCGCTATCCTTTGTTGGTTATATGTAAAAAATAGAACAATAAAATTCAGAGCCAGAGAAATTTTGGAAGTAAAAGATATTGAGCAGGAGCACCATGTAGAAATCCAGACAAAATAGGTTCAAACCTCTTTTCCCTTCTGAGAAGGGTTGAGCTAGCCTGAGAAGCTCTGCAGGCCTTGTTTCGTTGTAAATGAAGTTTCCAAGCATGCTTTGGAACATGATTTGAAGAAACAATCATTGGATTTGTGGTGACCCCTAACAAATAATCTGAATAGGAAGACATAGGAAACTACACATTTTATGGATTCCTGCATTATAGAGAATTTCTAGTAAAAAATGTCAACAAGGTGGTTCTTGGGTTTAATATATCTTCCATACCATTTGACTGCTCTCTTTAAGGTAATATGTTTGTTGTAAGGAAGAGCTTTTCAGATTACAATTTCAAATCGTTACAGAAAAAAAAAGTCTTAAGACCTAAAATGTATATATTTTAAATAAAAAACTATGGTTTAAAATTCCTAGTGCTGTGTAAATGTAATTGGTAATCCTTAATAGACAAATATATATACACTATTAAAAATATCCTGTTTTGTCTGTTTGTAACTTTCAATTGGGTGAAATGGTATATCACAGGGCAACAATTTTTGAAGCAATATACCTCAAATGGACTCCCTTAAATAATATGGAGGGACGCGGTGGCTCAGTGGCTAAAATGATGAGCTTGTCGATCAAAATGTCGGCAGTTCAGCAGTTCGAATCCCTAGTGTCATGTAACGGGGTGATCTCCCGTTACTTGTCCCAGCTTCTGCCAACCTAGCAGTTCGAAAGCACGTAAAAAATGCAAGTAGAAAAATAGGGACCACATTTGGTGGGAAGGTAACAGTGCTCAATGTGCCTTTGGCATTTAGTCATGCCAGCCACATGACCACAGAGACGTCTTCAGACAGTGCTGGCTCTTCGGCTTTGAAACGGAGATGAGCACATCTCCGTTTCCAACTCCTAGAGTCGGGAACGACTAGCACATATGTGCGAGGGGAACCTTTACCTTTAAATAATTCATCTCAAATCCCATTGGACTGAACTTTGATAAAGTTGTGGCCACTTCAGTACTGCCATGCCACCACAGTCACCTGTGGTCATGTCATCATTTCTAACATCCCTGCGTGCTTTTCACAAGAAGAATCAGTGGGGAAGCCTAAAGACAGTTGAAAGTTGCTTTCACTCCCACTGATTTTTTTGTCTGCCCATAGTAATTCTTTTTATCTGTTTAGGTAAGGAAATTTCTCTGAAATGAGGACCCAATATGTCCTGGGTTGTCTAATGCTGTCTAAAAGAAGGGGCAAGGAGACATTACTGATATACTGACATAGAAAGGAAGCATGCCTTATCCTAGAACAATCTGATCTATGTTCCAATTCTTTAGGTAACAGACATGAAGATGGAACCCAAAGTGACTCAGAGGACCAAGTAGCACCTAAGCCAGAGAAAGAGACAGTTAGCAATGAACATTTGGTAGAGCAAGCCAAACTTCAGCGCCAAATTCGACGTGATCCCCAGGAAATGCTCCACAATCAGCAGGCCTTTGTCATTGAGTTCTTTGATAATGATATGCCCCGGAAGAAAAGATCTCAGTCTTTCACACACAGTGGCCATTCTACCCAAAATGAGGTTGATCCCACCCTGAAGACAAAAGTTGAAAAACGCAAAATTACAGTGCCTGCTGAGAAACCAGTAAGTTCTATGCCCTCCCAACATCCGCCTGCAACAGGGACCAAAGGGCCAAGCAATGCATTCACCACTCCAAGAGCAGGTTCCTTCAGGAGGGAAAAGGCAGATGAGCGGATCAGCCCTTCCTCATCCTCCACATCACGAACATCTGTAAAAAGTCATGGAAGTGTTGGAAGGAAGTCAAAATTATCTCAAGATTTTGTTGCTGAATGTTTAAGGGAAAATTCTCAAGCAACTCAGCCCAACACTGAAAAGCCCCCTCCTGCGCCAACACCACTAAGCTCACGGACAGTACTTGTCCCAACAGCACCAGAAACAATTCCTCCACCAGTTGCTGATCCTAAATTGGCCAAAGCTAGGAAACAGGAAGAGGAAGATAGTTTGAGTGAAACAGGCACTTACACTATTGAAACTGAATCACAGGATAAAGAAGTAGAAGAAGCTCGAAAAATGATTGATCAGGTAAGCTCATATTTCTTAGAAACAAAAGGAACTAGTGCACTTTTGCCATTTGGAGTTTGCTAACCAAAACTTTGGGGTAAAAATAGTAAGGCCTGGTACATCCATTAAAGCCTAGAGGAACATTGTCCATGGAGTTGCGATGGATCAGACATGACCTCGCAACTAACAACAACATCCACTAAAGTGCTGCAGACCAACTAAATTAATAGGATTAATAGCCTTTCCTTGGCCTCCTTTTGCATTTGCTCCTGAGTTTACTTGCGCTTGCACTGAATTAAATATGGCAAATTCTAAACTAGTTTTCTTTTTATCATGCTTGGTTTGGTAGCAGCCAAACCCTTCTTTGATGAAAACCCAGATTAACCTGGTGCAACTAAAACTATTGCAAAAGCCACCTTTAAGTAAGGCATTTATGGAAAAGGGCCAAAGGATTTGTGTATGTAAGAGCCAAAGAGTTGGGATCATACAAACCCTGTGGCTGAATCCTGATCTGATAATCCTGACTGAAAATGTCATGCCTCCACTCGAACAAAAAGTTGCAGTAGCTAAGTCTTAATTATCATGTATAACAGGGGAGGTGATAAGTTTGCCTTATCAGGGAAATGGGTGGCAACTAAATTCAATAAGTAAGTAAATAAATAAATAAATAAGGTTGATCAGGGGTTGCATCTTTTACACAAAATTTAAAAAAATCATTTCATGTACAAAGAGAGAGGATGTTGGGGCTGTGTTGTGTTACATGCAATATTCGAAAGAGCTGGATTTCTGTTTTTCTTAGCTAGGCTTATGCAGCTTGTAACCTTCCAGTCAAATGTGACTGTTCAAGCATCTTGACTGCTACCTGCTGGTGCTTTCTGCTGGTTGTCAAAAGATACAATGCTATGTCACTAATCTCACTTCAGTTAGGAAATAATGCAAAATTTAGAACAAGCCAGGTTTAAAAAAATGTGAGAGTGCTTAGAAACAGGGCACTCAACCAAGCTGCAATCAGTAGACAAATAGGCTTAGATCCTGTTTCATTTCCATGCAATTAACTGCTTTCCAGGGAATTCAACTATGAAGAGAATTTGGTACAGTAGTTATAGTACCCAGTTCCTACGTAGTTAAAACTACGTAGGAACTGGGAGATCGTGAGTATTAGGCCTCTCTTTGGCTGAGTGGCTTTCAGCCAGTGACTCTCTCAGCCTAGTCCAACCCCCAAAGTTGTTGTGGGAAGGTGGGATCATTTTTGCATGCTGCCTTGAACTGTACCAAATAAGGACAGGAGGTTGTAATTACAACAGCTGCTCTCCCACTCAGGGAAGTGTCTAACTTTCCTGAGATGCAAACCATTGCCAAGCAAGAGACTTCATTTCCCCTCATCATCCCTGCATGATCATGTTATCTAGTATGGGAATGACATTTACAACTATGAAATATAGCTAACAATACAACAGGCTAACTTTGAATTGCACACGTTCTCTGCTATGTATGTGTATATATTCTTACGGCTTGTTCAAGGAACCCTGTGAACTACTATAACAGTTTTGCCTCTTTGGGGTTGATAAACCTGCCCTTGCATTAACTGCAAGAATAGGGGGATTGTGAACACCTGCATTCTGGTTAATAATTACAGGCCGGGTAAACATGTATAATAATTGATAATGCTGTATCCCTATTTGTTCTAAAGTCTAAACTAATGCTTTCTTATGCAAAAATAGATAAAATATGGTTAAAAAAAGATGTGAAAGGAGAGGTACCCTGATCATCCCCAGTAATTTAAATTACAATACCGCTATCATATTGTCAAGCATCTCAGCCTGTGGATTGACAGTGGTGGACCTGGAAGCTCAAAATATCAGGAAGGCAAAGTTTGCCTTTCCCAGTTTTTCCGTGGTGACACATTTCACTGATTCATCCCATACTAGACTAATAATTGCAAGAGTAACATCCTTGACACCTGATAGCTGCCTAATTGAACCTCATTTGCTTGCTTCTGGCCTCCCAGATCTTGATTCTTTTTCATGCAAAAATTAAAAAAACCTGTAAGAAAGTGACTCTTAACCTGTTAACCCAGAATTGAAGATGAATCATTATGAGGATGTTAAGGGGGGGTTTGTTTAAGCTTCCTTTGTCTTTCTTGTTACCAGGTTTTTGGTGTTTTGGAGTCTCCTGAATTTTCCAGAATTTCTTCAACCTTCAGGCCTGTTATAAAAGGTGAAAAAGAAGAATTAGGGCACAATCATTTGCTTGGGGAAAATGGCTCAACTCCAAAGGTGACGATGATGCAGGTCATTGCATCCAAAGTGGCAAGCGGTCATCATGGAGATATACAGGTACAGTGGATATGTATACATAGTATTTAACTTCTTGTTCATCTACACACTTGGCTTGAATATTTAAGTGAAAAGGACTGCAATTAATATTAATGCAATTTTAAAAGAATGTTTCCTTTTGATGTAATTTATGGTAATCAAAAGTTTGAATCTACTGTAATTTTCAGTCTATAAGATGCACTCCCCACTCCAAAAGTGAGTGGAAATGTCTGTGCGTCATAGAGCGAATATTGCGGTGGGGGGAGGGGTTGGTGCGGCGACAGCAGCGTTTGCCATTGCCTGTCACCGCCACTGCTGCTCGCCCTGGGGAATTCCCGCCGCCTGGAACAACTGATCAGCAGTAATCAGCTGCTCAGCAGCAAAGGCTCTAGCGTTTCCAGCAGAGGCAGCAGACACGGAGGAGGCAGCAATGGCAGCGTTTCTGGTCGACCAGTCCACTGATCGGCGGGGCTACGGGAGGCCGGGATCCAGCTGTCGTTCAGCTGATTGGTGGTGGGCGCAACGGAGCGGAGCCCTGATGAGGCACATGCTGGGGCTACGATAATGTGCTGAAGCTGACCAGGCTGTTTGCTGTTTGCTGCAAGGATGCTAGCCAGATGAATACCGGATGGATGCTGGGAGGCAGAGGCAGATTTTTTTTTCTTGTTTTCCTCCTCTAAAGCTAATGTGCATCTTATGGTCTGGAGCATCTTATAGACCGAAAAATACGGTACATGTCACTTACAGTAGGATGTTTTATTAATATTAACCAGATAATTAATATCTTTTTGCCTCAAAAGGTGCACAAAATGGATTTGTAGTTAGAGATGCTTGAAAAGTTCAGTTGCAAAAAAGAAACAAATGTCCTAGACTAATGTGCAGATGGGAATGTGTTTAAAGTGGGGTTTTACTTTTTGCAATATGGTGCACAGGGTTTTTTTAATAATAAAAAAATGCTAATGTAAATACATAGCCAGCTATAAATTCTAGGAGAAACTATTTGGAAATATAACCTGCAGTGTGCAATTTATTATAGAAAGTGAATAATCGTATGTATAATGTGTGGATTAGAATTAACATCCCTACTATTTTGAAACACCTTAAAATATTTAAGACTTCAGGTCCATATCCATTTACTTTGGAGTAACTCAGTGGGTCTTATTTTTGAGTTTATGGACAGAGACTAATGTTTTTATCTGCATTCTTTTATATCTACATATCCAGAAATTTCACAGCAGTGTAAATCAATAGATAACCAAACCAATGTTAATATTACAGGTACAAGAGAATTTGAAAAAAAAAAAAACTTAATGAACTAAATCCACCCCTTACATTACTTCAATCTTCTATTATTTTAAAACTAAGGTTTTGATCTATGGCTGATTTTTTTTACACATAGAATATATTACTTTGATGCTGATATAAATGTACTGATTGGGAGTTTTCCAGCCTAGGTTTGAAATATATGATTTTAATGTTTAAACAAATATGATATTAATAAACGATAGTGTAGAGTTTGTGTTGACTTTAAAAAGTTCTTACCATTTTGTAAGTATCATGTAATACAAGCTCATATTTGTCCTTAGACTTTGATTACTATCAGTAATCAGTTTGATTCTGACTTATATTTATTGCCCTGGGTGAAGAAGCGGGTAGCAATTTTGGACTACCTAGAAAAACCTGAAAGGACAGCATTGGGAACTGTAGAACAGGGAAGTCAAACTTGCGGTGTCACGTTGTTGTCACGTGACATATCACAATTTTTTCCCCTTCACTAAACGGGGGACGGATGTGGCCAGCATGTGATGCATGCGGCCCATGGGCTGCAAGTTTGACACCCCTGCTGTAGGGGGATTGAAGAGGAAAAAAATCTTTTCTCCATTGAAGCTTCCATTGATCCCTCGCTTTCCTTCAAAACTCAGATCTGAATCCATCTCTGTGCTTCAGCATAGCAGTTACTTATGAATATCTAGCTATGATGGAATTTTAAAATGCCACACTAAACTTCGGATGATCTTGTTTTAACCATCTCACAACTTTTGCCTTTTGCAGATGTCATCTTCAGCCCAAAGCAGCCAAAAATGGGTCTCAAGATGGGCAAGCCTTGCAGATAGCTACACAGGCTCAGGTTCTGCCCCTGGAGCTGGGGAAGCCGAGCAGGGCTCCCTCTGTCAGGTTAGCACAGGTACGTAAAGCAACTGATATCATTCTCACATTTCAAAGGATTTTAATTGTATAAAATCACCTTGTTTCTGTACCCATTTTCCATTGTTTTAAATTTAGGTTTATATTCCAAACTTGTAATTCCTAAACTGGTTATTTTTGCTGCTAAGAATTCCTTTATATAGGCAGCAATATCAAACTTCGTGATTCTTGAAGAACTTCCCCCATGCCCAAATGTGAGTAGCTTCTGCTTTGGAATTCAAATTGGCTAGTAAATCTTTCAGTATTGAAGTGATATGATTAAAGTAAACTACTTTGCAGGTGTACTTTGTATCAATGTAAACTTTTCAACTCAAGGTTTATTAGTTTAAATATATAGGCCGTCTATTTGTCAATGACTCTGAATTAGCATATACTACATTGCAATATTTTAGATAGAATGTAGATAATTCAGAAATGGACACAGCTGTCACACTAAATTAAATGCCAAGTTTTCCTTGTCATTTGGCAATCCTTTGACAGCATATAGTGAAGGAGCTAGCCCCTACTGTGAACCAGATTTTTCAGAAGAATGTAACTTATTCATGAATCGTTGCATTCCAATATAATATGGGATCCCTACTGACAACAAAATCTCCATCTTTTCTTGATACAATCTCAGGTTATTCACCTCTGCCATCTCACCATCTCATTTAGGCAATATTAAAGCGTATCAACCAGTCATTTGGAGTTAGATTTTATAAAATAGTAGAGATGAATGTCACTATTAACATTTCACTCCAGAGGAACCCTTCCCAATGAGACTACATAAAAACAGGACAGAAACCTGTGGGACTTCATAGGTCCATTATCTATGGATTCACTCACTTCATACTATCTGGACACAAACTAATAGGAAAGATTGGAGATGTTGCAATGCAATGACTTCAAGTCTCAGTTCCGTCAAGTTGTTCAGAAAAATGCCATAACCAATGGTATTAGACATTGGCTTGAAATCCGACAGAATCCATTTGATGAAGTTTAAAACTTAAGCTTAAAAATATTGTATCCTATAATTTGAGTTTGATGAAATAGCCCGTTCATGCTGCCATAATTTACTCATGTCAAAAAAATTCTGGAAAAGGGAGAGATGAAATGCCTTCAAATGACACATTTTAAAGCAGAGTTTAGTTGTTCTCCATGTATCGAAACACTAAACATGGAAACAAGTTTTCTGTGCCAATTCCCTTCTTTCATGTCTTTTCTTCTCCCATGGAATGTGATTGAATTTATTTATGATGCTTTCTGGAATATTTTAGAATTCTAGAAAATCAGTTCTAAAATCTTGGCAAGAAACTCCATGGAGGGTAAAAGCAGTTTCAGTAGTATTTTTCTCTATGGAGTGTGATGAGTGGGACAAAGGGACAAAGCTAAGAACACAAGAAAGACAAAGATGACACAAAGCTGTCTATCTTTGCATACAACAAGATATCCTAATTTTTGAGTTTAATGACTGTCTCCCTATCTTTCTCAGAAAAGGATTCCAGTTCCAGATTGGGAGAATCTGAGATTTCAGTGGCATCACGGACCAGACGACTTCTTCCTCAACTCCCTCCAGGTGAAAAATTGGAAAGTCCAACACCAACTATTTTAATTTGTCACGAAACCTTTCCTGAAGTTTCCCAAAGGAACTTTAGTAATGATTCCAGGGAAGAAATATATGTGGATTCTGACAGTCGATTGTTAACTCAGGAAGATTTGGATCCAGATAGCCTTAGTGATGCCAGCAAATCTGATGATGGTATCAACTTGGAAAAAGGTAGGAAAAGCCAAGATGCCACCAAAATGTCTGAAAAGAATCGAATAAAGGTTGAAAGTGCAAAGTCTAGAAGCTCTCAGTGTCCTGTGCCAAGACTTTCAGGCTTGAGAGCATTAAGTGATCCACTGTCAACATCTTTTTATATGGGTGATGAAGCAGAAGAGATTGGGGTTCCTTCAAAGCTGACCTCA
This sequence comes from Pituophis catenifer annectens, assembly GCF_029215685.1. Taxonomy (NCBI): domain Eukaryota; kingdom Metazoa; phylum Chordata; class Lepidosauria; order Squamata; family Colubridae; genus Pituophis; species Pituophis catenifer. The sequence goes on along the minus strand of NW_027256881.1, from coordinate 316,877,082 downwards.
AGCATACCTCTTCCTCCTGAAATAGACAAAGAAGAACCTCCTTTTAAGTATGGAAAGACAGCTGCCAAAGGAATGAACAATACATGTCTTTACTCAAATGGAAAAATGGTTATGTCATTACACCAGGGACTACCAGAACAACAAACTGTAGCCACAAAAGAAATTTCATCTTTTGTTAGACAAGAGAGTTTTACCAAAGAGAAGTCAAGCAGCAACATTCCTCAAAACAGGCTACCGCATATCTCAAGTCATCCTCTACTTAAAGATCTTGAGGTCACACGAGCAAATCGTATGGACTATAATCCTGAGACCCATCTCCTTCTTAAAGACACTGAAAATGCCCTGGCAGCCTTGGAAGCCAAAATTCTTTGTCAAACTCACCAGCTCGATGCTCCAGAAAATCCTTCTGGGCACTTAGAAGACTCTTTATCTGGAGAGTCTGATGTGGACACAGCCAGCACTGTCAGCTTGGTAAGTGGTAAAAATCTGCCAAGTCACCCACCAAAGCAAAAACCGGTGACACCTTTACAGAAAGAGAGGCCATCATCCACATCATCTGGCCAAGAGCAAAATATTCAAGCTAGTGCACGTGACAGGCTTTCAGAAAAACGGAAATCAATTCCACCGGAGACTGGGAGCAAAGGTGAAAATGCAAGGCGTTTTCAAGTGAAACATAGCGTAGGAACAAGTGGATCTCAGGATTACACAGATGATGAGAGAAGTAGCAGCCTCCCGTATTTGCCTCCAAGTGAAATAGCCTCCTCTGACCAGGAACAACCCCCCTCAAGGCCTCTTTCTAAAAAGAAGCCTTTCTCACAGTCAACCAAAGAAGATCACAGCAAGGTAACCACAACGGTGCAAAAGATTCAACAAGTTCTTACCAGGTCAAATAGTCTATCGACCCCAAGGCCCACTAGAGCCTCCAAACTTCGCCGAGCCCGCTTGGGAGATACCTCAGACAACGAGAGTGCCGACACGGAGAAAACAGCAGCACATCCTGAAGGAACCACAGCATCTTCCAAGCAACCCGTAGAGGCCAAGAAACTCTCAAGGCTTGACATTCTTGCCATGCCAAGGAAACGGGCAGGATCTTTCACGGTGCCAAGTGACTCTGAGAGTGCCCCCTCAAAGCCAACCTTTTCTGGGCGCAGTGCAGAGTCGTACTATTCTACTCGAAAACCGCTTGTATCAGAAGCTAAAACTGCTGTTAAGAAAACAGCATCAGTGGTAGCTGCTTCCAAGCAATCTTTCAGCAGGACACGTTCCAGCAGTGTGAAATATGGCTCTACCTCCAGTAAGTAATTGGGTCTTTGCACTTTTTTTTCATTTATAATTATGATTTTCCAACACAAATTGCCTAAGTTATGCAAAAGATAACGGAGATGACTCTAACCCCTTGTCATAATATAATCCTCCTTCATATTTTTACTTTTTGCATTTGAATAATCAAAACAGAATTCCTTTCTTATTTGTTTATCTCAAATCTCAAAGGCTATTATAATGCAACTGTCATGTTCAAAGTCACCGTGTCTCCATCCTGCATGTCCAGTCTTTTATAATTTCCATCACACTCTTCTGGATAGCTCCTTAGATAAGGTACTGATAAAATGCTTCTACTTGTGGCTAGGAAAAAAATGGTTGTATTTCCTCAATATCCTTCTTTTGCATTTTCTATGGCTCCTGAAAGTGCCAAAACTGCATATTTCTTACATCAAGCAATTTATGGGGAATCATAAATCTCCCTCCAGTGTCTTCTAAATTAGAATTCTAGATTATACTAGCAAAATAGGTGTGATATAAGTCACTTAGTAGTGAAGACAGGCAGCATATAAATTTAATAAATCATAAAAGAACAACTCTAAAGCTTCAAATGGCAAGGCAGCTATAATTGACATGGTCTCCTCTGTAGAGGATTATATTCAGAGAAAAGACAATTTGCCAGTGTAGCTCATTTTCATCAGATATGCACACATAGTTCAAGTCATATCAGTGTAGGATGAGGTATGAAACACTATGTCTCCAGATATTTTGGATTGCACATCCCACAATTTTGGCCGGTAGCAATAATATCTGGGACCAATAGGAGTTGGCACACAAAAGTTTTGAAGGCACCAAGTTCCCTGAATCTAAAGAAACTCCTGCCAAACTGCATGATTTTACTAACCAACTCCTGTGTTTTTTATTTAGCACTGGGAGAAACCAAGAGTGTAAGAAATTACTATAACTTGATGTATCCCCAGGGAATGAGTTTGGAATATGCAGAACCATTTATTTATAAGGAATTTCGGTTTATCTTTTGTGAATATTTAAGGCAAGTGCTGTTCAAATGATGGCACCACATATAAATGGACTACATAAATAATAGTACACATGATGGACAGTAAGGACCCAAAGTTACAGATCATGTATTTTTGGGGCAAAGCTGCTTATTTCAGTTTTCACCTCAATCTTAATTTTGCCCACTCTTTCTTTCAAATGAATTGGTTTCTGTCTTCTAGTGTTTTGCAGCAATGGCTAACAAGTTTCAGTGTAGAAGTTAAGATTGGGAGTCCATACCAATCACCACATGACTAATATTTCTATCCTAACTAATGCCCTGTAGGTTGTGGACTTTCTACTTCATATTGACTCTAGTTTGTAGAAGGGCAGTTCTACAAGTGTTTCAACATTCAGTCTTGACTAATAGCCTATACAACATGGTTTTGTCTCTTATGAATTCATTATGGGATGGGTGAGACACAAATAAGCATAGATAACTTTAAACTGAGTGTTATTTTAGATAAAAGAACCTCATATAGCAGTTCTGAATCATTACTTTCCAAAAACAGATTGGAGTATAGTCCAACAGTTCTGGAAGTTACAGATAGTCCTCGATTTATAACAATTTGTTTAGTGACTGTAGATGCAGCAGCAATGAAAAAGTGACTTGTGACCATTTTTCACACTTACAACCATTGCAGCATCCCCATGGTCATGTGATCAAGATTTGGATGCTTGGCAACTAGCATGTTTTATGAGAATTGCAGTGTCCTGGTATCATGTGATCACCTTTTGCGACCTTCTGACAAGCAAAGTCAATGGGGAAGCCAGATTCACTTAATAACCATGTTACTAACTTAACAATTGCAGTGATTTACTTAACAACTGTGGGAAGAAAAGTCATAAGATGGGGCAAAACTCACTTAACAACTGTCTTGCTCAGCAACAGAAATTTGGGGCTCAATTGTGGCCTACGTCAAGGACTGTCTGTACAGGGTTCAGGAGAGCTGAAAAAAATCATTGGATTAGTCCTTCGGCAAATGCAACCAGGGACATCTGATTTCGGCAGGCCTTTGCCTTTAACTCTTCATCATTATGTACAATTTGAAGGCCACACACAGACTTCACATATAACATGTGAGACTACCAAGTTACCCTTCTTGCAGAGTTTTCTTTTTCACTCACTGCCTGTTTACGCAATCAGTAATGCTGAAGTAATTAATTCCCCATTGTTTGTTAACAAGTCTTAGTTGCTGGATGGTATAAATTAAAATCAAACTTGGAAAGTTGAAGTCGTCTGTAGGTTGCTGTTCATTGCGGAGATAAATAGCCATGTAGTACCAGCCTGTGTCTGTTGGCTTGAGCTTTTAGTTTAGTAGAGATTGGAGATCAGGGTAAAGCCTATAATTCAGGAATAAAAGCTCTTTTGAAAGGCTTGATTTTCATTTCTGGCATCTCAGAAGATGAAGATCAGTTTTTAGCAGTTAGAAAATTGCGGTAAGTTAATGTAGATAGTGTCTAAAACAAGCTAGATTTGTTAGCTATTGGGTAGTTTTCTGGGCTTCAGCATATGATGTGGTGTTGCAAGCTGCAGAGTCAAACAATAGTGAGATGGATGGCATATAAATTTAATAAATATAAACAAGGCAATTCAGAATCAAATGGGTCATTCCATAGCAAAAGGAAAAAAGTCTTATTTAAAATAAAGGCTTTGGCTCACTGGCTTTGTTCTAAATTTTCTTTACCGCCATGTTGTCACAGCCACTATAAAGTATAGAATGCAGACTTAAGATTTTTTTTTTAAGCTCCAATCTAAAGTTTTGAATTTTTGCTTTCTTTTTCTTTTTCTTTTTGCAGTTTCTATAGTCAATAGTTTAGCTGTAAACATACTGCTGAGAGGATTGAACCATTGTTTTATTAAAATTGTTATCTCCATCTTCAAACCTCTTATAAGCAGCTTCGGAAAGTTTGAAACCACTGAATAAAAAATAGCAATGCTGAATTGAATACCAATTTAATTGGTAGTATGAGGGGTCTAGTATAAGGAGTGGGGTGTGCTGCTTACCAGCACTGATGATGTTACGTCTGGAAGAAAGCAAGCAATCTCAGAGAGCACCCCTCATTTCAACCCTGAGCTACAAATATTCTCCTTTATTGGAACCTGTAGTATTCCTGACTGTATAAACAAGCCAACCATTTCTGCTTTTCCTGCTGGCCTTAGAGCTACTTACTTGTACTTGGAAATGGAGCCATCTGAAATTAATGATTCCTAAGGTGAATACATGGAAGACTAACTTGCCTAATTGTCTCTTTTGGGGCCTTTCGTGCACATTGAGATGAAAAATCCATGCCACGTGTAGAAAAATCCTACCGTGTCAAAGTTTACGGTTATATGTATATCTACCTTGCAAAATATTTTTCGTTAATTGATAATGATTAATTTAACTTATGACAACAGACAGATGGGAGATGACCATTTTACCACACATTTCATCACACATTTGTGCTTGACTTGATGAATTATTCCTACTGCTTGAGAGATTGATATAAATTGGTTCTTAACCCTATAGGATGAATTGCTTCTCCCTGGTTGTCTGCCTGTAACTCTATTCCCTGGTTGTCTGCCTGTAGCTCTGTTGGCTATATGAGGAACTAACAAATGTAGAGCATGGGTCAATGTGAAACAGTTCATCCCTAATATTATGTGCCCATCTAACTCTACCCATAATCTTTGCACATTAGATAAAACTGCAGAAGGTTCCTAAACAACAGGAATTGGCAACATTAAATTTGACGGAACCACAAAAATACTGTAAAAGATAGCTGATCTCTCAGAAGATCATTAAATTTCTGGTGGTTTTGTATTTTTTTCATATTTTTCAAGACTTCAGGCAAGACGTTTGGTATTCTCATCTAAAATCTTTTGAGGTATCATAGTACATGGAAATTGTACTAAAAATCTCTAAGGAGATTTCAAATGAAATTTGAAGATTTTGTGCAGTTTGGAGCATTGTTTTATTTTTTCCAGTGCTTGTGTCATTTCAGTGAAGCCAGGCCTTGTCCTACCTGATTGAGGGGCTGGGGAAAGGGATCCAGTTGAGCATGTAATCAGCTCAGCTTCCAAATGGAATAATATCTCTTCACAGGGGAGCATGTTTTATCAAGCAATGATGAAAACATTAACAAGTGGCTACCAGATGATTGGAAATACAGTGTATGACAGATGTGTGATAAGTGTGTGATAATTGGGTCATCTACATCCATTCCAGCTAAAGTGCAAGCTACTTGATTTTCACCTATTAAAAATCTCTTCCATCTCATGGTATGCACAGAAGTTTTCTTACCCCTTCTTTTCTTGGGCTGATTGCATTTGTGTTATGGCTTTTTTGAAGTCTTGTCTTTACTTTTCTTCAATTTTTTTCTTCCTTACCACCATCTGAAAACCAATTCATTTTATATAAGCTTCGAGGCGGCGGCATCAGGGCTCAGATTATACTTCCACTTCCGAGGAGGAGTATGGCTCAAATCACAGTTCCCCTAAACACAAACGCTCCCATACCTCAACAGCCACCCAGACTCCCAGGACCCGCAGCTCCGGATTGAATAAACAGAAGCATAGCAACAGCCGAGAGATGGAAGATGAAGATTATGGTGAACAGGATCCCTACAGTTTCATTGTGCAGACTGCAGAGATAGCAGAAATAGCCAGGTGAGGCAAAACTTTTGAGCAATGGATCAAACAGTTGAAGTAGACACAGGTGAGAAAAAATTACATTGAATCCAAAGAGAAACTACCCGTGTTTTCCCAAAAATAAGACCAGGTTGTTGTTTTCTTTTGGGCCCCAAAATAAGCAGTAGGGTTTATTTTTGGGGGGTGTCTTATTTTTCCCCCAGGTATAGGAGGCCCACTTCTACTATTTTCTTGCGGTGAGGCAGGAGGCCACTTGGTGCATCACTCCAGCTGCTGCGAGGCAGGTTGATGTTGGAGCTGCCTCACATACCCTGCACCAGCTTACCTCAGGACCCCCTTAGTCAGGCCATACATGCCCCGACACCTGCCTTGCCTCGTGACCATGGCACCAACATGCCACTTGGCCTCCTGCTCTGTTGCAGGTGCGAGAAAGCAGAAGTGAGCCAGTGGCCATGTGGGCTCCTGTTGCACATGGCTGATGGTGCTGCCACCCGAAGGCAATTGTCGGAGTGTGGATGGCCTGGCTGTGAGGGCCCTGAGGTAAGATGGTGCCGGATGCGTGGGGCAGCTCCACCACCATCCTGCCTCGCCTCATGGCCGTGGCATCACGAGCAACCAGATGGAATGGGCAGTTGGGTGGCTGCGCAAGCTCTTAAGTAGGGTTTATTTTGGGGGGTGGGGTAGGGCTTATATTAGGCGCATGCATAAAACATGCTAGAGCTTATTTTCAGGATAGGTCTTATTTTCGGGGGGAAAGGGTAGTTTGGCATTAAATGAACCAATATGGTGAGTATGTTGTACAGTGATTTTAGCACTTTTTAGCGCTTGTTTTAGTGGTGCCTCATGTTTCCTACCATCCACAACACAAGCTTGTCATAACTGAGAACTGCTTCATGTTACCATGCCTATCAAGAAATAACAGGAAAAAGAAATTGTGCTTTTCCATTCAGCTGCTGCTTCAGCCCACTGTGCATCTCCAACCCAAGAATGGATAGCCTGTGTTTTTGGCAACTCTTGGGGCTTCCACAGATTGGATTGGTTGAAGATCAGCAGCGCAGGTTCTTTTGTTTGTATTTTCAGGTGTGGGACTTGCAAAACTGTAATATAGGCCCCATAATAGGCAATCTTTAGTCCTGCCACTTTTTATCTGCTGCCATTACTCTTTCCAGCCTCAAAAGCTGTGAAGTTTTTACCTCCTTCAACATGTTTCAGTTTAGGAAAATGCAAATGTACTGTATCTAATTAGCAGTTTAAAATAGTAAGTTGGAATGGTTATGTTACAATGATTATATGATTAAAAGAGAGGTTCCAATTCTGGAAAACCCAACTTTGTAGAATGGGATTTAGAAACATAAACCAGAACATTTCTAATTATGTCCCACAGCATTTGTCACAATTGCATTTTTATTTTCAGATACATTTTACTGCCCTGACATATTTAATGATTTGTTTATTCCAAGCAATTGAGGCAGCAGGGCAGGTAATACGACTACTGGGAATAGCTGGAAAACCTTACTTCAGCAGTTGATTAGGAAAATGGTCTTCTGCTAGCTCAACAGTCAACTCAGGGTCCCTTGTTCTGTTAGTCCCATGTCCCTGCTGGACTATAGGACAGTCTGGTGCCCGAAATCTGAAACCTTGAAATGACAGTGACAATACTAAGTTGCATAGATCAAATTTAGATTCAACATATAACTGTTTTCTAAGTACTTTGTAATTTTTGATGTCCTATGGCATGGTTGCATACTCAACCCCAATTTGACTCATTAGATCACAGTGTAATATAGATTTTGGGCCTTTCCCATTGCCATTCTGGCTGTGTTTGATGAGAATGTTACATGAGAAACAATTTTTATAGTTTTTAAGTAGCAAAACTAGACCCAGTGTGTTTTTCTAATTGAATATAATTAGCATCTAGATTACATTTTATATGCTTCCATGTCAGGAATCCTTCTCTCTGAACTCTTTAACTTCTATTTATTTTGTATGTAGAAGGAGACAGAAAGTTCCTTCTAGTTATGAATAATACATTGTATTAAAATTTATCAGCCCTGCTTAAAGTGTTCATACCATTCTTCTAGATTAAGCCAGACCTTGGTAAAAGATGTAGCAATCCTTGCGCGAGAGATTCATGATGTTGCTGGAGATGGCGATTCCCAGAGCTCATCTGGAACAGGCCCAAGTACTGCCCACAGTTCTGTGCCTAACACCCCTGCTTCAACCATCTCGGCAAGAGAAGAGGTATGGGAGCTGGTTAAGGTTGTGAATGAGTGGGTGCAACGTCATTGGCCAGAAGTCCAGCCTGATTCATAATAAAGCACTCAATTATTTTCATATGCAAGCAAGGTTATCTCTATATACTGTATGGTTATTCTGTACTGAAATGGTAAACTTCTTGCCACATACCCATGTTGCTAAATAGCAGAATTTGGCTATGAAACACCTGATTTTAGGATTTCTGTCAGTCATATGGTATTTTGCAGTTTGTGGTAAAAAAAAAAAATCACCCTAAAACCCTACAACTTGGAAGAGAGGGTTTTTTTTAAAAGCGATGATTGGATAAACCATTGTGTTAAACTTGTATAAAAGGCACAACCAAGAAAAACATGACTCATGGATTCAGTCATACCTGACCCATATGAACATTGTAATATTGGATTTTTTTGGAATGTACCTTCCAGCATGGGTGAAGGGACAGCATTAAAACAAACTCTGGAAAAGTTAGTACTCCATTGATAATTGGAGTAAGAGATTGCAAATATTTTGTAGGACTGTGCCTCTAAATTTTCCTCAGAGGATGAGAGACCTTTTGCATACTGAATGTCTCAGCTTGTTTTTTTAAAATGTGTTTAACCCATTGCCTATTATTTCATTCTCTTTATCCAAACCCAAAATTAAAATAAACCCAGAAGATTGATTGTATGTATTTAAATTACCATGTGTGTTCACCATCAAGATCTAAAACTATCCCTTGTAATGATAGAAATGAACCCAGTTGGGACCAGATTAACATTTGGGCTTTTAAATGGGATTGATTGCCAGATTCTGGTTTCTATCCTGGAGAATTCTGCCCCTGATCTCCCAACTCCAGCCTTGGGCAGTGAGTTGAAGAAGAGGACCTCCAAGGTCCCTTCCAACTCTATGATTCAATTCCAGTACTGCACTGTCCACACATCTGGGTGTGGTAAACAAGAATGTTTGAAATCCAGGCTGCGCTTTGTATTATTATTACTACTATTAGTGTATGGCATTGTTACATTAGCCACATTGCTATTGCAAAGTAGTAGTTTGCTACCAATTTACCAGCTCCGCTCACGCACTTCCCAAGATGTGCCACAGGAGGGCAAGCTGGTACCAGCTGCATTTATTTGTGTTTAGGGCTATGAGATTTTGGCTAGGTTGCCAAAATTGAGATGACTACTATATGGTAGCAGGGTGTTATAGAAATCTTATGGTTCTCGGGTAGCACTAGATGTGATGGGTATTGTTATCTCTTTGATTTGGCCTTTTTGATTGTGCTACCCTCTACTTTGCATTTAATTCTTCTAATCTTATGGTCAGCACTGACTGCTCTGTATCCCTCCCTCCCTTCCCCTCTTCCTTTCTTTCAATACAGATTGCTCATTCAGCTTTGCAGGCAGCAATTCCATATCAGGTGCATTTTCCATCCCACTTAATGTTCTGTTTTAAAATCTTTTAGTATTCTCTAAATATTTTTTTCTTTATTTCATTTTTTCATTCTTTTCAGCTTTCTTACCTTTTCTTATCCTTCTTTCGATCTTAAATTTTCTTTCACCAAGATTTAGAGCTTAATCCCTATATTTTTTCCTCACCTAGTTATATTCAAATAAACATTGAACTTAAAAAGTTAATGCCTAAGGAATACAGATAGTCCTTGACTTGTGACCACAATTGAGTCCAGAATTACAGTTCTGAGTCATGCCAATTGTGAAGCAGGTCATCATGTGGCTGACTTGATTTCATGATATTTTTGGTTGTGCTCGTTAAGTAGATGGTCATAAATCAAACACCATGGTTGTTAAGTGAACACTGTGGTCGCTAAACAAACCAATTGTTCACCCATTGGTTTTTGCTGGAAACTAGAAATAACTAGGGTGCTGCAGATAGCTATAAGTGCAGTCCAATTGCTAAATGCCTAAAGCGTGATCATATGGCCGGAAGGTGTGTGTGGCCTGGATGCCACAATTTTGAACCTAGGTCATAAGTACCTTTTGGAGTGTTCATTGTAAATTTGAAAGGTCACTAAGTGAGGACTACCTGTACTCAGTTGGGAATGATAATTTCTTCCCCCCTTCTCCCTAGAACTCATTACCTCCACATCAACAGCATTCATTGCATAAAACCATGTCATGCTATGGGCAAGTTTAGATGTCACACACTTATTGCGTTTGTTGAATGCGCAGAAGGAAGGGCATGTATTCTACCTTTGCCCTTTGGGTGTTTATGCATTCAGAGAAGCCCTGCCTGAACGACCTATCATATACAATTGCAACTGCATGGATATATAGGTTTATTCTTGCAATTGTGAATCCTGCCCTGTTTGTATTCCTCGTTTACTTCTCATGGGTTTCCAGTCAGTCTTCCAGGATACTGAAGTTGGAGGAAGAGCCACTAGGAATGGATCCATTGTAGGGGCTTTAGTAAAATTTCAAATATCTATTTCTAAAAAGCTCCATGAGTAAAAAATGGTGTCTTACTAGGATTATGCACATGGAAATCTTAAGTGCATTTCACATTCATATTTCCAACAAAACAAAACAAAACAGAAACCCCTCTCTAAAGGAAAGTTTTAATTGATAAAATGACAAAGTCCATTGAATGTGGACTGTCTTCTACAGTTGCATAATTTTTAGTAGAACATTTCATCTGATGCTAGTTTGTGTTTTGAAATGAGATTCTAACATTTTGGAATGCTTGAATAGTACTAGTAATATGTATTATACTGAAAGCTGGTGAAAATGACACTCCTATATTGGATACTACAATATTCACTAAAGATGTGATATAATTTCTATTGTGAATTTTGCCACCATTTGCAGGCAGTGACATAGAGCTGCAGTAAGAGAACAAACTACTTAATATTGAGTCACTGAGTAAATTGTGCAATGCTTTATAGAAATGAAGGAGACGAACTCAACACCACGTGTCATTTTCAGTAGCTTCTCTGCACGTAATGTGTTGATCCCACCTAGATGAAGAAGACTGGTATTAGAAGATCACACCATAGTTACTTGTTAATTCTTATATTGTCAACTAGATAATTCAATTTAGCATTTATTTTTTATTCTTAAGCTGGTACAGCATATACCAGAAGCAAGTCTAAACTTCCAAAAGGTGCCTCCTGGTTCATTGGAATTCCGTGATTTTGACCAAAATATGAATGACAGCCGGGAGGAGGATATCACAAAAAGAACACGGATAAGAAACAGGGAAGAGGCAAGTGTATTTCCATTTCATGGAAGTATAGGAAATTAAATTCCTCCATGTCTAAGATATGGACGTATGAAACTACTTCCGAATGAGATCATCAGTTCCATGAATAACTGGGTGAAGGTTATCAAAAATACTCACATTAAAAATGCTGTCTTTGAAATTTGTTTTGGTAATTGTATTCCAGGTGATCTTTGACAATTTGATGCTAAACCCTGTGTCCCAGTTATCTCATACCATTCGGGAAAATACAGAAAATTTGGCAGAGAAAATGAAGTGAGTGTATGGTGCCAATCTACCGTATATGGCTCTCTTGTGTAACCACTTATGGATCCTGGAGACTAGCATTTCATACCAGAGTTAGAAAAATGACACTGATTAATACTGGCTCTCAATTTAGGAGAGAATTAAAATGGCATTTGTATCTTGGTTAGGATATTAAATTTTATATCATAGTCTTGAACATGGCTCCTTGAACTCTTGGAACTTATTTCAAATAATCATGCTTGGAATTTATTCAATAAGATTTAAATATTAATAATTAACTTTTTAAATCAATTAACTGATTGAATATGCTTTCAAATGGCCAGTATATCAGTATAGATAATTTGATAATTTGGTATAGATAATTTGTAGCATTCAGGTATACTGAAACGTAGGGTACAGAGATATACATATAAAAAGACTGTGTGGTTGAATCACTACTATAAAACATTTGATTTTTGTAAAGTGGGATATAAAATTCTGTTAAGTGGGTATCCATATCAAGCCAAACCTGGGTGAATTTAGAAAAGCTAAGCAGGTTATTACTTGGATGGGAGACTTACCAGAAAAAACTGGGAAGGTATTAGTCATGGTGGCCATTTTAAGGAAACATTTACCGGTAGCTTCTAATCTGAATATGATGATATATTATTTTATAGTCACAATAAATAAAAGCACCTATTTCTGAAGGTTTGTTTTATACTTTGGAAGTAACAACATTTATGTATTTGTATCAGAATTCTTTTCCAGAATACTGAGAGGACATGGGAAGAAATGGAAGCCAAAATTAATTCTGAAAATGAAGTGCCAATTTTAAAGACATCAAACAAGGTGGGAAATATTTTCTTAAATTATGTGCTTTGTAATTTTGCTATTAAAAATATCAGTTGATGAACTTATTGGATTTATATATGCAAACGTTTTAAGTCTTGGAATGAATGTGAAAGTCAAAAATCAAAATGTGGAATTAGCTCAGGATTTGGATTTTATTTTATTTTATTTATTATTTATTTTATTTTATTAAATTTTTATACCGCCCTTCTCCTGCTGGACTCAGGGCAGTGAACAGCCAAGAATAAAAAACATCCAATACAAAATTTAAAATTATTAAAAGAATTAAACAAATTTTGGCCCAAATTTAAAACATCCCAACTAAAATCTGTTACAATTAAAATATCTAAGGGGGTGGGGGTTACGCCAGCCCAGCTTGGTGAAATAGAAAAGTTTTGAGGGCACGGCGAAAAGCACGGAGATCTAGTATCCTACGTATCTCTGGGGGCAGGTCGTTCCAGAGGGCAAGTGCTGCCACAGAGAAGGCCCTCTCCCTGGGGGTCACCAGCCGACATTGCCTGGCTGATGGCACCCTGAGGAGTCCCTCTCTGTGGGAGCATACTGGCCGGTGGGAGGCTATCAGTGGCAGAAGGCGGTCCCATAAGTACCCAGGCCCTGTGCCATGGAGCGCTTTAAAGGTGGTAACCAACACCTTGAAGTGCACCCGGAAGACCACCGGGAGCCAATGCAGCTCGCGCAGGAGGGGTGTCACATGGGAGCGGCCCATCACTCCCATAATCCCCCGCGCGGCCGCATTCTGCACCAGTTGGAGCCTCCGGGTGCTCCTCAAGGGGAGCCCCATGTAGAGAGCATTGCAGTAGTCCAGGTGGGAAATGACGAGAGCCTGAGTGACTGTGCATAAGGAGTCCCGATCCAGAAAAGGACGCAACTGGCAAATCAGGCGAACCTGATGAAAAGCCCCCCTGGCCATGGCCTTCATATGCTCTTCTAAAGACAGCCGTGCATCCAGGAGGACACCCAAGTTGCGAGCCCTCTCCGAGGGGGCCAGTAACTCGCCCCCAATAGCCAGTGATGGCACCATCTGGCTATAGCGGGACGCTGGAAGCCACAGCCACTCGGTCTTGGAAGGGTTGAGTCGAAGCCTGTTTCTCCCCATCCAGACCCGCACAGCCTCCAGGCACCGGGACATCACTTCAAGGGCATTGTTGGGATGGCCTGGGGTGGAGATGTACAGCTGGGTATCATCAGTGTATTGATGGAACTCCACCCCAAAACCACGGATGATCTCACCCAGCGGCTTCACATAAATGTTGAACAGAAGAGGTGAGAGGACCAACCCCTGCGGCACCCCACAAACAAGGCGCCTCAGGGTCGATCTCTGCCTCCCTGCCAACACCGACTGCGACCGGTCAGAGAGATAGGAGGAGAACCACCGTAGGACGGTGCCCCCCACCCCCAATCCCTCTAACCGGCGCAGCATGATATCATGGTCGATGGTATCAAAAGCCACTGAGAGATCTAACAGGACTAGGATAGAGGAACAACTCGTATCCCGAGCCCTCCAGAAATCATCCACCAACGTGACCAATGCTGTTTCCGTGCTGTGCCCAGGCCTGAAGCCGAACTGGAGCGGATCTAGATAGACAGCTTCATCCAGGTACCGAGGAAGCTGTCGCGCCACCACACTCTCAACAACCTTCGCCACAAAGCGAAGGTTGGAGACCGGACGATAGTTAGCCAAAACAGCCGGATCCAGAGCGGCTTCTTGAGGAGGGGCCTCACCACCGCCTCTTTCAAGGCGGATGGCAAGACACCCTCACTCAAAGAAGTGTTAATAATCCCCTAGAACCAGCCTCGCATATCCTCCAGGGAGGCCAGCACCAACCAGGAGGGACACGGGTCCAATAAACATGTGGTTGCGTTCAGCCATCCCAGTATCCTGTCCACATCCTCAGGAGCGACAGGATCGAACTCTTCCCAAATGACATTCTCAAGACTGGCCTCCATCATCCCGTCTTTACCTACCCAGTCAGAGACCAAGCCTTCCCGAATCTGAGTGATTTTATCATGCAGATACTGGACAAAATCCTCAGCCCGACCCTGTAAGGGATCCTCCCGCACTCCCAGATGGAGGAGGGAGCGGGTCACCCTAAACAGGGCGGCTGGGCGGTTATCTGCAGATGCAATAAGAGCGGAAAAATAGTTACATTTTGCCACTTTTATCGCCACTAGGTAAGTCTTAATATGAGATTTTACCAGTGTTCAGTCAGATTCGGAATGGCTAGACCTCCAACTGCTCTCCAGGCATCTTCTCCAGCGCTCATCTCCCTCAGCTCCTCGGAGAACCAAGGAGCCAGGTAAACTCGGCGACGGGTCAGAGCCCGCAAAGGCATGACTCGGTCCAAAGTGTCAGCGGCCGCCCTATCCCAGGCGGCCACCAATTCTTCAGCCGAGCCGTGAGTCAGAGCCTCAGGGAATGGCCCAAGCTCCATCTGGAACCCATCAGGATCCATCAGGCACCTGGGGCGGAACCATCTAGTCTGTTCCGCCCCCCTGCGGCAGGGTGTGGCGGTTAGAAAGTCAAGCCTAAGAAGGGAATGATCTGACCATGACAAGGGCTCAGTCACTATCTCCCCTATCTCATGATCATTCATCCACTGACCAGAGACAAAAATCAAGTCCAGAGAATGTCCTCCCGTGTGAGTGGGTCCATGAATTAATTGGGTCAGGTCCATGGCCATCATGGAAGCCATGAACTCCCGGGCCACTTCAGATGCTTTGCCAGCAGATGGCAAGTTGAAGTCCTCCATGACCATAAGCCTGGGGGTCTCCACCACCACCTCGGCAATCACATTGAGCAGCTCAGGCAGGGCAGCCGACACGTGACAGGGAGCCAGGTACGTAATCAGCAAGCCCATCTGCCTTCCATGTCCCCACTTCACAAGGAGGGACTCACATCCGGCTATCTGAGGTACAGTGGCCTCCCTTGGAGCAAGTCCTTCCTTTACCAGAACCGCCACCCCCCCCCGCCCCTCCCCTTGGACCTTGGTTGATGGAATGCATAGAAACCTGGTGGGCACATCTCGACGAGGAGAACCCCCCTTCCTGGCCCAACCAGGTCTCCGTAATACTTACCAGGTTCGCACCCCCCTCCTGAGTCAGATCACAAATGAGGGGGGCTTTATTTACCACAGACCTGGCATTGCACAACATCAACCGGAGGCCCAGGCCCTGGGGGTCCGAACAACTTGGGGAACGAGAAGAGCATTGGGGGCCGGAGCGCGCAATCACTCACATGTAGCGAGTGCGCCCTCTCCTAACACTATATGGCCCCCTGCTCCCACCATATATGCCCCTCCCACCCACAGTGCCGATGGAAACGCCCTCCCCAGTATAGGAACTAGCCCCCCCGTCCCCCCCTAAGACCCAGTCCCGACGCCTGTGGGTTGCCCCCCAAACCCATCCCGGTCGTACACGTTACATCCTCCCTCCCACCCCTTAAAAAGCAAATTTAAAAAGAATACAAAGAACTTTTAAACCTTTTAAAATCCCCCATGCCCTCGTGCCACCTCTCGGGATCCCAGGACCTGTCCTTGAGTTATTTCTTGGCAAGGTCAGTAGGCCACTTCCAGGAATGGGGGGCATTCCTTAAAGCGCATAAATCTGATCTTGAATACAGTCGTGGAGCCATGCCAGCCATGGAAGGGTGCGAAAGTGGTAAATAGGAGATGTTAAAAGCAGGCTGGGAACTGGCTGAGATTTTAATCTTATTTCTTTTTACTTTTGAGGAAACATGTAAATAAACATATATTCTACTGACAAAATTCACACTATGCAACTCAGCACTTGAATTATAATATAATATAATGAAAACTAAAGAGTTTTGAAATTGAAATCCAGTTGTAAATCTTTAAAAGTAAATTTAAAGAAAATATTTTGGTATATGCTGTTCAAAACAAGTTAGATCAAGTATGAAACTAAGTATAAATCGGTTTAATTGAATTTTTAAAAATGTACACTACAGGCCTATTTTGCTAAAGTTTATCACTGTTTAATTTTTTAAATCTAGGAAATCAGCTCTATTTTGAAGGAGCTTCGCCGAGTCCAAAAGCAACTTGAAGGTTTGTAATATTTGTCTTCATAGTTCTTTTTTTGATGTAAATGATTAGCCTTAAAAAGAATATGATTAAGTTTTGAAAAACAGAAAGCTGAAGATGTTGCCCACATGCCATGTGTTGGAGTGTAAAATAAGACTTACTTTTGTCTTCAGATAAAACAAAATGTCTGCTGAGCAACTTCAAATGAGGATCTGTAGAGATTCTCAGTCATCCAGGTCATGGCTGTCCCAAAGGTGTTTTTTTAGGAGGCAACTGGATTTTCTTGTTTTTCTTTTGAAGATGTTTCACTTCTCATCCAGGAAGCTTCTTCGGTGACAGGATAGCGGGGAATGGAAGGATTTATATTCCTTCCATTCAAGTGAGGATGAATGTATATTTGCATTCAAGGGGTATTGGTATTTCCACTGGTGTAGAATGCAACCAGTTGCTTGGTGCATATGCCATCACTGCTTCATGAGTGGCACTGGCTGCCGATATGCTTTCAGCTACAATTCAGGATGCTTCAATTCAATTCACCTTTAAAAACCCTTCATGGCTTAGGAGTGAACCCATTTACTAATGGGACTGTCTGTCCCCAACTGTCTCTACCAGTCTAGCAGGAGATGCATGCCCCAAGAACTCTCAGTTAAGGAGTATCCATAAGGCCCTTGTAATTTGGTTTTGTCCCCAAGCCCGGGGCCCAAGACATGTGATAGAGCCTATCTCTAGCTACAGTATGTGGATACAGTAATTAGTTAGATGATGCCCAACTACTATGTATTTTATTTTTATATTGTGTATTATGTCAACTTGCAAAGCTTTCTAGACCAGCTTTCAAGTTGCCATAAGCAGGAGGGGGGGGAGGGAGAACTGACGGAGCTGCTTGGCTGCTCCAACTGAAAACAGATTCCACACATGTCTTTCTCCAGATTGTATCCTAGGTTACCGGAGTCAGCAGGAGGGGTGGGGTTTGTACAGCCCGCCAACGTGGTCCATTGGAGAATGTGATTTATGACATGCCCAGGGAGGAGGGGGGAGACAGGGTCATGGAGGCCCGGAAAGTACGTGGGGTTAGAGCTGACTCCATTTGAGTAATTGCCGGAATGTTGCTCTTAATAAATGACTGCATTTCTTTTGAAACTTGGCTCGAGGCTCCTGAATTAACTAAAGCATTTTTCGGAAACTTCACATATTTTATGTATTTTATTGTAAGCCACCTGGAGTCACATATATGAGAGGGGCAGCAATATAAATCAAATCAATATAATTCAGTCTTCGCAAAGCAGCTATCACAGAATGAACTTTCATAACATTAAATATTGTATCTGCCTGGAGATCATGCTTCTGAAATGGAAGCCATTCACTGTCCATGCATTCAGTTGTTGCTCAGGTATCAAATATCAAGTGAAAAAGTAGGTTGGAATTTAGTAAGGGGGCTGGCTGATCATGCTTCTTTTTCCCTTTTTGGCAGTTATAAACGCCATCATTGACCCAAGCGGGAATTTGGATTTGCTCACCAATAACAAGACCTGTTCTGTGCTACAACCTGAAGCAGCTAAAGTCAGGACTGCCAACAACACTTCTGGATCTGTGTTGGAGTCTTTGTCACCTGTCAAGAAAATGAATTACACTCAGAAATTGAACTTTGGACCTACTGGCCTGCATGATAAAACATTTGTTCCAGATGGGGAGAAATATGTGATCTGACAGAATATTTTCTATTGCTTACCCTGTAGTATGTCATTTACTGTGGCGTTTAGTATTGCATATGAGTTGTGTGTGAGTGGTTGTGGGCAAGTCCACGTGGAACAGTTGTTTAGATTGTTAGCACATTGCACAACATGGGAAAGGTACAATCTCTGCTACGTGGGCTGTTGAAGTTTGGGTGAAGCCCTTTGTGGGGAAGAAAGGCTAATGGTGTGGAACAACACATCCACATGAGAATTTTTTTTAACAGAAAACAATTTGGTGTGCCATTCTTCTATTGTGCCATAACAAAGCAGACCTTGCATATTCTTCATTCTCTATTGCTGAAGCTCTGATATGTTCTCAGATATAGCCTGTTCATAGCAATTGGTTGAGTTGTATATAGAATCCATTTTGAAAATATACTTTTTGAGACAGTGGATAGCTGGTGCTGTATAATTAATTTTAAATACGGAGTATTCAAATGGTTTGGTCAGGATTTATTTTTCATACTGTCAGGTAAAGGGAGGCAGCGTAGCTTACTTTTACAAATTCAGGAGCAGTTGCCTGAAAAATGTCTTCGAGGAGGAAGCAAAGATGATATTGAATAATTTTGCTTCCAGTCATACAGTTTTCACTGTTCCACTTGTTAAAAGAGTGGAGACAAGAGAGCTGTGAATATGGCTGCATTGTTTTCTGTATGTGATTCATTTGAAAAAAATCCAAATAAGTAGTTCTGTAGGAGAGGATTCAATGACCAAATCAGGATTTTGTATAGCCGGGTTGCCAAATTCTTACTGTATCATGTTAGTCTCCATGTAACAAAGTGTTTATGTGCTCTGAATATTTTTTTTAATATGCTATCTAAAAAGGGGCATAAGAATATAAATGTTCCACAACTGGGCAAGTAGTCACCATGTCTCCCCAGCACTATGGTGGTAAGGTTTACATGGTCTTTTTAACCATGGCCTGTTAATTAAGACAGAATACCTGAACTGACACAAGACTCATCTATAAACCATAGTAGTAACATGATCACAACTTGCTAAGCCACCATGTGGCTTGTTTGATTTGGGTTTAGCATGATGCTTAAGCTTAAACCCAAGAGTGGATACTCATGCTTAACCCAATTGTGTGGATCTCATTTTATTTATGTGGATGAGCCATTCTGGACCATGCACAGCTTTGTGCAGTTTATGGCTTAGTACAATTTTGGGTGGGGTCAGTTTAAATGCATTATTTAAAACTTTAAGCCAATATTCCCTGGTTGTGTATGTGTAGATTGGGGGGGAAGAGGGAGCGCTCTGCAACGCTTAAGGTACAGGTACCAATTTTGCCTATAAATTGCACAGTAACACAATGTATTTCCAAATCATGGCTCAGGCTACTTTAGTGATGGCAGATATCATCTCCCTTTTGGGACTCAGGCAGAGCAGAAAAATATAGTTTGGCTGCTAGGCAGAAAAAGTTGCTCATCCTGGCTTGTTGTGTAGTACGGATCTAAGCTAACCACAACTTAGCATGTGTATACTTGGTCTGAATCTCACTGACATTCATGCACTATTTAAAGAGCAGAAAGGTACAGGTCTTTTTTGTACCTCTAGGAAAACTGTTTTGAGCAGACTTTCTCCATATCCATGTAGTTTCAGGGTTTGGGATGGACCTTCAACAAGGCATGCTCAACAAGCCCCCATGAGATGATCCTCTCATGCTTGGTTCAGTGTTAATGGGTATCCCACGCAACATGGGAAAAATAGCATGTTGTATCAGTAGATCAGTTTTTCTCAACCTTGACTGCTTGAAGATGTGTTTGAAGCATTGATAGTTTGCAGCTTGAAGTTATGCTGACTGGGGGAATTCTGTGAGTTGGAGTTCACACATCTTCAAATTGCCAAATTTGAGAAACACTGCAGTAAATATTATGCTGAACTTTTGGTTCCATCAAAGAGCGGATTTCTCTGACCTCTGGAACTAGCCATTCGGAATTCCATATTCCTTTCCACTCCAAATTATAAGATGGGGACTATCAAAAAGTTGCCACAAATAATGGTGATATTGTAGCTGTTGCCTTAAAATTACTCAAATGAATGTAGATCCTGGGATATATCTTGGAAATTATATAACAGTTTTCGTTTAATGTAGTTTCTAGGACAATGTAAGTAAACTAATTTGCTCCAATATTCAGTGTTATCCAATATTCCTGTGCTGGGAATTTGAGCACCTAAGAACAAAAAGCATGAATTAATACTTACCTCCTCTATTGACCAACCACAAAACAATTTCTAATATTGGTGCCATCTTTTCTTGAACCTTGATGCTAAAACTTGTTTGGCTAATGATGTGTCAAGTGAGTAGTGCAGTATTATAATTGTCATGTCTGCCCATTATAAACTTAATACCAATATCAAGAATAATTTTGCAAACATTTTTAAGTGCCCATTTTTCCAATTAAAACGCATTGTCCATTTGTCAAATCAGCAATGCTTTAAATAGGATGGGATTAAGAACAGCACTGTTAACTATTTGAAATACTTATTGATATCACTTGACACAGGGAAATCTTTTATAATATTCATTTCATTTCTAAATAATTGTTGAAGGCCACCAGATTAAATACAGTTGAGAAGTGAATTCAGTTAAGAAATGAATACAGTTGAGAAACGAATGCAGTATAGAACTACTGTATTGACAGTAATTTATTCAGGTCTGAAAATGATGGATAGTGTGGATATATCCTACAGAGCAGCGGACCCCAATCTTGGTGGCCTGGCCGGGGGGTGGGGGGGTGGGAAAGGGGAACCGGGTTGTGCGAGTGGCAGGCTGGCCCGCAGCTCAACTTGCATGAGCGGTGGGCCAGCACACATACCCACATGTGCACACAGCTTGAGCAACTTGAGCTGCACGCATGGGTTTATACGCACTGCCCTGCTGCTTACACAAGTTGAGTGTGTGCACATGTGCACTGGCCCGCTGCTCATGTGGTCCGCTTCTGAATAAGTCACGGATCGGTAGTGGGCTGCAGCCAGGGGGTTGGGGACCCCTGCTATAGAGAACATATTTAAAATGTTAAATTCTAGTAGAAGTAAAATTGGTTTGGAAAATGAATGAAAGAATTCAATTTAGTTGCTCAGAGGAAGTCTTTGCTATCCAGTTGGATTTTACTTGATTGTCCACGGGTTTAAATAATGTAAATGCTGCTATTGATGTTGAGGCACCAAATAAAAGTTGCCAGTACTTTTCCCATTAGAAACTGATCCAGTTACAGATTCATTTATACATCTTTTGTTTAATTGTACTTGATGGCTGCTTGTAAACTTGTCTCTGAATCATAGAGATGTCACATGTCGATTCTTGCCGCTCACCAAATTTTTCCACCGTCTTTAACAACCCAAACGCATCAAAATTCTTCACCTTAATTAGTGAATTAACTAGTGATATCACACTAGTCCATATTTGCCAGCACCAAGTCTACATTAGATTACCTTCCAAATATACTGTTGCAGAGAGAGAGAGGCTGAGTTTGAGTAAGTTTAGAAAAAAACCCTAGAAAAGCACTTTTGTAGTTTTATGCCATCTTCTCAGTCAACTTTCCTCAACAGAATGAATTGCAAATTCATAGAATGTAGAATTCTCAAAGTTCCCAGGCAACATTTATCTGGGGAATTCTAGAAAATGCAGGCTTAACACATGTGGAAGGACATTCACATATGAACATATGTTTCATAAATTTTCAAGCCTAAGGTGAGACATTTGTCCTAGACCATAACTACATCTATGTATGACCATCCAGAAGGCATGAACATAGATGTCTGGTTTGCTCACAAGTAGCAAAAAAGACTTGGGCTTACCTTACACATAAAATTAAAAATTGAAACAAACTAAGGTTATACAATTAATATAGTACAAATAGATTGCATATTACTTCTTATACATTTAAGTCAAAGAAGAAGCCACGTGGCTTTGATATTCTCATATTGGATCCCTCTAGTGCAATATGCATACAGCCTGTTAAACATTTAATCCCAGTATGTGGGTGCAATCTAGGTCCCATTTATTAGCAGATTAGCAGAAAGTCAAACGGGACCTACTTGCTGATACACAGTTTTTAAAATTTAATTTTTAATATAACCTTTATATTTGGCTAGCCAGTTTCAAAGGATTACAAAGCCCAAATCATTTGAAGTTCAGTGACAAATGTTTAATTTCTTCAGAGTAGCTTAAATTTGCGGGGCACGGACAGGGACAGTTTATCCCCCTTAGGTTAAAATGACTGATCAAGATTGAATGAGTATGATTCATTGAGAGAATGTTTATCTGTTTAATGAGAATGAATGCTGTCATTCTCAAACTGGTGGTAATAATACTACCATATAGTCTGAGAATGTGCAGTAACATAAATGTGCTAAATAAATACATATGTAAAAACACTGAATAAAAGCAGTTAATGGGGGCAATTTTTGCCCGTCTCAAAGTTTTTGTATAGATTTCAAGCAGAGGTGTGTGTACATATGATTCTGCACGTTTGCCAATACAGATAGTCCTTGCTTTACCACAATCAAGACTGGCAACTCTGTTGCTATGCCACACAATTAAGCAAGACATCACATGACTACAACTTATAATTTCATGCCAGCTTCTTCATTGACACTGCTTGTTGGAAGTTAGCTGTGAATCATGTAAATGGAAATTAAATGACTCTGGGATGCTGCACTATCATAAATTCAAAGACTGTCTATAAAGTTACTTTTTCAGTGCTATCGTTACTGCTAAATAATTGCTAAACAGGGCCGTTGTTAAGTGAGGACTACCTCTATGGCTGGGTTCAATTCAAATTAGGGCAAATTTCAGAGGCAAGTTTTCAAGAATGATCAGCTGTGTACATTAGCAGAAGGTATAACTTGTTCTCATTTCACCTGAGAGAAATGGATTGGGTAAGTGTTTTTCTACATCACATGAAACCTGTGTACCCAGAAAGGCTTTGAAACCAATTGGAAATGATAAATCTCTTTACATAATATCTTGGACCTTAAATGCACACTTCAGTTTAAGCTATACAATGAGTGTCTTAAATATATACCGTACATTTTAAAAACCTAATGTGTGTATATCCCCAAGTCATCCTTACATGAATCAAAGGAAATGTTTGCCCTGAATGTTTACAGATACCTACTTTTGAAAGAAGTGGGAGTGTAAGTTGCTACTGATTTTTCACTTTTGTAAATGGATTCCTTCCTTCCTTCCTTCCTTCCTTCCTTCCTTCCTTCGCAAATGAATTCCTGATCTTGCCATTGTCAAAGTCCAGAAAACTACTTGTTCACTTTCTGTTGTGTCCCCTGTTCAGTGGTGCCTAAGCATCTGCTGGTTGTTACTCTGCTGAAACTGTTTTCCACTGTTAAAAACATTTTTTTTCACAGCTATCATTGTATTAGATCTGCATGCCACACTGAAGCAAGCTGAGCTGTATGAGAGTTACTGAAATTCAGCTTTGCGTAACCCAAAACTGTTTCAGTGACTTCCATTTTTAGTTCATCTTTTACTTCATTTGATGTCCTCTTTAAAATACTATGTATAATTATAAGATCCATTTGATTCCTGCAGACCTTCAATAGGATGCTTTTCCCCCCTTTGTCTTAGATTTTCTTTTTTAAAAAATCAGTAATTTATTTTGCTTGACAGGCAGTTTATCTGTACCATTTTGTTTCTGAATAATGTGGATGTCTTTCAAACCAAAATAAATGGTTATTTTATATAATTTTATCACAAATTTGCTATAATAAATCATTCTCATACCAGGTTTATACAAAGTTAGAGGCCTGAGCTAATCTCTTTGGAGGCTTCAGGTTGGGAAAGGTAAGAAATACACACCTGTTTGAATCTATAGGAACAGATTTTCTTTTTAAGGTTCCAGACATCTTTCTGACTATAAAATGCTGGGGAGCAAAGGAAGGAAGGAATAAATCCATAGCATGCAAGAGAAGGATTGGTGAATTGCTGCTGCTCTGTTTTCACCATTCACTCACCTGATGCAAGTGAGTTTGGAGTAAACATTTTTAGGAGCCAAAACAACATCATCCCTATGGAAGTGGTTGTAGTGGAATAGAAACATGCTAGAAGGAACCGCAAGACTGCTCTGCTCCTCCCAAAAACCCCATGAGAGCTTTGCATGATATATAGAGGCACAACATTGCATATTGAATGAAATAAAACAGGACAATTAAAAAATCTCAGAGAAAGAACCCTTTGGTGGGTGCAAGCCTTGAAGACTACTGCATGCCGCAGAATTTAGTTTTCAGGTTCCATTGGGTGATCATTGTTACCTTTTTCTTCACCTTTGTCTCTTCATCTCTAGCAGTCTCCTTGAACTTCTATTGAATTTCAAAATTCTTAGGTTACTGCCTGCCTTTCCTTCTCTGTCTCCAGCAGTGGTTTAGAAAGTGAGCTGCAAGATTAGATCAGTAGAGAAAGTCCTATTCTGCTAGGTCAAACCTAGGCATTTTATGGGCCTGGGCCATATCTGGCTCTTTGGCTCTCCCTGTCCGGCAGCATGAGGTCAATTGGAAGTTAGAAAATGAAAAGTAAATAAGTAAGCTGCAGGGAGTGGGAGAAGCAGCTCCTTTAGTCGGCTAGCAAGAGAAAGCTTTTCTGCACCTGCAGCAGAAGAGCAGCAGCCAGGCTGAGGCAAAGGGAGGCATGGCTTCGTGCTCCCTCCTCCCTCAACACGTGGGTGGCACGAGCGGCAGAATTAAGTTCAGCTTATTGGTTTGGTCCTCCACAACAGTCTCAGCTTCTCATGTGGCTCCTTTAGAGAATTCGTTGCCCATGCCTGTGCCAGGTGGAAAATTCATCAGTGAATGGCAGAGGTGCCCCTCCTCTCCTTCAGGACAAAAAAGTTGGCATGAAATCTGTGTGGCCTGCCATCCCACACAAGCAGGGTTTTTCCTCCACCAAAAAGCATGCCAAATGTGTCTAACTAAAGACAGCAAGGGAAAATTGCTTGACTGCATATGTGTAACTTTTCTGCTGAACAGGCCTGGTATGTATCAGAATGCCTTAATCCCTAGCTTTCATTATTATCTAATAATGATTACTTCCTCATTGTAAAGTGGGAATTCAACCAATGGTCCATTCAGATGGGAAATAGTTTTAAACGTTTGTTTAAATCAGCCTTCTGATAGTTGCCAAGAGATCTGGTGTGATGTAGAGGCCCTGTAGAGGCCTGAAATGGGACTAATTTCCAAAATTCTGAGCATTTTTAAATTACTGTATGTTAATGGCCATTGAGGACTCTTGGTGAAGGTGTTTTCTCTTGAGATGGCCTGGATTAGGAAACAGGAGGCCCTCATTATGGAACAAAGAAGACTTTGCGGATTCAGCCTCAATATCTACACTTATGAATGTATGTTGTTTTGGACATGTTGAGAAAGAAACTTGTATTTAGGATTTTGGAGGACTTTCTGTTGGTAAATAAAGATAGAGCAGGAGAAAGCTGTGTGTTATAAATCTTTGTACCCACCCAACCCACTGCCCCAGCTGCCCTAAGTTTTATGTTTTAAAAAAAGGGCAGTTAGTATTTGAAAGCAAAGTGCTAGCCTCTAGCATTAATGTTGTTTTAAAAATGGGTCTCATAGTTATTGTTACAAAAACATGACTGCAGCCCAGGTCCTTAGAAGATGGTGCAGTATGTTTACCTAAATTGAAAATGGGGGTGTAAAATTGATAAAAAATATAAAGGCATGGTAAGAAGTGATTGGGAAGAACTTCAGCTATTTGTTTTTGGATAAATGAGTGTTTTACAATTGACCAAACTTGCCATGCCAGTCACTGAGGATAGGCAAGTCACCTCTGTGACGCACATTTTGTGGGAGTATCGATAAAATCATTTCAGCAGTGCCCCGGCACATGCAAAAATGGCCTGCTCTCAATTTTGATCTGGAATGTAATGACACATTTTAATTATTATAAACAAGGATATGAAAAGGATAAGGCTTGTTCATATAACACAATTGAATTAGTTCAGATCAATGTGAGGTCTGTCTAGGTTGAACAGGCCGTTTGAGATTGTAGACTTTCTGCTCTAGTCCCAGAAATCTATTTATTTTAAATGATTTAAAGAGCCATCCATTTCATATTAATGACTCCAGATGACATACAAAGGTTAATTTATCCTAGCCTGCTCCTTGAACACTAGCAAAGCTATTCAGCCAATTCTTTTCCTAGTCCTTAAACTTAAAATGTTGATGCCCAACAGCACATAAAATGGGATGTCTGAGTTTCTTACATACTGGCAATTTTTATAGATTGCTAGGATGCAAAGGGTGCAGTGAGACTATAATTTCTAGCCCCATTTCTTGTTTTTATTAGTATTTTATTTTAATTTTATTGCCAGAATGAGAGAAAAATAAATAAATGGTGATGCAATTTGAATAGGTTTGGGGAAGTTTAATCCGTATTTTCCATTCATGCCCCATTCAAGGTTTCTTCCCCTGTGCAGGGGTGGAGGAATCCAAAGGAAAACGGACATACTTTTTTTTTTTGTGTAATGTTAGGATTCCTCTGAGAGTATCTTGAAATATGTAATAGTAATTAAATGTCTTCTCTGTTCTAGGTTTCACTTTCTTCATTTTGCCCCGATGATTGCACTTTTGATCTTGTAGCCATTTTTTATATTATCTATGATGCAGAAAAATGTATATAGGTCTCTATTGGCATCTTTCAAGGTGTCAGAGGTATCATTAAATCTGAACATAGGTCCTTGAATAATTTGAATAAAATGGATCTCTCCCACGAATTAATTTGTATGGATTGTATCACTACTGACTAGAAATGGGAGCAAACAATGACTGACTATTTCTTCTTACAAATATATAGAAAACTAGCATGTCATGGAGAAAGCAAACTCAGTATTGGAGTGGAAATATTTTTGTGGAAGTATTTTTTAATGGGAGGATCAAATCTGGATCAAGTCAAGCCTCACCTGAAGCGATATACTCCAAAGATAAGATTTATCATTTCAGGAATAATTAAGCTCAGTTCCAATTCAGTTAATAATACTGACTTGCCTTATAAATCTGCAGTATAGATTACTAAGAAAGCATGATTAAATAGAAGTGTGAAAAGCACTTGAATGAAGATTACATATTAATAAAGCATGTTTCTTTTAACTATTAAACAAGCTGTACTGAATATAGTTCCTACCTGTAAATGTGTGTAAAGCATTGCTGCTTTAATGTGAAATATTTAACAAGTTTAAGAGAGACACATAGTAAAATACTTCATTCATGTGGATATCCAAGAAATGAAGTCTGATCATCTCCCTCAAAAATTGTGTTGTAAGCCACCCTAAAACTCAGTAGATGGCCATATCTAGTCCTTTTTGGCTGTTCTTAAAAAAGAGAGAGAGAGAGTTGGGCATAGTTAGAATTTGCACAGGAGACTACCAAGCTATCCCAGGGCTATAGATTGGGAAGTTAAGAAAACATTTTAGAAGGAAATCATGATCATGACAATGGCAAAGCACTTTCTTTTTGCTGCTGAGTAAAATATATGAATGGGTGCATTAAGGTGGTGTATACTTCAAATGGGATTTGGAAAAAGTGCTTGGCCTTCAGGTAAATATTGCACTGAGCTGTTCATTCAAATAACCTGACCTTTTTCAGGTGTCCATGTAACCCTGAAAGATTCAGGGAATCTGCTCCTTAAAGTTAAGGTGACTTTTGCTGGATAAAATGAAGATGTATGAAATAGATCATAATTATTTAATGAATACCAGAGAGCTTTTTTTATAATGTCTAGTGCCAAGCACATCCTCTAAGTCTTTTTTAAAGTGTGTAGAGCCCTTGTCACCTTTTAGTCACAAGGAAACAAATTTGACCCCAGGGACACTTGGATATGTGTGTTCATAATATTTGTGTGTAACATTTAAAAAGAAACACCCACCCACCCCAAATAAATATAGGTAAGTAAAAGAGTAAAACTTTTATTCTGAAATTGCAGGATCCATTTTGGGTTGGTCACTGGGACCAGAGGTTTAGTCATTCTTAAACCATTAAATTGCTCTTTTTGTTAGGACATTTTCCCCAGTATTCAATTAAAATATGCCTGCCTAAAACTTGAATACAATTATTCCATTATTCCTTTATAAAGGGTTGTGATTGCCACCTTGACCTCTTCGAACCCTTCCTCAGATGCTGCTTATATTCTGTACTTTGGGGTGAGAGAGAATTGCCCTTCATTTATTCTGTCTGATACTCTTCAAATATTTTCTGTATGTTGATGGGTTTAACATGTTTTCCTTGTTACTTCTTCTAAAACACATTTCAGCTCAGTATCTAGTAAATAGACAAGGTAGATATCTTTGATTTTGTTCGATAACTGTTTTTCTTGGGATTTCTTTGTGTTCTTCTTGTTCTTGTTATACTTGTATAGAGCTTCCTTTAATCAAAGACTTTCACATACCATTACACATATCTCCTCATTCATCTTCTCTGCTGAATTTTATAGCTGTGCTTCAAAGTGGTAGCTGCTTAAGAATGCTCATTTCACTTAACCAAAATCATATATTGATCATTGCAGCAGGCCGATATGGTGTAATGATTAAGCCAAAATCTAGGTTAAAATTCCAGCTACCTATGGAAGTTTCTGAGTGACTATGATCAGTTACTCTCTTTCATCATAACAGCCCTCATAGGCAATAAAATGATGGAAGGCACACTTGAAAGATTCCTATATATTCTTTGAGTTCTCAACAGAAAGTTGTGGAAGGACTGTGATAAATAAGACAATTTTTAAAATAAAAAAACTGAACTTTGCCCTTTTGGGAGTTAATATGTAATAAGTAAATGCATACTACAATATTGTACTCTTTTATTTTATATAGTTTCTAAGCACTTCAAAGTCTGGTGTGAAGAAAACTTCGCTATCAGTGCAGGAATGGGACTTATTGCAAAACAGGCAACAGGTTCTTCAAAGAAAAATCTAATAATACAGGAGTAATTGCTCCTGTAAGTCAGACTGGAATTCTAAATAAATTCTAAATACTGCATAATATGGAAGATCTTATTGGGCAGAAGGACTGTGCTTGGAAAGATGGAATTTAAACCGTAAAATGAAATTATTTCTAATGAAAATTTACTCATAAATTTGCTGTGTGTTGAATTTAAATTAACACCAGATGGAAAGTGCTTTATTTCATGGAAGTAAGTTTCATCAAAGAGGTTTTATGATGTCTTTCAAGTTGCTTTTTGCACTCGCATTTAACATTGTGTATAAGGGGTTGACTGGAAGCTGTTTTAAAAGAACATGTATGAATTGGCAGATGGATTAGGATCAGGGGTGGGTTCTACTTACCTTTACTATCGGTTCACAAAGGGGCCACGCGTGGGGGCTTGCTTTGCTCGTGCACGTGCTCTTCTGCACATGCGTAGAAGCATTTTCATGACATCAGGGTCAGTGGGCGGAGCCTCCCGCCGGTTTTACTACCGGTTCTATAGAACTGGTGCAAACCAGGGGCAACCCACCACTGATTAGGATACTTGATTCATGATACCTACTGCTCAATAAAGTGCTTTTCTATAGTGTGGTATTTTTAGTCTGACCCAATTGCAAAGGAACATACCCCACAGAAGCTGAATTTTATGTTTATTTATACCACATCCAGATTTCAAATATGTACATGAAATAAGAATTTTAAACTTAAAGAATTCTTTACAAAACTTTGGCTCTATCATTGCAAATTGCAGTTTAGAGATCAAAGCCCATTATTTAAATAGGTTAAAACCTTGTGTTATTTGCCAAATACCACAAGATGGCAATGTTTGGGAAATGTTATGTCTTGCTTCAGTCACCCGAGTGCTCTTTAAATGAAAAGCTATGCTAAGTAAAGCACCAAGGCAGAACTACTGTAGAAGAATTTAAAGTCTCAATTGCCTAAAAAAGACTAGAATTAGAAATTCTTGTGTGCTAATGTCAGTAGGAATGTTTCTTTAATTAATATAACTTCTGATGAGAGTATATTAACTCATCGTGGTACTCCATTTTGGTATGAATATGCTTTGCAGAGCACAAAAAAGGAGTAAAAGTAGCTAGCAAACATATTGTAATTAAGAGTAGGAGATAAGAAACAAAGGCAACATAGCTAAAATTAGCTTATACTAACTCCATTCATTGCATATCTTTGTATCCTACCTTTACTTCCAGTAAACTGCATCATGTTTTCCCTTCATTTCTTTAAACTGTTCACCTTTTTGAGGATATTATCAAATCACAACTTTCTTGGACTTCCCTTTGTTTTGGTCCCTTCACTCTTTCTTCAGTTAGTTGTTCTGTAATTTGATCTATTCCTTCTATAGGACTAAACTATCTCAATGTTCTATGAACTGGTCAGTTTTGTTTTCAGTCCACATTCATTCATACCCATTCATTTGTAATTATCTCTTCTAGTTTTACCACCTTAAATACTTCATTCCCATTGAATATTCCATAATTCAAGGCTATTCACTTAATCATTTGTTTTCTCTAAACAAATACAAATGCAACAAGCTTTCTTTTTTCCTCAATGAATGGTTGAAATGTGAAACTATTTTGTATGTGAACACTTTCCGTATTTTTCTTGTTGGCTTTTTAATCAGGCTTCTGCCAGATTATAGCATCTTCCAATTGTCAGATATAGATGCAGTCTTCAGATACGGTAAAGAAGTTGTACTCCCATCCATATTTTAACATTTCTTGTTATATCTTTGCAGCCTCATCACTTTTTGACACTTGGGATAGTATTTGATATTTTTTTCATCACTTTTTCTTTAACACTAATAAATGTTGCAGCATTCATTTTCATTCCATTCTTCAACATACTCTATTATTGTCGTACCCATACATATCTAAAGTACTCCTGCTAGCAGTTTCTCATTTTAGTTTCAATTCAAATAATTTCATCTCTTCTGTAGCCAGGCCTCATTTAGCAATGGCCCCAGTTAAAAACTGTTGCAAATACAATTATTTATGGCAGGAAAACAGTAGTGAAAAAACATTTTCTGACAAATGTTCACATTTCTGCCCCTTACAACAATGCATGATTGAGAGTGAGGCTGGTGTTGCTGCATGAGAAGTCTTTATCTGAGTGAGACAGCAGTAACTAGAAATCTTTGCAATTTCCCTCTCTCTCTCTCTCACACACACTCTTAGTCATGTAGTTTGCTTAGTGACTATTTCACTGGAATGAATTGCAGCCATTAAATGATAAGATAGAGCGGTGTTGGCTAACCTTTTTGGCACCAAGTGCCGAAATGGGAGCATGCTGGAAACTGGAAGAGCAGTTTCCCGGCTGTGCTTCCAGTCACCTGGTCTTCCGGTTTCTGGCACATGTGCGCACATGAAGACCAGCTGGCCGGCACAGATGTGCATACTGGAAACTGGAAGCTCAGCTTCCTGGCGCATGCATGCACCCCACGGAGCTGCTCTTCCGGTTTCCAGCACTCCCGCTCTTGTAAAGACCAGCTGGCCAAACCTGGAAGAGCAACGGGCGACAGCTGGCCTGCCCGGAGAGATGGCTCTGCGTGCCACTTCCAGTACGCATGCCATAGGTTCGCTATCACGGAGATAGAGTATTTTTAATCCCATTCACTCTGCTGCAGGCCTTTTTATTTAATCACCTTCCAAAATATATATATATTAATTTCCCTGAAATCTGTATTTTGTTCTACTTCTACCAATGAAGTTATAAATTCCTAGAGTAGAAAATGTCAACCCCATCTGATTAAAATGGGGAAGGGGAAGACTTGGAAAGAAAACCTGAATAGGCAACTCTTACCAATGCAGGGTCCTCTCAAAGACCTCTGAAAACACAGTGGGCTTTCATACCACCAGTGGAGATGATATTGTGGAATTTAAAAAGTATGGCTTCCATTTGAAATCTCTCTGGGGTATGTTGCTTCTCTTCACAAATACACTAGGAGTCCTGACCCTATGACTCAAGCATAGGTTTATTTAAGACTTCCAGCATTGTCAGATAAGCACATCTTCGTGTGGCTAAAATAGCATTACTTTGTAATCAGAGTGATTATCACAATACAAACAATACTGCTTTTATTTCCATATTGGCAGCATAACCAGAATATATTCTACATTCTTGTCATAAATTAGTATAATTTTTAAATATGTGTTTTGTTAGCTATATATTTATAAAAAAGAAATCATATAATCCGGATTCCAATAATAACTATACATCTCCAAGAACCCTTTAAAACCATGTGTACTTGTCCTCTTCTATTTATACTTTGTAGTTCAAAGATGACACCACACACAATTCTTGTCTTCTCAGGTTATTTGAATTCCAATTTATAATCATATCACGCTGAAGTACTTGACATTAAACCCCTTCAGACCTCTTTTTTTAGGACCTCCATCTTGATTGATTCAAAAGATTCTTTTTATTAAGGTAGATTGATCTTATGAATCTTTCTTTTAGTGATTAAAAGTGTTAAAATTAAAATAGGGGAAATTCGCTTTATTACTTGGCAGTAATATCCTGTTGTAAACTGAATGCATTATCATTATGTCGTATGAAGAATGCTATTTTTTATTGTATCTGATAAGAATCTAGAGAAGCATGAAAGTGTTAAATTCTTGCTTAGCACATTGGAAAACTCCCACGTAGTGGCAACAAGGGAGTGGATGTTGACTTCTAGGCACACAGTTAATCACGAGATGGAGTACCAACAAAGTTCTTAATATATCAGCATTAAGATTCTTGATTTTAAAGACAATTCAAAAGCAATTTGAATTAGATAGGCTGTTTTGGTAAATGCTTAGGATATATCTATAAATTGGAAGCTTTGTCAGCACAATATAATGGAAAATATGGCACTAAGTCACCACAGGCAATAACATAGATTTATAATAGATACACAATTGCTGTAGCTCCCAATAATTCACCTGAACTGTGGATGAGATGATGGGCTTTATTTACCAAGCATGCTACTGAATTAACCCATTTTCTTGGCTTGTAGATTGGGTTCACATCACATGCCAATTAGAAAAAAAATTAAGTTTAAAACTAATCAAATTTTGGATGTGCAAATCCAGCTGTTATATTTTTGACTGATTCAATTAATTGTATTGGGTGAAAAAGAGTAACTTTTATAAGATTTACATTCTTGCTTCCATTTATCTAGTTTACTTAGACTGAGTAGTTTAAGAATGATGTTTTTAATAAGATAGCAGCATAAATGTAGTTAAAAAAATAAGTCTAAAAAAGGAGAAATATATTTCTGTTTCTCTCACCACTAATTTCATATTACTTTTTGCAAATAATCCCACACAAAATCACTGTAATTTTCAGAACAGTATATTTAATCTGTCGTTTTGCTTTGGTTTCTCTAAAATAGATCTGGCAAAAGAATATCTTTACAGAAATTAGCAGACAATATCTTGGTTGGTTTCACTGGAACTATGTATATATTTAATCAATGGTGGGGTCCATCATCTGTCTGGATTTTCTTATACATGTATTTCATACTGCAGATAATACTTGTTTCTGTGAAGACACGAAAGACTATGCCTTGAACTTATAAACACTATTGCAATATAAAGTATTTTAAAGATCATTTTAAGGTAGCATTTTATTTATTTTGCTGAAATGAAGGCAATATTATTTTTTGATTTTTTAAAAAATACTTTTCAAGATGATATTGTATTTTTATTTCTATGGAGGGAGAAACACTTTTATTTTGATGAGTCTTCAGGAGCCTGTTTGGGTTCGGCTTTCCCTTTCTCTAAGAGGATCAGTTCAGTTCTTGCTGAAGATGAAACAATGGGCTCTGATGACATATCACCTGAGGTTTCATTTTCTTCTTTCTCTTTGAGTGATAAGGTTTCCTGAGCATCAAAGAAAGTTTCATTTTTGTCTGTTGGACTTTCTTCACCCTTTCCTTCTTTTGAATCTGTTTCCTTTTCTTTGTCCACTTCCTTGCTCTTTTTTGTTGGAGATGAAAAACCTAATTTAGGAAATTTAAACCATCCTGTTTTTTCAGTTTCTTTGGCAGTGTCACTGTCTAATTTCGATGAATCATCAGGCTGTACTTTCGGCTGAGCTTCAGGTTTTGAATCTGATGTTGTGTCATCCGTAGTGGGAGAAAACCCAATACTTGGAAACCAAAGTTTAAATCTACCAGATCTCTTACTATCATTTTCATCTGTGACCTCGTCTGTGCTACTTGCAAATGCCGTTTCCTCTGCAATTTCTATAGCAGATTTAGATATCTCTATTAGCTCAGAGTGACTCTCTGCAAATTCACTAGAAGACTGTACGTCAACTGTGAAAGATTTAAGCGTTGTCAGTGTTGCAGCAGAAGATGTTCCTTCAATATATTCATAAATTATATCCTTATCTTTATCAGATGGTTTCACTTCACTCAAACCAGCCTTTTGTGCTGCTTCTCCTGTACCTGAAAGTTGATGATCCTTATCCTCAAATATTTCACCCATACATTTTGTAGAAGATAACTTGACTGGTACATCTAAGCTCACGTGTGATTCCTGGATTTTCACTTTGAGAAGCGAAAATCCAAAGGCAGCAGTTTTAACTTCTGATGGAGGAATCTCAGATTCTTTTACTATTTGAGTGGAGAAAGATTCCTGTATTTCAGCATCATCACCACAGCCAAAGGTAGATTTACTTTCCATCCTTATTTCTTTACTTTCAGTGATTGATCCTTTAACCTGCACTGGTGCACTTGAACTAAATGGATCATCAGGCTGAAGTTTAATTTCAAGTGGTGCTCTTTGAATATCTGGCTCCTTCAGTGTTGTAATTTTAGCGACTGACTTTTGAACATTACTGTCCATGGTCTCTATTTTCTCTTTAAGAAATTCAGCACTGAATTCCTTTGGCACTTGTTTATGCACATACACTGTTGTATCCACAAAAGAAGAGTCTGTAGATTGGAATTTACTTCCAACTTGTGGTCTCTGAATGGCAGGTTCAGACAGTGTTGTAATTCTGACTTTCGATTTCTGAATATCATCTCCTTTTTCTTCAGGGAACGTAGTCTTGAACTGCAATTGAGAAATATCATCATCAGCAGTATCCTTTATATCCACTGTCTCTTCTGAAGTCAGTTTTTCTCCTTCAGAAATTCTGTGTGTGAACTTGAGCATTTGGAATTTGGGCATTTGGAAACTTTCTTCTGCATCTCCAGGTTTTTTATCCTGAACTTGGATTCCTGATGTTTCTCCCTCGGGTCTAACTAATGACACCTCAGTCTGCACTTTTGGTGAATCAACCTGAATTTCTACACCCTGAGATTTACTGCGCAAGTTGGCAAATTTTGGCATCTTGAATTTGGATGCTTTTGTTTTACTTGTTTTCTCTTCTGCTTTCACTTCACCTTCTTTAGGCAAATCTTTTTCAAAGCCCTCAACTGGGAAATCAATGATTTCAAAGTCTTCATCAGTGATTGAAACATCCATTTTAACTTTGGAAAGAGTAATAGCAGGCTCTTCTAGGTCAGATTCAATACCGGGAACAATGGCATTGCTCTTTGTGGTAGACCATCCAAACAAAGGCACACTGAATGTTGGCATTTTGAATATACTTTCTTTTCCCTGAGAATCCTTTTTGGGTGACTTCTTTTCAGTCCCCATCTCTTCAGGTTGTGTATCAAGGCTTTGCAAAGGTTCTGGATCTGTAATAGTAGCATCAATTTTCTTTCCCATAGTAATTTCAGTAGATGGTACTTCAGCCACTGCTATAGTGTCTGGTATGACTTCAGGTTGTTGAATGGTCATCTCACTTTTAGGGATGTTTCTATCAATATCCATCTTTGGGATAGCGCCAATGAACTCAGTTTGAGAACTTTGTCCTTCTGCACCATCTTTAACTATATCAGCATACGTTTTGGGCTCCAGGTCACTAGCTTTCCTGCCACCCATTAATTGGTCAGTGGTAGACTGCTGTTCTTTCTGTACTCTAACATCCTCTTGAGGAAGCATGACTTTTTGTTCTGAGATTTTTTCACTGTCAAGTTCCCTTGAGATGGTTACAACTTCAGGAGATCTTACTTCAACTTGTAATTCAGTAACATGAGCTTCTCCAGTGATATCTTCAGTTTCAGCATCACTTTTTTTTGCCTTTGAAGTTCGACCAAATGAAGGCATTTTGAATTTGGGCATTTTAAACCAACTCTGAGATTCCTCAGTCTGAATTTCATCGGAAATTCCTTCATCACTTTTAACTTGTAAGGGCTGAGCTTTCCCACCAAGTTCACCAGATTTTGTAGTCATTTGAAGCTGAGAGGCATCAGATTCAGGTTTTGATAAAGTGATTCCACTGCCTGACAGATCTGAAATTTCATTTTCTGACAGATCTGAAATGCCAAACTTTGGCATTTTCAGTTTTGGCATCCTAAACTCCCCCTCTGTACCATCAAATTTCATACTTGCACTGTCCATACAAATGTCACCTTTGAACTCTGTTTCTAAACATTCCTGTTCAAATGAACTTTTTGTCATGGACACCTTAATATCAGTTTTGGGTAAGCTGATATCTGTATCTGTCTGGAATGTTTTGATTTCTTTGGTTTCACCTTTCAGCATTTTTACACTTATTTCTGTTTCCTCTACTTTTCTTGTCGTAAAACTGCTTTCTATGTCAGGTATTTGCACCAAAGCTCCATCACCTTCTACTATATCTACCTCTGCTTTTGGTAGCTTTGTCTTAGACAGTGAAATTTTGGGCATAATTAAATGAGGTCTTTTTACTTGACCTTTTTTGGTGGCTATGTCTACATTTCCATCAATATGAACTCCTTGATCTTCCGAAAGAGTTACTTTTAGTTCTGTGCCCATATCATCTGATACTATGCCAAGATGAGATTCTTCCAGAGGTTCTTTTATATTTGTTTTAAGGCTCGCTTCCTTTTTAGGGGACCAGCTCAATGAGGGCAATTTGAATTTAGGCATTTTGAAATGTCCTTTTTCTTCTCCATCTAAACTTCCTCTCTTAGTTATCTGTCCCTTAGCTTCCTTAGCTGCACCATGTAAATCCTGAGTGCTTACCTCTGACTGTGTGACAGAAATATCAACAGATGGTATGCCTACTGCTGCAGTCTTCACATCAGCTCTAATAATTTGGGGCATTTTTATTTTCTGTTCCAAAACATCCTTTTTTTCACCAAGTACATCAGACTCCATTTCAAATGTTGTAGCTTCCACTGCAATATCAATAATATCCGTTGTTGTTTTCAGCTGGGGAACATCAACGTCCTTGGACAGGCCTACAGCAATATCTGGAACTTTTCCTGTAGAAAATGAGATCCCAGAGTTAGCCATTTGAAATGTTACCTTTTAATTTTCTTATATACAACTTTAGGTTTTAATTTTAATTTCTGTTCCACTTACAAATATTTCAGTCTTTCTACTTTAATTCCCAATGCTTTCATTTTAGGAACCTTGATTCCTGCTACTGATTTATCGTTTTTGTTATCGACATCATCTGGTTATAACTCTCATTTTAAAAACTGACATTAAGTGAAGGAATTAAGA
The DNA here is from genome assembly GCF_029215685.1 of Pituophis catenifer annectens. Lineage (NCBI taxonomy): Eukaryota > Metazoa > Chordata > Lepidosauria > Squamata > Colubridae > Pituophis > Pituophis catenifer. The sequence goes on along the minus strand of NW_027256881.1, from coordinate 316,839,306 downwards.
CTGTAGGTAAACCGATTTCTATATCTACCCTGTTTCCCTGAAAATAAGACTCAACTGGAAAATAAACCCTAGCATGATTTTTCAGGATGCTCGTAATATAAGCCCTAGCCCCAAAATAAGCCCCCGTTAAGATCATCAGCCAGACAGATGCAATTAGTACCATATTTCCCCAAAAATAAGACCTAACCAGAAAATAAACCCTAATGCAACTTTTGGAGCAAAAAATAATATAAGACCCAGTCTTATTTTTGGGGAAACACAGTACTGTAGAAGTTTTAATTGCTGGTCTAAAATGTTCTGTGCTTGGAACCTTAACTTTGGTCATTTTAATACTTTTTTTATATCATTGTCAATGATTTCTTTATCTAATGTTTCTTGTGAAATATTTTTTTCTTCCTTAGAAACAGACACTGTCATGTCATTATTCAGTGACAGAATACAGGTATTTCAGCTTTAAAACCTTTCATTTTTGGCAACTAGAATGAAGCCTTCTAATAGTCGTTTCCTGCATAGTCAGTTTTAATTAAAAATTGGAAAAAAAATGAATGCATTTTTATATCTGAAACACCTCACAATACTTCAGAGATTTCAGATGATCTGACATCTAAAATTTGCATCAGAAATATCTCAATCTTGCATACATTTTAATCTTTCCCTTTGAAGAGTCAGAAGAGTCAGCCTTTCTCTTAGCTGTGCTAAAATCAGAATCAGTTAATATACACTTTTAGCTCCTACATTTGAATACATGTAGACAATAAAGGTTAAGTCAAATCCGGCCCAACTCAGCCAGAATAATATTGCTAATAGGCAAGTTTTAACTTTTGTTAGATTTAAAAGGAGCTATTTAAATCTTTGAGAAACCAAATTAGGTACATAAAAACTTAAACAAACTGGTATTTATTCTACCAACATGACAGTGAGATTCCAAAATATCCATGTCAATACAGGAACTCCTGTGTCAGACCTTTCCAAACTACAGTAAGTTAATTCTGACAATTAAGTTCCTTCACACAAATAAAACTACATTTACAGTAGATTTAGCGTGATAGGAACAACTTGCAATTCTGGTCTTAATATTTCCTTCAGACAGAATGTCAGTTTTGTAGGAAGAAAATGTTGCAAAAGAATAAAATAATACACTTAGGCGCTAAAATTAACTACATTTCTAAAGATTTCTCTAATGATCTAGAACTATTTTCAATGTTAGAATCCAACATGAAGATTTATATATACTATGAGATTAATAACTCATGAAATCAGCATTGCAATAAACAGCTGCTTTGAACACTTCTGTGTCTGTTAAAGGCAAGAAGACTTTTTCCTTTATTGCCATATTCCCATTAGAAGAGAAATGTCCCAAAGGTGCTTGAGATAACCATGACCTGGATGACTGAGAATCTCCATAGACATTAGAAGAGAAATTTCCAACTTTGGCATTTTCAACTTAACTCTCTCCACTTTCCATCTTAACCTTGTTTCCTGCCCCCCCTAAAACCTTTGCTAAATGGAGACTATACTTTTAAGTCAGGAGTTTTCAGTTCCACGATCACCTGGAATCTCTACATCAGATGCTGAAAAACTAATGCCAGTCCTGAATTCTAATATCTTCAACTGAGATTTGGTTGATGTCCAGGTTGACTTGGGCCCATTTCTGGTTTGGATAATTCCATGCTGGATATCTTGAACTTGGGCATGGGAATTTTCATCTCACTTCCCTCAATTATGCTTTCAGCCTCCACCACTAATATTGGCCTTGATTTTTTGGGGCGGGGAGAGGGGAATCTATTTTCCTTTGGGAAGGAAGATATTTGCCTCAGTTTATGACAGGGAGATCTTTACTTCTGGAGATTTCCGCTTGGGCACTTTGATGCTAGCCATCTTGATTCCAGACATTTTGCTTTCACCTTCCTCTCTTATCTCCATATCCAGGTTGGCCCCCTCAATTTCCACTTCTGGCAGTTTTTCAGCTTCAGGTTCATCAACTAGGATTCAGATAACGTGCTTTGGGGTGATCTGCTTCTATGGAAGGTAGGGACACTCGTCTCTGTGTAACACTTTTCTCCTTGGTAAGAAAAATTCCCAGCAAGAGCATTTGAACCTTTGAACTTACTACCCCACCACCAAGATCAAAAAATTTCCTCTGCACAAGAATCTTACCTGAAGAAGCTTGTACTTCTACGTCGGGAGCTTGCAGCTCCACAGTGACTGGGACCCATGGAATCTTTACTTCAGGGGCTGCTATTCTGATGTCGCCCTCGAAATCATCTTTCTTGAGTTGGGGTTTTGTAGTGCTGACCTCAACTTTTGGAAGAGAGGTGTGTACATCAGGCATGCTGTCATCTGAATCTATTTTGGGGCCCTTGATATCAGATTTGGAGAATCCCATACTGGGCATCTTGAACTTTGGCATGTGTATTTTCATCCTGCCTTTCTCACGACTACCTTCTGCTTCCGCCACTTTGCTGGCAGCCTCAGAATCAGGCAGTTCAGCTTTACCTTTGGGAAGGGAGACATCTGCCTCAACCTTTTGAAGGGAGATGCCCACTTCTGGTGCAGTGAGTTTGGGGGGCTTGACACTAGGCAACTTCACTTCGGGCATTTTGATTTTGCCCACATCTCCAATCTCCACGTCTAAACTAGGGGCATCTACCTCCACTTTTGGAAGCTTAAGATCGGCCTCAAGCTCAGCAGAGGGCAGTGTCACTTCCGATTTCAATGCTGTCTTTGGCAGCTCTGCTTCCATAGAAGGTACGCTGATTTCTGCCTCTGGGACACCTTTCCCTTTGGGCAGTGACATTCCAAATTTGGGCATATGGAACTTGGGCATTTGGAACTTCCTATCCCCGCTTTCCAGCTTAACATCGGGGCCCTGCACAGAAATCTTTCCAGAAGGAGCCTCTACGTCTACTTCAGAAGCTTTCAATTCCAGGCCAGCTGAGCCGGTTGGAAACTTTACTTCTGGTGCTGATATGGTAATATCTCCTCCCTTCACCTCAGGTTTCTTGACGTGGAGCTCAACTTCGGGACGAGAAACATCCACTTTAGGCATACTGAGATCCACATCGACTTTGGGGCCCTTGATGTCTGGTTTAGAGAATCCCATACTGGGCATTTTGAACTTTGGCATGTGTATCTTCAGTCCTCCCCCGTCGATGGTGCCTTCGGCCTCTGGCAATTTTACAGCCCCTGCACCATCAGACACTTCAGCTTTTCCTTTGGGAAGGGTGATGTCAGTCTCAACCGTTGGCAGGGAGATCCCTATTTCTGACCCTTTGAGCTTTGGGACCTTGATGCTAGGCACCTTCACTTCAGGCATTTTGATTTTACCCTTATCTCCAATTTCCACGTCCAAACTAGGGGCATTTACCTCCATTTTTGGAAGCTTAAGATCGGACTCAAGATCAGCAGAAGGCAGTATCACTTCCCCTTTCAATTCTGTCTTGGGCAGGTCTGCTTCCACAGAAGGTACACTGATTTCTGCCTCTGGGACACCTTTCCCTTTGGGCAGTGACATTCCAAATTTGGGCATATGGAACTTGGGCATTTGGAACTTCCTATCCCCGCTTTCCAGCTTAACATCGGGACCCTGCACAGAAACCTTTCCAGAAAGAGCCCCTACGTCTACTTCGGGAGCTTTGAGTTCCAGGCTGGCTGAGACCATTGGAATCTTTGCTTCTGGTGCTGGTATGGTAGTATCGCCTCCCTTCCCCTCAGGTTTCTCAATGTGGAGCTCAGCTTTGGGAAGAGAAACGTCCACTTTAGGCATACTGACATCCACATCAACTTTGGGGCCCTTGGTGTCTGGTTTAGAAAATCCTATACTGGGCATCTTGAACTTTGGCTTGTGTATCTTCAGTCCTGCCCCATCAATAGTGCCCTCAGCCTCTGGCAATTTTATGCCCACTTCCGCATCAGGCACTTCAGCTTTTCCTTTAGGAAGGGTGACATCAGTCTCAACCTTTGGCAGGGAGATCCCTACTTCTGGCCCTTTGAGCTTGGGGACCTTCACACTAGGCATCTTCACTTCGGGCATTTTGATTTTACCTGCATCTCCAATCTCCACGTCCAAGCTAGGAGCATCTACCTCTACTTCTGGAAGCTTAAGATCAGTTTTAAGGTCCGCAGCAGGCAGTGTGACTTCCATTTTCAATGCTGTCTTGGGCAGTTCTCCTTCCACAGAAGGTACGCTGACTTCTGCCTCTGGGACACCTTTCCCCTTGGGCAGTGACATTCCAAATTTGGGCATATGGAACTTGGGCATTTGGAACTTCCTATCCCCGCTTTCCAGCTTAACATCGGGGCCCTGCACAGAAATCTTTCCAGAAGGAGCCTCTACATCTACTTCGGGAGCTTTGAGTTCCAGGCTGGTTGAGCCTGTGGGAATCTTTACTTCTGGTGCTGATATGGTAATATCTCCTCCCTTCACTTCAGGTTTCTCAACGTGGAGCTCAGTTTTGGGAAGAGAAACATCCACTTTAGGCATACTGACATCCACATCGACTTTGGGGCCCTTGATGTCTGGTTTAGAGAATCCCATGCTGGGCATCTTGAACTTTGGCTTGTGTATCTTCAGTCCTCCCCCATCGATAGTGCCCTCAGCCTCTGGCAATTTTATGCCCACTTCCGCATCAGGCACTTCAGCTTTTCCTTTAGGAAGGGTGACATCAGTCTCAATCTTTGGCAGGGAGATCCCTACTTCTGGCCCTTTGAGCTTGGGGACCTTCACACTAGGCATCTTCACTTCGGGCATTTTGATTTTGCCCGCATCTCCAATCTCCACGTCCAAGCTAGGAGCATCTGCCTCTACTTCTGGAAGCTTAAGATCAGTTTTAAGGTCCGCAGCAGGCAGTGTGACTTCCATTTTCAATGCTGTCTTGGGCAGTTCTCCTTCCACAGAAGGTACGCTGACTTCTGCCTCTGGGACACCTTTCCCCTTGGGCAGTGACATTCCAAATTTCGGCATATGGAACTTGGGCATTTGGAACTTCCTATCCCCGCTTTCTAGCTTAACATCGGGGCCCTGCACAGAAATCTTTCCAGAAGGAGCCTCTACATCTACTTCGGGAGCTTTGAGTTCCAGGCTGGCTGAGCCTGTGGGAATCTTTACTTCTGGTGCTGATATGGTAATATCTCCTCCCTTCACTTCAGGTTTCTCAACGTGGAGCTCAGCTTTGGGAAGAGAAACGTCCACTTTAGGCATACTGACATCCACATCGACTTTGGGGCCCTTGATGTCTGGTTTAGAGAATCCCATGCTGGGCATCTTGAACTTTGGCTTGTGTATCTTCAGTCCTCCCCCATCGATAGTGCCCTCAACCTCTGGCAATTTTATGCCCACTTCCGCATCAGGCACTTCAGCTTTTCCTTTAGGAAGGGTGACATCAGTCTCAACCTTTGGCAGGGAGATCCCTACTTCTGGCCCTTTGAACTTGGGGACCTTCACACTAGGCATCTTCACTTCGGGCATTTTGATTTTACCCGCATCTCCAATCTCCACGTCCAAGCTAGGAGCATCTGCTTCTACTTCTGGAAGCTTAAGATCAGTTTTGAGGTCCGCAGCGGGCAGTGTGACTTCCATTTTCAATGCTGTCTTGGGCAGTTCTCCTTCCACAGAAGGTACGCTGATTTCTGCCTCTGGGACACCTTTCCCCTTGGGCAGTGACATTCCAAATTTGGGCATATGGAACTTGGGCATTTGGAACTTCCTATCCCCGCTTTCCAGCTTAACATCGGGGCCCTGCACAGAAATCTTTCCAGAAGGAGCCTCTACATCTACTTCGGGAGCTTTGAGTTCCAGGCTGGCTGAGCCTGTGGGAATCTTTACTTCTGGTGCTGATATGGTAATATCTCCTCCCTTCACTTCAGGTTTCTCAACATGGAGCTCAGTTTTGGGAAGAGAAACATCCACTTTAGGCATACTGACATCCACATCGACTTTGGGGCCCTTGATGTCTGGTTTAGAGAATCCCATGCTGGGCATCTTGAACTTTGGCTTGTGTATCTTCAGTCCTCCCCCATCGATAGTGCCCTCAGCCTCTGGCAATTTTATGCCCACTTCCGCATCAGGCACTTCAGCTTTTCCTTTAGGAAGGGTGACATCAGTCTCAATCTTTGGCAGGGAGATCCCTACTTCTGGCCCTTTGAGCTTGGGGACCTTCACACTAGGCATCTTCACTTCGGGCATTTTGATTTTGCCCGCATCTCCAATCTCCACGTCCAAGCTAGGAGCATCTGCCTCTACTTCTGGAAGCTTAAGATCAGTTTTAAGGTCCGCAGCAGGCAGTGTGACTTCCATTTTCAATGCTGTCTTGGGCAGTTCTCCTTCCACAGAAGGTACGCTGACTTCTGCCTCTGGGACACCTTTCCCCTTGGGCAGTGACATTCCAAATTTGGGCATATGGAACTTGGGCATTTGGAACTTCCTATCCCCGCTTTCCAGCTTAACATCGGGGCCCTGCACAGAAATCTTTCCAGAAGGAGCCTCTACATCTACTTCGGGAGCTTTGAGTTCCAGGCTGGCTGAGCCTGTGGGAATCTTTACTTCTGGTGCTGATATGGTAATATCTCCTCCCTTCACTTCAGGTTTCTCAACGTGGAGCTCAGCTTTGGGAAGAGAAACGTCCACTTTAGGCATACTGACATCCACATCGACTTTGGGGCCCTTGATGTCTGGTTTAGAGAATCCCATGCTGGGCATCTTGAACTTTGGCTTGTGTATCTTCAGTCCTCCCCCATCGATAGTGCCCTCAGCCTCTGGCAATTTTATGCCCACTTCCGCATCAGGCACTTCAGCTTTTCCTTTAGGAAGGGTGACATCAGTCTCAATCTTTGGCAGGGAGATCCCTACTTCTGGCCCTTTGAGCTTGGGGACCTTCACACTAGGCATCTTCACTTCGGGCATTTTGATTTTGCCCGCATCTCCAATCTCCACGTCCAAGCTAGGAGCATCTGCCTCTACTTCTGGAAGCTTAAGATCAGTTTTAAGGTCCGCAGCAGGCAGTGTGACTTCCATTTTCAATGCTGTCTTGGGCAGTTCTCCTTCCACAGAAGGTACGCTGACTTCTGCCTCTGGGACACCTTTCCCCTTGGGCAGTGACATTCCAAATTTGGGCATATGGAACTTGGGCATTTGGAACTTCCTATCCCCGCTTTCTAGCTTAACATCGGGGCCGTGCACAGAAATCTTTCCAGAAGGAGCCTCTACATCTACTTCGGGAGCTTTGAGTTCCAGGCTGGCTGAGCCTGTGGGAATCTTTACTTCTGGTGCTGATATGGTAATATCTCCTCCCTTCACTTCAGGTTTCTCAACGTGGAGCTCAGCTTTGGGAAGAGAAACGTCCACTTTAGGCATACTGACATCCACATCGACTTTGGGGCCCTTGATGTCTGGTTTAGAGAATCCCATGCTGGGCATCTTGAACTTTGGCTTGTGTATCTTCAGTCCTCCCCCATCGATAGTGCCCTCAACCTCTGGCAATTTTATGCCCACTTCCGCATCAGGCACTTCAGCTTTTCCTTTAGGAAGGGTGACATCAGTCTCAACCTTTGGCAGGGAGATCCCTGCTTCTGGCCCTTTGAGCTTGGGGACCTTCACACTAGGCATCTTCACTTCGGGCATTTTGATTTTGCCCGCATCTCCAATCTCCACGTCCAAGCTAGGAGCATCTGCCTCTACTTCTGGAAGCTTAAGATCAGTTTTAAGGTCCGCAGCAGGCAGTGTGACTTCCATTTTCAATGCTGTCTTGGGCAGTTCTCCTTCCACAGAAGGTACGCTGACTTCTGCCTCTGGGACACCTTTCCCCTTGGGCAGTGACATTCCAAATTTCGGCATATGGAACTTGGGCATTTGGAACTTCCTATCCCCGCTTTCTAGCTTAACATCGGGGCCCTGCACAGAAATCTTTCCAGAAGGAGCCTCTACATCTACTTCGGGAGCTTTGAGTTCCAGGCTGGCTGAGCCTGTGGGAATCTTTACTTCTGGTGCTGATATGGTAATATCTCCTCCCTTCACTTCAGGTTTCTCAACGTGGAGCTCAGCTTTGGGAAGAGAAACGTCCACTTTAGGCATACTGACATCCACATCGACTTTGGGGCCCTTGATGTCTGGTTTAGAGAATCCCATGCTGGGCATCTTGAACTTTGGCTTGTGTATCTTCAGTCCTCCCCCATCGATAGTGCCCTCAACCTCTGGCAATTTTATGCCCACTTCCGCATCAGGCACTTCAGCTTTTCCTTTAGGAAGGGTGACATCAGTCTCAACCTTTGGCAGGGAGATCCCTACTTCTGGCCCTTTGAGCTTGGGGACCTTCACACTAGGCATCTTCACTTCGGGCATTTTGATTTTACCCGCATCTCCAATCTCCACGTCCAAGCTAGGAGCATCTGCTTCTACTTCTGGAAGCTTAAGATCAGTTTTGAGGTCCGCAGCGGGCAGTGTGACTTCCATTTTCAATGCTGTCTTGGGCAGTTCTCCTTCCACAGAAGGTACGCTGATTTCTGCCTCTGGGACACCTTTCCCCTTGGGCAGTGACATTCCAAATTTGGGCATATGGAACTTGGGCATTTGGAACTTCCTATCCCCGCTTTCCAGCTTAACATCGGGGCCCTGCACAGAAATCTTTCCAGAAGGAGCCTCTACATCTACTTCGGGAGCTTTGAGTTCCAGGCTGGCTGAGCCTGTGGGAATCTTTACTTCTGGTGCTGATATGGTAATATCTCCTCCCTTCACTTCAGGTTTCTCAACATGGAGCTCAGTTTTGGGAAGAGAAACATCCACTTTAGGCATACTGACATCCACATCGACTTTGGGGCCCTTGATGTCTGGTTTAGAGAATCCCATGCTGGGCATCTTGAACTTTGGCTTGTGTATCTTCAGTCCTCCCCCATCGATAGTGCCCTCAGCCTCTGGCAATTTTATGCCCACTTCCGCATCAGGCACTTCAGCTTTTCCTTTAGGAAGGGTGACATCAGTCTCAATCTTTGGCAGGGAGATCCCTACTTCTGGCCCTTTGAGCTTGGGGACCTTCACACTAGGCATCTTCACTTCGGGCATTTTGATTTTGCCCGCATCTCCAATCTCCACGTCCAAGCTAGGAGCATCTGCCTCTACTTCTGGAAGCTTAAGATCAGTTTTAAGGTCCGCAGCAGGCAGTGTGACTTCCATTTTCAATGCTGTCTTGGGCAGTTCTCCTTCCACAGAAGGTACGCTGACTTCTGCCTCTGGGACACCTTTCCCCTTGGGCAGTGACATTCCAAATTTGGGCATATGGAACTTGGGCATTTGGAACTTCCTATCCCCGCTTTCCAGCTTAACATCGGGGCCCTGCACAGAAATCTTTCCAGAAGGAGCCTCTACATCTACTTCGGGAGCTTTGAGTTCCAGGCTGGCTGAGCCTGTGGGAATCTTTACTTCTGGTGCTGATATGGTAATATCTCCTCCCTTCACTTCAGGTTTCTCAACGTGGAGCTCAGTTTTGGGAAGAGAAACATCCACTTTAGGCATACTGACATCCACATCGACTTTGGGGCCCTTGATGTCTGGTTTAGAGAATCCCATGCTGGGCATCTTGAACTTTGGCTTGTGTATCTTCAGTCCTCCCCCATCGATGGTGCCTTCAGCCTCTGGCAATTTTATGCCCACTTCCGCATCAGGCACTTCAGCTTTTCCTTTAGGAAGGGTGACATCAGTCTCAACCTTTGGCAGGGAAATCCCTACTTCTGGCCCTTTGAGCTTGGGGACCTTCACACTAGGCATCTTCACTTCGGGCATTTTGATTTTACCCGCATCTCCAATCTCCACGTCCAAGCTAGGAGCATCTGCCTCTACTTCTGGAAGCTTAAGATCAGTTTTAAGGTCCGCAGCGGGCAGTGTGACTTCCATTTTCAATGCTGTCTTGGGCAGTTCTCCTTCCACAGAAGGTACGCTGATTTCTGCCTCTGGGACACCTTTCCCCTTGGGCAGTGACATTCCAAATTTGGGCATATGGAACTTGGGCATTTGGAACTTCCTATCCCCGCTTTCTAGCTTAACATCGGGGCCCTGCACAGAAATCTTTCCAGAAGGAGCCTCTACATCTACTTCGGGAGCTTTGAGTTCCAGGCTGGCTGAGCCTGTGGGAATCTTTACTTCTGGTGCTGATATGGTAATATCTCCTCCCTTCACTTCAGGTTTCTCAACGTGGAGCTCAGCTTTGGGAAGAGAAACGTCCACTTTAGGCATACTGACATCCACATCGACTTTGGGGCCCTTGATGTCTGGTTTAGAGAATCCCATGCTGGGCATCTTGAACTTTGGCTTGTGTATCTTCAGTCCTCCCCCATCGATGGTGCCTTCAGCCTCTGGCAATTTTATGCCCACTTCCGCATCAGGCACTTCAGCTTTTCCTTTAGGAAGGGTGGCATCAGTCTCAACCTTTGGCAGGGAGATCCCTACTTCTGGCCCTTTGAGCTTGGGGACCTTCATACTAGGCATCTTCACTTCGGGCATTTTGATTTTGCCCGCATCTCCAATCTCCACGTCCAAGCTAGGAGCATCTACCTCTACTTCTGGAAGCTTAAGATCAGTTTTAAGGTCCGCAGCAGGCAGTGTGACTTCCATTTTCAATGCTGTCTTGGGCAATTCTCCTTCCACAGAAGGTACGCTGATTTCTGCCTCTGGGACACCTTTCCCCTTGGGCAGTGACATTCCAAATTTGGGCATATGGAACTTGGGCATTTGGAACTTCCTATCCCCGCTTTCCAGCTTAACATCGGGGCCCTGCACAGAAATCTTTCCAGAAGGAGCCTCTACATCTACTTCGGGAGCTTTGAGTTCCAGGCTGGCTGAGCCTGTGGGAATCTTTACTTCTGGTGCTGATATGGTAATATCTCCTCCCTTCACTTCAGGTTTCTCAACGTGGAGCTCAGCTTTGGGAAGAGAAACGTCCACTTTAGGCATACTGACATCCACATCAACTTTGGGGCCCTTGATGTCTGGTTTAGAGAATCCCATGCTGGGCATCTTGAACTTTGGCTTGTGTATCTTCAGTCCTCCCCCATCGATGGTGCCTTCAGCCTCTGGCAATTTTATGCCCACTTCCGCATCAGGCACTTCAGCTTTTCCTTTAGGAAGGGTGACATCAGTCTCAACCTTTGGCAGGGAAATCCCTACTTCTGGCCCTTTGAGCTTGGGGACCTTCACACTAGGCATCTTCACTTCGGGCATTTTGATTTTACCCGCATCTCCAATCTCCACGTCCAAGCTAGGAGCATCTGCCTCTACTTCTGGAACCTTAAGATCAGTTTTAAGGTCCGCAGCGGGCAGTGTGACTTCCATTTTCAATGCTGTCTTGGGCAGTTCTCCTTCCACAGAAGGTACGCTGATTTCTGCCTCTGGGACACCTTTCCCCTTGGGCAGTGACATTCCAAATTTCGGCATATGGAACTTGGGCATTTGGAACTTCCTATCCCCGCTTTCCAGCTTAACATCGGGGCCCTGCACAGAAATCTTTCCAGAAGGAGCTTCTACATCTACTTCGGGAGCTTTGAGTTCCAGGCTGGCTGAGCCTGTGGGAATCTTTACTTCTGGTGCTGATATGGTAATATCTCCTCCCTTCACTTCAGGTTTCTCAACGTGGAGCTCAGTTTTGGGAAGAGAAACATCCACTTTAGGCATACTGACATCCACATCGACTTTGGGGCCCTTGATGTCTGGTTTAGAGAATCCCATGCTGGGCATCTTGAACTTTGGCTTGTGTATCTTCAGTCCTCCCCCATCGATAGTGCCCTCAGCCTCTGGCAATTTTATGCCCACTTCCGCATCAGGCACTTCAGCTTTTCCTTTAGGAAGGGTGACATCAGTCTCAACCTTTGGCAGGGAGATCCCTACTTCTGGCCCTTTGAGCTTGGGGACCTTGACACTAGGCATCTTCACTTCGGGCATTTTGATTTTGCCCGCATCTCCAATCTCCACGTCCAAGCTAGGAGCATCTACCTCTACTTCTGGAAGCTTAAGATCAGTTTTAAGGTCCGCAGCAGGCAGTGTGACTTCCATTTTCAATGCTGTCTTGGGCAATTCTCCTTCCACAGAAGGTACGCTGATTTCTGCCTCTGGGACACCTTTCCCCTTGGGCAGTGACATTCCAAATTTGGGCATATGGAACTTGGGCTTTTGGAACTTCCTATCCCCGCTTTCTAGCTTAACATCGGGGCCCTGCACAGAAATCTTTCCAGAAGGAGCCTCTACATCTACTTCGGGAGCTTTGAGTTCCAGGCTGGCTGAGCCTGTGGGAATCTTTACTTCTGGTGCTGATATGGTAATATCTCCTCCCTTCACTTCAGGTTTCTCAACGTGGAGCTCAACTTTGGGAAGAGAAATGTCCACTTTAGGCATACTGACATCCACATCGACTTTGGGGCCCTTGATGTCTGGTTTAGAGAATCCCATGCTGGGCATCTTGAACTTTGGCTTGTGTATCTTCAGTCCTCCCCCATCAATGGTGCCTTCAGCCTCTGGCAATTTTATACCCACTTCCGCATCAGGCACTTCAGCTTTTCCTTTAGGAAGGGTGACATCAGTCTCAACCTTTGGCAGGGAGATCCCTACTTCTGGCCCTTTGAGCTTGGGGACCTTCACACTAGGCATCTTCACTTCGGGCATTTTGATTTTACCTGCATCTCCAATCTCCACGTCCAAGCTAGGAGCATCTACCTCTATTTCTGGAAGCTTAAGATCAGTTTTAAGGTCCGCAGCGGGCAGTGTGACTTCCATTTTCAATGCTGTCTTGGGCAGTTCTCCTTCCACAGAAGATACACTGATTTCTGCCTCTGGGACATCTTTCCCTTTGGGCAATGAAATTCCAAATTTGGGCATTCGGAATTTTGAAATTTTGAATGTAGTATCCTCTCTTTCAAGCATAACTTCAGGACCCTGCAGAAAAACCTTACTTGATGGAATTTCTGTGTCTACCTCCAGAGCTTTAAATTCCTGGCTGGCTGAGCCTGTTGGAATCTTTAGTTTCAGTGCTGATATAGTAATATCTCCCTTCATCTCTGGTGTGTCAGCATGGAGCTCAGCTTCAGGAAGACAAATGTCGACCTTAGGCCTACTGACATCCACATCGACTTTGGGGCCTTTGATGTCTGGTTTGGAGAATCCCATACTGGGCATCTTGAACTTTGGCATGTGTATCTTCAGTCTTCCCCCGTCGATGGTGCCTTCAGCCTCTGGCAATTTTACAACCGCTGCTCCATCAGACATTTTTCCTTTGGGAAGGGAGACATCCGCTTCAACTTTTGGTAGGGAGATCCCTACTTCTGGCCCTTTGAGCTTGGGAACCTTGATACTAGGCATCTTCAATCCAGGCATTTTGATTTTGCCATCATATTCAACTTCCATATCCACGCTGGGGTCTACTACTTCCATATCTGGGACTTTAATGTCACTTTGTAACCCTACAGAGGGCAATGTGACTTCTGTTTCCAGTTCTGTTTGGGTGAGGTCCACTTCCATAGATGATACAGTGACTTCTTCCTCTGGAATACCTTTCCCTTGGGGCACTGAAATTCCAAACTTGGGCATATGAAACTTGGGAATTTTGAATGTAGTTTCTCCCCTTTCCAGCTTAACATCAGGGCCCTGCACAGAAACCTTCGCAGAGGGAGCCTCTACATCTACTTCGGGAGCTTTGAGTTCCAGGCTGGCTGAGCCCGTGGGAATCTTTACTTCTGGTGCTGATATGGTTATGTCTCCTCCCTTCACCTCAGGTTTCTCAATGTGGAGCTCAGCTTCAGGAAGAGAAACTTTAGGCATACTGACATCCACATCGACTTTGGGGCCCTTGATGTCTGGTTTGGAGAATCCCATGCTGGGCATCCTGAACTTTGGCATATGCATTTTCAGTCCTCCCCCATCGATGGTGCCTTCAGCCTCTGGCAATTTTACAGTCACTGCCGCATCAGACACTTTTCCTTTGGGAAGGGTGACATCAGTCTCAACCTTTGGCAGGGAGATCCCTACTTCTGGCCCTTTGAGCTTGGGGACCGTCATGCTAGGCATCTTCACTTCGGGCATTTTGATTTTGCCTGCATCTCCAATCTCCACGTCCAATCTAGGGGCAGCTACCTCCACTTTTGGAAGCTTAAAATCGGTTTCCAGCTCAGCAGAGGGCAGGGTCACTTCTGCTTTCAATGCTGTCTTTTGAAGCTCTGCTTCCATAGAGGGTACGCTGATTTCTGCCTCTGGGACACCTTTCCCTTTGGGCAGTGACATTCCAAATTTGGGCATATGGAACTTGGGCATTTGGAACTTCCTCTCCCCACTTTCCAGTTTAACATCGGGGCCCTGCACAGAAACCTTTCCAGAAGGAGCCTCTACATCTACTTTGGGAGCTTTGAGTTCCAGGCTGGCTGAGCCTGTGGGAATCTTTACTTCTGATGCTGATATGGTAATATCTCCTCCCGTCACCTCAGGTTTCTCAATGTGGAGCTCAGCTTCGGGAAGAGAAACTTTAGGTATACTGACATCTACATCGACTTTGGGGCCCTTGATGTCTGGTTTGGAGAATCCCATGCTGGGCATCCTGAACTTTGGCATGTGTATCTTCAGTCCTCCCCCGTCGATGGTGCCTTCAGCCTCTGGCAATTTTATGGCTGCTGAAGCATCAGACATTTCAGCTTTGGGAAGGGTGACATCAGCTTCCACCTTTGGCAGGAAGATCCCTTCTTCTGGTGCTTTGAGTTTGGCGACCTTTACGCTAGGCATCTTCAGTGCAGGCATTTTGATTTTGCCCTTCTCTCCTATCTCCACATCCAGATTGGGGGCCTTTATCTCCACTTCTGTCAACTTAATGTCAGCTTCAATCTCTGCAGTTTTGAGTTCCGTTTTCAGTCCAGTTTTGGGGAAGTCTGTTTCCATGGAAGATATGGAAAGTTCTCCCTGTGGAATACCTTTTTGTTTGGGAAGTGATATCCCAAATATGGGCATTTGCAATTTTAACATTTTGAACTTAGTTTCGTCATCTTCCAGTGTAATGGCTGAGCCATCTGCAGGAATTTCATCTTGGTCTGTTGTTTTCAATTCCAAAATTCCCTGGCCTGCTGTTGACTTTATGTCAAATTCTGAAATGATTATATCAGCAGTAATTTCTCCCATCTTAAGCTCAGGTTTGGTAGCCTTATGGTCAGCTTTGGGAATGGAAAAATCCATTTTAGGTATTTTGATGTCCATCTCAACTTTGGAAGCTTCAGTTTGTGGCAAGGTATACTTGCTAGCAATATTTGTTTCTTTTCCTTTTTCCTCTTTCTGATATTGGGTTTCAATTTGTACTTTTGAATCTTTTTGCTTTTTTTTCTTCATTTTTGGAATATTTTGTGAAACTTTGATCTGAGAGTCTGTAATGTCTTTTGTTTGAATTACTGCTGTTTTCATCTGTGTTGTTGTAACTGTAGGTTCTTGTTTTGTAAATTCTATATTGGTTTTTAATTTCTTCTCTTTGGATTTTGTAAGAGTTAGTTCAACATCAGGATATTTTCTTGTATGTTGTGGAAGTGGAAATACTGCATCTGATACATCTCTTTTTGGCTCTTTTTCTTTTGGTTTTCTATCTACATCTAATGAAGTATACTCTCTTGTCGTTATATCTGAGAGTTCCACAGCAGTACCATCTTCATATTCTTTGAATGGATTTATTTCATATGGTTCTTGTTTACTTTTGTGCATCTTAAATCCAATAGTTGGAAACTTTAGTTTCTTTTGGCTTTGTTTTTTAATTTTTCCATGAATTTCTTCTGGCTGGAATTGTGATTCTGTATCTGTGCTTGTAGGAGAAACATCTGGAATTCCATGTTCATATGCATCTGATGTACTTCGAGATCTTCTGTGTCCCAAAATCTTCTTTCCCTTAATGGACTGGAATTTTGGCCACGAGAGTCTATCCTTTTTGGTTCTTTTTGGTCTTCCCACTCTTTGTTTTACAATTAAGTTTGTTTTATCTCCCTCTGAGATTGTCTTCTCTGATATTTCCATTGTATCCATTCCCTGGGGAGAAAAATTCTAAAATGAATATGTTTGTTTAGGAAAAAATGTATATAGAGTATTATTTATATCATTTTATTTTTTGATTATAAGGTTTAGGTAAAGGTAAAGGTTCCTCTCGCACATATATGCTAGTCGTTCCCAACTCTAGGGGCCAGTGCTCATCTCTGTTTCAAAGCCGAAGAGCCAGCGCTGTCTGAAGACATCTCCGTGGTCATGTGGCCAGCATAACTAAATGCCAAAGGCATTTAACAGAATGCTGTTACCTTCCCACCAAAGGTAGTCCCTATTTTTCTACTTGCATTTTTCATGTGCTTTTGAACTGCTAGGTTGGCAGAAGCTGGGACAAGTAACAGGAGCTCACCCCGTTACGTGGCATTAGGGATATGAACTGCTGAACTGCCGACCTTTTGATCAATAAGCTCAGCGTCATAGCCACTGAGCCACCATGTCCCATTAATTACAAGGATTATAGTATGCCATAATCAACTCCCCAAATATATAATTTGAATTAAAATAAATACCATTTGTGCAAACAATTATGGGCATCAGGAATAAAATATTTTTTAAAAAAATATGATTTAAAAATTTGCTTATCCAGAAAGATCTTTCATCTGAGGCTTGGTAAAATACTACCAACTACTGTCTTTCTGAAGATCACATTGGAAAGGCCCATCCAAATATCTGGTAGAATAATATTCCAGAAAAGGCCCTCTGATTAATGATTAAGGGCATGCTTCTGTAGCATCCGTAGATACAAGACCTCTCTACTAGATGTTCTTAGGTGGGCAGCTATCATCCAGGCTCTGAACCATGAAGGTGACATCATCCAGGTCATGAATCATTAAAGGTGACAACCAGAAACTTGAATTGCATCCGGAAGCCAACTGGCAATTGGTGCAGTGGTATCAGTATCAGTACTATATGGGGAATTCTTTTTTCACTTTTTAATTAATTTTAGAAGTGTTTTATCATCCTTGTCTCTTTCCCAATTTTCTAACTTTTATATACCATTTTTAACTTTTAATATTTCATTGTACACAGTCCAGAGTTTCTTTCTGAGGGAGATGGGCAGTTCAGAAATGTGGAAAATCAATGAAAAATCAATCAATCATCAACCACACTTAAGATATGACCCAGACTTTGAAGGAGCATTTGGACATTATCACTTAGGGGTACACTCACTTTTGTTGGCACCAGTTTAGACATTAATGGCTGTGTGTTGTGTTGTTTTGAGGGGACAGCACATTTACGCTGTTATACAAGCTGTATACTCACTACTTTACATTGTAGCCAAGTGTCATCTCTTCATGTTGTCACATGAAAAGATATACTTAAATATTTATAAAATGTGAGGAGGTGTACTCACTTCTGTGATATACTGTATATTGTAACTGTACCAACGTTATATAGAAATATTCACAATAGAGGACTGGACCATGAATATTATAGAACTTGCAAAATTGATTTCTTTTATTAGGAAAGGGCTAATTACGCCTTTTATAAAAGACTGGAAATTCTTTATAGAGTTTTTGCTGAAAATGCATAAAAATGAAATGGTAAATTCTAGATTTACTGATTAAAAAGGGCTATATATGCGAAGGGAACTATGTTATTTATTTTATTTATTTATTTTATTTTTAAATTTATATACTGCCCTTCTCCCTGAGGACTCAGGGCGGTGTACAGCCAGAGTTAAAAAAAACATGAAATACAAATATTAAAAAACAATTAAAATAAATATAAATTTGGCCCAAAATTAAAAATGCAAACCAGTTAAAACATTTAAAATTTCTTCTTAAGCCAGCCCGGCTTGCTGGAAAAAGTGGGTTTTAAGGGCACGGCGGAAGGCACTAAGGTCTTGGATTCTCCTTATCTCTGGGGGCAACTGATTCCAGAGGGTAGGTGCCCCCACAGAGAAGGCCCTCCCCTTGGGGGTCACTAGCCTACATGTTATTTTGTTAACATAATAACATATTATGTTATTTTGAAAGCGGGAAATGGTACCAGATATTACTATAACTATTGTAAAAAAAGATGGGAAGTCACTTCTTTAAGTTATCTCCCCCCCACTTTTTTCTTAGCTTTCTACTGCTTGTAACACTTTTTTCTTCATCTTTATTCCTTTCCAACCCTTCTTCAATACTTTTTCATGCTTATCTTTTATCTTTGTAAAAATTCTTCAATAATTCTTTGGACATATTATGCAGCTGGAATTGTGTAAATTCAATTTCTGATTACAGACTCTATTACTTTCCATAGGTAGTACTAACGATTGCTGTAATGTGTTTTTATAAAAAATTATTTTGTACAATTATTCTTTCTTTGTTAAATTTATATTGAGAATTGAGTTTCCTTACTTACAAATAACTCCTGAGCAGAAAAGCAGCAGATCAAGAGCAAACGGAGTGGGTTTAGATTAGTTACTTTTTCTCATCTAAATTTTAGGGATACAGTGCTAAGAAGAAAATCACAATTGATTCAAACAATTAAAATAATTTATATAAGAAATTCTCCATGCAGCCTAACTTTGGAAAACACTGTATTTTTGTTGTAGTTATTCTAGAGAAGAACCATCTGTCCTCAAAATTTTGCCTCAAAATTTTATTTTATGTGGGTAAGTGGGGAAACTTTTTAAAAAGTTCTAAAATTACTTCACTAACGGCTAGATTTTCATGATGTACATCTTAATCCATAATATAATTCAAGAACAATATATTACCTGACTTAATTTTTCCTTTTTGGACTGTGTTGCAGAATGCATTGCTTCCAGCTCATCTTTCCCAACAAGTTTTCTTTTAAGATTGAACTGTATTTTGTATGGTTCAGAATACTGTAGTATTTTAAGTGCATCTTCATATTTGATATTATCAAAAAAGATTGTGGCACTCAACAGTTGATCTCCTAGAAAACAGAAACAAGACTTTCAGACTATCAGATAAATCCCTCAGTTCCTTGTCTGAATTTGCAAAGTAAATTTGCAAAGCACTTTTTATTCACTTTTTAGAAGTATAAACAGGTTGTCCTCAATTTACAAGCATAATCGAGCCCGGAATTATGGTTGTAAATTACACTGGTCATTAAGCAGGTCATCAAGTGACCATACCCAATTTTACAGTCTTTTCTGTTGTGATCATTAAGTGAACGTGGCAATCATAAAGTGAACACTGCAGTTGGCAAAAAAGCACAGTAAACTGCAGTCATGTGACTGCAAGATGCTGCAAATGGCCATAAATATAGAACAGTTGCTGAGCGCTTAAGATGCAATCACATGACCGGGGGGGGGAGCAATCATCAGACCTTCAAATTCAAGCCATTTGTACCTTTTTGGGGGTCCATTATAACTTTGATCCGGTTGTAGGTCGAGGACTACTTGTTCTACTTTGTCCCTGCCCTGCAGCATGTTCATCATTCAATAGGTATGCATACTTTCTAAAAAGTACTGTATGGTTATTACTTTTTGTAATGTATGCTTTAAAGATATGACCATTTTCTTAGTTAATGGTTTTAAGAGAAAATGTAAATATAATACAAGAGCAATACTGTACCTTCTCTTAGACTAAATAGGTTTGATGCTGGGGACTCCTTGAGCACTTGCTTCACAAATATTCCTTCGGCTCCCCCACCAGCTACACTGAATCCACTTGCACCAGATTCCACTTCGGTTTGTAATGTCACTTCCATAGATTCCTAGTCGTTCCAAAAGGTATGCCATTAAATCTCATCTCTAAATTAGTTCATTCTTCTATTCATTTATGTCATGATGTCACTCACACTGTCATTAACATAATCCTAACCTTGACTGTACTACATTGCCAGAAATAGCACATATTAAGTTTACTAAAAAGCCACAAACATTTCCTGGCACCAAAAGACAAGCAAAATTATAAAACAGATAACAAGGTTTCTTTAGAGATTAGATTTATTATTAGCTTGCTGGATGAGTAATCCTATATCACAAGATCAGAATGTAGGATTTGACAAGAAAGTATTTGTATTTATTAATGATCCATGACAGGCAGATAAAGATTTTTGGAAGATATAAACACCGGCTCTCTGGTATTTTTGGAATGGAAGACAAGTGATTTTAAATGAGAATTAAACAGTCAGCAATGATAAAATATCTAACCAGTTAAAATCTTCCATTTAAAATGTCTATACTTAATGTTATACATATGTATGAATATTTTTCAAAAGCCAGGTTCCTCAGAAAAAGAAAGAACCCTGAGAACACTGATCTTCATTCCTCTGTGTCTTATGACAATACAATTTACAGTCATCAGCAACTCATAAAATTATAAAATATATTAATTGAACAGGATTGTATTGATTTGCCTTCTCTTCCATGTAATAAGCTTTTAGGTACCTGCATTACTCCTTAGTTTTCTTTCCCCCCCAGCTAATTTATACCCAACTCCTTGATTTCTTTATTCATTTCTCATACAGTTTGCCTTCCAAGCTTTCCATTGTTTCCCAGTCTGGTATCTTTTCTCTCAACCTACTCCAGTTTCTCCATATCCTTTTTTTAGGGAGGAGTGGGGGACATATGGCCTGACCAAAGAAATATTACTTCCTGTAATTTAGATGCAATATTTCTGCTAAAGCAGAACAAGACTGCATTGAGCATTTTAGCAGTTGCATAATTCTGCTTTTTTAACTAGTACTTATTTCTCACATTCCTTAATTTCTAGTACTTAATTTTGAAAAATACTAGGGTAATATAATTGTCTACTTAAAAACAGAACATTAATGGCTTCTTCAAGATGGGGTTTTGTCTTCTACAGAACCTAATTTTATAATCATAGTACTTTAATTCTTCCTTCCTTCCTTCCTTCCTTTCCTTCCTTCCTTCCTTCCTTCCTTCCTTCCTTCCTTCCTTCCTTCCTTCCTTCCTTCCTTCCTTCCTTCCTTCCTTCCTTCCTTCCTTCCCTCCCTCCCTCCCTCCCTCCCTCCCTCCCTCATTCATTTTAATTTAGTAAAATGAATTTATTTAGGACATCAGTGGCTATAATTTTACTTCAGCCACTTGCAAATCCTGTTTATTTACATTGGTATTCAATTATAAATAAATCAGGTATCAAAGTAACTTGAATAAACATTGTCGAAAAATATGCATACTAATCTTCCCACAGAATTTGATTCCTATTTATTTCAAATAGATCAGTGCCAGAAAACTACAAGTGGTCTACTGGACTTAGTCATACATGCTAAGATATAAAATGTGATAGGAGAGCCCAAATTTAAAAGGGTTTAGAAGGATTTAAAAGGACTTGTTTAACTGTTCAAGGGTCAGCTAGTTTACCAACTTGAATTAAAGAGTTCTTATGCTACCAATTGGTCTCTAGATAGGTTTGGGGAAAAATTATGTTCTATATGTCTCCTTTAAAACAGAACAGAAACAGAAATGTTTCTCAATGATATATGTCAACTACATGTAGTCCTCAACTTATGACAATAGAGACCCAAATTTCTGTTGCCAAGTGTGACAATTGTTAAGTGGTTTTCCACCATTTTATGACCTTTCTTGCCACAGTTGTTAAATGAATCAGTTTTTAAGTTAGTAACATGGTTGTTAAATAAATCTGGCTTCCCCATTGACTTTGCTTGTCAAAAGTCAAAAAAGGTGATCACATAATTCTGGCACACTGCAACCATGATAAATATGAGTCAGTTGCCAAGCACCCAGATTTTTATTGCATGACCGTGGGGATGCTGCGATAGTCATAAATATGAAAAACGGTCATAACTCACTTTTTTCAGTGCCATTGTAACTTCGAACGGTCAGTAAACAAATGGTTGTAAGTCGAAGCCTACCTGTATAATAGTAGTGTAGTGAATTATCAAAGGGAATCTATGCATAATTTCCAGCAGGATTATTGGCATTTATCAGAAATGATATCCCTTCTTGGAACAGGACTGCATCTGTAGCAAATCAGTTGTTTGCCAGGTTGGATAGTTCCAATCACTTATTTGATGTAAAGGACCAATTCTAGTTGCAGTAGTGTTATCAGTGCTGATTGGGCCAATCATTTGCTGTGAATGTGTTCAGGGCTGTGTGTGCAGAAGCATTAACAAAATGCAGAATGTTATAGTGGGTACAGATTCATACAACTTGCTTATTTTAAAATTATGCTGGAGTGATAGAATATTAATGTGATTATGTAATAGTGTAGTGACATGTCAGTTTCAGAAGTTCAGTTCAATTACAAAAAGTGACTGAGTGAAAAGTTCACATTTTTAAACATCTGTACCTATCTAATGCAAGTAAAAAAATAAATTGTCATCTAATGAGACCCAGGATTTTCAAGAATTCTAGCACAGTGCTTTCCTATATTGAAAGTCACACCTGAAGCTTAACATGTACTTAATCTCACCTGTGAATCACTCATTTTGAAGGTGGAGTCTCTTCTTTGTCTGTTCTCTATATCTTGCTGAAGCTGGAAATAAACATGCAATCTTTAATGCTTAGTTGTATGACATCAACTGTGAACCAGGTATGGACCAAAGGAAGATGCCTCAGAAATCCATATATCTTAGATGGTAGCATAGTTCCACTGACAATGTTTGGATAAAATGTCATCAGAGCATTGGACAGAAATCAGCCTAGCAAGAGGGGGTGCTAAGAATGATATCATGCCACAAATAGCAGAACTGGCCTCCAAGGAGAATGGTGGAGTGGACTGTGAAGTACAGTAGAACCATAATTAATTCCATAACTTTGGTCACAACCCAATTTGGTCGTGACCTGAACCTAATTTTGGAAATTTCGCACTTACAAAAAAAAAAAAAAAAGAATGGTACGGAAGGGGAAATTGGCCACAAAATAATTTTTTGGGTGAAGTTTTTGGTTGGAACCCGATTTGGTCGTGGTCAAAAACATTCGTGACCATGTATACAGATGCCCTGCACTTCCTCAGATACAAGGATAGCTTTTCCAGGATCATCATTTGCCAACATGGATGCCCCACCTGAGTAGGCTGAAGTAGTAGCAGGTAACATATGAGCAGGCTTTAGATATTTCTAGGACCTGACAAAGTTAACTGCCTTTTTTTACAGTTAACTGCCTTCTGCAGTTTACATGAAGCTAGCCTTAAACAAATCTGCCATAGCCTCCTATGGTGGCTTCACTCCTGACTTATACTGATGACAAGAGTAGACTCTTGCCTCAACTTTTGTTACAGAGAATACCATTCTCTGTGCTCCTCCAACTTCATAGACTATCATGCTTCATGGCTGCCCCAGTTGACTTCAGCAGAACATCTAATACAATGCACATTCACCACTCTCTGGGCCAACAAGCGCTACATGTAAATGTACATACTATGCTCTCTTGCCCATCACTCTCTGCTGGCAACTCTGGGTGCAAATGCACATCATGTAGGAGCCAGGTGGTGCAGTGATTAGAATGCATTATTGCAGGCTAACTCTGCAAACAGCCTGGAGTTCAATCTTGATGGGGCTCAAAGTTGACTCAGCCTTCCATCCTTCCGAAGTTGGTAAAACAAGGATCTAGATTGTTGGGGACAATATGTAAATAATGCTGACATTGTAAATTGCCCAGAAAGTGCTTTTACCATCAGCAACTGTGTGCAAGTGTACACACAATGTTTACTTAATTCCTGCTCTTCATGCTGGGAATTTGATGTATAAGTTACAGTCATCTGCCCTTTCAATTTCAAAGCTGGGAGTTTCAGCACCTTCTATCTTTCCCTGTGGCTGGACCACAAAAACTGTTGTACTTTGGATAAGAATTACTTTTCCTTTAAAAAGAGACAACCCTCTAAATTTAGTTTAAAATGAAAAAAAAAAAGCTATTTTTTCATTACGTTAATCAACCTTGCAGCTTTCCTTTTCATTTCTGAATCACTTCATCATATGCAAGTGATAATAAGTAATGGCACAGCATTTCCCCCAGGATATTCTTGCAGAATATACAGGGCAGGAAAAAATGGGTGTCCCTTTAGCCAATCAATATTAATTTTGTCTTTAACTTTAAGGGGCTAATGTCAATGGCTCCAAAGGCTTACAGCTTGTTGTCGTAACTGAAACGTATGCTATGAATTCTTTCATTTTGAGTCTTACCTTTTTGTTAAAATATTCATCTTCTATGCAATATTCATACACTGGAGAAGAGCCTTGTGGCCTAGGTCTTACACTTTCGGTTGTCACTTCACTGATCTATAAAAATGGAGAAATACCATTAGCTTACTCTTATTTCCTGAATTTGTTTTCCTATTAATTTCATGGCCTTAAAAAAATTATTATTGTGGGGAAAAAAAGGTGGATTATACCTTTAATTTGATCCAGCAGGATACTGAATAATGCCAAATTCTTATTAAATTAGCCAAATGGATATAATACAAGTAGTCCTCACAACAATGATAATTGGGACTGGAATTTCTATTGGTAAGTGATGTGGCTATAAAACCATAATGTCACTTAATGACTGAAATTCTGGTACTTCCCATTGTCATTAAGTGAATCACCATGGGTCATTAAGCAAGAACATCACATGGCTTTCATTTATGACCTCCTGCCAGCTTTCCCATTAACCTTAATTTATAAGAAGTTAGCTAAATGGTTGCAAATAGTGATCATATGATGTTAGGACATTGTGGCATTGTGATTGCATGCCTGCAGGGATACTGCAACCAACGTAAATATGAGAACTGGACATAAGTACTACCTGTCCAGTACCATTGTAAGTTCAGACACTTTCTGAAGAAGCGATCATTAAATGTATCCTGTATTTCCTTTAGATACTCTACTAACATGGGCCATGGATTTTTTGTTTTAGAAGGCTCTAGTTTAGTTTAACTTGTGACTAAAGTTGTTCAGGTTCAAGTTAATAAAACTTGATAATGATTTCTGAATATTTTCAATTAATGTTGTGTTAAAATCAAATCCATTATGATTCTACCATATTATATGATATAATAATGGTATAATTGAATATGCTTAACTGTATATTTAATACTTAACACAGCATTAAACCTTTGTTTCAAACAAATAACTTTGTTTGGGCCAGATTGTGCAGAGGCTTTCAAGAGCAGATTTTGATTAAATACAGGAAGAAGAATGGTTTAATTTGGCTTCTTATTTGATTAGATGAAGCTTGATTTCTTGCTGTGATGTTCTATGGTAAAGGAAATGAAGCTTTGCAATTCCCAATTAAAACTAATAGAGCAATCTGGATTACTTACAGAATCATCTTCTGCATCGGCCTCACCATCGGCCTCTGTATCGTCGGGTCTCAGCTGTCTACCTGATGCTGGAATTATAGGATGAAAAAGCATCAAAATTGTTCCATCCATCATAGCGATGTATAGCTTGATGTAAAATTAAATTTTAAGTATTATTGCTGATCTAGTAGTATCTGTTAGGACATCTAGTTCTGCCCTCCAATGGATTTTTAATGGATGTGCATTAATGATTTTTCATTTAAAAGATGTCTTCAATCAATAGCTCATGGGACAAAGAAAAACATTATGAAGTAGCAAAATCGAGAAGACTCATTTTACAGATCTCTCTTGGCTTGGCTTGATTAGACTATACATATTAATGAATTCCTTATTCAAAATTTGGGCAATAAATGATGACTTGCATTTTCAGTAGGACGCATGTAAGGATTATTTTCAAGAAATTAATAACAGGCCAAGTTTGTTTTAAAAAATCATCCTGCTGTTTTCTCTTTTTTATAAGAAACAATCATAGTTAAGTCTAGTACAGTATAATTAAAACTATATGTTCAAACAAACTGAATTCATTCTGCAACCTGAGATTCTATATTTGATTGTGACAGGATGTAAATAAAATAACTAAATATTATATTTTTGTATATATTTTTGTATTAGCTGAATACCCGTGCTCCGCTATGAAACTATGTGATCAGGCTTGATAAATCGACACTTACAGCTTGAAAATTAATGAGTAGTTACGATCGGCCTCTCATCTCCCCTTCTCTCCTCAGGCTTGCTCCACAGAGGCCTCTCCTATCTTATCCCCTTCTCTCCCTCAGCTGGCCCCATTGATCCTCTCCTATCCCCTTCTCTCCCTCAGGCCGGCCGCATTGATCCTCTCCTATCCCCTTCTTTCCCTCAGGCTTGTCCCACAGAGGTTTCTCCTATCTTATCCCCTTCTCTCCCTCCAGCTGGCCCCATTGATCCTCTCCAAACTCCCAGCCTGCAGGCCGGATGAGTCACGCGCTGGCCAAGCCCAAGTGGCAGTTGGAACAGAGTTATTTTCAGGTGGGGAGGGGGAGTAGAATGTCTAACTCCTTAGCATCAGAGTGTGTTAATAATAATATAAGAAATACTAATGCTCTGATGGTCATTTCGAAAAATCCTTTCTAAGTGAGCACCTAGAAGTCAAGAGGAACATACGTGCCAAATTTCAAGTTTGTAGGCTTTACGGTTCCGGAGATTTTGTGATGCTGCATGAGTGTTTTTTGCTTTTATATATATAGATTTGGAACAATTTATTCTAGTTCTACTACTCATAGGAAGCAGTGAGGAACATGCAAGTCACCAAAGCTCCATCTTTCTCTATTAATAGACAGCCAGTTTGGTTTAGTGGTTAAGATGCCAGGTGTCTTAACCGCCTAAGAAGACTAGGAGGTCTAGGCCTATTTACAAAGGAGAGGTTTTGAGGCTCAGGGTTGAAATGTGGGGTCCTTGGCACTCTCTGAGCTTGTTTTCTTGCAGACATTTTGTTACCCAAACTAGGTGTGTGTGTGTGTGTGTGTGTGTGTGTGTGTGTGTGTGTATGTATATATGTATATGTATATGTATATGTATATGTATATGTATATGTATATGTATATGTATATGTATATGTATATATATATATATATATATATATATATATATATATATATATATATATATATATATATATATTTGTTTTCTTAGGTTTTCGCGGGTGTTTGTATGTAGGTCTTTGGTTATTCGGGTCTTCTCCCACGTAAAATTGGAAGTGTCTTGGCGACGTTTCGACGAAGTCTCATTCGTCATCTTCAGGCTGGTGTTCTCGGCTTCGTGCTTCCAGGAGCAATGGAATCCATTTGCTCCTGGAAGCACGAAGCCGAGAACACCAGCCTGAAGATGACGAATGAGACTTCGTCGAAACGTCGCCAAGACACTTCCAATTTTACGTGGGAGAAGACCCGAATAACCAAAGACCTACATATATATATATATATATATATATATATATATATATATATATATATGTATATATACACATATATACATACATACATAGAAGCACCCACAGACACAATGCAAGAAAAGAGCAGAAATGAATCTATCTATCTATCTGTCTGTATACACACACACACACACACACACACACACACACACACACACACACACACAGAAGCAGAAGACAAAATATTACACCAATTTAAATGTAGACACCTCCTATGCCCATAGTTGATGAGGCAGTTGGAAAGAATTCTAGAAGCCATGCTCTGCATGTTTTCTCTAGTTTGTGAATGAACAAACAATCATAAAAATGAGATAAAATTGAATGCCTAAAGCTTAGGATACCATTTTGCTTTTTAAAACTCTTCAAAACAAAAGGAGGAAATAATACTGATTTACCTCAGAGAAAAGGAAAACATGTCTGTTTTTTTCAAAGCCACACCTTTCTAAAATAAGGTTTACTTATTACTGCCCTCATCTACTGAGGGTTATTGTAGTGGTTTCAAAAGGGATGCTGGTGGCTACATATACAGCCCATGAGTTGCTTATGTGTGCCCCATAAAAATGAACCAATCAGCTTTGTTTCAGCTTTTAAAAAAGCTCCAGTTTCTCTCTTTGAAACTATGCTTTATAGTCTTATGATCTAAAATGTTCTGATCTGTCTTTACTCCTACACTTTTCTTGCAAAATTATTCCTTTGTTTTGAAAGCAGTCCAGTGGCCATTGGGAACAATTGCAGTGACTAATTCCATCATATTTGTGAAAAAGAAGCTGAAACAAAACGCCAGTTGTGAAAGATTTATGAAAGAATGAAAACACTACAAATCTTTGCAGAACAAAAAATAGTCTAGAGATTTTTGTCCAAATCTTAACTTAAGTAGTAAAATACTCAAACTTGGATTTGTTTTACTTCTGATTTTCAAAAGCTTGTTATTAGTACCTTCCAAAACCAGCTGTTAGTAAATGTCTAAATGCTTGATTACTCATTTTGAGGGGAATTTCAACAGCCAGGATCATATTTCATATCTTACAGATTTGTAGATCTTGTTTGCTGTAGGTGGTTGTAGAAATCCATTTTAGTATTTGCCTGGCACTTGTATCTACCACTATACAACCTGACCCAGATTTTTATCTCTCTACAACCTACAGCAGAGGTCCCCAACCCCTAAAAGTTCACTCTAAAAACTTGTTGAAGTTAATGTTAACTTAATTAAATCATAATGACCTCTCTCTTTATGGTTCTTTAAGATTATGAAGTATAGATTGAAATTGGCCTGATTATAGTTTGATCAACTAGTACTGTTGCATTATATTATAGTCCAGTGGTGGGTTGCTCCCGTTCCTTGTGAACTGGTAGTAACAGTGGCGGGAGGCTCTGCCCGCCCGCCTGGATATCAACATGAACAATCTGCGCATGTGCAGAAGCACGTGCGTGCGCTCCCGTTGCGAACCGGTAGCAGAGGTAAGTAGAACCCACCCCTGTTGTAGTCATCAGGAGAATGGAGTTGTTCACCCAAGTGTTAGATAATCAGTATGGTTATTTAATTTTAGATCTGTAGGAAGTTAGCATCCACCCCTCTTCTAGGAAAATGAAATATTCTAGGAAATATTAAATAGGCAGAATATTATATTTTCCCTAAAGGAGAAACATGTTTCTAAAGACAAACTCAGAGCCTCAGCTCCCTGCCCCACCCCACCCCCAGCACATATTTTGGTGCCAACCTATCTACAAGACAAAGGCTGGGCCAGCTTATATACAACACAAAAGACATGGCCCTCAGGACATGATAGGATTAGCCCTCACTCAAGATCCAAACCAGGACAAAGCCATTAAGCCATAATAGGAATTGCCCAAAGCCCCTTCATTACATCATCACCCAGATTCAACCAGGCCTGGGACACAGACAGCCTACAAAGTTAGCTAAGACCCCTGCCCCCGGGGAGTCTGACAGCCAATGGGATACATTTAGTTTTTTTGATTTATGTGCCACCCTTCTCCGGAGACTCAGGGCGGCTTACAATGCTTTTAAGCAATAGCCTTAATACTTTTGTATATACCTGCTTAGTAGGGCTTTTGGCCCCCCCTAAGCGGTGTTCTATTTTATACAAAGTCAGCTTATTGCCTCCACAAACCGGGTCCTCATTTTACCTACCTTGGAAGGATGGAAGGCTGAGTCAACCTTGAGCCTGATGAGAATTGAACTCGCAGTAATTGCAGGCAGCTGGCAGCTAAATACTACTTTAACAGTAGTTTAGTCCATTGCACCACCAGGCTCTACATTTCTTGTACAGGAACAGGAAACTCTTAAAGCAGGGCCCAAGAGAGTGAATAAATATATCCCTCTCTCCACTCCATGTGCTCTTTTTTTGCCCAGGACCCAAAAACCCCATGTGATCCTCTCCACCATTAAACCATATTTCCAAGCAGTCTCCATGTTTCCAGTGTCTTTCTCCCCACTTGGAACTGAACCCAGATGGACATTTCTTCCAACAATTTTGTAGTCATCAGGAGAATGGAGTTGTTCACCCAAGTTTTAGGTAATCAGTATGGTTATTTAATTTTAGATCAATGTTTGCTGTTATTCATTGGCTGCCTGAAATTTTCTGGATTGCTAGATCTATTACAAACCTTGTAAACAACTCTTACAACCAGGTGTAGTGACAAGATGGGAAAATAATTTCAAAATCCTCACTTCTGAACCTAGGTATCTACCATCCAGGGTCAAGGAAACCATATATCCTTTTCCCTTATGGAGTACAATCTTCAAAGGTTAAGCCTAAGGAGGAGGCAGTCCAAATAAGAGTAAGGAAAATTACGTCTTTTCCTTAAAATGAGCAATTATTTCATTTGGTTTAACTGTACACCCACTAAAAGCAATGGGGCACAGATTAAAAACTGCAATCCTCATAAAGGTACATAACTGCTGCCTCTCCCTGTCAGTTGGCATGAAGAAGCCAAATTCCAAACTTAGTATAGCACCTTCCAGAATCAGGATGGACATGTATTCTTATGAATACAAATATGCTAATTTCTTTCTTTTTTTAAAAAAAAAAATCTTAGAAAAGCATACATGTGCAATCTTTAATGTTACCTTTCATTTGGATATATTACATTGTAGAATGGAGTAGCAATGAATAACAGAGTTGGAAGGGACCTTGGGAGATAGAATAGAATAGAATAGAATAGAATAGAATAGAATAGAATAGAATAGAATAGAATAGAATAGAATAGAATAGAATAGAATAACAGAGTTGGAAGGGACCTTGGAGGTCTTCTAGTCCAACCCCCTGCCCAGGCAGGAAACCCTACATCACTTCAGATCTTCTAGTTCAACCCACTGCTCAAGCAGGAGACCCTATACCATGTATATATATGGATTTGTGTAGTTGCTTTATTAACCCTAAATACACCATTTGGTTTGAGCAATTTTGGGTCTTCTATCTATCAAATGTGCTGTTTTTGTAGTATGAATGACTAACACGTTTTTTTCACTTGATGTCATCAGCATCAGTTTACTTTAATACTTCATGCACTTTCTCGGCAGAGTTTTTAATTTTCAGATCCAATTACAAATGGAATGATTAATTAATGCTGTAGTAAAATAGTAGACAAAGTACATTTTCATGAACTCTAAATTCCTGTTACCAAAAGCAATCTCCTCAGATATTTACTTTCTAAAACTACCGTACATTCTTCTTGGGATATTATATAGACTACAGACTATATCGAGGGACTTACAACAGTTCGCTTAGTGACCGTTCGAAGTTACAAAGGCACTCAGCAAAGTGACTTATAACCATTTTTCACACTTATGACCATTGCAGCATCCCCATAGTCGTGTGATTTACATTTGGATACTTCACAGTTGCCTCACAATTATGACAGTTGCAATGTCCCGGAGTAACGTGATCCCCTTTTGCAGCCTTCTGACAAGCAAAGTCAATGGGGAAACCAGATTTACTTAACAACCATGAGACAAAAGCAGACAAAAAACATTCATGACAGCTTTTTCATCCCCCCTGTCCATTTGGGTCATAAATTTTCAGATGTCATATTATTCCTTTACTAATCTATGTAAGTACTTAAATCTTGGGAAATTTTTATCTAAATTACCCAATTCAAGATGAAACTCATATACATGTTACATTTAATTTTAATTATTCTTTTCTTGTTAATTTGATTTTAAAAAGTAGAAGTCGCCACCCACAAAGCAAACTTTCCACATTTTTATTAGGTGGAAAAAAGCTGCAGTTTTGAACAGTGGTTGATTAACAACTGCAGTGATTCACTTAACAATTGTAGCAAGAAAGGTCAAAAAATGGGACAAAACTCAATATCACACTTAGCAAAATAAACTTTGGGTTCAATTGTGGTCGTAAGTCGAGGACTACCTGTTCTTGGTTAGAGCTAAAAGCAAAAGCACTTTCGTATAAGACAAGGAAGCCTTTAATGGACTTTTTGTTGAAAACAGAAACAAATGAAATGATGATTTATGGATTTCAGGATAGAAACACAATTAAATAAGGAGTTGAAGGGGTTTTTGCAGTATTAAAGAGGGAAGAGGGGCGATGTTTAAAAGTTTATAATTATAAAAAGAAGGTAGGAAGATGCTTTCTTTTTCTGATTTTTCTTCAATTGGTTTTTTTTCTTCTTTCTTTGCTTTGCTCTTCACACTCATTTTCTTTTTTCTTACTTATTTCTTTATATACTTTTTTACATTTACCTTTTATCGATGTAAAAGCTTCCAATAAGAACAAAAAGAGAGAATGGGAATTAATCTCACCATTCTGTTTTTTTCTGAAAGCAGGTATTTTAGACCACATTCAAAATTATTTTGGATGCAATAAACAAGTCTCCCCATCACCATGACAGCCATTTTGAAAACATTCTCAGCATTCCAAACATGTCTGCCAGTCCAAAACTGTTGCCTATGTCTTTTATATAAATATTTCAGGATAGTATCTCTGAAGCAGGGAGATTTAGTGTTATCAAAGTGTTTTGATATCAGAAGATGCTGCTTCAGTTGGGATATTTTCCTGACAGGAAGATATTTCAAACATGGCTGACACTTTATTCTGAAGGGATATAGTGACAGGAATCAATCTAACCTTTGCTATTTGATTCTGTTAAGAATTGCTTGTGCTATTTGTGGAACAACTTGCCTCCAGAAGTTGTGAATGCTCCAACACTGCAAGGTTTTAAGAAGATGTTGGATAACTATTTGTCTGAAGTTGTGTAGGGTTTCCTGCCTAAACAGGGGGTTGGACTAGAAGACCTCCAAGGTCCCTTCCAACTCTGTTATTCTATTCTATCCTAATTAAGCTTGAGTTCAAGATATATTAAATTGGGAAAATGTAAATAAATATTTTGCTACTGTTGGGAATTATTTATTAGGAATTAATTCTGTAACCCTCACTTAGTAAGAATTGTAACCTTTGCTATCTGTTTTCTCGCTTCTGTTGTTTGCTTCAAAGCTAGGCACACCCTTGGTGAGTAAATAAGAAAGATAGAACAAAATAGTTACCCAGGAACATCCTGCTCCATAGATAACAGGGGCAGAGCAGGGAGCTGTCCAGGAGCACGAATACACAAGGCTAGAAGAGATGCTCTATAAGATAACAAAAGCATGGACAGAGAATGGACAAAGAATGCTCCATGGATGGGGGGCATGGGCAAATCATTGTCCATGTTGGGTAACAAACTTTTGTCTCTGGTTGACTACATGTGGGTATAAGATGTTGGGGGTCATACTCTTCTTGGGTGTGGCTTTTTCCTTGCATGGTTGTTGTCTATATGCCATGGAATAAGTCCACCCAGCTCTTTCTTTGTACAAATAAAAGCTGTTATTTTCCAAGTCTCTTCTTGAGCCTCTCTCTCTTTGGCATTCTCGTGACTCAAGTATATTTTTGGGACCTTACAATTCTTTATACAGGTAGTCCTTGACTTACAACCACAATTGAGCCCAAAATTTATGTTGCTAAGTGAGAAATTTGTTAAGTGAGTTTTGCCCTGTTTACGACTTGTCTTGCCATCTTTGTTAAGTGAATCACTGCAATCTGGCTTTCCCATTGACTTTGCTTGTCAGAAAGTCACAAAAGGTGGTCACATGACCCCGGGACACTGCAACTGTCATAAATATGAGCCAGTTGCCAAGCATCTGATTTCTGATCATGTGACCATAGGGATGTTGCAATTGTCATAAGTGTGAAAAATGGCAATAAATCACTTCAGTATCGTTGTAACTTCGAACAGTCACTAAACGAACTGTTGTAAGTTAAGGATTACCTGTACTACACAAAGGAGGATATGACATCATGCCATACAGCCTTTAGCATGGAATGACTTTAAACATTTCCACTTATTGATAGAACCAAAAACATACTATAAAACATAGTATCTTTTTTGAAATATTATCTGTTGCTTATATGACAGTGTACATACACTAGTCTAATACTTGACAAACTGTATTAAGGAAATTTCAGTTTCCATCTTTTTCCTTTAGTTTCCTCTCCTTTCATGATTTTTTTTACGCTTGAATATCTTGAACACATGAAACAACTGAATATTGACAAGCTTTGTCATGCAAGGGAGATAAATTAACTTGCCTAAATCAAATACCGTAGACACACTAGGCACCTAGAAAACTGCACTAGACATATTTTTTTTACTTCATGAGTAATTTAGGTGTTAGCTTAAATTTTTTTTGTGCAGATACACATCTCTGAAATAGGTATTGAAATGGGACTCTGTTTAGTCCATGCTATACTTTTCCTGCCATTGAATATTTAATAAAGTTGACAAAAACTCCATCCTACAATACAGTCTTGCCAAAGGTAAAATGACTGCACATCCAGTATCTTTCCCTGAAAGGAACTTCTGATTCTTTTCTTGGGATCCTGATTTTATCTCCCTCAGCATTCCTTTGAAGCTTTTCCTTAATCTAGCCTTTCATATTATTTTCCTGTTAAGCTCATATCCAAAGACAGTTGACCCCAATCCAGCAATTTTGGTTTCACACCCGCTTCCAATTATTCTTCCTAATCCTAAAGAGTGCTTTTTATCTAAACATTTGCCTGCTAGATGTTGCTATCTAAACTGAAGGAAACCTTGGCAGGATTCAAGAAATCAGTTTGAAGTCTAATCCTAAAAGATTGACAGCTAAAGAGTCAGTATGAAGTTGATGTTTTTACTGGTACAGTAATGTTTCGAAACAAGCCACTGTGTAGAATTTCTATTAAGAGCAACAATAACAATTCATTGTTTTCAAAAATCTGACATGTATAGCAACAAAAACCAGCTTTGCTTAAATCAAATGGACTATTGAGGCCTTATTTCTAAAATTAGGGAAATATGTGCTTAGTTTACAGAAAACAAGTTTTCCAAATTCAAGACCATCTGAAAGAAAACATACATTTTTGTTTTATAATCCTATAATTTTATTTATTTATTTATTTATTTATTTATTTATTTATTTATTTATTTATTTATTTATTTATTTATTTATTTATTTATTTATTTATTTATTTATTTATTTATTTATTTATTTATTTATTGCGATTTATATGCCGCCTTTCTCCCTAGGGACTCAAGGCGGCTTACAAAATGACAACTTCAATACAAATCACAATACAATATCAAATTAAAATCAGTAACCCAATTAAAAACGATTTAAAATTATACCAGTGTACCCCCAAACGGATCAGTTTAATTGGCGGAAGAGCCACGTCTTCAGCTCGCGACGGAAGGAAAGAAGGTCGGGGGCTGTCCTGAGCTCAGTGGGCAATCCATTCCAGAGGGTCGGGGCTCCCACAGAGAACGCCCTCCCCCTGGGGGTCGTCAGCCGACATTGTTTGGCCGACGGCACCCTGAGGAGGCCGACTCTGTGAGAGCGCACAGGACGATGGGAGAACGGCTGGAGATGGTCCTGCAAGTACCCCGGGCCTAAGCAATTTTATAGCAGTAGCTTATATTTAAATTTGAAATGGGTTTAGAACAAATGTCATTGTTAGGCGACCGTCTTTCCCATCTAACTGGCTGGTCTTGTCATTTTAAGAGTTTAATTGTTAAGAGTTATTTAATTTTTTAATTTCCTTTTTGTTTTGGTAAGGTTAAAGTTTGTATTATTAGTTTGCATTGTTAAAAAAAGAGGAAAAATAAAATAGATAAAAAATTTAAACAGTTATTGAAAAGAAGATTAAGCTTTCTGATAAACACTGTTAATCAATTCACATAGATAATGCAAAGGAATGTGTGCCTATCCAGAATTGCATGTTTCATTGTCTTTCTGAATAAAAAGTTAGTGAAACGAATTTTTAATGATTTGAGGTTCTAATTCAATCCCATCCCATGCTGGTAAATCAGTGCTTGGGGACTGGCCAGATCTCCTTGGGCAGCCATTTTGTGAATGTGCACATAAAATCCTCTCAAATTTGCAACTATGCCTATCATCCTTGGAAAGAAAAATATCTAGTAACCCATATTCCCTATTATCCTTTAGTGGTCACACCCTCAAAATTGAATCAAGCTAACTTTAAAAAGGAGCTTGGTCTTCAGCAGGTGTGGCATGTGGAGAAGGGAGAGCAGAAAAAGAAAGAGAAGCAAAGCGAAGCGAAGAAGGTCCAAAAATAGTCAAGAAAGATGACCAGTTGTGTCCGGCAGTACAGCTGGAAGGCCCAGAAGGCTGGCAAGTCCTGAGGGCAGGAATGTTTCTCAGAGCCCAGAAGGCTAGTAGACCCCAGGCAAGGGAGCTCAAGTCTGCAATATAAAGGGTTGCACCAATCGTTGATAAATCTCAATCCAGCTTCCAGCCTTGCAAATAACCATGTTGTAATAAAATGGGACAGTTGCATATTTTTGAGCATGAAAATTAATTGAAATTGCTGTCTGGAAATTTCTTGCTATTTTCTTAATATAAGCCAACAACTTTTAAAACTTAAAGGGTGCATCATGGTGGAACAAATGTACTCTGTAAGCCCAAATAGTATAATCAGTATATCTCTGACAAAATAGCATTTAGTTTTGGTAATTTCTGATTAAGCATTGTTTGGGTTTTATTAATTTTTCAAAAAACCTAGATGCTTACCAGATGTTAAAATCTGGTACAGTCCAGGTTAATTATCCCATCACGTGCTCATTGTCCAGTAGAATAAAACCAGATTTAATTCTTAATGAACAGTTGGACAAAGAATTATCTGCACATTTCCCATTACATCACCACAGGAAAATGTAAAACTGAAGATAGCCACATACATATCCATTCAAGTAAATTAAAGTTAGGTATAACTTCAGAAAACTGGCAACATTGCTGATTAGGAAATGAAGAAAGAATAAGAGAAGGAATATTCAGTCTAGTTCACACTTTTAACCCTTTGACTGATATGACCGTTTTTAGCTGGTTGTAAAGTAAGAATGCCAGCTGTTTTAAGTGAGAACAACCATCTGTTATCTTGTTTCAGTTACTGAACTGGTCAGAACCTTTCTTTATATGCATCTTTGGGAAGCCCACCCCCTCCTAGAAGAATGAAGTATTTTGGGAAATATTAAAAAGGCAGGATAAAATATTTCCCCTAAAGGAGAAATTTAAAAAATCTTAAGGGAGACAGAAACCAGCCCCAGTTTCCCTGTCCCAAGCAGAAACTGATGAGGCCAGCTTTTAGAAATGCAGATTTGGTAATCCATTTAGAAAGACTAGGTCAAGACAGAAACTCAGATAAGCAACAAACAAAAGATTGACATAATTAGCTCAGACAAACACCTAGGATTTGCATTTCCTCTTTTGCCTATAGAGCCAACTATGACCCCTACACAACCCCTACATGACCCCCATAGAAATCCAAACAATATAAAAACCCACCCACTCTAAACTCCATTTTGTCAGCTGCCCAGGATCACATGTGGTTGGTGGTTCTGCTTCATCAATAAAGGGAACCTTTCTTTCCAATCAGCCTCCATTTTATCTCCAGTGCCCTTCTCCCGGCTTGGACCTGGACCTGGATATTTCGTCTAACACATCTTTTACTGAATCAGGTGTTACTTTCTTTTTAATTGATGCTAAGCAATTCAGGGAAGAAATGCATACTTTCCTTTGCTGATTAGGGATGATGAATGCTGCACCAGGTTGGGGAACAAAACTTCTGGCATTTCCTGTAATTATGGCCTTTGGTGGGGATGTAAGGATTTATTTCCATATTCAAATTCATTCACACAACAGGAACTTTACTGAATATGATGTATGAATTATGTTGTCAATCCTCTACCTTTTTTCTCATTTTGACATGAAATAAAAACATACACAACCAAGAAAATAAAAAATCCATGAAATAAT
The DNA here is from genome assembly GCF_029215685.1 of Pituophis catenifer annectens. Lineage (NCBI taxonomy): Eukaryota > Metazoa > Chordata > Lepidosauria > Squamata > Colubridae > Pituophis > Pituophis catenifer. The sequence continues at coordinate 316,801,765 of NW_027256881.1, read as the reverse complement.
TTAATAAGTACACTAACCAACAAAGAAGTTCACCAACTACTACAATTCTTAATATATTAAGGTTTAGTTTGTGGGTAGCCTAGCTGTAGGCTAGGACAATGGCTTTGGTGAAAATACAGCTGATTGTAATTTAAAACAAACAAAACTATGAAAATATTAAATCAAAGGAATTACTTTAGTGCACATTTCTAGGCTAATATGTATAACGTTTAGGTCTGAATGGGTAGGCTTTGTCTCAGTGAAGCACTTCATGCTGCAAATGTGACACAATTCTTTTCAAGGTAATAATATAGTTTACACTATGTCACCTCTTTGTAGCCCCTTAATCAGCTAATATAGTATCTCTTTTAACTACTCAAAACTGTTGTAGGAAGCATCAGAAGGGAGGTGAAATGCGTCAATGGAGTTGCCTAGTTTTCAGAAGCCAGTGTGAACCTGTTTTTATTTTTATTTCCATTTCTCTTTTTCTTTTCTGCACTTTCTATTTTTGCTTTTTATCCTTTAATTTTCCACTTTGTATTGTCTTTTTAATTGTAATGTTTAATAAAATTATTATATAACAAAGAAAATATACATCTCTGTGTGTGACCATGTAATTATACTATGTGAGATCCTTGATACTCTGTGCTTAGTTGTTTCCTTGAAGACGTTTCATTATCCAACTAGATAACATCATTGGCAGTACTATAATATCACTGATAATGCTACCCTGTCAGGTAATGAATTGTCTGCAAGAAAACAACTAAGCACAGAGACCACCAAGGACCCCACAGTTCAACCCTGAGATACAAATATTCTTTTTTATTGAATAAAAAAGCATACACACAATGTAATTATAATTCCATTTTGATTTAGGATCACACTTACACTTTGTGGATACATTTTGAATTGGGGCTTACATACTTTAATATTTATCACCAATTCAAAAGAATATCAATTTCATAAGATGTTTCTGAGTGAACTGGCAAAAGAATGGACTTGGCATAACATGCGATAAAATTAAAAAATTAAAATTCCTTAAATTGTGCAGAAGAGTTAAAGAGCAGTGTTATGCTATTCAGAATGAGCTCATTCTTCTTAATCATTCAGTGCTTTTCAAAATGGGAAATTTTTACAACATGTGAGTTTCTACTCCCAGAATTCCCGAGCCAACATGTTGCCAAGTTTGAAAAACACTGATCTAAGATCATTTGACACAGTTCATCCATGAGAAAAACAGAGTGACTGCTTTGCTCCAAACCATTGTCCTGGACTATTTCACATTCTCAATTTCTGAAAATAAATTCAAGCACCAACAGAAATGAATAGTGATTCCCTACAATATATTTTCTAGCACGTCTTTTACATAAAATATTAACTTTGATATCCATATCAAGCTGGCTGATGCAGGTACAAATAAATGCAATCTAAAACGGTTGGGCAACTGGCTTAGGAATTCCTTTCCAAATTCTACATAGCAGCTTCAGTCTGGGTTGTAAAGCCAGGAGGGAAATGAGAGGCTTAAACATTAATAACTAATCTGTTGCGATATTTTCAGGATCAGACTCAATAAATTATATAAGAGTTAAGAGTTCAAATATATTTCCTTTTATTTACATAAGGCATTCTATATTCACTGAATATTCACAGATAGAAGCAGGGAAGAGAGTGTGTGCAGCTCTTTATATATACAATGGGTGGAGCTAGGTATGGGAGTGGTGAAGTATGAATACATTAAGAAGTGAAGAATAAATTAACCCCTGATGTCCCGTTCATATACTATTTACATATTAGAGAATAAGGCATTTACATGTGACAAATCCCCCTCTAAATGCCGATTCGATATGCTACACCTATTACATTCAGATTCAGAACAATATAATACATATAACTTAGAAGTCAAGTATTTATGTTGTTTAGATGGCAAAGGCTTTGTCAATATGTCAGCTAATTGTTCTGATGTCTCACAATGCACTGCTTTAATAAATCCATCTTGAGATAATTGTCTCACATGTTTAAATTTTATATCTATATGTCTAGATCTCTGTCCAATGGCGTCAGATCTAGATATTTCAATGGCCGCTTTATTGTCTTCATACATGACAAAAGGTAGGGCAGGTTTTTTCCAAACATCAGAAATTAAATCATTAAACCATACAAGGTTATTTGCTGCTTTAGATAAACAAACATATTCCGCTTCTGTCGTTGAAGTGGCCACTAAATCTTGTTTGCCAGTGTACCAGTAAACTGGACAACCGTTTAGGAGAAATAAGTAACCAGATGTACTTTTTCTGCATGAAGTGTCTCCAGCCCAATCTGCATCTGCGTAACATGTGAGTTTTGGCTCCTTGACATTATTAGGTTCTAACATTAAACAAAAATCTAAAGTATTTTTTAAATATCTTAATATCCTTTTAACAGCTTCCCAATGATACATTGTTGGTTTGCTGACATGTCTGGACAATTAATTGAGGGGTAAAGCGATATCAGGTCTTGTCCAATTGGAAATGTAAAGAAGTGAACCTATAATTGATCTATAGAACGTGTTATCTTTGAATTCAGGGGATGATTCATCTGCATTTCTTAGGAAATCAGTTTGCATTGGAGTGTCACAGGGTTTAGCATCACTTAGATTACATTTGTTCAAGAGTTCTATGATCTTATCTTTCTGAGAAAGCTTGAATCCCCTTCTAGTTTTACTAATTTGAACACCAAGATACTTATTAACTTTGCCTAAAGATTTCAATGAGAAATGTTCATTTAACTTTGTTACAAATGTTTCTCTTCTTTCTTTATGTTTACCTATATATAAAATGTCATTCACATAGATCAATACAAATTCTATGTAATCATTACCCTTTTTAACAAAGAAACAGTTATCAGCAGTAGTAGCATTGAAATCCATAGTTTTAAGTACTTTCACTAAACAATCATACCATCGTTTACCAGATTGTTTTAACCCGTATAAACTTTTGTTTAATAACCAAATCTCATTCTTGTTTGTGTATTGACTGTGAGGTGCTCTTACATATATTTCCTTATCTAATTTTGCATGTAAATACGCAGTCTGTATGTCATACTGGAATACATCGAGATTGAGTGCTGATGCTACAACTAGGGCCGTTTTGACACTTTCAGTTCTTACTGTGGGGGAGTATGTGTCAGTATAGTCCTCTGGATATTTCTGTGCATAACCTTGTGCAACTAATCTAGCCTTGTATAGAGTATTGCCTCCCTCTAAATTTTTAATTTTATATATCCACCTAGTGCCAATAATTGTTTTGTCCTTTGGTGCAATTGCAGGTGTAAATACATTTAATCCTTGTAAACTTTCCATCTCTTTTGTCATTGCTAATTCCCACTTTTCTTTTTCTTTAGGAGGAAGTTTTAACACTTCCTCATATGTGTTAGGTGTCGTTGATTCTCCATCCATATGCATTATATAATCTTTGTATTTGTTTGGCATTTTGTTTCTAGTGTTTCTAATTGTTTTCTCAGATTTACTATTATTGTCATGCAAATATCTTGCTTCCTTTTTTGTTAATGTATCTGTCTTTATTTTGTGTTGACTGTTTGTCCATGTTTTAGTTTTGTTTCTATGTTTGTTGTCATTTTGCTTTTCTATAGTTCTTTCCTCTTGGGATTTTGTATCTGTGTTGTTGCTTGGGAATATTTCATTAAGATGTATTTTAGACCAGTTGGCCTGTTCATGAAACACAGCTGTTCTGGAAACTATAAATTTGTTATTATTATCAATGAATCTGTACCCTTTTGTGCCTGTCTCATATCCCATAAATCTAAGTCTTCTAGACACATTTTCTCCCTTTCTTCTTAATTGTTTAGGTATGTGTATGTCTGCGGTGACTCCAAATATGTGCATGTGTGCTAATTTTGGTTTCCTATTATACATCACTTCATATGGTGTCTTATTTACAATGCTGGACCAAGTTCTATTTTGTGTGTAATTGGAATATTGTAGGGCTTCTGACCAGAATTGTTTGCTTAAGCCAGCATCTTCCAATGTGCATCTAATCATGGTTTGTAATGTTGAGTTCTTCCTCTCTGCAATTCCGTTCTGGAACGCAGAAAATGGGCTAGATGTGTAATGTAACATTCCTTTGTCCTTCAGCCATTGGGAGAATTCCTTAGACATGAATTCACATCCCCTATCTGTCATTATTTGTTTTATTTTGATATTGTGTTGTGTTTCTACGCGTTTGTAAAACTCTTTAAATTTCTGAAAGGTTTCATCTTTGTGTTTTAATGTGTAAACAAATCCATAGCGACTATAGTCGTCCACAATGGTTAAGAAGTAACGTTTTTTATAAATGATTGATGGAGTTAGTGGACCAACCAGGTCCATGTGTACTAAATCAAAAATTTTGTTGGTTGACCTTGTTGATTTTCTAGGCCTGGGACTAGTTTTTAGTTTTGTAGATTTACATACTGAGCATTCCAAATAGTTTTCACAATTTTTTATTTTAACACCTTCTGTGTGTTCAGTCATTTTCTGTACTACAGGAAAACTGGCATGTCCTAACTTCCTATGTAAGACATGAGCACACTCATCATGAATTGGCTTACCTACTTTTGGTTTTTTTTCATTATGTGCATCCTTGTTATCATGAGCTATTTTACATTCATCATTGTCACTGTTGCTAATGTTTCCATTATCTGGTTCAATACAATCTTCCATATTTGAATCAATGTTGTGTAACCATTTCTCCTTAGTTATTAAATAAGGTAGGCCTCCCTTAATCATTACTGTACCTATATCTATTTTATTTTTCTCCAAAGTTGCTTTTCCTTTTGAAAACACAATATTAATATCAGAATCTCTGCTTAGTTTTATGGCACTTAGTATGTTATGAGGTATCTCAGGTATCAGTAATACCCCCTCTATTTTTCCTAGACCAGGTAAGGTTACATTCCCTCTACCTAATACTTGGACCTTTTCTTGGTTAGCTACCTTTATTACAAATTTATCTTCTATAAATGAAGATAATATACTTTTATTATTAGTGGTATGATTGGTTGCTCCAGAATCAATAAGCCAATTATTATCCTCAGTTTGCTTTATGTTAGTGTTGTCTTGCTTGTTTAGTCCATTCAGTGAACCAGATTTTCTGTCCTTTGAATTATCTCTGCCCCCTCTATACTCTTTGTAATTTGGTGGGCTTCTATGTCTATGTCTATCAATGGAAGACTGTCTATAGGTGTATTTGTTTCTGTGTTCTGACCTATGTCTTTCTTTTGAAATTTTGGGACAATCTCTTCTATTGTGTTCCCTGGATCCACAATTGTGGCATCTGAATGTTTCATTATATCTTTCTTGGAAAGCTACTTTTCTATATGGTTTGTGTTCTATGTGGTTGTTAGAGCGACTCCTCCTTGAATTGTCTTCAGCTATTAACTTATTGGATAGACTTTCTATGGATAAGTATCCTAGATTGATTGTGTCTAAATGTGACATATAATTGTTCCATGATGGGTCAAGTGAGTTGATGATAACACTTTTCATTGTTTGGTCTGAAATCACCTCCCCCCTTAGATGCAGTTCAGCTCTTATTTTGTTTAAAGATATTAAATGTTCACTTATGGAAACCCCTGGTTTTATCCTAGAAGAAAAGAAATCTTTAGACATTCTTGTGGTAGTAGCTACACTATCACTGTGAAACAAATTGAACATGCATTGAATAATTTCTGAGACAGTCAGATTTTGCTTAATGCTGTGATACATGGCAGGAGATACACTAGAAATTAATAAGAAAAATGCTCTATGGTGTAAGCAGTCTAACTTTAAAGTCCAAGGTCTTTTGGGGGGATTAGTGATGAAAAACAATAAGTTTTCTTTCATAAAGACAACCTGGAGCTGCTGATACCATTCTTGTAAATTAATGCCATCTATTCTCAGCTTTGGGAAGTCACTGGGCAAGTTTCCGACATTATTGGGTCCATTACTTACAACCGGAGGTAGTCCGTGGTCTTGTAAATGCTGGAAATTACAAAACGGCGTGGGAATGCTCGCGACGAGTCTGCAGGGTCCTTTCAGCAATTCATGTCTTCCCGGGCCGTCTGCGTAGTCTCGCGCATGCGCGTTGCTCATTTCGTTCCTGGAGTCGTCGTGAGAGGTTCTCGTCGTTGCGGCTCGCTCGTTCAGCTCCTCCTCAGATGAATCGGTCTCCGGCTCGATCTTGGGGGTCCTGACGATGGCGGTTGTTCTTTTTCTTCTCTTGAGAGCGTTGGTGCTTGCATCGGTCTGCGGTGTGGGGCGGTATTTGCAGGGCTCTCTTGGTTCAGGCGTCGGTGCTCTCGTCGTCAGGATGGGAGCGGGTAGATTTTGAGACGTTGGCTTGCTCGTTTGTTTTCTGGTTGACTTTTTGGTAATTTTTAGTTTTGGTCCAAATGCAGCAAAAAGCGTCTTCATTGCTGACTTTATTTGAGTATCAGTTGAATCACCTTCACTTTCTGATTCTGATCCTTCTGAGGTGTTTGATTTTTCTTTTTCGTTTTCATTATCTAGTAGTGTCTTTTGCGCCAGAAATTTTGAATCAAGTTTTCTGATTGGCTCTGCTTCGCTCACTCTGGAGGTCTGTTGAAACCAAGATGGCTGCCATTCAAAATTTTGCGCGGGATCGTTTTTCTTCTTTATAGCGTTCTTTTCTGTAGTCGTATCACTCACTATTTTTGAATCTTTTGACTTTTCAGTAGCGATGTGCTTCTCTCTCACTGCTCCGCTGTTTTTCAACATGTCTTGGAGGTTCGCGATGAGACTTTCATCGTTTTTCTGGCTCTTTAACAGTTTTAATATCTCTGACCTGAGTTCGTTGTTTTCTATTTTGATTTCCTCTCGGTCATCATCTTCATCTATTATTTCTTTGTCTTCAGTTGTGTATTCTTCAGATTCTCTCGAAATTGCATTTGTGGACTCATCTATTATTTCTTGATCCGTTTCCATTTCTTTGCTGTATGCCCTGGTGTTGGGCCTATCTCTCTTAGGCATATTTAAGTTTTTATTGAGTCAATTCAACCATCCTCTGCTACCAGCTTGTTGCGATATTTTCAGGATCAGACTCAATAAATTATATAAGAGTTAAGAATTCAAATATATTTCCTTTTATTTACATAAGGCATTCTATATTCACTGAATATTCACAGATAGAAGCAGGGAAGAGAGTGTGTGCAGCTCTTTATATATACAATGGGTGGAGCTAGGTATGGGAGTGGTGAAGTATGAATACATTAAGAAGTGAAGAATAAATTAACCCCTGATGTCCCGTTCATATACTATTTACATATTAGAGAATAAGGCATTTACATGTGACATAATCAATCAACCAAAAACAGAGCATTAAGCAGGCAGAAGTGTTCCAAGCCACTCCCAACAACTTCTCCCATTAGGATGTACTGAAGAAAGAGAATAGGGCTTGCAAAGAGTTTGGCAAGAAAAGCAGACCTTATCATAGGTCCTTTTTTTGCCATGAAAGACTGAAGCTCCATGTCAAAAAAGTCTTAGACTATGAATTGTCTGCACCTAAAAGTTGCTTTTAAAGGCAGAGCAGTGGCGACAGTGCACATGTGTCTATTGTCAGAAGTAGGAGAAGAAAGCATAGCCTTGTTAAAGACCAAGTGCCTCAGACAAGTTTAATTAAATGTGGAAACCTTCTACAGCAAGTTTGCTCAGTCTGTGATCTGAGGTAAAAAATATATCAGTCTATCAGTAATGATTGATGCAATCAGAGTTGTGGAGCCCAATCCAGTTCCTGTCTAAAACTACAAAAATGTGTGGGGGCAGGTACTCAAGAACATCTGGTTGGCTGTCATACATACAAGGTAACTCAGAAGCTGTGCAAGCTTGTTCTGGAGAGAGTTAATAATTGACAGTATTTTGGCACTTCTATTGGACTTTTTGTGGTAGATGGTTCAGCTTGCAGTCACTAGTTAATTTTTCCTACAGTGCTCTGGGACCACAAGGCATCTACAAGGCATTGTAAGGAATTTAAAGTACTGTGTGGGCTTCCTAGCTGTCTGCTTCTTTCTTTGGATACTTCAAGATATTTTGGCAATTTTGGACAACAGGATACGTCCTTTTATTTTATGCACAGCAGCTGCTCAGTGCAGCTATGGAACAGTTGTGGGACTGTCAGGTGCAACAAGGGAATATCCCTTGTTGCACCTGATCATGTACTATCAGGAGGCTCAGGATAAAGCACATAGTTTTGCCCATTCCCTGGCCATCAGCATTCATTTCCTGTAGTGACTGTTCTACATACATACTAGCAGTAGCAGGGTTGCTTCCAAGTAATTGCACATCTGTGAAGAAGGGAGAAAGGGGAGGGGGGAAAGAAACCAGATGGCACTTTGCCAGGGGCTCCTTTAAGCAAAGAACTTGCTCTAACTTAGGCAAGAATTTGGTAATAATGCCAGTTAGAAAACAAAGCTATGAAAACTAATAAATCTCTGACTTGGCTCTGCCCAGACAATTTCTCACTTGCCAGAATTAAAATAGGCCACTTGCCAATGAATGTAGATTGGTATGAGGTGTTCACAAAAGTACTTGCTTTGATTTTTTTTAAAAAATTAAACCAGGAGCTTTGATCACTGCTAGGTGGATCATTTCCATAGTGCTACGGTTAGTAGTGCAACTATATCTGAATTGCAAAAGCAACAGCAGCAATTCAGTAGTTCTCCAGATTTTTGCAGATTTTTGCACGTTTGTGTTAGGCCAAAACTACTATAAACCGGTTTAAGTTGTTGGGAGGGGAGGCTTATAGCAGGAACAGGTAAAATATTTTTTAGTTTCTTTCTTTAGAAAGAAACATGCTTATGTATTCAGCTTGTTGTACTGCGGGTTCAGAAATGGTAAAGGACTTAATTACTGTACATCTATGTTGGGTGGAGGTGGAAAGAATGTAATCACCTGGCAGCACTGACTCAGCGCTTCCTACTAGGTACAACCATTATTAGACATTCATCTGCAATTCCACCAAATAAATGAATGACACCATATGGATGGAAACACTGAGACAGAGCTGTTGCGTGGGAGCTGTAAGCAGGTGTTAGTTTTTGTTATTGCAACATAGGGTTACAAGACCAACTAAGCCAAGGGTGTCAAACTCGTGGCCTGCGAGCCAGATGCGTCACACGCTGGTCACGCCCACCCCGGTTTAGCAAAGGGGGAAAAAATCTCATACGTCATGTGACGTATCACGACTTTCCCCCCCTTTGCTAAACTGGGTGTGGGCATGGCCAGTGCATGACGCATTTGGCCGGGGTGAAATGCTCCCAGTTCGGACTGGATCGCCTGATCCGGCAGGGGGTGGTTTGGAGAACCGGTAGCAAATATCCCTGCCCGCCCCTCATGCCCAGGAGGCTTTTTAAAAAAACTTTTAAAAGCATTTTTTTTACAACCTCTTTGGCCGAAAAAATGCTTTTAAAAGTAATAAACAAAAAAGCCTTTGATGATCGCGCGGCTCAGCTGGGATTGTCAGAGGCTTTTAAAAGTACTTTTTTCTGCAACCTCTTAAGGTTGTAGAAAAAATGCTTTTAAAAGTAAAAAAAAAAAAAGTTGGTCACTCCCACCCAGTCACCAAGCCACGCCCACAGAACCGGTAGTAACAAATTTTACATTTCACCACTGCATTTGGCCCACAGCTCACGAGTTTGACACCCCTAGTCTACACTCTCACCTCATGTTTTTAAGAACTGTAGGATAGAAAGGTGCAGCAGATTCAGCTTATTCCCAAAGTTGGGATACACCCCAAGAGGGGTATTTAGGGCCTTGCATGGCCCCAGATCTGATTGTCCAAAAGTATTCTGGAAAATACAGGGATGGGAACACAGCCATGCCTTTTCCTTGGGATTAGTATGAGCTGCTTTGAGGTGTTTCAGATGAGCATTATGTTTGCATTCCTATGTGCTTTGAATCACCATCTAGAGCAGACCTGCACAATTTATAGAGGGGAAAAGGCCACATTGATAAATTAAAAATCCTGAGCTGAAAAGGAACACTAGGTGCACCAAACAGCTATTTGGCGTCTAGCAGTGCTGGAGTCAGCAGTAGCGGTGAGGCATTGGAGCTGCTCAGCAGTGCATCTTTTGGGCTGGTGGCAACAGTGGTGGTAATTTTATTGATTTTTAAAAAACATCAGCAGTCTGGCTTGGCAGACCGCATGTTCTTTAGACCTGTTTTAGAGATTGAGTTCCAGCGTACTGCCTAGTTCCAATAAGAGCTTCATCTACTAGCAAAAGCAGCATAACATTTTGCAACATTTTTGAGGACTAATAAATGGATGATTGTCTAAGCTTCTGTGGATGCAACTATATTACCAGGGTCAGCACTATTTTTTTGAAACAGATCCATAATTCAAAAGTGTGAACAGATCCCACTTAACTGACTGTTATGTAGCAATAGCACCTCTTAGAAAATTAAGCAAACTCTGGGCAATGTCAGAGGGAAAAAAATGTGTTTACAGCTCCCTGCCAGTTTCTGACTCATGCTTTTGTTTGTTGCTATAGAGCCAGCCACAAATCCATCAGTCGAAAGGCATGCTTATGTCTCTGAGGTCTGAAAAATGGAAATTAAGGAAACAATACAAGGAGATGAGAAAGGAAACACCTACTTAGGCACCAAAACTACTGAAATCTTAAACGAAGAGAGTGAGAAGTATTTAAAGATGGGGGGAAAAAAAGAAAGAACGAAAGAAAAAAAGAAAGAAAGAGAGAAAAAGAGTATATGGGTTTTCCTTTTTAATCTTTGTTTTAGAAAAGGAAAAATGAAAACTCATCTATAACATAGAATCTGTAGAAAGCAGTTGATAACGTTTATTACTGCTATTCTAGGTATTTCTCAGAACAAAAAAGGCAACTTCTAATTTCCTTCTGGCTTGACTGCAGCTGACTGCCTCCTGCAGCCAATCAAGGGACCTCTGGCCTCTGAAGGGCTGGGATGGCACTGGTCTACTGAACCTCTGGGCAGCACTGAAACAACCACACATTTGCCAAAATTTCAATCCCATGGAACTCTCATTGGATTCTGTAAACTAGCTCATCTGAAGTTTCAAATTGTTGAATTTTTGGTTCAAAATTATGAACAGACCCCACTGTTTGACCCAGTTAAAGTTACAGACATGAGAGTTTCAGTAGAATAGAAATAAGCTACTTGAGGGGGCTAGTATCTTGATCAGTGTTTCTCATGCTGGCTGGGAAATTCTGGGAGATCACACATCTTCAAGTGGCCAAGTTGAGAAACACTGATGTAGATGAACAGATAAAGATTCTTTTAGACACAGCTTTAATTTCCAGTTCTGAACATCTTAATGGAATCTATTTTTTCTCATACATTGGAGAAACAGTTAAGTATAAGATGGAATTGTGTGGAACATCAATTGTAGATAGGGTTCTACAGTAAAGAGAAGACACAATTAAGCTTTTTTCCCTATCATTTACCTGTTGATATAGGTTTTGTACAAAAAGCCTTGTAACAAGGGCTTGTTATTATGGTTCCATTTTGAAATAAAACTCTTTTTGAGCTTACAAACTTTCTGCCAGTCATTGTTACACATAAAGGGAAAAACTAACAGCTCTCTTTGTTGACCTTAACTTCTGTTTTCCCAGATTTTTCCCTATGGTGTATTCCCAACTAACTTCTGAACCAAGCATTCTCTTGGGGACAGTTTTATCAGATCTGTGTTTTGTCAACTTTTTGACATTGGAGATGTCCTGCCTTTGAAGTCATTTTTCATTATTGTATTTTTAAAAGTTATTTTTTTTTCTGTTAAAAATATAGATTGATGTGCTATAAAGGCAAGAAATGAACTTAAAAAGCCATACATCTGATGATCATGTTATTCCTACAGGAATGTATATGTTTCAATTGGGACAGTGGTTCTCAACCTGTGGTCCACCTGTGGGCATCTGTAATATCATCACAGGAGGTCCACAAAGGCTTGAAGAAATGTTATGGTTTAAATCTTGAGTTAAGTCTTGGTGGTCCATGGCCATGATCCCTGGCCACAAAAAGGGGGTCAATGGTGAAGAAAAAGTTCAGAACCATAGAGCTAGGATATCGCTGGAATCCATTTGATCTGAAGCAGAACAAATGATGAAAGAGAATTAATTCTGCAGCCCAAATTTTTTAAAATATCTTGTGCAACCTGCTTGTTAAAAAAATAAAATCCAGAAATACCAGAAATGCAGCTCTTACGTGTGCCTTCCTTGGAATTTTACTGCTGGCAGCTTTTTTAGCCAGGGTGAATAATACTATCTCACAGAAGTTATTCTGTTGTCAAAAGGACAAGGAGGTGTAGGCTATAGATGTTTTATTATTTCCTTATAGATAGGTTGTACAATTGTACAATTTCAGTTTTACAGCATATGTCTTAGACTTCTCCTACTTTTGACAAGAGCCTTATTTAAATCAAAGCAGCAAATTCTTCCAGGGGCAACATGGCCTGTGACTAGCATAGCTAATGTCATTTACTTTAGAACAGACCTGTCCAACTTTTGACCCACAAAGAAGAACGCTATTCCCCAGCTGAATATGTTGCTTTTTATCTTTGCAGCTCCAAGCTAGCATCAAAAACAATTTTCTTGAACCTCTGGAAGTCTGCCAGCCATAAAAGCATTTATTATTTAGTGCCTAGATTTATCACTTTACTTTATATAATTATCTGACCTTTCCAGTAAAAATAGTGCCCCCAAATGAAATATGAATGTACGAATTACAATTAATCTTACAAAGTACCTGGAAATATGATTAAGATGATCTGTGTTAAAGAAAAAAAAAGCAGCTTCATCTGTTAAAATCTTCTTTGGTTTTAAAATAAAAACCCTTTGATAAAGGAAAACAACTTTACTTTGTTGGAAATAAAAGTATGGAGCTATCTGCCCCCAACAATCAACTATTTTTAAGCATGCTTCTTGTCTTCATGTGTGCCATATACATATACACGTACACATCAAAGTAAATTTGGCAAAGGTAGACCAAAGAGGAGGAAAAGTGTTCGTATGTTCTTCTGTTCCATTAAGCACATTTTAAATTATACAAAAATTAAATGCTGCAATCAGAATATATTATGTAATGTCAATAAATGTTGTTCTTTCTTGATGTATGTAAGTTCCTTTTTGAGAAATCTCATTATTTTTGTCTCCACTTTTCACTTCCTGTCAACTATATAGCAGTACAAATTGAAGCTAACCACTCCAGATGAATTTGAAACCAAAGCACCATCTCAACCATCAGGGAGTTATGAGTGAAAATTTAGTTCTTGGAGACTATGGAAATTAGCTCAAACTAAAGCACAAGTTATGGAGAAATGTCTTAATGTATCTTGTCTATTTGCTGATGCTTCCTATTCATCCTGCATTGTTTTATACCAAATAGCTTATTGATTTTTGCTTAATTTGGATATTCTTGAATGCTTCACCTTCAAAAGGTTGTAAGGATGGGATACACTAAAGAGCAAAGATTTAAAATATAACAGTACAATATCTAAATGTCTCAAGAAAGTTAATACTATAATATTATACTATATCAATCACTATTAAAAATTCTGTATTCTATTTGTAAAAGAGTAATTTTTACAATGTCTATGCAATAATAAAGTTTGGATCTCATGAAATCTTGGCATTTTTTGTGTTAAATCTGACAAAATTAATTTAACTTGATTTTATATGCAACCCTAGAGACGGGTTCCAGTGGATACTCTGGATCTACTTTGCCAAATAGTAGAATACAACTAAGATGCCAGTCATCTCTTATTCTATAGCTAGGGGACTTTTCTCATGTGTTATTAATAAATGCGCTCATGTAAGCTAAGGAAAAAGAGAAGGGCCTTTTCTGATTATCTCAAAATATGTTTCTTTTGATATTTGTGGGTGGTCCTTGGTGATATTTGTGACAGATCCCCTCATTTCAACCCTACAAATATTCTCCTTTATCTGATAATTGTGCCTAGCCTTTCGCCTAGAGTAGATGCTTTCCAGAGAAATAACAAGCCAGCTCTTAAGTTGTACTATCTTAATTTAAATTATAGCAATTATTTCCACACTTGCAATTGAATATACTATTGAATGCCAGTTCATTTATTTCTGGTTTCTTTTTCACATTTCTTATTTTTTGCTGATGAATCAACCAAATAATGCTGTGTACTCTGCTCAGGGTACTTTAAAGCTGGATATACACTCAATTTAAGATCTATGTTTATATTGTGAATCATTCCATCACATAAAACTGAATCTAATATTAGCACCTTGTATGCATCAGCACTTTTTTACCCATAGAAAGAGGCATAGGTATTTATTATAAGGTTGCAATTAAGAGCATGTGCTGAATACAGAGGAAGAGAAGCAAATATAAACAGCCTCAGGAGAAGGATTATTACAAAGGTAAAAGGCACCAAGGTAGCAGAACACGAAGCATTAACCATTCCATTCTCAACAGTCAATGGTATTTTGAGTTTGGTTCCCATGTGGCCACTTTAAATATGGACACTGTAAATTGCATAGTGCTCTTACACTTTATATGCACAGCAACTTCCTGGCTCCTAATAATAACCTTTGCTCCACATTGTAACTCCCAAGATGTTCTTCCCTCCCATCCTGAATTGTTTTTGCAGAACTATGAAGATGATAAAATAAAGATAAAGTATCCTTTCTGGTGATGCAAGATACCCATGTTTGTTTTTTTTAACCATGATAGGGAAATATTATTCCCATCTTCCAAGATGGTCCTTCAAACGTCTGGTCTAGTCTACAGCTATGGGCTTTCCACTTGACAATAACCAATATTTTATTACCTCTGCTTTCTTAGAATGCCTGGACCTCAGCTTACTCTATTCATTGGTTATGGTAATGTTTGTCAACCTTGGCAACTTCAAGATAGGTAGACTTCAATTCCTAAAATTCCCCAGCTAGCCATGTTGCCAAGTGAGAAATACTGAGTTATGGGCATGGAGATGGTGATGGTGATGGCCTTTGATTGTATGGACTGAGTCATGTTGTGAAAAAAAGTGTTTCCTGAATGACCACAATTTGTACTCAGTCGGACAAAAGCCTTGCTTGTACTCATAAAAGAAGATGCTTCTTAAGCACTTGATGGCTTGTAAGAAAACAGTGGTCCATTATGTCCAATATGGCTCCAAAAGGTATAAAGGTGATGAGCCAGGGAAGGAGGCAAGGAAAGAAAACTGGCTTGAAAGGAACATATGCAATTATGAAATGGGCAATAAATGCTCAGGAAAACACTTGCTGGCATTCAAATCCATTCTTGAAGGAGGCTCTTTCTTTTGGAAAACAAAACATGGACAAGAAATCTCCATAGGTTTCTAAAAATTAATTAAATCATCTACTTAAAGTATTTCTGTACTGCCTACCAGAGCAAAGTGCTTCCAAGACAACTTATGAAAAGTAAATACCGGTACATAAATACATATATAAAATATGATCTATCTGAATTGAAGACGGATTGGCAATAAATTGATCTTCAGAGGCTTATTTGCTGAGTCTGTAATTGATATCTTTTTCTAATGGCTTTTCTCATATTTGATGGAATATGCTGTCTCTCCAGTGACTACAATTTCTCTACCACCAAATAACCTCTTTAACTGCAGAACTGCAACACACATTGTAACTTGTTTCTTACCTGCACAATACAGGTAGTACTCAACTTATGACCGCAACTGGGACTGAAATTTATGTGGCTAAGTGATGCGGTTGTTAAGTGAGTGGGGCTTGATTTTATGATATTTTTGGCTGGAGTTCTTAAGTGAATCTGGCTTCCCCCATTGACTTTGCATGTTGGAAACTAACTGGGAAGGTTGCAAATGGTAATCACATGACCCCAGAAAAGTGCAGTGAAATTCTTCAAGAACAGACTATGATACTGTTAGGATATTTCATGCATTCCAACAAACATCTTTACATGAAGACAATCAGGACAAAAACTAAAGAGATGTACTGCATTATGAAGAAAGTTGAAAACATGTAGTACTTTAAGTGAAACAAAAAAATGCACTAAAAGATCATCAATCTCAAGGAATAATTAAAATGGGAATAAGCCCTATGCAAATAAACTGTAGATGGAAATCCATGCCAGGTTTGTACGTGTCTACTTAAAACCTTGCACCTTAATACAATAATATGCACCAGAACTGCTTGAGTTTATTACTCAGATTTGTTAATAGGTCACTTCTTAAAATACTGGCATTGCTTTCTTGACTTTTAATAGCAAGTCCTTGTTCCCTCATCTCTTTTCTTAATTGAGTTTATTTAGCTATTTAGTTTCTCCAATATTTGGCCTCAGTTAGAGGGACATGAATATTAGTTTCTGAGATTAAGATAGTGAGAAACAAAGCTAGTAATTTTACATGTTTATGGTAGAACAAAGTACTATAGTGATATAAAGCAGTACAGACTATTTCAGGCTGAAAATCCTAGCATCACTTCTTAAACTCTTCAATTTAAAGACGTCTTTAAAATCTCCTTGAGACCTTGGTTGAATTCATACAACCTACCGTAATAAGACCTATTGACCAATATGTATATGTCAAATTCTTAGATTACCATTTATACAGTATTTAGAATAACTTCTATGGAAAATAGTTCCTAAACTATAGCAAATCTTAGCTTCAAATTATATTTTCTGTAATCCCAAACCACTCAACTTCCAGTGACACGTTAAATTTAACCACCTGAAAGTAAATAGTTTGTCTTCCTCAGCTGGCAAACACACCCCTGGAAATGCAGCTGCCAACTTATGTTAGCAACACTAAGGTAGAAGGATAAAACTGTTGATATGGCGTTAAGCCTCATACTATGCCAGTACTGTTGTACAGCATCCCTGCATAGTGTTGGCACAATTATTTGCTCTGAAGTAAATATGAAAAGCTGATGTTTCCATTCATACTCCAGGATTTATTCTAATAAATGCTGTATTTTAATGATTGGAATGAGCTCCCTTACCAGAGTGAAAACAGTTCTGTTAACTGAAAAATAAACCACCTTTTTCCTGTCCTAAGGGAAAAGCACATTTTCAGATCTTGTATTTTCCAAAATTCCGTACAAACATTTGCTGTACTTATTTTTTTGTATCTTAGGACCTTCTGCATTTGGCTGATATACAGGGCTGTTGGGAACAGGAAATATGGACAATTAAATAGAAATTACAGCAATTTAAAAGAGTGTTTTAGATTTTTGCTGGTAGAAGGCACTGAATCAAACTGTTGAACTGTAGAAATGCCCATAATCAATGGAGACAATCCTCAATTCCATGTTCTCTATCCATTTATAGGTATGAGATTCCATATACAAGATTATAAAGAGACTTAAGGATGTTTCAAGCTAGTCTGTGGCATCATACTAGTGCTTTGGGAAGGTGCAAACCACAATCTATATTTCAGATGACAGATACTGCTGCAGAAGTCTGAACAACCAGTACCTGAGGGTGAAGCTGTGTGTTGCAACTGTTGTGCTTTACAGGATTGCACCACCTTTTTCCAGTTCTTGGAGAACTGAGTGAGAGTGAGAGCTATTAAGCAATGGCACAGTCTACCTATGGTTGTAGGTATTCCATCACTGAAGATTTTTGAGAAAAGTTTGGACGGCCATTTGTCTGAGATGGTATGAGGATTCCTGCACTGGGCAAGGAGTTAACACTCAAAGAACACCAAGATCTCTTCCAGCCCTATGAAACTATGACTTCTGCAAGAACTGAAGTCATTGCAGGATTGCAATTAAAAATATTAGATATTGAAAGGGCTTTTTATCCCTGGTGCTGCATTATGCACATGTATTTCTGAGACAATTGCATGGCTAGTGATTGGTGAACTGGTCTTTAGAATGAGTGGTGCAGTACTGCAGAGATGGGAAGCATTTAGGGATCAGGGATCACATATCTTATATCATAATTATTTAGTGATGACATGGTGTAGCTGGATTAGATTAAACAATCTCTCTTTTTTCAGTTTTGTTTTAGTGGTTGGGTTATTGGCTTTAGGATAGAATTGGAGCAGGAATCCTCTGGGAAGTACAGATGCTCCCATTCTCCACAAAAACTCCAGATCCTGAAAAATGGTCCAACATTACCCACAAACAATGATTTCAAGCCATTTGAAAGGTGGGAGATTTTAAGAAAGGAAATAGGAGTGATTTGACTCTCAGATGTTTCCTGTTCTAAATCCCATCCCTAAAGCCCTGGAGGAGGAAAAAAGAACGGCAAAACAGAGATTGGGGTTTGCAACCATTTGGGAGGTTTTGGAAAAGATCTGAAGGGTGAGATTTGGAGGTGTCTCCTAGTAGACTCTTCCTCTCATGCCCACTGTTAATTTTGAAAACAAAATGTAAAAACCACCAATATTTTACTTCTGAAATGTGATTTTGGGGTATTGGGGTTCTTTAAGCTGGATACAAGAGGGCACACTCAACATGCAGATCATGGATTGCCCATACCTGCTGAGCCACTAGGGCTGATCAGTCTATTATATAGATTAAATATGGATCCACTACAATTTCTATAGCAATCCAGTCCACTGTACTTTCCAGTGCTTGTTGGAAACTTAGCTGGTGCTTGAAATTTGAGGAGTGAAGAGTTAAGTGTTTATCTTTTGGTACAACTTATTCAGAAGAGTCTGCAGCATGTGGCAAAAAAAATAAAAAAATAAAAAATGAAGATGGTGGCCACATAAAAAAGAGGGAAGCACTATTGTGGCTGCCAGCTTGATTTTTTTTTGCCCACCTCTGGCCCTACTTCTATGGTTCACAAATAGGTGCCTCTTGTTGCCAGTGGCATCTAGTCAAAGCCAGGGTGATATTTGCCTCTGAGCTCACAACAGAAAGGCTCCAGCATGGCCTTCAATCTTAAAAAAAAAACAACAAAGCAGGCTATAGTTTGCTGCATGAATAGCCCACAGCCACGGAAATTTCTAGGCAGTTTCCCACAGGAGGATGGTAGATAGCCTGAAGCAGCTGGCAGAAGCTTGGACAACTGCAGTGGGCAGACTCTGTGACCATTAATTAGATGCAACCACTAGATGGCAGCAGAGATACAGAAGACTCCAATACTGTATAAGAGAACTCTCTACTGCCTTTTTGCAGTTGCCTGCAATTGCAGCCCAGTTCTCCCAGTCCTAGGGCAACATAACCTTCCAGGTCTTCAAAAGAGTATCCTGAGCCACCACTGCTATTCTTTCTTGAGAATGTTGTACCAGCCTTGAACAGCAACAATCCCTCAAATGGAGTCAATAGTTTTGTTTGTCTGTCTAGTATGTATGTATGTATGTATGTATGTATGTATGTATGTATGTATGTATGTATGTATCTATCTATCTATCTATCTATCTATCTATCTATCTATCTATCTATCTATCTATCTATCTATCATCTACCTACCTACCTACCTACCTACCTACCTACCTAGTTGTTCTATCATCTATTTATCAGTTAAGTTTGTACAGCTGCCCATTTCACATGAAAGTGACTTTGGGTGGCGTATAACACTTAATTAAAAAATACATAAAAGTCACAATTTAAAAAATAACTATAAAAAGGCACCCAGAATAAGAGAAGATGATATTAATGATAGTAAGGGAATGATTGCAAAATCTCCTTGGACCTCCAGCCTGATAACATAGTCAAACCTTGACTATGCCCATTTCCCGTACAAAAACATTGTGAATTGCAGTCATGTGATCACAAGATGTTGCAAATGGCTGTAAATGTGAACTGTGCCAAGAACCCAACATGTGATCACATGGCTGCAGGGGGAGGGCATTAGAACTTCAACTTTGGGTCGTAAGTAGCCCTGGGGTGGTCTGTTATAAATCCAAATGGATGCCAAGCAACCTGGCATAAGTTGAGGACTACCATTATTCCCCAAGGCAACTCCCAACATGTTCCTGGGTCATTCCACCCCAAAATTGAAGCAGGATTCTACTACTTAATTATGTTTCAGAAGCTCCTAAATTTCTTTCTTTCCCCCAAGCCAGGATCAGCCTTGGTGGCACAGCAGACTAAAGTGCTATTAAGTAACACCAGCTGCCTGCAATTACTGCGAGTTCAATTCTCATCAGGCTCAAGGTTGACTCAGCCTTCCATCCTTCCGAGGTAGGTAAAATGAGGACCCAGATTGTGGGGGCAATAAGCTGACTTTGTATTAAAAAAAAAAGAACACCGCTTGGGGGGGGGGGGGCGAAAGCTCTACTAAGCAGGTATATACAAAAGTATGAAGGATCTAGCCCCAGCCAGGATAGCCCAAATATATCCCAATATGAGTCCCAATTGTTGGAAATGTGGCCATCACCAAGACACTTTCTACCATTGCTGGTGGACCTGCCCCCAAGCGAAAAAATTCTGGAAAATGATCTGGAAATGGATTATGGAAATAATAAAAGACAATATTGATTTTGAACCGAAAATCTTTCTCCTGGGAATCCTGAAAGCAGAATATGAAAAAAAGAAGAAGTATCTAATCATACATATAACGACAGCGGCAAGAATAATCTACGCTCAGTATTGGAAGGAGAAAAAATTACCACCCGAAGAACAAGTAATCAGGAAAATATTAGAGTGCGCCGAAATGAATAAGCTAACATTAGAACTTAACGAAAGAGAGAACACGGAATACTATAATGTGTGGGAGCTGTGGTATGAGTGGATAGAGAAAAGAAATAAAAAGTGAAGTTTGAGAAGTATAAAGGTTAACTAATAATGATCATAAAGAGTTAACTATTACCATGTGCATTACTGAATTAAGGTTGTAATCTATGTAAACAACAAGTAAATAACATGTATATATGATCATAAAGAACTGTGCATTACTATTTGTAATAATATCCAAATCATATACAAGCAAAGATGCAATACTATGTAAATAATATGTAAATAATATGTATTTATATTTAACACCACGGAACCGAAAAATGTTGAATTGTATTTCTATATTTCACAATAAAAACCAATAAAAAAACAAAACAAAAACAAAAGTATGAAGGAGTTATGCTTAACGCATTGTAAGCCGCCCTGAGTCTCCGGAGAAGGGCGGCATATAAATCGAAACAATAAATAAATAAATAAATCTCTTTGATTTTTAATTAGAAAGAAGAAATGATTAAATCTATGACTGAAGAGGGATTGTATTAACTATATTTAAAATGTCATTATGGTAAAATTAAATAAAATGAAATTTAATCTAATAATCTTTGCTGTCAACCATTAGTTTGAGGCATTTCACTCAAAAGTCCAGTGTGGTTTTCAGGCAACACCAGAAGGTTATATCTTCAATTCAAAGCTTCTCCAACTAGAAATATATTGAATAATATGACCAGCAAGAGTTGGTGGCAACAAATTTAGTGATATGCAATGTGTAAGAGAGACAATGGTGGACAACATAGGCCTCTCTGAACATAGTCTAAAACACTTGCAGACATTAATCTGTTGGGTCCCTAATTTACTACTGGAATAATATATCCAAATAGTGGAACATCTTGGTGAAGCTGTTGCTTCTTCCAGCCAAATCAAACGAGGAGGCCAAATGACATTTCAGAAAGTCATATGGATGTGAGGCTTTCACTTGTTGACTTTATATGAACAATGACTGCATTGTTAATATATGAATGAATGCATCAAAATTAAATAGGACAGAGATGTAGGAACTCAACCATATCTACAAATCCAGCAGAGTTTAACATTTGCAGATTGGGGTGGTGATGGTATAGGATTGAACGTAGTATTTGCTACCTTGCCGTGTTACCCCAGCTATCACTCCTTTTGTTTGTGGCCATAATGCTCGGAATTTGGGAAGTGAAAAGTCCCAGTCAGAATATCAGAATATCAGGTTGGACTTGGGAGTGCTTTGATGCTTTCTGTTTCTGTGAAACATTTTTTTAAACAAGAGTGCTACTCTTGATGTACCAGGTCACCCACAGCCTCAGACATTAAGGAACAATAAGCTCTCAATTCAATAGCTCATGGTCCTTATTCATCCTAGGGAATAATTGACGTTGTCCTCATTTAGCAGACACTATTGAGACCAAGAACTCAGTTGTTAAACACAATGGCATCTAAGTGAAGCAGTAACCATGCTTCGGATTATACATGAGATCTCCTTTATTTTCCAGACCTGCAAAGATTGCCAATGTGAGGATTGGTCACAAAGTTACTTTTTTAAAATCCCCATTGTAATCGGGGTAACCAATACCATTGCTGTATGAGGCAGTCATTAAATAAGGACTACCTGATGATACAGGCCTGCTTTCCAATCTAAGCCTAACCAACCTGTCTTAATATATTTTAATCTTTTATTACGATTCCTCAAATCCCAAATTTGGATGCACAGAAATAAAACGTTGATCTCATTGTTTGGAATAAGAACTGAACTGAATAATATATTTTAAACTATTTTCCACTGTCAGAAAAGTTAGAAGAACAGTTTCAGAGGAAACATTTATCAACTTTCTTTCCAATCTAATTCACTACACAAGAAAAGTTGTTGTAGTGAACACTGGAACGTTGCCATCTTTGATGAACTACTTTTAAGGAGCGACCGAGATAATCTTTACCACACTATACTGAGAGAACATTAAATTAGCCCTCCAGCCAGAGAACTGAATTTTCTTTATGTAAGTGCCATACCGAAAACATTTAGCAACCCACCCTGCCCCGGATAGCAAAGAAGCCAGCTTTATCAGTTACTCAACTACATCACCCCAAAATTAAATGTCAAAATAAATACAGCTCGCAAGAAGTGTGAAGGTGGATTGTTCCTCTCAGGATAATCTTCTCCAGAGGCCTGTATGACAGGCACAGCAGGGAGAGAATTTGATGAGTGTCCATCTTAAGAGAAATGGGGGAGAAACAACCTGGAGAAAGGCACTGTCAGTAGCAGCCTCTTCATTTGTGGATACTTATTTATTTGTTTAAAATACTTATACAGTCGCCAATCTTATAACCAAACTCTGGGCGGCTCCCAATCAAAAGTTAAAACAATGCAAGAGCCATATTAACATTGTAAAACCAACACATTAAAAACAAAAACCTGGCGCCAAGTCATACTTCTGATGTGCAGTCACCTAGTGACTTGGGGGAAAGGCCAGATCTCCAAAGCTTTAAGGAAGGCTGGGAACTAGGTAGAGCTTTGCCAAACTTTGGGGAGAGTGTTCCATAGGGCAGGGGCTGCCAAAGAAAAGGCATGCTTCCTAACTCCCATTTGATGGCAATATTTAGGGGAAGGGACTAGGAACCTTCCCATCATGTATCACCTGGTAGGATCGCTAGATGTTTTTAGGAAAAGGTTCTGCAGATAACCTGGCCCTGTGCCATCTACAGCTTTAAAGGTGATCACCAACACTTTGAATTGTACCCAGAAAGAAACTGGAAGTCAGAGCAGCTTGTACACAAAGGTGTTACATGAACAAACCTAGCCCCCCCCCATTACTGCCATTACATTATCGTTTGAAGTAATCAAAACAGAATAGTTTGATCTATGAGGCTAGCTCAGCCCCTTGAATCCTTTAGGAAACTAAAAGGACTGTAGAATCTGTCTTTTTTCCTAAAGCATTTAGGGAGGAAGATTTAACTGAACCAATGTACAGTAGTTGTAACGCTGGATAGATTCTTAAAGTTTTAATGGAAGCACATTGTACACTGCCTGGAATCATATGAATAGGTGGCATACATACCGGTATATTTCAAACAAACGAACAATAAAGCTTGTGGGGCACCCCTTCAGCAGCAATTTTTAATAAGATCAAGGAGTTCATAATGGGATATTTCATTTGTAGACGCTGTGCTGAATTGCTGCAAAGGACAGCATTTGAAATAGCAGTGGGGCTACTGGCAAGAGAGGCAGTTTGGTGTAGTGGATACGGCACAAGGCTAGAAACCAAGAGACTGTGAATTCTAGTCCTGCTTTAGGCACAAAGTCTTTTTAGTTGGTGGATCTGTAAGCAATAAGACTGAATCTCCACTGGCAACAATCTCTGCTTTAATTGCTTCAACATCATCAAAATAAAACAAATTTAAAAATGGGATTTGTCCGCAACTAATTAGTTACACTTACCTAAGCTATTTTTTAAAAAATGAGTTTGTCAAAGCACTTGATGGAATGGCACCTGCCAGGCCTTGCTATTTCTTATTCTTTCCTTTATCAGATTCTAAGCAGGGGTGGGCTGTTGGGGGTTCGCGGGGTTTGGGAGAACCTCTAGCTAAGATTCTGTGCAGTTCGAAGAACCCCCAAATCTCACTCCTGACTGGCCCCACCCACCCCCCTCCCCTCCCCGGAGTCCCCACGCTGCCAGTTTTGGATGCAGGTAAATGCAGGGCGTGCACAGAGGCAAAAAACGGGCCTACTGGAAGTTCGGGAAGGCCAGAAACGGGCCCATTTCTGGCCTCCAGAGCCTGGGGAGGCTGATTTCGCTCTCCCGGAGTATCGTGGAAAGCCTCCAGAGTTTGGGGAGGGCAAAATGCCACCCCCTGCTGTGGTGCAGGAGGCCGCCTAGGCCACGCCCACCATGGCCACGCCCACCCAGAAACAAGGCAGAGAACCCCTTACTAAAATTTTTGAAGCCCAACCCTGGTTCTAAGGGCTGCACGATTAGCTCACTTGACTGCCTGCTGGCTGTTTCATTGGCTTAAGAAGTTCAAAGAGGGAGAATGAAAGGAAGAGGTTGTTTTATGGAGAGCTGGACCAGCAGGATTCAGCCAGTTGGCCGATCAGCTGAAAAGAACCCATGCTATGTTTTACTAGGCTCTTGAATTCTGCTAGAAGCTGTGACATAGAAAACTGAGAGCATTCCAGTAGCCTATGAAAAAAATTCACTCTGATAAAAACAATCATGTACTTGATACTGTAAATTAATAGAAATTATTAAGGTTGTGCAGCATAGAAGGGCAAATTTCTTCAGCTGCAGAAGGTGAATCCAAGAAAAAAAAAACCTTTCTTTTTACGGTATTCCTGACAGGCACTATGTGCACTCTAAATCTGGGTCTCTGCAAAGTCTCTGAACTCGTATCTTCTCTATATCATTAAATTGGTATAATTACTTTTTATAGATGCTAAGTTCTGGTTGGCTGGTTTTCCATTGATATTTTGCTTGCAATAGGGCAAAGCAGAAAAGGAGTTGATGTTCCCAATCACAGATTATAGTTGTAACATAATGTTCTCTGTCAACTCAAGCCTTCACCAGATGTATCCATCCACACTAAATGTATTATAATAGGAAAATATATTGCGACTTCTGGCTGACTTGCTCAAAATAGTTACATGAGACAGGAAGTAGAACTACAATATTTATGTAACCAAATAGTCTGATTATTACTATAAAATACTTTACTAAATGCAAACTGAGAACATGCAGCTGTCAAGTCAAATTTCTGGGGGAAAAAAACTCGCTGAAGAGTGCCACAGAGTGTCCAGCTCTATAGCCTTCAGAAGGTAGAAGAGAAGGAAGAGGAGGAGTTAGGTATGAATGATATTCTAATAATCAGATAGTAACATGTTCTCACAATATATTTATCTATGGTTGATTTAAGCATAGTTTACTCAAATAATCTGAATTTGTAAGACACACCGGACATAAATTACATGGGCTGGGTTAACTGAAAATGTCAGGTTAAAATATGGCTGATGAAATCTCCGCTTATCTTGATTAGTTTGTATCTGCTGTATTATCTTAAACATATTTACTGTACAGTACTCAAATGTCTTTAATGTATAAATAGGCATTCAACCAGTATGCAACCAGGTGAAAATTTAGATTATATTCTCATGTTTCCTTTCTTGCCTTCCTTTCTTGCATGTATGTTTAGGCTTTCAATAAAGTCAGCTGATCATGTGAACTTGTCATCTGGTTTGATGCATGGTCAGGTACATTTAGCAACACAGTAGGGGTACAAACAGCTGAAGGTGCTACCTGTTTTATCTCCATTTACTCAGAAGAAACTTGCATTGCTTGCAACGAAACTCCCAAAGTGTAAAACCCTTGCTGCAATCCATTTTACTGCATGTTAACATGGATATCAATAGTCTGAAGAGATTCTCAGTCATCCAGGTCATGGTTGTCCCAAAGGTGTTTTTTCCAGTGGTGAAATCTAAAATTTGTTACTACCGGTTCTATGGGCGTGGCTTGGTGGTGGTGGGGGTAATGTGACTAGGTGGGCATGGCCAATTTTTTTTTAACTTTTAAAACCATTTTTTCTGCAACCTCTTTGGCGAAGAGGTTGTAAAAAAATGCTTTCAAAAGGCTCTGACGATCCCAGCTGAGTTGCCTGATCGGCAGAGGCTTTTTAAAAAACTCAGCTTGGATCATCAGAGACATTTAAAAGAAAAAAAGGTTTTTTTTCTTTTAAAAGCCTTTGACGATCCCGGCTGAGCTGCACGATCATCAGAGGCTTTTTTTTTACTTTTAAAAGCATTTTTTCGGCGGAAGAGGTTGTAGAAAAAATGCTTTTAAAAGTAAAAAAGAAAGCCTCTGATGATTGTGCGGCTCAGCTGGGCATTGGCGGGGGGAGGGATTTTTGCTACCGGTTCTCCGAACCACCCACCTCCATCGCTACCGGATTGGGCGATCCAGTCCAAACCAGGAGCATTTCACCCGTTTTTTTCTGGAGGCAACTGGACTTTCTTGTTTTTTCTTTGAAGACATTTAGCTTCTCATCCAAGTAGGTTCTTCAGCTCTGACATGATAGTGGGGAATTCTTCTTCTTCTTCTTGTGCCATATCCGTCATCGGATGTTGGTGATCATGTTGGCGACCCTATTTTTATCAACAGCTGCACAAAAAAGTGCTATTGAGTTTTCTCCAAACCAGCCCCTTAGATTTTGAAGTCACTATGTTCTTTTTCTGCCTGGACCTCATTTGCCTTCAATCTTTCCTTGGAGGATTAAGTGAAGTATGCCATATTTTTCTGGGTGTCGCCTCACAGTGGGGAATGAAAGGATTTATATTCCTTGCAGACAGCTGGTCATTTGCATCCTTTTATAGAGGGTCGTTGAAGCACTTGGAGGTTTATCTGTGTCCTCAAGGTCATCTGAGTACTCCTAGTTCCTGTAGTCTGCAATTTTTTCTCTCTGGAAATCCATTCCTACTCCCACACCATTCAAAGGGTGTTCATCCCAAATTGTAACCCTAAAAATCTGTAGATTTTAAGCTGTAATTTCCCCCACTATCCTGTCAGAGCTGAAGAAGCTTTTTGGATGAGAAGCAAAATGTCTTCAAAGAAAAAACAAGAATGTCCAGTTGCCTTTAGAAAAAGCACCTTTGGGACATGGATATCAATATTATTGATTGCACAGGTCTTACCCCCAAGTAAACAATAATAGGAGAGCAGCCCTATACACATATTTTTTTACATAGTGATACTTAAACATTCACATTTAGCGTTAAAACTAATCCAGTAGATCTTTTATGGCAATCTGCTCTAATAATATTTCTAATCACATCAGTTCATTTAATTGCATAGTATACAATTGTGAATTAGAGTAAAAATATACAGTTGACACCCTTTTGCTTTTCTTTAAAGATCATAAGAACTGCAGGGATGAATTAAGTAAAATCAGTGTGGGTTAATTTCTTCAAATATGCTACTAAAAAACAAGAGCGGACCTGGCTGGTTTACTCTCACTTACACAATTGTACATGGAAACCATCAATGGAATCTACCAAAGTCCCCAAGCCCCAACGTTAAATTTGGATGACCTTGGTTTTTTTTTAAGCCACCTAGGCCACCAATGATGTCTATAAGCACTTCCTCTAAATCATTTTTGAACTGTACACAATACAGTACTTGGATGGGGGGTGGGGGCACCTAAGGAAAAGGTGAATAGAAATAAACTACAGATGCAGTCACTAGGAATCAAGATCCACTAAGGAGCTTTATGTTTCCTGTAGACATGGCAAACAAAGGCTTAGATATGCTAAAGTTTTCTAACTAAAAAATTATTTCAAAACTTGCTGCGTTGTTTCAATGGGGAGGAGGAGGAGATTCAATGAGGCCTTTGCTTGCAGAGGTGCCTATGAATGGAGGGAGGCCACCAGCTTTCATTTAGTTCCAATTATGGTCCTTTACCAACAGGAGCTAGGGAAGGAGATGGAACATTTTTTGTCTTCCATGTGTTCGTGGCCTCCTAGTCCAGCAGCTCCAGCTGGCATAGTCAACGATCAGGGATGACAGTATGTAGAGTAAACATTCTTCATTTTCTGATCCAGAATTTATATAGTTTGAAATGTAGTTAGTTGGGATTCAACTAACAGCAGTATTACCAGAACCATCAGTGCCCAATGAATATTCAGAGTGCAATGTTTTTATTGAAAAATGCCACTGATGTTTCTTCTATTAGATCTGCATATGTAATCATAATAAAGCTTGAGATTTGTTGTGTAAGGCTGCAATCTTGTTCAATTACTTAGTTATAAGCCCCATTAAAGTCAAAGGACTTGCTTCTGAATAAACACTGATGCAATTGCATTACATCTCAGTTTGTCCAGTGACACGAATGAGCCTACTGTATAAGGCTATAGTCCGTCACACAGTTATCTGTGAGTAAGCCCCACAGCAGACCTATTTCTGAGTAGGCATTATGGAATTTCTGCTGTTATAATTCTGTTGACCAGTTGAATGGGATTTCTGAGCTAACATCTGAATAAAGCAGGCTTTGCAAATGCCTAGCTCTGGATCATTTCCAATAAGCCAATATTTATTGCATAAATTGGTATCACATGTTTTAGTATTGCACACAGTTGTTTTTAAAACTGGGAGTGACTGTCTGCAGAGATGGAACTACAAAAGATCAAAATAAAAGGTGGCCATGATTAATTAACATGACAGCTATAAAGAACATAAATCTGACAATTCTTGCATTAGAAACATTTGGGGAGTCATTGCTTATAACCCCAGAAAATAAATCAGTGTTCTGATTGCCATGTGGATGAGCCAGAGGTTATATAAGTCACTTGGTTAATGCAGGTACTGTACTCTCTTTGGGGAGGTGTGCAGGCGGTCTCTGCATACAAAATCAGCTTTGCTTGCCCAGGAGATCCAGGATTCCAGAATTACAAGCAGATCACAGCTTGAGTGCCTGCAGAACTACTATAAATCAACCATGGCCATGATGGTTAGGAAATGGTGGTGAAATCCAAATTTTTTTTACTACCGGTTCTGTGGGTGTGGCTTGGTGGGCATGGCAGGGGAAGGATACTGCAAAATCTCCATTCCCACCCCACTCCAGGGGAAGGATATTGCAAAATCTTTATTCCCACCCCACTCTGAGGCCAGCCAGAGGTGGTATTTGCCAGTTCTCCGAACTGCTCAAAATTTCCGCTACCGGTTCTCCAGAACCTGTCAGAACCTGCTGGATTTCACCCCTGGAATACGCGAGTTGTGATCTAACACACATCATGGAACCATCTCAGGGAAAATTGTAGATAGGACACACCTGAGCTAGAGGGAGGATTGATCTGACTGAGGATATGACTTTTTTTTTCCTCCTGTGGGTTTGCATAAAGCAGTGTTTCTCAATCTTGGCAATGTCAAGGTGTGTGGACTTCCATTCCCAGAATTCCCCAGCCATCAATATCTTAACATTTTCGAAGTTGGGAAACAACTTCCCAAGGCAAAATGACTATGTTGCAGCCACACCTGCCACAGCCACTCTGTTCCAGTAGTTCTCTGTCTTCAGCAAGCTGTCCCAAATGGTACAGTAGCACTTTTCTAGAGCTGGAC
This sequence comes from Pituophis catenifer annectens, assembly GCF_029215685.1. Taxonomy (NCBI): domain Eukaryota; kingdom Metazoa; phylum Chordata; class Lepidosauria; order Squamata; family Colubridae; genus Pituophis; species Pituophis catenifer. The sequence goes on along the minus strand of NW_027256881.1, from coordinate 316,772,075 downwards.
GAGAGCTATTTATTTCTATGGAAGAAATAGGTGCAGGGGTGTGGACCCCTGCTACAGGTGGGATTTAGGACGAAGCTTCCAGGATATTCCAACTGAAACTCAACTCTGTCCTTCATTTTATAAAAAGTGTGTTCTGTGCAGTGTGCTTCCACATAGCAGCACACTGGTTTGGGGTGGGGTCATCATTCACACCACAGTGTTCAAAATGCTGAGCACTGACTTTTGCGTTGAGTAATAGGGGATGGTCTAGAAAAGACCACACTTGATGAATGAACTTCATTTACACACACCACATCACAGAGCCAAATTCCAGACTGAGTATTGTTTCATTTTTCTTCTGCAAACTGAACTGTCTCAGAAAATTACCACAAAGAAATTTTGGAGGGATGGTACCCATCCTGGTCAAACCCCTGCCCCCTCCCAGAACTGGGTCAGGCTCAATAAGAGGTCCACATACAAGAAACACAGCAGCAAGTTCTTAATTCCTAAATTCAAGAGAAATGTATTGACAGGAGCTAATTTATTGCACCGTTTTGGACTGCAACTCCTTCTAAAACTCAGTTTTTTAAAAAAAAAAATCTCCACCCCAGGCCAGTTTCAATAGTGTGCGTCTTTTTAACCTTTTTAATCCAAAGAGTCTCATTTCTAAACTACTAAGGGTGTGCGCGCGCATATTATATCCCGCTATGATCTTTCTAGCTCTTTTCCTCCTCCAGCACTACAAAACTTAAGAGTGGGGGGGTGTGCCTCTTGTTCTCAGTTGGCAACTCCGGAGCTCTTTTAACAATCGGACATGCCGCGTTCTTTAGCACTGCGTTTTGCACGCGGGCACACACACAATACATATTTAAAATGCTCATCTTGGCTTGCAAGGGATGGGGGTGGGGGTGAGAGAGAGAGAAAGAGAGAGAGAGGGGGGGGAGAGAAAGACACCCCCCCCTCAAATGACCTCAATTTAGATACAAAGTTTTGGAAAGTTGCTCTGAAGTTGCAAGGCATCGAAGCACGCTAATCCCGGAGCAGCCCCTCCTTTTTTTTTTTTTTTCCCAAAGCAGACTTTAGCAAAAACTGCCGCCCAGGAATTGAACCCAACGAACCTTGTTGCCACCGCTTAGTTGTGCTGATGAGCGAGGGGGGAATTTTCTTCTCGCGTCCAAAACCGCGCAGTCCTCGCCCGCTCGGTGGCGGTTGTCGCGGCCCGCGGAAACCCAATCCCCGCTGCAGGAAGACCACAGCTGGACTGCTTCCTTCAAGTTGGAGTCACTTACAGGTCTTGTGCCGAGGGTGAGTCACCCGCCGCCATGGAGGGAAGGAGGCTGGGGCGATGGCTGTCAAGACGGACTCCTGTCTTTAAGCCCACATTTGCAAGCACCAATGTCGATGCAGGGGTGGAGAGAGCGGGAGGGAGAGAAAGAAAGAAGCAGGGATCCCCGTGGCTGCGAAGGCTAGGGCAAAACAAATGTCTCTTTTCCCGGGATTCATTTCAAGGCTTGCCTGGGGCCAATGAGTCATGAATACACTTCTCTCTCTCCCCCCCCCCACCCCTCTCACACACACCCATTCTTGTACAGCAGATCCACACAAACACTCATTACAAGGAGCCCAGAGTAGCTCTCTGTTTACACTTTTACAAAAATCGGAGCCTTCCAAAGACAAAACGGTTTCTTCGTTTTAAAAAGTCACTTTACCAGCAGCCATTCCGGAATGCAGGAATACAGGTTCGCTGTCTCCTCGTACCTTACTGGGTCGCCCCCCCCCACCGCCCAGCCTTTACCTGCTGCGGTGTCCCAATCACACCTATCTTAAAAATGCATTGTTTGTGGCCGCTGAGCAGTGATGGGTCTTTAAGCCGCTGCTTAAGTGACAGATGTCCTATGAATTGGCTGCATGCATTTCTTGAACCTAATGAGAAGGAAGGACTCGCTGGAGAAGAGCCTAATGCTGGGAAAAATTGAGGGCAAAAGAAGAAGGGGACGACAGAGAATGTGGTGGCTGGATGGAGTCACTGAAGCAGTCTGTGGGGTGTGTTTAAATGGACTCCAGAGGATGGTAGAGGACAGGAAGGCCTGGTGGAACATTGTCCATGGGGTCGCGATGGGTCGGACATGACTTTGCAACTAACAACAACAAATTTCTTGAACAGAGTAAGGCAAAAGTGTTTTGGTTTCACAGCTCCATCTCAACTCAGCCATGGTTAACCCCCCCCCCCCCCCCCCCGGACAAATTTGTTGCTCCTAACTTCAATTCCTCTCATGGTCAATAACATCTTGCATGTTTGAACCCAGCGTTTTCAACCTCAGCAACTTTCAGATGTGTGAACTTCAACTCCCAGAATTCCCCTGCCAGTCAGTTTAACCAAGTTGTTTTTTTGTGACCAGTTTCAACCTCTGAACTTTAAGCAACTGTAATTTTAATAAATATTAATAAACAATTAATAATTGTAAATGGCATTTTTTTTTACTACATCCCAGGCACCTGGCAATTATCTTGGTCTTCCCATTTATTGTTGGATTTCATATGGCTGAAATCCAGTTCAGTGACTCTGGATACTAACAATATATAAATGCATAATATAACAGGATAAACAAACAATATTATAATGCAATGAGACTCCTAATAAACTATCTCACAGCTCATCACTGTTCATCCTGGCCCTAATCCCTGACAGAAAAGCCAAGACTTCCTAACAGGGTCAGGACTAAATCTCAGGCGTGGATAGTGCTCTCTTGAGTTGAGCAGCACTTCTTCCAGTTGGCTAAAAAGTTGTGAACTGCTATCCCATCATGTTCCTTGTTCTCCCACTAGAAAACCAACTAAACGGTAGGTTCAACGTAACTGCATAGCAAACAGTCTTTGATTCCAGTCAGAAAAAAGCTGAAGAATCGTGGCAAGGCATTAGAGCAGGGGTGTCAAACTCAAGGCCTGGGGGCCAGATCCGGTCCATCTGGTGCTTAGATCTGGCCCATGAGGCCACCCTGGAAACAGCAAAGGACTGGCCTGCAGTGCCTCTGCCAGCGAAAACAAAGCTTGGGAGGGCCATGGGTAGTCTTCCCAGGTTCCATTTTCGCTGGCAGAGGGCTGCAAGAGATTGTTGCATCCAAAAACGGAGCTCAGGAGCCTGTTTTTGCTGGCAGGGTGCTTGGGCCACCAAGGCACCCCCAACAAGTGATGTCAAGCTGGCCACGCCCACCCCCCCCCCCCCCGAGGTCAAACACAACCCTGATGCGGCCTCAATGAAATCGAGTTTCACAATCCTGCATTAGAGTGTCTTGACTTCAGGAGCAGAGGAGAAACCCAGTAGGCCAAGAAAGAGGATTAGGAGCAAATGAGAAATAACATAGCTTCACAGGCAACGCACAAAACTGTATCCACAACAGCTCCTTTGAAATAGGAACTAATCTGATTAAAACTTGAAGTTAATCAGTAAAATGTGAAAAAAAATGTTGGAAGCCCTTCAGTCTGAGGGCACATAAGGATGATGGCTATCTTGAATAACAGAGTTGGAAGAGACCTTGGAGGTCTTCTAGTTTAACCCCCTTGCTCAGGCACGAAACTCTATACCAGTGGTCGGCAAACCACGGCTTGTGAGCCACATGCGGCTCTTTGGCCCCTTGAGTGTGGCTCTTCCACAAAATACCGAAAAGTCCACAAAGTGCCGAAAAGTCCTTCAGCCGGTGAGAAGAAAGCTGCGCATGCGCGAAGATGGCAGCAGTGACCAGAGGTCTTTTCGGCGCTGTGCGCCAGTGGCTGGGTAGAAAGATCAAAAGGCATGGAGCAGCCTTTAATTAGGTAAAAGAAAACAAACTACTGAGGGAAGGAGCCCACTGAAGCTGCTGGCGTTGCAGGCGTCCCCCCCTCCCTGCAGCTTGGAGCTCCAAGCGGAAGAAGTCCTCGGCTGTTGCAAAGAAGCGGCAGCTCTGGGTGAGCCATGCCCACTTCTTTCTCTTTGAGAGCTGCTTTGCAAACAAGTGCAAGTGAGAATCGAACTGCCGAACTGCAGGCAATCAGCAGTCAGCAGAATTAGCCTGCAATACTGCATTCTAACCACTATGCCACCTCTTTCAAGTCAGTCCCACTAATGATGAATATCAACAAGCCAGACATGAGGGCAATGGGTCTCTTCTCTTTTGCTCCCTGCCAATTGCCAGTTCAAAAAATTATTCAGAGCTTGGAATCAGCATATATAGCCATCGGGATTAATAACTGGTGATTGACAGTTTTAATGAACTAAAAGCAATTTATTGGCTTAATCCTTGACCTGTTGCATTCTTTTAAACTCAACAGTTTAAGAATTTGATATCTGTCCCATGGTGACACTGTGATCCAGAATCAGGCTACTGCATTCGCTTTAAATATTATTGTGACTTCAGGTCAGAGTGGGTTGGCGATGCATCCAAGCTACAAATAAGTGAGAAATGTTGCTGAGCATTTGCAGGAACTGGTTTGTTCAAGTTTATTTCAAACTTTCCTCTAGTGATTTCCCCCTTAGGAAAGGGGAGGGCTAATGGCAGATTAGTATCTTTGATAAAATGCCAGAAGCAAATCAGGTTCAGGAACATCATTTTGAAAGAACTACAGGGCTGAAACCTTTATCCCACCCTAAATGCAATGGGAAACAGAAAATACTAGCCCATGCAAAGTGGAAACATAGCACTAGCTATCACTTGCCAATTCTTACCACAGTGTTTCTCAAACTTGGCCACTTTTAAGTATGTGAACTCCCAGAACTCCCAGCTAGCAAATTGCCAAATTGGAGAAACATTGGAATAGAGTGATAGATTATAAAGGGCAATAGTAAATGGTGCTTATTCTTTCCTGAAATGCATTTCTTTGTTATTAGGGAAAATACTTCCTGGTTTAGATTACTAATTTGCCATACTGAATCTATAATTTTGAAACCCAAATTGACATTCATATGTGAGCATGTAATTTGTTCTTATGCTAAAGTATTGTAAAGCATAAATTGTGCATGCAAAAGACCTAGGTTGTCCAGCTTCTAATATTCCTAATATTTTTAACACAACCATGTTGGCTGCAGGATTTTAGGGCCTCCTGACAAGAGGACCTTTGTAGTGCCTCTTGGGCAAGGTCCATCTTTTTCTTGCCACTTCATTTATTCTTCTTCCATGAGTTCAGTCCAAGGACAAGAGGAAAATGAGTTTAAGTTCCCTTTACTCATTTTTGTGTAAAATGATTTTTGCACAGAGATATTAAGGCAAATACACTGTACTGTCAGAGATTGGCAAAAGGAATCTTGGTCTAAGGTGGGCCTCAGCCAGGGCTGGGGAAGCCTGTGATTGTCCTGCTTATAAAAATAGAATCTTATTTCAGACTTTTTTTTAAAAAAAAAATGCTAATATGAAATAGCATTTGAAATAGAAGTTGATATTCCCAGGGAAATCCTCATGTTTGTCTCCAACTACCTCATAGTCAATTTCTACGGAGATTCTCAGTCATCCAGGTCATGGTTGTCCCAAAGGAAGAAGCAGCAGCTTCTTGGATGAGAAGCAAAACGTCTTCAAAGAAAAACCAGGAAGTCCAGTCGCTTCTTGAAAAAGCACCTTTGGGACACTCCTAGTCAATTGTTGTGGAGAAAACTGGGAAGAGAGGATAGAAGCTGTCTTCGACTTACAACTGTAATGGAGCCTGGAATTTCCATCCCAGGTCATGATGGTTATTAAGTCGAGGCGCTCACATGACTGAACCCAATTTTATGACTTTTTTGCAGCAGTCATTAAGCAAGCACCATGATTGTTAAGTGAACATGGCAGCAAACACCATGGTCATTATCAATGTATCCCTATCGGCATTTTTTTGCTGGCAAAACCGGAAAAGCATCATAAATTGCAGTCATGTGACTGTGGAATCCTGCAGTGGGTCAAAGGTAAGCCAGTTGCCAAGTGCCTGAGATGTGATCATGTGATTATGGGGATGTGTGCAGCCATTGAAGGAACCAGGTTAGTAGTAGCTTTGAAGGGGGTGGGGTCTGTTGTAACTTAAAATAGTTGCTAAGTTGTTCATAAATTGAGGGCTACTTGTATTAATGTACACCATCTTGAAATCTGAGAAGAAAGATGGGATGTAAATCGAATTAATCATAGAAAATAAAATCTGCTTTGTTCGGCCAATGTCTGCTAAGCTCAAAATATCTTTGATCACTTATCGCTGAGTTTAAGGAAATAATATTTGCTTTAGAATTTTTCCCCCCAAGGATAAGAACATTTTGAAGAATTTCTTAATGAAGAATGGTGTTCTTGCTCTTCATTATGCAGTAGCCTAGGATGTCTGTAGATGTTCTCTCTTTCATTATAAAGTCACGTTTTCAGTCATCTGCCACTTCCCTGGTGAATCCTAAGGCAAGATACTAGGGAAATCTCCCCTATTGGGACTCTTTCAGCAATTGTGCCATTGTCACCACTGTGGAAAATCCTTGAGTAATTTAGTGGAATTACTCATTCAGTTTTAAGTGGAGAATGTGGAAAGAACATTTGTGCACAGTTGCAGTTTTAACATACAATTTAGGATCTGGGACCTATCCTGAATTGTTCAGTGTTTGGTTTCATTAGAACCAGCCTCAATACATAACTAATGTCAGTTATAGTAACTTCAATATTAGTTTTACATATGCTGAAAGAGTTCTCTTAAATAATAAGAACTAGGGCAGCAATAATTAGCTCATACTCTGAAATGGTAGAGCCCTACAACAATTTCATTGCACAAATCTTATTTACTTACTGAAATCAATTAATGGGTTGCCTGCCGCCTTCCGTGTCTGTGAGTTTTTCATTTGGAGTGGCCACCTACAAATTCACCCACACATTTTGAAAAGCTAGATTTGGTGTTTGTAGGATTGCCATTGGCTGTTGTGCATTTCAATGCAAAGCTGCATCATATATTCTCCAGCAGTGGAGACAAGGTCAGTGCGAAAGAAATTAAGGGAGTTACTGATACAATCTTTTTAACATTTATGTACCAGTGGCAGTGAATTATCCACTGTACAAAATACAGGAAATGGCACAGTCTTTGGGCTTGAAGTGCATAATTTGAATTTTTGTTCCCGGGGTACCATAAAGCTTCCAAAACCTTGAGTGCATCAAATTGTAATTTAATACAGTAAAAGGGAAAATCTGTTAAATAGTTATCTAAAAGATAATATATTAATTATAATTAATATTAATTACCCTGAAGTACAAATGACTTTAAATCCCATTCAGTGTTGTTCAGCTCCCTTGCTAGTTCTTGGACCAAAAAAAGTTTGTCCCTGGTAGTTCTCAGATCAGAAAAAAAGGACTAAATTGAGCAAAGTGATCAATTCATCACTTGTGAACTAAACTGAACAAAGAACTAAACCAAAGTCTGTGCCACATTTTTTGGAAACAGTTTGCCATTGCCTACTCCCTAGGGCTGGAAGAGAGTGACTGGCATAAAGTCACCAAGTTGTCTTCATGGCTAGAACTCATGGTCTTGAAGTTTCTAGCCTGGTGCCTTAACCAGTACATAATCACAGGAAAATATTATTTCATACCATAGATTATTAACTGCTACAGCATTCAATCTATCTTTTTGGATTTTGCTAAGTGCACTATTGTTATGAGAAGGGGAGCCTAGTGGAGTGTAATATGCTTGCAATCATCAAGGGATGTATGTAACCATATGGAATTTTCCCTGCTTATGATGTGCTAAATGACCAAGAGAACAGCCTCGAAATACATGATGAAGAATGTACATGGAAGACTTAACAACTCTAAACATCACATGGAAAGATGCTGAAGTACTTGTCCAAGATCAAAAACACTGGAGATCCCTTGCTGCCTGATATTGTCATGCTCCAGGGAAATAAGGAGATCCAGGCAGTTCAAATGAGTATAAAGATTTATTGCAAGTTTAAGCTGTCTACAACAGGGGTGTCAAACTGGATTTCTTTAGGGTTGGATCAACATTGAAGTTGTCCTCCACAGGCTGACCAGAGGGCGGATGGCGGAAGGAATGGACGGCAGATGGGATGGATGCCTCCTGCCACACTCTGCCAACCAAAATGGAGCACAGGGCAGCGCACAGTCCCCGCATGCCCTATTTTCAGCCTGGACGGCCTCCTGCAGCACTCTGCTGGCCAAAACGGGGTGTGGGGGCCACATGTCCCCCCCCCCATGCATGTGGCCCCATGCGTCCCAATTTTTGCTAGCAGAGGAACCATGGGCCAGTCCTTTGCTATTTACAGGCCGGCCCTGCAGGCCAGATCTAAGCATCCCGCGGTCTGGATCTGGCCTGTGAGCCTTTTATTTATTTATTTTATTTATTAATTTAATTTGTATACCGCCCTTCTCCCAGAGGGGACTCAGGGCGGTGAACAACCAAAATTAAAAAACATACAAATACAAAAGTTAAGATAATTAAAAAAGAATTAAATCATTAGCTTCCCAATTTAAAACCCCCAAATCCATAAAATTTAAAATCCCAAGCCTTGAGTTTGACACCCCTGAACTACTAACAGTCAAAGCAATTTGACAGTAGATAAGGATTTCACAGTGGGCTGGACTCAGATCTCCTTGGGCGTGAAGGGACTCATGACTGATGATGTGTTTGATTCCTTCCTTGGGTTCAGCCTGGTCATCTCCTATATATATATGCTACATAGCACGGGAAGATCTAGCGCTAATCCTCTGATGTGCAAAAATGGTGCCTTCTGGTGTAAAACAATGCATCTAAAGCAGACGGTTAAAGCCATAATTGTATTTTGAAAGCATATTAAATTACAGATGAAATAAGCAATAAGATTTTGGCCAAAACCCTACCAACAATGTCTCTTTCCTATCAGGATATTTCATAGAATCTCTATGTTCAGAGAAAGTATTTAACGGAATACCAGACACTGAAGAATAATAACGGAAAAACACCATTGTCTTCATGCCATTTCAGATTTTTTCTGAAAAAGTGGGTTAGCTACTTGAACAATCTCAAATAGGGACAAGCAATCATGTGTTTTTAAGTTAATTTGCACTACAACTCCCACAGTCCTTTGCTGAGGTAGCTGGGATTGGGAGAAACTGAAGTCTATTCTAAGAGTACCTAGAATATGTATCTGTAGGTATACAGAATATAATTTTCTTCAGGTTGCAAGTCTTGAGTGTCAACTGAATGGGCAACCCAGTGATCATTGTTTCCATATTGTTTCTAGCAGTTGGCTCAGTTGATGTCTTGTTTGGCTGATACTATCTTTGTTACGTAAACTGAAGTTGGAGATTAGCCATGTCATTACATTCTGTATTCAGCCTTTGCTTCATCATCCTGTCCCTAAAACTGAAACTAAACAAACATATGCTGCCACACCCATTTTTAAAATGAGACATTGTCCCATGACAACTCTCTCATGGTTTATTAATTTCATTACTCATATGGATGTTCTATAAAAGCGAAAAAAATTGCATGCATTGGTATATAATAGTCAAAATAGTATACAACTCAAAGCCAGTAGCTGGAGCTGAATCTACTTTGTATTCAGGCTGATAATTAAAATTTTGATTTATGATTACCTCAACAAAAAAAGCTTGGTTTCTGTCTAGACAAATGAATATTTTTAGATACCTTGCATAATTCTGCAGGTTGATGCAGAGAAGCAAAGGAATAGGACAATGAAGGACTGTAGTATGTTTTAGCTACTAGAAAGTTTTTAGCTTTTTGGTATGACTAAATAAAAACTGAGATGTAAAAGTTAATTTTTGTAAATAGTATACATCCATGATGGCGAACCTATGGCACGCGTGCCACAGGCGGCACGCAGAGCCATGTCGCCTGGCACACCAGCTCAGTTCCGGCATGCATGCGTCGGAGTCTCTGGAGGCTGGGGACAGCAAAAAAGTCACTTCCTGTCCAACAGGCTGTTTTGGGCCTCCAGGGGGCCTCCGAGGGGGTGGGGAAGTCTGTTTTCGCCCTCCCCAGATGCATAGAGAGGATCTGGAGCCAGATGAGAAAGAAAAACAGGCCTACTGGGCCATCACGTGCTAGGAGTGGGGGGGAGGGAGGTTGCATGCGTGGGGCAGGGCGCATAGAATTATGGGTGTAGGTACGCATGCACGCGAACCTCCCCTGCCCCCCCTTCCTGGCACACGATGGCAAAAAGGTTAGCCATCACTGGTATACATTGTAATTTCCTTGTGTTTCCATAATATAGAAAACATTTACAGTATACAATGTAAATTCTCTCTATATGCCCATCCTATCTACATACTTTATTAAGTCCCCTACTTAGCAGAGCAGGCAATGCTCTTACCCTTCTATTGGTAGGGACAGGCGGTCAGGAAAAGCAAACTCATAGTTCTTATTATCATAATCATAAAATGACACTTCCCCTATTTAAACTGAAATTATTCAAACAGGGCAATTGTGATAGAGCAAAGTCTTTCAACAACCTGTTCATAATCTACAGGGCAATTAACCTTATTTAAAATTAAAATCTATGGGGAGAGGGTACTTGGAGCTGTACTTTCCATAACTATGTTAACCTCTATTTTGACTTTAAGATATGTTTACTGAGTTTTGTTGATATTTCTCCTATAAGTAGCCATATTCCAATGTTATGCTGTAACTAGAGTATTTATCACGGGTGAAGCTAAATAATGTGTACCCCAGGATCATATTGCAGGATCCAATCTGAGCTGGTCACCAGGACTCACAGGTTTATCCTTTCAAGCTTTTGGGCTCATGCTGGAACCGATCAGAGAAGTTCCCTGATGATTGGTTCCAGCATGAGCCTGGAAAGCTTGGATCTTTGGTCCCAGGGACCGACTCAGATTCTAGAATATTTATGTGAAGCAGAAGGCATTCAAATTAACATTTGAATTAATATTTGAATAGAAAAATAAGCATTTGAATAAAAGAAAAAGAAAAAAACTGAACATTTGAACAGAAGATAGCTTTCAAAGAAGAGTCAACTGACAGTATTTTAAAGATCAAATAAAGTCTTCTTCAAAACATTTGTGCTGTAGAACAATGTTGAAGCATTACATGTGTGCAAGATAAAATGAATATCTATTTAATTACAAAGATCATCAGAGTTACAAGGCTTATTCATGGATATTCAGGGTGAGGACAGCAAATCACTGAGTTTGAATCACTTGATATTTGCACACACATGCATACATTCGCAAGGATTATTCAAATGTTTGCCACAGTATGAGTAGTAGTGGTATAATCAGGTTTCGTAATTAGGAGAGGAGGCTGCCGCTTGGCACTTATATATAGACCATCTCTGTAGTCTCCAGCTAAAAATCAGATAGCAACGAGAAATCTTTTTGAAAATTGATTCTAATCCATTCAACAAAGGAAGATTCTGAGGCTATGGAAAATCACTGCTACTCTGTGCAGATGGTGCTAAGGTAGCTAGACAAATCAGTAAGATGGCAATCTCCAATTTTCCTAATTATGTGGCTTTGACTAAGGATTTGTCTAAGCTTTCATATTTGGCTGATGCTCAAATTTATTGTAATTTCTTTGGAGGAGAAATGGAAAATAAGATTTATTTCATGATACTGTGTATTAAGCAGAGTATTTATGAAATGAAACATATCTATGCATCTTTAATTGAGCTAAATTTGGAATTCATTTTTTGGGACAAACATTTGCTTGGGAACAGGGAGCATTAGAAACCGCATGTGAATTGTGAATCTGTACTGAAACAACACCACACTTCAAGGAGTAAAGCAGTGTTTCTCAGTACTTTTTGGAATGATAAATGAAGCCTTATGACTGATTGGGAGCCGCCAATCAGAAGCTATATAAATGTTTTAATCAGTCAATCAACAGATGACAATACGAGGTCACAAAGCTAGTCCTGAAAGCACTGTAAAAGAAGCTTATATAGAATGTCAAAAAAACCAAGTGCTACTCTAATTGGGCTTTTATCTTTGTACCACCTTGCATATTTTAGGAAATAAGTAAAACCCTTGTTTATTCCTGTTATCGAGGGTGGAGAGGAAAGAGGGCAGAAGGATAAACAATGACTGGATTTCCTTCTGGCTAGAATTTACTCTGTCATGGATCTAATTTGCTTCCAGCAGAATTCTTGGCCACACACCCCCTTTTTTTCTTTTTCAAGGAAGTCTTAACTCCTAGTGACTGCATAGACAAGTCCCTGCAGTTTTCTTGGAAAGATTTCAGAAGTGGTTTGCCATTGCCTTCTTCCCAGGACTGAGAGAGAAGAGAGAAAGAGAGTCCTGCCCAGTAATTCAGCTGGCTTTGTCTAAGGTGGGACTCAAACTCACCGTCTGCCAGTTTTTAGCTGGGTGCCTTAACCACTGCACCAAACTGGCTCTCCGTTAACCCTTATTTTACTCTACAAGTAAAATATATTTGGTGAATATTTCCTATTTTCTTATTATTTTTTTTTAAAGAAAGTGAGCATGATGCTCTCTCCTAGCAGCTCTCTATCAGGATTAGTGCGGGGAACTACAAATTCTAAAGAGTGGCACCATCATTATGAATTGAGGGACAGCTCTGAGAAAACTCATCATATTCCCCCCCAATCAGCAATGTGTATTTATACTGACACAAATGGGCAAATGTCATTTTGCCTTCATTCTTTGAAATTTGTTTCCATCTAAAACGAATTACAGAAAATTCCCAATTCTTTTATTAATAATATTTTGATTCATAGAGTTATGACAGAAAAAATATCACATAGTCACAGAATATCACATGGTCTTCGCAGCATGGAATGAATTTTAACGTCAAATGGAAGAAATGAAAAAATCCAACAAGCATTCTGCAATTTACATATTAAGGGATCTGTCCATCCTTGTCCAGAAATAGTGATGAATGGTGAACCATGCCTGACAGAAAGTACATTAAAAGTGTACCATCAGAACAAAGCAAAACCCAGATCCAACCAAAATGTCACAAATCTTCATACAGCAATGCCATGGAATTGTGTCATAACCAACAATTACTGTTCGGAGTCCATAGGGGTGGGGCAGACAACAAGATATGCATAATAACATCATCATGCAAATGCCATGTCTTATGGTCTTGCATCAAATGTTATATAGAAGGTATGTATTACTACGCAGCATTTTCATGTTGATGCCATCATGCAACTATCATTTGTTTTGTTGTCATTTGTTGCCATTGCAGTTTGTTACACACTACGTTGATAATATATCCTGGTTATTTTTGATTGCGGTGGGAGAGAAATGTGTTCAATAAATAAATATTTAATTAATACACTCTACATGATATTCTTACTGTTTTTTCTCAAGGCCTATCAAAGATATTTTGCTGCAAATGATACCTTACCAAATCAAGATAAATACATGAGGCAGAAAAGCATCCCTTCATTATGCCTGGCAGTAAATACACTACTTATCAATAATTTAATTTAACTAATAATTTGCTGCCTATTATTGAGATCCACAGTCTAGTGAATAGCCAAGGCATTTTATTTTTTCTCTATCTTATATTTTCTCCCTTATGTTCATAGTATTTTTTCACTACTGCTCCTTAACTTTTTTTTTTTTTTTTGGAGATATGCATTTCATTGCTCACTCTGAGTTCTTTAGATCATGTCTATGATTCACTCTTTCCATTGGTCACTTTTGATTATGAACATCTGGGCAGAGGCTCTCTTTATTTCACCATAGTATACTGCTGAGTTATCTTAGGTCCTTTATATATGTATTAATAATATGACATATCATTGAATATTAAAATACTTAATAGGTTCCATGTTCGTCACATATTCTCATTCAAAGAGCATCAGATTTCTTCAAAACTAAGGCCAGCAGCAGATTTGGAAGTAGTAACAGAAAGTGCTGATTGGCTAGACTGCATTACTTTGGGTGGAAGTTGAACAATCTTTTTTTTTTTTAAATGATTCCCTGATTTTTTAAAAATCAGATTTGTGGGCAGAGAAATTGGAAAGAAGTTTTCTCTGATTTTCTTAGTGGTGATAGTAACGCTGCTAAAGGGGGAAAACCTTCTGATGTTTTTCCTTTGGAAGCCAGACAGATAGGAATTGTTTGCAAGAACCGGTAGTAAAACCGGCGGGAGGCTCTGCCCACTGACCCAGACGTCATCATAGGTGATCTGCGCATGCGCAAAAGAGCGCACCTGGGCGTTAGTGAAGTGAGCACGCACGGGCGATGCGAACTGGTAGTAAAGGTAAGTAGAATCCACCCCTGATAGGTACCATATAATGAACAGTAGCATATCCACATACCCCTTGTCCATTGACATAAGAACAGGAATCTTCCACCTATTTCTCCAAAGTTCTCTTCTTCTTGAAATAATTTCAAAACCTACTTTTTTCCCCATTAAAACTAGTCCTGATAAGAGGAAAAAAAAATGGATGAGTAGAATATGACAATAACAACTCTTCTCTTTTAGAGTTGCTGCTCAGAGTTTGAGAATCAGTACTGAATGATATTTGGTCTCCAAGCCAAAGGATTCTGTTTAGTCATTTTTATTAGATTGAGAGTCTGATCTTTCTCTTCCACTGTGAATATCTCAAATCCCCTTTTGAGAAATACACGCCAATAAGTAAATTAGTAAATTAATGGTTACCCTGTAAAACTGCTGTTTCTTCCAGTTTCCTGAGATGATTCTGGATTCTAGGATTAAGATAAGTGCATAATGAAAGAATACATCTTGCAGACTCCTAAATCCTGCACTGAGAAATATGGGTATAAAAAGCAGGGGTGAGATATGAGATAGTTAAGCTTCCTTGATTCATTAACTGAATGGATCAGATTAAATTGCAGATTGTTTGCTGCAAGTTAAATCTGTAGATGTGGCTCAAATGGGTATGATTTCCACTGCTTGAATTCAGTTTTTGGTCAAATGTGAGATTAAAAAAACCAGTATAAAGAAAACCACTCTTACCTCTACCAGATTCGGTTCCCTACCTATCCACTGGTTTAATCTTCACTCAAAGTTCACCTGTAATGTTCTTCACATCCTTCTGCTAATCACAGTTTATTCCCCACCCCACCCCCCAGAAGCAAGTTTGGAAGTCTTTAGATTTTTTTCCCCTGAGTCGGCCACCATTATTTCTGATTTAAATTACCAAAATGACCACTCTGGATTTTTTTTCCCCAATCCCAGCATGGGACAGATGATATTTTTAATCAGAATTTGAGATTGCAGGAAGTTTCATATGATGCACACCATACAGATAGGTTTTAGTAAATCCAGTATTTTGGAGAAGCATGGCTTGATCGCACATTGATTCTTCATAGTTAGTCTTACTTTTTACAGGTTTACTTTGAGGGGAAAAAAGCAGCTCCAAAATATTTTTTACTGATTGGGAAGGTCTGGTTCTAGGAATGAGGGGATCCAATGCAAGGCCAGATTTCGAGCCCTTCCCACACACAAAACCCTAGATTAATATTGCAGGTGGATTCCTACAAAATGAGTTGCCAGGTGCTTCCTCTCCCTTACCAGGCATACAGGCATCAAATGGGAAGGAGAATGTTTGGCCTGCTACTTTTAAATTTCTAATACACTCCCCTCCCACTTAGGGGTCAATGGCAGGGCAATGTACAAAGGACATTGCCTGGCCTGGGCAGCGGGGTGGTGACCCAGTTAGGCACTTGCTATGCAGTGGGGTGGACTGGTAGCCACAGATCTAGAGAAATACCAATGAAATAAAGCCTAAGAAAGATGGACATATTTCACGAAGGGACAGTGATGAGAAATGCTTTCTCATGGCTAAATGTACCTTCAACTAAGGAAGAAAAGAGATAAGAGAAATGTTATATGTGTTCCCATAAGATCTATACAAACTACTGTAGATCTCTCTCTCTCTCTTTTTCTGCAACTATTGAGAAACTTTCTAGGTTTACAAAAATTCCGGAACCCTTCAATGTCTCTATCACGGTGAAATGGAATGCAAAAAAATCATGGTCATCGTTTCAAATTGTTGCCCCAAATACAGTTTTGGGGCATTTTGGCCATGCCAGTTAATCGGTGTGATTCTGCCTCCCACTCCCCTCATTCCAATCTTGATCTCCCTCCCTCCCTCACATACACGAGCATAGCTTTCACTTAATTCCCTCTCTTCCTCCGTAAGACATACATATGCACCTTAAAGGGGGAGCGAGAGGGCTACGGGATCTACCAGATCTGGGCTGCAAATCCATATATATATATATTTGCTACCGCCTAGTGATAATCCGGATTGCAGCTCAGAGAGCTAGTAAGCCTCCAAGTCCCGTCCCATCCGAGGCGTCAGCAAAACAGATTCTCCTTGCCTTGGCTACAGCGAGGGCCGGGAGATGAGTGAGCAGGACTGAAGACATCCAACCCAGCCCGCAGACAGGAGGGCACCGCCACTACCTCCAAGTCCCTGGAAGACAGACAGCAAGCTGCCCTCCTTCCTCATCACCTGAAATTTGACCTCGCGCAGTCAGGGAAGGAGGCAGGGACATGTGCAGTTGCACGGTGCAACCACAAGCACGTGGGAGTTAGTCTTGGGGCGAGGAGCATCGTCAGAGTGTCCTGGGACCACTTTTCTGTGCTGCTGCATTTGCTGTCGCCCACTTAAATCCCACCTGTAACTGAGTGCGTCTATATTTGTATGTGGGGTCTTTGGGAAACCCACCCCTGTGTGCTGTTATCCAGGGAACCTTATTTATTAATAGCCATACTCGCTCTCTGAACGCTTGAGTTAATTGTTGGGGCATTGATGGAGGAGAATGAATGTTGCTGCTAAAATATGAGGTGCCTTTTTCAGGGACCTGGAAAGAGACCTGTTTTGTACTGGGGAAGGGAAGGGTCTTTTCACTCCAAATGTCACAGTAAGGTAAACTACCTGCCTTATCAACAACCTGCTTGCACCATGCAGCACATCACTACATGGATACAAGATTCAGAGCCAGTGTGATGTAGTGGAAAAAAGTGTGAGACTAAGATCTGAGATATCCAGGTTCAAGTTCACCCTTATTCATAAAAGTTTAGACCATCACTTTCTTACAGCAAAATCTACTTCGCAGGGTTGTTTGGGTTAAAATACAGGAGCAATCCTAAATATGCTGCTTCAAGCTCCTCGAGGAAAGATGGGGCAGTGCTGATCTAGGGGATTCAGCCATTTGGTCTTATTTCCCAATGCTGGGAATTGCAGTTGATCCAGGACTGGCTTATCATCTTTGGAGCTCATATATTTCTCAGATCCTAGATGGCTTTTTAGATGCTTCTTGGCATTCATTTTAAGGACGTTATAAATTGTCATTGATTAGGCAAGTCGAAACATGCAAATCAGATTCATTTTGGATTTTATAATCCTGAAATGGCAACATCCTTTTTTTTCTCAAGGACTCTTCCTCCTTCATTTCCACAATTATTTTTTCTGCAGAAAGACATTTGACCAAGGTATTTTATACTTTCAAAAGAAGGGTTGTGCTGAAAAATGCACCTTTTATATGATAAAATAATAAGTGCCACAGTACACAATAAGTGCCATTTTAATCATTATTTTAAATTTTTAAGGTCAAGCCATTCAGCCAATACTGTAGGGAATGTGTAAAAAATTCCCCAGAAGTCTCTCTCTCGCTCTTTCTTTCAGTTGGTTTTCAATCTGTTTTCTGCTCATACTTACACACAGTCGCCTGTTTGCCAATTGAGCTTCTGCAAAATTACTGCATCTAATTTATTTAATGACAGCCTACAATTCCTTAGAGAAAATTTGAACACTACTTAATTTTATATTTGACTCAGTGAAGATGGTAAGTTTAATATATTTTCTCAAGAAATTTAATTTCCTAGAATGAAAATGTCACCTTTGAATGGGACTTTGACTTTTCAGTAGCTTTTTCTCTTCCAGTTAGTCAGTGGAATGACACCACCACCCTCATTGCATCATCATTGCAATAATCACAACTGCTGTTTGTTAAGTTAGGACACACCAAAATCCCAGAACAAATTCTTTTTTGTTGAATCTTTGTTAATACTCTTCTATAAATGTGGTCATGCCATCCGTTTGCTTGTAGGGCAGGTATATATTTCGTGTTTTGAGAGCTGAAGCTATGTTGAAAGATGAATAAAATGTTGATGAATTACATGCCAGAATTCAGTGGCAAAATAAGCCATTACTACTTCTGCATCTTATTGGTTTAAAAACTCCGTGCTCTTTTTCTGTCTATTTTCTAGTCTAGTGTTTTCGGCAAGATTCCTTGGAACTCCATCGTTATTTTTTTTTTCCAAATCAGCTAGAGCTCACAGTTAAAACCTTTTGTCCCCTGTAGGATTGGCAGGCAAAACCTTGATCTTGGTAGTTCTATCATCAGTTACTTATTGATAATGAGAAATGACATCTTTCTGGATGGAGAAACCATGGAGAAGTTTTGCTTCTTTCATTGCTTGCTCAAAACTAAATCTCTTGAACAAATTCTAAATGAAATATCTACCTATATCTTACTTGAAAATAGCTATTATTTTCGTATTTATTTATTTAAATTTATATACCGCCCTTCTCCTGAAGGACTCAGGGCGGTGAACAGCCAAAGGTAAACACACAGAATACAAAAATTTAAGAATAATTTAAAAAACATATTAAACAATTTTGGCCCAAAAATTAAAATTAAAATTAAGCAATTGGAGAAGTTAGGCCAGCCCGGCTTGTTGAAATAAAAAAGTCTTGAGGGTCCGACAGAAAGTATGTAAATCCGGAATCCTCCGTATCTCCGGGGGGAGCTCGTTCCAGAGGGCAGGTGCTCCCACAGAGAAAGCTCTCCCCTGGGGGCCACCAGTCGACATTGTTTGACTAACGGCACCCTGAGGAGCCCCTCTCTGTGGGAGCGTACTGGCCAGTGGGAGGCTCTTGGTGGCAGAAGGTGGCCTCATAGGTACCCAGGTCCTAAGCCATGGAGCGCTCTAAAGGTGGTCACCAACACCTTGAATCGCACCTGGAGGACCACTGGAAGCCAGTGCAGCTCACGCAGGAGAGGTGTTACATGGGAGCGCCACGACACTCCCACAATCACCCACGTGGCCACATTCTGGTTTCACATAATTTTCTCTTGTGTCAACTGTTTATAATTTGAATTTGTTTGAATGCCTTGCAATAAAAAGTAGAGCAAAATATTTGAATTAAATAAATAAATTTGACTAGGTGAAATGTTAATCAGTGTTTAGTTTGTTTCTCTTTTTTCACTTGAGGAAAATGCGGCATTGTGCAAAATAAAAGAGTTTTTTCCAAGTTCAGTCATGAAGTTTTAAAAGAACATTTATACACTATTTAGGGCTCAGTGCATTCCATTTCAGCTACAACCACTTCCTTATTTTCCCTGAACAGTTGTGCTGTAGCAGATGATCTTATTGTTCGTGCCAATTTTCTTTGACTATATTCCTTTCTATTTAACATACAGACCACACTTTATGTCTTTTAAGTTTGGCTTGTTAAAATGAGCCACCCCTCCCCATTTTATTGAAAGTAATGGGAAATGTTTTGTTTATTCCAAAAATATATAAATAAATAAACCTGCCTGCTGAACTGTTTCAAGCAGAGCTAAGGGATTTGTTGAATAGTTCCAACTTGGACACAGAACCGAACTGTAAATAACTACATATCTAACTCTTCCAGATTTTCTATCTCAGTTTTCAACAACATTTTAAACATGTATATATTCCCAGCATTTTCTTAGCTTAAGAAAATAATAGAGAAAACATAATGTAAAATAAAAGCTGTGGGAAATAAGCTAGGGTACCATCTAAAAGAAAGTACATGGGGATACAAGATTGACTTCCTTAGGAAGAAACTCGTAAAACTAGTTTTCCATAACAGAGGGCAGCTATTTCTCCAGTATCCTCAGTGGCTGTTTTGAACTAAAAACAGGTTCTAGTAGGAAAACTTTATGTTTATCAACAACCCCCTGGAATGTTTTTTAGAGTCTCACCCTGGTTTAAGCATGCTTGGCCAATGTCCAAATGAAACAGTTTTTGTTGTGAAGTAGGCCAGACATGCATGAGAGTAAATAATAATGGTGAAACTTACATAGAAGGTTTACTGCATAGCTTCCTTATTTTAGCCTTAGGATGTATTCACATTATTTGTGGTTATTTGGCCTACAATGTGTTCTCTTGACTGTTGCCTTGAGGTTTGTTTGAACGAACTGAGAAGTGATACCAGGATGGATCCAAGAAGTCTTGGATATATGTTTGCATGGTAGAGAGATACTGCCAGCCATAGGATTACCCACTCCTGAAAACTCTACTTTGAAGACAAGCGTTTATGACAAATACTATTTAATCATTAACATATCTGAATAAGGTTTTGGAGATGGCATTACTGAAATGGCTATTCTTGATTATCTTGATTCATTGCAATCTAGATTCAAGCCTGCTTTGGGAACTGAAACAGTCTTAGTTGCTCTGATGGATGACCTCCTGTAGGCAAAGACAAGCTTCTTAGGCAGTGGCTTTTCATAATTTATTTATTTTATTTATTTAATCTAATTTTTATACCACCCTTCTCCCAAAGGACTCAGGGTGGTGCACAGGCAAGAAATAAAACAAACACATATATAAAATTAAAAGCAATTTAAAAAACATATTAAATAATTTGGCCCCAATATCATTAAAACTAAAACAACCCATTAAAATTAATGTTTAGGCCAGCCCAGCTTGTTGGAACAATAACGTCTTGAGGGCACGGCAAAAGGTGCGTAGGTCAGGGATCATCCGTATCTCCGGGGGCAATTCATTCCAGAGGGCGGGTGCCCCCACAGAGAAGGCTCTCCCCCTGGGGGTCGCCAGTTGACATTGTTTGACCGACGGCACCCTGAGGAGTCCCTCTCTGTGGGAGCATACTGGCCGGTGGGAGGCTATTGGTAGCAGAAGGCGATCTCGTAAGTACCCAGGTCCTAAGCCATGGAGTGCTCTAAAGATGGTAGCCAACACCTTGAATCGCACCCGGAAGACCACCGGAAGCCAGTGCAGCTCGCGCAGGAGAGGTGTTACATGGGAGCGCCGTGTCGCTCCCATAATCACCTGCGTGGCTGCATTCTGGACCAGTTGGAGCCTCCAGGTGCTCTTCAAGGGGAGCCCCATATAGAGACCATTACAGTAGTCCAGACAGGAAATGACGAGGGCATAGTGACTGTGCTCAAGGAGTCCTGATCCAGAAAGGGACACAACTGGTGAATCAGGCAAACCTGATAAAAAGCCCCCCTGGCCACAGCCGTCAGAATAATACCACATTATTCTCCTGAATTAACTCAGATGGATTTCAGAAAATGGTCATCCTTGAGGCTCAATTTACATCTGAGGTCAGGAATACTTTTTATCAGCTTTGGCTGGAACCTCTGTTACAATAGCAAAAGCAACATCACATAGACTTATATACTGTTTCATAATGTTTTACAGCATTCTTTAAGTGGTTTACCGAGTTGGCATATTACCTCCAGCAATCTGGGCCCTCATTTTACTGATCTCAGAAGGATGGGAGGCTGAGTCAACCTTGAGCTGGTGAGAATCAAATTCCTGGCAGTCAGCAGAATTATCCTTCAATACTGCGTTCTAACCACTGCATGCCCACGGCTCATCATATACAGTATATCCTTTTCTGGTCAGGGATGGCTTAGCTACCATTAGATCTCAAATGCTCTTTCTTCCATCTTAACAATAGTCAAGAGTTATAGAGTTAGTGGATATGTTTGAAAGGGCAGGGTGTCTGCAATTTGTTCTGAAGCCTGTTGGGGAGAGAAATAACAGTATCGTAGCTCTGGATTCTCGTGGGTGGAGTGATATGGCAGGCAGCATCAGCCAGATCAAGGCTGCAAAAGTTTCCCTGAGTCGCTTTGAATCATTAGATAGGAGCATAAAGTTTCCGGTATCTTTTGCTACCATCTGATGGTTCTCCTGGTCAGAGTGAGTTTAGCATGGCCTCTGTAACCTGTTTTCCTTTCCTGCTTCCATTGTGTTGCTCTTGATTTTGCAGCAGACAATCCTCCTTCCTCCTTCCCCTCCTCCTCCTTTCTGGAATACCACATACTCCCCCCCCCATGTTTTATTTTCCTCCTGGTGAATTTCTCTGCATCTTCACCATATTCCCAGCACTGCTAATAATTCTTATTCATGTGCTGTAATGTAATAAGCAGAAGAGTCATATACTGTGCTGCTATCTTGTGGTCATCCAGATATTTGCAATCCGGACAATAGCGTTAGTTGAAACAATTGCATGCACCTCCACTTAGCAATTGAAGGCTTTATTAAGGGCATATAAACCTCTAAACAATACAGAAAACAGGCTAGCTAGGAATCCCCCCCTCCGCTATACATTTGAATGATTTGGATAATCACCCAGAGAGATTTATTGTGGGAATTACACAAATGAGTGTTTTCAGTAGTAGTGCCAGCTTTCTGGCATACTGCCTCCAGAGTTTGGAGGGTTGATGAGAATTACTGTATATTTCTTTTGTATTTTTTTAAAGAAAGAATTTCTCAGTGTTTAGAATTTCTCAGTTTTCTTCTTCCTCGTCATTTCTGTAATTATTTCTGATAGAGAAGAATATTTGTAGCTCTGGGTTGAAATGAGGGATCCTTGGTGCTCCCTGAGCTTGATTGCTTTCTTGCAGATGTTTTATTACCCAAACTAGGTAACAGCATCCGTACATCAATGTTACGATTTCAGAAAGTGTATGTGATTTACTGCTTTGTCAGCTTTTGCTTCTAAGCATTTATTTATTTAATTTATTTATTTATTCCATATATATATATAAATTTATATAAATTTAATTAATAATAATAATATATGCCGCCCCTCTCCGAAGACCCAAGGCGGCTCACAATACATTGGCTTTTTAAACGGTGCTTACAAGCGCCCTTGAGTAAGGGCTATGCCTGCAATTATAGATTTTGTTTATTAATGCTATCTCACAATTCCTTAAATTCTTTTTAAAAGATTGAGAGATTTTGACAATATCCATTATTATGTAAAAGGGTTAATACACTGAATAGTTAAAGATGGCCTTTATATGAAATGTGTTCTGAACGGAAAACAAATTTTCTCTTGAACAGTTTCATAGTCACTACAAAGTCAGTCATTGTTTTCCTGCATCCTAAATGTTCAGCAACAAAACAGATTCTTGTTATTTTACTCCATTATATAAAAACAAAAAAATGTTTTTACAGTGTGAGAAAGCACAACTTGTTGTTACAATTCTCTGTAATATTGAGATAAACAGACTATTTGCTATGCAACATATCTACTGCAGCACAAAGAAGCATAATTGTACTAAATAGTGATACAGATAGAGTAATTTCAAGCCTCCAAAAGTCAAAACTCTGGAGGTAGAAAAATACCTCAAAGAAGGTTAATATAGTCAAATTCCCTTGCAGAACAATGTATTGACCTATCAGGAACCAAAGAAAATCTTAAATTTCTTCTAAACTACAGTTGTCTA
Organism: Pituophis catenifer annectens; assembly: GCF_029215685.1. NCBI lineage: Eukaryota > Metazoa > Chordata > Lepidosauria > Squamata > Colubridae > Pituophis > Pituophis catenifer. The sequence continues at coordinate 316,748,688 of NW_027256881.1, read as the reverse complement.
GTTTCTATTGAGCTAATTGTTGTTACTGGAAAAACTTTCACAATAAAGATTTGAAAATAAAATCATCTTCTTTTTCTCTCCTCTCAAACTATGGATTTTCCAAAAGTGGTTGGCTGATTCAAACATGCCTGTCATCCCTTGATGGTTCCCAGCACAAGCCGACTCCACCTTAAACCATGATACATTTGAGGTGAGATGGAAATTCTGCCTCTGATGTTCAAACAGCTTGATCTATACTGCAATTAAAACGCAAGGGCTTGGATATTAGTTTGATGACCTTTTTATATCTGGCTGTCTGGATCATATATGAATGCAATTATAGGGCACAGTGGGATGTTTACTCAGGTATGTGTGAATGAGATATTGCAGTAATTATATGAAGTCAACAAACTTACATTTTTGATTCATTCAAAGTTCTGTTTAAATACTTTGTGGGACAGAAACATTGAGATATATTCTGAACAGAATATTTATTTATCATCTCATCCATTTTAAAGACCAGGCATAGTGCATTCTCAGATAAAAAGGTATTTTATGTAAATCAAGAAAATAAAATACTAAAGCAGAGATGCCAGAGTTTATATTCTTGGGATATATTTGGTTTTCAGTACAGATGTTTAATTGAGTTTTGTGGCTGCAATCTTAGTCTTTTCAAGTTCAAAAACAATGATTCCCTAGAATAATCTTGTGGTTAACTAACGACCAGAGCTTCATAAATAAGGAGCATAAACCCCCTGTTGGGATCAAGTTATTAACTGGAGATGGGCAGGGGTTAATACATCAATATATTTTCCAAGTCAGATCCGAATGGCTATACTCAATTCCACCATAAAACAAGAGGAAGTAGTAGATGCAGTCATGATTTTATGTTCTGCACTGAGACTCTCATCACAGCTATTGCATTACTGTAAAATTGAGGAAAGAATTTTTATCTTAGTTGGATTATTTGGGGGGGAATGGGTGGGTCTTTTGGAACCAGATATTTCCCCCTTCCAAGTTAAGACTGCCATTTGGTCATTATCCTTGTTGTAAAACCTGGATATTGAGATCGTGATAATTAATCAAAATATTATCTTGGGATTTGGAAAGAGTTCAGCTAATATTTTGCTCCTCCCAGTGGAAAAACGCCATTCTTTCCATAAAGGGCCCATAAAGTAGTAACAATCAACAGGGCTGCTCAAACAGTTATTTCTTTGTAGCAGTTCTTTGAGAAACAAGAACTGATAAAGTTAGTCTTATAAATTCCAGGGCATTAAAAACAGGATTATAAAATACTTTTTAAAAAACCCAACAACCAGACATTCAAAATCATGCATTAAATAGGCTTCCTTTTAAGATTTAAGCAGTGGCCTTTTAGCATGTATTATTCTTAAAATCGCTTAAAAATCAGCTATGTAAAAGGATACACATTATAGAAAATGTTTTATGTAAACTTTGGTCTTGCAAGAAACAGAAATCATTCTAAATGATCAGATGTTCATCTTAATATTGAATCTCTCTCCCTCTCTCCCTCCCCCCCTCTCTTTCTCTCCCTCTCCCAGCTTTACAGTTCCAATATATCAAACATATAGCAGGCTACCAATTTCTTAAACCACTACATTTCTCTCTTTTTAAAAAGTTGCCTTTGGAATAAGTTAATCAGGGACTGTTGCATTTATTACCTTTTCCCACACACTTGGCGGTACATTTTGGATTGTGATTATCGTGTGAAAATGGTATGTCCTTTACTTTATAATAGGGGACAACTCTTGTAGCAATATTGCTCATAAATTTGGCAAACAGAAAGATACATTTCTATTGCGGCATCTTCTGATTAGAACCCACCAGATAGAGAGGATTACAGCCTCCATCATCTGTAGTCAGCACGCGCACAAAGTTGAGGTGCGATGTTTTACTGGTAATGTAGTAAAATGATGCGTATGATACATGTAGCTATTTACTATAGAATGGATTCAATATATAATGATATAATATAATATAATAGGGCAGATTCTATTGATGTTGTTTATACTTTTTTCAACTCTTACCAATTAATCTACTTCCATTATTCGAGCTTTTACAAAAACACATAAAAAAATTAAGACAAATCCTGGGGATGCATAAAATATGATTTTCCAATCACTGACACCCCTCCCCCGCCTTTTCTAACTTGTTTAATATTAAGGTGCAGGACTTTTGTATAAAGTTGAAATCTAGAAACCTCATCTCTTAAATATTAAACCCTCTTGTTTACCTCTTTTCTCAAGAGGATTCTGGCAACAAAGTGACATTATTTTCAAAACTTCTAAAATTTATGGAAGTGTACCCTTATTGCTGTCCAACGTAATGATTTTACTAGTACTCTCACATATACCAGAATGCTAACTTTATCTGCTGTTGCTTAAGTCTTTTGACACCACTTACTAGAAACACTGTAGTCTGCACATATAAATCATATGCCACATTTTTCAATTGCAGTTAAAAAAGACATTTTACTTTATTTTTAAATCATGCCATGCACGGTGCACCAACAGCCTTATTGCTGTATATACTTTTTTTAAAAAAAGCTAGTGAAATTGAAAGCATGCAGTCTGAGGGAAAAGCGGATATTCTGATGCACAGAAATATTGCTATTAACTTAGTTATACATAGTGCCAGAGCTCTGAAACATGGATTCACAATGCAAGGAGAAAAGGGGAAAGGAAAGTTTAGCCCGCCCGACTGAACATTGCAGGATCCTCTGGACTCCTTATCTGATTCATGCAGTATCTGGGATTAGCCACACCCTAAAAGCTGCAGGGATGGTTTCACAAAGGCCGACTTTGCAGCTAACAAACACAGTTTAAACACAGCACAGGCAATAGCAGCAGCACCAGCACAGAAGAAAAGTATTAGAAGGGAAAAAAAAGTAAGCCCACCACTGGCTGGAGATCCTTGCCAGTTAGGAAGTACGAGATGAAAGCAGTCACACATCTTGGTGGATTAGGTTGGCACAGCAATAACAGAGAGAAAGAGAAGAGAGGAGAGGAGAGAAGAGAAGAGACAGCTTCTCTGGTTCCTTTGAGAAAGGCTGCCTTGAAGAATCACTCCCAGTGCAGAAGATAGAAGCGTTGAGTGTGTGGTTGTTTTTTTCGGGAATGCACTAAAAGTGCAGCTTGGTCGGAATCAACTGCTGACACAGTCCCCAGTCGGCAGAACAAAAAAAGACGAGCCCCAAGTGGTTCAGGTCGGCTCTGCATTGCTTACTTGCTTGTTCATAGCCTTGCAGAGCTGCTGCTTTAGGTCATTGCAGAGAAAGGGAGTGGTGCGGCGGATGCAACTCCTCCTTGCAGGGACCAGCCAAGCTGATGGAAGATTCCCAGCTGGCTCCCTCATTTTGATTGGCTGGCACTCGCTGGCTAAAGTGGCCGGCTGGATGGGCAATTTCTGTTCCTACCTATCAGGTGGGGGCTTCGGAGCAGTGGGGCTACAAGAGTTTATTCGGATGATCCCCAATGGGGATGGGGGGAGGGAAGCGGGGGAAGAACAGAGAGAGAGAGAACACAGATCATTGTTTATATTTTCAGAAGTGTTGATTCGTTAAACTTGCAGGCAAAGCAACCCAGATGTATGGCATCTTAGAAACTGGTATAACTGTATAAGCTTTCTTGGGAGGACTGTAGAGCACAAACGCTCATGTGATAATACATTTGTTAGCATTTAAAGTGTGTCTTGGCTGTTTGGATTCATGTAAGGTTAGAAGAACGCTTATTTGAAATGAAAAGCAGATGAAACGGACAGCACACATTCTTTCGGAAACAGTATTTTAGATCTGTAGTCCTCAAAAGAAAAAAAAATAAAGGGGTCAGCAAACACCAAGTTTGCTGCGGGGTGGAAGATGGTGGCTTTAGAATATCTAAAAGGTCTTCATTTAGAAAGAAAGAGACTGTTTTTTTTCTAATGTTCAAAAGGGCAGAATTTAATCCAATCAGTGGAAACGCCAGAGAAAAAATTGGCTCAACATCTAAAACAATAAAAACTGTAAGGGAGTGGAACAATCTCTCTCTCTCTCTCTCTCTCTCTCTCTCACACACACACACACACACACACAGTGTATTTGTGTGTGAGGGGAGGGGATGAGCATTCATTCCTTTACTAGGAGAGCTTCAGTAGAAGCTGGATAGATATTTTGAGAAGGTTATAGCTGCATCCTGATTTAGGCTAGATCTGTTCTAATACTTTGATTCTAATATTCTACCCATACTACCTAGAAAACACAATCACAAATAAAGTGGGGTAGGTCAAGTGCAAGAAAAAGTTACAAGTTTTGCAAATGAAATGCTGACTTATAAGAGGTAACCCTCCTCCCTTTTGATTATATAATACTATTAACAGATGCTTGGAATTGTAATCTTTTCAGCGTGAATAGTGTTGGGCCCCAGAATAGAGAAAAGTCATTTTAAGGCCAGGAATGCCACTTCTAAACGAATATATCACCATCTTGTACTTGAAGGCATTCTTGGCTCACCCTCTTAGCTCCTGGGATGTTGGCGTATATAGTTGCTGCACCAATATTAGGACACTTAATATTACTTAGGAACTTCAAAAATAAAATATATTTTCGTTTTATATATATATATATATATATATATATATATATATATATATATATATATATATTTTAAACAGTTTTTTTAAAACAAACAAAAACATATTTACATCTTTTCAACAGCTTCGCGTCAGTAATCCATATTTATACATTTTCTTATTATATCTTATATATATTTCTAATATATATATATCATTATAATATATTATTCTAATTATTTTATTTACATTTGACACAAACTTTCTATATTTCTCTACCTCATTTAACCATTATTTAGTCTTCCTTTGTCTTCCCCCCCCCTTTCCTCCAACCATTTATACCATGGATAAGCTCACGAAGGAGATACAAGAAAAGGATGAAACAGAATACTATCTAGTCTGGGAGAGATGGTATAAATAGTTGGAGCAAAAATAAAATATCTTTTCATTTTTAAAGTTGGGAAAGGGTGTTTGGGTGAACAGGACCAAGCTTTCAGTTCCTGGCTGGCCTGCAAATGCTGATTGGCTGGCTGTTCCCTGCAAGATCTGTAGATTCTCAAATAGTGCCTTGATGCCTGAAAAGAGCCAAAAGTAGTTAACTTGTAGATCAACATTGTGTTTGAAAGTAGATTTAGAACAGTAGTGGGTTCTAAACTTACCTTCGCTACCGGTTCGAAATTGGGAGAGTGCACACTTGCTTCGCTCGCACGTGGCGCTTCTGCGCATGCACAGCGCATCCGTGATGACGTCCGGGTGGGTAGGCGGAGCCTCCCGCCACCGCCACTACCGGTTCATTCGAACTGGGGTGGACCAGTAGAAACCCACCACTGATTTAGAAGCATTGGGAAATGGAAAGGCTGAGGGCCTGAAAATTCATAAATTTAACTTGGTTGTGATACTGAAAGTTTCTTGGTTTTGTGTGTTGATTTATAGTTTATTTCAGGATCCCATTGTTATTTATTATTTCCTCCTTGAGGCAAATAGAGCAGTCCGATGACAGGGCAACCAGAATAACGAACTAATTTTTTATTATGCATGTGTCACATCTGTAATTTCAGAATTAGAACACTGAATGCAAAAACTAATTAGGATGTCACAGGACAGACACCAGGAACTAGAATATGGCATCCTGTAGGTGTTAAATATACCTGTCACTGTGAGAGTGGGTTCAGCTCTATTGTCTATCACTGTGTCTTCTGGCATGTGTAATACAGATTGCCAACTGACCAAAACAACCTTTAGTTGTAACAGCAAGATTTGATTTACCAGAAGTAGCTAACAGTGGCTTTTCAAAATATTGGTATCAGTACATACCACATTTTTGTGCCTTCAAGTCATCGTTGACTCCTGGCAATTGTCTGGAGAAGTCCTTAAAGATTTCTTGGCAAGATTTTTTTAGAAGTGATTTGCTGGTGCCTCCTTCTTAGGGCTGAGAAAGAGTTAAAGATAACTATTGGGAAGAACGTAATGCACATGAAAGCCTACACTAGCTAAAGAACTGGCAGCTGTGACTTCACATTGTCAACAGATAATAAATAATAATTTTGAATACTATCAGAATTAAAGAAATGTAGTATTGTTTGAATATTGAAGAGACTGACTGGAGAAGAGCCTAATGCTGGGAAAGATTGAGGGCAAAAGAAGAAGGGGATGACAGAGAATGAGGTGGCTGGATGGAGTCACTGAAGCAGTAGGCGTGAGCTTAAATGGACTCCAGAGGATGGTAGAGGACAGGAAGACCTGGAGGAATGTTGTCCACGGGGTCGCGATGGGTTGCACATGACTTCTCAACTAACAACAATAAACATTGTAGACATTGCTCAAACGACTGCTCCTGGAATCCTATCATATTTGTTTTAATTTTTTCTTCTCTCTTTCCAAGGTATTGCTGTTTATTAGCCAAAGATGACATGATGATGACAACAAAATCAACTTTGCCTGAATTTCTTGCATTACATCTATTACATCTTCATGAATTGAAACCTACATGCAGAAGATAGTCTAACAAAGGGTTGCATTAAAGTCTGAGTGGGGGAAAATGTTATTTGATTTCAAATAGTACAAAGAGCTTTCCCAAAGTAGAAGTTGAGGAAGAGCTGGAAAAAGATAGAGGAAAATTTTTGCTGGTCTGGGGAAATGTATTTCTACCTTGCTGACAAGCATGTAAAAATAAAATACTGGACTATACATAATTGATTATTATCATTATGCATCATGCATTTATGAACAGAGATATAGGAATAGGAAATCTAATCTGCAGAAAAGGCCATTGGCTATACAATGACATTCAGAATAACATTATGTATATTCTTAAACTGCAAAAAATTCTCATTTCCAATAAAAATCACTTGGCACAAATCTCCTTGGTTTACAGGGATTTAAAAGATAAGAGAAGACGGCTTAAGCAATCTTAGCCAGCGCTCTTTTAGCACCACGGATGATCCAGTGAGATCTTTTAAAAACAGCAACAACAAACACTGCAGCAATGACAGAGAGGAAATATGTTAATTCTGAAGTTTGGGGAGGGGCATTCCAAGGATGTTTTTGCTTGCCTGTCTGCCTACAGGCTGAATCACATCCAATCTCCTGGGAGAAGTCTGCCAGCTATTACTCTTTCCAAAAATTCAACTTGGCTTATACATCATGTGATGCTGGGACAAAACCCACCACAGGAATTTTGGTGCAGGAGGCAAACTTCAAAATGCCACACAAACAAGAAGGACAATAATAGCATTCAAACTCTCAGTTTAAATTGGAACAATAATATTGAGCTATGTACCAGGTTGTTGGGAGGTAACAAAGTAATGAAGAGCAGATTGGTTGAGATACTCTTTAATTGCAATCTCATTGCCCAAGGATACGTGACCCACTGCTTGAAAGTACATATTCCTGCTGGCAAATCCCATGATGCACTCCAATCCAATGTTTGGTTTGGAAATGGGCATTTACGGGTAGGAGGAAAAAATCCCTTAAAGATAAAATACTGTGTGGATGAATCTCCTCATTGATTTATATTCTAGTTTTATTTTTTTTATTTTTTATTTTTATTAAATTTCTATACCACCCTTCTCCCAAAGGACTCAGGGCGGTGAACAGCCACAAGATAAAACACATAAATACAAAAATTTAAAATAAATTAAAAATGAATTAAATAATTTGGCTGAATTTAAAATACCCCATAATTTAAAAACAAATTAAAATTTACATTTAAAAAGGGGAGAAGATTTAGGCCAGGCCAGCTTGATGAAATAAAAAAGTCTTAAGCGCGCGACGGAAGGTGTGCAAATCCGGGATCCTCCGTATCTCCGGGGGGAGCTCGTTCCAGATCGTAGGTCCCCCCATAGAGAAGGCTCTCCCCCTAGGGGCCGCCAGTTGACATTGTTTGGCCGACGGCACCAGAGGAGCCCCTCTCTATGGGAGCATACTTGCCGGTGGGAGGCTATTGGTAGTAGCAGGCGGTCCCGTAGATAACCAGGTCCTAAGCCTCCTCATTGATTTATATTCTAGTTTGTCTATTTGCTGACTGACTACATTCACAATGGCAGCCATTTGGGGAATAAGCCTGCTCCAGTCGTAGATGCTTGCCTGCAGTCTCCCAAAATTGGTTAGAAGATGCTATTGTTCCTGGAACAGTTTATAGATTGTTTATTAGGATTAGAGACAAGCTTCCAACATTGGAGGTGAATCTAGTGTTGGAATCCAGCCTTCTGCTCCCATTGCTAGTCTGTAAGGCTGGGCTTCCCAAATTTGAAAACCCCAATGATAATGGACCCTACTCTCTTAAATTTATTTTGCTACGGTGTACTGTGGCTAGCTGCACACTTCATCTCTGAAAGATAACTTCTAAAAGAATGCACTAAGCAAATCCCTTGTGGACTTTGTGTAAAACAGAAAAAATGAGATCATGATTTATGGTTTGGATGATTTGACAGGATAAATTACAGAATGAAGAGAATTATGTTGTAACCATACAGTAGGTAGTAAATTTATAATTGTACTTATAACTGTTGCAAAGAAAATCAAAAGTTACTTTGTATCTTTTTTCTTTTCTATTTTTCTTTTCCTTCTTTTTCCTTTCTTGCACTTTTAATTTTCTCTTTGATTTCTTTCTTTTCCTTACCTTATATTTGTTTGTATTTGCTTTTATTTTCCTTTTAAGAGCATTTAATACAATTCTACAAAGAAATATAAGAATGCACTGAGTAGATAGTCTGATAGCGGAGGCAGAAGGAAAGCCTCTGACATCTAGCATTCATCACATTTTACTTCCAATGCTGAAAGATAATAGTTGAATAGTAAATTTTGGCAATGAGAGACAGTTCTTCACTGCACCAGTGTGTGTGTGTGTGTGTGTGAGAGAGAGAGAGAGAGTCTCTCTCTCTCTCTCTCTCTCTCTCTCTCTCTCTCTCTCTCTCTCTCTCTCTCTCTCTGTGTGTGTGTGTGTGTGTGTGTGTGTGAAGTGGGTAACAGGCTAGCACAACATCTCTATCTTCCTCTTGTTCTCACTCCCCATTTCCCTCCATAAGAGGAACTTCTCACATTGCCTTATGGAAGAGTTGAACCTGTTCCATCTCTTTCTATTCTGTACTTATTGTCATGAGCTCTAATTGGCTTAATTTTGTGCCATTTTTAAAACTAATATTCATGTTTGCCACAGATGGCTAAATAATCCTCTGGAACTGAAAAAAATGTATCAAGTTTCCATTTGCAGCTGTGTTAGATAAAGTAAAAAAAAAAACCCATTAGAAATATTACTTTCCATCCTGAAGCAATAAAAATCTCTCCTGAATAGCTATGTTTTATCCCAGATTCAGGATTTACATAGAATACAAGTCTAATCTGCTCCTTTCATGCAAAGTTTCTCTTTTCTTAAATACAGCATCCAATTTAGGAGATGGCAAATTTGCTTGCTTTGCTGTCAATATTGGACCCTAGAAACCTTTGGAGTGCTTCAGTAAGTATCTACCTTTACCTGTTCCTGATATAATGTGAGGTAGTGGCTTTCTGGATAAAGTCAGTGACAAGACAAGATGATGGGAAGAGCCGCTATTAACTAGTTTTAGTAGGCAACCTTGGTTGCTATAGTAGTATTGTTTTACTATATTCATTATTGCTGGAATTTCCTCTGAGCAAAACGGTTTTCTTTTTCTTTCATTTCCCCACAAAAAAAATGGCAACATTTCAGTCTATTATGTTTCGGTTAACTTAGATGTGTAAATGTTATTTTGAGATTTTCATTTGATTACCAGGGGGAAATGATAATATAAACATACTGCTCAATTACAAGCAACTTAATTATATTTCTGCTTGCAGACATATGTTATAAAAGTTGGTTGAACATGAAAGAAGCCCAGGTGAGTATCTTGAAAGTTACCATTTCTTTTAAAGGTGGCAAAAAGTAGTACTTTCAAGGAGGTAAATCTATGATTCATTACAGATGCATAACTTACAACTAAGATGGAGGGAGGAAATTCTGAAGGTAGTTAACACTTTGCAGAAAGTAGTCTTCAAGACACCAATTCTTGACCCCATAGCAGGGGTGAAATGCTCCCGGTTTGGACTGGATTGGGCAATCTGGTAAAGATTGTGGCAGGTGGTTCGGAGAACTGGTAGTGATGGTGGCGCGAGGCTCCGCCCACCTGCCCGGGTGTTGTTACTAGGACAATAGGAGAGGGGCAATGTGTGAATGTTCAGACTTTAATAATATAATCATGGCTTCTTACATTTCCATTAATTCTTAAGTAGAGAATTCCTTCCATTGGACTTTTTTTACATTTTGAAGTGTGAACAATTTGGAAGGCTTCAGTGTGATGGAAAGATGTGTAACAGGAAGCTTTTCAACAGTTTTGCCATTTTAGCCATAAGGCTTCTTTGTTTGTTTAGTCAATTTATATGACAGCCCATCTCAAATATATGACTCTGGATAGCTAACAATAAATAAAAACAAGATAAAAACAACACAGCAAAATAATAAGATATACAGCAGCCGAGATAACAAACCAACCAACACCATTAACATAACTGTGCCTCCAGACTCTGTAAAAAAATCAGGTCTTCAAGGACTTATCATTACTTAACACAAAAATACCAAGAGAAATCTGAAATTTCTCAAGCATTCAGAAAACAAGCTAGAAGATAAATAAAAGTATCTTTGACAGGAGAAAACATTTTCTGAAAAACTCAAGACTGTTTTGGCCCATCGCTAAATTCTCTATTGCAGAGATGGGATTTGTCTGGTTTTTTATGCATTTCTAACTTTCTTTTCTGTGGTAAAATGAGTCTATTAAAAAGAAGCCTTCAGTAGTGTCAGGGGAACATTTTGATTAAAAACATGGCAGAGGGAGAATGGATTAAATCCCCTCCCCCCCCCCCCCGATGCTGTTGGAGAGCACTGCTTTGATCCAAGGAGGTTTCTCCCCTATCTTTGGTCATCCAACCACCACTTCAGAAGGATGGGATGGCAACTCATTGTGAATGTGCGTTTCAGTTCTGGAAACCGTTAATAGCCACTGGCATGCCTGCATCCAATGAATTATGAATCCATTTCATGCCAAGGTTGTACTCCTACGTGCTGCACCAGAAAAGTACTGCAATTGCCCCCAGGAGATCATTATCTAAATCTGGCTCAGGCAGTGATGGATGTTAATTTTACCAGAACGCACAGACCTTTAATCATTTTTAAGGCATTCCTCTCCTCCAACCGCCATTCTCTGGAGGGGGATTCTGGCATCACAGAGGGAAATATTCTCTAGATTGCTCAGGCTTGCTTTGCACTGAGAGTCTGCCTTAGGGATGGGGTGGGAAAGAGAGATTTAAAAAAAAAAAACCAACCATAAAGAGAAATGAATTTCCCCTTGATTAGTCATTTCTTTCCTCAGTGCTACCTATATCACACATATGGAATGTTTTTATATTTCTTAAATGCAGATACCAGGTGGATGGAAAAGAAATTCCACTTGGGCAGACAGCCCAAAGATTATGTCATCTAATATTAAACATGGCACGGAAGCCTGACTTTTTTTGTAGATGTTTGCATTAGCTTGTTTTAATATATAGCTACAAGAAACATTAGCATACTAAAAAGCAGAGACATCATCCTGCCAACAAAAGTGTGTATAGTCAAGGCTATGGTTTTCCCAGTTGCAATGTATGGCTGTGAAAGTTGGACCATAAGAAAGGCTGAGCGCCAAAGAATTGAGGCCTTTGAACTATGGTGCTGGAGAAGACTCCTGCAAATCCCTTGGACTGCAAGGCGATCAAACCTGTCAGTCCTAGAGGAGATCAACCCTGATTGCTCTTTAGAAGGCCAGATCCTGAAGACGAAACTCTTTGGCCACCTAATGAGAAGGAAGGACTCACTGGAGGAGAGCCTAATGCTGGGAGGGATTGAGGGCAGAAGAAGAAGGGGACGGCAGAGAACGAGGTGGCTGGATGGAGTCTCTGAAGCAGTCGACGTGAGCTTAAATGGACTCTGGGAGATGGTAGAGGACAGGAAGGCCTGGAGGAAAGTTGTCCATGGGGTCACAATGGGTCGGACACAACTTCGCAACTAACAACAACAACAAGTAACATCCCACTGTAGGTGCTGTAAGAATGTCTGCAATAAAATGGTGCAGCTTGGAGCATTCCTTTTTATTTGATTTGATGAAAAGGAATTCAATTTCTTGCCTATTTTTGTTCCTCAATGGAGGAGAGAATTTTGGAGAGATTCTCATTGGTGAAATTTAGTATTCCTATATTTAGTTAATAAATGGATGCAGGGTTTTTTCTGCAGCAGCTTGCAACCCCTTGACATCTTCTACTTGAAATGATTTCCAGAGAAAGGCATAAAAGAGGAATTCTGTCCACTGGGCTTCTTCCATAGCAATGTTCCTGCCACTTCTAAGCAAGAGTTCTGCCATAGAGAAATAGTTGGAGAAGTTATTTTTTCCCTGGAGAGATCACCCGTCCAGTTCCATTGTACGTGCATTTGGTGAAGAACTTTGAGAGGTCCTTTAGGCCTGATTCCAGTTTAGTGAGCTAGCTTGACAGTCAACCCTTCCCATGTCAATCATACTCCATTCCCATTCCATCAAGAATGCCTTGGAAAGGGGAAGAAGGGGGCTGAGGAGATCAAGTTGTGAACCCCTCTTGGTTAGAAAAGTGTTTTGACCTTGTTCTTATAAAATTGAATATCAAGGAGACATTGAATTGAATATCAAGGATGAAAAGGAGACATTTCTATGGAAATTAGCAAGCTTTGCACAGGCTGAGAGAACGTTTTATCAAAAGTTTCTAATGTTATTTAATATTTTATTTGTTGTAATAAAACTATTTTAATGTTTTACTGATTTTTGTACACATTATTTTGTGTATATTCTGCCTTAATGTTTGGGCCCCTTTGTGTGGTTTTATCTTATTTCTAATATCTGGTGGTCAAGACAATGAATAAACAGATTGATTGTGATAGTGACCCTACATTCCATCATTTCACATTTTAATTTTGTTTTCTCAATAGTTATTTAACACTGAGAGCCATGAACATGCCCAAGTCCTAAACAGGGGTGTGTGTGTGTGTGTGTGTGTGTGTGTTGCTTTAAACTTACATATTTTTAATGAATGCAAACCTTTCCATTTCTCTGATTTTCTGAAATTTCTCTCTTATGCATTGATAGTATTGCTTTAAGTACATAAAAAAAAAAGGTTGCCATTTGTATAATGCCACGGTGACAAAGCATGTTTAGCCCATGGATCACAATTGTTGTTGGCAAGCGTGTTGGGAGGGGTTGCATGCCAACAGTGGGCGTGGTGGTGTTGGTTATGGTGTTAAGGGAGTAGAGCAACATTTCCACATCTAGTAGGCATACAGATGAAACCACACATTTTAGCACCTTCAACCCTTCACATTAAATTGTTCTGTTTTCCACATTTCAGAAAGTGGGAATGTGAAGGATTAATGTAGCTTTCCCCAATCTGGATGAGAATGGTTGAAGTTCTAGTTCGACAAGTTTGGGGTTAGCCCAATTGGAAAAGAGTTACTGTATTTTTCGGAGTATAAGACACACCTTTCCCCCCCAAAAAAGAGGTTGAAAATCTGGGTGCGTCTTATACTCCGAATGTAGCCCCACCCAGTTTTTCAAATGGAGGTTTCAGAGGCTGAAAAAAAGCATCAGAAATGAAGCTTCAGAAAAGAAGTCCCCAAATACAGCTTCAGAAAAGAAGCTCCCAAACAGCTTCAGAGACTTTTTTTCTGAAGCTCTGTTTCGGAGGCTTTCAGAGCAGGGATGGGTTCTAAAAATTTTGTACAGGTCTACCCATTTGTTTTTGGAGGCACCGGTCTACTAATTTGTTTTTGGAGGCACTGGTCTACCCATTTATTTTTGCTGGCACTGGTCTACTCATTTGTTTTTGGAGGTACTGGTCTACCCAGTGGTGGGATTCAAGTAATTCAACAACCGGTTCTCTGCCCTAATAATTTCTTCCAACAACCAGTTTGCCAAACTGCTCAGAAAGTTAACAACCGGTTCTCCCGAAGTGGTGCGAACTGGCTGAATCCCACCACTGGGTCTACCCATTTATTTTTGCAGGCACCAGTCTACTCACTTGTTTTCTTTTAACACTGATCAGCTGTAGGGCGGCCCTTTGAAGCCCCTTGGCAAGAGTTTAAACAGTTTTTTCCCCCTCTAGCCAATCAGCTGGGACTCAGGAGGCAGCAATAGATTAGGGGTGGGGCCAAATAAAAGGTAAGTATAATGCAGGGGGGGGGCCGGGGGGGACAGAATCGGTTCGGTGATGTCATATCATAACCACTGCTGGCTGGAACCAGGAGGAACCCACCACTGTTTCAGAGGCAGGAAACAAAAGCAAAAAAACAAAACAAAAAAAAGCAAGGCACAGAGCTCACAACCAAGGAACCTGTTGCTAAAATTCACCTTTGGGAACAGCTGATTGGGGGTATTCCGGGAGGCTGATCCACCTGCCAATCAGCTTTTTTCTTATTTTCCTCCCCAAAAACTAAGATGCCTCTTTTACTCCGGTGTGTCTTATACTCTGAAAAATACGATATTTAATGTGAAGAGAATTGTGTGGTGCATATGATTATGTTTGTTCATCATGGCAATGTAAATGTGATCGCATGAATACCCAACCCAGAATCTGGGTGGTTCCAAACTAATCTTGAAAGTCAAATGTTTTATGTATAATTCATTTTGCCTGGCTAACTTGACATTATGTAACCTTGTCCTTGTGACTCGGCACACTGTCCATAGAAGCATCAAATGACTTGAGGGAGTAATCTGATTTACAGAAGTTTCTTTTATGAAGAGATTGGCATATGGCCAACAATATACTAGATTTGCCACGCTGGTCAGCAGTCAGCACAGTTGAGACCCCAAAGCCACTGGTTCTACAAAAGCATCTTCCAGTTAACATCCAAATAAAAGCATTGTCTTGTAATAGGAGGCTATTGGTTAGCTTTTGGTGGTTTCTATAGCTACAACTAAAATACCCCCTCCTGAGTCAGCAATTTCAGGAAATTGGTTATAACAATTAAGACCCACACCTATATCCGCCCACAGTCAGAAGTCCTGGAGCAAGGAAATTGGCTTGAAATTAAGCAGTGGAAGTAAAAGTTTCCATTAAAAACAGACCAAGCATGGAGAGAAGTAAACATCCCTTGGAGCATATAACTGAATTCACGTGGTTATCCTGTTTTTAACTTTCAACAGGCAGTGATCTAGAAATTTGAAAAGTTAGCTTACATGTCATAAAATCAAAAGGATTTCAGGACTTCGGCTGTCATTCTACGTACCTTACATAAGAATCAGTCCCAAATGAGGAAAAAAAAATGACAGCAATTGGTGAACAGGCGCAGCAAAATTTTTCTTTTTCCTCAGAGCAACTGTGGCTCAAGGCCACATTGCTCGGGTTTAGAAGAAAAATCTCTGGCTTTTTTTAGCTGAAAGTGGTTCTACCACCGTTTAATTTCAACCACCGTTGAAATTTATTTTTTATGGGAAAATAGGAAATTTAGATTAGGGAAATGCTGCTCAAATTAAACCTCTCCCTTATAGTATAATGTTCTGATTTAATCCTATGTACAAGAAGTACATACACTTCATGAACAGCTTTTTTCTTTGAAACTCTGAGATCCCAGAAATGATGTTTCCATATTTGCGCATTTAATTGCTGATATATGAAGGTGATCTTCTGACCGAAAACAAAACAAAACAAAAAAAGAACAAAATGTTCTTATCTTTGTTTATGCCTTGCATAAACATGTACATGCAGACTGTTCCACTCTCCAATATTTGGAAATCCTGCTTCCTGAGACTTTGATAAATGTGCCCCCAATTCAACAGGCCTTCTGATGCTCTTGGTCTTCATAAACAAATTAACAAACATTTGTGTCCTTGGTCATTGAAAGGTCACAACATAAACGTAATGTCAACTCACAAAGCATCCCTGGCCTGCTCTCGAGTTGCCATAGTTGAATTTGACAATTTATCATTGCCTTAACTGTAATAGATGTCATTCAAAATTAGATACCTGGTGCTCTATCTCCTTTGTATCCATAGCCCTGTAGTCAGCGGTGAAAGGCACTTACCTTCACTTCTGGTTCAGGAATGTGAGCACACGTGCCTCTTCTGTACATGCGCAGAACCTTCTGCGCATGTGCAGAGGGTCAAAAATGGGCTGTGATGACATCTCGGGTGGGCGGAGTCTCCTGCCACCGGTGCTCCAGTTTGTGCGAGCTGGATAGATCCGGCCGGATTTCATCACTGCCTGTAGTTCAGTGCTGGGTTGCCCCCGGTTTGCACCGGTTCTATAGAACAGGTAGTAAAACCGGCGGGAGGCTCCGCCCACCGATCCCAACGTCATCAAAATGCTTCTGCGCATGCACGCAGAAGCGAAGCGAGAGCACGCATGGCCCCACTGCGAACCGGTAGTAAAGGTAAGTAGAACCCACCCCTGCTGTAGTTACATAAATTCCCCCCAAATTTGTAACAGATTGGGTCATTAACAAAAGGACACTGTTACAACCATTGGTTTCTTCCTCTACTAAGACTGAACAATGATATTACCATATTATTGTTGTTTTCAAATTTAAATTTATAGTGGTGAAGATTTTAATTTTGTGTTATTTTGCTTCAATCTTTTTTTTTTTTTTGGTTTTTCAGTTCACTATTCTTTATTTTTGGTCACCTTCAGCATCTATTTATTTTGGTGATAAAAATAAATAATAATAATCAACAATAATCAACAATTGTAAGCAATACTGAGCAATACTGAGCATTCCTTTCTGCCCACAAACGTCACAGATCTATACTTCCCAAAGTTTCTAAGGCAGAATAAATGGTGTGGAGTAAAATCCTCTGGACATATATTAAACTCAATAAAGCTTACTTCTACGCAGACCTGGAGTTCAATGTATCTGTCACATACAGGTAGTCCTTGATTTATGACCATTTGTTTAGTGACTGTTCAAAGTTATGAAGACACTCTGAAAAAATGACTTACGTGCCTGTAGTCATGTGATCAAAATTATTGCATTTGGCAGCCAGCTTGTGTTTATGATGTTGCAGTCTTTTAGGATCATGTGATTGCCATTTGCGATATTCCCTTACCAGCTTCTGACAAGCAAAGTTGATGGGGTAAGCTGGATTCATTTAATGACTGCATGATTCACTTACTGACTATGGCAAAAAAAGCTCATGACTCACTTAGCCACTTTGCTTAGCAACAGAATCTCCAGACCCAATTGGGGACTAAATAAGCCCTGAAATAAATATGAACAGACACACACATAGACATACACACAGAATGTATATCTATATACATACAGAACACAGAGGGAGGGAGGGAGGG
Source organism: Pituophis catenifer annectens (assembly GCF_029215685.1). Classification (NCBI taxonomy): domain Eukaryota; kingdom Metazoa; phylum Chordata; class Lepidosauria; order Squamata; family Colubridae; genus Pituophis; species Pituophis catenifer. The sequence goes on along the minus strand of NW_027256881.1, from coordinate 316,731,297 downwards.
AGGGAGGAAGGGAGGGAGAGAGAGACAGCATCTGCATACACATATATAGACATTAAAATAGGTTCTGTGTTGGAGCAGAAAAGATTGGAGATGATCCAGAGACTGCAGTTTTTAATTCTTCATTCTGACCAATCATTTCATGAGGAAAAAAAAAAACCTCTTTAACTATTGGCTCTGGTCCAACTATTTTAACGGATTATTATTTTGTGTAATGAAGGGATTTAAGCAAGTTCTTCTCAAGTTCTATCAGATCTTTCAGGATCAAAGGAACCAAGGAAATCTAAGAAAATTATTACTGTTATCATAATTTCTAAAACTGGCTTGCATTTCCCATGCAAAGAGGGTGGAGTGGGGCAAGAGATATAATTTAGCAGACGCATTTAAATGGAGCAGATGTACTGAAAGGTTATATCGTATTGCCTTTAATTATCTTCTGCAGAGTGAAAAGCAGCGTGATCCTTATCCTTCCTAAAGAGCAGAGAAGTGGTAATCCAATTCCACTCAAAAGAAAACCACCTCACAGATTAAGCTGTTGATAAAACAGAGTCAGTGGCAAACCAGAATTCTCTATTAGGGAGGCTAGCAAAATAACATTCTCCTAAGGTTGAGTGCCTGCCACTCCCACTACTTAGGAAGCTTCTGCTAGCATGATCTTGTTCTCCTTTATCATTTGACACATCTTCTGCCTTGTATATAACTGATTTTTTGCCTGTACTGCTTGCAGTATTGCTACCTATGGATTTATTGTCAAAAGCAATAGATGAGGCCTCTTACATCCTCTCAGTAAGCACAGGGAGCAAAAGGCCACCAAGAATTTCCTGCACGACACGTGTAAAAAGAGGTTGTAAGTGATAGCGGTGTGCTTTTAGGAAACCCATAGGCAAAATCTGACAATAAATGCCTCCGTATGACAATACCATCATTTCCAGCCATTTGTGCTCAGTGACTTTTATTTTAGCTAATGATAGAGAAGGTCACAGTTGAGGGGCATTGACAGGACCAGAAAAACAGAGAAGGAATAAAGAATTCAAGGATGAATGTTATGCAGAAAACTATATGTTGCTCCCCAGTCCTAATATTTTTCCTTTGCTATATGGAGAATGTCTCACTGTTGCCAGTGAGAAGTAATACGCAAATGCCATTGACCTCCATAAGTTGAACTTGGCCGAAGTAGAGGAAGCTATTTTGACTGGTACTTGTTACCCATGAATATTTTTTTGGTGTAGTAAAATACAAAATATAATTACAATCTCAATTTTTTGCTTTACATAATTACGTACTAGCCATTTACTGTATATAAGAACAGAATTAGTATAATTTTCAAATCCTAAAATCAAAGTTTTATTTTTTTTTTCTGTTTTGAGCATAAAGGCCACAAGTGGTTTCCAAGTGAAAACAGAACTGGATAAGTTTTTTCTTTTAATTAAAGCAGTTAGTTTTACCATCTCTGCCAATTCTATCACTTTTTCTATCCATTCTTTCATTTTGGGAATTGATGTGTCTTTCCATTTTGGGGCACATAGGATTCTTGCTGCAGTCAACATATATAATAACAAAGTTCCAGTCACTCTTTAGTACCTCATGGCGCACACACAAGGGCTACTAGTTAGAGAAATCAGGTAAACCAAAGGTGAACAACTGTAGCCCCTTTATGATCTATGGACTTCAACTCCCAGAATTCCCGAGCAAACCACACTGACTCAGGAATTTTGGGAGTTGAAATCCACAGATTACTTTTCTCCTGATATGATATTAGATTTTCCTTATCCCAAATAAAGAGCCTTGGTGGTGCAGTAGACTAAAGTGCTGTTAAGTGCTAGCATTTAGCTGCCAGCTGCCTGCAATTAGTGCAAGTTCGAATCTCACCAGGCTCAAGGTTGACTCAGCCTTCCATCCTTTCAAGGTAGGTAAATTGAGGACCCAGATTGTGGGGGCAATAAGCCAACTTTGTATAGAACAACACCACTTCGGGGGGCTGAAAGCCCTAATAAGCAGGTATATATACAAAAAAGAATGCAGGCTATTGCTATAATGCATTGTAAGCCACCCTGAGTCTACAGAGAAGGGCAGCATATAAATTGGACTAATAAATAATAATAAAAATTTACCTATTTGTTGTAGTTTATTTATTTATTTATTTATTAATCAAATTTCTATACTGCCCTACTCCCGAAGGACTCAGGGCGGTGAACAGCCAAGATAAAATACAGATAATACAAATATTAAAAAATCCCTTAAAATTATTAAATATTTCGGCCAAAACACAGATTAAAACACCCAATTTGTAAAATCACAAATTAAAAAATTTAAAAATTTAAAAGATGGGAGTTAGGCCAGGCCAGCTTGCTGAAATAGAAAAGTTTTGAGAGCACGGTGAAACGTGCGCAGGTCCGGGATCTTCCGTATCTCTGGGGGGAGCTCGTTCCAGATGGTAGGTGCCCCCACAGAGAAGGCTCTCCCCCTGGGGGCCGCCAGTCGACACTGTTTGGCCAACGGCACCCTGAGGAGCCCCTCTCTATGGGAGCGTACTGGTCGGTGAGAGGCTATTGGTAGCAGAAGGCGGTCTCGTAGATACCCCGGTCCGATGCCATGGAGCGCTCTAAAGGTGGTAACCAAAACCTTGAAGCGCACCCGGAAGACCACCGGGAGCCAGTGCAGCTCGCGCAGGAGGGGGGTCACATGGGAGCGCCACGTCGCTCCCATAACCACCCGCGCGGCCGCATTCTGGACCAGCTGGAGCCTCTGGGTGCTCCTCAAGGGGAGCCCCATGTAGAGAGCATTGCAGTAGTCCAAGCGGGAAGTAACGAGAGCATGAGTGACCGTATTTAACGAGTCCCGATCCAGAAAGGGACGCAACTGGCGAATCAGGCGGACCTGATAAAAAGTCCCCCTGGCCACGGCCGTCATGTGCTCTTCTAAAGACAGCCGTGAGTCCAGGAGGACACCCAAGTTGCGAACCCTCTCCATGGGGGCCAGTGACTCGCCCCCAATAGTCAGTGATGGCACCAACTGACTATATCGGGATGTCGGAAACCACAGCCACTCGGTCTTGGATGGGTTGAGCCTGAGTCTGTTTCTCCCCATCCAGATCCGCACGGCCTCCAGGCACCGGGACATCACTTCAAGGGCATCATTGGGGTGGTCCGGGGTGGAGATGTACAGCTGAGTATCATCAGCGTACTGGTGGTACTTCACCCCGAAACCACGGATGATCTCACCCAGCGGCTTCACATAAATGTTGAACAGAAGGGGCGAGAGGACCGACCCTTGTGGCACCCCACATACAAGGGGCCTCGGTGTTGACCTCTGCCCCCTGTCAACCCAGACTGCGACCGGTCAGAGAGAAAGGAGGAGAACCACCGTAGGACGGTGCCCCCCACCCCTAACTCCTCTAGCCGGTGCAGCATGATACCATGGTCGATGGTATCAAAAGCCGCTGAGAGGTCTAATAGGACCAGGACAGAGGAACAACCCCTGTCCCGAGCCCTCCAGAGATCATCAACCAACGCGACCAATGCCGTTTCCGTGCTGTACCCAGGCCTGAAGCCCGACTGGAACGGATCCAGATACGACGATTCATCCAGGTACTGGGGGAGCTGTCGCGCTACCACACTCTCAACAACCTTCGCAACGAAGCGAAGGTTGGAGACTGGACGATAATTTGCCAACACTGCCGGGTCCAGGGAAGGTTTCTTGAGGAGAGGCCTCACCACCGCCTCTTTCAAGGCGGCAGGGAAGACACCCTCACTCAAGGAAGCATTTATAATCCCCTCGTGTAACCTCCCGAGAGGCCAGCACCAACCAGGAGGGACACGGGTCCAGTAAACATGTGGCTGCGCTCAGTCTGCCCAGTATCCTGTCCACGTCTTCGGGCGTCACAGAATCAAACTCTTCCCAGATAATACTCACAAGACCTGCCTCTGTCATAAAACTTGCTTCACCAATCACTGCATAGTTAGATTTCCATTCCAGAAAACCTCATCACTTTCTTCTTTTGTTATTTTAACATAGCTCTGTAGGTTCATAGCATCCCAGAATCATTGTTAAGTTCCATGGTTGCCGACCATTATGTAGTCATGTGATCATTGTAATAAAGAAAATGGAGAAGAGCCTTTGGACCACTGAGATTATGCAGGGGGGCTCTTTTTTAAAGGGTGGGAGAAATGTAGATGAATAGCAATTGAGAAGGTAAAATATATATGCTATTTTCCAAAGTACCTGAAGGCCAGACAAGGAATAATGGATGGAAACTGACCAAAGAAAGATTCAACCTAGAAATGAGGAGGAACTTTCTGACAGTGAGAACAATCAACCAGTGGAACAGAAGTTGCCTTCGGAAGTTGTGAGAGCTTCATCACTTGAGACTTCAAGAAAAGGCTGGACTGCCGTTTGTCAGAAATGGTGTAGGGTCTCCTGCTTGAGCGGGGGATTGGACTAGATGACCTATAAAGTCCCTTCCAATTCTGTTAATCTGTTAAATAAATTTTCTATCCAAGCATTCTGATGAAATCAGACCCATTTTCCCATTTGCTACACTTTGAATTTCATCCCATTTCTGAAATGAGCACACTGAAAATGAAAAGAATGTTCAACACAGCAATAACACTAATTTTACCTAATTATACTAATTTTGCCAGTTTACCTATTCTAGTAAAGAGAACTTTGGAAAATGCCTGCTTCTGCGTCTTTACTGGGAGTTGGGGGTTTTCTGGAACGCTGACAGATATATGTTATCGTTATTTTCCTAGAAAGGAGCATGTGGATGTGCCTGTCTCATTTCTCTGTAGTGTTCCCATGCCTGTAGTATCTGTGAACAATTCACTATAATACTAAGTATTACTTTTAAGTGCACCTATGTGATACTTAAACATTGCTAAGCATAGTCTTGCTTTCAGAAAAAATCCATTAGTATGTTATGAATTGGAAAACCATGGTAAAAAAATATTTGGGCCCATTGCATTAATATGCACTGAAATGCAATAATTGGAAGCTATATTCTCAATTCAAATTCTGTTTCATTAAGCCTTCAATAACCCTGTTTCTGGTTTTCAGTCTATTGATCTCTACTTGAAAGCAGGATTCAATGGTTGATCTCCAATAAGTAGAAACAAACCAATAATGTTCAATTTAGCAAACTGCAAATTGTTAAATTATATATTGATCAGCAATAGCATCGATATTTTAATCATAAAAGCTATCGCTGATCGATTTATAATTTAACAATTTGCAGTTTGCTAAATTGAACATTATTGATCTGTTTCTACTTATTGGACACACAGCAAAATACCAATTTATGAAAATTTGTCTCAGTCATAGTAGAAAAATAGACAATACACCTACATTTTGAGTAACAAAATTAAGTGTTCATTGTCATATCAGTCGATAGACAACCTAGGTATAAATATCAATTTTCTCATGTGAAATCTTTAACTACAATTGAGTTCTCATACACGGTTAAATAACATCATATTATGTTGGATTAATGTGCTACAACCTTTTGCTGACTGCATTCTGTGTAATATGGTTTAATTCTGCAATGCATCTTTGAGTTTCAGCAAAACTAATTTCGAGTAAAGTGATATGCAAATAAATAATAGCCTCTGCTTCCTTTAGACATTTCCATATGCACTGTGCTTTGTTTTTTTATAACCTTATTAAGACCAGTTATTATCCATTTCATCACTAAAGTTTAAAACTGTTAAGACATCTGGGTTTCAGAAAATAGTAGAAATATTCTTCATTCTTCTTCTCTCCATCAAAATGATATCCAGTTATGCATATAAAGAGGCACCATGTGAAATGATGGAAGGAGATGATAAAAAGTTAATACAAAACAAATCAGAAAATTGTCAAGATAGGATTGACAGATATTCTTATAACACTTTCAGGATTAAATTCAAGTGTATAACTAGAGTATAATAGAGTCAAATGCGTTTTTATAAGATTTATAGTCAAATGCTACATTTATGGATTTGGTTGCTAGTATTCTTGAAAAACATTTAATTGGACATTTTACTCAACTTTCAACTATAGATAAGGGCATGACTACTATTATTACTCAATCACTAGTCAAAATCACTTATTCAGGAATAATCATTGTAGTATAATAGAACAGCAGTGAATAGGAAACAATACACAATAGTAGGGAAGGGACCTTTTCAAAACACATATATGCAATCAAATTACTATGGAAGGTGGTCCCAAATTATCGAGATTCTACTTGGGTAAGATTCAAGCAGTCCTGGCAGTGAAATATCACATATAGCTGAACTTCTTAGAACATGTTACATATAGTGCTGTCTGTTATTTAGTCTCCAAGATGAAGAGAAAAAGAATTCCGATATAGCCTACCTAATAATACATTCTTGCTATATCTGTCTAATAAACATAAAACCTAAGTGGATTTTACTTGAATCCAAAATATCCATTCCTAAAAATAATTACACATCTATGAAAATTGCAGAGCTTCTGAAATGGAAAAAAAAAAGCAAGATTACATGATAGTTGTTCTTTAATTAGAACATTGTTATGCCCTCTTCAAAATATCCATAGAGAAGGAAAACCTAAGCCACTGCTACATTATTTAAAGAATAATTCAGATGGAATACTTCTTGTTACACATTTCCTGATGGACATCTCTGCTTCATATTTCATTTATGTTCTGTTATGCTTAAAGAACCCTGAACACAGTTATAGCAGCAATTTATAGTGTACAGTACTATCACTATGGAAAATCAGATGTAGTCAACCTTTATAGCTTCATAGTTATGGTTGGATGATTATAAATGATAACCAAGAAAAACCTCTCTCACATTTTAGCATTTCTCAACTATGCACTTACTTTTGCCTTTCACATTGATAGCACGAAGACCATAATAACTATAGTGATGTTTTGACACTTTTCTACAATTGTGATTTATAGGCTTCTATAGTATCAGCCAGACATACGTGACAGCATAAAGCCTATCTTCATTACCGATATATTGACACAGTGATAGCTGTATGGTACTATAAGAGCCTATAAATTACTGTTATAGAAAGGCGTCAGTCCAGAATGTACAATTATGCAGTCTTTGTGCAACAAGGATTTCATCATTAGACAGATCTTTTAGTGTCACATTCATTTCATTACTAGGGTTCTGGCAACCATGTTGTTTATTCATTTCTTGTAGGAAAACAAAGAATTTGGACTGCAACTAGACATTACCATTACTTTGAAAATAGGCATTATTGATCTGCATGAAACATGATCAGGAAAGCCTATTAACTGAAGATTCTGTATTGAAAACACGATTTACAGACTGATAGTTGCTCCTGATCTTTATACAGAAAGCAGAGGCTGTTTCTTATTTGAAACACATCAACCTCAGGACTGTATTGTTTTGGAACAGTCTGGCTCCAACATGTGGCTGTGGTTATTGAAAGCATTTGGTTCTTACAAGATAATATAATTATATTCACAATGAAAGGCATAGTTACTTCCCAGATTGCCCTTGAGTAACATCTACTATATGTTTTCCAGCATAGATTTATAGCTATTATTGCTGGTTGAAGATTGCTTTCTCTCTGTACGCCTCTTGCTTTCTCTGTGTCCCCCCCCCAATTCAATTGGTATACATAGCAGAGATATCAGAGTTATCATTTAAAAGGACATTATGGAAAAAGATTGCTTGACAGATGGTAATAAGCATTATAGTGTAATTTTTTCTGGGAAATGATTTACAGAATTCTTGTATTGCCATGATGCAAGCTTTTGACCCTTCTATTGATCTGCCTCAACCAAAACTCTTTTTTTTTTTTTTTTGTTCTCTGCATTATGTACTAGAAGTGTGTCATGCGGACACTATTTTTATTCCTTCCAGATAGAAACTCCATAGATGTGCTCCTATCATCTTTGATATCCTAGCCTTGAGTCCTCCTCTATGTTTTTCCACTCTTCTTTTTTCCTCTTTAATTTCACTTCTGGTTCCAGAAAAGCTATTCTGCATTTGAGGATTGTTGTTGTTTTTCTCCCCAGAACAGAGGAACCGAGAAAAGAACATGTTTTTATTACTCTTTGTTTTGTTATGGATAAGAACTGTTCCATGTTTATGCTATGGAGACAAATGGCTTATGTTGCACACATCCTCATTTTGTAATCATGGATATAGGCATCCTCAATGAGGAGTAATGAAGTAAAGTAATATCTACTGGAAATGTATAGTCATGGGACTCAAATTAATGCTATGTCCTTAACAATAGAAGTTTCAATGGGAAGAAATGGTTAGTTTATAATCCCAGGAAAGCAGACATTCACAGAACACACTGAATCATGTTTAATTCATAAAGTTTGCATTTGGTTTAGGATTTTTGCAGCTTAGTGTATCAGGTAAATTCAAGCCATTTAGTTAATTTATGGTTCAATGTATTGGGAGATTCCAGAAAATGATTTAATTTGGTAATTCATAGTACATAGTCATTCATTTCCCACCCTTCAACAAAATTACATAGTTTTATATCCATGAAGTTTGATATCTGCAGATAACAATTGTTGAAAAGTTATTCATAATTATAGCCAAATCAAAACTCTGCCAATCAACAGACTTACAACGTGCAACTAAATATTTTGCATATATTAAGGGTTTCTTAGTAAGATGGATTTTTTTTTTCTTAGCAGAGGTTATTTTCCGCAAGACATGGTTTTAAATATTGTTCTGGAGTTCAATGCCTTTGCATTGAATTATTTGCACTTTGTGCAAATGCTGCAATTGTATTACAATTGTATTACAATACTGTGCTAAGCAATTGGCCATAATTTTCTGGGAACATAGCAGTGTCTTCCCAATCCTAGTATATTGTTAAATATGTTGGGCTAATCCAACCATTTCCCCCTTCAAAACAAAGAAAGAGGTGTAGTGAATGTAACTCAATGTATAGACTCTGTCTCTCCATGTGGGCTGCCTCATCACCTTTCATATTTTCTCATTTGTACATAATAATCTGGCATTTTAATCATGGTAGTTTTCTATCATATAATTTTATCATCTTTCATTCACTTGATGAATTTGCACTCTACATCAGGGGTCTCCAAGGTTGGAGACCCCTGCTCTACATAACTCTTTTGAAGCTTTATAAAATTTTGCAATTGATGAGAGAGTGCTGTACTTTGATGTCAGCTGAGTTTTCTACTAAAGAAGTGCATCTGTCTCAGTTATAATCCAAGAAGTTTCTGAAGTATCTTCCATGTTTCAGTTACTCTGTAGCAGAGGTGTTATTCTGCAAGTTCTGACCAGTTCTGGAAAACCAATAGTGGAAATTTTGAGTAGTTCGGAGAACCGGTAAATACCACCTCTGACTGGTCCCACTCCCATCTATTCTCTGCCTCCCGAGTCCCAGCTGATCGGGAGGAAATGGGAATTTTGCAGTAACCATTGCAGTAATGCCAGGTCCGTAGTAAATAAAGCCCCCCTCATCTGTGATCTTGTTCAGGAGGGGGGTGCGGACCTGGCAGGTATTACGGAGACCTGGTTGGGCCAGGAGGGGGGGTTCCCCTCGTTGAAATGTGCCCGCCAGGTTTCCAAGCATTCCATCAGCCGAGGTCACAGGGGAGGGGCGGGGGGGTAGCGGTTATCATTAAAGAAGGTCTGAGACCGAGGGAGGCCACTGTTCCTCAGACGGCCGGCTGTGAATCCCTTTTTGTGAAATGGGGTCATGGGGTTCAGATGGGTTTGCTGATCACGTACCTGGCTCCCTGCCACGTGGCAACAGCCCTGCCCGAGCTACTCAACGTCATCGCCGCGGTGGCGGTTGATACCCCTAAGCTTATGGTCATGGGGGATTTCAACCTGCCGTCCGTGGGTGAGACGTCAGAGATGACTCGGGAGTTCATGGCTTCCATGACAGCTATGGACCTGACCCAGTTAATTCATGGCCCTACCCACACAGGGGGAAACACGCTGGATCTGGCTTTTGTCTCTGGACAGTGGTTGAGGGATCTTGATATAGGGGATATAGTTACTGAACCCTTGTCATGGTCAGATCACTCTCTCCTTCGTCTCGACTTTCGAACCGCTGCACCCCGCCACAGGGAGGCGGAGCCGGTCAGATGGTTCCGCCCCAGGCGCCTGATGGAACCTGACAGATTCCAGACGGAGCTTGGGCCATTTTCTGAGGTTCTGGCACACGCTTCGACTGGAGACCTGGTGGCCGCCTGGGATAGGGCAGCTGCTGGTGCTCTGGATCGGGTCATGCCTTTGCGGCCTCTGACCCGGCGCCGATCTCAATTGGCTCCTTGGTTTACCGAGGAGCTGAGGGAGTTGAAGCGCCGGAAAAGACGCCTAGAGAGTAGTTGGAGGGCCAGTCTTCTTGAATCTGACCGGACACTAGTAAGATCCCACATTAGGAATTACTTAGTGGCGATAAAAGCAGCGAAATGTAGTTATTTTGCTGCTCTTATTGCGTCATCAGATAATCGCCCGGCCGCCCTCTTTAGGGTGACCCGCTCCCTGCTCCACCAGGAAGCGCGGGAGGACCCCTTGGAGGGTAGAGCCGAGGATTTTGTTCAGTATCTGTATGACAAAATCACTCAGATTCGGGAAGATTTGGACTCCGACTGGGTAGTCTCAAGGGGAGAGACAGGGGCAGGTCTTGAGAATGTTATCTGGGATGAGTTTGATCCTGTGACCCCTGAGGACGTGGACAGGATTCTGGGTAGACTGAACACGACCACTTGTTTATTGGACCCGTGTCCTTCCTGGTTAGTACTGGCTTCCCGGGAAGTGACACGAGGCTGGCTCCAGGGGATTATAAACGCTTCGCTGAGTGAGGGTGACTTTCCCGCCGCCTTGAAAGAGGCGGTGGTGAGGCCTCTCCTCAAGAAGCCTTCCCTGGACCCGGCAATGTTGGTAAATTATCGTCCGGTCTCCAATCTTCGCTTTGTTGCGAAGGTTGTTGAGAGTGTGGTCGCGCAACAGCTCCCCCAGCACCTGGATGAAACGACGTATCTGGATCCGTTCCAGTCGGGCTTCAGGCCCGGGTACAGCACGGAAACGGCATTGGTCGCGTTGGTTGATGATCTCTGGAGGGCTCGGGACAGGGGGTGCTCCTCTGTCCTGGTCCTGTTAGATCTCTCAGCGGCTTTTGATACCATCGACCATGGTATCATGCTGCACCGGTTGGAAGAGTTGGGGGTGGGAGGCACTGTGTTGCGGTGGTTCTCCTCCTTTCTCTCTGACCGGTCGCAGTCTGTGTTGACAGGGGGACAGAGGTCGACCCCGAGGCCCCTCATATGTGGGGTGCCGCAAGGGTCGGTCCTCTCGCCTCTCCTGTTCAACATTTATGTGAAGCCGCTGGGCGAGATCATCCGTGGTTTCGGGGTGGAGTACCATCAGTATGCTGACGACACCCAGCTGTACATCTCCACCCCGGATCACCCCAACGATGCCCTTGAAGTGATGTCCCGGTGCCTGGAGGCCATACGGATCTGGATGGGGAGGAACAGGCTCAGGCTCAACCCATCCAAGACTGAGTGGCTGTGGTTTCCGACGTCCCGATATAGTCAGTTGACGCCATCACTGACTATTGGGGGCGAATCATTGGCCCCCACGGAGAGGGCTCGCAACTTGGGCGTCCTCCTGGATTCACGGCTGTCTTTAGAAGAGCACTTGACGGCCGTGACCGGGAGGATTTTTCATCAGGTTCGCCTGATTCGCCAGTTGCGTCCCTTTCTGGATCGGGACTCTTTACGCACGGTCACTCATGCCCTTGTCACCTCCCGCCTGGACTATTGCAACGCTCTCTACATGGGGCTCCCCTTGAGGAGCACCCGGAGGCTCCAACTGGTGCAGAGTGCGGCCGCGCGGGTGGTAATGGGAGCGACATGGCGTTCCCATGTAACACCTCTCCTGCGCGAGCTGCACTGGCTCCCGGTGGTCTTCCGGGTGCGCTTCAAGGTTTTGGTTACCACCTTTAAAGCGCTCCATGGCTTAGGACCCGGGTACTTGCGGGACCGCCTACTACCACCAATAGCCTCCCACCGGCCGGTACGCTCCCATAGAGAGGGGCTCCTCCGGGTGCCGTCAGCCAAACAATGCCAACTGGCGGCCCCCAGGGGGAGAGCCTTCTCTGTGGGGGCACCTACTATCTGGAACGAGCTCCCCCCAGAGATACGGAGGATCCCGGATCTGCGCACCTTCCGCCGCGCCTTAAAGACCTTACTATTTCACCAGGCCGGCCTGGCCTAATTTTCCCCCTCTTTTATAAAAGATTTTTAAAATTTTAAATATCTTTTAGTATTTATATATTCAATTTTAAATTGGTTTTAAAAGTTTGGGGTTTTAAATTTGGGGCCAAAATTATTTAATTTGATTTTATTCTATTTTTTAAATTTTGTATTGTATGTGTTTTTATTGTCTGGCTGTGCACCGCCCTGAGTCCTTCGGGAGTAGGGCGGTATAGAAATCTAATAAATAATAAATAATAATAATAATAACCTTCCCCTAGAGTGGGGAGGGAATAGAGATTTTACAGTATCCTTCCCCTGCCACGGCCACCAAGCCATGCCCACAGAACTGGTAGTAAAATTTTTTGAATCCCACCACTGCTCTGTAGTCACAAATAAAGGTAAAAGAAGCAATGGAGATTAAGAGGAAGGCAATTAATACTGGTCACTATTATCTTTATTGCCCATGTTCAGAAGGAAATGGCATTGAAATAGTCATTTTAGTGTCCAAAATTGAGCTATATTTTTAAAAGTGAAAGTTATTTAGTAGGCACTTTTAGTGTAAAACGTCTGTTAAAAATACAATATATGTTTAGTAGTTTTAGATTTGAAATTTCCTGTGCACAATAAACATTTCTTATTACATATTTTGTGTTGCTGATGAATATCATGCACACATAGTTAAACATTCAGTATTTAGTACAACGATGACATTTTTGGTGGAAGTAATGTATTGTTGAAACAAAATAAATTACTCTGATTTTATAATAGATTGGAAATTACAGATGTTTTGTTTCAATTTCAATTGATGATTATGGAACTCTGGAATTTTGCAGATGTTTCTATTTAGATCTCTTCCTATTTGAACGGATATGGAAATCTATTTCTTCTGATTTATGCATAGAAATATTGATAATACTAGTAATAATAATAATATACAGGATGAACTACTTTTCACTCCATGCATACCAGAACAAAGTGAGAAAATGTATTTTTTAATGTAATAATAATAATAATAATAATAATAATAATAATAATAATAATAATAATAAAAAAAAGGGCTTGAGGGCACTGATAGCAAAGTTATGTCCTGATGCAATATGTAACAAGAACTTAACAAGAAGAGTGACTGGCAAACTACATATAGCTGTTGAGATGGGTCTCTTAAGAAACAGAAACGTAGCTCCTAATAAATCCACTACTCTTCCTTCTTTGCCATTTTGTCCATTATGACAATTTAGTTATAATTTACAAGTAGTATCATCAACATTTTGGTGCAGGACTTTCTTTTCCCATGCATGTAAGAAGTCTAGGCAGCTGCAAATCTCTTCCTCCAACATCTCCCCAAATTTACAAATAAGCTTTTGTGGTTCATGTTTCAAATTATTTATTTATTTATTTATTTTTATTTATTTGCCAAGTGTGTATAAGATTACAGATATAAGTATATACTGTACATGATTATGAATACATGAAATGGATACGAATAAATGGGGACATTAGGACAGGGATGGTAGGCACGTTGGTGCGCTTATGCACGCCTCTTACAAAGCTCTTAGGAATGGGGTGAGGTCAACAGTAGGCAGTCTAAGGTTAAAGTTGTGGGGGTTTGGAGAAGAAACCACAGAGTCAGGTAGTGCATTCCACGCATTGACCACTCTGTTGCTGAAGTCATATTTTCTGCAATTGAGTTTGGAGCGGTTTACCTTAAGTTTATATTTATTGTGTGCTCGTGTATTGTTGTGGTTGAAGCTGAAGTAGTCATTGACAGGTAGGACATTGTAGGAGATAATTTTATGTACTATGCTTAGGTCAGACCAAAGGTAGCGTAGTTCTAAGTCGTCTAAGCCCAAAATTTCAAGCCTGGTGGCATAAGGTATTCTGTTCGAAGCAGAGGAGTGGAGGACTCTTCTTGTGAAATATCTCTGGACTCACTCAATTGTATTAATGTCCGATATGCAGTGTAGGTTCCAGACAGATGAGCCTCTATTCGAGAATTGGTCTAGCAAATGTTTTGTATGCTCTATTTAGCAGTACAATATTAGCAGAGAAGACGCTACGCAAGATTAGGTTAACAACTCTTAATGCTTTTTTGGCAATGTTGTTACAGTGGGCTCTGGCACTTAGATCGTTAGAGGTGAGTACTATATATATGAGAATAATGATAATTACTCATCATTAGAGATGAGTAACTGCAAGTGAGCTTTGGTGTGAGGGACAACCATACCAGGAAATGCACAAATTGCTTTCCTTAACTTGCACCATATTCAAACTGTAAGGATAGTAACACTTAGCAGCCTCATTTCTGAGCCAGAATAGGACAGTTGGAGCAGCAAATGTTAGGCCGGTGTAGCCTTCTCTTGGCTGAAGGACAGGTGGATTTCATGTTAGCATGGCTCTCTGCTGGTGTCCAGAGGTTGTTAAGGTGATAATTATTTTTTTTTCCAGTAATAAGGTCCCCACACAGACAACTGTCCTAACCTTGGAAATTTGGATGCCAGCAACACATCAAGAGTGTGCCAGGCTGGGAGAAGTTTCATTATATTACTGTATGTGATTTATGGTCATGACAAAGAATAGGATTTGGGGCGGGATATTCAATAAACATGAGGGTTGAACTGATGGCAATGTTTTTGCGCTGTTTTAATTTTCAGGCAGTGCGTTTAACTACAGCAGACAAATTAAAGACGGATTTTTATTTCTTGTCTTATGTAGCTGCCTGACTGCATAATATTGAAATTAACAAATGATGTTTCCAGAGAGCTGAACATTAAAAACATTAACCTCCTGAACGCTGGCAGCCCCTTGGAAGTTGCGTTTCTTCTTGATTTCATTCCTTTTCCTCTTCTCTCTCCCCACCACTGACCTTGGCTTCATCGGATGCACTTGCATCCGATTGGCTGCAGGGAATTACCGTATGTGATTTGTCTCTGAGCATGTGCAGCAGCATCACACCACCTATAGCCTGGGATGGCATCAGCAGAATCACGTGGGTCTGTACAGCCAATATGAATAAGCCAGTGAATTGTTTAATAAGGCTAAGGACTATGAAGCTACAATAAACAAGGGGGGAGACTGCAGCTCGGAAGAAGAGCATGCATTTCTGTTTAATGAAAACGATCTAAAGATCAGTCATAGGTTTATTACAAGGCTCAGGTTTGAGAAGACAGAAATATGGCAGCAAGAATGTTGGAAATGATATAAATGCGATTGGAATAAATGCTTAAACGCTACTGAAGATTGAAAGATGCTTTTTACCCAATACTTCCTTTGTATGGATTGTTCACCACCTTGCACTGTCTATCTCAGTTTTTGTAAGACATTCTGCTGCAGTGGAACACAAACAGTGGGCTGGGAAATTCTCTTGTCTTAAATGCTGCAGAATGTCTGATCTCAGGGTAATTTTACGGGATGAAAAGACTAGCAGACGGTTGTGTAGTTTACTGGAAGACGTCAGCTGGTCTAATTCATTATTTATTGTGCTGCATTTTATGGCTAAGCTCTGAGGAGCAGCCTAGCTACTGCCAGCAGTTTTAGGAAGACATGTATGGAGTGGATTAAGAATAAACGTGCATCTTAACACAACTTCAATGGACCTTGGCCTTGCAAAAGAACGGTTAATGAATGTCCATCTTCCTGAAGAAGGATGAAACAATTGGAAGGAGATGTGTAGGTTTGTTCGTGGGCACTGTAACTCAGCCATGTTTACCCTTGGTTTACTATGGCCAGAGCTGGAAAAAAGAAACAGTGATGTCTCTGCCTAGATAGCATGCCAAGATGCTTACCCTATCCATTTCTGCATTACAGAGGGAGAAAGGTTCCCCTTTCAACATTTTATTTACCTATTGAAGAAAATGTATATGGCTACTCAACTCACTGTCAGAGACTCCAGGCCGCTTATCAGGATAAAAATCAGAGGTTTCAGCAGGTTCTGACCAGTTCCGGAGAACTGGTAGCGGAAATTTTGAGTAGTTCAGAGAACCTATAGTAAAAATTCTGACTGGCCCTGCCCCCATCTATTCTCTGACTCCCAAGTCCCAGCTGATTGGGAGGGAATGGGGATTTTGCAGTAACTTTCCCCTGGATTGGGGTGGGAATAGACATTTTACAGTATCCTTCTCCTGCCACGCCCACCAAGCCACACCCACAGAACTGGTAGTAAAATTTTTTGAAACCCACCACTGATAAAAACCCAATATAAAAAACCAATAAAAAGCAATAACTCCCCACCTCCCTGGTGACAACAGTCAAATAAGCCATTTGATAGACTCCATCCCACTCTGGGCTCCTCAGGCTGAACTAGGTCTTTAGGATCTTGGGAAAGAGTTCAAAGTTGGGGGCCAATCTTATCTCTGTGAGGATGATGTTCCACAGGGAGGAAGCCAGGGGTGGGTTCTAATTTTTTTTACTACCAGTTCTGTGGGTGTGGCTTATTTTGTGGGCGTGGCTTGATGGTCATGTGACAATTCTTTAGGATTTAGCAGAGGTACTGGTCTACCAGGCTTTTAACTGCTTGCAGAGCTGTACCGGTCTATCCATTTGTTTTTGGAGGCATTGGTCTACTCATTTGTTTTTGGAGGCACTGGTCTACCCATTTATTTTTGCATGCACTGGTCTACTTTTCTTTTAACACTGATCAGCTGTAGGGCGGCCCTTTGAAGCCCCGCAGCAAGAGTTTAAACAGTTTTTTTCCCTCTAGCCGATCAGCTGGGACTCAGGAGGCAGCAATAGATTGGGGATGGGGCCAAATAATAAGAATAATGCAGGGGGCAGGGGAGCGGGGGGGGCAGAACCGGTTCGGTGACATCATATCGTCACTGCTACTGGCTCGGCGGAACTGGGCCGAACCGGGAGGAACTCACCACTGGAGGGAGCCACCATGGAGAAGGCCGTTCTTCTTGGTCCTGCTAGATGAACTTCTTAAGTGGAGAGTACCCATAGCATTCCTTGCCTCCCCACTCTGGTTGGTCAGTAGATGTTCCTGGGAAAAGATGAGTCCTTCAAGTAACCTTTTCCCAAGCCATTAGGGCTTTGAAGATGGCAACGAACACCTTGAACTGGACCCAGAAGCAAATTGGCAAATTTACAGGAGAGATGACACATGCACATCTAGGCCAGCCCAAAAGTATGCGGTCCACTGCATTTTGAATCAATTGAAGCTTCCGGATACTTTTCAAGGATAGCCCCATGTAACCCCACTCTCTTTCAAAGATAAGCTGGTGTTTATCTAATAGCTGTTGAATACCTTCTTTAAGGCCATCTCTGTATTCTAAAATAGAAAGGTGAAAACCCAGTCCAATGACTAACATGGAAAGAACTAGGGATATCCATGAGAATGTTAAAAACAAGGGAAAATGAAGGCTACAGCTTTGTGATTGAAGTCTGTCTTAATGCATGTAAAAAAAGAGAAGGACTTTGCTTGCACACTGGTTGCATCTTGATTTTTTTTTAAAAAATGACTCCACCCGCCCCCCCCCCCCCACCTCCCAATGGATACTCTGGTAAGAATATTATACATTCCTCTTGGTTGGTATTTAAAGCTTTACTGGAAGCTATGAGAGTCTTGCAACCAGCTGACTCAGAATGGGGGATAGAGTGGGCAGCAGTGAAGGAAAGGAGATTAGCCTAGATTGAACCCATGGAGCTACTACCATGCAGCTGGGCATGGAGCCATTGCCAAGCATTCAGCCATAGAGATAGGCATGGGCAGGCATGGAGGATGAAATGCGTAGTTCTGGGAGAGCTACCATCATAGCATTGATGGAGAAGAAGATAGTCAGAATAAAAGGTTTTCCAGTGTTGACTCTGGTTACCTCAGCCAGAAATTTGGTCTCTCACTACCTGACTTATTCTGTTGGTCCCCTTTGTACTCTTCCTCTGCATTCTCCTTTTCTTTTCTTGGCATGGATAAGCTGCAGTGGAGACTTGGAAGTCACATTTTACTTGAGTCCAGGAGCTGGAAAGCATTGTGAAGCAAGAGCAAAGGCAATAAAAAATGATTTGCCCGCAAAGCTCAGCACTGAAAAAAAAATCCAGCTTTCTCTGGTTTTGAATAAAATGGTGCAGAAGCAGAAAAAAGCTGATTCATCCATCAAAATATGCTGATGCCATGGGACTGGAGAAGACCAGAGCTACTGCAGGAGCTGCCTACATTGACTTACTTGGTAATTATCCATTTATTAGAATTTATGTTGATCACAGGAGTCTTCCCTGTAGTGAGATAAGCCTGTGTCATCATATCATTAAAATATTATTTATCTGGACCATCTTTTAAACCATTGCTCTTTTGTTTGGCTTCTTGTTCTTTTTCTTCTTTTTCTTTTTTCTCGCATTTCAAAAAAGACTCTTCTTAGTTCTCACGAAGATAAATGGAAGGAAGTGCAATTAGACATACTAGTTTCTGCTACTACTTATAATTAAAATAGTATTAAGTGCATGACTTTGGTTCCCTGGTTTGCTCCACCTTGGATGATTGAGAGAGAATGAGCACCCATAGTGGTCTTCTGAGTGAGAATGCATAGAACAGTTCTCTTAGTTCTGTTTCAATTCCAGAACAACAGAGTTGGAAGGGATCTTGGAGGTCTTCTAGTTCAACCCCCTGCTTAGGCAGGAAACCCTATACCATTTCAGACAAATGGTTGTCCAATCTCTTCTTAAAAATCCCAGTGTTGGAATACCCAGAACTTCTAAGTTGTTCCACTGATTAATTGTTCTGTCAGGAAATTTCTCCTTAATTCTAGGTTGCTTTTCTCCTTGATTAGTTTCCATCCATTGCTTCTTGTTCTGCCTTGGAGAATAGGTTGACCTCCCCACCTTCTTTGTGGCAGCCCCTTAGACATTGGAACATTATTATCATGTCATCCCTAGTTCTTCTTTTCATATAAACAAGCCATACCCAATTCCTTCAACCGTTCATATGTTTTATCTTCCAGTCCCCTAATCATCTTTTTGCTATTCTCTGCACTGTTGTGGTGACCAAAACTGGATGCAGTATTTCACACTTGGCAAGTGTGGTCTTGCCAAGGCATTATAAAATAGTACTAAAACTTAATGTGATCTTGATTCTATCCCTTTGTTAATGCAGCCTAGTACTGCATTTGTTTTTTGGCAGCTGCAACAGAATGCTGGCTCATATTTACAGTAAGTGATTGTCCACTAGGATTCCAAGATCCCTCTGACAGTTAGTACTATTGAGCTAGGTATCACCTAGTCCCGTGATGGCGAACCTATGCCACACGTGCCACAGGTGGCACGGGTAGCCATATCTGTGGGCATGCGAGCTCAGCTTCGGTGAGCATCTACGCGCAGGCCAACTGATTTTCAGGCCTTCTGGCCTCATCTTTGCAGATTCAGGCAATTTGCTGATATTCTGCCTTAGTTATGTGCCCCTCTTTTCACCTTTTATACTTGTCCTTTTTGTCTTTCAGTTTATCAGAGTGTTTGTGCAGTTTAATTCCATTGAAATCTATGGGTGGTAAATTAGCGACAACAAAAATTCCCATTCAGTACTGTCTCCATTCCCCCAACACCCGGAACTCTCAAAAACCCACTGTCAACTTCAAAATGCTATTTTATTTTATTTATTTATTTATTAAATTTGTATACCGCCCTACTCCCGAAGGACTCAGGGCGGTGAACAGCCAAATAAAATAAATATAATACAAATGTTAAAAAACCATTAAAATACAATTAAATAATTGGCCCAGAGAACGAAATTTAAAACACTCCAAATTCATAAGACAAATTTAAAATTTAGAAATTTTAAAAATTTTTTAAAAAAAGTTTAAAAGAGAGGTTAGGCCAGGCCGGCCTGCTGGAAAAGAAATGTTTTGATGGCACTGCGGAAAGCGCACAGGTCCGGGATCCTCCGTATCTCCTGGGGGAGCTCGTTCCAGATGGCGGGTGCCCCCACAGAGAAGGCTCTCCCCCTGGGGGCCGCCAGTTGACATTGTTTGGCTGACGGCACCCTGAGGAGCCCCTCTCTATGGGAGCATACTGGTCGGTGAGAGGCTACCTGTGGCAGAAAGCGGTCTCGTAGATACCCCAGTCCTAAGCCATGGAGCGCTCTAAAGGTGGTAACCAAGACCTTGAAGCGCACCCGGAAGATCACCGGGAGCCAGTGCAGCTCGCGCAGGAGGGGGGGTCACATGGGAGCGCCCTGTCGCTCCCATAACCACCCGCGCGGCCGCATTCTGGACCAGCTGGAGCCTCCGGGTACTCCTCAAGGGGAGCCCCATGTAGAGAGCATTGCAGTAGTCCAGGCGGGAAGTGACGAGGGCATGAGTAACCATATTTAACAAGTCCCAATCCAGAAACGGACGCAACTGGCGAATCAGGCAAACCTGATAAAACGCCCTCCCGGCCACAGCCGTCAAGTGCTCTTCTAAAGACGCTGTGAGTCCAGGAGACTATGAACAAGAAGCAAAGAATATCAGCAGGGGTGGGCTGCTATGGGGTTCTCCCGAACCTGGCCTGAACCTGGCCGGTTTGGAGAACCTCCAAATCCCACCCCTGGCTGGTCCTTTCCACCCCACCCTGCCCCTCCACACGGCCCATTTGGGATGCGAAGTAAGTGCAAGGCCACATGGAGGCTCAGAGAGGGGTAAAACGGGCCTCCTGAAAGCTCTGGAGGGCCTCCGGAGCCCGGGGGAAGCAGTTTTCACCCTCCCGGAGGCTCGAGGAAAGCCTCCAAAGCGTGGGAAAGGCAAAAACGCACCCCCCACCATAGTGCAGGAGGCCGATTAGGCCATAACCACCATGGCCACGCCCACCCAGCAACTGGGCAAAGAACCCGTTGCTGAAATTTTTGAAGGCCACCCCTGAATATCAGGCACTGCCTCATTTTAAGCAGTTGCATCTCCCAGAGCATAAACACAGAAGGTAATGATTCCTCTCCCCCTCAAAAAAAAAAAAAAAAAAAAAAGAAAAGAAAAGAAAAGAAAAGAAAAAAAAAGGTTAAAGTGGGAACCAAAAGAAATGGCTAGCACCACCTTTCCATATTCTCAGTACATATTGTGAAAACAACCAAACACACAACATTGAGTAGTTGCACTGCAAGGCTATTGAGCTAATATTGCTTTTGGAAGATTTACTAGGATAATTGCAATTCAGACACCAGGATGTTGACTGAGGTAGGAGTTAATCTGTAATGAGAAAATGGATCACTACTGAGCTCCATAAAGTTGCCACATTTTAGTGTGTTGTAAAAGGAAAAAAAAAACACCACCACTGCAGTTTCAATCACGCTATATAGCTGAGTCAGAAATTAATCAATTCAGCTCTCCAGCACTCTCCAGGAATAGAGAACTCTGGAAGTGTTTTTAACCTGGTGGTAAAGAACCATTATTTGAAATTCCCTTAGCTTTTAAGTCTCTTGGATCCAACAATGTTGAGTTTTGCTTTTCAAAATTAAGACAATTTTGGCAATTACGAAATTGCAATTACAAAAAGGCCAAACAAACGTGAACTCAGCCATCTCTTCTGCTTTCACAAAATCAGTGCCATGATACATGTTTATTTTCAATTTTATTGTGGGAGTAATCAACTTTCAGCCGCCAATCAGGAGATACAGATAAACAAGACCTTCAACTTCCATGGATGAATTACATTAGTGTCCAATAAGCAGGAAAAAATAGATATCTGTTTTTCTGCTGCAACAAAGTCAACTACTGTCTGAGCCTCAACCCTGTGTTCTTATAAACATGTTCATGCTTTGTTAAAGAAGGAAGATCTTCAATCTGGTATTTGTTCAATTACTCAAATGATAGGTTCTCTCTACTTCCAGGTTTTTAAAGAATTTATATTTTCCTTGGGATGAGAGATTTGGATTGGTTTCCTATGATGCCCAATCCAGGGATGGCAAAACATGTCTGGGGCAGCACTTGGGGGTCATAGTATCCTATGATGTCCAATCCAGACATGGCAAGCATTTATGTCTGGGGAGGCACTAGGAGTTGCCCTGGGCAGAGAGGGACTGTAGCAGGGGTGGGTTCTACTTACCTTTACTACTGGTTCGCAACGGGGCCGCGCGTGCGCACTTGCTTCGCTCACGTTTGCACGTGCTCTTCTGCGCATGCACAGAAGCGTTCTGATGATGTTGGGGTTGGTGGGCGGAGCCTCCCACCAGTTTTACTACCTGTTCTATAGAACCGGTGCAAACTGGGGGGGCAACCCACCACTGGACTACAGGATGTAACATGCAAGGGGATGGTGCAAAATATTCAGATGTGAACCCCGTGTGTGATTTACTGTTTATTACCAGTTATTTTTGGGAGGCAGTTAGAGAGGCCAAAAACAGATGGTAAGTATAAGATAACCAGAGCTTAACCTAAAGCATGGGTGTCAAACTTGTGGTCTGCGAGCCAGATGCATCACATGCTGGCCATGCCTACCAGAGGTGGTATTCAGCCGGTTCGCAATAGTTCGGGCAAACTGATAGCAGCAATTGCAGGTGGCTCACCTGCCCACCTGCCCTGACTCTAAGTTGTGCTATTTAGGCACGTTTTCGAGGCTGGGCTCATGCATGGAAGGCGCATGAGTGAGCAAAGGGCATGCGCAAAAGGTTGGGCGCATGTGCAGACAGTGAATGCGCGGGGCGAACCAGTGGTAAAGGTAAGTGAAACCCACTCCTGATGCCTACCCCCGGTTTAGTGAAGGGGAAAAAAGTTGCGATACGTCACGTGACGACAACGTTATGCCGCGAGTTTGACACCCCTGACCTAAAGTATAGAAAATTATAGTCCCAGTATTTTCTTTTAGTTGAAAACATAACTGATTCTAGGATTGACATGGGCAGTACCTACTTTTGACAAATAAATAAATACAAAAAAAACACTATAGTTTCCTATTATTTTGAATATAGTCTAAAACAGGTACATCACAATTAAAAATTATGTTTAACTTCCTGCTTTTGTGTGGCTTTCAGTCTCCTGCTCAATCTTAAAATCTGAGAGGAACATTTTGCCAAGTGTAATCCCACTAAAGCTTGGCATGTCACACAAACCAGCTCATTTTTATGAAAACAATATAGATGATTGATATGCATTCAGTCTTTGGTGCCCTTGAAATATAGGCGTAAGAGGCATCCATACTGACAACCATATTTATAAAAGTCTTCAGTGCTTAAGAACTTCAGAATTGCTTGTTTGCAACTCCACCTCCTAAATCTCCTTACAGGATTAATCATCCCAGTCTTTGCCAAAATTATGTCATCCACCAAATTGGAAGAACAGACATATAGAGCAGAGGTGGGTTTCAGCAGGTTCTGAACAGTTCTGGAGAACCGGTAATGGAAATTTTGAGTAGTTCGGAGAACCGGTAATAAAAATTCTGACTGGCCCCATTTATTCTCTGCCTCCTCCAGCTGATCTGGAGGAAATGGGATTTTGCAGTAACCTTCCCCTGCCACGCCCACCAAGCCAGGCCCACCAAGCCATGCCCACAGAACCAGTAGTAAAAAATTTTGAAACGCACCACTGATATACAGGTAGTCCTCGACTTATAACAGTTTATTTAGTGACTGTTCAAAGTTACAACGGCACTGAAAAAAAGTGATTTATGACCATCTTCCACATTTATGACCGTTGTGGCATCCCCATGGTCACATGATTTACATTTGGATGCTTGACAACAAATTCACATTTATGACAGTTGTAGTGTCCCAGAGTCACGTGATCCCCTTTTGCGACCTTCTGACAAGCAAAGTCAATGGGCCAGCCTGACTCACTTAACAACCATCTTACCAATTTAAGAAGTGCAG
Organism: Pituophis catenifer annectens; assembly: GCF_029215685.1. Lineage (NCBI taxonomy): Eukaryota > Metazoa > Chordata > Lepidosauria > Squamata > Colubridae > Pituophis > Pituophis catenifer. The sequence goes on along the minus strand of NW_027256881.1, from coordinate 316,707,340 downwards.
TGATTCACTTAACAAATGTTAAGAGAAAAGTCATAAAATGGAGCAAACTAATTTAACCAGTTTCTCACTTAACAACATAAATTTGGGGCTCAATTGTGATCGTAAGTTGAGGACTACCTGTATTAGGATCATCTTTTTTAATATGGGAATCACTAATGTAAGTAGAAACCAAAATGTTTGCGTGAAAATCATGAGAACTGTAGTCTAACAGATTCAAATCAAGGAAGGCTGCCACACGGGTGAAATCCAGCAGGTTCTGGCAGAACCGGTAGCAGAAATTTTGAGTAGTTCAGAGAACTGGCAAATACCACCTCTGGCTGGCCCCAGAGAGGGGTGGGAATGGAGATTTTGTAATATCCTTCCCCCAGGAGTGGGGGGGGGGAATGGAGATTTTGCAGTAGCCTTCCCCTGCCATGTCCACAAAGCCATGCCCACCAAGCCACACCACGCCCACAGAACCAGTAGTAAAAAAATTTGGATTTTACCACTGCTTGTCACACTATAACTTTGCAATATAAAGTGAGGCCCAGGAAACATTTCAGTCTGGTAAAGGAGATTGTCAGGGTAAAGGAGATCCCTGACAGTAAAAATGTTCAAAATGACTGCCATAACTAAAAGCAAAAAGAGAAAGTCTTACTCTAAGAACTCGGTAATAGGAATCTCCCTTATATCAGATCACTCAAATGATTACTATAGTGATCTCTTAATCACTATAATTGATCAAGGGAGTATAGTGATTGATTAAGTGATTATAGTGTTCAAAATCACTATAATCACTATATTCTGAGCTTCCTGCATTAACTCAGAAAGTACAGACTGCTCCCAGGAGCTGTTGAGACAGTTCTATAGAAGAATTATTGAGTCTGTAATTTGTACTTCTATAACTTCCCTAGTGCCGCGTAACGGGGTGAGCTCCCGGTACTTGTCCCAGCTTTTGACAACTTAGCAGTTCGAAAGCACGTAAAAAATGCAAGTAGAAAAATAGGGACCACTTTGGTGGGAAGGTAACAGCACTCTGTGTGCCTTCGGCTTTGAGTCATGCCAGTCACATGACCACAGAAACAATGTAGTCAGTGCTGGCTCTTTGGCTTTGAAATGGAGATGAGCACAGCCCCCTAGAGTCAGGAATGACTAGCACATATGTGCAAAGGGAACCTTTACCTTTTTAACTTCTATAACCAAACAGGACAGGTACAGACTTCAACGGTTACTTAGAACTGCAGAAAAAACAGTTGCAACCAGCCTGCCTTCCATTGAGGATCTGTATACTGCACGGGTCAGAAAGAGCGCTGAGAAAATATCTACAGACCCTTCACATCCTAGACATAAACTGTTTCAACTCCTCTCCTCAACATGCTGCTATAGGGCATTGTATGCCAAAACAACTAAACATAGATTTCCCCTCATGCCATCACTCTGCTAAACACCTAATTCCCACAGCACTGTCTAATGCCTAAGGATATTTTACCCATGTAATAGGATAAACTATTACTATTATCCTTCTCATCTTTCCTATTACCGTCTCCTATTGGTATCTTTTGATTTATCATTTTGTTATTTGTATATACACTGAGAGCTTATGCACCAGAGACAAATTCCTTGTGTGTCCACTCACACTTGGCCAATAAGGAATATTCTAACTGGCAATGGTCTCCAGAAACTAAGGTAGATACTTTTTCTGTCTCTTCTCTGATGGTTTATCATCAAATGTTCAGGTTAAAATCGGTGACATTTTATACATAAATCAAGTTGTCTCCTCAAGCTTGACGATAGGTAAACAAAAAGAACTGTGACAGAAGTGAATCTGCCATCATGTTAATGTTTCATTTTCCCACTGCTTATGAGGAAGAAGATACGCCATCCTCCCCTCTCCTTCCCATACCCACTTCCTTCCGCTGCTTGCCTTCAAACAACTGCCTTAGAGACATCCTTCTGGGTTCCTTTGGTAACATGCCATTGGGACAATGAAATGGCTGCTCCAGGTGAGCTAGGAATCAGCAGGTGTGCCTTTGATCACAGACTCTTGCACAGGGCTGGGCTTCAAAAAATTTAACAAGGGGTTCTCTGCCCATAAGCTGGGTTGGTGTGGCCATGGTGGGTGTGGCCAGTTGGCCTCCTGCGCCATGGCGGGAGGCCAACCCGGGCCCTCCCCGGGCTCCGGAGGCTTTTCCTGAGCCTCCAGGAGGGTGAAAACGGTCTGCCAGGCTCCAGAGGCCGTCTGGTGACTGGAAATGGGCCTGTTTCTGGCCTTCCCGAACTTCCGGTAAGCCTGTTTTTCGCCCTCCCTGAGCCTCCTTGTATGCCCTGCACTTATCTGCATCCAAAATGGGTCGCATGGGGCCTCCTGGGAGGGGCGGGATGAGGGGCCAGCCAGGATTGGTATTTGGGGGTTCTCCAAACTGCAAAGAATCTTAGCTAGAGGTTCTCCCGAACCCCTGCGAATCCCCAGCAGCCCACCCCTGCTCTTGCAGTCCACCATCTACAGTATAATAGCTGCTTTTTAAAATTTGATTTAGAATTGAAGGACCTTTGGCCCAAATTTCCCCATAGGATTCTTCTCCCTAAATGTCAGCAGTTTAATACTTTAGTCAGCAAACTAAAGATTATGCTTTGTTTTGTATTGGATACCAAATATAGATTTTTCTGGAACTGATGCAATGTTTTGAAATGTTTTTAACATTTTATAATGGAAAGGTTAAAGTATTTTATATTTGTTGACTAGCAAGCTTATTAGATTTTGTTCTTGATCCCTGACAAAATCAAATCTGATGGTAACATTTGAAATTTGGGCATATGTTCATTCAGGGGCCATGAAAATGTTCGTACAAGCAAGGAAATAAATTAAACTGTAAGAGGGCAGGAAGAAATTTAATGCCAACAAGGATTTCTCAGAGAGAAGAAGCAAATTAATACATATATTGACTGTATTCATACAGCATAGAACATCATAGTTGTTTAACCATGATTTATTAAATAAATCACAATTGGCTGTATTCACACAATACTGTGTTTCCCCGAAAATAAGACCCTGTCTTATATTTTTTGAACCCCAAAATAAGTGCTTGGCCTTATTTTTGGGGAGGTCTTATTATTTTGGGGCACGTGGAGCAAGATGGGGCTCCTCTTGCCCTCTTACCTGATTTCCAGCTCTGCATCTAAATATTTTCAGGGAGGGCTTATTTTCGGGGGGGGAGGCTTATTTTAGCGCATGCGCTCAAAAGCCCGATTGGGCTTATTATCAGGGGATGTCTTATTTTTGGGGAAACAGGATACATTAAGTTATAAGGTATATAGTTTTTGCAACCACAGTGGCTCAATTCACAAAACATATTAAGCCACAGAAAACCAGACCATGTTATGGTTTGCTGTGTTTCAAATCAAGCCATTGGGATACACAAATGAATGAAATACTGTAATTGCTGAAAGAACTGAGCAGAAAGAGACCTTCCCTGTCAGATGTAAATGCCTTATTCTCTAATGTGTAAATAGTATATGAACGGGGTATCAGGGGTTAACTTATTCTTCACTTCTTAATGTATTCATAATTCACCACTCCCATATCTAGCTCCACCCATTGTATATATAAGGAGCTGTATGCACCCACTTCTTTGCTTCTATCTGTGAATATTCAGTGAATATAGAATGCCTAATGTAAATAAAAGAAGATATATTTAAACATTTAACTCTTGCTAAATTTATTGAGTCTGATCCTGAAAATATTGCAACAAGCTGGTAGCAGAGGATGGTTAATTGACTCAATAAATACTTAAAAATGTCTAAGAAAGATAGGCCCAACACCAGGGCATACAGCAAAGAAATGGAAACAGAACAAGAAATAATCAACGAATCCACAAACGCGATTTCGAGAGAATCCGAAGAATACACCACTGAAGACGAAGAAATAATAGATGAAAATGATGATCAGGAGGAAATCGAAATAGAGAATAACGAACTCAGGTCAGAGATATTAAAACTATTGAAGAGCCAGAAGAATGATGAAAGCCTCATCGCGAACCTCCAAGATATGCTGAAGAACAGCGGAGCAGCGAGAGAGAAGTACATCACTAATGAAAAATCAAAAGACCCAAAAATAGTGAGTGATATGACTGCAGAAAAAATTGTTGTGAAGAAGAAAAACGGTGATCCCGCGCGAAATTTTGAATGGCAGCCATCTTGGTTTCAACAGACCTCCAGGGTGAGCGAAGCAGAGCCAATCAGAAAACTCAATTCAAAATTTCTGGCGCGAAAAACATTATCAGACAACGAAAACGAAAAAGAAGATTCAAACACATCAGAAGAATCAGAATCAGAAAGTGAAGGTGATTCAACAAACAATCAAATAAAATCAGCAATGAAAACGCTTTTTGCTGCATTTGGGCCAAAACTAAGAATTACTAAAAAGCTAACGAAGAAGCGAACGAGCAAGCCAATGCCTCAAGACCTGCCCGCTCCCATCCTGACTATGAGAGCGCCGACGCCCGAACCCAGAGAGCCCTGCCGATACCGCCCCACGCCACAGACCGAAGCAAACATCAACGCACTCAAAAGAAGAGGAAGAGCAGCCGCCATCGTCAGGACTCCCAAGATCGAGCCAGAGACCGATTCGTCTGAGGAGGAGCAGAACGAGCGAGCCGCAACGAGGAGAACCTCTCACGACGACTCCAGGGAAGAAATGAACAACGCGCATGCGCAAGACTACGCAGACGGTCCGGGAAGACATGAATTGACGAGAAGACCATGCAGGCTCGTTGCAAGCATCCCCACGCCGTTTTGTAACTTTCTGCATTTACGAGACCACGGACTACCTCAGGTTGTAAGTAATGGACCTAATAATGTCGGAAATTTACCCAGTGACTTCCCAAAGCTAAGGATAGATGGCATTAATTTACAAGAATGGTATCAGCAGCTCTAGGTTGTCTTTATGAAGGAAAACTTACTGTTTTTTATCACTAGTCCCCCAAAAAGACCTTGGACTCTAAAAATAGACTGTTTACACCATAGAGCATTTTTCTTATTAATATCTAGTGTATCTCCTGCAATGTATCACAGCATTAAGCAAAATCTGACTGTTTCAGAAATTATTCAATGCATGTTCAATTTGTTTCACAGTGACAGTGTAGCTACCACCACAAGGATGTCTAAAGATTTCTTTTCATCTAGGATAAAACCAGGGGTCTCCATAAGTGAGCACTTAATATCTTTAAACAAAATAAGAGCTGAACTGCATTTAAGGGGGGAGGTGATTTCAGACCAAACAATGAAAAGTGTTATTATCAACTCACTTGATCCATCATGGGACAATTATATGTCACATTTAGACACAATCAATCTAGGATACTTATCCATAGAAAGTCTATTCAATAAATTAATAGCAGAAGACAATTCAAGAAGGGATCGTTCTAACAAACACATAGAACACAAACCATATAGGAAAGTAGCTTTCCAAGAAAAATATAATGAAACATTTAAATGTCATAACTGTGGATCCAGGGAACACAATAGAAGAGATTGCCCCAAAACTTCAAAAGAAAGACATAGGTCTGAATATAGAAACAAATACAATTATAGACAGTCTTCCATGGATAGACATAGATATAGAAGCCCACCAAATTACAAAGAGAATAGAGGGGGCAGAGATAATTCAAAGGATAGAAAATCTGGTTCACTGAATGGATTAAATAAACAAGACAACACTAACATACAGCAGAATGAGAACAATAATTGGCTTATTGATTCTGGAGCAACTAATCACACCACTAATAACAAAAATATATTGTCTTCATTTGTAGAAGATAAATTTGTAATAAAGGTAGCTAACCAAGAAAAGGTTCAAGTATTAGGTAGAGGGAATGTAACCTTGCCTGGTCTAGGAAAAATAGAGGGGGTATTGCTAATACCTGAAATACCTCATAACATACTAAGTGCCATAAAACTAAGTAGAGATTCTGATATTAACATTGTTTTTTCTAAAGGAAAGGTGACTTTGGAGAAAAATAAAATAGATATAGGCACTGTGATGATTAAAGGAGGCCTACCTTATCTGATAACAAAGGAAAAATGGTTGCATAACATTGATTCAAATATGGAAGATTGTATTGAAGTAGATGATGGAAACATTAGCAACAGTGACAATGATGAATGTAAAATATCTCATGATCACAAAGATGCACACAATGAAAAAAAACCAAAAATAGGTAAGCCAATTCATGATGAGTGTGCTCACATCTTACATAGGAAGTTAGGACATGCCAGTTTTCCTGTAGTACAAAAAATGACTGAACATGCAGAAGGTGTTAAAATAAAAAATTGTGAAAACTATTTGGAATGCTCAGTATGTAAATCCACAAAACTAAAAACTAGCCCCAGGCCAAGAAAATCTACTAGATCAACCAACAAAATTTTTGATTTAGTACACATGGACTTAGTTGGTCCACTAACTCCATCAATCACTTATAGAAAACGTTACTTCTTGACCATAGTAGACGATTATAGCCGCTATGGATTTGTTTATACATTAAAACACAAAGATGAAACCTTTCAAAAATTTAAAGAATTTTATAAACGCATAGAAACACAACACAATATCAAAATAAAACAAATCATGACAGATAGGGGATGTGAATTCATGTCTAAAGAATTCTCCCAATGGTTAAAGGACAGAGGAATGTTACATTACACATCTAGTCCATTTTCTGCGTTCCAGAACGGGATTGTAGAGAGAAAGAACTCAACATTACAAACCATGATTAGATGCACATTGGAAGATGCTGGCTTAAGCAAACAATTCTGGTCAGAAGCCCTACATTATTCCAATTACACACAGAATAGAACCTGGTCCAGCATTGTAAATAAGACACCATATGAAGTGATGTATAATAGGAAACCAAAATTGGCACACATGCACATATTCGGAGTCACTGCAGACGTACACATACCTAAGCAATTAAGAAGAAAGGGAGAGAACGTGTCCAGAAGACTCAGATTTATGGGATATGAGACAGGCACTAAAGGGTACAGATTCATTGATAATAATAACAAATTTATAGTCTCCAGAACAGCTGTGTTCCATGAACAGGCCAACTGGTCTAAAATACATCTTAATGAAATATTTCCAAGTAACAACAAAGATACAAAATCTCAAGAGAAAGGGACTATAGAAAAGCAAAATATCAACAAATATAAAAACAAAACCAAAACATGGATAAATAGCCAACACAAAATAAAGACAGACACACTAACAAAAAAGGAAGCAAGATATTTGCATGATAACAATAGTAAACCTGAAAAAACAATTAGAAACACCAGAAATCAGATGCCTAATAAATACAAGGATTATATAATGCATATGGATGGTGAGTCAACGACACCTAATACATATGAGGAAGTGTTAAAGCTCCCTCGTAAAGAAAAGGAAAAATGGGAATTAGCAATGAAAAAAGAGATGGAAAGCTTACAAGGATTAAATGTATTTACACCTGCAGTTGCACCAAAAGATAAAACAATTATTGGTACCAGGTGGATATATAAAATTAAGAACTTAGAGGGAGGCAATACCCTATACAAAGCTAGACTAGTTGCACAAGGTTATGCACAGAAATATCCGGAGGACTATACTGACACGTATTCCCCCACAGTAAGAACTGAGAGTGTCAAAACAGCTCTAGTGGTAGCATCAGCACTCAATCTCGATGTATTCCAATATGACATACAGACTGCGTATCTACACGCAAAACTAGATAAGGAAATATATGTAAGAGCACCTCACAGTCAATACACAAACAAGAATGAGACTTGGTTGTTAAACAAGAGTTTATACGGGTTAAAACAATCTGGTAAACGATGGTATGATTGTTTAGTAAAAGTACTTAAAACCATGGACTTTAATGCCACCACTGCTGATAACTGTTTCTTTGTCAAAAAGGGTGATGATTACATAGAATTTGTATTGATCTATGTGGATGACATTTTATACATAGGAAAACATAAAGAGAGAAGAGAAAATTTTGTGACTAAGCTAAGTGAACATTTCTCATTGAAATCTTTAGGCAAAGTAAACAAATATCTTGGTGTTCAAATTAATAAGACTAAAAGAGGATTCAAACTTACTCAGAGAGATAAGATCATAGAGCTCTTAAACAAATGCAATCTAATTGATGCCAAACCTTGTGATACTCCTATGCAGACTGATTTTCTAAGAAATGCTGATGAATCATCCCCTGAATTTAAAGATAACACATTCTATAGATCAGTCATAGGTTCACTTCTTTATATATCTAATTGGACAAGACCAGATATCGCTTTACCCCTCAATTTATTATCCAGACATGTCAGCAAGCCAACAATGTATCACTGGGAAGCTGTTAAAAGAATATTAAGATATCTGAAAAATACACTAGACTTTTGTTTAATGTTGGAACCTAACGATAATAAAGAACCAAAGCTTACATGTTACGCAGATGCGGACTGGGCTGGAGACACCTCTTGTAGAAAAAGCACATCTGGTTATATAGTCCTCTTAAATGACTGTCCAGTTTACTGGTACACTGGTAAACAAGAATTAGTGGCCACTTCAACGACAGAAGCAGAATATGTTTGTTTATCTAAAGCTGCAAATAACCTTGTATGGTTTAATGATTTGATTTCAGATGTTTGGAAAAAACCTGCTTTGCCTTTTGTTATGCATGAAGACAATAAGGCAGCTATTGAAATATCTAGATCTGACGCCATTGGACAAAGGTCCAGACACATAGATATAAAATTTAAACATGTGAGACAATTATCTCAGGATGGATTTATTAAAGCAGTGCATTGTGAAACTTCAGAACAATTAGCTGACATATTGACAAAACCTTTACCTTCTAAGCAGCATAAATACTTAACTTCTAAGTTGTATGTTTTGTACTGTCCTGAATCTGAATGTAATTGGTGTTGCATAACGAATCGGCATTTAGAGGGGGATTTGTCAGATGTAAATGCCTTATTCTCTAATGTGTAAATAGTATATGAACGGGGTATCAGGGGTTAACTTATTCTTCACTTCTTAATGTATTCATAATTCACCACTCCCATATCTAGCTCCACCCATTGTATATATAAGGAGCTGTATGCACCCACTTCTTTGCTTCTATCTGTGAATATTCAGTGAATATAGAATGCCTAATGTAAATAAAAGAAGATATATTTAAACATTTAACTCTTGCTAAATTTATTGAGTCTGATCCTGAAAATATTGCAACATTCCCATTTTCCCCCTTAACATTTCACCTACTGGGTTTCTCTTTTCACTTTGTCCCTCTAGTCTACAGCCCACCCAATTTAGTGGGGTCCTGTGATGCCCAGAAGAAACTTTCTTGGGACATCTTAAAGGTTGCTTCCTTCAAGAACCATTCACACAACTCTAAATGGAGTCATAAGGAATATAATGTAGGAGATGACCAGGCTGAGCCTGAGGGAGGGGTCAAACATATAATAAGCCACAAGTCCCTGCCTGCCTACAAGAGATCTAAGTCCAGCCCACCTTGAATGCCTCTCTTATCTCCCATTCATTTCACTTGACTGCTAGTTGGTCAGATTCTTGTAGAGAGCTTAAGCTTGCAATAAAACTTTATACTCGTTTGAACTGCCTGAATCTCCTGATTTTCCCAGTGCTTGACATATAAAGTGAGTTGATTTGATCAAGATTAAAATAGATATTTGGTTATTTGTGGTAATTCTTAATAAACTTGCTGACCAGGATGGAATGACCAGGATTTAGAATAGAATAGAATTCTTCATTGGCCAAGTGTGATTGGACACAAGGAATTTGTCTCCAGTGCATAAGCTCTATAAACATATGATAAATTATCTATAAAAATGTATCCATAAACAGATATAAAACATAAATATAATTATAATAATTTTATTTTATAATCTTATACATTTATGATTTATAAATGTAAGATTTATAATTTATGAATGTACTATTTATCATTTTAATAAATTGTAATAATTTTATAAATATAAAATAAAATATATAAAAATTTATATATAAACAGATTAAGGATCTGTTTACAGAGCCGCGGTGGTGCAGTGGTTAGAGTGTAGTACTGCAGGCTACTTCTGCTGCCTGCTGGCTGCCTGCAATTTGACAGTTCAAATCTCACCAGACTCAAGGTTGACTCAGCCTTCCATCCTTCTGAGGTGGGTAAAATGAGGACCCAAATTGTTGGGAGCAATATGCTGACTCTGTGAACCACTCAGAGTGGGCTGTAATGCACTGTAAAGCGGTATATAAGTGTAAGTGCTATGGCTATAAGAGAGGCGATATGAGATGAAAATATTATTTGTTGTATTTTAAGAGAAGGTGATAGGTTGTTGAGATTATTTATACTTGCGATGAGGGGAAGTATAATTTCTTTACATATTTCTTTTCTTATTTGTGATACTCTTATTTTTCTTTCGTTGTTGTTTTCCTTTCCATATTATTTCTTCTTTTTTTCTATGCTATTTCTTATTTTTATTCTTTTATATTTTGTAGTTTGTATTAGTTTTTATCTCTTTAACTGTAATGCTTAATAAAATAATTATATTAAAGGAATACTAAATGGAGTTATAGCTCCCTTGAATTAGATGTGGAAACCCACAATCAGAAGAGCAATCATTTTTGTGAAAAGACTCCCGGTCTCTCTTTTGTTGCCTAGTAATCCATAAGTCACCGTATCAAGAGATTCCTAGTAAAGTTTTATTTCATTACATCCAAAGATTCTTGCCTATTGATCCCTGGGTATACCTTTGGCAGTCTCGGGAAGAGTATTTTGTGGTAGCCAAGTCATAGCAGCAAATTGTCACATGGTCTTGCTATTCCAGCTGGTCTATAATTTCACCTCTTGCCTTGAAAAGACAAGATTTCAACTGCCACACAGTTAAGTGGATTTTGGGATTCAAACAACTTGGTTGTTGAGGTTGTTGATTCATAATTGTCCTGGGACAGTTTTGGGGTAAAACCGGGGTGAAATCCAGCAGATTCTGACAGGTTCTGGAGAACCGGTAGCAGAAATTTTGAGCAGTTCGGAGAACCAGTAGCGGAAATTTTGAGTAGTTCGGACAACCGGCAAATACCACCTCTGGCTGGTCCCAGAGTGGGGTGGGAATGGGGATTTTGCAGTATCCTTCCCCTGGACTGGGGTGGAAATGGAGATTTTGCAGTATCCTTCCCCTGCCACACCCACCAAGCCACACTATGCCCACCAAGCCACGCGCACAAAACTGGTAGTAAAAAAATTTGGATTTCACCACTGGGTAAAACTGCCTCCTTCTCCCCTGCTAGTATTGAAAGAATTAGTAAGTTCAATACAACACTGTATCTTGAATGTATTGTGTAAATCAGCTCAGTCTACATTTCTTTTACAGAATGACTTTTGAGAATCTCACTGTAGGGCACATGGAGCCATCACCTGGACAAACCGTGTGATTGCATTTATGTATTATTTTCCAGCTAGGTAGTCATGTTAACCTTTCACAGCAAATTCAGTGGGATAGGGCTACCAGAACTGAATAGTAACACTTAGAAGACCACTACCGGGTAGCAAAGAGTTAAGCTTTTATGGGTCTCTTGATTTTCTGGTAGTTATCTGGATCTCACAGCCCAAACCTGGTAGCCCCAAGAAGCTCTTTTCAAATGCACCTAAAGTTGGCACAGTCATGCACCAGCAATCTTTTGATTTTGTGCTACTGCCCGTAATGTTGCTTTCATCTGTTTCTCAAGCCCCACAAGAGGCAGCCTTAACAATGTGTTTTAGGACATAATACAGTGACTTAAAAAAACAAACAAACAAAGTCCTAGGTCTGAATCATATTCTGTTTTCTTCAGATATTTAGAAACTTAACGCTCTCTTCCGCATTTGGGTTGCTTTGCTTTCCTACTTGTTTTGTCTTGTATTGGTTTCGAGAGTCTTCCACAGAACTTGATCCGACACACCTTTAGAAATAGGTCACAGGTTGCCACCATTATTCTGAACTAGATTGCCACCATTATTCTGTATTTGTTTTGTAAGCCGTGTGGCAGAGTCGCTTGTACAAACCTCCCAAGTAGGGTGGGGTGTGTCCTCCAGAGCACCTTTGAAAGTGATTGATTTTTAATGTGGCAGAAGAAATAATGAGATGATTTAAGTAATTGAATATAAACCAAATCATGTTTCATTTTTTGGCTAGTTTCACCAGCTTTTTGGAAGGTGAATCCTGGTATGTCCCCCAAACTCCAAATGTGCATTTCACATTAAAAAAAGGTTATACACCAGAATTAAAGGTTTGGAAGGAAGTGCAGAACTGCAAAAAAAATCTCACTATCTTTATTATTAACTCTCTTGGGGGCCATAGTAATATGAGGACGGTTAGCTAGAGATACCATGGTCTCATACAGTGATGAAATCCAATTTTTTTTTACTACTGATTCTGTGGGCGTGGCTTGGTGGGCATGGTGTTGCTTGATGGGTGTGGCAGGGGAAGGATACTGCAAAATCCCCATTCCCACCCCACTCCAGGGGAAGGATATTGCAAAATCTCCATTCCCACCTGTGCGGGCACGATGCAAACCGGTAGTAAAGGTAAGTAGAACCCACCCGATTCAGGTGCCATTTGAAGGGAAGCTTAGCTTTATAGAAAAGACGGTTGCAATTACCTTTAGAATCAACTTATACTTGGACTATATTATTTCATGTTGCAGATTCATACTCATTGGATTGAGTAATCCTGCTGCTGGGAAGCTAAATTAGTAATTCTATAATAAGTGGCTTTATACACTGTGTTAATGTAGAGCATCGTTAACTATAATTTCTTGTAGAAAATACTGGGGCTTTGCTCAGATATGCTGTTAGTCATGATTTGCAGAATGATTCTAATTACCCTAAACAAAAATCACATAAACCAGATTATGGTTCAGTGCAGCAGTACCTGATTAATCGATACTTTGAACATAATAATTCAACAAAAATAAATGTTAAAAAATTAAAAGCTGTCATGACCATCACAACTGGGTATATTTCAACATCAAGAAATCTTGCACAAAATATTCTTATGGGAAGCTAAGATCTTAAGAGTGAGATCCTACAATTTAGAACATTTTGGTGAATTTTAATAACACATATATGGGGCAGGAATGTACATTATTTTAAAAGACTTTTGGTCCCTGGATTAATGCAACGAATCTGGCAATGGGGTATATTTAGAAACAGACACTTTCAGGCAAGCTTACAAACTTGAGAGACACAATCTGAACATTTGAGTTGCACATTTCAGCACTTATAACACAATAAAATAATAAAAAACAATGTTGTAAACTTGTTAAATGAAAGCAAGTTTATTGTGCCAAGTGTATGTGACCTAAGCAAATACACACATAAATATAAACACAAAGTTGGAGATGTTATGCCTTAGAACCATCAGGAGGTCCTACATAATCTTATTGTAGATTTTCATTGTAACAAAATGATGACAAATACTTCTTACTATTGTTGACTTGGGTTGGCGGGGAAAAACAATTCCATTAAAAAATGGAAAATTTGATGACTACAACAGCATGCAGAAGTAAGGAGGAGCCCAGTCTCCTTAATTTATCATTTTGTGACACCTTGAAACTCACTGCTTCTATGTACAGTGATACATGCTCTATTATGTAATTTCATATGACTGGAGGAAGGTAGTATCCAGTGTTCAGAAATTACTCTCATAATCATCTCCACAAATTGCAGCAGCCTCCCTCAACCTGATGTCCTCTAGATGTACTATACCAGTGGTTCTCAACTTTTTCTTCAACATGGACCCCTTTAAATACCTTTTGCGGCCACAGACCATGGCCACGGATTACCAAGACTTAAGATTTATATCATAAAATTTCTTCAAGCCTTTGCGGAACCCCTGTGATGACATCGCTGCCCCCCCCAGGGGTCGGTGGACCACAGGTTGAGAGCCACTGTAGTATACTATTACAGCGTATTATTATTGTTAGCATATGGCATTGTTACAGTAGCCAGGAAACCACAATGCTATTGCAGAGTAGTAGTTTGGCTGGCCAAGGTACCAGCCCTATTATAGGACACGTTTGTGTGCTTCCCAAGGCGCATCACAAGAGGGCGAGCTGGCTTCGCACCAGATAGAAAGATGAGGGGCTCTTCCTGCAGCATCACCCAAGGCCCCTCTCTCTTCCCATTGCTACCATGCAAATGGGTGCTACAAGCAGAAAGGTTCAGAACCATCAGGAATCTGACTCCTGCACAGAGCACAAGCTCATCTCCCCTCCAAAGTGGTACCTACCTATCTACTTGCATAGAATATGCTTTCAAACTCTTAAGTGGACAAAAGCTGAGGCAAGTGACAGGAGCTCACCCTGCAGCGCAATGCTTGGACTCGAACTCCCAGAGCTGAGACCATCTCCAAGCATCATTAAGCCACTGGGTCACCATGCTTCCTACTATTAAAGGTGTTGTAGTGCAATATTTCTGGAGCAATTTTTCTCCATCTTAGTAATTTTAAAAACTATGGATGAACTCTCAGAACTCCCCAGCAACATAGTTTAAAGATGCCAAGGCTGGAAGAAACCGCTATGAAGGCACCTGGCTTGGTTACATTCTTGAGTTCTGTTCAAATTCTGTGATAAACTAAAACATGGGTAAAGTTAACTTGTTTCAAATACCCATGCTTGCTTTTTTTAAACCTGGCATTTTCTGGACTTCAGGAGTTCATAATTCCCCATTATTCTAGCCCACATAGGCAAAAGCATTCATGGGGAGACCTTGAGAAGACTGTCCCAACAGATTTGGAGAGGAAATCAAAGTTAGCTTTGCAAAGCCCACTATAACACAGCATTAGTTTTATTTCAGCAGGATATATCTCAATCAATATCTTCTTTCCAAATTATAATGGCTAAATTCAGCTTATAAAGTAATTTCTACACTTTCAGTCTCATATAAGTGAATATACAAAAGGGAACAGATATTTACAAATCTGCAATTCTCTCAATAGTATTTATAAACTACGAAAAATTACTTTAGTAATTTTTTTTACGATAAAAGGGAATCACATTCCCAATATTAATGCTAAAATATTTCCATTAATGTTATACATAGGCAACAAGAAAAAGATAATCCCTAGCCCCAAACACATTTACTATCACCATCACAAAAAAGTGTAAATTGATTGCATTAATAATAACATTACTTTGGGAAGAAGTTTTCTTGAACAGAAGTGTCGCAGTGCGTGTAGTGAGAAAGAGGATGGGATAAACATGTAGATTAATTCGTGTGTTCATATGGACAGTAATTGCATACCTTTGCCACTAGGTGGCAGTCAACTACACGGATGGTATCAGAATAATTACTAATTTTCTTTAAAACAAATCTCTTGTCTAATCCTTGGAGTAACAAGTCTTGTGTAAAAACAGGAATGTGATATGTATCTGATAGTATCACAAAAATTGTTTGCTTCAACCTGGTGTAAAGTATAGCACAATCAAATTGAAGGATGTTGTTAACTCAAACACAGATCTTTGCAAAATCAGGCCTTGTTGGATCGTTATTTCCTAAGCTGACACATTATCTAAACGTGAGATTGGTGCCATAAAACTTTCAATATTTTCTGTGTTAAATTCAAAAGATGACTGTGTTAGCTTCAACTTGTTCCAGCTCTGTCTTAGATCATATCTCCTTTACCTTATGCGGAACAATTTTGTCCATCGGGAGTTGACTCCATGCCCCCAAAGTAGCAAAAAATTATTTTGGGATAAGAATTTTGTATAAGGCACAAGCTAAGGGTGCTTTCAAGTCTGGATATAACATATATTTGAGTATTAATTACTCCCTATCAAGTACCTCCAGACGAAAATTAACTGCACCCTATTACTATGGCTTCTTTCAATAGCTGACGCCACTGAATAGCATGCTTTTTATTTTTTCTGTCTTGCTGCACCACCTGCAAAGGAAAGGAAAAGTCCATTTTTAGTGCCACTTTGAGATTACATCATTCAAACAGCCATTTTGCATTGTCTATAGATTCTATTCAAACTGCAATTTGCTTAGCTTTAATACTATGCCTGCTTTGTGTCTCTCTAGACCATTCTCTGGGCTCATCAGCTAAGAATTATAATGGTCCCAAAATGTCCAAACTGAAAATAACAATGAAAAGTGAAGAGATTAAATTTTGAGCTTTGATTCCAAATGAATGTGCTATTGGCAGAGGTAGGAATGAAGAGTTTAAGAGTTTTCCATCTAGCCATTCTGAGCATCTCCTATGGCCTTGGAACAAAGTCCTGCATGTTCAGCAACATATCAGCCTTAATATTTAGCATTTTATAAGCACTTCCAGACAAATTTTCTTTAGGTTTCTTGATCCTTGTTCACCTAGATAAAATTTGATCGATTAAAGGAGTTGACTGAGGTTGGTTGATCAAGTAAAGGCCTGACTGTGGTTCACCTATTGATGCTCAGACACCAGAGTCACAACACTGAGGAAGGAAATGGACACACTAGAAGTTGCATACTCTATAATCAACCCTTTCAGTTGGCTAACTGGGTGCATGCAGAAAACTGATCATAGAAAATTCAGTTGCTAGATCATCCAGGATCTCCACATGTGTTTGGCGCTTCCAGTTGGAGATCCTCTATAACAGGGGTGTCAAACTCAATTTCATTGAGGGCCGCATCAGGGTTGTGTTTGACCTTGGGGGCTGGGGTGGGTGTGGCCAGGGTGGGCATGGCCAGCTCAACATCACTCGTGTTGGGGGTGCCTGTAGTGGCCCGAGCTTTCTGCCAATGAAAATGGGCTTCCAAGCTCCATTTTCGGTTGCGACAGCTTCCTGCAACCTTAGTCAGTGAAAACAGATTTTAATTGACAAGTTTTAAATTATGGGCCAAATTATAAATTATTTTAACTTTATTTTTAAACTGTGATGTTTTGTATAGATGTTTTTATCTTGGCTGTTCACCGCCCTGAGTCCGAAAGGAGAAGGGCGGTATAGAAATTTGAATAAATAAATAAATAAATAAAATAAATAAATAGGAAAGGCATCACGCTGGCAGAGACACCATGGGCTGTGGGCCATCCTTCGTTGTTTCCAGTTGGCCCCGCGGGCCAGATCTGGCCTGCAGGCCTTGAGTTTGACACCCCTGCTCTATAAAGTTAAAGAGGTGAAGATGTCCCTTGCAACATTGAATACTGTATAGTTGTAAATGCTTTTATTAGAAGGTATTTTTGGGGCGAGAGAAGTATTGAAAAGGAAAACATCTGAATAGATTGTGGTTGAATGGGGGAAAAGAGGGGCTTTGGTTGAAAATAATGGACAGTTGATGGAATCCTCACTGAAAAATGTTCCACATAATTTTCATTTCTGATAACACACTGTACGAACAAAAATAGATGAATTGGTAAAACAAGCATGTTGATTACATTGTAAAGCATTTGAAAGTCACATGTCATTTGATTGGTTTATGTTATGGCTGCTTGCAATCAGAAGACAAAGAAGAAAGTAATGCAGTTGCAGGAATGGCCAACTTCTTGTCTGAAAACAAATGGAAACTGATTCTGAGGAATAATTAAGAATTTTTTAGGGTACTAAGAACATGATCCAGATCTAATTGCTAGGATGTAACTTGCAAGGCTGACCTTTGCCTTCCATCCAAAGGGAGGGAGATCTGCAAAACCCTGCAGCCATTTCCTAAGGACCACTGGATTTTACAATAGTGCAGAATCATCAATGAATATTCTACAATATCAAAGCCATCTTCAACAGTGTTCAACAAAGATGATGGAACTGAAGGATTGTGTTAGGACTGGAATCTTTTTTCCAAAACCCTTGACCAGCCTTATTCTGATTCTGTAGTGAAGATGACCATACCTGAAATCGCATTTTTATAGAATTTCAGAGAATGGAAAATGAGGATCAGACAAAAGGAAGAACATTTGCTGTTGCCCAACATGTCTAACAACATTGAACAACTTAAACAAGAGACAATGCTTTCCTACAAGTAAATGATGTTTGGCTGACACAAAAGACCCAAAGCCTGGAGTCTTGCTGGATTCCAGAAGTACAGAAATTGAGCTCAGATAGCAAATCACCCAAAATAAAAAGCATTGTATTAAAAAAAGAAATAACATAGTGCATATAATTAGCTACAAGAAGCATAGCTTTATGTAGTGATGATCAACAACTTCATTAGGTGTGTAAGATCCCAACGCAACGGTTAGTCACATACAGCAGCATCCCTGACGGTTTACATACCTCACTGTATCTCACAAACTCTTTTTGTTTTTTTATCTCCAGTATCAACCATCGCTTTTAAATCAGTGTCAACCACTGCTTTCAAATAAAAGAGAAGACAACTAAATGTAGCCACAAGATATTAGCAAATACCACCGTAATAACACAGTCATGGGATAACAATCAGTGTGCAAGGACACAAGGGTCTCTCTCAGGGTCAGGGGTCCCCAACCCAGGTCCGTGAACTGGCACCAGTCCGCGGCATGCCAGAAACCAGGCCGTGCAAACAAGCGAAGCCCCATCCACGGAGAAACCTCTCTCCATGGAACTGGTCCCTGGTGCCCAAAAGGTTGGGGGTCGCTGCTCTAGATTAATGGCACTTTAGTCAATTAAGTGTTTGAATCAGCCACATGTGCATGTGAATAAAACAATAGCTTTGAAACAAAAAGCAAATTCATTATTTATCAAATGTATGTATGTGCACCAGGCACTATAGCAGAGAAGGCATTCCTCTTGGGGTCAAAGGAGTAGGGAACATTTTTATCAAAAGATCCATGTCATCTACACTTTTGTAAATATTTGCACTCCACCCCAAACATTCAGTTGACCGTTTAATAAATTAATCAGTCTATTTGTGAAATTGACCTTTCCAAATCTGGATCCTTCCAGATAATTTGGATTATGTCTGCCATCAGTCCTACCTATTGGGCATTGCTAGCTCAAGTTGTAGGTGAAAATATCTGGGAGGATACAGGTTAAGGAGGTCATCTTGATTTGGCCCTAATGTTCAAAGACCACAATGAAAATGCCTTACTTGAATGGCCTTTGCTGTGCCTCTTTTTCTTCTTGCGTTTTGATGAACTTCTTTGGCCATCTTTTCCAGCTTGGGCTTGTTCTGAAGGTACTGTTGCTGAATATGAAGAATCAGTTACCGGTTCTTCTGAGAAGGACTTATCCTGGGACGTGTCGAACAAGGAGTCTGAGGAACGGTCTTCATTGACTTTAGATGCTTCTGGCAGGGCCAAAGTTTCAAGGGCCATTTCTTGAGAGAGTGTGAGCTGTTTTGTGTTTTCAGATATTTTTTCTCCTGTGTCATCATTTCTATCAATACTGTTTACCTGGTCATTTGAATTTAAATGGTTCCATGAGCCATCAGGTTCAGTTCTCCTAGCTGGGTCCCCTGAGTCAACCTCATCGGCTTTAATATTCAAGCTGGTTGAATGTCCTGAGTTACCACTCGTAAACTCTACAAAAGAAATGGAATGAGACAACACTAAATCATGGTCATTGGCATTGTGAAAGGAACAGGAGTCAGTTTCCTCTTGCAAATTTGTTCCATTCGGGGCTTCTCTATTTTCCTCCAAAACAAAAGAATGTAATGAGGCCTTTTCGGGATCTGTCTGGGCTGGAGAAGAGATGCCATTCCCAACGGCATCAGGCGGCTTCTGTAAATTCAATGAGTCAGTAGCCATCTCAGATTTCTCATTTGTCGTAGCCCCTTCTGAAGGCTTTGCATTTTCTACTTGGTCCTGGAAATTATTTTGCGTCCTTGAATCATCTTCTTGCTTTGGGTCTTTCACATCCTGAACACTTTGGTCTGAAAAATAAGGATACCAATAAGAATGAAATCCAATACAAATAGTTGTAGTTTAGACTGAGAAAAGGTTGCCACTGAATCATCCCAACTTCCTCATCAAAAACAAAACAAAAGAACAGGGAGAAAATAGTGATAATGTGGGAATTACTATAATCTCAGTGTGAGGGATTATTTTTATTCTTCTCTTCTGAGCTGTGAGTTTTCCTGTTGTCCCTTTTCTTAGCAGTAAGAAAAATAATGTTGAAATAATGGAAGCTTCCCCCAACCCCATTGCAGTGTGCAGCAGTGAATAGAATTTATAGGAATTGTAGTTGGAGAGGGGAAGGTAACATTTCCCTTTTTAGTTTTGTCATGGTACCTTCTCTGCCTCTGGAGTAGATGATATTAAAAAAAGCCCCCCACCCCATAAAAAAGGCATATCAGTCACATATAAGACCTACACATGTAAGCAATTGTGTGTACTTAGAGCCCTAATACAAAAGGTGGTGTTTGGGGCCTGCAGTCTAGAAACTAGGAGACAGTGAGCTCTAGTCTGCCCTTAAGCATGAAAGCTGACTTTGGGCTAAGCGCCTGGAGACTGTGAGTTCTAGTTTTGCCTCAGGCATGAAAGCTAGCTGGGTGACTTTGGGCCTGTCACTCTTTCTCAGCCCAACTCACCACATAGGATTGTTGTGGGGAAAAATAGGAGGAGGAAAAAGAAATATTAAGCACCACCTTGACTTAGTTGTAAAAATAATTAAGATGGGATATAAATAAATAGATAGATAGATAGATAGATGGATGTATAAATAAATACATAAATTTAGATGGAGGCTGAGAACGTAGAATATTCTTTCATAAACAGACACCAGCATATTAGTACATATAAAACAATCATTTCAGGAGAAGTATTCAGTTATGTGTTGTTTTTTTAAAAAATGCATTTTTGCCAACACTTTGTGCATATAGATTGCTGTCATTTGAGCTCCCCTGTGTGATCTTGAACCTTAGTACAGTTTAAATTAAAAAAAAACCTTTACTTTTGAAAAGGGCTCAACAGCTGGACTGTAAGCTACCAAACACAAAGTTTAAATCATCACAGGATATAAATATACTGTGTTCGTTTTCCATCTTGTTTCACAATCCCATTGTGTGTGTCTGTGTGTCTGTGCATGCGTTGGTTTCTTTTATCAGCTGTGTGTGATGGTGGTGGGAGAGGAAAATTTAACAACTTCATGTTGTCATTCCATTAGGAAGGGAGATTTTGAGGAGGCCTATGATATGGCTCTATCTCAGTAGAGAAGTACCTGCCTGACCTCATCTGCGCTTCCAAGGGAGACAACTAGAGAATTCCTTGTCTGATTAGATTGGGAAGCAAAAAACAAAGAATCCTAAAAGATTAAACCACTTCCATCTTGTTACCAAGAAAACGGTTTAAATGTGCCCCTCAACTTGTCAGGAATCAAGCTTGATTTGGTGGCATTTCTGCTCTTAATGATATGGACCATACTAGACGTGACCACATGAGGGCGTTTTCCAACCAAATGTGACTTTCATTTCTATTTGAAAAGAATCAGGTGCAACCAGTAACAATAATATCTCCAAACAATGTTCTAACATTGAAAAAAAAATGAAAATGGAAAAACTATGCTAGCTAGAGTTTTACAGTTCTCAGTTCACACTATTCTCTTTTCCCATAAACATTTGAAGGGAAAAATAATTTCTGGATGCTGAGGTGATATTGCTTCATGCTGTTTCTCTCTGAGAATATTTTTGAAAAGAGCATTGAGACAAATAACAGAAAGAAGACAATGAATTCTATTCATTCTCATTCTAGATTGATTTACTATTTAATAAATTTATATAGCCACCCTTTTCATTGAAAATGACTCTGGACAGTGCAGAAACAATCAGATCAATATACAAAAATAAAAAAAAATGCAAAATATAAAAATCCATATTAATAAATATTATAAATATAAAAAATACCATAGAATAGTAAAATGTCATCCTCATCAATGGAGCCATTTGAGCCAATTGCCAGGAAGCACCAGACTTGATGACACAGGAATGTGTTCGGAATATGGAAATGAGTGGAGCTGCTTTAATTTCGGGGAGAAGAACGTTCCATATAAGGTTGGTGTGACAGCAGAGAATGCATATTTTCTGGGACCCACCAAATGAAGGTTCCTATCCTGCAACATGCCTTCTCTGCCAGATCTAATGGAGCAGGACAATGTAACTGGGAAGAGAGGTGGTTCCTCAGATAGCCCACGCAATAAAGTCTTAAGGTTAAAACCATCTCTGTTGTGGTCTGCCAGCAGCCTGCAGAGCTGGCAGCGGAGTTGGACAGTGAGGAGGCTGGGGAAGAACATGGGCCAGTCCTGGAGTCTGGGGAAGGCCCAGACGAGGGCTCTGCGTCAGAGGCAGAGATGGGACCAGGGCCATGCGTGGACTCTGGAGCCCACAGAGTCGGACAGCAGAGAGGCAGAGGGACAGGAGGAGCCTGTTCCTAGTGCATGCATGTGCAGAGCTACCAGAAGGCAGGAGCAGCTAAAGCAAAAGGAACGACTCAGGAGTAAGGCCAGGAGATGATTGGCTCCTCCCATAAGGCTTAAAAGAGAAACAAAGGCACTTGGGACCTTTTTGTAGGAAAGCAACGTTGCTAACTTTATTTCCAGTCGGCATCTCTTGTTTGTTTTTGAACTTCGTGGGCTTTGCCAAGTAAGGCCTTTGGCAGAGTGTCAAAGAAGATAAAGGTTGGTGATTATCCTGAAGGACTTCTTCCGAAGGACTTGTTTTGCAACTAATTGGGACTCAGCTGGGAATGAACATAATTCTCAGCTGTTACAATAAAATAGGTTTGTTTGGGATTAATTGTTTCTTGTAATGAGTCAGTAAGCCTAAATCACAACAATCCCCTTGACCTGGACCTGGAAGCAAACTGGCCATCAATGGAAACAATTGGAAACAAGATGGATTATTGTAGGTTAAGCAAGGGGGAAAAACTCATGAGATTTTCTGATTTTCTGTTCTTACCAATCACTTTTCCTCTCTGAGGTGTGGTTTTCATGGGAGTGTCTGTGCCATTTTTGTTCCTGGTTGTTTTTCGTAGCTGGAATCCCTTCCTTATGTCAGCCAGCAAAGCATCAATAACACACACCTCCTCTTGTTTGACAGCTCCTTTTTTAACTAGAGTTGGAATTTGGAGAAAAAAGTGAGTTGGTCAATCAGATTGAGACTGTGGCTAGACTGGAGGCCCTACATTTCACTGCATTTTATTTTGGGTTGCACATGCAAAACAACTTAACAAACAAATTGTGTTTTGGAACCTGGGGAAAAAAACAATCCAAATGTTCATCCTTTGATGAGCACTTATCCTTGCAATTTCTAGCACTGAACCACCAACTAATCACATTTATGCAAATAAATCTTATCCATCCAGGGTTCACTTTGTTTTTGACTAGTGCTTTATTTTCTGGCTGTGTGGAAGAATTACAAAAACAACCCAGATGTTAGCACTATCTCTGTCCATAAAGTGGAAGTCCTGATAACTGGGAGAGAGGGAGCAGAATTACACGTTTAAGTAGCTTTTAATAGCTCTCACCGAAACTTGAGTACAACAGAACAAGCAACTATAGTTCTGATTATTTTGAGAGTAATTACCTGGAAAGCTTAACTTTATTTCCTTACTAATTGTATTATGCTTCAGTGTAGCAAATTATTATATGAAGAGATTATTGTTCCCTTGCATCAAGGCTGTACTCTATTGTATTGATGCCATATAGTATATGCACAGGCACTAGATAGTATAGACAAGAATAGCATTAAAACAATAAACTGTTTTCAGTTCCTTTGTGTGTATGTCTGTCTCTCCGTGTGTATCTCTTTTGTGTATATGTTTCTGTCTGTGTCCATCCATCCATCCATCCATCTTATACAGACACCTAGTAAAAAGGTAAAGGTTCCCCCTCGCACATATGTGCTAGTTGATCCCGACTCTAGGGGGCGGTGTTCATCTCCGTTTCAAAGCCGAAGAGCCAGCACTGTCTGAAGAAGTCTCTGTGGTCATGTGGCCGGCATGACTAAATGCCGAAGGTGCACGGACCGCTGTTACCTTTCCACCAAAGGTGGTCCCTATTTTTCTACTTGCATTTTTTACGTGCTTTCGAACTGCTAGGTTGGCAGAAGCTGGGACAAGTAACGGGAGCTCACCCCGTTACGTGGCATTAGGGATTCGAACCGCTGAACTGCTGACCTTTCAATCGACAAGCTCGGCATCTTAGCCACTGAGCCACCGTGTCCCACAGACACATATCTATACATATATATTCTGGTTATTTTGCTGCCATTATAACTTGCCTGGTATTCAAGCTGATATGCATAGCATTTTTTTCTTCTTTTTTCCCTGCCTCCAAAATAGCTATTATGAAATTGAGAGATTGAACCTCACTTAAAGCGTCAAGATGGCTTTGAATTTAGGTCTTTCTAAAACACTCCAGTATTGTAACTACGACAACATACTGGCTGACATGTACCTTTCACTAAACTCACTGGGGCTTACTCTAGGCTAACCGATATCTGGCCTAAACCATATTGACAGCAGTACTTGAGATGAAATACTTCCTCCCACAGGTACTGCAATTCCATGCAGGTTCATTAGGAAGTAAATTCAGTTGAATTCAATGGGCTTGTTGCCAGATACAGTCTTGTGGAACCTAAGTAAAGAAAAACTTTTACATGACTCACTGGTTTTCCCATCTTCCCCTTTCGGCCTCTTAGCTTCTTCTTCTTCCAACTGTTTCTTCCTTTTCTCAGCTTTGGCTGCTTGTTCCTTTCGGTCCTTGTTTTCCTGTGTATGAGGAACATGGGATGTAAAAGGTACATCTAACTTTTGCCTGATTTTCACCTGTCATGTTACAATGCTCCACATTGGGCCTACTTAATTTTCACTGCAAAGAAATTGCTTATGAAAGTAGTTCTCGACTTATGATTTGGTGAGTAAGCGATGTGGTTATACAGCAAGATGTGATATGACTGTTTTATTTAGTGATGGCAATCCCAGCAGTCCCAGCTGCCATCATCAACCAACAATCCTGGGTTGTTAAGTGAGTATACACCCTGCTCTGAGCCTCAGTAAGGTAAAGCACTGTCTCCAATTTCCCCCACGTGTCCATCTCCCCCCATCTCTTGGCCACCCTGCCCCCTGCCTTGTGGGGAAGGAAACAGGCACAAACTGTGCAGCTTTTATGGTCCAGGAAGCCACAGCCATCTCATCCACTCCCAGCCACAGCGGCCCTCCCCATCTTGCACTCCAAGCCTCCTGCCACCCTGTGCTGAGCCACCTCAGCTTTTGACTTTGACTTTTGACTTTTATTAGATTTCTATACCGCCCTTCTCCCGAAGGACTCAGGGCAGTGTACAGTCATATTAAAACACATATAGTTTACAAAATTTAAAAAACCATTAAAATCGGATGAACAAAAATTTGGCCCGCAAGTTAAAACTAACATACACCCATTTAAAATTCATATTCATGTTAGGCCAGCCCGGCTTGTTGAAATAAAAGGGTCTTCAGAGCGCGGCGAAAGGTGCACAGGTCGGGGATCATACGTACATCTAGGGGCAGCTCATTCCAAAGGGCTGATGCCCCCACAGAGAAGGCTCTCCCCCTGGGTGTTGCCAGTCAACATTGTTTGGCCGACGGCATCCTGAGGAGCCCCTCTCTGTGGGAGTGAGTTGGCCGGTGGGAGGCTGTCAATGGCAGAAGGTGGTCTCGTAAATACCCCGGTCCTAAGCCATGATCTAAGCTGATCTTTGTTATCTTCTTGCTCCTGCTTCTGCTGAGGTGTCCCTAGCCTGGCTACTGGGCCAGTCAGGGCTTGCCTTTGGCTGCAGGAAAAAAAAGAAGTCAAGAGCAGCCCCTGAGCTGAGGTGTGCCAGAAAGACTTTCTGCACTGTACTCCAGAAACTTTTGCAAAAGGCCTTTTTGGTTTTGAGTCAGGGGTTGCTTTTGTTTCCTTTCCCCGCACAGCTGAAACCAAGCCCAACATGGCCCTGATATAGGCCAGGTATATCACATCAGCAATGGGAGGAAGAAGATGGTGAAAGTCACCTGGTGTAGCAGAACACAGGGTGGCAGGGGGCCAAATGAATGTAGATGGAAGGAAGATAGGCTGGTGGGGGAGTTGAAGTCCTTGATCATCGGTGTGGGCAGGCTGCCAAGCACTGGGCATTTGACCACCTGTCCAAAGAGGTGCTGCAATAACTTTGGGCACAAGTTGTAAGCCCTTCATTCAGCACCATTATAACTGCAAATGGTTGATGAATGAATGGTATAAGAAGAACTACCTCTAGTCCAAAGACGTTATGTCTTCTTTTAGCTTTGCTGCAAGAAATTCCCTTTACTGAGTCACTGGCTCAGGTCAGACTGCTATTTATATGTCCAGGATTGAATTATGTATTAAGGTCTCCCTTCTTGGATGCCCAGGTATAAAGAGTTTCTAATTCATTAAACCACAGTTGCTTCTCATTTCCATAGAAGGAAACTGTGGCTATACTGTGGCTAAGTCTGCCATGCAACAAATCACAATTAGATAACATTAAGACAAATTATATTCTATCTGTCTTTTGGAATCCTGAGATTCAGGGTGTCTAATTAAGGAATCAGAACTAAGAAAAATCAGTGCATAAAACGAAATATAAGTAAGGAGAAAGAAATAGTGCAACATAAAATAATTTATATATTTTTAATAGAGGTGAGACAGTAAAACTCATCAAGAGGGCACAAAAAGGGAACAATGAGATGAGAACCAAATTGTAGCTGAACTACCAAGAAAGACACACCACAGTGCTTAAACCATAGGTCTTCAAACTTGGCAGCTTTAAGACTTGTGGACTTCAACTCCCAGAATTCTCCAGCCAGAGAAATCTTTAAAATCTTGCAGGAAAATGCTTGGAAAAATACAGACTCAGTAAGAAGGAATGTGTATATTTTCATTAGGCAATTAGTTCCCCAAGAATCATTCTGAAACTAAAGTCCTGGTATTATTTTAATGTCAACTTTCCGATGATGCACAGAGATGGAAGTTCAGCTCAGTAAAAATAGAACAGCTTTAGACTCCAGGAATTCCTTCCATTTGTGTATTTTTATGTCCACCTCTGCACTGTGTGCATGTAGGAAGAAAAGCGGAACATGGGAAGAAAGGGAATGGAGGGGGGGGGGGAAAGGGGAGGTGGACCTAAATCTTCTCTTATACTGTGCACAGTAGCGCCAACTCCATTTAATCTTCTGTGGATTTTATGACTTCTTTTCCCTCGAACAAGGAAAATCATGAACGAGTGTTACAAGTGTTACATCTGCAACTTCCTGTGCTGTAAAGAACTGTTTTGGAATCAAATCCAAAATGCTGTGCACTTGCAGCCCTCTAGTTTGTTTCTGTGTTTGTGTGTATGTGTGGTCTAATAGTCTAAAATGATACTATCCATCTAAGGATTTCGCAATACTTTTGCTGTGCATCACAATGAGGTTTCACAACAGTTCTGATCTTATTTTTTAATGTCTCAAATGCAAACCTTTAGTGCTTTGATGTAGAGATCACGGAAGGTTTTCATGGTGTTAAATATCTCCTCCAAAGACAATTTGTTCGGATCTTCACAGAGATAGTTGGCAAGTTCTGTTCTCTTAGTTTCAACGAGTTCAAACTCATCCTCCAGCTTTCTGTTAGCAGTTAAGCTTTCCTGGAAGAGATTAAAATTGAAATTCTAAAAGGATCAGATAACTTCATAGAGGCCGTGGTGGCTCATGTGGCTAGGACACTGAAGACCATTGAGAGGTTGATAGCTTGGCAGCTCAAAACCCTTGGGTATGAGCCACGTGACAGAATGAGCTTCTGTCAATTTGTCCCAGTTCCTACCGACCTAGGAGTTCAAAAACACGCACATGCAAGTAGATAAATAGGTATCACTTTGGTGGGAAAAATAGCAAGGACATGAAAGGAGCACCGTTGTGCATCCCTTGGGCAATGGTGATGTCTCTGGATAATCCTTTCAACTTGGAAGTGCCTTGCTTCCGACACAAATGTAGTAGTAACTATCTACATGGAATCAGTGGAAGTATCATCTAAGGAGAGAATGAAGAGTTGTGTTATACCAACCTGAATGGCTGTTCCATATTGGGCCTTCACTTCTTCTGTTGACGATGATAGCTTCCGTTCAAGTTCCAGCAATTTCTTTATATTGGAGCTGGATTCAGAATGAATCACATCTAGATTGATTCTGAAAAGAAACAAGCCATACATCAGGGGTGAAATCCAGCAGGTTCTGATAGGTTCTGGAGAACCGGTAGCAGAAATTTTGAGCAGTTCGGAGAACCAGCAAATGCCACCTCTGGCTGGCCCCAGAGTGGGGTGGGAATGGAGATTTTGCAATATCCTTCCCCCAGGAGTGGGGAGGGAGTGGAGATTTTGCAATATCCTTCCCCAGGAGTGGGGAGGGAATGGAGATTTTGCAGTATCCTTCCCCTGCCATGCCCACCAAGCCATGCCCACTAAGCCACACCAGGCCCACAGAACTGGTAGTAAAAAAATTGGATTTCACTACTGCCATACATGCTGTTTCTGCATCTATTGATTCATAGGAACAAAGTGGGAATTCTGTGGATGTGATTGGATTATACAATCCTAATTGTGCAGAAAACAACTTCAAAGGTTTTAGGCTATTATTATGGAGGCTCAAACAATTACCTTGCTGTGAACAAGTTTTTGATGAGCAATATTATCATGCTTTAAAGTATGATTAATCAAATTATTTACCTATTAAGCATGGCCTGATTTATTTGCTAGGTTACTTTTTTCAACAATAATGTAAGAAAGACGTATGTCTACAAAAATAGTTTTTGCCCAATAATAAAATATATAGTGATCCCTACCCAGCTGCCTTTGAAACACATTCAAGATCTTTGGGAAGTTGAAGCAAATCGGTGTGATTTTTTTCCACTTCCTAAACCAAAAAAATAAAAAAGGGGAAATAGAGTATAGATATTAAGTAATAACTAATCAACAAAGTATGTAGAGAAATGAACAGTATTATATCTATCTGTAGAGATAGGAGTACTATTATCCCTAATGTCTTAAAACGAAATTTAGCTTTAAGAAACAACATCAAACAAAAGACAAGTAAAAATGCATGTAGATATTTATACGTATGTATGTATGTATTTGCACCACTGAACCGAAAATGTATTGAGTGTATCACTATTTGTAATAATAAAAATTCTAAAAAAAATAAAAAATAAAATAAAAAATAAAAAATAAAAAAGGGGAGAAAATATAAAAATTCCAATTATACACATGTATGATTTATGATAGCTGCAGTTTCTCTGTATGTCAATCTCTTATTCAGAGATTATTAGTTAGTACAATAATACTGCCTGTCTATTAGTCTTAGTTAAACAGATGATCTCTCTGCCTAATAATCCCTGAACATCCATGGATGACCTGGAGGCAGATTATTTTCTGCACTTGGGCGAAACTAAATGGAACTACTCCATTTAATAGTCTGCTTTGAATCCTCTGCATTTAGCTTAACTATTAACCATGGATGGATCTAGATCAATGAGTGGGAATTAAAAACAAGTTTCCAAAGGGTTGTTGCAAAAACTTCCAAGCATCTTGTGTGAACAGTAAAATGGGGATCACACTAAAATATACTGCAAGACAACCAATTGGGATTCCCTTCATCCAGACCAAAAGCATTGGGCCAGTTGTATATCAAGGACAGATTGTTCCAAGAAAGAGAGGCTGCCACTACATATGATGAACTGGACTGTATTATATACCAAAATACATTTGTTAAACTTTGTGAAAATTCAAGAATCAGTTTAAAAAGCAACCATAAAGATCTACCAGGAAGATAAAAGGGAAAAAGAATCATGTCTAGGCTGGATGGATTCTAAAACAAAGAACTGCCATAATTTAAGCCCTTCTTCTGTATCTAATATTTTGCAAGGACATCTTACATTCCCTTGGAATAATTTGAGCAGTATAATTAATGCCAGAAAATAAGATTAAAAAGTATAAATAACAATTGGACAAAAATTAATAAGACAGCAAAGCAAATCAATAAAGCTAAGATGAGCAAGAAACACACTAAAAAAAGTCAAGAAGGAATATTTTATGTAAGCAAAATATTGTGCATATTGGCCAACACCTATTAATTAAATACCATCTCCCTCAAATATTTTTGCAATAAAATTATTAGAGAAACAAACAAACAAAACAAAATAAAGGAAGACACCATCTTAAATAGATGGTTTCTGGCTAGTATACATTTCAGCTGCATCAGTTTCTTTCTATTAGTATTTTACTATTATTGTGATATTTATCAATGAAAAACAACAGAAACTACCTCTAATATATGGTGGAGCAGTGTAATGCGAGTCTGGTTTGCTTTAGTTTCTGTTAACTTGAGCAAAGTACCAATTTTAAAGCCATCGGCATCTCCTGTGTGACTTCCCTTTCAGAGAAAAAGAACAACAAGAAGAATGAACAATATTGTATTTGCTATTTTCATAATGCTGGTTTGAACAATATTTGCAAAACAGGCAAGAAGAACAACACTGTTTTACTTATTGCTTTTTTAAAAATGTGCATTTTCTCAAGATCACTTACATAGTTCAGGAAATTTCCAACGTTGAGGATCAATTGACAGAAAACGGGCAACCGCTGGCTTGAGAGGAGATCTAAGAGGAAAGAAAACCTGTTAAATAAGTGAACACAGATGGCCTGGTGAAAATACCAATATCAATTTAATAAGTGTTTCCAATTTTTAATTAACAAATAATAAATGTTGGAAGAACATTGAAGAATAATAATGCTGCAGGTCTAGATGGTGCACATGAAGAAATGTTTAAATATAAAAGCTTTTTTCTTATGGAGTGGATGTGTGATTTGTTTACTGTGTGTATATATAAAGACTACATCCATGCCTGATGAGAAAAAGATTGTGGCAACTGTTCTTCTCTGCAAATGTAAATGGAGCAAGAGTAAATGCAAAAACTACATACCTGCCACAATTTAAACCTCTAAATAGAAATTATCATTGGCTCCATTTATTGAGAAAGCTATTGTTTATTAGAGATCATGCGTATTACAGTATTGCAAAGCCAGAAACAGTGTGTGGCAAAATGAATACTAGTTTTGAAGGGGTATGTTTTACATTAATATGGAACTGAAGCGTGTTTGTTGAGGGTCATAACAGAGGTAGTAAGTGACTGAAATAAACATTGTGTGAGAACAAATGTTATAGTAGATTGTGCAACAAGCCAAGGCTTGGACTAGCTGTCATCTGAGACCCCTTCCAACTTGATGATCCTATAGCTGCACCTAAGTGGGGAAAAAAAGAGCAGACAGCAGAATATTTACTAAAGGTGGGAAATGAATGGAGAAATGTTATAATGTGCAAATGCTGAGAGAAAGCTAGTTCATACATTGTGGTCTATTTTCAGGAACGAATGCTTATCAAAATAATGTTTAAAAGGTTGCATATAAAAATACCTCTCTGTTGTAATGTATACTGTAAAAGTTCAATGTCAAAAATTATCTAAATGCAATGAGAATGGATTGTTTAAGAAATGTGTGTGGGGAAACAAGAAGAGATACAGTCAAGAATAAATGGATGCTGAATAAACATTGACTCATGCAGTATAGAAGTGATTGATCAGTATGAAAGAATAATTGAGGTGGTTTGGTCATAATGATAGAAGGACCGAAGATCAAATCACAACAAGAGCAACAATTTATTAAGCATCTATGCTGCTTGACACTCATTGACTTTGAATAAGTCAACACAACAATAAAGAAATTACAGTAACATCAATCAAAGATGAGAAGTTTGACAGACTAGATGGAATGAAGTGAGGGGATCTTACTATCCCTAGATAAAGGCCTGGGTGAAAAGCCAAGTCTTCACTGCTTTTCTGAACAACAGAAGACTAAGATCCATCTGGATCTTGCAGGAAGGATATGCAAAGCAAGAGTG
Organism: Pituophis catenifer annectens; assembly: GCF_029215685.1. Classification (NCBI taxonomy): domain Eukaryota; kingdom Metazoa; phylum Chordata; class Lepidosauria; order Squamata; family Colubridae; genus Pituophis; species Pituophis catenifer. The sequence goes on along the minus strand of NW_027256881.1, from coordinate 316,675,502 downwards.
AACACAATGAGAAGGTGTGGCAACTGGGCCATAATTCAATGAAATTGACAAAAATGTGTATGGTGGTGATAGAGTAAAGGATAAAAGGTTATGTAGAGATATAGTGATTGCTGTTGTGGAAATTAGGTTTAGCTGTTTCCTTTTCTGTCTCTTGTTTCATGTCTTACTCCTTCTCTTTCCTTTGCCTGCAGTTATTTACACCAAAGGGGAACGGTATGATGGATGTGAGAATGGAATGTGATAAAAGCACAGACATACCGAGGTTTTGCTCTCCACCTTGCATGCTTTAATTACTTCAAAGGTGAACGCTTGAACAGGATTTCTGCTGCTAGGCAGATGGGATTAGTACATTGCATACCAAACTGATAATGGCTTCGTTCCATTCTCAAAGACTGGCTAACTAATCTGGAGAGATTGAGAACGCAAATATTCTATGCAGGGGTGGACACGGATCTTCTGAGCAAACACAGATCTATGCATTTACGTAAGCACTGACCAAACTATTTAAATCTTGGTTCTCTGCAAAGGTACTAGACTTTGATTTCTCAGCAAATTGTGATTTTTAGAGTGGAAAGAAACTGGCCGTTTTTCAGACAACTCAGAACACCCAAACTGTACTTAGGCCTTAGACAATCACTAACCTTCACAGGCCCTCCTTATTGTTTCTGCTTTGGGCTGCAACATCTCCAGCAGAACAGCAGTCTCTTCGCACATCAGCATACATTCAATCCTCAATTGGTAGCTTGAATGGGGAAATCATACAAATACCACATTGCACACTGTGCACCCAAACAGAGCTAGAATTAACATTTTCCAAGCCAATCACTATGATGGAGGAAATCTGTTAAATGTATCTTACAAATATAAATGCTTGACTTCCCAATAGACAATACAGGAAAAGTGGGAATATTAAGCCCATTATTAATATATTGATATTGCTTAAACATTAATAGCACAGTGAAGATTGAGTAACAGATCCCAGTTCCCCCCATTTCACCCCCGCCCTCCCCACGTGTCCTTAGATTTTAATCTTTGGTTTTAATTTATTCATGTTTTAATGTAGATGTATTTTTATGACTGTAAGCCGCCCAGAGTTACCTTATGGTAAGATGGGAGGCAAATAAATTTTATAAATAAATAGTTAATGGTTAGGATTAGGTTGTAAGTACATGCCAGTTGCCAAGCACCCAAATTTTGATCACATAACTGTGGGGATGCTGTGATGGTCATAAGACACAAGTATCGTTGTAACTTTGAACAGTGTTAAACGAATGACTGTAAGTTAAGGATTACCTGTAGGAAGATGTAGCTGGCATAATTTATTTATGTAAAAATATTTTGTATTAATCTTATTCTAAACTGGCAACTGAATACATTCAACCATTATTTTTATTTTATCAAATTACCTTTTAATCTATTCATTTAGATATTAAAGTATACCTCTTTATACTAGTACTTCTGAAAGTGCAGATAACTGCGGTCTGAAAAAAATGCCCCTTCCTCCCATCTATAACTCTTCTGTGACTACTATAACGCTGGAATCATTTAAAAGAAATGATATTTCCTGCTTCAGAAATGTTTGAAATGTGTGTATTTAAATTAAGTAATTAAATGTATGTTTCTTTAACCAACTATTCTCATTAACATTCCTCTTACCTAGGAACTCCAAGGAGTAGAAGATAGAACTGATCTGCATTTGCTAATTTTTCCTTTTCTTCTTTGAAAGCTTTCAAATTTTCTATCTAGCAAGAAAAGAGAAATGTCATGTTCCAGTAACATCGCTGTTTCCACATATGCAAAGGCTTGTGGTACTGAGCATTATGATGGGTCAAGATGCTAATAAATCATTAATTTATTGACTACATTTTTATTTGGATGTAATATTAAATTCTGATTAATTTAAATCTGAGGAGACAGCTTCTGAACTTCTTTTCACAGCCACACTGATGAAGAGGCTACAAATATCCCCCTCTCTTTCTCTCAACACCCACCCACCCACCAATATATATTGATTATTGAATCATGATGTATAGCAAATGCAACACAAAGACAAATTGAAATAATAGCCTTTTTCTGTTGTTGTTTATCTTACTTCATGTTTTTCCGGTAGGAGTTTAAGAAGCTGCTTTAGCACTTCAACATCAAACTTTGTTCTGTCACCTTCCTGAATCATTTTAACCACCTCCTCATTTGTGCTGTGGATAAAAGAGGTTGTGGATTAGATGCAATCACTGTTATGTAATTATGGGGACAGCAAAGGCAGGGTTTTCTTCTCTTCTTCTCATAAGGAGCCCTGGTGGTGCACTAGTTAGAATACAGTATTGCAAACTACAATACTGTAATCCCACAGTAACTGTAATCCCACAGTCTGGAGTTTGATTCTAATGGGATCAAGGTTGACTCAGCCTTCCACCTTTCTGAGGTTGGTAAAATGAGCACCCAGATGTTTGGTGGCAATATGCTGAAATTGTAAATTGCCCAGAGAGTGCTGCAAAGCACTATGGGACATGTATAAGTCTAAGTGCTATTGCTATTGCTATCAAGTTAGAATGTTGTGTCCACCCAATGAAATTGATTAACAAGCATGTTCAAGTCAGATGGAAAAAAGATCTCTTCATTCTATGCCTACAGTTGACATTTGGAATTTATTACAACAAAATTCAGTATTGGTTGCTACCTAAATTAGGCTTAAAAAGGAATGGGTATACTTAAGAAAGATAAATCAATTAGCAATTATTAGTCATGGCAGGTATATTCTGAGTTTGGCTATCAATGAATGCGGATGCTAGGTAGGGTAAATGATGAATGAGGACACAGATCTTTAGATACCCAGATCTAATTTTAGGTTGCATCTATTATGTTATGACAGATAGCATCTATCCAAAGTGGAACCAATCCCAAGTTATAAGGCAAAAATATTTTAGACTTGAGACAAAGAAACCTCCTGACAGCAGGTCTCACAGTATAGAAAGAATTTTCTTCTTTGTCTCAATACAAAAAGAAGCTTCATTAAAGCAAGATGGTTACTTGGAGAAGCTTCATGTGTACATGAAGTTAGATTCTAAATGTATGACAAGCTCTGTTATAATTCTGGTATGTTTCAGTGCAGTTTAAGAGAATAGATATGTAGACCTATAATAATTACATAAAACAAGCACAGGATGGCAGTGTTAATTATTACAAATATTATTTCTAATGATGTTAGCATTATTTTATCAATATAAAAATACCACTTACCACTTAAATTGCTTCAAAAATATGTTCAAATTAAGACTCTTTTTGGAATCTAGAAATGTAATCTGTTTTGGAAAATTGAAACATTTTTGGTCAGTTTTATAAATTCGTTACAAAATATAAATTAAAACCACTTGCCAGTTATTCTCAGCCTTATTTTTATAGAAATTTGTAAAATAAGAAGACTTATGGCACTGTAAGTGGACTTTGCCAAATCTATACAATGCTATCATCAATTGCTTAACACATTGTAAGCCTCCCTGAGTCTCCGGAGAAGGGCGGCATATAAATTAAAGCCAAAAAATAAAAAAAAATAAAAATTGGCAAGTGTGAATAATGCCAATGTTTTCTTTTCATTCCTTTACTGTGGCATTAGTTTAACATTAAGATTAAAGTTCACTGGAGTTGGGTAGCCAATAAATTTAAATATGTAAATAATTAGGACTTCATAGGTGGATAAAAATGTCAAATCCAGCCTAAACATCTGGCTGACTGTGTGGCCAACCATAATAATAATTTTCTGAACTTCAGAGAATCATAGGGCTGGAAAGGATCACAGAGATCTTCTAGTCTAGAAATGTTAATGCCACTTTATAATGCCTTGGTATTACTGCATTCAGTTTTGGTCGCCACAATGTAAAAAAGATGTTGAGACTCTAGAAAGAGTGCAGAGAAGAGCAACAAAGATGATTAGAGGACTGGAGGCTAAAACATATGAAGAACGGTTGCAGGAACTGGGTATGTCTACTTTAATGACGAGAAGGACTAGGGGAGACATGATAGCAGTGTTCCAATATCTCAGGGGTTGCCATAAAGAAGAGGGAGTCAAACTATTCTCAAAGCACCTGAAGGTAGAACAAGAAGCAATGGGTGGAAACTAATCAAGGAGAGAAGCAACTCAGAACTAAGGAAAAATTTCCTGACAGTTAGAACAATTAATAAGTGGATCAACTTGCCTGCAGAAGTTGTGAATGCTCCAACACTGGAAATTTTTAAGAAGATGTTGGATAACCATTTGTCTGAAGTGGTGTAGGGTTTTCTGCCTGGGCAGGGGGTTGGACTAGAAGACCTCCAAGGTCCCTTCCAACTCTGTTATTCTATTCTATTCTAGTCTAACCTCCTGCCTAAGGCAGGAGTCCTTATACCATCCTGGACAAATGGTTGTCCAATCTTTTCTTGAAAACGTCTGGCATCTACAACTACAGGAGACAAACTGTTCCACTGATTAATCATTCTCATTGCCAGGAAATTCCTCCTTATTTCCAGGTTGAATCTCCTTGGATGAGCTTCCACCGATTGTTCTTGTCCTGCACGCAGGTGCTATGGAAAATAAATTGACACTCTCTCCCCTCTGACACTCTCTCCTTCAAATACTGCTGTCATGCCTTCTCTTCATTAGGCTAAACATAATTCCCATAGCTGTTCATCATCTCCAGATCCCTTATAATCTTTGTCTTCTTTGCACGCTCTCTAAGGCCTCAGCATTGGTTTTGTAACCTGGTGGTCAGAACCAGACACAATGTTCCCAGTGTGACCTCATTAGTGTAGTATAGAGTGGTACTATCACTTCCCATGATCTTGATGCTGTCTCACTGTTGATGCAACCTAGAACTTTTTGGCAATTGCAAGACACTGCTGACTCATACTTAAGTGATCATCCATCAGGATACCTAGATCCCTCTCTCAGTTACTAGTGTTAAGCCAGATACCTCCTATTCTGTACTATGCATTTGGTTTTTCCTGCTTAAATCCAGCCTTCCATCCTTCCAAGGTTGATAAAATGAGGACCCAGATTGTTGGGGGCAATATGCTGATTCTGTAAACCGCTTAGAGAGGGCTGTAAAGCACTGTGAAACGGTATATAAGTCGAAGTGCTATTGCTATTGCTAAATGCAGGACTGTACTTTTCTCACCACTGAACTGCATGTTGTTGGATAGGGCTCAATGCCAAAGTCTGTCAAGAGCTTTCTGAATTTTGAATCTATCTTTCAAAGTGTTGGCAATTCCCCCTAGATTGGTGTCAGCTGCAAATTTGAAAAATCCCCCCTTCTATCCTCATCTAGTCCATTTCTGAAGATGTTGAAGAGCACTGGGCCCAAAACTTGATATCTTGAGGTATCCCACTGCGTGTTTCCCTCCATGTAGATGTAGCTCCATAGAGGACTTCATGCTGAGTGCAGTTGGTCAGCCAGTTGCAAATTCATCTGGTGGTGGTACTGTCCATTCCACATGGTTTTGTCTTACCAAGAAGTAATCCAAGTATAGTGTATCCAAAGCATTTCCCTGATCCACTAATTGAGTCACTTTATCAAAGAAGGCAGTAAAGTTTGTTTGGCATGATCTGTTTTTTAACTAACCGATGCCGGCTTCCAGTAATTGCCTTGTTCATTTTTAGATGCTCTCAAATCTACTATTTGATTATCTTTTTCCAGGATTTTCCCAAGCTGATTGGTCTATAGTTTCCTGGATCAACCTTTTTACCCCTTTTGAAGATTGAAACCACATTAAATCTTTTCCAGTTCTCTGGCATTTCCCCCATGCTCCAGGAGCACTGAAAATTTTCATTCAGTGGTTCTGAGATCACATCTGCCAGCTCCTTTAGTACCCAGAGATGTAAACCATTTGGTCCTGGAGATCTGAACTCATCCAAAGCAGATAGGTGTTCCCTTATCAATTCCTTGTCTATTTTGACCCGCAATCCTGTTCTGTCTCCCACAGTGCTGCTTTTGATAGGTTGGGCTATTTTTCCCCTTTTTGTTATGTGGGGTGAATGAGGACGCAGCAAGCCAGAGTAGTTAGTGACAACAGCTCTTTATTATATGGTGAGACTCCAGCGACTGACCAGGGGAGCCAGCTCCCTTTATATACCTTGCAGCTGTGGTGGTCAGCCAATCAGCTGAGGGTCAGTTAATTCGAACTTCCCGCCAAACAAACCTATTTACATAACACTTTTGCATAAAAACAGATGCAAAGAAGGAATTAAGCAGTTCCGCTTTCTCCCTGCTGCCCATCACCTTCACTCTGAATTCTGTTAAGAATCCTGTTTTTGGAATATTAGTAATGATTTATCTGCATTTGCCCTAAATAATGAACTAATTAAAATTGCTGTATCGGAGCAATTTAGAGTGGCCACATCATTTTACAGGCTTGCATGTTCACAAATAAAAATAATAAAATAATAAAAAGAAAAAATGTACACAGTATAAGCTTTAATCAAAAGGAGTGAATTGTTGTCCCATACTTGGATAACATTTGAAATATTCCTGGCAAATCATTTTTAAAGCATGTGCAACCCTCAAACTAACATGGAAAAAAAAAACATGTTCCTTCTAACCTCAAAAACCTCCTTGCTGAGTCAGGCAACATGATGTTTTTCTGTAGCAAGCTCAACACCTGATATATGGGAACTCTTGGATGGTTCAAACCGTCATCCAAATGAATAGGGTTAGTTCAAGTAGATTATCAACATACCTCTTTTGGTTCTGTCCTCACTGGTGCAACTTCCTTTGATTTGGGCTTGGTTTGTGGAAAGCAAAACAACTGTTCTATTTTAGAGTAATCCGGCTCAATATATTCTTCACTCGTTCTTGTTGCTGATGCCCACATGGAGTGACTCTCTGAAAGATACAAGGCAGGATGGTGAGTTGCATCTCATAGCTTCACAGTCCACATCTATGCCTTTGAAAGGAGAGGACCAATTCAGTATTTGTAATGTGGGACAAATAAATAGTCTTGAATTTCTGAAGGAACAGCAGGATATACATATACGGGAAATCCTTGACTTATGACCATAACTGAGCCCAAATCTTCTGTTGTTAAGCAAGGCACTTGTTAAGTAAATTTTGCCCCATTTTACAACCTTTCTTGTCACAGTTGTTAACTTAGTAACACGGTTATTGAGTGAAACTGGTTTCCCCATTGACTTTGCTTGTCAGAAGGTCACAAAAGGTGATCTTCCGATCCTAGGATGCTGCAACTGTCAGAAATATGAGTCAGTCGCCAAGTGTCTTGAATTTTGATCATGAGACCAAGAGGAGGCTGCAACATTTCTAAGTGTGAAACATGGTTATGTTACTTTTTTCCAGTACTGCTGTAACTTCAAACAGTCATTAAACAAACTGTTGTAAGTCGAGGACTACCTACACACACACACACACACACACACACACACACACACACACACACACACTCACACGTAGGAGGAAAATGCATAGCAAAACATGTACAGAAACATATCCTATAATTAAAGTTGTTAATTATTTAGTTGACATAGATTTTCAATAGAAAAGTGGAAGAACAGTTGCTTAAGAAGAACAAGGACGAACCCCTCACTCTTGACCTTTCCCCATCTGCTGCCTTTAACTCCAATATCCTTAGTTTATAGGATGATTACTAGGGTTACAATAATAAAAATTCAATGCAATGATTGCATAGTTCTGGCGGAGCCCTATGTAGATTTCCGTCCCCCCCCCCACCACTTTGGGAGTGCCAGGAACTGAAATGTAACTTCCCTGAATGTTTGAGCAACACTGAGATTATGTGATCAGTGAGAAAGTCCATTCATTGCTAAAACACTGTGTACTCTTGATAATGTACTGAATGATAATGCCTTTCCAAAACCGGAAACATTCTTCCCTGCTTTTTTACTTGCAGATGACACCTATAGGGGTAATTTTTTTTAAAAATGGCAGTGCTTCCACTTAAAGAGAACCATTAATCAAAGATTGATAAGTTTATATCACGGACTGTACTGATACATTTTCTCTCTTTTGAAATTAATGTTAAATATGTCAGTTACAATATACATTAAAATATTAAAATTCTGCTTTCTCTCATCTCATTCAAAAAAAAGTGTGCACGAGAGGGAACATGAATGTAAAAGCTTGGCTTGCATTATTGGTACCAATAAGAAAAAGCTCCTTTTCCTGCTTCCATCACTTCAGATGCAGCACCTAGCAGAGGGACAGACTCAACTGTGAAGGAAAAGAATCTGCTGGAACAAATCAAGAACCTTTCTTCAAAAGCTTCACTGGAAGAGTCTGACTATGGATGTAGCAATAGCAATAGCACTTTTTATTATTATTATTATTTATTAGATTTCTATACCGCCCTACTCCCGAAGGACTCAGGGCGGTGCACAGCCAGACAATAAAAACACATACAATACAAAATTTAAAAAATAGAATAAAATCAAATTAAATAATTTTGGCCCCGACAAATTTAAAACCCCAAACTTTTAAAACCAATTTAAAATTGAATATATAAATACTAAAAGATATTTAAAATTTTAAAAATCTTTTATAAAAGAGGGGGAAAATTAGGCCAGGCCGGCCTGGTGAAATAGTAAGGTCTTTAAGGCGCGGCGGAAGGTGCGCAGATCCGGGATCCTCCGTATCTCTGGGGGGAGCTCGTTCCAGATAGTAGGTGCCCCCACAGAGAAGGCTCTCCCCCTGGGGGCCGCCAGTCGGCATTGTTTGGCTGACGGCACCCGGAGGAGCCCCTCTCTATGGGAGCGTACCGGCCGGTGGGAGGCTATTGGTGGTAGTAGGCGGTCCCGCAAGTACCCGGGTCCTAAGCCATGGAGCGCTTTAAAGGTGGTAACCAAAACCTTGAAGCGCACCCGGAAGACCACCGGGAGCCAGTGCAGCTCGCGCAGGAGAGGTGTTACATGGGAACGCCAAGTCGCTCCCATTACCACCCGCGCGGCCGCACTCTGCGCCAGTTGGAGCCTCCGGGTGCTCCTCAAGGGGAGCCCCATGTAGAGAGCATTGCAATAGTCCAGGCGGGAGGTGACAAGGGCATGAGTGACCGTGCGTAAAGAGTCCCGATCCAGAAAGGGACGCAACTGGCGAATCAGGCGAACCTGATGAAAAATCCTCCTGGTCACGGCCGTCAAGTGCTCTTCTAAAGACAGCCGTGAATCCAGGAGGACGCCCAAGTTGCGAGCCCTCTCCGTGGGGGCCAATGATTCGCCCCCAATAGTCAGTGATGGCGTCAACTGACTATATCGGGACGTCGGAAACCACAGCCACTCAGTCTTGGATGGGTTGAGCCTGAGCCTGTTCCTCCCCATCCAGATCCGTACGGCCTCCAGGCACCGGGACATCACTTCAAGGGCATCGTTGGGGTGATCCGGGGTGGAGATGTACAGCTGGGTGTCGTCAGCGTACTGATGGTACTCCACCCCGAAACCACGGATGATCTCGCCCAGCGGCTTCACATAAATGTTGAACAGGAGAGGCGAGAGGACCGACCCTTGCGGCACCCCACATATGAGGGGCCTCGGGGTCGACCTCTGTCCCCCTGTCAACACAGACTGCGACCGGTCAGAGAGAAAGGAGGAGAACCACCGCAACACAGTGCCTCCCACCCCCAACTCTTCCAACCGGTGCAGCATGATACCATGGTCGATGGTATCAAAAGCCGCTGAGAGATCTAACAGGACCAGGACAGAGGAGCACCCCCTGTCCCGAGCCCTCCAGAGATCATCAACCAACGCGACCAATGCCGTTTCCGTGCTGTACCCGGGCCTGAAGCCCGACTGGAACGGATCCAGATACGTCGTTTCATCCAGGTGCTGGGGGAGCTGTTGCGCGACCACACTCTCAACAACCTTCGCAACAAAGCGAAGATTGGAGACCGGACGATAATTTACCAACATTGCCGGGTCCAGGGAAGGCTTCTTGAGGAGAGGCCTCACCACCGCCTCTTTCAAGGCGGCGGGAAAGTCACCCTCACTCAGCGAAGCGTTTATAATCCCCTGGAGCCAGCCTCGTGTCACTTCCCGGGAAGCCAGTACTAACCAGGAAGGACACGGGTCCAATAAACAAGTGGTCGCGTTCAGTCTACCCAGAATCCTGTCCACGTCCTCAGGGGTCACAGGATCAAACTCATCCCAGATAACATTCTCAAGACCTGCCCCTGTCTCTCCCCCTGAGACTACCCAGTCGGAGTCCAAATCTTCCCGAATCTGAGTGATTTTGTCATACAGATACTGAACAAAATCCTCGGCTCTACCCTCCAAGGGGTCCTCCCGCGCTTCCTGGTGGAGCAGGGAGCGGGTCACCCTAAAGAGGGCGGCCGGGCGATTATCTGATGACGCAATAAGAGCAGCAAAATAACTACATTTCGCTGCTTTTATCGCCACTAAGTAATTCCTAATGTGGGATCTTACTAGTGTCCGGTCAGATTCAAGAAGACTGGCCCTCCAACTACTCTCTAGGCGTCTTTTCCGGCGCTTCAACTCCCTCAGCTCCTCGGTAAACCAAGGAGCCAATTGAGATCGGCGCCGGGTCAGAGGCCGCGAAGGCACGACCCGATCCAGAGCACCAGCAGCCGCCCTATCCCAGGCGGCCACCAGGTCTCCAGTCGAGGCGTGTGCCAGAACCTCAGGAAATGGCCCAAGCTCCGTCTGGAATCTGTCAGGTTCCATCAGGCGCCTGGGGCGGAACCATCTGACCGTCTCCGCCTCCCTGCGGCGGGGTGCAGCGGTTCGAAAGTCAAGACGAAGGAGAGAGTGATCTGACCATGACAAGGGTTCAGTAACTATATCCCCTATATCAAGATCCCTCAACCACTGTCCAGAGACAAAAGCCAGATCCAGCGTGTTTCCCCCTGTGTGGGTAGGGCCATGAATTAACTGGGTCAGGTCCATAGCTGTCATGGAAGCCATGAACTCCCGAGCCATCTCTGACGTCTCACCCACGGACGGCAGGTTGAAATCCCCCATGACCATAAGCTTAGGGGTATCAACCGCCACCGCGGCGATGACGTTGAGTAGCTCGGGCAGGGCTGTTGCCACGTGGCAGGGAGCCAGGTACGTGATCAGCAAACCCATCTGAACCCCATGACCCCATTTCACAAAAAGGGATTCACAGCCGGCCGTCTGAGGAACAGTGGCCTCCCTCGGTCTCAGACCTTCTTTAATGATAACCGCTACCCCCCCACCCCTCCCCTGTGACCTCGGCTGATGGAATGCTTGGAAACCCGGCGGGCACATTTCAATGAGGGGAACCCCCCCCTCCTGGCCCAACCAGGTCTCCGTAATACCTGCCAGGTCCGCACCCCCCTCCTGAACAAGATCACAGATGAGGGGGGCTTTATTTACTACGGACCTGGCATTGCACAGCATCAGCCGAAGGCCTGGGTCCTGAGGGTCTATGCAACCTGAGGAGCGAGTAGAGCCTTGGGGGCCGGAGCACGCCACCGCTCGTAGACAGCGAGTGCGCACTCCCCTAACACGATATGGCCCCCTGCTCCCCACTTAGACTTACATACTGCTTCACTGTGCTTTACAGCCCTCTCTAAGCAGTTTACAGAGTCAGCATATTGCCCCCAACAATCTGGGTCCCGATTTTACCCACCTCGGAAGGAAGGAAGGCTGAGTCAACCTTGAACCTGGTGAGATTCGATCTGCCAAACTGCTGGCAGTCGGTGATCAGCAGAAGTAGCTTGCACTACTGCACTCTAACTACTGTGCGACCGCAGCTCTTATGTAGCACTTAAAGACTTCAGAAGTTCTTACCTCTCACCACATTGGAGGGGAGCTTCTGCCAATTCAGCTTCTTCATCCTTAGTGTTGGCATCTTCCTTCTTTTAGGGGGTGGTGCGGCATAGCTAAGAGTGTTGGCCCATGCAGGGACAATTTCCTCAACATTGAATCCCAGAGGTGGAGGAGGTGGGATGCCTGGCAGTGGGGGAGGGGGTGGTAGCCCTTCCATCCCAGGCAGTGGGGGAGGAGGAGGTGGCATGCCTGGGAGTGGTGGGGGTGGAGGTGGCATTCCTGCAGCACCAGGAAGAGGGGGAGGGGGAGGAATCCCTACCATGCCAGGCAGTGGGGGTGGGGGAGGGATCCCTACCATGCCAGGAAGCGGGGGAGGGGGAGGGATCCCTACCATGCCAGGCAGCGGAGGAGGGGGAGGGATTTCTACCACACCTGGCAGTGGGGGAGGTGGTGGTGGCATGGCTGAATTTTGAAGTAGGGAATGGGCCCCTATCATAATGGGAAGAGGTGGAGGTGGAGGGATCCCTGTCAAACTGGGCAGTGGGGGAGGGAGAAGAATGCCGGTTATCCCAGGCAGAGGAGGAGGGGGTGGAATTGTTGCTACATCATTCAACGTGGGAACTGATGCTGGCATTTGTATCCCAGGTAGAGGAGATGGCTGTTGTGGCAACATGTCTGATGTTCCTGGGAGGGAAGGGGGAGGAGGAGAAGGTGGCACTGGAGCAGCTGAAGACAGATTCCATTCTGGTGAAGCTGAACTGACTGAAAAGCAGGAGGATGCCATCTTAGACACATCGTGTGGCTCTACATTAAGTGGAGTATTGGAAGAGCAAGTTCTTGGAGGAGAGCTCTGGGTGATGTTTGGGCATTGCCCCAAATCTTCATTGGTCTGAGTGCTTTCGTTCACCTTCTTAGCTGCTCTTCTGGAACCTAAATCTCTTTTCTTGCGGTGTTTCTTGACAGACAACAATCTGTCCATTACTTCTTCCACACTATTATCTTGTACTGCAAAACATTAAACAGAATAGAGCAAAACAAACTAAATCCTATTCTATTTTTTCATAGAAATGTCATTATGAACATTTTTAAGATGATATCTTTTGCAAATGAACCATGTTTTCAAACGAATTTAAACAGATGAAAATGAGGGAAAAATGATTTAAACTATACAAATAAACATATTAGTTTGGTTTAAATGTTATTGTGTGCTATTGTGTGGGCGAGACTCTTATAGTCTTCTTTCTCAAACTAAGCAACCATGTAACCAAGCAGATCTCCTTTAAGAGAGAATGTCAGTTGGAGAGCTATGCATAAAAAAACCACACACTCCATCTCCACCATTTTCCTCAAGTGCTCATGCTTGAACTGTATTGGTGTCTGAATCTTTTATCTTCTGTTTGACGTTTATATCGCTTTCTGCTTTTTCTCGACTTCATACTAGAATATAACATTGATTGGTAACCCTGTAACTATAATTGCCGTGACTGAAGACAAGTATATTACATATTATGTATTTCATATTATTATATTTTGATTAAGAGTAAAATTTCTATATTTAAATTTGAATGTTTATTTTGATTTCTTGAAAAAGCTTTTTATTAGGAGAGTTAACAGCAAGAAAAGCTTTCATAGACTTTTCCTTTACATTATTTGTAAAACCCTGGAAGATGCAGTGTTTTCTCTGCTGCTCATGATGATCCAACACTTGGAAAGCTACTCTGAAGAAGCCAAACCTAAGTAAAAAGGAGCCAAGAAGGCCTAGTTGGAAATGCCGAAGAGTTAAAAGCAGAGATGGACTGGAGCCAATGAAAATAAACTTTAGCTTTTCTGCATTTTTCCAGCCAGACTTCAAAATCCTGGAGCCAACTGGTCATCACAATCTTCAATCTGCATCTATTTATGTTCTTATTCTTTGTATATTCTTATTTCTCATGCTTACTATGCAATTTTAGAAGGTCATTTACAAAATTACTTGTACAATAGTGGCCAAAGTTGTGGAAACCTTTTGGGAAAAGTGTATTTTTGAGATTTGATGGCTAATAACATCACTTTATTTTAGGAGTTTCAAGATAATCATATTCCACTGCTGGAATGGCCTGGGAATAGCTCAGACCTTAACCCAATTAAAAATCTATGGAGCCGATAGGAGCTGACTAAAGAAACTTCAGAAGCGACCCAGCAATAAAACCCAGTTAATAGAAGCAATCATTCAATCAATCTTGGTTTCACATTATAACAGTTACAGAACTAAAAGACCTGGTTCACTCCATGGGAAGACGTTGTAAAGCCGTAATTCATGCTAAAGGTTACCCAACTAAGTATTAACTGACGTGATAATTTTTGCGTATCTCATTTTTTATGGTAATAATTTTTGTATATCTCGTTTTTTCTACATGTTTAACTTTTCTTCTTTATACTGTAACTGCTATTCTAATAGCAAATCTTTCATAAAAGTTATTGCATTACATTCTTGATTAAATTATTTTTCCATTGATATATAATTTTATGGTGCTACTCCAAAAAAAATAAAATAAATGGTGTTATTAGCTAGTTTTAGAAAATACAGTTTCCCCCAAAAGGTTTCCACAATTTTGGCCACTACTGTAAATATATGTAAACATGTTCCTTGCTTGTGTTTTGCCATTTGACCACATCAATGTATTTATAAAGAAGAGGCATTTACCTGAAGAGAGGCTTATATTAATGATTGAGTAGAGGGAAAGGTGATTTTGAGTCCATGCAGGGATTTATGAACCAGAGAAATCAAACACAAGCTCTGAATCTTACACTTTATGGTGACAATTAAGATTAATAAGTGAAATAGGCTCGATTGAGGTTTATTCTGTATTCAAGCATTTATTGTAATTATTACGTAGTTGTATACTCTGGGTGCAGTAATAACCCAAAAGCATAGGAGATCTAAAGATCGGTCTTTCTTAGCAGCAAATTACCTTTTGCATAAGGATTATTGACAGTGGGGCCATGGTGTGAGTTGAAGGAAGCCTATTAATAAAGGCCTCATGCCTTGCATGAGTGCATTCGCCATGAACTGGAAATCTTTCAAATCTAACTAAAGCAAGATCGTTGTGGTAAGATCATCTTCTCTAAGATAATGACCAGATGATATATCAGCCACTTGGGCTGTACCACCTGTGAACACAACTGTGGTCTGACTTGGAAATATCATAAGCTGCAAAGCAAATCCACTTTCCCGAACAACTAATGAAACCTCTATCTTGCATGGATTGAACCTCAATTTATTGGTTTTCTCTAAGCCAATCCAACATCGTTCCTAGTGATAACTCCCTTAATAAAGAGTGCTTTGTTCTGGGTGAAGAATCCTCTGGCAGCAGATTCCCTTTAGAAAGAAACAGGAAACAGGAAATTGGGTGGGAAATGTTTACTCATATTCTTTCTGAGCAACACAATCTCTCATCACAATTTTCTATTGCCACCTGTCCTGGAATGCCGAAGTACTGTTTCCTTTATTCTGTTGATCTAGGAAGATGATGTAAATGGAGCAGAAGTCTGTTACAAACCTGGTGGGTCACAATCTCAGAGCCAGATTTCTTAAAAACCAAACTTGAAATCTGTATTTTGGCTTGCTTTGCTTTTTTGGGGAACACATATTGCATCACGGTTCATAGTGCATTAAAACTTACTGTCATTAGCAAGCAAGATGGCTCTGCTTACTAAAATTTCTAAGGATTCCCAGAGCAATAGGCTGGAGCGATGAGAAGGTTCGAGATGCAAGAGGCTTTGGAGAATGGACAGCAATTGAACGGAGACTGGTGAGCTGCTCACCTGAAACAGAAAATGAAACTTTGAAGCTATTATCTCTTTGTATATTACAATACTGATATCTAGTATTACAATCTGTGCTACCAAAAATCCAGAGCTGCAAGAGTGCTCTGTGACCTCATGCTGGTCACCGGACCAGCATTTCTTTGGACAGTGCTGGCTCAATGGCCTTGAAATGGAGATGAGCACCAACCCTTAAAGCTGATAACAACTCCTGGAGTAAAATCTGTAGGGGCTCCTTTACCTTTCACTATCTCTATCTCTATCTCTATCTCTATCTCTATCTCTATCTCTATCTCTATCTCCATCTCCATCTCTACCTCCAACTATCTCACCTATATCTATCTGTCTGTCTATCTATAATACTTTTTAATGACATACTTTATATTATAATTTATTATAAAGAGCCACGGTGCCGCAGTGGTTAGAATTCAGTACTGCAGGCTACTTCTGCTGCCTGTAGGGTGCCTGCAATTTGGCAGTTTGAATCTCACCAGGCTCAAAGTTGACTCAGCCTTCCATCCTTCCAAGGTGGGTAAAATGAGGACCTAGATTGTTGGGGGCAATATGCTGATTCTGTAAACCGCTTAGAGAAGGCTGTAAAGCACTGTGTATATAAGTGCTTTTGCTATTGCTATTTATAAACTGTTTTTCTGTTGTGATTTATACACACAGTGTATATATACAGAAGTGAGTACATCCCCTCACATTTTGTAAATATTTAAGTATGGCCAGTATGAGAGAGTGAAAATGATGACACCAAATTTAACACACCTGCTCCCCCTTCACACCTGATCTTGTAACACTAACACATCACATGACACCAGGGAGGGAAAACGGCTACTTGGGTCCCATTTGGACATTATCACTTAGGGGTGTACTCACTTTTGTTGCCAGCAGTTTAGACATTAATGGCTGTGTGTTGTGTTATTTTGAGGGGTTATACAAACTGTATACTCACTACTTTACATTGTAGCAAAGTGTCATTTCTTCAGTGTTGTCACATGAAAAGATATACTTAAATATTTACAAAATGTGAAGGGGTGCACTCACTTCTGTGATATACTGTTTGTGTGTGTGTGTGATGTTCCTTTGTTTGTCTATTATTATTTTAAAATAATAATAAATGGATGCAATAGCTAATCAAGTTTCCCAATTGTAGGAAGAATCTCAGGATGTAAATTCAATGAATATGTATTTAAATGCAATGCACATGCTTGTACTAGAACAGATAACAATTATAAATAATATATAAAACCCATTTGGGGGGAAAATGCCACTTTGATTCTACAAACTAATGAAATGATGTGCTGCAGCTGTGCAGCGCATTTAAGCATCACGTTTATGCATCATGTTTAAGCAGCAAGTTTGCATGGAGAATCCAATAGATTATATTAAAGCAAGGCCAATCTTAATAGAACTTGCCTTACAATTTAGATGATTATTTCCCAAAAGAAAAACACCAAAGTTAGGTGATGAAGGGGTGGGATAAGAGCTGTTTAAAAAATTCAGGATGACTCTAGGATCATTCTCTTTCCTCCGGAACTCAAGACGCTCCCCATCATGCTAATTGGCCCTGGGTTATTCAGTCGATTTCTATAGCTGAAAGTAGATTTGGAACTGGGTGTCCCCAGAGCAAGTTTTAGAAGATAATTGTTTGCCATACTGTGCCTTTAACTGGTTGTGTGGCTGATTTAAGTTTTATTCCCTAACTTTTGATATGTAATATTTATATACGTAGTTTTAAATCAGTATTTAGGAATGCTGAATTCTATGGAATAACAAGGAGATACAGAAACAAAGAGGAATTTATATGTTGCATTAAAAAGAAAATATTACTCACTTTGTTGAACAGAGACGAGAATACATCTTGATGACTGTTCATGTCAATGCCATCACATATTCTCAGTAACTCTTCATCATCTTCAGTCTTAGCCTCCTCAAATGTCTCACACTGGATAAGCAAGTCCTCATCTTCTATGTCTCTATACAAAGCCCACAACAATAAATATTAGCAATTCATTAATCAAAATAACTTTTTTAAAATTTTAAAATCACATCAGTTAATAACCCTAAAGCAGAAGCTAATATTCCAACCTTGCATCTAAATATCTGATTGATAAAAAAAACCTCTAAATTGATGAGATTGCAGGCTAAAGAAATGTGGAAGTAAAAATATATCCTAAAACCAAATTTACTCACAAAAAAGTTTGCTTGTTATCATACTTATAGACATACAGTGTGTATGTATGTATGTAAGTATGTATGAATATGTATGTATGTATGTATGTATTTTTCACATTTCTCCCTCTAAGAAGAACTTTTTTGCAGGTAACACACAGTTTTAAAAGTAACACACATAGACACACCAAACAGATGTGGCAATCATCACAATGTAATCTAGATCAGCTAACCCGGACTGTCTAAACTTCAGTGGGAATAGAGATGACCACTGCAAAATAGCTTCAGATAGTTTCTGGAGAGACTGCTAAGACATGTCAAATTTTGAGCATAATGAATGCTTAGTTTTACAGATCCCAAGTTGATAGAAACAATTTGAAAAAGTTTATCTAGATTTTTTTAAGCTAATGAAGTGTAAAGGAAGGTGATGAAGATAAACGAAAGAGCAATTATTACTCGATCTGAGGGATAGAAATCTTGCTGAACCAAAACAGATGATCAATGAAACCTTATTTTCTAAAAGAAATACTATTGTGTTCAACTATATTTAAGCTCATGTCTGTTTCCTTCTACAGGAAGGAACTAGATACTAGGGATACAACAGTAGATTCAAAGAAGTGTTCTGATAAGGAAATGGCTCTCCCTTAATCATGTGATGTATATAGTACAAAATTGTGAAACAATTATCCTATTTCAAATATAATATAGTTACATATTCCAAAGCATAATGAATCACTCACCGCAATTTGCTTAGAATATCCAAGAACTGAAGACCTGAAAATAGAGAAGAGGAAAAACCCCTCATCAATATATGGTCTAATAAAAACAAACTACTTTAGCATCAGTAACACTAACAAATATGCCATACAGAAAATGACTACAGGTAGTCCTTGATTTATGACCTCAATTGAACCAAAATTTTCTGTTGTTAAGTGAGACATTTGTTTAGTGAATTTTGTTCCATTTTGACTTCTCTCGCCAGAGTTGTTTAGTGAATCACTACAGTTGTTAAATTAGTAACACAGCTGTTGAGGGAATCAGGTTTCCCCATTGACTTTTATTTATTTTATTTATTTATTTGTTTAAATTTCTATACCGCCCTTCTCCAATATAGGACTCAGGGCGGTGAACAGCCGAAGTAAAAACAAGACATACATACAAAACATACAAAATCTAAAAAACTGATTAAAATAATTAAATATCTTGGCCGTAATTAAAACTGTTCCAATTTAAAATCAATTTAAAATTTGACTCAAGCCAGCCCAGCTAGTTGAAATAAATGGGTTTTCAGGGCCTGACGAAAAATCCGGAGGTCTGTTATTGTACGTAACTCTGGGGGTAGGTTGTTCCAGAGGGTGGGCGCCACCACAGAGAAGGCTCTCCCCCTGGGGGTCGCCAGCCGACATTGTCTGGCGGACGGCACCCTGAGGAGGCCCACTCTGTGTGAGCGTACTGGCCGGTGGGAGGCTATTGGTGGCAGAAGGCGGTCTCGACTTTGCTTATTAGAAAGTTACAAAGGAGGATCATGTGACCCCAAGATATTGCAACCATCATAAATATGAGTCAGCTGTCCAGCATCCAAATTTTGATCATGTGACCATGGGGATGCTGTAATGGTCATAAGTGTGAAAAACGGTCATAAGTCACTTTTTTCAGTGCTGTTGTAACTTCAAATGGTCACTAAACGAACTATTGTACGTCAAATACTACCTGTAAATGGGCTACCAATTTAGGTAAGGAAATCTTTTGTGAAATAGATGTAAATTTGAAAATTGCTAAATGATGCACAACATGGAATTGCTAATTTAAAAAAAAAAATAGTTTAGCAAGAAGGATCTGACTTCTTGGAAACCAACTTTTTGTTTTGTTTTATTTTCTTCAGTTTAGATAAATTCAGAGTAGGTAAATCTGTCAGTCATAGTTCTTAGATGGTTCCACTAGAGTAGGGGTGTCAAACTGGTGGGCCGTGGGCCGGATGCATCATGTGCAGCTCCATGAATTTATTTATTTATTATTTATTTATTGGCTCGATTTATATGCCGCTTTTCTCTGGAGACTCAGGGCGGCTTACAATGCGTTAAGCAATAGCCTTCATACTTTTGAATATACCTGCTTAGTAGGGCTTTTTTTGGCCCCCCCTAAGTGGTGTTCTATTTTATACAAAGTCAGCTTATTGCCCCCACAATCCGGGTCCTCATTTTACCTACCTCAAAAGGATCGAAGGCTGAGTCAACCTTGAGCCTGGTGAGATTTGAACTTGCAGTAATTGCAGTCAGCTGGTGTTACTTAACAGCACTTTAGTCTGCTGCGCCACCAAGGCTCTTGGTGAAAAACATTGTGAAAAGTCATGTGATAGCAGTGGTGGAATTCAATTTTTTTTTACTACCGGTTCTGTGGGTGTAGCTTGGTGGGCGTGGCAGGGAAAGGATACTGCAAAATTCCCAATCCCTCTCCACTCCTGGGGGAAGGATATTGCAAAATCTCCATTCCCACCCCACCAGCCAGAGATGGTATTTGTTGGTTCTCTGAACTACTCAAAATTTCCGCTACCGGTTCTCCAGAACCTGTCAGAATCTGCTGAATAGCACCCGTGCGTGACAGCAACGTGACGCAGTGAGTTTGACACCTGTACACTAGTGGCTTTCTGATAGGCCAAGAGATTTTCTGACAAAGCTAATTTCATATGGAACATCTGAACTGAAAACCATTCTTACCAATGAACTCATTCCGGAGCTGCATCCTCCCTCTCAGTTCTTCTGTTCCCAATATAACTGCATTGATGGCACTCAAGAGCGTTATCATGTAGGGCACATTATCGGTGACCGAGAGCTCATTCATAATGACGCTGAACCGATACTGTTGGTTTTTCACAGTCTGTGGCAAAGGAGGCAAATAAAAGATGTGCTGGATTGAATGCTAGATTTCAAAACCAAGTTTGTTCGGCCTACTATCGTCACCTCGGTTTAGCCATGACCTTCAGAGTTTTAAGTAGAAAATTCAGAAATCTGGTTATGCCAGAAATCCAACTGATAAAAAGTTTCACAAGTTGAACTATGGTCCTTCTCTGAAATAAGAAGTCCCTCAATTCATGGGAAATGGCAAGATGAAAAAAAAAATGCTAAGGAACCATAGCTTCTTCATCCCTGTGATGGCAATGATTTTAGTATGTGAAAGTGGGCCGCTGAAATGGACTGACATTTCATAGTAGATTAAAACAGAAGATTTTTGACAGAATTCATTATCGACCAATGGAATTCCTTACTATATAATGCAGAGGTCTTCATACTTGGCAGCTTTAAGACTTGTGGACTTCAACTCCTAGTATTCTCCAGCCAGCTATGCTGGGTGGGAATTCTGGGAGTTGAAGTCCACAAATCTTAAAGTTGTCAAGTTTGAAGACCTCTGCTATAATGTGTTAATAGGAGCCATTGACCTTGGTATAGTCAACAGAGGTAGCAGAAAGGATAGACATGGGAAAATATACTTGAGTTCCTTATCAGAGGACAAGGGTTTGTGGGTATATATGTTCTAAACAGAACCTAAACCTGAGGTCAGCAATCTTTTTGAACCACTCGGCATATTGAGCATTTTAAGGAATCTCCCTCCTATCTCATTGTGTGTGTGTGTGTGTGTGTGTGTGTGTGTGTGTGTGTGTGTGTTTCTTTTAACGTAGATGGGTACAAAACTCTAGTCAATAGATAGGCACAATTTTTCTTTTCTAAGAATGTCTATGTGGTCCAGAGGCAGTCTGCTTTCATTTTAGGGGCAGGGAAGAATGATGTTGGAGAATGACATTTTGCTTTGCAGCATGACAGTTTTTAATTAATTAAATTTTAATAACCTCAAAGGAAATATAAAAGTAGTCTGGTGGGCGCCAAGGAAGATTCCTGTTGCCTTAAATACCAGATTACCTCATTCTGCTCTGCAAGTTCAGAAGAGACTTAATGCTTGTGACTTTCTGGATGAGGACCAATGAGATGGACCGATTGGTTTGATTCTGAAGAGCTACATTGATCGATGCAGATGATGGTAATGGTTATACATCTGATTTTCTACTTGCCTTGTAATGGTCTAAAGCATCCAAAGCCAGTACATGGCCATCAAATGAATAAATGCAGAGAGCAGCCAGGAGTTCAAACACTTGCTTTTTGACCATGATATTTGAAGTGTCCAGTGCTACAAAGACAAAAAAGGACAATTATATTTCAGAGTTATTCTATGTATTTTATAGATGATATAGCTCGAAAAAGATCTTTTCTATTCAACTCTAAATTCAGGGGACCCAATCTAGATTGAGGCTCTAATTTGTGGAGGAAAGGACCTTAATTCTTTGTTCCCTGTCCCAATACAAATACAACTCATTCTAATGGGCCGCCTTCTCCCTACGTAGGATTGCAGCTCTCCAGTTTACAAGCTAATTCAACACCCTACACTATACCAAAATCTTGTACTCCAATTTCCTACATATCTTTTTTTTTCTTCGCTATCTAAGATAATGTACAAGGTATTTTCTGTGAGACATCTCTTTATATACAACCCTTTGTAATGTACCTAACAATCGAGTTCTATTGTTCTGAAGAAGGCCGGGAGGAGTTCATTTCTTGTTATGAGTTATTTTCTGCATTTCTGAAATAGGTACTCATGCTATTTTCCCTTGGCGTGTTATTTGAAGAGTGGAAGGAGAGAAAGGCTGCAGACCACTGGAGAGATAATTCCACAATACAAGACAGGACAGGACATTCTTATACACCCTTCAGCCATTTCACATGTTCCCCACTGCTGAGCTGAAGAGCTATTATCTATCATAACTTGAGTCAGCAGAAAACTACACTGACATGACATCTCCTGCCCTGCTCCCACTTCTGCTGTCTTTGTTTCAAGTCACTGCACTCATCTGACTTCCCTGCAAGGGATGACAAAGCCTACAGATTTTTCAGTGTCATGATTGCTAGTTTATTCATTTACCCACACTAACTTCTGTGTTTCCTAGGGATTCCTGAAGAGCTCTAAAATCCAGCAATAATGAGCCCCCAACTATGAAATCATAAAAAAATCAAATCATAAATAATCCAAAGGAGGGAGGGAGAGGGAGGGAGAGGGAGGGAAGGAGAGGGAGAGAGAGAGAGAGAGAGAGAGAGAGAGAAAGAGAGACAGAGAGAGAGACAGAGAGAGAGAGATGGAGAGACAGAGAGACAGAGACAGAGACACAGAGAGAGAGAGAGAGAGAGAGACAGAGACAGAGACAGAGAGAGAACATGCACTCACCTTGAGAGAGTTTCCTGACATAACCTTCATTGCTCACGATATATTCAATGCCCTTCTGAGAGTTCATTACTGCCCGCACACAGTTGATGCATGTCAGCTGCAGGAGGGCATCCGAGATCCTAGAAACTCCTCTCCCCGACAGCCTGTCTAGGGCTTCTAACAGAAGATCCAGTCCACAGAGTTCCAAAAACTGGACCATCCAGCTGTCATCACTACTTTCCAGCCGTTTCTTGAGCCCTGAATAATTCACCACCGAAGGGATCTGCAAGAGACGAATGCAGAGCTCCGGCTCTGCGTTTTCCAGATTGGCTTCTGTTTGATCCGAATCCTGGGACCCCAGCCTTTCTTTCAAGACGCTCCATTTCTTGTGCGCATTCTCTTTCTTGCTAGACATTTTGGCAGGTTGCTCCTAAAAGAGGAAGAGGAAAAACAGACATCAAGATTTCATTGATGTTATTATATTTGTCTGTAAATGACTTCCCCACAAATTACTGTCCAAGTCGTCAGACAGATAACGCTTTTACTGCCTTACTTCAATCTTCCAGAGGGTCTAATTAAGCATATATCATCTCAGATCTTTTCTCGTCTTTTCCACAAATTGTGCTATCAACACAGCATCATAAGAACATAAGCAATCCCCTGATGCATCATCAGACCCTTGATGCATCAGACCCTAGTCCAACAGTATCTTCTCACAGTGGCACAAGGAAACTCACTAATGTCCCAGGAGATGGCCTTTAGAGACTGTTACATTGACATCAAGAGCCATTGAATCTGATGACTTCCATGAATTTATCTAATCCTTTTTTTTTTGAAGCTGGCAAGCAGTAACGAGCACCACATCTCATAGTAATGTGTTCCTGAGTTTAAGTACACATTAGGTAAAAAAAGCCCCTATTTTTATCTTTTATCTCTCTTGATTCTTCCAGAATTCAATCAAACCACATCCTTTTCTTATGTACAACTGCCCCCCTTTATCTTCAGCTTCATCCTCATAAGAACCCCATTTGTGCATTCTGAAGCCTCATTAGAAGTTTGTTGACCATTCTCAAACTATACTAATGATTGGACTATAATAGGTATACCCTAAAATTCTCAATGTACCAATTAGCAACTGCTTGCTTCTTTATCTCATAAATATCCAATTCTACAAACTTTCAAGAGCCTTTACACTGAAGTTCTGAACAAGCAGGAATTGGTTTAGAAGAGGCTTAAAGTCTCTTCCAACCCTTACATCACATGATGCTATGTTTCTATGATGCTGTAGAGCAAGGGTGTCGAACTCAAGGTCCACGGGCCAGATTCGGCCCGTGGGGTCAGCCTGGAAATATTAAAGGACTGGCTAGTGCTGCCTCTGCTGGCAAAAACGGTCCATGGGTGGGCCTCGCATGCCCCCTGCAGCCTGTTTTTGGCCGGCAGAGTGCTACAGTAGGCCGTGGAGGCCAAAAACGGGCTGTGGAAGGGCCGTGCATGACCCTCCTGTGCCCCATGTTGGCCGATGGGTGCTGCAGGAGGCTTCCGTTCCTGGGTGACCCGTGTAAAACTACAATACTGATCTCCCTCAAAGAAATCCAGTTTGACAGCCCTGCTGTAGAGGCAGGATGATGTTTTGATTAAAGCCTAGGGCCAGAGGTGGCATGCAGAGCCCTCTCTGTGGGCACACACACCGTCAGCAGATGTGCTTCTAGTTTCTGGTATGCGCATGCGCGCTGGCCAGCTGATCTTTGCATGCACCCGAGCACCAGAAACCCAAAGACCAGCTGGCTGGTGTGCATGTGCGTGCTGGAAACCCGAAGACCAAGTGGTCTTCGGGTTTCCGGCGCTCCAGTGTGTGTGCATTCTGGTTTGGGCACTCGGTGCCGAAAAGGTTTGCCATCACTGGCCTAGGGCCAATTCTCTTAAAATGGGTAGAAGAATACTTTCTTGGATCAAGGTCACCTCCTGAAAGCTACATAGTTTATGGTTCATATAATTTTCTTGGCAACAATATAGTCCTTCTTGGTCAAACCTCATCACTGAGATTTCTTGGTGGCCAATCATCATAATATTAATCAGCTCATTAATTAACTGGGCAGGCATATCTATTCTGAGAAAACCCAAGAGATTAATTAAAAGCCTGCACATGTACAATTGCTGGCCACATACAGAACATGAATATCCTTTGCTACCTATCAAGGTATCATCTCATCTCTTTTAAAAAGTAAACATTTACAATTCTATATATACATATCTAATGCAAATATTATAAATACATATATATTTATAGTACCCTTATAAAACTATTGTACTTTAATCTACTGTGTTTGTATAAATGAATCTCATGTTTCATTATACTTGTCTATACGAAGTCTACATCTACAGGCAATCCACTCCTAGGTGGCAAGTGCAGTCAGTTCTTCAATCCACTGAATGAAAAGAGCCACCCATTTAACTTTTCAGTGCCGAAGAATCAGTCTTTTGGCCATAATAACTGCACGGAAAAATCTAGTTGCCAAATTCCATGTACTTGGTATATAGTTCAAGAGAATATTATCCTGTGAAAATTTTAGCTTTTGGCACACAATCATATTTATATAAACCACTACCTCCTCCCAAAATATAGTAAGTATAGGACATTGTAAAAACATGTCTTTTAAAGAAACATTATCCTTATTATATCTTCATGAATTGTAACTTTACTGTTAAAATAATTCATCATACTATGTTCCTTTCTCCTTGTTGTACTTCTTTCCCTTAATTAAAAAGCAATTAAAATTAACTACAAATTATATCTCATCCCTAATTTTGTTCTAGTAATAAATCACAAAGATTTCAATAACAAAATTATTTCTGATTTGCTGCACATCTCGCTATGAGGCGACAATAAAAACTAGGATGCGTCTCTTCCTCGAAAGTTATATCAAGGTATGTTGTATAATATACTGAGACGATGTACAGATGGCCCTTGACTTATGACTGGTCACTTTAGTTAACATTACAATGGATCTCCCCAGAGCTACTTATGACCAGGTTTTGAAATTCTAACTGTGCTCCCCCTCACAGTCACATGACCACATTTTGGACTTCACAATTGGCTGTTTGCAGCGTCCCACAGTCACATAACCATGATTTATGGGTGGGGTTTTTTTTGCCAGAAACGTCTGGTAAACTTCTAATTTCTGGTAAAAAAAATGTCCATTGGGTACAATGAATTTGCTTAATGACCATCACATTCGCTTAGCAACCATTGCAAAAAAGCTAGTAATATCAGGAACAGTCACATGATGACCCACTTAACAACTGCCAGGTTCAATCATAGTCCTAAATCGAGGACTAACTGTAATGTAATTCTGGGGCATCCATGGTGTTTACACCCATGTAAACACTTTAATGTGTAGGAGAAAAGGGAAAAAAACTGCCTGTTATCTTGAAACAGAAAACCAAATTCACTTTTGACTTTAGAGAACCCTGTTAGTATTTTCCCTAAGCTTGTTAACTTTTCTCCAGCCCTTCCTACAGCTTTTCAGCTAAGTCGGATTTCTTTCCTGCCAGGGGAATAATTCACTTCTTCTTTAAAAGTTCTCAGAAAAAAATAGCTGAGTTTTCCATCCTATGCATACTTTCTACACCATAACTTTTGCTCATGCTTTCCCCAACAACATTTGCAGGATCTGGCCTAATTTTTCAAAAGTAACAACACTTCAGCTGAAACTTAGAACAAAGCTCTGTTTATGCTGTGAAGGCCTTTCCTACCAGAAAAATATATCACCAGAAAGGAATGTATGGTAGGTCGAATGAACTGTAGAAGAAAAAACTCCTGACCTATTGAAAGAGCTCACAGACATCTTAAATTAAAAAGTATCTGGGGGTGGAGAAATAAATATTCCAAATGTGGCCTCCTAATTCTTGATGTTAATACAGGGAGTGTTTTTCTTTACTTTAAATAGCTGCGGGGATATTTATTCCCAAGACAATTAAAAGAGGCTCCTCTCCAAAATGACACGGTACATTATACATAACAAAAAGAAGCGAAGACTTCTGAAGACAGCCTTGCCTTCTGGATAAGGATGTGGTTGGCTATTACTTTCTTCCCTGTTATTTTTTAAACTTTCCAATTAGGTCCGCAAATTAAATTTTCCTGATTGCCTCCCCATTGAATTGCTAACTAGGTTTGAGTTTGCTTAGCCCTTTGAGATCAACCAATGCTGGCTAGGTACTGTCATCTGCTGGAGCATATAGAAGAATAGCAGTTTGATCATGGAACATACTTCTCATGGAGATGCAAGTGGCGACGCCATTAAACAGTAAATTCAAAATAATTTCTTTTTCTCAGTATTTTAAACTACTATATTATGCTGACTGACATGACATTTGTGGAACTGCTATCTCCCCTTGTCTTTGCATGCCCCTCCAGCTCTAACATGTTTAGGGTCCCTTCCATTAAACAATACTACCTTGTTGTTGTTGTATCCAAGAGCCGTGTCTGTGGCAATGCAACAGCATCCCTGCAGAGATCTGGATGGCCCTGACCCAGTTAGTTTTTCCATAACGTAGTAAAGACCTTGTTGTTCCCCGAGGCGTTTGGACTGGGAGGTGAAGCAGGTTCTACAGGTTAATATTGTTTTCTTATGTGCTGGGATTGTTGTTGTGCTCGCAGACATTAAGGCTTGGATTGTTTCCTTTGTTGAAATTGTTTTTAACTCTATATACCTCCCAGAGTCATTGCTATATGATAGGTGGCCATATAACATGTGTAAACAGATAAATAACTTTGAGTTACTCTTTCATTGCTCTTTCAGAGGTTGTTGTGGGGGAAAATGGGAGGAGGAAATATTATTGACACCATCTTGAGCTCCTGAAGAAAAAGCAAGATATAAATCTAGCCATCAAATAAATAAAATGTCCTTATTTGCTATTTGCTATTGTTCTATTTCTTATTATTATATATTTGCACTACCGAATGTTTCCATTATTATTAATTATATACAGGATAGGAAGAGTACAGTCACTTTTGAACTTTGGTGTTGGAGAAAACTCCTAAGAATACTGTGGACAGTCCCCCCCCCCAAAACAAACAAACAAACAAAACCTAGATGGATCATCAAACAAATTAACCCAGAGTTTTCACTCAAGCACAAATAACCAGACTCAAATTATCCTACATTGGTTACAATATACAAAGCTTTCTGGGAAAGTTGGAATAAAAGAGAAGTGGAAAACGAGCAACAAAATGGATGATTCAGTTACAGTGACAGTGGTACACCATTGGAAGACATGAAAAGCCAGGTTAAGGACATTGTCAAGGAGAAACTCTAACCATATGGTCACTAGCAGAACACTGACTGTCACATAATCAATCAATCAATCAATCAATCAATCAATCAAATCAATCATATTATATTAAACGAAGAACAGACTAGCTACCACACATGATTTTCAAAATCCAGATAGCAGTAAAGAGATGTCACAACTCTTTGTGGTACAAATCTAGTAGTCTAGATTTTTATAACAGGGTAGGTAATCTCAAATTATGGGAGAAGATCAACCAGGAGGACATAACCATTTTAGAGGTAGTCACTATATATATATATTTTAAAAAAATCTGATTCAAGTTTGCAAGGTTTTATAGGGGTTCCATCAAAACTCACTCTAGACTTTGTTCCCTGCTTTGTCTGGGCAAGAAGACTATGGGTGTTCCTAGGCAAAGCAGGAGTGAATTTTGACAGAGTTTCTACTTTGCCTGGGCAAGTCTTGGTAGGCGGCTGCAGAACTGTGAAAAAATACACACACATATGCGCACGGATCAACATTTAATAATTAAATAGTATGTTTATTTATTGCCTAATCCTGACCCCAATGAAATAATGTTTTATACATTAAACACAAACTCATATATTATTTATGGAGTCACAGTACTGCAAAGCTGGACAAATCCTCCCCTGAAGGATTGTGTAAAACTATTAATAAATAATAATAGACAGACAAGAATCAGTGGGTAGAATTAATATCCTTAATCCTTCTCTGCCCATTGGTTTAGTATTACCAATTGAATTGAATCTGCTGAGTAAGGGATGGAAACGCCCCTTACAGCTGATTTTTCTGTGGCCTGATTGGTGCAAACACATATACCTTGATATCAACCCCTAGTCTGAGAGCTCAAATTGCTTGAAGTATAGCTAAAGGGCAAGCAAGTAATATTCAAGCAAAATTCATTTAAATTGCAACATATGCCCCAAAGTTACTCATTTGTAAAGCAGAATATAATCCTGAAGTCTTCTGTTGTAGAAATATTACATTTTTCCAGCCATCAATATTGCAAAAGAGTATTTTTGCTTTGGTCAGAATTGGTCCAGTTCTCTGGTAATTCAATCTAAAATATTGCTTTGTCTTCTTAGTACAGCAGTGATTGTCACATCCCTTGTAAGAAGCAATTTTGTGTAAGTAACCCAGTTAAGGAAGAGAACACTGGAGGAAAGTACAGTTGGTGGGTTGGGAAGAGAGTAATGTGAAGATTACCAATGTTTTTCCAACGTGGCTCTGAGCTCCTAGCTTTCCAAACAAATTGTTTCTAAGGCATGTTTAGAGATTTCTGATCATAAGATTACCATCTGGGAACCAATTCCCTTAAAGTAAGCCTCATTGAGATCCATGAGATTTACTTCTGAGTAGACAAGCCACATATTCTGTAGTGAATCAAATGTCGGCTTACAGCAACTGAAATTTCTCAGGACATTTCGTACTTCCCTAACCAATATTTCACACTAAACCACTGAATTGTTTCTTTTGGGGTTTCATAGGATATGAATCCAACTACTGTGGCATGTAAACTATGATTTATAGGAGACCATAATTGGCCTTTAATGGTGCATTATGGATTGTAATCCCAAAAGGAGGCAGGACAGGTGGGACAGAACTAATTCTAGTTTTATGTAATTGTGCTTTTATTCAGTGACTTGTTAAACAAGCTGTGCCTTAGGACAGTTTTTAATTCGGAATGTGTTTGCATTTGTAAAAATATAATTATTACTTATACGTCCTGAGCCTAGAGAGTATAGTAGATATGCTAATTGAGGATTAGTTCTGAAAACAGGTCAGCAAAGTTACTTCTCCTTTCTAGCCACTTCTGGAAAGGTTCAATGAACTATTTAAAAACATAACAGCTTTCTAAAAATACATTATAGGGAGTTGGAATTAACATAACTTTATTTTCCTTTATCTTTTTTAAATAAAATGTTACATATACTCTTTCTCAGTACCAATCTATTACTTGGGAACTGGCTGTTGTGCTGAGTCTTTGGTGACTTATGGCTGCCCTAATTCATACTTAGTATTTACAGTGACATAATGCAATTTGCTCAGGCAGATGTCAAAATAAAATGAAGGGAAGATTTGACATCTAAAGGATGTACATCTCAGTAGTTTTCTTATGTACACAACAGCAAGACTTACACAGTACATACATAATGGAAAGATTTGGCATTGCTCGCAATAGAAGAGTGGATGATGCAGAAGATGGAGCTTGTGGAAATGGCAAAACTGACTGATTTGATTAGAGAAAACACGCTGATTAATTGTAATGCTGATTGGAAACCCTTTTGGGACTTTTTGTGTGAAACAGAAAAAAAACCTTATGATATATGGCCTTGATTAGAAAAAATAGTAGATGATGGGGGAAAATGGAAGTTAAATTGTAACCATAAAGTAAGATGACAGTTTAAATTTATAGTTATAATTATTTTAAAGGAAAATGATATTTATTTTATTTTACTTTCTGCATTTTTGGCCTTATTCCCTTTTGCTTTCTTTATTCTTTTTCTTTCTCTCATCTTAATTATCAGTTCTTGTTAGTTTTCATCTTTCTTGTTTAAAAGGATTAATAAAGTTATCTTTAAACAATATAAAGCAGAGCATACCCGGAGTAGTATGAACTGCACACATGTTAATTAATTAATTAATTCTATTTGTTAACCACTCCAATGGTGTAACTTTTGATGATGTACACAGAAGTAAGAACAAAATAACACCACTACTGCTGTACAATAAGCTATACAAGATATGAAATCAATAGCAAAACATGGAGCTGAATATCTGATTAATATGAGAATGGGAAGTGCCGTTTAGGTATCCAGAGGAAGCATGTTCCTCCAGGGCTCTCCCCAGGGGGAGAGCCTTCTCTGTGGGGGCATCTACCATCTGGAACGAGATACGGAGGATCCCGGATCTGCACACCTTCCGCCGCGCTCTAAAGACCTTTTTAATTCACCAAGCAGGCCTGGCCTAACTTTCTCCCTCTTTTTAAACATTTTTAATATTTTTAATATTTTTTAGTATTTTTAATATTCAAAGTTTAAATTTGTTTTAAATTGATTTGGTTTTAAATTTGTCTGGGCCAAACTATTTAATTTGATTTTATCTCTGCTTTTTAAATTTTGTATGTATATATTTTATTGTTGGCTGTTCACTGCCCTGAGTCCTTCGGGAGTAGGGCGGTATATAAATTAAATAAAAGTAAAGTAAAAGTAAAGGGGCTGACATAAAGAAAGCTTCTGACCCAATATCCAGAAACCTCAAAGAGGAACAATTCTTAGCCATCCTTCTTGAGATGATTGGATGAGTGAAGTTGACTTTGACTCATCAAGGAACAACACTAAAATTACTAGGATGGAAGGAAGTCTCATGAGTATCCCTGTTTTCCACCCTGCTATTACTGCTCATCCTAATTTCTTTTTTGAACTTTACTCTCAACAAATGTAAGTTTTTATTATGTATTTTCTCATATAAATAAGGATGCCATATACCAGGGGTGTCAAACTTGCGGCATCATGGCGGCCTCACGTGACACATTGGGACTTTTTCCCCCTTTGCTAAACTGGGCAGGGGCGGAGCCAGCACATGACGCATCTAGCCCGCGGGCTGTGAGTTTGACACCCCTGCTATAAACACTTCTATTTTTATATACAAAGAGTGCTGAGGAGTGGAGGGCAGAAATCCTGGTATTCTGGAGGAAATCTGGGAATTCTGAATCATTCTGGAAATCTTTAAACTAAAATTTTATGCACATTTACCTAGTAAAGTTTCAAGACCAAATTCCTATTGAGCTATGAAATTCACTTGGTGTAGGTAAATTTTGATTGCTGCACTCTCTGATACAAACCAACCTTCACCAACTTGGGCATCCTTTACAAATTCACTCTCCAACTTTCAAGATTCCAAGCCAGCATGGGAATTATTGCAAATTCTGGGCCACAGATCTGGGTGGCAGTTAAACTGGAGAAAGCTAGCCTAGCCTACTCACATGATTTTGTAAGAGAAAACGGTGCAAAGAAAAAAAATACGTTGTATTGAATTCTTTGCTGAAAAGGCTGAATAAAACTAAAAAATACCCAGCAACCCTTTTTTTCGGGTTTTGTTTTGTTATGGAACAATTTTGGTAACAGCCCAGTTGTTAAGCTATTCTAGAGGCTGAAAGAAGGGGAAAAAAATAGACCACAGGGTTCCAAAATTGGAACAGTGAATAAGCTTTTTGTGAGCATAGTGTCCAAGAAAAAGAAACACTAAACTGTTCAGGGCCAACAGACTTTGAGATGAATGACTATTTCAGGCAGAATGGCTCTATCTTTCAAACTTCTGAGGGGGGTCAAAAAATTCCCAAGAAATTTTGAGGATTGCCCTTTTTCCTTATTTCTCAAGATCCTTTCTAGTTCCTCAATAAATTTTCCTTGGCAGAAAGAAGGAATTTCGGGTGGGGAGTGGAGGGGGAGACACCTTATTGGTGTCTTATAGCCTCTGAAGGCTGCAAAATACTTTATTGAGCAAACACATTTACACATTGTTTCCCTTTTGACACACCCAGAACTACCACAGTGCAATAAAATTATAT
This sequence comes from Pituophis catenifer annectens, assembly GCF_029215685.1. Taxonomy (NCBI): domain Eukaryota; kingdom Metazoa; phylum Chordata; class Lepidosauria; order Squamata; family Colubridae; genus Pituophis; species Pituophis catenifer. The sequence continues at coordinate 316,642,659 of NW_027256881.1, read as the reverse complement.
TTTCAAGCATTCCAATTTCCTGACTGATATAGGGTTTGAAAATAACTTTACAGGTCCAATTTCCTTAGAAAAACACACCTGACCATAAACAGCTTATTCTACATATGTGCATGCATGCATACTTATATTCTTTGATACTTTTGATTTCAGCTGTCTTTAAACAGTAAAATTGACTACAGGTTAAATAGCCCCTGGATCTCAGTATGCTTCTTTATGAGACCACTCTAGGCTGAACAGTGAGACTTCTTGATTCCTGCAGAAAATCAGAAGGTAGTGCCAGACAGCAGCCTTTGCTATTAAAGATTGCTTACATTCCTGTTTGGAGATATCTACAGTTATAACGGATAGTAAATAAGTCAGGGTTTGTTGCTGTTCTAAGATTAAGAATCAATAGCGAAGGGGAAAAAAGTTCTGATACATCATGTGACACCGACGTGACGACGTGAGTTTGACACCCCTGATCTAGGAGGAAGAGTTGTTGGGATTATTCCTCTGGGTGATGAGAAGGTTCTTTTAGTTTTGAATATTTTGATTCCTGGTTATGCACGGTTCTTTATAAATTATACATGATACACTTGAGACATAACTTGAGACATAAAAGAAAACTTTAGAAATAATGGAAAATTTAAGGTGCAAGATTTGGTTCCATTTTGTCTGTACCATCATTTCCTCACACTTCTTCCACTTCTAAAAACGTTTGATCCTCATCCACCAAAAAATTTCCATCCCTAGGATACCGAAATTAAGTACAGTAACCTTGAAAATTTTAAAAATCTTTTTGATTGATAAGATTCATTGATATTTATATCACCAGCTGAACAGCATGCTAATCCTATGTAGGGAAACTACATACAGGAAACTTCCCTATGTAGGGAATTCAGCTACCTAACTTTGCAGCAATCCACTTTGAAAGCTTGTAAGATATCTTAATAAAAAGAGACAAACAATATGAAGCTAACAGGAAAAGCTTAGGATCTATTCTTGATTTTAATGTGAGAACATTGTTCCTGGTCAAACATGCTACAACATTGCCCAGAATCCTCTTTCAACAGAGATTCCTCAGAAGGCTATTCATGTCAAAAATATTCTCTGAAGACAGAAAAAGATAAGGAAACTTAAGGTATTAGCAAACTTGCTTGTTCAACAGGTGTGACTGCTCATACGTAAACTAGTCAGAGGAACATTCTTTGGGGTGGGGGATGTATGAATCTAGGAGACATCAAAGCAAGGTAACACAGCTGAAAGAATGCCAAGATTTTTTTTTTTAAATAACATGGCAGGATTATGTTTAACTATTTGGGTTGTGTGCCACTTAATATGTGTAATATGGGGAGGGTGAAATGGCTTGTGATTCAGAAGAAACAAGACTATTTGTTGAGAACACGCAGAAGCGATTGTTAGCAACTGTTAAAGGACAATTTTTTTTTTTAATTTGATTTATATGCCGCCCTTCTCCGGAGACTCAGGGCGGCTTACAATGTGCTCAGCAATAGCCTTCATCCTTTTGTATATTTATACAAAGTCAGCTTATTGCCCCCACAAACTGGGTCCTCATTTCACCTACCTTAGAAAGGATGGAAGGCTGAGTCAACCTTGAGCCTTGGCGAGATTCGAACCCTGCAGTAATTGCAGGCAGCTGGTCTTAATAAGCTTAATAACAGGGTGCCTTAAACCCCTGTACTACCAAGGCTTTTATTAAACTGGGGACTCCATTTTCTTCTGACTCATCAAAAATAAAATGTTTCCAAGATGAAATTTGGTTAATTACGAAGAAGTGTGCTTACAAAAGTAGTATCTGGGTAGTCAAATTCAGTCTGTCATTGATCCGAATGTAAGCAATCAACAATTGATGAGTATTGAATGCTAAACAGTTTCAGATCATGTATTGCTAAAAAACAACAACCCCCAAACCAAACAAATAACAAGTATCGGTGCTTCCCTATAACTGTTTTACAAATACCTTTGTGCAAGTATTGTACATTTTTCTTAAAATAGCTTCAACTCCCTCAAATCTCTTTACAGTACAGTACTCCCTTTTTATATGGTACATTTTTTTCCTTTGAATCAAAAAAAGTTTCTTTTAAACAAGTCTGAAAATAAATGGCATTTTCTTGCTCATTTAATATGTACACATGGGATTAATATATAAAAGGAAGTCAGTTTCCTCTCTGACTTGAAATAAAGTTATTACGCTAAGAACTTCCTTCCCATCTATATCTAATGATCTCAATAGAAAATATTCTTTGGGAAAAAATTCCAGTGAAGGTCAAGTCTGCTCCATGGTAGCACAGTGGTTAGAATGCAGTATTTGCTGGCTAACTTTGCCCATTGCCACAAGTTCGATCCTGACTGGCTCAAGGTTGAAATGAGGACCCAGATTGTTGGGAACAATATGCTACCACTGTAAACAACTGCTCAAAGACTGCTGTAAAATACTGTGGAGTGGTATATAAATTTAAGCGATATTGCTATTGCTACACATTGCAAAGGCATAATAACATCCGTTTATTTCACCTTGCTCATTTTTATTGATTTATTAAATTTTTATATTACCCATCTCCCCTATAAAGTGACTCTCTGAGTCATATAAGACTTAAAAATTCTACCAGTACAGACCATGGCAGACCATGGCAGTACATAACCAATCATGGCTAATTATAGAGGGCTAATTATAGAGGGTTAGTATTTGGATAGGGATGCGGTGGCTCAGTGGCTAAGATGCTGAGCTTGTCGATTGAAAGGTTGGCAGTTCAGTGGTTCGAATCCCTAGTGCCGTGTAATGGGGTGAGATTCCGTTACTTATCCCAGCTTCTGCAAACCTAGCAGTTCGAAAGCACATAAAAAATGCAAGTAGAAAAATAGGAACCACCTTTGGTGGGAAGGTAACAGCGTTCCATGCGCCCTTGGTGTTTACCCATGCTGGCTACATGACCATGGAGACGTCTTCAGACAGTGCTGGTTCTTCGGCTTTGAAACAGAGATGAGCACCGCCCCCTAGAGTCAGGAACGACTAGTACATATGCGTGAGGGGAACCTTTACCTTTACTGTTAGTATTTGGATGGGGAACTGACTAGGAATTTCAGACCTTTGTGTTTCTCAATCTCCACAACTTTAAGATGTGTTGACTTCATACATGCTGGCTGGGAAATTCTGGGACTTGAAGTTCACACATCTTAACGTTGCAGAGATGGACAAATGCTGGGCTACACTAAGAAGTAAATCAGCAACATGGAAGATGGAAAGAGCAAATCACTTCCACTATGCTACCAATTAAACAGCAAGGAACCAGTCACCAGGATTTCCTAATTTCTACAATGTATCACCACTACCACCACCAATGCTTGCGTATTACTTTTTCTAGTGCTACAACATGGTCATACAAGACCTGAAAGATACACCATTAGTATCTAATACACTAATAGCCTATTTATTTTCCAGTGTTTTCCTTATGCTGTCAAAATAACATATACAGTGTTTGTTTGTTTTTTGGTTTTTTTGGTTTTTATTGAATTTGTATACCACCTTACTCCCGAAGGACTCAGGGCGGTGAACAGCCATAAAATAAAACAATATAAATACAAAATTTAAAATAGAATAAAACAAATTAAATAATTTGGCTGAACAAATTTAAAACTCCAATACTTTAAAACCAAATTTAAAATTTCCATTTAAAAAGGGGAAGACTTAGGTCAGGCCAGCCTGATGAAATAAGAAAGTCTTGAGCACGCGACGGAAGGTACGCAGATCCGGGATCCTCCATATCTCCGGGGGGAGCTCATTCCAGATAGTAGGTGCCCCCACAGAGAAGGCTCTTCCCCTGGGGGCCGCCAGTCGACATTATTTGGCCGACGGCACCTGGAGGCGTCCCTCTCTATGGGAGCGTACTGGTCGGTGGGAGGCTATTGGTGGTAGCAGGCGGTCCCGTAAATAGCCAGGTCCTAAGCCATGGAGCGCTCTAAAAGTGATAACCAAAACCTTGAAGCGCACTCGGAAGACCACTGGGAGCCAGTGCAGCTCGCGCAGGAGAGGTGTTACATGGGAGCGCCATGTCGCTCCCATCACCACCCGCGCGGCCGCACTCTGCGCCAGTTGGAACCTCTGAGTGCTCCTCAAGGGGAGTCCCATGTAGAGAGCATTACAATAGTCCAGACGGGAGGTGACGAGGGCGTTTGTGGCAGAGGGAAGATTTCAGTCAGATTTTTTGAGTCCATCTTTCAGTTACAACTAACAAACTGCCAGGAAGGAATCAAATCATTAAAATACGAAATCAAATCTTGATTATAGAGCAGAATAAATTATTAAAATAATAAATGGAATTGTGAGGCACAATTGTGTAAGGCACAGTACTGTTAAAATTAATTCTCCCTCCTCACAGTAGGTCTATGGTTATTTAAATCCATCTCGCCTCAACTTTTAAAAGGAGGTTTGTACAAATTTGCATGGTAACTGGCCACAAAAACAAGATTAACAGGGAAATGGCTAAATAAATGGGTTGTGCATAATAGGCCATTAGTAGATAATAAGCACCTTGCACACAATTGAAAGAAAAATAGCAGTATATTGATTAACAGTTCTTTGGCTTGCAGAAATGTCAGTACAATGTTGAATTGCTGGATATTCTTAGAAGAAAAATAAAATAAGTTGGATGCCTTTTTTCTTGTTTATGTTTCAGCAGCCAGACTAAAGAGAATTTCTTAATCCTAAAACATTATAGTTTATTTTTTTTTCTTTCTTCTTTGATATTAGAACTGCTCCAACATTTCGGAACAATTTTTGGAGAAGTGAGAGACTGAAAGCTGGTAATGGTATATGATTGGGTAACATTAGAATAGAAGTCTCCAATCCTTGGGGGCGGGGGAGAGAAGGCTGCAGCCAATTAGGAACTGGGCCATATAAGTGGTGATTGAGCATGTGCACATGGAGATGCATTTGCACAAGTAGCGTGTGCAAAACCATTCCCTCCCCCCTCCCACTGCCAGTCCGCGAAGCCAGAAAGGTTGGGGACTGCTGCACTAGAACAATAATTGAATTGTAGTGACAAAATCGCAAGATTAAAATAAATGGCAAAAATGCCACCAAATAGTTCGATTTCAAAAATATTAATATTCTTAAAAGGGCTCCTGTAAAAAATAACATCAGACCTCTCATGACTAGCACTAAAGACTATATTTTCTAGGACGCAAAGGCTCAGATAAGTATGAGATAAGTAAGGCTCAGATAAGTGAGAGAAATTCCCCAAGGATGGGCTCCAGCCAGTGGTGGGTTGCTCCCGGTTCGCACCGGGAGTAGTAAAAATTTGTAGTAGTTTGGAGAACCGGTAATAACATTGGCTGCCCATGTCCCCGAACAGGTCCCCGGCCTGGTCGCCGCTCGCTTACCCCACCCACCTCATCAGAAGCTTTTTTTTTTTTTTACTTTTAAAAGCATTTGTCTACAACCTCTTCGGTCGAAAAAATGTTTTCAAAAGTTAAAAAAAAAAAGCCTCTGATGATTGCGGGGCTCAGCTGGGATCGTCAGAGGCTTTTAAAAGCATTTTTTCTACAACCTTAAGAGGTTGCAGAAAAAATGCTTTTAAAAGTTAAAAAAAAAAATGCCCACGCCCACCCAGTCACATTACCCCTCCCCACACACACAAAATAAGCCACGCCCACAGAACCGGTAAAATTTTTAGAACCTACTCCTGGCTCCAGCATGAGTCCAAAAGTTTGGAAGAATAAACCTCTGGTCCCAGTGACTGACTCAGATTGGATCCTGCAACATTATCCTGGGACATGTATATTTGCCTTCATTCATTTGTCAGATAAGTAATTTTTTTTATAGCAAAACTATGAAATCACTATGAAAGAATTCCAGAGACTGCTATGTATCAAATGCAAGCTCTATTTATAACAATAAGTTTGGTGCCTCTTCCACCTGTTCTGTATAAAAGGGATAAAGTGAAACTCTTTTGGAAAGGAGACAGAGTTTCTAGTTGTTCTTTATTTTGGCAACAGATTTATCAAGTGTCAAATTGTTTACATTTGACAGTGTGAGAAGTTTCAGACAGTGAGAAAACTTTCAGAAGTTTAGTGACACCACTAATGAAACTTGGCGATATCACTAAATTTATCCACATTCATTTTATTTCACTTTGCTATTATGTTATACGATATCACTAAGCATTGTATCTTTTTATTCTAGATGAATGTATTGCAACAGGTGGTCCTCGACTTAGATCAGTTCAGTTAGTGTCCATTTGAAGTTAGCACAGCACTGGAAAAAGTAACTTATGACCATTTTTCACACTTATGACCGTTGCAGCATCCCCATAGTCACATGATCAAAATTCAGATGCTTGGCAACTGACTCATACTTATGTCAGTTGTAATATCTTGAGGTCATGTGATCACCTTTTGCAACCTTCTGACAAGCAAAGTCAACAGGGAAGTCAAATTCACTTAATAACCATGTTACTAACTTAAATGCAGCGATTCACTTAACAACTGTGCCAACAAAGGATGTAAAATAGGGGAAAACTCACTTAACAAATGTCTTGTTTAGCAACATAAATTTTGGCCTCAATTGTGGCCGTGAGTTGAAGAGCTGTACTGCTTTCAGGAAAATCCTGACTGTAAAACACTCTCAATTAGGTTTGTAAAGGAACCTGATTCTATGAGCATAAGGATGAAACTTTTTAGCTCCAGTAGCAAAGCATTAAGCTAAAAAGGAATTAGGTACTTGCAGCTACACTGTATGAATTTGCCACAGGGAGAGAAGGTCAATCAGCTGCTAAAAAAATAGCTTGATTTTCAGTTGAAAAAATAACAAATTATTAACTTATTATTAATTTATATTTTGTTCTGCTTTGTGCCTCAGATAGGAGTAGACCTCCCAGTCTCCTGGTTTTAAGTATGAAGCCTTAACTTTTACCTTAACTGGCTCCCTACATTGCCTTAATATTTTGTTAAAAACACTTAAAGAAGCAATAAAAAGAAAAGCAATACTACAAGGGAAAAAAAGCTTCATTAATGGAACACTAACTGATTAGATACAATATCAAGAAACAGAAAAGAAGATTAAATGACCAAAGCCTGAAATGGGAAATGACACTGTAGGAAGTTAGCCCCCACCTCTCTCCTAGAAGAATGAAATATTTTAGGAAATATTAAAAAGGCAGAATATTATACCTCCCTGGATGAGAAATGGAGAAACATGTTTTTAGGCAGGAAGCAGACTCACTCTTAATAGCCCCCACACTCTCAATAGCCCACAGCAGATGTCAGCACTTAAGAGATAAAGAGATAGCTAGATCTATTCATAAGGAAATGCCCTCACCCAAGATCCAACAAAGATAGGATTAGCCCTCTATCCATCTAGCAACAGAACTCACCACATGGCACCTGGGGAAATTGCATCACCCAGCAAGGCTCAACCAAGCCTGGGACTCAAAGTTACCCCTGCATGGCCCCATGAGAGTCTGACAACCAATACAAGCTCAAATTCAAAGCCCAACAGAGGGTATAAATCTCTCTCTTTCACACCCATGTGCTTTTTTGCCCAGGACCTCAAAACCATGTGGTCCAGTCCACCATTAAACCATTTTTCCAAGTAATCTCCATGTTTCCAGTGTCTTTCTCCCCACTTGGAACTGAAGTTGACCCAGATGGACAATTAGACAATTCTTCCAACAATAATATCTCCCAACAGGGGATCAGCTCCTTTAAATTTGTCAATGAGCAACTTTGATCAAATCTAAACACAGTGAATAATTTAGAATGGTTAAAACAAAAAGGCCAGCAATGAACTGACATAGCACCTCTCATAGCTGGGGAAAGGCGTATGAAATGGGCATATTAATGTAAGCATTTATGTTTATGGTTTTTGGCTTAGAGATGCCTCATTAAGATGAAGTAGACAATTTCAATGTAAATAAGGCTCCTGAATGATTTGATGGGTTAAGTGTCATCAGGTCATTGTCAACTCATAGGGATACTTTTTTCCATAACAACCTGTCTCTAACCACACCTTTCAGATCTTCACCAATGACGCCTACATGATTGGGAAACTCTGTGCACGATTGTCACTGAACTCAGGAGCAGGAAACATAAGGGTGTTAATATTTGTTGAGTAGCGACTGTAATAGTAATTAAATGCTCACTATATCTTTACTGTGCTAGAGAGGGTATGGGCATCACACTAAGTCTGATATAACACTACACGTAACTCTTATTTAAAGACAAAGGGATTCACTCAGGGAAATCGGGGTTTCTCTATTTTAAGGTACCCTACACTCTTAGCTTGCATAAGAACCACAAATGAATCACACAGGCTTTTAATATTAATATATGGAATGGCATAGCACTGATTGGCATGTAGTTTAACTCTATGTCCACCACCTAAGCTTTTCTTCTGATTTCCTGGGACTCTCCTATACTGTATGATTCAACATGTTCTCCTCTCTATGAGTTATGACTCACAGATGGCATGTTTATTCTTCATAGGAGTGGCAGATGGGTGGATGCTATGGTAATGGGCTTTTTTCATTCCCAAAATGAAAATGAGATAAAGCTGCATTTCCATTCGTTTGCTCCATATCTAAGAGCCACATTAGAAAATATTGTCCTCCAAAAGGAGAAAGGAAGCCTCCTACCGAAAGGCTCATTACAACAGATGGCAAGGAACAGTCTGATTAATTAATACTTTATAACTATTTGTCCAAGACATCATTTTATGAATGGACTAATGTCTCCCCAGCAGCTATTTTGTGAATGCACCCATTTCCCTCAAATTTTCATCTTTTTAAATGTTTCCATTAGGCCCTGTGAAAATGGCAAAGCTGACCAATTAAGTCATGGGAAAAAATAAAGATAAAAAAAAAAAAGATGTAAGTGTTTATATGGACTTCATGCTGAAATAAGAAAAGACTGAACTGATGATTTATGGGTTTGGGATTAAAAATGGTAAACGAGGGATGAGAAAGAGTCAGACTGGAAGCGCTGATAAAAAAGAGTGAAAGTAAAAATTCTACATTTTCTTTTCTTTGTTTCACTTGTTTTTCCCTTTTTTGTATCTTTTTCTTCCTTTTCCTTTTTATTCATTTATTAAATTGTAAGATTCTAATAAAAATAGCAACAGTGGTAGTTGCAAGTTGAAATAGGAAGATATAGTTGAGGGCCAAAGGAAGCGGAGGCAGAGCTAATAAACTCCATAATAGAATTATTTGTAATTGGGAAATCAACTCTACTAGAAATTCAGGATACTTGCATTGTCTATGGGAAAGAGGATATGTAGTATAGCTGAATAACGTTTCTTTTTCTTTTTTTAAAATTAATTTAACCCAAATTTTGGGAGAAAAAAAAAGGCTTACATTCATTCTCCAGCTGAAATCTGTTCAATAGTTCCCACCATCCTTATTTTGTTTCTTAGCTAGAAGGATATGTACAGTCTGTACTCAGCACTCCTGTCCTTTTTAATATCAGTGTTCATCCGGATCCAGGAAACATTGCTGAGGCCTTCTGTTTTACTGCAAGACTTAAAGGACACATAAACAGCTCTGCTGAATCCAATCAACTGTCCACTGAATCAAACATCCTATTACTGCAATTGCCAGCAAAATGTTTCTTCAAAGACCACAAATGTTCTATCTCCCGCTATCACTCTACAAAAGTGGATGCATATTTAATTTAGAGATTTATAACCTGCTTTTTAGTAGAATCATTCCCAAGTTGGCTTATAAAGCTAATAAACACTAATACTCCCTTGCGCACAAGCATACACGCAGAGCATTAATTTTCTAGTTATTAATAGGCATAAAAATATCCCTTTTAAAAATTGTGCAATCACAGAGCAATTATCAGTTGGAAGGCATTCCATCTGGAACTTGTTAAACCACTTTTGCCCCAGGTTTTTTTGAAAATCACCAAGTCATAGGTGATGGGGAGTATTCACATGATGTATATATTGATCTACAAACCAGCCAACCAATCTTAGCCTTGCATGTTGTGCAAACCTTCTGGATCAGAAACCCAGAAAACTGGATTAATGATTATGGTAAAACTATACACAGATAAAGAGTTTTCTACAAATAAACAAATGGGAGGGCTCCCAATCAGAAACCACTACAGAGTGATGAATTTGAAGACTCTTCCTCTCGAAAGCAGGGGTCTCCAACCTTGGCAACTTTAAGCCTGGTGGACTTCAACTCCCAGAATTCCCAAGCCAGCTGGCTGGGGAATTCTGGGAGTTGAAGTCCACCAGGCTTAAAGTTGCCAAGGTTGGAGATCCCTGCTCTAAAGGATATCTGTGAAAGAGAGCAGGCAACAGGGTATCTCAGAGACCAAAGATCAGATTAGGTGAAGAGTCACAAATCCCTTCATTATCTCTCTTGAAAAGAGGACAATTCTTCATGTCGTCACCAAACCTCAGAAGTATAGAAGAAATACCCTTCTGTTGAACGTCAAAGTTACTTGCAATTCCTTTGTAGAAAGTCAGCGCCTACCCCTCTTAGAAGAATGAAATATTTTGAGGAATATTAAAAAAGGCAGAATATTATATTTCCTAAAGGGAGAAATGGAGAAACATGTTTTTTAGAGGCAAAAAGCAACCCCCACTTTCCTTAATAGCCCACAGCAGATGTCTGCACTTAAGAGATAAAGAGCTTATTGAAAGAAGACAAGTATCTAGATAGCTCTATTCATAAGCAAATACCCTCACCGAAGAGCCAAAACAGGATGAAAGCCATTAAGCCACAATAGGAATTACCCAACACTCTTTCAGAACACAATGCCCTTCATTGCATCACCCTCAGGGCAGTCCAAACTTCAACCAAACTTAGCTAGGACAAAGCTAGGATTTGTACTTTGCCTATAGAGCCAGCTATGACCCCTATATAACGGCTACATGGCCCGATGGGAGTCTGACAACAGCCAACAGAATACATGTTCTGCACAAGAACAGGAAGCTCAAGTGCAAAGCCCAAGAGAAGGTATAAACACCCCTCACTCTCAACTCCATGTAGTCAGCTGCCCTGAATCACACATGCTTGGTGGTTCTGCTTCATCAATAAATGGACCCTCTTTCCAATCAGCCTCCAGCCTCCATTTTGTCTCCAATGCCTTTCTCCCGGCTTGGAACTGAACCAGATGGATATTTCTTCCCACACCTTCAACAAGCTTCTCTTTCTTTCCATACATTACTCATCACTAGTTCTTGAGTTCAGATTCTAATCTCATGTAATTAATTTTATCTGGCTATCATAATAAACCACAATTCCTTGATACTTTGATAAGACCACACATTCAATTATGGCAGTGGTAGACAACTTTTTGGAGTCACACTCAATATTCTAAGGTTCAGCAAAAGCTACACCGGGTGCAATAATGCAAGTGGGATGGGGATTTTCTGTTTCCTTCATTGGTTCAAAAAATCATGTTGTCGATTTCAGATCTTTCATAACCATTTATGACTCTCCCACAACAAAATGGTGCAATATATTATCATTGAGATCAGCGGCTCAAGAATTAAAAAAAAAAACAGGATTTAGAGACTCCAGGTAACTATCTCTGGGTTGGGGGAGGAGCTAAAACATTAATGAACTTTAAATAAAATATGTTTACAAACCATAATGCAATTCTATATATTTATCCAAAAATATGCCTCATTAACACATTCTGTGATTTGAAAATTTACTTTCTTCAGCTTTTTAAATCTTGTGTGTTTTTTTAAATGCTTGGGAAAAAATCACTGGGATTTAAAATAGTAGCATGACTTTCATTTCATCCTTTTCATTACTCTGAGAGGAGCCATTTACTTGCCAAATGGAGGAAGAATTTGCTAATTTATTATCCTGTCGGCCAACTGTGCTGTAGAACAGAGTTCAACAGGATGTTGGTGTTAACTTTATATGTTCAGATCAGTCAGGCTGTTTCTGCTGAAAATAAGCAAGTGCTTGTTATACAGAAAAGGATTCACTAGGAGATTTCTGGTGTGTCTCTTGTACTTAAATACAATGACACTTCAGTAATAGTATCTTCTGAATTTCATTCTCCATTTCAAAATGACGTGGCAAAAAAAAAATACTGGAGTTGTGTTCAGCTTGATCAAGGGTGTCAAACTCACGTCGTCACAGGGTCGCCTCGTGACATAGTCGGACTTCCCCCCGCCCTTCGCTAAACCAGGCGGGGGCGGAGCCAGCACGTGACTCATCCACCCGGCGGGCCGCGAGTTTGACACCCAAGTTTGATTATAATTTTCCTTACAGATTGTTGAATATTGTTTCTGCTTCTTCACAGATTCAGATTTAACTCCTCCTTTTAACTGAGAATAAACAGTCTCAATGCACTTAGGATTTCCCCTGAAATATGCTTACTGTGGACCAAATGATCTACTCGGCTTTTCAGAGCTGGTCCTAGATATTTTGCTGATGGGGCAGAACAGTAAATGGCATCTCAAAATGTGTAGTTACAAGATATTTTGGCACCTTAGGCAGAAGAACCTATTGGTTCATTTGTTCCTCCCTGGCATTAAAAATATGATAATGATGATGGTGATAATAACAATTACAGACAGCTGTCCCATTTTGTTTAACACCCTGAAATATTTGTAAAACCAATAAAGGCGGGATATAAATAAATAATACATGAAGGGGTTAAAATGTCATGCTAAAAATCCTTTCTCCAAAGTACGTCTGTAGAAAGTAGGTAAAACCAAACATCAAGATGGCATCCATCTTGTGTGATTGAAGCCCCACCTCTTTTTAGGTAGGCTAAGATTCATATAAAAAGGGGGTATGGTTGCACCCACCATTTTGATTATTTTGAACTGCCCAGTAGACACTCCTGCCTGCCTCCACAGTGCTGAATGGCTACATATGCAGTGGAGAATTCTGGGGCAAACAAAATTCAGCTTTATGAGAAAGACTTCTGTATGCATATATCTCACTGGCTACCAAATGCCAGTGAGATGTATTATTATATACATCTGTGGGGATCTAAATACTCATCTAAAGTATATTTATGCCAAGTCTGAGAAGTACAAGGTACAGAAAAGTCACAAAACATCTTATTTGCAACAGCTTCTCCAACCCGGGGCCCTTCAGATATGCAGGACTACAGTTGCCATCATCTTCAATTTTTACTTTTGGTTGCATGATTTCAGATGATGCAAACATAGTCTAGCACAGGGGTCTCCAACCTTGGCATCTTTAAGCCTTGGCGGACTTCAACTCCCAGAATTCCCTAGCCAACAAAGTGGAATTCAATTTTTTTACTAGCGGTTCTGTGGGCGTGGCTTGGTGGGTGTGGTGTGGCTTGGTGGGCGTGGCTTGGTGGACGTGGCAGGGGAAGGATTGGTGGACATGGCAGGGGAAGGATACTGCAAAATCTCCATTCCCACCCCACCCCAGGGGAAAGATACTACAAAATCCCCATTCCCTCCCCACTCCTGGGGGAAGGATATTGCAAAATCTCCATTCCCATCCCACTCTGGGGCCAGACAGAGGTGGTATTTGCTGATTCTCCGAACTACTCAAAATTTCTGCTACCGGTTCTCCAGAACCTGTCAGAACCTGCTGAATAGCACCCCTGAGTTGAAGTCAACCAGGCTTAAAGTTGCCAAGGTTGGAGACCCCTGGTCTAGCAGACATTCTAGAAAGCACCATTCTAGAAAGCTAAATTGTAAGATGTTCAAATGTTATGCTGATTTTTACCAGCAAATTACTTGAGCAAAGGGTTTGAATAAATTAATTGGTCTCTGTGCCCAAACTTTTAATGGGCAACTAAAGCTTCATCCTGGCCGACTGCTGTGTTTGTTGATCTGGGAAATGAGTTGGCAAAAAACCTATTTCTCCTTATCCCTCTGGGGAGGAAAGGAAGACCAGAGAGCTATTTTTGTAGCCCAGCTTACACAATATTCTATTATATGGATTTCACATCAGTAACAGCAATTTATGTTCAGATGATTTGGAAGGTATAAATCCTAAATCCTCCAATAAAATGAGCCTCTGAGCTTAGTCTCAGAATGAAAAAAAAAAAAACCATTGCATAATATGTTGTCTATGAACAATAACAAGGGATATACTGGAAAGAATGCTGATACTGCAAATTCCAAAGCACAACAAGCCATTGGAACCCAATGATTTCCCCAATAATTTGTGGAATTTTTCCTAATAATTTGTGAAATTGGTCAAGCAGATATTATTGTTGATACAAATCAGTTTGGACTCTTGCATTCCATGGGATTAGGGTTTACATTCCATACATGTAGACAGAAATAACAGTAATTCATTGCTAATTATTAGGTGCATAGAAGCTGCCTTCTATCAAATCAGCTTATGACTTGAGGTCTGATTCAGTATTATCTATATTAACTTTCCACAATCTATTAGTCTCCATGTGTCACTCCAGAGTTTCTCTATGAGGGAGATGGGAGGTTTCTAAATGTGTTATAAATAAATAAGCAAGCACTGAATTACAGTGCATGGCTATTAGTGGGAAATTCTGGGATTTGTAGCCATCATACTTGGCAGGCACCAGGTTGGCATCAACTTTCCAGGATTTAGGATAGGAGTCTTTGGCAGTTTGCAAATGCAAGGACTCATGCTAAGGCCTTCTGAATGTTATGTCTTTTGCTGGATGATAGCCTTCCTGGTCCTGCTATATCTATACACAATGCATGAGATGTCTATGGAGATTTTCAGTCATCCAGGTCATGGTTGTCCCAAAGGTGCTTTTTCAAGAGGCAATTGGACTTTCTGGTTTTTCTTTGAAGACATTTCACTTCTCATTCAAGAAGTTTCTTCAACGCTGACTGGATGGTGGGGAATGGAAGGATTTATACTCCTTGCAGGCAGCTAGTCATTTGCATTCTTTTAACAAGTTGTTAAGGTCACCTGGAGGTTTATCAGTGCCACCAGGGTTACCTGAGTGGCGCAAATGGAACTGTTGAAAGGACTGTGTTGTAGACTGGAGATAGATAATGTAGACTGGAGATAGATGGATGAGAAGCAAAACATCTTCAAAGAAAAACCAGAAAGTCCAGTTGCCTCTTGAAAAAGCACCTTTGGGACAATGGAAGAGAGTTTTTCGGCTTTCTTCCTCTCAGTGATACAGCAAATCTCTTGTAAGGAGAAAGTTCTGGGATCAATACTTGGCATCACTGATTGTTAAATGTTTTAAAGAATCAGGTAACAGGCTATTAGTAGAACCTTTCTTTGCTTGAGACCTTGGACACCTTCACTGCCAGTCAGAGGAACTGATGTGGGTGGAATCAATGGATGATGTTCTCCCCTGGGATAAGGGACTGTAAATAGTCTTCAAGGAGACAGTTTGAAATCTGAAGTCTAACAAGGTTCTTTAGGGCAATGGAAGTTATCCAAAGGTAAGGGAAACATAAACAATATTATGCCCTGGGGGGTGAACATTTGTTTGGTTCCCCTTTGAATGAGACTTCATCTAATTGCACATGTTTGAGTCAGTACATAAATTGAAGCTTAACTATCCTTCAAAATGTGCTTTTTGTCATGCAATTTTTTTAAAAAGCACATATTAAAAAAAGAGGATAGAGATGATTATTGAAAAATAATGAACAAATATACCAGGGGTGGGTTCTACTTACCTTTACTACCGGTTCGCAACGGGGCTGTGCCCGTTTCTATGCATGCATAGAAACCCCTGATGTCGTCGAGGTCAGTGGGTGGAGCCTCCCGCCAGTTTTTCTACTGGTTCTTGTGAACCAGTCCGAACTGGGGGCAATCCACCACTGAAATATACCATATAAATCGAACCAATAAAACAAACAAACAAACAAACAAACAAACAAACAAACAAACAAACAAACAAACATATTAAGGGAAATTATAAAAAAACTTAAATGGCAAATAAACAAGGGGAACAAATAAACAAATATCACGAGGAAAATTGACCTTTGAATATTATCGTTTACATTTTTTTTTTCAAGCTAGTATGGGAATGGGACCCACCAAGATTATAAGTGAAAAAGTAGGTGACAGATTCACTTTCTTCTCTCTTGTTTTATTTTTGTCAGAATAAACTGCAGAACAAAGCACTTAGGAAGTACTCTGTCTTGATACTTGGAAATGCCACAAATTTCCAGCAGGTTTCTAATCCAAAGACAGATTCTTAGCATTCCCCAGTAAAAAAAAAAAGTTTAAAAGTACAGAAAGGAAACAAAGAAGGGCCATGAATGAGGCACAGAACCAACCCCTGTTGTGAGCAACAAATGAACTGCACTTTGGAGTGATTGATGATGGAAGAAACATTAGCATTAGGAGGCGTTGTTGTGGGAGGTCAGGGTAAAACATTAGTAACTTGCACAATCTAGGCCAGTGTTTTTCATACTTGGCAACTAAGATATGTGAACTTCAACTCCCAGAATTCCTCCAACCACCATGCTGGGAATTCTGGAAGCTCTGGATGAAGTCCTGGATGGAAACTTTGAGATGAAGTCCACGTGTCTTAAAGTTGCCAAGTTTGAAAAAGAGTGATCTAGACTGATCTCAGAAGCTCTAAACAGGGTGGGCTTTAATTAAGGCTTAGATTGGGGCCACTTGGGAATTGAAGGGCGGTTTGAGACCTGAAAACTGATTAATTAGATTGGAAGTTAGACTGGTTAGACTGGAAAATGAGTACTTGGAGACTATTTGAGGATTGCATGGCTGTTAGGCTGGAAAACTGTAAACAATCCAGAAACAAGGCATTGCTAAATCACTTCTGTAATGTTAACAATCAAAGTGCACAGCCTGTCACAAAGAGTCAAACTTGACTTGAAGAAGCCCTTGTGTTCAGCTCTTGGGATAAGATTGGGAACTCGGCTCTCTTCTCCTGATATTAATATATTTAGCCTATCATGCAGAATGCAAGTGAACCCTTCCATTGGGTTGTTGTAATACAAGGGTATCAAAAATCTGGCCCGTGATAGGCCCAGAGTTGTCTCGTGGAGCCATCTCAGAGATGGTGAAGGACTGGCCCATGCCGCCCTGGCTCACCCCGGCCCCAACTACCCAGTTGGCCGTGATGACCAGGCCATGCCACCCTGGCCCCCCAAGGATAAGCAAATCCTGATACTGCCTGCGATGGAATCGAGTTTGACACCCCTGTCATAGTAAATGAAGCAAGAAAGGGAAGGCAGAGGGGAAAGAAGACAAACATATTCTTTCCTGGGCTGCATCCCAGTGAGATAAACATGTAATAAGAGCTAAGAATAGGACTCCCAACCAACATTCAGCACAGGAAAAAGAGATGCAACATTTATTAAAATGTCAAACTGAAAACAAGTAGGGTATTTCCCACTATCAAGACAAACCAGAAACAGCTGGGCTAACTTAAAAATGGTTGTTATCTCAGCAGGCGCAGAAGGAAGAGGATGCATGTTAAAATAAAAGGTGGTTGTTTTCAGAAGCACATCTTTAATTTTTACTGTAAAAGAGCTTCATCACTTAATAAATTACTAGGTGGTGAGTTTTCCCTATCCTGTTTACATTTTACGTTAAAAGACAAATTCCTTGTGTGTCCAATCACACTTGGCCAATAAAGAATTCTGTTCTGTTCTGTTCTATTCTAATGATGAGGTGAAATACCAAGTAGCTACTTGTATGCTATCATGAAAAAACAACTTTTTTCTTCAGCCAGTAAGCAATAGAATTGTGCAATGCTTTGGCTTCAAAGGGAAAAATCTAGTTTGGAGTACAATATGTACACAAACATTTGTAACAGCATTTGTCAGAAACATCTTAAAGGAATTCTGTGTTTTTCTGTGCTTGTGTGATTTTTTTTTCTGCAGCTGCTGTGCAGTCCCAGGAAAAAGATGTGTCCAGGTGAGCATGAAATTCACCGCTTATATGCCGAGACAGAATGTCCTCCATATGCAATAAATTAGAAAATTCCTAGTAGAAGCCAATACCTGACCAACAGGATAGGTGTAGGGATTATACAGGCTCTGGCAAGATGAGCACATGGAAAATATAATTTTGAGATAATTGATTGAAAACATTTCCCCTCCAAAAACAAAAGGTTGCTGATTAATTGCTGAAAATTAAATAAAAATCCAGTTCACTGGTTTCATCAAGGATAAGGCAAAAAACATTATGGAACAATTTCCATACCTGGCTAGAAGTTAACCTGGTCAGTCTGCCTTTTCAGCACGTTTAGGGTTCACCCACTCTCCCCCTTCCTGTCTTTGCTTTGAGATGGGCTACTCACCATTTATGGGGGACAGGCTCTCTGGCAATGGAGCCTTCATCTTGGATGCAGCCTGACATTCATGGAGCAACGGTAAGAGCCCTTGATCATATTTTGCATTCTAAACCCAAGAACAGAGGGCTTTCTAAGGTACCTGCATTTTTAAAGTTGGATAAATTCATATTTATACTATCTATGGTAATGATTTTTTTTGTCTTTAATTTAATACAGGTAGCCCTTGAGTTAGAACTGTAATGGAGCCTGCCCATTATTTTTGTAAATTCATAAACCCGATTTTCCATTTTTTGTGTACGGACCCATTGTTCTCTATGGTATAATTTTGCTGAGAACTATAAGAAAGGTTTGGTTTTTGCAAAACTGTTGTAAAATGCAATTACATAAATGCAGGATGCTGCAAACAGCCGCAAATACAAGTGCCCAAAGTGAGGTCATGTGACCGCACGGGGTGGTGGGGTGTAACCGTTGGATTTACAGTTCTAGATCTTTTTCAGGTAGATTGTCACTTCGAATGACCGTTAAGCGCTTGGTCTTAAGTTGAGGACTACCTTAACGTAATTAGGGCAGAATGCATGTATTTCTGGATACTATTGTTTTTTTTGAACTTAGCGCTTCAACTGTTTGAGATTTTGGTATTTAAGAATTTTTTTTTTTATTGCATTGCAGAAATGAATTGCTATTATTGTTCTCTGAATCAACCCATAAACTTGCTTACATTTTATTTACCCGGGGAAGAAAAAGGACAAAGCTGACAAATTGTGCTCTTTAACCATATCTGTGCTTCCAGTCAGCAGCAATCACTCCAACAGTTGAATGACTAAATAGTGGGTGAACAAAGGCACACACATACCCTGTTTTATTCCAATTTCTATAGCAGGCTCTGTAAATCAGACACCCATCCACCCTCACTGGCATTTGGAAACAATTACTGAAAAACTCTGTTATACAAGAATAGTTTTTTTTTCTTTCCTAGGGAGAGTTTACAATTTTTGGGTCAATAAATCTCCCCAATCTCTTGTGCCCATCTGCAAAAGTGCTCTTTGTTAACATTCCAATAGTGTAACATCCAGGCCAAACTAGAGCAACAAGAAATGGATAACTCCAAATTCACAGTGGTTCTGCTAGGGAACAGGTCAACTTAATTAATTAAAAGAAACTGAGAATGATTAATCTCAAAGAAGATTCTCCTCTGACACAGTGCTTATTCCTTCAAACAAATCATCCATATTCTCTACATGTTCATGTCCCTCAGCAGTGCTCTGAAAAACTGCTAATCAAATGACATACTACTTTGGTTTTGGATAACTATTCATATAAGTCTAACAAACAAGGAATTATGGTTGTACTTTTGTTTCAGAGAACAAGATCTCAAGATATTTGGAACTCTTCATTATGCAACGTAGAGAATGTATAGGTAAAGGTAAAGGTTCCCCTCACGCATATGTCTAGTTGTTCCTGACTCTAGGGGGCAGTGCTCATCTCCGTTTCAAAGCCGAAGAGCCAGTGCTGTCCGAAGAAGTCTCCGTGGTCATGTGGCCGGCATGACAAAACACCAAAGGTGCACAGACCGCTGTTACCATCCCACCAAAGGTGGTCCCTGTTTTTCTACTTGCATTTTTATGTGCTTTTGAACTGCTAGGTTGGCAGAAGCTGGGACAAGTAACAGGAGCTCATCCCATTACACGGTACTAGGGATTCAAACCGCTGAACTTCCGACCTTTCAATCGACAAGCTCAGCATCTTAGCCACTGAACCACTTAAAGAATGTATACGAGAGCTGTTTGTCAAGGTATGGGACTGCCATGGAAGACAGAGGGGCCTCTTTTATTGTAGAGATTCATCATCAAATACAATTGCAAGAGTCCCGAACAAAGCAGAAGATCAGCCTATGTAAGTTTTCAAGTTTAAACATCTTATCCTTATTGCCTAAATAGGCAATAAATAGTTTTATGGATTGATTAGATTTACAGGCTGCCTAGCTTCATTGTCACTCTGGTTGGTGTATAATATAAAAACAATGTATAAAATTCAGACTAAAAGAATATAAAACAAATGTCCAGAGAAAAACAGCACAGGTTCTAGTAAATCAGTCATCGTACATGGGGGTCTATCACAAGACCTGGAACAACTGCCAAGTTTTAAGGGTTCATTTAACAAAGGCCAAAGTTAAGGCCATTTGACTCTCTGGAAGATGCTATTCCAGGGGGCAGCCATGAAGGCAAATAAGGTTCATCTGGTGACTGCTTCATCAATGGGACTTGAAGCATGCCAACTCTGTCCCACTGGAATATGTAGCTCCAGTATGTTGCGGAGCAGGGGTCTCCAACTTTCGCAACTTTAAGACTTGTGGACTTTAACTTTCAGAGTTCCTCAGCCAGTTTTGCTGGCTGAAGAACTCTAGGAGTTGAAGTCCACAAATCTTAAAGTTGCCAAGGTTGGAGACCTCTGTTGTGGAGTGTAGCTTCTCTTTGTTTTCATTTAATGAAACCATTCAGAAACCATTCAGCAGTGAACCTCAACCATGGAATTTCATGGGTTGGAATCAGTAGTGTGAAAAGGCACACCCTCTCTTTGAGCTTGTCTCAAGAGACTCATTCCAGAAATTCCAATATTGCACAGGAGAAAACCTCTTCAAATTAACAGATATCAAGAAAACTCTTGATCTTCTGGGAGTGGAATTTAGTTCGTCTAGCATGTTGCCTCTTTAGACCTCAGAACCAAAATCTTTCTAGGTTCTGGGAATGTCCTCTTGAGTTGGGTTTCACAGTCTGAAAGAGTAATTGGATTCATTGATCAGCTGGGACCAGGGCAGACACAGGAGGAATATGGCAATGCCTACCCTCTGAACTAGGCCCATGTGGGCCCAGCCCAGAGATGAGACAGTGAGATTCAATCAAGTCAAATCCTTTTTATTTGCTTATACCTAACAAGACAGAATCTTGCCAAATTAAAGCTATAATTTTCTAAGATACTAGATATAACCTGAGATATTGTAAAATGTGGTTACCCTGAATTTCTTCTCTCCCTCCAGCCTCCAGTTCTGGACTACACAGTCCAGTTTTTGTTAGTTGCGAAGTCATGTCCGACCCATTGCGACCCCATGGACAACGTTCCTCCAGGCCTTCCTGTCCTCTACCATCCTCTGGAGTCCATTTAAGCTCATGCCTACTGCTTCAGTGACTCCATCCAGCTACCTCATTCTCTGTCATCCCTTTCTTCTTTTGCCCTCAATCTTTCCCAGCATTAGGTTCTCCTCCTTCCTTCTCATCAGGTGGCCAAAGTATTTGAGTTTCATCTTCAGGATCTGGCCTTCTAAAGAGCAATCAGGGTTGATCTCTTCTAGGACTGACCGGTTTGATCGTCTTGCAGTCCAAGGGACTCACAGGAGCCTTCTCCAGCACCATATTTCAAAGGCCTCAATTTTTTGGCGCTCAGCCTTTCTTATGGTCCAACTTTCACAGCCATACATTGCACCTGGGAAAACCATAGCCTTGACTATACGCACTTTTGTTGGCAGGGTGATGCTTTTTAGTATGTTGTCTAGATTTGCCATAGCTTTCCTTCCCAGGAGCAAGCGTC
The DNA here is from genome assembly GCF_029215685.1 of Pituophis catenifer annectens. NCBI lineage: Eukaryota > Metazoa > Chordata > Lepidosauria > Squamata > Colubridae > Pituophis > Pituophis catenifer. The sequence continues at coordinate 316,620,888 of NW_027256881.1, read as the reverse complement.
TTTTAATTTCTTGGCTGCAGTCCCCATCTGTGGTGATATTGAGCCCAGAATACAGTCTTTACAGTCTCTTAATCTGGGTTTCTTTCTGGGAAAGCTCTGATTTGGTCAAATCCTCCCTCTCTGCTGCTTCAGGTACACATTCTATCACTCCATCTCCTAGGGGATTGTGGCTTCAGGAATCCTAACTCTAGGTCAGCCAAAAAACTCTAGCTAGTAGCTTTGGATAAGGATCCCCTACTTTTCTTGCTCTCCTATTAGGAACTTCTGGAGGCACCATGCAGTGTCAATCCTTGAGAACCAGGAGTGTAAAATGGACAGATATGGCATTTTTTATCCTTCTCACTCTCCTCCTGCCAAATTAATGTATTGCCTTTCTTTACACATAGGCTGACTACTCAGACCTCTTTCTCTTCCCTGTCCTTTTTCTCTCATTCCTTTCCTGCTCTGTCTGTTACATACAGGTGTTTTTTCAGTTTTCTTTGCATTCTTCTCTTGTTTGAACTCCTGTGTCCCAAAAGTAAGGCATGCATACCGGGACTTCTCTGTGCTTATCAAAAATGCATGCTCTCTCTCCCGCTCTTAGGTACAGAAAATAGTTTGTACAGAACATATATGGGATTCACTCTCTTCCTTAAAAACTGTACATGTTACATGCGGTTGCTAGACCTCAGGGGCGGCTGTTCACTGCTATACTTTTCCTCCTATTTAATTGCTGTTTCCCCAGCAATTGCTGCATTCTCCTTCATTGCCGTTTCCTTAGTAAAACCTGAGTTTTCAAAGGCATGTATGATTGCTACTTTTATATTTTACATTTCTAAACTGCCCATATCCTTAAGAGGGGGATTCTTTGTGGTCCATATTTGCACAGTTTTAATAACTGTTTTTTTTTAAAGTCTTATGAAGTCTTATGAAAAGTCTTGTGAATTGGTCACTGCTGAACAGTCCCTGAGGAACAATTTGGGGCTGATTCGGGGTGAAATCCAGCAGGTTCTGGAGAACCGGTAGCGGAAAGTTTGAGCAGTTCGGAGAACCAGCAAATACCACCTCTGGCTGGCCTCAAAGTGGGGAGGGAATAAGGATTTTGCAGTATCCTTCCCCTGCCATGCCCACGAAGCCACGCCCATGAAGCCACACCACGCCTATGAAGCCACGCCCAAAGAACCGGTAGTAAAAAAATTTGGACTTCACCACTGGGCTGATTTCAATCTGAATATGAATCAGCAATGTGACAGGATTGAAAAAAGGCAAACGTAATTTTAGGCTGCATCAACAGAAGTATAGTTTTCAAACCATATGAACAAACAATGCTAATGTATGCTTTAATAGCCAGATCCCATTTAAGTAATGTGTTCAGTTCAGAGCACCTCAATTTAAGAAAAAGTCAGTCAGACTGGAATGGGTTCATAAAAGAGCAATGAGAACATCAAGATTAGAAACTAAGGTCATTTGTGATTTATAACATCTTCTGGAGTCATCCAGCCGTAATTTTGCCAGCATAATAATGTGAGCCGGCTTTATACTGCTTCAATGATGCCTGGGTGATGCTATATGTCACTACTGTGGAAATGATCCAAGGGCAGGTTGAGGAAAACTGGGTACATTTAAGTCTTAAAAAAAGATCAGGTGAAAAGAAATATCTTCATACAGAAGAAAGATGTGGAACAATGGAGTCAAGATATAAGAAGAGAGATTCCAGCTGAATGTTAAAAAGACTTTCTAACAATAAGAGAAATTAAACTTGAGAAATGTGTGGGCTCTCCTTCTTGTCATGTCTTAATTTAGTTTAGTTTACTTTATTGTCACTGCACATGGTACAACGAAATTAAATGCCGTCTTCAGTGTACATTATAATTATAAAAATAAAAACACAAATATACATCCTTTACATTCTAAGCGGAGTAGATAGTTTCCTCTACACTCCTGCACTGAGCAAAAGTTGTATTTTGTGGCCAAGGTGACCCCTTTCAATTCCAATCTCCTCTGGATGCTGCACTCACCAAGAAAGGCAAAAACAAACAAAAATAACCACCACACAATTATCCAATTTCTTAGACTTCTACCAACTACAATATGAAGACTTTTCTTTCACAACTGGGTCAGGTTAATAGAGCATCCTGAACATTTGTTTCCAACATCACCATGACTGAAATCACAGCCAGCTGCATTTTGATTCTTTCAATTTGTGTTGCTCTGTCTGGATTTATATTTTTAAGAGAAAAAATAGCGGTAATAAACAATACACTAATCATGTTTGGAAAAAGTAAACGTCATCACAAAAATTATTTGGATTGTATTTCGTGTTTAAATAAAGTGCAACTTGGTACATGCATTAAAAGATCAAATTAGAAGAAAAGTAAACTGAAAGAGGATCTGGGCTTTTATTTAGGATATAAATGTGCAGAATGAAGAAAAGATGACTGTGATCAGCCAAAATGGGGAAAAAAGAGCTCACCTTCTCAGATTACATATGCATTCACTGCAAAGAAATTGCTCGACTGAGAAAGATGGCTTGCTATCTAAGGGAGATGGTTCTGTTAATTATAATAAAGTATTATTGTCCATATTGCAGTAATTTTTAAAGTGGACAATATCAGGGGTGGGTTCTACTTCCCTTCCCTTCCCTTCCCTTCCCTTCCCTTCCCTTCCCTTCCCTTCCCTTCCCTTCCCTTATTTGCGCACAACGGGAGTGTGCAAATCATCATTTATGACATCCAGGCGGGTGGGTGGTTCCTCCCACTGCTTTTATGAGCTGAGGTGGCGCAGTGGTTAGAGTGCAGTACTGTAACTACTTCAGCTGACTGCTAATTCAGCAGATCAGTGGATCAAATCTCACCAGCTCAAGGTTGACTCAGCCTTCCATCCTTCCGAGGTGGGTAAAATGAGGACCCAGATTGTTGGGGGCAATATGCTATTTAGTATACTGTCTTTGGTGTAAGCCGCCCAGAGTCCTCGGAGAGTGGGCGGCATAGAAATATGACTAATAAAAATTATTATTATTATTATTATTATTATTATTATTATTATTATTATTATTATTTTACTACCGGTTCTAAAGAACTGTACAGAACTGGGAGCAATCCACCACTGGAAAATATGCCTGAACAATAGTGTCTGTCTCTGTTTTTTTGGAAACAAAGTCATAAAATTGGGTCTGGTTATGTGGATGCCTTGACCTACAATCATGATGATGATGATTTAGCATTATTTTAACTATTACTATTTTTATTTATTATAAGTTTACTCTCCTGATTGGTACAAAAAGCAGCAGTTTGGGTGGTTGTGGGCATGTCTTGATATGCTCATGCAAGCTTCCATGTGTGTTTCAAGGTGCTGGGTATTACCTCTGAAGGTACAACTTCATGACATAGAACTGGGTTACTTGAGGGACCACTTTCCCTCACGAACATGCTCTACAAGCTCCCGAAGGGTTTACTCCAGGTTCCTTTTTAAAAATCTTGGCATTTTATGAAACCTAGGAAGTGTGTCTTTTCTTTGGTTTCCCCTGTTCTGAGGGGTCTTTGGTGCTTTCTGAGCTTGGTTGTTTCCTTGCAGATGTTTCGTGCTCTGCTGATGTTATGTAATGTGGATAATGAAATGTCTGCAAGAAAACTTCCAAGCTCAAAGAGCACCAAGGACCACTCATTTCAACCGTGAGCTACAAATTTTCTCCTTTATTGGTTTCCTTGTTCTCTAGAACATCTGGATTCTTGATGAATGTATCTTTTATTTTATGTACACTGAGAGCATATGCACCAAGACAAATTCCTTGTGTGTCCAATCACACTTGGCCAATAAAAATTCTATCCAATTCTATAAGAGAAGGGGGAATGTTAGTGTAGACACTTTCATATAATAAAATAAAGTAACAATAAGAGAAAACATGGAAACATGGAATAGAATGCATTCTCCCTGTTATACAACAGGATCCAATTCACTTAAGGAAACCCTTAAGACTTAGCTATTAGAGACAGTTGGTTGGGAGTTCCCACCTAAAGATTGTTTTCTTGTGCGTTTGGCCATCATTTTATATTTTGAATTTACATTTTGCATTTTTTTTTCTTCTTTCTTTAGTTTATTTTTATGCTGTATACTTCCTAGAGTCAAGTTATTTTTGTTCGGTGATTTTATAAATCTCATAAACAAACAAACCAAAGTTTTCTGGGAAAGTAGAAGTCTGCTTAAAAACATTAAAATCTGAAAAGCAACAAATAAATTAAGTGAAATATTAATTATTAATTAATGCCTAGTCCCTAATGAGCTGTAAACACAATACAATTGACATTTATTTATTTATTTATTGGTTCAATTTATATGCCACCCTTTTCTGGAGACTCAGGGTGGCTTACAATGCGTTAAGCAATAGCCTTCATACTTTTGTATATACCTGCTTAGTAGGGCTTTCACACACCCCTCCCCAAAAGCGGTGTTCTTTTTTATACAAAGTCAGCTTATTGCCCCCACAAACCGGGTCCTCATTTTACCTACCTCAAAAGGATCGAAGGCTGAGTCAACCTTGAGCCTGGTGAGATTTGAACTTGCAGTAATTGCAGGCAGCTGGTGTTACTTAACAGTGCTTTAGTCTGCTGCGCCACCAAGGCTCTTACATGGAAGATAACAGCCCTGAACGGATCTTGATTAATCTCAAAAGAGCTAATTAATGTCTGACCTAATTAGTATTTTACTGGCAGCAAGAGCACCCATTTGGGGTGGGGACATATAAACAAAGTCAAGATGGCAGTACTGATCACCAGTGGTGAGTTTCAAATTTTTTTACTACTGGTCTTCTGGGTGTGGCTTGGTGGGTGTGGCATGACTTGGTGGGTGTGGCAGGAGAAGGATACTGTAAAATCTCCATTCCCACCCCACTCCAGGGGAAGGTAACTGCAAAATCTCCATTTCCTCCCAATCAACTGGGACTTGGGAGGCAGAGAATAGATTGGGGCGGGGCCAGCCAGAATTTTTACTATCGGTTCTCCGAACTACTCAAAATTTCCGCTACCGGTTCTCCAGAACTGGTCAAAACCTTCTGAAACCCATCTCTGCTGATCACCTGATTTAAACCCCTCCACTTTAAAGGTGTATTGCCATTTTGACTTTTTGACTTGCCCCGCAAATGCCATTGATAGCTGTACAGAAAATTGATAGATTAGATAGGAAAGATACAGAACCATCCAAGGAGTCAATGACAAACTCCTTGTTGTCACATATATGAAATTGCCAAGAGTTGAACTTGATACAAGGAGACATTATTTTTTGATATTATACAAAAGGAAGCAAGCTGGTTGGGTTTGCCAGAAAGAAGATGACATGTAGTCTATGTACAGAAAGTTAAAATGCAGTCCTGGACATCTCAAACACTAGGTTTGAAAAACACTTGTAGCTGGTAACCAAAAAGGCTATGTCAGAGTATGACATACTGAGCCAAGGAGGGACAACCATGACCACGGACTGCAAGTAGACCCTGATTATTTTGGCATGTGTTACTAAAGTAACAAAACCAATGATGAGGCTTGTGAGGCTTACACCAATTTCACAATCAGTATACTGTTCAGGCTCTGACAAATGGAAAAAAGGGAAATTTTTGTAATGCCCTTGGGAATCAGCTCCCAGCGACCGGTAAGATCCCACAGAGCTGGTCTCCTCTGGGTCCCATCAGCTAAACAATGCCAGCTGGCGGGCCTACGGGGGAGGGCCTTCTCTGTGGCTGCCCCAGCTCTCTGGAACCAGTTACCTCCTGAGATCTGGACCATCCCCACCCTATTGGCCTTCCGAAAAGCGGTGAAGACCTGGCTTTTCCTGCAGGCCTGGGGCCGTTGATCTCGCTGTTGCGATCTGGCGAGATCCGGCCATGAATGGGTTTTAATTGTTTTTAATGTTTTAATGTTTAATGTTTTTATATATGGTTTTTAAATACATTGTAAGCCGCCTTGAGTCTTCGGAGAAAGGTGGCATACAAGTTGAACAAATAAATAAAATAAATAAATAAAATCATCACTACATCACCAGATATTATATGCCCTGGAGCTTGAAATAATAAGAAAAAAATAATGTACCATTAAGAAGTTTCCCATCCCTTGATTAAACTGCCATTCAAGGCTATTAAACTGATATAGGGGTTAAGATGATGATTTAGGAGCAGAATTCATCTTCAGTCATGGAAACTCACCCATTCACCCAATTACTTTGGACCAGTGATGAAATTCAAATTTTTTACTACCGGTTCTGTGGGCATGGCTTGGTGGGCATGGTGTGGCTTGGTGGGCGTGGCAGGAGAAGGATACTGCAAAATCTCCATTCCCATCCTATTCCTGGGGGAAGGATATTGCAAAATCTCCTTTCCCATCCCACTCTGGGACCAGCCAGAGGTGGTATTTGCTGGTTCTCCGAACTACTCAAAATTTCTGCTACTGGTTCTCCATAACCTGTCAGAACCTGCTGGATTTCACCCCTGCTTTGGACCAGGCACTCTCCGCCCAACCTGGGGGATTGGTCTGGGGATAAAAGGAAGTGAAATCCCCAAATTAGCAGCTTTGAGCTCTTAGAAAAAGGGTAGAATATACATTTAATGAGCAATAATAAACATATGAATATAGGTTGCAGACAGGATCTAACAACAGGTGTTTATCATGTTTACTAAATGAAACTTCCCCATAAAAAGGCAGTGAACTCTGAAATGGTAGCAAGAAATGGAGGAAGACATTATTGCTCCTACTGTCTAATCCATCTGCCTCTGCCTATTACAATAGTCCTCACTTAATGTCCACAGTTAGGGCTGGAATCTCAGTCTTTGAGTGAAATTAAGTGACATGTCATATGACTGCCCACGAGACTGCTTTAGTAATGACTGCAAACCCGGCATTCCCACCTATTAAACGATCATGCAGATGGAGTCTCAGGAAAAGAGCCCAAGGCTCCTCTTGTGGGGCAGGGGAGACTTTGGAGCTGAAAATCTTACCTGGTGAAGTAGGATTTTCATCCCCAGGGAGAGACACTTGCATTGTGGCCTGTGTTGGGCATCCTAGGGCCTCTCACACCCACCTGAGCCATCCTGCACTCTTTACCTTACTATGCTGCCTCTCTGCTTGGATTTCAGCTTCCTCTTGTCTTTAGGAGCTGGTTGAAAGAGTTGTCTGCCAATGGAGTTCAACATTTCTCCAAGCATGGAAGGGAATATCTTTGGCAGGGTGCAGAACATGAGCTTCATTTCTTCACCCCATGAGAGGATGTCAGCTCTCCTCTGTGCATGGAAAATAATACCTTTGGGGGTGCAAATCTTCAGGATCTGAATTCCATTCCTTCATCCTGCTGAAGGAATTCAGCTCTGTCCATCAGGCAGCTATTTCAGCCAGCCCCCAGAGATTACAGGGAGCTATCCTGCAGGCAGCAGCAGCTTGCAACTTTTCCGGTTGGCTTCCCCACTGATATTTTGGGAAAGTCGACAGAGAAGATTGCAAATGGTGATCATGACACACTTGGCAACTGGTCATAATTGCAAAGAGGTTGCCAAGCACGCACATTGAGATCTCATCACCATAGGAGGGCACTAACATGACTTTTTATGATAGCTGGAAGTGCTTTATGGGCCACAAAGCACCCTTTCCAAGTGTGTTATAACTCTGAATGGCTGTTAAACAATTGGTCATAAATTGAGGACTATCTGTATGATTGTAATATTTTAATTCTGCTTTTCTATTTAAAAAGTACACAAAGAGCACCATTTGTGAATCTTGCTGGGTAAGAAATTCTTCAGTCAGTCTTCCCTATCTTCTAGCTGGGAATTATGGGAACCTATATATCTGGAAGACTTCAGGCCTCCACTCAGATTTATTTGTTCCCCATAACCAATACAGGGAAAGCAAGGCATTTATGAAAATCTGTGAGATGGCAGACTGATCAAATACAGAGAGTCTTTCCTTGAAGAAGGAATTGTGAATAGGGTGATTGGAGGAAAATGAAACTGCAAAATGAACAATACAAAAAAAAAATAGCCTTCACAGACAGCTGTGGTTGATAACACAAACATGCTTACACTGTGTAAGCCACAGAAGACAATGAAGGAGCAAACCACTCGCTCAGGAGCAAACTCCATTGTGCTCACCGGGAATAAACTTCCACTGGAATGTGAGATTCCAAAAAACAATACACCATTAACCCTCCCTATTGCAGTTCAAGGCAGAAGAGCTGGAGGAAACATGACAGCATTGAACTTTTCATGGCTAGCAACTTCCTTCTCTTCATTATTATAAAATGTTTTTAAAGTAAGCAATGGCCTCGGGAATTAGTTTCAGTTAAAATATGGGATGAAAATATATCATTTCCAGGGGCTGAACATTTTCAAGAATTGCCATTAAAACAAATGGGAAAAATTCTTTGTCATCAGATGCTTTGGGCTTTAATCCATGAAATTTTGTGCTGTAATAAGTTGTTTTTAAGGCGCACAACATTCTTGGTGCTTTAAATTCCATTAATAACTCTCAGTGACATCTGCAATCTGTGCTAATGTGATGATATGCAGATCGAATGGTTATGTAGCACTTAAGAGTACTTCCCTAATTGGATGGCCATGGCTAGTAGTCTGGAAGTAAACTTTTCGTGCTTGTCAAGTAGGGAAAAGGTATTGGTATCACCAGAGACAGAAGAAAAACTCCCCAAAACTTGACAGCTGGCAAACAACACACCCAACCTGCAAATTCAAAGGCGGCTTCAAAGCCTAACTTTCCTTCTTCATGTTTGCATAATCTACCCTGGAGGGAAAGAAAGGCAGGATGGTTGCAGTTTTAAGGAGGAGCAAAAATTGGGGAATGAAATTGAACTGGAATTGAAATGAAAGTGGAAATTGGAAGCACATGCATATAAAGCAGGATTCAGTGTGTGGGGAGGAAAGCGCATTATACTTATTCATTGACTCTGTGTACACAAAATTACACCTTTGTGCCCATTTTAATGAACTTGAAGCAACTACCACCAACTGATTTTGCAGACATTGTCACTTAGCAACCATGGAACACCAGCCAGTTCCATTCAGCCGCACATAAAAAGAGCAGAATATGGTACACTGTTGTTAGCTTTTTTAGTTCCCTTGCTCTGCCTGAAAGCCTGTCAAAAACCTTTCCCAACCTTGGTGCCCGTCAGGGAAATTGGACTACGCTCCCATAACCCGTAAGCCGGTGTGGTCAAATAGCTGGGGATTTCAGAAGCGCATCTGGAGTACAAGCACATCTGGAGTACAAGCACCAGTCTGGGACCCATGTTATGGCTACCCAGCCATAACAGAAGGCACAGTAGGAAGGCTGCGGCGGGCTGAGGGGAGGCAGGAGGAGGGAATCAAACTTTCCACTATTGCCCAAAGCCCGAAAGCCTTGAAGAAGAATGGAGAGAAAGAATGAAGACAGTGAGGCATCTCAAAAATAAATAAATAAATAAAAAATGCTCCCAATCTTAAAACTGCTTTGTGACACTTCGCGACGCTACAAAAGTTTTGATTTGGGGGAAGCAAACTAGAAACATCGCCCAGTATATCGTTAGAAGCAGCAGCAGCAGAACATTCTTGCTCCCACAGTAGCCCCAAATTTCTCTCTCTCTCTCTCTCTCTCCTTCCCTCCCTCCCTCCCTCCCCCCCCCCTCCCTCCCCCCCCCATTTGATTCCCTCGGCAGCTCCTGATAACCTTGCGGGTCCCCTCCTTACCCGGCGCTTCTCTTCTTTTTTCCCCCAACCTTCGCTCCTTCTTTTTTCTCCACGGCCCGCCGCTTCCAGTCCCGGCTCACCAGACAGGCATCCCTTCGTGGCCAAACCTCTCCCTTTGGCTCCGAGGACAGAGGCGGAAAAGAAACCCGATCGGTTTAGCACAGACGGGCGCGGGCTGCTCAGGACAGAGACGCTCCCGACCGCGCCTGCCTGCCTGCTCTTCCCAACCCCGAAGGAGAAGGCGCACTGGCGCTAGAAAGTGGAAGGAAGCCCAGAAGACAGCCCTGCCTGCGCTCCCACGTGGAAGGCGTGGGGGGGAAAAACGGGAAGGGCGCCGGGTTGAATCTCACGCGGGGCGGAGCCGGCATTGCCGTCCCGTTTGGCTGTTACGCCGCGTGATCCAGCGTTTTCTGGGGAGGGGAAAGCCGCGATCCTACGCCCCGCTGTCCCGGGAAGGATACATCTTCCGCCTCTCTTTGCGTTGCGAGAGACTTCGCACGAAGGGATCTAGCTAAACGTGGACTAGCTTTGCCGGCTAGTGGCATTGGGAAAGTGGGTGGGAGGCAGTGGTGAAATCCAATTTTTTTTACTACCGGTTCTGTGGGTGTGGCTTGGTGGGCGTGGCTGGAGAAGGATACTACAAAATCTCCATTTCTATCCCACTCCAGGGGAAGGATACTGCAAAATCTCCATTCCCACCCACTCTGGGACCAGCCAGAGGCGGTATTTGCCAGTTCTCTGAACTACTCAAAATTTCCGCTACCGGTTCTTCAGAACCTGTCAGAACCTGCTGGATTTCACCCCTGGTGGGAGATCCCAGGCTGTAGGGCAGAGGTCTTCAAACTTGACAGCTTTAAGACTTGTGGACTTTAACTCACAGAAGTTGGGAGTTCTGGGAGTTGAGGTCCACAAGTCTTAAAGCTGCCAAGTTTGGGGATCCCTGCTCTAGAGGAATAGCTGTAGAGGGGCTCTGTGTGTGTGTTGGGGGGTGGGAGACAGTGGAGCATCGGTTCCTCTCATAACAGACCCCTTCCTAACCCTGAGGAGCTGCTGCCGATCTGAATAAGTGACATTGTTTTGGGGATGGGAAGGAAAATTACGCACCCGCTACATCAAACTTCTTTAAAGTAACTTTCTGGGCTGTGTTGCATGTTGCATGTGCCTTGAAGATCTGCTCAGAGATTCCTGTATATCTCTTGTCCTGATGGAAAAGTAAAACATTTAGATACTTTTTGTTAGATTGTTATGAGCCCATCTTGTCCAGAACTCTGACACCATAAAGCAGAGGTCTCCAACCTTGGCAACTTTAAGCCTGGCAGACTTTTAACTCCCAGAATTCCCCAGCCAGCAAAGCTGGGAGTTGAAGCCAGGCTTAAAGTTGCCAAGGTTGGAGACCTCTGCTATAAAGGATTTCCCCATCACTTGCCACCTGAACATGTTGATCAGAAGGCCAACATATTAATTTGGCAGATTTAAAAATGTACTTCATTGCTGAACTGGTCATCCAGGGGAGGGTAAAGGAAAAACTGCAGTTCATTAGTAGAGCCGAGCATTTCATACAAAAATCTTAGGTCCAACTTCTGGCATCTCAAATTTGGCTTTTGAAAATGTTATCAAATTACCAGCTTTACCTGTCTTTTTTTGGGGGTGGGAGAGGATCACTTTCTGTTTGAGCCTTTAGGGGCTTTAGATTATAAAGTGACAACACTGGGCTGCCTGTGGCTGAAATTTGTTGAACACACTTCTCATTTTGCCTTTTAATATTTCCTCCACTGGTAGACCAGCCAACAAGGGTTTTAAGCAGTGCTGTGGATATTGTAAATATCTATAATTCTTATCCCTTTTTTCTCCTTAAATTTCTCCCAACCTTTAAAAATCAAAAGGTCTGGAAATGTTAATTTTGCCTAAAGAGGTTGGGGCTACAAATTGGGTACTGAGGTTGGGATATAGCTATAGATTGCCTTCCTCTAATTTAAGCAATAGCAACGATAGATTTATAAATAGTCTCTATGGAGACAGAGCCAGTTCAAGAGCCAGTATATGTAGTCATACATCGGGCTGGAGTTCTAATTCTGCCTTAGACTGGGTGAGCTTGGGCCAGTCACTCTTACTCAGCACTGAGAAGAAGGGAATTGCAAGCCACTGTTGAAATGTTGCCAAGAAAATTTGGAGACTTGTCCAGGTGGTGTATTCCTTCCTTCCTTCCTTCCTTCCTTCCTTCCTTCCTTCCTTCCTTCCTTCCTTCCTCCCTCCCTCCCTCCCTCCCTCCCTCCCTCCCTCCCTCCCTTCTTTTTTTCCCTCCCTCCCTCCCTCTCTTTCTTTCCTTCTTTCTTTCTTTCTTTCTTTCTTTCTTTCTTTCTTTCTTTCTTTCTTTCTTTCTTTCTTTCTTTCTTTCTCTCTCTCTCTCTCTCTCTCTCTCTCTCTCCCCTCCCTCCCCCTTCCTTCCTTCCTTCCTTCCTTCCTTCCTTCCTTCCTTCCTTCCTTCCTTCCTTCCTTCCTTCCTCAAATTTAGATGGCTACCCAACACACACAGGTGACTCTGGGCAGCTTACAACATTAAACAACTTAAAAACCATACAAGTCCCACCCCACCCCACCCCCCACCCCATGGCAGCAGCAACACAATCAAATCAACCACTTGATCGGTTCCATCTCCATCTCCATTTGGGGTCCCCAGGCCTGCTGACAAAACTACATATTCAGGGTTTTACAGAAGAGCAACAAGTCAAATGATATGGCAAATGACGTGACTCAAAGGCACACACACGAAAAGGATACAGCAGTTTCCTATTTTTCTGTGCCTCTGTGACTGTTGCTCACAAAGCAAGGGCCCAATGAGTCAATCGATATATAGGTCACAGGGTTAAACTGACCATTTTATCATTCTACCTTTGTTTGCTTTTACAACATCTTTATTTTTAGAGCTGCTGCTGGGAGTGACTCACAATAGATTCCCACTTTAATCTATTCAAAGTAAAGTATTTCTGTAGTGCTTTTTTTGGGGACAATGCAAGGAACCAAAATTCACAGTGTGAATATTTTGGAACAATGTAGAATTCCCTTCTCTTTGTATTGAATAAGTCATTTTTTTAAAAAAAGAAAAAGCCCTTATTTTAAACATAAAATAAATTGTAATAAGTAATAACGAAAAAAACTGGATCAAGATAGATATTCCCAGATTGTGCAGTAATGTGACACCCTAAGGGTTAAATGAATCTTTGCAACCTCCCTCTGAATCACAAAATAACTGATAGTGATTAATTAGCCAAAAATTAAATGACTAAATAATAAACAACACTGTGACCCATGTATAATTTTGACAGATGCTCAAATCCATGGTTTTAGCCCTCTCTAAAAATACCCAGCTTTGCTATTCAATCCCTCACAGACAAAAGTGGGTTGTTGGCAGCGAGTTTTGATACTAGTGCAGATATTTCAGTTTTTTTTTTTAAGTATTTGTAACTTAAGTTGCTAGGTCAACTTGGAAAACCACAAGCTACAATTGTGAATTGTATCTTTAAAGGCCAACAGATTTCTCACCCCAGAGATATGTCTTTGGTTAAACTAAATTCAGCCCCAAAGCTGAATTAACATGTGCATAGGGGGTGGTATACTTTTAATATGATGGGTTGCACCATATTTTAGCAGAATGGCCATATGTCAGTCTAAAAGAATAAATGCTTCATTCCTTTACTCAGAACCAGCACAGTACTGCATGCAGTTTGCAGATGATCAGTACAGGGAGAGATGATACACATTGAGAAATAATATCTGTAGGGGTTGAAGCTAGTGAGGAGAGGACCAGCAGTTCCCAGGCTAAAGAAGGTCATAACAAAAACGTATAACAACCTTTAACTTTCAAGGTCTCAAACAATCTGTAAAGAGGAAGGAGGAAGAGTTGAGTTGAAACTGCAGAGAACATATGTCCCTGCTACCTTTGTACAGTGGTAGGATTCAATTTTTTTTACTACTGGTTCTGTGGGCGTGGCTTGGTGGGCGTGGCAGGGGAAGGATACTGTAAAATCTCCATTCCCACCCCAATCCAGGGGAAGGTTACTACAAAATCCCCATTTCCTCCCGATCAGCTGGGACTCGGGAGGCAGAGAATAATAGATGGGGGCGGGGCCAGTCAGAGGTGGTATTTACCGGTTCTCCGAACTACTCAAAATTTCTGCTACTGGTTCTCCGGAACTGGTCAGAACCTGCTGAATACCACCTCTGCCTTTGTACTATGATGCACTTTTATATTGTATTTGCATTTATTTGTGATTGTAAATGTTTGCAATTTTGGCCTGCAATAAACATTCTAATCTATCCAAGCTGTGTTTGTGAGTTTTCTGCCAAGGCAAGCCAAAAAGTGAAGCTAAGCCTTGAAACTTAATCACAAATCGTGATTGACAGCCATATCTTGATTGGAAGAATCTGACATCTATAATTTAAATAGTGTTGCAAAACACCCCTCTGAAGTCTGGGGATAATTGTGATCAGGTTGTCATGTGCATGCTTGGTTTGCTACATAGGCAAAGGACAAGGGTTCGAGGGTTCAAAAAAGGTCCAAGAGCATGAAAAAAACCCACACCTGAATGATGGTGTGTGTGTGTGTGTGTGTGTGTGTGTGTGTGTGTGTAGGGGGTAATGACATGGTTATACATTCCATCTTCACTTCTGGGTTCCCACCTCATCTCCCCCCACCTCTTTTACAGTATATGTAAAAGTAATGCTATCCAAATGTTAATCATTCGTTTTTTTAAAAATAAATGTTCCCTTGCAATTAAAGAGAGAAGAGACAGAATTAAAATGTCTCCCCAAAGGTGTTGATGGAATTAGATTCATTTAATTTATGCACTGAATATATTTATTTAGCAAACCTCTATAGCCACCCATCTCACAAAACATGACTCTGGGTGGCATATAAGCAACAATTAAAGCAATTGAAAGATTGCTCTGAATGACCAGGGAAGTAACCTAGGAATGTATGTATCTGGCACCTTCAAAATAACAAATGAATTTCTGCAATTTTCTCCATGAATAAAATTAAACAGCTAAATAAGTTAACTACAGTGACTTGTTATTCATTTGTCTAGACCTCTGGGCTTAGCCATCTCTTAAAGTTTGCCCTGGGCTTTGCTTTCCACTTTGTACAAACCTACTTTGCCAGGCTTGCAGAAGTAAAATCGGAGTACTGTCCACAGAGGGAAGGGGTTTGGCAAAACTTTAGCTTTGCTTGTCCCAAAGCTAAAACTTTGCTGTTGCTCGTTTCAAGAGGCAACTGGACTTCCTGGTTTTTCTTTGAAGACGTTTCGCTTTTTCATCCAAGAAGCTTTTTTGACTCTGAATTTCTTTGAAGACGTTTCGCTTCTTGGATGAGAAGCAGGAATGTCTTCAAAGAAAAACCAGAAAGTCCAGTTGCCTTTTGTAAAAAGCACCTTTGGGACAACCATGACCTGGATGACTGAGAAACTCCATAGACATTTAGCGATTCAGCTTTGCTTGTGCAAACCTCAGCTTTACAAAAATCCATGATCCTCCCGTTGCTTGCAAATACCAGTGTTGCAAACCACATTTTGGAGGATTAAGTTTCCCATCTCTGCATAAAATGATGCTGATTCTGGACTAGGTCATCCTGTACTTAACATTCAAATATACGTACATTAAAATAAAATAAAGCAAAAAGCCCTTCAGCTACCTGATGGTTTTCCAGACCATGTAATTGATCCCCCAGTGTGCAACTTTTGTAAGCCAAGCAAATTCCTCATAGCTGCTGAACTCACACAATATGTGTATCCAATGAATAGTTGGACAACATATTAAGCTTGATTCGTTTTCTCTTGTGGAAAGACACCAAGATCTTTGGGTTGGTTTATGGTTCACTATCTCTATTATGGGAACTTAGAAAGTGGGTTAACTCCATTACTAATATGTTATACAAACCCAGGGAATTGTGCTTTATTCATGAAATCATGATTGTAACGAACTGCAGCATAGTGTATTGTGTGAGTTTTGTCTTTGTTCATAAAAGCACAAAAGTGCCAGTAAGAAAAAAGGAACAGTCTGATATCTAAGCTTGAACATTAATCAGAAGAATGGATTGATTCCCACCATTGTTATTCTTTCTCACTTTATTTATTCTGCGAGATGTGTAAAAGAACCAATGGGTATTATTTGAATACAGTCATTGTTAGAAAAGGAATGAAATGAAAACTAAAACTGGCAATAGCATACTGGTTCTTTGCAGTTCTATTGTTCTGACCTCAGAATATATCATATTTTTCGGACTATAAGATACACTTTTTTGTCTCCCAAAAGGGAGCGAAAATGTCTGTGCATCTTATAGACCGAATATTGCCACGCCCCACTCACCCACCAGTCATTTCTTGGCCTTCGCCCTGTTTTGAGGCCTTTTTTGGGCCTTTTTCAGGCCTTTTTTCGGCCCATTTTCAAGGCTTTTTTTGGCCTGTTTTTGAGGCTCTTGGGGCCTGTTTTTGAGGCTTTTTGGCCTGTTTTTGAGGCTTTTTTGGCCCATTTTCAGGGCTTTTTTCGGCCCATTTTTGAGGCTTTTTTTGGCCTGTTTTCAGGGCTTTTTTCGGCCCATTTTTTCCAAAAAAAATCATTGAACATTCAAAAACTGATGAAAAGGCACTCTGTTTCTCATAGTGAATTTTTTTTTTAATTTGACTTATATTCCGCCCTTCTCTGAAGACTCAGGGCGGCTTACAATGCGCTAAGCAATAGCCTTCATCCTTTTGTATATTTATACAAAGTCAGCTTATTGCCCCCACAACTGGGTCCTCAATTTACCTATCTTAGAAAGGATGGAAGGCTGAGTCAACCTTGAGCCTTGGCGAGATTCGAACCTGCAGTAATTGCAGGCAGCTGGTCTTAATAACCAGCTTAATAACAGGGTGCCTTAGACCACTGTACTACCAAGGCTCTTTATGGAATTAGCTACCATAAGACAGTGATGACACCAACCTGGATAGCTTTAAAGGAGAACGAAACAATTTATGGAAGAAATATAAAGATAGATACCAATAAAATTAGTTATGATGGCTCTGAATTACATCCAGGCTAAGAATCTGCATGTCTCTCAATATCAGTCTCATGGGGAACATGAACAGGACGTGCTAATGAGCTGATGTTCGACTGTAGACAAATATTCCAAAATTGTTCCAAGTATTTGTAAGGTACTATGATTTGCAAGATATTTTATAAAGTGTCTTTTTATGTGCCATGCTATGTGGCATGAAAAATGCCCTATTGAGGGTGTCATGCCTATCAGATATGCTATGCAGCAACTCAAGATACTTGAGATTCTTGATACAATTGCCTTGATCATGGAATTCCCTCCCATCCTACAAAGAGTAAGGAAGATGATTTTGATGAAACTATGCAGGAGCTGTTCCCTAGGTAAAAGTGCGTTTTTAAAACCCAGGATAGCCAGATAACATTTGGAGGTAACTCAGGCAGTTACCTTCTTAATTCATTACAATTGGCTTCATGAAATGATCCATTTGGTGGGGCTGACACTTGCCCCTCGGCTCTTGGCTTACGGTTGCCCTGTTAATGCATATTGTGCTGTCTACTATATATTTATGGCTGATAGACAAAATCTATCTGTCTATCACTATCAGTCAACATCACCTTGATGATACATAATGTGTCTGGCTATCGACTAAGAAGACTTTTCATTTCTGGACCATAATGATAAAGGACATTCTGAGGAAATTGACATGTGGATGAGTTCAGGATTGCCAGCTGAGTCACAGCATTAGTTGTTAATAGTCATCATTTGCATACATCATTGTTTCCTCTATGTATGCAATTCTTTTCAATTATGCCAGAGAAGTAGGCGGGACACTGAATGAAAATGCTGAAGTGATACTCTGGAAAAAATATGTGCTGTCCAACTGATATGTCACGCATAGATCTGTGGTTAATCCAGACTTTGAAAATTAAATATTGAATCATACAGTCAGTAATATAGAGTAAGAAAATGCAGAACCTTATTTTGAGGAAGATTGAACTGTCTGAATTTGATAAATAGAAGGAGGTGTACAATCAAAAGACAACCTAGTCTAGCTTCTTCTTTCACAGCTACAGCTGCTACAACGGGACTGGGAAGTTTAACTGTACTCTTCCTTTATCTAGGCTGCAGAAAAGTGAAGGATCACTTCATTCATTCATTCATTCATTCATTCATTCATTCATTCATTCAATACAGTTGCTCGGCCCAAATACATGACAGGGGCAGAAAAATGAATAAAAAGAAGGTAAAAACATTATAACAACATCATAATAAATAACTAATCCAGCAGCTGAGATTTTATTTTATCTTTGAAAAGGAAGGCAGGAAAGGAGGGAGAGAAAATTGGCTTTGCTGCCATCTAGTAGTTATCTGGATGTAGAATTTTAGATATGGTAGCTCTGTTAAAAAAACCCCAGAGAAGTAATTCTCCAAACTAATTGCCATCAGCAGTCTTTTGAGAGCTGGAATAGTTGTAGTCCGGGGTTAATAAGCTTTCCGGATGGGGAGGTACAGTTGGACTTCTTGATAGCATATCATGCATACTCTTAAAAAGTGGCTGCCATGTGAGACTTGTACAATCAATACAGAGGCCATAAATAATATGATAAGCTTCAATCCACCCATTTATCCAAAGAGAAATATGAGGCTGCTCCTAGTCATCCCCTCTAGCCCTTCATTTGGTTTTATAATCCCACATCTTCATATTTTTCCTGAGCAACTGAGCAACGAAGCACTAGTCTGGAGCCACCCACTGCTTTTTCGTTTGGCAAATATGTATATAGTGATCATGTATGACTCAGGGGCATTCTGTTAATATTATGCTAGAGGCTTGTGCCTCTAGCATAATTTCTGATTTTTTAAAATTATCAGCTACTCTTATTAAAGTAACCTTTGAAAAATCCGTGTGAGGCAGGGAGTGGCAGGAATTAAAATAAGTTCTGCAGGCACATTGGTGTTCGTAGCCTACAGCCTAAAATTCCAAGCTGCAAATCAAGGCTTCCTGATAGCCAGAAAACACATCAGGATTTGACTGTAGTGTTAAACTGCCTTCCCTGCCTTGGATGACTGAAAGGGTGCGGTGATTTCAGCAGCATTCTTCTTATCTGTTTTTCTTGAGAAAGTGTGATAATTCAAAAACTCAGAGGGGCAGGGCCAAGTTTGCTTCATATCAACCTTTTCTTAATAGCTTAGCTATTAAGTGCTGGTTTTGCTGTGTTTACATACAGTGCATAATAAAATCCCTCAGGTGCTGATTAAGTTAAGTTACAACTTTAAACACTAAAGTTCAACATTTTGTTCTCCAAGTGATAAATCTGTGTTTGGTAAAATATGGCTGTGTAGAAAACCCTGTGACAAAGAGGAAAGTTCTAATCCAATTTTCCACCTGCCATGATATTTTCAATGTACAAATTTAGATTTTCTTAGGATAATTCAGACATGTTAAGTCCTTAGTGGAAGACTGAAATGGTACAGTCCAATCACATTTCTTACTCCTGAGATCTCAAGTTAAGCTCAAAATGGGAGGAATGTTTGTGTGATAAGATTGGAACCACATTTTAATCTTTGTGTAGGGTCTATTCTAATTTGTGATTCTGAACATTTGTCTAATTAAAGTGGGAAAAAATGTGTGGCTGGAGGACTTGATTTCCTTCCCACATGACTTTCTTGTGGTGCCCCTTTTATCAAAAGAGTTTTTAGACCTGGCAAGTTTTGAAAGGATGAAAAAGTGAGTACATACAAACTTACATACATATACCCTGTTTCCCCGAAAATAAGACATCTGCTGATCATAAGCCCAATCAGGCTTTTGAGCGCATGTGGTAAAATAAGCTGCCTCCCCGAAAATAAGCCCTCCCCGAAAATATTTAAACACAGAGCTGGAAATCAGGTAAGAAGGCAAGAGGAGCCCCATCTTGCTCCATGTGCCCCAAAATAATAAGACCACTCCGAAAATAAGGCCAAGCGCTTATTTCGGGGTTCAAAAAAATATAAGACAGGGTCTTAATTTCAGGGAAACACGGTATTACCATGCGATATTAGCACAACACAGAAAAGGAGTCAGAAATATAAGTTAAAAGAAATTAAAACATAACATACACAAATGCCAACATCATTCAACAAATCTTTCCATATCTATCTATTACAAACCATCCTTTATTCTGCAATGTCCATGCATAGCTTTATTCACTGCCTTTTATTTTTTAAACTCCTCAACTCTCTTTTTTTCAGGATCTTATTAATTCCATCTGACCATGACTTTCTCTAACTTCTCCTTTCTCTCAACCCATTCATTCTCCTTTGATCTAATATTCTTTGAGTGAGATGATAGGATGCTAATCCAGTAATTTCTTCAACTGGTCAGTTGTACCTTTTTTTGTTTGTTTACAGCCAACCATGACATCTTCCAATCTGGAACCAGCATATTTATATGCCTTTTGTCTGTTCTTCAGCTGACAAGCAAAAGCAACTCTTTGTAAAAACAAAGGCCACATGCCTTCTAATCATTGTTTTGTATGCAAAAGAGGGCCACTGTTTATATCTATAGTACTTTAGTTTAAAACTGGATTTTAAAAAAACAAATACTTCCCTACTGCAACTGTTCCCTGACTCCAAATTTCATCATAATGGGTGTCTGTCTGATGTACTCACACAAAACATTGACTCCATTTAGTAAAATCTAGCAAAGGACAACATGAGGGACATGCCTGGGAACTCAAAGTTCACGGCCAGTCATTTCTACTGCAATTCAGTGAAAAAGAAAGATATTGGAACAACCTTATGAAAACAGTCAGAGAGGAAATGCAGATTTACAGTAGAAATTCATAGGAGATGTAAGGTATCTACCCTGTTTCC
This sequence comes from Pituophis catenifer annectens, assembly GCF_029215685.1. Lineage (NCBI taxonomy): Eukaryota > Metazoa > Chordata > Lepidosauria > Squamata > Colubridae > Pituophis > Pituophis catenifer. Next base: position 316,600,324 of record NW_027256881.1, on the reverse strand, counting down.
CCCAAAATAAGACATCCCCTGATAAAAAGCCCAATCGGGCTTTTGAGCACATGGCAATAAGGCCAAGCGCTTATTTCAGGGTTCAAAAAAATATAAGACAGGGTCTTATTTTCGGGGAAACATGGTAGTCTGATGTCCAATTTTGTTTATTTTGTTTATTTTGTTTATTTTGTTTTAGCTAAACAACTGTGTGAACTTGTCTTTATAGTTTTGTAATTCATAGTTTGTAGTAGAAATGTACAACCAAAGCTCCAGAGTAGCAAGTAGAACTAGAAACTCCCAGTCACTCCAAAAGTTGTTATTATTTGTTCATTGTACCCATTACACTATTCCCATTTGGGATAAGTATTGCCAAGCATAAAAAAGGGGAAGAAATAGTAAGCTAATGTAATTTCTTATATTTCTTAACAAAATAAATATATGTACATGCTGATAAAAATCCATTGAACTTTTCATACTTGTTATCTTCGCAAATTAATGCCCATTCTTTCTTGTCTCATATACTCTCTAACTTTTTATACTTCATCAACTCTCTAACTTTCTATACTTCATCCTGCAGTAATTCTTTGACTCTCCTTCCTCCCTCCTCCCTCCCTCCCTCCCTCCCTCCCTCACATCCATTTTTCCAGGATCCATTCTTGACATAAACATGGAGGAAAAAATCCCTCAAGATGAAGGCAGAGAGAGATTGCATTTCCCTTTTCAGAATGCATGAGATGTCAAAAATCTCCTTTTGCTTAATTTTTAGCATTTACATGATATATTTTTAGTAGGATTTTTTACACAAAGGCTTCCCTTTCTGGCACCTTCTGACCAGACCATACACACACAACCTGCATTAAACATTAAGGGCTTAGTACAATTTTTTTCTTTACAAATTCCTGTCACCACATATATTATAAAAGACTACTATACATGCAACCCACCTTGCCATGCAAAGATCCATTAAAGCATAAATGCTAATTCCACAGAATCCTCTGTAGAATTGCCCATCCCCCAAATCCATCTTTAGAATTTGTGAAATTCTTTTACATTCCTAATTTATGCTGTACTCTGTGTTATTTTGAGTTTATGGCACCAATTTGCTACTGCATATTTTTTTTTTACATCAATTGCATATTTTTCTGTTTTCCCATAAAAAAATCTTTCCAAGCTTAAAACTTTTTTCTTTTTTTGAAGAATCACTGTTTTTATTACATTAAATGCTGTCTCGACAATGGAAACCATTTATATGAGGAGGCTTGCTCCCGTTTCGCCCCAGTTGAGGCGAACTGATAATGGTGGTGGCAGGAGTCTCCGCCCACCCCCCCAGACATCAAAAACACTCTGCGCTGCACGCTACTGATAGTGAACCGGTAGCACTGGGATTTGAATCCCACTACTGAAGGAGGCCCAGTAATACTCTGTCATTGATATTTGAAAGGCTATTAAGAGAAGGGTTTGGATTTAGGGTTCATAGTGCCTGAGGGTAGGACAACAGCCATTGGATGGATAGATAGAGCTATGGAATATCCCGCCCCCCACCGCTCTCGCTCTGTTGTGGATGCTCTAACAGTGGAGGTTTTCATAGAAAGGTAGAATAGTAATTTGTCTCAGAATAGTATGAGAATTCCTACCTTGAGCAGAGTGTTGGAGCAGAGGATTTCCAAAGACCCTTCCTATCCTATGAATCTATGATTCTGTGACATCATGGTTGAAGGTGGATCTAAGCTCTTGGAGAGGCTTAAAGGCCTTGGAATGCCAGAACTGCTTTCAATTGGTACTCAGAAAAAGATCTAATATTTAACTCAGCTCTTGGCTCAGTGAATTGTGTTCTTGAAATCTTGTTGGATAACTCATGTTTTATATTACATTGTTACAATATTATGGGGCTTTTCTTCAAGCTTGGACCCTTTTGAAGTGCAGAGTTGCGTAATTGTACAATAGCACTTGTGAAATGTTAGTCCTAAGAATAAGCCACTTGTATGTATTCCTTGGCATGAAAGTCTGAAGACTCCAAAGAACAGATGCTTCCTGGCTTGAAGAGGCAAAGCTTTGCCAAGGTTTCATTTTTTAATGAGGAAATTAAAAATAACAAAAATCAGAGTATCTCTTATTGGTTTGTTCTACAAGTAAGAAGGATTTTTTTCTTTATTTTTTTTCTTCCTGGCATTTTCCTGCAAATACTACTTCCACTACATTTTGGGTCAACTGAGACTGGATCCATTGGTTGTGACAGGAATTGATTTTTTAAAAATTTTTTTATTTATATGCCGCCCTTCTCCGGAGACTCAGGGCAGCTTACAATGTGTTAAGCAATAGCCTTCATACTTTCGTATATTTATACAAAGTCAGTTTATTGCCGCCATAATCTGGGTCCTCATTTTACCTACCTTAGAAAGGATGAAAGGCTAAGTCAACCTTGAGCCTGGTGAGATTTGAACTTGCAGTGATTGCAGGCAGCAGATGTAAGTGAATGTTAATAACAGTGCTTTAGTCTGCTGAGCCACCAGAGCTCCTTGTTGTGGCTTGTTGCCTGACCAGGGATGAAATGGTCCCGGTTTGGACTGGATCGCCTGATCTGGTAGTGATGGCAGCGGGTGGTTAGGAGAACCGGTAGCAAAAATCCCTGCCCCCCCCCCATGCCCAGCTGAGCCACGTGATCATCAGAGGCTTTTTTTTTTACTTTTAAAAGCATTTTTTCTACAACCTTTAAAAAGCTCTGATGATACCAGCTGAGTTGCCTGATCATCAGAGGCTTTTAAAAGCATTTTTTAAATAACCTCTTCGCCCGAAGAGGTTGTAGAAAAAATGCTTTTAAAAGATAAGAAAAAGCCTCTGACGATCCCACCTGAGCAGCGCGATTGTCAGAGGCTTTTTTTTTACTTTTAAAAGCAATGCTTTTAAAAGCAAAAAAAAAAAGATTGCACGCCACAGCTGATCACACCCCCCCCCTTGCATGCTGTTCTACTTACCACATGCCTCCTTTTGGCATGCACTGTGCATGCGCACCTTGCATTTGGTGCGTGGTGCGCACTGTGCATGCACAGCCAGTGAACCGGTAGTAAATCGGTTAAGATTTCACCACTGTGCCTGACTCTTATTTTGTGAACTGAGAGAAAATAACTGACCCAAAGTCACCCATGCAGCTTTCATGTCTAAAATAGGACTGGCATCCTGGTTTCCAGCTTGGTGCCATAACTACTATCTCCCATAATCAATTTTTTTCAAATTAAGAAACAAAGCAATCAGATGAAACCTTATGTTTATTAGCAGAAGATAATAATAAGAATAGCTTTGGTAAATAGCCAAATTAATTAAACACTGTAATCTTTTGGGATCCAGAAAGCACTTGCCCTCTGCAATGAAGTTCCCCTGAGATCCAAAAAGTCTTAAAAGAGCTGATTTTTCTCCAAACCCTGCAACTAGAATAGCTGCAGTCCTTTGTAGAATGTGTTTGTATATGTTTTCTGTTAGTTTTGGACAGTTTTTCCATCTTGTTCTTAATTTTCACTTGTACTTTGTCTAAGGTAAATCAGGTTGACAATAAGACCAATAAGATCTCACATATTAGTATAGAATTGGGTTTTTTTCCTGTCTATATAGTGTTATTAATTATCCATCACCATTGATGTACTTTTTCTATCTCCTATATAAGCTACTGTGTTCTAATCACTGCGCCATAGTGGCGCAGTGGTTAGAATGCAGTATTGCAGGCTAATTCTGCCAACTGCCAGCAGTTCGATTCTGACCTGCTCAAGGTTGCTTCATCCTTCCATCATTCCAAGATCGGTAAAATGAGGAGCCAGATTGTTGGGAGCAATATGCTGACTCTGTAAACTGTTTAGAAAGGGCTGTAAAGCACTGTGAAATTGTATATAAGTCTAAGTGCTATTGCTATTGCTTTTGACAATCAGTTTGGCTGAGAGCCCAGTGATCAACCTTAGAGGGTAATTGAATAAAGACACTTTCTTTCAAAACTCCATTCATGTTTGTAAATGAGATAGAAAGGCCAATTATGCTAGAATAAAATCTGAGTTTACCGAATGCCAAATCTTTTGAAGGGTGAAAAAGCAAAAGCAGGAAATAATCCAAAGTCTCCTTAAATAAATTACCTAGTTTGGGGCATTACAAAAGAAAGAGGCATATATAGTGGCAACCACTCTCATCAGCCAAGATAAATATTTCCAACTCAGAGTAGACCTAGAGATTTCTCTTTCAGAAAATATGAGAACATGGTCCTTCTCTGTTCTCCCCAGCATTTGCCTGTATTCTAAGTCTAAAAGTTTACCAGATTGCAAGGGTTTAACATGTTTGTGAAGATTGTGAAAACTACATTTGTGCCTGATGACTGCAGTTAATGTTGTTGTGAGAAAATTTGAGGAGGGAGTACTATAGAACAGTTTTTCTCAACCCTGTGAACTTTAAGATGTGTGGACTTCAACTCCCAGAATTCTTCAGCCAGATCTGCCACCTGGAGAGTTCTGGAAGTTGAAGTCCACATATCTTAAAGTTCCCAAGATTGAGAATCACTACAGAAGTTGACTTGAGCTCCTGGATGAAAGGTGGGACAAAAATGTAATAAAGAAAATGATGCAATATTTTCAGGATCAGACTCAATAAAGATAATAGAAGTTATAGGTTTAAATATAATTCTCTTTAATCATAATAGGCATTCTATATTCGCTGAATATTCAAGATAGAAGCAAGGAAAAATGGGGAGGATGGCTCCTTTTATATACAAGGGGCGGAGCCAGGAATGGGAGTGGTAAATTATGAATACATTAAAGCTCAAGTAATAAGTTAACCCCTGATGTTCCATATATACATTATTTACACATTAGAGAATAAGGCATTTACATCTGACAAATCCCCCTCTAAATGCCGGTTCGTTATACAACACCAGTTACATTCAGATTCAGGACAATATAATACATATAATTTAGAAGTTAAATATTTGTGTTGTTTAGAAGGTAAGGGTTTTGTTAATATGTCAGCTAATTGTTCAGAAGTATCACAATGTATTGCTTTGATGAATCCGTCTTGAGATAGTTGTCTCACGTGCTTAAATTTTATATCAATATGCCTGGACCTTTGTCCAATTGCATCGGATCTAGAAATTTCAATGGCCGCTTTATTATCTTCATGCATAATAAATGGTAAAGTAGGTTTCTTCCAAACATCTGTGATCAAATCATTGAACCATACAAGGTTATTTGCAGCTTTAGACAAGCAAACATATTCTGCTTCTGTGGTAGAGGTGGCTACCAGTTCTTGTTTACCAGTATACCAGTAAACTGGACAATCGTTCAATAGAAAAACATAACCAGAGGTACTCTTTCTGCATGATGTATCACCAGCCCAATCTGCATCAGCATAACAAGTAATTTTTGGTTCTTTGTCATTATTGGGTTCCAATATTAAACAAAAATCTAATGTACTTTTCAGATATCTTAAAATTCTTTTGACAGCTTCCCAATGATACAAGGTTGGTTTGCTAACATATCTTGACAATAAATTGAGAGGTAATGCAATATCTGGCCTAGTCCAATTAGATATATAAAGGAGTGAACCTATAACTGATCTGTAAAATGTGTTGTCTTTAAACTCAGGGGAAGATTCATCATTGTTTCTAAGAAAATCAGTTTGCATAGGTGTGTCACATGTTTTGGCATTATTTAAGTTACATTTGTTTAGGAGTTCAATGATTTTATCTTTCTGAGTAAGTTTGAATCCCCTTTTTGTTTTGTTAATTTGTACACCAAGGTATTTATTCACTCTACCTAGTGATTTCAATGAGAAGTGTTCGTTTAACTTATTTACAAAGATTTCCCTGCTCTCTTTATGCTTTCCAATATATAAAATATCATCCACATAAATTAATACAAATTCAATATGATCATTACTCTTTTTTACAAAGAAACAGTTATCAGCAGTGGTGGCGTTGAAATCCATGGTCTTTAGTACTTTTACCAAACAATCGTACCATCTTTTGCCAGATTGCTTCAATCCGTACAGACTCTTATTTAGTAACCAAATTTCGTTCTTATTAGTGTATTGACTGTGTGGTGCTCTTACATATATTTCCTTATCTAATTTTGCATGTAAGTATGCAGTCTGTATGTCATATTGAAATACGTCTAGATTGAGTGCAGATGCTACTACAAGAGCTGTTTTGACACTCTCTGTTCTCACTGTGGGTGAATATGTGTCAGTATAGTCTTCTGGATATTTTTGTGCATAACCTTGTGCAACTAGTCTGGCCTTGTATAAGGTATTACCTCCTTCTAAATTCTTAATTTTATAAATCCACCTGGTACCTATAATTGTTTTATCCTTAGGTGCGATCGCAGGTGTGAATACATTTAATCCTTGTAAACTTTTCATTTCTTTTTCCATAGCTAGTTCCCATTTTTCTCTTTCTTCACGGGGAAGTTTCAATACTTCCTCATATGTATTAGGTGTTATTTGTTCTCCATCCATATGCATAATATAATCTTTGTATTTATTTGGTATTTGGTTTCTATTATTTCTAATATTTCTTTCAGGTTTGCTATGGTTGTCATGCAAATATCTGGCTTCCTTTTTTGTTAATGTGTCTGTCTTTATTTTATGCTGACTATTTGTCCAAGTTTTGGTTTTGTTCTTACTTTTGTTAATATTTTGATTTTCTGTTGTTCCTTCCTCGCAAGATATATTATCTTTGCTTTTATTAGGAAAAATTTCATTAAGGTGCAACTTAGACCAATTGGCCTGCTCATGAAACACAGCTGTTCTGGATACTATAAATTTGTTATTATTATCGATGAATCTGTACCCTTTGGTTCCAGTTTCGTATCCCATGAATCTTAATCTCCTGGATACGTTTTCTCCCTTTCTCCTCAATTGTTTAGGTATGTGCACGTCTGCAGTAACTCCAAATATGTGCATGTGTGCTAATTTAGGTTTTCTATTGTACATCACCTCATATGGTGTCTTATTCACAATACTGGACCATGTTCTATTTTGAGTGTAATTTGAATAATGTAAGGCTTCTGACCAAAATTGTTTGCCTAAACCAGCATCCTCTAATGTGCATCTAATCATGGTTTGTAGTGTGGAGTTCTTTCTCTCTGCAATCCCATTTTGAAAGGCAGAAAATGGATTGGACGTGAAATGTAGCATCCCTCTATCCTTTAACCATTGGGAGAATTCTTTAGACATGAATTCACATCCCCTATCTGTCATAATTTGTTTTATTCTGATATTATGTTGTGTTTCTATGCGTTTGTAGAATTCCTTAAATTTCTGAAAGGTTTCATCCTTGTGCTTTAATGTGTAAACAAAACCATAGCGACTGTAATCATCCACTATTGTTAGGAAGTAACGTTTTCTATAGGTAATTGATGGAGTTAATGGACCAACTAAGTCCATATGTACCAAATCAAAAATATTGTTAGTTGATCTGTTAGATTTTTTTGGTCTAGGACTGGTTTTTAGTTTGGTGGATTTACATACTGAGCATTCTAAATAATTTTCACAATTTTTTATTTTTACACCTTCTGCGTGTTCAGTCATTTTTTGTACTACAGGAAAGCTTGCATGTCCTAACTTCCTATGTAAGATATGAGCACACTCATCATGAATTGGTTTACCTATTTTTGGTTTCTTCTCATTGTGTGTATTTTTGTTATCATGAGTTATTTTACATTCATCATTGTCACTGTTACTGACATTTTCATCATCTGCTTCAATACAATCTTCCATATTTGAATCAATGTTATGTAACCATCTTTCTTTGGTTATCAGATAGGGTAGACCCCCTTTTATCATCACAGTGCCTACATTTGTTTTGTTCTTTTCTATAGTTGCTTTCCCCTTTGAGAAAACTATATTGATGTCAGATTCTCTGCTTAGTTTTATAGCACTTAGTATGTTGTGAGGTATTTCTGGGATTAATAATACCCCCTCTATTTTCCCTAAACCAGGCAAGGTCACATTTCCTCTGCCTAATACTTGAACCTTTTCTTGATTAGCTACCTTTATCACAAACTTATCTTCTGTAAATGAAGATAATATACTTTTGTTATTAGTGGTGTGATTTGTTGCACCAGAATCAATAAGCCAATTATTGTTCTCATCTTGTTGTGTTTTGGTGCTGTCTTGTTTATTTAGCCCATTTAGTGACCCAGATTTTCTCTCTTTTGAATTTTCTCTACCCCCTCTACTTTCTCTGTAGTTTGGTGGACTTCTATATTTGTGTCTATCTGTGGAAGATTGTCTGTGATTGTATTTGCTCCTATATTCTGGCCTATGTCTCTCCCTTGGGACTTTGGGACAGTCTCTTCTACTGTGTTCCCTGGATCCACAATTGTGGCATCTAAAGGCCTCATTATATTTATCTTGAAAGACTACTTTCCTAAAAGATTTGTGTTCTGTTTGGTTACTGGAACGATTTTTTCTTGAATTGTCTTCTGCTATCAATTTGTTAGATAGACTTTCTATTGATAAATATCCCAAATTAATGGTATCTAAGTGTGACATAAAGCTATCCCATGATGGATCAAGTGAATTGATAATAACACTTTTCATAGTTTGATCTGAAATCACTTCCCCCCTCAATTGCAGCTCAGCTCTTATTTTGTTTAGATTTATCAAATGTTCACTTATAGAAACCCCTGGTTTCACTCTAGAAGAAAAGAAATCCTTAGACATTCTTGTGGTTGTGGCTACGCTATCGCTGTGAAATAGATTAAACATGCATTGAATTATTTCTGATACAGTTAGGTTTGGTTTGATGCTATGATACATTGCAGGAGACACGCTAGAAATTATTATGAAAAATGCTCTATGATGTAAACAGTCTATTTTTAAAGTCCAAGGTCTTCTTGGAGGACTAGTTATAAAGAATAGTAAATTTTCTTTCATAAAAATAACCTGAAGCTGTTGGTACCACTCTTGTAAATTAATGCCATCAACTCTAAGTTTTGGGAAGTCACTGGGTAAGTTCCCCACATTATTTTGTCCATTACTTACAACCTGAGGCAGTCCGTGGTCTCTCAAGTGCAGGAAATTACAGAACGGCATTGGGATGCTTGTAACGAGTCTGCGCGGTTCTCTGGCCAGTTCAAGTCTTTCGGGGCCGTCTACGTAGTTTTGCACATGCGCGTTGCTCATTTCTTCTTTGGCGCCGTTGTGGAAGGTTCTCTCCATTTCAGCTCTCTCGATCCGCTCCTCTTCAGATGAGTCGGTCTCTGGCTCGGTTTTTGGGGCTTTGGTGATGGCGGCGGTTCTTCTCTCTCTCTTGTGTGTGCTGGCACTCGATTCTGTCTGCGGTGTAGGACGGAATCGGCATGGCTCTCTGGGCTCGGGTGTCGTCGTTTTCGAAGTCATGATGGGAGCGTGCAGGTCTTGAGTTGTCGGTTTGATTGCTTGCTTCTTCGTTGATGTCTTAGAAATTTTCAATCTTGGCCCAAAAGCAGCAAAAAGTGTTTTCATTGCTGACTCTACTTGAGACTTTGTTAAATCGTCTTCACTTTCTGATTTTGGTTCATCTGAAGAGTTTGAGACTTCTTTTTCACTTTCTTCGTCTGATAGCGTTTTTCGCGCCAGAAATTTTGAACTGAGCGTTTTGATTGGCTCTGCTTCACTCTCTTTTGAAGTTCGTTGAAACCAAGATGGCTGCCGTTCAAAATTTCGCGCGGGGTCACATCTTTTCTTTTTTACAACTATTTTCTCAGTAGTCATTTCACTCACAGTTTTTTGATCTTTGGGTTTTTCTTTAATGATGTTTTTCTCTCTCGCTGCTCCGCTGTTCCTCAGCATCTCCTGGAGGTCCGCGATGAGGCTTTCATCATTCTTTTGGCTTTTTAGTATTTTTAATATTTCTGACCTGAGTTCGTTATTTTCTATCTCGATTTCTTCCTGGTCGTTATTTTCACTCATCAGTTCTTCTTCTTCAGTGGTGTATTCTTCGGATTCTCTCGAAATCGCATTAGTGGATTCGTTGATCATCTCTTGATCAGTTTCTATTTCTTTGCTGTAGGCCCTGGTGTTGGACCTATCTTTCTTGGACATTTTTAATTACTTATTGAGTCAATTAACCATCCTCTGCTACCAGCTTGATGCAATATTTTCAGGATCAGACTCAATAAAGATAATAGAAGTTATAGGTTTAAATATAATTCTCTTTAATCATAATAGGCATTCTATATTCGCTGAATATTCAAGATAGAAGCAAGGAAAAATGGGGAGGATGGCTCCTTTTATATACAAGGGGCGGAGCCAGGAATGGGAGTGGTAAATTATGAATACATTAAAGCTCAAGTAATAAGTTAACCCCTGATGTTCCATATATACATTATTTACACATTAGAGAATAAGGCATTTACATCTGACAGAAAACTAACAGGTCTAAGCAAAGCACAGGGGCATAAATGTGTAAACCTAATCCAAAAGATGAGATATTCCTACCACTTCCTAGTATATTCATTCAGTATTCATTTTCTGAATGTTTTTATACAGGTGCTACAATCTTTTCTGTCTGACCTGCAGTGGTCCCAAACGTTGAATTAGCAGGCTGTCTTTTCTTTTGCCAGATTTTTATGAAATGGCATTAATATGAGAGCTTTCTCCTATTATTAATGGAATTGGGAGACAGGGGTTGTGTCGGAGCCAGATTTTTTTTAAAAAAAGACCGTTTTAGACTGAAGTAGATAGAAATTGCAGCCTTGTTTGCTTAAAAGACAATGATTAGAATGTGTTTGGCCTTTAGTTTTACAAAGAGCTGTTTTTGTTTGTCAGCTGAGAATAGACAAAGCAGCAAAAGATAAGTGGTTTTGGAAGATTTATGTTTGATTGCAAACAAAAAAAGCTACAGTTGAGCAGCTGAAGAAATTGTTGGAAGGGAAGGGAAGGGAAGGAAAGGGAAGAGAAGAGGCATAGTTATTTTGAAAAGTGCCTGGAATCTAGTCAAACATATTTAGACATAAAATTGTCACTTCCGTTTTCCCTCAATTTCTCATTTCCGGGACTGTAAATTGTTTCCAACCCATTTTTGCATCTGTTTGCAATTTCAGCACAAAAGACTGAGGACAGCTCTCCTAAGAGATACCTTTTAATGCCTTTAGCTAGAGTGCCTATGTTTTTGTGAGGGTTTTTCTCCAGTTTAATGCATTGATCTATGTACTTCCCCCCAACATAAATATCTTTTGAGTGTGTTTTGAGTTAGAACTACATTATAGCTTCTGGAAGATTTTGGGGGATGAGTGCTTTGTGGTCAGCCAAATGCAGCTCTATTTTAAGACAAGTAGAAAAGGAGAGTGGGGGACAAATAGGGAAAAGGGAAGTAACTGAAATGGATACTTTGCCAAATAAAAATTGTTTTGGAAGGAAACTATTCTTTCACAATTGGCATTTAGCAAGACTCATGCAATAATTTTGTCTATCTGCAGCAGCTGTTGGCATGGATACGAGAATCTGGTGACTCATAAACTCACACAAGTCCAATGAATCAAAGGCAATTTCCATGCATGCATAGAGGGAAGGTTTTTTTTTAATGTTTAAAGTATTACTGCTATTAAACTAGAATGAATAATTCTAGTTCTACCATGGAGGTAGAATTGCATTGTAAACAAAACAAAGTACAAGCAACACAACTATAACTTAGAAGTTTAATTTCTTTTACCAAATGCATCTTCTCTAAATCATAATCATAAATGCAACAATCATAAATGAGTGTTGCAAACATTTGACAAACTTATTCTCACCCCAGAAATCACTGTTTGACATGCAGGCTGTTTCTTGTAAGCTGCATGTACTCATGCTTATGCCATAACAATGTTTTCCATCAGATCAGAACTGGCATTGGTTGTTAAAAATCTCATTAAGAAAAAAATTGTCAGCTGATGAATGGTTTAAATACTTATGGCAATATCTATTCTATGTGGAACTGCACATGGCAGTTGCAATGCTAAATAGGTCTGTTTAAATGCAATTTTCACTGAGGACACAGTTCACAGATCCACCCGCTAAATATATTATTGCTAGAGACTCTGGGGAAGGATTACATTTTTTTTAAAAAAAATATAGCATAACAGCTTCTACCAACAACTTTTAAATTAATCATCCAAAAAGCCATAATGGCCTTATTTAGTAAATCCAGATGTAGAACTAGGTACCCAAAAGTCTAAAGCATTATGAATTCTTACTTAAAACCTAAGCATCATCATATTTATTTTGTGCAAATATGCACTGAATTGAGCTGTTAGGTTGCTTAATTGATTGACAGCTCTTGTTTTACATGATTTTTTAAAAAAGATGTACAGAAAATGTATACCATGTAAGTCCATGTGAATTGCATATTACTATCCCATTCTTCCTGTAAATTCCTGTGACTCAAAACATCTTAATAGTCTCTGTCACCCTCCTTCCCCCAGAAATAAAAGCTATGCTGATTTTGTTGCAATTTAGATGTGCCCTGGAAATGATTTTTTTATTGACTTTGCCATTTGACAGACCATGATAGTGTAGAAAAATAATTATGATCAGTGTTAAATTATCTGTTCTATTACAGAAATAATTTTATACATTTAAAGTATTGACAACATTTGTTCAGTAAAATAGATGGAGAGTCACTGCATGGAGAGTCATGGTGGCGCAGTAGTTAGAATGCAGTATTACAGGCTAACTCATTGCTCAATGCCAGCAGTTTGATTCTGGTTGGCTCAAGGTTGACTCAGCCTTCCATCCTTCCGAGGTTGATAAAATGAAGACCCAGATTGTTGGGCGCAATATGCTGACTCTGTAAACTGCTTAGAGAGTGCTGTAAAGCTCTATGAAGTGGTATATAAGTGCTACTGCTATAAATGAGCCTTGGTAGTACAGTGGTCTAAGGCACCCTGTTATTAAGCTGGTTATTAAGACCAGCTGCCTGCAATTACTGCAGGTTCGAATCTTGCCAAGGCTCAAGGTTGACTCAGCCTTCCATCCTTTCTAAGGTAGGTAAAATGAGGACCCAGATTGTGGGGGCAATAAGCTGACTTTGTATAAATATACAAAAGAATGAAGGCTATTGCTTAGTGCATTGTAAGCCACCCTGAGTCTCCGGAGAAGGGCGGCATATAAATCAAATTTTTTAAAAAAATGTGAATATTTTAAATAAACAATAGAAATTGTCAACTGAACATTCTCTCAAAGTATGAGCTATTTTGTTTTTCCTGCTTTCTGAGCCAGATGTGGTTCAGAGGAGCATCTTATGTCAAAGAGAAGCACATACAGGTAGTCCTCAACTTACAACTATTCATTTAATGACAGTTCAAAGCTACAATGGCACTGAAAACAGTGACTTATGATCATTTTTCACACTTACGACCACTGCAGCATCGCCGTAGTCACGTGATCAAAATGTGTCCACTTGGGGGCTTCCGGTTTGCTGTTTGTCGCTGCCAGACGTTCCTTTGGGATCGTCAGCTTCCATCGCCTGTCAGAGCCGCCTTCACAACGGAATGGCGGCTCGAAAAAACTCCGTTTCCATGAGGAAACGGAGATAGAGCCGGCAGGGGTGGGTAGAACTCTCTGCGGAGTCCCAAAAGTTTTTCCTTTACTTTTGGGACGGAGCGGATGAGATGCCCCGTATCCCCAGCCGCTGCTCCGGGCTTTGGGAGACCTCTGCTAATGCAGAGCTAGGCGTCAAAAGCAAGCCTGCAAATTTAACAGACTACTCAAAGAAAATGTGAGCTGGACCTGTAATACTGAACCGCAAGTATTTTACTGATTTTTTAAAAGAAATTACTTAAGAGAGAGGAGGAAAAGAAAGAGGAAAAAAAGCCTTTTAAAATGGCGTCGGCTGGAGGAGAGGCTGAAAGGGAAAGTCCTTCCGTTTTTTATTACTACAATGTAGCGGAATAAATACCACTGGCTACATTTGTAGACAAAACTTCGCTCCTGTGTCTTTTTCTCTTTTTTTTCCCTTGGAGACCTGATATTGTTGTTGATTGGAAAGAAGTCTTTCTTGCTTTTTTTTAACAAAGCCTGCCTGGGCGGAAACATGGCACTGAGACTCATAAAGTCAGATAAACAAGAAGGGGGGGGATTCCCCCACCAACAACTTAAAGGAACAAGTCTTAACTCTTCAGTCTCAGAAACCTGATTTTAATATAATAGAATTTTTTATAGAAGAGATTGAAAGAAGAGAGGAGACTGTGAATCAGCAATTTGAAAAATTTAAGCAGGAAATTAAAGAATTGGTGAAATCTAAGTTTGATTTTTTGGAGAAAAAACTCTCAAAAGTGGCTTAGAAGAAAAACCTAAAATGGATGCTGATCAAAAGTATGGTAATGCAGAAAATCTGCAACAGAAGATTGAAAAAGAGATTTTAATGGTACAATATAATTTCACAGAATATGCGATAAGATTAAGAGGTTTGCAGGAAAATAATAGAGATGATTTAAGGAAAATATCTTCTGAATTTCTAGCTGGGATTCTAAAGGTTCAACCTGACGAAGTGTTTTGTAGGATTGACAGAGTTTATCGAATCAACTCCTGGATTGCTAAGCAAAGGCAATTGCCTAGAGATGTGGTGATTTATTTTACAGATAAAGAAATTAGGAACAATATCGTGCAAAATTCCTTCAATTCTAATTTGCAATTGTATGGAAGAAAGATTTGGATTTACAAGGAACTCCCACCTAAGATATTGATGGAAAGGAAGAAATTTGGTTTTCTGGTGAATGAGTTAAAAAAGAGAAATATCTCATTCAGGTGGGACGCCCCAGTTGGTATTATATTTAAATACCAAGGAGAAAGATATCAGCTAAATACTGTTGAAAGAGCGGAAGAATTTTATCAAAATAGGTTGAAAATGAACTTAACATCTTCAGGTATAATACAGGATAAGCAGAAGGAGCTGGAAATAAAGGTAAAATATCGAATTACAGAGACTGTACCAGATGAATTGCCTTTGGATTCATTGGATACCCCAGCTGGACTATCTACAAATTTGAGAGAAGTGGCATCTAACCTTAATGTGATGACTTATCAAGGCAAGGATAAGCATGGAAACCAATTAGGGGAAATACAAGGGATAAAAAAGAAACATGAGATACAAAAACAAAACCAACAAGACCAATCTACAAAGCAGAACAAAATCCGACCAGATGATACGCAATTTGTAGAAAAGAAACCAGGATGGAAACCAAACCCACAAAAAGAAAAGAAAAAAAGAAATAGGTGGCATAAAAATAGAAATTTCTAAATCAGGCAACAGTGAAGCCAGTGACTCTAAAATATGAATGATTATGTGTAAACACAGAAGAGGCGACGTATTGGTTAATATCATCCTGAAGATTGTGGCAGATCTCTGCATGGCCGTAATTTGGGGACGTGAAATGAGCCTTAAACTGATGGATTTGAATTATCCATTTTGGAATTTCTTTTTGTGTTGATAAACATATTATATTATCTTGAATTACAAGGCAAGAGAATTATGCTGGGGCATGCAGAAGATCGGGTTGTTACCCACTACGATGATGGGAATTAATAATCCTGATGAAACCCACAATTATTACTATATGGAATATAATTATAATGTCACTCGGGTGGTTGTTTTTACTTTTATACATATAAGAAGATATTTACTACTGATGGGGGCAGATATGATTGAAGATCCTGAATAAACTGTTGCACCAGCAAGCTATGTTACCCGATTATGGATGTTGGTTCTACCAATCCAGTGGAAAGACCTTAAAGAAGATACTATATGGATTATAAATTTAAAGTCATTGTCTTTTCTTTTTTTTTATTTAGATATAATGGAAAATATAGACATATATTTTTAAGTAGTGTGGGCAGTGAATCAAAGATATTAAGAAATGTTGTGTATGGTAATTTTGCATGATAGTGGGTGAATAAGCTAGTTAGTAGATTGATTAGTCTAAGAAAAGGGATTTTTAAGTGATATATTTAGGGGAGTGGAGGAAATGGATAGAGTGGAATAAATGTTAAACTAGATTTTATGGGGAAGGCTGCTTTGAAATGTTATAGTAATATATATAGAAGATTAAATGTTAAAGTAGGACTTATTGTATAGTTTTAAAGTGGAGAAGTTATTTTATAATGTCATAGTATAATGTCTTTTTTTTCCTTTTTTTCCCTTTCTTTTCTCTTTTTTGAAATGTATGGATAAAGGGGGATGTTATAATATTAATAATATTTTTAGTAAGCAAAGGTCAATATCTAGAGGAGGGAATAAGTAATCTGTTATGAATTAGGTTTTTTTTTGTTATGAAGAAGTCACAGGGGGGGATGGGTGGGGAGGGGGGGTTAGGGAGGGGGAGGGAGAGGGGGAAAAAAAGGGGGGAAAAATTTGTATTTGAAAACTTTTTCAATAAAAAAAAAATGTGTCCACTTGGCAACTGGCATGTATTTATGATGATCGTGGTGTCTTTTGTGAACTTTTGACAAGCAAAGTCAATCTGGGAATCCAGATCCACTTAAAAACGGTGTTACTAATTTAACAACTTACTGCAATTTACTTAACTGTGGCAAGAAAGTTTGTAAAATGGGGCAAAACTCACTTAACAATTATCTTGCTTAGCAACAGAAATTTTGGGCTCAATTGTTGTCATAAATCAAGCAATACTACCTCTTTCTTACTGTGTAAGTGACATGGTAATGGGGGGGGAGAATGAAAATAAGTTTATTAGTTTCAGTGTTGTTAGTGGTGATGGCGACAGGCGAATAGGTGTAAGGTTTTTGTTCCCTGCATGCTTATACTTCAGCAATCACTTGGGACTTCATCCTCTCCTCAGGTATGATTTCAAATCACTTGTGATTTAGGAGTTTCTGAATAGATTAATCCCTCTTTACAGCAGACAGATGGCAGCTGAGCACTCTCCCCCATTCTAGCGGTGTAAATTAGAAACTAATTTGCACAGCACAAGCCAGTAGTTTTACAGCTGCAGCCGACAGTTCCACTCTATGATCAGAATCTGGCCTCTTGACATGAAACAGCTGCCTATCGCTATTTTCTTTTTCTGCAAACAAAATTTGAACATAATTGAATCATTCCACAGGATAAAAAATGTTAATGGAGAGCAGGCTTCTTTTTTTCAGGTTGGCAAATTTCCATGGACATTATACAGGAACACCAGTGTTCCAGACACAACCTGTTTCCACCCCCATAAAATTAGCATTAAGGAAATCAGTTCTAAAGCTCAATATGGGCTTGCTTATTATGAATTGTTGAGTCAAATGTGACAGGAAAGGCAGGGAAGGAAGAAAGAAAAAAAAGGGAAGGAAGCAGCAGGGAAGAGTGATATTATCCAGCTACCATTAATTCTAGACTGCTTAGCCAATAGTTAGAAATGATGGAAATTACAATGCAAAAAGTATCTGGAAGGTCACAATTTGTCCATCCTTCCTGTAGAGTGGTTCTCAACCTTTTCTTATCCATGGACACCCCGCGCCCCACACACACACTTTAAATATCTTTTGTGGCCAGAGACCATGGCTATCAACCCCCAAGTCTTAACTCAAGTTTTAAATCATAACATTTCTTCAAGTCTTCACAGACCCCTTGTGATGACATTGTGTCCCGTTCCCCCCCCGGGGTTCTTGGATCACAGGTTGAGAACCACTGCTGTAGAGCATGCCATACAGTTGGCCTGGGCAGGTCTTTGAAATAGTCCAGCAACCTCTCTTTGAACCAATGGCATGGAGAGCCATCTGCTTTCCAACCAACAGCCATGATAAGAATAGTTCCCCCATAGCTTTAGCCTTGAATTAGTCAAGAGCAACATTGGCCTGTTTCACCTTTTCAAAGCACCACAGTGAAGTGGAACAAGCATGAACTGCACACTCTGAAGTACACTGTATATTTAGTCCACTAGTTATGAATTATGGGCTTATAATTGAGTTCACAATTTAAGTGGTAAGTCATGATGATTGTAAAGAGAGTCGCTGCATGACCTTGCCCAATTTTATCATCTTTCTTGCAGCAGTCATTAAGCAAAGCCATTGTTTACCATGGGGCATTTTTTTTGCCAGAAAGTTCATTTACAACAAGGTTGCAAATTGCTTAAATGCAGGCTGGCTGCTGAGTGTCCAAATATGGTCATGGGATGATGGGGGGAGGCAAAGATGATGGAACGTTGACTTTTGGGTTGTAAGTAGCTTTTTTGAGATCCTTTGTAACTTCGAATGGTTGCTAAGCAATTATTGTAAATTGAGAACTTCCTGTAATGCAATTCTATAGTTGCATCTATAGGTGTACTCAAAGCAAAAGAAAAAAGAAGACAAAAGGGTAAACAACATTTGCTTATTGTTTATATATAAAGGTAAAAGTTTCCCTCGCACAAACGTGCTAGTCGTTCCTGACTCTAGGGGGTGGTGCTCATCTCTGTTTCTAAGCTGAAGAGGTGAAATGCTACCGGTTCGCACCGGTTTGGGCGCACCGGTAGCAGGGGTGGCAGGTGGTTCGGAGAACCGGTAGTGGCAGCAATGCGAGGCTCCACCCACCCACCCATATGTCACTACTTCCTGGTTTTAACCAGGAAGTAACCTGCTTTTTACCCTCTGCGCATGCACAGAAGGTCCAAAATCAGATGTGACGCACGTGCGCACTTCTGAACCGGTAGGGAAGGTAAGTAGATTTCACCCCTGATCTCCATGGTCATGTGGCCAGCATGACTAAACGCCAAAGGCACATGGAACACTGTTACCTTCCCACCAAAGGTGGTCCCTATTTTTCTACTTGCATTTTTTACGTGCTTTTGAACTGCTAGGTTGGCTGAAGCTGGGACAAGTAACGGGAGCTTACCCCGTTATGCGGCACTAGGGATTCGAACTGCTGAACTGCCAACCTTTTGATCGACAAGTTCAGCGTCTTAGCCACTGAGTCACCACGTCCCCTTGTGTATATATACTAATGTATATTTATTAATATATATTTTTCCAGATGCCAAGTATTGGTGGGGAACTTCAAGCCCCAGGCCATTTATCTGATGGCTCTGGACAGAGGAATGAAAAGAAATGACTGGAATTAAGTGTTTAATGTTATCTTAAAATTATTGCCCTATTATTAATAATTCCTAAACAATGGGAGGTAAAATGGAAAAACAATGGAATGAAGCATTTAATAATAGTCTTTCAACTACCACTTTTAAAAGGTTACTAGCCACATGGGTTCTGAATAGAAGGAAGATTTGCCAGAAATTATGGGAAGATAATCTGGGGAGGGAGGACTTGAGGATTTAATTAAAATTCCTTCTGCCCAAATGCAAGATCTAAAAGGCTTAGACTAGAGAGAGACTTGCATGTCTCTCCCTATATTTCCATCTCACATAAATATTACAGCAGCTCTGAGAAATTTAGAGCCTCAAAAGGAAAAGGAGAAAAGGAGAAGCAGTAGAAATAAAAGGTACTTTCCTGAGACTTAAAAAAAAGAGTTTAGGAGATTTTTAAAAAGATGTTAGGGGAGAGGGAAATGCCAACCATAACTGCCTTATGTAACTCAAGGCCAAATTACATGTGTTTTTAGCAACACAGCTGTTTTTAAAATCTAGTATCAAATGTGAAAGCTGCAGTAACTGAAACCAGAACATATAAACTGTACATTAATATAGAGCGTTATGAAATTAATCATTTCCATTAACAAGACAGCTGTAGTTTTACCTATAACAGTGGCATTGCAATAATCCTTCCTTGTGATCCTAAAGAAGCCTATTCAGAGAAATGCTGAATTCCATTAACTGCCCAGATCCACCAGCCAGCCTTCATAATTCTAGTGGATCTTTAAATCACCAAGAGAATGACCAGGGAAAGGCAACAAGAGTTTGGGAGGAGACTTCAGCAGGAGAGGTAATGGCTACAGATCTTCCCCACCCTCCCTTCCTCCCTCCATTTTCACCCTGAGAGACAGCTTCTGGAAAGCCATAATCAGAACAAATGAACAGGAAACAAACTAGGACATTTTATGTGGGAGTTTGCCCACATAATATGCAGCCGAGGACAGGGGCCAAGAAAGCTGAACATGAAGCAGAAGAAGCAGGAGGCTACAGTGGGGCTCAGATTTTCACAAGAAATTACAATTGAGGCCAGTAGATGGTGCCACTCAATACTTAAGATGTTTCTACATTGAGTGTGACAAATAAAGGAAGAAAAAGAAACCCAAAGATAACAAAACTAATGTACTGTGGCAACTGAAATTTAGTGGGATAATTCAGTTGGCATGTAGCACTGGAAAGCTACAACTTACTCTAAAGGAGTAGAACATATGAAATAGTATCTCATGCAAATCTCAAGTCTTTCTGATCTTAAGCCTTTCTGACATAATTCCTACAGGTCCTGGAAACTACCTTGTGTTCACCTCTTCAATTTCCTGCACCCATCCAGGGGTGGGCTTCATTATAGGGTTGCCAGCTCTGCTTCCAAAAAATAGCGGACAAGCGGGGGGGGGTTAAGTAGTAAAAAAATAATAATAAAAAATTTACAATTAAATTATATATTTTCTTACAAACATTTTAACACGTATTAAAATAATCAGTTCAAAACTTTACTTAACGTTCAAAACATCAAATATATTATAATAATATGTAAAATATTAAATTACATTTTACTTTGCTGTCGTGTGTATTTTTTATTTGTCTGCGCAGCTTTGATCAATTCTTTGTGTTTAAGGAATAATTCTTTAATTTCAGTACAACGTTGAGAAATATTAAAAAATATACAAAGTTCACTTCGAACTGATGGTACAAGCAATCGGTTACGTTCGTCAGTCCACAAATTTTCCATGACGCTGAAAATTCGTTCAACGTTTGCATTTGATACCGGAATTGATGCACAATGCTGGAACAGTTTCAGTAAACTCGGAGCTGGCTCTTTCTTGAAAAAGTACGTCCACTTATCAAGGGATGAATTGCCCTGCAGATGAACATAAACTTCTTCTAAGGCAGAAATTTCATCGAAGAGAGTGTTGGGTGGAAGTTCTTCTCGCCATGGTGATAATAACCAGATGTTCGTCATTTCTTCTAAAGTTGGAGGATTATTGCGATCAATTAGATTGAAACAACTTAGCATCTCATATACTGAATCGGTGAAATTATACCACTTTTCTAGGTACGCAATGGCTCTTTGATACACGTTGATAGATTCTTTCTTGAACTTTTGCACGGCATTCTCAGGCAAATGTTTTTTACGTAAGGCAAATAAAACTTTCATTCCAAAAAACTGCTCATCGTATTTTTTTTTGCAAAGAATCATGCAGTTTACACATGATAATGTGAAGATCACATGCAAGAATTTTCTTGCTTTCCAGCTTCAGTAGGGTGTCTTGCATTATTGACATGAAGAAGTGTGTGAAATATAAATACAATTTTGAAATTGTTGGTTCATTGTCCTTTGCGAGTTCATTTTCCTGATCCGAAATAAGGTTCCAGATAACCTTATGGCACTCATCAGATCCAAGAGAAATAAAATACGATTTTAGAGGTATCCAGTTTAAAAGAAGTCTTTCGACTGCTTTAATCAAACTTAACCAACGTGTTGGAACATGGCGCAAAACTTCATGGAATTCTGACTTGCAAAACTCAAAAAATGATTTCAACTCTTCTCGTTTCTTCGCAGAATTTGAAAATTCAGCAAAAACCTTCAGCACTACATTTTCGATATCAAAAGATAACTGCTTTAATGCATTTTTTGCGCTGTTGTGTAAAATGTGATTATTGCAATGAGCAGCTACAATATTGTCATTTTCCAGCAATAATTTTCGGTAAACAGATTTGTTCACTCCATAATTGACTGATGCATTATCTGCTGAGTAAGCTGAAACATTATTTATTTCCAATTCGTTATCACTAAGAACTTGACACATTGATATAGAATCAATGATGTAGAATCTACATTGATGTAGAATCTTTGAAAGAATCCTCATAAAAGTCTAAAATTTTCACACACAGTCCTTCTTCACAAGTAAAATATTGTGCAAGAACGGGATACATTTTGCAATTTCCCTTGTTTGATGCGTCAGTGGAGAGAGAAAATGGAATTCCAGTTTTAAGATCATTGAGAACCAACTCAATAGAAAAAGGATACAAAACCTCATTGACAATAGCTGATGATTTGGTTCTTCGACAAGACATCTTTTTTACAATTTCTGAATCATCAAAAATTTGCTTCATTAATTTAATACCGCAATCTTGAGCCAAGAAAAAAATATGGTGTTTGATCCCATGGTAAGTTTCAGCCATTTCAACTACAGTCACTTTCTCACTGAAAGAGGAGTTTTTAACAATGAAAAACGAATTGATTTGCTTGTTGCTGGAAGCTATTTTTTCCTTATCTAAATGATTTTTTGTGTTTGCATGCTGTGTGACAGCTTTTATACCATTATATTCAATTGTGAATGATTTCTGACACAATTTACAGTAGGCCATCATATTTGTTCTGTCGGTTTCGTTGTTGGTAATCCATGCAAAAGTAGCTTCCCAGTCTTTGGTGTATTTGCACACTCCTCTCTTTCATTTTAAAGAATTCGAAATCTCGCCGCTGTCACTCTCATCACTCGACGCCATTTTAGGTCAGTCGACACAAGCTACAATGCATTTTAAAAATGTGAACTGTACATAATTTTATAATATATTTTTATTTTAATCTCATCATTAATTTTTTTGGAGAATCGAGTTCAATGGATATTTGATCTTTGTCTCATTCTAATTTATGAAAAAAAAGACAAAACACGATTCTCCTATCCTTATTCTCTTAGACTGTACAGCTTTAGATTACGTACCATTTCATCATTTTCATCATTCATCATTTCATTTTTTGAATAAAAAAAATGTCCATTATTTTGTGAAAAAAAATAGTGACCATAATGTGAAAAAAGCGGACTGTCCGCTCAAATAGTGGACACCTGGCAAGGGTAGGCTTCAAAGTTTTTAGCAAGGGGTTCTCTGCCCAGTTGCTGAGTGGATGTGGCCATGGTGGATGTGGCCTAGTCGGCCTCCTGCACCATGGCGGGGGTGGGTGGGCGTTTTTGGCCTCCCTGGGCTCCGGAGGCTTTCCTCGAGCCTCTGGGAGGGTGAAAACAGTCTCCCCAGGCTCTGGAGGTCAGAAACGGCCCTTTTCAGGCCCTCCCAAACTTCTGGTAGGCCCATTTTTCACCCTCCCCGAGCCTCCACGCTCACCCTGCACTTACCTGCATCCAAAACAGGATGCATGGGGACTCCTGGGAGGGGCGGAGTGGGGTGGGCGGGACCAGCCAGGAGTGGGATTTGGGGATTCTCTGAACTGCACAGAATCTTATCTAGAAGTTCTCCTGAACCCCTGCGAACTCCCAGCAGCCCACCCCTGCTCCCATTCCTTTTTCTCTTGAGCATTTTATAGAGTCCTGCATATACATTTAGATCTCTCTCCTTCTTGTAGGTTTTGTTTGCAATTCTTCCAGTTCATCTTGGAGTGAACTATCAAATGGAATGCCCCAAGGTTCTGTCCTGGGCCCTATATAGTTTAACATTTCTGTCAGTGATTTGAATTAGGAGTCGAAGGGACAGTTACAGACTTCATAGATGACATAATGCTTGGACAGGCAGCTACATGAAAGGGAGAAGGCTCAAGAAGGGCAAGATTCATAAAGGCTTGAGTAGCCTTTTTGTAGGATGGCATTTAATAATGTAAGGTGTTGCATCTAGTTAGGAAAAATAAAGGGTTACCTATAGGATCAGAGAAAGCTGGCCTGGTATCATGGGAAAAGGAATTGGGTCAGTGGTGGGTTGCTCCCGGTTTGCACCGTTTTGCAAGAACCGGTAGTAAAAATTTGTAGTAGTTCCGAGAACCGGTAATAACATTGGCTGGCCATGACCCTGAACCGGTTCCTGGCCCGGTCCCTGCTCGCTTACCCCGCCCACCTCATCAGAGGCTTTATTTTTTTTAACTTTTAAGAGCATTTTTTCTATAACCTCTTCGGCCAAAAAAATGCTTTTAAAAGTAAAAAAAAAAAAAGCCTCTGATGATCCCACAGCTCAGCTGGGATCGTCAGAGGCTTTTCAAAGCATTGTTTTCTGCAACCTCTTTGGCCGAAGAGGTGGTAAAAAAAATGCTTTGAAAAGCCTCTGACGATCCCAGCTGAGTTGCCTGATCGGCAGAGGCTTTTCAAAGCATTGTTTTCTGCAACCTCTTAAGATTGTAGAAAAAATGCTTTTAAAAATAAAATAAAAAAAGTTGGCCACCTCCACCCAGTCACCGGCAGAAGAAGTTACCCCCCACCAAGCCACGCCCACAAAATAAGCCACACCTACAGAACCAGTAGTAAAAAAAATTAGAACTCACCCCTGAACTGGGTGCTTTTGTTCAGCACAGCTTAATCATGAGCTGACAGCATGATGCTCCTGCCAGAAACGAACCTGCTATCTTGGTGAGCAGTAACATAAGTGTAACACTGATACTGCAGGAAGTAATTGTGTCATTCTACTCTGCCCTGGTCTGATACTACTTGGACTACTGTATCCATACTGAGCATCTTAGTGTAATAAGGACAGTGCCAAGCCATGTCAAATTCAGAGAAAAGCCATTAACATGGTTAAGGGCAGGGATGAAATGCTCCTGGTTCGGACCGGATCGAGCGATCCAGTAGCAATTGTGACAGGTGGTTCGGAGAACCGGTAGCGATGGCAGCACAAGGCTCCACCCACCCACCTGGGTGTCGTTACTTCCTGCTTTTAAAAGGTTAAAAAAAAAGGCTCTGATGATCGTGCGCCACAGCTGTGATCGTCAGAGCCTTTTTTAACCTTTTAAAAGCATTTTTTTAACAACCTATTTGCCCAAATAGGTTGTAAAAAAATGCTTTAAAAAGTAAAAAAAAAAAAAAAAGTTGGCCATGCCCACCCAGTCACATTACCCCCTCCCCGCCCACCAAGCCAATAGTAACAAATTTTACATTTCGCCACTGGTTAAGGGTCTGAAAATCAAGATCTATGAGGAATGGTTAAAGCATCTGGATCAGTGGTGAAATGTAAAATTTGTTACTACTGGTTCTGTGGGTGTGGCTTGGTGGTGGTGGGGGTAATGTGACTGGGTGGGCGTGGCCAACTTTTTTTTTTTACTTTTAAAACCATTCTTTCTACAACCTCTTCTGTCGAAGAGGTTGTAAAAAAAATGCTTTTAAAAGCCTCTGATGATTCCAGCTGAGCCGCACGATCACCAGAGGCTTTTTTTTTTACTTTTAAAAGCATTTGTTCTGCCGAAGAGGTTGTAGAAAAAATGCTTTTAAAAATAAAAAAAACCCTCTGATGATTGCGCGGCTCAGTTGGGCATGGGCAGGGGGCAGGGATTTTTGCTATCGGTTCTCTAAACCACCCGCTGCCATCGCTACCGGATCAGGCGATCCGGTCCAAACCGGGAGCATTTCACCCCTGATCTGGATATGTTGAACCAACAGAAAAGAGGACTGGAGAGAGATATGACAATTGTCTTTAGACATCTAAAGGTTTGTTATATGGAGAGGAAGTGGACTTATTCTTTGTCTATATCCCAGAGAGCAGGTGGAGAACCAATGGGTTGCAGTTCCTAGGAAGTTGGTTAAGGCTAGATACTAGGATGAACTTCCTGGCTTTACAAGCTGGTGAGCATTTCTTCACCAGAGGTATTCCAACAGGGGCTGAATTCCAACAGAGGCTGAATTGTCATAGTAAATCCTGTACTGTCCTTCTGAAAAACAGAAATGGAGAACTGAAGAAGGAGCCAATTACTGTGGTGAAGAATGAAGTGCTAATGAACAGGCTGGACTCTTCTAACTTTTCCAATCAAAGAGAGGATTTGAGATCACCCACAAGTGTTCCAGACAGCTGCTCTTCATAGCAGTCTTAAGTGGGTTTAGAGCTCTGGGAGATGAGGAAATAGCCATCTTTCTCAAATTATGTGAAATAACATTATGTTTGCATATCTTCTTTTCTAATCACCTTCAGAAATTGCTTGTTAACTGCTTTTAAGCTATTAGAAACCTTTTATCTACAGGTTTGACAGCACTGGGTGAATTTCTCTTCAAAAGAAAATTTTAACTACAAATTTAAGAATTTAATTTTTTTAAAAGAATAAATAGCAAATGGGTGACTACAACTTTGATTTTAGAAAGTTACAAATGGACAGGATATAGAAAAATTGAAATAAGATTTTAGAATTAATTATAAAGAATCCGTCCTTTAGGAAAATCTTTGGTTTTGGATTTGTTTGAAAAATATAATACAGTAAGATAACATTTTAAAAAGTTGATACTAACGGGAACTAAAAGATTAAAGGAGAAAAAATATAACTCAACTTACAATTAGAGTGAAACAAAATATTCTAATATTGGACATATTGAAGAATATGTTTCAATCATGGACTCAGAAATTAATATTAATAGTCTCAATAGAGACATCTCCCTCTATAGAAAGATTATGTATTTCTAAGTTGCTATGGAAGAAGAACAAGTTTTACCTTACAAGATTCAGACTAAGTGGTTTATAAAGGACAATCTACAAGAATAGTATGGAAAAAGATGATACACTGGAGTTACAAAAGAAACCAACTGATGTTTTAATAATTAAAAGGGATATACAAATCATAAACCAAAGGAGTGACCTGGATAATTTTCCTATATTGGATTTATAAAAGAATCTTGGTAAAATTTTGAAGACTCTCGTAAGAAGGGACAAAGAAAAAATGCAAACAATTCAAGGAAGCAATGTAAGTTGATTTATTTGATCAAGGTTAACATAGATATGACATAGATATATTTATTATTTATTTATTTATTATTTATTAGTCCAATTTATATGCCGTCCTTCTCCGTAGACTCGGGGCGGCTTACAATGCATTATAGCAATAGCCTGCATACTTTTTTGTATATACCTGCTTATTAGGGCTTTCGGCCCCTACTAAGTGATGTTCTATACAAAGTTGGCTTATTGCCCCCACAATCCGGGTCCTCAATTTACCTACCTTGAAAGGATGGAAGGCTGAGTCAACCTTGAGCCTGGTGAGATTCGAACTTGCACTAATTGCAGGCAGCTAGCAGCTAAGTGCTAGCACTTAACAGCCCTTTAGTCCGCTGCACCACCGAGGCTCTTAATATATGCTAACCTTTAATGGTCTTTTGCTGACATTAGAACTGAAATGACA
The DNA here is from genome assembly GCF_029215685.1 of Pituophis catenifer annectens. NCBI lineage: Eukaryota > Metazoa > Chordata > Lepidosauria > Squamata > Colubridae > Pituophis > Pituophis catenifer. The sequence continues at coordinate 316,573,216 of NW_027256881.1, read as the reverse complement.
ATGCTTTAAGGATGTGTGTGTGTGTGTGTGTGTGTGTGTGTGTGTGTATATACATACATACATACATACATATATATATACGTAGGTAAAACCTGGCTAGAAAGAATATGCACATAAAAGCCTACGGAAAAGAAAAAAGACACATTGTTCCTTTACAGGGAGGATATCTGAGAAGTGGATGTGGCTCACTGACGAAGCCTTATAAGGCAGAAATAGCTATCTGAGTCTCCCAGAGAGCAACACAGAGTTGCAGTTTGTCAGCAAAAAAAAAAAAAAAAAGGCCCAGAAACTTGTGAATGAGATTTCACAGAACCAGGGCTGCAGAACAACCTAGTTTACGTAGGTAAAACCTGGCTAGAAAGAATATGCATATATATGTGTGTGTGTGTGTGTGTGTGTGTGTGTGTGTGTGTGTAGGTCTTTGGTTATTCGGGTTTTCTCCCACATAAAATTGGAAGTGTCTTGGCGACATTTCATTCGTCATCTTCAGGCTGGTGTTTTCGGCTTCGTGCTTCTAGGAGCAATGTGTGATCGCAGCTGTTTCTTCCTTTTAACTGCCAGTGGGGGTGTGAACTGATTAACCCACTGGCAGTTAAAAGGAAGAAACAGTTGCGATCACACATTGCTCCTAGAAGCACGAAGCCGAAAGATGACGAATGAGACTTCGTCAAAACATTGCCAAGACACTTCCAATTTTACGCGGGAGAAAACCCGAATAACCAAAGACCTACATACAAACACCCGTGAAAACCTCAGAAAACAAATATCTATCTATCTATCTATCTATCTATCTATCTATCTATCTATCTATCTATCTATCATCTATCTATCTATCTATCTATCTATCTATCTATCTATCTATCTATCTATCTATCTATCTATATCAGAGGTTGGTTTCAGCAGGTTCTGACCAGTTCTGGAGAACTGGTAGCGGAAATTTTGAGTAGTTCAGAGAACCAGTAAATACCACCTCTGACTGGCCCCATCCCCATCTATTCTCTGCCCCCTGAGTCCCAGCTGATCAGGAGGAAATGGGGATTTTGCAGTAACCTTCCCCTGGAGTGGGGTGGGAATGGAGATTTTACAGTATGCTTCCCCTGCCATGCCCACCAAGCCACGCCCATAGAACCAGTAGTAAAAAAGTTTGAACCCTGAAATAAGTGCTTGGCCTTATTTTCGGGGAGGTCTTATTATTTTGGGGTGTGTGGAGCAAGTTGGGGCTCCTCTTGCCATCTTACCTGATTTCCAGCTCTGTGTTTAAATATTTTTGGGAAGAGATCATTTGTTGCATTTTAAGAAGAGGTGATAAATTACTAAAATTGTTTATATTTGTGATGAACGTTGGAAATCACTCTATTTCTTTCTGTTTTCTTAATATGTTCTGCCCTTCCTTTTTTTCTTTTTTCTTTTTTCTTCTTTCTTTTAGTTTGTATTAGTTCTTACTATCGTATGTATAATCTTTAATAAAAATAATGTTAAAAAAGTAGATCCTGTATTAAGTAGGAGTTGAGACTAAATGTCTGTGAAGATTCTCAGTCATCCAGGTCATGATTGTCCCAAAGGTGCTTTTTCAAGAGGCAAATGGACTTTCTGTTTTTTCCTTAAAGACATTTCGCTTCTCATCCAAGATGAGAAAAAGCACCTTTGGGACGAGTTGAGTCTAAATGATCTCTGAAGTACATTTCAAATGTGATTCCATGAACTATATTTCCTTCTGCCTCCATCTCCAGGTCTTTCCTCCAATTAACATTAGGCTTCTCTCTCTTAAAATAAATCTAGTGCTTTTATTTCATCAGTCTTCAGGGATCTCATTTAAAGTGTTGGGTTGGGATAGAGTCAAGAAAGATGCAGCAACTATCCAAACTCTGCTCTTGGGTATATTTAAACTTCAAAACCCACTCCAAGCCTCTTTTATAAAGGGCATTTGTTGTGGTTCTCTCTTTATATTGTATTATAATGGTTTTTATTATAGTTAGGTTTTTATGTCTGTAATTATTATACTGTACTATGCTAATTCTGGTTTTAATCCTGTTTTATGATTGTTCTGTATTTTATTTTTCTTTAGAGTCATTGGCCATGAGCACTTTTGTGTGGGAAAAGGATACAGTTATTTTCACTGTTGTTGTCACTATCACCAAAGTTGTAATTTATGAACTGAATAGCCAATAGAGATATAACTGTGCAGTTACCCTGCCTTTTGTTGTCCTGCAGTTTCTATATTTTCAATCAGTTGATGGTGACTTCTACAAAGAGGGATTTGCAGTGAAGTGGCTGTCAATTCTCTTATCTTCATCTTGATCTGGGTGCCATCAAATGAAGCTCAGTAGCCAAACAGATTCATTGCCTCTACATCATTTCCCTGTTGTTAGAATACATAAGCAACAGAGTCTTTTGCACTTATATCTTACTATCATTTTGTAGGCTTCCTGGTAGACTACATTGGGAATAGAAGTTTGGACTAGATCTAAGATTTGGATCGTAGATTTTGTTTCTTTTTTTTTTCTGAGAAAGCTCAATTTTTAATAGGGCTGGAAGGTCCATTAGAGGTCTTGTATTCCAACCTCCAATTCCAGTGAAGGAATTCTCATATCATTTCAATCAAATTGTTGTCCAATCTTTACTTGAAAACCTCCGTTGATTTCAAGAGGTAGGCTGTTCCATTGCTTAATAGCATTCATGGTGAGGAAACTATTTTTTCTTTCAAGTTTGAATCTTCTTCTGTAAAGTTTCCACCCATTTGGTTTTTGTGATCTTCAGATGCTTATCTTTCCTGTGGCATCCCTTCATGTAGTGGAATACTGCTATCATGTCTCCCCTCAGTTTTTTCTCCTTTTAGGTTAACTACTCTTTTTAGGATTTAGCCCTACTCAAATTCTGAATGAAGCAACCATTCCTTTCTCTAATCTACTATGCAGTATGATACTCCAATATAGATAGTCTTTGATTTATGACTCTAATGGAACCCAGAATTATGGTTGTAAGATGTGGTGGTTGTTCGGCATGTGACCATGTCTAAATTTGCAACCTTTTTGTGCATTAAGTGAACACCATGGTTATTAAATGAGAGCACCGGGGTGGTTTTTTTGGCCAGAAACTTGAAGTCATCATCATCTTCTTTTAATGACCCCATAATCCCTTGTGGGGTGGAGTCTGGGCAACTGAATGGAGCTGAGTGTTTACTGGCCAGATGCCCTTCCTGTCACCAATGTGGAACTTTGGTCAGCAGATATATTCTCATTGTGCCCAGAGGGAGAAATACAGTATCTGCCTCTACCTAGGATCAAACTCACAGTCTCCTGATTGTGAGGTAAGAGCTCCACCTCTGGGCCATCGCACCACTCATTCCAGAAACTGGAAGTAAACATTGAAAACTGGCAAAAACTGCTGAAAATGGTGGTCATGTAACTGTGGGACACCACAATTGGCCATAAATGTGAGCCAGTTGCTAAATGTCCAAAATGCAAACATGTGAGTGTGCATGTGTATGCTAGTGCTAGGGATAAATGTGAGAGAAAATACAACTGGGCCTGCTGGCTCTCAGCTACTAGGCCCAGCAGAGAAATGGTAGATTTAGATGGATAAATGAAAGCTTCGCCCAAACAATCATCAGGCAAAAAGGTGAGAAAGAAAACCATAGCCTAGGGGTGGTTTAAGTGTCAGCCAATTCACCCCACCCCCCAAATCAGAATTCCTGTCCCACAGGAAAGTACAAGTTTGGCCAGAATCTATTAAGTCTAAATTTTCATAGCAAAATTCAAGAAACCTTATTACAAAGTATGGAAGCTAGTTTTCTGGTCCTGGGTTTCTCCCAGATGTGGAGTTATTCAAAACTCCCCTCACTGTCCCCTAATTCAGCTCCAAATGCAGATTTGCAATCAGGATACCTTTTCTTCCCAAGGAGCTTTTCCTTGGTATCTTGTACACCTGTGCCTTAAAACCCTTTACCTTCTTATTTTAATGACACCAGGTGAGATGATAAGGTCACAGATTCCAAACTTCAAAAGGACCACTACCTTGAATGCTGGACCATGGTCCCTTGCATTAGTGTGTCAGGGTTCTGACGGATGCCCTAATTAAATCATGAGACTCAAGCCAAGCTTCAAAAGAAATCCAGTCATTTATTAGGAGCTTCATGTTGGCACATTCCAAGTGAAGCCAAATCTGACCTACGTAATTTATGACCCAATCTTAACCCTGCTTCTCCCCCTCCCACAGAGTGTGTCATCAGTCATATTTGCCAACGGAGCAATTTCGTGGGTTGTGGAGATCACTCCCCTCCGGCCGCTGTGGGTAACCTTGGGATACAGCCTTGAGAGAGATATATCTGGAATGTGCTTTTGTTTTTGGCTGCCATGCTGCTTCACCATTTCCCCATCCTCCTTGTCTATGGCAACTTGAGAGCAGGCCAGGGATGCTTTGAGAGTTTACATTGTGGTCCCTTCCAAGGACTCGTCTGGCTTCTCTTCCTCTTCTGGAGAAGAGACTTCCATGAAAGCTACAATGAGATCTGACTCTGATCAATATTGGGATGCCAGGTTGACCTCTGAATTTCATAAACTCTATCTGAAAAAAAAAGTAGAAAATAATATAGAAGATGTCGAGGTTTTATTTTGGGAAGATAAGAAATCTGGGTGCCTTCTCCTGCATACATTCTATGTAGATCAGGGGTTATACGGGCCTGGGAATCTTCATCCAGGATGTAGCTAACTGGGCAATTATTAACTGAACAGAGAGAAAGATTGCTGCAATCATTGGCTATTTCAGAAGCTGGAGAAATATTACTTTGCCAAACTGTTTGTGTATTTCAAAGTAGTCACAGAACCGATGTTTTAAGCTATTATTACATATCCTTCAAGTATGTGGGAGGAGAATCAGAATTTTTTTCCCCTTGACATGGAAATGGCTGGTGTGATTATAGAGATAAATTAGGTATACTGTGTCACTAATGAAGGAATTAAATGGCGTTATGAATATGGATTATGCCTCTCCCCAAGGTCAGAGATATGTTTTAATATGATATAGCTGTCACTCATTGCTATTCAAGTTGGTCTACCTCAGTTTCGGCATCAAAGGCTATTAAGAAAGAGGAAACAGAAATGACTCGGGGGTTTGGAAAGCAAAAGTTATCAGTTATATAATTTTCCTTAAGAAGAATCAAAGCAGCAGGTAAGGCCAGTGCTTCATTTCATCCAGCTGCATGACTACTAATCTTATAAATATTGTTCGAATTTGCCATGAATTTAAAATAAATGCTTCTTAAGTGAAGAATTAGGAGATAGCCAGTCTCTGGATCAAGCAGTGTCATCATTAACAAACACACACACACACACACACACACACACACACACACACACACACACACACACACACACACAGAGTGTATAGCTGTGGAGTGAACTCTGGTTTGGATTTCTTCTGAGATAAATGCCTATCCCAGCACTTAAACAATAATCAGAATGAAAAGATCTATGGAAAAATTCTTCAGTTCTTTTTTTTTAATTTAAAAACATTAAAGAATAAAAATTAATAATTATTTTTCATAATTTTTCATAATTTAAGATTAACATGACCTTCGATAATGTTAATATTGCTAATAAAGTAAATTAATAGCAGTATTTAATATAAATATTAAGTTAAATTATTAAAATTTTACCACATAGAAACCTTTTGTGCATACTACCCATTGTACAGGCATTGCAATAGCATTATTTGACACCAGAGGGCAATATAGTCTTATCATTCAACAAATACCTAAACACGCTTACAGGTTAGAGTTCCAGAGAAATAAAACGTTCAATATGGTTCAGGTTAAAAAAAGGAATATTGATCAAGTGGAGTTAGCTCACTTTGAAAGGCTAGAAGATTTGTTCACTAATAAGATTTGATATAAATTATCTTCTGCTTTGAACAAAGTTCAAAAGTAAGTTATCAGATCTCTTCAAATTAAATAAGAACTGCAAAAAAAAACAACAAAAAACTGTTTTTTTCTGCATGGCACCAGCAATAACTGCAAGGAAAAGTCTGTAGGAAAATCAGGATCTGTTCAATATGAGATGAATATGATGCTCTAAAATGAGTCTGAATATTCACCATTGTAACCAGTGGGCCAGAGGTTAAAGTGTAATCCAGATCAAGAATCACAGTGCGTGCTCTCTCTCTCTCTCTCTCCCCCACCCCCTCTCCCACCCCCTCTCCCTCTCCTTCTCTCCCTCCCTCCTCCCCTCTCTTCCCCCAATGGAATTAGAAAATCCGCAGTCTTAGCAAACCCTAAGGTGAATATTTACTATTTTCACTTCTTATCCCTGTTTTTCTTTTGGCTCCTCAGCCCATTCATCTCTTACTCTCTTCCCAAACTCTCTAAATGTTTCATCATATTTTCTGCTATTAATTATTGCTCTATACAGGTAAACAACAATATAATGTTTTCTTGGTCTTTATAGCTTATTGAAGAAAATGAAACAAAACCAAAAACCTTCTGTTTGTAAAAATACCTTGTTGACTAGGGGTGAAATGTAAAATTTGTTACTACCAGTTCTGTGGGCGTGGCTTGGTGGGGGGTGGGGGTAATGTGACTGGGTGGGCATGGACAACTTTATTTTTTTAACTTTTCAAAGCATTTTTTTCTGCAAATGCAAAAAAATGCTTTGAAAAGGCTCTGCCGATCAGGCAACACAGCTGGGATCGTCATAGCCTTTTCAAAGTATTTTTTTAACCACCTCTTCCGCTGAAGAGGTTGCAGAAAAAAATGCTTTAAAAGTCTCTGTGATGATCCCAGCTGAGTTGCCTGATCGTCAGAGAGATTTATAAAGCATTTTTTTCTCCAATCTCTTCAGCGGAAGAGGTGGTTAAAAAAATGCTTTGAAAAGGCTCTGCCGATCCGAGCTGTGTTGCCTGATCAGCAGAGCCTTTTCAAAGCATTTTTTTAACCACCTCTTCCCAGGAAGAGGTTGCAGGAAAAAATGCTTTATAAATCTCTCTGACGATCAGGCAACTCAGCTGGGATCATCACAGAGACTTTTAAAGCATTTTTAACCACCCCTTCCCCAGAAGAGGTTGCAGAAAAAATGCTTTAAAAGTCTCTCTGACGACCCCAGCTGAGCCGCGCGATCATCAGAGGCTTTTTTTTTTACTTTTAAAAGCATTTTTTCGGCGGAAGAAGTTGTAGAAAAAAATGCTTTTAAAAGTAAAAAAAAAAAGCCTCTGATGATCGTGTGGCTCAGCTGGGCATGGAGTGGGGGGGGGGGCGCAGGGATTTTTGCTACCAGTTCTCCGAACCACCCGCCGCCATCGCTACCGGATCAGGTGATCCAGTCCAAACCGGGAGCATTTCACCCCTGTTGTTGACCCAACACCAACAATGATCCTCTAACAACAGGAGACTGGAATGCCAAAGTTTGAAGTAAAATAGTATCCAGAATAATACGAAAGTTTGTCCTCAATGTTTGATATAAGCAGAAATCAGTCTAATATAGTTCTGTCAATACTTTATTTTATAGAAGTGCAGTGGCTCATATGGTTCATGCAGTGACTCATATGGATACTGGGTTGACAATTTGCAAAGCCACGTTTGAAGCCTGAGTGCTTCTATGTGATGGGGTGAACTCCTGGCATTTGCTCCAGCTCCTGCCGACCTAGCAGTTTGAAAGCATGCAAACGTGAATAGATAAATAAGTACCATTTTGGTCAGCTCATTAATGGGGACATGAAAGGAGCCACCAACTGGGCATTTCCTGGGCAGCCAGTGATATCACTGACTAATCCTTTCACTATGGAAGTGCTTTGGTGCTTCCAACATGGAAGTTTACCATAATGCTTTATTTTTTACAACCTAGCAGACAATTGTACACATAGATAATACTTGCTAGATAACACTGAAATCAAATTGATATATTCTGCCAACAGATTTTTAAAAAATCTTTGTTTAACTTACATGGACACTATATAAGTAATGGTGAAGTAGAAGAAATAGCAATTGCATTAAAATTGCTGGGAGAAAAACCAACTTCAGGTATCCTAATAATACCACTTTGATGGTCCACTTTGAAGAAAAAAAATTAAGGAATCTCTTGTTCAAAATAAATAAAGAAGAAATGAAAGAAGAAAATGCAAAAGGTTGTTTTCAGCTCCATGCTGAAAATGATATAAGATTATGCCAATGGGCAATGCCAGGTCAATGCAATAGACAGAGAAGACATTGAAGTAGTTATAGATTTTACCTTCCTAAAATCAAATAATTCCCTGAGATGGTGCCTGAAGCCATGAAGTAAAGTGATGTTTGCTGCTTGGGAGAAATACTCTGACAGATCTAGACAAAATATTAAAGTGCAAAGACAACAAAGGCTTGTATTGACATGACATGGTTTGTAACACATGGCTGTGAAAGCTAAGCCATCAGAAAGACTGAACAAAGAAAAATGGATTGCTTTGAACTGTGGTGCTGGAGGAAATTGTTCAGAATATCTCAGATCACTAGAAGTAAACATTATTCAATATTAGATGAAGTTAATCCACGAGAAATACTAACAGTGAAGCTAATGCTTAAATAAACTGCCAATGGTCTTTGGAAGGGACCAATCAAACATTAGGTAGCGAGATTCTATAGTTTATAACATTAGTGGTGAAAATCAATTATTTTACTACTGGTTCTGAGGGCGTGGCTTGGTGGGCGTGGTGTGGCTTGGTGGGCATGGCTTGGTAGGTGTGGCAGGAAAAGGATACTGCAAAATCTCCATTCCCACCCCACTCCAGGAGAAGGATACTGCAAAATCCCCATTTCCTCCCCACTCCTGGGGGAAGGATATTGCAAAATCTCCATTCCCACCCCTCTCTGGGGCCGCCAGAGGTGGTATTTGCCGGTTCTCCGAACTACTCAAAATCTTCTCCAGAACCTGTCAGAACCTACTGAATTTCACCCCTGGGATACTGTAAGCTTACAAAAACTCAAGCAGTAACTGCCAAACTCTTGATGAAATGATGTCCATTGGACCATGAAGAATGAGAAGCAAATGAAGTAACCACTAACATTACTAGCAAAGTGGTTTTCATACATGCCTCTGAGGTTGAAATGTGTTTGGATATTAGTAGCTCGGGTTGATAGTTAGACTGCTGGTTTGAGCTCCGAGCTTGGCAATTTGGTTTCAAATGTTTCGTCACCATTTGAGGAGACATTGATGTCTCCTTGAATGGTGACGAAACGTTTGAAACCAAATTGCCAAGCTTGGAGCTCAAACCAACAGCCTAAATGCCTCTGAAGTGCTTAAAAAGGTCAGCAATTATTCCCCAGATCCTTCACTTCCAGACCAGACATTGCACTGACAAACAAGCTGAGTGGATTTCCCCCCCCCTTTCCTATCTGGCTCGTAAGAATGCAGAAAGAGGCATCACATGTCTACATGGGTATGAATCAACCTTGCTGGAGTGAACGCAGGGATTTATATCTAAAACCTCATCTTTCTTCATAAATTACTTTTCCTATAAGAGCTGATGTCTGTATTTTTTAAAAATATTCATTGACTATATTTATGTCTCTGGCAACAGTGCGCTGTGAAAAATACTGTACATTATCTCCTGAAATGTCCCTATTTAGATGAGATAAGAACTAAATGGGTTTCTCCTTTGTGTTGTAATAAGCAATATTTTCACTTTTCTTTCCTTCAGTGCCTACATCTACACACACGTGCACAGACTTACACATGCAACCACTGAATTAAAAAAGAAAGGAATAAAGAAAACATTAAGATGCCACAGTTTTATTTTCTTGCCAGCCCTGATAGAAGTTCACATTTTACTGATGTTCTATAGGCTGAAAGCAATTAAACATTTTCTATTGTTGTTAACAGTGTGGTGTTGAAGTATCAACAAATGCTTTGGTTTTATTCTTGGAATTTGCATTTTTGGTCATCTGTTTTGAAATTGAGAAGTAATAGGATTCAGAATTTTTTAGATAGGGTGACCTGTTAGCTCTTTGTGTAAATAAAAATATCAAGGGATCGAAAGGTTGCTCCATCAAATGAGCAACAATTGAATAAAGGAGTGGCTCAGAATTCCCAGTTTTAGATTCAAGACTTTTACAGTCATACATTAACTAATGCATATCCCAAAAGTGCTTTTTTCAAGAGGAAACTGGACTTTTTGGTTTTTCTTTGAAGATGTTTTGCTTCTCCTCTAAGAAGCTTCTTCAGCTCCTTGGATGAGATGTGAAACATGTTCAAAAATACCTTCCCCCCCAGAAAGTCCAGTTGCCTCTTGAAAACAGCACTTTTGGGACAACCGTGACCCAGATGACTGAGAATTTCAATAAACATTTAACTAATGCATACTTCCTCAGAAGTGATTTCAGTCACTGGTTAAAATTCTCTTAAGACTGCCTCTGCATACATATTTTGATGGAAGCTAATTCACTGAAGTTAATGGGATTCATTTCTGAATACATGCAGCTCAGGATATGACTTAACATGATATTTGAAATTAACACAAATGCCACCTTGCATTCAAATGGTAAAGATGGATTCAAGTCCATCTCAATTCCAATTGATTTTACTCTAGTAGTTGTGGAAGTGATTTTGCCTTCCTCAAGTTTTCTCAATTCCTCAGTCTAACAAATAGCCCTACATATTCCAGGTATGCTTCCCTCCAACTCTTAACAGAGACAAACCCTCCATTATATTCCTATAAACTTTCCATTGAATTGGAAATGGTTACTCTATAGATTTTTAGCTGTTCTTTAGTGCAAATATCAATGCATCGTCTCATTTCCCAGCTGTCCATCTATAAGCATGTGTCTCTGTTCATTGATCTTTCTTTCCAGTGATGTTTGAAAACTGTTTGCATTTTTATCATTTAGTTGCAATGGAAAGGTCTCTATGGTTTGATTACCTGTCTGGTAAGCTGTGTGGAATATAAAGACATGAAGTTTTTATCTGAACAACTTAATCTTATCAGTAAAATTCAGGTAGAGCAAGATGGGAAGGGGAATCACTAACCAATGCTTCTCAGTCATGTTGGTGGAATGGGGAATCTGAGGGAAAACACAGTCTCTTCCCCAGGATATGCTATGAGGTTGTTAATGGTGCTATAAAAGATTTGACAGTTTAATCATATGCATTTCTACTTATATAAACTCTACTGTTGGATAGAGCTTATTTTCAATGCATAGAATTGCAGCTTAAAAGTTTAAGGCCAAATATTATAGATATTTATGTGGAAAGTTAAATTACTTTCAAGTAAGTGTCTTGTTTGTACTGCAGACTTGACCATAATTGGGATTTTCTACCGAGTGAGCATAAATCAAAAGTCAAGCAATATACCATTTCTTACCATAATTCTTACCCTTTCAGTCATGATTCAGGCCTGGAGCTGGGACAGAAATGGCATTGGTCACACTTTTGGATGACTTCTGGTGAAGGCAGGATTTTGCATCTGGACCTCTCTCTGTAGCTTTTGATGCCATCAACCAAAGTATCCTTCTAGATCGGCTCTGAGGATGGGGGAGGAGGCATGGTGTTGTGTTGGTTTGTCCCCTTTCTCTGGTATTGATTCTAGTCCAAGAGGAGAAGTCTCTAGAAGCTGGTGTAGAATGCAGTGGCATAGGTAGTTATGTGTGCTTCTAGAAGAGCAGATGTTACATCTCTATTCTGTGAGATTCATTGGTTGACAGTTTACTCCTGGGTTCATTTCAAGATGCTGGCTTGAACCTTTAAAGCCCTTCATATCCTAGGGCTGGATTATATGAGGAACTGCCTCTCCCCAATTATATTTGCCTATCCCATCAGATCTGGTAGAGAAGGCATGCTGCAGCTCATGTCTTCTAGGATGGAATGGTATCCCATTCCAGCCTAGTTGTCACAGGCAACTCACTTTGGCCATCTCTCCATGGCCATCTTGCCGTGGCCAATTCACCATTGCAGGAGGAAAAATCACTGTGGCCAACTCGCCACAGGACAACTCACCATGGGACAATTCTGTGTGAGATAATGCAAAGCGATAAATATTATACGCCACTGTTTCTTCGACATAATTTCCATTTTTGTGGAAATGGACAAAAATAAAAATAATGCTAAAGAAACAGTGGCAGATAACATTTACTGCATTGCGTTATCTTTCATGGAGTTGTCTCACGGTGAGTTGGTTGCAACAAGTTGTCCTAGACCTCTTCTAGGGATCTACATTTGGCAGGTCTTAGGAAACAGGCCTTCTCTGCCACAAGGTCTGCCTTATGGAACATTCTCCTTGCCCCCCCACCCTAAAATGAGGTTATCTCCATCCTTATTAATGTCCCTCAAGACCTGGTTATGGCATCAAGCCAGGGGGAGGGCTTCCCAAAGAACTGGTGACATTCTAAGATGGCGGCATCATTATGCCTCTCTCCTATGCCATGTGGTTTTTATATTTTAATAGTGATTGTTTGATATTTTTTGATAATGACTGTTTTATATAGCTATTGTTTTTAATTAATTGCTGTATGCTGGCCAGAGTTATTTTGGTGAGATGATCAGCCATATAGATTTGACAAACAAATAAACAGATACATACTCAAGGCTGCAAGGACAAAATTTATACAACAAAGGGGAAAAAAGACATGATATTAATAATCCCTGATTGAGAAATTAAACTTGAAGAACATGCAACACTTTTGAAATTAACAGTATCTATACATATAAGAACTTTAACTAGATTTAAGCAAGAATCACTTCTAAATATATTAAATATTACTCAGCAAGGCAAATATAAATACTTATAATTCCTAAAGTCTGTAAATTGTTTAGAGTACAAAAAGGAGGAAGTCAGAAATCAAATGCTTATCTATATTATATTTAGCAGTGTTTTACTTTTCCTTTGTTAAATATTTATAAACAATAATAAAGTGGACACTTTGGCACTAAGCTCAAATATTTACAGTTCTTTTTATATCATAAAAACAACTTAGTGTGCTTCGCTTGTCATGGTTTATCTTTTGTTCATATTATATTGAGCGTGAATTGGATAATTCAGTAATTCTCTGTCCACTTATTGATATAATCTTTTCTGAAAATATATTCTTGTTGTAACCAAACAAAATTAAAAATTAAAAAGGGAAGAAAAAAGTAGTAGATCTTTTCCTTCCTCTGGCATAATCCAATATTAATGTAGGGAATTGAGCAGGCTGAGCCCGAGGGAGGAGTTGAATGCGTCATCAGGCTTGAATCACCAGGCTTCCACAAGAGACCAAAGTCCAGCCCATCTTGAATTCCACTGACTCTTATCTACCATCTATTTGTTAGTAGTTCAGATTCTTGTAGAGAGCATAAACTTGCAATAAACTTTTATATTCATTTGAACTGCCTGGACTTCCTGATTTTCCTTTGCTTGACAATTAAGTTTAATTTGGAGCAAGTGGTCACTTTAAAGTTTACATTTTTCAGAATATTACTGTACTTTTCGGAGTATAAGAAAGATGCACCTTTTTCCCCCCAAAAGAGGGTGAAAATCTGGGTGCGTCTTATACTCCGAATGTAGTCCTGCCCAGCTTCTCAAATGGAGGTTTCAGAGGCTGAAAAAAGCATCAGAAATGAAGCTTCAGAAAAGAAGCCCCCAAACAGAGCTTCAGAAAAGAAGCCCCCAAACAGAACTTCAGAGGCTTTTTTTCTGAAGCTGTTTCGGAGGCTTTCAGAGGCAGGAAAAAAGCAAAAAAAAAAAAAAAAAAGCAAGGCACAGAGCTCACAACCAAGGAATCTGTTGCTAAAATTCACCTCTGGGAACAGCTGATTTGGGGTATTCCAGGAGGTTGATCCACCTGCCAATCAGCTTTTTTCTTATTTTCCTCCCCAAAAACTAAGGTGTGTCTTATACTCCTGTGCGTCGTATACTCTGAAAAATATGGTATTTGCAATACAAGTTATAATAACCATAGAAAATGATAACAGTATCAAAACACTTCATCTCAGGATGTCAGAGAGAATATCATCAGAAATATAAGCCATAAATGATAAACTGACTTGTAATATTAAAGTAAGGAGGGGCATAATGAAAGTAAATGAATTCAATGAAATTTGGAAACAGTTCCTAATATATGTGTTTTCGGGAGGAAGGGGGATACCACCACTAGAAGAAGCTTTAAGATTTTGGAAGCAGGAATGATCCCGAGGGGTGGGGGAGCACTTGTTGATTGTTTGTATTGTGTATATTGTTATATATTATATATTATGATTTATGTATGTTAATAAAAAATATTAAAAAAAAGAAAAGAAATATAAGCTAACAACAAAAACAGCTATGGTAATACCAATATTTTTTGGTGAAATGATTTTACAGACTTACAATTATTTCTTCTTGGTCTCATGATGAAATGTTAACAGGAGACCTGAGAACTATGAGGAGAATGCAGTAATAACATTTACCAACTAACTTCCCCTTTCAAACTTCTTAAATATATTTAGTTTGGTGGCAATAGAAAAGTAAAATGAGAAACAAAATTAATTAATGGATAGTTTACCAAACCGCCTTAATTTTTTTAAAAATTTCTGTTTCTGAGCAGGTGAAATATTTGGGAATTATTATTAAATAGGTGGCGAGTTGTATGAATGCTTATCAATATGAATGACTAATTAAACCTTAATGTAAGCCTTGCTTTATTGGCTACAGGGACTTGAAAATAAAACTGTGTTCACTGAATGCTATGGAGGGTTGGCGTTAGTAAGATGGTGGCTACTATGACAAAATTCTGTCTACCTATCCTACAGGATTTCATTTTATGAGAGTCAACAGAATGAAAGAGACAAAATCCAGCAATGGATTCTACAATTTTACAGACTTAGAAAATTTGAAATATTTGTTATTGCTATTTTTTCCTTCCAGAATTAAAATTGCATAGAATAATTCAGGGGAAATAATTTTACTTTAATACCAAGAAATGAAATGGATTCCTTAGCCAGAATTTGTGATTGAATGATTAGCCAACTGTAAAATGGGCTCCTAACAGCCCCCAAATCTTTATCTGTGATCCTCAGGAGCACATGTGATTATGAGATTGGACACAAATAAGTTCAACATAATTTCCTATGATTTATAGTGGGAGATCATAGAAATTCTTTTAAGAATAAATCTCCTTTACCCAAGGAACACCTGGTGAAAAATCCTATACTGTTTGATTATATCTTTATACTGTACCTATACAGTATATCTGTACCGCCACTGCAATTTTTAGTTTTAAGAAATGGAAAACTAAACTTGCATCTTTTGAAGGGGGGGGCAGGGGGTATTTGGAATCAAGCCCCTGTCCAATTATATTGTGAATGATGTAAAACAATCAGTCTGTATATTCTCCATCTTTCTACTTCAACCTTTTCTTTAGCAGTATTCAGACAGAAACAATGAACATGTTGCTATCTCTTGATTTATCAATAGTAAAAAAAAAATCTGCAAGTATGTAATTGGGAAGGACAACATGCAATGATGGATAAAGAACTGGAAAAAGAATAGGAAGGGTAATAGAAAGAAATCGACTGAAGGAATACCCCTCTTCCCTCACACACCTTTCCAAATAAGCAAAATAAATGGGGATTTGATAGAGATAACAGAATAAATATTCGGATTACAGATTAACAGAGTTGGAAGGGACCTTGTAGGTCATCTAGTCCAACCCCCACCCAAGCAGGAGACCCTACACCATTTCTGACTGATGGCAGTCCAATCTCTTCTTGAAAGCTTCCAGTGATGAAGCTCCCAAAATTTCTGAAGGCAAGCTGTTCCATTCCACAAGCTGGTTGATTGTTCTCATTGTCAGAAAATTTCTCCTTATTTCTAGGTTGAATCTCTCCTTGATCAGTTTCCATCCATTATTCCTTGTCTGGCCTTTGGGTGCCTTGGAAAATAGCTTGACCCCTTCCTCTCTGTGGCAGCCCCTCAAATACTGGAACATTACTATCATGTCTCCCCTGGTCCTTCTCTTCCTTTCGCTCTGTTGGAATGCATTCATGATATGGACAAAGTGAGTCTAAAGATATCTTTTGTCCTTTTCCCAGATCCCATAGAATCTGAATGAAGATCCAGGATATATTAAAAAAGTATTTTTCCATGTAGAGCAAAATAAACAAGAGAATTATTTTCCTATCGACAAAAGGTAGTGCAGCCATCAATATGAACAATTTCAAAAACTTTGGAACAGTTTCATAAAAGACCACTATCAGTAGCTACCGCTTACACTATAATGATTTTACATTTCTTTCAGTGTCCAAGGCAATATATTCAGTCATTGTTGCATTTATATCCTGCCATTTTTGCTATCCTGCTTGTGGCTTCTTGAAGGAATTTGGCTGGTGGCAGTTGGAGCAGATGAAATTCAAATACTTTGGCCACCTAATGAGAAGGAAGGACTCACTGGAGAAGAGCCTAATGCTGGGAAAGACTGTGGGTAAAAGAAGAAGGGGACAACAGAGAATGAGATGGCTGGATGGAGTCACTGAAGCAGTTGGTGTAAGCTTAAATGGACTCCAGAGGATGGTAGATGACAGGAAGGCCTGGAGGAATGTTGTCGATGGGGTCATGATAGGTCGGACACGACTTCGCAACTACCATGTTTCTCTGAAAATAAGACCCTGTCTTATATATTTTTGAACCCTGAAATAAGCACTTGGTGTTATTGCCATGAAGCCTGATTGGCCTTTTTATCAGGGGATGTCTTATTTTGGGGGAAACAGGGTAACAACAACAAGAAATCGGAACAGAATGCTGTTGGATAAGCATTCTTAGGATCTGAGTTTTAGTCCTTTTTTTTTTTTTTTTTAAATAAAAAAGGTATTATATATTGCCCAGAATATAAAAGGGTTTTTGGAAATCCTGAGTAGACAAGCACTGTTGGTCAACTTCAGTAAGTCATTTTCTTCCTGAAGTGCATTAATGCCCAGGCTGCATCATGAATATTAAAAGTGCCACATACTTTATTGCTCTTCTTTCTCTAGTGACAAGGTCTTTGGAACTTGTTTTCCTGTTGGTACATCATAATTAATGTTGCTTCTCCCACTTCTGCAATTATTTCCAGCCATTTCTTGGTGAGTGTGGCAGGGGGGGCGGGAATGGTGCTGCAATTGTCTCCATGTTGTCTTTAATGGAAAAGACCAACTATTTGTTTCATTTCAAGGACACACCTTTTTGCTGTCAAACAGTAATGGGATGAAGCGAGGGAGGCTCTAAACCTTTGGCCCTTTCCTCATTAGCAAAGCAGAAATAAAACTCCTTCATTATATAAGGGTTTCTTCTCTGTCCAATCGCAATGGCATCTCTCAGACAAAGACAAAGTATTTTTAAGTACTTTGCATAATTATAATGGCATTAATGAATTCATGGAATTACATTGCAGCACGTAGGTTTCAATTCGTTCAGCAGGCTTTGGAGGAGGCCTTATCTGATAAATCAATAGGGTAGGGTAAGGCAAGAGGATGATGAGGATATCAGTGGGTCTGTGAAGATCTTCCCTGCTCCACTGGCTACATTTTGTTAAGAATATCTCAATAATGGTAGAAAATGCGACATGGCATGTTGCACACCAAAGCCTCATATCCATCAACATTTTCATTTACAAAAATGTTTCCAGCTTCCCACATGGGCATTATAAATTATTATTTATTTATGAAAATATTTACAGACCCCTCATATCCTGGACATAAACTGTTTTAACTCCTGCCCTCAAAACGACACTATAGAGCACTGCACACCAGAACAACTAGACACAAGAACAGTTTTTCCCGGAACGCCATCACCCTGCTTAACAAATAATTCCCTCAACACTGTCAAACTATTCACTAAGTCTGCATTACTATTGCTATTAATCTTCTCATCGTTCCTATCACCCATCTCCCCCCACTTATGACTGTATGACTGTAACCTTGTGGCTGGTATCCTTAAGATTTATATTGACTGTTTCCTAATATGATTTGATTGCTTATTTGTTCCCTATGACTATCATTAAGTGTTGTACCTTATGATTCTTGACAAATGCATCTTTTCTTTATGCACACCGAGAACATATGCACCAAGACAAATGCCTTGTGTGTCTAATCACACTTGGCCAATAAAGAATTCTATTTTGTTCTGTTCTGTTCTGTTCTGTTCTGTTCTGTTCTGTTCTGTTCTGTTCTATTTGTTTGATGGATTCATATACTGCCTTTTATAAAGGTTGGATTAAAAGAAACTAGCTGGCCCAAAGTCACTCATTCAGAGATCTGGCTACTGTTTACTGCTCTGTTTGGAAGGTTTCCCAGTTACCCAGAAAATTAAGCTGAAGTGTTGGCATTCTTGGGAGCTAGAAGAGTTTGTTGAACACATTCTAATGAAAAATAAGTATTTTGTGAATGGACACACCTACCCTGACAGCCTGGATCAGTCACTGAATGATAGCATACATGATATACTATTTCCATCCATTCTCAAAGGTTGCTATTGCTGAAGAAAGAAGTCCCAGAGAATCTTTTACAGGACCTATAAAAGAATCTCTTATAAAATATTTGATAAGAATCTTTTATAGGTTCACAGAGTAGAATTGTTTAGATACTGAATTATGGAATGAGCAAGTAGAAGGCATAATTTTCTAGAGGAGAGTGTCCCAGGCAGGCCAATGTACACTACTTTGGCAAATAAAGTCACAACAAAAATTTTGCAAGCAAGCCAGCCCATCCTAGCAGATGAGAGATGAGGATGAGCAGTAATAATCCTGGACTTTAGGAGGACGTCAAATCAATTTCAGTATATAACTCAGGGTAGCTTGCTTGTTCAGTTATTTCTGACTCTCTGATGTAATGGACATCAGTTATACTATCTTAATCATATTGTCCTCTCAAATGTTTTCTATTCCTTTCACTTTTTCTAAATATTAGGGACTTCTCCAATCACAGATAGTCTTCAACATATGAGCATAAGGAAGTCTGCCCCAGTATGGTTATATGTCATATGTAATAGAACTGTTATGGTCACATGTCATATTGGATGTAAAACAGGTCATAAAACCCCTTTTTTGGGTTGGTTGGTCATACATAAGTTAAGGACTGCCTATATTTGTCTTTGCAATATGTATATTCATTCATTCATTCATTCATTCATTCATTCATTCATTCATTCATTTGCTTGTGCTTGTTCGTTCATTCATTCATTCAAATTCTATAGCCACCCGTCTAAACAAATTATTCTGGGCAGCAAACAATCATAAAATAGTTAAAAACAAATAATTAAAAAATATTTTTTCTTTTCTGTGTCTGCCTGCCTGCCTGCCTGCCTGCCTATCTATCTATCTATCTATCTATCTATCTATCTATCTATCTATCTATCTATCTATTTGCAAAGAAAAAAATATTATTTTAATACATTATGTAAGCTTTAGTTTCATTGTTTGAGTTTTCAATGAGCAACCAATGGCTTTACTTCATCTAGTATTAAAAGGATTCTTCTTGAAATGCAGATTATTATCATAATATTTTTCTCTAAATGCTTAAAAAAAGTCAGGTAAGTGCAGTTGACTTCATATGGAAGAGCAGACAGTTTCATCCTATCCTGTTGTTTGTCAGCTCATAATCTCCCCCCCCCAACGTCTCTGATGAGATCTGCAACCCATTGATCAGAGAAGCGATCCACTTCCTTTTTGTAATATCTGCAACTCATTTGTTTACCATTCAAAAGCCAATTTTCAGCAATGTCCAGATGCAAGAAAAAAAAAAAAGGAAAGCAGAGCTGGTTGGCTCCTTCCACCCTGTTCTGTTACTGAAAAGGCAACAAAAGCAAGGCATTTGGTTTACTTGCTACATGAAGTCTTAATGTGTTTTTTATTTTATGCAAATCCAACATTTGGGGTTTATAAATGACATTCTGAAAGTGCTTCTTTGTTAGCCCATTCCAAGCATACAAGCAATTGCATTGCCTCAGCTATATAGTCTTCCACCATTAGCAGATGAGAGTTTAGGTTGGGAAAAGCTAGTTTGGTGTGTTGTGGTTTATTCAGCCATAGGTAGCAATGCCTGCTACACCTTTATTTTGTCCTAATAAAGTGGATAGGATGCTTGCTGCTGTGACTTCAGCTACCTGTATTGTCCATGAGACGGCTTGAGAAAGGTCTTTGAGTGAGAGGATGGATTTGTCTGTTTTGGGAGAGGCAGTAATTTGCTCTATCGTTAAGTAGCCACCTGTGCACACAATGGAACTGGACAATTTTCATCCAGATCCCAACTTTTCTTTTCAGGGAAAATTGTTGAGAAAAGTAGATAGCATGAAAACTCCAGAAAATCCTGGAAGAAGAGGATTATTTGGGCCCTTTCCAATCAGATTTTAGACCTGGTTATAGTGCAAACATTGTTCGATCATACTTGTCAATCATGTTAACTAGACTGCATGGAGAGTAAAGAGGATGACCTTGACAGAAAGAGGGAAAATCTGTTACCATGGCAATGAGGAGATAAATATTGTAGAAGCCTAGACAAAGGGAGGGGGGTTATGAAAAGTCTCAGGCACCTCCCTAATTCATGAGATATATAAAAGAGGAAAGAAGAGAAACATATTCTGATTTGCAATGTTCTCTTAGTACAGCCTTAATAAAAATAGTGTTAGGCCTACAAGGCAGCTGTTTCTTGCTCTTGATAGACTGAGATAGAGGTAAAACATCCGTCTTGGTCTTTCTTGTTCTCTGTCACTTTTGAGTCTTCTAGACTGGCTCTGGAGATTAGGAGTGGGAGGCACAACGTTACAGATTCCTTTCTCCAGGAAAGATCTGCTTTTATTGGTAGATCTGGATCTAGATCCCTGGGATGCCTTATGTTTCTGCTGTCTCCCTGATCTTATATAACCTCTACATGATGCCACTGGTGAGGTCATCCTTCAACATAGAGTAAAGAATCATGCTGATGATAACAAAATGCACATTTCTGTACCAAGTTGTGCTTTTCTGTTTTTTGTCTGATGCCATCAATTTTTTTTTTACCAGTGTCCGTCTGAAGGAATTGTACATCTGAATGGGAAAAATAAGGGTTTTTCTTCTGAACAGAGGAGGTCTGTTGAATATGGTACTGTGTTTTCCCGAAAATAAGGCCCTGTCTTATATTTTTTTGAACCCTGAAATAAGCGCTTGGCCTTATTTTTAGGGAGGTCTTATTATTTTGGGGCCCATGGAGCAAGATGGGTCTCCTCTTGCTGTCTTACCTGATTTCCAGCTCTGTCACCCTAACCCTAATGGGAGGAAATGGCAGGAACAGGCTGTGCATGTGTTTAAATATTTTCGGGGAGGTCTTATTTTCGGGGAAGGTCTTATTTTTGGGGAAACATGGTAGTTCCCATCTTTTGGAACAGTTTGCTACCAAGGCAATGGTAGCTCCACAATACTGGCCTTTCATAAGGTTGTAAAAATTTGGATGTTCTGGAAAACCTTTGGGAATTGAAAATTGTGTTATTCATAACAGGTGTGAAAATTAGTATCATACAAAATTGTTTCTGGAATCATACTTATTGTATTATTGCATGGGCATTGGTGCTGTTGTTCTTGTACATTACCTGAATTCTGAGATCAAAGCAGTTTATCAATTGTGGAGTCTTTGGTGCTCTCTGAGCTTGGTTGTTTGCTTGCGGACATTTAATTGCCCAACTAGGCAACATCATCAGTGTGTGGATGAGTGTGGGGTTTGCTCCTTGTTTAAATACATTAGCTTGCCCAGCCCTGATATAAACAAATATCAATCAAATTTATTTATGGCCAGAAGATCCCAACGAAAGTTAATTTTTTGAGAACACAAGGTGTCAGTTAGTCAGGCATGCAGTAATATATTGCATCACTTATTGATAAGTTTAGTAATCTTGGAAACTGACTGCTATCATATGCAATATTTTGTAGGCTGGGGACCCACATAACATTTCTTGTTCAAGTGGCAAGAGCCACAATGGATGGGATAGTGATGAAGTGGGAAGCTGATAGGTAGGATCCATAAGCAATCCCTTAAAATCTACCTGAGCTCTTGAGCAACAAAATAGATCTAAACCTTTCAAGAAAAAGAGCCAGAAGAAGGCAACAGTAGGAAGCCTAATTTTTTGCTCTTTCTCTCCTTTCCCCAGGCTAGCCAATGATCAGTCTTGGGTGGGCCTTATCTTTAGAGCAGTAGTGTCCAACCTTAGTCACTTTAAGACTTGTGGATTTCAACTTCCAGAATTCTCCAGACAGCATGACTGGCTGGGAAATTCTGGGAGTTGAAGTCCACAGGTCTTAAAGTTGCCAAGGTTGGATACCCCTGTGCTTTAGACCAAAGTAAGGAATTGGAGAAGAAAGTTTGAAGTCTGATCGAGAGAGACTTCTGTAGCAGTAATTGGTTGGTGAGTAATTTCCTGAAGAGGGAGAGGAAGAGGGAGCATCTAGTGTGACTAAAAAGGCCAATTCGAGAGTGGCAATCCCTTCCACACTGAGGGCAGATACATTCTGTCCTCTGCCTAGCCCCCAGATTTCGCTGGTTCCGGGACTGCCTCTTTGCCTCAGCCTGCAGAACAAGTGTCTCTTTGAATTGGAGGAGGCCATGCTGCGTCTTAAGAGCAGGCAGGAGTAGGTAAATCAAGGAGATACTATTCCCACAGTTTGTCTCAGCCTTGTTTCAATTTGATGTTCCCTTGGCTAGGGACATGGGAAGTCCACCTCATCTGATAGGTTAGCAGATCAGGAAAAGATGGTTTCCCCAATGAGTAGGTGATGGCTCCATAAAGCTGGTTATTTACTCAGAGATTTAAATGAACTAAGCTTTTGCTGATTTCCATATGAAAGTTGTGAATCCAGTATATAGGAATACAGACAAATTAGAAGGATGTAAAATGCATGAGTGACTTATGATTTTATAAAAGCTGCAAGATATCAGACAGTAACCTGTCTGAAAATAAAAGGTCAAAGGGAAAAATGTACCTTAATGGCACATTAATGGACTAGGCAATGGCGCTGTGCTAATAACTTGTATGCATAAAAATTTATATTTTCCAACCAAGCAATCATTTCTTTTACCCTATAGGGTGTTTTAAAAATGCTCTTGTGTATATAATATTAATTTCACCATAAAAAGAAGACAGTAATTCAGATGCTGGCCCCTGTGAGCAATTAAGTTTAAAAGTACTAAATAAAGTATTTGTGGTTATAGCCTTTTTGGAACTTAAAGAATGGTGAAAAAAAAACAATGCATTTTGGATGATATAAAAGTATTTCTTTTTTTCAAACATGCAGTGTTCAAATCCAGAAATATCAGGGGCTTCATCTGTGCATTGACTCCATTCTCTTCACTTCGTGGGAAGAATTCCATCAACTTACACAAAGGAATGGCCAACTGTGAATTGTGTCTTCCTCTGAAATGCAGTGATATCTTGGTACTCAGCTGCTTTGAAACTCATTGAATTTGATATTCAATGCATTTTGACATGAACATGTTGTCCCAATAATTGTTTGTTTAGTACTCAATGCATAAGCTAGAACTTGTTAGTGTCAGTTGCCTTGTGACTTACTACATTATTCCTTATGGGAAAAATTTGTTTGGTACTCATCATTTTTGGTATTCATCGCACCTCCTGGATCAGTAGTGGGTTTCAAATCCAGGCGCTACGAGTTCACTATCGGTAACGTGTGAATGCACGCATAGAGCATTTTTGATGCTGTTTGGGTAGATGGGCAGAGCCTCTCACCACTGCCGCTACTGGTTCGCCCGAAATGGGGTGAACCGGGAGCAACCCACTACTGTCCTGGATCCAATTAGCGATGAGTACCAAGTTACCACTGTAAATGGAGAAACAATTTAGTTGACATCTGTTTTATGGGGGCAGGGGCAGGGGTGGGATTCAAAATTTTTTACTACCGGTTCTGTGGGCATGGCTTGGTGGGCATGGCATGGCATGGTTTGGTGGGTGTGGCAGGGGAAGGATAGTGTAAAATCTCCATTCCCTCCCCACTCCAGGGGAATATTACTGCATTTCCTCCCAATCAGCTGGGACTCAGGAGGCAGAGAATAAATGGGGGGGGGGGCAGTCAGAGGTGGTATTTACTGGTTCTCTGAACTATTCAAAATTTCCGCTACTGGTTCTCCAGAACTGGTCAAAACCTGCTGAATACCACCTCTGGGCAGGGGAGGAGATGATGCAGAAGAGGGCTCATACCAGGAATGGTTCAGTATGGTTCACATACTGTATGGTTCACATCAAAAGTCCTGATCATTTCATTTGAGGAAGTATAACTGAACAGTTCGCATTGAATCAAATTGTTTCTGTGTTGAATATATTGTTCTATATTTTTTCTATTTTATTTATTTATTTATTTATTTATTTATTTATTTATTTATTTATTTCATCAAGCATGTATTAGATAACAGATATAAGTATAGACATAATTATGAATACAAGAGATGGATACAAATAAAAGGGAACATTAGGACAGGGACGGTAGGCACCCTCGTGCGCTTATGCACGCC
Organism: Pituophis catenifer annectens; assembly: GCF_029215685.1. Taxonomy (NCBI): domain Eukaryota; kingdom Metazoa; phylum Chordata; class Lepidosauria; order Squamata; family Colubridae; genus Pituophis; species Pituophis catenifer. Next base: position 316,548,791 of record NW_027256881.1, on the reverse strand, counting down.
TCCTAAATACCTCTTAGGAATGGGGTGAGGTTGACAGTAGACCGTCTAAGGTTAAAGTTTTGGGGGTTTGGGGAGGAAACCACAGAGTCAGGTTGTGCAGAGTCAGGCATTTACCACTCTGTTGCTGAAGTCATATTTTCTGCAATCAAGTTTGGAGCGGTTTACCTTAAGTTTGTATCTATTGTTTGCTTGTGTGTTGTTGTGATTGAAGCTGAAGCATTCATTGACAGGTAGGACATTGTAGCAGATAATTTTATGTACTATGCTTAGGTCAGACTGAAGGTGGCGTAGTTCTAAGTTGTCTAAGCCCAAAATTTGAAGTCTGGTGGCATAAGGTATTCTATTGCGGATAGAGGAATTGAGGACTCTTCCCGTGAAATATCTCTGGACTCGCTCAATTGTATTAATGTCCGATATGCAGTGTGGGTTCCAGGCAGAAGAGCTGTATTCAAGAATTGGTCTAGCAAATGTTTTGTATGCTCTAGTTAGTAGTACAATATTACTACTAATAATATTCTACTACAAAGAGAATATATTATTCTATATTGTTTCTGTGGTGTTGAGTTTCTATATCTGTTATTGATGGGACCATTGATTATAGTGGAACAGGAAAAAAGAGGGGAAAAAACCCTACACTGATATTGGACAGATAAAAGGAAAGGGCTCAAATGAATAACCAACACTGGGACTTTTAAAATATCAAAAAGACTCTGATGTTTGCCAAAAGTGCTCAAAGTAAAAAGGGAAGATCAAGGGTGCCTGTTGTGAAGATTATAGAGAAATTGTATCTCTCTCTCTCAGAAAATCAGAATTGGGTCCACAATTAAGTACAGAAGGTATAAATTTGACTTGGTACGCCTAGGTGAAATAAAGACACAGTTCAAAAAGGATGTGAAATAAGGAGGTATAGCAGGGAGTAAGAATGGATTTGAAATAGAGTTATGCCAAGATGGCAAACATATAATTTCAAGAATTTATAAATTGCTATTAAATGTGATGCAGAATCTGAACAAATTAAAGAACATAATCTTATATGGATGCTAAATTTTGGGCACAGTATTGGCATGGATAGTTGGGAAATCATGGTCTAAAAATATTAAAATTTATTCTGTGCAATAATTTAAGAAAAAAACTATAAAAATGATATATAGATGGAATTTGATATTTGTAAAACCATCAGAAATGAATAAGAAAATGTATTTGTAAAACTTTTTCAATAAAAAAAAAAAAGAAATGAATAAGACCATCTCAAGTAAATGAGAATGTGAAAAAGAGGATGGAAACTATTATCTTATGTTGTGAACTTATGAACAAATGTGGTTGGTAATCTACAGAACATTGGTAAAAATAACAGGAGTCTCTTTTCAAATGAAATCAGAATTGCACTTATTAGGATTTATAGAAGAAGAACTGAGTAAAAAGCACAGTGTATTATTGTATATGATAACTGTGGCAAGAAAATTATATGTGCAGAAATGGAAAAATAAGAAGCACCAAATATGGAAGATTGCATATTTAAAGTTATGGACTTGGAAGTGATGGCAAAACTGAATATATGATGTGGGAGAAATCTACAGAGGACTGGATGTATCCATTTATGGATTATATTACAAAAGTAAAGAAAATCACTTCATGATAAGGAATCTTATAGATTCAATAAGAAGAGGTAGCAGAATATTTAAATATAAATGGTATGAAAGAATAAGGAATGGTTAATGGATCCATAAGGGAAATGAAAGGCAGAACTGAAGCCAGATGTTTAGTTTTGTATTTGCAGGTTTATCTTTATGTATATATTTCTGTGTTGTGTTTTTAATGATCAGTTTATATGTAGAGTTTTAATAGTATGTGTATGTGTGTGTATCTGTGAATGTGAGTGTATATATATATAAATAAATTAAATGTGTAATATATATGTACAAATGTACACACACAAATTGGATCCCAAGACCATTGGATAGATGATAGGAGTTTCAAGAAAAACAAAAGGAAGCATTTCTACATATACCTCAGTGTTTAAAACAGCTCTGGTTCATTTCATTAAATTTCTTTGCATTGTCTTGTTGGTGCACTTCACACCACCTTTCAGCTTCCTTTTTGTTTCTTCAGGCATGTGCAAATGCGTCACCTGACATTTCCAAGGGCTGGAGAAAGCTAAGAGGAAGCAGAGCACAATGTAGCTGCTTAGCCTAATTCTTAGAAGCATAGGGATTGTACTTATGGTGGGAAAATGCTTATAAGAATCAAGGTGCAGCATTATTTGTTCCTCGTCTGCTTCTTCATGAAATGGTTTTAAGGAGGTGCTTCACTTGAGCCTTGGCTGAAGTGAAATGTCCCTCAAAACGTGTATAGCTCCCTTAGATGATACAATCTGTTGCCAGGAGATACTGACATTGGTACCAATTTGTAATGACAGCTGCTTTCAATTAAACAAAACCATTGTGGATATGACAATGAATGCAACAAGTTATGATGGTTTTTTGATTTCACTAGGAACAAATCAACCATGTCTCTCAATGCCATTCACTATAGGAGAGTTGGTTAATGACAGTTTATAGGATTCCCACAATGAAGCATTTGGCTACCTGAAGCTGGAGTCTGGACCCACCAGCATCTATTATTATTATTATTTTTATTGGTTCGATTATATGCCGCCCTTCTCCGGAGACTCAGGGCGGCTTACAATGCTTTAAGCAATAGCTTTCATATTCTTGTATATACCTGCTTAGTAGGGCTTTCGCCCCCCCCCAGCAGTGTTCTTTTTTATACAAAGTCAGCTTATTGCCCCCAGAATCCGGGTCCTTATTTTACCTACCTCGGAAGGATGGAAGGCTGAGTCAACCTTGAGTCTGGTGAGATTTGAACTCACAGTAATTGCAAGCAGCTGGCAGCTAAGTGCTACTTACCAGCGCTTTAGTCCGCTACTCCACCAAGGCTCCTTCTTATCTAATTCTTATCCCAAACCTCTTCAACTATACTTGTTGCCAACATTCTCTCGAGCAGGAAGCTCTAAAAGACATTCCCCCATTGTAACCATTCTGACCAAAGGTATGAATAGAAAACACACCTTCACTTTCCTGCCTTCAGAACCAAAGATTAAGACCAGCTCCATTTTTTTTTATTGAAAAAGTTTTTCAAATACAGATTTTTCCCCCTTTCCCCCCCCTAACCCCCCTTCACCCTCCCCTCCCCCCATGGCTTCTCCAAGATAAAATCCAAATTGATATCACATTATATAATACTTTACCACCCTTTTACACCACCCCCTATGTGCTAACCATTTCTTTCTAACATTATTATTATATCCCCCCTATACTATACATTTCAAAGCAACATTCAGCTATAAAACTATATAATAAATCCTAATTTAGCATTTATTCAACTCATAATCTACCCATTTCCTCCATCCCCACACATATATCTCTTAATTCAAATCTTTTAAGTATATTAATATCTGAACATAACATCCCTTTTCGTAAACTAAACAATCAGTAATCTAACCTATCTCCACCCACTATCCTACAGGTCTACCATACATAATATTTTTAATATCTTTGTTCTTCTACCCACACCACTAAAAGATATTTCCATATATACATAAAATCCTCAAATGACTTTAAATTTGTAATCCATATAGTATCTTCTGTAATGTCTCTCAACTAGATTATTAATTCCATTGCCCATGTTAGGGTAACATCAAGTTCTGCTTCCAACAGTGTATTCAGTATCTTCAATTACCATCTGCCCCCATCAATAATAAATGTTTCTGTATATAAAAAAAACCACCCGAGTGACTTTATATTTATATTCCATGTAGTATCTTCTGTAGGGTCTTTTGTCTAGATTATTAATTCCAACCACCACGTTAGGGTAACAACCAGATCTTCTGCATGCCCCAATTCCATAGTTCTCTTGCCTTATAACTCAACATATATGTAATCCATTTTTCAAAGAGTCCAAAATAGAAAGTTCCAATCCACTCAATCAAAGGCCATCTTCCACATCCCAAAAACACCAGCACTGCAGAGATCTGTTAATCTTCTCAAAATAGTATAAATCTATAATTTGCCTCAGTTATATTTTCATGTATCAGCCTTCTATAAATCCCGCTTATTATATTTAATTGTCTCTTAAATAACTGGAATTAATCTGTTGGCTAAAAAAGAAAAAAAAAACTTTTTTTTTGTTTAGTTTAAAATTTTTTAGTTTTGTAGGACCTGCTTCTTCTTTTCTTAACTTGTTGTGGTTTAGATCTCCATCCTGGTTGCCTTCCTAGGACTTGTATATCAGCTGATTGAGTTACATGCTGGTCTGTAGCTTGATAAAACATCAAATCGAGGTCCAAAGCTGCCTCTCTTATATTTATAGGTGATCTAGCTATAGCCTCTGAAGGAGAATCCAAAAGCGGCTCATCCAAAAAGCCCTCTGTAACTTGTTGTTTTTCCATTACCTCCATCTCCATCTGCTTATCCTGAGTTTCAATTTCTTGTTCATTTTGCTTTTCTTTATCCCTCTCCTGTGTTCCTGACACTGGTAACATACATGGAGATGTTGGGCCCATTTTAAAAACCTTGTAGTAAAATTCTTCCGCTTTTTCAACAGTATTTAGTTGATATCTTTCTCCTTGATATCTCAATATTATACCAACTGGAGCATCCCACCTAAATGGGATGTTTTGTTTCTTTAGCTCAGTCACCAAAAATCCAAAGTCCTTTCTATCTTTTAACATTTTGGACGGCAGCTCTTTATATATCCAGATCTTCCTTCCATTCATTTCTGGAGTGGAGTTAAAAGACTTTTGCACAATATCATTTCTTATTCCTTTATCAGTAAAGTAAATCACCACATCTCTGGGCAACTGCCTTTGCTTTGCCACCCAAGAATTTATTCTGTAGGTCTTATCAATCTTACAGAATACCTCTTCAGGACTAACCTTTAAAATCACAGCCAGAACTTCAGCAGACATCTTTCTCAAGTCCTCTCTGTTATTTTCCTGTATTCCCCTCATTCTGATCGCAAATTCCATAGATCTGAATTGCATCATTATGACTTCATTTTCAATCCTTTGTTTTATATTATCTGCATTGTAAGTCTTGTGATCATCTTCCTTTATTTTAGACTCTACTTCTGAGCTATTTTCTTGAATATTTATCAAATAATTTTCAATTCTTTGTATTTTATTATCCAGATTATGAATCTTATAACCAGCTTCCTTCATTTTAGACTCTATTTCTAAGTTGATATCTTTATCCATCTTTATAATTATTTCTGAAAAGCTTTTCAAAGCTGTTACAATATATCGTTTCAGGTTATCATATCATACTTTTGTTGTACCAACTCTTTAATTTCCTGTCTAAATTTTTCAAGATTCTGGTTCACAATCTCATCATGTCTTGCCATCTCCTCCAAAACAAATTCCTTTAGGTCTTTAAAGCCATTCTTCTGCATCTGTAAGCTCAGAACTTGTTCATGTGATTTATAAATGGGGGAGGCCCCCCCCCCACAGCTTGGTTGTCTGGATTTGTCAGTTTTAACGCCATCCTGCCACACAAACAAACTCTTTTTAAAGAAAAAGACTTCTCTCCAGACAATATCAATATCAAGTCTCTAAGAAGGAAGAAGCATGAAATAGAAATTTTTCTCTTCACTTCTAGCCAGGGCTATTGTTTCAGATATTTTGTAACATATTAAACTGTTCAAACGGAAGGACTTTCGCTTTCAGCTTTCTTCTCAAGCCTCAGCCAGTCACCATTTTAAACTTTCTTTTTTTTCCCTTTCACTCTTTCTTCACTTTTAAAATCAATCATAGGGTTGTTAGAAATACTTGCAATTTAGAGTCCCAAGTCCGGATTTCATCCTGCTTGTTCAGACAGTCTGTTAGTTTTCGCTGATTGGGTTGGTCCCATCATCTGGCTCTGCAAAGCGCAGAGTTCCCCCGAAGCCCGGAGCAGCGGCGAGCTGGATAGGGAGCCACATTCTGCTTCCTCTCCAAGAGTAAAAAAAAAAAACTCTGGGGAGTTCGCAGAGGGCTCTACCTGCTCTCGCCGGCTCTCTCTCACGTCTCCTCAATGAGACGGAGTTTTTCAAGCCGTCTCTCAGCTGTAGAGGCGGCTCTTACGGGCGACGAGGCTGGTGGTCCTGAAAGACCGTCTGGTGACAACAGAAGCCAAACCGGAAGCCCCAAGACCCGCTCCATTTTTCTATAGGCACTAACCAGTAACCATGCCGATCTGCAGCCAGATATATACGGATGCAAGAATAACTTTAAACAACAGTAGCCATTGAATTCAATGGTAACCCATTCCTCCTTCCAATTCTGAGATACTTGGTTGGAGACTGTCTTGTCTCCTGACAACTAAGCAGGCTCTTTGTAATACCCAGAATATGTTACAACTTCCAACTGCGACGTATTTGCAGAATTCAATAATTTTAGTTTCCTTGTGAAGGTTTCATGAAAGAATTTCATCTCTCTTCCTCTAGGTTCAATTCCTCTACACTGCCTTCTTGTTTGCCCTTATCCAAATCCAGAGGGATTGTCATCAACTATTCTAGTCACACTCCACTACTGCAGCTGTCATGAACTGGCAACACTGCTCATTGTTTTTGTAGTCTCACTGCTTTTGTAGTCTCAATCCAAATGATACCTGATTACAGATTAATAGAATTGGAAGGGACCTTGTAGGTCATCTAGTCCAACCCCCTGCCCAAGCAGGAGACCCTATACCATATCTGACAAATGGCAGTCAAAACTCTTCTTGAAAGTCTCCAGTGATGAAACTCCCACAACGTCCGAAGGGAAGCTGTTCCACTGGTTGATTGTTCTCACTGTCAAAAAATTTCTCCTTATTTCCAGATTAAATCTCTCCTTGTTCAGTTTCCATCCATTATTCCTTGTCTGGCCTACAGGTGCTTTAGAAAATAGCTTGACCCCCTCCTCTCTGTGGCAGCCCCTCAAATATTGGAACACTGCTATCATGTCTCCCCAATCCTTCTCTTCACTAGACTAGCCATGCCCAGTTCCTGTAACTGTTCTTCATACGTTTTAGTCTCCAGTTCCCTAATCATCCTGGTTGCTCTTCTCTGCACTTTTTCTAGCATCTCAACATCTTTTTTATAATGTGATGACCAAAACTGAATGCAGTACTCTAGGTGTGGTCTTACTAAGGCTTTATAGAGTGGTATTAGTACCTCACTTGATCTTGATTGTATCCCTCTGCTAATCAACCTTGGGTTGATTTTCTTCATAGATGGAATTTGCTCACCGATTCACTTCCCATACACCCAAACTGAAGGCAGGCACACCAGCATCACATATATAGCAGTAGCACATTATCTCTGGCTTAGAGGTAATCTTTCTTAACACCCCTTACTGGAAAGCTTTATTTCTTATCTCACTTTCAACTTCTTAATCTGTCCAATTTAAGATAAAGCCCCCACTTGTTTTAAAAATTCAACTCTTTTCTTTCTGACTCTTGAGCAACTTTCTGTCTCACCTTAAAATCTTTTTATTTTCTTGGGTTGCTTTTGTAAATTAATTGCCACCTTTTCTTTTTCCTAGTCATTACTTCCAGGATTGAAAATCCTGGTGTTTTACTTTATCTGCTGTTCATTTTGTGAAAACGATTTCCCTGGGTTCCCATTTTATTAAACCATAGATTTCAGAAAAATCTAACCATAGATTTCAGAAAAATCTAACTGAATACGATATGTACTGTATACCTCATGAAAACCCTATACAGTGTAGTACTTGGGAGTAAAAACTGTATAGCTTAAGTTTCCACACATCGTATGAAACTGAGCAGGAGATTGAAACATTTCATTATGTTTTCAAATTGTGTGTTTTGCCAAGATCTCTCCCCATCTAGCTTTATGTATCCATTCTTGTACGCTTAGCTATCATTTCTTTACTATAGTGATGTCAAAATTGTATACTGCACGCTAGTGCACAAGGGCAGAGCTTGCCTTGTGATGTTGCCACACACAATATGTCACTTGCCTCCCCTTACTCCCTCCTGTTGTTGCCCATAACAATTTGTCATTGTCGTTCTCTGATGATATTGTCCATCAGAGAAAGCTAGAAAGCCACACAGTAAGTGCCAAAGATTTGCAGGAAAGTTCCTCTCTATGCCAATTTTAGTTTTCCATAAATTGCACTGATTATCTTATAATTGCCTAACATATTTTTATCCCATATTTCAAAGTGATTTTCAGAAATAAGTTATTAGACAATCTCTGCTTTTATGCTCATAATCTCAAAGGTATGTCAAAGAAGGAAAAGAATTAGGAAGAAGGAAAAAAAATGCTAGTTTTGCTAGTATTTTACAATAATTGTAACTGAAAATGTAAGATTTTTTAATAAGCTTTTACAAGTTAGTTAAATAGACATTAAGTAGCTGGGACACAGTGGGTCCCTGAGATATCTAGGGGGCAGAACATTCTACATCCTTCTTCACAGGTATGAACAAAGCCTGATGTGGTGGCACAGGGGTTAGAATGCAGGCTAACTCTGCATTCCACTGCCACGAGTTTGATCCTGACCGACTCAAGGTTGACTCAGCTGAAAGGGTTTCTGTAATCTGCAATATTTCTGGAAATCCAGAATGGATGAAAAGTGAAATGTCTTCTAAGAAAAACAAGGAAGTTCAGTTGCCTCTTGAAAAAGCACCTTTGGAAGATCTGTGACCTGGATGACTGAGAATCTCCATAGACATCAGAAAGGCTGCTTTTTAAAGTAATGCTTTACTAATGTGCACATATATATTGGCAAAATAGTATGTGAGGATGGAGGGGAGGGGGATGCAAAGGAACTGAAAGATTAGAAAACAATAACATGTTACTTACAGCTGAAGTCTTAAATCAGTAGTAGAAAAACCTCTAGATGTAATACAGCAGACTGCAGTGCCAAAATGTAAAGTCGAAACACTTAGGCAAGAAAAACCAAAAGTACACATATAGACTGGGTGAAAGCAGGCTTAATAGCATTGACTGTGAAAGGGATCTTGGAGTCTTAGTGGACAACCAGCTAAATATGAGCCAGCAGTGGGCAGCAACAGCCAAAAGAGCCAATGCAATCCTAAATTGCATTAACAGACGGATACAATCAAGATCAAGGGAGGTACTAATACCACTCTATAAAGCCTTAGTAAGACCACACCTAGAGTACTGCATCCAGTTTTGGTCACCACACTATAAAAAAGATGTTGAGACTCTAGAAAAAGTGCAGAGAAGAGCAGCCAAGATGATTAGGGGACTGAAGACTAAAACATATGAAAAACAGTTACAGGAACTGGGCATGGCTAGTCTAGTGAAGAGAAGGAACCAGTAGTCTTCCAATCTTTGAGGGGTTGCCACAGAGAGGAGGGGGTCAAGCTATTTTCCAAAGCACCTGTAGGCCAGACAAGGAATAATGGATGGAAACTGAACAAGGAGAGATTTAATCTGGAAATAAGGAGAAATTTTTTGACAGTGAGAACAATCAACCAATGGAACAGCTTGCCTTCGGAAGTTGTGGAAGCTTCATCACTTGAGACTTTTAAGAAGAGATTGGACTGCCATTTGTCAGATATGGTGTAGGGTCTCCTGTTTGGGCAGGGGATTGGACTAGATGACCTACAAGGTAGTAGTGGGTTCCACTTACCTTCGCTACCGGTTCTGAACTGTGAGTGCGCATGTGTGCTCTTGCTTCGCTTGCACGCGGTGCTTCTGCGCATGCATAGCGCATCCATGATGATGTCCGGGCTGGTGGGCGGAGCCTCTCTGAACCAGGGCGAACCAGTAGAAACCCACCACAGCTACAAGGTCCCTTTCAACTCTGTTAATCTGTAATCTGTAATCTGTAAAACACTGAAGGAATGAAGCATGTGTATATCTGACATTTCCATTTGCCTGTTTGTCAGTATTCTGCAGAGATGTCTGCAGCATGAAACAAAACCAAAATACAATACTGCAATGAGATCCCAACTTTTTGTCTCTGGAAAACAGAGGATTTAAATACCTTGATTTAAGATTGGATGACATAAACGAAAATTCTGGGGAAAAAAAAAAGTCGGCATCTCATATTCTTCCATGCTGCATGTGCCAAATCAGTTGCATCTAAAGGCAATTTTTCCTCTCGCTGAATGCAAAACAGGATTCACGCTGCCAGTCAGCAGAAAGCTTCAAAGGCCCTTTAGGCAACTTCAACAGTGATTAATCACACAGAAGCTCCTCCTCTTTTTGTACCATTAATGCCACTGTTACATGGGAGGCAGGATAATTTATTGCTTTTCTTGATCCAGTTAGCTGAGTTGTATGATTAATTTTGGCTCTGGGATTAAGTCAGCAAACGAAATCTGACTTTCCACAAGCAAGTGATATATATTATTTTGCCTCTTGAATGCCAGGGAAGGAGCCAATACTACTATCTGTTTAGGCCGGTTATTGTTTTTAAATTGTATCTTCCAAGTTAGCCAGGAGGTGGCGGTATACACTAGGGGTTTATTACTGCTAGATGCAGGTTGCACCTGTTCCTCAGATCAGAAAGTGACCGCCTTCCCTCATACAGGAGACAAAAAAGAAACTTGCTACTCTGAGAAAATATACTGCTCAAAAAAATAAAGGGAACACAAACAGAAGACATCTGAGATCTGAATGAATGAAATAGCCTTATTAAATACTTTGTTCTTTACATACAGTAGTTTATACACTGCTCAAACAACTAAAGGGAACACAAAACTACTGTATGTAACAAACAAAGTATTTAATAAGGCTATTTCATTATTCAGATCTCGGATGTCTTCTGCTTGTGTTCCCTTTATTTTTTTGAGCAGTGTATATTTTGCTCCATGGCAAAGGGATCAGAGAAGAAACCATGTTTCTGCCAATTGATTGAATGGGTCACATGTGGTTAAAAGAAAGTTTTGTTTTTTTCCTGTGCCATGTCCAGAATAATAAAGCATCATTACAAGAGATTGTGTGATATAGTCAATATAGTATTACAGTTTGGAGAGTGGATTCAGATCCTCACTCATCCATGCAAATCCTCTGAAGTATAAGGAGAGGATATATAGCAGGTTTTGTTATTTGTAGCTTATCTCAATAAAGAATAGCGTTCCTGTGGAGTTCAATTTCCAGTCTGATTTACCTAGTGATACTCACACCATCTCACTCACATACAGGAAAATAATCCATCAATCACTGCCTCCCAAAGCTGTCCCATGATGGTACTTTGCTAGAGGAACACTATGAGCCTCTCTGATAGTGAATTTCACATGACTCCCATGGTAGCCTACATCCTTTTTCCTACACCACAAGCAAGGGTTCACTTCTGTTGAAGTGCTTCTCTTCATCCAGAGGTTGCAGATCATATATTCTGCTTAAGTTCTTGTGATGTAGGAAGAAGGATGTAGGCTACCCTGGGAGTCCTGGAGTCTTCAATTTTAAGTTTCCAATGGGAATATCAATATTTTGGAAGACTGCAACCATTCTTCCATGAGCTCAATATTTGTATCACAGGAGAAGAAGATGACTCTTCTGTGCAACTAAGAACATCCACGTGAAATCTTCTGCTAAATCACTAATGCTAAAACACCTTAATCTTATTTTAGCCTAGCTGTGAGATGGAGGCTCTGTTGCAATGAACCAAATAGGTACTGAGAAATCTTCACATCACAGCTACAATAATAAATATCCCTTGTAAATACATAGATACATACATACAATAGAGGCATATGCCCTCTATTACCCAATATGCCATCTTATAGATGACAATATTCAGGGGTTTCTGGGGAGAGACGTTAGTTTAAGTCTTCAAAAACCAATGTGTAAAGTATGAGATTCAGAGTAAGAAGCTTATTGTGTTGTTACTTCTCCTCTCAGGCTTCTTGTGAGGGCAAAATGGAAGGGCTATATAACTGACGTGAATGAATTAGGGGAAACGTTGGATATAAAAGTCACATTCAGTCTCAAGTGCTGAGGGGCATCTGAGGGACAGAATTGGTGAGGCTAAGATAGTGGCACAACGATGTAGTCAAAGCCTTGTCCTTTGCACCTGTAGAGATATAGAGAGAAAGGTCTTTGGTCATGCGGTTGCACTTACCATCTTAGTCTTTACCAATTGTTGAAGATGTCCCTGCCAACATCCAATGCTTTCTGTTTCTAGTCTAATTCAAGCCATGGGCTTCTATTAAGTTTTTTTTTTTTAACTAAAGCAATCTGTAGTGATTGAAATATAGGCCTCAGACCAGTGGTGGAATTCAAATTTTTTTACTACCGGTTCTGTGGGCAGGGCTTGGTGGATGTGGCAGGGGAAGGATACTGCAAAATCTCCATTCTCACCCCACTCCAGGAGAAGGATACTGCAAAATCTCCATTCCCACCCCACTCTGGGGCCAGCCAGAGGTGGCATTTGCTGGTTCTCCAGAACCTGTCACAATGTGCTGAATAGCACCCCTGCCTCAGAGAGGCTACACTGCTTTTTTGGAAGCCACCTTATCAACAAGCATAGAGTGCAACAATTATTTCATCAGCAGATTTTGGATGTCATGAAAGGGCAGGATATGGCAGGTTAATTTACTAGGGCTATATTTTTACTGCCAAGGAGGAGAGATGCAGTTAATTTTTTCACTTGGGTGCCAAAATAGTATGACAAGCCTTGGGTAGCCTGCACATGGCTGGGGGCATTATCTGATGCTGTGCCTTGGGGCATCAAAATATCCTGATTTTTCCTATATGTTCCAGGCCAGACATTTGAAAGCCACATTTGCATAGTACACAAACAAGGCACATAGAGTGATGTCAGTGAGCATCCTTCTACACGGTATACAAAGTGACTGAAAAAAATTTACAATGGTGATTTTTCAACTGACGGGGAAATTAATGGGCTCTATTATAAGCATTTAATCAGTGCCAGCTTCTAAATTTGCTACAGAGATAAAAGATGGATTGGTCCAAATATATCAGATCTATAAAATAAGAATTTAGCTAACTTCATAAAAACAGGAATGAGGTATTAGTTTTCTATAAAGGGAGCTGAAAAGTGGGAGATGTTGGGAAGATTGTAATTAGCAGAGCAAAATAAAACATGTGTATGGGGTGGGAGAGGAAGTGAAGAGAAAACATATTGAAATCCTATTAGCTTTTTCATAATGGATTGTGAGGTAATTTGCTTGCATGAGATATAGAGTTTTGAATGAAATGTATACATGTGTGCATATGGTATTATACACATCCTTATGGTTGTAGAAATCTGTGTAAGTGTTTAAATTGTTCTCTTTGTTTTCCTGCAAAAATGATGAATACGGTTATAGCCTTTATGTCAAAAGGAAGGACGGTGGGAGACATTTAGCTGATCTGCTCTTTAGATTAGATGCTAAGCCATATGCAGGAGACTGGAAGAACCTGAATAGAAATTAAACTGAACTTGCTTGTTGGTTGCTCTACTTTATGAGATTAAGATAAGTTATTTGTGTTCTGTGTAAGGACATACTGCAATGCTGAAATGTTTGTGCAGCATCCTACACATTGATCAAGGATGGCCAGATATATCTCCATTTCACCTGAAGCTATATTGCATGGATAGCATTGTCTGCTACTCTCTAATGATGCCAATAGTGTCTTTTCCAGGAGCCTAAATCATACCTGCAGTCCTCAACTCTATTCTATGCACTACATTGTATCATCTAATCCAGGTGTCCACAACCCTCAGGCCGTGTCCCACTACTGGACCGTGGCCTGTTTCAAACTGGACCACACCAGCGATGGGCAAGCATGTGTATGTGTGAATCTCCATTCGTGTGAGCGGAGGGCGCTTGAGTGATGGGCTCTTGTGCTCATGTACAGAGCCCCACTTGTACAAGTGAAGGGCGCTCGTGTGTGAAGCTCCATTCACGCTAATGGAGCTTTGCACGCGAGCATTCTGCTTCAGGAGTGAAATCCAGCAGGTTCTGACAGGTTCTGGAGAACCGGTAGTGGAAATTTTGAGCAGTTCGGAGAACGGGTAGCGGAAATTTTGAGCAGTTTGGAGAACGGGTAGCGGAAATTTTGAGTAGTTTGGAGAACTGGCAAATACCACCTCTGGCTGGCCCCAGAGTTGGGTGTGAATGGAGATTTTGCAATATCCTTCCCCTGGAGTGGGGTGGGAATGGAGATTTTGCAGTATCCTTCTCCTGCCACGACCATCAAGCCACACCATGCCACCAAGCCACACCCACAGAACTGGTAGTAAAAAAAATTGGATTTCACCACTGCTCTGTTTGCATGAGTGGAGCTTCGTGAGCAAGGACAAACAGCCTCCTCTCGCACAAGTGGAGCTTCATGCACAAGAGCAAGCACACACACCCTGCATTGGAAAGGTTGGGGACTGCTGATCCTGTTCAGTGCTTCTCAACTTTTCCAAGTTTAAGATGTGTGGACTTCCACTCCCAGAATGCTGACTGGGGAATTCTGGGAGTTCCCACTGACTCATTTTAAAATTACCCCTAATTTCCAAAGCTCTATCAGTGATGAATTCAGACTTCAGTTAGAATGATTAGTTTCTCCAGCAGCTTGCTAATGGAGATGGAAAAAAGAGGAATGTTGACAAGTGGCTGAAACAAGGAGAGTCTGAACAGGAACAGAAAAAAAAAAGGATGCCCCTCACAGTTTTGCTTAGTCATTAATAATTCAACACTCATTCATTGCCATGGGAAAAAATAGGTTCCCTCCTTAAATTGGCAGAGGCTACAATTAAGTTCTCGCTAGAAAGTGCTACTTCTCTTGTTTTTTGCTCCTCCAAGAGTCAGGATCAGAATTCATAGCCCTGAAATACAAGAGTGTAGGAGGGAAATATCACAACAATGGTTGGATGATTTGAAAAATAAAAAAAAAATTGGACCTTCATTATTGGAGATACTCAAAGTCTGGGTTTCTGGGAACTCAGTAACTTGGCCTTTAAATTCCTCTTCCAATTCTATCAATCTCACTGTAATTTCTAGACAGGGAAACACTGACCCACAGACTCAAAATCATTATGTACAATCTGACTAATTTAGAGTCCTCATCCCAACGTGGTGACAAGACAGTTTGCTCTCTGTTGGGTGCATAACCAAAGGAGAAGTGATAGAGATGAATATATAACCGTATGGCCATAGCACATTAAATCTCATACATTTCTGTTCCCATGCCAAACAGCTTGTGCAATATGGTAACGAACAGGCTGTCAGAATGGCACTACGATCAGTGGTAATGCATATAATAATAACGGGAACTCATTTCTCTCATTAGGGGGATTATATCACAGTGCTCTTTTAATATTACAACATGTTACATCATAATTGCCTCCTTTATATGAATTGATTCATGCCATACAGCTCAAACTAACCAGAGATATTGGCAACTTTATTCTTGTCAAAAAGCAGCAACTTCATCGATTGTATCTCAACATTCTTCCTTAGCAAGACTACATGGAGCAGGATAAATCTAATACACTATGCTATCCCCTTTGCGATTTTGATAGTTATACGTAAATATTTTTCAGCTGTTTTGAAAGGAAGATCTGGGTTTTCATGTTTGTGAAAAATGGTCTGAAAGATCTGATAGTCTATTTTTTTTTCTTTCTTTACCCCAAAATGCTGCAGAGAAACAGAATGTTCAGAGAATTCAACTGTACTGTGAAATGTGGGGCACTTAAGCTATGGACAATTAAAAAAAATGCACATTTTCAGAGGCTAGGTCAGATATTTCTCTGAGGAAGGATACATTATTAGCTTTCATCCTTCTGTTATTCACAGGTAATGAAAAACTCAATTCAGAAAGAGATCATGGTGAGACTATTTGTTAGGGACCTGTTAGATTACCTCTCTAGATGATCCCATCCTTATATGTAAATGAAATAGCACATTGCATAATGAAGGAAAGAGAATCAAAATCCATCACCTAGTTCCTAGCCCTTTATTCTAAGGAAAATGCTTACATCTAGTTTTGCAGACAATGTGAGTTCACCTTAACACAAGAGCATACGGTTAGCATGGAAATCCATTCCTGTTCTTGCACAGGTTTACTTTTCCACTAAGACACACAAGGGTATTGTTTACGACACAGTAAATCCAGCCTGAAACACTTGGCCTTCTCTGTGGCGCTTAACAGCACACAAGGCGTGACTCGCCCCAGCCATAACTCAAGTACTGTCACTGCTTCGGGCTTAATTACAAAGCACTAAAACATGAAATAACAAAAATAATGATGGGAATAAAAAACTTGTGAGATAAAATATTGTATAACTGAGATGTGAGATAGGGGTAGAGTAGAGTACCATGCTTGGTGAAAGGTCCCAAAATTAACCCATGACTTATGGTGAAATACAAATGTCCATTAAGCTTTGGGTTCTTCCATGCAAGTATGAAATACAAATTGTGCCTTAATTTAAAATTTAGAAGCAGAAAGACATGAATAATGTTTACAATCTATGGATTATGCCCACTGGGAAAAAAAAAAAAAGCTGCTGTCAAATTGTTTCTGCAAAACTGAATACAATGCCAGGTTGAAGGGTCCTTGATGCTCTCTGAGTTTGGTTGGTTTCTTCATTATATTACCTAGTTTGGGTAATGAAACATCTGCAAGAAGCCAACCAAGCTCAAAGAGCACCAAGGACTCCCTCATTTCAACCCTGAGCTACAAATATTCTCTTTTATTGGTAATACCATATTGGTAGAAAAAAATGTACACCAATATGAAAGTTAAGTCGTGCTATTCAGAATCTCCCTCTCTGCCATCCTCTTATTCTGCTCAACTGGCCTCTACCAAAAGGAGATTGAGATGGTTTGGAAGTAATTTCTCTTAAAGATTGGTCTAAGATTTTGTATGGGACCAGTGGTGGGTTTCTACCGGTTTGCCTCAGTTCGGGCAAGCCGGTAGCTACGATGGTGAGCTGAGAGTGAACTGGTTTGCTCTGACTGTCAGTTGGGCCCTCCTGCCTGCCCCTGAGTTATACCTACCTATATTCAGTTGTTTTTAGCCCAGTTGAAAGGCGCGGCAGAACGAATTGCCGCAGCTCAGCTGTTCCGAAATGCAATGCGCTTGCACAGAGTGAACCAATGGTAATACTGGTTGAAACCCACCACTGCATGGGACATTGCATTTGAAAAACAGAGAAGAGCAGTTTTTCAGAGAATAGCTCTGAATGAATGAAATGATTTATTTCTTGTTCTTTGCAATTTCATTGGAGGATAGGACTTAAATCAATATTGCAATCAATTACAATATCTAAATACAAAAATGTATTTATTTATTTAAATTTATATGCTGCCCAATGTCCAAAAATTGTGGGCAGTTCACAAATAAAAACATTAGAAACAAGAAAAGAATATTTGGGAATGAAACGCTGGGTCTGCCCATACTATGACTTAAACACTTTGATTTATGCCATCTAAATGTCCCAAATAAACTCAACTAATATATCCCGAATACATATTATGTATATGAGTACATAATATAAGCGGGAAACTGCATCAATTTTTCACTTATGGTGTCCACTTATGGTGGACTTGAATAGAAAGAGTGTGAACATCTCTCACAACATAGTATCCTCTTAGGCCACCTGCAAAGGTTTGGAGTTGGAGGGACAGCTTTAGAGTGGTTCTGTTGTTACTTGATTAGGTGGGTTGAGTAGGTGGTAACAGAAGAGGAGAAGTCAAACTCTTAGGCACTCCATTCTATTCTATTCTATTCTATTCTATTCTATTCTATTCTATTCTATTCTATTCTATTCTATTCTATTCTATTCTATTCTATTCTATTCTATTCTATTCTATTCTATTCTATTCTAGCAGTGAGAGAGCAGGCCCAGCAGAGGACCCATTATGTATTCATAGCTGTTGCTGGAATAACAAGTGAAAGCTCTGGCCAGGGGGCTTTGACTGGCTGGCATGCCAATTGTGGCATTATCTGGAACAGTATGCTCTGAGAACAGTCAATCATCTTCTTGCCTTCTCATGATGGCTACTGTAATTCATGCTACATAGGGCTGTCCTGAAGAACTCACATAAACTTCAGATGATCCAAAAGGGAGTTGCCTGCAAATTTAACATTGTTATATTATATATACTCTGTGAGTTGCATGGGTTACTACTGGTATGTTTGATTTTGAGTTGTCCCACATTGAACAACCCACATACTGACTCTTAGAGAAGATTTTGCCAATGCTTAAGAATCTGAGGGAAGAATACAACAGGATGCACCTTTTATTACATTCCTGGAGAGGGTTGAAACTACTCCAGGGAGAAAGAGGGGGAAGCAAGAAACAATGCCATTTTTCAAAAAAGAGGTTAAAAGGAAATGAAACATTAATTGTGTTAAGGGGACAATGGTTCACAGGTAAACAGCATATTGTAAAGCTAATTTGGAAGTTGTGGGAACTTTTTCAAGAATTGTATTGAAACCTACTTAGCACTATCTTTGCTTTGCAATTTAGCAAGCTTTGTATGCAAAGAAAATCCCAAGAGAATGACTGTAATATCCATGGAAGTGAAACATGTAAATTATTGCTTTTTCTTTTTAAAAAACTCATGAATTCAAAGCAACTCCTTAGAAAGGAAGGAAATGTCCCTTCCATCAATTTTAGCTTTCTTGTTTAATTTGTTTTACTGTCATCAAAATCTAAAAAAAGGAAACATTTTGTTTTAATGAAGTAGGAGGTTAGGAATAGCATAACCAAGCAAGCATAATAATCAGTTGGCATATGAACAAGTTAGCCTGTTACCAAACAATAGCTTTGCACATTAGGACAATTAAAAGGAATGAGCAAGAGAAAACTAAGATACAAGTAAGATAAAACCCCTGCCAGGTGATGCGTAGTTGTTCATATGTAGACAGACATCTACTTTGCACCCATATCTGACTGTAATATTTTAAAACTTTTTAATTAGGGAAAAAGTGTCTATGCTGCAAAGCGAAACAAGAACCTCTATTATTATCTTTATTTCCAAAAATGGTTTGGGAGTTTGCATAGCTGTTTTTTAAAAAGAGAAATAGGAATGCTTTGGCTGCAGAAGAAAATGTTCAATTATCTGCCTATTTATGGAAAAATAAAGAGATAGGGAGTAGGAAGTATTCTGGCACCTATAAGTGTTACGTGTAGTCTGTCTTCTGTAAATGGCTGATTAATGTCTAGTTACAGCCATCTCAAAACCCCATTTTATGACAGAGTTCATAATATACCCTCAAAGTTCCAAATACATCTACTAGACCAGGCGTGTCAAACTCAAGGCCCGTGGGGTGCTTAGATCTGGCCCATGGGGCTGCCCTGGAAACAGCGAAGGACGGCCCGTGATGCTTCTGACAGCGAAAATGGAGCTCGGTCCTCCCAGGCCCCATTTTCTCTGGCAGAGCACTACAGGAGGCACCTGCAGGCGACCCTGACCAAATGATGTTGAGCTGGCCATGCCCACTCTGGCTACCCCGCCTGGCCGCCCCCCAAGGTCAAACACAACCCTGTTGCAGCCATCAATGAAATCAAGTTTGACACCCCTGTACTAGACTATCAAGATTTTCAGTGTCAGATGTAGGCAGGAGTTCCGGTAAAGGATCTGTCCTAGAGAAGACTGTGGTTGAGTACTATCAGAACAAGTAGCCTTGTTTCTGATAGTACTCAACCAGATGCCTATAACCTCAGATAATACCCTTCTCCTATTTGGCATTCAGTGCTGCAACTGGGACTTGATCTGCACAAGCATTTTGAACAATAACCTTTCCACCCTGTTCATTCTATTACTTATGTTGTTCTCCAGAATTCTCTTAAGTTAAAAGAACTGAAATATAGCATTTGTTGTCTCCTGTATCTCCAATTTTCTATGTTCTTTTTCTGACATCCTATTTTCAGTAAGCCTTTAAGATACATCTTAAACTAAATGAAGGTAGCTCTGTAAATCTTGCTGTTCTTTATAAGGGTCATATCTCAATATCTACATTGGACATCTGAGTTTCACATTAAAGAGAGAGGTAGTATCTCTGAATCTGGAGACTCCACTTATCCATTGATAGACTTCCCTCTTCTAAAGGTATATTTGGTTGATATTTCAATTTAACATTTGTCTAGGATAGGCAGGCATGCTTTGAAACCTGGGCTGTAATTATAAATATCCATATTATGGATATAATGGATCGATTTGGCTGTAAGATCTTGGACCGCAGAATACCTGCTCTTCTTGGTAGTATTTAAGCCACGGATAGGAGTTAGAGGCAAGATTTTATTTCTCTGTAGATCTTTCTTTGCCTAATTTACAGTTGTTTAGACCTACCATTATCTGCTAAGTGATTTATGATCAAACTAATACAACTGTTTGAAAACATGCTAATTGCTTCCTGCATGTTTGCTGCTCAGCCAAATGTAGGGCAGTACTGAAGACTGCTCAGAAATCTAAAAAGACCAAGAAGGTCACATTAGTGCCTTCCAGATTTTAGCATCTATCAAAAAGGAATGACAAATGTCATCTCCATCTCATGCCTGGGCCTGAACCCTGATAAGAATGGGTCCATATTTTTCTTCTCATATGCTTTGTAATTTACTCAACTTTATTCAAGCGTGATGTATTCACATATATGCTATGTATTCAGAAATAGGGCCCACTGGAATTATAGTTTCCTATTCATAACTTTTTTTTTACCCATTAAGCTGCAATTTTATAAAAGAGTCTTCTAATAACAAAAAGTATAGAAAAACTTACAATATTACTAACGCTTTTTACACACTGCCTTAGCTATGTGAATTTATTAGCGAAAGAATCTGTGCAGCAGAATTCATGGAACAGTTTTCCATCAAACAATTAGAAAAGCAGACATGCTTGAGATGCTATTTATTCAGAGAAGGATTTTTCTCCCCTTGGATCACTGGCCTAATATTTCCTTCTTTAATTTACATTTGTAACTGTACCTCAAACAGGATATGTTTTATTTCATGCTACTTAAGGCCATTTGCTGTCCATGCTGATCAGGCATGCATGATTACCCTGTAGATTAAAATGAAGGAATTAATTGTCATCTTAATTACTTACAACTTTTAATTAATACTTGCAAGGGCAACAAAAGGTTCCTGAATTCAAAATAAGGATCCTTCTCCCCAAGGGCAAGAAAATAAATTGCCATTCTAGAGTTGGGGCACTGAATGGCCAGTTTTGATAAATATGACCATTGTGAATTGAACACAAAATGTCATTATTCACTTATTAGATTATTTATATTTGGCTTTTGATCTTACGATATTAACTAAGGAGTCTTTAATATCTTCTATTAACGAACATGGCTTGAACTTGAATGTCTTATGAATCATTGCACAACTTGTTTTGTAAGTTCTATCAGAGAAGATATTAAAGGCCCCTTAGTTAACATCATAATTCTTTCTCTTCCTAATTTAAAAGAAGCACATAATAGATTTCTTTCAAGGAAGTCCACATAGGATGCTTTGAAGATAGGTTATTAATTAAAGATAGTCCTTGATTTACAACCGTAATTGAGCTTGCAATTTCAATTGCAAGTTGTGATGGTTGTTAAACAAGTCTCCATGTCATCACCACATAAAAATTGATTTTATGACCTATTTTTGTGGTAGGCAAATACTGTGGTCCTTAAGCAAACTCATTGTTCTCTATAAGGTAGGAAACTGGAAGTCAATGCCAGTTTCTGGCATAAACATAATGTAATTATGGTCATGGACTGTCGGATGCTGCCAATGGCTATAAATACAGGCCAATACTGAGTCCCCAAAATGTGATCATGTGACTGCCAAGGGTGGGGGGAGTCCACCTTGGAACTTCAAATCTATGTGGAAGTACTTTTCTGGGATCCTTCATAAGTTCAAATAGTCACTAAGTAAATGGTTGAAAGTCAAGAACTACCTATATAAGCAACATCTAGCCTTCCATGATTGGACAAAGTGATTTAGAGAACTTCTCAATTACATTCCTGGAGGAATCATGCTATCCTGACTTATTTTAAGGGGATTTAGATTGAATCACAGAGTTTAGAGTGGTTTGATCAGTATGATGGAGATCCTCTGAAGAAATTTATTTATGTTTGCTGTTTGAAATACCATTGAACTGAACCATTTTGATGGCCTTTAAAAGGCCATAAAACACTTTATTATACATGGTTATAATGAGTAATTTAAATTTAATTTAATTTAATTTTTTAAACTGAATTGAGGGATCAACTAAGCTAAGGCTATAAATTTGCAGTAGGTTCAAATGATTACAGACCTCATTATTGAAAAGGTAGATGCCTAAATTGGAGATTAAACTGAAGATTAGCTTTTATGTGGGAGGGATGTTTGTCCTTTTTGTAGAGCCTAAGAAAGACTTTTCTCCCTCTCCAATTATCTCTTCTCCTTGTCTTTCTTTACAGTTCATAACCTTAATGCAAAATGTGACTATCTCAAATTCTTGTTGGCTAAGACATTGTTAAGTCATAAAATGAGATTGGTAAGGGGAGGAAAAAAACAACCTGAACCACAAACATTGCCTCTACATTTAAAATGGGAATGGTGAATTGGCTATAAAATTTAGAGTGATTTTTGATGTTATGAAATATGTCCTCTTGAGACAGTAATAAAAGATTATTTGTATTACACCTTTCAGGAAGGGACAGAAACCTGAAGATGCCAATACTAATAAGGTAATTTTTTAGCAGAAAATGGAAGTCTTGCATTTATGATGCTAATGTGAGGAGAGGAAATGGTTGTAGCAAAAGTGTAAAAGTTAGTGGGGCTTAATAGAGAATAGCTGTCTGGAATACAGGTGTGCTCGTCACAAGGCAGTGAAATCAGAATGGAAATCTGTAAAGAATTAATAGAAGCTTTTAAAATCATTTGTTGAGATGGCAAAAGATGCTTTTCAAAAACATCAGGATTGGGGACTTTGGAGTTCAACCTTTTCTAATCTAGCAATTTGAAGATTAGCAAAGAGGATCAGGAGTCCCAAGGCACCTGCCATATGCTCTCTTAGTTTTTTTTGGAGAAGATTATAGCTAAGGGGACAAAAACAACAACTATGCTGTTCTACAGGACCAATATTGGAAACTACCCAAGCTTCAGAAGAATAAACTAGACAAAAACTGAAGGCAATAGACCTGTAGAATCCAATTAACCTGGGGCTGATGGATTGGAAACAAAGAAATTAAAAGCTTAGAAGGAGGACAAAGTTCCAAATAGCGCAGCCTTGGAATGTGCTGGAATTTCTGGCATGTATACACTATTGAAACAGCGACGTCTACACTGGCTGGGGCATGTCGTGAGAATGGCTGATGGTCAGATTCCGAAAGATCTCCTGTATGGAGAATTAGTGCAGGGAAAGCGCCTCAGAGGGAGACCACAGCTGCGATATAAGGATATCTGCAAGAGGGACCTAAAGGCCCTGGGAATGGACATTAACAACTGGGAAACCTTGACCTCCGATCGTTCAGCTTAGAGGCTAAAGACGCAGCATGGCCTTCTCCAATTTGAAGAGATACTTGTTCAGCAGGCTGAGGCAAAGAGGCAGTCCCGGAACCAGTGAAATCTGGGGGCTGGGCAGGGGACAGAATGTATCTGCCCTCAATGTGGAAGGGATTGCTACTCTCGAATTGGCCTTTTTAGTCACACCAGATGCTGTTTTAGGACCTCTTTCCAGAGCACGATACCATAGTCTCTTGAGACTGAAGGATGCCAATGAGAGAAGGAGGACAGAGAAGCCCAGAGGATGATAGCAGTGAGAGATATTTTTTTCATTTTAAAAACAAATCAATGCTAAGAAAGCACCAGAAGTTTAAAAGATAACATTTTTTTTGTCTTGGATAAGTCATTATAGGGAAATAAATATAATAGCATGTATGAAATTTGGAACAACATCTATCTATGATATGGCAAAAAGAAATATTCATCTCAAATAACCACCATACTAGTCCAAGGCCAGAGAAAGAGCCAGGTCTAAAGCTTTTTCTAAATATTATAAATAGGAAGCTGTATGAAACTTGAGGTGGGGATGTTATTCCAGAAAAAAGCCATTAGGACAATGAAGTCCTGCTTCCTGGGTCCCATTAGGTGGCATTGCTTAATCAATGGGAACTAGAGCCTGCAGACTCTGCTAGACTCTATAGCAACTATGGAAGAAAGGTAGTACCTCTAGTAACCAGGCCTCATGCCATGAATGGCTTCTTAGGTGATAATCCTGCACTATTAATTGCATCTAGGAATTTACTGGTAACCAGTTTTACAGAAGTATTGTGTGGGCATACACTGTGGGCATTCACTGTGGCACCATAAATTATCTCAGAACCAGCTGCAGCTTCTGAATGATCTTGAAGGAGAGGTTGAAAAAGAGCATGACACAGTAATGCAAGATGAACAAAACATCAGTATTATGGGGCCTCATGGTTTAGATATGGGTACAATTTATTTATTTGTCCAATTTATATAGCGTCCCTTCTCACAAAACAAGTGACTTTAGGTGGTGTTTAGCAAAGCTAAAAACTGGCATACAAAATGAATCTGTGCAAAGGATTATCTAGCCATAGTGGCCACCTTCTCCTTAAGTTGAGGCTTTGGGTTGAAGAAGACCACAAACAATATACCAGTTCTGAAAAAATGCAATACAACCCCACTCGGGATGAAAGCTGGAATATCTCCAGATTTGGGTAGTCAAAATACCTACAGTAATTCAGATTAAACCTCAGAGGTTGAGGTTTTTTTTTTTTTACTTCCTATTCAGCCCCCCACAGCTTTCAGACACTGGGAAAAGATCTTGACAATATCACTTGGTCAGCCCAGCATCAATTTGCACAGCTGGGTATCATCTTCAATACAATATCACCAAAGCAATGAATGACCTTGCTTAGCAGCTTCATGGAGATGTTAAACAAGAGGAGTGAGAGCACTGACCTTCATGTGTCAGAGGTCACTGATTCAATCTCTCCTCCACTGCCAATAGCAACTGGTTCCAGACACAAAGAAAGTAGGATACACTGGAACACGGTGCCTCTCCCTCTCATGCTCCATAGGGAGTCCAGTTGGTTACTGTGATTTATGGCATTGAAAGTGGCTGAAAGGTCAAACAGAACCAGGATCTTGGACAACCCCTGTCCTGGCTCCATGAGAAGTCACCAGCAAATAATGCTGTTACCAACAGCATTACCAACAGTAATGCGGTTTCTGTACTAATTCAAGTCTAAAACCTGGCTGAAAAGGGTCTAGAGATAGTCTATACCTTTCAGGGCCCTCTGCAACATTGTGGGGGGGGGTATGTATTTATTTATTAGATTTTTGTCCTACCCGAGTCGACTAGACACAACTCTGGGCAGCTTACACACATTAAAAACCAGTTAACATTAAAACAAAAAAAATAACAATAATAATTTACAATTAAAGGATGGGGATAATGGAAGGATGAAGTACACAGGGAGAGGTGGGGGGGTCTTCTCTTAATTTGATAGCTACCCCAGAGTGGTGCACCCCTGTTGGGGTCCCAGGACATCTGGCAGAGCTAGGTCTTCAGGTCCTTCAGGAAGGTCAGGAGGATGGGTGGAATCTCACCTTGGGGTGGGGATACATGTTCTAAAGAAATTTAATAAATAATAATAATAATAATAAAGGGCAGGAGCCACTGCAGTAAAGTCTCTTCTCCTGGATCCCACCTACCAAAATTCCTTGGCTGATGGGGTCTACAACATGTCCCTTCTGCTGAAATGGGTGGGGTGGGGCAATCCCATTAGGGTGAGATGGTTTCTCAGATAATCTTTATCAAACAGAACTTAAATCAAAGGAGGGCTTGTTAGAAAGGGAGACATAATAGTCTCCTTCAGGGTTAATATCTTGAAAGATACTTTCCCTTTCCAGCTTTGGACTTGTGGCTCCTATAGGACACAAAATCCAGAACAGCAGATCTCTAAACATTATCATTACCATCACCCAAACTGTCCTTTTGCTTATCCATGTGTATTGATGAAAATAGTTCCATTGGAAATGAACCTGGTATTTACCAGCAGCAACCTCAGCCCAAATTACCAATGATCTGACTACTAGGATTAAAGTCATGGGGTCAAAAGAGGGGATCAACATTCATATGGATTAGTCCCTTTCCCATATCTCTTTCAGTCCATTGTTTACTCATCCTTTACATATGAAATTGGTGGTTTCATACTGTCCAAAACCACACCTTCCCATAACTATCCCTTTATATAACACATAGTAGCCCCAATATAAAAATTGCACCTTCAATCTCATTTCAACACATTGCTCACCTCATTCCCTGCCCCCTACTGATCATACCCCAGGACTAACAAGCTTATCCCTAGTCAAGTCATTGAAGCAGGATTGCACACTGCAGTACAGATCCTTCAAACCCCCTTGCAACAGAATTCTAACCTCTTCCTTCCAGTTCCAACAACCCTTCTTTTATTAAGCTTCTAGGCAAAGATAAAATTCCTTACTTGTCCTGTTATTGCAGTAGGACCCTCCAATCCAAACTCCACCTTTCATACAAAGGATCATGACTAAAAGCCATTTCTCTTCTACCTTTAATCTGCTGCAGTAGTCCAGGACTAAAGCCATCTCAATCAAGCAGCTTACAGATTCCACAACACTCTCAGTCCCACTTTCAAGATTTAATATGAGTCCAACCACAGACTTAAGCAGTCTCCAATCACAGACTCCTTCTCTCTGTCACAATGCAGTTGACTGGCAGCTTGCTGAAGGCCTGTTGACTTGCAGTGTAGCTGAAGGTCAGAGTATCCTGTTGGAAGAGTTGCAGTACAGAGAAGGCAGTGAGAAGTTGACTTCCAATGTTGTTCTGAAGTATATGGGACCTGACAACAGCCTTCTTCCAGCATGCTATGTCTGTCCTCTCACTGACAGCACTGATAGGAACATTGATCCCACAGCCTCAATTATATTTGTAGTGTTGGGTTAAGTAATGTTTCCTGTAGTTGGGATCTTCATTCAGATCTAAATTCAGCTCTTTTGTTCCCAGGTACATTCATTCTGAGAAACAGATGGTTGAATTTCTATAGCTGGTGCATGGAAGTGTGATTTTCCAAGGTAATTGATAAAGTTAATATACACTGTAGTATCAGTGAACATATGTAGACCGAAATTTACAACAGGGGAGAGAATTCTTGAAAAACAAATGTTCTTTTCCCCAGACTCTAACCAAGAAAGTTTTTAATTACCAAGCCAGTTCTAAATCAAGCCAAGTGGCAGTTTGCTTATGACTAGAACTGTGCTTTTAGCCCTTTTCTCAAGAAACAGAGACCATGTGATTCTTTTAATGTTGAGGATAGGTGGATCACAATGAAAATTGAAACTACCTTGCTAGCTGCTCAGGCAAAGAGATGAAACATACAGCTGCAGGAAAAATCAATGTCACTCAAAGAGACATTTGACATTGTCTCCCATGGGCACAGATATTGTGACTGTAAAATGCTAATAATAAACATGTGCCTAGAAAGAACATATGGCAGTTAGGAGTGCTCAGCATACATTTTCCTTCACCCAGTAATAGGAGCCATTCTGAATGATTTGCAAGGTGAGGAGAACCAAATGTTCTTAGGAATATCATTAGGTTGTTCTGAAAAACAGAACAGGGGGCATAGAATAACTCAATGCAATTAAGTAAGTAAGTAAGCAAACCTCAAAATGCCCAGAAAAGAAATATGGTAGAACTGATACCTATTTGTTCTGAGTAGGATCCAGTGGTGGGATTCAGCCAGTTCGCACCACTTCGGGAGAACCGGTTGTTAACTTTCTGAGCAGTTTGGTGAACTGGTTGTTGGAAGAAATAATTAGAACAGAGAACCAGTTGTTAAATTACTTGAATCCACCACTGGTAGGATCCATAGATTCCTTCTTTGATTTTTTAAATGTAAATTACTGAATTAGGAAGCAAAGTTTCCTGTTTACCCTCCCCTCAGATAGATAAAAGACATAGTGAATGGCCTTGACAGACAGAAGGAAGAACAACCCGATAAGCTTGACCAAGGAACAACAGGGAAAATAATTTGAGAAAATGCCTTAGACAAGCTCTCCCTAATTCACATGAAGTGAATTGGTTTGGTCTACCTTGTACGGTGACAAACGGTGACAAATCTATTTTCCCCATATGTTTTCTTGTGATTT
Source organism: Pituophis catenifer annectens (assembly GCF_029215685.1). Classification (NCBI taxonomy): domain Eukaryota; kingdom Metazoa; phylum Chordata; class Lepidosauria; order Squamata; family Colubridae; genus Pituophis; species Pituophis catenifer. The sequence continues at coordinate 316,520,704 of NW_027256881.1, read as the reverse complement.
CCCTATTCTTACATGTGAGGGGATTCAAATATTGCTGTATACCAGATGTAGAGGAACTGATAAATGGTGTATGATGAGGAATGGTCACAAGAAACCCGGATAATATCCTAATTCAGGAGAGGACAAGTCTTTGTTGGCTTAGAAATTACATTGTATATTTTGCAGGGAGCTGAGGGATCCAGTGAGCAGGATATGGTGTAGAAGAATTAGGATTTTCTGATTCTTTTTTTCTCCTTGGAGTTCTTTTTAAAGGAGAGTTTAGGGAGGTCTTTGTTTTTACAAATTATCTAATATTAGGACATAACATTAAATTTTATGGTGTGTCTCCTACAACATCATTGCAAGAAACTATAGCATTAACTTTGTGGCAGCTCTGATTACAGGAACTATATGTAAAGCCTTGAGATTACAGGTTGTTGATTCACCAAGAAACAGAAGATAGGAAATTATTAGACAGGAATCCTAGAAATTGCATTTCTGGATATAATGCCTAGCTCTCAAAACTATGTTTCCTAGGTTTTTTGTGGAATCTTAGTGAAGTTTAGTTCAACACAATTTAAGGAGACCCACAACAAATGAGAGCACAGTAAGAAGAGAAGAAGAATGAAAAAAAGGTCTACCAAGTTGTCTGAGCAATTATGAAAAGAAACAAAGAAAATAATATAAAAGTAATATATAAATCAAATATTTAAAGAACTGTTTTATATCTTCTTTAATAGTAATCAAAATAGCCAGTTTGGTGTAAAGGTTAAGGTACCAACTAGAAACTGGGAGACTGTGAGTTATACTTCCACCTCAGGTACAAAGTCAGTTGGATGATCCTGGGACTCTGTTTCAGCTCTAGGAAGTAGGCAATGACAAAGAATCTCCAACTTTTGCTAAGAAAGCTGCAGTTGACAGGAGTTTTAACTGACTTGCAGGCAGAATAACAGTGTTGGAAGGGACCATGGAGGTCTTCTAATCCAACACCCTGCCCAGGCAGGAAACCCTACACCATTTCAGACAAATGGTTATCCAACATCTTCTTAAAAACTTCCAGTGTTGAAGCAATCACAACTTCTGGAGGCAAGTTGTTCCACTGATTAATTGTTCTCACTGTCAAAACTGTCTCCTTAGTTCTAGGTTGCTTCTCTCTTTGATTAAAATCCATTGTTCCTTGTCTTGCCTTCTTTGGAAGGCATAGTTGACCCCCTCATCTTTGTGACAGCTCCTCAAATATTGGAAACACTGGTATCATGTTGGCAGACACATAGAAAAAAAACCCTAAAATTTTAGAAGTACATTTTTCATGCATCAATATTGTGGAAGAGGTCATTTGCATAATTATTGTTTTCAAGGATCAGCTATCCATTTATATACAGGCAGCATACTATTCATTTGCTTTTTCCATTTTGTTTTTCTTCAGAAAATAATTCCCATACCCGTGTGCTTGAACTGCTGTGTTGTGTCTGACATACTAATAACAAGATGATAATTGATCATTTGGAAAACTGATGTCAGAGAGTCGTGAAATATTGATTCAGACAACTGATGCTTTGATTCTGTATTGCTGAGGGGTTAAAAGGAAAAAAAAACCCACATCACATAACAGCGTTTGCTTTTTGTATCTGAGATGTAGAATGTTTATCTTGTAAACAGTGATCTGATGGCTGCCAGAAAAAGACTGAACATTATTATTAATCGGAGCATCCTAATTGGCGGGTCTTAGTAGAGCTAATGCTTTGGAATACAAAGCATTTTATAAATATTACATAAAGAATTCTAAAACCTAAATACTCCCTTCAAGATATGCACACATACATACACTCTCTCTGTCTCTGTCTCTCTCTCACAGAGAGAGAGAGAGAGAGAGGGTGGGAGGGAGGGAGGGGGAGAGAGAGAGAAAGAGAGAGAGGAGAGAGGAGAGAGGAGAGGAGAGAGAAGAGAAAGGAGAGAGGAGAGAGAGAGAAAGTGAAAGAAAGGACAGAGAAAGAGAGAGAGGAGAGAGAGAGAAAGAGAGAGGGAGGGAGGGAGGGGGAGGGAGGGACAGAGAGAGAGAAAGAGAGAAGGGAGAGAGAGAAAATGAAAGAGAGGAGAGGAAAGAGAGGAGAGAGGAGAGAAAGAGGAGAGAGAGGAGAGAGAGCGAAAGAGAGGGAGGGAGGGAGGGAGGGGAAAAGGGGGAGGGAGGGACAGAAAGAGAAGAGAGAAGAGTGAGAGAGAATATGAGAATATTGTATTGATGTTATAAATTTTTATTCAGCATTTCAGCAATATCTTTATGCTGGTAATGAAGACCAGAACAAGATAATTATATATGAATAGCAATTTGCAAGTAATCATCTAACTCAGCTAGAAGGACAAGGTTGGGGCAATGTGATCTACACTTTTTTATGGAAGCAAGGAGAACACACCTGCCTGCTTAATTTTATAAAATTGATTGCCAAATAAAATACCTTGGCTATAACTGTATGATTACTTTTATAGAAGGTATTTCATTAGTGAACAATAAAATCCATAGTAATTAAAAAAGGGAGCCAATGCAAGCACACGCTTATACTGAGCAACAGCAATACAGGAAGATGCTGGAGACAGATGGCCACTTTAGTGGCAAAGGCAGAGGCACCATTTCATTCTCTACAGGTGAAGGCAATAGAACATACAACATAGAATAATAGGTTTGGAAGGGACTTAAAAGGTCTTCTAATCCAACCCCCTGCCATGACAGGAGATCTTATACTATTCCAGACTTTCTTTGGATTTGATGGGATGGATACATACGAACTCAGAAAGAACAACAGAATAACAAAACAGAATAACAGAATTGGAAGGGGCTTTTGAGATCTTCTAGTCCAACCCCCTCACTCAATCAGAAAATTCTATATCAATTCAAACAAATGGCTGTCCAATCTCTTCTTAAAAACCTCCAGTGAGGGAGCACCCACAACTTCTAGAGGCAAGCCGTTTCACTGGTTAATTATTTTCACTGTCAGGAAATTTCTCTTTAGTTCTAGGTTATCATGGTAAACTACATCTGGAATTTATCTAGAAAAATTCATTGACAGATGAAATAAAACAAGTGATGATATAATGCAGGATGATGTGTCCCTTTGGTAAGGTAGCATCCAACATGTTACTGAGGAAGAGCTACGGATTTTTCAAGGTACTAAAAATACATTTGGCCCCTATGACTATCATTAAGTGTTGTACCTTATGATTCTTGATGCATGTATTTTTATGTACACTGAGAGCATATGCACCAAAGACAAATTCCTTGTGTGTCCAATCACACTTGGCCAATAAAGAATTCTATTCTATTCTATTCTATTCTATTCTATTCTATTCTATTCTATTCTATTCTATTCTATTCTATTCTAACGGCATTTATGATAAAAGCCTCCAGGACATCTCATTGTTGATACAGCCAAAATCTGAAATTGCAAAGACAGAATTACAGTGGGAACATCCATCCATCCATCCATCCATCCATCCATCCATCCATCCATTTATTTCATTCATTCAATTTCTATAATCGCCCATCTCAGTCAGTGACTCTGGGTGGCTTACAATTCAAAAAAATAAATTACAATTAATACACTAAAACATTTTAAAATAATAATAAATGAAAAAATAAAAACATCCAAAATAAATATACGTATGGAATATGGAACAGGTGGAGAGTGAACATGGGGAAAGCTCCACACAGTGAAAGATTATATGAATTGATTATCCATTGACAGACATCAGGAAATTGAAATTGACTGGAATTAAACATTGTCAGATGATCCTGTCCTTTACTACTCAGGACATAAAAAACAAAGAATGAATGGCATTGCTTCCATAGGCAGGAAGTACACAGCGAAGCCAATATTTGCCATTGCTGCAGAAGAAGAGGAAGCTGAAGAGTTTTATAACCAAGTTCAATCTGAAATAAACAGAACATGCAAGAAAGAAGTCCTGTTTGCAGTTGGGTACTAAAACAATAAAGGTGGAAAAAGTTAAGAAGGAAAACATAATTGGAATGAAACAGAAGATGAAACAGAAATGAATCAGGAGAATGATTTATCAATTTCTGCCAAATACATGTTTTCTTTGTAGCTAACATAATAATTAATTAACCAAAATTATGCCCATATATGGACTTTACCATCATCAGGAATCACTTGGAAGTCCTGAACCTAGTCAACAAGGAACCAGAAGAACTATGGAATGAAATCAAATAAGTTGCAATGGATGAATGTGAATAACCAGCTGTCAAAGACCAAGAAACAGGAAAATGCAAACTGAACATAAGAACAGAAATTGTTAAGAAGAGATGAAAAGCCAAAGGCAAGAAGATCTCAGAAAGGAATGTAATGAAAGATTTCAGATAGTTGTCAACAAGACAAGAAGCAATTTTATAAAGACATCTGTATTGACATTGAAGATGGAAACAGACACAGAAAAACAAGAAATGCTGCTTGTTTTATGAACTCTCCTATGTTGATGCTTGGGAAAAGGATCAAATGGGAAGGAAAGAAGGCAACATGAGTGCCTTAAATTTTGTCAAGCAGCCTGTTCTTCACAGGTGCCATGGCAGAAAAGGTTGTCCTTCTGGATCCTATCAGACAACATTCCTTAATAGATGGGACCCTTAACATCCTCTCCTGCATGGGATGGGGAGGTGTAACAGGGGAGAAGAGTTGCTCAAATAAGCTAGTCCCATGCTAGCTAGCTATGTCCCTTCTCATCTCTATGGGTGATATGTGGCTTCCTCAATACCACCTTTACCAGAGATCTGAGAGTGTGATGGTTCTTGGTTTTCTGAAGAGAGCTCTGATGTTACTCCTGGGTTCTTTTGGAGCCACTCTCTCAGTTAAGGAATCACAGCCCTAATGTTCTTATCACTAGTGGGACCACCTTGGCCTTTAGTTTCCACATCTTTTCCAGTTTGTTCCTTCAGGCCTGGTAGTTCTCCAGCTTCTCATATTCCTTCTTTTTGATGTTACTGTCATTTGGCACCATGACATCAGCATCACTGTCTTCTGGCCTTGTCTACACACACCCACACCCACACCCACACCCACACCCACACCCACACCAGGAGTATTATTTAGCAGGTTCTGACAGGGTCTGGAAAATTGATAGCGGAAATTTTGAGTAGTTCGGAGAACCGGCAAATATCACCTCTGGCTGGCCCCAGAGTGGGGTTGGGAATGGAGATTTTGCAATATCCTTCCCTTGCCATGCCTGCCAAGCCATGCCCACCAAGCCACACCATGCCCACAGAACCAGTTGTAAAAAAATCTGAATTCCACCACTTACACTCACACACCCTGTGCAATCATCATGCAAAGACCTAACTCTCTAGAGAAATGAATAGTGCTGGAAAAAGTGGAAGAAAAGAGAACAGTTTGACTAGCAGCCAGACAGTCACAGAGCAAGACAAAGGGTGCACCATTCAAAGATCTGAGGACCAATTTAGGGCCAGATCATCTTGGAGAATGTCTATGTGGTCACTAGCAGCTACCACCAATTTGATGGCATGTACTGTAATGAATGAGTGGATGAGTGAATGAATAAATAATTGATCCCATCAATCCTATCAATCTAATCAGTCCTAACTTTTTCCAACCTGGTATCTTGAAGACATTTGGAGTTTCATCTTCCAACATTGCCACCACAAAGGCTAGGCTGGGTTTTGAGGAGAAACCCTCAAAACACCTATAAAACACCTATAAAAGGCACTACTATATCAGAATGTTTATTATGAAACAAGCAGTCTATGATCTTAAAGCAACATATGTTACTCCTTGTGCAATTTCAAAAACCTTGTGCAAAATAATGCTCAAAACAAAAAGATAAAATGAGTTCAGCAAGTCTTTTGCTGAAATTATTTTAATTGACCCAAAATATATTTAGTTACAGTTCAGATTTTCTCCTATATCTTTAAGGCTTTTAGTACAAATATTTTGCAAATCTTATAATTAATACCAAGAGCTGAAAATGCTATTAATGTTATTTCTTAGTCAACTGTAATGTTAATGTATATCTCTAACTCATTTCACCACCACCCGTTAATTATTTGACATGAAATTCCTATAGTAATCTAACACATAATTTGTTTTGGACGTTGCATATATATCAGCCAGTGTCTCTGAATTTAATTATTTGTAATCAACGCAGAACATGTAGCCCTAATGGCTTTAAAATCAATATGCTTGAGGCCTTTTAAAATGTCGGTTGATTTCTCAACGCTGCATGCTAATGTTATTGTTATTCCATCTCTTCCTCTTAATGTTTGTGAATCATTAAATATTTGTTGTTATTTATTGTTTTCTTTTGCATGGGCAAGAAGGTGTAGTGTTTAATTTTTTTTTCTTTATATACTTTATAAAGCTGTATTGGTTAAGAATATTATTCAAAAGCAAACTTTCAATGGCAGTTCTCACTGAGAAATTCTTTGCTTGGTTACCACGCCACAGGATGGGGAATGGGAGGAAGAGAACCATGATTTTCCATGATGCTGCAAAGATAATTGCATTAATAAATAAATAAATAAATAAATAAATAAATAAATAAATAAATAAATAAATAATGAAAGGAAGGTTGCTTGTTTGGACAAGGTTACCTATTTGGAATTTAGCTAATTATTTGGGGTTAAGACTGCCAACTGAAAATGATTGGGAACTCTACATAAACAGTCCTTATAATAAATAAAAATGCCACATCCCATGAACTGAATAAATCTGACTTTTGCTGGGTATTATAATTTACTTTTGCAATCATAGTAGCGTTCTTCTATGACTTTTACCCCTGTCCATTTTTAGAGTTTTGTGGATACAACTGCACTTGTACCCAGTTGCCCTCTTGTTTTCTATTATTATTTCCTCCTCCTCTAATGTTCGGATGAAGTTGGGGGCTTAACTTCAATTTGTGAGGCAAAGACTTTTTCTTCCTTTGCTAAGTAGGGGCTGGATATATTCTGAACCAAATAAGGTGGCCCCTTTGTTTCTAGTTTTAGGAGAAAGATTGGATCATCTAGTCCAGTAAAGTGGTGGTAATCAGCAGGTTCTGACCAGTTTTGGAGAACCAATAGCAGAAATTTTGAGTAGTTCAGAGAACCGGTAAATACCACCTATGACTGGCCCCACCCTCATCTATTCCCTGCCTCCTGAGTCCCAACTGATTGGGAGGAAATGGGGATTTTGCAGTAACCTTCCCCTGGAGTGGGGAGGGAATGGAGATTTTACAGTATCCTTCCCCTGCCACGCCCACCAAGCCACGCCCACCAAGCCATGCCATGCCATGCCCACCAAGCCACGCCCACAGAATCGGTAGTAAAATGTTTTGAATCTCCCCGCTGGTCCAGTAGTATCTGTTTGATTTTTGAAAAACTACCATGTTTTCCCCAAAATAAGACATCCCCTAATAATAAGCCCAATCGGGCTTTTGAGTGCATGGCAATAAGGCCAAGCGCTTATTTCAGGGTTCAAAAAAAAAAGTCAGGGTCTTATTTTCGGGGAAACACAATAGTGCTCTACGGATTTATTGAACATCAACTCTGTTCTGGCTGAAATTTAAATCAACTGAAATTCAACTCAGTTGGAAATACCAATTTAGAGAAACATGACTTCTCTGAATCAGTGGTTCTTAAATATCTTGCCTTATTTTTCCCCCCTGCCCTTAGGACTTGAAATTCTTCTATTGCAGATGTTCAAGACTGAAGATTAGGCATGTAGTGTCTGGGTTGTTTTTTTTGAAGGGTTAATTTAATTTTAAAAGATGTTCTGTATATTGTTTTTCTATTTCCCCTTTTTCTTTACTTTTGGGTGCCATTGCCTATAGCAGAAAGGTCAGAAAGACCAGGTTGATGAATAATTGTCAAGAAAAATAAAGAGGCTGTTTCTTTACATCAGACTTCTTATCCTGCATGATAAATGCTAGCCTAGGCAGATTAAAAATCAATGCACAGTACAATATGTCATACATAAAAGCAAGAACATGCAGTTAATTGGCAGATCATCCATTAGTTGCTATTAGCATACATGTCTGTAGATGTAGTACAGAAACTATTGAGACAGAAGAGTAGACAGATTATTGATGGGTGTAAATCAACCAAGGTCTGTTGAGCCCAAAAGAGTCCTAAGGGTTTAGGGTATTTCCACATGAGCAATCTTTTGTAAGAGTTGTTTGTTGCTTGCACAGCGAAGTGTCAGTAAATAGACACCACAAGAAATATTGGAAGTCTTTCTTTCTTTCTTTCTTTCTTTCTTTCTTTCTTTCTTTCTTTCTTTCTTTCTTTCTTTCTTTCTTTCTCTCTCTCTCTCTCTCTCTCTCTCTCTCTCTCTCTCTCTCTCTCTCTCTCTTTCTTCTTCCTCTAAAGAGAGTCAAGGCAGATCTATGTGGAATTTATTTATTTGTTACTATTCATTAATCAAAGTTTCATAGCTGCCCATCTCATCAAACTCTGCTTCTTTCTCATCCATTCCTATTTTTTCTGGGTTGCTCTTGTTAATCTAACAAGAGAACAGTTTTTTTAAAAATTTGCCAATATCCTTTAAGACTGTGAAGCTAAGAATGGTATTTGAGGGGCTGCCATACTCCCATTCTTTCTGCCCATCCCATTAGGTTGGGAAGGAAGCGCATGCTCTGGCTCCCATCAATCAAGAGTGGTCACTTAGTGGGACCCAGAAGGCATGCCTTTTCCACAGCTATGCCTGCCCTTGGAATGGAACACCATACTGCCTGAGATTACATTAACTCTAACTAATTTTTGGGAAACTTTATACATGTAAAGTATTGAAAACATTTGTTCAGTAAAATAGATGGAGATTCACTGCAGTATACTGAGTCATGGCGGCACAGTAATTAGAATGCAGTATTACAGGCTAACTCACTGCCCAATGTCAGCAGTTCGATTCTGATCAGCTCAAGGTTGACTCAGCCTTTCATCCTTCCGAGGTTGGTAAAATGAGGACCCAGATAATTGGGGGCAATATGCTGACTCTGTAAACAGAGGGCTGTAAAGCACTATGAAGTGGTATATAAGTCTAAGTGCTGTTGCTATTTTGTGTTTTAATTGTAAAATGTGTTTTTATGTTGTACCTTTTAAATTCTGTCAACCATCCAGAGTTGCATTTATGAGATGAGCAAATAGATAAATAGATAAATAAATAAATAATCCAAGGGGTTTGACCAAAGCAGAACTGAAAGGGACAATTATTTCCATTGATCTGGACTCTATTTACTGTTCATACAATCTAAAATATTATTTGCCTTTTTTAGCAGCTGCATCACATTATTGGCTCATGATCAATTTATGAGCTACTAAAATATTAATATCTTTTTCATACAATGAAACTTTTTATTGTGCCTTCCTGTTTTTACCCACCATTATAAGAGTCTATATTTCTCCCTGTTAAATTCTGTTCAGCTTGCGTGTGTCTCGATCTTTTTCAATTTTTTCCTGTACTAGAGTTAGCCACTACTCTTAGTTTTGTGTCATTTGCAAATATGATAATCATTCCTGCAATCCCCTTCATCCAAGTCATGAATAAAAATGTTGAACAAAGCAGAGCCTAGGTTTTAATACGGCTCTCCAAAATGATAAGCAACTATTTATGAATATTCTCTGGATTCAATAAATATGATCCCACCTAACAGTTAATATTTTGCCCATATATTACCAATTTAATAATGAGGATATTTTAAGAAACTTTGTTAACTTAATTTTGTTGAAAAAAGAAATCAAGTTAGTGTAGTCTGACATGCTTGTGAAGAAGCTATGCTGTCTTTTCTTGTGTCTTTCTATTCAAGTGTTCATAAATATGTTTAATCATTTAAGGGCCTGAGCCGTTATAGATGACAAGCTAACATCTGTAACTTCCTTCTTCTTCCTTTTTTTTTGACATTTGGTCTTATCCGTTCTTTTGGGATTTCAAGTTTTTTTCTCCAAGAGTTCTAAACGTTGACTGAGAACAGTTATGCACTAGTTATTCCCATATCCTAGGATGTTATCTATGTGGCCCTAGAGACTTTAATTCATTTAAATTTGTTAAGAGTTCTTTCACCTTCTTTATTCTATGCTGCACTTACCTTCTTCCCCTAGTGGCTCAAGAATGATCATCTTGGGCTTAATTTCCTTCTAGATATAAGACATGTAAAATATGAATTACTGCATTCTGCCTTCTGCCATCACCTACAATCAATTCATTCTTTTCTCCTTGCAATAGCCCTTCATCCTCTTTGGTTTTTCTTTTATTCTCACATACTGAAAAAGCCTTTTTTTGTATGGATATGGGCATATCTCCCAAAGATCAGCTCATCCCTTTAGTTCACTTTAGATTTTCATGCAGAAAATTACTTATGCAGATTATATCCATGTTGAGTCTGTTTCTTTTAAATATGCTGTAGCTCTCGAGGGCAATGCTCCAATCATTTGTATTATCTCATTGTTTTTAAAGTCTTGATTTTTAACCAAATTGTAAATTATTGATTTTGTACTAACAGTAAGTTAATCAATTGACCAATCAATCCATTCATAACAATGAATTAAATTTTTCCTTCCTTATAATTTAAATCCTTTATTCTGCGTGCTCCATTCTAGGTTAACAGCAAGAACAGGTCATGACTGTTTAAGCGATAGTTATTCAAATTCTTGGAAAGTAGCAGAGTATCCCTTTATGTGCCTCACCTCTAAATATGTCCAATTTCTCCAGTATTGAATTGTATTGCTTATTATTTCAATATGAATAATCAACACAATGTTTTATTTAGATATGAGTCTGAGTAGGCCTTTGGAGAAAGGTCCAGAAGCTTAGTCCCTGAATACCAGCAATTTATGCTTCTTTAAAAAATCCTGCATCTACATTTATGAAACTAGTTTATTGTATACTGGTTCAGAGATCACATCACTAAATCAACAAGCAACATTTTGTGGTTTAGGATACGTGTGAACCATGCTGTGCATGACAAAGTTACATTGTTGTCAGGTTCAGCCATTGTTCTTTCATGTTTCCATAACTCTCTCTCCTCCATACTGTTAAATGGATGCTCTTTCCACCCCCAGATATGTGTATGTAAATAAGGGATGTCCACAGACGCGTGTCAAAAAAGTTAAGATGGCAGTCAGAACTGCATTAATATGTATCAAAAGGGACATGGTCTTATAGTATTTGCAACGTCATGATCACAATTTCAAATATTGGCAACTTTTTTGAGAGCACAACAACATAGTTCAATATTCTTGTTTGATTTGAGCCCTGGTTTATATAATTGACACAAACCATATTTGTGGAATCTTTTTTTCTATTGATGGCGGTGAGGCTGAATGGGGATTTAACATCAATGTAATTTCTTTTTTTCAACTCCAAAGCTGCTGTTTATTTAAAGTGTGGGATTAGGCCTTCTAATTATGACAGGAGTACATCAGGGAAGCTCAACTTGCCGATTAGTAATTAGAATCTCAAAACTCTGCATCTTTTTAATAAAGTAGAGAATCATCTTTGACATCAAGGTAACCCTGTATGTTTGGAATAAAGAGTAATATTTTGTGGAAGCTGGGGCCTTGATTGGGGGACATTTCAGTAGTATATCTTATTCTGAGGAAAAGATGCTCTTGAAACAAATGAATGGTTGATTAATCAGCAAATTCCCCCCCCCCCCTAATAAAACATGTCTTAATGAGCTCTTTGGAGGCAAAGAAATCTATCATTTATTGTACAGCGATTGACTTGAGAGCCTTACTTATGTCAGGTAGAATAATTAATGACCTGAGAGGGATCAGAAAGCAATAGATAAAAATGTATTCCCCCATCAGTCATTCTGTGGAGAAAAAAATGCTCCCAGTATACAGTTTGGTTTACCTTGCATGGGTGGGGTCAGATAGAGATATGAGAAAAAGAGGAATCACATTGAAGACCTTTATGATTGATTTGTAATGCTGGCTAGGTATCTCACAAGCTAGGAACTAGTGACGGGTTATACTCTGGGGCCACTACATATTTCTGACAGAGATCCAGGGACTGGAGGTATCACTTTTAATATAAATCAAAGTCATGGTGAGGGGTTGAACTGCATAATGAAATTAGTGATATCTCTTGTTGCTACTGTGGTTTCACATTTTTTAAAAGTCTCATTCTTTATTCTGGATGCTCAAGATGGCAACATGGTTTATCTCACTTCCCAATTTATCCTCAAAACAACCCTATTAGGCAGAGTTATAGAACTGTGTCTCTTCAGAAGTTTCTGACTTAAAACTCACAGCCAACTCAACCAGTGTGGTTGGTATTGAGGGATGCTAGAAAGCTAGATCCAAAACTTCAACCTGAATGAGGATTTGATGCCCATGGTATGCTAAATCAGTGTTTCTCAACCCTGACCACTTCAAGATGTGTGGACTTCAACTCCCAGAATTCCCCAGCCAGCATGGTTGGGGAAAAACCATGTGTGCAAAATCATTACACCTATGAATTCCATAGTTTTTAAGAAAGTTATCAGATATTTGCCTAATATACATAACACCTAAAAGGCAGAAATGGTTTTCCACTATGGAATATTTTTAACACTTGAAAACTATTGAAGCAGGGAGTGAGGTTCATGTTAAGGAACATTTAATAATTTTGACAATATTTCTGGGGAATGCACATGTGGAAAAAGCCTTTAGCCTCATTATGCTTTAACACAGCTTAGGCAGGGCAGATGGACATACACTGGAGTGTATGTGAAATCCAACTTTTTTTTACTACCGGTTCTGTGGGCGTGGCTTGGTGGGTGTGGCAGGGGAAGGATACTGCAAAATATCCATTCCCACTCTACTCTGGGGCCATCCAGAGGTGGTATTTGCTGGTTCTCCGAATTGCTCAAAATTTCCGCTACCGGTTCTCCAGAACCTGTCAGAACCTGTTGGATTTCATCCCTGCAATGGAGATGTCAACATTAGTGCAAATATTCATGAATGGCTTTCTCATGTACCTTTAATTTGAAGATGAACTTTTGGCAGCTGCAGATTCTGCCTGCAAAGACCCTGCCAAGGACCTCTGTATTATGGTGCATTTGGCTATTTTTTTCTGACTGGCGCCTTTAAGTACAATGCTATTTTTAAGTACTTAAGAGAATTTCACCTTTTTGTTTGATAAAGGAAAAGGGTCAAAAGAAAACATGCAAAAGAATATTCCTTGCTATCACAGAAAGCTGTTTTTCTCTTCTGGTCAGGCTGACCTTTTCTGCCACACTACTGAGCTAAGTAAGATTGCCCATTCTCTGGAAATTGCAACAGAGAGGCTTAGCTTTGATTTCATTTCAGCTCAGCCAATTCTGTCTCTGAGATAGCACTGTATATTCTGCACACGTGCAGACACGAGCTTCTCTTTGCAAGGGTGCTCAGTGACTGTTGTTCACGCTTTCCCAGCATTTTATCAGGTTCAACGAAAGCTATAGTCTGAGATTGCACAGAAGAAAAGGAAAAAATGGTTAATTCAAGAAAATTATTTTTGAATACTGTACTTCAACGTACCCTTAACAGATTACTATAAAATACTGAATTACTGAATTGTGGCCCTTAGATATAATGATTAAAGTGTTGGATTAAGACTAGAGAGCCTTGGATTCAGTTCCCTTTCAGTCTTGGAGCTTTGGGCCAGGCACAATCTAAAATATGTTATAGCAAGTTTGGGGAACTTGTGGATATAGGTGAAATACAATTCCCACTGTCCCTCAATATGAACCATGTTGACTGAACTTACTGAAAGTTCTGGAGACTCCTAGGTTCCTAGTCTCCAGAACAAAGATTATGGCTTTTGATTGAGATATTTTTAAAATAGCATTTGTTTAATTTGAAGGGATGAATCTCCTTTAGGTACCAGTCTTGGTTGCAACTCTCTATGTTTAAAGACAGTTTCTAGAAGGGGATTACTACTAACATTGAACAATTAATGGTTTCCTTAAAGTATTGTTAGCAATATAAGCATTCTGATTTCTAAGATGACAAACATGGTTTTCTCCCACTATGTAGCTGCTTTATTTTTTGAGACAATTTTTATGGTGGTGCTGTTGAGAAATATTCTACAAGTGATTATGTTGCAAGCCGCCCAGAGTCATTGGGTACAGGATGGGCGGCAAATATATTTATAAGCAAGCAAACAAAGTGATATCCTTCTTGGTTGTGATTCCATTGTTATCGAATTTTTCCACTATCTTCAATAGTTCAGTTTCATCAGCTTCATATGGACTTTTTTTATGTTGATGTCTTTGCTGCTGATTGAATTGTGTAGGATTGCACAAGACTGTTTCTAAAACCCATTCTTACATTTTGCCTTTGTTTTGAGAACCTCTTACATGATTCACATGAATAGTCTTATCATTCCTTCCTAGTTTTGTAAATGTAATTTGTATCCTTAACAATTAGATTTCCTTATAGAGACATGCTGATAGGTGATGATAATGTGGGGCACCATCTCAAGTCAATTCTGAAGTTTCTATCTTAAATCTTTGGTTTGACTTTGGTCTCAAAAGTGAATACATGTATCTATTCTAAGAAATAGATGGTATGGAATTTGGTCTCTGGAGAGAAAACGGAATTGTCTTAAGAGAATTTACAGTGAGTAAAACTTTCACCCTCCACACTTTGCAATAGAAAAAAAAGTCAAATGATACAAACTGAAACACATTTTCTTACTTTTTATCCAACTTTTTCTCCAGTAAAGAACAAACTGAGCTTCACGTCTTCATTGATTCCCATTTTAATTTTAGAAAATACTCAGGAATCATAAAGGTTTACATTTCATAGAAGAGAACTTAAGAATACTATTCAGTAATTTAGATTTTTCTCTTTCCCAACACAAGTAAAATGAAATATCTGGGAATCTAATGAAAAAGCTCTTGCTATCCACTGTCGTCCTCACACTTAAGACCTTGAATTATCGGCAAAATCACTTTGCCCCAGGGCATCATCATTTGCAATTTGTTCCATTCTTTGAAAAATGGGCTAGGGCTCTACTAGAAATTAATCAATTTCTCAGCAGTGGAAATAGAATATTGCACAACTTCCAGGAGAATAGATTACACCTACAATGAAAACAGAGTTCGGGATGTGAGTTTTTGTTTTTAGTAAGGCAAGAATTGAAGCTGCATTTTTTAATCTTTCAGAAGGACCTTATCTGTCTATTAGCTCTGTAATTTTCACCCCCCCAACAAACTTCCTACCCCCCCAACAAAAATAGCTGTATTCACTCCTAGGTACTTTGTCTATCCTTGGATACAAAATGCAATGAGGTAGTCTGGAAGGAGAAATCATTGTATGTTACACAATCAAATGCGAAATTACTCTGAAGACATTTCTTCTATTGCTGTTCCAATGATGATTTTTCTATAATGTGGATTGGGCATATGGGAGACAGCCATCATCCTGATTACCAGTTGGCAAATGTTGTTATATTTATCCCCTCTTACAAAATTAGCACAAATTAACTGTGCTTTTTTTGTCCAACCTAGATGCCGCTTCAGACTACCACTGTCTCCAAATGGTACATTTGGAGAGATCATCAGCATGCAAATGTACACTGTGCACTATTCCCATTATAGCCATAATCTGGATAGCGTATCTAAATCCACAGTAAATTCTTTGTTTCACTATTGGAAATAATAGTACCTATCACTGAAGTGTAGAGTACCACTATCAGTTCATAACTGATTTTTTTAAATACCAAAAATGTGGTTGTTTAGTGATCAAGCATATTTTCTTTTTTTTTTATTTTTATTTTCCATTTTTCCAATTTACATAACAATAAGCATTTTTTAACAGTACTGTGATGTGTCTCTTACAGTTATCTATATTTATTTCTATACATTTTTCTTTCTCTGTTCTAACCACTTATACCACTTATCCCAAACCTTGTAAAATTCTGTTTCTTCCTTGCCTTTTATTTCTAATGTGAGCTTAGACATCTTGGCACATTCTAATATCTTATGAATAATCCTCTCATTGGTTACCCAATGTGGTTGTTTAGTGATCAAGCATATTTTCAAGACAGCCTAAGATAAGAAAGATTTGAGGGTTTGTGTGTGTGGGGTAGGGGGGGTGGGGGGTGGGAATGGAAGAATGCTTCACTGATAATGGTGGGGTATTGGCAATTATTTTTATTTGAATTATTACAAGATTATTGATTGCAATAGTGCTGACAAACAAAGGTAATACAAACAAATATGAAAATTTGTCTTCTATTTATACATGATGTGGAAGTCTAGAGATCAGCCATTTACAATTGTGCAAACTAACAAAGGTTTCTAGATAGCCATTTTCAGGAAACTATTTCACCTTTATCAATCCCCCCCCCATAGTCATTGAACAATTCTTGCCCACTGAGCTCAGTGGACATATTTAGTCACTTTACTTCATAGGACATTTTTCTTAAAAGTTTCTTAACCTTCTCAGACCAGGAATTTGACTATGAAAAGCATACTGGAGACTGCACTCTAAAAAGAGGATGAGGCCAGATGAAATATTAAATTAGATTAAATTCGTAAAAGATAATTAAAATGTTATTTTATCAATCCTTCTTTGATTTGGGCAATTATGTACTGGATATATAAGAATCAATATTCGAATAAGACTTTAATATATATATGTCCATCACATGGTCCAATCAATGCACCGTCCTAACTGGAGATGCCTCCCAGTCACACCACTTCAGGTGCAGACCCAGATGTCCTTGACTCTCAGAAAAAGGAATGTTATTATGGCTAAATATCTCTACCACTCTGTGCAACCCCCCCCTCCCAGTTTTCCACAGCACTAAGTGTGGCAGCCCTGAAGATTTAAAGAAAAAGATGGCCTCCAGAGCTGACAGTAGGGCTATGAAGAGATGTTATGTGGAGCATGCAAGGGCATGTACATAACATCTCTTGGGTCAAAAAGATCTTTGCATGATCAACAATGAAATGCTGCAGCTTGATCCTAGAAAACACACACTAGCTCTAAAATACATCAATAAAAATAGCTAGAAATACATATATCTTAAGAATAAATCTATATAAGTTTAATTCATGGCTATTAATGTCAACATATTTTTTCCAGTTCATTTACTTGAAGTCCCCATACTTCATGGGGAACATGACCAGAATCAGTTTTAATTTCAACAGTACCGTAGGGCAATGTGAAAGTCAGGACCATGGACAGAGGCATTCCTATAAGCAAGGGCACTGGTTGCACTCAGAATCGGGGAACTCTTCTTGGTGCTGATTAATGCTATTTACATTTTTGATCATGTATAAAATAGAGTTGTATGGCCGTGATTATTATGATAAAACTTGCCAAGAAAAAACAATTGTTTTTAAAAAGCACTGGAACCATTAGTTCCTGGCATGAAGCTGTTTTTTTTCCTATTCCTCTCCTTGCTGAAATAAACACAAAATACAACATAGCAGTTGAAGAAGATATCAAATCAATAGATGCTAAACACCCAAGGGATAGGGCCTCTCACACACTCAATGCCCCGGGCCTGAGTACACTACCAAATCTTTACTGCCTTATAAAAGGAGAGCAGGATTGGTAGAAACATATGGCAAGAGATGGTCCCTTGGGGAAAATCAATGCACTCCACAAGAATCTGATTGCTGATCAATTACAGAAAACACTTTGAAGCAATTGGACCAATGTTGTTGGACCAATGACTGGTCCATGTTGGACAAATGATGTCTCACAATGTATTACACCACACACACATGCAAACACACACACACACACACACACACACACACACACACACACAAACACACACAGAGGGAGGGAGGGAAGGAGGGAGGGCGGGAGGGAGAGAGAGGGGGGGAGGGAAATACACTGCCAATATGAGAACTGGGGTTCTTGTATAATTTATATTGTATAGAAGTTTGGGGTGTAACTTGAAATTAGAGGAATCCCTTTTAACCTAAAAGCACAGATATCATAAGGTATTATCCTCTTGTGTAAATAAATAAATGACATGAGAAAAGCACTACTACTGAGAAATGTAGTAGATTGTAGTGCCCAGAGTTTCTATATAACTAAAGGTTCCTCACCCAATTATTGTTTCAACTTTAAGCACAATTACTTAGGAGTTAGAGAGACAGCTGTGTACATTTCTTTCAGCAAGATAAAGAATTCTGTGGCATATTAAAGAAAGTAAAAGTTTGGTCACTTACAGGGACACATCCACACACTTTTCTTGGCACAATGCACAAATCATTTGCCATGGTTGTGTTCCAAGAGGTCACCTTAACGTTATTTTCCCAGTCTACTCTACACATCAGGATTGTGGAGGAGGTTGCATGACTTGGGTATTTTTTGCACGCTCAGAGAATTAATTACTTGGATATTTTTTTTTAAAAAAAACTGCATTGTGAAATAGTATTTCCGAGGTAAAACTGATATTCTAAAATTATTATTAGTTTACTCCCAAGGCCAGGCAACTCATCTCGAAGGCCCGAGGTTAGCCCCCAGCCCTATTTAGGCAAAGAGTTCAAACGTCCGTCAGGAAGAATGACACCCGGGAGAAACCAGATTTGGCAGGTGCCGCTCCCCTCCCCTCGGAGGCGCGGGGGTTGGGAGGGCAGTTGCGGGAAAAGGCGTGGGCGCGCTTCTCATTGCGCATCCTCGGGCTCGCTCCTTGCTTCTGGGCTGAAGGCGGTTGGGTCTGCGGCAGGCGGACGATCATGGCGCTGAGCAATTTCCTCTTCGCTCAGTGCATCTGCTACTTCCTCGCCTTCCTTTTCAGCTTCATCGTGGTGGTGCCGCTATCGGAGAACAGCAACGACTTCCACGGCCGCTGCCTGCTCTTCACCGAGGGCATGTGGCTCAACGCCAACCTGACGGCCGAGCGGCAGCGCTTCACCGTGCAGGAGTGGGGACCCGAATCCGCCTGCCGGTTCAGCCTCTTCGCCGGCCTCCTCTCCCTTCTTCTCGCCGCAGTGCAGGCCTGGAGGACCCTCTTTTTCCTTTGCAAAGGCCACGAGGAGTAAGTGTTGGTCTTGCCTCCACCTGGCCCGGGAACCGAAGCGAACGGGGGTGCTGCTTATTGAGAGGTCGGGGGGGGGAGGCGAAGAAGGGGACTGAAGAAGAAAGGGGAAAGATCTGCTCTTGGGGCCCCACAGATGCAATGCCTGGGGCTCCAGAGGACAAATAGGATTTTTCAAAAGTTGATTTCCCTGGGGAGGGGGATTTCCGTTGTTCCTCTGGCCGGCTTGTTCCTACAACACACTACCCAGAGATTAGCCACCCCTGTTTACAGTTCTTCATTGTGTTATCTCACAACGAAGTTGGGGCCAATCAAATAAACTATGGTTAAATAAACAATGACTAATCTGGGATGGGAAGATTCTATAATATGGAGCTCTCCGACTTCAATGGACACTACCTCCCATAATATTGAACAACCCTGTCATTTAGAGTAGTGTCTGTGAGACACTAATCCAAACAACTGGGGTAGGCATACCATTTTGGGACTTCATAAATCCAGCCAACTACTTGATGGTATCATTTTTTTTTTTTGGGGTGTATCTCTCTACTGTCGTTTACTGGCCTTCCAGATTTTCACAGCCAGCTATGGTAAATCCAATCTGGAGAGTATCTTGATGGAAAGGGTAGCAGATACTCATTGTTTAATTGTTGTACAACTGTATAACTTGACCAAGTGCTTTGATTAATGGGATTTACTTTGAAGTGTGGCTGCATAAGATGATGACCTAATGTAGCAGGCAAGGTCATCCAAACAGATGGATAAAACATCTTAAAGCTATTTAAATATATATATTAAGTGTCCAAATCAATGTATAAATACAGATTTATCTTAATTGAGACCAGGAATTGTATTGCTAAGCAACATAGTCATAAAGCATGATGTCATGTAACCACACCAACTTATAATGGCAGTGGTAGCAGTCCCAGTTGTCATTGATAGGTGAATCCCATGTGGTTTACAGTGTCCCTTGGTCATATGATATGCCTTTTGCAACCTCCTGATGGCTTCCCCATTGCCTTTACTTGTCAGATGCTGGCAGTGAAGTTTACAAATGAGTACAGGACATTATGACTGTTGCAATTGTGAGCCAGTTGTCAACTACCTGAATCAACTACCTGTGATTGTGGGGATGCTGAGATAACACAGCTATGATGAATAGTCATACATTTGCCTTGTTCAGCATCACCTTAACTTCAAACTTTAATTGCTGATTGTTCAATGAAGATTACCTGTAAAACCAGTAATAGAATAGATACATACCAAGAAGCTAAATAAATCAAAAACATTTGCATAACTAAAGATAAGTGATTAATGCTAGTTAGACCTTTCATTCCCCAGTTGGGTGCCCTATGGATGTATTAGATCAGGGATATCAAACTTGCGTTGTCACGGCATCGTCACATGACGTATTGTGAATTTTTCCCCCTTCGCTAAACCGGGCGTGGGCATGGCCAGTGCGTGACACATCCAGCCTATGGGCCATGAGTTTGACAGCCCTGTATTAGATGAATGAGATGCTGGAAATTGTAGTACAATAGATCTGGAGATACAAGATTTTGGTTAATACTTGCAAAATTTTCCCAAAATTTCCATTGTACTGAATTAATCCCATCATATCCTGTGTTACTCTATTGCTATAAAAGTCAATCAGACCATTTAGAAAATTTATGTTGGCATTGTCTATTCAATGGAAAAGTAGGCGTGATTCCAGTCAGCTTCTTCAATGTGCTTTGTGCATAGTTCATTATTGTAATTTTATGTGACAGCTATTGAAGACCTACATCAATGCAAAATTTTTCCTCCATTCGGTCTAGCTTTTTTCTTACTAGCTCCATAACTCTAAAGATGTGACTGTTCTGTAATGGTATGGCTCTTTACTCTCCTAAATTTTCTAGTTCTGAGGATGTATATATGTGTTTTATATACTTCTTTTTACCAGAATTTCAGACCATTACTGTGCAGTTTTGAAATCACCTATGAATCTTGTCTTTACATATCTTTTCCATTCCAAGTAGAAAGCATTTTTTCCATATAGCCTAAATGAAGTATTTATTTTTATTTATTTATTAGTCCAATTTATATTCTGCCCTTCTCCGTAGACTCAGGGTGGCTTACAATGCATCAATGCATTATAGCAATAGCCTGCGTACTTTTTTTGTATATACCTGCTTATTAGGGCTTTCGCCTCCCCCCCCAAAGCGGTGTTGTTCTATACAAAGTTGACTTATTGCCCCCACAATCCGGGTCCTCAATTTACCTACCTCGAAAGGATGGAAGGCTGAGTCAACCTTGAGCCTGGTGAGATTCGAACTTGCACTAATTGCAGGCAGCTGGCAGCTAAGTGCTAGCACTTAACAGCACTTTAGTCCGCTGCACCACCAAGGCTCTTTAGTATCAAAGAGTATCAAAGCTATAACATTTGGAAAATAGAAGAAAATCTCACATCTCAGGCATGAAAGTTTCATCAGATATAAAGATTATGTTATGTTGCACTATGGAATTTTTTCAAACCTTGTGAAGAATAAGAAAGAAATGAATATTTTTAAAGAGGAGATGTGATTTGGGGATAGTTTTATTTCCTTAAAATTAGCAGCCAGATTAACCCAAAGCAGAATGATGAGCAGATGCTAAAACAGACAATATGTACTATTTTAGTGTGGGCTAAACAGACATGTTCAGCTAAGCAACCCAAGGCACATTTGTATAACAAATACTTTTTTGATCTCTGTGGAAATGTGTTTCTATATCATTTGCTGATATTATACTACGAGGTTATTTAAGACTGCTTCATTATGACTTGATCAAAGAAAGGGGAGAGGAAGTTTTTGGTTTAGCAGATTTCATAAACATAAAATAAAATATCAGCATGTAAAATTATCTTAGGATCTGCTGCACCTGAGGATCAGAAACATTCTGGATGCTGCAATGATTCATATCAGTTCCAAAATGTCTGCAACTCATTAAAGCAGCTGCATTTTTCTATGTATCCCTGTGATGCATATTTTGTGCTTGTTTATTCATTCTAAAACAGCAAAATCCTGCAGCTAGGATTACTTTTTTCAATTGGTACAGACAATTCTGCATTTAAAATGGTCTACTGTAACAGGGACACAATGGCTCAGTGGCTAAGATGCTGAGCTTGTAGATTGAAAGGTCGGCAGTTCAGCGGTTCAAATCCCTAGTGCCGTGTAATGGGGTGAGCTCTTGTTACTTGTCCCAGCTTCTGCCAACCTAGCAGTTCGAAAGCAGGTAAAAAATGCCAAGTAGAAAAATAGGGACCACCTTTGGTGGGAAGGTAACAGCGTTCCGTGCACCTTTGGCATTTAGTCATGCCTGCCACATGACCACGGGGACATCTTTGGACATGCTGGCTCTTCGGCTTTGAAACGGAGATGAGCACCACCCCCTAGAGTCTGGAATGACTAGCACATATGTGCGAGGGGAACCTTTACCTTTATTGTAATTTACATAGCTGACTACAAGGACTTTCATAAAATCCCCATTAGATTTTAAGACACCATTCTCAAATCAAATCTGAAGCTCTGAACAGCCTAGAAATAATATTCAGACCTCCTCCTGTAATGCATTATAGCAGCAATGAATATGGTTTCCAAAATCTCTGAAACTTAACATCAGAACACTCTTTGAGATCAGCTGCAGCCAATCAGAAAGTCTATGCAGTGTTTCTACTCATGAGAAGATCAACTTTTTAGTTCTATCAAGAGAAGGTTAAAAAGACTTGTTTTTTTTTTTCAGAATCAGAAGGGGGACACTACATATCCCAAGAAGGAATTTTAAGTCCAAAGATGTTTCCCTTAAGGATTTAGGATTCCCCTCTCCAATGTGGAGGAATCCCCTCATGATGCGTTCATGAGAAAATTACTTTTCAGAGAGTACCATATCCTCTGTGGAGGTGTTTTCTGGAGAGACATGTCTAGTATATTATGAGGTCCACATTACATTCAGGGGATTATGTGTGGCATTTCATTTAAACAGTTTAGCACCAGCACTTACATTAAAAGCCAGTTGTCATCATATGAAAATATTCAGTTTTTAAACCAATTTCAGAAGTTTTCTGATGCTATTAATTTATTCAAAGTAATGCAGGTGATGAGAAACATTAAGTTTTTGGCTATTGCATTCAGGCGGTAATGTTTGCAAGATAATATTTATAGTTACTTTTAAATACCAAACCCTTCTATTTGATCATACTTTTTTTTAGTTTTTCTTTCTGCTGGTCATTTAAATTATTCCTTATGGCTTGCCAAATGATTAGAACTATCTGGATAGAACCTTTCATGTATGTACATGTAACTGTTAACCCTTCTCCATGAGAGAATAATTAAAAATGTCATCTTCTACCTACTGCAACCAAAAATAGGAATTATCATGTGAGGTTCTAGAGCAGGGGTCCCCAAACTTGGCGACTTTAAGACTTGTGGACTTCAACTCCCAGAATTCCCCAGGCAGCATGGGAGTTGAAGTCCACAAGTCTTAAAGTCGCCAAATTTGGAGATTCCTGTTCTAGAGTCAGTGCATGCTGGTGCTTATATAGATCAACCTTAAATAGATTGTCTTCATTATGGTAGCGATAGGGAACAAATCCCATCCCAAAAGACTCAGACAGGAAGGACTGAAAGGAATCTGATCTGTCAATCTAGGTAGGGGGAAAGGCCATAAGAGCCTGGGAAAATCAAAGTCTGAAGAATTGATTGGGATCAGGAAAAAAAAAATCTTCTCAGGTGGGCATTCAAAAGAGAATGTGAAAAACTCAGTGTTGTTTTTGTTTGTTGTATTCCATCCTGAGGAGGGAGATACCTTGTATTAATTGGCAAGTTAGAAAAATGACTCAAACCAGAGAAGGTTTGAAGAATCAGGCGGAAGTAGACCTGTAGGGGAAGGTGGACCTATATGTGGATTAGGTTCCTTTCCTTTGATTTGATTCCAGCATTGCATGTGGTTCAGAGTTATTGCTTGTGTTACAGATTAAATATGTTTTTTTTCTTCTCCCCAATCTCCAATTTTCATTGCAGCTCTTTCTTTTATGCTTTCCTGAATCTTCTGATTAGTGCCTTCGTGGTTTTTGTCATCTTTATTGCCAGCACTATTGTGACTGTTGGGTTTAACATGTGGTGTGATGCTATTACTGAAAAAGGAAGCATGCCGAATAGGTGAGTATTGAACGTGATACATTGGTGTAGAGAAATGGAAAATAGCACATAGGTATATGCAGATAACAAAACAAGGAAAGCAAGTAAGGAACTTTATAATTTAGAGCTTTATTAAAGCAAGACTAGTTACATAAGAGATTTAGCCTCTGTCATCGTGTTCTTAGGGTCCAGGGTTCCTATTACATAGAAAAGGGTTACACAATTCTTTTTCAGTTGATGGCTATAATTAGAAATAAATTATTTGTCTTCCATGATTCACAAAGTATGGTGGAACCAAAGCTGAGGAGACCTACTGCATGTAGCTAAAATATTAGAGTACCTATATCCAGCTAAAATGTAGAATTTACTACATCATATTTTATGATTGTGTGCCCTTTTGTTAGCTTTTAGAAAAAATGGTATAAATGATGGTAGTATATAAATAAGTGATTGAATTATGAATTACATATAATTTTCAGAACTTGGAGTTCTGCACCCCAATATAGCCAAATTCCATATAAAAAATTGGAGATGTATTAGGGTTATGCAAAATTTTGAAGGGCTGCTTTGTTTTTAATGATACTTACTGCACAGTATGGTATAGAATAGAATAGAATAGAATAGAATAGAATAGAATAGAATAGAATAGAATAGAATAACAGAGTTGGAAGGGACCTTGGAGGTTTTCTAGTCCAACCCCCTGCTTAGGCAGAAAACCCTACACCTCTTCAGACAAGTGTTTATCCAATCTCTTCTTAAAAACTTTCAATGTTGGAGCAACTTCTGGAGGCAAGTTGTTCCACTGATTAATTGTTCTAACCAGGGGTGAAATGCTCCCGGTTCAGACCGGCGCGGGCGAGTAGGTAGCGATGGCGGCGGGCAGTTCTGAGAACCGGTAGCAAAAATCCTTGCCCCCGCCCCCAATGCCCAGCTGAGCTGCGCGATCATCAGAGGCTTTTTTTCTTTTAAATGCCTTTGTCGAGCTAAGCTCTGACGATCCAAGTTCTGACGATCCCAGCTGAGTTGCCTGCTGATCAGGCAACTCAGCTGGAATCGTCACAGCCATTTAAAAGAAAAAAAGTTTTTTTCTTTTAAATGGCTCTGATGATCCAAGCTCTGACGATCCCAGCTGAGTTGCCTGATCGGCAGAGGGTTTTTAAAAAGCATTTTTTTACATGGTTTTACATGTAAAAAATGGTTTTAAAAGTAAAAAAAAAAAATTGGCCATGCCCACCCAGTCACATTACCCCCCACCACCACCACCAAGCCACGCCCACAGAACCGGTAGTAACAAATTTTAGATTTCACCACTGGTTCTAACTGTCAGGAAATTTCTCCTTAGTTCTAAATTGCTTCTCTCCTTGATTAGTTTCCACCCATTGCTTCTTGTCCTAACCTTAGATGTTTTGGAGAATAGCTTGACTCCCTCTTCTTTGTGGCAGTCCCTGAGGTATTGGAACACTGCTATCATGTCACCCCTAGTCCTTTTCATCAAACTTTTCATCAATACCCAGTTCCTGCAACCGTTCTTCATATGTTTTAGCCTCCAGTCCCCTAATCATCTTTGTTGCTCTTCTCTGCACTCTTTCTAGAGTCTCAATATCTTTTTTACATCGTGGCAACCAAAACTGGATGCAGTATTCCAAGTGTGGCCTTACCAAGGCATTATAAAGTGGTATTAACACTTCACGTAATCTTGATTCTGTCCTTCTGTTTATGCAGCCTAGAACTGTGTTTGAAGCTGCTTTGCCGTGCAGCATAGCTCCTTGGTTTTGAGGAGCAAAGCAACTGCTTTGCATTGCTTCAGGGCACTCCACCCCAACAGCTAAAGGAGGATACCCATGTATTCACAGAGTTCACTTCCAGTGTGCTACCAAAGCAATAGAGAGCGGTTTGATATAATGAGTCTTATGTTTGTGACACATCATGGGGAATAGCATCATCCCTATTGAAGTACTACATTGAATGGCTGCCTGGCACAAGCCTAATATGCATAAAATCATTTGCTTGAGATGGGCAGCTGTAGAAATCAAATAAATCAATAAGAAAATTTGATAACTGTATAAATAAAAAGACCTCAGCATATCTTTCTGAAAAATCTTGGAGTGTGAAGTCATTGTACTCCAAAATGATAAAAGTTTTTCTTGCCATATTTAGAACACTGCAAATTATATGTAGCTGAGATCCGCTAGTTTCTTCTGAAATCTCAAAATGAATATAAGAACTTGAGAGATGAATACGGCCTTATGGTGAACAAAAATATTCACTGGGCCTGCACTGAGTTAAGCTAAATGTATTCAGTTCTTTATACGACTGAATTGGCCTCAGGGAATTTCTACTGAAATCAGATGTGTGTAAAGTTCCATACTGCGCATTAAGTATATTCATATTAAATAAATGTAGTCAATCACTATGGGATTAATTTGGAAAAGAGTATAAAATGATTAAATGACTGTGTGTGATTTAATAGAAATCTTGTGAATAATAAGTAAAGTATGTAGTGAGATTTTATGTCTTATAATGATTAAAGCACTGATTTTACATTTTGCCTTGCCATAAGTTGTATGTGCCATTAGTGAATGTTTTATTTAGGACTGCCATGATTATTTGAATATTTAGCTAAAATATTCTCTCAGGGTTTTTTTTTTTAAATCTAACAAGCTAATCAAATATTTAGATAAGCCTACAAGGTGATTGACAGTATTAGAAAGATAAGAAAGAGAGATGACTTCGGGAATTTCAAACCCTATGATTTGTCAAGTAAAAATCCAAGATACTTATTAAAAATGAAAACAGAAAACCATCTATATGCAGACTTTATTTTTGATTGAATTTTGCCAGGATCATTGGAAATAAAACATGCAAATATTAACTTCTTCTGAAGATCAACAGCTTCTTTTCATCATGGTTGAAAGTCCCTGGCATGATGCCAAAGAGGGCGTTTTTATATGAGTGGGATGATTGGAGAGATAATACAAAGGACTTGTGTATGGATTTTAAATTTAGAATCTGGAGACTTTTTTTGTTGATGCAATACATATAAACATGATATACTTATATTCTTGGAAACAAGGCTTGTGTGGCTTTTAAATTGTACAGTACTTAGAAATCCTAGGCCCTTATAAAAATCAGCTATGGAGAATATTGGAGGGTAGAGGTAAAGTTTCTGTGTTGTATAGTACGTGGCCAATGAAATAGTATGCATTGACTTGGAAAAGTCAAAAACTACAACATGGATCATGACCCCAACCCTGTCCTTCTGCACTTCCCTCCAGTAGATACCCATGCACAGACCAATGATATAATATCCTGTGTTGGGTGGTAATGTCATTGATGGGCTATCATGAACCAGCATCCCTGCAATGCCAAAATAGTAGAGAGAAAATAGTAGCTGCAGCTGATAGGATTATTAAAATTTATTTCTGACATAGCAATGAGCATTTGGTTCATTGTTGTCTCTACTGACTGGCAGCAATTTCCAAAGTCCCAGATCAAGGCTGTTTTTCACCCTGAGATTTTTCTGTGCAAATCACTTGGCCACTGAGGTTTGACCTCTCAGTACAGTTTGTACATAATCTCTTAAATAAATGCTTCAATTATAGCAAGGCTATAATGCATCCTGTGCACTGAAAATGCAATATATTATTTCTGGAAATATCTTATTCTTTTATTGATTTAACAATACCTAATTATAATTAGGTAGATTACCAATTGGTGCATTATTAGCAGCCGTTGATCTGGTGGTCTTGTTAATTTTGCCCATTCCTGACAAGTTTCTGTAAAAAATAAGTTTTATTTGAACTTATTTACTCAGTTTATTTATTATAATTATACAATATTATAAACCTATGGCACGTGTGCCACATGTGGCACATGGAGCCATATCGGTGGGCACATGAGTATTGCCCTAGCTCAGCTCCGGCGCGCATGCGCACACCGGCCAGCTAATTTTCGGGCCTTCCGGGCCCACCAGAAGTCAGGAAACAGGCTGTTTCCGGCCTCTGGAGGGCCTCCGTGTGTGTGTGGGGGGGAGGGGAAAGCCCATTTTTTTGCTCTCCCCAGGCTCCAGAGCCTTTCTAGGAGCCTGGTAGGCCCAGGGAAGTCGGCAAATGGGCCATTTCCGGCCTCTGGAGGGCCTCCGGGGAGGATGGGGAAGGCCATGTTCGCCCTCCCCAGGTTCCAAGAAAGCCTCTGGAGCCTGGGGAGGGCGAAAAAACAGGCCTACCAGGCCCACCATGCCATCGGGGGGGGGGGGGTCATGCACACATGCGTGGGGGGGGGGGTCGCACATGGGGGGGTAGGGGGCATTGAATTATGGGTGGGGGCACGCACGCACGTGACCCCTCTGCACTCTCCCCACTTTTGGCACATGATGGCAAAAAGATTAGCCATCACTGTTTTATACTTACTCTTTGCTGAATTTCTCCTATAGAGGAACATTCATATGAAGAAGAACCTTAAAAGGCATCTTGCAGGTTTACAGTGAAGTTTCATCTAGTCTTTCATTGTACCTGACACAATGAAAGATTAGTCACCAGATGAAACTGTTCCAGATGACCACACTAGAAATTTTGCACAGAAACAGGGAATTAACAAAACAGAAAGTTCTGAACAAGGTTTTCCTTCCATGGTTTATATGCAGTGACAGGCTGCTGTGCCGTTGAGTCTTCAAAAAAAAAAATTCCCATAATATGAGTCTTTTGCAACGGCTTAACTGGCTATGTGACCCCTTTTTAAAGGACATATAAGGAGAGGTCCTGGCAAAGTAAGAATGTAGTTTGAGATGACACCAATTCAGCTGAAAACCTTCATCAGCTTGTCTCATTTTATAATCTTCAGGAAAGTGGCCAGAATGGGAACAGTTGACAGAATGTTGGAGAAGACATTGACATGTTGACCTTTTTCTCTATTATTTCTTGTCTGCAATAAAACTACAATGAGTTATGACTGGTTCATGAAACACTTGAAAGAGATTGTAATACAAAAGTTTATCTGTGTTTCAAAGACAGCCACAAGATTGTGTGATAATAAGACATATCATCAGTTGTCATGTACTTCGTGAATGTGGTATGCGTGTTTGACAGAGAAGCAGTGTATGCGAGAGTGATTTAGCGAGTTAGTGATATAGAGGATGGATTCTATGAAAGATAATTTATAACTATTGAATTACTTTTCCTTCCCTTCTCTTTCATCCAAAATGCCTTCTCCTTTTAGTTGTGAAGAATTACAAGATATAGATCTTGAGCTGAATTTAGAAAACTCATCATTCTATGACCAGTTTGCCATCACACAGGTAAGTTAAGCCTTTTTGTTCACAGAACTTTGGAGAGACTTCAAATGTCATGAAATGTCCTCTGCATACTAAAATAGCACCATCCTTACTTAATTTAGAATCAGTTCACAGATGTTACACTCAGCATTGTTTCAATCTGCACTGGATGATTTGCATTGTATTTCAGCTGAAACAACATTTCTGTCTAATCATAGATCTGACATGGTTCATTCACATAAACTAGTTGAGCTTGAGCATATCCAAAGTTGAATTAAGATGGAAAAAATGGTAGAAGCCAAATTCTGGGAGAGATGGTTGGACATTATGCAGAAGAGAAAATTAAGAGACAGATGTTATTACCATCTGTCAACTTTGGAAGATGGAACACATTAGAGCTTTATTACTTCGGAGAAGACAATTGGAACCAGTGGATAGAAATTGTAAGGAAGCTAATTTTGACTAAATACTGAGAGAAGCCTCCTAACAATGAGCAATTTAACAGTGGAACTTGGAAGATGATGGCCTCTACTTCATTACATATATTGAAGAAGAAGCTGCGTAGATATCCAGCAGCTGTAGTTGCAGGCTCTATGTTAAACAGAGAATTGGAATTGATAATCTCTAATTAGTTTTCCAGCTCGGTGATTCTGTGAATTTTGCAGTCATGAAATTATGGAAATGCCTATTTTAGCTCACCCTAAGATGATAGCATAGTTATTTTTATTTGGAAGCTGCACACCCAGACATAAATATGGTAAGAATAAATCTTCAAGAAAAAGACAAGTTTCTATTTATTTGCACCCCTAGTCTCTTACAAGGAATACTGTTATGTGTATTGGTTCTTAGATGACATTCTTGAGATTTATAGGAAAGGCAAGATTGTGATGGAGCACAAAGGACTAAACTAAGAAATATAAAGGCTGAATATGTGATATCAACCTGGACTGGATTCCTTTTAGTAATGTAAGAGATGGGCCGCTGTTCTCTGAGATGTTATAGAAAGTGGGTCATTCAGAAAGTTGGAATAGAACTTGATGGCTACATACAGTAATTTTCAGATGTTTCATTAACTGTAGTCAAGCATAATATAGAGAATTCTAGAGGCATATCCTGGTAATACTCAATGACTATACCTCACAGGCCTCACTATTGCTCTTCATCAGTTGACTGTATTATTTAAAATGTATATATCAATTTTCTATAGTTGCAGTTGAACTGCAAGCATGATAAAAATGCATGGGTATTGTTTGGATACTTTAAAAGCTTTGCTTTCAATATAATAATTATCTATAAATATCTAATTGAACATTTGCTGAAAAATTCATTCTCATACAATTTTGAGATCTCTGGGGTTAGGAAAATACACTTACTGTAATGCAATTTTTAAGATGTTACAGATTTTTTTTTAAAAAAATCTAGAGTCAAAACTCACATTAATGTTGTTTGTTTGAATTAAGCGTAACATATTGTATCAACTCAGCCATTAGTTTTGATAAATTGTAGGCTATGGATATGTGAATAGAGAAAATCTTCAACATTAACTATTATTCGGCCGAAGACTCTTGGGGAAAATGTACTGATTACACATTGTATTAGATTCACTTTCCCCAGTATGATGGTCTACAGGTATTTTGGGACTGTAATTCCAATAATTTAGGGATTGTAGGAGATAACAGTTTTAGAGGGTATAATTTTTGGAAAGGTATACATTATATATTTAAAATATTCTCATCATCTCTTTCTCTTTTTTGTTTCTAGTTTGGCCTCTGGGCTGCCTGGCTGACTTGGTTAGGAATTACAATATTGGCCTTTTTGAAGGTTTATCATAATTATCGGCAGGAGGACCTCTTGGATAGCCTGATTCATGAGAAGGAATTTTTGTTGGGACGATCTTCATCACGAACTTCTTTTCAGGAAGAGAAAAGTGGCATAATCTAATATCTAATAAACCTCACTGCACAGCAGGTTGTAGATTGTATATTATGGGGCTTAGCTGGAGGTAAAGATAGAAATTGAATTGGCATGTCTAGAAAACCTTTAAGGAGAAAAATGGAACCTGGAATTTAGCATTCTGTTAAATAGATATTGTCCATAGAATATCCCTGTTCAAATATAACTATAGCTCTCACAGTTACCTGAATCACAATTTATGCTTCCTTTAATTGTTCAGCGCTTTGTGATTTTTCAACCATGTGTGCAAGTTCTTTCTATTGAATAACCAGTGATATCAAATCAATTTCTCAGGATTAATTTAGGAAAACTAATTCACACGGGCAAATCATGATATGATGCTGCAAGTAGATATGTCATATATGCTTAAACTAAGTATTAGACTGCCATTTGTGTAGATTTGTTTACTTACTTAAAGTTGCCATTCCTGTGAGTTTTTTTTAGATGTTTGAAGACATAATTTTGATCCATCTGTTTAGCTGAACTCCACTTCCTTTCAGAAATGACGTTCTGCATGATATAAACAATCCACATTGATATCTAATCATGTATTTATCCAAATGATGCGACTTTTCCTCTTAAAGTAGGGTGGAAATGGAAGTCAATGATTGGGTATCTATTAAATATAATGTTGAAAGGAGGGATTTTATGTTTCCATGATATAGCTAAAATCCATGGAATAGGTAAAATCCATGGGAATTTACACACTCATGTTAAGTATATACCTCAGTAGGAGTTGGCCATATGGCTTGGACAAAATTATTTGTGGCCACTGGTGCGCTCTCTCTCTCTCTCTCCCTCTCTCTCTCTCTCTCTCTCTCTCTCTCTCTCTCTCTCTCTCTCTCTCTCTCTCTCTCTTTCCATAATTTCAATGAATAAGCCTTAGATGTTGTCTTTTGGCTTCTATGACAAAATCTTAATTACGAAAAACAAGATAAATGAACACTTATTTTTTTAACACAGCTATGTGCCAAACTGTATATATCTGATGCATGTGAAACGGGTGGGGGGAGCTTCTGCTGATGTAGTCTGAAACCATGATATGTATGATTTAGCTTCCATCAATTGACACCACAATTATGTGAACAATAGCAATTGTGGTTCAGTATTGAAAATATGGCACTTAATGATTTTAGCCCATTAAGTATAGCACTTAATGATATTAATATTTCAATTGTGCATTGGAACACTGAAACTATTCAAGCATACTATTAGCTGCTTATCATGTGACTCAAAAGTTCTAGTCTTCTACAGATAATATTATCTTGATTATTTAAGGTTAAACTGAAACAATATTATCTTGGTTATTTAAGGTTAAACCGAAAATATTTCAGAATCGGCATCTAAAAATGTGATGTCGCAGATTTGCCAGTTAATTTGTTACACTTATTTGTTACACTTATTTATTATTTAACACAACATTTCCAATGCTTCTGAATATGCAGCAGCAATGGTCTGTGTGAAGTTGCAGATTTGAATTTTGCCTTTTTTTAGTTTCAAGTTTCATTTTGAAAAGTTGACAAACAATGTCCTGCTGGTACATGTTCTTATATTATTATAATGAGGTAGACGACTTGCTGTAAGGAATAATCCTAGTATACTCTCCAGATCTCCTCAAGGAATTGCAGACTGCACTCTTGCTTAGCTTCAACTTTGAGGTTGGCACGGGAAAGATATTATTATTGCTTAGTAAAATATAGTGACAATATATATAGTGATAGTTGACAACATCTCTTGTAAGCAATTAATATATCTTGCTTGCTTCTTCATATATAGAACTAGCATTTATGCTATAAATTGTTAATTATATATTCCACTGTACTAGTGTTCATTTTTGATGTTGCTATCTTAAATCTGTGCATGTAATATACAGTATTGAGTGCAACTACCCAGATCTATAAAATAAGCATCTAAATTATTGGGCAGTTGCTTCCTGGTTGAATTAGAAGAATTTCTTTTAATTAAACTACTGTGGTGGCAATCCAGGGCATATCTTTTTCAACACCATTTTCAAAACTTGTACAGGCATAATACTCTTCCATGGTTAGTGTTATATTTTGCAGTATAAACCCTGACCAAATCATCTTACTAATATAATTTGAAAAATAAATTGTGCCCTTGAAAGGGATCCTATGGAATTTACATAGAATTTACATGGAATTTAAAAGCAGAGGCAAGAAAATTATACTATAGCTTGAAGTGAATTATAATTTTACATAAAAGTTAGGTGCAATGTTCCCATGTTCCAAGAGGCAAAACAATTTAGTCTGCATTATCGATGGATAGTTACAGCTATTTTTTGACAAATAAGAATCAATTTGTGGAGTAATTCATCAGCTTATTCTGGTATCTCTTTGAAGTTACTTATTTGATAACCTGAATGTCAGTCCCAAAGGTATTTATTTTAAAAAACAAAACATTTTCAATGGGGCTCTCTTCCAAGGAATTATAAGTAGGGATTTTAACTACTTAGTTCCAAAGCTTTAATGAGAGTAATAATACAATAAACCTGCTTTTTTCCTACACCTTTAATAAATGTAGTCTTACACAGTGATACTTTTATTATTTATTTCAAGATGAAATCAAAACCCTCTCATAATGCAGGAATCTATCTTGTTCTTGGCTTCTTATAGCTTTAGAATTTACTCCAACAAATTAAAGACATTTAATGATGAATTAATATATTTGTTGCTTTTGTGTAGTATAGGATCATTTCACATAGGTAGAGATAGTGCTGACTGACAATTGTGGACCCATCACATCAGGATATTAGTCATTGGAGAAGACATGCATTATCAATCTTCTTAATAGAAATGATTGCCAAGAGAAATACAGACTTGAGTGGTGGGATAATTTGTTTGATCTTCATGACAATGGGCATATGTCTCTGGAGACACTTGTTCTTGGTCATTTTTGCAGTATTGCAGCTACATTGGATTGAGATGCTTCCCTTTTTTATAATGTTGCAGAGGTGACATTTCTTAAAAAATGAAATTGTTTTCTGAATCAATCATTGATGTTAATTTTATATTATGTAGGTACGGTATTAAATGCCTTGATTTTACTGCTTCTTATGCCTTCTGGCTATTAGATTTGCAAGTTTGGTAATCAAAAATTATAAACTCTTAAATTACTTTTTAAAATCATCTACAGAATCCTAAATAACTATTATTTTGTAGTGTATTTTATTATTATTATTTTTGTTTTACTGCACTTTGCTATTCAAATTCCATTTTGACTCTGAGGGCTTACAATCCTACTGCATAGTAGAAGGTTGGATTCTTGTCCTTACATTATAGTTGTTTTCCAAATGTCTTTTGAAAAAGTAGATTGGATGCTGCTCCGTGAATACATTTTCTGAGAAGTATCTTGTGAATAATCTTATATTATTTAATTTGAGAATTTAAAACAATGCCAGTGATCTCCATATGAAACAGTACAGTCAGTTATAAAGGAACAATGCACGTGGTCAACCACACCTTCATAGCTATCCTAAAAATGTTTTGGTTAGCTAAGGATGGATTTTTGAAACAGAAATCACTCATTAATACAGAAAAATTAGATCTGAGCACCAATCATTAATCACTGAAATTGCCAAACTGATCTAATATTCTACTGCCTTGTCAGAATTTGACATTATTCCAAATTTTAATACCCATCTAGGTATAAGGTTAGGACAGAATAAAAAAATATAACCAAACGCTGCATAAGCGGAACTTTTCATTTCATCTATTTGTGTCCTCAAATTTGAATTCTGAGCTTCTAAACACATTAAAATGTACCAGGTCAACAGATGAAATTCAAAATAAAATAAAATGAAATTGAAAATATATCTTTTGCATTTGTTTTGTACTTTATGAAAGTGCATATACGTCTGGCTGATTTCCATTGTGTTTTGGAGTCTGTTTATTCAGGCATGAATAGCATGCAAATATTAGAATAATTTGAAATTTTAACAATACTGATGATGTTTATTTCTTTTAGAACTGGTTTTTTTTTTACATGCAGCCAATTCTATATTGCAATGCTTCATGAATATCAAGCAAAGCTGAAATTTAAAGATCCATTACTTTTCTCATGTGAATGGCTGACCTATTTATGTTGGCTTTTGGGGGGGGGATTTAGGTGGCCTAGACAGCATTGTACTGTAGTGTTGTATACTCTTCTTGTTGTTGTTTAATGAATGTGTTTTATATCAACTGCTTTTGCTTCCCTTTGGAGAGCATACTGAGCTTCTGATACAGTGCCATGCATAAATAAATGGTCGTAAAATTTAGTGTATTTTGGCATGTTATTTCAGAAGAATTGAATAAGCATGTTTATAAATCAAATTATATTTTTCTCAAGATAGATTTTCTTCTCATCTTTAGAAGGAATCATAATTGGATTGTATTTATCAATTTTTAAGGCTGCTGCTGAGTTTGATATCTACCACTCTTTTAATATACTTCTTTTCCAAGCTGTGGTGCAAAATAACACAACAACAATATCTATCCCACCTAATTGGCTGTTGTGTTACATTTCTAGTTTTTAACTTTGGAACTAAAATACTTCCTTTAATATTTCTCCATTTCTGGTTTGATTTCTAGATCACCAAAATTATATTATGTGGTATGGAAGGAGTGAATATGTATGTTATAAGATTTTAAATTATAACATTTTAAATCATGTTTGATGCTTAGCCTCCCCCTTGTTCCTTTATTTTGGAGTAGTATTACAGTGTTCATCAAAGATCTTTTAATGAAGATAAGGACAATTCATGATCAGAATCAACCTGATAACAGTCCAGTTTGACTGTATGAAAAATAACATTAATTAAAATGAACTTAGCACTGCTGGATTCATTGCTTAAATGTAATCAAGGAGCATCTGTCAAAATAAAAATGCTGCTAGCCTATATAACAAATTAAATTGATTTTAATTATTATGTTTATGAAAATAGTGTCTTTTACACATGCAGGCACATTGTGTCTATACATAAACAAAGAAAGTGTCTTAGAATCAATGCTTTTCCTTGAATTTTTTTTGTTTTACCCTATTCTATAGGAGCTTTCAGAAGGAAAATTAGCCAAGACAAAAACAACTAAAGAGGGTACAAAATGAAATAGCCTAACTAGTGGGCCCCCTTTCCTTTTTAATGGCTTCAAACTCTTCCAATTTCATTCATTCAGAAAGATGTGACAAACAGGATCAGCCATTCCAGGGCTATTTTCAGAGGTTTTAGGAGCTTTTTACTATCCCTATAATAAAATCACCACCATCATCATTGGGGGATTGAGAGAAAAGTAGATAAAGATAAAACTTGGCAATGGCTTACAACTGGAACATTAAAAAGCTAATTAGCATTAAAATTTAATTAACATTAAAAAATTAAAAAGTGAATACTGAGATAATATAATAAAAACACGAACAGAATACTGGCAGGAAAAATCATTACATGATCAACATCTGCAACAGATCGAGGGGAAAGTGGATAAAGATAAAACCTGGCAATTGTTTACAACTGGAACATTAGAAAAGAAACTGAAGGCTTGTTTGCATTA
Organism: Pituophis catenifer annectens; assembly: GCF_029215685.1. Classification (NCBI taxonomy): domain Eukaryota; kingdom Metazoa; phylum Chordata; class Lepidosauria; order Squamata; family Colubridae; genus Pituophis; species Pituophis catenifer. The sequence continues at coordinate 316,483,842 of NW_027256881.1, read as the reverse complement.
GTTTTTGAAGCGCAAGCCATTCAAACTAAGGCAATCAGGCCAGAATTGAAAAAATAATGATTCAAAGTGCAGATTCTGCAAAGAAGCACAAAAAGAAGATCCCACCAACTGATCATAAATAATAACAAAAATGAGTTGCCAAAATGATTCACTAGAGCATCTTTAAAAATTGTCATGAACCAGTAATGTAAAATTGGTGGAAACATATAGTTGAAAAAGTAGTAAAAAAAAAATAAGCACATGAAAATATTGTGGAATTTTTGAATATAGACCGATAAAGTTTTGGCTCAAAGCATAACAGATATAACTGTTGTTGAAAAGAAGAAAGTGCAGAAAATTGATTTGGCAACCTCATGAGATAGAATAGAGGACAAAGAATTGGAGATTACATAGTTTTAGGATCTGAAAATTGAAATTGAAAGATTATGGCATAAATTGGCCATGGCGATCCTAATGATTATTGGCACCCTGGGTGTCATACCCCCCAAAAAATCTTGGATGGCACTTAGAAAATCTGAACATTGACAAAATTTCTACTTGTCATTTGCAAAAGGCCATATTGCTTGGATCCCACATGTACCGCAAAGTATTATATGGCTAGTACTGTACATAAGAAAACTAGCAGGAAAAACAACAAGATCTGGCAATGGCTAAGACCAGGATGGTTGAAGAAAGAGATAGAGGAGTGAATCCTGGCTGCATAAGACCAAGCCTAAAGAACAAATGCATACAAAGTCAGAATTGAATAGACGGCACAGATAGCAAGTGCTTTCTGCAAAGAAGCTGAAGAAACAGGGCAGCTCACCAGGTTAGCTGCTGCAAGGAAATCTCACAGACAAACAATAAGATGACAAAGTAGCAACAGTGGTGCTTTGGTGTATCTACAAGAAATACCATTTGCCCAGAATCAAGAAATAGTCAAAGTAATAGAAAATGAAAAAAAGTTGTTGGACTTTAGAATTCAAACATCTGCCATGCAACATAATCAAGATGATTAGGGGACTGGAGGCTAAAACATATGATGAAGAAGTTTCAGGAACTGGGCATGGCTAGTCTAATGAAGAGAAGGACCAGGGGAGACATGATAGCAGTGTTCCAATATTTGAGGGGCTGCCACAGAGAGGAGGGGGTCAACTTGTTTTCCAAAGCATCTGAAAGCCAGACAAGGAATAACAGATGGAAACTGAACAAGGAGAGATTAACCTGGAAATGAGGAGAAATTTTCTGACAGTGAGAACAATCAACCAATGGAACAGCTTGCCTTCGGACGTTGTGGGAGCTTCATCACTGGAGGCTTTCAATATACTATAGAATTAGATAATTGGCAAAAATTATGGGAAAGAAATTACAAGTTAATAATGTCAGCAGCATACAAAGAAAACATGTACAAAATGTTTTATAGGTGGCACTTGCCACCAGCAAGAGTGGCAAAAATGTTCCCAAATATGTCACAAGAGTGTTGGAAATGTAAACAGGTACCAGGATCCTACTATCATATGTGGTGGACCTGTCCAATGGCAAAAAAATATTGGTAAAAGATAAAAAGGTAGTTAGAAGAGATGACAGCACAACAAATAGATCTAAAACCAGAACTCTACTTATTAGGTATACTACTGGGGAAATACAATAAAAGAATCACATACTTAATGTTACATGTAATAACAGCAGCTAGAATCACATATCCACAAAATTGGAAAAACGAAAGCATACCTATAGACAAAAAGGTAATAAAATATTAGAACGCGCCAAATTGGTCAGGTTAACGATGGAACTTAAGGATAAAGAGGAATCAGAGTATTACTTAACATGGGATTTATTGTACAAATGGTTAGATAACAGGTGTAGAGGTTAGTAACTTAATAACGAAAGAAGATTAACAAAATAGAAATAAATACAGTATATAGATATATATAAGAATACATATTGTAAGCAATAGTACTATTGGATGTATGTGACTATAGATTAAAATGTATAGAATGGCAAATGTATAGAGTGTTATAGTACAATTATGAAAATAATGGTTATAACTATGACATACATTATGTATTTAAAAGAGAATATACTGTATGACTACAAGAATAATGGTTATAATCAGGGTGTATAATACTATGTATACTTAAAAAGGATTTGATACAGCCAGTACACTGTTGTTGCAAAACTGGAAATGTGATGTATTATAAAGGAAAATGTATAATAAAAATATTTTTTTAAAAATGCCAAATCCAGACTAAACATCTGGTTGACTGTGTGAACAACCTCAATAAAGGGTTTATTATTAATTATTATTATTATTATTATTAACCTTAATTATGAAGGGTTTGGAAGCTAATTTGGACCCCTTTAGCTAGAAATATCATATAAAATAAGGTGAGTGATAAATTGTAAAGGTAACTGTTGGAGTTTCCACATTTGCTTACCTATGTATGGTATCAGGTTGAAGAAGGTAGCATTAAAATAACATCTGGGTTCTATAGTTTTCTTTTATAATTTTCCTTGGATTTGCCTCATATCCTAGGGGAGAAAGAGCATAGCTCTGGTACTTTTCTTAGAATGGAAGTGATTGTACCATCTGGTTGGATGGATCTCTGTTGTTTTAGCATGGACAAAGTTGATATTAAGGCCTTTATGATTTAATATAATCAAGCTATGTCTAGATACTTTCAACAAATCCATACTTCATGTTTAAATTCCAAAGGCTGCATGTTAGCTCACTGCATTTGATTAATAAAGTATTTCTGATAGTCCCTTCTCTATGTGAAGTTCCTGGATATGGAGAAAATGGCAGTGTCAAAATCCATCTTGAGTATTCAAATAAGCCCCTGTATAGTATGGAAACCCCCACCTCTGAAGACCAGAGTAGCACTGTCACTTTATCTTCAGAAAGATTGCTAAAATTTCCCTATTTTATAAGATATTGAGCTCCACTTGATTATTGATTACAACCAATCACCAGAATTATATAATTTATTTTAAGTAGTAGTGTCTGTTATGCCATTTTTGTTTCGTTATTACTTTGCATATAGAATCACACAATTGGGGCCATTAACAATGGATATATAAATAAATATAAATAAATAAAATATACATAAATAAAAAATACCTTTCAAGTTATGTTTCATAATAATAAACAGACTTCCCTTTTGATGTGGAGAAACATTGGATCATATTTTTATTATAATCTAAAACAAAAAGTATTTTGCACTGTATTAAATTACAGAATACTTAGTATGTTCATGATAAGATATACATAGTATACCACTTTTAGAAAAAAATGGTTCAATGATTGTTTTAGAAAGAGTGTTTGTAAATATACCATTAAGCTATAGCAGCATTTCTATCAGTTTAATGTTTAGATTCTCCATATTCTGACTTCTGACTTCCCATAATTTAATGATAGACTAGATAATTAAAAACAATAAAATGGATAAAATGTATTATAAATACAAACCACCTTGTCTACTTATGGCCAAAAATATAATCTGCATAAGAAGAAGCAATTCCCAGTTCAGTTTTACAGGTAATCCTTGATTTATGACCACAGTCGAACCCAACACTTCCACTGCTATGCAGGACAGTAGTTAAGTGAGTTGCACCCCATTTTACAACCTTTTTTGCCATAGTTATTAAGCAAATCACTGGACTTGTTGAGTGAATCATGCAGTCATTAAATGCTTTCACCATTGATCTTGCTTGTTGGAAACCGACTGGGAAGGTCACAAATGGTTATCACATGACTCTGGGACAGTGCAACCTGCCATGCCAGTTGCCAAGTGCCCAAATATTGATCATGTGACAACAGGGACGCCGCAATGGTTGTAAGTGTGAAGACCAGTTGTAAGTCACTTTTCCCTCTAGTGCCACTATAATTTCGAATAGTCACTAAACAAATGGTGGTAAGTTGAGGACATAGCATCTCGTATACGGCATCTGGTTGTCAGAAAACACAAAAAATTGAGCTGTGTTTAGACATTCCAGGTCTGAAGGAAGAGCTGATAATTCCAAGGAAAAAATGTTTTATTATATTCACCTTTCCATGTTTATGTCCATACATCATTCTGTAGATGATGTTCAACATTTGTTTCCACATTAGCAGTCACAAAGAAGCTATTTGTGTGTTGTCTAGTTTGAGAATTCTTATTTTTTAAGAAATTGACTAGCAATACTTTGCTATTTTGTTTGTAATGCCCACACATCCCCAAGATTATTCTCAGTATGTTAATTATCTTAAAACAATGGGCTCTAATTGCTACCAAGATGGCTGATAGATGATAATTGCAGTCTGAAAACAAACTTTTATTCTACCATATGACAATGCTTTGTCCTGTTTAGTTTTCCTAAAAGCATTTTCCCCTCACTCCAGAGTTCTTCAGATGTTAATCTAAAATAAACCAGCTGTCGCTTCTAGCCTTATGGGCCTATTGCCTTAAAAACCAAGTCCAACATTTCAAAGCAATACGTCTGATCAGAAGAAGGATTGTAACAAGGTGGGAGTGAAATTCTTCCAGGACTTTGAAATCTTGTTTCCTGCTGTTGTAGTATAGACTTGCGGCTAACAGCATCACGACACAGAAGGAAAGGCCCAGGAACAAAGGTAAGATCCTGATTGTCTGCTTGTGAGCTGGGGTGTTGCAAAAGAAACAGAGAAATGGATTAGCTTTCTCCTTTAAATATTGAATTCCTTATCACATTAAAACCTTTTTGCAGTTAGTAAAAATCTTGAAGAACTTGAGAAGGAGTATGGGTTTCTCTGAGCATTTGTGAAGAGGTGTCTATTGTTCTTCCAACTCAAGAATTTTCACCATCTCCTGCTCCTGTGTCTTTTTGGCTTTTTTAAGATTGCTGCTCAACAACCTATATTGTCTTTCATAGCACCCTGGGACCTGTCTTATTGTAATAACTACTGTCTTACTGTAATTACTTACTGTCTTACTGTAATTCAGCCTGATAGACTGTAACCTTGCCTCAACAGCAATGCATTGCAGATTGGAGTACTGCATATGTGGGGCTGCTCTTAGGACAATTTGGAGCCCAACCAAATACCGTATTTTTCGGAGTATAAGATACTCTGGACTATAAGATGCACCTACCTTTTTTGGTGAGGAAAACAAGAAAAAGAAATCTGCCTCTGCCTCCCAGCAATTTTGCCTCGTTGCAGCAAACAGCAAATAGCCTGCTTTACTTTCATTTTCGTTTCTAGCATAGCTTGATTACCACAAGAAAAAAAAAAAATCTGCTCCCAGCAATTTACCTCCTTGCAGCAAGCAGCAGAGGCCCGCGCAGCAATAGGCAATGGCAATCCCTGCATCCTGAAACAGCTGTGAGTCGGGAGGCCGATCCAAGGGACAATCAACTTGTGCTAATTAGGCTGTGCTGAAACTGAAATGGGCTGTTTCTTCTTGCTTGTTGCAAGAAGGATTGCTGGGAGGCAGAGGCCAAAGGGTGGGGGCCAGTGGGTGGGCGGGGCTACATTTGGTGTATAAGATGCACCCAAATTTTCACCCCTTTTGGGGGGGGGGAAAGGTGCATCTTATACTCCGAAAAATATGGTAACCTGTGGAACTGGCATTTGGATATTATGACTCCTATTGGTTTGATTACCTATTTAGTCCTGAAACCTATTTAAGGAACCCCATTGCCAAATGATTATTCATTCTTGGTATATATGATAAAGGGAAGCTATTATGTCTATTAAATTAATCAATACAGAAAAATGCGCGTACTGTTCACCTGTTGCCTATGCCTTTTTTTCCTGTTTCCTCTTGTAATGCATTGATTGAGTTGCTGGTCCTCATCTTACAACTGTAATTGAGTCCAGAATGATGGTTTAATACTTTAATACATACGGTGTGATGGTTTAATATCACACCGATTTAATAATCTTTTTTGCAGCTGTATTTGTTAAGCTGCTTTGTTAAGCAAATGCTGTGGTCATTAAGTGACCTGTTTTATTCAATGGACTTTTTTTTTTTTTTTTGCTGGAAACTAGAAGTTAATACTGGAAATTAGCAAAAAATGCTAAAAATTCTGGTGATATGACTACAGGATACTGCAAATGGTCACAAAACTAACCGGGTGCTAAGTGCCCAAAATACAATCATGTGGCCATGGGGTTGTATATGTGGCCATCAGAACTTTGGAAAAGGATTGTAAGTAGCTCTACGGAGGTCTGTTGTAACTTCAAAGTTGCTAAGTGACTAGTCATTAAGCAAGGACTACCTGACACTATACATTTCACAGAGCAGCGCTCCACCTATTTGTACTGTCTATTTATACTTCATAAAGTACCTGATAAATAATTTTCACGTTTATGTATTTCTTAGTTTTTGGTATGTGCGTATAAGTGGGTTCCATTTTGGACTTTAATGGTGGGATCAGACAAAGATACATTTGTTTTAATATGATTTTAATTTTAGTTTTGTTAAAATTGTAGTACAGTGTTACAATTACTCTCCATTCAATAATCTTTCCTTAAACACTGAAAAATTTGAAGAAACCTTGGCAGCTTTCTAGAGTAATGCTCAAAATATTGGTGAAGTTTGAAGCCATAACTGAGGAATCTCATTTTTTGTTTTAAGGTATAAACCTGTATTTTATATAAAAAACAACAACCCTAAGCATTAAAAAATAGGGTTAAAATCTTTATTGCTTCCATTTCCAATTAAATAATATAGGCAATTCTTTTCTAGAATTGTTTTTATTGTCATTTTTATGCAGGCTTTTCTCCAGGAAGCTCAGAAGAGCTTGAAGAGCCCCCTTCTCTCTCTTGGTTTGTGGTTTATCATATCTTTGTGAGGTAAAGTGGAAAGGTAGAAATATAATGAAACCCAGAACGGAATGAGGATTTGCGCAAAGATTTCAGCAAAGCATTTCACAGCACCTTGGCTAAGTTTAATAAAAATTCAGCAGGACTTGTGAGTACCTGAGTGAGACAATATCATGAAATCTCAGAGATATTGGCTAGATTGGAAAGTTGACAGACATCCTTTTTTTTTTTTTTTTTTTGCATGTAATGCTCAGGAACTGAACTCAGCTTACTGAAATCTTTGTCTCTAATGCTATTCAGCACCTGGATTGCTGCACCCTACTAGGCTCACCCTAACTCGGCCATCTTGATACTCATAATATATATCTATTTGAAACTGAAGAAGAAATACAACTGTCAGAAGTTCAGGGTTCAGAACCGATCCAGGTCATGCAAGGAACGCACAGGGCAAGTCGCTTGGACCAGAAGCATCGTTAATTTGAGAGCTTACACCAAGTTACAGTTCCCAAATGTTTACCTTTATACCTTTGCTTTGTTCCTCCCAGAACAGAGCCCATCCACTAGGAATTACTGGAAACTATAATTTGCTGACCAATAAGGCTGCTTGTTGATTAGGCAACCTGCTGAACTTTTGGGATTTTCACATATCAGCTGGTTTCTTGCTTAATTTACATTGCAACTCAAGGTAGCAGTCACATTAATAGGTGTAATATTTGGCATCCTTACCACCTTTGGCCACTTTTCACCTCCTTATCTTTTGTTTCAGTGTAATTTGAGGTGAAATCGGAGCAAGGAAAGTGCAGGTAAGGGAGGTTGGCTATACAGATATAGGTTGAATGTGAGGCTATAAGTACCTTCTTTATATAGGTTGAATGTGAGATTATAAGTACCATATCACTTAACAATTGCAATGTGTTAAATCTCCATGATGTTAAAAGGCATAATAAGTTCACAGTACCTCATGTCTTTCAATAAAAATTGTTACATAATCTAAAAAGGTACATAATCTAAAACTCCTCCTGATTTTTGTATCCTATATGAGGACAAAGGTTGATGGTGGTGAGCCTTATACTAAATCATTTAAGAACTGAATTACCACAATGGGGAGAATCATCCCACCTCCCACAGTGATAACATTGATTAATGATAGGAGATGAAGTTAATTGCTGGAGAAAAGCTGAATCAGATCATGTTTTGCATGAACAGTATGCAATCCTATGTGTTTCAGTATAAAAGATAGAAAAACATCATTTCCAACAGATATCCACAGATTTCTTTGTAAGTGAAACAACACCTTAAAAATTTGACTGTCACAACAGCACCAATGGGTAAGTCACTCCCAAAAACATGCCACAGGTAGTCCTCGACTTACGACCACAATTGAGCCCCAAAATTCTATTGTTAAGTGAGACATTTGTTAAGTGAGTTTTGCCCCATTTTACGACCTTGCTTGCCTCAGTTGTTAAGTGAATCACTGTAGTTGATAAGTTAGTAACCTGGTTGTTAAGTGAATCTGGCTTCCCCATTGACTTTGCTTGTCAGAAGGTCACAAAAGGGGATCACATGACCCTGCAACCATCATAAATAGGAGTCAGTTGCCAAGCAGCTGAATTTGGTCACATGATCATGAGGATGCTGCAAAGGTCTTAACTATGAAAAACAGTCATAAATCACATTTTTCAGTGCCACTGTAACTTTGAATGGTCACTAAATGAACTGTTGTAAGTCAAAGACTACCTGTACTGTCTGTACCAAATATTTATCACATACACACACACACACACACACACACACACACACACACACACACACACACACTCTGAGAGGCATCAGGGTCAATTGTCCATAAACATAAGGATATTAAAGATGGATGTTTAGAATTAGCATTTTAGGAACAGTAATTTCCTCGAATAGTAGTATTTTTTTGAATTTTTTTTCAAAGTCAATCTATCCAAAGTATAATGGGACAGAATAACAGTTGAATGGATATTATCCTGACAATGACTAGATTTAGACTAATCTGCATAAATCATATTAATAATAAGATGTAAAAATCTATGAGCAGTTTGTATATAAGGCAGCTTCCCCTCTCTCTATCCAGCTCTGTTTTGGAACTAACGTAAGTGTCAAGCTAGGACATGCTGATGGGTTGCAGAGCCAGATAAAACATCTGCTTCACCCAACGTGGCAATTTTTATTTAAGGTGCTTTGCTATTATTTTGTAATAATGGTATTCTTTTATAAAGCTATTTGTGCATGGAAAATCTGCGCCTCAGATAATGATTTTAAAAAATTGAATAGACTACAGCCATTTGTCTGTTATATGCATATAGCTCGTAAGTGGAATTTAAAAAAACAAAACAAAAACCCTGCCATTGCTGTATCATTATGGGTAAAGGTCCACCATTCACTCTGGCCTATTTAAATTACCTGCTATTACCCGCTCCAGGATTCATGGTAAACACACTTAAGCTGTCAGGCCAAGGCACATGACGAAAGGAGAAGTCATAAAGTCAGGCAACCCAGCCCATAATAATGTATCAAAATGTGTGAGGGGGAAGCACAATGCTAAGAGCAAATCGTTTTAAAACACCCAAGAAACTGAATCAATGTTCTCTAATAGAGTCGGGGGAACTACTTGCAGCAAATGATTTATTCATCTTTCATGAAGCCGTTCTTTCCGCTTGCAAATTATCTTTGAACAGCCTTCCATTTTCTTTGTTAAATCGATTGCTATTTAAAATTACTCTCTTTTGTCCCTTCTGTGAATAGTTGCCAGTAGCTTGTTTGCTTATTCCTCCATGCATGTACTGATTCAAAAAGTTATTTTGCTTCCATCTCATTTATTATTATTGTTGGTCACATAGTCAGCCAGATGTTGAGACTGGATTTGGCATTTTTATCCATCCATCAAGTCCTTTCCAAAGATGGGGAGAAAGGCAGATGTTGTTTCATGGTGTCAAAGGTATTGTCACAGAAAGTAAGCTGTTCCAAATAGAGTTGTGTTGTTTTTTTCAATTGACTGATGGTGATTTTGTCAGTGTTGAAGGTGTTCAAGTGATGCTCCAGATGTTTTGAGATTGTACCCAAGACCTTTTACCACAGTCATTCTACTTCTATTTGCAGGTATTTGTATTTTGTGATTTTGTCCAGTTCTTTGTTTTCTATTTTGCTGTCTCCAGATACTGTCATGCCTACTGTTTTAATCTGTAGAGTCTTTCTATTGGATGACTGTTAAATCTCAGGTTTTATGTGGCAGGTGCTTGTCTATTTGAATTCTAAAATCCTAGAACAATTTGGCTTCTTCATTTTCTATTATTTTGTTGGTTTCGTGGTCCAACCAATTTTTGGTGCAGGCAAATGGTATTTCTGGCAGCTATTCCAATGCACCATTGTTGCTAATTTGTCAGGCCATTGTTTGTAGTCAATCTGTGCAATCTTCTTGCAGTGCCTAACTAGGTTTCTTCAGCTTCTTTACAGAGCTGGCATTAGCTGTTGTTGCTGTCTTCTCAATTCCAGCTTTTATGCATTTGTTCATTATTTGTTGGTTGGTTTGTTTATCGAATTTATTAGCCACCCATCTTACCACAGGGTAATTCTGGGTAGCTTACAATCTTAAAAATAAAACTATATAAATAGAATGTTGCAAAACTATAAAAATAGAAAATATGACACCTAAAAGATGGAGAGAGAAGGAGTAGGATGAGCAGGGAGGTAGGTAGAATCTGATATTAATCTGCAAGCTACCTCCAACATGAAGCTCTTCCTTTGGACCCCCAAGCCAACTGGCAGGACCAGGTCTTTAGGTCTTTAGGAAGGTCAGAAGGGTTGGAGAGGGCCTCTCTCCAGAGTGGAGGAAGATGTGTTCCAGAGGGCAGGCATAACAGCAGAGAAGGCCCTTCTCTTGGACCCTGTCATCCAGAATTCCCTGACCAACAGGAACAGAATACCATCTCTGCTGGCATGGACCGGGGGTGTGGGGGGATCCCAGGGTGATGAAACAGGTAAGCTGGACCTATGCCATGAAGGGCTTTAAAGATGATTATCAACATCTTGAATTGCACCCAGAAGCAAACTAGCAACCAGTGCAGTGTATTACTGTACCATGACTTCTAATATCTGAAATAAATGATCTGAGATTGCTTGTTTCTTAACTGAGCAAGAGAAAGCTCAACTGCTTCCATATATCTTCAAATTATGTACTCAGAAATGTAGTACTTTAATTTATATTAGCTTCTTGCCCCAGAGACATTGCAACTAGATTTCCCAGAATTCCTAGCTATTGAACATGTGGACAGAGCATGTAGGTTGCTATAGTCTCAATCTATCTTGAAAGCAAATCTTTAAAAGAAGCCATTTTGGCTTTTGGGAATTTATCCTTTTAGACCAGGCTTTCAGCTGCCATGTGCCAGGTGAAAACAGAGGGCATGCCTGCAAACCTTACCTCCATAGATTCTATGAAATCCAAATCTCAAAGCTCTGCAGAGTCCCCATGTCAAGTATTAAGGACACTTTTAGTAAGTCTTTACAACAAGCTTGCAAATGGCCAGATAAATGCATGAAGGCACTCAGGATTTCTCTAAAAGTCCTGATTCAAAAGGAGAAATGGTTAAGAATATATCTCAGTCTTACCCAACTTTCACATCTTTTAAATGAGTAGACCTCAACTTTGAGAATACTCAGGACAACAATGCTGAGAAGGGAATTCTCAGCAATTCCATATTGCTGAAGGTCCACCTAGACTGAGAAGGATGATTTATGACTATCCTTTCTCTCCTGTTTTATGCTTGCATCACTAGTAGTCATACTTCTTTTTATTGGTATTAAAATTTTCTTTTAATCCATAAAATTGCTTGTTCTCACTCTGAAGTTTCGCTGAGAAGTTCTGTGTGTGTGTGTGTTTGTGTGGCAGAATAAAAGTAAAATGAAGTCTGTCATTGGCAATTTTATCTTGCACTCCAGTGTGTGTGAGGAGCCTGCTACAGCTAGTTCATCATTGCTACATACCATCTTCATTTCTTTGATTGATGCATCTCTCTACCAGGTTAGGTGGTATGTACATACCTAATACATACAATAGCTCTATAAGACAGGCCATTGTTATTACATAACCACTTATTTCAAAAACATAGAGGGATTAATGCTAAGATGGAAAGCCTGGCCCAAGATCACCTAATGAATTCCTGTCAGAATGATATTTGAGCTAGGGAAGAATTATAATACTTTGGATCCATTCCAACTGATTTGTATTTTTATAGCGGGTATGCATTAGGCATTATTAATAATAATTGCAACAAATAATATATGTCTCACAGTCAGTGTATAAAAGGTTATGGCCATACAACTATTCAGTCACAGTAGGCAATGTCTAGAAAATAGCCCGCGAACTTGTAGTATATCACAAAGAAAATCTTTGGGGATTAATTCAAACAGGCAAATTGGATAAGGTTGGAAATTGCCCAGTTAAGACGCAAATACTGATCTATTTAGTTGCAAATGTAATGAACAGCTTTATAAAGCTTCAAACAAAGTGAGCAAGATTTCTATTTCAAAAGTCATTCAATTTAATTTAGCTGATTCCAGTTTCTTTCTGTAAAAGAACATGCCTGCTCAGATTTCTTCTTAAAAAGTTCTAGGATTTTTGGCTGGACACTGTTGCCTTCCTTATGCATTGGACAAGTCCAATGCATAAGGAAGGTAACAAATATAAAATATGTTTTTGTGTTTTGTGTACATATCAGCGTCCCAAGCTAAACATTTAATTAATTAATTAAATTTATGTGCCACCCATCTCACTATTAGAGCAACTCTGGTAATATGATGGTGACTGAGACAAAACTCCGATGTTGCCTTTTCTGCTAAATAATGATTATGTTCCTAGGTGGACAGAAAAATAGGCAATCAAGGGTATCTTCAGGGTGTGTATGTCAAAAATCAAGGCAATAGGCACAACCAGGGGTGAAATCCAGCAGGTTCTGACAGGTTCTGGAGAACCGGTAGCGGAAGTTTTGAGTAGTTCATAGAACCGGCAAATACCACCTCTGGCTGGTCTCAGAGTGGGGTGGAAATTGAGATTTTGCAGTATCCTCCCCCTGCCACACCACCAAGCCACAGCCACCAAGCCATGCCCAGAGAATCAGTAGTAAAAAAATTTGAATTTCACCACTGGGCACAACCGATGCAGTTGAGGCACTTTTCAAATGCATTGCTTGAGGCACATAAAAACAGGTGGGGCTTCAAGTATATGGCTATGACTGCCATCTTGAATTTTTGACCCCTCTATCTTACTCTATGCAGTAATTTTCTTTACTGACTTCTTCAGTCTTTCTTTGATACTGGTTTTGTCACTAATCCATTATTTGGCATTTCATTTTCTTTTTAAGTTCATTGTTCCCTTATCTTTAACTATATTGTAAGTACAGATGGTAATAGAAAATCTCATCTCTGCAGATGTGTTTTCATTTCTTCAAAATGTGTCAGATATTGCACTACTGGGGGTATCTGAAGAACAATGTTAGTCATTAGACACATGACTCTACACAATGCTGAATTCCCCTTGTGGAGTGTGATTATTTTTCACAGGATGCCCCAGGGTGAGGAATATTTGCATATTCTGAAATATTTTCAGTAAATCAAAATGGTGGCTATCAAGAACTGCCACAAAAATTAGCTGCACTATTCTCATCTATTGAAGCAAAAGGAAGAGTTGAACAATTGTGGAATAATGAAAGCAAATGAGAAACAATAAACCAATTATTTGCCTTTTTTGCCCTAAAAGACAATTATTAAATTAATGGTTTTTAAAAACAAACTTCCATGCAAGATGTTGCGATATGACTTCATTTAGAAATAAATTAAAACAGGCTGCACTTGATTTGTTACAAAATGAATGTTCTCCTTATATGCAGCTTTAAATGACAGAGGGCCTTATACAAGAAAGTTCAACTTTGAACTGGTTTGTTACTTATTCAGGTGTCTTAAATCTACCAGTTGAAGAACATATGTTACCCTATAAAAAACCTCTTTTGTAATCATGCTACTCTTTTTGAAAGGAGTTCCAAAAATAACTATGGATCCTTCTCTGGATATTCTGGAAAATGTCATTCTACTCATCTTTAAGGGAACTATTATCAAGCAGCTAGGTCTGTCCTCCTCCAAGATAAATATCTATAGTAGATGTCTCCTCCTGTCAATGGAATTGCCATATGGGTTAGGATCCTAATTTATTAGGCTTTTCTCTTATATTAAGATGGGACTCTCCATTTTAGACATAGAGAGGTTTTTTTGGTTGCTTTCTACACACGATGAAATGGGGGATGAGGATGGGATCCCAATAGGATGCCATTATTTTCTATTACTCAGACCCCCCCCCAACACACACCAGAGGTGGTATTCAGCAGGTTCTGACCAGTTCTGGAGAACTGGTAGCGGAAATTTTGAGTAGTTTGGAAAACTGGTAAATACCACCTCTGACTGTCCCCGCCTCCATCTGGTCTCTGTCTCCTGAGTCCCAGCTGATCAGGAGGAAATGGGGGTTTTGCAGTATCCTTCCCCTGGAGTGGGGTGGGAATGAAGATTTTATAGTATCCTTCCACTGCCACGCCCACCAAGCCACGCCCACAGAACTGGTAATAAAGTTTTTTGAATCCCACCACTGACACACACACATACACAAACATATGTGCACACACACATTTCACATGGATATTCACCTGAGTATTATCTTCCCAATGCAATTGTTGGCCGTGTGGCTTAGCTAGGTTTGGAACATGGAGAAAACTTTGGGGAGGGAGTTCTTGGGGAGATGGGGAGTCAGTGTGTTAGGAATACTTAATCCATGTGGGGTGAGAATTCTAGAAATTATAGACTAACCCACATCACGGATACCAAATTAGACAAATCTATGTTATGGAACATTTTGAGTAGACATCCATTTTATAAATCCATTTCAGTTATAAGAAGAATGATGAAATGACTTTGCTTGTTGTGGAAATATAGCCTGTTGTAAGAAAACAATGATTTTGTAACCATGCTTTCTATTTTATTCCCAACCCCCCAAAACGTGACAGAATAAAAAAAAAATCTGCTTTTTTTTTTAGAGTCACCCATGGTACACAAGGATAGATCATCTGCTTGTATCTTGGAATGATATTTGTTGATAAAAGCCATCCAAATCTTGATTTAGGGAGAAATCTACTGCAAATGGAAAAATGTCTGTTCTGCCAAAATGCTTTCATTTTTCAGTCTATATAGCTGAGCCACATTGATGGTTTGTGTTGTCATTTGGCAACATAAAATTTATCAGAGACCATTTGCACTAAAGGATATAAATGGGTGAGTTGGCAGTAGAAAATGAGGATTTCTTATCACTATTCCAAACATGATTTTTCATTGTGAGCTTTGTCATCATAGCAACTTTATAATAGCTCATGTAACTTTATAGTAACTGTTTTAAATAGAAGTAGGGACAAACAATTCATATATTTTGTTTTCACTCAATTTTTCATGTTTACAACTTTGAATTTGGTTTGATATGCTTTCACTTTTTGTAGCACTTTTCTTTTTAAAAAATATCTGCATTTGTGAACCTTTTCTGTGTGCAATTTTGTATACATTTTTTATTTGTACATTGTACGTACTTCAGTCTATAATAAGGCATTTAATGAACACGTTCAGCTAGTATATATTACTGCATACATGATATTGTAGCAACTGCATTTTAGGAAGTATTGTTGAATTGTGAACAGACAGAACAATTAACATCTAAGTTTATCATACTGCTGTTCAACAATTTTCTAAAATGGGGTGAGGAGGCAAAAAGTGGATCTTTTAGCATCCTTTCTGCAGTTCCTCTGAGGATGTCTGTCCCAAAAAAATATTGCCTTTTTTTGTATTTCTTGAAGAAATTGTGATATTTTAGGACTTCAGGTGCCCACTTCATTTTATAAAATCTCAAATCTCCTCTCTTCTCAAATTGGATCCTGGCTTTCACATTTTTGTATTGTTCTCAAACTATTAATAGCAGTTGCTTAAGAAATAATGGAAGATAAATTATACTTTCTAGATAGAAGTCACTGAGTAACTGTAATCCTGACCTTGCTTGGAAGTTGATTTAATAGATGACATTAATAATTTAGAGGGACATTTCCAAAACATTTTATTACGTATTATTGCACTATGGTAGTGTGAAAAGCAGTTTTTAAATCAAGAGTAAAGGAACATCCCAGTACCCTTTAGACACTTATGAAACTTCTCTGAGCCCCACTAACACTATTAGTGCATGAGAAAGTTATACTTGCAGGATAAAATCAGTGTTGGGACCGAAAGGTAGTCTTTCTGTATTTGATTTTAGCTTCCAGCCTCAATTTTTATCCTGAAATTCTTTCTCAAAGATTTCCATTCATTTATTTGGGAGTAAAGTGTACTTATGAAATAAAAACACAAATTAAACATAATCTGAGAGGTTTTTTTGAATGTTCTTGTGGAACATTGTGGGGATGGATGGGTTTGTAAAAACTTGGTTAAATCTTGAGACAACGATGGAGGAGTTTTTGGAAACTCATTTATTTGTAATTTTAGTGTGTCATGGAAGATTTACCTGCGCCTACTTGTTTTTCTTAGTAAAGTGGCATAATGTTTAATGTGTAGAGCTATGATCAGTGAAACCCAGCTTAAATTCCAGTCTCAGTCGTAACTCACTGAATGACTTTCTTTCAACCCAATCCATACAACAGCATTTTGTTGTGAGAAAAATTGGGGGATAGTTGGTGTATGCTGTATGTCACCTAGAGAGCTCACACAGAAAATTCTAACATCAATCAATCTTCATGTGAAGCTATATTATAAACTTCCTGATACCTGCTCAGACCACTTATTCTTATAAATCTTAGTTATCCTTTTTGAATGATGGCAACTCGTCAGGTTCTCAAGAGTCCTTTTGAAGTCCTCTCATATTTGGAATCTGATCCCTCAAAACATTTCTTTGTCTGATTTGGGTCTTTCTGCATGCAAACAATGTACTCAACCACTAGGCCCTTTCCTTTTTGATTATTTATGACCAAAGCATTTGCATGTAGGGAAGAGTTAGGCACATATTTAAACAAAACAACATCCATACAATATGTGTAAATGAGATCTATGGTTATTCATTGACTATGCTTTAAGTCTAAAGAATGAGTCTTGTGCACCAAAGAGCAACCCCCAAAAGATAAGATTTTCTTCTCTTGATCTTAGAAAAGTGAGTCTCGTATTCCGCTTTAGGGGTCACTTCAGGGGTTGCATAGGGATACAGCCACAATTCAATAAAGATATCTTAAAAATAACTCAAAGCTACTTTAGAACGCTTCAAAAAGATTGAATATGACAGATCATAACTGAGAAAGCCTGAAACATACAGTACCATTTGTAATCATTTCTCCTGGTTCCCGGAATCGAACTCTTCTCTCTACTTTTTCCTTTTCTCTCAATGCTTGTTTCATGGAAGATTTTTTCCTTAGTATGGATGGAGGACATTGGGTAAAACGTGGCTAAAGAAAAAAGAAAACACTTGAGCATAAGATAAATGTCCAGTTAGTTTATGTGATGGTGTGACAATTGGTTACATGTAGTTTGGTTATAAGATTCTTTGAATCTCTTTGTCCTACTGTAAGAAAGGGTTGATTGGCAAGCTGCTGAAGATTCAAGTCAATTAGTAGCAACTACCGGTATAAATGGATAAAGAAAATAAAATGGGGAGATAATTGAGAAATGGCTTACTTGGTATTAGAACAGAGGTGGTATTCAGCAGGTTCTGACCAGTTCTGGAGAACCAGTAGCGGAAATTTTGAGTAGTTCAGAGAATTGGTAAATACCACCTCTGACTGGCCCCACCTCCATCTATTCTCTGCCTCCTGAGTCCCAGCTGATCAGGAGGAAATGGGGATTTAGCAGTAACCTTCCCCTGGAGTGGGGAGGAAATGGAGATTTTACAGTATCCTTCCCCTGCCACACCCACCAAGCAATGCCATGCCCACCAAGCAATGCCACGCCCACCAAGTCAAACTCATAGAAACGGTAGTAATTTTTTTTGAATTCCACCATTGTATTAGAAGGAAAGAAAAGGAAGGAAATCTGGGATAAGATTTAGGAGATGATTTAGCAATTCTATTTTTTTTAAAAAAAGCAAGTTAGGAGGAAGTAACAATATGAAGCACTTAAGAATTTGACATAATGAGATGTCTACAGTAATTATATGTGCAAGTACATCATTTCAAGTGGGATAAATTACCATCATTCCAGATAATTATTACCTCTGAATCCTCCATGTAGGCTTTAGTTGATGAGAATAACATACTAGAAAACAGGGTAACGTCCATATCTCAGTATCCCATACTGAAGGAAATAAATCCTATTAAATAGGAAAGCAATATTCAAAGAAGCTTAGTTGATAATAAAGATAATAAAGATGTGTTTAATGTGGGCCATTAGTTGGAATCAGCTTTGAGTGGAAATCAAGTTCCAGAAGAAATGGAGGAGGGAAATTTGATCCATGAAACACTAAAAGAGATTAGTACAATTAGGGTTGTACTGAATCTTTCTTCTTAAATAACATGTCCAACAGTTAAAATGTCCATAATGCTATGTTATCTCAGTTGGAATTAAGCAATGGATGTTTGATAATATGAAGCCTATAGCTTATAGTAGCATCCAGCTGACCTTGGCTGTTTTTCAAACAGCTAAACAGGATTAGAGCTCACTAGTGTATAGATGGCAGACTACCAGAAATCCCATGACTGTAGGCTACATGACAAAGTTAAAAAAGAAATATCTTGGAACAAAAACATGGCAAACAACTTTGACATTACTTCCCTCATTGGGCCATCCAAAGAAGCCCACAAATCTTTCCTTGCGATCCACAAGACCCCTTCTTCACTAATGATTTATTTTTTATTTTATTATTTTTTATTTTTTATTTTTAAATTTATCTACTGCCCTTCTCCCTGAGGACTCAGGGCGGTGTACAGCCAGAATTAAAAAACATGGAATACAAATATTAAAAAACAATTAAAATATATATAAATTTGGCCTAAGATTAAAAATACAAACCAATTAAAACATTTAAAATTTCTTCTTAAGCCAGCCCGGCTTGCTGGAAAAAGTGAGTTTTAAGGGCACGGCGGAAGGCACTAAGGTCTTGGATTCTCCTTATCTCTGGGGGCAACTGATTCCAGAGGGTAGGTGCCCCCACAGAAAAGGCCCTCCCCCTGGGGGTCACCAGCCTACATTGATTGGCTGATGGCACCCTGAGGAGGCCCTCTCTGTGGGAGCACGATGGGAGGTCGTCGGTAGCAGCAGGCGGTCTCGAAGATAACTAGGCCCGATGCCATGGAGCGCTTTAAAGGTGATAACCAACACCTTGAAGCGCACCCGGAAGACCACTGGGAGCCAGTGCAGGTCGCGCAGGAGCGGTGTTACATGGGAGTGCCATGTTGCTCCCGTCACTACCCGCGCTGCTGCATTCTGGACCAGTTGGAGCCTCCGGGTGCTCTTCAAGGGGAGCCCCATGTAGAGAGCGTTGCAGTAGTCAAGGCGAGAGGTGACGAGGGCATGAGTGACTGTGCACAGGGAATCCCGATCAAGAAAGGGCCGCAACTGGCGAATCAGGCGAACCTGACAAAAGGTCCTCCTGGTTACAGCCATCAGATGTTCCTCCAAGGACAGCTGCCTATCCAGGAGGACTCCCAGATTGCGAGCCCTTTCTATGGGGGCCAAAGACTCGCCCCCAATAGTCAGTGATGGAGTCAACTGACTATATCAGGATGCCGGGAGCCACAGCCACTCAGTCTTGGAAGGGTTGAGCTTGAGCCTATTCCTCCCCATCCAGATCCGCACAGCCTCCAGGCACTGGGACATCACTTCAAGGGCATCATTGGGGTGGCCTGGGGTGGAGATGTACAGCTGGGTGTCATCAGCATACTGGTGGTATCTCACCCCGAAGCCATGGATGATCTCGCCCAGCGGCTTCACATAAATGTTGAACAGAAGGGGCGAGAGGACCGATCCCTGTGGCACTCCACAGATGAGAGGCCTCGAGGTCGACCTCTGCCCCCCTGCCAACACAAACTGTGACCGGTCAGAGAGAAAGGAGGAGAACCACTGCAACACGGTGCCTCCTACCCCCAACTCTTCCAGCCGGTGCAGCATGATACCATGGTCGATGGTATCAAAGCCGCTGAGAGATCTAACAGGACCAGAACAGAGGAGCAACCCCTGTCCCGAGCCCTCCAGAGATCATCAACCAACGCGATTTAAAGGGTTCTTAAGAGTCATCCAATCATTGTTGTGCCAAAATAATAGTAATGCAGATAAACTTTATATCTATTTAACAGTGGGTAGCTGATACAGAAATGATGTTAGTTATCTGGACCCAAGTACAAAATATTATTTGCTGTACTATGTACAGCAAATAGTATTAAATACTATGTATTTAATATTAATATGGGCTACATAAAGATCTGGATTCAAAGGGCAAAATGTGGATCTTCATACAGTTAAGTATGGGTAACATCTTATATCTTATATCCTTGGGATTGTTCAGCTACCAAGCCATGCAAGTCATCTACTTTAATATTCTCACGTATGCTCTGAAGTACAGTATGTTCTTTCAGTTTGGGCCAAACACCAATGTTCTCAATAGCACAATAGTTTCTTTTAGCTTGTTTTTGTACATAGATTAACGCCCTCAGAAATCAGCCTAGTTGTGGACAGCTCATTCATCTTTCTCATGCTAATGTAATATGATTATATTACACAGATATGATACAAATTAGATCACTTTTAATAATAAAGTGGAATTAGAACATTAGCATTTCCTTTCAATATTATAATAAAATTATTCTAGAAATTTTTGTTGGGAGGCAATGTGGTTTACCATAGTCTAGGATTTCAATACTCTAGTCCTGCTCTAGTTAATTCTTAATCCCAGGTACTGCTCTACTCTACTACCTGGAATTAAGATGACTCAGCACTGATTGCTGAAACATGTTTTTTAAATTGGTTCCTGCTGTGTCAATGGCACCTGGAAGAGTTTCTTTTCTAAAGCTATTTGTTTTGGACTCTTCTTCAGATGGGGAAGAGATGATGCCTTTTACAGGTAGTTCTTGCTTACCAACCATTCATTCGGCAATCATTCAAAGTTATGATGGCCCTGAAAAAGGACACTTATGACTAGTCCTCAAAGTTGAGGCAGTCACAGTGTCCCCAGGGTCATGTAATCATGATTTGGGTGCTTGGCAACAGCACCTTTTCAATCACGTTTCTGGTCTTCACAGTTGGCTTTTGGCATGCCAAGTTAGTGGGGAAACTGACAGGAAGCCAGAAGTTGTAGTCATGTGACTCCTTGCTTCACAATCTGTGGTGACCACTTAACAACCACAATTGGAATTAATGTCATTGTCAGGTTTAACACATGTTCTTTCATTTTATGACCATGTTGCTTAGTAGCCCCAATTGTGGTTGGTAAGTGAAGGCTACCTGAATTGCCATATGAGAAGGGGAAAATTGTTGCCTTTATTAATATCCCCCCCTCCATTTTAAGAATCTCAACAAGAACTGAACTGTGAGGGAATCCATAGCGACTCTGCACACCAGGTGGGAAAAAAAATGTTTAAAAGTGTTTGTAATTCTAGACTTCTCTTCTAATGTTCATGTCAAGGTTCTGACTAATGAACTCAACCAATTCAGCACTCCGAGACTTTCAGCTTTCTCAAAGGACTGGTTTATCGGCACATTTGAAAGCAAAACCAGCTCTGGCTATTTCCTGCACTTTCAGTATAATTAAAGAATAGAGAGCTCCCTCCCTCCTTGTCACAGGTCTCATTGTTCAATTAGATGTTCTGGGGTCTTCTTGATAACCACTTCCAGTCTCTGGCAGCACCTGTTGGGATGACCTTGGTTCCCACAAGATACTAAGGTGTTGATGTTTGGTCTGACATTCCAGAGCTCCCTCCCCCCCCTCCCCAAAGTGTGTCAAGCTGCAAAATGGAGAAAATGGCTGTAACAGGCCTGATCCATTTCGAAGTTGACAGTTCATGGGGCACATTTTTAAGGAACCACTTAAGGATTTTGAGAAATGGTTTGATTCATGTTTTAAACTAAGCTGATTTTCATGCCCTGGAAGAATACATAGGAATTCTATATTTTCTCCTAATTTCTCCTAATTTTATTATATAGTTCCTTCTTAAAAATACTAGAATACATTTTGCCTCTATTCAGTCACATGTAGTTCACATCTAGAGACTGCTTGGACAGGACCCTGAAGTTTTCTTGGCAAAGTTTTTCAGAAATAGTTTGCCACTGTCTCCTCCCTAGGACCGAGAAAGAGTGATTTAACAGATTAACAGAGTTGGAAGGGACCTTGTAGGTCATCTAATCAATCCTCCCACTCAAGAAGGAGACCCTACACCATATCTGACAAATGACAGTCCAATCTTTTTTTTGAAAGTCTCAAGTGAGGAAGCTCCCACAACTTATGAAGGCAAGCTGTTCCATTGGTTGATTGTTCTCACTGTCAGAAAGTTCCTCCTCATATCTAGGTTGAATCTCTCCTTGTTCAGTTTCCATCCATTATTCCTTGTCTGGCCTTCAGGTGCTTTGGAAAATAGCTTGACCCCGTCCTTTCTGTGGCAGCCCATCAAATATTGGAACACTGCTGTCATGTCTCCCCTGGTCCTTCTCTTGACTAGACTAGCCACGCCCAGTTCCTGTAACCATTCTTCATATGTTTTAGTTTCCAGTCCCCTAATCATCCTGGTTGCTCTTCTCTGCACTTTTTCTAGAGTCTCAACATCTTTTTTATAGTGTGATGACCAAAACTGGATGCAGTACTCTAAGTGTCATCTTATTAAGGCTTTATAGAGTGGTATTAGTACCTAACTTGATCTTGATTGTATCCCTCTGTTAAGGCAATTTAGGATTGCATTGGCTTTTTTGGCTGCCGCTGCACACTGCTGGCTCTCACAGTCACTGCTATTAAGCCTGGTTTCACCCAGTCTATATGTGTACTTTTGGTTTTTCTTGCCTAAGTGTAGGACTTTACTCTTTTCTCTACACTGAATTTCATTTTGTTAGACAGGGCCCAGTGTTCCAGTCTTTCAAGATCCATCTGGATCTTGAGCCTATCTTCTAGGGTGTTAGCTATTCCTTCCAGTTTAGTATCATCTGCAAATTTGGTAAGTTCCCCTTCTATTCCTTCATCTAAGTCGTTTATAAAGATATTGAAGAGTACTGGGCCTAAGACTTTGGGCTTTTTGCCTAAGGCAAAAAGAAGAACTCACAATGTCCTGGCTTCTAGCCTGATTACTTAACATCACATTAAATTACATTAACATCAACATACAGGATATAATGGACAAAATGTATATTAAAGCAAAAAATAAAAAATGTAGAATTTTTTGCATTTAGCAAAGACATAAAAACATTTGCTTAACTTTCAAGTAAAGAAATACAAACCCCAGCAGAAGAAAATGTAGTTCTCCAAAACAGTTGATCTTGTGAAATGGAGCAGCTCTGGAACTGTTTCTGTATTGCTGCAAAACCCTTTGCCTAAATGGACTTTCTTTCTTAAAAGGTTCCTGGTTGCATGTATGGTATTACATCGTGCTGTGATTCATTCCCAGTTCTACATTCCTAATAATAATATTGCATTTGTATGGTGCAAGAAAGATCTTGTCCTTCAAGGAAAATACTGCAGACAAATTATTACATTGGGCTGATAACACTATTCATTCAGTGTCTGTGTTTGTGTGTGGGAGTTAGAAGGAGAAACGCATGTATCCAGAGGTTTGTTCCATTTTCTGAATCTAATTTGCAATGGCACCATTTTGTGTGTAGATTGTGTCGGTTACTTTTATATACTAAACCCAATCACATCAAAACATCCAAGCCTTCTTTTGTTATAAGAAACCCTGAATGTTGCCATCAAGAAATAAAATCTCAAAGCGTCTACACTGAAAAAGTCACCTGAAAGTGTGTAGCTTGTCTTAAATGTAAAATTTTTAGTAAAACCAGACAAATTTATGGATCTAGAGAATGCAAATTACATCTTCCTCTGGTCCCTAACCTTTTTAGCCCAGATGGCTTTCCATTTCATACCCAGTACCTAGTCAGGATCATTGTGGCATAATTGTGGGTTTAGTTACCATCTGTGACTATCTGCTACAAGCATTCCAGAATTCTTACCTTTTTTTTCTTGTGCATTGGAGAAACTGAAAGCAGACATTTATGCTGCAAAAAAAAACGACATTTGCAGAACTTCTGAAAGCCTTGGAAAAGAAGTTCCTTCAATACATCTGTGAAGAATGACACACATAAATAAAATAAAGAAATGCAAACTGATCAATGCTACTCTCATGATCAACATCACCCCTCATTTAGTAAAGACCCTTTTACTTTTTCTTCAGAAAAAAACAAAGTTGAAGAAGAGTTAGTGGTTTTGCTGCTACTAACCTTTTATTTTACATCAGCTCTAAAATTTATTCACGCGGTCAGTAGAAAAAAACCTTTGAGTGTTTGAGTAAATCAATGGCTGGATACACTTTCCTCTATCTTTGCTTCTTGCCATAGGTCAGGCCATTCTGTTGCAATCCTACTTTATTTGGATTGAGCAGAAAGAAATGAGCAGGATTTCTACCAGTGTTCATATGGACTTGGATAAAATCTCTGCATGATTAGGCCCTTGGTAATGCAAAATCCTTGCCAGAGTAGAATTTGACTTAGCTTCAAGAAAACATGAATAAAATTTCTGTGGAGACCTCATTGGTCAACATAGCAAGGGATCTAAAGAGGCAAATCTGGTGTACATAGACAGTCCTAATTTGAAGCACCCTATTCCCTGACATATTTAGTGCCCTAACTCATTATTAAAACACATGAATAAGACTTAGCCAGTGGTGGGATTCAAGTATATTAACAACCGGTTCTTTGCCCTAATGCTTTCTTCCAACAACCTGTTTGCCAAACTGCTCAGAAAGTTAACAACCGGTTCTCCCGAAGTGGTGTGAACTGGCTGAATCCCACCACTGGACTTAGCTATAAACTGAATTGAAGGAAATTGTGCAAAGACTCTATTCTTTGATGAAAATACATAAACAAGAATGCTGATCCAAACACCAAGCCCAATACATTCCACTAGAGATGGGGCAGACACTACAGAGCATTCTCTATTATTATCATAAAGCATAAATTAACAGCTTGATCTGCATCCATGAATCAAATCCACTAATCTCATTTCCCCAAGACCAATATTGAGTAGGGCCAGGCAGGACTTGGGATCTGAAGGAAAGAATGTATTGGCGTCCATGTAGGGCTTCATGTGGCACCTGTTGGTAATTCTTAAAGCAGTATCTTTTACTGGGACTGCCTAGCTGCCCTTCACATCTGCAACACAATCTTGGGAAAATATGCCTTTGGATTAAGGAATAGTGAACAGTTGCTACATTCAACTTTGTGCACTCTGAAGATTTTTTCCTCTCTGAATCTGAACTGCTGCACAGCCTTAATACTGACCTGTACCACAACTAATTTAATTTGCAAGCTGTTCCTAATTCACTATAAAACCTAACCCACTCTGGGAATCCTATAAGCAGAACATGAGTAATAATATCCACCTCCCTGGGCTCCACAATAACCAACAGAGTGACATATTGTCAGTCCTACTTGAGGTAACATATAGCCGCATGACTAGCAGCCATCAGTAGCTTTATTCTCTTTTAATTGGCCTCATCCCCCTTCCAAGTCATCAGAGTTGAGGGCCATCACCTCATTCTGTATGGAATTGCACAGTTAATAATGTCTGGTGTGAAAAAAAAAAATCCATTGCCTGAGGCAGCCAGCTCACTTCCTCTTATAACAGAAAGATTTCTCTGTTGCAACTGCTGTTAAAATATAATAACACAGATACTCTGCTTTCACAAAAAATTCTGCAATCATTTACAGTGTAGTAATGGAGTAGCGGTATTATAGCAGACCACCAAGAATTATAACTCTGCAAAAAGGCAAAGGAGTGTACCATTTCCTTTTTATACTTCCCAGCGGTAAAAAGTCTAACAATAAAGCTTTTGTGATACTCCCCCAACCCATTTTTGTGCACACGGGAGAGCAGCAGAAATAATATGAACTCTATGTTCTCCCCACATTCCTTCTGCAGGAATAAATACTCGAGACAAACAAAGTATTTTGTAAATGATGTCTTTGTATGGGTTCATACAGCATGGTTCGATTAGTCCAAAACCTAACAATTTTCTCATATCATTGAATCTGGTTTTATTGCAAATAAGGTCACAGGAATAGTTGTTCCCATGAATAATGGACTTAGTTTACCTTAACTATTAGCAGTTCCAGGGGTTGTGTGTGTCTGCCCCAATACAACATTTATATACGTGTAGGTGCAAACACACAGGTATGAATGCACACATACATATGTATACGTTCATGCACTTATGTATATATTAATAATGAAGTAACCTTATCTTGTACAATCTGAAAACAAAACCATGTAAGAGCAGGCAGCAAAGTATGCCGATGTAACTGGAAGCTTGCATATCAAGGCTCACAGAAGAAACAAATAATGAATAAATAAGGAAGGATCCTTCCAGAGTTCTTTTAGCTTCCTAGGTGCCAACTGATCCCCTGTTCAAGATTCCTGCTATAATATTCCATTAAGTAAAAAAATAAGGTGCTGCCTCTGATCCATCTCCAAAGGGGAATGGAGCCCCTTTTGCCAGGTGCAAATTGGACGATCACTTTGTCTCATCTCCACACTTTGTAGGATATGCACAAGTTTTGGCTAGGAAGAAACAGCTTCATAGTGATAGATTCACACTTATGTGAACATCTATAGATATGATATAGACATTTCCCTTATCTGCCAGCTTATCAGAAAACATTTCCTATTATTAAGGAAATGTGGTGAGGCTCAATATACATAGCATTGTCTTGCATTAAATTATCTTTATCTATCACAGAAATGCCCAGTGTAAGGTCCAAGGATCAGAATTATCTGCAACCAAAAACAATGTCTAAGTATTATTACCAAATGGTAATTTTGCACGTATCGGGAAGAGAAATATATTAAATGCATGGCCATATATTCATATTCTTAGTATCACTTAATTATAAATGCAAACTAACAGTGTTTGTTCTAGTCCCATTCCTTTTTGAAATGCAACTCCTGGAATATCATTCAAACCCACCACAAAGACATCTTCCCAAAGATCTCCCAATCTCAGCAGCCAGTGAAGGCCCTGAAAAATTGTGACATTATGTAGGAAACACTCAGAGCCATGAGAAATGGCTCATGATGAGAATCTTGATTCAATGCCACTCTTGTATCAATCATAACTGAGGCTCTGCTTTAGATGTACCAGAAAGGCAACCAAACTATTCTTAGAAGAGCATTGAAAGGGCTCTGTAGGTCTTGCAGTCTAACCCTATGCTTGCTACGAGCATTGTCAAAATATGCCTGGGATCTCCAACATGAGGAAGGTCAGCAGATTTTTAACCTATTACTTGGACTGCGATTTCTAAAATGTTCAACAAGACCTTCTTGCCTAAAGGATACCATATCCTTTAGATGATTTTCAGTATTAGAAAATATTTAATATCTTCTCAACTGGTATTGCAAGTCTTTAAAATTTACTGAAAAGTCTCCTTGGGGTTCTCTGTATGTTCATTGATCTTGATTGCTACTTCCCTCCCAATACAATTTTAATATTTTTGTTCTCTTAAATATTAGAGTATCCATTGAATATACATGCATTAATATGCACTGGCTTTGACCTCTGCTGCTAAGAACCTCTCAGGGTTTTAAATAATTGGGAATACACAACTCTATTGAAAGAAGATTCATAACATTCCCCAGGCATTGGATATAGGAATGATATGAACTTATTGGATGTTTTTTTTTCCTCCCAACATTCCTATGTTACTCTTTGGACTGTGTTGTTTAGATTTTGTTTTATTATGTGGTTTTTACCATTAAGTCTGTCCATGTTTTCCCAATTGTAGTGCAGTTGATTCCTCTTTTCATATCTGCTTCTCTCCCCACTCTTAAAACTCTAAGTATGACAATAAGTATTTTACCAAAGACAAATTTGCAAAGAAAAATACTGTTTCAGATCAGAACTCAACATTGGATCAGACACATACCTGCTCCATGGTGTGCTAAAAACTACTCTGAAGTCTCAAGTCTGGGCATCTAAGTTGGGAGGCATGCTTAGCAAATCCTTCAAAAAAGTAGCAGCTGTTCTCCTTCTCTGTCTGCAAATTCCTTTAAAGCTGTCAAAGATGTTGTAATCAGATGAGGTTATCAAACCCAATCCTCCTGAGACCTGGAAATAAGATCCAGAGATGAGCAGTTCAGCTGCAGTAGGACTAAGGCTGGAACACTTAACGTTTCTATTGAAATTAAATGAAGGGACTTGAATTGTTTCAAGAGTGAAAAACAAAGCTTCAACAAGGCTAAGCAGGACTGATGTTTTGGGCTGCTTCTTTAACTGATGTGAGATAAAATTCTATGTGGCCCATAATGGAATCCAAAAGCAGTTAAAACATTTATTGATGGGAGCAAATTCTGCAAAGGATTGAATGTTTAGCTGTGCGGTTTTCCTGGCAACTCCCGCCCCCTCTTACAGCTGAGTAGTTTTATTACCGGAGAATCAGCAGAAGCTAAAAAAGATGCATAATCCAAAGCTTTTATTTGATCAAGTCTGTAATGTGAAAGCCCCAAAAATAGATTTGGAAAACAAAACAAACAAAAAACATTGCAGTTTGTTTTATGTCTGCAAAGAAAGTAGCAGAAGAGGAGGATTTAAGATACCCAAAGGGCCTACACATTTGTAGTTAGTAATGGTCCCTACCAACAATTGGATCTCCTGCTTTGCAGCTTGCCATTAACAATATCCATTGGTTAATGTGTAATGAGAGGCCAAGGCAGAAATGCCAGATGCATCTGGCAGGAAAGTCAAGACTGAAATCTATGTATTAAGAAAGATGGAGAACATTTGTATTTAGGCAGAAGAAAAGGTGTTGATGTGGAAGGTAGTCATTGTTTTATGAACTGGTTCAGTACTGCATGGGTGTTGCCTGTACTTGTCAGTCTATGAAAGAAGGCATTAAAAATGAAATAAACAGGAAAAGGACAGCAACTCTGAGCACATGCCTTTTTCTAACTGGTGGGGCTGGCAAGAAACAACTATGTATATAAAAAGTTAATCTGTGGGCCTTAGTCACACCCAAAACCACTGGAGAAGACTTACAGAAGAGTGAAATTAGGTTCAGGGTCAATCCTGGGTTGATGAAGTAGAGGGAAAAAAATCCAAAGGATTGTAAAAGGGTTGAAATGAAAGTAAAAAGCAAAAAAAAAAAAAAAAAATGGTTGGAGCAACTAGTAGAATGAGAGCAGGCGAGACAGGCAGAAATAAGAAAAGAAAGAACCAGGAACAAGGTTGAAAGGCAGAAATCAGGGAAATGTCTCTTGTTTAGCAGAGTGATGGTGTTTGGGAAAAAACTGTTCTTGTGTCTAGTTGTTCTGGTGTGCAGTGCTCTATAGCGTCGTTTTGAGGGTAGGAGTTGAAACAGTTTATGTCCAGGATGCGAGGGGTCTGTAAATATTTTCTCAGCCCTCTTTTTGACTCGTGCAGTATACAGGTCCTCAATGGAAGGCAGGTTGGTAGTAATTGTTTTTTCTGCAGTTCTAATTATCCTCTGAAGTCTGTGTCTGTCTTGTTGGGTTGCAGAACCAAACCAGACAGTTATGGAGGTGCAGATGACAGACTCAATAATTCCTCTGTAGAGCTGAATCAGCAGCTCCTTGGGCAGTTTGAGCTTTCTGAGCTGGCACAGAAAGAACATTCTTTGTTGTGCTTCTTTGATGCTTTTTCAATGGAGAATTCCAGACATCACCTTGAAAGGAGCTTCTTGCTTCTAGTATAGATACAGTATATCTATAAAAATGCACAGCAAAGCATACAATAACAATGCACACCCAGGTACAGTTGCCTATGGAACTATCAAGTCATTTACTTGCCTGAACCTCCATGCATGATACAGCTTGCTAAAGACTCCATCTGGATATGAGCTAAATACAGAAAGTTCCCATGTGTTTATACTGGGGTAGGATGTTTAATGCTCCTGTCTGAGTAGCAAGTGAGAAAAACACCAGTGCCAATTTTTTTTAAAAAAGCACTATAGCTTGGGCCATAAATGTTGGCTTATTTTGACCTACAAAAGCTTTCACTTATATACAAAATGGCTGAGCAAAATCTCTCTAAATTACCTCTCTTCTTTCTTTTGCTATTCTTGAAATAGACCCAACAAAGCTGCAGCTGTTTCTCCAAACTTCTTGCTTTCCAAATTTTTAAACTCAGAGGTACCAGCTAAGCATGTATTCAGTTACAAATACTATTACAGATAGTCACTGTTTTCTTATAAGTGGCATGTGGCAAAGAAGAGACAGGGGGCTTTTTTAAGTGGGTTTTTAATTAAAATTTTAAGGGATTCGCGGGGGACCAGGGTGGGTTTGGGGGGTAATCCACCAGGGTCAAGGCCGGGCCCTGCGAGGGGCTGTGGCATTAGGGACAAGGGTCGGAGGTTAGGGAGGGGGCTGGAGCTCGACTTGGGTAGGGCTGTTCTATCAGTACTGTGAATGGGAGGGGCAGATATGGTGGCAGCAGGGGGCTATATCATGTTCGGGGAGTGCGCACTCGCTATCTTCAAGCGATTGCACGCTCCGGTCCCCAATGCTTTTCTCGTTCCCCAGATTGTTCAGTTCCTCAGGGCTGGAGCCTCTGGCTGATGTTGTACAATGCCAGGTCCGTGGTAAATAAAACCCCACTCATTTACGATTTTATCCAGGAGGGGTATGTGGACCTGGTGGGTATTACGGAGACCTGGCTGGGCTCGGAAGGGGGGGTGCCCCTCATTGAAATGTGCCCGCTGGGTTTCCGGGCATTCCATCAGCCGAGGGCTCAGGGAAGGGGTGGGGGGTGGTGGTGGTGGTGGTTATTATTAATGAAAGTCTATGTCCGAGGGAGGCCACTGTTCCTCAGATAGCCGGATGTGAGTCCCTTCTTGTGAAGTGGGGCCAGGGGGTGCAGGTGGGCCTGCTGATTGCATACCTGGCTCCCTGCTATGCAACAGCGGCCCTATCTGAGCTGCCTAACATGATAGCCGGGGTGGCGGTTGATACCCCCAGGCGTATGGTTATGGGGGATTTCAACCTCCCATCGGTCGGTGAAATGGCTCGGGAGTTCATGGCTTCCATGACAGCCTTGGACCTGACCCAGTTAGTTCATGGCCCCCCACACACGGGGGGATCTGGATCTGATTTTTGTCTCTGGTCAGTGGCAGAATGGTCTAGAAATAGGGGACTTAGTCACCGAGCCCTTGTCATGGTCTGATCATTCACTCCTCCAACTGGATTTTCAAACCACTAACCCTCGCCGCAGGGAGACGGAACCAGTTAGATGATTCCGTCCCAGGCACCTGATGGACCCAGATAGGTTCCTGATGGAGCTTGGGCCATTCCCTGAGGCACTGGCTCACAGCTCGACTGAAGAACTAGTGGTGGCCTTGCAGAGGGCAGCCACTGGGGCTTTAGATTGCATTGTGCCTTTGCGGCCTCTGACCCGGCGCCATTCTCAATTGGCTCTTTAGTTCTCTGAGGAGCTGAAAGAGATGAAGCACCCAAAAAGATGCCTGGAGAGTGGTTGGAGGGCCAGCCGTTCCGAATCCGACCGAACACTGTTAAGGTCCTATATTAAGACCTACCTAGTGGCGATAAAAGCAGCAAAATGTAATTATTTTTCTGCTCTTATTGCATCATCAGATAATCACCCGGCTGCCCTGTTTAGGGTGACCCGCTCCCTCCTCGACCTGGGAGTGCGGGAAGATCCTTTGCAGGACAGGGCTGAGGATTTTGTGCAATATCTGTATGACAAAATCGCTCAGATTCGGGAGGGTCTGGACTCCGACTGGGTAGAGCCAGATGGGATGATGGAGGTGGGTCTTGAGAATGTTAGCTGGGAGGAGTTTGACCTTGTGACTCCCGAGGACATGGACAGGGTTCTGGGTAGGTTGAACGCGGCCACATGTTTATTGGACCCATGCTCTCCTGGTTGGTGCTGGCTTCCCGGGAGGTGACACGAGGCTGGCTCCAGGGGATTGTCAACGCTTCTCTGAGTGAGAGTCTCTTTCCCGCCGCCTTGAAAGAGGTGGTGGTGAGGCCCCTCCTCAAGAAGCCTTCTCGGGATCTGGATGTTTTATCAAACTATCGTCCAGTCTCCAACCTTCGCTTTGTGGCGAAGGTTGTGGAGAGTGTGGTGGTGCGACAGCTTCCCCAGTACCTGGATGAAGCGGACTATCTAGATCCGTTCCAGTCGGGCTTCAGGCCTGGGTATAGCATGGAAACGGCATTGGTCGCATTGGTTGATGATCTCTGGAGGGCTCGGGACTGGGGTTGTTCCTCTGTCCTGGTCCTGTTAGATCTCTCAGCGGCTTTTGATACCATCGACCATGGTATCATGCTGCATTGGTTGGAGGGTTAGGGGTGGGGGGCACCGTGTTACAGTGGTTCTTCTCCTCCTTCCTTTCTGACTGTATGCAGTCTGTGTTGACAGGGAGGCAGAGGTCGACCCCGAGGCACCTAGTTTGTGGGGTGCCACAGGGGTCAGTCCTCTTGCCTCTCCTGTTCAACATTTATGTGAAGCCGCTGGGTAAGATCATCCGTGGCTTCGGGGTGGATTTCCATCAGTATGCTGATGATACTCAGCTGTACATTTCCACCCTGGGCCACCCCAATGATGCCCTTGAAGTGATGACCCGGTGCCTGGAGGCCATACGGATCTGGATGGGGAGAAACAAGCTCAGGCTCAACCCCTCCAAGACCGAGTGGCTGTGGTTTCCGGCATCCCATCATAGTCAGTTGGTTCCATCACTGACTATAGGGGGTGAGACTTTGGCCCCCTCAGAGAGGGTTCGCAATTTGGGTGTCCTCCTGGACTCTCAGCTGTCTTTAGAAGACCATCTGATGGCTGTGGCCAGGGGGGCTTTCTATTACGTTCGCCTGATCCACCAGTTGCGCCCCTTTCTGGACCGGGACACCTTGCGCACAGTCACTCACGCCCTCATCACTTCCCGTCTGGACTACTGTAACACTCTCTACATGGGGTTCCCCTAAAGAGCATCCGGAGGCTCCAGCTGGTCCAGAATGTGGCCACGCGGGTGATTATGGGGGCGACTCGGTGCTCCCATGTAACACCACTCCTGCACGAGCTGCACTGGCTCCCAGTGGTCTTCCGGGTGCGATTCAAGGTGTTGGTCGCTACCATTAAAGCGCTCCATGGCATAGGACCTGGATATTTACAAGACCGCCTTCTGCCCCAATAGCCTCCCACCGACCAGTATGCTCCTACAGAGAGGGTCTCCTCAGGGTGCCATTGGTTAGACAGTGTCGACTGGTGACCCCCAGGGGGAGAGCCTTCTCTGTGGGAGCACCTGCCCTCTGGAATGAGCTGCCCCCGGAGATTCATCGGATTTCCGACCTCTGTACCTTCCGCCGTGCCCTTAAAACGCTATTATTCCATCAAGCAGGGCTGGCCTAAAATATTATTTTAATGGAGTATTGTGTTTTAGATGATTGGCCAAACTATGTAATAATTTTAAATTGTTTTTACCTTTTATATTGTTGCTTTTTATCTTGGCTGTACACCGTCCTGAGTCCCTTTGGGAGAAGGGTATACCCTTTGGGTATAAAAATTTGATAAATAATTTGATAAATAAATAAATCTCTAATCTAATCTTCATAGTTGTACAATACTTGAGCTCTCAAAGGATCCCAAACCTCATGCACTAGGAGAACATTGAAGTCAATGACCCAATTGCATTGTTATTCAGAAAATGTAAACCAGGGGAAAAAAATAATAAGGATCCAGAATGGTAGGGATTTCCCAAGGCGTTTAGGGTAGAACTTGCCTTTAAGAGACTCCCAGACTCCCTGCTGTCACTTTATTTCTTCTTCCTCATTATTACTACTGCTTCTTTTGGGATGCCCAAAACAAGCTTTATGTTAGAATAAGGCAGAAGCTGTTCCTTCTTACATTGCCTTGCAAACCAACAGCAAGAGCAAGCTGGAGAAGCAGCAATCCAAGATCTGCTCCAGAGCCCTGGAGCTTTTTTCAGAGCTTCCCTTCACATTAGGCAGCATGGCAGGGTGGCCAAAACCATCTAAATCTGCCATTAAGCACAGCAAGTGGTGACTCTTTAATGCATTTTTATTGTATTTTTTATTCTTAGAAAGAACTTTTTTTTTTTTAAGTAAGTTCAATAACTTTATCAGTTTTGGATATTGTATATCTTGATTTGGGATAAGAGGCACCATTATAAAAGATCATGGGCCAGTCCCAAATATGAGCTTCAGTAGGTATCTGATAAAGCACTCTATTTACCGAAATGAACTTATTCTGCCTTTTGAATAATATTTCTGTAATGGATGATTTAAAGCAGGTCCACCACTGGATAATTGGAACAATCAGAATACAGGTTGGGCTCTCAACACAAAATGCACCACTTTTTCTCATTTCTCTTTCTTTTCATAATGGATGATAAGCAAGAGATGACAATTAAAGAGATTTATTAGGAATCCCTGCATCTGTCTTAAATTGCCTAGCAAACATTTGGACACTGTGACTTGTAAATAAAACTGCATTCTTTAAATAAATAACTAGATTTCATTTAGCAAATAACCAACAGCTTTTGGTAGTCTAAGCTACGGTTGGCAGGTAATTGGTGCAACCCAGCTTCTTTACTATGTTCCTGGGAGAGTCACACCTACTGACTTTATCAGAAACCCTGTGGCTATTGGCCCATGTATTTTGCAAAAAGTAAATAGGACATGGCAGGCAGCCTGTGAGCTGTGAGTAGACTTAGTTCACTATAATGTGGGGATACATGGCTTGATGTTAGGTTGGCTTGATGTTCAGAACATCAAACTGTAGACATCCCAAGCAGAAACCACCAAGTAACAAATATTTCAGAAATTTGAGGAGTCTTCCTAAAGAGTCCTACTTCACAATTTGTTGATATGAAGCCTTTAATGAACAATTTGGAATTTGTTTGGGTGAATGTTATTAATAGAAAGAGCCAGACTTTCAGAGGCAGTGGCAACAGAAGAAAATGTTATGGGAACTGTCAGAACACAGATGTCACAGGGATGGGATACTCATGTACAGAATAGTGGCTGTAGTGGGTGAGGTCCCTTATAGAATGCCCATTCCACAAATGAGTAAATCAATAAGCTAAAATAATTTGCACCAGAATTCAAAGCTATAGTGGGTCCTAACACAAAAATATATTTTTTTGAATTTATATATTCTTTTCTTTTAGGAACAGACCACATTTCTTTCCACCCACCTCCAAACATGTTTTCTCTACCCCAAATCATAGCGTATTCCCACTGATATTCCTAATTTCAATTGCCTTCCACCCTAGTCCTAGATTCCCTACACATTCAACTGTATGCCAAATTTCTTTCTTTCCAAATTCCAGAGTAGAGTTTTCTGAATTTATCCTTTGATTCCACCGAATCACTCTCAGATCTTACCAGTCCCAGATGGCTCTGAAATTTTACTGTTTCTCAGCTGGCAGTTCAATACCTACCTTGTCAATCAGGCACCATCAAGAAGTCTGTCGTCTTTCCCTCTCTTTGTTTCTTCTGAAAATGAGATTCCCAAACCACTTTGAAAGAAATACATAAATAAAACAATCACTTTGGCTAGAAGCAGCCTACTAATATAATATTCAAACAGCCTATGCAATTATGCCAGCAATCATTTGATTTTAACTTCATCTAGACTTCCTGCAATCCAGCTCTGTAACAGTAACTCTTTATAACTTTCCCAACTAAAGTATATCAGATGTTAAACAAAGGGAAGCAAAGCTTTCCACAGCAGCAGACTGTAGGATCCTGAGGATTCAGATGAAAATTGGGATGAATCCAAAGTTCTTCAGAAAGGTCCTGACAGAGAAAATAATTCATGATGGAATGCAGAAACTGAAGTGCAAAAATAGAACTTAGTGCTGCTAAGCAACAAAAGTGCAACAAAATGCCTTAAAATAAAAATGATGAGGGAGAAAACTTAGGAAACCAGGAAAATAAGCATATTGGAATTTATCCCAGTCCCAAAGATCAAAGCAAAAAAAAAGGCAAGATTATCCCCAAAATCAAAGGTGGATGTTAAAAATAAGCAAATCTTTCTAAAGAAAGACCACATTCCAGAAAGCATAAGACAAAACTGTCAGAATATAAAATAACAAGAGTTTGAAGTGACCTTGGAGGTCTTCTAGTCCAACCTTCTGCCCAAGCAGACATTGGCCCAAATGGCTGTCCAATCTCTTCTTAAAAACTCCATTGTTGGAGCACCTGCAACTTCTGAAGGCAACCCGTTCCACTGGTTAATTGTTCTCACTGTCAGGAAATTTCTCCTTCTAGCTTGTATTTCTCTTTGATAATTTTGCCTCTATTACTTTTTGTTTTTCTCTCTGGTGCTTTGGAGAATAGGTTGCCTGCCTCTTCTTTCTGACAGCCTTTCAAATATTGGAAGAATGCTATTATGTCACCCCTAATCCTTCTCTTCAGTAGGCCAGGCATACCCAGTTCCTGCAACTGTTCATCATATGTTGATGAACAGTTTAGCTTCCAGTCCCCTAATCATTTTTGTTACTCTTCTCTGCACTCTTTCTAGAGTTTAGAGTCCCTCTCCAAAAAAGACAAAAGATAAATTAAGGGCAAAAATGAACCTCCTGTTGAGATTTTCAATTTTTTTTCCCCATCTCCTAAAAATTCTAATAACTTCTTCCATTTAATACTACTGGGCCTGATTTAAAATATTGTTCTGGATTGGTGACTTTTGAGGTAGAGAAAATGGGGAGGTAGAAATTCTCAAAAAACATTTTCTGTTTGTAGGGCTTGACATATTTTCAAGTCTATGGGCCCTTCACCTCTTGCCTAAACCCTGGCACCAACATGATCTGTCAACTGACTGACTGTCTATCATCTAATGTGTGACCATGACTAGGACAAGCTAAGCTGTACAATTATCCGTAAATTAGTCATTCCCCACTTTTTCTACGACTATTCAAGAACACTCTGTTAGGCTTTGTTGACCTGAAAGGAAATCACTTACCTTTCAAGACAACATTTATTTCATTATTTATTGATTTGGCCATGCAACTCTGGTAGCATCCTTTTAACATAGCATTAAAAACAGAAAGAAAGCAAAAATAAAAAAATAAAAAAGCAATAGAAGAACATATCTGATGCCAATTAAAAGGAAGGGGGGATGCGCATCCCCCTTACCCTGGTAAGGGGACCCTCAAAAACAACTAATCACTGCTTTTAGTTTTTCAATCAGCTTTATGAATTCACATCAATGGTTATTCTTTCCAAATACATTAAAACCCTTCAGGAATTAAGCACTGTTGGATACACAAAGACATTTTCCCCACCCCATCAATCAAGCAGCATCTCTCAGTCCAAGAGATGAGGAGCTGAACCTAGGAAAAATTTTTGCCTGGGTGATCATTAGGTCCAGCTTCTCTGTTTTGAAGAAGAGTAAATGAGGCATGTGTTGAAGTCAGGAGGTTCCTTGCCCTTTTCCCCCTGATTGACATATCCTAACAGACAAGTTGCTCTAATGGACAACTTAGCTTCTGTTCATAGTCACCAACCTCTGCCCTCCCATTAGTATTGGATGACAGGAGCAGAAATTACCTAGATGTAGGAAATGATAAAAGGAGGAAGTAAAGGATGGACCCTTTTATTCCATCAGAGTAACCACTCATAGGATGCAGTGCTCAAAATCTCAGCTAAGATGATTCTTAAACTCCCATTCCTTGACAGAAATTTGATGGCAAATAAGATGGCAAAACCTTTACAGAGTGGAGCTATTGCTGTTAAAGAAAACTAACCATTTTCTTACAGTTTTTCTTTTCCCATAAATGTCACCAAATACATTTCCCAACCTGATGCCTCCAAAACATGTGGCGGTATTTTAAAAAAGTTGATGGTTCCCTGATGAATTCATTTGCCTTTAAAGCAATTTAAATTTGAAGGCATCATATTGTGTCAGAGAGTTCTATACTCTCTGTGACATTATGGCAATCATGCATTGTGTACTGAAATTTAATGGAGACTAGGAAAAGCATTGTTTATTATTTAATACCATGGTTCTTTCTTCTTCTTTTTTTGGACTGTTTTCTTTTTTTACAACAAGTAAAAAATTTGTGTTACTTTTATGCAGTATATTATTTTCATTACCCTATTTTCACTGCGATATTTAAGTGCATATTTCTTTCTAACTGGATTAAACTGTGAATTTAATTTATGAATTTTTCAAGTTGCCTTGAAAAGGAATGAAAGAAATATAGCAAGCAAGCAAATGAATAAATAAATAAAGAGAGCATTATTTGGAAGAAAGACTCCAGCATTTCTTAAACTAACAAATAACCATATTGTTATCAGAATCACATATGAAGTCCAAATGTCTCTCCAAAGCCTGAATGTGTTTTGTTATAATTTTCAATAAAGATGATTTAGAATTCATTTTAAAACTATTTCCATAAAATCTTTAGAGCTGCCTGTATTTGGTTGATCCATACTTATCTGTTCTTTACTAAAGTTATATAGGATGTTAAATTAATCACAGAGTGCCATTGTACATTGAACTTATGATAAGATAGTCATGCTATCAAAAGGCAATATTAATTTGATTGATGTGAGAATATTACAACATTGTAGCAATAAATACTGTATTTCCCATAGTTTCCTCTTTGCTACACTCAATTTTTATTTGTGTGGGAATGTTTTATACTTTTTCCTTTTCTTAAAAAAAACCCAACATAATCCAGTCTTGACATATTTTCATATTTTCACACCAATGACCTTCTAGAATGTTTCTTGGTGCAGCCAGAATTAAAATTACTTCTGTGCTTTAACTCCTGTCATTCCATGCCTGAGTTAAGAATGACTTGCAAGTAAGCTCAGCCCATATTTGTCATACATAAGTGACTAAAATATAAATTGAATATGTTCTCTATTCCAAGAAAATGAACCACAATAAAATTATACATTGTAATATTGGTTTGGTAAGACTAGTAACACTGTGGTGCGCTTATATGGATATAACAGCGAACAATAGTATCATGAAATTGGAAACTATGAATAAAACCAGGGAGGTGAGCCAAGAAGGAAAGAATAGAGCTTTAGAGAATGCATGTAACAAAAAGCCTCATTTTGAATCTTTAGATGGCTATTTTTTTTTTATGGAAGCCAGGACCTGCACTTTAAAAAAAATAGTCTTCAGAGGTATTGAAGGATATGTAGACTTGGTGCAAGGTTAGTGAGGAGCTAAGCAACATTGATGTGTTAGGCATACATATGGCATAAAGCATCTACTTTAGCTTTTATTTTTTGTCAGGAAGAGAAAGAGAAGGAGGAGAAGGAGGTAGGCGCCCAACTTTTTGGCTTGCCTGGGCCACATTGAATCAAGAGGGAATGACTTGGGTCATGTATAAAATATATAAATATATAATTATACATTTATAATAATATATAATACAGTGAATAGAATAGAATAGAATAGAATAGAATAGAATAGAATAGAATAGAATAGAATAGAATAGAATTCTTTATTGGCCAAGTGTGATTGGACACACAAGGAATTTGTCTTGGTGCATACGCTCTCAGTGTACATAAAGGAAAAGATACATTCGTCAAGAATCATAAGGTACAACCCTTAATGATAGTCATAGGGTACAAATAAGCAATCAAGTCATACTAGGAAACAATCAATATCAATATAAATTGTAAGGATACAAGCAACAATACAAGTAAGGATACAAGCAACAAAGTTACAATCATGCAGTCATAAGTGGAACATTTACACAATGTATATAATGCCCAGAGTTACCCTGAGCAGGGGTGAAATGCTCCCGGTTCGGACTGTATTGCCCAATCCGGTAGCGATGGCGGCGGGTGGTTCGGAGAACTGGTAGCAAAAATCTCTGCCCCCCCCCATGCCCAGCTGAGCCGCGTGATCATCAGAGGCTTTTTTTTTTAATTTTTAAAAGCATTTTTTCTACAACCTCTTTGGCTGAAAAAATGCTTTTAAAAGTAAAAAAAAAAGCCTCTGATGATCGTGCGACTCAGCTGGGATCGTCAGAGGCTTTTAAAAGCATTTTTTTCTGCAACCTCTTAAGGTTGTAGAAAAATGCTTTTAAAAGTAAAAAAAAAAGTTGGCCACGCCCACCCAGTCACATTACACCCCCCCCAAGCCACACCCACAGAACCGGTAGTAACAAATTTTACATTTCACTACTGACCCTGAGGTAAGATGGATGGCCAATACATTTTGTAAACAAACAAATAAAGATCAAACTTTCTTTGTCCAGGGCTGCATGTGGCCTACAGGCCATGAGTTGGACATGCCTGATCTAGATTCTAAAAATTGGCAATTTGCCACTAAATTTCAGCAGAAAATGAAGCTGAAGGCTGCTTAAACCTCATGATTGGGTGGACTGTTTACCTCTATTTTGGAGAAACATTAAGGTACTCCTGGATCCAGTTTTAGTTGGGATCACTTATAAACATATTAATTGCTACATGCCAGGTTTTGTCATAGACCCCAGGGTGGCTGAAACTGAACACCAAAGAAGTGCATATGAACAAAGAAGAGAAGATCCAGAAGTAATAGATGCCAAAGGAGGTGGCTGGTGGACTGATAGGGAAGATGCCACCACTATACTGTTTTTGCTTTTGCTTTTGCTTTTATAGTTTGGTACCTAATCTTATTAATATTTTAATATTTATTCATTCAACTGTAAGATATTCAGAGTTTATTTGTAAAGCAAGATAGGCAGAAAAAGAAAAAGAAAGAAAGGAAAAGAAAAGAAAGAAAAAGAAAGGAAGGAAGGAAGGAAGGAAGGAATTGGTAGCATCTCAGTTGAGGTGAGGCTATGACAATTCATAGGATTGTTTGCATGAACCTTAGCTAGCATGACCAAATGCTGATATATGTCCAACAGCAGCTGGAAAACATTAGCAGTTTTTCATCCCTGCCACATAATCAAGTCTGTCTAATCTTTGACAGGAATTAAAATGTTGGAAGCACAAGAGGCCTTAGAATTGACTCCTGGAGACTCTGATTAAGATTCTTCTACCCACCTTATACTAAAGAAGCAAGCTGTGAGCATTGAAATTCTTTGTTCACAACTCATCCAGTCTCTGCCATCTGCAAGGTCAAAATAATAAACTGGTTTATCTTACAGGATTGTTAAAAAGATGAAATATTTGGAGACATTAAAGTGGTATATAAAGGCATAGTCAATGCTTTTATGAAAAAGAAAAAATAATTAGTGTGGAAGCAGAAGTGCTCTTTCAGAACTGAATGGCTATTTTAGCCAACAAAAGCTTGTTCATTCTGTTTACAAATGTGGGAAATTCAAATTCAACCAACACTTAAACTGATGTGATTCCTATTATGCATCAGGGTTTATAGCCTTACTGCTTCAAATTTAATATCCTTTCCCATTATGAGTTAATTGCTATTAAAATAGGATGACTGTTATAATAAGTCTAATATACTTGCATGAAATTCTTATGGAGGTTGCTATTTCACAGCAAGGATGATTATGGAGAATGGCTGAAACAGCACTTTCTAAGCAACAAGTATCAACCATAAGGCTAGGAATGCTGCAGATTGTAGAGTCTAAAATGGCAATGCTTTTTCTAATTAAAAGGAAGAAAAGATTTACAGCTTCAGGAAAACTTTCAGGCATTTGTCTGAATGCTTAGACCACAATTCAGATGTAAGGGATTCCAGCAATTAGGAATGATCTTAACGTATCATAATCAGGATACTTGATAAAGACCTACAGAATCTTCTGGAACCATCCAGTTATCTTGCTGATATAGCAATAAAGCAGACAGACTTTGTATCATCTCAGTGATGGTTGGAGGATTCTAGAAAACATTAATACTCTAAGTCACTAGAGTATTAATGACTTTGTTAAACAATTGAGCTTACTCCAATGAAAAATAACTCAAAAGGAAGAAGTGGGAAAATTTTATAAGCCACCCAAAGTCACTGAGAGTGAGTGGGCGGCTATATAAATTCTCTAAATAAATAAATAAAATAAAATAAATAGAACTTTCTTCTTCCTTTTGTACAAGGAACATAAGAATCCACAGAACATAAGAAGATATTTTATATTGTAGGGTACCGAGCTGAAGCTACAAATTTTCTTTTCTATTGGATGTTTTATATTGAATCATGCCATTGTTCTGGTACAGCATCGTAAACATGAATTATCAGCACCAACACTTTATTGTCAGTTAGAGACAGGAAACATAGCAGATCAGTAGCATGAATCTTTAACACACTTTACTGAGAACGATTTGTAAGAAAGGAGAAATCCCAATCTCCCATCAAATTTAGGGGAAAAAAAGAAATTATTTACATAGAAGTAAACCATACTAACTGAATGCTATTTAATCCCAGGATGCGTGATGCTGCTTTATACTGAGCAAGAGTGCTAATCTATCTAATCCAGTAACGTAAATCCTGTCTAACTAGGATTATCCAAAGGCTGAGATCTCCTTAGCAAAGCAGTACATAATGTTAGTCATGGCCTTTATGTAGCCCTTATTTTATGTAAGCTACATTTCATAATTAAATACCATTTACAAGAATTACATTT
The DNA here is from genome assembly GCF_029215685.1 of Pituophis catenifer annectens. Taxonomy (NCBI): domain Eukaryota; kingdom Metazoa; phylum Chordata; class Lepidosauria; order Squamata; family Colubridae; genus Pituophis; species Pituophis catenifer. Next base: position 316,441,292 of record NW_027256881.1, on the reverse strand, counting down.
CTAAGCTGTACAATTATCAAGTGTACTTTTAATTACATTTAAATTGCGCTAATGCCAATTTAATTGTCTCTTCCCTTTCCCACTTCTTTTTCTTGCTATTTATTGTGTGCTCTTCTTTTTTTGGTGTCATTTCCTTCCTTCCTTCCTTCTAAATTAACCCAGTAGTGTTTTTAAAGGATCTATTGGTTTTATTGCTACCATCAAACCTTTCTGATTTGGAAATGTCTTTTCTTTTGGTTTTCCTCTATTTTTATCCTAGGTATATGAGGTAACATGATTAACTGGAACATGGGGTAGATATCAAGCAGCACATTTAACATTTAAACAATGAACTGAGTTATGTTTTATTAAATAACATTAAATGGGTTGCAAATACATTAATACTCTTAACATTACAATACATCTATAAATTACCTGCCCATCCTTTCTTTGTTCTGGCCTCAACTACATTTAGAATTAGTCCTAAAGCAGTAAACCTGGAACATGATTAACACTAGACAATTAAAAATAAATAAATACATAATACCATTCATATCAGGGGTGGGTTCTACTTACATTTACTACTGGTTTGGAGCGGGGCTGCTGTGCTCGCGTGCTCTCTCTCTCTTCTGCGCATGCGCAGAAGCATTTTGATGATGGTGGGGTCGGTGGGCTACCGGTTCTATAGAACTGGTGTGAACTGGGGGCAACCCACCACTGATTCATATGTGTGGTGCTTTATGGGATGCAACATCAGAAGTTCTAAATATACAGCTCATAATTAGATATAGAGAGAACAGCAGAAAGAAAGGAAATGGATTTGGGGAAAACACCTTATCCTTTTTTCCTGACATACTGTTAGTCAGGCTTAGGCGACGTGGCTCATATTCAAAACTTCCTATCCTATTCCTATTTTGATGCTCAGAGCATAATCAGATTACCTAGCTGAAATCTGAAGGCAAAATTGCCAGTTTCTGACAGCACAAATTTTCCTCAGTTTTGACTCATTTCTCCAGAAATGCAAGCTTCTAGAAATCCCAATTAGATCAAACTGATTGGTAAAGGGATCTCTTTTACCTCAAGAAAGATGGCCAGTTGGCTAAATCCCCGAGCAAACAAAAATTTCCTCTTGAGATTGAATAGTGAGGCAGGAATTTGCTTTTATTATTCAGAATTTTCACTAGAAAGCAGCAGTTGGCTGTGGGGAAGTTAAGCCATTCTGCCCCTTATTAAGGGAGAGAAACTTCCCATAATTCAGGAAGGAAACCAATACAATGAAATTGCTAGATACAATGAGTAACCAGACAATGCATGATACACTTTGTGTGTGCTTATGTCTTTACCTGATTTATTTCAAAGTCAACTCCCTCCCCCAAGACTTAATCTTCATTTTACTTATTCAAGAGTGCTGGGTTCACTCTTGAAACATAGTTCTTTTGCCTAAGTCTTGGTTTCCCTTTTATCCACCATGGTTCCTCTGCTCCATTATTAGTTTGTTTTTCGGACACTTGGTAATTCTAATCACCTATTTTGATATTTGATGCATTATGATCTGCATGTCAAGAGGGGGTTAAAAAAAACCTAAATTATTTTTTTATGGAGTTACCATCCGGTTGTGCAATACTTGCATATTTTAAAATGAATGGCTGACACCCTGGTGGAATATGAGCCAGGAACCTGAGCAAGAAAATAGCTTGGGACCCATCTAGGAATTTAAAAAACTAAACATGCCATTGGTATTTATTACCACAGCACTGTAAATCAAAGGGTCTCGCATGTCAGCCGTCTTGTCTAAAATTATTGGTTCATTCATCTTAGCCTTATTAAGGCAGCCACATCTATCAAGGTCACATAAAAGGAAATACATATGGACGTCAGTTGCACGGTGGTTAAATTCAAGTATAATGTTTCTGGCAAGCCTTCCATTCATATTAATAAAGCTTTAACTTATAATCACTACAAAACAGGGGATGGAGGAGCAATAGTAATTTCCGGAGGCAGAAGCTGGAGAAACAAAGAGATGAGAAAAGAAGATGAGAAAATGCATTAGTATACTGGGCTGCATCTATCTATTAGTTCAAGAAAAATCTTTAGACTTACTGCTGTACAAGACCAAAAGGGGGCTCACATTTGTGCAGTTTGAGGCATTTTTCTATGTGGCATGTGGTAATTAAAATGGGGATCAGGCCTGTGGAGAAGAGAGAACATTTTGTTAGGTGAGATATTTTCTGGAGTTACAAGGTGGAACTACTTATGTTCTACCTTCTAGAATAGGTAAAGGGTGAAAAGACAGGGGTAGCAGCAGAGGATTCCAGAGTAACTTCTGAAATAATCCATGTTCTGCTTGAAGTTATGCCCACAATAGAGGAAATAGGATGGGCATACTAGAAACAACCTCATCTCAAGTCTTCACCAGAATTTCTGAGAGCCTGAAAATAGATGAACAAGTGCTAAACCTAATTTCTATCTTCTCCATCTCTCAACCAAACTTTCAACCAAAAGTACAAAGGAAATCTGTATTTGTTTTTGAATGTGAACATAGCTTACAGAGCACAAAAAACAGAGGATCCTGCCTTTTTAATTGGATTATATTACATTTATATATTTTATTATATTAAACTAATATGGAGAACTAATTAACAAAAAGCATAAATGCACACAAGAATATTAGTGGAATAATATAGCTTCAAAATTAATAAGCCTAATAATAATAAGGGAAAAAAGGAAAAAGGGAAGCCTAGAAAATTAATTTATAAATAGAATAATTCCAGAAATGTTGACCATATGAAAGTCTTTTTCCTTGTCCTAGTATATGATACTATATTTCTGTCAACCATTCTTCACGCCCAACTACAATTTTACATGAACTTTATTTTCATTTCCACACTGATTGTTTTATTGACAGTTTATGAGACCTTATTTGGTTATGGATTGCTTTAATTGAAGAAATTCTTAGTAGCTTGTTTTTACTGTTTTTCTTACCCCACTCAGGAGAAAGAGAACTCTTCTCAACCTTAGAAAATCATCTTTATTAGTTTTCTATATTTCCATATTCCAGAAATAACACGAAGGCAGCTCCTCTTTGAGATTGTGAATCTGTGGAAATTAAAGAGAATAGCTTCTCCTTTTACAAGGGCTGTGAAGGGAACTTAATTTGGCTAACATTGGGAAAGAGTCAGGAAATTTCATAAACACCCCTCATTCCTATCACTGGTTTATAATTCATTCCTTTTTGTGAGAAAATTCCTTCTTCAGCTTCAGATTCTTATAGAGGGAATAAGATTCTAAAAGCAATACTTTCATGCTAAGAATAAACCTTACAACTGTTTCAAGGACTTCATAACAGTTTTTCAAGATCAGAAGCTGCTTTGAGTAGAGGAAAGCTGCCTTTTATAGAAAACAATAATGCACTGTGTCAAAATATACGACAAAACTGCAAAATTGCCTGAGCAAGGAAATTGTTGCTGGTAGGGATTTATTTTTTAAAAAAACGGAAGGAGAATTAATAGCAGCTGATTTTTCTAAGATTTGCTTTAGAATGAGATGGATATTTAAAAGCAGATAGGCTTTTCAAACTTGTCATTCTTGCTAGGAATTTACTCTTTCCAACTGAATAAAATAGAATAGTAAGGGGGCTTGAAACACCAGCTGTCAACAGAATAATTTACCCATAACTAAACAGAAGTGGACCAAATTAGGTATGGAGGGAGAAACTGGCAAAGGATAGACTGAGTTTGAAAATGAGCCCCATGTGACCAGGGGCTATGGAAAAAAAAATGGAAAAACAAGTTTTCCCAATGCATCTTTCTGCTGGATTCTGAATATAGCCAATATATCCTCCATTCTAAACCCCTTTCAATCCCAGACATGTAATTCTCCATCGGTGGCGATATATACAATTAGATAAAACATTTTATGTGGAAATGGGGCAAATAGATTTATGGGGAACTCATGAAAAATGCTAAGGACTGCAGAATTTGCCTATCTTGAGTCTTATGTATATTCAATAGACAAGGACTGTACAGGCTCTGCTTTTCTTGCTGGCATCTATGGTGAATTTATAACTCAGGTTTTATGTAGTACAAAGGAATTATTCATAAGGAAAGTTACACTTCAAGGATGGATGACATCTTGCTTCAGGGGTCTCAGTGCATGATCTTTGGGATCTTTCTAGAGTTTGAAACATCTCAGAAAACAGTAAGTTGCTCAAGGCAGCATAACAATAAAAAGAAAATTGCTTTTGGCAGACATTACACACTGCTCCCCTGAGATTAGCAACACTATTTTCATGCTGAAATATTCTTTGTAAGAAAATAAAAAAGGAAGAAAAATAAAAAATTGAATAATTTTGTTTACTGCATATTTGAAAGAAAACTCTTGGAGCTCATTGCTTTTTAATTGAATTTTTATGGAAGTTTAATAAAAAAAATCCACTGGAAATTATTACAATGGCTCTGCTATGTATATTTTTTATATTATTTCATCAGAGAGAAATAAGAAGGAGCCATTAGACTAAGACAGAATGCAAGAGTTTAAAATAATTTTCTGTAAGTTTATAATTCTTAAGTATAACCAGAGGGAAAAAAAAGAGGAAATGGTCTCACTCAGTTAGGCTGCTTTGTGTAGGGTTAGGACAAAGATGCAACCAAGGACCAAGCGGGAGTCTCTTTGGTGTAGGTGGGAGTAGGGAGTCGCAAAAAAGTGAAGATGTCAGCCATGATTATGTGATTGAAGGTAGTCCCTCTTTAAACATTAAAAAAAGTTGTGACTTCAATGGTGTCACAGTTGTCATCTTGACTTTTCTGAACCATCAGGTGCCCCTCAGATGTCCCTAAGATTAAGAAAACTTGTTGTTGAGGACTATATTCCTTCAATGTAGTTCATCAGAGTCAACATGCCAGTAGTGGGCACAGCTAGTATTTAAAATATGTAAATTAGGCCTGTATAGATTATTGTTTCCAAATCTTGGTGTGTTTAAGATGTGTTGACTTCAACTCATGCTGACCGGGGAGTTCTGGGAATTGAAGTCCACACATCTTAAACACACTGAAATTGAGAAACATTGGTACAGATTTTGGAGGAAGAGTTAAAGAAAGCTCCTCCATGAAGCTGCTTTGTAGAATAACATGTATCCCTCACTTCTAATACTGAAGCAAAATGCCTCCGTTGCTCTTCCTTGCCAGAACGATCCACTTCTTCAGCATTCACAATTTTACAGAAGCATTGTCCAGCCACTGCAGCTGTCCTACAAGACTATGCACTAATGAAAAACATTCTTCAAATCTAAGTGGCCATGTACTGTATAGGCTTAAAATGCATCAATCTAAATCTGGGCCAATACACCATACTTCTTATGATGGAATATTTAACAAATGCTGGGAACATGGAGAAGGGAGTAATTCTTAATTGCATTAGGTATAAATTGATCTGGAGAATTGCTTTGGCAGGCTTTCAAGATTTTGCTAAATTGCCATATTAGCAATCAATTTTTTCCCCAAATCCACGTTTTTTGTTTTTTTCATCAGCCTTGAAGCACTTGATGCTTTCAAAACTTTGGTAAGTTTGCCAATTTTCAGTGAATTCTATTTTTAAAGTTGTAAGTAAATCTGCAATTACAAGTAATTTTCTCCAGCATCTAAGTTTGCTAATACACTTCTCTAATATATATATTATACAATATATCCAGTAATCCTTAATATCCATTTTTATCTGCAGCCTTTGAGTCAGGAAGTTCTTTCAAGATCGATGCTAATAAAGTCAATAAATTAAGGGCTGTTCTTGCCACATCAGATTATACTTCACCCGATCACCCCTTATTGCCTGACAAAAAAATCTGTATCAGATTTAGGGATGCTGCTTCAACAGCTGGACACTCATACATAATCTGGCTAGAAATGAAGCCAGTTTGACAAATTCCTTTCTGGATTTTAGCTTCTTCCTCTGCTTTGACTAAAGTGGTGGTCTCATGTACTGTCCACACCATGGTTAATGTGACTCAGATTGATGGATCAATTTACTTAATTTTCCTCCCACTCATGCAAATAAAATAAAAAAAGCAACTGCCTTCCTACTGGTGGACATATGTTTTCTGTCTCCATTGTTGAAAAGAAAGAAAGAGAAAGAAAGAAAGAAAGAAAGAAAGAAAGAAAGAAAGAGAGAGAGAGAGAGAGAGGGGGGGAGAGGGAAGGAAGGAAGGAAGGAAGGACGGAAGGAAGGAGCAGCCTTTCAGGGAAGGCAGTCCAGTATAAATAACCTTTATTGTCATTTTTTACATGTGTACAGTGGCACACATTAAAATGAAATTCTGTTTCTTGCTCTCAAAAGTGTATACCTATATAATAAACACATATATCACTGGTGCAGAGCAAGAAAACATTGTTAGAGCATGCATTTCCAGCAACATAGGGGAAGGATGACAACAACATCATCCAATATACCCTCCTGGAATAGTTAGATGGCCTGTCTTTGTGCTGAGGGAAACAAAAAATGCAGATCAGCCTTCAGTTTGGATATACTTCCACATGTATTTCACAAGTGGCATCAAACCCAGTTTTATCCCAAATATATTTTTGCTATTCTATTGAAACAAGAATCTCTCGATCAGAGATACCCAGTGCTTAATTTCAATGTATGGTTCTGCAATAGTTATTTTCCTTTCTCTTCTCTCTTCTTCTTTCTCTCTGTTCTCCAGTTTTCTCAGAAGTTCAAATGAAAGGCCTGCTTATCCCTAGAAGAGGGATTTTTAACCCCAAACAAATGCTGCACTTTCCTTCTTTAGAATTGAGTATCTGCAGACTCAGTGAATTTAACAGAGGAGATGGAGCTGGAATTATGGTTTCCTTTTCTGTAAGTTTGTTTTTTGTTTGGGTTGGAATGGAAAAGAATAAGTGAACTAGGTATGTTATGATTAACAGTGGCTGAAGGCTGATTTTGCTGATTTGGGTTTAAAATTAAGTGAAAAAATAAGGTACATACTGGGGACCAAAAGAGCCCTAATGCCAGAGGTTGCCAATTACTGATCTAACCTCATATGATGTGGTTTGATAGATAGCAGGCCATTACTTAATACTTCCTGTATGGGGAGACGGTCTTCATTTGGAAGAGGTTAATTGTCTTTGGCATGTATTTCCTTTTATACAAGAAGCGGTCTCTCAAGGAACAGAGATGCTCTTGTAGGGGGGGATTCCCTGGTATTTCCTTCCTAGACCCCGTGTCCACAAGAGACAGCTAGATCAAGTCCAACAGCTGCAGTCTTAGATTTATAAATGCCAGCAGACGAATCTTGTCAGTTTGGGAGTATCATTTGTCTAAGCGCCACAAGTAGAATAATTGTTTCATATCCCATAGAACGAGGCAGTAAATCATTTGACAAGAAGTTGGATTCGAAAGATAAATATGTTTGACCCATTGGGCCTGATCCATCCATTCTGCTTATGCTAAATAGTGCATTTTCTTTTATAACAGTCCATCTGCTTCTCGTAGTAGATGGAGCCTTTGCTGATGGGAGAACAAGTTAGGAAAGTCTTCTGATCTGTTATTTTTCTTTCTTTTTATGGATTTACATTTTAAATCTTTAAAAACTGGATCCATTCATTCGTTTGTAGCTTTCTGTAAAATAAAAATGTTTTGTATGCCGTCATACAAAACACTATACACCCTCTTTGCATTTTGGTGAGAAATTTATTTATTCGTTATTGCATTTATGGCACTAATGTGTTACAGTCACAATACAGAGCCTTGGTAGTACAGTGGTTTAGAGCAGTGGTCCCCAACCTTTTTATCGCCGCGGACCAATCAGCCTTTGATAATTTTACCGTGGCCCGCTGAGCGCGCGCAGGGGTGGGGGCTTTGGGCCACACGTGCGTACCTGCGCGGGGCTCTCTTCCCTGGAGCCTTTGCGCATGGCCCAGGAGCTTTTGCGCACGGCCCAGGAGCTTTTGTGCACGGCCCAGGAGCCTTTGCGCTGCAGCGTTCATGTCCCCCGGCCGCTGCGCGGCCCGGTGCCAGGTACTCCACGGCCCGGCACCGGTCCGTGGACCGGGGGTTGGGGACCACTGGTTTAGAGCACCCTGTCATTAACACAGCTGCCTGCAATTACTGCAGGTTCGAACCTTACCAGGCTCAAGGTTGGCTCAGCCTTCCATCCTTTCTAAGGTAGGTTAAATGAGGACCCAGTTTGTGGGGGCAATAAGCTGACTTTGTATAAATATGCAAAAGTATCAAGGCTATTGCTTAACGCATTGTAAGCCGCCCTGAGTCTCCGGAGAAGGGTGGCATATAAAATCAAATTAAAAAAAATAATAATACAGAGACTTAAGCAAATGTGCCAGTACAGCCTCTGCAAGTATCAGTGTTCTATCTTTCAGGTAGAGATGGGTGTGGGAACTTCTCACTGCCTGCCACATCATTACTGTGGCTTTAAACTGAAAGCAATGGAGGAAATGACAACAGAACTGAAGGATCTCCAAGCAGATTAACTGTCCCATGCTTTTAACTCTGCATTCTTAGAAGTCAGCATGCACCAGTTTTAGGACTGAAATGGTGCTCTGCCTCCTCCATTATGACAAAGGGTGGAGATTCAGATCCTGCACATTTACATCTGGAAATGTGGAAAGAATCAGAAAATAATTTCCTATGCAATTATAGATTGGAATTGTTGGGGACAATGTTTCTGAGGTACCTAAATTGCTAACATGTGATAAGTGGTACCTCACAGGAACTGATTAAAATGTGTTTGGGTGAAGCATGATGAGTATGAACAGGATGAATTAAAATGGGAGCTGGAGACAAAATTATGAAATACACATCTGAGGTGAAGATTCATACACTCAGAAGACAGTTGCTGTGAGGAGAATGTCATGAGTCCCTCTTTTGAAGATTCTGCTATTACCCTGGTACACAGAATTCCTCTGATCTGCTAAGCTAGTAACCCTGTCAAAGAAAAAGATGAGTTTAGTATATGATTTGTTTGAAACCAACCTATGCTGGATCCTATTTTCCCCTCATATGCATATCCAAGTATTTACAAATACAAACAATTTAACAATCTGCTTGAGGACCTCGTCCTTCAGAGACTTCAAGCTGACAGTTCAGTGCAATGAACTCACCCCTGGAAACTGGAGTTTATTACATGCCACCTTGAGCTGGTTCATCTAGGTCAGCAAAACCAAGATCCAATCAAAGACTCGGGAAACTAGCTGCAGTGAACCACTAGCACTTAAGAAATTATCAGCAGCAGTTAAGAGTCAAATCTGCAGCAGCATGAAGAGCAAAGTCAGCAATCTCTCTCCCTCAGCTCTTCCTCTCTTCTTTTCTGCCTCTTCCAGCTCTCTTGCCAAATACCTGTTTGTTCACTTTTGCCAATCGATTGGCGAGAGGCTAAAAATATACTGTATATCCTTCAGCACTTGAATGCTTGTATTTGAACAAGTTTAAAGTTTTACATTCTCTCTTTGCTATGAGCCCTGTGGAATGAACTGCCCCCGGAAATACGTAAGATCTCCAACCTCCGGGTGTTTCGCTGTGCACTGAAGATCCTGTTGTTCCGCCAGGCAGGGCTATCAACATAATAATTTTAAACTGGGGTATTTTAAATTTCCGGGGTTTTAAACCGGGCCAAATCTATTTAATTATTTTAATTTTTAATCATTGTTTTGTCTTGTGTTTTTAAATTGGCTGTACATCGCCCTGAGTCCTTCGGGAGAAGGGCGGTATAGAAATAAAATTATTATTATTATTATTATTATTATTATTATTATTATTATTATTATTATTATTATTATTATTTGTTAAGGGGGAGATGTAGGATTGAGAGCACATCTCTATGCAAATGGTGGCACTATTGAGATTTTACATTCATACTTTTTCATGATCAGAAAAACAGTGCCTCTCTCTCACATCCCTTGCAGATAGTGGAAGGATTCTAGGAGTATGGTGGAACGGTTGCTTTCGTGGTGTGGAGACAATAACTTAGTCCTTAACACAAATAAGATCAAGGAGTTTATAGTGGATTATAGAAGGAATAGATCAGACATCCAGCTCTTGCTTATCAATGGAGACAGAGTGGAGCAAGTGGCCAGTTTTAAGTATTTGGCTGTTATCATAAAAAAGGACCTGACCTGGGGCAGTCACATTGCAGCACTGGTCAAAAGGGCCCAGCAGAGATTATATTACCTGAGATGTCTCAGGAAACAACAACAGAATGAAAAACTGCTGGTGACCTTCTACTGCTGCACCATAGAGAGTATTTTAACTTACTGCATCTGTGTATGGTTTGCCAATTGCACAGTGGCAGATAGGACAGCACTCCAGAGGGTCAACATCATTGCCCAGAGGATCATTGGTTGCCCTCTCTCCTCCTTGGAAGAGCTCTGTGGCTCCCGCTGCCTTAAGAAAGTTCAAAACATTCTTAAAGATCCATCTCATCCTGGGTACCCCTTTTTTGAACTATTACCATCTGGCAGACAGTACAGGTCAATAAAAAAAAGGACAAATAGGCAGAAAAACAGTTTCTATCCCAGGGCAATAACCATATTGAATTCTACTGTATAGTGCAATATCGGGTTTTCAATTTCAATTATATATAGAACGTAAAGGATGTATGTTTGTGTTTTTATTTTTATAGTTATAATGTACACTGAAGACGGCACTTAATTTTGTTGTACCATGTGCAATGACAATAAAGTAAACTATAAACTATATTTGGTGAAATACTCCTAGAAGATATGAGATAGCAGCAGGAATTATCAAGCCACTATTGTAAAGCAGGAAGAGAGGTTTTCCAAGTTCTGCAACCTTTTCAGGCTTTGTCCTTGTATCCAGGATAGGATAACAGGTCTAACCTCCGAACAGTCCAAATAGGAAAAAGCCTTTCAGAAAACTTTAAAATAACTGTTGATATGGACAAAAGCTGTTTAATTCTTGCATGAGAGAGGCTTCTGTGGAAGGAGAGGAAGACTAACTGCTACCCATGGTGAATCCCATTAAAGAAATCATCCCCTGTTTTGACCTGGCTTTAAAATAGTTATGATGGAGGTTCATGAAGGCTGTTTTAAAACTTAAGTGCAGCGCTGGGCGCAGGAATGAAATTTATGGATGGGTTATGAATGTGCACGTCTGAATGATGTATGCATTGTACAGTCAGCTACTGTCTAGATTTCAGACAGTAGTTTTTCTTGCTCTATCTTTAAGATGTTCCAAGGATTAAACCTGCAATGTTCTGTATCCAGATAAATACTTTGGGTATAATATATAAATTTTTCTTTCAACAAATCTTGATACAGAAGTGGTTTGTTGCTGTTTTCTTATAGGATTTTTTTAAAATTTCCCAATCTAGCCTATAGCACAGGAATTTGCTGACAGTTGCCTATTTAAAAAATGATCAAGTCAAACCCTACTTAGCTTTTTTTGTAATCACCATGATCAACTAAGCACTATCACTTGGAAAATCTGAAACAATAGATTAGATAGAGCACATATGGCCCTCAGATGTTCCTGAATTACATTTTAATGTTCTTCTCCATACATGATGGAATTGTATACAGAAAGTCTTTGGGGTTTCTCTGCTATGTGCTCAAAGACCACTGTTCCACAATATGTCCCATTGTCTGCTTTTGGAGCACAGGTGCATTCCGAAGAAGAGAGCTTTCCCCATTTATGGAAAAGACTAGTGCATCTGACATGTTGAGTCCTAATCCTGTTGAGGATTGACCAGGTCTTAGTTTGGTTCAGCTCCAAATGTTGGGACACTTTGGAGGAGCAATAGAGGACCATTCTGCTTATGGCCAAAAATGGTCCTCTATTGCTCCTCCAGAGTGTCACACATTCCCTGCTTTACAGCTGAACCACAAAGATTCAATGTACCCATAGGATCAAGAGCCTTGGTAGTACAGGGGTTTAAGGCACCCTGTTATTAAGCTGGTTATTAAGACCAGCTGCCTGCAATTACTGCAGGGTTCGAATCTCACCAAGGCTCAAGGTTGACTCAGCCTTCCATCCTTTCTAAGGTAGGTAAATTGAGGACCCAGTTGTGGGGGCAATAAGCTGACTTTGTATAAATATACAAAAGGATGAAGGCTATTGCTGAGCACATTGTAAGCCGCCCTGAGTCTTCGGAGAAGGGTGGCATATAAATCAAATAAAAAAAAAAAGTCCTTGAGCTTCAGCATATTTAAAAGATTGTTCACAAGAGACTTATGAATGGGAATGGAAAAAGTGGATAGATTATGTTCAGAACAAATATCAAACCAGGAAGTATCAAATAGCTTTTATTTGAAAATGTTATATTAAGATAGAAATATTTTAATGTAAGGAGGATGAAAAACTATAAGGGGGAGGGAGGGGTTCAAGTTTTATACAAAGGGTTTTTTTTTTCTTGATCTGAGTATACTGTATGGAAGTCCGGGGGGAGGGGAGGGTTAGGGAGGGCTAGGGAGGATGAGGTTGGGAAGTTTGGGTGGGTTGAGGGGGGGGGGAAGGGGTGAAAATGTAATTGTAAAACTTTTGCAATAAAAAAAAAAAAGTCAATCCTCAACAGGATTTGGACTCAACATGTCAGATGCACTAGTCTCTTCCATAAATGGGGAAAGCTCTCTTCTTCGGAATGCACCTGTGCTCCAAAAGCAGACAATGGGACATATTGTGGAACATCTTGTATTGACTATATAAACAGTTTACCTTTGAATTTGTAAATAGAATAATTTTATATTTGTTTATTGAGAATGTAATAGTGATGTGCTTTTTAACATTTTTGCCATACCTAAATAAATAAATGCATTTTCTTTCCTATGATGAGTGCAAATGCTCTGGATATTTTAAAAGAATCCCTTTCCCAACTCAGGAAGACTGAACCTGTATTCTCACTTTGCCCTCCATTTGACTCCTGAGTTTTTCTTCCACTTTAGCTCTAATCATTAGTATGTTAGACGATGTATATTAAAGGGATAATTTAATAAAAAGGAGGCTTTTTATTATTATTAAAGCAATCTAAAATGTATTAAATGTAATAGAAGTTGTATATTGTTTCATGCATTAGGAATATTTCACTTTCTGAAATCAGGACTAACAGAGTTTTAGGAATAAAATACATGCTATTTTATGGAGAGAAAATAAATTTATTTTGGTATTGTTTTTTCTTTCTTCAGGTAATAGTGGTTATCACAGAGGTGCTGTAAAATGGGACTATCAGCTTACTAATATCTGATTACTTAATGCAGAAGTTTTCCACCTATGACTTCCAAAGTGGAAATTATATTGTTCCAATGGCTAATATAGTGAGTTTAATAGAAGCTGTTACTCAGTATGTTAATTGCAAAAAGCTTTTTGTGCTGTTTTAAAATGGTGAAATATTCTTCTGGATAATTGGCAATCTGAACAGTAAGCATTGTGCTAATTTCCAAGAGACCCAGAAAATGAAACTAACTAGAAATGAGTGTGAAATTGACAAGCCATTTGCTCCTGTGTGGAAAGTATAATGTAGAACAGCAAGGAACGCTGATGTTTAATAATCTAAAATGTTGTTTGTAATAATGAACAGCAACTAGGGACTATTAATCATTACATAATTAAATGATTGGTTCTTGGTGTTGCCTCTTCTTGGTTACTGCCTTCTTCTGCCATGGGGGGAGCACATCTGTTCTCACAATGATGTATTACACTAATATATCTTCAGATGGAGCTTCCTTCCTAGTGATCTATTAGTGAAATGCATCATGAGAGTGAGGAAGATGATGATGATATACTACTGTATGGATAGTGCCATTAACAGTGAAGAAAAGGTCAGACAAATTATGGGTAACCCATAATCCCTAAAGGAACTTCTCCATGTTGTAAATGTGCTGCTAAAACAAAACACGGCTCACCTGTATCCATTGCAATCAGTTAATCCTTAGAGAATGTGAAGTGAGTAACTGAGAAAAGTTACTGAAGGGAAACATTATAGCTCATGGACAGAACACAGTGCTTTGCATCAGGTTTTGTCCCTGGTTTTCCTAGGAAAGGCTGGGTAAGCAGTCTTTCAAGAACTGCTTATAACCAGTGCAGATTACAGGTGGGAAATGTATGGCTCATATTATACTTGCACCCCCTTCGGAATTTTGAACATACTTTATTTAACTTCTGCTTATGATAAAAGTGAAGATAAAGGTTTCCTCTGTTCAATTGTGTCTGACTCTAGAGGGTGATGCTCATCTCTTTTGCTTAGCTGAGGAATCAGCGTTTGCTGAGGATACTTCTGTGGTCGTGGCCATGTATACCAAGGTGCATGGTGTTATGTAAATAGGTTTGTTTGGCGGGAAGTTCGAATTAACTGACCATCAGCTGATTGGCTGACCACCACAGCTGCAAGGTATATAAAGGGAGCTGGCTCCCTGGGTCAGTTGCTGGAGTCTCACCATATAATAAAGAGCTGTTGTCACTAACTACTCTGGCTTGCTGCGTCCTCATTTACCCAACTTAACATTGGCGATGAAGGTGGGATTTTGAGGCCAGAAGCAGAGCAGAGCTGAAGCCACACTCGAGGAAAAAGACTGAAGCCACATTCGGAGAAGGGGACCGGAGACCGCATCCGAATCCAGCCAGGCGAGCGAGCGGAGCACAGGAGAATCCCGAAACGATGTCTGCCTATACCCCGCCAGCGCCTTTCGACCCCAAGGAAGAGAAGTGGGGATCCTACATGTCTCGGTTCGAGTGTTTCATGGTGGCAAACGACATGCAAGGGCTACCGGACGTTCAAAAGAAAGCCCTGTTCCTGAGCCACTGCGGGCCTAGGGTCTTCGACACAGCCGAAGCATTGTCGGAGCCGAATTTGGTCCACAACATTTCCTGGTCGACGCTACAGACCCTGCTAAAAGACCACTATGCACCAACGCCATCGAAGTACGTCCAGCGCTATGATTTCTGGCAACAGCTCCAGCAGGAGGGCGAATCGATCAGCGAATACGTCGCTGCCCTGCGTAAGGCCGCAACCCAATGTGAGTACCGAGACCTGGATGAGATGCTCCTAGAGCAACTAATCTGTGGAGTGAGAGATAGCCGGCTCCAGAGAAGGCTGCTTGCGAGGTCAAACCTGACCCTACTCACCAGCATACACCCAACAGAGAGCAAGATCAGGGCAATCAGAGAAGCACCCATCCCCAAAGACAAGGCAGAGTTACAGGCCTTCCTGGGACTATTAAACTTTTATGCCATTTTCCTAAAAGACAAGGCAACAGTGGCAGAACCCCTACATAGACTGTTCACCCCATCAAAAGGTGCTCTGGTCTTAAATGCTGGCTGACAGCTTAGCATCTTTAACTGCTGGGCCATTGTTCCCCACATCTGCTTATGATGGCTGCACCTGATTGTTAAGAACCCATTTCTCTAAGGCCAGAGCCACCCTTACTGCACTGTAAGCCAATCTTCTTTTCCCACTGACATCTTCTACCCATGGCAAGGACAGAGTACCCAAGACTTACAGACTACATTCAGGTCCCAACCTGATTTTTGTTGGGTCTCAAGATAGGGCTTAAGTTTGCAGTGAAAAATTTGTGGCAAACTGATGAGTAGGTGGTGTGATTTTTTCTTTCTTTCTTTGCTATTTGAAAATAAGTATTTAAATGATTCCAACAAGTTACTTCAAAATGAAAACAAGACTTAAGAGTTCAGTTCCATCATTTCAGCTGCCATCAGTTCTCAACATTATACTTCCTGAGTTCCTTGGAAGCCAAACAAATGAAACCTTAAATATTTTAGAAAGTAGACAAAAAAATGTTGCCTGTTTCATCTTATAGCTTGACCTCAATGTGCTTGCCTTCTCCATGGATTCTTCTAAGTTGCTCTTTCCTTTCTTTGCTGGTTTCTTTCTCGCTTTGTCAATGGTATGATAGCTACTGCTGCCTGGATTTAATGCTACTATCCCAATGCCATAAAAAATGTTTTCTTTCTCAATTGTAATTGAGAAGAAGGTGGAGGAAATGGGAACAGCTAAGCCTTACTTCTGCACTCTGAAAAAAGAAGAAAGAACTCCCAACAGCTAGACTTTGACTTCGATACTTACCCAGAATAATAGCTGCTATCTTAGGTGGACTGCTGCAAAGTAGAATCAAAGACTTCAAAGTGAAAGAATAATATGCTGGCCTTATTAGTAGAGAAGGTGGATAGGGTTGGAGATCAAAATTAAGGGGTGGGAAACAGTGAAAAATGGCTCTTTTGTTGGAGTTGACATAAGCAGGGAAGAAACCAACATTAAGAAAAACATGTTAAATGATTCCATTATTGAAGGAATTGGAGAAGGTAGTTGGTTGGGAGAAAAGTGAAGACAATGTGAAAGGTATATTTTTTTGTTAGATGTGTTAGCAGAAAGTAAGTGAGTTGAGGAAATAAAAAAGAGAAGTGTGGCTTGTTGAGAGGAGAAATTAAAGGAAATTATGTCCAATGCATCTTTTGGAGAAGATGAGAGAAATTGAACAAAGAAAGCAATAACTAAATGCAGGATAAAGTTTAATTGCTATTGTTTGTGAGTTCCAAAGAACTCATGTTCCTTGTTTGCACTCACTACAACTACTTCATTTTTTGACACTGCTCAGTAATTTATTCTCATTGTTGGATCAGTGACTAAAATTGCTGGCAGAAACACCCCCACCCTGCTTTTCCTGTGAAGTATGGACTATTTTCAGGACCCAATTTGCTAGACTCATCTCATTTTCAGCAATATGAAGGAGTAGGAATCAAGGCCACAGGTGGCACAGGTCCTACTACAGGGCATCATCTCTACTTCATTTACAAGATGTTTCTTCAACTTTACAGGACATTTCCTCAAGCCTCACATTAGATTCTGCTCAAAATTATGGTAAATATGAATGACTGACAGCCCTTCAAGGTAATCCCAATCAGGAATCAGATAGTACAATAATTTTTGGAACTTTATTGTGATTGGGTGTATTAACAGAATCTTGAAAGTCTGCCCAAGTTTCCTTCTGTCCTTTCTTTATATTAATCCGAATCAAGGCAGGTTATTTTTAAGTCTCTGCCTTACACTTCTTTTTCAAAGTTGACATTTAGTTTACCATCTCTTTTATATATTTGTGGCTTTTGCATCTGTTCATTATCTCCGCTTCCCTCTGCAGTGACTTCATCAGCAACATGTTGTGCTAACAGGTCATCGTGACCAGACAGCAAAATTTCCTGCTCATTGGTCCCCACCTCAGATAAGACTGCTGGAATACAAACCATTATATAATAAAAGCACAGAAGGGCGAATGTTTCGCCATTCTTATTGCGTTGGTGTAGGCTCAGAAACTCATATCTGTACTCAGGTAAGATACATTTTTGTCTTCCTCCACTGTCATGCCAATTGCCTCTTTTGCCACTTTATTTCCTGGAAATCCTCAGTAAATCAAGGAATTCCTTGGGATTGGCCAACAGTGAAAAGCTGTTTGGGAGGAAGCAGTCACATTGAGGACTTTTGTTGTCTCCCTTTTCCAGGAAGCAAACTGATGTGCAATAGGGCTGCCTGCCAAATGGCTGGAAAATTCCTGAAGCACATTTTTGGAATCTGTTTGGATCCATTAAGCAGGCCATATCAATAGGGTCAACCATCTAGCAGACATCCCCGGAATGTTATCCTGTTATAGCAAAGGTCATCCAGATCACATACCATCCACTCCAAGGCAACAGCTAGGTCTAATGCATATCTGCCTATGTGAATTAGTCCAAGTATTACTTGGGATAAGCCCATGAAGCCCTGAGCTTTTTAATAACCTGCTGTCAGGACATGAACATTGAAGTCTCTCAGCACCACAAGGCAACTCCATTACCAGCACAGTGACAGGATCCAGAAGCTCAAGGACTTAATTAGGGAGGAGAAAAGTCAGTATACAAACAGGCCTCTCAAATTGTCTCTATTGTCTAGCAGGCTACATGCAAGGTTTCTTTTAAGACTATTGCTACGTCATTCCCATCCCTGGTGTTTGAACTGCTAAAGATCCCCAAACCCTGAAGGGCATTTTTAAGAAAGGGCTATATGGGTAGCCCTCAATGTACAACCACAACTGAGCCCACAATTTATGTTGCTAAGTATTAGACATTTGTTAAGTGAGTTTTGCCCCAGTTTTCAACCTTTCTTGCCACAGTTCTTAAGTGAATCACTGCAGCTGATGAGTTAGTAACATGATTGTTAAGTGAATCTGCCTTCCCCATTGACTTTGCTTGTCAGAAGGTCACAGAAGGTGATTACATGACTTTGGGACATAGCAACGGTCATAAGTATGAACCAGTTGCCGAGCATCTGAATTTTGATCACATGATCATGGGGATGCTACAAAGGTCATAAGTGTGAAAAATGGTCATACGTCACTTCTTTTCAGTGCAGTTGTAACTTTGAAAGTTCATTTAATGAACTTTGAAACAGTTCATTAAATAAACTGTTGTAAGTTGAGGACTTATCCTGCCCAACCAGGTTTTGCTAAGGAATTATAGGTTTGCTTGCTCATCATCAATTAAATCTTGGATGAAAGTGGTCTTGTTACACCTGGAATTTACCATCAGTAGCCGCCATCTGGACTCAGGAGCTGTACAAAAAATTATCTTGGGGGGGGGGCTGTAGGGGGCATACTTACCTTTTCTTCTCCAAACGATATTGAAGAATGGAATGAATTCCTGATATTTTCCCTGTCTTTTGAAGTTTTGATAAAATATAATTTTGATGGCTTCAACTTTCCAGACGGCTATTTTAGAAGTGGCTATTTTATTTTTAACTATTTTGATTAGCCTTAGGTATGCTTTTCTATAAAAACAAAAAGAAATATTTTCTATGAATGCATATATTAATTTTCAGGAGGTGTTATCTTTGACTGATCCCTTTGAATGGAAAAGATATGGGAAATCATATCAAGGAGCCGATAGACTTTCTAGTGATGCCTATGCTTGATAAAAAGTGTCTTATTTCAGCATCGACAGATAATCCAGGGTTTACTTCTTTGTTGGAAGGCAATGCATGACACACAGTATATGAATTATCTTATTGGAGATTTACTGAACCTAAAGGAGTCAGATATTTTTTAAAAGCAAAGAAAACCCAGCATGTTTTCAGCATCTCAGCTGGCATTAAATAATCCCTCTGAATGGCATTCCAAGGCATTTAAGGTACCTTTGGGGTTTTCCACATGCCTTCTATTTTCCTTTCTTTAATTCCACATGCTTCCTTCAATTTTATTTCTTTTAAAAAGAAGATTATTGAAGAGTGTCAGAGCTTTGTAATTTGAAGCTGTGGCTGGGTACTTAGTGAGATTCTTTGGTATTATTCGGTCTGCTCAGCAGTCTGACTTGCACTGTATTACAAGACCTGATAGAGTAGAAAAGCATTCCCTTGTCTTTTTTCCGCAGCTCTGAAAAGAATGGAGAGAGTGGTGGTCTTTCCCTTCTCCTTTCTTTTTTCTTTGCACAAATTTATGGTAATGATGTATCAAATGCAGACTTGTAAAAGGCATCATTATGCACAGCTTTGCTTTTATGAAATATTCTTTTGAGGCATCCGTACTAGATTCCCCTTGAAATAAGCTCAATTGGTTTTACATGGGATATGTCTTGAATTGAACATTTCAGGCTCCAGAAAATTGAACAAACACTGTCAGCTTTGGCCTTCCTCCCCACTATCTTGCAATAATTTCACTTCATTGCCGTAATAAAGAGCAGAGATGCAAAACATGAAGTCTTAAACGGTTTAGGTCTCTTATAAAACTGCCGGCAGTTTGCAATTTTTAATAGCATAAAAGGGCCAATTATTAAACACAGGGGAGTAATCATAATAGAGATGATTCCACACTGCCATCATTTCTATTGAAAAAGCTATTTGAAAATGAGTCATGATAATCGTCTCTTTCTTGTGATTCTGAGAACAAGAAGTTAACAATCACTGATCTATTCCGAGCTGCTTTAAGTCTAAGAGTAAAAAATCCCCTTGCTTCTATTCCCTGGATGAGAAAGGGAAGGAAATTGCACAAATTCATATTCTTTCTCCAAATTGGGTGTGTTTGTCTGGTTGGGTGCAAATTCATCAGGACTGCTTCCAGAGAGAGTGAGCCGCAAAATAATTAACCTCTCTTTCCTGTTGAAATATCTGCTATAAATACTTAAATTCCCAGATTCCTTTTCCCAGATTTCTCCCCATCTGAATGGATTTGCCATTTATGAAATTAGTTGACAACTGACTTATCGCTACCTTTTCCATTCCTTTCCCACCATCTCTATAATTTTTCACATTTACTGAGCAACCATTCCCTATGGAGGCTTTTGCTATCATCCTGGGTTCATCAAAGAAAAGAAGTTATCAGGAATTTAGAAAGTTTTGCTTCACTTCTTGTGAAATGAATCAACACAGGATTGAAGCGAGTTATTTATACTGGGAGATCAAGCAGTTTAGCATGTTGTAAATAATTCAAAAGGCATATTCTAGAATTAATATACTTCTTACAAATCTGCATTGTCCAAGCCTCTGGTTCCCCTAGGTCAGCAAGTCACACACAAAAAAGGACTTCCTATATTGCACATTGCAAAGGAATCAAAAAGGACAAGCAACAAGGCATTTTCCAGTGACTGGTTCATTATTGTCAGACTTTTCATTTAGGAGCTGCCCATACATTTCCAAAGAATTTCAGAAACCCCTGAAATGCAAGCAGGAAAGGATCTTGAACGGAGTCCTACTGTTGAGTGGGATGTTGCATAGAGAGTGCAGAGAGAAGGATACCCATCTTTTGCTTAAGTGTTCTTCCATAAAGGAGAGATTGTCTCAAATAGTTGGCTTTGTTCTTTAAAAGTTCACATTGAGAATTCTATTTTAAATTTTAAGAGAATTTTGCTTCGCTGTAATTTTCATGCCTGATCCAATAACACATATTTGAACACTATCACAGCGCTCCTCCTTCCAGCTGTCTTTTTTCCAGGCTAAGCTCTTCCTTCTTTTCAGATCCTTCAGCCATGATGATTATCCTCAGAATAAACTCCAGTACGTCTTTGTAAAATTAAAATCTAGAACTGGATACTGAAGAGAACACAATAAAAGTCAACATAGTCAAATGGTGTAATGCTTTATTTTGAATTAGAAATACAAAGACCCAAATCCAGTGGTGGTATTCAGCCGGTTAGGACCAGTTCAGGTGAACTGGTAAGTGGCAACTTGTGGGTAGGCCCGGCCACCCACTCTGGTGCTATGGTGTCCTATTTAGCGACATTTTCTAAGCAGCGCACATGGGTGCAAGCCATACACACTCACATTTTTGGTGCACGGCGAACCAGTGGTAAAGTTATGTGAAACCCACCTCTGCCCAAATCCATTGGGTCTCTGTTTTGATGATGATCTTCCATCAAACACTACCTCTTAGTGTAATCAGCCAGCCAGATTCTTAAGAGGAT
The DNA here is from genome assembly GCF_029215685.1 of Pituophis catenifer annectens. Classification (NCBI taxonomy): domain Eukaryota; kingdom Metazoa; phylum Chordata; class Lepidosauria; order Squamata; family Colubridae; genus Pituophis; species Pituophis catenifer. Next base: position 316,419,929 of record NW_027256881.1, on the reverse strand, counting down.
AAAATAGAGATAGAAAACCTTAGCAAAATAAGGAGAGAAGGGGGTGGTGGGAGGCTTGCACTGCATCAGTTTTAGTGCAAATATAGGCAACACATATGGACTGCATCCAGCTTCCTGAAGTCCTTTTCTTCAATGTGCCATATATTCTTGGACTCCTTTACTCCACTGAACTTTCCTCATCCCCTGCTACCAGCGATCTCAGTGAAGAATGGGGGAAAGCCCACTCTAATTTTCCCTTCCAAGGGGTCTTGATGCAGCTGAGATTCTTTGGGTGTGGAAATTAAAGCTGTTTCTCTTTTGCTGATGCTGCTTCAAATGACCGTTTCCCCAGTGCTTAGAGCAGCAAAGAGACGACTGCTTTGGCTCCACTGAAACCACATAAAAGAAAATCTTTCTCCCTGATGAAGTTAGAGCAGTTAAGAGATGGGGGTTTCAGACTTTAGTTCTCCTTATCCAGCAATGTTAATGAAACAGATGGCTGTGCCTTCTACTTTTGGTGGTGATATCATTGGAGGGATGCTTTGTATGAGTGCATTGTATTTAAAAGTCTCTTCCCCCCCTCCATGTGTGTGTATGTATGTGTGTGTGTGTGAGAGAGAGAGAGAGAGGAGGGGAGAGACATTGACCCATAAACTGCACCCCATGCTAAAAGGTTTGTTCACCTTTGTTATTTTTTGATGGCAGGATTTCTTAAGATAGCAGTGTTCTTGCCTTCTAATTCTAGTTCTGTTGTGTGAAAAACATTTTGAAAAAAACTTTACATGATGCTGTCTTTTGTAGGGAGCACGGGGGCAGGAGAAGAACATATTGTGTCAATGTTAATGGCATTTTGGACCTGCCTTTCCTCTTGCTGGTTCAGTCTATGATTTTCAGGTTAGGTAGGTGAGCTGTAAAAATAACGACGGTGAAGAGAGTATTTGTTGTTTTCATGTGGAAAGTGGTCTTATCACTTTGTTTTGAGATGTTGAAGGCAGATTTCCATTACAGTCTTTGGATTTTTGGAAGACCCAAACCCAATGTCTTTAAAGAACAACAACAAAAACAAAGGGCAAATATTATCTGACATAGTACTGTTTATTAGAAATCCCCCTCTTTATATTTTATTCTTGAATACAAAGCATTGGAAATTAAAATAAAAGGGCAGCCAATTAAATTCTCAGTTACTCATAAACTCTTTTCCTCTGAAACAATGAATCATGGAAGATGGAGGCTCTTAATGGAAATATGGGGCTGAAAACCAAAGCTCCTCTTTCAATTTCCTGTTAGGACTCTTTTGAGAAAGAGAATAATATGATTCAGTAGCTGTATTAAAAATCTGCATTTAAGGACATGAGTCAGATAATACAGTAATAAAAAGATTTTTAAATTGGTGTTAAAGAAGGCTCGGAGCTATAATTTTGGAATTTTTCATCTCCGTTTAAACCAGAAATTGGGGTAGGCAACCTTTTACCCTCCAGATATAATTTGAAATAGGCCTCCCACAATCTCTAGACATTGGTGCTTGGGGATTGATTTAATAGGAGCTGTACTTCAAAACCTCTGGATGGAAGCAGTTTTTGGTTGCCTGGATTAGGTTATGGACTTGGGCTCAGAACAAAATTGTCACTCACCTTTCTCTGAGAATTTGCATTAAAGGTTCTTTAAAAGGTGAAGAGGATTTTTGAAAAATTGTTTTAAGCACCAGGTTCTTTTTTTGTTCATTTAGTAACAAAGTGGACATGAGATGTGTAGAAATGATTGGACTTTTATTGAACTGATGTCTCTCCAATGATCTGTAAGCTTCCTAGGCTCTTATAATGAAATTAAAATCTAGGTTAAGTCCTCCTGAGTGAATTCGTCTCACTGGCTTTTTTTAAAAAAAGATTGATTCCCCTGTCACTACTAAAAGGATATTGTCAGGGTTCCAAATAACCTGACAAGTAACCCTGAACAGAAGTAAGACTCTAAGGCAGGTATTTTCCTCAAAGTTCCATTTTATTAGAGATGTCATATTGGCACATCTGGAAAACCCGAATCTGAAATGTCCCCGTGTTTTCCCCACCCAAAGGAAAGTCAAAGTCCCTTCCCCTGGACCCACATGTCCATCACATGGTATAATCAGGTCCATGGTGACTGGAGTTGTTTCCTAGTCACGCCTCTCCAGGTGCAGGCTGAACATCCTTGACTCCCAGGGAAAAGAATGTTGTTATGGCTATACATCTCACCCCGTCTCCATCCAACCCCCCTCCCATTTCCGACAGCATGTCCATCCACCAAGTGTGGCAGCCCTGAAGATCCAAAGGAAAAGATGGCCTAATGGGCTGACAGGTATCCTGCCCTTGAATAATTGATGGACAATTTATCCTTCCTCTAGAGATATTTAGAGAAATCAGATAGAAAATTTCAAACGCCCATGTCCTGGTATGGCTAGACCATAGTTTGAACTATGATTTATGGGCTCTGATAATTAATACTTGGCTACATATATTGTGCATTCAGTCCAGCATCGAAGGTAAACTAGCCATTGCAAATATGAAAACTTGGATGGGCTTTTTGACCTTGTCAGTTGAACAAAAACCTTTGGCTCTTGCAAGTATCTTCAAAGTCTGGAGGAGAATTGGAAGTCAGGGATATCATGATCAATACCAGGATGGGAATAAGAAGGCCATCAAAACACTAGAAAAGAGTTGGATTTGGGTTGGGTTCAGGAAAAAAGAGAAAGCTGTCAGCCCTGAAACCATTTTGGAAATCTTCAGGACTGCCACAGCAAGGCCTGTTACAGCTATGGGAACATGAATGGGGTGATAGAGATAGCTAGGGGAAAAGTGTAGGCAAAATATCATTCTTTCCCATGGGAGTTAAGGATGCCCCCACCAGGTGCTTGGAAGGCATGGACCCAGGGGTGAGATCCATCAGGTTCTGACAGGTTCTGGAGAACCAGTAGCAGAAATTTTGAGCAGTTTGGAGAACCAGCAGTGGAAATTTTGAGCAGTTCAGAGAACTGACAAATACCACGTCTGGCTGGCCCCAGAGAGGGGTGGGAATGGAGATTTTGCAATATCCTTCCCCCAGGAGTGGGGAGGGAATGTGGATTTTGCAGCATCATTCCCCTGTCATGCCCACCAAGCCACCACACCACACCCACCAAGCCACGCCCACAGAACCAGTAGTAAAAAAAATTGGATTTCACCACTGCATGGACCAAAAACAGCTGGAGGAGGACTATGACTTGATTGGGCCATGTGATGGATGTGTGACCTGAGGGGCATGAACTTTGGGTTTTGATTTAGGTGGGGAAAACTTTGGATCCTTCAGAGTCAGGTTTTCACCAGCTGTGCCAAGATGGCATTCCTAATAAAATTTTACTTTGAGGAAACTCCAGGCCTCAGAGTTTTGATTTTGTTGGATCTGTTACTTGGAACCCTGACAAAAGCTGCAATAGTGCTGAATATTAGTGCTGAAAACTGTAAAGGGCTATGGTGGAGTTGTTTCTGGACAAATTGCTGGAACTAAAAGGGCTGAGAGAGATTTATTAGGCTGGGGAAGAGGCATGATGAAAACTGTGGCCATGGTGATGAATTAATCTTCCTCAGCCCAGGCTGGAGCAGAGATATTTAACTCTCAAAGTTCTGCACAGATGCTAAGTAATTCTGAGACACCTTATTGCAAGGTAGCCAATCACAGAAGGGAGCATATATTTTAAAATAAATTAAATTTATTCCTTCTCCTCTAGCATACCATGACTTCCAATCTCCATCCCTACACTAACATTTACTTATGAAACAATGATCAATCCATCCATCAATCCCTCAACAATAAACCATATGGCAAACATTGTGTCTGCCATATTGACTGCTGAGACCATTTTGCTGAGGTACATTAACACGGACTGGCAGCAGTTCTGCAGAGTTTCAGGCCAGAATTTTTTTCCTTCATGCAGTTGGCAGGGATTGTATCTGGGCCCTTTTGCATTGAAAACACAGATTGTCCTTCTAAACTGCAAGTCCTCCCTAAATCCCTCTCTCTTTTTAATCTCTAAACAATGGGATCATTCTGAATTCTGATAAGAATAACATTCAACAAAGACCATTACTCCATACTATTTCTCTCAAAGATTTGAGAGTCTTCGAGTATGGCTTTACTGAATTTTCCATTGCTGAGAATTGTCCAGGTTGAGAAAATAAGCTGTAGCATCTCTTCTATTAATGGAACAGTTGTTCTGAGGGTGGGGGTGGGGTAAGGAAGCGTTGCACTCAGATATATTATTTTGATAAAGCCTTCTTCTGGAAAACATTGTTTTTTATTTATGATTGTGAATGCAACTACAATTATAATGTCCATCATTGCATGTTGTTTGAGTTCAAGCACAAATGAATTGTAGAGGTATGCAGTATGACTGTATATTTACAGTCAATTGTATTGCTTAGAATTCTCCAGAACCAGGAAATTTATGGGAACTAATGCAAAAGAGTGTGATATTTGGAGATATCCTGAAGACCACTAAAATTTTGTTTGCTATGAGAGTACCTGATACTTTTCCACAGTTACATTCTATCAACTGCCTCTGTGAGTAATCTGCTTCTTAGGTGGATCAGACATTTATTTTATTTGCCTTGACGCATTTCTGGAAGACTCTGTCTTTCTTCCTGGGCCACCATATCTATTAAATGGCTCTTATTTTGATGATAAACAAAGGCGTTAGATTGTTTTAAATAAGCTTGTTAGTTTATCTTATTAGTGGAAGCCTTTCAAGGTATCTCAAAGAAATTTTAATTATGATCAAATTAAGCATTCTGGTAAAGGCAATATTTCAGGATGAAAAAGCCTAAAGCAGCAAAAGTAGCAGCAATCACTGAAACTAAATTAAAAACTTGGGTTCAATCAAACTCTTTTCTTGTCTCTTTCTCTTAATACATCTTTCAAATGTGGGAAAAAGCATGAGAGATTACTTGTCCAGAAGAGAGAGAATAATTACTCAAAGATCTGATCCTCGTGATTCAGTAAGTTTGGAGGTTTTCATTAAAGCTGGGGATGATTGAGGATTGCAATCTCTTTTTTTTTAACAGGTCCACATTTTTAAGGACAAATGACAAAAACGTATCTTCGTGTTGGGATTAAATACATTTTTTGTGTGTGGAAATTAGGTAGGGGTGAGAGGTGATAACATTTTGGCAAGTTTCTTCTCACACAAGTCCAGAGTTATTAGGTTTTGCATTGTCTTAACCATGATTAAGTCCAGTGCATAGAAGGCATCTTCAGTCCTGGACTGAACAAGACTGAACTCTTGGACAGTACTGATATTTGTTTTTCTCTGTACAACCTTACTAGAGTAGGTACTTAGATGTGGTTGACAGTGACAAAAATACATTGGCAAAAAGGAAGACAGAAGAACGTACAGATTTATTTCTGAGGTTTTAAAGAGATGCTAGGAGAGTTTGTGCAGGTATGTTCATCTTTGTATGCATGCTGTGTGTGTGTGTGTGTGTGTGTGTGTGTGTGTGAGAGAGAGAGAGAGAGAGAGAGAGAGAGAGAGAGAGAGAGAGAGAGAAAGATTTATTACAATAACAATGAAAAGGTCTAGAAACTATTGACACGGTAAAGCTGGATGACAGGTTTTACTGACTGAAAGCATAACACAAATGAGGACACCATTTAGGTCAAATGTGCACTACTGTAAATCTTGATCTTTCTTTAGGAGAGGACTGGGATACTGGAACATATTGTTCAAGTTGAGCCTCATTTGTGGTAGACTGATGGACACATTCATACAATTTCTTTGGCCATATTCTTGGCAATAGTGATGGTCTCCATTCAAATCTAACTTGAAAGTAAACTAAATAGCCAAAATAAGATTGGCCACAAGCCACTGCTTATTAATAGCACAATAATTTAAAGAAATGAAGGCTGGCTTCTTCAGGGTTTCAGTTTTGTAGCTTTAACACCTTATGAAACATGATTTCAATCATCATTCTAAACTATGCTAAGAATGAGTCACACATTTATATATTAGAGAAACGCAAATTAAAGGGAAACTTCAGTACCAGTCTTTGTATATCAGAATGACTTTTGTAGTGATGCTGGAGCAATTTTGTTTTATGTTGTTACACAGAAGACAGAACTGGAATCATCATGTGGAAATAAGAAGTGAATATTGGTAAATCAACACAGCCTTCTTGCCCTTGGTGAAGGCACCCACTGTTTCCAGAGGACGTGTCAGTATGCCTCTGCTTCCAGAAGCCTTAGCGCCTCATTTCTTTTCCTCATGCAATAATATGACAATTTACAACTCTTACATTAACCTTTTCCTTTTTAAAGTTTAGCTCTTCCATGGCACTTATTCAGCAACCGCACAAATCTGGATGATCATCTGATGGCACCAAGAGATGCCACAATTCTAACTCTTTACCTAATGGCCAAAACACATGATAATTGTGTGTTGGGGAGGCAGCAATATTTAGAGGACCCATAATTTTCTGCTGTCTCTGGGACATGGTATCAGAATAGACAGGAAACCTCACCATATAAGCTAATTTTACTTTATTATAAGATTACATTAACAGAATCTTGCAAGTCTGAAAGTAGAGGTGGCCAACAGTATTGTATCTGCAGATAATTAACAATCTGAACTGGTCTCTCTACACGTCATCCTCAATGAAACGTGCAAACCAGCATCTGCATTTCCTGTGTCAGATGAAGAGAACACATCTTTTTCTTTCTGTCCTGGCCATTTTTTACAGAGGCACAATTGAGAGCGTTTTAACAAACTGCATCCCTATTTGGTTTGGTGGCAGCTATGCCTCAGATAGAAACTCCATACAGAGAGTGATAAGGACAGCTGAGAAGATTCCTGTTATTCAAGATACTGCTTATAAGCATTATGTGCTTAGAGCTCAAAGCATTGTTAGAGACCCCACATACCCACTTTACAGTTTGTTTCTGTTTCTCCCCTCTGGGAGGAGGTTTCAAAAGTATTTCTAGTAGGACTACCAGATTCTGTAACAGCTTTGTTCCCTATGCCATTCATCTGGTAAATTTGCAAGATTTGTTTCTCTCATCATGTACATGTATAATATGAACTAGACTGTGTTGTTTCTCCGTGTCATATAATATATGTGGGTATATGCATAATTATGTATGTATGTATGTATGTATGTATGTATGTATGTATGTATTTAGTCATGTTTATGTAGTGTATATTGGAGATGGAGACCCTTTGAGAGCTGTATGCAACGAAATTTCATTTTAATGTATGCTGATTTAATGTATGCTGATTGTCACTTTGAATGTGACAATAAAGTTATTCTAAGCCTAAGTCTACTTCTCTCGCCCATCCCCTTTACAGTCCAAGAAACTAGGGAGAGTCCTTCTCAGCATCTTGCCCCACCAACATTTCTGCTATGGGCTAAGTTGCCGTTGATGTGATCCCTGCCTTGGTTGTATTTCTTTTGCCTTGTCTCCCAAGGTCATTCCCACATACCATTATGCATAAGCAAAGCAGTCATATAGGTAGTGTATATGGACAAGAATATGAATTTTCTGGTCCTCCAGGGTTTTCTGAATTATGGTTGTTAGCATCTCTTGGAATGCTAGCTGAGATTCCTGGGTGATGAAAGGCCACAGGTACCCCCTGCATCAAGGGAAATGCCATGTACAGGAAGTTGCATGAGATGACTCTCAAGGTCCCTTCCTTAAGTATCTTCTTATGAGATGACAATGTGTACTGGTGCTACTTTTTGGGTGAGATTGCAACTAAGATCAAAGGAATTACAGCTGAAAAATCTCCCCGCCCTTCTTGATGCTTTTGCTCTCCCCCCCCCATCCCTATGATCTCTGGACCTGGCAGCTTTAATTATTGTCCCTGGGGAGTCTCAGTATCCTTCAACTCCATCACTGTTTTCAGCATGAAAACAGCAGAACTCCTGTGCCCTTGTTGCTTTGGAATCAAGTTTTCAGACAACTGTAAATCACACACACACAAGAACCTCCCTTTCAAGGCACAGCGTCGTTTGACTTAGCATTCAGAACTGCAATGTGATTTGTTTAATGTATAGATCTGTCAGAACTAATAAATCTTCGCGGCATTATGGATGGCGTTATTAGTTTTGATCAAGATTAGAGCTGAAACTCGATGAAGTGGCTGATGTTGATGCTTATGGGCTATCAGTTCACATATTAGACTTTCTTTAAAAAGAAGGAAGCTAATGCAATTCAGAGCATACTTCTATTAAAATATTTAATAGCGCACTGATATTGATGGGAAAGCTATTCCTGCATTCCTTCAATGGTACAAATGCAAGGCATTACATGGAAGGAAAAAATACTAAAAAAAATGACCTGCTACTCTAACTTCCACACAAAAGTCTCTGTGCATAGCCACTTGAGGAGTCTGTCTAGAACTATAGGTAGTCCTCGACTTACAACAGTTCATTTAGCGACCGTTCAAACTTACAACGGCACTGAGAAAAGTGACTTATGACCATTTTTCACACTTAAGACCATTGCAGCCTTCCCATGGTCATGTGATCAAAATTCAGATGCTTGGCAACTGACTCACATTTGTGATGGTTGCAGTGTGATCATCTTTTGCGACCTTCTGACAAGCAAAGTCAATGGGGAAGCCAGATTGATTTAACAATCCTGTTACTAGATTAACAACTGAAGTGATTCACTTAACAAACGTGGCAAGAAAGGTCACAAAATGGGGCAAAATTCACTTAACAAATGTCTCATTTAACAACAGAAATTTTGGGCTCAATTGTGGTCAGGGGTGCAACCCAGCAGGTTCTGACAGGTTCTGGAGAACCGGTGGTGGAAATTTTGAGTAGTTCAGAGAACCGGCAAATGCCACCTCTGGCTGGCCCCAGAGTGGGGTGGAAATGGAGATTTTGCGATATCCTTCCCCCAGGAGTGGGGAGGGAATGGGGATTTTGCAGTATCCTTCCTCTGGAGTGGGTGGGAATGGAGATTTTGCAGTATCCTTCCCCTGCCATGCCCACCAAGCCACGCCCACAGAACCGGTAGTAAAAAAATTTGGATTTCACCACTGATTGTGTTCATAAGTCGAGGACTACCTGTATACATGTTTCTTTAGTGTATGATCATATGACAGAACCAACTTTTCCGTGCTGGGTTTAATCAAGATCTGAAATGAAACTGGATACTTTTATGTTCTGAGCTTAATGACTATATAGCCTTCTACTTCTAGATCAGGGCTGTCAAATTCATGGACTGCGGGCTGGATGCGTCACCTGTTGGCCATGCCCATGCCCAGTTTAGTGAAGGGGAAAAAAGTTGTGTGATGACACCGTGGTGACATGAGTTTGACACCCCTGTTCTAGATAGTGATCTGTATTTCTATTACTTTGACATCAAAATATGACAAGCCAGCTCTCTTGTGTTTGAGGAAAGTTAGCCCTTTGTCTGGTAGAAAGTGATATGTTCATTTCAGGCAGCAGATTCTGGAAGAAGAGGAATTGGAGAAAGGAACTCTGGATGTCTCTAAACCTACCCTGGCTATCTTGATGTCTTTATATGTAAGGAAAGATGGTGTTTCCATTACCGGTTTAAAATGCAACTATACCTTAATGCAATTTGTATGACGACCTGGAGATTTCATCTTTACTTCTGACTCCAAAATTATTTGGGCTCCTCCTAGTGTGGAAACATCTTCTCAGACTATTGAATGGGGTCTGGGGTGTTGAATCCAAAGTTCTGCACTGTGGGCATAGCTGAACTAGAGGTCTTCTTACAGTCTGTAGAAACTCATAAACTGGAGTTCTTCCTAAAGGCAGTTTGAATCTCCACACCCACCCAAACTGATTTTTATTCTTGCAAAAGAGACATGATTTTTTCCCACTCCTGCTCACGATAGAATAAAATGATCTTGCTTCCTCCTCAATCTGCTCACCCAAGGAGAAAAAAACCATGGAAAATTGGGAACCAGAGAAAGTTCCTATCCATTTGGAAGAGTCAGCTGGAGTTGTTCCCTTCCCAAATATATTTTTCTTTTAGGACATCCTAATTTACTCCTGCTTTGTAATCTGAGGGCTCTTTCTCCTCAGGTTAATTTCTTTAAAAGAATGTTTACTTTTAATAGCAATAGCACTTAAACTTATATACTGGTTCACAGTGCTTTACAGCCCTCTCTAAGCAGTTTACAGTGTCAGCATATTGCCCCCAACAATCTGGGTCCTCATTTTACTGACCTCGGAAGGATGGAAGACTGAGTCAACCTTGAGCCTGGTAAAGTTCGAACTTCCAAATTGCAGGGAGCTGGCAGTCAGCAGAAGTAGCCTGCAGTACTGCGCCACTACAGCTCTTAATATGATCACCTGATCCTTATGTGGTCTGTTGATGCAAGGAAAGAGAAGAGAAAGAAGATATCTTTTTAGTAAATATAGTAGTAAAATATACTGAGTATGGACAGTGGGGAATAACTTTTCTAAATCTACAGAAAGAAGAAAAAACTTTTTTATCTTGATCTCTCAGAGTAATGTGAAGGCTTTTCTTTCTCAAATAAGTTATTAAGAGCAATCATTTGTCACACAATGTTGCTCAGACCCTTATCCACATTCCCACCCTGTCAATCTCCACCCCCCTCAAAGTTAGCAACCACTTACTATTTCTACCAAATGGATGGAAATAAAGAGATGCCAACAGTTCAGAGCAGCATCATTCCCGCCCAACTTTGTCAAGTGTTTATAGGTGAATTTTATTCCCGTTCTAGGATTATCATCTACTATAGTTCAAAATGATGTTGGAGCCAAACCAAAATAAGTCTGAACTGAATTTAAAAATGCATTTAATAATATACAACAAATTCCTAGTGTATTACCATGTATTCCTCATGCCAAAATTTGGTAGTGGAATAGCCCATGCTACACAAGGTTACCCACCCCTGCTTTTATTGCTTTAAATGAGTAGGTATCATGGGTGTCATTATTAGTGTAATTACTTTCCTTGTCCATGAAGTACCCTTGTGCATTACAGGATAGGAGGAAAGAATTTAAAAATCTCTTGATACTTCCTCACAACATTAATCCTCTTCTCCATCCTTGCCTTGCTGGAGGTGCCAGCCATGGAAGATCAAAGTCAGCTATTTTGCAAGTGTTCCTGTTGTTCAAAGCAGATCAACCAAATCCAGACAATCTAACTAACCCCATGGCCTAGGTATCAAAACTCTTGAAAGGATTGGTCTAATTGCTTCTAAAAAGTCCTTTAAGGGAGCCATCTATTTATCTGCCAGTTCATTTCGTCTACTTGGCACTTCCCAGGGGAAGTTTCCAAAAAGGTTAATAGTTTAAAATCTTCAGTACATTGATATGCTTGGCATTGTGGTTGAGGCACCAACCTAGAGACCAGGTTATTCCTGCCTTAGTCACAAAACCAGCTGGGTGACTTTAGGCCAGTCACACTCTTTCAGACCTGGGAAGGAGGCAATGGCAAGCCACTCCCAAAACCTAGTCAAGAAAACTACAGAGACTCTGCCAACTCTGACTCCAAAATACATGCATACACACATACATATATGGCTGTTCCACCTATATGGCACATATATGTAGATGAACTATATTTCTGCCTTCCCTCTGTTTCATTTACAAACATTCATTAAAAAAGAAACTCAGCTCAGGTTATATCACAAGACTAGACTTCATGGTCTCCCAGTTTCTAGGCTGGTGCCTTAACCATTACACCATATTGACTGAGTTTGATAGATGTTGCAACATAAGTTTGTATGTACAATGCAACATGCAATCAATCTATTAAATATTTGTAGCAAAACTCATTTGGTATCCTCACATAAATCACTATCTGCTTATAAAAATACACCTACAATTCCATTCCCAATCAGCACATCTTATATAGATTTATTCATAAATACACTAAGCCAAAGGGACATTGTATCTTTTTTTTTTAATCTTACTCCCTACTTCCTTCAGTATTAAACCATATGCTAAACCTTCCATTTATGCCTGCTTCCTTTGCAACATATACTGTACTTGTAATCTTCAAGTTAATCTTCACCTTCAACTCCCTATTGGCAAAAGACTTTCCCTAATTCAGGTGTATTCATTTTAGTATGTTTTCTCCAACTTATCAAATATGCAGTAAACCTTATTTTCACATTCACACATTGTTTCTGAATCCTGAACCTCTTTGTATTGTTCACCAATTCTCTCTGTCTTTATCAAAAACAATGCTATGTTTTTAGTACCACAGAAATTCTGCATCAAAATATCCTGTACTGTAAAATATTGCTGCCACTCATTTGCCACCAAGTATATTGGGAGGTAAAGAGGGGCAGATGGAACAGTATTTAGTATTTTATGAATTGATTAATTTTATACCTTTACGTTGTTTTCAACTCCTAGCATAGATAGATTTTTTTCTATGACAATCTGTCCTTAACCTGTTTTTTCAGGTCTCCAACAATGCACTCATCACCACTGTAACTGAATCCATCTACCCTGCTGCAGGTTGTCCTCTTCTTCTCCTTCCTTCCTTCATTCCCAGCATTAGGACCTTCTCCAAAGACCTAGGTTTCACAAATTGTGCCTGAAGTAAGACAAGTTGAGCCTGGATTTTTGTGCCTCAAATGAGAATTCTGGGTTGATTTATCTGGTAATCCATTTGTTTGTTTTCTTGGCAGTCTATGTTATTCTCAGGAGTCTTCTTCTCAAGATATTTGGAAATAAGGCCAGGTTTTTTTTTCTAATTAAATATTGCAATTTCTCAAACTTCTGCTCTCTTGTAAAAATACTTCAGTTTATGTACTTGCTATCAGACCAGCCAGTAGTTTTATGCTCCTTGTACCATATATTTCCATCCCTCTAAAACCTCCCTTGCTGACCTTCCAGCTTGATAAAGTCTCAGAAAAGAAGTTCCTTCCTGGCATGTGCTAAGGTGATAAAATCTGGTGAGATGGGTAGCAACAAATAAACAAACAAATAGTTTAAAAATCACACTTCACTCATGAGAAATTCTCTCTGTTTTAAATGATTTAAAAACAGAATTTTGTTCATCAGTAAAAATTAGACCTGGTTAAAGGAATAAATACAATCTCACACTAATTAGAATTAATGCAAAGATCTGTGAGGCAAGAGTGTATGTATGTAGATCAGTTTAACAAAGACGATAGCAACTATAGCAAAAATCCCCAATATTGTATAATGACAATAATGTATGCGCCAAATGAATTTCCTAATAAAACAGATGTGGCAAATTACATTTAATAATGTTTGACAATATCCCACACCACTAATGGTTTGTTAGAAATTAGCCCTTAATGTTTTAGGGACTGAAGTTTCTTTTACCCATTTGCTTGGTCTCCGTTTCTATGTTTCATTTTTAACACATCATTTTTCTTTACCACTTTCTTCAGCTCATCATTGATTCTTTCTTCTCATTGAGACTTTACTTCAAAAGTCAGAGTTTGCATATGGCAATTGTAATCTTCAAGGAAAAAGACTATAATTTAATTTAAATATATATTTATTTTCCATATAATATAGGTTTCTCAAAAATTAGACTGTACATTTTTAAGAAGACAGTGAATTTGGAACCAGATGCATAGACTATTCAAAAAAAATATGTTTAGTGGCTCTTTCTTGGCATGCAAATGAGATTCATTAGTAAGACTCTTATCTATGCATTTGGAATATACAATCATTGCAAGGAGATATGCAATAAGACTCTGTAAGATCTTTTTAGAAATTCCAGGAGATGCCTATCAAGATAGATTCATATGTGCTTGTCATCAGTAATATGACCTGTATGATTGAGAAACTGGACAAGTGCATACATTGCCAAACCACTGGTGTTCAAGGTAGCCAATAGAAATGTAAATATAAAAATACAATGGTATGTTTAAGAATTAAGCACAGACAAGATTTAAAGAAAACAGCTTAGTTTTCCACATTGATGGAACAGGAAGAAACATGGTACAGAAATCATACATTATATATTTTAGAATTATGATGCTTTTTTATTCATTTATTTTATGCTTTCACTTTTTCTTGGCAAAGATCAGGAAAATCTACCTATATTAGGACATTGTGAAGAAGTCTGGATGTAAAAGAATGTGTCATATGAACTAAAGTGAACAAAAGTGAGAGAAGCAGAAGTGACAATAATCAAGAAAAACCCAGAGAGAATGATGTACATGCTTAGGAGCAAACCAGCTGGAATTAGCTGAAACCAGACAAAAGTATATGAATAAAGAAGCTAAAGGAACCAGAAGACAGCAAGACATACTTAACCAAGCAATAGCACAACAATAACAGAGGTGACTTGTGATTGAGGGCTAATGGCCTGAAATAAAAACAACAGCTGAATAGAGGCTTGTCAGAAGACTTCATCTGTTCAGGCAACCATCTATTGACCAGTTTTTTTTTTCTCCAATGTTCTTTGTATTACCTAGTTGGTATTTTAGTGAAACTTGGTGGGTATGAATCAGAGGTGGGTTTCAGCAGGTTCTGACCAGTTCTGGAGAACTGGTAGCGGAAATTTTGAGTAGTTCGAAGAACCGGTAGTAAAAATTCTGACTGGCCCCGCCCCCATCTATTCTCTGCCTCCCAAGTCCCAGATGATTGGGAGGAAATGGGGATTTTGCAATAACCTTCCCCTGGATTGGGGAAGGAATGGAGATTTTTCAGTATCCTTCCCCTGCCACGCCCACCAAGCCATGCCCACCAAGCCACACCCCACAGAACTGGTAGTAAAAAAAATTGAAACCCACCACTGGTATGAATGGGTGAAGTTTAAGCAATTGTAATCAGTATTACTAAGTGGATAACTGTGTTTCTATCTCTGCACAAGACAACAAAGCTCAAATCTGTAACAAGTAGATGGGTCAAGTAAGCTTCAGCTAAGTTGGAGATTCAGATACACATCGACCATGGTATCTGTCCACATGCAGTCACTGGTTTGAGATGCATGGCTATACCAATTAAATAATATAGATAGATAGATAGATAGATAGATAGATAGATAGATAGATAGATAGATAGATAGATAGTCTTCACTGGAGTCTTCAGTCATCTCAGGAAGGATTTCCTATGTGAAGTGAGGCAAATAGCTACAAAAGAGAAGGCTTACTTATTTGGGCTCTTTTCTAAGGACCCAAATGCCCTTAGAATGCAAGTAAATATATTAAAAGTTGCTGCATAGTGGCTTCCCATTATTTTTCTGCAAGAATTGCTTTTATCTTTTGGGAATTTTTCATGTGTTAAAATGTAATCTTCCAAGATAATTAAATGAATTGAAGAAAAATAATAGGAAGCCAGCATGCTACAACCTCTAACATATTGATTTGCTCAAGTAAGTTTATCTGTCTGTCTGTCTGTCTGTCTGTCTGTCTGTCTATCTATCTATCTATCTATCTATCTATCTATCTATCTATCTATCTATCTATCTATCATCTATCTATCTATCATCTCGTATCGGTCAAATTTCATTGATAGACACTTTATTTTTTAATCTGCTTAGAAAACTTTCATTTTGGGTGTGATATGATTAATTCTAGACATTAAAGTCAGCATTTCTTATCTGCACTCTGTACACATACACATTTCTGTAAGATAGCTGACCAGATTTCTTTGGATAGTGAGATGGGTGAAATATAAATTAACCAACTAACTAACTAACTATTTCCTAACATTGGCAAGCTTCTTCATAAATAGTATAGAAAAAAAAATGAAAATTTAAAAACTTTAGCAGCAAAGTTGACTGTTTCCTCCATCCTAGTTATAGGATATCCCATCAAATATACAAAAGCTGTATGGTTTGGCTACATCTAGGAGAGTTGTTAGCATTTGGAAACAGACAATTTGAAAATATTACTAATATTAGCAATGGGAATCTTTGTAGCAGGTGGTAGGCAGGTTCTTTTTGGGTCACTCTGCCCTTTAGAAATATTTTTGGGCAATCTAAAAAGCTGCAATCATCTGCTGCTACTGCTGCTTGATATTCCAATGGTCAGGGAAATTGTGACCAATGGAACTAGACCTAGCCAGATAAATTGTTGTGTATGTGTGTATTTACCAGTCTTCATCCAGTCTCATGAAGTTGTTTATATGATTTCTTCCAAAAGGAGATAATTTTGGAGAAAGTGGAACATGATGTACCTGCTCTGTTCAAGGTGGTCAGGCCATCTGCATAGCTGTGCCTTCTTTATGGTTCAGTTCTTTGTCTAGCAGATTGCAGCCTTCCTGGTGTGTCTTTTCAACCAATCAAACAAATGATACTTGAGTCAAGATTATGTTTTTCTGCTGCTTGCTTTTCTGAAATCTCCAGATAAACAAATTTCAGATACTCTGCAAGAATTACAACATATACCAGGAAGCTAAAATAACCAAGTAGCAATACAAAATCACACATACAAATAATAATAATCCAGTATACCACACTTGGCTTCTTGTAATTGAATTAAATAACACCTGAACACTTTCTAAGGAACTTCTCCCATTAGATTTCTCAAGGCATTTTCCTTGTTAAGGGGGAGTACTGCATTTGAGCAACTACTGGAGAATTTGTCCTGTTTGGGGGGAAAAAATCATAGAAACTGTCCAACCATCAATTTACTATTAAGATGCTTCGACATAAGTAGAATCTGCATGCCCACTCTAGACCAAGAAGGCAATCTGAGGAACCCTTCCTCAGGGAAAAATGAAAAAAAAAGTGTGCCAGGAAGCAGGACTTCTTGGGGACAATTCTCCAACTGCTAACTGCTTGGGAGTAAAGAGGCAAGGCTTTGATCAGATGGTTGTGGCCACCATCTTCATGTTTTGATGCCCCTGTGATTCGTCTCTAACTGAATAGGTACCTGGGGAAACATTTAGCTATGATACTGTCCCTGGATATAATATATAAAGAGTCATAGTTGGGAGCATATTTTCCTGTCTCCTCCTTTTTAAAAGGAGATCTGTGATCTAATATCTCTTATAAATGTACCATTTATGTCAGTGCTGAATTGTCTCTGCCTTCTTGTAATCTCTACCATTGTCTCTACTAGGCAGTTGAGCTGATGTAACTCTATTTAACTGTGGCACAAACAGATCCATTCTAGAGATATTCTAAAGACGCTTTCAAAACATTAGGAGTAAAGGCTCCAGGCAGGAGTGGGCTTCAAAAATTTTAGCAATAGGTTCTCTGCCTGTTTTCTGGGTGGGCGTGGCCATGGTGGGCATGGCCTAGTTGGCCTCCTGCACTACGGCGGCAGCGGCGGCGGGGTGCTTTTGCCCTCCCCAGGGTCCAGAGGCTTTCCTTGAGGCGAAAAAGGCCTCCCCAGGCTCTGGAGGCCCTCTGGAGGCTGGAAATGGGCATGTTTTTTGGCCTTCCTGAACTTCTGTTAGGCCCGTTTTTCACCCTCCCCGAGCCTCCATGGGTGACCAGCACTTACCTGCATCCAAAACGGGCCGTATGGGAACTCCTGGGAGGAAAGGGGTGGACCAGCCAGGAGTGGCATTTGGGGATTCTCCAAACTGCACAGAATCTTAGCTAGAGGTTCTCCTGAACCCCTGTGAACCCCCAGCAGCCCACCCCTGGCTCCAGGCTACAACCAGGAGACTTACTTCTAGTACAAGGCTGTCAAACCCCTGGCCACGCCCAGTTTAACGAAGGGGGGAAAAGTCCCGATATATCATGTGACACCACCGTTTCACACCCCTGTTCTAGTACAGCCTTAGGCATGAAAGTCACTTTGGACCAATCATTCCCTCTCAGCTTACAATGTTAAGTTCTGGAGACAAGCTTGTCAGTTAATTCCTGTCACCGCATTTGGTTGGTTCAAAAAATGCTAGGAAGAAAAAAAAACCCACAAGGCTTGTAATCCAATGGTTTGGGCAGCAAGGAAGAACAAGCTATTGTGAAACTGCTTTTGAGGACTTGAAGAGTGAAAACTATTGTACTGTGTAAGCGATCTATGCCTTATGCAAGTTTTATACTGCTTTCCATTTTACAAATCTTGAATCAGTTTGTGAACAATAATTAAATGTAAAAATAAATGTAAAAAATTTTAATACCCTAAATGTAACACATCAACCCCTCTGAATCATTTTCATTTTTTATAGCAGTGAAGGACATATCTCAGGTTTCACACTGGTTAAATAAAAACCTTGAGTTTGGCTTATCTAATTGGCACTAGTGCAATTGCTTAGAATTAGTCTAACAAACGTATAGCTAAATGAGCCATTCTGCAATTTGGTGGCAACATTCTACAACTTCCCAATTGAGCTCAAGGACAGATTCACAGTGGTAATACTTTTAGTAGACTAAATGTGAGATTACCATTGCATAAGGCATTGCAACGATCCTCTGCCTATCCAGAAAAGGGAATAGTTAACATACTAACTCAAACCTTAAACAGGTAAATGGCATGCAAAGCTCAGTTAAGTCTTCAATGGCAGTCATGGTTTTTGGAAGACTCACAAACTATGTATCTATTTTTTCTTAGGGAGCATAACTGTTAAAATAGCAAACTCTCCAATTTTTGAGATCTTGTTGCACCTACTTACAAGGTCTCCATTTTATCTGAATTCAATTTTAGTATATTAATTTTCATCTACCTCATCATTGCATTCAGACAATGGTTCATAACATGTGCATAACAATCTTTTTTGATTCTGGTATTATGGAGACACATAGATGAGTATTATAAAAATACTGATGACATCTACTCCCCCTCCCAATTCTTCATTGCTTCCTCTAGGAACTTCCTACAGATGTCCATTGATTGCCAAGTTGAGAACAGTAGTCAGCTAATACTTCTCTTTGAGAAGTTGGAGTGAAAACACCACAGAATACAGCCTCCAATTCAGGGGTGAAATCCAGCAGGTTCTGACAGGTTCTGACAGGTTCTGGAGAACCAGTAGCGGAAATGTTGAGTAGTTCGGAGAACCGGTAGCGGAAATTTTGAGTAGTTCGGAGAACCGGCAAATACCATCTCTGGCTGGCCCCAGAGTGGAGTGGGAATGGAGATTTTGCTAATTTTTACTACATTTTACTAAGGCAGCATTTAACAACCAGCTGCCTGCAATTACTGTGAGTTCAATTCTCACCAGGCTCAAGGTCGACTCAGCCTTCCATCTTTTCTAAAGTGGGTAAAATGAGGACCTGGTTTGTGGGGGCAATAAGCTGACTTTGTATAAAATATACAAAAGTATGAGGGCTATTGCTTAACGCATTGTAAGCCTCCCTGAGTCTCTGGAGAAGGGCGGCAGATAAAAATAAATAAAATAAATAAAATAAAAAAATATCTTTCCCCTGGAGTGGGGTGGGAATGGAGATTTTGCAGTATCCTTCCCCTGCCACGCCCACCAAGCCACACCACGCCCACCAAGCCATGCCCACAGAACCAGTAGTAAAAAAAATTTGGATTTCACCACTGCTCCAATCCCTATCTCAAGAAAATACACTACTGACGATGATGTATTCACAACAATTATTGAGAGAAAGAGCAGAAACAATACAGAGATACTTCCTCTGCCTTTCTCTCACAGGAGGAAGCCTTTAGGATAACTATGGTTGATGCTATTCTCAACCAGGCCTGAACTCAGATTGAGAGGGGGTGAGATAATAAATTTCCTCCCAAGAACATATGCAGCTTATATTTGAAAGCACCACTTTCTCAAGGAACTTGCCCAGAAAATGGATATTTGATATTGGCTCATGAAATATTCTGAAGGCAGAAAGGGTTTCTTCAGCAAACTACCAGTTCCTTTATCAGTCAGTCATGATTTAGATTTATCTGGCTGCCCATCTCAGAACTGACTCTGGATGTAAATTAAAAACAGATACAGGTGCTACAGGCAAATTAAAAACAATAGTGAACGTAACTTGT
Source organism: Pituophis catenifer annectens (assembly GCF_029215685.1). Lineage (NCBI taxonomy): Eukaryota > Metazoa > Chordata > Lepidosauria > Squamata > Colubridae > Pituophis > Pituophis catenifer. The sequence goes on along the minus strand of NW_027256881.1, from coordinate 316,400,113 downwards.
ATGAAAGCCCAGCCAAACAGCCCAACCAAAACAGACACTGTATATCAGATGCACATGCTCCAATCTATCCCATTCTAACATTTAAAGGCTTTCAGGTTGAGGCATTTTGAACTTCCATGGAGATGCTATTCCAGAGCAGGTGAAAAAACAGAGGAAGTTCATTTCAGTGGTGGATTGCCCCTGGTTCGCACCGGTTCTATAGAACCAGTAGTAAAACTGGCGGGAGGTCCCGCCCACCGACCCTGACATCACCAAAATGCTTCTACGCATGTGCAGAAGAGTGTGCGTGCGCACGAGCGAAGCAAGTGCGCGTGCACTGCCCTGTTGCGAACCGGTAGTAAAGGTAAGTAGAACCCACCCCTGGTTCATTTCCTAAGTCCTGTCAAATAACATTGCTTAATGGATGGGTTATGAATCATGCCCACTGTTATGGAATGGGTAGAAATAATGGGGGACCGGCATTTTACTTAAGTACTATTCCATCATGAATCCACTAAGTCAATTCCCCTTTGGCTAGTTTAATGGGCAAAGTTTAAGAGAGTATGCTGGAAACAATTTTACCTTTAAACATTTTACAAATCTGTTACTGGATTACACTATTAAGATTCTAAACAGTTTTCAATTCCAGCATGTGCTGTGCAAATTGTATCCACTTTTAATTCTTCAGTGGTTAGAATGCAGTATTGCAGGCTAATTCTGCTGACTGCTAGCCATTTGTTTCTCACCGACTTAGGGTTGACTCAGTCTTCCATCCTTCCGAGATCAGTAAAATGAGGATCCAGACTGTTGGGGGCAATATGCTGACTCTGTAAGTCGCTTAGAGAAGGCTGTAAAACACCATGAAGCGGTATATAAGCCTAAGTGCTATTGGTAATCAATACCATCATTTGCATTTTACTTCACTAAATACAGATATGCTATAATGCAACTGGATCTCCAATTTTACTTTTAGATCTGTAATCCACTGCATTGGCTCTTTTCTCCTCCCACCTTCTCCAATTTGTTAGAACTACAGTAAGAGTTTAGAAGTTCTGAAAAATTACCTGCCACTAGAGGTTATTCAAATTCTAGTCTTGATTTATTAGTCTAGACATTTTTAAGGCCATAGCTATAGTCTGTAGTTAGCAATTTTGTTGAAATTGCACAACGATGAAGAACAGTCTTTACAGATGAGCTTATTTTATTTGCAGCATTATGCACGAGCAAACATTAAAAATTTAGAAAGTAATATTGATTTGCAGCTCCATCAAAATATATCCACATAAGCTTTCTGAGAAGTTCCCTGTTGCTATCATTGAATTGCCCTCATGCCAACAGTAAACACAAATCCAACGGAAGGAAAATAAGTAACAATAAAGAGCACTTATTCATTATCATGCTATAAGTAAAGTATTTTGCATAATTGACATGTTTCAAACACTTTCTTAAATGTGCTTTTATATTAAATGTGTGTTTGTGTGTCTGTGTGTACCTACATAGACACGTATAAAATATACAGTGGCTGACAAAATACAACACAAGATGGCACTGTTGTCAGTTAATTGAATCATCAGAAAATCCTCCCTATCTCACTAGTTTTTGATTGGTGAGAAAGATCCTTTGTAAGTGCACAAAGGTATATATGCAAAACGGTTTGAGGATTTAAGGATAAATGCTACAGAATCATCTGTTTCCTAGTCAAGTATGGGACTCAGAAAGATAGCTCACCACTTTGCAGTAGCTGGAGCTTTGTAACGATTAAGAGTCTGCTGTGCTTATTCAGAAGATGTATAAAATAAAATATTATAACGGTGCAGTTAATTTGACTGTTACAGATTTAAATGCAGTTTCAATGTTTTTAAGGCTAATACAGGTACTCTTTAATTTTCATTTTATGATGGTTCAAAGAAATGACAGCATCAGAAAAAATGATTTACAACCTGTCCTCGAACTTACCATCCCCACGGTCACATGATGACAATTCAGATGTTGGCAACTGGGGTAATTTTTATAACTGGTTATAACAACCTGTGGTCACATGACTGTGATTTGTTCCTTCTCAGTAAGTTTCTGGCAAAAAAAAAAATCAATTGAGGAAAGTGGATTCACTTAATGAATATGTGATTTGCTGAATGATATATGTGAGTCATGCGAGACTGCATAAAAATGTAAAATTGGATCCAGTCGTGGTGATTTGCTTAATGACTGCCCGGTTTACAACAGAAAATCTGCTCCCAGTTGTGGTTGTAAGTTGAGGACTACCTGTACACATTAACATCACTAAGACTGTTTTTATTTTATTTGGAAACATAAGATCCTGAAACTCATCTTTCCATACAGTCCCGTCCTTATCCTAATCATCTGTTTGTTCCCATTCGTCTTCACCAAGCAGCCTCCAAATCTAGACCTGTGACTTGACCTGTTGGTACATAGAACTTCAAAATTAAACCATATCAGTGTTTGAGAATCAAGGTGATATTACAATGCTTAGGCCTATGTAATTTTATGATTAGGTTTAGCCAGGAGTGGGCTTCAAAATTTTTAGCAAGGGTTCTCTGCCCGGTTGCTGGGCGGGCGTGGCCATGGTGGGCATGGCCTAGTCGGCCTCCTGCATCACAGTGTGGGGGGGGGCATTTTTGCCCTCCCTGGGCTCTGGAGGCTTCCCTTGAGCATCCGGGAGGGTGAAAATGGCCTCCCCAGGCTCCAGAGGCCTGCCTGTTTCCGGCCTTCCCGAACTTCTGGTAGGCCCGTTTTTTGCCCTCCCCAAGCCTCCGTGTGTGCCCTGCACTTACCTGCATCCAAAATGGGCTGTGTGGGGGCTCCTGAGAGGGGCAGGTGGGGCGGGGTGGGCGGGGCCAGCCAGAAGTGGGATTTGGGGGTTTTCTGAATTGCACAGAATCTTAGCTAGAGGATCTCCCGAAACCCTATGAACCCCCAGCAGCCCACCCCTGGGTTTAGTCGTCTAGGACCATATTTCTCAAATTTGGCAACTTTAAGATATGTGGGCCAACTCCCCAAATTCCCCAGTTAGCCAAGTTTTAAACCATTGATCTAGGATGAAGGTTAAATAAAATTTGTTCCTTATTAGATCAGCTTGGAAAATGCAGCACTGAATTCTGGCACTGCTAGAGTCTCTATTCTTTTATTTTTAAAAGTATATTGGCCACCCAACTTCACTGGACTCTGGGTGGTTTACAGAACTAGGAAAATATCAAAACAGCTAAAAACATTTTATTATTTATTTATTAAATTTATAAAGCTGCACAGTGGTTTAATTAAAACATTGAATCACGCAGACAGCCCAGACTAAAATAAACGAATGAATAGCAAAAGAAACAAAACAAAACAGGGGGCATTGAACAAATAATAAACATCAACCCCAGGCCTGGGGTTAAAAACCAAAGTCAGGTTTTCAAAGCTTCCCAGAATCTCAGGAGAGAGGGCACCATCCATTTTCAGTGGGGGTGCAGTTCTAGAAGTTAGGGGGCACAACAGAGAAGGTATGCATCCTGGATCCCACTAGATGGCAATGTTTAATGGAGAGGACCTGAACATTCTGGGCAAACAAAACCAATGGAAGACAAGAGGTCTCTCAGATATCTCATATAGGGCTTTCTAGGTTGAAATCAGAAGCCAGATGGCAGCCAATGCAGCTTGGGTAGCAATGGTAACACATGACCACACCAAGAGATGCCCATTATTGCTGGCACTGTATTTTGAACCTTTGTAGTTTCCAGGTGGCCCTGAAGAGCAGGTCCATGTGGAGCTCATTGCAAGAATCCAATTGTGAGGTCATCCAGGAATGAGAGAGGCCCTTCAAATTGAGGAAAAGGCACAACTGGTGCACCAGATGAATCTGGACAAAGGCCCTCCTGGCCACAGGTGCCACTTGCTCCTTGAAGAGTAGCTGCAAATCTAGGAGGACTCCCTAGTTGCTTATCAGTCTTGAATTGTGATGCATTAAGGCAACCCAACTACCATATTTTTCCTCTGTCATTCTCTTGAATTTGAATTAGATGAAATTTTACTGCTGTCCTACTGTTAAGAGCCCTTTGTAGGAGCTTGCTAAGTAAACCTGTTATGTTACCAACATCTGTTTGGACTTCAAATAATCAGGGAAGCACATCAATCATCTTACTTGTTTCTGGTTTAAAGAGTAAATGAAACACACACTTGCAAGTTACTTAATCTAAAAAAATAGCAAAACAACTACAAAATGTTTGGATAAAATTATTGAAATTTATGTATTTAAAGGATCAGAAAGTTGTAGATAATCCCAAGGAGCACGTATTCCCCTTTTGCTGCACAAAAGAAGATAAACTTTAAAAGGCACAGTATACAGAATAACAGAGTAAAATTTATTTACTATACAGGAAGTCTGTGACCAGATTTTCTTAAAGAAACACATCTGTTTCCTCTTAACAGATGTTGCCTGAATGCCTAGGGTCTAGACTTGTATAAATTAGTTTCCATACACTTTAGAAACATATGGATCAGAAATGGCAGGAAAGAGAGAGAACTTTGTTTGGAGTTCCTAGTTTAATGGAACTAACTTCACTCACAAATCATAAAGATTAGCTGAACAAAAATATAATTATACTTTCAAAGTTACATTTAATTTTTTTTTAAAAAATTGCAATAGTGTTCTCCAAGCAAAAGAAAGACTTGATATAGGTAAGAAATGCACACCATACACACAGACACACATGTAGAGAAAGAATGTTTAAAACATGCATATAGGTGAAAATATGTGCTCGGGCTTGACAAATTGACACTTACAGCCTGAAACTTAATGTAGAATGTTTAACTCCGTAGCATTAAAGTGTGTTAATATAATGCAGCTGGCAGTTGGAACAGAGGGGGAAGGGGAGTAGAATGTCCCAGCCCATAGCATCCATCGGTACTCATCTGGCTAGTATCCTGTCAGTGTGTGTGAGAGTTGAGAGGTGTTTGGAAACTCAAACAGTATTTGCTGTGTGAGCAAGAAGGAGACAGGAAGGAGCTTGGCTGTGGCTTAGCTCAAGTGTTCTCTATTAAAGCTGCTTGCTGCTGTGAAAGTAAAACTGAAAGTGAAACTCCTCTCCTTTGCTTGTGTTTTGCATTTGGAACAGATTTCTTTTCAGGTGGGGAGGTGGAGTAGAACTCCTTAGCATCAGAGCATGTTAATAATAATATAGGAAATACTAATGCTCTGATGGTCTTTTCGAAAAATCCTTTCTTACTGAGCACCTAGAAGCCAAGCCAAGAGGAACATACGTGACAAGTGTGTAGGCTTTACGGTTCTGGAGATTTTGTGATTATGGCATGACTGGTTTTCGCTTTTATATATATAGAAGTATATATGTGTGTGTGTCTATTTCTGTGTGTCTGTGTGTCTGTGTTTACATACATAATTGTATGTATGCATATACATATGTATCAACATATGCATGTGTATAATGCAGCTTTAAGCCCTCCTCTGCCCCCTCTCTCCCTCTCTCTCTCATCTATTTATCTGTCTGTCTATCTATCTATCTATCTATCTATCTATCTATCTATCTATCTATCTATCTATCATCTAATAGTCCGTATAGTTTTCTTGGCAAGACATCAGAAGTTATTTTCTATTGCCAACTTCCTAGGGCTGAGAAAGAGTGATGGTTCGAAAGTCACTCAGCTGGCTTCACTCACAGGCTCTCGGTTTCTAACCTGGTGCTTTAACCACTACACCAGACTGGCTCTCATTGTTCTTAACTTCACATATATATTATTTAACACTAGACATTAGGGCTCTAGAACACATCAGATTCATTTCTGAAACAGTGCTTCTAAGGCTGCAGATCTAGCGCTTGCTTGCAACTCTTTTCCTTAATGGACCTTCCTTCATGCCACATAAAACCACACAATGTGCTGGAATAAAAAGCAACTCAGTTTGGAGAAAATACTTTTGCAGCAAGGTATTTTAGTTTTTTTATAAATAGGCCTATAAATAATACATGTCCATTTTTTGCTGTTCTCATTGCTATTGCTATGCAACAGACGGTCCTTGGAGTTTAAATCTGCAGATATTTTTATTGCTTCAGGTCACTGCTGTGTTACTTTGTACAAATAGCACCCAGTGCGACTCCCCCAGCATATGTTGATTTTTGCATGCCTCGGTGGAGATCATGAAAAGGCAACCCATCATGTGCGCTGAGCGGCTTCTACCTGTCTTTGGATTTTGCTAAGTGCCTGCTTTTATGGATCAACGGAAAAGCCCAGATTGCTCTGTAATTTAGAGATTTTAGGCCCAAATGCTGGATGTCAGGCTAATAGATGATGGGTAATCAAACTCTGAAGGAATTACCATTTTTTTGTTTTGTTTTTCATACTGAGTCTTCTGTAGCCATTTCATGAAACTGTCAGACAAAATAGCCACAATTATTTTATGTTTACTTTATTCACATGTCAACAGTATATGCAGCAGTGAAAAAATGGGATATGCAATCCAGGCATGGACTGTTAACTGATAAAATATTTTAGTCAATTTAATTGTCTGCTTTAGTTTTTAAAGCTCTCCAATATAAAATACAAAGCAATGATAATAAGACAAAGTGACATCGTGCTGCAAACCTAGAAATCCAATTGAATATAACTTCTAATAATGTAAGAATTCACAACGGCATTCATTGTAACTACTATATCACATGAAAGTGTGAACTGTATATCAAATGCAAATGAATGGAAATGGAACTTCATAGAATTGTTCTTGAAAATCCTTTGAATTTGAGTTGAGCTGAAATTACTTTTTTTTTGAGCCATTATTTGCAGCAGCTCAGGAAAGTGTCTTTCTTTTAAAATGTGTTTTTCAGCTCTCCTTGGAAAATGATCAACACTTTGGGAGTTGACAAGACCTTTCTTTTACATTATACTCTCTTTTCCTTTACTTTTCTTTCTCTTGGTTATATCAATACTTTATGCCATGTTTGGTGGACCATGGCTATCCTTTGTGAAAAATAAATATATTAATACAAGCCAGGCTTGTATGTTGCATTCTTTGGGTCCGTAGCTGGGGCAGAATAATATGGTAATAGGGGTGAGGAACACTAATAGAAGTTCCTTCACAAACCTTCTTTCTGTCATAGGAACTCCAGATCTCATTTTAATATCTTATTCCCACTGCTGTTACTCAGGATAGGAATAACAAATCAGGCCAGTATAATGCTATGCTTACCATATTGTTAGATGCGGGTGTGAGAAATGAGTGCTGCAGTCTTGTGAGGCGTTTTGTTCTGCCTAATAACAGAATGTCGATTGGGTAGTTTTGGTGTTTCCCCCCCCCCCTTGTATTGAGGAAAGTATCCTATTAGGCAGAACTTGTATTGAATGCATGCTTTCTGTTCCATCGTGTTTGCCCTTAAACTGAGATTGGCAACTTAATCCTGGAGCTACATGTGGCCTTTGAGTTCCCTTTTAATGGCCCTGAAAGGTCACTGTTTCTGAAAAGTAGCCATTTTGAAAAGGGTTCCTGCCATTTTGAAATGGGAGATCGATAAAAACTGTAATGCAAGCCTCAAGTAAGTATATTACAGTTGAAAAGCCCAAAATGTCCTTATCCCAAACACATTTCTGATGATTGCCTCCTTTCATGTGAATTTGTGCTATATATTGGATTAGCACAAATGAGCACCTGGCTGCCATTTTGTAAATGGGAAAGCTTCTGCCCACTGCCATTTTAGTGTTCTGTAACATGTTCTCGAAATTCCAAATGTGCCCACCAAAAGGGGAGACAACTATATAGAAAAAAAGAAGACTAGATTGTCTCCATATAATTGCAGATCAAGAAGAATGCAACCCTCACCAAAGCTGTTAATTGTTTATTTGGATTTAGAGGCCACCCAACTCCCAGACAACCCTGGGTAGTTTACATTTCAAAAGTAAGAAACAATAAAATGAAGAGGAAACCTCCACCTAACTCACCCTCCATATTTTACTTGGTCAAACAATCACTGGGGCAGATTCCAGTGGTAGAAAACAAAAGATTCCTCTAGCATCTGTGGAAAGCACATAGCCAAAATATCTTTGGAGAATACTGCAAATCTTGTGAGGTAATGTTCTCAGTAGTTCTCAGCTTTTATTGTTTGGAATTTTGGATGAAAAGCCGACACAACCTGTATTTCCAAGCATTGTTTGAATGAGACAGTTCATTCCATAGATCTCAGTCCTACTAATATATAGAGAGATGCCAGAAGCAGCAGAGGGAGGGGCGAGACAGCTTAAAGAGAACTGTGTGTGCAATACAGGCTTCCTACATCTAAGCAGACCACTAGTCCTCAGGCTCATTAGAAGACCCTGTCTGAAAGTTAATACTCACCATGACTCCATGTTTGAATTGGGATGGCTATCTTTGCCTTGGGCAGCAAAGATATAGAGTGCTGACTTTCATTGGGCTGCCTTCAGTCTGATAATCAGCGGATTCATGTTGTGAAAATACAGTTATGATGACTTATAGCAACTCCAACTCAAGACCCTGCAATGTAGGTTCCTGACTTCACAGAGAGACTTACGCCAGAAGAGAGATGGCAGCTGGATCTCATTTACCATGAAAAATAGGAGCTCAGACATAAGAATCTTACACAATCATTGGCAATTAAATCACCATGCTTAGAAGGGGAATATAAATTAAAGCATCCCAAACAGATGATAGTCTAACTTCTGCCTGTACATATTGATAGGTATACATTACATGAAAGTTCCAGCAAAAGTTGAACAAATATGTTAATTCCTTCACTAAAGTCAATAGGGGTTTCAAAGGGATTCATTCTAGTGGAATCACACGCTCACTTTGCAACCTTGTTTCAAGGTAGCAAATATCCTTTAATTCCGATCTGGGTTAGCATCTTGGAATGTATGAATGCTCAGTGAGTATGTGAATGATAATAACAAAAATGCCTTAATACTAAAGAATCATAGGTGTCTTACAGTATTTTCTACTGTAGTTACTGGTTTTCTTATTTAAAAAATATAACTTTTGTTTGTGACTACTGTATTTTGAAGAACGCTAGTGATAAATATTGGGGAGTGGATATAGACATGAAGCTATCTAAACTCTGCAATAGTTTTGTGCTGAATTTTCATGGTGTTTGATTTTTTGTGCAAAATCTGTTGCTTTGAAGTATATAGAAAAGTCAGCATAAGGAAAAATCTTCTACCTTTCAGTGCTCTCTCTCTCTCTCTGTGTAGAATGTATATATTCTTCTCAGCTTTACTGCTGTGAGCTGATGCATATGTAAATAAATGTTAAAAGACTCTTTTTAAACCCACTTCACTGTGTGCTGATGTGTATAAATGCTTGCCTTTTAAAACAAATGCAGAATTAAAAGACTCATTTTTAGACTGTTGCTGTACACTAATGCTCATTAAAAGGCTCTTTTTGAAGCTCATTACTGTGCACTGATGTGTATTTAAAGTCCAGCGTTGTGTGCTGATGCACAGTGATGCCTAGGATATTATAAACAAATTCCTGAAACATGCATCACCAATCAATGAACTGTTTCATAACTTTTGAAGGTTGGATAGTTAAAACATGGGTGATGATTTTTGAAAAATGCAACAACGTTCTCATACCTGAATCACAGATCCAGCTCCACAATGGTGGGGTATCTACTTTCAAAAGAATATAGCATCAGGCTGGCAAGTGCTACTTCTCAAAGCTTGGGGGGAGGGGGGAAAGAGTGCTGAAGATGGATTTCCATTTCAATCTTTGAATAAAAAGAAAGAGAGATAAAGATACACTCAAGTTTATCCTTTGGTTGACTTACATAGACATGTCTATGTTACTTCTCAACAGCACTAACAGAAAGGGATTGTCAGAATCTTTTTCAGGGGGGCTTTTTCAACTTTTCAGTCTAGCTTTTAATCCTAAATTTCTCTGGTGGTCTCCCATTCACCAGATGGCTTTGCTTAGTTTTGAGCCCACCTAAGATTAATCAGACCTGCTATTTCCTAATACACAACATTCGTTAAAAAATAATGTGCCAAAATCAGCCTTGTGATTTTCAAAAGGTATCTTCCCCTGCAAGGTATGTGTTTGTGTGTGTTTGTAGTTGTTTTTGAACATGTAATATAATTTGAAGATGAAGGATATTTTGTTAGTGGTCTTGAAAGAACTTCATAAACATTTGATTTCCAGCTACAGGTGGACATGAAAGCATGGTTGCATCTCCAAATTTTCTTTGGTGTGTAATCACATCTGCATCTTCATTCTAGAGCCATGATGGTGAACCTATGGCACCCATGCCACAGGTGGCACGCAAAGCCATTTCTGCAGGCACACAAGCTGTCGCCCTAGGTCAGCTCCACTGCACATGCGTGCATGCCTCCCGCCAGCCAGCTGATTTTCAGGTCTCTGCCACGCATGCAGGAGACATGGGCGCATGCCCATGCTGCCCTGCCCCTCCCAGGAGTCTCCACGCAGCCCGTTTTTGATGCCAGGTAAGTACAAGGCTGGTGTGGAAGCTCTGGGAGGGCGAAAAATGGGCCTACCAGAAGTCTGGAAACAGGCCATTTCCAGCCTCCGGAGGACAGGGGATGCCGTTTTCACCCTCCTGGAGGCTCCAGGAAAGCCTCCGGAATCTTCAGAGGGCGAAAAACAGGCCTCCTAGAAGTATCGGAAGTCCAGAAACGGGCCGTTTCTGGCCTCTGGAGACTTCAGGGAGGTCCAAAACAGGGGCCGGTGGGGGAGGGGTTGTATGTGTCTGCGCAGGGGGGGCGGGGCAGTGCTGGGGGGGGTTGCGTGCACATGCACGGGGGCAGGGCATGTGTGTGGGGCATTGCATTATGGGTGTGGGCACGCACACATGCATGCTATCATGTGCACACAAGCTTTTGGCACCCAAGGAAAAAAAGGTTGGCCATCACTGTTCTACAGCATAGAACTTCATTGTTCAATGTTACAAGAAAGAAGGAGGAGTGGCTGTGAACTTACATGTTTTGTTCATTGCCATATATTGTTGTTTGTTTTCATGGGAAACTTTTAATTATCTCTAGTTTTTACCTAAAAAACTAGGGAGGCTCTGCTGTTTGTTCCTGCTGCACCCCTTTTCTCAGAATTCAATGTTTGGCCCCAAAGTAGTAATTTAAGGATGGCTAGAAAGTTTCAAAAAATAGATTCATCTGGTTAGATGCACCAGTTATGTTTCAATTTCAATTTCAGCTGATATTTCAATGAAATTGATTCCTAAAGGAAATAACGAGGTTGTCCCACAGAGTCATAAAAACTGCCTATGTAATGACATCAGTGAGGGCAAACAAAATTATTCTGAAGAAAGGCAGTAACTATAAATGTGGGGCCTTCTGGAAATCTGAAACCTATAATCATAAACACATGATTACACTTAAACTGTTTTTGGAATGTTGATGCTTTCCCTCCTGAAAGCTATATGACCAATTTTTCTAAGACTCACTTTGAACTGAACTTATTCTGATGGAGAAGAAGTATCATTTGAAGGAAGGGAAGTCTTTGTATTTGCACCATAACAATTCGTGATTTCTCATGTTTATTTCCAAACTGTGAAAAGCACTTATTGCAGCTTAAGTAGGTGTTCATACAACATTAGAATTGTTCCAAAAATAAAGTGGAGGCTACAAACGTTCCATTTAAATATTTCCAACATTTCAGGGGAATGCTTGAGCTTTTGAACGGAATACAGTGTGGATGTGCTATGACATTTTAGACCTGAACTAAATGTTCTCTTCCAATGGCTTTACTTCCTTCAAAAATGGGTAGCCCTGGTTTATTTGAAGACTGCAGCTTAAAAATGTCCTGAAATATCTACTGCTCCCAGAGCTTCATTCCTTCCGTCTTGCTTTGTTTCTTGCAAAAAGAATCCTTACATTTTGCAATGCAATGTAAGATAGCAGGGTTTCCTCAAAAAAAAAAAAAAAAAAATGAGATGGGTTTGATAGCCCCATTTTCTTCCACAAAACTTTACAATATAAAGACAATTTCATTCCTAGATCCTAGTAGAAAATACGCTGTCAGCCAACGAGAAGCTCCTCCTAGCATATTTGAGTTTAACACTGCAACAAAATGAATGTAATCACCATAAACAGTTGTGGATTTAGTAAAGCAAGTAGCCTGAATTGAGATTCATGGATGCTGCAAAGCTGTTTTGCAGCTGGATTTTTTTGTCCCAGCAAAGAAAACATTGTTTTTCAGGAGATTAGCATTTTGTACAAATTAGTCCCTGAGCTCAACAGTTGCAAGGATCAACTCATTGGCAGTATTCTTCCCTAAAGTGTTATTGTACTAATTAATGCAATATACCCACAGCCAAAGAGTCAGCTAATTACTTAGCTCTGATTGTTGATATCCAGCTTTTCTTCCAGAGCATCATAAGTGAAGAAATGAAGTGGATTGGCCTCTTTATTAGGAACTGAACCAATCTTCTGGTGTGATCCTTCAGATTATTTATTTATTTAGATCATTTATATGCCAGCAAATACCCTTCATGGCTCTGGACACTTTACAAAATAGAAGGAAGACTATAATAAAATCTCATTAAAAAACAAGAATTATAAAACATTAAAATCTAAAACAATAAACTTGCAACATTAAAACAGCAGAACATTAAAAGGCTTGGTATTTTATTATTTATTCATCCAAACACCTGCCAAGTGCAAGCTGCTGTCATGGGCTGGGAACAGAGTAGCCAAATGGCCACCTGCTCCTGTTTCTATCTGCCTGACAGCCAAGATTCACCAGCAATTGTTGTGGGAGGTGCATTCTGCTTTTGTGAAGTTCAGTTGAAACTCACTTGGTCTTCACTTTCTGTACTATGAAGTAGACTGAATGCACTGCCACACCAGTCTTTGACTTCTCTAATATTCTGCTTCATTTTTATCACATTCAAATTGTTATTATAAAAGCACCATGAATATGAACTTTGGCTTCTGGTTTCTTTACTGGGCAGATTAAAAGTGGAATATGGGTGGTCCTTGACTTATGATCACAACTGAGACCCAAATTTCTGATGCTAAATGAGACAGTTAAGTTAGTAACATGATTGTTAATGGCATCTGGCTTCCCCATTGAGTTTGCTTGTCAGAAAGTGGCAAAAGGTGATCATGTGACTCCGTGACACTGCAACCATCATAAATATGAATCAGTTGGGAAGTGTCTGAATTTTGATCCTGTGGCATGGGGATGCTGCATGGTCGTTAGTGTGAAAAACGGTCATCAGTGCCATTGTAACTTTGAATGGTCACTAAATGAACTGTTGTAAGTCGAGGACTTTCTATAACAATAGACCAGAAAAAGAACTGGAAAAGGGTAATTCTTTACCAATCTCAATGACTGTAGCCATCAGAGTAAGTTTTCTAGTGTTATGCTTAGCATTATCTTCTCAGGTGAAGTAATGTAGGATTTTTTTTTAAATTTGATTTATATGCCGCCCTTCTCCGGAGACTCAGGGCGGCTTACAATGCGTTAAGCAATAGCCTTCATACTTTTGTATATTTATACAAAGCCATCTTATTGCCCCCACAAACTGGGTCCTCAATTCATCTACCTTAGAAAGGATGGAAGACTGAGTCAATCTTGAGCCTGGTGAAATTTGAACTTACAGTAATTGCAGGTGTTAATCACAATGCTATCAGTCTGCTGAGCCATCAGGCTTTGATGTTTTTCTTAAGCACACAAATTTATATCCTGTTGATATAAACATTTTAAATAGTTCTGGCTTTCTGCAAAAAATGAGGGAATATTTGAAATAGTGCAACTTGCTTTATCTACATATACTCTATCAGCATTGCGTTAATGTGAATTCCTTATTTTGTGTATTAGTTCTTGGATTTGTGATCATTTTAATTTGACTCAAGGCCATTCTAAACTACAGTAATTATGTACTTTGGCATTTTATTTATTTCCGGTTTCTTTTACTCTAAGCATGGAGATGAGGGACTGAGCCTTTATAATAAGCTGTGAAGTGACTGAAAATGGTTCTTGTTCTTTAAAACTGCAATTTGCCTTGAGAAAGCAGCAGTCATTATTGCTGTGATAGGATTAAAGAGAAAAACTGAAATAGAGTAAGCCACAATAGATAGATTGATGGGTGAGAATAAAATGCATTACTTATTTGCCAAGTCCATATCAGGCATCTACTGGCTACTGGCTTTCTTCCTTCGTGATGTCTTCTTTATTACTGGAGAGGGGTGCCTTTTCATTCAACCATGATTCATCCAAACAGGGCTTAATCGCTTTTCTTTTACAACAAGTTTCCTTTCTAGACATCTTGGTAAACTAACCTTAGTACATAATCAAATATTTAGTAAATTAAACTGTAAAGAATTAAAGAAATTAAAAGTAAAGAAAAACCTGGGTAGGGGGCAGAGGTGGATTTCAGAACAGGTTCTGACCAGTTCTGAAGAACTGGTAGCAGAAATTTTGAGTAGTTCGGAGAACCGGTAGTAAAAATTCTGGCTGGCCCTGCCCCCATCTATTCTCTGCCTCCTGAGTCCCAGTTGATCAGGAGGAAATGGAGATTTTGCAGTGTCCTTCCCCAGGAGTTGGGTGGGAATGGAGATTTTACAGTATCCTTCCCCTGCCATGCCCACCAAGCCATGCCCACCAAGCCATGCCATGCCCACCAAGCCCCACCCACAGAACCAGTAGTAAAAAAAATTGAAACCCACCACTGGTAGGGGAAAGAACACATACTGTTGCTCAACACACCATCTTCATCCTTCATTCATTCTGAGCACAGTTCCAAGGGCTGGTTTGACTATGACACCCCACAGATCTTGCGTCCTTGTTACCTTTGGAAGCATTTGCTCAATCTGGATCTGCCCATCCTGCATTCAACTCAGTAGGGAATATTTTGGAAATGGAGTGGAAGGAGACAAGGCTTCTGGTTCAGTGGTGGGTTCCTACCAGTTTGTTCTGGATCCTGCGAACCAGTAGTAGCAGTGGCGGGAGGCTCTGCCCCCTCCTGGATGTCATCACAGATGCTCTGTGCATGCACAGAAGCTTCTGCACATGTGCAGAAGCGCCGCGTGCAAATGCTCCCATTGCGAACCAAAGCAAAGGTAAGTGGAACCCATCACTGTTCTGGTTGTATTATTGTCTCAATGAAGGAGTGTGACACATGGGTATCCACAGGAGCCTCCTCCTTTCATCAAAATGACAAAAGTAGCATCATGCCTTCGTGCTGCAAGCAACATTCCATTGTGACATTACATACAAAAGGAGCGAAGCTCCATTGCTCCTTTCATCATTCTCTTTCTCTTTGTCCTCTTCTGATTGTACCACTGGTTTGCTGCTTCCAGATCCATAGTGTCCTTCCCCAGGAGGAAGTGATACCCAGTGTTAAGTATTCCAACTCTTCATGAAAGATCCCACAATGGCTTCAATAATTGTATTTCATATTTTATTTATTTTAATGACCCCATTTTCAAAAGATAACTGTACAAAGCATTTTTTTTTAAAAATGCACTAAATAAAGATCTTATTTGCAATAGTGGTGAACCTAGCACCAGCTTGGTTGTAGGAAGAGGGTGAAGATTCATTCTCCGAGCTTGTGGGTTGGTTTCTGAATGTTTCATTAGGCTAGCTAACATCTTCAGCGGAATTTAGGGAACATCAGTGTCAGTGTTCTGTTTATAAGGGCTTAGGTGTGGGTATGTCAAGTGAGAGTCTAATGATGGGTCAACTGTGAGTCATCAGTGAGTCTTGTGATGGGTCTTGTGATAAGGAGATTACATCAGGCCAGGGTCATTGGGAGGTGAACTGCTGGTGGTGGTGGGGGGTTGCATGGGTTGGTTGAGGGTTGATGCTGTCTCTGGTTGGTTGTATGGTTGATTTGGATTCTGTGGGATTCATAGGCAGATTTTAGGTCAATATGTCTATTGATGGAATTGCTTGTGGAGTGCCAGGCATCGACGAACTCATGAGTGTGGCAGGTGGTAGCATGGCCGATGATTTTTGTGTTGCTCCAATCGAACTGGTGTTGTTTGGTGTCGGTGTGGGTAGATCTTATCAGATTTACAATAAAAATATAGGTGGGAGAGGGAGCAGGAGGGATACAACAACACCTATCTCCTGTTTACAACACAGTCCATTCAACAAAGATGCCTCTTCAAAAGTTGCCTTTGGAACAACTATGACCTGGATGATGGACAATCTCCATAGACAGTCCTTTCAGCAATTCCAATGAGGTTCCACACCCATTTGACTATTCAGGTGAATCTGAGCACACAGATAAAACTCCAAGTGGCCTCAACGACTCTCAGAAAGAGTGCTAACAAAAAGATGATTCCAAGGAATATGAATCTTTCCATCTCCACCATTCAGTCAGAACTGAAGAAACTTCTTGGATGAGAAGGGAAACATCTTCAAGGAAAAACAAAGACAGTCGGGGTGCCTCTTGAAAAAGCACCTTTGGAATTCCTGTAATTCTTGCAATGTCTGTTTCATAATCTGGCCTATTCTGAAGAGTTGATAGATACACGAGAGACTGCCTTGTTCAGCATGATATTGCCTCCTTGATATTAATGTTGAATAAGAATGTGCTCATAGTCCCATTTTTATGTGAAGTCAGAGTGGTGAAGACTAGCAGGCTGGCCCAAGAGTTCTGAGAGTTGAAGTCTACACATCTTCAAGTTGCCAAAATTGAAAAATCCTGGTTTACACTATAGAGCATACTGTCCTTAGAAATATTATTTATTAAATGCATTTGCCCATCTCACCAGAAGGTGAGAAATATGTTTGGTTCTAACACTTTGTTATATCTTAGAGCTTTTTTTATGCCAATATGTTTTTAGTTTATAAAGGGATTGGGGATAACCATCTTATTCTGCTATTGGTTTAATGCTTTTTATATGGATTTGAGTGAATAGCATTGCTTCCTTATTGTGTACTAACCAAAATATTCTCTTTGGAGAAGTCTATAACATTTGCAAATGTGTAAATAAATACTTATAGAATACCACAAGGATAACGTGAGATACCATGAAAGTAAAAATTAACTATGTGTTGAAATATGTTTCTATTTAATCTAAATTGCAAGGATGTAGTTTGTGGGACCCTATCACTGCTAATAGAGTAATTATTAAATACACAAGTTGCTTTTGGTCATCACTACCAAAAAAAAAAAATCTGGTTAATATTTAAATCTGCTCAGCACTGATGTTTGCATAATTAAACAGTGCATCAGTGCTGATCACTCAGAATAATTTGTCTTCTTAATAGGGATTTTGTAACTTGTTAAATTGTTTTGAAATATACAACCAAACAGCAGTATTTGTGCCAACTGGATTAATTCTTCCATAAGCTTCTGCTGTGTGGAGAAACTGATCCCATCTGATGAAACAAAAATCCAGGAGATCTGAGTTGGCTTTTAATGCATTTGTGACCAAAGCAGTTGGTAAAAAATTGCTGTTCATAGACATTTAGGTGTATGTTGACTTTTTGTATAAAAGGTTCCTGTACATTTCTCCCAGTTTCATTGCTTTGTGAGCAAATCTGCTACCTATTTTTAGTTGGGAACAAATAATCTTTCAATATTTCAAATTTGGGAGCATAAAGGGAATTTATTGTGCAGGCTAATTTATATTGTGCTTCAGAATCTGAACTTTCACAACGAGCATTTTCAAGATCAGCATTTTTATTTTTGGGTGGGGCCTGTTGCTATAGACTGGGGTCAAGTTAAAAGGTGGAAGGAATTCTCCAGAAATCTCCAAAAAGAGGTGGGACAATGCGTGATACCTGTGGACTGGATGATGATAAGATTTATGTGGTATTTAATAGGAGAAGCTTAATATCTCTTATGCCTTCCAATGTTGCTTTCTCCATGCCAGAGGTGAAGCGAAATTTCTCCATGTCTACTTATATACAAGAGAAATATTTTTAATGGAGGCTGAAGCATAGGGATGTTACACTCTGCCAAATTTTTACAAGCATTTCTTGTAGATACTGATTTGGGGTCCCAGAAACTAAACCAGTGGAATGGCTTGTCTTCAGAAGTTGTGGGTGATCCATCATTGGAGGCTTTTAAGAAGAGACTGGACAGTCATTTTTCTGAAATGATATAGGATCTCCTACTTAAGCGAGGGGTTGGACTGGAAGACCCAAAAGTCCCTCCCAACTCTGTTATCTGTTAAAGTTTTAATTGCTGCTACTACAGTTGCTGATCTCACTACAAGTGAAGGAGGAAATCCAATCTTTAGAGGATGAAGAGGAACTCTTGAGGAAAACTACACTAAATGTTGTCACATAATTGATCTTTTAGATAGGTGTAAATCCTAAATAATAGAATAGTATCTTTCTATGTGAAATAGCAATAATTCTTCACCTGTAACTTGAAACAGAGTTTGAAAATCAGATCAGATCTGATTTGAATTCAAAATATGAAGTCAACAAGATTGCCAGGAGACTAGGAAAGGAATAGAAGGGAAAGAGAGTAGACCTAAATAATCAAAAGACAATGGGCAAATGACTTAATACCTTATTTTATAAGCAGAAGCAAACAGGAAGAGAAGCATTCCAGATCATCTAAAGAGACTCCATTTAATGAATTCATTATAAATAAATCTTCAAGATCCTGTGTTTATCTCAACTAGCATTAAAAATACTAAAATCTTTGTAGTGCTTTCTTCCATGATCTTTCCCAGTTTTGAATTGATTTGAAATTTAATATAAGTTGCAACTGTCGTTTACAGACAACAGTTAATCAAAATCTCTGCAGCTATTTTATGTGGAAGGAAACTTCTTTAGCTAATTTGTTGGATGCCTTGAATTTAACAAAACAATTGCTTTTAAGTTTGCATATGAAAAAGCTGCCCCTAGTTTTTGCAGATCTGTGTCTACTGTTCTCTTCTTTTTGTGAGGAAGAGGGGACATTTCTTATTCTCTGGATGAGGAATAAGCAGTCAGCTTCACCTTTCTCCATATATTCTTCTTATTGTTGTTGTTCTTGTATAGTCAGACATTTTGACTGGATTTGGCATTTTTATCTGCCTATCAAGTCCTTCCCAAAGACCTGGGATACGCAGATATTGTTGTTTGTATCATTAATTTTATTATAGAAAACAAGCAAAACAACACCACTTCCCATATTAATTCACATCAAAGCAGTGTTCTGCTGTAAATTTGACATCTGTTTGTACATGATAATACTGTCCCTGTATCACATTTGTTGACAAAATAGTGAAAGACCATCCCACAGGCCTTGGCATATATTCTACTCTCTTATAGAAAGTATAATGTCTTGATGTTTAGGAACATTAAAGATGCTATCTCTTCCGGAAAGAGAGATGTCTGCAAAATTTCCATCACTTATGCCAATTCCCCTGGATTGTGAATCTTTGTTGATGAAGGCATAGTCCAGGGGGAGACTTGCTATGCAGTTTGCCATATCTCTTTTTCACAAAATTGTAATTGTTGAATTTCTTAGTTTATGCTTTCTGAGTTACTGCCAAGTTTATTTTTTAGGAAGAAATATATATGGAGAGAAATGTGGGGGCAGGGAGTAATATTAATGTATAATAACTACCTCCAGAATGTTTGTGGTTGCTCCAGTTGTATATCTCTATAAGTCTGAGCAAAAGAAGGGGAGAAGTCTTTTTTCCTTTGTACATAATCTCATGGTGGAAGGATTTAATAAGAAGTTATATATTACTGACACTGTCTTAATCTGTTGAGATGTTATAATATTATACTATGCTATAAAATTCTTATGCACTCTAGGCTAGTGGGAAACTGGAAATTTCAAAGCAGTATCTCCCCCTTGTTTCTTGCTTGCTAAAGCATAGAGACAACAAGCTTCATCAAATCATAATGGAAAAACATTTTGAGGGTGGGATGTTCCATTACTCAAGGGGTTGACCTTTCTAAGTTAGTGGGTACATTTAGAACATGGGGTGTATTTTGCACAAACTAGGAAGGGACCTATGGTACTGTTGAGTGATGCTAGAAATTGCTAGTATTTTATTTTAAATATAAATAACATATAAATATAAATAACTAGGTAGGGTAGGGAGTTGTTGGACAAAGAGACACCTGAGAGCATACCGATGTTCATAGGCAGCATAGTGCCTCTTTGACTTTTTCAATTGAATCTTTTGATGAATTTTTAATATTTAAATTAGCTGCCCAAATGCCTCATCTGTCACATTTTAACATGATTAAGAAACAAAACTAAAGGTTGGGCTATGCTGGTGCTACAGATGGATTATGAACAAATTTTTCAGTTGGTACTACAATCGTTTTCCCATATCAAATTATACACTTCACAGGGGAGAGATAAGGCCTATGTTTAGAAACTCTGTTCAACTAGTCATCAGCTGTTAAGCAAGTTTAAATATGTACCATTACTCTAAGGATCTGAACAGCTTTGGTTTGAAATACTTTCGAGACTACCTATTTTAAATACTATTCAGATGAGGTAATCTGATGGTACCACTTTGGCTTTTTATCATGCATGTTAAATTTGTAAAACAGAAGCTTTGTCTGGATTGGAACAAGTATACTACAATGCAATATAAAAATATCCTGCCTTTAGAAAGCTAAACTATTAGGGGAATGGCTTGTAATTTAATTGTTTTCCTAATGTAATCGTTTTCTATATGCGGAGGATTAAAATGTATGTACTCTGAAAAGATAAATTTCATGGGCCCAACAAAATTGGACAATTTTTTATCCATTCAGATGAAGCAGATTGGGACCCTTTTAATTTGTGGTTCAGGCTGGGTTATTCGCATTTATGGGTGATTTTTGGAGGGCTCAGGATGGCCACCATCAACTATGAATTGGTGGTGGGCTGGGTTCATGGGGCATACTGTTTGGCAATGTTGGTGCAATGGATTCCTCCAAAATAATTTAATTTAATTTAATTTAATATTTAAATTTATATACCGCCCTTCTCCTGAAGGACTCAGGGCAGTGAACAGCCATAGATAAAAAACATAGAATACAAAATTTAAAAACAATTTAAAAATATATTAAGCAATTTGGCCCGACAGTTAAAAACCCCCATTTAAAATTCAAATTAAAATTACACCATTGGAGAGTTAGGCCAGCCCGGCTTGATGAAATAAAAAAGTTTTGAGGGCCTGATGGAAAGTACGTAGATCCGGAATCGTCCGTATCTCCGGGGGGAGCTCGTTCCAGAGGGCAGGTGCTCCCACAGAGAAAGCTCTCCCCCTGGGGGCTGCCAGTCGACATTGTTTGGCCGATGGCACCTGGAGGAGCCCCTCTCTGTGGGCGCGTACTGGCCGGTGGGAGGCTCTCGGTGGCAGAAGGCGGTCTTGTAAGTATCCAGGTCCTAAGCCATGGAGCGCTCTAAAGATGGTCACCAACACCTTGAATCGCACCAGGAGGAGTGGGAGCCAGTGCAGCTCACGCAAGAGAGGTGTTACATGGGAGCGCCATGACGCTCCCAAAATCTCCCGCGCGGCCGCATTCTGGACCAGTTGGAGCCTCCAGGTGCTCTTCAAGAGGAGCCCCATGTAGAGAGCGTTACAGTAGTCCAGGTGGTCCAAATAAAGTTGGTAAACAATTTGGGGGCCCTTTTTGACTCACAGCTTGTGCTTGAGGAGCAGGTGGCAGTTGTGGACAGGAGGTCTTTGCAGAGGTTCAGCTTGCGGTTCAGTTGTGCCTTTATGACCTGGATGACTGAGAATCTCCACAGACATTTACAGACAGGTTATAGTTGTCAAGTATAGATGAATACACAAAGGATTTCTTAAAGAGAGATTCATGGTTGTCAGAAGCTCTTTTTTTTCCCAAGTATCAACCAATCATTTTCTCCCATTCCCTTTATCTAGTTTACATGACTAGGGCAGGGGGGAAATCCAGCAGGTTTTGACAGGTTCTGGAGAACTGGTAGCAGAAATTTTGAGTAGTTCAGAGAACCGGCAAATACCACCTCTGGCTGACCCCAGAGTGGGGTGGGAATGGAGATTTTGCAACATCCTTCCCCCAGGAGTGGGGAGGGAATGGGGATTTTGCAGTATCCTTCCCCTGGAGTGGGGTGGAATTGGAGATTTTGCAGTATCCTTCCTCTGCCACGCCCATCAAGCCATGCTCAGCAAGCCACACCACACTCACCAAGCCATGCCCACAGAACCAATAGTAAAAAAATTGGATTTCACCAGCGGGCTTGGGCCTTACTAGATGACATCTTTTCCATTTCAAAGGAGTCCAAATGAGACCCAATTAACATGGCTCCAATCACCATGTTGAATCCTACCCATAAATAGTTAAGATCTTGATGGATACAAGTTACATAATGTGCAAAGTGCTCAGTAAAACAGGCACAGTTTCTATCCATGTATTGCCCCCGTTCAAACAGAAAATTGGCAACTCCAAACAAGCCTGACAATCTGAAAATAAAAATGCTGCATCTCCCTTATCTCTTTGGCAAATATGGAGGCAGTGGTGATGGTGGATCCACAGCATTCCCTTGAAATAATGAAACATGTATCATGATATCCCAGTATAAACTCTTCCTGTTGTGTAACTTGCATGCCAGATCGCTATTTAAGTACAAAAGGGCAACATTTGCATTGCAATTGTGAATCCCCTCTCTCCTCATGGACACTAATGTGTATACATAGTTACGCATACTAATCCATGTTTTTTATGTTATATAATTAAGCTATAAATGTTTATTTAACAATAGGAAAAAATAGAATGTAAGCATAAAAATTACATGCAACCCAGGTTTATAATAGTCCTTTGGATGAGATTCTCACCATCCATTTTTGTTGTCCTGAGTATTTCTTAGACAATGAAGTATTATTCAAAAAAAAAAAAAACCAACCCCAATTTGCATCTAGAAAAAGCATTTACCACAACAAAATTAATACCTGCACTTGATATACATCACAGTAGTTCCCTTAAAAAAAAAAAACAAACTGATGAATTTCTTCAG
Source organism: Pituophis catenifer annectens (assembly GCF_029215685.1). NCBI lineage: Eukaryota > Metazoa > Chordata > Lepidosauria > Squamata > Colubridae > Pituophis > Pituophis catenifer. Next base: position 316,377,245 of record NW_027256881.1, on the reverse strand, counting down.
TATCCTCACTTTTATCAAGATAACCTCAGTTCATGGGTTTCAGTTGGCCACTCTCAGTTCAGAACAGCTATGACTTATGTCATTTTTGAAAGCGCTTTTTTAAAAAGCATGAGTCGGTGACCTTGGGCCAGTTGCTGTCTTTCAGCTCAAGCTACCTCACAGGGTTTTTATTGTGGGGAAAATAGAAGGCAGGAGAATGTTTGCCATCTTACAGTAAGTTACATACAGAAAATGGGGAATATTGCTGTGGTTGATCACCCAGCCGGCCAGATTTTTCGACTGGATTAGGCATTTTTATCAATCTCTGGAGTGTTGTTGTTTCATGGTGTTAAAAGTGTAGTGAGATAATATAAACTGTTCCAAGTAAAGCTGCTTTTTTCAATTAACTGATGTGATTTTGTCAATGCCAGTGGTGTTTAAGTGTGCCATAGATGTTTTGGGATTGCACCCAAGACACCTATTACTATGGGTACTATTTTTACTTTCTTTTGCCACAGTCATTCTACTTCTATTTGTAGGTTTGTATATTTTGTGATTTTCTCCAGGTCTTTTTCTTCCATTCTGCTTTCTCCATTTCTTCCATTCTGCTTTCTCTCTACTATCCAGACTTAACCATGTCAATAATGTCAGGATTCCAAATAATAAGGCCAAAGCTATGAAAACTCTGAGACCTGGAATTTCCTCAAAAAATATATTTATTTGGGATGTCATATTGGGACACCTGGGGAAAACCCAACTCTGAAGGACCCAGGGTTTTCCCCACCCAAATCAAAGTCCAAAGTTCCTGCCCTCCAGGTCATATGTCTGTCACATGGTCCAATCAGGTTGTAGTCCCAACTCCGGCTGGCTTTGGTCCATGCCCTTCCAACACCTGGTAGGCATCCTTGGCTCCCACGAGAAAGAATGTTATTTTGGCTACACATCCCCCCAGCTATCTCTACCTCCCCCCTTACATTCCCACAGCTTCACCTGGCCTCGCTGCGGCAGCCCTGAAGATGCTCCCAAAATGGCTTCAGCCAGGGCTGACAAATAAGATGAACTGACATGGTTAAGTTTGGAGTATTATATGGCAAGTGCTTGTAAGTTTGAATTCTTAAGTCCCTGAGCATTTTCGCTTCTTCATTTACCATTACTTTCTCTATTTTATGGCCCCACCAGTTCTTGCTTGCAGACAAATGGTATTTCTTGCAGATATTTCAATACACCATTGTTGCTACTTTGTCATGCCATTGTTTGTACTCAGGCTGCAGTTAGTTTTTGAGATCTTCTTGTGGCAGCTCACTAATATTATAATTTTGTAATACATTTTAGGTATCCTCTTTTTTCTGAACTTTTTCTGAACCATAGCAGGATTTCAGCATTCCTTTGAAAGTATCTTGGTAAAATGGACTTGCCAAAAGTCTCCATCCATGATTGGGATGGAGAATTGCAGTTATATTTGAGAACTACAAGAGTATTTCATAAAATAACTCAACCCTTCATCCTTAATTAAAAGGTCATTTTCATGTAAACATAGTGTTTTATTTCTTAAAACATTAAATTCCAGGATAAATAACCCTTGTTCATTTTACTTCTTGTCCCTGAGAACATTTGATGAAAAAATATTTCATCATCCACAAATGCTCTGCAGAATTTGGAGAGACCAGTTTCCTTAACCATGTACACCACTTGTCATATTACTTTAGGGACATTACTGCATTATGAGCCAGAATTGCAGACAGTATAAATTCAGTCTTTAAAACACATATATGCATCTATATGTATTGCATGAGTGTACCTGCACACACTATGCATATTTGCACATACTATTTCCCTTTCTAGACACATGCAAAGTTTGTCTCAACAATTTAATCTATTTCCATTTGTTTGTTACAGTTTGATTTTGAATCCTGAAAATATAGTATACCTCTTACACTAATCTGATCAGTGGTGAAATTCAATTTTTTTTGCTACTGGTTCTGTGGGCGTGGCTTGGTGGGCATGGCAGGGGAAGGATACTGTAAAATCCCCATTCCCTCCCCACTCCTGGGGGAAGAATATTGCAAAATCCCCATTCCCTCCCCACCCTGGGACCAGCTAGAGGTGGTATTTGCCGGTTCAACAAACTACTCAAAATTTCCACTACCAGTTCTCCAGAACCTGTCAGAACCTGCTGGATTTCACCCCTGAATCTAATTCACATAAAACATATGCAGAGCTTGAGCAGGGGAGGCAATGCTTGGTTTTGAATGCCCTATAAATGGTTACCCTGCAAAAATATAGGCTAGGACCAATCAAAAAGGTAGGTTGGACCATGACTAAAATTTTATTCCACCCTTACAAGGTGGCTCAAGGTGGCATACAGATATTTGTCTTTCAATCTAAGTTAATTAATTAAAAAGTTAATAAAATACCTCCAAGTCTCTAATTTTATTCCCCTGTCATCACCTTAAAAACCATACTTTGAAGGAAATTTCTGGAAGAACTGTATATTCCTAACAGCATATGTGATACGAATTTAGATAGGAAATATCATTTTTATGACTTGTCAATCACAGGCACAGAAAAGTCAACCCACGTATTTCTCACTGAAGAACTGCTTTTTCTCTGGTACCTCATCAGTATGTTTCTTGTGACAATTCTTCTTTGGAATTGCCCTGCCTATAGTCAGACAACTGTCTCACCTCATCATCATCTCCATAAAGTCAAAATATTAATCAGAAAGCCATACCCCTTACTTCAATATGTTCTGCTTCAGGAGTAATCCAACAAGAGACTTTTCAACCACACGGTAATTTATGAGCCAGCTGGATTGCAATATATTTTTAATAAAAAATTAGGTACAAGCAGATACATAGGATTAATAGTTGTATTATAATTTTATAGTTTTCAATATATGCCATCATAGAGAAGACAATCAAATATGTGTACCATCTCAAGAATATAAAATAGGATATTTATTTTTAATGGAAAGAGAATTTCAGGAATTATTGAGGCATGAAGAGTTGATGAATCCAATCGCTGAGCAAAATAAAGTCCTACCTGTAAGACTGTAAAGGACAAACAAAGGAATTGCAATTGTTTATGTTGGATAAGAAGTATCCTCAGCAGAATTATTTATCATTTCTGTATTTTATTAAAGTATAAAGTGTTCTATATGAAATATATCTTTTAGATTACTGGCAATGTGCTGGTCATTATGGCTGGAGGTGTCTGGGAGATAGGACTGGGAAATGCAAAACGTCTTTATTAATTTCATTTATTTATTAAATTTGTATGCCTCCCATCTCCTCTACAATCTGGGCAATTTAGGACACCTATTCTTATGAATAGATACATTATACATTTTTATGCAACATAGTCTTGCCCACCAATTACAAATGTAATATATAGTGCTTCATATTTTCCATTATCATTGTCAAAGGAGAAGCTACAGTATACATGCTGTCACTAGATGTAATTGACTTCCCCAACAATTAGTTATATAAACAATAGGAATTAAGGTTTTGGTGCTATCTAACCCTGCTATTGTGGCCTGCCAGCTGCCGGCCCCTCTAGCAGCCGAACCAGAAAAGAAGGAGGTGTGGGAGTCAGGGTCAGCATCAAGGCAACCTGAGAGCTCTCAGTGGGAAGAGGGAATGGAGCTGTCAGAGAAAGAGATAGAGACCTGAGCCATTCGTCAGCTGCCTCCGGGTTTGGAGATGGCTGATGAGGAAGAAGAAGAAGAGCTGGGTCCAGTACCTGTCACACAGATGTGCAGAAGGCAGAGGAGAGGAGAGCAGTGGAAATCTGTGGGCTGATCCTTGGGACAGAAGAGCCACCATTGCTAGCAAAGTCCCACCCTAGCTCTGGGGATAAAGGGCAGGGGGCAGAGATGAATAGATATGGTAGATAACTATTAATCTCACTGCCGGACAGGCTTGTTAGCCTGCAGTGAGAGAAAAACTTTTTGCCGGGGCTGCCGGGGATTCCTTAAATAAAAGGAATCATTTATTTAACTTCAAAGGGTTTGTCATGTTTGGGTCAGAACACCTACATTGTCTATTTCCAATATTCACATGCACCACAAGTTGATTCAATAACTCAGTTCTCTAAAACAGTTTTGCCTTATGGTCTCTAAAACAAATAGTAAAGAGTGAAAAGAAGGTTGGAAAGAAGGAGGAAAAAAAGCAGGCATAGATGGCAACAAACCTTAATTCCTGAGAATATCTACCATTACTTTATGTTTTCATTCCAATACCTGTCAAGGGCAAGTTCTGATTTCCTATATATGAAACTGAGGTGTTTTACAGTTCAGATGAATTTTGTTTCCCATCTTTACCCAATATATTATTCTGAACAAGTGACTACACCTAGAAATCACTATAACCTAAGGAGACACCCATAGAAAAGCTAGAATAGATCTGTGAGAATTCTGCTGTTTATTTAGAAACATGTATCTATCTCAGTGTTTCTCAACCTTGGAAGCTTGAAGATGGCTGGCCTTCAACTCCCAAAATCCCCCAGCCAGCACTGCTGGCTGGGGGATTCTGGGAGTTGAAGTCCACCTATCTTCAAGCTACCAAGGTTGAGAAACACTGATCTATTTTATCAAGATAATCCTAAATGGGTCACAATATAACAAAATAAAAACAATAAAACAAACATCCCCATTAAAATACCACATATCCCAAGCACAACATAGCAATATAATTTAGATTCCCCATGTTCTTACATTTGCTAAACTCACTTCCATCCTAGCCAAATAGGATGAACAGCCAGGTTGATAGTCTTCCAAAATGCTTGTAGAATAGGGGCCCTTCAAGGGTGGCTGTTCCAATGGACTGAGGCAGCCAGAGAAAACATATCTCCAAGGCCTTAATAAGATGATAACATTTAAGAAAAGGATTTAGAACATATCCACATTATCAGACCTGGTGGATCGGAAGATAGCTTCAAGGAGAAGCAATTCTGCTAATAATAGCAATAGCACTTACATATACCACTTCATAGTGCTTTCCAGTCCTCTTTAAGTGGTTTAAAGAGCCAGCATATTACCTTCAACAATCTGGGTCCCATATTTTACTGACCTCAGAAGGATGGAAAGCTGAGTCAACCTTGAGCTGGTGAGAATCGAACTCTTGGCAGCAACAGCGAGTTGGCGTGAAATACTGCATTCTAATCACTTTGCCACCACAGGTCCTATAACCTGACCCCATGCCAGTTTCAGCTTCCAGGGTGATAACAAGCACCTTGAATTGCCACTCTATCCACTCTACCAGTGCAGCATATGCAATACAGTTGAATGTGTGTAAAGCATGAAGCTCTGCATTTACTGGAGTATGCTGGACTAGTTATAACTTCCAGGTGGTCTTTGAGGATAGCCATGTAGAGTGCGTTGCAGTAATCCAATCAAGAGATGACTAAAGGCAACTGGACAGTTTTTTCCTTGAGGAAGTTCTTCTTATTGGAGAAGGATTAGGAATTGGATTAAGGAAATTACTAATGTGGACCTCCAATGGAAACCTGAGATATATTTACTAGGTATTTGTCCAGAGGGGCTAAGTAAGAAAAAATGGTATCTCACTCTACATAATTTAGTCGCAGCTAGAAGAGTGTTCGCCCAACAATGGAAAGAAAAAGAGATACCGACCAGTGTCCAAATTATAAATAAAGTATTAGAGTGCGCTGAAGCAGACAGAATGACGTATAGGTTGAAAGAAAAAGAGGATTCTGAATTTTTTCAAAGTTGGGATAGTTGGTACCGGTGTTTGAGATGAAGTGAGGGCCTAAGTCAATATGAGGAGAGATATACTTATCTAGATTGAAGGATAATTGAAAACCATATTTGGGGATTATTTATTTTATTCTGTGTTGTGGGCATAATTATTTATTAATGAGGGCAGGAATATTATCTGTCGGGATGGATGTGTTTGTATGTCTAGTGTTATGAATGGGGGAGGGAGAGAGGGGAATGTATGGTTTTTGTTGTTACGTATAATCAATGTTTTTGTCTTATGTTGATTTTAACTTGGAAAATTTAATAAAATTTATTTTTTTTAAAAAAGGAAAAAATCGTCCAGTTGTCTTTTGAAAAAGCACTTTTGAGATACCTTTCTGTAACTTTCCATTTCTAGGGAAGATTATTGAAATGATGGTTTCTGATAGCTCTCAACAGACTGCGCCTGAGTCTGCAATTTGGGGGACTTCTTGGACTTGCAGGTAGTCAAGTGGAGGTTGTGACCAGGGATATCTTTGCCCAGATTTGGCTGGTATAAAAATTGAGAGGATGTGTGAGAGGATGTGATTCATCCTCTTATCTCTTCTTGTTCACACCACTGCAATGTGTTCTACAGAAGGCTGTCTTTGAAAACCACTTGAAAGCTACAGTTGGTCCAGAATACAGCTGGTCAATTATTAGTCAGTGTGTGCTACTACAAGCTTATAAGATAATTTGGGTTCTGCACTGTCTTCCCTTTGGCTTCTAGCTGCAATTTAAAGTGCTGCTTTTGACTTATAAAGTCATATATTGCTTTGCAATGAAGTAGTTTTTCCTACTCCAACTGAATGCAACAAACTGATTTATTCATCCCAGAAAAAGCTGTTGTTAGTCTGTAAGGTGGGAGAAGCTGAGGTCATAGGGGCTGCTTCTCTATCACTGTACCTTTTAAAAATCAGGACAATGAAAAAAAAAAAGAATTATTTCAGAGGAATTACAGACAGTAAGTTGATGCCATCTGTTTTTGAGGATTGCTATTGTTGTGGTACATATGATATTTTGTTCTGATACTGTTTCATGATTTAATTTTAATTTACTTCCTGTGGATGTTTTAATTATTGTTTATGTTATTCCTATTGTTGTGAACCACTGAGATACAAATTCAATCAATCGATGTAAAAGATAACATTGGATTTATATCAAACTTTCTCTCTGGATGCTCTGTTTATTCACTGCACATATGGGGAAAAATAATGAAAAATCACATTTTATAGTTGCTTTCCATATTAGTGTTTTTCTTTTTCCTAGGCTTGCTGTATAAAGTGTAAATTATACAAGCTCACAAGATGTCAGTTCTAGATCAAATTCGTTAGTATTGATGTCCATAATAGAGGCTGACAAGATACCCCTATAACAAGACTGCATTGACTTTGATGATTTTATTCTTTTTGATCACTGATATTTACAATAATATATGAGAATGGCGCAGTGGCCTAGAAGTGAAGATGCTCGCCTCCCACTTGGAAGGTTGAGAGTTCAGTCCTAGGCAGCAACAGATGTTTCTCTAATCAGAGTGCAAAGAGAAAATATCTGCTGCGAACTACTCATAGGTGTCAGGAAGGGCATCCAGCCAGTAAGTGCTCAGTTCCATTCAGTTGCCATGACTCCACCCTGATAAAATGGGATTACAGGGTCATAAAAAGAAAAAAAAATACAGTAATGTAACAAGCGCTACTCATTTTCTACTTTGTTTGCCTGAAAGGAAAGATAGGAGTTATGACATTATGGAGAAGGAATCCCTAAGGGCAAAACACACAGGCAGAACTCATACTTTTGTGCTTAGTGCATAATTGTATAGAAGATCAAAATATGAAGAAGTATGTTACATTCATTCTGCTTGGGACCAAAATCTCAAGTAACAAAATAAAAGATTCTAAGTATTCTTTTTCCAGTTGCTATACATGTAAGAATAGCCATAGATGCCTTAGTAAAATGTGAATTGTGTATCATCATGAATGAATGAGTGAATGAATGAATGAATGCCACAAATTTGCATTAACATGGCCTAAACTTGGAGTTTCATAGCCTGAATGTCCAGCACTACATGCATGACTCAGGAAGCCTAGGTCACAGCAAATATCACTTAAGAATCAAGAGTGACTGTCAGTTCAGAAAAAGTTGCTTGGCCTTCAGGTATGCTTATTTATGGAATGGGACAACTCACCATAGCCATTTCGCCACAGCCATCTCACCACAGCCAACTTGGCCCATCCATCTCACTTCACATCTATCTAGCTACCTCACTGCGGCCAACTCACTGCAGGACAATTCGTTTTAGGGCAATTCCATGCAGGATAACTCAACATGATAAATGTTATCCACCACTGTTTTCTTCAACATTATTTCCATTGACAAAGTGGAAATAATGTTGAAGAAACAATGGTGGATAATATTTATCGTGTTGAGTTATCCCGCATGGACTTGTGCCACAGCAAGTTGTCCCATGGCTAGATGGCTGTACCAGGTTGGCTCCAATGAGATGGCCATAGTGAGTTGGCTGCAGTGAAATGTTTATGATGAGTTAGCTGCAGTGAGATGGCCGTGGCGAGTTGGCTGCAGTGAAATGTCTATGGTGAGTTGGGTGCAGTGAGATGGCCGTGGTGAATTGTCCTAGGCCTGCTTATTTTTTTAAAAAAACTACCAGAGGTGGTATTCAGCAGGTTCTGACCAGTTCTGGAAAACCGATAACGGAAATTTTGAGTAGTTCGGAGAACTGGTAAATACCACCTCTGACTGGCCCTGCCCCCATCTATTCTTCTGCCTCTGGAGTCCCAGCTGAATGGGAGGAAATGGGGATTTTGCAGTAACCTTCCCCTGGAGTCAGGTGGGAATGGAGATTTTACAGTATCCTTCCCCTGGAGTGGGGTTGGAATGGAGATTTTACAGTATCCTTCCCCTGCCACGCCCACCAAGCCACACCCCCAGAACCGGTAGTAAAAAACTTTGAATCCCACCACTGAGAACTACCATATTTAAACAGAAACACTGCAATATATGGAAGATATGGCAACTATATACCTGATGGTCAATGCTAAGGAATTATGGGCAATTTAAAGATTGTTCCTTCTTCTTTTTAAACCCAAATTTTAAAACTTGTAAAAGCCCACATAGCTTTTGATGGTGAAATGATAAGAGATTGAGGCTCTGATGAAAAATTAAAAGAGAGGCTAAGCCAGTTGAATATCAATGCTCAAAACAAAACAAAAAATAATGTATTTATGTGATTTAGGTAAAAATCAACACTTGCACAAGAATGGCAAGTGACAGCTCCAGCTTTAAAACCACAATGCAACACAGTGACATTGCAAACACACAGCATTCACATCTACTGAGATTCTTTCTTCACTGTAGTTATTCTCTTTTTCCTTGCCAACTTTTTTCTAAAGAGAAAATAAAACAAAATCCAGAGAATTGCTTTTTAAAAAATGGCCCTAAGAAACCTTGTCTGTGTGAAGGTCTATGAAGGAAAAGCTCTCTTACTGATGGGTGAAAACCCTGATGATCTATTGTGCTGCTGATTCACTAAATGCATATTGACATGATGGACAGTCATGGTGCCAAAGAAGTCCATTGTGGATACAATCTGCAGATAATGGGTCTCCGGGAGATTTTTGAAGTGTGCCTTTTTAATTCACACTGTCACACTTCCAAGATGCACAAAGACTCAGGTTCCTTTAGATGTACTGCAAAGTCTCCTGCAAACACCTTGGGCACTGTCTTATACTCTTCGATTGATAGAGCCATTTATGTTCTCAATGGACGCACAATAATGATTCCATTTGGACCAATCCAATTTCAATGCCATTGCCTCGTGTGCTTCCATTAAAAAGACAGGATCGTTACAACTGGGCTGATAGATTATTTCTTTAAAAAGGAAGAGAAAGGAAATTAACCCGCTATATTGAATTGCACCAGATTGACACAATAAATAATGACATGGACCAGGCTCTAATCTCTCTCTCCTATATTTCCACAAGGAGAAATAGACATATTTACCACATAGTTGGTGTCACTTCTAGGTTAAGATAGAGGCAATACTCTTTTAAGATAGCAATGGCATTACAGAACTGGCCAGATTTTATATTGCTAACAATATAATTCCAATTGTGAAGCTAACAAATGTTCCATCCTTTCTCCTTGTCCCCCTCCCTTCCTTCTCCTGTACCCATCACTGATGGATATTTTTGTTTTTAGGATCTTATCTCAGACAACTTTCTTCTAAACAATGTGATCTCCTCTTCCACTAACCTTTTTTTTTTTTAAAAAAATTCATCTTTAATGCTGCAGCCTTGATTATTTTCTCTCCTTAGTCTAGCCACCACCAAAGCCATAAGAATACATGATATGAACTGGAGGCAGCACTGATGTTCTATTGATAAGACAACATATTTTGCTGGACGTGGGAAGAAGTTTTGATCATGGTGACCTGCGAAGAGAAGATAGCTAATGACAGAAAGGGGTTTAGGACATCATAGCCTCTCATTATTTGCTTTGGGGGTATATCTTAAACACACTCCTAGTTCCTGAAGGTTAAGAACCAGCTCCTTCTCCTGCTTCCAGTTTGAATCTTGAGTGGAAATAGCTTCTCAGATATTTCCCCACACTGAATGTAGAAGATCAGATAAATATGTTTTCTTTATCACTGTTACAAAAATTGCAATTGTGTGTTTATTTAGCAAATCAGGTTTCCAGAGTTTCTAAATGTGTGTATGTTAGTTATTTTTGTCAAAATTCTGTTTTGCATACAATGAATTGTGTACATTGGGATGGAGAGTGTCTGTAGATATGCATATTCTGATTAATATTATAAACATTTTAACCATGGATTTTATAAACTGGAATTGCCTGTTTTGGTTTCTTCTGTTCTTATTTCTCTTACCTACCCAGTTTTACGCTAATAATGATACATCCCTATTTCCAGTCCTTTAAAATAAAGAATTATTAAGTCTAACATAGCAGATAAAGGGATATTTTCCTATATTCATGACACAAGTTTCTAGAGAGCCATAACAGCAACTATCCTTTGGCAGTCATCTTCTTCAAAATAATAGCAATAGCACTTAAACTTATATACCAGCCATGAATACTTTACAGGATCTCATCTTTTGGATGGTTTACAATATCAGCGCATTTCCCCTCAAAAATCTGGGTCCTCATTTTACTAACCCCAGAAAGATGGAAGCCTGAGTCAACCTTGAGTCCATCTGGATCGAACTCCAGACTGTGGGCAGAGTCACCCTGCAATACTGCACCACCAGGGCTCTTGAAAGATTTATGACTGTTTAGAAAGATTTTGATCCCAATTTTTTTTTCTTTTTCCTAAGTTAGATTTAAAAAATGCTGTGATCCATTCATCTATATCAATGTTTATAATTTCCAAGATGGTTCAGAAAAATCTGTTTTGCTTTCTTTTCTTAAAATTGTGAATATAAAGTGGTGACAATTAGATTTACGTGTTGACAACTATTGGAATTTTCCCAAGAAAATGTTCATGCAGCTTTTGAAATATTCATAATCATCTGCTATTGTTTGCAGATTCCACTACTATTAAAAGCACATGGTTATCATTTTTTTTAAAGTTGCACATTTGAAAACTGCAACCAGTCCTTATTTTTACTCAGGCCAGTCCATGTTTTCTAGCTTTCTTTAGATTGGATTTTTTTAAAAAGGAGAAAACAAGTTATTTCCTCTTGTTCCTACCATTAATTACAGGTGTTAATTTGATAATTTTTTCACATGAAAAGAAATGGCTGCAAGATTATGTAGAAGTAGAGCAGGGGATAAAAATCCATTGACAAAGAATTGCAAGACCAAGATAACAAGTTTCCCTGGGGTCTCTGACAATTCCAAGCTTCGGTAAACCTATTTAAAATAAAAGGCATATTAAAAGCAAAGCTCCTTTGTTTTAAAGAAGCACGCAGATATAAAAAGTTATTCTCCATGGAAATTGTGCCTTTAAATGACATTTCCCTTTTTATGAACAGTTTTATTACAAAATAGATTTCCTGAAGCTAATTTCATCAGTTGCTTCCACTCCATAGATGCTTTCTGCTGCCTCCCTAACTTCAAGCTATCCAAGTATGGTTACGTTAATTGCTAGGTGATCTAAGAGTCTTGGCTTCTCTCCAAAATCATAAGCTTGGAGATGCAAAAGCTAGCAGGGACTAGGGGGGAAGATGCTAAAATGAAGCTAACTGTGCAAGCAGTATTTAAAGCAATATTTCCTTTTGATAGATTGTCTCTGATGGAAGTGAAGGATGGTATCTCCTAAGTGTCATTTTAACAAGATGTATATGTTGTTCAACGTATTTCACCAGTCAGTCTAATAATGCATCGTTCTCCCAGAGAAGGAATAAGTGATTAGTAGCTCTAATTAGAAAGTTCCCTGAGACAGACTTCGGTTGATAAAGTAGAGTGTGGGCTTTCTGTCATTAGAAATAATACAATGAGTTCAAGGTAGAATCAATCTTAAGTGTGATTGCAGAGATGACATTAAAAAATTATAGGCCTCTTTATTCATATATTGATTTGTGTTCTAAATTAAGCAACACTGAATAATAAGTCAAGGGAAGGAAGAGGCTAGTAAGCTGTGCTCCTCTTGTGTCTGATGCAAACTTGTATATTCCTTTTTAATCAATGGCTATTGGCTTTTTGTGGAATCAAATACCCCAAAGCCCAGAGAAATAATCGAATCTTGATGGCCTTGGTGGGGGGTGGAGACATTACTTAATTCCTAGCAAAAAGACATCATAACCTTGGCGAGTTATTGGAGAGTAATTGGGTACAGTGAAGGTCTTGCTCTGTCTTCAAATGGTCAACACTGGCCAAGTGGTACCATTGTCCCTGGAAGTCTTAGTTATACTCTCAGTTACATCACTAGGCATAACTCAGTTTTAAGTTATTATTTTTTCACTATCATGATAGCTAACCTCAACAATAGATGAGTTGGTAGACCACTTTTTGTTTTTCACAATGTCCTAGGCCTAATGCCATCTGAGGACATTTTGGAGTTTAAAAAAAGGGGCAATGTTTTAGATTCAAGTTCCAAAAAATGCTTCTTTCATATCACATACACTCTATACACTTTTTGAAAATCAAAATCTTGAGAGGCCCTGGTCTTTGGTTGTTGCTACTAAATACATGGTCAATCAGTAATAAAGCCTCCCCCCTTTGTGATTTAATCATGGATAAGAGGGTTGACCTGATGTGCATCACCAAGACCTGACTGGGACTAGAAGGGGGAAATATGTCCAGATGGGTTTCAGGTATTGTATAAGCTGAGATTCCAGTGCAGGTATAAAGACGTGAAGATTTCATCTGGGAATATCTTATGGTTAGTTATTGGTTGTGAGACTCTGCTCATTAAGTTGAACTCTAGAGATCACTTGGAACTGTTGATATGTCTCTACCTTCCTACTCTGTAGCAACTTCCTGCATAAGCTTCTCGAGACTTGTGGTAGAATTCCCCCAGTATATAGTCCAAGGGAATATCAATTTGCCTCTCTGGGAGCAGGATCAGAAGTGGTTTAGAGGTTCATGACTACCATGAAAGCTATGGCCTATCTAAGGTTATTCAAGGTCTGACAGTAGGACAATGGAACAATATTACAGATAATTCTTATGGATTACCTGTAGTGGGATTTGGATAAGTATGTAGCCCTCCTAGTTGTACTGGATCTGTCAAATGCATTTGATACCATGGAACATGATATTCTTCTGAAATATCACTTTCCAAAGTGGAGGACTCTTTAACACAATGGTTCCATTTCTCCAGAATGGGTACTAGTTGGGGTGCGCGACTATTTCTCTATTTCTTTGTAGGGTACCATAAGGCTTATGTCTTTTCACTAACTTATTTAACAGAATGTTGCCGTTTACTTGCTGATGAGTAGTAGCTATTTTGGCAGAATAAAACACATACTGCAAGTGCTTCATTGACTGCCGATATGTTTCCAGATACAGTTCACAGACCTGGTCATGACTTGTAAAGCTCATTGTGGCTTGGATGTTAATTATCTGCAAGACTTCCAGGTTTGCTGATTCTATGGATGCAATTTGAGAAGACATGATATTAGGAAGATGAGGGCCCAAAAGCAAGTATTTTCAATGGTTTTCCTTGCCTTGTGGCCTCTGGGAGGGTAGCATAAGGCAGATCTGTCCTGCTGAGCTTTTGGAGCCCAATGTATTACAGCTGCTGCAAATTTTGACTGATACTATTGATTATTTAATTGTTTTATTGATTGTTTAATGTATTTGAATTTTGCAGTTAGTGACCCACAGTAATTTTGTTTGGGGAAGCATATAAATAAGCAGTAATTCTCCTAAAATTTTATAATTTTATGACAAGATTTAATTTTATGGGGAAAATAATCATTGTAGAAATAATGGACTGATTGGAAGCATCTAGACAACTACTGTCGAATGCAAGATTTCTATTTTAAAATGTCTGTTATTTTTTAATTCATCAGACCTTGTTTTGGTCTGCTCCATCTACTTTTCATGACGATAACCACACTTTTGAGTACAATTGCTGGGCATATTGCCCGACATCAAATATGACTCATAGCTCTGCATTAAGGGAACAGATGCATGAATAAGTAAGGAAGAAATACCACATCTAATTTGTTGTCTTCGGAACAAAAAGGCCACATATAATGATGTTTTACAAACAACCAAATAAACAAGTGGGGATTAGTGATCATTAGTGACCATTTTGTTTACTTCCTTTTTTATTCATAAGATTCTCGGAAAGATTAGCAGATTTCTTCAGAAGCAGATTGAGTGAATTTGAGATGACGCAAAATTAAACAAACGTGTCAATTTTAGCCATTTAGGCAAAGAATAACTCTGCCTTCAAAAAAAAAAAAAAAAAAGATCAGTAAGATTCTGCTTTGTCCTTTTGTTGCAGTAAGCTCAGGCAAGGCAGGTGTAAACCCTGTTGCAGGCCTTCCAAGAAATTATAATTACTTAGTTCCAAGAAACCAAGCTTCTCTATTCTATGTAGCTCTTCCTTTTTATACTAGATATTTGAGTGGCAAGAAAATTGCCTAGTATTTTGGTAAGAACTATGTGTAGCGTTTGGTTCATCATCATGTTGCTTTTATCTCTGAAAAAGGATACAAGATTGTTTTTCTGAGGTTCCAGCATAATTTCAGCAACCAAGCATTGCTGAGAAAAACTTGGAGTTATTTTATCTTTGCTCTTCTGGTCCAATAGTCCATCCCTCTGGTTTGCTTCACACCAGAGGTTTTTGAGAATAAAAAGAGTCAGAATTGGGCAGGCAGGGCCAACTTTTATCAGCTGATACCCAATAATGATTCCCAGACATGTCAAAATGCCATTTCCCTGTGCATATGAAAATGAGGCCTTATCTTGCTGCAGCATCTGTATCTCCATGGTCTACTCAGCAAGACTGAGCTTGCCTATTAATGCTCATTCTTCCACATCAGCACCAGTTGAGCAGAATGTATAAAAATGCACTCTTTCCGAATAACTTGAGACAAGATTTTCACAACAGGAAATTGAGAATTGAAGCTTCAAAGCCCCTTAAATGGACTTGTGGTACTTCTTTGCTTTATTCTCATTTCTCCATATTTTGGTATTTTCAGGCACAGCTCAGAATGTCAGATTCTTTTTAGCACTTCGCACTTGCTATTGTAATGAAGTGTGAAAGTGATTTAGTTGGAATTATTTATTTTATTTTACAAGATTTATATGGCTGCCTATCTTATACAATGTAATCCTGAATGACTCACAATAGCAACATACAAATAAAAAATAGCCAAATATTTAAAAAAAATTAAAATCAGTTCAACCATTAAAGCCTGACCAGCTGTTTCTGAAATGGTCAGGTAAAAATCTGTGCTCTATCATCATGACGTTGTACCTTTGGCTGAATTAAATCAATGCCCTGCAGAGGTGTAGCTAAATTGGACACTCACCTAAATAATGTGCAACCTGATCTATAGAAACAAATTGGACATTGAAGGAACAGTAAATGTCATTTTCTCAAGAATGGAATGATTGGTCATGTGTTTAAGATTAGAGATAAACAGTTTTCATGGCCATGCAAGGAAATGAGATTATAAATAAAATGATTAAAACATTTAATGGGCATAGTCCTCTGGATGGCTGAGATTTAAAATCCCTCCTAAATTAATATATCCCAAACTTTTTAAATGTTTGGGAAACAGCTAAAACAGTGTTTCAGGGTTTAGTGATAAATTATACAGCTGGGAAACGGAAGAAGGAGAAGGCTAAATGAGACAAATTATTAGAAGACCTGACAAGAAGTGAGGTTGTGTTGCAACAGGACCCAAACAATAGAGAACTTAATATGAATTTGAAATTAGTGTGACACCAAATTAATTTACTAGACCAAGAGGATTTAGAAAAAAAAATTAGGTGGATGAAACAACGACAATTTGAAAACGCAAATAAACAGGGAAGGTAGCTTACATACCAATTAAAAAAAGAAAAGGAAAAGAGTAGAATTCACAACTTGAGAGATGGAAATGGTGATTGGATCACAGGGGAAGAAGGGAAGAAAAGAATAGCGCAGGAATTTTATACCGACTTATATAGAAAAGAAGATAAGCCTGAGCAGGAAATAAGGAAATACCTAGAAGAATCTGACCCACCCAAAATATCGGATATGTCTAGGGAAATACTGGACAGGGAGATAACGGAAGGGGAAATTGAAAGGGTTATGGGAAAACAAAAAACAGGAAAGACTCCCGGTATGGATGGTCTCCCGATAGAATATTATAAGGCCCTTTGGGAAGTCTTAAGCCCTTATATGACAGACCTATTTAATGGGGTAATCTGGGAGGGAAAGATCCCGAATTCCTGGTCAGAAGCATTAATAACCCTCTTGCCGAAGGATAGTAGTGATTTATCCCTAATCCAGAATTATAGACCTATTTCGCTCCTTAATGCAGACTACAAACTATTTGCGGCAGTATTAGCAGAGAGGCTAAAAGGTTTCCTAAGTCAATTTATACATGAAGATCAAAATGGTTTCTTACCCTGTAGGCAGATTAGAAACAATGTGAGAATAATCATGAATGTTTTGGAATATTATGAAACCCACATTGATAAACAATTGGCTTTGGTTTTTGTGGATGCGCAAAAAGCCTTTGACCGAGTGAGTTGGAGTTTTTTAGTGGGCTTATTACAACATATGCAATTCGGGGAAAGGTTTATCCGAGCAATTCAAACAATCTATTCGAAGCAGTCTGCTAAAATCTTAAGTAATGGAGATGTATATGAACAAATCTGCATCGAGAAAGGAACTAGACAGGGGTGCCCGCTTTCTCGGTTGCTATTCATCCTAACATTAGAACCTTTGTTGAGGGAAATTAGGCGCAACTCAGGGATAAAAGGATTGCATATTAAGGACCAACAATGTAAGGTACAAGCATATGCCAATGACCTAGTATTTATATTGGAAGATCCTATTCTATCGGGCCCGAATTTGATCTATGAGTTAGAAAAATACAAAAATGTAGCGGGCTTAAAAATAAATAAGGAAAAAACTAAGGTTATCATTAAAAATTTGACAACAAAGCAGGGGAAGGAATTAGAAGCGAATTTGGGATTTCAAATTGTCAATAAATTACGATATCTAGGTATTATATTAACAGCCAAATGCTCAACAATCAAAGAAGATAATTACTTGAAATTACTTCAACAAACAGAACAGGATTTAGAGAAATGGAAGAACCTTCAGACGTCTCTATTAAGTAGGATTGCGATTATAAAATCCTATATCCTCCCAAAATGGACATATTTATTTTATACAGCACCAGCTAGATTAGACAACAATTTCTTTAAAAAGCTAAATCAATGTGTCCTTAAAGTTATCTGGCAAAATAAAAAGCCCAGAATTAAACTTAAAATGCTTCAAGAGGTGAAAGAAAGAGGGGGATTCAGTTTACCAAAATGGAAATATTATTATCAGGCTGCAAACTTAGTTTGGATAAGGGAATGGATCCTACTGAGAAGAAGACGGTTGTTGATTCTGGAAGGTTCGGGATTACAACAGGGTTGGCACTATTTTCTTTGGCAAGATAAGGTTAAAAAATATATGAGCTTTGCAGGTCATTATGTAAGGAACATCTTAATTGTAACATGGAGAAAAAGCAAGGGTAAATTCTACTTCTTGACCCCGTCTTGGTTGGTCCCACTAGAAGCTATAACATATAGCTTGCTTTACAATAAAGAAAAACACCTATTTTACTGGGAGCTGTTGGATGCCCAAGGCCGTTTAAAAACAAGAACTGACTTAGACCTTCAGGGAATAGAATTGGATTGGTGGTCTTATGCCCAGATCAGCTCTAAATATAAGAAAGACAAGGAACAAGGTGGAATAGATATGATCCAGCAAGAAATAGACAATATTATATTAGGAAAGGAGGAAAGAATGCTATCCAAGATTTATAAACTCTTAATAAATTACTGGATAGGGGATGAGATTGTTAAAGATTCAATGATTCCCTGGGGGAGAAATATTGGTTACTCAATTGAGTTGGTAAAATGGGAAGAAATATGGACAAAACAATTGAAACTCCTGATGGTAACCACTTACAAAGAAAACTTGTGTAAGATGGTGTATAGATGGCATCTCCCTCCTGCCCAACTATCCAAAATGTTCCCAGGACTCTCCCCAAACTGTTGGAAATGTGGGGAGATAGGTACTTATTTTCATGTATGATGGACCTGCCCCAAGGTAATTGAGCGTTGGAGACTTATACAGGGATGGATATTAGAAATCACTGGATATAAATTACAATTGAAACCAGAATACTATCTATTAAATATCAGGCCAGATAAGATAAGCACGAATACATGGTGTCTGATTGTATATATCACAACTGCAACAAGAATATGTTTTGCTCAATATTGGAAGGGGAAAGACCTACCGGCTGAAGATTTGATTTTGGGAAAAATTATGGAATATGCGGAAGCTGACAGGTTAACAAAAATTTTGAGAGATCAAAAGGATTCCGCATATTTTCAATGCTAGGACCAATGGTATACTTGGTTGAATAATAGAATAAAAAGAAGATAAGGTTAGTGTAGATTTTATATCTTATTTGTATATTTTGACTGAAGTTAATATATTGTGCAAAGCTTCCGTCGTGATCTGTATATGAATAAATACTTTGTTTGTAAATAAATAAATAAAAAAAAAAGAAACAAACTGGACATTGAAGGAACAGTAAATGTCATTTTCTCAAGAATGGAATGATTGGTCATGTGTTTAAGATTAGAGATAAACAGTTTTCATGGCCATGCAAGGAAATGAGATTATAAATAAAATGATTAAAACATTTAATGGGCATAGTCCTCTGGATGGCTGAGATTTAAAATCCCTCCTAAATTAATATATCCCAGAAGGTGGCATTATTTAGTTGATCTTGTTTGATCTCAGCAAAGGTAAGCTGGTTGAGCTGTCAGGTTCCACAGAAAAAACCCCAGCCAAACGATGTTTAGGTTTGAAGCTTTTATCTTCTCTGGCACTCACTGACCATCCAAGCATTAAATAATGCAAAGAAAGGATTGACAGAGCTAACATCCAGTGCTCTCCACCACCTTTAAACAGTTCCTGCCACTACACTCCCTCTACTACACGCTGTCCCATCACCCAGTGCTCCCGGAAGTGCTGAGACACTCTAAGTCATCTCGCAGTTGTAAGTTGTGCTCCTGAGGCTTGCCTGCTGCTGGAGACATTCTGAGGCAGTCCTGGAGGCTCTGTAATGGGTGTGACAATGTCTGGCTGTTTGCAGCAAGGTTGCCACCCCTGGGATCGGCCCCTGATGATCTCCCCCCCACCCGAATGGCGACTCCAAGCTGAGCACAGAGCCTTCAGTTGCACAGCCTCCAGAACTCCCAAGAATAAGAAACTGAGAAAAAACATTGGAAGAAGTCAGTGGTAAATTGTATGTTGCCATGAAAACAACATGGATCTTTTCATGTAAAAATCAAGGAGTTAAGTTTGAAGGTGAATTCATTTCAACATTTTAATGTTATGATCTGCTTGAAGGACTTCAATTATGGGCAAAGTATAATTAAAATATTCACAACCATTTCTTGACATTTCTTTTCTTCCTTAACTGACTTATTCTGACACTGTATAATTGGGAGAATTATTTTCCTTCTATGGAAATTTTACATGCCAATTTTACATAGCAGCTGTATTGTCACAGGATGCAAAACTGGAAAACTTGCTCTGGATTGCGAGGACCTTCTATAGGTGGCTTTTGATGTATCACACTTTTTTTGCTGTGCCACTTGAATAATTTAGGGAATGACTTTAAATAACAATAAACAAGAAATAAAACAAAGCCTGTTTTATTTTCCTTTACTTCTGATGTAGGTGTTTATAGGGACTTGAGACAAAGGCGACCACAAACTGATTTCCCAGGAAGAAAATAATATGAAACATGGCATAGCAGAAAAAGTTGAGTTTAATAACCTAACTTTCTCCTGAGAATGAGAATTAAATTAAAAGTGTTCTAATATAAAGCATTCTAGTAGCCTATAGAATGGACACATAATCCTGGATAGAGCACAATGATACCACTTGGCTTATGTTCCAGGAACTAGCATTTATTTTATTTATCACATTTTGATCCTATATTGAGGCATTGCATCCAGGGATACAAGATAATGTGCACAGAATTATCCTCATCCACAATCCTATGAGATAAAATATGGGAAATGTACCCTGTTTTCCCGAAAATAAGACATCCCCTGATAATAAGCCCAATCGGGCTTTTGAGCACATGCGCTAAAATAAGCCTCCCCCAAAAAATAAGCCCTCCCCAAAAATATTCAAATGCAGAGCTGGAAATCAGGTAAGACAGCAAGAGAAGTCCCGTCTTGCTCTACATGCCCCAAAATAATAATAATAATAAGGCCAAGCATTTATTTCAGGTTTCAAAAAAAAATATAAGACAGGGTCTTATTTTCGAAAACACAGTAGGCCCAACCAAGACCTATAACATATTTTTTGGGGGCACAATTGATTTAACAGCAATATTTTCAGATGGTGCATAAATATCATTTTTCTGCACCCTTCTGCATTTCAATTTTGGAATTAACATTTCTGGTACACATGCTTTCAAGCATTCTTTTTGGGCAGGGTAAACTGGGGTGAGGTAGGTGATGATCAAAATACCTCAACATTTTTGATGAGGTGATATTATTCAGTGATGATCAATCATCAGTTCCTTTTTTTCCCCATATTTGTAATGTGAGATTAGGGAAAAAGGACACTTCACAAACTATGCTTATCCTCAACCATAAAAGACTCTCAGACAAAGGCTGCATTCTCATAATATGAATTGCTTTACTAAATAAAATGATGACTAGCTAGGCTCACACAATACACCAAAGCCTAAAGCACAGTAAACAAACCACAGTACTTAACTAACACTTCAGACTAAGTTACACATTATGGTTGCTTGTCTAATGTGAATTCAATCAAATGTTGTTTTGATAGATCTGCAAAGAATGCTTATTACCCAACCTTGAATATAACCATCATCTCTCCAATGAAAACCTATTTCAAATTGCAGATTAAATAATAATATAACCATGCACGACCACAACTACAACCATACTTTTGAAGCCTTTTTCTATTTTCCTTGAGTGAGTTCAATTTTAGTGAAATAATCACATGCATGAAATCATCTAAAACCTGAGGCTGTTTTGGACAATGGCTTTATTTTTCTGATAGTGAAATGGACAGGAAAATGGGCCTTGCCTGAAATAAGAAAAACCAAATCCTTCCTTCCTTCCTTCCTTCCTTCCTTCCTTCCTTCCTTCCTTCCTTCCTTCCTTCCTTCCTTCCTTCCTTCCTTCCTTCCTTCTTTCCTTTGCCCCTCCCTTCCTCTCTCTTTCATTTTCTTCTGTTTTAACACCTATGAAGATCTTTCATGCCCCTGCAAACATACCTTAAACTTTACAATTTATTTCATTATATTTCAGACTTTCTTGAGTACTTAATAACACATGAAACAGAATCTGGTTCTCTGTTATCAAATTTAGATTGATTGTGTCTAACTTTTGAATAGAACAATGAAAGCTGCAGAAATAGGAAGCCAGGCTCCATTATGTGGCATTAAGCAAGCACGCTCCATTTGAGCATGCACTATAGCATATGTTAAGGAAATCTGATATGGCAATGGAAAACGATGTTACAACAGCCCGAGATATTAAGCAACCTGAAGTAGAGCAACAAATGCCCCCCTCTCCTAAGTGCTCTACCATTAGAACTAAAGGCTGGTCAAGTTATTTTGGTACATGAGATAACTACAAGTCTTACCGGTATATCTTTTCTCTTTCGGCAATCAAAGGAGCCTACAGTAAGAAACTAAACAATAAAAAGTTTGCTGGTGTTTCAGTTCCAACCAAAATCAATAGCTTGCGGTAGCTACCTATTTCTGCCTAATGCTAGAATCGTTTCTAACCATCGCTCTCACAGAAATGGCAATACAGCCTTTGCTGTTGTGGCATCAGTTCAAACTCTGGCCTGGGTCCTGATATGGAAGCCTCCTCTGTGCAAAAAAAGAAATGAGCAAATAGTACACCAGAAAATATATGACTCTACGGCTGAAAAATTGGCAGAGATTTATGCTTAGTGGAGCCTCAAAATGAACATACATGTGCCATTTATAATAGCATTGTCCAGTAACAACTAGACAAAGGACAGATTTTCCCTGAATGCCATCACTCTGCTAAACAACTAATTCCCACAACATGTCAAACTATTTACTAAGACTGTATTACTATTATTCTTCTCATCCTTCCTATTACCTATCTCCTTCCACTTATGACTATAACCTTGTTGCTTGTATCTCTACGATTTATATTGTTTTTATTTGTTTTCTAGTATGATTTGATTGCTTATTTAGTATCCTATGACTATCACTAAGTGTTGTATCTTATGATTACCTATCTCCTTCCACTCATGATTATAACCATATTGTTTGTATTTTTACAATTTATATTGTTCTGTTTGTTTCCTAGTATGATTTGATTGCTTCTTAGTAACCTATGATTAAGTTTTGTATCTTATGATTCTTGATGAATGTATTTTTTTTCTTTTTTTCTTTTTATGTACACTGAGAGCATATGCACCAAAGACAAATTCCTTGTGTGTCCAATCACACTTGGCCAATAAAGAATTCTATTCTATTCTATTGTTGATTTGCCATCTACATATAACTTGCCTGTCTGATGCAGTCAGACACACTGAATGTTTCTCAAGAGCCTTGATAGTACAGGGGTTTAGTGCACCCTGTTATTAACACAGCTGCCTGCAATTTCTGCTGGTTCGAATCTCTCCAAGGCTCAAGGTTGACTCAGCCTTCCATCCTTTCTAAGGTAGGTGAAATGAGGACCCAGTTTGTGGGGGCAATAAGCTGACTTTGTATAAAATATACAAAAGTATGAAGGCTATTGCTTAACGCATTGTAAGCCGCCCTGAGTCTCCGGAGAAGGGCGGCATATAAATCAAATTAAAAAAAAAAAAGTGTCTGCTGTGTGACTAAATAAATCGTATGAAATGTGAAATAATTCACTAGTAGGCAGCCTGGTCTCCATGGGTAGCAATGCTCACAAAACATCTTCCTTAGTACCCATTAGACTCTATGCCCTACCCTATTAACTTTTCTTTATAAAACAAGCCTAAATCATAACTGTAAGAACAGCTCTACTGCATCAGGGCAAGGCCCATTGCCCCTTCTCCCATTGCCTCTGCCCAGCAAGCCAAAAATAATATTGTATGTTTGAAGATAAACAGCTCTTGATAGATATGGCCCTTATTTTAAAGCCATCCAAATGTAAGTAAAAGCCAGTTTGTTTGTTTATACCTTTAAAAAAAAACTCTGGAGGGGGTGCAATTGAGTAATGAAATAGAGAGTAACCAAAAAAAAAAAAAAAGCATAAATCAAACCTTCTCAAGATGACCACCAGATGGTGGTCAACCAAAATTATGGTTAAAAGCTTGGTGGAGAAACGTTGTTTTGCTGGCCTTGCAAAATACCAAAATTGTGTGTGTGTGTGTGTGTGTGTGTGTGTGTGTGTGTGTGTGTGTGTGTGTGTGAGGACTTCATGAATCTCTGGGGGTTTTAAAATACAGGGCAAACAAAAAAGCAGATTTATAATTAAGCCCATGCTCTCCTAAACTCACATGGAAATGGGGACACACACTATGATTTCCCACAATATTCTTACCACATGGGTAGATTCAACCCTGACAAGGAAGAGCATCAAGCAAAAAAAGGCAATTTTGAAGAATATTTTAAACCTGCTTTGAATATCTACAGCAAAAATTTCATAAGAAGGAAGTGATCTGAAACTTCTACCTCTTTAGTATTACTAGCCTGCATTTTACTGATGGAAGCATTTGTCTTCCAATCAGTTCTACTAAGAGGAATACGTTGGGCTAGTGAAGAAAGCTTTTATTACAAACTGCCAGGAGAACTTGGCAGTTGGCACTAGACTAAGTTAGATGAATAAAGGAGAAAAATAAAATCAAGCTGCTCCTGTTTTAGGAGTCAATAAACGGAAGACCTTCCTTATCCCCACCGTGCATAATGAGATTTTTTTTTGTTGTAAAAATAAAGCTGGTATATAAAGAAGCTCTAAATAGAGAAATCAACTATGTCATTTACAAGGCTAACAGGAATGCATAGAGATTGCCACTAAAGAGAGAGAAAGGGAAAGGAAAAGGAACATTTTTCTAGAGATTTCAAAGTAGCTGCATAGAGAGCAGGAGGTCACGCCAGAGAGAAATACTAAAAAGGAACTGTAAATAACTTATAGAGACCATAAACTAGTTATGGGCTTGTTTAGAACTAATGGACAGCAATCAGAAAATGTACTGGGAAAGTCTACTATAGGATGAATGACATAGTAAATCTGTTTGTTCAGTTTGTTTTGCCATAGCATTTTAAGTGCAATTTCCCACATAATGTTGAAGTTACGAATGATGGACTATAAAAAATATGACTTTGTCTTTTTCCCAACACATGCTGGATGGTTGAGCTTGTAGTAAAAAATAAAAATAGAAGCCTCAAATCTCAGGTCCAGGATGAAATTGTTAACTCTGAATTTAGATCTTGCTTTAGGGTGGTAGCTTGGTAGTTTCCACTACTGCCACCTGACATACCATCTACCTGGCTGTACAAACAATTAGAGCTTCTACAATTGTGCTGCCTTTCATTTGCAGTGAGAGCTGACCTGAAATTACCCTTCTAAATTCACCACCAAATATATAGGCAGAGACATGTATGAATTTCTTGATATGGAAGAATTTTTCAAAGGTCAGACTTCTCCATAGCATTTACAATAATACAACTATCAAAAAAGCAAAATCTTCTCTTAGGATGTAGCTGAAACTCAAAATTCTGTGGAGACTACAGAATGCTGAAGACAGGATTGTTTCAATACAAGACAGGGTACATTTACATATACCCTTTAATCATATTCCATCCATGAAAAATTCTTCAGTTTTTTAAAAAGGGTTTCTCTTCTTTGAGTTTCTGAAACAAATTTTCTTCCATCAAATTAAACTAGTTAAAAATAAAGTGAAACAATTTCTCTTTCTAGCACTACTGGAATCAGAAGATTATTCAGTTTTGACTGTGGTAAATACTGCCTGATGCAATGATCAGGTTGAATGTCTGCCTGCCTGCCTGCCTTCTTGCCTAAATTTCACTTAATCTATAGCACTGCATATTATGTAGACAGTTGCATGAAGCCACATCAGGGGTGAAATCTATCAGTTCTGTCCGGTTCTGGAGAACCGGTAGCGGAAATTTAGAGTAGTTCAGAGAACTGGCAAATACCACCTCTGGCTGGTCCCAGAGTGGAATGGGAATGTAGATTTTGCAATATCCTTTCCTTCCTCTGGAGTGGGGAGGGTATGGGGATTATGCAGTATCCTTCCTCTGCCATGCCCACAGAACTGGTAGTAAAAAAAAAATTGGATTTCACCACTGGGCCACATCATACAGGAATATGCACAGATAACTAATTAAGCCAATGTAGAATAGAATAACAGAGTTGGAAGGGACCTTGGAGGTCTTCTAGTCCAACCTCCTGCTTAGGCAGGAAACCCTATACCATTTCAGAGAAATGGTTATCCAATCTCTCCTTTAAAACTTCCAGTTTTGGAGCATTTACAACTTCTGAAGGCAAGTCATTCCATTGATTAATTATTCTAATTGTCAGAAAATGGGAGCAAATCCAGCAGAGCTGAAACACATTGATCAATCAATTTATTTCCAAAGCCAATAGCTTCTGTGAATATGGACATGTGCAGAAGAATGCTGAAGGGCCAGAGAAATGGCCAATGGAAAGTAATGTGATTTCTCTGCTTTTCCATATAAAAAATTGCTTCACTTCACAGATATACTCAGTATGGTAGTTTTATTAAATCATCTCACTGAAGATTTGCATAGCTATTATAATTTTTTCCATTTAATTTTTTTTAGCTCATTTCATTTTCTTGCATCATCTGCTCTAGCTTGAAGTGTGGAACTATTTAATTTTATTTGTTTGTAACAACAGTTGTCTCTCAGGATTGTGATTGACTGGAAAGACAAATTGTTAAGGGGCAACTTGTGCACTCATCTCCCTTTCACTCTGTATGCAGTTTCAAAAGTTAATATTCTCTGTTGGACCTTGGCTCGATAAACTTTCCTCAATTCAATTGAAGCTTTCTGCAATTTCACAACTCATTTTTATTGCATTGTAATAAGTAGGAATTCCCAAAATTGCATGAAGCTTCACTTCTATATATGCTTATCCTGGGATATGTAATGATTTTGATCAGATATACAGAGAAAGCTATGATAATGCCTCTCCTCTCCTCTCCTCTCCTCCTCTCTCCTCCCCTCCCCTCCCCTCCCCTCCCCTCCCCTCCCCTCCCCTCCCCTCCCCTCCCCTCTCCTCTCCTCTCCTCTCCTCTCCTCTCCTCTCCTCTCCTCTCCTCTTCCCTTCCCTTCCCTTCCCTTCCCCTCCCCCTCCCCTCCCCTCCCCTCCCCTCTCCTCCCCTTTCTTCCCCTGTCCTGTCAACTTTAAGATAGGCGGACTTAAATTTGTGCTGTGCTGGCTGGGGAATTCTGGGAGTTGAAGTTCACTTACCTTAAAATTACCAAGGTTGAGAAATGCCACTCCATCATATCACAAAAACACAGGCAGGATGGTTTCTGAAAAGGTAATAGATCTGCATGAAGCCTAGGCACTTGTGTGAAATGAGAGTTCATTCCGGCACACATAATATAAATTTAGTGATTACATATGCCATTCTTTTTTATTAAAATGATCCTGTCTACTAAGCAATCATTCTGGATTTTGTGAAACTCAGCAGTCTTACCTGCTTATTTATGGTAACATCAAGCAGTGGGCAGTCTCATTACAGTCTGTAAATAACTAGGGTCATGTCCTTGATAGATGAAATATGATTGCACTGGAAGAGGAGGTGTGTTTCATGGCTAGTCCTTAGGGACTATAAAATGCTCAGAAAATAATTGCCTTTTGATATGATAATATTTGTGTTCTTAACTGATCAGAAGCTGACTGGGGTTGGCTTGCCAGTCTTTCAAAGGTTGCCAACTCTCTGAAAACATAAACCCAAAACTGACAGTGGATCTCATTTATATATGTACACACACACACACACACACACACACACACACACACACGCACACAATTCCTTTTTGGGACAAAAATATTATGCAAAGCCAGAGAAAAAGAGTGATCAGTGCTAGGCAGAACAAATGAATGGCAGGAGATGAGAGGAAAGAAAAAGAGATCTAACTAAATCTAGTGTATAAGTAACACTACTACTTATTCCTCTCAAACCTTTCTGTCCTTGAAAATAATTTTTTCTTTCATCAGATCAATTCTCTGCTTCAGTCATTGGCTTTTGTTTTAAACTTCTCTTTCGTTTTCAGAAACTCACCAACCTACCCAACCTTTAGATCATGGGTGTCCAACTTTGGCAACTTTAAGACTTGTGGACTTCAACTCCCAGGATTTTTCATACAGCATTGCTTGCTAGGGAATTCTGAGAGATGAAATCTTAAAGATGCCAAAGTTGGACACTCCTGCTTTAGATCAACAAACCCTTTCTTCTTTTATAGAATTTCATTTATTCTCTCTATATGTCCAAATCTCCCTGTGTGCTTTTCTTGTGCTGGATTCTCACCTTTCTATTCAATCTCCAGCCATTCAGCACCATTCATTCTTAACCCTACATCTTCTGATTCTTTATTACAATACTTCTTAAATAATCCATTCTCACCATCTTCAAATTACTTGTATGTTTCTCCTGACAGATCCAGCTCTAGATCCACCTGTATAACAAGGTGGACAGAAACTAGTTTTTTTTCATATTTCCATAGTCAGTGAATCAAATTGCACCATCCATCCTATCTATCTATCTATCTATCTATCTATCTATCTATCTATCTATCATGTTTCCCAAAAAATAAGACCCTGTCTTATATTTTTTTGAACCCTGAAATAAGCACTTGGCCTTATTGCCATACGCTCAAAAGCCCGATTGAGCTTATCATCAGGGGATGTGTTATTTTGGAGGAAACAGGGTATCTATCTATCTATCTATCTATCTATCTATCTATCTATCTATCTCTAGCTATCTAGCTATCTAGCTATCATCTATCTATCCATTACCTTTCAATTTCCCCATCTTTTATAAACATTCTATTAAGGTACAAATTCATCCACCTCCTTTTATGTTGAAAATTTTCGCCTCATTTTTAGTCTATGACAAATTAATACTAAAATATTTGCTGCAAAAATAATATGGCATTATCCTTCAAGTCATTTTTGCCTACAAAAAGTGCAAATACATTCATGTTGCCAATCATCACTCTTCAACATCAACAATCAATTCATAAACACATTAAAAAATCAAAAGGACATCAGCTGTTCTTTATCTTACTCTCTCTGCCTTGTGATCCATGTGGTAAACATGCCACCTATTCTTATGCATGAATAATGATTCGTTTACATCATTGCTGCAGTCAAGTTTTTAAATATTTTTTTTTAAAAATAATCGTGACTGTTCACATTTTTATAATGCTGTGTTTGTAATGCCTGCTTTTATATTGCTGTTTTATTTTATTGTTGTACACTGCTCAGAGTCATTTCTGATGAGATGGGCAGCTATCTAGAGTTGATAAATAAATAAAATTCAGCAATCAAGCTTTAGCTCCAAAGTTGTTGTTGCTGATTTAAATTTATTGGCCATCCAACTCAGGCATAGGGAAGCAATGAATCTCCCTGAAGTTTACTCTTGCCACCAGCAATAGGAACATAGTTCTAATCATGTCAAACCCCACTAACTGGCAAAATCAAGTAGGGAGAACCACTGAATTTCTGAAAGGCACCTTTAATGCTACAAAACCATAATCTGAAAAACTCAAGCAGACTTTTAGGAAGACAATTAAAAAGTTTCTCTGAAGCACACACACCCCATTTTGGCTGGGCTCCATCTTCTCAAATAAACGGAACTCTTCCAGCTCTCAGTCGGGCACAAATGCACTGTCTAAACAAGTTTGCACAGGCATTTCATAAACAAGCCAAAATTATATCTGAATACTTCTCCAATAACGGCATCTAGACAAAGTCTTATCATTTATTCCCAATAATTTCACTATATTTATGACTTCCTTTTCATTTTTTTCTCTTAGACATTAACATTAACATGCATAGAATGTTAATTAACATTAACATGCATAGAATTCATTTTTATTCCACCTTGTGATATCACTATAAATTGCATGTTGGTTGATTGTGTGCCATAAAATTGGTGTTGATTCCTAACAATCAGATAGCAATAGCAATAGCACTTAGACTTATATACTGCTTCATAGTGCTTTACAGACCTCTCTAAGTGGTTTATAGAGTCAGCAATTTGCTCCCAACAACCTGGATCCTCATTTTACTAACCTCAGAAGGATGGAAGGCTGAGTTAATCTTGAGCTGGTCAGGATCGAACTGCTGGCAGTTGGCAGAATTAGTCTGCAATACTGCATTCTTATCACTGAACCATGATGGCTATTTAACTGATCTATTTGAGGGTACACTGTCATAATTTTAAACTGTTTTTAATAGGGTCGCTGATTTTAATTTTATTTCATTATGATTTGTATTGGAATTTGTCATTTTGTAAACTACAATTTGGAAGCACTCTTCAGGGGTAGATCCACATAGAAAAACAGCGTTGTAACCAAGGATAATTATTGTCAAAGATGACAGGCTCAGACAGGGTTATTATTAATCTTAGTTACACAAATGTGTTCTACTGTTATTTGCAAATCCAGTGTCATTTGGGGGATCAAGGAATATCCTCAAACGGCAAACCTGCTGTCTCTGGTCCATCCAAGATAAGCTTTATCTTGATCCCTAAGGCCAGCTTTCTCTTTACTTACTAAATCTCTACCTTTGGAGTCCTTGGACTAAGATGGCATGCTTTTGGAAGGAATTTGTTACTCATTACCTGATGCACTGGAGAGGGGTGGTTGGGATATGCTGATGGCACCAAGGACACTGAAATATTGGCCACCTTGGAGGCAAAAGGCTGATATTCTCAGCAAGCTCTAGATTTGCAAAAATAAATTTATGCCTATGGTTATAGCAGGATAGCTTTGATAAAGGGAAAGACAGTTTGAAAATATTCTCAGCTCCCTTAAATTTATTGGTTCGATTTATTGGTTCGATTTATATGCCGCCCTTCTCCGGAGACTCAGGGTGGCTTACAATGCGTTAAATAATAGCTTAACGCATTAATTCATACTTTTGTATATACCTGCTTAGTAGGGCTTCCCCCCCCCGAAGCGGTGTTCTTTTTTATACAAAGTCAGCTTATTGCCCCCACAAACCGGGTCCTCATTTTACCGACCTTAAAAGGATGGAAGGCTGAGTCAACCTTGACCCTGGTGAGAATTGAACTTGCAGTAATTGCAGGCAGCTGGTGTTACTTAACAGCACTTTAGTCTGCTGCGCCACCAAGGCTCACAATAATGAAATTATTGTAGAGTTCTGAGGAACTGATAGACTGGTTCTTTGGAAAACTTTAGCTTAAAGCATTCTCACTGTGCATTCTAAGGATGCAACACAGATATCTCCTGGCCCTGCCTCAGAGTCTTGAATATATAATATGCCCACAATATCAGTGTTTAAAATGCTAGGAAGGAAGATTCTTACAGACAATCTTCCCCATTGTTACTGAGCTACTTGGAAGAGCTGAAAAGGGGAAATGGATATACGGGTTGAAATTTATCTTGCTCCTTATGAGATCTGCATTTTCCAAGTCTGTTGTCATCATGATGTATTTTTTTTTTGGGGGGGGGTAGGGTAGTTGGATGAATTCTTAAATCCACATTGTATATTAGCCAATTTCATATTCTGTATTTCCTTTTTAATGAATGAGGAGACCAGCTTCAGAAAGGAAGTGAAAGAACATGTCCAGAAAAACTGTACAGCCCATTATATTTTCATGTAGAAGCTAATGTAGACTCCTTCCCATTGCATTTCAATTAAATTAGAAGTTATTTTTTATTTCTGGTTGTTTAGAATGAAGCCAGGTCAAAAATTAACTTGATTTCATGTCATTGTTATTGAGAGTTCGTTCAAATTAAATTTAGTTATTATGACTACTCTCCAATTTATTTTATTACATTAAAAGTTACAATTTGATAACAACTTTTAGAGGTCTGGGAACTATTTCAGCACAGCAAGGCCAATTTTTTCAAGTGGTATTCTGTAGCTGTCAAAGCACATTCCTCTGTAATAAAATGCAATCCTGTTTCTCAAAGAGACTCTCTTGAGAGAGATTGGGCTCCATACAAATGTTTTCTCACAGGATGATTTCCATCATCCATTGACTTAAGACTCTGTGCTCCCAACCTGTCAATAAGGCCATTTTCTATAAGTGACTTATAGCAACTTCTACCATATCCAGCTATCATTAAAGTGATAAAAAGCCTGTCCTCATTACAGTTATATCAACACAAAGATGGTTGGATGACTCTAGAAGGTGCAATATGTCACTGGGGGGTTCCTGCTTAAATAAATGTGTAGCTTTATCAAGTGTCAGAACCAAAGTGAACAATTTATGGATTTGTCATTGACTATTTCATAGTATCCTAAGAAACTTTAGCTTTACAATATATGTAAGAATACTGTCTTCATATATTGCATACATTGTATGGGTAGTCCTCAAATTATGACCATTCCTTTAGTGACCAGTTGAAGTTATGACTGGAATAACTTCAGTAACTTATTATTGGTCTTCACACTTACAATCATTGCAGTATTCCTGTGGTCATAGGATCTCAATTTTGGCACTTGACAACCAGCATGTATTTATAATAATTGCAGCATTCTGGGGTCACATGATCACCCTTTGTATTCTTCCCAGCTGTTTCCAACACAAAAGTCAATGCTGAAATCTTAACATCTTTGTTAAGATTTAACATCCATATGATTAACTTAATGACTGGGTGATTTGCTTAATAACTACGTTCAAAAGGCTGTAGAATCAGATACAACTTAGTGATGGAACTTTCATTCCCAATTGTGATCATAAATTGAAGATTACTTGCATATCTATTTCTTTGGTGTTATTAAATATTTCTCTCCTTAGGTCACATTTAAAAAAAAAAAAAAACTACTTGGCACTAACTTTTAAAGGAGTTGTCGGTTTTGGAAAATTTTCTTTTTGCTAAACTGCCACATATTTTAGCTGGGGAAGTTGGGAGGGGGTTGTTGTTGGAGTGGTAGAAAGTTAGTCATAACAACATTCTGTATTCAAAGACTTTTGCCTGCGTCTGATGGAGACTGCCTGAAGATTGTATCCGGTAGAGTGTGAAGAGTTGATTGGACAATGTGATGAACTTGTGGGTATGGGGCAGGGCTGTGAACTCTTAGCTGGGTGGGGGAAACCTGGAAGCTTTCAGATTCATGTTTTCCCAGATGTGCCAACATGACATCTCTAATAAATTGGAACTTTGAGGAATCTCAGGCCTCAGAGCTTTATTTTGTTGGGGGTGTTCAGTGGCGGGTTCCTCCCGGTTCCTCCTGGTTCCGCCGAGCCAGTAGCGGTGACGATATGACCCCCCCCCCCAGCATTATTCTTACCTTTTATTTGGCCAAACCCCCAATATTGCTGCCTCCTGAGTCCCAGCTGATGGCTAGAGGGGAAAAAACTGTTTAAACTCTTGCCATGGGGCTTCAAAGGGCCGCCCTACAGCTGATCAGTGTTAAAAGAAAACAAATGAGTAGACCGGTGCCTGCAAAAATAAATGGGTAGACCAGTGCCTGCAAAAATAAATGGGTAGATTGGTACAGCTCTGCAAGCAGTTAAAAGTCTGGTAGACCAGTACCTCTGCTAAATCCTAAATAATTGTCACATGACCATCAAGCCATGCCCACAAAATAAGCCACGCCCACAGAACCGGTAGTAAAAAAATTTAGACCCCCACCCCTGGGGTGTTCCTTGGAACCCTGACATTAACCTGAATGTAACCTTGGGCCTTTGGATTATGGATGTCTGCTATAGTCAAGGTTGGCATGACAGATGAATAGATTGTATAGGTATTAACTAGTTTCCTATGTTTCGATCACACCTTGAATCTAAATTGAGCCAGTAATTTTCTTACTTTTACAAAAGACCTGTCATCTACATTAACAGCAGAAAGCAAGGTATCATGCTGTCATGTCTTGATTGACAGTGCAATCAAGGACAGCCTGGAATCAGTGATGGGAATCTACTGGTTTGGACCAGTTCGGGCAAACCGTTAGCTCTGACTTTCATCTGTGAGCGAACCAGTTCACTCCAACTTAGAAGTGGGCCCGCCTGCCTGCCCCTGCGTTATAATCACCTATATTTCAGTTTCTGAAGCCCAGCTGATCAGCGTCAGCTGTTTTCCTCATTGGCAGCAATGCGGAAAGTGACTTTTCTCCAAACTGCGCATGTGCGCTCAGTGAACCGGTTGTTAAACTGATAGGATCCCATCCTTGCCTGGAATCCTTTCGAATGTGAAAAGGACCTATCAGAATTCACACGGAATTTTATGTACTGTATCATATCAGATGTTGCCTTGATTAAATAATAGCATTATTTAATCAAGAGCCAAGGTGGTGCAGTGGTTAGAGTGCAGTACTGCAGCTACTTCAGCTGACTGCTAGTTTAGCAGATCAGCAGATCAAATCTCACCGGCTTCCATCCTTCCGAGGAGGGTAAAATGAGGACCCAGATTGTTGGGGGCAATATGCTAATGCTAATGCAATATGCTAATATGCAATATGCTAACTTTGTAAACCGCTTAGAGAGGGCTGTAAAGCACTATGAAGCGGTATAGAAGTCTAAACAATAATAATAATAATAATGATATCACACATTTCATCTCAATGCTGGGGGATATAGCCTTTCTATGCACATCATCTTCTCCATTTATTGTATTGGAGAAGGCTGCTCTTTAAATACAAAGAAAAGTATGTATATATTTTCTATGTTGAAATGAATAAAAACATTCTTTTTCTCTTTTTATTTCAAGCCTCTGTTATTGAGGAACCATGTCAGCATCAAAGAATCTGTATTCAAAATCTGTATAAACTACTTCAGGAATAAAGCTGATGTTTTATTTCAATTACATGCAACTGATACAACCCATTAAACATTTTAATGAATGAGCTTCCACTGCCTCATGGTTTTTTTAAAAAACAACTTCCTGGATTTTTTTTTTTAAAATCTGTTGTAGTTCTCTGTTATGCTTCAGTAACAAAAGAATTCACCTCTTGCTGAAAATGGTGCCATTTTGCTAATTTTAAGAGGACATTAGTTTAATAGGCTGTGACATTTATATCACCTGTATTTTATTATATTCTTTTACTTGGCAAAATATTCAATTTTTAAGCTTATTCCTTCATTTGCATTTCTAATTTAAGGTGTGTGTTATGCGACTGTATGTGCTCAACAATCTCTGAAGATGCTAGAATACATTTGCATCTTAATTATTCTGAATATATGCAGAGTACCATCTGGGACTATGCAAGTTTTAATCCAAAAAATAGTTATAGTGAAAAGCTGTTTCAAATTTTTTCTGGAGCAAAGCTTGTATTTTCCTATCAGCTGATCATTTTGATTTTATAAACATGGCTCAGTGTATTACAGTTCTTCATGATTTACATGAATATGTACTATATGGTGTTCTCCTAAAGACTAATTTACCAACAAGCAGCTTTTCCCAACTTAACAACAACCAGATGTTTCCCCCCCCCTGAATTTCCAAATTCCCATCCATGTCTAGAGGATGCAGAAGTGGTGAAAGATGGCCTAAAGGTCATTTTTTAAATATTCCAATTTATAGGTCAGCAACCTATTGTAGCTGATATTAGAATTAGACAAATTAGACAAATTAATCTTCCAGCTTCAAGCAGGTGACAAAACGTGGTCAATTTTTCTTGAGTCAAAAGCCTCAAAAGTGTAAAGTGATTGACAGCTGGAGGGGAAAATATCAGGTAGTACTAGGGCTGTAGGCTCCAATATTAATCATAGAAGAAGACAACAGCAAAGCCACTTCTATACTGATGACAAAAACAAAGCAAAACAAAAAACCCTACCCCAATGAATCCGCATAATTGTGTCCTTGTAATCATCAGAAGTTGAGCATGTTTCAAGGATTTCTTTAATTCCCGACCCCCCAGCTATGTGAAATTCAATCTTGTTCTCAAAAAGCTAAACAGTTGGGTAACTATCAATATATACATATCAGTGGTGAAATCCAATTTTTTTTACTACCGGTTCTGTGGGCGTGGCTTGGTGGGTGTGGCAGGGTAAGGATACTGCAAAATCTCTATTCCCACCCCACTCTGGGGCCAGGCAGAGGTGGTATTTGCTGGTTCTCCGAACTACTCAAAATTTCCGCTACTGGTTCTCCAAACTGCTCAAACTTTCTGCTACCAGTTCACCAGAACCTGCTGGATTTCACCCCTGATACATATACATATATGTGTGTATATATATATATATATGTGTGTGTATATATATATATATGTGTGTATATATATATGTGTGTGTATATATATATATGTATGTATGTATGCATATATATATATATATATATATATTTGTTTTCTCAGGTTTTCGCGGGTGTTTGTATGTAGGTCTTTGGTTATTCGGGTCTTCTCCCACGTAAAATTGGAAGTGTCTTGGCGACGTTTCGACGAAGTCTCATTCGTCATCTTCAGGCTGGTGTTCTCGGCTTCGTGCTTCCAGGAGCAATGCTCCTGGAAGCACGAAGCCAAGAACACCAGCCTGAAGATGACGAATGAGACTTCGTCGAAACGTCGCCAAGACACTTCCAATTTTACGTGGGAGAAGACCCGAATAACCAAAGACCTACATATATATATATATATATATATATATATATATATATATATATATATATATATATATATATATTGCAAGGCTGAATACTAGGGTAGAAAGTCCAAAACTCATTCTCTCTATATGCATATTTATAATATAGAAACTAGAGTCAGTGGCTCATGGCAGCCCATGCAATTTGTTCATAGAATGCATTATTTCACCAGAAATAACTGGTAGAGAAGCAAGGATGTATTAAGTCTGTAATGTCTTTGACAAAAAAAAAAACTTTAATATATAATAATGTTTCCTTAACTGGTTCTTTGGTAGAAAGAAACCCGGTCTATCTTATTGTCTCTGAATTTGTTAAGTTTTTCCATGAAATGGGTTATATCCTTATTATAGATTGACATAGATCCAATGTAAAATTGTAAAAGTGTAGCTAGGTGATTGGCAATATGATATGTGCAAGAACGAATAGCACACAAAATTGGAGTTTATGGAAAAGACTACTTATGGATTTTTCGTGACCAATATAAAAGTGGTGGCAATCTTTCCCACATAATTGCTCGATAGAAGAGAGTGAACTGCCAATAATCTTTTCTGCCATCCTCATCACTCTCTGCACTGCCTTCCTGTCTGAAGCAGTGAATGTTTCCAAACCAGATTGTAATGCAATATGACAGGATCACAGGTGGGTTTCAGCAGGTTCTGACCAGTTCTGGAGAACCGATAGCGGAAATTTTGAGTAGTTTGGAGAACCGGTAGTAAAAATTCTGACTGGCCCCACCCTCATTCTCTGCCTCCCAAGTCCCAGCTGATCAGGAGGAAATGGGGATTTTGCAGTAACCTTCCCCACTAACCCCTCCCCCCACTCAAAAATAATCAATGAGCTTCAACCATACTCAGTCCTGGAAGGCCAATAGTATGTCATTCTGGCTTCACATTGATATCTAAGGGACCTAAAAAGCCTAAGGCATCTGTATTCATCCCTGGAAACTCCAGGTTGGGAAGTGACATAATGAGAAGACAGATAATGACAAAGGTATCTCTGAGGTTTGTATTACCAGATACGGAAATATAAAATGATTTCTTTGGAAAAGAGATATATTGGGCACAGAGAAATGAGTATCATCACTTTTCTTTCCTTTTAGTTGAAAATGGTGAGCAATTTACCACCAGCAGTCAGTGGTGGAGCTTGCTGAATGAATACAAGCATTAAGGCAGTGCTCATCTATTATTCCTGAAAGGAAAGGAGATGCCTTGATTTTGACAGTAGGAATGATATTTAGCAGGAAGAGCAGCTATGACTGGTATGAAAATGACTGGGACTGTATATGCCAACACAGGGTAGAACTTTTGAAGATCCAGCAATACTCAATGGATCTCAGATTAGTAGTTATCTCTTCAAAAACTATGACTACTTTTGATTTCCACTGCTACAAGTTAATATCCATTTTCACAGATGAACTATTCATTTCTCTTCCATTTCACCTAGGAAGGGTGAAGTCCTCCCTTTAAAGTTTTTTTTTTTTTTAATTCATATATAGGTTCAGTCCAAGACTTTTTTAAAAAAATATAAAGAACAGAAAATTTCTGTTTTCTAGAGTCCATGGTATTGCCCTGGAACATTTACCCCTGGCTTGTAGGCTGAACAGCAGGCAGATATCCTCAATATATCATAGTTTTCCCTAGAATATTAGTATATGAGATATATTTCTTTTTTAAAATCTGTGATTGATTTCTAAATTTGTACTGACACATATAAAATGCCATCTGCTAAATTTAGGACATCATGCATCCTGTTTGGCCCTCTCTCTTTTTTTTTTTTGTAAAAGCATTTCCTCTTTTTTTTTTTGGCAATGCATAGGTTGTCCATCTATCTTTTATCTATTTAGTTCAATCTGGTGGATGCACATAAAATCGGCATAGAATAGGGCAGCTTGCAGAATGGCTAGTTTTCATAGGAAATAAAGAAGATACTGATTCCAAAAGATGCTTCAGAGTGCAAAGTTAGTCAGCTTCCACTTTCTGTTCTTTCCTGTAGTTTTGCCTTATGGTCTTTTTCTTATCTTTGGGCTTTATTTCCTGATGTTGATGCTTTTGGAGAGGACTAGACTTTGGCTCTTTGACAATTGTGTGCAAGACAACTGGGATGCAAATTATTCTTTTGCAAATAAGGAAATCTCTTAATTGGACTTTCATCATGGTTGCTTAGCATTCTCTGTTTTATGAGAGGTTATATATTCCAAAACATTTAGGATAAAAATGGATTTTGAATGCCATTTTATCTTTTATGTATTTGTCCACTATCTGTACAATCTGCCATGTATCTCAAGAACATAGATTTGTGTCATCCTGGTACCTAGATTTATCACTCTGGTGCAGGCATCTGTACTTTTACCTAGTGGCAGAGAATCAATATGTACAAGCCATCAGCTCATCTGTCTAATGCTTATAACCCAATAGTCCCATAAACTGGGAAACAATTTGATTTTATTGTTTACTTAGACATCAGCACACATCTTTTCCATAAATGGGGGAGGGGGTTGTCCTTCCAATTAATTAAACAGTCACTGCTTTCTTGAGACAGAGAAACACTGATGAGCTCCATTCTGCGGTTGCATTCAAACTACAGAAAATAGTTGTAATGTTCAGTATCAATGTTCTCAAATATTAAACTGGTACACAAAATAGAAAAACATGGTCAGTATTTTAAACATTTTGGATCAAGCAACTTTCTTTGTATTGGAGTAACTAAAAACAACAACACTGGCATTATTTCCATTTCCAAATGGCAGAAAACATGTGTGAGGTGAAATTGAAATTTATATATTT
This sequence comes from Pituophis catenifer annectens, assembly GCF_029215685.1. Lineage (NCBI taxonomy): Eukaryota > Metazoa > Chordata > Lepidosauria > Squamata > Colubridae > Pituophis > Pituophis catenifer. Next base: position 316,338,249 of record NW_027256881.1, on the reverse strand, counting down.
CACTTTAGTAGAAAGGGTAAAGATGGCTGGAAGTGTTAACCCTGTGATCCTGAAGAAACATATTACATGTCCTTTAGGGGTTCATTTTTCTTAAGAAAAGGCAATCGTGAATTAGGAGCCTGGTAGGGCAAACAAACAAACAAACAAACAAACAAACAAACAAACAAACAAACAAACAAACAAACTAGGTTGGCTGCAGCCTGTGAAATGCAAGTTGCCATCTCTAATATGAATCTTCTAAATATTCTGGTTTAAAAAGTCTCTCTCCCTCCCTCTCTCCCCCCCTCTCTCCATCTGTCTTTCCCTCCCCCCCTCCCCCCCTCTCTAGTAAAAATGTAATCAGGAACAAAAGTGAACCTTGGAATATTTTTGGATGGACTGGCAGTTTTTCCTGCTAATTTATAGGATGTGATATTGAAATCAAAGACTTTTTGCTATTACCACTGTGTTCATTGACATAATCTTCTGATACTATTAATACTCTTTGGTCTCAATATATATTATTATTCTGGATTAAGGATATAAAAGAAATAACTCAAAGTGCACATTTTGCTTGTATTTTGGACAGAAGAAGCTTAGTCGAAAAATGCTGAAACAGTCCCTATGAACAAAAGATGTTGATTATTTTTATCTTTATATTTCCACATATTGTAATACTTGATTATGCACGGGAGCACATGAATGTATAATTACTTATTGTATAATTATATTAAAGGGGGGTAAAGGAATGTTTATTTAGTGAAACATTGGTCACCATGTTACTAAGGTAACTGCATTGAAAAAATACATTGAAGCCACAAGAATTTTATCAAAGTGTTCTGTTTTTAAAGCAATTTGATCTTGATCAAATTGAGGAAGAATGGTTGATGTAATGTGGAATACATTTTGGCATAACATTTAATGGAGCATTACTATTTGACAAGAAACAATATTTTCCCAGTAGACATCAGTTTGCTCCTGCAGGTATCTGAAGGAAAATTGCTTGCTGTTCTTTCAAAGAAAACTATCCTTTTAAAGAGCCTTTTTAAAAAAGGAATTGGACCAATTGAGCCTTTTAGTCTCTGCTCTTAGTCTCCTGGGCAAGGGGGGTGGGCACTGCAGGTATCACAATACCTATGTACCATAATTTTTGGAGTATAAGACACACCGGAGTATAAGACACACCTACCTTTTTTGGTGAGGAAAAGAAGAAAAAGAAATCTCCCTCTGCCTCTGAGCAATTTTGCCTTGATGCAGCAAACAGCAAACAGCAAACAGCCTCCTTTACTTTCATTTTCATTTTCAGCATAGCTTGATTAGCACAAGGGGAAAAAAAACCTGCTCCAGCAATTCACCTCTTTGCAGCAAGCAGTAGAGCCCTGCGCAAAACAACTGAGAGCAAATCAGCTGAGAGTCAGGAGGCCGATCCAATCAACTTGTACTAATTAGGCTGTGCTGAAACTGAAAGGAGCTATTTTTTCTTGCTGTTTGCTTGCAAGGAGGTAACTGCTGTGAGGCAGAAACCAAAGGGTGGGGGCCAGTGGGTGGGCGGGGCTACATTCAGTGTATAAGACACACCTAAATTTTCACCCCCTTTTGGGGGGGAAAAGGTGCGTCTTATATTCTGAAAAATATGGTATATTGCTTGTACCATGTTTTTCCGAAAATAAGGCCTACCCCGAAAGTAAGTCCTAGCTTGATTTTTACATGTGTGCCCAATATAAGCCCTACCCCCAAAACAAGCCCTAATTAAGATCCCGCCCACTCCAGGGTGCACAGGTAAAAATTAAGCTAGGGTGGGGATGGGGGGGGGAGTGGAGCAGCCCTACTACTTACCTTTGGACAGTTGCAGTCAGGCCTCACATACCCCAACACCTCCCTTGCCGGCCTATTTCTTCTGCAGCTGCCAAGGCTTTCCTGAAGGCCTCTGCAGCTGATAACAGAGCTACGGATTGATCTGGAGCTCTGTTATTGGCCGCAGAAGCCTTCAGGCCAGAGAAGAAGTTCCTGAAGGCCTCTGACAGCGAAAAGGAGGCCCGGGGGGTGATGCACGCAAGTGAGGTGAGTCAGTGGATGACACCCCCCCTGAAAATAAGACCTGGTGCCTTTTATGGTGGCAAAAAAATATAAGACAGGGTCTTATTTTTGGGGAAACACGATATGTCCAACCAAACATTCCTCTGGAGCTCATTACTTAGAATATGGGAATTACTCAGAGTCATTCTGTTTTTGGCTATGAACTTTACACTGTGCAGTAGCATCTGCATAAAAAAATGGGAAAGGAACCCCCTGTGCCATTGTTTTTGGTATAAGGAGAGCGGTGTCTGCCTAATGGCAATTAGGGAACATAATTTTTTGAATTCATACTCGTGTATGTGAAAAATATCAATAAGTGATGCAAATTACAGTATAATACAAGAAATTATAGTTGAAATTCAAAGATCTAAGTAATAAATACTTCAAATAGAAATGGTTCTTCGTTTTTATAGATTGTAAAATAGTTGTCATAAAAATGTTAACATTAATGCTTATTTCATTTTGGTTCCAATATTTTTTTATATATCCACATTCCAAAAATGTATGTGTTACTTACGTTTAATATTTTTCTTCTTTTCTTTGGTTAGTATTAAAATCCATCACATCCCTTTCTATGGTCCTTAAATAAAGAATAGATCTTTCACAATGCTGACACAATGCTCCTAAAAAGATATAACTAGGACCTGGAATGTTATTGACCTTTGCATGCTGTTATTTGGATTTAGTTGGGAAAACAGAAAAATTCTGATGTGGTTGATCTACAAAACCATTTGTCCCAAAGGTGATTTTTCAAGAGGGCAACTGGACGTTCAGGTTTTTCTTTGAAGATATTTTGCTTCTCTAAAAGACGCTTCTATTTGGATGACAAGCCTCAGCTTCTTGGATGAGAAGTGAAATGTCTTCAAAGAAAAACCAGAAAGTCCAGTACCCTGTTGAAAAAGGACCTTTGGGACAACCATGACCTGGATGACTGAGAATCTCCATAGATACAAAAGCATTTGTTATATGTGTAGATTTCAATGTCTTTGTTCTCTATATCATCTTGCCAAGGGATGAAAAAGAATGGGGTCATATAAATGAAAGTTTGTTTCTCATAAATATAAATAGCTTTACTTCTTGACAGAGGATGCAGCAGTTTAGAGCAGGGGTGGGCAAATATGGCCCCTTTATGACCTGTGGACTTCAACTCCCAGAATTCCTGAGCCAGCTTAGCTGTCTCAGGAATTCTGGGAGTTGCAGTCCACAGGTCGTAAAAGGGCCACAGTTGCCCACCCCTGGTTTAGAGTGTAAAGATAAAAACAAAATCACAAAAATCAGCTAAAGCATAAAAAAACATTAAAGTATCAAAAGGTATTGACAATAAGACATGGTCAGGTGCCACCCTAACTTCTTGATAAACTACAATCGCCATATACGAGAAGATGAAAGCAATTGTGGCAATGTATAATAAAAAAGGATGACAATAAAAAGCCCAAGTAATTTAAGGCACATGCACAGAAAGGTGAAGTTCAGCATCATAGGAGAATTCCAGCATGGTGGCAGCCAGATTCCACCTAAGTGATTTTTTAAATCCAATTTGCAATCCCCTCAGGAAGCATCAGAGCATTACTGAACAGAACCCAGAGTGGTTAAGCATATGAGTCATGCTGTTACCGGAACTTGGAATTGAGGCTGCCTCAGTAGTTTGAAAGAGATGCATTGATTTCCAATGTATTTTCAGGTCACATTCAAAGAGCATATGCACAGCAGGACCTCTTCTGAAGATTTTAACACTTGTATGAGGATCTTGGAAAATTGAGATACAGAAGTTATTTGGAAATCTTTAAATACCCTGGCAACCTGAACTTCTCAATGTTGTCGTGCATGTATTAAGGTTTTCAAAAACACCCTACTGTGAATATTCTCTTTTTTTTTCAGAAGTGCTTTTAGAGACCATAAAATCTATGATGTTTCTTAACCTTGATATCCACATGCTATAATTGCAATCTCATGAGATTTGGGGAGGATAGAAATGTGCTTGACTGAAGTACAACAGACTGCGGAAAAGGCCATCTGTGAGTGATAACCAAACCAAGAGAGAAGAATAATTTTCTCATCCTCAGTTATGGGTTTTATACGGATTGACAAATTTTGTTCTATTTCAAGTAAATGGCCACTAAAGGTCAAACTTGCCTTTGAAATATTGTCGGAGCATTGCTCTTTCTTCTGGAAGAAATTGGAGATAGAGTCCATCCATTTCTTTGGGAGTCCATCCATTTCTTTGATAGAAAATTACTCATCTGCCTTTGGAAGTTATGCAACTTAAGTGGCAGATACTTGTTCAAGGAAATGGGGCTATTGACACTGATCCTATTCTCCCTTCATACGTTTCAGTTTCAGTTTTCAGTTTTATTAAATTTTTATATCGTCCTTCTCCCAAAGGGACTCAGGACGGTGTATAGCCAAGATAAAACCAACAATAAAAAAGTTAAAAACAATTTACAATTATTAAATAGTTTGGCCGATCGTCTAAAATACAGTAACCCATTAAAATAATATTTTAGGCCAGCCCTGCTTGATGGAATAATAGCGTTTTAAGGGCGCGGCGGAAGGTACGGAGGTCGGAAATCTGACGAATCTCCGGGGACAACTTGTTCCAGAGGGCAGGTGCCCCCACAGAGAAGGCTCTCCCCCTGGGGGTCACCAGTCGACACTGTCTAACTGATGGCACCCTGAGGTACGCTCCCACCCTCTCTGTGGGAGCGTACTGGTCGGTGGTAGGCTATCGGACGCAGAAGGCAGTCTTGTAAATATCCAGGTCCCATGCCATGGAGTGCTTTAAAGGTGGTAACCAACACCTTGAATCGCACCCAGAAGACTACTGGGAGCCAGTGCAGCTTGCGCAGGAACGGTGTTACATGGGAGCACCGAGTCGCCCCCATAATCACCCGCGCGGCCACATTCTGGACCGGCTGGAGCCTCCGGGTGCTCTTCAAGGGGAGCCCCATGTAGAGAGCATTACAGTAGTCCAGACAGGAAGTGATGAGGGCATGTGCAAGGCGTCCCGGTCCAGAAAGGGATGCAACTGGTGGATCAGGCAAACCTGATATGTGATTGGAACTGGGCGTAAATTGGAAACGTACACCTAATAAGATGTTAGTAGTCATGCCTTGTGGCTGTCTCCAGTAGAAGCTTTCAAAGCTTTCCTCTTTGTGAAACTCTTCAATTTAGTGGGCCAGTACATTTTATTTACTTTGTCTAGTTCCTAGTTTTAGATACTATAGAAGGTGAGTCATGTTAATCTATGGGAGTTAATCAAAGGGAGTTGACTTAAGTTGACTTAAGTTGACTCAGATTCCTTCTGCTTCCCAGGTTTAGTGTGATTAAAAATTTGGGTATGTAATTAATAACACCTTGTAGACTCTGTAGAGATTCTCAGTTATCCACATCATGGTTGTCGCAAAAGTGCTTTTTCAGGGGGCAACTGGACTGTCTTGTTTTTTTTCCTGAGGACACAGATAAACCTCCAAGTGCTTCTACGACCCTGTAAAAGGATGCAAATGATCAGCTGTCTGCAAGGAATATAAATCCTTCCACTCCCCACTATCCTGTCAGATCTGAAGAAGCTTCTTGGATGTGAAATGAAATATCTTCAAAATAAAAACAAGAAAGTCGGTGGCCCCCTGAAAAAAAAAGCACTTTTGGGACAACACCTTGTAGAGTTACTAATTATGTTTTTTATTATAAACTATTATTAATGCTTATAAGAAATCTGGGCAAGGGACTGGGCAAGGGATTATCTTATAATAAGGGGACATTCTTTATAAAACTATAGAGAATCCTGAAAAAATAGGCAAATGTAAACAATGTCAAAAGTTTAAAATGCTACTTGAATGTGTCTATTGAATTTGAAAAGATTGTAATTTTGCTGCTAGACATAATCCTATGAGGAGGGATACCCCAATACAGGTAATCATTGCTTATTGACTGTCTCATGCAGTGACTGTTCAAAGTTATGACAGTGAAAAAACTCCAACTTTGCAACCAATCCTCACATTTATGGCTGCTGCAGCATCCCATGATCATATGATCACCATTCAGGCACTTTGCAAATGTCTTGTAACAAGCAGAAGGCAGAAGTAAAATTGTATTAATAATTTTTCACTTAGTGACAGCACCACTTCACTCTATGATTGAAGGAGAAGTAACATGGACATAAGATTTTTTGCTTAGCAATCATGCCAATCCCACTTGTGGTCGTTAAGTGAGGTCGTTAAGAGGAGTCTTCCCAGCCATCGCTGGGAAGACTCTTTCTTCTATTATTGCTTCATAAGCCATCTCAGTGCTGCCAATCATCTGGTTAACCAATGCAGAAATGTTGGAATAAATGAACCAATCCATAAAATAACATTTGCATTTCTAATCTGAAAGTTGTTATTCTTCTCTCATTGTAGGGAAATAAAGCTTGGTCCATCATTGGGTTTTTTTCATAGGCAGCTGTTGGTGTAGAACAGTATCCATTGTACTGTATATTCTATTCCATATGAAAAAAGGAAGATTACAATTTTTTTGTACGATGAAAAGCAAATGAAGTATAAGGGTTTACCAAAAAATAAAAGAAGGCTTCTATTTTCTTATGTTGAAAAGCAGCCATAAGTGCACTTAGAAAACACTTTTGAGGTTTTCCTTGAAATGTTTTTATCTTCACTTTCCAGAAAGCCTTTTTGAACATATACTCCTTTGGTCATTTTTTGCTGTTTAAGCAATAACAAGTGGAGTCAAATAACAAAATATGATTGAAAGCACTAAAAGAAACTGAATTTGCCTTTTCATCAATTCATTCAGACAATTCCACGTATGCTTTGAATATGTTCAGCCTTTCCCAGATTTGTAAAATCAGAATTTTGGTATGAAACCTGGGGGTACCAGTTTTGTGATAGATAATCCTATTATATTTAAAATAGAAAGAATACAGAGTGGATTTTTTAAAATGCACAAATGTATCCGAGTGTGAAGGCATTTAAGAAGCCAATGCATGGATTTACAAGTAAGGAATGGCAAGTTAGCACTTCTCCAAATAAGTGGAGATGACATGGCTGCTATGATTAAGGAGTAAGTGGTAGGTAGATCGCTCCTATGGAACCTCTATGCATTAGGACCCGGGTACTTACGAGACCACCTTCTGCCACCGATAGCCTCCCATCGACCAGTACGCTCCCACAGAGAGGGACTCCTCAGGGTGCCGTTGATCAAACAATGTTGACTGGCGGCCCCCAGGGGGAGAGTCTTCTCTGTGGGGGCACCTGCCCTCTGGAATTAGCTGCCCCAGGAGATTTGTAGGATTCCCGACCTTCACACCTTTCGCCGCGCCCTCAAAACGCTATTGTTTCACCAAGCAGGGCTGGCCTAATGCTATTTTAATGGGTTGTCTTTATTTTAGTTTTTTCGGCCAAATTATTTAATATTTTTAATTCGTCTTTTAACTTTTATATTGTTGTGGGTTTTATCTCTGGCTGTACACCGCCCTGAGTCTTCCGGGAGAAGGGCGGTATAAAAATTTAATAAAATAAAATAAATAAAAAATAAAATAAAATAACTGAAGATTGCTCACTTGTGCTCCAAATGGCTGCTTCTTGTGAGGAGACCACAGGACAGAAGTTTCCCATAGCTTTGAGCTCAGGGGACAAAGGGAAGCCATTATGTTCTCAGTTGTTGCAGAGCCTTCTGACTTTGCTAACCTCACTTTTTCATCAGTTTTAGAAATTACCAATTTACCTATCTCAGGTCTAATATAGATCTTCAAAATGACAAGTTGGTAAAATACTTGGTGAGTTGATCTTCATTCCAGATTACAAGGAAAATTAATGATAAGCTTAAGAATTTGAAGAATTTGAAATAAATGGCAAAAATAAAGACTTTGAAAGGTCTTTCTTTAAAAACAAGACTTTCATTCAACAAACTTATAAAAAAGCAGTTTGCTAAAGACTTGAAGAAACTTTTGAGATGGGAAAAATAAAACTGAAGAGAGATCAAATCCTATGACAACATCTGACTGAATTAAAGACAAGACTGTTGGAACAAAATGAAATAATACAAAGGTTCCACCATTTGTTCTGATATCCAATTTGCTCTCTTCAGTTTCTTCATCTTTGCAGTCTTTTTTCACGTTCATCTTTAACAACTTCTTTAATTTCAATCCACAGTTCCTCAGACTCTCTATCAATGAGGCTCAGAATGGGACTTTTAGTCTCTGACTTTTCATTCTCCTCATGTGTTTCTCCTCTGGCAATTCTCCCCCAACTTATCTCCTAAATTGGCATGCCTCCAATCATTTGCCGTGTGGAATGGGCCACCAGCCTCTTCATCCCAGACCCTTGAAGGAAGGAAGTCAGGCATTTTGGCAAATTCTTTTACACCTCTCTCCTTTCGCTGGATTTAATCCTAGCATTGAATTTAACAAGACTTATTTCTGAGTAAACCAACTGTTCCTTCCTGTATTGGTAGGGTGGGGTGGGGGGGGGAGAGGAAGGAAGGAAGGAAGGAAGGAAGGAAGGAAGGAAGGAAGGAAGGAAGGAAGGAAGGAAGGAAGGAAGGAAGGCATTTTGACAAATTCTTTTACACCTCTCCTTTGGCTGGATTTCTATTACACCCCCTCTAACCAATTGGTTGGGGGCTAACTGTCACAGAGGGCGGAACACCCAGGACAAACCCTCTTTCTGCAAATGAGCCGTGTCAAAGGGTCTGGGATGAAGAGGCCAGTGGCCCATTCCCCACGGCAAATGACTGAGGTGTGCCAGCTGAGGAGATAAGTCGGGGGAGAATCGCCTGAGGAGAAATGCCTGAGGAGAATGAAAAGTCAGAGACTAAAAGTCCTAGACCCATGATATTCAGGGCTTCAAAGTAGTTCCTGTTATTCTCTTTGAAAATAGTGATTTTAAGAACATATTGTGGAAAGTGCCTGTCATTCTTCTTCCACTTTGGATTGATTTGAAACTTGCAAATCAGCAGTGTGCAATTGATCCAACAAATTCAAATTTATTAACATATACACGTTCATAGATCCAACCCCCTCCTCCCCAAATAATTTAGTGTTAGAATTTCTAGTTACAGGTAGCCTTTGATAGACATGTAAAGAACATTTCTTAGTGATGACAATCTCTGCAGTCCAGGTTGCTGTCATTGATCAAACCATAACTATTGGTTATGATTAGGCAAGGCAACTTCCTGCTGGCTTTCCACAACCAAGTCAGTAGAGAAGCTGGCAGAAAGTTTCAAGTCCCAGGTGACTTGTAAGCAGGTCAGTAGGCTGGCAAGTAGGGGAGGTATAAGGGAGTGTAAGAGATTCATGGCAAGGCTTAGGGAGAGCATATGGTGGTATATGGGGCTGCATAAGGATGTGAGGGATGCATGGAGAGGATAGAAGAAGGTGCACAGGGATGTGTGAATGGCCTGCAGGGTGTGAGTACAGAGGGGCTGGGGATTTTGTGCAGGAGAGGGAGATTTACCCCAGTGACTTACAAACCCAATCTACTTCCCCATTGATTTTATGGTGAAGGCAGCAGAGAAGGTCACAAATGGCTACCACATGCTTCAATTGATCATAGGTGGAAGCTGACTGCCAAGTACCCAGAGTGCAATCATGTATGCCAATGACCAGTCATAACCACCATTCATTCAGTGCCCTCATAATTTCAAATGGTCACTTAATGAATGAGCATAAGCTGAGGACTACCATTACTGGAGGTTTGTTTTACAGTTAGCTTTGGCCAAGTTTTGCTCTTCCATGTATCAATAATATCATCAATTAGATTTCTATACACTCCATTTGATTATACAAATGGAGTGTATAATGTATGGAGTACATAAATGTTTATGGAGATTCTCAGTTATCCAGGTCATAGCTGTTCCAAAGATGCTTTTTCAAAAGGCAACTAGACTTTGTTTTTCCTTGAAGACATTACACTTCTCATCCAAGATGAGAAGCAAAATATCTTCAAGGAAAACCAAAGTACAGTTGCCCTTTGAAAAAGCATCTTTCAGACAGTCATTTACATAGGTGTCATTTTGGTTGTTTGAAGACTGTTAACAATCAATAAACCATTGATTTGAAAAAAATGTTGAATCATTTTCCTGCCTCCCTTTATTTCCTTAGGCTATTTTCCTCCTTAATATTTTTAACTTTGATATACTAGTCTCCAACTAGCAGAAGCACATATTGCTTACATGTTCTGTTGACTTCAGACTGAACTTGACCATAAACCTCATAAAACTCCTTCTGCATCAGTGGTTGGAACATAAACTGACTGCATTGTACCTAAGTATTGTCCTTACTATATTGTTTTTGACTATGAAAGCAACACCATTCTGTCTTCATTTTTCATGTCCTGAGTAATAACCAGTGTGATCTTCTCAGTGGAAGTACCAAATTCAAGTCCATTTCATTTTACTGATTCTTAAATGGTCACTGTCTATTTCCTGTATATGATCTTTCACTTTGTTGAATTTTCCCATGTTTATCTTTCTTGTGTTCCATCTTCCACTGCAGTTCCATCTTTGACATTTTGGGTTTTATTTTTCTGCATGGCTGATTCAGTAACTAGTCACATTATAAACACCACTAGAATGTTCTCAAACTCAGATCTAACTACTGTGGGGAAAAAAGGCTAACCAATGTGCTACGTTTACATTTGCCTTTGATAATTTCATTCTGTTATTTGGAGCCTATTTCAATGATCTATTAAAATTGTTCTGAATTATTCTGAAGTCACCAATCTGAAGTCACTCAGTAAGCTATATGGCTGAATGATGGCTTACTAAATGAGTAATAAACTCATTTTTAAGTGTCAACAGATATTGAGCTAGCCTTGCATATAAATTTTGTGGTCACATTTCCTATACCTTGAATAGCATTTCAATGATTTTTTTTCAGTTTCATATTTCAGTTCTTTCCAGTTCTTTTTTTGGGAGGATTCTTGAAGTAAAGTTATTTAAGCTTGTGCATCCTTTTTACTGAATTGGTTTTAAAAGTTGTTTATTCTGTCTTCCAGTTATTGCTGGTAAAGAAAGTGGGACAATGACTTTATATTTCCCAGAATCAACAGTTTACGATATCAACATGCTCATAATTGAATCTTTATTGTATGTACCATGTCAAATATTTAAAGGGAATTGTTGAGAATTATTGCTTGATTAGTAAAATATGTGTAATCGAGAGAGTAAATGTCTATGGAGATTCTCAGTCATCCAGGTCATGATTGCCCCAAAAGTGCTTTTTCAAAAGGCAACTGGACTTTCTTGTTTTTCTTTGAAGATGTTTCACTTCTTACCCAAGAAGCTTGGAGCTTTCCTCAGGGTCACCTGAGTAGTGCAAATGGGTTTGGAGCCATCTTGGAACGGCTGAAAGGATTCTGTTGTGGAGTTGTGCTTTCTGCAGGATATTTTCTGCCCTGTGTCCCTTCACTGTTGAATATAGGCTGTTGGGAATAAGTCTGTGCTGTTTGCATCTCAAACTGAAGTGCAAATGGTTCCTGTAGTCTCCAACACAGTCCTTTCAGCAGTCCCGAGAAGGCTCATTACCTACTTGCACTTCAGTTTGAGATGCAAACAACAGAGACTCATCTCAAACGACATGCGCCTTTGTTCAACAGTGTAGGGACACAGGGCAGAAAGCAACCTGCAGAAAGCACAGCTCCACAACACAGTCCTTTCAGCAGTTCCAAGAAGCTCCACATCAATTTGCACTATTCTGGTGACCCTGAGGACACAGACAAACCTCCAGGTGGCTTCAACAACTCTCTAAAAGAATGCAAATGACCAGCTGTCTGCAAGGAATATAAATCCTCCCATTCCCCACCATCCAGTCAGAACTGAAGAAGCTTCTTTGTTGAGAAGTGAAATGTCTTCGAAGAAAAACAAGAAAGTCCAGTTGCCTCTTGAAAAGGCATCTTTGGGTCAATTGATAGTGTAGACATTACTGTGAGATGTAAATGCCTTATTCCCTAATGTGTAAATAATGTATATATGGGACATCGGGGGTTAACTTATTCTTTGGTTCCTAATGTATTCATAATTCACCACTCCCATTCTTGGCTCCACCCCTTGTATATATAAGGAGCCACCTTCACCATTTTCCTTGCTTCTATCTGTGAATATTCAGTGAATATAGAATGCCTGTTATAATTAAAGAGAAATATATTTAAACCTCTAACTCTTATTATCATTATTGAGTCTGATCCTGAAAATATTGCAACAAGCTGGTAGCAGAGGATGGTTAATTGACTCAATAAATACTTAAAGATGTCTAAGAAAGATAGGCCCAACACCAGGGCCTACAGCAAAGAAATAGAAACTGAACAAGAAATAATCAACGAATCCACAAACGCGATTTCGAGAGAATCCGAAGAATACACCACTGAAGAAGAAGAACTAATAAATGAAAATAATGACCAGGAGGAAATCGAAATAGAAAATAACGAACTCAGGTCAGAGATATTAAAACTATTAAAAAGCCAGAAGAATGATGAAAGCCTCATCGCGAATCTCCAAGAAATGCTGAAAAACAGCGGAGCAGCGAGAGAGAAAAACATTGCTAAAGAGAAACCCAAAGACCAAAAAACTGTGAGTGATATGACTACAGAGAAAGTCGTTATGAAAAAGAAAAGATGTGATCCCGCGCGAAATTTTGAATGGCAGCCATCTTGGTTCCAACAAGCGTCCAAAGTGAGCGAAGCAGAGCCAATCAAAATGCTCAGTTCAAAATTTCTGGCGCGAAAAACGTTATCAGACAACGAAAGCGAAAAGGAAGATTCAAACTCTTCAGAAGAACCAGAATCAGAAAGTGAAGACGACTTAACGAAATCCCAAGTAAAGTCAGCAATGAAGACGCTTTTTGCTGCATTTGGGCCAAAATTAAAAATTTCCAAAGCGACAACGAAGAAGCTAGAGAACAAGCCGATACCTCAAGACCTGCACGCTCCCATCCTGACTTCGAGAGCGACGACGCCCGAGCCCAGAGAGCCATGTCGATTCCGCCCTACACCGCAGACCGGATCAAGTACCAACGCACACAAAAGAAAGAAAAGAGCAGTCGCCGCCATCAAAACTCCTAAAACCGAGCCAGAAACCGACTCGTCTGAAGAGGAGCGGAGCGAGCGAGCTGCAATGGAGAGAACCTTCCACGACGACGCCAAAGAAGAAATGAGCAACGCGCATGTGCGAAACTACGTAGACGGTCCGGAAAGACTTGAACTGGCCAGAGAACCGCGCAGACTCGTTGCGAGCATCCCCATGCCGTTTTGCAATTTCCTGCACTTGCGAGACCACGGACTACCTCAGGTTGTAAGTAATGGACAAAATAATGTGGGAAACTTACCCAGTGACTTCCCAAAACTTAGAGTTGATGGCATTAATTTGCAAGAATGGTATCAACAGCTCCAGGTTGTCTTTATGAAAGAAAATTTACTATTCTTTATCACTAGTCCTCCAAGAAGACCTTGGACTTTAAAAATAGATTGTTTACATCATAGAGCATTTTTCTTAATAATATCTAGCGTGTCTCCTGCAATGTATCATAGCATCAAACCAAACCTAACTGTTTCAGAAATAATTCAATGCATGTTTAATCTGTTTCACAGCGATAGTGTAGCTACCACTACAAGAATGTCTAAGGATTTCTTTTCTTCCAGAGTAAAACCAGGGGTTTCCATAAGTGAGCATTTGATATCTCTAAACAAAATAAGAGCTGAGCTGCATTTGAGGGGGGAAGTGATTTCAGATCAAACAATGAAAAGTGTTATTATCAATTCACTTGATTCATCATGGGATAGTTTTATGTCACACTTAGACACCATCAATCTAGGATATTTATCCATAGAAAGTCTATCTAACAAATTGATAGCAGAAGACAATTCAAGAAAAAATCGTTCCAGCAATCACACAGAACACAAATCTTTTAGAAAGGTAGCTTTCCAGGAAAAATACAATGAAGCTTTTAAATGCCATAATTGTGGGTCCAGGGAACACAATAGAAGAGACTATCCCAAAATCTCAAAGGAGAGACATAGGTCAGAGTATAGGAGCAAATACAATTATAGACAGTCTTCCACAGATAGACATAAATATAGAAGCCCACCAAATTACAGAGATAGTAGAGGGGGTAGAGAAAATTCAAAAGAGAGAAAATCTGGTTCACTGAATGGACTAAATAAACAAGACAGCACTAAAACACAACTAAATGAGAACAATAATTGGCTTATTGATTCTGGGGCAACCAACCACACCACTAATAACAAAAATATATTGTCTTCATTTACAGAAGATAAATTTGTAATAAAGGTAGCTAATCAAGAAAAGGTTCAAGTATTAGGCAGAGGAAATGTGACCTTGCCTGGCCTAGGAAAAATAGAGGGGGTATTGTTAATTCCAGAAATACCTCATAACATACTAAGTGCCATAAAACTAAGCAGAGATTCTGACATCAATATAGTTTTCTCAAAGGGGAAAGCAACTTTAAAGAAGGACAAAACAAATGTAGGCACTGTGATGATTAAAGGAGGCCTACCCTATCTAATAACAAAAGAAAGATGGTTACATAACATTGATTCAAATATGGAAGATTGTATTGAGGCAGATGATGAAAATGTTAGTAACAGTGACAATGATGAATGTAAAATATCTCATGATCACGCAAATACACACAATGAGAAGAAACCAAGAATAGGTAAACCAATTCATGATGAGTGTGCTCACATCTTGCATAGGAAGTTAGGACATGCAAGTTTTCCTGTAGTACAAAAAATGACTGAACACGCAGAAGGTGTCAAAATAAAAAATTGTGAAAATTATTTGGAATGCTCAGTATGTAAATCCACTAAACTAAAAACTAGTCCCAGACCAAAAAAATCCAACAGATCAACTAACAAAATTTTTGACTTAGTACATATGGACCTAGTTGGTCCATTAACTCCATCAATCACTTATAGAAAACGTTACTTCCTAACAATAGTAGACGATTACAGTCGCTATGGTTTTGTTTACACATTAAAACACAAGGATGAAACCTTTCAGAAATTTAAGGAATTCTACAAACGCATAGAAACACAACATAATATCAGAATAAAACAAATTATGACAGATAGGGGATGTGAATTCATGTCTAAAGAATTCTCCCAATGGTTAAAGGATAGAGGAATGCTACATTTCACGTCTAGTCCATTTTCTGCGTTCCAAAACGGGATTGCAGAGAGAAAGAATTCCACACTACAAACCATGATTAGGTGCACATTAGAGGATGCTGGTTTAGGCAAACAATTTTGGTCAGAGGCCTTACATTATTCAAATTACACTCAAAATAGAACCTGGTCCAGTATTGTGAATAAAACACCATATGAGGTGATGTATAATAGGAAACCCAAATTAGCACACATGCACATATTTGGAGTCACTGCAGACGTACACATACCTAAGCAGTTGAGAAGAAAGGGAGAAAACGTATCCAGAAGATTAAGATTTATGGGATATGAAACTGGCACCAAAGGGTACAGATTCATTGATAATAATAACAAATTTATAGTCTCCAGAACAGCTGTGTTCCATGAACAGGCCAATTGGTCTAAATTACATCTTAATGAAATATTTCCAAATAAATGCAAAGATACAAAATCTTGTGAGGAAGGGACAATAGAAAATCAAAATATCAACAAAAATAAAAACAAAACCAAAACTTGGACAAATAGTCAGCACAAAATAAAGACAGACACATTAACAAAAAAGGAAGCAAGATATTTGCATGATAACCATAGCAAACCCGAAAGAGCTATTAGAAACAATAGAAATCAAGTACCAAATAAATACAGAGATTACATAATGCATATGGATGGTGAACAAATGACACCTAATACATATGAGGAAGTATTAAAACTCCCTCGTGAAGAAAAGGAAAAATGGGAACTAGCTATGAAAAAAGAGATGGAAAGTTTGCAAGGATTAAATGTGTTTACACCTGCGATTGCACCTAAAGATAAAACGATTATAGGTACCAGGTGGATTTATAAAATTAAGAATCTAGAAGGAGGCAATACTCTATACAAAGCTAGATTGGTTGCACAAGGTTATGCACAAAAATATCCGGAGGACTACACTGACACATACTCCCCCACAGTGAGAACAGAGAGTGTTAAAACAGCTCTAGTAGTGGCATCTGCACTCAATCTTGATGTATTTCAATATGACATACAGACTGCGTATTTACACGCAAAACTAGATAAGGAAATATATGTAAGAGCACCACACAGTCAATACACTAATAAGAATGAAATTTGGCTATTGAACAAGAGTCTATACGGATTAAAGCAATCTGGCAAAAGATGGTACGATTGCTTGGTAAAAGTACTTAAGACCATGGATTTCAACGCTACCACTGCTGATAACTGTTTCTTTGTAAAAAAGAGTGATGATCATATTGAATTTGTATTAATTTATGTAGATGATATTTTATATATAGGAAAACACAAGGAGAGAAGAGAAACCTTTGTAAATAAGCTAAACGAACATTTCTCGTTGAAATCTCTAGGTAAAGTAAACAAATACCTTGGTGTACAAATTAACAAAACTAGAAGGGGATTCAAACTTACTCAGAAAGATAAAATCATTGAACTTCTGAACAAATGCAATTTAAACAATGCCAAACCCTGTGACACTCCTATGCAAACTGATTTCCTTAGAAACACTGATGAATCTTCCCCTGAATTCAAGGATAATACATTTTATAGATCAGTCATAGGTTCACTTCTTTATATATCTAATTGGACCAGGCCAGATATTGCATTACCACTCAACTTATTGTCAAGATATGTTAGCAAACCAACAATGTATCATTAGGAAGCAGTCAAAAGAATTCTAAGATATCTGAAAAGTACATTAGACTTTTGCTTAGTATTAGAACCTAGTAATGATAAAGAACCAAAACTTACATGTTACGCAGATGCGGATTGGGCTGGAGATATATCATGCAGAAAGAGCACTTCTGGTTATATTTTTCTATTAAATGACTGTCCAGTTTACTGGTACACTGGTAAACAAGAACTGGTAGCCACTTCGACCACAGAAGCGGAATATGTTTGTTTGTCCAAAGCTGCAAATAACCTTGTATGGTTTAATGATTTGATTTCAGATGTTTGGAAAAAACCTGCTTTGCCTTTTGTTATGCATGAAGATAATAAAGCAGCCATTGAAATATCCAGATCTGATGCCATTGGACAAAGATCCAGGCATATAGATATAAAATTTAAGCATGTGAGACAATTGTCTCAAGATGGATTTATCAAAGCAGTGCATTGTGATACCTCTGAACAATTAGCTGACATATTGACGAAGCCTTTACCTTCTAAACAGCACAAATATTTAACATCAAAATTATATGTCTTATATTGTCCTGAATCCGAATGTAATTGGTGTTGTATAGCGAACCGGCATTTAGAGGGGGATTTGTGAGATGTAAATGCCTTATTCCCTAATGTGTAAATAATGTATATATGGGACATCGGGGGTTAACTTATTCTTTGGTTCCTAATGTATTCATAATTCACCACTCCCATTCTTGGCTCCACCCCTTGTATATATAAGGAGCCACCTTCACCATTTTCCTTGCTTCTATCTGTGAATATTCAGTGAATATAGAATGCCTGTTATAATTAAAGAGAAATATATTTAAACCTCTAACTCTTATTATCATTATTGAGTCTGATCCTGAAAATATTGCAACAATTACGATTTCAGGAACTGCTTAGAATGTGCAATTGTCACTTGCTTGACTTGCTATTGTTCCTTCTTACATTTAAGAAAATAAGTTGAATATTAAGAGTTTATTAAAAGTTTTAACACTTACGAAAATAAGAGAAATAATAGAAGAAAAAGAGCTAATTTGGTCTAGTAGTTAATGCACAAGTCCAGAAACCAGGAGACTGTGAATTCTAGTCCTGTTAAACAGCAAAACTGGCTGGGTGGCTTTAGGACAGTCACCCTCTGCCAGCCCATGATACCAGGCTCAGGTGACAAACTAGTCAGTCAATTCCTGTTGCAGTAAATGGATCAACCCTTCATTGATTAAAACAAAAAGGTGACCCTTTATTTGCAAGAAAACATAGGAAGGGGAAACAAAGGTAACAAAAATAAGAATATTGATACTAACCCACAAAAGTCACAATTAAATTATTGGGGAAGAGAGATTTGGTTTGTAATGGCTAAAGAATTTTCTTATCACTCTTTAGATACTAAAAACCAAAATATTTCTGGATCGATTTTCTTTGCTAAAACTCTATATCGAAACAAAATAATTCTGAATTGCACACAATCCTTCTAGATAAGCTCTTCTACAATATATTGGCTTATTTCTGAGAAACTTGTTTTGGACTCTGTGTTTCATCACAGAATCATCCAAAAACAGAATTGTCTTAAGATTCAAATTGATTTTGCTTGTGTAAAATTCTTGCCAGCGCTCTGTCTGCTCCGTTCTATTTAACCCTTAAGGAAAAGCCAGGCAAAAGCCAGTATATTGAACAAGATCCCAATTTTCATCTGTTGTTATGGTTACCAGAAGTAGAAAATAATTTCCTGTAATTTATCTTAAGATCATTTATGTCAGATACAAACACAGATTAAGCTGAATACCATGGTAATTTCTTTTCCAATTGTGTTAGTAACCATAAGATATTCATTTTTTACTTCATAAATAAGAGCTACAGTATGTCATGATCAGTCAGAGAAGATAAAATGAATCTAATTAAGTACCATCAGAAGATCACTTTGCTGTTTTTATTGCTGCAATAAAAGTTCCCTTACCTTCTTATTCTTTCTGAAATGCAGAGATTATTATGGAAATAGGATGAGACCAAACAAGCCTCGGTTGACCTGGAGTTGCGTGCAGCAATATCCTCATGCCGTTTATGGAAGGAGATGAAAACTCAACTCCTTGCTGTGCCCCCTTTTATTTAAAATGAATGGAGTCATATGTATGCATCAGAAAGGTCACATATATTGGTTTTTATATAAATAGTACAATCATTAGACTGATCGATAGGGCTCTCGGTTCACTGGTAATCATAGAAAATGGGCTTAGATGTATTGGCAGAAGAAGCTGACAGGCATTCAGTGGTATGCACTGCTATAAGTTTGCTGATTTTTATGCAAGGCACAATGTTAAGACGACAGTTCTAAAAACACAATGAGATCTGATATGCATAGAAAAGCATGTGCCACAGTTGGATTCATGCCAGAGATCAAATAGATCTTCCTGACAGTCTGACTTATTTAGAAAATGATGGGCTGAGATAAAGCCAGTTGCAGATATCTGATGGTGTCAACGCCATTTGAACAAGTCACTTTTCAGATCTGGAAAAATTACACGTGGAAGTTGGTCTATAATATTTGCCAAAGCCAGGAAAAGATTTTCCTTGGCCTCAAGAAAGATCAAACATATTTTAAATTATGTAGAACTCCAATCCTTGTTGTCACCTTACTTTTACAAATGATGGCATGCAATTGAAAAGGTAATAAAGTACTTATTGAATATTCGCTTTGAATATAGTCTCAGCTTGAATTTTCACATTAATGAAATAGTAATTCAACTAGTCACTTGCCATGACTAGTTGAATTACTATTTCACAAAACACTCTCCCAAAAACTATGATAATTACCAGAGATCAGAAAGTGGCAGGTATCCAGCAGATAAGTAAAACCACCTGCTTGCCTCAACATAATTTATTGTCCAGCAACACTATTCTCCATATCCCCACTGGCATCAATTCATCAGCCAGTGCTGGATAGAGATAGGCAAGTAGCAGGGTTACCTTCACCAAGACATGCTGGCCAGCTTTGGATAGAGGGAAGCAGGGAGAGATAGCAGACGAGATAGTGATACTGCCAGGAGCTTTATTATTATTTTATTTTATTTATTTATTATTTATTTTATTTGTCAAGAATGTATTTGGTAATAAATATAAGCATGGATTGGATACATAAAATAGGTATAAATAGAAGAAACATTAGGACAGGCACGCTGGTGCTCTTATGCATGCCCCTTACAGACCTCTTAGGAATGGGGTAAGGTTAACAGTATACAGTCTTAGGTTAAAATTTTGCGGGTTTGGGGATGAAACCACAGAGTCAAATAGTGTATTCCAGGCATTGACCACTGTTGCTGAAGTCATATTTTCTACAATCGAGTTTGGTGCAGTTTACCTTAAGTTTGTATCTATTGTGTGCTCGTGTATTGTTGTGGTTAAAACTGAAGTAGTCATTGACAGGTAGGACATTGTAGCAGATAATTTTATGAGCTACACTTAGGTCATACCGAAGGTGGCGTAGTTCTAAGTTTTCTAAGCCCAGAATTTCAAGTTTGGTGGCATAAGGTATTTTGTTGCGAGCAGAGGAGTGGAGGACTCTTCTTGTGAAATATTTCTGGACACGTTCAATTGTATTAATGTCCGATAGGCAGTGCGGGTTCCAGACAGATGAGCTGTATTCGAGAATTGGTCTAGCAAATGTTTTGTATGCTCTGGTTAGTAGTGTGATATTACCGGAGAAGAAGCTACGCAAGATTAGGTTTACAACTCTTAATGCCTTTTTGGCAATGTTGTTAATGTGGGCTTTGGCATTTAGATCATTAGATATGAGTACTCCAAGATCCTTGACAGAGTGAGGGTCATCTACAAGATCGTGTCCACTCAGCATGTATTTTGTGTTCTGGGTTTTTTTGCCAATGTGTAAGACAGAGCATTTGTTGGTTGAGATATGGAGTTGCCAATTGTTTGACCATTCTGATACAGGAATCAGAGGAAAATGAGTTCAGGAATAGTGCTGGCCATAAGCTTTTTGGAGATTGCTGGTCTTGCATCTTGACGAGTATAACATTAAAAGCTGAATACCCTGTCTTTTAGTCATCAAGGTGTAAGGCCTATGAGTTTGAATCCTTGTAAAGGGTTGAACATGCAATATGCTTACAACTTCATGAGAACTGGATAGGCAGTTTAGTAGACTCCTGCACTGAGCAAGGGGGATGGACTAGATGGGTTCCCTTCCAAGTCATATGCAACTCAATATAATTTATATGATTTTATGATTATCTCTTAAGATGGCCTATTTTACAAGATTATTATGAGCATCAATTTTAGAAGGGGGAAGCAATTATATAGGAATATCAAAATTTTATAGGAGGTAATTAGTTCTCCCACTGAAAATCACTTTATCTTAGAGCTGCTAACATTTGGTCAGATTGTCAGATTGGAAATATCTTCATGAAAGAAAGCATGGAAAGATGAAATCCTATCAAATATTTGACCTGTGCAGAGTGGCCTGAAAAGTATTCTGATGCAATTTACTTTATAGAGTCAGAGGGACAATTGTAATTTGTTTCAACAAAACATTTTACATTGTCTCACGTTGCACTTAGGAAACCTGAAGCTTTTTCATATGCACTGAATATGCCTCGATTTCTCATCAAGTCCTTGCAAGTCCTGGCTGAGACAGATTAAGAGAAGCTTTATGTTTATTTCGCTTCACATTAAAAACTGAAGGAGCTTCAAGGGGTGCTTTGCTCAAGCCATCACCAAAACAATATGCCTCCTTGAGGATTTGTACAGCCCTATGAAATAGATCTTTAAGTACCATTGCTCCTATTATCTTTAATTTCAACTATTTTTCCATGATGTACCAGGCCTAATATGCTAGTCAACAGACAATGAGTTCATGTAGAAATCAGGTTATTGCATGGTAGAATTTTAGATTTGATGAAACTTCAAATATATGAATCAGTAGGACTTCAGAACTTTTCATTTTGAATAGGAATAGATGAATCCATTTCATTTCTTTGCAAAACAAAATCAAATCTAAGTTAGCTTCCCCCCCCATACACATCATTTTGTGATTTATTTAAAAAAATGTAGACATTCTATACACAGCTTTCTTTTTAATGAATGCATTTGTGTAGACAACTTTCACACTTATTGTATGTGTTTTTTAAATAAAAGTCAAAGAATAACATTGCAAAATTTGAAGAAGTGCAAACATGAAAAGTTAAGATTGAGTTGGCTTGCTTATTAGTTAAGGAAGTGTGAATGAGATATTTTACTGACATATAAATCAAACTAATTGCTTTTATTTCTAACTTTTGCTGGAATATAACTGTAGATATTCTTCAGTGCTTTTGAATTGTTGATGAAACTTGTGAATTTAGAATCTACATTTTCTAAATGAATCTACATTTAGGGAAGAAAAACAAAATGCACAGGTTCCGTATATGTGGTACCTTGCTCAATAGTAGTAACTGTGAGAGGGATTTTGGAGTCCTAGTGGACAACCATTTAGATATGAGCCAGCAGTGTGCAGCAGCTGCCAAAAAAGCCAACACAGTTCTGGGTTGCATAAACAGAGGGATAGAATCAAAATCACGTGAAGTATTAATATCATTTTATAATGCCTTGGTAAGGCCACACTTGGAATACTGCATCCAATTTTGGTCGCCATGATGTAAAAAAGATATTGAAACTCTAGAAAGAGTGTAGAGAAGAGCAACAAAGATGATTAGGGGCCTGGAGGCTAAAACATATGAAGAACGGTTGCAGGAACTGGGTATGTCTACTTTAATGAAGAGAAGGACCAGGGGAGACATGATAGCAGTGTTCCAATATCTCAGGGGTTGCCACAAAGAAGAGGGAGTCAAACTATTTTTCAAAGCACCTGAGGGTAGGACAAGAAGCAATGGGTGGAAACTAATCAAGGAGAGAAGCAATTTAGAACTAAGGAGAAATTTCCTGACAGTTAGAACAATTAATAAGTGGAATAACTTGCCTGCAGAGTTGTGAATGCTCCACTACCAGAAATTTTTAAGAAGATATTGGATAACCATTTGTCTGAAGTGGTGTAGGGTTTCCTGCCTGGGCAGGGGGTTGGACTAGAAGACCTCCAAGGCCCCTTCCAACTCTGTTATTCTCTTCTCTTCTCTTCTCTTCTCTTCTCTTCTCTTCTCTTCTCTTCTCTTCTCTTCTCTTCTCTTCTCTTCTCTTCTCTTCTCTTCTCTTCTCTTCTCTTCTCTTCTCTTCCCTTCCCTTCCCTTCCCTTCCCTTCCCTTCCCTTCCCTTCCATTCCATTCCATTCTATTCTATTCTATTCTATTCTATTCTATTCTATTCTATTCTAATTTTTCCATAAAGAGAACCCAGTGAGACAATTAAGGGTACAGAAGGAGATTATACATACATTCTATTTAAGTTGAAGGTTCAGATGAAACAATCTCTCTCTCTCTCTCTCTCTCTCTCTCTCTCTCTCTCTCTCTCTCTCTCTCTCCCTCCCTCTCTCTCTCTCTCTCTCTCTCTCTCTTCCTCCCTCCCTCCCTCTCCCTCTCCCTCTCCCTCTCCCTCTCCCTCTCCCTCTCCCTCTCCCTCTCCTTCTCTCTTTCCCCCCTCCTCTGTGTGTTTCAAACCATATTTAAAATCTCATTTCATGGATTGTTATGTCATCAAATTTTAAAATTGCTCCCCGAGTATCATGATGAATATATGATTCTGATTTTTTCAAGCATGCCCTCTTGGGACAGAGTTATCTATGTATGGTTGGCTTCTCATAGTTTGTGGGCATTTTCTAGCCTTATTCATGCAGGATCAGGGTGTCTATGAATTGCTACATCATTGGAAATGATGATTTGATGGAGAACTATATTATATGAGCGAAATGATGCTGAAATGGCTAAAGCTGTGAAGTTGTGACTGAGGCTTAAATAGCAGCCGCTGTTGCCTCAATGTAATCGGTGACCTTCTGAAGTCAGCTCTTTGCGGGTAATCTATAGCAGCCCTCTGCCTGGAATGCCTTTCAATTCATCATTTCCCCAGAGATTTAAAACAGTCATCAAAAACATTTTTTTCCTTGCTCAGGCCAATTTATCTCCTTGAAGGCCTGATGATTCTCTTTGAAACTCCCACTGTGCATTAAATATTACAAATTCAAATCAATATTCTCCCTCTTAAATAAAGTCACAGTTGTCAGAGTAAGAGGGCATAATCCAATTTATGTTTTAGCCAGGTGCAGTAGGAGGCACATTCTCAATGAAGTAGAAAAAAGTTGAATAGCTTAAAAGAAACAGCCATTTATATCCTAGTTATATGTTTGCATGGGCTCACATGTCATATGTTGCATACCCTTATACATATGTGGGCATCACTTTCATTTCATGTCTCTGTTTGCTATATAAATACAAACTTTCATTGTGGAATTTCATAATGTGCCTAACTATATATGAATTCACACAAACACTCACATTAGGATCTTTATCCAAAGATATCTTATGGGCCATTGTGGTCTGTTACTAAAACATAAAAATTACATAAGCTGCATTCAGTGGGCCCTAAAATTTTATAATTAATAATAGCAATAGCATTTAGACTTATATACCACTTCACAGTGCTTTACAGCCCTCTCTAAGCAGTTTACAGAGTCAACATATTGCTCCCAACAATCTGGGTCCTCATTTTACCAACCTTGGAAGGATGGAAGGCTGAGTCAACCTTGAGCCTGTGAGATTTGAATTGCCAAACTGAAGGCAGCTGGAAGTCAGCAGAGTAGCCTGCAGTACTGTATTCTAAGCACTGGGCCACCACAGCCCTTAGGGTACAGAATGGGGTACAGAAAGAAAAAACACAGAGACTAGAAGATGGAGCAACACACAAAATGTTTTTGAATAGGCAAACAAGATTATATAAAGAGATATGAGAACCATAAAAGTATGATAGACAGCAATAGCACTATGTAGGTTGAAAATAGAGACCAAAGATAATAACTTGACATAGAGAGACAAAATGAGAGATACTGCTTAAGAGGTTTTCTAAAAAAGAAAGAGAGAAGGGTGACTAAAAGAAGGGAAAAACAGTAGAACATAGAATCGTAGGGCTCGAAGCGACCTCAGAGATCTTCTACTCCAATCCCCTACTTAAAACAGGAAAAATGATACTATCCTGGTCAAACAGTTGTCCAGACTATTCTTGAAAATCTCCAGTGATGGAGCGCTCACAACTCCAGGAAGCAAGCTATTCCATTATTAATTGTTCTCACTGTTGGGAAATTTGTCCTTACTTCTAGTTGGCTCTCTTTTTAACAAGCTTCTTGTTCTACTCTCAGGTGCTTTTGAGAATAAGTTTGATTGATTGATTGGTTTGATTTATATGCCGCCCTTCTCCAGAGACTCAGAATAGCTTACAATGCATTAAGCAATAGCCTTCATACTTTTGTATATACCTGCTTAGTAGGGCTTTTGGCCCCCCCTAAGTGGTGTTCTTTTTTATACAAAAGCCTTGGTAGTACAGTGGTTTAATGCACCCTGTTATTAACACAGCTGCCTGCAATTTCTGCAGGTTCGAATCTTACCAGGCTCAAGGTTGACTCAGCCTTCCATCCTTTCTAAGGTAGGCTAAATGAGGACCCAGTTTGTGGGGGCAATAAGCTGACTTTGTATAAATATACAAAAGTATGAAGGCTATTGCTTATTGCTTAACGCATTGTAAGCCGCCCTGAGTCTCCGGAGAAGGGCGGCATATAAATCAAATTAAAAAAAAAAAAAGCTTATTGCCCCCACAATCCGGGTCCTCATTTTATCTACCTCGAGGAGGTAGGTAAAATGGAAGGCTGAGTCAACTTTGAGCCTGGTGAGATTCGAACTTGCAGTAATTGCAGGCAGCTGGTACTAGTTAACAACACTTTAGTCTGCTGCGCCACCAAGGATCAACCAAGTTGATCCTCTCTTCTCTGTAACAGCTCTTCAAGTATCATGTCACCCCAATTCTTCTCTTTGATAGGCTAGACATACCTAGTCCTCTCAATTGTTCATTCATTCATTCATTCATTCATTCATTCATTCATTCATTCATTTAGTCAAACATGTATAAGATAACAGATATAAGTAGAAACATGATTATGAATACAGGAAACAGATACGAATAAATGGGGACAGAAGGACAGGGACGGTTGGCACGCTGGTGCGCTTATGCATGCCCCCTTACAGACCTCTTAGGAATGGGGTGAGGTCCATGATAGACAGTTTAAGGTTAAAGTTTTGGGGTTTTGAGGATGTAACAACGGAGTCAAGTAATGCATTCCAGGCATTGATCACTCTGTTGCTGAAGTTGTATTTTCTGCAATTGAGTTTGGAGCAGTTTACCTTGAGTTTGTCTCTATTGTTTGCCCGTGTATTATTGCAGTTGGAGCTGAAGAATGTTCTTCATAGACCATTCTCCAGACCCCTGATCATCTTTTTTTGCTTTTCTCTGCACACTTTCTAGGATATCAGCATCTTTTTTTTGTATCATGGTGATCAGAGTATGGCCTCACCAGTTCAGTATAAAGTGGCACTATCACTTCATATGATCTTCATACTATCCCTCTGTTGATGCAACCTAGGATTGCAGAGGCTTTTTTGGTAGCTGCAGAACATTGCTGGTTCATGCTTAATTGTTGGTCCACTAGGACACCTAGATCCCTCTCACAGTTACTACTATTGAGCTAGATTCTGCCTATTCTATATCTATGCATTCAGTTTTTCTTGCCAAATCAAGAATGTCAGTACACTTATATATATCTTGTTCCTGGGAGCAATACAGATAGTGATATCTTGGCTTGCAAAGTATTCTGTGGATTGGAATAATAGCATGCATAAAATGACATTTGGTTGTATGTCCGGCATCAGGGCCAAAATGTGCTGAAACCAACTGATAGTCTCTTCACTGCTAGTAGGAAATACTGCATGGGGCATGAGTACAATTAAGGCTGTAACCTAGACCATGGTTTCCTACTCTGATTAAAAATATATTATGTGAATGCTTTGACTGACTCAAACCATGATGGATGGTGGAGATCAATACTTTGGTTTATTTGCCATAGATACTGTATCTAGCACAAAAATAGGAAGAGTACATGTGGGGAGTTCATGCCTTGTTCTTCATGTAGTTCTATAATCTTGATGGATATTATGGGTGATTTAGGATGTGTTTACCAAGGTAAGCATACTTATGTCACAAATTAAGTCTTTAAAACTCAAGGGTGAGATTTACCATCACTTGGACAGAAGCATTCACAGGTCTGATGTTAGCAAAGACGGATGCATATAACCAATTTTTCATATTCCATATGTCTTGTCTTGTATGGTATCCATAACTGTTATGTAATTCTATCTGAGCATGATCCAGATAATGAGGAACTTTACAAACTTGTTCACTGAGCAGTGGTATAGATCATGCTTGCATAATTTAAGTCCTTGATCTGAAGCAATAATCTTTTTATGAGCCTCTTGTGGTATGTGGTTGGAGTTGGAATTCAGGCAGAGACACACCATAATGCATTAAGTACTGGTCTTACAATCAAGAGTTATGACTCCCCAAGGGATTGCAAACCATCTTCCAGGGCTTGGCAGTTCAATTTTTTCTATGTTCAGGCTTGATTCGTGGGCAGTCACTTCTTTTAAGAATACTGAACTGGCTTAACTAGGATTTTCCATATGCTATATAACGAGAGAAGGAAGATCACGAGTGATAATTATCCCTTACATAATAGAAGTATGACTTATACATATTTTTAAAGCAGAAATGTAGGAGCAGGGAAGTAAGAAAAAAACTCAAAATACCAGAGGGATTTAAATGGGTAACCAAGGAGTTATATAAAAAAGTTGGACAGAGGCTTTTCACCACTAAGCTGAAATGCTATCCACCCATCTTTGAATTGGCAGAAAAGTGTATCAGCATGAAATTAACTGACCTTGTTGCTGAACTTATTCTGCTTCTGTTGCTTTTGTTCCCAGTCAACCTTGACTTCTCTTCAACACAACAAAACCAAATAGATTTTAAAGACCTTGATATAGCTCTTGGATGGTTGCAAAATAAAGAGAAAAACATTAAACATCTTAAAATGCTTAGGATGATTTCTTTCATGGACTAAGGTTGTCATGAAGCTATTCTTATGAGGGCATAGTTTGTACCTTGGTTAGATGCGAGTGAGGGAAAACAATGTAAATTTGGAGCTTGGTAACGTAGTAAATGTTTGCATTGTATTTAATTATGTGGCATCATTATTCTATTAGGAAGTCATTGGAAAAGAAGCATTGAAGTTCTGCAATCGCAACCTAAGATCCTGTTCTAATAACATTGTCAAAAACATAAATTTTCTGCATCACATAAAGCTTTTATGCATTATATATGTAGAAGAAATAGCTGTATGATTGGAGCAATTGTAAGATTGTACAAATACCCCAAAGAAAGCAAAGGACAAAGT
Source organism: Pituophis catenifer annectens (assembly GCF_029215685.1). NCBI lineage: Eukaryota > Metazoa > Chordata > Lepidosauria > Squamata > Colubridae > Pituophis > Pituophis catenifer. The sequence goes on along the minus strand of NW_027256881.1, from coordinate 316,309,956 downwards.
TAAGAGCAAAACAGGAAGGAAGGAAGGAAGGAAGGAAGGAAGGAAGGAAGGAAGGGCTAAAGTTTGTCATTCAAACAAATGGCTCTGTGTTTGAAGGTTGCTATCTTTCAAGAGGAGAATAAAGACAGGAAAACAAAATGGAGAGAGTATACTGGAAGAAGACATGTTTGACCATTTGACTTCCTGAACACAGTCATCCCATTTAGTTGCAAGTAAAATTATCATAATATAACCCATCAAATTTCAATCCTCAAGAATATTAAATAGAGGGGGTGTTATGACAGTAAGTGGCAAAATACTTTTGCATTGTAACAGCATTAGCTTAAAAACATCAAGTGAAATACTTTTTCCTGGGACCTTAGAAAGCTGAAGCCACTTCAAATTATAATTTGGCTGTAGATAAATTAAGTAGCTCATGGGAAGATTAATAATTTAATCATTCCTTTTGAGCTGGAGCTTTGCCTTGGAAAAACCTGTGCCCACAATAACTGGAGAAAGGATCGTTGAATCACCATTAGTAATGATGAAAAATAAAAAAACTAGATCCAATGCTTGCTTGTCACTAAATATACCCTTTACTCCATGGAAATGAATTCTGAGAAAATCAGATAAATTATATCTATTCTGATTACCCATGAATACTGTTGTCATACAGTTGGTAGCTGGATACAACTGGAGTAGAGAATGACAGCCCTCTTCTATTATTACTTCCTAGCAAATAGTATTTAAGATATGCTGCCTATGATTTAGGAGGCAGTAAATAGCTGTCAATATTAGAAACTATTCATAATCTGATCCTCTATGAATCTGTCTAGTTACCTCTAAAACCTTTCAGATTTGCTGCCTTTGTTGCAACTGTTGGCAGCGAATTCCATATTTGGATACCATCCGATTCCATGTAAAACACTCTTATCAAACATATTGTTGGAAACTCTCACCAGTAGCATTCTTGATATTAAATGCATATTAACCTAAATCACATGCATAGATACCGGTATCTTTTTATGTGAAACTGAAGGTATTTGGAATTTGGAAAGAGCCAAAGCTCTTTCTATATAAAACATATACTTCTCTATGGAGAGTATATTAAATACTTCCAATAGTGTTTCAGTGGCCTCTATTCAAATGCAGTCATCTTTTTTTTTTTGCTATGTAGGTGCCCCCACCTATCTCTAGTTCTTTGGCTTTTGGAAATTTAATTTCTGTTCTCAACATTCCTTGAAAGCATTTTCTACCTCTTCCTTTTTTTCCCTTTCCTGTGGCAGGTGACATCTACAATTTGAAAAGCTATAAAAATGAATATAGATGAAATATTAGAAAGAAGGTCAAATGAAGCAAGTGTGAACAAATAGATTCTTACAGCTTTTAAATGATGTTTTAAACAGCTTTCATCTGCACACACTCTTCTCATCCTGGTGAAATTGATTCATTGACCAAATTGGTCATTTAAATTCAAAAGCCTAGTCGATCTCTACAGGGTCTCCTTCTTCTGGATTTATGAGACAAGGGTTGTGTCTCTTCAATATTTTGTTGAAGGATAATACAACCTAGCTTCTAAATATAATGTTTGAAAGAAGCAAAATTTATTTACTTAAATGCCAAGAGAGCTTGGCTAGAAGTATTCCTCAGGCCAAAGAGAAATACGATCACTTCTACTGTTAAAATTCCATCATCTATGCAAAAAATGTAATTAAATATCCATAACGTCCTATGGTTTATTGCAACATAAAAAGGCAAAGCATTATTAAGAAAAGAAAAAGTATTGTCTTTGCTAGCTGCTAGTTTAAAAGATACCCTCTGGACATAATACTTGTACATTTTAAGTAGAAGAGAAATAGCAAAGCTACTTCAGAGCTGGCACCTCTCAACAATTGCTACTAACTTGAATCCTGAGAAACTATTGTACCCATCCTTCTTTCTATTCACTTGGCTGAGAGACCAGCTTGCTTAACCAACAGCAGTGATGGTCTTTAGCTTCAGCCAACTTCCTCCTTCCCTTCATTAGAACAGGCAGGAGGGAATTCTTTTGTGTGTGTTTGCCCTCACATGAAAGAATTGAATCAAGCAAATATCCAGAATCTAACATACCCATTGGCAGGGGTGAAATTCAGCAGGTTCTGAAAATTTTAAGTAGTTCAGAGAACTGGCAAATACCACCTCTGACTGGCACCAGAGTGGGGTGGGAATGAAGATTTTGCAATATCCTTCCCCCCAGAAGTGGGTAGGGAATGGGGATTTTGCAGTATCCTTCCCCTAGAGTGGGATGGGAATGGAGATTTTTCAGTATCCTTCCCCTGCCACGCCCACCAAGCCACAGAACCGGTAGTAAAAAAAATTCACCACTGCCCGTCTACCAACTATTTTTAATGTTTCCTAGGTCTATACCTGATTTCTGTCACTGTACTATGTACATACTTGACTTTTAAAATTGAAACAGATTAATCCAATAGGAAGTTTCTATGGGATAGGTATATCTTCTAAAAATGGAACTCTAATTGACCTTGGATGGTTTAATCAGTTATCTTTCAAATATAGTCCTTGCTTTAACACAGAAAGTGGTCTTGTATTTGAAAAGATGACTTCACCAAAGAATTCCTAAGCAGGATCCTTCTCAGCTTCTATTGGATTGATTTTGAACAAGACTGCTGTTAAATCTTCCACTAGCAAAAGAACTCTAATGGCCCATTTCTCTCCTTCCTCAGTAGAAATAGGAAAAAAAAAAGATTAAATCTCTGAGCATGAATAAACAAGAATAAATTTATTTATATCATTAAGCAGCAACATACACGCATGAGCAATATCATACAGGGAAATGATAACTTTTAGCAATACTAAACTGCTAAAGCCTAAACACAAATGTCACTTACTGTACAATCTTACCCAGTACATGCTTAGATGAAAAGAAATCCCACTGAGATAATAGGACTCCCTCTGAGCTGCATACGTAGGACTGTCAGTTAAAGAAACACCTGGAAGACAAAATAGCAAAATAGGGATATGCATACTGCAAAATCAAATGCACATACAGTCCATCTTTTGTATCCTAGTGTTTTCGATTCTGAATATCTATAACTCTCCAGGTTTTCAGACAGGAAGTTTTTTTTCCACCTAAACTGGAGAAATTGGGGAATGAACCTGAAGTCTTCTGAATGCAAATCAAGAGTCTCTACCAATCAGCTTATCTCTCTTCTTAAATATAGAAGTTACTAAAGCAAGTTCTGTTTTACAACCTACTTCTGTATACAAAAGTTATTAACCTTTAAAAAGAAGTTTTAAGCTTTTGAGGATGGGACGGGATTCTCAAAACATTAATTTTAACATTAAATAATAAATAAATAAATAAATAATAAATAACTTTATTGTCATTGTACATGTATACACAGTATACCCATACAACGAAATTCACTTAACACTCAAAGACCAAGTCCAACACACATAAGAATCCCCAAACACACTCCCACCTACCACAAATCTCCACCCCTAAACCACCCAAACATCCACACAACAGACCAAGTAATACTGTCCAACAGCTCACTGATGGTGGCTCTTTAGTTCATTGTTGAGTGTAATTATAGCTCTGGGATAAAAACTATTCAGAAAACGTGTGCTAAGCCAAGGGGACAATCTTATAATGTGTGTGTGTTTTTCCCCAGGTGAATAAACAATAGATATACATCCTTATAATTCACCATGAATAAGCTATCATGGAAGCTTTAACAGTAACAGAGTTGGAAGGCACTGTGGAGGTCATCTAGTCCAACCCCCTGCTCACGCAGGAGATCTGGATCCACCATTTAGGATGTTATATAAGAAAATTCTCTCTCACTGTCACACAGACAGTCACATAGGCACACAGACCAACCAAAAACAAACAAACAACAAAAAACCCCAACAACCCCTGATTCTAACTGGATGTAATTAATGTTAGTACCATCTAGTGACCCTCCTCGTCCCTTACACTGTTGGTCTTATGTACTGTATGTACAGTACAGGTAGAAGTAAAGGTTCCCCTTGCACATATGCGCTAGTTGCTCCCAACTCTAGGGGACGGTGCTCATTTCTGTTTCAAAGCCGAAGAGCCAGTGCTGTCCGAAGACGTCTCCGTAGTCATGTGGCCAGCATGACTAAACATCGCACACTGTTATGCCAAAGGTAGTCCCTATTTTTCTACTTGCATTTTTTATGTGCTTTCGAACTGCTAGGTTGGCAGAAGCTGGGACAAGTAATGTGAGTTCACCCCGTTATGTGGCACTAAGGATTCAAACCGCTGAACTGCCGACCTTTCAATCGACAAGCTCAGCGTCTTAGCCACTGAGCCACCGCATCCAGTATATATACAGTATACCTGAAAGTAAGCCTCTCTGAGTTCCATGAGATTTGTTCCAAATATGAATGTTTAAGGTTATAGTCTAAGTACCTGAATAAGGCCTTTGCTTATTGGGGGGGGGGGATTCTTAGCTTTAATTACCACTTGTGATTCTTTAATTTTAATTATATAGTTATTACACTATTAAAAACTATGATTTCTTTTAAAACCTTTCTAAGAACATTCTTTTATTACATTTTATTGCTGATACGGTGTTTTATTATTCTTAAGGAAGTAATTTAATGAATATGCCATCGAGTATGATTTAGCTGAAGGTGATGTCTCCTTTTCTATGGAATTCTTCCATTCATCTGTAATACTTGGTGGGAGGCTCACTGACCTGAGACATGGTCAAAGGCAACTTCTCAAACCAATGTCAGATTTATAAGGTGAGCTTTAAAAGATGAGCTTCAAAGAGTCATTGAGAAAATTCTTCAGGGATATTGTTTTACACTCAAGGTAGAACTGTACAAGGTGTCTATTTCATAATTAGACTCTTGTAAAAAGTGAAAGATTTATACGATCTGAAGATAAACCAGAGCCTTTTTTGGATAAGGAAACATTGAAGATTGTAGATTATTTTTATTCTAAAGAGTTACATCAGATCATGCAACATAACTACTTAAGTTATGGATTTGATTTTCACTTAATCTTCCAACCAGCTTCTAACATGTTGTGACCCGCCAGGATGCACAGGGACATGTCATTTAGGGTACAATGGGCACCTCTAAAACTCATGAGTATGTTGTTATGAGTCTTCACATAAGATGGCTTCATGATGGGCATGGTGCAGGGGTGAAATCTACCTACCTTCCCTACTGGTTCGGAAGTGCATGCACCATGTCACATGCACGCATGAACCCTCTGCGCATGCGCAAACCCTTTTGCGCATGCACAGAGGGTAAAAAACAGGTTACTTCCTGGTTAAAACCAGGAAGTAATGATGACTGGGTGGGTGGGTGGAGCCTTGTGCTGCCATTACTACCGGTTCTCTGAACCACCCGCCGCCATCGTTACCGATTTGGCGGAACCAGTCCGAACCGGTAGCATTTCACCCCTGGCATGGTCAGTTCAAATGTACTCAATTATTAGAAACCAAACTGTTGAGTTTGTTCCTTTCCATACCATTCAAAGCATCCTGGTGATAGCACCATTTTCTGGGTATTAGACATGTGTGAGATGTGCACTAGACCAATAGGAAGTATTTTGATTTGCCTTTACAATGTATTTTGTGCTGCTATATTCAGCAGAAGACATCATGCATTTAGCTTCAGCAAGGCACTTGTTATTTTCTCGGTGCCCTAGCTGATAGCTCCAGATACTGCAAGTTCTGAGAGATGCTGCAAAGAAAAACAAAACAAAACAATGCAACACTATATCTTGTATTACTGCTTATAAGGCATATAAGGGGCCCAGCTATATATTCTCATCAATAAAGATGCTAGAGGAATGTGGAACAGAGTTTTACAAGCATAAAAGGAAGTGACTGCAAGCAAATTGGTACCCTTGCAGTCCATGTTGCCAAGGCCCGAAATAAAAAATGGAGTAGAGATGCAGTACTGAGGAGTACTCAGTACTCCCAAACTCCTGTGTGAACAGAGGGTGTTTTAAGATCTGTCCCATGGGATGTTTAGATGTGGCCCAACATGATTGATGTCGAGCTGGCCATGGCCACTCTGGCCATGCCCCCCTGCCCCCACTGAGGTCAAACACAACCCTGATGCGGCCCTCAGTGAAATTGAGTTTTACACCCCTGTTTTAAGGAAAAGTCACAAATGAATATAACCAGTGGTGGGATTCAGCCAGTTTGCACCACTTCGGGAGAACCGGTTGTTAACTTTCTGAGCAGTTTGGCAAACTGGTTGTTGGAAGAAATCATTAGGGCAGAGAACCGGTTGTTAAATTACTTGAATCCCACCACTAAATATAACCCAATGAGTGTTAGCATATGATAGATTGAGAAGGTTCCAAATAGAAAAGGCTTTGCATGTCAGTGGTGGAGGGGAGGATTGGGACTTGAAATTCTTGTACAGCAATAAAAGCACTTTTTACAGCATTTCATCTGTGATGTCATTGCTAATGACAGATGATGCTACTGATACTACGCAGGGCACCATTTTCTTCCTGCTGCCATGGTATCTAGCAGGTTGCTGGGAGCAGCAGCAGCTGCTCCTCTACATTTTTCTCGCCAACTCACCAACATCCTTCTTCCTTTATGCACCAGCAATCTTCTCTTTTGCTGAATGTGTCTCAAATCAGCCACATTCAACAAATCTTGCAGCAGCTGCATTGGGCAAAATGGTTTTAAATTATTGAAATGATTTTGAATGCACTGCTAAAATCTGGGCTGCGTATTGTATTCACAGCCATGTGGCTTTCCAGTCTCTTTAGCATTCATAGAGTTTACATATTACAAATGTTACATTAACATTTGTTATCATTCATAAGCAGTTGAGTTGTTCATTTTTCTAGTCTGACTTGTTTTAATAAAGGGGTTAAACAATTGATGACAGATAGCTCTGATTATTAGTTTTAAATATGGAAAAATTTGATAGCTATTGATCAGATGCCCTAGTTGCAATAAATATTGCATTGCGTTGATTTAAAATATTCTCTGGCATTGAAAATATTCAATGTTCTCTGGCATATGGCAAAGCTGAAAGAGATTATATGGAAATACAGATAGTCCTTGATTTAGGACTGGTTGTTTAGTGACCATCTGAGATTATGACCACCTGAGAAAGGAGACTTACAAAGTGGATTTGAAGTTCTGATGGTCCAGCCCCCTCTGCATTCACACGATCGAACTTCAAGTGCTCAGTAATATGGATGCATTTATGGCTGTTTGCAGCATTTCATGATCACATGCCTGTGTTTTATGATGGTTTTACTAAAAACATGCATTTACTTCTCAATTTTGGCAAAATCTCCAACACTGGAAGTTTTAAAGAAGAGATTGGATAACCATTTGTCTGAAGTGGTGTAGGGTTTCCTGACTAAGCAGGGGGTTGGACTAGAAGACCTCCAAGGTCCCTTCCAATTCTGTTATTCTATTCTATTCTATTCTATTCTATTCTGTTCTGTTCTGTTCTGTTCTGTTCTGTTCTGTTCTGTTCTGTTCTGTTCCATTCTATTCTATTCATCATGGCATTCACTTAAAGGCTGCTGAAAAAATTGTCATAAAATCATGTTGATTATTTGACTGACTCATTTATGGTTTTATGTTGAAGAAGTCTTGTGTAGTCAAAGCAGTCTAATTGTATGTTATCGCCATGCATTCTAACCTACCCTTCTGTTTAATGAATGTTTATTCATTGCCTTAATTTTGGTTGCCTGTTATCGATCTGGCATCTCAATCACAGGATCATTATGATGGCATGAAGATCTCAGCTGAGTAAACTACTACTTATCATCTGAATCATTGATGATGGAAATTGAAAGTCTAATTTTAGAATTAGAAAGCAAGGTACAATAATCAAGGACAATATGCTCTTCAAAAGCCAAGCATAAAATTTTCTTGAGTATATTCGTCTTCTATTACAATTTATGTTTTATAGCCCCATCTTCATTTTTGAAAAGTAAATAGAAATAATTGCTCTTACAATGTAGTGTTTGTCTCTGAAAATATAATTAATTGTACATGCAAAAGACTGGAGAATGCAACAAAATGACTTTATAATATGATTGCAAAATAATTATAGGAAAACACGTGATTTCTATGATTAATATACACAGTGTTCATTGATCAGATTTACTATCTCTGATGTGATCTCAAAAACTTACCAAATAAAATTCATTTTGGTGGGATAGGAAGAATGCTGGAAAGACTAACAGGAGAGAACATACAGTATGTTCAGATAAATCAACCAAAACTTAGAACATGTCTCATGTAATCAGTTCACTAAATTCAATTAGACTATCAGTTTGTACAGTTTTAGGTTTCATTCTGTCCTAAGAGAAGAGGCTAAGGAATTGTTCCAAAAGCTTCAGATAAGTAATAGGTTTTGAAAGGACTTTGAATAAAGTTTTCTTATTTTAAAACCAGATCAAGGCTTGAATCAACCTTGATCATTATAGTGTGAGAAATTCTGCACACTCATACAGAGTATTTCTGCGGACATAAAGACTTAAAGCTGCTATGCTACATAAAATAGTTGTATGTGGCTAAAAATAAGGACTATACAAAGCTTTGCCAAATATATGGTTTTAGAGCATGATGGAAGACTGAGTGATTTCTGAGTTGTAATCCTCCTTTTAGACATATTGCAGTAATCTACTTTAGAGGTGACCAAGTCATTAATGATCAAGAACAATAACTCCTGATCTAGGAAAAAGCAGAATTTGCACACAAGTTGTAAATTTTTCTAGAACAAGAGCTATGAGTCTATGAAATCTCCAAACTGCACACTGGTTCTATTTGGGGTAATGCTACCCCATCTAGAACTAAAAATGGCAGATCACTGGATTCAGGGAGAACTAAAACACAGAGCTATTCAGTCCTCCCAGGTTTGAACTGTAATCTGTTCTTTCCCATACAAATGGCAAGAAAGAACTTCAGCAGCATCAGCTGGTCAGTTCACAATGGAGATGTGCAACTAAATATCATCGGCATTGAGTTCTGAGGTACACCACAAAGAAGGGGCCGTGGGTTAGATTTGTTTTCCCAACATCAGCATGGACAGGGCTCTGAAGGAAGGAAGAGAACCATGATAGCACTATGCTTCAGCTTCTAAACCCTGAACCAATTCAGAAGGAAACCATGATCAGTGTATTGAAAGCCACTTTGAATTCAAGAAGGTCAAAGATGGATGTACCATCCTTTTCCAGCTTCCAACAGAGATTATCCACAAATGCATTCAATGCTATCTTTGAGGCCTGAATCCTGTCCAGGTAATCTGCTTCATTCAGGCTTCTCTAGAACTGTAATACAATCACTTTCTCAATTATCTTCCCTAATGCTTTTAACATTATAGAGACAGGGAGATATTTAGTCCCTTCATTTTATTAATTTTTACTGATGTATCAATTTTTACTTATTTTTACTAAGGCTATTGCATATCCTTTCCAGTAAGAAACATTTAAACTTCCCTCTAGTCATTTCTACCCTGCTGTTTAGTAGGCCTGAATAAGCAGCTTTGATTTGCCGTGAGAAAATTCTTTGCACTGCATAGTGACAGAAATCATTTTTTGAGCCAGAATTTCCTTCAAAAGATGCTTTGTGTTACCTTATGACTTCCTCTTAGCTTATTCTGAATTTACAAAAGCTGGAAAATGTACAGGCATATACCCTTGAAAGCTAAGAATCATAGGGTTGGAAGGAATCTTGGAGGTCTTCTAATACAACCCCTTGCCCAAGGCAGGAGTTCTTAAAGCACCCCAGATAAATGTTTGTACAATCTTTCCTTGAAAGAAGCAACCCACAGTTCCATTTGGATGCCTCAAGTATTGTTCTGAACACTCCCAAGAAGAAGTTGTGGAAGTTTTCAGAAGAAACTAAAGGGTACCATAGTTACTTTGCTTCACTTTTAGAAGTTAAGGGAGCATGTTGCTTTTTGAAGCAGCTTCAAGAAAGTGCTTTGCTTAAATCTTCATCCAGCCCAAGGACTTTCAACAACTCATTTTATAGGCCATACTTTTTCTTATAGCATTGCGGGAGATATCAACATACATTTGAATAGAAGAAAACAAACTATTTTACATTCAATTCTAAGTAGAATGTCCATAGGTTTCCTACCCTTTGCATCAAAGAGAACAGTTTGCAGCACTCAAATGAAACAACTTTCATCTGTCTTTTTTTTTTTTTTTTTGTCTCTAGCAGTGTTATTATTTCCTCTCTTAAATGGAGAAAATAATACAAACAGTCATTGCCTTCCTTTTTCTCCGGTTGAATATCTGTTTCTGGATAAAGACTCATATAGTAATTATGAGTTCATTAGTTTGCTGGTAGATGCTTTTCTCCACTTGCATTAAGGCAAGAAAGGACTTTTGAGCTAGCAATAATTAGATGAGGTCATTAAAGTTACCATGAGATCATAACTGCCAGAAATGGCCTCACATTGTACAAAGTTTTCTTTTTGTCCTCAAGCCAAGCAATACATGGGAATTAATAGTGAAGGGTAATTCACAAGTCAGTGTATGTGGAATCCTTGTCAATTTCTCATATGCTTGGTTTATCCACCTGATAAACTCTCCCAAAAGCAAACAGCATTTGCTGTGCCTTAGTTTGGTTTCTTCCGATGTTAAGAATGCTTCAGAGACACAACCTTTGGAAATTGCAGCACAAATCTGTCTAATCTGATCTATGCTTCCAAGACTTATTTCTTTTGCTGTTTTGTATGCTATCCAGTTTGCAAATCATTGGTGATTGATAACCATAAGATTAAAAATACAGAAATCAATAACTTCAAGCCAAAACTCAGCAATAAATTTAAATAACAGTAACATGATAGCCTATCAATAAGTCAACAAAAAACCATAAAAATCAACTGCAATTAAATATTATGGCCCTTACTGCCAGAGTGAATGAAAAGTATAGCTCTATAGGCAGAATATTCCAAATGGAGGAAGACTGTCTTCAGGCTTCTGTCTCCCTGATTTGCTGCAGGGAATTTCTTACGGATACAGGCAAGCATGGCTCAGGAAGAGTCCACCTAAGGGGCACAGTCTTTGAGATACCTTGGAGCCAAGCCATATGGGATTTTATAGGCCTTGTTTGAATCAGAAATCCATAGTAATTGAAAAATAGGTATATTTTCTATTTATGACTATAACTTTGCTGTTTGTATCTTTTTGATTTATATTGCTTTATTTAGTTTCCTAGTATGATTTATGCTGATTGCTTATTTACTATCCTATGACTACCACTAAGTGTTGTATCTTATGATTTATGATGAATGTATTTTTATGTTGACTATGATCATGATTTATCACTTATAGCTTTTATGTACTCTGAGAGCTTGTGCACTGAAGATAAATTCCTTTTCCTTTTCCTTTTCCTTTTCTCTATTCTATTCTATTCTATTCTATTCTATTCTATTCTATTCTATATACAGCAGATGTTCAGCTCTGCTGGCATTGCATTGTCATTTCCAGTTGTTGTTTTTTTTAATTTACTTTTGTATAGTTATTGAATTTGCATGCCACCTGACTCTCAACAACTCTAGCTGCTCATAAGTATAAACATTAAAAAAGAGAAACAAAAACAAAGAATAAAAGATGGCAAATATGATAAAAACTGCACAGGATTCAAAATAAAAAGAAAGAAATCCTTCACTCACCCTCACCGAAGGACTGGAAGCAAAGCCAGGTTTTCAACCCACTTTGAAACCATACTAAGGTGGGGGCACATCTGAATCTCAGAAGAAATTTCATTCTAGAGGGCAGGGGTTGTTTTTTCAAAGGTTGAAAAACATTTGCATAGTATATGCAAACATTGCATATACTACAAAAATAGATTAATGTGCCCTGCAGATGTGTGTGTGCACATATTTGTTTGTAAAATGATATTCATCACCCAAAACATGGCATTTTCTCACTGATGGCCACCATATCACAACCACTATTATTCTAGGAAACTAAATATGGCAGCTGCACTTCTAACAGACCTGCAAAACTTCATCTACATTTACTATCACTTGAAAGCAACCAAATAAAGCTCTACCACTGTGAAGAGTTATTTTTGCAATAAACGGTTACTTTTATACCATCATAAATTCTTTTGAAGAATCCTGAGAATTGTTGTATAATAAGGATGCTATGAGTTCTTTGATATGAATGCCTACCCTCTTTCACAGGTCATTAAGTTCTATGAGACCTCGGGGCATATATTTTTGAACCAGGGCTAGCAGCAGCTAAATGATCAATGAGCAAAAATTGTTTCTGGAATGGGTAATCCAGAGCCATTAACCAAGTTTTATATCTTTATATTATCCCTTGCCTTCATTGACTCTAGCTTGACTTTTCTTTTCTCTTAAGGTGAAGCCAAAAGAAAATTCCAGTTGTTGTTTTTAGTGTTGCTCTGCAACAGTGATGAGTTGCTACTGGTTCGCCCCGGTTTGGGTGAGCCGGTAGTGGTGATGGTGAGGTAAGAGCAAACCGGTTCGCTCCGACCATAAGCTGGGCCCTTCTGCCCACCCCTGCGCTATACCTACCTATATTCTTTCTTTTTTAGCCCAGCTGATAGGCATGGCAGAGTGGATTGCCGCGCCTCAGCTGTTCTGAAATGCAATGTGCTTGCGTGGAGCGCAAATTTAGCACGTGTGCCCCCCTCCTCCCTCCCTCCCTCCCTTTCTCTCTCGTACCTCACAGAATTGTTATTACATGAATATACTAAATGAAGAAAATCATATCAGTTTCTTTAAATATCTGGCGAAGGGAAGATGTTATTGTTATTGCATAGCAGTGGTGGGTTTCAACCAGTGTTACCACTGGTTTGCTTCGCGCATGTGCTTCACGCGTGCTCATGCGCAATTCATGTGCGCAATTCATGCAGACATTTTGGGTTCCTCCAGGGAAAAATGGATTCTTGCAGGCCCCAGTTTTATGCTTGCTGTGTGTGCATTTGCGTATTTTGGAGCTTATACCTCTCTAACACTCTAGCTCTTTAGTTTTCCTTCCACAGCAAAATTGAAGGACTCGATCAAGTGTTTGTCTGATTGTTCTTCCTGAAGCCCCAAAGTTTCCCCTTTAGAAGGACTGCATAAAGTGTAAAAAGAAAAACCATAATCAAGAGCAACAAATGTCTGAAAGCCGATGAAACCATCAGATATTGCAAGGAGAGAGAAACTAGAAAGCACATGCTGGAAAACCATGAAGGGAGAGCAGTCTTTAAGCATTGATGAGGAAAGGTATATAAACATATGGTTAGTATGCATCTGATAATCCAGGAATAGCCCTAGAAATAAGAAAGAAATTCAGCAAAATGAAACTTTCCCCATCTCATTCCTTGCATCACTGGGTTTGCAAAAGCTGTTTCACCAGTTAGGGAAGTCACTTGGGCCCAGCTGCAGATTGAACAAGGGGGAGAAATGTTGCAAAGTATTTTAAATGTGTTTAGTCTTCCATCACCTTCTCTGTCCTAACTGCTTTGTGATCTCAATTCTCCAAAAAGCATCTTCCACTGAGTAGCATGGTTAACAACACGGAAAGTGATTGTTGGTAAGAATTATACATGTGATATTGCTCTGAGAATCCCTCAAAGCAGTTAAAGAGCCAGGAGACTATGAGGCTGTCATTACATTGCCTCTCGTTCCCTCCACGAAGGAGCATAAAACCTCTGCCAGATACTCAGGCAGAACAAAACACTTAATCAGTATTAAGGACGCATCTGTTTCCCCCAGAGAGATGAGCTATTCACTTATGCTTGTTTACAATATGTTTATAAACATTAGCGGACAGGGATAGATTACTGTACCTCAGTTTACTGCCACAGAAAGGAGTCAGCTGCAGAGCCTAGTTCCTGTCACTTCTATCCATTTTTTTAAAAAAACTTTCTGATTTAAAGGAGCATTGTAGGGCAAGTTGCTTCAATGAATGTATGAAAATTCCAGGAACAATTTTTGCTCTTTTAGGCATATTTTCCTATTATATATTATGACCGAAAATTTTAGACCACTTTATCATACATTCTTTCACTTGTTTTTCTGTTTTCAATTTCAAAAAAAGTTAATACATCTGTACACTACTGTATTCTATTTGAAACTCAGTCTTACATGTTCAGAATCATAAACCTTCTGTCTACTTTAAATTTTTCTAATAACTCTAAGAGAACCATTGCAAACTGTATCCATGTGCCACCAGTTCTTCTCTTGATTTTATTTTATATCCTTCTTGACTAAATTCTAGTATTGCACAATAAGTTAGTCACTTGTGTTTGCCTATTGTTTCTCATCAATAATATGCTTCTTGTGCTGAGAGCCACAGAGGTGTTTTGGGGAACAACCTGGATTTGTATCTTATTCCGTAGTCTCAATATGGCATGTCTAATATAAATATTCTTAAATATTTACTTGACTTGTTTTACCACAAATATTCATGCCACCCAAATTTCAGGTTGTGTTTTTCCTAATTCCAAGAGCCTTCTAGTTATCAGCACCGCCCCTCTTTCATCCAAACAAATAGCAAGTTGTAAAATACAATGTCAAATCAGATGCATTCCTTCTCTTTTCCTCACATCTTGTAATACCTTTTATTTAACTCATGTTTTTTTTCCCTACTACACAAATTTAGATATATCCTCTGTCATTGTTTAAATGGTGCATCAGATGTCAAAAGAGATATCTGAAATGAAAATAATATTCTAGGCAAGACGTTCATTTTTATCACAGAAATCCTTCCCAGCAATGACAGTTGTATTTTCTTATATTTTAACATTTCTTAAGACAATTATTTTGAAATAACATACAATTCATATTTGTCATATTGGGACGCAAATATTTTCCCTTCTTAAAAATACAGAAAAATTGGGGTCTGGTTTTATCTATGGAGATTCTCAGTCATCCAGATCATGGTTGTCCCGAAAGTATTTTTTTCAAGCGGCAACTGGACTTTCTGTTTTTTCTTTGAAGATGTTTCACTTCTCATCGAAGAAGCTTCTTCAGCTCTGACTGGATGGTAAGAATCCTTCTAGTCCCCACCATCCAGTCATAACTGAAGAAGCTTTTTGGATGAGAAGCGAAACATCTTCAAGGAAAAAACAGAAAGTCCAGTTACCTCTTGAAAAAAAGCACCTTTGGTGTCTGATTTGGTTCCATTTACTTTTATTATTGTCCCAATGGTGTTTGCCCTCCCTTAAACGTGATACATGTATCCTGAGTTATTAAAAAAAAAAAGGGGGGGGGCATCTCTGTTAATAAAGTTTGCTAACAAGCAATAACAATCTCAAAATGGTTGGTTCTGAGTTATTCTTATTTTCTCCTTCCCACCATTCATACACAAATGGAAGGATTCAAATGTTATGCCTCCACTATAAAAAAATACAGGATAGTAATAAAATTGAATGAAATGTGCAGATGCATAAAACACTTCAGAGGAAATTAAGGTTGACAATGATCAGATAAAAAAGTTGCAGAGATTTGTTTGTGGTGCTAGACTTATTTATTATGCTAAAAGCAGACTGTCTGTAAGATGTTGTTTTCTGCATAATTAGAAGACATTAGCAAGCACAGTAGCTCTTACTGCATATTTTCAAATTGCTTCAGGGTTGCTCAGTGTTTGAGTTTTAAAGAAAATGTTGGAATTTTTGGATGTAAGAAAAGATTATTGAGGTGGAGGCAAACAGTAAACCATATAAAGATGGCTTTGGGCAAGAATCTGACAAATTATAGTGAGATACAAGGGTTTTTGGTGGTTATTGTTGTTATTGAGTGTCTAGAAATTATTTTGACATAGGAAGCAAATTGTAAGGGGTTCACTTTTTGCAATGCCGACCTGCTAGTCTATGGATAATGAATAAAATGAAGCCTACATACTGCAAAGATGATGACTGGATTGTGTTCTGTCCCCGTACCACGCACACACCCAACCAGCCAGCCGAGGGTTAAATAAACTCTTCAAACACACAACGTCAGTGATAAGGAACTTGGCAGCAACTCTGTGGCTGCCTGCCAAGAGCTTTTACTCTGGTAACACAGACAAAAATACACACAGTTTGAATAGTCCAGTTTATAATTAAATCCACGGCAAATAGGTGTTGTGTCCGAAGGTGCAAGTGCCTCGCCAGAGATTAGCTTTGTCCGTCACAGAGTCCGAATGGCCACCACACTCCCTTTTATAGCCTGTGGGGTGTGGTCCAGTGACTCAGCTTAATCTCTGGCATGCCTCCTTTTCTGCTGCTCACGCTTGTCTCTCCGACGCTGGCGTGGGTCCAACCACAATGTTTTTTTGTCACTATCCGACGGCTCGGAAACACTGGCTCCTGGCCAATCTCTTCTCCTTCGGGAGACACCTGAGGCATTGCCAGAGAGGAGGGTCCTGGAGAGGGAGGCCTGGCCGTCTCCTCTCCTTCATGTTCGGAGCCTTCTTCCTCCGATAAGATAGGCTCAGAGGACGGAGCCACAACAGATTGAAATAAAAAAGGAAGCAGACTGAGAAGATTCAAAAGCAATTTAAGAACATGAATTAGTTGAACAATGAAAGGACCAAATTCAACCCTTGCCTTATTTTTTATTTTTTAGTATATATTTCGTCAAGCATGTATTTTATGACAGATGCAAGTGTAAACATAATTATAAATACATGAAAAGGTTATGAATAAAAAAAAAAAACATTAGGACAGGGATGGTAGGCATGCTGGTGAGCTTATGCACGCCCCTTACAGACCTCATAGGAATGGGGTGAGGTCTACAGTAGACAGTCTAAGGTTAAAGTTTTGGGGATTTGGGGAAGAAACCACAGAGTCAGGTAGTGCATTCCAGGCGTTGACAACTCTGTTACTGAAGTTGTATTTTCTGCAGTCTAGTTTGGATCGGTTTACCATGAGTTTGTATCTATTGTGTGCTCTTGTATTGTTTTGGTTGAAGCTGAAATATTCATTGGTTGGTAGGACATTGTAGCAGATGATTTTATGTACTATGCTTAGGTCAGACTGAAGACAGCAAAGTTTTAAGTTGTCTAAGGCCAAAAATTCGAGTCTGGTGGCATAAAGTATTTTGTTGTGAGCAGGGGAGTGGAGGACTCTTCTTGTGAAATATCCCTGGAATCTCTGGTTCGATTGTATTAATGTCCAATATGGGTGTGGGTTCCAGACAGATGAGCTGTATTCAAAAATTGGTCTGGCAAAAGTTTTGCATACCCTAGTTCAATATATTAATATTGCAGTTCAATATTACCAGAGAAGAAGCTACACAAGATTAGGTTAACAACTCTTAATGCTTTTTTAGCAATGATTATATTTTGTTTTGGGTTTGTTTGTTTTTTTTTCATTTTATGAGTTTTCCATTTTATGGATGTCATTTTATTGGCATTGTTTCCTGATCGTCTTCTGCATTTCCTTGAAAAAAAGATCACTGCAAATATTTTCATGCATTATCATTCACACTTCTAATATATGCATTTCTGTAAAACCTTTCCTAGTGTGGGCAATTCTTGAAAGCAATTTCCACGGTTAATTGGGTTTTGTACGTATTTTCCTTTATATATTCTTATTGTGCATGTCTTTTCCTCAAATTATACATTTTATGAACTCTGTCATCAGATTTTGCGAAAGTACAGATTTTAATGTACTTGTGCATTTTGAGTCTTCTTTCTTGATAGATGCCCTGAAAGTTTCATAATGACCACAAAAGCAAGCAAACAAACAAACAGTGAAGTTAATGCATTTGACTCCATCACTCACTCCATCTGGGTAAGTAGGCAGATCGTGAAATGAAATTTATAGAAATTGCTGGAAGAATTTATCCTGGGAGTAAAATATGATATAAATTAATTCAAATGAAAAACTAACTTATTAGAAGAATTACATTATTTTCCCCAGAGAGGTGAGTTGTGATATTTCAGCAATATTTCTTCTTATATTTCCTGGGATTCCCGCCACAGGCCTAGTTGCAAACTATATAATAATGTGTAGTTTTAGAGCAGGGGTGAAATCCAAAATTTTTCCCTACTGGTTCTGTGGGCGTGGCTTGGTGGGCGTGGCAAGGAAAGGATACTGCAAAATCTCCATTCCCACCCCACTCCAGGGGAAGAATATTGCAAAATACTTACGAGACCGCCTTCTGCCACCAATAGCCTCCCACCGGCCAGTACGCTCACACAGAGTGGGCCTCCTCAGGGCGCCGTCCGCCAGACAATGTCGGCTGGCGACCCCCAGGGGGAGAGCCTTCTCTGTGGTGGCGCCCACCCTCTGGAACAACCTCCCCCCAGAGTTACGTACAATAACAGACCTCCGGATTTTTCGTCGGGCCCTGAAAACCCATTTATTTCAACTAGCTGGGCTGGCTTGAGTCAAATTTTAAATTGATTTTAAATTGGAACAGTTTTAATTACGGCCAAGATATTTAATTATTTTAATCAGTTTTTAGATTTTGTATGTTTTGTATGTATGTCTTGTTTTTACTTTGGCTGTTCACCGCCCTGAGTCCTATACTGGAGAAGGGCGGTATAGAAATTTAAACAAACAAATAAATAAATAAATAAAATCTCCATTCCCACCCAACTCTGGGGCCAGCCAGAGGTGGTATTTGCCGGTTCCCCGAACTACTCAAAATTTCTGCTACCGGTTCTTCAGAACCTGTTAGAACCTGCTAGATTTCACCCCTGTTTTAGAGGTATTAATATGTGGATGGGACATCACCAGGAATACCAGGACTAAATGCTAGAGTGGGAAGTTGACAAACTTTCTGGAAGAAGTCAAAGGCAAATTGCTTCCATGCTGGTAACAAAACTAAATGGTTGCATTTATGCAAATATCAAGAATTGAACTGGAGCCAAGGGCATCTTTATCTTTACTTTACATTATTAGCCCAAGAGTCCCTCTAAGCAATGTGATCACAGTAATAAGGAACAAGTCACTAATATGACACATCATATATAATTATCTAAGTAAAAGATACATTTCCTTAAAGAAGAAAGTGAGACAGAATGGTAAAGTCTGTAATTAGGATGATTTGTATGCTAATAGAAAAAAGCTGAAATATGAAAGAAAATTGGATTCAAAATAAATTTTAACCTAATAGATCAAATGAAATGAGGAAAGGAGAAGGAGGAGGATGCTGCCTGAATAATTTACTTCTGACAAAACAAATCTCATATATACTGTATATATAGCCCTATTGCATCTTCATGGAAAACATTCTACAATTTAGGCCTATTCTCTTTATCTTGTACTTTCTCTAAATTAACAAATTTCAATTTTCTTTTTTTTCTTTTTTAGAAATGTTTTAATGGATCACTCAAAAGCAAATATTTATTCTGAACACCTGTTGTCTGATAATAAAACCATATTACATTTCCCAAATTGTGCTGTCAACTCATACTCTCTGATCTACATTTTTGGCCTTTTTGTTCATAATTAAACCTATACCTTCATTTCTCTGAATATATATGCAGAGAAGATCAACAAAGATGATTAGGGGACTGGAGGCTACAACATATAAAGAACAGTTGCTGGTATTGGGTATGTCTAGTTTAATGAAAAGAAGGACTAGGGGTGACATGATAGCAGTGTTCCAATATCTCAGGGATTGCCACAAAGAAGAGAAAGCCAAGCTATTCTCCAAAGCACCTGAGGGCAGGACAAGAAGCAATGGGTAGAAACTAATCAAGGAGAGAAGCAAAACTAAAGAGAAATTTCTTGACAGTTAGAACAGTTAATCAGTGGAACAACTTGCCTCCAGTATGCTCCAATGCTGGAGGATTTTAAGAAGAGATTGGACAACCATTTGTCTGAAATGGTATAAGATTTCCTGCCTGAGCAGGGGGTTGGACAAAAAGACCTTCAAGGTCCCTTCCAACACTATTATTCTGTCCTGTCCTGTCCTGTCCTGTCCTGTCCTGTCCTGTCCTATCCTATCCTATCCTATCCTATCCTATCCTATCCTATCCTATCCTATCCTATCCTATCCTATCCTATCCATGTTATCAGTGCATGCTCTTTATCATTTATTCCTCTTATTTTCCAGTAATAATGTTTTGTATTGCATAGTTGTTATCAAATGAGCTCATAGATATTGACTTCTTTTATTCTTATGGCTAATCAAGGCTTTCAAATAATACTTTAGTAAGAGAAACAAGACTAGTTTGCCAGATTTAGCTTTAGCTAACATGCAGCAATGAGAGCTCTGGAGAATTTTTGCCAGTGTGCCCCACACGCACAGCTAAAAGCCAGTTTTACTCTATGCATCTGCTCATTATTTTATGTAAACAATTAACTTACATTTTGCCGGTTAGATATTTTCTAACAAAATGGGTAGAAAACATATAAACAGGCACACAATAATCTCAGAAATTGTGATAAGTAGATTTAATATTCAAAAAGCTAAGAAGCCAGGGCAAAACAATCACAGCAATAACTGTAAAGTAAATGTATATTGGTTTCAGTGCTCAAAAATTAATGCTTAGCTGCCTTTTTCTCTCACTTGCACAGTGCAAAAAACTAGAAGTGAGGCTTGTTTTGCGCAGGAGAGAGAATCACTATTCTTGTTTGGCAACTGCCAGATTTGGTATTAGTCTGTTTGTCTCTGTGTGAGATCTCCTCTCACACCACCTGCATCTCACCAGGTAGGAACTAAATGCAGTGCAATGACAGTGAGAGATGCTTAGAATTTATCTTCTTTTTCCTAAGAGTTCACACATTTTCCAACTTCACCTTTTCTTGTAAGCTTCAATCCGCTATGTTTACTGACTGCTCTAAATATCCGCATTGTTGCCAGCCTTTTGATAAATCCCAATGTTTGTTTTGCAGCCAGCTTTTTCATTTGCCCAGTTGGGAGTCTGCTAAGCTCTTTATTATATTACCGTGAGCATGAATTAAGGCCATCACTTCCTGACCAAAGAAATTGTCCAGGTTGCTGCTACTAGCACATTATGAAGTTGATTTCATTGTGAAAATGAAAACTTCAACAGTCTTGTCTTAGGCGGAGAATGTGTATATCAGAGAAGACAGAGAGTGCAATAATGCACAGTTCAAAATGACATTTGGTTAATGCTGATTATGTGTGTACCTATGATATTTTGGAATGTACCATGAATGAAAAAGGAGAGGAGAGGAGGGGGGGGAGGGGAGAGGAGAGGAGGGGAGAGGAGAGGCTCCAAATAATACTTCTGAGAAAAGATCTCACTGAAGATTTTTCTTCCACAATTATATGCAGTTTTGCCAAGTGTCAGGGCAGCGATCAGGGGCCCAGGCAATTGGTTCTTTTGGATCCAGAGTCAATGAATACTCTAGTGAATAAAGAGATTTTAAGCTTTTTTATTAGCTCAAGCAAACAGATTTAAAAACATAACATAAAAAAAAACCATACATAACAAACAAAACGATACCCAAATCTCTTACAAGCTGTCAGGAGCTCTTTAATAACAACAGCAGAGATACCCCAAGGGCAGACAATTTCCACATTATCCAATGCTAGGCTTTGTGCAGAAGCTCCCAACAAACAACAACAATCCCAAGGGTTTTTATTTTTAAATCAAAACCTGGCACCATGTTTTCATGGCCCCATTATGGTCACGAGACTGCAAAACCTGCTTTTGTTGGGTGGCACGTGGTGGGAGGTGGGAATTGAAAGGTGGGAATTGAAAGTCTGAAACTTTTGCAGATTTAGAGATACGTGAACATTCTCCCGCTCCATTTGTTCAGCAAGAAAAAGTGAAAAACAATCAAGTTAATTCATACTTCTAGACTTTACTTAATGTTAAGGAGAAATCAAAATATATCACTAAACTCCTCAAAATAACAATGCTTTTCTGTATCGCCGCTACCTACACTCGTTGTATGGGTATCATTTCCTCATCTTTTCTCTAATAGGGTTCCCTCAGATTTTTGGCTAGAGAACATGTTTGGAATTTTGAGAGCAAAAAGTAAGATCAGTCCCCAAACATAAAAGTGTGGTGGGCAGAAAGCCTTGAAAAAAAAGTGCCTCAAACACATTGAGGCTCATGGGTCCCATATTAGAGAAACCATTTATAAAATGGTCTTAAGGACTTGCCACTGTGAAAGATACAAATGATATTCGTATGGTTGACATAGTGGCTTTGGCTGTCAACTATACGGAAAGAAGGAAAATTTAGGAGAAGAGATAAAAATATTTGGTTGCCACTACTAATAGGAGTATTTTTCTTCTTCTTAAGAAAATGCTTTTTTCCCATCATGCAGAACATTTTCTCATACCCAAATATGAATTGAAAAAAAAAATCTAACAAGCTGAACTATTTGGGAAATTCAACCTTTAAAACTTTCTATGATGAAAGAACTTGATTCACGTCTTTTGTAACTGTTTATTTATTTATTTAGCGTATGACTGGTCTCACACAATATTAAAACACTTCATTTTTACAGGTTAAAACAATTAAAACAATTTTAAAAAAAGCAGTAAGAAAACCTAAGAGGAAAACAGAAATAACATTTCAGAGTTTAATGTCGAGTTTGGAGATCCAGTCAGTAGCTGTCGTTGTTATTCAGAGGAAGTCCCTAAAACCTCCTGGATACCTTCTGTTAGAGCACTCCCTCACTATATGTTGGTAGTCTGTCGGGGGGTGGGGGGCGCAATCACATTGTGCTGAAGGTGTCTTTCCCCATTTATACAAGGAATCGGCACACACTCCATGAGTCATTCTAATTCTATTGTATGTCACCCATATGTGTCGGGGTAGATTAAGTCCTGGAGGTATACTATTAGGATTAATATGCTCAGAAATATCTTTGTAACTGTGATAAGAATTTTATTATAGCAATCTATTGGAATTATTTATTTTATTTACTTCCCTTTTTATTATAATTAGAACTGCAGAAAAAACAATTGCTACCAACCTGTCTTCCATTGAGGACCTGTATACTGCACAAGTCAAAAAGAGGGCTGTGAAAATATTTACAGACCCCTCGCATCCTGGATATAAACTGTTTCAACTCCTACCATCAAAACGACATTTTAGAGCACTGCACACCAGAACAATTAGACCCAAGAACAGTTTTTTCCCAAATGCCATCACTCTGCTAAACAAATAATTCCCTCAACACTGTCAAACTATTTACTAAGTCTGCACTACTATTAATCTTCTCATCATGTATGATTGTAATTTTGTTTGTATCAGTTGTACCCTATGACTATCATTAAGTGTTGTACCTTATGATTCTTGATGAATGTATCTTTTCTTTTATGTAAACTGAGAGCATATGCACCAAGACAAATTCCTTGTGTGTCCAATCACACTTGGCCAATTAAAAAAAACATTCTTTCTCTCTCTACCTTTTTTCCTCTTTATTCCTTTTGTTTATATCATAAATGTGTAGAAGAGTGGGCTTGCTGTGGGAATTTTGAAGCTCCAGTCAAATCATTCTTTCAAGGCAGATTTGCAACTCAAAGCAGGGACCTTCAAGGTTGACTCAGCCTTCCATCCTTTCTAAGGTAGGTGAAATGAGGACCCAGTTTGTGGGGGCAATAAGCTGACTTTGTATAAATATACAAAAGGATTAAGGCTATTGCTGAGCACATTGTAAGCCGCCCTGAGTCTTCGGAGAAGGGCGGCATATAAATCAAATTAAAAAAAAAAAAAAGCAAAGAATCAAATCAAGTGGCTCTGAATGAGAAAGAGTTGATGGGATTTTTTCCCCCTGCTTTCTGAGTTCTAGCAGACAATAAACATTGTAATCTGCTCCATATAAAGAAAACACTGGGGTAAGTTGGATGATGCGGTTCTCTAAATAGGATCATTGACATGAATAGTTAGACCCTGAATTTTTTAAACTGCTAAACTTGCTACCTGTCAAAGGTATCAATTTCAATATATTCAGCCATAAACCTTAAAGTTTGTTTTCTGTTGTACTAATGGAACTGTGAGGGTTCTGCATAGATCTCTATGTCGATCAATTTGGTAGGATTCTTTATTTGGTTAAATTTTATTTTTATATGTTACATTACCAAAGTTAAAATCTCTCTACACAAATAGGAGCAAACAAGGGCACAAGCTTTCATTGACAGATAA
The DNA here is from genome assembly GCF_029215685.1 of Pituophis catenifer annectens. Classification (NCBI taxonomy): domain Eukaryota; kingdom Metazoa; phylum Chordata; class Lepidosauria; order Squamata; family Colubridae; genus Pituophis; species Pituophis catenifer. The sequence goes on along the minus strand of NW_027256881.1, from coordinate 316,285,955 downwards.
AGACGCAAATATTTCCTGCATTTCAGAAGGAATGCTGCTTGTTCTGTGACGGCCTCTTTATGATGGTTTGTTCTCTGTGGCATTGCACCTCACTCTACTAGCCTGCTTTCTGTGCGTATGTGATTGTGTAATGCTTAAGCAATTGTTATTAAGAATGCATTTGTAAGTAAACAGAGACTCTCAGTAACATTCCCATGAATATTATTGCAAGAGATCCTAATCCAACTGAAATTTGGAGGGTCAAAGTTTTCAAAAGAGCTTGCTACCCCTACAATTTTTATCTCATTCTACCAAAAACATGAAGCATTGATATTTTGAAATTTCCTCATTAAAGTTTATTGCTGAATCTTTTCCTGATTTGAATCTTGAATTTTCTCAAATCAAATCAGGAAGCATTTTGGATCTTAAACCACAAACTTGAATCATGATATGCTAATCTCAAATCTCCACCTCAGAGCAAACTGAAACTGTTATTTTTTTTATTCATTCACCTAGTCCTACTGCAACTCTTTCAAGGGATGCTTTGCTCTAATGACTTTTCAAATCTGCTTTACAAACAGTGCAACTCTTTTGTCTATAAGAGCAGGACAATCTGCCATGCTGTTTTGCTTGCTTGTTTCAGCCTTTAGAAGTACAGACAGAGAGTATGCAGAAGATGCAAGGCTATTCACATAATGCAGTGTACATATTAGAGAATACTATCTTTATTATTTACTGTATATATGTGTTTATTTACTTGAACGTGGCACCATGTTCAAATATTACCTTGAACATAGTTTGCTTTGTGATGCAGCTGCTGAAAAAGCCAAAACAACATCAACAGAGGGATAGTATCAAGGTCACAGGAAGTGTTAGTACCGCTTTATATTGCACAGGTAAGACCACATTTGGAATACTGTATCCAGTTCGGGTCACCATGATACAAAAGAGATGTTGAGACTCTAGAAAAAGTGCAGAAAAGAGCAACAAAGATGATTAGGGGACTGGAGGCTAAAAAATATGATGAATCATTGTGGTATGACTACAATGGTAGTCATAGTCATTGTGGTATGGTAGACTAGGTATGTCTAGTCTAACAAAGAGAAGGACTAGTGACATGGTAGTATTCTTCCAATATTTGAGAGGCTGTCACAGAGACGAGGGGCCCAACTGAGTCTCCAAAACACCTGAAGGCAGAACAAGAAATAACTTGGATGGATCAAAGAATATCCAACCTAGAATTAAAGAGAAATTTCCTGTCAGTGAGAACAATTAACAGTGGAATGATTTGCCTCCAGAAGTTGTAGGGTGCTCCATCACTGGAGGTTTTCAAGAAGAGATTGGATAGCCATTTGTCCTGAATGGTATGGAGTTCCCTGTTCCAACTCTATTATTCTGTATTCTGAAGTTTCAGCTTCAGTTTTCAACACCTGCTTTTCATATGCACATTCATAATCTCATAATTCCAGCTGCAGCTTCAAGTGAAAACTTCTGTATATTCTAGAGATAAACATGTAGACAATTATGTTTTTCTTCATTTTCAACATTCTTTGGGTGTTCATCATGGGACACAAAATAATTATAATTAAGAACAAGCAATGAGCTTGCACCTATGAATGAGCCCTCAATGGCCTTTAAATGTATGAATGGATTTCACTGAAAATCCACTGTAACTTCACTAACAGACCATTTGCTAGTTTTGGAAAACGTAGTTACTGATGATTAATTAACCATAAATTCTTCACTCAGTTTTCTGGGCTTGGCTGAAATGTAATTGACTAATTTGTGATTCAATACGCTATGTGAACATAATATCTGAGTGATAAGAATGTTTTGTGCATGATTTCAGACTCTTAGAATGTCCTAGTACATGAAGGGTATTGTTTGTAATTTGTCCAAAATAGCCTTCTTGAATTAAAGCAACCAGAATCACAGCTACTTATACTTACCACTTGCTACTCAGCTGGCAATGGGGTAGCCAGGTGATATCCCTGAGGAGATTGAATTTGTTCTCAGGTCACCAATTGTTGTTCTTGAATGCATATCAATTGATCCATTTGCTTTATAAATCACAAACAGCTAGAGGCAACTCCTTGTTTGTTCGGCAAGTTATTTTAGTGTGCAATGTGACTTGTCCTTGAGAAGGAAATTTCCATTTTCTTTGTGAATACAGTTGTCTAGGGAACCCATTGTTGCTTGGGCTGTGCAGCTGATTGCCACTATTGCTCTTAAACACAGTTCCTTCCTTTCTCTTGATTAAGCTGCGTGCTCACCATACACTGATTCAATGGTCCATCCAAGAAATCAGCATGTTGGCAGGTAATTGCAGAGCTGGTAAGACTTTGCTTGCAATGATGATGAAAATGAAAATAATAATAGTAACAAAACTGCTGGGACCATAAAATAGGGAAAGTAATAGAAAATGAAGACGCTAAAGTGCTTTGAGATTTTAGAATTCAGACAGGCACTTGCTAACACCCCAGACTTAACAATTGCCAATAAGAAAGACAAAAAAAAAAAAAAAATCTGCATAGTGGATGTAGACATACTGGTGACAGCAGAATAGAAGAGAAAAAAACAGAGAAGATAACAAATACAAAGATCTGCAAATAGAAGTAGAACAACTAAGCAAAGGTAGTTCCAATAGCAAGAGACACCTTGTATACAATCCCAAAACAATTGCACTTGAACACCATCAGCATTGACAAAATCACCATCAGTCAATTACAAAAGTCAGCTTTACTTGGAACAGCTTACATTCTGTGACAATATCTTTAACACATCCACAGCTGCCTTTTCCTGATCCTTGGGAAGGATCAATAGGTGGACAAAGGTGTTAAATCCAGTCTGAACATCTGGCTGACCATGCAATGAACCATAGTAATAAAGCTATTTATGATCAGTCACACAGTTAGCCAGATGTTTAGACTGGATTTGGCATTTTTATCACCTATTAGGTTGTTCCTAAGGATCTAGGATAGGCAGATATTGTTGTTTGATGGCATTAAATATATTATCAGAGAATGTAAACTGTCCAATATAAAGCTATATTTACAATTGACTGTTGGTGATTTTGTCAATGTTGATAGTATTCAAGTGGTATTCCTGTTGTTCTGGAATAACACATTATTATTTTTGATAATGAATTCATGTCATATCTTCAGATTATTTCACATATATTATCTTCAAACATACTTCATTGTTTTTGGGAAGAAAGCAATAATATAGCAAAAAAACAATGAAGTATTCACAGTCGGTATCAGTTTTATAAAAATGAAAGGTTTTTAAAATTTTATTTATATAGTTGCCTATCTCACATATGCGACTCTGAGCAGCTTACAAAGTTATACACACAAAAACCATACAAAAATACAAAATATACGAAGTAACCAAAAAAATAAAATAAAAACAAAATCCAACCATAAAAACATTAAAAACATTAAAACAATAAATTATAATCAATGAACCAATTCATTAACAAAATAACCACTTTGTAGTCTCCATATCACTGGTAATATCACTAGGTTGTTGTTATTGTTTAACCTTTCAATTGTGTCCAGCTCTTGGCAACTTCATAGGCAAGTGCTCTCCATGCTACCCTGTCAAGCACAGATTCTTTCAGTTGTTGGATGTTCATCTTTGGATCAGTTTTGATGTTATCAAGCTAGAGTGTTCTTTGCTTGCCTCTTCTTGTTCCACTAACAATTCATTCTTCTCCAATGTATTTACACACATAAGATGGAATATCATTTGGCAGTATAGCAGAAAAGCTTCTCTTTCTGGGTCCCAAAGCATTTAGTTCTAGTTATCCTCCTGGATGGGCCTGCAGCATGCCTGTTGTGGCCTGTCAGCTGCCAGCAGACCTAGCAGCAGAGTTAGACGAGGAGGTTGAGAGAGGCTGGGCCAGCTTTGCAGCCTTTGAAAGTCTCTGATAAGGAAACAGCATCAGAGACAGAGCCCGGGGCCTTCCGTCCTCCCCCAGGTGGAGAGGCAGCTATCTTTGGGGCCTGAGCTGAGTGAGGGTGAGGAACAGATAGGGCGTATGCGCAGAGAGGAAAGGAGAGGAGAGCAAAGGAAAACAATAAGCTGGCTCTCAAGGAAAAGCAGATGTGGATGCTAGCCAGCCCCTCCCTGGCTGGGAAATAAATAGTAGGGGTTTAGGAGTGGCTGGTTGTCACAGACAACCATTCGTTTGTAGGATACAGCAAGCAATTTGGATTTCTAGGCCAGAACCAGGTCTGTTGGGCCTAATTATGTTTAATTGTTTTGTTTATTCATGTGAATAAAAGACTGTTCCTACCCTGTTTGTAAAGGGGTTTGTTTTTACTCGTGAGTAAGCAGCTTATCATTACTTGCTAAGGCTGAGTCAGAACAATGCCTTTTCTACCTGATCTAATGGATGAATAGAAGTGACTGAAGGGAGGCAGTCCCTCAAATAACTCAGCTCCATACCATGTAGGTCTTTATAGTCATTATCAGCACCTTGAATTGAATCAGGGAGCAAACCGGTAACGAATGCAGCTTGCACAGCAAGGGATAAAGTGTGATGATCTAGGTGTGCAGATAACACCCTCAGTGGTTTGTTCTAAGCCACTCAGATTGGACTTTGGGTAGTTTATAGACCTTACTCTATATGCAGTGGTGGGATCCTCCCAGTTTAACAACCGGTTCAGTGATTGCATGCTTTGCACAATCGTGCGTGCTTCACACAATCACGTGTCCTTTTCGCGATCGCGTGTGCTTCATGCGCATTACACCTGATGCACACTGTGCATGAATGCACAGTTTGAAGAAATCTTCATTTCTGCATTTCTTCAGAAGAGAAACACAGCTGAGGCATGGCAATCTGCTCTGCTGCGCGAATCAGCTGAGAAGATAAAGGTAGGAAAATAGCGCAGGAGGCAGGTGGGCCCATGTGATCATTGGGACAAACCGGTTCACTCCCAGCTGATCGTCGGAGCTACCAGTTCACCCAAACTGGTAGAATCCCACCCCTGTCTATATGGCACATAAAGCAGAATATATAAATTTGGAGGCTTCCTTTAAGTAAGGCATTTGAATGATCACTTAAATATGAGCCAGCAATTTGCTACAGCTGCCAAAAAAGCCAACACAGTTCTAGGCTGCATTAACAGATGGATAGAATCAAGATCATATGAAGTGTTAATACTACTTTGTATTGGTAAGGCCACACTTGGAATGCTGCATCCAGTTTTGGTCGCCACATTGTAAAAAAAGATGTTGAGACTCTAGAAAGAATGCAACAAAGATGATTAGGGGACTGGGGGCTAAAACATATAAAGAACAGTTGCTGGAATTGGGAATGTCTAGTTTAATGAAAAGAAGGATTACGGGTGACATGATAGCAGTGTTCCAATATCTCAGGGTTGCCACAAAGAAGAGGGAGTCAAGCTATTCTCCAAAGCACCTGAGGGCAGGACAAGAAGCAATGGATGAAAACTAATCAAGGAGAGAAGCAACCTAGAATTAAGAAGAAATTTCCTGACAGAACAATTAATCAGTGGAACAACTTGCCTCCAGAATGCTCCAACACGGGAAGGTTTTAAAAGATTAGACAATCATTTGTCTGAAATGGTATAGGGTTTCTGCCTGAGCAGTGGGTTGGACTGGAAAACCTCAACAGTCCCTTTCAACTCTGTTATTCTGCTAGTCTAATTTTAAGAGGAATCTCCACATTGTTTTAATAAGGAACTTTTTTTCATACAAAATGTGCACATCGTCATATTATCAACACATGCTGATGACCCACCCACTATTCCCCTCACTAGTGGCTGCACGAGTTGTAGCTGGGCAACTTTTGGAGGGCTGCAGATTTTAAGGCAATATTCAAAGCGAATTTGGAGGAACCTTCACAATGAAAATAATTTAAATAAGTCTTTGTTGGTGTTCTTTTCTCCTAATTTTCATTTCATTAAAATGTTCTTATTTATTTAGCGTATGGTTGGTCACACACAGTATTAAAACACTTCATTTTTACAGGTTAAAATGTACTGTTTAAAGTGCAAACTACATTTCATCGTCAATCCACCAGTAATATGCTTGAAGTTGATCAGAGCACTGTTGAGTTTTAAGATCTTCTCATTTTAGATTTGTTAATGTATATGTTCTTTGTGGATTCTGCATTACGGCAAAAGCACTACCCTGACAGTAATGATTAGATTTATTCAGAAGTCTTCACTTTGGGGTTAATTATTCCCACCAATTACATGTTTACCCTAGACACAATTACTCTGGGAATAAAAGCTCTTGTCCCTTGTAATCAAAAGCCATGCTTTAGTGGAGATATATATTGGTTTCACAGCTGTACCTCAATTAGAAATTGAGGTCCATGAAGAAAGTGCTATAGCTAATTATGCAAATCAGAGAATTAACCATCATCTACATGTACTACTGAGTGAAGAACATGCCTGTACATGGCACCCTTACCATATTTTGATATAAAAGCCAGTTATTTATGTACTTCATTACACAAATTGAAGAAGAATCAGGAATTAAGATATAAGTCGCAGTTCTTTTGCATTCTGACCTATTATTGGCACCAGTACGTCAGAGCTGGTTGTATGTGTGTGATTAAGGAATATTTACAGAAAATGTTTTTAAGCAATGGAGCAATGTGAGTGTTTTTTCCTTGCTTCTTAAGAAAAGTTATCCAGTCTAAGGTAAAAATGTCCTCAATTGACCATTTTATTTTGTGGTAATGTATATAACTACTGATTTTTTTCCTTAGAAGGAAAGCCAGTCTTATGAGTGGAGTTTGCTGTCCTTGTTATCCTAGCTGAGATGGTTGCTCTATATATATGAGGGAGAGGGAGAGGGGGAGGGAGGGGGACATTTGAATATTTCATCTCTTTTCAAATTTAGTTGTTGGTGATCAGCAGCCTCTCTGGCTTCTCAAATGTCAGTTCAATCTTAAAAGTATGACATGGTGAAATGGCTCATCTCAAGAGATTTATTTTACATAAAAACATTTGAACAATTAGAGAGATTTCAGAGCAATGGAAAGATATGAAATAGAATATAGTAACAGCAACAATTGTCATCTGACAATAACGCAATGCATTCAAAACAACCATAAAGAAACTCCTTCAACATTTGAAGTGTCCTGAGAATGACAGAAAATCTCAAAAATCTCTCTTTTGCAGTGGAAAAAAACTTTCAAGAAATTGGAAGAGAGATTTTAATCAAATATAATCATTTACAGGTAAGATTTCCTGCTAAAGAAGTAACTTACTGGATGATGCTGAAGTCTGTCTATCTAATTTGGTGTCTTGCTTCTGTCAGTGACAAAAGGTGCCTCCAGGAAATTTACAAACTAATTTGAAAGCAGTTTTCCAAGTTAAAGACAATTGTTATATAACAGTGGATTCAAGTACAGTTACAGCATTGTAGACATTCTTCCTTTTGTTTCTGTGCATTTATTTATCTTATTAAAGTCAAGATGGTTTCAATTGTTACAGAAAACATACTTTAAAAGAAGAAAAAATATAATTCAATTTGTTTTGCTATTTTTACTGAAACTTAGATACCTTCACAAAGAATTGGTAATAGATCGCTCCATCTGTTTTGGAGATTATCCAATCACATCATTGGTCATAAATGCCTAATGAAAAGAAAATGTTTACCACTGTTGTAACTGGGTAATTGATTCATGTATTTTTAGGATGTGTTAACACTTTTCTTGATAGAGGAATTTAAAAAAAATCCTCATATACGTAACTCATTTTATAGGTAGGTTATTTAAAAAGTATTTGAAATAAACATAATACAAGTGACTTACAACGTTAGATACAATTATTTAAAGAACAGGTTGCTTTCATTCATATGCATGTTTCAAATCTTCATTAAGCAGGTAGACTAGTATAGAGAGTTCCATGATTATGTTACATGGCTTCAAAACTCTCTGCTGTCCTGCCTACAACTGCAAGTATAAATTTTTCCTGGTGCCAAAATGAAAGATGAAATGTAGCATGCATTGGAACTCTGTTACCACTTTGTTACCATCATAGACAATTAATTTATATCTCATTTTTTTTCAAAAAATACATACAATATAATATAATTTCAATACTTCAACAATTACAGTTCATTTTACAACTCTCAAAAGTTTAAATGAGCATAAAATAAGATTTCACTCAATCCATATTTTTAAGTGAACCATCTGGATTCACCTTTCTTGGATGAAAACACATTTTGGAATGCATTAATCTTTCCATTTTTGTGGTTGATTGAATTCTGTATTACAATCCTCTGCATAAAAAGAAACTACCCTAAAATGCATGGAGAAATGCATACGTTGGGATAAAAAAAGAGATAAGAATATGCTTATGTTGTAAAAACACAATTTTTATGGCTTTTTTTTTTTTTGTCAAGGTGAAAATGAAATGGAGCAAAATTATGAGCATTTGTGGACTGGAAATAAATGGAGTTATCTGTTCTTTCAATAACATTTAATAAGGTTTTATTTTGTTTGGTTATTTGGATTAGAACAATAGGGAGCTAAAATGTAGATATGGATAGCCTGCAATTCTATAATAGAGCTCATTAAAATATAGATATGTGATCTTGTAAAAAAATATTTGCAGGTTGTGGAACAGGATGAAGAAAAGATCAGCAAAATGTCACAGCAGAAAATTGATAAGCAAGCATGTAAAATACAAGTAGTAAATTTAGATTGAATAGAATGTATAATCCTTTGGAAAAGAAGAAAAAGCAGAAAATTATGTGTGTGGGTTCTGTTTTTATATTATTGTTATTGATTTTTGAGACCACAGAGTAAAATTACCGAAGGAGGATTTTTTTTTTAAATGAGATGGTTAATTTCATTTACAGATCCTGAAAAAGAAAATTCAATTCATAATTATTTATGAACTAGCATCAGAGGGTTTATTATTCTGATTACCTACTAATCATTTTCCGTAAATGCACTGACCTAAAAATGCCATACAATCAATAAAGTTGTAAGTTCCAGATTTAAATCACTGTACCTTGTATTCTTGAGTAAACCTTTTGGTAATTTACTAAGGCTGTTGAATTTTACAGTAAGTGTTTTTCAAACCAAGCTGGATTCTAAACAATAATGACTTTTTAATGTGGATCTGTGATTACATTGTCATAGTGAAATACGATGCTTTTTGGCTGCATTCGAAATGAGCGAGTGTGTGAATTACTCTAAAGGCACAGATTACCATAACTCCAGGTAAAGCAATCTTCATAAATTAAACTCCAATCTAAAGTGACCTGTCACTAGGAACCTGTTGCAATGGCTAGTAACTTAAATTTCAATGTACAATTTGTAAATAAGTCATTTTGTTACTGTTACAAAGGCAGCACTTCTTTTGTTAAAATACTCCAAAGAGATTGGAGTGTGTGTGTGTGTGTCTGTCTGTCTGTCTGTCTGTCTGTCTGTCTGTCTGTCTATCTATCTATCTATCTATCTATCTATCTATCTATCTATCTATCTCTGTGTCCTGAGTTCCACTTTTGGTAGGACATCTTTTTTAAATCCAAAGGTAATATTTTACCAAATGCAGTTCTCAACAATTAAAATAAAACAGCAGTGAAGAGAAGTTCACAGTATACTTCTGAGTTTGAAGTAATTTACCCTTCTTTCTTTCCTTTTAGCAATGCTGTTAAAGTGGATTTGTAAAATTTATGTTGACTCCTTGAATATTTGAGTGTTAAGGGTTACATTTGCAAAAACATCTAGTCTCTTTTTAAACTGCTTCTGTTCCCTATCCATGATCTCTTAGGCTTACTAAAAATATCCAGTATTAAAAGGTGCAACATTTTTTATTTGTGATTATAGCCATAAAAAGATGAGCCATTTACTGTTAAATTCAATCCAAGTATATTCACCTGAAAATCACTTGAATTTTTCAACTAATAAATTCTCATATAAAACAGTCTAAGTTTTTATCACATACTTTTATGTAACCCAGTAAAACTGCAGGAGAGTTGGAAAATAGATAAAGTTGATACAAAGGGGTAGGGGGTTGTCATGAAATGCATGAAAATTAACCTGGCTGCTAAGAATCTGATCTGTAAATATAAAGAATAAGAAGCAGGGGAAATAGGATCTTCAGACTGGAAGAGAAATGAAGGGAAGTAGATAATGGAAAAGGCAAGAGGTTTGTGGTAGGCAGCACAGAGCCTAGAAAGAAATCAGAATTGGGGGTCTCCAAAAGCGAAGGGGGGATTATCCTGAAAAATTAGAGAGGGGAGAATTGAAAATTATAAGCCTGGTAAGGTAAAGGTAAAGGTTCCCCTCGCACATATGTGCTAGTCGTTCCCTACTCTAGGGGGCGGTGCTCATCTCCATTTCAAAGTCGAAGAGCCAGCGCTGTCCAAAAATGTCTCCGAGGTCATATGGCCGGCATGACTAAATGCCAAAGGCACACGGAATGCTGTTACCTTCCCACCAAAGGTGGTCCCTATTTTTCTACTTGCATTTTTTACTGCTTTTGAACTGCTAGGTTGGCAGAAGCTGGGACAAGTAATGGGAGCTCACCCTGTTACGCAGCACTAGGGATTCAAAATGCTGAACTGTCGACCTTTCGATCGATAAGCTCAGTGTCTTAGCCACTGAGCCACTGTGTCCCTGGTAGAGAATGTAAAAACTATGGAGCTTTGAAAGCAAGATACTTCACTGAATATAGACATTAAGGGATGACAGAATTTTTACTTAAGGAAGGTGTTAAGTTGGATTGTTTTAATGTATACTTGCCTTTTAAAATGCATTACCTCTTTAAGGAGCCTTTTCTAGATATTTGTTTTATTTATTAAATTTCTATACTGCTCATCTCAACTAAGTGATTCTGGGCGTCCCAAAGGTGCTTTTTTTGGGAGGCAACTGGACTTTCTTGTTTTTTTTTGAAGACATTTTACTTCTCATCCAAGAAGCTTCTTTAGCTCTGTTTGGATGGTGGGAAATGAAAGGAACATCCAGACAGAGCAGAAGAAGCTTCTTGGATGAGAAGTGAAACATCTTCAAAGAAAAACAAGAAAGTCCAGTTGCCTCCTAAAAAAGCATCTTTGGGACAACCATGACCTGGATCAGGGGTCTCCAACCTTGGCAACTTTAAGACTGGCAGACTTCAACTTCCAGAATTCCTCTGCTAGCTTTGCTGGTGGAGGAATTCTGAGAGTTGAAGTCCACCAGTCTTAAAGTTGCCAAGCTTGGAGACCCCTGACTTGGATAACTGAGAATCTCCAGAGATGTGATTCTGGGCAGTTTACAACACTGTCAGAAAGTCATATAAACACATGAATAAAAGCACAAAGTTAAGAACAAATTAAAACATACAAGTAAAAATAAAAATCAGAGTTAAAATTCAGAAAGTTGAAAAATTAATAAGCCACCAGCCATTCCCAGGACTACATCATACTCTTAGATGCCCATGCTAATTGACAAAGTTAGATCTTAACACTCTTCTGAAAAACCAGAAGAATGGGGGCTTGGCACACCTCTGAGAGTAAGATGTTCCAAAGGGCAGGGGTTGTAACTGAGAAGGCCCTCCTCGTAGATCTTCCCAGTCCAAATTCCATGAACAATGGGATATACAGCATGCCCTCCTTGCTTGGCTAGGTGGGATAGGTTAATGCAATTGGGGCACATCTCTGGTATTCTGGTCCTGTGCCATAAATCCTCTCTGTTTCAGCACACCTACAAAGGTATTTCTGTTGCTACTATTGTTTAAAATTATTCCAAAATAGTACCTGTGTTGTACTTTCTTATGTCTATATGACTATTGCATTCTGAATACAATCAGCAAGTAATTCTTATTTGCTCTTAACTATTTATTTATTATTTTTATTAGTCATATTTCTATGCCGCCCAATCTCCGAGGACTCTGGATGGCTTACACCAAAGACAGTATACTAAATAGCATATTGCCCCCAACAATCTGGGTCCTCATTTTACCCACCTTGGAAGGATGGAAGGCTGAATCAACCTTGAGCTGGTGAGATTTGATCCGCTGATCTGCTGAACTAGCAGTCAGCTGAAGTAGCTGCAGTACTGCACTCTAACCACTGTGCCACCTCAGCTCTTAACTATACATTTATATGTAAGGGACACGGTTAGGCTAAGATGCTGAACTTGTCATAATGCCACATAATGGAATGAGCTACCATTAATTGTCCCAGCTTCTGCCAGCCTAGCAGTTCGAAAGCACGTAAAAAAAATGCAAGTAGAAAAATAGAGACTACCTTTGGTGGGAAGATAACAGCGTTCCATGAGCCTTTGGCGTTTAATCATGCCAGCCATATGACCACGGAGACATCTTCAGACAGCACTGGCTCTTTGGCTTTGAAATGGAGATGAGCCTCAACGCTTAGAGTTGGGAATGACTAGCACATATGTGCAAGGGGAAGCTTTATTTTATCATTACCTATACATTTATATAGCTCTCCCTGGAGAAAGCATCTCAGAAAGAATGTACTCCAGTAGTGAAATCCAATTATTTTTACTACTGGTTCTGTGGGCGTGGCTTGGTGGGTGTGGTTTGGTGGGTGTGACAGGGGAAGGCTACTGCAAAATCTCCATTCCCACCCCACTCCAGGGAAGGATACTGCAAAATCCCCCTTCCCTCCCCACTCCTGGGGAAAGGATATTGCAAAATTCCCCTTCCCTCCCCACTCCTGGGGAAAGGATATTGCAAAATCTCCATTCCCACCCCACTCCAGGGAAAGGATACTGCAAAATCCCCCTTCCCTCCCCACTCCTGGGAAAAGGATATTGCAAAATCTCCATTCCCACCCCACTCTGGGGCCAGCCAGAAGTGATATTTGCCGGTTATCCGAACTACTCAAAATTTCTGCTACCGGTTCTCCAGAACCTGTCAGAACCTGCTGGATTTCACCCCTGATGTATTCACCTTTAGTTATATACAATTCAAGTTTGGACAAGGAAGCTTTATCACCAAGAGACATTTCTGAATAAGAAAGAAAACTCCTATCCTTACATTCAGAAACCCTTTTTCCTATTCTGCAGATCTGATTTGTGTGCCTGTTATAAGAATGACAGTATTAGCACATGCATATCTCTGTTCATTATATGTTGAGCATCAGCAGAAAAGATCATGAGGTTAGTAAAGCATATGACCCATTTCAGCAGCAGATGCCTGTTTATTTGTTCAACTGCCAGGAATTTCAATTGGATGCCATTGTTCGTATTGATCCAGGGAAAGATGTTTGTTATACAGAAAGTTGAATGCATTCTATTATGTCTTGTATAGCAACAAAGCAGTAATACAGGTGCATGAAGCAAAATGAAACTGGAGCTCACACAGAAGTCGATCGAAATTTGTGGAACTTTTCTTTGCATGTTTAATACAGATGGTGGTATCTACCGTAACCTTTGAGCAACTATTCAGAGGCATTTGGCTGGTCTTTGATAGTGCTTTCAAATCAGGTATCTGAAGTAAGCAACCACAATCATACATCAGGGCCATCTCCCTTCCAAAATCTAGGACTAGTTGTACATTTTAGCCTGCAAGATAATTAACAACAGCAATAGCACTTAGACTTATATACTACTTCACAGTGCTTTTACAGCCCTCTATAAGCAGTTTACAGAGTCGGCATATTGCCCCCAACAATCTAGGTCCTCATTTTACCCACCTCGGAAGGATGGAAGGCTGAGTCAACCTTGAGCCTGGTGAGATTTGAACTGCCAAATTGCAGGCAGCCGGCAAGCAGCAGAAGTAGCCTGCAGTACTGCATTCTAATCATGTGCCATTGCAGCTCAATACCCTCTTTCTGAAGTGCAAACAGACAATCCACCCAGGTTTTAGCAAACAAATAATTGTACTGATCCATTAATACTTTCTGTATAATCTAAAGCAGGGCTGTCAAACTCGAGGCCCACAAGCCGGATGTGTCACGTGCTGGCCCCACCCCCGTCCAGTTTAGTGAAGGGGAAAAAAGTCCCGATACATCATGTGACGACGCTGTGACGACACGAGTTTGACGCCCCTGGTCTGCAGCTATGAATTCTTATTCCATTTCCTATTCCATTTCCAAATGGCACAGATAATGAGTAAAAATAATAATTTCCTTTATGTCAAATACAGGGGCATGGAGCCATATGGATTTTTTCTTTTCTCTCACTCTTCCAAACCAGAATGAGGAATCCAGAAATGAATGCAGGCAATTTGCTGCTGCTTGACACACACATAAAACAACTGTAATGAAAATTCATGGTGGCGTCATCACTTGCCGTGGCAAAGATAAGGACAATATAACACCTTCATGGATGCCTCAGTGAACTGTGTCTATAACAGGAAGGCTTGGAATTATTTTTCACACCTCCAGTTTAACTTTTTCTAAAAGAAAATAGTTGCAATTTCCACATCTCTCTATTAGGGTTTTAACTTCAGAGCTGCAACTTAAAGAAAATGAGAAATTAGTCCTTGGTGGATATATTTTGGCTTTACTTTTAGAAGTAAATCAATTCCTTTTTCTCCCTTAGTTTCCTACACTTGAATGCTATATGGCAGAAACAGTTCAGCTATATTGTAGTTTCTCCTCTAGAAACTATCAGGAACCAAATGATCTTTCAGGATGGTTCACAATAGAAGTGATTATTTTCCAGGTACATGATTGGTCAGGAATTACACCGTTGAGTTGATAAACACATACAGTGTAAGAATATAAAAACAATCTATCTGGATAAGGTCAAGACCTATCTTAGTTCAACTTTTTCTTTCTCATAATGGCTAACTATATGTCTCTGGGGTGTTTGATGGAAACATATCCCTCTTCAGGGGATACCCTTGTTTGACCTGCCCTCCATAAATATGTTCAGTTCTGTTTTAAAGCCATCCAAGTCAGAGCCTTGAGTTACAAACTCCATAGGTCATTTATGCATTGTGTGAAGAACTCATTTGTCTTAAATTTCTTTCCAACAACTTCACTGAATGGCCCCTGGTTTTAATATTTTTAGAGAAGAAGAAAAACTTCTGCTTATCTATTTTCTTCATGCTATGTATGATTTTACTGTATATACTTTATTCATATTGTTGGTCACCACTTTTCCAAACAAGGTGTTTCAAATATTATATTTTATCATAGGCAAGAAGACCCCTGCTAATTTTGGTTTTCTTTTGCACATTTTCCAATTTTATTGAATTCTTTTCTTAAGTGTAGTGACCAGAACTATACGCAGTGATTCAAATGTAGACATGCTATAGAATTGTGATAGGACATTAATTTTGGTTGTTTTATTTTCAATTACTTTTCTAATGATCCCTAGCACAGAATTTACTTTTTTCACAATTGCAGCAAATTGAGTTGACCACTTCATTGTGCTATCCACTGAGCAGTTTAATATTATCTAGAAAATTGGCCAATTTACTGCTCATTCCAGATTACCCTACTAGATAGAGCAGACCAGAAACTCAACTCCATAATAAGTTTATTTATTGAGATAATAATATAGCAACAGAACCTTACAAGACTGATTGTGCTGTACTTCCCCTCCTCCTCCTGCTTATACTGCAGTGAATCAGAGACCAACCTGCCTAAGCCATTTCAAATGCTATCTTGCTACGCAGGTCCTAAATAAAGTTTCAGCCTCTTTGCTTATATATATATATATTTGTATATTTTTGTCAAGGTTGTCTCCTTTACTCTCTAAATTTATGGACAAGTTAAAAAGCACTGGTCCCAACATAGCTTCTTGGAGGATTCAATTTATTTCCATTCATTAATAAAATTCTCCATTTAATCTTAGGGCTCATTTGCATTTGTTCGTCCCAGTGCAAGGACAACCCACAAATCTTGCCTCAGACAACAAGAACACACGCTATCATCCTCAAATAGCCTCCAGTCCACTGCAAAGGCAATCTCCACCAATCATTTCTTGACGTGCATCAGATGTTTTACAACATCTGACACAAGTGATGCTACTTTAGATCGTCTGCTTCATTTATTGTGTTGTAGTAGGTATGTCCAGCCATTGGTCAGGAATATCCTGAACTATTGGTGTAGCCCTTGACCCAGGGGTGAAATGCGCCCAAACCGGTAGTGATGGCGGTGGGTGGTTCGGAGAACCGGTAGCAAAAATCCCTCCCCACCCCTATGCCCAGCTGAGCCGCACGATCATCAGAGGCTTTTTATTTTATTTTTTAAAGCATTTTTTCTATAACCTCTTCGTCTGAAAAAATGCTTTTAAAAGTAAAAACAAAGCCTCTGCCGATCAGGCAAGTTAGCTGGGATTGTCAGAAGCTTTAAAAAAAAAAGCCTCTGCTGATCAGACAAGTCAGCTGGGATTGTCAGAGGCTTTTTAAAGCATTTTTTACAACCTCTTCAGCTGACAAAAAAAGAGGTCAAGGCAGTGGTGAAATGTAAAATTTGTTACTACCGGTTTTGTGGGCGTGGCTTGGTGGGGAGGGTAATATGACTGAGTGGGTCAGTCATATTACCCTCCCCACCAAGCCACACCCACAGAACCGGTAGTAACAAATTTTACATTTCACCACTGCCTTGACCTCTTTTTTTGTTGATTTAAACAAGGTTAATAGTGAAATAGTGAAAGGCTAGGCTTGTGTGTAGGTATTTAGTTGTCACCAATCCTCTAATAAATGGCTAAGCATCATCTGGATAAAGCAAATGATCATCATTGTTAATAAAGCTGAAGAATAATTGAACTTTGGACAGCCATTTAAGACTATTTCATTTCCAGCTGGTTTTAATGTGAGAGACTTAAGGTGGAAAGTCCATATTATGTTTTCTCTTTTTCAACAATTTACAATCCTTGAAAGGTCTCCTTATTCCATGGTCACTAACATTACTGAAGCACCTTTGATAAAGACATTTTGTTAAAAAATGTTTGAAAATCTAAGTATACTGTGTCAACAGAATCACCTCCATTCACATCCAACTGATATTCTCAAAAAACTCTAAAAAGCTGCTGAAGCTGAAATTACCTTCATGGAAATCATAATAATTTTCGCAGACATGTTCTTTTATGAGTGTACTATAATTGTCATTGATAACTATTTCTAGTAATCAAAACATTTTCCTGAATCAATATTAAACTGTCTGTCTATATTTCTTGGATCTCCTATGAGTTTCTTTTAAAAAATTTTTTAAGAAGATCTCACATTGGATACATTCTTGTCCTTTTGTACTGAACCTAATTTAAATGACAAATTACAAAGCTTTGCTAAGGGAACATTATTGCTGAGCTAATATATATATATATATATATATATATATATATATATATATATATATATATATATATATTTGTTTCATCGTATTTTATTGAATTGGCTGAGTTCATGAAACATGCTAAGGCATAAACCATGGCTTACAAATAACAATCATTTACACAATATACAAGGTCAAATTAAATAAATAAATATTTATAAATATTATGGGTTGATGCTATATGTTCCTGTTCCACACAATGGTCTTTCTGTAGCTCATCGATCTCTCTTCTCTGTCAAACTATGAATTGTAAATGAATTATTTCACAGAGATTGCATGGCCTCCCCATTGCTCTTTTAAATTTAAACATTTTCATCTACTTAATTTGTTCCAGTGCTCGGTCCTAGATCCTGCCAGCTATTTCAATTATATCAAACAGTGTATCATAAGGAACTTTATATCTCCATTTATCCAGAGGACATAGGCGCAACTCAAATTTACATTACTGATTTTCCCCATCTTAGTCAATGGAAAGATTTCATTAGAAACAAACCGAAGTGAAGGTTGTTTTAGACTGAAGCATAATGCTTATTCACCGCACTGAACTGAAGTATGTGTATCGAATCTGCACTAACCTTGTAAGGATTATAATATATCCACCTTATCTATTTGTCTGTTTCTGATAATGCACAGCTTGATTTTAAATTTGATTATTTTATTAGGCTGTTACAGTTTTCATTTTCTTTTTCCCAGCAGAATGTTGGAAATAAATGATGTAAAAGGGATTGGAGTTCTATCTGACCCTCAGCAGGATAATTCTCTGAAAAGTGAACAGGATTAGAAATAATATGATATCTTAGTAGGGGGTTGGGGTGGGACAGCTAGCAAAAGAAAGAGTGAGCTCAAAGAATGAGGCTGTGGCAAACAAGTTGGGAGAGGCAGTTGAGTAGCTGCTTGGGGTATTTGATTTATTTGATTACACGTAATCAAATACATGACTTCCTTGATGTCTATGGAGATTCTCAGTCATCCAGGTCAGGGTTGTCCCAAAGCTGCTTTTTCAAGAGGCAACTGGACTTTGTGGTTTTTCTTTGAAGATGTTTTGCTTCTCATCCAAGAAGCTATTGTTAGCGAGTTGCTAAGGTCACCTGGAGGAGACCCTGATGACACAGATAAACCTCCAGGTGACCTTAATGACTTTCTAAAAGAATGCAAATGACCAGCTCTCTGCAAGGAGTATAAATCCTTCCATTCCCCACCATCCAGTCAGAGCTGAAGAAGTTTCTTGGATGAGAAGTGAAACGTCTTCAAAGAAAAACCACAAAGTCCAGTTGCCTCTTGAAAAAGCAGCTTTGGGACATGTAATCCTTGATTTACAAGCTTGGTTGAGCCCAAAATTTCTGTTGTTAAGCAAGACATTTGTTAAGTGAATTCTGCCCCATTTTACAACTTTTCTTGCCACATTTGTTAGTGAACCACTGCAGTTGTTAAGTGACTCTGCCTTTCCCATTGATTTTGCTTACCAGAAAATCCTAAAAGATGATCACATTCCTATCCTCAAGTCTAAGGAAGAGCTAGAATCAGGAGGACATGTCTGCCATTGGTTTACCTATTTACAATCGAAAGAAAGTTTTAAATTAGACAAAAGATTTAAATTTGACAAAAAGAGTTACGGGTTTGACTTTGTTAAAAAATGAATTTGAAATCCTACTGTGTGGTAGTGGTGAACATATTATTGCTAAGGTTTACAAAACACTACTGAAGTTGAATTTGGAAAGTGTATATGCAAAACATTGTATGATTCAGAGGGCAAGGAACTTTGGATATAATATAAAGCTTGAACAATTGGAGAATATGTGGACGAAATTTAATTTACATTAAATTACAATTTAAAAGAAAAATTTTATAATATAATGTATCATTGGTATTTAACACTAGATAAATTATCAAGAATGTATAATGGTACTTTAAAAGAATGTTGGAAATGCAAATGTAAAGAAGGGACTTTTTATTATTTATGGTGGACATGTGATAAAACAAAGAAATATTGGAGTAGGATTCATACTCCAATAGAGAAGATTCTTAAAGTGAATATAAGATAAAACTAGAAACTTTTCTTTTGGATTTAATGGAAAAAGACTTGGGGAAAAAATGGAACTTTGATATTATATATGTTGATGGAAGCAAAATTACTTTAGGCACAAAAATGAAAAGACAAAAAATTTGATTCCCACAATGGACAAATGGCTGCAAAAGTTGTTGGAGTTAGCAGAGATGGCTAAATTGACTGTTCTGATAAAAGAAAAAAAATATAAGTACTTTTGTTTCTACTTAGAAACCACTTTTGGACTTTGTGCTTGAGGTGGAAAAAAAAATGAATCTTTGATTTTGGGTTTTACCAATTAGATAGATTTGTTGATATAGAAATGGATAGTTTATACTACTATGTAAAAGTAAAAACTTCTGCATTTTTTCTTTCCCTTCCCCCCCCTATTTTTCTTACTATTTGTTTTGTATTTTTATATCTTATACTATAAACTAATAAAAAAGGTGATCAAATGACCCCAGGACACTGCAATCATTATAAATATGAACCAGTTGCGAAGCTTCCAAATTTTGATCACATGGCCATAGGAATACTGCAATTGTCTTAAATATGAAAAATAGTCAGCATTTCATTTTTAATGTGGAAGATAAATCTATCTCAGCATTTTCTTCTGTCCTACTATTGCAGCACCATTGAGAGTGTCCTGACACGGCATTCTTGCATGGCATGGGAGCAGCTCTGCAGCGGACAAAAAAGCTCTACAGAGAATCATTAAAATTGCCCAGAATATCATCAGGCTCCAGCTATCAGTCCTGGACAACATCTTCGTATCTCGCTATTTGAGAAATTTGCATAACATTCTCAGAGATTCTTCCCATCCTGCTTACAATCTTTTTGGACTTTTGCCTTCTGGCAGAAGATACAGAACAATTAAAACTCGGACCACACGTTTTCTGAATAGTTTTTATTCCACAGCTATAATTGCACTCAACAATGAACTAAAGGGCCACCATCAGTGAGCTGTTGGACAGCATTACTTGGTCTGTTGTGTGGCTGTTTGGGTGGTTCAGGGGTGGGGAATTTGTGCTGGGTGGGGGGTGTGTTTGGGGATTGTTATATATGTTGGGCCTGGTTTTTGGGTGTTATGTGAATTTCGTTGTATGGGTATACTGTGTATATACGTACAATGACAATAAAGTAATATATATATATATATATATATATATATATATATATATATATATATATATATATAATAGCAGATACATAGTTGTATGATAGAAAAATAGCTACAAGGGACAGCAGGGAAAAATCCTGCTTTGAGCATTCAAAATGGTTTTTGAGGAATTATAACTGAAACCATGTGAAGCAAAATAGCACCATCTTAGAAGATATTTTATAAAAAATGACTATATTTTATAAGCCACTAGTTGTTGATCACAACAGACCTACTGTATTCTAAGGTGGCTAACTAATTATATTTATTCTGTTTTATTGTCTCCAATGTGAGATTGCATTTGGAATTTAATATTGTCTTTTGACTGGTGAATAAAAAATACTACTATTGTATAAATGTAAAAATACTACTATTACAGAACTAACACTGAAGATATTTTTCTAAATTCCATATTTCAGTCTAAGTTGTTTACTATTGTCATCATCATGCTTCCATCTCTTGGTATCTGTCAATGAAAATAATCTGGGAAATTAATTCTTACTTGGATTGAGATTCTATGTGATCCACCATCTTCTACTTATATATTCAGAAATTCATATAAACAGTGGATGACAAACGTGTTACGCAAATGTCCATCAACAAAGCAAATATACTCTGTAAAGTAGATGAATATTCAGGATTTTATTTCATGGCAGATTTGTTTCCTAAACAGGCAAAATGATTAGAAGAAGGAGTGAAGTTATTGTGGTTTTAAAGCATATGGTGAAAAGGGATATTGAAAGGGAATGAATAAAGATCATGGAACATTAACCTACTAAATGTTTTCTATTTGATAGTATTCCCAAACAGCATGGATATTACTATAATACATTTATCTTGTAATCATAATACTGCTTGCTTCCTATTACAAATCTTTATATTATTGCTCTTGAGAACCTCAGAGACTCAACCCAATTACAATATCCTTATGAGTAATTTCTTCTTAGTAGTTGTCAAAGTTGAGATACAGGTAAAATCGAAAGTGGGACTCTAATAAAAATGAAATCAATCATGCCAACATAATTGGAAAGCAGTAATAAAAAGTAATTGAGTTTAATACATAATTTAGATCATTACTTGTTAAGTTAATGCTTTCTGCTTAGTGTGAGAAAAAATTATTTATCTCATGTACAGTTGAGTGTTCGGTTTTTTTTTAACAGAATGCACTTGGACTGACTTTAATAAGAACAGTTTTTTTAAATCAGATTTTCAGCTGGCACAAAGATTTGAAGTTCATATGTCAATTTATGACATGATATATTTGTCATTTACAGTCTCATTTTAAAGTCACTGAATTTATTCTTTTGAGATTTAATATTCATTGTTGTCTTATATTACTGAAATTAAATTGGCTTTTTCTAGTGTCTTGATGTGAAATAATTTTCCTTATGATTATTTTATTTAGAAGGAATAAAAGGACTTGATTGTCTTTGAGCATAAATCACCTCTGACAACCCTCATTATTTTTGTCGTATCAATACAGTTTGGGAAAAGTGGACAGGCAAAATTATTCTAGTCTCTAGATCATTTTAGGGCCAATGGTTCTTGAAACAGGGGGTGTCTGATCTATATTTGTACTGGGAAGGACTGAAGAATACAGAATAGAAAGAAAGGAGGCAAAATTCAGTTCTGGGCAAACCATATTCTGCTTATATTTGTTTCTATGTCAGAATTATTTATTTGCCTCAATGATATCTAATTTAGCTTTGATTTATTGAAATTTCTTCTCTCTTCCATCTACTCCATCTACTTTCTTCTGACTTCTACATTCTCTCCAGTCTGCTTGACCAACTGGATACTCAGCTTTGAACAAAGCAAATGCATGATATGCTCTTGACTCTTGTGCTGGCATGGCCAGCCAGCTTACATTTTAGAGTGAAAGAGACTGAAGAGTGTAGAGTGAAAACTCTAGAACTGCCTGTTCCTTGTGCATCCAATCACGCTTGGCCAATAAAGAATATTGTATTGTTTTTGTTTAATCAGTCTTTGCTAGACATTCGTGCTTGGAAGCCTTGGGAAATGTGTCTCTTGCTTATTTTGTTGCTCTCTACTTGAGCAGTAACTAGCTAAATTCTTTAACAACAGCTAAATTGTAAATATAATTTTGTTAACTAGGAATAATATGAAAGATATATGAATCAAACTAGTGGATGCCTTTCCCTGAAATCTGCCAATGTTACAGATTTATGAAAATGCACAGAGACACAGGTAATGCTTCTAAAATTAGTGTATTTTTTCTCAAATTCTTCATATAAAGCTGGATAGGAGGGGAGTTTTCTAGGGTCAATATGAGGGATGTAGTTAAGTAAATTGGATGGTGGGAGTAAATTATTGGGGAGGAGGTGTTAGTGAATTTGAATTGACTTGGAAATTTATCCAACAATTTCTTAGTTTTAGGAAGATGAGCCTTAACCTATTTGACAAATAACTTACATGCCTGACCTCTATTTATTCCTCTAGCTGCTACTCCTTCCTCCTCTTTGATTTGAATTAACTATCCTGTCTAATGTGATACAATGGAGAAAATGATTAACTACATGGGAGTAATCCTGCATCAACTGTATTAAATTAATTCAAACTACATTACATTTAATTTTTGTTAAGGCCCATCTAATTCTTTATCTTGGCACTGCCCATTTCAGGAAATAACACCCCCCCCCCGCCAAAGACGCACTATACTATATGCAGTATCTATGATTATAATTGTTAAAGTTTTCATATTCTAAATTCAAATTGAACCTTTATTAGTCTTGTTGGCAATATGTAGTTATTGTTATTTCTTCTTTCACCTTGCATCCTTTTCCTCCTGATTTGCCAAATCCTCACGGAGAATGTGTATATCTTGAATTTCTAAAAGTACTTAAGTGGGGCTGTATTTTGTGCTTTCATTCATGAATTCAAAAGCTCAAGGTCTAATGCAGCCTCTTTTGGATGCTGGCAAAATACCAATTGTTTTTGTACAAATGTATTTGTGTTCATTGTGCTTTTTTATCAAGGATAAAGGAAATGTTATATGTTGTATTATGTGTGTTTCTAGCCATACCTTTGTTTATGTACTTGATGGATTCCAATGCGTTTCAAGAAAGAAATTAATTTTACTTATTCCTCCATCTGATGATTAGAAAAGCTTTTAATGAACACAGTAAACCCCAACTAATTATCACTATGGCATTTCACTCTAAATAAAATTGTCAGGAAGCAAGCGCATGATACATATAATTTTGCAGTTTTTATTAAAATGCATTTATCACTTTTTCCTGCTTCAGAATAATTTATCATATTATCTATGATAATTTCACTAATATTTTTCTTTCTGTTTAATATTTAAGTGGAGTTTACAGATATTAAAGTCATAATGCATTAAATGGAAATTATCCTGCATTCTAATTACTTTTCTTTGTGAGGGATGGTAAATAGAATCATCTTGTTATGCTTGTTGTAGATGAAACCACAGAAATATTTAATGAACCACCCTCTGGTGAAAATGCCACATTTACTATTTTTTAAAAATAAAAATTGCAGTCAGTCAAATCCATCCAGGTTCTCAATGATTTGAAATATGTTATTATAATTGAAATGTTATTCAGTTTACGAGTCCAAAGTGCCAGCTTTGTACGAACACTTGTAATCTACTAAGGAGCGTATTATAAAATTTGGCAATGTGCAAGATCCAGAAAATAATTGCATTCTAGCCCACACAGTGGGGCAGAGTACTCACTGTAAAATTAACAGTAGTATCCTTGTGTATACTATGGACATTTTAATGAAATATGGGATATAGATACAATTATCCTATTTGAACATATGCAAATATATGCAGATATATTTTTCTACTATATGAACATCTTATGTATATAAATTCGAATATGAGATTGAATCTATTTCATGTTTTGTTAAAATGTCCATATTATACAGAATGGTGATTAAAACCTATAATCCCAATTATTATGATTCACTGCTTTCCTTTTAAATGACCAGTTTCTAAATGCATCAAGGGCAATAGCAAATATGTTTTCTGCAATTTGAACCTATAGGAATTGGCTGGTGCCTTCGTCACAGCCAAGAATAGATGTGCGTGTGTATTTATTTATTTTTATTATTAAATTATGCATACATATATGCAGTGGTGGGTTTCAAATTTTTTTACTACCGGTTCTGTGGGTGTGGCTTGGTGGGTGTGGCAGGGGAAAGATACTGTAAAATCTCCATTCCCACCCCACTCCAGGGGAAGACTACTATAAAATTCCCATTTCCTCCCGATCAGCTGGGAATTAGGAGACAGAAAATAGATGGGGACAGGGCCAGTCAGAATTTTTACTACTGGTTCTCTGAACTACTCAAAATTTCCGCTACCGGTTCTCCAGAACTGGTCAGAACCTGCTGAAACCCACCTCTGCATATATGGATATATGGATATATGGATATATGGATATATGGATATATGGATATATGGATATATGGATATATGGATATATGGATATATACATATACATATACATATACATATACATATACATATACATATACATATACATATACATATACATATACATACTGTTGTGACCCATGCCCACATAGTTGATATTAAATGCAAACAGCTCCAAAAAACAAACAGATTTTATTAAAACAGCTGAGAATTAACTCATTCTCAGCATATTCTAAATGAAACGAAAGCAAAGTCCTTAAAACACCAGTCTTTAGTTTATCTCTGACCTTGGGATAATTAGGCAAGCTGCCAAAGGCTTTTCTTGGCAACAGTTCAGGAAAAGAAGAAATAACTACAGCCAAACAAGAAGCAATTCTCTCAACAGTTGTTTTCCAGCAAAGAGGCCAAGAGCCGTTGCTGGTCTTTTAAGCCTTATGGGAGGGGCCAAGAAAAGCATACAGTATTTTGATACACAGCTAGAATTCATGTGAAAATCCACAAAATATTAAACCAAATAATTTTTTCATCCTTATGAGGAGGACCTTTTCATCGATTGAAACCATGATTAGATCAAGATTAGAAAGGGCCTACCTAATACTTTGATGTAAAAAATTAAAACAACCACAACAGATGGTTCTCTAGCTTTTGATTGAACACATCCATTAAAGGGATATTCATCACTTCCCCCAGTAATTGGTATTGCTGTCAAACTGCTTTTACTATTAGCAAGTTTTTTCTAGCTTTCAACAGGGAGCTGCCATTTTGTATTTAAAATCATTGCAGAGGGTCCTTGTTTAACAACTGCTCATTCAGCGACCATTCAAACAGGGCTGTTTTTATAGAAAGAGAAATGCTCAAGTTTTGAATATCAGTATTATTTACAGTGAATATAAACTTCCGCTCTGAATCCAGGATGCATGTTCTTTTGACTGTGCTTTAAAAATGGATTAAATGCTGATTTGATTTTTAGTACTGCATGATTTAACTGACACATTTAATTTCAGTAGGAAATGCTGAAGATGCATTTTCAGTAGGAAATGCATCTTAAGCATTTCTTAAAATGCTTAAGATGTCCCAAAGGACATCTTTGGGACAGATGCCTTTTTCAAGAGGCAACTGGACTTTCTGGTTTTTCTTTGAAGACATTTCGTTTCTCATCCAAGAAGCTTCTTCAGCTGAAATACCAGAAAGTCCAATTGCTTCTGAAGAAGCTTCTTGGATGAGAAGCAAAAGAAAAAACAGAAAGTCCAGGTTCCTCTTGAAAAATCACCTTTGGGACAACCATGACCTAGATGACTGAGAATCTCCATAGTCAGCTAGTTTAAGATACAACTCCTGCACCAGCAAGCTGGAATCTTTCTCTCTTTCTCGTGTGTGTGTGTGTGTGTGTGTGTGTGTGTGTGTGCGCGCGTGTGCGCGTGTGCGCGTGTGCATGCATGTCCATGTAAAAGTTTACAATTCTTTTTGATTGCTCAGTGTTGGGCTGCAGTAAGTACCATTTCACTTAATACAGTAAGTACCATTTCAATTAACTACACATTTAGCGTGCCAAAGGAAGGTCTCTAGGAAGAGAAAACATGAATTATGGTCTTCTGAGGCTGTATCTACAGTTGTAGCTAAAATAGCCCAGCTATGACTACAGTGCCAATGAATCATGGGCAGTTCACATATTTATTAGAACTCATTTAAGGTCAGTCAGCAAATGGGTGCTGAAACTCTGAGCACTTCTCAAAATGGAATGCAAGCAACTCTCACAGATATACAGTAAGTAGCATTTTTTTTTACGCCTCCTCCTACAATCAGGTTTCTAAGAGGACATTTGCTTATTAAATTGTTCCACTGTTGCTTCAATAATGTGTGACTGAACACAATGCAAATTTAACATTACAATTTATCTCTATCCTATATAAACCTGCTTGTTTATTAAGAGTGATCTTCCCCATACGATATGGATGCAGTAAGTTATATTTAGAAAAGCGAGAGGTTCTTTTCAGTTATGGCATTCTAATTTTAGAAAATGTTATCTTCCTCAAAGTCAGTTCTTCCTTGTGTTGGTTTCATTTCAGAGCCAAGAAAAACCAGTATTCATTCAAACCTATAGGTCTCAGTGGCAATGGCTCAATATGTATTTTTCTTAGATTGGTTTGTTGCATTCATTTGATATTTGATTGCATTCCATTCTGAGATATATTGATACTATGTGGATGATAATTTTTAAAATATCTAATTCTGTACCTAATTTCTTCCTGGGATATTGCTCAGGGGCAGAATAGATGTTTTTCATTCGGAAGAAACTACATTTGCTTCCTTTCCAGTACATAATGTGAATGATTACTGCTGGTGTCATTATGGCAAGATTGCTTTGAAAGAGAACCTTGGCATAATCTGATTGGATATAGGACAATTTCTTAATTTTCTTCTGACTATTTCTGTTGTTCCAAGGTCACCTGGTAAGCTTTGGCTTAGTAGGGATTTGAATGAAGGCCTTCTTTTCTATAGCTCCTATTAATTTCAGGGGAGGCTTACACATTAGACTTTCCCATGTCCCCTGACCCCCATTTCCTTCATATCTTCAAGCAGAAAGAAAATATCAGGTTATGCATTGAATCTTTTTTCTGAAATCATCTCCTTTAGATCCTATCTTTCTAAGATACCTTTCATATAAAAGAGAAAAGTAGTTTTTAAAGGTCATGCTTGGCACTGAATTGCAGGCAAAGGGGTACACAATAGAATAGAATGGAATTCTTTATTGGCCAAGTGTGATTGGACACACAAAGAATTTGTCTTTGGTGCATATGCTCTCAGTGTACATAAAAGAAAAAATACATTAATCAAGAATCATAAGATACAACACTTAGTGATAGTCATAGGTTACTAAATAAGCAATCAAATCATACTAGGAAACAAATAACACAATATAAATGATAGAGATACAAGCAACAAGGTTATAGTCATAAGTGGAAGGATATAGGTAACAAGAAGGATGAGAAGAATAATAGTAATATAGTCTTAGTGAATAGTTTGACAGTGTTAAGGGAATTATTTGTTTAGCAGAGTGATGGCATTCAGGAGAAAACTGTCCTTGTGTCTAGTTTTTCTGGTGTGCAGTGCCCTATAGCGTTGTTTTGAGGGTAGAAGTTGAAACAATTTATGTCCAGGATGTGATGATATTAGATTAACAATTGGTTTATAAGTGTTATTTTCTGCCATTCTTAGAAGCCTTAACATGTTAGTTTTAGTGGACAGAGGAATTATCTCAGTGTTCCTGACTGCATCAACCTTTTTTCTATTGAACAATGATAGCAGCTGAGGAAATCATCTTAATATAAATTGATATATGCACTAAAAATGTGTGGGTTTGGGTCTTTTGAAAGCCAGAAATACTGCAGAAAGAAAGAGCAAAAAATAAAAAAGAGACAATGTCCAACAACACAGGATTTTTTTTTTTTAAATTCACTGGGAAATATTTTTTAAATAAGAATTTTCATTTACATATTTTCTTACCATATAAACAAAAAGGAAAACAAGTTATAGTAGGTGGTAGAGGACTTTTAGGAATATAGATCTGATTTTTTTCAAATAGACTTGTAGTACTGAAATAGGCCTGAAGTTGAAGGTAGTTGGTGTGGAAGTGTTATCTGGGAAGAGTTTGACCCTGTGGCTCCTGAGGACGTGGACAGGATTTTGGGGAGGCTCAATGCTACCACATGTTTATTGGACCCGTGTCCCTCCTGGCTGGTGCTGGCCTCCCAGGAGGTTACACGAGGCTGGTTTCAGGAGATTATTAACGCTTCGTTGAGTGAGGGTGTCTCCCCATCCGCCTTGAAAGAGGCAGTGGTGAGGCCCCTCCTCAAGAAGCCTTCCCTGGTCCTGGCTGTATTAGCTATTTACCGTCCTGTCTCCAACCTCCAACCTTCACGGCGAAGGTTGTTGAGAGTGTGTTGGCGCGACAACTTCCTCGATTCCTGGATGAAGCTGTCTATCTAGATCCGTGCCAGTTGGGCTTCAGGACGGGCTACAGCACGGAAATGGCATTGATCGCATTGGTTGATGATCTCTGGAGGGCCCGGGATAGGGGTTGTTCCTCTGTCCTGGTCCTCCTGGACCTCTCAGCGGTTTTTGATACCATTGATCATGGTATCATGCTGCGTCGGCTGGAGGGGATGGGAGTGGGGGGCACCGTGTTGCGGTGGTTCTCCTCCTTCCTCTCTGTCTGTATGCAGTCTGTGTTGACGGGGGGACAGAGGTTGACCTCGAGGCCCCTCACTTATGGGGTGCCGCAAGGGTCAGTCCTCTCGCCCCTCCTGTTCAACATTTATGTGAAGCCACTGGGTGAGATCATCCGTGGCTTTGGGGTGAAGTGTCAACTGTATGCCAATGACACGCAGTTGTACATTTCAACCCCAGGCC
The DNA here is from genome assembly GCF_029215685.1 of Pituophis catenifer annectens. Lineage (NCBI taxonomy): Eukaryota > Metazoa > Chordata > Lepidosauria > Squamata > Colubridae > Pituophis > Pituophis catenifer. Next base: position 316,256,702 of record NW_027256881.1, on the reverse strand, counting down.
ACCCCAATGATGCCCTTGACGTGATGTCCCATTGCCTGGAGGCCGTGCGGATCTGGATGGGGAGGAACAGGTTCAGACTCAACCCCTCCAAGACTGAGTGGCTGTCGTTTCTGACGTCCCGATATAGCCAGCTAGAACCATCACTGGCTATTGGGGATGAGATCTTACCCCCCTCAGAGAGGGCTCGCAACTTGGGCATCCTCCTGGACTCACGGCTGTCATTGGATGATCATATGACAGCCATAGCCAGGGGGGCTTTTTATCAGGTTCGTCTGATCTCCCAGTTGCGTCCCTTTCTGGATCGGGACACCTTGCGCACAGTCACCCATGCCCCCCTTTTTTTGCTTTAATTTATATGCCGCCCTTCTCCGAAGACTCAGGGCAGCTTACAATGCGTTAAGCAATAGCCTTCATACTTTTGTATATTTATACAAAGTCAGCTTATTGCCGCCACAATCTGGGTCCTCATTTTACCTACCTTTGAAAGGATGGAAGGCTGAGTCAACCTTGAGCCTGGTGGGATTTGAACTTGCAGTAATTGCAAGCAGCAGATATTAATAACAGTGCATTAGTCCACTGTGCTACCAAGGCCCTTCCTGTCTGGACTATTGCAATGCTCTCTACATGGGGCTCCCCTTGAGAAGCACCCAGAGGCTCCAACTGGTCCAGAATGTGGCCGCGCGAGTGATAATGGGGGCAACCCGTCACTCCCACCTCTCTTGCGCGAGCTGCACTGGCTCCCGGTGGTATTCCAGGTGCATTTCAAGATGTTGGTTACTACCTTTAAAGTGCTCCATGGCTTAGGGCCTGGATATTTACAGGACCGCCTGCTGCCAGTGACTCCCTCCCATCGACCGATATGCTCCCACAGAGAGGGCCTCCTCAAGGTGCCGTCGGCCAAACAATGTCGACTGGTGACTCCCAGGGGGAGAGCCTTCTCTGTGGGGACTCTTGCCCCATGGAACAAATTGCCCCCGGATATACGAAGGATCCCCGACCTCCGTGCCTTCCGTCGTGCGCTGAACCCTGTTATTCCAGCAAGCCGGTCTGATGGGACAATAATTTTAATTGGGTTTTAAATATGGGTTTTTAACATGGTTTTATAAGGGTTGTAGAATGAGAATTTTATATTTGGCCAAAAATCGAATTATTTTAATATGGTTTTTAAATTTGTCTTGTATATTGCTTTATTATGGCTGTTCACCGCCCTGAGTCCTTCGGGAGAAGGGCGGTATAAAAATATAATCAAATCAAATCAAATCAAGAAGAGATTTTATTCTTTTCCAGTGTAGGTAACAAATTAGAAAGACCAAGTAGTTAGACAAATGAGGAGAATGGGTCATGGAACTCATGAACCCCTCACCCCGAGAATGAACTATTACTGGACAAGTTACCCAATAGGTTGATAAGGTTATTTTGTAATAATAAATCTGAAGTGTAACTAATGCAATATTTAGATTGATATACAATGCATAACCTTTTAGATGAAATATTTATTTATTTAAGTTATATAACATTAAAAAAAATATTAACTATTTGTTACAGTGGAAAGCTAAATAATGCACTATTGAGGTAAATCAAATTGAAGTAAAATACAGAAAGTGTTTGTAGTGTTATTAAACAAGGATGTTTTTAATTCCTAAGAAATATAAATGTATATTGGGGGCTTGGGGAAGAAACCACAGAGGCAAGTAGTGCATTCCAGGCATTGACCACTTTGTAGCTGAAGTCATATTTTCTGCAATTGAGTTTGCAGAAAATTTACAACCATTTTAAATTTTGTAAACCAACATTTACAACATTTACAACTATTGCTGCATCCCCATGATCAAAATATAGGCTCTTGACAACTGAATCATATTTAGGATTTTGCAGCGCCCCGGGTGGTGCGTGATTACCTTTTTTGACTTTCTGGCAAGTAAAGTCATTGGGGAAGTCAGATTCATTTAACAACCATGTTACTAACCGAACAACTGCCGTAAGTCACTTAATGAATGTGGTAAGAAATGTTGTAAAATGGGTCAAAATTCACTTAACAAATGTTTCACTTAGCAACAGAAATGTTGAGCTCGGTTGTGGTCCTTAAATCGAGGATTTAATAACTCACTTTTGTCCCAGTTCTCTAAAATGTCATAAATGCTGCATCCCTGAACGAAAATTATATTGTTCTATATGCATTAATTTAAAAAGAAAGTTAAAAAATGTAATAGTAACTCTCACCGTTCTTTCCTTTTAATCTTAGGAGCCATTTCATTAGATTTAGATCAGTGATAACATCTAAAATTTGTTACTACCGGTTCGGTGGGCGTGGCTTGGTGGGGGTAGCCATTTTTTTTTAATGTGACTGGGTGAGTGTAGCCATTTTTTTTTTTTTACTTTTAAAACCATTTTTTCTACAACCTCTTCAGCAAAGAGGTTGTAAAAAAATGCTTTCAAAAGGCTCTGACGATCCCAGCTGAGTTGCCTGATTGGCAGAGGCTTTTTTTCTTTTAAATGCCTCTGCCGATCAGGCAACTCAGCTTGGATCGTCAGAGGCATTTAAAAGAAAAAAAGCCTCTGCCAATCAGGCAAATCAGCTGGGATCCTCAGAGGCTTTTAAAGCATTTTTTCTACAACCTCTTCAGAGGTTGTAGAAAAAATGCTTTTAAAAGCCTTTGAGGATCCCAGCTGAGCCATGCATTCATCAGAGGCTTGTTTTTTTTTACTTTAAAAAGCATTTTTTCGGCCAAAGAGATTGTAGAAAAAATGCTTTTAAAAGTAAAAAAAAAAGCCTCTGATGATTGTGCGGCTCAGCTGGGTATGGGGGGGGGGGGAGAGGGATTTTTGCTACCAGTTCTCCAAACCACCCACCTCCATCACTACCGGATTGGGCGATCCAGTCCGAACCGGGAGTATTTCACCCCTGATTTAGATTGATATTTCTGTTTGTCATGTTGTTATGAATAAACTGTTCACATTTTACTCCTTGAAATAGCATTTTTTTATATTGTTGAACTCAACCATGTCTCTAAATAAGCATCAGGCATATACACTTTAGGGATCAAACAATATTTCTCGAGGCTCTGTGTTTGATTCTGCCAGAGAGTAACAGTCAGTTCTGTCATTTGATTATCACCTTTGGTAGCAGCATTTTACTTTCCATGAAAAGTTGGCAGGCAAACCTCTCTGAGATATGAAAGGCCTCCTTTTGAGAATGAATGAGGTTTTCTGTTGACTAAACAAGGTCAGAGCATTATATCTTTTGTTTCTCCTCCCTTTTCTCCTACTCCTCACCAGCAAGATAAAACAGACTAGGGGGAACTAATCTGTCAATCTTTTCCAGGTCCCTTTAAAACAGATTTCTGTTACTGTATGTTGTTTGTAATGCTAGTTGACATTGCTTTAAAAGACTGGGTTGTGGCTGTAGGATCAGTGGCAGCTTTCAAAACTTTGTATGGTGGGTGGTTTTGAATTTACTTAAGGAATAGCCCTTCCTTCTGCCAGGAGCAAAAACACAAAGTATAATTTAAAAGATTTTTTTTTTATTAAAAATAGGGAAAAGTGCCTGAAGCAATTACAAGTGAATAAAATAAATCTCTGAGCACTAGTAAAATTACTAACTGCATCTTAAACATCAGTATCTCATAAAATCCGATAGGAAGACTGGGCTCAGTTGCACAATGGACAGGATCTGAGGCTCAAAAGGGTTAAGCAAAATACAAGAAGCAAGCTTCCTCTGCACAGTTACAATAAACTTTTGATGCAAACATTACTGGAGACAATTACCAAAAACCATCAACATACCAGAGGCAATAAAATAGATCCCTCCCCAGAAAATAAAGCATAAAATCCTAATGGTGCATTCTGTTTACTGATCCATGTAACACTGTAATTCAGTCAATGGCTACCTGGATAAACTTTGTTTCTCACATCTTTCAACTTTTTAATTAGAGGCTGAGGAGCAATTCAATCTTATTCCTTTGCTTTCTTGTGTTTCCTCTCTCAGCTCTGTTCTCAAGACAATCCAGGTAGGAATGTTGACAATGGGTGCAGTTTTTTCCTCTCCATCTCCCCCTGATCCTGTCAATCACTTCAAATCCTACTTCACCATTTCTTGCACAGACCAGTTCTTCCGGCTCCTTTTGGAGCACTCTACTAATTCTACTGAGATTGCTTTTTCCTCTTCTGAAGAACTACCCTTTGTCTGATCTTCCTCACATCTCCAATCTCTCTTTCAGTTACATCTTCCAGCAACCAGCCTCTTCCCTTCCACTGTCTTCTTTCTCTCACACATCTCAAAATAAGGCTTTCTAAAAAGAAAAAAAGAAAAAAAGAGAGGGTCTAAGAACTCCATTTTAGTTTTGTTAGGGTGAAACTCTCTTCTTCCCCCTTCTTATTTGAACACAATTTTCCAAAATAATTGAACTTTTTTTCTAGCTAAAAGAGAAGGAATGGGGGAGGGAGGGTTGTACTTACCTTTACTACCAGTTCGCATTGTGCCCGCTAGAGAGATGTTCCCGAAGATGGGGTCCAGCATGAGTGCAAAAGCTCAGAAGACAAAATTACTGGTCCTGGTGACCAACCCTGATAATTCCATTATCCTGGAATATGTACCTTCATTCACTGGCTATTAAGTTGTTGGCTGCTGTTTCCTTGTGCTGCTCTTTGGCTCCTAAGTACCTGATAATCTGGTAGTAAATCAGCACTGCTGTTGACTGACAGCTATTTTCTTTAATGCACTCCCCCACCTCTCTTCTCACTTACTCTTTAAGCAAACAGGTTGTGGGAAAGAGTGAGGGTGAACCTTATTAAAGGCATGTTTTGATCTCTGATGGAAACATGCACATTGCTCATCATGATCTTATCACAGATGAGTTAGAAGATCATGACCAATTTACAGGTATGAAAACGTGCTAAAGTAGAGTTTTCCAAATCTACCTGTAACCACTGTTAAAATTGACGGTTTAAACCTCCCCTTCTAAGTGCAATCATTTGTGCAAATAAAAAACCGCGCTTTAGCTTTAAAAATGGGAGTGAAATATTTGGTTATAAAAGGGGAAGTGGGACAAGGCAGAATTGGAAAGGTGAAGGCATAAGCAAGATAGGGTAAAAGGAAGATAAGGAGCCTGAGCAATACTCCTAGTTCTGTAATTATGGTTAGAATTTGAAACTAGCAGGGTCACGTAATGATTTTATATCTTGGACTTAATGCAGGCATATACTTGCATAGGCTGGATTGCTTGTTATTTGGATAGAAAAATCCGGTTTCCAAGGTCTAGGAAAATTGATTAGCAGCTGCTATCAACATGAAGACAAATCACTTTCTGCCTTGTAACACAAGAATAGAATAGCCAGGGGCTTCTAAATTTATTATTCTACTTTCTGAAGAGTCACTGCTTTCTCCTATTAGCCTCGTGAAATTATGAAGAGATGCCATTGGCAGCTCTATATTTTCCTGTACAAGGTACTGCTGGCAGAGCAGGAAGAAACCATACCAACAGCTATGGGAAAGATTTACAGCTGCTGACTCCACACCATAAGTCAACACTGAATAATTAAAAAACTTGTAATTAAAGGCTAATTTAGTATTGATTGTATCCTAGAGCAAGGGGGTAGCAAGCTCTGTGTTCTTGGATCCTCAACTGGGAAGTCAAAATGCAGTTATCACAGATAGCTGACAGCATTGTCTCTCCATTGCCCCCTTTCCCTGCAGCCCAGAAGTGTTTTAACAGATAGATCTATAGGAGTATAAGTATGGCCAGGTTGAAATATGGGATGTATCCCCTTGGTACTATTGGAGCACAGAATGTAAATCTCAGCTTCATTCATATGTAGGTTGTTGAGAAGATGGATCAATGGTTTGTTTTTTTCTGTATTTCAATAGCCAAAATTTTTCAAGAAATCTAGACAATAATTTGATGCAGGGTTGGCCATGTGGGGAAAATGGGGATGATTCTAAAATAAAAAAAGACAAATTAGGCAAACCTGAAAGACTTGTTCAATTCATGTCAGTCAGAAAATGGCTGCAATCTTCCACCAATAGTCTGCCAACATTCTGCTATTCTGTCAATATTAGCAATAATGCTAATTAGCAATTGTTATAATATAATTAGCAATAATTGCTGATTAGCAAAACACCAATTCCATTGACTTTCCTGTATACTTTGGTCATATGAGACTCTGCAAATGGCTTCAAAAGGAGATATCAAGAAATTAATTCTTACTGAAGAATGCCTGATAGGTTTAATAGAATTCATACAATATGATGCTCTGTATTAGGAAACCATAACTGCTATTTCCCATCAAAACTCAACACAGTTTTGTACTTCTGAGGAAAGTACAAAAACCCAACCAAATCCTTTGGGGTAACATTGTTTGGACTGGAAAAGAAGTCTAATAGGCTCTATGATTCTGTATTGTATTTGGGAGTTTTATTTTACCATCATGTCAGTGATAACAAAGCAATAAATCTCTTATTATTGAAAATCTCTGAGTCAGCCTCACATGTTAACAGATGGAATATATATCCCAATTGTTTAAGTAATTTATTTGTTTTATTTATTTATAAAATTTGTATGCCGCCCTATCTCCAAGGACTCAGGGCAGCTCACACAACAATCGACCAACAACTATTAAAATCAACAAATATACACACAAAATATAAAAAGTTTAAAAAAATTTAAAATATACTACCCCATCAGTGCAGGCTGGGGGACATAAATAACCAGGCTTTCAATTCATGGCGGAAGGTGCGAAGGTCAGGGGCCAACCGGAGCCCCAAGGGAAGTTGATTCCAAAGGGTGGGGGTGCTCACAGAGAAAGCTCTACTCCTGGGGTCGCCAGCCGACATTGTCTAGCTGACAGCACCCTGAGTAGGCCCTCTCTATGAGAGCGCACCGGGCGATGGGAAGTTGACGCTGGTTGCAGGTGGTTCGATAAATAGCCTGGGCCTAAGCCATGAAGGGCTTTATAGGTTAACACCAGCACCTTGAATCTCACCCGGAGGGCCACCGGCAACCAATGCAAGTCACACAGGAGAGGTGTAATATGGGAGTATCAGGACCCTCCTGCAACAACCCGGGTGGCCACATTCTGTACCAGTTGAAGTCTCTGGGTGGTCTTCAAGGGCAGCCCCAGGTAGAGAGCATTGTAGTAGTCAATCCGGGAGGGGATTAGTGCATGAGTGACTGTGTGTAGGGCATCTCAGTCCAAGTATGGGTGCAACTGGTGCACCAGGTGAACCTGGGCAAACGCCCCCCTGGTCACGACTGTGATATGACCCTCCAAGCTCAGCTGTGAGTCCAGGAGGACGCCCAAGTTGCACACCCTATATACGGGGGGCAACACCTCACCCCCAATAGACAGCGTTGGAACTTTTTGCTCGGGCCGAGATGCTGGTATCCAAAGCCACTCGGTCTTGGCCGGGTTGAGTCGAAGCCTGTTACTCCCCATCCAGATCCGTACTGCTTCCAGGCACCGGGACATCACGTCGAGGGCATCACTGGGCTGGTTCAGGGTGGATATAAAAAGCTGGGTATCATCAGCGTAGTGATAATACCCCATCGCAAAACCACGGATGATCTCTCCCAGCGGCTTCATGTAAATGTTGAACAGAAGGGGCGAGAGGACCGACCCCTGGGGCACCCCACAAGTGAGGGGCCTCATGGCCGACCTCTGCCCTCCTGCTAACACTGCTTGCATACGACCCGAGAGGTAGGAGGCGAACCACTGTAAAATGGTGCCTCCCACTCCCAACCCCTCTAGGCATCGCAGCAAGATACCATGGTCGATGATATCAAAAGTCGTCGAGAGATCTAAAAGGACCAGGACCGAGGAATGACCCCTGTCCTGAGCCCTCCAGAGAGCATCCACCAGCGCGACCAATGCCATCTCCGTGCTGTAACCGGGCTAAGAAACTAGTGTTTGTAATTGTTTGAAAGGCTTAAAGTTTCTGACTGGTTTTTAAAACAAATTATAATGATGATGCAGCTATATCATTTTCACTTTTGAATTCTCTTCAATACGGATGACACCTTCAAGTACAACAAATGTACGTAGTTTGTTTATAAACCCAATTTCTCCCTTTTTTAAAAAAAACGTACAAAACTATCTAATTACAAATTAAAACAGTGCCAGATGAAAAGGTCAACTCATTTTTGCTATTATAGCATAGACTGGAACACAATATTTTAAAAAAACTTAAATAGTAACAAAAGTTGGATGATATGTACAGTATTTTGAGTGAGGATTTCAGGAGCCACAATTTTGTATAGTTGTAAAAAGACTTGTTTCCTGGTCTTTTGACTCTAAGCCTGCAAACATCAATTCTTATGACTGTACTTTGTTTTTTTGTTTTTTTTTGTTTTGAATAATCAAGACTATTAATGCCCTAAAAAGTCAAAGTCAAAACTTTGAAATTAGCACATCAATATCTTTTTGTCCTGTATTTGTCCACTGTACGCTCTGCAGCGTGTGTCTGCTAACCAAATAGTTCTTTCACCTCCCAAATAATGACACTTTTATTACTTTTATTGATGCTTTTTTGGAAGGCAAGCATAGTGTCTACCAGTCAACTTTGGGTTCTTGCACAAATTATCCATGACCTTTCCAAATGATTCTCATGAGATATATTAGGAAATAAACTATTTGGAACCAGGTAAAACATGGCCTCTTCTGAACCTTTACCCTTTGTTCAATATTGTAATGACATTACTGTCTGGTTTCAAGACCTTAGTTAGTGAGCCATCAAAAATGCCTCAAAGTCTGTTCTATTTCATTTGCTCTTTCCATTAAAAGAAATAATGATGGATTTTTCTAGTAGTTACAGTTCTTTTAGTCCACAGTGCTAAAAACTTGTACTGCCTTAACTTCTGTTCTGGTTCAATGGAAAAAACTTTAGCATTTTACTTTATACCCTAGACTTAAAAATAAATTATAAACTTTTAAATAGTTCTCACATCTCGATATCTCAGAGAATAAGAATTCCTCCAGAACTTTAAGAGCAGCAGCTTGTCATGTCACAAACATTCTTTTCCAGAAAAGCAATAATTACCACCATAATGCCCAAAGAGAAATTTGAGGTACAATATTATTTGATAGAACTGCTCACAAATAAAGTGATTGAATGATGAGAAATTCCCATAGCCTTAAAATGCCGGTTTGAACTTTGGGATCTAGCATGCAACGTGTGGACATTTATGCAGCATACAAGGATGCTGGCATGTATCTAGAAGAATTTGTAGTGCGATTATAGTATATCCATCATCTATCCATCATTGAGTCCCAGGATATGACACCATTTGGATAGTCAATAAATGTACATCCATGTACCTTTTCTCTTTAAATACAAGAGTTGTGCAATCTATACAAAGGTAAAAAAAATCTGCATAAGCACCTTCAACACAGATCAAAACAAAACAGGAAAAAGAAAAAAACTGAGAGTCTAGACAAAGAAACTGTAATAATGAATAAAGTACTGTTTAAAGTTGAAAGTATTATAAAACTCTCCAAAGATAATGTTGTAGCACCTTATGATGCTTCTGAACCACTTTCTACCTTCTCTTGCAGAACTTTCAATTGGTGCTATGATTCCTCTTCCATAGCCCTAGCCAAAAAAGTCCTCCAACATGCACTGAAGCCACTCAGTCTGGGCCCCCTTGACATGTGAACTTCCAGATGATTTCAGCATGTATTGTGGAGCCTTCAAGAATTTCATCCTGTGGTGGAGAATAAGCTTGAAGGAAGGCTTTCCCCACAGCACTGTCCTGAAGCAGTTGGTGGCCATTCAGATTGTTTCTCTGGGTTGAATTAGGTGATCTTGTTAATTTAGCAAGAATCATGTTGCTTTTGCTTCTATATCTATATCCATTTAAAAAGGCCTATCAATTGCCTATAGGCCCTATACACTAAAATGCCCTTTTTATAAAGTTATTGTATCTCCAATCTTCAATTATGACTTACTCTCTTTAACATAATGAATTCATTCTCACACAGAAATATGCAAGTATGCCTCTATGTATACATTTCCCTTCCCTTTTCAATGAAAAGATAAATAAAACTGTATAGAGATAGGGAAATGGAAAGGAGTAACAGCACAAGGAAGGAGAGGAAAGACAAATGGGGGAATTGGGTAGAGATAGCATGAGGGGACAAGGTAACTGGACAAGAAGGAAGAAAAAGAGAGAAAAGACCAGTTTAAGCATTACAGAAGGATTTGTGTTGTTTAGATAAGCTCAATGATAGATATTCAAAGACTTTTATCAGCAGTAAAGCTTAAGAACATTGGCACCTCCTGCTGCCTATTTACTTTCTAGAGCTTTCGTTGAAGGTAAGGTGGTCCTTCCTTCAATTCAGAGATGATTATTTAGGTGGAAACAAAGTTGTTTTCCTATGAGGTCAATGTTACTTATATACAGTAAACAATATATACTTGAGAAAGGAGATAAGGAACATCTGTTCTCAGCACCAGATTTTGGTAATTTAGAAAGTAAGACTAATGTAGACTAATGAGGTTTTTTCCTACTCATCATAGCCTTCCATCATGGATGAAAAATAGAATCTAGGAGAGTCCTCCAAGTTTTCTTGGCTGCCTATTGACATGATTTGGTTACGCATGCAGACATAATCCTTGGAACAGTTCCCAAAGAATAGGGCTATGTATGTTGTAAAAAGCAGAAAAAGAAGTGCTGTACTGTGGATTAATATGTTGTATTGTGAGCATCTGGTATGTGGGATCATTTCCAGAATCATTTTTTTGGGAATCAGAGATTAACTGATACAGAATCTGTGCTTTGGAAATGATAAAAGCTTACATTGTTCTAATGTAGTATCTTTCCAGACACATTCTGATAATCAGCTTTCAGGATCTCCAAAGGGACTCAGTGTCCATCTGTAGGGGAAAAATCAACAGAGATTTCCTCAGTCCTGCTCTATCTGAAGTTCCTTTAATTCTGGGACGAGTCTTTGATTGAGGTTCCTTTAGTTCTGTGGTATGTCTGGGTAGTTCAACTTGTAGTTTGATATCACAGAAAGAGATCCAAATATGATTCAGTAGCAAAAATGATTAGACGTCTAGTTTTTGTTTACGATTAAATGCAAATGTATTTTATTTCAGTGTTTTCTGTTTCACCATATACTCTTATTTACTGGGTCATTGGCTTAAATGAGCAATAAAATTACAACAACATAGGCAGTGTGGGATTCAAATAATTTAACAATTGGTTCTCTGCCCTAATGACCAGCTGGGTAGGCGTGGCTGGGTGGTCATGTGATTGGGTGGTTGTGGCCAACTCAATGTCACTCACATCAAGGGATGCCTCACCTCACCTTGCCACGCCCAGCCACGCTTCACCCCTTCCCTCCCCTCCCAGACACTCCTTGTCACACCTGGCTTCACCTCACCATTCCTGGCCTCTCCTTGACTTACGCCCACAATTGAGCCCAAAATTTATGTTGCTAATTTATTAAGTGAATTTTGCCCCATTTCATGACGTTTCTTGCCACATTTGTTAAGTGAATCACTGCAATTGTTAAGTTAGTAACACGGCTGTTAAGTGAATCTGGCCTCTCCATTGACTTTGCTTGTCAGAAGGTTGCAAAAGGGGATTATATGGTCCTAGGAGACTACAACTATCATAAATGTGAGACTGTTGTCAACCATCTGAATTTTGATCATATGACCGTGGGAATGCTACAACGATCATAACTGTGAGAAACAGTCATAGGTCACTTTTTTTAGTGCCATTATAACTTTGAATGGTCACTAAATGAACTGTTGTAAGTCAAGGATTACCTGTACAAAAATACAAAAAGCTTCTTTGCTTGCAAAAAGCTGCCCTAAATACCAATCATTAGATTAGAAATGGGGGGATACACACTGAAGATCAATGACAGTCACAGCCATCATGGAACCCTAAACCATTCTGTCCAAATACCTTCCTTTTTATCAGTAATACCTGCAACCTGGAGTTACAAATCAGACAGGATGCCAGAGAACCTTGAAGAATTAAAATAGTTAAAATGCAATGATAACTATCAGCAGCCAACTCTTGCTCATAAAGTGAAACCCTTTAGCAGAGAGGTCATTTAAGCTCTCCAAAAAGTGGGTGGGCACATTTGGGCTACAAAATGCTGAACTAAAGAGACAAATTAATGAAGTATATAGGTGATCCATGGGGGATGCGGTGGCTCAGTGGCTAAGACACTGAGCTTATCGATCAAAAGGTTGGCAGTTCAGCGATTCAAATCCCTAGTGCTGCATAATAGGGTGAGCTCCCATTACTTGTCCCAGCTTCTGCCAACCTAGCAGTTCGAAAGCACGTAAAAAAAGCAAGTAGAAAAATAGGGACCACCTTTGGTGGGAAGGTAACAGCGTTCTGTGCACCTTTGGCATTTAGTCATTCCATCCACATGACTATGGAGACATCTTCAGACAGCGCTAGCTCTTCGGCTTTGAAATGGAGATGAGTACAGCCCCCTAGATCAGGAATGACTAGCACATATGTGTGAGGGGAACCTTTACTTTTACCTTATAGGGGACCCAGGTTCAAGTCTCTGCCCTTCCAAGCTTGTCAGGATCAAATAAAATTAGTAAATGCCATAGATATCTAAATAAACTTCAAGCCTGGTGCCATATTACTAAGCCTTATTATCATGAGAGATCCATACCCCTACCTCCTATTTCTTTTTAATCTTACTATCAGCTAGCAATCATGTGCCTTGACCACTCTGAAGCAATGCAAGAGACTCCTGTCCCAAAGTTGCTTTTTCAAGAGGCAACTGGACTTTCTGGAAACCAAGGAAGTCCAATTGCCTCTTGATAAAAGCACCTTTAGGACAACCATGACCTGGATGACTGAAGAATCCCCATAGACAAGAGACTTCTGTGCTCAGTGAACTGACAAAGTACCCTTTCCCACTCAGGAGAAGCAATCCTTAGATCCACTTGCACCACTTAAAGATACCGGCTGGTCTCATTCACCTCACAAGATATCCTAAGGAAATCATCCAGATTTAAGGAAAGAACACATGCCCCCAGAAAGGCAGTAAAAAGTCAGACAGAGTGCCAAGCTTGCATCCTGCCTCTTGGAAGTATACCCCAAAAGGACAATGCCAGGAACCAGTAAAGCAGTGTAAAAAGCTTAAAACAACCCTCCTCCTTTAAGAAAGTCAAGCCCCTAATAAAAATACCAGCAAAGAAAAAAAAAAAATTCCAGAGAAGCAGCTCAGACTACATTAAATCTGGGTGTACTGCCCAGAACCATTAACTGTTACAGTGTAACAAGGCTTAACTTCAGAGGCAGTTTCTGAAAACACTTAAGCAGGGCAATAAAGATAAGGATTAGGCTAGAAACAACACACAGAGGCACACCAGAATGTCTCCTTTCTGCCTTCCTGACAGGATTAACTCTGTAAGGTGGGAAAAACAAAAGGCTATTTCTTCCAATAGCCAGTTCGCCAAACTGCTCAGAAACTTAGCTAACGGTCCTCCCGAACTGGTGTGAAATGGATGAATCCACGACTGGACATAGGATATAATGAGAACAAAGTATATAGGTGGCAATTCCAATGAATATTTAGGCAAAAGTACCTGCTGTGGGGGTTGTTGTCCATAAATTGGGTATTTTGTGGGCCCTCCAGGGGCTATGCAGAGCAATCTGAGCATAGGCAATTACTTTAGGCAAACTCAGATATATATATCTGTAGATATATACAACATTGATATAAGTCTTTGCAGTGTGTAAAAATAGTTGCAGCAGCTCGGCACAACGATTGTGTCAGAATTTGTAACACATAAGGAGAGCAAACACATAGTATTGGCATAATCTGCAGAATTCCTCTCTGCTGGGGGAAGCTGGCAGGATACTTCTGCCTGAGCCATCCAGTCAAATAGATTTGAGGATTTAGATTTCCCTGTTATTTATCCACTGGCTTTTCTAGTTTCTGAATGTTAGTGACACAGTATGTCATTTTAGAAAAAAAATGTTTAAAATTGGTATTGGCTAGCTTCCACATTGCCTGATTTCAGAAAAAAAACTTTTTTTGTCCACCCAGGCATTTAAAGGACTACTTTTCAAAATGTTTTATTGTTTTGCTTTATGGTATATTGTTTTAATTATTTTATTAAACTGATTTATTTTTATATGCACTGCTTTGGGCTCCTTTAGCTGGAAAAACAATATATAAATTAAACAGATACATAGGTCAAAAGATGATGGGCATTTGATAGAACTCAGCAGATTCATGAGTAGAAAACAGATTTCTTTCTGAAAATACCTGGGTGAAAGTCACAGCTGAAATTGTCTGAATTTGTTTATTGTATTTATATCTGCTGCGGTAGTCATAACAGTGCCAACTTGGCTATCTTGTCATTTAAGGCTATGCAGTTTTGACAAAGTTCTGCATTACATGATGTATCGTAGCTTATGTTTCTAAAATGGCCTAACATCAAGAATAGGAGTGAACAAACTTTCTCAGATCAAAATGAGTGCTTTGAGTAAATAATAAACCATTCCAATAAGCCTTTCCAACATTCTGCTTAATGCCAAAATTCAAATTAAGGATTCTTGAGAAGCCTTGGTGGCGCAGCAGACTAAAGCACTGTTAAGTAACATCAGCTGCCTGCAATTACTGCAAGTTCAAATCTCACCAGGCTCAAGGTTGACTCAGCCTTCCATCCTTTCGAGGTAGGTAAAATGAGGACCCGGTTTGTGGGGGCAATAAGCTGACTTTGTATAAAAAAGAACACTGCTTGGGGGGGCCCCGAAAGCCCTACTAAGCAGGTATATACAAAAGTATGAAGGCTATTGCTTAACGCATTGTAAGCCGCCTTGAGTCTCCAGAAAAGGGAGGCATATAAATCGAACCAATAAATAAATAAATAAAATTGGCTTTGCAGCCTCTTCCTGAACACGCCACTGGTTGGTTGCTACCAGTTCGCCCCGGGTTGGGTGAACTGGTAGCGGTGGCGGGAGGCTCCGCCCACCTGCCTGGATGCTTCTGTACATACGCAGAAGCGGCATGCGTGTGCATGAGTGTGCACATGCGCATGAGTGAACCGGTAGCAAACTAAATTGAAACCCACTACTGGAACACACCCAGTGAAAGGGGGAGGGGGGAGGAAGTTACTTTGCCCCTCAGTAATTCCTTTAATTGGGAAACTGTTGTTATCATTAAGGACTTTTTCTTAGTGTTCAAAAGAATCTCTCTCTTGTAATTCAAGATCAATATTCTGTGGTCTTGCACTCAAGCACAATAAGAGAACAAATTGGAAGTATTACTAATTATGACTTGGAAGTTATTCTTTTATTGATGCAGTCAGCCTCAAATTGTATTTGTTAGTTTGCTGGTGGTGCAGATCTGATGCTAACTCATAATACCAAAAACACAAATGAAAAGCACAGTGGGGGTGGGAGGATGGGTATTTTGGCCCATAATCTCTAGACAATCCAATAACTAGGCTTTGTTTATTGGAAAACTCCATTTATATGCTGATTAAAATTCAAATGGATTATCTTGTTCGATTGTTAAAATCAATTCGGCTTGAATTCCAATATTAAGGTCTCTATGTCATCTTGGTGTCCTTGGAGATGTATATAACTTGTCAATGTGTCATCCACTGACACCAGTTTTCAAGTAATGGAATCCAAAGAAAAATAGCTTGGGAGACCTAAAAAAAAAAAAAAAGACCTTGTGTCCTATACATAAAGAAGTCTACAGCTTTGACCAATGTTCTTGAGGTTTTCATATTATTTATATTTTTGCATATGATTTCCCTAAACACGCCGAGTGAAGGAAAGCCCACTTACAATAAATCTGTTAAATTTAGCCAGAAGACAAGCAATGGACAATTGATAGATTTGCTTATCCTGCATTTTGTGTGCTTTGATTTGCTACTAATATTATTTCTAGCACGCATGAATGTTTTTGTTAGTTAAATTGTTGCATTCCCCCCCATAATATGATATTTAAAAGGGTTATTTGCCAAGTCTGTTATTATAATCACCATAATGAAAAAAGTTCTGCTTTTATAACCACAGCCTATTCAGCAAGCAATAATGCAAAATGCCCATCATTAATACAGAAGTCTCAAGGACTGTTGACCTTTGGCCGATGGCAGAGTCCAATCATGGTCTACCTGATCTCTAGGATATTTTCAGATTTATTTTTACTTCAACAGAATTCAATTTTATAATTTTACTCTGCCTACGTGTTTAGCCTCTTCCTTTGAATGTGGTTTGGTCCTCAGCAGCAAACATCACTATGTTGCTCCCATGATAATCAGAGAAGATTACTTTTTTCTCATTTATGATTAATAGAGGCATGTGAGCGCATGGACCTGATTGCATTAAATCCCCGATGCTAAGTAAGAAAATATTTCAAATTAATTCCAAAAGTAGAGAATACAGTTTGTATCAAAATCAGTTGTTTCAGTAAATTTTCTATTTCTCATATCTATGCATCAGAGGTGGGTTTCAGCAGGTTCTGACCAGTTCTGGAGAACTGGTAATGGAAATTTTGAGTAGTTCGGAGAACCGATAGTAAAAATTCTGACTGGCCCCGCCCCCATCTATTCTCTGCCTCCCAAGTCCCAGCTGATCGGGAGGAAATGGGGATTTTGCAGTATCTTTCCCCTGGAGTGGGGACGGAATGGAGATTTTACAGTATCCTTCTCCTGCCACGACCACCAAGCCACACCCACCAAGCCATGCCACACCCACAGAACCCATAGTAAAAATTTTTGAAACCCACCACTGCTATGCATGATATTTCTGCATTTACAAGCTTTATGGGAAAGCCACATTGACTGACTCTCTCTCTTTGTGTATATGTGTGTGTGTGTGTGTGTGTGTGTGTGTGTGTGTGTGTGTGTGTTTCCTCTAGCCAGGTTTTTCCTACGTAACCAAGGTTTTTCTGCAGCCCTAGTTCAGTAGAATCACATCCACTCGATTCTGGGCTTTTTTCCTTTCTGGCAGCCAGCAAGTTCTGGCTGCCAGGTGAGAGACTTATTTCTGGCTCGTTAGCCTTCCTCAGTAAGCCACACCCACATCTCATGTATCCTCCCTGTAAAGGTATAGTATCTATTTTCTTACTTCTTCGTAGGATTTATGTGTGTTTTTCCTCTAGCCAGGTTTTTCCTACGTAACCAAGGTTTTTCTGCAGCCCTAGCTCAGTGGAATCACATCCACTCGATTCTGGGCTTTTTTTCTTTCTGGCAGCCAGCAAGTTCTGGCTGCCAGGTGAGATACTTATATAGATCTATTTCTGGCTTGTTAGCCTTCCTCAGTACATGAGATGTGGGTGTGGCCCCACCTCTTCATTCTGATTGGTTGGGAGTCCCATCTGTGTCTATTGGCTTGGCTTCGGGTGTATGGTTGGTTTTTCTCCACCAGGTAGCAGGGCTTCATCTTTGTGGCTGGCTGGAATGTGATTTGGCTGGAGGTCTCGGGGTGTGTGTGTCTGGCTTCTGGGGTGTAGATTTTTCTGTCTGTGGGTGCTGGGACTTGTTTGTTGACAAGGGCTAGTGTCTGGTAGGTGGGAGGTATCATCACGTTTATTCATGTTATGGGGGCATTTTTCTATTTCAATGGCTTCCATAATTATTCTCTTGTTGAGGTGTTCAGTTTTGGAGATTAATTTGGTTCCTTCAAAATTAATTTCATGTCCTGTAGCTTTAAGGTTCTAGAAAAGAAAGGAAGTTTTTTTCTTCTTTTCTGACTGCATTCTTGTGTTCTGCAAAGCGTGCATTTATTCTCCTATTAGTTTGTCCATTGTATGTAGCTGGGCAGATTTTGCATGGTATTTCATAAACTCCTTGGTTTTCTAGCTGGATCTTGTCTTTGGGGTTTCTTAAGATGTTGGCTATTTTTTGGTCAGTGCAGAAGGCTGTCTTGATATTGTGTTTGTGGAGAATTTTGCTGATTTTATCTGTGGTGCCTTTGATGTAAGGGAGGAGGGCGATGTCGTTGTCCTGTTCTGTGTCTTGGTTCTTGGTTCTTGGCGATGTCGTTGTCCTGTTCTGTGTCTTGGTTCTTATCTATATATATATATATAGATCATGGTTTACAGATAGTGGGCTGAAATGATATCCAAAAAAGAATCTTGAACAATGGCTTGTTGTTGTTCTTTAAATCACTGCTGGATTCTTTTTTTAGATTCTGAAGTTAAGTCATAAGAATCTTTTCACCATCTGTCACTTATTTGAGTCAACTTCCTCATTTTAAAATTTTTAGCCTTTCTTTTTCAGAAAAACTCTAAACTATGTTAAATATGTGAGCAACGGCCCTGCCCAAGCTGCTCAATGTCATAGCCGAGGTGGCGGTTGATACCCCCAGACTTTCAGTCATGGGAGATTTTAACCTGCCATCTATCGGTGAAACGTCTGAGGTGGCTCGAGAGTTCATGGCTTCCATGACGGCCATGGACCTTATTCAGTTAATTCATGACCCTACTCACACGGGTGGACACACTCTGGACTTAGTTTTTGTCTCTGGTCAGTGGTCGACTGGCTTTGATACAGGGGATATAGTCATCGAACCCTTGTCATGGTCTGACCACTCGCTCCTTCGACTAGACTTTCTAACCGCTGCACCCCACTGCAGGGAGGTGGGACCGACTAGGTGGTTCCGCCCCAGGTGCCTGATGGATCCTGATAGGTTCCAGATGGAGCTTGGGCCATTTCCTGAGACTCTGGCTCATGACTCGGCTGAAGACCTAGTGGCTTCCTGGGATAGTGTGGCTGCCAGGGCTTTGGACCGCGTCGTGCCTTTGCGGCCTCTGACCCGGCACCGAACTCACCTAGCTCCTTGGTTCTCCGAGGAGCTGAGGGAGATGAAGCACCGGAAAAGACGCCTGGAGAGTAGTTGGAGGACCAGCCGCTCCGAATCCAACCGAACACTGGTGAGGTCTCATATTAAGACCTACCTAGTGGTGATAAAAGCGGCGAAATCTAGCTATTTTGCCGCTCTTATTGCATCATCAGATAATCGCCCAGCCGCCCTGTTTAGGGTGACTGCTCCCTCCTCCATCTGGAAGCGCGGGATGATCCCTTGCAGGGTCGAGCTGAGGACTTTGTGCAGTATCTGCATGACAAGATCGCTCAGATTTGAGAAGGCGTGGCCTCTGACTGGGTAAGTCTAGATGGGATGACTGAGGCAGGTCTTGAGAATGTTATCTGGGAGGAGTTTGATCCTGTGGCTCCCAAGGACGTGGACAGGATCCTGGGATGGCTGAACGCGACCACATGTTTATTGGACCCGTGTCCCTCTTGGTTGGTACTGGCTTCCCGGGAGGTTACATGAGGCTGGCTCTAGAGGATTGTTAACGCCTCTCTGAGTGAGGGTGCCTTGCCGGCCGCTTTGAAAGAAGCGGTGGTGAGGCCCCTCCTCAAGAAGCCCTCTCTGGATCCGGCTGTTTTGCTAACTATCGTCCAGTCTCCAACCTTCGCTTTGTTGCGAAGGTTGTTGAGAGTGTGGTGGTGCAGCAGCTTCCCCAGTACCTGGATGAAGCTGTCTATCTGGACCCGCTCCAGTCTGGCTTCCAGCCTGGGCACAGCACAGAAACGGCATTGGTCGCATTGGTGGATGATCTCTGGAGGGCTCGGGATAGCAGTTGCTCCTCTATCCTGGTCCTGTTAGATCTCTCAGCGGCTTTTGATACCATCGACCATGGTATCATGTTGCACCAGTTGAAGGGGCTGGGGGTGGGGGGCACCGTCCTGCAGTGGTTCCCCTCCTACCTCTCTGACCGGTCGCAATCTGTGTTGACAGGGGGGCAGCAGTCAACCCCGAGGCACCTTGCTTGTGGGGTGCCACAAGGGTCGGTCCTCTCGCCCCTTCTGTTCAACATTTATGTAAAGCCGCTGGGTGAGATCATCCGTGGCTTTGGGGTGGAGTTCCATCAGTACACTGACGACACCCAGCTGTACATCTCCACCCCAGGCCATCCCAACGATGCCCTTGAAGTGATGTCCCAGTGCCTGGAGGCCGTGCGGGCCTGGATGGGGAGAAACAGGCTCCGACTCAACCCTTCCAAGACCGAGTAGCTGTGGCTTCTGGCGTCCTGATATAGCCAGCTGGTGCCATCGCTGGCTATTGGGGGCGAATCACTGGCCCCCATGGAGAGGGCTCGCAACTTAGGCATCCTCCTGGACGCACGGCTGTCTTTAGAAGAGCATATGACGGCCGTGGCCAGGGGGACTTTTTATCAGGTTCGCCTGATACACCAGTTGCGTCCCTTTCTGGATCGGGACTCCCTACGCACAGTCACTCAAGCACTCGTCACTTCCCGCCTGGACTACTGCAATGCTCTCTACATGGGGCTCACCTTGGGGTGCACCCGGAGGCTGCAGTTGGTCCAGAATGTGCCGCGCGGGAGATTATGGGAGCGACGGGGCGCTCACATATAACACCTCTCCTGCGCGAGCTGCACTGGCTTCCTGTGGTCTTCCGGGTGCGCTTCAAGGTGTTGGTGACCACCTTTAAAGCGCTCCATGGCTTAGGGCCGGGATATTTGCGAGACTGCCTTCTGCCGCCAATAGCCTCCCACTGACCAGTTCGCTCGCACAGAGAGGGCCTCCTCAGGGTGCCGTCAGCCAGGCAGTGCCGGCTGGTGACCCCCAGGGGGAGAGCCTTCTCTGTGGCAGCACCTGCCCTCTGGAATGACCTGCCCCCTGAGATACGCATGATATCAGACCTCCGGACTTTTCGTCGGGCCCTGAAGACACACTTGTTCCATCTAGCTGGGCTGGCTTGATCCCATCCTCTCAGTTTTTTAATCGAATTCGGTTTTAATTGGGTTGTTTTAAATTCGGGCCAAAATTATTTAATTGTTTTTTAAAATGTTTTTAAATTTTATATGCTATATTTTATTCTGGCTGTACACCGCCCTGGGTCCCGCAGGAGAAGAGCGGTATAGAAATATAATTAAATAAATAAATAAATAAATAAATAAATAAATAAATAAATAAATAAATAAATAAATAAAAAAAAAATGTACTTGAGCTTATATTATAGGAACATTATTACTCTATTTTTGTTGCAAGAGTAGGAAATCTAATTTATTACCTTTTGTTTGTTTAAGTTTTTTTTATCATGTTACTTGCATACTAATTGTATTTCTTAATAAATCCATCCAGGCAAAGAAATCCTATCTATGCATTCCAACAGAACAAAAAACAAGAATATGTTATGAGGCTTCACTTTGTTTTATTACTTTTCAACAGCACTATGGATTTCTGCTAAAGAAAGGTAGGGCAGCATCTGGGGAAAAGAAGAGGATCTGTCTATTACTCCAGATGAGGCCTGAAATGCTAATAAGAAAATTGTGGTATGTAGTCAAGATATCCCATCTTTTCAATAAGGTATCATAGTGCAAAGACCATCCATGAATTCAGCTCATAAAAGAAAAGTGAATAGAACAGACATAACTTGAGGATTTCAGTTCAAAGAGGGAATTGCAGAGGAACAAGAAATATTAGAGAACATAGAGAACTTCTCACTTATGTAAATATAGATTTATGTGTGGACGTAAATACAAATACATGATTCATGATTAATGTATTTATGATGACTATGATCATGATTTATTACTTATATCTTTATGTATACTGAGAACTTATGCACCAAAGACAAATTCCTTGTGTATCCAATCACACTTGGCCAATAAATAATTCTGTTCTGCTCTGCTCTGCTCTGCTCTGCTCTGTGGTACAGAAACTATCCACTCCACATTGAGACACTTGTATTGGGTCACTTTGAAAATGGTTAATTTTGAATCTAAACAAAGATATGAAATAGGGAATTCAATTCTATAATAACATGGTATCTGGAAAAAAAATGCCACTTTTAAAATCTTTCAGCAGAAGGGAATGCAATTTGCAGGCAAATCTGATTTTTCTGAGGAAAGCTTGATGTGATAGAAATTAGTGCAAGGGATTCCAAGCTATATCTGAAAAGAATAGAATAGACAGAACAGAACAGAACAGAATAACTTTATTGTCACTTTGTACACTAATCGGCATATATTAAAATGAAATTTAATTGCATACAGCTCTCAAACATTCACCACCCAATATATACTACATAACAATGACAAAATAAATAAATAAATACAAAATTATGTATATACCCACATATAAATATGACAGAGAGAAACAACACAGTGTAGTTCGGATGTACACATGTACATGGCAAGAAAAACAAATCTTGCAAGTTTACCAGACGGATGGCATAGGGAACAAAGTTGTTACAGAATCTGGTAGTCCTGCTAGAAATACTTCAAAACCTCCTCCCAAAGGGGAGCAACAGAAGCAGACCATAAAGTGGCTATGTGGGTCTCTAACAATGCTTTGAGATCTAAGCACATAACGCTTATAAGCAGTATCCTGAATAACAGGAAGCGAGCTTCCTATAATCTTCTCAGCTGACCTTACCACTCTCTGTATGGACTTTCTATTTGAGGCACTGTTGCCACCAAAGCAAACAGTGATGCAGAGCCCCCCCCCAGCCCCCCAAGGTCAAACACAACCCTGGTGTGGCCCTCAATGTAATCAAGTTTGACACCCCTGCTCTAAAGGCAACAAAGAAAAAACTGCTAAATGAGAACAAAAATCTGTCAGGTCCAATATCCTCTTTTTTTAAT
This sequence comes from Pituophis catenifer annectens, assembly GCF_029215685.1. NCBI lineage: Eukaryota > Metazoa > Chordata > Lepidosauria > Squamata > Colubridae > Pituophis > Pituophis catenifer. Next base: position 316,234,085 of record NW_027256881.1, on the reverse strand, counting down.
AATGGCCAATAATTATAATTTCTCTAGGAAACCCTGACACTGGCCTAAAGTTAAGATTTTTGAATTATCTTTGGCCATTTTTTAGGTGATAGGAAGAGCTGAGTGTAATCATGATCTACATATACAGTAAATGGTGATTCCTAAGATGACTTTAAAATCATTCTTCAGGAACCTTTACTCTCTGCTATCTAGTTTATTACACCAATGTGCATTTGGGAAATAAAAACTGTCTTATCCCATCCTCACTTGATATCAATGAGAGATTTTGTTCTGAAATCAATGGAGGCTGATTGGCCTCATAAATCACCATCTCTCCACATTTAAAATGCTCTCCATAGGTGGTCTCTCACTCTCACTGTCTCTGTCTCTGTCTCTCTCTCTCTCTCTCTCTGTCTCTCATGTGTGTGCATGTGAGACAAAGAGAAAGATTGAGAGAATAGTCTACTGTAACTGAGCCATTATTCTAGCTGGACTGGCTTTATTTTTTCAATCCAATTAGAAATTATATTTGCAATGAAATGCTAGAAGTCATTAGTCCAATAATGGGGCCTTAGGGTGCTTTTGTAAGGAGTACTATGAAAAATAAGAGTCAATACAAGAGTTTCAAAATAAATTTATCTAGCAACAAATAAACACAAATATTAGATTTCTCAGCATGCTGTGATTTAAGAAAAAAGCACCTCTCTTCTATTTTTCATTTCCTGTTTCATTGCCCATGACTGAATGCTCACTCTTGAGTCCAATGCTCCCCTTCTCAAATATTCAGAAAATTGGTTTTAAAAATTATAATTACTGTACTTTATGGAATAGACATTTTACCTCAGTTTTCAAGCTCTTCAATGTATTGTCACAGGAAAGCTTTTTCCCAGTTCAGTTTTTCATAAAGTCTTTTGGTTCTTTTGCAAAGTAGGGCACATTCAAAAGAAATGCATTAAAACAACAGCTGCACAATCATAACAAATAATAATAAAAAATCATCCATTCGTTCATTTTATTTCAGTCACTGCCCAGTAGAAAAGAACACTTAAACTGCAATATTTTATAGCCCAGCCATAAGAAAGCCTATGAGTAAAGTAACTAAAATATTAAACTAACAGCACAGAATCATTATAAGACTAAAACCACAAAGAATTACAAGATTAATTATAATTTATTGAGAAAAACTATATATAGGAATATTAATATTGATAAATAAAGCAATTATATTATAATACCACAATGTTATCATTTTTCTGAACTTTCTTTTGCCAATTAGGCCTGCAATACTTGCTGATGTTGTTGATCCATCTTGTTTTAGGTTTCTTTCATGGACGCTTTTTATCAAGTGGGATCCATTCTACAACTGCCTTGATCCACCTGCCATCAGACCTTCTTGCTATGTGACCAGCCCATTTCCATTTCAATTCTTTTACTCTCTTGATAGTATACTTTAGTTTGCTGTCTAATCCATTTGCATGTCTTTCTATCTTGTCTTGTAATACCGAGCATATATCTTTCCATGGCTCTTTGCATTTGTAGCTTTGTAGATTGTAAGGTTAGTGTCCACATTTCACCAGTAGAGCAGGTAGCATGCACTGATTAAAAACGTTTTTCTTCCTAGATGTTAACGATTATACTCTCTTTACGGGGAAGTTGTTCTTCCCTGTAAAGAAGAAAAAATCCCCTTCCATTCATTGGCCAAGGTAATCTACTACATCTAGTTCTTCTTCAAATATAAACATCTTTCTTTCTTTCTTTCTTCCTTCCTTCCTTCCTTCCTTCTTTCCTTCTTTCTTTCTTTCTGCCAACCTGCATTGGACCAGCATGGCAGATTATGGTCTATTCCTTCCACATGCCAATAGCACAGTGATCTTTATTATATCTTATAAAGCAACTATAATTAACCTGAAAAACCAAATTATCATGGAAGAACTCATCATGGAAGAAATAAATGTATCTGGTTATTAAGCTTTGACACTGACTTGATGGCACATAAGAGCTATTAATTATAACATGCATTATATAATCGGTTGTTGTTTTTCTTAGAGTGTCCTGAAGGACTGCAAGTTTCTTTTTCTTGTCATTACATTTAGATAGTTCTTACAGTGACTTTATGAAGGCATAATTCGATGAGAAGTTGTATCAGTTGGCTTTTCACAGAACCGAATATTGTTTAGGGTTGACAGGGACCGTCTGTCTTAAGGTCTGCAAGTTGGCTTCTGTGACTAAGGGAGGCCTAGGCCCTGGATCTCCCATCTCCAGGTTCATCACCTTAACTATTATACCATACTGGATCTCTATATTATACATTATAATGTAAAAATAAAAAATAAAACATTATATTATAAAGCATCATGTACATTGTTAAATATATAAGGTAGTAAATTGTATACTGTTATTAAAAGATACTATTTGTTGATGTAGTGTTTGCATTTTAATTCTTATACTGTTAATTATATAAAACACTGTACATAGATATACTGTCACTTTTGAAAATAATAAGAAATTCAACTGAAATTTTATTTACAAAATGTGCATAGTATGTTTTTTTGCTTAGCCTCAGGCCAATATAAAAATCAACTGATTCTATGTAACAGTGATAAAATGCAGCAACATATGCCAACAAAGCAAATTCTAACATGCCTATTTTCAAAAAGAAGCATTTCAAATGCCAAAGAAGATAACTTGATATTACTTTGTCCTGTTCGACTTGAAATTAGATTTTCTGAAAAATGGATTAGGATTCTACTATAATAATACAATTGATAAAATGCTTCATATTTTTTCCTGATCCTAAGATTACAGTTTCTGTTGTAATCTATCACACCATCTGCTTTGAATTATACTCAAAGATTTATCCTTGACACTGGGTGCACTTGTTTATCATACTTTTTCACACACTCTCAATTATAGGAACTATTAGCAATCACTCATGAGCTGGGATTCTCATCCCACAAAGCCATTTCAAGCTAGATGGCTCATATATGAATGGCACCTGTATGGGAGAATAGTACTATAGACTAGTGGTGCACAAAGGGCAGGGTTATAGGAACAATAAGGAAGTAGCAATAGAAGGGAATAAATGTAGTTCAAGGTTGAACTGTGGGGTTCTTGGTGCTCTCTAAACTTGCCTGGTTTTTTGCAGACATTTCATTAACCAAGTAAGTAACATTGTCAGTGCTAGAACCGAATGGGGTTTAGACTCTGTTTGCCCTCTCAATCTGGATGACTTAGATGGATAATTCTGTCCTTCAAACACTGGCTATAAGCAAGAAGCATGGGACTTTTTTTGGGTGGGGGGAAGTATTTTCACTTAGTACGATGAACCTATAAATTCTATTCCACTATCTGAGCTATTGGGACTTATCCAAGGGTTGCACATAGTTCAAGCATTCTCATTGCAAGATAATGGCATCTTCCCTTGCAGATCAATTGGTGAAGTATTATCAATAAAAATGTTACTCAAGTTCTCATTTAACTGTGACTAAAGTCTTGGAACTTCTCCAACTAGGTGCAAAATGTCTTGTATTACATAAAACATTCTGAACTCGCCTTTGTGTTAAATGTGTAACAGAGAGCGAAAAAGCCTTTTAGAACACCTTCTATACAATGAACATCTTTTGCCATTGTGTATTATACTTTCTAGAAGGTTTCCTTTTCCTGGCTTAATGCACAAAGCTATAGGGTTTGGGACCCACCCAAACATAAATTGATCATCTTATTAATCTTTCATGATTTTTTTTTTTAAAAAAAAGTGCATTTCTTGTGCCATTCCAAACAACGGAATGAGTTATTTTAATTATTTCCTGCCTTTCTCAGGAAACATGAGGAAGTTTATATGAGAATCCACTTCATTTTATCCTTACAACCTATAAATTAAATGAGAGAAAGAGAAAGAGAGACAGAGACAGGCAGAATAAAATAACTGATGGCTAAAAGTAGACTGGAATCTGGAACTGTTCTGTTTTAGACCAAAACGTTAACAATTATATTTTCTGAAATAAACAAAACCCCCAAGACCCCACTTGTCTATGTTGTCTATATTATTTTTTTCATTGTGTCCTGAAAAAACTCTCCCATTTCTGCCACCTACGTTGATACAACAGAACCTATGTTAAAGGAAGTCTGCCTATTACATTTCTGTATGAATCAAGAGCAGGATGAAGATGATATTGGACAAGTCAGTGTTAACTTTCCCCAAAGTTATTTCCCACAATTTTTCATAGTTGGGTTTCTGAATTCTTGCATCTGCCTTAGTTGCACTGGAAAAGGAGATGTGTTGTTCATTCCACCATTGTTTCTCCAGGAATCTGCAGCCTCTCCAGTTTCACAGATTTATGTGCCAAGGGAAATGCTCATGGGGGGGGGGATTTTTCCCATTGGCCTTTTTCTGATCAGAAAGTGTGGGTCGCTAGGAGGCTACAAAATCATGGTAAAATTATGATAAAGCCAGTTTGGTGTAGCAGTTAAGGTGCTGGTCTAGAAACCAGGAGAATGTGAGTCTCGGCTTGTCGTTCGTTCAGTGAGTTCTAGTCCTGCCTTAGGCATGGAAGCCGACTGGGTGATCTTGGGCCAGTCCCTCTCTCTCATTCCAGGGTGAAATCTTGAAAGTTCTAAACTGTTATAAATCAAAAATTAATACTAAATGTCCTCATTTATCACCTGATTGAATCCTGTTACAGTGGAGTAAAATGCCATTGTTTTATATTTTTAGTAAAACATTCTTATTTTTGCTCACATACCTCCTTTGGCCTCAAAACACAATACAGTGTTTCTCATCTAAAAATGTTTCAGTAAGCCAGTTCTGTGTTTTTTTATGTTGCCTAATATTGCCTACAATTTAGCAGTTCTAACCGTTTTTGCTCACAGACATTTTCTGAAGCGGTCTAGGACAACATGCCATGGCCAACTCGTCATGGGCCAATTTGCCACTGGACAATTCAACATTGTATTAATTGTTTCATTCAGTTACTTTTATTATTGGTGACCACGTTTTTGTTGAAATTATTATAACCCTTGTATTTCTGGATTGACTTTATTATTATTGGCCATGGTTCTGTCAAAATTAATTTAAATTTTGTATTTGTTGAATTGTCCCATGGCAAGCTGGCTATGGTGCAATGTCCTGCGGTAAGTTGGCAAGTTGTCCGGTTCTATTTTCTGAGAGGGGCATTATACAGTATACACAAGGTGAATGCTGTTATAAGTGGTGAATCCTTGTAAACAATGTCTTTGTCCAGCTACAGGAATAATATAAAAAATGTTTACATTGAAGTTTTAGTTTTACTGTAATAAGACATTATATACAATTTTTGCATTTCATATAGAGATGTCTCTTAGCGTCAGTTCAGGCTAGTTTTTCATACATGTAAATGCATAAACTAAATTCCCACTGGCTGCTCTTCTGTATCCATTCAGAAGTTGTGCCTGAGCAGAAAAATTTAAAATTTAGTATTTATAAAAGCCTTTTGGGGAGATTCAGATGTAATTTCACATAGGAGCTTTGCCTATCTGAAGTAAAGCTGGCAACAACTGTAACATAAATTGTTACAAAATAAGATTTGTAGAATCTTTATAAGGGCCGTGAGCATGAAGATAGGAAACAGTGGGGTTGAGAATATTGCTGACATTTCTTTGCCTCAGCATTCACAGGAGAACATGAAGGGCATATTGAGAATATGTTTTCCTGGGGGGAAAGTGAAAATGTGAAAAGATTTTATGATTATACCAAAGTAGAAAGGCAATTAAACATAGTAAAAGGCGATAGGCATCAGCTACCAATGATTTATGTCTCAAGATTATTCTGTAATATGTGCATATGTATGTGTGTGTCTGTGTGTCTATGTGTGTGTGTGAGAGAGAGAGAGAGGGAGGGAGAGGGAGGGAGGATTATTCTTAGAAGTAAGAAGAACCTTTGATGGTTTTCAAAATAGGTCACTGAGGATAAAATCATAGTAAGAAAAATATAATCTCAGAAGCCACTTGCTTTGCTTACATTAATAGCTATTTATTTGCATTTTACTACAATGTTTTACTCAACTAAAACTAAAATGCAACGTGACATAAGTAGCATTTGACTCATTTTTAAAATTTTGGTAGAGGGTTTTCTAATAAATATTTTAAACAATCATAAATATTTGCCATAGGCTTTTTAAATGCTTTTAAATTAATGTTTCCTTATTTGCAAGCAATAGGCTATAGATGGTGGAAATACTATATTTCTGTTATCTTTACTCAGTTACATTTTCTTACCTTTTAGACTACTGTATCTTTAAGAGAAAATATCCTGTTGCCATTTTCCCTTGTTTTACTCATGGCCATCTTGGGTTTTAGAAAAGTAAAATCCTATTACAGTCTTTGTAGTTACAATGCCAACATGAATTATAGTTTAATATTATGCTAACTCTTTTTATGTTAACTCAACTCTGGGCAGCTTCCAGGCAATATGTACATATTGTTGTCAAGAAAACTACACAAACATGAGAAGTTGAGCTTAATTTTTGGAAGACTTTACCTTGAACATGTCTTTTAAACATGCTTTTCTCCAGGCCATATTTGTACAACTCCTTTAACCTTAGGCCCTGGATTGAGAATCTCCAGCTGGAACCTATTGACATATAACTCTTTCTTTATGCAAATGAATACGTGAATGATAGAAGGAAATATTCACATATCTGAGGGCTTTTTGAATGAACCGATCTTTTGAAGGTATAAAATAACATATTTAAATATGTTGCTGTAGAATATAAGCAGATTATTCTATAACTAAAAGCATTTTAGACAATATTGACCAGTGAATTTAAGGAGGAAAGTTGTATTGCTCTTCCTTGATGAATTAATTTTATAGATTATGGATTTTTTTATGGAAATGATTGATCCTGCAATCCCTTAACTATGTTTGTTTCCGGAAGTGGGATGGTGGTAGTAGGATTTTTATTACTCCAGGAGGCCTAAGGATACATTATCCATTTAAGTTCCTGTTCTTCTTTTACTACATCCTCTAGTATGTCAAAGTAAATTGTTTCTTTGTTATGTTTTATCTATTGAAACCAACATCCAGTAAATGGAAATGGGCTAGAAAATGGAAAATACTTAGCTTGCTATACTGCCTGAAATGAAAAGTATTGATGAGGTTAGCTCCATCTCCCTTATCCTTTTGAAAGGCTTTGAAAATGTGGTTCTTCCACCGGTCTTGGAGATCCCATGGGAAGCCTCCACAGTGGGATATACTGTGTTTAGATGGATGTTCTCCCACAATATTGTTTTTACTACCTGATGCTTATTTACTTTTAAAAGTATTTTAATGGTTGTGATATTGTTTTAGCTATTAGTTGTATGTACTCAGAGTCAAGTTCAATGATATGGGAGGCTATTTGGATATGTTAACCAAACAAACAAATCCCATATCCATTCATAGGATTAGAATTTAAGAGATTAACTAACAAAGTTCATTTAACCTCTAAAACTAGGTCTACCATCTCAACCACAATAAGATTATGGTGGAAGTCAGTTTTCTTACATGCAGACCAGGGGTGGGTTCTACTTACCTTTACTACTGGTTTGCAATGGGGCCGCATGCGCGTTCTCTTCTGCGCATGCGCAGAAGCATTTTCATATCGTCATGGTCAGTGGGCGGGGCCTCCCACCGGTTTCACTACTGGTTCTATAGAATCGGTGTGAACCGGGGCAACCCACTACTGATGCAGACCTGAAATTCAATAGCACATCTAGAACCTCTGAGGACTTCTTTCTACTTCTTTCCATGATTTCACTTGGCCTCATTCTAAGTGCAACTGGCTCAAGTTCTAACATTATTTATTTATTTAAAATGTTTACGTAGCAACCAGTGGTGAAATCCAAATTTTTTACTATCGGTTCTGTGGGCGTGGCTTGGTGGGTGTGGTGTGGCTTGGTGGGCGTGGCAGTGGAAGGATACTGCAAAATCTCCATTCCCACCCCACTCCAGGAGAAGGATATTGCAAAATCTCCATTCCCACCCCACTCTGGGGCCAGCCAGAGATGGTATTTGCTGGTTCTCCAAACTATTCAAAATTTCCGCTACCTTGTCAGAACTTGTCAGAACCTGCTGGATTTCACCCCTGATAGCAACCCATCTTAAAAACAACTCTGGGCAGTTTACAACCAATAAAAGAGGATCAAACAATATAAAATATATTAAAACAATATACAACAATATAAAACCAACAATAAATCGAGAAAAACATGGTGCCACCATCATTCCTTGCTTGTGTACTCATATTCTCATTCCATCCTGATCTTGGCCTATCCCAATGCCTGTGGGAAGAGCTTGGTTTTAACTGCTTTCAAGTATGACCTGCTGGATCTTGGGAGTAGTGGGTGGGGAGAGTGTTGCATAGGGAAAGAAGGCAACAGAAGGGAGAGAAGGCAACAAAAAAAGGAACATTTCCAAGGACCCACAAAAATGGCAATGTTTAAGGGAAAGGTGCCCTTAACCTTGTCCACTCTGGTGGGACACACAGATGTCCTCAAGGACAGGCAGTTTTGCAAATAATCTGGTGCCATGCCATGTAGAGCTTTAAAAGTAATAAGCAGCACCTTAAATTGCAAGCAGAAGAAAACCGGGAGCCAATGCAGTTCAACTCATGGATGTGTAATATGGGCAAACCTGGGGAAAGTCAACATTGTGTGCGTTGTGTTCCTTGTCCTAATCTTCACTCTAACACACTACCTTTATCATCTTTGTCTTAAAACAAGGGTGTGCTATACATGCAACAAAATCTTATCTACTATCTTCTGATCACAATACTTCTCCAGATATAATTGGCAGAAGGAATAACCTCGAGGAACGGAAAGAATGAGTCCAGTAGAGAAATGTAATTGGAGAAAGCATCTCAGACATGACCCTTCGTAGTTTTCATGAAGATAAAGGGAAGGGGTGGGGGGAGAGGGAAGGGAGGGAGGAGGGAAGCACATTCAGATTTGCAAGTTTCTGTTACTTATAACCTTATAATAAAAGCATTATGAACTTGTGTGTCATTAGTTTCCAGGTTTGGGCTACTTTGGAGATCTGACATCAATAAACCAATAGATAAATCGTATCTAACTAATTAAACTAACTGGTAACTTTTTACAAATGCTATCTTTTAAAAATGGCAATGGAGATAGGGAGCCTGAAACCATTCTTCTTTTTGTCCCCCAGACTTCAAACCAGAAGCCAGATTATCTGCCTCAGTATTGGCCCCTAGATTATAGAATAGTCTTGTTAACATTCCAGAAACAGATTAAAATGGAGTTCTTCAAAATTATTTTTAACCACTTGAATAATGTCACTGATGTTTTAAATTTATATGAATGAAATGATATCAATTGTTTCATGTGTACATCACTGAGACCCATGTGATGGCAATAACATGAATATCTAATAATAAAACACCAAAGGAAGTTCCTTGAGCCTCATCAGATATTGCTGGCTGGCTAACCGACTGAGATTTAGATAGAGAGATAAGAGCTATGCAAGCCTATTGGTCTTTCTTAAAAGAGGCAATTTTGGTACTTTAGCAAGGCTCAATTTACTTTCATTCAGTGGATAATACCTTGCTCTGCAGTGTTCTGGCTTTTTAAAATTCTTTTTTATAAATATATAAAAGAACCAACATAGGCTGGGCAATAGAAAATCAGCACAAGAAAAGATCAAACCTGACATGGTTTCCCATAATGACCAGATTTCCAAAGGATCATAAAATCGTGCTCACGAGGAGAATATCATCCAGCCATCCTGCTTAAGGTGCATTTCTGATAGTAAGTGATGAGAGAGCATTTGCTGCACATTGTAATGATTTGCCTTCCAAACCTGCTTCCTTAGACCAGAAGCTGTGCATCAAATTTGAGGGGGAGGGGACGGGGGGACAGCAGAGGCTTGCTTAAAATGAATAGAAATAGGGAACCTCTGCGTTTAAGTCTGCAGTAGCATATTACAGCTTCAAAGAGAAAAAACAACAGCTTACCTATCATTGTGATACCTGTATCAATGGCATTTTCTTAATCTCTCATCTTTGGCAAGATGCAAAAGCCTCTTTAGTGAGGGAATGTCAAGTTTGTTCTGAGTATTCATTGTAATAAATTATGGTATCAACCTTACATTTTCTTTCGTGTTTTTTTTTTCCCTGTGTGTGTGTGTGTGAAGATGATAAAAGAGAAGAAAATCCAGCCTTTTTCTATAGCCTTCTCATCTCTTGAAAGTGATTCAGGAGATGATACTTGACATCCAAAGAAACACTGCAGCTCAGTTATCTTATGTGATATCAGGCCACAGTCTTTAAACATTTAAAGGCTACATTCTATGAGCTGTCACTGGGTTTTTATGTTAGTACAATTCCACTGGGTTTAGTCGTGTTAGCAACAATCCAATCCAAATGTTGATGTAGAATCCTAGATTCTGCCTCATGCCTGTGCAATCAGGTTTTATTGTGACAAGCTTGGCATAGAAGAGCAAGGAACTAACACCTGGCAGGACTAAAATGCATATTTGGTTGATTTTGCAGAGACATTTCTTATTCTCCTTCTACTCTTCTAATGTTACATACAGAGACATCTGCTAGAAAGGGGGGAGAATACACACACACATACACACAATTTATATGGTCACTAATCTCCCAAAACTGACTCTGGATGGTGTACAGGAGTTAAAAACAACAGTGATTTATCAACCATAATATCCAAGGCCAATAACATTAACCATTATTAGCCTATTCAGCTTGCCTAACCATTTAGTACAAATATTCACAAGAACAACCAGGTCTTCAATACATTATGAAAAGTTAACAAACTTGGGGCCATCCTAAGAGGGCTGCTGTTCTATAGGAGAGGCAATGCCACAGATAAAACACCATGCAGGAACACCACAAGGTGACATTGTTTAATGGAAGAGACCTGGAGACCTGCCCTCTATGCTACATCTAGTAGAGTGAGCAGAGACCATTGGTGGTTCTGTAAATAGGTTGTCACGTTGACATGTAAGGTTTGAATTGCAACCAAAAGCCCACTAATAGCCAGTCCAGGTTGTGGACCATAACAAGAAACACCAGAAACTGCCTGTGCCACTGCATTCTGGACTGCTTGCAACTTTTAAATGCTCTTCAAAGTGGCATTTGAAGCATGTAAAGGGCATTATATCATCCAAACAGAAGGTAATTTAGGAAGGTAATCATTGTGGAATAATGAAGGTAATCATTATGGACAAGGCCTCCTGATCCAGGAATGAGAAGAGTTGTTGTGTAAGATGAACCTGTTCAAAGATCCTAGTCTTAAAGCAGGAGTTGGAATTCAGAAGACATCCCCCCAAAGTTTTCATCAACTCTAAGGAAATATCCTTCCTAGGCAGAGTTAGAAATGGAAAATCTCTGGACTGGGGGTCATTCAATTTTGCTAGGATTGAACCAAATCTATACTCCCCCATCCAGTAGTGGGTTGCCCCTGGTTTGGATTGGTTCTATAGAACCGGTAGTAAAACCGGCGGGAGGCTCCACCCACTTACCCTGACATCAGCAGAAATGATCTGCGTGCGCGATCCCATTGCGAACCGGTAGTAAAGGTAAGTAGAACCCACCCCTGCCCCCATCCAACATCTACAGTCTCCAGGCTTTGAGAAAGAATCTTGTTGGCATTATCTAGTCAGTCAGAGCAGATGCATGTTCTCACCCAGAGACCTTAGGTAGTTGTTGAATAAAAGTGGGAAGTGAAAACAATTCTAAGGCATCCCACAAAGCAGAGGCCTCAGGCTTGCTCTGCCAATACTGACTGGTATCGGTCCATTTTCCATCAGTTGAAGCTTCCAGGACAAGAAACAATGATTGGAAACTAATCAAGGAGAGAAGCAACCTGGAACTGAGATGAAACTTCCTTATAGTGAGTTCAATAAACCAGCTTGCCTTCAGATGTTGTGGGTGCTTCATCACTGGAGGTTTTTAAGAAGAGCCTGGACAGTCACTTGTCTGGAATTACAGTCAGGTCCAGAAATATTGGGACATTGACACAATTCTAACATCTTTGGCTCTATACACCACCACAATGGAGTTGGAATGAAACAAACAAACACAATGTGCATTAACTGCAGACTGTCAGCTTTAATTTGAGGGTATGTACATCCAACTCAGGTGAACAGTGTAGGACTTACAGCAGTTTGTATATGTGCCTCCCACTTGTTAAGGGACCAAAAGTAATGGGACAATTGGCTTCTCAGTTGTTCCATGGCCAGGTGTGTGATATTCCCTCAATACCCCAATTACAATGTGCAGATAAAAGGCCCAGAGTTCATTTCAAGTATTTGCATTTGGAATCTGTTGCTGTCAACTCTCAAGATGAGATCCAAAGAGCTGTCACTATCAGTGAAGCAAGCCATCATTAGGCTGAAGAAACAAAACAAACACATCAGAGAGATAGCAAGAACATTAGGCATGGCCAAAACAACTGTTTGAAACATTCTCAAAAAGAAGGAATGCACCGGTGAGCTCAGCAACACCAAAAGACCTGGGAGACCACGGAAAACAAGTGTGGTGGATGACCGAAGAATTCTTTCCCTGGTGAAGAAAACACCCTTCACAACAGTTGGCCAGATCAACAACACTCTCCAGGAGGTAGGTGTATGTGTGTTGAAGTCAACAATCAAGAGAAGACTTCACCAGAGTGAATACAGAGGGTTCACCACAAGATGTAAACCATTGGTGAGCCTCAAAAACAGGAAGGCCAGATTAGAGTGTGCCAAACAACATCTAACAAAGCCTTCACAGTTCTGGAACAAGATCCTATGGACAGATGAGACCAAGATCAACTTGTACCAGAGTGATGGGAAGAGAAGAGCATGGAGAAGGAAAGGAATTGCTCATGATCCTAAGCATACCACCTCATCAGTGAAGCATGGTGGTGGTAGTGTCATGGTGTGGGCATGTATGGCTGCCAATGGAACTGGTTCTCTTGTATTTATTGATGATGTGACTGCTGACAAAAGCAGCAGGATGAATTCTGAAGTGTTTTGGGCAATATTATCTGCTCACATTCAGCCAAATGCTGCAGAACTCATTGGACGACGCTTCACAGTGAAGATGGACAATGACCCAAAGCATACTGCAAAAGCAACCAAAGAGTTTTTGAAGGGACAGAAGTGGAATGTTATGCAATGGCCAAGTCAATCACCTGACCTGAATCCCATTGAGCATGCATTTCACTTGCTGAAGACAAAACTGAAGGGAAAATGCCCCAAGAACAAGCAGGAACTGAAGACAGTTGCAGTAGAGGCCTGGCAGAGCATCACCAGGGATGAAACCCAGCGTCTGGTGATGTCTGTGTGTTCCAGACTTCAGGCTGTGATTGACTGCAAAGGATTTGCAACCAAGTATTAAGAAGGGAAAGTTTGATTTATGATTATTATTCTGTCCCATTACTTTTGGTCCCTTAACAAGTGGAAGGCACATATGCAAACTGCTGTAAGTCCTACACCGTTCACCTGAGTTGGATGTACATACCCTCAAATTAAAGCCGATAGTCTGCAGTTAACGCACATTGTGTTTGTTTCATTCCAACTCCATTGCGGTGGTGTATAGAGCCAAAGATATTAGAATTGTGTTGATGTCCCAATATTTCTGGACCTGACTGTATATAGGATCTCCTGCTTGAACAGGGGGCTAGACTAGAAGACCTCCAAGGTCCCTTCCAACTCTATTCTGATTCTGATTCTCATTCTGTTGATTCAAGCAAACAGGTTTCTTGGAATTTTTATAAAAGCCCTTTTGTTTCCACATCTTGTATTTCCACTGAAAATCCATGTTATCTTTTCAGCCAGATGCAACAGGTGTAACTGATCTCACATTGTATACATTCTGATCACTGTGATCTCATGCTTGTTTTGCGAAACTAATTGTGTTATGCTCCATGTCCCCAGCCACCCAAATTTTCCTGGTCAAATTGCCTATAATACAAACTTTACATCTGTATCAGGTAACATTTGGCAAGGAAGATAAGTGTGCTCATTAAGCTGAATGTCACAAAATGTGAAAGTTCAAAGGTTATTCATTCTGATGGATTCATTCTTTACAGTGCATTTTCCCTTTATGTTTAGAAAGAATCAGTCAGATGGAAATCCCAATAAATCACTTCATCTTCCATTTCCCAATTCAGCCCAGACTTTTTAACACGGCTATTTAGAGAATAAATAGGGAATGGCTGATATCTGAAAGCTTGCCAGATAGTTTATACCAAATTATTGTCAAGTGAAGTAGTAAAGCAAAAGGGCACCATTTGGGGAGGGGGGGTTTAAGCAGAATGTTTGTGGGTAAAAAAAAAATCTATAGGACAGCCACAACTGTGTGATTGAGGCCCTAATCCAACACATAAAAAAGGAACAGGGCTGGCTTGTGTGTCTCTGACCACAATTTTGATTTATTTGACAACTTTTATGAATATTCTTGGGCTGAGGTAGGCCTACACTTTGAGTGACATGCCAGGAGTTATTTTCCAAAGAATACTTGGAAATTTTGATTTAAATTAATTTTATGCAGTCTAGGTCTTATTTATTTAACCATTTTCTTTTTGGGTCATTAAAAATTACAATATGGTGGCAACTTTTGGGAGGGTTACCCAAATATATATGGGACCCAGAGGGGTCTCACTTTACTGGCACCATAGAAAAAGATTTGAATAGGCAAGAGACGATGGATAGATGATTTCTCTTTTTTGTTGTTGTTCTGATTCGCTTTTCTTTTTCTCTCTTTTTCTTTTCTTTTTTTAGGTATGTGACAGGACTAGAAGTTAGGTAGGATAGAAAGAAAACATTTTTTAAATAAAGGGTGATAAGATTAAAAGTTAGAATAAGAGATAGAAACAAGAGAGGGGGAACAGTAGTGTATATACTTTTATATAATAAAATAAAAGTAATAACAAGAGAAAATATGGAATAATTGAATAATGACAGACTGAAACTTAATATAAATTTGTATTGTTATTAGAAATATATAAGTTGATTGAATGTAATAACTATGATTAATTTTACTAGTTTTATTTGTATTAGAATGCATGATAGCTAGGTGCCACACTGTTCATGCATTGATATGTTTGTAAAAAAGTTTAAAAAAATGAAAAACTTGGGGAAAAAAGAAAAGAAAAAGATTTGAATACTCACTTTTAAAAAAAGTTACTCGCTGTCTTTAAACAAATGGTTTTAAGGAGTCTTATCAATGAAAACAGCAAAGAATAGATAACTCATGTTGCTCTTTCTTCTCTATTCCTATTTATTTTTCTCCTAAGTCTCTTTGAGATTTTACATTCCTTGGAGGCAAACAGCTCTGGATGATAGTAAGAACTCTAATTGCTGTTTATGAGGGAAAAAAATATAAAATTGCATGTTTAAGCAAGCTGACTTAATTTGCATTTCCCAGATCAACATGCTAATGAGAATGCAGCGATTCTTTGGATGACACATACTTGTAATTTTGGCAGTACATTTCTTGCTTCCAAGTATTGCATAAAATTCGCATATATTAGGGGAAGTTGTGCGCAAAATTGCATACTGTATCAAAAACAGCATACAAGCCTGTATGTTGTACATTCTGTTCAACAAGAAGCAGAGGTATCTAGCTTCAAACTCATCTTCAAATCTTACCAAGTCACTTCCGGTTAGTCTGCTAATTTTTAGCTTAACTTATATTAAGGTAAAGGTAAAGGTTCCCCTTGCACATATGTGCTAGTCGTTCCTGACTCAAGGGGGTGGTGCTCATCTCAGTTTCAAAGCCGAAGAGCTACGCTGTCTGAAGACGTCTCCGTGGTCTTGTGACTTGCATGACTAAATGCCAAAGGTGCATAGAACGCTGTTACCTTCCCATCAAAGGTGGTCCCTATTTTTCTACTTGCATTTTTTACATGCTTTTGAATTGCTAGGTTGGCAGAATCTGGGACAAGTAATGGGAGCTCACCCCATTACGTAGCACTAGGGATTCAAACTACTGAACTGCCAATCTTTTGATCGACAAGCTCAGCGTCTTAGCCACTGAGCCACCTGAGTTGCTATTGTGAAGATCAAATGGAGGTGAATAATTAGGTGCACTACTTTTGCTCCTTCGTGAATGGTGTAATAAACATCTAATAAAGAAATGAAAATATCAAGTTGTGTCCAACACTGAATATGTTGGTAAAAATTGCATATAAAAATCAGTGTGCATTTTCATGGGTTCATTTTATGCAGAGCAATTTAAATGATGCAAAAATTGGCCAGAACAGCCTTGCAACTGAACACATGTAAAACTGACATAGGTTTGAAATATAGACCCATCTGTCTCTACCTCTACCTACTTACAGTATCAGCAAAAATGAACACTAAGCAAGATATTTAAAGAGCAACAAGCCTAGAGACTCAATTTGAATTAAACATTTTCCTTCCCCATTACATAACTCATTAACCATTACTCACAAGCTGGGAAAACAATGGAAGACTTGAGCAAAGGCGTTTAAAAATGTCACTCATGGAAGCTCATTTTGTTGCATGTGAGACTATTTTTAAAGACCTACAAAGCACAGAGACATAAAACCGCATATTGTCTGCATCTGAATGCAGAGAGATTTATTGTTGCTGGAGATGTTGGAGAGGGGGGAGAGGGGGAGAATTGGCTCAGTGATGTTTGATGTACTTATCAATCCCTCCCTACAATATGTTCTGATTACCAAATAGCACAGTGTGGCTAGGAAAGGAAGATTAAAAAAAGAAGAAGGATTTGGAATTCCACAAATGATATTGCACAAGTTGCAAAGGACAAAGAGAACTCAGGAGCAGGGACACAGATAATTCTGGTCTTTGAAAAGATGGGGGAAGGGAGGGGGTGGAGAGAGAGGGGGGGAGAGAGGGAGGGAGGGGGAGAGAGGGAGACTCTCAGTAAATCATGCAAATAAGGTCTCAGCTACAGGACATTTAACAAGCAAATAGAAGCCCATAGCCAGAGGCTATTATGCATTTGTTTTAAACTGGTCACTTCTTCAATAAACTCAGACCCATTTCCAGACAGAAGATGGTCAAGGTGCTCTTACACTTTAGTCTTCTTGAGTTGAGCATTGGATGTTTGCTGACATCTTTTAAAGATATACTTTAGAGCTCCCACAGTTCTGGAGTGTTCCACAAAGGACTCTTTATTAGACAAAAAATCACTGAGGTTGTCTCCTGCCATGTCCATTGTCCTCACAGGAACCTCTAGCACCCAGGTTACATTTTTGCTTTTGTCTTATGGACTAGGTAGCCATGTTCTTAAAGCATCAAGCTGTACCCATCCCACCATATTTAGTGCCTTATAATGCCCAGAGTGTCCTTGTGGCGAACAGATGAAGTGGGATGAGCTAACAGGCAGCAAAGGTCATCCAGCTGGCTTTCATACCTAAGGCAGAACTAGAACTCACAGTCTCCTGGTTTCTAACCACCACCTTAACCACTACAATCAGCTGGCTCTCATTATCTTGAGCTATTTGGGATGCTGGAAAAATGAAACAGCTCCTTATGTTGGCTAGCCCCCTATTTATATATTATACAGTTGAAACTAATTGCTCCTTTTTCACTATTTTTAACCTCATCCCTCAAGTGTGCTAGAAAGCTCTCCAATTTCTCACCAAACAATTCATTAAAAGTGTGTTCCTAGTTTGAAAAAAGAGGTTGCCCATTTCTGAGCTAGTATGCTTAGAGATGAAACAAAGAAATAGTAACTCTTATCAAGCTTTGCATGGTGACAGTGTCTCATTTCAACTGGAAAGGAGGAGTCTGTCTTGAAAAAGGTCAATCTCTTGTGTTTGCCACACTGAGCTTTCAACTACCAATTTTCCTGAGAGAATTAGGGATGTGGTAGAGGGGTGGGGTGAAGAATGAAAAACAAACTCAATTTGCAATCTGTATTATTTTTCCATCTAAACAGTCAAGCACACCCTTTTTTTTTTCATAGAGCCCATTAGGAAGAGGAAGCCCAGCCCTTCCCCGTCATTCCTTTTGTGTTCCGTTGTGCATAACATTACAGGTACTGCCAGAGAAAGGGTTGTAGAAATGGGTCAAAGCCCTGCCCTGGAGGGCCTGTGAAGGGGTGTGTATCTGTGAAATAAATGATTCCCGGTTGCATTTGGATCACAACTACTTCAGTAGTGATAGGGAGAGAGAAAAAGCAAAGAGATTATCAAGGTTTATAGCTTGTCCCTCATTAACTCTTGAAATGTTAAGCAAAAGGCACAATTGGGTCTGTGTTATATCTGTTGGTGTATTGGTGGCTTTGCCTTTTGTTCAAAATCAAAGAAACAATATAAATGCCTCATTTTATTAGCACATTTAACCCAGAGTGTAAACTGTGGTAAACTCTTGCCACAAAGCACAATGTTTACAATTGATTTGTTATTCTAGGGAGAAATTATATCTGCCTCAAATAATAACATCACTGGTTTCTTTTGTCTGTGTTTATTTCTTTGCCTAATAATATTGCATCTTAGCTGTATTTCTCAAAATGTGGAAGTTCACCATCACAATGCTGACTTCAGGGCTGGCCAGCTCTCAGGCAGGTGGCCCTGATAGATGGAATTTTGGTTACATTAAAAGGCAAGCAATTGTGAATGTTTTCACATCATATCTTATTGTTATATCTCATTATAATTGTTACCTTGGCATTCCTGCTACAGACATTGAAATGCCTTTGGTTTCTCTAGCTTTAGTATCATCACAAAACTTCTCTTTTATTGGTTCATTCAGTAGAGCAAAAGGTTAATGAGAAAGGGACAAAACCCAATTTTTTTCCTCCTACATTGCCCCTCAAAAACAGACTTTGAAAATAATAATTTATTAACTATATGAGGAATTTCAACACTGCCTTCTTAGGTTCGGGCCGAGCATCTGCATTCAACAAACTTTTTTTGTATATAGAAGCAGTATTCTGGCTGCCAAGGACTATTTACAATTGCTATATATCCATTTAATGAATACAGACTGTCTTAATCAAAGAAGAAAATAAGCAGAAGAATTTGAAAGAAAGATTACTGTATGAGTAGCTTAATTGATGCAATCAGTGTGGACAGGATTCAAATCTTTTTCAATCTTAATGCTAATTAAATGGAGGCTGACTGTGGAATCTGCATAGAAGAAGGCAGTTCATCCATTTTTACACTATTGGCCAATAATATAAACTAGAAGGGATGTATCATTTCTTACACATAACTTGGAACTATATTCAGTACAAAAACCAATTATTTATTTCAAGAATTTTAGGTCATTCTAGAGAATGCTCATTCTAGGGGGAACACAATGATATAACAAAATGATATAACAAAATTTAAATTTCCCATCCCATTAAGAGGCTGCCTTTGCTAATATTACAATAAATGTGCTGCTTCAAAATAGCATCTTTTACCTAACCAGACGCTCCCATCCAGAACATCTTATTGATGTTCTGGTGTATGTTATTTATTCATTTTTCGTAATGTTTCCAGCATCAACAGGGATTTCTTGAAGATGTATACAACAATAAAGTTGAAAAACAACTATTAAAGGTAAAACCAAGAGATAATTATTTCAACCATTAAATCATTGAAAATTTTTAATGCTTTATGTCCCTTTCCTAAATGTTGAATGAGATGAGAGCTTTGTTTTCTTCAAGCTTACCATCTTTCTAAGTCAGCTTTGATTGGCAGCAGGGCTTGGATTTCAGTTCCAGAAACTGAAACTGGTGCAGAGCATGTATTAACCTTTGATTTATAGCCTTTCTTCTTACCTTCCACTGAGACGAACTCTGAAAAACTGTTTTGCTTCTGGCACTGATCAGTTGGAACTAAAGTAATGCCAGCCGTGGAGAATTGCATCTGGTTAGAAAGAAAGAAAAAACCCACATAGAAATGAATAAGGAAGGAAGTAATGACTGAGCCAACATTTAGGCATAACTTTATGACTTTGTTTCACCATCACTGTTAAACAAAGCACTGCAATTGTTAAGCGAATCGTGTAATTCTTAAGTGAATCTGGCTTTCCCCATTGCCTTTATTTGTTGGAAACTGGCTGGGAAGATCACATATGGTGATCACATGACCCTGAGATGCCACAACCATCATAAATGCATGCTGACGGCCAAGCATCCAAATTTGTGCTTTGCTGCTTTGCTTAGAAATGGAAATTATAGTCCCAGTTGTTTTCATAAATTGAAGATTGCTTGTATTCCGCATTTTAAGATGTTTTTGTCCCAGGAAAATGAACTATGAATTTGAGGAACCTTAGCGAATTGCAAGTGACACCGAAAAAGTGTTGCAAACTATTTTCTCCCACCAGATAATTTAAAGGCAGACATGTATTTAGTCTGCTCCAGTCTTGTCCTCGATGTTACCCACCAAAGACCAAGGACCAAAATCACTTGTGCTGGCTGAGGAAGTCTGCTCCATTGTAAAGCCAGCATCATCTAGAAGTGCCCACAGAATGGAAACCAAAACAAACAAAAGCATTAGTAATATTTCAAATACTATTTCTCCCTTGGTTACATTAACAATGGGAATCCAAATGGTAGGATTACAGGATAGAATGGTCTCCACTGAATATGAGCCATAACTCCAGAGGGAGAACATGACTTCTCTGCATTATGCTGGCCTATAACTGTAATAAAGATTTGATTTGATTTGACTCCCCTACAAAAGACAGGGCCAATATCCGACAAATGCTGTTTTTGTAAAGGCTCTGCATAGAACTTGAGAAAGACATGAACAAATAAGAGCAGCATCCTCACAACGGATGGTGACTGAAAGATAAATAGCTAGCAGGACTTCAAAGCTGTCTGGACTCCCCATCACCTCCCTAACCATCTGACAGTGCCTCAGGCAAGTCAAAAGCTGGCAGGCTGAGTGCCCGTCTCACAGACTAGATGGCATCCAAACAACATATTGTATTCTCTTGGAGCTGGATGGTTTGTTCTCTGCTTTAGAAATTACATTTCTGAAAGAATTGCTGGAGAGAATGGGAGGGTGGCAGCAGAGAGAGACAGAAGCTTGTAAAACAAAATGGAGTTGTGAATTTCATTGTTATTCTAGCTTTCAAAAATCTTTGATCCTTTCCTTTAACTCTTGCAGGGAGAGACACCAAAGCGTGAAGAATCTGTTTTGATCTGGCACGTATTGCAGCAAGGAGTGGCAGCCAGTGCACAATTGTGTGTTCATGGCAGCTTTCACATGCTTTGAGGAAGTGTGAAATAACACTTACCTCATCTTTAGCGACGAGTCTTGTTCCAGCCATATCATTAAACCTGCTGCTTCTCGCTTAGCCAACAAAGGAGCCTGTTCAGACTTTGCTATGGATGACTGGATGTTTTCTTCTCTTCTTTTTTTCATTAACTCTTTGTTTCCCAAGTGGTGGCTTTAGATTTTATTTCACAATGTGGCTATTTTGAGCAATATACATTTCTCTTAGTTGTCTTCCCAAAGAGTTTAGAATTGAAATACAATTTCTATTGGTCAGACTTCCCCAATCTGGACTCTAGAGACAAGTCAGACTACATCCCCTAGAGTTCCAGCCAACAGTACCAATGACCATACTCTTGGAATATTAAGGGAAGACGATGAATGGGGATAAGAGTGCAAAATATATAAGCTTCGTGATTGGGTTGGGGTTTTATTTTTGTAAATATGAGTCAGGCAATAGAAGCCTTGACTGTCCCAAATATTCACCCTAGTTTTGAGACTCAGAAATATACAGGGAACTTCTACTGACAGTCTCATTCTTGTTGTGGCAAAAATGCACCCTATTAACCTAGAAACTTTAGCTGAAGCAATTGGAAGAAAGCAAATCTACATTTGCTTTCCACAGCAATTTGTGTGTGTATGTGTGTGTCTGTCTATCTCTCTCTCTGTGTGAACACACAGAGAAAAAATGATTGGAATGTGGTGGTTTGAATTTGAAATTGTGCCACAAAATTCTAACAAAAACCTAATATATCTAGATACCTTCACACTGAACTCAGCCAACATAACCAATGGCAAAGAATTGTGGGAAAGAACTCAATTCCTCCTGCCACACATTCCACCCTAACCCTAACCCTGTTGTAATCAGGACAAAAGATTCAAAGTCACAAATTAGAATAGACTCTAAACCAGGGGTGTCAAACTCAATTTCATTGAGGGCCATATCAAGGTTGTGTTTGACCTTGGAGGGGCCAGAGTGGGCATGGCCAGGGTGGGTATAGCCAGCTTGATGTCACTCATGTCAGGGGCACCTATGGTGGCCCAAGTGCACTGCCAGTGAAAATGAGCTCCCAAGCTCCGTTTTTGGCTGCAATGGCATCCTACAACCCTCTGCCAGTGAAAACTGGCCACACACATCCCTAGTGAGCTCCGTTTCTGCTAGCAGAGGCACCGAAAGCCAGTCCTTTGCTGTTTCTAGGGCAGTCCCACAGGCCAGATCCGGCCCCCGGGCCTTGAGTTTGACACCCTGCTCTAGACAAGGATAAAATGCAACAGGAAATGCCAAAGAATTGGGTCAACATACCTCCCTGCCTGAGTTTCACCTGAGGTTTCTTGTTCATGTAGGACAAAAGGTCCTTTCCCCTAAGAGATTACCATTTTCAATCTACAATCTACAAAGCAGAAACCAAAACTCAGTAGAGTTCCTGGCTACAAAATGGCCCCTCTCGGAATACAAGCCAAAGTGCTTTTTTTTTTTTTTGGAATTTCTAGATGGCACACTTTCACACTCTTTTGAGGAACAAAAGCAAGGTTTTTCAATATAAAGGGCTTTTGAGAAAGACTTAGTGTAGCTGTCTCTGACAGCTGATTTTTGTATATTGTTCTCTCAGAATAAACTTCACCTTTCATTCAAGCATCTGCCTGGTTCTTTATTCCTGACTTGGAAATGTACTTCGTAAGATTTCTTTCCAACAGAATGATGGGAGTTGCAGCTCAAAATTGGAAATAGTTTCACATCCCGTCTCTCTCTCTCTCTCTCTCTCTCTCTCTCCCCCCCTCCCCCCGTTCTATGTATTTGGCAGCTCTGAAACTCTGAAAGCAATGCTGGCTGGAGAATTCTGGGAGTTGAAGTCCACAAGTCTTAAAGCTGCCAAGTTTGAAGACCTCTGCCTTAAGCATTCTGATGGACCTCCATTATTCATCCAATTGTACTGCTAGGCTAAACCTGCCTGCATTCTGAGCAATTAGGAAGCCTGTTCCTGCTGTGTCAGAGATCTTCAGATACTACAGTATATTTCATATCTTCCTAGGTAAACGATGCTTCAAAAGTCTATTTCATTGTTACAAATTCTCTCTGTTTCTTGGCAATAGTTCGGATACCTGGAATTTAGTGATTCCTTGGCATGACAGAACCATGAATTTCAATGTCTGAAGGAGTTATCATGTTATAATATTTGAAATCAGAAATGGTGAGAGATGCAGGACAGCATTTGAAACTTGTTCTATATGTCATTTTTAGGAACTAATATTGAAATACTGTTTATCTTGAACATCTGTGATCCTTTCTCTCCCTGCCACCCATTTCTTTTAAACAATGAACACGTGCTTGTATATGTGGGGGGAGGGAAGGGGGAAGTGTAAGACTGTGACCTCACCATCTGGTGATTCCTAGCATAATAAAGATGTACTGTTTTGTATATTAAATGGATGATGTCTGAGTAATAGAAAGGCACCCTGTCAGTTAAACTAGAGGTCTGATTTTTTTTTCTTCTATCATAAACTGGTTGGAAATTAAAAGTATCCTAGCAAAGTCAGCACAGTTAATGTGCCAGGAAAAGGAGAGAACATGTTATTCTTCTTTCTCTCAAACACCTCTTACAGTTTCTATATTTGAAATTCATTCTATATTGCTCAAGAAATATTTGATATAAATATAGATATAATAGATATAAATATGCCATTTGAAATAATAGATATAAATATGCCATTTGTGTTGCCTGCAAGGTTCGCCATAGTTCTCATATTGTGTGACACAAGAGCCACATTTTCTGACTCTTAGTTCATATATGCAGAAATGCCAACCAGCCTTGCATGGTTTTACACTGCCCGGTGAAGTAACCAACTGTGAGAATAGTAATTGTGGGCATACATACAGTATTGTTTAGGGATGAGGACCATTACATTGCATTGGACCATTACATTGCATTGGCTCCCGGTGGTCTTCCGGGTGCGCTTCAAGGTGTTGGTTACCACCTTTAAAGCGCTCCATGGCTTAGGGCCTGGGTACTTACAGGACCGCCTTCTGCCACCGATAGCCTCCCACCGGCCAATACGCTCCCACAGAGAGGGACTCCCCAGGGTGCCGTCGGCCAGGCAATGTCGGCTGGCGACACCCAGGGGGAGGGCCTTCTCTGTGGCAGCACCTGTCCTGTGGAACAACCTGCCCCCGGAGATACGTAGGATCCCAGATCTCCGTGCTTTTTGCCATGCCCTTAAAACTTTTTTATTTCATCAAGCTGGGCTGGCTTGACCCACCCCCCTTTAGATATTTTTAGATATTTTTAATTATTAATTGATTTTAGTTGGGGTGTTTTAAATTTTTATATTGGGCCAAAACTTGTTTAATTCTTTTAAAATTAATCTTAAATTTTGCATGTGATGTTTTTATTCTTGGCTGTTCACCGCCCTGAGTCCAGTAGGAGAAGGGTGGTATAAAAATCTAATAAAATAAATAAAAATAAATAAATTAGAGGAACATGTTTTTTGCCAAATAGACAATGGATTAGACCACCAAATGAACAATTCCACATGGTCACTATCCTAGCTGTATATATAAAAGTGAAAACCACTCCGCCGTAATCACGAAATCTTCAGAATTGTAAAGCCTACAAACTTGAAATTTGCCATGTATGTTCCTCTTGGCGTATAGGTGCTCACTAAGAAAGGATTTTTCAAAATGACCATCAGACCATTAATATTTCCTATATTATTATTAACATGCTGTGATGCTAAGAAGTTCTACTCTCCTCCCCACCTGAAAAGAAATCTGTTCCAAATGCAAAACACAAGCAGAGGAGAGGAGTTTCACCTTCAGTTTTACTTTCACAGCAGGAAGCAGCTTTAATACAGAACACTTGAGCTAAGCCACAGCCAGGCTCCTTCCTGTCTCCTTCTTGCTCACACAGCAAATACTGTTTCACTTTCCAAGCAGCCCTCTGATGCTAAGGAATTCTACTCCCCGTCCCCACTTGAAAAGAATTCAAGAATAAATTCAAGAACCCTGCAAGTAGGATTTCATTTGTTTCTGTCCTTCTCCATCATAGCTAAACTTCTAATTGATGGATATCAAGCAAGCCTGATGTCAGCATTTAGCACATTCAAGCACTGTAATTTCTGCCCAGGACAATTTCCTTACACATCTGTATTGGTTAACTAGATGTGACCAATGACACTTTAATCTCTTTAATAACCCCAAGGTTTTTTTTTTAAATTGAAGACTCAAGTTGCTTGATATCTATGCATAAACTGGCTGGAAAGGAAGCCAGTTAAAAAAAAATCCCTTTCTGGATTTCAATCCTATCCTCTGTTTTGGCCATGGAGATGCCCTTTCTTGGTTGTGCTTATGATAGCCCCTGACCGACAATTATCCCAGCTTCTTCATCCCTTCTTCCCATGCCAGGAAAATGAGCACTGATCACTTTCTTTTCCAAGGGCAGAGAACATGTGGCTTCCACTGATAGAGGCTTTGCACAATCCCCACTCCACTGACTTGTACTGAACACTCTTCCATCTGAATCATTCACTGTTGGACCAGAAAATGAAAATAAATGTTTTAATCCTCTGTTGGGAAGGAAAGAAAGGAAGAAATTTGATTTATTTTTCTTGTAATGTAAATGGAGAATCCCAGAACACTTGTGAATTTTACCTAGTTTTAAAACAAAATCAAGCTCATCGTTTTTTCCAATCAATCCATCAATTTTTATTTTGGTCATAGACCAGCATAAAACTAATAACATAACAGTTACACTAAAATATAAATATAAATTAAAAATCATTTATAGAATAAAATATGGTAAAATTATTAGGATAAAATTGCAAGGTATAGCTGTTAAAACACAAGAGTTTTATAAATTTACAATTAAATTTTAAAAATATCTAATCTAGAAGCTACAAACTAAGACAAATAACTATCAAAAGATGTGATTATAGAATTATTAAACAGTATAAGAATGTAAGGCTATGTTAACCTGTATTATTTCTAATACTTGATGTCCTGCTAGGGTTTGTTGCAATTAAGACCGTTCTGTTCCAGCCAATTATAATGAAGAAATAGCAGAATAAAACAGAGTGGTATGTGTATGTTTAAAAGAATAAGAGGGAGTAGGAGACAGAAAATGGCTAGAAAGAAAACATATTGAGTTACGGATGTCTAGTTAAGGCTTAGCACTACTTGGAGGAATTGTTAATGTTTAATCATAGTTCTAACATAGAATCAGACTACATTGTCTGAAATCCACGGTACATTATCAACTAGCAAGAGAGAAAGGTGATCAACCTCTGGCCTGTCTGGACATTGTGTTACACATGGGGTACAGTTTCAGTTCCACCCTCACCACAAGGACAGAGCTGCAGCCCTTTTGGTATGTTCTAGAATCTTCCTTCCAAAATGATGGAGGGCAGGACATTAACAGTGAGCTGGAGTAAAAGCTATTCTGGTGTTTTAGTGGACAATACTGTACAGGTAATGTGTAGAAGCAACACTTCTTTGTGATTTCATTTAATTAATATAAGATGGAGTTTAGTTAAGAACATTTTGTAGGGCCATATCTCTGGCCTGATCAAATCCCTTGAAATCAGTTCATTGGGGGAAAATCCACACTGCCTTAGGGTGGCACCTAGTCATTTTCACCGAGAAGTCAGAAATTTGTCTTGAAGAGGCAAAGAAGCCAGACAACTTGAGTTGAAAATTATTTTGAAACATTATAACGTGTTATTTGGGCACGAGCTTTAACTGGAACCATTCCAGTTTCAGTACAATGAGTTGAGCTAGGAACACAATGAGGAAGCAAATCAGATTCCTTAAGAAGCTTGATTGTATAACTTCTAATGGTTTTGGATTCTTATTTACACATATTTGTAAGCCATAGAACAGTTATGCTATTATTCTGGCCTAAAATACTTTTAGTTCACCAGGCATATAATTACCTCCTGCTGTGTAAAAAAATATATATTAATATAGCAACTTCACTTCTTCTGACCTTTTATTTTAGGGACTGAATTTGGGGGTCTCCATGAGCCAGTGACATGAACATTAATCTTGAGGTATATGGAGACCTGAACTTATTTAATAACATTCTCATTATTCTGTCATACATCAAAAACATCTCAGAATCACCAACAAACTACTACCATCATATGGCATCACCATAGCAGACAAACCAACTAAAGCCCTCCAAAATATCCTAAGTAAATCAAAAGACCCAGCAGCTCTAGAAGAAAATAGCACAAGTCATCTACAACATACAATGTAAGGACTGTAACAACCACTGTGTAGGACAAACAGCCAGAAGACTAGCAGAATGCATCCATGAACACCAACTAGCAGTCAGAAGACATGATGGAAACTTTTTAAATTTCACAACACATGAACAGACTCAAATGTAGTTTCAAATGGGAAGCTGTGAGCATCCTAGATCAAGCCAAAACCAAAATCACCATACAATTCCTATAGGCCCAGTACTCAGACAAATTGGCCATCAATGACATCTATATACCACTCAAAAGAGACAATCAAAAAGCTCAAAAAGAAATAAAAAGACCAAAACATCTCCTCACCAGCAATCAATATCAGTGGTAGGTTGCTCCCAGTTCGGTCTGGTTCTATAGAACCTTAGTAAAACCGGCAGGAGGCTCCACCCACCCACCATGATGTCATCATGGGTGATCTGTGCATGCGCTCCCGCTGCGAACTGGTAGTAAAGGTAAGTGGAACCAACCCCTGATCAATATCCATGTGAGCAGAGAGTAACATTAAGTTTGACATTAGACCAACAATCAAGAAGTAAACAATACCCCAAACAAGGAACTACCAATGAAAACAGATCAACTAATAGTAAACAACAGTACAATCAAGGAACCACCAAGACCACTCCCACCAACACTGACAAGGGAAGCCACTAGTATATAAAAATAAGAGCAAATCCCACTCCCTTTTAGCACTGATGTTATTTACTTTGATAATGAAATGTCTGAAAGAAAATCACATAGTTCACAGAGCACCAAAGACCCCACACCTTTGCCACCTTT
The DNA here is from genome assembly GCF_029215685.1 of Pituophis catenifer annectens. NCBI lineage: Eukaryota > Metazoa > Chordata > Lepidosauria > Squamata > Colubridae > Pituophis > Pituophis catenifer. Next base: position 316,205,891 of record NW_027256881.1, on the reverse strand, counting down.
GATGAAATCTAGGTTTCTTTGAATAGACCATAACTTTGATTTTCCATAATTGTTAATTAAGTCATTTTCCATCCATTAGAAGACAATTTATTTAGCGCTCTCCTCAAAGCAATGGGTGAAGTTGCAATGATGGTTACATCATCTGCATACAAGAGAGTGCAGTTGGTCTGTCAGCCAGATTTGGAGGATGATGTTCCAATTTTGAGTTCTGCTACCATGTCATTAATACAAAAATTAAATAATAAGGGAGCTAAGTTATGACCTTGTTTTACACCCCTATAACTAGGTGTCAGGTCAGAAAGATGCCCTTGGGTGTCAAGTCTTATTTAGATGTAAGTATTGTTATGCAGCATCTTAATGAATGCTAACAAGAAATTATCAATAGAATATCTAGCCAGTTTCAATCACAGTTTTCTCTGGAGATTGAGTCAAAGGCTGCTTTAAAATTAACAAAAGCCACATACAAAGCCCTCCTGGGTGGGAATATATACTGTATTTTTCAATTAGATGAGGTATCGAGCACTGATTCATGGTTGATCTCCCTACCCCGAACCCAGCTTATTTTTCTGCAAACCTAATCCTCTTCTAATCAGTCCACTGATTTCCAATAAAGATGTCTACTATAGAGCTTATTGATAATTCTTGACAGGATAATTGGATGATAATTGGAAGAATCCAACCTCTCCCACCTTTTAAAATATAGGTACAATAATAGAAGTGGTCTATTCAGGAGACATTTTTAATGCACAATTTATAGCTGTAAACTAGAATTGCTAGAATTCATGCCCACCCATCATTGCTTAGTTTAAACAGCTCTGGTCAGGTGATGTTTCTCCCAGGGGCTTGGCAATCCATGTGATGGAATGTAGTCTGGATTCCCAGGAGGAATGAGGTACATTCCAAAGGAACAAGAGATAACTTGGTTCTGGTAGTTAGTGTGAGAGAAAAAAGGTAAAAGAGGGCTTTCGCCCCACCCTAAGTGGTGTTTTTTTTAATACAAAGTCAGCTTATTGCCCCCACAAACCAGGTCTTCATTTTACGTATCTCGAAAGGATGGAAGGTTGAGTCAACCTTGAGTATTCCAGTATTTGAGAGATTGCCACAAAGAAGAGGGGGACAAATTATTTTCCAAAGCACCAGAGGGCAGGACAAGAAACAATAGTTGGAAACTAATCAAAGAGAGAAGCGATCTTGAATTAAGGAGAAACTTTCCAACAGTGAGGACAGTTAGCCAGTGGAACAGCTTGTCTTTGGAAATCATGGGCACACCATCACTGGAGGTTTTTAAGAAGACACTGGACAGCCACTTGTCTGAAATGATATAGGTTCTCTTGCTTGAGCAGAGGACTAGACTAGAAGACCTCCAAGGTCCCTTCCAGCTCTATTCTATTCTACTAGTAAAAAATCCCAAATAGTTCTCAGAGTATATGCTTTATGGGCATGATAGCGTGCTTTAGTTCGACAAGATTCTGTCTATACATGGGGACCAATAAAGAAATCTGCTTGTAAGAATCACAATGTAACTTTCTTGGATTTTGGAGCTTGTTGTTTTTCAGTTATGCAATTAATTTGGCGATTTGGGATGACATGAGGCCAATATGGTAGGTTCTCCTGAATCTCTTTGTAATTATAGAGTTACAACTTTCAGAGAGTGAAAGTGATTGGCAATAAAGTTTAGGGTTAGCTTCTGTCATATGGTCAGATATGATATACCAAGATATGGTATTATCTGCTATTTTAAAAACCTGGATTATTTTTCCCCCAGAGAACTTTCTGCATATCCTTTTTTTTTCTTTTTCAGAATAGTTTTATTGTCCCTTTTTTTTTTTTCCTCCTGAGGAAATTACAGGAATTGTGAACAGCTTTACTTTTATATTTTAAAATATTCAGTTAGGGAATGCTTGGTTTTTTACAAATTTCTCATCAAACCAGAGCTGGGCTTTTCTTTCACTTATTCCACATTTAGTTTTATTGGCTAGTACATCTTTGAATATAGTGATTAGGCTATAGTACAAATTGTAGATCTTTTCTTGGGACATTTCATTAATTAAAGAAATATATAAACTATGAACCTTACCTGATTTATATACAAGCTGTATTGCTCTATCCATCTCTGCTGTCCATTTTACATGAATCAAATTAGCAGTTTGAAGGGAGTTCTGTGTAGTAACAAATCTTGCATTTATGTATCTTCCTTTTAAAGCTAGACACAGGTTTAGAGGAAAATATTCACTACTCGGGGATATCCCCACATTAAAATTAGAGATTAGATTTGTCACCCCATAGGAAACTATGAACTAATCAATTATACTTCCTCTGAGGGAGCCCCAGTAAGTGAAATCTCCAGAGGTATTGCTTTCCCAACTACCATTTAAGGCAGTTATTAGGTCTCAATTATTAACCATCTGGGTGCACACTACCTTGCATAATTTACTTATCTGTCTTTGGAATTGCACATTAATGGGATTATGGAGGACACAGTATTGCTCATAAAGAATATCATCTTTTTTTTTTTTTTTTTGCCAATCCTGGCATTTAAGTCACTAGCTAGTAGTACCCAAACCTTTGGCATGTGCTCTGTTAAGACAGTTTTTTTTAAACTTGTTTTTGTAATACTTGGGAAAGGTAGATGTTTATATTAATGTGAACCCAAAGGCCTACAGCCATTGTAAATTAACTACATGGAGGTTGGTCACCACAGGGTGGGTTATAATTGAAATGCCAGTGTATAGACCACCTCTTGACCTCCAATTTCTCACCTGATGCCTTAACCACTATACCAAAATGGCTCTCTTTTTGTCTGAAAGATTGCTACTTTAGGTCAGTTCCTTTGCCTTTTTCTAAAAGTTGACAAGCTTGTGGATTCTCCTCCTGGCAGAATGCAATTAGCTGATGCTAGGCCTCCCTTTTTCTAAAACATATTTATATAATTATTTTTAAATAATTATTTGTAATTGAGAAATACATCTTATTTCTGTAATACTCATAAAACATATTCCGCTAAATATTGCTCAGGTCAGATTCCTGCTGACACATAGAGTGATCATATGAATCCTTTGCAATATTTGAAAAGAAGATTAAATCCACTAAAATATTTAATTTATGTCCATGTTGGATATGGATGTAAGAGTGCTTCAGATTACACTAAAATATTTGCAAGTAAAGTCCAAGCAGCTCCACTTTGTACTGGCTTCTCTTTGTCCACATATACCAGCTGGATAGCATGAGACCATTAGTGTATATGTGAGCAAGGAAAAAAATGTATTTTTTTCTTGTATGTTTTTTTCTGAGACCTTTGCAACTACTGAATCATCAATCTAGCTCTTTTTAAAGGCTCTTTAAAGTCTCCCATGAGAAAGAACAGAATAAGTTTTCATGTCTTTGCTTTATACTTCTAGTCTTCTATAGTTGTTCACGCAAAAACCCAAAAGCCTGCCATAGACCACAGCAACCTTTAGATCACTATTACTTTCCCCCTATTTTCACAAACAATTTTATAGGCCTCAATGGGTGCTTGGCTTTCTCTTTTGTGCTTGCCTTCTTCTGCTGTTGAGGCCATATTTCTCTCTATAAAGAGATTTGACCCAGATGTTGACATGTCAGCAACAAAATAATAATTGTAATGGGGACTGACTTTTTTTAAAAAAAGAAATCCCACAAGTACAATTCCAGATGAAGATAAACATGGTGTGGCTTCTATTTCTAAATCAAAAGCTGATAAAGTAAGCATATGTTTATATTTGTCATGATGAAAGAGAAGTTGCTTCTTTATATATTTCTTCTTTTTCCTTCTTTTCTAGTGTTCTTTCTATTCTTTTTTCTGTACCTCCTAATTGTTGTGGCCCGTACGGAGCCTGTGCAGTTAGTAGCTGATTCCGACAGCACCACACCGAAGGCTGGTGTGGTGCTGCACCAGCAGCCTGTGCAGCTGGCACTCGAGTCGGACAATGAGGAGGCTGGAGAAGATGTGGTGCCAGAGGCAGGGATTCAGCTAGGGCCTTCAGAACCTCCAGAAGCTCCCTTAAGTGAAGAGGATGAAGAGGAGGAGCCTTTTCTCGATGCACGGGCGCGCAGAGACAGGAGTGGCTCCTCAGGAGGAGGTCTCCTCGAGAGTAAGGCTTGAGGCTAATTGGCCACTCCCTTAGCCTATTTAAGGAGGAACACCGACTGAAGCAATTTGCAGGGAACAACCTAGTTCACATACCTTCATGTCTTGCCTTGCCTATTTTATCAGCTTCCTGAAAATTGCTTCTGGGCATTCTGCCAACCATAGTAAGCTTTCAGTCTTATTCTTTGAATTCTTGGCGGCTGTTAATGCAGTTAATTAACAGGTGTTGTTGTAAAAAACTGGTTTATTTAGTAAACTAAGGTTTGAATGAACTTTGTGTGTGCTGCGTTCTTTGGGGTCCGTAGCTGGGGCAGAACACTAATTCTTATTTTTATTCTTATATTTTCTTACTTTATATGAGCTTTTATCCTTTCAATTACAAACTTTAATAAAATTATTATTTAAAAAAGAAAGCCATATTGTTGATATAATTGTTGGTATTGTTGGTATTAAAGGATTATAGGAAAGGGAAAGGACCCTCTTAACGGATTAAAAGGCTTACATGATAAAAACAGTGTGCAAAGCAGTGGGACTGTTAAGATGGAGAAGTTATTTATACTGACAGAGGTAGGTTGGACTGTGATTTTTCACTAATAAAAATATACAATAATAAAATAATAAAATATACATATACTGGGGGACTCCTTAAAACTAGAATAATACCACCACCAGTATTATTTACATTAGAAAATCTGCCTCTTATGTGCAGGCAGAAAATGAGAAAGAAGGCTCATTTCTCAGGAAGGGGTTGGAGAAATTTCATTATAGTCTCTTGGATGAAGAGACTCACCATTAGCAATGGCAGGATCACTACTTTATCTACTCATCTAAGGTTGCTCTATTTTCTGCCACTACAAATTGCACAGCAATTATGTTTGTAGCTTGCCCACTATTTTATACTCTCTGCAGTGAGCCAGAACTGGTATCATTTGATGGCATTGTAGGTTTGTGGAGAACAAGGCTGCTGCTTCGTATATTTTTGCAGCAATGCCTTTGGATTCAGAAAGTTTTGTGTACTCCTTATTAGGAGTACACAAAGGAGTATTATTAGATGGACTAATATGAATTGCAAAGTGATCACCACAGGCAACAGTGGTTCTCTTTGAAGTCACATTTTTCTTTGTGAAGCCACTGAGAGAAACAACACTTTTGTTTGCTTGAAGTAGAACAGCTGCTTTGACAATAATAGCTTGCGTGTGGGGGGGATAAACCAAATAGGAATTATTTATTTATTTAAACCTACTATCACTGAAGTGAAGTGGTCGAGCTAGGTAGATCAGCCATGCCTCAACTCTCCATTGTAGTCATGTAACATCTCTTTGAAGAGAAACATCCCATTGATGCAGGTCTCAGATAGTCCTCATAACCCTACAAAAAAGCAGGTATGAAAAAGCGTGAATGGAGAACTGAGAAAATAGAGGCATTCCATATTATCTGAATGCCCCAGAAAATATGTGTGAGCAAAGAACAATGATTCCCGCAAAAATATGTAGCGTTGAAATATCTTTAGCTCTTTTTCCAATCACATGGGAATCAATTGTTCATTAGGAATAGCAATAACAATAGCACTTAGGCTTGTATACCGCTTCATAGTACTTTACAGCCCTCTCTAAGTGGTTTACCGAGTCAGCATATTGCCCCCAACAATCTGGGTCTTCATTTTAACAACCTCTGAAGGATAGAAGGCTGAGTAAACCTTGAGCTGGTGAGACCTGAAATGCCGAACTGATGGCAGTCAGCAGTCAGCAGAATTAGTCTGCAACACTCCATTCTAACCACTGCATCACCATGGCTCATCATTGCTCTCATACTGATGGGAAAAGATTTAGATGACCCAATTACATGGATGTAATTCCTTGCAGTCATCTGATCATTAGCACTATTTCTGAGAGTTGTTGAGGTTTATCTGTGCCCTCAGCAGTGGTGGGTTGCCCCCGGTTCGGACCGGTTCGCAAGAACCTGTTGTAAAACTGGTGGGAGGCCCCGCCCACTGCCCCAGATGTCATCATCAGTGATCTGTGCATGCGCATAAGCAAGGCGCATGAGCGAGCAAAGCGATCACACCCGCACAATCCCGTTGTGAACCGGTAGTAAAGGTAAGTAGAACCCATCCCTGGACCTCAAGGTCACCTGAATAATGCAAATGGGAGTGGGATATAAATCCTTTCATTCCTCACCATACAGTCAGAACCAAAGAAGCTTCTTGGGTGAGAAGTGAAATGTCTTCAGGGAAAAACAAAGAAAGTCCAGTTGCCACTTGAAAAAGCACTTTTGGGACACCCATACCTGGATGATTGAAAATCTCCATAGACATCAATTATAAGGCTTATCCAAAGTTGTGAAGAATTATCATGTATCTGCCTCTTTTATGTATTCTCTAGGTTCGTGATCAGGATCAGCAGGTCAGGGATCAGGAACTCCATTCACCTGAATGAGCATATCTGTTTTACTTTCACTATGTTTTTCTTGTGGGAGGTTGTAACCTTACTTTCCAATTGAAGATTTTTTTGGGCAGGTTGCAATTTAACGCTACCTTACAAATCAGTGAAGAAAATAATAAAAATATACACCTACACACTCACATGTACTGTATGTGAAAGTGCAGTATCACAGGTGATAGAAAAATTTTCTGGAATATTTTACCAGTACATCAGCTCGGCAATTACAGTTTATAAAAGGCAAAAGAACTGGGAAGTGCAGGTTGAAATAAGGCCCTAGAATAAGTAGTGGATGAATCTGTTACAATTTCATTTTTTCCCCCCTTTCAAGCTAAGAATGGAGGAAACACTTAGATATTGCAAGCTAAATTTTGGGACCCAATGGACGCAATCATCATAGCAAAATGGTATAAACTAACTAGAAATAAGACTCTATTCCTGGAACATTCTGCATGTTGCTTTACAAAGTAATATTATGTCTCTAGTTGGCACCAAAGGAACATTAAAACCCATTCATGGACCATTTTTCTACAGAACCATCCAGGTAATATTATACTGCAACCATAAATACACAAACAAAGCAATTAACCTTTCATCATTCAGTGATGTGCATCAGTTATATGACCTTCGAGTGCCATTATATAATGCCACATGCCATTGCCTATTTAAAGATGTGTATGGTTTTTTTTTTAAATGTCACATAGATAGCCAAGGCAGCATAACTAGTAATCAGAGGAGGGAGAAAAGCTACCAAATTTAACAGCATCACTTACTGAGAAACTGCAGCCACTCTTTGCCTTGGGAACTCATTACATGCATCTTTTATTGTGAGGCAATACTAAATCTTCCCAAACTGATAATCACTTTAATAACTTTCTTAAATGCTGATCATCAGATGCATTTATGGATTATCCATAAAGAAGCCTGGGGATCATCTTAGAACATTCTATTCCACTAAGAATTATCTTGTGATCTCTTTCCAAGACTTTGCTCATCCAGTCAGGAAACAAATTACTTCATTTGTATTTATTCAATCATATATTCATCTCAGATCTTATATTCTGCCACAATGGATAAGTGTATCTCAGAAGAGGTTGCAATAAATGTAGGAAATAACACAGCAATAAAAAAAGATATGATTTAATAGCAGAAGTAGTCAATGCTATACCAACAGGAGCTTCTTTCAATGACACTGGCAGCTTTTGGAGGAGGGAAATTGTCATTGGGAGCCTGATAAGGGAATAAAGCTTATCTTTCCTTTTTATGCTTTGCAATCCTGGTCTCTTGCACTCCAGGCCCCTTGATTGCCTTCAAAAAGCCTAAGCACATAGGAGAATTTGTATGTTTTCAAGTATTAAACAAACAAACAAACAAACACTCTATGGGTTCAAATGATAAGCAGGGTTATTTTTAAAAAGATTAATAGAGCATATTAATAGGAAATATTGAATTGCACAATTTACAAAGTAAAGAAACTCTATATCAGAAAGTTTGTCTATTTAGATTCATATATCAAGATAAGCTATTCTGCTCAATGACTTTCACAGAGTTATGGACTCAATAACATTTCACACACTGGTCTTGATTTATTCAAATAGTACCCAAAAAGTCAGAATACCCTGGATGCAGCTGGGATGATTTTCATTTTAGTGCATTTGAAAAGTGCACAGGCTGGTTTATGCCTATAATGGCTACATGTGGGGATGAATGCAAGGTGTATGGTACAATATTATTAAGTGAATACAGTTGGCATAGGAACATCCTTTTTTCTAGCTTCTATTATTTGCCTTGCTCTGTTAGATGATGATGATGATGATGATGATGATGATGATGATGATGATGATGATATTCATTCAGTCGTGTCCGACTTGGTGATTCTATAGGCCAGGCCTCTCCACATCTTCTGATTTTGCATGCTTCTTTTGAGTTTTTCTATGCTCTTGCTGGACAGCTTTGATGATGTCCAGCCATTGTATTCTTTAGAGGCCTGGTGTCCTTTTACTACTATCACTTCCCAATATAATTTTTTTCTCCAGTGAGTTCCTCCACAGACATGGGCAAAAGAAGTGATATGAAGCTTTGTGATTTTTCATTCCAGTGACAAGTCATTCCAGTGACTTGCCTGTTGGTTATCTTTGCTGTCCAAGGAATACATAGGAGCTTTCTCCAGAATCACTGCTCAAAAGAGTTAATTTTCTTCCTGTTTTGCTTTTTTTAAAGTCCAACTTTCACAACCATCTGTTATCTGAAGAACACTTTAAATCATTAATACTCAAAGCAAGCATTCACAACAAGTTTAAACATCTATGGATACAAAGCTTAGCCAGTCCTCCAAATTTAGGATCCTGAGTTTGCAAAGCCTATGATGTCTCTTTGATTTACTGTCCAGACAAATTACCAAGAACTGCCACTGGAAATGCTTAGAGCAGCTCCCCCATATCAGCCAGTTCCTATTTATGTATTCATGGATAGGTTTGACTAACAGTCTGGAAGCAATGTTTTGCATTTTTCCATTGAACAAGTCTACTGTACTAAACACTTAATGTTTCTGTCCTTCTTTTCCAATGTGCTTCAACCTTGACATCCGTGGGAAACCTCCTGCCCTCTTCTGACACTGATAATTATCCCTAGTTGCGGGGGAAGGTAGGTGACATGAACTTTTTTTTCTGCCAGGACCTGATAATAAACTGGCTCATTTCCCCAAAGGGTATCAAGGAGCTCTCTGAGAATAATGACTTTTGGGAACTACTGACCTAAGATGGACTCAGCAGGATGACCTAGATTTCACAGCTTATCCATAGAGACATTCCAAGCATGAAAATTGTTCTTTGCAGGAGTGTTTTTCCTAACATGTCAGAATTCTCCTCTTTTTAAAAAATTGCATAGTGAAGTCCTTAGGTTCTAATTGCCCAATCATAAAGCTAGTTAATGTGGAACACCAAACTGAATAATCTAAGGTGTTTTTCTTTTGGCCTGGTTTGATTTTTTCTTTTAAAAAAACATACCCTCTTAGTAGATTTTTCATCCATTTAATTTAATTTTATTTGCATTTTTAAATACTTGCTTCTTAATGGAAGTTTCTGAGATGCTTATGATTGTATAAGCAGACTGTTTAACGGTAACTGTATAAATAGTATTTCTAATGCAGTCTATTAGCCTTCTGACCTTTCTAGCATAGCTAAACTATTGAATTTGATGCCCAAGGCTTTGATACTTAGATGGTGTTTAAAACAGAGGCATATTCATAGACAATAAGAGGATCAATGTCTGCTAGTTCACCTTTGAAGGTGATTAGAAGCAGATTTAAAATAAACTGCCCCCCTCAAAAAAAAAAAAAACTTCTTCATGCATTACATAATCTTTATCACAAAACATGGTGATGGTCACTAAAATGACTTTAAAAGAAGATTGGATAAATTAACGGCAGGGAAATCTATCAAGGGCTATTGGTCTTGAAGACTTTGTGTTAACTATAGGGAATATTAACAGTATGTCTTCAAATATCAGTTGCAGGGAAACGAAAATATCTGGGTAGATATTGTGAGAAACAAAATGTTGGGTTAAGATGGCCTAATTCAGCAGGATTATTCAAATATTATGTAATCATACTGTATATTATATTCAATATCTTGTGATGAAAAAAAATACATTATTGTTGTTTTTAGTTGTGAAATTGTGTCCAACCCATTGCGACCCCATGGACAAAATTTCTCCAGGCCTTCCTGTCCTCTACCATCCTCTGGAGCTCATGCCTACTGCTTCAGTGACTCCATCCAGCCACCTCGTTCTCTGTTGTCCCATTCTTCTTTTGCCCTCAATCTTTCCCAGCATTAGGCTCTTCTCCAGTGAGTCCTTCCTTCTCATTAGATGGTCAAAGCATTTGAGTTTCATCTTCAGGACCTGGCCTTCTAAAGAAAATAAGGTCCTGGATTAAGTAGGCCTTTTCTTTGCTCCACTTAAAACTCTCTTGCGTTTTTCTTACAGGAAGAACTCTACTGTGATTTTGATGAAAGGAATTATAATAATTAAAGGGCATTGCCTTGCCTATACCCGCTCATAGATTCTCCTCAGGATAATCTCATAATAGACAGGTAGGTAGGTAGGTAGGTAGGTAGACAGACAGACAGAAAGACAGACAGACAGACAGACAGACAGACAGACAGACAATGTTCTACTTTTCTACAGAAAGAAAAGGAGGAAGAGGAGGAAATCCAACAACATTTTATGATCCAGCAATTTGAAGAAGTGTTATATCAAATATGTATAACCCAGATTTATTTGCTTAACAGAATCAAAATTGGCTATTCTGGTCTGGTTTAAGTATTGCTGGATTGACATTGGAATGCAAGCTACCTTCAAATGAGGGCAGAACTATCTGGCTTACCATCTAGCATCATTTCCTTCACAGCAGTCGGAGCATTGACTTCCTGACCCATTGAATTTTGTGGAAAACAGGACATGGCAAACTATTGGTGCAAAGGCGTCCTTCTAATAGATAGACCAAGATCAGGATCAACAGAAAAGTAAATGAATTATTTATGTTGTGAAACACAGAGGTCAGGAAAAAAAATTATTTGGAGCACTTTTGTCATTTTTTTTCCTGGTAGTATCCTGGACTAGAATAACTTAATCCAAATATGAAGTCTCTTAGATTGATAATATGTATGCAAAAGGTGGTTAAGGACATTACACAAGAATTTCAGTGAGTACTCTTATTTTCAAATGAGAAGTCAGTATATAGGCAATCTAAGTGAGTTCGTTTTGTGATGCCTTTTGTAAAGGGAAAGAAATTTGTTTCTTTTGTGAAAGCAGAATGTGGATTTTGCTTTTGAAATTTGCTACTAGGCTTCTTATTAAACTTAGAAATTGACTCAGCTGTCTGCAAAACTCCCAAAGCACCGTGATCACTGTGCAAATGACAAGAAAGCAACTGAGGTTAAATACAATGTTTTTTTTTTTTGGTCCTGCATGGCAGCATTCAATAAATACTATGATACCTTGCATTTGTGTTAATTTATATACTTTTGTTGTTGTTAGTTGCAAAGTCATGTCCAACCCATCGCGATCCCATGGACAACGTTCCTCCAGGCCTTCCTGTCCTCTACCATCCTCTGGAGTCCATTTAAACTCACACTGACTGCTTCAGTGACTCCATCCAGCCACTTTGTTCTCTATCGTCCCGTTCTTTTGCCCTCAATCTTTCCCAGCATTAGGCTCTCCTCCAGTGAGTCCTTCCTTCTCATTAGGTGGCCAAAGTATTTGAGTTTCATCTTCAGGATCTGGCCTTCTAAAGAGCAGTCAGGGTTGATCTCCTCTAGGACTGACTAGTTTGATCGCCTTGCAGTCCAAGGGACTCGCAGGAGTCTTCTCCAGCACAATAGTTCAAAGGCCTCAAAGGCACTCGGCCTTTCTTATGGTCCAACTTTCACAGCCATACATTGCAACTGGGAAAACTATAGCCTTGACTATACGCATATATATACCAGAGGTGAAATCCAGCAGGTTCTGACAGGTTCTGGAGAACCAGTAGCAAAAATTTTGAGTAGTTCAGAAAACTGGCAAATACTTCCTCTGGCTGGCCCCAGAGTGGGGTGGGAATGGGGATTTTGCAGTATCCTTCCCCTGCCACGCCCACCAAGCCACACCCATCAAGCCACACCACGCCTACCAAGCCATGCCCACAGAACTGGTAGTAAAAAATTTTGGATTTTACCACTGATACATATGTATATAATTTATATATTACTGTTTAGTAAAACTATCACATTTGGCTGCAGAATGAAACCACTACAAGTGAATCAAGGGTCTAAAAATGAAGGCAAATCACAGCAATTAATTTTTTTCAAAATATTAGTTTCTGCCAAGGGAATACCCTTTTCCCCTTCTGAAGCAGAGATCTTCTTAACAAAATATTAGTAAAAGCATTGTACAAGTTGCGAGCTAAAATGGGAGTTTAAGCACAATGAGAGCGAAGATAACCCAGCAAACTATGATATAAATTCCTATCACAGACAATTGAATAGAACCTCCAATCTGTGTACCCAATAAAATCAGTATTTTAATGAACCAATATGCTAAAAGAAGGGAATCCATCTTGCTTTGGGGAACCTATTCTTAACTCACTCACTATTCAGATTGTCCCCTGGAAGGCTACAAGCCGTTGTTTGCTTAGCTGCCTCTTGGGCTCCTATCACCCACTGGTTCAATATTTTTGAAACCCAGTGAGCAATCCATTGAAAGGTACATACAAACAGACTAATTTTTCAGTCAGGATAAGCACAATAGCATCTTTCTAATTGTATTTGTCGACACCAGTTAATGGTCTTGCAGGCTTATGCATAACACGCTTGTTAATTGTACCTGTACAGTCTTGATAACAGTACAGAATAGTAATTCTTCGGCAATTGTAGCACATGAGAGCTCATTTATTCTTGGCTTTTCAATGCAGTTTATTAAGTGGGCAAAATTGGGTAGCTGGAACCTTCTTTATTAAAGTTATTGGCTTCTTTGTAGCAAGTGGAATAAATTGTGATAATAGCCAGAACAAATTAGTTTGCATGTGAATTAGCACATTTAGGAAAAAAAAGAGTGAGAATAAGAACTTGAAGGCTGCATATAAAACATTGGGGTAGGGTGATATATTTAAGCCTCCCCAAACTCAGAAAGCATGAACTAATTTTAATTAGTGCACATATAATTAAATTTCCAAAAGTCACTTGTTGAGTGAGATTAATTTTGCTTTACAATGGCAATTTAGCATCTCCTTTCAGTACATATACACTATCACCCAACTAGATACCTTTAAAATGGGTTGAATGTAACTCCTACGATTCCTAACCAGCAAAACTTCACACATTGCTGAATAGGAATTATGGGAGTTGCAGCCTAAAATATCTAAAAATAGCAGACTGAGAAAACATGATGTACAACCTGAAGAAACAGAAGGATATGTAAACCAAAAACAAACAAACAAACAAACAAAAATCCAAATAAAAAGTTTTCTTGTGTATTTGCTTTTTTTCCCTTTCTTATAGCAGTAAGGTTAATTTCTATTTATTTTCTCCCTGTTTTAGCATTAGGTATAGCATCCTTTTACCATGTGGTTAGTTAGAAATAGGGTTAACAGGTTAACAGGAAGAAAAATTTATGCTAAATATTAGTTTGTTTTAACCATGTTTTGTTGACTGAACAAGATGACTAGGTTCATATATTTCCCTATCCCATAAACAAGTGATGAAATCCAATTTTTTTTTACTACCGGTTCTGTTGGCGTGGCTTGGTGAGCATGGTATGGCTTGATGGGCATGGCTTGGTGGGCATGGCAGGGTAAGGATACTGCAAAATCCCCATTCCCGCCCCACTCCAGGGGAAGGATATTGCAAAATTTTCATTCCCACCCCACTCTGGGGCCAGACAGAGGTGGTATTTGCCAGTTCTCCGAACTACTCAAAATTTCCACTACCGGGTCTCCGAACTGCTTAAAATTTCTACTACCGGTTCTCTAGAACCTGTCAGAACCTACTGGATTTCACCCCTGCCATAAACCATGCAAACTGCACTGTAGACAAAGCCAAAGTAAAACACACCCCAGTATGACTTGGAACGTTATATGAAACTATATATGCAGTCTGAAACTTTGGCAGATGAGATTAGTTTACTTTTCTTGGCTGTCTTTTGCTGGTCTATCAGTAATTCACATCTGGTCATTTTTGTCAGTGGACCTGGGGACAACAAATGGAGCCTGTTTAATGGTTGATTTGATTGTGTTGCTGTTGCCATGTTAGGGGGAAGGTTCTGGTTTAATGTTGTAAGCCACCTGGAGTCGCCTATGTATGAGTTGAGCCACCATACAAATTTGTTAAATAAATAAACAAACAAATAAGCAAGCAAGCAAACAAACAAGCAAGCCATCACTGAGGATGGGAGAGCTACAACTGCATTCCTAAATTGGACATTGGTTTTATCTCACGAACCAGCAACCCAAGTAATGAGTCTGCCATGTTTCATAAGAGAAGGTTTGCAGGTACAAAAGCTTTAGAGGCAGCTTTTTAATTGTAGATACTTTCTGGAAATTTCACCACCCTGAATCTTTTTGACAATTCGTCAAATACGGGGTGGGGAATAAATTTTTTACTCACCACTGGGTAGGCCTTTTCCAATCAGAATCATCTGGAGTGCTTCAACATATTGTCAATTTAAAGCAATTTTCACTACTTCTAGTTTTTCATTCATGTTTTTCCCTGACTAGTTATATAGGAATAAAACTAATAGAAGGAAAACGTATTCTCACTTCTAATATATGCACATTAAGATAATTTAAAGGCTGTAATTTATTATTAATATGCAGAAGCCTAACTCTTCTTAGATGTATTATCAAATGATAACCCCCAAGATACAAAATGGCATCAAAAATGGCTATTTTGCATGCTCAATGGGTACAGCTGGATATTGTAGCTGGTGCACTGGTTAGAATGCAGGCTGACTCTGCCCATTGCCAGGAGTTTGATTATGACCATTTCAAGGTTGATTCAGCCTTCCATCCTTCTGAGGTTGGTCAAATGAGGACCCAGGTTGCTGGGGGTAATATGCTGGCTCTGTAAACCATTTAGAGAGGGCTATAAAGCACTGTGAAACAGTGTATAAGTGCTATTGCTATTGCTAACTGTCAGTAATAACATTCCTTTAAAGCCCCTATTGAATTGGGATTTGAGGTGAAGATGGCAAGAGTTTGCCTGCTTCTCTTTTAGCTTTGGTGTCTTGGTCACAGACTCAATCAAGCAATCTGAGGTAAGGCAGAAAGGCGTCTCCTAGTGCCCTTTGCAGTCCTCCGCCAGTCTCAGGCTATAGAGATCCACCATTGGGAAAACTGGTAAACCCATACCCAAAATAGGGTATGACCAATTGATAGGTCGGTGGGACAAATTATGGGTCCAGGAAAAAATAGGAAGAGTCTCCTATTTTGATTGATTGATTGATTGATTCTATAGCTGCCCAACTCAACCAAATGATTCTGGATGGTTAAACCATATAAGCTTTCTTCCACTTCACTTGTACTTTTCTTCCCAGCAAACTGTTAGACTAACTTTTGATATGGGTTTACCAATTTATAAGTGGGGAGATGGATCACTTACCTTAAATTGTTCTGCAGTAAAAGCAATAATACAAAACCAATTCTGAATCTCTTTATAGGCAGATTAGAGCTTGGTGGCTGGGGGAGCAAAAATTACACTGTTTTATGGATTTGCCAGTTCAAGGACAGAAAGAATGCAGCTTAACATGGTATACAGAATGGCCCTTAGAGAAGGATTAGGGGTCCGAAAGCAAGAGTAAGAAAAGACTCAATGAAAGATGCAACCCAAATAGAATTTGAAGCTCAGGGAAAAAGGTTTGTAAAGAATTGAGGAAGGCTTTGAGGTTAGATGCTTTAAATAAAGCATCTAACACACATTCTCTTTGATTATTTACTACAGTTAGAAGCTTGGGTACGTTGTATATTTTCCTTCCTGAATTCAGGAAGATTTATACTTCACTGAAGAGGGATTAAATTTCTTTTCCAAAATCATGTTCCTGTTGCCCTAGGAAGATTTTTTTTTAAAAAGATTCCCTAAGGAAACTCCTCTCTAGCTACTGTATTTAATAACAAGGTATTGAGAAGCTTTGCCTGTTCGGGAATGTAGTTACCTGCTCCTCCTGGGCTTCTACACTAGATGTAGAAGGGATTAGGGTACATGTCAATTGGGTGTACATTCTGATTTAATGAGATCTCAAGAGCTTACCTTGCTAAAGGTGCCTGATAAAAGGGGGAATAATAAATGCTGATTTTTTTTTGTTGAGTTATCTTGCCTTGGGTCTAGGAGAAACCATCAGCCAATAAAATTTTGTTAAATAAATATATTAAAATATCCCAAACACACAGTATATGTTGAATATATTAATAGTTAAGTGGCTCGAAATTCTTGGAATCCATCACCTAAGAACTTGAAAATTGGAGTATAGAAATTGATGTATAGGGGAAAAAAAACCCTCCCCTTACAACCTAGATGGATTATGCACTTAGTTATTTAGAACTCAAAAAAGATCCTTCAGT
Source organism: Pituophis catenifer annectens (assembly GCF_029215685.1). Taxonomy (NCBI): domain Eukaryota; kingdom Metazoa; phylum Chordata; class Lepidosauria; order Squamata; family Colubridae; genus Pituophis; species Pituophis catenifer. The sequence continues at coordinate 316,189,258 of NW_027256881.1, read as the reverse complement.
TTTTAAATCTATGGCTAAAGGACAAAGAAAGCAAACAATATTTTCAAGACCTGGATCAGAATCATCCTTATTAACTATCCTTTTATAAGGTGTAGATTATATACTGTTTTAGAATTCTCATTATTTATTTAATAAAGTTTTGGTCCTAGGTTACTCAACCTACTTGTGTCATCTTGCTTTTCAACTGAAATGATAAGACACTTCTTTAAACTAAACAACAGTTTCCTCTTCCTTTTCTAACGCCCATTGCAATTCTGCAGGAATTATCTAACCAGAGAGAGGGGGGAGAGATGGGGGAGAGGGAGAGAGAGAGAGAGAGCGGGAGGGAGGGAGAGAGAGGGGGGGAAAAAAACCCTCTCATGATTCTCTTGTGAATCTTCTCTACACCCCTTTACTTGTAACTCCAAACACATGGACACCATTTCAGAAGAATCAAAAGAGGTTACAGAAACCCCAGACTTGGACAGAAAAGAGCCATTCAATCTCTACAGTGTATCATGTAGCTTCAAAGGAGAGCAGATGCCTAATCTAACATCCAGAAGGCCATCTATAATCAATGCCATTTCCCTCCCCCCCCTTTTTTTTTCCTTTGGTCTGGTTGCTTTTCACATTCTGGAAAGGGTATATGCTCGAGTCTCCAGATGCAAAGGAACAGAGGGGTCCTATACCTAATCCTGCAGAGGGGGAAATTTCTGCAGGACTATATGTTATGATCAACTACTACACCCACTAAAATTCTCTCTTTTTCTACCATTGGGTTTCCTTGAAAAATAGAAAATGCAGGTTGCTCACCTTTAAAGCCCAGGAGGGTTGGGTTCAGAGTAGATGGGAAAATTATTTCTTCTTTGTCACCCCCATCCCCACCCCCAATCACTGAGATCACTGGAGAGATTGACCACAATTATTGTGGATTCATCTCACGGGCAACAAAGCCAAGGTTTTTCTGTAGCTGCCTGAATCTCTAAAATGCATACCTTGCTGAGATGAGAGGATTAACCTCTGGCTCAACAAACATTTGTAAAAGAGAAAAACTCATTCTTAATTATTGATCGTTCAAGCTTTTTTTTTTTTTTAATATTTTGCTTCTACTACCTCTATTTTTATTTTGGTTTTATGTTACTATACACTTATACATGTTACACTCCTTTCCTAGAAGAATGAAATATTTTAGGAAATATTAAAAAGGCAGAATATTATGTTTCCCTGGTTGAGAAATGGAGAAACATGTTTTAAAGACAAAGCAACTCCCACCTTCCTGCCTCCCCCCCTTTGTTAATGGGCCAGAGGCAGAAACTCAATCTTTGACAATAGGACCCATCTGCAACTCAATAGCAACAGAAACTAACACAATGGGACCCATCTAGGACAGAAACTCACCACATGGCACCTGGGAAGATTACATCAGCGAGCAAGGCTAGCTAAGACCCCCACCCCCTGGGAGTCTGACAACCAATCAGGATACTCTTTCTGGGCCCCAAGAAGTTCAAAGCCAGAGAAAGCATAAAACCTGGGGATTTGCTGTATCTCGCCCCTTTTCTGTTCAGGAACTCAAACCATGTGATCCTGTCCACCATTAAACCATCTTTCCAAGCAGTCTCCATGTTTCCTGTGCCTTTTTCCCCACTTGGAGCTGAACCCACAAGGATATTTCTTTCTACATTACTATACACTGCCAACAACTTTGGAAATCAGCAGCGGTGAATAAATAAGCAACAAAATAAATAAGGTTCATGAATTCTCTCTGTCTTGCACTCTGTCTCCTGGGGTTTCTCTTTCTCAATGGGATTGCTATTATAAAATCTATGCATTTCTGTGGGCGTACCTAGGCTGCATGAGATTTATTGGTAAATAATTTTTAAATTAATTTTTGGTTAGGCTGATCCAAGAAGAGAGCCCCATTTCAACACAGGTGTTGGATAATAGATCTGTACACAGCTCGGAATGTTTGTTTTGTTTTGTTTTGATTTGATTATGCTTCAAGTGATTTACCCATTTACATTTGCTTTCTTGTTTCTAAACACTAAAAAAAATTGCTACTTTTTGCTGTTCCTGATATCTCATCTATCATATATAGTAGCTGGAAGAGCAGCTACGCCTTTTAATTGGGGTTGAAAATATTTGGAGTATATTGTATGCATTCTTTTACTAGCAGAGTAAGGAAAGCAGAAGAAACAAAGACATTTTATCTGGAGAATGTTATCTTTGAAATTTTTTCCCTTGATCTTGTAGGAAGTTAGCACCCACTCCTCTCCTAGAAGAATGAAATATTTTAGGAAATATTAAAAAGGCAGAATATATTTCCCTGGATGAGAAATGGAGAAACATGTTTTAAAGACAAAACAGCTTCCTGCCTCCCCCCACCTTTGTCAATGAGTCATTAAGTCCTCAGCCAAGCTCATTCATTCTCCCCACCTTTGTCAATGGACCATTATCTGCAACACAATAGGACCCATCTAGCAACAGAAACTCACCACATGGTACCTGGGAAGATTACATCAGCCATCAAGGCTAGCTAAGACCCCCACCCCTGGGAGTCTGACAACCAATCAGGACACTCTTCCTGTGCCCCAGGAAGTTCAAAGCTCAGAGAGAACATAAAACCAAGGCACACTCAGCATCTCGGCCCTTTTCTGTTCAGGAACTCAAACCACATGGTCCTGTCCACCATTAAACACCTTTCCAAGCAGTCTCCATGTTTCACTTGGAACTGAACCCAGATGGATATTTCTTCCAACAATTTAGTGAATATCTATGTAGTCAAGATGAAAATCACTTAATAAATAAGAATTTCACTGACTTCCCTTCTTCCTTAGCATTCAGAATTAATTTCACATGCAGAATAATGGCTGATTATATCCCATATAATTGGATAACTTGTCACAGTATGCAGTCCTCTACGGTTCCAGCTCATTAGGTAGCCCAGTTAGTTCTTCTTCCAAAAAAGCCTTTTTAAACCTCTACATTTTTTCCAGAATTTCACAAACATGTTTGAGGAGATTCTATGTCCAACAAGTTTATTGCTTATTGTGCTTTACCTCCACAGATATTTGTTTACATTTCTGCAAAATACTGGATTTCCTTGAGTCTCCAACTATTTTTTTCCTCTAACTTTTTAGCTAAAGCAATTGATTGAGATAGACAGCTATAGAAATTAAACAAATAAATGGAATTTTATATTTGGAAACAATTTTTCTACTGATCCATAGGATAATGGTTCATAGCAGCTGATAGGTAGGTCATTAAATTTTCTTCATGGAAAATTCCATGATTTTCTTACCACTATACAACTGGGATACCTACCTCTGCTCTGAGTGATTACTCTCAAATTGGTCTTACTATTAAAACTCCCCTCCTAACAATCAGCTGGAACTTAAGTTCCTGGAATGAAATCTGCTAGTCTTTGTTCTTCCCCTTATTGCCTAATCATGCTTAAATACACACATATGACTTTTTGGCTATACAGGATTCATATGAGTATTTCTTGCTAACAAAACAAAAAAAAGAACCCTTTTTAATAGAACTTCCAGCAGATTTATGCTTAGACTTGTAGGTCAAAGCCCAATCAGTTTGTCTCTTGTTATATAACTTTTTTCCAATAAAAATTTTGGCATATTTATATTAGTCTCTTGTGCTTATCTATAAGATGACTTTATATGCCCTGAAGCTGGGATACTTGCTTAATCCCCCATTGTTACGATTTGTTTGTTTTTATCTCTTTCTCAGAAGATTTATATCCTGTAACTCCTTTGGTGACACCACAAAAATTTGATAATGTTGGCGATAAACTGGGTGACTACTAGGTTTCATATAAAACTTCATTACAGATGAAATTAATCATGGCAGGTTTTAATGTGTGTAGAAGATGGCTACAGCTGTTTGAATTGATGCATTCAAAGACCTCAGACAAGTGTTATATCATTCTAGTTTTATGATAAGTATAATAATTTAAAAAATAACAAAAATCTTAGCTATGTCAAAATGCTATGTCGCATACATAGCTTTCAGGGAATATTTATCCCCTTGGAATGCCTAGTTAAACTATATTCTACATGGCTTTTCAATACTTGCAGAATGATAGATTGCCACCAAACAGCTGATTATGTAGTTGTACCTCTAAATAGTTCTGTAGTTTAAATTAAGATGAGAAAAATAACTTGATGCCTTTCTTAAAAGAAAGTCCTGATGCCTCTTGAAAAAAGCACCTTTGGGAGAAAAATAGTTTGTTAATTCAAACTGGCTATCTTCTGTCTTTGGATCTGAAGAGTAGATAGCATGGACCTTTTAATATATATTTCCAATTGTGCTAGGGCTTAATTATTAAAGAGGTGGGTTTTAACTTTATTCTTTCAATAGCCGAAAGCCTCCAGTAAGAGATTGGTTTCTCCTAGAAAAGGGAGTAATGTTGATTTGTCTTGGTCAAGATGGTTAAAAGATTTTAGGAAAAGAAGAAAGTCTTGCAGATTTTTTTCCTACATTTTTTTTAATGAGATAGTTACAGTTTTATTCCTTAATGCAGAGGTCTTCAAACTTGGCAGCTTTAAGACTTGTAGACGTCAACTCCCAATTCTGGGAGTTGACGTCTACAAGTCTTAAAGCTGCCAAGTTTGAAGACCTCTGCCTTAATGTCATCCACTGTTTTTGTGATCCTCATATTTCCCCTGGAATGCTCTGCCAAAAATTAGTAATTTTTGCATAGCTAGTAATAGTTATGCATAACTAGTAATAGTTATGCATAGCTAAAACCAAGAAGTTGAAGCTGACTACAGATTTGGTAATGTGATGCTATGAATTGGCAGTTCTACCTGGCTCCTATTAAATACTCCCACTGCAGAATTATTGCCTTCACATTGCCTGGCATGTGGGGGATGCAAAATTGTGGGCTAAATGGCACTAAGGATGCTGCTGCTGCCCACTGCAGTGATAGTGATCTGCTTCAATTTAGAAAAAAAAAACTGAGCTAGTGGTATATCTTGTAGTGGCCCTCACTCCCAATAAATGTATTGAATAAATGTAATTCCTCCTAGAGATATGTTATCAAATTACCCCCCTTAGAATGGAGAATGGCAAGAGGCTATTTGCACATGTTACCATCCTAAACAAATACAAAAAGTAGAACATAAATGTAACACACAATATTACATTTATTGCTATTTATACACTGCTCTGAGCTCACTCAAATATACTTCTATATTTTATATTAAGTTACATTTAAATATAAATTCTGATGTAAGATAAATAATAAAAAATTTAAATAAATATATAAACAAAGGGCATGCAAACCAAACAACTCTTCAAACACCGCTGACTTACAGTTCAGCCAGCAAATAGATTTCTTTAGAAATCTCCTTGAAAATCTAAAAATGAGCATTTCTTCCATTCACTGAAATATTGACACAACAACCTCTCTAAGTATTTTGCTCAAACTTCTCTTCAAAATGTCACTTGAGGTGGAATTGTGCTGCACGTGAAATCCCCAAGGGACAATTCATTGATCTTTTGCAACCACTTTTCATTTTTTCTGTAAACTCAGATGTCTCCCCCCAATCACTTGGAGGCAAGTTGGTTTTCAGTATTGATTTTGACTGTTATTATTGTTGCTTGCTAACTTGTTCCATTTCCAAGTTTTATGTTTTCCTGTTATCCCCACCTATCCTATAAAGACAGAAATCACTTGCAGGGAAAAAAACAAAATAAAAACACACAAGAGATGGCTACAGCACTTTGGAGATCAGCAATAATGATGGTGGCACTATGCATGATGCATTACCATAGATTACTGGTCTCTGCCCCCAAAGGCTCTCAGGAAGGAAGGAAGGATAGGAGTAAATAGGTGGAGAATATGAGTCTTTCAATTAAATGCACTTCATCTTAGTATCCCCCTCCCCTGAGAAAGCATTAGGCAGTACATGTGTGAATATATAAACCCACATACAATACACTGTAGGATTTATTCTGACATACATCTTTGTGGGCATCATCAAATGCATCAAATGCATCCTTACTTGACAGATGGTGATGTGATCTTTATTCAAACAATCAAAGGCATTTTATATGCTACTTCTAAAAATATTTATCCCAGGGCTCTTTATAAAGCAATTTAAATCCTGTGTAGCAATATATATAACTTACAGTTATAGATAGAAGATAGATAGATAGATAGATAGATAGATAGATAGATAGATAGATAGCCATACATACATACATACATACATACATACATACATACATATTAATGTCATGCTATGCTACCTCATCATGGTGAGGGGGAGGGGTGGCTGGCTCCTAAGAGGAATGAGTAAAGAACACTGAGAGTATATATTCTCAGCAAAACCACCTATGGTGCAATGATGATTCCAGCTGAACAATTAAAACAAGTCATTTGACAAAGTGACATAAGGCTGTATACATTATTTATCCTTATTTGTTCAACCTATATGCTGAATAAATACCGAGGGAGACTGGGTTGGATGAAGATGCGTGTGTATGTTTTACTCAAAAGCCTGCACTGTTCTGATAACACAACTCTGATACCTGAAAATGCAAACAATATTGGGAAGCTCTATTGGTGAAAGTAAAGGAGGTCAGTGAAAGAAATGGGTCTATGATTAAATATAAAGGAGACAAAACTAATAACAACAGGTACATCAACAAGCCTTAGCAGCGACAATGAAGATACTGATGTGGTAGAAAATTTCTGTCTTTTATGATCAATTCTCCACAGTAAAGGAAAAAAAGTCAAGAAATACACCACAGACTAGCATTCAATAGAGCTTGGAAAAGACATCCAGCTGCCATGGCATGTCTATATCTCCAAAGATCAGAATCATGCAGAAAATGATCATCCCTATGTCACTCTAGTGAAAACTAGATTTGAAAAATCAGGTGGGAATGAGTATTGGTATTTTTGTACATTGGTGTGGGGAAATTTTTTGAAAATACCATGGATAGCCAAGAAAACAAACAAATGGATCATAGAACAAATCAATGTTCTTAAATAACTGGGCTCCAAGACACAAGTCTTGGACACATTTTGCAAAGATCCGTGTCCATTAAGGACTCCATAATTCTGGGAAAGGTGGGAGGAAAGAGAACAGGATGCCTAGCCAGAGGTGGATGTATTCAATCACAATGGCAATGGGTGCATGCTAGAAGACCAGAAGGACAGAAGATATCAGTAAAGAAGAGCTTGAAAGAGAAAAGGAACATTTGCTTATGCCTTATTTTGACCTATATTGTATCATGGATGCTGCAGAGAGTGTTCTTGATAGATGAATCTGAGATAGGTGAATCTGAATGATAGATAAAATCACTCAGATTCACCTGAACTAGACTGTAGCTGGGCAAGCTCTATCAAGTTAATGGAGGTACATTCTATAAATGATAGAACCTGGAGTCCACCCACTCTGCCTAAATGCACTGGATGGGTAGAAGTAATTGGAAATAGGCCGTCCCTCAAATAACCAGACTTTATGCCACCAACCACATTTTAGGTGCATCCAATTGGAGAAGACTGTTTTGTAGAAAAGAGTTGTCTTCCTAATAGACTCAAAAATGAATTAGAGTCCTGCTTCTCTATTTGTAGCCATAAAGGAAAATCTTTTTAATGGTTGTCCCAAAAGTATAGTCCCTTTGGGGCAACCACAACATGGATGACTGAGAATCTCTACAGATGTTTAATGGTAGGATGAGAAATCTGAGAAATATACAAAGTATGGCATGTGGCATATGGGATGGAGGTTATGGAAATAAAACATAATAAATTCTCCTTTTTCACTTTTTTTTAAAAATCTCAGCTTTCAACCAAGAGTTCTTTGTTACATGTGAAAAATTATCAAGGCCTTCTTGTTCTTGATGTGTTAATTTCAGAATTTAATGTCAACACTGAACAAGTTGGCATTTATGGAAAGAGAAAGAAAGGTGGTTGTTAAAGACTCTTCCTCTGAACTTAATTAACATTAAAAAGCCCTTAGGTGTTCCACCCAGTACACATTTAAACAGCTGTCCTTTTGGGTGAAACGGAAGCAAGGGAGAAGTAAGCTTCAATAAAACCAATGGAGTATGACTTTTCTGTGCAGAGCTATAATGAAATGTTACTGCTGTAATATTCAGCTAAATAAAGTCTGGTGGGATGTATAGGCCAGCTGCAACACCAGCTGTGGATGGGATCAGAAGCTTCACACGCTGCTATTGCAGAGTAAATATTGAGTAGTAGATAACTTATCTGCACCTCTTCCAGTTCCCATAAAGTTAGGAGTTGGGATTAAAAGTTAAGATTGTGGTTTTTCTTATCCTAAAAACAAAAAGTGATAATCTTAATGCAAAATTAGTGGCAGTAATTGGTTTATAACTGGTATCCAAAAAACACATTAGTCATTAGCTAACCAGCTTTGGGACTTACATGGTACTCTGAAATGAAAATTGCTGTCTGCACTAATGCATTTTCCCCTCAAACATACTAATTTCAATTAAGAAACTGAAGATGTATCTTTGTATTATCATGGACCTATTAGCTGATGATTCCCAAAAGAAGTGTCCTTCATGCTTGCAAAACACCCACAGTTCATTCTTATATTCATCTTTTTATCTTTGTTATGTCTTTAGTTGCAGGTCCAATGTAACGTTTTCATGATGTTCATGAAGTGTAAAGGAAAGGAGAATAGAAAGAAGATACATTTAATGAGCAGATATTCATTTTCCTCACATTTGATGTAGCTTGTTTTATCTAAATACATGTATTTTAATATGTCTTTAACCCAAAATTAGCCATTTAAAATTAATTAATTTTTTCTTGACTCAAGAACTACAAAATATTAATAATAATAAAATCTTGGTCGGCACTCAGAAAATCTGTACACTGACAGTATTTGCATCTGTCAATTACAAAAGGCCACACCGCTTGAACTGGCACATATACAACTCCAACACATTATATTTTAGGTTTTGGGAAGAACTCAATGCATACAAAGGACCACACCAACCAATCAATTGGCAGCTATGATTTCACATTGTGGTGTGTATACGGTAGTGAATACATCAAGAGAGTAAAGAAGATCTTAAAGTACAAACTCAGTGGGAAAAATACCTTCAAAGTATTTGAAGATATTTCCTGGGCAATTCCAATCATTAGATTTAGGCACTTCTAGTCAACAGATACACAACTGGAATAGTGGACTGGACTCAATATTGTCATATTGACGTTTTGTTTACTTCCAGAGAAATTTCAGGGTGAATTCAATTCTGCAAATCCAAGGTGGGCACGCTCCTAGTCCCTACCCTTAAATATTGCCATCTGATGGGAGCTAAGAAAGCATGACTTTTGGGATAGCCCCTGTCCTATGGAACACCTTGCCTCATGAAGTTCAGCAGGCCTGTACCCATCAAGCCTTCCATAAAGCTTTGAAGACTCTTGGCTATTCCCCCAAGAACTAGGATAATGACTTGGCAGCAGATTTTGTTGTTTTTAATGAGCTTAGTTTTGAAGTTTTATAATGGTTTTTATGTTGCCTTTACTTTTGATTGGGAAACCACTCAGAGGTAGTTATAAGATGGGCAGCTGTATAAATGTTTCGAATAAACAATAAAATCCTCCAGGTTTTTTTTTTTTTAAATCTCCAGTTAAAAATTCATTATTGGCTGAAGATGCAATAATGTAGATCAGGGGTGTTAAACTCGATTTCATTGAGGGATGCATCGGGGTTGTGTTTGACCTTGAGGGGCCGGGGGGGGGCATGGCCAGTTTGACATCACTCATATTAGGGGTGCCTGTGGGGGCCTGAGCATTCTGCCGGAGAAATGCTCCCGAGCTCTGTTTTCGGCTGCGACGGCCTGCTGCAACCCTCTGCCAGAGAAAACGGAGCTCAGGAGGGCCACAGGCAGCTGTCCTGAGCTCCATTTTCACTGGCATAGGCACTGTGGGCTGGTCCTTCGCTGTTTCCAGGGTGGTCCCATGGGTCAGATCTAAGCACCCTATGGGCTGGATCCCGCCTCCGGGCCTTGAGTTTGACACCCCTGATGTAGATGGAAAAAAATACAAATACTGAAAACTGTACTGTTGTGAACTATAGAGGCAGGAAAGACTGCTTTTCATTTTCACTTGAATGTCATGAAGCAATAGTTCTAAGCATAAGCTTATCAGAAAAATACCTAAAGGATAAATTAACTTGATGACACCTTGGATTAACATAAAAGTAGTTAATCTTCTAGGAAAAAACTCTAGGGGCTGTTTTCAAAACTTCTCTAACACTCAATTATAGTAGCTCATATTTATCAAACGTATCATCTAACAATTAACCATGCTTAAATTAACATTATGATTTTGTAATGAATTTATCCAGGGTAATTGCACAAAAATCTCTTTCCGGTGTTAGTACTGTTTTCAGAGACTGAAAAGATTAATCAATCAGATAGATGTAAAAGGATGCAAATAATTTTAAAACAACTTTTTCCTAATTTATTTATTTATTTTATTTTATTTTATATTGAATTTATATACCGCCCTTCTCCCTGAGGACTCAGGGCAGTGTACAGCCAAAGTAAAAACATAAACTACAAACATTAAAATACAATTAAAAAGATATATATATATTTGGCCCCATAATTAAAAGCAATGACAAAACAATTAAAAACATTTTAAAAAAGTGTTAGTGTTAATAAAAGGCAGGAACCCAACAGTACAGTTGGATTCCTGATGGATCAGATTTGTTAAATCTAGTAATCTAATGTTTAAGTAAAGCATAAAAATATTGGCCTTACATTAATGCGGGTCCCTATCATCTGGTATATTGCCTGTATATATGGAGATCTTACTTAGCCATCAGGGATACTTTCCAGGATTCTGACTAATCCTTGTAAAATGTCATCTAAGCAGTGTTCATCATAGGATGACTGTATAGTATGTATTTTGAAACATTTCTGTAGTGTTTCTATCTACAACAACTCAAATGCCAAGGTTGGCAATGTCCAATATACATCTAAGTGAAAGAACCTGGTGCATTGTTTGTTTGTTTGTTTTTTTGAAGAGGGGGATTTGCTAGGGTTATAGGTTTCAATATGAGAAGCGGGAAAAAATAATGCAAAATGATAGAAGGTAATGCAAATGATTGCTATGTTCTTGATAAAGCAAATTTAAAACAAAAGCAATCTATGCATTTCTCAGAAAGTCTAACGAAATTAGGGGAAAAAAATTTAAAAGAAATTTCCATGATTTTGAAACACCTCTCCCTCTTTTCTGGCAATTTGTTTTCACTCCATTGAAAAATTATTATAAAATTATGTACTAGAATTATGATTTATTACACAAAAAATCATCATAATTTCCAGAGCCCTATAATGTTCTGATGTTGTATATTGCACAAGGGTTCCCTTTGGGAGAGATGGGCATCAAGATAAATTTGATTAATAAAAATCAATCAATCAATCACCACACACATATGTTCTTTGAAGTAGGAGGGAAAATATTTTAATACCTATTTTAGGTTGTAAAACTGGACATTGTTGATCTCTATGGAGAACAGGCCAATGTCCCTGTCTCTATGGAGGCAGTCACCCAAATCATGGTTGTCCCAAAGGTGCTTTTTCAAGAGGCAACTGGACTTCCTATATAAATACAGCATAAATCCTTCCATTCCCCACTATCCAATCAGAGCTGAAGAAGCTTCTTAGATGAGAAATGAAATGTCTTCAAAGAAAAAACAGAAAGTCCAGTTGCCTCTTGAAAAAGCACCTTTGGGGCCTGTGTTCTAAGCCATTCACATATTTTTGTAATTGCAAAACAATATGAGTGCATCTGCAGGCAGAATAAGGTGAGTAGATGCCAGCATCTGAATCCATATTCTTAGGATGTTGACATTCACTTCTCTGCATTTCATAAAAAATGCATCCAAATATGCAACTTGATTTTTGTTTTCTTGAGTTTTCCCATTATTGAGTTCAAAGAAAAAGTGCATAAAACAGTGGAGGAAACAGGTTTTTCATAATCTCATATCTAGTCCCTATCATGAGATAACAACTAAGACCTGGGAAAATTCAGCACATTACTGGTTAAACTCAGAGCAATGCCTATTGTAAAATCATGCCTTGCAATATTAGGGATGTATCATCACAAAGCCAAGATGACTTAATATAAAAAAGTGTTAGTTTAAGCACTCAGCACCTTGAGTAAAAGAATAATGAAAATATAAGCCACATGTTGCACACTGGGAGCTCATCCTCACATATTGGAAAGCTTGGTAGCTGCTCTGAAATGGAAGAAAAGCAGCCTTGCAGTTAGGTGTTCATTACGATTCAGCTTATTAAGAAGGGTTTTCTCTTAAAATGTATGATTCAATAATTCAATATTTGCTTGATCCATATAGGTATATCCTGATCACTGATTTTTACCTTTCCTCTTAGGGAATCAAGATTAGGATGGATGATTAGGATGGAAAATGATTAAATTCAAATCAATCAGAAAAAAAAAATCCCACTTTTCTGGCATTTCTATTTAAAAAGGGATATTGCTGATTAGGTATACTTCTTCCATTCTTCTGAAGAGTAGAACTCTAAATACATTGTCTTCTCTGCATCCTGGCATTTTGTTCTACTAGCTCAAAGATCTGGAGAAACCACCTTGCATGAAAGTTTCCGTCACTTGAGCAAAGGAAGACGATTTCAATAATCTCTCCTCCAACCAATCTTTGTTGGAGGTAAATTGGGAATCAAAGAAGTAATGGACAGATACCCAATTTGCCTTTGGTAGGCAGTCTGAAGCATAGCATTCTTCCTCCATGGAAAATATTTCTCTGTGAAGGACAAATGACTTATTTTTTCCTCTCTCGTCATGGAAATACAGTAAGGTGTCAAATCAAGAATGGAATTATCTCAACCTCAAAGAGAAGGGAGGGGAAGTGAAGTGAAGGGAGAAAAGAGTTGGGAAGAGATATGACAGTTAAAAAGAGAGAAAAGAAAGAGAGGGGAAAATAAGAGCAAGAGAAGGAGAGAGGGAGAGTACAATACAACTAGCAGGAGGCTGTCCTTTTCTCCTCAGGAGGCTCAAGCAAGTAGAATTAAGGCATCTGGAACAGATATGCTGAATTCCACAATACAGAGGACCTATATCCACTTTTTGCCCTCTGGAATTTGCTACAGTTATATTAATAAACAATGGCTTGATAGTATTTTTGTCATTACATTGTCATTCAGTGCTTTCTTGATTTTCCACCCTGTCAAATAATTATTCAGTGTTCCATGATCACTTTGGCAACTACATTTGATTTGGACTGTATTCACCCCTGACATGCAGCTCATTGACATGAAGGAATGAATGGGTCCCGTAGGCAGAAGAGAGTTCCTAACTCATGATTTATCTTTTCCTGCTTAATATACAAATGACCAAGGCTGGGGATAGCAATGCATCATTGGATGTGAAGCCCTACAGGTTCTTTTTATCTGGCTTGTTCCTTTATATTTCCCATATACCTCATTAGTATTTATCAGTTTCAGAATGAATATCTCCAAGGTAGCCTCCTTGGCTGGCAAAAGAGCTCTCACTTCAACGTATGTTCAGTTCTATATATGATGCAGGAAGCCATGTTACGTCTGCCCAGGGCTCAGAAGGGATATATCTGAGAAGCTCATGCCTTGTCCACTTGAGCAAAGTTGCAATATAAAAATATAGTGAAATATATTTGGGGTGAAATGGAAAAGGCTTTTAATTCTATACAATTTGATTGTAGTTGTTTCCCCCCAAAAAAATTGCAAATAACAGTGGTTATTTTCTTCCTTACATTTTGTCAGTCAAACCATGCCTTTGCATTCACCACAACTCTCTCTGAGTCCCAAATGTGCATTATATCAATACCAAAGCCTTCAACATGTATTAAATCTCATACTGGAGCAAGATGATGTTGGAATCTTCCTGCAGCAGCATACAAATGGACTTTGATGGTGTTCTGGGAAACCCTGAGCAACTCCAGTAAATCATAAATTATCTACTTTCTTTCCATCTTACACCAAACAGTGCAGCTGAATTTCTGATATTAAAACTGTTCTGTTTTTCAATACAGCAACAAGAGATGATGATACATTCAATAACATGCTGTTAAGTATTCTCCAAATTCCCTGTTCCATCTACTTTTATTTGTTCCATTCTTTAATTTTTAAAAAACGAAGTCTCGGGTAACACCTGACTGGCCTTACTTCTCAGTGAAATTTGGGAGCGTTACTGAGAAAAGGTATGGTAATGCTACATCACTGATAACATGTGAACTCCTGGTAAACAGAAAATATAACCGTGTCACCATATTTTTCAACTATTGCCCCTCTTTTAACTTCTCTCTCAAAGATTGACCTGGTTATCAGACTTATGAAATACTAAGCAGCAACCTAGGCCAATAATTTAGTCTGACACACTAATACCTAAATGTTTTAAAGATAGATGTATGCACACATTAACTTTATCTGAATTATCAGCACTGTTGCTATATGCTTGTTATGTGACACAAATAGAACCAGTGGCATTCATGGAGCATGTCAGAAAAACAAGAAGACATATGTACAAGAAGACCAGAAGTCACTGTCATAAGATATCTAAAATATCTGCAGTTATGGCTAATGAGACAGGCGTCCTGCCGACTCTGGTCTCTCTTAGAAAGCCTGGCCATGACTAACTGTAATGTGAGTAACTCAAATGTAGTGTTTTTGTGTAACAGATCACCACTCATCTGCACATCATATCCCTTGTGTCTTTTTCTTCAGATTTCCTGCTCTTGGTCATTGCCAGCTCTCCTTGTTATCTGCTTTGCCTGCTAGTTTGTTTTTTTATGTACTGGTCATGAAACACTTTGCTATGCCAAGTCTCTTTTCTATTCTTTATTTGGTCTTTCTTGTAGGTCAATTTGGTCTCTTCGGTATTCAGTAATCCTTCATCATAACCATATGTTAACAAGCATATGCTTAGAACATTACAACAATCTAACTGTAATGCAAACATCATTCTATAATACAATCATCCTTTAAATCAATAGAAATTAAAGGATGCTAGTGAACATTTTTTGGTATTGCTTCTGCATATCTGCCTCCATATACAGTTTTACAGCCTTAAAATTTCTCAGGTATTCTTTTATGATGCCATGAAAGCGATCATTATATTTTATAGAAGGATGCAAGGGAGATGGGCAGTTTCTAAATATGATAATAGACAAACCCAATATCTCGATCAAAAGAAAAGTAGATAGATGAGAGAAATAGATATAAAGTAGATGATATTGATAGATTTGGATACAGATATGGATATAGAGATAAGAGAGATATAATAGAGATGTAGATAGATACAGATAGATAAACATGGACAGGCAGGCAGATAGGCAAACAGCTAAGTGGACATCATTTGGGGCTATTTTGGCAGACATAGAAACACTGAAACATACTTTTTTTTTACTGTATATTGATGGTGTTGCTTTCATATCTATACCAGCCCAACAGTGAGATAGATTTAAGTTTTCCTTAGCTGAATTGGTATTAAATTTGCATTTCCCCACTTCCCCTGACATCAAGGATAATCTCAAAATAACTAAAGTGTTTTAGATTTTGTCATCCATTACTAGGGAGAATGCCAGGTGATTGACATTTATTGGCTACAGAGGAAATAGGAGAGAATAGTAGTTATCAAGGCAGGATAGGAATTGGCAATGGAGTCAGGAAATCTTATACCAATAGTTTCCTAATATCAGGGATAGGTAAATGATAAGTATCATTGAATAATGAGGAGTGTTTGGGGCTGTTGGGCAATGTTTTGCAGCGTATGTTTGTGGCATGGGGTCATGGTTTTATGAACCAGTTGATAGCACAGTGAGGAGTACCAAAAATATTTGACTGAACCAGTATTTTCACCTCCAGAAATGCTTCCAATGTTAATAGAAATTAATATTAACATTAATTCTATTAATGTTAATAGAAATTAAAATGGATCTCCATCTGAATCAGATCAATTGTTCAAGGAAGTCAGACTCTCCTGAGCATTGTATCAAAGACAAATTTGTTTAAATGAGCAAGTAGAGGGTAGAGCTTGCACCAATGCAGCTACTTTAGTATTAATTGATTGGTTAATATGTGTCCAGATGTTTAGACAAGGATCTTTCTTAGCAACTTGGCACAAAACAAGTCCTTCTTTCTTAAAAATTGTGTGCCAGGCTTTCTATCACCTGCTTCTGGAAGGGAAAAATTAGTTTGCCTCTGGAAGCAAGAATGTCTCCAATTGATCTCCACTAAAGAAAGATTTAACTGAAGATTTATTACTGCTTTCTGCTTTGGCCTCCCATGGGAATGCTTACAAATGATGCAGCAATCATGTTCCAGGAACACTGTACTTAAACATACTTCACTGGTTATTGGAATGTAGATATTTTTTTTGAGAGAGAGAGAGGGAGGGAGGGAGGGAGGGAGGGAGGGAGGGAGGGAGGGAGAGAGAGAAAGAGAGAGAGAGAGAGAGAGAGAGAGGGAGAGAGAGAGAGAGAGAGAGAGAGAGATTACCCAGTCGGTAAAAAAGCTCAGTGTATTGTCACTAAATATATGAATGTTTAATAAAATATATTTCTTCATTTCTTTTTTTGTTCTAAGTGAAGAAGCATTGTATTAGTTTCTAAAAATACATCAAGTACAAATAGCTTTAACAAAGTATGTGAATGCACCCCAAATTCCAACTAAGCCATTTTTAGCTTTTAGTGGAACTGTTTTCAGTTTGCCATTTCTTCCCTGGAAGTCCCCTTGACTGGATGAGACAGTTAGATGGTCACTGATATTGCCCTGGGGGCCCATTTCCTTTATATATGATGCTGTTTAATTACTGGAATAACACCATTAATTACTTATAGGAAACTCAGCCCCATTACAACACTCACAAGATTAAAAGAGACAGTGTGTGTATCTGCGTAGAATAGTGTAGCAGGATTCTGGGAAATGAGTACTAAATTAGCTACTCAACATTCCTTGAACTGGCAGGACAGGAAAAATATATGGGGAATCTAAGAAAGACATGAAACAAACCTTTCCTAACCACCGGTGATCTAACAAATATTCCAGGATACCAGTTGCTACTAACATTTTCCCTGCTTATTTAGCAAGCTTGTAATACTCACCTTTATGCTAAAATTAAACAGTACAAGCACCCATTGCACCAAGAAAGATTATTATCATGCTATAGAAAAATGTTTTTGTTTTACTGTTTATTTCATGCAGACCTTCAACATTCCACTTTGAGCATATTTTGTTTCTCTGTGCACCAAGAATTCAATTTTCTGTATTCATATCCTGCTTCTTAATGCCTTCTGAACTAATCCTTGTTGTATTCTCTCTGTTCTTGTTGCCAGGGCACCACTAAAAAGTAATTTGATATTATCTGGTTTAGTGGAGTTAATAAAATAGTTTAAATCTCCAGCAAAACTTGACCTCCAACAAAACCAGTATGTATTTATACTCTACCTATCAATAAAAAAAGATCCAAGACCTTTAAAATTAACAGTTAGAAAAAAATAACAGCTAACAAAATGACACCATCTCTCTCTCTCTCTCTTTCTCTCTCTGTCTCTCTCTGTTGCTCTCTCTTTCTTTCTTTCTCTCTGTCTCTCTCTCTTTCTTCCTCTGTTTCTCTCTCTCTCTCTTTCTCTCTCTCTCTTTCTCTGTCACTTTCTCTCTCTCTCTTTCTTTCCCTCTCTGTCTCTCTCTGTTGCTCTCTCTCTCTTTTCCTTTCTCTCTCTGTCTCTCTCTGTCTCTGTCTCTGTCTCTCTCTCTCTCTCTCTCTCACACACACACACACACACACACACAAACACACACAAACAAAATTAAATGAAAACATGTTTTGATATACAGAGTTTCCAAAAATGTAAATAACAAACATCCCAGTATGATTTTAATAAAAATCTACCTATGGATTCCAACAAGGAAGATTTGATATTGTGGATATCAGTAATAGATCAATAATAATTCAAGAAGACTATTACCTGAAGTTTGTTGTGAGATGATCAATGTCGTTCAGATCTCCCTCACATCCATGTAGTTATAAATAGGAACATGATGGTGAAGTGGTGGACATAGCCATTCATGCTGAAGGAAAGCTGTTCCAAGAGCTCTGGCTTTAAAAGGATTTCAAAACATGGTGTTATTTGTCACTAACATACCATTTTTCCCACTAAAGCAATATTCTCTGAAATGTTTTACAAAACCTGGATTGTGGTTCTGCAATCTGATTTCGTTGTGCATATCTTTGGTCTCAACTTCTGCAAAGAGTACAATAAAAGATAAAGCAGAACAATAGGCTTTTGATTTAATAAACATAGGTTTTTTTTATAGGAGATTTTGAGTCAATAATATATAAAGCATCTGTTTGAGGATGAATGTGGTAAGATCTTGTAATGGAAATTGTGAGGCATCAACCCCTCCTCCCCTCCCCCAAGATCTACTCTCCTGGAACAGTCCAGGACTCAAAGCAATCCCATCATATATATATTCATGATTATATAAATAATACAAATAACATCCCTGTCTTTCAGAAGAGAAGGGAATTAAAGGGTACAGAAATATGTCAGAAGAAATGATGAATTTATAAATGAGCCAAACTGGAGAATTTCTAGATAGAGGATGGTATTTCTAAAAGCAAAATAGGAGCCATCCATGATTCCCCTTGATAAGGTCCTTGGACAGACATGTTGCTATACTATAATTGACAGCGTTTTTTGAGCATGAACATCACAATGCACAGCCACCACTCTTACGGAACAAAGTGAAAATGTACTGAATAACAATTCCAATTCAAGAAAGCAAAGCAAAATGCTGCTTCAATGCAAAGCATCTTGGAAAGCTGATGGAACAGAGAACCCTGTTCATTATACCATTTCATACCTACTCGATCTGGTTTATCCACTTCCAAAATTTCTCCATCAAAAACGTCAGTAATATTTGAGAAAACAAAACTACATCTCTACACTTTATTTCTTTGTTTTTCTCAAACCTCTCCTTCCAATTCTTCTCCATTATCAAAAGCTAAATTAAACAATCTTGGACTGGGTGCATCTCAATCTGCTTTTGCAACCTAGATTGCTATTTCTGGATTAAGTCATTAAAGGTCAGTTAAACTGCCGTTTCAGACAGTGGCCTTTATCCAAAGCAGACAGTTACTAATTATAGCAATGTTCTTCCCTAGAAACGGTTGAAAAAATAATAAAAGTATAAGTAATCTTTGTTCAAAAATTTGCATTTTCTCTATTGATCTATTTGCATCTGAAATGTGTAGGACTGAAAGGCCATGGAATTCAATATTATTTGGCATTTGGAAAATAAGATTCCATGTGACAACCTAGAGGCAGAAATCTAATGAGAGTTACTAAACATTGGGTGGCATGCATGTTTATGGGAGAAAAGGTAGAAATACTAATTAATCATTCATAAAGCCATGAGACAGTGCTCATACGAGTCAATAATAACACTCTTTATGTTTAGGAAATCTGCAAATCTACATTTTGAAAGGGATTTGAATTGTTAGTTGAATTTAATATTTTCTGATAATTTACAATGCATTTTAAAAAAAAAATATATTTGGCTTTTGTTCTTAAATTTTGTTATTGCCTTGAGCACACACTCGAGCAGAAATGCAAGGTATAAATCAAACTATAATATTACAGTGGATCATTAAGGAACATTTATACTTGTGGAAAAGCTACTATGCTAGCAAAAGCCCATTGCACTTATTCAGATTTCCCCCACTTAAAATAATTACTGTAATTCTGGTATGTAGATGTGACTTTTGAGCAAGTAATAGGCATGTGTGTTTTAGGAATCAAAATAAATTTCCTAAGCCTATTGTTTTGGTGCTTCTACTGTATCTTAGGCTCTAATTACTACCTTCTATCATGTAAACATTTTTTCAGTTGGCAGGCAAAACATTTGAGCAAATTCATTTAAAAAGATGGTTTTTGTCTGTTGATTTAGCAAGGATAGAACTGTGTCTTTTGTTGTTATTGTTGTTGTTACTCATACTTTCTTCCCCAATAAGGAATAATGAGGTTCAAATTTAAAGCAAGTTTTCATTTATTTCATTCTACCAGGCCAAATTAGAGAAACCCATCCAGTTGATGGTTTTGGATTGTTGTGGATGAATGGAAAGCCATGTGTTTTTGAAAACCATCCAACATCCATACATTGTTATCAAATCGCTATTTTAATATAACAGAAAATAGAAATGTATTTGTTTGTTTGTTCCATTGATTTATATAGCCACCCAATTTAGAAATTACAATTCTGGGTGGCTAACATACAATTAAAATCAGAAAACATAAACTAACAAGATAAAACCAACATGAAAGAAGATACAACATAACCTAGGTCAAACCACAATCTTCAAATTCAACCATTATAAAGAAGAACGTTCAGCACCCTGGTCCAACTGGTCATTTGCATTCCTTTAGCGAGTCATTAAGGTCACCTGGAGGTGACACAGATAAATGACCAGCTGTCTGCAAGGAATATAAATCCTTCTATTCCCCATCATCCAGTCAGAGCTGAAGAAGTTTCTTGGATGAAAAGTGAAGTGTCTTCAAAGAAAAACCAGAAAGTCCAGCTGCCTCTTGAAAAAGCACCTTTGGGACACCCATGATTGATAGTATTGATAACTGTTTGAGAGGTCACGGAGGGCCTGGATAAATGCATCACTCCTATTCCAATTCCACCAGAAATACGTATAAGCACAATCAATGCTGCCTCAGTACTACAAACTGTGCAGAAACCTGAATGAAAAAGATCCAGATACTCTTCCAGAAGTCTCTGGAACTGTCAATTTATAACCTTTTCAAAAACATTCCCTAAAAAGGGAAGTTTGGGGAAAGGAGAAAGGTTAAAAATTGTCTGCCTCTAGTATAAAATTTAAATTCAGAGAGCAATTTTCATTCCTACATCTAATTTTTTTTTAAAGTAACTTATGCCAAATCAACTTTAATTTTAATAATAATAATAATAATAATAATAATAATAATAATAATAATAATAATAATAATAATTATTATTATTTTATTTCTATACCGCCCTTCTCCCGAAGGACTCAGGGTGGTGTACAGCCTATTTAAAAAATTTTCATCCTGATTCACTCATAGTGGATGTGTATGGCCGTGAACGCATCACTTAACCACAAGGCCCCCAAACTGGGCACATTGTTTCTATTCCATGACTGAAGTGGCAGACATTTTTTTTTATCCCTCCCCTCATTAAATGATTGGATTTAGATTTGCTTAGCTTCAAAAAAGGCTGCTACTTTGTATGGCTTCTGGCCATTTTTTCCAGATTTCTAAATGCCCTTGAGGCAGTCTCCTTTGCTGCTCCACTCCACTTACTTCATTTGGATATCAGCAGGTTCATCAGAATGACTCTCAGTGATAATTCCAACTCTTCTGAAAACATGCAGATGAAGTCCCAGAACTAAGTGCCAGCCTCTCCAAAGGCCATTGTGTTTGACTCTGGCAAGAGGCTTCCTCATTATGATCTGGTAAATATATTCAGGCAAAGGTAGCAATCTGTCACTTCCTTCGTTTTTTCTTCCAGAGCAGCATTGGTGTTTGTTAATTCACCCAGAAACACTCCCAGGGAGCAGCCTGGCTTGGAGAAGAGGCAGGGACTTGCCAAGGTATAATTGGGAACTGGGGAGGGTGCACAGCTTGGAGCTCATTTGCAAGCATTGCCTCCCTCACCCATCCTGGTTTCTGTCCATCTCTCTCCACTTATCTTGGCAACATCAAGAAGCAGCTTGTCCTTGTTACAGAGCAGCCATTAGCAGGGTTGACCTTTCTTTTGAATAGACTTTCCCAGTGGCAAATCAGACATCTGTACCTCTCTGGAGCCTGTTCCTCAAAAGACTGTCAGTGAAGCTCAGTGGATCAGGACCATGCTTCTGCCACCCCCATTGAGCTGCTCTGCTTGATTTGCAGTCCTGCTCTCATTTCCTTAGGCAGAGGGAAACAAAAATTGGCAAATTAAGGACTCATAATTTTGTCATGCTCCCAGGCAGCCATTGAGGATTACTGCTGGAAAGGCTGCCTCCTTCTTCCTTTCTCTCTGTCTTTGGCACTTATCCAAAGTTGATACAGAATAATGGATTTGGAATGTGCAAAGCTATCATTAGTACTATGAACATTTTTTTTGTTGGTGCCGATATAGCCCAGTCCCTTTATCACATTAATGTCACATCTACAGTATACCTTCACTGCCAACAAGAGGGGTGGGGGTGGGGCGAGAAGGGGAAGGAATTAAAACTGCCTAGACTTAGGCAAAATCTGATGATACTCAAGACACTCATTACCTCGAAAAGCAGAATGCCATTTTCAAGACTCTCGATATAACCTTACACAATCAACTTCAACACAATTAATTGTTGTTGTTAGTTGCGAAGTCATGTCCGACCCATCACGACCCCATGGACAGTGTTCCTCCAGGGCTTCCTGTCCTCTACCATCCTCTGGAGTCCATTTAAACTCACATTGACTGCTTCAGTGACTCCATCCAGCCACCTCATTCTCTGCCGTCCCCCCCTTCTTTTGCCCTCAATCGTTCCCAACATTGTCCCATTGTTCCCATCATTCTCCAGTGAGTCCTTCCTTCTCATTAGGTGGCCAAAGTATTTGAGTTTCATCTTCAGGATCTGACCTTCTAAAGAGCAGTCAGGGTTGATCTCCTCTAGAACCGGTTTGATCGCCTTGCAGTCCAAGGGACTCGCAGGAGTCTTCTCCAGCACCATAGTTCAAAGGCCTCAATTCTTTGGTGCTCAGCCTTTCTTATGGTCCAACTTTCACAGCCATACATTGCAACTGGGAAAACCATAGCCCTGACTATACACACTTTTGTTGGCAGGATTAATAACCCAATTCAAATCATAATCCATCTAATCCACTATAATTAACTATCCAAAATTCTGAGCAGAGATCAGACTACAAGTTCTCTTGCTTCTGATAGGTCCAGGAATACCATATTCAGCACACTAATGGTCAATGTCAGGATTGCTGCAGATTGACACCTTTTCTTCTCAAGCAGAGGTTACTGGTTGTAATACTTGTCCTACTACAAAGAGTAGCAGATGCAGATGCAATTTGACAATCTCTATAACTATTCTTAACAACTCAGCCTTTTCCAATTTCTGGAAAACAAAGCTGCTTTTCATGTGCTCAGCCCTGATTTCTGAAACTGGGCTGATGCAGGTGTACTAAAGGAAGCTATTCTAACTCCAGAATTAAAAACTGCCAGTCTAATTCAGAATTTGGGTACTTTATATTAATATTTAGAGGGGAAATTAAAATCACAAAACTCACACATACATCTTAAAATCTGTATATAGCAAAATCCCTATCATTCCCCAAAATATTTAATTTTATTGTAAAATTAATGTGAATATTTATAGTTTCTATCCACTCATAGTGAAGAATATCAGAAAAAAGTGGGCAACAATATCTGAAGCAAGGAGACAAAGTCTTTTATATATAATAATTGTATTAAATATTATAATTAAAAAGATTTGAACTAATACAAACTAAAAAGATAAATGAATAAATGAAAAACAATGTAGAAAAGTAGAAAAGAGAGGAGAAAATAAGAAAAGAAACAATTTCCTTCATCATAACAAGCATAAACAATTTTAGCAACTTATTAGCTCTTAAAATACAAGTGATCTCTTCCTCCCATATCTCATCTCTTCTCTATGAACAAATCTTTAAAACCTCATCACTCAGTCCTAGTATCAGCAAAATCCATTATTATTAGAGATAATAACATATTTTAACCTTGATCAAATAAACCAACTTTATATTCTTCCCTTCACGTCTAACACTATTGATCCTTAATCCCTTCAAATAATGTCCTAGAACTCCATTGCTTTTCATTTTTTTCTTTGTCCCTCCTCACAAAATCCTTCAAAGCTTTAACTTTAATTATAGGAAAGTTATCCTATATTTGTTGTTTGTTATTTGTATAACAGTTTTAATTATTAAGACATCAGCCGATTTCATTTGTATATTCAGTGTAGCTTCTTTTTCCATACCATTCTTGTACCCTGTCATTTTTAAATCCACTTTCAGATCAGTCTTATCAGGTAAAACTTGTTTTTCTTCCATAACATTTTTAAAACACAGCCTTGTCTATGATAACAGACACTCTTAAAATTAACTTCTGGATCGTTCCTTCGGTACATCTGATGTTAAAGTATTAATTATTAACTAGTTTATTAAGTATTTTGTTCCATGCTGTATTAGCAAATCAAGTTTGTTTTTTGCAGCAAAAGAGTGTTCTTCCCCAAAACCAAAATTATTAAATGTATGTGTGTATGTAAAAAAATCTATCTAGCAATGTATTTACTTCAAACAGTGAAAGATCTTGATCTAATCCTGCTTCTTTCCTCATGTTTTTTGTGTATCTGCAGCTGTTGGAAATTGAAACCTCCTAGCAATTTTAGACTGGGGAGCATAGAAACGAGAACTGTAGAGAGTAAATGATCATACTAATATCAATTTATTCTAACAAAGACTAATAATAAAAGCACCATCAAAGTTTGCTTTTCAATTTCCACAAATATAAATAATTCTTCCCACATACTTCATTCTTTCTTCCCCTTTCAAATTATCTTTCTGATATCTATCAGTTCACTTTCAATACTTCAATGTGCATTTGTCACACCACCTGCATACCATATGCACACACAAGAGTGGAGGACAAGTGATAAGTTGACAATGGGGGCCATGTGTGTTATGCTAACAGGAGTATGTTCATTAAAACAATTGCAGATTAATTATGTGAAGGATCTGTTTGAATTGATGTTTTATTCTCTAATTAGGCAAGGAATGCCAGAAGTCAGAAAGAGTTTTAGGCCCAGATTCAAAGGCTTGTTGATTCTGTGGTGATTGGGTGACATTTGCATCTTCAAACAATGAAGCCAGCTGCTGGTGGGAATGACTCACTTGAAATGGAAGAAGTAGTAAGCCAACTGATTTTCTCATGTTGTCAATCATATCCTCTACATCTCTCTTTCTCTCCCATCCATCCCCTTGTTAACAGAGCAAACTTAGCCATAATAGATTATTAGAATGACAATCCCCCGCAATTACTACGCAAGGAACTCTATGTTATATTGCTGTGAGAGTCAAATACTCAGTTTTGTCTTTTTAATATTGGGAAACTTTGAAATCTGTAGCTTGACAATGTCTATATGGGCACATTATTAGGATAAAGTGCAATGCATTTTATTTGATTTAAAGTATCGTGTGAAGCCAGTATGTGAAACCCATCAATGGTTTATTGTTTATTCCACAACTGTAGTTGTACAACTCATGGCTTAATATAATGTAATAATACTTTCTTAGATACTCTACTTGCATTTTCAGTGATTCCAGTTGGTCAGAAGAAACAGACAGACTGTATCATTTAATTTTCTATGGCCCTTAAGTCTTCATTGAGAAGTCTACATCTATTCGAAGGAGATGGAGTTTTTGGAAGGGTGTGATTCATATATAAGATTATCTTCTCAAATTCAGCTGTCCATCATTTCAGGAGTTACCTTTTGAATGTTCAACAAGAAAACAGGTTCAATAAAATTGATTGGTTAATTTTAGTTATTTTTCTGTCCTCATGGAGTACCCTGCAGCATCTTAGGCTGTCATTGAATGTTTATGATTCCCAGATATGTTGTGTTTATATATTTATAGGCATCGTTTGAGTTTTCTCTACTTATTACTACAGTTCAGTGGTGGGTTGCCCGGACCAGTTCTGTAGAACCGGTATTAAAACCGGAGGGAGGCTCCGCCCACCGACCCCAACATCATCAGAATGCTTCTGCGCATGCGCACAGCCCCGTTGCAAACCGGTAGTAAAGTAAGTAGAACCCACCCCTGCTACAGTTGATGGAATAATACTTGTGAATATGTGCATATATTAATTTAACTTATTGATTCATTATTATACA
Source organism: Pituophis catenifer annectens (assembly GCF_029215685.1). Classification (NCBI taxonomy): domain Eukaryota; kingdom Metazoa; phylum Chordata; class Lepidosauria; order Squamata; family Colubridae; genus Pituophis; species Pituophis catenifer. The sequence continues at coordinate 316,163,301 of NW_027256881.1, read as the reverse complement.
TTTACTGAGAGTCTGTATATTGCATGAACCAGAAAGAGGGCTCTCACATCCTGGACATAATCTGTTTCCACTTCTCCCCTCTGGATGCTGTTATAGGGCATTGCATGCCAAAACAATTAGACACAAAGATAGGCTTTTCCCCCCATGCCATCACTCTGCTGAACACCTAATTCCCACAGCACTGTCTTAGGCCTAAAGATATTTACTCATGTAGTAGTCCTGTATTGATATTATCCTTCTCATCTTCTCATCTTTCTCATCTTCTCATCTTTTCTACTACTTTCTCCTATTGGTATCTATGATTTATCACTGAAAAAAAGTAACTTTTTTGCTATTTCTTATGACCATAGCAGTGTCCCTGTAGTCACATGATCACAATCTGGGTACTTTTTTTTTTAAAAAAAAAATTGATTTATATGCCGCCCTTCTCCGGAGACTCAGGGTGGCTTACAATGCGTTAAGCAATAGCCTTCATACTTTTGTATATTTATTCAAAGTCAGCTTATTGCCCCCACAAACTGGGTCCTCAATTTACCTACCTTAGAAAGGATGGAAGGCTGAGTCAACCTTGAGCCTGGTGAGATTCGAACTTACAGTAATTGCAGACAGTTGGTGTTAATCACAATGCTGTCAGTCTGCGGAGTCACCAGGCCCTTTGGCAACCATTGTGAATTTACAATGGTCACCGTATCCCAGGGTCATTGTAACTTTCCCAGCAGGCTTCCAACAAAAAAAGTCAATGGAGATGTCAACAATAAATTGCAAAATTGCAAAATATGGTCATATGATATCTTGCTTAACTATCACAACCAGACTGCTAAAACTGCTATTGTCAGTCAATATGATTATGATGATTCCCTTTTCTTTTTATTTATTTATTTTGTCAAGCATGTATAACAGATATAAGTATAAACATGATTATGAATATATGAAATGGATACAAATAAATGGGGACATTAGGACAGGGATGGTAGGCATGTTGGTGCACTTATGCATCCCCCTTACAGACCTCTTAGGAATGAGGTGAGGTCAACAGCAGACAGTCTAAGGTTAAAGGTTTGGGGATTTGGGGAAGAAACCACAGAGTCAGGTAATGCATTCCAGGCATTGACCACTCTGTTGCTGAAGTCATATTTTCTGCAATCAAGTTTAGAGCGGTTTACTTAAGTTTGTATCTATTGTGTGATTGTGTATTGTTGTAGTTGAAGCTGAAGTAGTCATTGACAGGATATCTTATCCTAAATAGCTAAAGCAGGCCTGTCAAACTGGCGGCCCATGGCCCGGATGTATTACGCACAGGCTATGCCCACCCTGGCTCTGCAAAGGCAAAAAAACCACATCAAGATACATCACGATATATCACATGACATGATTGAGTTTGACACCCTGAGCTAAAGAAATATTACCTTTACTAGTAATCAGTATCTTTGACTTTTTAAAAATGTCATCTCCCAGCATAATGAGCTTACTCCTTTTAGCAAGGAACTGTAAAATATTGAAGTTTTTTGCATTTTGTAGCAATTAGAACTATCACAGGCTAAGTCCAACTGGTCTATTTTATGATCATGTCTGTTGATTTCATGTACGTAGGTATTAGAAAGCACAATGGAACCTTTAAAGGACATAATATTATGAGATCTATTTTGAGAGGAAACTATCTCCTTGTGACACCATATGAAGGCCATCTGAGAGATACCATAGGAATGGAATTACTGGAAAGTAGGTTCTTCTGTCCTTAGAGCTCTCGGGTGATCCAGAAAGATATCATGATTGATAATATTGAAAACCATCTTGAGAAGAACTAACACAATCACACTCTGTCCCTCTGCAAAATCATCCATCCTGCTGACCAGTTTCAGTTTAAGCCCTGTGAACATTCTAAAGCCACTTTGATCAAGAAAATATCTTCCAGCATGAGAAAAAAAGTGTTTTACTAGTCCCAGGTAGGACACTGTTAAGCTCTGGTTATTCTATTAACTGTGTTTCTGGAAGGATGAGAAAGACTCCATATAACAAAACATTGCTGGATGTTTGTTTTTTTTTTCCTTCTACTTTGGATTGCAATCCCCATGTTCACAGCTTTGCTGAGGACATACATCCTTCTAATAACAAAAACAACCAATGACACAAAGGATTTTCATCCTTTACACTTAGTCCTAATGAGACAGGAAAATACACAAGAGGCAGAACGGATCATTTTTAAGTTTGCATAGAATTTCTTGATCAGGATTACTTTACCAATGGATATTAAAAATGGAGCAGTGGTGTCCAGAGCAGCAAAATGGGCATGGGCTTTCATTAAGACATGGACATTTTGAAAGAGGTGTCAATAGTTTAGAGGTCATCCAAAGCTGCTCAAGTGAGGGGGAGGTGAGTTGATTAACAGCTATATTGCAATGCCCGCTCTTCTGATCTGTCTCCAGAAAGCATCCTTCTATTTTTCATTCCCAGTCCTGAGGGTGGAGGGGAGGGGGGAGAGCAGGAAGGAGGATTAAATTATGTAAATCAGGCTGGAGTTGTTTAACCTTTTTATAATAGCACAGTCTCAGGAAAAGAGGGAACTAAGCCCATTATCAGACATAGAACAGCAAGACCATTTGGGGGAGCTTAAGGCTGATCCTTCTTAGCCCCTTCTGGGTTGTTATACAAAGAACTGTTTAGTTCCTCTTCTGGTTTTGGCAAAAGAGCTTTGGAGAATTATTTATGTATTGCATTTGTAACCCATTCTCCTTCCAAAGAGCTCAGAATGGCTTACATATGGTTCACAGACGGTCTTCCCAACCAAGTGATGCTCTGAGCCAGACATGCTCAGCTTCAAAAGGAGAAAAGGATCATCTGCCATCAGGCCATTCTTCTGGCTTTCAAACTGCAGCATCAGGTCCTTCTGTCTTGCACAGATTTAAAGCAGGGACTCCTTTTTAAAGTTCTTGCTGTATTCTCCATTATCCATGCTGAGAGTTCTTAGTCCTTACGTTCTGCAGTATGAGCTACTTCTATACTGGCAGCAATTGCCCATGTTCCAAGGAATGCATTTGTGAAATAATCATCGGAATAAGCTCCACCTTCTCTGCATAAAAAGATGCACAAAATCCATTTTAACCTACTATTTGTTTACTTCATTTGTGATTTTAAAAGCACTGGAGTATATTGGCTGGAGAAGGAAACATAGGGGCAAAACAGATTTGTAAGTGTTGCTCCAAAATAACAAATATTTTTCTAGTGACTATTCTTAGTAAAATAAACAGTTTGCTCTGATCGTAGCCTTGTGCATTGACATTTGAAATATTTATAAGTACAGTCATACCACAATATGGAGCCTGTGGGGGTTGGGGGTGCATTGAGTTGCTTGATCCCATTTGCTGGTTCTGCAGCCTATAATATATTCATATAATCAGTTGATTAAGTGCAATACCAGAGCAAGTCTTGACAATGGCTAAACCCAAAATTCTAGCCAACTATCAAAACTCACCAGCTGCTTGGCCCCAGCTAAGTCTACCTTAAGAAAAGCAATTGGTAGGTTTTCTCTACTGGCTTGCAACATTTAGTGGAAGATTAAACCAAGGGAATACATCAATCACCTTTCTTAACTTCCCCCACCTTAAAACTAGGATCACTTCTTGAACTCATAATTGAGACAAAATAGGGTTCAGCAATGAAGGTGGTGGAAAGTATGCCAGCAAACTTTCCTGCCATCCCAAGAACTGAAGGAAAGCAATTTAAGACATGATGGAGCAATTGTCAAATTCAATTCCTAGTCATACTGCAAAGAAATAGGTACTAATGGGCCAATTGAAACAGACTTCTAAAATAAGCAAAGCAATTTCTCCTAAGATAGTCCACTTGCAGTAAAATAATGAAATACATTACAGTTTGGTAAGCAGGTTTGTGAGAGTTAAAATTGAGATATAGGCCAGATTTGACCTGGATACTGCTCATTGACCATACTATTAAGGAACAGACCTTTGGAATATGTAACCCACTGAGCTTAACTGAGAACATCTCTGCACATGTTGTTTAGTGTTGTACCTCCTCTACTTTTTGATTCTATCTAGAGGAGGCCACTGGTTTCTGATTTTCCTTCAAGATGTTTCTGTGTCTCATCCAAAAGCAGCTGCTTCTTTCTCCTCCTCCTCCTCCTCCTCCTCCTCCTCCTCCTCCTCCTCCTCCTCCTCCTCCTCCTCCTCCTCCTCCTCCTCCTCCTCCTCCTCCTCCTCCTCTTCTTCTTCTTCTTCTTCTTCTTCTTCTTCTTCTTCTTCTTCTTCTTCTTCTTCTTCTTCTTCTTCTTCCTCTTCCTCTTCCTCTTCCTCTTCCTCTCCTCCTCCTCCTCCTCCTCCTCCTCCTCCTCCTCCTCCTCCTCCTCCTCCTCCTCCTCCTCCTCCTCCTCCTCCTCTCCCTGCCCTGCCCTGCCCTTGCCCCTCCCTTAAAAGCACTTTGGGACATTTCATTTTCATTTTTATTTATTGGATTTATATACCGCCCTACTCCCGAAGGACTCAGGGTGGTGAACAGCCACAGAATAAAACACATAAATACAAAATTAAACCGAATTAAACAATTTGGCCGAGACAAATTTAAAACACCCAATAATTTTAAAAACAAATTAAAATTTACATTTTAAAGGGGAAAAATTTAGGCCAGGCCGGTTTGATGGAATAAAAAAGTCTTGAGAGCATGACGGAAGGTGCGCAGATCCGGGATCCTCCGTATCTCCGGGGGGAGCTCATTCCAGATAGTAGGTGCCCCCACAGAGAAGGCTCTCCCCCTGGGGGCCACCAGTCGACATTGTTTGGCTGACGGCACCCTGAGGAGCCCCTTTCTATGAAACCGTATCGGCCGGTGGGAGGCTATTGGTGGTAGCAGGCGGTCCCGTAAATAACCAGGTCCTAAGCCATGGAGCACTCTAAAGGTGATAACCAAAACCTTGAAGCGCACTCGGAAGACCACCGGGAGCCAGTGCAGCTCGTGCAGGACAGGTGTTACATGAGAACGCCACGTCGCTCCCATAACCACCCACGCGGCCGCACTCTGCTCCAGTTGGAGCCTCCAAGTGCTCCTCAAGGGGAGCCCCATGTAGAGAGCATTGCAATAGTCCAGGCGGGAGGTGATGAGGGCATGAGTGACTGTGCGTAAGGAGTCCTGATCTAGAAAGGGACGCAACTGGCGAATCAGGCAGACCTGATGAAAAATCCTCTCGGGCACGGCCATCAAATGCTCTTCTAAAGACAGCCTGAATCCAGGAGGACGCCCAAGTTGTGAGCCCTCTCCGTGGGGGCCAGCGATTCACCCCCAATAGTCAGTGATGGCGCCAACTGATTATATCAGGACATCGGAAACCACAGCCACTTGGTCTTGGATGGGTTGAGCCTGAGCCTGTTTCTCCCCATCCAGATCCACACAGCCTCCAGGCACCGGAACATCACTTCAAGGGCATCGTTGGGGTGGTCCGGGGTGGAGATGTACAGCTGAGTGTTGTCAGCATACTGGTGGTACTTCACCCTGAAACCATGGATGATCTCGCCCAGCGGCTTTACATAAATGTTGAACAAAAGGGGCGAGAGGACTGACCCTTCTGGCACCCCACATATGAGAGGTCGACCTCGGGGTCGACCTCTGCCCCCCTGACAGTTATTTGCAAAGATTCATCTGAATCAGTTATTCTGTGACAAATCTCACAGCATCATACAAAGAAATTGTGCTGCCTAAACTGCAATCTAAATGATGCTTCTTTTCTGCCAATATATAAAATAATCTTATTGCTCCTCCAGGGCTCTGGTTCCTGTCTTAATTGATCATTGGCTTACCCAACCAAATGGAATAACTTGAAGCCATCAGTTTAACCTGTTATAAGTAGGCTGTATCTGAAGAATATTCATATCCCTTCCATTAAATTAAATTTAACTAAAAGTAGAGGAAGAAGCAAAGGATGAGGTCGGTGGATTTTGTGAAAATACTTACTCCTTATAATTTTAGCTCCACTAACAAGATGGTCATTTAAGGATGAACTATAGAAGACAGTTTAGAACAGTGTTTCTTCAACCTTGGCAACATTAAGATGTGTGAATGCTGGCTGGGGAAATTCTTGGAGTTAAATTCCACACATCTTAAATTGCTGATGTTGACAAAGACTTGTTTAGACTATCACTATAGAAAGAAAGAACTATAGAAGGTAAGATAGAAGGTAAGATCTTCTTGACTCCAATGGGTATCTGGAATCTCATCCCCTGATATTTTCTCTGAGTACTGTAACTCTACATTTTCTAAAATTCAGCTACTCTCTTTCATTCTGCTATCTCAGATTTTGGTCAGTGTGGTTTTTATGAGGCAGAAGAATGGATCTATCACAGTGCTCTTTCTCCTGCCACTCTAGATATGTTAGGGTACAATTTCTATGATCCCCACACAATATTCAGACAGGAAATTTACATAAAAGATTGTCATCAGCTAAGAAACACGTATTTTAGGGAATCTTGATGCTCTTTAAATTTAATTGCCTCAAGATGGAAGAGATTCCATAATGGCAATTATTCTGATATATAACCATTATCCTTGTGTAACCATCCATTCTAGGATTAGGAAGATAGTGAACAGGCTTCACGAATATCTCTCAGCTATGGGATAAAATATTAAATAGGTAGAATTATTTACTTCTAAAGCAGCAGTCCCTCTGTATGGGGCAAGAAGCTGATGCCTGTGTCGGAAAAAGCTACCAAACTAAATAATAAATACCTATCAATCTAAGGTAATAAATAATAGATTGCACACTTCTATTGGATCTTGCTCCTATCACTAACCACTGTGGGAGGGTGAGGCTATTGTTTATAGAGAGTGGATTGGAAATTAGTCGCTTTGATGGTCTCTAGGCTACTATAAACAATTTCCCAAGTACCACTAAGCTGCAGGTAGAAGGGTGGAAATATGTGTGCTTGTGTTACTTAGATTTGATATTAAATTGATTAATCCATCTGACTTATTATGGCGGTGCAATTGTGAGCATGTACATAAGTAAAGGGGGATTAAACAGCAACAGAGTATATATGGAAGGGTGATTTTTTTCCCCCTCATATCTTATTATGTCAGTTCCAGAAAACCTCGTTTTGGAGCTGAGAGGCAGACTGTCTTATAATGATATGAGTAGGTATTAGTTTGCATTTAAACATAGAAAATATTTATTTTGCTGTTTCTGAACCTGTTTGAAAACAGGGATGTAATTAGCTTTTAATATTTGAATTGTCTGGATTTTGTTATTCTCTTTACAAAAACACATGAAAAAAAATCATTTATTAATAGAGAGAATTTCATGCAAACTTGCATAGAGAGAAAATGTACAAAAATCGGTTATATGAGAGGAAATTGTAAGATCAAACTCAAGAGTATTTTCTGGCACCCATAGCATCACACAAATGCCAAATGACATGCGCACAGCATCATGCAAATGCTACCATCATGTTCCAATTGTTTGATGCAAATCTCTTAGGTTACAGCATTTTGTATGACAGGAATGCATATTTTATCATTTGTCCTCTCTTACTCCCCTTGTGTTACACATTTTCATGCAAACATTCCCCTCACCCCACCCCACCCGAGCTATTGAGGAAATTACATGGAACAAACCTACATTGGAAAAGAAAAGAGAAATGAGTGAGACTGTATTGTGATAAAGCTGTCCTTAGGGGGGCTCTCCTCACTGTATTTAGGGATCCTTCTTAATAATGAAGAATGGATAAAAATGATGCAATAATACAACCAGAAAATCACAATGTAAGTGGAGGTAGAATGCTTGTTCTGATCAATCCTTGTCACCTATTTAAACTATTTGGCAGTTTCTCATAGATGAAAGGTTAATGCTTTTGGTTAAGACACCAATTATCCTTCAAAATGCTATGATTACCGGTGATGAATTGTCTGCTTTTTACAGACCTCAATATTACATTGGTCTCTCTTTTTAACAGGGACAATTCTTTCTTTTTAATAGTGCACTATTTATATCATTTGCCTAAATCAAAATCGCACACTGATAGTCTAGGGTGGTATGTTGTCACCAAATTTTACCTTTTAATAAGCTAAGAATAGAAAATTATATGATCAAAGAGCCACAATATTCACTGTATTTAGTTTTATTTAAAAGGAAGCAAACTGTTCAAGCATGGTTGTTGATTTTGATCTACACATTATGTTTTGGAGTGTGTCCTTTGGTCCAGAAAAAGTTGCACAATACTGACATCAGTAGTGAAGAGACATGGGAGCTGCTGCTGCCTGACACCCACCGATAAAAGCCTGGTATAGCTCAAATAAGCAATAAGTGTTGCAGGCTAACTGGCTACATATATATATATATTTCTAAACAAGCTACCGTTCTTCTGCATATAGTGTTGGTTTTGCAGATTGCAGTAAACCAGCATTTGATTTGTGCCTTGTTTGTCGCTGCATAACTGATGGTATTTATACAACTGGGAGACAAAGTGACTAAGTGAACAATAATTCTGTCGCTTTGCAGAGATAGAGACTGTGAAGATTTTTTTTTTCTTTACTATGTACAAGAATATTTGTAGGATTTAGGGAAAAGCCAAAAAACTATTTATAGCATGTGTCCAAACTTCCTAGTAGAAAATCTTTCCTTCCTTTTTATCTGTTGACAGGGTCTAACTTTCTCTCTGCCAGAATTATTTGTTAGCAACCATCCATCCACTCTATTGTTTAACTACCCTCCTTCTTTTCCCTACCCTCTCTTCTTTGGCTTAGAGAGAGGGATAAGGCTATTAGCTGATTTACTTTGGTGAGTACTTACCTTTGCTTTTTCAGACTTCACCTTGATGTGATGTAAGACCTCCCTGGTTCTTCTGTCCAGATCTTTCCACTCTAGGGCTTCCCCAAGATCTCCAGGCATTCTTCTAGGTTTTGGATAAAGTATGTCCTTCTTTTGTTGTTTCTCTTCTCCTAGATAAACCTGCAGCCAACATCTTCACCCCTCCTTTCCCTCTTGGGCCAGAAAAGAGAAAGTACCCAGCACAATGATATCCCACATAGTTACTCCAAAGCAGTGGTGCAGTGGTTAAAGTGCAATATTGTAGGCAAACTCTTCCCACAGCCTGGAGTTTGATCCTAATAGGGGTCAAGGTTGACTCAGCTTTCCATCTTTCTGAGGTCGATAAAATAAAAACCCAGATTGTTGGGGGCAATGTGCGAATAATGCTTCTATATTGTAAACCACCCAGAGAGTGCTGTAACATGCTATGGGGAGGTGGTTTTTTTTTTTTTTTTTAGTGTATGACACGTGTTAGCCAGGGATCACCGAGGTGGCTGGCTGCCTCTGTGAAAGGAATTTTTCAGGTGGTGTTATCTTTACCCGCAGGATGCCTGAATGCTGGTAGGCAATCAGGGGAGGCTCCTTTCTTGTCCCTACGTGGTTTATTCGCTCATGGGAATCGAGTTGCCGACCTCAGCGGTGCACAGGCCCTTTACCACGTGAGCCACCGTGGCCCCCAATGGGGTGGAATAGAGGCCTAAATGTTATTGCCGTTGCTATTGCTATTTTACCTCAGTGCCTCAGATCAACATAGGCTCAAATGTGGCAACCTCTTCCTGCCTCCCTCCTTCCCTCCTTCCCTCCTTCCCTCTCTCCCTCCCTCACCAGCATTTCCCCAAATGGCTTCATTTTCTCCCAGGGTTTTAGAACCCCAACACCTACATACAAGGCTTGGTCAACCAGAATGCTGCTCCATCTGCCCCACACAGACCTGGCTAGCAGCCAAGGCAGCACATCTGTCTTTCTGATAGCACAATTACATTTTGAAGCTATAGCTTTTTTTCTTCTCCTCCAGACTCACATCAGTTTAGCAGCAGTCAGCCTGGCCACAAAACCCTTATGCCATAGTGCGTTTGTGACTGAGCTCAAAGTACTAAATCAGCTTTCTGGATTAAATGAATTTTGACATATAGTAACATGTCCACTCAGCTGGTGTTTTCTTAAATACATACATTCTGATAAGTTCTAGTATAGATAGTTGAGAATGCACTGACTCCTTGCTAGATAACAGAGGGAACCTTTTAATATTTATGTAATATTTATTTATATAACTAATTAATATTTATGTAGAGATAAGTGCTTAGAGCAAGGTGAACAAATCTCATGCATCAAAAACCTAGCATGATCTGCTAGATTGGTTAAGGAAATAATTTATCTTTGCATCCTTAACATTAAGAACTTGCCTTTGGGGAAAGTTGCCTCTTCTAAGGTATTGATGAAGCTAGACAATGCCAGACATGATGGATAATTTGTCTGATCTCTTATGGCAAATCCTATGGGCATTTGCAATAGGAAAAGTCAATTACTTCATGGACAAACAGTTCTCTGAATGTTACTTTCCTCTTACAAAATAGCTTAGGAAATTGTGGACTACACAAATTGCAATATAGCAGTTTATAGGATAACAGCTTTGCTAGAAGAACTAGCAAAGTTTTTGCTAGTTCTTTGATATTTGATGGATATTTGAACATAACTCTTGATTATTATATTCTTGGAGTAGCTTAATGATGTTTTCTTTTTTGGTGAATACCAATTTATCATATTTAAAATGGTGGTGCAATGACTAGAATACAGTGTTGCAGGCTATCTCATTGATCACTGCCAAGAGTTCAATCCTGACTGGCTCAAGGTTGACTTCCATTCTTCCGAGGTCTGTAAAATGAGGACCCAGATTGTAAACAATTTAGAGAGTGGTAAACCACTTGTAGTATATAAATCTAAGTGCTATTGCTATTACTATCAAATCACACCTATCATTCTGTGATAAAGAAGTTTTTGTGTGTTTGTGTGTGTTTGTGTAAGTAGTGTTAACTTGAATTTTTTAAAACTCAAGAACAGCAAGGAATATTGTTTGGCTACTCTTACAACATTGTGATTTGTGTGATTCAAAGCCAGGAGCCTGTGGCCCATGGACTGCATCAGGCCTTGATCTTTTAATTCTTTATAAACCTGGTATCTGTAAAGAGTGTTATTATTGAAAATTTTATTGCTGCTTTAAAAAAAACATAATTGAGTGTGTAATATTCTACTATTCAGAATTAATAAATGTCCAATGGTATTTCCCAGTGAAAAACAGACAGAGCAATGTAACATTGGTCCAGCTGAAGAGATTTCTTGTTTAATGTTCCTTGACTTTCTATGACCTTTGCTGTGGTGAAGGGAAGGTACCCATTCACACGCAAGAGAGAAGGTAAGAACTATTACATGAGACAGTAACTACAGATGTGGCTTAATAAATTTATGAAGAAATATTAAAGAATCTCTTGCTTAAAGAACCACCTGATGTCTGCTGACAATATAGTTTTGCAGAAAAGCAAAATATATTCCACTGTCACAGTATACATATAGGAAGCCTTGTCTTGGAACCCTACTCATCCAATCCGGACTGGTAGGATAGACATACTCTGAGTTCCATCAACCAAGGGATGTTGGCTGCTGGAGACAGGAGAAGTGTCTGCTCTACTAAAGTGTTATCCCTCTGAACCATCCTCCTCTTAAGATAAAGATGGTTCCAACTATGTTAACCTTTTACAAGTGCTTTAAGACTGGTTATGTGCTTGGGCCTGATGTCTCAAATCTGTGAAGGCCCATTTCCTGGCTATGTTAACATCCGTGGATTACAATATTTCTCAGCTGTTATATGTATTTAGTTTTTCATTTTATATTGTGTTTTTAATTGGTTTGATTTTATGATTTCTATGCCCAAAGTCTCTTTTTTAAAAGATGGCTGAAATTAGGTCACCCAGTTTGCTTGGTGAAGATATTCTAGTAGTTTACCCACCTTCTTTAGGAACGAATGGATCTTTGAGAAGATGCTAAATGCAATATATAGGTAGCGAACATGAGTTCTGAGACTGTCAAGGCATATAACAAAGAGCCTAAGACCAAATATGACTATTATGTAAAGACTGTGCAAATGCTTCCACATCTAGTCAATTGTCATGGAAGGGAATGGTCAGGTCCTTAGACCCTCCATTATGGATTGTCTCATGTCTCAGTCCTCTCATCTATCCTGTTTAATACAAAAGCATTGGGAGACAAAGTACCCCACTAATTTAAGGTGAGGTAACATCAATATGAAATGGGACATGGTGGCTCAGTGGCTAAGATGCTGAGCTTGTCGATTGAAAGGTCGGCAGTTCAGCAGTTCGAATCCCTAGTGCCGCATAACGGAGTGAGCTCCCATTACTTGCCCCAGCTTCTGCCAATTTAGCAGTTCGAAAGCACGTAAAAAATGCAAGTAGAAAAATAGGGACCACCTTTGGTGGGAAGGTAACAGCGTTTCGTGTATCTCTGGCATTTAGTCATGCCAGCCACATGACCACAGAGATGTCTTCGGACAGCGCTGGCTCTTCGGCTTTGAAACGGAGATGAGCACCACCCCCTAGAGTCGGGAACGACTAGTACATATGTGCGAGGGGAACCTTTACCTTTAACATCAATATGATATGATACCAATAATATATCTTCATCCCATACCAAATGGGAAATGCAGGGGAACCAGAGTTTGGAGGCTAAAAGGGTCTGGATGGGAAGAGTAAACTTAAACTCAACCCAAGAAGGAGAAAATGGTTCCTTATCCAAAAGTCCATTTATTTTGTGATTTTACTCTTTTTAACTTGATAGTGTGGTTCTTCCTCATGGAGACCAGGGCATCCTGCTGAACAAGGGGAATCTCTTGCTAGGATAGCATTTAAAATTTTAAGCAACTGGTGCTTAAAGAAGAGTACACACTGATGTTTGTAACTTATGCCCTTGTCATTTTTTTTATTTATTACCATAAATCACTTTAATTGGGTCTGCCTTTGAAGAGCACCAGGAAATTTCTTTAGCTGCAAAATCACTTACTGCATTTCTTATTACTGCCATGTAACACCATTGAACAGAACAGAACAGAACAGAACAGAACAGAACAGCAGAGTTGGAAGGGACCTTGCAGGTCTTCTAATCCAACCTCTTGCTCAAGCAGAAGGTCCCTGTACCATTTCTGACATGTGGCTGTCCATTCTCTTTTTAAAAGTAATGGGACACCTACAACTTCTGAGGGAAAGTTGTTCCACTGACTGATTGTTCTGACTGTCAGGAAATCTCTCCTTAGTTCTAGGTTGAATTTTTCCTTGATTAGTTTTCATTCAGTTTCTTGTCTTGACTTCAGGTGCTTTGGAAAACAGGTTGACCCCCACTTCTTTGTGGCAGTCCCACAAATATTGCAACAATGCTATCATGTTGCCCCTGGTCATTAGACCCAATGCCTGCAACCACTCTTTGTATATTTTAGCTTCCAGGCCCTTAATCATCTTTGTTTCTCTTATCTGTGCTCTGTTGAGAACTGCACTGGCTGCAGATATGTTTGCAAGTGAAATTCATGATGCTGGTTTTCAATAGCAAAGCATTATATAACTCAAGACATGGATATCCTCCCATATAAGATAAGTGGATTCTACCTGTCCAATATGTAGGAACACAAAAGTGGAGGGAACCTGAAAATGGACTTTATATGTGGGAGTTATTCTCCTCTGGAACAATTGTACCCTGAAGCAACTCTGTGTAATCTTCATGATCTTCTAGGAGCTTGTAAAAATTTACTGTTCTGGAAGGCCTTTGGGACCTGAGTGCTGCAGCACGCCAAGTACCAGGGATCTTATTTTAATTGTTAATTTTTACTGTAATTATATATTGCAATTCATTTATTGTATATTATTATTATCACTAGATGTAGTAGCTATTGAATTTAAAAACTTCTTAGAGTTGTGAAACATGAAAACAAGATTGACTGCTTTATTCTGCAGTAGCTGATTTTCTGCATAGATATGATTTCTAGTTTCTAATAAAGCGTTTCTCTAACTGTGCTGAATATTATGATTAGCAAGTTACTGAGAATGGTGAGAGGTGGGTGAGTAAGGGTTAAGTATCTAAAGAGTTGTGAATCAAGCTGTGTCTGCATGAAGTCTGACAATGGAGCTGGGATTACTATACATTCAGCATTAATTTAGGACTTCCCCATAAGCAATTTTCCAAAGAAAGAAAAGATGACCTTATTCATCTTGAATGAACTAGGATAACAAAAAGCTACAGCAAATTACTTCTTGAAGGCATCAATATTCTTCATTTCATTAACATACTCTGGTTTGCTTCCCATCTCTTTCTTCTGGCAGTAGCTCTTGTAGTTCCCTTCCCTAGATGCTGAGTCTTTCTAGGACATTTTGGAGTTATTCCCATTAGCAGTCACTAATGCACAATGCTTCAAATTGACACAAGATTTGGGACACTGGCCTTGTTAAATGACAGTTCTAGAGAAAGCATGTACTGCATTTCAAAACAGGTGGGTCCTCCATTTCCCAAATACCAGAAATAAAACAAGATAAGGAAGGTAGGTAGAGTACAGCTTGTAAAAATGACTTCCTACTGCTTAATAGAAGTTCCTCTTTAGGTCACTTGACTTGGAGAGAAGCAGAAGAGGGCTTAGAATGGAGCAATCAACAACATTGTGAGCAGTTGCACATCTGCCTCTTTTAAAGGGATACTTCAGACTCCCACCTCCCCTGCAGTCCCTGAGCAAATCCACCCCATTTTTGTACTTAACCAATCTTTTGCCTGGTTCTCCCAACACCCCAAATATTGTGCTGTTATATTCTGCTGATGGATGGACAGAATTCCAAGACTCTTTGCATAATTTCTACCCAGCTTGGAAAATAATATCTAATGAATAGGTGCAAATAAGATTAGTAAGAACCTACACATTTGGCCCTATATATTTTATCACTGCTTTTGGGCTATTACAAAAAACAATAACTTTATACAAAGAAACCTAAGGGCAGGGCTGGTGTGTTCAGACTGAGAGTATGATAGGTTCAAGCCTAACCAAACCACTATGCACTTGTGGATTGAAATTGGGCAGGCTTAATTTTCCAAAAATGAGCGAACGAGCATCAGGTTAGTACTTATAGACATTAGCTTAAACATTAACTGTTTTAAGGATGTGATGGCAAAGCTATGAACACATTTAGATTGTGCCTGCCTTTCTCTTTCTATTGTTGTGAATCACTCTGCCAGATTATTCTGTGAAATAGTTATGCCACCTACTAAAAACTGGTAATGAGGGGTTCCATAGGATATTAAGGAGTAAATAGATACTTTGAAGAACTGCAAAGCTTAAGATACCCATTTTGCCTCTTGGAGCTCTCTAACTCTCAAACCCAAAGAAAGCGCTCCTTGTTTGAGACCAGAGGTGGTATTCAGCAGGTTCTGACCAGTTCTGGAGAACCGGTAGTGGGAATTTTGAGTAGTTCGGAGAACTGGTAAAAACCACCTCTGACTGGCCCTGCCCCTATCTATTCTCTGCCTCCCAAGTCCCAGCTGATCAGGAAGAAATGGGGATTTTGCAGTAACCTTCCCCTGGAGTGGGGTGGGAATGGAGATTTTATAGTATCCTTCCCCTGCCACAGAACCAGTAGCAAAAAAATTCCACCACTGGTTTGAGACCTACCATTTCTGAGGCTTTGGAGGCTACAACAAAGGTGATGTGGCTTCCAGGGTACATATTTTTCTCCACTGATTTCTTTAGGGAAGCAAAAAGAAAAGAAAAAAAGGCCAAACAATTCTGTCTGAAGATGCTCCCAAGAGGCTCTCAAAGGCCTTTTAACTTCTAAATTCAGCTGATGACTCTTTGGGGACTTTTTACCAGTAGTGTGCAAATTATGAAATTGTTTCCAAAGACTGGTTTGCCTGTGTTTCATATAGCCATAAAAATTATAGTCTTGCTTTTTAATGTATGGAGTATAATTTTAGCGAGTGCGCTTTATAAAATTGTTGTCCTATATAATCTGCTGATTTTTAATCCACCAGCAATATTCACGTGCTTGGATTGTTGCATTTAGTATTTATTCAGCTTGTTTAAAAGCAGTCTTGGAATATATTTGCAAATATGCTAGAGATCATAAAAGTTGAATAAAAAGCAAGAGTTGATCATTTTGATTGAACTAAAATGTCTTTAGAAAACATGTACAAAAATGGCAAGTTTCAATTTTCTTGTAATTCATTTACATATATTGTCTTCTTCATATAGTTGAGGCTAATTTTTTTAAAACCACTCTCATAGCACCAGAGGGCAAAGGAGCTCATATTGTTCTGAAGAATTCTAAAATGGTTGCTGTGCCTGTTCTTCAGACCTGAATTATAAAGGAAAAACACGAGGGGAGTCATTTCACCTCACTATAGCCTCAGGCCTTCTCTTCTTTATAAAGAGATATATAAGCTTAGGCATGCACTAATTCAGTGATCTCCTTTTTCTTCTGCTTGGTCAAAAAGGAAAAGGCATGACTGGGGTTCTGCTTGCAAAGGGGAGTTGATGTGGTTTCCTGCTTCCAGTGTAAATCCTTCACTTGGGACCTTCATTCATTTTTCTAGCCAGAGTAGTTATAACAGGCAAGTGGCTATGCTGTTGAATTTTGAATCCAAAATATGGTTATGATGAGTGAATATAAAAGAAACACATTCTAGCTAAGGGCAAAATTTTACTAGTGAGTCTCCATCCAAGCAAATAATTCATGAAGGGCTGCCCTTAAATAAACTAGGCATTAAGCCGTTTGATCCCCAGAGGCTAAGAGATCTAGGCTATTAAAATATTTCAGGTGGAATTATAAACTGCATTCTGACCTGTGTGTTTAGGTCTTCTATATATTCCTCAGGAGTCTATGATGACAATACATAAATATCTATGACATTTTTTGACAACGTGTTTGCCGCTTCTACCTTCATAATAACGACTGAGATGGATGAATTTTAGGAGTTATACTTTGACTGCACAGAAATATTATTTTAATTTGGATAATTTTAATTGATTATTAATTTTAATTCTTGTTCTTTTCTGTTTTAATGTCAATGACTACATTAAATATTTGACTTTTCTCCTAAGGGTTTATATTTCTATCAATAACTAACAGCTGCACTTCCAATCAAATTTGATGTCTATTCAAAGGCAAGCCCCACTGGATTTATTAAAAAGTGTTTCTGGGTTTGCAGTCTGAATAAAAGCAAGCATCTTAGTATGGGGGCAGGAAAAAAATCCTCATTATCCAACTCCCCTCTACAGTACTTGAAAGTTTAATAATTCACATTGACAATATGTCTACTATATAATCAATAGAATGCCCACATGTAGAGTCCTCTAATTATCTGAAGTTTGGGGTATCCTCTTCAACAGTGATCAATGAGAACTGAAGCAAAATACCATGGTGGGAGACCCTGCTGTTTAGTATTCTGGATGCTCCATTCCATTATTTCTTTCCAGACTTTACCACTTTTCTCCAGGGGCCAATCAGAACTATATGTTTGCTAAGCATATTCCTTCCTTCAGCAGTTTTTAACAGATTCATTTGCAGCCTCAAACTTTGGAGTGTCTTTAAACCTCGTCATAGTTCCTCTTGCATTTGAGTGGTGTCATTCATTTTGGTTCACATAAATAACTAAACAATAAAACCACAGCAATTAATATTATATGGGATATATGACAAGCTTACCACAATTCACAGAGTACTAGTTTGTTATTATAGTAATAAAACATTTCATCTTAGAGAAGATCTACATGGTTGCTGAGATTCGGTTATGAGACATCAACCTTGATGGATTCATCCATCCACTGTGCTGTAAGACATAAGATGCTTAACACCATGAGCCTCACATGCAATAGGTTAAGTTAAAATGGCAATGTGACACTTCATCTTAGATAGTAGTTTGGATACCAATCTAGAAATGAGATGGATTACCTGTAATCCATCATGGGATTAAATTCAGGAATAAATTCAATAACTAGAAAAGATAAATACACTATCCTGTGGAAGAGTTGTCAGGATTTTAGTTAAGTGTTAAGGAGTCAATTGAACTATATTCAGTTATTATAGTAGCCCTACAATATCACTCTAGGTAAACAAACAAAAGTTTGCTTACCTGAAAATGAATCAGGCTTTTTGGAAGTAAATTCAATGACTTTCTGGAGAAGAGAAAATCCAAAAGAACAGAATAGTTTACCTTGGGAGATCAAACAATGCTGGTTTGAGATATTGAGCTTCCTGAAGCAGAATAGAGCAAAATTAGTAAGTAAAACTGGTAAATAATTGTGCATATGTATGAATTTATTTATTTATTGACCACCCATCTTTCCACAAAGTAATCCTGGGGGGCATATGTAAGAAGGTTACTTCATATAACCCTCTTAATTTTCCCCACAACTGCTACTTCTGTCTGAAGCTGATTGCTTCCCCTTGCTTCACACAAAAACTAGCTCTACAGCTAGTGCCAAGGATTCAGGGGTGGATTCTACTTACCTTCACTATTGGTTCGCATCATATCCATGCACTCTCTCCTGTGCATGCGCAGATCACCTATGATGACATCCGGGTCAGTGGGCGAAGCCTCCTGCCGATTTTACAACTGGTTCTTGCGAACCAGTCCGAACCGGGGACAACCAACCACTGCAAGGATCAGATGGCAACAATTCCACCAACAACTTTTGGATAACACTCAGATTCTTCACCTTCCCCTATACTTACTTGAAAATGACACTTCCTTCTTACTTGTTGTTGTCATGTCCAACCCATTGCGACCCCATGGACAATGTTCCTCCAGGCCTTCCTGTTCTCTACCATCCCCTGGAGTCCTTTAAAGATTACACTGACTGCTTCAGTGACTCCATCCAGCCAAGTCATTCTCTGTCGTCTCCTTCTTCTTTTGCCCTCAATCTTTCCCAGCATTAGGCTTTTCTCCAGTGAGTCCTTCCTTCTCATTAGGTGGCCAAAGTATTTGAGTTTCATCTTCAGGATCTTCTAAAGAACAGTCTTCTAAAGAACAGTCAGGGTTAATCTCCTCTAGGATTGACCGGTTTGATCGCCTTGCAGTCCAAGGGACTCTCAGGAGACTTCTCCAGCACCATAGTTCAAAAGCCTCAATTCTTTGATGCTCAGCCTTCCTTATGGTCCAACTTTCACAGCCATACATTGCAACTGGGAAAACCATAGCCTTGACTATACGCACTTTTGTTGGCAGGGTGATGTCTCTGCTTTTTAGTAAGCTATCTAGATTTGCCATAGCTTTCTTACTTACTTTCTGGCAGGTGACAGGAGTGTGTAAAAATGATGCAAGACTTTTTCCACTAAAGTCACCTGTTCTCCAACCACCTCAGAGGAAGAAACTAGTGCATGTTGTTCCTGAATGACCTTCAGGCAAGGGCACAAGACAGCAAGCACAGACGCATAAGTCAGTGAAAATAATTAGGATCCAGGGTAGAAACAGCTTTAAGAGTTGCTGAGTGCCAACACTTGTTGGGGGTAAATTGGTTTTTTTCCTAAGTCCTTTTGAGTAATAAGACTGGGACAATAGGATATAAATATTACAAAGAATGTGGAACATTCTAAGGGGCAAAGAAAATTCTGATATTCCCTTATAAATTTTGTGAGTAGCAATTAACTTATTTGATCCACTAGGCCAGGGGTGGGCAATTGTGGCCAAGCTGTCTCAGGAATTCTGGGAGTTGAAGTCCACAGGTTGTAAAAGAGCCACAATTGCCCACCCCTGCACTACAGGAAGAGCCTGTAGTACAGTGGACTAAACACTGTTATTAACATCTGCTGCTTGCAATTACTGCAAGTTCAAATTTCACCAGGCTCAAGGTTGACTCAGCCTTCCATCCTTTCAAAGGTAGGTGAAATGAGGACCCAGATTGTGGGGGCAATAAGCTGACTTTGTATAAATATACAAAAGTATGAAGGCTATTGCTTAATGCATTGCTTAATGCATTGTAAGCCGCCCTGAGTCTCTGGAGAAGGGCGGCATATAAATTAAAGTAGAAAAAAAAAATGATGCACACTCAAAAATGACTAAAACACAGTTTTCCAAATATTAGAGTATAATCCAAATTGATTGATTTTTTGTCACCAGGTAAGTGTTGAATCTCAGAGACCACATAAATAAATTTCCCCCAGGATTATCTGTCCCCAATCTGATACTTCAGCTCTTCCAATGATGTACCCATGAGTGCTATTATGGGGCTATCCATTTGGCTTCTGGCCACCTTCTTTTCTCTTTCCTTCCACCTTTCCAAGTATTATAGCCTTCTTCAGAGAACTAAGTCTTCATGTAACAGGTATAAAATAAATCCTTCAACAGCAAAATATGAAAGCATGGATGCGTTTCATATCCTGCATCTTCAAAATCCAACTTTTAATTTACATTGTCAAAGGAAAACTGTTGCCATCATGTTTCTGATCTTTGTAGATATACTGTAGATACATCACAGTATTTGCATACCTTTCCCAAGGCCTTCATTGTTATTCTTCTAAATGCTAAGTCCACAGTGTGCTTCTTGATTGCTCGTTTCTTTACAGATTATAATCAATCCTAAACATAGAAGCTATCCAACACATATTTATTATCAGTTCTAAGGCTGGTTGTCATTAGTTTGGTCTTCTTTTTAATCCCATTTTTTTTCTGCTCCTTAACTTTGTTTATGCTTCTAATCATTTGGCATTTTTATCTTGATCAGCACAGTGCAGGTTATTGAATATTTCTTTAGCTTTAAAATTACACTCATCTTCTTCTAAAGCAGTTTCCAGATTACATATTCTGCATATAGTTTGAATATCTCATGTATTAAATTACCCTATGTATTATTTTGAATATAGTTTGAATAAGTAAGGGAAGCCTTTTTTTTCATTCCTTTGCCAATCTGGAGGCAGTCTGTTTTGCCATTTTCCATTGTAGACAAAGCAATTTGGTGTAATAGTTAAGGCACAAGGCTAGAAACCAAGAAACTATGACTTCTAGTTTCTCCTTAGATACTAAGATAGCTGTATGACTTTGGGCCAATCACTCTCTCTCAGTCCTAGGAAGAAAGCAATAGCAACCCACTTCCAGAAATCTTGCCAGGAACTAGTCCAGGTGTCATTTGATGTAGTCAACACAATTATGTATATTCAATGACGCACATACTGATCTTTTTTGTGTGTGATGGGGTTATTCTTTGGCTTCACAATTATCCAGAGTTTATCAACAATAATGTTTCTTGTTGTTCTAGATTTTCCAAAATCAGTTGGACATCTCCCTTCCCATGCAGAATTCCCATGTATTGAATTACCTTATGCATTATTTTGCTAGCATATGAAAATAAGGATACTGTGTGCTAATTTGCACAGACTATTACATCTCCTTTCTTTGGCATTATGACACAGGCTTGCCATTCACTAAATAATAACTACACAGACTGATCTCTTCCAATCTATTGACCATTGTATCATTCTCCAAATTCGCTGGCAGAGTTGGTTAGAACAAGTGGTGGGTTGCTCCTGGTTCTGTCTGGTTCTTTAGAACTGGTAGTAAAAGTGGCGGGAGGCTCCACCCACCCACCTGGACATCGTAATTGACAATCTGCAAATGCGCAGAAGCTTCTACACATGTGCAGAAGTGCACACACTTCCATTGAGAACCAGTAATAAAGGTAAGTAGAACCCACCCCTGGTTAGAACCATTACATATTCTTCTTCTGTCACTTACCATATTTCTGTAGATAATGTAGACAGTTAATGTAAACAGAAGAGGGACCCTTTTGTTTAGAACCCTTAGAATAAGGTAATTGCATGGCAAAAATATTGTATACAGGTGGTCCTTGCTTAGTGATTGTTTGCATAGTGACCGTGCACAGTTATGAAGGTGATAAGAAAGTAACTTTGCTACCAGTCCTTGTATTTATGACCTTTGCAAGTCTGTAAAGCAAAGAAGAACTGAAGTAAGATCATAAGCACAGTCATGGTTTCACTTAGCAACCGCTTTGCTTAATGACTGAGTTGCTAATTTCCAACTGTGATTGCTAAACAAGAACTACCAGTATGGAGGGCATCATGAAGATGTCAATTTAGCTCGGTTAACAACAGTCACATTTTTCATTGGCTTAGAGAAGCTTCAGCATAATAGACTATTTTTTAACTCTGTGGAATCAACATGCTAATGCCAATTTCAAGAAACTTAGTGTAAAAGATTCTTTCTTTTCTTTTCTTTTTTAATGTTGCTTTCAAGAATACATTCTTAATTATTTGTTTGACTACAAATCTGTAGTTCGATAAATACATGCTGAAATCTCAGGATTATTTCAAGTAACTGCTTCTGCTCATGAATCTTAATAGAGCAGATGTTCTCATATATTCAGGTAAATATTGCCAACAGTTGTAGTATCTGACAAAGCCAACATTAGACAATTCAAATTTGTACTAAGGGGGATTGTTGATCTGGAGCCAGAAAAAGAAGAGAGAATTTGATAAACTAATGTCTTGTCTGATCAGTTCAAGCCTTGAGCCAGCAATGCAACTTTTAGGCCTAGATAGAAAAGATATCCCAATTGTTTGGCATAATGGAAAGCTATGTGCTATTTAATCATCGATTCCCAATTTGTTACCAGCTGGTTATTGCAGCAGGATTCAGATGGAAAAGATGTTTCCCATATTGTCATTGTTGTTGCTATTGATCTCATTACTATTATCGTTGTTATAAACACCACCTGGAGTATTCAGAAGCAATGCTGAAGATGAAATAAAATGCTATACACAATCAAATGACTTGAAATATTTAAAAAGTGACTTCCCATACAAGACAGTGGATGCCAGCAAGCCACTAGTCTGTCAAATATTTATTATATAATTTACATAATTTATAATGTAGATTGACTGAGTGACTTACGTCTAAACCCATAAAAGAACCAATCCTAAAAACATAACAACAACAACAACAACAACACAAATAAAAACTAGTTCGATCCTGACCATCTCGACGTTGACTCAGCCTTCGAGCCTTTGGAAATCAGTAAAATAAGGACCCAGATTGTTGGGGGCAATATGCTGACTCTGTAAATTGCTTAGAGAAGGGCTGTAAAACACTAGCAATCTTATTGTTATTGCTATCATACAGCTAGATGATGTCTGAACATGTATCTTGAAAAGTTTCAAACTCTTCAAACATTTCAAAATATGGTAGGAAAGGCAAATAGTTTCCAAAGCATTTGAGGTGTTTCAACTTTTTAATTACTGTTCAAATTAGCATATATAAGACATAGTCTTTAGGTGCTAGTAACTGCCACTTCAACATTCAAACTACTGGGTATTTTCCCCTTATGTCTTATTTTGACATTTGACTATTGGATTTCATTCTCTGATGGTTGTCCTTGTGAATGGCTCAAAAACTTCAGTTTGAACATTGTGTAGTGACTTGCTTATTTGAACCTTCTCCCACATCTCCGAATGCCTCATTTGGTTATATATACAGAGAGTTTGTTATAAGCATTTTCAAACAAGAAATGTGGGACAAATAACTCCTACAGGACTGGAGAGAGAAATATTTTAAAGTAAAAGGAATTGGGCAAGTAGCTGAAAGAAGAATTTTACATATTGACTCCAAGAAAATGTCCTGTTAAAACTAATAAAAGAAATTTCACACAGGTAGGACTATTGACCTTTCTATTTTCTGTCACTTTAAATAGATTTTGATAACTGTAATAGTTTAGTAATATGGGGTGAAGCAATGTCAACAGCAAAAAAAATCTAAACCACCCACACTGGGGAAAAAAATAATGCAAAATAACATATATGTACCAATTGGGTTTACCAATGAACCTTTCTCAGGGCTTATTGGAAAAGTCAAATCCTCAAAGCTTTTTCTGAAGAACATCAAATCTGGAGCCCTGTGGACTTCAGGAGAAATGCTATTCAAAAGAGCAGGAGTCTGTCACAGAGAAGACAAACACAAAAGAGTTCTTGCAAGATGACATTGTTGAACTGATGGGATTTATGGGACCTGGAGCATGTCAACTTATTTACTGGATAGGCAGACAGTTGTAGAAAGGTGGTTCTGTGAAATATCCAGGCCTAATGGCATCATCATTTCACAACAGAAAATGAACCCAGTAGCCAAGGGTAAACAGTAAATGTGTCAAATGAGCAATATGAGATAAACCCATAAGTCCTCATGCTGTTACATTCTGGACCAATGAACCTTCCAAGTCATTTTATCTGAGGAAACAAAACCATTTTGATGAGCTACTCCATCTCAAAATGAACAATGCTAATTAGAAACTATTGCTCTCATATAGGGTAGCTTCATGTGGTGCTCAAAATTTCCTTTGTTTCTGTGATTTAAATGTGATATTTTTTGTTGTGCACCAAGGAATATAATCAAATGTTTCAGTCTCATTTTGATTTCATTTTAGATGCTGTGAAAATTTACGGTAGTACATATCTACAAAGGAGACTTATATATGAGCCCTTCCAACGTATGGTATAAAGCTAAGAATTATACTGTTTCATTTTATAACATTCATATTAGGGTAGTTTTATTTTATACCATTGAGAAATCTTGCTCAAATTCTATTTTCTTTTTCTTATCTTTTTTCTCTGCTATTGTCCTTCTTCTTTCTTTGCCCTGTCTGGATATAAAACCAAATGCAGTGATCCATCATAAGCCATCTGACATAAACAAATCACAATCTTTCTACTTCTGGTTTGCATAGAAATGAGTTGAACAGTGACTTAGCATTTCAGAAGCAATTCACTGTTGATGATTATGAAGGGCAAGAATGTGCTTTTGAACATTCATCATTGAGGCCTCCCTCCCATCTGCCCTCCTTCTCAATTGTATGTTCACAGTTGGAGTACCTTAAATAAAGTTTGCCCCTGTCAATTAATCTAGCTGATAATTCAAAGTTAAAATGACATGCCATAAAAATATTAAGCATTTTACAAAGCAGAAACTCATAAGCGGAGGCTTAATAATTTGAGAAGAGAAATACAAACAGTGTCAAATTTACCCACTGAGCAATTTAATATAGCTTCTGCACAATTTTGCAAGTAATTATTTATCCAGTTAATCTGCATAAAAAATTAATAAATTATCTTCTGCAATATTGCTTTTGGTGTTTTTAGTAGCATAGGCAATTATGACAGTAATGTACAGAAAATTACCACAGGGGGAAAGCACCATTTGCTTGCCAGACATGAGAACTATGAATAAAGAGATTTTACAATAGTATTTCAAAGTTATGCTGAAGTCAATATATTAAGAAGCAATCCTGTCTCTAGATAAGATAACATTTAACAATACTTCCTTTGCAAATGTCTTCAATTAGTGAATATTATTTGTGTTTTTAAAGTTGGAATAAATAACTGAATTCCTAAAATTGGTACTGATTTTTCTCAGTTTCCTTTCTTCAATTGAAGACACTGAGCAATGTCACCTGACAAGATCTTCTCTGAGGTTCCCTGAGGTACTTCTGATATCTCCACCTACTGGTGGGAAAGAGAAATCTAATACATCAGAATTTCACACAAGACACAAACATGTTGCACTCAATCACACAAGTATTGTAGATGTTGCAGATTTCTCCTTGATAAGGACAATCAAACTAATGATAACACATATAGCAATCAGCCTTAGAAGTGATAATAAAGATACTGATATGGTAAATGGCTTTTGCCTTTTAGGATCAACCATGAACAATAAAGGAACCAACAATTTATATTTATTTATTTATTTATTTATTTATTTATTTATTTATTTATTTATTTATTTATTTATTAAATTTTTATACCGCTCCCTCTCCTGAAGGACTCGGGGCGGTGAACAGCCAGAATTAAAAACACACAATACAAATATTGAAATACATTAAAACGAAATTAAATTATCTTTGGCTTGTCCAATTTAAAACCCCTTACCCATAAAATTCCCCAATTAAAAGATTTTTAACCCAGCCAGGCTTGCTGAAATAAAAAAGTCTTCAGGGCCCGGCGGAAGGTCCGGAGGTCCGGGATTAGTCGTATCCCTGGGGGTAGCTCATTCCAGAGGGTGGGTGCCCCCACAGAGAAGGCTCTTCCCCAGGGGGTCGCCAGCCGACATTGCCTGACAGACGGCACCCTGAGGAGGCCCTCTCTGTGGGAGCGTGTTGGCCGGTGGGAGGTTATCGGAGGCAGAAGGTGGTCTCATAAGTAACCGGGTCCTAAGCCATGGAGCGCTTTGAAGATGAGAACCAACACCTTGAAGCACACTCGGAAGACCACTGGAAGCCAATGCAGCTCGCGCAGGAGAAGTGTCATGTGGGAGCGCCATGTCGCCCCCATAAGTACCCGCGCGGCCGCATTCTGCACCAGTTGGAGCCTCCGAGTGCTCCTCAAGGGGAGCCCCATGTAGAGAGCATTGCAGAAGTCGAGGCAGGAAGTGACGAGGGCATGAGTGACCGTGCATAGGGAGTCCCAATCCAGAAAGAGGCGCAACTGGCGTATCAGGCAAACCTGATAGAAAGCCCCCCTGGTCACAGCCGTCATATGCTCTTCTAAAGACAGCCGTGCGTCCAGGAGGACACCCAAATTGAAGAAATACAATGCAGATTAACATTTGGTAGAGTAGCAATCATCATCATCTTCTTTTAAAGATCCTGTAATCCCTTGCGGGATGGAGTCTTGGGCAACTGAATGGAGCAGAGTGTTTACTGGCCAGATGCCCTTCCTGTCACCAATGCAGAGATTGTTTCAGCAGATATATTCTCATTGTGCCCAGAGAGAGAAATATCTGCCTCTACCTAGGATTGAACTTGCTAGGATAGCAATGACGTCTTGAAAAAGATATTCAAATACCTATGTCTACAAAGATCAGAATCGTGCAGGCAAGATATTGTTGTGACACTCAATGGAGGTGAAATTTGGACATTGAAGAAGCAGGAGAGAAAGAGAAATTAATGTTTTGTGGTTGGACGAGATTGTAATCCAGAGATTATCACGGAAAGCAAAACCACCCTTCCCAAACTAATGGATTGTAGGACAAATTAATCTATGTTTCTCACCTGAAACACAAAGACTGAGCACAAATTATCATATTTTGACCACATTATGTGAATACCCAGCTCCACTGAGATAATTCTGAGAAAAGTGCAAAGAAAGAGAAGATAACCAGCAGCAAGATGAATAGATCTGATTATACTGGTGGTGGTTCCACCACCCCAAGATCTGGAAGGACATCCTCATAGGACATCCTGGAGGAGGTGCATTTGGTTGCTGAGTGTTAACACCAACATTATGCAAATCAATCAATTTTTGTAGTAAAAGCAATAGAAATAAAATTTTAACTAATTTCACAATATAGGGTAGAAGGTAATCATAAATCAATCCAATTAAAGTTGTTATACTATGAAGACACATAAACAGTATAAACTTTTAAGCATGATGTTTAAAAGACAAACTCTCCTTCAAGTAGAGCTGTATTCTTGGTGATTTTTGGACATCTGTCTGTTGTCATAATTCTATTCTCATGAGTCAATTGCATGGGTCTGCCAGGAATAGAATCAAACTGTTTCTTGCTCCTGAATTATTCAGCAGGTAGACTAGGTTTGTTAGGCTAGATGGATATGCTGGAACTGACCAGAATCCTTTCTATATTCAGAATTGTTGCTTTTTTTAATGGGTCCTGTGAATGAGATACTATATAGCCTGCATAATTGTCCAATCTCAAGGGGCAGTTCCTCCCTTTCTTTGTTTTTTTAGAATAGCTGATGCTTCCCAAGGTGTTAAGAAAAGTAATTTACACACAGTTTGTCCTTTTTGCCAGCTGAACTACAGCCAATGACAGCGATCCTTCTTAACATTGCTAACATTATTAGTGCAGGCTGGGAGAATTGTGTGATGATTTAGTGACTTTCCCAGATGCCAAGAGGCTGTATCTCTTTCGCTTTCCCTTTCTCTCTCTCTTGTTTTAGATTTCATAAAGTCTTTTATCATCCTGACATGTCACATTGTTATATAACACTTCATAATGACCTGTCATGTTGTACTAAAAAAGGTGTTCTTTTTCACAGTTTTGGTTTCCCACTGAATAATATGTGTAGGCACAAACATAGACATATACTCCGGCCTAATCTTTTCTGCTTCTTGCCTTTTGTCAGCATTGATCTGGGAATCTGATTAGGTACTTATCTGATCAGTCTCCTTGGATTTGTGTCCTCAGAGAGGCTATTTGGAAGCATCCCAGGTGAGGTTTGTTCTTTGTTTATATTCAAGTGGCTTGCCGTAGGGTGGTCATAGAGTGTTGTGGCCCGCCAGCATCTTGTGCGAATTGTGGCTGATCCCGATGAGGAGGAGGCTGGTGTGGGGTCGTGCCAGCAGCCGGCGCAGCTGGCGCTCGCGTCAGACAGCGAGGAGGCTGAAGAGGATATGGTGCCAGAGGCAGAGACTCAGCCAGGGCCTTCAGAACCTCCAGAGGCTCCTTCAAGTGGAGGAGCCTCTCCTCAATGTTCGAGCACGCAGGGCTACCAAAAGGCAGGAGTGGCTACTCAGGAGGAGGAGGTCTCCTCGAGAGTAAGGTTTGAAGATAATTGGCCACTCTCTTAGTCTATTTAAGTCTCACGCAGTTAGTAATTTCTTGCTGGAAACAACGTGTAAATATTATAGAGCATGTTGGAGAGTGAGTGTCTTATCATATCTTGTTTTCTGGGCTGGTTGCCAACCTTTGCCGGACTTTGTTTATTCTTGGTACATTATAACTTTGATAAGGACCATTGGTGTGTGTCACAATCCTTGGGAATCTGGAGCTGGGGCAGAACATAGAGGTTCTTTTGTTGTGCTGTTTACTGTTAGGCAAGACAGAAAGCAATGGATGGAAACTAATCAAGGACATAAACAACCTAGAACTAAGAAGAACTTTCCTATTGGTGAGAACAATTAACCAGTGGAATGCTTTGCCTTCAGAAGTTGTGGGTGCCCCATCATTGGAGACTTTTAAGAAGAGATTGGACAGCTACATGTCTGAAATGGTATAAGGTCTCCTGCTCAAGCATGGGATTGGACTAGAAGACTTCCAAGGTTCTTTCCAACTCTGTTATTCTGTGTTCTATGTTAGTAATTTGTTTGACATTTTGGGGTATTGCTTACTTCTTGATTGTTGGTCTGATGTCAATCTTGGAATTAATCTATACTAATCTGGGTACTGATTGTTAGTGGGGAGGTGTTTTGGTCTTCTTTGGTTCAGGAAGTAAACAAAACCCCAACCAAGGAACTGCTAAAACTAACAATAAGCAGCCCAACAAAAAATATCTCTAAGACCACCTTCACCAATATTGACATGGCAAACCACTAGAGTATAAACTGAGAGCACACCTCTCTCCTTACTAGCACTGATGAGGTTATCCAGTTTGGATAATGAAACGTCTGCAAGAAAACAATCAAACTCAGAGAGCATTAAGGACCCTTCATTCTGCTCATTGGACAACAAAATTGAGAATTACAAATAGATGTAAATTTTCTGGTAAGTGCTTTTTTCTATTAATCTGTTTAAAAACAGAAAGCATGGAAAATTAATATATAAAAACCTGTGACACTAACACAGAGTAGATTTACAGCCCAATCAAAAATACCATATATAAGCCTAGAGAGATGTCAAAGTGAATAGGATCATGATATGACAATATATCTCAATCATATATAAATTTATCTTCCTCTTACTTGTTACTATATAAACTAAGTTAGAAGTTTTTTAAAATTATCAGTTAGTACTCTTATTCAGTAAAGCATCCTTAGATCTAAATTTTCACCCTCCCCAGGCTCCTAGAAAGGCTCTGGAGGCTGGGGAGAGCGAAGAATGGGCCTTCCAGTCCCACCTGAAGTCAGTAAATAGGCCATTTCTGGCCTCTGGAGGGCCTCTGACGGGTTGGGGAAGGCTGTTTTCGTCCTCCCCAGGCTCCAAGTAAGCCTCTGGAGCCTGGGGAGGGCGAAAAACAGGCCTACTGGGCCTACTGTGCCATCACGTGCCAAAAGCTGGGGGAGCGCAGGGGTGTCATGCGTGCCTGCACGGGGTGAGCGGGGTGCACTGAATTCTGGGTGTGGGCATACGTGGGTGCGACCCCCCCTGCACTCCCTCCGCTTTTGGCACACGATGGCAAAAAGGTGAGCCATCACTGGCCTATAGTATCATGGTAAATTATGCCGAACAATAACAAACTATGTGTACTTTGGCTCTGAAACAATGGCACCTATCAATGATTCTTTTTTAATCATTTTCCAAAAAAGACAAGGATATTAAAAATAATAAGATCAAAAACATGGATGCAGCTAAAGTTTTCCAGGTGAATGAACGTTTCAATCTGCCCAATACAATACAGGAAGGATTCATTATTTATCCACTCAACCTCCTTATTCAGGTTTGAGATAGCTCATTTATTGTTTCATGAGGATATATTCGCATAATGAAGCCTCCATCTGAGTGCAATCTTGCTTCTGGGACAGACTGAAGCCTGATCAAGGTCATCAGAAGTGATAAAGAGGTGCTTTCCAAAATAAATGGGAAGGAGAGTCTTCAGTGGCCTGCTGACCTGCTGTGCTTCAATTGACCTGCTGTAAGACAACGCTCTACCCTCATTCAGCCACAAGATTCTGTCTCCATGTTCATTTGCTGAACTTGTTGCAGATAACTGAAACTTGACCAGGAAAAGGGGGAGAAGAAGAATATTGTTCTTTGATAATGTTGATTGGAAAAATTGTTATGAGCAGAATCTGAGCTGCATTTGATCATTTCTATTGTTTGTGCCATGTTTTTATTTTGCTTCTAGAAGACTAGTGGTGGCGCAGTGGTTAGAATGCAGTACTGCAGGCTAACTCACTGCTCACTCTGGGAGTTCGATTCTGATGGAGCTCAAGGTTGACTCAGTCTTCCATCCTTCCAAGGTTGGTAAAATGAGAATCCAGATTGTTGGGGGGCAATATGCTGACTCTGTAAACCAGTTAGAGATGGCTGTAAAGCACTATGAAGCAGTTTAAGTCTAAGTGCTATTGCTATTTTAGAATATTGTAATGAAGCTTGTAAACCATTTTCAGATTTTTAATGAAAAAGCACTACGATTCTCCAGTCACCATGATCTCTTGCTCTAAAACAGAGTGCAGTTCGCCAGCCATTTCCAGCAGAAACAGAACTGATGATTCCAGGCAACGTGTGAATTCTGCTGGAGAATGAAAATAAGAACTCTGCAGAGCTGTAACTATTGCCTCTCCAATGCCTAGCAGACCCAAAGAGCTTGCATAGTGGAACGGAAAGGTGGTGGTGGGGGTTGGTGAGTGCAAAATAAAGGTTAGATTGCTGGTGTTTTGTCTTTTCACCCTGCTTTCCTTTCTTATTTCTCTCGAACTCCTCACTTGTACTCTTTTCCTCAACTCCACTGCACAAGGTCTCCAGTGAGATTCCACAGGCCTATTCAGTAAAAGGACTATTTGGGGGGGCAGTGGTTTTCCAAAAGGCATGTATTCCCCCGCCCCCCATCTCCAGCACATCATTGGGGCTATGAGGAAGAGCCCAGCATTTTATAAACTGGATATATACAAGTGGGGGGGGAATCACTGTCTTATTATTAAGGATGAAAACAGTGGTTGTGTATCGCTTTAAGTATTGGTTTGGCCCCAAATAGGACTGGTAAATCTGGGCAGAAGATGATCGAATCTGCAGAAGTCTAGTGCAGAGGAAGGCCTCTCAGAAGCTTGGGATTTTTAAAATTTTCTCCTCCAAAGTCAAAGAGTTCTTTGATTTTAGTAAGGGAGAATGGAATATGGATTTCCCACCCTCAGATCTCAAAGAGTTAACTACACATACATTCTTTTCTTATTGGTCTTCGTTTCAAAATTCATTCATCTTCCTTTAATATTCTTACAGATATTTTATCCTTGCAGGACCTGCAAAACTTATACTGAATTTTGTTTGAGACCCAGGTTGGCAGGTCTAAAGAAATCTGCCTGCCTGGTGTGCTTCTTCATCCATTCCAAAGGGCCTCCCAGATATCAGGGTGGTGGTGTCGGATAATACAATTCAGCTTGACAATCAATTGCCTAATTTGTGTTATGTTGTGGAATTCCCTGTTAATTCCACACTCTTTGGCTGCTTTCACACTTATGGCTGTTTTCTCCCAAATCTATTCAAAAGGTAGAATCAGAAGCCCAGCAAGCAATAAGATGGTATCAAAATTGAACAACTTATTGAGTGGCTTATGGTTCTCTCCTTCCTTCCTTCCTTCCTTCCTTCCTTCCTTCCTTCCTTCCTTCCTTCCTTCCTTCCTTCCTTCCTTTCTTTCTTTCTTTCTTTCTTTTTCTTTCTCCTCCTCCTCCTCCTCCTCCTCCTCCTCCTCCTCCTCCTCCTCCTCCTCCTCCTCCTCCGGTCTGTGCAATCAAGCATCATTTCTCTGGCCTGGGCTCTCTATTCTGAGGCCTTTAACATGCCTTTGTCAGTGAACCTGGCAATGGGAGCACATTTGTGATGAATTGCCTCCAAAGTGACAGCATGGGGCCAATCACTCAATCTTGTCTATGTGATGATAACTACCAAGGAATATCTGAAGAGCTACTTAGAAAGAGCTATTTGAATTCTGATGCTAATGAAATAATCAGACTTGTTTTCTGGTGAGGTACATGCTGCCTGTGAGCATCAGTATATATCAAATACTGTGGCATGTGTGGGTGTGGATATGGATATTGCATGTATCTATAACCATAGTAACAAAAGCCCTGTCTTTAAAATATGCTATTTGTACATAGAGAACATTTTGCAATGAACATTTTTATGTTGCAATGTTTCTTTTGACTTTTGAGATTCATGGCTTCTTTATATATAGATAAAATTACATCTCTCTACTCTCCCTAAACAGATTAATCTGCCTTATTCTAGGTTGGGCCATTAGTCCATCTACAGTAATTCAGTTCTATGCACTCTGATTATATCCTTGGGCAGATATTGCCTCCAACCCCCACTCTAATCAGTTATCTCTTCCAACTACAAAGACTTTCTGCAAGAAAAACATATATGGTACTCAGATGGAATCACTGATTCCTCCCCCCCCATTCCTTTGTTGTGGAATTTCCTTTTCCTTTTCCTTTTCCTTTTCCTTTTCCTTTTCCTTTTCCTTTTCCTTTCCTTTCCTTTCCTTTCCTTTCCTTTCCTTTCCTTTCCTTTCCTTTTCCTTTTCCTTTTCCTTTTCCTTTTCCTTTTCCTTTCCTTCTTTCCTTTCCTTCTTTCCTCTCCTCTCCTCTCTTCTCTTCTCCTCTCCTCTCTCCTCTCCTTTCTCCTTTCCTTCTTTCCAAGTTGTGGTCACATGATGTCTTGCTTAACAATCCCACCAATTAGCAACAAACTTTCTGGTTCCAATTACAGTTGTAAGCTCAGGATTCCCTGTATATTTTAACCTTCCTTTCTAATGTTATATTGTGATTCTCTTGTTTCTATAATCTATCATGTCTAATCATCAAAACCATAAATCAAGTTCATTTCTTTTCTATGCAAAAAGCCCAAAAGGGGTTTCCAGTCACCAAGCGCATACTGTCTTTTCTCTAATCAAATGAGTCAGTCTAGCAATTTCAGCAAGTTGTTATCTCACCAACCGTTCATCCATTATAAACATTGCTAAGTTTTTCTGACTTTGTGCATACAATAATCTCATTGCAATTATCCTACATAAAAACAGTGTTCCAAGGCTCTTTTTTGTTTATCCATCATCACGAGGAAAAGTTCTGCTTTCAGTTGAATGCTAAACTTTTAAATCTTTGAATCTTTGAATCAGTGTGTGCATTTGAATCCATTTTTTTCTAGCTGTTTTACACATCCACCAAGCATGATAAAATGATCCTTCTTGTTCGTATTTCCAACCTAAAGCTGAAGCTCCTTTCTTTATACATTTTGTATAATTTTTCTGCTATCAAATACCAATGGTATATCATTTTATTTTTAAAAAATCCTTAAGATTGTAACAATGCAAATTTCAATCCTTTCAACTATTATTTTTCCACTGTTCCACCTGCATACCGTAACTGATTTTTAACCCACTTTATTATACATTCTTCCACTGCTTCTTCTGTGTCACATTTCAATAAAAAATTATATACTTTAGTAGTCACGTGCTCACTATTTATACACAATTCTATTTCAGATGCTGTCATACAATGTCTTGTTCAATACCATGGGCAGTATTTTTTTTTAAAAAAAAAATATTTTTAAGCTGCTTTTTTAGAGAATTTGCTGCTTTTATACTCCTCACCTTCTGCTCTCATTCCAACAACTGATTGAAAGGGGAGCCTTTGAATAATAATGGCTTTGCTGAATTTGCTTCCAGCACTCTTCTTTGGCCAACTTTATTCCAGTGGCAGAACACCAATCTCACTGGAGGTGCAAGAAATGGTATATGAAAATTTCCAGGGATGGTCCCCTTTCTCTGCATGATGAGTAGAAGCCTTATTTCAGCCTTATTCCATTGATTCTGCCTTATTCATTTCATATTTATTTGCCTTATTCAGTCTTGTTTCATTGATTTTGCCTAATCCACTTTTAAACATCCTGTTAAAGTACTCTGAATTACAGTTAAATTCATTCATTCATTCATTCATTCATTCATTCATTCATTCCGTAGCTTTAATGGAAATGGAGCCAAGCAGAAATGTATCGGTTAGCTTTCCTGCATAAGAATCAAAGTGTAATATTTGTTGCCTTCCTTTTTCCTTAATAAGCATCTTTATTTGCTGACAGAGAATAACTGTCCAAATTAAAGAATCACCACTGTAACTTTTGATGACAAATTTGCAAGAAATGTTAACTTTGTGGTAAGGATAATGTAGCCTGAGAATGTAAAGCCCTTTAAGAGCATCTCTAAATATTATGTTACATTTATTACCAATAATATTCTTATTAAATATTGGCCCATTTGTTCTTTTAACGGCATAACTGTTTCTAGTGTACTAAAAGCTAATTGGTGCTATTAAGATCTTCCCTCCCCCAACCAGTCAGAAGTTTAGAACCAAGGGGTGACATTTTCTTAAAGATGCCTAAAAATCTTTTTTTAAAAAACAAGATGATTTGTATTTTGGAATGTGGCAGGAATCTTTTTTTGCTGCTGCAAGTCAACCTTTTTCCACATGAAAGGATGGCCTGGCCAAAATAATACTCCAAATTATTACAAGCCATCATCATAAGAGATTTCAGCACATATCAAATGTTCTGCTGGTGGGAAAGCTATTCCAGAAATATTTCTCAATATGTAAAGAACCAGTTGAATTCTCTGGATGTTGGTAAAGGAGCTGGTGAGCAGAGCATGAGGTTGCCCAATTAAATTGATTGGCAGTAGTTCATCCCTACTGACACAATTGCACGAGGAAGTAAATTTATAGAAGCTCTCATCCAAGCTGTATTTATAGCCACTGCTTCCATAAACACTAAGGAGATATTTCAAAAGACTGTAAACATTTGCCTCTGAAGGAAGGATTGACATAATTTCCCAGGCAAGATTCCTAAGCAAATTTTGCTATTATGGATGGCATAAGGGGCACAATTATTTTACAACATACTGCCTGAAGTCTTGGAATAAGGCAGTATCTAAAAGTTTATAATAAGCAAATAATAAAACAATACCATTTGTTATCCAATGAACAGAAAGCAGAAAATGGTAATAAATTTAGAGAGCATAAACTGGAACACAATATGATGGATTCAGTCAGCTGTACTGTGAAGTATCCAATTTCTTGATTTGGAAGCAGCATTTTAAACATCTTCTTAAATTAAGTGGTGTTAAGGGCAAGCATTTAAGTAATCAGATATACTCATGGCAGCACATCATTTAAGATGCTTAGGCAAAAAAGAGGACACTGATGAGTGCTGAAAGGATATTATTGGATCTTGATCATGCAGGATGGGCAGGCGCTGTACCATGAAGGGCTTTGGGGATAATAATGAGCACTTAAATTGTCCTGGAAACCTACTTGTGCAGCTTATGAAGCAGATGTGTTACCTGAACATAGCATGTTATGCCCATACCTGCCCTGGCCTCCAAAATCTGGACCAGTTGCAGACATCA
The DNA here is from genome assembly GCF_029215685.1 of Pituophis catenifer annectens. Taxonomy (NCBI): domain Eukaryota; kingdom Metazoa; phylum Chordata; class Lepidosauria; order Squamata; family Colubridae; genus Pituophis; species Pituophis catenifer. The sequence continues at coordinate 316,127,398 of NW_027256881.1, read as the reverse complement.
AGACCTCAGTTGAGTCACCCATCAGATCCACTCATACCTTCCAGTGCCCATTTGTCACCTGGGTTGAATTCACTTAATAGTAGGTAGCATCAGCAAGCTGAAAAGCAATCAGAGCTTGTTTTGACCCTGGCAAAAGAATGATGAGAATATAATTCACTCCGTTACGGCTTTTTGCAGACAAAATGCAAATCTCATGTATGACCCCTGGTGTGTGTCAGGGTCTTGATGATTTGGTTTCAGGTTTATGGTTGCTATTGTGATTACAAGCTCATGACCTGTCTTAGACAAGTTGAACTGCCTCTAACAATAAGCCTTGAACAGGCCACTGCTAATATGATGATGGAATCTAGCATTTCAGGCAAGAATGTCACTATGAAGCAGGAAAGATGATCAGGCAACAAAAAAACTAAAGCTCAGCCAAAGGATGTCTGTAAAGCAGTTTCTGAAACATATCAACTTCAGGCTGTCCCAGGTGATAACTGTCATGCCCCCTTCACCTGGCATGAACTCACATCTGGTGCCAAACATGAAACCCATACGGCCATCTCTCTAAAAGGGAAACTCACCCACTCTGGGCCTACCCAAGTCTCAGTTATATATGCCACATCAATCAAATCATGGACGACAATAGCCTTATTACATATCATGGCATTCAGTAAACTGGAGCCCTAGACCACCAATCCTGTCTTTTGTTTTCTCTACTGATCCTTTTCACCTTTCTATGTTGCTTTCTTCTTTTTCCTGGTCTTCTGCTTTCCCCTTTCTTTTCTTCTCACTTCCTGCTACATTCCTTTTCTCTACTTTCATCTCCTTCCTGCACTTCATCCTAATACTCTTCAATGTTTCCTTTTCCTCTTTCTTTTCAAACTCTTGTTCTTCCTCCTATTCTTTTGCAGTTTTCTTCCTTGTATTTGTTCTTTAGGAACTACATATTCTTTATCCTGCTCTTCTGTCTTTTCTCCTACCCCTATTTTACTTACATTCTATTCCTTTATTCTCTTTTTCAACCCCTACAGAACTTCTTTTACTTTTTTTCCTCTCTTCTCTTTTAAGTGCTTGTTCATTTGTTTTGCTTACCTAAGTGATGCTATAAACACAATAAAATTGCTTAATTACATTGCATCTAGCATCATCCCATTTGCTGTGAATGGGATTGCCTAGGTAGATATAACATTTGCAGCATTTAAAAGGACAATTAATCAGAGGCAGTTTTAAGAAAATAAGATACAAAGCAGAGACAGGAAAGAGTATACACTTTAAATTTATTTTTCAATTTATTTAGTAAATCTATATGTTGCCCATCTAACTTTACAAAGTGACTCTGGGTGGCTACAAAACATTCTTTTCAAAAGAACAAACTTCTGCATCTCCAGCTAATGCCTTTTTGGCTTCATAATTAATATTAACAAATTTTTGCTTTGATCATGGAGAACCAGTGTTTTTAGCTGTGCTCCAGTGTATATATCTCAAAAAACTGAGACCAGTCCCTGAGTAATTTGTAATGTGATAGAAGTAGCCAACATTAATTATTAATTAAGAATAATTTTGATGATTCATTTGTTATGCCACTTAGTTTTGAGGCAAAAGCAGGACTGCTGTTTCCATTTGAGAATTAAGAGAGTTAAATTAAGCAAGGAAATATTCTCTTTATTGGTGTTTTGATTAGAGTATTAAAAGCTCCACAACAGAACTCACTTCATTAGTGTGTGCTAATCCAAATACCTTTGTGAGGGGGAAAACACCGATAAGGAGGTTTAGCAAGAAACTGCTCTCAAGTCAGTGGTGTCCCTAGCAAGATTTGGGACAGTGGTCCAGAGCTCCCATTAGCAGACTGGTAGAGGGTCCTGGGATACAACAGTGCTGGTTTAGCACATTTTAAAGTACTGTAACTAATTCATTCCACACTACTGCCTAAAGAACATTGGGGCATAAATCCATTATGTCCACAGTTTAAAATTATCTAATTGCCCCCTTGTTTAAAGGAGCAATAAATACTTTGGCCAGGAGCAAAGGAGTGTGGGAGCTGTCATCTAAAACAAGTGGAGGCACCTGACTGTTAAACCTAATTTCATTGTACTGCACATTTACAAAGTGTGAAATCTGTACAGTGTTAATTTTAATTGACTTGCAAAGGACTATCATGTTATATATATTCAGATTTTCTCAATGCTCATTGGGAATTGTTGTTGTTAGTCAAAAAGTCATGTCCGACCCATCACAACCCCATGGACAATGTTCCTCCAGACCTTCCTGTCCTCTACCATCCCCTGGAGTCCATTTAAGCTCACGCCAACTGCTTCAGTGACTCCATTCAGCCAATTCATTCACTGCCGTCCCCTTCTTCTTTTGCCTTCAATCATTCCTAGCATTAGGCTGTTCTCCAGTGAGTCCTTATTATTATAGTCCTTCTCAATAGGTGGCCAAAGTATTTGAGTTTCATCTTCAGGATCTGGTCTTCTGGTCTTCTAAAGAGCAGTCAGGGTTGATCTCCTCTAGGACCGGTTTGATCGCCTTGCAGTCCAAGGGACTCTCAGGAGACTTCTCCAGCACCATAGTTCAAAGTCCTCAATTCTTTGGTGCTCAGCCTTCCTTATGGTCCAACTTTCACAGCCATAGATTGCACCTGGGAAAACCATAGCCTTGACTATACACACTTTTGTTGGCAGGGTGATGTCTCTGCTTTTTAGTATGCTGTCTAAATTTGCCATAGCTTTCCTTCCCAGGAGCAAGCATCTTTTAATTTCCTGGCTGTAGTCCCCATTTGCGGTGATTCTGGAGCCCAGGAAAATAAAATCTGTCACTATCTCCATTTCTTCCCCATCTATTTGCCAGGAATTGAGAGGGCCAGAGGTCATGATCTTAGTTTTCTTAATGTTGAGTTTCAAGCCAACTTTTGCACTCTCCTTCTTCACCCACATCAAGAGGCTCTTTAGTTCCTCTTCACTTTCTGCCATTAGAGTGGTATCATCTGTATATCTGAGATTGTTGATAATTCTCCCAACAATCTTAATTCCAATTTGTGATTCATCTAGCCCTGCCTTTTTCGTGATGTGCTCCAGTGGGGGATTGCTATCGGTTCGCCCTGGATTGGGCAAAGCGGCAGCGGCAGGCTCTGCCCACCCGCCTGAATGCTTCTGCGCCTGCGCATGTACCCATGTGCAAACTGGTAGCGATGGGTTTTGAAACCCACTACTGATGTGCTCTGCATATGAGTTAAGTAGGCAGGGCAACAGTATACAACCTTGCCAAACTCCTTTCTCAATTTTGAACCAATCAGTGGTTCTGTGTCCAGTTCTCACTGTTGTTTCTTGACCCACATATAGGTTTCTCAAAAGACAAATAAGATGGTCTGGTACTCCTATCTCTTTAAGAACTTGCCATTTCCAAATGTTAGAAATGCAATCAGACTCCAGGTACTTATTATCATATGTGGTGGACATGTGTGAATGCAAGAAAATATTGGACAAAAATACACACATGGTTGGAGAAGCTGATTAAGCAACACAGATTTTAAACCAGAAATATTTTTGTTAGGTATAATACCAGAAAATTATACAGACTATATACTTAATGTTACATGTATTGACAGCAGTGAGAATCGTATTTGCACAATATTGGAAAAATGAGAACACCCCACCAAATGAAAATATATTCCAGAAAATATTGGATTGTGCAGAGATGGATAGATTGACATTGAAAATAAAAGATAAAGGAGACAGAATATCATTTAACATGGAATAGGTTTTATCAATGGTTAGATATAAGAGGTAGAAATTAGATGAAGAACGAGTATTGTTATGTTTAAGTAAAATATGAATGTTGTTTATAATTATAAGTATGCTAATATATTTAATAGGAATATTAAAAAGTGAATATAATTATAAATACGGTTAGAATTATTTTGTTATATTACTATTATTTCTATCAGTACATGTGTTATCTTTTCTTTCCTTTTTGTAAAATGGTATGCCTGGACAATACACTGTATTCAAAATACTTATATATAAATAAAAAAAAACTTAACTGAAAAAAAAATTGCCACAATTTTTTGTGATCCACACAATCAAAGGCTTTAGCACAGTCAATGAAGCAGAAGTAGATGTTTTTCTGGAACTCCCTGGCTTTCTCCATGATCCAGCGTATGTTGGCAATTTGATCTCTAGTTCCTCTGCCTCTTGAAAATCCTGCCTGTACTTCTGGTAGTTTTAGGTCCACATACTGCTGGAGCCTAGCTTGTAGGATTTTGAGCATAACTTTGCTAGCATGTGAAATGAATGCAATGTTGTGGTAGTTTGAACATACTTTGGCATTGCCCTTCTTTGGAATTGGAATGTAAACTGATCTTTTCCAATCCTGTGGCCACTGTTTAGTTTTCCAAATTTGCTGGCAAATTGAGTGTAGCACTTTTACTGCATCATCTTTTAAGATTTTGAATAGTTCAGCTGGAATACTGTCACCTCCACTAGCTTTGTTGTTGCTCAGACTTCCTAAGGCCCATTTGACTTCACATTCCAAGACGTCTGGCTCAAGGTCAGTGACCACCCCATTGTGGTTATCAGGGACATTAAGCTTGTTCTTGCATAGTTCTTCTTTGTAATTTTGCCACCTCATCTTAATCTCTTCTGCCTCTTTAGGTCCCTGCCATTTTGGCCCTTTATCATGCCCGTCTTTGCATGAAATGTTCCCTTCATATCTCCAATTTTCTTGAAAAGATCTCTGGTCCTCCCTATTCTATTGTTTTCTTCTATTTCTTTGCACTGTTCATTTAAGAATGCATTCTTATCTCTTCTAGCTATTCTCTGGAATTCTGCATTCAATTGTGTGTATCTTTCTCCCTTTCTTTTCACTTCCCTTCTTTCCTCAGCTATTTGTAAAGCTTCCTCAGACAGCCATTTTGCTTTCTTGCATTTCTTTTTCTTTGGTACAGTTTCAGTTGCTACCTCTTGTACAATGTTGTGAACCTCCATCCATAGTTCTTCAGGCACTCTGTCTATCAGATCTAATTTCTTAAATTATTTGTCACCTCTACTGTATATTTATCAGGGATATGATTTAGTTCATACCTGAGTGGCCCAGTGCTTTCCCCTACTTTCTTCAATTTAAGCCTAAACTTTGCAATGAGAAGCTCATGATCTGAGCCACAGTCAGCTCCTGGTCTTGTTTTTACTGACTGTATAGAGCTTCTCCATCTTTGGCTGCAGAGCACATAGTCAATCTGATTTCTGTGTTGACCGTCTGGTGATGTCCATGTGTTGGGAATTGTAGGATGGGGTAAAAGAGTAGCATTCTAGCAGTAAAGCCTCCCTGTTCTCCACACACAGAGAAAAACCAATCCTGGAATTAGGCAAAGCATTGTTTTGTTTACAGGGCTCAAATCAAGCAGGCATCAGTTTCTCCTTTTTAACTTAATTGAGTTTATTAATATTTCCAAGCCAAAGAATTTAGGTACCTCTCAGTGAAAACATTCTAGTGAAATTTAGCAATCAATGATAGCTTTATTTCATAAGGAGAAAATTGCAGAAGTCAACTTTCCAGCATGCACTAACCAAGCTGTGTTAAGCTGTGCCATCTCATACATGTATACTGAGACAACCAACTGAATTCAATAAGACTTATTGCTAGTGAGTACTGGTCTGTTCCCTTAACCAGCTAGATTAATAAACTTCAGGCCACAAGTATATATTCACTAGTGGATAGAACAGGACTATTCTTTTTTTAAAGGAAAATGCAAGTTTATAACTTAAAATATGTCACAGTTGTTTTAGAAATATGTCAGAAATCTGTCAAGAGGAACAATCTGAGATATTTAGTTGCCTGAGTTGAGGACAAGTCAAAACCTCTTCATTCCACATGCAGAAGCTGAAGACTTTCTTCAATGCCAATGGATAGCATAGAATATGCTGTGAAATCTGAAGGCAGCAAGCTAGTTTAGGTGATATAGAGCAGACAATATGTGCTAAAAACAGCCAGTGGATTTAGGAGGAAGTACTATGAGGAGGGAATATAACTGCTACTTTCCACAATATCCAGCCTTTATATCGGAGCTCACCAATTCATTCTTGCTAATGATAGGACTGGTCTCAGCAAGCCAGAGTACAGTTGCTTTTGTGTCAGTAAATTACTCCGTAATTCTGTTCCATCTTTGAATAGGAACCTCTTTCTTTTTCACATGCTCTTACTATAATGTAACACTCTCAAAAGTATTAAGAAAATATGGCACAATCATCACACTGCTTTGCACTTTGCTTGATTGAGAGGTGACGAAGACAAATCTACCAACTTGTTTCCAATCTGCCTAAAGATTGTCTTCCTAGCCTAAGCAACTTTTTGCTCATTGACGTCATGAGACTGTTTCATTTCCATTTACCTGTTCTTAGGATAGTTTTCTTTCATTTCAGAGCTCAAGATATAGATCAGATATTCATACCTGGTTTTGTAAGCCATAGTTTGTGAATATAAACCACACCTCAGCTACAAAACTCCAGATAACTGCAAGGTGGCAGCAAAGAGATGCAGAGGCCTTTACCTCTATCTAGTGGTTGTCTGAATTTTTGCAATCCATCTCCACTTCTCTTGTTTTAAATCTGAGGGTGCATCAGCTAGAGAAGTCAAGCAGGCTGCTGATTAACTGAACCAAATAACACAGGGGGAAAAGACAAGCTAGGGAAGTATGTACTTAAATGGTTAGGCCAACTCATATCTTTCTGGATTATACTAACAGGAGCAAATAAAATAGGCTGTGTTGGAAGCCTGAAACTTTTATTCCAATCCTATTACTTGATATTCACAAAAGCAATTTCACATGTAAATAGAATTTATATATGTCCAAGATTAGGGATGAAATTCAGCAGGTTCTGACAGGTTCTGGAGAACCAGTAGTGGAAATTTTGAGCAGTTCAGAGAAATGGCAAATACCACCTCTGGCTGGCCCCAGAGTGGGATGGGAATGGAGATTTTGCAATATCCTTCCCCCCAGGAGTGGGGAGGGAATGGGTATTTTGCAGTATCCTTCCCCTGGAGTGGGGAGAAAATGGAGATTTTGCAGTATCCTTCCCCTGCTATGTCCACCAAGCTATGCCCACCAAGCCACACCATGGCCACCAAGCCACGCCCACAGAACCAGTAGTAAAAAAAAATGAATTTCACCACTGTCCCAGATTCTTAAAAAAAGATTAAATAGATAAGTTTACCAAAAAACAAAACAAAAAAAGTTTTATAACCAGCCCTTCTTTCTCTTTACAGGCCCTGAAATGCTTTTTTAAAAAAAGCATCTGGAGGATCTCCTGAACAATGTAGCTTGGAGTAATAAGGATTACTGGAATAGTTAATAACTGCTCACAATTGTGCTCATCTTAGATTAAATTAAAAATGATTTAACACATTACAAATTTAAAGGCTGAAATAGATGAAAAATAATTTCACCCAAATAAAAGAAGCTTTCCACTCCTCACAATCTGCTATTGTTTATCCCATATTGTACATTAAGACCATCAATTCCTCAGAGATATTTGTCTTTAAAATAAAAAAACCTCTTGACTTTTTTCATACATTGCATTGCTGCTGACTTCCATGTAAATCCCATAGATCTTCAATGGGATAGGAATACCCAATCAAACGTATATTTAATTTCCCTGCAGACAAATTTTATGGATGAATCTTAAAAGGTAACCACCTGAAAAAAAAAGCAGGTGCTTTAAAAATAAATAAATAAATCATTGCAGAAGTGATGAGAATGTATGTATGGTTCTTCATGAGTCCCTTTCACAGCTGTTGCTACCATCAGGCTTTCTCCTTGTAATTGTACACCAGGGGCCAGTAGATAGGAGACCAAAAGAGATGTGTCTCTTTTCTCATACGTTCCTTCACGATTAAGTCTCATAAATCCATTACAAAATATCCTCGGCAAATGTGTTCTGAATATTAAAGCCCTTTGTTTTGCAACTGGACAAGTCTTCCAAATAAAGGGGAGGCAAACCAATCCCCAATTTAAGCTTACGCATACAAATAATCAATAAAAACTTGAAAGTCCTTTGAATAAATTACAGCTATTGAAAAACAGCTGCACTCATGTCAAGGACACCTGCAGTTTTGCTCCCGATCATAGTTCCTTTGACTAGTGATTTATAGACACACAAGGGGGACATTGGTGCTTCCTGCAACTAAATAATACATTCACAGGTCAGAAGACTGATAATCCTACATTTGCTCTAGCAGATCCAAACATGCTTGAAGGAGAAGAGCAATGTCTTTTCATTAACTACATGCTGATGCATAAAACTTTTGTACCCAGAGTTTTGATAGAATTATTGTGGTTATAAACAAAAGTAGAAGCTCACGCTGCTTGACAGTAGTTCTGAAGAATCGCAACACTTTCCAAATTCAGAAAAATCTCTAGAGTTAGATTTCTCAGTGGAAAAAATGTTTTAGATATAATCATATTCTGAGGAAGGTGACACAGTACCTAAAAATGGAACAAATGGAACCCATAAGAAAATGTTGCAATTGTATTAGGTTATAAATATACCAGTGGCCTGCTACTCTGTACTAAGTAAGACAAGGATCATAAATACAACATAATGGAACCTTTCATAGATGTAATCTGGGACACTATGGGTGGGGTAAAGCTTTAAATCGTGTATGTCTGAAGCTTGACTACTGTACTACAGAACAAATATTGAGCAAAAATAGCCCTCCTCCCTATTTGAACATGAAAAAGCCTGACCGTTTGTGTGATGGTTTGAATTATTTGGAAGGTGAGCAAATGCAAAGCATAGGGGATGCAACTCGCTGACCCCGCCCTTTCATTTTCCCGCAAGGGATAGTTGCTTCCATGTTTATTTTTCAATAGTGTCTACAATGGTATTATATCACATCAGTATCTTCTGAATGCCTTGTAGGATTATAGAAGCTCTCAACAAATATAAACATTAAGACCAGAATTGCCTAATTTCATAGAAAATGATCATGGAGGATTGTTGCTGAATCCTTCTCTATCTATTTTACTTTCTTACAATGTCCTTTCCTTTTCCTTTTCCTTTTTTTTTTAAAAGCTGGGGCCATTTTTTTTTAAAAAAAGTTTTTTGGGAGAAAGCAAAGGAAGCATTGCTTCAATTTGTTTCATTTATAGTTTTGCAGCCCACATCATTTAGTTGAAAAACGCATCCGATTTGGTAGCAGGTAACATATTTAGGAAATTGTCAATGTCCATTTGATTCTGTCACACGTGGCCATAAAAGTATCAACTAATTTAGGATAGGATAGGATAGAACTTTATTATCATTTTAAATGTGCACTAATCATCATATATTAAAATGAAATTTCATTGCATTCAGCTCAAAAGATAACCGTTATGCGTATCTCCCCCCAACCCCCAACCCCCCACACACATATGACACAGAGAAACAACACAGTCTAGTTCAGGGAAAAGAGAAGTAGAAATAGGAAGGCACAGTTTAAAAAACATCTAGCAGATGCAACTGGTATTATAGTAGAGTTACAATATGGCTCAGTAAATAAGAGTCACAAGTTCTAGGTAGGAATGTTGTTTCTTAATGTCAGAAGACTTGGCTGCCTTTTCAAAGTATGGTGTATGAATTAAAACAAACAAGAAAGAATTCTAGAATTTTTGCAATTAATATCACAAGATCTTCTGGGGAGCAAGTTGCTCTTTGATTTATTTATTTTCTATTGATGAAATTTTTAATAAATTGATTGATGAGAGACCACTGAATCAGCACCTTCACAAAAGCAAAAATTGCAGAAAATAAGTATTTCAGAATATTTGAAAATAACAATCCTAGCAATGAATTTTGAGAAATAAGAACATAAAAGTGCTAATCAACAAGTGACAATTGTTCAGGGATTATTCAGATTGCTTGGAAGGAATGGTTATTAAAATCTGTTTCTCATTACTCCATAAAACTATTATGAAGGAAGGCACAGAAGAAGATCACATCTGTTCTTATCCTAAGCAACTGGAATGATGGCCCATTTCTTTTCCCTTTGCTTTCCCAATACAAAAGTGGTAAAGAAGAAATTGTACAAGTATTCCTTAATGTAATTTGCTTGCCTACCACCATCTGCTCTCTTTGGCACCAAGCACTTTCTTGAAATCCCCTTTATAAATGTGCCCTCAGTCAGGAAACTGATTTAGATGAGAACCAATTAACATTCCCACTTCCCAAAGCACATGCCAACATATATGCAAGTGCACGTCCTCCTTTTGTTTCTATTTCAAAAAATGTATTTTTATTTCAGAAACATGTATGTGTTGTAGAATTTCTTTGAATATAATCGCACTGGGCAAATACAACTAATAGATATGTTAATTTCTTTATGAATAACTATCAGAAACTAAATCTGAAATTGTTGAGGCTGAAAATCAAGGCACCCACGGGTAGTTGCTGTATAACTTTTTTCTTCATGTTCTTCATCTGTTATCAAGGACATTAAAGGGGCTCCCTCTGACTTTGTTCTTTATTACTCATCCAACTGAAAACAGACCAATGTTTTATTTTTAGATGATTTGGGCAAAATCATAATTTATAGTCATACTTTTAATTTTCTTTTTCTGATATTACTTTTTGCAACTTAATAGATACAAATATAGGCTAATTAAAGCAGATGAATTCAGATGGAAAGTAAGGAAAATTTTGGAATGTCCATCTGCTTATTTTGTGTAAGACAATGGTTGTGACAAAAGCAGAGGAATACCACTTACTTTTCATAAAAGACACCTTCTTTCCTTTGTTAAATTAAAACACACATAAAAGGCATATAATAATACAAAAGCTCTTCAAACCAAAAATTTCCAAAATACCTAAACCCACTAATAATAATTAAGTTGTGTCATGCCCCAAACTGCCCCAGAAAAATTCTATGTTTAATGTTTTCTGGAAGGCAGAAGCTAAGCAACCCCCAACAAGAGACCAGTCCAGAAGGCTAACCCTGTAATGGAAAAAAACATTTCACCCTCTTGACCTCCCAAACTGCGGAAGACCATCTGTTGACTTCCATAGAGAGATATTTGCGATATTGCAAAGAATTTGGCAAGCAGATATTTAAATCATTACTTTAAACTGTCCTCCAAAGCTAATAGGGAGCCAGTAAAGCTCCCACAAAAAAAGGGACACGGTGGCTCAGTGGCTAAGACACTGAGCTTGTCAATCAAAAGGTCGGCAGTTTGAATCCCTAGTACTGCGTAATGGGGTGAGCTCCCGTTACTTGTCCCAGCTTCTGCCAACCTAGCAGTTCAAAAGCATGTAAAAAATGCAAGTAGAAAAATAGGGACCACCTTTGGTGGGAAGGTAACAGCTTTCCAGGCGCCTTTGGCATTAGGCCACATGACCACGGAGACGTCTTTGGACAGTGCTGGCTCTTCAGCTTTGAAACGGAGATGAGCACCGCCCCCTAGAATCGGGAACAACTAGCACATATGTGCGAGAGGAACCTTTACCTTTTTACCTTTTACAGCTCTCACAATACAGTTGTAATATGATCCCACCAATTACTGCTAATGAGAAGTCAGGTCACTGGATCTTGTACCAACTGAATCTTTCAGATGCTTTTTAAAGTAGTCCCATGTAGAGTGTTCCATGTTGTAATATAAGCAGGTTGCGAGGAGGGCATGAGCCACTAAAGCAAGGTTCTCATGATCCAAATACAACTACAGCACCAGGTCTTTTGCCTGCTGATTCAACAGGAGCTATGGGTCCAGGAAAACCCCAAGTACAAATCTAGGGCTAGATCATCCTCATCCAGAGGGATCATTGGCAGAGAACCCTGATATACAAACGATGAGTTTTTGCTGGGTTCAATTTCAGCCTATTTTTTTTTTCTCATCCAGACCTTCACAGCTTACAGGGCAAGTTTTCCACAGTATCTCTAGAGAGGTAGAGATAGCTGATAACCTCCCAGAAAGCATATCTATTTCCTCAGAAGTTACAGGCCCCCAAAAGAATACCATATAAGATGACAGGATGGTGCACCAATTACACATCATTATACCCAAGTGGAGTCCAGACTCAAGTGAATAAGAGCAATGTTGCCTACAAAATGTTGCTCTAATTTGTCAGGGTGGCCAGAAGGCAACTGTTCTGGGCAACTCTTATCCAGAAAAGGTAACTAGCTGAAAAGGGCCACTGGATAGCAACCCATCAACTCACTAAGAAAAGTAAATGTACTTATTTCTATTAATTTAAAAGATCTTTAAGCTGTCTTCCAGCTGTAAGAGCAAGATAACAAAATGAATTAAAAATCAAAATATCAATATAAAGAACATTAAGAAAGCACTCCTTAATAAAAGTAACACAACGAACATAAACACTGAAAAGATTACTGAATGGACATTGACCAGGATTTTTTTTAAAAAAGTTCAACACAATGGTACTATAGAAATGATTGCCTGAGTGTGCTACTTAGCTCCATCCTTCAAGGGCAGTATTTTGAGCAGTTTCTTTTTCATGTCTCATCAGAAAAATAAATTATTTTAATTAATGGTTTCCACAACATTTGTTATGCATGAGTATCTTGCAATGTAGAGTGATAAGGTGGCTGTTTATATTATAGAGAATAGTCTTCTATTTCATAAACCACGGGTGTCAAACTCAAGGCCTGTGGGCCAGATCCAGCCCATGGGGTGCTTAGATCTGGTCGGTAGGGCTGCCCTGGAAACAGTGAAGGACCAGCCTGCAATGCCTCTGCCAGCAAAAACAGAGCTTGGGAGGGCCGCGTGCAGCCCTCCCAGGCTCCATTTTCAGCTGCAACGGTCTCCTGCAGCCCTCTACCAGTGTAAACAGAGCTTGGGGAGGCTGCAGAGGGCTGCAAGAGGCTATCACGGCCGAAAATGGAGCCTTGATGAATGACGTCGAGCTGGCCATGCCCACTCTGGCCATGCCTCCCCCCCGGGCCCCCCATGTGAAATACAACCCTGATGCAGCCCTCAATGAAATCGAGTTTGACACCCCTGTCATAAACTATTGGCAGATGATCCTCTGTTTGTGCCAGCTCTACGAGGTTGACCAGATTAGGAAACCAATTCCACAGAAAGATTTCAACTAAACTTTATTAAGAAGGATTCTTCTTAATAATCTTTTAAATCTGCTTGTGTTTTCCTTCCCTCCCTCTTATATCCCACTGAATCAAGGAGGAGTCAGCTTGAGCTTCTTCCTAAAACAATTTCCTTTCCAGGAGCTCAGGGCATACTTCTGTTTTTATTAAGGCTTCTGAATATTTCCTTCAGGCCATCTCCATGCCTCTCCACAGTGGCAAATATCCTTGAATTGGAGGTTAATCCAGTTCAACTCTGGTTTTAAAAAATAAAAACGTAAGAGGGGAGAGCAGGGCAAACATCAACTTGCCCAATTAATAGAGACCAACTGGAGAGCAAATTGAGCAAGTTCCAAGGTCAGCTGCTTATGGTTTTCTCTATTAGAGTAAAGAGCACTGTATTCTTTTTAAATTAATCATGTTTTCTAGCCAGTGGGTGGCTGGGAAATAATCACTGTTAAGTTGCATTTCTCTAAGATAATCTGTATTTGAAATGAGGTTTTCAAATGCCACAGATTCATACATGATTAACATTTCCTTCTATTTTTTTCTCCATCTTTGCTGCATGATTGTGAAATCTTTTGAAACAGATTTTTTTTTTGGGGGGGTGTCATTCTAAGCAAAGAAATAATGTCATACTTTCAAATAATAATCAATGATTTCTGATGCCTTCATCACACAGCTCTGAAGACGGGTAACATATAACTTGAAAATTTCCCACAAACTTCTGGAATCAAATCAAAATATCTTCAGCCTTCTCTTTTTTCATTTTAAGAATATAACTATTTATCTGACTTAGACACTGCCCAATTCCAACTGACTCTGGGCAACACATTGCATTAAAAAAACAAAAGCAAAGCAATAGCATTCAAGAAAAGATATCCCCAGGCCCTATGTATGCTCTGTAGATAATTATAGATTATAGCCAGTACCTTGAATTGCCCGCAGAAGTAAATTGGCAAGTTTGTGATGCACCAATTGTGAAGCATGGTTGTTACATGGCCATAACTTGGTACTGTACCAGTAGACCTCGTTGCATGAACTTTTTTTATTCACTTTGGTTTTTTTTGAAGGGCCAGGTTGTTGGTTTCTTTGGATTGGTTTACATATATTACCTTATAGCAGGGGTGTCAAACTTGCAGCCTGCGGGCCGAATGCATCACGTATTGGCCACCCCCACCCCCATTTTAGCAAAGGGGGAAAAGTGAATCATCACATGATGTGATGATGCAAGTTTGACACCCCTGCCCTTTAGCAATAGCAATAGCACTTAGATTTATATACCGCTTCACAGTGCTTTACAGCCTTCTCTAAGCGGTTTACAGAGCCAGCATATTTTCCAATAATCTGTGTTCTCATTTTACCCGCCTCAGAAGGATGGAAGATTGAGTCAACCTTGACCCAATGAAATTCAAACTGCCGAACTGCTGGCAGTCGACAGTCAGCAGAAGTAGCCTGCAGTACTGCATTCTAACCATTGCACCATCACGCCTGATGCATTCTAGGCAACTTGAAAATTTATATATTATTTTCCAACCTTTATTTGATTGTATAATCCTAAATTTTGACTTTTGGAGTTTTCATATTTCATTATCCTGATATTCTTCCTGATCAATTTTTTTCTACTTTTCAAATGGTACGTTTTGGATGGCTGATCTGTTTACTCCCTCCTCCCCCATTTTTTCTAATGTGCCAACATTTTTCACTGCTTCAATTGGTCATTTTAAGAATATTAATGAATGGGTTTGATCAAGGTTAATAGAAAGTTTAAGTCTAGAGCACCTCTGATGGCTTTCAGGGACAATGGTTTGCATAAAAAATATGCAAGATCCTATTTATGAAATCGGGCTGTAACAATCAGATTGCTTCCCTGTTGTGTAGCTTCTCTTCTTGAGCTCCTTGACTTTTGATTTAGTTGACCATGATCTTGGGAACATCAAGGTTTACCTATATGGTACCTCTGATGCACAAGCTTCACTGGGTCTCAAAAGGTTCTCAAGTGCAATTGAAGGTCCTGGTTTTACCTTGAAATAAGAGATCATATAACTGTGATGGCGAACCTATGGCACACGTGTCCAAAGTGACACACGGAGCCATGTCGCCTGGCACATGTGGCATCGCCCGCTCTTCTTCCGGGTTTCTGGTGCACGTGCGACAATCAGCTGACCTTTTTGCATGCGGCAATGCTGGAAACTGGAAGAGCTGATCTTCCATTTTCCTGCGTGAGCATGTGGGCCAGCCAGCTGATTGTCGCATACCAGAAACCCGGAAGAGTAGCTGGTTGAAACCGGAAGTTCAGTAGCTTAAACCGGAAGTTCATTTTTGGGCATGTGCATGCGCCCTGGGCAGTGCCTCTTCCGGGTAGCAGCCCAGACATGTACATGCGCACGCTCCGTTTTCGGAACTTGGTGCCAAAAAGGTTCACCATCACTGTCATATAAGAACCAGTAGGGTAAGCGTGATCCAGGTTCCTTCTCTGAAACACTGTTTTAAATTGTCTTTAACTTTTGTATTTCTGTATTTTATCCTGTGCCTGTTCACTGCCCTGAGTCCTTCGGGAGTAGGGCGGTATACAAATTTAATAAAACCTAAACCTAAACCTAAATGGGGAAGCTCTCACCCTATTTAGCCTTCTGGAAAGCTGTGAAGGTCTGGCTTCCAGACCAAGATATTAGTGGAGTCTGAATTGATTTTGAAATGTCTTGATTGTTGCATTACAACTATAGTTTGTTTTGTTGTTTATTAGTTTTATATCTTTATTCACTTTTTGTTAACTTTGTTTAACAGTGTTTGTTTTGTTTAAGATGGATAACAGTATAAACTTTCTAAATAGATATACATATTACTTCTGTTAGTTTTTAAGGAAGGATTCACAATATTAAGTGAACATGAATAATGACTTATCAGGTATTCTTTTTTTTAAAAAAAAATACCTATCTTTTTGTGCTGTTTTGACAACTTTTGGATTTCTGCCAGTCTCTCTGAAGCCAGTATGGACAGACATAAAGGCAAACAACAGTTGTAGAACTCTTCTGGACCAAGAGGCCCTGAATGAATGATAGATTACAGTAACATGCTCTACATGTTACTGTTACATGTTACTCTACATGATAGGGCCTGGTGGCTCAGCAGACTGATAGCATTGTGATTAACACCAGCTGTCTGCAATTACTGTAAGTTCGAACCTCACCAGGCTCAAGGTTGACTCAGCCTTCCATCCTTTCTAAGGTAGGTAAATTGAGGACCCAGTTTGTGGGGGCAATAAGCTGACTTTGTATAAATATACAAAAGTATAAAGGCTATTGCTTAACGCATTGTAAGCCGCCCTGAGTCTCTGGAGAAGGGCGGCATATAAATCAAATTTTTTTTAAAAAAAAAAACACCATAGGGCTGCATCTGAAAATGATTCAGAAGCCACCTCTGATACAAAATGCAGTACTCAGTTCTTAGTAGGTGACAGTCCCCCTATGTAAGTATTATACCTATTCTTTGGTTGCTACATTGGTTGCCATCAGATTTCCAATTCCAATTCCAATTCAAAGAGGTGTTTTTGACTAATAAGATTTGGTTTCAGGATATCTTAGAGATCATATTTTGATAAAATCTGCTCAGTCCTTAAGACCATGCAAGGAAGAGAGGAAACAAGACAATCGGAATAAGCCATTGGCAATCCTTTATTGTAATATTTATAATATTGAACACTCACCTCTAGTGTCTCTAGTTTCCTTCTATCAATCGATTAATGTTCACAAATTCATTTTGCTCTTTCTGTATAATCTAGGTCCTGCCCATCACTTTGGGCAAGTCATATTTAATTGGACATTTGAATCACTGGAATCTAATAAAAGCATTAGAGAATGCTCCTAGTTCTACAAACCACAATCCACACTGAAGATTCCTATGATTATCAAGTCTGCACTATTATATAAATTGTGATTATCCAGCCTGTATCTTTTGCTTTTACTTAGATGATTGCTTATAATATTCCAATTACACCCAACTATGTAGCTCTATCATTCCATTCCCTCAATTGCTTTAATGAATAATTTAAGCCTCTGTGCTTCATTTGCTTCAGGATTATTTTATGATGCATTTGAATGCTTTTAATGATATTATGAAGTCCTTGTAAAGATCCAAATGGCTGGCTGCATAAAACGATAAATAGTAATAGTACATATGAAAATGATAATTTTAAGAGTTTGTCTTAAAAATGTGACAATGCACAAACTGTTTTGTGAATGGGCCCTTTTGAACACAATATATCTTGGCTATCTATGCTATCGGAAGTATTCATTTGGATTTCTGGTGAGGATTCATGATGAACTAGATGTCCCTGAAGGAGTTAAGGACAACATTGTGATGGAGATTGAAGGTTAATTCTGTGATGGGCAGAAGGTTAATTCTGGCCAGCAAAATCTTTCCAAAAAGAGACCATGAGTTTGCCTATTTGTACTCCAAACAGCTGTTTCTCGTGAGGGCTTTCAAAATTACAAGATTATATTAATTTATCATTACAAATAAAGTAGAATAAGCTCATCTGGTTGTGTTTCCTATATGGTTACCTGGGAAAACTGACATCAATGTTGCAAGTCTGAAAGTACAAATCACCTACCTGCTGTCTCTTTTTACAGTCTGATCAATTAGGGTGTGTTCTTACATTACTTTCTCTGACTATTCAGCAATTGTGGATTCCTCCCCCTTTTCTCTGATTGTTCCCTTGGCAGTATTTCTTCCCCTCAACCCTCAAGATCATTCTGACACACCATTATAGTAGACTGTAGGAACTGAGGTTGTGAGTCAAACTGCCGGGAGTCAAGGAATTTCAACCAAGCTTGCAGCCCTAATGTAGCCTATATGGACACAAGGTTTGCCAAGTTTCATTTCTTAATCATTTTCAGAAATTTGCTTCTTAACTACTTCTAGCTTTAGTTTTAGGAACCTTTGCAATAACAGATTTTTGTATAACAGATGAATCTCCTTCAAACTTTAAGGGAAGTTTTAAATAAAACTTTAAAAAACATAGATTCCACTGACATTAAGAATTTATTACCTTCTCTTAAAAATAAGAAATGTTTTTCCATGTTACATCTTATCTATAAACAAATCTTTAAAACCTCATCATTCAGTCCTCATCAGCAAAAGTCCATTAATACTTACTAGAGATAATGTATCTATTTTAATCTTGATCAAATGACCCAACTTTTGATTCTAACAATTTTGATTTATCAATAAAAGTATATATGTAGCACAGAGTTGAATTGTGGAATTTTTATATATTGTGTTGAAGGAAGAAGTCATTTCTTTATATATTTTCTTTTTTCTTTAGTCTTATTTTTTCTTTTCTATTTTTCCTTAATTTCTGTACATTTTAAAAATCTTTTAGCTTATTATTTCTTATCTTTTTAATTGTAATGTTCAAAATTACCATAAGAAACATTCACTTCAGTATCTTTAGTAAGACTGCAGAATAAAATGGGAAACTCAATAGGATTTGTAGAATGTGTTTGCTACTGCAAATTTTGTAAGAAGATATCAGGAGACCTACTGGCAATCTAAGCAGCTTTCCATTATACTTCCTCCAAGTAATCTCAAAACGGCTGTTGTTCTGAGCTTCAACACTTTTGCTTTATTTCATGCTTAGTGTTGAACTATTTGCTAAGTATTCCATTTATTCTCCCATGTTTTATAATTCCATCTGTAAGCTGCTCAGAGTCACCATGTGTGAGGTGGGCAGTCATATATTTGTCTAATAAATAAATCATGTACTGTACTACTTTTGCTGCATTCAACTCTCTACTTGAAGCATTCCATTAAAGCTATCTGCTTTATCGTAAAATTTCTTTGAATTGGGAAACATAAAAATGTTTTTTTTCATATTCATATTTCTCTATGAACTACTAGGAAGCAAAAATCTTATCTGCACACCTCCTATTTAGTACAAAGCCACACCGTATCCTATTTTTAAATAATGTATTTTGATTTTTTCCCCACAAATTTGTACTCATAAGGGTACATTATTTGGCTACTGTCAACAGAGTAACATCATCCCTAAACAAGATTCAGAGTGTTCAAAATGGCCCAGTCCTTTTGGCATACCAACCAATCCAACAAGTTCTTTTCTCTAAACCTGCATTCAAAACTAAATTAAGAACTATAGATGTGATCTTCTTTCATGACAATGAAAAGCTGCTGCCTGTGTGGGTTACATTGTTCAGAAGCAAGCATTGTCTGTAAACTAATACCCACTATGTCATTATGAGAAGGACATTTGTATGATCTTCTACTTGTCCCTTTAAAATATATGGAAGTGACAAATAGGAAAAGGAACACATCCGTGTTTCCATAAATTTTAATGACACATCACTTGGAGCTACAGATCTTTGCAGAAGCACAGAGTCCTCTGTTTGTACCTTTGAAATGACAGGGTAGCATTAAGTTGCCAAAGGGGGAAGGCATATCTGAGATCCTTATCTGTTGTAAACCATAGTGTTTCATGAATCTATAAAGAGTGGACTCCAGTTTTGTAGGAGGAAAAAGGTTATCTGATTAAGAGCATAACACTTTTGATTCTCCAGGTGGCTCATAGGTTAGTTTAGAAAATAAATGTGTAAATTTACTTAGCTGTATAAATCTCATATGGCAGCACCAGCTGATGAGCTGTGGTATTGTCCTTTACTGCATATGTTACAGTAAGTAATTTGTTTTGGAAGGCTAGTAGCTCTAATGGGCCATGTCCAATTGGATTCAAAGGTTGTGATTAGGTATAGACCACTATGAAAATCGTATTTCAAGTCCTGATTCCAAAATGCAAAGGAAGGGGATTATCTATCTATCTATCTATCTATCTATCTATCTATCTATCTATCTAGGATTTATATGGCTGCCCACTCAGTGACTCTGGGAGACTAATTTTGTTTAAAGAAATCATTTTCTCCACCACTTCATTAATTTAGTTTCTTTGAAACTCAGACTGTAGTAGAGGATCAAGTTATATGCCAATGTGAGCCGAGAACACAACCTGCCTTGAACTTGTCTACTTACAATAGCGGTCCACTTTTTCTGGGCAGAGCTATGAGGCACCTATTCCAGACCACATCATGGGCTATCCAAAGTACCAGTATGTACAATATTTGAAATGATTAAATAAATTGATTTTTTTATCTTTATGTTAAACGTAATAACAGTAATCGGTTAAAATATATTCCAGTATGTTGGGTTTTGTTGTGCATTTTTATTCATTAGGCCATTGACTACAGTGAAAGAAAGCAACAGTGAGAGCAATTACATGGAGACTATATTCAGAAAACTTCAGAGGAAGGGCTCAAAGGAAACTCAGTGGCCTTTTTAAGAGATGTTTTTTTTTTAAACCTGGTATCTATTCCTTAATGTATGTACTACATTTTACTGTGTACTTTAAAATGATATCTACTGTATATAGCTATAAATATCTATATCTATAGGAATATAGAAACTTTCAAGGAAAAGATACATTAGTGCACATAGGTGGAGGAGAGTTGAGGAAAGGGTCACATCATTCTGCCTGCCTCGTCCCCATTATCTGGATTGTTTCATTCCCTCCACCTCTTTCCTGGTTACTTAAAGATTGTCACACTTGCTAAAGATCAAAGGCTTCTTAATATTGCATTGACATTCTGTCAAAGACATATAAAGTACTTTTTCTTAATCTCCAGAAAGTTATGCTTGAGTAGGAGTTCTCTTGAACCTAGCCTATATTGAAGGCTTCTAATATGCCTTCACATCATGGGTGGAACCATTAAGCAGCATTAGTCAATCCAGAATCGAAATAGGGCATATCTTTCTGTTGTTAAGTCATTAATTCTCATCATGAACTCTGATTCAAGAAAACCAAGGCAGGAAAGGGACTTTTATTGATATTTCAAGGAGAAACCCCATCAAGAAAAATAAGAGACTTTGCACTGCTTTGAAACATTTTCCCACATAAAAACATTAATTTTGGGAGAGGCGGGGACTCAGAAATTTTTAATCAAGAATCTTAATCCTCTGGAGCAGACAGCAGAAATACAATGATTATCAAACCCCATATTGGTTTGATGAATTTCACAACATCCATCCCAATACTACACCTTTCATTCTCAAGACAAGTACTCAAATGCAAGACAAGTAGTGATTTTTTCCTCATTTGTATCTAACTGTGTTACAAAAATGTCCAAAATAGGAAAGGACACAGAGAGACAGAAGAACCGGTAGTAAAAATTCTGATTGGCCCTGCTCCATCTATTCTCTGCCTCCCGAGTCCCAGCTGATCGGGAGGAAATGTGGATTTTGCAGTAACCTTCCCCTGGAGTGGGTGGGAATGGAGATTTTACAGTATCCTTCCCCTGCCACGCCCACCAAGCCATGCCACGCCCACCAAACCACACCCACAGAACTGGTAGTAAAAATTTTTGAAACCCACCATTGGCATGGACATTTTCTGAATACATTTGCAAGGGCTTTAAAGTAAATAGAAAATATTTTTTATGCAAACAGTAGGATAATCTCCCCTCCCCCTACGAACTCCCTAAAGAAATCTGTCCCTCTTTTCTATTGATTCCTTTAATTTATACCTCCAGGTTGAAACAAATGAATGCAAATGAACATAAAAGCACTAATATGTAGCAACCTTCCAATTCAGTGTTGTTCTCCAAGTCTCATAATGCCCAGACAGCCCTGGAAATATGAAAGTCAACATTTGTAGAAATAATAGGTTACAGATGGTTGCTATTTTAAGATAGACATTATGCACTTACTTTGGTAGATGATAGTTCAGATATTTCTAAGGCAGAGGTTCCAGTTGGCCTTCATAAGATATACACAATCTTCTAAATTACAACTTCCAGTTGAGAAAGCCAGCTGTGTTGCATATGCTAATAGCAGCTGGAAATTCACAAATTACAATTTCACACCTGTATCATGGGTTTCATGCAGTCGGATTCTTCACCAGACTTGACAAAACAGAAATCTGGACTTTCTTAGTGCACATTTGGT
Organism: Pituophis catenifer annectens; assembly: GCF_029215685.1. Taxonomy (NCBI): domain Eukaryota; kingdom Metazoa; phylum Chordata; class Lepidosauria; order Squamata; family Colubridae; genus Pituophis; species Pituophis catenifer. The sequence goes on along the minus strand of NW_027256881.1, from coordinate 316,105,342 downwards.
CACCAGCAATTATGGAATATGTGTATTTCACATCTGTAACTTGAAGGTCTTAATAAAACATCCTTGCTACATCTCTCATATATTTTCTAGAATTATTGCAATCTTTTCCTGGCTTCCTCATTAGAAATTCTCCACTCATCTTCAGCTAGCTAAAATGCAGGAATCTGTCATGTAAGGTGAAATTTCTTTAATCCTTCCTTCCCCATAAAAACTATGAACCCATGGCCTTCAAGAAGATGAAGCCCAATCACTAACCTGAGACCAGGAAGTAAATATCCAAAGAAACCATTTTAAGCAGTTTCATTGTTGCACTGATACTCTAAGTTGCTCTAGGGTAATGTTTTGTCATTTCCTTTTTACACTTGACAAAATTTAATGATTATATTTCTGGGATGGCTATCTATGCAGTGTTAAACTCCCACAATTACAGCCTTCCCCTCCTTTTAAGGCTGCCTTGCTGGATCTCTTTAACTTACTGTATGTTGAACTAAGATATGACCTTCTTCACAGAAGCAGCAAAGGTGGTATTGAGAAAGAAAATGGGAAGCAGAAAAAAACATACACAAACACAAATACAGCTGAATTAGTAGAAAGCTAAACTGATTCTTCAATCTAATCTAAACAGCATTACTTGGTCTGTTGTGGGGATGCTTGGGTGGTTTTAGGGGTGGGAAATATTTGGTGGGTGGGAGTGTGTCTGGGGATTGTCATGTGAGTTGGTCTGGTCTCTGGGTGTTATGTGAATTTCGTTGTATGGGTATAGTGTGTATACACATACAATGACAGTAAGCTTTGTTTATTTGTTTGTTTATTTATTTATTTATTTATTTATTTATTTATTTATTTATTTATTTATTTATTTATTTACAAAGACTATGAAGTAAGCATTCTCTGGCATACTATCCTCCTGTATTGTACATCAGTTCCCATAATTCCCTGCCAGCATAGTTGGGAAAGATAGTTTCCTCAATAGCGTATCTTCCCACCATAGTATGGCAATGAATAGGAAAGCCAAGTTTCATAGAATTGTTTTTCCTTGCAACAGATAAAAGCACGAAAATCTCAGAAGGGATGGACATGACAAGCTCTTTCGCTTCTCTTCACCTTCAGTGTTACCTCTCTCCAACTGAGAAATGTCAAATAATATGCCTCAAGGACAGCTCAGGAGGATATTTTGCTGCTAGAGAGAATGTAGAAAAAGCTACTCTCTACCAAATCAAGGCCAACTAGGTTATATTGTCACATAATTCAGAAAAGCACACTGCCATCTTACTTCTTTTCAGGCAGTTGAAACACGATAATGGTATGCTAAATAATTGTTCGCTAGGAATTGAAAATTACTTGAAGGCATATAATCAATCAATCAATGCTAAATAATTAACACTGTGTTTTCCCCCAAATTAGATGCAGCTCATGCGTTAGTATTGCTGTCCCTGTTCTGGTTCAGATTAGCAATCTGGTGAAACAATATTTCCTAATATCTGTTGTGGCCCGCCAGCAGCCTGCACGGATCGTGGCTGATCCCGACGAGGAGGAGGCTGGTGTGGGGTCGTGCCAGCAGCCTGCGCAGCCAGCGCTTGTGTCGGACAGCGCGGAGGCTGAAGAGGATGTGGTGCCAGAGGCAGAGACTCAGCCAGGACCTTCAGAACCTCCAGAGGCTCCTTCAAGTGGAGAGAGCGAAGTGGAGGAGCCTCTCCTCAATGCTCAAGCACGCAGGGCTGCCAAAAGGCAGGAGTGGCTACTCAGGAGGAGGAGATCTCCTCGAGAGTAAGGTTTGAGGATAATTGACCACTCCCTTAGTCTATTTAAGTCACACACAGTTATTAATTTCTTGCTGGAAACAATGTGTAATTATTATAGAGCAAGTTGGAGAGTGAGTGTCTTATCATATCTTGTTTTCTGGGCTGGTTGCCAACCTTTGCCGGACTTTGTTTATTCTTGGTACGTTATAACTTTGATAAGGACCGTTGGTGTGTGTCACAATCCTTGGGAATCCAGAGCTGGGGCAGAACAATATCCAAGATAGGAGAGGACACAGAGAGACAGAAGAAATGGAAAGGAAAAAAGCACCATCTTCTTTTTTTTTTTCTATAACTACATTATGTCCTAAAATGGAAAGACAAAATTAGGAATAGCAGCTGATGGAACCTGAGAGAATTTACCCATCACTGTAGGATCTTTGGTACTTTCTGAGTACCAAAGTATCTGAGTACTTTCTCTCTTTGTTGTTTTCTTGAAGATGTTTCATTACCTAACTAGATAACATCATCAATGCTAGGACGGACTGAGGTTTGTCTTCTTTTTTTATATACGAATGGTCATCCCCACCAATAATGACAGGGCAAACCATTAGTTTATAAAAAGGAAGAAAGCCCCACTCCCTTGTAACACTGATGATGTTACCTAGTTACCTCCCACTAGGTAAGTTACTAGTTAGGTAATGAAATGTCTGCAAGAAAACAACCAAGCTCAGAGAGCACCAAGGAACACCCCCCCCAGTTCAGCTCTGAACCACAAATATTCTCTTCTATCAGTTTCCCATCACTGTTTGCCCCCTATTACCATAGTTTTTTCTTGTTTCAATATGTATATTGCTTGTCTGCCTCCCTTCTCTCAGTTTTAATCTCTGACAGCCTCCCTCAATTATCTACAGCACACAGTTGCTTGCAAGCAATAGGTTTGATCATGTTAATTGTACTTCAACAAGTCTCCAGGATTCCATATTCCTATAGACTGTTTTATAGTTACACTGAAATGGGAAACTCATGAGTTACACAGCCAAAGTCATCTCAGCATGTAAGTGTTCATTTCCCCCCCCCCCACACACCAAATCTATTAAAGATGGTTGTAACTGAACTTTTTAAAAAAATCTGTAGACAATTAGTCAGCAAAATAATACTTTGTATTTAATCTCTGGTCTTTCTGCTGTCATGTTAAGTATGTTGTTATAGCCCACACCAAAGAACATCATTAATCTTAATTCAGATTTTATGCATTTTAAAATACAACTCATATGTAACCATGCCCACCGTCTTCCAGTCTTTAAAATCATGTTCAGTTATCTTACCCAAAATCAAACCCACCAGCCTCTTCCAGCATTGTTCACGGTTACAAAGTATTTCAATCTTTGGAGATCAACTCAATTATTCCAATCTTCTTTAAGGCCTGTATAATGAGTTCCCAAAGACTGAACATATGACCTTCTGAATACAAATAATTTTCTATGTCAGTGAGCTATGGGCTCCTCCCTGGTCTGTATCTGCAAAAAGGAGCAGAGTCAAAAAATGTAAGGTATTTCAGTTTATAACAGTTAGAACAAAATAATCTGAACAGTGCATAATAATAATTCCCTGACCTCTTTATCTTTTTAAGCTTATCAAATATATATCTGTGAACAATGAGATAATGTTGCTTCATGCTTTATTTTGACATTTATTAAAGTATTTGGATGTGGACACTAATAAAAGGACAATTTAGTCCAACGTGAACATTCTTATGTTCCCAGTACTATAGTTTGCATTAGGTTTGCAAAGGACAAACGAAACTACAGTTTCATAACCAGGCGCATGTGACTTACATCACCTTGAAGAGCATGCCAAGCTTTTCATAGCATGCATGTATACATGTCTCTCTGTGTGTACACACACACACACACACACTTTTATCATTTGTTGGGGCTAAAAAGGGGGAGTTGGGATGTTCATGGACCTAATATATCCTGTGTTGCATGCTGTGTCACGTTGTTGTTGTGAATTGTATTCACAATAATAAAATTGGTTATGTGGCTCATAAGGAGACCACTATCTTAATAGTAACTACATTTTAATTTGAACAGAGGAGTTATGTATGTATATCACTGCCAGTATAAGAGAAGTCTTGGACCTGAGATTAAGAGAGTTCATAAAGGATGCTTTGTTCAAGATTCCCCATCCTCTCAAAATACCAGCATTGACAATAACCACAAAACAAAGCCTTTTTCATTTTGTTAAAAAAGAAAGCATTATCAACACAACTCAAGCATCATTAAGATGCAGCACATATTAAATTCATCCTGCGTGAACACTTTAATTCCAATTGTTCTGAACAACATAGAATATAAACAGCCTGTCCTGGTTCCTGATGGTGCATCTCTCTTTTTTTTTTTCTTGTAAGGAAAGAAGAAAAAGAAAAAAATGGATTGAGGGATCCAATATCTCTGCATCATTCTTTTTGTTTGATCTCTTCTCCTGCTGGACCATTTTTTCCCTGCGGTAAATGGTTCTCAGAGATCAATTTGTTTAAATAACAATGAAAGATAAGAAAAGATTTTCTTTGCATTTTTGTTACCAAATTGATGATCCACAAAGACCTTTTAGTCAGCCTTGTTAGACTGCTCTACTTCTCAGTGAAATTGGCATGGGGAAATAGCAGCCAGGAGAACAACTAGTAGTCCATACACATTTTGAGCATTATTGAGTATATTTGGCTTTTAGCACTGAAATACCCACCCATTTCCTAAGCCAAGCAGAAGTTCGATCTTAATAGCTATCTATTAAGCTCATTAATGTAGAGTTGCTATCATTGTCAGGGCTTCTTCTGAGGATCCAGCAAACCTGATAGAGAACAATGTTATTCTGATCCCTGGCTTGATCCAGAAAAGCAATTCTAAAGTGCATCCCATGAACATTTCATTAATCCCCAGTATCAGCACTGTTGCAATATGTCTCCCTCCTGTGTAGACTAAACACAATTGTTTTAGAAAAGATTACTCTTCTCTCCAGAGGCTGCGACACATCCTCATTCATCACCCTCAAGTGATGGCGACCGAATTACTCTTTGCCACTGCCATTCATTTTTCAGGCCTCCTGCTAATTCTCCAAGGCTCGTTAAAATGCTGCAAGCAAAGGTGCCCTTCTGATCTTTCCAAACATTCTCTAAATGGTTTGAATTTATTCATTGGACTATTCTCATCCTGGGTCATCTCTCTCTCTTCCCCTCTCTTTTTCAGTTTGTGTCTCATTGACTTTTAAATTTTCATTAAAGCTGTAACATTGCCTTTTGTCTGAAGCCAGTTCCATCAAGAGCAAATGTTGTTCAGAGAAAGGAAGAGCAACACAGAGTTGGCTGAGAAATACTCCCTATACAAAGCAATCAACGTGAAAACAAAAGCCTTCCATTCGTGTGTAATTAGCATTGTGCAGGGATTCGGCACTAATATTCAGCAGAAATCTGAATACAGATTTTGAATTATTTCAAGTAGCATCCCTGATAGATGAACATTCCCTATCTAAACTTGATCAGAGAGGTAATGTGAACAGAAACATAGCATTATAAATCAAGTGTCATCATCATCAAATAGAGGTCCATTACTAAAGCCATTCAATGGGCTACAATACTAGATAGACAAGCAAAAATATAGCAACATATTTAACTCAGTATTTACAGATATTTAAAAGTTTAAGGAATGCTGGTACCATATATGTTATAAAACAAGTGTTGCATTTTATTATTATGTAAATGCTTTCTCAGTAGTGGTAAAAAGAAAACCTTGTATCTTTTGAGCTGTAGTAAGTGATTTCAGCTATAAATGCATCTTTGCTCTTTTGTATTATTAAATTAATTCAAAGTAAAGCAGAGAATAGTCATATTTTAGTTATGGGACAAATTATGTTTATTTATTCAATTTCTACAGTGCACATCTCAGCCAAATGACTCTGGGTAGCTTACAACTCTAAAACCTTAAAACTGTTAAAATAATAAAAACATCCCAAAAATAGATACATATGGCAGCCAAGATACTAAATCAACTAAAAGTAAAGCCAAGAAATGACCCCCTTAACACCAAGACCCAGGGACACAGTTTTTAAAACTTTATGAGAGTCCAACAGTGTTGGGCTCATTCTAATCTCCAAGGAGAGAATATTCCACAAAGCAGGGACTACACCAGAGTCTTGCCTTCTAGTTCTTGCCAGTTGATACTCTTTGACCAGGGGTGAAATACTCACGGTTCGGACTGGATCACCCGATCTGGTAGCGATGACGGCGGGTGGTTCAGATAACCAGTAGCAAAAATCCCTGCCCATGCCCCATGCCCAGCTGAGCTGTGTGAGACATCAGAGGCTTTTTTTTTTTACTTTTAAAAGCATTTTTTCTTCGGCTGAAAAAATGCTTTTAAAAGTAAAAAAAAAAAGCCTCTAATGATCGCGCGGCTCATCTGGGATCATCAGAGCCTTTTAAAAGCATTTTTTTTACAACCTCTTCGGCCAAAGAGGTTGTAGAAAAAATGCTTTTAAAAGTTAAAAAAAAAAGAGTTGGCCATGCCCACTCAGTCACATTACCCCACCATCACGACCAAGCCACGCCCACAGAACTAGTAGTAACGAATTTTACATTTCACCACTGTCTTTGATTGATGGAATCTGCAGCATGTCCAATCTTGCTGGATTGAATTATATGGGTAGGGCCTCTTGGAAAAAGGAGACTTGCTTGGGAGAAATAGGTTGGTTGGTACTCCTAGCCCGGTATATGTAAATTAGCACTAGGAAATACTGTGGCTGTGGTCCCTAAGAAAATTGCTGGTTATAGCAGTAGTGGTTGTCTGATTGCCCTTGTCTACAGCAAGCAGAATCAGGCTGGTATTATTTGGATGGGAGACCATCCATCAAATAATCCTGGTTGTGCCATAAGGGAGAATATGAGCTGAATTTTAAGGGTTCTTGATGTTTTACGAACTTGCTTCCTTTCCTATAGACATTTCACCAGATTAGGTAACATCCTTAGGGCACGGGGTGAAGTGCAGTTTGCTGTCTGCTGATATGTGGTAGTTTACTAGACTAGCCTTAATTGGGTATTATTTCTTTCTTGATTGCTTTTTGGATAATACTTTATTTCTTCTTTAATTGTTCTTGTTTACTTGATGCTGGTTTCTGCTTATCTGGGTGCTGATTTTTGGAAAGATTTGTCTCTTTCCTTTGCTTCTGGTTGCCTCTTGAATGATTTGTCAGTGAGCTTATCTGAATGTTTGTTTATGACTGATTTGTTGAAATTCCATGCTTCTAGGCATTCTTTTGCATTTTTAGATCTGGCTTGGTCTATGATGTCTACAATTTTCAAGTTGAAATTGTGGTTGAACTTGTCAGAGTAACAGGAGGAAAAGCAAGCTCAGAGAACACCAAAAATGAAGGCAATCACAAATCACTTCCATATTACAGTCAACAAAATTTGTTTCCTGAGGTGAGAAATATATTGAAATGCTAATAGGCCTTAGCATTTCTTAGGAGAAATATGAAAGAAATTTGAAAGAAAAATAGGAGGAATAGAAGTGTCTAGGAGCTGAGCTGAACTTGGCTTGGAGGCTGGAATATATTTGCCTCAGTATGAATACTTGAATATTTTTACTAAAGTCTTGGAATCAGGAGTAAAATAAGGATTTTAGTCATGAAAAAGGAAAGAAAGACATTATCTCCATGAACATAATGAGGTGTTCTTTATTGCTTCAACCTTTTGTCCAGATGATTGGTGTTGTTCTAGTTATTAGAAGCCATAAACTATTTGTCAAAACTGTGAACTTTCAGTAATATGCGTTTTCTTGGATTAGTTGCGGTTTTTTATTTTACTTTATAATCTAACTGAAATCTCCACATGGATTGATTTAAATATCCAGAAGGGGAATTCTAAAACTATTAGGAACTGATAAAAACAGATTCTGTTCTCCAAGTGCATAACACTTCTCGGTAGACTTGATGCCACCACAGCATCACACACATTTCAAGGAATGCAGGGTGGAAGAAGTTATAGATGCTGGAGTTACAGGTTAATATGTTGATGCTTGAGGTGGTGGAAAAAAGTTTAATAAATAACATAAGAGAGATGTGAAATTGATCTGAGCTTTCACTGGTCATGCTGTACCTCCCACACTAAAAATTGAAGTTTTTTTCTCCACACACTGCTGCAATAATCTATGAAAATGCCCACAATATTTGTGGTCTATAAGTGGTATTCCAAAAGGGGGGGCATTATTAACCTTAATATTACAGTCTCTGCCCTCCTTAACATGTTTGGGCAGATCATCTAAGAAGCAATTTACACATTCATCTCAATTTCACTGAAATTTGCATTTAGGATGCAGTTTTAATTAAAATGGGAAAATATTTTGGGTTAATGCAGTATTATATATACTACAGTATATCTCTCCCTCACACACACACACACACACAGAGACACCTATACAAATGGGAGGGGGAGGGTAGATAATCTTGGCTGATACAATCTACTTCTTTTGTGAGAAGCTGTTTCATTTAAGATTCAATCTTTTGTATATTGGATTTCAGAGCTGAAGTGAACTAAAGGAGGAAATGGATGGCTGTCCTATGTCAATAAATGTTAGAGCAAATGCCAGATTGACTGAAGGGCCTACGTGATATCAACCAAACACTGAAAACAAGAGATATTGGACAAATTCTAACTAAACATTTGTGAAACATAAAAAAATATTCCTATTGCCTTATCTAATTATTAAAGCTACTGTTGAACACATTTGTATTTTACACATATCTTTTTAGTGCATATACTTCATAATGATGAATCTCTTATATGGATGAGTGTGGGAACTAGTAATTAACATGGCACTGGACACAACTTGACCTTGTATCCAATGATTTTATATGCAGGGTGAATTTGTATGCAGGGTGACTTTGGTCCAGTCACTATCCATCATCTCAACCTTCTGAGTGGGAGGTAAGCGACTTCACCACCAGGCCACTACGCCACTCTGTTCTCCATGTTCTGGCATATTCTGATGTGAAGAAAAGCTTTGAAAAAGACCTTGTCATATGCCATCTTGAGCTTCCAGAAGAAGATATTCCAATTAATAAAAGACACAGGAAAAAAACAATCAGACTGCATTGGAAAGAAGCTGCAAAATATATATAATATCAATTGCCCAGAGTCATTGTGTGAGGAAGAGGGGTGATCTCTAAATTTGATAAACAAACAAACAAACAAATAAATTCCTAGTCCTTTCTCCATTAGCATTGCAGTGACCACCCCTGCGTTAAGAGCTAACATTTCCTTATCACAAAGAAACAAATGTATGGAGATGGATCATACTTCACAGGAGAAAATTTCTATGCATTTGAATTCATGATTCTATGTAATGATGTATTTTTCTCATCTAGCGGTCTGAATTTCCATTCAAAAGAGCAAAGAATTTCAACTAAAGCAAAAATGAAATTTAGTTGACATGACAAAATGATCCAACTGCCATCTTTCTGCAGATGACTGGCTATGGCTGAATGAATTTTGGCAATGAATCATGAGGTCTTGAGAACAACCATTAAAAAAAAAAAACTCGCAACACTGAATGTTCTTTATACCAGAACCAAGGAAGTGTAGCCCTTAGTACTATTTCAGGAGATTCTGGGTGCTCCCAGATGTGCCTAATTATTATTTAGAATATGCTTTTTTTTGCAAACACCATTTTGGGTTTCTGTTAGAAGTATATCACTTTGTCTCTTATTGGTCCAATCTGGGAAACAATCACATTTAAGACCACATTTAAAAAGGTCAAGAAACATTTTTAAAAGCCCAAGTTCTTTAAAACACACAGAGAGAAGATGAGAATATAAGGGAGGGGGGAATATTTTTGTCCAAAGTAAAAATGTCCTATAAAAACCTCCACTGTAATAATGGATGAGGAATTTTACACAGATCCAATTACAGTAAAACTCTTGCTAAGTAGCTGCGTTCCTGAATAAACGGTACTCGGTTGGAAACAATGCAATAATTAAACCATTGACATTTTGAAGGCAGTAAAGTCAGAAGGATCTTAAAAATTCTAATTCTGAGTTTGTTCATCTCTAATCGGATACTTAATTGAGGTGTACTCATTCAACCAGAAAAGTTCAGGCGAAGGATAGGGAGAGAAATGTTCTTTTATATCTTTTCTGGTACAAGCAGCGAAGATCTCTAGCAGAAAGTATTTACAATATGGAAATGCATTTTTATTCCATTAGTCTCTGCTAACAGTGTTTCCACAGCTCATTATTTCCAACAGAAAATAGCACTTAATGAATGCAGAGTGATGGTGGAATTGCTGCAGAAGAGTGTATGACATAGCCTACAAACTCCCTAATGAATTCTTCCTGATTGCTTGCCATTGCTTTGAAATCCAAATGAATTCTTATCGATTGCTAGGTGACAGGCACTTTTCTTTCTAAACCGAGAAATGGAGCCAATTCACTCATCACCTTGGCTGAAAAAAAAACACAGTTGCACCTAAAAATCCTTGCCATATTTATAGGCGGTGGAGTTGCTAAATATTCAGGGAAGCGGGTATATTTGGTGGGGAGAACTCAGGGGAAGCAACTTTCTCTTGTTCTAGAGAACTAAAATTAAAATGTTAGTAAAACTGTGAAAAAATAATTACTACGTTAGAATAAGATATAAACTACAAATATAAGACTTGGGCAACATGCTAACGAATAACTACATTAAAGATAAATGTTATGTTGCATTCCTGATGAAAATGTTGTATCGAGCAAAAATGTAGTTTTATTCAGTATGTTAGGCAAATATATTATTTAAGGCTTTGTGTGTTGAATGAACAGCAACAAAAATAAGGATATAAACTTATTCCAAATCCTCCTGAGGCTTTCTTAATTCTACAGATGATGCTACCATATGCATTGCTTCTTAGTTAAGCTGCCTTGATATAGGACAGAGTCACTTAATCATTGGGCAAATTTTAAAAGAACAAAGTAGGCATATTATTAAGGACCACAAGTTGAGTGTGATTGGTCAGCCATCTGGTGGTGATGCTGACCTACATTTTTCTATCTGATCAGGTGTTAGGTTGTGGACTACTTTATCAAATGCCTTACTGACATCCCAGTAAATTATATCCATAGCATATCCATAGTCAAAAAATCCAATAAGTTTAGTCTTGCATAATCTTTTTTTGACAAATCCATGTTGGCTTCTGGTTATAACTTTGCCTTCTACGTGTTCACAGATTCATTGCTTGATTGTCTTTTTCTGAATCTTCCCTGGTATTGTGGTCAGGCTGATAGGTCTGTAGTTTCCTGGACCCAGTTTTTTGAAGATGGGAACTACATCAGCTCTTTTCCAGGCATCTGGTAGTTCCCTGGTGCTCCAGGATTTTGAAAAATATAATTCACTGGTTCTGAGATCACGTCTGCCAATTCTTTCAGAACCTTGGGGTATAATCCATCTGGTCCTGGTGATTTGAACTCATCTAAAGTGGATAGGTGTTCTCTTACAATTTTCTTCCTTGCATTCCTATTCTGCATATTACATGTTTGTTTTTTTGATAGGTTGGACAGATGCAAGAGGAAGAAGGAGTATTAGCAGAGGTGGTATTCAGCAGGTTCTGACCAGTTCTGGAGAACCGGTAGTGGAAATTTTGAATAGTTTGGAGAACCGGTAAATACCACCTCTGACTGGCCCCACCTCCATCTATTCTCTGCCTCCTGAGTCCCAGCTGATTGGGAGGAAGTAGGGATTTTGCAGTAACCTTCCCGTGGAGTGGGGTGAGAATGGAGATTTTACAGTATCCTTCCCTTGCCACACCACCAAGCCATGCCACACCCACCAAGCCATGCCCACAGAACTGGTAGTAAAAATTTTTGAATCCCACCTCTGAGTATTAGGTATGTTTGCCCCCTTGAGTTACTTATAAAGGAATTAAGATGGGATAAAAATGTAAGAAATAACTATCAGACTACAGTCCTTTATTTGAAAATATCTTCTGTCTAATGGGTTGTCAGTCTTCTTAAAATTTCTGAATTCTTCTCCCAAAATTGGATCTGGTCTGCAGTGCAGCTCTCAACATGTCAGATGAACCCCAGTGTGGCCTCATACTGACAATATTTAGAATGATGCAGGATTATCAGATTGCTGAATACTCCATCTTGGAAAATCTAAAAGGCAATGTGGACCATGAACCTGAGTGTATAAAAAGCTTATAGCAACTGCTAAAATAACTATTTGACCTTTATAATGCAATTATCTGATTGTTCAATCCTCAACAGATTAAATCAAATACATAGCCACCCTGTGATATCGTGGGCTGTGACACATGATGTGGATATTCATGTGCATGAAATATTTTTCTAAATTAGCCTGGGAAGCTAATTCATTTCCTGAGGTGAGAAATATATTGAAAAGCTAATAGGCCTTAGCAGGTTGTTGTTTTTTTCTTTTTGTCCTTTGGGGAAAGACGTATACGAGGAATTTCTTAATTGTGCATTCACCAATCTCTTTCAGGAGATCAAATAAGAGCTTTGATATGAACAAATAAACTTTGATAAGACCCCTTCACCCCTGTTGCTAATAGAGAAGAAATAGCTTGGGTCTGTGGGCTAAAGCCTTTGATAAAAACCATAATATTAATTTTAAATAGTTTAATATTAATTTAAAGATATAGAAAGTTGTAACTGAAAAGAGAGATCTACCGAAGGAACAAAGTTGCTTTTGACAGCTGACTAAAGAAAGAAAAATCTTCAGGTATATATGCAGTGAAATTATAAAGTAGAACTGAAATATTAGAGGGAGTAAAGCAGCATGGTTACTCTCATAAAAATTTACATTTGCTCAAGATAAAGATAGTTCACAGGAAGCGTTATTTCATCTGTGTTTAAATGGTCACATTCAATAGTTGCTGTTTGAACTGCTTTCATAACAGTAGCCATTCAAACTTTTCTCTATGGTGATCTTGTAAATTATCTGGTTCTTTTTTCCCCTCATCCATGGACAGACTCAACCACCTCAACTTGCTAAGCTCCTTTTTAATATTATGTATTATAATAAATAATAACATTTATTATTTATTTCCTAATTCCAATGATTGACTTCAATCTAACCCAGTGGTGGAATTCAAATTTTTTACTACTAGTTCTGTGGGCGTGGCTTGGTGGGCATGGCAGGGGAAGGATACTGCAAAATCCCCATTCCCACTCCACTCCAGGGGAAGGATACTACAAAATCCCCATTCCCTCCCCACTCTGGGGCCAGCCAGAGGTGGTATTTGCTGGTTCTCCGAACTACTCAAAATTTCCTCTACCAGTGCTCCAGAACCTGTCAGAACCTGCTGAATAGCACCCCTGATCTACCCCTCAAATCTCTTATGAATATTATCTGTAGGACACATGACTCATCATACACTTCTATGATGAAATTTTTAAAAAAACATTGTTGTCAATTCTTTATTACTGCTAGCATGCGTTCTTGAAGATAAAGAGTTGAAAAACTAGTCTTTCTGATGCTGGAAAAGTAATTGTATATGCCTGAAGGGCTATGTTTTCAGTTTGCAATATATATCTTTTTATGAATACCAAGAAAGTCAAACAATTAATGAGACTCTTTACACCCATTGGTTCTTCTTTCTAATGATCGATTTTTCCCCTTTGCCTGTGCAGATATTTGATGATCCTATTCAGGAAAGATTAAAGGAAGTGTTTTTGTACTCCACACATCAGAAATGGTGATGGCCACATCTGCACTTTAGGCAGTTTTCAAAAGAGCCTATGCAAATTAATGGACAGGAGAGATGTACTGGAGCTATATTACAACAGTACCATGTTTTAAATATTTGTGGGAGTGCATATGAGAGAGGCTAATGCCTCTAGTCCATATTCATAAGCTTTTCAAATGCACAGCTGTGCCAGTGTGCATGGAGCTAGATTATGTTCTTGTATAATTGCTATTTTTTCCTGTTTCCCCTTTCCCTTAATTTGGATAGAAGCTATGCAGTCAACATACAACACGGGTATCACAGGTGGCTCAGGCAACAGGAGTTTGACATCCTAATCACGAAACAGGTTACTTCTCCACTCTCCCACTTCTCCTCTGTCCCAGACTTTCCTCCTCAAGAACATGAACTACATTAGAAAAAAGTTTAACCAGAGAAGGCTCATGAATGTAACTCTAAGTTTGGGAATAGCTAGAAGTCATATAGTATTGATCATATTCATTTACTTCTTGGAGTTATATCCCAGGAGCTCAAGGTATTTTTAATGGGGATTTCATGAAAAGTGTTCTTAGCAGGGTGATAAAAAAATTCCAACCATGATGGTAACAGAATGGTGAAAACTCTGCCCCCTCAATCCTGATCCTAATTGGTTATCATGAGTATATAAATCCCTATAAGTGAAGGACTTACAATGTCTCTCTTCTGTAGTGGTGAATATTTCCTGGTGTCCCTTTCCACTTCTCTACATTAATTATTTTCTCCTTTGTCCTCTGTTCCAATCTGCAGAAGAGAAGACTTGTTTCACAATTCTGGCTTCTCTTTTGGCTAATTCTTGTCCAGGATCCCAGGCTGCAATTCAGAGACTACAAAAAAGATCACTTTCCTTTTGGTGGACATTTAGTTAAAGGATCAATTAGGCATTGCCTTCAGTTGTTCTAAGGGACGTGGTGGCTCAGTGGCTAAGACACTGAGCTTGTCGATCGAAAGGTCTGCAGTTCAGCAGTTCAAATCCCTAGTGCCACGTAACGGGGTGAGCTCCTGTTACTTATTCCAGCTTCTGCCAACCTAGCAGTTTGAAAGCACGTAAAAAATGCAAGTAGAAAAATAGGGACCACCTTTGACGGGAAGTTAACAGCATTCTGTGCACTTTTGCCATTTACTCATGCTAACCACATGGCCACAGGGACATCTTCAGACAGCGCTGGCTCTTTGGCTTTGAAATGGAGATGAGCACCGCCTCCTAGAGTCGAGAATGACTAGCACATATGTGAGAGGGGAACCTTTACCTTTTAAGTTGTTCTATTCCTTTATTGCACATTGTGCTTTGGATAATACTTAACTGCTTAATTTAAGTTTTACCTGATATTGCACTTATTTTTTTTTCTGTGTATAATAACTAAGAAAAGCAGTTGTGAAATTTTACAATAATGATATATATATATATATATATATATATATATATATATATATATATATATATATACATTCTTTTAAGTATTTTAAGTATTCAATATTGTGTTTTTTTTTCATACCATAAAACCTGAAATATATACTTCTATTTTTTTTTCCCCTAAAAGTGATGTGGACTTTGCAGTATTCTTTCTTTAAATACTGAGGAAGAATAAATATAAATATGCTACTAACTGTCTTCTTCCAACTTTCAGTTCTAATCTAATATTTATTTTATTTTATTTTTATTTTATTTTAAATTTATATACCGCCCTTCTCCCTGAGGACTCAGGGTGGTGTACAGCCAGAATTAAAAAACATGGAATACAAATATTAAAAACAATTAAAATATATATAAATTTGGCCCAAAATTAAAAATACAAACCAATTAAAACATTTAAAATTTCTTCTTATTATTTTCTTTCAGGAAAATAATTTGTTAATCTTAAAATACAAGACAATTTTTCTAATATTCATTAATAAAGTCTAATATGATTCACCTCATGTATTAATCAGCACAGTTGGTAGGCACTAAAATAACAGCAATAGACAGAAGACTCATTATAGATATATTTACAGACTGAGATGCACATTTGTTGATGATGTATTTATTTATTTATCATCACCATAATTTTCAACATCTAGATTAGAATGAGTGTTTTCCACTTATCTTTTTCATCTTTTATCATCAGCCCTAGTAATGGGCAATGATTGTGCCTCCTATTGCTATTGAACATTATTTTAAAATAATTTCAGCTGAAATCAGTAAGATGCCTGAATAAAAATGTGTTCATTCCTTTAGTCTGAACTGACATAATGGCATCACACAGCCAACTGGATATGGCTATGTGAGGAAATCTGAAGTTAAATCAGAGTAGAAGTTGCTTCTTGTCCTTCCTTTTGAGTTCTTGTTTTGTTTCTTTGTTCTTACTGGAATCCAATAATAACACTTTGGCTCAGACTTATTTTATTTATCAGTTTTGACAGTTGGCTAAAAGGATTATATCTTGATTCTTTCTTTTCTTTTTTATGCTGCCCTAAATTCAAAGATTTCAGTGCCCAGAAGAATCTTCAAGCTGCTGCAAATCTGCAGGAAATTTCCAGCATGGCATCAGGCAAGGCAATATCTGCAAATATGGCAAATTATTTTATGATTATTTATGTGACTTTTTAAATCCTTTCTTTATTACTTTGTATAAGAGTAATATAAGAGCCTTGGTGGTGCAGCAGACTAAAGTGTTGTTAAAGTAGCACCAGCTGCCTGCAATTACTGCAAATTCAAATCTCACCAGGCTCAAGGTTGACTCAGCCTTCCACCCTTTCGAGGTAGGTAAAATGAGGACCCGGATTGTGGGGGCAATAAGCTGACTTTATATTAAAAAAAGAACACCGCTTGGGGGGTCCGAAAGCCCTACTAAGCATGTATATAAAAAAGTATGAAGGCTATTGCTTAACGCATTGTAAGCCGCCCTGAGTCTCCGGAGAAGGACGGTATATAAATCGAACCAATAAATATAAGTTTCTCAAGGGGCAAACATACCTATTACTCCTTCCTCCTCCAATCTCCCCCATAAGGCTGGCCTGAGAGAGAGTGACTAGCCCCAAGGTCACCCAGCCATTCCTAAGGCAGGACTAGAACTCACAGTCTCCTGGGTTATAGGCCTGCAATTCAAAAGTCAGCTCAATGAAGGAGAACAAATTATGCAATCTGACACATTAAAGTATTTTCTGTTATTTCGGGACCTTCTCTGGGACTCCCTGTAGGTCACAGAAAGCGCTGGAGGAAGCTCCATATTCAAGGCAATATAGCAACTTCATAGTCCTCTTTTAGAGGTTGGGGCAGGGGTGAGTTCTACTTACCTTTACTACAGGTTCACAATGGGATCGCACAAGCTTCTGCTCATGCACAGATCGCTGATGATGACATCCGGGGCGGTGGGCTGGACCTCCCACTGGTTTTACTACCGATTCTTGCAAACTGGTCCGAACCGGGGGCAACCCACCACTGGGTTGGGGATGTGTACAACTGTTGACAGAACTCTGTCACCCAAGCAGCACTGAAGCAAAGCACACTTCAGAACTTTCCATAGCTTCATTTTGCAGAAACTGAATAGTTGAGAAATATCCACCATCTTGCTGCCATATCTGAAGTTGTACTTAAACAGGGAAAGTGACAATCCCCAAAACTTTCTAAAACTTCATCCATTACTACGAATCAGCCATTTTGTTTGGCTAGCTTAATTATGAGCCATGGTGGCACAATGGTTAGAGTGGTTAGAGTGCAGCACTACAGGCTACTTCTGCTGACTGCTGGCTGCCTGCAATTTGGCAGTTCAAATCTCACCAGGCTCAAGGTTGACTCAGCCTTCCATCTTTCTGAGGTGGGTAAAATGAGAACACAAATTTATTTATTTATTTATTTATTTATTTATTTATTTATTTATTTATTTATTTATTTAATTGAATTTCTATACCGCCCTTCTCCCGAAGGACTCAGGGTGGTATACAGCCAAAAATAAAACCATGACAATATACAAATTAAAAACAATTAAAAACGATTAAATAAATTGGCCAAAAAACTCTAATAAAACACCCCATTTAAAATAGTAAAATGTTATTATTATTTAGGCCAGCCCTGCTTGTTGGAATAATAATGTTTTTAGGGTGCGACGAAAGGTATGTAGGTCATGAATCCTACAAATCTCTGGGGGGCAGCTCATTCCAGAGGGTAGGGGCCCCCACAGAGAATGGTCTCCCCCTGGGGGTTGTCAGCCGACATTGCCTAGCTGACGACACCCGGAGGAGCCTCTCTCTGTGGGAGCGTACTGGTCGATGGGAGGCTATCGGTGGCAGAAGGCAGTCTCGTAAATAGCCAGGTCCCAAGCCATGGAGTGCTTTAAAGGTGGCAACCAACACCTTGAATCGCACCTGGAAGACCACCGGGAGCCAGTACAGCAATTGTTGGGGGCCATGTGCTGACTCTGTAAAGTGCATAGAGAGGGCTGTAAAAGCACTGTAAAGCAGTATATAAGTCTAAGTGCTATTACTATTGCTATTATTTCCCAGTAGAATTCTATGAAAACATTATCACTAAGATGGAATCTGAAAAGAACATACATGTGTCACATTGCTATTTCATTCTCTTCCACATATGCAAATTACTAAATATTAATAAAGGCTAAGAAATTCAGGGTAAGTCAACAAGAAATGCCATTGCAAAAGGCCATGTAATCCATCAGCAAATCTATTTTATGCCAGACATACAACCTCACAGCCTCCACCTGCTGTTATGAAGTTCAGCATCTATATACTACAAAAACAGTCATTATCATGACTTTTAGCTGGGCAAACTGTGCATCATAGGGCAACAATTTTTGAACAAGGTACCTCAAATGGGATAGTTTACAAAATGTGTCTAAAATCTGTGACACTTTCCCAACCCATGTAGCATCTCTGGTGTACATATATACAGGGAGGGAGGGAGGGAGGGAGGGAGGGAGGGAGGGAGGGAGGAAGGAAGGAAGGAAGGAAGGAAGGTACCACTGTTAAGCACTAGAAGTATGATTTAAAAATCAGCTGTATAAATTACTTTTTGTCATGCTATTTAGCCCAATCATAGTTAGCTTGTTAATTGCATGTCATGGTGTACTTTGCCAAATGCTTTGGTCAAGTCAAGATACATTACACTTAGTGCATTCACACATCTAGTAAGCAACTACTTTAACATACATGTTTGTTTTCCTCTCCTTTTCCTATTATTCTGTTACAGCATTCTATACTGAGGTAAAACCCTTCCATTTTAATAGAGGGAAATATGAATAAATTTCAATCTTGGCCTCACGTAGTGTGCAGAGGCTATAAAGAATATCTATAAAAAGTTATAAGTGCTAGAGCTTGGAAGCATACATGGTTGGCTGGTTTTAATTTTTCTGCAGTAGTTCCCATATCATAAAACATTCATTTTCACACTGCTACTGTATGCTGTTATTTCTGGTTGTCTTTGGTCTTGTAGAAGAATATGAGCTGCAGCAGATAAGGAGATTTTGCTATTTTTAAAAAGGAAGGACTAGTCACAGTTGAATCTAAGTATGGCTACCTACATTCCTTGAACCAGATATTGTAATGTCTAGCTCATCTAAACTCAGCAGGAATGAATTCTAAGATGAAAAAAGTAAGATTTCTTTAACCTTAAGTAAGTAAGAAAAGTATGATTTCTTTAAACTGTGGTATTTATTTAAATTCCTAGGAGTTGGGTGATGATATTCTTGCCCAGCAATCTTATCTGAATCTGTGAAGAAATATATAGTACCTATTTCACAACCAAATGCTGTTCTTTCTTCAGTGAATTTAAGGCCAATCCGAAGCTACCAATGAAATTTTCCACAAGAGCTTGCAATATCTAATACTGTATCACTCCACCATAGGGGCCAATATGAGCACCCAGAGCCCTTCCCCACCTAACTTTAGATTTTAAAATTAAAAATTAATGATTACCTTATAATAACCCAGCAGTTTCTCAGCAACATGTGAGTCTCTAATACTCCTCTTTATTTGGAAGAACATTTCCAGGTCCTACACAGGACTCTGAGGCATTCTTAGAAAGCAAAGAAGGTGAATGGCTATGTTATATGCAGAATGGCAGTAAAATGAACAAAACCAAATGATTTGTAGAATGAACTGAAGGAATTAGAAAATGAAAGAGGTGATTTATACCTCATGCTCTTAAGACATGAGATGACCTACAGGGCATTTTACAGCATGTACAACTAGTGAAGAGAAAATAATAATAATAATAATGGCAAACCACAAAGTGCCATAGGATAAAAGCAGCCTGATTTGCAATTGCCATAGAGAACTTGTGCACCAGTTTATAGTCTCCCTCTTGCCTCACATTTCCTCCAGGCTGCTTGATAAAGATATAACAATATAAGAATGATGAATGAGTAAGAAATTGGCATTTAGGATTAGTTAAGAAGTTTATAAAAAGTTCATTGTCTACTATCTGCTTCACTTTTGCTACTGCCTAGGTCTTATTTTTTTTATCACTAGGTAAAATGAGAATAATCACAAATCTGTTGTTCATATCTCTTTCTTTCTTTCTTTCTTTCTTTCTTTCTTTCTTTCTTTCTTTCTTTCTTTCGTTCTTTCTTTCTATCTATCTATCTATCATCTATCTATCTATCTATCTATCATCTATCTATCTATCTATCTATCTATCTATCTATCTATCTATCTATCTATCTATTTCCTAATGCTTTTTTGGAAGTGAGCTGTTTGCCAGAAAAGTGATAAAAGTAAGCAAAGGTAGAAAAAAAGTATCCCTGGAGTGTAATGGATAGTGGAGGGTTACCACAGTGGCCATTTTGTGGGTGAAAAAATAGCCAATATTGGACATTTAGCATTTATATATTTTTCAATCACAAAAAATTACATTTGACAGTTCTATTTCAAAGTACACTGATTGGTTTAGATGTGCCAGACAACTGTTTTCATAAACCTGTATATGGTGAAAAGAAATACCCAAACCAAAACTTCTAAGAATTTGGTCAACTGGTTGGAACAATCTGGATGCCCACTGGATGACAGGAAAGAGAATGTGTATTTAAAAATTACTGTATTAATTTTTTTGTTGCCATCTAGTGGTCAATGGGATCCAAAGATTCCATAGGTATTCCTTTCTCTCCTGCAGCTCTGATTTTCTTCCTACAGACCCATTCCAGCTAAGCAATGATTACTGGTCTTGTAACCATGCATTAAGAAATGCCCATAAAGACTTCCAATGCAGAAATCTGCTTTGGTCAAAAATTTTATCATTCTGAAGATCTGCTTAGGATGATTCATTCTACTCCTATTGGTGGGCTGGGAAGATTGAATATAGGAGTTTCTCCATACTTTTCATTTCTCCAGCCAAAGGGGAAGCAGGTTTTTTTTTTTTTTCCAGAAAAACTACTGGGCACAGTTAATAATATGCATGTTATGCATATAATATGTTTTTTTCGGAAACATTCATCTAGGTCAGGGGTCTGCAACTTTAAATACTCAAAGAGCCATTTGGACCCGTTTCCCACAGAAAAGAAAACACTGGGAGCCATAAACCTGGGTGAGCATGGCCAACTCAACGTCATTCATTCCCACCCAGTCACATGATCCTCCCCAGCCATGCCTAGCAAGGTTTGTTGCTCCCAGTGTTTTCTTTTCTGTGGGAAACAGGTAATCTCTGTGTATCTGTATCTGTCTCTCTCCCTCCCTCTCTCTCTCTCTCTCTCTCTCTCTCTCTCTCTCTCTCTCTCTGTGTGTGTCTCTCTCTATATATCTATCTATCTGAAAATCGTAAAAAACAGTCAGTGGCATCTGACTATATATAGTCAGCAACTACGGGGCACTTCACTCCCGCACTGGAATATGAAGCAAGTCTCCATCCCCCACCCTCACCCTTACCTTCTCAGGCCAGGCGATGAGTGACTGGGAGGGGAGGGTAAGGGGCGCCCCTTACCCTCCCCTCCCAGTCACTCATTGCCTGGCCTGAGAAGGTAAGGGTGAGGGTGGGGGATGGAGGGTGGTGGGTTCAGCCAACAGGGAGCCACAGCAGGGGGACAAAAGAGACACATGCGGCTCCAGAGCCACAGGTTGCTGACACCCGATCTAGGTTCTATCTAAAGCAGAAATTTAAAGAATGTGACAATGCTACCTAGGTTGCTTTGTTGCAGCCAAAAGTGGAAGCCCCTTAAAGAGGTATTCTTCTCTTAGGGAAAAATGTTTTACTTGCAATTCAACATTTTCAATAACCAAAAATGTATTTATGTCTGTCACTTGTTATCCGCTAGAGGGATTCAGTACGTTTTACAGTTTTATTAAATCCAGCAGCTGCTTCTTTGTCCACCATGGAACATTCAAGGACAGGAAAACCTTCACTTGCTGAATTACGGGATGTTTTGATTTGATCTGAGGCCTGACTGAATCCCCCATGGCACGAGGGCCTTGATGTTCCACCCTATAGCCACCCCCTCAAGAGAAATTGCAATGATTCAGCCTTGGCTTCAAAGAGAGCAGCAACATCCTTACAAATGGCTTTTTCCATGAATGAATCCAAAGATAAGAGTTTTATGGATGGAAACTAAGCCATGCTTTCTGCACAAAACTATTTGGCTCTTACAAATAATGGCAGAGATTCAAATGATTTGGCTTCCCTGCTTTCCATCCTTTCCAAAGGCAACAATCTCAGATCACAAGTGAACTGTACAATGTACTTGTAGCAGCATTTCAAAGCTGATTTATTGCTACAACTGCTAGGCATTGTTTTCTAACATTTATACACCACTTTTTCATTTAAAAAAACACATATAACAATTAAAAACAAGTCATTTAATTATACTACTTTTAAGTAACTATAGCTCATTGGCTTAGCTTCTCTTGGTAGGATCCTTGATTTAGACTCTGTTGCTTACTTGTTCATTTCAACCATTAGCATATTATTATACTTTTATTTCAATGGATTTTTCATAATATGAACATTTTTTATAGAGCAACTCATACATTTCATAAATACATAAACAGCAAAGGAAGAAGCTAATCGTAGCCACAGCAGATGATTATCATCTAGATAGTTAAATACACACACACGTACCAAATATGAATATTAATACGATAAAGCTTTTATAAGGATTTGAGAGAGTAATATGCCACTGTTCAAATTCAAAGCACAAAAAGGTTTAGGGGGGATGGATACTTAATTGTGCTATCCCAGGAAAAGATGGGATCCTTAAGACAAATGCATCTTTTTAAAAGTTATATTTTTTTTTCAAGTAATCATTTTATTGGATTCTATATTACAGTGAATAAACTCCCTTTTTATGACTCTGTAATGCCTTAATTCAGGGTAGAGTTGGGGTGACTGGATGGAGCTGAGTGTTTACTGGCCGGATGCCCTTCCTGATGCCTATGTGGAGTATGCAGCAGATATGTTTTTCTTTGCGTCCTATGAGAGAAACATCTGCCACTATTTAGGATTGAACTCTCAACCTTCCAAGTGCCAGGTGAGCAACTTTACCACTAGACCACCACATACTCTTATAAAATGTGAACAATATATTACAAAATATAGATATTAGCACAAAGATGGTTAAGGTAACTTAAACCTTAAAAAGAGAAGAAAGTATATATCAATATAATTTCTTAAAACATTAATGAACTTAAGATTGCTTGAATTGTACATTGTTTCTTGGGGTTGCATAGCTATGGGGCAAACCCAGGACAAGGTGTAGCTTCTTTAAGGAACTGCAGACAGTACTATACATTCACCAATGATCTCTCTGAAGTATTTTTTCCACTTGGGTTTTGAATGACTGCATATCACCAGGCTGAAGAGATGTAATTCAGTTTCCACTGATAGATGCTTTTACTACTAGAACAACAGTTTTCCTTGCATGCACTTAGACTGAAAGTCATCTGGCCAAGAAAATAAGTGGGTTTTTTTTTTTTTATTTATTGATATGTATACCAGTTACTTACAAACTACTTTGACTCTTTTTGATGAAAGTGGAATAAGAACATTTTCAATCACTTGAACTAGCCTCTGCATTCAAATCTTATACACAAAGGCTCTAAGGGAAAAGAAAAATATAGCAATTTTCTTGCAGAATGTATGAATTCCCAAACTTCTCAATACCTTTGCTGCGTAAGACTTATAAAGGTACTTCAAATATATGTTGGAAATGTAAACCTAAGGAAGGAACTTTCTACCATCTTTGGTGGACTTGTGACAAAGCAAAGACATTCTGACGTATGATTCATATTTTAATACAGAAGAAAACAAATATGCAAATTAAACCAGAGACTTTTCCTCTAGGTTTACTGGACAAAGAACTTGAAAAATATTATTTTCCAAAATAGAAAATGCTTGGAGAAACTGATGGAACTAGCAGAGATGGCCATATAAACTGCTTTAATCAGAGAAAAGAATAGTCTAACTTTGTTTCTATCTGGAAACCGCTTCTGGATTTTGTGCTTGAGATAGAAAAATATGAAACTTTGATTTTGGGATTTACTGACTAGACGTGGGGGGGGGGGTCTGTTATAGAAATGGTTAAGAGATCCTGACTAAGTAAAGTAAAAAGTTGAGGCTGTATTATTATGTTCATTCTTCACTGAAAAGAGTTAATGCTTTTTTCTATTTTCCTTCATCTTACTCTTCTTTCTTGACCTCTTTCCCATTTTCCCACTATTTTCATTTGTAGTTTATATAATATATTTATATATAATATAAATTTATACTATAAAAAACCCTTTACAGAAAATTTCTATATAGAAAGATGTCTGAAGGAAATTTGCAGATCAATCAGAAGGATGATGGTGGAACATTTCTGATGATTTGTGTGATAGAACAGGATCCATAATCATAAATCATATACTCTCAAGTTGACACAGTCCAGCATGTCTGCAGACAAGGGATGTAGGGACACTAGTCTTCCACACCAAGTCCTTGAAGGTTCTGAATGGCCTTTTCAACTGGCTTGCCTTGAACCAATTACTGCTGGTATTCCTCAACTTTTTCAGGGTCTCCTCCTACCATTCCCAAATATAATTTCAAGGTAACTTAATTGCATAACTTTTTTAAACAAGCAATACCTTTAATGTGCTTATTTTTCTCTTCCGACTCTTTTTCCCTCTTATATCAGATCTCCAAAACATTACTTTAAATTGTAAACAAGCTCAAGGCACAAAGGAACTACACAATGTAGTCAACAAAATTCTGATACCACAAATGCTGACACTTTTTTCCAGCAATGCAAATATTTAGATGTAAGACATATGCCAGCACACACACACATCTGTTGGCCTTTAGTATACCACTTTAATCAACCAAGAAATTTACAGCAATAATATGTGTTTGTTTTCCTGGAATGTACAATTAAGATTATTGTCACATCACAACATTCAGGCAATACCTACAGAACTGCCTAATTCCTGTATAAACAAGCATTACTGCCTCTTGTCACTGCTTTTGCATAGGAATTCTATCAATCAATATTGCCTTTGGTTACTACAAGTACAGGCTTCAGCTAGCTGGATAAAAAACATTTTGATATCTGATAACCAGATTTCAACTTATTCTGCAGAAACTCAAAATAATCACCTATAAAAAGAAGAGATTTATCTGAAATACTGAAGGCTGAACAGCATTTGTTTCATGATAATCCTTTACTACTTGAGTCTTTTTAAAGTTAGAGGCTGATCATTTCAGCCATATAAACCGGGAGATTGTGGAAATGTTTTGGTTAGTTTAGTAGCTACTATTCCATAATATTTTTACTGGCTGACATAGGTGTCTGCTAAGGGCAATAATGATATTACACATACCTTGATGTCACTGCAGAAATGACATGAGGCAAATTACTTATATTTTCATGATTATATCATGCTGTATGTGACATCTCCTGGTTACTTGCCCTGTGGGCACCCATGCCTACCAACCAAACACTGTTAAAAACAGACAATTTATTTAATAAAAGAAAATATTCTGTGTTGACCTAGAAAGAAAAAAAACTAGTTTGAAGCAGCAGATTTAGTAAGCCAATTAGTTATGAAATAGTGTTCATACGTAAGCTTTTGAGATTTTAATAACCCTCTATGAGTCAATATGATTTTTTAAAAAAATCATTAAACAGGTTAAAAGGAAGGAAAGAGGAAAAAACATAGGTAACATTTTTAAAATAATGTCTGCCCTAATGTACATTTCTGGAAAGTCGTAGACACTTCGGTCATGAAAATTCAATATTACCGGAAACTTTGATAAGATTGAATTTGGTCTGCCATGTGGGAACATAGAAGCACCAATTGTTAAATCAGAGCTGTTTTGCTTTTGCAGCAAATATATATTTCCTTTAGCCAGCAAAAAGAGGACCTCAACTAGCTGAAAATAATTTAATCCAATGTACTATCATAACCTTTCCGAATCTAGGGGCTCTCCAGCGCTATGGATTTCATCTCCTAAGATTGGTGTTGTTGAGCACTTTTGTGATTGAATCTGCATAAAATAGAGAATTCCTAGATTGGGAAAGTCTAGTCAAAAAGAATATCTAGAAATATTACGTGGTAGGCAGGCACACATTGATGTCGAATATTGCTCTGATTCCTATGTAGGTATGCATAATATTCAGGACAAATCGCATTTAAAAATGAGCATCTAATAGGATCTAATAGGAGATATGCATATGAAAATGCATATTAACTGTCATGTAGGCTTAAGAAAATAATTTGCAATCTGATATGGAGACAGAATGGAATAAATGTAGTTGAAAATCAACAAAACATGAGCAAAATCAAACTTAATTCTGAGAAAATGAGCATGCTGCTTCCATCCTATGAGAATCTAACCCCCACTTCCAACAACCATTATAAGGTTTCCTCTCCCTCTTTGCCTCAGGCAGTGGATAGCTTTTACCAGAAAAGAATATGACCTTAAACTAAAGATGACATCTCACAAAACAAAGATTAAACATGAGGAAACAAAACAAAATAAAACAGAGAATATAAGAAGACTCTTCCATTGAAGTGGTGAAGTATTTGGTTTTCAAGTATGAAATATGAAGTGTTTTCAAAGACCAGCCTTTCCATCATCCAAATTTTCTGATTTCAGAATCTAAACAAAACAAAATTTCAGTTCCCATCATTTTAGTTACTGGAATCCTACAGTCATTTCTTCCCTATGGTTCTACAGTAGTTACTTAGAATTAGCAACCAACAACCAATAAGAAGATCTATTAGTTAACAGATCCTTATTTACTAGTCAGTAACTGTTTCACTATGTCAATTTCTCAACCCCTAAAATTCTCTCCCCCCAAAAACAACAAAAAAGCAAATTTAACATGTATGGGGACAGGCTCCTGGCATGCCAATCCTCTATTTTTGCCCATTTATACAGTCTGTCCCTTGCTATTAAAAGGGACAAGGCCATGAGTTGGAGGCATGTTCTGTGTAGTGGGCCTGAAAAACTATTTGTTTGTAATCTTACAAATAAATTGTATCCTTTCTCTTGATATACCTTCCTCTTCATTTTCTATTGTGTCAAGGAAGGGAGAGGTCCTTATTTCCTTTTACTTTGGGATATGCAGCACAACCAGATGATTACCAGGGTGAAGAGGGATCAATATTTAATGTGTAACAAAGGCAGATGTTTAAATATAGCATGGCTTGACCAATGTTTTCCATATCAACATCCTGAAAAAAAACCCTCACTCATTTCCTCTTGTTTACTTTCTACAGCTGAACCAAAATTGCAAATAATGCCTTTTGAAGCATTTGAGTTTCACATTTATCAAGACAAAGAAAAATATTCAACACCAGTCTGCTAAAACAAGATGTTAAATAATGTGTACAGGTTGTCACAGAAAATGTCTGAGGTAAAATGGAATCAATCTTTCTAATTCCTTTGACCAAATTCCAAAAGTCAAAGCAAATTTCTGCACTCTATAGAAAAGAGTGAGACAGCAATGAAAAGTATGAAATATAATAATTTAAGATTATTTCAATTTTTGGAGGGGTAACAAAGGCCGCCTGATAGTTGTTATGTTAGTCACGCAAAAATATAAGAATGTCAAAGGAAAGTAAATAAACGATATATATTTTGAGATCATATTATTTGAACTAATCTAATTTACCCCACAAAATAATTCACAAACCCGGATGCTATTCTCCTTTAATTTTCATATTTTTACAGATTTTATGATGCAGTTTCTGATCAAACAATGCATACATAAATGCAGACGGTCAGGAAGTTTGATACAAAATTGTTTACATTAAGGGAAATGCACATAAAATGGGATATGAATTTTCACGCAGATAATTTAAAGACTAAAAATTTATGAGGAAGAAGATTGAATGAATTTGTGCTCAGAAAACAGATTCATCCAGCCGCTGATCAGAATACTAAGAGTATCAAATGCCTTAGGAAAATTATACTACTCAGTGCTCCTAGTATACCATTTGCTGTAATAAAATTGATTGAAGTAAAGTTTATTAGAGAAAGAGGCTTAAGGGAGGGGTGTGAAATCCTTTGTTTTTGAAATGATATTGTTAAATCCTGATTAAAGATTCTAATTGGGCTTCAAATATATTACAAAAATAACAGTTCACATCCTAATATATTTTGAACAATCCTTTTTCTCACAGCAATATTAGTTCTTAAAATTGATACTTTCCTGTTTTCTGATAAGCCAAATATTACCTAAGTGAGCTGAAGGTTTTCACAAATCATAATCAATTGAGATCATAAAGAAAGGAATTATACCTTATGAATTTAGATTATTGCCAAAAAAGGAATATGAGCTCCAAATATATTTTTCTTAAGGTGTAATTGTAATAATTGAATGCCAACACATCTAAATTGCAGAAGTATACTATACAAGTTTCTCATGAGTTAAGGAATATGCTCAAAGACAGCATAAATAAATCCACAGTTTGAAACAGGCTATGGTCTACAACCTTCAGAAACCACCTGCAGACTTACAGTCTCAAACAGTTGCATTACTAAAAGGAGAAAAAATTGATTA
Source organism: Pituophis catenifer annectens (assembly GCF_029215685.1). Classification (NCBI taxonomy): domain Eukaryota; kingdom Metazoa; phylum Chordata; class Lepidosauria; order Squamata; family Colubridae; genus Pituophis; species Pituophis catenifer. The sequence continues at coordinate 316,076,878 of NW_027256881.1, read as the reverse complement.
TGTACTACCAACATTCACTTTCCTGCCATTACATAAAGCCAGATTTCTTCTTTGTGCAGTTAGTTCCTTGTTTTTTTTTTTTTTATTTTGCTTTCCATTTTCAGGTGGAAAATCACATTAACCAAGTCATTTTCATGGAACATGGAAAATTCCACCTTCAATATTTATAGTGTGTTGTTATTTAAGAGTGGGATGGTAGTAGGGAGAATCTGAAATACTTTTTACAGACAAAAAAAAAAAAGCCTATTTATTCAGCAGTGGAGGATCAGGCCAACCACGCTTCCCTTAATTTAAAAAGGCCTTTGCAGTGCCCCGCAAAAGCCAGAATGATTTATTGATAGAAATATGCTTTCATTCAGCAAATAAAGAATCCTTTCCAAAGTGTTATATGGTTTTATTAATGTAAGAAGCTAGGAAGCTGTGTTTCTGTTTAGATGCAGGATATTGCTGTTGATCATTTCTTTGTGATGAATGTGATGGCTCTCACCCCTTTTTCTAATGGGAAAAGGGGATACTCACAAACAGTTGTTCAAATGAAACAACCTGTGTATGCTGTAACCCATGTCTATGGAACAGAATTCAGAAACTCTAGCATCCTATTAAATGCATGCAGCACCTCCCTCAGAGCAAGACTACCGTGTCCTTGTGCTCTCTGACTGAGCACTGATGATGTTACCTAGTTGGGTAACAGAGGGTTATGTTAATACCTTTGAAGAAAGAGAGGTACTATATATACTGTAGCTGTTCTAAATAGATTGCCTGATTTCATTTTGACGAACTGTCACCAAATTATTGCTTTATTTTTGTACATTGCCTTATTCATCCCATAGAAAGCACAAAGAATGAAACTAAGGAATTAAATACTCCCTCACACAGACAATTATCAAATGACACATACCACCATCCAGTGTGGTAATACATCTCATATTAGACATTTCAGAAATGAACTCCAGAATATATTCATTACCAATGGAACTCTCCAGCATCTTCAAGTAAAATAAAGCTAAGAAAATATTTTAGCTATATTTGTTTTTTAAATGCATCTGTGTACTGCAGGAGAGTTAACAATAAAGACATAACATCTCTGGACAGGTTGACATTTTCATTCTATGAGAATTTTGAATAGTTCCAAAAAATGGAAAAGAGTTCCATGTGACTGGCTGCAATTTCTGGTCAAAAAATTATAGATAATACTGGGCTAAATTGTCCCAAAGGTGCATTTTCAAAAGGCAGCTGGACTTTGTTTTCCTTGAAGATGTTTCACTACTCATCCAAGTAGCCTCTTCAGTGAATTGAAGAAGCTTCTTGGATGAGAAATATAACATCTCAAGGAAAAATAAAGTCCAGTTGGATTTTGAAAAATCACCTTTGGGACAACCATGACCTGGATGATTGAGAATCTCCATAGACGCTGGACTAAATTAAGACAGTTAAACTGGAATAAGATAGCTTCCAACCTACCTTCCTAAGATTTAACAATCATGAACTGAGTTACAATATTGATTAAACCTGCTGAGAATACTGTTATCATGTCAACCAAAAGCTTCCTTTGCTTAAGAAATGCTTAAATATATACTAGTATGAAATTGCTTATATTATATTATTGATAATGCCCAGGTGTCCATTGATTCATACAACTCATTTTAGAAGAAGACATTTTCTCGGTGATCTAGATTGGAACCCAGCTGGGATTTTAAGTATCAGTATTTTGAATTCTGCTCTAGAAAAAAAAAGGGAAGCCAATAGAGCTTTTCACATACCAAGAAGATACATTCAAAATGCTTGATAAAATTAAGTATTTTGTGGCTGACTTTGTGAATTAATTGTAGCTTCCAGGCTGGATTCAAAGACATTTCCCTGAATTACACAGTCTAGTAATCTAACAAGGAGGTTACCTAGGATTTATAGGAAAGGCATCTCTACCTAGGAAAAGCTGCTTCTAGTTCTCCAACATAAATTATGCATTGTTTTGAGAAATATGAATTTTGGAACAGTGGAAATGCTTCAGTGGTATATAAATAAATAACATACCAAATACATGTGGATACATGTATCCACATGACATAATATCCTCACAGAAAACCCTACCACTTCTAGTTGGAAAAATCCCTGACATTACCAAATAAACTTTTCCAAGCTTGTTTTCTACAGGCTGTCTTTACAGTGGGAAGAAGTGATTATTCTCCCCACCACCACCACCAAATGTTGAAAAGCTTTTGGCTTGCCTAGAATTTTCTCTGGAAACTGGTCAAATATATAATGTCTCCCCAGGGCATCACTATCCAAACAGTGTAGTAACAGCTTTTTCATTTCCGTTCCTTGCACATTTCTTTGTGTGGTCATGTGCCTTGTATCAGGTTGAACTCTCACCTCCTATTTGTATTTGGCTGAGCTCCTAGTCTGGGAACAACCCTTTCCCCCATCCATCACTGACAGCTCTCTGAAGACAACAGGCTTTTCAAGCTCCATGGTCACTTAATTGCAGTTCAACTTGGAATCTGACAGCCATTTTAATCTGTGCTGATCTCAGCTGGTGTATGACAGTATCTCCTATAAAGTGAGAGGTGCAGACCTTCGTAACTACAAAGATTTGTTGTATATGGATCCACAGCATGCCATATTTTATTTGCTACAGTAAAGTCTGACTTGGTTTTTTTTTTTTTTTTTTTTTTTTTGGCATTGCTTTTGATTCGCGCAACCTGCAACTAACTTCTGGTTAAGGGGGGGTCGGGAAAGGTTTTCTGGATTTTAGGGAAGCCTCTTTCTCAGACTTATTGAAAGATGTGAGGGTCAAGAAGGGTTAAAAATAACTTCCTCAAAAGGAAGCAGGACCTAAAATTAGGATGGAGGAACTTTTTCAAGGCCAGGGACTGCATTTAATATTAATGGGAACTAAGAATTGAAGTGAGAAGGACAATGACTCAAAGATGGTAGAGCTGCATTGACTCAAAGATGGTAGAGCTGCATCACATCAAACGGTGAGATTTTGTGGGTATCAGGGAAAGCCTTCCTTCCTTCCTTCCTTCCTTCCTTCCTTCCTTCCTTCCTTCCTTCCTTCCTTCCTACCTACCTACCTACCTATTTTGAGTTATAGGCCCTATTTTCATGGGTTTTCCACTTCATAATAGAAAGGAAAAATGTCCCGTTTTACAATTACCTTGTCAAACCTGGAAGCATAATTCTTGGTTGCAAATTTCCCACTGTCAAAGTCAGGAGAGATTGAAAAAAAAAATGCTAGCATTGCCTCCCAGAAATTATATATTGAATTAACTGACTTTATTTCAAATTCCAGGTCTCTATGGATATACCACTGTGATGGCAAGTGGGAATGACCTTGAGACACAGACTAATGAGACCCAACAAAGAGAATGGTGAAACAAAAGTCATCTTAGCCCATAGCAGGAATGATGATGGGGCAAGCGGCTAAGAAGGGACTCTGTCTTATTTTTTGAACTGTAAAGGGGACGGGGGAAGAGAAGTATTTTTGGACTTGTAAGATTCTATTAATATAACCGCATAACAAACTAGAGTTTGTTCTTACGTTCATGTTTTCTGTCTGGTCTACTTCATATGGCTGACAATTACAATCTCCCTCAATGAAATGCTTTGTCCTGTATCCCTTATCTTTAACAAAAGGTAAAGGGGAAAGATGAGGCTGATCTACCATGATTTTATATGTAGTATGCATGTTTGCATTTAAATATGTGTGTGTAAAATACACACACAGAGTAATGTTTTACATGCATTTGAGTGTGTGTTTGTGTGTAAAATATTACTGCCCATCTCACCAAAAAGTGGACTCCAGAAGTGTTCCAAAAGAGTTTCTTCTGCAAACTACATAACATTGTCACAAGCATGAGAATCCAACTTGCAGGTCAAATTCTACGAATGGAGAACAATCGAATCCCCAAGATGGCAATGAGATGGATCCCTGATACCAACAAACCAACCAAGATGACACCCATGAAATAAATGGCAAAATGTGTTCATGGAACATTATAAGACTCTAGGCTTTCGCGGATGATGTGGTCTTCATAGTGGAACAACCGGAAGTAGCGGGAGTCAAATTATTAGAGAAGATAGAGGAGTATGGCAAAGTGGCGGGGCTTAAGATCAATAAACAAAAAACCAAAGTCTTGACCAAAAATATGACAATGACACAAGAGGAAAAATTAGAAGAAGAATTAGGAATGCAAATTGCGAAGAAAGTAAAATATTTGGGAATCTGGCTTACTACAAAAGCAACAACTATTAGAGAGGACAATTACACTAAATTGATGAAGCAAATTAGAAAAGACTTGGAAAGATGGAATAAGGTACAACTATCATTTCTTGGCAGAATAGCGTCTGTAAAGATGAACATATTACCAAGACTCCTATATCTCTTCCAAGTGATACCAATTGGTCCGGGAAAAGATTTCTTTAAGGATCTCAACAAGACAATAATGAAATACATCTGGCAAGGAAAGAAAGCTAGAATTAAAATAAGATGCTTACAGGACACAAAGGAGAAGGGAGGCCTAGGTCTACCAGACTGGGAGCTATATTACAAGGCGGCGGCATTGAATTGGATCAGAGAATGGATAGATCTATCAAATAGGAGAACGCTATACTTGGAGGGATTTGATCTGAGTCGAGGTTGGCATGCCTTTCTGTGGGAAGGCACAGACAAGCAACATCCGTACTTCCAGAGACATGTAATAAGAGGTGCACTATATAAAACATGGCAAGATATCAGAAGGCAACACTATAGTAAAATCCCACGATGGTTGTTGCCTATGGAGGCGCTAATTTATCCAAACACTATAGAAATAGGAAAGATGCGGAAATATCAAGAATTGTTGAGTAGTGAGGGAGACCTACTTACGAGACAAGAACTGGAAAGACGAGGCATTATGATTGATTGGTGGCCATATCTTCAAATTGAGTCAAAATATACAGCAGACCAGAGACATTATGATTTTCAAAGCCAACCAAGTGAACTAGATAAAATTTTAAAAGGCACAGATGAGAAAATAATATCTAAAATTTATGGATATTTAATAAGGTATAAATTAGAGGAGGAAACAGTGAAAGAAAACATGGTAAGCTGGGCAAGAAATATAGGTCACAATATAGAGTTGGATAGATGGGACAAGCTATGGGCAGAAAATTATAAGATGACACTGTCGATTCCATACAAAGAAAATTTATACAAGATATTTTATAGATGGCACCTTCCTCCGGCACGTTTGGCTAAAATGTTTCCAAACACATCACCAATGTGTTGGAAGTGCAAGACACAAATGGGGACATATTACCATCTCTGGTGGTCTTGCAGGAAGGCACAACGCTACTGGCAAGAGATTAAGAGAATAATCGAAGAAACAACGAGGCAAAGTGTAGAAATGAAACCAGAATTCTTTCTATTTGGAATGACTACATCACAGTGTACCAAGGAGATAAAATATCTTACCATCCACATATTGACAGCGGCACGTATAGTGTACGCTCAGAATTGGAAATCCGAGATAATACCAACAGAAGAAAAAATAATAACAAAAATAAATGAATGCGCAGAGATGGATAGGCTCACAAAAGAGCTCCAAGATAAAGAGAACACTGACTTTTATTTAGTTTGGCAAAAATGGTACACATGGTTAGAAAGAAGGATAGGGCCAACAACATAGGACATTAGGAGAACATAACTCAAGAATTGTAGAAATAGATACATGAGATGAGCCGTAGGATTGTATAAATAAATGGTTAATATGTTTGTAGAAAGATACTGCTGAACTTCAATTAATATATTAAGGTATAAGCAAGTGAATTTGTAAATAGTATGATTAAGGAAAATTGGTTAAATGGACATTAATCACCGATGCGAAGGTTTTCTAGAAGTTAGTCGATTGACTCTTTGTTAATGTATAAGTGTTTACATGTATTTGTGTTTTATGTTTGTTTATGTTAATAAAATTTAAAAAAAAAATAATGTATAAACCAGAAAAAAAAAAAAGGAACATTATAAGACTCTAAAGATCACATGGAAAGATACTGAAGTACTTGCCCAAGACTGAAAATGCTGGAGATCCCTTACTGCCCGATATACTACATAGCATGGAAGGATTTAGTGCTAATAAAAAAGTTCATCTCATACAAATGAGTCTGGGTAGCTTGTAAGAATTAAAATAATAAAAAGCCCATAATATGTAACCCAAATACTAACAATGAGCCATGGTGGCACAGTGGTTAGAATGTAGTAGTACTGCAGGCTACTTCTGCTGCCTGCCTGCAGTTTGGCCTGCCTGCAGTTCGATTCTCTGACTCAAGGTTGATTCAGCTTTCCATCAGGGGTGAAATGCTCCCGGTTCGGACCGGATCACCCGATCCGGTAGCGATGGAGGTGGGTGGTTCGGAGAACTGGTAGCAAAAATTCCTGCCCCCCCCCATGCCCAACTGAGTCACACAATCATCAGAGGCTTTTTTTTTTTTAGTTTTTAAAAGCATTTTTTCTACAACCTCTTCAGCTGAAAAAATGCTTTTAAAAGTTAAAAAAAAAAAAAGCCTCTGATGATCGTGCGGCTCAGCTGGGATCGTCAAAGGCTTTTAAAAGCATTTTTTCTACAACCTCTTCAGAGATTGTAGAAAAAATGCTTTTAAGAGCCTCTGAGGATCCAAGCTGAGTTGCCTGATCGGCAGAGGCTTTTTTTCTTTTAAATGCCTCTGATAGATCCAAGCTGAGTTGCTTGATTGGCAGAGGCTTTTAAAAGAAAAAAAGCCTCTGACGATCAGGCAACTCAGCTGGGATCATCAGAGCTTTTTGAAAGCACTTTTTTACAACCTCTTCGCCGAAGAGGTTGTAGAAAAAATGGTTTTAAAAGTAAAAAAAAAAAAATTGGCAACACCCACCCAGTCACATTACCCCCTGCCCACTAAGCCACGCCCACAGAACTGGTTGCAACAAATTTTAGATTTCACCACTGCTTTTCATCCTTCTGAGGTCAGTAAAATGATTCTCCAGATTGTTGGGAGCAATATGTTGACGCTGTAAACCACTTAGAGAGGGCTGTAAAGCACTGTGAAGGGGTATATAAGTCTAAGTGCTATTGCTAAGTGCTAATAACCCCATTCACAAGAAAAAAAACATGCATCAACAACACCAGAGCTCTTCTAGCTACCTGACCCAAATGCCCAGGGAAACAGCCAGGTTTTCAATGTCTCTCTTTGCCTTGATTGACTGCTTTGCTTCAGCAATACCAGCATGGCTATCTCACTATACTGATGTCATTGTGGCCTTGCCACCAAAGGGACACTCTGCTTAGTTGTCCAATGAAGCAAAGTGCCCCTTTGAAGACCTGCACAGCCTCATTACGTTCTGTTTCCTGAATCAGCAAAATGAATGCATTTTTCTCTTGGAAGAAGCTGAGGCACTCCAGTCAAAAAATTAAATAAATGCTTTATAAGAAGTACACTCTCACCCCCACCCCCCGTTGTTCAGAACCAGAATGACATTTCTTTCTTTCCTAAGTAATTTGGCAGAATTTTAATCTGTATTACATTGTCAGAGCTGCTTACAAGTAAATAATAAAATATAATTCCATAACAGCATTGCCTAGCTACTGTGAGCTAATTTACAAAATTGCAGAACACTAATAACTCATTGTTAAGCCTCTTAAACGGAGCCATGGTACTCCAGAAACAATAGATGTGACATGCTTAATAACTGCCATTCATCTCATTGAAGAATAATTATTAATAAGGGGTGAAAAAGAAAATGTTGGTCGATAATTAAAATGATAATTAAAATGAAATGGAAAATTTTGAGATGTCTATGTAAAAGTTTAAGATCAAGATAGGATGAATTGGGTCTAGAAAATGAGAAAAATAGAAAGAAATTTTGATTAATAGATTGAAATAAAAATTGAGTTGTATACATCCAAATGTATACATTTGGAAATTAAGATTTGTGGTGATAAAATTGTAAGGTAAATATATAGATTAATAGATTAGACTGTTTTTGTGTTTAATGTTGATGTTAAAAGGAGCAATGGAAAAAAAATTTAGACAGAGCGGTATTGAATTTTGATTTATAATTGAATTTGTAATTGAATATAAAAATGAGCTTTGCTTAAGTAGGAGATTAAGATATATGATGAGGTAATAGAAAGATTTAAATTAAGATGCTGTAATTTAGGTTAAAATTATTTGTTTTTATTTGTTAAACTAATATACCCATTTGTGACCAGACCAAGACTTAGTTCTTGAGAAAATTTTTCTTTTTTATGTTTATGTTGGAAAAAATAAAAAAAAATTACAAAAAAAAAAAAACCCTGCCATTCATCTCGAATATGAACAAATCATCTTATAGTAATCGGTTTTTATCTACTTACAGCAAAATCTGCTTTGGTAGAGGTTAAGTGGCATCATTTTCTGTTAGCCTCAAGGTCAAAATATATATTGCTTGTTTTGCTTTATTTTATTAGACTTCATATAGCTCTTTTGATACAACTGTGACTTTTAGTACTCCTAATAATGAAAATATTGAACAAGAAAAAAATGTTGGCATATGTCATCATAATAAAATGATAGTTAGAATGTAAGAGGGGCCATCTAGTCAATGACCTCTCCTCCAGCATCCTGATTTACCCAATATTTGGGCCAGTTATTTTTGTCTTTAGAACAACACAGATTTCACCTCCACTCCGCAACCTATGTTGGTTGCCAGTCTGCTTCTGGGTCCAATTCAAGGTATTCTTTTTGACCTTTAACATGACTGATGCCAGATTATTTGAAGAGCTGTCTCTCAGTTTACGTTGGCCTGTTCTACCAGACTCAGTGCAGGAAGTATGCTACAGATCCCTTTTGTTAGGGAACGAGTCCCTTTTGGTGAGTCCACGGAGACAAGCCGTCTCTGCCATGGCACCCACCTTATGCATCCACCCCCACAAAGTGAGGCTGATTCCATCTGTATTGATTTTCCAAAAGTTCCTCAAAACCTGGCTAAGCCTTTAGAGCTGGGATCCCAGGGACTGATGAGGTACTGAGGTGGCTCCATTGTTATTAAATCTCCTATTCTGTCAGCGGATCAAATCCCTAGTGCCGCATAATGGGGTGAGCTCCCGTTCTTGTCCCAGCTTCTGCCAACCTAGCAGTTCAAAAGCACATAAAAAATGCAATTAGAAAAATAGGGACCACCTTTGGTGGGAAGGTAACAGCGTTCCGTGCGCCTTTGGTGTTTAGTCATGCCGGCCACATGACCATGGAGATGTCTTCGGACAGTGCTGGCTCTTCGGTTTTGAAACTGAGATGAGCACCGCCCCCTAGAGTCAGGAACAACTAGCACATATGTGCGAGGGAAACCTTTACCTTTATTCTGTCTTAGCTTTTGTGATGTTTTCCTATTTTTAATAATAATTGTTTTTTTTTAAATATATTAACTGTTCACAATCTTGTTGTAAGGGGGCCCAATGGCTCGGTGGTTAAAGATCCTGAGCTTGTCAGCTAAAGAGCTTATAGCCCAGGTTCGAGACCTGACCTCTGTCCAATGGGGTGAGCTCCCATTACTTGCCCCAGCTCCTGCCCACCTAGCAGTTCAAAAGCATGCAAATGTAAGTAGAGGTGGTGGGGAGGTAACAGCATTCCACACTCCTTTGGCATCTAGCCATGCTGGTCACCCCATGGAAATTGTTTTTGGACAATGCTGGCTCCCTCAGCCAAGAAATGTAGATGAGCACCATGCCCTAGAACTGGACATGATTGGACAGGGAAACCTTTACCTTTAGTCATTTTTGCATGAGATGGATGGCCATACAAATTTGATTGATTAATGGAGGAAGGAAGGAAGGGAGGGAGGGAGGGAGGGAGAGAGAGAGAGAGAGAGAGAGAGAGAGAGAGAGAGAGAGAGAGAGAGAGAGAGAGAAAGAAAGAAAGAAAGAAAGAAAGAAAGAAAGAAAGAAAGAAAGAAAGAAAGAAAGAAAGAAAGAAAGAAAGTTCAAATGTCTTAGAAAATCCATAAACATAGCATAAACACAATATACCATTGTCGGAACAGTGTCTATCTTGTGCTGGTTGAAGATTGAGTTTAAAAGTACCTGATCCTAATAATTTGACAGCTTCCTTCCCTTCTCCAAAATTAATGAGCATCAACATTTATCTTCTCAATCCCACCCAATCCAAATGATTTAAACATTTGGTAAGGTAATTTCCTACCTTCCTTCCTAAACTATGAAAATACCTACAATCCCCACCCAAGGCTCACCCACAGCTTGATTTTTTTCTTACTTTTATTTCTTTTTAAGAAAAAAAAAACATTTAGGACAACAATGACCACTAGTTTACCTAATGAAAAGTAAATAAGAGCTACAAAGAAGCACCATCGAACTAACAGGTACATAGAAAAGAAGAACCTTTTTAGTATGTTAAAATAAATCTGGAGACAATGAAAAAGGGTGAAATTTAGTTTTTTGTTCCCTTTGATTTTCCCCTCTGTATAGTACAGGAAACAATTCCCCAAACCACACACACACACACACACACACACACACACACACACACCTAGTCATCTTGCAATCTGGATAATTTCCCATTCTGCTTGATGATAAAATGCTTCTTTCTCAGAATAGCTCTAAATCATTTGGAACTCCTGCTGATAACATTTTTCGGCAACAAGGAGAAAGCTTTTTCTTTTGCTCTAAGCTGCTGTTCTCTCTACTGTCTCCTTAACTAAAGGTAGTATTTTGTGGATAATGGATTTTTCCTGTGTCAGGTGATGCATTTTCTACCAGGACATTTATAGTTCTACCTATAGCTGGCATTAAGGGCTGGCTTCATCAGGCTATTGCTAAGTTTCCCCCAGCAGAAAACCGATTGTTGGGGGAAGGTCTCTAGGCCACTTTCCTTCTTTGATTTGCAAAAGTGTGCCTGTTAGGAAAAGTTTGTAGGAGGGGGGGAAATACATATCCTAACATATAAAAATGCATGCAGAGGTTCCTATGTTACTGTTTCTTTACTCACAAATGAATGTGAAATGACAAAATCCACTAGAGTTTAGAAAAATGAGAAGCTGAGTAAAAGAGTACTTGAAAGATTGTACGCCTACCCTTTGGAAGAGTATAGGCAGGATAAATGAGCATTTCAGCTTGTCTTATTTGGGAGCAAAAGCAGAAGAGGATGACCAGCAGCAAAACGGATGGTCTCAACTACACTGGCAATGGGTATACTGTTGGATGACTGGAAAAATGAGTTTAGGACACATCGTCAAGATGGAAATCTATCTGGGTTCTAAAAATCAATACCAGCTTGATGCCACATAATCAAATCTCTAATATATCACTAATGTTCATCTGAAGATAATCAGTTAATTAGAATAGAGCTGAAAGGACCTTGGAGATCTTTTAATCCAAGCCCCTGCTCAAGCAGGAAACTCTATATAATTTCAGTCAAGTGGGTGTCCAGTCTCTTCTTAAAAACCTCCCGTGATGGAGCACTCACAACTTCTGAAGGCAAGCTGTTCCACTGGTTGCCCTCTGAAGCAGAGGTGGGTTCCAGCAGGTTCTGACCAGTTCTGGAGAAACGGTAGCAGAAATTTTGAGTAGTTCGGAGAACCGGTAAATACCACCTCTGACTGGCCCCGCCCCCATCTATTCTCTGCCTCCCAAATCGCAGCTGATTGACAGGAAATGGGGATTTTGCAGTAACCTTCTCCTGGAATGGGGTGGGAATGGAGATTTTACAGTATCCTTCCCCTGCCACACCCACCAAGCCACGCCATGCCCACCAAGCTACATCCAGAGAACCGGTAATAAAAAATTTTGAAACCCACCACTACTCTGAAGTGACTGAAGATACTACAGGAGGACTATTTCCCCCCACCCGTTCAGTAAACTGTAATTAAATTGTACTTCTAGATCTAGATTTACTATGGGATTTACTTTCAGACTGCATTGTGTTGGTGTCTTCTAGAAGGCAAGGTTGGGTGCTAAACTTTCACTTGCAGATCTTGTAAAGTTATCTGGGAAATGAAAATTATAGACAAATTGTAGACTGCCCCTAATTCATGTTTCTAGAATCAATAATTCCCCAAATTATATAGTCCATTTTCCATCTGTAACAGCTTTATGAAAAATGTTTCTGTGAGGCTGAGCTTCAAATAAGAGTGGGATTAAATAAATAGGATGGAATGTTATTTCCAGTATTTGGAGGGTGGTAGTTAGGAATTTTACAACATGTGACCTTTTGCTCCACAAACCTTGTTTTTGTTTTATTTGGGACTTTGTGTGCTGCTAAATTCAGCTCAAGAAGGGAAATGGAAGAAATATTCAGTGGAACTGTATGTCAGAGGTTTTGTTGTTGCCCTGATTTGTCCTCTGTCACATTTGTTTCCTTCCATTTTCCATTAAAGCAGGACTACATAGGAAACATAATAATGACTTTAATAGAAAGAAATTAATGCTTTTGAATACAAACTTTCAGGATGATTTTTCCCAAGTTTTTATATTTTTCCCCCTTCCTCAAAGAATCAGTAGAACATCACTATCCATAACTACAAATATGGTAGTTATGTACAAATGTACAAATACATTTATAAAGATATCAGCTGTAAATAGCAAGAATGTGCATTGTAGTTAAAATGTGGCTGAACTGGAGAGGACAAAGCTTAAATCACTGCAAAGCTTTCTTGATGATTTCCGATCAGTCATTCTTTCTCAATTTAGCCTACCTCACAAGGCTATTGTACAAATAAAATGAAGGGAAGAATGTTGTATATGCCACTTTCTTCTCTCAAGAAAAGTGAGAAAGTGATATAAATGGAATCAATCAAGGAATAACATCTACTGTATTCAAAATTCCCTGAATTGTTTTAGGAAGTGAAATGAGACAGTTCAGCAAGGATTTTGGGTGGGGACATGAGATTTCCTGAGAGCTGGAATAGAGCATAAAAAATGAACACTTTCAAATAAATTTGCAGCTCACATAATAGTGAATGAATCTCTGTTTTGTTGATACTGGAGAATGATTCCTTCAGGCAATTGCCTAAAGGAAAGGACTGAATAGAGCACTACACCAGTGTTTGGGGAGGTAGAGTGTTCAAACAAAAAGTCAAGATGGCGGCTTGCACTCATGCAATCAAAGTGCACATGGAAATGTAGCAGGGTGTAACATGCCATTTTGGTTGCCATCTTGCTTTTATTTTTTTATCCCTGGTCCCATTAGAGATACTGCTACAAAAAAAATCATTAAAACTGATTGTATAGTTTCACGTAAGATTTTCTCTTGGTTCAAATGAAGAATCTAATTCAGTAGATTTTCTGCAAGGGGTAACAATTTAAGAATTGTCAGCAAATTATTTCCCTAATTCTCAAGATTGTGAAGAAATATATAACTAAGGAAGTCACAAAAGAGAAGAGCTACACTCTACCTGGATTCCCAAAGCTGTGCCTGAGGAGGTCAATATGCTCAGCGACATAAGCTTGGTGTCTGCTAGGCTCCCCATCCAACCTAATTTTATTTTTATTTTTTTATATATAACTTTTTTTATATAAAACAAATAAAATAAACATTTAAAACATCAATCATCCCTCTCCTGTGACATCTCAGTGTTGACTTCTACTTTTCTTTTTGTTCTTCTTGTTCCAACAGTTTCTTCTAACTTAATCATCATCCAATCCACTGTAAAAGTCCATTCCTGTAGTCATATTCTTACTATCAAATTTTTATACATAATTATAAAATTAATCATTTATATCTCTTTTCTAACCAACAATAAAAATAATTCCATGTTCTAAAACAACCTAATTTTATTTATGAGCTACTTTTAATTAAAAATAAATCAAAAGCTAGTATGCCACAAAGCAAAACATTAATTTCAAGAATAATGTTTATTTCCAGGTATGTCTCTGGGCCAGCATAGAGCCCAATGGGATTGTTAGGAAATAGAAAGGTAAATAGTTACAGACAAATGCTTCATTTGGAAATGTGTTTTCATGTAAATGTACAGAGCATCCTAGAAGGCTGAAGGAGGTAATGGAGAACTAATTTTTACATGCTGTTGTGTATTTATTTATTTCTATCCTACCTTTATTATTTTTTACAAGTAACTCAAGGCACCAAACATTCCCAAGACACCTTCCTCCTACTATTTTCCCCATAACAAAACCCTGTGAGATGGGTTGGGCTGAGAGAGAGTGACTGGCCCAAAATCACCCAGTTGGCTAAAACAAGCCTTGAACTCATGGTCTCATACTTTCTAGTCTAGTGCCTTAATCACTAGACTAAACTGGCTCTGTACAATCATGGGTCACAAGCTGTGGATCATATTTATTTGATATATTTAACTATTAAGGAATGTGCCAGAAGATTAACCTATTAACCAACAAAATACAACAGGAATAACCAATAACTGCCAAAGCAAAAATGAGTAATAGATGGATTGGAAAAGATAACAACTTCTCCACTTCCAGTTTCTCCACAGAACAAAATCTTCATTAATTCATATATGTTGTATGAGAGTCAAAGTATTGTGCTAGCACCTCAGAAGCCCTAGTTCTAACTGATGCTCATTCAAGAAAACCTATTGGGTGGTCTTGCCTAGTCTGTTTGTTTTCCTTGTCTCTGTCTCTGATTTTAGAAGCCACCTGACTCAAGAATGACGTACAATTTCCAAAAATGAAAACAACAAAGAATCTGAACAATATCATATACAGCATATGAAGCACAAACATCCACACACATCCAAACATATTGACAGGGCTCTACAGCCTCCCTAACCCAACCCTAAAAACCCTACAGCCTCCCTTAACCCTAAAAACATGGCTGTTGGGAGAACCGCCATGTTTTTAGAGATCTTTGGAACCACATGGATTTCTGGGATGGGGTGGGGTATCATTTCAGAGGCAAGTTACTACAACCAAGAATATGTCTCAGTGCACTCTATCTGATAAGTTTTCTGTAGGAAAAACTGGCCCAGGGAATACTATATATAGTACGTTTATCTTCTGGAAGAAAAGAGGGATCTAAATTTAATAAAAGTACAATAATTTTTGCCTTGTATATTGGTGATTTGTTAGTGGTCATGAAAGACACCATGACAGATACTCTGTGAATAATCATACCATGTCTTCAGGATTCTTAAAGCTGGAGACTCTTTTATAAAATTGCAGCTTAATGGGTAAAAAAAAAAAAGAGTTATGAATAGGATACTATCATCCCAGTTGGCCCTGTTTCTGAATACATAGCATATATGTGAATAAATCAAGCCTGAATAAAGTTGAGTAAATTACAAAGCATACGAGAAGAAAAATATGGACCCATTCTTACCAGGGTTCATGCCCAGGCATGAGATGGAGATGACATTTGTCATTCCTTTTTGACAGATGTTAAAATCTGGAAGGCACTAATGTGACCTTCTTGGTCTTTTTAGATTTCTGAGTAGTCTTCAGTACTGCCCTACATTTGGCTGAGCAGGAAGCAATTAGCATGTTTTCAAACAGTTGTATTAGTTTGATTATAAATCACTTAGCAGATAATGGTAGGTCTAAACAACTGTAAATTAGGCAAAGAAAGATCTACAGAGAAAGAAAATCTTGCCTCTAACTCCTACCTGTGGCTTAAATACTACCAAGAAGAGCTGGTATTCTGCAGTCCAAGATCTTACAGCCAAAACGATCCATTATATCTAGTCCAAGAGCTGCAAGCTGAAGGGGAAAAAATCAGCTTTTTTTTTTTTTTAAGGAATGAGAGGCCAAAGAAATGCAGAGACAACAAAAGGAGGCAGTCTGGACCATGTCCTAATTAGAGAAATTAATGCTCCATCCTCTAAAAGAGTCAATCTCCGCTGCTCAGCCCACTCACTCTCCTTACTAGTGGAATGAGCAGTTACCTCCACTGAGTTTGATATATCACTCATAGGTGGCAGCTAGCCAGTTATCTCCAGAAGTGCAGGCTGAGAAATCACATATTTTTTTTATTTTCAGTCTTATAATATGAAGGATCTATTACAGAGAATATTGACCATAACATTATTCTGGAACATATGCAAAGGTTGGGGATTGGAAGCATTATTTCTACTCCTTCATTAGTGAACGGTTCCAGTTAATTTTGTTGAAGTACAGAGTCAGCTAAGTAGACTCTTTCTTGTGTTGATTCTTCCTTTCTTTTCAACGTCTACAGTACAGGAAGTCCTGGGGAAGGTCCTTTGCTGGTTTAGGCTATAGGAATATCAATATGCTGATATTTTATGATAAAGTATCATCAATATATTGATGATACTTTATCTTACTATTGCAGATCTTGCAAAAGATGCTATAGGTAGTCCTCACTTAGCAACTGCAGTTGGGACTGGCAACAGGACCATGATGAATTTACAATGACACTTCCCATTAAGTTGTTAAGAGGGTCACTGCACTTCAAGTGAGACATCACATGATCACAATTTGTGATTTTACTGCCAGCTTCTCCACCGACTCTGCTGATTGGAAGCCGATTGTAAAGCATACAAATGGTGATCCTGTGACCATGGGAATCATGGATGAACATAAATGCAAAGACTAGTTGTAAAGTAATTTTTTCAGTTCTGTTATAACTTCAAATGATCACCAAAAGAAGACAATCATTTAGCGAGGTCTACTGGTACTGATGTTTATCCCCGTTAGAGTGGGTCTGGCACCATTAGAGCTTGGATAGGGAAAAACAGACTGATGTTGAATCCCAGAAAAATATAGATGCTGGTTGTTCAATGAGCTAATTTGAAAGCTATGAGTTGAGACTCCACCTGGATTCTTGGTTACTCATTCATGGGCCTTTTTTTCAAGCCTGGTTATGTGCCAGTTGCAAAACTAACTGCAGCAGAAATACCTTTTAATAATACCTCATACATCATTGTGTGGCTAGACTAGTTCACAAATAAACTCTGCTTATGAAGAATATCCAGAAGCTTCAATTAGTACTAAATGTATTGACTAGTACTAGGCACTATCACCATGTTACACCTTTGTTTTCAGCCGTACACTGGCTTCTGATTAGCTTCCAAGTACAATTCAAGGTCCTTGTTGTTACCAATAGGGCCTTATGGGCTTTGATTCTGGACCTTGTCCTCTAGTTAGAATTGACCAACTTGATTCAGATGTCCCAGAAAAAAAAAAACAAGTTGAGTGTGTCAGTGAATGTGTTAAAGGGGGGGGGACCTCTACCATGCCCCTTCTCTTGGTATTCTAAGCATGTGCTTATTCCAGTGGTAGGTTGCTCCCGGTTCGCACCGGTTCTATAGAACCAGTAGTAAAACTGGTGGGAGGCTCTGCCCACCGACCCCGACATCATCAAAATGCTTCTGTGCATGTGCAGAAGCTTCTGCACATGCGCAGAATAGTGCGTGCGCGCCCCGTTGTGAACCAATAGTAAAGATAAGTAGAACCCACACCTGGCTTATTCGCTTAATAGTTAATCCAGGCACTGTTTTTGTGAGGCAGTTCCTGCAGTTTGGAAACCTCACACTTGAAGTGTGGAAGATACTTACAGTTTAGGCTTTTCATTTGTTTCAGAAGGGCTTTGGTATTGCATGATGACTAGGATGATAGTTGATTAATTTATTATATGCTATATTTTAATTACACAAAGAAATATTCTTTCCATGATAATCTAACCCTATTGGGCCTTTCAGGTCTTTTAACAATGCTGTTATTTTAACCCATTGCCTCTATAATTGAATTCCTCTCCCTTGCTGCTGGTCATCATCTTCTCTTTCCTTCCACTTTTCCCAGCATCAGAGCTTTCTCCAGACAGATAAGTGTTTGCACAATGTGTCTGAAATAGGATAATATGAACTTGATTATTTTTGCCCTGAGGGAGAACTGTGGGTTGATTTGTTCAATGATCAATTTGTTGGTTTTCTTGGCTATCCATTGTATTCTCAATTTTCTCCTACACCAATTTTTAAAAGTATCAATACTCTTCCTATCCTGTTTCTTCAGGATGATGGTAAGTATGGATTTATGATTATGTACTTTCATTTTGTAGGTTTTCAGGAGAAATCAAAAAGTGTCTTTATTCAGGTGGAAACTACAGTGGTCATGGGACTCCAGCTCAAAAGTCAGAGAGCTCCAAAGTTACAAAGGCTAAGGATTATATATCTACTGGGAGGCTACATGAGGAACGATAAAGTCAATGTAATTAATATATGATTCTCAAATTATGCCCTCATATCAAATAAGAAAAAAAAATGCTTCTTCAATGTAAGCACCTCCACAATTTCTTTATTTTCATAGAGAGTTTCCTTTCCATGCTTCTGTTATTAACAATATAGCAAATATTAACAGATTATTATTGTCATCAAATGACCTTCACACTTTGTCAGGGAACGCTAACCTGCTCTTTGTTATCTGAACTTCTTGCTCTCAGGGCCATCAGTTTTAGGCATTTTGGTTTCACCCTTTACGCCATTTACTAGCTTACAAAATTAATTTATTATTCTAACATAAGGTTTCGTTTCTCTCAAAGACTTACCCCCTTTACATTTTTTTTACTGTAGATATTTTATTGCTCTCTCTTTTTTATTGTCATCTACCAAGCACCTTCAGACTCTAGTGAGTAAGAAATATAGTAAATAATATAGCCTTTCTTTCAGCTAGCTGAAATGCAGCCAATAGGGGTTTTTAAAATTATTATTATTAGAAAGGCAAAAAAATTGCAAAGTGTTATCATTTAAACGGCTAAAGGAAATATATCAAAGCAAAACCTCAAAACAAATTCTGCTTAATTAATTTCTCTGACTTTCCTTATTCAGATCCATCACAGACAATCATAAAACTTGAAATGTCCTTCATTACTTCATTTACTTACGAAGGGATTCTGCCAATTTGGCACTCTAGAAAATGACATCATTGGCTTTCTTTAATTTTAAAAAATAATTCCTGGAACAATATTCCCCTGCATTTTGATTCCACTTCCAGGCAATTTGCCTGTTTTATTTCAACCATTCTCTAAGAAGCTCAATTTCTTCCTTTCTTTCCCAATAATCTATGGTTGACTTTTAACAACATATTAGATTAGGATAATCTAATTAGGACAATGGGATCAGGTTATCTATGACTGAAAATTAAACTATTTTCTTAGCATATTGCATGTTAACCATCCACCATATTATGCCATACTATGGTTCATTTGTTTCAGCACAGCAGGTTTTGTGACAATAGTAATTTGTTTTCTTAAAAATAATCTGGATTTAGTAATCCATATAAATAAAGAAAATAAAGGACCTTCCAATTTTTATTCTCTTTTCAATTTGACCCAATAATGAATCATCTATCCATTTTGGAGCCAAAAACTTCCAAGCAAGAATTTTGGATAGAACCCTACGTGAATAATATGAATAAATCTTTCAGTAATACGACTGTAAATATTTCATATTATAGATGCATGAAAGAAAGTTGAGCCTGCATTTCAGGTGATTCTTGTCTCTTCCACCAGGAGATGAGATCAAAAACTAAAATATTGCCATATATTTAGTGCACAGGAGATAACATTCCCATTTTAAAGTAAAAATCTAAGACTTTTTTTTCAGGTAAATAGTGCCTGTTGCAGCCAGCTCTGAGAATTCATTTCAGCTCCCCTGTTTCAGGGCAGATACTTCTGTTTTCATGCCCAACATTCATGAAATAAATGGCTTGAGTTTTCAACAGTTACTGAGCCGTATGAACCTTGCCTAACATTTTACTTTCAATTTACCACCATTATGGTTTCATTTGACAGTCTCTATATGGTAATAACTATGAATTGGTTGGATATGGCATGTCACACACTTTGTGGGAGGATAGCATTTCATTGTAATGTACAGGCCCATTAGTGTACCGAAACTTTTTCAAAATTCATGCTTTATGTCTTTCCCCCTCTTTTTTTTCCCTTTTGCAGCACAATCAGTGTACTTCAAAAAGATCAGGAAAGGAAAGCTCAGATCAAATATATGCTCTTCATTTTCTTCTGTAGCTTTTTTTTCCTGGCTTTTAAAAGGGCTTGAAGATGAGAGCTAGGTAAAACCCATGAAAAAAAAATCAGATCCCTGCCATAAATGCATATGCATTTAGACACTTTCTCAATCAGATGTATAGTGGTATTTTCATTTTCATCACCAGCCTCTCTCCCAACTCACCTCACTGTTGTTGTGAAGAAAATAAGAGGAAAGTGTGTTTGCCACCTTGAGTTATTTATAAAAATAATAAAGGTGGGATATGAAGAGAGAGAGAGAGAGAGAGAGAGAGAGAAAGAGAGAGAGAGAGAGAGCATGGTGGTGGTGGCCTAGTGGTAAAGATGCTTGCCTCCCATGTGGAAGGTTGATAGTTCAATCCTAAATAGGATTTTTCTCTCCTAGGTGCTGTAGGAAGTTAGCACCCACCCCTTTCCTGGAAGAGTGAAATATTTTAGGAAATATGAAAAGGCAGAATATTATATTTCCCTGGATGAGAAATATGAGAAGCATATTTTACAGACAAAGCAGCTCCCACCTTCCTGCCCCCCACCCTTTGTCAATGGGCCATTAAGGCCTGGGCCAGTCTATTCTACATAACAAAGATCTGCCTCCTTCAGGCAGAGCCATAGTAGGAATTGCCAAAGATGGGATTAGCCCTCTACACAATAGCAGCAGAAACTCACCACATGTGACCTGGGAAGCACATGTGACCATCAGCCAGCAAGGCCCCCACCCCCTGGGAGTCTGACAACCAATCAGGATACTCTTTTGGGGCCCCAAGAAATGCAGAGCCAGAGAGAGCATAAAAACCCGAGGATTTACTGTATCTGCCCCTTTTCTGTTCAGGAACTCAAGCCATGTGATCCTGTCCACCATTAAACCATCTTTCCAAGCAGTCTCCATGTTTCCAATGTCTGTTTTCCCCACTTGGAGCAGAACCTAGAAGGATGTTTCTTCCAACAATTGGCGAGCCAGTGGGACTCCAAGCTAACCTAACCAATGGACCAGGCCCAGGTAAGCCTCCCTTGCTAGCAGCAGACCCATTGAGTCTGTGGGTATGTTTTCCTGGACCTTGGCCATTTGGAACTAGGTTTTAAAGGGGTTTTGAGTTTGAGCTCAAAGGCTGCTTGGAAAGAAGGTGAGTACCTCTAAATTTTAATTTTAAAGTATGAAAAGCATGGGAAATTTGTGTATGCCTGCATGTGTGTGAGTGAAGGCCCTTCTCCCAATCACAGTTGGATCTTGCTTCCTCTGTGCATTTCCTAGCCGCAGAAAGACTAACAGTCTGGAGAGCATGGGGGTTTTGCCAAAGCACAGGACCTTCTGTAAGGGAAGGAGGAAGTGTGTGTGTGGGATTCCACCTGGAAAACAGTCTGATTTCACCTCTTTGAGCGACCTCTAGCCGCACCTCTGCCTACTGCTAGCTCCAACGAGCCATGACCGGTAGGATAGAGAAAGCAAGGGGGGGTCACCAAATGTGGAACTTTGTGTTTAAAAGGAATGGAAGCCAAGCGAAAGCCAAGCGTGTGAAGGGGGAGTAATAAAATTGTAAAAGGGAATCCCGGTGTGTCCAGCCCAGACACGGAGATAGTGTGAGGAGGGGCCAGTACTCACTGCTGGGGTCAGCAGGTCCTCCCGGATCCCCTTTTTGGATCTGAAAACTGTGGCGAGTTCCCTACGGAAGGGGCCCGTACTTCGTAAGGGAATCGAAGTCCTTCCCAGAGCTTTTTCTCTGCAAACTTGAGGCGGGCCACCCGGCTAAGTCGAAGTGATCCTTCCGGAGAAAAGGAAAGGGTCATGGGTAGTGGTAGTTCGCGGGTGGCAGGAACCCCGATTGGAAAAAGTGCTCGAGGCCTGGGACGCCAGGCGGATGCCATTTTAAATGGCATGGATCGGAAACGAGCGGAAAAAATTGTGTCAAAAGTGGGCTTTGCTAAGAGATAACACCGGAAGACAAATTTGGCTAAATAAAGGTACTTAAAAGAAAAGGAAAATATATAAATAGGAATGTTGGGGTTTTTTGTTTTGTTTGTTTGTTTTGTTTGTTTGTTTGTCTCTCTGTCTTCTATGCAACCACGTGGTATATTTAAGATTTGTGCCTTCCCTAATTTAACTGAGATTTATGGCGGGAATGATCAGTGTATGTGTGAAATCTCAGAGTTCTGTTTTCTTCTCTTTGTCTTCCTTGTTTTATGTGTGTGTGTCTAAGTCTTTGTGCGCCCTCGAGGTAATTGTAACTGTAAAATGTATCTGATCTCTAGAGACAAGAATTTTAAATTGTTAGAAAAGAAACAAGAAGGTTGAAACAATGAAAAATGGGAGAGAGAGAGGAGAGAAAAAAAAAAAGGAAAGAAGGAAAGAGCCTTTGCCCTGTATTTGTCTGGCCAACAAAAACAGAGTAGGGAGACATTCTATTTCTGGGTTTTTTTTTCTCCTTCCCTCTCTGTATCTTAAAGTAACAACTCAAGTTTATGAGGAAACGTTTTAAGTTTGTTTACAAGGAAAAAAATCAGTCTTGCATTTACTGTATGTGTTTAAATGGGTTTTACCTGTTCATCTCTTTCCTGAAGCATGTGAATCCAGTTTTTTCTTATCTGTTGTGTCTCCATTTTGTTGAAACTGTATCATCTGTTTAGTAACTTTAATACTGTTGTGTTCTTTCTTTTCAAACTCTGCAAGCTATCTAAACCCCCCCCCCATCTCTAATCCTGTTACAATGCCTTTCCTGGGAAGATTACCCACAAAAAAGGGGGAGGGGACCCTGTTCTAATGTCTTTCAGCCCTGCACAAAGGACTCTGCAACCTGTGGAAGCAGAGCACATGGATCCAGATGCTGCCTCCAGAGGAGACCTTCCATCTGTTTGAACCAGGAATTGGGTTTGAATCCAGCCTCCACTGAAAGTCATCACAGCAACCAGAGTGGAGCAGATCTTCCCAAACCTGACTGACCAGCCTTACCACCAAGCATTCTACCAGCAGACATTAAAGAAAAGACCCTGAGATGTATAAGTAAAGACCAAAAGACTCTTTTCAATTCCCAGAAGACAGCTGGAAAGACTATGGGGAGGGTGGAAATTCATTGTAAGGTTTTCTTTCTTGTCTCATTTATATTGTAATCAGTTTATTGTAAGAATTGTATTTGAGAGTGATTGCCACAGCAAGTTATGTACACTCTAGATTTCTGTCTGGTGGAGAGGAGAAATATGTCCAAAATGTTTGTATTGCCTGTATTGTAAAAGTAGCTGCATACACATGCACACACAGAGAGACACACACTATTCAGAATTAGATTGAAACTATTCCCTTCCCTTACCTCCACACAAAGCTTCTCCTAGGTTGGTTTTTGCTCTGTAGCACTAAAAGCCCAAGAAGTCATATCTCCCTGCTAATTCCATGGGGAAGGAAGCAATCCCCCTCAGGCAATTCCCTCACCTGAAGAGATAGCAGAAAAGTGATATCCAAAACCCAAGCCCTGACTGTGACTCACAAATGATGCTGCCCAGTTGCCCAGTAAAGGAAGATATATTGCACTGGTGGTCTCATGAGTAGAAATCCCAGGGCTCACTATGTGTAACACCAAAAAAAAAAAAGAAAAAGAAAAAAAAGAATGGATATTGTACACTGGCTAACCTCAATTTGGACTCACAAATCCTGGATGCACCAAAGTAAGAGCTAGGGCAGGTTTAGTAACCAACCCATGAAATGGGCAGCCTGTAATTTAAAGGAAAACTATGGCTGTGAAAAATTTTGGGACATGTGCTTGCTTGAAACCTGACTGGAAGCTCACAGAAAGTGATATCTGAAATCTGAAAATAATTGGCATAGAATTTGAAATCTGAAATTAATTGGCATAGAAATTGGATACTGTAAAATTCTTTTTCTCCTGAAAGAACTTTTCTCCTGGCTGCTAGACCTTCATGGTTGAAAGCTTTTGGAAGCCACTGAAGGAATCCTTTTCTGTTGCCTCTATCAATGCCTCCCCTTTGCATTAGAAAATTAAAAGCACCCATTAAGCCTCCCTGATGTGATCAATTTTAATCTTTTGCCAAGAACTTGTTTCAAAACTCACGTTTTGAAAAAAAAAGAGTAGGGATTGTAGGAAGTTAGCACCCACCCCTTTCCTGGAAGAGTGAAATATTTTAGGAAATATGAAAAGGCAGAATATTATATTTCCCTGGATGAGAAATATGAGAAGCATATTTTACAGACAAAGCAGCTCCCACCTTCCTGCCCCCCACCCTTTGTCAATGGGCCATTAAGGCCTGGGCCAGTCTATTCTACATAACAAAGATCTGCCTCCTTCAGGCAGAGCCATAGTAGGAATTGCCAAAGATGGGATTAGCCCTCTACACAATAGCAGCAGAAACTCACCACATGTGACCTGGGAAGCACATGTGACCATCAGCCAGCAAGGCCCCCACCCCCTGGGAGTCTGACAACCAATCAGGATACTCTTTTGGGGCCCCAAGAAATGCAGAGCCAGAGAGAGCATAAAAACCCGAGGATTTACTGTATCTGCCCCTTTTCTGTTCAGGAACTCAAGCCATGTGATCCTGTCCACCATTAAACCATCTTTCCAAGCAGTCTCCATGTTTCCAATGTCTGTTTTCCCCACTTGGAGCAGAACCTAGAAGGATGTTTCTTCCAACAGTGCAAAGAAAAAATATCTGCTGTGAACTCCGTGTGACATCAGGAAGGAAAGCCAGCCAGTAAATGCTCAGCTCCATCCAGTTGCCCCAACACTACACAAATTAGGTGATTACAGGCAGTGGTGGGCAACTGGTTCGGTGAGCGCCTGCTTTGCACGCGCCTAACGAGCTTGTGTGCAGCATTCAAAATACAGCAATTTGAAGCTCAGCTGCTTACCTTCTAAGGCAACCCCGGTAAGTAGAACAGCAGAGGTGCAGAAATCAGCTGTGTCATGTGAATCAGCTGAGCCAGAAAGAAGGAAATATAGGACAGGATAGGGCGGGTGGGCGGGTGAGCGGGGCCAGCTGATCATTGGAACTACCAGTTCCCCAAACCGGTCTGAACTGGCAGCAGCCCACCACTGATTACAGGGTTATAAAAAGGGATATGGAGCTCTTAAAAATATAGTTTCTGATTCACAGAGTGATTGTAGTAATTGTGAGACAATGGATGTAAGTTTATCAGAGAGCAACTTCCTTGCAAACCTTTTCTAAGCAGACTTGACTAATTTGATGAGGGAAAAACTGGATTTCAGATATTAAAATGATTTCTGAGTATTATATGAAGTCTGGCTGATTTCTGTTTTGAGGGATGGGGGCTCAAGTCAGTGTTGACTCCTGGCAAGTGCCTGGATTACTTCTCATAGTTGGCAACATTTTCAGAAGTGGTTTACCACTGCTTTCTCCTTCCTAAGACTGACAGAGAGTCTGCCTCAAGATAAGCCAGTTGGCTTTGTGACTAAGGTGAGACTAGAACTCACAGCCTCCTGGTTTCTAGCCAGGTATCTTAACAACTATATCAAATGAGTTTTTTTTTAAAAAAAAAACAACAACTCACATTTACCTTTCAAAGAAGAAACAACAAATCTCTTGAGACATGAAGCTTTGATAATTTACTTTAGATCTCTCTTTTTTCATACTCCTTGATAAATTTCTCTGGGGTGGAAGATGGTGGACCTCTCTGGGCTTTTTCTTGGAAACCTATAAAGAACAAAAAAAAATCATGTATGAGCCAAAGCATTTTCGATTTCTTCTCATGAAAGCTGGGAGCCAAGAAAGATATATTTATTCTTTTTCCCCTCTGCCTTTTGACTTCTCAAAATGACTGCTAGAAGGTATTAAGCAGCCTCTTCTCAACTTTAAGATAATCTAAAACCCTTTGCAGATGCCTTATTAGATAAAAAAGAATTTTCGAACATCTACACAGGGCTGCATTTTCGGCGTCGCAGTGGGCATCGTAGCTATCAGTTTCACTTTTTCTTGGCTTTTCATTTTTCAAATGCTACATTTTGTTCCTATTTTCTACATTATTTTATGTTTGTTTCTTTCATGGATAAAAATCCATGTACTTTTTATGTGATTTTTCCTAGTTATACACATTTTTCCTACCATAAGTCACTTGCTGCAGGACTACCATATATATAAAGATTTTGTGTGCATTTCCCCCTAAACATGGGAAAATGTACATAAAATATGGGCTTTGAAAAGAGACAAGACAATTATATAGAATAAGATTAAAAAGCAAAACAAACTATTCTTTTCCACCTCTTTTATCTTAGAAGTTTTTCTGGAGAAACCTTTAATAGTTCCTTAACATGAGCTTCCTTGTGTTTTGTCTGAAAAGTGATTGCCTTTGTTGCAGAAAACCAGAATAAATATTGACTCATGAAATATCAGGAGAATAAACAGATAAAGACTTCTGTCTTTCCACCTCACAAGTGCTGGGCAAAAGTGAAGCTAATGGAAATGTATAATTGCCATGTGGGCCAAAAATCAGATATACTTCGACCAAACATTGATTTAAAAGTCAAGATTAGTATGTTTTAAAGTCATCTTTTCAAATAAAATGCCTACTTGGACTCTATTTTAACACATGGAGGTTGTTCCAAGCATCCCTGGAATGTTTATTATAAAAGATGCAGTATAATGGATAAATGAGCTGTGGTGGCACAGTGGTTAGAGTACGGTACTGCATGCTACTTCTGCTGGCTGCCTGCAATTTGGCAGTTCGAATCTCACCAGGCTCAAGGTTGACTCAGCCTCCCATCTTTCCAAGGTCGGTAAAATGAGGACCTAGATTGTTGGGGGAAATATGCTGACTCTGTAAACCGCTTAGAGAGGACTATAAAGCACTGTGAAGCAGTATATAAGTCTAAGTGCTATTGCTATTGCTAAATAGGCAGATATGCATCATGCAATATAAACCAGAGCAATCCTGTTAGCATAAAGAGGTTTATTCCAGGTTTAATACTTTCAGGAATGCAGCTGGACTATTCCATAGTTTTAAGGGTGCTGAAGGGTTTTGATACTTCAGATTTCAATACAAATTTATCTAGTTCTTAATGGGGATTTACAGACCAAAGAAGGCAGTTCTCTTTAAGGTACAGGTTTTTGATTTGACAGATTATTCTGATTAATTTAAAGTTACAGGAAAATTCTATATAAGTATAAAACTGTCCTTTATAAATGTTACCACATGATTGATAAGCTCTCTTTAAAAAAAAAATAAGGAAAGTGAAGCACTTAAAGCAGCACTGAACACTTTGAAGAGTTCTAATCTGGCACAGATAATTTTGCTGCAGAATAATGCAATATTGTGCAATCACATGGCTAATATTAAAAGCTAAAAATATTCTTTAGTCTATAAAGAGTTTTAAAGAGTCTAATCCTACTGTTGATGCTCCTGGCTTTTAGAACATCTAAGAAAATATGTTTTATGGATTTTTTCCTTATTACAGATCACATATTTAAATTGCCATGGAAGAATGTTTAGAAAACTGTACATCCCGCAACAGCAATAGATTTCAACCAGGTGCAATTCAAGGTGCTGGTTGTCACCTTTAAAGCCCTTCATGGCTTTATCTGAGGAACTATCTCTTGCCGGTCACATCTATCCAACCCACTAGAGCAGGGAGGCAAAAAATGTTGCTGGTCCCATCCCCTAGGGAGATACACCTAGTGGGACCCAGAAGAACGGTCTTCTCTGTGGTGGCTCCCTCTCTCTGGAACATGGCCCTCCTTCTCTCTAGAATGGCCCTCCACTCTAACACTCTTCCAGAAGGCGCTGAAAACCTGGTTCTGCCAGCAGACCTGGGGAACCCAGAGTAGGATGGAACCCACTAAATGGCTTGAGTGATGTATTGTTGCCAGGGTGAGGGGTGGGGGGCTATTATATTATTTGATTATTTTATTATTTTATTAGTCTTATTTTTTTATATGATGTTTTTACAGCCCTGTAAGCCGCCTTGAGTCACCATGTGCAAATAGGCAGCAATATAATTTTTTTAATAAAATAAATTTTAAAAAACCCTCTGATGCTCTCCCACCCAGTCATTTATCTTGTGTCAGAAGACAGGAAGCCAGCTCTCCTTATTACCTACTTTGTAGGAAAGCATGGGCACAATTCAGTGGTGGGTTGCTCCCGGTTCTGTCCAGTTCTTTAGAACTGGTAGTAAAAATGGCAGGAGGCTCCGCCCACCCGCCCGGACATCATAATTGACAATCTGCACATGTACAGAAGCACGCGTGCATGCATGCTCCCATTGTGAACGAGTAGTAAAGGTAAGTAGAACCCACCCCTGGCACAAGTGCTTTCCTTCAGTTTAACCAAAGCCACGTGTTCTGGTGGCTTATCTATCTTGTATAGACAAAAGAAAGTAGGGATTTATCTGCCCATTTGTTGTCTTTTGGTTGATTGTGTAGGGTAATCAAAGAACAACCACATGCCAAGTATTCTGCCAGATTTCAGCTATCTTGAATCTCTCCTTCATTGGGGGAAGCAGAAAAAACAAGAGATAGTGACAGTGCAAACTCATAGCCATCTCAATAACCCAAGGCCGTTTCCTTTGAGACATGCATTGTTTTAAAATAATTTTTATTGAGAGATTTTATACAATAATAAAAGCAAACAGGCAATATAAATTTAAAGAAAAAGAAAAAAAAGCAAGTGTATAAATAAAAATGTAAATAGAGGATGGAAAATAGAGGGGAAAAAGAAGAAAATATGTAAAGGATCAGTTTTCGATCTTTTTTACAGCAATTACAAATAAATTTATTGTCTGTCTGCCCTCTTTAAGGTTATATCACATTTCTCTTCTTCCCATACTTTTCTCTTTCTTTCATCAAATCCAGAAGTCACCAGTTAATTTTTTTTTTTTTTTCATTTTCAGCAAAAAGTCCATAAAGGGTTTCCGGTCCTTTTGAAAAATATACGTTGCCAAGTCAGAATTGCACCAGCACTGGATTACTTGTCTGGTTAGGCATTGTGATATATAATTGGGCATCACCAGCATACTGCTGATACTGAACCCCATACCAGTGGATGACCTCTCTATGTAGATGTTAAAAAGAAGCATTACAGGGACCTAAGGCTTGACCTCTCCTCTCCTACCAACAATGATTGGAACCATCCAGAGAGGGAGAATCACCATAGCACAGAGCCTCCCTTTCTCAGTTTTAGTTTGTAAGATGATTTAATATGTCTTTTAAACTTTGATTGGGAGTTGTCCAGATCTGGTTGAAAGATGGGTGCCTACATAAATATTTTAAACAAATAAATAAAATTAGCTTTTAAGTTAATATGAAAGGTCTATGGAGATTCTGAGTCATCCAGGTCATGGTTGTCCCAAAGGTGCTTTTTCAAGAGGCAAATGGACTTTCTGGTTTTTCTTTGAACGTCTTCAAAGAAAAAACAGAAAGTCCAGTTGCCTCTTGAAAAAGCACCTTTGGGCTAATATGAAAAGAGCATCTAAAACACCCCAAATAAATAATGAATACCAGAGCTCACCATTCCACAAAATACCTCCTATGTGTGAATGTATGTCATTTGAATGAATAATGTCAATCTATACACAAGGTAAATTTCATCATTATGCAAATAACAATTTTACATAAATTGTATAAATAAATTGCATAAATATGTAAATTATGCATGTGCCAATTTAACAGATCCTTTGATTTATCAGACTTCTCTTCCCCAAATTCAGCGATAAAATCAAGATTTCATTGTAGTTATGAAGGCAGCATCTATACTGCCTGCTACTCTCAGTATGCTTCCCCTCTACTATATCTAATCATTTATTATCAATTCAGTGAAGTATTCTGCAAAAATAAAACCTTTAATGCCTAAGGGTAAGAATCAATTTTTTGTTTATAGTTCCTAATTTTCAGCATAATTTATAAACCACCCAGAAAACAGGAAAATAGATTCAGAGAGATTATTAAAATTGATTTAATCAATTTAAACAAGCGTGCATCAACTATTAGTGAATTACTAAACTATTACTACCAATTACTGAAGCAAGCTGGATTGGCAGTTGAAACTTTCTTCAGCACTGGTGATCACATTGCATCTTCCATCATGCTTGAGACAGTAGTATATGTTTGAGATACATACACACATGTGTATGCATGCATGTATATACACACATATCAGATTAACCAAGGGTTAAGTATTTTATGCACATAATTTTAAGCATAAACTTTTAAATGCAATTCACTTTAGAGCCAGAGGTTAAAAGAGTCTTAGCTTCTCAAAATATACTTTAAACAGTTATTATAGTGCCTCAATTATTTTTAAACCAGTACTTAGATGTTTCCTATACAATCTGGAATCTTGATAGAAAAGAGAGAAAGAAAATCTTGTTGCTGACTCTTAGACCCATCTTTCTGAGAACAGGCCCCATTGATCTGAATAAATCTTGCTTCAGAACAGACTTTTTAAGTATTGCACTATTAATATGCTTTAACTTTAACACATGCATTGAATAAAGGGAGAACCAGCAATTTTCATTTATACTTTTTTTTAAAAAAATGGCACAGATGTGAACATCTAGTGAACGTATGGAAGTAATTTCTTGACAGACATTCTTCAACATCTCAAAATGGAGCTTTTGCATGAAGAATCAAATAACATGAAAAATTAATATAACACTAAGTCCTGTTCCTGATTGGATTTTGTTTTAATAGGCCAACACAGCTGCCTACATTTTTTTAAAAAAAAATTGAAGTCATTTAACTTCTACGCAGTAAGAATGAATCCATCAGTGTTTCCAGAAATGGGCATCTTACAGCTGGGTTTGCAATCTGAACAGTTTTATATGTGCACAGAAAAATATCAGCGATAAGAATTGCAGCTAAAAATAGAGATTCCTATGGCACCTAAAACAACACTAGCAATATAGCACTTAGACTTATACACTGCTTCGCAGTGCTTTATAGTCCTCTCTAAGCGGTTTACAGAGTCAGCATATTTCCCCCAACAATCTAGGTCCTCATTTTACCGACCTCGGAAGGATGGAAGGATGAGTCAACCTTGAGCCTGGTGAGATTCGATCTGCCAAACTGCCTGCAGCCGGTGGTCAACAGAAGTAGCCTACAGTACTGCATTCTAACCAATGAACCATTCTACTGCACTACTTTTTCTGAAAAGCAATGCTTAATAGATTCCAGGCAGAGCTGGTCTATTTCACCAAGAAAATTAATACCTCAGCAAATATGAGAAGATAGTGAAAAGTTGGTTGCTCTCCTCTGCTAAAGGACAATATATTCTGGACCCCCTCAAACATGTACTACTGTCTCAAGCATGATGGAAGACGCAATGTGATCACCAGTGCTGAAGAAAGTTTCAACTGCCAATCCAGCTTGCTTGAGTAATTGGTAGTAATAGTTTAGTAATTCACTAATAGTTGATGCACGCTTGTTCTTTGCCTCAGGCAGCAAAATGTCTTGCACTACACCTGGTTTCATTTCAGAGATATCATGAGTGAACCTGCTGGGCATAGCTATAGTATATATTCTTTGCAAGACAAGTAAGACTGGTCAGTAAATAGAAGCATGTGGAAGAAATTGTGGGAACAGCAAGGTGGAGAAATAGGACAGATCATCATAATAACCATAATGGAAAATATTAGAAGGAGAAAAGCAATTAAGGACAGCTTTTGGGAAAAAGAGATCTGTGTGCTCTTGATTAGGTAGATCAAGTGTTGTGATATTCTTGGTTAATGTCTTTATTGTTTTGTTTCATTGTCTTGCTTTATTTTGTTTATATGTTTATATTGTTAATCACTATGTCTATTATGGATTTGTGGTAGCATACAAATTTGAGAAATATGTTAATATTTTTTTTAAAAAAATACATTACATTATTTCTGTTGCTAGCCAGAAGGGCATTATGCTTTTGTAATTTGCTAATAGCTTTTTAAAGGGTATATACCCAGTTGTCTGGCCACTCACCAGGTTAACAAAAAAGCCTAAAGCAAAACCAGTTTCCAATTTAATATAATTATATTTATAAATCCAATGGAGAAGAATGAGAAATTATGATTTTCTATTTAAAGTAAAACATCCAGAAGAAATACTTTGTTAATTAAACTTATCAGACTATTAGAAATCTTTAACTTTGAGGAAATTTGCAGGTCTGTTTCCTACTACACCGGAGCAGAGTCTAACTTTTCCTCAGCCTGCCATTTAGAATCAAAATAAGTTCCTCCAAGAAAAGCTTCCCAGATATGGGAATTGTTTTTAAGAAAGGACATTCAAAGTGATCAGTCATGGAGATTCAGGCAGGTTTTGGACCTGACATGAATGAATACAATTTTTACTTGAAGGAATAGTTTAGCAAGTGGTAAAAAGACACCTACTTCTGCCTCTGAAAGATATTTTAAATGAACTTCACAGAATCAATCTCTACTTCATATAGAGCACTCCAGGAAGCTATCTGCATATAAATAGCTGTAAATATTATAACAGAAAATATCAACAAATAAAGAACAGAGATATCTAGAGCCTAACTGAGACTGAAAAGGATGGGCTCAGTGAAGTTATAAAGCAAGGCCTTGCAATATTATGGGATGGAATTAAGTTGCCATAGGTACTTACTCTTTTTATTTTATTCCACCTTTCCTCCAGTAGTCAGGATGGAGTATATGGGATTTCTTACTTATAAATATAAATAATTTTCTACCAAAATGCTATGGTGTGATTGAATGAGAATGGCTGCTCCCAAGTCATCTAGTGAACTTCTATGCCATAGGGATTCTGAGGTAACTTAGATTCTAAGATTACTCACAATTAGTCCTACAAGAAAGTCATAATACCCAAATGGTCAGAAGTTCTTGATGGAATGTTCATGATGACCAGGTCCTCATCTTCAATATAAGGAGACAGAAACATTGGGAATTAGTGCTACATAATCTAGTATGTTTCACAAACCCAAACTGTTTATAGAAAAAAATAACAATCCTAAAGAATTCAAATCAAGAAGAGTTATTAACATAATGTTCAGGATAAAAGCAGCCTTTAATAACCCTTTTTAAAATAATATGAGCTGAATTCCATATGAACCAAAAGGAAGATTTTATGAATGCCACTCTTTGAAGTTGTTAGAGTTGCCTTACAATCAGAGAGAACATTCTTACTGAATCAGTCACCCTTTTGCAACCCAATAGATCTCTGAATGTGGGGCAAAAATTGAGGATGCTGTGTTGAATTTACAGAAAAAGCAAGATATAAATGTAACACATACATAAAATGGAATACAAAGATAAATGGAATAGAATGTAAAGATTCAAAAAAGGCTCTCAATAAACATATGAAAAAAAGATAGTCACAAAAAGAAATGCATTAAAAATGACTGAATCTGTTTGCTAAAGAACCAATAGATTAGGGCATAATGACTCTATAAACAACTCTATAGTCATCTAAAAGGCATTGAAGAGAATTGGAAGTCTACCTACCTGGCCTACCCCAATGTATCTTAATGAGTCATTGATCAAAAGTCCCGTAGTATGATACCAAACGTAAGGATATCCAAAGTAAGCTCAGGTTGGAGAAGATCAATTAGATATTCTTCAAACAGCCACAAGTATAATTACTAATTTGGGTGAGAATTTTGTAACTCAGTAAAAAACCTCCTACTACATATATAGAAGGTCCACATTCAGTTCCTAGTTCTATAATTTATTGTAGATTATGAGTATAATTCTTAAATCATATTTCAGAAGTAAAATCCATCAATTTCTAATTAACTAGTCCACTTACAAGTATCCTTTGAAATCATGGAAGGCCATTTGGTTAGATAGGTGAATGGCCAGGTTTCAAAAAAGACAGTCTCTTCTTATTCTGTCTATCTAGTCTCGTTGTTTCAAAGAAAAATATTCTTTTTCATTCCATGTAGCATTCCTATTATCAGCCCCAAACTCCAAGTAACTAAATCTAATATTCTTGGATACCAAACCAATCCATACTCTGATATAACTATTGGGACAAAGCTAGCTGCCATTTAAACTATATAAGTTTTTCATTTCATTTGCCAGTTGTACATACTTGAAAGCCCTTTGCTCTCCAATTCTGATATTATTGTCAGCTGTGACAGCAATTCTATTAGCAACTCACAGTGGTGCTCCCTGTTAATTAGCATGGCATCCAGTGAGATGCAGACATGAGTTTATTCGTAAATGATTCCCTTGATTCTGGTATAGTCAACCTTTCATCTTTCATAAATGCTTTTCAATGGGGAATCATAGAAATTATGAATAGAAACAATTATTACAGCTGTGTCATCAAACACAATAATTGGTGAACAATTTTTCTACTTCATGATATTTATTGTTTTCTGATGTTGGTTTTCTGAGCTAATATAGAAGATGCATCCATAATAGGTATCATTACACCTGTGTCAACATTATATATTTAATGCTTTGTTTTCAGTTATCTGCGGATACTTTCTTTATACAGCTTAACAGCAAAGGAATGAAGCCTGGATGCTTGATGCTGATGCATTTATGGAGTCACCATTTTAATAGAAGAAAGCAATATTTCAATATATATTGAATGCAAACAAGAAATAGTTCAAAATATTATATTCATTAAAGTACTATACAGATCAGCATACTACTCAATACTATACAGATTAAAAGAATGTATGATTGCCTCTTCAGTATATTCTATTAATTTGTTGATCTAAAGAGATTTCTATATTACATTTTAGCTTATTTTATTAACATTTGTATTATAAAGCAAGATTAATGTCACAGACTGTATACGCAAAATTTCAATTAAAACAAATCAATACTTTTAATGTCATGAAGTTGAAAGAGGTATATCAATATTATTATTTAGAAAATACTATAAATGGTTAATGGGAGGCATTAGAAGAGTCATCAATAAACTAATAACAATGAGTTGTGGATTAAAAATAGCCTAAGAATGGGAGTAGATCACAAAACAATCAAAGTTATCAACTGCAGTTCTTTTTTCTTTTTAATATAATCAGGTCTGATGGGAAAGGATTGTGTAGTCAGAAACATATTCCATTTTTTTTATATCTTCCTTGCAAAATCAGCCCTAGATAGTGAACCAGAAGATGCAAATGTAATAAGAAATTCAACTTGAAAGAATAATAATTGCTACAATGGTTCCCCAGTATATTAGGACTGTTATTCACAAAACACTCCTATTATGATTGATATGACTGATACAATGGATTATAGCTGAAGCTCTTTTTTAAAATGTCAAAGTACAGAAACTGTTCATTTCATTACTTATTTTCAAGGAGTGTGAGTTGTCAAGAAACCCAAGTCCCAAAAGTTTTTGACAAACTCTAGAAACTTTACAGAAGTTGCGGAAAATGAATATACTCTGTTGGTCACAGTATATCTACATGAGCAAGAAGTTTGGGGAATGGTTATCTAGAAGCAAACAAATTATTACCTACCCACTCCCCCAAAAAGAAGAAAAGGAGCAGTAGCAGTTACTACTGTTATCAGGACTTCTAACTGGTGGGTGTGGAGGTGGGGGACTCATCTGGTAATGAAAAATCTGCAAGAAAACAATCAAGCTCAGAGAGCACTAACGACCCCACAGTTCAACCTTGAGTTACAAACATTCTCTGAAAGCTGATCATTTGTAAATTATAATTATATTTATCATCTTACAAATTCAGATGTCTGTTCTTGCTAAGTGCTTTTTTTGTAAAGATAGCAGCAGTCAAGTAGTAACAAGTGTAAATGGATACACATTGGGGTAACTGTCCCACCCCAACTGTCCCCCCCAGCCCGGATCTATTGATGGCATCTGAGCACCATTTAATGGACAAAGAAAAGCATTTGGTGTTATAGATAAAAGCGCAGCGAAGACATCAACATAATTGTACGGTGGCTGCAAAAAGGCAATTTCAGGCATCTGGGAAAAGGGGTTGAAAATAAAACTGTTAGCTTTGTACAGGTAGCTCTCAACTTATGACCACAATTGAGCCCAACATTTATGTTAAGTGAGCAATTTGTTAAGTGACTTAAGTGAGCTCCATTTTACAACTTTCTTGCCACATTTGTTAAGTGAATCACTGCAGTTGTTAAGTTAGTAAAAATGGTTGTTAAGTGAATCTGGTTTCCCCATTGACTTTGCTTGTCAGACGGTCACAAAAGGGAGATCACATGACTGGGACACTGCAACCATCATAAATGTGAGTCAGTTGTCAAGCATCTGAATGTAAATCACATGATCATGAGGATGCTGCAAAGGTCATAAGTGTGAAAAATGGTCATAAATCACTATTTTCAGTGCCATTGTAACTTTGAACAGTCACTAAATGAACTGTTGTAAGTCGAGAACTGCCTGTAATACCCTTATACAAACCTATAGTACAGTCATGGTGAACCTTTTCGGCATGGAAACGTCGTGCGTGCACTCTTGTCAGAGTCATGCTCCAGAAAAGCCAAATTTCCGGGTTCTGGTGCATATGCGCACCCAACAATCAGCTGGCCAGCATGAATACGCACACTGGTTTTTGGCACTGCCACATGTGCGAAGGACAGCTGATCGTCACATGCGCATGCGTGCCAGAAACCCGGAAGACAAACTAGCAAGGCCGCACATGCCGGTCGACATGGCTTCAAGTGCCATAGGTTCGCCATCACAATTACAGTATATCCACAGCTGGCATTCTGTATGTAATCCCCAGCTACCACATTTGAAAAACCTATACTACAAAGCTAGAAAAAGAACACAGGAGATAACCAAAATTCTTAGACAATTGTATAAAATAGCGAATGGATGGAGAAGATAGACAGGGAGAAGCATTTCTTCTTCTCTCAAAATACTAGAGTTAGGGTTCACCCAATTAAATTGACTGGAATGACATTTAGAACAAACAAAAGAAAGCACATTTTCCTATAGTGCATTATTAGCCTGTAAAGTTCACTGATGAACCCAAACGTGATGATGGTCACTAACCTAGATGGCTTTAAAAGAAAATTGGATGAGTTCAGAAAAGGCTAAACCATCTATTGAGGTCTATTGTTCTTGAACATTTAATTTTATCCCTAGGATGGGATCAACTTTTCTTCAAGTAACAACTGTGCACATGTCCAATCTCAGAGGCATTTATGAAAAGCAAAATGCTGGATAAATTGAACCAGAAGGCCATTTGTATATGTTCTACATAAGGGGACATTGTATTTTATTGTTCCCTTAGAAAATGCTGGGTTTTGTATCATCTACCAGGCATAAAAAGGGACATTGTGAAATAGAAAAATGAGGTGAGAAATGCCTTTAATTGCCTTTAATTAGATCTAAGTAATCTAATGACTGAGATTTCCAGCTAGGTTGTTATTACTGTCCCTCACTTTTCTGATTTTCTCCGACGTTCAATAGCTATTGAGTATTCACAATCTACACTGGATTGTTTTGTAGTGCGTCTTCTAGGAAAAGACTTTTTATATCTATGCAAACTGTGCCTCTTGATACCTCTCTTTGTATATGCAGACGTGTATGGGAATAGATTTGGCTGCAGAAAGATTCAGGATCCAAGTCTGAATATGGTAATTAGTATATCAGTTATTCAAGCCTGAAATCAAAATAATATTTTTTCACCGAGAAATTCTGATTGCTGAAAAACAAAAAAAACAAACAAACAAAGTGCAAACATAATATTCATTCCAAAAGAATACATAAAAATGAAAGAGCCTCTTCTGGCTGTCGCTTTGTTGGTTTGTGTTTTCAAGCTCAGAAATAATACATAGCAATTTCCAACTGATATAAATGCCCGGAATAAAAATTGGGAAATGCTCACAGATGTGGGTCAGCTGTAAAAAAGAAAAAAAAAAGGAAGCTCAGGGCAGAATATCAAATGTCTTGTAATAATTTTGAGGAGATGATGGAATCATGATTCCAACTATTGATATTCCACAAAGAATTGGGATATTTTCCTTTTAATGCTCCAGTTTTTTTGTCCCTATTAATACCAGGGTGGGCCACTGACACAAAAGTTTATGAGAAGGTAAATGCATTTTCTGCATTTGTTTATGTATTGTAATGTATTATTATTATTGTTATTATTATTATTGTTGTTGTTGTTGTTATTATTATTATTATTATTATTATTATTATTATTATTATTATTATTATTATTATTATTATTATTATTATTCTACGGACCTTGTTAGCCATTTCAAGTTTCAAGTTGTGCAAGGAAGGTGAGAAAGCAAGAGTGCTATGTACTGAATGAGATTGGAAAAATCGTTCTGAGATACTACGGGATGTTCCTATTTTAACTCCTAAAGGAATGAAAGAAATATATAGAAAAACATAGTTTCAGTTAAGACAGCGAAGATTATTTGCATTTTCCATTTCACTTGGACTGCTCAGTTCAACTGATTAGTCTTCTATCCAGGACATAACACATAAGCGTTGCTTGAGTAGGGTCTGCAGTATCATCAGGGATGCTACACATCCTTTTCATGACCTATATGGCACACATATGTATGTATATGGCACAGTGATGAAATGTAAAATTTGTTACTACCGGTTCTGTGGGCGTGGCTTGGTGGTGATGGGGGTAATGTGACTGGGTGGGCATGGCCAACTTTTTTTTTTTTTTTTTTTTACTTTTAAAAGCATTTTTCTACAACCTCTTTGGCTGAAGAGGTTGTAAAAAAAATACTTTTAAAAGCCTCTGACGATCGGGCAACTCAGCTGGGATCATCAGAGGCTTTTAAAAGCATTTTTTTCTACAACCTCTTCAGACGAAGAGGTTGCATAAAAAAATGCTTTTAAAAGCTTCTGATGATCCCAGCTGAGCTGCGCGATCATCAGAGGCTTTTTTTTTTTTACTTTTAAAAGCATTTTTTTGGCTGAAGAGGTTGTAGAAAAAATGCTTTTAAAAGTAAAAGAAAAAGCCTCTGATGATCGAGTGGCTCAGCTGGGCATTGGGTGGGGGCACAGGGTTTTTTGCTACCAGTTCTCCGAACCACCCGCCGCCATCCCTATCGGATCAGGCAATCCGGTCTGAACCGGGAGCATTTCACCCCTGATATAGCATATATATATAGTTGAAAGCGGGCAACAGAATTTCATTTTTAATGTGTGCTAGTGTGCTCACAGTAAAAAATGACAATAAAGATTATCTTATTTTACCTCTTAGTTGAATCTCAATCTTAGGGAGAAAAACAGGAAAAATTGGGTACATGGAGGGCAGCTTTAAAATGTTAATAGGATCTGCCACAGATAGCTTTTAAAGAGATATACAGTTATTCTGCAAAACAGAACCTGTTTCATATAGGTGATAACAACATACCAGTGGTGGGTTGCCCCCGGTTTAGACCGGTTCTATAAAACCGGTAGTAAAACCGGTTGGAGGCTCCGCCCACTGACTTGGACGTCATCAGAAGCGACCTGTGCATGTGCGATCTGTGCATTCACACGATGCGAACTGGTAGTAAAGGTAAGTAGAACCCACCCCTACAACATACCTGTTATTTATCCTGGTGCCTATTGGAAATATTTGGGAATATTCACTCCAAAATCCCATAACAGGATAATATTGTTAAAAATAGTACTATAATGGAGGTTCTGCTGGGGAATTATGGTGAGCTGTAGTCTCTGAAGGTGCAGAGAATCATTGCAGCTGAGAACGCCTGCTGAATGATGGTTTGCAGCTGGATCAAAAGGAGAGCATGAGATTAACATGTGTACTCTGGATGGCATATATGTTAGAACAATATACTGCACATTTTTTTTTTTAATTTGATTTATATGCCGCCCTTCTCCGGAGACTCGGGGCGGCTTACAATGTGCTAAGCAATAGCCTTCATCCTTTTGTATATTTATACAAAGTCAGCTTATTGCCCCCACAAACTGGGTCCTCAATTTACCTACCTTAGAAAGGATGGAAGGCTGAGTCAACCTTGAGCCTTGGCAAGATTTGAACCTGCAGTAATTGCAGGCAGCTGTTCTTAATAACAGGGTGCTTTAGACCACTGTACTACCAAGACTCTTAACATTTTAACATACAAGGAATATGTAAATACACAGTAAGGATGTAGACTAATAACACTTCCCAATTTTTAAAGTTATCTTTTTTTCCCCCTTAATTAGGTTTCAAGGCTACATGATCCCCCAGAGCAACTCCGGGTAGCATACACTTTAAAGGATAATAAACAACAAAGAATCAAAAAGATAATGTATGTCCAGGAAAACATACTACATATGTTACAAAAACACACCAACTGGTTCTCACCATCCAATCTATCCAAAATATCAAGAAAAAATATTCCAGAAAGGCTTTCCATTAAAAAACA
Organism: Pituophis catenifer annectens; assembly: GCF_029215685.1. Classification (NCBI taxonomy): domain Eukaryota; kingdom Metazoa; phylum Chordata; class Lepidosauria; order Squamata; family Colubridae; genus Pituophis; species Pituophis catenifer. Next base: position 316,036,682 of record NW_027256881.1, on the reverse strand, counting down.
AAAACAACAAACAATACAACACTTTGGATCCTCAGCAAAGGTGGAGTAGCAAATGTCTCTGGGAAAAAGAAATTATGAGCCTAATTCACTACAGAATCTCTACAAATTGTTTGCAGCTGAAAGCCACTGGGAGACTGCTACACAGTGGTTGAGCTTCAGATTTCTTGCCAGCACAGACTCTATAATTCAGGAGCCAAATGCATACAAAATGTAGGTGGGAATGAGGAACAGAAGTAGATAAACTTTCAGTCACATCCAATAATCTAATGAATTTTTACCTGATCTAGGAAAAGCCTCTCTCCTTTTACCTGCTGATCTCAAGCATTTAGTAAACCATTTCTATACATCTGATAAAATGGTCTATTAGATATTTCTTATACAGTGTAATTAAATGATCTTATTATAGGTAAGTAAATAATATATGATTGATTGTTACATTTGTTAGAAATGAAACTATCATTCTTTCTGAATACAAAATTGGTTTCATTTTCAAGAAGGAATACTCCTGTTAGTTCTATTACTGTTTTCATGTTGCATTTTTATTTCATTCATCTAGCACTGATAATGTTACCTAGCTAGCTAGCTACCTACCTACTTACCTACCTAGTTCATTACCTAGTAATGAAACATCTGCAAGAAAACAACCGAGTTCAGAGACCACCAAGAACCCCTTTTTATGTATCATTTTAAAAAGTCTCCATATTGTAATGCACTTTTATGGAATGATCTGACATGTACAATAATAGTGGCTTTATCTTTCATTCAAATGTTTTATCAGTTGTGTCCTGTTTTCTGCTTCATTGACCATTCTGTTCACACTTAATCAAATAAACTCCACTGTATTGGCGATTCATCCAAAAATAACAAAATCCAAAATCCTCAACTCTGTTTGCATTATTTTCATCCTGCCTCAGATTAGTCTATTTCCCCTGAGGAACAATTCACCCTTTGTTAACTTGGATACAATCAATAGAGAAGTTTTAAAATGGCAAAATAAGTGAATGATAGCAGCAGGTTTGAACTGAACTGTTACATTTACCGGTAAATGGCCAAATTTTATGATATTAAAGAGGGCATGAATAAGATGGGGCAAAAATCCTTTCTACCTGCATCTTTCTGTGGGGAGCTCTTTTGATTGTCTTCTTTGTGGAGAATTGCTATTTCTATCAGGAAGTAACTGTTTTGTTTGCTCTAATAAGTAGACATCACCCTTTCATTGGTTGGTGGAGCCATCTTCCAATCCTCTTTTCATCAGACACCATTGCAAAAATATGTTCCTGGTTACTTTGAGGCAGAACATAAACATACCAACAGCATTTCAGGCCAGAAGTCCAGAGTTCTATGTGTTCACCATTTTTTTTCTTAAGATACCACTAGAAGATTTATCATTCTTTTTCCATGTTTAGACTGTCAGGTTAATCAAGCTGATTTACAAGGAACAGGGATTATTTTCTTTATTAAGCACATTCATATGGCCACCCAACTCACACACAAGTGATTCCGAGCATCTCATAACATGAAAGATGCTTCTTGAATCCCCCTGAAAAACTTCTGCCTGCTTTCATGGTTCATTTGCTAGTGAACTTGTATCCTTGAACCTGGTTGCCTTAAATTCCCTCTACAATTTCTACATATTCATCAGGCAATGGCTATAACTGGTAATCAACAGCTCTCAGGATACTACTCTTGCAGGCAGAACCTGTTCACGAGATGATTTTTTTCACCAGTCAAGCTAACCATATAATCCTTATTCCCCACCCCCACCCCATTTCAATGGGAAATCCATGCTTCCTTTTTCAGTTTATTGGTCAGGCTACCACAGTAATGTCTTCCTGTATACCCCATATACAGTATATGTATATATGGCAGCAGTTCTCCAGGCTTTGAGGCAGAAGCCTTTTCAAACCCTGCCTAGATACAATACAAAATCCAGAATGTTTTGTATCCAAAACAAAGTATGTAACAAATGTTTTACCTACTTTTAGTAGTCAGATTGTCCATGCTTCAGGAGATCAATAGCTCAGACTACTTCTATTCCAAGAAATCCATAAACATATGTTCTGTCACTGAAATACAACTGGGCTGAATTTTTAGCTAGCTAAAAAGGATCTGTCAGAAACTGCCATAACAATGCACATTATTGATTTTAAAAAGATGTACCAACAGATATGGGATATGGCTCTGTAAATCCTGCTTCTGCTACTTCATCATGGCAAGAATGTTCCTGGGAGAGATGAACAAGGAACACTGGGGATATATGCCATGGGTTTATAACCCCAGTGAAGTTTGATTTAATCCAACATATATAAACAAATGTGAATATAATGAAGAGCAAATAATGTCAGCAGGTACAAAAACAGCCCTAGAAGTGATAAATTATTGAAGTGGTCACTTCTTTTAACTTTTAGGATGAAATATCAAGAGTAGAGAAAGAAATAATCAGGAATATGCTACAGACTATCACTTGGTAGAATAGGTATGTAGGCCGTGGAAATATTCAGATGGTATAATGTATCTGTAACTACAAGAATCAGAATAGTGCAAACAATGGTATCCCCTGTGACACTTTATGGAAACAAAAGTTGGACCTTGAAGAAATCAGATTAAAAAAAAACATTGATGCCTTTGAATTTTGGAGAATTCTGAGAATATCATGGACAGTCAAGAAAACAAGTCAATGGATCATTGAACAAATCAACACAGATGTTGTTGACCAGGTACAAATAATTCAGATAATCTATCAGATTGTTTTTAAATGGTTCAGATTATTATACTTTAGACACATTTTATGCAATGACCTGATTCTCTGGAGAAGGCTCTAATGCTTGGAAAAGTGAAAGGAAAGAGATGATTGATGCACCATTGGAACACTTTAAGGATCTGTTTAGGGACAGATAGCCATGGAGAAAATCTATATATCTGGTTGTTAAAAGTCAACACCAACTTGATTGCACATAATCAATTAATGAGATCTTGGAGGCTAAATTGAACCTTTAGCACCAGAGTCACCTTTGGACTATGCCAAGAAATGGTTTGCCATTACAACTTGTTTACCAGCAGGCTTTTTAAGAACATCTAGGTGGAGATAGAATTCTATATTAATCTGACATTTGGGGTACTCTAATTGGATTTACCTCTAGTGACAGCCTATTAGTAGGTCTGAATTTTCGGCAACATATTACATACTCAGAATTGTCCCAAAGATACAGCAAGATAAATTGTCACCTGAAATGTTTTCAATGAATTACCAAAGCAATCTCCAGAATCTGAGAGATAGAGTACAATTTTTTTCCCGGTGAATACTGAAAACTACTGATTAGTTCTATAAGACAACGGAGATAATCCTGGCACCCAAATGTTCTCCTGTCACATTTCAAAGGATCCTGGATTGTACTTCTTACAAAGCATGAAATAACTACTTAGGGAGAGCAAAATATGCTGAGCCAGCCCTGCTAGCAAAGGTCAAATAATTTAAATTGCTCTGTTATCTTCTTATCTGCATGCATCTAGTCATCACAGGTACATAAAAAAAAATAAAACTTGGATAAATAAAGCAATAAAAATGACTTTTCTCCTTCAAGTTAAGTGCACAAGGAGTAAAATGTAATGTAAAAAACATAAAGTGGGTTGCTATGTAATTAACTCAAAATTTAATGAGCAGTAAAAAACAATTAAGCTGCTGTAATGCATTCAACCTGTATTTCCCTTTTATCCATTTAAAAGGACTCTATAGGTGTGCAGTTGGCATAACAAATAAGCCATAAATTATGCCTATTATGTTGCAGCACATACTTGCCCACATAACAAGGGAGACAAAAGGCATGAAATGGATTTGGCTAGGTTATAACTTCATTTGAGCAAAGCAAAGTCTTCACTGCTCATCTTGTCTCTACTTTTCAGCCAATTATTTAGTAAGGCCCAATAGTTCATACCTTAAAGTTTGTTTAAAAGTGGACTGACACAGCAGATTGCTTAAAAATGCTAATTATTAACATCCTCCACAGGTGGAAGACGACAAATTGAAAAAGACATTACTTCCGTCTTTAACTTCAAAAGAAAATCCTTTTCTCCGACAGTGTGTTTTCCCTTACTGTAAGTGTATATGTGAGTGTTTGTGTATATAAACAAACATATATGGGGGTTGTGTCAAGTCACCTGAAGGACGTTGCTTTCATCAGAAAGATAAAAGCAGCATTGGGCCATTAAGATTCAGTCGCTTTCATACACGGGTGCCCACAGACCAAGAGGTGCACACTTACAAGAAGGGCACAACTTGAATCCAAATGGCATAACATTGCTTTCATCATTTGCCTCCCATGACCTGTGCTGCAGAAACTTTTGAATTGTGCAAAGCCATGAAAAGATGCTTGGCTTCCGCAATGCACTGCCTCAAAGCTGCTTTATGTTACTCTGATAGCTTTTCCACTAATTCCTGGAGCTTGAAGTGGCTTCTGTTCCTGTACTGAATGCTTTGGCTATGGGAATGAAATAAAATAATTAGACCAAGACAAAACCAAGTGTGATCATCTTTTCCAAAAACCTAGCATAATAGAGTTTAGTCTATTATTTGATAATATGAGGCAATACAGCAGTTGTTTTATTTAGCATTATTGTATTTACTTACTTTACTGTCAGGCAGCAGGAGAGAGATTAATAAAATGTACATAACAAAGAATTGAGGCCTTTGAACTCTGGTGCTGGAGAAGACTCCTGTGAGTCCCTTGGACTGCAAGGCAATCAAACTGGTCAGTCCTAGAGGAGATCAACCCTGACTGCTCTTTAGAAGGTCAGATCCTGAAGATGAAGCTCAAATACTTTGGCCACCTAATGAAAAGGAAGGACTCACTGGAGAAGAACCTAATGCTGGGAAAGACTGAGGGTAAAAGAAGAAGAGGACAACAGAGAATAAGGTGGCTGGATGGAGTCACTGAAGCAGTAGGCATGAGCTTAAATGGACTCCAGAAGATGGTAGATGACAGGAAGGCCTGGAGGAACGTTGTCCATGGGGTCATGATGGGTCGGACATGACTTCGCAACTAACAACAACACATAACAAAACAATTTGCCTGACATAAGCTATAATGTGCCTTGATTTGGGTAGCTTATTTTACTTGGGAAAGGTGAAGGAATATTTTGGACCAGTTCTCTGAATTCTAAATAAATTGACTCAAAATTCATCTACTTCTTCCAGTCACTTCCTCTGGGACTAAGGCACAGTCTGTGATCACAGAAGTAAAATTACAATTCTACAGTATTATAGAAGAGCAAGAATTAACCAAAATGGTTGGAAGCTGAGACCAAACAAGGAAGCTCAGCTTGGGAGATCATAATGCTTTGGTCTCTTCATATACCATGAATAGATTTTTTTTTTTAGCAGGAGTCAATTTGAACACCTCCCAACCAACCAAATTATCAGATATGATGGCAAAGGAGAATATAGAAAATAGGAAACACTGAAGACCTACACTAGAGGCAATTCTAAACTGCAGGTTATGTTTGTTTCTTAAACCAGCTTCAGAAATTCCAAACTTGTTGGCAATGAGTTGCCAACAAGGTTAGGTTAGTGCTAAACTTGACTATAGCCACCATACAACTTGTTTGGTTATTCCCCTGCTTTCTCCTGTCCTTTCCACCTTTCCATTTGGTAGAATAGAATAGAATAGAGTAGAGTAGAGTAGAATAGAATAGAATAGAATAGAATAGAATAGAATAGAATAGAATAGAATAGAATAGAATAGAATAGAATAGAATAGAATAGAATAACAGAGATGGAAGGGACCTTGGAGCTCTTCTAGTCCAACCCCCTGCCCAGGCAGGAAACCCTACACCACTTCAGACAAATGGTTATCCAACATCTTCTTAAAAATTTCCAGTGTTGGAGCATTCACAACTTCTGGAGGCAAGTTGTTTCACTTATTAATTGTTCTAAGTGTCAGGAAATTTCTCCTTAGTTCTAAATTGCTTCTTTCCTTGATTAGTTTCCACCCATTGCTTCTTGTTCTACCCTCAGGTGCTTTGAAGAATAGTTTGACTCCCTCTTCTTTGTGGCAACCTCTGAGATATTGGAACACTGCTATCATGTCTCCCCTAGTCCTTCTCTTCATTAAACTAGACATACCCAGTTCCTGCAACCGTTCTTCATATGTTTTAGCTTCCAGTCCCCTAATCATCTTTGCTGGTCTTCTCTGCACTCTTTCTAGAGTCTCAACATCTTTTTTATTTATTTATTTGTTCAACTTGTATGCCGCCTTTCTCCAAAGACTCAACATCTTTTTTACATCGTGGTGACCAAAACTGAATGCAATATTCCAAGTGTGGCCTTACCAAGGCATTATAAAATGGTATTAACACTTCACATGATCTTGATTCTATCCCTCTATTTATGCAGCCCAGAACTGTGTTGGCTTTTTTGGCAGCTGCTGCACAGTGCTGGCTCATATCCAAATGGTTGTCCACTAGGACTCCAAGATCCCTCTCACAGTTACTACTATTGAGCAAGGTACCACATATACGGTATCTGTGCATTTTGTTTCTCTTCCCTAAATGTCGAACCTTGCTTTTTTCACTGTTGAATTTCATGGTTGGGTCTTACATAGAACAGCCTGCAAATGCTTGCCTTATTCAGCTTCATAAAAATGAAGTAACCATGTTTTTATCTTGAAAGTTAATTTTTTTAATGAAGATAAGGAAAATGAAAAGTGACAGTAAAAGAGGAATATCCTTCACCCATCCTAGAAAGAAGCAGAAATGACACCCACTGGGAAATGTAAAGACTAAATGGAACATGAGTTTCAAGATTGAGGATGGTTCATTGACTTAACAAGTCAATATTGGCTCACACTCAAGAATATATTTAAAAACAGCTATTTCTAACCAGCAGAGAACATAACAACCCAGGAGACCTGGATGAAATGGCTGCCCAGGGCACCAAACCAGCTGCTAGAGAGGAGGGAATATGCCAAACCCTGTAGCCAATTGGAACTGGAGTTTCTAATACAGAACAAAGTAGTGGAGAGTTTCTGCTCTAAAGGGCTTAAAAGCACTGGGGTCAGAAAACAATATGTTTTAATCAAATTAGAGAACATGGGTCCAGTGTATATGTGCCACGGGTGGAAGAAAGAGGATTAAGTCACCCATTCCAGTACTATAAGAGCAGTAAGAGACCTTATATTGGCGATGGGTCAAGCAGAATTTGCAAAACTGCCTTATGAATTATCTTTCAGAAGAATCTTTCAGATAATGCTGATAGAAATGTAGAGATAACCTTTGGAAGTTGAATAACAACTGAAATAACCCTTAAACATTCAGGTTGAGGATATAAATAATCCTTTATTTTAAAAACAGTGTTTTGTATTTTCTAAGTGGCCTTTCTATTCATGCTCAGTTGACTTCTTGTTTATTTATATAGTTCTATCTAGCTTCATTGTGATTTTTCCCAGGCACTGATAAGACCTTGGTTTCCAAGACACTTACAGCCTTTAAAATCCTTTCCTCAACTAACTGACAAGTTTAGGTAGACCTTGTCTTTAGACAATGAAGGAAAAGAAAACAATTGAACCAAGGTCAGCCTGTAGCTGTCACTGATGTTTACTCAAAGAAGTGGAGAAAGAGGCATGGCAGGAGGGGGTAAAAATCCAACATTGTTGACTAAGTTGGCTAAGTTGCCATCTCTTTCTCCTTTAATTGGCACAACCAAATGCTATTTCACACTATACTTTTCTGTCATATGTCAAAAACAAGTCAGATTTCACAGTGAAAATGGGGGCATTCTGGAAAAAAGGAATAGGTTGTGGGTTATTTATACATCTATGACTTACTGCCCTCTGAAATGCTAAATTTTGCAGTGCACAGGGTTACTTCAGAGAAAATGTAAATGGATTATCCTGTCCTTGCTTGGATTTTTATCTTTTAAGTTTTCACAGATCAGATACTATATCACAGGAGAGCATGCATTGGGCAAACTTCATACACTGGAAATGGTTTTCAGTATCTTGTTTGAGTATGTAGAGTAGGCATATCCGAGCTCTAGCTGAAGGGCCACAACTGGTTTCTCCCCAAGATTTGATTTAATTTAATTTAATTAATTAAATTTATATGCCGCCCCTCTCCGAAGACTCAGGGCGGCTCACAATACATTTAAAAAATCATTATAAAAAGACATTGAAAAATGTTGGGAAGATGCTTCCCAACTCTAATTTTTTAAATGACAGAGAAGACAAAAATTATAAATATGTGGGAAGAAGTGATAATAACAAAGCATTGTGGCCTGTTGGCCGCCGGCCCCTCCAGCAGCCAAATCAGATGAGGAGGAAGCATGGGAGCCAGGGTCAGCATCAAGGCAACCTGAAAGCTCTGAGGGGGAAGAGGGAATGGAGCAGAGAGAGAAAGAGAGAGATGGAGTCTGGGCCATCCATCAGCTCTCAGATGGAGAGTCAACAGCCCCCAGGTCTGGAGGTGGCTGATGAAGAAGAGGAGGAACAGCTGGGTCCAGTGCCTGATGCGTGGATGCACAGAAGGCAAAGGAGAGGAGAGCAGTAAAAATCTGTGGGCCGATCCTTGGTTCAGAAGAACCACCACTGCTAGAGAAGCCCCACCCTAGCTCTGGGGAAAAAGGCAGGGGGTGGAGATGAATAGATGTGGCAGACAACTATTCATCTCCCTGCCGGACAGACTTGTTAGCCTGCGGTGAGAGAGAAACTTTTTGCCGGGGCTGCTGGTGCTCCTAATAAAGGAATCATTGATTTAACTACAGAGGGTTTGTCGTGTTTGGGGAGCTAGGTCAGAATACAAAGAGTAATTAGTTTAAATTGAATAAACTTTTGGGAGTACTGCCCCAAGCATGGCAACTAAAGGATAAGTGTGGGTTCTGGCTGCTGAAAAGGTGTCTTCCTGTAGGAAAAAAAAAGAGACCCTGCCTAAGTTAAGAGATGTTGGTTTGAGCAACACCAGAGCTGCATCAGAGCTGTCATTCAAAAGGGTGAATGGAAATAACCGGAACATCTGCACATATCAGTGCTAAGAATATAAAAACCGCAAAGATTGCAACTGAATAGGATTTCTTCAGCCAGTACCCAAGATTTCTATAAAGCCACAGAATCAAATGCAAAAGTGATCTGTTTTAAACCCCCACCTCACTCCTGAAGCGTCTCTTTAGCAACCCTCCTTACCCACATGAGAAACTTGCAGGTTTCACTTGCTTGCAAATCTTGTCCCAATGTTATCCTATTTCATCAGGACTCCTGGGGTTTCAAATAATCTCCAGACATTTCTAGCTTTGGGCAACAGGGCAACAGCAGCAGTGGGTAATTCTGTATATAAATTGAAGATTGAATTCCATAAATATGACAAATGGCAGAGTTACACTGATTGCTTGTTCCCTTCCCGTTCATCAATCTGCATATGTTAATACAGTTTACCTTACACAAGATGATAAAATCTATTACTTCACTCTCCAATGATCATATTAATTCAATTCCTTTCCTCCAAATGTTCCCCAAAGGATGATTCTATCACTTCAGACTAAACCAAATGATTCAATGGGGTTACTTAGTCACTCCTCCATGCACATACACCCCCATGTTTCTAATATATAGTATCTGCTGTTTCTTTTGCACTTATGTTTCTACTTATCAAGGGAACAAAAACTAGGAGGCACAGAGCATTGATCTCTCATTTAGGAATTTCAAGAAATTCAAACATGAATGTTCAGTGTGTCAGGCCTGGAGGCCATCTTTTTCTTTGAATCTTCAGGGTTGCCACACTTAGTGCTGTGGGAAACTGGGAGGGGGATAGGATAGAGTGGTAGAGATATTTAGCCATAATAACATTCCTTTCTCCAAGAGTCAAGGATATTCTGCCCTTCACCTGGAGTGGCATGACTGGGAGGCATCTCCAGTTGGGATGGTGCATTGATTGGACCATGTGATGGACATGTGGGTGCAGGGGAAGGGACTTGGACTTTCTTTTGGGTAGGGAAAACCTAGAAGCTTTCAAATTTGGGTTTTCCCAGATGTGCCAATATGACATCTCTAATAAAATGGAACTTTGAGGAACTTCTAGCCTCAAAGTCGTCTTTTGTTGGGGTGTTACTTAGAACCCTGACACAGTATATATTTTCAAGGAATATGTCAGGTACTTCAATCACTTTCCCTGGTTTATGGCTCCCCAAACTTTCTTCCAATAATAAAAAAAGAAAGTGACAATGGTCCATGCTCAAAACAGAATGGCTGTTTCTGCAATGACTGTGTGAAAATAAGTCCAAGAATCTCTGTGGGAAATCTGTTTGTTTGTTACATTTCTAGGTCACTTCACTGCAAATTACTTTGGGTGGCTTCATAAAATGAAACAAACACACACAGAGTACTAATAACAATACACTAACCATAAGACAGTGGTCATTCTGGAAACAAAATGATCCATCTCTATCCTTAGCAGCTTGTCAATTCATCTCAGACTTGAAGAACCTAGAGAAAAATCAGGTTTATAAGAGATGCTTAAAGACAGATAAGGTGGGAGCCATTCTCTGATGGGTTATTCCACATTATAACCCTAGGCCCATGATGGCAAACCTATGGCACGTGTGCCACAGGTGGCGTGCGGAGCCATATCTATGGACATGTGAGTATTGCCCTAGCTCAGCTCCAGAATGCATGTGTGCGCTGGCCAGCTGATTTTCGGGCCTTCTGGGCCCACCGGAAATCGGAAAACAGGCTGTTTCCAGCCTCCAGAGGGCCTCCGGGGGGATGGGGAAGGCCATTTCTGCCCTCCCCAGGCTCCAAGAAAGCCTCTGGAGCCTGAGGAGGGTGAAAAACGGGCCTACCAAGCCCACCAGTAACCTTTTTGCCGTCGCATGCCAAAAGCAGGGGAGCGCAGTGGGGTCGTGCGAGCATGCCGGGGGGGGGGGTCACGCGTGCATGCATGGGGGGCATGGGGGACATTGAATTATGGGTGCTGTCACACGAGAGCATGACACACACACCCCATGCTCCCTCCATTTTTGGCACACGACGGCAAAAGTCATCACTGCCCTAAGCAGTCCCCAACACTGCAAATTGGGAAGGGATATGAGCAGGAGATAAGAGAGGTCTTCAATGTGGGCTGGACTTAGATCTCTGCAGGCACACAGGGACTCATGACTTATGATGCATTTGTCCCCACCCTTGGGCTTAATTGTCATCTTCTACAGCAGATGACAATTAAGTAGAATTAGCTCATCTGGTTGTGTTTCCAGTCTATTCTATCTGGAAAGGCTGTTAGTTGATGCTTAAATCTTCCTTAGACAAAAGACCACTATGCTGCCTTCTCTTTCTCTTGTCACTCCAACAATTTTGTCTTCAGAAGTTGTTCCTTCTTATTAACAAGGAGAAGACAAACATTCATTTATGCTGCTTCAGGGCAACTGGACCTGTGTTTCTTCAGCCTCCTTAACTTTTCTTCTCCTTCTTGACACTCCCTCTCTCTCTCTCTCTCTCTCTCTCTCTCTCTCTCTCTCTCTCTCTCTCTCTCTCACACACACACACACACACACACACACAGAGAGAGAGAGAGAGAGAGAGAGAGAGAGAGATGGAAAGCTATCTAGGAGCTATTTGAGAAAAATCATGTGGCAGAGATATGGATAGGTGATATTTAAGCTAGTATAGTCCAAACATCAAATACCAAAAGCATTCTATTCTTTGATTTTTTTTTTTTAATATATCAGGGAGATACGTGCAATCCTTTTTGGGCTGAGGCCGCACTTAACCTTTAAGTGTCATGCCAGAGGCTGCACTCCAAAATGTAGATGGGGCCAGGACCATAAAAGTTAAATTTGATTTAATCCACTGTCTATTTAAATGCAATTAAAATTAAATTGAATGAGTTAAATACAATGAATATGACTATATCTCATATTCTCCTTTTGTCATATTAACAATTACTATTTGGCAGCCATTTTTGGATGGACTTTGAAGACTATAATCAAGGCTTTTCTGAGGAGTGTATGCAACTCTGTGGCCTAGGTTGTGTTCACTTGGAATAGCAAAATAAGAGTTAAGAAAATGTTTGTACAAACAACACTCCAGAAAATCATCAAGGGTGTTTTTGTTTCAATACAAACAACTGCATTGAAATTGCTTTGGAGAACAATATGAACAACTCACTTCTGAGAACAAAGTCACTATGTTGCTTCACTTTGTATTGTTGTAGAAAAAATGTTGTGACACATAGTCTGTTCCCAGCTTTGGTGAATTGTGTTGGAGAATATACTTTTCTACCATCTCCAATATTCCCTCATCAAAAAGGTTTTGAGTAAACTTTTGATTTTGATAAATAGGTCCAATAGAAAACAGGGAGGATTTTTAAAGCAAGCTGAACTGCTTCAAGAAGCATATAGTGCCAGCTCTTTCTTTTAATGAAGAGAATCATGTAGTCTCCACAGCATTAATCTCACAATCAAAGATCAATTAGGTCAGGGGTTCCCAAGCTTGGCAGCTTTAAGACTTGTGGACTTCAACTCTGCTGGCTGCAGAATTCTAGGCGTTGAAGTCCACAAGTCTTAAAGCTGCCAAGTTTGAAGACCTCTGATCTAGCAAAATCCTAGCTAGGATTAATGCATTAGTTTCATTCCATACTGTATGTCCCATCCTTCTGGTCTAGAAGAAAAATTGAAGAGAAACCAATCCTATGACAATATTTATATAATTTTGGGGGGCTTTTTATTAGTTTATAATATAAAATACAAAAGCAAATAATAGGAAAAATAGGGGAGGAAAAAGGGAAAGGAAAAGTATAGAAAAGAAGGGGAAAAGAAAAAAAGGCATTGATTTCCGACTCGCTTTGGTGCAGTAGAATAAGATAGTAACATCATACCTCAACTTTTTACTTTTACATAATAGTGCAAACTAGCCATTTCTAGAACAACAAATCTATGTAATCAATAAAACCCAAAATCAAAGTTTCATTTTTTTTCTACCTCAAGCACAATAGTTGACAGAATTAAAGATTAAAATCATTAAAAGTCAAAGGAAGAAATATCAACTTGGTTTATTTGATCAAAGTTAAAATAAGGCATTTTTGCAATCTTCTGGCAACTTTTTATGGACTTTTTGCTAACACCAGGATTGAAAAGTTGATATTTTGTGGATTTTCTGACACGTAAGGGATTGCATATGGGAGAAAGAGGTACCTGTTTAACTTTATAAAGTGTGATAGAAGGTAGTTCAGATTCCCAGGAGGGAGGGAGGGCATTCCAGCCAAGCAAAAAATAGCAAAGTTTAGATAATTTGAGTAGGAGAAAGAGAGTAGAACAGTTCCTTCTTAGTTGTTCTCAGATTATATGTTTAATGATGTAGTTTGCTTTAGTTTGGCAAGACCAGAGGTAGTATTCATCCGGTTCAGACCAGTTTGGGCAAACAGGTAGCTCCGATGATCAGTTGGCCCCGCCCACCCAACCCCACTCTATCCTGTCCTTTATTTCATGCTTTATAGCTCATCTCAATCACGCAGCACAGCTGATTCCCCCCCCCTCGCTGTTCTACTTATTGTTACTGACTTGGAAGGTAAGCAGCTGAGCTTCTAAATGCTGCATTTTCAGCGTTGTGTGCAAGCTCCTTAGGCACATGCACAAAGTGCACGCTCACCAAACCGGTTGTTAAACTGGCAGCATCCCACCACTGGGCAAGACCTCTGTCTATGGGCAGGCACAATAAAACAAACTGCCTAGAAGAACATCAGTGTGTCTTTCTTGGTATTTGGGAACTGGACATAAAGGGTGAAGAGTTATTAAATTTGTTTACACTTCTTGTCATAAAGGTTGGAAGTAGCTTCTTTATATTGTCTTCTTTTATTATATTCTTTTTCTTCCTTCTTTTTCTTTTGTCCTGTACTTTCTATCCTTTCTCTCCATGCTATTTTCTTTAAGTTTAGTTTTTTACTACAGTAATTAAAATTCTTAATAAAAATATATGTATTTAATAGAAATAGCTCCAGCAAGGAGCAATTTTGTCTTTAATATCCAAAGCAGAACATTATTGCCGGGGGTGTGCAACATAGTTTACATTTAGCATGGAGGCTGCACATGGGGGAGGCAAAGTATGTTATCTCATGAGGAGATTGGTAACACCAATACAGCCTCAGAGAAAATGGTTTTTGACATCTGCTATGAATACATCTGTATATTTTCTTGGCCACTCTTCGACTTAGAGGCAGGGAGGGGGCCTTTGTGATTTTATTTTAAGAGAGATGTTGTCAAAAATTCATTAAAATACATATTGGATGCTTGGTACAACTAAGTATTTTATTGAAACTGAAAACATTCCTACAGGAATCAAAACATATTAATATTAGCATTAGTAATCTTCATCAAATTATCATTACAAAATCATCCCCGTAGCAAGCAGAAATATTTAAAATATTTCCTCAGGGGGATTTTAACAAAAGAAGAAAGAGCATGAGAAGGTGAGAACAACAAGCTTGGGTGATATATTTATTATCTTCATAGACTGCTTTGTCTTTTCAACTGCTGTCATGTTCAAATCAACAAAGAATTTAGCTGAACAGACTCGTGATATGAGCTACTACAGCTAACATATTGTCAAGATAAAAGAACAAGATTAATATATGACTGTTAATGGGAGGTAAAACCAACACAAAAAGAATAACCATTGTGTGAATAGTGAGTAAGGGAATCTTTTTGATTCCACAACCAACCTAGTGTTTTGATATAAGAACTATATGAAACCTCATATGCATACAGAAGAAGGATTCAGGGGGAAGGGGCATGCATCATCGCCTTTAATGTTCCTCCACACTTTTTTATTCATGGGAAATACCCAGAATTTTAAATTGTGCTGATTGTCCACATGTCTATATATAATTTTTCAAGCTTACTCCTTTGCTACCAAGGGAGTCATTCTTCTTGTGGTGAAAACTGTTTTTTAGATTTCTAAATACTGTATGTTATGGGGTAGAATTGGCAAAATGTCAGTTGTTGTCTCTTTAAAAATGCTTATGGCTTCTTATAGCAACTGAGAGAATAGTATAGGTAGTCCTCAACTTACAACAGTTCACTTAGTGACCATTCGAAGTTACAACAGTGCTGGAAAAGTGACTTATCACTGTTTCTGACTCTGTAAACTGCTTAGAGAGAGCTGTAAAGCACTTTGAAGCAATATATAAATTGTTGTATATAAGTTGTATATAAGCAATATATAAGTGCTGTTGCTATTGCTATTTTTACACTCACGACCATTGCAGCAATTCCATAGTCATGTGATCAAAATTCAGATGCTGGGCAACTGACTTATATTTATGATGGTTGCAGTACCCCAGGGTTCTGTGATCATCTGTTGGACCTTCCGACAAACAAAGTCAATGAGGAAGTCAGATTCACTTAACAACTGTTGTAAGAAAGGTTATAAAATGGGGCAAAATTCACTTAACTGTCTTGTTTAATATTAGAAATTTTGGGCTCAATTGAGGTTGTAAGTCAAAGACTACCTGTATTCCAAGATGGGTGTTGATTTTGGTAATGAGAGGATTTCCAAGCCCAGGAGAAAGGTCGTCATAAGAATTCTATAACCATAAACTACCTTTTTCCTCTCAACTAGGTTTGGAATAAAAGGTTTATTGAAAGATTCCTTGAACATCTGCACTCTGTCTTTTAGCCAAACCTGGGCTGAGCTTTGTGGCAACTGCCACAGGGCCCTGTTTCCTATCAAGACAAATAAGGGTCAAATTTACCAGAGGCAGAAGATCTAATTAAAAAGGGGCTGAGACCATATTCCACATATGAAAATCAAAGAGCTTAGAGGCAGACAGTCGAAGACAGCTGGAGATCAAGTAGCAGATAACATGAGAAAAGTTGCCAGAGGTTGGCTGTTACTACTCATAAAAAGAAGTTGCATTGACTGAGGAGCATAGATAAAGGCAGGAATTATATGGAACCAGCAAGAGTTCTTTAGAAAATGCTGTCACGTTGTAGAGCAGGAGTTCCAGCTCTGGCTGCTTTATTTATTTCTATATTCATTTCTTCGTTGCAATTTATATGAGTGCCCATCTTGCAAATGCAATTCTAGGTGGCTAACAACATGTAAAGACATTGAAAAGAATATGAGCAAAGAGTCAACACTTACAATGGTCACTAAGGATAAACTCAGAACAGTCCTCTCAAGAGGTCATCTAGCCTCCTAATGACTAGGACTTGGACCATGAATGGCACTGCAACACTGCACTGTAGCAGAAGTTGACTTCGTAAAAGCCTCAGTCTGAAAACTGCCCTGTTGTTGTATGTATAAGGAAAGCACTTGTTCTCCATGTCGTCCTTCAAACAATCTTGAGACACAACTTAACTGTCTAAGATATGATCACATGGTGAGTCCATTTATTATTGAGTCCAGATTCAAAATGCTCAGATTTAAACTCAACATAATTCCACCACACTGGCCTCCAGTGCAAGGTGTTTTCTACAATGAATGTTGTTCCACTATCCAAGATATCTAATTCCACTCTTTCTCTAAATGTCTTCTGCAGTGTCGTTCTCCTAATATGTGTTATATTAGTCTGATCAATTAAACAGCTCTCCCCCCTCTACCATCCTTCTTGACAACTTCAATGAATGTGTTTAGTTTTGTTTAGCTGTGGTTCATTGATCACTTTTAGCGTTTTAGCATTAAGAATGCAAAGCTTTTTTTATTATTATTTGAGATTGATTTTAATGAATTTTGTAATTAAAAGATTTTTGTTTTGTTTTTTTAATCATGGGTCTTCCTTCATGCTTGATGGCAAAAAACCACCATATGAATGTAATGTTTATTTATCAATGTGGCAAATTGCTGGTAATATATGCAGGGTGTTACTATGCACAATGAGGTTCGTGGCACAGTAACAAATTTTAATTAAGCAGCGATAAGTTGGGGACTGAATGTGTTGCAATATAGGCTGTATGAGACCAATATTTCATTATACTCCTGACAATTGTTGATGTCACTTAGAACTGGTGGAAAATTAAAATTGTAAGCATGTGCATGGTGGGACTTGTGCCTAATTAAAGACAGAAATAAAGTGATATTTGACCATGAAATTAGGAAAATACCTATAACCAGGTGGTGCATTTAATGTATAAGCAAAATGGGGAGCTATCATTCTTTGATCCAGCCTCAAAGCCTAGAAGGCAGTGGGTGTAGCTTTCCTCAGTGTCTCCCACCTCCCAGCATGCAAACCCAATTTCCACATTTTCAGACATTCCTGCCAAGATCTAACATTTTAACCCAGTCCAGAGGCTCTTTTTAAGCATTCATTGGAACACTCCCCCTACTCTACATACAAATACATTTTACTGAGTCTTAATTCTTTTTCTCCATTGTTTTTTTTTCTCTGCTGAAATCAATTGCAGAGTAATTGACCTGAAATACTAAAATGACTCTTGCTATTATATTTTAACTAATCAAAATAAACTAATCAATTTTGCTGCCTTAAAAATATTGATTGTATTAAATTACATTTGAGATAGAAGCCCCTCCATTCATGAGCCTGGGGCAATTGTGCCCCCACCTTGACAATTTCCTCTTTGAAAAAGCCCAGCATATGCATTAAAACACAGAGAGACATATGCATGGTTAGAATTCATGGCAAATCACTGGATTTTATCTAGGAAATCTTCTACACAAATGTTCTGTATTAAGTTGCTGGGAAATAAAGTACAAGTCAAAACCTTATACCAGTATGTTCTTGATCTTTTCCAGGACTTTGCTAGGTATAGGTGTAATATAGGTATAAGTATAGGTATATTTAACAGCATGAGTTACACATTAGAAATCCCCAATATTACTTTTAGCTCGCCTTTCAAATGGCATGATTCTTTCATCCATCTAAAAGAATGATCAACACAGCTATTTTTAAGGATAAGAATTGAGATTGTGAACCTATTGAATGTAGTGTTTCTCAAGTTGTCATTTTTTTAAATCTTAAATGTGTTTCTCATTTCAAGTTTGCATTTTTAAGCAAAGCCTGTATAAAAATTTGCATTCATATTCATGGACATTGTACTTAATATACATTTTCCATATTCTTTCCTTAATATGCATATTTTAATGATATTATCTCTCAGATTTGGTGGGGGGTTTTTTTAACTGAACACAATTGTATACACATTTTTGTCTGGCAACTTCCATAAAACAGGCATTTTTGCATGCGTTTAACTGTGAACTGCATTGTAACATTCCAAACAGTAGAATGGCATACTAATGCATTCAGTTGGTATTCTTTGGGGAAATAAAAACAGGCAACAATGTTTTGCCACATGGTCTCAAGGTCCACTTATTTTTACCCTGCTCTTAATTATGTACAGCATGATACAGTAAGGGAATTCATTTACCTTTCTTTGCAGAGCTGACACTGATTAGAGATCAGGAGAGGCTGGCCCAAGGTCAACCTTGGCTTCCATGCCTAAGGGTGGATCAGAATCTGGGTCTCTCTGCTTTCATTCCAGCACCATAACCACTTCACTTTGCTCAGTCTCAAAACACTGCATCATTTTTCCCAAAGAAAAACAAAAGAAGAAACAGAAGCAAAACAGCAAAAACTCATAAAAAAAAACCTTGGAGAAAGACTTCTAGAACTGATTTCAGAGATCCAATAAGTTCACATGAGAAAAAGGGATCTTTCTCTCAAAGCTTTCAAAGATTAAAGCCAGCATATGATCTGGAACCATTCATTAAGCAATAGAGTGCTTATGAAATCCATTGAAATCCATGTGCCTGATATACTGTATACATTTACAGAATATTAGGAGTTTTTTTCCCCACTTCTGTTCAATTGTGTCTGATTCTCAGAGACTTCCAGGACAAGCCCCTGCAATTTTCTTGGCAAGAGTTTTTCTGAAACGGTTTGCCATTGCCTCCCAATCCTAGGGTTGAGAGAAAGTGAGAAGTTCAAGGTTATCCAGCTGGTTTCATGCCAAAGGTGGGACTAGAACTCACAGTCTCCTGGCTTGTAACCTGATGTTTTAACCACTACACCAAACTGACTCTCTGGTTATGGTTGCTGATTAGATACAGTATTGTTCCTGAATTAGCTTGGCCTGCCCTTCTGTCTGACACTAATGATTTGTGCTTGAAAAGAATTGTTTATCAACTTTAGGTATGCTAGCAATATGGTCTTCATCCCAATTCATAAAATAATGCAATCCTTCATGAGAGTGTCAACTTTGAGATAGAACAAAGATGTTTCCTTTAATTAACTGAAGTAAGCAGGATATGGATTTAAGGGAAAAACACCAGCTGTTATTTAACAGCTTCTAGAATTAGCTCAGGTATGTTTCCATTGCACTCCAGGTATATTTCCACAGTCTGCTATATTTATGTAATAAATATAGTAGATGTGAGCTCCTCCCAAATTTATAGGAGATGTGTCTCCTCCCAAATTTCAGTTAAAATTGATTGTTCAGAGTTTGAGATTGTTCAGGTTTCGCCTTTCAATATAATTCTCTTCCTGATCAATCTGCTTCACACAAGTGTCAAACTTGTGGGAATCTTGATCGGGATTCCCTGTGCACAGTCACTCACGCCCTCGTCACCTCTCGCCTTGACTACTGAACGCAGCAGCGCGGGTAGTGATGGGAGCAGCATGGCGCTCCCATGTAACACCGCTCCTGCGCGAGCTGCACTGGCTCCCGGTGGTCTTCCGGGTGCGCTTCAAGGTGTTGGTTATCACCTTTAAAGCACTCCATGGCATAGGGCCCAGCTATCTTCGAGACCGCCTGCTGCTACCGACGACCTCCCAGCGACCCGTGCGCTCCCACAGAGAGGGCCTCCTCAGGGTGCCATCAGCCAAACAATGTAGGCTGGTGACCCCCAGGGGGAGAGCCTTCTCTGTGGGGGCACCTACCCTCTGGAATCAGCTGCCCCCAGAGATAAGGAGAATCCAAGACTTCAGTGCCTTCCGCCGTGCCCTTAAAACCCACTTTTTCCAGCAAGCCAGGCTGGCTTAGGAAGAAATTTTTTTAAAATTTTTAAATGTTTAATTGGTTTGTGGTTTTTTAAATTTTGGGCCAAATTTATATAGATTTTAATTGTTTTTAATATTTGTATTTCATGTTTTTAATTCTGGCTGTGCACCGCCCTGAGTCCTCAGGGAGAAGGGTGGTATATAAATTGAAAAATAAAATAAAATAAAATAAAATAAAATAAAATAAAATAAAATAAAATAAAATAAAATAAAATAAAATAAATAATACATTCACAACTGGATTTTCCATTTGGTAAAAGTATTTTAAATAAAGAAGCAAGAAAAATATTTTAAAGGGTTCTGTGTGATGTCAAGACAAAAATGAAATCTTGTCTTTTTCGAAGGCTCTATATTGAATTGAAATTACTATAAATTAACTATAAATCATATTTAATATTTTCCCTTCTGCTCATTAAAATTATAACATACTTGGGGTATATGAATAGTTTGGGGGGAGGGCTGCAGATGATGTACTTTTACTCTTACATATGATATCTATCTATATCGTCCTTATCATTTGTATGCTACTGTACAAATTGCTCTTTTCTTTCTGTACTAAGATTATCATTCCTCCCTTCTATTCTATGAAGCATCTTCTACAACTTTGATTTGCTACAAAGTAAGCTGCAGTTGGTAGATCATCTGCATATACTATATAGAGAGATAGAGATAGATAGATAGAAATAAGATAGATGATAGATAGATAGATGATAGATAGATAAATAGATAGATAGATAGATAGATAGATAGATAGATAGATAGATAATAGATTCTTTTTCTGCAATAAAGCAACTTATCTATTTGTGATAAATTTTTGAAGCTTCTTGTATCAACTGGTTTACTAAAGATAGGGTTAAGTTTCTGGAAAATAAAGATTTATTGCTTGAGTTTGTATGAAGTCTGACACTTGTGTGAAGCAGACTGATCAGGAAGAGAATGACTGGCTAGAAGTCATCTGATATGTTTCCATGGCTGAAGGTAGAGTTAAATCTGGATCTTACAAGTCTAACTTCACCTTATTTTCCTGCTGACCCTTGCTGGCTATGGCTCTGTGATATTCTACTGCTTTTATCAGAGCCTTAGGGATGGAAGACGCTTTGATTTGATGTGAACTGATCTAATTTGCATTTCATGACCATACATGAAAAGTGTTTTCCCAGAATTTGTGATGCGGTTTACAGCTTTCAAAAATATGCATGTATAAGGGGGAGGGGAGGGGAAATTAAAATAAACAATCAGTGAAACTATTTGCCAGAATGCGTACATCAATATCTACAAATAGGAGAAAGTGCAATTAAATATAAGGATATTGAAATTAGTAGCTGATGGAAGGGGAAGGTGGTGGCATGGAAGAAAGAACAAAGGCTATCAGAATGTCTTTTTTTATAATTTTTAAAAATCTTTTGTAGTAGTTTCTATTTTTACTTTTGAAATTGCTTAAATGTGTATATGTGTGTGTGTGTGTGTGTGTGTGTGTGTGTGTGTGTGTGTGTGTGTATATATATATCAATTTTCTTACTTCTTCGTAGGGTCTATGTGTGTTTTTCTTCTAGCCAGGTTTTCCCTACGTAGCCAAGGTTTTTTTGTAGCTTCTACTGAGCTGGAGCTACAAAAAAACCTTGGCTACGTAGGGAAAACCTGGCTAGAAGAAAAACATATATATATATATATATATATATATATATATATATATATATATATATATATATATATATATATATATATACACACATAGATACATTTTTTTCTTTTCCTTTTGGTTTTTTGCTTGCATGTTTTACTTAACCAGTAAAAAGATTTTTTTAAACCCAAATTTTAATATTTTACATTACATATTTTTCAACAAGATAATTTGTCAGAGACACAGTAAAAGTAATTTTTATTTAAATATTGTGTTACATTTGATAAAAAAACAAGTTACCTGCATTAACTCAGCTTTGAGATTTAATATTTTTAGATGTGTATATTCTTTTGAAGTTAGGTCTATCGCATAGAATTTTATTTTTTGAACAAAAGAAATTGACTTATAACCAAAATATTTATTGTTCAGCATCAGAAAGCTCCAGCTATTCAGTAGTTTGCAGTAATTATTAATCTAGATCATTTATGGGTGATTGCAATGTATCATTGCTTCAATTTACAAGTATCATTCAAATATACATCTTGTAAAAAACATACAACATTCATTTCTCTTTAAACTTTTTTCTGCTCTTATAATTCTTATGGATGGATGGATGGATGGATGGATGGATGGGAGAGAGGGAGGTAGGGAGGAAGGAGGAGAGGAGGGGAGGGAGGAGAGGGGAGGGGAAGAGAGGAAAGGAAAGGCGAGGGGAGGGAGGATGGAGAGAGGGAGAGGGAAGGAAGGAAGGAAAGATAGAAAAGAAAGAAAGAAAGAAAGAAAGAAAGAAAGAAAGAAAGAAAAAGAGAGAGAAAGAAAGAAAGAAAGAGAGAGAGAGAGAGAAAGAAAGAAAGAAAGAAAGAAAGAAAGAAAGAAAGAAAGAAAGAAAGAAAGAAAGAAAGAAAGAAAGAAAGAAAGAAAGAAAGAGTACAGGATAAATAAACTGTACAGGGGGTTGGGGATGGACACAGAAATGTCCACAACTAAACCTTAATGTGGAAAAACCAAGCTGAATTTCAAAGATATCACTCATTTAAGAATTACAGCAGGGGTCAGCAGACTACTTTGATTTTTTTATTAGAACCTGAAGATTCAGCAATCAGATATTACTAAAAACCCTTACACTCTGTATAGCTACAATCTAAGGTATATAAGTTCTCACAGTCCACCTGGCATTCCCACTTCATAGTTGTTTAGAAGGCTGAGAAGAAAGAGAAAAAGGGAGGAATAGATCCTGATCATTGCTCCATTGCTGACCTCCATTTTTTGTCCATTGCCACACATAATCCTTCGGAATAGTAAGGTCACTTCTGTTAATGTTAATTATCCCACCCTCAGTGTGGGATTGAAACAAATTTTGACTTATCAAATCATGTTTATTTAGGATCTTTCTTTTCATATATATGTGTTATTTTTTTCACTCTCTAACATGTGAACGTTCTTGGAATGTTGCCAGAAATTCACCATGAATAATTCAGTATTGATCAAAGGGAAATACAAGCTTCAGTCAAGCAAAACCCAGATTTTCCTTTATTATGAAATCATTTGGAAAGTTACATCTGAGTATTCTTTCATTCCAGCCACATATATGATGTCTCCATAATTGAGAATATGTGTATGTGAGAGACAGACTGTGATTTTGAGGGTGTGGTGCAAAAGGGGGAGGAAGGGGAGGGGGGAAATGTAAAGGCTGTTATTTTGCATTTTGGTTTTTCCTAATTAAGGATTGTGGGATTTTTCCTTAAGAAAATCAACTGCTTTTAACATTGCTCTAATTAAATTTTCAGACGATTTTTTTTTTTTTTTTGCTTGTGCAAGAGAATTCAATTAGGTTTTAATCTCTGTAATCAAAAATGCACTGGTGCTTTGAGTATTTGATTTTTAATTTAAAAATTTGACATGGCATTCCAATTAAAATGTTCAACAGTTGCATTGTAGCATAAAAGTCTATTACATTTGGTAATCAGGAGAAACTGGAGACCATTAAAAAAAAAACAAGTAGCATTCAAAGCAACCTTCAGGTAATTGCAATACTTAGCCCATCTTAAATCTTTTCTTTGGCAGTAGAGCCCCTGTCTCTATTTTCAACGTTTGAATGGAGATTATGGTTATCTATCTTGTTATAAAATGCAATTTTCTGATTCAGTAAAAGGGCCATGAAGCACATATGGGCTTCTCAGTTTATATTAATGGATGGAGGCTTGAAATGCTATTGGTTAGCACATTGAGAGGTGCCCTTTCCATGAAAATTAATGGGAAAATAAAATGTTTCTATACAATAACATGCAACTGTTTTGCATATTCCATGTTTAGCCGCTGTACACAAGTGAGTGTTACTGGAATTTAAAATTTCAGATGTTTCAAACTTCCAAGAAAGTTGTTCATATGTTTGTTGTTGAAAAAGTTTTTTTTAAAAAAATATCATAATATGGAAAGCTGTGTGCTGGTTCGTTCGTACAACATTTCTCTCAACATTACATTTAAAAATAGTATTATAAATATTATATTATATTATATATTTTATTTTATAAACTATATATTTTATAAACTATATTTTATTTATATGTTTTACATTTAAAAATATTACTTTAAATGTAAGCATAATTTTATATATATATATATATATATATATATATATATATATATATATATATATATATATATATATGTAGGTCTTTGGTTATTCGGGTCTTCTCCCACGTAAAATTGGAAGTGTCTTGGCGACGTTTCGACGAAGTCTCATTCGTCATCTTCAGGCTGGTGTTCTCGGCTTCGTGCTTCCAGGAGCAATGTGAGATCGCAGCTGTCTCTTCCTTTTAACTGCTAGTGGGGGTGTGAGCTGATTGGGTGGGAACTTGGCTGTGCTCTGATTGGATGGGGGGTTGGTTGTGCTCTGATTGGCTGGGGGTGTGTTCTGTTTGGGTGGGGGCTTGGTTGTGCTCAGCTTAGTCTGAGTTGCAGGGGGATTTGAGCTGGTGAGCTGCGTTGTTGTTTGGCTTCGTGTTTGTGGCTGTGCGAGCTCTTCATGGTGGGTGTCAGTCTGCTTCATGTATGGATTGGAGGGGTTTAAAGTGGCTAATGATGCAGCTGCGGTCTGGCTTCTGGTCCTTGGTCGTGGCTCATTATCGGTGTGGGTTTGAGTCTGCTTTCTGCGTGGATGTGTGGTGGTGACATCCTGTGTGGCTCTCGTGAGTGTGGGTCTGGTGTCATTCGTCGTGTTAGGGACTCGTTTGTCAATAAGGGCAGGTTTCCAAATGGCTGGTAGGCGGGAGGTATCGTCTCGTTTGTTCATGCTGTGTGGGCGTTTTTCTATCTCGATGGCTTCTCTGATTATTCTGTTGTTAAAGTGTTCAGTTTTGGCGATAGTTCTGGTCTTTTTAAAGTCAATATCATGTCCTGTGGCTTTAAGGTGTTGGACCAGGGAAGAAGTTGGTTCCTCTTTTCTGACTGAGTTCTTGTGTTCTTCTATGCGTGCACTTATTCGTCTGTTGGTTTGTCCGATGTATGTGGTGGGGCAGGCGGTGCATGGGATTTCATATACTCCTTGATTTTCTAACTCAATTTTGTCTTTGGGGTTCCTTAGGATGGTGGATATTTTTCGGTTTGTGCAGAATGCTGTCTTGATGTTATGTTTGTGGAGGATTTTGCTTATTCTGTCTGTGGTGCCTTTTATGTATGGGAGGAGGGCTTTGCCGTTTTCTTGTTCTCTGTCTTGGATTTTAGTGGGGGTTTCTTTTTGGATTAGGTTGGTGATCTTATTTCTTTGGAATCCATTGGATGTTAGTACGTTAGTGAGGGTGTGTAGTTCGGTTTTTAGGTGTTGTTCGTCAGCTAAGCGTTTTGTTCTGGAAATGAGTGTCTTGGCTACAGAGTTGATCTGGGCAGGGTGGTGGTGTGAGAGTGCGTGCAGATAGCGGTTTGTGTGTGTTTTCTTCTGGTAGATAGTGTGTCCTAGGGAGCCATTGGATTTTCTGTAGACTAAGACATCCAGGAAGGGAAGTTGGTTGTTCGCTTCTGTTTCCATGGTGAACTGTATTTTGGGGTGTAGGCTGTTGAGGTGTGTGAGGAAGTTGTCCAGTTTTTCTTTCCCATGTGGCCAGATTATGAAGGTGTCGTCCACATATCTGAGCCAGAGTTTGGGTTTGTGATCGGATTTTTCTAGCGCTTGGGTTTCAAAGTATTCCATATAGAGGTTGGCAATGACAGGTGAGAGGGGTGATCCCATGGGTGCTCCTTCTGTTTGTTTGTATTTCTGTCCATTATAGATGAAGTATGTGTTGGATAGGCAGTGGTTGGTCAGATCTAAGATGTGCTTGGGGGGGTTATATTTGTTTTGGATAACTGTCAAGGCTTCTTTGATTGGTACTTGGGTGAAGAGGGATATGACATCGAAGCTCACGAGTAGGTCACTGGGCTGTAAGTTTTGTTGCTTTATGATGTCTATGAACTGGAATGAGTTTTTTACGTATGAGGTGATGGATTCTGCATAGGGCTGTAGTTGTTTGGCGAGAAATTTGGCTAGGTTTTGTAGAGGTGAGCCTATGGAGCTGACTATGGGTCTAAGTGGGGTTCCTTCTTTGTGTATCTTGGGGAGACCATAAAGCTTAGGGCATCTGGATGATTTCTCTCTGGGAATGATTCTTTGCTGAATCTCTTCGTTGATGGGGGAGGCTTTTATTTTGGATCTGGTGGTTTTTTCCAGGTAGGTGGTGGGGTCTGTGTTTAGCGGTTTGTATATGGAGTCTTGGAGTAGGTTGGTTAATTTGGTTTGGTAGTCAGATGTGTTCATAACCACCGTGGCATTGCCCTTGTCTGCTGGTAGGATTATTATGCTGGTGTCTTCTTTCAGGTTAAGTAGTGCTGTCTGTTCCTCTTTGGGTAAGTTACTTTTGGGTGGCTTGCTGGTGCAGAGGATGTTGGTGATTTCGAGTCTGATTCTGTTTGCGTCGTCGGGGTTGATTTTGGTCAGGCTGGTTTCAACTCCACATATAATGGTTTCAGTGGGGATGCTTTTGGGAGCGACTGCAAAGTTGAATCCTTTGGAAAGGACATTGGTTTCGGCTTTGGTGAGGATCCTATCTGAGATGTTATGCACTGTTTGTTTCATGTGTGGCTGTGAGGGTGGAGGGGATTGTTTCTGGCGTTCTTGTAGTCTTCGGAGTTTGTTGGTGTGTGTGTCTGTCTTGAGGGTGGTCTGTGTTTCGGCTCTCCAGACGGCAAGTTGTTTGGATTTGTCCCAAAGTGCGGGGTGGATCTTGTTGCTGAGTTTGAGGTGAAGTGTGAGGAGATCCTTGTTGATTCGGTCTAGGAGGAATCTTTTTCTGTGGAGTTCATTTCTGATTAGGGCTAGTTCTGTTCTTTTCAGAATGCGTTTGGTGGCTGCAGAGTTGGAGTGGAATTTCAGGCTTCCAACTGAAATTCCACTCCAACTCTGCAGCCACCAAACGCATTCTGAAAAGAACAGAACTAGCCCTAATCAGAAATGAACTCCACAGAAAAAGATTCCTCCTAGACCGAATCAACAAGGATCTCCTCACACTTCACCTCAAACTCAGCAACAAGATCCACCCCGCACTTTGGGACAAATCCAAACAACTTGCCGTCTGGAGAGCCGAAACACAGACCACCCTCAAGACAGACACACACACCAACAAACTCCGAAGACTACAAGAACGCCAGAAACAATCCCCTCCACCCTCACAGCCACACATGAAACAAACAGTGCATAACATCTCAGATAGGATCCTCACCAAAGCCGAAACCAATGTCCTTTCCAAAGGATTCAACTTTGCAGTCGCTCCCAAAAGCATCCCCACTGAAACCATTATATGTGGAGTTGAAACCAGCCTGACCAAAATCAACCCCGACGACGCAAACAGAATCAGACTCGAAATCACCAACATCCTCTGCACCAGCAAGCCACCCAAAAGTAACTTACCCAAAGAGGAACAGACAGCACTACTTAACCTGAAAGAAGACACCAGCATAATAATCCTACCAGCAGACAAGGGCAATGCCACGGTGGTTATGAACACATCTGACTACCAAACCAAATTAACCAACCTACTCCAAGACTCCATATACAAACCGCTAAACACAGACCCCACCACCTACCTGGAAAAAACCACCAGATCCAAAATAAAAGCCTCCCCCATCAACGAAGAGATTCAGCAAAGAATCATTCCCAGAGAGAAATCATCCAGATGCCCTAAGCTTTATGGTCTCCCCAAGATACACAAAGAAGGAACCCCACTTAGACCCATAGTCAGCTCCATAGGCTCACCTCTACAAAACCTAGCCAAATTTCTCGCCAAACAACTACAGCCCTATGCAGAATCCATCACCTCATACGTAAAAAACTCATTCCAGTTCATAGACATCATAAAGCAACAAAACTTACAGCCCAGTGACCTACTCGTGAGCTTCGATGTCATATCCCTCTTCACCCAAGTACCAATCAAAGAAGCCTTGACAGTTATCCAAAACAAATATAACCCCCCCAAGCACATCTTAGATCTGACCAACCACTGCCTATCCAACACATACTTCATCTATAATGGACAGAAATACAAACAAACAGAAGGAGCACCCATGGGATCACCCCTCTCACCTGTCATTGCCAACCTCTATATGGAATACTTTGAAACCCAAGCGCTAGAAAAATCCGATCACAAACCCAAACTCTGGCTCAGATATGTGGACGACACCTTCATAATCTGGCCACATGGGAAAGAAAAACTGGACAACTTCCTCACACACCTCAACAGCCTACACCCCAAAATACAGTTCACCATGGAAACAGAAGCGAACAACCAACTTCCCTTCCTGGATGTCTTAGTCTACAGAAAATCCAATGGCTCCCTAGGACACACTATCTACCAGAAGAAAACACACACAAACCGCTATCTGCACGCACTCTCACACCACCACCCTGCCCAGATCAACTCTGTAGCCAAGACACTCATTTCCAGAACAAAACGCTTAGCTGACGAACAACACCTAAAAACCGAACTACACACCCTCACTAACGTACTAACATCCAATGGATTCCAAAGAAATAAGATCACCAACCTAATCCAAAAAGAAACCCCCACTAAAATCCAAGACAGAGAACAAGAAAACGGCAAAGCCCTCCTCCCATACATAAAAGGCACCACAGACAGAATAAGCAAAATCCTCCACAAACATAACATCAAGACAGCATTCTGCACAAACCGAAAAATATCCACCATCCTAAGGAACCCCAAAGACAAAATTGAGTTAGAAAATCAAGGAGTATATGAAATCCCATGCACCGCCTGCCCCACCACATACATCGGACAAACCAACAGACGAATAAGTGCACGCATAGAAGAACACAAGAACTCAGTCAGAAAAGAGGAACCAACTTCTTCCCTGGTCCAACACCTTAAAGCCACAGGACATGATATTGACTTTAAAAAGACCAGAACTATCGCCAAAACTGAACACTTTAACAACAGAATAATCAGAGAAGCCATCGAGATAGAAAAACGCCCACACAGCATGAACAAACGAGACGATACCTCCCGCCTACCAGCCATTTGGAAACCTGCCCTTATTGACAAACGAGTCCCTAACACGACGAATGACACCAGACCCACACTCACGAGAGCCACACAGGATGTCACCACCACACATCCACGCAGAAAGCAGACTCAAACCCACACCGATAATGAGCCACGACCAAGGACCAGAAGCCAGACCGCAGCTGCATCATTAGCCACTTTAAACCCCTCCAATCCATACATGAAGCAGACTGACACCCACCATGAAGAGCTCGCACAGCCACAAACACGAAGCCAAACAACAACAACGCAGCTCACCAGCTCAAATCCCCCTGCAACTCAGACTAAGCTGAGCACAACCAAGCCCCCACCCAAACAGAACACACCCCCAGCCAATCAGAGCACAACCAACCCCCCATCCAATCAGAGCACAGCCAAGTTCCCACCCAATCAGCTCACACCCCCACTAGCAGTTAAAAGGAAGAGACAGCTGCGATCTCACATTGCTCCTGGAAGCACGAAGCCGAGAACACCAGCCTGAAGATGACGAATGAGACTTTGTCGAAACGTCGCCAAGACACTTCCAATTTTACGTGGGAGAAGACCCGAATAACCAAAGACCTACATACAAACACCCGCGAAAACCTGAGAAAACAAATATATATATATATATATATATGTTTTCTGAGGTTTGAAGCATGCCATATATATATATGGCATGCTTCAAACAAAATACTAGCTTTTCATTTCCAATGGATTACACATAGACTTTGTGGCATTCTTAAGAAAATAGAAATGATTAATGGCTATAGTGTAATGTTTTGTTCAGAGAAATGTCCATGTGTCTGGGGGAAAAACAGCTTACATTGGCAAAAGTTTTGTGTGCAAACTACGTGCTTTCAAAAAGTATGAAAAGGGCAAACTCTATTCATATCAGTAATATTCCTACCCTTAATGTGACCAATTTGCAATGCATTATGGAAAGAAACATATTAAATTTATGTTGGAAAGGAACCTAAGTTAAATGACATAGTCAAATAGATATGCTAATGAAAAAAAACCAGCACAACTTTTAAACTGCATAATTCAGCAAAGGAAGTTCCAATAACAATGCATTGTAAATTTCAAGCTGGGGTTATATTCCCTCCTTTCCAGTTATCAATAAAAATGGGCAAGGGAAGGTGGCAAAGCCTGACTTGGCTTATGTTAACAACAAAAAGTATACCCCCAAGGGATATTTTGCATTGTTCTTTTCATCAAATAACAATAGCAATAGAATTTAGACTCCACAGGTGCTTTACAGCACTCTCTGAATGGTTTACAATGTCAGCATATTGCTCCCAACAATCTTGAGCCAGTCCGAATAGAACTGCTGGCATTGCTCAATGCCAGCAGTTCAATTCAGACTGGCTCAAGGTTGATAGTCACCCAAAATAACTATTGGGGATATAAACCTATCATGCAGATCATTTTAAGAGATAAAACCAATGAAAATAAGAAATCATATACATAAAAAAGAAAATATAAACAAATGGGTTCAGCTAGTAGCATTAAAATGATCCGCATGATAGGTTTATATCCCCAATAGTTATTTTGGGTGACTATCAATTTCTTATATGATGTAAAAGTAACATTTTTCAATGTGGACCAATGCACTCAATAAGAGCCAACTCTTTATGCACCAAAAAATGTTATGAAGTCTTAGCTATTCAGTGTTCATGCAATATCTTTATACTTGAAAATCAGATGGTAACGTGGATTTGCACTTTTCCTAGAAAAGTAAAGCGAAAGAAAATGCATAAAAGAGGAGATTTTGCAACTCCAGAAGGGTATTTCTTGAAGAAGATTTCTGCCTCAATTGGATAGTCCTTGGACTAATTGTATAGCATCAGATCTGGAAAACCAAGTGAGATTGTCCCCTCAAGGATGAGTGTTACAGCAGGTAATTTTTGTTTGTGAACATAATGTAATGTTGTTTGTCAGAAAGTCAACGTCACTTTTGAAAGTTTTGTGATGAGTGTACTCATAATAGACTGTGATTAAAAGATGAATCTGTCACTTTTTCCCATTCCCAACCAGATTGATTGATTGATTATGTGCCATTATGTTATTTTTTATTTCTAGCAACCACATAGATAGATCTTCTCTTCTTCTCCCTGATGATCTACTGTATGCTTAATCTAAGATATCAGGTCTTTCAACAGTGAACTCATTGTTATTGTAATTGTGTCCATCCACCTTGCTGCTGGTCACCCTTTTCTTCTGTTTTCTTCCATCTTTTTCAGTATTAAAGCATTTTCCATAGAGCTGGATCTTTGAAAGATGTCTCTAAAGTAGGATTATTTGAACCTGGTCATTTGTGGAATTCTGGGTTGATTTGTTTGCTGATCTAAGATGAGTATATCCAGATTGATATATTCACCCTAGAGGAACAAAATCTAAAATTAGCATTTTAAAAAATATAATTTTATTAACACAGTATCTCTATTTCAGGATCACTTAAGATACCTTTTGAAGTTCAATGGGGGTCCTACATTAATTCGAATAGGAATTGTGCTTCATCATTAGAACAAAAATGTGGAGTTACATTTTTGTTCTAAATGATCCAATCTGAATTGGAATTTGGCCAAACACAATACATCCCAATGGCTTTCATCTGCATCCAGTCATATTGATACTGCAGTTTCTGTATTCTGCACTCTGACACATTTTTTCCTCATTTTCAACTTGAAACTACATGCAATTAACATATTTCTACAATTTGGTCATGCTTTTTTTTTTTTATTTCAAAACTGATAAACTGAAGTATCTGGCCAGATTATTTGAACAACCACACAACTCATCCCTCTTTCCTAAGCACATGACCAGAACTTCTTCTAATAGGTGGGAAGAGTTGAGGATTACATTCTCTTATTAATTTTGGGAGATCTCCATTATACAATCTATCTCCAAATGCACATTCTTCCTTGAAGAGATCAATGATGGTCTTAAAGCCTTTCTGTTAACCATGCAGTTATGTATTAACACCAGTTTTAGACAGATAAAAGGAGAAGGTGAGATTGGAAGACCAATTTGTCAAAGCAGAAGGATGGGACAAAATCTATTATTTTTATTAATATATCTCTGGGTGTCAGATGTGGACTTTTGAATGCATTCTTACTTTTGTTCTTACCTCAATTAGATTTTAGTTATATTTCAAACTAAATTATGATACCATGTTGTTGTTGTTCATTGAGTGGTGTGGTGGCCTAATGGTGAAGACACTCACCTACCACTCAGAAGGTTGAGAGTTCAATCCTAGGTAGTGGCTGATGTTGCTTTCCTAGAATGCAAAGAAAAAAATATCTGATGCAAATTCAGAAAGGACATCTGGCCAGCAAACACTCAGCACCATCCAGTCATCCTGAGTCTACCCCCAAATTAAGGGATTACAGGATCATAAAAAGAGAGTCATCAGTGTTGTCCATTCTCTAAATCATGTCCAACTCTTTGAAACCCCATGGACCACAGCACGCCAGAACCCCCCTTTCTCCACTGCCTCCCAGAGTCTGCTCCTTGTGTCAAAGATACTATTAAACATTTCAACCTCTGCCATCCCCTTCTCCTTTTGCCTTCAATCTTTTCCAACATTATGGTCTTTTCCAATGGTGTAGTTGTTCCCGACTCTAGGGGCCGGTGCCCATCTCCGTTTCAAAGCCGAAGAGCCAGCGCTGTCCGAAGACATCTCTGTGGTCATGTGGCTGGCATGACTAAATGCTAAAGACTCGCGGAGCGCTGTTCCCACCAAAGGTGGTCCCTATTTTTCTACTTGTATTTTTTATGTGCTTTCGAACTGCTAGGTTGGCAGAAGCTGGGACAAGTAATGGGAGCTCACCCCGTTACGCAGCACTAGGGATTCGAACCGCTGAACTGCTGACCTTTCGATCAACAAGCTCAGCATCTTAGCCACTGATCTACCGCATCCCTTTTTCCAATGGTATCATAATTAAATATTTCTTAATTAATAATTAACTTATGTTCAGCTTTTATCAAATAGAAGTTTTCATATTTATTCCCCTGGAACCTTTGAAAATGAGCGATCCAAACATGAGAATATTAATCTGCCTTCAACAAATTCCTACCAGAGAAGTGAAGTGCACTGTATGGAATACTAACTAGCTAAGATTTAGGCTGTACTTTCTGCTCAGGGAAAGTCCTGAGCAAGTCTCCTGCAATGCTTAATTGTTATATGCTAAACCCTCTCCTGCACTAGCATGTTGCAAAAAGGAAAGGTACGCTGTGCTAATATATATATATATATTTAGAGTTGAACTTCTGAAATATCCTCAGGCTTCTAAGGACACTGTTTGAGAACTTTTAGCGATCAGTACTTAGTGATTAGAATTTCTTTAATGCACTCAGTAATGTATGGCTTGAAACTGCAGCTCAAACTCAGAGGCCAGACATAATTCAAGGTTGCCAGGAGCTATATTAGAAAGTGCTGGCCTTTTCTGTTTACTTACTCATAGAGTGAGGCATCGTTTTCTGAGCCCATAAAACTATGTCAGACAATATCTTCTAACCAGGAGATTGCAGACACTGCTTAGCAATCTGATACATTATCATGCTCTGTTTATTATCCAATTTTTCTGTCTGCTCCAGGCTGCTTGCTAGCCAGGTGATTACCGCCTCCTGCATTGAAGATATGCAGCCAGATCTGCTTCCAAACAGCTTAAGAATCCTGACCTCTGCCTTCCTTACCTGCAGCTGTTTCTTTGCTCATCAAGGTCTGTGTTTCAGGCCATTTTGTTCGTTGATTAGAGTCACTGTACTGTTGTTGCCTCTAGTAAGCTTGGGTTAGTTTATACCAGCCAGAGCTCCTATTAATTATCTTCTATTCTGTAGCAACCCTTTAGCAGTCTCGAAGCCTGTGCAGTCATAGGTCCAAATTGCTTACTATGGTAGAACAGTTTTCTCCAGTCCATTTTTTTCCCTGAATTGAATTGCCCACCTCAAATTTAATTTCACCCATGAATACAGGCAAGATATAGACCCAGCAATGTTAACTAAATAAAATAAAATAAAATAAGAAAATGCTCAACGGTAAATATTATGGGAAACTATGTTGTTTGGCTCCGGTTGTTCCTATATGTTAACACTAATTTCTATCCTTGAGCATCTCTCCACCCTCCAAATTTCCTTGCCTGTTGGAGAATTAGAATATTGATTGGCAAAATTTAGCTTTTAGATCTCTTTGTTTCTGGTTGCCACGTTGCTCATTCCCTGAGGACTGATGGATTCTGGAGAAGGACTGAGTTTCACAATCTGGATACGATTGATTAAATAATTAATTTGGGTGAGATCCCAGTGGAGATTAATGACATTTGTTGTACAACTTACTGATTTAGAAATAGAGAAGACAAGTACAAACACATGAACTATTGGTTCTAACTATCTATCAAATTTGGAGACAGAAATCCTTCTTTGTATTTCCATATAGCCTACATAGCGAAGTTATATTTAGGCTAACAATGTTATCCTAAATGTTATACATTATGACCCATTCATATGCCATACTAACAGATCAAAAAAAAAAAAAAAAGATGAACCATAGAATCACAGCTAGACCTCAACATATGACCACAATTAGGACCACAGTGTCAGTTGCTAAGTGATGTGATCATTAAGTAAATTCTGCCCAATTTTGCAAACTTTTTTGCCATCGTTGTGAAGTGAATCACATGGATGTTCACTCAATCAAACAATTATTCACTGACTCACGTGGTCATTAAGTGAATCCAGCTTCCCCCATTGACTTTGCTTAGTTGGGAAAGTCGCATATGGCAATCAGATTACCCCAGGATGCTGCAACTGTTGTAAATAAATTGGTTGCCATGTGACTCTGAGATGCTGTGATGGTTTTAAGTGAGAGCTGGATGTAAGTCACTTTTTTCAGTGGAGAATAGAATGGAATGGAATGGAATGGAATGGAATGGAATGGAATGGAATAGAATAGAATAGAATAGAATAGAATAGAATAGAATAGAATAGAATAGAATAGAATAGAATAGAATAGAATAACAGAGTCGGAAGGGAGCTTGGAGGTCTTCTAGTCCAACCTACTGTTGAGGTAGCAAACCCTATACCATTTCAATCATTATCCAATGTCTTCTTTAAAATTTCCAGTATTGGAGAAATTACAACTTCTGGAGGCAAGTTGTTCCACAGATTAATTGTTCTAACTGTCATGCAATTTCTTCTTAATTCTAAGTTGCTTCTCTCCTTGATTAGTTTCCATCCATTGTTTCTTGTCCTACATCAGGTGCTTTGGAGAATAGCTTCACTCCCTCTTCTTTTTGGCAACCCCACAAAGAGTTGTTGTTAAATGAATGGTTATAAGTCGAGGGCTACCTGCATATAGCAAACAAATATAAAACATTCCCTTCTGTCATATTAGAGTTATATACCGTCACACTCAACTAAGTTATTTCACATTGGAATTGCATCTTCCGTATAAACTGAGTTATTACTCTGTCCATTGAGAGCTATGTATTCCGTTAACAGGATCACTAGATTGATCTAAGTCCATACATAAAATGTAAAGCTGTGATAACATTCTGGAAAAAAAAAAGATATTTCTAGTTGCAATTCAAAGGATGGGTAGAACTGTCTCCTACTTCTCAGTCCTTCATTGAACTGCTTTTGTTATCCACAATTTGAACAAGCTTCCTCTTTTAGATAATTTTGGGATTGACTAATGGACTCCCTGTTCCAATATATGAAGTTACTAATGGTCACAAATATCACAGGATAGAGAAAGTAAAACTATATCATTTTTTTTTTGTTTTTTGCTTAAAAGGAGGGGCATTAGTTTTTTTGCCCAAATTATTTAAAACTTCATGAGGACATCAATTTAAATTATGTCAAGAAGACTGCTGAAAACCAGGTGCAAATGTCAGAAGAGCCTATAATATGCTATTATGAAGACATTTATTGACTGATGAAGTGCCCTTCTTAGACCTTCATATCACTGCATATAGGGGGGGAATCCTTGTAAAAGTTGAGAGACCAGGGCTCTTCTGATTCCTATGGACATGTAGAAACATCTGTGCTTCCATCCATTTCTTTTGCTTCAAGACGATCAGTTAGGGGGAGAATTGAGACTCACTGGGCTAAGTATGAGTTTTGTCCTTGGGGCTGATTTGTCTTTGGTATTTCTAGACCCTTATCTGGTTTAAAAAGCATTTGTCACAAAGCAAAAACCCGGCTTCTTGGGTGCCAAGAGTAAACCGCCAAGATGTTTAAATCAAGTTTGGAAAAGGCAGTCAGAAAAAAAAAGGAAAAAAAGAAAAGATCAAGCCATAAAATCAGTTACATGCTTAATTAAGAAAGGGAAAGATATAATCTCCGAGTATCAATGAAGCAGAGGGGGAAAAATGGGTTTATTTCACCACAGGCAAAAATATAAGAGCTGCCCACTCTTCCTTCAGCTTCTGAAGTTAAATTACAAACATATAACACAACTTGCTGTAATCTGAACTGGGAAATCTCTCCCCAAGCCACCCACATGGTAGTTTCCATTTGAGATGCCAGAATACTAGCATGTATATGATCTCTTGAGGGGAAAAAAATCCCTCCTGGTGATTCTCAAAGTTTTAATCTGTGAAGAGTGGAAGTTAGGGCATGAAGGAAGGAATTGTAATAAATGGCAGCAGACGGCAATTGAAGAAACAGGAGAGGCAGCTGAGAAATTTGAGAAGAAAAAAAATGTAAAATAAAATTCAAATTGCTTTCAGCAATAACTTTGCTGTCAGATTTGGCACTGAACGTGTTACAGAAAGCTGCCAAATCACATTTCTGAAGTGTTTCTTTCACTTTTATTTAAATTGCTATGCATGAAAACATATCAAAAATTATATTTCCATCGCAAAAAAACAAAACAAAAAAACATTTAACTGACTGGATGGGGAAAGGGATGGTTCTTGCATGACAGTGAGATTAAGACAATCCCTTCATCTTTTTTTTAAAAAATAAACAATAACCTGATTATATTTTGTTGCCTTCCATAGCAAAGTTAAGTAAGGGATAGAAATGACAAGGTCACTTTGCAACCAGATGTTCTCTAGGTGGACTCTGGTGAAATAAAGAGCACGGGGTTCTAGAGCAAAAGATGGCAAATTGAAGGTCAGCAGAACCTGACATTTCTTGGTTCTTAGATGTCAGTACTGTTTATTTACTCATTTTCTTACTAAGATTTGTATTATGTTCTATTTCAAAGGTTGTAAGTTGCTAACTTCAGATAAAATAAATAAATCAACAGTAATAATAAACGATAAAGAAATTATTATATTGATGCTCAACAAGGCAATTAAGGGTTTAAAAAAAAACAACCCTATGGATCTTTAATCTTCAAATGCTCTTAACAAAAGACAAATCTTTATTGCAAGTCTTTAGAGCCAAGGTGGCACAGTGGTTAGAATGCAGTACTTGCAGGCTACTTCTGCTGACAGCCGGCTGCCTGCAATTTGGCAGATTGAATCTCAAGGTTGACTTAGCCTTCCAGCCTTCCAAGGTTGGTAAAATGAGGACTCAGATTCTTGGGGGGCGATATGCTGACTCTGTAAACCGCTTAGAGAGGACTGTGAAGTGGTATATAAGTCTAAGTGTTGTTGCTATTGCTATTGCTATTGCTATTGCTATTGCTGCATGAAATGATATAAATGTAGAAGCCCTTCAAGTTCCTGGGAGCAGCATATTTCATAGGGGATAAAGCAATCAATGAAAAGACATGCTTTAGAGCTTAACTTTCTGAGGATGAAGAAGCCAGAGTATTGTCTCAAAAGTCAACAAGTTGAGCAAGTAGGTTCTTTCTAGAGCAGGCATTTCATGAGCATCTGCAGGGATGCTCAAAATCTGCAAGATGGCGGGTATAGGGTCATGATCAGAGGTGGGTTTCAGCAGGTTCTGACCAGTTCTGGAGAACCGGTAGCGGAAATTTTGAGTAGTTTGGAGAACCAGTAAATACCACCTCTGACTGGCCCCGCCCCCATCTATTCTCTGCTTCCCGAGGCCCAGCTGATTGGGAAGAAATGGGGATTTTGCGGTAACCTTCCCCTGGAGGGGGAGGGAATGGAGATTTTATAGTATCCTTCCCCTGCCACACCCACAGAACAGGTAGTAAAAAAATTTGAAACCCACGACTGGTCAAGATCAAAGCCCCATCAGCCCATTTAGAAAATGGGTTAGTTTATAATCAGATAACTATGCCCACCACCTTTTAAATTTTAATCCCTCCTGCAGATGCTGCAGAATCATTCTCACAGGATAAACCGGACATATGACACTTATGGCTTTATAGGCAATCACCAACACTTTAAATTTTATCTAGAAACAAATGTGGAAAATGCAGTATCAGAATTAAGCTGCTAAGGTGCCCTCATTCCAAACATTTTGTAGTAGCTGAAGTTTCCTAGAAGCCTTCCCAAGTGAAGTATATTGCAGGGACCTACTTCAAAACAGCAAGGACATAAGTGACTGTCAATATCATCTTTTACTCCAGAAATGACTGCAAATGGTGTACCTGCCAGAGCCAGACAAAGTCTTCCTAACTACAGAGCCCATTTGCTTATTCAGCGCTGGTTGCAGTCCTACTAGGGAGTAGAACTTGCTTTAGTATTAAATAAACCTAAGAGACTGCCAGTAGCTATCAATTGCCATATCTAATTTACTGGGGTGGGGGAGGGGCAGTAGCAAGTGTTGGAAAAATAGACAGCATAAAAAAGATTAAACTAATTCTATCATTCTTTATAAGAATAATACAATGTACATACAATTTAAGCACCGTTGCCACCGTTCCCTCAGGGTTCTAGAAAGCCCAGCTGGTTTCAAATTTCTTTATTTTTGGTGGCTAGTTTGGTTCCAGAGTTATTACCAATTACCATTTTCTTGGGTTGATTTTTTGTAGTGCTTTAAATTTAGTACTTCTCACCAATATTACCTCCAGCATCACCAGACCTGCTTCTCATAATTCATAAAAAGAAGAATGGAGAAACAATGGTCCACTTAATCGAATAAAAAAGTAAAAAAAAAAAAACCCACCAAATTCAATAGAAAGGGAAATGAAAGGGAGGAAGCATATCAGATGGATGTACAATTTAAGGTAAGTTTTTCAATAAGAACATAGGAAGGGATGTGGTCTGGCTGAGTTATTGCTTTCTCAGAGTTGTTTGCAACTGATAGAATATGTAATTGTATGTATCAGCTTCCATCCTCTGGATCTGTTTCTGAATGTTCACTCTGTGATGGCAGGTTTTGCTCTCTTCTCCACATCCTTTTTTACTTTTATCCTCCTCAGTTATTTTTCTGTCTCAGAACACCTTCCAATTATTCATATCAGAATGTCCACAGAATTTTCACACCATCTTCTCAAAGTTCTAGATCAAAATGTTTAATCTCCGATGACAAACCCAATGTCCTAGTCTGGGCTCCGGACATCCCTTATAAGGACAAAACACACAACATTATATAAAGATGTGCCTGAATTAATCTTTCTAATATGAAAAAAGTCTTATACCACTTTTATGACAATCTGAATTCTTAAAGAGATACAGGATATACATTAAAGAGTCTCTACAAATGTTCTGGGAGAAATGAGAAGGTTCATGTGTTTATGTGAAAAAATATATTCTGAAGGAATCAATAGAAAAATACAGCCCTATGCAGATATTCTTTTCTATATGGAAATAGCTATGAGAAGAATGATTGGAACCATACCTATTTTCACCACTCCAGGTGATGCATAATTCAAGTTACCTTTTATACAGCGAGGACTTCATTTTCATGTATTCTGTAATTGGAGAATCCATCTTCTGAGGAGACCTTTATGCACACAGCTCTGTATGTTGAAGTTTCTCTCTTGGCAGATTTCACACCGCATGGACAGATGCTAGTGGAAGTGATTTTTTCGGGAGGGACAATGTCAAAATAAAGTTGATTGACATGGTCGAGTTCCTTTGTTTCTCTAGATAGGCAAACAATTTTGAAATATATTGATACATAAGAACATTTCTCTGATACTAAATCTTGATAAGGAATTGCAATTGGAATTATAGAGAAGTATTTTTATGCTTAAAAAAACCATTTGTAAAGATTGAGGTAATAAAGGTCATTCTCATCTAAGGCACACAGGCAGTATCATTTAAGAGTTTTATTTTAAGGTTTCATTGATGTTGCTCTGAAACCTAGGAAAATTTATTGTTTTCTATTTCCCTCTTCGTTGAAAAGTGCCCTGAGGGAAGACATGGGGAGAGAACTGCTTGCTTTCTCAAAAACACACGATAGTGTTCATAGTGTTAAGTATTCTAGATGTCTATCTTCATTTCTGTTCATGTGGCCCATTTCAGGAAAAGCCAAGAGAAACTGTAAATATTGAGGAAACTTTGAGAGTGAACTCCAGTGAAACAAAAAATGCTGTAGCATGACAAATAAATCTGGAGAAACTTGATGCAAGGTAAATGGCTATGCACCCAACTTGTTTGATCTTAAAGCATAACATTCTTCTAACATGAATATACAACTTCCTGCATATTTCGGATTTATATGACCACCCATGAAGGGATCACAGGCTGATACATAAAGACAGCTCAGGAGAGAACTAAGAAGACTGGGGTTGATGGAATGGGAATCTAATGCACCAGGATAGGAACAGATTGCAGAAGGCTGTTTTGATAGTCCATTTTTAACAGGCCTTACATTATCCTCTCAGCCTTTTTTGGCATTTAACATTGCAGATGCAACAACTGTGACAGTTTCTCTGCTGAAGAGTGGGAAAATGTTGAGTTAAGCTGTGTAATGACATTTACTATTTTGTCTGCTTCAAATGCAAGAAGTTATTAATGTTTAAAATCCCCCTAGGGGAGGACTTTATTTTACTTTGTTTTGTTTTGTTTCATATAACAACCAAGCTTATCAAAGGCTTCCTTCCTCCAATGCCTTTTACAAACCTCAACTGTGCCATGCTGCTTTATGAGAAGAATCTGAAATCAAAATGGACTACAAATGAATCTAAATAAAAGTGAAAGAGACAGCATCTTTATAGCAGTGAAGGCAGGCAGTGGGGTGAAGGAAAATGCAACAGAGACTAATGAAAAATAAATTAGGCCACTAATGTTCTTTCTCTCTTTCTCTTTCTTTTTTTTTAGGAAAGTGAGAAGCCCTCTTTAGTATCACGCCTTTAATTACATTATGTTCTCTAATCCCAAACAGATTCCATAGATTTAGGTTTGACATCAGGAAAAATGTCCTAACAGGGCTATTAAACAGTGGAAGAAATGACCTCAGGAAATTATGGACTCTCTTGCTATAGATGTTTAAATGAAATCTGGATGGCCATCTGTCAGGGATGCTAAACTAGTGGATCCTGCACTGGACAGAGGCAGGGCTATGTGATCCCCAAGCTCCATTATATTCTGTGTTTTTATGATGCATGGCTATTCACACAGTAATACCATTTATAGGTCTTGGACCCTGTGGTTAGATAGCAATTGTTCTACAGGAATGAACAAAAACAAGT
Source organism: Pituophis catenifer annectens (assembly GCF_029215685.1). Classification (NCBI taxonomy): domain Eukaryota; kingdom Metazoa; phylum Chordata; class Lepidosauria; order Squamata; family Colubridae; genus Pituophis; species Pituophis catenifer. The sequence goes on along the minus strand of NW_027256881.1, from coordinate 315,995,002 downwards.
GAAGAGTCTCTTGGATGAGAAGTGAAATATTAAGAAAGAACAAACAAACAAGTCCAGTTGCCTGTTGGAAAAAGCACCTTTTGGACAATCATGACTTGGATTATTGAGAATCTCTGTAAACACTCACCTGCAGGGCAAGTTCACAGTAGGAGTTCAGTGCTTTACTTAAATAAATTAAATAAAGTAAAGTAAAGAAAAAAGAAATAAAGAGATACAAGAACAGAAAGAAAAGAAACTAAGTTATGAAATATAATGATTTCTGAGTGTTCAACAGATAATTACAGAAAACATACCGGCAGAATCATGGGCCTGGAAAGGACCTCAGAGATCTTCCAGTCCACCCACCTGCTCAAGGCAGCACAACCTATACCATCCTGGTCAAATGGTCCATCTATTTTTGAAAAACTTCAATGATGGAGCACCCAGAACTCTGAGAGGCAAGAAATTATACTGATTAATTGTTCTCAGTGTCAGAGAATTTCTCCTTACTTCCAGGTTGAATCTCCCTCTGACGAGTGTCTACCCATTGCTTCTTGTCCTGCCCTCCAGAGCTATGGAAAATAAATGGATGCCCTCTTCCTTGTGACAGCCCCTCAAATTCTGGAAGACATTTATCCCCCAATCCTTCTTTTCCATAGGCTAGACATATCATCAACCGTTCATGATAGTCTCTTGATACTTTATGACTTTTGTTGCTCCTCTCTACACACTTTCTAGGATCTTAACTTCTTTTTGTATCATGGTAACCACTGTACACAGTACTCCAAGTATGGCCTCAACAGTATAATCTTATAATTACAACCTTATAAACACAACCTTATAATTCCTCTTTCTCCTTGGATACAAATCCCTTCAGCTCCACACTTAATCCCATTCAATAAAAATTTCAAACCTATAAATCTTATGATTTTTTTTTCTTCTTTCAGCAAAAAGTCAATATAAAGTTTTCAGTCTTTCAAAAAAAAGTCCTTTTTTTCTGACTAGGAAGGTCATCTCTGCCTTCCCAGCAAATTGTGATATGTTCATTATCCATTCCCCCACTGTGAAAATTTCATAATTCTTTCATCATAGTATATATAATAATGTTGCAATTACTGTATACAAAATCACTTTGCCAGGAGTCTTTTATTTTTCATTGTTCATAAGTCTCAATAAAAGGAATTCTGGTTATTTCATTATATTTATCTAAAAATTCTTTTGCATTAACAGATGAATTGGTACCCAAAATTTGTTAAATCTTTCACAAGTATACCATAGATAAAATGTAGCCTCATGTTTTCAGTTTTCCAACATTGCTTTGCATTTTAGATAATTTCTCTGATGTCATATACCACCAATACTAATGTCAGGCGCAAGAAATTAGGAGCCAGAAGAGAGTTCAAAAGTATTACAAGTTTATTTCATGCTATCTGTGGTCTACTAATGGTCAAGGCAAATTAGCACTGGATAAGAGTCAATGGACTTCAAGGGGGGCTGGACTTAGATCTCTTATGAAGCAGTGGTGAAATCCAAATTTTTTTACTACCGGTTCTGTGGGTGTGGCTTGGTGGGTGTGGTGTGGCTTGGTAGGCATGGCAGGAGAAGGATACTGTAAAATCCCCATTCCCTCCCCACTCCTGGGGGAAGGATATTGCAAAATCTCCATTCCCACCTGACTCTGGGGCCAGCCAGAGGTGGTATTTGCCAGTTCTCCGAACTGCTCAAAATTTCTGCTACCGGTTCTCCAGAACCTGTCAGAACCTGCTGGATTTCACCCCTGTTATGGAGGCATAGAAATTCCAGAGTGATGATGCATTTGATGCCACACTTGGTTTAGCCTGGTCATCTCCTACATTAATGTTTTATAAAAGTTTTGTTTTAAATTGTGACACAATGTAAATTTAATATCAATTACCCACATTCTCCCTCAAGTGTCCATCTGTATATTATATGAGTTCAGAGCTTTATCTTCATTGGCTTACAAGAAATAGTTGCATTAATGCCGGCCAGCCTGAAGGGGTAAACCATAGTACAAACAAGAATCCATCAAGTTTTTAATTGAAACCTTGTAGAAACCTGCTTTTCAATGAGTTGGTTGAATGTAGTTCTTTCCCCAAATGCCCGTACTTGAAAGATAGCATAGGAAATTATTTAATTTCATAAAATTAACAGTACTATTTATTTCATCATGGTGAATGTAAAACTGTTTGAAATCTTCTTAGTGGGTTGCTCAAGGCAATGATAATAGCCCTAGCTTGGGAAAGCATTCATTGATGAACAGTAATTGCTAAATCTAATTAAAAATCACATATTATTACAATGATTTAAAGCACATTAATTTGGTTATTTGGTACCCTGTAGAATACCAGCATGAATCTGCTTGTATTTTGTTGCCATTGTTTGAATGAGTAAAGACTTGTGTTTTTCTTTAAGATTGCTCCTTAACAAAAAGAGGGAAGATGAGTCCAAATAAGTAAAACAGTCCATTTCTTTCCTTTCTGGGCAACTTGCCAAATCCAATTTGCATTCTTTCATATTACTGTAGATCTGTTGATTTGCTATGCTATTTCCTAAATAATCCAGTTTGAGGAATAAATCCAGCTTTAGGTTGCTAATAACACATGAAAAATGAAGGCTCTGACAAACCTGGAGGAATAGCATTATGCAAAACTATGAAATAAAGAGAGAGATCTGGCAGAGCAAGAACCAACCATGAGCAACATCAGAAGACAAACAGTATCTTCATAGGAAGATTTTGTTTTATCAATGAACCCTTTGTTTTATAAATAAGGAAGTAAGCATAGCACACACAAATGCAACAGTGTCAGTTTTTCCTTCAGGACCATAAGACAGCATGTCTCAGTTGGTAGATGTACAAACAGCTTGAAAGAACATCAGATTGACTAGTATTATGAGGGCCCCTCTTATTTAAAATAATGGTGACCTCTGGATCTCTTTTACACATCTTCACAATCCCTTATAATTGCAATTGCACAAACTCAACAGGATGGCTTCCTGAGCAGTTAGAGGTTGGACAGCACCAAAACCCAATATATAATCTCTAAAAAATTCCATTCCCTTTTTGTGTGGGCATGCAAGTGTGTGCATGACTTGGAATCAGTCTTGAATTTTGGCAGCTGCCTGGAGAAATTCATGCAGTTTTTCTAGCAACATTATCTGTAAGTGGTTTGCCATGGCTTTCTTCTTAGGGCTGAGAGAGAATGATTGGCCTAAAATGGGATTAGAACTCACAGTCTCCCAGTTTCTGGCCTAGTGCCTTTAACTACTACAACAAACTGGCTGTCTAAACAGAATCAGCATAGTTAAAAATAAATGCGAGCAGAAAAAAAAACTTTCAAAATTTGCCTTACAAGAGGAGCAGCATAATTAGATTTGTGCAATCCAAATTTCTCCAGGGAAAGGAAAATTCTCCAACAAATTCTCAGAGGCATTACTATCACTTAGCAATATATTACCATCACCGTTAAACAAATTTCTAACAAAATTAGACATCTCTTCTTGAGCATCAATTGAAGCAATAGAAGCCAGGGAAGCTGCAAATCACAATGACATTCACTTGCATTCCTTACCTGCCTAAATGAATCCAAACATGTCATATTCCATTCCTAATAAATCCCATCATTTCTCGTGGTATGCAGAAGAACTGAGCTGAGGAAGATAAAACAGGAAAAGAGTCATCTAGTGCACCATTGAAATTCAACGAAGGATGAATTTGATTGAACACAGGTAACAACTGCTATTAAGCCTACTTCAAAGTGGTAAAGTAGCAAAATGAGAATACTTCTCTGCCTTTATGGTGCCCACAGATAGCCACCCCATACAACCCTTTTTTGGGGGGTAACCTGTATCCTCTTGTGGGCACAAGTGGGCTTGGAGAATGCTCCTGAGAATTGTTCAGAAGACAGTTTACTTGGCATCTGCCAGATAAATTTGCTCAAATTCAGTGGCAGTTGGACAACAACCATTTTGAGGGTCCTGGGAAGATGGCTGGGGCTGACTCTTGCTCTGCTATCTGGAAATGGTTTGAACATGGCCTGGGGAAGTAAACAGGCTCATCATCACTGTGAGCTCAGCTACTTACTCCTTAGAATCATGCTCTTCCTCATTAATTAAAGGTGCCCGGGGGTGTCCCTTGAGTGGGTTCTAGTGATTTGTTAATTCTTCCTTGGATGAGGGGATTGTTCCTTTGCTTCTTAAAGAAGTGTTGGTTTATGCATCCACCCCCTCAAGAAATAATTGTTGGAACCCATGATATTGGACAATTTTCATGCAATATCTTACCCTCCATTTTTAGAGAAGGTGGTAGAGAAAGTGGTTATGCATCAGTTTGGATGAAATGGATTATCTGGATCCCCTTCAGTCAAGGATATGAGATAAAAATGGGTACTGGTTGCATTTTAGATGATCTCTGGTTGGAGCGGTATGGTGGTTGTGCTTCCATCCAAGATTTGCTTGACCTGTCAGTGGCCCTTAATACGATTGACTATTGTGTCCTTCTGGTTTGGGAGAGGGTGGCACAGTACGGGATCTGAGATCAATACCTGTCAATGGTGATTGGGGAGGAAATATTTCATCATTACTATGTAGAGTTCCACAGGATTTGGTGCTTTCTCATCTCCATTTTAGTATCTACACGAAGCTGCTGGATGAGCTTATCTATTGCTGATTATACCCAATTATACCTCTCTGTCTGTGGCAAATTAAACAATGCTGTTGATACCTTATCCCAGTGCCTGGAATCTGTAGCGATCTGCATGGGGAACCATAGGCTCCAACTGAATCCTAGCTCTGGGTTGGGGACTTACTAATTCTGGGACTATGCCATCTTTGGTACTGGATGAGGCTTGCACTGCCCCAAACAGACTTGGCGCACAACTTGGGGATTTTCCTGGACTTGCAACTCCTGCTCAAAGCACAAGTGGCACTTGTGACTAAGAGGGCCTTTTCACAGCTTTGTGTTTTGTACCAATTGTACCCATTCTTGGATTAGGAAGCTCTGCTCACAATCACTTGAGCTCTGGTCACCTCCCAGATGAGCTACTGTAATGAGCTCTACATGGAATCATCTTTGAAGAGTATCTGGAAGTTTCAGCTGGGGCAGAATGTGGTGACATAGGGATGACATTGTCAGCCATATCAGCTGGATTTTATTCACCTGGCTTTTAGCATATGTTCTAGTTCATTCTTTTTTTAACAGAGTCTGAGTCAATTTTAAAAGTACTGCAAGATGGCTTTGCAAGGATGCAAGAAATACAGAGAAGTATTGGATTTATGGAGCTAATCTGTAAAACAAGTGTTATATAGAACATTTTTTTTCTAGTAATGAAATTTAAGATGTATTAATTTATTGCAGCATCTTGGGATTTTGAACTTGAGTGTAAATTGCAAGCATCTTAAACTCTCATCTTCAACCAAAGATTAAATCATCAATAAAGTAATTGATCTGATTTTATTTCCATATTTTAATTCCTTAGGGGAAAGTGCTGTTGGTATTTCATTCTACTGCAAACATCAATCATGGCAGCTTCCACCTACTTGGAAAGGGAAAGGAGCACAAAACACAATATCAGATAAATGTGATTTGGTTCAAAAGTGCAACATTTTGTAAATTTACATTATAATGTGTACTTGACAAACATCTTCTACACATACCTTGCATGTTGTAATTCCTCAACAACTTGCAGGGTAGGCCAAACCCACAAGTACACTAAAGCAACAGTAATGTTATAAAGCTAGTTCCAGTTTTATCTCTTTATTTTGTTTCTACCCAAAAATTGACCTTATATAAATATACTTTCTCTTCACAAGTTATATATAACTTCACAAGCTATATAATATATAGCTCAACACTTAAGTGTTGTCTCCCTCACCCTTAAAAAAAGGGAGGGGAAGGAAAGCTTTTTAATGAAGCTATTTAAGTGAGAGGCCAGACTTCATTTTATTTTGCCATAGATATTGTGGGGAAGGGAAATTCCTTTGTAAGATAGTTTTTTACTCTAAGAAATAAAAACAGAATGTCAGCAGTTTTTATTATTATAGCTCTGGGGAGCTAAATTGCAATCTTTTAAGGTAAAGGCATTCGACCATTAAAGCGTATCTGTTTATGGTTATAGAAAAATGGAATAGGAGATCTTTAGCATATACTGTATTCATAGTGTCATCAAAATGTTCATTTCAGGTCCAGGAGGTTTATTAAGTTGCTTTTATGAGTTAGGTTTCAGAAACAAGGTCATATGAGAAGCTAAATAGCTCTGAGAGGGGCATAGCTATCCATACGAAGCTTTTGGGATGATTTTCATTTATGCAGTACATAATGTGGAGAGATTATCCTTGGGTTGGCCATAAGACCACTTAAACATGCCATTTTATTCTCGATATTTTTTAACAGGAGGAACCCCCCCCCCCCAAATTACCCAGATATATTGTGTATATTTCTATAAGAGTTAGCAGAGATTTTGGTTCTTCTACTATTATTTTCTTTTGATAGATAAATGTACGATCCTTTCCGCTATCAGACCAGACTTATTGTGGTATTGGTGTGACTAGTCTATAGCTTTTCCATATTACAAAATTCAGGCCATATTGATTAAGACATAATGGTCATAGAAGTTAATATCTGTGGGTCTATCAGTGGAGGAGTATGGAGTATGCAACAGTGGTGGGATTCAACATTTTTACTACCAGTTCTGTGAGCGTGGCTTGATAGCCATGGCATGGCTTGGTGGGCATGGCAGGGGAAGGATACTGTAAAATCACCATTCCCACCCCACTCCAGGGAAAGGATACTGTAAAATCTCCATTCCCTCTTCAATTCAGGGGAAAGTTACTGCAAAATCCCCATTTCCTCCCGATCAGTTGGAACTCAGGAGGCAGAGTATAGATGGGGGTGGGGCCAGTCAGAAGTGGTATTTACCAGTTCTCTGAACTACTCAAAATTTCTGCTACCGGTTTTCCAGAACTGGTCAGAACTTGCTGAATATCACCTCTGGTATGCAAGCTAGAATACAAGAGGAGTATGTGATAAATTTACAAATTACAAATAAAATGAAAAAAATAATATACTGAAACTGTAAATCTGTCAAACGAAGAGAAAAGAGGACAGATGTAATTGATCCAAATGGAAATGATCTGATCTTCTGGAAGTGGTTTGGTAAATATATTCAGGGAAGTGAAGATGAAAACTTAATTGTGAATGAATGGACCCAAAATATATATCAGAACGTATAAATTGGTGTGATTTATTTATTCTGATGACATATAAAGATAAATGTTCATAGATCAGGGAAGGCTACATGCTACATTTCAGTGAATGGTGATAATGGAAGAACCAGAAATGAGTTCTGGGGAGAAAAAAAAATACTCTGAATGAATACAGTCCAGGGGGAAAATATCCTATTAGGTGACATGAATGAAGGAGTGAAAATGAGCGGAGAGAAATAGAAAATGATTAAGCCATTCAGAGACCCCAGAATGAATGTTTGGGGTTTTATAAAAAGATCTGCTTGTTTCACAAGAGCCAACACAATGTAATAGTAAAAAAAAAAAAAAAAAAAAAAGGACAAGCAGTCCTAGGCTGCATCAGCAGAAGTATAATGCTAGATCAAGAAAAATCATCCATTCTCTCCATTCAGCTTTCGACACATAAATACTGTGTCCAGGTCTGAGCACTGCACTTTAGGAAGGACATTGACAAATTGGACCATGTCCAGTGAAGACAACCAAGATAAGATGCTGGGAAAGAAAAATCTATGAGGGATGGTGAAGATATTGGTTATGTTTAGCCTAGCGAAGGTAGGATTTGAGGGGAACTTAATAGCTGTCTTTGAGTTACTAAAGGGTTATCATGTAGAAACAGGGGACAGAATTGTTAAGGGTTTAAATAACAAGGAAGCTGATATGGGGTGGACATCAGGAAAAATTTCCTAATCCTATGGGCCATTTAACAGTAGAACAAATTGCCTCACGGGTAGTGTAGTCTTTTTTTGCTGGACAATTTTAAACAAAAACTGGATGGCCATCTGTTTTGGATGCTGTAGTAGAGTCCTCTGCTGAACAGGGACTAAAATAGCTGATTTCTAATCCTTACCTCCCATCCCCAGTCGTCATATTTTATGATTATATTAATAAAATTCTTTTAATGTTTTAAGAAAAAAAGGAAGTCATAAATACTGTGAGAATGTTGACCCACACTAGTGTTTCTCAACCTTGGCAACTTTAAGATGCGTGGAATTCAACTCCCAGAATTCTTCAGCCAGCATTAGAAACTATAACTGAAAAAAATGGGTGTGTTTTGCTTATGCAACTTAGCTAATGCATGTGTAAAGGCTGTTTCAGTATCTGACCATAGGAGGAAGACATTGTTCTTTCTCTATACAAAGAGAAAGAGTAGCAAGACAGAATGAAAAAAATAAAAGGTTAACTGTACAGGTAGTTGTCAACTTATGCCACAGTTGAGCTCAAAATTTCTGTTGTTAAGCGAGACATTTGTTAAGTGAGTTTTGCCCCATTTTACGACTTTTCTTGCTACAGTTGTTAAATGAATCACTGCAGTTGATAAGTTAGTAACCTGGTTGTTAAATGAGCCTGGCTTCCCCATTGATTTTACTTGTCAGTAGGTTGCAAAAGAGGGAATCACATGACCCCAGGACTGTTGTGGCCCGTACGAGGCCTGTGCAGCTAGTAACTGATTCAGACAGCGAGGAGGCTGGTGTGGTGCTGTGCCAGCAGCCTGTGCAGCTGGCACTCGAGTCGGACAATGAGGAGGCTGGAGGAGATGTGGTGCCAGAGGCGGGGATTCAGCCAGAGCCTTCAGAACCTCCAGAAGCTCCCTTAAGTGAAGAGGACGAAGAGGAGGAGCCTCTTCTCCATGCGCAGGCGTGCAGAGCTGCCAAAAGGCAGGAGTGGCTCCTCAGGAGGAGGTCTCCTCGAGAGTAAGGCTTGGGGCTAATTGGCCACTCCCCTAGCCTATTTAAGGAGGAACGCCGACTGAAGCAATTTTCAGGGAACAACTTAGTTCACATACCTTCGTGTCTTGTTTTGCTTGTCTTATCAGCTTCCTGCAAATTGCTTCTGGGCATTCTGCCAACCATAGTAAGTTTTCAGTTATTCTTCTTTGAATTCTTGGCAGCTGTTAATGCAATTAATTAACAGCCAATGTTATAAAAGACTGGTTTATTCAGTAAACTAAGGTTTATTTATTTATTATTTATTAATCAGGTTTGAACGGACTTTGTGTGTGCTGCGTTCTTTGGGGTTTGTAGCTGGAACAGAACAGGGATGCTACAACCGTCATAAATAGGAACCAGTTGCCAAGCATCTGAATCTTGATCACATGACCATGGGGATGCTGCAAAGGTCGTAACTGTGAAAAATAGTCATAAGTCACCTTTTTTCAGTGCCATTGTAACTTTGAATGGCCACTAAATGAACTGTTGTAAATCGAAGACTCCCTGTACATGAACACATTTGACAGCTTTTTGATTAAGGGATATGATAGCTGACATAAGCAAAAGTTGGGAATTGCAGAGCAACTATACTAGGCAGAGAATGTGCAAACCAGATTTTTCTTCTTCAGCACCTCACTGAAAAATGAATGAATGTGATAAATAAAGTTTGGTGGAAAACATAAAAGATTTGCAACAAATGTTTGATAGATTGTATGATGCAGTGAGAATGATGGTTTAAATATTAATGTACTAAAGATCACGTTGGTTGTGTTTGATAAAGAAAATGGAGTTATACATAAATGATGAAAAATTAGATTATTTTTTGAGTATCTTGATAGAATATTTACTAAAGGTGGAGAAATGGATGGGTAAATTATAAGATGTACAAATACTAGTAGAAAGGTAAATGGATTGTCCATGGCTGAATTTAAGAAACGTAGATTTGTTGATGGACGCTAAAACAGTGAAGCGTAACAACAATATGCTTCTGGCCACATTGTTATATTGTGGATGTCAGAAGAAATATAAAAGTAAGTTGAATGCAGTTGAAATGTGTTGCATTAAGAACTGTGTGTGGAAGAGAAAGGGTCAGCTATGAATGGCTGATGAATTAATATAGATTGAATATGAATGGGAGTTTTATATGAGGCTTGGTAAGACCATACTTGGATTACTGCATCTGTCATGCCCCCATCAGAGCCTGAATCCATGGAGGAGGATGAGCTGGAGCTGGAGCTGACTCGAGAAGGCGGCCTCGTTGGCTTCAGAGGAATTTGGGGAGGAGCAGGACCAGGCAGCCCCGGCCCCCTCAAGCTTCGGACAGCTTGTCAGCAGGGAGGAATGGGAGCAGGATGACTGAGAGAGGGCAGGCAGTGGAGATGAAGAGTGATGGAGCTCAGTCAATGAGCAATGACCGCCCCCTCCTGATACTCGAGCACAGAGAGTGGAGAGGAGGCAGGAACAGTGCAGGTTGACTCAACGACTTGGGAAGAGACCGCCCCGCCCCTCTTCATAAGGCACACCTAGGGACTGAGACTTAAGGAGACACTGTGGGGAGGGGCGTTTGTCAGGAACAAACACTGAATTCATGGACTTTTGTGTTCTGGAGGTTGCAGGACTTTGACGTCTGGAGGTTGCAGAACTTCTTGGCTTGTTCCTTGCTTCATGGACTCACTGCCTTATTCCTTGCTTCGTGGATTCATTGCTTTCTTCCTTGCTTTGTAGATTCATTGCCTTGTTCCTTTGCCTCATTGGACTTCTTGCTTTGAAGCTGTTGTGCTAATAGCGTGTTGCTGGATTCCTGGCAGCCAGAGGATGCTCTGTGTGTGTGTGTGTGAGAGAGAATACTTTGCTCCAAACTTCCATAAATGTGGGAGTGTTTGTTGGAAAATTGGAGCAATAAAGAAAGTTTTGAACTATCAGCTGGCTGTATTGTTTTCGTGCCTTGTCCTGGGTCATCACAGCATCCACTTTTGGTCACCATGATACAAAAAAGGATGTTGTGACTCTAGAGTAAAGTGACCAGACGTCCCGCTTTTGGCAGGAAAGTCCCAATTTTTAGCAATTTGTCCCACGTCCCGCAGCGTTTTAAAAAAGTCCCGATTTTTCATTCTGCCTCCTGAGTCCCGGCTGCCTTCTGAGTCCCAGCTGATGGTTAGAGGGAAAAAAACTGTTTAAACTCTTGCCACGGGGCTTCAAAGGGCCGCCCTACAGGTGATCAGTGTAAAGAGTTCCTGGAGCAGATTTTTTTCCCCTAGCTATGCTGAAGAAGCGAAAGCGAAAGCAGGGTCTTTGCTACAACATGACAAAATGAGGCAGAGAGAGATTTCTTTCTCTTTTTCTTTTTCCTCACCAAAAAAAGTAAGTGCAAAACTGCAAACAATGGGAAATTTAGGAGGAGAGTTCAAGATTTTAAAACACAAAAGAAAAAAAGCTCTATTTAACTAGGGAATTGTAATAATTGAGATACTATTAATTGTATATTGTGTTGAAAGCAGAAATGGTTAAGTTGTGGTTTGGAGGAATATATAGGGGAAATTATTTGGTTTATTATTACTGATAAATATAATTAATTGATTTGTAAGAAATTGGATTGCATGGAAATAATTGGAATATTCATATTCATATTGATATACAAAAAAGTTAGTTATATAACTAATTGATTTATATTAAAATGTTGAATTTGTATTAAACAACTGTATTACATAATTACATAATTAACCAATGTAAGGATGGATATAAAAATAGATGACAATGGGAAGGGGTATAATATAGAATAGAAGGGAAAAAATGAATTTGATTAAGATTAGAGATGAGGATGAAGGGTAATATTGTTTTTTTAAAAAAAATAGATGAGGAATAAATATGGCAAAAAGGAAATATAGAAATTGTAAATTTAATTGAAATGACTAAACACTGTTTAAATTTGTGAACCAGCCAAATATTCTGTTCAAAGAAAATACATTGTATGTTCGTATGTGTGTTTCTAATTATTGCTATTTATTCATATTTGTTCTCTTTTATTCTTTAAAGTTTAACAATTCATTCTTTATCTTAATATCTTTATATTTGTTTGGGGTTGGCTTTCTTCTCTTTCATCTTTTTTATTGTACAGCAATCTTTCTCCTCAAACCTACCACCTCTCTCTTTTCTTTCCTTCTTACTTTCTCTTCCCCCCACCCTCTTCTTCTCCTCCCTACTTCCTCTTCCTTTCTCCTTCTCCTCCTCTCTTCCTCCCTCTCTTACCCTCACTCCTACTCTAATTTCTCTTCCCTTCCTTCATCCTCTCTATTGCTGTATCCTTTTATGCATATGGACTACTCAGAGGGCTGAAAAAGTTATTTTTGACTGGTCCTCACACTTTTGACCAGTCCTCGAACTTACGACTGTCCTCACATTTTACATTTTTGCCCTATCTTGTCATCATGGTGAAGAGAAGCAGTTGTGAAATGAGTGACATGGTTGTTAAGAATGCTGCACGGGCATAAATGTGAGGATGGTCATAAGTGTGAGGACCAGTCAAAAGTGCGAGGACCTGTCAGAAATGACTTTTTTCAGCCCTCTGGTTAGTCCTTTTGGGCATATGGACTACTCAGAGGGCTGAAAGAGTTATTTTTGACTGGTCCTCGCACTTTTGACCAGTCCTCAAACTTACGACTGTCCTCACATTTTACGTTTTTTGCCCTATCTTATCACCATGGTGAAGAGAAGCAGTTGTGAAATGAGTGACATGGTTGTTAAGAATGCTGTACAGGCATAAATGTGAGGATGGTCATAAGTGTGAGGACCAGTCAAAAGTGCAAGGATCTGTCAGAAATGACTTTTTTCAGCCCTCTGAGTAGTCCCTATACACATAGCCATGGCCACCGGTCACATGACCAGCTAGCCATGCCCACCCAGTCACATGACCTCCAAGCCACGCCCACAAAATAAGCCACACCTACAATGGTGTCCCTCTTTACCAATGTTAAAATCTGGTCACCTTAGAGAGAGTGCAGAGAAGAGCAACAAAGATGATTAGGGGACTGGAAGCTAAAACATATGAAAACCATTACAGGAATTGGGTATGTATAGTCTAAGGAAGAGAAGGACTAGGGGTGTCATGATAGCAGTCTTCCAATATCTAAGAGGCTGTCACAAAGAAGATGATGCTGACCTTTTCTCCAAAACAGGATGAGAAATAATGGATGGAAACTTATCAAGAAAAGATCCAACCTAGAAATAAGGAGAAATTTCCTAACAATGAAAGCAAGTAATTAGTGGAACAATATACCTCCAGAAATTGTGGGTGCTCCATTAATAGAGGTTTTAAGAAGAGATTAGACAGCCATTTGTCTTTCAGCTCAGGAAACAAACACACAAGAAATATTTCAACTCTGTTGTTGAAGAATATAATAACAAGACTTTGAAAACCTACCAGTGTTTACTAATCCACTGGTCTACTCACTCTTACACCAAAGAGAATCAATGCAGTGTAATGTTGAATTTCCCCCCCTCATCCTTCCCTATTTCTCAGGGTTGAGCTGGTCTTTACTTAACCATGTTCACATTCCTTCTTCAAGGTTATCTCTGTATTCAGCTTCTGAGCTAGGCCTCCCCACCTTAATTAAAAAGATTCAAAAACATAATCAGAGTAGAAAAAAATCTCCCATCAGCTTTGTTCCATATACTAAACTGGATTAATTGGTAAAACAATAATCTTCTATTGGTGATACCCACCCAGGAGTTTAGGAGCATGACTTATTTGTGAATGTAGTATTGCAGAAACATGGTTCAACTGCCCTTTCAAACAACCTTCCCAAATACATGAAATGCTAAGTATCCCCAGATGTATAATAAACATCTGTGATAAAAACTGCTTTATTATGGCTCATTATACATTTCCTGTTCTTTGAAAGTCATTTACTTAGCTTCATTTTTAAAAATCATCTGCTAAGTAAATTTTGCTTAGTCCTAAATTCAACAATTTCAAAAGAAGGGATTTATAGACTTCACTGCAACAATGGGAATTCTGCACATCCCTCTATTGGATTTGACTGCTATAGAATTTTCTTACAATTAATTATATTTTCACCATAATGAATATTATACAGTGGGATCTTCCAGAACACTAGGTGTGTTAGATCTTTATACTGTTGGTTATTAAACAGCTGGAGGTATCCACAGTGGCGTTCATTGGATGAACAAAGCCCTGCCCCTTTTAAACATGTCACTTAGATTAACAAAGAATTTCTAGGGAAGAACAAATGAATGATTGACAAAATTTTTCTTGATTGAAACTGATTGATACTGTTGCCATTTGGTTTTGAAGAGCAATTTGCTAGAATGTAGATCAGATTGAACAAAGGACCTCTCCACAATTTTTACCAAGTGACTTTTTATATGACATCCTTCAGAAGAATTAATCTGTTCCCTGGATGCATACAACATACTGAACTATAAACTAGTCGAACAGGCCACAAAAAAACTAGCCAAAGTTAAAACTAAAGAAGCTTGGAACATCATGCAAAAATAATTACTAGTTCTTTAACTGGACTGATTAATTGTACTACATGACCATTTCTTATAAAGGAGACAAAATCATTAAGCCAAATTTCTCCAGGAGCAGGAGAAATATGCCAATCACTTCTTGATGTTAGACTCATTGTTAGCAGTGGCAGCATAATACATCTGATTTCAATATTGTGATTATCACAAATAGCAATAACAAATATATTGTAGTCTGCCATTTTATTTGTAAAGCACTGTAAAGCTATATATAAGTACTATTGCTATCTAACTATCTATCAAATTCTTGGCCACCCACAAGGTAAGATTTTGGTAGACCTAGAAGCTAAACCACTTGGAGTTAGAGGATAGTATCTATCAGAAAATAAAAACTGGTACTGTTTGGAGAAAATTTTGCAATTGACCTTCTTTACATGGTGAGCATACCACAATCTCTGCAGTGGCCTTAGAAAATCATAGAGTATTTTGCTAGATATTTTCACTTACCTGTGGGACTTCTAAAGCTACCATCCTCTCTACTGAGCAAACCTGTCATGGGAGGGTTAAAGAACATTACAAACATTTCCTGAAACAACTTTCTGGAAAGAGGAGAGTGTGGCACTTGCCAAAGATAAGCACCTGGTCTCCTTAGACAGCTGGCTTTTTGTTAAGCATGTGGCAGGAAATTCTCTGCTTGAGGTAAGGAAGATTGAGACACTTCTAAATTACATTCCCCATGAGTGTTGCTAAGGCATACTTACACATATTATATGAGCTAGAAAATTAGTACTTTCAATTGTTATGGTTACATATGCAGTAAAGTGTCAGTATTTGCAGTTTTTCAAAAGTTTGCCTATGGTTTATCATATAGTTCACCCACTGAGAAGAAAATGTACCTGCTGTAAAATGATGAAGTAGCTCAGGGGATAGAAGGAAAGCATTGTTAACTCTTAACTGCAAACTCTGAAATTCCCTTAGGGAGGAACAGGTTCTGTGGATGTCAAATAACCCCTTATTGACATTGCTCACTTTTTGTTCCTGTTTTAGAAATACTGTAATAGTCAGGGAGAGAACATGAACAAGGACAAAAACATTACATTCAAGAACATGACTGAATGAGAAACTGGAAGGCAAGTTCCCTCAAGAGTTGGATGCCTCTGTAATAACTATACTCTTTCTTAATAGGCACTATACTTTTACATGGCATTTTTGTCAATTCCCACCCCACCCTCCATTTCAAGTAACTTGAAATATTCCAAAAACAATATTTCAATGAGAGCCAGTTTGCTATAGTACTTAAGATGTCGAGCTGAAAACCAGGAGACTGTGAGTTCTAGTTCCGCCTTAGGCACAAAATCAGCTAGGGTGAGTCACTCTCTTGCAGCCCTAAGAAGCAGATAATGGCAAACCACTTCCAAAATCTTGCCAAGAAAAATGCAGAAATTTGTGCAGGCAATAGTCAGGAGTCAATATTGACTTGAAGGCATGCACGCAGAAAAGAGTAATTTACAATAATTAGTAAAAATGTGATAAAACCAATAAACTGTTCCTCAGCCTTAACAAAAAAGCAATGGTCAATTTCTTGTCACTATCAAGCTGACATCAGCCAGAGTATAGAAAAAGTTAAGGAAGTAGTGCAAGAGAGGAAGATGTGGAGAGAACTGGTCCATAGAATTGCCAAGAGTCAGTCACAACTGAACGGATAACAGTTGTGAAATCTGGGGTGAAACAGGGGTGAAATCCAGCAGATTCTGACAGGTTCTGGAGAACCGGTAGCGGAAATTTTGAGTAGTTTGGAGAACCGGCAAATACCACCTCTGGCTGGCCTCAGGAGTTGGAAGGGAATGGGGATTTTGCAATATCCTTCCCCTGCCATGCCCACCAAGCTACACCATGCCCACCAAGCCACACCCACAGAACCAGTAGTTAAAAAAATTGGATTTCACCACTGCATCATCTTCATCAATTTCTTGTGAAAATGCTCCCAAGAAATGTTGCCAAGAAACAACACTGACTAAAAGGGAACCAAAAAAAAAAAAAATCTTCCTGTAATACAGCATTATCATTGTATCCTGTATGATATAATTGACTAGAGTTGTTTAAAGCCATCTGTATCTGATATATTTGAGTTTTGCATGTATCTAACTACAATTTTATTTAAGAATAGGCAACCTGGTGCCTTTCTGCTGTTTTAGACTAAAACTTTTACAATTCGTTGTTCACACTAATGGAAGGTATGGGACCCAAGTCCAAAATAACAATAGGACACTAGTTTATATCACCAGCTTTGTGCATCATTCTTTAATTTAAAAAAGAAAAGGAAGTCAAGGACATAATATAAGCCTTCCTTTAATATACTCACCTTATTCCCAACTTTCACTCATATAGACATTAATACATTCTGAAATTTTGCTGAATACAGTACAAACATTTTCAGAAGCTTTCCATAAAAGTAATGCCTATTTTTTAAATAATATGAATATAACATAAACATGATTTTGTTTGAATGCAGTTCTATCTGGGAAGCTTCATAATCCATTGCTCCCCCATCCCCACAAAATAATCCCTCCATTTGGATCTGCTGAAAGGACGATATACTTGAAACTGAGCCTGGTTTATTTTAGCAATAGATTGAAAAATGCTCAGTTTTAGTAGAGCATGATACATGCCCATTTTTGGTAATTACCTCATGATTTTCAAGGTGCTTATAGACTGATCTATTTATGATTTACACCAAAATCTTCACAGGTCTCAACCTCAGATTGACTAGTCTGAAGTACGTTGGATCCTGGATTTTTGAAGAGAGGAATATCTATTCTCTCATCACTTAACATTTCCCCAATTCTCTCAGATTTTCCAGAAATACTACTTGAGATTAGGCCTAATCACAAGTGGCTTTCTTTAATAAACCAGGATATCATTCATATTACCACATTAAAACAATATTCCCTGAACATATTTCTGTCAGTCTCAAATGTCAGTTCTGCCTCTTTAATGTTGCTCTTGACAAAGATTCTTATTCAAGAAGGCTGTGAGACAAAGTAAGAGTTGAGTATAGCAGTACTTCTTTATGACCACGTCATATAGCATTTTGCCACCTTCACTGAGCAATTGATAAAGTGATTTCCCTCCCCTCCCCACCCCACTTTCTTTTTATTTTGAAAACAACAAAGCAAGGGTTTTTTTTTTTTTTTTTGGTTCTTGGCAGCCTTCATTAACCTGAGCTCATTCTGAACTCATCTTAGCTTTCTTGACATCATCATGACTATTTCAGGCTGTTTGTATTCATTCTTCCTTGGTAACCCATCCTCTCCTTCTGTCTTTTACATGCACCTTTTTGCTTTGTTTGTTTTCAGATGTCCTGTATATTTTTTTTCTATGGATAAATTGACTTTTCCTGTTGGCCTCTTTTTCTTTCTCATTGGAATTGTTTGCAATTATGATTTAAATATTTATTTCTCTTGTTTTTAGGAATTCCCACCCCTCTTGAGATTTTTTTTCCCATTATACATTATTGGCCTTGTCAGCAATTAAATATTGGGTGCTACTCATGCTTACCTTACATTCCTGCTCCGATTTTCTTACAGTCTGGCTGAGTCTCTTTCTTTCAAAATATTTAATTACTGAAAACTCTGGTATTAGCCCTAACAGAATAATTAATATTGCCCCAGTTATTCAATGACAAAGATGCATTTCTTGACCAAGCAAGCAGACTAAAATTAATACTCTTTTTTCCTCTTCTTCCCAATCTGTTTCCTTATGATTTTTCCTGAGTCTCCTGGCAAATATTCTTCTGAAATTTTGTATAGCTAATTCTGCCACACTTGGAATACTGAATCCAGTTCTGATCACCACAATACAAAAAAGATGTTGAGACTCTGGAAGGAGTGCAGAGAAGAACTGATGATTAGATTGATCCAACTGATCAGTTATGGCTGGAAGCTAAAACATATGAAGAATGGTTACAGGAACTGGGTATGTCATGCCATGATAACACTGTTCCAATATTGGAGGGGCTCCTACAAAGACGAGAGGGTCAAACTATTTTCCAAAGCACTAAAAGGCAAGACAAGAAACTAACCAAGAAGAGAAGCAACCTAGAACTAAGGAGAAATTTCCTAATGATGAGAGCAATTAACCAATGGAATAGGTTTTGAACCTATTCAGAGTATTCAGACCCTATTCTGAGTGCTCTATCACTAGAGGCTTTCAAAAAGAGACTGGACAACCATTTGTCTGATATGATATAGGGCAGATATGCTTGAGCAGAGGGTTGAACTAGAAAACCTCCAAAGTCCATTCTAACTCTATTATTCTATATTCTATGTTCTATTATTGAATTCGCTTTTTAATACCTCTTTCTCTTCACCTTTTCCCACTGGGCACTCATACCAAAGACATTTCCCTCTTAAGCTCATGAAGAACGTGTATCTCTGTTAGGACAATTGTAAGTTATGTGTCCTTTCTTAATACAATTTCTCATGAACTACTTTTGAATCTTATTTGCAATATTTATTGAAAGCATTCTAGGTGTACATGGTAAACCTGTACATACTTCTCCGCCCTCATCGCGTCGACAGATAATCACCCGGCTGCCCTGTTTAGGGTATCCTGCTCCCTCCTGTATCAGAGGGTGGGGGATGATCCTTTGCGGGGGGAAGCCGAGGAGTTTAGTCAACATCTGCGGGACAAGATCGCTCAGATTCGAGACAGCTTGGACTCTGACTGGGCAGAGTTGGACGGTGGGGAGGTAGCAGGTCTTGTTATCTGGGAAGAGTTTGACCCTGTTACCCCAGAGGAAGTGGACAGGATCATGAGGAAGCTGAGTGCGACCACTTGCTCCTGGCTGGTTTATGCAGCTCGGGAGGTGACACACAGTTGGATCCAGACAGTGATAACGGCATCCTTGGATGGAGGGAGTTTTCCTGCCACCTTGAAGGAGGCGGTGGTTAGGCCCCTCCTTAAGAAACCTGCCTTAGATCCAACCATTCTGGGCAACTTTCGTCCGGTCTCCAACCTTCACTTTTTGGCGAAGGTTGTTGAGAGTGTGGTGGCAAGTCAGTTTCCGGTGGCCCTGGATGAAGCAGATTAGACCCATGCCAATCGGGTTACAGGCCCGGTTACATCACAGAGACGGCATTGGTCGTGCTGGTGGATGCTCTCTGGAGGGCTCGGGTCGGGGGTAATTCCTCAGTCCTGGTCCTATTAGATCTCTCGGCGGCTTTTGATACCATCGACCATGGTATCATGCTGCGACGCCTCAAGGGGTTGGGGGTGGGTGGCATCGTTTTATGGTGGTTCGCCTCCTACCTCTCGGGTCGTACGCAAGCGGTGTTGGCAGGGGGCAGAGGTCGGCCATGAGGCCCCTCACTTGTGAGGTGCCCCAGGGGTCGGTCCTCTCGCCCCTTCTGTTCAACATTTACATGAAGCCACTGGGAGAGATCATCCGTGGTTTTGGGGTGGGGTATCATCAGTACGCTGATGATACCCAGCTTTTTATATCCACCCCGAACCAGCCCAGTGATGCTCTTGACATGATGTCCCAGTGCCTGGAAGCGGTACGGATCTGGATGGGGAGTAACAGGCTTTGACTCAACCCGGCCAAGACCGAGTGGCTATGGATACCGGCATCTCGGGCCGAGCGAGAAGTTTCAACGCTGTCTATTGGGGGCGAGGTGTTGCCTCCCGTAGACAGGGCATGCAACCTGGGCGTCCTCTTGGATTCATGGCTGAGTTTGGAGGGTCACATCACAGCCGTGTCCGGGGGGGCGTTTGCCCAGGTTCACCTGGTGCTCCAGTTGCGCCCATACTTGCACCGAGATGCCCTACACACAGTCACTCATGTGCTAGTCACCTCCCAGATTGACTACTGCAATACTCTCTAACTGGGGCTGCCCATGAAGACCACCCGGAGGCTTCAGCTGGTACAGAATGCGGCCGCGTGGGTTGTTGCGGGAGTGACCCGATACTCCCATATTACACCGCTCCTGCACAGCTTGCATTGGTTGCCGGTTGCCCTCCGGGTGAGATTCAAGGTGCTGGTGTTAACCTATAAAGCCCTTCATGGCTTAGGCCCAGGCTCTTTGTCGGACCACCTGCAACCAGCGTCAACTTCCCATCACCTGGTGCGCTCTCATAGAGAGGGCCTACTCAGGGTGCCGTCGGCTAGACAATGTCGGCTGGCGACCCCAAGGGGTAGAGCTTTCTCTGTGAGCACCCCCACGATTTGGAATCAACTTCCCTTCAGGCTCCGGTTGGCCCCTGACCTTCACACCTTCCACCGTGAATTGAAAGCCTGGCTATTTATGTCCCCCAAGCTGGACTGATGGGATAGTATATTTTAAATTTTTTTAAAAACTTTTCATATTTTTGTGTATATTTGTTGATTTTAACAGTTGCTTGGTCGATTGTTGTTGTGAGCCGCCCTGAGTCCTTGGAGATAGGGCGGCATACAAATTTTATAAATAAATAAATAAATAAATAAATAAATAAATAAATAAATAAATAAATAAATAAATAAATAAATAAATAAATAAATAAATAAATAAATAAATAAATAAACAAACATTACATATATTTGCTTTCACCTAGACACACAGTAAAGTGTAATCTTTTTATAGAGTCTTAATAATAATAGCTGCCTTAGTGGAAGAAGACTTAGTGAAATATCTAACATTCCTAAAACAGGATGCTTTATACAGTAATGCCACTTGCAGAAACAGAGAGGTGAGAAGTAAGCCCCTGATTTCCATATAAAAATAATCTAAAAGCACATGTGGGAATGTGTTAAGGAGATAACAATGCCCAGGGGGGTGTTTGAGTTCCAATGATACTTACTCTATAGCTGAGAAATGCCCCAAGAATCTCCTTCTATGGCAGCTGTACAAAAGAAAATCCATCTTCAGCAAAGAACAGACAGATAAAAATTAAAAAAAAAAGATAATTAGGACTGAACCATTTGAACAGTGTTTTGCTCCAGGAACGTTAGGCTGAAAAGGGCC
This sequence comes from Pituophis catenifer annectens, assembly GCF_029215685.1. NCBI lineage: Eukaryota > Metazoa > Chordata > Lepidosauria > Squamata > Colubridae > Pituophis > Pituophis catenifer. The sequence goes on along the minus strand of NW_027256881.1, from coordinate 315,973,569 downwards.
ACTACATAATAACATTTATTTATGAAATATGCTTACTCAACATTATGCTCTGTTGCTATCTGATGTGACTAGAAAACAATACTAATCAATAAAAAGATGGGATTAAATAGTGAAAATCTGTCATGTTACTATTGTCTATTGTCAACGAATGGGCATCAATTCAGAGGAGTTTATTAAAATCCAAAGTGAAATGGTATGCAATCGGTTAAATTAGAATAGGGGTGTAAAACTCAAGGTCTGCAGGCCAGATCTGGCCGATGTGGTGCTTAAATCTGGCCCATGGGGCTGGCCTGGAAATATCAAAGGACTGTCCCATGGTGCCTCTCCTGGCCAAAAACGGGCCAGGCGGAGGCCTCACTGGGGGGCCGTGAGGCTTCCCTGGCCTCCAGCAGCACTCTACTGGCCAAAAATGGGCCATGAGGACACCCCATGTGGCCCATTTTCAGCCAACAGAGTGCTGCAGGAGGCCGGGGAGGCCAAAAAGGGAGCAGAGGGGGCTGCACAAGTGCCGCCTCCACCCTGTTTTGGCTATCAGGGTGAGCAAGAGGCATCCGTCCAATCACCACCGCTCCCGTTCCCCACCATCCCACCAGCCCATTGAGGGGAACTACAATGCTGATCTGGCCCTCATAGAAATCCAGTTTGACACCCCTGAATTAGAGGTTCATGATTAGCAGCCAAAAATCTATAAAATACATTCAGAATTATGCAGGAAATCTGAGATTTGTTCTTTCTTCAAATCCTGGATTAACTGGGGAATTGGCAGAATTAACCTCTGCTTTTTTTGTAGCATCCCTTTCTGTTCTGCCACTTCTTTTCTTTGGAGAAAAAATACTCTGTATTTGGGATAGTGATACTCAGGGGACAAAACCTAAGTAACCTTTACCAAAGTACTTCATAGATTGGTGCATAATGTCAGCATTACACAGTGATCTGTGCTTTCTTTATATATACTTTAGGCTTCATGGTTATTTCATTAGTACATAGTAAAAATAATCACTGTTTCACAATAAAAATAAGACTTGGGTCATTTGTTTAAAATGTCATGTACAATAACCCAATATGAAAGGCCATCACAACGTCTTCTTGGGTCATTGTCTGCTAATGCAGTTTTGAATATTATTGCTTTCCAGCCATTACTGTTTATTCTAGAAGACTGGCAAGGCTCATTAATGTGAATGAATGCCAGGAGATGACATCATTTCCATTTAATTGTCTTGTTTATTAGCAATGTCTTTTCAGTTGTTTTAATAAAAGGGCAACCGAAGATAAAAGGGTACATTTGCATTCTTAAAAGAGATTCTGACAAGGTCTAGGAAGCTGTTGACACTTATTGTTTGCAAACGAGCTAATCAAATAACATTTTAATCTTCAATTCTTGCAACTCATCATTTTATTCCATTTTGACCTATCTGTATTTAATGCTTTTTTTATTCAAGAAAGAAGAGAGTATTAAAAAAAAATTTAAAAGGGTCTTATGATCATGTTTGTTTTTTTTTTTTGCAATAGTGAAATTGTAAAAGTGTCAAGAAGATTAACAATAAGTGTAATGACTTTATTAAGATAACAATGCCATATAAAATTGGCACAATCCCAAATTATTATTATTGGATTATGGACTTCTCAAAAGAGCCAGGTTTTTACACAGTATGTTCAAAATGTGATAATTTGCACCTAATCATTTGAACTTTGAATGAGAACTCTGTATTGATTTATTCTGTTACGATTTATTTCCTTTTCTATCCAGGATACCTTCAGAAATGTTTTCTAACATCATCATTCAAATCATTCCTTGTATGATTTATTAAATTATTGGTTTTTTTATGCTGCCCATATCCCCTGTGAGCTGACTCTGGTGGCTTACAGGCTATGACTCTGCTCTTTGGAGACACAGACTCATCAAAACATTTAAATATCTTTCCAAGGTCTTCATTGCTACCCTACCAAATGCTAATCTGTGGGATTATTCTTGATTGCTGGTTCCTTTACTGTAGACATTTGATCCAAAATGTAGCATTTCAATATCTTCATTATCAGTTCTCATTACTGTGCCTGTTATTAATATATACATACACTTACATACATGTGTGTGTATGTGGAAAGAGAGGGAGGGAGGGAGAGGGAAAGGGGGAGAGGGTAGAGGGGGAGGGGGAGGGAGAGGGAGAGGGAGAGGGAGAGAGAGAGAATTCTATGTTATACTTATGTTATCTGTTCCTTACTCTGGCCTGCCTCAAACGACTGACATCAATTCCTGTACTACTTCTTCGGGTTAAGTGTTTAGAAATCAAAAAATCCAGTTTCACACAGCTCTACTAATAATCAAAGGTGCATCCATCTATCAAGAAAGCTGCTCATTCTTTTTCTAAAACAAAAAAAATCCATCTACATGACTGAACTTCATTGTGCCTATTCCTCACTTTCTGTCTCATCTGAAAACATATCTCATCTCTATCATTTATTCCTCTGATCACATGATAAAGCTGTAAATAACCCACTGCTGTGGCACTGATGGTATTGGTGGGCGGGAAAGAAAAATTGTGATAGAAAGTCAGCTCGCAATATGACAAGCTGTAAACATGAAAAATTATTCCTTAGGTTACCCAAAGACGTTTAAAAACGTCGGGTTTTTTTTTTTTTTCCTAGCAGATTCTTAATGAAATGGGAGACTCTGGCAAGCAACTTTTCTGTTCTTCTGCCTGTTAGGTGCTGACTTTCTTTAAGGTTTCTGTAAATGAAATCAAGTATACTGTATATAAATTATATTTTTACATAGAAGACTCAGCTCTCAATTCTTAATTACTGGAACCAAACTAGTATATGCATCACAAAGCTTATATTAAAAGATTATTCTCAGAGGGGCAAATTTTTATTAAGACTGCTATTTTGTTTGCTGTAAGGAAGTCTACATGATAGTTATTAATCCCATAATAGAAATTCTCAAAACAAGGTGGTCCAGCCAGAAATCTCCCTTTCTGCCTAGAATATACCCTTTTGTGTAGAAAACTTTTGGTGCTCAAGCATAATTGGGGTTGATGCTGGGGCTAGTTCATTCTATTTATTTTATATTCTATTGATCTTATATGTCAGTTTTCTTAAAGGTAAAGGTTTCCCCTGTCCAGTTATGTCTGAGTCTAGAGGGTGGTATGTATCTCTGTTTCTTAGCCAAGGGAGCCTGCATTGTCCAAAGATATTTCTGGGGTCATGTGGTCAACAGGACTATACACCAAGGTGTGGTACCAATTTATCTACTAGCATTTGCATGCTTTCAAATTGCTAGGTGGGAAAGAGCTAGGACAAGTAATGGAAGCTCACCCCATTAATACCAAGTTTGGGTCTTGAACCTGGGCTGTCAGCTTTTAGCTCAGCATCTTTAACCACTGAGCCATCACGCCCCTCAGTCAGTTTTCTTAATATACATATAATTTAATCGGTTTAGTCCTGATATACATTTTTATGACCATTTCTTCAGCGCAATCTTTAAAATGTAAATGTCAGGCTGGGAAGCCATCTTTTGCATTGGGCCTTCAGGCCTGCCATAATTACTACTGTGGGAAACTGGGAGGGGGGATTGTATGGAGCATGGGTGATATGTATTCATAATAACATTCTTTTCTCAGAGTCAAGGCCATCTTGCCCTTTACCTGGAGAGGAATGGCTGGGAGAAGTTGGCTTGGTGTTTGGATTGGAGCATGTGATGGACTTGTAGGTGTTGGGCTTAGACTTTCCTTTGGGTGGGGAAACACTGGAAACTTTCAGATTCGGGTTTTCCCAGAGGTGCCAATATGACATCTTTAATAAAATGGAACTTTGAGGAAACTCAGGCCTTGGAGTTTTCTTTCATTGGGGGTGTTACTTGGAACCTTGACAGTAAGTTTTATTCATATAACTTGTTTTTGAAACCATAGCTATCCTTAATGGGATTTTTTTAAAAAAAATGCATATAGTTTAATATATTTTTTCAGCATTTAGAAGTACACATACTGTACTTTTTCTAATATGTTTCTTCTTCTTCTTTTGCATTAAACTTTTATCCCAGAAAAATGGATGCTAATGGACTATTCAGTGCTCCCATCTGCAATAACATCTGTTTTAGTGGGCCCACAGATAAATTCTCATGAAAATCCTTAGTAAGAATACAGCTTTATCATGCCTACTCTAATATAGAATATGTATTTTGATAGAAATAAGTGATGTTTAGAAGAGATAAAACTATAACTGTCTTATCAGACACTATTGTTTTATGATTCCTCAAAAATCTTAGGAAACAAGCTTCTAAACAGCATTTGTATGGGAGTAATAGTGATAAAAACTATTAACCGCAATAAGAAAGAGGAACTTGTATGAGATAAATCCTTGGCCATCATGGCAGGTTTAATACTGGTCATTCATCAGGGCTGGTGGAAAATGTCAGAGAATATAGAGTAGGAGTGGTGATCATGTGTTTGTGTGAATGCTGCAACAGATGAAAATAGAAGGATTGGTCATATGTGTCCCTCATTCATACTGAATGAGCGATCATTAAACAAGGACTAGCTATAGAGAAAAATTTTAAAAAGCCAGTTTGGCATAGTGATTAAGACATCAGGTAAGAAACTGGGAGACTGGGAGTTCTAATCCTATTTAGGCAAAAGCCAGCTGGGTGGTCCTGGGCCAGTCACTATCTTTCAGCCCTAGGAAGAAGGCAAGGGCAAACAACTTCTGAAACCTTGCTAAGAAAACTTCAGGAACTTGTCTAGACAGTCACTAGGAGTCAAGACTGACTTGAAGGCACCTTTTCAAATAAATAAAATGGATAAAGCCTAACAAAAGCACAATTAACCAGAAATTTTAAAAAAATGCCAGTGAAATTTGGTAATTGACTTAGGCTTATTAAAAAGGAGGAATGGGAGACACAGTCCTCAGTTTTCCCACTCCTAATTTAGAATCTAGAGAAAATAATTAAATATTCCTAGCTTGGACTATAATAAAAGTTGGAAGGGGATATGATAAGCTTTATGAACTTCCAAATTACTATCAGACCTGTATTAAACTCCAGGCTGGAAAGAATATCTGATATGGTTTGATCCCCAAAACTGTTTCTAGCTCTCTCAATTACTCAACCTTTTCTTCATCACGGATCCCCTTTACATACCTTTTGTGGCCATGGACTATGGCCATGGACCAGTGGTGAAATCCAAACTTTTTTACTACCGGTTCTGTGGGCGTGGCTTGGTGGGAGTGGCTTGGTGGGCATGGCAGGGGGAGAATACTGCAAAATCTCCATTCCCACCCCACTCCAGGGAAGGATACTGCAAAATACCCATTCCCTCCCCACTCCTGGGGGAAGGATATTGCAAAATCTCCATTCCCACATCAGTCTGGGGCCAGCCAGAGGTGGTATTTGCCAATTCTCTGAACTACTCAAAATTTCCACTACCGGTTCTCCAGAACCTGTCAGAACCTGCTGGATTTCACCCCTGCTATGGACCCCCAAGACTTAACTCAAGATTTAAATCATAACATTTATTCAAGCCTTCATGTATCCCCCAGGGTCCATGGACCACAGGTTGAGAATCAATGATTTATCCCATTAATTGATATGCCTCCTTTTCCAAGCATTCTTGGCAGTTCACTATCTTTACACACCTTTTTCGTTCCTTAAAAACAGTTATTGGGTAACATGGTTCAACAAAATAGGAAAGTGTTTACAATAAAAAAAATAAGAAGTTCCAGAAAGTAAATAGTCAGATATCTTTATGAAGTATAGCTATTCTGATAGGTACTTTCATGTAGCAGTAGACACTGGAAATAATTACAAATACCCAATTTTAATAGCTTGGAAGTTTTGGAAGCATTTCCATGCTGTTTTGGCCATAAATTGTATCTCACAACATAAACAGAGGATCAAACCTTGTGACCCTCAGAAAGAAAAAGTCACATCATAGATAGCAATAGCATTTATTTATTTATTTATTTATTTATTTATTTATTTATTTATTTATTTATTTATTTATTTATTTATTTATTTATTTATTTATTGGTTCAATTTATATGCCGCCCTTTTCCAGAGACTCAGGGCAGCTTACAATGGTTAAGCAATAGCCTTCATACTTTTGTATATACCTGCTTAGTAGGGCTTTGCCCCCCCCCCCAGCGGTGTTCTTTTTTATACAAAGTCAGCTTATTGTCCCCACAAACCGGGTCCTCATTTTACCTACCTCGAAAGGATGGAAGGCTGAGTCAACCTTGAGCCTGGTGAGATTTGAACTTGCAATAATTGCAGGCAGCTGGTGTTACTTAACAGTGCTTTAGTCTGCTGTGCCACCAAGGCTCTTAGACTTATATACCACTTCACAGTGCTTTCCAGGCCACTCTAAGTGATTTATCTGGGTCATCATTTTACCCACCTCGGAAGGATGGAAGGATGATTCAACTTTGAGTCGGTGAGATTTGAACTGCTGAACTGCTGGCAGCCGGTGATCAGTAGAAGTAGCCTGCGGTACTGCACTCTAACCACTGCACCACCGCAGCTCTTATTGCTATATAATGCTATATAATAATGATGCTATCATTATTGCCAATATGAGTGCTAAATAGCGCTCTCCAATTAGATGGAAATCCTGTGGTGTGCTTTTGTTCAGCTATTGTTTTCCTCTCCACTTCTGGTTCTAAAATAAATCTTAAAAGCCATGTTAGCTCTCTTCTTAACTGTCTTTAAGTGAGCTTAAAGAAATGAGACAAGGTAATATCTGTAGTCATCTTTAAAATGATGCACTTAGAAAGATGACATTTTAGTCATAAGCTTCCTTCCACCAAAAAAAAAACTTTAATGGGGTTTTCAGTGCATAAAAGATTCCAAATGGGACACACTTTGCATTGCTACATTTTCTAAAAAAAAAAAAAAATGGGTCCATAGTTCTTTCTAGAAATTGTTCTTCACACATGCAAGTAATATGCATAGTAGGAAATGTATATATTGGATCTTTATGGCTAATGCTATTTCCTGATATTATCTTCCAGGCTCCTGTATTGAGCTGAAGACTTCAAGGAAGATTTGGCTAAAAAGGTAAAGTTCCCTTTGTACATATGTGCTAGTCATTCCTGACTCTAGGGGGCGGTGCTCATCTCCGTTTCAAAGTCAAAGAGCCTGCACTGTCTGAAGAAGTCTCCGTGGTCATGGGCCGGCATGACTAAATGCTAAAGGTACACGGAACGCTGTTACCTACCCACCAAAGGTGATCCCTATTTTTCGACTTGCATTTTTTACATGCTTTCGAACTGCTAGGTTGGCAGAAGCTGGGACAAGTAATCCCGTTATGCGGCACTAGGGATTCGAACTGCTGAACTGCTGACCTTTCAATCAACAAGCTCAGCATCTTAGCCACTGAGCTACTGCGTCACTTAAGATTTGGCTATGTTCAGTTTAATTAGCAAATTTTGCTTCATGCAATTGAAGTTGAACTCTATACCGGTTATTTGGACAAGGTTGTATAGACTCTCCCAAATGCTTGCAAGTCCCTCTTTCAGATAATCTGGTGCCAGTGATCTTGAAGCAGATAGATCTTGAAGCATGGATAATTTGTGGCATTGTGAGATCCACAAAGGCTGACAAACATATTGATATACAAAGACGGTTGTGAAAAGAAAAAAAACATTAACTGTGTTGCAGCACCTCAAGGTGATGTGTCTCTTTGAAATGGGACAGAGAGTGTAGGGAAAGTGACCTATGCATTAATTCATTGAAGATCAAGAATTACTCATTGGATAAATTAGATTTAACTCACTTGAAATGGGATTAGAGTGATGGAAAACTGCTGAATATAATTTTTCTAAGAATTACACTTGCTGTATGCCTTTAAATGAGAAGCTCCATCTTAATCAACTTGTAATCCTGTCATTTAAACAAAGGTCTCTTTGTCATTCCCTATGATCATTTAAATTTATAATATTCTGTCAGCCTTGTGAAATTTCATTTACTTAAAGTCAGCTTCTTTTCTTCATTTGGTTCAAAGTCCTATAAAACTAAATAAAATAGAAAATGCAAAGTTTTTCAATTTCCTGTGGCTGAAGGAGAAATGTGCTCATTGTACATATATACTATATCAATATGAATTCCATTGTTACAATAATTATATTTGTCTAAATTGCCATTTCCCATTCCTATAATCTTTAATACAATTAATTTATAGTCCAGTGTGTTTCATCTGCAGAATATCCCATTCGTTGACAAATGGGCCTTTTAAGTATGCATCCACTTCACCAATTTATATCTTAAAGTCTGGTTAAGTGGCATGGATCTTGCAAAGTCCCCCCTTCAGATGGATCTTGCAAAGAATTTTGTGAATACAGGCTAGTTATTGTACTTAGTGATGAAAATTCTTCTACAGAAGAATTTAGGTAATGGCTACATAACTGGTCAGGTTGAATGTGATCGCATGTGCCAAATTTCATTTTACATCTTGAGCAAGAGAACATTTGGGAAAGAGGATTTTGACTGAACATTAGGAAAAACACCAAGTGGAGTTAGATGGTGGTACCACTCTGGTTCCTCAGACTGGTAAAGTCCCCTTCATTGGAGGAGCTAGGCAAAGATTACACATCAATGTGAGGGGGATGTTTTAATTTGGATTCTTGCACAAAGCACATGATTGCACTAGACTCCTTAGAGAAAGCCATTCAAGTACTCCAAGATCCTATAAATTAAATAACTTTATTATGAATAAGGAGGGTGTGATGGCTCAGTGGTTAAAGACATTGAGCTAGTCAGCTAGAAAGCTGACAGCCTGGGTTCAAGACCCAAGCACCAAATGCAGGATATGCCCCAACTTCTGCTCACCTAGCAGTTTGAAAGTATGCACTGAAGTGGGACAGTAACAGCATTCTATGTGCCTCAACATATAGTCATGCTGGCCATATGACCACAGCAGTGTCTTCGGACAATGCCAGCTCTCTCGGCTAAGAAACGGAGATGAGCACCGTCCTCTGGAGTCGGACATGGAAACCTTTACCTTTACTATGAATAAAAGTATCATAAATTGCAGTAAAGAAGACTTTTATGCCTATATCACAGTCTTCTGGTGAAACATTCATCAGTGATGAGAACTTTCAAGGTCTCTGTTATCCTTTTTTTTTCTCAAACGCCAGCACTCTGCTAAACAAATAATTTCCTCAACACTGTCAAACTAGTTACTAAGTCTGCATTACTATTAATCTTCTCATCATTCCTATCACCCATCTCCTCCCACTTATGACTGTATGTCTGTAACCTTGTTGCTGGTATCCTTAAGATTTATATTGACTGTTTCCCTATGACTATCATTAATTGTTGTACCTTATGATTCTTGATGAATGTATCTTTTCTTTTATGTACCCCAAGAGCGTATGCACCAAGACAAATTCCTTGTGCATCCAATCACACTTGGCCAATAAAAAATTCTATTCTATTCTATTCTATTCTATTCTATTCTATTCTATTCTATTCTATTCTATTCTATTCTATTCTATTCTATTCTATTCTATTCTACATTATTTGATATTTAAACCAACCGTCAATTGAAATAGGTATGTGAGTTTCATTTTTTAGTTACATTTTACCTCTGAAGGTTGTAAAGATTTATGGCCATAAATTCAGAATGAATTGACTGAAATTTGGGGCTATTTATTCATTTTAAGCTTTGTTGTGCTTTCTTTTGCAAAATTCATATACTCTAGGTATTCCTTTACAAGGCAATGATTGAACAAAATATTGTTTCTACCCAGCCATGAAGCCCAAGACTGTTCAAAATGACCCAGAATATTTCAAGGCATGAAGTGGATGTGTTGGCCAAAGGATGGATTTGCATTTAAATGATATCCTTCTTTCTTTTCAAAATATTTACATTCCAGTGAATTTTAATATTGACTGGTAGAAAGTTCACCCATGCAGAGCTCTTTTCTGAGAGAGATGGGCAATTAAAAAGTATGCTGAATAAATAAATATAAATAAATAAATAAATAAATAAATAAATAAATAAATATTCTAAATAGTTCCTTCTTGTGTTATATAACTTTATCACACACTTGTTTGCAACGTTCTATTCTGAAGTTTAAACCTGCAAATGTGAACCTAATTTGTTAAATTCTGCCCATAGATATAGAGAAATGCAAAGACTCATTATGGATTGTCTTTTTTTTTTCTCCTTGCTAGAAAGGTTATAGTAAAGCTAATTCTGATTATTACACTAACAACCAGTTCATTGCCCATAATTTGCTCTTTTCCATCTTGTGCACATTTTGCCACCAGAGATTATCTCACTAATGCATCATTATTGTTCTCAGCATTGTACCATTTGTTGCTGCTCTTTAGAAAGGATTGCATTACTCACAGGGTCACAAGACAAATTCTGTTCAACAGCCATGATTCATGTAGTCTGATGAAATTCATTTCCCGTCTTCATCCAAATGGAGTGCTTTGTATGGAGGCAGTGTGTAAATCTGGATGGAAATAATGATATGAGCATAGAGACACTTCTTTAAATCTTGTTGGTGATGTTTAAAATGTGCATTGTTGGTTAACATTAAGATTTAAATCACCTTTAGAGCCCTTTGTTACCATTTCAAAGCTCAGTGTAGAAAATTTATTGGTATTCCAATTTGGTGTGAAGTCTGAGCACAACACAGAAGCAGCCATTCAGAGTACATTTTAATTCACTTGAAATGTGATCGAGATTAACTTCCGATGTCCCTGATTAAAAATAGCCCAGAATCCTACAGATCAGGGATGTCAAACTCAAGGCCCCAGGACCGGATCCGGCCTGTGGGGTACTTAGATCTGGCCCACGGGGCCACCCTGGAAACAGCAAAGGGCAAACCTGTGGTGCTTCTGCCAGCGAAAGCAGGCTCCTGAGCTCCATTTTTGGCTGCCATGACCTCCTGCAACCCTCTGCCACTGAAAACAGAGTGTACTCTTTTTTGCTGGACAATTTTAAACAAAAACTGGATGGCCATCTGTTTTCAATTCTGTAGTACAGAAACTTGATTTCATTGAGGGCTGCATCAGGATTGTGTTTGACTTCAGGGGGCCAGGGTGGGAATGGCCAGCTTAACATCACTCCTGTCGAGGGTGCCTGTGGCAGCCCGAGCACTCTGCCAGCGAAAACTGGCTCCCAAGCTCCTTTTTTGTCTGCCATGGCCTCCTGCAACCCTCTGCCATATGCAGCCCTCCCGAGCTCCATTTTCAGAGCGGAGGGTTTCAGGAGACCGTGGCAGCCAAAAACGGAGCTTGGGAGCCTGTTATCATTGGCAGAGTGCTCAGGCCACCACAGGCACCCCTGATAGGAGTGACATCAAGCTGGCCACACCCACCCTGGCCCCCACAAAGTCAAACACAACTCTGATGCGTCCCTCAATGAAATCAAGTTTGACACCCCTGCTATAGATCATTTCCCCCTTGTTACAGAAAAAGGAGGTAGAGCTATATTTTTTTCAATTCATACCTCAAAATTGAGACAAACTGTGATCTGGATTAGCACAAAATAGGTTGAATTCTTTTTGGAGTGAAGAATCTAGTATAAAGAGTGTTGGGTGATTTTTTGCATACTCCTAATTGAAGCAAATTAAAAAAAAATACTTTCTGAATAAATGGTAGGAAAAGCTTCCTAAAGATAAAAGCAGTTTGGCCATGAAAACCATTTTTCAGAGTGTTGCTGAACCTTCTTTTGGCTGGATGTGTTCAAGCAGATACTGAAAAGCCATCTCTAAGGGATGCCTTAATTTGGATTCTTCCATTGAATATGAATTGGACTTGGTGGGTTAAATGATCCTTCCCAACTCTAGAATCCTTTGATCTATTAAAGCTGTTATTACAGTCAGTATTATTTCAACTCCAATGCTTAAGTAAATACTTGCTTTCATTCATGGGTGAATACAGCCAGAAATGACAACCTTGCTGTTCTGGTGTGGTCCATTTAATTCAATGGAGGGAAGAGAAGACATCTTCCACAAGCATAGATGCAATTTCAAATGTGAAGAAGGATTCCAAAATGTGTCCTACTAGTTTGCATTTGATGAAAAATAGAATAACAGAGTTGGAAGGGACCTTGCAGGTCTTTTGGTTCTATCTCCTGCTCAGGCAGGAAGCCTTATACCATTTCAGTCAATGGTTGGACAAATGGTTGTCCAATCTCTTCTTAAAACCTTCCAGTGTTGGAGCATTCACAACTTCTGGAGGCAAGTTGTTCAGAGGTGGTATTCAGCCAGTTTGCACCGGTTCCGTGAACCGTTGGCAGAAATTTGGCCAAGGTCACCAAACCGGTAACAGTGGCTGGCCCCAAAATGGTCCCCCGGTCACTGCTCACTCGGCTCGCCTGCCATGTTTGTTGCCGTCATGTTTTTCACGCACGTGCATCCTATTACCTTGCAAGTCCAATGGGATGCACATGTGCAAAGAACATGGTGGTGATGGCAGCAGCTTTTTCTACGACCTCTAGTACTTTTTGGTAGCTAGCGGCCAGCTGCCACAGCTGCAAAGCGGCTCTCTAAAGAATCTTCTTTCCAGCCATAGAAAACTCCAGTTATCTTGCCTTCTGGACTCTGGACCAGCTGCCATGGAAAGTAAGCAGCCCGAACAAAGAGGAAGTGGTGGGAGAGGAAGCGGGGCTAGGGCCGAGGCTTCTAAAGGAGGGGAAACGGGGCAACTGGCAAAGGGAGGGCGGGGGTAGATAGGTGGAAATTCCAAACATTTTCCTACCTTTTCCTGTGGGCGTGGCTAGGTGGGGGAGTCATGTGAGTGGGCATGGGCGTGAGTGACATCAAATTAGCCACGCCCACTCCGTCACATGCCCCCCCACCTAACCACGCCCACCAAACCAAATTTTTTTGAAACCCATCGCTGAAGTTGTTCCACTGATTAATTGTTCTAACGATCAGGAAATTTCTCCTAACTGCTAGGTTGGTTTTCTTCTTGATTAGTTTCCATCCATTGCTTCTTGTCCTGCCTTCTGGTGCTTTGGAGAATAGGTTGAACACCTCTTCTTTGTGGCAGCCCCTTAGATATTGGAACACTGCTATCCTGTCTTCCCTAGTCCTTCAAACTCAGTTCCTGCAACTGTTCTTCATATGGTTTAGTCCAGTTCCCTAATCATCTTTGTTGCTCTTCTGCACTCTTTCTCGACATCTTTTTTTATATCATGATGACCAAAATTGGATGCAATATTCCAAGTGTGGTCTTAGAATGATGACCATTGTATTAGCTAGCAGAATATCTACTAAGGCCTATCTCTTTTTTATTTCTCCTACTCTCTGGCCTTTCTGATTCAATAACACATGAGAGAGAAATATTCTGGGAGTTGACTTAAAATCAGAAAAGCATTTTTGTGGCTCTGTTTCTATACTAGGAGCATTTATAAATATATCAGGGGCTGTATAACATAATGTATCTCAGTCTGTGGCAATTATCTCAAAAATGCCATGTGAACAGAAGATGCTGCAAAGTGTAGTTTTCAGTTCATTCTAGTTATGCATCTATGTGAATAAATGAGCATGGACCAGTTGATTGAAACTATCGTATAACCAGAAACAATTCTTGTAACAGCATTCATTGAAAAAGAAAAAAAAAATCTGATACTTTTCAACAACTATATTTGCAGTAGTTTCATTCGTGCTACATTTATTTACCTGCATACCTGATGACACTGTTGTACAGAAAATAGTATGTGGCATAAGCTGGGGTTAACAAAGACTGGACAGCCACCTATCTGAAATGCTATAGGGTTTCCTCTTTGAGCAGGGGGTTGGACTAGAAGACCTCCAAGGCCTCTTCCAGTTCTATTCTGGCTGATTGGGAAGTGCTTTTTCACTTAATAGGGTATAGTAACTGTAACCAACATTTTCTCTTTTTTTAGTGCTCAAGATCATATAGCTTTGCATGATAAACAGACTAGCTTTCCAGGTTAAATGCATATTTGAACAAATGACATTGGAAAACTGCTTCCAAATGTGTATATTCTACATTGGTGGAGCATAGGTGAAATAGGGAAACTTGAATTACTAAGAACAAAGAATATTTCCCCAACAGTAACAATTTCATTGAGCGCATAAAAAAAACCATTGCAGCTTATGATTCATTGGGGAAAAATTGTGAATATAGTTGGTTAGTATCTTTTTATATGGTTCATTCTAATAAGTTTATTATCTAATAATAGCTGTATAGATCAAAGTGTGCAAACTTTGTATTTCATCAGGATGATACAAAAAAGAGAAAAATCCAGAAACTTAAACTGGATGATACAACAATAAGGTTTATTGACTCTAACATTGATTGTTGATTTGAAAGCTTGCACTCTCATTTTGACTAAGCCTAAGAACAAATTATTAATTGGCTTACTTTTTCTTTTATTATGGTCTGTGATTTTTGAGCATATGTACTGTTTATTTGCTGTTTATTTTGTTTCCATCAACAGGATATAAGTAGTAAGATTTTTTGGGGGTGATAGCGCCTGTATTATGAGGATTCTTGCATTATAGTAGTTAAGGCTCAAGGCTAGAATGAGAGAAACTGTGAGTTCAAGTTCCACCTCAGCCATGAAAGCCAAGTGGGTAAATTTGACTTGGGCCAATCACACTCTCTCTCCAGTTTGACTTGGGCCAATCACAACCCACCTCATAGGGCTGTTGTTGTCAGAAAAACAGGAAGAGGAAGGTGTGCTGGATATGTTCACTACCTTGAGTTATTGGTATAAATAATAAAGCTGGGAGAAAACTAAATAAATAAAATCAAACCTTCCCAAGGTAATTTGCCCTAGTATTTTCTTGCATTGCCAATGAAGGCCTACTTTTTAAAGGAAAACTTCTGAGGATCAGTGGGCTGGTGCCGCCACCTGTTGAATCAATGGACTGATCAAAGGGTGAGTTGAGTAAATACTGTTCTTTGCTAAATTCACATTTAACTGAAATAAATTTCTAAACAAGCCTTGGAGGGGGAAAAAAGTAAGAACTACAGATGCTTTAAGCAACAGTCTGGAAAATGCCTGCATTCTAAGTAGTTCCAAATGACTTTTAGACTTCTTTTAATCCATTTCTTACTGTTCTCATCTCTAACAAGATCCAGCTTGGCAATAGGAACTTGCAGAGAAACCACACTGTGTATCAAATGCAAATTATAATGCTGTGCCCTGAAATCCTAGGAAACACTTCACCTAAAGTTAAAGCTTTGCTGCTGATAAAAACTCTATCAAAGAATAAATTCCAAATAACCACAGGAACCCTCGCCAGTTCATCCTCCTCTTCTTCTCTATGGGCATTAGAGTCACAATGCTAGAAGCTAGCAAAGCTTTAATTTGGGGAGCTGGGAGGGGCAAAGCACCAACATCGAACTGTGCCAAATTAGCATAAACTTGATCCATTTGTTCATTCCATGCCAGAGAAGGATTAGTCTAACTGTGATTCAAGACATAAGGAGGTTGGTGTGTCTCTCGGATTAACCTGCTTTGTGATAGATGCCATTCAGGAGTCTGACAAAGGAGAAGGTGGGGGTGGGTGGGAAGGGGGTAAAGACATGCCCTAATCATTCTACAGCCTGCTCAGAGCGATCCATTCTCGTATTCCTCTGGAGACATGATTAGCAGTTCCATCCTGTGACTCGGCCTGATGCTATCTGCTTGTGATATTGTAAACAGGATTTCTTGAGAAAGAAAGCATTAGATGGCTATCTGCCATGTTGCACGCGAACAAGCCTGATGAATATAAATGCACCCAGGCAGAGGGCAGGGAGGGGGGGGGAGAGAGAGAGACAGAATGCAAGTTTATTGTCAGGCTTAAAATATATTGATTCCTGAATTCAGTGGCCCAGGTGAACAGAGTTCTCTCTTTCTATCTTGCTGAAATGTAAAGTTTTATTACCTCATAATAAAGTGAAAGGATTAATTTCAAATAGGTCCTGCAGAACGGTTGCACACACAAAAAATATCATTTCACTTTAATAATTTATACTAATGGAATATGCAATGTGATCTATATGAGGGTAGTAGAAGAGACACCAAGCAGAGAGTGGAATAATTTAATCTTCCTTTCCCCTTTCTTCTCCTCCTTCTATGGGTCTCATAGAAGACTTGATGTGACCCAAATGGGGAATGGTGAGAATCTGGGTGTTTTTTTGTTTTGTTTTTTTTAAGAGGCCCCATAATTTATGCCAAGAAGAAGCAGAAGGTGGAGATAAGTGCTAAAAGGATGGAAGTTGAATACCAAAAGATCTAAAAGACGTCAGATTTGTAAAAATTCAAATTGACTCAACCTCTGCTAGAATAAAAAAAAAATAAGAAGAAAATAAGAAAGGTCTTGATTGTCTTTTTTTTTTTTTTAAATCTCATTCTGTTTGATGAAACAGATTTTTTTATTTAATTAAAAAATAGAGATATTTGATGAAATTCTCATGAGTGGGATCCCATCATCTTGCCTTACCTTACTAGCTGCTTACTTTAATTAGAAGACTAATGAACTGAGGGTTTTGCCTTTCACTATACAGCCAACTTTCTGATAAACATCAGTTTTTCTGGATTTTCTTATACATAAAGCCAAGGTTGGACTGGAAAAATACTGAAAACTGAAGGAATGCTCTAAGGAAATGATATCAAGAGTCTAAATAAAGATGAACACTACAAATATCTGGGCATTCTTCAAGCTTCAACACTGAAGTCAAGAAAAAAGTTAGAAGTGAATATATCATGAGAGTGAAGAACATGTTAAAATCCAAAATCACTGGAGAAAAATATCATCAAGGTAATTCCAACTTTAGATATATAGCTGAAACAGTGGACTGACCACAAACAGAACTGAAGAGCCTGAATAGGTACACCAGAAAAATAATGACAATGAATCATGCTTTTCATCCATGCAGCAATGTTGACAGACTCCACTTACCAAAGAAAATGGAATGGAATATTGCAAGTAACCAGAAGAAGGGGAAAAAATATCTGTAGGACAGTAAAGAAGATGTAGAGAAGTTGGCATATCAGGAAAGCTTACTGATTATTGGAGAGACCAAAGTGGATTATAAGAAAGATCTTCGGTCTGACCTAAGTGTAGTACATAAAATTATCTGCCACAATGTCCTACCTGTCAATGACTACTTCAGCTTCAACCACAACAGTACATGAGCAAATAATAGATACAAACTCAAAGTAAACCGCTCCAAACTCGATTGCACAAAATATGACTTCGGCAACCGAGTGGTCAATACCTGGAATGCACAACCTGACTGTGGTTTCTTCCCCAAACCCCCAAAACTTTTAACCTTAGACTGTCTACTGTTGACCTCACCCTAATCCTAAAAGGTCTGTAAGGGGCATGCATAAGTGCACCAGCGTGCCTATCGTCCCTGTCCTAATATTCCTTTTTACTCTTACTCTTTTCATGTATTCAAATTATGTTTATACTTTTACCTGTTATCTTATATATGCTTGACAAATAAATAAAGAAAAAAGAAAAAGAAAAAAAGAGGGAGAGATGGCAAGGCAAAGTATTACAAGGTATGTATATAAAAACTAGCAGACAAAACAAATAACAAGAAGATCTGGCAACGGCCAAGAGTGGGAAATTTGAAGAAAGAGACAAAGGGGCTAATTCTGGCTGCACAAGACCAAGCATGAAATACAAATTCATACAAAGCCAGGTGAAGGACATGAATCATTATCATTATTATTTTTGTGGTCTTTTTCTAGTCCATAGGGTATCTTGATTCCTTCAGTTTCCACTATTTTTTTCCCTGTTGTTGGTGAGGGTAGCACATCTGTACAGTCCAAACTCCAGACAAGTATATGTCAGATGCCTTCTTACTGATCTTCCTTCTCTTGCAGTTTTCTAAAATCATGTTGTCAATTAGGAGCTGATTTTTTGTTCCTTTGCTGTTTGGGCGGTTTCCTTTCTGCTCTGATGGAAAGAGCTTGCTTTCAACTGTATGTTGTTGAAATGCCTCAGCTACTACATCAGTTAGCACTTTGAAAATTGTTAGTAAGCAGATAATTGACCTGTAGTTGCCTGATGCTATCCCTTTTGTTGGATCTTTCGGATTTATTATTATTATTACTATTAAAGTAGTATTTATTCAATAATTTTCATATGTTTGGGTTGAAAAAAAATCTAGAACTTCATGAAGGGCTCAACAAGCTGAAGAGTTTGGGGACTTCCCCTGTTTTATACAAAACTTCTCCCATATTTTTGTACTGAATATTGTCTGTGACAAGTGTTCTTGGAAAGAAGCCTATAAATGCTAGAAATAAACTAACACATTTGAGTTAAAAGGATGAGTGATGGTCATATTTTGGTTTCCTGGGTTATTTATTTTTTCTGAACCATTATATTCTGACCCCTCTTTTACCAAGCACTCCTCCCTGGTTCATTACAGTAGACACATTTTTCTTTCATAACTATTTACATGTGTAATTACTATAGGCACTTCAGGAATTGTTTGCTAACGGCTCTGCGTAAATACTAATTATCAGTAATTAAAAAAAAACACCCAGCTATTAGAAAGATAGTGATAGGGCTAAAATGCTGCTTAGGAAGCAAACAATGTTTGTTGAGGCAAAATTAAACATCAAATAACTTTCTCTCCATATAATTATACCACATGCATCATTTGCCTGCTGTGGAAATCAAAGGGCTAAAGAAAAACAGGTAACCTTGGAATTTTTCCTTCATTCTCCAAAATCCAAAAAATTGTGCTGTGAAATCAGTTGAATAGTGGAGAATATTTTATGCTACAGATGCAGAGAAGCACCAGATGCTTAGTGCATGCATTTCTTTCCCCTCACAACATGCTAAAACTAATGTGTCTGCCGAATGATGCTTTGGTGAGTTAATGTTATAGGCTATAAAACACAATAGGAGCCTGTCTTCTTTCAAACAAATGACAATAAATTATTTAAGTTTCATTCCGTCTCTGTCTTTTGCACTTCCTAACATAGGCAGAAGTAAAGAGATACAAAAGTGTACCTATCATGTTCCTTAAAGTTAGTTTTATTACAAATGTTGTTAAATCATCTTTTACGAGTTGAAGTTTCGAGTGTTATCCATGGGATGATGAAAATAATATTTGCCAATTTGAATAAAGGACATATTACACTTGTTATTGTAATGGAACTGAATGTCACAGTTCCATTCATACTGAAATGTATGGATATATTATTTACAAGTGATTTGTGCCACTTCAAACAAAGGATATCTACCAGGTTACAAGAGCAATAAAACCCCCAATAACCACATAAAAGTCTAAATGAATAATTATAATTCAAATTCATCATCATCATCATCCACAACTATCAGCAGCACCCATCCTAATACATGCATCAGGTACTGTGCTGCCCTGCTCACTCACACTCACACATAACTGTGGTTTAGTGAGTTTATTACTATTCCCCAGCAATTCCCTTCTCCAAAACCTAGAACTGTCCCAATTAAGTCCAGCCACGAGCACGCCAAGGTTAGTCCACAAAGCAATGGCTCAATAGTCCACAAAGTTGCTCAAACAAAATAACTCCACCGGACAAACTTAAATCCAACAGGCAAAACTTAAATCCACACATAAGAGAGCTCATGAGTCAAGAAATCTCCAGAGTTTTCAAGGCACAATTCAATTCCAAACACAATGTCAATCCAGAGTGAGTCAGGAATCATAATGGTAAGAAAACATATAGCTAGAAAACAAACACGTTCACAGCAAATCCTCCATCTGTCTGCTGTGATAAATAGCCAGCTTGCCAGTGCAGCCCATCAAGATGGGCGGGGCTTTCTCCTATTGAGTAATCTGGCTGACCTTCTCTGCTCCTGCTGTCAAGGTTCCAATTAATGAACCTTACATAGCTCTCAATGTCCTTCTTGAAGGATGGCCACCAAAACAGCCTTTTCAGTAAGTGAAGCGTTTTTACAAATCCAAAGACTTTGGAGTCATTGCAGGTTTGCATGAGTTTTAGTCTCTGGCCAACTGGGACATATAATTTTCCTACCATCCAAGGTAGGCCATCCTTCATTGAGCAGGAGTCTTTGTGGTTTTGTCATGGTCTAGAACAGGGGTCTCCAACCTTGGCAACTTTAAGCCTGGAGGACTTCAACTCCCAGAATTCCCCAGCCAGCTGGCTGGGGAATTCTGGGAGTTGAAGTCCTCCAGGCTTAAAGTTGCCAAGGTAGGAGACCTTGGTCTAGAGCCTGCTTAAAAGCTAGGGTGATGGTATTGTCCAGAGATGGGTCCTCTTTCACCTTCTCCCTAGTGGTCACTCAGGCCACTAATTTTGAAGCTGGGGAGTAGGGCCTTAATTATTTCTGGTTTGGTGCTGTTGTATTGCGGTAATCTTGACAAAGCATAAGCTGGAAAGGTAGCGGAAGGTAAAGTTAAATCACTGGAAGTATTGGAGCCAGTGTGCTTGCTTAGGGGACAGTTTCCTTGGGATTTTGAGGACTTCCAGGTTTTTACGGTCAGTCCATCTTCTCCCCTCCAGGAAATGGCACCAGGTGAGGAGGACCTAATGGACAGCATAGGCTTCCTTCTCCCATACTCCCCACCACTGCTCCATTTCTGTCAGTTTTTTTGAGGTGTACACACAGGGCTGCAACTGGCCCTGCTGGTTCTCCTGGACTAAAATGGCTCTGACTGCTATGTTGTTAGTATCAGTTTGGATGACAAAAGGTCATTTTCCTGTTCCTCAGTTGCCAGGTTCTGTTCAAAGTTGACACCTGCCTTTTTCTCTGTCTTATGTGTTCTTGGAGCAGAGTACAGAAGGTAGTTCCTCCTCCTCTTCTGCCACTGCAAGCTTTCCCAGCTGGAGTCTCAGCCAAATCCCTTCCAGTTGGCCATTCAGAGCCATCAATCAACTCAGTTCCTGACATTCCAGGAATGGGCTCATCCTCCCCTGAGCTGACATCTAAGGAGGTATCTGGGGCATCGTCCAAGGGAGACATCACAGGTACATGCAACATCAACAACTTAATGTCTCAGTATGGAGAATGTAGTTTATCTAATTTTAGGCCAGATTGTCTGGGACCTCTGGAGTTTTAATTTGGTAAGAACGGAAGGTTCACATGTTGTGTACCCATGCTAAATGACAGGAGCAAAATTCTAGATCCATGGGGATTCTGCTTTATGATGTAAATCACCTGATTCCCCCATGATGCCCTTAAAGTGTTCTCTTCCTGTTTCTGCAACAAAATGCACACACAGAATTGAGGAAAAGCATTTTTGAGTACTTCAAAAGGATGAATGAAATACTTTTTTGTTTTACCATAAATTGTGCATTTTTGTAGCATGTTAACCATTATAATGCATTTAAATAATCTATTGGTGTCTTTTTGAACTATGAAGTGACTAACTTGCCCTAATGTTTTATAACTCATTTCAGTGGGATTAACTATGCACCCAGTCCAATAAAATATAGACGTGATTTATCAGGCAAAATGCTAACTCCAAGCATTTTACATTATCTTAAGGTAAAATAACATTATGTTAAAAAATTTTAATAAAAGGGTAAGTTAAAGATAAGGCAGGGAAAAAACACAATCAAAAAATAATTCTGAGAAAAGTAACTGAATGTTGCCTCTTGAAGCAGATTTCACTATTTAATACTTCCTATAAAATTGAGATACAAGACAGGATTTTATCAGTAGAAACCATCCCTTCTTTCAGTCTATGCCAAGAATGGGAGGAGCAACAAAGAGCAAACAGTTCAAACAAAGTTCTGTGTATCAGTAAGATATCCTCTTACTGAACTGTTATAAAAAAAATGCATTTTTTAAAAAGCCCAAGCTCATAATACCATCTGATCTTTATTTTGATTCACCCAAAATAAAAACAATACAACCTCATCTGGAATGGAAATGACATAAAAGAGATTCCATTGGAAATTTTTGGTATTTCCACCTACAGGATGAGTTTAGAGGAAGCCAATCATCAAGTTCTTTAAGGGGAAAAAAAAATTGAGACTGTGTATAAGTTCAGCTGAAGTTCAGGTTGAGTTTTGAGCAATTCATAGTCTTGAATGAATTTATTCTTTTGCTTCCTTCCTCCCTCCGCCCTCAGAGCTTGTTAATGTTGAAATGTAGGGAAGTGGCCGAATTACTATGCACAGGGGAAATCAAGACTCCGAGTCCACTTAATTTTTAAAACAGGAGAGACTGCAAAGAAAATTGCAGGTGATCCAGAAACAAAATTCAGTCTTCTTTGTGGAAAATACTATTTGGTAAATGATTGAAGTTTCTTCTTCCCAAAAGGCAACCAATGATTTGAATCTACAGCTGAATCAAAATATTTTGGGTGGTATCTTCTCTACTTTCTTTTTACTCCCTGTAAAAGAGGCTGTTTATGACAAGGCATGATAGTGCTAATTTTAATCCAAAAATGACATTAACATGTATTTCCTCCTCCTTAAATCAATAAAAAAAATATTGATTTAAATTGTGCTGGCCCATGGTTTAGTTTTATTGTGCCACAAAAATTGTCAGCTCACTGATTAATAGATTCCCCTGGTTAAGATAGATTAAAGAGAAGAGAGGAGAGATGAGAGAGGGAGAGAGGGAGAGGGAGAAGGAGAAGGAGGGAGAGAAAGAGAGAGAGAGAGAGAGAGAGTGGGAGGGAGAGAGAGAGAGAGGGGTATCCTAGTTACACAGTTACAATTATCAGAGTTATTTTAGTAATCAAGGAGACATAAATTGATGTGGTAAAGAGATTTATTATTTTTATTTATTTATTTATTTTGTCGCATTTCTATGCCGCCCAACTCCCAAGGGACTCTGGGCGGCTTACAACAAAGAATAAAACAATGCGAACAATCCCATAAAAAAAAGTTAAAAAGAAAAACATTAAAACATTAAAAACTTTAAAACCGTTAAAACACATGCACTCCAATTCGTGGTCGGGTCTTGCAAGATCATTATAATGAGATCAACGGCCACAGGCCTGCCAGAAGAGCCAGGTCTTCACCGCTTTGCGGAAGGCCAATAGGGTGGGGGCAGTCCGGACCTCAGGAGGTAATTGGTTCCAGAGAGCCAGGGTAGCCACAGAGAAGGCCCTCCCCCGCCAGCCAACATTGTTTAGCTGACGGGACCCAGAGGAGACCAACTCTGTGGGATCTTACCGGTTGCTGGGAGCTATGTGGTAGAAGGCAGTCTTGAAGATAGCCTGGCCCTGAGCCATATAGGGCTTTAAAGGTAATGACCAACACCTTGATGTCTTGATTGCCACAGGAGGAGGAGGAAGAATGAACCGAAATGAGCATTCAATATCTTCATAAATTAGATGGGGGAATAGAAGGAAAACTCAACTAATTTGCACATGACGCTAAGCTGGCAGGAATAGCCAACATTACAGATGACAACCTCAGGATCTGAAAAGATCTTGACAGACTTGAACAATGGGCCCTATCTAACAAAATGAAATTTAATGTGGAGAAAAGCAAGACTTACCATTCGTACAAGGGCTGAGTGCATGCCAGCCCACTGCAGCCCAGTTCTCTCCTTCCCAAGCTGGTTGCAAAGGTTCGGAATCTAGTCCAACCCCCTGTTCAAGCAGGAGACCTTATATAATTTCAGACAAGTGACTGTCCAGTCTCTTCTTAAAAACCTCCAGTGATAAAACTACTACTACTACTACTTCTTCTTCTTCTTCTTCTCTGCCTCCCTCTCCTCCGCCCCTCCTCCCTTCCCCCATCCTGCCTAACTCAGGATTAGAACTCACAATCTCTGGTTTGTAGACTGGTGCATTAACCACTAAACCAACTGATTCTTATTTAATATATACAAACTGTTAAAGCAAAATGAATTCTCCTTTTTTCTGCGCAAACAGTTAGCACCAGCCAGGCATACTGTATTTTAGTGAATAAAATTAAAACAAAATCTCTATTTTGTTATGCCTTTTTCCTTCTTTACCAATTTGAAAGTAATTCTGATGTTCTAAGGCATTACTTTGGTTTGAATTACAAACAGATGAATGACTTCTAAATTGCTGGCTCACTTGCAGTGGAATTCTGTCATGTTTTTCTTTCTGTAAAATGGATGACATGAGCCAAATGTAGAAATATAATATCCTGCTGGCAAAATCTCTTTTTAAAAAAAAAACAAAAAAACCTATTTTTAATCTGGTGATTTTAGTATATACTGGCAGGCCACTATATACTAAAACACTTGAATCTGTCTTCTTAAGAAAGTGAATGGCTGTTTTCATTTTCATTTCCCCTACTTAAATGACACCCCACCACCTCCCAAATAAGTATGTAGCAAATGGAATTAGATGGCATGTGAACAGTTAAAACATGTAAATGGAGTTAGCAGCCATGTGATCTTTTTCTAGCATACAGAGTGAGCACAGATGCTGCTTTTTATGGGGTCTCTTTTTTCACTGCATAAGAAGAACATGAAGTGGAACAAATGAGATTTGGGTTTTATTATACTTTTATAGCATTGCATTACATATAGGAGCTAATTCTTTTTTTAAAAAAAAAAATAACACCTGAACACCTTTGGCAACTTTCAAATATGCACAACAGCTTTGTCTTTAGTTGTTATAGCATTCCTCAGCCTAGAGTGGGCTATGAAGCTCAACTGCATGCTATGAAATTAAGGGCAATTCAGCACACCCTCAGAAGCAATTTGAGAGCAGGCTGCCATCGTCTTCTACCAAATTGCTAAGACAAGCAATGAAAATTACTGCTATGCCTTGAGCTGCTGTCAAGCCTAGAGCATCAAAACCACCCTTTACCGCCACTGCAAATAAAGATTGGGGAATGGGCTGTTCCTCAAGGTAAAATTTCATATGGAGGCTAGATAGTGATTCACTGGAGGTGTTTACCTTTGCTTTGCACTGAGCTTCTGAAAGGTTTAAGGCAGACCCAGGCATTTTAGAGTTTGTGGGCCACACCTGGCCTGTGGCAGCAGGGGGCATCCGTGTGAGGCAAGGCATCATCGGTGGGGGGATGGGGGATGGCAGTGTGTGTGTGGGGGGGTGCGTCCTCCACAATAGACCCAGTTTCTCATGTGGCCTCTTGCCCACTCCTAGTTTAAGACCAATATTTCATCTTAACATAGAGTGGTGTGGTGGCTGAGAGGTGGAGTTCTCGCCTCACAATCAGGAGGTTGTGAGTTCGATCCTAGGTAGCAACATATATTTCTCTCTCTGAGTACAAAGAAAAAATATCTGCTGCAAACTCCATATAGGCATCAGGAAGGGCATCTGGCCAGTAAACACTCAGTTCCATTCAGTTGCCCTAACTCCATCCTGATGCAAGGGATTACAGGGTCATTAAAAAAAAGAAGAAGAAAGATTTCATCTTAACATTCTAACCTTACTAAAAAGCAAAAACGGTCAGACTTGTTGGATCCAGCCCACTTGGGGGGCTCTAGAGACCACAAAAGGGCTGCTGTTGGCCACACATTGCTTAGATCCTGCATGTTCTGTAGAAAATCAAAGGAAGATAATCTTGCAAAGAAAGGTGATGAATAAAGACAATCTTATCCATCACCTTAGGTGATTAAAAAAAGGCAATCTTGCCTTTTTTTTTGGGAAAAGTGGAAATTCAGAAAACATAAACTACTAGATAATATCAGGAGGAAGAAAAATAAAATTTGATGATGATGGTGGTGGTGATGGTGGCGATGATGATGAACACTATTACTACTGAAAATTGTAGGGTTTGCAGATCCAGAACACATTAAGTCCAAAGTTTGTTCTATGTATTAAAAAGGAAGGGGAAGAGAGATGACAAAAACAAACGTACCAGTAATGTTTTGTGTCTCCAGAGGAAAGCAGATGCTGCCAAGACAATAGTTTTTTTGTCATCTGTTTTCTACACTGGTTTTATGGTGCTGGAATTAAATTCTGCACTTTCCATTGATCCAACGTCTGAAATTCTTCCTTAGTAATTTGCTGGTTTTCTTGATCTTCATTCTTCCACTGAGCCAATTTCCTGAACTCCTGCAGTGTCTCCACTCTGACTCTTCTTAGTTCTAATTAAATCTTCTGTGCTGTCTTTCCAAGTGACTTTCTCCTCTGGCTACATTTCCCTCTCCCCGCACCTTCCTTTCCGCTCTCCTTCAACTTCCTCCTCTCAGAAATGGTTTTACAGAGGATCTGCTTTTCTGATTATTTTGCCAAGTTACTCCATCTATTCTGCATTTATTACATGCCTGGTAAGAGGAGTATCAACATTGTTTTTCCAGATACTTCTTTGAACAGCAAAAGAATGCAACAATTACAGTAAAGGCTGGGGAAAAATACTAATTCAAATAGTGCAGACAGAAAATGTTCATTGCACTTTTTCGGGCACTCAGGTTGTGTTTTCACAAGTATTTCAAATAGCCTCATTTCAAAAAGCAAGACCGGTGTTTAAGCACTTTTCATAGTGAAATTTATGTTAAAGCTGCAAACCTTGTGATTATTACTGACAAAAAACCTGTTTATATTTCTGTGTTTTTGGAAATGGCTCTGCATGTTCTCTCAAAATAATGGTAGAACTGATATTTGTTGATATTTCTTTGATCAACAATCAGCATGGAAAACATACCATACGTATTTATAAAAATTGCTATTGGATACTTACAAGAAATTGTATATTATCAAAAAAAGTTCATATCAATAATTTTTTGCTTACAAAAACTTACATTCATAAAGTTTTTGTATGCGAAAATGGCAACAGGGAAATTTAAGGAGTTTTGCATTAACAAGGGAAATAACAAAGTTCCATGTTAGGAAAACAATAATGATTTTTAATATATTTATCTTCCTCTTTTTTGAAGTTTTATTAGTTTATTGTAAGATAAAATACAAGGTCATAAAAAGGGAGTTTTATTTTAAGATAACAATATGAATACAAACAAAAATTTAGAAAATTAAAAAGAGAATGAAAAGTGCAAAACAGAATAAAAAAGGAAAAAAAAGTAGTTGACTACCAACTTCTTCCAGCTCAGTAGAATAGAAAAAGTTACAGCCTCAAGTTTTTGTTTTACATTTCTAAACATTTCAAGCCATTTTTATAACAATCTATAAAACCAATCTAATCATTAAAAACTAAAATTAGAATTTCATTTTTTTCAGTTTCAAGTACAAAATCCAGAAATGGTTTCCAAATGGAAACAAATCTGTATAAGTTATTATCTTTAATTAAAACTTCCTATTCATCTTTCTGCTTAAAACAAAGAGTCATGTCAGGCCCCACAGAAATCAGCAAATCCAGACAGTTCAAATAAATATAAAGATTTATTGCAAGCTTATGCTCTCTACAAGAATCTGAACTACTAATAGTCAAAGCAAATTAGTAGTCGATAACAGTCAAAGGAATTCAAGGTGGACTGGACTTCGATCTCTTGTGGGCATAAGGGACTCATGACTGATGATGCATATGACCCCTCCCTCAGGCTCAGCCTGGTCATCTCCTACAGACTTGTTCTCTTTCTTTGGAATTCACCAGCTGCTTGTCTGACTAAGTTTGTTTGTTTGTTTGTTGAATTTATTTGCCACCCATCTCATAGCAAATGACTTGATGGCTTCCAGCATTAACACATTAAAACGTAACAAATATCTTTAAAAATAGAAAGTTATTTCTATTTTATAATAAAAATAGAAGTTATTGTTCTTCAACTCCTTCAGGCTTCCATAACCTCAAATCTTCCAGTTTTGATTCCTACCAAACTGCACATTTTGCCTTCCATCCCCCACCACCAACATCAAACTACAATTTTCTTTAGCAAAATAAATGCTGACTTTGGAATCAGCAGAGGGAATCTTCTTAAAAGAATGTGGGTTGGAGATGGACATTTTCACAGGACCCTCATTAAAAGTTGCCTCTGTCAAGGAACTAACTTGGCATCATGGGATGCATTAGTAGCTAGAGCAGGAATACTTAAATTGCAGAGAGAATAACATGGAAAGCCTGAGCATTATTCATCAGCCTTCACACAACTGATCAGATTTAGCAGAGAGGCAGATTAAACAAGGAAGCTGGGGTTCCCAAAATAAAGCCTGCTCACCTCATTTTGCTTTCAGAATGTACAATTTATAGGCTTTACAAATTATATGACCAAGGACATAAAAAAAGACCAAAATTAAGTTGAAGGGCAGATTCTCCCCAAGGTTTTCCCATGTTTCCATTTTACTACAACAAATCTGATGAAATCTAATGAAGTTAGAATTAAGGTTTGCATTTCAAATTTTTGGGATAGTATTTTTTTTAATATGATGCATGGAAACATACCTCATTTCTTTACTATATCTAGTAGATATATGCAACAATGCTGGTTAGCTGGGTCCCATCTCTTTGCTTTATAGTTATACTGGATAATTTCCTTGGCTGCTGTATATTTGCAGATTACAGATTAGCAGAGTTGGAAAGGACTTTATAGGTCATCTTGTCCCCCCTCCTCCCCTGTTCAAGCAGGAGACCCTACACCATTTCTGACAAATCAACCTTTTCTTGAAAGTCTCACGTGATGAAGCTCCCACAAATTCCGAAGGCAAGCTGTTCCATTGGTTGATTGTTCTCACTGTCAGAAAGTTCCTCCTCATTTCTAGGTTGAATCTCTCTTTGGTCAGTTTCCATCCATTATTCCTTGTCTGGCCTTCAGGTGCCTTGGAAAATACCTTTCCCAAGCTTTTTATATAACTGCCTCCTCTCTGTGGCAGCCCCTCAAATATTGGAAGACTGCTACCATGTCTCCCCTGGCCCTTCTCTTCACTAGACTAGCCATTCCCAGTTCCTGTAACCGTTTTTCATATGATTTAGTCTCCAGTCCCCTAATCGTCCTGGTTGCTCTTCTCTGCACTTTTTCTAGAGTCTCAACATCTTTTTTATAGTGTGGTAACCAAAACTGGATGCAGAACTCTAGGTGTGGTCTTACATATATTTATATATTTATCTTTATGTTGTTTTCATTTATTTTAAACATTTTAATATTTTAGAATCATAAACCAACCAGAGTCACCTTGTTGAGACAGGCAACTATAGAAATTAATTAGTTAATTAATTAATTAAGATAGAAGTAAAGACAGAAATCAAAGCATGTCTTCAGGGTCTTTTTATTTATTTCAGTTGCAGATTGTATTTGTTTTCTTGTAAAATATTAAATAAAGAAAATAGTTTTCAAAACATATATTAATCATAAATACTAGTTATTTCAAAATTTGGCACAATATTCTGACTTGTAACTTATGTTAGGTTTGGAATATGCACAGATCTGAATCTATGGACTCTTGTATTTCTGTCTCTCTGAATAATACCTGTGCAATGTACAGCATTCATTGCCAATGGTACCAATGGTAAAGTTGGTACCAATTTGGCCAATATAGCACAAATCAAAGCCCAGTTTTAGTTCAAGCATGCATAAGTTATATTATGCAAGCGTCAAGATTGAATTGCTTTGCTTCTTTCAAACCTTAATGCTTTTCAAGTTGTCAATGAACTGGGGGGAGGGAAAGGGAAAATGGAATGTAGAGAATGTATGCAGAGATCATGAGAGCATGGAAGCCATTGAGGTCACCACTGCAGGTGCTTGAGAAAGAAATGGACTGTTCCCATAACAAAAGAACATCTCATAATTGGACAATGTGATCAGGGGTGGATTCTAATTTTTTTTACTACCGGTTCTGTGGGTGTGGCTTATTTTCTGGGTGTGGCTTGATGATCATGTGACAATTCTTTAGGATTTAGCAGAGATACTGGTCTACCAGGCTTTTAACTGCTTACAGAGCTGTACTGGTCTACTCATTTGTTTTTGGAGGCACCGGTCTACTCATTTGTTTTTGGAGGCACCGGTCTACTCTTTGTTTTTTGAGCGCACTGGTCTACCACCACACTGCCTTTTAACACTGATCAGCTGTAGGGCGGCCCTTTGAAGCCCCGTGGCAAGAGTTTAAACAGTTTTTTCCCTTCTAGCCAATCAGCTGGGACTCGTGAGGCAGCGAATAGATTAGGGGCGGGGTGAAATAAAAGGTAAGAATAACGCAGATGGGAGGACCCAGCTCCCGAACAAAGAGAACCGGTTCGGTGACATCATATCGTCACCGCTACTGGCTCGGCTGAATCGGGCCAAACCGGGAAGAACCCATCACTGAATGTGATCATCCAGGGCTGAGGAGAAGGAGAAAGTATTGTTTAACTGGGCAAGTATTTGGGCGGGAAACCAGATCTGGTTTTGTTTCTTCATTACCAACAAGATGTATCCAATAAAGTGTTACTTTTGGGAATTCAATTCTCCCAAGAGAGTTTCCTTGTTTTGGGTTCACTAATTGGACAGCATCAGGGGTGGGGTCTATTTACCTTTACTACCGGTTCACAACAGGAGTGCATGCACGTGCACACATGTGCACTTCTGCGCATGTGCAGATGGTCAATTATGATGTCCGGGTGGGTGGGGGAAGCCTCCCGCCACTTTTACTACCAGTTCTAAAGAACTGGACAGAACCAGGAGCAACCCACCACTGGACAGTGAGCTAGAACCCCAAATTTAGAGACTCCTGTTCCAAATAGCATACTGCAGCATGTACCACTGCCAACTCAGAGGTACATGCAGTGTACTGACACTCATTCAGTATGTGTGAAAATATCTATTTGATTATTATGAAAAATAGCTCTTGGACAAGGTTTTCTGATCCCAAAAGCTTTCCCAACAGCATAATGGAATCGTATTTTCCCATTAACTAATGCTAAAAAAAAATAGGAAAATCTAATTTTGGTTGACTCTCCAGAAGTAAATCAAAAACAAATCTCTAAACCATTATATAGCCACTGAATTTAACATTTCTGAGTAGGGAAGAAAATAACTTAGCAATTGCCTATCATGTTCTATAGTGAGTTCTTTAAGTATACTATAACAAAGACTTCAAATAGTTATCTTCCATAACCTTTCATCGTGTAACAAAATATGAGCAATTATTTTCTGCGCAATAAAGTGAATACACGGTTTTAATTGACCTTGCTTGGCTTTAAAAGCTAACAAGTGAAGCAAAGGAAAGTATGCCAGCTCCTCTTAGAAATTAACCATGTGTGCTGATTCAATTTCCAGATATTAGTAAGGCCTCAGTTGCTAAACTTATGAGAGAGAGAGAGAGAGAGAGAGAGAGAGAGAGAATACCTGTCATTTTAGTTCACGTTTTTAAAGAAGTGTTTTCATAGAAAGAAGAAGAAGAGGAGGAAAAAGAAGCCAAACTGTAGTGGATTTATCCAGGGAAAAGACTGGAGATTAGTGCAAGGTACTTATAGACAATCTGTGGCTCTCTAGAAGCTACTGAACTCTTAGGATTTCATGCTATTGACCATGCTGCCTGCGGTTGCCAGAAATTAAAATTCAGTAGCATTTGTAACAGCATATATTACCAGCTGTAGTCTGAAGGCATTTGATGCCACATTTTTGCAAAGCTAAATGTGGTGATTCAACAGGTGAATCAGGGCCTGAAGACCTGAGTTCAAAGTTTCAATAAAGTTTATACAGGAGCCATGAGGAATTGGAAATAGAAACCAGCTGATTATTCCTATTGATATAGTTTTTTTCTGTATATTGATTTTGTATGCTTCCCAGTTCCTTTAGGATTGGGGCAGATTATATGTGTTGTAAATATTTGTGGATAGAATATAGAAAAGATTGATAATAGTCCATATTCCAGAATTATGTTATTCAATCATATACTGCCTTTAAGAATTTAAGACGAGTCTATATAGCCACCATGATTAATGACTATTACTGTGATCAACTGAGGACTGAGGGAATGGTTTTGGGGGGTTTGATTTACTGAGAGAAAACCGGACCTTTCAGATTCGGGTTTTCCCAGATGTGCCAGTTTACCTATTCTAGTAAATAGAACTTTGGAAAATGCTTGCTTCTGCGTCTTTATTCAGAGTTGGGGTTTTTTGGAACGTTGACGTTGTACATATACACACACACTATCTATCTTACTAGCTAGGTAAATAAAGCTGCCTTTTGCAAAATATGGTGCAAATAATGAAATAGCTGGACTAAATCTAAAGGAGAGCATTATTAGTCCATGCATGAGCAATGTCTACTGATATCATTTATTTATTTATTTATTAGTTTTATTTATTTATTTATTAGTTTGATTTATATGCCACCCTTCTCCGGAGACTCAGGGCAGCTTACAATGCATTAAGCAATAGCCTTCATACTTTTTGTATATACCTGCTTAGTAGGGCTTTTGGACCCACCCACCCCAAGCGGTGTGCTTTTTTATACAAAGTCAGCTTATTGCCCCCACAATCCGGGTCCTCATTTTACTTACCTCGAAAGGATGGAAGGCTGAGTCAACCTTGAGCCTGGTGAGATTTGAACTTGCAGTAATTGCAGGCAGCTGGCAACTAAGTGCTACTTTAACAGCACTTAATCCACTGCACCACGAGGCTCTTATGAGTCTCATGAGACTTTGAAAGTTTCCACTACAATCATTCCAGTGAAAAACCTGCATTTAAATGATAGTTGATCTTAGAATTATACCATTTTTTAAAAGAGCTTTGAGCTTATCCTTTTCCTTTGCTAAATCTTCCATTGCTAACAGGCATTCTTCTCTTTCCTTTTGTAGCACCTTATCACCATTAGGTTTATTAGATTACATGGCTGATCATGGCAGCCAAAGATGAAACGTCCTAGTTCAGAAATGGCTGCAAACTCTTTTTTTTTTTTTGAAAATTTCACAGTTCATTTGGATTGGCAAATATCAGGTGACAAAAGCCTAAAATGACATATCTGATTAGACACAATGGGTGACTTGGAAAATGATGGTATTATTACAATGATATAATTAGCTGAGCACATCTGCACCAAACATCTCAGCAGCTGTTTGAACCTGATGTTCTTGCATAGCAAACCATCCTGTAATTTCTCCTGCTCTCCCACAATGTTTATAAAGAGTAGGCAACCTTGACCGTCATGTTATATGTGGTCCCTCAGCCCAGCTCCACAGCCTCTCAAGCCTGTATTCCAGTATGGAATGGAACAACTTGCTGCAGCCAACTTGCTCTGGCCAACTCGCCGGTCAATTCACCACAAATTCATTGTGGCCAACTCAGCATGGCCAACAATTCGCTGCAGGACAATTCAGCAATTCAATTTAATTTTTTAAATAAGTAAAAAAAATATTTTAATTTTTATCATTCACAGTTTATTTTATCCCTTCTTTGGCATCCTTTCTTTAATGGTTTTGTTCCACTACTTCTTCAATATTAGTGTAACTCTTGTCCTGCAGCAAGTTATCCCGTGGCGAGTTGGCTATGTTGAGTTGTTCCATGACAAGTTGGCCACTTTGAGTTAGCTGCGGCGAGTTGTCATAGTCCCATTCCAGTAGCACATTATTGCGATTCAGTAGCAAAATGGTAATTGTCAGTTCTTTGGGTTGAGCAAGAGAGTGAGTGGTTCAGAAATATTCACTGAATTTCCATGGTTGAAAGTAGACTTGACCCTGGGTCTCCTCTTTTGTAGGCTAATAGTTTAATCCCAAAGGTCCTATTTCAAAAGGCAACTGGACTTTATTTCTTTTCAAAACAAAGAAAGTCCAGTTGGTTTTTAAAAAAGCACCTTTGGGACAACTTTGATCTGGATGACTTGGAATCTCTGTAGACAACTAATACTTTAATCATTACCATTAACAATATGTTTTATGTTTCTAGTATTATAATCTCACTCCACAAATTAACAATATAGCCAGTTCATCCTGGTAACATTGCTGTATTCCACCCCACAGTTGAACATAATGTGAAGAAATATGTAGTCTCTCATTGAAAAAAGTTGCTTTTCCCCGCTACCCGTTTAGAACCTTCCATTTTAAATACCCATCACTCGAATGCATTAAATGACATTTAAATCAATCTATATCTGCCTATATCTTCAATCTAAATTTTACTGCAGGTCCTTGAGTGAAGCTTCATTAGATTTTATTGTTAGGGATTTTATTTGCTAAATTATTCAGAGGAAGGGGAACACGTGGCTCACCACATGTCAAATTGCTATACCCAATACCTTTCATCCATGGCCATACTGATGAAGCTGAAGTCCAATAATTTTGGGAGGACCAGGCAACAGCCACCCTTCCCCGTTATGATATTTTTTTAAAATGGCTTTTAATGATATCACTGATGGTTCACTGCTCTGATATCCTGATGAACTAAAGGATGATATACAAAATAAATAAATTTAATTATCCATTTCATGTTGTGGTTTATTACATTTTATAATGAAGTCCTGCATCAAAAAAGTACCAGGGTGCGTATAAAATTTTGAATCACATTTACACAGTATATAAATACTGTATTTATATACAGTATTAAATTTTAAACATTTCTTCAAAATACAGATGAACCTAGAAAAGGCATAGAACAGCCTAAAATGGATTTAGTCAATAATAAAAACAAAAAAAACCCTAAAGTATAAAAATATCAATGTCATATTTAGAAATGGATTACTCTAGCAGTCTAGATACCAAACCTTCTGGAAAAATAACTAGGACAAAATTGCAGAAACAATCTAATATACTTAATCATTTTCAATGGCATGCAGAGCTTTGTCAAAAACCTGAGTTTAGGTAAAGCACATGCAATCTGTAACCTCTGACATTGAAATAAGCTTTATCCTGTACAGATAGTCCTCAATTTACAACAGTTCATTTAGTGACAGTTCATAGCAGGGGTGAAATGCTCCCGGTTCAGACCGGATCGCCTGATCCGGTAGCGATGGCGGCGGGTGGTTCCTACAACCTGTTCAGCCAAAGAGGTTGTAGGAAAAAAATGCCTTTAAAAGCATTTAAACTCAGCTGACGATCCCAGCTGAGTTGCCTTTTAAACGTTAAAAAAAAAAAAGTTGGCTACACCCACCCAATCACATTAACCCCCCCCCCACCAAGCCACACAAAGTAGTAACAAATTTTACATTTCACCACTGGTTCATAGTTACAACCGCATTGAAAACAGTGACTTATGACCATTTTTTTCCTGGTTGTACTTTGGTTGAATTTTGCATTTCCTGGATGACTATATATTGGACACAGTTATCTTTTAGGTGGCATAATTCCCTGAATTTTGGCTCAACGTTTGCATACAAAAATATTCATGTTGCCTTTTCTTATGGGCATGACATCTCAGAATGATGTAATTTAATGATCTGAGTATGTGATCTATTAGCTCTATGGGCATCTCTCTGTGATGGATTATTATTATCCCAACAGTGGCCAATCACTGTAATGTTTTCTCTAGAGGTTGATGCAGCTGCAAGCCAAATCTGGCTGACTTGGAAACAGTTAGCATAGCAATACATGGATAATGAGTAACTAGGCTACCGCAGAGATGATTTGGGTTCTAATTCTCTGTCACATATGAAGTTCAGCTACAACTATTTTAAGCCAATTTCTGTTTATCACTCTGAACATAATATGTGGAAGGTGAACTCTATTAAGTTTACATTCGAGGCCAATAGAGAAATATTGAACTATTCCTGTATTTTGCAATTTTATTCTGTAATTTTATGCAAAACCAGCAGTTTAAAATAGATGTACACCTCAGGAAAGAGATTTTAATTTATCTGGAAGGTGAAAGGCAATTTTTCTTGTATCTGTTGTATGTAGCATACCCTGAATTTACCAGCCACTTATTTGGAATAGGATCAGATGTGATTGTGAATAGCTTAATGTCTGCTGTAACTTCGATAGTCACCCCATTTCTTGCATAATAATTATCAGTTCTCCCCTTAGGGATTGTTTTTATTGATTACAATAAAAGCGCAGAAGCATTAAGATGAGGAAAGGTCACTTTCTTATCAAATGAGAGGCAAGGTTTCAAGCAAATCACAAGCCTGCTTTTTTATTAGCTTCATCTCAATGACCTAATAATTTCCAAGTAACTGAAGAACATGTTTAATCATGGGAACCACTTAGCACATTAACACAATGGTACGTAATCATTTGCTTTTTTATGCCCTCAGTTTCCTTAACCCATAACTAGTCAATAGTATATTAATATTACAGGTTCACTTTAGAGCTAAGCATTTCTGAATCTATTAAACTGTCACCCTGGATGAAAAAAGCATATATCTAACCCACCCACCCCAAGACAGAGGGAGAGGAGGAAAGAAGTATTAAAAAGAGCTGAGTGCTAATGAAATTAATCACAATCATCATAAGTACTTCCAATTTCTGTCACCCAGAAGCAGACAGCATAGAAAGATAAATACCCACTCACAGTTTAATACTGGAAAATATGTGTGTTTGGTAGAGGGACAGTTGTAATTATTTGTTGCTTGTTTATCAGATTTATTCCCTGCTCATCTTGCAATTCAAGATGACTCTTAGTGGCTTACAGAAAGATAAAACACACATGCATCCAACAATTATAAAAACAGATTAAAGATATAAAAAATTAAAGTAAAAAAACCAAGGTTTTGGAGGGGAGAGGTGTGAGTGTCTCCTCTGTAAGTATACCAACCATCTCCAGCCAATAGCTTCTCCTTCAGGAATATAAAGTATATAAGTATAAAGTTTAGCATTCTGCATTTTGAAGAACAATGCAGAAAAAAATCTGGTCTAAGATTTTAGGAAATTTACAGAAGTTTATGTAGACAAAAACATCTTTCTCTTTTTCATTAATAAATGTCAACAATATCCAGCTAAGATTTAAATTTCCTAGTATATAGTTGGAACTAGGAGGAAGAACCCAGAATTGGTAACTAAGAGGATTGATTCCAAGCTTAGAACATGAAACATAGAATAATAGGGTTGGAAGAGACCTTGGAGGTCTTCTAGTCCATCTTACATCTTTTAGGCAAGCTTAGAAATTCATATATTGAATCCCTGCATTGACACATCCAAGTCAATACCGACTTGCAATACTTTCCAGGTATTCAGGTATGAAGATTTTTGCCCCATGCAATATGATAACAGCAGTGGTGGGATTCAGCTGGTTCACACCGGTTCAGGTGAATCGGTTGTTAAATTACACACGCACAAGTGGTGGGTTGCCCCCGGTTCGGACCGGTTCGTAAGAACTGGTAGTAAAACCGGCGGGAGGCTCCGCCCACTGCCCCGGATGTCATCATATGTACATCATATGTGTGATCTCCATATGTGTGCATGATCCCATTGCAAACCGGTAGTAAAGGTAAGTAGAACCACCCCTCACACACACACACACACACACACTGCTATCAAAGTGGATCCTGGACACTGTGCTACAATGGTGAAACAGGCAACGGAGTGACTGGCATGAGAGAAGGAGAAAGCTGCTTTTCCTCTTTCTTCTACCTGCTCCTCCTCCTTCCCTCATACCAGCTGCTCCATTTCTCCACTGCAGCGTAGCACAGCGCCCAGGATCCACTTTGATAGCGGGTGCGTGTGTAATAATTTGCCTGGCCAAACTAACCCCACAGTCTCCCCTACATTGGGCCCAGCTTCGATCGTGCTGCCAACTTAATTCCTCGCCCCTCCTCACCCCTCTCACTTTTGCCTGGAGACTGACTGACACCCTCTGCATGGAGCTCCACCAGGATGGGTGGGAATCCCTCCCTCCACTTCCTCCCAATTCTTCATCTCCCCATGCAAGCTCTAAGGAGCATCAACTCCTTGCCTCTATGTAATCCCCCCCTCCTCATTCCTCCTCATTCCTCAGAAACCTCGCCTCTTAAAGGAGAGGTGGAATGCATCCAGAAGGCAGAAACAGCTGCAAGACCAACATGCAAACAAGCACCCTCGGAAACAACCTTTTGGCAAAGGGTGGAAATTTAACAACTGGTTCAGTCAGGGTCAGGTTGACTGTCACGGGAAGCTAGTCCCACATGTACGGTGGAGCTGGAGGATGGGGATGGGCCACACCTCCCATAGCCAACCTGACCCTGGCTGAACTGGTTGTTAAATTATTTGAATCCCACCACTGGATAGCAGGTTTTGAGCTTGGAACTGTCTGCATTCATAGTGAGGTCCTGCGACTGAACTGCAACCTTTAAAACCCTGTGACTGGAAGTCCTGCCACTTATGAATTTAGTGTACAAGGTATGGTTTTTCATATCTTAGAATGAAAACCTTAGATATGGTCCTAGACTTTTTAAAAAAGTTTTTGGTAATAATATTTATTTAGTATTAGTTATGAGTAATAAGACAGAAATGAAAATAGAATCTCTATATAGGTAGTGTGCGACTTACAGCCATTCATTTAGTGACTGTTCAAAGTTACAATGGCACTGAAAAAAGTGCCTTCTGACCATTTTTCACACTTACAATTGTTGCAGCATTCCCATAATCACATGATCAAAATTCAGACATTTGTTAACTGGCTCATATTTATGATGGTTGCACTGTCCCCGAGTCATGTGACCCCCTTGTGAAAACTTCTGACAAGCAAAGTCAGTGGAGAAGCCAGCAACCATATTACTAATGTAACAACTGCAGTGGTTCCTTTAATAACTGTGACAAGTAAAGTCATAAAATGGAGAAAAATTCATTTAACAACTGTCTTGCTTAACCACATAATTTTTTGGTTCAGCTGTGGTTGTACGTCAAGGATTATCTGTGGGCTGTATTCAAGAAAGTAATGTCATCATTTCCAGACATGCAACTAAACTAAGATCATGTTCTGATGTACATCTGACAATCTTATCCAGCAATTCATAACATAGTGACTCATTTTGAAAAGAATGAATTTATTCAAAATCCATCAGCATGGATACTGTATGAGACAGGTATGGAAACAAATATTTTGTGGGAATCCTTAATAAACTCTACTATAAACTTTATAGCAAAAGTATAATTCATGTAAAATAAAACCAATGCAAATCAGAAATTAAATTGCACTATATGGATCATTACTTAAATGATTGAGAGTTTAGGCTACGGTTGCTTTGCTTCAGATGTATTGAAAATCATAGTGTTTGAGCAGAAGCAAATGTAATGAATTTATAGCTCTCTGGGATGGAAATGGGCTTTTTACATATCCTGTGCTCCAGTGAGCAGGTAAAGAAAGAACATTGCTTCTTAAGCAGATTTGGAGCCACTGAAGAAAGCTATTCTCAATGGAGACTGGCTCGACCTCAAGAGCCTCAATTGTGTTGTTAGAAAATGTACAATCCAAGCCTTGGATTATTTTAAATTGATCATTTGGTACAAAGTGTGCCAGATTACCTATTCTAGTAAATAGAACTTTGAAAATGCTTGCTTCAGAGTCTTTACTTGGAAGAGGGTTTTTTTCTGGAATGCTGACACCAAGTTCTTGTGGTGGTGAATCAGTGGTGGGTTGCCCCGGTTCAGACTGGTTTGCAAGAACCAGTAGTAAAACCAGTGGGAGGCTCCGGCCACTGATCCAGATGTCATCATAGGTGATCTCCGCATGTGCACGCGGGCACGATGCAAACGATGTAAAGGTAAGTAGAACCCACTCCTGGAGTGAATGACAATTTGTTTTACATCCCATTAGAGAATACCAAAGGGAAAGACACGAGAACTATTTCTTCTTCAGTGCTTAAAGTGTTTAAATAGTGGCTGGATGACCAAACATTAGGGATGTATAGTAATGGATCCTATACTTGTAAGGATTGGAATAGATGATCTCTTTTTTTGGGGGGGAATAGATGATCTCCAGGTCCCTTCCAACTCGTACATTTTATAATTCTACTCACACTTGTATGCCATGTGATGTGTGAATTGCAGATTCTGGCTCAGATTTGTCCGCACTCATCTCTAAAGTGAAGGGGAAAGCTGAAGGAACAGGAACAGCCACACACAAACTGAAGCAGATCAAACATAGACTGCCAACAATTTGATTTCAGCCACAACTAAGCAATACTTTACATTTTGGAAATATTTGATCTGAGTGTATATATCTCTTTCTCTTTAACTTTGCAGAACTGCTTGAGGGGCCTTGTGTGATCATGAGCAAATTGAATTTAAATCAAGGTTTGACATACTTCTTGGGGAGAAATGGCTCAATTGAAATCATCTTGTTATTTGGGGAAAAGCTGTTCTCTTATAATTAAATGAATGAAGAACTTTGTCTCTTTTTTATTAAGTACATATAGTGGAGATGTTTATTAGGGGAAAAAATAATACCTCCCTGGAGATTTTAGGGATTAAAAACAATTTTATTTCACAGGAAAAATGTTCGGAGACCAGGCAAAGAAAATAAATGCTGAGGAAATAAGCCCAGTTTGGGGCCTTTTAAAAGAATCAGTTGTGTACAATTTTATTTCATAAAGCACTTGATAATTATAAATATTATTTGATGATAGTTTAATTTTACTGAAGTGAAGAAAAGTTTAGCAATAGATTAAATATATGCAAAATCAAACACATGCCTTGGTATTCAGGAGAGAAGTCTTGATATTTCAAGATGAAAAGTTATTGATGTAGGCTATGCAGAAAAACCTGAGACCCCCATTGGGGGACTGAATGAATGGAATAAATCACTTTCAAGATAGCCATGAATAAGGATGAGGTAGAAGGTTCATTTTCCAAGCTTCTGGGTTGGTTTCCAAATGTTTGATTACCAGCCTAGATAATGGAATTTTGGGGATGTCAGTGTTCTTTATAAGGGCTTCAGGTGTAGGTGTGTCAAGTGAGGGTCTTATGGTGGGTCTTGTGAAGTTTGAGTTATTGGTGAGTCTTGTGATAAGTCTTGTGATAAGGAGGTCAGGGTCGTTGGGGGGCGAACTGCTGGAGGGGTTGCATGGGTTGGTTGAGGGTCAGTGCTCTCTCTGGTTGGCTGTGCGGTTGATTTGGATTCTGTGGGGTTTGTAGTCTGGTTGTAGGTCAGTGTGTCTATTGATGGAATTGCTTGTGGAGTGCCAGGCTGTTGTGGCCTGCCAGAAGCCTGTGCAGCTAGTAGCTGATTCTGTCAGAGAGGATACTGGTGTGGTGATGTGCCAGCAGCCTGTGCAGCTGGTACTTGAGTCAGACAATGAGGAGGCTGGAGAAGATGTTGTGCCAGAGGCGGGGATTCAGCCAGGGCCTTCAGAACCTCCAGAAGTTCCCATAAGTGAAGAGGAAGAAGAGGAGGAGCCTCTTCTTGATGCACAAGCGTGTAGAGCTGTTAAAAGGCAGGAGTGGCTCCTCAGGAGGAGGTCTCCTTGAGAGTAAGGGTTGAGCTAATTGGCCATCCCCTAGCCTATTTAAGGAAGGACGATGACTGATGCAATTTGCAGGAAACAACTTCGTTCATTTTCCTTCGTGTCTTGATTCCAGAAATGTTTGATCGGCTCTTGCTTCTCTCTTATCAGTTTTCCTGCAAATTGCTTCTAGGCATTCTGCCAACCACAGTAAGATTACGGTTATCTGAAATACTGTGCCTCAGAATTGAGTTATTATTCTTTGGATTCTTGTCGGCTGTTAATGAAGTTAACTAACAGCTCTTGTTCGGAAAAGACTGATTTAAACTGTATTTGTGTTCAAACAACTACTAAGAAAGCTCATTAGTAATTCTTAATTAGTAAACTAAGGTTTGTACGGACTTTGTGTGTGCTGCGTTCTTTGGGGTCCGTAGCTGGGGCAGAACACAGGCTTTGATGAATTCATGAGGGTGGTGGGTGGCAGATGATTTTTGTGTTGCTCCAATCAAATTAGTGCTGTTTGGTGTCGGTGTGGGTAGAGATTAAGGATTTGGGATTGTGGCGTTTGATAGCCAGCCAGTGTTCATGGATCCTGTTTTTTAATTGATGTGATGTTTGTCCCACATAGAATTGGTTGCAATGGTTACAGTTGGTTTTGTAGATTACATTGTTTCTTTCATCCTTGAGTAAGGATGTTGTGCTTCACACTCACCAGCTTAAAATGATAAAAAATCATGCTGGTAACTTCTGACAATTTTTCCACTAGAAATTGAAAGGAACCCCAGGAGTTTGTAAAATCAAAGAAATAAAACTGGAGGGGATAACTGGGTAAGACATGTGGTCCAAGACATGAATGTCCACATGGTATAATTAAGATTAGGGGTGGGTAATTAAGTTTCCTAAGGAGGTACATGAGAAACTGGGGACCATTTAATCAGTCATTTTTATTTCTCTCTTTAAATCTAATTTTCTATCATGGAATTTCTATCCTTTTTGTCCTGTCCCAGCCCACATGCATAAACTCAAAACACTTTATTGAGATACCATAAGCCCCTTGTATTATTCCCAGGTCCTCTAATAATGCATTCCATTGAATCAAGTGTAACCTGTAGAGTTACACTGAATTTCAGCTGAGAAAGCACCCCTAAGTATCAATAGAAATTACTAACATGGATGAGAAAAAAACATGATATATTTATTAGATTCTGGGAACCCCAGAAAAATACTATTTTATTAGATTTTTTGTTAACATTGAACCATGCCTCCTATATTCAGGTTTCTGACTATGAGAAATGAGTATCCCTTTTGTGATATTCAAGATTGCATGAAAAGACAAGGCTTGTGAAGGAGCTTGTCGTGCAAAACACTGCTCATCAAAGCATGTTCTCTTTCAATCTGTTCTAAAAAATTGAATTTTGTCCCATCAGATACAATGATGATCACCAGTGGTCAGTGACAACTAGTTCACACTGCCACCTGTATCAAAAATACTATACCACTGGAGCTATAAGAGAAAGATAGTGGAATAAAGCTACCTGAATATATCTGCTTGGCCACTTTAAGAAAGAGAAAGTTAAACAGTGGGAGATGGGGATGTTAGCCTAACATCCAGCAGAGTCTTCATAAATTCTTAATGCCCAAGCTGTTTATGTCTCTTCTGTAGATAGGTGTGTATTGTTTCACCATTCGGAGTTGTGACCCAACAAAACCATACATGTCTCAAGTCCTGCTTAGGTTCAGACTACTCTTCTGACATTCATCTGTCCTACACAATCATCTGAGTCTCTACTGCATGAGAGATCAATGGGATGGGAACCTAAAGGCAGAACTTCTCAGTTGCACTCCTGGCATTGTAATCGGTTTACCTTCAGGTTTCTTTTGTCTCCTACATTGTTGGCTTCCCAGAAAATATAAATAAGGGCATGTGGGAATTAGTGGTGTTGGGCTGCCTTTTTGATTATTAATTCTGATTACAGTTTGTTGTTGTTGTATGTATTTTATGGCTGTAAACCTATAATGACAGCCAGTTGGTGTAATGTCAGATGTCAGTTAAATTACAGGTCAGTTAAGATATCAGACTAAAAACCAGGAAGCTTAGTCCCATTTTAGGGAAAAAGCCAGCTGTGTGACCTTGGTTCAGTCACTTTTTCTCAGCCCTAGAAATAAGACAAGGGAAAACTACTTCTAAAATCTTGCCAAGAAATCTGCAAGGATTAATTCTGACAATCACTAGGAATCAAAACTAAAAGTTTATGGATATACAACCTGCTATAAAAATAGTCCTAGTAATTGGTTGATATACAAATGTTTGTAATAAACAATATATATCTAATAACATTCTGCTGGTTTACAAACAAAGTGTTTACAGCCAGAAAATCTTCAGGGAGGGCAAGGTCAATAGCATTAATCTATAGAGCCATGGTGGCGCAGTGGTTAGAATGCAGTACTGCAGGCTACTTCTGCTGACTGCTGGCTGCCTGCAATTTGGCATTTCGAAACCCACCAGACTCAAGGTTGACTCAGCCTTCCATCCTTCTGAGGTCGGTAAAATGAGAACCCAGATTGTTAGGGGCAATATGCTGACTCTGTAAATCGCTTAGAGAGGGCTGTAAAGCACTATGAAGTGGTATATAAGTCTAAGTGCTATTGCTATTAAATGGCAGATGTGACTGGATGAGTGTTGCCTGCATCACACTCACATAAAAAGGAGTGGGGCTCCAGTTGCCCATTCATGAATATGCATTCTGATGCTGTTCAACTACCTGCCTCTGACTCATTCAACCAGATGAACAATCAATCAAAAGAGCAAAAAATGTTTGATGAGAGAAAACTTCAGACAAATATATCAACCATTAAATTAGAGATTAAGTTTAGGTTTGAGGAAAAACAAGCATCTTTAAATGGAGGAATACCACCCAAGAGTCAGTATGCTAGGTTGATGATAATCATGGTCCTTCATTTTTCTTGTATCATTTGTGGTAATCAGGTATGTAAGAGTTCAGTAGCAAACAGAACCAAATGTATTTCTTCATCATTGAGGAACTTCAATGGAATGTAGTTATTCCTTAGTATGCAGATTTAAAAATATTTTTAAAGAAGATTCTGAGCTTTTATTATTTTTGCATTTAATCCTGGCTAGCAAAACAAGGTATTTGTTTGGAAATCATTGGCATCTTACCTGGAAGATGAGAATCCAATGCTGTTGTGAAAAGTCATTTAGGGTTTTTGTTTGATTATTTTTCATAGTGTGCAAAATGGATTTCACTAGACTGAGCGTATACAGTGGAATGCGTTACTATTACATAGGAAGAGAAAAAATAAAAAATCACATATTATTTTTCTACCTTCTTATTCACCAAAGCTTTGATTGTTCAGATCTGCCAAGGACTTTGAATTGATACCAAAGCTTATTGAAATAATCTTGTTATGTAC
The DNA here is from genome assembly GCF_029215685.1 of Pituophis catenifer annectens. Classification (NCBI taxonomy): domain Eukaryota; kingdom Metazoa; phylum Chordata; class Lepidosauria; order Squamata; family Colubridae; genus Pituophis; species Pituophis catenifer. The sequence goes on along the minus strand of NW_027256881.1, from coordinate 315,929,139 downwards.
TTTCAAAATTCTTTACAATTTTTGTTTTAGGAAATCTCTTTTAAAAAGATGCATCCCAGCCATTCAGTCTGCACAATATTAAGTAAACAAATGTTTTTGATTTTTTGAAAAGAGTTTTTATTTATAGTTGGTTTCATATCTAAGAATACATTTCCAATGAACTTACTGGCATTTTTATTAGATATACCAAACTGTACTATAACGCTGACATCTTAAACTGATTTTGGGTGGGTAAGTGAATTTCTCTCACAGGAGGTAATTGCATGGTGTTCTGACACAACAAACCCTCTGAAGTGAACTCAAAAGATTCCTTTATTCAGAATGCTGGAAGTCCCAGCAAAAGGTTTATCTCACAGGCTAACAAGTCCATCGAGCCCAAAGATGAATAGTTGTCTGCCACACCTATTCATCTCCACCCCCTGCCTTTTATCTCCAGAGCTAGGGTGGGGCCTTGTTAGCAGCGGTGGCTCTTCCTTCCCCAGGATCGGCCCAAGGCTTTCCACTGATCTTCCCTTCTCTGCCTTCTGTGCAGCCATGCGTCAGACACTGGACCCAGCTGTTCCTCTTCTTCTTCATCAACCACCTCCAGACCTGGGGGCTGTTGGCTCTCCATCTGAGGGCTGATGGATGGCCCAGGCTCCGCCTCTGTCTCTCTCTCTGCCAGCTCCATTCCCTCTTCCCCCTCAGAGCTCCCATGTTGCCCTGATGCTGACCCTGACTCCCACGCCGCCACCGCCTCTGATTTGGCTGCTGGAGGGGCTGACGGCTGACAGGCCACAACATGTGGGTACTTTAAATAACACATTTCATCCATGGCTATATACAGGTCATCAAAATGACAAAGCAGCATCATTACACAAGTTTTGCCCCCTTTTGTATGTTTGTGCAACTTCACCATGAATGTTCCAAAGGGAAGGACTTAACTTCTTTCAACACTGCTTTCATCAGTTGCCCCATCACTATCTCTCCTAGATGGTTCTGCCAAAGTACTTTTCATAACCTACAAATTTCCCCTCCTTTTGAAAAAAAAAGGTTCCTAAAAATACCATATAACAAAAAGCTCTAATAAGGAAAATATGCAACTTCTGGAAAAAATATACACAAAATGTTCAAAAGGAACTTGATTTGAAAAAAAAGTGTGGCATTTTATTGGTGTTAAAGTAGCATTTTTGTCCCTTCTTATCTGAGGACAGCTACAATCAGGGGTGAAATGCTCCCAGTTCGAACCGGATCACCTGATCCGGTAGCGATGGTGGTGGGTGGTTCGGAGAACCAGTAGCAAAAATCCCTGTGCCCCCTCAATGCCCAGCTGAGCCGCATGATCATCAGAGGCTTTTTTTTTTTACTTTTAAAGGCATTTTTAAGCATTTTAAGCACCTCTTCCGATTAAAAAAAATGCTTTTAAAAGTAAAAAGAAAAAGCCTCTGATGATCGCACGGCTCAGCTGGGATCATCAGAGGCTTTTCAAAGCATTTTTTTCCACAACCTCTTGGCCGAAGAGGTGGTAAAAAAATGCTTTGAAAAGTCTCTGACGATCCCAGCTGAGTTGCCTGATCGGCAGAGAGGTATTTTTTAAAAAGCCTCTCTGATGATCCCAGCTGAGTTGCCTGATCGGCAGAGGCTTTTCAAAGCATTAGAAAAAATGCTTTGAAAATATTTTTTTAAAAAAGCTGGCCACGCCCACCCAGTCACATTACCCCCCCAAGCCACACCCACAGAACCGGTAGTAACAAATTTTACATTTCACCCCTGGCTACAATATAGCATTTTCAAAACAAAAATGTACCACTGATCAACAAAAACTTAAATATTTTTTTCCATTTCTAAAACATTTTATACCAGTTTTCTTTTGTAATTTGGAGTAACTAGTCTAAGCTTTGTAATCTGGTGCCTTAATCAGTAGGACAAACCAGCTCTTTTAACATAATGCTATATAATTTGATTATAAATTTAATTTATAATTAGAGTTACTTTTACATTTAGATTTATAAATATAATTATACATCTATAATGTTATAGAGTTGATATACAATTTTCCCAGGGGTGGGTTCTACTTACCTTTACTACTGGTTCGCATTGTGCCCGCGCGCGCACTCTTCTGCGCATGCACAGATCGCCTATGATGACGTCCGGGTCAGTGGGTGGAGCATCTCGCCGGTTTTACTACAGGTTCTTGCGAACCGGTCCAAACCAGGGGCAACCCACCACTGAATTTTCCCACTGTTGTGTTGTAACTTTATTTTTGAGGTTTTGCATTCATTTTATCATGCATTTTATATTTGTTCTATTTCCATAGCCTATCTGAAATTTGTTCATGTGTCCTAACAAGTGATATTTCAAATTCTCTTATTTTTTTTTACTGTCTCACCCTTGTTCTAAAGATCTGATTGTATCCTTCCAATAATTTATAAGTACTGAGTTTTTACAGTTTTTACTGAGTAATTTATGCAGTGGTTTTGAACTATTCATGAAGTCTAGGTAAACTATATCTGCATACGTAATTATCTTTTCTTACTATAATTGTCTCAAACACAGAACCATTTAGAGGAAAAGCTAATGGTGAAATTGTCAAGCTTATTATTTTGCTTATAGAACTCCATGTTTTTATCAAATTTTGCCTGCTATTATGTACTTTTAAGTTTTTGTCCTCTTATGTGCCTCTAGCAATGTGTAGCAGATTTTAAACAGATTGTATACGTTTTTAATTTATTTGTTCCGTTGATCTATCTCCTCAATCCTTATAGACTCTAGGGAGTTTACAAGCATTAAAATAGCAATAAAATAAAATTAGATTTCAAAATTTCAGTAACAAACAATGGCTGAGACAAAATAATAAGAAAAATACTCCTTATCACATACACACACAAGCCCACACACAAGTCATGCACAAACAGTACAGTACAGCTGTCCTGAGATACAAGGGAGCAAAAATACTACTTTAACATCAAAAAGCTACAGGTGACTCAGGGCTGACTCATTAAGTCTTAGGCTGAGGATGAGATAAAGGCAACATCATGGGGACGGACATGACTGAAAAAGTGTGTTGCCAGGGCATGTTTGTGCCTACATAGGTGAAAGTAGGGAAAGACCCTCTGGTATTTATTAAAGCTTCACAATTTTAATAAATACAGAAGTCAGAAACATGACAAATGAATTGTAGAGAGTGTTGTGTTTGTACAAGGTCCAAACCATTTCTTCAAATTATTTTTGAAGCTCACACAACCTAATCATTTGGTTATAGGGCAAACATTTAATGAAATCCTTCACTCCCAGGAAAAGATGAAGTTGGTTTGATTTATGTCCTCCCTTCTTTCTTCTGTCTCTCATGCACATACATGTACATTAAGGGGAAAAAATGCAGAGCTTGATTCAACCCACTTAGAGGAGATTTTTCCGAAAAGCAAGGCTGTCTGTTTTCAGTTACTAACCTCTTAGATCACAGCAAGCAGTCTTTGAAGTTCAATGAAAGCTAGAGGGGCAATCTTTGGTGGCAGAGCTACCACCCTACATTCATTCTCAGAGTGGGTGGCACTTTGTAGAATGCAAGATCTTATAACAGACAGTATAGGGTGAGAGTAGAATTTAGCAGGGATGTGCTGAACTTTACCATGAAAGCTTTGCTGAGTTCATATTTGGAACAAAATTAGGGGCAGGCACATCTTGTTAGAAATGTAGTACCTGAGTTAGGCCTGATGCCAGAAATGAGTTTAAATAGATACATCCAGAGGGATCCCATGGCCAACCCACCAAGCTTTTTTTTTTATTTTGCAATATCAGATTTTCTCCTTTCTAAGCAACAGCAGAAGGAGCCACAACCTTTACCCAGCTTGTGCCATCCTTTTAAGACTGGAACATCTTGACTTCAGAAGTTGTGTACCAAGGAAGTCAAGTAAAAAACAGGAACAAATGGGGCATATGTGGAAATAGAGAGCTAGATCAATTCACTTCAGAGTAGTAGAATCAGAACTACTGTGTTTCCCAAAAAATAAGGCCCTGTCTTATATTTTTTTGAACCCTGAAATAAGCACTTGGCCTTATTGCCATGCGTTCAAAAGCCCGATTGGGCTTATTATCAGGGGATGTCTTATTTTGGGGAAAACAGGGTATTAAGTTAATGACCTAGCCAAAAGCTAAAGTTCAGGATGATATAGAAGTAATTATGCTATGTCAAAGTTCTGAACACAAAGCAATAGCCAATATTGTTTTCAACATTAAACTATTCTGAAAGAGAGCTAAATCTCTTACACCTTCATCCTAATCCAGCTGGTCCACATTAAACTTGCTCAAAATAAAGGCATATTCAAAATCAAATAGACCATTAGTGCCACTGAATTCTTTGTTGTAGCTGAGTACAGCTGTGTGTTTCAGTAAGAGCCAAGGTGGAGCAGTGGTTAGAGTGCAGTACTGCAGCTTCTTCAGCTGACTGCTGCAATTCAGCAATTCAAATCTCACCGGCTCAAGGTTGACTCAGCCTTCCATCCTTCCGAGGTGGGTAAAATGAGGAGCCAGATTGTTGAGGGCACTATGCTGACTCTGTAAACTGCTTAGAGAGAGCTGTAAAGCACTGTGAAGCTGTATATAAGACTAAGTTATATTGCTGTTTGGATATTTGACTCAGTGCTACTAGTTCTTTGAGCATAAAAATGGTTGGGAATTAGAATGGAATTGGGAGTGGGGGCATGCTCAATTTATCTTCTTCCTCCTAGGATAAAACATCTGAAGGCACCATGACATTAGAGACAGAGGCTAAGTAAATAGAAATAATAAATATGATATAATAAGTATAATAAAAATGATGTGGATTAGAGGGGATAAATGCTGGGAAGTGGAAGTATTCAGGGCTTTTTGCCTAAGCACCTAACCCGAAACCCTAGATCCAACATTATAAAATATTTATTTTTCTAAACTTAGAAATCTGTCACATACTAGCCCCGTTCAGGTAGTGCACACATCTCTAGAGCTTCAACCTGGTATCTTTGTTAGTTTTACAAGGAAATGCTAGGACAGACATGAATAGCCTGCAATTAATTTGCAAGTGGTTGGCTCAAGCTTCTAAGTACCTAATTGTCAGCCTGGTTGAACACTACATATAAATGCCTATCTAAGAAAAATATGAGGTTTTTGAAAACCTTTTCTTCTTTTTTGCAATCTAACCTCTCTGATCTACTGTGTTTAATTTAAGCAAGGATTTTCAAAGGTTTGTGATTTCTGATTTTCCCCCCAGAACCAAAAACAGAGTTGAGGGCTAGATTCACCTCAATTGACTTCTACAAATGTATCTTTGAAAATTCAGCTCAGTTACAAAAACAGCTCCCTGAGCTTCATTCAAATTTGTTTGCATTAAACACTTAGCAGTTTACATGCTTTGTTGTGTAGCTCCTCATCTCTTTTCATTTAGATTTTATTTCCTGTAATTACTTGTGCTTTGCTCTTGGCTTGTCTTCATCAAAGGCAGACCAGTTCCAGACATCCGTTGTTTACCTTTTGGCAAAGGCTTTAAAACATATGGAAAATGGTTGGTTTCAAGATAAATACATTTCAAAAGTCCCTGCACAGGGTTTCAACCCCAAGCTCACGGGGTTTTCAATTTCAAACTATAATATCTATCTGCATTGATATTTCCTGTCACCCCTGAAATTCACTCTTTATTTCTCTCTAATGTTATGCTTCCCAAATTATGGCATACATAAGGGTGCCATCTTAGGAGACAAAAAAATAGATTTGCAGTATGGAGGTATTTACACAGAGATGGCACCAATTTCCACATGTGGTGGCAATGAAGCACTATGGACACTGCTATCTAGATTTGGTTTCCTTTCTGTAAGAATACCCTGGAAATTTAGGATGCACCTCTACTAAATGTTTATAGGCAGAGGACCATCAAAGTTATATCTCTGGATAATCAAACTTTGTAAGACATAAAAGTTCAACACAAGTAATAGTTCTTAAATTATGCTCCCCTTCCAAATCAATTATAGATATACACAACAGTAGAAGTGTGAATGATCTTATCATGTTGTTCCACCCTGGTCTAAAATTTCCTTTTTCCCCATTATTCATGTTTTTAATCTTCTTTCCTTGCCTAATTTCTCTTTCTGCATTCCATTAGCCATCTATTCAAATCACAATGATGACCATAATGTTTTTGGGGAAAATATAGGAGTACCCAAAAATTTCCCTTCTCCCTCACCATAAACCCAGTGTGACAATGAGGAGATAAAAACAAGACTCTCTTTCCTTGAAATATTTGCCATATCTCTTCAGTGAATGGACATCACATACAGGAGAAGAGATGCAGTGGCTATTTAGAATCCTATGTGTCTAAAGAAGATGGTCTATTAAGCAAAGGAAGAGAAGACACAATTGGTTACACATCTTTATTTTTAGGTTTCCATCTTCTTCCATACATTCATTTCTTTCTCCCTGACAACCAACTCCCTGCTATTTTATAGTCAGATTCTCCGTGGTACATTTCCAATTTTCAACAGCCATTGCGGAGAATGGAAAGGCATTAGATCACCAAGTAAGAAGACAGTTAGGGCTCGCTGTTGTTTTCCATGCAAGGATGAGAAACGAGACTAGACTTATTCCCCCAGCATGCTTCTTATATTGAGGCAACTCTTTATTCATGAGGTAAAATTCTAAAGGAAAAGCCATGATCACATAAAATGCTGAACTGATAATGTATCCCATTGCCATGTGGCATGTGGTCACATTTTAATTACCACCCCTTGGAGCTGTCTCCACAGGTATGTTTCCTTAATGCATAAAACATGAAATGTGTGTGAGTGGGGGGGGGATTTCAGTACCTCTGCTCTTTCAAAATGGAAGTAAACCACATTAGAAACACATTTCTCATTCAAGGGTTTGTTCAGTACAGAAGGGCTGTAGAAGGGCTTGTCTGTTTGTAAGCCAAGACACTCATTCACACGAGTCTTCTGTTTCCTTGATAAATACACAAGCATGGCTAGCTTTGTGTTATCTGTTCAATAAAAGGAAACCATATATGGCCTGAGTATACATAGATACACCATTTATTAGATATCACTTTAGGGGAAGTTCAAAACAATTGGCTACATGGAAGAAATGTCTGTTTAGGTCCATATCATGTTTTCAAAGGTGAGAACCAGTGTGATCCCACTAGTTCTCAGAATTAGTTTGAGGGAAGAAATCTAAATGCATTTGAGGATTTTTCTCCACACATTTGGGGATTTTTTCAGGAAGAGCAAAGTTGACAAAATGAAATTTCAGTGGTGAGAAAATTGAGTGTTGAGAAAAGTAAGTTTTACACATAGGCAGGAAAAAACAAATGTACAGATATAGAATAGATAGAACCTAGCTCAATAGCAGTAACTGTGAGAGGGATCTTGTAGTCCTGGTAAACAATCACTTAAATATGAGCTAGGAGTGTGCTGCAGCTGCCAAAAAAAAAAAAAAAACCAATGCAATCCTAGGCTGCATTAACAGAGGGATAGAATCAAGATCACATGAAGTGTTAATACTACTTTATAATGCCTTGTTAAGACTACACATGGACTATTGCATTGAGTTTTTGTTTCCACAATATAAAAAAGATGTTAAGACTCTGGAAAGATTGCAAAGAATTGCAACAAATATGAATAGGGGCTTTAGGGTAAAAATATAGGAAGAATGGTTGCAGTCTAGTCTGGTGAAAAGAAGGATTGGGATGACATGATAGCAGTGTTCAAATATCTGAGGGGTGCTACAGAGAAAAGGGCATCAACCTATTCTCCAAAGCACCAGAAGGTAGGACAAGAAGCAATGGATGGAAACTAACCAAGGAGAAAACTAACCTAGAAATAAGGGGAAATTTCCTGACGTGAGGACAATTAATTCGTGGAAATGGCTTGCCTTCAGAAGCTGTGGGTGCTCCATCACTGGAGGTTTTTAAGAAGAGATTGGACAGCCATTTGTCCAGAATGGTATAGAGTCTCTTGGTTGTGCAGTGCAGTGCAGTGCAGTGCAGTGCAGTGCAGTGCAGTGATTGGACCCTTCCAGCTCTTTTATTCTGTCTGTTCTGAGTTTGTGGTTATTGTTTTCCTTGTCACAGTAATGTTTTATTTATCGATGTACTGTATGTATTAATTAAAATTAATTTCACCCCATCTTTGTGGAAAACCATCTTTCCAAAGCAACTTACAAGCAACAAACAAACCATAATAAATAATAAAGTAGAAAATGCTGGAATTCTTTCTCTTAACTGCAGCTTCATTCTGGATTATCTGACCAGGAAGGAAGAGAATGATACACTTAGAATGGAGGAGTCATAAGCATTCTGAGTGATTGCCCAACAAAGTCTCCCATAGTGATGCATTGGAAGGATATCATTTTTTTCTAGATCTAGCTCATTTGCAAATTCTTTCTTTCTTTTGTTGGCTTTTTTCAACCCCCCCCCCAACCAAAATTCAGTCCTCTTTTATTCACTTTTCAGAAAGTTATCCTGATGAATGGGATAGAAGTCAGAGTCCTTTTACACAATAACTTTCCAATGTAATAATATTTTTATGAACCAATATATGTGTGTTTTTTTTTAAATGAAGGACATCTTGTTTGGGATCCTTTCCATAGGACAGTTGGAGATCATGGCCCCTGGGGAAGATAAGCAGGGGTAGCACAGACCTCCTCCCAGAAGCTGCCAGATGTTTTTATTTTTTCAGAATGCCCTGGACCTAGTTTCCATATTAGCACCAAAATGGGAGATATGGTTTCATTTTTGGATACTGAAAGCAATGGGTCATTTGTTTGTTTTTAAGCATTTTAAAATAATAAAAACATGAGCATTTTAAGAATTTCTCTCTGAAATACTGAATATTATTACCCATCTTATACATTGGGGTAGGTACAGTTATTTCTCACCAAGAAAAAAGCAACTTATGTTGCAAACAATTCATGAAGGTGGCCAAGATATATTTTTTATGCCCTTTAGGGGGCAACCATTCACCATTTGACTGAAAGCAAGGTCACTACATGTCTCAGTTTGAACCAGGTAACAAACAGCATGGTAGAATCTAAATCTGAAGAATATTTTGATTTGCACAGCAGCAGCCCACTCCATTTTTCAAATATTTCTTCATAACACGAATGCAGAAATGACAAATTATACAGACTTCTGTTATAAAAGTAGAAAAATGTTTACCTATTTATTTTTTAATATATATATATATATATATATATATATATATATATATATATATATATATATATGATATCAGAATCTCTACCATGGGTTGATTTATGAACAGGTCAGATATTTGCACTTCATTAATTTCAGATTTCGATTTGAGAACTGCCCAGATTTCAAAGAATAATGTAGATGTATAAACATACATCCAGTATGGAACGCAAGTTCCACAGCTGCAAAATTTGACAGCCTTCAAATTTTTCAAATTCAAACCTGAATCACCTATCAAAATAATTCTTAGGTAAGCAAACTTTCATCTAGGTAATCATGTTGTTACATTGTTATATTTTATACAAGCTGTGAAGTTGGTTTTAGTTTAGAATGCATTCTGGTCTGAGAGGACTTCATAGTCCAATTCATTGTGTCCTATTCAAGACTTCTATTCCAAATAGGGATGCAACAGAGTTCTGCTATGAATTTCTCTGAGGTGGATTTAGTTTTACACCCTCAGAGCAATCCAAGACATAATGTATATTTGCCATAAACAAAACCAGCTAGCTTCCTTCTTTTCCTAAAAATATCCATGGAGGTACTGGGCTATTTTAAAACATGAAGGATACAAGAAGTCTCTTGCAGCACAGTTCAACCTTCACAAAGGTTGTGGCACTTGCAGGCTTCCTTGTTACTACCTTGTTACTACCTGAAGTACTGTACTTAAGGGAATGAACTAAGAAGATGAACATTGTTTTTTAGGTAGCAAAATTGTATCTCGCACCACCCACTTCATCTCTCTCCCTCCCCCCGAAATGAGATGCGAATGACATGAATGTTTGCTGTCTAGTGTTCTAAATTGCTGTACAGAACTTCTGCTTGCTGTTTTAATGGAAGCTGAACATTCAGGAGAATCTCCAGATTTCCTACAAAGTACTTCTGAGGAACATAATCCCACTGAAAGCTAAATTTGGCATTAACCCAGGCTCAATTTGTCAGTTGCATAGGTTCAGCATACCAATAATCCAAGGATTTGAATGAGTCCTATCAGTTCTGAGGCAATTTCTCCCCATTCTTTTCCAGACACAGCACTAGAAAAGGTAGAACATAAGCTTTCAAGTAAAGACAGCAATCATAATTAGTTTGTAAGGAGTTAACAGATGTTTTAATAAATGTTTAGTCAATTGTTACCAATGGCTATGAAGTCCAATAGGTCAATGTTCTGTTTGTAATGTAGCTTACAACCACCAATAACATTTCCTAACAAATGTGCTTTACAACTAGTTTAGAAGTAAATGGGGCTTTTCAAATTGGTGCATTCATTGCTTTTGAATAATACAGAAAGTCAGGCACACATCTGTTAAGTACTGCCCTGATTCAACTGTAACTTTCTAGTTTGTGCTTTAGAAATATGATGTCTGAAGATTTAATAATAATACATTTATAGCATTAGAATTATTTTAGCTAATGTAGCTTACTAAGAGCTCCAGGATAATATGTGCACAAGCATACATGCCATAGGTTTTTTTAAATATATATACAGAACAAAAATCACCTTCCCATCTTCCCAAAGATGGAAGTTTCTTCTACTGAGATGCTGTTCAGAATTGCCGTGTGTGTATACATGAAGTGTTAATACCACTTTATAATGCCTTGGTAAGGCCACACTTGGAATACTGCATTCAGTTTTGGTTGCCACAATGTAAAAAAGATGTTGAGACTCTAGAAAGAGTGCAGAGAAGAGCAACAAAGATGATTAGGGGACGGGCAGCTAAAACATATAAATAATGGTTGCTGGAATTGGGTATGTCTAGTTTAATGAAAAGAAGGACTAGGGATGACATGATAGCAGTGTTCCAGTATCTTTATTGCCACAAAGAAGAGGGAGTCAAGCTATTCCCCAAAGCACCTGAGGGCAGGACAAGAAGCAATGGATGGAATCTAATCAAGGAGAGAAGCAACCTAGAACTAAGAAGAAATTTCATGACATTTAGAACAATTAACCAGTGGAACAACTTGCCTCCAGAAGTTGTGAATTCTCCAACACTGGAAATTTTTAGGAAGAGATTGGACAACCATTTGTCTGAAATGGTATAGGGTTTCCTGCCTGAGTAGGGGTTGTACTGGAAGACATCCAAGGTCCTTCCAACACTATTATTCTATTTATTTATTTATTTATTTTATTCAATTTGTATACCGCCCTTCTCCTAGTGGACTCAGGGTGGTGCACAGCCAGAACTAAAACACATACCAATACAAAATTTAAAATTATTAAAAGAATTACATAACTTTGGCCCAAATTTAAAACAATTCAAATTAAAACCCATTGACAATTTAAAAAGCTAAAAAACTAAAAATGACTAAAGAAGGGGGGGGTTCACGCCTGCCCTGCTTGATGGAAAAGAAAAGTGTTCAGGGCATGGCAAAAAACCCGGAGATCCTATATTCTTCGTATCTCCAGGGGCAAATTGTTCCAAGGGCAGGAGCTGCCACAGAGAAGGCCCTCCCCCTTGGGGTCGCCAGCCGACATTGCTTGGCTGACGGCACCCTGAGGAGTCCCTCTCTGGGAGCGTACTGGTTGGTGGGAGGCTATCAGCAACAGAAGGCGGTCCCGCAAATACCCAGGTCCTATGCCACGGAGCGCTTTAAAGGTGGTGACCAACACCTTGAAGCGCACCCGGAAGACCACTGGAAGCCAATGCAGCTCACGCAGGAGAGGTGTCACATGGGAGCACCCCCTCGTTCCCATAATCCCCTGCACGGCCGCATTCTGCACCAGTTGGAGCCTCCGGGTGCTCCTCAAGAGGAGCCCCATGTAGAGAGCATTGCAATAGTCCAGGCGGGAAGTGACAAGTGCCTGAGTGACTGTGCATAAGGAATCCCTATCCAGAAAGGGACGCAACTGGCGAATCAGGCAGACCTGATAACCCCCCACCCCCCCCGGCCACGGCCATTATATGCTCTTCTAAAGACAGCCGTGCATCCAGCAGGACGCCCAAGTTGCGAGAAGATTGAAATTTACTCCTCAATTGTTTCTATTGGGTATAATTACGGACTGTACAGTTTCAGAGACTAAATTGATTTTGAACTTGATATCAGCAGCTAGGCTGCTGGTAGCTCAATATTGGAAGAAGGACTCTTTGCCTACTATTGAAGAGTGGATATTGAAAGTAACAAACCTAGCAGAAATGGCAAAAATCTCGGCGTATTTGAAGGACCACACGCAAGAAAGATACCTATCGGAATGGATTGATTATATTCAAAATAAGTATCAGACAAGAAAATATCAAATAGCTTATGAATGAATGTTAGTATTAGAAGTATTTGATTATCTGTAGTGGGTTAAGGTTTCAGTGGGGGAAGCAGTACTTTGAGGATAAGTAGATTAATCTAGTTTATGTTTGACTAAATGAAATACCTTGTATTTTGCTCTGGGAAGTCGGGGGGGGAGGGTGGGATGAAGGGGGGGAAAGGGTGGGGGGAACATGGGGGAACATGGGGGAACATGGGGTGGGGGGAACATGTATTTCTTTTTTTGTAAAACTTTTCAATAAAAAAAAAAAGAGGAGCCCCTTGTAGAGAGCATTGCAGTAGTCCAGGCGGGAAGTGACGAGTGCCTGAGTGACTGTGCATAAGGAGTCCCGATCCAGAAAGGGACGCAACTGGTGAATCAGGCGAACCTGATAAAAAGCCCCCCTGGCCACGGCTGTCATATGCTCTTCTAAAGACAGCCGTGCATCTAGGAGGACGCCCAAGTTGCGAGCCCTGTCCATGGGGGCCAATAACTCGCCCCCAATAGCCAGCGATGGCACCAGCTGGCTATATCGGGACACCGGAAGCCACAGCCACTCAGTCTTGGAAGGGTTGAGTTGAAGCCTGTTACTCCCCATCCAGATCCGCACAGCCTCCAGGCACCAGGACATCACTTCAAGGGCATCGTTGGGGTGGCCTGGGGTTGAGATGTACAGCTGAGTATCATCAGCGTACTGATGGAACTCCACCCCGGATGATCTCACCCAGCGGCTTCACATAAATGTTGAACAGAAGGGGCGAGAGGACCGACCCCTGAGGCACCCCACAAACAAGGCACCTCGGGGTCGACCTCTGCCCCCCTGCCAACACCGACTGCAACCGGTCAGAGAGATAGGAGGAGAACCACCGCAAAACGGTGCCCCCCACTCCCAAACCCTCCAACCAGTGCAGCAGGATATCATGGTCGATGGTATCAAAAGCCGCTGAGAGATCTAACAGGACCAGGATAGAGGAGCAACCCCTATCCCGAGCTCTCCAGAGATCATCCACCAATGCGACCAATGCCGTTTCCGTGCTGTGCCCAGGCCTGAAGCAGGCCTGGAGTGGATCCAGATAGACAGCTTCATCCAGGTACCCAGGAAGCTGTCGCGCCACCACACTCTCAACAACCTTTGCAAAGAAGGGAAGGTTGGAGACTGGATGGTAGTTAGCCAAAACAGCCGGATCCAGAGCAGGCTTCTTCGGGGGGGGGCCTCACCACCGCCTCTTTCAAGGCGGATGGCAAGACACCCTCACTCAAGGAAGCGTTGATAATCCCCTGGAGCCAGCCTCGTGTAACCTCCCGGGAGGCCAGCACCAACCAGGAGGGACACGGGTCCAATAAACATGTGGTCGTGTTCAGCCGCCCCAGAATCCTGTCCACGTCCTCGGGAGCAACAGGGTCGAACTCCTCCCAAATGGCAGTCTCAAGACCGGCACCCATCATCCCATCTGTACCTACCCAGTCAGAGACCAAGCCTTCCCAAATCTGAGTGATTTTATTGTGCAGATACTGGAGAAAATCCTCAGCACGACCCTGCAAGGGATCCTCCCGCGCTCCCAGATGGAGGAGGGAGTGGGTCACCCTAAACAGGGCAGCCGGGGCGATTATCTGCCGATGCGATAAGAGCGGAAAAATAGCTAGATTTTGCCGCTTTTATCACCACTAGGTAGGTCTTAATATGAGATCTTACCAGTGTTCGGTCGGATTCGGAGCAACTAGATCTCCAACTGCACTCTAGGCGTCTTTTCTGGCACTTCATCTCCCTCAGCTCCTTGGAGAACCAAGGAGCCAGGTAGACTCGGCAACAGGTCAGAGGCCGCACAGGCACGACTCGGTCCAAAGCATCAACGGCCGCCCTATCCCAGGCAGCCACCAGCTCCTCAGCCGAGTCATGAGTCAGAGCCTAAGGAAGAGGCCCAAGCTCCATCTGGAACCTATCAGGATCCATCAGGTGCCTGGGGCGGAACCATCTGGTCTGTTCCACCTCCCTGCGGCAGGGTGTGGCGGTTAGAAAGTCAAGCCTATGAAGGGAATGATCCGACCATGACAAGGGCTCAATCTCCTATTCTATTCTATTCTATTCTATTCTATTCTATTCTATTCTATTCTATTCTATTCTATTCTATTCTATTCTATTCTATTCATGAAATGTCTGTAAGAAAACAACCAAATCAGAGAGCACCAAGAATCCCAAAGGCCATCTATACCAGTATTAGAGGGGATGACCTAAGTAGAAGTGAATATCTGCTAGGGAACTAGAACATGACAAATTTTAACGATGGATATGCTTTTGCCATTCCATGAAGCTCTGACCCTGAATTTAACAACCACATAAAGCAGGGACATATTTTGCTCAGGGACTACAGAATATTAAATTATTGTTGCTTAGCTTATTAAATTGCCATTTACTATGCAAGAACTCAGATTAAAAATGCCTTAATGCTTACTGAAGCAAGGTATATGGTACCTAACAGCATGTTATTTTCTGCACGCTATTTAACATTCTTTATTGCTCCAACTCATAAGGTTTATTTGAAATCAGTGGAGGAATTCAACTCTTCTCACGTTTTCTTAGCCATTATCAGCCACTGCAAAACTGCCAAGCATGAGGGATAAACACAGGTAATTTATAGCTCTGCATAAACATCGAAATAACTATGAGAAAATTAAAATCTTTAGATACCTCATTATTTATGGAATAGATTAAATGCAACTTTTGCAGTATGAATGTTCCCAGATATCAAGATCAATGAAAAAAATACGAGATAATTTACTACGATGTTTATTAATAAATTTATCAAGATGCTCCTTTGAAAATGTTCTGGAATCCTTTCAGGATTTGGCTGACCTGATCAAAAATCATCTGGTTTCTCCTGACATTTCTCTGATGTAGACAGGTGCTATTTTTGCAGGTGTGTGCTACGAAGCATCTTTTGGCTACTGAATCTAGAGGATTGCACAGCTTGAATAAATTCCAGTGCCTTGAAAGGCAGAATTTTTCTTACAATCGAATGGGTAGAGTCCTGCATGTGAAGAAAAGTACTGTAAAATGCCAGGGTCTAAACAGACGTTCGTGGTAATATAGTCTTTTTTATGCAAAGTGTAATTCATGATGGAGAGGACATTTTTTCAATTAGCATTTTGATTTCTCATTTTCATCTCAATATATGAACGGAAGACTATGCATGAATGCTAGACATGGTGGTTACATGCTATCTCCAGAATCAGAAGTGTATTGCTTGCAAATAGCCCATTCCAGGGAACAAATCCACAGGGGGATAATGCAGTTAGGTTCTGCTTGAGGTCTTCCCAGAGGCAAATGACTCTTCATTACAGGAAACAGAACGTTGAGCTCCATGATTCGACTTGGCACTTTTTTTTTGTTTCTTTGTTAACTTACACCGTAGTGACACAACTAATAGTCTGCAAGGGAATGATTCTCAAGCTATATGCTTGGACACATTATAATTTGGCATTAAAAGCTAGACTGTAATTTGAAAAATTAAGGCAGCCTACAGGCAGCCCTCCACTTACAACCATTCATTTAGCAACCATTCAAAGTTACAACGGCACTGAAAAAAAAATGAGTTAGAATAGGTCCTCATACTTGCAGCCATCACAGCAAGCCCCTTGATCAAAATTCAGATGCTTGGCAACTGGCATGTATTTATGATGGATGCGACATCCCTGGATCATGTATGAAATTCCCAGCTGGCTTTCAACTAGAAAGTCAATAGGGAAAGCCAGATTCACTTAACAACCATGGTGGAAAAAAGTCATAAAATTGGATGTGACTCATTTACTGACACCTTGCTTAGCAATTGAAATTCTCGTCCCAGTTGTGGTCATATGTCAAGGACTGCTTGTACTGAATGTATCAGGGGTGGTAATCAATTACCTTTGCTACCAGTTCGCAAATGTGAGCATGCAGAGCCTCAAAAATGGGATGTGATTACGTCTGGGAGGGTGGGCGGAGCCTCCCCCCACCGCTGTTACCAGTTTGCACGAACCGGATAGAACCGACTAAATACCTGGAATATATACACTGGAATATATACTATGCTCTGTGCTTATTAACAAGAATACTCACTACTTTCAACCAGCAATATTTGGACAGCAAAGAGCAATATATTACATCTTCGATGGCTCATCTTTAAACAGAGTTTTCCAGGGCTGTGATAAATGATGTGTGCATCCAGTACCTTCCATTTGAAATTCAGTGCAGATGGCAGTGCTATCTCATATCCATAGCATTAAATCTCAGCGATGGCTTGCATCTCCGGAGCTGCAACTGCAGTACCAAATAGGCCCTCCAGGGGCCCCCTGTGAAGTACAGGAGGAGGAATCTTGCCTGAGGGCAGATGACAAGAGTGCCAGCAAATCTGGAGTCAGCTTCAGTGGGCACTGAGAAGGAATTATCAGATTCCTGATGTAATCTGCACTGACAGTCATGAGACAATAGCAATAGCATCGCCACTGACCTGCAAAAAATGGCACAGTTCTGAATCCTGATGAAAAGGAAGCTAGTTGCCCTGGAAGAATTGTGTCTATTCTTAGTAACGAAATATTAGTGTGATTTTCTGAATATAAGACAGAGGCTGTAACCCAAGAGGCAAAGGCTTAGAAACACAGGTGCGTTACAATAACACGGTTTACGGTCTCCTGCCGTAACGTGCTCACCAAGTAGGAAAAATGTCTTTAATGGTCCTAAGTGATTTCAGATGAGCAGTTCAAATCAGAACCCTCTGTCTAGCTCCATAATTCTCTCCTCCAGTTTGCTTCTGCCTTCCCTTTATTCCCATATATTTTGCGTATTCCAGCCTGTGGTTGATAGCAACATAAGTCTATAAATATAACACATTTGGATGAGCTGAACTTGCAGGAAATAGCATGCCAAGGACTGTGTGTACTTTTTCAAAGTGGTGCTCTTCTTCTGGTTTTACATAATTAGGCTGTATCTTCCCTGTTCCACTGATCCATTTATAATATATCTTAGACAAAGCTCAGTTAGATGAGACGGACTTCAGAGCAGCAGGAAATGCCTATGCTACATTGGGCATTAGAGTAATGGTTCAGATCTCTCTCCCTAGCATGTAACACAGATATGCTTTGAAGCATGAAATCATAAATGATTAACCTATTTGATTTCTTCCAAATGACAGAAATATGCCCTTCCTCCAGAATTCATGAAATAACAAAAACATAAAGTCACCATTTGCTAGAAATCAAAGTACATTTCCCAGTAGGATTTGGGGGCTGTTGCTGAGCCTGATTCATGGCAAATATTTTTGCCCTACAACAATTGTTAATTACTGTCCATTTGCTATGTGTCCAAAAAGCTTGAGGAGAATATTGGTTTAAAAGCTTACACTGGTCATTATCTTTGGCTAATCTATATGAATTGCCTCAGGTCCATGTGAGGCTGAAAGTGCATGGAAAATAACATGAAACCTTTGTCTCTATGTGCATGTGAATAAGTACAGGTATATGTGTTGTATGAGTGTAAGGAAGGTGTTTTTGGGATAAATAAGCTATGCTTCTGATTTAGCATTAAAAAGACCACACGTCAAATTCACAAATGGTGAGCTAGCAAAAATTATATATTATAAATTTGGTATAAAATGGTTTGTCGTGAATGCGACTGCTTGAGGGCTCCTGGATTGGAGCTGAAAGGTGAAAGGGAGCAGAATGCCCCCTTCCACATGTTGGGGTAGACCAGGTGTGTGTACACACACACACACACACACACACACATAATTTATATTTTGCTAATAAAGAAATAAAGGGAGACCAGTATAGATCTATTTCAAGCTATTTAGCTCTCATCAGCTAGCCATACCCTTACTTGGATTCGAATTTTGGTGCCTGCATGTTAGGCAGTTGTATTAACCTCTGATATACGTCAGAGGTTATATATTAGACGTTTTAACTGATGATAAAAGGAGGAGAGGGAGAAAAGAAGTTTTGTAAAATCTATGGGCCAATCTGTGATTCTGAGAGGTTTGCAAATGCAACAGTAAAAATAGAAGATTAAAAATTGCATTACCAACAAGAGAAAGTCTGGGAAAAGAACGAATGACTCAGCATCCATTCTAAAAGGCAAAACACCACCCCATGCTCTAACTCAGGGGCTGTGGATCAGGGCAGGTTTAAGATTTCATTTCAACAGGGTCAGGATAGAGACTGTAAAAATCTTGCATGGAAAACAATGTGAAAAGGTCACATTACTCTCTATGGTGCTATATTCTGGACCAGCTCGAGCTTTTGAGTAGTCTTCAAGGGCAGACCATGTATAGCATATGGCAACAATTCAAGCCTAAGGAGATGAAAAAATGACTGTTCATAGTCTAGCTATAGATGCAATTACTGCAGCTAGATGAATTTGGGCAACAGTTTTCTGGGACACAGCTACCATCAGCTGCTTGAGAAGGACTTTTAAGACCATGAAGACCCCTAAATTGCACACCCATTCTGAAGAGGGAAATATAGTCCTGTTCAAGTCCCCAAAAATGAAATCACTCCAAATTCATAAAGTTCAAATGTCCATAGGAACTCAGTTTTGTCAGGGTTGAGCCTAAATCTGTTCTTCCTCATCCAGGCACATGCACACTCTGGGATAAGACATTGACAGCATCGCTTGGGTGGCCTAAGGCCAAGATGTATAACAAGAGTGTTGAGCCCTGAGGGACTCCATGTGTCAGAAGCCTTGGGCTTTGGCTGTCCCACCCTTTATCACCATTGATCATATCCAATAGCAATAGCATTTAGGCTTATATACTGCCCCATAGCTCTTTACAGCACGCTCTGGCAAGTTTGCAATTTAGAAGTATTATTTGCATATTGCTGCCCACAATCTGGGTCCTCATTTCATTTACCTCAGAAGGCTGAATTAACCTTGAGCCCCATCAAGATCAAACTCCAGGCTGTGGGCAGAGTTTGCTTTCAAACTCTGCAGTTTAATCACTGTGCCACCAGGGGTCTAACCACAGAGAAAGGAGGAGAACCATTAGATAACTGTATGCTCCACTCCTAATCCCCCTTAGTGGTCCAAAAGGAGACTGAAGACCAACAAGGACTGAAGAAGAATCAGAACTGTTGCACTTCCACCCACCATTACTTATCAGCTTCACCATAAGTAATCAAAAAATCCACCTATGCCGTACTTGTACTGTTTCCAGACAAAAATGTTTTAAATAATGCATATCTTCCTGAGCCCTCTGAAGTTATAATCTGACCACCTTCTCAGCAACCTTCCTCAGAAAGAGAAAATTGGAAACCTGATAAAAATTGTTCAGGACAGTTTGACCTAATGAGGGCTTCTTGAGGAGGGCATTTTACTATCTCTCTCAAAGTGAGAGGAATCACCCACTGTGTGCAAATTTGTATGTAAACATGTGTATCTATGGAGGAGAAATTAAAATCATCACCTTGCCTGTGTTGAGTAAATCCCCACATTTTTAGACGTGTTATATGAATAGAGGAGGTGGCTTTGATTGGGTGGGAGAGTCCACCAACTTGACTTTCTTAATTCTTCCTCTCCTTCCATGTAGGCTCCAGTGTGCAAGCATAGTCATACTTAGAACCCGAGAATGCAGTTGTTCAGTAGGCAAGTTGTTTCCCCTAACGGCAATTAAGAAGGAAAAGTGGGAATGCTGGAATCAACATCATGCAATAACACAGCACTAGCAACAACAATAGCACTTAGACTTATATACCGCTTCATAGTACTTTACAGCCTACTCTAAGTGGTTTACAAAGTCAGCATATTGCTCCCAACAATCTGGATCCTCATTTTATTGGGAAGGATGGAAGGCTGAGTCAACCTTGAGCCAGTGAGGTTTGAACTCACTGGCACTGATCTGAATTAGCCTGCAATACTGCATGCTAACTACTGTGCCACCACACAGTGATATGGTCTTTTTATTTCTAAATGACCTAGCATTGGCTCCATTCTGGATGACTCTTGCTACCTAATTCTGCTGTTCAAGGGAATGATAAAATGTTATTATAATGCAACAATCATTAAAGAAATCAATTTTAATATATGCATAATTTGGAATGATGCTATTCTCCCAGAGTTGAAGTGGCCGCTTGTATATCTTCTGACAATTCCTCTGTCTCATTTCATGTTCAGAGCTTACAGAGGATACATCAGTTCCCCTAAATGACTTCTGAGACACATCTGATTCAGGAGGCAACTGTTCCAACATTCAGTAATTAGCCAATTAGGTAAAGGGTAATTGGAATGTGTAAAAATATTGCACATTTGTGGTTTGTAAATATAAGTAAACAGCAGACAAAAGTCACTTGGGATTTTAACAGTTGTTCGTAGCTAACAAAATGCAACATGGAATGCATCTGGCTCCTAATGGGGACTCTATGACTGCAATCTAAGATGTGAAGCTTTATTCTTTCAAATACTAAAAAACATATACATTCCTTCTACTTTGTTTGAAATATTCTGGTTTTTGACTTCTGGGGTACAAGCAGATTCATATAAATAGAATTTCCATGTCTGCCAACTTCCATGTCCTGGAGAAATATATGTAAGTAAAAGATCAAAGATCTGTACAAACATTCAACATAAAACTGACAGCCTGTAAAGTAGCTTCCTTCAGAATTACATAGTGATGTGACTTATGAAGCTCAGGGGAGATTACAGAGAGACAGAGAGACAGACAGATTTCTGTACAAAACATTGCTCTAGGATAGCTGTTTTCCCTTCTATCATAAGCAGCTTTGGGAATATTGACATAGCCATATACTGTAATTCTCTTTTGCCAGGCACTTATTTCTTATTATGTTTGGTTGCACAGTCAGCCAGATGTTTAGACTGGGTTTGGCATTTCTATTCACCTATTGAGTCCTTCCCAGGGGCCTGGAATGGGCAGTGTTGTTTGATGGTGTTAAAGGTATTGTCGTAGGATGGAAGCTGTTCCACTTAAAACTGCCTTTTGCAATTGAGTGGTGGCGATTTTGATAATGCTGATGGTTTTTAAGTGGTGCTCCAAATGTTTTGGAATTGCACCTGAAGTGCTTATTACTGCTGGTACTATCTTTTTCTTTTCTCACAGTTGTTCTGCTTTTATTTGCAGGAGTTTTTATTTTGTGATATTGCCCAGTTCTTTCTCTTCTGTTGTGCCCAGGCATTGCAATGTCAACTATCCAGACATTTTTTGTCTATTTATCTTGTCAACAGTTGTTAAGTCTGGGTGTTATATGGTAGGTGCTTGTCTGTTTGAATTCTAAAGTCCCAGCATTTCTTCATTTTCTATTACTTTACCTATTTTGTGGTCCCAACAGTTCTTGCTGGCAGGCAAATTATATTTCTTGCAGATATTCCAATGCATCATTGCTCCTATTTTGTCATATGATTGTTAGCTGCCACAAGATCACATAAACCAACTACTGACTAGGTAGTCCACTGTTTCTTCAGCTTCTTTGTAGAGGCAGCCTTTGCTGTTGCTGTCTTCTCAATTCTGTCATTTATGCATTTGTACTTAAGGCTTGGTCTTATGCACCAGAATTAGCCCCTCTGTCTCTTTCTTCAACATTCCTGCTCTTGGTCATTGCCAGTCTTTCTTGTTATTTGCTTTGTTGTTTTGTGAGTTTACTGGCAATGTGATATTTTACCTTGCCATGTCTCCTTTCTATTCTATTCTTCATTTGGTCTTTCTTGTAGATCAGTTTAGTCTTTCCAGTATTCAGTAAGCCTTCATTGTGTACTGGCTTCAGTGCATTTTCTTCACTTTCCTTAAGAAATTCTTCCAATGCTATTTTTTCTTCTTCAACTGTTTGATATACTTACAGTAGTGGCCAAAATTGTGGAAACCTTTTGGGAAAAGTGTATTTTCTAAAACTAGCTAAGAACACCACTTTTTTTTTTGAGTAGTACCATAAAATTATATATCAATGGAAAGATAATTTGATCAAGAACGTAATGCAATAACTTTTATGAAGGATTTGCTATTAGAATAGCAGTTACAGTATAAAGAAGAAAAGTGAAACACAGAAAAAATGAGATATACAAAAATTATCATGTCAGTTAATACTTAGTTGGGTAACCTTTAGCATGAATTACGGCCTTACAATGTAATTGGTTCACTCCAAGACTTGGAGTGAACCAAGTCTTTTAGTTCTGCGGCTGTTATAATGTGAAACCAAGATTGAATGATTGCTTCTATTAACTGGGTTTTATTGTTGGGTCGCTTCTGACTAACAAGTCTCTTTAGTTGGCTCCATAGATTTTCAATTGGGTTAAGGTCTGGGCTATTCCCAGGCCATTCTAGCAGTGGAATATGATTGTGTTGAAACTCCAAAAAAAAGGAGGGTATAATTAGCCATCAAACCTCAAAAATACACTTTTCCCAAAAGGTTTCCACAATTTTGGCCACTACTGTACAACATTCCATGCCCACCTATGATCCTCAGTAAGTAAAGTCTGTCAATGTTGCTGTATGGATGAAGGGCATGATTTGTTGTTATTATTTTTTCTATTCTTCCTGTCAAGAACTTCTAGTTCTGCTTGAATCCAGTCCACTGTTCCAACTGTGGTCTGGATTCCAATTCCAATGACTGGAATTGCCCAAGTGTTAACTATCTTGATGGCATTTACTACACTGAGTTTGGACTTTGAAATTTTCTTCACCCTCATGACATTTCACTTCTATCCTCCCTCTTGACTCCAGTGTGCTTGATGTTGTCCACATAAAGGATATTCAGGTATTTGTAGTGGTCTTCTTCCTCCAGACTCTTGATGTTATTTCCTTAGAGCATCCTGGTTCCTTCAGTTTTAGCTATTTTTCTGCTGTTGAAGATAAGGGTGGCATATTTGTGCCCTCCAAACTCCATTGCAATATCTTGGCAGTATATCTGGACAGTGTCCATCAGCTTTAGATTGTTTCTGTAAAGGAGGTGGGACAGCCTAGCAGATTTTGTTGGTGTCTGATAGCCGTCACCTGACTTGTTCAGTATTGTTGACAGAAGAAGAAGTGCAATGTGAGTAATAGTGATAACTAGTCTCCATGAAATATTCCTCTCTGAATGTTCATCTCTCCCAGTCTATCACTATTGATGAGCAATTCTGTTTTTCATTGTGCTGTTGATCTTTGCACAAAGCTTCTGATGTTTGCACTGATTCCTATTATTTGATTATCTAGTCGTGTGGCAGAGAGTTGAACTTGAATGCCTTCTTGTAATCAATCCAAGCTACATTCAAATTGGGCTTCCTTTACTTAAAGAGTTTTCTAAAATAACCTTGTCAATTAGGAGCTTATCTTTTGTCCATCTGCTGTTTGGGAGGGTAGTATCTTTTAATATTTGTGCTGCTTCTTTGTAATAATGCAGGAAACCTAATTTTGTTGTTTTTCTGCTGTTATAGATGTTCAGTTATTCTTTATTTCAATTTCTCTTGAGTTTCTCAGAGGGTTTTGTCCTTTCTGTGAAGGAAGGCAGAAAGAGTGCCTGGTTTGGGAATAAAAATGATTCAATAGCTATGCTGGCTTCCCTCTGCTTTGTGTCTGTAGTCTGGGCTATTTCTGGCAATGGTTAAATTTGTTTGTCTTGGGTAGACCTTTGCAGTTCTTCACTTCTGTGAATAGTTTACGGTATTTTGTATTACAAATCAGTGTTGAGAAGTTCCAAGGAACTGGACTACCCACTGGTTCCTTGATCTTTGCTGCAGTCATCGGCTCTACTTTTGTGTAAATGTCTTTAGTTCACCACACTTTACATGGAAGTGCCCTTTGAAAAGTCTCTGGAAATTTGGCTGGTTCTGCTGAAGAAAAATTACTCACCACTCACATTTACTTTGAATATTACCCTGAGTGAAACTTTAGCAATTCTGTCATTACAATTCTAATACCAACCAACATTTTCAGGCACGTCTTTTGCTCATGTCTTTTCATCTCCCATATTTTCTTAGTCAGCCCCCACTGATACACAATGAAGACAAAGCATAAGAGAGAGAGAGAAAAAGATCAGTTTAGGAAGTTATTAATGGCTTCAACAGTATGAAATGTTTGCAATCCATCAAGTACCTGCTTATAGTGTAAAACTAACAATAAATATGATAATAGTTGCCGCACATCAGTGAGAGAAATATTGAGCAACCAAAGTTTAAAATAAATTGCATTTAACTTTACAAATCCTGAACAAAGATGGTTGAGCAAGCCAACCATTATGTCATATTTACAGCAGGTTTTCTCTGTGCTAGAATTAGATTTCCTTGTTGAATGTATTCGTTTAGCAAATATAGTATTTGGCCAGTCCTTTGTTTAGAGGCTTGATTGTTTCAATGTATTTAGTCTTTGACATTATTACTTAAGGAAAACAATGTTGCACCATGCTTAGTATATTTTCTACCTTACTCATTCCCTGCTTCCTTACTCATAGATTTAGGAAACTGGGTTATCTGGCATATTCAATTGAACCTAAAGTCTTAACATCTTATACAAAGCAACTTTAACCAATAAGAAATAGTTTGCAGCAGATTAACAACCATAAATTCTACAGATTTATCAAGCTTGTACTTTTCAAAGCTTGTAATATAATTAAATAATTTTTGTAAATGAAAAATTTGTCATTTGGGTGCGACAGCAAACAACCAAATCTTAATGTTCTTATGAAGCCTACAAAACATTATATTAATTCTAAAAATCCAAGTCAAATTCTAAATGACATATCTTTCTAAATAGCTTATGATTCCCTAGGTCAACACTGAGGATAACATAGTAAAAATTCTCTTCCCTTTCTCTTTTATTGACATGGGGTACCAAGTGACAAACTATATATGCTATATATGTCCCGGTGCCTGGAGGTCGTACGGATCTGGATGGGGAGGAACAGGCTCAGGCTCAACCCATCCAAGACCGAGTGGCTGTGGTTTCCGACATCCCGATATAGTCAGTTGACGCCATCACTGACTATTGGGGGCGAATCATTGGCCCCCACGGAGAGGGCTCGCAACTTGGGCGTCCTCCTGGATTCACTGCTGTCTTTAGAAGAGCACTTGACAGCTGTGACCGGGAGGATTTTTCATCAGGTTCGCCTGATTCGCCAGTTTCTAGATCGGGACTCATTGCACACGGTCACTCATGCCCTTGTCACCTCCCGCCTGGACTATTGCAACGCTCTCTACATGGGGCTCCCCTTGAGGTGCACTCGGAGGCTCCAACTGGCGCAGAGTGCGGCCGCGCGGGTGGTAATGGGAGCGACATGGTGTTCCCATGTAACACCCCTACTGCGCGAGCTGCGCTGGCTCCTGGTGGTCTTCCGGGTGCGCTTCAAGGTTTTGGTTACCACCTTTAAAGCGCTCCATGGCTTAGGACCTGGGTACTTGCGGGGCCGCCTACTACCACCAATAGCCTCCCACCGGCCCGTACGCTCCCATAGAGAGGGGCTCCTCCGGGTGCCGTCAGCCAAACAATGCCGACTGGCGGCCCCAAGGGGGAGAGCCTTCTCTGTGGTGGCACCTACTATCTGGAACGAGCTCCCCCCAGAGATACAGAGGATCCCGGATCTGCGCACCTTCCACCGCGCTTTAAAGACCTTACTATTTCACCAGGCGGGCCTGGCCTAATTTTCTCCCTCTTTTATAAAAGATTTTTAATTTTCAAATATCTTTTAGTATTTTATACATTCAGTTTTAAATTGGTTTTAAAAGTTTGGGGTTTTAAATTTGTCGGGGCCAAAATTATTTAATTTGATTTTATTCTACTTTTAAATTTTGTATGTATGTGTTTTATTGTTTGGCTGTGCACCGCCCTGAGTCCTTCGGGAGTAGGGCGGTATAGAAATCAAATAAAATAAAAATAAATAAATAAAATAAAATAAATATGCTGAAATAGATAATGGGCACACTTGACATCAGTGGAAACAAAGATGCAAGGTATCCAGAATGGGAAAAAAATGTATTTATAAAAAATGACTAGATTGCTCTTTATTCTGATGGATTGCAGGTGGTATACATCAGGTAAAAATGCAATATAATGAAAACAGAATGTCATAACATATCATTTTCCATTCAACAATGAAATGCAACACAATGTTGCAGATATAAAGCAGATGGAGATAAATGCTTGGTTAATAAATGGGTTTGGAGCTGCACTGGAAAGTTTGGGGTATTAACATCAGTTTAAATTTTTTAAGGATATATTGCAGAATTGGGGGACTATTTTTAAAAAATATTTTACTATTGGAAAAGTAAAACTCATTTCATCAGCTGACACTGGTATTATACATTCTGTTAAAATATCAAGATTGTTGTAAAGTTTCAGTTGGCAAAAGTGACCCATTTTGCTTAGCCAGAGAGGGACAATATTTTGAGATATATGATTACATTTAAGATTTTTTTTACAGGATTGAGGACTAACAATTGGCTTAGGTCAGATCATGGGGACAGATAGATTGGAGAGGAGATGTGGGGAGGGAGGCTCTTTAATGTTTAATAATGATTTATTTATTTATTTATTTATTAGTCCAATTTATATGCCGCCCTTCTCTGTAGACTCAGGGCAGCTTAAAATGCATTATAGCCTGCATACTTTTATGTATAAAATTGCTTATTAGGGCTTTCGCCCCCCCTCCCCCCAGCGGTGTTGTTATATACAAAGCTGGTTTATTGCCTCCACAATCTGGGTCCTCAATTTACCTACCTCGAAAGGATGTAAGGCTGAGTCAACCTTGAGCCTGGTGAGATTTGAACTTGCACTAATTGCAGGCAGCTGGCAGCTAAGTGCTAGCACTTAACAGCATTTAGTCCGCTGCATCACCGAGGCTCTTTTGTGTCTATTTTAGACCTCCAGTCCAATTTTCTTCTGTTTCATCCTTAAATGGAAGGTAACTATCTGCAACCATTATTAATATGTATTTATGATTGTGAATTTATTGATTTAGATATCAAGCCTGGTTTACAGCCCACACCAGCTGATTTCACACAATACGCTAAACCAAAATCAAACAAATCATCTTTGGGTTAAGTCAAGGTATGAGGCATTGAATAATTTCATTAGAGGATTTAATTTCCCTTGTTATTGTCAGAACAGGAAAAGGTCATTCAGGAGAAAGCCTGATATCAAATTTGACTTGTCTCAAAGAAATGGAGTACTTGACTCTTTAAAAAAAAAAGAAGATAAAGTGAAATAGAGATAAAAATAAAATAAAACATTCTCATTTCTTCCCAAATAAAGGAAGAGATTACCCATTCATATTTTACTTAGCTATCCTTCATTAACTAAATTAGAATGGAAACAAAGGGAAACATAAATGATGAATATTCAAGGAGAGATGCAAATTAATAGATATGGCTGTTGCTTTTTCAATCAGACCTATGTCTTGGCTGATGAATAGAAATGCCAGCTCAGAACACTGAGGGTCCCTTGAGAAGTTCATGGCAGAGACCTACAGGAGGAGCAACAGCAGCAGCAGCTGTGCTTCATTCTTCAGTGACACACAGAGTCCAACAGTACCTTGTGATTGACAGCATCGAAGGTAATCCATTGATCAAGAAGTCTTGGTGTGAAGCTTTGAATGCATCTAATTATCACAGCAAAAAATAAAGATGTTCCGGTGGGAATTGTGAAGCTCAGGGCAGGAAGTTGAGTAATGGCCAGGTGCCTGTGAAACATCACTTTCCAATTTTGAAAATTCAGAATCTAAACCAAGAACTTTTGTCATGGGGCTGCAGTAAGAATGAACATCAGCATCTTTTTTTCCCCTTTAGCCTATTTATGTCTTCACTTGCCAGTGTTCCTTCCCTCTCTGCTCTTCATCAATCCACCTAGACTAACAATTGCTAACTATCACTAGTCAACTATGTAGCTGCCACATCATTCTCATTATTCTAAGTCCAGGAAAAAAAGTCACAAGTACAATCACTACCCATCATAATTTATCTAACTTCAGTCCTTCTTACAATGAAGTGAACACCAGAGAGCAAACCAAACTACTCATATATACATAGAGCAAATGTCTCATTTGTCTAAGAGGTGAGATAGCTCTGCTAATCATGCAATGTTTCATCATGAATCAGATCTTTGAGCTGACTGGAACAAGTATATTTGCACAGATTTTATACAAGGATGGAGAAGTGCAGTCATGCAAACTGGACTTATTATACCAGAGCAATATAGTTAAACTGATTTAATAGTCATTCTTTCTCCCCCTGAGAACTCATCTATGTGGAAACTAAGGATTTCTAAGAGATAATTTCTGGGTGTAATTAGCTTTTGATTTTTATTTCGATCTAGGCAAGTAGGTAGATAGGAGATTAGATAGATATGATAGATATAATAGATAGATAGATAGATAGATAGATAGATAGATAGATAGATAGATAGATAGATAGATAGGTAGGTAGGTAGGAAAGAGAGAGAAAGATGGATGGATGGATGGATGGATGGATGGATGGATGGATGGATAGATGAGAGAGAGATGAGAGAGAGAGAGAGCCAGAGAGCCAGCCATACAGCCAGCCAGACAGGCAGACAGAGATAATAGGTAGATGCTTTATATTGATAGTTGGAAGGCCAATAGTTGAATACATGAACCCATATATGTATATAATTTTTCATGACTTTCCATATTACTCTTTTGGGGATGATGCTGATGAAAAAAACCCCATGTTATCGTTTAATTTTTAAGTATAAGCAGCTTGACTAAAATATGATAGCAGTAATTATAATATGATTTGCAGTTGCTGATGTTATCTGTTTGAACATGGAATTCTAGTGTTTAATAAAATTATCATCTCAAATTTAGCAAGAATCTGGTTAATGGTGCTTTTAGGGTGGGAGCAATAGCAGGAAATCAAATGCCATCAGAGGATTTGATTATGTTCATACTTGTTCACTGCAACACTTAATTTTTCCTTCTCTATTCTTCCCCTACCATGCTACTTCCTGATAAGGAATTGGAAGGAAAGAGTGATAAACTGTTCTCCAGTTTATCACTCTTTCCTTCCAAAGACAAAGCTACTTTATGCCTATTTAGGATGAAGCTCACGGTTAAGTCAAATTCTTATATATTCTGGAGAACTTGTAAACTTTTTGATGATTGGAGAAGGCTAAATGCGGATCCTATCTTCCAAAAAGAGAGAAAAGAAGGATCAAGGAAATTAAACTGCCTGATGCTCTTAATGGCCTCTCCAGATTTAGGATTCCATGAAGGAGGAATGCTAGTAGGAAGAAAAAAAACCTAATGAGTTCATGGGGAAAATAGAGCATCTTGAGACCTCTGAAGGATATTCCTCCTCAAATCCAACAGAGCCACTGGCCTGAAGTAAACTTAGAAATTTGTTTGAGTAATATGAGATATACAGAATATTAATAGTTCCACCTTCTTTTTTTCTTTTTTCTTTTCTTTTCTATTGCTTTTTTTTGGGGGGGGAGGAGGATTATTGTTATGTGTGTATGTGTTTTGTAATTTTTTCTATTCTTTTCTCTTGTTAAGAAATAAATAATAATTTTAAAAAGGTTGCCATTGGATCTGATAAATGGATAAATCTAAGCAGAAGCAATCCTTTGGAAGGAGAATTTTAAATGTTGAACAAGTGGCTCTTTAAAAGCGAAGTTAAAAATGAAACAAGCTAGAGCTAACTTTTTAATGAATAGAAAATTGTGCTAACTAAAGTGTTGGTTATTTTAAAATGATAAAATCATCAAAGAAAAGAAAAGAAAAGAAAAGAAAAGGTGACTTTTAATCCTCCCCTTCTATTTCATCCCCTCATGCACATATGCAGAGTTAATAAAGTTACCTGAATATTGAAGGCTGCCTGCAGGGTGTTCACTTGAGTCATTACTACTCATTCTTAGTAATTTTCTTCAGCCTCAAGGTAGCAGTTTAACACTGTGACCCCCCCTCCCATTTCTTTCCAATGAAGCTTATACACTTCTATATGCCTTTCAGAATAAGCCCAGCTCTGTGATTGTGCCAATGTAAAAATAGACTTGTAAATTTGGCACTGAAAATCCCACGTGTTGTATTAGGGATGCTCGGCAGGACAGACAGGTGGTTTGTTCATACTTCCAGAAATGTTAGGAACAAACTCACCAAAAGATTAGTGGCACATATAATGAGATGGCAGTTAACACTTATTAATACTTAAGTCATTTGTTCTGTATTGGTTTAACGTGACTAACAATATTGTTTTAGGGCATGTGAAATAAAGGCTTCTTGCACGTCTCAAGTGCCCCAGGATGATTTACCCATAAGTTAATGAGAATCCTTTCAAACCTTAACAATTGGGTTTATAAGGATATATTTAGAATGTTGGTATTGGGAATTAGATGTGCAGGGGCTCTTTCTAACCGCATGTCAATGATTGCATGGTAAGTTATCTACCGTATTTTTCAGAGTATAAGACGCACTGGAGTGTAAGACGCACCTTAGTTTTTGGGGAGGAAAATAAGAAAAAAGCTGACTGGCGGGTGGATTGGCCTCCCGGAATACCCTCAATCAGCTGTTCCCAGAGGTTCATTGGTTGTGAGCTCTGTGCCTTGCTTTTTTTTCAGCCTCTGAAACTCTGTTTCAGAAAAAACATTTTTTTCTGTCTCTGAAAGCTTCAGAAACAGAGCTTCAGAAAAAAAGCTTCTGAAACTTAATTTCAGAGGCTTTTTTTCTGAAGCTTCATTTCTGAGGTTTTTTTCAGCCTCTGAAACCTCCATTTGAGAGGCTGGGTGGAGCTACATTTGGAGTATAAGGCGCACCCAGATAGTCACCCTCTTTTTTTGGGGGAAAAGGTGAGTTATACTCTGAAAAATACAGTATATATTATTCCAACCTGAATGATAAGAATTAGAGATTCCATTATGACTGGTATAATGAGATCAGTCATGAGACCAGAGAAAAGAAAATTAAATCAGTTTCAGTCCCAATCCACTCAGCCTTAACAATGAAATTTAGAAATCAGTAGTATTAAAATATTGAAAACATAGCTTTCAAATTTGGCCAAACTCTTGACTCCATGGGATTGTTGCAAATGCCATGCATATTAAGGTTATGTATGTCTATTATTTTTTTCCTAACTTACTTCTCCTCTATTAAACTGGATTACAATTCCCCCAAATCCCAGATATATACTATACTGAGTGATAGTTATGGAAGTTGGGATCCAACATATTGGAGCCTTGGTAGTACAGTGGTCTAAAGCACCCTGTTATTAAGAACAGCTGCCTGCAATTACTGCAGGTTCGAATCTCGCCAAGGCTCAAGGTTGACTCAGCCTTCCATCCTTTCTAAGATAGGTAAATTGAGGACCCAGTTGTGGGGGCAATAAGCTGACTTTGTATAAATATACAAAAGAATGAAGGCTATTGCTTAGCGCATTGTAAGCCGCCCTGAGTCTCCGGAGAAGGGCAGCATATAAATCAAATTTTTAAAAAAAAACATATTCAGAGGGCACTAATTTGTTTGCTATTTGGCTGAGGTTGAAGAAATCCAATGTCTGTTCAACAAAATATTTCCTGGGAGCTGAAGAATTTCCAGAGAAAAGCACGCTATTTGTAGTCCCCATGATATTCTTTACCCCTTTATATTATAAGAAATAAAGAAAAAGTATATTTCTGGCATTCCCCTGTTTTCCCCAAAATAAGACATCCCCTGATAATAAGCCCAATCAGGCTTTTGAGAGCATGGCAATAAGGCCAAGCGCTTATTTCAGGGTTCCAAAAAATATAAGACAGGGTCTTATTTTCAGGGAAAGATGGTAGTAGTTTACAATTGCAATCCCAACAATGGCCAGATATGGACTTATTTGCAGGGCATGAAAGAAAGGGACAAAGGGTAATATTTTGACAATATTCTTCAGAATTGACTTTCTAAAAGATTTTCGGGGGGGGATGGGAATTGCTTTTGGGAGGACAAATGGTTCAATTATAGTGCAATTGTTGTTTCTATTGCTTATTGGAAATTCCATATGAATTGCAATGGTAAAGGGAGCCATAATAGAGCCATAGCTTTCTGGATGGGAGTCATGATCCCTCCTTCCTACAGCTGAAGTATAGCTATGCAAGTGTTTACCAATGCTGATTTTTGATTCCATTCATGCTTCAAAAGGTCTATTGGACAACTTTTCCAATTTAAGCTATACTATCAAATAGAAGGCAGGATCCTATAAATTTCTTTAAGAGGGCTCAAGGAGGGAGATGGGGTGTATGGAATTGAGATCTCTGGTAAACCAGTTATAAGGTTTGCTTATCCAAACTCCTTGAGGTTTCTGCGAGATACACTGCTTTAAGAATTGTAGTGCCTGAAACAGGCATTCCATCTCAATTGTTGATAAAGCTCTTCTCTTTTCTTCTGTGACAATAACCTCTGTGACTGAAATCTTGGAAGACTTACTTTAATAATAACAATAAATGGTAAAGTGCACTGAACTAAATCCAAGCTTAGAGGAAACTACTGAAATCAATAGGACTTATCAGGCATTACTAATTTTATATACCATACCACATATGGATGTGTTAAAATGACATTTCTCTCACTGATCAGTGTGTTGTAATGTTGATTAACTCTACTACATCCAAGCCCCACTGGCAGTGCATCTTAGTCAATCTGAACTCACACTACCATCTATCTAGATTAAAATAAAGACTTCCTGAAAAACGTAATTTCAACTCTTTATGAATGCATGAAAAGCTTAATGCTGTTTTCTTGGCAATGGTATTAGTGCCAAGTTGCAGACTGCATTAGTCTGTAAACCGTTTTCTGCCAGAATATTTTGTTAATTTACCAGTCTATTTAGATCTAAGGTTTGGGACTCCCTAGCCATCTCCCCTATGAATACTAAAAATACCTTATCCTAGTATATGTTATCAATATCTGCCAGAATGGCTACTGTTGCCACCTCTCCTTATTATACAGTAGTGGCCAAAATTATGAAAACCTTTTGGGATAAGTGTATTTTTGAGGTTTTATGGCTAATTACACCACTTTTTTGGAGAGTTTCAAGACAATCATATTCCACTGCTGGAATGGCCTGAGAATAGCTCAGACCTTAACCCAATTGAAAATCTATAGAGCTGACTAAAGAGACTTGTTAGTCAGAAGCGACCCAACAATAAAACCCAGTTAATAGAAGCAATCATTCAATCTTGGTTTCACATTATAACAGCCGCAGAACTAAAAGACTTGGTTCACTCCAAGTCTTGGAGTGAACCAATTACATTGTAAGGCCGTAATTCATGCTAAAGGTTACCCAACTAAGTATTAACTGATGTGATAATTTTTGTATATCTCATTTTTTCTATGTGTTTCACTTTTCTTCTTTATACTGTAACTGCTATTCTAATAGCAAATCCTTCATAAAAGTTATTGCATTACGTTCTTGATCAAATTATCTTTCCATTGATATATAATTTTATGGTACTACTCAAAAAAAAAAGTGGTGTTCTTAGCTAGTTTAAGAAAATACACTTTTCCCAAAAGGTTTCCACAATTTTGGCCACTACTGTATAGATTAAATGTGTTTGTTTGTTTGTTTGTTTGTTTGTTTGTTTGTTTGTTTGTTTGTTTTGTCAAGCATGTATTAGATAATTAGATTATGAATACATGAAATGGATACGTATAAAAGGAGACATTAGAACAGGGATGGTAGACACGTTGGTGCACTTATGCACGCCCCTTACAGATCTCTTAGGAATGGGGTGAGGTCAGCAGTAGACAGTCTTAAGGTTAAAGTTTTGGGGGTTTGGGGAAGAAACCACAGAGTCAGCTAGTGCATTCCAGGCATTGACCACTCTGTTGCTGAAGTCATATTTTCTGCAATCGAGTTTAGAGCAGTTTACCTTAAGTTTGTATCTATTGTGTGCTCATGTATTGTTGTAGTTGAAGCTGAAGTAGTCATTGACAGGTAGGACATTGTAACAGATAATTTTATGTACCACGCTTAGGTCAGACTGAAGGCGTAGTTCTAAGTTGTCTAAGCCCAAAATTTCAAGTCTGGTAGCATAAGGTATTCTGTTGCAAGTGGAGGAGTGAAGGACTCTTCTCATGAAATATCTCTGGACTCGCTCAATTATATTAATGTCTGATATGCAGTGCAGGTTCAAGAATTGGTCTAGCAAATGTTTCGTATGATGTAGTTAGCAGTACAGTATTACCAGAGAAGAAGCTATGCAAGATTAAGTTAACAACTCTTAATGCCTTTTTGGCAATGTTGTTACAGTGGGCTCTGGCACTTAGATCTAGATCATTAGATATGCGTACTCCAAGGTCCTTGACAGAGTGAGGGTCGTCTACAAGGTCGTGTCCACCTAGCTTGTATTTTATGTTCTGATTTTTTTTTGCCAATGTGTAACTCTCTATAGTTTTGACCTACCAAAGTAAATGCAAGTAGCCATCAAATATGGTGCTTATTAACTTGCCAGCAATTATTATTCCCTTACAAAAAAAAGAAGAAGACATTTCCTGTGCCTTGGTGGCACAGCAGACTAAAGTGCTGTTAAATAGCACCAGCTGCCTGCAATTACTGCAAGTTCAAATCTCACCAGGCTCAAAGTTGACTCAGCCTTCCATCCTTTCGAGGTAGGTAAAATGAGGACCCAGTTTATGGGGGCAATAAGCTGACTTTGTATAAAAAAGAACATGGCTTGGGGGGGGGGCGAAAGCCCTACTAAGCAGGTATATACAAAAGTATGAAGGCTATTGCTTAACACATTGTAAGCCGCACTGAGTCTCCGGAGAAGGACGGCATATAAATTGAACCAATAAATAATTAATTAATCAGTGGAACAACATACCTCTAGAAGTTGTAAATGCTCCCAACACTGGAAATTTTTAAGAAGATGTTGGATAACCATTTGTCTGAAGTGGTATAGGATTTCCTGTCTGGGCAGGGGGTTGGACTAGAAGACCTCCAACTCTGTTATTCTATTCTATTCTATTCTATTCTATTCTATTCTATTCTATTCTATTCTATTCTATTCTATTCTATTCTATTCTATTCAGTGTAACACCCCATCCCACCCCCACCTGGATGGGTACTAAAACCATGGTTTCTTATTGCAATCAAGATGGTAAACCAGAAATTGCATCCATCTATTATTCCTATATGTGTAGGAAAACAAGAGCCAAAATATTTGCTTTGGATCAACACACAAATTGGCAGACACCTCATGTTCTTTATGAAAGCTGAACAGAACAGCTTTGAAATATAATTGATAGAAAGTACTGAAGTGGATAACAGTGGTGCTCGGGGAGAGCTAGATGTAAAGGAATGCATTTGATCACATTTACATAAAAACACTGAGGCCTGACAGTTCACAATCATAATTGCATCCAGAATACCAAAGACATGCATCTTTTATATCAATGGCGTGACAACATTTACTTAGTGATCTCATCCCAGAGCAGCAACTGAATCTAATTTAGAGTGGAGCCCAGAGACAAAATTTCAATGTTTAAAAATATTTAGGAATAAGAGAGTGTTCTCTGTACAGAAACCAGGAATAGAGTCAGGGATTTCTCTCTCCACTACAACATGGATGACTGCCTTAGAAACACATGGAAACAGAAAATTGCCTGCAACGAAGTGGGGGGGGGAGTAGCTGGGAGGACAGGCAGTAAGGAAGAGCCTAGCTGGATAGCGGGAACATACTTGGGGATGGGGTAGAGTGGGGGTGTTGTAGAAATGTCATAAGAGGGACAAACGAAATGTTGAAAAGGATTTAGCACTAAAACTTCTGACATGATTTATATACATCTTGTTTATAACGTATCAATTTCTGTTTGGGTTTTTTATTTTTTCCTGGGAGAAGATGTTTAACCTGTTATATTGAAAGTTGGATATGTCATAAAAAACATAAAAGTACATTCAATGTGCTGGGAATTGATTATTTAAGCAGTGTGTGTATGTTAAAACAAGACATGATAGAGTCAAGAACAGATGAGTGCTGAATAAATGTGGATTGAACACAAAGTGTGTAACTGGTATGAAAGAAGTACATTGAGGCGATTTTGGTCATATAGAGAGAATAAATGAGAATCAAATTACAAAACAATTTCTGAACCAACAATGAGATTAAATGAAGACCAAGAACACTGTAGTTGGCTGGGGGTTAACGAGAGAAGAAATAAGTTTAAAAAACAAAAGGTAATGTATGAAGTACTAAATCAGAGGTCTTCTGCTGGAGCATAGCTGGCTGGAGAATTCTGGGAGTTGAAGTCCACAAGTCTTAAAGGTGCCAAGTTTGAAGACCTCTGCATTAAATGGATGTGGTAAAGGCAATGGTAAATTTCTCAGCATATAATGGTATGTGGAATTATCAAGAATGGAATAGCTTTAAATTAGATTTATCTTTATTTTCTTATCTCATACTTTTAACTTCTTTGGCTTCCCATTTTTACTTCCTTTCTAAGGTTTTCATAATGGTGGCTTCCCTGAAAGAGGATCAGTTATGGGTACATATGTATGTATGAGCGGCGAATTGAAGAATGAATTCAATAAGGTATATGAAATTTCTAAAATCCTTCTGCTTTTTTAAAACATTCTTACAGAAAAGCAATTAATTTGGGGAGCTCTTCTATATTCTAAGCATATTAAGTATTTTCATTTTCTGAATGTTTTATTCCTACTTCAACTGAAATATCTTCAGATAGTTGGTCTCCCAGGCTTCTAAGATATGTCCTGCAACTTGGGGTGAATTCTTTTAGGATTTCAAACTACTGAGAAGCAATGAGGAAAGCAATGATATATAAGAGTTAGTTGGAGTCAAATACGATGACGGCTTCACTTTCTACTGCTCCTAGAGCTCAAGTTAAATTTGCCTTAAATCCCATCTGAGTTGTGCATGACAAGGACATGATGCTCATTCTTCAAAATTTAGACAGAACAAAGGGGTATGAAAAATGCAATTCTTATTTTATATAAAATATTAAAATGAAATCTAATGTATTACATATGTATTATAATTATCCTTTCTGAGGTGTAATAGCCATTTGATTGTAATAGCAGAACCAAAGCATAAAAGCTTTTCCATCAACCAGAAGATCTAAAAATGGAATACAGTCCTGTCAAATTAAACAATTTGAAACTCACTACTTTGAGTGACAGAGAAATGGGCACATACATAAAATTCCCTGTGTGATCAGAAATTCTGAAATAGCACTTTATACATGAGAATGTATTTGTACTGGCAGCACCAAGGATAAGATAGTTACAATGAAAGAACATTTGGTAATGAGTTTCACATGGCTGGAAAATATTGATCAGACCTTTACTGATTACAGCTTTATAAGAGATTTGGTATAGTCCAGATCCAAATTCAAATTCAGAGCTTGGTCAGCCCTCCTGCTAACCCTTCATCTTACTATATTGGAAAACCCTCGGTATGGCAGGGAATAATCTACCATTGCACAAGTCAAGTAGATATTTTCTTGCCCCTGTTGAAGGGAACACTGGGTATGTGCAGATTGAGATCCACATGTTGAGAAGAAAGCCTTGAAGACTGGCGGTGTCACCAGCCATGGGGCAAAGTTATTAGGGGCATAGGCAATGTCAAAAAGATGATGGTGACAACTGCCACCATGCAACTGAACCCTTTTTTTATATGTGTCCCATCTGCATAGGAGGCAAGGCTTTGATTATGTGGTACTGGCTACAGTCTTGATTTCTTTTGACACCACCTTCCATGGATTCCCCCAGACACACACACACACACACACACACACACACACAAACACACTTATGATTCTGCTTCCTGATATATTCATCTTTTACAAAGTGGAGATATTTTCTCTTTAGCAGGTCATTGAGGAACATACGTATATACCAGTGGTGAAATCCAATTGTTTTTACTACCGGTTCTGTGGGCGTGGCTTGGTGGGCGTGGTGTGGTGTGGTGTGGCTTGGTGAGCGTGGTGTGGCTTGGTGGGCATGGCTTGGTGGGCGTGACAGGGGAAGGATACTGCAAAATCTCCATTCCCACCCTACTCCAGGGGAAGGATACTGCAAAATCCCCAATCCCACCCCACTCCTGGGGGAAGAATTTTGCAAAATCTCCATTTCCACCCCACTCCAGGGGAAGGATATTGCAAAATCTCCATTTCCACACCATTCTGGGGCCAACCAGAGGTGGTATTTGCCGGTTCTCTGAACTACTCAAAATTTCTGCTACCTGTTCTCCAGAACCTGTAAGAGCCTGCTGGATTTCACCCCTGGTATATACGAAACTTAAAAATCTGCATGTTTATTGATGTAGAGAAAGCATATGATAGTAGATAGACCTAAATTTGATTGCTGAAAGTAGTATAAGATGGAAATAAAGCAGGCATGAGATTAAATTGTATGCTTAGCAAATGGTTCAAAACTGATAAATGAATAAAACAAATGTGTGATGTCTTCATGGTTGTTTAATATATTTATAGATAAGTGTATAAGAATTCCCTGTTAGAGGCTATTGCCCAGGGACATGAAAGTACATACATTTTTGTAAACAGACAATACTGTGCAATTGGCTGAGAATGTTACATAGTTTGTGTGATACAACAAAGAATACAGATCTGAAGATTACTGTCTCAGATATGCTGTAGTTGTGTTTGTCAGGTAAAATGAAGTGAACCAGAGAAAATAAATGCATTTGTGTACCTTGGTGGAATGTTTACTAAAGATAAGTACATAGATGAAGAAATTCTAATACAAACAAATGCTGGTTGAAATGTAGTGAATAATATGTGGTCTATTTTGAAAAAATGTATTTGTGAAGAGGCAAACAAAGGTGCATATATGAACATGTAAGTAAAAGT
Source organism: Pituophis catenifer annectens (assembly GCF_029215685.1). NCBI lineage: Eukaryota > Metazoa > Chordata > Lepidosauria > Squamata > Colubridae > Pituophis > Pituophis catenifer. Next base: position 315,889,972 of record NW_027256881.1, on the reverse strand, counting down.
TGCATATTTATAACATAAGAAACATTGAGAAGAAAGTATGGATTGATAGGTCTCAAATAAACATTTAGCTTCTGCCTTTTCAGATTCTCAAAAAATTATTCCCAATCTTTGCAATTTATCTACATATATTAGATACTGTCCTAAAAATGCAAGTTCCAGGTATAGTTGTAGAAGAATATTAGATACTGTATATAGTTCTCCTCCCCCTCCCCCTCCCTTCCCCTCCCCCTCCCTCCCTCCCTCCCTCCTCCTCCTCCTCCTTGTTTTTATTACATGTTATACAGTGTTATTTTTATCAGTTTGTGGAGTTAGGAAACAATCTGGCAAAGATTCTTGTTGAATTGCATTCTGTGCTTAATGAAGCTTCAGAGTTTCATATTGTGTTGAGTATCTCAGAATATATTGTTCAGCTTTAACACACCGATTACAGTCTTGCTATAAGTAAAGTTGAATTTTCCAAATAGAAACAACATCTATTTTCACAATTGTATCTTAAATATACTGAAGGAAGAGAATATTTGTAGCTCAGGGTTAAACTCTGAACTCGGCAGTTTTCTTGCATATATTTCATTACAAGCTAGCTAACATTACCAGTGCTAGTAGGGAGTGGGGTTTGCTCTCAGTTTATATTCTAGTGGCTTGCTCTGTCAGCTTTAGGGAGACTTATCCTAGTGGTGCTTTGATTGGGCTAACTATCTCCTTACCATTAGCATCATTTTCCTTGCCTATTATGAATTAGTTACAAAGATTTGTAATGAGGAATTAGATAACAGGGCTGGGTAGAAATTCACCTGCGAAGAGCAAAATGTAAGCCAGAACACACCTAAGTGTGTGTACAATACCTGTTAGGAACATCTTTAACCAGACGTATTGTTTCCTGGGATTTCACATCATCTATGAAGGACAGATATGCAAGCACAGAAAAAGATGCCACCAACAGATACTTTGTATACAATCATCTAAGCTCTGAATCACATTTTTCTCTTTGAATCTAGAACTCTGCACAGCCTCACATATAGTTATCAGAAGAATACAATACATGCTACACAACCTATTAGACTTGACCATGTCATACAAGGTATCAGGGTGGATAAGTTCATCATAAGTGAGAAAAATGTAAATATTTAGAAAGTATACAGGAACAGAATAATAAAGCAGGAGGAAGCTTTTCCTATACTGCTCAGAATGCCCCCAAATGGAATCCCTTTGACTTAACCCTGCAATAAACCACTACCAAATAATACTTTGAATTTCCTAGCTGTTGGTAAAATTGGAGCATATGGCTGACATTTGGGCTTTTGCCAATCTTAGTGAACTGGGCACCTCTAACAAGCTGGAGTCAATCTTTGTCTATGGCTAGAAAAGAATGCTTCTATGATTGCATAGTTGGTTGGCCTACACAGCCAATTGCACACAACAATTTCTAAGTGTTTGCCATTAGGTGCAGGTTTCAGCCAATTCATTGCCATTGTTCTAAGCTAGACAAGCATGTTCAGGGTAAGTGAAAAATAAGGAGCATCTCCTATTTCTTAAATACTCTTTTGATTGAAAGGGTAAAATACACTTAAAGTTTTGATTAAAAGGACTGAATTAAATACAGAATAAAGAGATGTATTTTCAGCAGAAAGGGTTTTTTTTTAAAAAAAATGGAAGAATCTCAGAGAGATACAGTACAATATCAAGGCATCTGTCATTGTGTGACCTTTTTCCTGTTGACTAACCACAAAGGCTTTTCATATATAAAATTGAAATGAAGAATATCTCTTATTGTAACCAGCAGGCAATGTCATACAGAAATAGCCACAGAAGTTGAACAGTATGTGGGAATGACCTTGGAGGACAGCAGGAAGAGCTACAGCCAGAGGAACTTGAAACCTTCGGTAAATATAACCTTATAATAAAATAAAGTTAGTTCATCTGGGCATCCTTCAGTCTGGACTATCTCACAGGGCTGACATCAATCTTGCAAGTCTGAATCTATGCTTCCCCACCCCATCACATCCCAAAAAACTAGGGAGGGTTTCTTCTGAGATTTCAAAGATTTTTTTTTTTCAAAAGGCAACTGGACTGTTTTTCCTTGAGAAGAAGAAAGAGAAAACATTTTGCTTCTCACCCAAGAAGCTTCCTCTTCTTGAATGAAGTTTCCTGAATGAAGATGAAGCTTCTTGGATGAGAAACAAAACATTTTCTTCTTCTTCCTCAAGGAAAAACAGTCCAGTTGCCTTTTGAAAAAGCACCTTTGAGACAACTATGGCCTCGATGATTGAGAATCTCCACAGACATTTCCTTCTGAGATGTTTATATCATGCTCACATTCTTGCTGTGGGCTAAGTTGCCTTTTATTTGACCATTCTCCTGGCTCTGGCTCTTCAGACTATCTCCCAAGGTCATTCCCACACACAGTTACAAGTATGAATCAATTTCCAAAAGCAAAATTATGCCTCTGATAAAATTTGAAGAAGATATGGGAGTTAAGATTTTCCATAAGAAAGGAATAAGAATCGAAGAATGACCCACAAGCTGAACAATTAAGTTCCAGAGTCTGAAATGTGCTTCAGATATTTTTCTATTCTGATTTAAAAAGTGCACTCAGAGAACTGACTATAAAATTACAATAGGAATATTACTTTCATGTATCAAGGGTGACTCTGGATGCACTTTTGCAGAAAGCTTAAAATGCTTTTTTGAATCGCCATAGTCTACACAACGTTTCCATTATTACATTTTGAATGCGGATGTGAATGATTTCTTGCTGCTAGAAATACTGCTGTCATTATCATTTTTTTAAAAAAAAGTGATGCCTTAACTTGCTAAGACCTTAGCTGGTCTGCAGCAAGAATGTCATCCAGAAATCAAGAAAAGATATATTATGGACTATTTAATCAGACATGTGCCCAGCAGGGTATTTGTTCATTTCACCTCTTTCTATATGGAATGTGATTTTGAGAAATGAGAAAAACAGCATCAAATTTTTGGGAACTCTAAAGGTTAGAGATAGAGGAGGGATGATAATTAAACAATGATGGAGTGGCAGAAGGAGAAGGAGAAAAAGAAGGGGAAGGGGAAAGAGAAGGGGAAGGAGAAAAAGGAGGAGGGGAAGGGGAAGGGAAGGAATTAACAACTTCATACTTCCCAAAGAAGAATAAGCATGCTATTCTTATCACTGTGATAAATCACAGATAAATCTGTGATTTATCACAGATCATTAAATGTCTTTTTTCCCTTGAATCCAAGGGCTGTACAATACTATCCTCCACTAACAAAATGCATTTACCAACTGACCACCACCCCAATCCCTGTCCCACAAAGATGCTCCCTCCTTTCTCTGTTTGCCCTTGGTCATTTTCTGAGTAGAATGACATGCATCCAAACAAAGCACAGGCTGTGGCTGTTTATCATGTTTATTTTCCAATATTTAACATTGAAATCATTTGCTAATGATATAAAAGGGTTTGCTATGGGAGAAATGCACTGTGGGCAAGAAAAGAGATATCCACAGACAGTGTTGCATCCTTGGGTATCCTGGCTCTAAACCCAATGTCAAACATACTCATGCATTATTTTATTGGATTAAATTTTCTGTGGACTAGTCTTTAAATGAAAGAAGCCTATCATTTATCAAATAAGTGATTTTTAATGATTCCTTTAAGATAGATAGATAGATAGATAGATAGATAGATAGATAGATAGATAGATAGATAGATAGATATCTCTACAGTATGTATCTCTATATATGTGTTTTTATGATGACTATGATCATGATTTATCACTTATAGCTTTTATGTATACTGAGAGCTTATATACCAAAGATAAATTCCTTGTGTGTCCAATCACACTTGGCCAATAAAGTATTCTATTCTGTTCTGTTCTATTCTATTCTATTCTATTCTATTCTATTCTATTCTATTCTATTCTATTCTATTCTATTCTATTCTATTCTATTCTATTCATCACCTATCCACCTGTACCATCTATCTATCTATCTATCTATCTATCTATCTATCTATCTATCCATCCATCCATCATCTATCTATCTATCTATCTATCTATCTATCTATCCATCCATCCATCATCTATCTATCTATCTATCTATCTATCTATCTATCTATCTAATTAAAGATGTAGATAATATACAGATACAGATAGGTACCCACAGTGTATATATGTGTGTGAGTATACATACACACATGTATGTATGCGTGTATATCAGGGATAGTGTGCAGATGTAGAAAAGATTGGTGAGAGTGCAGGGAGGTGCATAAGTGGTAGGTAAGGAAAGATTTCTGAAATGATGACCCAATGATTCATGGATTGTCTAGTAACATTTCATTGCATTCTAAAATAAATCCATATTGAACTTCTGTTACATCTTACTATAACATTTTGCTGTAATCTCACTGGTCTTAATATAGCAACAAACCAGAGTAGCATCTTTTCCCATTATGGCTTTTATATCTTAGTGTCTAACTTTTTCCCTACAGGAACATTTCCAAATTTTTCTCTATACAAATGTTTTTTGCATGTTACATTTCTTGTTTCTGAAATAGAGTATGTCAACATTGTTTTTACTTAATTAATTATCCTTAAAGAATTTTGAATGTGTGTGTGGACCCAGTGTGAGACACAGCTTTCCATTGTTCCATTATGTTATGCTTCCTGTCCTCTCTCTATATATATTATTGAAGTCATCTTTACAATGGTAAAATGTAAAGCCATTGTGAAATCATTTTATATTTTTGTGTGCTGTATTAACAGTATAACTGTACATTTCCATGAGAAACATGTACACATCATTATCATTTCTAAACCAGTAGATTGTTAATTATAAATAAGGATACAGAATATGGTTCCTAATTTGATCTAGGTCTAATAATGTTTTGAGGGTTTCTAGTAAATGGTCTTTCATGTTTTCTTCAACAAGCCCAATTTTTTGGAAGTGGGATGTATTTTTTAATGGCTCAGTGATATTTCATAATGTTAGCTGCATTTACAGAAGAGGCTCTTAGTAATTGTGCTGTTAGGTAGTTCATGCTTAAAATTGGATCGTTACTCCTTCAATTTTCTACTTTTAAGCAAATAATTAGGACTCAGAGAAACTCGTACTTATGAATAACATAAAAATTACAAATGCTTATGGGATTGTTTTGTATTACTCTGACAGCAACTTTTTTTTCTTTTCAGATTGGTAGTAGCTGTTTTGTTCTACCTTTCCTACTGGCAACATCCCAGATATTCACCTCATCTCAGAATTGACAGAATACATAAATCCACTTTTAATTTCATTAGGCAGTGAGCCAAACTGTGATAATTGAAAGTGGTTAATCAGAGAAGATAAACCTCACCCCATCCAAGACAATGAAACCATTTAATGTATGAACTTTCTATGATTTCTGTTTTATTGAAGAACACATTCCTGGGTTGCAGGACTTTTACTGAGTTGGAGCTGAGGGAATAGACATATATTAAATTGCATATAAAAATAGGCTCCTTGAGAAATAAAAATATCCCATCATGACTTAGGAAATGTTTGTATGTATGTTTACTTCCTAGATCCCAAGATGCATTCACATGGATTGCCATCACCACTATCTCCTGAGTAGCAGCAGTTGATTCTGAGGATATTACCCAAGATGAGAAACTCTACAATATTCTTCTTCCAATCTGTTGATATTCTCAGAATTAGAACAAATAATGGGCTTCTGAACTTGAGGTCTTCCTAGGTTCACTTCATCACAATTGCGATGCTTCCCAAACAATGTTAGATGACAGAAGTAGCAACGTCCATCCCACTGCCATCCCCACACACCCCAATTCTTTATATTGAAAATGGATGGTAACATTTTCTGCTCACTGGCATATTTGCTTTTGCTTTCTGCACAGACTGAAGAATCCAAATATGCCAGTGAGCAGAAAATGATTCTTCAGTCTGTGCAGAAAGCAAAAGGCAGCTTCTCCTTCCCTAAAACTCTGGTGGCCATTTGGCCTTTATTGTGTCATAGAGTTATCCCAGACAGCATGGAATTTCAGTACCACCCAGCCTCATCAAATATTAATCTCACAACCATTAACAATGGTGGCTTTTCACCGCCATGTGAATTGCACATCAATATTAATGATGTCTTTCCTCAACTTAGTCTCTTTGCCAAGATTTGGGAATCTGCCTACCTTTATAGAGAGCAAGTTGGACCAGGCAATCTTTTTGCAGGGGGAAAAGGACTGTCTATTTCAGTTAAAATATTGGCAATTGCATTAGACATGTCTCTTTTCTTTTTTCTTTTTCCTTTTCATTTCTAATCAGATCTTGCTTTCATCAGCTGATGATCCCACCCAGTTGGAATATACCAGCAAACTAGCAATTTATTTCAAACCCATTACCAGAAAATAAAAAATGCAGACAGACCTAGTCACAACTGTTGAAAATGCAGATTCTTTTGCAAATCAGCCATAATGTCTAAATCTCCATTGGCAAGAAATAAAGACATGCTATGCCTTATCCAAACAGATGGACAGCCCATGATATAGATTACTTTAAAGTTGACTTTTTAATACCATTCTCCTAGATAACAGAAAATTGTTTGAAGGCTTTGAGCCTTCATAAGAAATGTAAATGTAATTGCCTGCAGCTCAGACTTATTAATAAAAGTAGGAAAGCATCATAGCTAATTATCATGGGCATTTGCATTCTCCAAACATTTTCATTATTTTAATCTAACTGTGGAGCAGATGATTGTATGAGTTCCAATGCAGCATTTTACAAAATTAGTATCGACCATGAGTAAACTGTTGTTATCCTCCATACAAAAGGGAAGAGTGACAAGTATCTCGGTTTCAAAAACAAAGCAGCACAGAGAGATCCCATTCTTCAAAGTAAAAAAAAAAAAAAATCTGGCACTTTTGTAATCTGTAGCAGAGATTGAATGCAGAATTTCAGCTGATAAATGTTGCATATTTTATAAACCAATTCCGTTTTGGTTATGGATCTAGAAAGGTATCTGCAACAAATTACCTTTGTCAAAACAGAAAGAGAGAGATGGAATTGATTTGCACAAATCTAATTCAGCCAAGGCCAGTACAATATTGGGGGGAGAGGAGCTTAATCACTTCTGAATACAAGTGGTACAAAACATTGGCTGCTAAGTAGTTGATGTAATGCCCATGCACATGGGCAGGAGGTGCATTATTGCTTTGCCATTGAAAAGAGGACACTTCAATTCCCAGGAGTGTTTGTTGGATTAAGACCTGAAATTGCTTGTTTAGACATGAACAGCTGCATCTTGGTTAGTATCTTAGAAAAGGCTTGCTTCTTCGCAACAGTTGCTTCTTAAAGGGGAAATGGATAATTTCTTGCTTGCTAAGTATACCCCAATCTGGACCAGATGGTAGAAGAAATCCCATGGATCCAGGCATTGTATAATGGATAGCGGGCTAAATATTGACATGTATTCATCTGTAAATCCAATGGATGGCCTTGCCATAAGCAAATCCCATATTCTCTATGCTAAATTCATTCCTAATATGTTTTATAATGTTCAGCACATTTCCACAACACAGATTAAGGAGATATCTTAAACATTAGGCAAAAGACTTAGAGTGCATTTGTATGATCAGCAACTTCAACAGTAACATAACATGGTGTGACAATTTTTCCATGCTTATGGGGTCAACAGGCTCAAAGAACGGATGAACTGCCTAAAGCAGTCAATCTTCTGCCTGCCTAAATCCATTGATCATCCATGTGATCAGCTCCAAGGTTGACCTGTATAAGAAACATCTTACTTAGTGGTACCATTCATGGGGTATCACTAAGCAAGGCAATGACATGATTATTACATCACCAAACCATGTTTTTATTTTACTTATTTGCTAAATAGGGCACAACAGACAAGGGTTGCCAAATCCTTTATGCCACAAACGTAACAACTGGATAATGGTATAGTGATGTGTGAATTTAGCTGGGATCCCTCAGCCTAATATACAGGTTTTTATGAGGATGGGCTGGTACAAAGTACAATGCATCATGATTAATGAGCTCCATTTATGATACATTTTATGCAGATAGAGATAGATAGATAGATAGATAGATAGATAGATAGATAGATAGATAGATAGATAGATGATAGACAGACAGACAGACAGACAGACAGACAGACCTGTGTTTCCTCAAAAATAAGACCCTGTGTTATATTTTTTTGAACCCTGAAATAAGTGCTTGGCCTTATTGCCTTGCGCTCAAAAGCCCGATTGGGCTTATTATCAGGGGATGTCTTATTTTAGGGGAAACAATGACCTAGCCAAAAGCTAAAGTTCAGGATGAACTTTTGAATACATAGAGGAAAAAAGACTTTTGAGAGTTAATTGTACTGTATGGTTTATACTGTATGGTACAAAGATATTATAGAATCTAGTTGTTCTGCTTTAGATACCACAAAGCCACTTCTACTTCTCTTTTTACTATGGTTTTTTAACATTTCCTAAAAACATTTGCCTTTAGTTTTTACATTGTATTTCAGTTTTAGATGATTGACTTAACTGTATGTATTCAGAAAACATATTTATAAATTGTTTTTCTGAACAAAGTCCATTCTTAGCAATAGCCTAGTATAAAAACTTGATAACACTGTAGTAACATTTTTGTATTTTAAAGTGCTCACCATAATACATTAAAGGGCCTTCATGATCTGTGCCCTATGTATTAGAGTATACTTCTATCAGTTCAAAGTCAGACTCATAGCAGCAGAATATTGATAAACATAACAACACGTTCAGTACAACTCATTAATTAAAACAGTGGGAATACATGAGTTTTCACAGCCTTTTAAAACACTATTGCTAGGCATCACCAGAAAGGAACTGCAAAAAATAAATGCATTTAATAGGATTATGAAAAAAATATTCACTTTTGCTTTTGCTTTTTTAAATGTTAACTATTAGACATACAGCTGGCCTTTGCTGTATGTTGTTTGTATACGTTCGATATATCTGGTCACTGATTGAAATAAACATCATATCACCAGATGGGAGCAGATTTGGCCCTTTGTTCCAGCATTATCCTCTGTGAGGTAGCACAAATGAAATCCAGTTAGGATTCATCGATCCATTAAACCAAAGCTATAAGAGACTGGGAGATGGAATTTGCTTTTAAAAATGTACAAGATGTGACAATTCTCATACAATCAGAAAAAAATAATGTGATAGATCACATCTTCCCAAAAAAGGAGAGATTGAATCAAGAACACCTATCCAAAAGGGTGTACAGGGTAGGCAAGAGAAAAATGAACTAAATGATTTGAATATTCATTCTATAAATAATTGAATAGCTTGCTTGTGGTACACACTTATTCATTCACTGTGGCTTCCTAACTTTTCTTCTGGTTGAACTCTGACAAAGGTAGGCAATGAGGCTTCCCCACCCCCACCCCAGCAAGTTTTCTTTCTTCAACTATAAACTGTGATGCTTATTTACAGATTTTCCCCTCTCCATCAAGTTCTTCAGCTGCTCATTTGGTCATGTGACATCATATACTTATACCGTGTTCCAGGAAATTGGAGACTGAATGAATATGGGCATTCTGACATTGTCTCTGAAAGGGAGATGCCTCCTTGCAAAGAAAAACTAAGCCAGCAAGTCACTTTAAAAGTTAAGAATAGGTTTAAAATTCATTGTACTGTGTATTTTTCTTTTAAAAAAATGGTGTGACTACCATTTTATTTAAAAAAAATGTCTATATTAAAAAGAAAACAACTATTATTGATAAAAGCACTTAGAAATAAAAACCCAGGCTAAAAATTGCTGTGTTGAAGTAGACCATAAAATGAAATGGATTTGGATAATCTGCTCATTTGCACTGCTAGAAGCTTCATTTTCTTTGTTTGTGTGCCTTCAAAAATTACCATCTTAAAAATAAAACTGTAAAAAAATACCATCTTAAATATAAAACAATAATCATAAAACCTGGATAGATTCATTTAGATGGGAACAATCCTTCTAATGATTTAGCTACAAATCAGGAACTATCCTTTGTGCCGGAATGCCGTTTGCTGAAATCTTCTTTGTCTAAGAGAAAACGTTTCATTCTCTTTTGAAACATAAACTAGGAACATCTAAAGATCTTATTTGTTCCCATTCTTCTCCCATTCACACACTTCTAAGTAGAGGCTGAGTTGCACGTTCAACTTTTTCCGAAACTACTACCAATCATCTACAATTATTTTTCACAGCAGTTGTACAGCAGGATTTCAAAGGCTAGGAGATGGCCTCAATTTGCACCCTGTTTCATTTATCAGGAAATCTGTTTGCTGTCAGAAAGGCATTTTGCCATCTTATTCTATTAGTCATTTGGTTAAACAGCAAGATTCGCAATTAACACTTGTGGTAATTAGGCTTGGGCTTGGTTTGGTATAGAACCAACCCTCGTCTTTTAATTAAAATCCCAGAAATTGACAAAAATGGATAGGTTTAACTGAGCCAAATGAGAAAGATGTATTGGCTCGATCTCCATTTGTGAGCTGTAATGCTCATGGTTTATTGCTCATGGCAAGAAGGAATGTGACACCGTGCTCCAAAAGGGGCAGTTTACAAATATGGCTAATTCTTCCTCCTTATAATTTCAGAGCAATCGTAATAAAAGGAAATGGATACATATAAAAGAAAAGATTATTGTTTCTGCGGGACTCTGGATTACATCTGATTTCATTACTTGGTAGCGCTTCCTCTTACACCCCAACCTTGTGTTAATGAATCTGGTACATAAATATTCTGTCCGCTAGCAAAGGCACTGTGACAGGTTTCCAATTACAAGGAAAAAATATATCTTGAAAGAATGAAACCCTTGTGTCCTTAATGGCACAGTATGATGATTACCAAGACTGTTGGCGCATCTGTGCACCCTGTTTATGCCCTTATCAAGTACCCCCCAAAGCAGCACATGTTAAAGATGGATAACTTCTTTTATCAGTCAGATAAATATACAGCTACATGTTTAAGAGGCCTCCAGTGTAGCATTTGGTTTTATCAGTAAAAACGGAGCTTCCAAAAGGTGAAATTGCCAAGCGTAAATAACAGGAACCTATTTCCCTTGCTTTGACTTCCAGGGCAAATGCTGTTTGCGTATTATTAGTTCTGGGAGATGAACCTTCTTTGATGGCATGTAGAATATGGTGAATCTGCCCCAAATGATTCCTTCGCAACTCTCCTGCAAAATTCAACACTGCATGTACAATTAGCTTTCTGCACATATTTGTATACAGTCAGATAATCTCCCTGCCCCCAAAAGCAGCCTTTTCCAAAAACGGGATGTTGCTAGAAAGAGAAAAATCAATAAATAAATAAGAAAGAGAAAAATAAATAAATGAGAAAGAGAAAAATAAATAAATGAGAAAGAGAAAAATAAATAAATCCTACCCTCAAAACGACGCTATAGAGCACCGCACACCGGAACAACTAGACACAAGGACAGTTTTTTCCTGAATGCCATCACTCTGCTAAGGAAATAATTCCCTCAACACTGTCAAACTATTTACTAAGTCTGCACTACTATTAATTTTCTCATCGTTCCTGTCACCCTCCCACTTATTACTGTATGACTGTAACTTCGTTGCTTGTATCCTTACAATTTATATTGATTGTTTCCTAATATGATTTGGTTGCTTATTTGTACCCTATGACTATAAGTGTTGTACCTTATGATTCTTAACGAATGTATCTTTTTTTTTATGTACACTGAGAGTGTATGCACCAAGACAAATCCCTTGTGTGTCCAATCACACTTGGCCAATAAAGAATTCTATTCTATTCTATTCTGTTCTGTTCTGTTCTGTTCTGTTCTGTTCTGTTCTGTTCTGTTCTGTTCTGTTCTAATAATGTTACCCTTTGATTGAGATCTCTTTTCCTAGTGATTTAGCTTTAGAAAATCGTGGGATAGCTCTGAAGTTCCCTGGATGCTCCGATATCTGTTACACCCAAAAACAAAATGTGTTCACAAAGGTGAGAAGAGTTAAGTGCTTGACTAAGGCCATATCTTTCATTGCTAACACAACCCAAATTCCCAAGTCTGTGGGAGAAGAACTAGAAGTCCTTCAGTCTCTGTACTAGAAAGAATGTAGGTTCAAACACTTTAAAGAAATATACAAAATTTTGCCTTTTTTCATTATCTAAGAGTGAATTCTTACCAAAACCTAGCTACTTCTATTTCCAAGCATAAGAAAAAATACATGAACAATAATTGGGCAATCTGGATCTTGAGGGAACTACTGTGTAGTCAGAATTTTCATTTTAATAACTTAATAAGTTTACTTGAAAGTAAGCATTTGCCTCAATTCTGACACAAGGGCAACATAGAAAATATAAATACTGCAAAAGCATAAAAAGAAGCCAAGACAATTAGACTAGTATGATTGAGGTTCCTAAGCTTGGCATATCTGAATGAATCATGAGGTTTATTAATCTAGTTCCAAAGAGGCTGAGTTTATTTATGAGTCAAATAATTCCTCCTAGTCATCCATGTCATGGGGGTAGCTGTCTGGATCAATAAAATATTGTAGAAATAATAGTAGAAATAGTAGAAATTCAACAGCAATAGTTTTGATTTTTACCACCATGTGAGTACAAGATGGATAGAAAATGGGAGAAAGAGGCAGATACAGGTAGGATCATCAACCCTTTTTCTACTTGTGATGCATGAGCTACTTTTCAAATAGACAAAAGCAAACAGCCTGATATCAGAGTCATGTTATCAAAACAAAAATCAGATGGAAACTGCCCAAAAGAGATCCATTTATGACCCACTAAATCATATAGGCGGGAGAAAGAGAATGTAAGCCTTGATTTTGTTTAAAATACTGTAGGCCATGCATTTGACTTTCAATTACCATATTTTTCAGAGTATAAGACACACCTTTTTCCCCCTAAAAAAGGCTGAAAATTTGGGTGCGTCTTTTACTCTGAATGTAGTTTTTTCGAAGCTTTTTTCAGCCCTAACAAGGTGCTAGCGAGTGAAGCGATCTTCCCAGCTTTGCCTGCTCCCTTGATTCTCTGCTGTGCTTTAATGAGGCACTAGCAAGTGAAGAGATCTCCATGCTTTGCTCTGACTTTCAGCTGTTCCTTAGAAGCTTTTTTTCAGCCCTAACTAGGCGCTAGCCGAGTGAAGCGATCTCCCCCCGTGCTTTGCCTGCTTTTCTCATTGCTGCTTCCTCTCAGCTGTGCCTTAGAAGCTGTTTTTTATCCCCAAGCAGGGATAAAAAACCAGCAAACTAATGTGCTGAAGCTGACCAGACTAAGGACGCTAGCCAGATGAATATCTGGTAGGCAGGTTTTTTTTTTCCCTATTTTCCTCCCCAAAAACTAAGCTGCGTCTTATACTCCAGTGCGTCTTATATTCTGAAAAATACGGTATATGTAAATCTTTCAATAATAGGGGGTTGTTGTTGTTTTAGCTTTTCTGGTCTATACCAATTCATCTAACTTTTCATGCTTTGGAAATCTCTTCTTGTAAGTTTCTTGCCTAATCAGTTGAAAGAACTCCGATGTGTGCCATGTCTGGCCACAAGATTCTTCCAGTAAGAAGAAAACTAATATAACAGTGCCTGGCATTTGAAAGACCAGCCATCATGTGTTATGCAGTATTAATACCTAAAGATGAGACATGATGGCTAGATCGTTCATGTCATGCAAACAGGCTTTATGTATTCTAAGCGGTTGACAGGATTTGAAGACATGCAAATTCTCTTAAATAATAGAAGACTATCTCTACATGTTTCTGCCTCCTAAGTATGATCAAGGAATTAAAGAATTTCTCCAATGACTTAGCAGACTTGGTTACATGCTGCTGGAAAATCATCAATTAATTGTATTGTGGTTGTTGTTTTTTTTTTTTTAAAGTGATGAAGAAACTTTTTCCTCTGGTTCAAACATAGAATGATTCACTTTGTAATATCCCCCTTTCAACCAGGTTTCATACCTCCCCATCAAATCACGTCAAAAAGGGTTGAAGCACAACTAATAGAAGAGAAGATCTGCTAAGCAGTTTTGTCCCTATTTAGCTTCCCAAGATAGCTAAATTCTGCAATGTGATCTAGGGGCAGAGAATTAGGATAATTTAAAGCTAGAAATGATAGCATTCTGCCTCCCTTTTCTACAATTAATTGTCTCCAAAGCTGAAAACTGAACCAAAGAACTTCAGCAATGCCTCTTCCACTAACATCACTGGGAATGCTCATATGTCCCTCCCAGTCTATCCTTCTTTTCTTCAGCTAGCTACAGATAGAATAAAATTATGGGGTCGTGTTTAACCTAGCATTCTTATTCTTCTTCTGCAACATTATTTCCTATGATCTTTCATAAGATTAATACCTGAGAAAAAAAGGAAGACCCATTCCATACTAAGCTGTGCATTTGTAAGGAGCCTTTCTTTACTGTGATGAAGATCTTTTGTATATCAGATAATGCAGCAGAGAACTTGAAATAAAAATACAAACCACTCCCCCAAAAATAAACATTTGGAAAAGAAGAGTCTGTTTCCAAATTCATTTCCCTAAATTAAATCCATCCTTGTTTTGCTTTGCCTTTGTCACAGAAATGTAACTCAGAGGTTTTACAAAGGATTAAAGAAAATCCACAAGACATAAAGGAATAACAACACAGACTAATCTATGCACAGAGCAATGATTAAAGACCCTTCAAATTCAATGGAGTCAGATAAAAGGAGGTAAAAGATTTTACCAGTTCTTACAAACGTACAGTAAAGAGAGGATTAGTGAAGATGGTAGCTTTGCAAAAATTGGATTCTTTTACTAGTAAAATCAAAATTTCATTTCTGTTTGTTTTTATATTTTTGATTGGCACATTTAAACAGGAAGATAAAAACTAATACAAACTAATATAAAGTAAAGAAGAAAAAAGAAAAACAAAAAAATCAAAGAAACAACAAAACATGCACATATTAAAAAGAAAAGAAACAAAAATATAAATATATAAAGAAATAGTTTCCAATATTCTTCATAGCAGTTATCAGTACAATATATTTTAATTTCTCCCTCTAAAGTTACATCATATTATTTTTCTTTCCATAATGTACCCTAATCAATAAAACCATAAATCACATTGTTTTCATTTTTACACAAAAAGTCCATGAGAGGCTTCCATCATCAATAAATGTTGATAATGTCTTTTCTCTGTTCACAGAAATCAATTTATCCATTTCAGCAAAATCTGTCAACTTTACCAGCCATTTCTTCACAGTAAGATGCATCAAACCTGTAGCGGCCGAAATTGAAACCCGCTACTGAACTAGTCTCTACTGGAATATATGTTGTTCTGTGAGTTGTATTTATGTGGCCCCTTCCTATTGGCTGATCAGTGTGTTAATAACTAGCGATTGGCTGTCATTTCCTTGTGCTGCCAAGCCCTTGTCACTTAAGTATTTTGACATTCACCGCAGCTTTTCTTACGGTCAAATATATTTTTTCCCTTCACAAACTTTGATTATAGTACATCCAGCTATAGTATAGCCACAAATGACACTAGCAGAAATTGTTTCTGGACAAAGATCCAAGAATGTAAGTGGTTAAAAAGTACCTGATATTTGTATTTGTCTATCTAATTTGAAATTTTATCCTACGGACCAAGCCAGATGTGAAATTGTTCGCATTTTTAGCCTATTACTGATCTTTAAAACATGAATTAAAAAAATGATTCTGAGCTATACTGGAACTGGAACTCCCAATTCTTGGAATTGAAGTCCAGACATCTTATAATTACCAAGTTGCTGTGTGAGATACAGAGTTCTTAAAGCCTTTGCCCCAACTAGTATTCCAAATGGAATCAGACCACTTCATGACTACCATTTACAATAGCTGAAACACTTCTATGAATGCCAGTAGGAGCTTTTCACCCCAAATAACTAAGGTGAGAGGGCCCAATTCACATGAGAACCATGGGGGAAAAGGGTTCATTCCAGTCTCAACATTGAACCAATCCAAATCATATCCTGCCATATTATCTGTTGCTATTCTTTGCATTTGTCTATTAGTCTCCATAAAGAATGACAGAACCTTTTACAGAAGTAAAAACAAAATCCAGATTTTAAAAAGGAAAACGACGCTATAACTGAAAACTACTCAATTTTAACACACCAAAGTAAATAAAGGCTTAAGTATAGAGATGTTTTACTTATAACATAGAGCTACTAAAAAGATGTGATCTTCCATTGAAAGGGATGCCATTTCCATGACTAAGATGTCTTATAAATCATAACAGAATCTTGAATTCAATAGACAGCTCATCTAACACACCAAGATTTAATATAAGGTTTCAGTGTAGAATAGTTCAGCTCAAACTACTAGTAGCTTTCTAAAGCCTCATAGATGGTATACTCTGAAGTGAGGAAAAAACCCTGAAAAGCAAAACTATATGCTTTTAAACATGACTGATTCAATCAGAATAGAAATTGATATTACTGTATTACTATTAGTTTTCATCACCTAGTGATACGTAATATAGTCTCAGCTCAGTTTAGCAAACAGATGAAGCTTTCAGACACAAATCCCCACTCTGTGTGCCCATAACCCTTTAAACTCTATTAAATCTATCCCCTGTAAAACCAGCCGAGGTGAGGTTTGAGACTGAGGCACACTTCTAAATCTGACAAATGATTTCATAGCAATGGTGACATCCCAGCTCACAGTTCATTCTAGGTATGACTGAGAATAAATTATATGTCCCTGCATAATAATTTGAAGCAATTGAAAAGTTCCCAGTTTGATAAGTACCCAATTCGATTTACTTAACAGCCTCCTGTGGACAAGCCAAGTTGACTTGAGTTTATTTCCAACAGTAAGTAAATTGGTACTGAGATGCATGTGAGATCAAAGATCTTTCTTTGTGCTGGGAAGGTAATTATGCGTCTTTAGCATTCCCCCATCCTTTGCTGATAATTCTCCTGAGAAGATGGAGCTGTGGTATAACATGTCAGCAAAGCACAAAGTCCTGCTGGACAAGCTGAGCAGAGAAATAAGACTTGGTGATCATTCTGAAAATGTCCTGTCACTATCTTTTTGTTTCTGGTGTTGTTGTCTTTGGCAGGTAAAAAACGAGCAATTAAAAGGATCTTATGGCTCACTGTCATTGTGTCAACACATTTCTTCATCGCTTCTTTTACAGACAATCCTCACTACCCCACTCTAACACTGTGACTTCCTTTCCACAAAAAAGGAAGAGAATTTTGACTCAAAAGGGAACCAGAATTAATCCTCTTGTGAGCTGAAAAGTTCCTGGGTTTCCCTTTAACAACAATTGGGAATAAATTAGATGGAGGATAAATTTGTGGAGCTTTACTAAATGTTTTGCCTACAATATTCCTTGCAGGAAAAGGAATTTGTATGGATCCATGAAAGCAGATTCATTCCCAAATCTTTTTTATCATTTGCAATATCAAAGAATGTTCAATAATAAGCAATGGAAATCTTCTTCCAGTTTCCTATGTGCAAGAGGAGGATATAAATTCTGAGATAGACAGAACATTCACAGCATTTCAATCTATAATTTCTACCTATGGAAGGAATGAGGAATGACATTTTCAAAGCTGCCATCGAACACCTCTATTTTTTCAACATTACTCAGAATCTGACAAAGTTATGTCTTTTTCAGAGGCATTGAACAAACAGTCTGAGCTCTTCTGGATGCTGGAAGATTTCATTCAATCTACCTTTTTCATTCTTGTACAAACTGATTTGATTCACATTTCCTGGAACTAAGATTAAAATCAGATTACAATGATTTTTTCAGTGAACACATTTTTCCAAATGTTAGAATAAAAATCTTGATGTTCATCCCTTCCAAAAAACCTCATAAATGAGCAAAACAGAAATGAAAAGATGTATTTGTGAAATAGCATTCATGTAAATGTTTCTTTTAGGACAAAATTTCGCAAAGCATGCTTTTCAGAATTAAATATTTACAAAACATGAATTCTGGGATTAAATAAAATAGAAATCTTTAACTATTTAAATGCACTTTGGATCCGCAAGATGTAATTGCTTGAAACTTGCATGCTGATGTAGATATGGCATACAAAGAGGAGCTACAGTTGGCCTATAGTTGGCAGTTGATGACAAACCTGAATGAATCAGATTATGTAGTCCCATTTCAGACTAGGATTCAGTACTGAGATAGTTTTGGTCATGCTTGTTGATGACCTGTGATTGAGCTGGGGATGGCAATAGTGATTCATCCATGTGCTTCTTGATCTCCCTCAGTAGCCTTTGTTACCATTGATGATGGTATCCTTCTAATCTAGCTCTGTGGGTTGGAGATCAGGGGCATCATGTTACTGTGGTTCTTTTCCTTTCTGCATGACTGGTTTCAGTCAGTGTTGGTTGGTGGGAAGAGATTGTCTCCTAGGACCCTTCTTTCTAGAATACTGAAATGTTCTTCCCTCCTCCTTCCTTTTCAGCATCTACATGAAACTGCAAGGTGAGGTCATCTGCTAGTTTGTGGTATGTTATCATCAGCATGTTGATGATATCCAATTATACCTTTTGAAAGAATTAGTGCAATCTCTTCATTGTTGTCTGGCCATCACATTTAGATGAAAACTGAAATAAATGGGTGGGCTGCACCTGGATTCTCATTGGTCCAAAACTATTTACATTATGATCTAACTATTCATCATAAGGGTCCTTTTAGGAATCTGTGCCTAAGGCATTTGCAAATTGAAGGATTAGCTCTGTTACATAAACTCAATGGGTGGGCTACATCAGATGCTTTTGAATCTTATGAAAGTCTATACTGAAAATACCATAGCCTGAGTCAGACTGCTCATCATGGGAACATTCCTAGAACTATCCCTTTTTGCCATTCAGATCATTTTTACAACAACTATACTCTGCAGTGATTTCCATTGGGGTTAAGAGCCTATTTCATTATGAACTTTGTTCATGTACAAACCAATATATGTACAACTGTAAACAGTGCATGCAGTCATTCATCTTTGTTGAACAACCTGATGTGTCCAGAGGATAATATTAATTGATTGTCAGGGGAAACAGTACAGGGGTGGGTTCTACTTACCTTTACTACCAGTTCGCAGCGCACATGCGCAGAAGTGTTTTGATGATGTTGGGGTTGATGGGCGGAGCCTCCTGCCGGTTTTACTACCAGTTCTATAGAACCGGTGCAAACCGGGGACAACCTACCACTGAAACAGTATAACTCAGTGTTTTTGCAAACTTGGCAACTTTAAGATGTGCGGACTTTAACTCTGGGAGATGAAGTCCCCACACCTTAAATTTGCCAAGTTTGAAAGACAATGTCATAGCTTATCCAGAGACTTTATGTTGAGAATGCTTTAGATAATATATTATCTTGCATCATAACATCTTGTATTATAATATATTGCTTGTATCAGGTTCATAATGTAGAGAATTCTAAGTATATTTCAGGGTTCCTAATCTATTTATGCATGGCATTTGTCCTGAATTAAGAATGCACCCCAATGCATTCCCAAAGCTTTTGCACTGTGCATCACATGGACAGATCAATGATAGCAACCACATTTTATTTTAGGAAATCTTCCATAAGCTTTCCCTGGCTGTTTCATTTCTAGCACTACTTTAAAACATTCCTCTGAAGAATTCAATTATCAGATTACATCATTGCAAATTGAGAGTGGAGAATAAAAGCAGGAGCAATGTTTTCTCCACAGTAGTATTTTGCATATTGCAACTAAATATTCCATAATTAAACTTGCATTATTCAAAATTCCTTTCTTCATTTGCTTCACCAATATACATGATCCAGGTTTTTAAATATGATGTAGCCCATCAGTTGAATTTATATAACTTTTTTTTTTGTTATTGATGTTGCTGCTGCTCAATCCATTTAAAAAACACTACATGGTCAAATAATATATAAAACAACAACTGTGTAGAAACATATAGTTTGCAAAAAAAAAAAAAAAAATCCCACAGTTTAATTCTTTACAACCTAGACACATTTCATGCTGCTTGGTTTTTCCATGGCCCTGTTTCGACCAGTCTCCATCATCTTCTGATAAAATATTTTTGGCGTACGTTTATTTTGAGATAAACTTTATTTAAACAAAGAAGTATACCAGGGAATTTGTAAAGCATAACATACTTTATACAGGAATGAAAATAAAAAAATCAACACTCATGGAATATACCTGAAGCAAAATTAATTCTTTCAATTTTTATGTGGCCAAAACCAATCACGCAGAAGAAGAAGGCATCAGTTTGATCTCACCCAAATGATTTTTTTTTCAAATTCTCCATCACATTTATGAGCAGAGAAGTTCAATGAAGAGTTATCCAAATTCTATCAATAATTTCTCAATGTTGGGACTTCCCTCAGGAGCGATATTAACATCAATGGCAGGAATTCTTTGAAATATCTTCCCTTGGGATTGAAGGGAGCAAGCAAGCATTGAGCACATTTATATTCAGGCAGATAAAGGGTAAAAATATTTTCCATATACACTGGAATTGTCCAAAGCTTCAACAAAATTTATCCCTGGGCTATGCTGTGTTTAGAAGTCAAATAATGAATGCAGTTTTAAAAGGATGCTAGAGTCATTATAATAACCATTCATAGAGACTTTTGTTCTCTTCCTTGGATAACATAGATATGTTACTTTCTGACAGGGTCTCTTTTCAAACCACAGATTTTTTCTTTTTTTAAGCCCATTATTTTATTTGAGGCATATATTTGAATGACCTGCTGGAAAAGCATTGACATTCAGCTATAGCCATTTTCTCATTCCCCCCCCCCTCTTTTCTTGTTCAAATGGAGTATTATTTTACATAGTTATTGATCTTTATTTTCTTTTATTGTCCTTGCTTAATTGTTTGAGAAATCACAGATCCTATGCTTGAAACCTGTTACACCAGTTCATTGGGGTTTTCTCTCTCCCCTTCCCTTGTTTCCCTTTTTTGAGTGTTTATATTTTGTTTGAGGGTCTTCTTGCAAACTCTACAATCCTTTTTTCCCTGTTTTCAAGAAGAATCAACCTTACTATTATGCAGAGTGAGGTAGCTGCCTCAAATGAGACTAGAAGAGAGCTGTTGTTGGCTACTCTCTAGTCTTCTGAGTCTTTTTCTTGGCTGTTTCATTTCTAGAGACAGTATTCCAGTGGCAGAAAAGCACTGTATATGTGTCTCGGGCCTAGGCTAACTAGCTATTTCAATTACTCATCTTCCCTCAAAATTACAGGAAAGGGTCTTGAGATATGCAGACGATACAGTCCAGACCACGAATTCCAGCAGCATCAATGTCTGTGTTATGTGCTTTTCTGCTTAATCAGACAAATTGCTGTTTTCCTGCTTCGTTGCAACATATTTTTCTACAGACAACACAAAAACAAAGTGGTGAGGGAAGCAGAGAACATCAAAGGAAAGAGCATAATTATCATATGGTGATCTGTCCTGAACCTTCTAAGATTTCTGGTTGAGTCACGGTATCAAGAAAGCAGGAGAAAGACCCGCTTCCAAAAGTAATTATGATAATAACAGTGATGGTGATACTTTTCATTTATATCCTGCCTTTCTGTTTATATCTTCAGTGAGGTTATGAAAAATACATAACATAAAACCTAAAAATAAAAATATTATTAAAATCAAGGCCAAAGTTAATATCAATATCATTAGAATCAAAGGGCTGAAACAAAATAGGAATCAAGGACTTTTGACTTTGCTTTGCTACCTTTTAACATTTTGCCATCTTCATTGTAATATTATGGGATGATGATGATATCCATTCAGTCATCTTTTGGGGGAAAACATTCAAAAGGGAAACATGTGGAAATGAAATGAAACAAGCTTAAAGCTGAAAAATGTGAAACTGAGTGAAATTAGGTCTGAGTTAGGTCTTTCTAGCTTCTCTGGGCTGTAAAAACTACACAACTCCACTGTGATAACTATTGGGTTTCCTTTTAGGAATTTGCTACAAAAGCCTATTTTTGTACAAACATATAGTCTCTATTTATTTATTTTTTACAAAAAAATGAAAAGTATAAATAAAGGAGATATCTGAGGCCAACACAAACCTGAATAATCTTTTCCACTCTTGAATGGTATATATGTTGAATGCACTAGTCTGGATGAGCATCTCAGTTGTTCTGCTCAGCATTAGTTTTGGAACAAATGCCAACTGAACCAAAATAGCCCCATTCAGTTCAATGCTTTCTTTATTCCATCATAAATGCATATCCTTACTTAAAGAATCAGTTCTTTATCAGTAATAGAAACTTAAGCTCTCTGCACAACTACCAGCTTGACAGAAAGATACACTGATAAATGTGCAATTTTCATTGCAAAAATGTAATCTCACAAAGATTCTTACTAACTCAGTGCTCAGACAAAACAAATTATTTTAAGCCTTGGCCAGAAATCACTGATTGCGAAAAACTGAAATATAAAGGGGAATTCATGGTTTAATATCTTTCTTCAGTTTGTTTTCTTTCTCATTTGTGCAGGCCTGGTGACTAATTTCATTTTATACAAGAATTTGTAATAGGCTGGCAGATGTTGCATCTGTTATAGAGCATTTGGTTAGCAGTACATCGCTGTTTTAAAATACACTTATAAAAAGCATTGTTTTGGATATTACTGGTATTTTAAACTACTGCCCTTTGGGAATGATTGCCATCTTAATCCTTGTAAACTGGTACATGAATTTTATTTCCGTGAAAACTGACAGTTGATGTTGATGGTACTTCAATAGCAAAGCAGCAAAGCTAATTGGAACAAAGCAAACATATATATGTATAATTGTTGTTAAGCAAGACATCACATTACCGTGACTTGTAACCTTCCCTGTCAGCTTCCCCATTCAGTTTGCTTATTGGAAATCAGCTGGGAAGGTTACAAATGGTAATCATCTGACTGCAGGATTCTGCAACTTTCATAAGTGCAAGCTGGTTGCCAAACCCCCAGATCACAAGCACGTGACCATGAGATGCTGTAATGGTTATAAGTGCAATCACTGGTCCATAAATCATCTTTTTCAGTGCCATCGAACTTCAAAAAAGTCTCAAAATGCATGGTGATAAACTGGTGGGATTAAAAAAAATTTTACTACTGATTCTGTGGGCATGGCTTGGTGGGCGTGTCTTGGTGGGCGTGGCAGGGGAAGGATACTGTAAAATATTCATTCCCTCCCCACTCCAGGGGAAAGTTACTGCAAAATCCCCATTTCCTCCTGATCAGGAGGCAGGGATCGGGGAATAGATGGGGGCAGGGCCAGTCAGAGGTGGTATTTGCCGGTTCTCCGAACTACTCAAAATTTCCACTATCTGTTCTCCAGAACTGTTCAGAACCTGCTGAATACCACCTCTGGTGATAAATCAAGGACTACCCATACATGGATATGTCCATGAAGTTGGTTTCACTCAAAGGAGATTTTATCTAGTATTATTATTTCCATATTGTCAAAGGAAAGGCCAACTGGAAGATTTGTGATCCTTAAACCGTTCTAATAAATTCATTGCAGGTACATTTAAGCTCATACAATCAGTAAACCAAAGAGTAGCTACTTCCACACACACCCATTGTATTTAACAACTTTACAACAGGATGGCTGTCTTAATTTGTCCTCTGAGTCTGTTACAATTCCCATTGAGGTTTCTACCTCATGTCTTCTGAAAAACAACACCGTGATCAGGCTGAAGCCATCTAATGGTTCCTTAATTAAGTATCTTTTCATTATATTTATTTAGGATTTTGCCTTCATTTTTCCCCCTCTGCTGAAGTCAGTGGCCCAATCAATAAGATTATGTGTTGACCTAAAATGCTGAAATAATTCTAGGGGCCATGTTTTAAGGAATTGTTTTTTTCCACCTTAAATGAATAATATTGATCCATCTAATGTTTCAAAACACTTACTCAAACTTTGGACAAAACTCCTGCCCTATTCCTCCTAAGGACTCTACCGAAATATTCTCAGGCTTTGGATAGTGCTATCATATCAGTGTCATACTAGAAATGGGGAGAGCATATCTTCTAGTCCTGCCTTAAGCACAAAGCCAATTGATAGCCTTGGACCAGTGGTGGGTTGCTCCCGGTTCTGTCCAGTTCTTTAGAACCGGTAGTAAAAGTGGCGGGAGGCTCCGCCCACCTGCCTGGATGTCATAATTGATGATGTGCGCATGTGCAGAAGTGGGCACGCTCCCGTTACGAACCGGTAGTAAAAGTAAGTAGAACCCACCCCTGCTTTGGACGATTCATTCTATGTCAGCCCTAGGAAGAAGAAGGCACTTTCGAAATCGAAACCACTTTCGAAATCAGGCCAAGAAACTGCAGAGATTTGTCCAGGCATTTGTCAGGAGTCAAGACTGACATGAAGGTGTGTGTGTGCGCACGCACACACACAAACTTAAAGTTTATAATACATGGTAATGGCAAGAGGGGTGGGAAATGAGGGCTGCTGATCTCAGCTACTGTTACTCCACCACACACACACAATTCTTCCACCCCAAATACTATGATGAGAATATTAGACTTAGATAGACGTCTAGTGACTCTATCTCCCCACTCCCTGCTGTCTTTGTGAGCACCTTTCCATTTTTATATTTTGCTATTTCCTCACCTCTTAGCTGTTATTCCTCACCTGCCAGGTCTGCTTTAATAATACCAGAAGCCCTCCCAACACTTTTAGGAATTTGCAAGCTGATCATGTTCAACATGCCTTTGAAACGGAAAAAAAAAATTACAAAGACAAAGACGGAATGTGATAGAATTTTGTTTAATGCACTGCCATGAAGTGTAAATACATATTGCATACAGATATTAAAGTTCCCTGGCTCTGATTTGAAATAATTACCCTAGGGAAACTCAGTGTAGAATAAGCCCTGTATAACCATTCAAATATGCATGATGCTATTCAGGTGACCTCTACTTAATACTAAAGGTCAGTTCCCAAGGAGAAAAGTAAATGTTTACTTAGTAGCTATATTTTTGAAAGAAATAAAAGGAGCTAATATTTAAAAGCACTAGTCCTAAGAGCATTTTCTCTCTCTCCAGTTATTTCATGGGTCTATACAAAAGGCTTCCATGATATAATTGAAGCTATTGTTCTTTGTGTGAAATAACAGAAGTGTCAGGTGTGCCTCTGTTCAAAACTCAAGAAAGAAAAACCCCAACTCCATGTTTGTAGAGAAAGGTACTTTTACTGAGTATGAACTGAATGTAATGAAAGGAAAGGAAAGTCTGAGGCAATAGGTGCAAAAATTACATATTGAAAGCATCCCCAAATCCCTCCCCCCAAGGACGCAAGTTGAATGTCCAATCCACATCTCCCCAAGGTGTCCTGTGGGATGCTTCTTCAGATGGTCCCATCTATCTGGCATGCCGGAACAGTTGACCTTGACTGCTATCAGCACTCCCTGCAGCTGCTACGAAGACAGTGAGAGTTTTCCTCCCTTTCACGAGACATCTCCACCAGCTCACTTTCCCCCTCCAAAATACCTATTATACCTTCCCCCCTCCTGTTACTATGGCAGCCAAAAGCAAGCAAGCATCATAGAGGCTGACAAGAAGTTTGTTAGGTTATGGGTTGTATCCAGTGGTGGGATTCTGCTGGTTCTAGGGGGTTCGGCCGAACCCTTTGTTAAATTTCTGGCTTGCCCCGCCCCTCCGCACCACTATTTATTGTCAATAAATAGTGGTGGGCAAAGGGCGGGCGAGCCAGCAATTTAACAAAGGGTTCGGTGTTTTTTTGTAATTTTATTGGCCCGCAGAGCTTCAGCATAGGCTAATTAGCCCTTGCTTAGATCGGCTCCCGAGTCTCAGCTGATTTGCTCTCAGCTGTTTTGCTCACAGCTCTGCTGCTTGCTTGCAAAGAGTGCTGATTTTTTTTTCCCCTATCTATGCTGAAAAACGAAACAGAAAGTAAAGCAGGCTGTTGGCTTTGCTGTTGTTGCAACGTGGCAAAATGAGGCAGAGAGAGATTTGTTTTTCTTTTTCTTTTTCCTCACCAGAAAAGGTAGGTGCAAACAATGGGAAATTTAGGGGAAAAGAGGAGAGTTCAAGATTTTAAAACACAAAAGAAAAAAAGCTCTATTTAACTAGGGAATTGTAATAATTGAGATACTATTAATTGTATATTGTGTTGAAAGCAGAAATGGTTAAGTTGTGGTTTAGAGGAATATATGGGGGAAATTATTTGGTTTATTATTATTGGTAAATATAATTAATTGATTTTTAAGAAATTGGATTGCATGGAAATAATTGGAATATTCATGTTCATATTGATTAATATACAAAAAAGGTAGTTATATAACTAATTGATTTATATTAAAATGTTGAATTTATATTAAACAACTGTAATATTACATAATTAACCAATGTGAGGATGGATATAAAAATAGATGACAATGGGAAGGGGTATAATATAGAATAGAAGGGAAAAATTGAATTTGATTAAGATTAGAGATGAAGATGAAGGATAATATTGGTTTTTTACAAAAATAGATAAGGAATAAATATGGCAAAAAGGAAATATAGAAATTGTAAATTTAATTGAAATGACTAAACACTGTTTAAATTTGTGAACCGGCCAAATACTCTGTTCAAAAAAAATACATTGTATGTTTGTATGTGTGTTTCTAATTATTGTTATTTATTCATATTTGTTCTCTTTTAGTCTTTAAAGTTTAACAATTCATTCTTTATCTTAATATCTTTATATTTGTTTGGGGTTGGCTTTCTTCCCTTTCATCTTTTTTATTGTACAGCAATCTTTCTCCTCAAACCTACCACCTCTCTCTTTTCTTTCCTTCTTACTTTCTCTTCCTCCCCTTCTTCTTCTCCTCCCTACTTCCTCTTCCTTTCTCCTTCTCCTCCTCTCTTCCTCCCTCTCTTACCCTCACTCCTACTCTAATTTCCCTTCCCTTCCTTCATCCCTCTCTATTGCTGTATCCTTTTATGCATATGGACTACTCAAAGGGCTAAAAAAATTATTTCTGACTGGTCCTCGCACTTTTGACCAGTCCTCGAACTTACGACTGTCCTCACATTTTATGTTTTTGCCCTATTTTGTCACCATGGTGAAGAGAAGCAGTTGTGAAATGAGTGACACGGTTGTTAAGAATGCTACAATGGGCATAAATGATGATCAGTCATAAGTGCGAAGACCAGTCAAAAGTGCGAGGACCAGTCAGAAATGACTTTTTTCAGCCCTCTGTAGTCTCTATGCAGATAGCCACGCCCACTGGTCACATGACCAGCTAGCCACACCCACCCAGTCACATGACCAGCTAGCCACACCCACCCGGTCACATGACCACCAAGCCACACCCCCAAGTAAGCCACGCCCACATAACCGGTTGTTAAAAAAAGTGAATCCCACCACTGGTTGTATCCTATCTTTTCTCCAGGACATCTTACATAACCTCATTACGAAGTCTGAGCTAAGAGAACCAATTGATCAGTGAATCTCCAAACCTGAGGATGGACTTAAATCTACCCAACTCTCTTGGCTCCATTTCTTCAGTTCTATTAATCTAGACTAGAGGTACCTCACATATTTTATCTGAGGACCCCAACTGATATATAAATTGCTAGTTGGGGCTGTAATGCCAAAAATGTTTCATGCTGAGATCACAAAGCAAGTGGAAACTAGAAGCCAGGGTTTTTCACAGACTTCTGTTCTGGCAGTTTCAGACGATGGCTCGTTCTCCTCAGGCTTGAGGAAATTTGGCAAAGCAGCTCTTGAGTATTTCTAGGAAACAGCTGTTGCCAGTTCAAATATTTTCTCTACTTTAGTAATTACACTAAGGATTCAGAGGATGTATTACGAAGACCAGTATTTTTCATAACAGCCAATGAAATTAATCAATTAAAAGAATTAAAGAATTATTTTAGCCTTTGGGGTTGTCCAATTACTGGCCATTAGTTTCTATGGAACACCAATAATAATAATATATTGATCATCTTGCAAAAAAATTGGGGGTTCAAGTGAACATTCTACTCCTTATGTATACAATCCATATTGAACAGAGACAAATTTTGAGTAAAATCTGCTACATAAAGCTCTATCTAATAATTATATGAATACTGAAGGATTCAACAGAGGGTACTAAGAGATTATCTTTGAGCCTATTACTTTTTGCTAAACAAATGTTGCAATCTTTATATCCATTTCTAAACTTAGTGATTTTTGAATAATCAGTTGGTATTTTCTTGGGAGAAATACAGTTCAAGGCTTCATGCAATATTCTTGTCTCAGAAGCTTGCCAAAAACAAATACTCCCACAACCATATTAGGGAACAGTGGTGGGATTCAAATAATTTAACAACTGACCAATTGTTAACCTAATGACCGGTAGGGTGGACACGGCTATGGTGGGCATGGCCAGTGGGTGTGACAGGCAGCATTCGTCCTCCTGCACCCCCCCCGGGAGCAAAAACAGGGTGTAGGGGATGCACCACCCCTCTGCACCCAGTTTTGGGCCTTGTAGCCCTCCCTGCAGTCTCTTGGGAGAAAAAATGGGCCACAGGGGGGCCGCGTCACATACCCCCATGCCCTATTTTGGGCCTAGTACACTTCCCAGCAGTCTCCTGGGAGCAAAAATGGGCTGTGGGGGGCTGCACCGCCCCCATACCCCATTTTTGGCATAGGAGGCCTCCCTGAAGCCTCCTGGGAGCAAATATGGGTCATGGGGGGCACCACACATCCCTTGTGTCCCATTTTGGACCTAGTAGGCCTCCCTGCACTTACTTGGGAGCCAAAATGGGCCGCATGGGGACTCCTGGAAGGGGAGGGGAGGGGAAGGGCCAGCCAGCAATTTAACTACAGGTTCACCTGAATGAGCACAAACCGGCTGAATACCACCACTGGAGAGGAATGCCTACTTAAACATGCTGCCAGCACTGCCTTCGAATGCTTTACAATGACTTCTGGGAATGGGCACAGAAAACACAGAAACACTGAGAAAAAGGGAAAATATTGTGCTGTAAGTTTTAAGATCTGATGCCCCTCCTTTAAACTATTTTTATGGATTATGTGAAAATATCATAGGCTGGGTGGGTGTAGTCAATAGGCTTCTATACTGTATTATTTGAGTTAATTTACTGAAAATTGCATAGTTTTACATTGAAAAAGTGTGATTGGGGAAGTTTTCAAGTTGGCAGTTGTGTGATTTTATGAAAAACAACTTGACATGAAAAAAGAAAGTTGACATAAAACATCACAGGAAACTTTTAGAATCCTGGAACAGTTACATTTTTGTTTGTTTTAAGATCAAGAATCCTATTTTCCACAAAGTAATGCTTCTTTTTACTGAGATTATATATTCCAGTCTTTACCTTTACTCATATTTATCAGAGCATTTCAGTGAAAGAATTGTAAGGGCTCCAGTCAGCCACATGATGTGAGAAGCTTTGCTGTGATTAATGGACATTTTAATAAATGATGAATCAATTACTATAGATTGTCAACAGCCTGTCTGTTTCCATGGTTTAAAATTAGTTATAGCATCTACAACTGATCTGTTTAACCATGTATGACAAACATTCATTCTCTGATGTGCTTAATGCATCTACTGCTAATTACATTTGAACTGAATTTTCATCAAAAGTTTATATCTATTACTATCAAGGGGGCTGGATGCTTTCAGTTTGGTCTCTCTGTGACTTTTGTAAGCATCATAACCAAGGCCTCATGAGTGTTTTTCTAATCAAATAGATGGCCCACATCAATGTGCACAATGACCGAGCAGCAACCAAAACTGAAAAAGGAAAACTTCAATATTGATTTTTGTTTCCACTCCAAAAAAAAAACAAAAAAAAAAACTCCTGCAAAATAACTGACAAGCTCACATGGTCATGTCCTATGATGTCTTGTCAGATATAATAGGAAATGAGACAAGGAATGTAAGGCTATATACAGATGAACAATTATTAGAGCAGCAAAAGCCATTTTCCTCCTTAGATGTAAAAATAATTCACTACATTTGATCCAGCATGAAAACTGTCATGTTTGCATTCTGAAATCTGAATGCAAAACTGTGGATTAAGCTCTTTGTTTCCTAACTGTAGCACATCTTTAGCCCCTTTAGAGGTCATTAAATGGATATGTTTTCTTTTCATTTTTTTTTTAAATTCAAGACATCTCACAGTCAAATTTCTTCAGATACAAACAAACAAAGAGAAAGGGAAAAGAAATAGTAATCAGCTGCCTAGTGAAGTTGTGAAGATAATTATAGGAACAACAACAGTAGAATAGACAACTCAACTTCCACTTTGGCTCAATCCTCTTCTACAAAAGGATTTATGTTCCACTGAGCAATTGGGAAGAACAGGTGGAGGACTAAGGATTGCAACTTGAAACTGAGAAAGACATGGCTGGAGTTACTCATTTACTTTGAACAAGCTCTGATCTGCAGGACTATATGAACTGTTTTGTAGACTGCTAAAAGAATTAGCTGACCTAAGCCTCTGTCCATTATCTTTGGAAAGCCCTGAAGAAGTGCCAGGTGAATGGAAACGGGCAAACATTATTATTTGCAAAATGAGGCATTTATGGAAATACTAGTCCTCTGATATTGAGACATGTAAAGATTCAAGAGGAGATCATAAAACAACTAAGGTGTAAACACCCTGAAACAGTACAATGATGATTAGAATGCAACATGGATTTCTCAGGAAGAAATCTTGAAGGAAGATCTTATTTTTTCTATTGGCTAAAGATTCAGTAGATTATGGGAATACTATGAACAAAAGTCAGGATGATGCCACCCTGCAATGAATGAGTTCTTTTTCGTTGGGTGTTTGGAATGAAGGGATCTCAGTAAGAAATAGTCAGACTAATTACACTGAAACACTAGAAATTATAACTACTTCAGATATCAAAGACTGGATTCAAGAAATATGTAATTTACCAATTTTTGAAAAAAAAATATTCCAATTTTTTTTAAAAAAACACAATATATTTTCCTTCAGTATAGGTTTTATATGGACTGACATTTTTAATACGCAATTTGTTATATTGTTATTAGATGTACATGTTAAGTCATTTGCATCAATTTAACAGTTAATTTTTGAGTTACTTATTTTTTATTTTTATTTGGTTGTTTTGTCTTAATTTAATGGCTAATTGGATAACTGTATATATCCATTTTTAATTTGTTATTTTGCTTTCTCTGTATTTTTGCCCAATTGCAGTAAAATATATAAAACACTACAAAGGAATTGGGTTTTTAAATTAGCCTGGGAAAGTGTTTGTCAATTCCTGTAACCAGAATTCTGCCAGAGAGCAACATTTGGGAAGTGTAGTGTGCCTTTAAGTTGCGCAGGCTACATGAAGACCGGATATTTACTCTTTAGCGGGTTACAAAGAAATGTATCAGTGAGCAAAACTTAATAAATTTAAATTATGGAATGTTATGCATGATTATAGAATTGAAAATTGGTTGCTGAATATGGTAAAACCAGTATACGATAAAAGTAAAGGATGCATGAGAATAAATAGAATGTTTAAGAAATGTATCAACACTGAGCAGAAAGTAAGACAAGGATATTTGATATCCTTTAAAATACATTTAGGGATAAATGTATATGGAATGTTTGAAGGAATGTTAAAGCTGTGTGTGGTTGGTGAATGTACATATACTTTTGTATGCAGATGATACTATGCCATCAGTTGAAAAGTCAAATAAATTACAGCAAATGATAGGGAATAGAGGTAATGCAGCAAGGACTACAAATATGACAACTAATCTATCAGAGACCAAAACGTAGACAAGGAAAATGAAGTTAACAATTGAGTTATATATAAAAGATTAAAAATTAAAGCAAATATTTGGATTTACATAACTTGGTAGAATGTGCCAAAGATGAAAAAATAAATCAAGATTTGTTTTATGGTTTGTAAATAGTGGCTATTATATGGTCCTTTGTGAGGACTGAATCTTGGTGGAAAGAAGTGAACATTGCTAAGTATAGGACTGTTTCTATCCATTTTGTTATACAGAAGTGAGGGGTGGGTATATCATGCTAAACATAAAAGTAAGGTGGATGCTATGGAATGGGGATCTTAAGAAATGTGTGGTAAAACAGAATGTATAAGGAGGTCAAGAATAAATGTGGATTACATCAGTGGTCTTCACAGCAGCTCGTTGCTTTCATCAAAAGGTGGTGTTGCTACATTTCCCACAAGCTCCAACCCTTGGGGACATGCATGGACATCATAGCACATATACAAAAAGGCAGAGCTTATGTGCTGCAGTGTTGCCTTCTTCATTCTGGTCGTATAGCCTTCCTCCACAGGCACCCCTGAATTGAATACAAAAGTGAGTGATCAGAACTGCATGAAAAGAACATTGAGGTAGTGTGAGCAGGGATTAAATTGGAAAACAACTATATGAAGGAAGAGTGAAAGGGTCAAAAGAATAGGGATGACTGAGAAAGCAGGGGTTAGATGGAGTGTTGAGATCCCCAGAAAGAGAGGGGGAAGAAATGTAGGCAACATAAGACAGTGTATGCAGCAGTGCATCCACATGGTGGAAGCATAGATTGTTTCCAAGAATAGAAAAGTATGTAAAAGTACAGTGATCTTTCTTTCTAAGATTTATGTCGAATTAATATGGATCTACAATAGTTTGGATTCTAACACCAGCTTATTTCAGGGTTTAAGATACAAAATGAGATGGCTTTCTAAGTCAGCAGAATGAAATTGCCTCTTTACATGTTGCATAATCAACTTAGAGAATGCACTGCAACCCCTTGTAGCAAAGTCTTCACACCAAGATGAGATTTGTAAAAAGGATTAGGGCAGTTATGGGTCTTACCAATTGCTTGTTAAAATAGTTTCTCCATCCGTGGCCATGTTTCCCTAAATATCAATTGCTAAAGGATACACCCTGTGTTAAAAGGTACTAAAAATAGCTCTGCCTGAGAAGACTGTTTGGCTTGATCCCCCAAGGCTCCGTTTGATATTTGGGGGGTTTGCCAATCAAAATGACAATTTAGAAAGAAAACTCTATTGGAATAGAATAATTGGAAATGATCAGGACCAGCACAGCTTTAGCATGGGAAAAATCACTGCCTTTCTAACCTGTCCACATCTTTTATAAAGACTCATTAAATGAATTCATTAAATAACCACTTAAAAGGAATGGATGGATGGGTAATCTACTTGAGTTTTCAAAAGACTTTTGACAAGCTTCCCATTAAGGAAAATAAATAAGCAGAGTTTCAGAATGGCCTGAATATCCGGTGGAAGAATAATAGGTTATGAAGACTTATAATTAATGGTCTGTTGAAAAGTGCAAAGGAGATAATGTGGGGGACACAAAGAGGGTGCCCTTTTCTTCTGCATTTGGAATTGCAATATCACATTGAGTGTTAATGATCAGCCTATGAGATTATACAAATTGCACAGCTGCAACATATTTGCAGTGATGAGAGAACCTTGTTCTTTCTTGTTTAAATCTTCCAAATGCAGGTAGCAATAGTATTTAGACTTATATATCACTTCACAGTGCTTTACAGCCCTCTCTAAGCGATTTATAGAGTCAGCATATTGCCCTCAACAGTCTGGGTCCTCATTTTACCAACCTCGGAAGGATGGAAGGCTGAGTCAACCTGGAGCCAAGTGAGATTCAAACTGCCAAATTGCAGGCAGCTGGCAGTCAGCAGAAGTAGCCTGCATTACTGCACTCTAACCACTGGGCCACCACGGTAAGTAAAGCTAGTCCTCTACTTACAATCATTTGTTCAAAACAAGAGCAAGGAAAGAAAAATGGAGGCCATGGTACATGCAAGTGAGCTAAGTGGGGGAAGGAAGCCATGATCCATGTGGCCAAAGAAGGAAGGAGGGCACAATGCCTGCATGTGTTCTCCAACCCAGCATCCCACTCTTGCAAGACCTGGGCAAGATACTGAAAGATCATGAGAATGGGATGCTGGGCTGGAGAACAAGAGGCGCTCCAGACATGTGATACTTCAGAAACCTCATTCCCCAAATTGTGTGCATCATTCCTTTTCCAAATCACATGATCTGAATGCCAGCTTGGGAAAGGAAAGTGATATATGGCTTAGGAAAGATGTGGGTTGCACGACTTGGAGATTGAAAAGCACAAAGGTGTGAGACTTGAGGCAGCATTTATCAATGGCACTATGGCACAGAAGCTGAAGCCAATGCCTACATACATTGCTGAAAGCCCCTGACCTATACTTCAGCCCCAGCCCCAGTACTACCACTGATGAATGCCACTGTGCAGAGTGGTCAAATGGCAAAATTTGGGAGAGAGGTGAAAAAGAGGAGGGGTGGAGTTGCAGTGCCCAGAACCACTGGGTTAAGTGGGTTCCCTTGGCAACTACAGCAAATTCCAATTCTCATGTCTCGTAAGCCCCCACCCCCAACTCCCTGAGGCACAATCAATGCTCCTTTGTCCTGCCAGGTGATGCCAAGAATTCGTCGGAAACAGCGCATATGAAAGGTGTTCAACTTTCCACCAAAGAAGATACAGTCCATTTGTCTTTCCAGGTAGTCATTGACTTACAACCAGCTGCCATCTGCAGCTGCACCAATAAATTTGTAAGAAGTTATCTGATACCACCTTTTTTTAGTAGAAACCACTGGAAGGATGCAAACTGTATCTTTGCATGTTGAGGAAGATGTTGATTCTGATAAGTTGTTTATATAATCAACCTCAAGCCTTGGCACTGGCTTGTCTTCAACTATAGTTTTAAAGATACATATGCAAAATGTATGGGCAATACGTCACATTTTTTTTTCACTGTATTAGTAGCAATTGCCTTAGTGAGAGATCATTTAGTTTTGTTTTTTTTTAAATTTGATTTATATGCCGCCCTTCTCCGGAGACTCAGGGCGGCTTACAATGCGTAAGCAATATCTGTCGTCTTTCATCTCAAAAGGTTCAAATAGTTTCTTTTCAGCCAACTATAATCAGAAATGATAATCATGTCATTAGGGATTGCATAGAGTATGGGTGATATGTAGTCAAAATAACATTCCTTTCTCAGAGAGTCAAGGATGCCTTGCCTTGGCACTTGTGGTTGGATGACTGGGAGGTATCTCCAGTTGGAACGATGCTTTGATTGGACCATGAGATGGACATGTGGGTGTTGGGCAGGAACTTGAACTTTCACTTCGGTGGGGAAAACCTGGAAACTTTCAGATTCAGGTTTTCCCAGATGTGCCAATATGACATCTCTAATAAAATAGAACTTTGAGGAAACTCAAGCCTCTGATAATCAATGTATCAGAACTGGTAAATTAATTATAATTATAAAAATCTAACTTCCCAGTAGAGAGGCAATGAAACTCTCACCCAAGGTTGCAAAAACTCCAAGTCCACCACTGACTGTAATTAACTGCATTTCCTGTTTTAATCAATACTGAAAAGTCCTCAGTAGATTCACAACAGGGTTCAACTAGATAATTTTAAATTGTAATGAATCATATCCCTGGCCCAGATGCTGAGGCTAGATCTCTCTAGAAGATGCTGGTGAACCTCAGTTTCCTTACGTCAGTCTAGAAACTAGTGATAGGTCACTGTCTCCATTATATATTACTTTATGAGAGGTAATTTGGAGGCCCATGAACAGAAGAACCCTTGATAATTATACGGAGGGTCAGGTTTGGGTACTAACCATTTGATTTCATTTGAATGAGAGATTATTAGATCTGTTATCATTGGTAGAATCCAACTGTATACTCTTTTTTTGTAGAAAATATATCCTTTGATGGGATTGGAATAAAAGTAATTCTGTCTACTTCTTATGCATCCTCCAATTGTATTCTTGGGTTCTTCCATCTCAAGGGAAGAAAGAAGAAAAAGCCAGGGTGGAAATTAGATATTGGATTTTATCCATTTCCATATTTGCATATTTAGTAATATCCAGTTTTGACATATAAGATTAGCAAGGAGGAATTCCCTTTCATTGTTAGAAATTCATAGCTTACTCATCAACTGTACAAAGCTCATGGACTGAATGCCCGTATTTAATATTTCTTTGGATTCAAAACCGAAATGCTTATTGGAATGTAAAAATCAGAAGAACTCTGGATGGATCCAATGGTTTTTTTGTTGTTGTTGTTGTTGTTGTTTTTTGGGATTCTTGCTATGTCTGTAAGTAACATAGTAATTAATATTGTTTTGGTAAAGAAAATCTGAGCCTACATTCTTTGAAAGATTACCATATTCGAGACAGAAACGATTTTAAGACTAAAATGGGGAGAGAAAGAGAAAGCAGGCTATTCAAAATTGAAGTCAGTGCATCTCGTCTAGAGCTCTGATTTATTAGGAGCAGGCAAACGGTTTAAGTCATTCTGCCAACACACAAAATAACCTCATTATCATTTCTAATACCAATCAATACACCCCATGCTGCCCTTTGGAGAGAGACATAAATAAACACCAAGTTTTCCAAGCTATGTAATTATTGCCAAGATCACATTAGCCAAATAGTGTTAAAGATTTCATGGTAAACCTTTAAGGCTCCCCATGGCAGTCTCCCCTTTCTCTGCCTCGTCAATACATTTTTACACTGAGTGAAACGCAAATTGATATCTGGCCTATTGATTATCTATCTTCCCCTCCAGGCTTCCCCACTTATCCCACCCTTTTATTACTATTATTTTTACTCTTCTTCTTATTGTTGTTGGTCTTATTATGCTTGTTGCTTGTGGCAACTTTGTCAGATGGATGTTCTGCAGCTCTCTGGGGCTGCCAAATGGCATTAGAGACCTCCTCTGGCTGACTTTAATGGCGCAACCTCCCCGTCCCTTGTGAATGGAGGTATTGTTTGAAGTTAACTGATTGATGTGAGAGCCTCCAGCTCCCACTCCCCAGCATGTGGTCCCAAGCGCAACATATGCTTCCTGCTTGCTAGATTTGTCTCCAATAAGAAAAACAGGATTTCTTTTCAATTTTAGGCATGGGCCAAATTCATCAAGAGAAAAGGTGCAAAAGCCAGACCAGATGATCTATTGTCTCTCTTTTGCTACTTAGGAAGTGAATAGAGACTTACTTAAATGGTATATTTAATTTATCTTCCTCTAGAAAGGGGTGTGTGTGTGTGTGCATGTGTGTGCGTGCACGCCTGTTTTTGTGTGTGTGTGTAATTTTAGTATCCATTCATTTCAATGCCACTCCATTTAAGCTAAATTTGACCAGAAGTGGACAGAAAGATGCATGGTAGCCTGTAAGAAATAACCCATTCCTGTTGAATTTTGCAATTCACTTAAATGTTATTTTCCTACAAACTTCAGTTAAATATGTATTATTTTGGTGCTAGAGAGAAATGGAGAAATCCTTCATAGAAATCTTTCACTAATGACCATGCTAGTTGGAGTCATTGAGAGTTGTAACTAAACAACATGTGGAATATCATCGGTTCCTTCTCTTGTCTATGGAGATTCTCAGTCATCCAGGTCATAAAGAACTGAAGAAGCTTCTTGGATGAGAAGTGAAACATCTTCAAGCAAAAACAAAGGAAGTCCAGTTGCCTTTTGAAAAAGCACTTTTGGGTGTTCTTTTCTTGCTGTAATTTAGTCCCTCATAATTCTAGTGATCTAGAAATGCAGAAGGTGTTTGGGAGGCTGAAAATCATTTCTACATCTTTTGAATAGGGATATGAACAAGAACAGGAGTCTTGAGATTCCTAAGAGCTGGTTCAGGTGTAGCAGGGCCCCAGTACTTTCTTTGGGATCCTACCCTTTGGAGGGTCTTTTGGCATTGTGACAAGATCACAAAGTAATTATTCCATATTAGTTTGCTAGACTGAATTTCTCACAGAAGTATTGTATTGGCTGGTATGCACTGAGTTAAAGAGAAAAAATAGGGTGATTAACACTTCTGGGGAAATGATGGGAAAATTTTACAGAGCTTACCCAGAATTTCCTCCAGCAGCTGCTCTTTCTCTTTGTCTCATCCCAAGAAGCAATGACAATGAGACCATGTTGCTCTGATGAGTTTTCTAAAGAGAATCCCAACACTGGAGCCAGTGGTGGGTGTGGCATACGTAGCCACACCACTGCCCAGCAACATGGAAGTGTTGCCTATTGGCTGTGAAGTGAAAGCTCGGCCAGCGGGAGAAATGAGTGCGCATGATTGGCCACCTGTTTGACAGCTGCTGTATAAATATCAGCCATGACAGAAATTGTTGCCTTGTTCATTTATTCCTACTGTAAAGGGTGTTTGCTGTTGTTATGGCCTGAGGCCTTGCCTAATAAAGGGCATTGTTATTTAACACTATCTCGCCTCTTCTCACCTCGCTTCAAACAAAGCAGTGGGATTCAGCCAGTTCAGGCCGGTTCAGACGAACCGGTAGTTAAATGGCTGGCTGGCCCCTTTCAGGAGTCCCCACATGCCCTGTTTTTGCTACCAGGAAGCTGCAGGGAGGCCTACTAGGCCCAAAACGGGGTGCGGGGGTGTGGAGCATCCCTTCACGACCCATTTTTGTTCCCAGGGGGTGCAGGAGGCCGACTGCTGCCTGTCACATCCCCTGGCCATGCCCACAAGCCATGCCCACAGAACCGATCGTAAAAAAAAATGAATCCCACCACTGCTGTAGCCCCACCTGGAAGGGCTTCATATGTTTTAATGAAAGAACCCTTGAGAACCATGTCATGTCACTTTCCAGACTTTGAGGAAAGAAAAAGGGATACCAACCAAGGGTATTTTCACTCAGTTTTATTAAACATTTCCCTGTCTATCAAAATATTATTCATGCCCCTATTCAAAAGATGTAGAAATGTCTCCCCACACATACACAAACCATTTTGCCACCCACAAATAAGATTACAAAAAGGTGGATGATATTTCAACTCAACTCTGAAATGTAATTTCATTTACAGACCATTCTGCCTTCCCACAGAAGCTTCAGAATTGTAATTCTTTGACTGAGGCAAACTATTTTATATAAAAAAAGTTCCCAGCATCTTATCAAATTAAGATTCTCAAGACATTCTGAGAAAAGTGATGACAATTAAACTAATATAGCAATACTAATCTTTGTAGCTTAGATGTAGACACAGTGGGATGGAGGGAACAGCTGTGTTCATAAATGCTCTTTTCCTCTTTCTTTCAGAAGAAAGGGGATTAGCCCTTATTTTTAGGGATTTTTCCCCATTTGGCAGATCTATTCCCTTATGGGCAATCAATCAAACCAGGTAATTGTATATAAAATGCAGGGTTAATCATTTGCTGAAGTAATAAAAAGTCTCTACATATTTTGCACTATAGTGCACAAAAATATAAATAAGTCCATAATGAAAAATATAAACCAATTTCCCTTACACAGTCAATTTTCTGTGGGTGAAGAACAGAGGGGGGGGGGAGAGGGAGAGGGAGAGGGAGAGGGAGAGAGGGAGGGAGGGAGGGAAAGAGAGAGAGATGCAAATTACAACTTGTGCTGGAGATGTTGTAAGTTGATAGCAGAGTCACATTCTGATTGTGTCAATATATTACATTTATTTTTGAGCTAATGGGATACCGACAGCAGCACAATATGTTGAGTTGAAGGTTTTTTTTTTCTAAATTAGAAAATCTAGCTTGCATAGAACTTGAGAGTTCTTAGATTAAAAGTGGTTTTTGGTTCAGCTGGTTGCAGATTGAACAAATTGTGCCAAAAATTGTTCCATTACAGTAACAGGGAATATTGCATCTGCTGCAGCTAAGGCTAATAAATTAGCCGGCACTTTATCTTACTGGAAAGCATTCAATTCAAATCAAATTCTTTACTTATGGTTCACAATAAGTCATAGAAACAACTGTACAGTGTAGAATCAAGCAGTTAAAAGAAAAAGAAAGTGAAATGATTCTTAATTTATGTTTGGTATTAATTGTTGCTTTGTTTTAGCAACAAATAAATTTGACTACTCTTTAGGTGGATTCATAGTTTTAGTATTAGTTAGTAGGTTTATTTTAAGAGGTGAAAATGGTCCTGTGGTTCTCTCCATTTTATTATGTGAAAACTCTTCACTGCCATAGTATTTCCAAGGTGATACTTATTTTTTCTTCACAGTCTTTTAAAGAATGTCAGGAAAATGTAACACCATAACAGAAAAGATAACTGAATTCTGGAAAAGGAGAAAGTATGAAAAATAAACTTATAAACAAATCCAGCTTTACTGTTTCTGGTATAAACTGAAATATTCTATTACAACACCCACCCTAACTTCATTAAAGTACATTCCAAGAATCAGTAGAACTCCTGTTTCCTAATCTTGTCCTCTTTTAAGAGTTAACATAGATTAGTTCTACCTGTAAAAATTTAAACTTTCTTTGTATGTTTTAAATACTGTAAAGAATATGCAATTCTAGTCCACTTGTATCTCAACTGGTGAGTCTCTTCATTAAAAATTTCTGATGAAAAAAACGCTAGATACCAAAAACTACCTTGCGAAAGATTTATATACATATTTCTGCTTATTCCAGAATTTGGTTTCTGCTAGCAAATGATTTGCTTTTCATTGTTTTCTATTTTTCTTTTTTTTTAATTGTGAATTTACAGTATTCGTCACACTTCTAATTTTAGAAGTCCTTGATACCCTAAGAACATGCCCTAGAAACAAGAACTCAGACTGAGCCACTAGAATTTATCTAAACCTTGTTTGCAACTAATATGCTGTTTTATTACCATGACAGTTTGAGCATAACAATGGGCATGCATTAAGAGCCAGATGGCTGAGATAATTTGCACTTTCTGTTTTCATTTGTAATTGATTTGCAAATAGAAGATGCCACTCCACAACTGACAGATATATTACACTTCTCCTTCAGCATCATTTCTGCATAAAATACATCTCCTTGCAGAAGATTCTGTAGGAGAAGAACAGGCAGAGTTCAGGGTTGGAGTTAAGCACATCAGCAGCTTAGATTCATTACATTTCCTTACATTCCCACAAATGGTCCAAATCCAACCTTTCTTGAATTCCATTGACCCTTATCTGGCACCAATTTAGTATTGAACTTTAGTTTACTAGATTCTTGTGCATATATTTGAGCAATAAACCTTTTGAACTGCAACTTAATATATGGTCCTGATTCTTGGTGCCTGACAGAATTCCAAGCAATCTTCACTGTCTGCATGCATATAGACATACATGTTTTAGTTCCCAGGGTTTTGTATCACTCTCCTACCTTCCACTCAAGACATAGTATTGGGCTGGGACTGGGGAAATCCACATCTATTTTAATCTATGAAGCTCACTGGGCAACTTTCAATCAATTGCTACAGTATATCTAACCTACCTCCCACTGTTCTTGGGATAAGAAATCAGGAGAGAAAAACCGTGTACCTCCGCTTTAAACTCCTAGAACAGGAGAAATAAAACTGTAAAGGAATAAAAGGATGAAGAAAATAAAATTAAGCAATGTATATGGAAATGTCAATTGCTTTCAGAAACAGGATTCTAGATTCTTACGTATAATCACACCTCTCAACTGCGAGTCATGAAGATGATACCATCAAGTTTCTTTTTGAGTGTATGGAACATGTGGGAGACTGAATGAAGATAAACAGACTTAGGC
This sequence comes from Pituophis catenifer annectens, assembly GCF_029215685.1. Lineage (NCBI taxonomy): Eukaryota > Metazoa > Chordata > Lepidosauria > Squamata > Colubridae > Pituophis > Pituophis catenifer. Next base: position 315,848,462 of record NW_027256881.1, on the reverse strand, counting down.
TCAACCTTAGCAAGACTGAATTGTTATGAATTTGGGCTGCACCAAGATCCACAGAATTTTTATCAGTTCTGGAGGTGGGTGTAATAGACCCATTTGCTCCTATGGCAGCTGTAGCCTTTGCACAAATCAATCCTTTATATCAATTTTACTCATTCCTGGATTGGATGACTCTACTCACAATCACTCATGCCTAAATTACCTCTCATCTAATCTACTTCTCATATTATCATCTAATATGAGAAAACTACTATAACCTATAATTGGCCTAAACACAGCAACTCAAGTAGTTCTGTGTTCATTTCTGTATCCATGTGTAATATTGCTATTGTACTTGGTTATCAGTAAGTTTTTGGGTGCAGTTCAAAATGCTGGAGGTCACCTTCATAGCACAGAGTCTGGATATTTGCAGCATTATCTGTCTCCGGTAATCTTTACCCCATTTTATAAGAATCAATGGATCTAACATGCTTCAGGTCCCATCAATTAAACAGTGTCATCTTCTGGGACCCTGGAGACATGGCTTTTATGTTGCAACACTTACCATATGGAACAGCCTTTCCCCCAAAATTACAATTGGCCTTGATCTGTCTGGCCTTTAAGAATTAGTTTATGAAATTGCATGATAGGATCACCAGCTGGATTCTAGGTAAGAGAGTTTCTTGTTGAATTTTTTTTGTTGAGGATCCCACCTCAATATATTTTCACCTATACCCACCTGTTGTTCTTCACCTTATAGCAAAAGTACAATTTAGGATAAAATATTAGGAAATATTTTAGTATTGTATATATATATTATTAGGTTTTATATAGTTTTATCTTTGAATATTGTAAGCCGTTCAGAGTTATTGTGAGATAATATAGGCGCATAATACATTTTACAAATAAATAAATCAAATATTCTTCATTATTTGATAGTATTTTTTAAAGATATTCATTTTATGTGTTGTTACTTGGGAGATACAGATGCGTTTATGTGTAATCAAGCTTTGTTCCTTTTGTATTAAAATTGGTATTAAAATAATACTCTTTGAGGCTTTGAGCTCATTTTTAACTTTCTTAATATACATAATTATATGCAATAACATATTGTTATTGTATATTGCTCCATTTTTTTCTAAAAAAGAATTTTGAATTATTTTCATTAATTACTGAATTACATTGCTATAATTTCCTGTGGTTATTTTTTCTACTATATATTGTGCGTGCTATAGGTTTTTTATTATATTGTGTACTATGAAGATTCTTTTAGAAAGCAATATAGAAATTTGATAATGAATAAAATAATAAATGCAAGTAGTCCTTGCTTCCTCATAATTGGGACCAGTAACTCTGTCATTAAGTAACATGGTCATAAAGCACAATATCACGTAACCACACCAATTTACAACAGGAGTTGATCCAGTTGTTGTCATTAGGTGAATCCCACATGATCAGATCAACCCACCATCATGTGATTGCCATTTTCAGCCTCCTGTCAGCTTCCTCATTGACTTTGCTTGTGGAAAGCTGCCAATCAAAGTTGCAAATGGGGATCATGTGACTGCAGGATGGTTGGACCATCTAATGGTGAGCCACATGACAAGCACTTGAATCCAATCATGTGACCACAGGAACACTGCCATGGCCGCAACTATGAGAAACAAGTCCCTTCATTCAGTACTGTTGTACTGATTTGAACAATCGATGAATGAATGATCACTGAACAAGGACTACCTGTATAATATACATTAAGCAAAGCTTTGTTCATGTGACAAATATGAAGAATGAGGTATGTTCCTGAATGTGGGTATGAATTTTCCTCTACTGCTAACCAGAGTTCATTAAAATGGACCAGGAAAAGAAAAAATGTTCTTTTTCCTTATTTCAAATACTAATAATCTTTACTTAATTTCTCATAGGTAATATTATCCATTAGAAAAATGAACTGTAAATGTTAATAAGACAACTGATGCTTCTAAGCTTTGTTAAACACAATAGCTGTGAAATTACAATTTCCATTAGAGATTGGATGAATCTAGCCACAATGCATACACTAGGGAAATACTGTAGTCTTTAATCTGCTAACTGCATGCCATTACTGTTAAAGGCTGCTAACTTTTAAAGAATAATAAGAGTGTTTTGTAAGTGCATACATGTATTTGTGTGGTTAACATATTTTCTCTAACACAAGACAAGTAAGGCCAGAATGAAATCTTACATGAAGGATGTCACAGAACTCATAGAATCATAGTGCTGGAAGGGACCTTGGAGGTCTTCTAGTCCAACTGGCTACTTAAGGCAGGAGACCTTATAGCATCCCAGACAAATAGTTGTCCAATCTTTTCTTGAAAGCCTCCAGCAATGGAGCGCGCACAACTCTGGAAGTTAAGCTATTCCATTATTAATTGTTCTCACTGTCAGGAAATTTCTTCTTAATTCTCAGTTGGGTCTCTCTTTACCAAGCTTCTATCTACCCATTATTTTTTGTCTTACATTTAGGTCAACCTTTTCTTTTCTCTGACAATCCCTCAAAGTACTGAAAGACAACTCTCATGTCTCTCTTATTGTTCTCTTCAATAGGCTAGACATACCTAGTTCCCTTAACCATTCATCATATTGGTGTGCTACTCACAACTGTGCTACTCACAGTTCATCACTGAATTCAGAGAGGATTCATATATGTGAACATTATCAATGTTTTTGTCACTTTTTAATATTAAGATTAATGACAGAATTTGATTATTTTTGACACTGGTCCAAATAGTCTTAAAATGCACTCTACTCCAATTAGCAAAAAGCTCCCCTTATAATGAAAACTTTCTCCTGCCCCGTCACAATTTCACACCTTTAAATTGCATTTCTAATATGTGATTAAAAAAAGATAATATAAAATTCCAAAAGCATGACTTACATGTTAAATTCAAACAATAGAACTGTCATTACCACAGCAATAAAATGCAGTTTCCTCTCTTCTCCTAATTCTTGGGAAGAAACATATTTCTGTGGTCAAAATGCATAATAAATTTAAAATATTGAAATAGTAAAATAAGATTCTGGATTGATGTGTGCCCAGTCTAGATGCTGATAACAGACCTGTAGAATGAATGTTCCACTTTGTAGGTTCAGCTTTGGTGGACATTGACATGCACCAGTGCAGATGGTTGATACCTGGACCAGTTTGTTATTGCAGTCATCATCATCTGCTCTCTGAGTGGTCATTTGCCTCCCTTTGAAATGAGTATACCTGGATCTCAGTCCCAAGGTCCATCCCTAATTGCAGTACTTATATTCCAAACAGAAAGGCTCAATGTAGCAGTTAAGAGATCAGGCTAGGAACCAGGACACCATGAGTTCTAATCCTGACTTCAGCTAATCACTTGTCTCATTCTCAGGAAATAGACAATGGCACTCAGAAATCTCACCAAGAAAACTGCAGGGACTTGTCCAGGCAGTTGTCAGGAGCCAAACCTGACTGGGAAGATTTAAACATAGAATCATCATAGCATGAATGTTAAAAACACTCATGCTTACTTTGAAAATAGCCTGGTTTGGTTCATCATTCTTTGTTTGAAAATTACCCCGTTTCCCCCCAAAATAAGACATCCCCTGATAATAAGCCCAATCGGGCTTTTAAGTGCATGGCAATAAGGCCAAGTGCTTATTTCAGGGTTCAAAAAAATATAAGACAGGGTCTTATTTTGGGGGAAATATGGTAGTAAATGATGAAATATTTAACAATGACTTGCAATTCCTACTAGTGTTTTAGGTTCAAAAGCCATTTCTATTTAATACCATAGCGGAAATGCAGAAGTAAAATAGAGCTTAATAGAGCAATCCTTTATGTGTGTAAGCAGAAGTAAACCAGAGGTAAATGGGCTGAGGAATTAGTGAAATAAATCAAATCAATAAAACAAACTGTGTCGATGTCACTGAACTATTTCTCCTCAAATCATTTGTCATTTTAACCAGTTAATTCAAAGTACTTTTTTTGCTAGCTCCACTTCACACATGCTTTCCCATCTAAGGCCACTTACACTTTCAGATGGCAGCAGAGAAACAATTGCAAAGGCAAAATGATATACTTAGAATATCAGATTTCCCAGAGGGAGTAATGTCATCCACAGTTTATGTGCATCCTCAAGAGAAGTTGGTTCACTTTGATAGAATGAACCAGGTTGTCCTGTGCTAAAAGAGAGGACAGTTCTGAGGCTGGGTAATGTATGTGAAGATAAACAAAGGACAGGTCTACTGGAGAATGGCCACAGGAGTTTAAAACAAAACATTGGGCATACTAAAGTTAGAACTCAACTTTTGCCATCACATTCCCTCATCATTACTTTGCTCAAAATAAAAGGATGGCTGCTATGTATTTATTTAAAACACCCAAATTCAAAATAAGAAAAAATTCCAGACCGTGAAAGCTACTAAGCAAAGGAACCATCCACCTCCTGAAGTCATAGGTGTTATATCATTGGAAGTTTTCAAACAAAGGTTGAACAGCCATTTATCTGGGAATCATCTGACAATTCTTGCCCTAGTCAACGCTAGAAGACCTCAAATGTACCTTATGATTCCATGAAAATGAGAAATAAACTTGAAAACAGCTGAACATTAGGTACAAAACCGTGCCTGATAATAGGAATTATAGGATTTGACAATTCGTAGACCAGTTACAGCTTCACTTAGTGATACTTTCACTGAGAGGCTATCCCAGGGGTGAAATGCTACCGCTTCGGACCAGTTCGCCCGAACCGATAGTAATAAAAGTTACCAGTTCGGGTGAACTGATAGTAAAAAAAATGCTACCGGTTCAGGCAAACCGGTATTTCCAAAGATTAGCAAATTTATATTCGCTAGAAAGCAGGAAACCCTTTCTAGCAAATCTAAATCACCTGGCACAGCTGTTTCCCCCGCTCACTGTTCTACTTACCTTAGAAAAGGCTTCTTAATCCTCCTTTTTCAGCACTGCGCGGTAGTGCCTGCAGTGTGCATGCACAGAAGCACGTGTTTGGGGTGCACTGTGCATGTGCGCATGAAGCGAACTGGTAGTGAAGTGAACTGGTAGCGGACGTCAGTGCATTTCACCCCTGGGCTATCCCAATTGTGGCTGGTAACACGGACTACCTATAAAGAAATAGCCAAGGAAGGAAAGGGTTATATTTATTTAATTTATCACTTTTCTATATCTGCCCATCCCAGAAAGTGACTCGGGGCAGCATACAAAATAAAACCCTCTAAATGCATAAAAACCTATTAAAATTCTAAAACTAATTTTTTTAATCATGGAAAAAATAATAATACCTACATTTCAATTAACCATCATGTAACCATCTAGCACCATCCACCCAATATTATGGGTTTCATAAGTCAGTTGAAAAAACAACAACATTTTTTAAAGACCTTCCAGAAGGCTAGTCTTACCTCATGTTATTTCACTGAGGATAAAATTGTCTCCTGATTACCACAAAGAGATTCATAATTTAGAATAACCTACAAAGCAAATCTTTTTGTGGGAATCCTATTTCTTGCCTGCTTTTGAGAAAACCATAATGGAGCAATGGTGTTTTTGCTGGCTTTTGCCCTACACAGAGTCCTTCCTGGTTTTCACTCAAGTTCAAAACAAGTAGAGCCATTTTCAGCATAGAAAACATAAAGTCTTTCTTAGTGTACAGAGGGATGCTTACATTTTTCCTGAAGAATTTGCAATAGCTCCAACTATTTCAAGAGAGTAATTATTGTGACTGGATGGCTGGTCTACATTTCTGATATGGGTTGAAACTGTCTGGAGACTGTCTGAGCTGCTCCATCCCAATTTCTGCTTGAAATGCATGGCATATTTTTGATTTTTTTTTTTTTTTTGCAGTGGGATTCCATGACTTTGGAAGAACCCCGCTGTGGAATTTGGCAGAGAAAAGGAAGATGGGAACATTGCCTCTGACCTCAAGGATGAGGATATGAAGAATTATATGACTCCTGGAGCCACTATCTTGCATCCTTCAAAGTTTTCTTAAGTGGAGGGTCTAAGCAAAAATTAATATACTCCGTCATCTGCAGTGATTTGAACTGGACCAAGCTGCTTAAGGATGCGATGGCAAATTATGCAACACATTACCCAGAGAGAACATGACATATATGTTTGTTGTTATAACAAGATCAGATTATTCATCCATGTAACGACCACCATTCAGTTACTGTGGTGACTGGAGCCGATTAATGTTCCCTATTTGCAGAAAATACTCATTATTTATTGAACAGCAACTGCACAGCTTCCTCATTACTATGGTAAAAAAAAAAAAAAAGCCATTCGCACTCTGAGCAAACAGCATCCAACAACGCTTTGCTCCTGTGATCATCACAAATCTACAGGTTCCCGCAGAACATTCGTGATGACTCTAGCTGATGAGCATGAAATTTAATTTACACTAATCGGTCTGAGGCAAGGGGTGCATGAAATTAACCTGACGCATTAATTTTACATTTTGCAGCACCTATTTGTCACTCCAAATAAGTGAAAATAGGCTCCTCAGCTAGGAGTTTTCTCCTAACCCAAAACTATAATGCATAGTTAGCTTACTAAATGCACAGTAAAAATGCACTGTACTAAATAACACAACTTTTCTCATCAAATAGTTGGGTGAATAGTTGTATGATAGTTATCTATTGCTCCAAAATGTGGTGAAGGCCTCTGTGCGAGAAGATGAATGACAATCACTCCAAAAGACAATTTAGACAAATATGTCCATCAATGGCTGCAGGACTTTGAAGACTACAGTTAACCTCAGCCTTTAAGAGCTGTATGAGTGTACATTGCCAGATGCTGAAGAATAATTGTACTGCAAGTCTGTTCACTTAGGTCTGGTCTAACAGGGCTCTGCTTATTCTCTTCTTTCATGAAATTGTCCAATCTGTACATTCCTAGAGATCTATATGTTATAATGTCTTGATATGTCACAGGATATCTTAAGTCTTCAAAACTGTCAATGTAATTTAGAATAGAATTCTTTATAAAATTCTTTATTGGCCAAGTGTGATTGAACACACAAGGAATTCGTCTTGGTGCATACACTCTCAGAGTACATAAAAGAAAAGATACTTTCGTCAAGAATCATAAAGTACAATACTTAATGATAGTCATAGGGAAACAGTCAATATATATCTTAAGGTTACCAGCAACAAGGTTACAGTCATACAGTCATAAGTGGGAGGAGATAGGTGATAGGAACGATGAGAAGATTAATAGTAATGCAGACTTAGTGACTAGTTTGACAGTGTTGAGGGAATTATTTGTTTAGCAGAGTGCTGGCGTATTTAGGTCTAGCAATCTCTGACACATATGAAATCTTGTTAGTACTTAGTCTACTCAATATGTGACATCATAGCCATGTCCCTGATATTTCCTTGAACTAAGTACAGCAGGGAAACAAAAGTCAGTTTAACTACTTCTTGCAGTGTTCATTTAGAAAAGTCAATGGAATTCATTGCCTTGCCCTCAGGATTACCATCTGCTCTTTTTTGGACTGTGACCCCTACTATCTGGGGTTTTCTGTCATCAGAGCTGAGACTGGGGATTTGGGGAGATTTGGGGCAGGAGAGGCGGGAGGCTGACCAGGGTTGGTCTATTGGTCGCCTCGGGTGGCTTCTCCTCCCCCCCTTTTCCCCCAGGTATGGGTGGGTGTAGGCCTTTGATGGCCACCCACCCTTGGACTGGGTTCTTTGTCTGCTATCCCAGGCACAAGCTCTATCCCAGGGAAGAGCTTGTGCCTGTGGAATTATCACCATTGTCTTTAATAACTTTACAAACTGCTGGCTTCTTGTGCGACCCCAAACTGGAGGAGAACTGGGCAAAACGGTGTGCAGGTGCTGAGTGGGCTGTTGAAAGGATGGACTATTGTGACTTTATTGTCGGTGTCATCTGGCCCAGTCACTGTGAGAGGGTGACTGGGATAATTATCCTCCAGACCTGGGGGGATGCCACTGGCCCCTTTCACTGCCGTGAGAGGGCAGTGAACCAGCTCCTGATATGAAGATCTACTTTGACCCAGTATTATTGGACGATCTGGCGAAGCCCTGACCAGTTGACTCTCCACCTCTGTTTTGTGTGATGTTTATGGCTGCTGACCGGCTTGCGCTGCGAGACTCCCCCCTCTCGCAGGTTTGGCCCTCCTCACTATCGAGGGCCTACCTTGATGATGGATTTTGGAATCCCAAGAGGTGGCATGCGGCGAGGAGGGGGTTGTGGGGTTTTTTGGGGAAATTTTTAGATAAGGTTTTAAAGGTTTCTGGGAGGGGTGGGCTCTGTGGGTTTGGGGGAGAACCTGTCGGGGAGGAGGCCAGAGCCGGCTGAAGAGCGCGGCACAAGAGGTGCGGGAACCGGGGTCAAGGAGGGGGTTAGAGCTTGTGTTGTGGATGGACATTACATTAGTACTGTGGGTGGGAGGGGCAGATATGGCAGGAGCAGGGAGCCACATCAGGTTGTGGGAGCACACGCCCGCTGGCTCCAAGCGGTGGTGCGCTCCGGCCTCCAATGCTCCTCTCGTTCCCCAGGTTGCACAGATCCTCAGGCCCTGGGCCTTCGGCTGATGCTGTGCAACGCCCGGTCCATGGTAAATAAAGCCCCCCTCATTTGTGATATTGTTCAGGAGGGGGGAGCGGACCTGGCGGGTATTACGCAGACCTGATTGGGCCAGGAGGGGGGGTCCCCCTTGTTGAGATGTGCCCACCCGGTTTCCGCACATTCCATCAGCCGAGGACACAGGGGAGGGGCGGGGGGGCAGTTGGCATTAGAGAAGGTCTTGGTCCAAGGGAGGCCACTGTTCCTCAGACGGCTGGATGTGAGTCCCTCCTTGTGAAATGGGGTCATGGGGTGCAGATGGGCGTGCTGGTTATGTACCTGGCTCCCTGCCACGTGATGGCAGCCCTGCCCAAGCTGCTCAACGTTATAGCCATGGTGGCGGTTGACACCCCCAGGCTTATGGTCATGGGGGATTTTAACCTGCCATCCGTCGGTGAGGCATCTGAGGTGGCTCGGGAGTTCATGGCTTCCATGACAGCCATGGACCTGACCCAGTTAGTTCATGGCCCTACTCACACGGGGGGAAACACGCTAGACCTGTTTTTTGTCTCTGGTCAGTGGTTGAGTGATCTTGAGATAGGGGATATAGTGATCGAGCCCTTGTCATGGTCTGATCACTCCCTCCTTCACTTTGACCTTTGAACCGCCGCACCCCGCCGCAGGGAGGTGGAACCATTGAGGTGGTACCGCCCCAGGCACCTGATGGATCCAGATAGGTTCCAGACGGAGCTTGGGCCATTTCCTGAGGCTCTGGCACATGGCTTGACTGAGAAGCTGGTGGCCGCCTGGGATAGGGCAGCCGCTGGAGCTTTGGATCAGGTCATGCCTTTGCAGCCTCTGACCCGGCGCCGATCTCGCCTGGCTCCTTGGTTCACCGAGGAGCTGAGGGAGATGAAGCGCCGGAAAAGAAGCCTGGAGAGTGGTTGGAGGGCCAGCCATTCTGAATCTGACCGAACACTGGTAAGGTCTCATATTAAGACCCACCTGGTGGCGATAAAAGCGGCGAAGTATAATTATTTTGCCACTCTTATTGCATCATCAGATAATCGCCTGGCCGCCCTGTTTAGGGTGACCCGCTCCCTGTTCCACCAGGAAGCGTGGGAGGACCCCTTGGAGGGTAGAGCCGAGGATTTTGTACAGAATCTGTATGACAAAATCGCTCAGATTCGGGAACACCAGGACTCTGACTGGGTAGATTCAGGGGGGAGGACAGAGGCAGGTCTTGTGAGTATTATCTGGGAAGAGTTTGATTCTGTGATGCCCAAAGATGTGGACAGGATACTGGGCAGACTGAGCGCAGCCACATGTTTACTGGACCATGTCCCTCCTGGCTGGTGCTGGCCTCTCGGGAGGTTACACGAGGCTGGCTCCAGGGGATTATAAATGCTTCTCTGAGTGAGGATGTCTTCCCCACCGCCTTGAAAGAGGCGGTGGTGAGGCCTCTCCTCAAGAAGCCTTCCCTGGACCCGGCAGTGTTGGCAAATTATCATCCAGTCTCCAACCTTCGCTTCATTGCGAAGGTTGTTGAGAGTGTGGTAGCGCGACAGCTCCCTCAGTACCTGGATGAATCGTCATATCTGGATCCGTTCCAGTCGGGCTTCAGGCCAGGGTACAGCACGGAAATGGCATTGGTCGCATTGGTTGATGATCTCTGGAGGTGTTGTGGCCCTGCCCTCTGAGCCTATCTCATTGGAGGAAGAAAGCTCCGAACATGAGGAAGAGGAGTCAGCCAGGCCTCCCTCTCCAGGCCCCTCCCCTCTGGCACTGTCTCAGGTGCCGGCCGAGGGAGAGGAGATTAGCCAGGAGCCAGGTGTCTCGGATGAGAGCGAAGGAGAGCCATCATTCCTGGATGCACGCCAATGAAGGCGTGATAAACGGTTGCAGCAGTTAAGGAGGCGTGCTAGAGATTAGAACTGAGTCACTGGACCACACCCCAGAGACTATATAAGAGAGGGTGGTGGCTGGTAAAACTCCGTGACGAACAAAAACGAACTTTGGCTAGTCACTTGAACAACGTCTGAAGCTGCCGAAAGGAATATTGTTTTGCTGGACTATTTGCAATGCGTATGTAATGTTATGTTATCTGTTGCAGTAAAAGCTCTTGGCAGACGGTGATTATATTGCTGCCAAGTTTGAGATAACGACCTGTGTGTGTGCCAAGTACTTTCGCAACCCTCGGCTGGCTGTGTTTGTGTGTGTGTTTGGACGGGGACAGATCAGGAGGGCTCGGGACAGGGGTTGCTCCTCTGTCCTAGTCCTATTAGACCTCTCAGCGGCTTTTGATACCATTGACCATGGTATCATGCTGCACCGGCTAGAGGAGTTATGGATGGGGGGCACCGTCCTACGGTGGTTCTCCTCCTTTCTCTCTGACCGGTTGCAGTCCGTGTTGACAGGGGGGCAGAGGTCGACCCCGAGGCCCCTTGTATGTGGGGTGTCACAAGGGTCGGTCCTCTTGCCCCTTCTGTTCAACATTTATGTGAAGCCGCTGGATGAGATCATCCATGGTTTCGGGGTGAAGTACCATCAGTACGCTGACGACACTCAGCTGTACATCTCCACCCCGGATCACCCCAACGATGCCCTTGAAGTGATGTCCCGGTGCCTAGAGGCAGGCCATGCGGATCTGGATGGGGAGAAACAGACTCAGGTTCAACCCATCCAAGACCGAGTGGCTGTGGTTTCCGACATCCCGATATAGTCAGTTGGTGCCATCACTGACTATTGGGGGTGAGTCATTGGCCCCCACGGAGAGGGCTCGCAACTTGGGTGTCCTCCTGGACTCACGGCTGTCTTTGGAAGAGCACGTGACAGCCGTCGCCAGGGGGACTTTTTATCAGGTTCGCCTGATTCACCAGTTGCATCCCTTTCTGGATCGGGACTCGTTAAATATGGTCACTCATGCTCTCGTTACTTTCCGCCTGGACTACTGCAATGCTGTCTACATGGGGCTCCCCTTGAGGAGCACCCGGAGGCTCCAGCTGGTCCAGAACGCGGCCACGTGGGTGGTTATGGGCGCTCCCATGTGACCCCCCTCCTGTGCGAGCTGCACTGGCTCCTGGTGGTCTTCCGGGTGCGCTTCAAGGTTTTGGTTACCACCTTTAGAGCGCTCCATGGCATCGGACCAGGGTATTTACGAGACCGCCTTCTGCTACTAATAGCCTCTCACCGACCAATACACTCCCATAGAGAGGGGCTTCTCAGGGTGCCGTCGGCCAAACAGTTTCAACTGGCGGCCCCCATGGGGAGAGCCTTCTCTGTGGGGGTACCTACCATCTGGAACGAGCTCCCCCCAGAGATACGGAGGATCCCGGATCTGCGCACGTTTCGTCGTGCTCTCAAAACTTTTTTATTTCAGCAGGCTGGCCTGGCCTAACTCTCCTCTTTTAAATTTTTAATTCGTTTGATTTTATAAATTGTGTTTTTTAATCTGTGTTTCGGCCAAAATATTTAATAATTTTAAGGGACTTTTAATATTTGTATTATCTGTATTTTATCTTGGCTATTCACTGCCCTGAGTCCTCCGGGAGTAGGGCGGTATAGAAATTTGATTAATAAATAAATAAATAAATAAATAAATTGCATGATGAAACTAAGCACTCAAGTTGGAACTAATATATAACTGGCAGGGGAGTAACATTTGGCATCACCTACCATTTCCCCCTGTGTAATTGTTCTATCAATCCGCTTGGGATCTCATCTAGCTTCTTCATTACAGGCTTCAGAGGGAAGGCTCTTTGCACACTGTGAGTCAAGAGGAGATCTTGTCCCTCATTTAAGACGCAACATATATTTTTGACTGCTTGCTAATTGTATAGCTACCTGGCCTCATTCGTCTCCAGCAGTCATTAAAATTCAACACCATGCTTCCTGAGCAATGCCATTTCTGCTCTTGGACAGACAGCTGTGGAGGATGTTGATGATGATGATGATGATGATGATGATGATGATGATTGCCAGAACAATTGTTAATATGTTAGAGTAACTATAACTGATCACAGAACTTGAGCCTTTGCTGGACCCTTAGTCTCTGTTTTTTTTTTTAATGTATAAATAAAGGAATTAAAAAAGGAAAAGAAAAGATGAGTCTTGAAAGGACTTGAGCGTTTCAAAGGATCCTGCAGCCTGACATTAAATATTGATAAAAAATGCAAATTGTTTATTGATTTTCTCCTAGGCAGGGCTGAGATAATGAGAGAAGGGACCTGCGTTAAGGGTAGATGCTGCAGAGACTTTAAAATAACACTGCCCCCCCTCCACTTTTTTTATTCATTAAAAAGCATCGTTGATAGATCGAGTTAATGAGGTCTTCTGGTTCACTTGATGTTTCAGACCTTCCTCCTGGTTTGAAGAGAAAGGAGATCAATGCACCTTTATTGTACATGGCTCCCAACAAGCAAGCCACTTTAAAACATGCTAGAAAAATTTGCTGTGGTGTACTGGGATATTTTCAGCACTGGTGAAGTAGCTTGATAATAATATACATGCATCCTCGCACCTCAAAAGGGAATTTTTTTTGAATAAAGTGATACTTCTGCTTTCCACAAATATTTGCTTTTCAGTTTGAATTTGATAATGCCAATATTGCTGGGGGTTTGTTATCTCTTTTTTTATTATTATTTGATTTATATGCCGCCCTTCTCCGGAGACTCAGGGCGGCTTACAATGCGTTAAGCAATAGCCTTCATACTTTTGTATATTTATACAAAGTCAGCTTATCTAATGGTGATATCATCAGTGATACATGCCCAAAGCAGTTTGGCACTGTTGGGATAAAGTTTTGTATCTGTATATGTGCATGTGAAAAAGATAGATGATTTCCCTGAAAATAAGACCTATCCTGAAAATTATCTCTAGCATGTTTTTATGTGTGTGCTAATATAAGCCCTACCCCCCAAATAAGCCCTACTTAAGAGCCTGCACAGCTGCCCGCCCACCCATTCCATCTAGTTGCTTGCAGTGCCACAAGCAGGAGGTGAGGCAGGGTGGTAGTGGAGCTGCCTGATGTGCCCCGCACTGGCTTACATCAGGGCCCCCCCAGCCAGGCCAACCAGGCCCCAACAACTGCCTCGCGGCAGGAGCACCTACAACCAACAGTGAAATTCACTTACCTTCGTTACTGGTTTGAGAATGAGAGTGCGTGTGTGCTATGCACACACACACCTCTTTTGTGCATTCACAGAACCTTCTGTGCATGTACAGATGGTAAAAAACTGGAAAGTAATGACATCCTGGCAGTTGGGCGGAGCTTCCTGCTGCTGGCGCTACTGGTTTGGCGAGCCAGATGGAACCGGGGGGATTTCACTGCTGCCTACAACCATGTGCAGCAGGAGCCTACATGGATGCCAGCCCACTTTGCTCGTGGCCACAATGGAGCAGAAGGCTGAGTGGTGTGCTGGTGCTGCAGCTGGCAGGCATGACAAGTATCAGGGTGTTGGTGGCCTGGCTGAGGGGGCCTTGAGGTAAGCAGTGCAGGGCATGTGAGGCAGATCCATGTCACTGCCTCACATCAGTGGCGGCACTAGTATGCTGCATGGCCTCCTGCCCCACCACGAGCAAGCAGAAGTGGATCTCCTGTACATGGGGAAAAAAATAAGACACTCCCTGAAAATAAACCCTTTGGGGCCCAAAAGAAAATAAAACCTGGTATTTACAAATAAGATCAAAATATACAGAAGATATAAAGACAAATGAGGTACAATTGGAGCAAAATGAATTGGATAAAATTGTATATGGGATGGAACAGAAACTAATTAGTAAAATATATAAATTCTTATTACGGTATAAAATGGAAGAGGAAGTAGGTAAAGATACTATGATTAAATGGGCAAGGAACTTCAATCACACAGTAGAATTAGAGAAGTGGGAAAAATGTGGTAAATAAACATGAAATTGACATTATCTACGGCATATAAGGAAAACCAGTTGAAAATGTTCCATAGATGGTATTTACCTCCAGCCAGAATAGCAAAGATGTTCCCCAGCAACTCACCGAAATGCTGGAAGTGTAAAAGTAACTATGGAACATACTACCATCTCTGGTGGACTTGTTCAGTGGCAAAGACATTTTGGGCCAAAGTCAAAAAGTGGCTAGAGAAAATAACACAGAAATCAATAAAGGGAGAACCAGAGACATTGTTGCTAGGGATTTTCATAGAAAATTACACAAAGGAAAAAAAATATTTAATACTACACATTCTAACAGCAGCCCGCATAGTCTATGCACAAAATTGGAAAAAGGAAAATCCAGCAACAAAAGAGGAGTTAATTAAAAAAGATTTAGAATCCGCAGAGATGGACAAACTGACAAAAGAACTCAAGGAGAAAGAAGATACAGAATACTATAAAATTTGGCATAGATGGTATGAGTGGTTGGAGGATAGGAAAAATGAGAAAGAGGAATAAAGGAGAGAGAAAGAAATGTTAAAATTAAGGGGGGAAATTGGTAAATTGTAATATAAATGACTGAAATGTAAAGGTCAAGTAAAATGTAGATGAAATAGAGAAGATAGCAATATGGAATAAGATAAAGTTAAAATATGTATAAATAGTAAATATTAAGACAGGATCAAGAGAGCTGTAAAAAGAGTTTATGTATATAATTTTTTTTCTTTAATTTATATGCTGCCCTTCTTCGGAGACTCAGGGCAGCTTACAATGCGTTAAGCAATAGCCTTCATACTTTTGTATATTTATACAAAGTCAGCTTATTGCCCCCACAAACTGGGTCCTCATTTCACCTACCTTTGAAAGGATGGAAGGCTGAGTCAACCTTGAGCCTGGTGAGATTTGAACTTGCAGTAATTGCAAGCAGCAGATGTTAATAACAGTGCTTTAGTCCACTGTACTACAGGCTCTTCCATACAAATGTTGTATGTTTGTATTTTGTTTTAATGTGTTTACAATAAAAAATTTAAAATTAAAAAAAGAAAAGAAAATAAGACCCGGTAGATAGATAGATAGATAGATAGATAGATAGATAGATAGATAGATAGATAGATAGATAGATAAGCAGGCAGCAGGCAGGCAGGCAGACAGACATAATTCATCACACAAAACATAGAAGAAATGCTAAGGTGGCACAAATATACACAGAACAACTCATTGCTATCTTTTTAGCCATCAAATTTATTATACTGCCCCCTCCAGTAGACTCTGGATCGCTTACAAAATAAAATACTACATTAAAACAATGAAAAACACAGACAAAACAAAACAAGATGGCCCTGAATAAAAACAACTATTAAAACAAAGCATGACAGCACCTTCCCCCCCCACACACACACATAGAGTACATTAACCCAGGCCCGGGATCAAAGCCAGGTCTTCATCTGTCATCAGTGTGTATACCCAGATAGCCTGGAAATTAATTCCTCCTTCCTCATGTCAAAAGAAGTATAAATACAAATTATTTTTCTGGTGCTCTTATTTGTTGGAAAATATTCTTAACAAGGTGTATCTTTAGTACAGTTTTTTAAAAAAGAAAAGAATGATCTAATGTGAAAGGAAAAGAAAGACACTGGGTACAAGAGCAGAATATATTTCTGTATAGTAGTAATATTCATATAATTAATTATAAAGAGTGAAGTAAGGTTATATCACTACTTTTTTGGAAGAGTCGTAGCATCTGCATTTTGTATATACCATATTTTTTGGAGTATAAGACACACCTTTTTCCCCGTAAAAAAGGCTGAAAATTTGGGTGTCTTATATTCCGAATGTAGCTTTTCTTCAGCCCTAACGAGGCGCTAACAAGGCACTAGTGAGCAATCTTCCCAGCTTTGCCTGCTCCCTCTCCGCTGAGCTTTAACGAGGCGCTAGTGAGTGAAATGATCTCCATGCTTTGTTCCGACTCTCAGCTGTTCTTTAGAAGCTTTTTTTCAGCCCTAACTAGGTGCTAGCCGAGTGAAGCGATCTCCTCCCGGGCTTTGCCTGCTTTTCTCATTGCTGCTTCCTCTCAGCTGTGCCTTAGAAGCTGTTTTTTTTATCTCCAAGCAGTGAATAAAAAAACAGCAAACTAACGTGCTGAAGCTGACCAGACTAAGGACGGTAGCCAGATGAATATCTGGTAGGCAGATTTTTTTTATTATTATTTTCCTCCTCAAAAACTAAGCTGCATCTTATACACCGGTGTGTCTTATACTCCGAAAAATACTGTACATTCCGTCTTTATCTCTAGACAAGGGCAGATTTCCCCATTTTAGGATTAAGATGTCATACCATTTTAATACTTACACTTGCTTGCTTCATATTTTTCCTTTTATTACTCAAGCTGCCTCTACATATTTTATACTGGTCTCCTCTAGACCCGAATAACTGCCTTTCCATCCTGAGGAGGACCCAATTACTGGCTTACTCAGTGCATAATTAACACCCTACAATTCAGTATTTGTGACATATTAACAAGTTCTAAACATGCTTCTTTCTGTTACCATGATTGATACCTGACAGCTTTTTGCTATGTGTCTTGTTTGGTCTTCTTCATTGCTTTTAATAAAGTTTTCTTTTGATATTTTTCTAGAGCTTTCTTAGGTACTTCCTGTCTGGAACTGGATCTAGGGGCTAACTCTAGGCATAGGGTCCTCTGCTTGGAAATTATAATTCCAATCTTTATTTTATTTCTCTATGGTATGTCATCCCTCTAAAGCTTAGCTGAAATCAGATTTTAATTCAAAATCAAACTGTTGATGTGTCCAAAAGTAGAAAATCTAATGTGCTCAGGATTAAGCAAATCATCTGAATGACAGTAATGGAAAACCCATTGCTTGGTCTGTAACAATTATTTTAGGCTATAAAACTGAGAAGTGTAATTTTTGTGCATTAGCCATAAAACTATGGAGCTCAAAAAAAAAGGGGGGGGGAGGATACTTCTGAATTTCTCTGTAGATCTTCAGTTCAAATGCTTTATTTTATTTTCAATTACACAACTTTCTTATTCTTTCTGTTCTTTCTTATTTTTGAATTTTGAATATACACTTTCCCTTGAATTTTTCATTTCATTTTCTCCCATTTTGCCATCAACAGGGTTTATTTGTATATTCTTAGAATTGACAAACTAGTAACTGGTTTTTAATAAATATATTAGGACAGCAATACTGCTAGCAATAGCCCTTAGGTGAAACAGTACTTCTCTCCATATCTCCCTCAGTCCATAGAACAAGAGTGATAATGATGACCCACTATATAACAATAAAGGCAAGAGGCAGGAAAGGGCTCATGGAACCAGGGGCAGGTTTCAAAACCTGTTGCTACCGGTTCGCTTGTGGGTGCACGCACACTCACACGCAACACTTCTGCGCATGCACAAAAGCATCTGGGCAGGTGGGCAAAGCCTCTCACCGCTGCCGCCACTACCGGTTTGCCCAATCCAGGGCGAACCGGTAGCAACCCACCACTGCATGGAACCACTAAGAATCTTACTGAACTGAGCAAAGAAATATTGATAAATGCAGATGAAAACATTAATGCAAATACAGAATATTGATAAATGCAAATGAACTACATTTAAATTCAAATCTCACAATGAAGAAACATGTGGCCAGCTGATATATTCTCTGTCTTTGGAAATCTCTTCCCACCTCTAGAGGTGTATATAGTCCCCACTCTGCTAGCTGTTCATGGCTATTTTATTTCCACATGCCTTTGATCCTACTTCTCTGAAAACTGGGGCCAAATATGGAGAGATAGACAGAGGGGGAGACAGGGAGAAGGAGAGGAAGAGGGAGAGGGAGGGAGGGAGAGATGAGATATATTGTAGATACAGTATAATGTTTTAAAATTTTGTACTTGCATGCTACACAGAATTCTTTAGAACAAGTTAGAAATATTGTTAATTAATAAAATAGTAAATGTTAACCACTGTGAAGCAAGTCTGAGTCTTCTGTTCCTTATTATAGTTCTTTCTGTTTAAATTAGTATGGGCTGTATGGACAGGCTTCTACTACCCTGTATAACAGAGACTTTCCTTATAATGCTGCCCTTTTCACCTTGCTGTTGCTGGCTGCTTTTTTTGGAATAAGTAGATACTGTGAGAAGGAGAATTGACTAGTCTACATCTTGCCCTCTGACTCTGACAGATCTCTATGAACTGAGTTCAATTCTAGTTAAATCCTCCATTCAATTTGGATTATAAATTCAATGCAATGGTTGGAATAGAATTGATTTGATTAAAAAATTCATGCCTGCATGTGTGAAAAAAGTCCAAATCAGTCAATTTGGAGACATTTAATTCAATGCAATGATTTATGTTGTTGCTTTGATGTAAGAGTTCAAATCTTTGAACCAAAGCTTCACAGGGTCTTACCTTCTGGAAATAAATATGAAAAGAGAACTGACAGAGAAATATATAAAGGAACCATGGCAACCATGACAAAGAATAAAGAGAATAGAAGAAGGCAGTTGACTGGAAACATCTTGTCTGGAGACTCATCAAAACCTGAGCCTTGGAATTAGGTTCTACTACCAAACTAGAACTGAATCAACTAAAACTGAAAGACAAACAGACATTTCCCCCTCTTGCAGACTTTACAATGAAGCCATGGCTTGAATTATTCACTCCATCCATATTTTTTTTCAAATTGCACACTCCCTTAGCTGTCCTCAGGAAAAATAATATCCTGTACTTGTCAAATAAAAACATGATTATCATGATGTTGCCTCATAAAAGGAAGGCATTTCTGCCTCCCTGGTCCCCACTCTAACAATATTTCAATACCTCAACTACGAGAGAGTTCAGATACAATAGAGAAATCAACTAAGAAAACGTCTTTCTTTTTTTTCTCCAGAGGTATTAATTATGCATTTATGCAAGCACATGTATCAGAACTCTCTTTTAAAAATGCCAATACCCTTCCCCCCATTTTTAATTTTCTGATGGTGTTTTGGGGCCTATGATGTTTTGACTGTATTCACTTCGCCTTGGAATGGCTTTTATTATAACAAAATACGAATCTACTGCAGTGGTGAAATTCAAATTTTTTTACTACCTGTTCTGTGGGCGTGGAGTGGTGGGCATGGAGTGACTTTGTGGCCATGGCTTGGTGGGCGTCGCAAGGGAAGGATACGGCAAAATCTCCATTCCCACCCCACTCCAGGGGAAGGATACTGCAAAATCTCCATTCCCATCCTACTCTGGGGACAGCCAGAGATGGTATTTGCCAGTTCTCCGAACTACTCAAAATTTCTGCTACCGGTTCTCCAGAACTTGCTGGATTTCACCCCAATCTACTGGTTATGTTTGATGTAAGAAGTCCATTCAGTGCTATTCAATATTGCAGGGCAAGACTTAATGTCTATTCCTGCCCTGAAGGCCAAAGCCTACATCATGTTAGAGCAGTGTTTCTTAACCTTGGCCAGCTGGCTGGGGAATTATGGGAACTGAAGTCCACACACCTTAAACTTGCCAAGGTTGAGAAATACTACCTTAGAGCATGTGACATTCTAGGTTGATACTAAAAGACTTATTCTTTAAACTGGTCAACTTACTTTTTACTTACATTTGCTTACAACTTTACTTTTAACTTACATTTGCCTGTAACAATCAGTATGGGAAACCCTGACGACTTCAAGGCAAATGGGTTTTGGAGGTTTAGTTGTTGTTTTATTATTGTTTGCTGTACTATTACTCATTTATTTGGAATGGCATCTCTAGGGCACTAACTAAAGCTCAAAGTTACTTGAGGATCTCCAAAACTTTAAAGATAGCCCTTTTTCCTAAACTGTTAAGATGATGAAAAAAATAATTAAATATCACATTTCTGAGGAATTTTAATTATTTAATTTATTTAATTAAATGTAAACATCAATGAAACTATGTAAAATGTAGATTTAGAAGTAACCCCCCCTTTTTTTTCCCCTTTTGCTCAATGCATCCCATCTTTTTGGAGTGCAAGAAACTCTCAAAATGTCACTCTCATATTTAGCAAAAGGGCAACTAGAGTAGTAACGGCAGCTCATTTGGATAGCTTATTGTCCAATTTTTGCAAACTGCTTCTTCATTTCTAGATGGGAATTATAATTCAAATTACAGTTGCTTAAATAAAGCCAAGCCTTTCAAAACCAGAATTAAAAGTGACAATAGTAGGCCAATATTATACTTATATGTAGCCATGCATATGAATATAAACAATGAATTAAGCATAAACCTTAAATATATTCATCAATTTAACCACATTACCAGTGTTAAAAACCATTGGGAGAAGGGTAGGAGATAGATCATGATCCTATAGCAAAATGCAAATGCCACAAATGCGATTCAAGGTGTTGGTCACCACCTTTAAAGAGCTCCATGGCATAGGACCCGGGTATCTTCAAGACCAACTTCTGCCACCAATAGCCTCCCACCTGCCAGTTCGCTCCCACAGAGAGGGTCTCCTCAGGTTGCCATCGGCCAAGTTATGTCGGCTGGCGACACCCAGGGGGAGGGCCTTCTCTGTGGGAGCCCCTGCTCTGTGGAATGAACTGCCCCCGGAAATGCGTAAGATCTCCGACCTCTGGGTATTTCGCTGTGCACTCAAGACCCTGTTGTTCCGCCAGGCCGAGCTATCAATATAATAATTTTAAATTGGGTGTTTTAAATTTCTGGGGTTTTAAATTGAGCCGAATTATTTAATAATTTTAAATAATTTTAATTGATGTTTGTCTTGTGCTTTTAATAGGCTGTACACCGCCCTGAGTCCTTCGGGAGAAGGGCGGTATAGAAATAAAATTATTAAAAAAAAATATTATTAAACATAATTTTGGACCTATTGCTCTTCCACCCTCACTGATCTTTTAGAGTTGTTGTGATAATAAGCAAGGGAGAAACCACACAAGTAGTGTCAGTTCCTTAAGAAAAGGTCTGGCTATAAAAAAGGCAACAAGATTCAGGAAGCAAGTCTCATCAGCTGAAATGTGAAGTGTCAGTTCATGTACACATAGTATTCTAGCTAGCATCGACAGGAAAAATGTCATTATTTCAATCCTGCACTGTAAGTCTTTAGCACTGCAGTCTTAAAATGTTAACTCACATTATATTTTAAAACAAATGTTTTATACCAAGACAACAGAAAACTGGTTTTGTTGCCTTGGGGAATGCCTGAACAGCAGCAATAGAACTCATATAAACAAGGGAATATAGACATGAAAATGAAATTAGATAAATACAATTCTGAATCAAGAAAATATGTTATTATCTGAGAACATGATTCTTTGGATATTGGGATGTGGCTGGTTTCTTTTAAAACAGAAAAAGCCAGAAAAAAACCAATTATTTCTATATTCCATAAAAGATGACAAAAAGCTCCTGCCACTGTGGAGAGCAATCAGTCATTGATGAGATTGACCATTGATTGCCTTTAGTTAGATAATTGAAAACAGACCCCCTCCTCTAAAGGAGAATTGTTTTGACTGCACCTTAGCCTGACATGCGGAATTGATCCCATATGATTTTTCACTGTATTTGTGCAAGACAATAGAAGGACCTGAACATCAGACTCAATTCTCATACTTGGGGGAAAATATGATGTAAGAATTTTATATGCACTATAAAAACAAAGCTGATTTTCCTCAAATTTCACAGGCTAAGCATATATAAAAGAAAATACAAGTCAGGATCCACCACTTCCCTCTTATGTGCACAGACAAAAGCATTTTAACACTAGTAATAAATGATCAAATACCATGTGGGAAGATTGTTTCATGTGTCCCATGGAAATAAACGTACATTTCAGGGACATTTGCACATGAATAAGGTAAAAATAAAGGTTCCCCTCGCACATATGCGCTAGTCGTTCCTGACTCTAGGGGGCGGTGTTCATCTCTGTTTCAAAGCCAAAGAGCCAGTGCTGTCTGAAGACATCTCCGTGGTCATGTGGCCAGCATGACTAAACACCAAAGGCACACGGAATGTCTTAGCCACTGAGCCACCATGTCCCTTTGCGCGGGCACACACACACACACACACACACACACACACACACACACACACACATATATATATATATATATATATATATATATATATATATATATATATATATATATATATATATATGCAAGATGGTGGCCATGACTATTTAATTCAACCCCCCCCTTACTTTTTAATATATCATAAAGGCTTTGATAGTTATAGGTACCATCTTGACTTTTTGACATTACTGAGAATGCCCCCGATATTAATTCATACTTTTCAAATTTTAACTCAGAGTATCATTCTAGACCAGTGTTTCCCAACCTTGGGAACTTGGAGATGTATGGACTTCAGCTCTCAAAATTCCCCAGCATGCTGGCTAGAAAATTCTGGGAGTTGAAGTCCAAACGTGAAGGTTTAGATGTTGAAATGACAAAAGTATATTTTGGATATAAGGAGTGTAAAATAAATCTGACATGGATTTCAACCTTGATCTGCCCACAGTTTAGTAAGTAAATATTTATTTTAGTTTTTGTTTTTGTGAGGAGCAGAAAGACAATACTTGGCAAAAAAAGAGAAGAAGTTTGATTAATAAACAGAAACAAGTAAAACCTTTATTATGGAATGAATGGATATTAGTAAATGGGTCCATTAGCATTGTTCACTGTTCAAAATTCATAAAGAACATGGATGTTAGAAAAATCAAATCTAGTTATTTATTCTATTTATGAATAGCTGCATTTAAACAAATGTTAAAGTAAGTTGCATATAAAGTTCTTTATATTTAGAGAGGTTATAAATGACTTCAGATTTAAGACAACTGTAGGAAAATGGTTTGGGTTAATTCCAATAATTGCTTTATGTCAGCTGGCATTTGTAATAGGTCTTTATGACTTATTATGTCTATTTTAGTTAGCTGATTTTTGAAATTTGCTTACAATATTAATAGGTTAGAACACAAAAGATCAAATCCTCAATTTACAACTCAACACACACAGCATGAAAAATATGATAACATTATGATGCAACATATTGTTGTTCTGAGCTATTGTGACAGCTGTTTGGGGTAAAAGGTAGCTATCCATTTACAAATCAATTAAAAGAAAAATAAACAAAACAGGCATGCAATGTTAGCAAGCCAACAGAAACCAGCAAGCGCCTGCAAATAAATAAATAGGAATCCAAGCAAGATTGTTTGTCTGATTCTAATGCAGGTAATGTAACCCTGAGCTCAGTGATCCAAGAGCAAATTTCCCAGCAGGCTGCCCTTGACAAGCAGGTGTCAGTCAATCATGCACATTTTTGCCTCCCCAAGAGGACAGATGGTCCCAGCCTACTTAGCAATTCCAGCCTCTGTTGTCAGTCCGCACCCCAACTCTGCAACACAGTGCTATAATAAAGATGCTCTGAGATTTGTGTTAATCTGCAGTCTTTGGGGTAAACTGTAAACAAAGTGTGCAGAGTTATTGTTTCTCATTATAAGACTGCCCTCTTATCTTTTTATTCGCCTATGGCATATAGATATCTTTAATAGCCTAGACAGCCAGACTCAGCTTCAGTGCAGATTACTTCCCATCATTTTGAAGCACCAACAAAATTACTTTGTCTGAAGAGGCTTGACCTAATCTGTGTGAGGCTTTGGGAAGAAAGTGAAGCACCGTTAATTCTCTGACAAGAGCAACATCTTAACAGTGTTGCTGTTGTTAAATTTTTAAGCAAACGTATGTTTTATCCTCATTTGTACCTGTTCCCATTTTCCTACACCTATATTCCCCTTTTTCTGAGAGAGGACAGCTTTCTTATCTCTATTTCCTAGATTCAAAAACTAGGCTAGCAAAGTGGAATGTGCGTGTTTGAATGTCATGTTAATAATAATAATAATAATAATAATAATAATAATAATAATAATAATAATAATAATAATAATAATATTATTATGTTAGGTTCACAATTCTGTCTTCACTGTGGTGTGAATCCTTGCTTCTCCCATTAATTCTCTGTACAAAAAGCTCACAAGATTACTTGGGGTGTCTAGAGTATCTGAAATGTTCTTGGGTGTGTTCTTCAATCACTTTTTTAAAAAAATTTTCTCAGCATTTTCATTAAAATATAAACACAACGTACCTTCCACAGCTTTGGGCAATGATACACATACTTGAACACAAAACAACAAAATTTGTCTGTATGCTTCTATTCAATACTTGGAAGAGGGCACAGGAATCTGTATTTTGGCTGTTTCTTGGGAGCTATGAGCCTCTAGGCTGTTCCATGTATTTGATAAAACATTGGGGAAGGAAGATCAGGTGCACTTCAGTCAATTCCTTCTTTCAATCTGTGGCTATGGCTATGAGATCAAGATGTGCTTTTAGAAGCAAGGCCAAGGGACACCTCCACAGATAAAGGGAGGAGAAGGATTCTCTGAACGCTTCACACTTTATAAGTGAAGTTCATATTTTTAGCTGATTTTCTTTTCCAGATACATTGGCAACCTTCAGTCTCAAAAGACTATGGTATTGTGCTCTGGAAAGAGATCCTAAAACAGTATCTGGTGTGACTAAAAATGCCAATTCGAGAGTGGCAATCCCTTCCACACTGAGGGTAGCCCCTAGATTTTGCTGGTTCCGGGACTGCCTCTTTGCCTCAGCCTGCCGAACAAGTGTCTCTTGGAATTGGAGAAGGCCATGCTGCGTCTTTAGCCTCCAAGCTGAACAATCAGAGATCAAGGTTTCCCAGTCGTTAATGTCCATTCCCAAGGCCTTTAGATACAATTACCCAGAGATAACCAGAGCAGGATGAAATGGCTCGTGTGATCAGCTGTTGCTGGGGTGGGGGTGATTTTATTTTATTATATTAATTTCGTCATCTTCAGGCTGGTGTTCTCGGCTTCGTAATTTTCTTTTTTTCTGTTTTTGTCTTTCTCACATAATTTCACAAGAGTTCTCTCACATCAAATTAACAGAATATGATTCTAAATGTCAGGATTTCTGGTTCCTTTTGTTCCTTTTATTCCTCTTGGGCTAGTAGATAATGGTGCCACAAGTGTCCAACATTTGGCCATGTCTTCACATTATACCTATTTTCTTTTTATGAAGCTCTCTCTATGGTTCCTAATGCAAAGAATAATCTCTGGATTAGGTTCTTTTCATGAGGAATTTCTTTGGATAGGATTCTGTATTCAGCTGCAAGTAGTCATTCTGGTAGCCACAACTCTGCCTGAGCTTTAGGATTTTGATATTGTTGGTAAATGCAGAGAAATGGCAAAAATTAAAAGATGCTGCAGAAAAAAAAGAAACAATGGCAATCTCCACTCACATCACTACTTGTAAAGTATCAACATCCTTATTCTGGGTTTGTTTGTTTTTTCCCTTTGGGTCATAAGTACATTGTGTGAAAGAAAAGATACTGAATCCTACCATATGCAGAGAATTCTATGCATTTGCAGGACAATATAACCATGGATGCTCTCAAAACATTGCCTGCAACCAGTATCATTCCGAAAGCTGAAACTGATAAAAGAAGGCTTTTTACTTTTTCCATACCTCTGCCCTGGGAGGAGTGTGCATTCATCCTTAAGTCTCCTACCCTTGGTGCCTAGACTGGAGAGCCAGATTCTGTGCCTTACTCCCTGCCCCCAGCATTCAATTATAGTGAATAGTGAGCTCTGAAAGCAGTTTGCAAAATGCAGCTGGAGAAAACAATGTCAAAAAAAAGAGGGTTTGGGAGCAGCTTGCAAATCCAGTCGTTCATGTATGGTTGGGCTCAGAAGCAACATTCCTGCCTATACACTAGAGATTGAAATGGTGAAAACAAGGAATATTTTCTATTTGTGTAGGCTCCCACACAACTTACATTTTATGACAGCAGGACTCTAAGCTGTGCAGAGAGCCGATATATGGGATACAATAATACACAGAAAGGACAAAACCAAGAGGTTCATCATTTTTTTTTTAGAAAACATTAATCAAATGGCAGGGGACTCCAGCCAAGTCACAAGAGTGAGATTGAAAACTCTATAATTTAATCAATTAACCAATAACTTAATAGATTTGATAGATATTTTTGGTCTTGAAATGCTTATTTGTTCAAAAAAGTAATACCTTAAATCTTAAACTGTCATATAAATCATATGAAGAAATCTAAGAACATTCATAAAATTGCTCAGAGGTGAGCTATATGTGCACATTGGAACTTGTGCAGTTAGAAGTTGCCAAATTCAGCTGAATGGCTACTGAAATACTAAAAACTTTCTTCCGTTGCAGATTGATAGCAGGATTCTTCATCATGATGACTACCATTGTATTTGCAGAAGGATACCTCATCAATTTCTGTGGCATGGTTATTAGAAATGCCTTTTGGTTTTGGTTTCTCTTCAAAAATTTTATGAAAAAAATGTCATTCCCACCTCCGTTCTCAATGGTAATATTATCTTGTAAGTAGATAATCCATATATGTCAAAGTTTTAGTACAATCTTCAAAAATTGGCTGCTCATCATCAATAATGTACAAAAAAAGTTGTGTGTTGATGGTCATTTAACTGTTCAGATTAATATTAGTACATAATCAATATGTGACACACATTTCATATTTTATGTATTTTGTTGCAGGCCAGCTAGCATCAATCCCTCTTGGAAAGTATACTGAGAATTCTCTTCTTTTGGCTTCAGATTATCATTAGCAGAGAGAGAAGCAGACTGACCGGTTGGGCTTCAGCCTAGAATCTTTGGAGTCCTTGGTGCTTTCTGAGTTTGGCTTACAGCCATTTCATTATCTGACCAGTGGTCAGATCTTCAGTGGTAGAAGGCAGTGGGGTTTGCTCTCTGTTTATATACAGTAGCTTGGCTCGTCAGAGCTGGCAGAGTGTTGTGTACTCCTTGGTAGTCCCTTAATTAGGCTATTGTTTATTGCTTGATTGTTTGTCTGAGTCTTGCTTTGTGCTTTCTATTCTACCTCTTCTCTTTCCTACAATCTTTCTGCTGGAGTTCTACATCTTCCTCAAGGGTGGAAGAATGGCTCTGAAGTTGCTCTAGATTCCACTAAATAAAACAAAATAATTTAAATCATTGCTTTTAATGTTATATAAGTCCTATTGCAAAGTAAAGCATGTTGTATCAGCTGTATCAGCTACCAATGCAAATGTCTAAGGCAATTACTGTGTCTTTTCAGTGATAGGTTTATTATCAGCTTAGGATGCAATTGTGAAATTAATTTGAAATTGATATATTATTGTATTTTAATTATTTATTTTGTAATAAAATCATTAAAATAATTTAATAATAATATTTATCCATTTGACTAATTAGATTTGCCTTTATTCTGTTCATAATACATTTTAAGTTCCTTGTTATAATATTATTTGACTGTTCCAATATCATTCTCCCCCCTCTGCCTCATACACACGCACACCAGACATACACATTAGTCTACGCTACTCTACTCTACTCTACTCTACTCTACTCTACTCTACTCTACTCTACTCTACTCTACTCTACTCCACTCTCAGTCTTTATTTCTCCTTGCAGCCAAACCTTTCACAACAATAACTAGAGCACACTGGCTCCCTTAAAAAAGTGATTCCTAATATTAGGTACTATAATTATATTCCTAACTCCATCAATTCTTTACAAAAGGTTTTCCATCTTCTTGCTGAGCAGATTCTAAGAAAAGTAAAACTGCCAAGACTGGCTTGTTTTAAAAGCATGCCCAAATCTTTACCTTTTTTCCAGAATATTCTGTTATGAATAATATATTTTCACTATCAATTTAAGAAGGGAAATCAACATGATATTCTTTCCCAAACCAAGGAGTCAAGTGGTAAATATTGTATAACTTTTCCAAGGGACTTGCAGATTTATGTTGTTTTGTTTTAATTCCATGGTTTGGCCATTCTCTTCAACCTCAATATGAAATTCACATTATGAATCCAAACAGGAAAAAAAATCAGAAAAGGTAGTTAGCATGTCATCTGCAAATCTTTTATACTCCTATTGGTTGCTTTCTGAGCTACAATCCCCATTAATGAGTTCTCTTGGCAGAGAGAGGGATGGGCAGGGAGGACAGATAGCATCCAGCAATATTTTATTTGTCACTCAGTGTAGAACTGAACTGGCATAGCTGCTTGCTTTAATCAAGTAATTTATTATCTAACATGCTTTTAAAATGTTGGCTGCTGTATTCTTATCATCAGTTAGGACTAAAGCATGTTGCAGGTATGGTAAAAAGATTCAAGTTGGCATCCATGACTATGACTGAAGTGCCATCTGGTTTTTAGGGCATCACACACTATGCCCTGTGGAATACCAGTCCTGTAAAGATCTGAATGGCTCCAATCCTCCCTGCCTTTTCAGAAAGCTCTTAAGACCTGACTTTTTCACCGAGCACTGTCTCTCTTTTACTTCTCCTAACAGGCCCCTCTCCCATCAGTCACTGCTGGTCAGTTGCTATTCTCCAGTTCTTTAAATTGGGATAGATTTGAACAACTAGTAAGCAATAGGCAAAGGCAGAAAACCAGTTCGGATGAACTAGACTTTTCTACTACCTAAAGCAAAATTGCCCTGAAAAGCGGTGTCCAGGGAAGAGAGGAAGGGGCATGCTTACATTAGCATGATGCATTCAGAAGGAATCAGGATGATTGCTACCCTATGGAGCACCAATGACAGAACTAGTGGTCAATCAAGCAAGTCAGAAATACTCACAGTTAAGATACAGCAATTTGTTACCTGTTGAAGGGGAGTAAAAGAATGACTTAAGACAGCCTCAGATACAACTGGGGGATGAGAAAAAGACAACAGCATGACAGGGCAGGGGGAAAAAAAGCTTGTCAGGACATGTTTATGCAAGTAGGGAAAACCCTAAAAGCATAGGATGAAAACAATTTGGCCATACAGGGGAAATATAGTACACACTGAAAGTCACTTGTTATGATCTTCCAAGAGGGATGAAAGGAAACTTCACAGTCCATTGACGTCCCTTGGGTATGAATAAAATCTGAAAACCAAAGCGAGTTTAATTTTACCATAACATAGGAATTACATTAGTTATTCAGCTCAGACAATTTAGCTAGCTTCATATTTTGCTTAATTGCAAATTCTGAGAAATTGAAAGAAACTTGTATTGCAATAAAATGTATCCCCGATATTGTGCTTTTTAGAAATCAGTGAATTGGTATCTGTACCTTTTCTGCCATGTTGTCTGAATCCCTTCATCAATTTCAACTTCACTGTTATCTATCACTGTAAAGTCACCGCAGATATTATGGCGCCAGCTTATCTGTTACTATTACAGCTGGGGGATTTATATGGAGTAAAGTCTATTTATAAAGCTCTTTGTATGACTGTTCAGTGCCTTCCAATAAATATTTCTTTCCCTGTTACTCCTTCATGTGCCCCTAGATATTCTTTTGCTGTTTGTTACACCCAAATGTCTATTGAAAAACGAACTCTTGGGTTGTGTTCCTAAAAATTCAAAAGTAGACCCAAGGCATTAATCATATGGCAAAATATCTCTGAAACTGGATGAGAGAAACCAAATTCTTAGTAGTTTGATGAACATCCAAGCAGATTAAGATACAAGGGGTGAATGAAAAGGGCCTTTGTTCTGATACTTAAATTGGACATTTCTTTTTTTTACAATTCCATATGCAGCTTTCATTGTCCTTCACTTTTTCACTACCCTACAGGAGAGATGGTAGATTAATTAGTTTAAATTGCATTAATCTACAACTTCTGGATCAATATTTGGCTTAAAACAACTTCAAATGATTTCCTTTTTAAAATTTTGGACTTCTTTTTAGTAGAAATTACATCCCCAAAGTACAAAATAGGAAAAGTGGCATGTCATAATGTATATAATTAGGAAAAATTATGAAGTGCATGTGGGGAAATGGTCTCCATAAATACATGTGCATTTTTGTGAAGTTTCCTTTATTAGGAACCAATTGCAAATTGAATGGATTGAATTCATGGCTACACTCATGCAGAACAAGGGAAGACAGACTGATTTGCTGAACCTTATATCATTAGAACCTTATTATAAATAATAAAAATTAGACCAAAATCCCTTTTGACAACTGATTTTCTACATACAAAGAGTAAAGAATACAAAGTTCAGCCATTATAATCCCCTATGACTTTTCAGATCATGCACATCTGGAAAGATGGGTGCACTGATAAAATCCATGGAGCTAAATAATGCATATGCATTCTGGAAAATAACAAAATTGTCCCAATCTCTGCTGAACCTGTAAGATTGCATGTAAGATATTCTATGATGCCTAGAAGGAGCAAGGCAGCCCACTTGTAACAATAGGAGAGTTGCATTTTAAGCGTTCTTATTCTTAAGATTCTTGAACAAGCACATGTACCTGTGTACGCATACATATTCAAAATTATGCTCTCTAAAAATTCTAGTCCACTTGCTGAGGTTGTTTTCTTGCCAGTAATTTGTCCTCTATCAGTTTTAAAATCAAGTAATCTTTCCTCTGCTACAAGTATGCAGGCTTTCAGTTTCCCTAATGAATAGCCAAAACAATTACTGATTCTTGTCAAGGAAGAGACTAGTGGAAAAACATTCTTGATGTGTTTATATTTTCCTTGCACTGAAACTAATGCTGAGTTATTATAGAGGAGATCAGTAGTTCCAGCTTAACCCCAGCGTGATCATGAGTATTTTAGTACAGGAGTACAACCTACCCCTCGCTAACAGCTAACACGCTCATGACAGTGGTGGGATAAAAAAAAAATTACTATTGGTTCTGTGGGTGTGGCTTGGTGAGCGTGGCATGGCTTGGTGGGCGCGGCAGGGGAAGGATACTGTAAAATCTCCATTCCCACCCCACTCCAGGGGAAGCTTATTGCAAAATTCCCATTTCCTCCCAATCAGCTGGGATTCGGGAGGCAGAGAATAGGTGAGGGCGGGGCCAGTCAGACGTGGTATTTGCCGATTCTCCGAACTACTCAAAATTTCCACTACTGGTTCTTCAGAACTGGTCAGAACCTGCTGAATACCACCTCTGGCTCATGACCATTAAACTCACTGGTGGGGTGGTGAAAAGCTGAGCATTTCCCTTTCTTTTTTGGCAAGTTAATTGATAGAACAGTGCAGTGATGGATCTAACTTTGGCTTTGGGGTTTTGTTTTTAACCAGTTAAAATTAAGAACTTTCCTTAAATAGCCCAAATGACAGAGATGGAAAAGGTAAATCTAAGTTATGTTCTTTCTTCTTTATTTTGCTAGCCCATGAAGGGTAAAGAAGCAGGGGAATCTGCCAAGCAGGGATCATAAAAAAAAAACCTGGGTCCATAGCAAACCATCTTTTCTTCTGTCTGTTTTAAATCATGTTTAAGCTCTGCCACATCTTGCTGGATCAGCTCCAAGACTTGTTCTTGATCCAGGATCTCTTTTCACAGATTAGTAGAAGAATCTTCCTCCACCATCTTTCGCAGCTCAGCAGACAGAGACAGAGCTGGAGTTAAGCTAATTGTTGAACGTTTAGGTCTAATTTGCATTCCTACAGCTCATTAAAAGCAAAATAATATGTAATGAAAAGTTTTATTTAACCAGATCAAAGTCTTTGTCCCCACAGTCTGATAATTTGAAGGTTGAAGACACTTTTATCAGGAGAGGCGAGAGACAAGCGCTGACAGCAGAACATCAGACCACTACAATGGCCAAAGAGGGGAAGAAAGGGACTGAAAACTGGAAAGGGATTTCTTGCAAACAGATTAATAACTGCTTAAGGTGGCTTCATTTCCAGTTTATTCTTCAGTTTACACAAGGCAAGCAGCTAAAAGCTGCTGAATGGAAAAGCTCTGAAAAAGGAAAGAATAAGTTTCCAGCATTAAAGTCTATGCTGTTCTGGTTTTTTTCTTTTTCTTTTTCAGAATCCTCCATTTCCCCAAAGGATTAAACAAAAAATGAGCCTATATGCTAGGCATTTGGGATATATGCTTGTCAAAAAACAGGATTATTTCAGATGCCGAGCATTTTGTTATTTTTTTATCTCCTTTTCTCTGTGTCCTTCTGAAATAGCTGGCTACTAACTAGCAAAAAAGGATTATAAGGGGTCAAAATGCTTTTCCCTTCATGCTTTTCCCTTCATCACTATGAACCTTGCACCACAGCATAACAAAGACTGTGGAATTAGCTTTACAAAACTGATATTATACTTACTAGTCTAGAAGAGATATGTAATAAGGAGAATAAATGTGTTCCCCCCCCCCAAGATTTGAATGTTCCCTAGCCAATTTCCATTTTTTAAAAAAATAGTCCAGTTGCTTCAGTTTCATCATGTCAAATGCAGAGGCACAAATCTGATCTCTCCACTGTATTATGTATGTGTCTGCTGTTTTTCTTTACCTACTAGAAGTGGTGACAGTACAAAGACATTAAACCAAAGTCTTCTGAGTACTGGTGATTCCAGGAGATCGTAAGAGATAACCTCCAGTGATGATTACAGTTTTCTGAAGCACAGCTAGATAGATAGATAAAGATAAACAGAGATGATAGATAGATGATAGATAGATAGATAGATAGATAGATAGATAGATAGATAGATAGATAAACAGATAGATAGATATGAGAGAGAGAGAGAGAGAGAGAGAGAGAGAGAGAAATAGAATAGAGATAGAGATAGAGATAGAGATAGAGATAGAGATAGTTTATTAGTAAACATAAACTAATGAAACCAAGTCTGTGAGTAATGAAACCACTGTGATTTTCATGAAAGAATTTTTTTTTAAAAAAAAAAACCAAGGCACAGCAGGAAAGCAAGTTCACTTTCAAACCTGGAAATTGGCCAGATAACTTTTGGTGCATCATTTTCTTTCAACACATCCCACTGGCAGTTGTTATGGAGAAAAAGGAGGCAGGACTGTTATGTGTTTCACCTTGAGTTGTACATAATAAAGGCAGGATAGACAATAAATCTAATAATTAACAAATATAGGAATATGAAAAAAAAAAAACGCTTTTTACATAGCAATTTATGTTTACAAATTACTTTCATGCAAAATTTCCTGTATCTCATGCTCATGAGGTCACGCTGCCATAAATGTATTAGATTTTAAGATGCCACATCACTTCTTTTTAATACAAAGGCTACTTATTATTTATTTAGTAAATGTATAGGCTGCCCATCTCATATTCATGACGTTAGGCAGCTCATAATTAAAACGGACTAAAAACAGTAAAAAAAACAACAACCAGAATTTTAAAAAACAAAAATAACATAAATATAGCAGCTAAGAAGACTCACAACCACTATACTGTATACCACATGCCATCTTGATTTCTCAAACACATGAAGGGAACCTAATAGCAAAAGAACCCAAAACTCATTATCACAGCACAGTCAGAGGCATAAAAAGCAAATTCTACAATATTTTCCCAATCTCATATCCTGAATTTATTTGTTTACAGCAGTGTAAAAATGAGTACTTGCATAAAAGTAACTTGTAAACATAAATTGCAATAATCTTTTCAACAGAAGAACTGTCAGGTCCAAATTACGATTATTTATTATTTCTGATCATCGCACAGTCAGCTAGATGTTCAGACTAGGTTTGGCATTTTTGTCTACCTATCGAGTCCTTACCAAGGACCTGGGATAGGCAAATCTGGATGTTTGATGGTGTTACGTATATCGCTGCAAAATGGAAACTGTTCCAAGTAAAGCTGCCTTCGGCAATTGACTGGATGGAAAATTTGTCAATGCCTATAGTGTTCAAGTGGTGTTCCAGTTGTTTGGGATTGCACCAAGGCATTATTATTGTTGTTGTTATTGTTGTTATTATTATTTATTGGTTGCACAGTCAGCCAGATGTCTAGACTGGATTTGGCATTTTTATCCATCTATTGAAACCTTCCTAAGGAAATGGGATAGGTAGATGTTGTTTGATTGTGTTAAAGGTATTTTGTAGAATGTATGCAGTTCCAAGCAAAACTGTCTTTTGTAATTAAATGACGGTGATTTTGTCAATGCTGATGGTGTTTAAATAATACTCCAGTTGTTTTGAAATTGCACCAGTGGTGGGTTGTCCCCGGTTCGGTCCAGTTCTATAGAACCAGTAGACCAGTAAACCAGTCCGGTTCTATAGAACCAGTAAATTAGTAAAGTCAGCAGGAGGCTCCGCCAACCCGCCATGACGTCATCATGGATGATCTGTGCATGCGCAGAACATGTGTGTGAAGTGAAGCGAGCGTGCGCGCACTCCCATTGTGAACCGGTAGTAAAGGTAAGTAGAACCCACCCCTGAATTGCACCCAAGGTGTCCATTACTGTTATCAGTAGTACTATCTTTGTTTTCTTTTGGCACAATCATTCTATTTGCTGGTCTTTGCATTTTGTGATTTTCTCCAGTTCTTTCTCTTCTATTCTTCTGTCTCTACATATTGTAATGTGAACTATCGAGACTGTTTTGTGTTTCTTATCAACAGTTGTTAAGTAAGTCTGGGATGTTATGTGGCAAGTACTTGATTAATTCTAAAGTCCCAGAACACTTTAGCTTCTTCGTTATCTATTACTTTGTCTATTTTCTAATCTCATAGTTCTTGCTTGCAGGCAAGTGATATTTCTTGCAGATATTCCAAGCACCATTATTGCTAATCTGTCATGCCATTATTTGAAGTCAGTCTATGCAATCTTCTTGCAGCAATTAAGTAGGTGGTCCACTATTTATTCAACTTCTTTGCATAGGTGGCATTTGTTGTCTGTTGCTGTCTTCTCAGTTCTGGCTTTGTATGCATTTATTGTTAAGTCTTGGTGTTGTGCAATCAGAATTAACCCTTCTGTCTCTTTTTTTTTTTTTTTTTTTTACTGTTCTTAGCTGTTGCCAGATCGTGTTATCTGCCTTGCCTGCTATTTTTTAAATACTGGCCATGTAATTATTTCCCTTGCCATGTCTCTTCTATTTCTCATTTTGTTTTTATTGTAGGCCAGTTTGGTCTCTCTAGTATTCAGTAAACCTTCCAGGGATGCTAGCTTCACTGGATCTTTTTCAATGTTCTTCAGATACTCAACTGGTGACCTTTCTTCTTCTTCTTTTTCTTCTTCTTCAACTGTCTGGTATACTGTCCAGTATTGCAAGCTAATTTTGCTGAATGCTGACTACCAAAGTTGAGCAGTTCGAGTCTCACTGGCTCAAGGTTGATCAGCCTTCCATCCTTCCAAGATCGGTAAAAAGAAGACCCAGACGGTTGGGGGCAATGTGCTGACTCTGTAAAACTGTTTAGAGAGGGCTGTGAAGCACTGTGAAGTGCTTTATAGGTCTAAGTGTTAGTGTTATTGCTATTGCTACTTGTACCAGTATAATTCCCTCCTATTTTCCTTGGTAAGTAGAGTCTGTCAATGTCACTATGTGGATGAAAAGTATGATATATTGTCATTATTTTTCTCAACTTCTTATCTCAAGCTTTTAATTCTGCTTGAGTCCAGACCACTATTCCAGCTATGTGTCTAATGACTGTAATTGTCCAGGTATTAATTGCCTTGATGGAATTTCCTTCACTGAGTTTGGACTTTAAGATTTTCTTCATTCTCATGATATAGTCACTTGTAACCTTGCCATAATTCAATGCCATTTGTGATTTAATTTTCGTTTTGAAGCAGTGAGCATCACTGGTGTCAAAAAATAGTATTTAAAAAAAATTAAAATGGTCAGAAGCCCATAAAATCACCAAAGTGTGTTATATTTTAGCAATCAGATGATCACACTTGAAGTTTCATAAGGATAGTGGATTTCATAAGGATATCACGTGAAGTGTTAATACCATTTTATAATGCCTTGGTAAGGCCACACTTGGAATACTGCATCCAATTTTGATTGCCACGATGTAAAAAAGATGTTGAGACTCCAGAAAGAGTGCAGAGAAGAGCAACAAAGCTGATTAGGGGACTTGAGGATAAAACATATAAAGAACGGTAAGAGCCAAGGTGGTGCAGTGGTTAGAGTGCAGCACTGCAGGCTAATTTAGCTGACTGCTGGCTGCAGTTCGGCAGTTCAAATATCACTGACTCAAGGTTGATTCATCCTTACATCCTTCTGAGGTCAGTAAAATGAGGACCCAGATTGTTGGGGGCAATATGCTGACTCTGTAAACTGCTTAGAGAGGGCTGTAAAAGCACTATGAAGCGGTATATAAGTCTAAGTGCTGTTGCCAGAACTGGATATGTCTAGTCTTATGAAAAGAAGGACTAGGGGTGACATGATAGCAATGTTCCAATATCTCAGGAGTTGCCACAAAGAAGAGGGTGTCAAACTATTTTCCAAAGCACCTGAGGGTAGAATAAGAAGCAATGAATGGAAACTAATCAAGGAGAGAAGCAACTAAGGATAAATTTCCTGACGGTTAGAACAATTAATCAGTGGAATGACTTGCCTCCAGAAGTTGTAAATGCTCTAACACTGGACATTTTAAAGAAGAGATTAGATAACCATTTTTCTGAAGTGGTGTAGGGTTTCCTGGCTAAGCAGGGGGTTGGTCTAGAAGACCTCTAAGGTCCCTTCCAACTCTGTTATTCTAAATTCTAGTAGTATCTTGCATTATCTTGATGAGGCTGTCAGGTTTTAGCTATTATCTTTTTTTTTTAATGAACCTAGAACAGCATGGTATCCTAGTGATAAAGACACATATCTCCCACTCAGAAGATTGTGAATTCAATCCTAGGTAGCAGCAGATGTTTCTCTCCTAGGATGCAAATATATATATGCTCCTGGAAGCATGAAGCCGAGAACACCAGCCTGAAGATGACGAATGAGACTTCGTCGAAACGTCGCCAAGACACTTCCAATTTTACGTGGGAGAAGACCCAAATAACCAAAGACCTACATACAAACACCCGCGAAAACCTGAGAAAATATATATATATGTATGTATGTATGTATGTATGTATGTATGTATGTATGTATGTATGTATATACCTGCTGCGAACTCCACATAGGCGTCAGGAAGGGTATCCTGCCAGTAAATTCTCAGCTTCATTTAGTCTACCCCAAATAGGGACTACAAGGTCGTAAAAGGGAGTTTTATTGCTATGCGTGGAGCTATCCAGGAATTCTCAAACAGAGAGTTAAACTGTACACCATAGAAGATTGGCCTATTTTAGAAGCAAGTCTCTTCTGTTCAACTTCCTGCCTTTCTGTGGTACATCTCTTTGAAATAAAAGACAATAAGAAACCAGTGCTCAAAACTTCCAAATTCAGAACATTTAATAAAAGACCTTTTCTCACTATCATCACTTTTTCTATCCTAGAATGAAGCCAAAGAAGAAGCTTTTCCTTCTTCATTTCTCTTCCCCCCCAGCCCAGAAAAAGCTTTAATAATTTATTTTATTTTATTTTAAATGTGCTACTGAAAGCAAACTATTTTTCTTAAACTACAAAACACAAATCAATGTCTTTTATTGTCCAGACCCACATCCAGGCCCCAGTGCTTCTTGACAGCTGCAGGGCTTTTCCTCATTTTGGCCTTTTCAATCCCCATTTTCCAGTCACCTAAGACTCCCCTCCTTCTTGGCCTTCAGACAAGGAGTAGCAGGCTTTTTCAACCCACCAAGACTCACAGAGCTCCAGCCGTTCTCTTTTATGTCCTCCTCTTTTCAAGCAGCTTCCATTACTGCTGCAACCTCAGCCCACATGATTATTTCATTATGAAACTTTTGCCTCTATTCCCTTATGAAGCAAGACAAAAGAGATCAGCACCGAAGCAGTGACTATAAATAATGAATTTTGCCTGCCTCTCCTGACCAGTCAATAAGAGACTGTGAGGCAAATGGCAAACATGAGAGACTTTCAAAATGTCCACCATGAAAGAGGGAAGGCATTGTTGGGAAGCTTTCAACCCAGGGAAAGGGCAGCTGGTGGATCACATTATGTTTCAGTTCTCTAAAGAGCCAATCAACTGTAGCTTGTTCTGCATCTCTCTTCTCAGTTTAGGGCTTCAGGTATCAAGAGAACATTGCGTGCTGTTGCTGTTTAAAACCAAACTCACTGAGCATTTTTTTATGGTGGAGACAAGGCACATCACACCTTATCCTCTCTATACAAGCATATCAGGTGTTTTAGAACTGAAGGCAGAAAGAAAACTGTTGACTATTTTTGAATTTCAACTTCTCCAACATAGATAATACCCTGTTTCCTTGCTAGGCTTCCTTTCAGAAGGTCTGTTAGGACTGGTCACTCCTGCCAGATTTTGCCCACTAACATCACAAGCACCAGAAGATAATTGTTCAGGTAATAGAAACGCTGATGATGTACAGGAGAAAAATAAGGAAAATTGGGTTTTTTTTTAAGGGATTCTAAGACCTCTCTGCTTTCCATAATACACTGAAACTGGAAAAAAACATTAGAAAATTTGTGAAGTGCAATAGGAAGGATGTCTTTCAAGATAAAGCAGCAAGCGAGAAAGACAATTGTTTGTCAGAATACTATTACATTAGGGCCAAAGGACCTTTCTGTGTAAATCTTTTTTAAAGAAATAAACCATGTAATAAATTTTTATCCATGGGCTGTCAGACTCCAAAATGAGAAATAACATCATAACTATGTAGTATGATGGACTGCAGGGCCGGCACAATGTGTAACATGTTCACACTGGTGCAGTAGGACTGGGTATTTTGTTAATATGATTTATTGTGTTAGGGATTTTCTATCTTCACTGTTTTTTTTGGGGGGGGAAGATGCACTGAAGGAGCTCAACCAATCTCATTGTACATATGTTGTGCACTGACAATAAGGATTTTAAAAAATTTGAAATTGTGTTGAAAGTCATCTAATATATTTGAAATAAATATACTTTAAATCTGTATGTATCAATGCAATTCTATGCCTGGCCCTTAGAAATAAATCCTCATATAAAACAACTTCTATTTTGGAGGAAAAAAGCAAAATGAAAATCTTTCATATTTAAATTTGAAGCATATAATTTTTCAGTAAGTGTCCATATAACTGTAGAACACAGTGTCAAACTAGCGGCATCACATTGCTGTCACATGATGTATTGTGATATTTTTCCCCTTTGTAGAGCTGGGTTGGGTGTGGCCTGCACATGACAGATCTGGCCTAGTTTGTCACCCCTGCTGTAGAACATACAAAGACTTCTCAACTCTACATAACCTAGATAATCACTAAGCCAATCAAATTTCCATACTAGACATTTTGGAAGTACATATTAACTGAGTAAAAAAGAAAAAAAGCCCACACAATTTGGGGAACACTGAACTCTTGCCCATTTTCTTCACCAACTGCCCCTGTAGTAGTGTGACCATGTTCTTTCAGAACTGGGGCCGTATTTCCACTTGCAATGATGGCAATTGACGCAGAGAAGCACTGGAGAACAATGAACAGAGAACAGTGAGAACTTTTATTCTTTTTTTTTTTACTACATATAGTGAAGTTATTTAGAGCAAGTATTTATAACAGGAGTATACCCAGCAGTTCTAACTTTTACTCGGAGTAAGGTTTCTTCCTACCAGCAACTATTTTCTTCCAGCAATTCTGCTAACTACTTGACTTCCTCCTTCTTCACTCTGTCTTCTTCCTCTGTTTCTGGGCTTATCAGAGAGAGTGAAAAGAAAGGGAAGTGAAAAGAAAGGGAAGCAACATAATCCTTCTCTTGGATTGACTTCACTGACCATTGTCTCCTCCACCTGAGGGAAGAAACTCTTTCAGCGTCTTCTATCTAGTCCTTCCCCAGAGATAAGAGCTTCACCAACAACAGACAATTCCTTCCTGTGTTGGGATTTGAATGATGATATCATCTCTTTAGGACTTCCATTCCTCTCCTCTAGGGAAGCCACCTGTAGTGTCTCCTCCCTCTCTGATCATGAACTGTCAACTGCTTCACACAGTCACATAATTTTACTGTCCAACTTTTCCCTCCACTCACTCTGTTTTCCATTCTGTTCTCCTCTCCTTCTCTGTCTCTCCAAATTTTAGTCAGATTGGAAGAACATCCCCAGCAGATGAGGAGGTGAGTGTCCTGCCAGGGTTCTAGTCTCCAACTTCAATATACCAGGCTAGACCAATCTGCCCCCAATAGCCCTTCCTAGCAACCAGGTCAGCACTTCAACCTTAGATTTTATCCCTACCCTGTCAAGATTGGGATGAAAATAACAAAACAATTACTGCCAGTAACATTATATATTGCCTAAGAAAGTGGATAAATTAAGCATAAGGCAACTTTATGATTACTGATAAGATCTGAAAACAAGAAATAAATGAAATGTTTCAGTCTGAGAAATATAATTCTATCATATTTGATCAATCAGTATTTAATGCAGCCTTTCCCAATCTAGACATCTAGATAAATGGACTTCAATTTCCAGAATTCTCAGAAATGGCCATATTGGCTAGTTAATTCCACCATCTGAAGTTTACACATGAAAAGGATGCCAGTTAATAAGTCAGGTGATCTTAATAGTAATTGTTGCTGATAATTAATATTTTTCAACATGTTTAAAATAATATTGCAGAATAAAATTTGATAAAATTAAGTAAAATAAATGAGATTCTTCTTCTTGTGCTATATCCGTCATCGGACGTTGGCAATCATGTTGGCAATCCTATTTTTGTCAACAGCCATATGAAAAAGTGCTGCTGAGTTTTGTCCAAACCAGTCCCTTAGGTTTTGAAGCCATGATGTTCTTCTTCTGTCTGGACCTCATTTGTCTTCAATCTTTTCCTGGAAGATTAAGTGAAGGATGCCATATTTTTCTGGGTGTCTCATCACATGTCCAAAATATTCTAACTTTCACTTTCTAATGGCTTTGATTATTTCCCTTTGCTTTCCCAGGCGGCTTGTCATGTGATTTTGTGATTCCTCATTTGTGATTTTGTTAACCCAGTTTATACGTAACAGTCGTCTGTAAATCCACATTTCAAATGTTTCTAGTTTATTCAAGTGGTTTTCTGTCAGACCAACTCTCTACTCCGTAGAGCAGGATAGAAAAGATGTAACATCTGACAAGCCTGATTTTCAGTTTTAGGCTTATGTCATGACTGCAGAAGATCTTTTTCATTTTGAAGAATACTGTTCGAGCTTTCTCTATCCTTGTCTTTACTTCACTGATCATGTCCCAGCTTTCATGTAAATTAAAACCGAAGTATAAATGAGATTAGTATCTGAAATAAGATTTTTCCAAAAGGATTAAAATAACATCTTTCAGATATTTAAGGAGAGGAAGAAAATGGGCAGGATGAGGAAAGATCAACGTAGGTTTTATCATTTCTAAAGCAAATATCTACAATACCTAAATCAATAAATGTACTGCTCGCAGCCTAGTTTCAGTATCACAACTATACAGTTGTGTCTAATTTACTAACTGCTACAATTGTTGTGTTACAGCCAGGAAATATAAAGTAAACATTACTCTTCCTTTTAGTTGATAGTTCTTTTGTCATCTCCAGAAAGGCAGCCAAATTTTGCTCAATCACTACTGCTTTTCATTGAAATTACTTTATTGATGTTTCATTCAGGTACATCTCCTGTTGCACCTGAATTTAATTCTATTTATCTATCTATCTCTATGTGTCATATTCACTCACTCATTCGTTCTTCATTCTTTGCCTGCAAATACGATTTTTATTTTTATTTATGTAAATGATTTATACAGCCATCTCTCTCACAACAGTGATTTTTTGAACA
This sequence comes from Pituophis catenifer annectens, assembly GCF_029215685.1. Lineage (NCBI taxonomy): Eukaryota > Metazoa > Chordata > Lepidosauria > Squamata > Colubridae > Pituophis > Pituophis catenifer. The sequence goes on along the minus strand of NW_027256881.1, from coordinate 315,806,386 downwards.
AAAAGAGGGATCTTTTAACAGAAATAAACTAAGTCAACCAATTACCTATTTAGTATTTTCAAATGATTATTGTGTCTAAGCACTAATTGAACATACATTCATACACACATATCTAATACATGGAAAATGGGGATGAGTGACTTTGTAAATATAAAATGCAAATTAGGTTAGTTTCCATTAATAATCAAATAAACACTGTTTCACCCATTCCTATTTGCAGGCAATTAGGGTAAAGAAAGAAAAGAAAAGAAGTCAGAAAGACGCGAGGTCATTCTTTCAGGACTTTAGAATAAGTAACAGTCTTATTCATTATTTATATTGTTACCTGTCCATCATGACATGATTACCAGATTATGCTATGGTGTATCAGTTCCATAGGTCTCCTTTCAAGCTAGTAAAAACAAAACAGAGTCTACATAGATTTCTGTTACTACTTTATAAAATGTATTTTGATATATGAGCTCATTGTTATGCATTTATTGTGGCTCTCAAATACAAAGAGCAAAATCCAAGGAGATATTTCCTATCTGATAACTTCTGGTGGGCCTAGTGTCTTTCTCATTTATGGAAGATATTTTTTGGATGCAAACATTTTTTTTCTTAACTCCAAATACAGTGAAATAAAAAGCTTCTGTATCTCTGGTTTTCCCCCACAGTAATAACACACAAAGTACAAGATGTTTGTAACAGGCCCCTGTGGGACTCATGGATTTTGAAATCGTGCTTTGAAGATGAATCCCAGTTTTTCACATTAGAAGGACTGAAATCCAACAGAAATATTTCATTTACTTTATTCTACAATTTAACTAGTTCCACTTTTGGTAAACCTCCACAATGCTAAGTTTTACAAGAGGTAAACGTTGCAGAGATAGAGAAGCTATTTATTTTACTCTAGTTGGAATTAAGAAAAAATGTTTGCATCCAAAAAATTTCTTCCATGAATGAGACAGACACTATTGCTCCAACTGCTGGCTCCCTATAGCAATACAAGGCATGAGGTAACACTCATTAAAGGCCTCCGCTGGGGACAACCCTAATTGCCAGATTTACATTTTGTAGGCAATGCATACTTAGACTAATAATTCTACTTTGAGGTGCTTTGCTAGCCAGAAAAGAAAAGAGCATATTCTATTATCCTCAGGGCTTCAAGAGGTGACTAGAGCAGGCCCAGAAGAGATCCTAAGGAAAGTCAAGCTTTCATATAATTGGCATCTATCCCACACAAAGACTTGATGTTTGACTCTATCAGTTCCCAAGAAGCCAATAAGATTCCCAAAGGATTCCTCAGCCTTTTATCCTTCTTCTGTCTTAGCAACCAACCACTCATCTCATCATTAGAACAATCGTTCCTTTGCTGATTGAAGTGGGACTGGGAAATTCTAGCTTTCAGTTCCAAGTCTTATTACAGTGAAATATAAAAAGCCATAGTAGTTTTTAAAAAATCCTTATCCATGATCATTGTGTCTATCTTTATCTCTTTTTCTATTTCTTTCTACAGTATTTCTATTATCTCTATCTATCTATCTCTCTATCTATCTCTCTATCTCTCTGTCTTCCTTCCTTCCTTGTTATCTCTATCACTATCTCTTCTCTCTCTTGACCTCTAGCCATAGTAGTGCCCCTCATTTGCTCCATTCAATAATAGAAATAAGTTCACAAAACAGCAGTCTAACATGGAACACCCTAAGGGCCCCAAGAACTGCCCTCACAGCTGCATTCTGCACCATCTGAAGCTTCCAGATACTTTTCAAGGGTGGCCCCATGTAGAGCCTATTTCAGTAGTCTAAGCAGGAGCAAGGTTTAAGTGATTGAGTGAAGGGATACCCAATCCAGGAAATAGTGCAATTGGCACACAATATGAAGTTGTGCAAAGATTCTCCTACTTACAATTGCCCTGTGCTCATTGAGCAGGAGTCACGAGTCCAGGAAAAACCCTGGATTGCACACTGTGTCTTTCTGGGGTAGTGCAAGATGTTAAAGTCCTGTAACTGAAAACGCCATGTACCCAAAGCCACTCAATCTTATCAGGGTTCAGCTGAAGTCTGTTGTCTCCCAACTAGATCCGAACATCTTCCAGGCACTCTGAAAGGGCAGCAACAGCATCATTTGGATCACCCAAGAGGAAGATGTATTAATGCTATATTGGCTTATTTCCAATTCTGGCATATTTCTTTCCTGGGAGATAGAGTTCATTGTGTTTTGTAAAGACTGTAAAAGTTCATCCTCCAAACATTTGTAATAAGAACTTGATAATTCAACTGGTCCAGGTACCTTCCTTCCTTCCTTCCTTCCTTCCTTCCTTCCTTCCTTCCTTCCTTTCTTTTTTATCAAATTTATGTTGCCTCCCATCTCACAAACAAGTGGCTCTAGGTGGCATACAACAAGGCTAACAACCTTTAGTTAATGAATACCAAACAATTAGTAGTGGTGTTTAAAAAGTACAATTGTAAAATAACAATCTAAAAGAGAAAAAAATATTAGGTGAAGAGATGTTAATAATAGTATAGCTACCTCAATAATTCATTAGTCATGTGAGTCTCCGATCTGATTGTACAACCAAGTTAATTATCTGATACTTCACCACTTGTTTTAAATGATTTTAAAGCAGTTGATATACTAGGAAAACAAGAGACACAAAAGATCTTTTTCTCCTTTTGTTTCTTCTGGATGAATGTGCAATAATAATGTCTTACCAAGTGAGGTGTTTTTCTGCAGTCTAATGCGCACATGGCCCCCAAGTCAGGTGTGATAGCATTTCATAGAACAAGCCCACTGAAAACCAGGGATGCACACTAAGTTTCTATCTGTGATTTGCCTTTACCCATAGCACAAACACCTATTATGTGTTTATGCTGCATATCCCAATTGGAGTTAGCTAAAACAATTCCATCTGCTTGTAATGAGCCCCTTTTGTTTGTAGTTTGATTTGGGATTACTTTGTCTCAGCAATAATTAATTGAGCCTGGGATTGAATAAATAGAATCCATTTGGATCCGAAGCTTTCCTGGAAGCACATTATTTGCTAAGTTAGACAAATGTATTTTCTTAAGTGGTGTTGTCTGTGTTTCAAAATCTAAAACTGAATTGAGAACTCCTGCACAATAGTAAAATGCACATTTTAAAATATTTTTTTCCTCCCGATTTTATTATTTTTATAGATAACTCAACTCAGTGAACATACCTAATACTCCTTCCTCCTACTAATTTCTCCATGACAAACCTTGTGAAGTGAGTTGGGCTGAGAGAGGGTGACTGGCCCAAGATCACGCAGCTGCTTTTCATGCCTCAAGTGAGATTAGAACTCACAGTCTCCTAGTTTCTAGCCTGGTGTCTTAACCACTAGGCCAATGTTTATTTTCCGAGCAGGAGACCCCTAGTTAAACCCCCTCCCCCTGCACCCTATTCACAATGTAAGGCTTTATAAAGCAAGGGTAGGCCACCACCCATTCTTAAGCTACAAACAACAGCCTCTACAAACCTTCAAGATTGCATTATTAGCATTAAAGGGCAAAGTTGGTTACATATTTTCAAGAAAAGGAGCTAATATTAGAGTGAGAATGAGTTTCAATGCTTTGAGGTAAAATCTTCCATCAATACCCATAAACTTTCCTCAAAGTCCTCCAAATCAAATTTTAATCAGCCTTTAGTTTCTCTTTAGTTACTTCCTAGGTGGAAGTAATGTTGCCAGTATCTCCTGCATTTTTCTAATAGTGCTGACCCCGGAGCCTGGCCAGGGCCTAGATGTTTGTTGTGCAAAACGTACAAAAGATACAGCTGGAAAAAAAGGAATAGTGGGGCTATCAGAGTCATCCAAGAAGACAAGCTGCATCAGATCAGCTTTCAGGAGAATTTCAAGTCTATCGTTAAGATGCCAAATGTGTATGTAGATCATTTTGTCATCCTTCAGTGCTCTTGAGAATTTTAAATCTGTGTGCCAAGCTAAAAGCGGGGGGGGGGGGGGGAGGGTGAGAGGAGGGTAATCAATAGAAATGTTTTTTCTGCCTCTCATTGCAGTGCACTTAAAGGGAGAGTTTTAGGTAGCTACAGCATTTGCAAAGGGTTTTCCACAAAAATCAACCTGTGAAATCTTACAGAGAATTGGAGGCAGAGTATTCTCTTTTGCAAATGTGCCATTCCAAGTGACAGAAAGACATATGATGCATTACAGTTTCTGAAAGTGCACTATTACAACAACTTTTTAAAAAACATTTTCCTTCTTGGATTCAGGTCTCTGGTGACTGGCTATACTGCCCTTTTATAGACTTTTCAAATGGAACTGTTTCTTATATCCTTCATAAGCCAGGCGGATGGCAAGTTTCTCTGTGCCTGGATTCTGCCCCTGCTTCTGCTTGTCAAGGCCTAGATTTGGTTGTTAAGCTCTGTAACAATTCACAGAAAAAAGATGAGTGGCTGGAAAGTCCCATTCCTCACACAATGTTTAATAACGTGAGAACAGCAAAGTCTGAACCATGTGAATATGTTTTAAATGTTGGGGACCTAGTCATTTAATATAGAATAGACCTGACAGGTAGCCAGACTCAGTAGGAAGTTGATGATTATCTGTGGCACCTCAGATATTATAATATATTCATACACTTTTTGTTTTACTATTTGCCCCATTTTGACATTTGATAAATCTAATTTTCCTACAATCACATCATAAATCAGGCAAATGAAGACATTAAAAACAAAGAGGCTTTCAAATCAAGCTCAACATCTGGCACGGGCATCCATGTAATTTAAATAACTTGCATGTTCCTTCTTCTCTTTGTATGTTATGGCTGAGAAAGAAAATCATTTGGCTTATATTTGAATACAAATGTAGCTGTTTTTGCATTTTGACTGAAACCCAAACTAAAACTCTATTGTTCCTTGAAATCTACACTTGTCAAGTATCGCTAAGCGGCTTGTTATCCACCACAAGTCCAATTGGGCTCTCAACTGTTCCCATTCAGCTGTGTTCATTTGAGTCTTTGAAGGAGGCTTTTTTATGCATAGTGGGCTAATAATCAAAATAATGTTTATTGAACTAAAATAATAGCACGACCTTGGCCCTTCTGATGGACAGTGACATTAAATGGCATTGTAGCATTAATGGTCTATTCTCACACTGAAGAAGAATCTTCCAATATCACACCATCCCTTTAAAAACTGAAAATACTACTAATAACTGTCCTTGAAATTCCCTTTCACTTTTACCAAGACAACAGGCAATATATCTCTTCTTCCCTAAAATCATCCTAGTGATTCTATAAATACATACAGAGTACTGTATGTGGTAAATTTATTTTTTTTCTGATAGAAGACAATAGCTGTAGCTTTCGGTTGAACAGTGGAGTTTTTGTTTGTTTGAATGCAGGTGTTTCATTACCTAACTAGGTAACATCATCAGTGTGAGTCCTCCTTGGTGAAGGTTTACTTGCATGCAAATTTCTCCTATTTGAATCATTTTTGAAGTCTTTGACACCCATTTATAGTTACAATAGAAGAGAATTTATGTGGAGTTCTTAATGTTCTTAAACTTGGTTGGTTTCTTGCAGATGTTTCATTACCCAGCTAGGTAACATTATCAGTGCAAAGATATTATTACCTAGTTTGGAAATGAAATATCGGCAAGCAAACAACTAAGTTCAGAGAATATCTATTTTTTACGGAATGTATATTTTGCCTCTCCATTGATATAAATTCTAGAAGCAGCTTACAGCAAAGAATACAGAACATAAAACTAATGATAAAGCATATTAAATTAAAATCAGAAGCAAATTTTAAAATATCAAATATCTGTACAGTTATTTAAAAATATTTAAAGATACTTCCTTGGCCTTTTAGTATCATGCTTAGGGCCACATTCGGAAAAGAAATAACTAAAGACAGGAATAATATAAAGCTGAAATTGATTTATTTTAAAGTAATTTAAATTAAATAGATTTATTATAATTAATCTTTATATATTTTGTATTTATTCCAATACTCGTGCTAAGTTTCAGTGGATAATCTTGGTGACAAACATCTTGTACCTGAGCACTTGACATTAGCTGAAAATTTAGTAGCATGATGGCCAAATCACACACTGAATCAAAAGATGTGTTTTTATGCTTTAATCACATCTCCACATAAAAATTCACTCTCCTGGCTGTATATAAATATTTATTTATTTATTTTTGGAAAATACTATTCACATTTATTTTTATGGTAATTGAGAGTCTCTATTGGAGAACAAATTGATTTCTGAAGCATTTGCTACAATAAAAGATGAATAATGCTTCAACTAACAAAGAGAAACTGGGAAAGAAACATTTCCATTCCACAGTAAACAGAAGGAATCAGATCCCTGGGATTTCTGCTTTTCCTTCTGCCGTCAAACATAAGTCAGTCTGCACATTTTTTTCTTGTGGCTGCTAACTGTTGCATGCTATTTAAGATATACTTGCTTTTTTCCTGCATTTTTCCTTTATAAAGATAGACCTATAGAACAATTAAAGCCAGGGTAGGCAACCAGTGAATTTTCAGCAATTTTGTAAAGTTTCTTAAAGCAAAATTGCATTCAGTTTTGGAGGCCACAGTATCAAAAAGATGTTTAAGCTCTAGAAAGAGTGCAGAGAAGAGCAACAACGATGATTAGGGGATTGGAAGCTAAATCATGTGAAGAATGGTTGCAAGAATTGGGTATGTCTAATTTAAAGAAAAGAAGGACCAGGATAACATGATAGCAGCATTCCAATATCTAAAGAGCTGCCACAAGGAAGAGGAGGTCAACCTATTCTCCAATCACCTGAAGGCAGAACAAGAAGCAATAGATGGAAACTAATCAAGGAGAGAACCAACCTAGAAATAAGAAGAAATTTACTGACAGTTAGAAAAAATAATCAGTGGAATGGCTTGCCTTCAGAAGTTGTGGATGCTCCAACATTGGAGGTTTTTATAAAGACATTAGACAACCATTTGTGTGATACAGTATAGGTTTCCTGCTTGAGCAGCAGGTTGGACTCCAAAGTCTCTTCCAATTCTGTTATTCTGAAGGCACACACATATTTAAAAGGGAGCCATTTTGACTCTGCCATCATCACAATGCTACTATTCATATTTAACTTTTGGAGGCTGAAATAATTAAACCAAAGTACAATCTTTACTTCCCTAAAGCAATTCCATGCCATTTCCAGATTTATTTATTTATTAGTTAGATTTATATGCCGCCCTTCTCCGGAGACTCAGGGTGGCTTACAATGCTTTTAAGCAATAGCCTTCATACTTTTGTATATACCTGCTTAGTAGGGCCCCCCAAGCAGTGTTCTATTTTATACAAAGTCAGCTTATTGCCCCCACAAACCGGGTCCTCATTTTACCTACCTCGGAAGGATGGAAGGCTGAGTCAACCTTGAGCCTGGTGAGAATTGAACTTGCAGTAATTGCAGGCAGCTGACAGCTAAATACTACTTTAACAGTAGGTTAGTCCACTGCACCACCAGGCTCCAATCCTTCAGATTGATCTGAAGAAACAATACTGGAGTGTTTATCTTCAAAGCAGCTTTCCAAAATCTGGTGATCTCCATATGTATTCATGCTTCACAGATAGTCAATACCATGCATGGTTTGGATTTCTGGGAGCTGTCATTCAAACACTTAGAAGACTTCATTTTGGGAAAAGTACTAAAGCAACCTTCATAGAAATATGTCCCAATGATTATGGTAGTTTTATACTTGTGTCTACAGTTGAGTCTAATATTCGGACCTGGTTTTTCATGTTTCGGAAGAAGTTTAAGCGCTCAATGGGAGTGGGAGTCATCAGGGTGCTTTTGGTTCTTAAACTGCCTCCCCTACAGTAATTTGAAAAAAGGCCAAAATTGTGTTATAATTTTCAGCACCGATATGGCTAAATATATTCAAAATCCAGACAAAAAAAAATCAGAAATAGAAATCTATACCACAAAGAAATAGCAATATACTGGGTTTTCAGTAATCCACAAATTCCTAGTAATAATTGTTTTTATTATCAAATGGGATTTTTTGTTTAGCAGAATTCTGGCTATTTGTCTTTGAGACTTTATTACTGGCTGACTGAAGCATATGTTTAAGATGTCTACCCAGAATTTCAGTAACCTCGCTGTCCTATTTGCTTGATTACTTTCCTTTGAAAGGCCATAACAAACACATCATAATGTTTTTATATCTTCTACTTGACCTATTGGAACTTTTTAAGCTTCCAGAAAAGGTGGTTCTTTGATTTACAGCTCTGATGTCTCTCAGTTTAAGTGAATGTAAATCTCACTAAAGGTGCCTTTCCCTCAAGTTCAAATTATGAAATCAAGGTATATAAAGAATAGCTGTTCCAGAAAGATTTACCAAACTGGTTTTATGCACAGTGATATAATTTCTCTTCTTCTCCAATAATTATATATTATTCTCCAGTACTGTGATTGATCTCTGAACTCTTAATTTCTTACTACCATGTAGTATTCCTACTATCCTATTCAAATGTTGTTTGTTCATGACAAATTTTGACAAAAGAGGGAGGAAGTTTAGACAAAAGGACTTAATTAGGAGCTACTAAATGAATTCAATTTGCACCTTTCATTTATGTGAAGCTTTTGTATACTCCATCAAATGAATAGGCCACTAATTCAATTCATATCTCTATTTATGTCTGCCAAGATAGATGTATAAGCCTTCAAAGCAACCTTTCAAACCTGAGGTCATCCAATATAATAAACCACAAACTCTTTAGAATTTTAATGATTATGCTTGCTGGGAATTCTGGAACATGTTGTTCAACAGCTTTGATCTACAATGGGTTGAGGAAGGATATTTTTATATACCAGGAACAGTCAAGAATAGTGACACCTTCCCAAAGGGCAGAAGCACACAGTCCAAAAGGTTCTTAAGAATGCATAGAGACAGAGCTGAAGGGGATCCATGAAAGTTGACCTAAAGGCACTAGCAAGAGAGTATTGCACTCACCCATTGTCCAGAAGTGACTAAATTACCAAAACTCTAGCAGAAGGAAAATATCCACAGGGACCAGGGAGAAGGAGCCTTGGTGGTACAGGGGTTTAAAGCACCCTGTTATTAAGCTTATTAAGACCAGCTGCCTGCAATTACTGCAGGGTTCGAATCTCGCCAAGGCTCAAGGTTGACTCAGCCTTCCATCCTTTCTAAGGTAGGTGAAATGAGGACCCAGTTGTGGGGGCAATAAGCTGACTTTGTATAAATATACAAAAGGGTGAAGGCTATTGCTGAGCACATTGTAAGCCGCCCTAAGTCTTCGGAGAAGGGCGGCATATAAATCAAATTAAAAAAAAAAAAGTGTGACACAGGAAAGAATGGCTTTATATGTAGAGGAGAAAAACAGTGATAGATATCTTAGAACAATAAAAAATTCCAAAAAGGGCAAGAGCAGCTAATGGCAACAAACCCTCCTTCCGGACAGTTGGAAGGAGAACAAACCAGAGACGTGACTTGAAGATAAGAGAATAATACATTTTAAGAGTGGAATGATAGCAGTAGAGATAATGGTTTAGTTAATATAAGGAAATAGATGGATGGTGATGGAAGGGATAAAGTTTAGTTCTCATTCTTTAGGTAGAGAAAGTTGCTAATAAATATAGAGAATAGAGATTCTACCTAATGAAATAAAGTTATAGTATAATAATAGAGAAATCTATTATTTCTTCTGCTGAACAAATAATTCCCTCAACACTGTCAAACTAGTTACTAAGTCTGCACTATTATTAATCTTCTCATCGTTCCTATCACCCATCTCCTCCCACTTATGACTATATGACTGTAACCTTGTTGCTGGTATCCTTAAGATTTATATTGACTGTTTCCCTATGACTATTATTAAGTGTTGTACCTTATGATTCTGGACGAATATATCTTTTCTTTTATGTACAGTACTCCGAGAGCGTATGCACCAAGACAAATTCCTTGTGTGTTCCATCACACTTGGCCAATAAAGAATTCTATTCTATTCTATTCTAAATTCGAAGAATACAATATAGAAGAATAAAATAATGTATAGTATGATAATTTAAAGAGAAATTATTAAGTATTATTAATAATATTATTAAAATTATTAATTATAATTTATATTTAAAATAATGTGTCAAGATTCTGACCAATGCCCTAATAAAATCAGGAGCCTCAGGCCAATTTTCAAGAAAAATCCAGTCATTTATTAGGAGTGCCATGTGAAGCCAGCTCTGAATTCACCCAGTTCGCGCCTTGCCTATGACCCTGTTTCCCCCTCCCCCCAAGGTGTGTCATCAGTCACATTCCCCAATGAAGCAATTTCACGGGTTGTGGAAGTCACTACCTCCATGTCTCCATGTCTCCATGGAGATGGCCTTGGCTCACCCAGCTAGGATATATTTTGTTTTGACTGAGGTGCAAATTCCTTGGTGCAGCTGTGAGGCGTGATTTCCCATCCCCCTGCCTATGGCAACTCGGGAGCAGGTCAGGAAAGCTTCGCGAGTTGACATAATGCATAGATAGAAACAGAAGACATACATTACAACTCAGAATAAGACAATTTTATCAGGGACCTTTTATCAGGTTCGCCTGATTCGCCAGTTGCGGCCCTTTCTTGATCGGGATTCCTTGTGCACAGTCACTCATGCCCTCGTCACCTCTCGCCTTGACTACTGCAACGCTCTCTACATGGGGCTCCCCTTGAAGAGCACCCGGAGGCTCCAGCTGGTCCAGAATGCAGCAGCGCGGGTAGTGATGGGAGCAACATGGCGCTCCCATGTAACACCGCTCCTGCGCGAGCTGCACTGGCTCCCGGTGGTCTTCTGGGTGCGCTTCAAGGTGTTGGTTATCACCTTTAAAGCGCTCCATGGCATAAGGCCTAGCTATCTCCGAGACCGCCTGCTGCTACCGACGTCCTCCCATCGACCCGTGCGCTCCCACAGAGAGGGCCTCTTCAGGGTGCCATCAGCCAAACAATGTAGGCTGGTGGCCCCCAGGGGGAGGGCCTTCTCTGTGGGGGCTCCCACCCTCTGGAATCAGTTGCCCCCGGAGATAAGAAGAATCCATGACCTCAATGCCTTCCGTCGTTCCCTGAAAACCTATCTTTTTCAGCAAGCCGGGTTGGCTTAGAACAAATTTTTAAATTCTTTTAATTAGTTTGTGATTCTTAACTTCGGGCCAAAATTTATATATATTTTAAATGTTTTAATATTTGTATTCTATGTTTTTTATCTTGGCTGTACACCGCCCTGAGTCCTCAGGGAGAAGGGCGGTATATAAATTGGAAATTAAATTAAATTAAATTAAAATGAAATGAAATTCATTGCAAGAAACTTCTACAGTGCTGAAGAATGTTTGATGATTCAGCAAAGATGATTAATTTCAGAATGGGAAACATATGTATTTTATTTTACTATTTTTACTTAAATGATTCCTAAAGTTGTCTGTAGATAGGGGGCGCAAATGGAAGAGGTGGGACGCCATCATCGGTTCAGCACTTTATTTCCAGCTGCTATCAGGAGCAAGAGAGAGGCAGGCTGCCGGAGCTCTCTTTTTAAAGAGCCCCGGCAGTCTTGCCAGCCACTGACAGCAGTTTATTTTTCCCGCTGCTAGATTAGCCAATCAGCGGCAGGCATGCAAATGGGTGCTCCGTAAGTCCATACGTAACATTGTCCTTCTCAACTTTATGAATCTTTGACATTTTGTGATTCATACAAAACACAGAGAAAAAGAGAAAGAGAGGAGATTAATAAACATCAATATCTAATTGATAAAAAATAGGCACATATGTCTCAGAACATGCTCATTTATTATCCCAAACCAACATAGGAGAGCAAAGCTAGGTCTCTTCAGGTGTTTAGAATGATGAAAAGGACAGGACTATCCAAACTTCAGGAACAATTGTTCTAAAGGGCAAATACAATAACAGAGAAGGCAAACCTCCTAGATCTCATTATTGATCAATCAAAATAGAATGGATCTTGGAAGTCTTCTAGCCCAACCCCCTGCTCAAGCAGAAGACCCTACACCATTTCAGACAGGTACCATCCAGTCTTTTCTTAAAAACCTCCTGCGATGAAGCACCTACAACTTCTGAAGTCAAGTTGTTCCACTGGTTAATTGTTCTCACTGTTAAGACTGTTTCTCCTTAATTCCAGGTTGTTTCTCTCCTTGGTTATTTTCCATCCATTGTCTTTTGTCTTGCCTTCTGGTGCTTTTGAAAATAATTTTACCCCCTATTCTTTGTGGCAGCCCCTCAAATACTGGAATACTGCTATCATGTCACCCCCAGACCTTTTCTCTAGACTAGCCATATCCAATTCCTGCAGGAGGCATTTTTTCAAAGACAGAACTTGAAGCATGGTTATGGAAGATGTAGAAGTGACCAAAGGAATGGTAATCTTGCAAGTAATGCAATACTATGCCATGAAAGGCTTTATATGTGTCATTTTCCTAAGATGTCCTGGAATGGTGCTGTACCAGGAATGTTGGGCATTGTGAGAAATCTCAATTTGAGCTTCTCATCATTTTCAGAGTGCTGCTACTGCAGTTCATATCATTTGTCACCAAAGCCCTAAGGACCCTAGGAAACACTTTGCTCAGTTTTTCTACCTTGGAAGGTGTAATATCTGACATATAAATGGATTCTGAAAAGTTTTTAAAGTTTATCTACCCACAGTTACTGCTCCCTTCACTTCAAAAGATGGATTCACTTCTCATGCACAAAGAAGTCTGTTCATGGAGGAGAGTAGGGGTGACATGGTAGCAGTATTCCAAGATCTAAGGGCTACCATGAAGATAGGGTCAACCTATTTTCCAAAGTACCTGAAGACAGACAAGAAGCAATGGATGGAAATTAATCAAGGAGAGAAGCAACCTAGAACTAAGGAGAAATTTACTGACAGTTAGAACAATTAATCTCAGTGGAACAACTTGCCTCCATAAATTGTGGCTGCTACAACACTGGAGGTTTTTTAAAAAAAATTGGATAACCATTTGTCTGAAATGGTATAGACAGAGTTTCCTGCTTGAGCAGGGGGTTGGAGTGGAAGATCTCCAAGGTCATTTCCAATTCTGTTATTCTAGATGCACATCTGAAATTACTCTCCAAATACTATTTAGTATCAGAAAGTCAACTTAATTCAACAGAAGCTCCAGGTAACATTCTTCTCTCCCCCTCCCCTTACTAATGTGAGAAGGCAACAATAACCATGAAGAATTAGTCAAGTTCATTCTTCCCCTCCCTGTAATCTCTGCAAAATAAATAAGTAAACAAACGAATGCCATCCAAATACATCAGTTATGTTATTCCATATAAAGACTTGGGATCTAATTATCGGACTAATCAATATATCAGTGGGAAGCAGCTCCTTAAGCACCCCCCAAGCAGTCATAGATTTAGGGCAACTGAAAAGAACATAGTCAGCAACAGCACAAAAGGGTACAGAAGCAAATGAGCCTCATAAAAAAGGATGAATGATTCTGGCAATGCAGGATGCTCTGAAATAATCTAGATTTCTTCCCTTCCTTTCCTTTCTTATCCTCCCACTTTTTAGCTTTCTTCCCAGCCAAGCAAATTATAAAAACAAAAAGTGCAATGTTGCTGCAAGTTATCTAGCTCCGATTACCAAGGATAAATATTATACATCTTCATTTATGTCCTTGCTTTCTTCCTGTAAAAGTGAAACTAACTTCACCATATTGAGGCACAATAAAATATTGTGTTTCAGTGAATTGTGCACCTGTCAGGTTGCATAATTTCAGTGTTGCCAAAGCAAACACTCCTCTCCAACCCCCTTCATTGAACACAGAGTACCAGCTGGGCTAACAACAACTTCAACACATGGCCGATATGCTTGAAGGCATGATATACCCAAGATAGAGTGGCTCATTTTGTTTTCATTTATTTGCTTGTTTAGTTAAAATAAATATCTCCTACCTTTCTTCTTGTGAATTTTCAAGGCAGTATATAAAACCAGCATTATTCTTTGGGACTGGAACAATCACTGTCGTTATCCAAGCCTTTTGAAACTCAAAATCTTTTATTATAGCAAAGAATTTTATGTAAGGTTGAAAAATTATGACTTATTACTGACTATTACCACAGGTAATAGAAGCCTATGATCATTACGGCTTCATGATACTTGCTGCATCTAACCCATAAGAATTGGGAGAAGTTATGTTCCTCGGTAAGAGCATCAATAGGAGAAAATTACTTTGATTGAGTGCTGCTTTGGCATAAATCTTTTCTGTGCTAGTATGGAGAAGGAGGAGAATACAGTCTAGAATACAGATTTTTAGGAACATAGGCCATTTGGGACTTCTAATTCTTTATTCAATGCTAATTTCTGGAGGGGCAAAATATGAAGATGAATGTTTACCTTTGATTCTGCTAGTAGATTTTCCAGAAATAATGGCTAGTCATCAAAGGAAAGATACATATTTATTATACATATTATACATATCTCTTTGCTGCTTCACTCATGAATTTTTCAATGGCTTGCAGCAAAAGCTTGAATACTGCAGGTATTATAATAATTCCAAATCATCAAATATGTCCCATAACAATAATAAACACCAACAACATAAATTCAACATAATCATAATAGTGAAAGCCTTACCTTTATAAAACTAAGCAGCCAGACTCAAATATATTCAGTCCTTCTATTAATCATTGAAATAGGTGAATCCTTGGCCTTATCTTACAGGACACTTCCTATCAAAAAAAGAGAGGGAGAGAGAGGGGAGGGAGGGGGGAGAGAGAGAGAGAATTAAATAAAGCCTGTCTGTGAGTATCCTGAAAGTGTAATCTACCATTGAGGGAACAAAATATGGGTCATTCAAGTGAGGCGTAAAAGAGATATCAAGGTGTCACAGAGGCACTGACCTGGATCTGAGGAGCTGACATTTGGTTCACAAATTTCCAATTAGGTTTAAATCCAAACACAGCTCCTCAAATTTCTAATTAATGACCCATCTAAGCAGACAGCATTTAGAAGACAGAGCATTATAGTATTTTACACAGGAAACTGCAATGAGAAAGAGAAAAAGAAAACGGAGGAAGTTGTCCAAAAGGGAAACCTTCACTGAGGAAAGGAGAAGGAATTTATTGTATTGTTAACGGTTAATTCAATTTTCTCTTCACTGTTTTATCAGTTAACCTTTCCCCAATTCTACCATATTCTGTGCCCTTTTAAGTTTCCTGCTCACACATTTTTGCTGAGTAAAATAATATGCATATATAATAATTAAGCCACGTGAAAAATAATTAATTAAAGTGTCTCCATATCATAAAATGTCTCCTTTCCTTCCTGTACTGACTATATAGCAGAGGTCCCCAAACTCTGAGATGCAGACTGGTATTAGTCCGCAGCTTGTTGGGAACAGGGTTGGGGTTGCGGGGGATGAGCACGCAAAGCTTCATCTGCTTATTCACACAAAACCATCCCCACCACCACCGCCAGTCTATGGAGCCAGAAAGGTTGTGGACCGCTCTATAGCAAATCACATTTCTCAAAATGTAATGAAGGAACACAGTAAGTGTGAATATATGTGTATATATCACTATACATAGATACTAATCAAAATAGGATATTATGCATCTTTCAATGGATGGCTACCACATAAAATCTTGAACCACTTAGTCCAGGGGTGTGTTCTACTTACCTTTACTACCGGTTCGCAACAGGACCGTGCATGCGCAGATCACCCATGATGACATTGTGGCGGGTAGGCGGAGCCTCCCACCGGTTTTACTACTGGTTCTATAGAACCGGACAGAACCGGGAGAACCCACCACTGACCTAGTCATATATGTTTCAAATTTTATTTGTTTTCCAGTTTTATGAAGTAATGCGTTTAGCCAAGCCTAAATCACTTTTAGAAAAGAATGCAAGGATCACATTTTAAACATAGGATTAAAAAAGTTAATGATTAATAGTAGAAAAAAAAATCTTCCATGTTTCTTTTAACGTTCAGGTTAAATGCTGTCAGTTATATAGATAGGCACTGGTTTAATAATCCTGTTACTGCAGAATTTTACTTTATGAGATAATGAATCATTTGCCTATAGCTCCCTTCTTTTAAATCAGTTGCCTCAGGTGGCCAAATTGTTATACCCTTGCTTTAAGACTACTTACTGCTAGTAAAAGACAGAAATGTGTAGAAAAAAATCATATGAGCCTATGGCACAGTGACAGAAAAATATGAACATTCAGTGTTTATTACTGAAACCTGATTTGACAGTAACAGGGTTGTTGTAACTCTCTTAGAAATCTATCCTTCCAGGTTTTAAGTCACCAGCAATCATGACACCAAGGACAGGAGAAGAGATGGGTGCATAGCCATGATCATGCATGAAAGTCTCACATAACAAGAATATTGCCTCAGAAATTAATGTATATGGGAACTGGCCATAGAGAAGGGCGGCATATAAATCAAATTAAAAATAAAAAAATAAAATAAAAATAGAGTTATGCAACCACTGCTACTGTTGTATAGATTCCTAGCTGTCCAGCCACATCCCTTCACAAGCGCCTATATATTTTTGCTACTAGATATTATTTCAAGGCTAGAAAATTTTCAAAGCTATTGGCCTTTAGTGATGATTATCTTCATCCCTGGGAAAGGCATCTGATGTTATTCAGGAGTTCATGGCTACTGTGGCAACAGATGGTTTCTCACAAATTAGAAACAACTTGTCACATGTAGGCAGATACAATCTGGATCTAGTCTTCACTTCAAATCAATTGAGATGTGATTTGAAGATAGAGGATATTAACATCTGTCCTTCTGGTCAAATTGTAGATCATCGAAGACTTGGGCTCCTGCAAGAGTGGAAATCTATTAAAATGGACTTCTCATGAATTCATAAATTTTCCAGAGATCCCGTGGGGATTTTTGCAACAATTTTATGGGTAGTTCAATGATTAAGCAAGGCATTTATTAGCAAATACTTCATATTAGCAAATACTTCATTTGCTAATAAATCCCTTGCTTAATCATCACTTATCTTGTGGGACCTGGAACATGATGGCCTTGTCCAATCTTTTATAAAGATATTGGGATGTCATTTGCTCTTTGGAATAATATCTACTACCTGAGATAGGTAGGTGCCACAGGACTTGGTGTTCTTCCCTATATTATTTAACATCAGTACACTGATGACATTGAGTTATATATTTCTTCCCATCTTATGAACTTCATCCTACAGAGTCCTCAGTTAATAAAATATGTAGAGATGAAGAGATGTCACAGATGAAGATTTTCTTAGAAAGAAGTTCACTAGAAAAATAAGAAGGATTATTATGTATGGGACTTTCTTTCTTTGCTGCATGAGGGAAAGCAGACAGAGAACAAGAGAAAAACAAAGAGAAAATGGGGGGGGCATTAAAATACAGTATCTTTGAAATGAGTGGGACTTGCTACCCACCTATCCACTTACCAATTACTTCAGGCTATCTGTCACCACAATGCAATGCAATGCAGTGCAATCCCACCACCCCTGCACTAGATTACTACTTGCAACATTTAAAAGAAGTGTCATTTATTGCTCCACTTAATGAGCTGAACCTACCACTTTATTTTGTTGACATGGCACCTGCTCTCTGGATTGCTATTCTCTCAAAGTCTTTAAAAGTTATCTCTGTCTCCAAGCCCTGGGTCAGAGTGGCAGGTGGACCCCTTATGTGATATTTTGGTCTTCAAATGCTATAGGTTCTTGCTTTCTGGACTTTCTAACCACTATTTGAGTCTTAAATAATACAGCAAGGCACAGGATTATCAATTCTGTTAGTAGGCATCACTCAGAGACAACCTATCCAACTGAGGATAACACAGTGCATAAAATGATATTATATTCTACCTAGCTAATCAGCTTTGTTTACATGATTATGACATTTAAGATAAGGGAAAGCAATTAAGACATTTAAGACAGTTGCCTGAATAAGGGCTTTTTTTAATGTAGTCCACAAAACACTAACACATGGGAAGATTCTGTTTTATTCTGTATAATAAATGAATGAATGAATGAACAAACAAACAAACAAACAAACAAATAAATTCAGTAGTTTCTTATCAGCCCTGCTTGTCTGATCTATGATTATCATGTTATATTAAAAATATAAGTACTATCCTCTTGGAAAATGCAAGGATAGAATCCAAACTTTAATAATAAGTTTGTATTCTACCCTCATGCTTTTTTTATAACATTTATTTATAAAATAAATAAGAAACATTTATGTCTTTGACTAGTCTGTACCGTGGGGTTCAGTTAATGTGAAAAATAATAGCAAGAACCATTAGTATCAGGAAGGCATGTGTTTATCATTTCACTTAAAGATGCAGGATCCAAATCAAAATGCAATAAAACTCTTTTCCTCCTAATAGAGGATATAATTGGGCAGAATCTCCAAGGAATTTGTTTGCTCCTTCTACATAAAACCCTATTACTGGCTGATCCCAGAACAAAGATTCATTTCTAGTGATCTCCTACCCTTAATCCGCCCAGCTTTCTCCCTAGTGGGTACACAGGTGCTCAGACAAGTTAAGAACCTCTTTCTTTGCAAGGAAGCTGTAATTGATAAGACTTAGGCACGCTGTAGAAATGGAAATTCATCAGTGAGGCAGGAAAATGATCCTGTTCTATAGGGAGACAAAGAGAAGCTTTATGACCCAAACAATAGCAGAAAGGGGGGAAAGGGGTAGGAAAGAATGGGACTCCATAATGGCAAAAAGGAATTTGAATTTTATCTGAATTTTATCTTAGAAGACACTGCTATTGCTGTTATTTTAAAAGGATTTGGCACTAATGAAGCACAAAGTGCACTTGGTGCTACAAAAGCACACAAGTCAGTCTCCTACATTCTGCTTGTCTACATGAAGATATCCATTCAGACCCAAAAGAGAGCTAGAATTTCTCCTTCATTTTTCATTGTGCAGAGAAGTTTTTGTATGTGGAGGAACAATGGGTCTTATTTCAATGCTACCTGTTGTCT
This sequence comes from Pituophis catenifer annectens, assembly GCF_029215685.1. Lineage (NCBI taxonomy): Eukaryota > Metazoa > Chordata > Lepidosauria > Squamata > Colubridae > Pituophis > Pituophis catenifer. Next base: position 315,787,424 of record NW_027256881.1, on the reverse strand, counting down.
GAAGTTTACTAGCTTAACAACTAGGTTAGATATTGCTTTAAATATTCAACCAATATTAATTAAAATTGTGATCAGGTGGTAAATACATTACAAGATTGGGCTAAAGCACTGTTTTTTCAAACTTTAAGATGTGTAGATTTCAACTCTCAGAATTTCCCAACCAGCATCTGGAAGTTGATGCTTCCAATGCTGGTTGGGGAATTCTGAAAATTGAAGTCCACACATCTTAAATTTGCCAAATTTGAAAAAAAAAAAACCTTGGTCTATTTCTGCTGGTGGGGTCCAGGACTTTTTTCATGTGGCCCCTGCCCTTTTGAACATTGTGTCCATCTCCCCTCCAGGTGAGATCCCCACTCAACCTTCTGACCTTCCTTAAAGGCCTGAAGACCCGCCAGTTCTGTTGGGGTCATCTCTGGGGCCCCAACCCAGATGCCTCACTCTGGATGTGGTTAACAGATTAAGACAAGATCCCATGTTACCCTGTGTGCATCTTGCTCCTTTCCTCCCCATCTTTTAATTGTAATTTAATAATAATAATAATAATAATAATAATAATAATAATAATAATAGCTTTAATGTTTCAATGGATTTTACTGTTTGTAAGCTACCCAGAGTCACCACTAGGTGAGATGGGCAGCATACAGGTCAGATAGATAGAAGAGAGGGGGAGGAGAGAAAGAGAGAGAGATACAAATTATAACAGGAAGGGAGGGAGGAAAGGAAGGAAAGAAGGAAGGAAGGAAGGAAGGAAGGAAGGAAGGAAGGAAGAAAGAAAGAAAGAAAGAAAGAAAGAAAGAAGGAAGGAAGGAAGGAAGGAAGGAAGGAAGGAAGGAAGGAAGGAAGGAAGGAAGGAAGGAAGGAAAGAAAGAAAGAAAGAAAGAAAGAAAGAAAGAAAGAAAGAAAGAAAGAAAGAAAGAAAGAAAGAAAGAAAGAATCCATTCAAAGGCCATCGAGAGAACAGCCAAATATCCACTGATTGAAAAATGGAGGCTTTGACTTCATATGATGCAGCTGGTAAATCTTTGCCATGCAAATGGATATATCTACTTTTCCATAAAGAGACAAATCTAACTGGGCCATGTCTGAAAGCCTTCCTGAATAACAGATCAGGTATCTGGAAAACCAAAATTTATCGCCTGGTGTCAAAGGGTAAAACTGACTGATTAGATTTGTTCACTGCAGTGTTTTGTTCAGATTCTATTTAGTAGAACAGAGCAAGTACGTTAATATTTATTCCATAGTTTTATATAATGTCATTATTTTTGAAACCTGGTTACAAATATCAGATACGTAAGTCATTTACTAATGACTAAAATCCTCTAAATAAAATAATAATATGAAGTCTTGGGATCACTTGTTTACCCTGCATCTTTGACGAAATTCGTTTCCTAAATTTCATAATATAATTGTTGAAAACTGTTGGTACAATATCCTCCTCTTTTTTCAGCCAGAAACTCATAAAAAGACTCTAAAGTAAAAATTCTCCAAATTGTGAAACAATTATCCCTCCTGGCTGTAAAGATTTAATTTGCCATGCTAAGAGACATTTGCTGGAAAATGACAGCAACTGCTAATAAAGATATTCAGAAAAAATGGGAGAAACGTGAAGAGGGGGATGGGCATAATGTGTCTGAACTAATGTGGTGTTTTATGACTCTCTGGTGATGATGAAATCCAATCAGCATCACTCTGTTATTTTTCTTTAAAGCCCTCTGAGGATTTCAAAGAGTTTTATAGCCCTAACACCTTTAATTGGAAGTAAGTTGCATTGATTTCTAAGGAACTTTGTTCCTTCCAAATAAGTGTCTGTTAGGATCTCAGCCTTAATGTGATTAACTCCCCATTAACACTCCCTGCATGTGTCTGATAGCTACTTTGTGCTTTTTTCTGAACAGAATCAAGATATATTCTTTAAAAAAATCATTTCATAATATACAGGATCTGCAGGGTCTCTGTAATCTGCTTTCTTTGCTATTATTCCTTGTCCCACATTAATGGAGGAAGGACCACCTTGGTACAAGGTATTGCAGAAACTAAATAGAGAACAAGGAGTAATAAGTAAGGTGTTTACTTACTTATTATTTATTAAGAAAATGTACATGGCCACCGAAATCATTCATGGTGATTCTGGGTAGATTACAGAAATAAAATACAAATACAAAACCCAATAAACCCTCACCCCAGTGACAACAATCAACCAAACCATTTGATGGGCTCTGTATCACCCTGGGGTCCCCAGGCCCACTGGCAAAACCATGACTTTGGGGCCTTTCAAAAGAGGATCAAGATATCAAGCCTATCTGGGGGATGATGTTCAATAGGGAGAGAGCCATCATGGAAAAGGCCTTCTTCTTGGTGGACCTCTTGTAGAGAAGAGACCCATAATATAACCTACCTTTTCTCTCTAGTGGATTGGCTGTGTGTAACTGGGAAAAGATGTCATTCAAATAACCTAATCCCAGGCCATGCAGAGATTTTTTTAATATATAAATTTCATTTTTATTATAATCGATGAGAAGAGCCACATCATAGCAAAATAGCATATGCAGAATGTCTATCTTTAATTCTCTTCCATTTTCAGTTATGCCTTGGAGAAACTCTTTTTAAAAAAAAAAAATAATTCTCATGAACATATTTAAGCGTACAGTCTCTTATCCATCATTACCGGTAATCATTGATCATTCATCTTATCCTTTAACTTTCATTTTTATTTGTTCAGGGCTGCTCTTTTGCCATTTCCTCTTCTTTGTTTTATCCAATCTTTCCTCTTCTTCTTCCCTCCACTTCCTTCTTCTGTCCCTTTCTACTTTCTTCATTCCTCCTCTCTTCCCCTTCTACTTCCCCTCCCCTTCTCCCACTCCTCTCTTCTTCTTCCCTTTCTAACCCTCTCTCCTACTCTTTTTCCCCACCCTTTTCTTCTTCTTCTTTTCCCTCTCTTCTATCCTTCTCTCTCCTTTCCTCTCTTGTCCCCTCTCCCCATGCAGAGATTTAAAGGTGACAACCATCAGTTCCATGTAGTATGCTAGCAGCTCTTTTTTTTAACTATAGTTATATAAAAGTCATGAGCACCATCACAACAGGCAGAGCAATCAATAGATGGATACTGTAAGGAAATCACCTATCCTTGACAAAGCTACAACAATATTTCCACATGTTGATTTCTTTTCCTTTTTCTCCAGTGTCACTACAACTACTATCAGTTAACTGAAATAATTTTTTTTTTCTTTTAAAAGCAATAGCATTTAGACTTATATACCATTTCACAGTGCTTTACAGCTCTCTCTAAGTAGTTTACAGAGTCAGCATATTGCCCCCAACAATCTGGGTCCTCATTTTATCAACCTCAGAAGGATAGAAGGCTGAGTCAACCTTTCTTTTTTTTTTTAATTTGATTTATATGCCGTCCTTCTTCGGAGACTCAGGGTGGCTTACAATGCGTTAAGCAATAGCCTTCATACTTTTGTATATTTATACAAAGTCAGCTTATTGCCCCCACAAACTGGGTCCTCAATTTACCTACCTTAGAAAGGATGGAAGGCTGAGTGAACCTTGAGCCTGGTGAGATTCGAACTTACAGTAATTGCAGACAGCTGGTGTTAATCACAATGCTATCAGTCTGCTGAGCCACCAGGCCCTTGAGCCAGTGAGAATCGAACTGCTGGCAGTTGGCAGAATTAGCCTGCAATACTGCATTCTAACCACTGCAACACCATGGCTCTTAAAATACAAGTCAATTAATCAAACATGCCTGAAGGTCTTGTTATTGGATAAAATTCTAATGGATAGAATCCAGTAGTATTCTTAGAAAGTCTGACAGTAGAAGTCACCTTCTCTGAAAATGTTTTTTGCCTTGATTGATCTGTCTTTTTTTTTTTAATTAGAAAGGGAAAAATGTGAAGTTATGGAGACCCTGGGTTTTAGCCTTTAAACCTAATTTCAAAATTTACAATTCAGTATATTTTTGAGACTTTGTGAGTCTCCATTTAATTTGCTTAATTATTTAATATGTGTATTTTAAATGTTCTACTAATCCTATGTTCAGTCTATGGTAATCAGATGTGAGGTTGGCTTTAAACTGCTAATCTTGGTTTTATAACATTATAGGAGAAGAGTAGACAGAGCTGTGGGTGGGGTGGACTTAAGCATACCATCAGCCTAGAGTCATTAGGTTGCCACAAAAGTCCAGTCCAACCCCTCTTGAATTCCACTGACCCTTATCTGGCACCAATTTAGTAAGGTAAAGGTAAAGGTTCTCCTCACACATATGTGCTAGTTGTTCCTGACTCTAGGGGGCAGTGCTTATCTCTGTTTCAAAGCCAAAGAGCCAGCGCTGTCCGAAGACGTCTCCATGGTCATGTGGCTGGCATGACTCAATGCCAAAGGCGCATGGAATGCTGTTACCTTCCCATCAAAGGTGGTCCCTATTTTTCCACTTGCATTTTTTACATGCTTTCGAACTGCTAGTTTGGCAGAAGCTGGGACAAGTAACGGGAGCTCACCCCATTACGCGGCACTAGGGATTTGAACCGCTGAACTGCCAACCTTTTGATCAACAAGCTCAGCATCTTAGCCACTGAGCCACATGTCCCTTACCAATTTAGTGCTGAGCTTTAATTGACTAGATTCTTGTGTATAGGTTTGAGCAATAAATCTTTTGAACTGCAATGTAATATCTGGCCCTGATACTTTATACATGATGACTATTCTGTTATCATGTCTGGTTATAGACTCACTTCAAATAAGCTGGATCTGTTAAGCTGATGAGAATGTATGGGGAACTGAGAATGGAGCGTTTAATATGGAAGAGTTCATCATATGCCAGGTTGTTAAGGATTCTTAATTAAGCAAACTGTGAGTGTTCCTTGGTTTACTTAAAGAAGGGGAGTAGAATACAATTACTGCATCTAGAGTTGGTAGGAGTTGAACATCAGAGCTATTTTGGCAAATAACTTCCTCTACAGAGTTAGATGTCAACAATCCAGAGGTCTTTAAATTTGCATCAAACTATGTCCTTTACATTAACTGTAAAATATAAACACAAGGAGGGCTAAGAAAATCAAGATGGTGGTCATTACCACATGATCAAACTCTGCTCACCTCCTTTTCAAAGCTTTTTTTGGTGCAATGAATGTAAAAAAGAAGGTGGGTCTTCGTGAAGGACTAGCTGTCATTTGACATTTTAACCCTTGCCCTTCTGGATGTTCCTGAACATAATGGTTCTGGAACAGAAGATGCAACACCAAAATTTTTTTGGGGGGTGGGGGGTTAGTTACCACCCTACCATTTTCTTTTTCAATGTGGTCCTTCTGTTCTTTTGTACTCTTCCAAATGGGTATTCGCAAACAGTTAAACTCAGTGAAAATCAGTAGTGTCCACTGAGTTATACTTGAATGATTTATTGAATGGCAGAAGATTGTCAATAACACAGCTGTCTCAGATGAAAAACTACATATTCATTTGAATGGGCATTGTGTAATCCAGAATTCTCCAGAGAGTAGTTCAAATCTATGTGAAATTCCCACCTGAACTGCTGTAATCTTACATTTAGATTTCATTGAAGCAACTTACATGATAGATGGTAGGGAGAGGCAGAGAGGGGGGAAAGCTACATATTTCCTCTCCCTATCGATTTCTGAAGACACTACAGTTATTTCCAGAACTTCTGTTACATCCACTGTTATATGTTGAACCAACTCATTACAGCTAAACAAAACCAACCACACTGAACAGCATGCATGGCGAGACTGTCACGATAAAGATCACAAACAATGAAAACATTTCTGGCTATGTGCACATTGCAAAAGCAAATTCACTAGCTATGCACAGTGGACACAGCTTGGACCATTGACCAGAGAACACAGATAGGAACCTATATTGAACTGCAGCAATTGATATTTGTCTATGCTCCATTCATTGCTAGAAAATTGGGGTCACATATTTCTGGACAAGGAAAAAATAATCTAATCCAATTAGATCACTAGTTTGCTTGAGTGGTGGAGAAACCTATTTCTTTCTTTGACCAGGCTCCCTTGCCCAGAAATAGGAAAATTTGTTGCCCGAAATAGGAAAATTTGAAATGGGACAGGCTTCTTTGAATGTGTACCAGGGGTGAAATGCTCCCGGTTTGGACTGGATCGCTCGATCTGGTAGCAATGATGGTAGGTGGTTCGGAGAACCGGTAGCAAAAATCCCTGCCCACCCCCCATGCACAGCTGAGCTGCGCGATCATCAGAGGCTTTTTTTTTACATTTAAAAGCATTTTTTCTTTAGCCAGAAAAATGCTTTTAAAAGTAAAAAAAAAGAGCCTCTGACGATCGCGCAGCTCAGCTGGGATCATCAGAGCCTCTTAAAAGCATTTTTTCTACAACCTCTTCAGCCGAAGAGGTTGTAGAAAAAATGCTTTTAAATTTTTTTTTAAAAAAGTTGGCCACGCCCACCCAGTCACATTAACCCCCCCCAACCAAGCCACGCCCACAGAACCGGTAGTAACAAATTTTACATTTCACCACTGATGTGTACAGTATGTAATCTTAAACATGAGAGGAAATGAAAACCAGAGGCAAAAATTAGGGCATTTTCTTCCTTTTTTTTTGGAAGAACTCCCCCCCCCCCAAAAAAAAAAGAATTCTCAGCCTGCAAGGCTATTCTGGCCTCAATGGTTCCCCCACAGACATACATACATACACACACACACCAATAAATGATTGCCTTTACGAAGAGAGAATTGTACATATTTATAGGGACAATTACATGTTAACATTTAGAATCTGGAGCACACATCATTCAAGTGATACAGGTGGCTTTGCAACTACCAGATATGGTACTTGTCAAAACATTGGTGCCCAGACTTGTCTACTCCTGTCATATCCCCTTATTTTCTGGGTCAGCTACTCAACCTTTTATTTAATAAATTCTTTGGACATTTCTCTAGGTGGAATGTTTATCAAATCTGCTCATCATGTGAAGCTAGAAAGAACTAACATTAATAGAAGAGAGGATTGTAATAAGATTCAAAATCAGATCAGTGTGCTGAATGTTGGGCTAAAACAAACTAGATGAAATCAAACAGATACGAATGTAAAGGCTTATTGTTACTTACAAAATCATCAAATAAGCAGGATAGACATGCAGGATAGAAAAAATGGGTAGTATGAAAGAATAAACAAAAGAATTTTCAAGTATTAAACAATATATTCAGGTGTTTGAAGATTACTGTTATCTCTCCTTTTACACTTAAGCCAAATTTTCACTCTTATCTATTATAGCTGGATTTTGAAACCCATGACCCACATAGAATCATCTCTGGATAAAATCATTTGTCAATAGTAGACAGATGGAAAAGAAGTTATTTATTCTAAAGGTGCTTTTTCCAAGAGGCAACTGGGCTTTCTAGTTTTTCATTGAACATGTTTCACTTCTCATCCAAGAAGTTTCTTCAGCTCTGACAGAATGGTGGGGAATGGAAAGATTTATACTCCTTGCAGACAGCTGGTTATTTGCATTTTTTAGCAAGTCATTGAGGTCACCTGGAAGTCATTTATTGTTGAATAAATATGGATTTAAAAGAGAATATGGATAAACACTGGACAGATCTGTTTCCAGTCCATATTAGTTTATAATATCTTGGTCTAAACATCCCACAACTTTTATCTTTCTGATTCTAGATGGACTAACATCTTGTTAATTTACACAAACCTCCATTCATAAATATATTTCTGAAGCATTGCATAAGAAACATAAACTTAAATGTAATTTATCCTAAAACATTCATGCTTTGAATACATTTTCTCAGCCGGAAATTGTAATTCATACTTTGCATATTCATACAGAAAACAAATAAGGGATGCACTGGCTCAGTGGCTAAGAAACTGAACTTGTCGATCAGAAAGGTCGGCAGTTCAGTGGTTCGAATCCCTAGCGCCGCATAATGTGTAATATATGCACGAGGGGAACCTTTACCTTTACCTTACAGAAAGCATATCCAATCCTGAAGATGTTCATATTTTGTGTGGGGGTTGGATGAAACTGGGCAGGCGATGTTTAGTTTGGTTTTATGTTACGGTATCTTTGGACTGCTCCTCGTTTCTTATTTTTCTTTTGTAATTTTTAATTGTAAAATGCTCTGAGTTTTGCGATTTTGGCAGGTTATAAATTGTATAAATAAATAAATAAATAAATAAATAAATACATACATACATACATACATACATACATACATACATACATTCTTTGGATTCCTAAATGTGAGAGTTTTTTTTTTTTCATTCCCATGGCAAACTTTCTCTCTTCCCATCGCTTGTTCTGCATTGTGTACTCTCTACAACCTGAGGGATTTAATTTGCCTTTATTAAGAGCCTTGCATTTTACAAGCTGTGGGCCAATGCTATAGCTCAGAAGGTATAAAAGAGCATAATCAGGGAAGATACAGAATAGAGAATAATATTTAGCTGTCATTCAATGCAACGGTAAATTTGATATCTTTTATCTTAGACTCACAAGCATGTCTCAAATACAATTATGACAATAAATACAATTCTATAAAATGAGAACTAACACACACTAACTAACCAACACACACACACACACACCATGGTTTAAAGTAAAGTTTTATTAATGGAATTCAGGGCAGATCAAGACATTGCAAAGCACTTTTTTTTTTAAATTTGATTTATATGCCGCCCTTCTCCGGGGACTCAGGGCAGCTTACAATGCGTTAAGCAATAGCCTTCATACTTTTGTATATTTATACAAAGTCAGCTTATTGCCCCCACAAACTGGGTCCTCAATTTACCTACCTTAGAAAGGATGGAAGGTTGAGTCAAGCTTGAGCCTGGTGAGATTTGAACATGGTGTTAATCACAATGCTATCATCTGCTGAGCCACCAGGCTCATTTTATACTAAAGGATGTAGTTATTGGTAAAAGTAGTGTTATTTATCATCGTGCTAAACTGAGGTGGAAAACCAAATTATAAAGAAATCAAGGGTAAAGCCGAAAATACTATCTGAAACTGAATCATAATTCAGCTGTCATCTTTCCATTGGGCTCTTAATAAATACACAAACCAATATTTTATATATATACAGCTTCCCCCCTCCCCAACGCCCAACATCTCCTATTCAGTGAAAGAGAATACCATTACAAAAAACCCAAAACAAGACTACCTTTGGGCGTCCTGGTTCTAGGGGCCTTCCATCTTTGGTTTTGAACAGGGTATGTGTGCAATCTGGGAATCCGTTGGTTTAATGCATCTTTTTATACGTCTTAGGAAAAAGGTACAGTAATTTAACAATAAAGTTCATAGATAAAATTGATCGAGTGTTTTTTTTTTTCCTGATTTCTTTCCTTTAATTTAAAGGAATGACTAATTAGGCAAGGCCACCAAAGAAGATAATATGTAACAATGTAGTTACAGTCTGACATAGTCTGGAAAGGTTACAATTTCTGTGATATAAACTTAGTGGAGTGGAGCACCATTTATAGATAATGTTCGTGATCAGCGCTTGATGATTTGCTGAAACAGAGTGGGGAAAAAATTATACTGCAAAGGGTTCAAGAAGGTTCATTGAGCTGGAATAAATAAACCTGCAATGAAACTGTTTAATGAAATCTCAGAAGCCCAGGGATGTGACCTGAATGATGAAAACTAGACATTGAGGATGGAGTTCAGAGACGTTATAGTGATTTATTAACTCCCCCATATTGTTTTCCCGTGCTCTCTTTTGAACCCTCTTTGCATTATCTTCCACTTAAATAAACCTTTGCAAATTCTGTCATGTGTCCTTTCTCTGACTTGTATCCATGGCTCAATTGTTTTGCATAGTTAGAGAAGGTCTTGATTGGCCACTTTTTTTCATAGAAAATTCACCACAAAAAAGAATACAGTAACCACACTGTTCAGGAATTATCTTGCAAAGCACACAGATGTTCATATTTGTTTTCATTTATTTTTTTTCCTACAATAAATAGTAGTATGAATTACACATATAACCAAAATGAAATAAAATCAGGATATGGGTAAATTTATCTCTGCTCTCTATAATTTTCATGTTTTCTGATGCACAAGATTGCTAGGGTTTATTTTTGTGTTTGCTTTTGGGAGTTTGGATAAAAAGAAATGCATAAAAATGAAACTTCCCATACGCATTTCTTTAACTGGATGGAAAGATGAAGTTCCTTAAATATATAAATATGAATTCCATATTATAACTGTACTGTAATCTATATATGACTTACAAAATATGAACTTGGTTGGATTACTATTAAAATGAGAAGCAAAGAGATTTTTTTTTTCTCCTTGAGTCTTGCAAATGCCTTAATAAGTGTAATATGTTTAGGGTTAGTTTCTTTACTGATAAATTAAGAAACACAAAAGAATGGTCAACATGTTTTTAGTCTTTAATACTATGAATTATTCCTGAAACAAGATTAAACTGCCAATATTACATCATCTTCCCTGAAAGTAAACTCACTGAACTCAATGATATGCATAGTATCATGTTGTAACAATTCAATCCAACAGATATCTACTCATAAGTCTGAGCTGAGTAATACCTACTTCCAGATAAGTGAATAAGAAATTGCAGGCACATGGCTTACCAATTAAGGTTATATATTATGTCTGCACTTTCTACAGATTTAATTTTGGTTCTCTGTGGGTAAGGCTGCCTTATCCTGCTTCAGCAATTGGAGGCTCATTTCAGAACTAAAATATGAATATATCCTAATACATTGTCCTGAAATAGAGTTTTCATGACCAGACATAAAGTATGTATTAATGTACTGAGAGAAAAAGAAGAGGAAGAAGAGGAGGCCTATTGGTTAAGAATCACAGAAAACTGAAACCAATATGGCAGTGGGTAAATGTGAGGCTATTTAATTCTAGGGAGGGGGGGAAGTAAGCTTAATCAGAGTTGATATTGTTTCTGCAGTCTCTAAATACAAACCTGAATCAACAAACTATAATGCAAAATAAAATTTAAAATGGGATCATCTAACCCTTGCTGTTAAATATGTCGTTGTTGTACAGAGCTGATGCCCCTATAGACATAGTGTCTTCTTATTTCTTTGTGCCCATGCTGAATCCAACTTTCTCAATTATCTCTGAAACAAGAAAATATTAACAGTTTGAGAACATTGTGAATCTTACATCAACTTTGAACCACAGCTAATATTCAGACTAGTTACAATTCTAATAGTTAGCATTTCAAAATTAATTGGAAACAAATCTGACAGGGAGGGAAGAAGGGATTACATGCAAAGCAGTTGTAGGTAAAACTTTATCCATATTATAGCATGCTACATAGAGATATGATTGTCTGAAACATTGCAATTCAAAATATTACATAGATTTGTTTACAAATAAATTCTTATATGAGCTGTCTGATTCTACCGGTGGACTATAAAGTGCACAATCTTACCAGAGAAGACTATGCTGCGAGAGGGGTGGCAAATAGATTTAATAAATAAAATAATAAAATAGGTTTGGGCTAGCCTTGTTAAGATTGTAGCTCCCAATATTCTTACTAGGAAATAAATCAATCAATCAGAATAAGACTTCTTTTTTTAATAAAGTAAGACTATGCTTTTATCTTTTAAAACATATGAGTTTTTATTTCTACCTCCAATCTTCTGCCACCAATCTAGTAGTGGCATAGAAGAAAGATGTAGATATTTCATATTTTCAAATGTTAATATGAAAATATTTTAGCTTCCTTTCTTAATTGTAAATCATAGGTATAGCTGCTCAAGGCTCTTTCTACTTAAGGCCCTTACTACTTATCTTGAGTGTGCAGGAAGGAGGGTTGGTTGTTAGAGCTGTGACTTGTCTCTTTGCCCCATGGCCAGTCCTGAGGCTTGGGCTTTGTCCTTGTGGTATTTGAGATAAACAAGATAATTTTTCAAAATGACAGGGACACTTTAGCTTCTTTACAACAGAAAATGTTTTTTAATTTGTCAAAAAGAGAATTAGTTTCATAGCTGAGTGAAAGTTTGAATATAGGTCTAATGCTGCTAACCTTTTGTCCTAGCTATTAAACTGGATTTCAGAATATCTTTATGTTGGTTTGCTCATAAACAGCTAATGAAGATTATAAACAGGATAAAGAGTGCCTTTGGCTTATTTAGCCCTGTAATTCTGCCTGCAAAACAGTTAAATGTCTCTAGAAAATTCCACATCTGGCACTGTAAGAACAAAAGCCCTGTTGGCTTCTTGTTTACCCTAGGGCGGTGTTTCTCAGGCTGGGCAATTTTAAGATATTTCGACATCAACTCCCAGAATTCCACAGCCAGAATTCCAGGAGGGGTAGTGGAGTTTTGTTTCATCATTCATTTGGAAGCATAACTTAGTTAATGTTTCCCAAACAAATGCACAGATCAGATTTGTTTATTCTCAGTAAAAATCAAATCACAATTTCAGGTTCTCAACATACGTATCCTGAAATAACAACACCAGGTTTCATGTAAAAATGTAGGTTCTAAAATAAAAGGTGTAGTTTAGAATACTTAAGAAGTCACAAAAAGTTTAGTCTAGATTAGAATAAGAAGCTTGAGCTTCTTATCAGTTTAAGAGCCTGGAGGTTATGTGGAGTGTTGCTGATTAAAGGGCACAATCTCACATAGACTCTGCTTTCATGGATGTATGTTAATTCTTTATTGAGGCAACAATGAGAAGAATGGAGAACCCACTGATAACTGGTGTGAAGAGGTGTCCTGTACCTCTTCACATCAGTTACCAGTAGGTTCTCCATTCTTCAGGGCACAAAATACTCTTTTTTTGTATGTCAGAACAGCTGCTGCCTCTGTAAAGAGAAGAGAGCTAAACTGTAAGAGGGATTCCTCTTTGTGTTTGCCAGGCTCATAGTGCCAGAGACTCTGATGCTGTATTGGTGACAAAGTTTGTATAACACAAGCATCCAACAGCTTCTTCCTATGGTGTCTTTGATACTCTCTAAGTTTGGTAGTTTGCTTGCAGGCATTTTATTACCCAACTAGGTCACATCATCAGTGCAAGTAAGTGTGGGATTTTGTCCTCTATTTATATACAATATAAATGCCAGTTTTTATTGGGGTATGCTTTTCTCCTTGGTACTTCCTTGATTAGGTTATTGTTTTCTGCTTGATTGTTTGTGTAGTGTTAATCCCCTTTTTATTGTCTCTTTTGAGTAGGCAGAAAACTAGCAGACCACATTCATGACCACCAACCAGCAGTTACTGTAGAAGACACAATGAAAACTCCTTAATCTCACAACACATGGGCAAGCTCAACCATAGTTTCAAGTGGGAAATTGTAAACATTCCAGATCAAGCTAAATCCAAAAATGCTAGTGAATTCCTGAAAGCTTGGAATGCAGACAAATCAGCCATCAATAGACACATAGAAATAAACCATAGTTACACACCATTCAAGAGACAATAAAAAAGCTAAGGAAACAAAAAGACGAGAACACATTTTCTCCAGTGGCCAACACCCAGAGAAGCAATGTTTTACTTCCCTGGATACCATAAACTGAAAAGAATCTCAAATAACTTCTGTGATCTGGAATGCTGTTTGAGATAATATTTAAATATATAAAGCTTCTTTCCAAGAGCCGAGGTGGTTAGAGTGCAGTACTGCAGGCTACTTCAGCTGACTGCTAGCTGCAATTTGGCAGTTCAAATATCACTGGCTCAAGGTTGACTCAGCCTTCCATCCTTCCAAGGTGGGTAAAATGAAGACTCAGATTGTTGGGGGCAATAGGCTGACTCTGTAAACCGCTTAGAGAGTGCTGTAAGGCACTATGAAGCGGTAAAGATCTTCTACAGCAAGGATGTCCAACCTTTTGGCTTGCCTGGGCAGGCACTGTGTGAAGAGGAACTGTCTTGAACTGCATATAAAATAAATAATATAGTTAATGTATGTAAATCACATAATAATGTTAAAGATTTATGAATTTATTGATTGATTGATTGATTGATTGAGTGAGTGAGTGAGTGAGTGAGTGATTGAGTGATTGATTTGATTTGATTTCTATACCGTCCTACTCCCAAAGGACTCAGTTTGGCACAGCCAAACAATAAAATACATACATACAAAATTTAAAAGTGGAATTAAAATCAAATTAAATAGTTTTGGCCCAGACAAATTAAAACCCCAATCAATTTAAAACCAATTTTAAAATTTGAATATATAAAATACTAAAAAATATTAAAAATTAAAACTTAAAACTTATGAGGTCACATTATTAGTTGTCCAGGACTGCATGCAGCCTGCAGGCTGTGGGTTGGACCAGGGGTGAAATGTTCCCGGTTCGGACCGGATCACCTGATCCGGTAGCAAAGGAGGCAGGTGGTTCAGAGAACCGGTAGCAAAAATCCCTGCCCCCCCCATTGCCCAGTTGAGCTGCTCAATCATCAGAGGCATCTTTTAAATTTTTTAAAGCATTTTTTCTACAACTTCTTTGGCCAAAAAAATGCTTTTAAAAGTAAAAAAAAAAGGCCTCTGATGATCATGCAGCTCAGCTGGGATCATCAGAGGCTTTAAAAAAAAGAAAGCCTCTGTCGATCAGGCAAGTCAGCTGGGATCGTCAGAGGCTTCTTTTAAAAAAAGAAAGCCTCTGCAGATCAGGCAAGTCAACTGGGATTGTTAGAGGCTTTAAACACATTTTTTTACAACCTCTTCAGCTGAAGAAGTTGTAGAAAAAATGGTTTTAAAAGTAAAAAAAAAAAAAAAGTTGCCCATGCCCACTTAGTCATATTACCCCAGCACCACCAAGCCACACCCACAGAACCTGTAGTAACAAATTTTACATTTCACCACTGGGTTGGACATACATGCTCTACAATATTCTGGATCCATGGTTAGTTATATTCTCAAAGAAAAAGGAGTCCCAACTAAGTTTAGCCTCTTCACTAATTTTCCTAAATGGTACCAGCTTTTTTCACTATTAGAATACTGGAATGAAGCAAGAACTGAGCAAGGCAAAAAAAAAATATGCATATTTATCCTTTCAATATTGTGATTTGCTTTTCTTTAATGAATATAATACATGTCTGATAAAGAGACCAATTTACCTTAAAATTTTAATTTTTTTATTCTTTTTTGTTACAGTCTCATAGTGATCACCTGTTATATCCACACTCAGGCCTCTGAGACCAGTTTGTCATTCTGCTTGTCTGAATAAAGCAAGCTGAATTCTTCACCTAACTACCTGACATAGGATAATGTTGTCTTCTTTAAAAACTACAAATTCTGTGCAGGAGAAATCTGACAAGGTGCTCAGTAATATTCCCCTTGTTGGGACAAGTCTCTTGGCCTCCCTCAAAGTAGCAGCCATAAAAAAATTCCAACATAAAACACATTTTTCACAAGATAGAGTCAGCCACAGCTTGGCATGGTGACAACTGTACTACTAAACCAGCTCCCTCTCCATTTCTTAGATGGAGATAAAATTTTTGTGTGTTTCATTCACTGTTTATTTCCATGTACTCAATTTGTTCTACCCTTCAGAGCCTCTGCTCCCCCTTTTTCCTGCTGAATTCATTTGCTGGTGAGAAATATTCTGTTTTTACAGCAAGGTATTATGGTGCATCAGCACTTCTGTCTTGCAAAGGAGTAATGAATGGTGACATTTTAAAAAGGTAAGGAGGAAAAAGCCACAAATCTGGGTTTTCTTATGCGCCTAAATATTGTTTCTATGGTACTATTGGAAGACCTCTCTTTTGAACTCAGGCTGAGGAATAAAATGATGGGAAATAAAATTTAGGTAAGGCAGTGTTGGTGTAACTGAATTTATTAGCAAAGATGTTTAATGGGGAAAGCTATACTGTTCTCATTACTATCAATTAGTAAGGGCAATTCAAAGCTTGTGCTGACTTTCAATAGCTTTGGTTGGCTCTTAGAATTCAGAATAACAGGGTTGGAAAGGGATACATTTGAGAGAGCCCAGAGATACTTTACGCGAAGAGACCTCCATTCCTCTACCCGCAATAAAATACCTTATGCCGCCAGACTTCAAATTTTGGCATTAGACAACTTAGAACTACACCAACTTCAGTCTGACCTAAGCGTAGTACATAAAATTATCTGCCACAATGTCCTACCTGTCAATGACTACTTCAGCTTCAACCACAACAATACATGAGCAAATAAGAGATACAAACTCTAGGTAAACCGCTCCAAACTCGATTGCAGAAAGTATGACTTCAGTAACAATGCCTGGAATCAGTGGTGGGTTCCTCCCGGTTTGGTCCGGTTCGGCCGAGCCGGTAGCGGTGACGATATGACATCACCGAACCGGTTCTCCCCCCCCTCCCACCCCCCCACCCCCCCACGTTATTCTTACCTTTTATTTGGTCCCACCCCCAATCTATTGCTGCCTCCTGAGTCCCAGCTGATGACTAGAGGGGAAAAAACTGTTTAAACTCTTGCTGCTGGGCTTCAAAGGGCCGTCCTACAGCTGATCAGTGTTAAAAGCAAACAAAAGCTGGCCTTGCCTAAATCTTCTCCCTTTTAAGTGCAAATTTTAAATTTTAATGTATTTTAAAATATGGGTGTCTTAAATTGTGGGTATTAATTCAGCCAAATTTATTTAATTCTTTTATTCGATTTTAAATTTTGTATATGTATGTGTTTTATTTTATGGCTGTTCACCGCCCTGAGTCCTTCGGGAGTAGGGCGGTATAGAAATTCAATAAAATAAATAAATAAATAAAATAAATGAGTCGGGTTGTGAGTGCGAGGACTGGTCGTAAGTGCGAGGACCTTCCAGAAATGACTCTGACCAGCTAACCACGCCCACCTAGTCACATGACCTCCAAACCACACCCACAAAATAAGCCACGCCCACAGAATCGGTAGTAAAAAAATTTAGAACCCACCCCTGCCTGGAATGTACTACCTGACTCTGTGGTTTCTTTCCTAAACCCACAAAACTTTAACCTTAAACTGTCTACTGTTGACCTCACTCCATTCCTAAGAGGTCTGTAAGGGGCATGCATAAGTGCACCAGCGTGCCTACTATCCCTGTCCTAATATTCCTTTTTACTCTTACTCTTTTCATGTATTCAAATTATGTTTATACTTTTACCTGTTATCTTATATATGCTTGACAAAGTAAATAAGTAAGTCAGTAAGTCAGTCAGTCAGTCAGTCAGTCTTAGAGGTCTTGGACAGCCTATATCATTCCAGATAAATGGCAATCTAGTCTCTTCTTGAAAATTTCCAGTGATGGAACTTCCAGTATCCACAACTTCTGGTGGTAAGCAATTCCACTGTTTAATTGTTCCGTCAGGAAATTTCTCCCTAGTTCTAGTTTGGATGTCTATTTAATGATCTTCCACCCTTACTACTTGTCCTGCCCTAATCTTCCCAATTATGTATTTGATTATGTGATCTCTCCTATTAACTGGGGGTGGGGTCTTCTTCCCATCTTCTAAATACCTCCTTCTTACCTCAAAAGATAATATTCTGCATTTAATCTAAAGGCTCACACAATTTCAGTGCTAGATGTCAGCGTTCTAGAAAAAAACCCAACTCCAAGTAAAGACTCTGAAGCAAGCATTTTTCAAAGTTCTATTTACTAGAATAGGTAAACTGGCACATCTGGGAAAACCCAAATCTGAGAGATCCAGGTTTTCCCTCAGTAATCAAAACCCCCCAAACCATCCCCTCACTCCTCAGTCGATCACATGCTCCAGTCAACCGCCGTCCCATCTTGAGACCTCACTCCGACCATTCCTTCTCCAGATGCAGGATCACCCTGACCTTGACCGACAGGAAGAATGCTATTATGTCTACAGACAACCCCTCTTCTAAATCCCCCTGCCTACTTTGAGAAAGTTTCCGGCCTAATATGGCTTCCATAGCTGACACTAGAGAGCAAATTGTGCCAAAGTGCTGGATTTTTTTTTCTTTGCAGATAAGGGGAGTTAGTTTGAGTACCCTTAAAAGAAGCCTGGGAGCAGCCACTAGAAGATTCACCTTCACAATCCTCATAAATTAAAGGCAGCCTTATACAGAATACTAGTTATAGCATTGAAAATTTGAGATATGGGTAACTTTGGCCAAATCTGTCATCTGCAGAAATAGATATAGTTCTATGCAATGTGGTGGTAGCCACTATTAAAACTTAGACAACGGATTCCAGCAGTATACCTGAATTACATATCTGAGTCTTCAAATGTAATTACATACAGCAGAGATGGAATTGCTTGTTCTCTGATATGAATCTGTCTTGCCTGGGTTTCATTTCAATGTCTTAACTAACCTTTGCTACTTGTGTTGCTAGAACTAATTATCAATAATGTAGATCTTTAATTTTGATAATGAGAAAGATTAATGTTATGACAATGCTGATAGTACCAAAACAATTGCCCTGGACAATTTCTCCCAGAGTTTTTATATAGATATTAAATAACATGGTGGACAAGAAAGAACTCTGAAGAACTCCACAGGACAAGAGACATGATATTGAACAGAATTGCCCACTGTGAAATTGTACTTTTTAGAAGCACTACAGCCTTCAAGTTCCATCCCAATCACACAACTTCAAGAGGATATTTATTTAGTTACTTATGTAATTGCTTATTTATTAATGCTATTTATAAAAGGTAAAGGTAAAGGTTCCCCTCGCACATATGTGCTAGTCATTTCCAGCTCTAGGGGGGGTGCTCATCTCCGTTTCAAAGCCGAAGAGCCAGCACTGTCCAAAGACATCTCCGTGGTCATGTGGTTGGCATGACTAAACACCAGAGGCACATGGAACGCTGCTACCTTCCCACCAAAGGTGGTCCCTATTTTTCTACTTGCATTTTATACGTGTTTTCAAACTACTAGGTTGGCAGAAGCTGGGACAAGTAATGGGAGCTCACCCCGTTACACGGCACTAGGGATTCAAACCGCTGAACTGCCGACCTTCTGATCGACAAGCTCAGCGTCTTAGCCACTGAGCCACCATGTCCCTTAATGGTATTTATAATTGCCCCCAATTCCAAAGTGCTATGGGTGATATGCAGCATCAAGCAAAAAATAAAAATAAATTTAAAAAGCCAACATAAAATGCAAAATTAAAAAAAAAAATACCAGTAGAACCAGAATCAACTGTATCAATTACTGTCCCAGAGAATTCCCAAAAGAATCAAAAGTTATCTCATGTATTTCTACATAAACTAAACTGAGAGATTTCATTTTTTTTTTTTTTAGGAAAAAACTTAACTGGAGGAGATAGCGAAACTTTGATCCCTATTGTACATTCTCAGTCTGTCTTGGTAGTAAAGTATTCATTATAACTGAAAAAGCACAGGCCATTGTATCAATTATGCCATCCAAGGAAGCATGGAGATGTGCAAATTGGTCATCATAAGTGATAAAGTAATTGACATTTTTTTGTCATGGACCAAAAGGTAATTAGCTTCTGATCACCTCCCCCAAAGCTAAATTAGATGAACCACTATAGAAAATGCTACTGGAGAAGAATGATTGCTTCACCTTCATCACTTTATAATAGACCTTCGAATGAGTTCTACCCTGTGCTCATTTCAATTTATTCCATCATCATGTTTCATTAGCCTTACCTGTCCTTTGTTTATTTATATTTGGCCATTTTGTATGTGTAATTCTGTTTGCTTTGTTTTGTTGTCTGTAGAGATCCTCAGTCATCCAGGCCATGGTTATCCCAAAGGTGCTTTTTTTCAGGAGGCAACTGGACTTTTTTGTTTTTTCTTTGAAGACGTTTCGCTTCTCATCCAAGAAGTTTCTTCAGCTCTGACAGGAAAGTGGGGAATGGGAGGATTTATATTCCTTGCAGACAGCTGGTAATTTGTTTCCTTTTAGAGCAGGGGTGTCAAACTCACGGCCCACAGGCCGGATGCATCACATCTGGCCATGCCCACCTCCAGTTTAGCGAAGGGGGAAAAGTTGCAATACGTCACCTTTGACACCTCTGTTTTAGAGGGTCATTGAAGCACTTGGAGGTTTATCTCTGTCCTCACGGTAACCTGAGTAGTGCTTTGTTTTGTTTCAAGAAGATTCAAGAAGATTCTTTTTTGTTTGGTGTTTTACCAATGAAGCACTGAAGGCTGCATACAATATTTAGAAAGACACAGCATCTCTTGAAGGCTAGACCTTTTCCTGCAATTGTGCATGTGTATAAGCTATTTCCACAAACACTACTGGCAAAATGATACTCCAGGCAGTGCAAATGCTTTGTATAACTGTAAAAGGCATTTGTACAACACATTTCAAAAAGCAGGAGGAACAAAATGCAGTCAATGTGATTATATAATTGTTCCATGGCACTTTTGAAATGGCATTTTATTGATGTATACAAAAGCCTGTGTGCATTGATAGAACACTTAATTTTTTTTAAAAAACCCACACACTGCAGTAATGTATGTAATGACTTCCAGATTGCTTTACTGCAATGTTTTATCAATACTTATAAGCACATCAGTAATGCAGAGGTGACAAAGGAAACAAATGAATTGAGCGACAAATGCCTAAGACTTCATTGAGAGATGGAGCTAGGTCCATAATTTTGAAAAATATTGTTATAAAAATCTGATTTAAATCAAGCTAAACTGTAAATGCCATTACGAGCAGGAGTCAGAAGCAAAGAATCCGCAATTACAAGCAGATTACAAATACAAGTCAAGAGTCTAATAGACTAAGACTGCATAGTCTTTTTAAGGAACAATGTTCAACCTTACTATTTTCCTGCTGTTATTCCAACCTAAAGTTCTGGTAATTTGCTATTCAAGCTGGTAACATTCACAGAAAGGTCAACAAAAATCAAGTAGCAGATTTGATTCCCTGGCCCTTAAACATGCATGAAGAAAGGGACTTCTATCACAAAGTCCCAACCACCATCTTGAATTTTCTGAAACACCCATGCATATTCCTCATGGATGCCTGTGATACGGAGCCAGTGATACAGATCTATAAATCTTTGGTATTTCTCCAGCAGTTCCTTGAAATTATCTGTCTCTTGAAGAACAGAAAGCCACAATTATTTGGTAAAATGTAATAAATTGAATGGGAATTTGGAGATTAAATCTGGAAAGAGGTTCAGCTCTACAAATGACATCTCCCCAAGTATTTCTGCTCACCAGAAATGATACTTGCAAATAATGCTAGATTTCCAGTAACAATTTCTTAAACAAAACTTTGATCAAAGATGTCCATAAATAGATGGATACACAACTCTGAGGTATTAAAATACCATTCAAGATTTAGATAAGCCTCATTTTCAGTCATCTCTCAGCTTCTGTTTCTAATTAATAATGTAGCAGAACAAATTTCCAGTTAACAAGAACACAGTAAACATGGATAGGTACTTTTTATTGATGATCTTTCTAGACAACAATGTCCTCTGGATATTTGTCAGCAAAATGTATCACAATGAATCATTAAAGTTTAAAGATTTTATGTAAGTTTTATCTGAGTTCTCTCCCAGAGGTTTAGTGGAATGGGAGATTAAATACCTGGAACCTTTCTCACCAATTTGTCCTCCAACATACATACATACATACATACATACATACATACATATTTTACATACACACATACATGTATTTTGTTCATTCATTGAGTTATATATCTGTCCATCTTATAAATACACACAAACACATATACACATACCCAAGTACAAAAAAATAAAAGAACCAACAATGGTCACTGAAGGTAAACCAAACCAATTAACAGCTCTCTCAGTGGGCCATCTAACCTCCCAACCATCAAGCCCTTAAGCACATTCATGTCTTTAACACTTTGAAAAGACACAAGGGTCATGGCCAATCTGATCTTGTGGGGTATGTTGTTCTAGATAGCAGGGGAAGTGTGAAGGGTATACTTCAAGGTAACATAACGTAACATTCTTTAATTGAAGTGGGAGAGGAGTAAATTGAAGTAGATACAACTAGAGATGTGGTCCCACAAATAACCAAAACATGGAGGAGTTTATAGGTGACAACCAGCACTTGTAGTTCTTCCTAGAAGCACATTGGGATCCAATGCAGTTCACAGAGCAAAGATATAACATGGTACCAAGTATCAGTTGCACTTTTTCCTAGATTGGGGCCCCTTCAGACAATCACTCGTGTCCTGGTCAACTCATAATGTGATAGCTGCAATGCACTCTACATGGGGCTACCCTTGACAGCCACTTGGAAACTTCAGTTGGTCCACCAGCTGTAGCACCAGCAGTGATGGATATGCCTCGGTATGCTCTTGTAATGCCTCTGTTTCACAACTGTACTGATCGCTAGTTTGGTTCCAAGTACAATTCAAAGTACTGGTCATTACTTATAAAATTCCAGGTTCCAGCAATTAAATAATGCCATGAATTGGGACCTGATAAGTATGGCTTTCTTTTAGCAGTGCCTGGCCTCTGGGATGAAGTTCCCCTGAAATTTTACTGGTACTTTGAAAGATCTTACCCAGCTAGGACTTCACCCAGACAACTGATAGGACAACTGATGCTTTTCTTTCTCTTTCTTTCTTTCTTTCTTTCTTTCTTTCTTTCTTTCTTTCTTTCTTTCTTTCTTTCTTTCTTTCTTTCTTTCTTTCTTCCTTCCTTCCTCTGGTTTTATTTTCTTTGCCATCATTGCTCCTTTGTCCTAACAGAGATGATAGCCCAATGTTGGTCCTCTTGGATCTGAAGATACAGAAGTCAATGTGCCTTTCAACTTACATCCAAAATTTTGTTATCTTCCGGGATTCTTTGGAAGATGAATCAAAAAGTATATTACTGACCACAGTTGGGACCAGCATCTGAGCAACTTTATTGCAAAGTGAAATGAGACCAAGGCCAGCTTATATCACTTCCAGCTGCTGTCATTAAGTGAATCACTGCAGTCATTAAGCAGAACATCATGTGACCAGAACTTGCAACTTTCTGCCAACTTCCTCATTGACTTTCATAGAGTCATAGGGCTGGAAGGGACCTTGGAGGTCTTTTAGTCCAACTCCTTGCCCAAGGCAGAAGTTCTTATACCATCCCAGACAAATGCTTGTCCAATCTTGAAAACCTCCAGTGATGGAGCACCCACAACTCTGGGAGGCAAGATGTTCCACTGATTAATTCAGAGGGTGGTTTTTTTTAGCAGTCTAGAAATTAAGCTCTTATCAGAAATGCTTTAAAAAACTAAATAGTAAACTAAATACACTTAACTAGTAAAATTATTTATTTGTTAACTAAAATAAATATTTTATTTTATTAAATTATATTTTAAAATATAATAACCACTATATATGTGTTTGTGTTATTTATTTTTTCAAATTTAAATTATTAAATTATGAATTTATTTAATATGAAATAAATGACAGAGGGGAAATATAACAGTAATCTACAAATAGCTGAAGGGTTATCACTTAAAAGATAGAGTCATTCTCTACAGAGAAAGCAGGACCAGAATTAGTGATTGAGAACTTTAAGGAAATAGATTCAGGCTAAATGTCAGGCTAAACTTTACAAGTTGCCAGCCAATGGAACAGATTGCCTCATAAACTTCTCTTTTGATGAAAGTCCATGCAGTTTCCTTAGCAACATTTTTAGCAAGTAGATTGCCATTGCCTTCTTCCTAGGATTGAGTGACTGGTCCAAAATATTACCCAGCTGGTTTTATGGGACTAGAAGTCACAATCTCCCAATTTATAGCTAGGTGTATGGTATCTTCAACTACTACATCAGACTGATTCTAGTATCTGTATCTATACAATTAGATACACAGAGATAATATGTAATATAATATAGTATAGAACAGTGTGGATCGCCTTGCAGTCCAAGCACCTTGCACTTGGACTGCAAGGTGATCAAACTGGTCAGTCCTAGAGGAGATCAACCCTGACAGAAGGCCAGATCCTGAAGATGAAGCTCAAATACTTTGGCCACCTATGAGAAGGAAGGACTCACTGGAGAAGAGCCTAATGCTGGGAAAGATTGAGGGCAAAAGAAGAATGGGATGACAGAGAATGAGGTGGCTGGATGGAGTCACTGAAGCAGTTGGTGTGAGCTTAAATGGACTCCAGAGGATGGTAGAGGACAGGAAGGCCTGGAGTCCATGGGATCGTGATGGGTCGGACATGACTTTGCGACTAACAACAACAAGTGCAGTGTGATGTGGTGTGGTGTGGTGCAGTGAATATCATAGCATAGTATAGCATAACCTAGCATAATATAATTACCACTCTGCATTTACTATTTTCTATATAATTCAACCTTCATGGTTGCCTGGATTTTGTGGTCCAAATATTATGTGTGTGTTCTGTCCCCATCTCACACACGCACACCAGCAGTCGACCAAGAGTTAAAATAAACCAGCAGACAAGAATTTTCTTTGATAACAGAATTGGCAGCAACCCAGTGGCTGCTTGCCAATAGTTTTTACTTACAAAGGGAGGTTTATCTCCTCCGACCGAAAACATCAAAGTCCACAAAAGCCAAAGAATAGTCAAGTCCGGTCCAAAAAATCAGTGCAAGCAGAGCATATAACAAAGTTTCAGAAATGCAGAATGACTTGCTAGCTTTCAGTTTTGTCCGTCACAAAGCCTGAATGGCCACCACACCCCCTTTTATCCCCTGTGGGGTGTGGTCCAGTGACTCAGCTTAATCTCTGGCACGCCTCCTTCTCTGCTGCGTGCGCTTGTCTTTCCTACACTGTCGGGGATCCAGCCAAGACTTATCTCCGTCGCTGTCTAACTGCGGCTGCTCAGAAATGCCTGGCTCTTGGCCTATCTCTTCTCCTTCGGGAGACACCTGAGGCATTGCCAGAGAGGAGGGTCCTGGAGAGGGAGGCCTTGCCAACTCCTCTCCTTCACTTTCGGAGTCTTCTCCCTCCAATAAAACAGGCTTGGGGGTCGGAGGTACAACAGTGTGGAAGGACATCTCATGGAATTTTGAGAAGAGAAAATGACTGCAGACCATTTCTAAAATGATTAAACAACGAAAAACAGTATACCTATGCCTCAGTGTCTTTATGGTTGGCAAAAAAGCATTGATGTATAAGAAAAGATTCATTTAAATTTAGGGAGCTAATACATCATTGTATTCCTTAAGATGTATCACATTTAAGAAATACAGAAATCATTTTGATGCTAGCTTTTCTGTGTCACACAAATTATTGCTGAGCTGGAAATGGAACAAAATTGCAGAGGGCAACATAAGTAATTCCCCTTAGGATAATACCTTTGCTTAAAGACTTCCTGGGAGTATTTTTATTGCCATCTTTAAAATTCCCCATTAACATTAATCCCAACAACAGCCCTGCTGACTGATATAGACAGAATGGCAATTATCTAACCAAAAACATTACTTGGAGATTTCTAAAATGGTGTGAGAGATTCCTGCAGAAGAGAGAAGCAAGGTGTGAGAAAAGTAGAGGGTCAAAATAAATCAGCCCTTTTACACGAGTCTTCCTTCATCCACAGTTCAGGAAGGTAGATTTAGGACATGAATTGACCTTTGATGAATGTTCTCATACCTTATGCTGTCTCATGGTTCAGAACACAGTGGGTGGGAAGGAATCTGATTTTCAGTTCAATATTTTGTTACCGTAGTTCTTAAAAAGCAATGGGCATGGAGAACCCATCAAGCCAAGATCAAAGCTCAGAGAAACTATAACTCGTCCTCATGAAAAATGGGAAGAGTCCTTCACTTCAAAAGAAAATCCTTCCTTTCTGTGAGCCACCTGAGTGAGTTGGGCAGCCATATAAATTTTCTTAATAAATTATAAAGTCCCTATTGGATCGAGCTATATTTCTAACATGCCTGGCATTATGTGGCCTTCCTGATACTTCTGCAAAGTTCATAGGTATAACATAAAACATGGGAAGTGCTATGTAAGTGAATTTCAAAGAACAATTTGTCAAAAAATAAAAAATTAATGCAGCTCCCCCCCCACCAAAAAACAAAAAAACAAAAAACAAATATGCCCTGTCATTTTGTTGTTTTTGTTCTGGTTTATCACACTGCTTAAATGGACCCTAACAGTTTAATCTTGAGAAGGTGGCCCGAAAACATAAAAAAAAAAGGAATATTCGTGCATTTGGTTAACAGCCGCAGATAGGTATCTTACCTCTAAGCATTTGCCTAATTCCCATTCATCCTATCCAACAAAATTTCTAGTTGAGGCTTTATTATGCAGTAATCAGCTTCATGCAAAGAATATTCTGGGGATGTCGATTACACTGTCTTCCATTTATACCCCTAATTTCCCCGATCTTTTTCTCTCCCTTCTTCCCAATACATTTGGTTTGGTAACACTAGGAGCTGTCTCTCTGGAATAAGGGCCCATAACTTCTCTGAATCTGTACCTTCTTCCATCTCTCTTGCCAATGATGTATCTCTCTGAGAATGGGCCCAGTGGCTGGACTTTTAACAGATGCTGGAACTTAAGCCATCAGCTGCTACTCGTTCTTGCATTTCAAGTTGCTATTAAAGTCACAAGGGCTGAGTTAGCTTATTTTCTCTTGACAAACTGATATGTCTATCCAACAAATGTTGACCGGAAAAAGTAAGAGCTGCTATTTAAGAGGGCTAAATGGAGGCTCTAAAAATTATTCTAGGAGTTTACAGGATGTTTTCCAATCTGGCCAGTTCTAAAGCAATATTTTCCTTAATCAATATTTATTATACAGATGTTAAACTCAAGGCTAGGGATGTGTAGGGATCACACACAAAAAAAGAGAATAACTTAGAGTTTAAGCTATGTATTTAATCTGTACATTTTGTATAGGTTGTTTTTAACTCACTGAAAAATCTATCTCTAACTGTCATTCATTTCCTTACAGGGAGATGCACTACTGACCTTTCCCTAAGATTATATATAATATTTCCTCAAGTAATTTTTTTCCATTGTATGCTTTAACAAATTCCCCTCATTATACTTTTTATCATTTGTTTGTTCATTTATTTATTAGATTTCAAGGCAGTTTTATTCCACCGTATCTCTGGGTAGCTTGGATTTCTCCAATATAGTCTTTTAACATACATATTCGTAAATATTTTAATGCAAATATCCCTAGTATATGGGGTTTTGAAGATTATTGAAAAAGAATGAAGATTACTAGAAGATTCTGTTGGCTGATCCCATCCACTCACTAAAGTCTATTTTGGAAGAACAGGTCAAAGCCCAACAAAATCAGTGGTGCCTTTCACAAGTATTTCAAGTGCCATTTGCAGCCAGGAACAGGCAAAAATATCAGTCCCTTTTAATGTATATTAGTTTTAGATTACTTGGGGTTTACCTGAATCAACTTTGCTCTTTTTTCTCTTCAGAGGCAAGCTTTGAGTTTCAAGCAAAAAAAACATTTGCATTAGTTTGCTACAATAAACCACAGATTTAGTCTTTGATGTTTCCTGAACTTCAAGCCTCAGCCTGTTGGCATATTTCTTCACAAATCTGCCATGGCCCTCATTCAAGTATAGTTCATATGCTACCCAAAGTCTGCCGTAGCCCTCATGCAGATAGATGTTTTAGCCTTCTTTAATCCCTGGGTCCCAGTTCTCATATAATTTAATGTACAGTATTTGTTTTATATTTTATATATGTCTTTATATTCTCTAAGTAATTTGGGAAGCTGCTGAAGCAAACAGCTGGTCTCAGACAATCTTTTTTTTAATTTTTTAATGGACTCTCTTTATTTATTTTCTTAGAAAAGAAAAATGTCATGTAGCTGCAGCTATGTGTTTTCAGTATTTTCTCTAGAAATGTACACACGTCTCTGGAATAAAAGTTAGCTGACATTGTGGATGGTTCTGTGAGATTGTTCTTGTCAAAATTTCCAAAGTGCCTCAAAATGATTAAGGATACACAAGGATTACGTATGCCTTTTTTCATGACAGTCAAGTGATGTCACACATATAAAGTTTCTGTGCTTGTGATTCAAATGAAGACATTTGCATTATTAGCACATTGACATCATAACAGAAACCCACTTTAATATAATGGTTAAGATTCTTGGAGTTGAAGCCGACACAACTGAAAGTTGACAAAACTGAAAAACAGTGGGAACTTTGAAATCACGAGCTCTAGTCTCCCCTTATTCGTAGAAGCCCGTGTCTTTTAGCAGGGCAGTTTCTAGGCCTAAGCAACCTAGGTAATCACATAGGGTACAAAATTTTAGGGGGCACCAAAACTGAAAGACATACTGTTGCGGCCGATCGGCTGCTGGCCCTTCCAACAGCCAAATCAGATAAGGAGGAGGCATGGGAATCAGGATCAGCATTAAGACAACCTGAGAGCTCTGAGGGGAAAGAGGGAATGGAGCTGTCAGAGAAAGAGACAGAGGCGGGGCCTGGGCTGCCCATCAGCCCTCAGATGGAGAGTCAACAACCCCCAGGTCTGGAGTTGGCTTTAACAATTTACCAGTTCCCTGGGGTCCCCAAGTTTGATGGCACAACCAAGTTTTGAGAAACCTTTGGAAAATCAAAACTGATTATACCAGTCTCATTTCAGGATGAGGGGAGAGCATTCCATAGAGCAGAGGCCACAGCAGAGAAGGCTCAACATCTAGGGCCCAAAAAGTGTAGCTACCTAGCAGATGGGCCACATAATATGTTCTGTCTGCTGGAACTGAAGGCCCAGGTAGATGTAGTCAGAGGTGGTCCACAGATAGCCCAGGTTCATGCCATTAACGCTTTATAGGTAAAAAAAAAAATCAACACCTTGAACTGGACCTAGAAGCAGAGTGGCAACCAATGCAGCTTGAAGAGCAAAAATATAATATATATCCCACTAGAAACACACATAACTGTCTACATTGCTGCATTTTGCACCAATTAAACTTCCAAATATTGTTCAAGGACAGCCCCATGTACAGCATCTTATAGTAGTCCAACTGATAGGTTACCAGTACATGAATAACCATGAGGATGGTCCCTCAATCTAGGAATGGAAGCAATTGGCACACAATACAAAGTTGTGCAAAGATCCCCCTAGCCATGATTGCTACCTGGTCTTTGAGTAGGAGTTGTGAGTCTAGGAGGATTCCTTGATTGCGCATGGGGCCTCTCTGGGGCAGTTGAACCCCACCCAGCACCAAAAATAGTATTTTCCTAGAACCAGTGGGCCCCAAAAGCCAGAGCCACTCCGTCTTGCCAGAGTTCAATTGAAGCCTATTGTTCCCCATCCAGACCCTCAAAGCTTCCGGCACTAGGATAAAACATCCACAGCATTATCTAATTCACCAGGGGCAGCAAAGTATAATTGGGTAACCTCAGCATACTGATGATCCTCCCTCCATAGTGACAAATGAGCTCACCCAACAGCCTCATGTAGATGTTGGATAGGAGTGGAGACAGCATTGACCCCTGAGACACCTCACAGAGCCAAGTAGAGGCCAAGGGCAAGATATCTCTTTCTAATCACCACTGATCTGAGAAAGGAGGTGAACTATCAGAAAACTGTGATGTCCACCATCAGTCCTTTAAGTCAATCAAAAAGAATACCATGGTTGATGGCATCAAAGGTTGAAGAGACATCAAATGAGGCAAAGACAGACATTCTAATCCCGTACAACCCATGCCAGAGATCATCCAAAAGTGTGACCAATGCCAAAAATTGGCTGAAAATCATAAGCATAAAGCTCAAAAACTCAAAGAAAAAAAAAGAAACAAGAGGGCACCTTTTTGAAATGTCGAACAAATCAGAAGTTGAGATTAACCATGAGGATTGCCAAAATATGACTTTGCCCAGGGTGCCAAAATGTCTACAACCCATCCTGCTTTGGGTTGGTCAATGTCTTGTAACCCAGCCCACCTCCCGGGATTGTTATTGTGGGTAGAACAGGAGAAAGGAGCCTTGTGTGAGCTGCCTTCAAAATAAAGGTGAGATATAAATCTACTGAATAAAGAAAAATAAAATAACATGCATGACATCATGAGCCGAGGTGGCTCAGTGGTTAGAGTGCAGTACTGCAGCTACTTCAGCTGACTGCTAGTTCAGCAGATCAGCAGATCAAATCTCACCGGCTCAAGATTGACTCAGCCTTCCATCCTTCCGAGGTGGGTAAAATGAGGACCCAGACTGTTAGGGGGCAATATGCTATTTAGTATACTGTCTTTGGTGTAAGCTGCCCAGAGTCCTTGGAGAGTGGGCAGCATAGAAATATGACTAATAAATAAATAAATCATTGTGGCTTTTACCAGATGCTCTAAACTGCGGATAAATTATAATAGAAGCGAAATCTTTGAGTTCCTGTACAGCCCCTCGAGAGGTAAGGAAAAATGGTTTCTCAGCCTTGGATGTTCACTTTGCTTATTGTTCTGCTCGAATAAAAGTCTTCGCCTCTACAATACTAAAAATGAGTCTATTTTCTATTCAAGAGGATTCCTCCCTCCCGTTTCCAAACAAAGACCCTGACAAATGCTTTCACTGCAAAAATGCTTCGTGTCGCTATTAATGCTTATGAAAACGATGGAGCATTAGAGCCCAATCATTCCTTGCTCAAACTAGTCAATAAATTATTTAGTTTGCAAAATGTCATTATGTGTGGGGTTTACTTAATTGAATAGAATAATTTATGGTAAAACCTTGAAAAGAGATCAATGCAGATGGCATGTGAAAATGATTGAGTTTCAGCACAGGCAATTTGATTTTTTTTCCTGGTCTCTCATTATAATAATATTAAAGGAGAAGCATCAACTTTTGTAAAAAATAAATAAATAATAATGATAAAAAAATCAATATTTGATAAGTGCCCAGGCCATGAATTTTAACTAGAGTTTTAGGAGCAAGGTAGAAATAGGAGTAAATAATTAATGCCTTCCCTAGCCTGAACAAATAAGTGTTTTGTTTGGTAAAAGAAAAAGTCCATTATCCAGAGATATTTAAGGCTTGTCAAAAAAGAGATGATTTAAGAACAACTGTTGGGGAATCTGACCTTTTTCATTAAAAAAAGTGCAGCATGAGACACAAAAAGATTTTTGTGCTGTAGCCTCTTTAGATGCTCCACAGAAAACTGAAAATGGTCATTTTAAAAAATCATCCTTAATTTTGTAGTGAATTGTATGAGTTCTCCTGTTGTAATCCTGCTAAATGGAAGGAAGAGAAATGTTTTCTGATTTTTACACAAGATGGAGCCATGCCAGGCAAAAAGAGAAAGTGTGTGTATGCTTGTTGGGAGGGGGAATAGCCAGGATTAGAAAATTATTAATTTAAGAGGAAGAAAATTGAAAGATAAATCTACCCATAGATTTCTACCAGTTATATGACATAAATGAAAAAAAGAGATAACCCTTGTAAAATGCGATCGAGCAGCACAGATTTGTTGCATTATAAATATGTAAACGAGACAGGCCATGGACATAAGGACATTTAAGGCTTTGAAGATGTGTAAATTTCAACTCCCATGCTGGCTAGGGAACTCTGGAATGGGACTTTTCAGCTCAAACCCTTCGCCTTGCCTGTTTCTCCTTAAGGTTTTCACCTCTGCATTATTAGCCACAAACTTTTCTCCTCGGCTGGCCCTCCCCCAGTCTTTCACCATGGCACATGAGCCATGGCCCCTTCATCTCAGTCCCTTCGTCAGGGCCCATTCGTCAAAGTACAGCTCACGTTGGGCTTTTGGCCGCCCAGGACAATTCACAGCCAGCCAATCGACGCAGGGACTTGGGGGATTTGGGAGTGGAACAGTGGGGGCTGCAGTTCAGAGGGAGGCTCAGGAGGGCCAACAACACCCCCCCCCCTTTGTCCAAAGTGCCTGAGACAAGGGCTGGTTTGAATCTCTTTGCCACAAAAGGAGGGGGCTGTAGAGTGCGAGGGATCCATCAGATGGGGTTCCCAGGGCCTCTCCCTGTGGAAGAGGAGGCTAGGAGGGGGCAAAGATATTTTGTCCCCAACCGGGGCTGCCCTGGTTAGTAGTGCTTGCGGCTCTGACCACCACAAGCCACTCGCCTGTCAGTTTGGAGCCTCCCAAGGCTGCCGAGAGCCTCGGGAACTCTGGGAGTTGAAGTCCAGACAACTGCAAGTTGCCAGGGAAAGGGACTGTCTGCGGATTTTACTCCGTAATTGATTATAGGGGGCAGCGCTCATCTCCATCTCAAGGCCATTGAGCTAGCATTGTCCAAAGATGTTTCAACAGTCAAAGGGCCAGCATGATATCATGGAGTGCTATTTCCTCCCAAACAAAGTGGTACCTATTTATCTACTCGCATTTGCATGCTTTCAAATTGCTAGGTAGGCAGGAGTAGGCGAAGATGGGAGCTTTCCAGCTGACAAGCCCAGCATCTAAATCACTGTTCTAAATCATAGTCTTAGCAAACAAAGAAATAAAGTGATAAGAGAATTGGAGAAGATACAAAAAAAAAAAAACCCTACCCCAAATTGATCCTATACTACTTTGAAGAAACAAAGGTTCTTTCAAACAATTAAATAAATGTTTCTGTTGTAGCGCGGGAATAACGAGAGGCACAAGTAGGCTAGTAACAACAGCTCTTTAATACAGGGTGAGACTTCAGCAAAAACTCACAGGCAAGAGCCCTCTTTGTATACTTTTCAGAGGCAACCAAGAACCAATCAGGATTCACTATGCATTTGAATTTCCTGCACAAAATAGATACATACACAACACCCCTCCCTTCCCAGAAGGCACTTATTCTATCTATTTACATATTTACATACAAAATCACGCAGGTGACCAGGGCGTGTCTTAATCCTGGTTGACCTGCGCAGTTCAGTTGCTGGCGAGGCGTCGAGCTGGTCAGAGGGACCTCCCGTCTCTCCCGGCTCCGCCAATGGAACCTCCTGGATTTCTCCGGAGGTGTGGCGATCTCCGGCTGGGAGTGGCAGCTCGCTGGGGCGGCGCTGGAACTCAGAGTTGCTAGATAAGTATTCCGGCTTACTCGGGCTTGAGGTAGCTGTTTCAGAAAGACTTGGGTAGTTAGGACATGGTGTTTCGTTTGGTAAACGTTTTTGCAATTGATCTATATGTCTCCTCCAGATCTTGCCATGCCCAATATCTACTGTGTAAGACTTTGGACCTGTAATTCCTACAATGGTTCCTTTTACCCATAATGGGCCATTGGTGTAACTTCTAGCAAAGACTAGTGAGCCTGAGTCTGTGTCTGAGTCCTCCCCCTTCCCCGGTAAAACTATCAGAGGAGTAGTTAGGATGCAGTCTGTCTAGAACGCATCGTAGTTTTCGGCCCATTAGAAGTTCGGCCGGGCTGCGGCCCGAAGTGGGGCACGGGGTAGCATGCTGTACTGCTAGGAACTCGTCTATCCTAGCCTGCCAGTCCCCTGCATCGAGTCGGGATAGGGCTTCTTTGCCCGTTCTTACAAATCTGGGGTGGCAGGAGAGTTGGGACAGTTGTTTGCAAAATTGCAAGGCTGGTCTTTCCAGGCAAAAATTTGGTTGTGTCAGTTTGTTCTTGCTCATGGTACTCTATTAATTAGTTAGCCTGATACAGTAAAATTAACATGTGCGTAGACTAGCAGATCATTAAGAGGCTTGAATTAAAAAATGCCTTGTAGTAAATTAAAAACAAAAATATTCGGGCCAACACCTCTGAGATTTGGCCTGTCATCATTTCAGTGATTAAAAAAACTTAAACTTGCCCAATTCATCCATAATTTAGAAGTAAAGTTTATTCCTATGGTATGTGCCAGTCAGATTAGCCTTTCAGACCATATTCAGATTACTGAGAATAGAATAGAATAGAATAGAATAGAATAGAATAGAATAGAATAGAATAGAATAGAATAGAATAGAATAGAATAGAATAGAATAGAATTTTATTGGCCAAGTGTAACTGGACACACAAGGAATTTGTCTTGGTGCATACGCTCTCAATGAACATAAAAGAAAAGATACGTTCATCAAGAATCATAAGGTACAACACTTAATGATAGCAATATTAAGCTTGACGCTTAAAAGAATTCTGATGCACATAGTTCAGTGAGGTAATAAAACTCATTGGCCAGCTATTTATGGCAATATCTGAGAGTCCGTCACATTACTGTAGTCAGTTTCCATCCCACCATCCACATGGAAGTGAAGTTGCAATGTCGTAAATTATCTGCAGCAGCTCAGAAGGAGCAGAAAAGCCATTGGATCTCTGAAGTGCTTCGGATTTCTGTAAAATACTTTGAAGCCACTTGATTCAATTTGCTGCTTTGAAGCAAGCTCCCATTTTGATTCACAAATCTGCTTTGAAGGATAAATTGAAGCTCCCCTTCAAAACTTTGCAGAGCTCTGCTAAAAATAACGTGAAGGAAGCAATGCTATTTCCTAAGCCTTGAAAACTATCATAAAAATTGTTGGTATCTTTGAAGTTCAATTTCTTCTAAATAAACAAGCTGAAATAGGAGAATGAGTTTGAATTTGCAGTAATGGTATTGTTCACAATAAGGATTTTGGACAAACGCATACACACACACTTCTTACCTGTTTTGGGGATACAGTCAAACATTCACTAAGCATTGGCTTCCAAAATTCTGTCCAGGATCAGTTTCGTTATCTAATTAATTATACAAAACCCAGACTATTTTATCTTGCTGTGTGAATATTTTAAAGTTGATTAGGAAGTTCTGTTCCACACTTAGATTCCACAGTTGTCAAAGGGAAATATATTTGGTTTTATGAGCTGGAATAAGTCAGCCTTTTTTAGATTATTATGAAAAAAACCAAATGCTTGAAAAATGATAATTTTCATCTGAGATTGGTATATCTGTCAGGCATATTTCAAGCCTTGAACAGGTGGAATGCTTCATGGAAGAAAACCACCATTATTACTCATTATTATGTAATTCAAGAATTTATGGCCACATTCCAGCTATGGATATAGCAAGCTGGTTTTAAAACTTCTCTTCATTTTCTCTACCTGATGAGCTTTCAAGGACAAGGTTCTTGGGAAAAAAATTCTCAAGGATGAATTGAGGCGATGCTGAAAGCTGAAAATCCCATTTGAAAACATACGAGTAACACTTTTACCATTTACGTTTAGCCTTAGCCACAGAATCTCCAAGATCAATTTCAGACTCAGGTTTGATTCAATTGCTAAACCTTACTTCCAACAAATCACTTTAATTTTTTATTGTTCTTAAAATATCTCTTCGATTACTCTAAAACAAGCAAGCTGTTGTGAATGTGATTTCTCAATGGTATTGTCATACCTTTCCAAAGCTGTTTTTTCTACTCTTCTGGATTTAAACACACAGCACTCCTGCAAATTTGCATTGTTCTCTTTCTTCCTTGCTGCACAGAATTCAAAAGCTAGGGCAAGCAAGCAGCCCCCATTTTAATATGGATAACAATCGGAGGAAATGTTGTTGTTTGATGTAAGATGGGGGGGGAGGAAAGAAATATGCTTTTTTAACTTTACAAATGCTTTGATTTATTCTGAGATTTCTTTCTCTTTGAAAGATGAATGTAACAGGACGGTTGAAGTGAGTGTGAGATTTCTATGTGGCACAAGGTATTTATACTTATCAAAGGGGCATTGGTTAAAATAAGATTGAGAAATGTTGTTGTAGCTCATCTTTTTGATTGCCAAGTCCTCTGAATAATAGACCTATAGGCCATCTTAAGCATTCATATAGCAAATGCTGCAATTTTCATATTTCCACCTCATTTTACTTTACCTGAGGTTAAGTAGATTCTGCTGCTGATAGATTTATGCATTTAAATGTGTGATTAGAAACAGAATTAAACTTATTTAGGTTGAGGGGGGAAAAATCAACAATTGAACAACCTAATCAAAGCATTTAAGGAACTGCCGGATTGTATATTATAAATCATAACATAATTAGAACTGAATTGATTTTTCCATTAACATGAAATTAAGACTAATTTCCTCATGCTATATTTACTCGAATATTCCCCAGATGCAAATGCAGAGTCATAAAACGTTTAGTAAAAATGATTTTCTAATTGTTTCCGGAGCTGATCTCTTACATCACCAGCATGGCTTTTTCTTGAAGGCTCCTAAATAATGTGTCTTTCATCCTTACTTTTTGACAGAAGAGACAAAAAGAAATTTTGAATTTTTTTAAAAATGTAAGATGTTAATGAGGGGGAAAAAATCTCTTCTGCTTCACTCACTGGAAGTGTTTGTTGAACAGAAATTGGTAATTATAAATTCATCCATTCAGCAATTTATATAAATGATAGCAAGTTCAGAAATTTATATAAATAATAGATTTGTTTGTTTCCCATCAGAACTGATGGTTGGGGCTCCTGAGTGGGCCTGGGTTTTGTTTTACCATTCTGGATCAGATTGCTTGTCAAACTATGTAAGCAGGAGGAACTCATAGTTTTCATATCCAACTGGCCCACTTTGCAGAATCCAAAAATTAAGTCTTAAAATGTGTAAATGTATATGAAAGATTTAATGACCTATTTGTTCAAAAATAAGTAATCTTCCTTCAAATCTCTGAGGAAAAAAAAGAGAAATCTTACCTGAAGAGGATGAGAATGGCCTCCAAGAGATATGAAGTTGCAAAGCAGATTGAGGTCGTAGAGGCATCTGCTACCCTTATTATTGATTATCTCATATTCAAAGACAGTCAAACATGCTATTCAAATACTCCTGCAAGCAGGTGGCAACCTGACTTGAAAAGCTCAGTAAGGTTCAACCTGGTTAGTATTTGAATGGGAGTCCATCATAACATTCCAGGCTTTGGGGTAAGGTGAAAAGTTGGGAAACTATTCTAGAAGAAGGCAGCAATAAGCCACATCTGTACCAAAGGTGGTATTCAGCAGGTTCTGACCAGTTCTGGAGAACACGTAGCAGAAATTTTGAGTAGTTCTGGAGAATCAGCAAATACCACCTCTGACTGGCCCCGCCCCCATCTATTCGCTGCCTCCTGAGTCCCAGCTGATCAAGTCCCAGCTGATCGGCTGGGTCTTCTTTTGTTGCCCTGCACACGGAGCTGGAAAGCATGTTAGTGGGGTGGGGAGGGAATGGAGATTTTACAGTATCCTTCCCCTGGAGTGGGGTGGAAATGGAGATTTAGAAATAGAAATAGAATAACAGAGTTGGAAGGGACCTTGGAGGTCTTCTAGTCCAACCGCTTGCCCAGGCAGGAAATCCTATACCACTTCAGACAAATGGTTATCCAACATCTTCTTAAAAATTTCCAGTGTTGGAGCATTCACAACTTCTGCAGGTAAGTTGTTCCACTTATTAATTGTTCTAACTGTTAGGAAATTTCTCCTTAGTTCTAAGTTGCTTCTTTCCTTGATTAGTTTCCACCCATTGCTTCTTGTTCTACCCTCAGATGCTTTGAAGAATAGTTTGACTCCCTCTTCTTTGTGGCAACCCCTGAGATATTGGAACATTTTGCAGTATCAAAATTTTGCAGTATCCTTCCCCTGCCATGCCCACCAAGCCAAGCCATGCCCACAGAACTGGTAGTAAAAAATTTTGAATCCCAGCACTGATCTGTACAGTTGTGGAGCAAATCAGAGGGACTTGTCCATGAAGCTGTTAGAAGCCAAGCTCACTTTGAGGAAGACTTTACCTTTGGATGTCCAGCATCTGTGGAGAGAAGCCCCAGGAAACCTCAGTATCCATAATTCCTCTTCCAGCAATGCATGATTGCCATTGGTCTAAAGAATTACCATTCCTATATGCATGGATAAGCTTTACACTACACTTCCCAAATGAGAGTGGAAAAAGGCATTTCTTCTTCTACTCTTTATTTATTTTCAAAAAGAAAGAAATAATTCATAACTTCTTTTCATCACTTTCTTGTTGATTTTTAGATCTAGATGTTGGCGAGTCTGATTTGCCTTCTGCAGACCTCAATCTGTTGAGAGTGAGATAGATGGAAGCATTAAATTTAGGACAGCAGGGGTGTCTGTAGATGAAGGGTATCAAATCTGCAAGAAGGAGGGTACAGAGTTGCAATCCAACCTCGCCCTTTTATAAATGCCTATGACACATCTACAAGAGTGTAGATTATGATTCACAGAACTTGCCATCTTGCAGTTTTTGACCTCTTCCTGCAGGCACTGCTGCATGATAGCTCTCTAAGGACAATTGAATGAATCACCATTCCATATAACATTGCTCAGCCATCAGAAAAAGACTTTTGAGCATTTCTTGAAGATTCTCACTTCAAAATCTAGCTGCCGCTTCAATAAGGTGGACTTGCCAGTTATTTTTAGCCATACTCTGCTGGTTTTAAATAACAGTTTGGGGCACATGTAGATTAAAATGGTACAGGTTTTAAAATCCATTCCACATGCAGTTTTATGTATGTATTTTCTTTGTTAGTTTTCTAGGGTTTAAGGTAACATACATACACAGCAACCTTCCTTCAATTTTTCTTCATAGCTGTCCATAGGTGATCCATGACAGTCTTAAGTTATTGAGTGTAGTGGAATGTAGGCTGGATTTCCAGGAATGAGCAACTCCATTCCAGAGGACCACAAGAAAATGAAGTTTAGGTAGTTTGATTGGGAGAGAGTCAAGATAGCTTCTAATCAGAAGTTCTAGAGCAGGGCTGTGAAACTCGCGGCCCGTGGGCCGGATGCGTCATGTGTTGGCCACACCCACTCCCAGTTTAGCAAAGGGGAAAAAGTCCCAATATGTCACATGATGCCACCATGACAATGAGAGTTTGACACCCCGTTCTAGAGTATATCTTTAAACAAATAGTTGCTTTAATTTGCGAGGTTTTTGTCAATAGATGAAATATAATAAAGGAAACTTAGAATAAGTTTCTTATTCTAAAGAAAACATGTTAGCAGTCACTGTTTTTCTTGGTTTTTGAAGCCTGACATCAACCTTGCCAAACTAAAGCAACTACTTGCATCATTAATGATATACTCTAAGAACATCTAAGAGGGAGATATCTTGACCTCTTTCTCCCAACCAAATTAAACTTCACTGTCTCTTAGTCCTCTGGAATGCAAACTACATTCTACCACACTCAATGAGTTATTGTGGTTGAGGATGGACTTGAACCAGGATCTCCCCCAGAGGCTGCCAAGTTCTAATCCTCCAATTTAAATATTGCACTTCACTGACTCTCTTTAATTTCTAGGTACCAGATTGCTGTTCAGAGCATAAGCACAATCAGGTTCCACTTATCTTTACTACCGGTTTGCAACGGCAGCGCGCACGCTTCTGTGCATGCGCAGATCACCCATGATGTCGTCGTGGCAGGTGGGCGGAGCCTCCCACCGGTTTTACTACTGGTTCTATAGAAACGGATTGAACCGGGAGCACCCACCACTGGGTAACATCAGAAGAAGCTCTCATGTTGCCTGGGCAAGAGAGTGTTGAGCACCCCATTGGCTGTGCCTGCTTCAAAGAATGTCAATGAGCCAAGAAAACTTTTACTTTCCCTTCACATTTTGCTTAGTTTTGAACATGGTCAATTTTAAAAATGATTGACTCCAAAATGACTTATAAAATGACAGCCTGGATTATCCAAGGACTTTCCTTCCAAAATAAGTAGAAGCTTGTGAAACACATGGAACTGACAGCAAAACTGACAGCTTCCTCCAATGCTCATTAATCTAGAACAGTGTTTCTCAAACTTGACAGCCTGAAGATGTGTGGACTCCCAGACTTCTTCTATTCCAAATCCCAGCATGCTGGCTGGGGAATTCTGGGATTTGAACACTACACATCTTCAAGCTGCCAAGCTTGAAAATCTCTGATTGGGGGGGAGAGGGCTTTAAAAAAAAAAGTCTGTTTCATGGAGAAATTCCATCACTCTCTCCCTCGCACTTCTTCTCATTTCTCATTCCATGTTAATGTGCACTGCCTTAGGCCCTTCCTTTGCCTTTTTCTGATGTAAAGTTTCTGAATACTTGGAGCATATGGCTGAGAAAATTGGCCACTGAGACACTACCTCATTCAAGCACAGACACAATCAGATTTCTCAGACTATAATTTCATTTGCTCCAAAGGCCGCCTTAATCACCAAGGCATGTTTTTTAACAAACTAAGACTTTTCTCGTTTTCTTTTGTCAACCTAATACGTTCTTGACCTTGATTCTAATTGGATCTATATGACCAATGACCAGTGCCAAAGACCTGTCACATTTTAAAACTACAAGAACAAACAAAATAATTGTAAATTTTTGAAACAGCAAAACACTCTTGGTAGATGGAAGGACGTGAAAAAATAACAATCAGTGGTGGGTTGCTCCCGGTTCGGCCCGGTTCGGGAGAGCCGGTAGTGGTGATGATGTGACGTCAGTGAACCAGTTCTCTTTGACTGTGAGCTGGGCCCTCCTGCCGCCCCCGTGTTATACCTACCTTTATTTGTTGTTTTTTAGCCCAGCTGATAGGTACGTCAGAGTGGATCGCTGCACCTCACCTGGGCAGAAATCTAATGCGCATGCACGGAAAGCATGTGCGCTAAGAGAACCAGTGGTGACACCGGTTGGAACCCACCACTGATAACAATGGTCCAATTTTCATAGCTATATTTCATTTTAGATCTAGAGATTGGCTCTGGGAAAAGTTCTAGAGAAACAACATGCTAGGGACTAGGAATCTATCCCCAAAAAAACCCAATTGTGATCAGTCCACTACATCCAGGGGTGGGATTCAGCCTATTTGGACTGGTTTGGGTGAACCGGTAGCTCCGACGATCAGCTGAGAGTGAACCGGTTCGCTCCAACAATCAGGTGGGCCTGGCCACCTGCCCTGCTCTATACTGACCTTTGTTTCCTTTGTTTGAAGTCCAGCTGATCGGCGCAGCAGAGCGGATTGTCATGCCTCAGCTGTTTTACTGAGCCTTGAGTCATCGGAGAAAGGTGGCATACAATAAATAAATAAATAAATAAATAAATAAATAAATAAATAAATAACTGGGACTGCAGTAGAAGGTAAGTTTTAGAGCTGAATAAAATGCACCATGCGTGCAAAGCTCAGCAAACTGGTTGTTACACCAGTTGAA
Organism: Pituophis catenifer annectens; assembly: GCF_029215685.1. Lineage (NCBI taxonomy): Eukaryota > Metazoa > Chordata > Lepidosauria > Squamata > Colubridae > Pituophis > Pituophis catenifer. Next base: position 315,746,586 of record NW_027256881.1, on the reverse strand, counting down.
TCCCACCCCTGACTACACCAAATAAATGGAAGTTCAAACAAAATTCCACTCGCATTGGAAGGCCCTTTTTGTTCCTCCCTCTGAAGGAGAAGAACAATGAATAACCTACGTAGTCTCTCTTTTCTAAGTAGCCATAGTGCCAAGATTTTGCCATAGGGCCAGGCGTTGAAATTCCTCATGGATATTTATTAGCTTTTCTCTTCAGTTGTTTTAGGAAATAATTTCCAGAACTCTAAACTGACATAGAAAAAGGGATCTGTGAAAGAAAAGGAGTGAGTTTTTGCAGCTGGAATATGAAATTGTTGCAGCACAGAATTTCCACACTTGCTAAGTTGGGGGAATGTGCCTTGGGGAAAGAAAATGTTAATGAAACTTCACAGCTTGGCAAAAGCTATTACATTCTTTTTCCTCGTTCCCTAATTATCCTTCTGGAGTGTTACAATACATTGTGCTTAGGTTCTGTTTCTGATTGAAAAGCTGCTACTTCAGATGTGAAGCAAAAGATTCATATATAGCAGCTGTATAGCCTTTCATAATACACCCATATAAAGACATCCCAATGTTTGTCCACATTCACTATTTTCAGGGTTACTGTCATTTGGGTGCCATCCCAATTTACTTGGAAGGAGCATCTTCACTGAGTATCTCCAGCTCAATCAGAAATAACATATTGAACATGACAAAGAACCACAGTAGAATGCAAATAGCTCAGGAGTATGGAAACGTATCTTTTGTGTTGTGCTCACAACCTTTGGAACAGGACACATGCATACTCACACACATACACACAATCACAACTGTGAGGTAAGGACAATATTCTCTCCTAGAGAATTGGAAAACTCTTAAAGCTCAGCTTGGTCCCCACCAAGGTCTAATGTAGTACTATTTTGTGGGAGGGAACAAATTACTGTATTATTTGATTTTTGTTGTTTTTAGATAATTTTAGTCTGGGCTCTCTGTGTGATTTTAGGTTTAATGGTTATCATGAATTGTTTTTTGTTGTTTTGTATGCTGCCCAGAATCTATTGGAATTGGGCAGCTATAATGAAATTAAATCAATAATAATAGTTTTGATAGTGGATGTGGCAGTACCTGGAGACAGCAAAATTAAAGAGAAAAAACTGGAGAAAATCATAAAATACAGATCTGCAAAAAGAAGTAGAATGATTGTGGCAGAAGAAAGCAAAAATTGCACCTTGAAGTGCACTCCTAAAACATCTGGAGCACCGCTTGAACATGTGCAAAGATAGAGTCCTTTTTCTTCCATGTGTTCCTACATGAAAAATCATATCTGTCCCTTCTTTAGATTCCCAATTTTATAGAACCTTATAATATGGATATGGCTTTTGAATGGCAATACATTCATTCATTCTGGAATGTGCTTCCAAGAATATTTTTCTAGGCATGTGTTTTGAAATTTTGCTACATTTTTGAGCGGCTTTAGAGAAGGGGTGGAGAGTACCTAAATTGCAACACACACACACACACACACACACACACACAAACACAAACACACACCGACTATGTGACCTCTTCCACTACACTCATAAAATTTCCTTTGTTTACTTGTCAGCTTCACTGGGTAGGTTTGACCAAGAAAGCAATTCCACAAAAAGTTTTAAACTACTTTCAGACTGACTCTAACAGATCTTGCAAGCCTAATTATGTTGTACTTCCTCCTTCTCTTCCTCCTCCTCATACTTCAGTAAATTAGTGAAGTGCCTGAGACGCTTCCAAATGTTAACTGGACATTCTAGACTTAAAATATGTTTCATTCTTTGTTACCTTGGCAACAGGATGAATAGACCTTTCTGCCCTCCTTGTGAACATGCAAGAGGTATCTAGCTATTTTTTAGAAACAGAATTCTGGACAAGACCAATTTTTAATCTGATTAAGACCAACAGAGGTAACTTGCTACAGAATTCAAAATGGTGTCTTATGGTAACTGAATGTCAGCAGAATAGCATTTGAAGACAGAACAATTTCCTCCTTCCCTGCACTCTTTGTTTTTTTTCAAATTTGCTCCAAGTTCTCAGGTGACCCTCTAGCAAATGTTATGGAAGCAAGGGAAATGGCACAGGTGGGTAGGAGAGGAAGGGAAAATGTCTGTTACGAGACTGGAGGTCCACTTGTGCAAATATTTGAATAACATTAATTGTTAATAGGCATTCCCTAGAGAACTTTGTAAATTAAAAAAAAAAGCATTCTTCTGGTTATTTTAAGGACAAAAACATTGCATATACCACAAACATTAGCTGAGTTCAAGCCTGAGATTTATATTGATCCATCTCTGTAAAGTACATATTTTCTATCTATTCAGTTAGCAGTTAGATATATTAAGCATCTGGCTACAGAGGCAGCATTCATTTCTCTCAATCACAGCAGAAAATCCAACGTGCTGATTACGTTAGTAGAATACAATTTACATTTACATTACATTTACCTTCTTTTGCATTTAACAAAGCCACATCTTTTATGTGTTTAGCAAAGAGAGAGAGAGAGAAAGAGATTTTCTAAAGTAGGCAAGAAAGCTTTTTAAAAAAAGAACTAATCACATTACTGTAGAAAATTCTAAATCACTCTAATTTGTATGTGTCAAAAAAATTCTAAGAAAATCTGAGTTTAAATATGCATTACAAATCCAGTAACACAAAAAAGAGGGTCCTAGATAAATACGCCATCATTTTATGTAATTCTTTGACTGCACCATTAGTTAATCATATACTCTCAACCCGATTTCACATCCTGCCTGCGCTTCATATACCACCCAAAGCAATTACCAGGCAGATATTATGGAGAATCTCTTCTGCCTTCCCCTCCTTCTGAAACATTATCATTAGAAGATCATTTCGATCTAGATTTTTAAAGGCACCCTATTGAAGAAGTTATACTTTGGAGTATCCTGTATATATGGACTTTTGTTTGTTTGCTTTATTAAAAAGTATTGTAAAAGACATGGTAATGTCAGAACACTTCTGATATTTTCAGTAGTACTAAATGCAAATGAGGAGTGAACCATTTTCCCCACTCATTTATTAGAGGGAGTCCTTTGACATGAAAGGCTGAAGATTTACCAAGACTCAGCTCATTAGCCACACTCATCAAACACAGATTCCTTTCACAGTGTGTGACACATCTCGAGATTTAAGAGCACAACCTGCAATTCCTTTTCCCTCAAAAGGGGCACAGCTTAAATATCAGAGAGCAAAAATAGATGTTATCCTAATCTTGCCTGATAACGCACTATGATTTGCCAGCTATTCATTAAGGCACTGCAGATTCTGTTTTCAGTGAAAATGTATTTCAAACTTAAAAACAAGGAAAGAAGCTTAAAGATGTAGCAAAATTACAGACAATCATCTGCCTTCCAGGTTTTTCAGAATTCAGCTCCCACCGACATCCAGTCAGTGTGCCTAATGGCAAGGATGGTGGAGTGGCAGTCCAAATCTTGGAATTTGGAAGCTGGAGGAGTGTACCTGTACCTATCAGGGAAATAATTGAATAAATAAGTAGGACAGCGGTCAATTCAGGAAACAGAAACAAACCAAATTTATGGGGAAGATGTGGCAAACTGAAGACACCTCAGTGAAAGCAAAGCCGATGACTGTGGCAAAGAACAAGAAACTGATGATTTGACCAGTTCTTTGAAAATTCTCCAGATGGCAGATCCTTATGAAGAGACCACAAGTTTTCTAAAGCACAGAGAAACAATGGTTTTAGCCAGGGGTGGGCTTCAGATCCTTTAGCAATGGGCTCACTGCCCCATTGATGGATGGGCGTGGCCATGGTGGGTGGCCTAGTCGGCCACCTGCACCATGGTGGGAGGGTGTTTTTTGCCCTCCCCAGACTCTGGAGGCTTTCCTCAAGCCTCTGGGAGGGTGAAAACAGCTTTCCCTGGGGTCCAGAGGCCCTCCGGAGGCCGGAAACAGGCCCATTTCTGGACTTCTGGAATCTCCAGTAGGTCTGGGTTTTTGCCTTCCCAGACCCTCTGCACTGCCCCTGCACTTACCTGGAATGATGAACGGATCACATGGAGACTCCTGGGAGGGGCAGGGTGGGGTAGGAGGGGCCAGGCAGGGGTGGCATTTGGGGGTTCGCCAAACCCCAGCAATCCTTGGCTAAAGGATTGCCTGAACCCTGCTAAACCCCCAGGAGCCCACCCCTGGGTTTAGCCATCCTGCTCACAACCACTGCAAAGGCTTTTAAATGACATTAAGTTCACAACCTCACTCACTTTTGGAAATTGGTCATTAATTACTTCTAAGTTATTAGAGACCTTCAGGCAGACAAGTTGGAAATGCTAGATAAAAATACTGCCTTCAATCCTGAATGAAATAAATATTTAATCATAAGCTTAAAAATTTAAAGAATTTTAAATAAACAGCAAAAAGCTAAATAAGATTTTGATCTTAAAATTATAAACAAAGGGTCCAAATAAAATTGGAATATTGAGATGTTTGCAATAAAATTTTTGAATTAATTATAAAGTACAAATAGTTCTTGCAGGAAAAAGGTTCTGTTTTGGATTTATGGGGAAAAAAAAGAATAGCAATTTCATAGTTTGAAAAACTGAATGCTAGAGAAGATTAAACTTGTTTAGGCAGAGGAGAGAGAAAAGAAAATCTCCAAAATGTTACAGAGAATTATAACTATAAAAATACTGAAGGAGACTTTTGAAGAGTAGAAGTAGAAAATAATAGCCCCAATATGAATGTAACAATGTCTATCTATGGTTATACTAAAAGATGTTATTGAAGAAATGACAGATGTAGAACAAATTTTATCTGATGAGAGAAATGGCATTAAAAGTAGATTTACAACTGATATGACAAGAGAATAACTAGAAAAAAATATTTCACTGGATCTACACTTAGTTTTTAAAATTAAATTTTAAAATTTACAAGAGAATTATGAACAACAACTGAAGAAAATGATGTGGATAATTTTTTTTTTTCTACTGGGTTTATAAAGGAGGCTTGTTAAAGCCCTGAAAAACTCTGCAATGGTAGAAAAAAGAAATCAAATCAAATCCTATGACAATATTTGAATGAACTAGAGCAGGAGACAAGAGCAACCTCTGGTCCTTGGACCAGCACCAGTCCGTGGCATGCCAGCAACTGGGCCACACAACCAAACAAAGCCCCATCTGTGGGATGCAGGCAGCACATAAAACCACACCCCTCCAGTCCATGAAAAAACCTTTCTCCACAGAACCAGTCCCTGGTGCCCAAAAGGTTGGGGGCCACGGAACTAGAGATCAAAACTGCTGGAAATTTTTTTTTTTAAAGGAATATTTTTAATGGACTTTCTGCACCAGGATTGAGAAGATGATGTTTAATGGATTTTTTTATTGATAAGAGGCTGGATATGGGATAAAGAGATAAATGTGTGTAATCTTAAGAGTCTTTAAATTTATTCTTGTTGTAATGATGGTTGGAAGTCACTTGTTTTTATATTTCTTTTTTCGTTATTATATTTTTACTTTTCTTTTTCTTCCTTCTCCTTTTACTTTTGCACTTTCTACTCCTTCTTTCTATTATTTTTTCTTTAAATTTAGTTTGTATTAGATTTTAGTATTATAGTGAAAATGTGTATGTGTGTATACAGTATATGATTTTGACTATGATAGTTCATTATATGCACTGTATATGTATATTATATAGTATGTTTATATATACAGTATGTATGTGTGTGTGTGTGTCTTTGTATATGTGTATATACACATACACACAAACTGTCAGAGAAAGAATAGCTAGACATGGAAATGTTCGCATGATCAACAAAGCAGTACTGTGTTTCCACAGCATCATTAAGCTTCTGCAGCTAATTAATTTCAGACTCAGCTCTGTAGGTTAATGCTGAAGCTGCAAAGTGTACAGTTTCCCATTGGTGAGAATTCTCACCTTATCCCATCTCTTGGCTCCTAATTCCACTCATCCTAACAAAGTCAAGATGTCATGGCATCTCAACCTTATTTCAAATTGCTTTTTTAAACTGCATGGTTCTTCCTCCCTGATGAAGGGGAGACACCAAGGTGGCTCACCTATCATGCTTCTTAAACTGGTTGGATGTTTTCCTCCTTCATGAGAAAACAAACACAGAAAAGCAACCACAGGAATTGTAGTGGGTGAGCAACTGGGTAGAGGCCTGTTTTTATGCTTCTTCCTTGGTCAGCTGAGTATAAAGGTGGTTTGCACTGAGTATTGCATAGAAAACCATATGACAGGGTACAAGGTGGTGCTAAAAATGCCTCTGAAGATTTGGAGAGGAGAACGCTGACCTTGTGGAAGTGTCCTTTGCCAGTTTAAAGAATCCATTAGAATTAGAGACATGGGCTGCTTCTGTCACTCTGCAATTCACTAAGCTGAATCAGATGATCCCAGTACTTGTGAGATCCGAGAGATCTCTATCCTTTTAGCCTTTCAGAGAGCTGTGAAGATCTGGCTTTTCCTTCCAGCATTGGGCTAGCAAGGCTGTTTAGTCTGGTGACTGGGCTGGGGCACTTCCATTTTTATCCGTGTTTTTATGTCTTGTTGTGAGCCTCCAAGAATCATTATTAGATAGGCAGCCATGTAAGCCTCGTAAATAAATAACTAGTGTCCTTATTCAGCCTCAGGAGCCATATTACAATTAGATACATGGATTGCTTTTGTTATTTGATTCCCACTAAGCTGAACTGCAAGATGATCCTCTGATCCCAATAATGGAACACTAAAGCACAATAGAAAGCCAGATAACAGCTTCTGCTTTGGGCAGAAATGAAGAGGTTGTGTCTAGTCACCAATGTTTTCAGACACAATCTCTGGCCCAGCACAATGCTAAACATGTTGCATGCTGATTAGTGGCTGCTCTGCCGCATCCTAATTCAAAACTGACTAAGAAAAAAAACAAAAGCTGTTAACTGGTCATTTCAGATGAATCAACCATAAGTGCCGTGATGCACATGTCATCACCTATTTGATTTGAAAAGTTTCATTATACACCAGATGCCATTTGAAAGCTTTGGATTACAAAATAAATGACAAGGGTGGTATCGGAACAGCAGGAATTCTGGGACAACATATTGCATTTTTCTCTAACATAGCGATAAGGATAAAAAGGAATGCAAAAGTATCTTTTCAAGAGCATGACTTCATAATTTTAGTTCCAGGGCTTGAAGAGTCCTTGTTTATGAGGTAATATTGTGACTTCAAAAATCAAGTTCTAGCAAATGATCTCAATGAACTGAGGGATATTTAACTATACTGTATGTATATCCTATTTTTTATCAAGAGGATCACAGAAAAAAATTCCATTGTCAGGAACTACTGACAAACCTCCCCAATCAGCTTCTTAGTGAGAGATTGACTCCATCCAAATGAACAGGAAGGAGTATAGGAACAGTTTGGGGCACAATTAATTTTGTGGCAGCTACTTCATTTCTGTTGCACCATATGTTTCTGAAGCTGCTTCTTGGAGATAGCATCTAAATTGGTCCCTGGTCATGATCTGTCTTTTATCCGGACTCCTTGTTCCTGTTCTCATCTCCAAGCTTGCCCTTCATCTCATTGCTTTGTAGTTGCAATTGGCTTGAGGTGGCTGTCCATCATCCAGGACAGTCATTCATTAAAAAAAAAAAAAACCTTCCAAAACTGTTTAGATTCTGTCTTAGAATGAGGGGTCCTTGATGCTCTCTGGGCTTGCTTGTTTTCTTGCAGACATTGCAATTGCCCTAACTAGATCACATCATCAATGCTAGTAAGGAGAGCTGTTTGCTGTCAATTTATATTCTGATGACTTGCTTGTCTGTGGGGGTGGGAGTGGTCTTAGAGATTCTTTGGTTGGGCTGTTTACTGATGGCTCTTAGGCAGTTTCTTGATTGGGATATTGGTATTGTTTACTTGATTGTTGATCTGAAGTTAAGCTTGGAGTTAATCTGTGTTGATCTGGGAGCCTATTACTGGTGGAGAGGTGCTGGAGTCTTTTTGTCCTCTTTTGGGCTGCTTGATTGTCTCTTTTGCATAGTCTATAGATGTTGTTAATAAAATATAGTATAGCCTTTATTGTCATTGTACATCATATATACAACGAAATTGGTTTAGCCTCTCTAGTGCAATCCATAACAGAAAATAGTGTCAATGTGTCTATTGATGGCTGATTTTTCAGAGTGCCAGATTTCTAGAAATTCCCTGGCATTTCTGGACTTGGTCTAGGATTGTCCCTTTTCCCAATTGAAACTATGGTTAAATCTGTCCATATATTGTGAAATTAAAGCATTTTTGTCATGTCTTCTGAGTGCCATTTGGTGTTCATGGATGCATTCTGCCAGTCTTCTGCCTGTTTGTTCTACATAGTGGTTGTTGCAATAATTACATTGTATGTTGTATATGATTCCTGTTTTTTTCTTCTGGAGTTGCTGGGTCTTCTGGTTTGCTTAGGATATTTTGTAAGGCTTTAGTTGGCTTGTGTGCTATGCTGATTCCATGTCGTTGTAGTAGTCTGTTGGTGATTTCTGAGATATTCTTGATGTATGGCACTGTATTTTTTTTAGGGTTTGTGTTGGTTGTGCTGTATTGGGTTGAGTGGTCAGGAACTTTTTGATAAAATTGCGTGGGTATCAATTTTGTTAGATGTGTTGTATAGATGCTCCATTTCCTTTTTCTGTTGTTCTGGGTTGCTGCAGTGTGTTTGGGCTCATTTATATTAAGTCCTTACACAGCAGTGGTGGGTTGCCCCCAGTTCGGACCGGTTTGCAAGAACTGATAGTAAAACCGGTGGGAGGCTCCGCCCACTGACCTTGACATCATCAGGAAGCTTCTGCACATGTGGCCCCATTGCGAACCGGTAGTAAAAGTAAGTAGAACCCATCTCTGTTACACAGCTTCTCTTGTGGGAGGTTGTTGCTTTGGTAGTGGAGCACTTGGTTAGTACAGGTGGTTTTTCTGTAGACTTGCATTTCTAGTTTGCCATTGTGGTCTCTGCTGATCAGGATGTCCAGGAAGGCTAGTAAGTTGTTTTCTTCTTCTCTAGTAAACTGGATTCCAGTTATTAAAATGTTATTGATGGTTCTGTGGGTGTTCTCTAATAGGTCCTTTTTTATTATGGTGAAGATGTCATCTACATATCTGATCTATATTTTCAGTTGCATTTGTGAAAGTGCTATGAGTTCTAGATGAGGTTCATAATGACCTGTCTTAGAATGAATGCATATTCTGTATTTTCAGACCATAATGTGTCTCTAATGAATTATTTTTAATAAGATACTAAAAGCTCTATCCTAAAGAGAGAGTACTCAATCTAGACCTCAGCATTGTTTATATAAAGTTTAAAATTTGTATTCTACCATGCACTAGCTTGGGCTTAAGAAAAGATTTGGTTAATCTTGGAGGCTAAGCAGGGTTAACTAGGTTATTACTTGAATAGGAGACCACCAAAACTGGGAATAAAAAACACCCCAAAACAAAAAAAAATGATAAACCACTTTGCAATGCTGCCAACAAAACTGCATAGATACAGTCCCTAGGAATTGAATGCAGATCAAGGACATCTTTATCTTTTACAGACACAATTCTTTGCATTTAAGTGTCAAATTTGATTTTCAGAAGATTGCTTTCAAACTCTTCACAATCTTTCTCAGCACAACATAGGAAAAATATCTTATCCTCTGTTTGAAGCAGTAGTTCTAAGCTGCTTGCTGGTAGCAAACCAACATAGAATAGAAAGGAGCAGTATTGCTGTCTTTTTTTAAAAAATCCCTTTATTTATGCACAGTGGAAGCAAATAAATACAATTCTCAAGCTGCTTAAAATTTGACTAGCGTTTAGAGCAGGAGGAGGGCCAGGGTGATTACACTCCAATAGATTCTCTATCCCAGCTGGTCCTTCTCTTGCCAAATCTCCGTTAACAACTTTTCTAGATAAGAGATTCCCAACTTCCAAAGGACTCGTGTTAAAGAATTTAATCCTCTCACTCTTCTGCTAGTTCTGATTAAGAACCTATCCCTCTGCTCTCAGGAATTTGGATTAATTACCAGACAGTTAGCTGAGCTTTTGGGATTCATTTACCTCCTGAGAAAGCATTTAGCTAACGATTATGCTGCATTTTAGCAACTTTCCAGAAGAGGCCCAGACACTGGAAAACATAAATATTTCAGCCAACAGGCATCTTTTATTCACTAAGCTTTAATCTCTAAATGAACATTGAACTACAACATGAAAATATACATAGGCAAAAATCAGTTAGCAACATACAAGAACAATTATAATCAATTTTACAAGGAATCATGCCCATAGAAAGAATAATGCAGATTGTCTCAGATATTATTTAAACATGTTTACAATCATGCTTGCCTAATGTTTTATGAATAATCATAAAGAGGTTATACTCACCTCTTCCCTGTTTTTCCTCCAGAAGGAAAAAAAAAAATCAAGGCCGCTCAGAGCCTAATTTGCAATCTCATAGGAGCCACGCTGATCAACCTTGACGGACACTGGTTTTTAGAACAACAAATTTGCTAAGCTATTTTGTTTTTACAAATGCAAATTAGTTTAGTTTAGGAAGCAAGATGTAGTGACATTAGTTTGACTTAGAACACTGTCTTCATCCATGAGTCTTTATTATTTAAAATTCACCCTCAGAAGACAATGGAAGGAGTAATTGGGAATATCTAGCCCAATATATATTGTATGTCCCAAGAATGGAAGTCCACAAACCGCATGCAGCCCCAAATCACCATTTTTATAATCAACACCACTCTGAGAAATTATACATTTTGAATTAAATCCCTGAGAAACAGAAGTGCAATTCTCCACCAGTTTACATGAAGAGAAATTGTGAGTCCAGGAGGATCCCCCAAATGCTCTGGCATTATTTTTGTATGTATGTGTTATAAATTTGGAGGATGATTTTTCTTTTCTACATTGGGCAAGATTTATGATGTTTCATTGTAAATGTCTGGGTTTTTTATATATATAAATTGCCCAAATATAGGGATTAATAATAAAGTACTTCTCAAAAAGTTGTCTCTCTGTAGCCTACCCAGATAGATAGCCATTCTCTTCCCTAGCCTAATTTTCTGGAACTTTAGTTATTACAGATTAAATGTGAAACTTGTTCCTGTGATTCAATTGGATAGAAAGGTTATCAAGCATTATTTGTAATTAGAACTATATGTGATACAACACAGCAGAAATATCCTAACTCTCCAGTGAAATCATGGCCCTGAAAGATGAAAAGCCTATATTTTCAAAGAATAATTCCCTCTCTTCCAAAACAAGAAAGACAGAAAAACATAGTCAAGTGGTGAAGACTAGAGATTAACTCCCTCCCTCACCAGAAAAGCAAGAAAGATAACCATGGTATTTCTAACATATTTATGTTCATCAACAAAATGTCTCAAAGATGTAAATGCCTTATCAGAACAACAGGTTACAACATGTAACCATAATGTAGTGGTGTATTTAAGATATTTGACTATGATTAGGTAAAGAAAAAGGTTCCCCTCGCACATATGTGCTAGCATTCCTGACTCTACGGGGTGGTGCTCATCTTCGCTTCAAAGCCGAAGAGCCAGCGCTGTCCAAAGACGTCTCCGTGATCATGTGGCCAACATAACTAAATGCCAAAGCTGCATGGAATACTGTTACCTTCCCACCAAAGGTCGTCCCTATTTTTCTACTTGCATTTTTTATGTGCTTTTGAACTGCTAGGTTGGCAGAAGCTGGGACAAGTAACGGGAGCTCACCCCGTTACGCGGCACTAGGGATTTGAACTGCTGAACTGCTGACCTTTCGATTGACAAGCTCAACGTCTTAGCCACTGAGCCACCATGTCCCTGAATAAACTAGGATAAACATAGGTTCAAATACATACTAGAGATTGCATATCTTCAAACATCCCTATTTATTTTTAATCTCAAGAAAATTGAAGTAACCAAAGGTCCTATGGCAAGTTTTGATAAGCAACCAAAGTAAGGAAGGTAAACAGTGATGAAGTAAACAATTGGAAATTAGGAAATTAAGAAACTCAGCAAGAAAAGAACATTTTAATTTGGATATTTTCCCTGGAAATCCAGGTTGCTACTTTAAAAAAATATCATAGTTTATTTTTCATGTCAAGAACATCCTAAAATAAATTAGGAGAAACTGGTTAGAGTGCCCCTCATGTAAAATAGATGAGTATGCTTTGCTTTCTGTAATGTTTCCTTTAAAAATTAATTATGTGAGTTCTGCATGCAATTTATTTCATGCCTTCCACCCCACCTCCCAGGTTCTGCAAATTTGCATTGAATGACAGGTGCTTTTTATATGAAAACAAAATGGGTGGAATAATATAGCTCCTTTCAAGCTATAGTGTAGTAAAGTAAGAAAGGAGGAGTATCCTTCCAGAGACCAAACCAAAACTCCCTTGACATCTATACAATCACTCTGGGGGAGGAGAGTGGTAATGTATTATTATAGACTGGGAAATATGAAACAAAGCAGAAAATCTATAGAGAGTTAAGTAGAAAGGGAATAATCAGTTCAGAATAGAGGAAAAATGCTCCTAAGTAAGCTTTAATCTTCAAAAAAAAAAAGAGAGAAAAGGCTAGAATGCTAATAACCTGGTCTTTACATTCAGACTGCCAAAATGACCCAGGGCTGACAAGAGTAACAAAAACTGAGAGATCTTCCACACTTATGATGCATCTATTGAAACAAACAAAGCAGTTTCAGTATGAAGTTAGACTTTGAGGCCAAACTGAAGTGAACTGAAATTTAACACTTCACTCATTACTCAGTTAGGCTCAGTGACCTAAATAGCCCCTTTCAGCTCTAGGCTTCTGTGATGCAAGAGCATCTGGAGATCCTGGCCAGCACAGACTCAATGATTTGCACCCAGTTAGTTGTAATACAGTATATTTCAACCCTCTTCCAACCCGCTCAAGATTTTCTCTGCAAACTTCAAGTGTCTCTTATTCTTCTTTCTTTACACATACCTGCTTACTGTGTCTTCCTTCTTTAAAATTATATTAAATTTAGGAGTGTCAAAAACTATACTGACGAACATTATTAGTTTACAAGTGCTGTCTCCAACTTGATAATCTCTAAGGCAGAAATTCTGTAAATTATGATCCTAATATGTTATATATTTACATATTTGGTTGTTATATTTGCGTCCCATCATTTTATCAGCACAACAAAAAACAGGTTCAGTTGAGACATGGTGGTGACCCAAAATCCCACAGTGAGCTCCATGCTGGAGTTTGGACTTGATCCCAGATCTCTCTAGCCCTGGATCTACTCCAACACAGAACAGACTAGGAAAGGCTATACTGCATACTCAGGTTTTAACAACTGAATCATCCAAATGCAAGGATGATTATTCTGGATGAAACATTATTCTGGACATTTCTTTTGGCTAATTATCATGGATTTTGCTCAGATGCTAAATCCTAACATGGGTATTATGAATGCTATCTAAGACATTTAGATAGCTTCATATAGAGTTCTATAGGTCCATGAGTATTAATAATTATGTCATTGCTAGTCAGACTAATGAATGCAGGTATAGCTAGGAAAGTGCTCTGTCTTAAAGTTGGCTTGTGATAGGGGTAGTGCTCCATCCTGGCACTCCAGGATCTCTTGTTGGCTTTTGATAACATAAATCCTGGCATTCTCTTGAACCAGCTCTGGTTTTGGTGCTGGGGGTCTGGGTTCCACAGTGGTTCTTTGTCTTCCTTTGATGCCAGTTCATGTGAAAGGAAGAGCTTGAGCACAGAGTGAATTATCATGAGTATGCTGATCATACTCAGCACAATCTCTGTCCCAGTCTATTCAAGTGATGCCATTTTACCCAGTGCCTACACTGGAGGCAATGAAGGTCTTAATAGGAGAAATAGTTATCAATCCTAACAAAATAGAGTGGCCATGGGTTTTATGGTCCCCTGGGTCTGGAAACTTCTCTCTGAGTGAGCTACTACAATCTGGGGGTTCTCCTTGACTCACAACTTCAACCTGAGAACCATTTGTCAACCATGGCTAGGAGGACCTTTGCACAAATTTATCTTGTATGATAGCTGTGCTCATTTCTGAAAAAGAAGGAAGGTCTTGGTCATTTTCAATTAGATTAATGTAATGTACTCTGTATGTGACTATACTTGAAAAGCACTTGGAAGCTTCAGTTGGTACAGAATGCATCAAGTTTCATCCAAGTGATATGACTGCCAGACAAGATTTCCAAGCTCACTGTAAAAGTGCAATTCAATGTGCTAGCTATCATCTTTAAAGCCTGGCATGGAATGGCATGGCTTGCCTTGGCATGGCATAGTCACTTGCAGGATTGCCTGTCCCAATGGTTTCAATCGATTCTATCTGAGAATTGTTCCAGTTCTTCTTTCTGAAGCAAATGCTACTTTCTGGGTCCCAGCAGATATAGAATTTCTGTCACAGCAGTTGCCCCTTTGGACCAACCTTCCCCCTGAGATCTGAAAGGCTCCAGTTCTAAAGACTGGCCCCAAGACTGTGAAGATCCAGTTCTTCCCTCATGCATTAGGACCAGGATATTAATAGAGCTCAATATGCCTGTTGGTTTATGAGTTTTTCTGAGATGCCTTGACTGTAGTATGTTGATTATTCTTATTAGTCTTAATTGCATTCTATATTGTTTTATATTTTTATTACTCTACTTTTTTACATATGGTGTGTTCATTTCCCAAGTGGTGAAGGAACATTTGCTCCTCTTATGATCCTGAAGAATATTTGAACATTTGAAAAAAAAGGAACTCATGGGAATTGTCAGTTTTGAGTACAATTTTTGAAGAACTAAGCTTTTCTCTAAATCACACATGGAAACCTCCATTGATGATTGCAATGTCAAATTATTCATTTCTCTGTATAAGGATTTAAAATTGAGTAAATTCATTTAGGTATCATAAAGTTTGCTTTGATTCTTGGTGACTGTATAGACAAAGACTCATCGTCCTGACCTGTCTGTAGCTCTTCCAAACACACTTCAGTAATCTCAGTAACATTTAAACCATACTTTGCATTTTCTAATAGTTAAATCCACTTTGCACTGTCAGACATGGATACAATAGCATCATGGACTTTTGTCCCAAGTTTAATTAAATTGGCAGGGATGTACAGGGAATCAGGCCTGGATATGTAATTGATTTTCTTTTGTTGATTATAAGAAGTGCCTCTTGGAAGGGGATTCATTTTCTCTTTCCCTTTAAAAAAAAAAATACAACTACAAGAACATTATGACAGCTGCTAAATTAAATGCTTTTAGAAAAAAATTATTAAGGTATATTTATGAAGAATTAACTTATTATTTCTTACAAAAGTTAAACGGAAGCTCCGTGTCCAGAGGCAATATATCAGTGAATGCCAGGTTGGGTGAGTAAAAAATAGAAGTATGTTCCTGCTTTAATCTCCATGGGTTCCCAAGAAGTATGAAGTTTTCAATCTCTACTGGAAAGAAGACTGCAAGACTAGATGACCTCTATATCTCATCCAGTTTCCCCCAGACTGATACCATCCAAATAGGTTGGGATTAAAATATTTTCAGTGAATGCTTAAAATTCTGGATAACATCATACCTAAAAATCTGAACATTGTCAAGTTAGAGACATTTGGTCTGGTCAAACTAGGATCTTCTGCTGTCCTTCACTGGTCATTTACTTCAGTTGAAACTCACCTAAAAGTAAAATTAAAAACTCCCAGTAGAGTGCTGTCTGTCTCTAATTTTAACTCCATGAAACCAAAACGCTTTAAGGTATTTAAAGCATTATGAACCTTTGTTCAAAAGATAACAGTGGCTTCTTTGTCTTGATTTTCTTTCCACTCAGCACATGTGTTAATCGGGCCTATTTATTAACAGGCCAACAATCCAAGATCAGCTTTTAATGGGAATGATTAAGTACTGTGTAGCACTTAGCTAAATAAACAGAGTACAATTGCATTCTTGTCAGTGGTTTCTGTCCTGAACAAAAGTAGACAAAGTCAATTCTGAGATAGCATACAGGGCTTCTACACTTTGCAAGAAATTAATGCCATCCCCCCCACCCCAAATAAATCCTGCATTTTTTTCTACAAATTCTCCTTCAATCTGATTTTTTTTTTTTTTTTTGCTTTAATTTATATGCTGCCCTTCTCTGGAGACTCAGGGCAGCTTACAATGCGTTAAGCAATAGCCTTCATACTTTTGTATATTTATACAAAGTCAGCTTATTGCCCCTACAATCTGGGTTCTCATTTCACCTACCTTAGAAAGGATGGAAGGCTGAGTCAACCTTGAGCCTGGTGAGATTTGAACTTGCAGTAATTGCATGCAGCAGATGTAAGTGGATGTTAATAACAATGCTTTAGTCTGCTGAGCCACCAGAGCTGATTGAAAGAGAACTTATTAATTTTTCTTTAATAAAGTATGATACTTACTTTACAAGGTAGCCAAGGCATGTGTGTGAATTTAGAGAATAAGGAAAAAAATGATATTTGTGTACCTTGAATTCAAAGGCCAGCTTCCTCTGAATGCAGTTTTCATTTAGCTCTTACAATTAAGAGTTAACAATTTTTGTTTTAAATAAATAGAAAATCAGAGATAATCAGAAACTCTTTGATTGACATTTTTAAGGAAGCAGATCTGATACACATATCCTGGTTTAAGAGGCATTTTGGAACATAAGGACTCTTCAAGTTTTCATATTTTGTATTTAAATTATGATGCACATTTTAGGTTATGAGTAAAAAATCAAGTTTTCTTACAGAATTAGGGTTCATTTTCATGTTTTTTTAAAAAAAATGCAAATTAATGCAAAAAGGTCATATAAATCTATGAACATTTGTTGAAATTGACACATTAAAATAAACTGATCAACCTGTACTTAAAATATAAGATGCTTCAACAACAGATAATCTGAAATCTTTTAACATTTCATTTCACTACAAGACAAACAAAATATAGGCTCTGAGGCAGCAGAATACAAAGAATATTAAAAGCAAAATATCAGTGGAGAATGGTGAACAATCTTAGGAAAAATTCAATTGAGCTTGTTTCTGAATATAGCATTTCAATGTTTAAAATTTTCTCATGTAAAAATTCTAATAATGAAATCATTAGGGCATGCGGTGGCTCAGTGGCTAAGACGCTGAGCTTGTCGATCAGAAGGTTGGCAGTTTAGCGGTTTGAATCCCTAGCACCGCATAACGGAGTGAGCTCCCATTACTTTCCCCAGCTTCTGCCAACCTAGCAGTTCGAAGGCATGTAAAAATGCAAGTAGAAAAATAAGGACCACCTTGGTGAGAAGGTAACAGCATTCCGTGGACCTTCAGCATTTAGGTATGTTGGCCACATGACCATGGAATTGTCATCATACAGTGCTGGCTCTTCGGCTTAGAAACAGATATGAGCACCGCCCCCTAGAGTCGGGAACGACTAGCACATATGTGCGAGGGAAACCTTTACCTTTACCTTATGTTTAAAATTTTCTCATGTAAAAATTCTAATAATGAAATCATTACAACTGAAATCACAAATTGCTTTCATCTATTGTACCATATGTTATAACCAACAATGCTATTCCTAAATTTTCTGGAAGGGATCAGAAAGCCTTCAGTTTAGAAGTTCTTATGCATAATGACCCACATTAGTTCCATTTTTGATTTGAGTTCAACTTGACTCTATTCTGAGTTGTTTCTTCCCCTTATCCTCTCCCCAAAACCTGTATTCAGTTATAGCAAACTGAAGTTATACAGTACACACTTTAAAATATTCAAGGTATGATCTTTTCCAAGGAAGTGTAATTCTGATATCCCTTGTATCAAGGGTAACTATATGGCTACTACCTTAACAAACTGCTTTAGTAGAATTATCTGCCCTTAGAAGAAGTATATGAGGATTTCGAAGATACCCAAAAGGTATCAACAGAACTTTGCATTTATCATGGCATGTGATGAGTTCTTTAGACTCACATTAAGCAAAACTGCATGTATAGTATAGGAATGGCAAGGCTATTTGGGTGCAAAAGACCCTCAATGTTATGTCCTGGTTCATTGCAATGTGAAGCTACCAATGAGTTAGGGTTTCCTTGTCTGACCGCTCGCTTGTGTTCTTGCAATCTGGTGGCTAGCTTCCTCTCCATCTGTCCTACATAGTCACAGGGGCAATCTATGTAGGGGATCTGATAGATTGCACTCATTTTCAACCTGTAAGCTTCCCATAAAAACCTGGATGGAAACTGTGATAACAGAACATTGGACTAGAATAGACTTTGATCTGACAGCTGTACTAAGATCACTTCATATACAACTCTGCAACTGAAACCAATTTTGCTCAGCCTTTTGAAAGAGGTAAGTACTAGTTAGGAAATTACCTCAATTAAAAAAAAAAAGTGGGAGTGGTGGTTTGGATCTATCTATCTTGCTTTTAATAATAGTTTACAGGTAGTCCTCAAATTGCAACCACAATTGGGACCATGATTTCTGTTGCTATGCAAGACAGCTGTTACGTTCATCGCACCTGATTTTACAAAATTTTACATGGCTTTTTTTTTTTTTTTTTTTTTGCCATGGTTGCTGGCAATCACGTGACCTTGAGACTTTGCAACCATTATAAATACAAGATGGCTGCCAAGTGCTCACATTTTGATCATGTGGCCATGGGAATGCTGTGAAAACCATAAATGCAAGGACCAGTTGTAAGTCACATTTTTCAGTGCCAGTGTCACTTTGAATGGTCATTAAAATAATTAGTGACTTGAATTGTAAGTCAAAGACTTGCTCTAGTTTGGGGAAAAAAATCAAGAGATGGAGGAGTTTTTTTAAATAAGAAAATAAGGATTATTATATTAGGTATGTCAATGACTAGGTCTAGCCTTCGACTAGAGTGCCAGGATTCATATTTCAAAAGAGGAAGTGGGACCAGGAGAAAACCTAACTTTGCTTTAATTTAGTTAAATAATGGGATTATTTGATAATTTCCCCCTTCTGTCTTGTTAAAAATTAGATTTAAGTTAGGAAACACTCTGGAGGTCACTTTCCAAGTCTGAGTAGTTGCCTATGCCCTGGCCATGTCCTACTAGTGATATCTTCTTGTGTCTGTAAATCCCATATAGCAAGTGGAACTGGTTTCAAAGAAGGTGATCTCGCAGTTATCTTATTCATTATGTCTTTGAGTCTTGCTCCCCTAACTCATCAACCTTACCCTTCCCATGCTATCACAAAAGCTTTCATTGCATACCCAGCAGTAGCATCTATCTGTGTCAAAGGCTCCAGGCAGCCGTAATGTTTTACCGCTGCATGCCATTCAATGGTAATCAAAAGACCTGCTGCAACAGAAGCCCTGGCTGGTAATTTCTTTCTAGCTCAGAGTCTTGGCAATGCAGCTTTGGAGCAAGCAGATGAAAAGCTGTCCTCCTTGTCCTCTTATCGAGCACTGTGGAGCTGGTAAGGATGACCTTGCTCAAGCAACAGCAAATGCAACACAAGAGCAATAGCTGGCAATACAAGAGTTACACTATGGGGACTGCAGTGTCATTGCACTCTCTCTCTCTCTCTCTCTCTCTCTCTCTCTCTTTGCAAGGAAACAGCAAGTATAAAGGCATGGAAAGGTCACCGCGTAGAAAAAAGAAAATGAAGGCTGCTCAGTTCCCAATTTGTGGGTAGAAAATTCTTCTATTCCCCTTTCCATTCTGGAATCTTTACTCTTAAGATATCTGTATGAGGAAGAAAGAGCAGGGCATTTCATTTTATCACTACAGGGCCACTTCCAGAGGTGGGTTTCAGCAGGTTCTGACCAGTTCTGGAGAACCAGTAGCGGAAATTTTGAGTAGTTCGGAGAACCAGTGTAAAAATTCTGACTGGCCCCACACCCATCTATTCTCTGCCTCCCAAGTCCCGGCTGACCGGGAGGAAATGGGGATTTTGCAGTAACCTTCCCCTGGATTGGGGAGGCAATGGAGATTTTACAGTATCCTTCCCCTTCCACGCCCACCAAGCCACACCCACCAAGCCACACCCACAGAACCGGTAGTAAATAATTTTGAAACCCACCACTGGCCACATCATGGTGCTGTACATAACCAGGATAATCAAAGGTATACCACTAACACAGGTATATTCAGATACTATTTAACGTTTATTGTTATAGAGAAAGAAAATATTAGTATCTATTATTTGTTCAAGCAAGTGCAAAACCTGAAGCATGATCAGGAGCAAGTGAGTCCAATTGCTTTATTTTGTTTCTTTTTTTAGTTCTCAGTTTCTTGAGAAGCTCATGCAGAACCACTGGGCAAACTGGATTACAACTCATGATAAGCAATCAGAAATCAATTGGACTTTATTTGTGCAACGTGCTAACCTATACTTTGTTTCATTGTGTTTAGCTGAACTAACCTAATGGCCTGAGCTCTTACAACATACTGAGCGACATACACAAAAATCAGAGCCAGGATCCTACCGCAGTGGTTGGGCCACATGATTTGAATGAAGATGCCAGGTCCGGTCCTTGGCATTTTCAGATAAGATGAGGAAACATTCCCCCCTGATAGCTTGGAGAGATGCTCCCAATCAGCAAAACTAAACTAGATGGAGTGATGATCTGACTAACCAACAAGCAATTTATGTTTTTTGATTACATAATTACATGTCCCAGAGATTTAAATTGCATCAGAGTCCATCCCAATGTTTCTTTCAAGGTGACAATCTGGAGATGCATTTCCACATCAAGCATAAAAATAGTAATAATAGTAATAATCATGGCTGGAGAGAATCTGCATCATAGTTGGCTTCTTTTTCAATTCCAGGTAGAAGCCACAGTTGATTACAGCATTTCTGATATTTCTGTCTGAAGATGGGTAGTACTCCCACTGAACAAAAAGACATCAGAGGTTGTGTACAAAACCTTCTTATCTTTGCAACATTAAGATCAAATACATGGATGCCTGTTGCTGTCTCTCAAAAGTGATTGCAAAGGGATATCCAAAATGTATCCAATAGTCTGTACAGTATTTAGACAGAGCTCCATAAATAAATAAGTCTTTGTTTCTGAATCTGTTTTCTGTCTACAGAATTAACATTAAACTATCAATTGATTAGGTTTGCATAACATGCTGTACATGTATGAGAGCCAGTTTGGATTAATGGTTAAGGTACCAGGTTTAAAACCAGGAAAACCTTAGGGCCAGTCACTCTCTCTCAGCCCAACTCACCTCACAAGAGAATAATAGGAGGAGGAGGAGGAGGAGGAAGGAGGAGAAGGAAGGAATATTAGATATATTTGCTGCTTTGAGTTATAAAAATAATAAAGATAAAATAAAATAAAATATAAAATAAAATAAATAAAATAAATAAAATAAATAAAATATGAAGCATGAAGTAATACCTGGAATGATAGTGGTGAAAACAAAGAGTAACTATGACCAATAGCAGGTAGCTGCACATATTCAGTATTATATTATGGTGAAATAAATGGAAGCAAGCTTACTTCTCTCTGCTTATGGTGTCCACAGTTTCTTGCTTAGAGATTCTGTTTAGGGGCAGAATTCCTTGTGTGGAAGGGAAAAAAATCAGCCTCGGTGCTGTGACACATACATGTCCTCATCAACCCCTCCCCCCACTCCACATGATGAGGCTGCCTTTGAAAATGACCTTAGTACAAAATGTGGTGGCCAGAATATTAGTGGAAAAGAGCTGCTACTGTCACGTTACATCAATTCTCTGGTCACTGCACTAATGACCAAAAGGTTTCTCAGTCCAATTCCAAGTGCTGTTTTTGACCTATAAAGTCCCATTTTACTTGGCTCCAGGGTGCCTTAGGGACCATCTCTGTCAAATAGAATCTGCTCAGCCTGTACATGGATGCAGAGAAGGGATGCTCAGAGTCCTGCCTCTCTAAGAATTCAAAGGGACATGGACCCAAAGGCAGTCTGTCTCTATAATAGCCATTTTGTTGAACATCTTATCCTTAGAAGTACTCCTGGTATCCCCTTTCTTTGCATTCTTCAAAATGTTAAGATGGTGCTACTTCAACAAGCATATTTTGGCGTCTGATTCTGAAAATTGTCATATTTATTTATTTATTTATTTATTTATTCAAATTTCTATACCGCCCTTCTCCTTTCGGACTCAGGGCGGTGAACAGCCAAGATAAAAACATCTATACAAAACATCACAGTTTAAAAATAAAGTTAAAATAATTTATAATTTGGCCCATAATTTAAAACTTGTCAATTAAAATCAATATTAAAATTTTAAAAACTAACCCTAAAATCAAGACAGACCGGCTAACTGGAAAAAATGAGTTTTTAGGGCCCGACGAAAAATCCGAAGGTCGGAGATCACTCGTATCTCTGGGGGTAGATTGTTCCAAAGGGTAGGTGCCACCACAGAGAAGGCTCTCCTCCTGGGGGTCGTCAGCCGGCATTGTCTGGCCGACGGCACCCTGAGGAGGCCCTCTCTGTGGGAGCGAACCGGCCGGTGGGAGGCTATTGGTGGCAGAAGGTGGTCCCGTAAGTACCCTGGCCCTAAGCCATGGAGCACTTTAAAGGTGATCACCAACACCTTGAAGCGCACCCGGAAGTCCACCGGAAGCCAATGCAGCTCGCGCAGGAGAGGAGTCACATGGGAGCGCCCCGTCGCTCCCATAATCCCCCGCGCAGCCGCATTCTGCACCAGTTGGAGCCTCCGGGTGTACCCCAAGGGGAGCCCCATGTAGAGAGCGTTACAATAGTCCAGACGAGAAGTGACGAGTGCTTGAGTGACCGTGCGTAGGGAGTCCCGGTCCAGAAAGGGGCGCAACTGGCGTATCAGGCGAACCTGACAAAAAGCCCCCCTGGCCACGGCTGTCATATGCCCTTCTAAAGACAGCCGCGCATCCAGGAGGACACCCAAGTTGCGGGCCCTCTCCGTGGGGGCCAATGATTCGCCCCCAATAACCAGCGATGGCGTCAGCTGGCTATACCGGGACGCCGGCAGCCACAGCCACTCGGTCTTGGAAGGGTTGAGTCGAAGCCTGTTTCTCCCCATCCAGACCCGCACGGCCTCCAGGCACTGGGACATCACTTCCAAGGCATCATTGGGATGGTCTGGGGTGGAAATGTACAGCTGAGTATCATCAGCGTACTGATGGAACTCCACCCCAAAACCACGGATGATCTCACCCAGCGGCTTCACATAAATGTTGAACAGGAGGGGCGAGAGGACCGACCCTTGCGGCACCCCACAAACAAGGCGCTTTGGGGTCGACCGCTGCCCCCCTGTCAACACGGATTGCGACCGGTCGGAGAGATAGGAGGAGAACCACCGCAAAACGGTGCCCCCCACTCCCAGTCCCTCCAGCCGGCGCAACATGATACCATGGTCGATGGTATCAAAAGCCGCTGAGAGGTCTAATAGGACCAGGATAGAGGAAGAACCCCTATCCCGGGCCCTCCAGAGATCATCCACCAACGCGACCAATGCCGTTTCCGTGCTGTACCCAGGTCTGAAGCCGGACTGGAGCGGATCCAGATAGACAGCTTCATCCAGGTACTGGGGAAGCTGTCGCGCCACCACACTCTCAACAACCTTCGCAATAAAGCGAAGGTTGGAGACTGGACGATAGTTAGCCAAAACAGCCGGATCCAGGGATGGCTTCTTGAGGAGAGGCCTCACCACCGCCTCTTTCAAGGTAGGCGGCAGGACACCCTCACTCAAAGAAGCGTTAATAATCCCCTGGAGCCAGCCTCGCGTAACCTCCCGGGAAGCCAGCACCAACCAGGAGGGACACGGGTCCAATAAACATGTGGTTGCGTTCATCCGCCCCAAGATCCTGTCCACGTCCTCGGGAGCCACAGGATCGAACTCCTCCCAGATAACACTCTCAAGGCCTGCCTCAGTCATCTCGTCTGAACTAACCCAGTCGGCGGCCAGGTCTTCCCGAATCTGAGTTATTTTATCATCCAGATACTGTACAAAATCCTCAGCTCGGCCCTGCAAGGGGTCCTCCCGCGCTCCCAGATGGAGGAGGGAGCGGGTCACCCTAAACAGGGCGGCTGGGCGGTTATCTGATGATGCAATAAGAGCGGCAAAATAACTAGATTTCGCCGCTTTTATCGCCACTAGGTAGGTCTTAATATGAGACCTTACCAGTGTCAAGTCAGACTCGGAACGACTGGCCCTCCAACCGCTCTCTAGGCGTCTTTTCCGGCGCTTCATCTCCCTCAGCTCCTCAGAGAACCAAGGAGCTAAGTGAGTTCGGTGCCGGGTCAGAGGCCGCAAAGGCAC
The DNA here is from genome assembly GCF_029215685.1 of Pituophis catenifer annectens. Lineage (NCBI taxonomy): Eukaryota > Metazoa > Chordata > Lepidosauria > Squamata > Colubridae > Pituophis > Pituophis catenifer. Next base: position 315,722,364 of record NW_027256881.1, on the reverse strand, counting down.
GACCCGGTCCAAAGCCCTGGCAGCCGCACTATCCCAGGCGGCCACCAGGTCATCAGCCGAGTCGTGAGCTAGAGTCTCAGGAAATGGCCCAAGCTCCATCTGGAACCTATCAGGGTCCATCAGGCGCCTGGGGCGGAACCACCTGGTCGGTTCCACCTCCCTGCGACGGGGTACGGCGGTCAGAAAGTCTAGTCGAAGGAGCGAGTGGTCAGACCATGACAAGGGTTCAATATCTACATCCCCTATATCAAGGCCACTCAACCACTGACCAGAGATAAAAACTAAGTCCAGAGTGTGTCCCCCCATATGAGTAGGGCCGTGAATTACTTGGGTCAGGTCCATGGCCGTCATGGAAGCCATGAACTCCCGAGCTACCTCAGATGTCTCACCAATGGATGGCAGGTTGAAATCCCCCATGACCACAAGTCTGGGGGTATCAGCCGCCACCTCGGCTATAACATTGAGGAGTTCGGGCAGGGTCGTTGCCACGTGGCAGGGAGCCAGGTACGTGATCAACAGACCCATCTGCACCCCACGACCCCACTTCACAAAAAGGGACTCACATCCGGCTATCTGAGGTACAGTGGTCTCCCTCGGATCAAGACCCTCTTTTAAAATGACCGCCACCCCCCCCGCCCCTGCCCTGAGCTCTCGGCTGATGAAATGCACGGAAGCCTGATGGGCACATCTCCACGAGGGGAACTCCCCCCTCATGGCCCAACCAGGTCTCCGTGATACCTGCCAGGTCCACTCCCCCCTCCTGAATAAGATCACAAATGAGGGGGGCTTTATTTACTACGGACCTGGCATTACATAACATCAGCCGGAGACTCGGGCGCTGAGACTCTAAGCAGCCTGGGGAATGGGAAGAGCTAAGGGGACCGGGGCACGCAATCGCTCGGAGATAGCGAGCACGTGCCCCCACCACATGATATGGCCCCCTGCTCCCGCCATACCTGCCCCTCCCACTCAGCGTGTTAATAGAGAAGCCCTCACTAGAGGGCATTCTAACAGTCCCCTTTCCCCCAGAGTCCGTACCCCCTACGGCACCATTAATAGCAGCCGGACTGGTCTCCAACCCCCGTGGGTTTTCCCCCAAACCCACATAACCTCCCCCACCCTCAGAACCCCTTAAAAGTCTAATTAAAAAAGTCTTTAAAAAACCCCTCAATCCCCTTTTTGCGACATGCCACCTCTCGGGGTCCCAAGATCCGTCATTAAGGTGGGCCCTCGATAACATAGAGGGCCAGGCCTGCGAGAGGGGGGAATCTCGCAGCACAAGAAGCTTTGCCCTAGAATACATTTTAACACTAGAGTGATAATACAAGTTTGGCAAATACAAGATAATACAAGTTTGGCCTAGACATGGCCTAGGGGTCGATAATGATGGTTTCAAATGTCCAGGAAGCAAGACTAAGATAATCGGAAGAGTCACCATTACCCTCTCACGGTAATGGGTAGGAGTCCTCACGTTCAGTCCAGTTGAGGGGAACTATCCAACCACCCTCTCACGGTGGTTGGCCATCCTAATCAGGCAAGATGAAAAGAGTCAGAAAAAAGTCCAAACCACCCTCTCACGGTGGTTTGGCGTTCCTGGCCCTGAAAAGGTGAGTCCCGTCCGCGGCGAACGTAGTCTGGAACTGGCTCCATCCATCCTCCCATAACTGCCTTGTCCTCCATACAGCCAGGAGACAGGACGAAAGACAGAGCCAGGTCCCAAGCTCTGGGGAAGAAAGTCCACATTGGCCGATAGGCCGATAACAGGGCCTAGAAAGGGAGGGGGGGAGGCCATCCATAGCAACCCAATACTTGAGCCGTCCACCAGCCTCTCCAACCCCAGGTCTTTCCACACAACCCTTAACGTTAGCCATGTATCCTTCAACCCCTGAGCACAATGGGGTTCAACTCCCCCATTTCAATGTCGAGGCTTGATGTTCCTCTCCTCTCCTCCAACGCCAACAACTCTCCAGCTCTCCAGCACCACCGCCCTCGACCTGGTTGCCGCGCAGCAGCCGCCATTTCCATAGCGTCGTCCTTGGCGCTGGCCACACCCGAGCTCCCAGCGTTCCCCAGCGCCCCCGGAACATCCAAAGAAACCCCCAGGGGCATCCAGGGTCAGGGGGGAGCTCGCTGGATAAAGGGGCATCACCACCGCCGCCGCCGCCGCCACCGCTCTAGCAGCCGCCGCCTCGGTCAAACAGGGAGAAAAAACGGCGGAGCCAATGCAGCCGGGCTGTCAGCGTTCAGCCTCGGCGTTCTTACACCCGCGCCGTCTTCCGCTCACTTCTCCCCAGCCACGAGGTTCCGGAGGGCGAAATATGATTTAATGATGTTCAGGACTCTTTCTGGATATAGCTTTTTATTATATTTGTATTATTTGATTATACACTTTTAACCTTGTCAGTGTATGGAATCTCAGGAGCTATACTGAATTTTTTTAAAAAAAATATAAAAATAAAGTTAAGTAGAAATAGCCTAAGCATTGTTAACACTAAAAAAAAAACAATTAGCACATTGAACAAATAGACCTCATTGACTTGTATAATGTGGCTTTATCAGCCTTGCTCCATTAGTTTGTCTTCATAGCTTCATGGATATGTTAAACAGAAACAGGGATAGGCCAGAGGTACCCCACAAAGCAGGGGTCAAAGGGCCTCTCCCAAATGTCATTAACACCAATTGGAAGTGGATCATAAAAGAGGATCAGAATGATGTGCTTCCCACTCCCAACCCCCTGAGACGATACAGAAGATATTGAAGGCCCAGGAGATCAAAAGTTCCTATGGGTCCCCATTTCCCCCACCCTGTGGAATATTTTCCACCCACCCACCCACAGAGGTGAAGCAGGACCCCAGGTTCCTGGCATTCTGAAGAAGAGTTAAAACATGGCTCTGTGGCCTCACAGAGCCCAAAAGGGTAGATTGGAGAAAGGTCAGGGATCATTCAATTCTGGAAGATCCAGTGATAGCTTTTGTGTCTCTCTCAACCCTAGGAAACAGGCAATGCCAAACCACAACTGAAATCTTGCCAAGAAATTTTCAGGGATTAGTCCAGGCAGTCATCACTGATTGAAAGGTGCGCATACACAGAGGGAGACAGGAAAAGAAAACCAGATTCATATGAATGTCCTTAAGAAATCCAGTAAAACTCAAAAATTCCAGAGCAATAAAATATTCCACCTCTTCAAATCACATTGATATCAACCTGAGACTAAAACTGATCCAATATGTGAGTCCTATCCTGGCCCTTAGTGATTTGGGACAGGTCTATGATTGCCATGATAACCCTGAATTCCTCAAAACTTCAAACTCCAAGTCCAGCAAAGGCATATTGAAATCTCCCAGAACCATAAGTCTGGGGAAATCATTGCCAACTCAGTACAGTATGGAGAACTCAGGTAGGGAGGCTTCTGGGCAGCAGGAAGGTCAATACAGAGGTAGTAATCCTATCTGTTCACTGGAGCCCAATTTCTCAAACAGCTTCACATTTGATTATCTGTGGAGAAATGTCTATGAAGGTCACCAGAGCCTCCTGGATGAACAAAGCAATTCCTCTGTCCCTACACTGAAATTATAACTGATCCTTACCAGGGGTGGGTTCTACTTACCTTTGCTACCGGTTTGCAACGGGATCGCTCGTGCACGTGCCTTGCTTCTGTGCATGAGCAGATCGCTTCTGATGATGTCAGGGTCAGTGGGCGGAGCCTCCTGCCGGTTTTACTACCGGTTCTATAGAACTGGTCCAAACCGGAGGCAACCCAACATTGATCCTCACTCAAAAGCCAGCTAGGTACATTTCTGATATGGGACTTTCACTCAGATCTCAGTTACATATACTGTCTCATCTATGATAAAATCATGGCTGAGGAGCATCCTATTACACACTAACCTAGCATTAATGAAACAACTTGAGGCCATAGCCACTGTTGATCTAGTGACTGGGCATTGGGATTGAGCCCACTGAAAGGAGGAGTCAGTAAAAAGTACAGAGTATGCCTTCCTGTGTTCCACCATACCTCCCTCTGCCCGTCACCACTATCATGTTACTGGCTGCTCCATATTACCTGAACAAACCAACCCCCACCATCATCACCACACCAGAAGCCCACCACTTCCCTGCCAGGTCCAAAGTCTGCCTCTATTTACCTTCCAGGAGAGCCACTCTCAGTCCATAGAGCTCATCCGAATCCTGGACTCACTTTTACTCAAGCATTCAGCAGCAGCACAGATCCAAATCTAGACAGTTAAGCTGCCATCCACACCTGCTAAAACACCCACCACCTGCACTCTTCTGAAATAATCCCAACCCGAATTAAACCAGGCATAAAAAGCACTCTCTCAACACAACTGCAAACTGAAATGACTTCAGAGTATGTACCTGGGTATTCACTGCATATACCATTTAATGTATCCAAAGGCAATTTTTAGATGAAATGAATTAGAGTTTTAATATTTACAGTGACCTAAAGTACCTTTTGTAAAGCACTGAAGACCTGGCTGTTTCCATGGGCATAGGGCCAGAAGATTGAATGAGTCCATCTCTAAGGGATATTATACAATATAAGTTAGTATTTGATTTGTTTGTCTTTGATACATATTGCTTTTATGCTCATTTTACAATTTGTTTGTCAGCCAGCAGAGTCATTGCATGAGTTAAATGGGTATATAAGTCAAAACAAATTAAAGAAGGGAAGAGAATTTCATTTATAGTACAGGATTGTGGGGAAATTTGAAACTTCTCACTAAATGGCTAAGCAAACATGCAGACATGTTGAATTGCAAAGAGTTTAATTTCTCTAGACTTGGAAAAAAAGGAATCCAGACTGTGCTGCCCTCATGACCCCAATCACTAAAGAGCGTAGAGGAGAAGTGATCATTTTTATGTACTTCAACAAATCCAGAGCATAATGTATCAGAGAATTATTTGTCCAAGGACAAAGGTAGTCTTGTGTTTTGAAATCTGCACCTCTACTTGTAAATGAACCCCACTGTGGCAGAACTTTAAATTTATGATTAGATTGCATCTCATGTAATAGAGTCCGTCTTATCGCAACTGATCATCTCAAGGGATAGTCACATTTCCATCTTGAACTGACTGGCCTTTGACAAACCAGTGAGCTATCCAAGCTGGATAAACATATTTTATGACAGAACTGCACATATCATAAAATGTCCTTGCTAAGATTTCTTTTTCACACCCAAATTGTAGCTAAAGCTACAAAAAAATGCAATTTCGTGTCATCATCATGCATAGTTTCTTTCTGCACTCCCTCCACTTCTGAGTATGGAAGAAGCTTAGACCACAAAAATCATACCACATTCCAGGGAAGGTCTTTAATTGGTGTCTCTGTATTTTACTAGACTGTTTCCTCATTTTAATAGTTAGATGGCTGGCCTACCCGCCTCAGCTGTTTTATTGCACATTTATTTTCTGAACATAATTCTATAATTCTACTTACCACAATAGATAGGACCCAAGTGCAGACTGTTGCAGAAAGACACAGCCAAGTAGCTGGAATTGTGTGTCGGCCAAACCCTCCCAAGTACAGTTGGAAGATTTTACAGAAGGTCATGCAGAAAAAGAGCACTAAGATGCTGTAGGACTTCCAGATCCAGACAGAGAAGGAAATACTAGCCAATCAACCGGACCTCATGGTAATAGACAAGTACCAGAATATAGCATTACTAGGTGACAGCGACATCAGGAAGAACAAGTATGAGAACCTGGAGAAATGCCAGGGCCTGGAAGAGGGGAAGGAGAGAAGATGTGGACCAGTAGTGGTAGGAGCACAACTCGAATGAAAGCTTAGATGTACATTTTGGAAAATATCAGTTCCTCTAAAATGTTTTTTTTTTTATTTTAGTGTTCTGTTTTTAGTTTTAGCCATTATTTTCCATCCATTAGCATTTCCTTTTTTAAAACCTTTAATGTCATCTACAAACTTATTAAAAATTCTTAGTTCCCAGTACAGCTTTATTAGGATCCCACATAGATCATGTCAAAATTAGCAATCAACAGTGTCTTTAGAGTCATCCAATTGCTGTTGTGCCAAAAGAACAATAATGAGGTTCAGGCTTTAAGTCTCGTTGGTAACTGCTGGATGATATATGAAATCAGTAGTGAGCACAAGTATCTATGGAGTGAAGCAAGGAGATAGAAATTTCAACATGTTTGTCATGATACTACAGTGCCAAAGGCATACTGACTTATTTAACAAGGATCATGATATCATTACATTATTGTGCCTTTTGTGCAATGACATGCAGGTATTATTTTGATATCATCATGGCTTTCTCCAGATTCAAATGATAATGGGGATATAGCCCTTGTCCATCTCTCCCTTTATATCTCTGAATTTCTTGTCCACTAAGGAGTGCTTCTTATCACATAACTGCTATGCTTCCTCAGGAGCTTTTGTCAAAAGCCATTTGAAAGTCCAAGCACACGTCTACTAAAGAGAGGGGGACAGGATAAGAATCTCAATAATTATTCATTAGAAATTTAACATCTGCCAAGATAATACGAATATGCAACTCAGGCTGCCAATTGGATTATATAGGTATTTTGAAAATCACTCATAGCAGTGTCAGAGTTTTGGATTCTAACAAACGCCTGCAAAAATGAGAATGCATCACTAATTCTGTTTCATTGTTAGCGTTTGAAAAACATCTCTCAAAAAAGCATATTGTTGGCTCCATTTATTCTTTTGTAAAGCTCTGCATTGGGCTTCTGCTGACAGTTGTATAGAAACTGAATCCATCCATCTCAACCATGTAGTTTAATCAGTATGCTGATTCTGCAGAGGAAATACACAGTAGTTAAAAAGAATGTTCCTAATAACTGTCAATTCAAGTGATTCATCTGATAGGAAATTCCTTTTTCTTTTTTCTTTCTTTTTTTTTTTTTTTGAGATCTCATACATCAGAAACAGCAAACAAAAGGATTGAAGCAAAGCATGCCATAACACAAAATAAGATACATTGCAGGCCTCCACAACTGTAATCCATGAAATCAGACACAGCCAATGAAGAATGTCTACCAAGAGTTTAACAGATCTCCTGTTCTCTTTATCTTCTGGAAAAAATCATTTGGTTAAGTTGGCTGGTCATATTCTGTATACATGAACATTTTTCTCTATATTTAGAGTTGCTTTGTTGCTGTCTTCTGAATTAAAGAGCTCACCAGGACAGGATGCTGAAGTAGTCAAAATTGCAGGTCTCTGGCAGGATGGACTATCTGTTGCTTCAAGATATAAATACAATTCCTGAACAGTGTGTGTGCATGTGTGTGTCTGTGTGTCTGTCTGTGTCTGTGTTTGTGTCTGTTTTCTATGAATGTATCACATGTTTGACCAGAGCTGCTGGTCTGAACTCAAATTGGAAAATGCTCCAGTAACTGATTTATTCAAGAAAATTTAATGGTGACTTTCAGTACTTTTCCCAGAATTTTATTCAAGAAGGTATATTGCCATTGCCTGGCAATTATCTGAGGGGACATTCTGGGATTCATTGGCATTCTACAGTATCTGTGGTTTTTTCCACAGATGTTTGTGGAAAAACATCTGTTTTGGTTCTTTGTGGTGTTCTTTTGCTATTGTAGCAATCATCATAAATTCCTTTAAAAAATTGAGGCACACACTTTTTAAAAAACAGCATTTGCAAACTTTATTAGCTAATTAACTAGTAGTTACCATTACTATCACAAAGTAGATTTTAACTGGGCTTTTGGTTTTATTTGGTTATATTCATTCCTCTAATGACCTCTTAGTCCATAAATGTTCTTCCTTACAGGACAACCACATCTAGAATTCTCAGAGACTCTTCCCATCCTGCTTACAATCTTTTTGGACTGTTGCCTTCTGGCAGAAGATACAGAACAATTAAAACTCGGACCGTATGTTTTCTGAATAGTTTTTCTCCCAGAGCTATAATTGCACTCAACAATGAACTAAAAGGCCACCATCAGTGAGCTGTTGGACAGTATTACTTGATCTGTTGTGTGGATGTTTGGGTGGTTTAGGGGTGGAGAATTGCAGTGGGTGGGAGTGTGTTTGGGGATTGTTATGTGTGTTGGACCTGGTCTTTTGGTGTTAAGTGAATTTCATTATATGGGTATACACGTACAATGACAATAAAGTTATTTATTTAGAAAGACTGAGGACACAAGTGAAACAAAAAAGCACCTGACTAAAGAAGAGCATGGTTCAGATAAAATCACATTGTTCTTAAACCTGATTCACCCCATCTCCTCCAGGCTTAAATCTTTTAATTTATTGGAAAATCTCAAACACACACATATACGTAAAACTAGGGGAGAGGTACCAGAGAATTCATATATTCCTTGTTGTATGTAAATAATAAATCCAAAGTGTGATAGTCTTTGTAGATCCTACACCCATGATGGCGAACCTATGGCATGAGTGTCGGAAGTGGCAGGCAGAGCCATCTCTCCAGGCATGCCAGCTGTCGCCCGTTGCTCTTCTGTGTTCCAGCATGTGCATGCACGCCGTCCAGCTGATCTTTGTGCATGCAGGAGTGCCGGAAACCAGAAGAGCAGCTCCCTGGCATGCATGCGCGCACTGGGAAGCTGAGCTTCTGGTTTCCGGTGTGCGTATGCGCACTGGCCACCTGATCTTCACGTGTGCATCCAGAAGACCAGGTGACTGCCACACATGCTTCTTAGTGCTTCCTAGTGCACGCATGCACACCGGGGAACTGCTCTTCCAGTTTCCGGTGCTCCCATGCATGCACACTAGGGAGCTGCTCCTCTGTTTTTTTGGGTGCTTCCCCCACGTGGGCACATGCGCTCCTGTTTCAGCACTCAGTGCTGAAAAGGTTCGCCAACACTATACTACACCCTACACTAGTTCTATAATGTAGGTGGGAAATAATTCTGTTATTTTTGGTCACTGAAATTACAGGGTCCGAAGGAGAAAATATCACTGATATGCCAAACAAGAGTATGTCTCCCCTCTTTCTTGAAAAAGAGATTGCTTCCAACAGGTGATAGCAATGGACTTTCACCAGAGTTATATTTGATTTATAAGAAAGCTTGGATAGGGTTTCAGATGTTTCCAAATGATTAACCAAGAAACAAAGGCATTAGATATTCAGGGGGCTCCATACAATTTAAACACCAGAGAGGCTATTATTGATTCCCCCCCCTTTTCTCCTAGTCTTTTGCCCTTCCCATTTGAGCAAATTAACAATTTAAACAATGTGTTATTATTTCATTTATAATCACAGTGCACATTATTCTAATGCCGCTGGACAATTTTTATTATGTGATTTACAGCACACTCCTGTACACTCAGTTGCGTGTGTGCATAGCATTACAACCCCAACTATACAGAAACCTTTCAATTGTTTTTCACTGGAGAATGGACTGAAATTTTTCTTTGTCCTCTATAAAAGCGCTCTTCCCATAGAGCTCCACTTAATGCTAGGTCAAGAGCATCATGAAAGTAGGAAAATGCTAGCTAGCACAAATATTGCAGCTCACTTTCAATGCCTGCAAAGTAACAACCAATCACAGCGACAACTTGAGGCAGGAAGCAAAAGAAAAGGCCATTTCCTCTGCTACTAGTGAGCCACAGCTCCAAGAAACTCCTCTTTTCTCCAGAGGAATGATAGAAATAATCTTAGCTCCTGGGCATGAAGATTATACTCTCCCTTTTTTTAAGTGGTAACTTGGATGATAGAGGAACCATTTAACCTACATTTTGTGAAAGTAGTCATGGCAGCCACAACCCAGTGTACAATTTTTGCACTGTAAAAGGAGACCACATACAGTGGGGAAGGGTACCAGTTGCAAGAAAAAGAAGAAAAAGAAAGGAATTACAAGTTATAAATAAGAGAGAGGAGATGCAATATCAGCAAAACAGATTTGCTGGCTTTGCACATGAACACTTGGTTGCCAAGACCCCACTGTCCCTCACATAATTATATTTAATAATTTTTTATATTAAAAATGATTTTGGAGGGGCGCACTAAATGGAAATGTGCATAATAAGTATGTCTTGCTATCAGAAATTCTGACAATCACCGTGAATTTGTCCAGCCTTTTTTCATCTGCTTTACAGTTACTTCCTAAATGATGAGAATCACTGCAATGATTTTTTTTTCTTGACCACAATAGAACTTGTGCTAGACATTTCCCAACTCAGAGTTATACTTCATTTTTTTAATGCTGTTGACCTAGGAGTTGCTTTAAATATCATGGGAAGCTTGAAAATGGGAGAGCCATATTAATATGAATAGTGACATTAGAAAGCTCCCATCCAAATGTTGGCACTGAATATGTAATGGTATGTGAGAAAGTCCTTGAGGAAGAGGAAAGAGATATTGTCTAGGGAATGGTCAAATAAGAGAGAGAGAGAGAGAGAGAATGAGAGAGAGAGAGAAGGGCCTGTCACTGCATAATGAGTTGCCATATGCAAATAGACAGCAATATAAATTTCCTAAAATAAATAAATAAAGAGACTCAGAAGAAACCCTCTCTAGCTTCTTAGGCTGTAAAGAGATGGTGGGAGATTCGGATTTAGAATAGAATAGAATAGAATAGAATAGAATAGAATAGAATAGAATAGAATAGAATAGAATAGAATAGAATAGAATAGAATAGAATAGAATAGAATTTTTTATTGACCAAGTGTGATTGGACACACAAGGAATTTGTCTTGGTGCATATGCTCTCAGTGTACATAAAAGAAAAGATACGTTCATCAAGAATCATAAGGTACAACACTTAATGATAGTCATAGGGTACAAATAAACAATCAGGAAACAATATCAATATAAATCGTAAGGATACAAGCAACAAAATTACAGTCATACAGTCATAAGTGGGAGGAGATGGGTGATAGGAATGATGAGAAGATTAATAGTAGCGCAGACTTAGTAAATAGTTTGACAGTGTTGAGGGAATTATTTGTTTAGCAGAATGATGGCATTTGGGAAAACACTGTTCTTGTGTCTAGTTGTTCTGATGTGCAGTGCTCTGTAGAGTCGTTTTGAGGATAGGAGTTGAAACAGTTTATGTCCAGGATGCGAGGGGTCTGTAAATATTTTCACAGCCCTCTTTTTGACTTGTGCAGTATACAGGTCCTCAATGGAAGGCAGGTTGGTAGCAATTGTTTTTCTTCAGTTTTTTCTGCAGGATTTTCAGATTTGCAAGATTAATGTCAGTCTTCCTAGGTAGACCAGACAGGAAACATGACCAGATGAGCTAATTCTATTTTAATGTAAGTGTACATTAAGAGAATCTTGATTCAGTCTATCACATCTTCTGATAATATTTCATTGTTGCTTATTTTAAGATAGCTGAATAACCACTGCCTGTCAGAAAAGTCTGACCTGGTGTCTTATGGTGTCTGACCTGGTGATGAGAGAATACATCATTTAATCTAACCATGGTTGTACCAAAATAACAGAAAAAAGAACACGCTATAGTGATGGGTGACTGAGGCTATGAAGATATTGTGAAACAGCACTTCAGAGGTGTCACAATGAAACTGCATGACCAATAGTTGTGGAGTTGAAGAATTGTTCTGCTCTGTAGTTCTTTTGTAAACCTAGGAAACGATTCAGGGAGCTTTTTTTTTTTTTTTTAAGTAAAGACAACTGATAAAATTAGTATCAGAAAAGGAAAACCAGACCATCAACTTTGGGCTCAAGTATTGGGAAATGGATCAAAGTAATTAATGCTATTAATCATCATGGTTATTCATGAGATTTACATTTGAATGGGCACTCTGGTCATGCTTTCTATTGTCTTCTCTCTTTCTTTAGCAAGATAGGGCATATTGTGTGAAAACACAGTGTCCAGTTCATTATGAGTTACAGGGTCTTTTCATCAGTAACATTGCAAAATGCAATTGCCATTGACTGGTGCCTAATGAACATCCATAGACACTTTCCTTTACTTCCATTATTTCTCTTTTGAGGATAGGTGAATATTCAACAAATGAGGTGGCACAACAATTCCTTGCACTGTTAATATAACAAATGACCTGGACCTTTAAAAAAGAAGCTATAGTCTGTAGCAGAACATAAACTTTACATGCAGAAGCACCCCAGTTCAATCTTCTTCATGCACCAATAAAAGAGAACTCAAGCTGCAGCCTTCATTGAAATACTTCTGTCAGCCAGGATAGTCAATACTTGATGGAACAATAGTCTGATAGAGCTATTGGATGAGTGAACTGATGGAGTGTACGTCAGCTTTTAATGTTTTACCATTTATTTGAAGCCGGAACATTGTTTTGATTTCTGGCCTGAAAAGATAACATTTCTTCTTTCATGATTCTACTGGAGGGAAGAAATGGTTTATACAAGTCCCCACTGGCTATTAATTGAACCGAACTTGCTATATTACTGACTATCTAAAGACATAAATCCATAGATAAAAGCACGCTTGGTAAAATGTATTGAACTGGGGCAGCAGCAGAAGAGGCTTAATCTTAACTCACTGTCAGATGAGTTTTGGGCAACTCTAGGCAAACCTCTTCAGATGTTCTCAATAAGCACAAAGGTTCATATATAAAGATACATTCTCTAAGGCAGCATGGGCAAAAGTCATGTAAGGCTTTCAAGGTAATGACCAACAGTTTATATTTCATCCAGAAACAGATGACAATCAGTGCAGTGTCTTAATCACAGATATAAATGGTCCCTTTGCATTCTTCCCAAGAACTTTCCTACCTGCACTAGATATTGCAGTTGGTGCAAGCCCTGAGTTTACAAGGACAAATCTTTCAGCTTGGGAAGCCAGAAAAAGATTTAGATCCAGAAGGATCTACAGACCATATATATCTGCTCTTTCTGAGGGACTATATGCCAGTTTGGTCTAGTAGTTAAAGCACCTGGAAATTGCTTATTTAATTCCACTTTAGGCATGAAAATCTCCTGGGTGACTTTGGGCCAGTCACTTTCTTTCAGTCCAACTCACCTCACAGGGTTATTATGGGAAAAATAGGAGGAAGGAGTATGAGGTATGTTTACCACCTTGAGTTAGTTATAAAAAATAATAAAGGCTGGATTTAACCAATCTTTAAAAAATAATCCTATTCAGAACAGTTACAGTAAAAAAGTAAAACTTCTCTAGAATTATGGAACCTAACAATAAATACTTCTCTCTTACCTATATTCAGTTTTAATTTATTATCCCTGATCCACCCCATAACTGACTGCAAGCAGCCATTCAGGGGAGATTTCCTGAAGATGTCACAAAGAAATAAATCTAGTAATATCAGCATAACAATAACCCTAAGGTTTAAATCTGATTATCTTCTTCAGTAGTCTTGTGCAGGTATTAAAAAACTAAAGGTGAAATGTAGAAAAAGCCATGGTAGTGCAGTGGTTGGAACGCAGTATTACAGGCTAATTCTGCCCCCTGCCAGCAGTTCGATCCTGATTGGCTCAAGGTTGACTCAGCCTTCCGTTCTTCTGAGGTTGGTAAAATGAGGACCCAGATTGTTTGGGGGCAATACGCTGTCTCTGTAAATTACTTGGAGAGGATTATAAAACACTGTGAAGTGGTATATAAGTGTAAGTGCTATTACTACCTGTATGTAGTCCTGAGAAATGCATATGGTAACACCCATTTTGTGGAACAACTATCTCTAAGGGAGACATACTGTCTGAGACCTGAGAGATAGGAATGGAATTATTACAAAAGCTAAGCTGCCACTTCTCCAGCTTCATTTGTGATCCATAAAGATACCATGGTCAATCTAAAGCTGCTGAAAGTTCAAAAAGAACTGAGTCACACTCCCCCTCATCTATCTTGTTGAGCAAGGAAGTCAGCTATCTTGCTGACCCTCCTCAGTAGCTATATTGAAATGTGTCAAAACCTTTTGAAATGAGTTAAGAAGAGGACTAATAATTATCTCCTTTTATCAAAAGGCAATCTAAAATAATGTATGAAATCAACCAAAGCATCTGTAATAACTTCCTGTCTAAAAGTTACACATCTTGGAAGCTTTCTAGGAAGAATTCTAGGAGAAAGGTTATGAAGCAGTTCCTTCACAACACAAAGCAATCCAGAGGGCCATGAGTTTGTGGCTTTAAACTCACAAAAATAACTGTTTCTGCCATAGCATAAGTCTTCTACAATGAACATGCTCTATATGGTACAATGACTCTGCCATTCTTTTCACATTTGCTTTTAGCAAATAAATGAGTCTCGCATTGTGTTTTGGTGAATAACCATGTTGGCCAGGTAATTATACATCACTCTTTAACAAATTGATATAAGATGGAGAAGAGTTTCCGTGATGCTGGGAGTAAAGGATGTGCAGTAGGGGCTTTTTTAAAATTAGAAAACAGAAAACCCACCTTTGATATTTCTTGTAAAGTTATCTCATACTTTATTTTCCTTCAGAAAGGAAAAAAAAATCCTTTTCACAGATTTTTTTTTTAATCTTGGTCAAGTGCTTCAAATTTAATGTGAATGAAAAACACATGTGTGTCTTTTATAGAACTATGTTGTCTCCCCATGGCCAAAACAAATCATTAGCAATTCTGCCTTCCTCCCTTGTCTTGAAAATTAAACAAATTCCCCTTCTTTATCACCCATCCTTTATTCCCAAACCACTTGTATAGATGCACCTCAGGGAAACCAAGTCAAGATGCCAGTTCCTCTGTGAGGTTAGCAGACATACATGTTTTACTATCAGTGCCATGCAACAGGTTCTTTGAGGGGGATGGACAACACACAAAAGGGCTCAGCATTGTGTAAATGGCCTATGCTGAAAGATATTCCAGACACTCTGTAATTAGCCAGTGAAGAAAAGCATTTCTAATTCATTAGGTCAACTTTAATGGGTTCCTCATTAAAAGTTTTTGCTCTTAAGCTGACAGAAGCTGGAATTTAATAGTAGCTTCCAGCACTATCTTTATGAGCAGATCTCCATTGAATCTGTCTCTTTATCACCTGAAGAGAAGTTCCTAAATGGAAATTCCTCAACCCTAAGCAACACAGATTGATCAGAAGCCTAGAGATGGTTGTGCCCCTGCTTTAATAAATGGAAGCCACTGTTGCTGCAAAGGTCAGTCCTCATTAGTACTGACCAAGTTGGCTTTAAATGGATTTTTACTCCCTTGTCCACCCACGTCTTCACTATTAAATATATAATAGAGGAGTTCATAAACATGGATCACCAGTCCAAGAAGAAACTTGGCAAGGGTTTAGCAACTGTGCATTCTGTATGAACTTTCTTTATAAAGTGGAAGATAACTTCTCTCATATTCGGACCATAAAATGCAGCCTCTCATTCATCTTTTCCATTAAATATAATCTTACAATTTATAAAACAATGCCAGTCCATTCATACAGCAATCCAAAACTTTTATGACAGAGCAGAACTGAATCAGTGAGGGGGAAAATGTGGAACAAGATCTAGATCAGGGGTGAAATCCAGCAGGTTCTGACAGGATCTGGAGAACTGGTAGCGGAAATTTTGAGTAGTTCGGAGAACTGGCAAATACCACAATTGGCTGGCCCCAGAGTGGGGAGGGAACGGGAATTTTGCAACATCCTTGCCCTGGAGTGGGGTGGGAATGGAGATTTTGCAGTATCCTTCACCTGCCACTCCCACCAAACCACTCCCACCAAGCCACACCACGCCCACCAAGCCACGCCCCAGAACCAGTAGTAAAAAAATTTGGACTGGGCCAGTTCAGACCAGTTTGGGCGAACCGGTAGTTCTGACGATCACTGGCCCTGCCCACCCACCCTGTCCTATATTTCCTTCTTTCTGGCTCAGCTGATTCGTGTGGCACAGCTGATTTCCGCACCTCTACTGTTTTACTTACCAGGGCTACCTTAGAAGTTAAGCAGCTGAGCTTCAAATTGCTGTATTTTGAATGTTGTGCACAAATGCGTTAGGCGCTCGCTTGCTCACAGAACCGGTTGTTAAACCGGTTGCAGCCCACCACTTATCTAGATAGCCTAGTTATTATTAATTATTATTATTATTATTATTATTATTATTATTATTATTATTATTATTATTATATGGAGAAAGAAAAAGCTGAAATAAGTTTTGGAATTCATCACATTCAGATCTTGTCTGTGGATTGGATAGTCAATGTGGAAAATAAGATAGATAATCTTGATGGAAATGACTTGCAGAAACTGTTATTTAGGTAAAAAGGGCTGAAGCATTTTTTTTTAAGTCAAAACAATGAGATAACATTCAAAAGCATCTCAGATAGACATCTCCCTAATTCATTAAAGTTCATTAAAGAATAAAAAGGAGGAGGATGTAAAGCACAATTAAACTTGCATTCTG
Source organism: Pituophis catenifer annectens (assembly GCF_029215685.1). NCBI lineage: Eukaryota > Metazoa > Chordata > Lepidosauria > Squamata > Colubridae > Pituophis > Pituophis catenifer. The sequence continues at coordinate 315,706,070 of NW_027256881.1, read as the reverse complement.
TTAGTATAGCCAATCTCAGTTAGACATAGTTTTAGCTTTCTTGTGGAGCTGGTTTCCTAGTTTAGTCTACATAGTGAGGCTGGCAGTCTCCAAGATTGCCATCTTCTTTTGCCAGTACTACTCATTTCCTTCCTTGGTTTCTTTTCTAGAAACATGACACAATCATTAGTACAAAATCCATCCATTCAAACTGCTTTCTTTTCACAATATTTCCTATAGAAAAAGCTAATTTCCTTAAGGCTTTATAGCAGGACTAAAACCTCACTGTCAGTTCCAGCTCTGAATAAAACTAACTCGTTTCCAGCAAAATGTGATAAAGCCATTTTTTAAAAAAAAATGATAAAGCAACAACATTAAGTTACAACTTTTTTTCTTGCTGTAGGTCTTGAGATTGTGAATTAGTGATTGCCTTTTCTTTTACATTTCACTTCCCCCTCTGTCCTGTGACAGGTGCTCTTCCTTCTCACTCCTACCTGCTAAACTGAAATTGAATAAGGGCTAGAAAATAAATACTTGACAATTTTTTTTAATATACATATTTTTTTTTACCCCTAGCTTAAGGGCAAGCTTGTTCATCTCTCCAACCTTGTTCTCTCCATCTCTCATTTGGGGAGGACTTAATATATAAATGAAATCATTTGACTGTATTCAGATGTCCCACAGCACAATTAACTAGTTTAATCCTGTGCCTGATTGGATCTGTTTGGGAAAATAAAATTAAACCAAACATCTTTATTATGGTCACTGGCAGAATACTGTGGACTTTTGTAATAGGTTTTACAGAGCTCATATGGAAATATATAAAAATCCCTGATTAAGTTAGAAAAAAATAACTTGCAGGCGTACAGTAAATGCTAAAATGTTAAACTTAATCACTAAATTATCAAACTATGTTGCAAAGTTACACAAAAAAAACAGAGTTATAAAACTGTGTAATAAAAATTAATGTTAGTAAGATTACATAGAAATTTACATCATGTTATTTTAGTCAGACTGAACAATAATTGTTATGCTTCACTATCTACATAATTCAAGCTCTGAAAAAAATGTGACCATTCTGAAAGGAACATAACTGTTATGAACTTCAAGAATTAATAATATGTAGTATTTGTCTGGATTTCTTAGGAACTTTCTTAGACATGAGCTTAAGTGACCAAGTTATTTTATTTTCATTTATTTATTTCTTCAATTTGTATAACTTCTCAGCTAAAACAAGCTGCTCTGGGCGGCTTTTTCAATGATCATAAATGCAATATATTTCAAAAATGAAACAGATCATCAACTGAGAACACTAGTCGTATTATAATACCCCTTACAAACAATTTCACTCAAAACTCACAGAAACAGCCAGGTCTTCAGCTCTACAGAAGGACAATAAGGACAGAGCCTTCCAAATTTCAGGAGTCAAGCAGTTTCATAGGGCAGGTACTGTGATGGTCAAAGCATTCATCATAAAATCAGCAGGACAGCAGTATGTGACTTTATAATGTAATGCAACTCTCTTGCAAGGCTGTCCCATTCGCATATGTTACAACAGTACTTGATATATCCAAGCCGCATTCCAAGCAGCAGAGCCATTACTTTTAGATCTCCACAAATATTCCAGTTATACTTGTTGTACTGGATCTGCTTCAACAACAGTTCCATGTTTTTGTATGTTTCTTTCATGTGTGCAGCATAGCCAACAAGTACTAAAGGGTGCACATTGCCATTGCGTAAGAACAGTAGATTTCTATAAAACAGTACATGATCAGTTAAATGAGCTGTGGTTGCGTAGTGGTTAGAATGCAGTACTGCAGGCTATTTCAGCTGACTGCCGGCTGCCAGTAGTTTGGCAGTTCGAATCTCACTGGCTCAAGGTTGACTCAGTCTTCCATCCTTCCGATTTTACCGTTGGTAAAATGAGGACCCAGATTGTTGGGGGCAATATGCTGATTCTGTAAACTGCTTAGAGAGGGCTGTAAAAGCACTGTGAAGTAGTATATAAGTCTAAGTGCTTATGCTGTTGCTATTGCTAAATTACATGTTATTTTTCTGTTTATCTGCAAAAAAAAATCTATAAGATATACCCCAAAATGTTCAAGAAGTCAGTGTTGTTGTCCAGTGAAATCAATCAAGGTAGCAAATAGTAATAGCAATAGCACTTAGACTTATACACCACTTCCTAGTGCTTTACACTACTCTTTAAGCAGCTTACAGAGTCAGCATATTGCCCCCCAACAATCTGGATCTTCATTTTACTGACCTCAGAAGGATGGAAGGCTCAGTCAATTTTGAGCCAGTCAAGACCAAACTCCTGGCAGGGGGCAGATACTGCATTCTAACCAATGTGACACCATAGTTCAAATGCTATAATGCTAAATTTCAAGAAGCAAAAAATGTTATAATTTTTTTTTTTTAGCCAAAGACTATAGAGTTAAACATTGGTCAGATGACCCCAGTCTAAAGCTAGCTTGAGTTCTAAAACATTGTTTTTGCACAGAGTCAAACTTTGCTGTATTTAATTCCTACTGGCAAACTAAGGGGAATTTGTTTATTTAGAGCAGCGGTTCTCAACCTGGGGGTCGCGACCCCTTTGGGGATCGAACGGCCATTTCACAGGGGTCGCCAAAGCCCTCTCTCACCCCCCCACGCCTTCACTCACCCTCACTCTCTGCTCTGTTGGATCGCCGGCCGTTCGCTTACCCCGCCCACCCCCAATCTATTGCTGCCTCCTGAGTCCCAGCTGATGGCTAGAGGAAAAAAAACTGTTTAAATTCTTGGCACGGGGCTTCAAAGGGCCGCCCTATAGCCAGTGGTGGGATTCCGCCGTTTGTTAAATTGCTGGCTTGCCCCGCCCCTCCGCACCACTATTTATTGCCAATAAATAGTGGTGGGCGAGGAGCGGGCGAGCCAGCAATTTAACAAACGGTCCGGTGTTTTTTTGTAATTTTATTGGCCTGCGGAGCTTCAGCATAGGCTAATTAGCCCTTGATTAGATCGGCTCCCGACTCTCAGCTGATTTGCTCTCAGCTGTTTTGCTCAGGGGTGCTAGAGCAAGTTTTTTTTCCCCTAGCTATGCTGAAAAACGAAACTGAAACTGCTTTGCTGTTGCTGCAAGTTTGGAAAATTAGGCAGGCAGGTTTCTTTTCTTTTTCCTCACCAAAAAAGATAGGTGCAAACAATGGGAAATTTAGGGGAAAAGAGGAGAGTTCAAGATTTTAAAACACAAAAGAAAAAAAGCTCTATTTAACTAGGGAATTGTAATAATTGAGATACTATTAATTGTATATTTCTGAAAGCAGAAATGGTTAAGTTGTGGTTTGGAGGAATATATGGGGGAAATTATTTGGTTTATTATTATTGGTAAATATAATTAATGGATTTGTAAGAAATTGGATTGCATGGAAATAATTGGAATATTCATGTTCATATTGATTAATATACAAAAAAGGTAGTTATATAACTAATTGATTTATATTAAAATGTTGAATTTATATTAAACAACTGTAATATTACATAATTAACCAATGTGAGGATGGCTATAAAAATATATGACAATGGGAAGGGGTATAATATAGAATAGAAGGGAAAAATTGAATTTGATTAAGATTAGAGATGAAGATGAAGGGTAATATTGTTTTTTTACAAAAATAGATGAGGAATAAATATGGCAAAAAGGAAATATAGAAATTGTAAATTTAATTGAAATGACTAAACACTGTTTAAATTTGTGAACCGGCCAAATACTCTGTTCAAAGAAAATACATTGTATGTTTGTATGTGTGTTTCTAATTATTGTTATTTATTCATATTTGTTCTCTTTTATTCTTTAAAGTTTAACAATTCATTCTTTATCTTAATATCTTTATATTTGTTTGGGGTTGGCTTTCTTCCCTTTCATGTTTTTTACTATACAGCAATCTTTCTCCTCAAACCTACCACCTCTCGCTTTTCTTTCCTTTTTATTTTCTCTTCCTCCCCCTCTTCTTCTCCTCCCTACTTCCTCTTCCTTTCTCCTTCTCCTCCTCTCTTCCTCCCTCTCTTACCTTCCCTCCTACTCTAATTTCCCTTCCCTTCCTTCATCCCTCTCTATTGCTGTATCCTTTTAGGCATATGGACTACTCAGAGGGCTGAAAAAGTTATTTCTGACTAGTCCTCACACTTTTGACTAGTCCTCGAACTTACGACTGTCCTCACATTTTATGTTTTTGCCCTATCTTGTCACCATGGTGAAGAGAAGCAGTTGTGAAATGAGTGACATGGTTGTTAAGAATGCTACAATGGGCATAAATGATGACCAGTAATAAGCGCGAAGACCGGTCAAAAGTGCGAGGACCTGTCAGAAATGACTTTTTTCAGCCCTCTGAGTAGTCCCTATACACATAGCCATGGCCATCCGGTCACATGACCTCCAAGCCACGCCCACAAAATAAGCCACGCCCAAGGAACCGGTAGTAAAAAAAATTAGAACCCACCCCTGGTTGGGGGTCACCACAACATGAGGAACTGTATTAAAGGGTCGCGGCATTAGGAAGGTTGAGAACCACTGATTTAGAGTATACCTGGATAACTGTTTCAATTCCAAAAAGATGCTGTGGGAGCACAAATGTACATAGCACCTGTCTTCCGCTACCACAAAAATTGAGGAAAAGGCACAGCTGTATAATGAGTTATAAACAGAATCTATGTTCATGCTGCCAGGCTCTCTGAAGTATCTTTCTGGAATCAAATCTGAAGCACTGTATAACCCTTAAAAAAAAAACCAGATAAGCTACAAAAATTGAAAAACCTATTCCATAAAGACACTAATATCACTTCCCTGAAGACAACATGTATATGCAGAGAAACAAGACTGAAAGAGGAAAGTTTTATATGTATTTTAGTGCTCAGCTTTTTTTCAGATCTTCATATCAGTATATTAAGCTGAGCTCATAACCAAGCTAAAACTATAACAAGGTTCTGTTCAGGCAATATTTTCTCATATAAAATTGAACATACAAGGAACAGCAAGCAGCCCTTCCCCTTCATCTCTAGCATTTGTAGTGATCTCCTCCAGAAATGGTTTATACACCCATCCAGCTTTGACCTAGGCCACCATGTTCCCATGACATTATCCTCCTTGGGCAACAGAGCCAATTCTATTCCAGTTCAGCTGCAGAGCAACTGAATCTCAGTGAAGCAACTGTGATTGTGGAGCTCAGTGGAGATTGCAGGCAGGTCCTAAATAGATTTTCTCTTCCTGCCTTTTGAACTTTGCCTTCAAGTAGATTATTCCAGAACTCTATCAGTGAACTGGATCATTATCCTTTCAATCGGTTTCTAGTCAGTTTCACAATTTTGGTAAAAAGCTACCCAACTTTTTGTACCCTTTTATATGACCAATATGCACCAAATTTGACAGCCTTTGGTTCCAACTAATGCATTACTCTTCCCCTACATGCACATATACATATATAGATCATACTGCAAGTATTGATTGATTATGAGCCATCAAATCAGTGTTGATTCTTAGCAACCCCATAGATTTTCTCTACAACAATGGGTCCCTAACCTATCCTTTCTGTCTTCCAATAGTGTACTCATTGCTACATATTTTCTTTCTATCTACTGTCAGGGTTCCAAGTAATACCTCCATAATAAATAGGACTCTGAGGCAATTAGATTCCTCAAAGAACTGGTTTATTGGAAATATCATATTGGCACAGGCTGGTGAAAACCGACTTTGAATATTCCTGCGGTTTTCACCAAGTTAAAAGTAAATGTTTTTCCCCTTCCCCAAATAGTCACATGGCGCAATCATCATGTCGTCCAGTTGTCTGATAACGTCACTCTACCTCTCTCCGACCACCGTGGGAATGTCCTTGGTTCCCAGGAGAAAGTATTTTGTTTTGGCTACGACCCCCTCTATCTCTATTACCCCCCCTCCCTAGTCCTCAGCTCCAGTGTGGCAACACTGAAGCCCAGAAAATGGCCTCATTCAGGGTTGACACTAGCTTCTTCAAAGTTCAACTTTTGATTCCATAGTATGTCATAGAGAAAAAAACTGCACTCAACCAATTTCTCAATTGGCTACTAAATTGTATTTCTTCTCTCTCATTCAAACATGTAAGATTGCATCTTCCTTTAATCTACTGGTACTCTCTGTGCAAAAGGAATGGCTTTCACCCTTAAAAATTAGTAAGATAAAAGGCCAGTTATTAATGTTAAAAATCCAAAATATTTTTTTTGCTAAGAAGACTATTTTAAACCAAGTAGCCAAGAGCACTTTTCAATTGACATGGGAGAAGATAATACCTCCCTAATAAGTAGCTATCTTCTCTTGCAGCAAAGTTTCATGTTTCCTAATTACCTAATTCTGGAAGTATTAAAGTAATACTAATGGAGATTTGCTCAATCACAGCTGAATTCTAACTTCATGTTAAAATCAGTTTAATCAGGCTGTGAGAAATGTTGTGGTGGTTGCTGCTGCTCATACTGAAGTGCAGGGCTGTCAAACTTGCGGTCCATGGGCCGGATGCATCAGGCGCTGGCCATGCCCACTCCCAGTTTAGCGAAGGGGAGGAAGTCACAATACATCATGTTATGATGCCGTGACAATGCGAGTTTGACACCCCTGTTGTAGTGCAATCATGTTCATTTCTACCCAGGGCAGGCTCCATGTTTTCAACAGAATTTATTCACAAGTAAGTATGCATGTTGCTGTAGTAGATAAGGTAATAGACAGGGCTATTTATATCCTCCAAAGGGTGCATCACTGTGATATGTCCATTGTCAAAGCACCATAGAGCCCTGTTTCTAATTGGTGGACCAGAACACCTTACCTTGATTGACAAAGTTCTGGCCTTCTAAAAGACCCAAAAACCAAACCAAAGACTCCCTTGCATTCAACTTCTGAGAAGTTCCAAAGATTATTATTTATTTATTTGTTGGTTGGTTGGTTGGTTGGTTTATTAAATTTATAGGCCACCCATCTTACCCCAAGGAAATCATAATTTCCCATAATATCCCTACTAAGAAACTGTGCTCAGAGTTAAAGTTAGGATTGCAATGGACTCTCTTCTTAATTCTAGTTCCTCAGTATGGCTCCTCTGCCTATGTGCTCATGGACACCTCGGTTGATTTCTGCAGGAGTCTCATTTCACTGCTGTTTGTTTGGTTTTATGATTCTTCTCATTTAAATAAATACTTGGGGAACTATCAGTCTGCAAAGCAAAGTATCATCTTCAAATGTTATCTGTCTTTCTAACTATGCCCCTAGGCCTCATTTAGACCTCTGAGGGATGATTAGAATATTAAAAATAGTGAACAGCTGCAGCCAAAACTTTGTTTGGAAAGGAGCCCATCTGCCCAGAAAAAGAATGCAAAAGAAAATTGAGGTAGTAGAGAATATTCTGGATAGCTAAAGAAGTTGGCAAGAACACAAGCTCTAGGACAACCATTTCATAACAGTAACCTATTGTGTTCCCCACTGGCATGAAATATTTGGATTCTTTAAGTTCATTTTTTTTCCTAACAATAGTTTTTTTGGCTTCACAATAACACTCCAAGTTTATGCCACCTGTATAAATGTTTATCTTTTAAAATTTTTGATTCCCTAATTTCTGTCAAGCTAGAACCATTTACTATATTTTCCATTTTATTGCATTTTTTAAAAATGATGTAAATTTGAATAATGCAACAATTTCATGGGATTCATTAACTGCCATAATCGAGACCTACCTTTATATTTTATAATATTTTTAAAAAAATTATAATTGCATTAAAACTTTAAGGAAACATCAAACACTAATATAAAATATGAAAAAGAAAAAGAAAAGGAAGATAAAAGAAAGAGCTTAAATTGAAAGAGAAGAAAGAAAGAAAGAAAGAAAGAAAGAAAGAAAGAAAGAAAGAAAGAAAGAAAGAAAGAAAGAAAGAGAGGGCTTACAATTAGGTGCTTACAATTAGGCGCTTACAATTAAAAATTTACCTCTTGCTCTATGGTGACAATACAACTCAATTCTTTAATCAATCTTGTCTAATCATCAAAAACAATAAGTCATAACTTTATTTTTTTCTGTTTCACACAAAAATCTATAACGGGTTTCCAATAAAAGATATTGTCTTTTTCTCTAATCAAAGAAGTCAGTTAGGTCATTTCTAAAAGTTCTATCATCTGCACCAAACATTTCACCATTTGTGGGTAGTATAGAATCTTTCAATCTTTGTTCATATAGTAATCTTGCTGTCATATATAAAAACAAAGTTCCATGATTGTTTCCCAACTGTTTGTCTATCAATTCCAAAATAAAAGTCTTGAATTTCAAAGGTATATTATTTTTTTTAATCCTATGAATTAGTATATAAATCCAAAATATTTTAATTTCTTTACAAGTCCATCTAGCATGATAAAATTTCCAACATAAATTTGATGTTTTAGACAATTTCCTTGATGACTTATAGTTTATCGTTTTATAATAATTCTCCTTAAGATTATAACATAATGTATATTTGTAATGTAATGCATATTTATAATGTAATGTATATTTCCCATTATTCCATCTGTATATTATAACCAAAAAATTTAACAGACTTTATATACTTCCTCTTCTGCTTCAATGTCAATAAAGGTTTATATGTTTTAGCAATAACATATTCATCATTTATAGCAATAGCAATAGCTCTTAAGATTTATATGCAGCTTCATAGTGCTTTCCAGCCCTCTCTAAGCAGTTTACAGAGTCAGCATATTACCCCCAATAATCTGGGTCCTCATTTTACCAACCTTGGAAGGATGGAAGGCGGTATCAACCTTGAGCTAATGAGAATAGAAGTGCTGGCAGTCAGTACAATTAGCCTACAATACTACATTCTAACCACTGCACCATCACAGCTACCCAATTCTATTTCAAACTCAATCTTAAATGTTCAAAAGCATGAAATCTTTTATCTCCTTCAAATCTTTCTAATAATTGTACGTAAGAAAATGATGGGCAAGCATATTCTTCTGCCACCAGATCTTCTCTTGATTTTATTTTACATTCTAACTTCTCACGATTTGTGTTTGCTTATTATTTCTCATCTATAAAATCCTTCCTGTGCTGAGTCCCATAAAGATCTTCTCAGGCACAACCTGAACTTTATTGTGTCACAAATTTCAGTGTCACCGAAATCTCATGTTCTTCTAATTCCAAAAGTCTTCAGTAGCTCAGCATCATCCACTCTTTCATCCAAACCAAGCAACAAGCTTCAAAATACAGTTTCAAATCAAGTAAATCCAATGCTCCTCTTTCCTGTGCATTTTGTATGCACACAATTTAGATATATCTTTCTGCTATTGTTTACATAGTGCATCAATTGTCAAAATAGGTATTGATAAACAAAAACCAACTTCTAAGCAAAACATTCGTTTTTTAAATCACAGAAATTCTCTTCAGCAATGACAGCTATAATTTATCCCATCTTATCAAGTCTTTTTAAATTTCATTCTATGCCTTTACATAATTATTTTGCAATCATATTTGCCATAGTGATACCCAAGTATTTTAGCATCTTCTCAATCTTAAATCCATGTTATTAATCAGTTCCATTTGAGCTTGTATTTTCAGATTTTTTGTTAACATCTTTGTCTTCTGTTTACTAATCTTAAATCCTGCTAATGCATCAAATTCTTTTAATTTGCCTATTAATATTTTGAATTTATTTAAACAATCTTCCAAACCCAACATTGAATCATTTGCAAAAATCCTTAACTTATAAGTCTCTTTTTAAATCTTTATTCCTTTAATCATTTTATCTTATCTTATTGTTCCTCTGTGTATCTCACATGGTTTTGTTTTGTAATTTCCATTAAAAATTAGTTGTACTTTCTGTGAAGTGTAACTTTATCAAGATCTTTCCAAACTCTATATCTTCTAGTACCTTGAATAAGAAAGCCCAGTTCAAGTTATCAAAAGCCTTCCCTGCATCTAAGAAGATCAATTCAGGATTTCCGAATACAAAGTGAAAAGGTCTTGGTGCATAACACATCAGATTTAACTGTGATTGAAAAGAGGAAAGTTTGATCTTAATGTGGCAATTCCAGTGGATAATAGAATAGAACACAAAGAATTGGAAATAATCACCAAGTATCACGATCTGAAAATCAAAGTTGAAAGATTATGATATAAATGACATAACAACATGATCCCAGTTGTTCTTAGCATCCTGGGTGCCACACCAAAAGCCTTGGATCACATTTAGAAAATCTGCACTTTGACAAAGTTTCCATCACATATACTATACTGATACATTATGACATTCTAAGTTCTTGAGAAGAACTCAATGTGAATGAAGGTCAACCCAAACTAAACAACTTGCAGTTGTGTTTCACATTATGTCATCATGTCATATATTATCATTATATAATGATAATATTATAGTAATAATAAATATCTGGCTGACTGGGTGACCAACCATAATAATGACTATTACCTCTGTTGTTTCCCATGTATAGAAGCCATATCAACTGATTCATAATTCTACCATTCTTTAATCACTTGGTTTTTAAAAAGAAAACACTTCTATTTCTTTTCTTCAAGCTTTTTCTGCCCCACTGCAGATACTTATAAGTACATTGTTAATCTTACTGAATGCCTCAAGGATGTTTGGGAAACTGCCATTATTATGTTTCTATGGTTTATATATATATATATATATATATATATATATATATATATATATATATATATATATAGAGAGAGAGAGAGAGAGAGAGAGAGAGAGAGAGAGAGAGAGAGAGAGAGAGAGGGGGGGGGGGGGGGGGAGAGAGAGAAAGTCTTAAAAAGTCTAAAATCCTTTAGCTGTATGAATTGCCAAATTAATCTACAATCTGATAATTTTGACAAATGTACAGATCAAAGTAAACCAGATTGGCCAAATCCTAGTTCAGAAGCTAAGTACAGATCAGATATTATTAAATGTTAAATAACTTATTCTTTTTTATATATAAGTGCAGTTGTTATTTGAGTGTGAATTTGTTGGTGTTCTGAGAGCTTGGTAGGTTTTTTGTTTACTTTTATTGTTGTTGTTGTTTTTGCAGAGATTTCATTACCCAACTAGGTAACATAATCAATGCAAGTGGCTGTTACTGTTACTATAATGTTACTCAGTTGGATTATAAAACATCTACAAGCAAATAACCAAGCTCAGAGAACACCAAGAACTTCATAGTTCAATTCTGAGCAACCAGTATTATATTCTATTGTTATTTGAATGCTTTACTTAAAATCTACTCCTAATATCTGAATCAGGAGAGGTTGGGTATGTTCTGAACCAGTATTTGGATGCATAGATGATGTCGACAGTTAGTAGACTAAAATTCAATCCTAACTATCCTTTGGGATGGATGGTTCCCAGGTTCAGGAACTGGGAGAGTCATCTGGTCTAATGGGGTTACATTTGCACAGAAAACATACTGTACATATGGAGTATACCATAATATACTTTGTACCTTGGTTGAGAAGCTGTTATGGATAAGTGTCAGAGTTTCTTGCAAAAATCAAATCCAGAAGCACACACAGATAAACTGATGCAGCAGGATTCATTAACTTCTTTATATTCACGATAATACATGAAGTAAATTTACAATACCAACAGCAGATTCACAGTTTCATTTCAACTCAGATCAGTAGACAAGTTCACACACACTGGTTTTAATTTTGTTTCTCAGACTCCGAACTGCGCCACGCCCAGCCTCCAAAACTGTTTCAGATCCCATTGGCTGACTTAGTTGCTATGCCTATTCATTGGCTGACCTTGTTACCATGTTTTACCAGTTCATGAATAATCTGACAGTAGATAATATGGCCAATCAGGTTGCTGAATGGTACACCCGACTATGCATAAATTATACTTTCATTGAAGCAACAGCAGTGCTGCCAATTAACTACTAAACCAGGTTCAAGAGTGAAATGTGACATATAAGGCTCTAAACAACTGGAAATCAGGATGCCCGTAAGATTGCCTTTGCTATTACAGAGCTGGATGACAACTGATCACATCAAGGGAGGTCCTATCACATTTACTGAGAGCTACTGAATGCTACCGGAAGGTTGTTTATGGACAGGTCTTCTCCATGGGAGTATATTCTCAGGAATATTCTTACTCAGATGTGAATGGAAAGCCTTTTCCCTGGTCACAGGAAATCCTTTATCTGCCAAGGTTTCCTGCAGGTGGGAGAGAAGAAGTTTTCATTTATTCTTTTCTCTTTACATTTTCCCAGTTCATTGAAACAAATTGGAGTCAGGTATAAAGGAAGCTAATGGGGTCACCAAAATCACCTTTAGGAATTAGAAGAGGTTTTGGTCAAATATGATGGTTAATGGATTTAAACAATAAGAACTATGTCCTGGGATATTAACTCCCAGAATTTCAAAATAATTGTGGATATTTTTTTTAAAAAATGCACAAAATTGTGCAACGCTTGATAATATTATTTCGTATCTGATTTGCCCTTCAGTTTTATTTTAGCTACAGCTTTCATTTTATCTCATTTTATCTAAAATTCTTCTCTGGTGCAATACTTCCTTTTTTTTAACTGGCTAGTTCAGACCAATTTTATGCTAGATGCAAATGCTAATTGGAGAAATAGCCATAGTGACAACTGTTCAGTAGAGGGGAAAACACCCCACAAAGTAATATTAAATTGTTCCATATAATTGCAGAAAACTAGTATTGGTTCACACATTCACCAAAGAGCTAATTTCCCTTCTGCATCCAAGCCTCTCCACATGTTCAGAATCAAATGGAAAAAAATGATGCCAAAAAGAGCAATGACAGAATAATAATTGGAGGGGGCAAGGGAGACATATAAATTTAGGGCCCTTTGAAATGGCCATATGCAGGATTTGTTATCAGCTAATCCTAGAGGCCATATTGTTTCCAAAAGTTCTGCAGGAGTGAAACAGAGGTTATAAATTTGATATGCCTACCGTGTGCTACATATTATGTTGATTTTTCCCTCTTGTAATTCTTGGTAGAAAGCTATTAAAATATTATTTGTTCAAGCATGCCAATAACAGATTCGTTTGTCCCTTAGTGTGGATTAGCATAATGTAAAGATACACACACATACACACAGAAACATAAGCACATCAGAACACACTATGAATGTACGTGCTTAATTTAAATTAATTAAATCTTAATCTCAGTTTCTTCTTTTATTTCTTAAATAAAAAGACACTGGAAGAACTCAGAGGAATCACTTATGGATGATCAGCTAATAGTAAGCAGCACCCATCACATAGGCTGTCACATTCTGTTATGTTCTATTGCCCTTTTTCTTCTCAAGCTTCCAATCTGGCTAGGAATCAGAAGACACTGTCCTTTTCAATCAAACAGTAAGAGCTGTAAAGCAGAATACATGTGGACTCATGAAACAATAAAAAGCAAATTCATGTTTAGATAATTCCATACACAGCACTGATTGCCAGCAAGAATAATTACTCCATTACGTTGAAATTCATGAATAATTTACCAGCTTCATCCATCCAAGAAAAAAATCCAGGACCAGTAGACTGTTTGATGATCAATGTGAATTACCAGTTTTAAATAAAAGAACAATCAGTTTGATTATTTAATTAATGCATGGTGTAAATAATTATTTTTGTGTGAGTGTTCTTCTCCATTTTTTATTCGTACAGAAGAAGGAAATTTTGCTGACCAAAATCATACTCCATTCAAGTAAAATTAGGAAATGTAAAAAAAAAAAAAGCAAGTTTGGATTAGGGAAAGTCAATCTGTTTTAGCATTTCTCAGACACTTAATCTGCAAGAAAGGAATGATAGTGCAGTCCTGCCTTAGAGAATGCTGTGAGATAAGATCCTTAAAACATCTGGAACATCTAAAGCATGCTAAAGTTGCCAGTCTCATTTCTACTGTTCAGCTTGAATCATAATCTTTGAAGATTACTCCTATTTGGGCAGTTCTGATCATAATAAATTCTTTCACAAACCTTGGGAGGAGAGAAGTCAGCAAAAGCGAGAAGACAAAAACAAGTACAGTACCACATCATCCTTCAAATTTAAACAGCCACATGAGTTTTGAAAAGATGTGATAGCACCATGCACAGAGCATGTCACTAAGATTAAAAAGTTTGTGTCCCCTATGTCACAAATTTTACTGAACAATCTCAAACCAGATTCTTACCTAGCTTAAATAACATGTTAAACCAGTGTTTATTAAACTTGGTTAATTAGCAAGCAGATAATTTAGGCATATCCTGGGGGTAATGGGCAACTTGTATTTGCTTGTTTGGGAGTTGAGGATCCAGTTTGGGATGTCTACTACCTAGATCTGTGATGGCGAACCTATGGCATGCGTGCCAGAAGTGGCACGTAGAGCCATCTCTCCGGGCATGCAAGATGTCACCCATTGCTCTTCCGGGTTCCGGCACGCTAACCAGCTGGTCTTCACACGCGTATGCGCACCAGCCACTTGGTCTTCTGATTTCTGGCGCGCGTGCGCATGTGAAGACCAGTTGGCCGGTGCGCATGTGAGTGCCAGAAACTGGAAGATCATCTTCCCAGCATGCACATGCCAAAAACCGGAAGACCAGCAGCCCAGTGTGCGCATGCATGCTGGGTGGCTGCTCTTCCGGTTTCTGGCGTACACGCTCCCATTTTGGCACTTGGTGCCGAAAAGGTTCGCCAACACTGGCCTAGATGCTCATATAAGGCAACAATCTGGGATTGTTATAGAGTTGAGAGGTAAAGACGTTACCTGAAAAAGAAGTAATTGGATCATACCACTTTGAGAACCTCTGTGCTAAGCCATAAAATGGGAGGCAATTGCATGAAGCTATTCTTATTCTTATTGCCATTGTTATTATTTCTATACAGTACTCCAGCTGTCTGATTATGTAAATACTTAAGGTGTCTTACACCTTACTATTATACTTACAAGTATGGATTTTTCAACAAATCATGATCAAAAAATATGTTTAAGCAATGTTTGTTTAAGCAATGTAGCATATTTGAATTATAAGGCTGGGGTTGTTGCTCAGTCGTCATGCAAGCCATACACCACAATAGATAAATCACAACTGCTGATTCCCAAAATGTACTAAGCCAAAAACAAACATATCATATTATGATGTATTGTGTGAAGCAGATTACTCTCTTAGCCTCACTTAATCCTGAGAGGTGTTTAAGGTCAAGTGAGAAATAAATAAGTTAGTGAATTGTTAAATTGCTAAGAATATGCAATAGATACAAATTCAATATAAAAATATGTTTGTTGTTCTCAGCACAAGAAGCATTTTGTAGATGAGAAAAAATAGGCAATCACAAATGGTTAACATATCATGAGATACTAAAATTCTGACAAAGGAAATACAAAATGAAACAGAGAACAAAATTATGGCAGAGAGACATTATAGTCAATGTTTTACCTATTTACAGTTAACAGAAATATTCAAAGTAGACAAAAAAATTATAGTATCGAATATTCAAAGACTGACTTTGAAATGAAATTGTGTACAAATGATGAGCATGTGATTGCTAAAATATAGAAACTTTTATTGATATTTGAAGCAGAAGATGAGCAAGTGAAAACATATGACAAAGTGGACTATAATTTTTGGTTATAATATTCAGATGGAACAATGGGGAAATAAGTGGTTGAAAGGATTGAAATTTACACTATGCTATAATCTTAAAAAGAACTTTTATAAAATGATACAACATTTATATATGACTGCAGAAAAAATATCTAGAATGTATAAAGGTATTTCAAATCTGTGTTGGAAATGTGAACGATAAGAGGTATCATTTTATTATTCTTGATAGATGTGCAAAAAATCTAGAAGATTTGGGGTTTAAATCAGGGGTGGAATGTAAAATTTGTTACTACCGGTTCTGTGGGCGTGGCTTGGTGGTGGTGGGGGGGTAATGTGACTGGGTGGGCGTGGCCAACTATTTTTTTAAAAAAACTTTTCAAAGCATTTTTTCTAATGCTTTGAAAAGCCTCTGCTGATCAGGCAACTCAGCTGAGATCGTCAGAGACTTTTCAAAGCATTTTTTTTAACCACCTCTTTGGCTAAGAGGTTGCAGAAAAAAATGCTTTGAAAAGCCTCTGATGATCCCAGCTGAGCCGCACGATCATCAGAGGCTTTTTTTTTAACTTTTCAAAGCATTTTTTCATCGGAAGAGGTTGTAGAAAAAATGCTTTTAAAAGTAAAAAAAAAAAAGCCTCTGATGATCATGTGGCTCAGCTGGGCATGGGGGGAGGGTGCAGGGATTTTTGCTACCGGTTCTCTGAACCACCCACCACCATCGCTACCGGATCGGGCGATCCGATCCGAACTGGGAGCATTTCATCCCTGGTTTAAATGTATATAGTAATTCAGAGGATTTTGAAGATTAATATACAAGTGAAACTGAATTTTTCCTCTTGGGACTGATAGATAAATGGTTGGAAAAAAGACATAGAACTTTGTTTTTATATATGATAACCATAGCAAGCTTTTTTGTGTATACAGAGATTGGCAATATCTATGGTGGAGCAATGATTGGTGACGATGATGAAACTCACTAAAATGGCCAGATTGACACATTTGATTAGAGAAAATACAATATCTACATTTATTGCTGACTAGAACTCCCTTATGTACTTTTTGCATGAAAAGAAATAACTGAACTTATGATCTATAGTTTGAAAATTAAATAGGACAAATTATAGAAAGTCGCTGTATAACTGTAGAGAAAGAGAAATCTATATTTGTACTTATAACTGATGTGAAGAAAATCAGAAGCCACTTCTTTATGCCCCTTTCCTTTATATTCTATTTTTCTTCTACTCTTTTCTTCTTTGTTTTTGTACTTCAGCTTTCTCTTTTATTTCTTCCTTTTTCTTTTTTCCTTTTTATTTAATTTTAGTTTGTATTAATTTTCATTCTTGTTTTTAAATTATATTTTTAAAAAATAAAATAAATTAATATGTCAACCTGAGGCTCCACTGAAGAAAGACAGAATCTTTCTGTAATCCTGACTGAGTTGCAGCAAATGAGATTATGGACACAAGTACCCCAGTAGTAAAAGCAGTAATGGCTGCCTCCAAGCAACTCAACCACAGGGCACTAGAGAATTCTGCACTAGTCTGAAAGCCAGTTTGGGCGTCTGTGATCCCATAGTATGAGCTGTGTGGGAAAGTTGAACTGATTTCTGACTCCATGACTTTGTATTTGAAACCACAGTGAAGCTTGTTTTTATCTATTTTGTTTTGAGATGCTTTGGCTTTATTTCCCCATTGAAGAAACCTCTGTCCCCACTCTCTAGGGACAGCTTTTGAGGTTCTAGTCCTATAAAGTCACTGCTGCTTAGACAAATTTGCTGCTCTCTTTCTGCGGTCCAGACAAATGGAGCAGTGATGAAGTAGGCTTTTTTTTTTTTCAGTCCTCCCGTCCCTTCTCATTCTGGGTGTTGGCATGTAAAGCATTAGGATACTTCATTGTCTTTTTCTTTCTTTTCCATTCTGGATAAAGTGGAGGTAAAGGTATTTTGCAATTGCCCAAACTACAACAGCTCATAGGGAGTTTTTTTGCTCCCTTGTTTTCAGCATTTCTAGATGGCAGAGATGAAAATGGGTTGGGGAACTAGGTACGGTCACATTGTGGAAGGGTTCTCAAAAATAATCCTTAAAAAGCAGATAAAAGGAAATAAATCAAACTGGCCTCAGCTATTAAGTCCCAGGCAAATAATAGGGCTCATATGTACCATTCAATAACAATGCATTTCTAAGTAGCAGTGCAAAACAGAGGACGTGAGTCAGGTAGTAGATGCGTATTTAAATGGTATCTATTAATGCGAGTGCATTTGTCTTCCTCTGGTAACACTTTCATTTACATCCTGATTTATGTAAAGTGCATCGAGACCAGGCAAAGGGCAAATGCATAATGAGATTAATTAATGTGATCATCATTTCTCAACATTCTAAAATAAACTTCTTGACCTTTTCCTTCCTGCATTCAAAATCTGATAATATTTCTTTGCCATGTTCTAGCTCAAATCTGTTCAGAAAGCAAAGTAACTTCTGGTGATATGTATAATTTTGGAAGTAGGCTGGTTGTGTGGCTCTTTAAATTATATGTTAAATGTCTTAAAGCCAGCCTACCCTTGCACTTTAAAAACAGCTTGATCGGCATAACCCAGCATGTTAATCAGCAGGCAAAGCTTTAATACCAGATAATTAATATCATAACTAAAAAAATATATCTTTTCACTCTTATGGGTGGTATGTGTCCTCCTCCATTTTGGGCCCTCTACCAGAGGGCTGGGAGTTTGAGAGTTCTGCACAATATCTTACCTGTTCCTTAACAATAGCTAAGACTGAGATTTATATACCGCTTCTCTGTGCTTTACAGCCCTCTCTAAGCAGTTTACAGAGTCAGCATATTTTCCCCAACAATCTGGGTCCTCATTTTACTAACCTCAGAAGGATGGAAGGCTAAGTCAAGCTTGAGACTGTGAGACTCGAACTGCCGAACTGCTGGCAGTCAGCAGTCAGCAGAATTAGCCTGCAATTCTGCATTTTAATCACCTCAACACCACAGCTCCTGCCCTGCACTGTGCTGTGATGTCATTCCTAGGATCCATTGGAGCCATTTTCAACCTAGAAGTCATAGCCCTTGAATTCTCCTATCACCACCACTTTGGCCTGTACTTATACAGTGCATCACATTCATATATGCTACACTTGATGGCCACTTGTGCAGGCATGTCTTGAGTTGACTTCCAATGTTGTCTTCCACAGTCCCACTGAGTTCTTGGGGAGGTCTTTAGTGTCTTGTTGACTTTTTGTAGTGCCAGGCTTTTACAGATCTCTTATGTCTCATATCAGCTGTTGTGCTCTGTAATGGTGGAGGTGGCAGTTGACTGTACATTCAGTTGTTCTTCTGGGTCTTCTTGAGTATGGGATATAACGTGTAGTTGGTCTAAATCAAGTTGTGAGAACAGCTTTCTCTCTACTGTGTTGAAACATTGGGTAACTAACTGTTTCAATTACTATGGATGTACATCTTCTGTCTACCCACATTTCCTTCAATGTTTCATATATGCCCTCTCATTCGGCCTGCTGTTTAGTAGCATTCCATAATTCCAGGTCTCATCTATGTATGGTTTATTACATATAGCCCCTGTATCATCAGAATGTTCTGATTCCCTAGCATCTGGTGTAGATAAATGAAAGATCAATATAGATAGATGATAAATAGATGATAGATAGATAGATAGATAGATAGATAGATAGATAGATAGATAGATAGATAGATAGAAAGATAGGGAGGGAGGGACAGAGACAGAGACAGAGACAGAGACAGAGACAGAGACAGAGACAGAGACAGAGACAGAGACAGAGACAGAGACAGAGACAGAGACAGACAGATGATAGATTCTCATTTGAGTTAGATGATATCATGAATAACATCCATGTGGCTTTTTGGTTTCCAAGTGTTTCATTTCAGGATGCTATTTTGCCTTCCCATTCTAACCTGAAGCCATAATATTTTTGATTGTGTCCACTCCAAGTACAAATCCTGTCTGCCTAGCTTTCCCAAGATCAGCCAGAACTGATTACATATCTCCACCCACTCCCTGCATACACATCCACATATACATACCATATATACATACACAGATTTTCCACATCTTAAATGTCTCTTACGTGATTGTGATTTTTTTTATATGGTGGTTTTCATTTTGTACATTTCATTGTAAATACTTGCAAAAGTGTCACGAACTGGAATTATACTCTTCCTTCCATCCCTCAGTTATTTACAGTTTTCCACAGTTTTTCACTGCCACTACTTCCCACCCGCTCTCAAACAAATAAACAATAATGCTGATTGCATCATTTTAGTCTTATTTGTGCAGATAAAAGCTTTAGGCAGCAACGAATCTGTGCTGGTACCAGACAATTGCCTTGGTGCTTGAATCTTCCAGAAATACACATTTGGTGTCTTTGGAACCCAACAAAATTAACCCACCATCTGCTTTGTAGCTATGATTGAGATTGAAAGAACTATGAAATTAATTTAGTGTGCATGCCAAGGGAGACTTGGATACAGCTTCTCTTGACATATAGCAAACTTTCAATAACATAATTGAGGCTAAGGATCTGCACTTAATAATGAGACATACACACACACCTGTCTTTTGAACTCTGAAGCCTGGAGGGTTTTTTCTCCTTATGTCAAGCTATGCATCTTTACTGTTTTTGTGCAAATATTCTTTCAATCTTAGAATGAAAGAGTCAGCAGCATTCCCAACCACTGCCTAGCTGCCTTATTTATTTATTCAATTTATATTGTCATTCTCTGGGGTCTTTTGGGGTTTTTTGACTATCTCTTTTGAATGGCATGTAGATGTTGTTTATTGTTATAGAGATAAAGGCACTATTCAAGCCAAAAAAACCAAAACACCTCCTTACATCCAGATGAGTCAAATTTAATACCAAGATTGTCACTAGATTAACAATCAAGAAGTAAACAATACCCCAATCAAGGAACTACCAACTCAGACAAACAAGCTATCAAACAACAGCCTAATCCAGGAACCACTACTGTAAAACTATTCTCACTAAAACTGATAGGGCAAGCCACTAGAATATAAAATTAAAGCAACCCCACTCTCTTCAGGCACTGATGAAGTTACTTAGTTGGGTATTGAAATATCTGGAAGAAAACAGCCAAGCTCAGAAAGCGTGAAGGACCCCACAGTTCAACCCTGAGTTATAATTGTTCTCTTATATCAAAACTGTTTTCCATCTCATCTAAATGGATATAAGATTACATTGGCCCAAATTGATTACATTGAAATTTTTCAAAATTTCTTTCTCTGCAATTCCTGTGTGATTTGGCCCACTTCAACCTCACTTTTTTTTTTTTTTGCCACCTTGTTCCCCCAGCACATACCAAATTTCAGATCTAGCCTCCTTTTATTCAGATTTTGAAAGGTAATTATTTTTGTGAATGGAGAGAATCCTGGCCTTGATGGATTTTTCCCCCCAAGATTCCATTGGGTTGAAAGTAATGAAGATTATGGAAATCAAATAGTCAACAGAATCTGTGAAACTTAGCCAATACTGTAGTACCATTCTCACAATGAAAAAAAAAATGTAGCTTTGTTCTGCTGTCCAGCTGTGAGCCATCCATTCTCCACTTCAAGAGGGATGGTAAAACATCTTACTCACACATATTATGCAACAACACATGGCTAAATGCAGTGCTGATGAATGGCCTTTTATCGCATCTCCATCCTTTCAGAGTAGCACATATCTCCTCCTCACAGTGAAGCAAGTAATTACAAAACAGACAGCATTTCCTGATCTATTTCACTTTTGGCCTCTCTAATTTGCTGTTCATCTTATCCACAGACAATTGCAATTGTTTTCCTGCAAACTTGCTATCGCCTGCACGCACTGCCCCAGTATTTATACAGTTGTCTCAAACTCTTGCAGACATCTAATTAAAAGAGGCTGTTTTGTGATGAAGTAAGGGCAAACTTTTCCCCACTATTTATAGCACCCATTTCCACAAGCAGCGATAAGAAGGTGGTCACTAATTAAAATAGTTAAGCAATCACTTGTTGTGACATGTCTCTCATGGGGTGTTTAACATTTCACTCCAGCACTTGACTGGACTTCACTTAAAAGAATGGATGTCAGCTTGTGGTTTCAGGAAACAAGCTGAGAGAAGCAGCATTATATTTCCCCAAAACTTTGAGGAGAGGATATTTGCATTTGAGAGATTGACGTAATATTTGTATAATGGTCTGAGTTGTTTATTGGTGTCTTCCTCCTGCAGCCTTTCCTTTTTTTTCTTTTCTTTTAAGCAACAGCATAATTCACAATGCTAAAAGCAATACAAAGACTGATTTTGGTGCAAAGAAGAATTTATTAGACAGTTTCTCATGGACCGAGAAAGATATTTCTTATCACACTACCTATGATAACTAGCTCATCAATGCAAGAATAATTGTGTCAAGCCTCTTCTTTTCTTTATGGACTCAAGAGGTAATTCTCATTGCCTCTTCCCTCTCCCTTCATAACTTATTTACTTCCTTCCCTCTGAACAGTATTTATCTTATATGATATGTAAAGTTATTTCCTCAGAATGATACTTCCATGCAGTGGATGAAATGGACTGTGATCCTCAAAAGCTTAAATGATAATAAATTTGTTAGATCTTTGAAGTGCCACAAGATGCTGTTATTTTTACATCTTTGTGTGTCTCCAGTGGCGTTCTGAAAACAGATTTCTAACTGTCAGCCAGCTCCTTTTTTTTAACTTGTATCAAAAAGAAAAAAGAAGGGAAAGGAAAATGAGTTAGCTGTCTTGACACAAAATAACTGCCTTTGCTCCTACCCCTTTAAGAGTAAAATATCGCCTTTGTTTGTCAGGTATAAATGCTCTGCCCGTGCCAGGGATCAGCTATAGTGCAGTAGTGCAGGGGTTAACCCAGACTCCCACCTGGTCAGCTCCTCCCATAGGCCCCTCCTTACCTGAATCCCCGCCCACAGGTATAAAAGGTGGACACACTCCTCCTCGCCCCAGTTCCTGATGCATTCAAGTGATGATGTGATGAACCTGCAAATAAAAGAGATATATTTTACCAGATGACTCAAGTCTCTTTATTGGGCCTGATCCACCATTCCTTGTAACAAAATGGTAGCAGAGGATGGTTGGTAAGGCCCAAAGATCCCAAGCCACAAGACAAGGACCCATACCTACCTGCAGAATGGCGACACCTCCGAAGCAACGGGAGAGCAACCCACCGGACTCGCCAGGGAAGGCAGGAACCTCAGCCACCCCCAAAGCCACAGCGACGGAAGAAAGGGGGGAGATCGAAAAAGGAAAAAGGGCCCACCACCACGACCAAGAGGAAGAGAAGCTGCGACTCGACGTCCTGCAGCTGCTGAAAGAGCGAGCCGGCGACAAGAACCTCCTTGCCGACCTGCGGAGCTTCATAATCGACCGCGAAGTGGCAAGGAGCGAAGAGGGCTCGGACTCTGAACTCGAGGAGCTGGACTCGGTGAGTGGATCGCCCAAAAGGGCACCCCCAACGGCCACCGAGCCCCAAAGCCCCACTCTAAATTTGAAACGGCGGCCATCTTTGTCCACATGGTCAGACAAGATGGCCGACCCCCAACCAATCAGCGATCAGAATTCAAAATGGCCGGCGCGCGAAAAATGCCGGACCATAAACAATGATGAAAGTGACCAGGGAGAGGGAACCGAATCCGACTCCGACCCCTGGTACACCCCCAGCGAGCGGCAAGTGGATAGGGCCATGAAGACCCTTGCCGCCGCCTTCGGCCCGGGCCTCAAAATCACCAAAGAGAAGCCGGAGAGGCCGAAGCAGAAGGGAAGACGAGGAGAGGGGCAGCGGGGCACCCACCCGAGAGCCACCGACGCCCGCGACGATTCGCCAGCCCACCTTCGCACCCCAGGGACACCGCGCCTCCGATCGCCCAGGCCGCGCACCCCGGACCGCATGGATTGGGGCAGCTACTTACAACCGTCGCCGGAGCCCCAGCACCGCCGAGATCTTCATTCCAGGGAAGCAGCAGCTGGACGACCCCTTCCAGAGGACGCCTGGACCCCCAAGGCCGAGGCCGAGGCCTACCCGACCAGCAGAGGCCTCTACAGCGGAGCCGCGACGAACAGGTCCTTCCTCGGCGATGGCGGAGCTGGAATGGACTTCGCGCATGCGCTCTTCCGCCTAGAGGAAGAAAAAAGAAAAAAATTACAAAGCGGGACTTTTAAACTGCCGGCAAGCGTTCCCATGCCTTACTGCTGCTATAGGAACATAAGGAACCATGGACAGCAGCCAGCAGTAAGTAATTTTACTACTAGTGCTGGGAACTTACCTGTTGACTTTCCCAAGTTGAGGATGGATGGGGGTAATATCCTAGAGTGGTCACAGCAGCTTCAGGTGGTGTTTCTGAAAGAAAACATGTCTCATTTTATTAATGACCCCCCAGAGAGACCATGGACTTTAGAGCTGGATTGCATGCACCATAAGGCATTCTACCTTTTAATTGCCAGTATTTCCCCCACAATTTACCACTGTATTGGCCATAACCTCACAGTATCCGAAATTATAGGGAAAATGTTTGGATTGTTTTATAGTGAGAGCGTGTCCACCACCACGCAAATTTCCAAGGACTTCTTTTCTGCCAGACTTAAGCCAGGGACCCCCATGAGTGAGCACCTAGTGTCCTTAAGTGGTACCAGAGCAGAGCTACACCTTAGGGGAGAAGTTATTTCCGACCAAATCATGAAGAGTGTGATAATCAACTCTTTAGATCACTCATGGAATAACTTCCTGACTCACCTAGACACCGTTAGCCTAGGGATGCTGTCTGTGGAGAGGCTATCCAACAGGCTCATCGCAGAAGATAATTTGAGGAGGAGCCGCCCCGGCCCTCCCAGAGAACACAAGAGTGAGAGGAGAGTAGTTTTCCAAGAGAAACAACACAACACCCCCGAGTGCTACATCTGCGGGTCGAAGGGACACATCAAAAGGGACTGCCCCAAGAACTATAGGGAGAGAGGCAGGCCAGAGCATGGACACAGACAAACAGAAAGGCACACATCCGGAGAAAGGTATAGGCATAGAGACTCACCCATCCCCAGGGATAGGAAGGGAAACAGGGACAGTTCACGCGACAGCAGGACAGGGTCCCTATATGGAATAGGGGAGCACACACACACCACACACCAAGACAAAGACACCAGCTCTTGGCTCCTGGACTCGGGAGCCTCCAACCACACCACATACAATCAGAAACTACTCTCATCATTCAAGAGAGAGGATTTTTCCATCAAAGTTGCAGACCAGAACCAGGTTAGAGTAACAGGCAAAGGGACAATTACATTACCAAGCGTAGGGAAAATAGAGGGGGTACTACTAGTCCCGGAGATACCCCACAACATCCTGGCCGCAGTAAAGCTTAGCAGAGAGTCAGGGGTTGAGATGATATTCACAAAAGGCAACGTGAAGGTTAGCAAGGAAGGGAAAGATATAGGGAGAGTAACCATTAACCAAGGATTGCCCTACATAACTTTCTATGAGAATCACGCCCACAGCATAAACACCAGTTCAGAGAACGCAGAAGACACTGACCAAGGCAGGACTGAGGGTGAACAGGTAGGCGGGAGAGAGGTAGATAAAGATGGTAACATGACACCAGAAACACAACACAACAAACACACCCAAAGAAGACCCTCAATAGGCAAACCAATGCATGACAACTGTGCCCACCTTTTACATCGCAAGCTTGGACACGCCAGTTTTCCCGTGATACAGAAAATGGCCAATTGTACCGAGGGTGCCATAATAAAAAACTGTGAAAACTACCTCGAGTGCTCGGTGTGCAAATGTTCAAAACTGAAAGTAAAACCCAGACCCAAGAAGTCGTTACGCGCCGCCAATCAAATATTCGATTTAGTACACATGGACCTGGTAGGACCCCTAAGGCCATCCATAAACTATAAAAAAAGGTACTTCCTCACCATAGTGGACGACCATAGTCGATATGGCTTCGTCTACACCTTAAGAAAAAAGGATGAGGCCTTCCAAAAATTCAAGGAGTTTTATAAAAGAGTAGAAACCCAAAACAACAAACAGATCAAACAGATCATGACCGACAGAGGGTCTGAGTTTCTATCTAAGGACTTCTCACATTGGCTCAGGTCCAAAGGCGTGATTCACTTTACGTCGTCCCCGTTTTCCGCCTTTCAGAACGGGGTCGCAGAACGACAGAACTCCACGCTGCAAACGATGGTCAGGTGCGCCCTAGAGGACGCGGGCATTGGCCAACACTTCTGGTCTGAAGCCCTGGTCTACTCCAACTATACATTAAATAGAACATGGTCCAGTGTGATAGACAAAACGCCCTACGAGGTCATGTATAACAAGAAGCCACAGATAGCACACCTACATGTGTTCGGTGTAACGGCTGATGTACACATACCCAAGCAGTTGCGCAAGAAAGGGGATAAGGTATCCAGAAGGCTCAGGTTTATGGGATACGAGCCAGGGACCAAGGGCTTCAGGTTTGTGGACAATAATAATAGGTTTGTGATCTCTAGAACAGCGGCATTCCATGAGCAAGCCAACTGGTCCAGATTACACCTAAATGAGGTACCCACCGAACGAGAGGATAGTCCAACCGAACAAACCCAAAACAAAAACGAGACAGTGAGTAGACAGGAAGGGAGCAGGCCCAAGCCCGACCTCCAAGGCATCAAGGTTGAGGGATGGAAAGAGAATCATCCCAAGATAAGTGTCGAATCACTGACACAAAGAGAAGCCAGATATCTGCATGACACTGAGCAGGCAGCAACCAGGCCGGTCAGATCGACCAGAAACCAGCTGCCAAAAAGGTTAAATGATTACGTGATGCACGTGCACGCAAACCACGTTACGCCAAACTCATACGAAGAGGTGCTAAGACTACCCCAGGGGGAGAGGGCAAAGTGGGAGTTAGCCATGGCCAAGGAACTGGACAGCCTGAGGAAGCTGGAAGTATACACCCCCACCAAAGTCCCAGAGGGCAAGAACACAATAGGCACCCGATGGATATTCAAAGTCAAGAACTTAGAGGGGGGCCAAAGCCTATACAAGGCAAGATTAGTTGCCCAGGGGTTTGCTCAAAGGTTTCCGGAGGACTACACAGACACCTATTCGCCCACCGTAAGAACAGAGAGCGTCAAAAGCGCCCTGGTCATCGCATCCTTGCTAGGGCTGGAAGTACACCAGTTCGATGTGCAGACCGCTTACCTGCACGCCAACCTAGACAAAGAGATATACATCAGAGCCCCCCACAGCAAAGAAACCAACAGAGGGGACACCTGGTTACTTCATAAGAGCCTGTATGGACTAAAACAATCAGGCAAACGATGGTACGAATGCCTGGTAGAGGCCCTGAAGTCTATGGGATTCACGGCGACCATAGCTGACAACTGTTTCTTCACCAGGAAAGAGGGGGACTCGCCAGAATACATCCTAGTCTACGTGGATGACATTCTGTACATCAGCAAACACGAAGCCAACCGCAACACCTTCGCCAGCAGGCTGAGCGAGCATTTCACCCTAAAGTACCTTGGGAGGATTAACCGATACCTGGGAGTACAAGTCAACCAGACGCCAAAGGGTTTCCAACTGTCGCAGAAAGAGAAGATAGAAGAGTTGCTCCATAAATGCAACATGGCAGACGCCAAGGGATGTGATTCACCCATGCAGGCGGACTTTCTAAAAAACATGCATGATGAGTCACCCGAATTTGGAGACAACACGCTATACAGGTCAATCATAGGCTCCCTCCTGTATATCGCCAACTGGACCAGACCGGACATTGCCCTATCCGTTAATTTACTATCCAGGCACGTGGGCAAACCCACCACATACCACTGGGACGCAGTGAAAAGGGTACTAAGGTACCTGAAACAGAGTGTCAATGCATGCTTAACCCTAGAGCCTGAAAAATCCGAAGAACCCATCCTCTCATGCTACGCTGATGCTGACTGGGCCAGAGACGCCAAAGGCCGCAAAAGCACATCTGGGTACATATTCTACTTAAATAACTGCCCAGTACACTGGTACTCAGGCAAACAAATCCTGGTGGCAACTTCGACTACCGAAGCCGAATACATATGCCTCTCCAAAGCCGCCAACAACCTCATCTGGTTCGACGACCTACTTGCCAGCGTGTGGAGAGAACCAGCTTACCCAATAAATATATATGAAGACAACAAAGCCGCCATAGAGATATCCATGTCCGACGCTGTAGGGCAAAGGTCAAGGCACATAGACATAAAATATAAACACGTTAGACAGCTCTCCAGAATTGGTTTCATAAAGGCCATACACTGCAATACAGAAGAACAGACCGCAGACATACTCACAAAACCCCTACAGGGCAAACAACACTCACACTTAGTTTCCAAGCTCAACATCCACCCCAGAGTACCAACTAGTCAGTCAGGCCTACAGACACGGGCCAGGCATTTAGAGGGGGATTTGTCAGGTATAAATGCTCTGCCCGTGCCAGGGATCAGCTATAGTGCAGTAGTGCAGGGGTTAACCCAGACTCCCACCTGGTCAGCTCCTCCCATAGGCCCCTCCTTACCTGAATCCCCGCCCACAGGTATAAAAGGTGGACACACTCCTCCTCGCCCCAGTTCCTGATGCATTCAAGTGATGATGTGATGAACCTGCAAATAAAAGAGATATATTTTACCAGATGACTCAAGTCTCTTTATTGGGCCTGATCCACCATTCCTTGTAACATTGTTAGCCTTTTCTTGAAGGCTGCAGAAATGAAATTAAGGCAAAGGCTACTTAAAATTAGGGAGACAATGCAAAGCCTTGGGCAGTAACTTCATCTCGGACCTTCTAGCAGCCTTTCAGGCATTAAAGAGATTTGCTTTTATATTTTTGTTTCTGGTTGGCAGCCCACCCCCTTTATAATGACATCATAAGGGAGGGAGAGTTTTCTACAACAGGCTTCCATTTCCTCCTCTCTTCCTCCCCAACATTTTTCACAGCTGGCTTAACATAATAGTTGCACCTATTACATACTCCCCCCCCCCTTTTTTTTTTTGGTTCATTACTCCAATAGCCATTGTTAGCCTGAAAGAAAAAAAAGAGGAAGTTTAGATGGGAAGATATTCATTTTTGTAGGAAAAATTTATTCAGCATAACCCAACTTTACATTCTACAAATAAAAACCATTTGTTTAATTTCAAAAAGAGATATTAAGAGAGATATTGAGTGTGAAAGAGTTGTCTTAAAGGGATAAAGGCAGGCAGAATTAAACACTTCCAAGACGTGTAGGCTGGAAAAAACTCTTAATATAATATGAATCATAGATGTAACAGGTTGTGATCCAAGCATATTTCAGGCTGTGATCCTGCAGATTTCACACATATAGAATATAGAATCATCTTCACTTTTTTTTAAATTCCTGTTTCTATGGGAATAGTAAGGTTATATAGTTAATCTACAGTGTTTTAAATTTAGTTCTTAGTGAAATAGATGGTTGGACTCTAATCCATGCTATGTTTTTGAGAGAAATGTAATATTTATCATTTTTCCTCATGCTCACATTAATGAAAGGTTTGCAATTGGCAGTATCACCAAAGGGATCAATCAAGATTGTTGGGGATCCATTTCCAAAGTTGTTAATAACTATGCAGGGTAAGATCCAGAAAAAGCACTGACGACACTGATTACTTTATCTGTGCCCTATAAAGAGTCCAATTATGCTGTGATTAAGAATTTCTATTCAATGGACATATTATTTAAAACCAGTTAGTTTTCAGGTACCAAAATGGTTGTGTTCTGGATTCATTTCAAATTGCTGGCATAAGAGACTGCCTCTTTCTGGTTGGTTTTGTCTACCCAGTGAGAATAGACAAAGAAGGAACATTGATTAAGCAATGCTATTTTGTAAGATTTAGGAACCATCCAGATGATGTTCAGGCAGCTAATAAAGACCTGGAAATTCTTCCAAGCTTTAGGGCATGGTAATTCTTGGCCTCATGTTGGATGGGGGTATTCTGTATTTAGATCAGTGGTGGGTTGCCCCTGGTTCAGACCGGTTCTATAGAACCAGTAGTAAAACCGGCGGGAGGCTCCGCCTACTGACCCTGATGTCATGAGAAGTGATCATGCACATGTGCGATCCCGTTGCGAACCGGTAGTAAAGGTAAGTAGAATCCACCCCTAATTTAGATGTTTGTTCCCAAGGCATTCAGGAGTTTTTCTTTATTTGTTATACTTTTTGTACTTTCTTTTTATCTGTAGGCTGCCCAGAGCTTCTGGGAATCAGGCTGCCTCCAAATTGTACTACATGGGTACATACATCTGTAGTGATCAATATGTTTCAAGGCCTAGATATCTCAAAGACCTCCTATTCTATGTAGATACTGCTTTCAAGTGAACAGAGAACAACTGCTAAAGATGCCACCTATCTAGAGGTACCACAGGAGGGTTCCTCAGATTGCCCTCTCAAGTAAGGTTGATTCTCACTCTTGTGACTTTGTAAAGTTGTAAAAATGTCACTGTTATGGAATTTTTTGGGACCTGATTGGTGGGGAGTTCTCAGCGTCAGATATGTAAAATCTGATTCCAGATGCAATCACATCTCTCAATGTGGTTTTTTGGAGAAGCTAAAAACAAACCTCTTTTGAAGAGATTTTATAGCAAGAGCAGCTGCTAGCTGAGTTTGTTTCCTGAAATTGTTTTGATTTGGGTTGAGCTATTGTAACTCTTTATGGATACCTTATTTATCTTACCATGGTATTTTATTGTATGTTTGTTTATTTATCCATTGGGAAACCTAGCAGATTATGCCAGATTACAGATTGAATGAATAAATAAATGCATGAACAATATGTAGATATGTAATTGACATTTACCAAATTATTCTTATGTATTTTGTATTTGTGCTGTCCAAATTGTACCATTTTTTAATCAATCAAATACACATTTCCTCAAGAATAACTTTTTTTTTCCTTTTAGGTTCCAAATACACATGTTCCTATTTAGCTAGTGGTTTCCTGCCTGGGAGCAATTACATGTTCCGAAATTAAGAACATTTCTTGAAAAGAACAGGTCCATTAAAGGTTTAGACAAAATAGTCTAAATACTTCACAGTATACTTCACAGTGGAAAAGCCTTTAGAGCACTGGTGTCAAACTCAGTCACATCATGTGACATATCATGACGTATCACAACATATTTTGCCTTTGCAGACCCAGGATGGGCGTGGCCTGCATGTGACACATCCGGCCCATGGGCCACCAATTTGACAAACCTACTTTAGAGGCACTGAGAGGACCTTAGTATATCATCAAAAGTTTAGTTTTAGAAAGAGTGATTGGCAGTGGCTCTCCTTTAAAATGAAAGCAAATATCCAAAACAAAACAAAAATAAAGCAACAGAAGATTGAATTGACAAATATGGAGCATTCAAAACAGGAAACTGAAGAGAGATTCTTCCCCCTTTTCAATCGATAAGCAAGAACAAGCAATAGCACCTGAAGTTCAGCTGAAAATGTAAGATAAAATTCATTGAAGCATGGGAGAGAAGGAACAAGAAATAAAGTACAGACCTCTCAAAATTATCCATCATTGTATAATTTCTGTCACCCAAGTTCCAAAGAATGTATATTTTGACACCAGCAATCACACCATCCTTAAAGAGCAACTTGAGTAAAGCCTTGATCACAATCATTAAAAAAGAAATTAGTAAACTGATTTCTCAGTGCATTGAAAACTAATGAGTTCCCTCCAAATCAGTTCAGATTTTTAAAAAATTAGTTGCAATAGATGAAAGAATTTAAACTCAAACAATAATTACTGACTGGAAATTTGCTATTATAAATATTCAATCTGCAGGAAAAACAGAACAGAATTCAAGATGAAAATATGAGAAGCATCTGGGATTCAAATACCATTTTCCAATATTAGGTTCAGTTTTTCAGAAAAATCCTGTTAACATGCAAAGATAAATCTTAATTTCCTATATAGCTAACACTTGCAATTAAAAATTAATGCCAAAGACAAATTCTACTTAATATCAGAGTAGATCTGCAATAAGAAGTATTGATACACAGGCAATTATTTCTGGAAAGTTCAGTGTTAAGTGAACAGAAAACAGAAATGCAAATTAACTGCAATGCAATAGAAAAAATATTTATTAGGGAAAAAAGAAAATATATTTTAAATGTGGACTTTAAAGAAGTAATAACAGTGTGTCATATACCACTGAAAATCAAGAAATTATTAAACAAAATAAATATTAATATGTTTTGAGAATTCAGTTTAGTTACTTTACAAAAGAAGCAATTAAGAATTATGTGGCATTTTAAACACCAACATACTTTTGTTGTATAAAATTTCATGGGTTATAGTCCAGACAACTACCTATCTGGAAATTAAAATACTAAAATAAAAGCAGCTCAAAACATTTTATATTTAAAAAAAATAAAATTCTGCTGTGTCATTAGTATTTTCATTATTGGTCAAATCCATATAAATAATTTCCTCAATCCTACATTTCAGTTTTCTATTGTCCATCAATACCCTGCTCATCATTTCTCATTCATAAGAAAAATTCATAGGAGGTTTCAAATCAAATGGAATATCACTCTTGGAATTTACTGATTGATTTACTTTGATTTTTAACCCACCTTTATTATTGTTTATAAATAACTCAAGGCAGAAAATATACCTAATACTTCTTCCTCGTCCAATTTTCCCACAACCTTCCTGTATATTCTAATAGGAAGCTTTGCTGACTGAGGAATTCTGGGAGTCGAAGTCCACAAGTCTTAAAATTGTCGATGAGAGTTTGGAAGAAGCACCGACTCAAATGGGATTACAAAATACCGCTATGGCTGGATCTTGGTCATATTATGTGGAATACAAATATAATGTCACTCGGGGGGTTTTTATATAAAGAAGTTCTTTTTACAGATGCGGGCAGATGGCAACTGAAGACATTAGAAACACTGTTGGATGAAGGGATTAATCTAACTTGGTTACAGTATAATCAACTTCAACTGAGATGGAAAGAGGACCAAAAAATTGGTATAATGTTGCATGAGGAAGAATTGGTTAGACATATAAAAGAGAAAGGTCCAATGCATATTAAAAGGCTTTATAATGTTTTGTTAGAAAGGGATTCAGAAACTGAATTGGTTAAAGATTGCATGATTAAGTGGGCACAAAATTTTGCAGAACCAGTGATGTTGGAAACATGGGAAAAAATATGGGTTCAGAATGTTAAATTTACACAGTTGCAGAATTTGAGGGAAATTTTTTATAAAATGTTTTATAGATGGCATTTAGATCCTAAGAAATTGTCGTGCATGTACCCTAATGTTCAACCAAAATGTTGGAAATGTGATTGCTTAGATGCCACATATTATCATGTGTGGTGGACTTGTAAGAAAGTGAAAGCTTTTTGGATAAAAATTTGGTGGGTTATGCAGAATGTTTTGAAGAAAAAAAATCAGTTTTCTCCACAATTGTTTTTATTGGGTATAGTTAAGGGTTTTACATTGGGTGAAACAAAGTTGATATTGTATATGATAACAGCAGCGAGATTACTGATAGGTCAATACTGGAAAAATGAAGCTATGCCCACTATTGAGGAATGGACTTTGAAGATGGCCAGCTATGCAGAGATGGCGAAGATTTCAGCATATCTAAAAGATCGCTCACAAGAGACTTATGAACGGGAGTGGAAAAAGTGGATAGATTATGTGCAGAACAAATATCAAACTAGGAAGTATCAAATAGCTTTTAACTGAAAGTATTATATAAAGATAGAAATATTTGAATTTTGTGAAGATGAAAAAATATATTGGGAGTGGAGGGGTTCAAGTTTTATAAAAAGGGGATTTTGATTTGGATTATATTCTGTGGAAGTCCAGGGGGGAGGGGTGGGTTAGGGACGGTTAGGGGGGGTTGGGGAGGGTTAGGGAGGTTAGGGAGGGACGGGGGGGAAATGGGGAGAAAATGTAATTGTAAAACTTTTCCAATAAAAAAAATTATAAAAAAATAAATAAATAAAATTGTCAAGGTTGAAGACCCCTGTTCTACACATAACCAAAATAGCAGTATCCAAATGTAGCAAACAGATGTTAGCCAGTCTTGAGCATCTCTAGATTCCTCTGCCTCCTGTTCAGGGAAGTAAAAACTCCAAAACATCTCAGTAATGTGCCAACCTGCTTGATGAATATGGATAGTTGCTACTTGAGAAAATATCTTCATTGATTTCAAAAAACTATGGCAGTCAGACCTGGATTGTATTTGAAAGGGACAGAATTAGGAAATATTTGAGGAATAGGCTATGCTAGGAAATTTTTTTAAAAAAAGCATCCCTGAAGGCAGCAGTAGAAAACCATTTCCCTATAATTGCCAAGAAAATACATAAATATGTCCATATGCAGAATTTAGGTTCAACTAAAACAATGCCTTTGGTAGCTTCACAAGAGCTATATTGTTTTCAGAGTAATAGAGTTGGAAGGGACCTTCTAGTCCAGGAGTTCCCAATGTTCGAAACCAGGCCACAGGAGAAATGGGCAAGCACACTTGCGTGAAGCTCCACTTGCACAAGTAGAGGGCGCTCATACGCGAAGCTCTATTTGTGTGAATGGACCTTCGCATGTGAGTGCCCTCTGCTCACATGAGTGGAACTTCGTGTGTGAGCACAAGCGCTCTCTGCGGCCAGCTGAGATTAGACCAGCTGATCGTCACTCGCGCATGCGTGCCAGAAACCCAGAAGAGGAACGTGTGCCAGGTGACTTGGCTCCACGTGCCACTTCAGGCATGCGTGCCATAGGTTCACCATCACGGCTCTATACCATTTCAGACAAATGGTTGTACAATCTATTCTTAAAAGCCTCCAGTAACGAAACATCCACAACTGCTGAAGGCAAGATGTTCCATTGATTAATTGTTCTAACTGTCAGGAAATTTCTCCTTACTTCTAGATTGGTTTTCTTCTTGATTAGTTTCCATCCATTAATTCTTGTCTTGCCTTCAGGTGCTTTGGAGAATAACTCAATCTCCTCTTCTTTGTGGCAGCCCCTTAGATATTGGAACACTGCTATCATGTCATCCCTAGTCCTTCTTTTCATTAAACTAGACATACCCAATTCCTGAAACCATTTTTCATATGTTTTAGCCTCCAGTCTCCTAATCATGTTTGTTGCTTTTCTCAGCACTCTTTCTAGAGTCTCAACATCTTTTTTATATCATGGCAACCAAAACTGGATTTAGTATTACAAGTATGATCTTACCAAGGCATTATAAAATGGTATTAATTATACCATTTTATATTTGTACCTTCTAGTATTGCAACACAGCCTCACAGGCATCAGTAGAAGATGGGATAATGTCCCTGCAAAACTGAAATGTTAATTTCTCTCAGATTTTGTGCATGGGGGTAGGGAACATTCATTTGCTTGTCTTACGTACTTTCCTTTAACTGTGACCTAAGATGCCCTGTGATCATTTTTAAAATGATCACATCCTCATCATATTTTCCCCCATAATGAAGAAATGTATTTCTATTTAATTCTAAATGTGTATATATTCATAAAAATTGCCATAAATTGATTTTGTTCAGATCTCTCTCCTCATTTTTCTACTTTCTCTCTTTCTCATGATCTCTCCTGTTAAACCCTAGAAGGATTTGTACCCATCTCTGATGAAGAGAAAGCTGCAATCAGTCATGTATTTATCTTGCTCTTTGTTGACACCAAAAACAGATGTTCATCATTTCAAGTGCTTCTTGAAGGCTCATAACATCCCTATGAGATGATTAGATTGCATTTCATTTTTTCCCCACAGTTTGAAATAGGGCAAGGAAATATACGCCAAGTCATTCAATCAACTAGGCAACTGGTCTGTCCTCTTTTTGTCACTATGACATGAATGGGGAGCAAGATGACTTTGCTCCCAAACCCTTTTAACTTTGCCTCTAAGTTGGGCAAAACTTTAGCTTACTCGCAGCTCCTGGACTATTATAGCAATAGCACTTAGACTTATATACCGCTTTACAGTGCTTTACAGCCCTCTCTAAGCAGTTTACAGAATCAGCATATTGCCCCCAACAATTCAGGTCCTCGGAAGGATGGAGATTTGAACTGACAAATTGCAGGCAGCCAGCAGGCAGCAAAAGTAGCTGCAGGGCTGCACTCTAACCACTGCGCCACCGTGGCTCTTAATTATGCCAGAATAAATTAAGTCATGTGCTCAGGAGCGATGCTGCAAAGCCATCACATGTATGACTTGATAAAATACTTGTACATCTTGACCTATCAGTGTTAAAGATCTGCAATTCTCTCCTGCTGAAATCAGTGGGAGCTTACAGTGTTTAAAGTCCAACAGATTGCGACCTAGGTTTCTAGTTTCCATGGTTACAAAACAAAGTTAAAGAGGCATAAATAAGAATGGCCATTATTTAAAACCCCATGAGTATTTTCCTGCCATTATAGCTCACTTTTCTTCCAAGATGAAATTCAAGAAGGTTAACTGGCCACTGCTGACCCAGCAGAGCTGCCAGTGCCAAAGTCCCCTGACAAAGGTGCCCTTTAAGGCCCTCAATACAATGCTAGCCCTCAGTTTCTCTCCTCCCCACTGGATAATTTTTATCCCTTGCTTTTCTTCTCCCTCCCCACTGCGCACATATATCTTCCCTACTTTTTCAGGTAACATTTCTGTCTTCTTTGGCTCTTCTTTTTAAGAGCTTAGGTGCCTTCACATGAAAGCTGCTGCAGGGAAAGAACGGGAGAAGGAGCCAAGAAAAAAAAATCTGCTTTATTTTAAAAGGATACACACTGCCTTCTGGACCCAGTTCAAAATGCTTTATGGTGCATAAAGCCTCCATTGGCTTAGGCCCAAATTAGCTACTAGACTGCTTACACCCATGAAGCACACCCCGCGCTTTAGATCATCAAGGGGTTCATCTGGCAAGCCCTGCCAGGGCTATATTTTGACTGATGGGGTTTGGATTATTTTAATATGTTTAACATGTGTTTAATATGTATTTTAACATGTTTTATCTGGTTTGATTTTAATTGTTGTGACCCGCCCTGAATCTATGGAGATAGGGCGACATACAAATCAAATTAATAATAATAATAATAATAATAATAATAATAATAATAATAATAAATATATTTAAGGGCAATAGCATATTTTGTCGCTTTTTGGCAAGGGGCAAGGGGTAGACAATTAAACAACTTAAGTTCAGCTTTGTTACTCTTTGTTACAGTTTAAAACTGATTTAAAAGATTGTCTTTTTTTCCCCAGAACTTGTAGGTTACATTTTTGATGCCATTGGGTTGTCATGAATTTTCATGGTTACACTGAATTGTAGATCAGCTATATTTGTCAGCCATTTGGACCCAGGAAAATGGAAATGGGTGTATTTTAATTAAAATAATGACATATATGGCACACTTCTGGTTGCTTCTGTGGGGAGATGAGGCCTTCATCCTGCTCTTACTAGTTTTACAGCACTCTGTCTGTTGAGACTGTTTCATCATCTCTCATGGGAAATTCAGCCCTGGAGCCAATTTTTAAAAAGGAAAGTTAATTTGATGCTTTTTCACAATGAGAAATACTTGAGATTGAAAACTGCTCTTCAGAAAACTCTTCTTCCACATTTGAATTATTTCCAAGTTCCACAGATAGAACTCACAGTTCTATATACCAGAAGAAGTGATTGTTTGAAGGCCACACTTGCTAATATATTCATAATGGAGTCATAATGGATTTCAGAAGCTGAAAGCTGATTCTGTCTTTCTCAACTGAAGGGCAGAAAATATGTGATTTTTTTTTAAAAAAAAAAGAAAAAATCTGAAAAAAAGAGAAAGTCCAAACATATCATACTGGTTATAGCATAACTTTCTCCATACTAGATTTAATGCGGGCAATACGGTATTAGATGGACAAAGTAGATGTCATCCTTTTCAAATCCAAAGCTTATTTCAGTGGCAGCATCAGGTTCAACAATATATACAGAAATTACATTTCTTTGAGAGAGAATGGAGAACCTCGATGTAATTCCATCCTATCTCTCTGTATTTTGGAATTGTAGAATCTGGCTTTCAAAAGGCTTGAAATCAAAATTAACAATCTGCCAGAGAAAGCACCCCTGTCACATCTGCTTTTGGGCTGAACATGAGATTAGTATTTAGGTCATCATCTAATTCACAAGTATAGTAGAAATGCCTTCAAATCACAAGTTCCTTTGTTGTGCAACATAAAAGATGTGCAATTCACTGTCTGTCTCATTTTTCCCCTCACCATCCATTTAGGCTCTATCTAATAAGCCATTTCCTTCCATCACCTCCCCCAGTTAAACTGGGGTTCATGTCAGTGTCTGCAAAGAACTCATTCAAAAAGTGTGAAAGGGGCTACAGGCAGTTAAAAATCTGATGAAATTTATTTACAACAATGACCACTGTATAACCAATTGAGAAAAAAGCCAGGGCACATGAAGAATTGACTAATTTCAATCAAGTCTCTCTGGAAATGTGAATGACAGAGACAGCAATTGGATCCCACAACTCATCATATCTGAGGTTTGCTTCATTGTTAACATTTATATTAATGCTGGAGTCCTCTTTTAGGGAAAATAATGCTTAAAAATAGAGAAGATTTTATTCTTTTAAAAACCTTTATTAAACTTATAGGGATAAAAGAAACAAATACAAATTGTATCAACATTTTCAAAGCATTTTCAGAAAATATATTAATAGATTGGGATTATCCTTTCAACAATTTTTTTCCATTTCCCGTCCTCCTTCTCTACCTTCCCATTCTCATCCATCCATCTTTTCCTCTTCCTCCTCCTAGTGTCCACATGTGTGTTGACTAATTTCATACAACTCTTAGTTTAATTACAGAGAAGGGGAGAAAGAGATCATGGAAGTAAGGAGATTTGGCTTTAGATCTATTCATCATCAGCATGTGCTGTTGTTTTTCAAACATAACTGCAAGATTTAGCTATCCTTGATAGAATCGAAATTGTCCTACCCTGCTATGAATTAACAAAGAACTTTCTGATTGACTGGGCATCCTTATGTAAGCTATCTATGGACAAAAGGAAAGCTTTTGTGATCTGTAGAAAATCCAATACAAAAAAATTGGGAAAGAGAAAAATAAACCTTTGGGAAAGAGAGGAAAGAGATTAAAAATTAAAAAGGTCTTGACCATGATCACCATGGTGCATAAGTCATTAAATCTGTCATCAAGTCAATATTTCTGCTATATTGAAGGATTGTTATGAAATATAGTCAGGACTTCTTTGGACCTTGGAGGATCTGATTGCTTACAAATGGTAATTGTTACATGTGAATACAATAAACTGGGAGCTAGGGCATGTAATTTTATCTCTAAAAAGGTCTAGAGCAGGGGCGAAATGCTCCTGGTTCGGACCGGATCGCCGATCTGGTAGCGATGGCGGCGTGTGGTTCGGAGAACTGGTAGCAAAAATCCCTGCACCCCCCCCCCCGCCCCACCATGCCCAGCTGAGCTGCACAATCATCAGAAGCTTTTTTTTTTACTTTTAAAAGCATTTTTTCTACAACTTCTTCCGCCGAAAAAATGCTTTTAAAAGTTAAAAAAAAAGCCTCTGATGATCGCGTGGCTCAACTGGGATCTCAGAGGCTTTTCAAAGCATTTTTTTTTTTTTGCAACCTCTTCCGGGGAAGAGGCGGTTAAATTTTTACTACCAGTTCTGTGGGCGTGGCTTGGTGGTGGTGGGGATAATGTGACTGGGTGGACGTGGCCAACTATTTTTTAAAAAAAACTTTTCAAAGCATTTTTTCTAATGCTTTGAAAAGCCTCTGCCAATCAGGCAACACAGCTGGGATCGTCAGAGCCTTTTCAAAGCATTTTTTTAACCACCTCTTCCCCGGAAGGGGTTGCAGAAAAAAATGCTTTAAAAGTCTCTCTGATGATCCCAGCTGAGTTGCTTGATCATTAGAGAGACTTTTCAAAGCATTTTTTAAAACGATCAGGCAACTCATCTGGGATCATCAGAGAGACTTTTAAAGCATTTTTTTCTGCAACCTCTTCAGCGGAAGAGGTGGTTAAAAAAATGCTTTGAAAAGGCTCTGACGATCCCAGCTGTGTTGCCTGATCGGCAGAGGCTTTTCAAAGCATTTTTTTTTTTGCATTTGCAGAAAAAATGCTTTGAAAAGTTAAAAAAAAAAGTTGGCCACGCCCACCCAGTCATTACCCCCCCACCAAGCCACACCCACAGAACCGGTAGTAACAAATTTTACATTTCACCCCTGGTCTAGAGCTATTGGGTGCTAAATTAACTTCCCCAGTCAACCATGTCATTTAAACAGAGAAGGTAAAATGGATAGGTTGGTTGCTTCTCTTGTTGCTGCTGATGGAAAGTACTAAGTACTGGGGGAATAGGGACCAAAAAGTGTTGCCTGGGCCCTCCTGTAATGATATGGAGGAATGACTGTAGGAGACAAGAGAAGAGCCACAACCAGAGCAACAATATGATAAGAAGCAGCTTACTGCATAACAAGAATGTAGACCCTTCCTAGTTCCTTGTGATGAAAAGGTGATGGTGGAGAAATGTATTTTCAGACTTATAATCTGTAGAGATTCTCAATCATTCAGGTCATGGTTGTCCCAAAGGTGCTTTTTCAGGAGGCAACTGGACTTTCTTGGTTTTTTTTCTTTGAAGACGTTTTGCTTCTCATCCAATAACCTTCTTCAGCTCTGACAGGATAGTGGGGAATGTAAGGATTTATATTCCTTGCAGACAGGTCATCTGCATCCTTTTAGAGAGTGGTTGAAGCACTTGGAGGTTTAGCCGTGTCCTCAGGGTCACCTGAGTAGTGCTCCTGGTTACTGTAGTTTGCATTTGTTTCCCCTCTGGAAATCCATTCCTATTCCCACACCATTCAAAGGGTGTTCATCCCAAATTGTATAGCTAAAAGTCTGTAGAGATTCTCAGTCATCCAGGTCATGGTTGTCCCAACGGTGCTTTCTCAGGAAGCAACTGGACTTTCAGATTTACAAGATTCTGTTAATGCAACTTTACTATAAAATAGAGTTAATTCATCAAGGTGTGTTGCTTGTCTAAACTACCTTGCAAGACTGACAATTCCAGAGTACTTTAAAGTTGATGAGAATAAAAATGTGGGCCTTTTGAGTTTTTTTTTTTTAAATAACTATAGAAATGAATCAAAATGAAGATATTTAAGCCACCCATTTGATTTATGAGAACTGATAAGAATTCTGGGATTTAAAGTCCACAATTTTGAAACTTCTGAAGGGAAGGCTTAATAAAGAGACATTTGGGCCAAAAAAAAAACCCTGCTTCATTGAACTGTCTGCTTTAGGAAATCCAATCCTATAATTTTTTTTCTTCTAAATTTAATTAATAATGAGTAGGGGGAAAAACTTCTCACATCAGATCTAGGAAAAATTCAGAGTTGCACAAATGTTATAAGCTTGATCAGATGGTTAAGGAGTATCTTCTATCATAAATAAATAAATCTTGGCACAACTATCAGCAACTGATTGCAAATGAAGAAATTTATAGTTTATATAAATTTTTACAAACATATAGTTTAGTATAACACACACACACATTCTCTTTAATGTCAGCAGTATCAGTAGCAAGTTTTAAAAAAGAAAAACAAATCTACTCTTTGACTTTTATGCCTGTATTTGTATGTGTATGCAGAGAGAGAAAAAGGATCTTAACTCTGATTAATGAAACATCACTGGCATGCAGCTCCACAACAGACCCATTCTAGCTGGGAAATTCTGGAACTTGAAATACACACAACTTAAAGTTGCCAAGGTTGAGAAACACTGGTCTAGTCTCTATAGGTAGTGTGCACATGTGTGTGAGAGAGAGATTTGGCTAGTCATTATATATGATAGGTTGGAGCTCTTGACAAATTGCATAATTCTCAACGTGCAGCTCAGCTTACGAATTCATATTTGGTTTATACATTACTGATTGTCTGAGTTGCTTGTTTGTTTATTCGTTTATTTTACAGTACTTATAACCCATCTCAGTCCCAACGGGCTCTGGGTAGAATTTTGATAATGATGTTGAAGAATTTACTTTGCATCTGGTAATGACCCACCGTGTAAAACCAGGATGTGGCTATAGGTGCTATGGGTCTGCTGATGGCTTAGGTATGTATTTTTGGTTTGTTTGTTTCTATGAGGTTTAAATCTAAGTATTATTAGACCTTCTTCCTCATCCTTCAGACAAGTTGCTCTTTGGGGCTAATCACTGTACTTTCCAATTCACAGGATATGATTTTTTTTTCAGAGCAGATAATAAGAAAGTTGGCATGGAGCCATGTCGCAAATGTGCCCAAACATTTTTCATTCAACACTTCTGGGTGGCATCAAATATCGAACAAAAAGAAAAAAACACTGAATACTAAACAGCTAAATCTCAACATCAACCCCTCCCCCCAACATAACCACAAAAAGCAAAGATAAAAGATAAAACGTCCACCCCAAGTCAGTTGGGAATGAAAGTATATAGAAATGAAACACTTATAACCTGCCAAGGCTAAAGGCCGCTTTCCCCTAAGGGAGGGAGCTGAATGAACTTCAGAGGAAAACATTAGTCCATTAGGTGGGATCTCTTAAAAAGTAAGATCTGTCATCTTACCCATGCGCTGCAAAATTCAAAAGGGTATGAATTTTCTGACCAGACTAGACAGGCAGATTCAATTCTGCCAAGCCATTACCTGACATGTTGGGCTCTAATCTTCAACCATTACATTGAAATAGCAGCTGCTGCTACTCAAACCAAAGTTTGATTTCTTATTTGACTTGCTTCAAGTAAAGTGGCCAACTACTATTTCCCTGAGGTCAAATGGCCCTTAATAAGCAGTCATTGAATTATTGCCTTTTTAACATAAAGGAGATTCAGGCCCATCTAGAATATAAAATAGTCGGCAGGGATCTCGGAGGTGTTCTAGTCCAACCCCCTGCTCGAGCAGGAGACTCTATATCTGAGGTCTCCAACCTCCGGTCTGTGGACTGGCTCTGGTCCATGGCAGGCCAGAAACTGGGCTGCATAAACAAGTGAA
Organism: Pituophis catenifer annectens; assembly: GCF_029215685.1. Taxonomy (NCBI): domain Eukaryota; kingdom Metazoa; phylum Chordata; class Lepidosauria; order Squamata; family Colubridae; genus Pituophis; species Pituophis catenifer. The sequence goes on along the minus strand of NW_027256881.1, from coordinate 315,663,444 downwards.
GCCCCATCTGCAAGCAGCATGTGAAACCATGCTCTCTCCAGTCTGCAGACAAATCTCTCTCCATGGAACCAGTCCCTGGTGCCCAAAAGGTTGAGGGCCACTGCTCTATATCATTTCAAACAAAGTTGTCCAGTCTCTTTCTGAAAGCCTTCAACAATGGAGCACCACAACTTCTGAAGGCAAGTTATTCCATTGGTTAATTGCTTTCACTCTTAGGAAATTTCTGCTTCATTCTAGGTTGCTTCTCTCCTTGGTTAGTTTCCAATCATTATTTCTTGTCTTGCCTATTGGTGCTTTGAGAAATAGTTTGACCCCCTCGTCTTTGTATGAGCCCCTCAAATATTGGAATATTATGTCACCCTTGGTCCCTCTTTTCATTAGAGTTGACATACCTAACCATTCTTCATACATTTTAGCTCCCAGCCCCCTAATCATTTTTGTTGCTCTTCTCTGCACTCTTTCCAGAGTCTCAACATCTTTTGTATTTGGGGACCAGAATTCCATGCAGTAAAATGGTACTAGAACTTCAAGTAAGGAGATTAGTGAAACTCTTGAAAGCATGTTTGCCCCTAATATATCTTTGCCTTTGGATCTGAATGTCATACTGCAGGAGTTGTAATAACATCCTACTATTCTATTCTATTCTATTCTATTCTATTCTATTCTATTCTATTCTATTCTATTCTATTCTATTCTATTCTATTCTATCCTATCCTATCCTATCCTATCCTATCCTATCCTATCCTATCCTCTGTAGATACATTGATGCTTTGCAAAATTTGCTTTCAGCAGATTGTGATCTGATTTGACCCTCACTTAACTGCCATACACTCACCATTGGTTCTTTTCAAAGAAGTCTCTTTTCAAGTTATACAGTATTTTATTCAGCTTGAGTCAGCCTCTCAATACATATTAGTTGGTCACTTTTTTGAAGAAGCCATGCACCTAATCATCACCCTGGATTTTTAGTTAGTCTCCTGGGAATAATTGTGATGAGTTTAGCCAGGGCATTCTGCTGATCCAATTTTCATTGCCAGAATATATCATTCCTCAATAGTATTGTCAGAGGTGCTGTCAAACTTAATTTGGAATATATTGTGCCAAGAACTGGTTTTTAAGAGTCTCTAAAGGTCTTTCTTTTCTTCCAGAGGGGGCATGCAGTTGATAAGTTCGACTACATTAGCATCTGGCCTGATACAACATACTGAAAATATATCCCTCCACTAGGAATTAAATTTTCCCTTAATGAATTTGTCTCATCCTTTGGGAAAGTGTACCCTTTCCAAAATGAATTTTTGAGAATGACATCAAGTTCCTTCAGGATGGTGACTAGAATAATCATCATCTGAACTATTAAGATACCTAATATGACAGTCCAAAGTATTTCTTTCTTATTGTTGGAATACTTTACAACTGGTAACTGATTTGATGTCCTTAAGGAAGGCATTTGAAGTGGCATTATCACTATGGAGTGGTATAGCTCAGCAGATTCTTTATCTAACTTCACCTGACAATAATCATCCTTTGTACCAAAGATTATGAACAGTTCTTGCTGCCTTTTTCAACATCCTCCATCTGTACGAAAAACTAAAATTTGTCCTAATGACACTTGACTAAGTCATGACTCTTCATGACTCTTCATACAACATGTCTGTTGTATGTTTATGATGATAATATATCTCACTTGGTCAGGGATTGTAAAGGCATTTTCTGACATCCTTGGGCAACTGCTTAATGCCTGAAACTGTGGAACAGTTTTTGAAACTGTTTGAAGTTAACCAATTCAGTATCTGATTACTTTAATTAATGTCTTTAGTTTGATCTTCCTTGTATTTAATGTTATTCATATTTTTGCTCCTTGATTTTCATTATTTGACTTTACCATTCACCAATGGAATTTGTCAACAGCATAGCATGGGTTACTGATGTTTTATCCTATATTTATTTATTTATTTATTTATTTATTTATTTATTTATTTAATTGATTAATTAATTAATTTATATACCGCCCTTCTCCTGGAGGGACTCAGGACGGTGTACAGCCAAACTAAAACACACAGATATAAAATTTAAAAAACAATTTAAGAAATATTAAATAATTTGGCCCATATCTAATTAAAATAAAACTACCCTTTTGGACATTTAAAAGTTAAAAGTTAACGATTAAATATTTAAAAATTAGGCCAGCCTGGCTTGTTGGAATAAAAGTGTCTTGAGGGCCCGGCGGAAGGTGCGTAAGTCGGGAATCCTCCACATCTCGGGGGGCAATTTGTTCCAGAGGGCAGGAGCCCCCACAGAGAAGGCTCTCCCCCTGGGGGTCGTCAGCCGACATTGTTTGGCCGACGGCACCCGGAGGAGCCCCTCTCTGTGGGAGCGAATTGGCCGGTGGGAGGCTCTTGGTAGCAGAAGGTGGTCTTCTAAATACCCAGGTCCTAAGCCATGGAGTGCTCTGAAGGTGGTAACCAATACCTTGAATCACACCCGGAGGACCACCAGAAGCCAATGCAGCTCGCGCAGGAGAGGTGTTACATGGGAGCATCATGTCGCTCCCATAATCACCCACGCGGCCGCATTCTGGACCAGTTGGAGCCTCTGGGTGCTCTTCAAGGGGAGCCCCATGTAGAGAGCATTACAGTAGTCCAGGCAGGAAGTGATGAGGGCATGAGTGACCGTGCGTAGGGAGTCCCGATCCAGAAAGGGATGCAACTGGCGGATCAGGCGAACCTGATAAAAAGCCCCCCTGGCCACGGCCGTCACATGTTCTTCTAAGGACAGCCGTGCATCCAGGAGGAGACCTAAGTTGCAAGCCCTCTCCGTGGGGGCCAACAACTCACCCCCAATAGTCAGAGATGGCACCAACTGACTATATTGGGACGCCAGGAACCATAGCCACTCAGTCTTGGATGGGTTGAGCTTGAGCCTGTTTCTCCCCATCCTTTTCCAAAAACTCATCTTTTTCCAAGCCAGTGCCCTCTGTATATATTTACATGAGGATAATGAGATATTCCGGAATGTTCTCTCTCTCCCCCCACCTGCTGAGATGCTATAATTTGACTTAATTGACACAACTGAAGGCCATTCTATAATCAATAAAGCACATATTGATTTCTTTCTGGTATTCTTTGGCTTCCCTATTTATGCAGCATGCATCAACAATGTCTTTCCTTTCTAAAACTAATTCAAATATCTGGCATCTTCCTTTTCATGTAAGGTTCTAATCTGTGGATAATTTGAGGCATTATTTTACTAGCATGTGAGATTAAAGATGTTATGAAATCATTTAATGCTGTGTTCAGTCCACAAAATGTAATTAATATTATTTGGTTATTGATGACATTGTACCCAAATGCTGACTTTGACATATCCTTCTGACCAAGGGTGGGTTCTAAAATTTTTTACTACCGGTTCTGTAGGTGTGCCTTATTTTGTGGGCGTGACTTGATGGTCATGTGACAATTCTTTAGGATTTAGCAGAGGTACTGGTTTACCAGGCTTTTAACTGCTTGCACAGCTGTACCAGTCTACTCATTTGTTTTTGCAGGCACTGGTCTACTCATTTTTTTTTCGCAGGTACTGGTCTACTCATTTGTTTTTGGAGGCACTGGTCTACCCATTTATTTTTGCAGGCACCGGTCTACTCATTTGTTTTTTGAGGCACCGGTCTACTCATTTGTTTTATGGAGGCACCGGTCTACCAGCACACTGCCTTTTAACACTGATCAGCTGTAGGGCAAGAGTTTAAACAAGTTTTTTCCTTCTAGCCGATCAGCTGGGACTCAGGAGGCAGCAATAGATTGGGGGTGGGGCCAAATAATCTGCTCCAGATGAAAAGTGTCCAATTCCTGTCAATTTTGGTTTGCTAATATATAAAATTTCAAATCATTGTCACTTGATTCTTGCATTCCATGTCCCAAGTATAATTCTACCTTTGTAGCTTTGGAATTTCTTCTCCTACGTAGCAATGTCAACAACTACATGTCTCAAAGGCTTTAATCTAACAGTATGATAAACACAATTAGAATTCTGAAAGATCCTTAGTTTTTCCTCTGTAACATTTTTGAGTGCCATCCAACCTGAACAGCCTACCATCCAGTGCTATATCATCAGTCACAAAATGATATATCCATGTAGTTTTCTTGGTAAAATAATAGTGTACCATTCTTTATCTTATGGAGTACGAGAGGAACTTGTGCTATTGTTAGTACAGTGAACATCCACCAATTTCCATTTTCCTATCTAATAGCTACCCAATATAGATGTCTGCTTGTTTTAAGTTGCCCAACTGAGATAAATATTACACTTGGGTGACCCCACTGAGATTACATGCTCTTGTCATATATGCCTAATGTTCTCTCCTCATTCCTTTTAGGAACACCATTTTGAGGCAGTATAGCAGAACTGAGGGGTAACCTTATCATATTTAGTTTTGATTACAGACATACATTGATAACATATGATAATGTTAGTATTGTCTGTAATATTGTTACTTTATTATGTATGTTGTGAACCACCTAGAGTCCTGTTGGATTGAGGCAGTGTAAATTATCAACTCAATAAATACTCCAATTTCCCAGACTGATGTCTTTCAAACACAGGCTTTTTCCTGCACTTGTCAAAGTTCTTGAAAGCCAGACAAAAAAATTACAAGAGCTTTATTTTGGGGGTCTGCAGATACATTCTGTTTGCTGTTCTTAATCGGCAGAGCTTTGTTCCCAATGCAATGATGCATGACTACAATTGTACAGTCTTCAAACTCTTTCACCACTTTAGAGACTGTGAGGCACTATTTAAAATTCTGTCCCTGTCTCCTCCAATTTTCTCCCAGATTGCCTGCAAATTGCTCGCCTGTTGGAGGTACAAAATATCCCATAAGTCACAAGGAACTGGAGTAGGTTACTAGTAGCTAAGATGAGAAGCAGGTGCACTTACAACACCATGAAACATTGTTCCCCCACAGTGAGTCAACAGAAAGTAAACTCACATGGATTATATCCCTGGTGGGATCTGTTCTCCTCTTTAGCAATGACAGAAACCAGTTAGTAAAATGAACAGCCTTCTTTATTAAATCTGGGGATATCTTTATACAACATAACATTCATAAATAGCAAACCATCTCCTCTGTTTCAGCATACACACAACCCTCTTAAAGTAATAATATACAAACCATAATGATCATACAATCCTGGAATGTAACCTAGTATTTAAAGCAGCTTTTTTAAAAAAAACAGGGAGGAAAGGAGAAAGGGGGGATGGATTAACTTGGAGACAGACTGGCTAATTGAATGCATCCCAAACAGGAGTTGGCTGACAACATTTTGCTCTACACCCAGCTGTATTAACATATTTCTATGATCTGTAATAAAATGAAGCTTTTTTCTGTATCACAATGATACAGAAAGATACTCCAGCCAGGGATGTCTGTGTGGAAGTAACAAAAAAGCCAAGCGGCAGCAACTAACACACAAAACTCTGCCCCCTTTTTATATTTCTTGTGAAATGCACTTTTTAAATAGGACTTTGATTGCATAGTCATGGATTCCACTTTTGGTATTGTTTGCTTTGCTTTTTTAAAATATACCTTCACAAATGTGGAGGCCCCTGGCCTTCCCTGCAAAGTTATTAATTTATTTATTTTATTTATTTATTATTTATTTATTACATGTATTTATATGCCGCCATTCTCCCAAAGGACTCAGGGCGGCGAACACAAGTTAAGAAACAAGTACAATAAAATCATAATTTAATCCAAATAATTAATTAGTAGTAAATAATAAAGCCCGGAATCAGTCTCAGCCTATTTGTTTGAAAAGCCAAGTCTTCAAGTCCCGACGGAAGGAGCGGAGATCAGGAGCTGTCCGGAGCTCAGTAGGTAATTCATTCCAGAGGGTGGGAGCACCCACAGAGAACGCCCTACCCCTGGGCACAGCAAGGTGACATTGGCTCGCCGTCGGAACCCTGAGGAGAGCAGCCCTATGTGAGTGAACAGGACGGTGAGAGGCAGGCAGGAGAAGGTCATGCAAATATCCCGGACCTAAGTCATGAAGGGCCTTATAGGTGAGGACTAGCACCTTGAAGTGGACCCGGAGAACCACTGGTAACCAGTGCAGCTCATGCAGGAGGGGTGTTATATGGGAGTAACGAGGGTTATGATTAGGATTTATCATACCCATGAGATAAAGGGTAACTGAGTTTCTGGATACATCCAAGCAGTCTAATGTTGTGTACGAGAAGGAAATAATAGACACCTTGAGGTTGATTTTTTTGGAAGAACTGGGCATTTTAAAAAAAATATTGTGTATGATTTTTATAGAAGGAATGTCACTGAAATTCAACTTTGAATTAATTTTAAAGGGACTTTCAGGGGGGAAATACAGTACCTAAGAAATTTCACAAAATTAACCATTTTCAGAACAGCAGTGAACATTCTTACATTTCTTATGTTTTAATAAAATTTATTCTATTTCTTCTATTTTTGAAAGAGGCTGATGGCATAATCCTACACTTTTATACTCAGAAGGAAATCCAGCTGAGATTAATAGCTTATGTTTGTTTTTTTCCTGGGCAGGTGAGCACCTTTTTGCACTAAGTACGAGGCTGAATTTATTTATCATTTTTATATTCAATAGAGAGCTACGTGGGAGCTCAAAGTGTCATAATCTCTAAAGCTGACTCTATAGTTGGAAAAGAAATGGGAATGTCTCAAATGTCCTTATTAGGGACAAGCAGAAGGATATTTCAGAGTCAATTTTATCTGGAAAAAGGATGGCTAGTCCTTTGGTCTCGCATTCTGAGAAATAGGTCTAAATGATTATCAGACACCTCACATTAATAAATTCACTAATAAATTATTGTTGGTGTTGGATCCTATTCAGCTTTTCAGATTCTGTAGATTAACTCCTTGTCTTCTTAACAATAGATGTAACAAATGAGACTCATAATGTATCTTTTTTTTTCTGGGTTGTATTGTGTTTTTAGGGGCTTGATAAATGTTCTTGTAAAGATGACAAAGAAGTTGAGATTCTACTTTACAGTTGAGTGGGAATGGAGCCTGATTGACACCAAGGAAAATGTCTGTAAGGCACCACCCAAGGCCTGTTCTAGCAGCACCCCTTTTGTGCATCTGTCTTTTCAGACTAAATGTAATATATAACAGAATAACACAGTTGGAAGGGACCTTGGAGGTCTTCTAGTCCAACCCCCTGCTCAGGCAGGAAACCCTATACCATTTCAGACAAATTGTTGTCCAATCTCTTCTTAAAAACTTCCAGTGTTGGAACATTCACAACTTCTGGAAGCAAGCTGTTCCACTGATTAATTGTTCTATCAGGAAATTTCTCCTTAGTTCTAGGTTGCTTCTCTCCTTGATTAGTTTCCATCCATTGCTGATTGTCCTGCCTTCAAGTGCCCTCAAGAAGTTGAGATTCTACTTTACAGTTGATTAGGAATGGAGCCTGATTGACACCAAGGAAAATGGTACCACATTGTTATCATAGGCCATGGGTGTCAAACTCGATCGTGTCACATGATGTATCAAAATGTATCATGATGTTTTTTGCCTTTGCGGAGCCAAGGTGGCTATGGCCACCACATTTGACAACACTGCCATAGGCTAAGCAGGCCAAGGCCTGTTCTAGCAGCACTGTTTTTATCCATCTGTCTTTTCAGGGTATATACGCTGTGTGTGTGTGCGGGTGTGTGTAGAGGGAGAGGAGGAGGGAAGGGTATGATAGAATATTTAAATGCTTTGGCTGCTTTTCCTTTCAGAAATTGTCAAAGTAGCTTACCAATGAACAATTAACATATCAGTGTAACAATGTAAAAGCAGCCAGTAGAAGTATAATAAAGATGCTTGTTGATGTCCAGGACAGAACAGATTAAGAAAATATGACAGAATGTGTGCAAGAGAGAGCAAGGGGAGGGTAAGCTACATAAACCTGTTAAGGTCTGAGAAACCTCCCCAAGGAAGGAATTTGTACCATTTGTGTTTTGAATGGATGCTAAAGTGTTCAATCAGACAGTTAAGGACCAAATCCATGCAGACTTCCATCAGAGAAAAACAGATGTTGTAATCAATTTAGTTAAAACAGAGAGCCAATGAAGAGACATCTGGATTGTTTAATTTGCTCATTTTGATGGAGCCAGAGATCATTCTTAATGTGGCATTGTGAAGCTGGAGGTTCACTGTAATAATGGATGCTGGCAGAGCTACAAACAAGGAATTAAACTAATCCAATCGAGTTGTACCGACATAGGACTTCTGGGGAAGAAATGGTGAACTGAAGACAGTGTAGCTAATAACTACAGCAGAATGAAGAGCTGGCAATTAATCCATCTCTTTGTAATTCTTCTCTCAAGAAGGAGATGACTTGATGTACCCACAAGAACTCTAGACAGTTGCTTCTTGTGCAAGACAGTAGTCTCTGGTGGCTTTTGAGCTCTGGGAAACAAGGTAGTATCATCTTTATTCAAATCATAGGGAGCACCTTTATAAAAACTGCATACTGGATTTGCATACTTCCTTTTCTAATCACTTTTGAAAATTGCTTGTTAACTGCTTTTCAACTGTTAGGAACCTTTCGATCAACAAAATAGGTCCATTTCCAAATATATAGAAACTTCTTTTCCTATCCTTCTTGGCCTCTTGGTCACTTTAGCAAGCCTTTAAGAGGAGGAAATTGACAGTTTAGCAGCCCAAAAGAACCACGTTTATTTTTCATATGACTAAAGAAATGCATTTGATTCAAAATGTGTGGATTGAGTCAATGTACAAGCATTTTGTTTTCTCTTTTCCATGGAGTGGGGGTAAGCAGGTATCTGTTATTCTGACCTTGCAGTAATTTAGAGCATTGCAGTGATGAAATTAAATTATTTAATCCTTGTTTGTTTGTTTGTTTGTTTGTTTGTTTGTTTGTTTTTGCTTTAATTTATATGCCACCCTTCACAGGGTGGCTTACAATGCATTAAGCAATAGCCTTCATATTTTTGTATATTTATACAAAGTCAGCTTATTGCCCCCACAATCTGGGTCCTCATATTACCTACCTTTGAAAGGATGGAAGGCTGAGTCAACCTTGAGCCTGGTGAGATTTGAACTTGCAGTAATTGCAAGCAGTAGATGTTAATAACAGTGCTTTAGTCCACTGTACTACAGGCTCTTGTTCAAGATCTCAAGATCATTTCAAGGTCTCTAGAAGTGAAGCCTATTACAAATCATAATCAAACAGCTTTTCAGAGATTGGAGAATGGAAACGATACAAGTCATTCTCGATTTATGACCATAATTGAGCCCAACATTTTGGTTGTTAAGTTAGTTTTGTCCCATATTACCACCTTTCTTCCTACTGTTGTTAAGTGAATCACTGCAGTTGCTAAATGAGTAACACAGTTGTTAAATGAATCTGGCTTCCCCATTGATTTTGCTTGACAGAAGTTCTCAAAAGGTGACCTGCAACCATCATAAATGCATGCCAGTTGCCAAGCAACCACATTTTAGTCATGTGACCATGGGCAAACTGCAACAGTCATAAGTGTGGGGAAAAAGTCATTTTTCAGTGCCATTGTCAATTCAAACAGTCACTAAATTTATGGTTGTAAGTTGAGGACTATCTGAAGTAGTGTGAAAGTTGTTAGACTTTCTATGGCTATGTGCATGGAAAATGCTACAGTAGGAAGTCTGCATCTGATAGTCATACTGACAGCAATAATGTTCTGGTTGGAGCTTTGGTTTAATACCAAGGAGACCCAGTTTCAAATCTCCACTCAAACCCGAAGCAACTGTGTAATTTTAGGTAGTCACTCTCTCTTGCTATATGACCTCCAAATATTATTGTGAAGATAAAAGACAATGAGTGGATACTGGGTATGCCACCCTAAACTCCTGGAGGAAAGATGGCATATCAATGTAGTATATAAATTAATGGAGATTCTGAATATAGAGTTTCCACATAAACATGACAAGTGGGTGGCATACAGTTTGCTGTAAATAAAGTAAAGAAAGACTAAATTATGGCATGTGGTCACCAGCAAGCTCGTCCTCCATGATCTGAATAATCTTCTTTGAAAGCTGTCCATAGTAAGCTCAAAATAAATATATTGGTGCATAAATCTCACTTTCTATTTCTATTTCCAGGCCAACAGGACTTTATCATGTTAAAAATGAGATATTCAGAAAAGCTCAACTTGTAAGTTTCCTCCAAAGCTCCAGGAATGTAGCCAGTAGGTGTTAGATCAGCCAGTTTCTCAGAAAATCATAGGTACAGAGGCAGAGAAAGCACACTCGTTTATTTGATCATGGCCCCATGATAAGCAAACAAAGTATTACTTTGTGTTATTGAGATACACAACAAAATCAACTGCTTTAGAGATGAATGGCAGAGATCAATGGTTGTTACTATTGTTTAATTCATCCGTTCTTTCAAGCCATACATGCTTAATTTTGGGTTTTATTAAATCCAGCAATATCTTCATCGAGAAATTCCTTTTATAGGTACTAAACCTTAATGATAGAAAAAGAATACCAATAAGGCCACACAATAAAACAAGGGCACACTGATCACAAGTGGAGAGAATACTACAAGCCTATCGATAAATATTCTACCATGGAAACCTGATTTCTTTTGCTCAGCTATGATGAATTATTTTCCTTTATCAGCCCTTTGAAATTTCAAATCTTAATATGAACATTACTGATGTGTTTTTTGGGTCACATGAGCTGAGCTGGCATGGAGTTGGTTTCTCACAGTCTCGGTTTTATCTGCGTTATGTGCTTGCAATGAGTCCAGGCAAACTAACCTGCTATGAGCTTTGTTGCCAAATATAAAAGATAATTTTGTTGGGAATTAAATTATTTTAAGAATCAACCTGTGGAAAGGTGGAAACCAGTTGGGGTATGGACAAGCTACCTTTGCTGTTTTGTTTTTCGTTTGAGTAACATAAACCAAAAAATAGCCTGATTTTTATATAATCATTCTGATATAGTTACTGTGATCCTCAAGAACTTACCTCATATTCTCATTCCATTGCATGTTTAGTAGTAAAAGTCCAGGGTTTGCTGGATCACATTTCTCAGATTTAACTGAGATTAAATCTGTCAATGTAAGGCAGAATATCAACTCCTCTTTTTAACAAAGAAAAAAAGTTTATAGATTGAAATTTCTCAGAGATGTTGCATTCATTTCTAAGAAATGTGGAACCTTTGGTGCTCTCTGAGCTTGGTTGTTTTCTTGCAAACATTTCATTACCAAACTAGATAAGATTGTAAAATGTCTGCAAGAAAATAACCAAGCTTAGAGAGCAGCAAAGATCCCAGAGTTCAACACTGAACTACAAATATTCCCTTCTATTGATTTCTAAGAACTGTAAAATACTATCATAATTACCTTGTGATTCCTTCAAATCACTTTTTGGAGAGGAAAGTTTCCATTTTTCCTGCTAAAACTCCAGTGCAGTAGGAAAATCTTTATCTCTTTCCCTAACTTATGACTACTTCCAGACTACATATCAATATCAACCTGGATCTTCTTAGTGTTACACACTAGCCATTGTAGCAAATTGTTATCCAATGGCACTAATACATCACCTTCTTCACTTTTACTCTCAAGCTACATATATCTGTAGAAAAAGCATTTGTCAAGAAATAGTGGAGAGAAAGAGGGAGAGAGAGAGGGAGGGAGAGAGAGGGAGAGAGAGAGAATATTTCCTTAAAGTGGATTTAAGGAGATTGTATTAGCAATAGTAAAGTAAACAGTTGTCATCTGGAAAGAAGAATTTTACAGTTTTCATGCTGGTTCCAGCAGTAAACAAAGTTCCTTCTTTCACACAATCCAATCACCTCCTTGAGTTCTCTAGCTCCACTGCTCATTCCAGCTCATTGAAGGAAGAAATGCAAATGGTTTCCCCTTAGCCACTTTCTGCCACCAAGCAGATGGCAACTGCTGGAAGCCAGCAACATGGATACCGGTCACTGAAACTTCATCGGAAGCTCCCTCTGAGGTAAACAAGCATCTTCAAACAAACTAATTAAAAGGGTGTTTTTCATTAGTTAAGACCATCTGCTAGGCCATGGACCTGGTGGAATTGTAACCCTGGTAGAGCGACTAGAGGTAGCTATATGCAACATGGGGTCTCTGAAATTTATTTTGTTCAGTGACAATCCAACGAGATTTTTCAACTGTATGATTCCTGGTTTGTGCACTGCATAAAAACGCACCATTTCTCCTATTCCTCCTTCTCAAACCAGATATTTAGTTACATGAAAATTGTGCATGAACATTTCTTTCTTTTCCCAACTGGAGTTCCATTTTTTTTTAACAAGAAGAGTTTTATTTGCTTTGGGTTTTTTTTAAAAAAAAAACTTTGTTGAGAATATGAACTTGTCACATTTCTAAAATTTCACCAAGTAGGCAATGCTGGCAGTTGAAGTCCACAAGTCTTAAAGCTGCCAAGGTTGGAAACCCGTGCTTTAGAGCATTTTAGCTCATCGCAGATATTTTAGAAACTATGTATGCCAGAACTTTCTGCCTACCAAATATGGCCACGCACAACTTCCAAAGCATGATGGGGCAGAAATGTGGAAGCAATTGAGGTTGGGGGCTAAAACTAGCTTTCTTAAGAATTAGTGGTGAACAGAACTATTTTGTTCAATTCATCACACATGGGCCTTCTAATTAACTGTACTAGATGCATTCAAGCAAATAACAAATACATATAATTGCGCTTGATGCAATCAGCACAAAAACACATCTCAAAAGAATTTTCATAATGCCATACATCATATTTTGGAAAAGAAACACTTCCTATATAGAGATGTGATATTTACAATTTAGGAATATTGTTGTTTCTATGCAACATTCTATTCTACTTTTGCTCCATGATTCTCAGCATTTAAGGTTTGCCAAGTATCTCACATCTAATTACTGATGGAGATTTAGCTTCACCAGGTTTCTGGCATGTTGAATACTTTTAGCTAGGATATGGAAAAAATTAAACAAAAACAACTCAGATCACTTTTCTGAACTAATCCATGAGGGTTAGGAAAATGACTTGTTGGAAATAACAGGGTAAACCAATATAATTTGGAAAGAGGTCAGTACAAATAAGTAAGAATTGCTATACAAATATTTGATCCTAATAAACTGCACTGTTTTATTTCCTACGTTTCTCTTGGGGTGGCAGATTTGTTTAACATAATCACAATGAGAGCCAATAGCCTGAACAATAATCTTTAAACACATGAAATAAGACAATATTTTTACCCTTAGATTATTATCTTTCTTTTTATTATTTGCTGATTTTATAGCTTCACTAATAATCAGCCATGTGGATGCCAGCATTGCTGCTCTGCTAGCCAAGAGAGCGGCCAAATACTCACCTTCCCAGCCAATATTACTTAGTGAGGCATGAAGAGCCAACCATCAGCTATGAACGCATGGCAGAACAGCAGCTGACATCCGTCTCTTGGAAAATTAAGTTTAGGTGCACAAGGATGCTAAAGGTTGGCTTTCATTCATTGCTTTGGAATAACTGAGCCAGATTGCTCTTGTCAATGAAGCAATGATCAGTACCAGCTGAGGAGCTGGCTTGAATTTCCCATTAACTAGACCTTCTCCATTTGTGTGCCAGAGGTTAAAAGTAGAAAGATTTAAAGCTCAGCCAAACCAAAGATACATTTGTTCCCTTCCAGGTAGCATTACCAATTAAACCTACCAATTATCCTTTGAAAAATCCAGTTCTAATAATACAGTGTAATTTTAAAATGGTAATCCAGTGACTGGAATACCAATAGTGGTTTAAAAATACTTTTATGTTTGGATAGTGCACCAGACTAGGGTGTATGAATAGGATTATTTTTCCCGCAAAGTTTTCCACAAAAAAGGAGCTGTTTGTCTTGTTGGATTGGGCCAATTCCCATTTACTTCAACATTCCATACTCAGAAAAACCAAGTAGCTAGAACTTGGGAAGCCCACAAAGAGAGAGACGATTGCCCTCTTTTACTGTTATTCCGTACCAGCTGGTATTTAAAGCATGCTACTATGATTCAAGAGGGAGTAAACAACCATGGAGCCCAATCCTTCATGAATTTACCCAAATCTGTTTTTAAAACAGACTAAACTGGTGCTCAACACCACATCTGACTGCATTTAATTCCACAGTTTAACTGATTCTTCACCAAGAGAAGAGCTGTTGTCCAAATTGATAAATGTATAATTGTGGGGTGGAGGGAATCGTCTCACCAAAACTAGTTATCAGGAAATATATGAGTAAAATAAAAACCATTGTATAACAAGAACGTAGGGCTCTTGGTATGGTGGCATGTGTGTGAGCCAAGTGGAAGATTCAGGAGATAGAAAAGAAGTAAAGAGAAAGTTTAGGGAGGTAGTATCTGTTATTCCTAAATATCCATAAAATCAGAAATTATATCATTTGTGCCAATCTTCATTGTTTACACAATGAAGTCTTTAAGAAAATCATGTATATCATCACAAATTATATAAAATTAACATAAATGCAAAATATTTTAATGTAGCTGACATGGAAAAATTCATGGGGATGCTAGGATGTAAAACTGTTCCATTGCATCTGAAGTTCACTAAATAGGGATATTTAAATTAAAGTTTCACCTATTTATTTACACCAAGCATATTTAATAGTGCATGCTTCCAAGATTATTTGGAAGAACTAACTCCATCCAAACACAGCTCCTCCCTGCTATTCATTAAAGAAACTTGACCCTGTAAACAATGGGCACTGCTTTAAGGAACGCTCTCCCTAAAGGCAATTCTTAATTCCTTTAGCCTTAGGGAATTTTGATAAGTTTGTTTGATCCCTAGATAAATGAATGATCAGACCTAGCAACTCTGTTCTGATGTCCTTACATTAGATTAACTAACCAGTGAAACCCAACTGTTTGTATATATATAACTTTGCGAACATTCTCTCTTAAACAATTTCATATATATTTGAAGGAATTGCCCACAATGTCATTTTATAAATACAGTGCTATGTAATCATGTTGGAGAAAACATCAGCAAAAGAAAAAAATATCTTTATTAATATGCATGCGATTTGATTATTATATACAATCTGCAGAAGATTTGTAGTCATTGACTTACAAACTATTTCAAACATGCTCATGGTCAGAAGACCTGAGAGTTTAGATACTAGAGAGTCAAAGAAAAGCCAATTGGAGTCATAAACTCTATAGAAAATTAACAGATTAACAAAGTTGTAAGGGACCTTGGAGGCCTTCTAGTCCAACCCCCTGTTCAGGCAAGAAACCCTATACCAGGAGTGTCAAACTGGAGGCCTGTGGGCCAGATGTGTCACGCACAGGCCATGCCCACCCCAGCTCCGTAAAGGGGAGAAACATCATGAAACGTCGCGTGACACAGCGAATTTGACACCCATGCCCTATACCATTTCAGACAAATGGTTCTCCAATATCTTCTTTAAAACGTCCAGTGTTGGAGCCTTCACACCTTCTGGAGGCAAGTTGTTCCACCGATTAGTTTTTCTAACTGTCAGGAAATTTCTCCTTAGTTCTAGGTTGCTTCTCTCCTTGATTCATTTCCATCCATTGCTTCTTGTCCTGCCTTAAGGTGCTTTGGAGAGTAGCTTGACTCCCCCTTCTTTGTGGCAGCCCCTGAGATATTGAAACACTGCTGTCATGTCAGTTAGCTATGATTGCTTGCTCTCTTAGTTGTATTCTTGGTTAAAACTGAATAACTAATATCTTTATATTCTTAAATGATTTTTAAAAAAGGTTATAAATGTTTTTATTACTAAAATGCACATGGTCACAAATGTCAGTTTTTAATTAAAAGAGTGGAACTTTAACAAGTTTTTTTTAACAAGTTTTAGAAGGTTGTTTAGATGTCACTTTGACTTTGTGATACTTTTAATCATTGACAATGAGTTAGGTTGAAAACTACTTTTTTGCCTTAGATAACACATATTGTTTTATGCAATATATAATCTATGGATGTTATACAGTATGTGTATTTTTTTAATTGCTGTATACAGAATATATATTTAAGAATCTTGGATTGTGTCAAAGTTCCAAGATGCATAATTTAAAAGATGTACAGTTCCAAATACAATATCAATATTTTATTTATTGGCTGTGGTAATAGTAGTAAACTAATGTTCAGCAATAGGAAACTATCCATAGTGGAGAGAAAGCTAAGTCTGTTATTATGTCAATAATTCTAAAGGAATAATGCAATCATTCTTGTTATACAATGAGGTTATTGATAGCAATCGAGAGGACCATGAAGGAATTCAAAGGAAGAACTGATCTGCAAAAGTTCTAAAAACATTAGTAGAAAAACACTGCAAAAAAATTATTTAACCACAATCATACAATTTTCTCCTATATAATCTATAATATAGAACTACAATCTTAAAAAAAAAAACTTTACTAAAACTATGCCAAACTGGAAGAAAGATTAATGAAGCTTTACTGTCACACTCGTCTCTAGAATAAAAATAATAATAATTCCCTACCTTCCCCTTTATGTTTGGTTATTACAGTATTTAAATACATTTATTTGAGGAAAGAAAAATGTCCTTTCCAAGTAAAGCAGATTTAAAAAAAAAAAAAAAAAGAATGGCATTGAGCAAAGCTGCTGATCTTTCAAAGTCTTTGATCACTACTTAAAGATCTTGAAGCCATTTTGTTCACTTTTAGAATAAATTGTGTGGGTTTATAAAGAAAATCAAATGGAGACCCAGCACAGGTTTGCCACTGACCCTTTAATTAGAGCAGCAGGGGTGGAAGTAAATAAACCCTGGCATCTTCTTTTATGACCTTCGATTTCTGACAGGGACAAGCTGTACTAGAGAAACCTTTTAATAACCATGTTCCTTGCCAGGAGAGGAAAAAAAAATGTTTGATCTTCCCTCCACAGGATGATAGTGTTGAGGCCAGGTGCTGCTGACATAGCAAAACAACAACCCACAATGTTTAAAAAAAAATATTTATTTCTATCTACATCTTTCAGATTAGCTACAAAGCCCTTGATGGAGTCAGTATCCTTTAAGGAATAAATCTATTTATTTAGCTGTCTATCAACTCACCATGTAGTCATCAAGAGTTGAGGTTTTCTTTTATGATTTAGCATTACTTATATAAGCTCAAGTGGGCAAGGAGTTTTACACAATTAATGAATTCATTCACTATAGGTGAACAAAAAACAGTGAAAATGTTAACATATTCAACCATCTTTATCCATGACTTTCTTCCTTAACTCAATGCTGTCCAGGAACACCAGGAAAAGCAGCCTTTTTCAAACCAAGTCTCCTCCAAATGTGTATTGCAAATCCCAGAATTCTCAGCCAGCATAGCCATGCTGAGAATTCTGAAAATTAAAATTCATAACCAGAGACAACTCAAATTGGGAAAGTCTAAAAAGGGGAGTGTCTTGGAGAGTGAAAAGTTGAAAGAGCTGGATAGGGTGAGCTTAGAGAAGAAATAAACAATTCTCTCTTCATTGACAATTGAAGAGAAGTCCTATTCCACTTATTTCCAGTCTTTCCAAATAATTCCATAAATAATCATTTTAAAGATGTGGTAATGTACTGGTTCTCCAAACTGAGTCTTGAAAAATTCTGTGGATAACTCTGTACAAACTATAATGTTGACTTTATCCCTATTCCTTCAGAGGCCAGCACTAAAGTCTTAGAATTTGACAGATGGTTGTCTTGCAATTTTCATTACATATATCCAGTAAAAATGGCAGGAACGACAACTGGGATCCAAGATAAAGAAATGGAAAATTAATAAGTCTGTAATAGACACAAATCAGACTTAAAAAGGAAGGTACCTTAGAGCTATAATAGCTCTCTTACAAAGTTGGCATACTTCCAAATATGCTTGCATATACAGTGCCAGCACAGCCTATATGTTCAGGCCTGTCAGATCTAGTCCTGTTTTACCTCTGGCATCATTCTGGTTTTATGCTTTCTCTTGTATCTAAGGACTAGATAGGTGAAATTTCATTGCCATTTATTTGCTGTTACCCCTGACCTTTGTGAACAGAAGTCTGTTGTTAGAACACAGAAGAGTTGTACAGCTCATAAATCCAGTGGCTCTGAAGGAATCCTTGTCAAGGTTAATGACCTGTTTCATAGGAAGGGGACACAAAGCTTTCAAACCCGCCTCATGGGACACATAATCTGAGAGTTATCCCTGATTATTTCTGCATTATAATTTCAGACAGAATTGACTCCCCTAACTTAATAGTAGTAGTCTCAAATTGGGTTTCTTTTCCTTGCTAATATCATTAGACAACCAATGATCTATTCATTGACTAATAATTGAAGGGAAGCCCTATTCCACTTATTTCCAGCCCTTCCAAATGACTCCATAAATAACCTTATTTAAGATGTGGTGATATGCTAGCTATTTAAATTGACTCCCCTATGATGGGAAGTTTTGTTAACATGTATTAGGGGATTTCAAAACTCAAGGATGAGGCACATGCTGTGCATTCAGAAAATCCCAAGTCTACCCCACAGCACTTTGAGACTGAGACTGATTTTTCTCTGAAGCTTTAGAGAACTTCTGCCAGTCCGTGCAAATTAGACTGAGCCAGATGGACTGATACTCTTAAGAATTTTCCAGAATGTATTCAAGCAGCATGAGGGCAGTTCAAAGTTGAAACAAAATAAGGGAAGTGTGCATATTTTGTATATGTGGAAGTAGGTGGTATTAGCTGATGAAAACATATCTTTCTTGACTCATCTGAGTTCATTACTAATAGTATGTAGATAACTGGTTTTATTGGTAGTCTCCATATTTTTATTAACTTATCCTTGCCAAAACTCAGTCATATACTTGAATCCTTTCACATATGTCTGTTCGCAGATTCAACATTCTTTTGGCAAATTCTTTGGAAAACAAATTTAAAGATGCAGTTAACATATAGATTTAGAAAGTCTTTAATTTATGGCTTGAGAGGTTTTGCTGCCTCACCAATTAAGATTCAGTAATACTTTTGCTTGTAAAAGAGACACCTCATAAGGAAAGGACTGCTTCAATTTAATATGCATGCAGTAATTACCTATTTTTGGGGGAGGGTGACATTTAATAGACTGAAGTTCATTGCGGATCGTTTTATCCTTTTGTGAGTTCCTTGCTGGGAAAGGATATGCATTTAACATTTAGGAACCTGACAAAAAAGGAGAAAATTATACCTCTTGGCTATTCCTTTTTGATCTTGCTTGTTCTGCCAAGGTGAAAATGTAAGGTGTGATTCATACTAAAGACTGTAGCTCATTTGAAATTTTTGTTTCATTGGATTTGACTGATTCAATATGTTTTGATTTTGTAGAGATCAGGTTTGTCTTTCTAAAGTTCTAATCAAAGTAACTTATTTCATGCTTCCTTTTAGCTGTTTATGTATTTTTTACCCAAAAATTCAATCTAGATCAGGGGTCCCCAACCTTGGCAACTTTAAGCCTGGCGGACTTCAATTCCCAGAATTCCCCAGCCAGCAAAGCATTCTGGGGAATTCTGGGAGTGGAAGTCCGCCAGGCTTAAAGTTGCCAAGGTTGGAGATCCCTGATTTAGATAACTAGAACAGCCCAAAAAATTCACAAATGCTCTACTGCCCCCCAAAAAGAGAAAGAAATAAAACCTCTCAGACAAATTAATGCTATAGATCACTGCACCTTGGTTTGCAAATGGGTGATCGTTCCTCTTCTCTCCCCACAAAAAGCACTTGTTTACCAATAGAAGTAAAAATGCCAACATTATTTTGCCATGTGTGGATAAATCACATTCTCTCTTAAAAGAAAGAATCCACAAGTATATATGTTTTCTTCTATACTCTGTGTGTGTGTGTGTGTGTGTGTGTGTGTGTGTGTGTAAATACACACACAAGGGACGCGGTGGCTCAGTGGCTAAGATGCTGAGCATGTCGATCGAAAGGTCAGCAGTTCAGCGGTTCCAATCCCTAGTGCCGCATTACGGGGTGAGCTCCAGTTATTTGTCCCAGCTTTTGCCAACCTAACAGTTTGAAAGCACGTAAAAAATGCAAGTAGAAAAATAGGAACCACCTTTGGTGGGAAGGTAACAGTGTTCCATGGTGTTTAGTCATGCTAGCCACATGACCACGGAGATGTCTTCGGACAATGCTGGCTCTTCAGCTTTGAAACGGAGATGAGCACTTCCCCCTAGAATCTGGAACAACTAGAACGTATGTGCAAGGAAAACTTTTACCTTTACCTTAAATACACACACACACATTTTTTTTTAAATCAGGGTGGCCATGTTAGTGGACAGAGCACAAATCTCCCTGAAGACCATCTGGCTGGAGAAGGTTACAAGCCTGCCTGTCTTCCTTCCTTCCTTCCTTCCTTCCTTCCTTCCTTCCTTCCTTCCTTCCTTCCTTCCTTCCGCCAGTTTTACAGTTCTGAAACTAAAACTAAAATTCTCTATATCTGTCAGTATTCTGTGACTGGCATTTCTTTTTCAAAAGATTAAAAAAACTAGACAACATCTTTAATACAAAAGCAATTCCAACCGTAACTCAAACAAGGGAAGAGCAAGAAGGGAAAATGGAAACAGACCAGTAATAACCATTACCAGGCTTTTATTATAAATGTTTGGTTGAGTTCCTTTGCTCACTGAGTGAAGGTTTTGCTGAAGATAAACCCTCACCTAAATTTAGCAGAAAAAGAAAGTGAACTGTTCAAGAGAGATTCTTCTTTTGGAGGAAAAAATGACTATTTAAGGTCATATCATTTCAACCAGTCAAAACATGTTAAATTAGCATTTTTATCATCAGGCAGATGCTGACTCACGAAGTACAGCAATATATACAATTCCTAACTAAAGTTCTAATAAATCCCATCTGGTTCTGCTATGAAGTCAGCAATTTCCTTGATGTGAAATATCTAAAGGTTATTGCTCTTCTCGCTCTTAGTAATATTATTCTCTAAAGCTTTCACTTTTCTGCTCAGCAGCAATTTTGCTTTAACAAGAGTCTCAGTGCTTCTCCTGTTTCAGTGAGAGCCGTCCCTTTGCAAATAAAGTATATAAAGAACTGCAAGGGACACACATCTGCCAACTCGTGCAATTATAAAGTTGCAGTTTCTGAGAATTTTTCATAACTTTAAGTGGCAAATTACAGAAGATCCTAAGGAAATGTTGTCAGCATTCTCTAGCCTCCATTCCCACATCAGTTCTGCAGCAGAAATACTAGAAAGAGCTGGCACCAGTGGCCTTCTGAATATCTCTACCAAATGTCCTAGGAATGGGTCTAACAAGTACTTAGCTATGTTCTATGAGCTCAATTCATATGATCTTCTTTTTCATCCTCAATATTCAGTTAATTATTGCTGGCTTAAAGTGTATGTGAATGTATCTACAGTATGCAGATTTATCTATCCTTGTTAAGGAAGCTAGGTCAATGAATGAGTAGTTCTTCTAGTGCAGGTATATGTAATTTTGGGTAGCCAATAATATCTTTTCATCTTTGAAAAACTCACCAGCAATCACATTCCTGAAAGCAGTCAAGATCTAATCAAAATATAAATTTACTTTAATATGTATTTGCATATAAGTTAAATTAAATTAATTAAATTCTATTTATAAGACTACTCCTTCATACACAATTTCCTTTTCTGTCACATTTAGTATCATTTGGGAAGACTGAATGTGGTCCTAAGGCTACATCCTCCTGTTTTAGTATCGCTCCTACCATTTACATTTGGAAAAAGGAACAGTGGTTTATTATTCTTCTTTATTATTATTATTATGAACTGTGATCATGCTGTGGTTAGAATGCAATACTGCAAGCTACTTCTGCTGACTGCCGGCTGCCTGCAATTTGGCAGTTCGAATCTCACCAGGCTCAAGGTTGACTCAGCCTTCCATCCTTCCGAGGTCGGTAAAATGACCTAGATTGTTGGGGACAATATGCTGACTCTATAAACTGCTGAGAGAGGACTGTAAAGCACTGTGAAGTGGTATATAAGTCTAAGTGCTATTGCTATTATGGTTTGTCATAGAGTCAGCCAGATTTTCAGACTGAATTTGACATTTTTGTCTATCTATTGAGTCCTTTCCAAGGACCTGGGATAGGCAGATGTGAATGTTTGATGGTGCTACAGATATATTTGCAGGATTGTTTATTATTATTATAGTTTGTCACACAGCCAAATATTTAGACTGGATCCTGCATTTTTTAAACCTTTCGAGTCCTTTCAAGGACCTGGAATAGGGAGATGTTGTTTCATGGTGTTAAAAGTATTGTCATAGAATGTCAGATGTTCCACGTTTTGTAGTTGACTGATGGTAATTTTATCAATGCCAATGGTATTCAAATGGTGCACCAGATGTTTTGGGATTGCACCTCAGGCACCTGTTACTGTTTTCTTTTGCCATTGTCGTTCTATTTCTCTTTGCAGGTTGTTGTCTTTTGTTATTTTCTATTCTGTTCTGCTCTGTCCAGGTTGCTCCCATAACCACTATCAGACATTTTTGTGTGTCTTTCTTATCAACAGTCTGGGGTGTCATGTGACATGGACCTGTCTATTTGAATTCTAAAATCCCAGAGCACTTTAGCTTCCTCATTTTATATCACATTGTCTATTTTGTATTCTCACACCACTTCTTGCTTGCAGGCAAATGGTATTGATTGCAGAATTTCCAATGGCACCATTGTTGCCATTGTGGCATATTTGTCATGCCATTGTTTGTAGTCAGTTTGTAGTCAGAGGCTAACAAGCTACTGTTTCTTCAGCTTCTTTGCGGAGGTGACATTTGTTGTTGATTGCCATCTTCTCAATTTGACTTTGTACGCATTTGTTCTTAAGACTTAACCCAGTGCAACCAAAATTAGTGTCAGCCCTGAAGGCCATCTTTTTCTTTGGATCTTCAGGGCTGCCACACTTAGTGCTGTGGGAAACTGGGAGGGGGGATTGCATGGAGTTGCAGGGATATCTAGCCATAATAGCATTCCTTTCTCTGAGAGTCAAGGACATTCTGCCCTGCACCTGGAGTAGTGTGACTGGGAGGCATCTCCAGTTGGGACGGTGCATTGATTGGACCATGTGATTGACATGTCGGTACAGGGGAAGGGACTTGGACTTTCTTTTGGATGGAGAAAACCTGGAAGCTTTCAGATTCGGGTTTCCCAGATGTGCCAATATGACATCTCTAATAAAATGGAACTTTGAGGAACTTCTAGCCTCGGAGTCTTCTTTCGTTGGAGGTGTTACTTGGATCCCTGACAATTATCCCTTTATCTCTTTCTCCAACTTTCCTGCTCTTGGACATTGTCAGGTCTTATCATTATCAGCTTTGCCTACTAGTTTTTTTTTTTTTACATACTGGCCATATAATACTTTGCCTTGCCATGACTCTTTTCTATACTTCATTTGTTTATTTTTATTATTATTATTATTATTATTATTATTATTATTATTATTATTATTATTATTATTATTATTATTATTATTATTATTATATGACCACTCAGCTTCCAAAATGCAGCATTCTCTCTTCCATTAATCTAATAAATATTGTCAAACTGTGTGCAGGGCCCCATTTTGGAACTTATATATAGCCATGTAAATAAATCAGTTTTCTTACTAGTAGCTAGGTGAGCTTGAATTCCATAGTTAAGACTCAAGAGACAATACATCTACTTGGGGCTTTGATCAGTGGTGGATTGCTCCCGGTTCACACCGGTTCGCAAGAACCAGTAGTAAAAATTTGTAGTAGTTCCGAGAACTGGTAATAACATTGGCTGGCCACGCCCCCAAACCGGTCTCCAGCCCGGTCGCCGCTCACTTACCCTGCCCACCTCATCAGAGGCTTTTTTCTTTTTTACTTTTAAAAGCATTTTTTCTACAACCTCTTTGGGTTGAAAAAAAAAGCCTCTGATGATCCTATGGCTCAGCTGGGAACGTCAGAGGCTTTTCAAAGCATTTTTTTTACAACCTCTTCAGCCGAAGAGGTGGTAAAAAAATTGCTTTGAAAAGCCTCTGATGATCTCAGCTGAGTTGCCTGATCGGTAGAGGCTTTTCAAATCATTGTTTTCTGCAACTTCTTTGGCCGAAGAGGTGGTTTTAAAAAATGCTTTGAAAACTAAAAAAAAAAAGTTGGCCCGCCCACCCAGTCACATTACACCCCACCAAGCCACGCCCACAAAACAAGCCATGCCCACAGAACCGGTAGTAAAAAAATTTAGAACCCACTCCTGGCTTTGATGGACAGTGCAAAAGGAGAGAAAGAACAATGCTAATCACAACTAGTCAGTCTGAAAACATGATAATGATATTCTAGTCATGAAAAACCTTCGCCTTCCCCAAAATAAAAACCTTATGTATTTGAGTACAGTGACTATCCATTTTCTAAGGTGTCACATGAAAATATAAAAATCCACACGTTCTGATTTATTCCTGTTACCACCTTGCACTTGAAGCTCTATGAAATGACACGAATTCCACACATACACTAAATGGCATTTACACCCTGAACTGTATGAACTAAATTACGCTGCCTCCTTCTCCAGCTGCCACAAGCTTCTAGTCCAAAGAAGGTGTGAAGTTCACAATCCACCCTCCTTCCCATCTGCTCTAGGTCACAAGAACTTTGGAAAGCAGCCATTTACAAGCTCAGACCCTGATACAAAAACTATCAACTTTGACAAAATTGCTTAGACAAAGGCACATTATAAAAACTATGGAACAGAACCTGACTTTTGTTTGCTTGCAAAGATCAGAGCTTAAATGCTTACAAGGAAGATGGCAAAGCAGCCTGGAAAAGAACCATCTATTTGTATCTCCTGCCCTTATAATCTGCACTGCAGACAATGTGTGGTTTTGCAGTAGAAAAGTTGTCTGTGCACCAACATGCCAATGAAAGAGGTGAATTTCAGAACACTAACATCATGGCTGAAGAATGACATTGAACACTTCAAGTTGGAGCATTTCCCATCCAGGTAGTTCTCGCTTAATAAGTGGTCACTTAGGAACCATTCAGAGTTGTGACAGACCTTCCTGGAGTTACAACCCAGTTCTGGAGTTCGGGCAGCCACACAATCCCCACATAGTCATGTGATTACATTATGGGTGCTTGGCAAATGACTTGCAATTTCAGCTGTTTGCAATATCCCAAGGACAAATAGCCACAATTTTTGGTGAGTTGTTTTCTTTTTGTTTTGTTGGTTTCCAGCATTTACTTCTGTTTTCCAGCCCATTGAACCAATGGATTCCCTTAACAACTGCAGCAAAAAAGATCATAAAATTGGGCATATTCACACGATGACCTTCTTAATGACTGACATGACATACAACTGTGGGTCCAGGTACAATTACAGTTGTCAGTTGAGAACCTCCTGTATATATGCCAGACATTCCTTCATGGAAAATATATGGCCACAGAACTCATGCAGCTGTTTTGGGCTTTTGTGCTCCAAAATCCTTTGATGCTTCAGAGCAGTGTTTATCAACCTTGGCTGCTTTGTAATGTTTGGACTTTAAATCCCAGGACAGAGCTTAAAAGATGGTTAGGGAACTCTGGGATTTGAAGTCCACATATGTTAAAGTTGCCAAGGTTGAAAAGCACTGCTTTAGATGAGCTATTTAAAAGGATGGTGGAGGGGGAAAAGAGTTATTTTGAAGCAACGCAGCTGTTCTGCTTTAGCACAGTAAGCTTTTCTTTCTAGATTCTGAAGAAGAAAGAAATGATTATTCTCATCTGGGCAAAGAAAGGATTTTCTTCCTTCCAACCAGAGCAAACATCTCTGTCTTCTGGGCAATGCAATACTTGTTAGAAGGTACATAGCTTGTAGCTTAGGAAAGGAAAAGACTTCACTTGATTAGGTTGCCAGTATGACAAGAGGACAGTCCAGTTTTTCCAATTAGCCAATTCCCATACAGTCCTTGGATGAAATTCAAAGGAAAAGAGTTGTTAACCTAATTTTGGGAAGCTTTTTCTCCAGTAACACTGTACTGCTAACTAAAGCATACAAAACCTTTACCAGACCAATCCTCGAATACAGCTCGTCTGTCTGGAATCTACACTGTATATCGGACATTAATACAATCGAGTGGGTCCAGAGGTATTTCACAAGAAGAGTCCTCTACTTCTCTGCTCACAATAGAATACCTTATGCCAGGCTTGAAATTTTGGGCTTGGACAACCTTGAACTATGCCACCTATGGTCCAACCTATGGTCTATAGTACACAAAATTGTCTGATACAATGTCCTACCTGTCAATGACTACGTCAGCTTCAACTGCAATAATACATGGGCAAACTCAAGGTAAACCGCTCCAAACTCGATTGCAGGAAATACGACTACAGCAATAAAGTGGTCAATGCCTGGAATGCTCTACCTGACTCCGTCATTACTTCCTCAAACCCCCCTAGCTTTAACTAGGGGGGGGGGGTTTGAGGAAGTGAGGTCCACTGTCTACTGTGGACCTCACACCATTCTTAAGAGGTCTGTAAGGGGGCGTGCATAAGTGCACCAGCGTGCCTACCATCCCTGTCCTACTGTCCCCATTTATTTGTACTCATTTCATGTGCTCATGTCCATGTTTATACTTATGCCTGTTATCTTGTACATGTTTGGCAAAATAAATAAAATAAAATAAAATAAAATAAAATAAAATAAAATAAAATAAAATAAAATAAAATAAAATAAAATAAAATAAAATAAAATAAAATAAAATAAAATAAAATAAAATAATTAAATTCTTGATCGGGATTCCTTGTGCACAGTCACTCATGCCCTCGTCACCTCTCGCCTTGACTACTGCAACGCTCTCTACATGGGGCTCCCCTTGAAGAGCACCCGGAGGCTCCAGCTGGTCCAGAATGCAGCAGCGCGGGTAGTGATGGGAGCAACACAGCGCTCCCATGTAACACCGCTCCTGCGCGAGCTGCACTGGCTCCCGGTGGTCTTCCGGGTGCGCTTCAAGGTGTTGGTTATCACCTTTAAAGCGCTCCATGGCATAGGGCCTAGCTATCTCCGAGACCGCCTGCTGCTACCAACGACCTCCCATCGACCCGTGCGCTCCCACAGAGAGGGCCTCCTCAGGGTGCCATCAGCCAAACAATGTAGGCTGGTGGCCCCCAGGGGGAGGGCCTTCTCTGTGGGGGCTCCCACCCTCTGGAATCAGTTGCCCCCGGAGATAAGAAGAATCCATGACCTCAATGCCTTCCGTCGTTCCCTGAAAACCTATCTTTTTCAGCAAGCCGGGTTGGCTTAGAACAAATTTTTAAATTCTTTTAATTAGTTTGTGATTCTTAACTTCGGGCCAAAATTTATATATATTTTAAATGTTTTAATATTTGTATTCTATGTTTTTTATCTTGGCTGTACACCGCCCTGAGTCCTCAGGGAGAAGGGCGGTATATAAATTGGAAATTAAATTAAATTAAATTAAATTAAATTATTAAATTAAATTAAATTAAATTAAATTAAATTAAATTAAATTAAATTAAATTAAATTAAATTAAATTAAATTAAATTAAATTAAATTAAATTAAATTAAATTAAATTAAAAAATTCTTCCATGTTGCTGCTGTTTCCACTTTGCTCATCAACTCTCCGCTATTATTTGAAATAGGTGATCTTTGTGCCTTAAACATACCATTGTGCTTAATTTTTATATTGTCTTTCTTTCAGGAGTTCCTGACAATATAATCCGATACCCCATGACTGTGAAACAGGTTGGGCTGAGAGATGATAACTAGCCCAAAGTCACCCACAGGACTTCTTTGATTTTGGAGAGATCTGACTGTGAGCATGCTTGCCTTTCTCCAGGATTATTTCAATACATTATGTATTGCAGTACACTGCAGTACTTCCCTTGAGGCAACATTGCTATTTTATTCCCACTCAAATCTTGGATGCTGAAATCTAAACACCAACTCATCATGCTGAACCCTAAGAATGATTTTAGTTCACCCGTGTTGTGTTCAGAAATCTGCCTCCATTTCCTAAACTGTGTCCCCACTTACACCGAGGAATCGCACAGTGTCCTGCCAACATTCATTTGCTGCCTTTTCTCCATGATATTTCTGTTGTCTCATTCCCAGCTCATGAATGAGGCAGCCTTTAGCCCTAATTAGCCTGAAATGGGTATTGAAGTAGCATTTATCTCCTTTTAACCCCAGGAAAGCCTCAAGGTGGGTAAAACCTGTTAGGTTTTGTCACCCATTATCTTGGAAGGCTGTCAAGTGACTGGCAGTAACAGAGAACAGAGGCCATAGAGGCAGTATAAAGATTAGCAACAGAGGCAGCAGATTTCATGTTGGAAATGCATTCTGCCAATTCAAGAACGAATGGATAACATTTTACAAGGGAGTGGGAAAGACCCTCAGTCAAATTACATATGCTCCTCAAGTCAGTTCTCCTGCCCTTTGAGCTGCAACTTTGTTTTTATTATGAAAAACTAAACTGATTAGCAGATGGCTGCTCATTTGTTTCCCCTCTGTCAACTTTAATGCAACGCAAAATGAAAATTATTTAAATGAATGCTTGGAGAGCTCTTGGGAAAGCAAAGCTCCTGGACATTAAATGCTTAGCTATTTTTGCACGTTCGAACAGCCTTTCCCACTTCTTTCTTTTTCCAAATAAACAAAATTTCTCTTTTTTAAAAAAAAAATGGCTCCTGTTTTTTTCTTTTTTCTTTTGAACATTTGGTGACTTATAGTGTCATGAAAATGTTTTGATCTCATGGATTAAAATAGATAGGTCCAAACATTAACTCAGAGATTAGTGCATGTGTTGTGTGGAGGGGTTTTAGTGTATTTTCCAGATAGTCTTATCTACCTCTGGGCATTTGTTTCTGATAAAGAAATCCACCTAGACGTCTCAGCCTGAATATTTAAAATAACAAACAGAAATGGTAGAAATGTCATTTTGATAGTTTTCACTAATATAGCAATAGCACTTAAACTTATATACCACTTCGCAGTGCTTTTGCAGCCCTCTCTAAGCAGTTTACAGAGTCAGCATATTGCCCCCAACAATCTGGA
The DNA here is from genome assembly GCF_029215685.1 of Pituophis catenifer annectens. Taxonomy (NCBI): domain Eukaryota; kingdom Metazoa; phylum Chordata; class Lepidosauria; order Squamata; family Colubridae; genus Pituophis; species Pituophis catenifer. The sequence continues at coordinate 315,634,438 of NW_027256881.1, read as the reverse complement.
TCCTCATTTTACCCATCTCAGGTGGATGGAAGGCTGAGTCAACCTTGAGCCTGGTGAGATTCGATCTGCCAAATTGCAGGCAGCCGGCAATCAGCAGAAGTAGCCTGCAGTACGGCATTCTAACCACTGCGCCACCACAGCTCTATACAAAAACACCCCCAATCACACTGTCCCCAAAATATAGGTTTTCCTAAAATATCCCATGTTATTGCCTGAGAATTTCTATCCATTTTGGCTAGTTTAACACAATACACTGAATGACAAAGTAGCCAATCACATTTTAGCCCAGCTTTAATGTCCTCTCTCATGTCCAAACCCATACATTCAGACTGATTGAATCATCCATGCTCAAATTGATCATGTATTGATAATATTATACAAAGAAAATGAGTGCAGAATGGTTTAATTTGTTTTATTAATTTCAGATATTTTTGCTAGTTTCTGAGTAATGGTCCATTTATCTAAATAGAAGTGGTTCTTTATTAATTGTATGGCTTTTACCAAAGCTGATCTTGAAATCTTCAATACATTCATTTCCAACACTCCCACTTCTGTCTGCCAGTTTATGGGTTTTCCGACTAAAAAGAATTTATTCTCATGCCCAGGCTAAGAAGAGGTCTCTAAGTCACTTGATTCAGAGGGCTGTTGTTGTTTTTTTTGTTGTTGTTGTTTTTTAGAATTCCTACTCCAAAGTAGGTTGTTACTCATGTTAAAATGAGTGCATAATCTCTCCCTTAAGAGTCTCATCCTTAACTTCAAAAATCCAAGAATAGCTGGAAATACTAGAAACTCCTTCTGAAGAGTCAACTTCTCATATTTGACTCATATTTGAGCAGGCTAAACACATGCAAAAGGGTGTGTGTGTGTGTGTGTGTGTGTGTGTGTGTTTTGGCATTAGCTTACAGTGAAGATTGTGTAGCCTCATCTTAGCTAGGCAGCTACCTGTATTAGTATATTTGTATCAGCTTTGACACAGCCTATGTAATGGAGCACCTTTTTTCCCTGAACACCCATATAGTTTTGGGTTTTAAATATTAATCTTCCAGGGAGGCCCCCAATGACTTGTTTGCCTAGAGCCAAAGGCCACCACTGTGGAATGATAAAATCCCCCTGGATTATCAGATTTGGCAATCAGATTTTCTGTTATAATGATAGCACTGAGATCAATAGCAGGTATTTGAAAGACAACATTTTTCTATACAAAAATTGCTTTAGAAAAAAAATCTAAAAAGAGAGTGTTTTAACACTGTCAGAACTGTTTATTGAAAATTATATGTAATCTTGGTTCAATAATATCGGTTATTAACATAGCATAATCAGTGAACATGATGCTTTATCAAGAATGATGATAGTAGAAAAGGATTCTATCAACATAGAAAAGTACAGAAGGTGGAGAAAGGCACTATTAGCAAAGATAGCAAAATAATATTTAATATGTACATAAAATGGCATTTTAAATGTTCCTTTAAGTCACTCATGCAACAGGCTGTATAAAGGAAGGCTCATATATCTCTGGAAAAACATTTGTTTTGCCTGCAAAAGATCCCAGGTTCATACAACTTAGAACTATGCCAACTTACGTCTGACCTAAGTGTAGTATATAAAATTATCTGCCACAATGTCCTACTACTGTCAATGACTACTTCAGCTTCAACCACAACAATACATGAGCAAACAATAGATACAAACTCAAGGTAAACCACTCCAAACTCAATTGCAGAAAATACGACTTCAGCAACAAAGTGGTCAACGCCTGGAATGCATTACCTGACTCTCCCCCAAAGTTTCTTTCCCAAACCCCCAAAATTTTAACCTTAAACTGTCTACTGTTGACCTCACCCCATTCCTAAGAGGTCTGTAAGGGGTGTGCATAAGTGCACCAGCGTGCCTACCGTCTCTGTCCTAATATTCCTTTTTACTCTTACTCTTTTCATGTATTCAAATTATGTTTATACTTTTACCTGTTATCTTATATATGCTTGACACATAAATAAATAAAAATAAATTAAATTAAAAAATACCTTGACAGAGCTAGGTAATCCCAGCCTATTATGCAGAATGAACACTCTACTTTTGATAAGAAAGAAAATGGGTAGTGAAATTTGCCCATTTTTCTCCTAAAACCACAGTTTTGTTGTACCTACGCTCCAAAACAGCTGCCCTATAGGAAACATTCAAAAGTACTTGGCCAGCTTACAATAATTCATGTAACAAATGCAAACAGAATTTCTGCCCTCTTCTATCCCACCTCTGTCATCCCATCTCCCTTTCTGCCCTCTTCCATCCTGCCTCCCTTTCTGGTTTCTACTTTAAAAGAATGCAATAAATTGTTTTATGGGACTCATTGTTCCACCATTTTGAAATTAACTCTCCCTATCTGCAACTCAATTGCTTCAACGAATATGAAAGTGTGCCAGTCCTAAAACACAACTAGAAGTTTAGATATCATTAAATTCCCCAAAGAGTTAATACAGGTTTTCAATTTCTTTTGTAAACTACAAGGTTTATAGCATATAACCTGTCATGATTAGTGCAGCCTTCGTCTTTTTTTTTAACTGCCTTCAGATTCTCTTATTCCTATAAGCCAGGGGTGGGCAACTGTGGCCATTTTACAACCTGTGCACTTCAACTCCCAGAATTCCTGAGCCAGCTTAGTTTAGCTGGCTCAGGAATTCTGGGAGTTGAAGTCCACAGGTTGTAAAAGGGCCACAGTTGCCCACCCCTGCTATAGGCCTCTGCACTGGGCAGACCGATCCCATGCTGCATTGTTTTCCTCTTTGCATTCTTCAGTGATCTAGAATCACTCTGGATAGTCTGGATAGAGCTTTGGCAACCTCCCTCCCCCACATGCTTAATTCCATTTTTGATTGCTATTCATTCCTATATTCTCCTATCTAAATTCAATTCCAATTCTGCTTTCTTTTAGCTTCTTTCAACTGTCCATCTCTATGACAGATTCTCTCTATGTGAAAACCATTATCTGATCTTTCCAGCTCTTTTCCAACCTCCACAAGCAGAGTTTGTCTATTTGGAAAACCATGTGACCAGATGGCAGAGGGTGCTTATCTTCTCCACTCTGTTAAGACCCCTATAAACTGGCCCAATGGCCAGAGGATAAAGGGTAGAGTTGCTGCCATCAGAAAAGTAATAGGCAAGTGAGAGTATATGGAATAAAAATGGCAGAAAAGCAGTAGAGCTCTCCCGATATGAATGAACTAGTCCTACTAGATAGATCATTGTCTGTTTTCTTAGCAAATATAATCATTGATATTTATCATAATTATGACAGACATACAAAGAAACATGTTCATGTTTCTCACGTCTGGCAAATTGAGACATGAGCTCCAGATAAATCTGGGAAAGAATGGCTGATATATCTTGTTTATGTCCAAGCAGCATGAAAAGATTCATGCAAGAGACCAGTTCCATATGAAGTTTAAAAAATCCAGTCAAAATGTCCTTTATAGGATGCTAAGAGCTATTGCTCAGCAATGCTTGGAAGACCGCAGGTGTTCATTCCTAGACTAAAGGATAAACATATTGCTTTATCTAAAAGACTTTATCTTTTTGCTTCATTTTCTAGCATAATTTTACTTCAACAACCATCTGTGACTGGGTCTCAGTACTCTATTTAAATGCCAGAAGGCATCTTAGTTACAAAGTATAACCAAGTTTAACTCTATATCTGCCTCCTGCAGCCTATTTCTTATCTGTAATTTTCTAGTCCTTCTGGCTGTGACTCATTTATAGCAGATTTTACAACTAACCTTGATAAATGGACTTAATCCCTAATGCATGCCAGGAACTTTAAATGTAACCTTTTCTCTAGATGACTGTTCTAGAAAGCACAGTTTGCAAAATTATCTTCCTTAGGCTGCAGTTTTGAGGAAATAATTCAGACTGCATAGACCAGGTTCATGCCAAATAGCAAAATAGTAAGCAAAGATATTAGAATAATTTACAAGCACTGTTTTTTGCTAAGAGAGAAACAGTCGCCATTTTATTTACACTATTTAACTAATTCTGAGTCTGTATTTTTTGCCAGCTGCCCCACACTATGTCCAAATAATCATCAGATTGTAATTTATTTGTTTTCAATGAGTTACAACATATAAAACTATACAGAATGTATATTAAAATTCCATGAATAGAAAGCCAGACTAGCTGGATTCTCTTGTCATGTTAAGCCATGGTTTGGCTAAATTTGATTTATTTAACCACATCTGGCTGAATTTGCACATGTTAAACCAAGAGTGGGTAACTTTTGGTCTTATATTTGGGATCATATGGCTCTAAAGAGACTTCTCCAACCATCCATGGCTCAGTTGTTCATATTCTTTCCATTTTGAGAAAGGAAGCAAGAAAATTACAGTGTGAACTCTAACACAAGATTAACATTGTTTTAAAAAGAAATATAATCCAAACCTTCTCCTAAAGTACAGAAAACAAATTTAAACTCTACCCTTGCCTATATGATTCATCCATAATACCTTCTCCTATTCCATTCTGTCAGAATTGTTAAGTGAAGTTCCCAAACATTAAAACTAAAAAAAAAAAGGCCATTGTTATGTTAAACAATAAATCACTGCTGGGCAAACTTCCAAGACATGGTCCTCATTTCTTTTTTTCACCCTCACAAGGCCACTGAGGAGATTGTTGCAACATACTGTTGTCACGGAGGTGCCGTGTCTACGTAAAATTATCATGCTATAAATCATGATTTACAAGTTATAATAACTAAATTATCATAGAAAGTGTCATGGGAAAATAGAGATATAGGTTGGGATTTTCATAGTTTATTGAAAGTGAATCTTGAAATTCATCATTCTAGAGTAAATTACAAGAGCCAGTTTGGTACCGTGGTTAAGGCATCAGGAGGCCATGAGTTGTAGTCCTGCTTTAGGATTGAAGGCAGCTGGATGACTTTGGGCCAATCCTTCTCTCTCAGCCTTACGAAGAAAGCAATGGCAAACCCCTTCTGAAATCTTACTAAGGAAACAGCAGTGACTAATGCATATACACACAATCACAAAGAGTGGTTTATAACCACTAATAAAAATGTCACTAAACTGACAAAGGACAGCACTGCAGGGATGAAAGACAAATTGAAAGTTAAAACCTGAGGAAATTACACAATACTTGCCTGATACTCAAAAGCTTATTTAGGTACCACATAACAACTATCAGGCCTTGGGTGATCTCAACAAATTAAGCAGAACTGGACCACAGTTAACATTTGGATGGAGCAAGTCTTATTGCCTATATTGGTAAACTGAAGAAAACATCTTGGGAAATGGCAAACCAGTGATGGGATTCAGCTGGTTCCTTTCGGGTCGCACGAACTGGTAGCGGTGACTGCGGGAGGCTCCGCCCACCTGCCCAGGCATAATGTGCAACTACTGTGCATGCACAGAAGACTGTGCGCATGCGCAGAGGTGGCGCGTGCAAGTGAAGCATGCATGCATGCTCACATTTGCGAACCGGTAGTGAATCCCACCTCTGTAGCAAACCATTCCTGCACAGTTCCCAAACATACTAAATGGATGTGACTACGAAGCCACCAGGAAAGAAGTTCAATTTGAAAGAGACTTTACCTCTTTTAACTGCCTGTGGGCATTTTAGGAGCAAAAGTGCAGTTGAAAGGCTCTGTTCTTCATAATTCAAAATAACGAAGGGTTCAAAAATATCAGCAATGCACTGTTGTAGACTTTCACTGCCATTATCTGTTGGACAGTGTTGGGCTTCAGAATTTAGAGACCATGATCAAACCGACAGATTTCCTGACATTTTGCTAGCAACTCTAGTGAAACATAAGGAAATATGATGCTTAGACTACAGTCTCTAAACCCTGAATCCCAACACTTCCCAATATCAACAATTCTAGGCTAGAAGAAGTAACGGTCTGAGTCAAAAACAACTTTCCTGTGTACAGTATTCTTATCCTGGTGTGGAAGTAGATTGATGTGGAAGAAATTATCCCTCAGTTGTCTAGATTCTCTCCATTACCCTCAAAGACTTATGTTTTGCAGACAGAAGACCAGTTATTTCTCTCTGTATTCCATATTAGGGTATAATTGGTCAACATTCATGGCATGGGTTGGGGGTATCTGTGTAATGGGATTAGCACACACACCCCTTGCTCTAGTGGAAGGGACTTGCTGCAAACTCCATCTGTTAAAGCTGGCAAGGCTGAGGAGAAGAACCTTTTCAGCTGTGGCTCCCACCCTGTGCAATATTCTACCATTAGAGGTAAGATCTGCTTTTTCCCTCCCTCCTGATCTTTCAGAAGGGCCTTGAAAGCCACTTCTGCTGGTTCACTTGGGGCATCAGTGAGGATGATCTTTGCTGGAGGGGATGGATGGGGTTAAGAAAAAGACCTCACACCTCTGTCCATCCACTTGGTCTTAGTTCTTAAACCATTCCTCTTAATATTAATTCTTTTCATGTCTATCTTTTTATCATTGGTAAGCTGCTCAGAATTATCTTATGTGGGCAGCATATACATACATACATACACATACATACATACATACATACATACATACATACATACATAATAAAACACTTAACACTCCTGGGATGGGATGGAGCAAGAGTTGGGAACTTGCCCAGACCTTCCAGAGAGCTTGTATAGATTTGGGTATGTGCCAAACATTTGAGCTGCAACACTGCAATCATCCAGTGCACATGAGTACAGAATTTATTAGCAATTATATCCTATACATTTTTTTTTTGCATGCAAATCTCAGCAAGCTTACATTCCCCCCTTACTATTTCAAGTGGCTTAATGTCTCCCACCATCACATTATTTGTTCTGCTTTTCATTTCCATTGTATGCTTTGCAGACCAGGCACGCCAAACAAATAGCAACTTGTTAGTTCCAATAATAACAGTCATCTACCTAATCATTGTCAATTCAGCTGCTGGTTGCTTTTGGGCATGTCCCTTCCATTCACCCACCCTTTTCTCTTTTACACTTTAATTTCAAGACTCAGTAGGCAAGATCACAGCAGTTAGTTAACAAAAGTATGCTCGTAAAAACCACCCCTTGGATAGGTTCACAAAGGCAGTCCGCTTTTCAGTTTTACTGCAACTTGTGATCTGAAAACAGAGATTTTAAAGAGAAGCTTAGCAGATTTGCTATTTCTCTGATGTGACTGGAAGAATTTGTTAGGCTAACCATTTTGCTTAGTCTATGAATATTCCATCTAAGAATGTCATTCATCTTAACAGTAATAAAAGTTTTTGAGATGGAGAAGGAAGACCTTAATATCAGGGGGAAAATCAGCCCCATACTCCTAAGGCAAGGGGTTTTTTTTTTGTGCCGTCATTATACTTCATTTACAAAATGCCATGAGGGATTCCAATGTTAGCCATTTCTGTATTTCTGAGTTCTCTGGTGCTTCTTCTATTTTCTAACAACAGAAACAAAATCCATTAAGGAAAAAAGAAGGACTAGTTGCAAAATGTTTGACTGGCAGCCCTAGGTGCCTTCTGTGTGGGAATCCCCTCTGAGAAGGATAAGCAGCACAAATAAACATTAAATTGGCAGCTGTTCTAAAATAGCCTCTCAAATTCTCATCCCACTTTGCAGGCAGAGAAACTGTGAAGGTTCTTTCACCAAATTTCTTCAGAAGGAGGGCAAAATCTCCCATGGTTATTTAAAGCATGGAGTTCACCACAGGTGGTGCCAAGCTTTCCTAAGGAGTTCTATTTTGGTTTTGTTTTCTTTCTTCAGTGGCAGCAATGACAGCAGACATCTTGATAACACAACCACCATTTTTCATGTGCCAAATGCTTGGATATAATGTTATCTAGGCCATTGTGCGGAATATGTCTTATTAACTCCAACAAGTATGCTTGTTTGTCAAATTTCTAAGGCCCTGACTCCATAATGACTTCAGGCTGGGTATAATATTAACAAGAGTTTGCAGCAGTATAATAAAAAGAAAGGAACAACAACTGTCCAGAGAGAACAATAAGACACACATTCTGAACACAATGCATTCCCATAAGAGGCTTCCAACATATGCTAGCCCAAGGCCACGGGGAAGAACTGTTCTCTATGGCCCATTTAAATGAGACCTGGGAGAATTCTCTTACAGAGGAGGAGCACTGCAACAAAGGAGGCCCACTTCCTGGTTCTCATCAGATGATATGATTTAATCAACAGGATCTGAAACATGCCAACTCTCTCTAATCATACAGGGCAGGCAGAAAGTATAGGAGACAGTCTCTCAACTATCACAAAAATGGCTGAAAGATTTGAATGTGGTTCTTTCCTTGGAGGAAAGATCAATGACATTCAGAAAAAAAAGGTTCTTGGAAATTTCCATTTCGTTTTAACTAAAATCTCCTTTTGTGGCCCCTTAGCTTTGCTGTAGCTCTATGGATAAGTCACTGACATAAGCCAGGGAGGATGCCAAATCCTTCTCATATTTTGTCTGTTTCTGGCCAGTCACCTTGTAATTGCCTCTGCCCATATGTTTCTTCTGACCTCTCCTAGGGAGATGTTCCGTGTACTTTGCCTCTTTAAACCTCAGCCTTACTACCTATTCCAGTTTAACAATTATGTATAAAATCAAGTCACAGAAACACCCATGGGATCCCCAGTTACGGTATTTACCATAGAAGCAGTCACGTAACTCCTAAAAAGCATTGCCATTCTCAAAAGCAAACCCATAGAATAGAATAGAATAGAATAGAATAGAATAGAATAGAATAGAATAGAATAGAATAGAATAGAATAGAATAGAATAGAATAGAATAGAATAGAATAGATGTCAGCCTCAGCTTTGCCTGCTTCAGCTGCCATAAGAAACGGGGGAGGGTTTAGTTATGGAGCAAAGGGAGGGAAGAAGCAAGAGGTGTGTTTTTTTTCCTTGTAGGATGTGTCTTCATGAGAAACGAAAGTGGATCTTCAAAAGGGGACGGCTGACCAACTGCCCTACATTCCTGATGAATGACGCTGCCAGACGTGTTGCCACCTGACCTTTGGAAGACCTTTGGATTGGCTGATGATTTATGAACACGAGGGGGGGGGAGAAGCTTAGTAGATGCATTTCGCGCGTTTTGCTCACTTCCAGCTTTACCTGGGTTGCTATCATTTCATATTCAGTAAAAGTACTAAATTCTTCAAAATGCTTGAGTTTGGGAATAGAATAGAATAGAATAGAATAGAATAGAATAGAATAGAATAGAATAGAATAGAATAGAATAGAATAGAATAGAATAGACCTTAGAGGTCTTCTAATCCAAACCCCTGCTCAGTCAGGAAACCCTATACCATTTCAGACAAATGACAATGACACGTTTGTCATCCTAAAAGAAACTCAAATTAAAAACCTGCTTCGACACTTAATGCCACAAACTCAGAGAGTAAGTTCACCAAAGAGATGGAGAAAAAGAAAACTCTTGCTGACCTCATCACCAAGTCAAATGAAGGCATGCTACCTCCCAAGTTCACAGAAAACTGAACACACTGCCATGTTTTAAATTTATGAGGCAACCTTCATCAACAAAGCAAAAAAATGCTGAGGTTAGAGCATCCATTGTGGTCCACTTTGATCTCTCAATGGCTTTCAATAACACCGGTCATGGTATCCCTCTGAGCCAGCTCAGGGGAATAGGAGTAGGCACTGTGTTATAGTAGTTCTCCTATTTCAGGGTTTGTTCCATTCAGTGTTGATAAGGAGTTCAGAGGTTGAATCAGAGGCCCTTTTCTTTGTGGAGTGCCTTAGGACTCTATTCTCTCTCCATTTCCATTTAACACCTGCATGAAACTTCTAGGTCTTCTGTAATCATGGAGTACAATATCATCAGATGCTGATGACACCCAACTGCACATCTTTACACTCAACCAATCAAGCAATGCCAGCAAGATCCTTTCCTGATGCCTGGGAAACTGTAGGGACATGAATGGGGAAATACAGCTTTAGTTCAATCCTGGCAGGACAGAGTGGCTGTGGGTTTTAAGGCCATCCAAATTCGGAGAGCGTCCATCTTTAACTCTGCCCTTGGGTGAATTTCTTCAGTCAGAGCTAATATTTGGTTTGGCAGCCAATGTGGACTTTTTTGGCTCCTGCTCAAAGAACAGGTTGCAGTTCTGGCTAGGGAGGCCTTTGCACAAGTTTGTCCTCTACATCAATTATGCCCATTGCTGAACCAGGAGGTTCAGTGACTTAGTGACCCATGACCCACTTCCTGCTTGGATTTCTTAACAAACTCTATTTAGGCTGCCCTTGAAGAGTGTTCTGAACCTGTAATTGACCCAAAATGCAATAAGCTCATATAACACTTCAGCACCTGGTAAGCTTCTGGGTGCAATTGAAGGGTTTTGGGATCACTTATGAATGCTTACGTGCTATTTGTAGCAGTGGTGAAATCTAAAATTTGTTACTACTGGTTCTAGCTTGGGGGGGAGCATGGCTGGTGGGGGGTAATATGACTGGGTGGGCGTGGCCATTTTTTTTTCTTTTAAAACCATTTTTTCTACAACCTCTTCAGCGAAGAGGTTGTACAAAAATGCTTTCAAAAGACTCTGACGATCCCAGCTGAGTTGCCTGATCGGCAGAGGCTTTTTTTTCTTTTAAAAGCCTCTGCCAATCAGGCAATTCAGCTTGGATCGTCAGAGGCATTTGAAAGAAAAAAAGCCTCTGCCAATCAGGCAACTCAGCTGGGATCATCAGAGGCTTTTAAAAGCATTTGATGATCCCAGCTGAGCCGTGCGATCATCAGAGGCTTTTTTTTTTAGTTTTAAAAGCATTTTTTCTGCCGAAGAGGTTGTAGAAAAAATGCTTTTAAAAATTAAAAAAAAAAGCCTCTGATGATTGTGCGGCTCAGCTGGGCGGGGGGGGGGGCAGGGATTTTTGCTACCAGTTCTCCAAACCACCCACCTCCTTCGCTACCGGATTGGGCGATCTGGTCCGAACCGGGAGCATTTCACCCCTGATTTGTAGGACTACCTATCCCCCATGGTTTTAGTGGTTTCAAACTTTGTACACCATCTAGAGTCATTAAAAATCATTTAAATAAATACATGGTCATTTGCTATTTTTTCATAGCTTCTTTTACAAAATTTTGGATGTATATCTAATGCCACATATTTTCAACACTTCTGTATCCAATTGTGTGGAAGAGAATCAGGCTCATTGTTATAATCATTACAAACCATTTATAAGTTGCTTTTCTTCACTTGAGATTTTAGGATCATTTTATTAATCAGAAATTGATCCTTTGTGCCTCAACAATTTGAACAGTTACTCTTTTCTCCAGGTGGATATAATGAATTTTTGATTAAACAGTTCAGTGTTGTAGTTGCTAACAAATTGAATATTGTTGGCAAGCAAATAATTGAACTGTAGTTGTTTACAGTTCTGTTCCTGTCTCTTATTATTATAAATGTTCTACTATTTGTCATCAATTTTCAATTTTTCCAGTTTATAATAGTTCATTAAATAGTCCAGCTTTTGTGACATCAAACATCAGACATCAAAACTCGAGTATTTTTTCTTTCCTGGTGCAGTCCAATTCTTAAGTTTCTTTGCTTACTTTTTAATAATTTCATGATGATGATAAAAATTTTTAATCAAATGATGATGATATGATGGTGATGGTTGTACATCCAAATGTTCACTAGGAAGAGATTATTACTTAAAGGGTGACCTCTTCGTGTCCACCAGATTCATCCTAGACATGTTGTTGCTGAGATCTTGTTGGTAGTATGAACTTGAAAAAACTAATAATATCTGAAATAGATCCAAAAATTCTACAAAGTTGCATTTACCTAGGGCAGACCAGATAACTCTAAGCCTTTCTGTTCCTATTTCTAATCTCTCTGAAGCTCAGGTCCTTATCTGCTTCTTTGGAACCCTGGCAAGCTTCAAAAGTTTAAAAGACGGTGCTGAGGCAGCAACTGCCACAAACAGAAATTTCCACTGTTCATTAAAACACCACTGAGGAGATTGGGAAAAGGAAAAATTGGACATAACTGCTCTCATATTGAAGTAATCCCTGCAATCATCAGTGGTCTCCCCAATTATAAAGCCTTGCAAGAGGGAAAGAAATGTTGAAAGAAAATGCTACCATTCATTCCACTTCATTGCTTCTCAGTATTTCATTCCCAACATCCAGGTTTAGTAAAGTTTTATGAACTGTCTTAGCTAGTTGAATGCCTTAATTACAGTTTTTATGTAGAAAAGTTCAATGAGTTAATCTCTTATACTTTTCCACATCCTCAACCTCAATAATCAATTCCAGCATATTCTTTATCCTCTCCATTAGCCCCAAAAACCATCCTCTCAATCTGTTTTAAGATAATGACTAATAATCTTTATTGTGAGAATATTTCTTTCACTTGAAATTTCATCTCATTCTTCTTAAAACAAAAGGCGCTAGAACTTTAAAAAAAAAAACCTCAGATTTTTAAAAAGTGTTTCTTAAAAATCCCTTCATACAGTCTAAGTGCCCTGCACATTATATCCTGTCCTGATCAGGAATGGTTTGTAGACTTGTAGGCATTTGTCTTTTGATTTGTTTAGTTTTCATGCTAAATGATAGGGTGGAAGATCTCTGTTTTTCCAAATTCCAGTTCGAGGATTAAAGGGGATTTACACTATCCTAGCAGGGCTAAAGATCCTAGTCAGTCATTTCTGGAGTTCATATCCAGCCCTCAGAGCAGATCAAATAGTCTCTTCATGACTACATTCATGACAGCTTCCTCTGCTGGCTGGGGAATTATGGGAGTTGAAGTCAACATATGGAAATTTCTGGAAGTTGAAATCCACAAATTGACAAAATCAAGAAACTCTGGTTTAGGTCATCTTTTTCTCCACGTTCTGCTGATGTAAAAGGATTCTGTGACTCTTTAATATCCAAAATTTTTAACTCTTCTCAAAGTGACACTTTTTAATGCTGCTTTTTGATGCCCTCAGATTAATATCTATAATTCACTAGCTATTTGAAGCAACACTGAAAATTTGCCATCAATAAATAAGTTGGATGCAGTTCTAGGCTATTATTCATCTCACAAGTGAAAGGAAGGACACTCTGAAAAGGATGTCAAATAAAGAATCTTATCAAACTGTTATGAAAAAAGTGGCAATTTAGATATTTGGATGCCAAACCATAGCATAGATGCCATTTGGGTTTATTAAAAGCAGCTCTTCTATTCACTGTATCCCTCCATATGCCTTGATCATAGCCATAGCTCCATTGTCAAGGTCCTCTCACTAGAGTGTCCTTCTTTTCCTTTCTCAAGCATTGTTACAAGTCATAGGGAAGAGTGGGTTGCCTTATCAAAAGATGAGTGCAAAGGATAGTATTAGTGACAGGCATTTCAGTACTTTTCCTATAAGATGTATATTTTCTTGCATTACTGTGAGGTATTGTGGATAATAAGTATGACAGCTAATTTTCAACTAGTAAAGAGGATCCATAGCAGTAATACCTCTGGAAGAAGGCTCTCAATGGTTATTTGTATATTTTTAAGAGCCTCAGAGACACAGAGGACATAATGCTGATTTGAGCCACCCCATCGCCATGTAGTATTTACATCAAGTGAACTTTTTTGTTCATTAAAATCAATGGGCCAATAAATAAATATGTGGAGAAATCCAAGTAGTAAAATAACTCTTGGAAATATGATATTTTACATACTGATCCATACTTTGGATTCTCCATCATGTAAGAGCTATGGGACAATTGCCCTCATTGCTCTTCCTTAAAATAAAAATTAAGGGACTCGTTCTACATTTGCCTTTTTGGGAAAAGAAAAGACAGAGCTATACAATTGAGTGGCTTGGATGCAGCTCAATAGCTTTGTCGATTTTCTCCAAAAGGCCTGGGAATTCTCAAAGCTCATTGTGGCCTATCATTCTTGGATTAAGCTCAATAAGTGAGCAGTTGTGCAGCTAGACCAAGAAAAACATCCCTGTTTATACAAATAATAGGGGGGGGAGAGAATATAAATAAATAAAAGCTTAAGTTTTCAAGCATGTGATCATTCTGGGTAACCAGGTCCCAGAAAGGTCTTTCTTGATCACAGCTTTTAAGATTACAGTATGTGAAAGGGATGAAAAATTATTTCAATGAAAAATAGGCATATAAATGGTAAGGGGATAGAAAAGTTACTTGGAGATTTATACTTCCTTTTATTCACAAGGTCCAAGCCATATAAATAATGCACTCAGCAGGCCTATAATAACCTTTCCTTTGACAGCTCATTTTTAAAAATATACTGATCCTCCCCTTCTAATGTCTCTTTAAAAAGCTCTTCTGAGAATCTAGCACTTTTGTCATCCCTGGTGCAAATTCCTTGAAGAAAGAATGGCATTTATCACAGATAATGCTGCCCACAGTATATAAGCAGCAATTGCAAGAACAAGCCAACACAGAGGAGATTGAGAGTTTGTATATGCAATCTCATTTTTAACAGATTTATAAACTACTAACTGCATTTGACTATCACATTTTGTTTATTTGCTTGTCAGAAGTTCAAGGTGGAACCGCTCAAATATAATCAGTAGCTGGGCTTCTAGGGTGATTTTCAACATTCATGACAAACATATTCAAGTTTCATCAGTGTGGCCACTCTCTTTTACTTATTCTTTCTTTGTCCTTAAATCCATCTGTAATCACTGCTATGAGGGCTATGATGGCCAACAGGTTTTCCCAAGGATGGCTTGACCTTTTGTTTTGCACAATGATACCATCAATTCTAGTGATGACAATTCCATGAATCAGGAGAGCAGAGAGAATCAAGACTATGGCACCTTGAAAAAGTTATAGAAAGCAACAGAAAAAAATATAAAAGCAAGAACTTTCAACAAGGCAAGTATTTTGTCAGGCATTCTCAGTTCCTGAATCTGAGGAACATCTAAAGATCAGAAAATAATTTGTGTTACCAGATGCTTCAGTAGATCAGTGTTTCCCAAACTTGACCCTTTGAAGATGTATGGACTTCAACTCCCAGAATTCCTCAACCAGGCATACTGGTTGGGGAATTCTGGGAATTGAAGTCCATGAATCTTAAAATAGCCAAGTTTGGGAAACACTGCGAGTAGATGAATCAAAATTTTGGATCAGCCCTATTAATGGTATAGTATCATTCATCTTTTTCTTTTTGTAGAAACATTTGGCTAACAATTACAACAAGTAAATGGATCTGTGTACTTTAATAAAATGTTCACTTCAGATAAGAAAATGTAGAAAGGTGGAGGGGAATATGTTGTCTGTTGTGGGGAACATTGATCAAAATATGCCAAAATAGCTGTATATAAGAGCACTGCTGTTTACTTTGTATTTGGAAAGGACCATTGGTTGGGTTAAGAATCCAGGAAGAATGGGGCACTTAAGAACTGTGGTGCTAGAACAAAAATAAATGCTAAATGAATGTGGATTGAATACTAAAGTGAGTGAGCAATAGAAAGTAGTACATTGAAATGGTTTTTTATATTGAGAGAATGAACAAATATTGAATTGCAAAACAATAAATGAAGCCAGAATGAATGAATCAGAGGTAGGAAAAGACCAAAAAAGTAATGCTTCATATGAAAACAAAATGAGGGAGACAGACAGGCAGGCAGGCAGGCAGGCAGAGAGAGAGGTGTAAAGATGTGCAATATGAAGTAGTGTTCAGACTTGGTGGAAACAGAAATCTTTTCCAAGATGAATGGAGTATTTTTTTTTCTTTAGTCAAATTTGTATGCCATTCATCTCATGATGCAAAGCGACATTGAGAGGCTGAGTATGCAGTATGGAATACTGCATAATATTGGTTATCTCCCAAAGAGGATACTGTCACAGGTATGCATGTATGTATTTAACTGATCACCAACTGATCACAGTGTCTATGGAAATTCTCCGTCATCTAGGTCATGGTTGTCCCAAAGGTGCTTTTTCAAAAGGCAATTGGACTTTCTTGTTTTTTCCTTGAACGTGTTTCGCTTCTCATCCAAAACGCTTCTTCACTGAAGAATTGAAGAACTGAAGAAGTAGTGAAGAAGTGTCTTGGATGAGAAGCTAAATGTTTTTGAGGGAATTCCATAATACAAGCAGCCAAGACACATCAACACAATTCCCCAACCAAAATCAAATTTTAAGTTTTTTGCTCAGTCCTCATCTCTCCTGGTTAAGTCTAAACACAGTTCATTAGTAGAAAACTTCTGTTACCTGATGCATCAAACTAATCCAGCCTGTCCATAGGCAGCAATCACTTTAGAACTTCAGCATTCCCAAAAAAGAAAAGAGGGATTTAAATGTCTTTAATAAATAAAATGTCAGTGTAGAGCTGCCCTCAAGTATTTGGGGGTAGATCAGAAACCAAGGACAACAACAACAAAAAATCCTCTCCTTCTGTGTTATTTTATTTCCACTATTCTTCAGTCACTCCTCATGACATAAATGTCTCTAAATCCCAAGGAATAATCCTATCAAAATTGCATCTGGCTCCCATTCTCTCCCAGCCTTTCAATTCTAGTTTTAAATCAACATTTCTTCCCTATCTCATGCCATTCTTGTCCTAAATACAGAACAACACATGCCAAGAGCCTCAACATGAGTAATGATTGCACATTTATGGTTGTTGGGTTTTTTTGACAATAATCAAGGGAATCAGTTAGTTATCAGGATGACTTCATGGCACAGAAAATCTTCCTGAAACACTACCATTTATACGTTCAAGTGTCTGTGATTACCTCATCTTATTCTGGCCTGCAGAATTTGGGAAATAATTACAAATTAACTTCAGAGCCGGTATTCCAGCTAAAATAATCCTGACCTACATGATTTTCCCCAGAGAAGTAACTCATGATTCTCCACTTTCAGGAGAGGCTTTTCACTGGCAACACTGGCCTTTTAGAGAAGCTTCCTGGTTTGCTAGATTGGCTTCCTCCCTAACTGCAGTTTAAAAACAACTCTTTCATCAAGCATTTTGGAATTAGTGCTGTTTCTTCTTTTCTAGTGTTGTTTTTCAACTATGCTTTATTTGTAGATTTTTACAGTGGATATTTTAATTGCATATGCCTAATGTCTATGTCTATGAACTGGTGAGAGTCCTTAATTGGATTACAGTGGGATGTAAGTTTAAATAAGTAAATAAATAGTTCAAAAGCAAGGGAATTAGGCACTAGAGGAAATTTATGCTTAAACAAAGCTGTGGTTCATTCAGTTCAGTCTGATCCAGTCCAATTGTCTCTCCAAGCCGTCAATTCCTCTACCCGCAATAAAATACCTTATGCCACCATACTTCAAATTTTGGGCTTAGGCAACTTAGAACTATGCCAACTTCAATCTGACCTAAGTGTAGTACATAAAATTATCTGCCACAATGTCCTACCTGTCAATGACTACTTCAGCTTCAACCACAATACACGAGCAAATAATAGATACAAACTCAAGATAAGCTGCTCCAAATTCGATTGCAGAAAATATGACTTCAGTAACAGAGTGGTCAATACCTGGAATGCATTACCTGACTCTGTGGTTTCTTCCCCAAACCCCCACAACTTTAACCTTAGACTGTCTACTGTTGACCTCACCCCATTCCTAAGAGGTCTGTAAGGGGCGTGCATAAATGCACCAGCATGCATACCATCCCTGTCCTAATATTCCTTTTTACTCTTACTCTTTTCATGTATTCAAATTATGCTCATACTTTTACCTGTTATCTTATATATGCTTGACAAATAAATAAAAAAAAATTCTAAGCCCTCTGTCTTACAGACTTTTGACCCAAAGCGGCAGGAATTGAACCAGAAACTCATGGTTGCAATGTAGTCTCTCACATAAACTTTTCCAACCTTCATTATAGTAAATCTTTCCAAGACAAAAACTGAATACACACGAGAAAGAGGGAGAGAGAGAAAGAGAAGGATGGGCTCCAGCATGAGTCTGAAAGCTTGGAAGACTAAACTTCCAACTCAGATTGGATCCTGCAAAAATTGAATAATTTGAGCTATGTTTTGTTTGTTGCAGAGACAGCAAATACAGGGGCAAATCTAAACCTATGAAACATTTGCTGAAGTTTAAGGAGATAAAGTTGGAGGAGACTTTGGATGTGTTTCAGGTTACTAGATGCAGGAAATCTATCCTCAAGCCTTTGCTTGGAGATTTCTAACCAGGAAGATCCATCAACTTGTATAATAAAATCATTGTCAAACTGTTTCTATCATCAAGATTGTTCATCTAATATTTAAGTGAAATCTATCTCCTATAACACGTTTCTTAGAGCTAGATAATTTTATGCCAACAATTTATAGCATCATCCAACCATTGCAGCAGTAATATACAGTAATGTGGATAGGCTTTATATGGCACATTATATTGGCTAAATAATGCTATAAATCAATAGCACAGAACGCCTGCTGTCAGAGCCAACAAAAATCAAGTACTTTGTCCTCGTCTTTTTGTAGCCCTTTGTTATCTCCCCTGCCCCTCTAGTTCTCTGTTTCAGATTAGACATATCTGGTTCCTTCAAATATTTATCACAGAATATGTTTTTCATCCTGTTGACTGACCTCATTGCTACCTTCGATCATTTTGTTGGGATTATAGAGATTAAATTCCTCTATAGCCTTCTTAAAATGTGGTATCCACACTTAACAAATATACTAACTATATTAGTTAGAGGAGATTTAAAGGTCTAATAAAGCAGGGATCCTTAGCCCCCGGCCCACAGACTGGTAGCAGTCAGCCACCCTTTGGGGACTGGGTCACACAAGTGGCAGGCAAGTGTGCGAAGCTCCATTTGTGCAAGCAGCAGGCATACACGCAAAAGCATCACCTCCCACCACCACCTCCGCCGCCCCTGCCAGTCACAGAACCAGAAATATTGCGGATCTTTCCTTTAATAGAGAATAAAATACAACTAGTTGACACTTGTAAACCATGTTTCTATTAATGCAGCCAGTACCTAGTTGATTCTGGATAAAAATTAACCATGATCAGATCTGACTAGTAATCGGATGAGATGACTAGGAAAGGCCAGGCCATAACCTAGAATAGGAAGCTGAAAAAGTAGCAGGGAAGAAGATAATGTTCAATCCCTCCCATACTATTGCTGCCACATGGGCCTATCTAGGTAGTTCATCAGCTCCAGTTGAAGCATGTTTTCTTTAACTTTTGTAGATATTTCAACAGCCAATGCATCTTATGGTGATGAGATGATATATGTACCATAACAATATCCTGCCAATTTTTTATGGGAAAATGTGGCAGAACTCTGACCCACCATGTTATCCATCAGTGGCTTCTACTAAGCTGATTTTAGCTCTGAGTTATCCGAGCCTGATATTCCTTCGGTCTATGAAATACTCTGCATATTCTACTGCTAAAGGTAAATTTATTTATTTATTTTATTTTTATTTATTTATTTTGTCAAGAATGTATTAGGTAATTTATATAAGTATAAGCATGAATTGAATACATAAAATAGATACAAATAGAGGAAATATTAGAACAGGGACAGGAGGCACCCTGGTGCTCTTATGCACGCCCCTTATAGACCTCTTAGGAATGGGGTGAGGTCAACAGTAGTAGATAATAAATAATTTATTTATTATTATAAATAATAATTTATTATTGTAAATAATAATTTATTTATTGTTTAGTTGATAATAATGTATTGTTAATAATTAAATAAAAATACTCCTGAATAGAATCGATTTGAACTTTCAAAGCAATAGTATTTAATGGAACACCTGGCCACATTTCAGACTTTAGCAAACAGGGTGCAATAACATTTAGTGTCTTATTGTCTCCTTTAGATCCTGTAACATCAAAGGAAGGCATTATGTTCCCCACATTCTTTGTTTTCCAACTCCCACACCTGGAGTGGGATTTACACTGACTGTGAAAAAAGCCAAATTCAATATATATGTAACAGATCTATACAGCAGTCGTCCTATTTCCTAGAACTATAAGTCACATCTTAAAATGAACAGTATATGGAATGCAGTGCAGGGGCATATTTCTTACAAAGAATTCTAGTTAAAGCCTAGGGAGTCCTATGTCTCAGGCAAGAGAGGTTGAAGGTACAAATGAGACATCGAAACAGATGTGATTGAATGGCTTGCTAAAGGGTTTAGCACAGTGAACCTTGGTCAGAAAAAAGTAATTCAAATGCATCAGACAGCTCTGCCAGGTGTATCATAATTTTATTTTGTTCTCATCGCCATTATTTTAGATAGCCATATGTGCAAGACCAGGTGGCAATGAAAGCCAGCCAGCCAGGAGAATAATGTGAAGGGTGGTGAATAAAACCAGTATGCAACACCTGGCTCCCATCTCTACACCTTCTTTGGTGGTCCCGTGGTGGCCAAAATTGACACAAGTTAATAACCAAGTAGCGTAATTTAGTTATTTACCCTGTTTCCCCAAAAATAAGACATCCCCTGATAATAAGCCCAATCGGGCTTTTGAGCGCATGCGCTAAAATAAGCCTCCCCCCAAAACATATTTAAACGCAGAGCTGGAAATCGGGTAAGACAGCAAGAGGAGCCCCATCTTGTTCCACGTATCCTAAAATAATAAGACCTCTCCGAAAATAAGGCCAAGTGCTTATTTCGGGGTTCAAAAAAATATAAGACAGGGTCTTATTTTCAGGAAAACACGATAGTTTCCATTCTTGATTGAAATTTCAAGAGTCTTCAGAAGCTTTATTTTTATGTGGGATTTAAATACACCAGAGCTACACTTTCTCTGTGAAAATGGTGGGGGGGGGGGGGAGCATCTCTTTCTGAATCCAGAGAAAACAGATCTCCACTTGAGCTGTGGTCAACTGGATAGGAAAGTCCCAATATGTGACAGAAATGGACAAAGGCTCCCTATTCTTATGAGCATTTAGGAAACATTTGTTCAATAAGGCAAACCCAAAGAAATAAAGAAGATAACCTACCAGAATCATTCACATCTGGTTCTTTGTGCAAATATAAGTAGTGGTCCCAAAATGAATAAACAGCACAGACTAACAACCCACTTTACAACTCGAGATCCACACAGGAAGCCTAAATTGCTTGAATGGCTGTTTGGAGCAATAAACTTAAGTGCAACTTTTCTTCTTTGCTTTTTCTCTACAAAGGTTATTACAGACCAAAAGTTCAAAGCTCTGCCCTCAAGATTATTAAGCCAGCATTGACATAGGGTGGAAGGCCTTTATTATAGGCGTCAACTGCCTGCCAGAAACTTCCCATGTCACAAATTATGTTTCTTTACAGCAAGGAGCTCAGGAGCAGCTAACCAGCAGGCAGCACCAAAATGCCAGCTTTAATTAGGACCCCAATTTTCCAACACATGTCTTAATTTATTCAGAATAAGTAATGTTCTTTACCATTTGGAGAGAGAGAGAGAGAGAGAGAGAAAGAGAGAGAGGCATACTCTTGGCAGACTGCTGAGCTGAGCAAAATAAAGTTTTACTCTATTCCCAAGAGGCTTGGAAATACTGGTGTCTTTAAAAGAAACTGTCTGTGGGTGGCAGGTCTAAGAATCATGCCTTTAACGGAAGAGGCAAGGCTGAGGCAGCTGGCCCTGAGTTTCATTAAAGAGATTCCATGCACATTCCAGATTCTCTCCGATTATTCTTATAAATTGTTAAATCTGCCACTGAAGACATGCCGGTTCCATAGTTTCACAAGCTTTTTTCAGGTTATTGCTCAAAATAAATAAACTCTTTTATGGTTGTGTATCTGTTGATGTTTTTAACTTGTAAGCTGCCCAACTTGGTTAGTGGGCAGTGATATAAATAGTTGGCCTACTATATCTCAAGACTGTCTTGGTTCTGGGCAAAATTTAAACCAAATCCTGTTTAAATGCTTTTTTGGTTTTTTGTTTGTTTAAGATTGAAGATTTAGCAATTTTCTCGTGGAGAGTTTATTGAAGACTTTTTAATATCTGTATTTAATACATTATTGATTTTGTGAATTAGTTGTTAATTAACCATATGCTATTTTATGAATTGTTGACAAATGATAGTCAGGATACAGGTTCAAAATCTCCCTTAGTCTTGAAACTAAATGGGTGTTTTGTATCAATATATTAAATCTGTATATTGGAAATATAGATATATACTGTACATCATATATACAATCATTTCATTACTTTTAATATTAATTAATGAAGAATAGCCATGTAAAGTTACATTATAAACATATACATGCATTTGTTCTGTGAGAAGATTTCTTCCCCAAACATCCTGCATAAAAATGCTCGAGCCCAGATAAGAACAGTTTTGACCAGCTGGAGACAAATGATGGTCCTGCCAACTCAGCAGGTCAGTAAGAGTTTACCTCAGAATATTTCTTCAAGGCTATCCAGTGCCTTGCTACTGCCAGCATAATTTGCTTGCTTCATATTTTCCCCTTTATTAACCAAGCTCCCTCCACGCATTTTGCATCATTTTGTTGCTGATGCCACTTGTTTTGATCTATTACTAAATGATATTACTTTTTTTTCCAATTAAGAAACACCACTGGGGTGATTATCTTTTCCTCTTGGTCTTCTACATTTAATTTCCAACTTAATCTATTAAGTTTCTATGGCAGCAATGGGCTAGTTTTGAAAACCATGAAAAATAGGAGACTCTGGTGTTCCAGTAACAGTGATGAAATAATGGTTGGGGTGGAAAAAAGAAACAGGTCATTCTGGCAATTTGTGAAATATTGTGGCCCTGCCAAGTTTAGTGGCAATGTGGAAGACCATTGTTATTTCAAAAATTTTAGTGATATTTTGATTTCTTCTTCATATTAAGAAAAGTCTAGATGTCTAGAGCTCATTCTGAGCTAACCTGTTTGGGGTTTTTTTACTCTTATTTATTGACTAAAGGAGGAAGGATTGTCATATAACTGTAAAGCTTTTCTTACTGTGACCGTCTCAAACTTTCAATTCCCTTCCTGAGTCATGCGGCACCCAGACAAGGTCAGTTCTTGCAGTCTAGTGGTGGGTTTCAAAAAATGTTATTACCGGTCTGTGGGTGTGGCTTGGTGGGTGTGGCAGGGGAAGGATACTGTAAAATCTCTATTCCCTCCCCAATCCAGGGGAGGCGAAATCCCCATTTCCTCCTGATCAGCTGGGACTTGGGAGGCAGAGAATAGATGGGGGCGGGGCCAGTCAGAATTTTTACTACTGGTTCTCTGAACTACTCAAAATTTCCACTACCGGTTCTCCAGAACTGATTAGAACCTGCTGAAACCCACCTCTGTTGCAGTCTCACAATCCTAATAAGGCCATGAAGTCATGGTGCTAGGTTTTGATAAAAACCTGGGCATTGCTGTTGTTTTTTGGGATCATCTGCACAGAATCTAACACCGGGTACTGTGGAAACTGGCTGCCCTTTGGGTACCTCGACTGTGGTTACTAAGGAGCTCCTGACAGCTTGTAAGAGATTTGGATATCATCTTGGCTGATATAGAATCATAGTGTGCTTTTTACGTTATGCATGTAAATCTGTTTGCTTGAACTAATAATAAAGCTTAAAATCCTTTTATGAACTGATATGCTTATTGTTTCTCAATACAAAAGAACCAATTGACTGGGCACCTGATCACTGCCCTAACACTTGGCAAAACATCAAGTTGAAAATCCATCCCTCAAGGTTCAAATACCATATTTTTCAGAGTATAAGACGCATCTTTTTCCCCCCTAAAAGGGAGTGAAAATTTAGGTGCGTCTTATACACCGAATGTAGCCCCGCCCACCCACTGGCCCCACCCTTTGGCCTCTGCCTTGCAGCAGTTACCTTCTTGTGAGCAAACAGCAAGAAAAAACAGCTCCTTTCAGCTTCAGCACAGCCTAATTAGCCTCCCGACTCTCAGCTGATTTGCTCTCAGCTGTTTTGTGCAGGGCTCTGCTGCTTGCTGCAAAGAGGTAAATTGCTGGAGAAGTTTTTTTTTTCCTTGTGCTAATCAAGCTATGCTGAAAATGAAAATGAAAGTAAAGCAGGCTGTTTGCTGTTTGCTGTTTGCTGCAACAAGGAAAAATTGCTCAGAGGCAGAGGAGATTTCTTTTTCTTCTTTTCCTCACCAAAAAAGGTAGGTGCATCTTATACTCCGGTGCGTCTTATACGCCAAAAAATATGGTAACTGAATAAAGCAAACACCACTAGAAGGCATGTGTTAATTTCAAACTAAATCCTGTCCAAGGGCAGGAGTACTCCATGTGCTTTGATATTGCTCTGTTTCCTTTCATTGACAGCCATGAAAAAGGCAGCTGCAGAAGGACTCACGGTGTGGCATCCATCTTTCATATTAAGCTTGTTAGTTAAAACAGTGGGGTTTTTTTTTAACCTTGGTAACTTTAAGATATGTGAACTTCAACCTCCATTCTGGGTAGGGAATTCTGGGAGTTGAAGTCTGTATATCTTAAAGTTACTAATGTTGAAAAGCTTTGAGAGATTTTCTGAAACACCATCCCTTTGGCAGCTTTTTTTTAAAAAAAGCTGTAATACTTACAGCTTTTAAAAGCTGTAAGTATTATCTCTTGATAGTGCTCAGTAACTGCAAGGAGCCATTGCTAGGATATATACTTTAAAATGGAGAAAGACAGAAGTTTAAACTCTGCTGGCTCAAGATGAACATTGTCTGCAAAGCGGATGTAGTAGGTCAGCCAGTTCTGTGGCCCAAGAAGTTGAGTGAGGCTTTTGGAAAAGTTCCTAACTCCTTGTATTCTTTATCAGTATTTTTAATGATTGTAAAGACAAGAAAAATGTCAAGAAAAACAAAAGCACATATGGGAGCAATCCCTAAGAGATGTGTCCATAAAGATATCTGAGGGGAAGGGAGAAACCAACAGAAATGCAGTAAAAAGGAAACCAGATACTGGAAAGCATTTCACTCTGATCTGTCTTTCAGTTTCCCAATCAAATGATTCATTTTGCAAGAAGAGCAGAAGGCACATCCTTGTTCTCATTCTTATCAGGAGAAATTGGTAGCCCACTTCCATGTGGCTGAAATTTTTATACTAGCTTCTCATAACAGTGAAATAAATAACGCTTGTTGGGTTGTACTTTCATGCTCAGACAATACCATTAGATAATAGCAAACAAATACAAATACGACTAGTAACACAGCCTATAGTGTGTTCTTGTTAAAACGCAAGCAACTTTCTTAAAAATGTAAACTCCCTATGCTCTAAAGCAGTGATGGCTACCCTTTTTCCCGTCGCATGCCAAAAGTGGGGGGAGTGTGGAGGGGATCATGCATGTGCTTGCCCACACCCATAATTTAATGCCCCCTGTGCCCCACCCCCACCCCACATATGCACACGCCATACACACACACACACACACACACACACACACACACACACACATGACAGCAAAAAGGCATGCGGTGGGCCCAGTAGGCCCGTCTTTCGTCCTCCCCAGGCTCCAGAGGCTTTCTTGGAATCTGGGGAGGGTGAAAATGGCCTCCCCCACCCCCACCCCCCACCTCCGAGGCCCTCTGGAGGCCAGAAGTGGCCTGTTTCCTGACTTCTGGTGGACACGGAAGGCCTGAAAATCAGTTGGCCAGCATGCACATGCACATGCACGCTGAGCTGAGCTAGGGCAATGCTTTCATGCCCACAGATATGGTTCTGGTGCCACCTGTGGCACATGTGCCATAGGTTCTCCATCACGGCTCTAAAGGAAGGAAAGATTTTAGAAAAAAAAAAAAAGGCTTTCATGAAATCCAATCTATGGATCTCCATAGCTAATACAATATATTTTCATTTTTTCTGACTATTATGCTGTTGTTAAAAGTCCCAAAAGTGCTTTTCAAAAGTCAGCTGGACTTTCTTAGTTTGTAGCTTCTCATCCAAGGAGCTTCAGTCTATGAAAGCACTTTGGAACAACCATGACCTGAATGATTGAGAATCTCCATACACAGTTGCTGTTAAATGCTTTTGAAACCATCATAGATACCAATTCAGTGATACCTATGGGCAACATGGGCCATGTGAATGATCATGGTAGAGACTCATACAATTAAATAAAATAAATTGACCTTTTTTAATGGCCAAAAAATTAAGAAGTCACTAAACCTGACAAGACTTTGGTCTTCCCATTTGACCTAGTAGTAGCAATTTATTTTGTATGTTGCCATTCTCTTTGCAGTTTACAAAAAAAAAAAAAAGAAAACCAGAAAATGATAGTTAATACAGTTAAATAACAATTAAAATAATAAAAAATATATAAAAGCAGATCAATAATACTAGAGGAGGGACAGCCTTAGATTTCCTGACCTAAAGCAGGGGTGAAATCCAGCAGGTTCTGGAGAACCGGTAGCGGAAATTTTGAGCAGTTCGGTGAACCGGCAAATACCACAACTGGCTGGTCCCAGAGTGGGGTGGGAATGAAGATTTTGCAATATCCTTTTCCCAGGAGTGGTGAGGGAATGGGGATTTTGCAGTATCCTTCCCCTGCCATGCCCACCAAGCCACGCCCACCAAGCCACACCACACCCACCCACACCCAGTAGTAAAAAAATTTGAATTTCACCACTGACCTAAAGTTTCCTTACTCAAAGATATGAATGAAAATTGAAGTACATTTCTACCACTGATTTGATATAAGGGCTTATTTTAAAAATCTTCTGGTTTAATTTCCTTTTTGTTTTGAACATAGCAAGTCATAAGGCCTTGGGAAAAGAAGACCATTGTCCACAACATGTCATCTCTCCCTCATTTAACAATGCCTAGTGAATTATTTTCTGGTTTCAATATTTCATTATAAACCTTCTTCATAATGGATTTGTAAAGTGAAGTATAATTTGATAAGTAAATGAATTTATTAATCTTTTTTTCCAACTCCAAACTGGAAACTCATTTATAATATATTATCTAGGAATATGCAGTTATTTTAAAAACTATTTTGTTTTTCAATTGAAATCTTAATCATATATATAGAGAAAATAGATGGCATTTTCAAAATGAGAGTGTACAATCAAATTATGTGTCGGCTGGACATACAAAACCTGTAATGAATGTCTTCTCAAGATACATTTGCTAGAGTTAGAATTTGGATCACTAAATACAAACTGAAACTTATTTTGTTTATTGAGAGAGAAAGCAAGGACTCAATATTTCCACTTAAATATGATGAAACATATCCCATATATGGAAAGGCATTAAGTTTGCTTGTATTTGCTGTAAAGATGATCAGAAGTCACTTCTTCAATTGTTCTTTTTCCCCCTCTTTTCTTTCTTCCCCCTTCTTCCTTTTTTCTTTCTACTTTACTTGTCTTTTAAATTATTGTTTGTATATCTTTTACTATTGTTAAAATCTTTAAGAAAATACTTAATATTTTAAAGTGTTTAATAAAGAGTATTAGGGAAAAAGCATCCCATGCAAGACAATTAAGGGACTTCATTTTTCTGCTAAAAACAATGGATATGTAAATAAACAATGTTTGCCCTTTCTGCTACAAAATTAGGTTATCAATTAAGCCTATTGCAGAAAGAGTCAAATTAGTTTGATTAGACTTAGCTATTTAAATTCAGAAACAGATGCCTTTTTGTGAGTTTTGTACAGATTAAAAACAGAGTTCACATACAAAGATGGGATTACACACATTTAAGACAATACCTGGCAGTTTGGTTCTAACAGATGGCCTTCACAATTAGTGGGATAAGGCTTTGCCTTTTTTGTTCTTCTATGCTATTTAAATCCTCCCTGGGTTTTAGGTTTTAGATTTGATTGCACATACTTGTAATGGGCATTCCCAACCATATAACACTTAGCTACCCCTAGGATACAACCAGTGCCTTTGGCTAGTGAAATATATACAACTCCCAGTTGCCTAGTAGCGGCTGAGACTGGTTTAGCATGCATTTTACCAAGTGAAAGATGAACCAAGGCTCAATCAGAAAGCACTACTCTTCTCTGCTAAAAGATCAATGGAATCTAATGAGGGTGTGGAGATTACACCAACATTTCTCAGTAGCAGACAATTCAAAGTCCAATGGCAGAAGCGGAGAACCATAGAAGTATTTTTTTGAGGGAGATTTCCTTGAAGTTAATATAAGAATCAAGTTACGATCTATTGTTCAATGACCATTCAAAGTTATGATGATAGATTTAGAGAAGACTTAGACTTCGAATAACTTTATTATCACTCTCAATGTACACAAATCGGCATACATTAAAATGAAATTTTGTTGCATACAGCTCTCAAAGGGTCTCCACCTCTAATATGCACTACATAAACATGAGTAAATAAATAAATAAATAAATAAATAAATAAATAAATAAATAAATAAATAGGCATATATGCACACATATGACATGGAGAAACAACACAGTTTAATTTGGATGTATGCATGTACATAGTGAGAGAAACAAATCTTGCGAGTTTACCAGACAGATGGCATAGATAACAAAGCTGTTACAGAATCTGGAAGTCCTGCTAGAAATACTTTGAAACCCCCTCCCAGAGGGGAGCAACAGAAACAGACCGTGAAGTGGATGTGTGGGGTCTCTAACAATGCTTTGAGCTCTAAGCACATAGTGCTTATAAGCAGTATCCTGAATGACAGGAAGAGAACTTCCTATAATTTTCTCGGCTGTCCTTACCACTCTCTGAATGGACTTTCTCTCTGAGGCACTGCAGCCACCAAACCAAAGAGTGATGCAGTTTGTTAAAATGCTCTCAATCTCTGTAAAAAGTGGCACTTACAATGGGTCTTCTGAGTTCCAGCTGTTTCAGCATCCCTGCAATCATGTGCTTATGAGTCCAAATGGGAACTAAAGTGTGAGTTACCATGAACAAGGCCTCCCATTCCAGGAATGGGTGCAAAAGCTCCCTTGACCAGAGTTGCCACCTGCCCTTTTATCAGGACTCAAGACTCCAGGATGACATACAAATTGCACAATAATTATCTCTGGAGAAATTCACTCCCATGTAGAGTTAACGGTGGAAACTCCCTGGAGCTGGGAGGCCTTAAAACGCACACCCACTCAGACTTGGTAGGGTTGATCTGAAGGCTGTTCTCTCCCATCCAAATTTTCACCACTCCAGGGACTAGATAACATTTCTTAGTCTGCCCAGGATGGCCATGTACATCTAAGTATCATCAATATACTCTTGATATGGTACCCCATATCAAGGGATGACCTCACTCAGTGGCTTCAGGTAGATGTAAACTAGGCAGAGAGGTTGCTGTGCAACTGGGATGCTTCTGTTCCAGCAGAAGCTGAGAATCCAGGAAAAAATGAAGATTGCACACCAGTTTTTTCTGCAGAAGCACTGTGTGTTTGTGTGCTTGTGTGTGTGTTGAGCCCTGAAATATCTCATGCTGGAATGTCCACGGGTTTGACATCATCCCCATTGTGCACACTGGCTACATAGGAAGAACTGCCCACATAGGAAGAAGGTAGATCAGGGGTGTCAAACTCAAGGCCCACGGGCTGGACCTGGATTGTGATCTGGACTGTGTGCCCAGCCTGGAAATATCAAAGAACTGGCCCACAGTGCCTCTGCTAGCAAAAATGAGGCACTGGTGGCATGCACAGCCCCCCCCCACGCCCTGTTTTGGCTGGCAGTGTTGCAAGAGGCCATCCAGGCTGAAAATGGGGCACAGGGTGCAGCACATTGGAGGCCCACACTCCGTTTTGGCCAGTAGAATGCTGCAGGTGGCATCCATCCCATCTGCCATCTGTCCCGCCTCCCCCACCCCAGCCGGCTCATGGAGGACAACTGTAATGCTTATCCGGCCCTCGAAGAAATCCAGTTTGACACCCCTGAGCTAGATGAATTTTAAAAAGAGCATTCAGAATTCCCAATTATTACATCTGATCCAGAAGGACACAATTGTCCATGGTACTGAAGGCTGTTTAGAGATCTAGCAGGATTAATAAGTCAATTTGCCCCTCTCTCACTGTAGGCCATTAATGATAATGATCAATGCTATATTTATTTCAACCCAGGCTCAAATCCTGACTGGAAGGGTCCAGATAATCCATCTATTCAAGCTTCTTTGAAGGTGGTGGTCCATCTCCTTCTCAATAACCTTCAGTTCATTTGACAGATTTGAGACTAGGTGATAGATATAGAATTGACCCCTAAGCAGCCATGCTACAGTTTTCATTAAATTGCAAAAAATAAGACTTTGCCAATCCTGAGATCCATCCTTATTCCTGTAAACCATCATGTATGTTTTGTAACATAATTAGAGAATTAAGAGAATGGAGTTGGGAAAGCAGTTTTTTTTTTTTTATAATTCATTCCAATCTATTGCATTTTTTTCTTTTTGTGTTGCTTTTTATTTTCTGTGAACTTTCCAGAGTCATTTGGAGTGGGGTAACATCAAAATAAATAAATAAAAGCAAATCCTGTCAATTTTTTAAAGAGAAAGAATCTTTTCAGTATTTTCTAAACAGAAAAAAAATCCTAAAGCAGCAGACCTATAAAAATGGATAACCAATGCCCCATGACCCCTACAGATGTTGTTCGAGAAAGAATCCAAAATGAGGGTGGAGCAGAGGCAGATATTATAAAGCCACATCATTTTATTTATCTGGCTAGACTCTGGGAGGGCCCACTTGTCAGTCAAGTGGCCGGCTTGCCTAAATAAATAAATTAATTAATTAAGCAAGTAATAAATAAATAAATAATTTCCAAGATTTTCAGATAAGCATCTTGTGTTTTTCCAAGAGCACAAAATTAACTCCATCTGAGTTTGCTGATTCAGAGTGTTTCTGTCTGTGGTTTTACCACAGAAGGAATATTGATGAAGCAGCCAAGCTTATTCTTGAATTAAGAAGCCAAGAAAATTGGTTTCTATGATCAAATTTAAGTGGCATCCCCCACCCTCTGCTGCTAGTTGCATGAAATGAAGGGAATTAGTCTAGTGTCCTGCCGTTTTGTAAATAATCCTAACCCTAACCCAATGCATCTGTTTTGAATGTTTTCCTGAATGTAACTTTAGCAAGCTTTGAGTTTGTAATCTAACATGTGGAAGGATTAAAACAAAAACTTGTTTGTGAATATTAAAAGGTAGAATGAAATCTATCATAAGGCAAAGTTCAGAGCGAAAATTTATCTTCAGGAGGACAAGAGAGAAAAGTCAGGCATGTAAGAATGACTGTCAAATGTTGATACTTTATTGGAAAGCAGCATTTCAGTATAATGAAATTGCTAAAGCAAAAAAAACCAAAAACAAACCTCAGAACGATTGCATTTTTCCTGTTTATTCCACATAAAAGAGCGAACTTAGCAAGACTTTAAAAGGTGATCACTAGCACCTGGAACTGAACAAAACTAAAAACTGAAACAAAACTAGCAACAATGCAATCTTTGTAGCATTAGTGTCACATGACAATACCAGGTAATGACTTTATGGCCACTGCAATATCAATAATATAGAAATTAAATAAGACGGGAACAAATAAACACCCCTGTTTAACTTCCCTCTCCAATAAGATACGGTGTTAATGTGAGCTCATTCTTACTCTAGCTGCAATATCAGTATATAGTTCAATAATTACTTTAAGAAGAAGCTTATCAATATCTGTCCTAGCTGGTTTCTCCCATGGATGAGACCTGTCAATAGAATCAAAGGCAGAGGTAAAGTCAATAAAAGTGACTAGAGTTGTTTTATATGCCCATTGGTATATTTCTGAGTAACAGCTTTTCACTCAATGGACTAAAAAAAAATTCATTGTTAATGTGGTACTGATGACATGGCTCTTATTTCCTACACTGAAATTGGCTATAGAGGTTTATTGGGCAGACTAGCCACTTACTATGAAAGGGAAAAATTGAAAATAAATTATAATAAAACAAGGCTAGTTGTTTGGGAGAAAAGTAGTACCAAATACAAATGGACAATTAACTATCCAACAAATATAGCCATGTCCCTCTGTTAAATATCTGGGCATCAGCTTTCATAAGTCCCTTTTATGGAAAGCCACTTATCTACTATCTTGGCAACTGCCCAGCATGGTAGTCTGATTTTTTTTTTAATTCTAAAGGAAGGCAATTGGTAGCTCCTGAACTTAAAATATTAAAATACAGGCATAGGCTGCCAAGTAAAAATTCCATTTATTTGATATTACATCATCCAATCATTTTTTTTCCTTAGCCATTAAACAACAACTAAGATAGTCTTTTGTGTATTTACTCAGAAGTAAATCCCAGAGGAATGCGGAAAATTGCAGCCCAAGAAGTGCAATTCTGCAATTTCAAACTACTGATCAATATATCAGTACCAGAAAAATGGATGCAATAGTTAATGTTCTGCAGGGAAAATACTTATTTAGAGATATATTTCTTTAGAAAGTTCCATAAATCTGAGCAGAAAATAGCATACTGCCTTAAAGTATTTTTAAAAAAAATATTTCAAGCTTTTTAGTATGACATGTTAATCGGTAACTTATTGTTAAAGTGCTAATGAGTAAAATGTAGACATTAAGAATGAAAAAAGGAACAAAATGACTATTAGGGCTGTGTAGATCCTTTGAAAAAGATGCTTCAGAATACATGGGAGGAGGTGTGAAGCACCTGTTCTGAGGCCATTAAAAGAGATACCGGTACTTCTTTTTGCATGTTCAACCTGTGGCTGCTTTGGAAGCTGCTCCTAACTGTAGCACCCTTCATATGCGTACGGATATGCGTGCACATATTCTTCTTGTAATGGTCTGTGTGAATGACCTTGGGGGACAGGAGAAAGAGCTGCAGTCTAGACCCATGGTGGTGAACCTATGGCACACATGCCAGAGGTGGCATGCAGCACCCTCTCTGTGGGCACGCAAGCCATCGCCCCAGCTCAGCTTCGCCGTGCATATGCGCATGCTTCCCGCCAGCCAGCTGGTCTTTGGGTCTCTGCTGTGCATGTGCATGGGGTGGGGCACATGCACGGGCCTCACACGCATTGCATTTTGGGGGTTCAGGCGCATGCATGCTTTGGGCACTCAATCCAGAAAAGGTTAGCCATCACTGGTCTAGACAGTCATCATGTGAAAGGTATCCTAACCACCAACAGCAGCCCAGCATCTCAGAAGAGACCTTCCCTAGTTTTGGGGAAAGTAAATTTAAAGGAGGGGAGAAGTGCTTTCCATCTTGCAACCGATGTCATCCCTTTGTGGTAGCCCAAGAAGAAGCACAAACCATGAGTGCTAACATCACCTTTACTATAAGTATAGTAATAGAAGTCAGTAAGCACTTCTCCCCCCTTTTATTTTTGCTTTCCCCAAAACTAAGAAGGTCCCTTCTGAGATGTTTCCCATGCCTCTTTTCCTTCTGTGGGCTGAGATACCTTTTGCATGATGATTGTCTATACTTTGGCTGTTCCTCCTGTCTCCCCAGATCATTCCCTTAGACTATTAGATTTCCCTAGCAAAGCAAAGTAACTATAGAGAACAGGAAGCATCACCCAAAGCAACTGTCAGACCTAGCCATCTTTCTACCTTTGTGCCTTCAGGCTTCAGGCCTGCCACAAGCCTACCATGGGAAGTTGGGAGGGGGGGATAGTATAGAGTGAAGAAGATATGTAGCCAAAATAACATACTTTATAGAAAGTCAAGGCCAAGGTGCCCTGCAGCTGTGTTGAGAAGAAAAGGAAATCTTCTGTTCCGGACTG
This sequence comes from Pituophis catenifer annectens, assembly GCF_029215685.1. Classification (NCBI taxonomy): domain Eukaryota; kingdom Metazoa; phylum Chordata; class Lepidosauria; order Squamata; family Colubridae; genus Pituophis; species Pituophis catenifer. The sequence continues at coordinate 315,600,892 of NW_027256881.1, read as the reverse complement.
TGTATGATTGGATGTGTGGTGGACATGTGGGTGAGGGGCAAGGTCTTGAACTTTCTTTTGGGTGTGGAAAACCCGGAAGTTCTCAGATTCAGGTTTTCCCAGATGTGCCAATATGACATCTCTAATAAAAGTTAGCTTTGAGGAATTTCAAGCTTTGGAGTTTGATTTCATTGGGGGTGTTACTTGGAACCCTGACAGCAACTGTGTGGGTCTGGATAAAGATGCTATAATGATTTGAAAAAAGAAGCTTCGAGTCGATCTCCAGGCAGTTGAAAGCATGTCTTTCAAAGCATTTGCCCAGCTCTGAGAGCTATCAAAGAACTCTGAAAAAATTGGATGCTAAATAAGTTATGTTCACGCTATGGATCAAGATCATGTGGGAGTCTTTTCTCTGACTGACAGATGAGGATAAAATCCAGCCTCTGTCTTCCAACTTATTTTCGCCTTGCATGGCCCCCAAATCCACTCTTAAGGATTAGGAAAGGGAAGTCCCATTGCACAAAGAGAAGTTCATTTACATGATGTTGGATCTCAGCCAGAATGTCTTTATTAAACCTAAGCAAGATTTTATTCTTTCCTTCAAGTGACAGAATTGGAAGTACTTCAGAAATGTAATATTTTAGCAGTGTAGCATATAATCACAAATACTAGGCATAGACTAAGTAGATTGGTTCAAATCCCTGCTCAGCCAGTTCATTGAGTGAATTGGGGCTGGTTATAAATCTCTCAGCCCAGCTGATTTTACAGGCAAGAATGTCAGGAAAAGGAAAATGATTTGGACTTTTTTGTATTTCTTGGGCATAGTAGCTACCTGGTTGATTTAGTTCACTAGTAAATCCATTTGTTTACCTTAATGCTGTAAACCTTCTTCTCCCAACGCACAATAAACCACAAAAATAACACAATGTAGTATAAAGAGGATATAGGGTAACATCTTACGAATACTCTGGCTATCATGGACTTTTGCACGTTCATTTACAGATTCTTGCCTAAAATAATTTATTTCTCTGTCTTTCATGAGAAAATAGATCTTTGTTTCATTTGTTCCTCCCTAAATTCTTGATTTTCTGTCCAGTGCTGCTTTATTTTGAAACTTGGCATCCCAGGATAAATTTGTACTATGGTAGTACAAGCTTCCCTTCCCTTCCATTTTACTGTTATTTTTTATCCAAGCACCACGTCTGTGCTTGGATAAAAGCATTCCCAAAGTGGAACACTGTACATCTTCCCTTGAATAAATTCACCAGCCTGCAAGGAGAAAGCCTTCTTTTTAGCTTAATGCTATGGAGAGCGGTCATCAGAGTACACAATCCCAGGGTCAGCAATTACATTTTCTCTTCCTAAAGGCTTGACATGTGATATAGACAAGCTAGAGATTAGATCTAGGGCCTTTCTTTTCTGCCTCTATAATAAAACATACAGTAACCTGTATCTTCCCCTCCAAGCAAAGATTTTTAAAGCAGCTAACAAAAGCTTGCAATCAAAACAAAAACAGCCCGACAATAAAAATACAAAAATGCAACACAAATTATTTCTTTGAAAGGAAGAGAGAATATAATAGGAGAAAAAGCAGAGGCAATAACAATAACCAACTCCTAAGAGCTATAAAATCAAAAGCTGGTCTGAAAGAAAAATCTTCAATTTATTCTTACAGAAAATGCCCTCATGGATTTTGAATATATTGAGGAACACAGGAGAGGCAATCTTAACAAACACTATGCATGGAATTGAAAATGAAACAGTCAGTATAGTAATGTTCCTACATAAATCCATGATGAGGCTGCAAAGTATGCTCTATTCTAGTCACCACAACTTAAAAAAGGCTGCTATAGAAGTGGTGGGGGGAGGAGACACCTAAAATGATTAGGTGGTTATAGCAACATTTCTGTCAGGTGCAAATAATCAGAAGCATACACAGAGTTCAAAGCACAGAAGAGTTTATTATTGCTACCTCTTATACAAGAATATAGTCAGCTAATAGTAAAGCTAAATTGCTGCTTGATAAGGGTCAACAGAATTTGTTGGAGGCTGGACTTGGGTAACTTGTGGTAACACAATGACTCCAAATTGATGACATATTTAACCTCATCTTCTAGATCAGCTTGCTCTTCTCTTACAATTTCTATGAGGAAACACTACCGCTTGGAGCAAAGCTGGATAAGAGAAGACATGATCAAGACACATACAATTTTGCATGAGAAAATGAAAATAAAGAGCAATTATTTCTCCCCATCAACTATATTGGAATTTAACATTGAAATTAAATGAGGAGAGATTCAGACCTGGAGTTTGTTCCTACAAAATATAATGACAGTCACTAGTTTAAGTTGATGCTGGTGTTGACCCATAAAGCCCTATATAGTTCAGAGGTACTTTAGGGACTACTTGTTCCATGTGGAATCTGCCCAACCTGTATGATCTCACAGTCACTGTCATGTTAAATGCATTAATTTGAATTATTATTTCATAACTTCCAGAGAATCAGATAGTCAATGAGTACAACATGGAGAACGTATATTGTCTCTTGAATCATAAGCTGTGGATGTTAGGTCCAGGGAGTAACAATGAAAAAGGGTTATAGAACTTTTGAACATAGTTTTAAGGTTTCCTAATGTACCTGATTGGATCCTGGACCTCATGCTGGACTAGATGGGCTCTTAAGCTCATCCAGCTGGGTCCTTCATAGATTTGTAAATGCTTAACTCCTGTTATATTCCTCCTTTGAGGATAAATGCCAATGCTATGTTCACACAACATACTTAAACTTATTTTGCTTAACCATGATTACTTGAATAAATCAAAATTAGATGGCCACAAAAATATACAGTTAAGCAAGAAAAACCAAAAGTACACATATAGACTGAGTGAAACCAGTCTTAATAGTAGTAGAGAGATCTTGGAGTCTTAATGGACAACCAATTAAATATGAGGTAACAGTGTGCAGTGGCAGCCAAAAAAAGCCAATGTAATCTTAAATTGCATTAACAGAGGGATACAATCAAGATCAAGTGAGGTACTAATACCTCTTTATAAAGCCTTAGTAAGACCACACCTAGAATACTGCATCCAGTTTTTCTCACCACACTATAAAAAAGATGTTGAGACTCTAGAAAAAGTGTAGAGAAGAGCAACCAAGATGATTAGGGAACTGGAGGCTAAAACATACGATGAACGGTTGCAAGTGCTCAGCATGGCTAGTCTAGTGAAGAGAAGGACCAAGGGAGACATGATAGCAGTGTTGTAGTATTTGAGGGGCTGCCACAGAGAGGAGGGGGTCAAGCTATTTTCCAAGGCACCCAAAGGCCCAACAAGGAATAATGGATGGAAACTGATCAAGGAGAGATTCAACCTAGAAATAAGGATGAGTTTTCTGACAGTGAGAACAATCAACCAATAGAATAGCTTGCCTTCAGAAGTTGTGGGAGCTTGGACACTGGACAGCTATTTGTCAGAAATGTTGTAGAGTGTCCTGCTTGGGCGGGGGGAGGTGTTGGACTAGATGACCTATAAGATCCCTTCCAACTTTGTTAATCTGTTAGAATAAACCAGAGTTTTGAAACCATAATGTGAGCCCCACGCAAGCAAATTACATCATAATTCAGTTCAAACGGAACAAAAAAGTTAGGAATTTTCAGGCAGGTCTTTGTTTCAGTGGGATAATTATCTTCTTCTCTCTCCCTTGATGCTTGCTATACATCTTCAGAATGGAGCAAATTAAGTTATATATAAACAATAGACTTTTTCCAAGTGTGCAGTTGAAGGCTATCATTCTAATCTGATAGATGAGTAAAACAAAAACACTACATTCTGCTTTCACTTCTTGAGCTCATGATTCCAATTTCATCTCCATAAATAAGTCTTGATTCATATTTTAAGAATAAGCATATGTAAATTGATGAGGGGGGAGAGTCACAAATACAACAAGGAAGGAAGCCATGTAATAAATTAAAGGTTATCTTGAAGAACAAACTCAATGGATAATTTACAGCCCATTGCTGGAGTTCAGCAGAGAGTAGATTTATATTGAAAGAGCCATGCTCATTTACTCTGAGTCTCATCTTATGTGGTATATTTTTAATACAACAGCCTCATCTAAATGGGTCAATTAAAAGTAAATGCAGGCTGGATTACGATAAAGAAGACGGCGCCATGTAAATTAAAATAGGATGATGATTGATGATGATGATGATGATGATGATGATGATGATGATGATGATGATAATGATGCCAAGAACTCTAGGGGTAAATGCACCTCCTGTCAGCCCTGAAGGCCATCTTTTACTTTGGATCTTCAGGGCTGCCACACTTAGTGCTGTGGGAAACTGGGAGGGGGGGATAGGATAAAGTGGTGGAGATATTTAGCCATAATAACATTCCTTTCTCTGAGAGTCAAGGACATTCGGGCCTCCACCTGGAGTGTCATGACTGGGAGGCATCTCCAGTTTGGACAGTGCATTGATTGGACCATGTGATAGACATGTGGGTACAGGGGACTTGGACTTTCTTTTGGGTGGGGAAAACCTGGAAGCTTTCAGATTTGGATTTTCCCAGATGTGCCAATATGACATCTCTAATAAAATGGAACTTTGAGGAATTTCTGGCCTCAGAGTCTTCTTTCATCGGGGGTGTTACTTGGAACTTTGACAGCTACATTCATCAGAGACTAATGAAATGGTTCACAAGTAAAAAGTTTCTATCACTCTTGAAAGTCTGAGGAACAAAGAAAGTTGCTGGTATTAATGATGGAGAAGAAATCTGTAACTGATTTCTACGGAAGAAGAAATGCAGTATCTGCCAAATGGATTCTGCCATTGAACAAAATCTGCTGATGTTGGGCTTTCTTTGAGCAAAAAAGTTATACATGAGACATAAGCCAAGGAAAAAATGTATCATATGTACATATGATGTAAAGCTAAGAATTTATATAAGATGCACTTAAAAGATTGCCCTGGATTAAAAAAAAAAAAGAGACCATACTATGACAATAAGGAAACAGGAGCAGTTAAAAAGTTTATTGGGAAATACAAACATTAGAGGCAGCTATTTTCAAAATTCCAGGATGACAGTCAAAATGGAAACAATTAAAAAAAAAAAAAACATTAGTCTCCCACATCACTGATTATGAAAATAATTGAGAGGTGTCTGTAGAGATTTTTCTGCTCAGTAGTTGCCAGGAAATAATACTGGAAGCAAGTAACCGAATTGCTACTCACTGGCCTCCACATTTGTTACTATCAGTATGTGTAATGGAACAGACTTTACAAACTTCCATTTACTCTATTTGCATAAGAGAGCCACAAGTTTTGTTTAGAAAATGATAATTGGTGGGGACTAAAATAAAAAGTCAAAACCATAAAAAAGCAAAAGTTAGAATATTTTGGACATGTGATGCGACACCTGGAAAAATACGGCATACTTCACTTAACACTCCAGGAAAAAATTGAAGGCAAGCGAGGTTCAAGTAGAAGAAGACATCATGGCTTCAAAATCTAAGGAAGTGGTTTGGACAAAACTCAGCAGTACTTTTTCATGCAGCTGTTGATAAAAATAGGATCACCAATATGATCGCCAATGTCCAATGACGGATATGGCACAAGAAGAAGAAGAAAAGAAAAACTAAGATGGGGATCTTTAGAAACCACCAAACTCCCCAATCTGAGTTTAATCCAGAATTGTGGAATTCATCTCCCAGCACTCTAAGCAATGGCTATGTTAGTTAGATGAGATGAAACCCACCCATCCAGAGGGCACCTAGTTGAGCAAAAGCTACCAAGGAGCTTGATCTATCTGCAATCAGCTCATGCAATCTGATGGAAATTATTTCCCTTCCTCGATTTCCTGTCTGAAACTTCATTGTGACTTAAAGGCCAAAGAGATGATATGTAGAATTCCAATTTCCTGCCCAGCTTCTGTTTAATTTCTTTGACTGATCTGAGCCCGTGTGCAGGAAGGAGTGAATGTGGTGTACCTACGCTTTCCCCAACTCTTTTTAAAATCACTTTTTTAAAAAAAAATCATTCACATATATACTTTGTAACCACATTTTTCAATCATTGGCATCAATTTATTTGGTAGATTTTAAGATTTTAAAGACAACAATTGCATAGCCCCAGTCTCTATGCAGGTGATTTGTGCCTGAAAAAATCTTTAAAAAGCAGGGAAATAGATGGAAAGATTATGCTGTTGTTGCACACCATCCCAAGAGTTGTCTTCAGTGAGATGAGAGGCTATATAAATGTGATTAATTAATAAATGCTTCCCAACCCACTCATCAAAGACCCTCATTCATCTGCAGCTAAAGATATTATTTCAAAAATAAATTGAACATACCATTTCTAGGTTGCCCTTTGCAAACCCTTGAACAAAATTTCATTTCTAGTATCCAGTGACAGAATCCTGCTTTCATCCCATGAAATTCCTGGATTGCATTGCACTTTTTCCTGTCTGCTTAAGAGAGAACAGTCAATTGATCTACTTGTCTCAATCATGGTCTTCTTTGCAACAAGAATTGATCCCTTTTAACTGATAGCTTGGTGCTTAATGATTTTGTAATTGAGGCTGTTTACCTTCTGAGTAATTGTTATTTCTTCAAATAAGTGTATGAATACGAAAGGACAAATAATTAGGATTTATAATTACAGATTGAGCTTTGTGCTAACTCCACAGAAAAGTACTGAAAATTTATACACATTTCATGCTGCAGCTGTTATTGTTGTTCTAAACTTTAGTTGATCAATTCATCTTTTCTTATATTCAAAATGCCTCATCCTTGGCATTTTACAGCACATGAATGCATTCTATTATTAAAATTGTTCTATCCTTTTGTTTTATAGGATAGAATGGACACTGACCAGTTCACACTACAGGTAATCTTTGATTTATGACACAAATGAGCCCCAAATTTCTGTTGCTAGGCAAGAAAGTTTTAAAGTGATTTTTGCTCCATGTTCTGATAGTTTTTACCACAGTTGTTAAGTAAATCATTGTAGGTGTTAAGTTAGTAACATTGTTAAGTGAGTCTGGCTTCCCCAGACTTTGCTTGACTTTGCTTGTCAGGTTGCAAAAGGTGATCACATGATCATGGGACATTGCAACCATCATAAATACATGCCAGTTGCCAAGCATCTGAATTTTGATCATGTGACCATGGTGATGCTACAAAGGTCATAAATCACTTTTTTATGCTGTTATAACTTTGAACGGTCACTAAACAAATGGTTGTAGGTCAAGGACTGCCTGTATTATATTCCCTGAATTTCTATTCCTTTACAGAAGAGTTATGCCAACAATGGTTCCCAATAGTTCTTACCAGGGATGGGTTCTAAAATTTGTGGGCGAGGCTTATTTTGTGGGCGTGGTTTGATGGTCATGTGACAATTCTTTAGGATTTAGCAGAGGTACTGGTCTACCAGGCTTTTAACTGCTTGCAGAGCTGTACCGGTCTACCCATTTGTTCTTGGAGCGTTCCGGTCTACCCATTAGTTTTTCGAACGCACTGGTCTACCACCACACTGACTTTTAACACTGATCAACTGTAGGACGGCCCTTTGAAGCCCCACGGCAAGAGTTTAAACAGTTTTTTTCCTTCTAGCCGGTCAGCTAGGGCTCGGGAGGCAGCAAATAGATTGGAGGCGGGGCCAAATAAAAGGTAAGAATAATGCGGGGGACAGGGGGGCCCAGCTCCCTAACAAAGAGAACCAATTCGTTGACGTCATATCGTCACTGCTACCGGCTCGGCCGAACCGGGCTGAACCGGGAGGAACCTACCACTGGTTCCCACGTGCTCTTTTACTGCTGCTCCTCCCCATATTCCAACTTCTAATGATACGTATGGATCCAATTACAAAGGATGGATGTTACCAGATTCTTTGCAAGCATCCAAAAACCAACATCTGGAATTTCAAAGAAGTTATACTATACATCCTCAACCACCACCACCAATGGTTCCCCTTCCTATCTTTGGGCTTTATGGATTCAAAAATCCCTGATCATCTTTGAATTCAATAGTTGAGAGGAATCTATAAGTTCATAATTTTCTAATAATGAAAGTATGTATATACACACTGGCAGTATATTCATGAACTGGAATAGGCACAGCAACAGGTCAGCCAATGGGGACTATTTGGAAACTGAAACATAGTATTTGTATGAGGCCGTAAGAAACAGTTTGGAGTCTGGGTGAGGCTTAGACTTGCTGAACTGTATATAAGAGTTGGTTTGGCCTCTGTAATACATGCCTCTGCACAATATATACCCTCTGTATTGCTCTACTCTATAATGACTTGCTTCTATGAATATTGCTTCTGTGTTCCTGATATTGTATGCTGATTTGTGCTGTATGGTATTGTATATAAAGAAGTTTCTTATGTAGTTGGACTCTGCAGATTTGTGTGCTGGTCGGATGTGCTGCAAATACTCTGACACACACACACACACATACACACACACACACACACATTCTGCTAGAGAGAAGTCCCCTGAGGATAGGCTCCAGCACAAATCTGAAAGCTTCGAAGACTAAATCTCCGGTCCTGGTGAACAACCCAGATTGGATCTATATACATATTACTTAATATAAATCATAGAGATCATAGATACTATGTATGTATTTTAATTAATATATAGCGAACTTGTTATTTTTACTTATTTGTATTCTGCCTTTATTATTTTTACAAACAACTCCAGGCGGCGAACATATCCAACATATCTTCCTCCTCCTATTTTCCCCAAAACAGCAGCAGCCCTGGGAGATGAATTGGGCTGAGAGAGAGAATGACTGATCCAAAGTCATCCAGCTGGTTTTCATAGCTAAGGGGGGCACTAGAACTCCCACTTTCTACCCTGGTGCTTTACCCTGGTTCTTTTAAGGGTGACAGGTACAAGTGTCCTACTCCATATTGCTAGAGAAGAAAAGGGTACCCATTAAAATTAAGAAAACAGGTAGCAATAGACAAATCTTTTTATTCACATGGAAAAGCTGAAGCAAGCCATTGTTGTATACATTTATACAAAGGATCTGGAGGGGAAACACAACCCCGTACATAGTAAGATGATAGAAAATATGGTTCCTTATGAAATGCAGTCATTACATACATTATCAAACTTTTCCAAAAGTTATTTTGTTTGGCAACAGTTTATCAACAGTCTCCACTGGAAAGTGGCTTTATTTAAAAAGAATAGAAAGAAAGGGAGAAAGAGCACAAAATTCATGCAGCATGTCTAGAAACAATCCTGAGAGTTTGCCTTCCTTAGAAAAACTGTAAAAAGATATATTTGTCTTTCAAAGTTCATAAAATGCAAATGCTACATTTATTGTTAAAACTATACAAAAATATGGACCTAACTTAATTATTACCCCCCCCCGCCCCCAAGAAAACATTTTACCCCACTTCTGTGCGATTTTGGCTGTAAACAGAGGATTAGATCCAGTCTGGTCATAGGATAAGTAGACCCAATGAAATCAAAGGAAATGAATTTATTTCAGTGGGACTGCTCTTGTGACTAAGTCTGGAACCAACTCTTTTTTTCCTGCACTCAGAAGAGAGAAAAGCCACAGTGTAGTTAACAGACTTCATCAAATTAGATTAAGGCAGGGGCTGGCAACTTGATACCCCACCATCCCTCCCCAATTCAACACGTCATTGGTCCAAGATTGAACAATGACCAGGCACCCCAGGCATGTTCAGTGGGACAGTAATGAGGGCGGGAGGAGCTTTTCCAATGGTAAAAACACAAGATGGCTATATTGGGGTAAGAGATTCCATGATGCCAACCCCTGGTTAAGGAATTCTAGGAAAGGGGGTTAGTTATGAATGCAGTTAATTATCAGAGTTAGGGCAAAACTATGTAATACATATACACGTGTATAAAAGCTCTCATAGCTCTTTTCATCTAGTCAAAGAGATTGGAGGCCATTTTCAAAAGCAAAACCATGATGTGGTGCTTGACCCATATCCTATCTGGTAATTTGCTATCTCGAACACTCTTTCTAGCAGCTCTACAATAATGGAGTAAAGTGTCACCGTTGAAAAAGATTTCTCTCCCAAATTGGATTTGACTAGAAGTAGAAGCCACTGGGTCTTTTATGCAATCATGTCTGTGCAATAACCTATAGGTTGACCTTTATTACCAAGGCTTTTACTGTCTCTCTCTTATGGCAGACCTACCAACAAGTAATCACAGGCCACTCTGGGACTTTGTAGTTTAGGAATGTTGCCCATGAAATTGCCTAACTGGTTAACCTATTTATTAGAACTGCTGTCTGATAAAAGAAATCTTGGCCAATCAACTATTTGAGTTTTGGCTTTTTACTAATCAATTAATTGTTAAATACATTTAAATGCACATAAATATAAACAAAAGATCTGAAGAGGAAAAAGAAATGTAACTTTCGCTTTTAAAAAAACACATGTACAGGTATGCTGCAATAAGCACCACCTGGGAACAAACATATCTATGTAAGTAGCAGAGAGAACAGGGAATGCTACAGTATGCCACATGCGGTCCTCAGCTTTTCCTTGTATTAAAAATAAGTTTAAACAAAAGATTTAAAATCTGCTGCTCAGTTAATCAGGAGGCACCTTTTTAATCAAACTTACGGTGTTTTCATTGACAAATGTAACAGATCAATCTATCAAACATTTCAGCCCTAATACTTGTATAGAAAAAACATGGAAAAAGCATGTTCGTCATGTTCTGAAAAAGAGTATCAAAACTGAATACAAAGCAAGTGTTCCAAAATGTCATTATATACCTTTCCAATAGATAATGTTCATAAAAATATATCAAATCCTAAACCATGAAAAAGCAATTACAATATAATTTTTTGTTGTTGTTCTGCTACATAAACCAGCTTTTCCGTGAAACAAGGAGGCAAATTCAGGTATGAAAACATAATTATTGCTTTTGCTACAATTTTTGTTTTGTTTTTACATATAGTCATAAATTACACTATACAGTAGAAAATATTTCATAGGAATACATTTTATGATTTGTTTTGATTTGCTGGTTTCAGTTCTAACAACAAATAGAAAATTAAGAAAACAAGTCACAAATGAATGGTAAAGGCACTTCGCTTTTCAAACAGTTCTCAGCATATTCTTTTCTGCTTTTCTCTTTTAGAAATTATGGTAAGCTTTGTACAATTCATAGATTGTTGAGGCACCATAAAGGTTTAGAACATTCCAATTCCTTGACAGTTTCTGGTTTCCACAACATTCCTTGTCGCAATAAATTCTCACACATCCACCATCACTTTCCAATACACTTATTTTTCTTCCTTCCTTTGAAAGTTTGGTTCCACTGCCTTAAATCCCTTTACAAATGTTTTCAAACTTCCACTTCTTGTGCTCCATCCTGGATGTCATTGATCACTCCAATATCAAAGCAGGTAACTATCATGACATGCGACTTGCACAGATTTACACATTGCTCTAGTTCACTCGTCACTTGTTCTAATGCCTCCAGATAATCTTGCGATTCCTTATCAAGATCAGGATCAACCTCAACTAGGAGCATAAAAAACAAAAAAACAGAAGGTGTTTAATATCCAAGCAAGTATCAAGAAATAATAATGTAATAATTTTAAACCAGCATTATGCATTAAGAATTTCTAAGAAAGGAGATTCCAAGTGGAGGGATCTGTTGATCAGTCTATCCCAGGCACCTAATTGACCTAGTGGGATTCCAATGGAACTTGGGGTTCCTGAATCTGTTGCATGATTCAGTCAAGGTCTTAGCTACTGTTTGGAATAATTTTATGCCCTTTCCTTGGTCAGGGGGCACTTCTCATGATCACTGAAGCCTTTATAATCTCCCAATTGGATTATTGCAACACACTGTATATGTGCCGGTTATCACTTTTAAACTCTATATGCTGTGGGTTTTTGCCCATCCCCCTAAATCTAGCAGCTCATGCTCTGAGTTTCTTAAGTAAAACAGTGTTGCCTGGTGGAACCCCAGAAGCGAATATTCTCTAGCCTCCTCCAGAAGATACTGATGGCCTTGATCCTGTTGATCCTTCAGGAAACCACTGAAGGTCTGGCTTTTCCACCAGGCATGGAGCTGGGGTATTAATGGAGGCAGCGTGGTATTATTGAAGGATGCTCAATGTTGTTTTAAATGCTTTTTTAAAATATATTGTGGCTTTGATTTTTGTTCGCTACGCAAAGTTCTTTCTGGTAAATGACTGAATATAAATAAACAAACAAACAATAAATAAATAAATCTCCTTTTCCAAAAAACTGATTGCATTTCAGCATAAAATTGAGATGGGATTTTTATCCATAGTGGGCCTGGCTGCAGAGGTAACAATTTCATTTTACTAATGAATTAATGGAAAGAGGAAATAATCAGAGGGGCTGATGGTACACTAAACACCGCTGTTGTCAATAAAAAATGTTTTGCTTGAATCAAATGCTCATATTTTTGCTAACCTCTTTTTTTAAAAAAAACTTTTTGGGTTTTTTAATGTTATCTTTTAAATTTTCTTGAATTTAAATCTAAAATAAATACATTAATAAATGTAATTCATTTAAAGGTTTTAATTTAGGGGGGTTTTTTGAATTTATTTTTATTTTTATTTTTCATCAACATATTTAAATGTACAGTCTTTTATCCATCCTTTACATTGTTTGTTCATCTTATTCTTTAACTTCTATTAGCTAATTAATAAATTGTTCGGGTCTGCTCAGTGGTGGGATTCAAATAATTTAACAACCGTTTCTCTGCCCTAATAATGTCTTCCAGCAACCAGTTCATCAAACTGCTCAGAAAGTTAACAATCGGTTTTCCCGAAGTGGTGCGAACTGGCTGAATCCCACCACTGGGTCTGCTCTTTTACCATTTCCTTCCTTTGTATAATTTAGTTTTTGTTAACTTTGCTCTGCCACCAAATTTTAAAAGAGCTCCACATTTTAAAAGTGAATTAACATGAAGCTAGGACAGAGAGAGTACAAAGATGAATTATGAAAAGAGATTGAGGCAGATAATATCTATCCCTATAGCTCTTTAACAATTCTGGATCAAAACACTGCATTAACATATTTAGGTTGTACCATTCTTCATAATTTTCTGTCAATCAAGCACTTTCGCTATTAGCACTAAATAAATACTTACATTCTCCTTTCCACTTGCTTGGATCCAACATCAGCCTGCATTTTGTTTCTTCCAATTCCTCTTTCAACAACTCATGCTTTGCTTTCATTTCCCTAATCCGTTGGTGACGTCTCTCTAGGATTTTCAGCTTCGTATTAAAATATATCAAGCCCTTTAGGGGACAAAAATTACTCCTCTGTAACTCTTTGCTGGCCATCTGCTTGCTTTTCCCTATTTCCCAAAAGCCTACAGTCCACACCATTCAACTTCAACTATTCACATGAAGCCTCAGCAAGCAATATCAAACATTAGCTGAGTTCTCTCCCATCCCATCTTTGCTGAAAGTGAACTTTCATGGATGCTAATCTAATAAAGCAACCTTCTACAAGCACTTAGGGCACTTATTGCCATTTTGAGTTAATGTGCTCCTTTACAATACACTTAAATTACAACCATATGTAGAGAAATTATTTCCCCCCCCTTTGAAACGAGGAAATACAACTCCATTAGAAAAATAAAATAAAATTTCAAAATCCCAATTCTATGTGCAGGTGGGATGCTTAATCATGCCCCATCTGGTTTGCTCCATAACCCATGCTACAGTTGTCTTGCTTCATTTTAAAGATGGTTTGAACGTGGATGGGTAAAGGGCTTGCAGAGTAAAAGTAGAGGAGAGAAAACAAAGCCTCTACTCCCATTTTATTTGTCTGATGTTTAAGCTTTCAGGACAACAAAAATAAACTATATATAAAGCTGAAATAATGGTGCCAATAAAATTCAAATATAATCAAAATTTTAAAAAGCAGCAAAACACAATTTACAATAATGGATACTAAAACACTAGAAACAATGTATGATAAAAGATCTGAGATTGATTGTGGAGTTATCAATTAACATAAAAATGCATATGTGTAGCATTTGGGTGAGAAGTTATTTTACAAATTCCCCAATTCACTTAGGATCTCCTCCATTGGCCTGAGGGTTCTGCATTGAAACCATCCCCAATTGTGTGCACAACACAACTAATTGAAAATTTTATGTTTGCCACAAAATAACTAGCTCTGAAGAGATAAATAAGATGGAAATACATGACTTACCTTTTCAACATCCTGGAAAGGCTGTTGTAAATGAAATAAAAGAAGCAGTTATTTTAAACAGGTAGCAAACTAATGATTGTAATTCCTGTTACCTATCAGAATTAACTGGATTGTTTTGCCAATTACAAATAAATTAAACTCACAGCATCTTGAACTTAACAGAATTCTAAATGATACGTTCTGCCATTTACATAAAGAGTTAATGACCCTTTAGTGAAAGGAGACCCATAAAGTTTCATCAGGCAGGCAATTATTATAAAGCCTACTCATAATGTATTAATTGATATTCTCCACTCACTCCATCAACTACGTTAAACACAATTAATGGTAGACCAAATTATTTTCAATGGGCAAGACACACCAACATATTAACTATTTAAAAATGGCTTATGATATTGATTTAATTACAAACTGTTCTTCCACTTGTGTACTAGATTTTGGGCTACAATATTACCTCACAGATTATGAAATTTATATTGTCCAGTTTGTTGTAAAATGTATCCTGACCTCACTTTCCTCTTGTCGATGTCGCTGTAATCGTTCCACATCATCAATCTCATAAACTTTTATTTCAAATGGCTCTTTCAAAGTCCCTGGTAAAGGGGGAAGATCAACCCACTGGCCAGCAACATTCTGTTTTCTGCCCAGAGATGTAGAATCAGGAAGAGGAGCTGGAATCAGTCGACGCCGCTGGAAACCTGAGATTTAAAAAAAAGTGTCCTCGTATCTTTGCCTACTCCATGAACATTCTAACCCAGACAATACTTAAACTACATATATGTAGCTCCAGACATTTTACTATCATAATAATTACATTATGTGTCTAGTGAAATTCTGTCACAGGACAATATAATCAAGAAGCATAATTGTAGCTGAAATTAAACAATTCACACTGGATTTTTATGCCTACAAATATCAGTTGATCAAAACTTCTTCCCTTTTCCTGCCTTAATTTTGTGTGCCTTAAAATACGAAGTCTCAGAGTTTCCATATCAAAATGATTGACAAAGTAAACCAATAGGATTAGGGAAACATTATGAGATCACAATAAGCTAAACAATGTGGTTGTAAAGCAAAAAAAAATCAGCCATAAAGTGAAAAATCATGTGACCAAGCTGATTTACAATTGCAGTCTTGATTACCATTATTAAAGGACTGTTCAGGTTGTTAAGCAAAGACCTCATCCAACCATGATTTCCAACTTCCAACTGGTTTTCCCATTGAGTTTGATTGCGGGAAACTGGTAGGGAAGGTGGGCAATCATGATCACATGACTGCAGGGAAACTGAAATACCAGAACTCTGAGGCCCCATCCTAAGTCCTCTTCATTTAACCTTTGAACTGAATGAATGGTCATAAATCAAGGACTATCTATAATCCATATGCCTCACAAACAACAAATCCAAACTGTACTAGACTCCAGTCTCTCCCTAATCCAGCACTTTTGGGAAGAGCCAGCTTTTCAAGGCCTTTGAAAAAGCTAATAGAATGGGGGCCTCACTGGCCATAGCTGTCACTTGCTCCTTCAGCAGGAAATGTGAGCTTAGGAGAACCCAAAGTTCCATGCAAGGTCTATTGGGAAAGTACCTCCCTGGCCAGAGTCAAAGATGACACCTCACCAGAACAAAGAGACTAAAAGTTCAGAGCCACTCCATCTTGCTAGGGTTGAGTCAGAGTTGGCTCCTCCCCATCTGAATCCTTGCAGCCTCCAGAGCAACACTAAGACAGTGCTGCTTGGTTGGCCAGAGGTAGAGATATGTAAATGCATATGCTGATGATATCACACTTCATGCCACTAGATGACCTCTGCCAGAGGCCTCATGTAGATGTAGAAAAAGAGGGTAAGAGATTCAAGACCTGAGACTCCCCATATTGCAGGGTCCTAGAACTCAACCTCTCCCTCCCACCAACACCAACTAAAAGTACCCACAGAGGAAGGGGAAAAACCATTATAAAAATCCCACTTCCATAGCTGGTCCAGAAGAAAACCAGAAAGTTAGTGTGTTGAACAGATCTAGTAGGACTAGGATAGATGCATCACCCTCCATCCCAAGTCCTCATCCATAACCATGACCAATGATGTCTCAAAGCAAAGCCTTAACTAAAAGGGGACCAAATACATTTCATCCAGCCATCTGAAGCTGAGTGGCTACAACCCATTAAAAACTCCTCTAAAAGGGGGAAGTTCATTTGGTAGAGATAGCCCTCTTCAGTGATCATTCATTCAGTGACCATTCAACGCTTTCACTTCTCTGAACAAGGAGATGTATCTTCAAAGCTGCAACCATTCCATATTCCATATCCCCTGGTGACATGGGGACATGATCACAATTCAGGCACTTGGCACCCAGCATGCAATTATGACTGTCACAATGTCCTATGATCACATGATTGCCATTTGCAACCTTCACTGCTGGCTTCTGATAAGCAAAGCAATGAAGAAGTCAGCAGGAAGTCACAAGATGCAGTCACATGACAATGTGTTTAACAACTGTGCACAAGTCATTGAACAATTGTAACTGGAACTGCTGTCATAAATCAGCGCAGTCATGATTTTTTTTCTTTATGATCATTTATCCAACGGATTATCCTAAGGCTATGCTAGCTTCAAATTTTAAAAAAGTTCATTAGCATATACAATTGTACTGATTTACCTGAAATTAATCCCAACTGAATTCAGACATATTTTTCAATAGGAATATACAATTAGTTTTCTTTCTTCCCAAACCTAGAACATTTGACTAAATTAAGAGTGGCAAAGCACTAAACACTCTAAAAGGTAAACTGTAATTTAACAGCAGAGGACTATTCCAATTGAGAAAAGAACCGTTTGTCATTTTAAAAAGAAATGCCTTATAAAGCATTTCCTGGGGCAAAACCAAATACAAATCCATCAACCGTAATACTCTTTCAATATGTGGGCAACTTTACACAGCTGTTAATATTGATTTGCAGGACAGACTTAGGAAGCTGATGTGCTATGAAAAGAGAACAGTTGCAAAGGCTGAAACGGGGTCTTTAAAACAATAGGTCACACAGTAAAATAAACTGGTTACCATGACTAGGAAGTACAATGTGATCACATCCTAGACCTGTGAGGAAATGGTACCCAAATATCATCTATGGTTTTTAAATTGGGACTGTATCCCTAATGGATAAGTTAGTCATTGTAACGTTCTCCTACCGGGGATGGTAGATTTCAGACTTATATTTAAAAAGTGGTGTTTTCCCTCTGACATTTGTGACAATAGTTTAACAATATTCATAGGGCTTTTTATTTGATAGTCGACGTTTTGTTTATTTCTCCCAGGATTAATGCAACATCCTTTAAGGTAAAGAGATGTCACATTGGCAAATGGACATTCCATGCCATCTTGATGGAGAATTCTATGCAGAGTTAATAAGCCTGAGATTTCAGTAGGTTGGGAAAATTTTAAAAGGTCTAGATCAGGGCCTCTAAACTCAAGGCCCAGGGGTGCTTAGATCTGGCCCGCAGGGGCTGCCCTGGAAATAGCGAAGGACTGGCCCACCCACAGTGCCTCAGCCAATGAAAATGGATTTGTGAGGGCCACATGTGCCCCCCCCGAGCTCTGTTTTCACTGGCAGAGGGTTTCAGGAGACCCACACAGCTGAAAACGGAACTTGTGAGGACCCCATGTGCCCCCCCGAGTTCCATTTTTGCTGGCAGAGGGTTGCAGGAGGCCATCAAAGCCGAAAACAGACCTTGGGAGCCCATTTTTGCTGGCAGAGTGCTCAGGCCACCATAGGTGCCCCCCCCAACACAAGTGACATCATGCTGGCTATGCCCATTCTGGCCACGCCCACCCCCAAAGTCAAACGCAATGCTGATGTGGCCCTCAATGAAATCGAGTTTGACACCCCTGGTCTAGATGCTGAAGAAAAGTCTAGCTGCTGAAGAAAACAAAACCTCTGGGAACTCCACTCTTACCTATGTGTTGCCTAAAGAAGGGAAGCTGAACTACTGTATGGATACTATGGAATGACCAGCTACTCTGGTCTCCTCTTTTTTTTAAAATTTAGGAAACTAAGCTATATTATTCCCAGTAGCTAGAATTGTCAGTTGTTTCACTCTTCCTTCCTCCTACCACTTTCTTTTCTCAGACTAGAGAAAACTGTTTTTCAAAAGTTGAAGAGCATGATAGTAAGCTCTTCAGTGAAAAGACATTTTTCTGGAATTATTATGCTGGTGAATCTCCAATCTATTTCTAATTTCAGTTGATCCTTAGCTTTGTAGATTATTAGTTCCATTAATCAGACATTTTAGAGCACTTTTTCCAAATTTCTTTATGTACTCATAATTTTCATTTGGGGACCTACCAATCAAAGATTTGTATGAGTATCTGCTAGAATTATACAATAACACTTTCAAATAAAGATATCTTTTCAAAACTTCTTTTTGTATTCTGTGGGTTGTGTTGTCTTCTGTGGGTCGTGGTAATCTGGTAGCTCATGATGGCAATTGGCTTAGCTGAGCTAAATATAGACTAGACAAAGCCATCCATGCCAAATTCAACACATCCATTCACAATCCTTTTTATTACCCTACATCAACATGCCCTTATTCATACTGTTCACCACCCAAGCATTATGTCTGTGTGTGTATAAACACATACACACACACACATACACAACTGTCCATCCTGCTTCATACCCTGTTCATTTGCAGCTATTCAGATGAATCTAACATGAGATAATAGAATATTTGTGGATAAGATGGGAGCTGTTATAACAGCGGACAGTATCTATTTTAAAGTAACTGCCTGCTTTTTTTCATGGATACTTCCCCAAAAATATTAGAATAAAGAATTACATGGGAAGGGCTGAGAAATTTAATTCTTTTTACCTCTTCTTCAGGGAAACATAAGCTGCCCTTGAAAACTTCAACCTCTCCCGTGTAATTTGTATGAAACAGAGAAAAATCTGCTAGCATCCCCATGGAGCAGCAGTCACACCTGCCCCATAATAAAACAACTGGTTCCAAATAGCCATTACTAGTTAACATGTATTTAGGGAGTTAAGTGACAGAATTTATTAATCAAAAAAGTAGTATTGAGGATCTGCCTCTTTCATTAAGCCATGCAGATTGATCATTTGCCTCTTAGGCTAAAGCTCAGGTGCCACTTACAAATTAAAAATCTGTCAGGTCTGAACATGCCTTCAGTTTCAAGGACTAACATGATGGCCTTTTCTCAGATACCTTATTCACTAATAGGTTGGTTTAAGGTTGTTGACAGACCTGCTGCAGACACAAATCAATAGAAATTCTAATATCAGGTTTTTGTAGTTATTGTATTTTTACCTGCTGATCTTTTCTTTGGGGATTTCAAACTTCTCATGCGACTTGGTGAAGACATCCCACTTTCGCTCATGGAATCATGTGCTGAAGAAGCACTGCCAGTGGCTTCACTGTCACGGATCATGCTTTCATAGCCACTGCTGCCACCACTATGATAAAAAAGAGCTGTCCTACCCATTGCAGGTGGTAGTTCCCCACTCAAGACACTACTGTTATCACTCCCATGCCCACTGCTGTAGCGCTGAGGTCTTCTTGGCGCAGTTATCTTACTGTATGGAGATGGCAGCATCTGGATCTGTGACTTCTCATCACTTAGATTAATTCCACTGTCATTGCCACTATCAGAGTCTGTCGAACCCCGGAAATGGCTCATCTTGCCTGAGCTTCCTGACGCTAGCTCATTAACACGACTATTGGCTGCCCTAATGGCCTGCTTAGTTCCCATAATTGTTCCTCGACCAGGTTTATTGTTTGTGCCTTGCATGGACTTTGGAGTTGTTTTCCCACTCAAAGGAATGCTAGAGTTCTTCCCAGTGGACTGAGCCAAAGACTTCACAGAGGAGCTGAGAGACTTGGATCCACTAGCTGAAAGGCTACGACTCTTATTCCCACTAACCACAGTTTTCTGGCTGGTAGCACTTTTCATCTGATTATTTTTGCAAGATACAGACATGGCACACGATGGAGGAGAGGTCAGGCCAGATGTATCAGGAGAAACTCCCAGTCTGGGGACTAGTCGGCCATTCCTGCCATTGCTAAGGCTGCCACCACCATTTTCCTTATTCAGATTAGTTTTTCCTCCCACAGATAGCAAGCTATCACATCTTTCAAGGGATGTGTGGCTCCCATAACGATGGGCACCTTCACTTTTTGATGCCTTGGCCTTTAAACTTGAAGTTGCTTTTGGCAAGGAATGGTCTCCTCTGAGGCTATATTTGCTACTGGCATTTTCAGCAGTACATAACCCGGTTCTCAGTCGTGAATCAATGTCATCCTCGTGTTTTACTGCAGCAGCCCTATTAGCTTCTAATCCTACACCTTTGGCTCCTCCATTTTTTTGCTCAAGACTGGATTTACGAACAGGAGGTGCTGGAGGTATTATGCCATTTGGCCTGGGTAACATACTCATCTTTTGCTGTGCATTCTTCTTTTTCAGGCTCCCAATGGCAAAAGCAGCTTCAGAATTCCCTCTGTGCATAGCTTCTGTAAAAGCACCACTGCTGTGTGACACAGGAACAACTCCTAGTGTAGTGGCTCCTCTTTTAAGCTGTGGAATTTTAGGAAAAGCTTCAGGTTTTTTAGCAACTCCACTAGAAGACTTGCAGCTCATTTCACAACCATCAACTACCCTTTGTGAACAGGCAAGTAATGTCTGGGATTTTAAAGCTTTAGTTGTGTTACCAAATTGTTGGGTAGATCTTGGTGGCTGCTTCTGTGTACAAAATGCCTGAGAATTTGAAGGTAACATATCTGTGGTATTAGTTTCCAGACGATTGTCTGTGCGAACCAACCAGGGATCGTCAAACATCACATGTGGCTTTTGCAGTTCTTTATCATAGAGAGTATTATTATGAGTCAAAGATGAGGTAGCTTTTGTTCTTCGGGGAAGACTGGAGTGTATAGTTTCAATCACTGGTGTGTTTTGAGAATTAGAAAGCTTAACCTTTGTGGTCTGATCATTGATGCAAAGAGTACTTCCAATCTGACACACTTTGGTTAAGTCATAGTTTTGAAGGCTTCTGTTGACTTCTGAGGCTGTTTTGCTTGAATTCATGCTCTCACTCTCTAATTCTGAAAAGCAAAAGCCGCTATCATTCAAGGTAGTTTTCAAGGGAAAAGAGATATTAGGAGAACCCAAAGTTAAAGGTTCCTCAGACTTGTGACAGCCATACGAGGGTTGCATAAGAAAACCATCACTGGGATGGGCTCCTTCACTTCCAATTGTACAGATACTGACTTCACTTAGCCATGAGCTGATCGAGGAACGTCTGCTGCTACTAGTGAAGGGTTCTTCAGAAAAGGGTACAACAATATCAATGTTGACACCTGTTGTACTTGTCTGAGAGGTATAAGCATCAAACTCATCATTTATACTGCTGATGATACTAACTGGCCTAGAACCAGAGGCAAGAGCCTGAAGAGAGCAGTCACTATTAAAGCTGATGATGCTAGAGGGTCTTCCATTGTCCATAATACCACTGATAGATAACTCCTCAACCACTGTAAAGACAAGCTCATCTTCACCATTGAGTTCCACAGGCTTCTGCAAAGTCACTGTTGTTGTCAGTATATCCCTGTCAAAGCATGGGCTTCGGAAAGATGATCGAAATCTATGTACTTCAATACCATCTGCCTGCTGTTCTGTGTCATTAGTTATGGTGTTATGTTCAGTTTCACTAGCCCCTTGTTTACTCATTCCCACAGGTGGAGTCCTGATGGAATTGTTGTGATCCACCTTTAGATATGCTTGTCTGCTTGTCACTAGACATTCCTGCTGCTGAGGTGGTGGAGGAGCAGGGCTGGGCAATGGTCTCTTCACATATGAAATTTTTTCTTTCACAACCATTTCAGCATCAGCTTGACTTGATTCATGAGTCTTTGCACAATTACTTGTTGACAATTGACAGGAATCAGTCACTACTTCATTATTCCCACTGAAATCTACTCTCTTGCTTTCAGGTTTTGATTGCAATTTGGCATGTTCTGTTTTTAAAGGAGATGCCTTCTTTTCAGGGCAAGTGATGTTGTGCTGGAAATAAGTGTTTTGTCCCTTTTTTGGAGTTCCTGTTTCTTGTGAAAATGGTTTTTTAAAGCCTCCAATAGGAGAAGATGGTTTGGATTTAGACTGCCCATTTTCTGTAGGCATGGGTACTGTGCTATTGGAAGCTACAGTGGTAATCTCTCCAACAGGAAACTTGACAGGTTCCTCACTTCCATCAATGCACTCCAATCTTTCCTGCAATTCTGCAAAGGTGTTACACTTAAAGTGATCTTTGTCAGAGCTTTTTGGAAGACCACAATTGTCCTTGTTTCTTTTTTTGTTCAGAGAAGGGATTATGGGGACAAATTCCGGCGGGCCTTCATTATCTGTCAACTCTCTGTCTGACAAAGCAGTACCATTGGAACCTACATAGATAACAGTGTCACAGGACTGCTCACTGCTTGAGGAATAATCATGTTCACTAGAAAGATTCAACACAGGAATGTCAGGATCGAGAGCTATAGTCCTTGGATGAAATGGTCTCAGATGAGGAGGTCGTCGTACGTGGCCTTCTTCACATGAACTTTCTCCTCCAGATGAGCTGGATGCATACTGCTGATTGCAAAAACATAAATAGCAGAGAAGGATTTTTAATATTAAATGTATTCACAAGAGGACAAATTATGAGTTACTTTCATGTCCTACAGAATAGTTTTTGGTATCTATTGGAATCATTCCAATAGAAGGCACTTATGATACATTTTTAGTGATAACTTCCAATTTTCAAAAGGCAAAAAAAGAATGATGTGGCAATTAAATAGCACAATCACGATGAAGGAACATTGATTGAATGGCCAAGTATGCAATATTTTGCATCGGGTGATAGGTTTTCATATAGCATGATTGCTTTAATGCTTACAGAATCTTGGTTTCAGTCCACATTTCACAATATGACTGTATTGTCATATGATCAGGAGTATCTGAAGCCTAACTACATCTGGCCGATGTTCAATTCATTCCAAGAGACTACAAATAGGTTCAGACTACAGGCAACCCTCATTTACCAATCACAAGTGGAATGCTAAGCAATGCAGTCATAAAGTGAAATGTCATATGAGTGTGCTCAACTTATGATATCAATTTTGACTGCCATTAAGTGAATCAGCACAATGCTGATTAACTGTAATGTCATGTGTTTGTGACTTACAACCTATTGCTGGCTTCCCCATTGACTTTGTTGCAAGCCAGATCTGAATGTCACAAATGATGGTCATATGACCATAGGATGCTGTAACTATAAATACTGTTGGCTGCCAAGTGATAAAATCACGATCACATGACTACATGGACACTGTGACAGCCACAACTTTGAGGGCAGGTTACAAGTTTCTTTTTTCAATGCTACCATAGCTTCAAATGGTCACTGAGCAAGATAAGTTCATAAGCAAGAATGGTCATAAGCAAGGAGAAACTGTATTGTGCAAACCAAGCCATTAATATTGGATTTCAGAAATCATATATACTTGGCTTAATACCCTAAGCCAATTTCCGAACAATGCATTCACTCTCATAGAAAAAAATTCAGAGAGACAGATAATAAAGGGAAATAGTTTAGTCACTGAATATTGAATATTTAGTCGTGATTCCAAATGATCCTTAGCAATGAATCAAAACATGAGTCAAACATAAGAGTCAAATTTAAAACTTGAATTGGCCTGTACTCCAAATACTAAATAAGGTCTGAAAAAGATCATGTAATGAGGTCAGGACAGGCAATCATTAGCTGTTAGTTGAAATGCATACCACTGTCCAGAAGTCAATGCAGATATTACTTACTTCCTGCTATTATCCATAATCTGAATATTTTGTGTGAAGGATTTTATTGTATTTGATAAAACTGGTTCTTTTAGTATGATTGTACATCATCCATCAGTACGTACCAGCTGGAAGTGGGGAACTCCAATAAAAGAATAGTGACTTGCTCAAATTAAATCACCATTATTTCCTAATTACCTGATTTGTCTCTCTGTGCCTATCTTTCAACCATTGAATTTAGGGCTGAATCTAATGAAATAGTCCAAAGTAGCTTCTCCAATTTATTATACTTTAAAATAACAATTTGAGCTGCATCATAGCAAGTAACAAAGATGATGATTAATGAACTTTTATGATCATGACTTTGGTAATACTTCTGCCAAATATTATCTCTGATACATGTCTAGGTCAAAAGCTAGCAAAACAAATTAACAGTAAAGGAATGCTATAATCCTCACTGTGATGAACAAAATTGTTTCCAAATTATAAAGTATTTATTTGCCTGCTCACACCAACCTTGGATTTCTTCTTCCTCATCCTGTGGATACGAGAGGCAAGTTGAAGTGTCATGAGACTTTCCGCATAACTTCCTGGAGAATCCGATATATGGGCTAGCATAGTTGTTCTGCAGTTGATGTTCCCAAGCGATTCTCTTAGCAGCATTGTCAGTTTGTTATCTCTATGAAGCATGCATAAACAGTGGTTTGAAATATTTCCATTTCTTGCCATTGTTTTTCCAAGCAGTCTATTTCTAAGTGATCACAACAGGTTTATGAATAAAAAGAAAATCTCAAATTCAAATGAAATTTTGTGATTTTTCAAAAAAGGGAACAGGCAAGCTAATTCTAATTCTACAAAACAAAAACCAGCTTGAGCTTTATTTTAAACTATTAACATTACACTAAGGAGAATGGAGAATTCTGCTCATTAGCCTTCTGATTGTTTTCAAAATAATCATTTTTCCCCCTAACCAAATAACTGAAGGAAATAGTTACATGTCTCTTACTCAGACAGCTGAATCATTTTGGGGTGCTCATAGGAGAAAAAAGAAGCAAAAATTGTAATGCGTCATTTGCCATTATATGACATATCTACAAGATAAATGCTAAGACTCTGAAAGACATGACTCTGTTACACACAGAGCAATTCACTTACTTGTATGGCACATGTTTGGCACCATTAATTAAGGCCAGAATGACACTGCCCAATGCAGACAGAGAGAGGCAGAAGGAACTTCCTCCATCCCGACTTTTGCTTAGCACTTTTTCACAACTTCCCAGGTCAATGAGATGTAAACGGCTGCGTCCACCTGACACTGAAAAGCCGTAGGAACACAGATATATATTAATTCAAGTCTGGGTAGGAAATCAAAAATAAAATGGAAGGAAATAAAATTCTGATGGAAACAAAAGATAAATGCTATTGCCTATTAAATGACTGCATGATAGACATAATCAAGCAAACCAATAACAATGTCCAACAATTCACTAAGAATCCTTTGAAACTCTTATTAATTTGTGAACTAATAGTTGCTTAGTTCTGACCATATTTTAGGATCAAATAAATGGGAACAAAATATTCTGAGTGTGTGTATATTTAAACAAGTGAACATTGCTCCTAGAAGCACGAAGCCGAGAGCACCAGCCTGAAGATGACGAATGAGACTTCGTCGAAACGTTGCCAAGAAACCTCCAATTTTATGCGGGAGAAAACCCCGAATAACCAAAGACCTACATACAAACACCCGCGAAAACCTCAGAAAACAAACAAGTGAAGATATATACTTTATGGTTTAGAGTAGGTGTTTTAAAACCAAACCAATCAGGGTGGATTTGATTTAAATCAAGTTGATTTAAATCAGGATTTAAATCAGGATTTAAATCACTAGTAAAAAGACTTGATTTAAATCAACTCAATTTATATCATAATCTTTAAAGAGCAACTTTCAACTTTGTCCCACAGCAGCTCCTCCTCTAACCTGCTATTGAATCACCGGCAGCCCCAATATTGCAGAATATACAGCCTCATGCTACATAACTAAGCTCCATTTCATGCTGAATAAACTAAACTATTAATGTATCTTAAATAGAAAACTATCTTTAGATGGATTTTTAGTCCAAAAGCATTTTATTAAAATAAATTTGATAAAAATCAAAAAAATCCAATTTAAATAAAAAAAATCAAATTTAAATTTAAAAAAAATTATTACTTTTAAAAATCATCAATTTTTTAAAAAAATATTTTTAAAAACTGTGTCCAATATTTTAATAAGAAATCAATAAAAATCATCAATTTTAATCCATCCTGAAACCAATGAAATTAACACAACATTAGGAAAGCATTTCTTGAATTCAAATGTTATTTTTAACTGTGCAGATCTCATCACTGAACTTAATACTTTGAACACTTCCACTTACAGGCAAGAAGCAATAGTCAACTTCGGATGACATAGCAATAACCTTGCAACAGACATTGATAAAACACGGTAACATTTCCTAAAAATTCCACTGGTCAGGAAGAAGTAACTACAGGTAATCTTTGACTTATAATCATCTGTTTAATGACCGTTCCAAGTTACAACGACTCTGAAAAAAGTGACTTTTGGCCATTTTTCACATGATTGTTGCAGCATCTCTATGATCATGTGATCAAAATTCGGATACTTGGCAACTGGCATGTATTTATGACAACTGCGCTGTCCTGGAATCATGTAACCATGATTTGTAAATTTCCCAGCCAGCTTCCCAAAAACCAAAGTCAAAGGTGAAAGCTGGGTTCGCTTAACCAACATGTGTTTCACTTAACAACTGCAGTAATTCACTTAACAACTGCGGCAAGAAAAGTCATAAAATGGGGCAAAGCCCACTTAACAACTCCTTTGCTTAAGAACAGAAATGTTGGGCTCAATTGTAGTTATAAATCAAGGACTACCTGTATCAGTTAGCTACCTACAGCTATCAACATCTAGCAATCATCTCATGCAGAAATATCTCTCCACTTGTGTAAGAAGCACACTTTTCTATTTACATTTTAAATCCCAATGGATTTAGCAGCTGGACTTTTTAACACACACAAAGGTATGCATATTCCAATTCTCATAGCTTTCTCTCTAGTTGTCCACTGACCATAATGGTTAAAATGGTAACATTAGAACCAAAAAGATCCTGAGTTCAACTGCCTACTCAGATATGAAGCTTCTTAAGTAAACTTACACTATTTATTTTATTAGATCATTTATCATTTATTGAAAGTCCATTCAAAGAGTGGTAAGGACAGCCGAGAAGATTATAGAAAGCTCGTTTCCTGTCATTTAGGATACTGCTTATAAGTGCTATGTGCTTAGAGCTCAAAGCATTGTTAGAGACCCGACACACCCACATTACGGTCTGTTTCTTTGCTCCCCTTTGGGAGGAGGTTTCAAAGTATTTCTAGCAGGACTTCCAGATTCTGTAACAGCTTTGTTCCCTATGCCATCCATCTTTCTCGCCAGGTACATGTATTGTATACATCCGAACTAGACTATGTTGTTTCTCTGTGTCATATAATGTATGTGGGTATATGCATAATTTTGTATTTATTTATTTATTTTGTCATGTTTATGTAGCATATATTGGAGGTGGTGACCCTTTGGGAGCTGTATGCAACAAAATTTCATTTTAATATATGCCAATAAGTGTACATTCAAAGTGACAATAAAGTTATTCTAAGTCTCTAAGTCTACGTCTCTACCGCATGCCAGGTTTTCAAATTAGATATTCCAAAAAGCAATCCATTTTAAAGCTTTCTTGGCTAATACAATCAGCTTCTGTGTTGATAAAAATCAATTGCATTTCTTTTCAAAAATCTATGCAAGAAGAAAGCCAAATCTACATACTTCCTCCTTTGCCACTCTTCTCCATACGATACTGATATATGTGAAGTGTGAAAAACATGTGTGAATTCCTCCGATCTTCTTCATCACATTCTGGTTTGCTAGTACTCCTGGCAGCCAGCGCTGCATCGAGGAAAAAAGCTGCTTTCTCTGCTGTTGGGGCCCTCAATTCACTTTGATTCTGAAGCTGGAATATAAACAAGAAAACAACTAATTAAGAAGAAGAGAATAATCCCTGCTTCCTGAACAGGGGAAGAAGCCACAAGGGTGCTAAAAGAAACAAATATGTATACTATGGGACTGGAGATTAAAAATGAAAAAGACAATTAAAATATATATTTTAAAACTGATTGGAATTGTTGACTGATGAAAGCATTTCAGGGGGGGGACCCCAAATGTCAGGAAAAAAGAAAAAAACAGGCTTCCCACCTGTCCTGAGATTTTATACCTGTGTTCCACATATTGGATCCTCTCTTAGGTAGACCCCTGGGGATTGTCCATCTTGAAGACTGCCAGTGGCTACTTCAGCTAACAAATCCTTAAGGTTTTCATCTTTACCACTGATCTCCACAGCAGATACTCGAATTGAGAAACGAGTCCCAGTCTTCTCCTTGCGCTCATTGATTAACTTGAAGAGCCATGAAATAGCACAAGGTACGATGCCAAGGCTCTGTGTGGAGTTATCTTCTCCAAACATTGTGTAGGATTTGCCTAAAATGGAAAGCAAATGGAAATGTAATTGGACCACTAAGCACATGACTTTAGTGTCAGAAAGTGTGGTAATTATCAGAGTTTTCTTATTCAGTAGAAGGAAGAATTCTCCTGTTCTCTTAAGAATCTGTTTTGCCATTTATGTTTTGAGAGGATTCACATGCACCACGTGGATGATTTATGAGTAATTAATAAACAGATGAACTTCTGGAAGAGCTGACTTTCTGGTGAAAGGAGGAGAATGAAAGACGCAATGGGACATGAATGTGAAAGGAATGAAGCCACTATCCACACCCACAGTGAATCTTTAACAGCAACAGAGTTGGAAGGGACCTTGGAGGTCATCTAGTCCAGCCCCCTGCTCACACAGGAGACCTGAACTGGGGATTCAAACCACCGAACTGCCGACCTTTCTGATCGACAAGCTCAATGTCTTAGCCACTGAGCCACCTAGTCATGCAGAGAATGGGCCTTGTCTTTCCTCAGACTACAAAAAGAAATGGAGGAAAGAAAAAAGGCTGCCTCATCTCCTCTCATTTTTCAACAAGTCTGTTCAGGCGGTCAAATAGCTACTGTCCCTAATACAGCCATCCTCTTCCTAAATATTCCGCTGAAGAATCACTCACAATTCCTGATATTTCAAGGAGAAACAAATTAATTCTTCACTCACTTGGGGGGAAAGGGTATTGCGTTTTTTAAAATGTCCTAGTTACTGGTAATACTTGTCATCTTAGGCTGATGAAGGCAAAGGATTTCTGGGGTCTTGTGGTGAACCCAAGGCTCTCTAGTTCTCATTTGGGACCTAATCAGTGAGAATAATTAGTAGATCTCATAGAATCACAGAATGTAAGGACTGGAGAACAACTGGAGATCTTCTAATCCAAGCCCCTGTGCAATTCAGCAATCCACTAGTAAAATGCCCCAAATCAGTCTTCCCTTCTTCAGGCTAAATGTATTCAAATCCTCCAATAATTCTTGGTTAATTTTTCTTCACCTCTTCCCATTGGTTGTTCTCCTCTGGACACCAGTTTATCAAAAGTCTTTCCTGAAATATGACATCCAGAACTGCACAATATTCATGTGATTAACCAATGTAAAATAAATAAGACCAATGATTTATCTTGATCCCAGAATTACACTTCTATTAATGTAGCATAGCATTTAAATCACATTCGATTTCTGCCACTCAAATGCTTTGAGTTTGTATTGGAGCCTCGTGATGGATACTCCTCCCCACATTGGCAGAGTATGTTTTTACAACTTCTCCCCTATCCTAGTTCACCTCTTACAGTTATCCAAAAAAGCTAGGATTTCATCTTAAGACATGTGGAAATATTTATTCAATTCTGAAGTTGAATTTTCCATATATGAAAATTCCAGCAATCTCGATGGTGATTTTCTAACTGAGGAGTAAAAATGGACTATAAGTAGCTAACATTTGGCTTCTAGAAACAAAATACCCTCTTCATACAAACCTTCAGATTATAACCAATGGCACACACCTTAATTGACAATGGGAGAGAACAAATGCAAAAAGTAGCTTTTACATATTTCATTATTAATCCATCGGTACTTAATTAATTTTTCCATTCTTTGTAACTTTGTAACCAATTAATTTCTGCAAGCTCTTTGCTCTCTTTGAATTATGAGACACTTCTCTCTGAAAAAATCTGCACATAGCTAGATAGATGCACATAGCTACTTTTTACTTTTTATCCAATGTTTTTTTTTTAAAGAAAGACAAGAAAGAATGCACAGAACTTAAAGTCCCAGTGTAGAAATAAAGCAGAAGAAGTTTGCATAACTAATTAAAAAGAAATTCTAATCTATTCATGTAGTCCAGGTTTATTGTTCCAAGAACTGACAGCATGTAATTACCAGGTTGACATAGTAATTAACTGTAATGAATTTGGGAGCTCACCAAGCTTGACATGGCCAAAGCAAAAGATGCAACCATCTGCACCATTCACGACAGACTGGATTACTTCTGCTACTGTTCCAGAGCATACCTCAGCCTAGTAAAGAAGTTGGAAGTCAGTTAATAAGCACGGACTCGGATGCATTGTATTGTTATTTTTACATGAAAATGGTTCTTTAAAAAATGTAGTTGCACATTTCGCAGCATTAGTCACACTATTTTAGTCTCTACATTCCATTTTTTTCTAATTAAATCTATTACATAAACCCAAAACGATTTCCTATTCCACTAAAGAGGGTGCCATGGCATGTCAATTCCATGAACTCAGTTACAAAGGAAATGCTAACCAGCAAACATAGAATTAATATAATATCTCATCATCCATTTTTTTTTTTAATACTAGCAGACTATGTACTGAGGGTAAAGGTTCGTTCTCCGAGCTTGTGGGTTCAGTTTCTGAACGTTTCTTTACCAGGCTAGGTAACATCTTCAGTGGAGTTTAGGGGATGTCAGTGTCAGACCTGTCATAAGACCCTCACTGGACACACCCACTCCTAAGCCCTTATAAAAAGAACACTGACACTGACATCCCATAAACTCAGCTGAAGATGTTACCTAGCCTGGTAACGAAACATTCAGAAACCAACCCACAAGCCCGGAGAACGAACCTTTACCTTCATCCTACACCTGAGCTACAGATATTCACCACTATAGCAAAGACTATGCACTGCCAAGGATGCTTAGGAGAAGGAAGCACCCTCAAACAAATGAATTTCATTTCACCCCAAATGAAAAATTTTGGAACTTTTCTGTTTTAATCTTAATGATGACAACCCCATCTCCTGGAATGCACACAGACACAAAGGGCATGCTTTTAAGTCTCATCTGTGTGCTGCGAAAAGGAAGAGAACTGTTGTTCAATGGGGAGAAAACAGATTTATTTTTATCAAATGGAATGGAACCATACAGGAAATCTAAATTACACACACATGTTCTGTTACTCCTGTTGAGTTTCAGATTCATGTGTCATCTCCTGCCAGCTTTATGTTTTCTTTACTGGCCAGGGAGCCATTCAGGACAGCAACCGTCTGCTATACCATATGTATTTGGCCTGGTTCTCGTCAGACAAACACCAGCTCCTGGTGTTAAACCTATGCTTCATTGCCATTTTTCTCCTGACAACCATAATTACAGCCAACGGTTACATCACTAATATACTGTAAATTTAAGGTTAACCAAGTTGCCACATAAACTAACTTTAGCTCCTCATTTCAGATAAATATTGTGATAAATGTCAACTATCTCGACTCATAAAGACAATGTGCAAATTAGCAGCAAGCCCACATTTCAAATTTTGAACAAGTACCACAGATTTGTTAATTTTATATCACACTCAAATCATAAAGGTAAAGGTAAAGGTTCCCCTCGCACATATGTGCTAGTCGTTCCCGACTCTAGGGGGCAGTACTCATCTCCGTTTCAAAGCCGAAGAGCCCGCACTGTCTGAAGACATCTCCGTGGTCATGTGGCCGGCATGACTAAATGCCAAAAGCGCACAGAACGTTGTTACCTTCCCACCAAAAGTGGTTCCTATTTTTCTACTTGCATTTTTTATGTGTTTTCAAACTGCTAGGTTGGCAGAAGCTGCGACAAGTAATAGGAGCTCACCCCATTACGCAGCACTAGGGATTCGAACCACTGAACTGCCAACCTTTCAATCAACAAGCTCAGCAACTAAGCCACTGAGCCACTGCGTCCCTTACACTCAAATCATAGGCAGCTCTAATTCTTAACCAAAATCATGGCTACTTGAAAAATGCAAGAGAAATTCATGCTACAAC
Organism: Pituophis catenifer annectens; assembly: GCF_029215685.1. NCBI lineage: Eukaryota > Metazoa > Chordata > Lepidosauria > Squamata > Colubridae > Pituophis > Pituophis catenifer. The sequence goes on along the minus strand of NW_027256881.1, from coordinate 315,568,526 downwards.
AGAAAGAAAAGGGAGCCATAAAACCCACTGACACCTTACCCTATGTTAGAAATATAACATGCTACTGGAATATTTCATCTAACTAAATAAACTGACAAGATACATTTACATACCAGACTTAATTGTATTACTGAACTAACTTATTTTCTGAATTTCCACAATATACTGTACTATATTCTAATCAAGCAGTCTAGGATTATGCAAGATGCCAAGCCACCGAAAAGCTTAATCAAGGTTAGTATATGATGTTAATGCAGACTTCTCCCATTGTTTCTGCTTAACCCACCAGAACTAACACAGAAGGTATGCTCCAGGTCCCTTCCATTGACCATGCCATCAGAATTGGGGGGAGGGGGAGAGGGGAGAAGAGGGGATCCACAATGGTTGAAGGAGAACAGTCTTTCTAATTCTGTTCCTTCTTTGTTTTAATTTCCATGAATTGGAATATGTTGATAGAGCAAGCAACAAACCCACTGTCAGTTCTACTTTCAAGAGCAGGTTATTTTCAATCTTCTAATTGTCTCCAATGGGACACTAACTTGTTTATTACAAAAATTCTACAAAAACGATTAGAAAATCCTTCTAATGAAGGGTCTCAGGACATCTTCTAAGGCCTTTTTTTTGTATGGATATGCAGTATAATTCTTCCAATGCATATGCATAAGACTGCAGGGAGAGTCTTTTTAAATATGGGCCATTGTTCTACAGTCATACCTCATCTCAAAAGTTGGCAATGATAGGCAGCCATTTTTTAGGGAGGACAGTTGGCTATAACATATTTTCTCAAAGAGACATGTGTCTATATTTTCTCAAAAACAATATGAAAACCATTGCAGCATTCCAGATTTTTCCAGTTCTATGGGCTAGGGCTGGACTGTCAAACTCATGTCGTCATGGCGGCATCACGTGATGTATTGGAACTTTTCCCCCCTTTGCTAAACCGGGCGTGGGCATGGCCAGCGCATGATGCATCTGGCCCATGGGCTGCGAGTTTGACAGCCCTGGGCTAGGGATTATGGAAACTGAAGCCAACATACTTCGGAAAAACTACACTATCCATTTTATTCCATCCTTCCACAATCAACAAAATATTTGATGATCTCTCATAATGATACAGATAAGCCCAAACCTATAAATGTTATGCTACAACCAGACTAAAAAGGGATACTATGGAAGTCACAAGTTGTATGTATATGTTGCTTTAAACCACACAAGAAAGATAGTAGGAATATAATCACTGAACAGAATTACCTCTACAGATATTGCTTCTTAATTTCACATCTGGGCTAAATTAAAACAGCGTGAGGCCTTGCAAACTGACTATTAATTAGCATGCCTTCCCAGTAATTAAACCAACTAATTCAAAGGGAAAAAAATACTGTAAAAGAACTCTCTCGCCAGAATTAAATGCCATGGCAGCAACTCAAATTATCAGCTTTATATGCTCAGTTTTGGTACCTGGGATGCATCCTGGGGGAACACTGCATCGAAAGCAAACATCTTTGGGACAGCCACAGCTCCTCTTCGGTGACTTGCATTACAGCCACTTGTAGATGGATCATAAAGTGTGATCTGCTTTTTTCGTGAATCTACCTTCAGAAATGACATAGATTCCGATGTGTTGGGTGTTCCTTGCGATGGGCAAATTCTCACCATCACCTTCACCTAAAAATCATTTTAAAAAATATAGATTTTAGTCCAGTTACAAGTAAATAATAACATTATTATTATTGGTTAATCTTTAGTGAGATTCACAGCCTTTGAGGCTGGTTAATAGCTCAGCAGCTCGAGTTCTAACCAAGGACCTAGGAACTGTTAAGGTATCATCGGAGGATGTAAACTGTTCCGAGGATACCTTAACAGTTCCTAGGTTATTCCTAGGTTATAAAAAAACATCATCATCATCATCATCATCATCATCATCATGATTATGATTATGATTATGATTATTATGATTATGATGATTATGATTATGATGATTATGATGATGATGATGATGATTATTATTATTATTATTATTATTATTATTATTATTATTATTATTATTATTATTATTATTATTATTTCAATCTATATGCCACCTTTCTCCGGAGACTCAGGATGCTATACCTCAAATCCTTGCTTTACAGTGCCTATACAGCTCTGAATGAGACTATGTGTCCATCTAGTTATCTACTGAACTGTATATATTAGCTGACAGAGGATTTCATACAAGAATCTTTCTAAGTTCTTTCTGATTTTGACCTTTCATATGCACAGCATGTCTTCTTCCCCTGAGTTACAGCCTGCATCTTAAACTTGAATTAATTAGCCTGCTGGGAAAAAAATATGATTGGTCATATAATTTGAAACACAGTTTTCCCACAAAATCTTTACATATTCTACTGCTTGCATCCATGTAGGTGCTTATTACGCAGTGAGCTTCCACACATCATGCTCAGAATATTGTACAATAATGTACAAAGGAGAAATAAAAAGGCCAAAAGTAGGTAGCCTTATGCAGTTGTGTTTTACTTAGTCTAAAACTTACAGAGGAATTTGCTATTATAAGTATGTAATGACAGCTGCTGTCTTCAATGAATGTAAAGAGGGAAAAGACAAATTCATGAAAGATAGTTCTACCAGCGATAATGAATCATAAGAGCTAAATGTGACCTCCATGTTCAAGGCAGTATATCAATAAATATTAATTGCACTGCAATGCCAGCATTATGTAATATTTAATATATAGGATTTGGGTGAGAAAAACTCAGATTCAACTTCTATTCAATTACAGAGCTGAATGACAGACTTTAGGTGAGTCATTTCTCTCAGTCAGAAAGAGAAACCCTCTCTCTGTTCCAATTTACTATTTTACTTTATTTATACTTCTGATAAAAAGAATATATATATGCACAAATACTGCATACTATATATTCTAGCCAAAAATATGCTGGATTAATTAAAACTTGTTAAAGATAGAAACAGATTTCTAAAAAAAAAAGCACCACTTCAGAGTGCTTTGCCATCTCTAAATACCGTATTTTCCGGAGTATAAGACGCACCTTTTTACCACCCCCCCAAAAGGGAGGTAAATGTATGTAGCCCTGCCCACCTACTGGCCCCCACCCTTTGGCCTCTGCCTCGCAGCAGTTACCTCCTTGCAAGCAAACAGCAAGAAAAAACAGCCCCTTTCAACTTCAGCATAGGTTAATTAGCACAAGTTGATTAGATCGGCCTCCCGACGCTCAGCTGATTTGCGCAGGGCTCTCCTGCTTGCTGCAAAGAGTGCTGGAGCAGATTAATTTCCCCTAGCTATGCTGAAAAAACAAAACTGAAAGTAAAGCAGACTCTTTGCTGCAACGTGACAAAATGAGGCAGAGAGAGATTTCTTCTTCTTTTTCCTCACCAAAAAGGGTAGGTGCAAATAATGGGAAATTTAGGGCAAAACAGGAGAGTTCAAGATTTTAAAACACAAAAGAAATAAAGCTCTATTTAACTAGGGAATTGTAATAATTGAGATACTATTAATTGTATATTGTGTTGAAAGCAGAAATGGTTAAGTTGTGGTTTCAAGGAATATATGGGGAAAATTATTTGGTTTATTATTATTGGTAAATATAATTAATTGATTTGTAAGAAATTGCATTGCATGGAAATAAATGGAATATTCATGTTCATATTGATTAATATACAAAAAAGAGAGTTATATAACTAATTGATTTATATAAAAATGTTGAATTTGTATTAAACAACTGTAATATTACATAATTAACCAATGTGAGGATGGATATAAAAATAGATGACAATGGGAAGGGGTATAATATAGAATATAAGGGAGAAATTGAATTTGATTAAGATTAGAGATGAGAATGAAGGGTAATATTGGTTTTTTTAAAAAAATAGATGAGGAATAAATATGGCAAAAAGGAAATATAGAAATTGTAAATTTAATTGAAATGACTAAACACTGTTTAAATTTGTGAACCAGCCAAATACTCTGTTCAAAGAAAATACATTGTATGTTTGTATGTGTGTTTGTCTTAAAAAAAAAAAAAAACTTTTTTTAAAAAAACAACCAAAAACAATAGGTGCGTCTTATACTCCGAAAAATACGGTATATTATATATTTACCTGTCCTATGAAATATTTCCCAATGTGCAGATCGGAACATTATTTTTACGGAAAACATCACGGTTAATTATCTACTGAAATATTTTTGGCTAAAAACACTTCACTACCAGGAATACAATATTCATCAAACATGTTAGCTTTGGAAAGTCACTATCTTTTTTTTTTTTTTTTAGCATTTAGGTTTATTTCCCTGTTCCATCTTTCCCACCATCTAAATGTGATATGAATATGACAAGACAGTCCTAGAAAATAACTGAACCTTAAAATAAAATAAGCAATTGCTTCAAAGCGAAAGTAAGTATTGTAGGTGACACATTCGAGACTACTTTCCAATAAAAGCTGCATGAAGCTACTACCAGTTTGTTAGAGAGGTTCCTTCGACCTTGAGAATGTTGCCAAGGGGCCAAGTAAGTAACATTTTCTGTAAATAAATATACAAAGAGGATATCAATTCAAAAAATGCACTGAAGTATAAGGAACTGTAGCTATGCATATTCTCTGTTTATATTTGATAGCTGGCATTTATCACTGCTACAACAATGCTCACTTCAGTCATCATGATTTTACCCTGACTGACCTTAGGAGAATGTTAGATGTCAACAGCAGAACAAACTGATCTTCCAATTCAACTGAGATTATAAAAAACGGTGAACCAAAACTGACTTTCTTAGCAACTAGAATCTAACAAATTGTCTCAATCAGCTATGGTCTTCAGTTATGCTACATGAAGAATGTCAGACTCATAGCATTTATGTCCCATGGTTTATCTAGGAAACAAGAAAAGACTTTTCCAACTCAATTAAATGTTTTTGAGACATATTGGCAGGCTTGAAAAATTACAGTATCCAAAAGAGCAAAAGTCAGAAATGGAAAGAAAACAAGAACTATATCCTGACTGCAAAATTTGAATCAGGACCTGACAGGAATTTCCCACAGAAATAAGTAGACTATGCCAATTCCTCTGATTATACAATGAGAAAGAACACTGTTTTATCATAATTCTAATGGATGGGGCTCGCAACTTGGGCATCCTCCTGGATGCACAGCTGTCTTAAGAAGAGCACATGACGGCCGTGGCTAGGGGGGCTTTTTATCAGGTCCGCCTGATTTGCCAGTTGCGTTCCTTTCTGGATCGGGACTCCTTACGCAGAGTCACTCAGGCACTTGTCACTTCCTGCCTGGACTACTGCAATGCTCTCTACATGGGGTTCCCTTGAGGAGTACCCAGAGGCTCCAACTGGTGCAGAATGCGGCCGCACGGGGGATTATGGGAGCGAGGGGGCGCTCCCATGTGACACCTCTCCTGCGCGAGCTGCATTGGCTTCCAGTGGTCTTCCGGGTGCGCTTCAAGGTGTTGGTTACCACTTTTAAAGCACTCCATGGCATAGGACTTGGGTATTTGCGGGACCACCTTCTGCCGCCGATAGCCTCCCACCGACCAGTACGCTCCCACAGAGAGGAACTCCTCAGGGTGCCGTCAGCCAGGCAATGTTGGCTGGCGACCCCCAGGGGGACGGCCTTCTCTGTGGCAGCTCCTGCCCTCTGTAACGATTTGCCCCCAGAGATACGAGTGATCCCAGACCTCCAGACTTTTTGTTGGGCCCTTTAGCCGGGCTGGCCTGATTTTATATTGGTTTTTAAAATTGATACTGATTTTAATTGAAATGTTTTTAAATTATGGGCCAAACTTTATTTAATTATTTTAAAACTATTTTAACTTTTGTGTACAAATGTTTTATTTCTGGCTGTTCACTGCCCTGAGTCCGAAAGGAGAAGGGCGGTATAGAAATTTAAATAATAAATAAATAATAAATAAATAAATAAATAAATAAATAAATAAATAAATAAATAAATAAATGTGAGAAAGGAAGAGACCAAGACGGAAACAGAAAGTGATTGAGTCTGATGTTCAATACAGTTAATGGCTCTACAACAAACAGATTGACAATATTAAATATTGTAAAATATTCTAGCCCTGCTTCAGATATCAGAGGAACAATTTCCCCTGTATTTATGTTATCAGTTAGCCATGGTCATATTACAACCCAAAGATTAAGACATATTCTTCTCTCCAAATCCAATCAGTTCTCTGTTGTATCTCAAACAAGGACCAGAAAAGAAGAAAGAAAATTTTCTCCAAATAGCATGTTCCATGTATTTGTGGATCAAATACCTGGCATCTCTCTTTGTTTTAATTCCCTACCCCACATCTGGAGGCAGATGTGAGGTCATCATCAGATGGAGCTTTTAAAGTAGGTAACCCTGAAAGGAGGAGGAGGAGGCTGGAGATCAAAGGGAGATCTCAAAGGAAAAAACAGTTTTTTTAAACCCCACAGGCCAATAACTAGATACTGATGAAAATCCTTCAATCACTATTCACCATTCATTGCTTTAGGGTTGAAAGTGCTTCCCTGAAGGTCACAACCTACCCAATCACCCAACAGCAAGAAAGAAAAACCTCAGACTGGAGTACATAAGGCTATTGCCATGCTCTTATGTGGAGCAAAGAAAATAAAAGTTATAGATGCCAAACCAGTGGCACAAAACTAGAAATTTCAAGGAAGAAAAAGGAAGATGTATAAGACACTAATTTACATAATTCATTGCAAGCCAATATTTCTCCCACAGATATGCAATCTCATTTGTGCACACTGAAAGCTACACAAATTTCAAAGTATGAATACACCAGACCTGAGATGTATTCTTTTTTTTTTGTTTAGTTAATTATTTATAATTAATAAATCTTAATTATAATAAAGTTAATTTTGTATTTCTCCATTGCAGTGGCAATGGATGACCTCATTTTAAGAGAAAAGCACTGTGGATTTTGTACAAAAATGCAGAGATATGTCTTAAAAACCTTAGAATTTGTATACCTCTTGTACAAAGTTGATCTACTCATGCAGATAAAGATACAAAGTTCCTCATATGGATCGTTTCACACTAAATGTGTAAGCACACACAATTTGAATATTAAAAAATTCTTCTATTTACTAGAAATTAACAATATCTTCTTTGAACCAGTGGTGAGTTTCAAAAAATTTTACTACCAGTTCTGTGGGTGTGGCTTAATAGGAGTGGTATGGCTTGGTGGCAGGGGAAGGATACTGTAAAATTTCCATTCCGTCCCCATTCCAGGGAAAGGTTACTGCAAAATCCCCATTTCTTCCCTATAAAGTGGGACTTGGGAGGCAGAGAATAGATAGGGGTGAGGCCAGTCAGAATTTTTACTATCGATTCTCCAAACTACTCAAAATTTCCGCTACCAGTTGTCTAGAACTGGTCAGAACCTGCTGAAACCCACCTGTGCCTTGAACTTACCTCTGCCACTATAACATCTGACCAAGTTTAGGAGATTTCAATATATATATATATATATATATATATATATATATATATATATATATATATATATATATATATATATATATATATATATATATATGTATGTATAAATATCTATTTTCTCATCCATCTTTTATTCCATAATGGTTAAACAGCATTTAAGTGAAAGTATCATAAAGGAGGAGCTGCTGTTGAGAGCTTACTTCTTTAAAATTATTGCTTTAGAAGGTGAGAAGCTATGTTTCATATACACTATAAAATCTTATGGCAGGTTGTTCTAGCAAATCAATCCATTGCAATATCGGCAACCCCTACTCCCAATGAGGAATATCACACTGAAACTAGATGACTATGCAGTAACAACAGAGATGGATCTGACTATGAACAAATTCACCATACTCCCACCACCTCTCTGATTGAGGAATAGCAATAGTGCTGCAATATTTTTCAGGATCAGACTCAATAAATTTAGTAAGAGTTAAAGGTTTAAATATATCTCCTTTTATTTACAATAGGCATTCTATATTCACTGAATATTCATAGGTAGAAGCAAGTAAATGGGGGCAAACAGCTCCTTATATATACAATGGGTGGAGCTAGATGTGGGAGTGGTGAATCATGAATACATTAAGAAGTGAAGAATAAGTTAACCCCTGATACCCCGTTCATATATTATTTACACATTATAGAATAAGGCATTTACATCTGACAAATAGCATTTACACTTACTGCATATCCTGTCTTGTAGCATTATATAGCACTCTGGGCAGTTTACAATATTTTTGCATGTTGCCACCAACAATCTGGGTTCTTAATTTACTGACTTTGGAAGGATAGAAGGCTGAGTCAATCTTGAGCCAGTTAGGATCAAACTCCAGGCTGTGGGCAAAGTTTGCCTGCAATGTTACACTTTTAACCACTGTGCCACCAGGGCTCTGAGAAAGACTAAGGGGAGCCCTGAATTTCAGAAAATGAACAGAACAGATAAAACAGACAGATTTCATTAATGAAAGCAAGACTTGTGATGCCCTACTATAAATCCCCTACAGTTTTGTACACCTTCCTAAAATCTGCCAGAAGCATAAGACTCTGAAAACTGCCGACTGATGGTCTCCCAGGGCCCCTGGATATATTAAAGACATCCCTTGAAACCAGAGAGTCAGAACAAGCTTGTATATACCCCCTTTAAACAATATTTGGAAAAAGTGGAGACTATTTTCCTACAGGAGATATGGTAGTAGGATATTTCCCTCCTCCCCTCTTTTTAGATCTTTCCTCACATACGCTTCCACCAGTGAAATTAGATTTGCATAAAACAGCAAGTCAATAATATCAACTTTTATTTCAGTTGTCATAAAGGGAACTATACAAACAAGGGATTGATCTGGTAACAATCACGTCCAGCAAATATGGTAGTTGGCCTTTGGGCCAACTCTTGGTATTGATATTTATTTCTCTGTTGGCAAGAATCTAAACCTGCAGTTTTAAGATTTGGTCCTCTCTGCAAACTGTTTTGAAAAGAGATGCCAATTGCTGTCAAATGCAGATACTTTACTGACTGGAAACTTTAATGCCAGAATTAATAAAGACATTAACAGTTACATCAGGAAGACATAAGTCATCCCAGAAGATGAATATTATCTGCCTTGGTTCTCCATGGATAAAGTGTAAAACAAACAAGGGTTGCTTTATTGAATTGGTCTTTAGATTTGGGTTCTATAGTCCTCATGGTACCAAAACAGCAATTTTCAATAAAGGAGAATTTATGTAGCCCATAGCAAACAAAAAGCCCTAAGAAGATCTTCCAAAAATGCACTGAATTTATCATGACAGAGATCTCCCAAACACATGCTGAGAACAGCATCAGTATATACAATGAGGAGTATCCAGATATTTGAATGTAAGTTTCATTTCCATGAAAGCTCAAACTCTGATAAACTGAGCTTAAGTTCTCAAGGAAAAAAACATACACGTTTGTAAATGTTGGAGGTCTTCCTAAAATAGATGCCCTCAGTTGGTAAAACCTCACAGTGACCGTTAAGGGATGGGAGAGTATAGGGTTTATCTCCTCCTAATCTGGTGGGTTCTATGTCTTTTTAAATGACTTTAATATAGTTTTCTTCTGTTTTGTTACAAGGTAGAGAACAATATGACAGACTTATATTTCAAGTTGTTGGTTATGTTAACTGCATGATCATAATCAGTGTGTTTAGAAATCAAGCTGTAAGCGTTCTTCTACAAACAAATTATAATTCCTGCAAATTATCCTAAAACAAATGCATGCATGGCAACCCCTCTAAGCATCCTCATAAGAATGGATGCTTGTCTTTATTCATGAAGCTGTCCGTATTATGCAAATCACAAAACTATCTTGCTAATTAACTGCTTTGGTAATTCTTGTGGGTTTTAAACATGGTAGGTTCGCATTAAACTGCTGAACTCCTCAGATTTATATATTTCAGCAGGATTAGTGAAGGAAATCTTACGACAGTACAAAACTGCCCTTTAAAAATAAATAAAAATAGTTGGGAGATAGAAGATTTGTCAGTGTATAAGAGGTCATGAATTGGAATAGATGTGGCAACAAGTCAGCCAATAGGGACTGTTTGGTGACTCAGACAGTTTGGAGCCTGGGCGTGGCTTAGCTTGACTATTATGTATAAGAGAATTGGTCTGCCTTGCATTATTGCTTCTGTGTTTATGTTTAAATAGATTCTGTACTTCTGGATTCTGAGTTCTGGCTTCTGCTGCATGGGTATTGTATACATGAATCATGTTTTACATTATTGTATATAAAGAAATTTCTTTTATACATGAATCCTGCTGAATTATTTACTTGTGTGCTGGTTGGATTGCTGCAAACTCTAACAAGTTTACAGAAACAACACACACACTTTGAAATGCTTCTATTCCTATCATTTTAAGGGCATGTTAAGCTGATGCTAAAATGAAAACAAATCAGACCAATACTCTCTTAAACATTCATATACTACTATTGAAGAAAAGGATCAGGGGGCCCATGATAACTGTCTTCCAGTACTTGAGAGACTGTCACAAAGAAGAGAGGATTGACTTATTCTCTAGGGCACCAGAGGGCAGGACAAGAAGTAAGGGTGGAAGTTTGTCAAAGAGAGACACAAATAGAAGGAAGGAGAAATTTTCTGACAGTAAGAGCAATTAATCAATAAATCAATAGTCTTGGGTTGTAGGTGCTCCATCACTGGAGGTTTTCGAAAATAGATTGGACAACCACTTAACTGGGATGGTAGAAGATTCCTGTCTTGAGTAGGGGGTTGGGCTAGAAGGCAGCTCTCTAGATGGCTCAGTGGCTAAGACGCTGAGCTTGTCGATCAGAAAGGTTGGCAGTTCGAATCCCTAGTATAGGTCTCCTGTGTGAGCAGGGGGTTGGACTAGATGACCTCCGAGGTCCCTTCCAACTCTGTTATTGTTACCTCTGAGGTTCCTTCCAGTCCTGTGATTCTATATTCTATTCCTTTGAGGTTATCTCAGGCTTTCCAGACAGGGGTAGCAGGGAAATAGACTTCAGCCTAGGAAAACTGTTGAGAATATGGACATTACTTAACATTATATCCTTTCAAGATTTGGTGGGGAGAGATTTTCTAATATAATCTACATTCATGGGAATCTTGGTGGTCGCCAGCGAAGTACAACCACATCTGACCTTGACCTAGCTTTGAAAAACTGACTGCTATAACCTGGCATCCAGTGAAGATTTCTAAGCAATGCCCTTAAGGAATAGCAAACGTCTCTAAGATCAGCTGTATCCCTCCATTATGGGTTATCCATTTTCCTACCAGAATATGTTCTTGATAAGACTCAATTTGTTTGCCCTATCCATTCCAGGGTTCCAGACTGGAGACTGAGACTATGTTGTTATTTCCAACATGAACTGGAAATAACAAACAAATTGAATATTCTGTATTTCAATAAAATTGAAAATATTACTTTTCAATCCTTAAATGGTTTGGGAATGAATTACTGGATTACCTTTATCAATTATCTGCACTTTAAGACCAGGAATTGGAGCTTTTTTTAAAGCCTCTTTTAAACTTTGTTAAAACTTCTCATCACTTCCCTTGTCTTCGGCGACGGCGGCGCCTTTTGAAGCTCCGCCAGCCCCGCCGCCTGTAGAGCCGCTTCGAGACGAAGAAGCGGCTCGAAAACTTCTAAATCCATAGGATTGAAGAAGGAGAGATCGCAGGGCACAGGTCGAGCCCCTGTAACCCCCCAGGGAAGTTTCTGGGGAGAGAACAGGCGTGGCTCCCTTCCAACCTGCTGAAACTCCGGGCGACGTGGGACGATTCTGCCTTTGCAGAACAAGCCGGCTGCAGGAAACTTAAAGCGAAAGAACCAGCTTTAATAAACAGTGAAACTACCTGAATCCTGAAACTTGGAAACGCAAGTATTAGCGCTTTGTTGACTTTTCAATCTGAGAAAATGCGAGTGAGTGAAAGTGCTTTGAAAAAACATGGCGCTTAGCCGCAGAGTTAACGAGCCAGCGAGTGTGGATTGGTGAAGTTATTTTGCTTTGTTACAAAGTTTCCAAGTTGCTACAAAGTTGCTTTGCTTGTTATAAGAGAAACAACTGGAAAATTTCTCCCTTTTCAATATTTGACTTTGCTTTACTTCAACCTTTATTTGATCAAATCTGGGGGACTTTTTTAGAAGTCTTTGTGCAGGAGGGAAAGGAAAAGGAACTTCCCTCTTTAGAAAAACTAGATCACGTGGCAGGATGGCTTCAAAGAAGCAGGAAGGGAAGGCAACAGGGGGGGGATCCCCCACACACAAACATGAAACGCAACTTCCCCCTGCTCAACAGCTACAAACTCAGAAAAAAGAATTTGATGTGGGAGATTTAAAAGAATTTATTTCTAAAACTTTGGATGATAAATTTCAAAAATCTCAACAGGAGATAGATGATAAACTTCAAAAATCACATCAGGAATTTATGCAGGAAATTAATGAAGTTAAAGATATGGTGAAACAGAACCAAAACAAGGTGACCAAAAAAATATCAGAAGTGGCATCTGGCCTGGCAGAATTTATTGGGAAAGTTGATTTTAAAGTTGAAGAACTTAAATCAGAAGTTAATGTTAAGATGAAAGACAATGATTATAAAATTGCTGATGTTGACAATAAAATGCAGAGAGTTGAAAACGAGATTGTTATGATACAATTCAGGGCAATGGAGTTCGCTATACGGCTTCGGGGAATTCGAGAGGAGGAAAGACAGGATTTGAGACAAGTTTGTTCTGAGGCCCTGGCCAAGATTCTACAAGTTAATCCTGATGTGGTTTTTCACAAAATAGACAAAATTTACAGAGTGAACTCTTGGGTGGCCAGACAAAGACAATTACCTAGAGATGTGGTCATATATTTTACAGATAGAGAAATAAGAAATGATATCCTGCAAAAATCCTTTTACACTTCTGTACAAGTGGGGGGCTCACGAATTGGAATTTTTAAAGAATTGCCTCCTAAAATGCTGAAAGCTAGAAAAGAATTTGGCTTTCTTGTCAAGGAATTGCAAAATTTACAGATACCTTTCCGGTGGGACGCACCAGTTGGTATAATTTTCAGATACAAGGGAGAAAGATGCCGTTTGAATACCGTGGAGAAGGCACAACATTTTTATACTACTATTCTTAAGGAAAGAACACCATCTCCACGTACATCTACAGTTTTGGAGATTAAAGAGAGTGAAGAGAAGCAACCTCAACGAGAATTGCAAGAACAGTCCAAGCAGGAATTAGAGGAAGTGCAAGGTGCAGAAGGAGGTTTTCTGGATGAGCCCTTGCTGGAATCTTCTCCAATTTTGGACTCGGTTCGGATGATTGAAGTTAAGGATCAACGTATAACTAGAGCTCAATCTAAGTTACTTAAACAAAAGCAACAACAACAACAGGAAAGACAAGACAAGGAGGCAGTTAAGAGTACTGCACAAGAGATTGGAGCTATGGGAGGAGCGAGATCGAAGCTTTCGGATGATCTTCAAGTATTTTGCTCTTTGCTCCAGAAAGAGGCTGATGACCTTTAAGTGTTTATCTTGGAATGTTAATGGGTTGAATTCAGCACAGAAAAGGAAGAAATTATTTACATATTTGAAACAATTTAATAATGATATAATTTGTTTACAAGAAACGCATATCACAACTCAAGATCAAAAATATTTGATAAACTCCAAACTAGGAACACATTTTATATCTTCAACTTCGCAAAAAAAGAATGGTGTGGTTATCTATGTAAATAAAAAGTTAACAGCTAAAGTTATAGAAATAGATGAAGATGGTAGGTTTGTAGCAATTGAATTGCTTACGGCAAATGGCCAAATTCTTTTGATTGGAATTTATGCTCCCAATCAACAACAGGACTATTTCTACAAGATGTTACATACCAAAATATTGCAATGGGATTACAGATCTATTTTAATTATGGGAGACTGGAATGGAGTAATTGACTCTAAATTAGATAAAAAGAGTTTGGCAAAGTCTAGGATCAGATTACCACAGACCTTTTTTGACATGAAAGAAGATATGGAACTAAAAGATGTTTGGAGAATACATAACTCAAAAGAATTGGACTACACTTTTTTTTCTGACAGACACAGATCCTTCTCTAGGATTGACTTCATTTTGTTGACAGATGACTTACTTGTTAAGACAAAAAGAACAAAGATTTTTCCAAGAACTCTGACTGACCATAGCCCAGTATGGATAGAAATCGAGATGGATAAGGTTGAGAGACGTTCTTGGAGACTAAATGAGAATTTGTTTAGATATGAAAAAAATACAACAGAACTTAAAAAGCATTTGAAAGAATTTTTTGAAATAAATTTGAATAAAGGTACCCCAATTGAAATTGTGTGGGACGCAAGTAAAGCTTATATGAGAGGGGTACTTATTTACATGAATTCTAAACATAGACTGTTCCGACAAAAGAAAAGATCTGATTTGGAAATAGAAATAAAGAATAAAGAACAGTTACTTATTAAAAATCCAACAGATGAAAGAATACGCAGTGCTATAAAACTGTTGAAAGACCAATTTCAAATGCTCATGGCGGAACAAGTTGCAACAAACTTACAATATGCGAAGCATAACACATTTTGTAACGCTAATAAACCGGGCAGATGGTTGGCTTACACATTGAGGAAAAAACAAAGTATACGGACTATTGATAGTATTGATATTGGAGGGAAAGAAATTTTTCAACAAAAATTAATTAAAGAAGCTTTTGTGGACTATTATACTAAATTATATGCTAAAGAGGAGGTGCAGAATGGACTTATAGAAAAATATTTAAACGATAAAAGAGTTACAAAAATTACTGATCAACAAAAAGAAAGAATGAATTATCCTATAACAGAGGAGGAGATAATAGTAGCAATTAAACAGTTAAAAACAGCCAAAGCTCCTGGCACGGATGGTTTGACTGCAGTGTATTACAAAACTTTGCAAGCTGAAATGGTGGAACAACTTAGAGATTTATTTTGCAATATTCAGCAAGGGGGTAAAATACCCCCATCGTGGACAACAGCTCATATATCTTTGATACCAAAAGAACAAATTGGTCCTAAAAAACCAGAGAACTATAGACCAATATCTCTTTTGAATACAGATTATAAAATCTTTGCGAAAGTACTAGCCAACAGGTTGATGCCAGTAATTCAAAAGGTGATTCATGATGATCAAGCGGGATTTATCGAGGGCAGATACATGAAGGACAATGTAAGGCAAGTAATAGATTTATTGGAATATCTTGAGAAGAATAAACAGATTCCTGCAGTGCTGGTCTTCTTGGATGCAGAGAAGGCCTTTGATAGAGTGGATTGGAATTTTCTACTAAAGACTTTAAAAAAGATGGACTTTGGGGATCAATTTATACAGGCGATTTCAGCAATTTATCAAGAGCAAAAGGCACAGATCATTATTAATGGAAGTCTGACAACAGAGTTTAAAATTGAAAAAGGAACAAGACAGGGATGTCCGTTGTCCCCACTTTTATTTATTTTAACACTAGAAGTCTTGTTAAACACAATAAGGGACTCTAATATCTTGAAAGGTATAAAGATTAGGCAAGAGGATTACAGAATAAAGGCATTTGCAGATGATCTGGTTGTTACCCTATCACAACCAATGGAATCAATAATCCTGATGAAGGACATTATACAAGACTATGGTAAAGTTTCAGGTTTTAGACTGAATCCAAAAAAGACTAAAATGATAGTTAAAAACATGACACAAGATCGTAAACATGAGCTTGAAAGGAGGGCAGGTTTTGAGACTGTACCTAAGGTAAAATATCTAGGAGTTCAGGTTGCAGAATCAAACATGAAATTGTTTCAAAATAACTATGAGGTGTTGTGGCGAGAGGTGCAGAAAGACATGGAGACTTGGAAAAAACTGCAGCTGTCTCTACTTGGAAGAATAGCAGCAGTTAAGATGAACATTTTGCCAAGATTTCTTTTTTTGTTTCAAATGATTCCGGTGCTTAAAAGTGATAAACAATTGAAAGTTTGGCAATCTGGAGTGAATAAGTTTGTCTGGAACGAGAAGAAGCCGAGAGTGAAATTGAAAATTATGCAAGATGTTCCAGAAAGGGGAGGTCTTAAACTTCCAAACCTACAGCTATATTATGATGCAGCAGCTTTAACTTTAACAAGTGATTGGTTTGGAAGGAAAAAGACTGGAATATTGAATGCAGAAAGTTTTGATCTTGAATTTGGATGGCATGCTTACTTATTCTACGACGACAAAGTAAGATAAAGTATTTAAAAGTCATATACTTAGAGATTCTTTGATGAGAGTTTGGAAGAAGCACCGACTTAAATGGGATTATAAAATACCGCTATGGCTGGATCTTGGTCATACTTTGTGGAATACAAATATAATGTCACTCGGGGGGGTTTTATATAAAGAGGTTCTTTTTACAGATGCGGGCAGATGGCAGCTGAAGACATTGCAGACACTGTTGGATGAAGGGATTAATTTAACTTGGTTACAATATAATCAATTACAACTGAGATGGAAAGAGGACCAAAAAACTGGTATTATGTTGCATGAGGAAGAATTGGTTAGACATATAAGAGAGAAAGGTCCAATGCATATCAAAAGGCTTTATAATGTTTTGCTAGAAAGAGATTCAGAAACTGAATTAGTTAAAGACTGTATGATTAAGTGGGCACAGAATTTTGAAGAACCAGTGATGTTGGAAACATGGGAAAAAATTTGGGTTCAGAATGTTAAATTTACACAGTCGCAGAACCTGAGGGAAAATTTCTACAAAATGTTTTATAGATGGCATTTAGATCCTAAAAAGTTGTCATGTATGTACCCTAATGTTCAGCCAAAATGTTGGAGATGTGAATGTTTGGATGCTACGTATTATCATGTTTGGTGGACCTGTAGGAAAGTTAAGGCTTTTTGGATAAAAATTTGGTGGGTCATGCAGAATGTTTTGAAGAAAAAAATTCAATTTTCTCCACAACTGTTTTTATTGGGTATAGTTAAGGGTTTTACATTGGGTGAAACAAAATTGATATTGTATATGATAACAGCAGCAAGATTGTTGATAGGTAAATACTGGAAGAATGAAGTTTTG
This sequence comes from Pituophis catenifer annectens, assembly GCF_029215685.1. NCBI lineage: Eukaryota > Metazoa > Chordata > Lepidosauria > Squamata > Colubridae > Pituophis > Pituophis catenifer. Next base: position 315,551,447 of record NW_027256881.1, on the reverse strand, counting down.
CCCACGATTGAGGAATGGACTTTGAAGATGGCCAGTTTTGCAGAGATGGCGAAGATTTCAGCATATTTAAAAGATTGTTCACAAGAGACTTACAAATTGGAATGGAAAAGATGGATAGAATATGTTCAGAACAAATATCAAACTAGAAAGTATCAAATAGCTTTTATTTGAAAATAATGTATTGGATATATTTTAATGTAATGAGGTAAAGAGAAAAACTATACAGGGGAGGGAGGGGTTTAAGTTTATATATAAGTGTTATATTAAGGGTTTTTTATGAGTATGAGTATATTATAGGGAAGTCTGGGGGTTGGGGAGGGTTAGGGGGGGTTAGGGAGGTCGGGAAGTTTGGGGGGGAGGTGGGGGGGGAAAAAGGGGTGAAAATGTAATTGTAAAACTTTTGCAATAAAAAAAAAACTTCTCATCACTTTAAGAATAGTCCTAAAGGCTGGTTTATTTAGCTAAACATTTGTTTGAATGAATTGAATTGCTCTTAGCAGAGATCTAGTTAGAGCCAAATACGGTTCTAGTATTTTGGATATAATTTTGAGTTTTAACTTGCAATGGATTTAGGGCTGATTTTATTTATCTTTTATCATACATGATAATATGAGTAGATAAACTCTTTAACAGTGCTGACCCATCAATAAACAAACAAATAAATGTGGGCCATAATCTCCTAGGCTGAAATTGGATATTGTATGATTTCTCTGAAGCAAGAGAGGCAAATGGCAGCACTACTATTAGATCTTTGGGTGATTTGTAGTAGATTTGCAAAGGTTTCCAGTCTTAATGACTGAATAGTAACAAGAATAAAACCATGTTTCCCTCTTAGATTATATTCCTGATATCAAGAACATATGGCAAGAAACTAAATTTCTGTTATATATAGTGATTTGTATACAGGTTTGAAAATAAAATCCTGGACTATGACACAAAATCATTATTTTTGAAACTGGCTGCCATTTGTCCAGTAGACACAGCTTTGACGTCTGTTTGGTTGTTTGCCTGGTGTTAAATCTTACTTAGCTGGTTGTTGGCTGGAGAGGATGTCTCCTAGTCTTTTTGTTTCCTTCTTAGTTTTTTATTGTCTCTTTTGAAGGAGAAAACCATACCCTCAAGAAAATTGGCAAGGCAAGTTACTGTATAAACAGGGAACAAACGCCACACCTCCCTTGTGATGTTACCTAGTTAGGTAGTGAAACATCTTCAAGCAAGCAAGTTCAGAGAGGACTCCACAATTCAACCCTCAACCCAGTTGCTTTCCTTCCCTTATTTTTCCTTATATGAAAATTTTAAAGGGTCTAAAAACCCCATTCTGCTTCTCCTTCTGCACTTTAAGATGTTCTTATCTGAAATCACCCACATTCCTACCACTGATTGACAAGTATATAACTTGCAATTTTGGTTCCTAGATATCCTCCTTATGCTGCACTGTTTCTACATATGGCACTTTTATATGCAAAAATTGTTATACTAAGAGAACAACTACTTTATCAAACTCTCTTGGGACAACCTAAAAGAAGTATTATCATGTTATTCTTTTCAGAGTATAGCCTGCATTAAGTGACAATTGATTCTCTTTTCCCCAAAGGCTGGCATGAAACACTTTTTTTAAAAGCAGTTATAGAAAGAAATACAGTGTGTATTCCTGTGCAACTTTCCACCTTTTGATTCATCCATTAAAGGCATTCACTAGAGAGACAATGTGTTTTGTGTGCATTAATCATTGATACAATGCAGTAAACAAAAAGCAGTTTGGTTTATTATTTTATTATAACTTTATATTATCATGATAAACTTCATTTCATCCAACTTTCAATCCTATAATGGAATTACTATTATTCTAATTTTACAAAATGCCTTCAGGCTTTAAAATGGAGGGGAGGAGGGTGATGGCCAGATTAGATCCTGGCATGATCTGAAATGATTTATACTGGAAATTGCATTGAAGTTATTAGGAAATGAGTAGCAATAAAGATGACAAAATTAAATAGCTATTTGTTATCCATCCAATAACTGTCATAAGAAGAACTGATGAGGACACAAAAGCAGTTGAAGAAAAAGTCTATATAGGGTTAGTAAACTATGTTCAGTTATGGCTGACGAGAAGAAGAGATTTTTAAAAATGTCATTTAAAAAATGAAAGACAAGTAAATATATGATTTCTCAATCAATATATTAAGTCATGGATATTTTTTCCTTTCCCCATGGAAAGAGAGAGGAAGGGAGGGGGAGGGAGGGAGGAAGGGAGAGGGAGGGAGAGGGAGAGGGAGGGAGAGAGAGAATTTCTCCAAAGCACCTGAAGACAGGACAAGAAACAATAGATGGAAACTAGTCAAGGAGAGGACCAACCTAGAAATAAGGAAATATTTCCTAACAATTAGAATAATTAATCAGTGGAATGACTTGCCTCCAGAAGTTGTGAATGCTCCAACACTGGAGGTTTTTAAGAAGAGATGGGAAAACCATTTGCCTGAAATGTTATAAGATTTCCTGCTTGAGCAGGGGGTTGGACTAGAAGACCTCCAAGGTCCCTTCCAACTCTGTTATTCTATTAATTCTGTTATTCTGTTGTTTTAAAAATTAAAAGAACTTTCGGAATAAAACTAGCATCTCTTGTTAGTTTGGTAAGTGACACTAAATTACAAATAGAATCCTGAATAGAGTTCAAAGAAAAATAACATTTTGCATTGAAAAAAGTTATCTACAATTCCAGAAAGAGGGAAAAGAAAGTAAAATTAGAATGCAGAGCATCCCTTGTTGTAAAAAGGATGTCTTTTTTTAAATACCAGAATCTGATAAATTATCCTAAATAGCACATTAATGTCAGAAACTGAGCATAATCTAACTTCTTTTGGTTGCAATGGCTTTTGAACATCTTCCTTACTAGTTTGACATTAAATTTAATAGTGCTCAATGAGACTGCACAAAGAAATTATTCCATTTTTTTATTTTACTGCACTAGATCATTGCCTTTTAACAGAACTGAGGTATAACGACTGGTACTTCTAAGTAACTTGCCACATAATATCTTATCAACAGGACTATATGCATTTTTCAGTGTATATTAAGTTTTAAAAGAGATATAAGGCTGCCAATTTCTTAAACTTGGTTAATGGGCTATAGACAGGCTTATTACTAGAGTGAGTTCAGCCCTCAGTTTGTTGGCATTAATGATTGATATAAAAGGACATAAAATATATCACTAGAAATTGCTCTAAACGTGTGCTGACTTTTTTGACAGCTGCAGCACATTGCTGGCTCATATTTAAGTGGTTGTCAACTAAGACTCCTAGATCCCCCTCACAGTTACTGCTATTGAGCCAGGTACCACATATTCTACACCTGTGCATTTGGTGTTTCCTGTCTAAGTGTAAAACCTTATTTTTCTCAACATTCAATTTCATTTTGTTAGCTAGGCTCAGTGTTCAAATCTGTCAAGATCCTTCTGGACCTTGAGCCTGTCTTCTGGAGTGTTGGCTGTTCCTGCCAGCTTGGTATCATCTGCAAGTTTGACAAGTTCCCTTCTATACCATCATCTAAGTCTTTTATGAAGATATTGAGAATACTGGGCCTAAAATGGAATCTTGGGGTACCCCACAGTTCCATTAAAGACTATCCATTGAGTGTGGTTGGCCAACCAATTATTTTATTTATTTTATTTTTATTAAATTTCTATACCGCCCTTCTCCCGAAGGACTCAGGGCGGTGTACAGCCAGAAATAAAACCATGACAATATAAAAATTAAAAGCAATTTAAAACAGTTAAATAAATTGGCCGAAAACTCTAATAAAACAACCCATTAAAATAGTAAAATATTATTATTATTTAGGCCAGCCCTGCTTGTTGGAATAATAATGTTTTTAGGGCACAACGAAAGGTACGCAATTATGAATCCATTTGGGTAGGGAATTCTGGGAGTTGAAGTCCATCCATCTTCAAGTTGCTGAGATTGAGAAACACTGGCTTAGACAGACTATAGGATCCCATTCTCTATAAATTTTAATAAAATCTACCAAGGAAATCATAGGGGTGCTTCATAATGACATCTTCATAGCACATTGTGTCATGGAGGGACATCCACGAGAGTCACACACACAAAAAAAAAGTCAAGTTGGTAGCTGCAACCATATGTTTAAAACTGCTTTTTTTGCATGCATCAAGTGTGTCATGCTTTAAAAAGGAGCAGGGCTTCAATTGTGTGGTCGTGGCTGCCATCCTGATTTTTTGAAACACATACACCCCAATCCCTGTAGTGTCATGTAAAAATTTATTGAAAATATTCCAACTACATTGAGCGGAAATAATTCTTGCCTTGCATATTTTTAATATTTGTCAGCTCTCTAAAGAGGCCTAAAATGAACTCAAACTACTGAGAGGGAAAAGGAAAGTATAAAAACTGGTGACAAATCTAGCTGTTGTTAATGAAACCCATTCTAGTTCTATAATTTTGAGAATAAATTCTACCATAACCGAATTTAAATGTTAATGCAACTTATTTTTGAGGTCTCCCAAAACGCTCACATTTTTTAAGTTTAAAGCATTAACCTTTTCTCTTGCTCACTCACAGAGCAAACTTTTATCTGACAAGGTAATTTAGAAATATCTACACTGGGGAAAAATCCATGCAAGTTATAATAAGTTTCTTTAGTTCTTGTGCTTTTTTATTAGGTTTTTTTCAAAGCTGCTTATTTCTCAAGAGAAAAACTCCAAAGAATGACAAGTCTAATAGGGGGGGGGGCGCTAATTTGCTACATAAAAACATATGTTTCCACACCACATCCAAATCAATGCATCTCCCCAGATCATCTTTTCCACGTGTGTGCTTAAGTAGTCAAAAAAAATCTGTTGTCAGAATTTTTATGGCAGCAAAGAAGGGGTACAGTTATGGTTGTGGTAGAAGTCATGCATACATACTTAGTAGTCCCAGCTAGTTTCCTTAGTGCAAGAATTAGGAAATGCACAGAGGAAAACTCACTGGGAATTGTGGAAAAGCATATACAGCAAACCTGATCAACATCTTGCTACTGACCTTCCAAAGTTCTTAGCCCAACCACTAACTAGATATAGCAAACTGGCTATCTCTGTTCCAAACAATTTTTGTCCACAAAAGCCCCGGGATTGCTATTATCTGATGAAGACCTAACTTTTTACTCTCACTTTTTAGATTTAGTGACCACAAGCTGCCCAAGCCCTTTGTCCCTTAAGAGCCTCCTTGTTAATATTATTTGTTACAGTATGTTTTATATTGTATTTTTAACAAATGTTTTGTTTTACTTGGTTGTATTATTTTACTTTTTATGGACTGTAATTCATTGTAAAATCCTCTAGATAGTAGGTGGGTTATAATTATATTAAACTAGATAACCTGTACCATGTTGGGTTATTGCTTCAGAGATATTTCCTTAACTAAGGAAGTGACTTCTAACATCCTGCCAACTTCCCCATTGAGTTTCCTTGAGGGAAGCTGGGAGGGAGCATCAGAATCAATCTTCCTTCCTTCCTTCCTTTTTCTTTCCTTCCTCCCTCCTTCTTTTTCCCTTTCTTCCCTGCCTCCCTGTCAGTCTGTCATTATCCTATTTCCTTTCCCATCACTCCTTACTTACTTCCATCCTCCCTCTCCTTCCTTTCCTCCCCCTTTTCCTCTCTCCCTTTCATCCCTTCCTTCTTCTACCCTCCCCTTCCTTCCTTCCTTCTTTCTTCCATTCTTTTTTACCCTCCTTTCCTCCCTTTCTTCCTTCCCCCTCCTTCCTTTCCTCCTTCCCTTGTTCCTCCCTTCCTTTCCTTCTGCATTATCTTAGCCATTCAGAGTTCTCTTGAACTGTGAGATAGATAGATAGATAGATAGATAGATAGATAGATAGATAGATAGATGTTAGTTAGTTATTTAGTTAGTTATTTAGTTAGTTAGTTAGTTAGTTGTGGGCAGAAACACAGATAGATAATAGATGTAGATAGATACATCTTCCTCCCTCCCTTTTCCAAAGTTTAACAAACTGCATTAAATGTTCCAGAATTTCAACTACAAAATGTTAATAATCTTGTGATGCTATTTTCACATCAAACTCTATGTTGTGCAGATATATCTATTTTCTAATAGAAAAGAATATATATTGCTCAGGATTAAAATATGGAATCCTTGGTGCTACATAGTTTGGTTGTTTTCCTACAGACATTTTGTTACACAATAAGGTAACATCTTGTTTTGGTGGATTCTAATTATATCCAAGGAACTTTTATAGTTTCTGGACACTGCATTAAAGCACTCCAAACATTTAGCATCCCAAAACATGCAACCGAAAGTATGGATCCAGTATGTAGAAGACACCTTTGTCATAATAAAAAAGAACAACTACAGAAAACATGCTCTTCTCAAAAAGGGTAAAGTTCATAAGGGAAGAGGAAAATAACACACAGGATATTTTCATCAGCAGAGGAAATTGTGGCAAATTAGAAACAAGTCTACTATAAGACTTCCCATGCAAACCAAATGCTCCATTACCAACCTCCCACAACAGCACCTATGTAAGAACCCCAGAAAAAGGAAACAGAAAGAACCCCAGAAAAAGGAAACACCTATACAACATCTTCCAGCAAAATAAAACATCTTCCACACAATTTTATCAAAAATTGCCTGATCACACAATGCACTATAGTACAACCAATGCAAACTATGAAAAAGATAACACTGCCATACATCAAAAGCATCTCAGAAACAACCAATTAAAGCCCTCCAATCCATTTTAGGTAAATCAAAGACCTAGTAGCTCAAAAAGAAAAAACAGGAGTCATCTACAACATACAGTGTAAGGACTGTAACAGCCCTATGTAGAGCAGACAGGCATAACACTAGCAGGACACATACATGAACACCAACGAGCAGACAGAAGACCCAATGAAAATGCCTTTATTTATCATCAATTTGCTTTCCCTGAATGGGCCTTGGAGGCAGTTTAGGAGTTCAGGGCTGCCATGGCAACCATGGGCCTATCCTAAGTCATTCATGCAACAGTAGCCACAAATCAGACATGGTTTCTTGTCAGAGCAATGGCAATGTGATCTGAGGGGGGAGCTACCTCTGTGTCTTTGTCATGGTTAGATCACACCTGGTGATTTTGAGGTTCTCTTATCTCCCTCTGAAGGGAGGTAGCACCTACTGAACTGGTCTGCCCCCAACAACTGATGGATTTGGTGGGATTCCAAAGTTATACCTGGAGCTCTGCTGCACAGACCTGCTGAGGCCCTGACCATTTGGGAGGTGTCCAAGGCCTTCAGTAAAATCGAGCCTGGGACCTCTCTTGGTCCATTGGTCCCAGCACTCCTCCCATTGTTTATAGAAGAACTGAGAGAGCTGAAAAGGATCAAGAGACATCTAGAGCGCCGCTAGAGGAAAACAAGGAATGAATCTGAATGGACATAACTTAAATCCTCTATTAAGGCCTACCTTGGTAACTGCAGCAAAATTTCAATATATCTCTGCTCATATTGTATCCATAGAGGACACCAAATAAGGGTAAAGGTGGGGAGACGTTAATCTTCAGGGCTGTGCAGAAGAATTCTGCACAGATAATGATAGCCAAATAACTTCCATATACTTTATATATGAATATGAAATAGGCAGCATCCATATTTGAGAAAGATTTCCCATAGTTTTAGTATAATCCTAACAGATTTACTATTATCAATGTACCAGGATCTCTCCAAAAGTTCTTCTTTCAGGTAGCTTTCTTTGTAGCAGCTTTCAGATGCAGCTTAGCAAAAAGCTGCATTACATTCTTGTCAACGGGAACAAACAGTTTTTCTGAATTAGATTCGATTCATTTCAGTCAGAATACATTTGGCTATCCAATTCTTCATTATTATTGAGGAAGCAACTAGGAAACAGAGATTTAAATACCTTTCCAATTCCTGGGTTGTCTTTGACTTTTGATACAGCTCTTAAAAGGCATGGTGGTGCTGGAGGAGGATACATCTGTAGGATGCCACTAAAATTTGTGGCATAGATAGAGACACCATGGGAGTGCAGCAAAGGTGCATGATGCTTCTTTTTCTTTGAGGACAGGTTAAGTTTCTGGGCAGCTCTGAACAAAACAAGACCAAGAAAAAAATTAGCATTATTATATAGAAAGACAATTGATATTGTTATAAAATAGATATTCATTTGATTAACAAATCAAGCAATTTTACTCTATAATTAAATTTAAATGTCAGCAATAATAGAAATAGATTAAAAATGAAATGGCAAGATATTTGTGTAATTTTTCTCTCTAAAAGAGTTTCAGTTCTATTCTAAAAAATTTTTAAAAAAACTTTGGCAGAAGCCTAGAAGAATCAAATTAAAGTCTGCCAGAACCTCAAGTAATAAAATGCTGAAAGAATTTCAAATTATCATTTGCAGGGCCAGATGGGCTTTTGCTGCTGCTAACATTTATACAAAAGTTACGTTAATTTGTACCCTAACAAGAGACAAAGCAAAAACTTTTGGCAAAATCAAATTAGTTGGACTGAAGCTCGCAAGAAGCCCCCCTCTAACTATGTGTAAAAATCAAAAGAAGGATGGAAAGTTTGAGGGGGCCGAGGGGAGGGATAAAAGAGGAAGAGCATTGTGGTCTACAATCAAGTCCAAAGCTGCCACAACAACCAGTTTGAATTTTGGCAGCATGGTTTTGGGTAGGGTTATAAATTTTTTTCCTAATTTCATTATCTCATGAAAAAAGAAAATGCATTACAGTAGCAGCATTACTTTTGAAAAAAAAATTATTTCCATGCACCAAAATAGGGTTGCAAGCAATGGAGAGATCCATCTAGTTCCAGATCAAGTCCATTTACGATGTGTTCATGCCATTTCAAGTCACATAAAATTCACATTAAACCATACAAAACATACATTTAAATTTAAATATGCCATAGCCTTGCCTTCTTTCAAAATCAGCATTCTGAAAGTCAGTTATATTAAAGCATTATTGATATATTATTCTGATATACTTTGTAAAGATGAAAACTGAATGGCCAAATTTGAGAAGTGAAAAAAATCTGAAGGATAACCACCTCACAGCCCATATATCAGCAGCCATATCCTCTTGAATCCCTCAAAACAGTGGTGGGTTTCAAAAATTGGGGGCGTGGCTTGGTGGGCATGGCAGGGGAAGGATACTGTAAAATCTCCATTCCCACCCCACTCCAGGAGAAGGATACTGTAAAATCTCCATTCCCTCTTCAATCCAGGGGAAGGTTACTGCAAAATCCCAATTTCCTCCTGATCAGCTGGGACTTGGGAGGCAGAGAATAGATGGGGGCGGGGCCAGTCAGAATTTTTACTACCGGTTCTCCGAACTACTCAGAATTTCCGCTACCGGTTCTCCAGAACTGACCAGAACCTGCTGAATACCACCTCTGGCCCAAAGGCTAAAGAGGTGTTGAGGGAGAGAAAACACAAAATGTGGTCCCTGGGCAAAATTGCCTTTCTTTAGGTTTAATCTTCATTTCGAATTATGTTCTGCAACCCTTGATTATTCCCCATTTCCCACCCCATCCTCCACCCATAGGACTACAAATATTTTTTTTCTAGCATATAGATGATGCTTGTTTTGATGCATAAGCAACAGTGATCATTCTTCAGCATGCAATTATGTTTGAACAGAACAATAAACTCATTTTCCTTTTCCTTGATCTTTTAACTTATAACCATGAAGTTACATACCATTATTTTAAATTGTAAAACCACTTTGGATACGTTTAGCAAAAAGATGAAAATCTATTTAACGGAATAACTAAATAAATAAAAGATATAGCATGCATTTCTAGCATAATCAAGCCTGACTCTCAGTTCAACCTGCAAACATAACTTAACATCTGCCCACAAGAGGATTTGCAAGATGTATTCTATTTTAGAATATAGCAAGCATCTCTCTTGAGCACAAAATATGGGTTTATAACAGCAACAAAATAAAGCTGAAATGCAGCATAAACCAAAGGCCACAGCAAATCACTCTGATTTGATAGCACAATTTAATTTGCATTATGTTTATATAAACTGATTGACAGCTAGTACCAGAGTGTCTTGCAATTCTGAGATACTATTGATGTATTTCTGATACTCCGGTTTAAGATGGTTCTCTATGACCAAACAGCCTTGAAATATTCAATGCTTTATAAAAAGACATCTTCATATTTTTGATGAATAGGGAATATTATGCATATTTTAGCTATCATGATATGTTGTAACACGGAAATAACAAATAGGAAAAAAATAGCTCTAGAGAATCTTTTCAATGCTCCATGATGGGATACATGAAATTGTGATAGATTAATGATTGCTTCAGTACATTCTGCAGCTAGAGTCCCCTTGAGAAAAATATATAAAAGAGAAAAATATGCCAAGATTGAATTATGCATCCAATGTTTATTCAGACACCCAGGCCGAGTGTTAATAGCCAGATACATTTAGTGCTCACAAGGGAATCCACAAATGAAAGATGTAGGTCAGGTATACAATAAAGGTGTTAGATTTGCAATAAAACCCAAGGCTACAATCTAATGCTAGGTTAAATTCAAACTAAAGCCAAAATTAGTTGGCATCTGGTTTTAATTGACTTTCTTAAAAATTGAAATTTAGATTAAACTGAATTTCATTTGAAGTCTGAAATAATATTATAGAGACTATTTTGAGGTCCTTCAAAATTATACTTATGGGCCACACTTAAACAAGAAGCTATATTCCCAAGTTTGATATTTTGGCATTAATACATCATCCTTGGTGACAAAAAGCTATTTCATGCAGCTTTAAATATGGATCCAAATATAGAATCATCAAAATTGTAAAATATAATAATAATCAGCATGTTTACTTTAATCAGGAACATTATACCAAAAGAAACTGAAACAAATTTTTTAAAAAAAAAAACCGGAACTCAAACTGGAACTTGAGTTTCCTTCAGTATTGTATTACATTGCTCTACATGTGGAAATAAAAAACAGGGGGTCCTTAACTTACAACCAATTGCTTAGCACTGTTCAAAATTATAACAGCAATGAAAAATGTGACTTATAACTAATCTCATAATTTATGACCATTGCAGCATCCCCAGGGTCACATGATCAAAATTCAGATGCTTGGCAACCAATGTGTATTTACAATGGCTTGCCACATCCTGGGGTCATGTGATTGACAGCTGCAAGCTTCCCAGCTGGCTTCTGACAAGCAAAGCCAATTGGGGCAGCCAGATTCGCTTAACAATCACATGAATTACTTAACAACTTCAGTCTTTTGCTTAACAACCATGGCAAAAAGAGATTGTAAATTTGGACATGACTCACTCAACAATTACCTTGCTTAGCAATGGAAATTCTGGACCCAACTGTGGTCATAAATCGAGGACTACCTATATGTTTAGTAAATAGTATGCACATGTTGGCAGGACTGCGATTATCTTTTTTGAATGAACATATATTACATTCCAGGATAAACAACATTATGCAGGTCATATCAAGAAAAAGAAAATAGCACTAGGAGCTGTAAGAAAAAAATAACAATTTCTTTCTTCCCCTTCCTTTCAGCTCATTCACTTTTCAATGTTTTGCTATGTGGCTTTCATTCATTTCTTTCTATGCAATTAAATCACCTCAATATGCTTACTTCACATTGATCATTCACTTTTGTAATCAATCCACATTCATTCATCTTCTATTTATTCTTAACACTACATCTTCTTGTTTTATCACAATTCTGAAGAAACCCATTCCTACTGAGTTCAATTTATTCTTGTTTTGAGTTTTACTGATATACAGTATCTAATCTCCACTTCCATAGAACAAAATGCTCAGAAGCACATTCTTACAATTGTTTTACTTCTTTCAGCAAGCATTCATGTTTCACAACAGACCTCATAAAATTTACTACCTTTCTACCAGTGTTTGTATATTTTTAAATTTCTCAAATTTTACATTTTCACTAACTTTCTGCTTAGATAGGCAAAATCATGTACTTGAAACTATTCATTCTATTTTATCTGTTAAATTACCCTGGTCTGATTCATTAATTTTCAGATACATACTTTTCATTGCAACATGTAATCTATCTAATATTCATTGCAAGATCAAAGTACATGTATGTTTATGTTTTCAACTAATACAACTCCAATGATACCACAAACATTCCTTATACATAATAAATACATTTTTAAAACCAAGAGATCATCAAACATCCTATCCTTACTTCCTGCTCAACAGGAACTCCAAAAGGACATATATTTACATAAATCATTGCATAATTCAAGCCTCTTCATTTTATCATATGTGTTCTCTAAATCAATAAATATTTTTTGCTTTACTTAAAATGTGTTTTATATCCTTTTATGTACCAACATATGGACAACTGGATTGACAGATTAATGTGCTATAAGAAAAATACCCTATTTTGAGCTCACTGATTTGGCAGTTGTATTGAAAATTTTTCTTTTAAAATTCTCATTGACTGAATTATTTCCTTCACAGAGAAGGAAAGCTTCTAATCACAGGATTAAATTTATTTTTTTTGAGTTATCACTAGACATAATTTTGAATGGAAAAATATGGAAACGTTAGGAGGACAATTCAAACACATACTGTACTTGTTTGTTGAACAATATTTAGAATTCATAAGAATCTTTTTGAGCATAACTTGACAAATTTTATTTTGGAAGTGAAATGGGTGAGGCAGAGATGTCAAAAGCTAATATTAAATCATTTGAACATGGTTAAACAGAAACCATCTTCATAAATATAGTTCAAGTGAGGTAGGGATAAGATTGCATGTATATACATTGGTCCCAGTAATATTGCAACCCTAGCTTCACAATAAATTTTTGACATTATATATAAAGGAATATAAAAGAGTTATAAACTGAACTTCTCTGCAGCCCAGAATTCTTGATAAGGCAAGAATTGTGGGGGAAGTTTATCTGAATATGTTAACAGCCCACAAAAATAAATGTTGGGCTCCTACATTTTTTTCTCCATTTTCTTCATACATGTTTCTGTGTGATGCAGAATAAGGCCATAAGAATGTTCTAATTTTCCACATCAGTTCATTTCACTAAGACAATCCTATGATTAAGACATATGAACCACTTAATACTTAGGGCAGAAAGTTCAGTGTAATTCATGACTTCTCTCTTTCTCCCAGCAAGATTCTATGGAAAATGCCACACAAGGAATAAAGGCTGTCATAAATAAAACTCTACCAGATACCTCTCCACCCCCACATCCCTTGCTATTGTCAAAATGGCATGCTGTCCCTTACTATGGATAGATCTATTGGTAGAGCCATGGGTAGATACATCAACATTACTTTGTTCAGACCAGGGGTGAAATGTTCCCAGTTCGGACCGGATCACCCGATCCGGTAACGATGGCAGCGGGTGGTTCGGAGAACCGGTAGCAAAAATCCCTGCACTCCCCCCCCCATGCCCAGCTGAGCCGCACAATCATCAGAGACTTTTTTTTAAACTTTTCAAAGCATTTTTTCTATAACCTCTTCTGACGAAAAAATGCTTTTAAAAATAAAAAAAAAAGCCTCTGATGATCGTGCGGCTCAGCTGGGATCATCAGAGGTTTTTCAAAGCACTTTTTTCTGCAACCTTCTGGCCGAAGAGGTGATAAAAAAAATGCTTTGAAAAGTCAGCTGAGTTGCCTGATCGGCAGAGAGGTATTTTTTTAAAAGCCTCTCTGACGATCCCAGCTGAGGCAGAGGCTTTTCAAAGCATTAGAAAAAATGCTTTGAAACATTAAAAAAAAAAAAAGTTGGCCACGCCCACCCAGTCACATTACCCACCACCACCAAGCCACGCCCACAGAACCAGTAGTAACAAATTTTACATTTCACCCTGGTTCAGACCCTTTCAAAAACCACCATAGTGAGGAGGTAATTTTGCAACATCAATCTCAAAATGTATTACAAGTGGTCCTTGACTTACAACCACAATTGAGTACAACATTTCTGTTGCTAAGTGAAACATTTGTTAAAAGAATTTTGCCCCATTTTACAATCTTTCTTGCCACATTTGTTACGTGAATCGCTGCAATTGTTGAGTTGGTAACACAGTTGTTAAATGAATCTGGCTTCCCCATTGACTTTGCTTATCAGAAGGTTGCAAAAAGGGATCATATGACCCAAGGACGGCATCAGTCATAAATATGAGTCTATTGTCAAGCATCCAAATTTTGAACAAATTTACCATGGGGATGCTGCACTTTTTTCAATGTCGTAACTTTGAATGGTCACTAAATTAACCACTGTAAGTCGAGGATTGCCTGTATATGTGATTTTTGATTTCATTTTGTCTGCCCTGACTCCAGGATTTAACTTTATTGAGGAAAAGACCAAATCTCTTATCTCCATTTTCTACAGATTATGATAAACTGTTATATTGCCTTTGATCAAGTTTTTCCAGGAGTTCACATGCGCACACATACACACAAATATTGTTGCCTCTTCTCAGAGAAAAAATTGAAAGCAGCTGTTATGGAGAGCAATTAACAGTGAGCACAATATGCAATCTTAATTTTACTTCAGCTGCATAATAAATGTCTCAGGAGCTTCCCAAAACATTTATTTATATATGAAAACATTCGGTGAAGCATAACCAACTGCCATGCTGGCTAGGTTGAGTGGAATTATAGTCTAACACATCTGGAGGGCAACAGCTTGGCAAGGTTGTTAGAGAGGGCACTAAAGTTCCTTCTGTAGGGGCAATTTCAGAAGCACCACCAATAATTCAGCAGGTTCAGAGCAGCTTCAGAAAGGCAAAAATTCAGGGACTTACATGAAATGGCAATACAAGGATCAAAATACAAAGAGTGCCAAATACCTATTAGATTCTGAATAACCTTCATGCTTGTTTGTACAACAAAGCTACCTGCCACTCCCACCCTTTGGAGTTTTCTGAACTATGATTTATATTGCACAGTCTGCACAGTCTGCTTTTAACAGCAGAAGAAGCAACTATCATTTTAGTGATTTTCCTTAAAGGAATTTATTAAAACTATAGAGTAATGAAAACTAGCATGGCACAATGCCTGGACCAGCAGCAAAGGAGAAGCAATTTTAGTTCCCAGAGAGCTTGCCAATTTCAGAACATTCTCTGTGTACTAGCACTTGGCAAATATAGGCCAATAAATGCAGTCGCTGAGGGAAATAACAATATAGTTTTTTTAAGAAAAAAAACTATTGTAATGTCTCATATATTGCCTGGGCCAATTTACAATTTTATACTAATGAAGAAGAGTTACTGAAAATGTATTTCAGGATATTTTTTAAAAGGCTGGTTTTCTTTGGTCATACATACAAATATTTCTTGACAAATCTTCACAGAAAAAGTTACAAGAAGGTTGAGCCATATAAATTGTTTTCAAAGATGGCAGTCAATGGGGAAAGTATTTATTAAAAGCCTAAAATGCATCTGAACCAACTAATGGAGCTTATTCATATGGTCCATGTGGATTTGATGCTGTTATGGAACTAAAATATATGGTGATTAAATATGCAGAATAGCATATCAGATCATGGCAGATCATTGATGAGATATCAAGGGAAAAAACCATGAGACTCAAGGTTCAATCATCCACTACAACCATCAGTTCCAGCAACCCTGCCTTATAAAACATCCAAGCAAAAATGGGAGAGGGAGTGACAGGGAGACATCTTTCCTCCCATTACTATCATTTGATAGATGTAAAAACTTCTTATACTTATGGTGGCTAGTTCCTGTGGGAAAAAAAAAATCTTTCAGAATTGGCCATGAAATTTTTCTAGATCTTTTAACAATCTAAGTCACAATCTTTCAACATGGGGTTAAACCAAAATTATCACAACAGTCTCTATTGTGAAGGAACATACATCAGTAGTTCTCATTGTTCCCACCATCCATCTCCTTCCACTTATGACTGTATGACTGTAACTTTGTTGCTTGCATCCTTACGATTTATATTGATATTGTTTCCTAATTGCTTATTTGTACCCTATGACTATCTTTATTTATTTATTTATTTGTTTGTTTGTTTGTTTGTTTGTTTGTTTGTTCGATTTATATGCCACCCTTCTCCGGAGACTCAGGGCAGGTTACAATGCGTTAAACAATAGCCTTCATACTTTTGTATATATCTGCTTAGTAGGGCTTTCGCGCCCCCCCCCAGCGGTGTTCTTTTATATACAAATCAGCTTATTGTCCCCACAATCCAGGTCCTCATTTTATCTACCTCGGAAGGATGGAAGGTTGAGTCAACCTTGAGCCTGGTGAGATTTGAACTCGCAGTAATTGCAGGCAGCTGGCAGCTAAGTGCTACTTAACAGCACTTTAGTCCGCTGCAAGGCTCTAAGTATTAAGTATTGTATCTTATGATTCTTGATGAACGTATCTTTTCTTTTATGTACACTAAGAGCGTATGCACCAAGACAAATTCCTTGTGTGTCCAATCACACTTGGCCAATAATTCTATTCTGTTCTGTTCTGTTCTGTTCTGTTCTGTTCTATTCTATTCTATTCTATTCTATTCTATTCTATTCTATTCTATTCTATTCTATTCTATTCTAGTAAAGCACATGCTTTATAAGAAAAGACTCTTAGGCATTTTCTGCACTATCTCCAATATACATACTGAAAATGTATCTACAATTGCCGAAGCCTGCTACAATGCTGGACTGACAACCTCAACTACAAGTTGCCAATCCTGAAGCTGATCTGCCCATCTTGGAGCTTCAGTGCTGCCACACTGGAGCTGAGGGATAGGGAGGGGAGATTAGAGATAGCTGGGGTTGTGTAGTCCAAATAAAATACTTTCTCTTGGGAACCAAGGACCTTCTCACACCTGGCTGGAGGAAGGAGGAGTGATGTCACCAGACCAGCAGACACTGCCTTGACTGAGCCATGGGACTGATTGTTTGGGGTTGAGGGAAAAAGTTTCACTTTTAATTAGGTGAAAAGCAAGGGGCCCCTCAGAGTTGGTTTTCACTAGATATATGCCAATATGATATTTCCAATAAAGCTATTCCTTGAGGAATCCAACTGCCTCGAAGTTTTTGCTTGTAATGGATCTATTACATTGTCACAAGTGACAATGATATTATTTCTACATAAAGCATTACAGTACAGATATATTGCAAAGCATAGGGGATCCAATACTAATTTCTTCCTCCGTAAATTGTTATAAGTTAGGTCTTCCAATGTCTTCAATACTATCTTCACATACAATTAGGAAGGCTTCACTTGAATTCATGAAGGGTAATGGACATTAAGATTAATAACAACCACACAGGTCTGATTTAAGCAAAACTCTTATAATCTAAGAAAGCTGGAGATGCAGGTACCATCTTTTTCCTTGAGTTTGACAAATCTTCTGCAAAAGACATAATGAAAAGGAGCTGAACACCCATTCTACCACCTTCTGACTCCTTCCCTAATTAATGCTTTTGAAATGTCACTATATATTATTTTCTCCTATGACTATGAGATCTACTGTCTGCATTTTGCTTAACTCTTTTTGTCTTTAATAGAAGTCTTTTAAGATGCTCCAGAGAGTTCTTCCCTCATAGTAAGGTGTCAGAGCAGAAAATAAAAACTAATATACAGCACATTGAGGAGCACTCAAATATCAAATGGCAAGGGATAGGCCTCTAGCTTGCTTTTTTCTCTGTGCAATTTACAGATTGCTAAATTGGCTGTTGCATAGCTGAATAAAGAAAAGTCAAGAAAGAGAAACCCAGGAAAACCAATTCATTAATGGTATTCATCCAGGGAACCAAAATTGAAAATAAATCATTATAGTATGCCTGGATAATTAAAGAAAGGCCTTAAATTCTCAATTCTAGAGTCTAAAACAGGACATTCCAAATTAGTGGAATCCGATAGATCTTTCACTACACTCTGCTGCAATAAGAGTAGCAGAGAGTCCTGTGGTATAAAGATGAAGCCATCTATTTGTTATGGCAATGTTAACAATGATTACTGGAATAGGGAATTTAAGCAAAAGAACATATAACAAGCTTCATAATGTCAATCTTTCTTCAAATGCTGAAGGCAAATCTAAATTTTAAAACCAACATCTGAAAAAAGCTTGATGTTATTATTCAAGACATGCATATTTTCCTCCAGGAAAAGGCCCTGAAAAATACCTGCAGTTTTGTAAGTCAAAAGGAAAGCACAGTTAGAGATAGCATGATTTAGTTATTTGTGAATCACTGAGACATTCAGCCAAAGCAAAACTAGAGTAGTTATACAACTGATTTTAAAACACCTTAAATTTTGAGTGTGTGTATGTATGTGTGTGTGTGATTGTGTATAAATGCCCTAACATGTCAAGGACATAAGGGTCAAGAGGAGGGATTTGCGTCCATACATTGGTTATGTTAACTTATGAATGGTAGGTCTGTTTTTACCTCAGCTGCTCTTTTATGTGTATTTTTCTCTTTTTTTATGCTTTTGTATTCTTTTAACACTACAATTTTTAGCGTTTAATAAATTTGTGTGCTTAGTAAACACAACAAATTTTAACATTAATTATTTATATTATTTTTATCTTAACTACCAGATGTTTCTTTTAATGTTTTATTATTATTCATACCAACTGTTATTTTAAAAAATGGATCTTACAGAATTTGGCAAAGAAACTGTACAATGTCACACCAAGAACAATACAGGTCAGCCAAGAGTTAATCCAGGAAACTAACTAATAAATTAGCTGGTGCTTCAATGACTGACCAGCTAGAGAGATGCTATTGGATGAACTAAAATCTGTTCACCATTTTTGATATCTTTTTTTAGATTTCTCTGGTTTGTATATATCTGCATATAGGCAAAACAAGGAAATGGCAACAGTTGCACTCCTTCTTTAATATAATAAACCCTGCAGTAAAATTTACACGTTCAACTGTTTTTCCTAGAAAGTCATTCACTTATGTTAAATGACTCAAAAAAGTCATTTAGCCAGCTTAACAAAATGACATTTTGATTGATACCTTCTGTTGTCTGAAGGCCACTTCTCACACTGAATTTCAAAGACACAGGCCTCGCCCACTTTTTGATGAAAAAATAAAATAAAATATGCAAACTATTTTGAGTAATTCATTCAATTGGCTCCAAGCCAAACCAATGAACTTCAAAATACTAGTAAAAATTTGACACTTAATGGATCTGGCTCTAAGCCAAAAATGCAGATTAGCCCCATGCTAAAAAGTCATTTCCATGTCTCTTGAAATCAGGAATTTTTATCCTGTGTATTTAATTTTTTTTTTCAAGAATTATCTTCCAATTCTTCCATTTGCTATGAAAAAAAAAATCATCTGGATTAGATATTTAATAACAATAAATTTAATTCTTAACCCATTATCTAAACCTGAATTACAAATTAGGATAGTGATCTTCCACGGAATACCATGAATTACAAACTAGGATAGTGATCTTCCACTGAATACCATACTTTATTCATTTTAAAACATGCTCTATAAAGTGACTTTATAATTTATAATTTTTAAAATACACATTATTAGTCTTATCTAGAGGAACAAATGGAATTGCTGTTCACCAGTTTGAAAAACGATCCTGCATTGCTAAATCAAACCAAGGTCTATCAAGTTTTCAAAAGTAGGGCCCAGATGCCTGGATTAATCCATAGTAGGGTGGAAAATGAAATTGTATGTGCACTTTCTTGAAGATCCAAATTAATCATCATATAAAGCAAAGTAGTAAGAAATGTGACTATTGAATAGTGACATAACCAATGAAGAAAAAGGTACTTGAACTGTATTCAGTCATGAAGTCAAAGAACAATTACAATGGTTTTTGCATGGTGAGATACATATAATGCTAATGTTAACAGACAAAGCATTATATTTTTAAGTGCTTAAAAAAAAACAAAATCTGTATCTTTTGGAAATAGCTGCCTTAAGAAAAAAAGCTCTGATTCCAACTGTGTTTAGAACATAATAAATAGGCAAATATCTTTGTTTGGAAAAGCTTATCCAAAGTTTTAAGACTACTTAAAATGTTGCTTTAGATAACTTCTTACATTTTTAAATGCTGAGCAGGACTCATTAACAAGTTAAATATTTCTTCAACAACTTTTTAAAATCTGAACAGTATTATTCTTTCAGTCCCAATAACTTTTGGTCTTCACATGAATATAAGAGTCCATGCTAGGCAAATCTATAAAGAAAATGTTTCCTTTCAGTTTAAAAAAATATTGATAACAGATTTATTTTTCTGATCACTAAATGTTAACATTCCCATAGCAGACAATGAAGAAAAATAAATTGAAATATGGTAGCTATATTAATAAATGAAAGCTATCCACATTTTGAATCATCCAATACATATCCCCATCACCATATACAGGCAGTCCTCAACTTACGACCACAATTGAGCCCAAAATTTATGTTGCTAAGTGAGAAATTTGTTAAGTGAGTTTTGCCACGTTTTACGATTTTTCTCATCAGATTTGTTGATTAGTCACAATTGTCATAATTAGTCACAATTGTTAAGTGGATCTGGCTTCCCCATTGACTTTGCTCGTCAGAAGAGGGATCACAAGACTCTGGGACACTGCAACCATCATAAATGTGAGTCAGTTGTCAAGCATCTGAATGTAAATCATGTGACCATGGGGATGCTACAATGGTCATAAGTCACTGAAAAATGATCATAACTCACTTTTTTCACTGCTGTTGTAACTTTGAACAGTCACTAAATGGACATTGACTTACCTGAATGTCCTTTTTCGGAATGCTGCGTATACACTCCAGCATTGGGGAAAATCCTCTTATCTGACAGCAACTGAGAGAACTTTTTTTCACTTATCTTCCACTCTGTGCTCTCTCCACGCCCCCTTTTGCACCCGAATCCCCAGTCTTGAACGAAGACACCACAGGTGAACTACAACAAACTTTATTAACACAAAACCACCACAAGCAAACAACCAAAGAAAAGGGAGGGAAATGGAGTGTATACGCAGCGTTCCGAAAAAGGACATTCAGGTAAGTCAATGTCCATTTTCCAGAACGCTGCTACTACACTCCAGCATTGGGACATACCCAAGCCTAACTTTCAGGGCCGGGCAAAACACTATCCAACTCAGAAGACCCAGACACCACTGCCTGCAAAACTCGTCGCCCAAAAGACGCCTCAGCCGAAGCATAGGCATCAATCCGGTAATGTCTTATGAAAGGCGACAAAGAAGTCCAAGTAGCCGCCCTACAGATGTCCAACACAGAAGCCTGGGTAGCCCAGGCTGCTGAAGTAGCCGCACTCCGCGTAGAATGAGGCAAAATGTTCCCAGGAACAGGACGACGCTGATTCTCATAAGCAGCAGCAATACAGGCCTTAATCCAACGACCAATAGTGGTCGACGACACTTTCTGACCCATGGATGCAGGATGGAACGAAACAAACAGGGCTTCCGTCTTCCGAAACTCGGCCGTCCTACGCATATAACGTCTCAACGCCCTGCGCACATCCAGAGTGTGCCAAAGAACCTCTCGATGATGTCTTGGCGACGGACAGAAATCCGGAAGCACCAATTCCTGCGCCCGGTGAAACCACGAATTAACTTTGGGCAAGAACGCAGGATCCATCCGCAGGACCACAGTATTAGCATGAAAAATGCACAAGTCTTTCCTGACGGATAAAGCAGCAAGCTCAGAAATGCGTCTAGCCGATGTGATCGCCAGGAGAAAAGCAACTTTGAACAACAGAAACTTAAGTGAAGTGGAACCCAGCGGCTCAAACGGAGACAAAGTGAGAGCCTGCAAAACTAAAGACAAATCCCAAGAGGGATAACGATGAACTGTAGGCGGTCTCAGGTTCGTAGCTCCATGAAGGAATCCCTTCACCCACGGGTGATGAGCTAAGGAAGTATACGGTGGACAGGATAACACAGTGGCCAGGGCCGCAACCTGGCGCCTGAGAGTTGCGGGAGACAAACCCTGTTCCAAACCCGCCTGTAGAAAAATGAGGACATCCTGAACCATTGCAGATGTAGGGTCCACATGAGCAGTCGCACACCAACGGCAAAAGGCTCTCCACGAGGCTTCGTAGATCCTCGTCGTGGATGGTCGACGGGCCGACTGAATCGTACCAATCACCGTATCCAGCAAATGACCTTTCTTCAAGATGACGCGCTCAAATGCCAGACGGCCAACTGCAGCCACTGGGGCTCGGGATGACGAATGGCCCCCTGACGCAGCACGATCCGATGTGGAGGAATCACCCACGGGTCCGTCACCGAAAACTCCACCAGATCCGCGAACCACGGTCTGCGGGGCCAATGTGGAGCTACCAGTAACATCTCCGCCTTCTCCGCTATCATCTTGCGAACCACCTGCTGAATCAGTGTGACGGGCGGGAAGGCATTCAGTAGACCCGCTGGCCAACGACACCGCAGAGCGTTTGTGTCTTCTGCCGCAGGAGTCGGATACCGAGTGATGAACCGGGAAAGCTGGGCGTTGGTCGGACTGGCGAACAGGTCCACCAGAGGCCGTCCGAAGCGAAGACAAATCTCCTGAAATAAACTGGGAAGTAGCTGCCATTCGGCCTGGTCTATCACTTCCCTGCTGAGCCAATCCGCTCGTGTGTTGGCTTTCCCGGAAATGTGGTCTGCGAGGATGGACTCCAGATTCCTCTCCGCCCAGTTGAACAGACGTGTCGACTCGAGCATCAACGTCTGTGACTTCGTCCCCCCTTCCCGGTTTATGTGCGCTTTGGCAGATGTATTGTCCGTGAGGATCAGGACATGACGACCCCAAACCAGCGTCCGGAAATGCAGAAGGGCGAGGCGAATGGCTCGAAGTTCCAATAGGTTGATGCTCTGTGCACGTTCCTCTGGAGACCATTGTCCTTGTCCCACCTGGGCCCCCAGGTGAGCTCCCCAGCCATGGAGACTGGCATCGGTGGTAATCACGACCCGGTCTAGTTCCAGGAAACTGCAACCTTGCAGGATGGCTGACGACTTCCACCAACTCAGTGACAGTCTGACTCGCGGAGGCACGAACACTGTCCTTGTGGAGTTGGAACTGCCTGTTCTCTGGAACGGAAGAAGAAGCCATTGCAGCGGACGAGAATGTCTGCGTGCCCACGGAACAATGCGGAAACACGAAACCATCTTCCCCAACAAACGTGACAGGGTCAATAGAGGAGCCTTCCTCCGGGTCAGTACTTGGCCCACAAGCGATTTGATGTTTTTCGCCCGCTCTGAAGACAGGAAAACTTGACCCTTCTCGGAGTCTATCAGGGTCCCGAGGTGTAGAATTGCGGTCGTGGGGACGAGCTGGCTCTTGTCCAAGTTGATGGAGAATCCGTGCTCTCGGAATGCCGAAAGCACCCTGACCCTGTCTTGCGCCGCTTGTGCCCTGGACGAGGACAGGATTAGAATGTCGTCCAGGTAACATAACACCCTCACCGGAACGGTACTGAGAGACGCGGCCACTACCGCCACCAGCTTGGTGAAAGTCCTGGGAGCCGAGGAAAGACCGAACGGCATCGCACAGTACTGGTAATGCCTGCCCGCATACTCGAATCGCAGAAACTGTCGATGCGAAGGAAGCACTGGAACATGTAGGTAAGCCTCTCGCAAATCCACCGACTGCATCAGGTCCCCTTGGCGAATAGAAGTCAGAATGGACCGAAGAGAATGCATCTTGAAACGACGGTAACGTACCGCCCGGTTCAACTCCTTGAGGTTGAGAATGCCTCTGACCCCTCCCGAACTTTTGGGAACCAAAAACAGTATCGAATAGAAGCCGGTCCCCTGCTGGTCCAACGGAACTGGTTCTATCGCATGGATCTCCAGCAGGTGTGCTATCTCTTTCACCATCAGGCTGCGAGAGTCTGTGGACAGTGGAACTGGGCACCGGATGAACCGTCGTGGGGGCCGATCCATGAATTCGATAGCGAGGCCCTCCGAAATAGTGCGATGCACCCACTCGTCCGGAGTGGACCGGGCCCACCGATGACGAAATGCCCGGAGACGTCCTCCCACTGGCCCTGGAGTCGGTGAGTCATTTGCCCCGTCTGAAGGGCCTAGAAGTGGACCCACGATAGGGGCACTTGGAGGAGGACTGTGACCTGCCACGCTCTCTGAAACGCTGTCTGTCAGAGAAACGTTCTGGAGTCTGGAACGACTGCCGGTAAGTCGAGGGGCCTCCCTGCCCCGAGTAGGAACGAAATGGCTGACGTTGCGTGTAAGGGGTGTAACGCCTGTCTTGTCTGCGAAAGGACGAGGGCATAATTTTGCGTTTGTCTTTGTCCTCCACGAGAATCGGCTCCAATGCCGTACCAAACAGGTTCGGGGCTTTATACGGGGCCGCCGCCAACTTCCATTTGGTTTTCACATCAGCTTTCCACGGCCGTAGCCAGAAAAGGCGTCGCGATGTGACAGAAGTCGCTAACGCCCGCGATGCAAACTTGACAGAGTTCAACGAGGCATCCGCCGAATACTCTGTGGCTGCAATAATCTTGTTAATATCGTGGCGTAAGCGGGTATCCTCTGGAGGGAGCCGATCCTGAAGTTGGCGCAACCAGATCAAGGAGGCCCTATTGAAGAATGAAGTAGCCGTGGCAGTTCTAACAGTCCAGGCCACGGCTTGATGAGACCTACGAAAGGCCAATTCAGTGCGCCTGTCCTCCGACTTGAGCCCCTCCAGCGGATCAGATGAGACCATCGAATGCGAAGTGAGAGACGCCACCGGCGCATCCACTGTGGGTACATCCAACATGGCTTCAAGTTCGGGCGCCGCACAGAACAGTTTCTTATCTAAATTGCTTGGAGCAGTGGACGACCCTGGTTGGGCCCAAGGCGCTTGCAGAACATCCGCGAACAGTTGGGGACACGGAATAAAGTCCTTCTCCTGCTTGACTTGCTTAAACAGGGCATCATGAGGACCGGTCTCAGACGGGGTTGTCGGTGGTTATGCTCCCACCGAACCCAAATTAGTAGTCAAACGAGCCTTGTGAAGGAGGGACTTAAATAGTGAGGGACGAAACAAGCCCGTGAAGGCTGGAGTGTCAGGTACCAGACCTTCATCCTCAGAGAATTCGAGGTCGTCAGGGCCCTCCTCGTCATGGCACGAGTCCTCAGACGAAACAGACTCACGAGGCGAGGGGGATCGAGCCCTGCGAGAGCTTGAAGAGGCCAACGTGCTTGAAGTCCCCGCCGCCGATGTCCGGGCCGCTGTCTGCGCTCCGGCTGCCATAATAGAGGCCAATGCTGTTGATAACATCGTCTGGAAGTCGAACTGAGACGGAGGCGGAGGATTGTCCACCTCACGGAGTCCCGCTGCTGTAGGTGTGAAAGTGGCCGAAGGTTGGCGTCGAGGGGGCGGAAAGGCCTCCAACCCCGCTGAGGAAACATCAGGCATCGACTGGGACACGCCCTTCTGCCAAGCCAAGGAACCGGATTGGACCGCTCTCCGCTCCGAAAGGTCAGGAACAGGAACAGACTGTTGGGCGGATCCCGCATCATCACGGGCTAAAGAAGCTGACGCCTGCTTGGCCTTCTCGCATCGTTTCTCCAAAGCCTTATGACGCCTGAGAGCATCCTTATCAGCGGCCGAGGAGGTCTTAGAGTGGCGGGGCTTGTGACCGCCAGACGCAGAGCGTTTGCCCGATTGTTTCTTGCGGGACTTAGATCTGACAGGACTGACCTCCTGATCACTGTCTGAGGAGAACGAGCAGTCCGCCATGGTGAGAATGCCCCAAGCAGAATAGAATTATTAAACAGTTGATTGACAGATGAAGTTGTAATAATAAATAATGATTGATTGATTGACAAAAATCAGTTTACTTGATTAATTGATTAATTGATTGGATGAATGCTTGTTTGATTGATTAATTGGTTGATTGAATGACTGGCTGCTTTGATTGCGTAATTAATAGATATCCGCTTGAGAATAATTAATTGAGTGATTGCTTAATTGATTAAAGACAGATGAATTAATATTCTGGTTACTGCCCTGGGCAATGCACTATGCCCCAACGAGCAGAGCTGGCACTCCTGCCACGCTAATCACAAGGGCACCCCTGTCTCTGCCCAGGTAGAGGGAAAGCCGTGCACTAGAGGCTGCAAACCAAGGGGTGAGCGATAAACTGGCCACGCTCCCCCCCCCTCTTTTCTCTTCTCCGAGTCACTGCCCAGCACGGGACAGAGGCTCAGCCAGCCAGCCCTCGGAGTAAGGCTGCGGCCCTCTAATTAGGGTCCGCGCTGCCACGAGGAGCTTTCAAAATGGCGGCCGCCCTAATGCTTCAAAATGGCGGCCGCAAGTTGGTGGCGTAGTTGTAAAATGACGGCCCGCCCGAGCTTAGAAGGATGGCGGAGCGCTTTCCCCTTGGCGCCGCTCACACGCGGACGCCAATCAGGCCTGGAAACCGGGCGGCTTAGGTATGACGGGAGGGTAGCGAGCCCCGACAGCCACGCCACACCCTCCCCAGCGATCACTTACGGCTGTATCCTCGAGGCCTTAGCGAAACGCCGCCAGTCACAGCGCCGCCCGCAGAAGCCTGACGGGATGGCCGCTGGAGAATTACGCCACGAAACACAGCGAGCCGGTAGCCGCACTTGCAATACCTCCGTTCCGGCTCGCTGTTCCACACGGGAGTCGGGGATCGATCCGCTCAGCCCCGATCTCCCCGGCGATAGCAATACCTTACCGGCTCCGCCCCGCAGGGTCAGAAGCCGGCAGCAGCAAGCGCAGGTGCGCTAAAGCCGGCACGACCCAGTTCCCTGGGCACGAAACCGGCAGTCAGCTGATTGACTCCAGAAAGCAAAGAAACTAACTCAACCGAAAAAAAGGAGAAGTACAAATAAAAAAAGGGGGCTAATCAAAAATAACCAAAAAGGCCTAACGCAACACTCAGAGCACAGAGAAAATCCTCCCAGTGTGTCAGCAACTGAGAGAAAGACTGGGGATTCGGGTGCAAAAGGGGGCGTGGAGAGAGCACAGAGTGGAAGATAAGTGAAAAAAAGTTCTCTCAGTTGCTGTCAGATAAGAGGATTTTCCCCAATGCTGGAGTGTAGTAGCAGCGTTCTGGAAAATGAACTGTTGTAATTCAAGGACTATCTGTATACCATGTGTACAGACCAAAGCTGTTTCCAGTAATCAACATTTTTTTTTTCCTTTTCAAAGAGCATATATGTCCCATGACCTATTGTATTACATGGAGAAGGCATCCATGCACAGAGGTTTCTAACTGACTTAACCAGATTTTCTATAAAAAAAAGCAAACTGTTTCAAACAGTAAGACCAAAAAAAACATGAAATAGAGATGCACAAAAGTCACACGTGTACATACAAGTTTTTGTACAAAACATCACTGCACAAACTCTTTATTGAGCTTGGCCTGGGAGTCTTTAAGATAGATAGATAGATAGAGTTCTTTTTTGGGCAAATGTGATTGGACACAAAAGGAATTTGTCTTTGGTGCTTACGCTCTCAGAGTACATAAAAGAAAAGATACATTTACCAAGAATCATAAGGTACAGCACTTAATGATAGTCATAGGGAAACAGTCAATATAAAGAATAGAATAGAATAGAATAGAATAGAATAGAATAGAATAGAATAGAATAGAATAGAATAGAATAGAATAGAATAGAATAGAATAGAATAGAATAGAATAGAATTTTTATTGGCCAAGTGTGATTGGACACACAAGGAATTTGTCTTGGTGCATACGCTCTCAGTGTACATAAAAGAAAAGATATGTTCATCAAGAATCATAAGGTACAACACTTAATGATAGTCATAGGATACAAATAAGCAATCAGGAAACAATATCAATATAAATCATAAGGATACAAGCAACAATGTTACAGTCGTACAGTCATAAGTGAAGGAGATGGAAACAATGAGAAGATGAGAAGATTAATAGTAGTGCAGACTTAGTTATCATAATATTGGCTTTTTCTGGACCATCAGTCAAAACAGCATATTAGAGAGAACTTATTTTCAAATTTACAGTCTTTAATAGGTACTAATAAAAATAAATCATGCGTTAGAAATCATAACTGTACATAATATAGTTGTTCTCTTTCTGAGCACATATGGGACATTTTTGGTGAGTTTTCTTCTTCAAATGCAGCTTGAAGAATAAAGTTAGTTTCCAGGGATTACATCTCACTGAAATCAACTGAGCTTTCACAATTGCCACTGATTACTGTGAGATTTATTTGTGACAAAGAAAATAGAAAAAGAAACACTGATACTATTAAAATGATAGCTTAGAGGTTTTTTAAAAAAATTGTCTTTGATTTAGGAAATCATAATCTTAACAAAACCATTGTACCATGAAATTCGCATAAATATTCTTTGGTGGTTTAAACGTTTTTCAGGACGAAGTAGATTCATTGAGAGTCCAGAGGACATAGGGCTGTTCTAAGAGGCAAATGATACATTAAAATGGGAAACGGAATTGGTCTTGCTACATAGCCAACACGCACTCCCCACTCCTTCACAGCACACATCCCCATTGTAGAGGCACACAATAACAGTGCAGAAGATATCCCTGCTCTACTCGGAGAACTGCTACCTCAAAACATTCTCAGCACTTTGAAGTAGCAGGTTTCTGGTGAAAGGCATGGAAAGCCCTGAGGAACTACCACCTCAAGCCATGTCCCAATGAAACTAATCTCTCTTTGTTCTCAGAGAGAGACTCGGCAAAAACCTTATGGGATAAACTTGAACCATAACCTGGAGGATCCTAATTCTTGCAGTAGAAAGTAAACATAGTTTTGCCTCTTGAAATGCTAATGAAGCAGCTGAGATTATTTATAAAACCAAACAACAGGCAGATGAAGGTTGCTTACTTCTTTCATCGCTGCCAATTATCTGCAGCCATAGGGCCACATCTCAGATTAATTACATACTGTACAGTCCTTAGCCTCACTTCAAAACCTTCAGTAAGATATCCATTCAGAACTTCTGAAATAATACCTATCTTTTCCTGGAAGCTAGGAAAACAGAGAGGAGGAACTCAGGTTTGATTACCCATTTTTCTCACCATTTCAAAAGCAAAAGTGAAACCAGAATGGCAAGAGAACAGTAGCCTTTGCAAAGAAACAATTGTGAGGCATAGGCATGAAGCAAATATTTACTAGGATGGTATTTAGTTTACCTCCCAGTGAAATTAATATGGTTAGAGTTTCTGCAGATTAATGGTAGCTCTAGTGGTAGAAGATCCTTATAAAAGATATCTATAGTGAGAAATCGGAACCTGGGACCGTCAGAGACTGCTGAATTCCCACTCACTAGTAATTCTGACAGCTCTTGCAAATTTAAGTTCAGCAACATCTAGGACAGGGGTGGGTTCCACTTACCTTTACTACCGGTTTGCAGCAGGAACGTCTGTGCGCTTCTGCGCATATCACCCATGATGATGTCGTGGTGGGTGGGCAGAGCCTCCTGCCGGTTTTACTACCAGTTTTATAGAACCGGACCAAACAAGGAGCAACCCACCACTGATCTAGGACCATGTAATCCTTGCTCTTGTGGAACTTTTTATTGAACTACCCTATTTTCTGTTAGGTTCTATCCATCCTACTTATTGATTTTCTGGGCCCATATATACAATTACAAAGTAGGAAATTTATGGTAGTGCTGTCCCCAATTCAGGTATGAGCCTGGTCCCAAAGCCAATGAAGAACTCCAGACACGAGATGCAGGTTTTGTTTCCTTTTATTGGAGCGCTCCAAAAGGGGTCCTGGCTAGAAAATGCCATTCTATTTGCTCCAGGCCATCCTTATTCCTTACTTCTAGATAAGGGATGCAGGATGTCTAACTCTTTGTTACTGTTATCAGTTCTCTAACCACCTAAAATTGATACAAGTGTTACACATGCATATTCTCTATGAATAAACATTCTTTCTTCTTGCCAGACAGACTCCACAATTACAAGCATCCCAGTTTTCTTTCAAGTGCGTGCCACAGCCTTGCTTCGTTTTAGCAGACAGCCCATCATTCGGGAATGGGTTTCTCCCCCCCCCCACTGGGTTTCCTATTTGCATGCTTAAAAAGCTAAAAATGAACTAGTATGCAGAAAGAGATTACGGCCATTCCTTGAAAACTATATAAATCCAGGCCATAAAAATCTAAAGTGCAAGTATATTTACATGGTGCAAATACTAAAAGATGCACAGCAGGCAGAAACCCATATGGACACTAAGTAAGAGGAAACCAGTTGATAACTGCGTTGAAACCAAGTTGTCTTTTAATCCTGCCTGTGTTATGAATGGTTAATGTGGGATGCATATTAACGTAGGATGTACATAAAGCATATTATTGCTGCATTACTCTTGGAATAAAAATCAAGATTTATCCATCAAACACAACTTAACAGCAAACAAGCCAAGTCTGAATCACAGAAAAGGCAACTTGACCTGCAGGCTTCAGAAGTGCATATTATGAATACCCCCAAAATTCTTTCTACCATACTGACAATAAGAAGACAAAATTATACATGTGGAAGAGCAGACAGATCTTTATCCCTCAGTCTGTCAAGGCTGTCAACCCTGGAGAAGCGTTACTCTAGTTAAATATATAATGGTACCGAAGAGTTGGAATGTCACCAATAAAAAAAAGAGACACAAAACAGGTGCACACTGTCAAATTACCGCATGCTTGGCAAGTCTTGATTATCACTGTAACTATGGAATGCTACAAACCCCAGGAAAGCAAAGCTACTGAGCATGACAGCTGCTGCTCTCAACCTGCAGGGATGGGGGTGGGGTGTTAAATAAGCAATATCCAGATAAGGACAACTAACTGAAATAAAATCAGAAGTTATTAAGGGAAAAGAAGGCAATCAGGCTAAAGGAACAGACCATTTGGAGTTTAGACACCCAAAAAGTAGTGGAGGAAAAGCAAACGAAATCTTGCAATCTGAAGATTGCTTGATGAGACTAGGAGGAATGTGGAGAGGAAAGGGGATTGGGATAAGAAATATGTATAACAAATGGATGGTGGTGATTTTATTTATTTATTTATTTGTTCAACCTGTATACCGCCTTTCTCTGAAGACTCAAGGCGGCTGATAGTTCAGAAGAGTAGCTGATTTGTTAAGGAAGTAAAAAAGAACACAAAGGCAACAAGAGGCAAGGTCCTCTGTGTAATTTTTACTTCTATTTTATGAAATAAATCTACAGCTCTTTTATTTGCAGAAATATAAAGGGCAGCATGCCATATAACAGTATTCTTACCAAACAGCTCACTAAGCAGCAATGCTTTCAAACAGATCAGGCAAGTCATATAAATGGATTACCTGCTGCAGCAGCCAAAAATGCTAATACAATTCTTGGTTATATAGACAGAGGCATGGAATTAAAATCACATGAAGTATTAGCACCACTTTATAAATCCTTAGTAAGGCCACACCTGAAATACTGCACCCAGTTTTGGCCACATTACAAAAAAGATGTTGAGACTTTGGGAGGGAAAGTGCAAAGAAGAGCAACTACGATGATTAAGGGCCTGGAGATAAAAAAATATGAAGAACGGTTGGGTATGGCCAGTCTAGAGAAAAGAAGGACTAGGGTGACCTAATAGCAGTATTCCAGTATTTGAGGGGCTGCCCCAAAGAAGAGGGGGTCAGCTTATTTTCAAAAGCACCAGAAGACAAGACAAGAAACAATGGATGGAAAATTATCAAGGAGAGAAGCAACTTGGAATTAAGGAGAAACTTCCTAACAATGAGGATAATTAAGTGGAACAGCTTGCCTTCAGAAGTTGTAGATGCTTCATCACTGGAGTTTTTTAAGAAAAGACTGGACAACCACCTATCTGAAATGGTGTAGGGTCTCCTGCTTGAGGAGGGGGTTGAACTAGAACATCTCCAAGGTCCCTTCCAGCTCTATTCTGATTAATGTTTTGGCAGGACTGTGTTGAGCCCAGGTCAGAGCTATTTGCCAGAATCCTGGACTAGGCTTTGGGAAATTAAATTTTTATGTAGCCAAGAAGCTCACTGGATGATTGTAGGCTAATCACAATTTTTATCCTACAGGACTGCTGTGAAAATAAAATAATCAGTGGAAGGACTACATTATGCCTACATCAACTTCCTGAATAAAAGAAATGTCATAAATATAATACATGCTTGCTGCAAATTAGACAAATTCACTAACCCACTGTAGTGCAACCATTTAAAAGTATACTTCCTTCAGCTGAATCAGGGGTGGGTTCTAAAAATTTTTACTACCGGTTCTGTGGGCATGGCTTATTTTGTGGAAGTGGCTTGATGGTCATGTGACAATTATTTAGGATTTAGCAGAGGTACTGGTCTATCAGGCTTTTAACTGCTTGCAGAGCTGTACTGATCTACTCATTTATTTTTGCAGGCAGTGGTCTACCCATTTATTTTTGCAGGCACTGATATATTCATGTATTTTTGCAGGCACTGATCTATTCATGTATTTTTGCAGGCACCGGTCTACTCATTTGTTTTCTTTTAACACTGATCAGCTGTATGGCAGCCCTTTGAAGCCCCGTGGCAAGAGTTTAAACAGTTTTTTCCCCTCTAGCCATCAGCTGGGACTCAGGAGGCAGCAATAGATTGGGGGTGGGGCAAGTAAAAGGTAAGAATAACGTGTGGGTGGGGGGCAAGGGGGGTGGGGGGCGGGGGGAAGAACTGGTTCGGTGACATCATATCATCACCGCTACCGGCTCGGGAGAACTGGGCCGAACCGGGAGGAACCCACCACTGAGCTGAATGTGGCTCTTGGTAGCAATAAGAAATTATTTGCCATCCTCTTATGAAAAAAAAATGATGATGATGATGATATATTGCCTACAGCTCTAGAATTTCCTAGTGATCCTCCATGCAAGTCTGGTGAGGTTGATATAAGCAATGTACCTACTTACCCAATAGGAAATAATCCTGTTAATTAGGATGATGGGAGTACTGTAGAGCCCAATACATTTCAAGGGCTACATACTTAGACCCTTAAGTTTGTACTCTCTCTCTCTTTTAGTTGGTTTCTACCCCGCTGGCATTTAATAGAAACTCAGTAGTACCGTATTTCACTTGCAACAAGCTTTAGTGCCTAAGGGCTCATGCAAATTGAGACTGTCACCTTTTGTTTAAGAAAAAAAAGAACAGCTTTGCCCTTAAGAGAAGATTAGTACTATGACAGATTTATGAAGTTCTAAATTGCAAAACTGATCTCTCCATCCTATACTCTGTAGTGCCTGAATGAGAAAGGCTGCTTATACTTACAGTAGTAGATGCAAAGTCCAAAATGTAGCAGTACAATTACATTTTCTTTGTGAATCCATAAAAACAGAAGAAAAAGTGATTGGTTGTTTGCAATACAGTACAGTACCATAAAACTGATTATAGAAACAAGACTGGATCAGGCCATATAAGGCTGTTTAATAATACTGCCCTTCAATTAAGCTAATTCTACAAGTTACTTTTGTTAATTTCATCAAAAAAAAGGATAGCTTTGCAGGGTCTTATGGACTAGCCTTGCTAGATTCTCTTTGGTGGAAATTGTGTGTATCTGCTGACCACATACTGCTGGCAGAGGGTGTGTCTAGCAAGCACATCAACAATGGATGAGATACTCAACATGGCTTTATAAAGTTTCTATATTTTCTGTTAATGCAACAGGAGATTCACCTGAGATTCTCAACTGCTTTTGTTTAGCAAGAGTTCAAGATAACATAGGCCAAAAAGACTTGGCAAAAGTAATTCACAATTATCACCACATTTGATCTATTGCAATGTTCTCTATGCAGGACTGCAATTGAAGATTATTTGAAAGCTACAATCCAAATAAGATGCAATGAACATGCTATTAGCAGAGGAAACTCATTCTCTTTTATTGGTTGCCAGGAGGCTTCCAAGCCAATTTAAAGTTCTGGTCATTATCCATGAAGCCCTATATAGCAATAGCATGGCCATAGGTTACTCTAGGGATCACTTTATCC
This sequence comes from Pituophis catenifer annectens, assembly GCF_029215685.1. Lineage (NCBI taxonomy): Eukaryota > Metazoa > Chordata > Lepidosauria > Squamata > Colubridae > Pituophis > Pituophis catenifer. The sequence goes on along the minus strand of NW_027256881.1, from coordinate 315,517,506 downwards.
TATATATAAATTATCTCTATAAATCAGGAAAATACATAATTCATTGGTTATTCTGTTAAAATTTCTAGATTGGGTCTTCTAAAGGTCTGTCTTTCATTAAAAGCAGAGTAGCATGAACCAGAAAGGAGGTCCCTTCTGTTGTTGGTCCCACATTACAGAATATGTTGCCTCTAAAAAAGTAAAGGTAAAGGTTCCCCTCACATATATGTGCTGGTCATTCCCGACTCTAGGGGGCGGTGCTCATCTCCATTTCAAAGCTGAAGAGCCAGCACTGTCTGAAGACGTCTCCGTGGTCATGTGGCCGGCATGACTAAATGCCAAAGGCGCATGGAACGCTGTTACCGTCCCACCAAAGATGGTCCCTATTTTTTCTACTTGCATTTTTTATGTGCTTTTGAACTGCTAGGTTGACAGAAGCTGGAACAAGTAACGGGAGCTCACCCTGTTATGCGGCACTAGGGATTCAAACCGCTGAACTGCCGACCTTTCGATCAACAAGCTCAGTGTCTTGCGATATCCATACGTTAGTGTTTTATTGAACATTTAAAGTCTTTTGAATGGATAATATAAAAATTAGTCTAAATAAAAAAACAATGTACTTCACTGAGTTTCCTCAGCTTGTTCCCCTACAAGGCATATTAACTGTAGTTTTTTGGAATTTAAAAATAATGCAGTGGAATAATAGCAGATACTAAATCCTCCTACTCTTCCCCCGTATCTTTTGCATTCCCAAAGTAACATTATTTGCTAAGGAGTTGCTAAGAGTTGGACACCTAGATTGTATTCCTTTGAGTTGTTTCTTCCAACATTACCTGCAGCTTAATAAAGGGATAGTTATTAGCAACACAATAACGGGGTGAATGAGACTAGTTTACAGTAATAGCACAAGGAAAAATAATTCAATCCTCACTCATCTTACTCTTGAAATCACTTAGGTTTTTTAAAAAACTTGATCTACAAGCTAGGCAGAACCTAACAAATTATTATTATAATAAATAGTATTTATGCAGACTTTCAGCCATAAAAGAAAAATGCATAAATTACATTTTAAAACTCCTACCATAATAGTTTCTCATCATTTATTGTTGACTATATCCCATATACCCAGGTTTTTCATTTTCTTTATTTCTCTTCTTTATGCAGATTTTCCAGTGTACACTTGATGACGTGCACAATTTTACCTCTCTGTCACCACATACCCTAATATTTCATTTTTTTGCTCTTTGAATTCTAGACATAATTTCTATCTATCCAACCTGCATAGACACTAATCTTCCTGCCTTCAGACTGATTTCATTCCTTATTCTTCCTTCTGGTCACGTTGGTCCCTCATACCCTCCTTTGTTAACTCACATCTTCAGTTTTGAACTGAGTCTCCCACTCAGCATCATTGTTGTTGTTTCCTGTGTTGATCACAATTTATTCCTGTCTAAAATTTCCTGTTTCTCATCTCCCGCCCTCCAATCTGATCACTCAATCCTCCTCCAATATTCTGTCTATTAACCTCCCTGACTTCTCCATTATTGTCAGTTTTTACTATCCTTCCCATCTAAGACTGCCACCTGCAAAGATATTCAACTCATACACACGTAGTCCACCTCCTACACATGACAGGTTCTTATCTAATCCCCCTCATACATTAGCACCCTGACTTTGCCAGGAACACTTGCTTTGCCTCCACTCAAAATGTGAACTCTTCATGACAGTAAGCTTTCTCTCCTCTGTGTTCATAAAGTCCTGAGAAAAATGCACAAAGCTATTTTGGAGTTATAGCTTCCTGAGACTTATTTTTGATTATTTGTAATAAACATGTCCTTGCAGCTACCCATAATTTACCCCTCCCTTCGAATGTTAACACAGAATACAACATGAGCCAAGCAAATGTTACTTTGCTTGCTATTCATGAGAGAAATAGAAGGCCACTTAGAGTGGTGAAGGAAACAAAGCAATATAATGTGCAATAATGCTACTAAGCCTAACTTGACATAGAAGTCTGCTACTGAAATCCTCACACTGGCTATGCGTGCAACCCAAATAGCTGACTGGAGAAACCAATAAAATAACATTCAAGCAATGCATTTCACCTAATATTGTATGAGAACTGGTATACCAACAAAAAACAGGGATGTAGAAGATAACAGTGTACAAATCTTATGACCAAATCGGATTCTTGATAAATTCTGAGTTATTAAGGAGCTTTCATATCACACAGCCCATCCAAGCTTTAATCTGGAGAGCACAAGCATGGAACATGAAAAAGTTATTCATTCTTCTTCTGAAGAATCATCAAGTAACAAAACTAGCCAATGAAGGAGGCATATAGTCATCATTTCCCTCAAAATTGGCATGTAACATCCTGTGGATCTTGTAGTCAGTCACCCACTCCAGCATATATTAGATGCACCCCAATTTGTTTGTCAAAAGCAGATTGGTAGAACCCTTTGATCTGAAGGTGACAAAGGTCAACACAGGAAAGAGTCTAACAAACATGAATTATTCCCTCAGTAATCCACACAGGATGCTAGAGCAATATCCCAAATGGCTAATTGTTTCTCAAATACCCAAGGACAATTTTCTCTTCCAGAATCAACAAATGCTGATCGTAAAGGCCAGTAAATCTATGCATGAGTAGTCATGCATTGTGTAATTTGAAATTAATGAAAAAAGAATTTTTTGTTATACATTGTTATCTTGAATGGCCTATGACGATATCAGAATATTGTTTCAGCATCATAGCATCTCTTTGAGATATGCTGATTTGCTCAAGGTCACTCAAACAGGATTATACAAGTAAAGGATTTGAAATATGTTTTTTCTCATATCAGACACTGCAATAATTAATAAACTGCTTAGGTTAAACTCATTTATTAATGAATAACATTTTCTCTATTTTAACATGTAACTAAATTTTCAAATGAATGAAATAAGAGACAATGGATTTGACATTCCATCAAGAATTTGTGATATATACTAAGCAAAGGTGTTGGACTTCTATAAAGAAAACTCAAAATCAGTGTTATCCTCTCCCATTTCTAAATGATCAAATCATGCCTGAAGAACTAATCCTATCTTACTACAGCCAGAGTAAATTGACAATTCATCAACATCTTCACAAACATTTAAGAAAATATGAGGACTTTGTGTACTTGATTATTTAACATAATCAAGCTTTACAGTAATCCGCCCTGAGTCTTCGGAGAGGGGCGGCATATCTCAGCCGCCCTGAGTCTTCGGAGAGGGGCGGCATATAAATTGAATTAATTAAATTAAATTAAATTAAATTAATATGAATCAGTGTTACTTTTTATTTTCAAGGAGCAAAATATTTCACTACAATGCACTATAATATAGTGCATCTCATGATAAATTTAAGGCCCTATTTCCTGGACACATTGTTGAAAATAAATGCTCATTACAGGGGCAGCTTTATTACATGATAAATCTGATCTTTATTTGGTATCACACTTCATTCAAAGAGACTTCTCCATTACCACTACAGTACCTAAAAATGTCCATATAAATTTCCCTTTAAAAACCTTGACTTCTCTCTATAGCCTCCAGTAATTTTATATGCAAGTTGTTAAAGAAATAAGTTGGTATCTGATGAGTCACAGAATCCATTAGCTTGTACTGACCTACATAACTACAGATTCAGTTATGCATTCTCCATCTGTCTAGATAGCTTTGCATCATGTCAGCTCTACACTGAGCTGAAGTGCCATTATTCCTAGAATGATCAGGATGACTAAACATTTCTAACTATTAAATACAGAAAATTGGAGGAATACATCAGCAACTCAACAAGGAAATAATGCTTGTTTTAAGAGCTAAAGCAAGACTTGAGGTGATACTTTTCCAAGATTTGGTTTCAAATATTTCAAAAAAGGCTATTATTAAAATATACAATGTGTTTCTGTCTTCCTCTACCTTGATGAACATTCTGAAAGTGCTGATCATCACAGAATAATCAAGTTTAACAGGTTAAACATAATATATGCTTTTATCGTTGTTAATATATCATGACCTCCTTTCATGGAATTGTCATTCCAAACTACTGTTTCTTTTTTGGTTGTTGTTTTTTTTTAGGCTGATGCTTTTAACATCTATGGTTTCTATGGTTACAAACCAAGGTCACATCACAAAAGCCTGGACAGCAAGCAGTTCAGAAAGACAAAAGGCAGTTCACTGTATTAAATAATGTATGAATGTTAAGATGGGGAAGGGGTGAAAATGAAAAGTATGCACTCCTAAAAGGAAATCTCAGCTATGAAGGACAGTAGAGAAAGTATGCTAATGGTTACAAGGGTTTTGACTAATCTTTGTATTCCATGAATGTTTAAGTTAATATGTACATGCCTATGTGTATATACACAAATATAAATAGCACAACTTGCACATTTCTTTAAAAAACCCTAAATCAATCTCTTTATTGCTGGTTACAAAAATATCATATAGTAGGACTATGCTAAACTCTAGATTCATCTATCTGAAGTCTTGAAAGACCAACAATAGATTTAATATTAGGCCACCTTGGCTGGTATGCAAAGTTCATGCACCTTACAAATGGTGCCCATTAATATGACATAAGGTGCCTATCTATCTATCATCCTAGGGATGAAAGAAAGTGACTGGTCCAAAGTCAGGGGTGGACTGCTGGGGGTTTGCAGGGGTGCGGGAGAACCTCTAGCTAAGATTCTGTGCAGTTCGGAGAACCCCCAAATCCCACTCCTGGCTGGCCCCAACCACCCCACTCCGTCCCTCCCAGGAGTCCCCATGCAGTCCATTTTGGATGCAGGCAAGTGCAGGGCATGCGTGGAGGCTCGAGGAGGGCCAAAAAAGGCCCTACCAGAAGTTCTGGAAGGTCTCCAGAGTCTGGGGGGTCATTTTCACCCTCCTGGAGGCTTGAAGAAAGCCTCTGGAGCCTGGGGAGGGGTGCAGGAAGCCGACTAGGCCACGCCCACCATGGCCACATCCACCCAGCAACCGGGCAGAGAACCCCTTGCTAAAATTTTTGAAGCCCAACCCTGTCCAAAGTCAACCTGCTGCCTTTGTACCTGAAGCAGGATTAGAATTCACAGCCTCCAGGTTTCTAGCCTGGTGCCTTAACTACCACACTAAATCGGCTATGGTAATATAATCATATTTATTTACTTTATATATAAAGAGTGCGGAAATTACAATCACCAGCAATTTACCTCATGCATCCAATGGTGAAGAAAGGCAGAAGCTGTAATTCAGGAGTTCCTGGAACCCATTCCTACTTAGCTTTTAGAAGAGGGTTCTACAGAGTGCACATCTAATGCATACTGTAAGTCTGTATAACAGTTATGTGCAAAACTAAGAATATAGGCACAAATTTGGGTTGCCCAAGAGTAATCATTTATGATCCAAATATCAACAGATAGTTCAAGGAGAGGTATTTATTGTGCAATTGCCATGCCTCAAGCACAAAATTTTTATGTTCCATATTTGTAATGCTTATCTTTTTTTTTCCAGAAATTTTTTTTATTTTATTTTTTAAACATAAAACATAAAATACATCTTTTTAGAGCAAGGGTTTGATCCGGCATAAAATGAGTCCAATTATTCACATTCCCTCAATCAATTTTGTTCCAAATTTTATCCATTTACATCTTTAAAAAAAAGAAAAAAATCTTATTCTAAACATTTATCATTCTATTACACCCAAAATTCTAAACAATAAACACCGTTCTAAATCTTTATCATTTTAACAATCAATATTTCATATATATTCCTCAATCCTAAAACCCATTACCTCAAATCTATATTTTACTTCTCTTAAATGACATCTAATATCCATAATCTTGACAAAAAATATTTTCCTCCTCTCTTAAAGTCATTTCATAAACAATCAACATTTCCTTCTGTAGTTTGTTACTTCCACAATACTTTATTTTATACTGGTTCATAGTTTAATTCATAGTTGAACCAGCTAAAATAATTAAGGTAAGGAGTGGAGGAAAGCATTGCTGGAAAGCAGCTGATTAAGATGTGAACCAGCTAAAAAATAAATTTAGGAGGAAGTGGAAGAGATTTTATTGGCGAATAGTAGCTAAACTGTGAACCAGTTTAAATAAATACAGACAGGAGTATTGGAAAATACAGCTGGGAAATAGATATTTAAACTATGAACCTGTAATGCTTATCTTTTTCTTCCTATTCCTGTAAACCTATTAAGGAAAGGAAAATGAAGCAACTGCATTATGCCTTTTGATTAGTAGTACTACTAGAAGTTACCCATCTGGAAGAACACAAGGAAGGGAAGCTATCCTTCCCACTTCCCGCCTGGACTACTGTAATGCTCTCTACATGGGGCTCCCCTTGAGGAGCACCCGGAGGCTCCAACTGGCGCAGTGCAGCCGCGCAGATGGTTATGGGAGCAACATGGCGCTCCCATGTGACACCTCTCCTGCGTGAGCTGCACTGGCTCCCGGTGGTCTTCCAGGTGCGCTTCAAGGTTTTGGTCACCACCTTTAGAGCACTCCATGGCTTAGGACCTGGTTATTTATGGGACCGCCTACTACCACAAACAGCCTCCCACCGGCCGGTACGCTCTCATAGAGAGGGGCTCCTCTGCGTGCCGTCAGCCAAACAATGTCGACTGGCGGCCCCCAGGGGGAGGGCCTTCTCTGTGGGGGCACCCACTATCTGGAACAAGCTCCCCCCAGAGATATGGAGAATCCTGGGTCTGCGCACTTTCCGCCGGGCTCTTAAGATCCTCCTATTCCAGCAAGCTGGCCTGGCCTAATTTTCTCCCCTTTTAAAATTCTTTTAAATCGAAATTTTAATCTGTTTTAAATTATTGGGATTTTTAATTGTCTCGGGCTAAATTATTTAATCTGATTTTAATTATGTTTCTAACTTTTGTATCTATGTATTTTATTTTGTGCCTGTTCACCACCCTGAGTCCTTCAGGAGTAGGGCGGTATATAAATTTAATAAAAACAAAAACAAAAAACCACTGCCACTATCCCATCATTGTCCCGAAATGGCATACAAAACAATCCAAAGCTTCCTACACAGGGCTACCCACGGTTCACAATGAATAGCCAAGTGAACAATTTATTACAACTAATTGAAATGCCTGAGCCTTGCAAGTAAAGCACATTAGTCATTTAGCAGTTGTACTAATGTTGCAATGCTTCTGTTGCCGTTTCATTACTGCTCCAATGACCTAATCATATGCTCAGTCACTGTTCAATCAGTACCCCGAGTCCTGACAAGCTGTCTTGTCAGGTTTAAAACCGGTAAGATCTCTGCTCTCTCAGTCACCTCAATTATTGACTGTATTTTATGGTCAATCTAATGGCCAAATGGTTATCAGCAAACCATCAGGTGCCTGTAATAGGAGAGTGACCCTCAGTTTATATGTATCATTAATGTTCATTAGCAAATAATTAGATTCTTTAATCTGAAAACTCAGAAGCATACAAATATGACTGAACATCTAATTCTAGAAATAAGTGCACTAAAAGGTTTTCTTTAAAGATAAAGCAACTAAGTGCTGCTCTGGGCTTTTGAGTTATAGAATTGAACTTGGAAGTGGTTATTTTTTTTCCTCCATCCAATGTAATTCAATGCAGGAATCCAAATTAAAACAGATGGTTGCCTAGCCTTCATTTCCACATATCCTGTGAAAGGGAACCCATGACCTCTCTGGATAATTGGTTTCCCTGTTGATGTTTTCCTAATATTCAATTAGGAAACTGAAGGAATAGAACATACAAATTACTGAACAGACCTATTTTCAACATTACCAAAAAATGTTCATATATAAGCAGAACACAATCAAGACAAGGTTGTAAGGCTGCAATGTTGTAAACATTTCATTTTGTTCATCCAAATTCCATCAGTAACTTTCTCCAATCTGATGTACAGCATCCAGACATAGTAAATCTCAACGCCCCTCCCCCCTGTCCCCAACTCTCAACTGATATGTCCAACCAGAAGATATAGAGCAGACATGTCAAACATGCTGTCAGGGTTCCAAGTAACACCTCCAATGAAAGAAGACTCCAAGGTTAGAAATTCCTCAAAGTTCCATTTTATTAGAGATGTCATATTAGCACATCTGGGAAAACCCAAATCTGAAAGCTTCCAGGCTTCCCCCACCCAAAAGAAAATCCAAGTCCCTTCCCCTGTACCCACGTCCATCCCATGGTCCAATCAATGCATTGCCCCAACTGAAGATGCCCCCCAGTCATGCCACACCAGGTACAGGGCAGAATGTCCTTGACTCTCAGAGAAAATAATGTTATTATGGCTATATATCTTCCCAACTCTATACAATCCCCCTCCCAGTTTCCCACAGCATTAACTGTGCGAGCCCTGAAGATCCAAAGAAAAGGTGGCTTCCAGGGCTGACAGATGCAGCCCACGATAGGTTGTGGAGTTGGCCCATGAGGCCATCCCAGAGATGTTGAGAGACCGGCCCCTGTCACCCCAGGCCCGGCCACACCCACCCAATCAGCTGTGATGACCAGGCCAAACCCACCCCAGCCCCCCAAGGGCAAACAAACTCCTGATGCGGCCTGCGATGGGATCCAGTTTGAAACCCCTAATATAGAGGAATTCAGGAATTTATTTTCTATTTAAAATATTATCTTGGTACTAGTTATTCTTTTAAAAAAAAAAGAGTGGGGAGGGGGAAGCAAGAAGGTAAAAAGACATAATACCTATTCTTTATATTTATATATATATATATACATATATACACACACACACACACACACACACACACACACGGGGCTCCCATGTGACCCCCCTCCTGCGCGAGCTGCACTGACTCCCGGTGGTCTTCCGGGTGCGCTTCAAGGTTTTGGTTACCACCTTTAGAGCGCTCCATGACTTAGGACCAGGGTATTTACAAGACCGCCTTCTGCCACCAGTAGCCTCTCACCGACCAGTACGCTCCCATAGAGAGGGGCTCCTCAGGGTGCCGTTGGCCAAACAATGTCAACTGGAGGCCCCCAGGGGGAGAGTCTTCTCTGTGGGGGCACCTGCCATCTGGAACGAGCTCCCCCCGGAGATAAGGAGGATCCCGGACCCGCGTGCTTTTCGCCATGCCATCAAAACATTTCTTTTCCAGCAGGCCGGCCTGGCCTAACCTCTCTTTTAAACTTTTTAAAATTCTTCAATTTTAAATTTGTCTTATGAGTTTGGGGTGTTTTAAATTTCATTTTCCGGGCCAATTATTTAATTGATTTTAATGCTTTTTTAACATTTGTATTACATGTATTTTATCTGGCTGTTCACCGCCCTGAGTCCTTCGGGAGTAGGGCGGTATAGAAATTCAAATAATAATAATAATAATAATAATAATAATAATAATAATAATAATAATAATAATAATAATATATTATTTTTTATTATACATTTTCTTTTATTATACATCATATTTCCATTTCTGCAACAACAGTGTACTATCCGTATCAAATCTCTTTTGAATACATATAATATTATACACCTTAATTATAGCCATTATTCTCATAATACAGTATATACAATATAATCTTCACTTCTGGTCGTTCTATGAAATTTAATCTGTAATCAAATGTAATCCAATAATAACAACAACAACAACAACAACAACAACAACAACAACAACAACAAAAACAACACCAGTGGAACTGCAAAAAAACTGCGCTACTCGGAACATCATATATTTTAAGAAGATACTTGGTTGATATCTTGGGCGCTGGCAGCCATTAGCACCAGTCAACCGTATTTGTGACACATTTTTAAATGTTCAGTTGACTGAGTTTCATGTTTAATGAATAAAGAATTTAAGCAACCATTTTTAAATGATTTTTTTTTCACTCAAAATGGATGCATATTCTGCATTTATGGAAAGTAACAAAGTAACTTCTTTCCAAGTTATGTAGATAACTTGGATACGATCTATAAAAAGACAGATGGAATCAGGTGTGAGATTAAAATAATGGCTTTCAAATATACAGTACAGAATATTATTCAGGCATTCTTTCTCTTTTGCAGTTCAGCAGGAAGAAGAATCATGCCAAAGGGCCCCATCCTAGACTTTGCATAGGCTGACTGGAGAAGTTGCTCTTCCTAGTACCTGACATACAACATATACAGAGAGCATCATGCAAATAAAATTTATTATTTTATTTAATGCCATGCAAAAAGCAAAATAATTGCTTATGTATCACTCTGTGTGAAGGTTGTCTAAACCAGCAATCCCCAACATTTCTGGCACTGAGGACTGGTTTCGTGGAAGACAACTTTTCCATGGACAGGACTGGCTTTGTGGAAGACAATTTTTCCATGGAGGGTGGGGGGAGGGTTTCACACACAACCTAGGTCCCAAATATGTGCAAATGAAGCTTCACTTACTCCCCACCACTGGCACAGCCCGGTCCTAACAGGCCATGGACCAGTACCGCTCCATGGACCAGGGGTTGGGGATCCCACTCTAAACAGCTGTGAAGAAATTGTTTAAAAATACTGAAAGATTCCCTTCGGACATATAACTCACTGAGGGGTGGGGAGGCACTTCAAGTTATTCTAGACTAATAGCTCAGTTTTCTTGATAAGATTTTCCTTCTTCCTAGGGCCGTGATGGTGAACCTATGGCACACGTGCACACAGCGCCCTCTCTGTGGGCACACGAGCCATCACCCCAGTTTAGCTCCGCTGCACATGTGTGCGTGCCGCCCGCCAGCCAGCTGGTCTTCGGGGCTCTGCCGTGCATGCATGGCAGTGGGGTGTGTGCGGGGGGCCGCACATGCATGCATGGGGGGCAGGATGCGTGTGGGGACATGCACATGCACGGGGTGGGGCACGGTGGGGGGCCTGCACATGCGTGGGGGAAGGGGGGTGTGCAGGGTCCATGCGTGCATTGAATTTTGGGGAGTCAGGAGTGCATACATCAGAGGTGGGTTTCAGCAGGTTCTGACCAGTTCTGGAGAACCGGTAGCAGAAATTTTGAGTAGTTCGGAGAACCGGTAGTAAAAATTCTGACTGGCCCCACCCCTGTCTATTCTCTGCCTCCCAAGTCCCAGCTGATCGGGAGGAAGTGGGGATTTTGCAGTAACCTTCCCCTGGATTGGGGATGGAATGGAGATTTTACAGTATCCTTCCCCTGGAGTGGAGTGGGAATGGAGATTTTACAGTATCCTTGCCCTGCCACGCCCACCAACCCATGCCACACCCACCAAGCCACGCCCACAGAACTGGTAGTAAAAAAATTTGAAACCCACCACTGGCATACTGTACGTGCATTCACACGCACATGCGCTTTGAGCACTCGGTCCAGAAAAGGTTAGCCATCATTGTCCTAAGATATACAGAGATAGCAATTTGGCCCAAATTCACCCAGCTGCTTTTTAGGCTTAAAGTGGGATAAAAACCTATGGTCTCCTGGTTTCTAATCTAGTGTTTTAACCTCTATTTCTTTCTATTCTAAATTTTAGAAGGTAATCTTTTCTAATTTATCCTGGAACCTAGACTTTCTGAATGCACAGGCTCCTGGCAGTCTTTTCCAAAGCTTCTGAATCAGAAAATCTTACAAAAGGCTCCTACTTCATCATAAGTGAGGTCCATAACCAAACTTATTTAGATGAGCAATCCCTTTATTGTTTCCTATTGTTATTAATTGTTATAGCTTCCCATAAAGAATGCCGGGACTTATCTTGTGATACAATCGCTTAGAGCTCTTCTTAAGAAAAATCACAAAATTTCTCCAAGATGACTGGAAGAAAAGGAATTCACTATAAACTCTACAAATAAGAGGATGGGACAACCAATGTTGTTGGCAAGTAGAATTATTCATTTTTATAACACAGGCAGGTTTTTCTTTTCTTTTTTTTGGGGGGGGCAAAGCAGGGCCAAAAAGGCAGGATTTACAGCAGATGCACAGTGGGTCGAAAGAGGAACTTAATTTTGCCATCAGTTTCTTCCCACAATTTCCTATGGCTACTTTTTCCTCTCACTAGGGATTTCAGATTTGTGCTGCCATATATAATAATTACATTATCCAAACAGCCTCACTGCATTCAATTACCTGAGCAATCCCTGAAAGGAAGGAAGTTTAAGAACATTTGGTTTGCCGCCATTTAATATACAATGCAGCAGTATTACCTTATGAAGAAAGAAGCTGCTGCTGAAGTACCTGTGGAGACGCCAGCAGGAGCAACCAAACTCTGGGAACCGCCAGTCCCCATCTGGTCACAGTTGTTTTGTCCTGAGGTAACTTGAAAATTAGAACCTTCTTTTCCACACTCTCCTGTTGTTGCCTCCTATGAAAAATTAAATTAATTTAATTTTAAAACAGAATAATTTAAAATATTTATTAAGATGAAGCATTTATTAGCCCGGTTTCCAAATAATATGAAAATTAGAAGGAAGTCCAAATGCTACAGAGGGCATAATTAAAATTAAGCATCACTATGAGAAACTAGAGCCAGACTGAGAAGCCTATTGCAGAACTGCAGTTCTCAGCATGCCTCATAATTTGCCCCTCTAGGTAGGACTGAAGGGAGCCATTTTACATGCAATAGTTCTCACTTGGTTAAGATGATATTGAATATTTAAGTCTCATGCAAGAGCAGTTACACAAAAATGATATTAATTCTATTAAATATATATATTTCAATTAACAGTATGATTTAAGATAAATAAAAGGTTTTTTGAATTAATCATTGATAAAGACAGAATTGATTACTTGCCTACTCGTATCACTTACTATTACCACAGAATTCTGCGACCTCCAATTTCAATACTTCTAGAAGATGCAGATTAGGGGAAAAACTGGACTGACCTTTTGCATGCTAAAGTACTATTTAAATGAATAAACTAATTGTGATAATAGTAGTAAGTGACAGTTATCTTAAATCATGCTGTTTGGGGATATATCCTGGGACATATACGAGGCAATTCCTACCAATGTACTTACAAGCTTTGGTAGGCCAACAAAATGGGGGTGAAGGTAGAATGTAGAAAATAGAACTTAGTGAAAGGGAACAGCAGCATCAAATATGCAACTGTTTGCAAACATAGCAAATATAGATCTTTTAAAAATATCTAAACAAAGAGACAAAAACATTTTAATGAAAAGAAAAAGAATTATCATATCTTGATGAAAATCAAAAGATGCCTGTGAGGCTTTGAAAGATCCATATCAGGTTGTTGCACTGCTTCAAATAAGTTCCATACCTGTGTTCTCCTACCATCATCTATGCCCAGCAATTGAGCTGATTTATATCTTTCTCAACCATGGTGAGCCCAAAATTATTTATTTATGACTGTGTGGGTGAGAGAGAGAGCAAGTGCAAGACATAAAGACTGCAATCATTCTATCTGCTATGTTGGATGTTCTACCAAATTTATGGACCTCTTTTCCTATTGGTGAAAATTTTCATTACATCCTGCTCTGAGCTGTAGCAGATACAATATTCTATTTACAGGACCTCAAAAGGAAAGGGATTTGACAGTTTCATGAGTCACCTTTTACGGCTACCCTCAGATTAATAGATTGGATGATTAATTCATTTACATAAGGTCAGAAAAATTCACCCTGCGCTGCTGATTTTACTTTAAAACATATCTTCAATTATATTTTGCCTCTGCAAAAAATCATTGCAAGTATTCCTCTATGCCTTGCAACCTAGCCAAAGGAAGTAGGATGAGAATTGACAAAAAATACTGTTTTCCCTTCCATGGACTATGCCACTATGCTGCTAGAGGTATTTCTTTCCCTGAATCTCTATAAGACTGGAGTTACCAGCAATTCATTTTCTTTCCTCACCTAAGTAGTAGGTGAGTAGAATTTTATTCTTCCAGGACCATCTTCCTAACACACAGGCAAACTTTAACTATCTTCAGCCTTTATGCAGTTATTATTTAGAATGCTTTTCCCCCTCTCCATCACTCCAGACTCTGTGACAACCTGCAGCCATGCTTACAGCTACTGAGAAAAGCACCAAGTTCCAAAATGGATAGCAAGCTATCCTTTTGGCATCATGGCAAGTTGCTATTTTAAAAAAGCAATAAGCTATATATTTTACTCCTTGCACACGGTCACTCATGCCCTCGTCACTTCCCGTCTGGACTACTGTAATGCTCTCTACATGGGGCTCCCCTTGAAGAGCACCCGGAGGCTCCAACAGGTCCAGAATGCTGCCGCGCGGGTGATTATGGGAGCGACACGGCGCTCCCATTTTAACACCTCTCCTGCGCGAGCTGCACTGGCTCCCGGTGGTCTTCCGCGTGCGATTCAAGGTGTTGGTTACCATCTTTAGAGCGCTCCATGGCTTAGGACCTGGGTACTTACAAGATCGCCTTCTGCTACCGATAGCCTCCCACCGGCCAGTACGCTCCCACAGAGAGGGGCTCCTCAGGGTACCGTCGGTCAAACATTGTCGACTGGTGACCCCCAGGGGGAGAGCCTTCTCTGTGGGGGCACCCGCCCTCTGGAATAAATTGCCCCTGAAGATACGGATGATCCCTGACCTACACACCTTTCGACGTGCCCTCAAGACGTTATTGTTCCAACAAGCTCGGCTGGCCTAAATATTAATTTTAATGGGTTGCTTTTTTGTTTTTAATGATGTTGGGGCCAAATTATTTAATATGTTTTTAAATTGTTTTTAAATTTTATATATGTGTTTGTTTTATCTTGGCTGTGCACTGCCCTGAGTCCTTCGGGAGAAGGGCGGTATAAAAATTAGATTAAATAAATAAATAAATAAATACAGCCTCCTATTAGTCAGCTAGAGGAAAGTGACTTGAAAAGTGACTGTGGGGTTAATTAGCAAAGACAACAAGTTGCTTTTGAACTTGATTAGTGAGGGAATCAGAAATGGGAATCAGGCAGTGTGGAAGTGTGCTGTTTCTCAAAGACTGTGAGATCATTGTATTTCCAGTTATAAGTAAGAGACAAGAGAAAGGGAATTACTTAGGAAGAAATTTAAAAGGCCTGTATAGCTCTGGCCATTCACAAATGATGGCAAAAGAGCCTGGAAGAGTTATTACTGGAAAATCAAAAATTACAAATGGAACAGAAGGACATTTACAAGACAATTTACAAGTTGTCATCTGCAAAATTTGGAAGCTGCTATGCTTTGGATTACATCAATTGAACAGATTGTTTAATCCAGCCTTTCTGAACCTGATGCTCTCCAGATATGTTGAGCTATAATTCTCATCATCTGTAGCCATCCTGATCCAGGTCTGATGGGAGCTGCTGTACAACATTTCTGGGAGAGTGCCTAATTGAAGAAGGCTGATCTAAGCCTATTGTGCTGTCATATGTTTGCAAACCCCTCATGTCTATCTGACAAGCTATTTTACTCATCTTTCCTGTATTCTGTACAGCCCATAATAAGTAATAAAAAGAAGTCATGTGCAACACTAAGCAAGATTCAAAGCATGACCAGAGAAACATAACACGAATAATGCATAAAATCTTTGTTACAGGTAATGTACTGTTAAACCATCTGACAAGCATGAGAAGATAGAACACTACAAACAGAATGGTTTTGTGTTACAGAATTGTTGGTGCCTGGTAGAAATGTTTATCTGCCTGTGTTATAACTGTCAAGAATTATTTCTCAGTCTCACATCTCTTCAAGCATCTTCTGTTTTAAGAAGAACAATGTGCCAAATAGTCACATTGGTAGCATGTAACAGTCACATGAGCAGCCAAAAGAACCAAGTCAAAAAAAACCTTGTTTAATTTTAAAATATGAGGCAAAAATGCAGACAAAAAGGTAACCGCAAGTAACTGTGCCACACAGGGCTTTGAAACTGTCAACCAATACTTTGAATTACCTATGGAAACCTACTAGAAGCCAATGCAGCTCACATAACAGCAGTATTACGTAGGCATATTGTGATATACCCAAAGCGGTATTGAATTCTGGACCAAGTAAAGCTTCCAAATGCTTTTCAAGGGCAGCCCCATATACAAATTATTGCAGTAATCCAACTCTGATGTAACTAAAGTGTGTATGACAATGAGCAGCACTTCCCAATCCAGGAATAGTCACAATTGGGTGGTTTAGATTAAGAAGCTAAAATGGAGAAGTGGGTTAAGAGATTGAAGTATCTTGCTTTAAGGTCCTTGAAGGAAAAGTGGGATAGAAATGTTCATCCTTATTCTCTTCTGTGATATATAACTATTGTGGGTTTTTAAGGATCATCTATACCAGGGATGTCAAACTGGCGGCCCATGGGCCAGATGCGTCACATGCAGGCCATGCCCACCCAACCTCCACGAATGGGGGAAACGTTGCAAAATGTCACGTGACAGCAATGTGACACCACGAGTTTGACAGCCACGATCTATACTATCCTTCAGATGGTATCCCCAGCTAGACTGATTTATAATTATAATACCTTCTTTTAATCCATCTAAAAAGCCACTGATGTATGTGTATCAATATGAGAAATACAATCCCATTCAAGTATTTTCTTAGAAATGTCCAGGAAATCTTTTAAAAATGCTTAATTAGATCAGATGCCACAATACCTATTTTTCACTAGGGTTATCCACTATATGAGATAATGTGCATTTCTGTCATCTGAAATACTACTCTGACATTTCAAACTAATTAGTTAAAATAAATTTAGCCAAAAAGAGACAGTGTTATAATGAAACACAAATGCAATTAAACACTCTCCAGGATGCCACAAAACTTTAAATTCTTTGCTGCCATAGATCATGTTTTACAGCCATCTCCTATGGTAACATGTTAGAGCCTTTTCATGTTACGCCACAAGCATTGCTCTGCATTTATTACAGAGAAGTAAGCAGAAACTTTCATGTCTTATTTGCATTTAGGAAGGCATCATATGAAATTTGAGTATCTAGTGGCAGAACTATGACAATTATTCTGTGTTGAAGAAAGAATTACCATGATACTGCCACCAGATGTCCATACATTAGAATGCCCATCTATAGTGGAAAAGCCTATGTGCAAACAATTTTGCAGGCACAGATTGTCACACAAGTAAAACAAAATCAAACATCTTGAGTACAGGTTATGAGAGCAATTGGGACCATAATCTCCATCACTGATGCCATTGTAAAGTGCAATGTCACATGACTGTATCACTTAGTGGCAATTCCAACAGTCCCAGTTGCCATCATAAACTGAGGATGGCACAGGTCATTAAATAAGGATCTCACATTTAATTTCCCCACTGATTTTGCTTGTGGGATGTCACCAGAGAATGTTGGAAATTGTGATCACATGTCAATCAGGATGCTGCAACAGCCAGAGCTCTGAGAACCAGTTCTAAGTATCATTCATTCAGTGCTGCCAAATTGAATGGTTGCTGAATGAATGTCATAACTCCAGGATTACCTGTATAAGGAAGTCTATAAACAAGGAGCTGATCAGCCTTAGTAGGCTTCTTCATTGCAGTTGCCTCCACAATAGTCTGGATCAGTAAAATAAGGTCATTCTCCATTTAACTCAGAATCAAAATAGAGATGGAACCTAGTCCAACCCCTGGCTCAAACAGGAGACCTGGCCTATGCCATTTTAGACAAGTGACTGTCCAGTTTCTTCTTAAAAACCTCCAGTGCTGAAACACTTACAGCTTCTGAAGGCAAGCTGCTCCACTGGTCAATTGTCCTCACTATTAGGAAGTTTCTCCTCAATTCTAGGTTACTTCTCTCCTTGATTGGTTTCCATCCATTGTTTCTTGTCCTGCCCTCTGGTGCTTTGGAAAATAAATTGACCCCCTCCTCTTTGTGGCAGCCTCTCAAATACTGGAATACTGCTATCAGGTCACCCTAGCCCTTCTTTTCTCTAAACTAGCCAAACCCAAATCCTGCAACCGTACTTCATATGTTTTAATCTCCAGGCTTTTAATCATTTTAGTTGCTCTTCTTTGCATGAATGCATGTGTACGTGTGTTGTATACTCTCAATTTCCTTGAGGCAAGGGCTAATTTATGCAACATATATAAGGGCAAAAGTAGACAATAATTTCAATAAGTATTCCAATAATTCACAATTCAGAAACACTACACTGAAGGGGTGGAGTTGTTCTATAGTAATTTCTGATCAAACCTGTTTACACACACCAAGACAGCTTTTTTTTTTAACAATGATGCTCTAGCACAGGAATATATAATCTCCCATATATAATCTGTTTGGACTTCATAGCTAGCTTGTTCTCAGAGGAAGAGGGTAAGCCAAATGTAGCTCTGAAAGTTTCTGAATACACAGAGAATCTCCAGTATAGAAATATGGAAAAAACAAATCTCACTACCCCAGCACCTGCTTCTGCAGATACCAGCCCAAATTCAATGGTACCTCTGAGCCAAGTGTAGCACCAGGAACACAGAATTTAATTTATCAAAGACTAGAAAGTGCAACCCCTTCATGGACTACTGCCTTGTCATGGCGAAGGGGCTTGCGTAGCTCAATGAAGCTATGAGCTATGCCGTGCAGGGACACCCAAGATGGACAGGTCAGTTCTGACAAAACATGATCCGCTGGAGAAGGAAATAGCAACCCACTCCAGTATCTCTGCCATGAAAACCCCATGGACAGTACCAAAAGGGAAAAAGATATGATGCCGGAAGATGAGACCCTCAGGCAGAAGGTGGTCGATATGCTACTGGGGAAGAGCAGAGGGCTAGTACTAGTAGCGCCAGAAAGAGTGAAGCAACTGGGAAAAGGCCGAAAGGACGCTTAGCTGTGGATGCATCTGGTGGTGAAAAGAAAGTCCGATGCTGTAAAGATTTTTTCTCCGTAAGAACCTGGAATGTAAGATCCATGAATCAAGGCAAGCTGGACGTGGTCAAACAAGAGATGACAAGACTGAACATCAACATCTTAGGAATCAGCAAACTAAAATGGACAGGAATAGGTGAATTTAATTCAGATGACCATCAGGTATGCTACTGCGGGCAAGGATCCCTCAGAAGAAATGGAGTAGCCTTCATAATGAATAAAAGAGTAGGAAAAGCAATACTGGGATATAATCCCCAAAATGACAGAATGATCTCAGTTTGAGTCCAAGGCAAACCATTCAACATCACAGTAATCCAAGCAGTGGTGAAATCCAAATTTTTTACTACCAATTCTGTGGGCGTGGCTTGGTGGGCGTGGCAGGATACTGCAAAATCCCCATTCCCATCCCACTCTAGGGAAAGGATACTGCAAAATCCCAATTCCCGCTCCACTCCTAGGGGAAGGATATTGCAAAATCTCCATTCCCACCCCACTTTGGGGCCAGCCAGAGGTGGTCTCTGAACTACTCAAAATTTCCACTACTGGTTCTCTGAACTGCTCAAAATTTCCACTACTGGTTCTCCAGAACCTGTCAGAACCTGCTGGATTTCACCCCTGAATCCAAGTCTATGCCACAACCACTGGTTCTGAAGAGGATGAAATTGATTGGTTCTATGAAGCCCTACAGCACCTTATAGAATTAACACCAAAAAATGTTGTCCTTATCATCATGGGGGATTGGAATGCTAAAGTAGGAAGCCAAAAGATACCTGGATAGCTCAGCAGACTAATGCATTGTAATTTAACTCCAGCTGTCTGCAATTAGTAAGTTCGAATCTTGCCAGGCTCAAGGTTGACTCAGCCTTCCATCCTTTCTAAGGTAGGTAAATTGAGGACCCAGTTTGTGGGGGCGATAAGCTGACTTTGTAAAAATATACAAAAGTATGAAGACTATTGCTTAACGCATTGTAAGCCGCCCTGAGTCTCCGGAGAAGGGTGGCATATAAATCAAATTTTAAAAAAAAATTTTTTTTAAAAAAAGATAGCTGGAATAACAGGCAAGTTTGGCCTTGGAGTACAAAATGAAGCAGGGCACAGGCTGATAGAATTCTGTCAAGATAATACGATGGTCATAGCAAACACTCTTTTCCAACAACCCGAGAGACGACTCTACACATGGACATCACCAGACAGGCAACACAGAAATCAGATTGACTAAGTGCTCTGCAGCCAAATAGGGAGAAGCTCTATACAGTCAGTAAAAACCAGGAGCTGACTATGGCTCAGATCATGAGCTTCTCGTTGCAAAATTTAGACTTAAATTGAAGAAAGTAAGGAAAAGCACTTGGCCACTCAGGTATGAACTAAATCATATCATTTCTCCTCCCCCTCCCAGGTACTGTGTCTGCCTAAATGGGCTTATTATTCGCCCTAATTGAGGGAATCTTCTCTCTCCCCCCCCCCCCCTTTTCTTCCCCTCTTCCTTCTTCCCCTTCCCTTCTTTCCCTTTTTCATCGGGACTTACTCGAATATGATCTTGAGTATAAGACTTTGCCAAGGATTTTCCATTTTCCCCCTTGGCATGACTCATAGACTGACTGATAGATTGATAAATCTTTCTTCCGACCATGGTCAGCCAAACTGATGCAACTGTTGAGGGGTCCTCTATTACATCATGACTCTTGTCTGTGGGAGAACTTTTTCAATCTACGGCCCCGTGGGGTTCCGCCGTGAGAGGGCAGGCCGGAGGTCGCCCCCATTGGAGGAGATAATTTAGGACCCTCCTTCTGTTGTGGGAGGACAGTTGAGACACCAACAGCACACCGATGAACAATTGGCTGTGTTACATCTTTTGTGAAGTCCCCTGTCTGAGCTTTGGGCCTCCATCGCTGCATTTTGGAGATGTATACGACTGCAGATCTTCTTGCGCTGCGAGATTCCCCCTTCTCGCAGATGTGGCCCTCCTCACTATCGAGGGCCCACCTCAAGGAAGGGTTTTGGGACCCAGAGAGGTGGCATGTGAAAACGAGGGGATTGAGGGGTTTTCTAACAAAATTTTTAGTCAAATTTTTAAGGGGTCCTAGGGAGGGGGAGGGTCAGATTGGAATTCAGGCTGTGGGTATGGGGGATAACCCACAAGGGGGAGGGTCGGGTCTGGCAGTGAAGCGTGGCATGGGGGATGGGGGACCCGGGATCGAGGGGGGGTTAGAGCTTGTCCAGATAGTTTTTTGAACATCAGTACTGTACGTGGGAGGGGTAGATATGGCGGGAGCAGGGGGCCATATCGTGTTAGGGGAGTGCGCACTCGCTGTCTACGAGCGGTGGCGTGCTCCGGCCCCCAAGGCTCTACTCGCTCCTCAGGTTGCATAGACCCTCAGGACCCAGGCCTTCGGCTGATGCTGTGCAATGCCAGGTCCGTAGTAAATAAAGCCCCCCTCATCTGTGATCTTGTGCAGGAGGGGGGTGCGGACCTGGCAGGTATTACGGAGACCTGGTTGGGCCAGGAGGGGGGGTTCCCCTCGTTGAAATGTGCCCGCCAGGTTTCCAAGCATTCCATCAACCGAGGTCACAGGGGAGGGGCGGGGGGGTAGCGGTTATCATTAAAGAAGGTCTGAGACCGAGGGAGGCCACTGTTCCTCAGACGGCCGGCTGTGAATCCCTTTTTGTGAAATGGGGTCATGGGGTTCAGATGGGTTTGCTGATCACGTACCTGGCTCCCTGCCACGTGGCAACAGCCCTGCCCGAGCTACTCAACGTCATCGCCGCGGTGGCGGTTGATACCCCTAAGCTTATGGTCATGGGGGATTTCAACCTGCCGTCCGTGGGTGAGACATCAGAGATGGCTCGGGAGTTCATGGCTTCCATGACAGCTATGGACCTGACCCAGTTAATTCATGGCCCTACCCACACAGGGGGAAACACGCTGGATCTGGTTTTTGTCTCTGGACAGTGGTTGAGGGATCTTGATATAGGGGATATAGTTACTGAACCCTTGTCATGGTCAGATCACTCTCTCCTTCGTCTCGACTTTCGAACCGCTGCACCCCGCCGCAGGGAGGCGGAGCCGGTAAGATGGTTCCGCCCCAGGCGCCTGATGGAACCTGACAGATTCCAGACGGAGCTTGGGCCATTTCCTGAGGTTCTGGCACACGCCTCGACTGGAGACCCGGTGGCCGCCTGGGATAGGGCGGCTGCTGGTGCTCTGGATCGGGTCGTGCCTTTGCGGCCTCTGACCCGGCGCCGATCTCAATTGGCTCCTTGGTTTACCGAGGAGCTGAGGGAGTTGAAGCGCCGGAAAAGATGCCTAGAGAGTAGTTGGAGGGCCAGTCTTCTTGAATCTGACCGGACACTAGTAAGATCCCACATTAGGAATTACTTAGTGGCGATAAAAGCAGCGAAATGTAGTTATTTTGCTGCTCTTATTGCGTCATCAGATAATCGCCCAGCCGCCCTCTTTAGGGTGACCCGCTCCCTGCTCCACCAGGAAGCGCGGGAGGACCCCTTGGAGGGTAGAGCCGAGGATTTTGTTCAGTATCTGTATGACAAAATCACTCAGATTCGGGAAGATTTGGACTCCGACTGGGTAGTCTCAGGGGGAGAGACAGGGGCAGGTCTTGAGAATGTTATCTGGGATGAGTTTGATCCTGTGACCCCTGAGGACGTGGACAGGATTCTGGGTAGACTGAACGCGACCACTTGTTTATTGGACCCGTGTCCTTCCTGGTTAGTACTGGCTTCCCGGGAAGTGACACGAGGCTGGCTCCAGGGGATTATAAATGCTTCGCTGAGTGAGGGTGACTTTCCCACCGCCTTGAAAGAGGCGGTGGTGAGGCCTCTCCTCAAGAAGCCTTCCCTGGACCCGGCAATGTTGGTAAATTATCGTCCGGTCTCCAATCTTCGCTTTGTTGCGAAGGTTGTTGAGAGTGTGGTCGCGCAACAGCTCCCCCAGCACCTGGATGAAACGACGTATCTGGATCCGTTCCAGTCGGGCTTCAGGCCCGGGTACAGCACAGAAACGGCATTGGTCGCGTTGGTTGATGATCTCTGGAGGGCTCGGGACAGGGGGTGCTCCTTGTCCTGGTCCTGTTAGATCTCTCAGCGGCTTTTGATACCATCGACCATGGTATCATGCTGCACCGGTTGGAAGAGTTGGGGGTGGGAGGCACTGTGTTGCGGTGGTTCTCCTCCTTTCTCTCTGACCGGTCGCAGTCTGTGTTGACAGGGGGACAGAGGTCGACCCCGAGGCCCCTCATATGTGGGGTGCCGCAAGGGTCGGTCCTCTCGCCTCTCCTGTTCAACATTTATGTGAAGCCGCTGGGCGAGATCATCCGTGGTTTCGGGGTGGAGTACCATCAGTACGCTGACGACACTCAGCTGTACATCTCCACCCCGGATCACCCCAACGATGCCCTTGAAGTGATGTCCCGGTGCCTGGAGGCCGTACGGATCTGGATGGGGAGGAACAGGCTCAGGCTCAACCCATCCAAGACTGAGTGGCTGTGGTTTCCGACATCCCGATATAGTCAGTTGACGCCATCACTGACTATTGGGGGCGAATCATTGGCCCCCACGGAGAGGGCTCGCAACTTGGGTGTCCTCCTGGATTCACGGCTGTCTTTAGAAGAGCACTTGACGGCCGTGACCGGGAGGATTTTTCATCAGGTTCGCCTGATTCGCCAGTTGCGTCCCTTTCTGGATCGGGACTCTTTACGCACGGTCACTCATGCCCTTGTCACCTCCTGCCTGGACTATTGCAACGCTCTCTACATGGGGCTCCCCTTGAGGAGCACCCGGAGGCTCCAACTGGCGCAGAGTGCGGCCGCGCGGGTGGTAATGGGAGCGACATGGCGTTCCCATGTAACTCCTCTCCTGCACGAGCTGCACTGGCTCCCGGTGGTCTTCCGGGTGCGCTTCAAGGTTTTGGTTACCACCTTTAAAGCGCTCCATGGCTTAGGACCCGGGTACTTGCGGGACCGCCTACTACCACCAATAGCCTCCCACCGGCCGGTACGCTCCCATAGAGAGGGGCTCCTCCGGGTGCCGTCAGCCAAACAATGCCGACTGGCAGCCCCCAGGGGGAGAGCCTTCTCTGTGGGGGCACCTACTATCTGGAACGAGCTCCCCCCAGAGATACGGAGGATCCCGGATCTGCGCACCTTCCGCCGCGCCTTAAAGACCTTACTATTTCACCAGGCCGGCCTGGCCTAATTTTCCCCCTCTTTTATAAAAGATTTTTAAAATTTTAAATATCTTTTAGTATTTATATATTCAATTTTAAATTGGTTTTAAAAGTTTGGGGTTTTAAATTTGTCAGGGCCAAAATTATTTAATTTGATTTTATTCTATTTTTTAATTTTGTATTGCATGTGTTTTTATTGTTTGGCTGTGCACCGCCCTGAGTCCTTCGGGAGTAGGGCGGTATAGAAATCTAATAAATAAATAAATATAAATAAATATCCGTGATGAATATACAGTAGAGGTGACAAATAGATTTAAGGAATTAGATCTGAGTGCCTGAAGAACTATGGACAGAGGTTCACAACATTGTACAAGAGGTAGCAACTAAAACCATCCCAAAGAAAAAGAAAGGCAAGAAAGCAAACTTATGAGCACAGCTTGGACCAGAATTTCTATTTTTAAGCAAGGCAATTGTCAAGTGAGTTGTGCCCAAATTTATAACTTTTTTGCCACAATTGTTAAGCAATCTCTCCAGATGTTAAATGAATTCTGCAGTTGTAAAAGCGAATCCAGCTTCCTCCATTGACTTTGTTTGTCGGAAGCAGGCTGGGAAAGTAGAAACTGGAAATCACATGATCCCAGGATGCTACAACCCTCATAAATACATGCTGGTTGCCAAGTATCCGAATTGTGGGGTTGCTGCAATGGCCCAAATGCAAGGACCAGTCATTACTCATTTTTTTCAGTGCCACTGTAACTTCAAACAATCACTAAATGAATGGTTGCAAGTCAAGGATTACCTGTACTTCTGAATAGTTGGGAAGTCTAAACAGACCAATTGAGAGAAAGTGCAGGCTTGAGAACTTCTATTTTTTTAAATCCAGTGCTAGAAATAAAAGCTGTTGCATCCTTTCTTCTGCTTCCAAGACTTTGCTCTAATTTGTTCACACAAACATCAGAACACTGGCCTCCTCGTCACTATTTTATGTTAGTTCCTGGGTCTCTAATACTATCTCAACTGTTCTGAATCCAACTGAATTCAAACTATGGTGCTTTATTATATCTTTGACTTTAGCTTCCCACATTATGAAACAAACAAAATGTTAAAACGTTATGATATTTATGTAGTTACTTACTGAGCACAGCTAAATTATATTAAAGTAACCAAAATATCTTTAAAATCCTCAAGGCATGTCACAACTTTTGAGCAAAAGTTGGAAAATGAAAGTTGAAAAGTTTGACACACCCACTACATCCTTAGCCTTGGATATTTGCAATGCTCTTTGAAAGAGGAGATAGTTTCCAATCATCCTAAAAAAGTATTCTGAGGACTGGTGCCTTCATTACAACCTTGTTGTCATGTATCTAAAAACCTGGAAATTACTGCAAATCAAAGCAGGCAATACCTAACTACAATTAATTCACTGTATAAAGAAGTTTCATATTTTATTTTCCTTTTCAGCAAGGGGAAACTCTTTATCTTTTTCTAACAAAACTAATTGCCTACATCTGAGAAACCTATGTTGTTGTTATTTTTTAAAAAAATGAAATGCCAGTAATATAACAATGCCAGAGTAAGTACTAAAAGCAGAAACTCTCCTTTCTCACAAGCCCGGACACCAACTGTCAAATGGAAGAATGGTGTCAGCTTGCCAGGATAAATTAATTAGGAAAGCAACAATTTCTATAGATGATCCATATCACTCTACTAAATCTTGAAACACACTTAAAGTCAGCAGTTAAACAAGTTTTGCTATGCTGACAGAGGATAAAATTTTAAGAAAATCATGTCCCTCATTGAAACATTTTCTAGGATTTTTGTGATAATATGATGAAGTGACCTGATGCTGATAGTTTTAAATTTAATATCTGTACATTTTCTTGAATGTGATGGTAAAGTATATTGGCTGCAGAGAAAAGAGCAATACATATTCAGGATCAACAATAAAATGAGAATAGAATCTATGGATCAAAGTAGCTCTTCCTGTCTTGATAAGTCAGATATATTAGATTACAAAAATTTCCAGTCAGCAAAAAACTATGTAGGTTGGGAAGCATGGTAATTCCAATCCATGGATCTCCAATATTTGGAGATTGTTGTGGAAGGCTTGAGGAAGAATGAATTACTTTACAACCATTACTCACTTCATCACTGTACAATTAGGTTATTGTGTGCATTCTATATGGAATTGCCTTTGGAGATGATTTAGGCAGCACAATTATACCAAAATACTCTAGAACAGCTGCTAACAAGGATGAGAATATTTAGCACTACAGTATTGTTGCTTCCATCATTGCAATAATTGCCATCAGGGTTCAAGATACAATCTAAGCTCCCAGTTTTAAGCCATAAAAAAGACTCATATAGCTTGGCTTTCATGTACACCAGGACAGTCTGTTCCAACTACTGGTGGTTCATTTATGCATTCCAAGAAGAGATGCTGAATGTTCCCACCTTCCAGAAGTTAATTGGGATGAGGACCAAGAAATGTTCCTTCTCTATGGTGGTCTCCACACTATGGAAGAAACTTCTCCCCAGAGTTCATGAAGACACTTTCCTGCTTGCTTCTTCATTCTGAGTTGGGCAGCCAGTGTGCAGTGCACCATACAAGATTTTTTTGGGAAAAGAGATATTATATTAGTGATTGGGTTGATTCCCATATAAGCACTTAGCTGTCAACAGAACCTATACCCATAAGCCACCAGGCCCTTGCATAATTTTTGTTATGTAATTTTATTTCAAATTTTTAAATATTAAAAATATTGTTTAGAGGGGCAAAGTTAGTAAGTGGAATTCTGCATACAGGTGCCTTGTATGCCTGAAGCAGCCCTGACTGAGTCCATCTACCATGCTACTGGTCATGTTCTTCTCTTTCCATCTACCTTTACAAGCACTATAGACTTCTCTATTATATTTTGTATAATCTATCCAATTTGACCTAGTCATTTGTGCCTCAAGTGAGAATTCTGGATTGATATTTTCTATGATTCATTTGTTGAGGTTTGGGGGCGGCTGTTTATGAGATTTTCAAGAATCTTCCCCCTCAAAAGTATCAACACTTTTTCTTTACTGGATTGGATTGTCACAGAAAAAAACATTTCCTGCATAATTCTGACTTGCTGATAGACATACCCTGGTATCTGGATAGCTTTGCAAGGCCTTCACTGCTACTCTACCAAGTGCTAGCCTATATCCTATTTCTTGGCTGCAAAGCTTACATTAAGATCACGAATACAACTTTATGCCATAACCAAGTGTTTTTCATTGTTTTCAGTCATGCTTAGGATTGATTGAGATGAAGAGGTGGTGGTGGTACCCTAAAGAGACAAGAAACAGTAATACATCAATTTTCCTCTCACACTTCACTTCAATAGCTCATTATCCTTCTACTGTATGACCAACCCTTAATCACAGAGATCTGAGGATAGGGATTTGCTTCAGAGTCAAAAACACTTTTCAGAATCACAGACCCTCAGAGCCACTAATATTATGTGCCCCTTGTGGGGCAGATCAATAAGGAGCAGTCATATCAATGGAGATTTTTTTTTTTCCTGTGAGGAATGGCTCAACAAAAGATAGCCTTCTGGTGTATACAGATACAGAGTTTATTCAGCTTAATAAATACAGGCTGGAAAAAAGGGACAAGGTTGAGAAAGATAAGTGATACCAAAAATGCAAAAGGGTTACTTCCATCTCCTTTCCTGGCTCTATCACCTTCTCTTGAGATGAACAGCTATATAAATTTGATTAATAAATAAATAAATGAAATGAAATCTCTTTGATTACAGTGTGTGATGCATTTCTTCTGAGTCTAGATTGGGGAATCAAGACCAATTTGCTTTTTATTGTCCCATAGGCTCCAACTATGGAGCATTACCTTTAACTACCAAAGGTTACAGCCAGGTTTAAGAACTCTACTCTTTGGATGAGACACAGAGGAAGTATTGAAAGTGCAAGTCAAAGTATCTTGAGAACACTGATTTCTGAGAGGAGCAGGGGTTGCTGTTGCTGGGCCTGTAATTTATAAAATTTAGGAGATAAGAATTAGGAGAGGACCAATTGTATATCAGTGACAAATATCTGTTGCATGAGTGCTTGGATGTGGGAACAGGGAGGGAGGAATACTACAGGAAATGCTATGAATCTGGAAGAAAAATTATCAGTAATTAGCAAAGGAAGATATGACAGGAGATTTGGGGTGACTGGGTAATATTTTTCAAGGTTAGTTCAGATTTTTTAAAAATCTTATGGACAATATAAACTCTGGCTGGCACTTATGGGTTGGATCTATTCATTATATGGCTCCTATAGGGAACTAATGGGGTATGCACATTTCAACAGGTAAGAAATGCATCTTTGACAAAAAGGATTATACATTTTGCCTTGGAGGAGGTGCTGGTGCATCTCCTAAAGAAACCAACTCTAGCCATATTGAATGACCATTTGAGGAAAGTATTGGACAAGGTGGTAGAAATACCAATGTAAAGACCCTGGATGAATGGGTTAATTATTAATCTAGACTTCTTTTAGATGGATTTCAGATTGAGGTGTGGAGCCGAAACTGCATCAATTCGTCTTGTGAATGTCAGTCGAGGAATGGCCTTCTTTTCTGTGTCTAGTTTACAACACTGAAGAAGCTTCACAGGTGGAAAAAGCATTGTAGCTGGTATAGGCTAGAATTTTACAATCTCAAACTATTCAGCCTTTCCAATGTACTGTTTTTCAACTGGGGTCAAACTAGAACTTTTTGCTGGTGAGAAATGGAAAATTTGGGAACTATATTTCAAATCTACCTGGAACACACGTGGTGAGAAAAACTAGGGAATAAAATGGCTCTTTGATCATTTAGGGCACTGGCCAGCACTAATCTCACTGCTGCCCTACATGACTAAGAATATGCACAAAAGAGCTGGGCATTACGGGAAAAGATTAATAGTAGTTGGCTATCATTCACAAAGTTTCAGTTATCATGAGTCATTTCATCATTCCAAAACCTAGAAATACTGAGAAGGGATCGAAAAACAGTGATGTACACCAGTAAATCTATCTTTTAAAAAGTGCAATATGAAATTCTTCATAGGTTTTGATCCTGTTCTGACTGGTGTATTGACATGCAAATCTAAAAGAGGTTAAGTAGTTTTATTACTTAGTTTAAAACATCTCACAGTGGACATAGCTATTAGAATGGAAATGTAACAAGTTTCCAAAAACAGAAATGTGCTTGCTCATGAAATAATAATAGTCACACTTTAAAATGCTTTAGCTTAAAATTCTATGATCCATGACTGTTAAATAGAATAAATATTATACAAATTTTTACTTTCCCTGTGGAATTTCGAAGGACATAAACCTTCCTGGAAGCATATAGGCTGCATATACATATTTGGCCGAGGTGTCAGTAAAATTATACACTACAATTGCTACTAAAAGTACAGTAAATGCAGTTTATGCTTTTTTCTAGAAAAATATTTCTCAGCATCAACTTTTTACTGCTCCTTGCCAATGATTCCTGTGGGGCTCATTAAAAAACAACATAAGAAGAATTTTATGATTAAACTTCATTTCTATAGAGGTTTTTAATACCTGCAGCTGCTGCATAGTCACAAGAAAACTACCACTGCTGTCTGTGTCTAAATATGCACTTCAGAGTTTTACATATTCAATACAGGTAAGCTATGCCATAAAACATCTACAGGTAAGGATTTTGTACCTATTATTTCAACATTGCACTGTTGGTGATATTGTAGTGTATGTATGTATGTATGTATGTATGTATGTATGTATGTGTGTATGTATGTGTATGTGTGTATATATATATTCCTTCCATTCAACTGTGTCCAATTGTATGTATGTATGTATGTGTGTGTGTGTGTGTGTGTGTGTGTGTGTGTGTGTGTGTATATATATATATATATATATATATATATATATATATATATATATATATATATATATATATATATATATATTTCTTTTTTCATAGGCTTTTATGTGCATATTCTTTCTAGCCAGGTTCCACCTATGTAAGCTAAGTTGTTCTTCAGCCCTAGTTCTGTGAAATCTCATTCACAAGTTTCTGGGCTTTTTGTATCCTGCTGAAAAGCAACAACTCTGTGCTGCAATTTAAGAATTGGAAAAGATGTGTCCCCACCCAATAGCCTTTTGCAGCACAGAGTTGTTGCTTTTCAGCAGGATACAAAAAGCCCAGAACTAGGGCTGAAGAACAACTTAGCTTACATAGGTGGAACCTGGCTAGAAAGAATATGTGTATATACATATGTATGTATGTATTTCTCTTTAGCCAGGTTCTACCTACGTAAACCAAGATATTATGCAGCCCTAGTTCAGTGCCAGTTCTGGCTGCCAGAAGAAAAAAATAGCCCAGAAACTCGTGAATTGTGATTTCACTGAACTAGGGCTGCATAATATCTTGGTTTACGTAGGTAGAACCTGGCTAAAGAGAAATACACATAAAACCTACAAAAAAGAAAGAAAAACATATATGTATGTATGTATGTATGTATGTATGTATGTATGTATGTATGTATGTATTCCTTCCATTCAACTGTGTCCAATTGTCCCTGCAGTTTTCTTGGCAATATTTTTCAGAAATTGTTAACCACTGCCTCCTTCCTAGGGCTGAAGGAAAGTGACTGGCTCAGTTGGCTTCATGCCTATGGCAGGACTACAATTCACAGTCTACTGGTTTCTATCCTGATGCCTTAATCACTACACCAACCTGGTTCTCATTGTACTATATATTACTATATAATTTTCAAGTAAATTTCTCCCCATGTTACTTGTATTATAGAATCCCAGGGACATTTTAGCTATTAATGGCCTTATGTCAGACCATCATAGCAAGCCAGGATGATTTTCTAAACTGCTAATGAGGAGCCAAAGTGAAATGGATTCCTCAAAGCAGCTTCCAAGCCTGTGGAAATATTGGTCATGCTGGGCTGAGAATCAGATAACTGATCAGAAGCACAATATTGGATGGAAAGGCTCCTTGGGAGAAATGTTCTGGATCTGTTTTGTTTCTGAACTACGCAAGTTGGATTCAGATGGAGGCTTGTATCCTACATCAGAAAGTTTACCACTTGGAAATAATCTAGTGATGAAAACAACACCCACACTTTGTATATTCCTGTAACCAGTTTTATCTTGAAATTTTAAACTGCTTTTCTGGATTTTGACATTTTATACCTAATTTTGCTTTATCTTGATTTTCTGGCTTTTGTTTGGCTTAACAAAAATACTGGCATTCCCTTAGATCAATTTGTGGTTATATTCCTTGTCTGCCTCTTGTATTTTAGAGCAGTTCACATCCCTATGGGACAGCAGAGTTTATGGTGGAACAGGATGAAGGCTTACAAAAAAGAAACACTTGTCTTTTTTTTCTCACCTAATTATTGATCATGGAATCTGTTGTTCATTTTTCCTTTACGCAATAAAGGATATGCAGTATAAATTATCCCATTAGTCTGAATGCTAAAGGTTCAATCATACTAAAATAATCACCACAGTGTAAATCTTGACTGCTATCCAGAAAACCTCAACAAATAGTATTTGCCCTGCACCCAAACTCCTCACTCAACAATCCTGTATCCTACAAGCAATTACAGTATTTGGTAAAGATGGCTGTGGAGAAGATAGAGGCAACATACAATATATTCTTAATGATTTGTTATCAGAATAAATTCACATGGAATAATGGCAGAATCTCAAGATTCTAGTGGAAGCAATATATATTAAATCCCATCACAAAGTGGAATTATGAATTCACAAAGGCAAATACCCCGAATCCTAAATGCACAAATAAGCCAAGCATACTGAATTCTACATTTTTCCATAAATTCTTGGCCCATGCAAACAGATCTGCCTAGAAACTAGACCGCAGTGTCAGAAACTCAGGGTGGCAGATCAAGATTCCCTTATTCTTATCTCAATGGAGAAGTAGGATTTAGAAAAGTTGTCAAAGCTTTATCTCAGTTGAAAATTACAATAAATTGTAGAAACCTATAAAACAATTTGTTTGCTGATCTTTGGAGCTGTCCAAGGTCTGGCACATCTTGAATATTGCCAAAAGCATGTCATGCTTTTGGCAATATTCAATCCCTCCCTCCTGCAAAAGGCTATTGGGTGGGGACACATCTTTTCCAATTCTTAATTTGCCTCCGAAGCAGAATGTAAAAATTAAAAAAACTACAAATTTGTGCACTTCAAAACATGATGCTATTTGATTCCTGTTTTTCTTCATGAACCAACTCTATTAGCTCCATCTCCCATTTAATTTCCGCTGGAATCTGGTCATGCAGTATAGTGGTTAGGTTTCTGATGAGGAACAGAAAAACTGTAGTTCACATCTATGTTCACCCTAACTTAATGCACAGAGTTGTTATGAGGCAGGACGGGAGAGCTATGCATGCTGTGTTGAACTCCATGGATGAAAGATGACAAACCAATAACATGTAATATAAATTCAACCAAGCCTTGATATCTGTAGTTGGGGTTCACTGAACCTAATTGGATTAAGTTAACTCTTTTCTTTTCACAAATTGTTGAGTCCAATACCTTCCCCCAAATTTTATTTTATTTTTTTTAATTAAAGGAAGCTCGTGATTCTTTCAAGAGATTTCTCAGAATACAATTCAGGAACTTTTAAATCTGTCTGCTTATGGTTGGTAGGCACGGAATTCAACACAACAGTCAATATATATGAAGTCACCCTTCTAGTTAATTTTTTTAAATTGTTTTAAAGTAGGTAATCAGCCTGGATTTACTCCTTTAAAATACCTTTAATTGTATACAAGTGCTATTTTAAAAATCCTTATTAAATCCCTCAATAATTGTTCCTTAGTTGCAGCAGAAAATTACCTCATCTTAGTTTCAAAAGTTCTATTTATATGCCTAATAATCCCATCATTGATTACTGTGACTATATTCTAATTATAAATCCATTACTGCCTGAAAAGTGAAATAAAATCAATAGCACACATAAAGAGGAAAAAGGGAGAATTAAAACTTCACTGTGCTATTATATACAGATTCTGTCATGAAACAATTCCATGTTATTAACAGGAGTATAATAAATATCTTTCAATTAGTACACCAAAATTGTTCTTGAGATGTACAACAAAAATGTTGCTTTTTTGAGTTGAACTCAACTCCTGGGGACTTTCATAACTGTACAGGTGTAGTTTCCTTGGCAACATCAAAGAAGTGGTTTAACTTGTGAAACATGACAGTCTTGCACTGGTTTTTGCACAACCAGAAATAGAATAAATGCAAAAATAGTTGTCTTATGTCGCAAAAGGTGTGTGTTATAATATTCACTGAAACCGAAAGTGATATGGCTTGTTTGCCACATCTATTTCTTAGAATATTTATTTTATTTTATTTGCCACCCATCTCACAATTCAGGTGACTGAATGGCAATATTAACTATTATAATTTTTGTTGTTAGTTGTGAAGTCGTGTCGAACCCATCATGACCCTATGGACAACGTTCCTCCAGGCTTCCTGTCCTCTGGAATCCATTTGAGCTCATGCCTACTGCTTCAGTAACTCCATCCAGCCACCTCATTCTCTGTCGTCCCCTTCTTCTTTCGCCCTCAATCGTTCCCTGCATTAGGCTCTTCTCCAGTGAGTCCTTCCTTCTCATTAGGTGGCCAAAGTATTTGAGTTTCATCTTCAGGATCTGACCTTCTAAAGAGCAGTCAGGGTTGATCTCCTCTAGAACTGACCTGTTTGATCACCTTGCAGTCCAAGGGACTCACAGGAGTCTTTTCCAGCACCATAGTTCAAAAGCCTCAATTCCTTGGCACTCAGCCTTTCTTATGGTCCAACTGGGAAAACTGGGAACACCATAGCCTTGACTATATGCACTTTGTTGGCAGGGTGATGTTTCTGCTATTTAGTATGCTGTCTAGATTTGCCATAGCCTTCCTCCCCAGAAGCCAGTGTCTTTTAATTTCTTGGCTGCAGTCCAGGTGTGGGTTCCACTTACCTTTACTATCAGTTCGCAGTGGGAGCGCGTGCACTTCTGCGCAAGCACAGATCACCCATGATGACGTCGTGGTGGGTGGGCAGAGCCTCCTGCTGGTTTTACTACCGGTTCTATAGAACCGGACCGAATCGGGAGCAACCCATCACTGCTGCAGTCCCCATCTGCGGTGATCTTGGAGCCCAGGAAAATAAAATGGGTTACTCCCTCCATTTCTTCCCCATCTATTTGCCAGGAATTGAGAGGGCCGGATGCCATGATCTTAGTTTTCTTAATGTTGAGTTTCAACATTTTGCACTCTTTTTCTTCACCCGCATCAAGAAGCTCTTTAGTTCCTCTTCACTTTCTGCCATTAGAGTGGTATCATCTGCATATCTGAGGTTGTTGATATTTCTCCCGGCAATCTTATGTAGTTTTAGTTTTCATCCCTCCAAAGACTTTACAGTAACTTAACTATCATCACAATCTATTAGCTTGCAGACAACATAAACATTATTAAAATAAAGAATTCTTACCCATTTAGTGGTTTGGGGGTTTCTTGGGAGGGGAGTTGGGAGATTGATAAATTATTTCTGTTGTATTATATCTAAATCCAATGTTGGTCTCAAGGTTCTACAAATTTATTTTAAAGAAAATTTGAAACCTTTTTATTTCAACATGCTTTTGGTTTTATCTGACTGATTGTGGACACTAACCTTGGTCTGATTTAGAGTTTATCTTTCATTTTTGTGATTTTGATTTTGTCATTGTTCTGGTTTATTTATTCTATGGGGGTATTTTTGTTGATATGACACACTTTGAGACTAGACCAGAACATAAATAAATAAACAAAATATGATTAGTACTGGCTCTACCCCAACATGATTAATTCTGTTCCATTTTTCTCAAACTATCATGTGATTGACCTGCTCAAAAACTCTGCATTCGTAACCATCCAATGAACTATTATTGAGTGACTGTGCTTCAAAAAAGTGCATCCTTTTATACCAAATACCGATAAAAGAAACAAAGAACTGAAGAGATCTTTGAGGGCCATCGATGCACACACTTGCTCATTCATAAAAATCCAGAAAGGATGGAGAAAAATTGTGGGTACTCACCTAGACAACATGCAAAACCAGAGACATTTAGGGGAGCTCAGAGATTCATACGCAACTTTAAGAAAGCCACATTGTCCTTTTTTTCCTTGTAGCAATAGCACTTAGACTTATATACCACTTTACAGTGCTTTACAGCCCTCTCTAAATGGTTTACAGAGTCAGCATGTTGCCCCCAACAATCTGGGTCCTCATTTTACCCATCTTGGAAGGATGGAAGGCTGAGTCAATCTTAAACCTGGTGAGATTTGAACTGGCAGTCAGCAGAAGTAGCCTGCAGTACTGCATTCTAACCACTGTGCTACTGTGGCTCTCTTGTATGTGATATATTAATACATTATAAGGGAATACAGCAAATAACTTTTGTTCACAGTTCATACGTTGGGCTCTTTCCAATAAATTTACAGATTTTTTTGATCAATATCTATTAGAATCTTAACTGAAACCCAACTCAAATATATTTTTTACATTCCTAAACTTTTTACTTCATTATTTCTTGAGAGTTTACTGAAACCATTTGGATCTGAACAGCTGTCATACTTCATCCAGGGATTATCTCTAAACCACACACAATTTGTATTCCAGTTTGTTAACTCTGAGGTGAATAAAAAGCTATTATGAAAATGTAGCATCCATAATTACATTCCTCAACGGACAAAGAAAATGCAGCTATTCTACACAGAAATTATTTACACAGGCATCACAAAAAATAACAAGGCTATCTTTATGACAAGTTTAACACTGGAGCACATAAAGTGGAACTGTTACAATGAGGTATTTTGCTCTCTGACGATTGCTGTAAAATTGAACAAGACAGCTTAGGCTCTCAAGCCTCATCCATCTCAGATGATACATTCAAATACCAACCATGGCCACTAATTTAAATGTAAGACAAAAAAGAAACCCTATACCGTATTTTTCAGAGTATAAGACGCACCGGAGTATAAGACGCATCTTCATTTTTGGGGAGGAAAATAAGAAAAAAGCTGATTGGTGGGTGGATTGGCCTGCTGGAATACCCCCAATCAGCTGTTCCCAGAGGTGAATTTTAGCAACAGGTTCGTTGGTTGTGAGCTCTGTGCCTTTCTTTCTTTCTTTTTTTTTCTTTTTTTTTTTTTTTGCTTTTTTTCCTGCCTCTGAAACTTCTGAAACTCTGTTTCAGAAAAAAAAATAATTTTCTGCCTCTGAAAGCCTCCGAAACAGAGTTTCAGAAAAAAAGCCTCTGAAGCTCTGTTGGGGGGCTTCTTTTCTGAAGCTTCGTTTCTGATGCTTTTTTCAGCCTCTGAAACCTCTGTTTGAGAAGCTAGGCGGGGCTACATTCGGAGTATAAGACAGATTTTCACCCTCTTTTTGGAGGGGGGGGAAGGTGCGTCTTATACTTTGAAAAATATGGTAATTTGTTGCCTATCTTCAGAATTTCTGCTCAATCCTAAATGATTAGGGCTCAGTTTCTTGGCTATATTACCATACATGCAATAATTTTACTTGGTAACCATATAAATCAATTTTGTATTGTTTTAATTGTTTTTTATATATAAGCCAATATACGATGACCATATTGCTTGTAACATACTGGTTAGCAATCTCCCACATTTTAATATTTTATGGTGAATTGTTTTCACTGTTTGAACTTGGTTTTAGGGCTTTCTGTTGACATTGTTTAACTATTTATTTATATGGATTTGGGTGGGTTTTTTTTAATTTAAACTCTGGGAGGCACCCAGTCTCACATACATGAGATGGGTTACTATATCAATTGAACACTGTGAATAAATTTATTTTCCCTTTAGAATCACAATGTTACACCACAAGTTCTTCCCCTTTGGAGCATCCATGCAACACTGCAATGCATATATAGAAAAGGAGAGGTGCTCGTGTAGAAAAGCCATTTTCATCAGCCTTACTTCCACTTTCCCTGAAACATGGCTGCCACTTACAGAAGAATGAAAATACTTCTCTCTTTTTTAAAATGAGAAACAGAAGGGAAAACCCCACTAGCATCATTCCAAGATATTTGCATTCTGGGTGATGCAGTGGTTAGAGTGCAGTACTGCAGGCTATTTCTGCTGACTTCCGGCTGCCTGCAATTTGGCAGTTCAAATCCCACCAGGCTCAAGGTTGACTCAGCCTTCCATTCTTCCAAGATTGGTAAAATGAGGACCCAAATTGTTGGAGGCAATATGCTGACCCTGTAAAACTGCTTAGAGAGGGCTGTAAAGCACTGTAAAGCAGTATATAAGCCTAAGTGCTATTGCTATTGCTATTGCTATTCTGTAAGTAAAGTATGGAAATGACAACTCTGATATTAGCTCTTGAATTACAGGTAGTCCTTAACTTACAACCATTTGTTTAGCATTGTTCAATGTTACAACAGCACTGAAAAAAGTGACTTACAACTGGACCTCAACTTATGACCATTGCAGCAGCATCCTCATGGTTCCCCCCTCCCTTGGTCACTTGATAAAAATTTGAGTGTTTGACAACTGGCATGTATTTATGACAGTTACAATGTCCCATGGTCACCATTTGCAATCTTCTGAGTTGATTTCCAAAATGCAAAGTCAATGGGTGAAGCCATATTCACTCAATATGGCTGCAGTGATTTGCTTAACAACCCTGGCAAAAATGGTCATAAAATTGGGTGTGACTCACTTAAAAACTGCCTTGCATAGCAACAGAAATTCTGGTGCCAGTTATGGTTATAAGTTGTGGACTATCTGTATTCTATCTTTTGGAAAAGGGGTAGAAGGTGAAAAGCACTGGGAACTCCCAGGTTTCAGACACGTATAGTATTTGAAATGATCAGATAGATCATTACTTTTCATTCAGGACAGTAAAACGAATCAGTTATCATGCCAGTTTGCTGTAGCAGTTACAAGACTGGCCTAGAAATCATGAGACTATGAGTTCTAGTCTCATTTTAGGCATGAAAGGCAGCTGGATGCCCTTGGGCCAGTCACCTGCCTCACCCATCTCATAGGATTGTTGTTTGAGGAAAATAGGAGGATCAAAAATATTAAGTATGTGTTTGCCACCCTGAATTACTTTTAAAGTAATACCGTAAAGGATAAAAATCTATTAAGTAAGTTCATTCCAAGAGATAGTTCAGCATTACATTGTAAGCCGCCCTGAGTCTCCGGAGAAGGGCGGCATATAAATCAAATTAAAAAAAAATAAAAATTACATACCCAGTTAATTGGGCCACTGATTTCATTGGTAAAGAATAATTAAATAAAAAAAACCGTGTTGACAGAATACAGAAAAAAGAAAACTAGGATTCAGTAAACATCCCAACTCCTGGACCCCTTCAGACTTTTAAAAAGCCCTGTGATAGGTAAAAGCTTTCAAGACAGAGGCAACAAAACCTGTAACTATGTGGAATATCAGAAACAGTAGGCAGTTACTTACTAGACAAGCTTGAGGAAGAAAACTGTTTACTCGGGAGATACTCCACATCCCTTCAAGGTACTGCTGAGCCTGGATCGTTACTGAGCTCAATGCCCCACTAAGGCCACTGGGAGCCACTGTCACTTGAACGCTGGAGTTTGGGAAGCCACCTGTACCTTGTGGCCACCCTAGTCCCTTCTTCCTCTCCGTCCCAGAGAAAAAGCTTGTAGTTTTGCCAGGCTGTCTACCCCCCTGTCCAGCCATGAGGGACAAGTCCCTCTGAGAAGAGACACTGACCATGTTTTGGGAGGTCAATCTTGGTATCACAGCAGCCATTGCCGCAGCATTTGTGGGGGTTTCTGTTGCCTCTTGGCAGCTGGCCTGGTCAAGATTGTGGATGACCTGGATTGCTTCTTGCTTCAGCTGATTCAGGTGGGCAGCACAAACATCACACCTGCTTTCCCCTTCACTCCTAGGTTTCTGTAAACATTCAGGCACTTGAAGCTTGTCAAAAATTAAAGCTGATAATTGTGGGTCCTGGAAAAAAAGAAACAAGAACAGAAACACAATGAGTCAAGACCAAAGAATTTTTTAACTACCTTAAAAAAGTTTTTAAAAATCAAATATTGGGGTACAAACTATATTATATTAACCAGGTTAATATAAATTATTTACTCTACTGGCCCAGACTGCCTCACCCAGAATCACAGCAGCTTCTTCCAGGCCTGAGGCAAACCTCTCTCAAATCTCTTTAATGTAATCTTGGATCTAAATGGGATATCTATTGCAAAGTCTGCATTCTGGCACTAAGCCACAATCTTTCTCCAAAAGTATAGATAAATGATTGGGCCATCTACTATGGTACAATATTTCTATTTTAACATGCAGTAGACTTTATGGTCTCCAGTGGAAGTCATTCTTACTACAGATAAATATTCTAATTGTATATGCCCAGAAGTGAGTTTAGTTTATTTTTCATTTAAAGCATACCATCCTCAAATATGTATCTAAACATTCTCTTGAGGAAAAAAATGGCCCCCAAACTGGGATGCATTTTGGGCAGATATGCTCTGTTCAATTCTGAGCTCATAACTCTAAAAATTTAAGTGTATGATTTTTGCACAAGTCTCCAGTTCAGAGATTCACAAAATTTATTACTGGAGAAATAGAATGTTTCAGAGAACTTCCAATTCTAATTCCATTTCCCCCTGGACTTTGCCAAATGCACCCCTGAAACAAGAACTTAGAAGGTTGGATAGTTTTCAGGAGTGAATCCTTCAAACTAAAAGCAATTTAAGATCTTGCAAATATAGTGCTCCAGCCTGTTTCAGGACTAGACCACCCCAGAACACTTTAAATCACTTTCATTTTGGGAGGATTTACTTCCCAAAATTTCTGAACTATTCCTGGTTTGGTGGGGGAGATTCAATATGATCGAGAAGGAAACAAAAAGTTCCAGAGTTCTCAGGAATATTCCATTCCCAGATCAAAGAATTTAGCATAACCTTGTTCTTGTTCATTGGTTTATTAGAACTTCAGAGTTCCAATTTTGTAAAAAGTAAATCTTGGCAGCCTGAAATTTCTCTATACAGTAATTTTAAAAAAACACACACTTAAAAAGAAATCTTTTAGGGTTCAAGTGTGAACTGTAACTTAGCTGTTAGATATGAGAAGAAATGCCGTTCTATACAATTTTCTCCTTGGCTGTGATTACATATGAATGTATTAGGCTATCACACACTTAAGCATCATCTGAGTCCTTGGCAGACCCTTCATAGTTGATTAATAAGCCATAATAAGCCCCATCACTCTATAATGCCCAGCGTGAAAATGATTATCAGGCACTAACAATAGAGCTTGCGGTGCACTTGATAACTGCTCGTGTACTTGCCTTTTAATTAGCTCTCCATTTAAAAAACAATGATAAGTAGGGATGGACAAATCCAGCCTGTTCAATATCACTTCACATCTCATTTTTTACATCAGTTTTTCATTCTTTTTCTGTATCACGCTATGTTTAAAAAACAAGGAGTCTGCCAGAGAATGTGCACTTTTATACATTTCTAATGTAAATATTTGGGGACACACTGTCCTAATGTAATATTTAGGAGAGGAAGCAATGTCCTTTCATGTAAATGTTATACTTTCTTCGTAATAATGTGTCAATTATATAGATTTTACCTGATTTTTTTAAAGGTAATGCATAATGCCTGTTTTTTGTAAGATAATGCCTCCAAATGTAAAAGGAGCAACAAAAACTATACATTTTCCCTCA
Organism: Pituophis catenifer annectens; assembly: GCF_029215685.1. Classification (NCBI taxonomy): domain Eukaryota; kingdom Metazoa; phylum Chordata; class Lepidosauria; order Squamata; family Colubridae; genus Pituophis; species Pituophis catenifer. Next base: position 315,476,829 of record NW_027256881.1, on the reverse strand, counting down.
TTCCTATCAAAGTCTAATATACTTAAGTTTATCCTGCTCTGAAACTTTACTATTTGCAGATATTGCAGATAACCCTTGGTTAGTAAGCTTGTCAGACTTTTTAATTTCATTAAAAGCCTATTCAACTATTTTGGCATGAAGTGACAATGGAACAAATCATGAGTTTAAATCATGGGAAAGCAGGGCTGCTTTCAACTCTCTACAGAAATACTGCTTGTCTTCAGTCCAACTTTCTCATCATTTGCAAAATCTAGATGCATTCAATTAGGACATCTTGAGCATGCATTTTATTTGATGAGGAATTCAATTTGATGTGGTTTCTTCCATGATGATATGCACACCAAAAAGCTGACTTAACAACATCACATACTCTTCTTCCACTAAGTGAGTTTACCTCATACTTTATTTCAGACTCAGAATAACAGTGAAAGGTATCTCCTTGGACTTGCTTCCCCAATCAATGCTATTATGGAGATCAAAAACAAAGATTAAATACAGTTCTCCAACAGACCTATGCAACTTTCAAGGGCTTATTTTGAGCTCTTTATGTAGCTAACATCTTACACAGAAAAATCACAGGATAGACGAGTGGTTTCTTTTTAAATTTTAGACTGTAGGATTAATATGATGAAATGAAAGCAGACAAAGCAAATCACCTCTCTTAACTAAGACTGTTTCCAAAACATCCTTCCGAATTATCAGACCTAAGGTAAAGGTTCCCCTCGCACATATGTGCTAGTCATTCCCGACTCTAGGGAGCGGTGCTCAGCTCCATTTCAAAGCCGAAGAGCCAGCGCTGTCCGAAGACATCTCCGTGGTCATGTGGCCAGCATGACTAAACGCCAAAGGTGCACAGAATGCTGTTATCTTCCCACCAAAGATGGTCCCTATTTTTCTATTTGAATTTTTTACATGCTTTCGAACTGCTAGGTTGGCAGAAGCTGGGACAAGTAATGGGAGCTCACCCCATTACGCTGCACTAGGGATTCGAACCACTGAACTGTCGACCTTTCGATCAACAAGCTCAGCGTCTTAGCCACTGAGTCACTGCGTCCTTAATTAGCAAATCTTTCCAAAACTTGCAAATACACATAGAATTATAGAGCTGAAAGGGACCTTGGAGGTAGTCTAACCCTCTGACCCAGGGGTGGGTTCTAAATTTTTTCACTACCGGTTCTGTGGGCATGGCTTATTTTGTGGGCGTGGCTTTATGGTCATGTGACAATTCTTTAGGATTTAGCAGAGGTACTGGACTACCAGGTTTTTAACTGCTTGCAGAGCTGTACCGGTCTACTCATTTGTTTTTGGAGGCACCGGTCTACTCATTTGTTTTTGGAGGCACTGGTCTACCCATTTATTTTTGCAGGCACCAGTCTATTCATTTGTTTTCTTTTAACACTGATCAGCTGTAGGGCGGCCCTTTGAAGCCCGGGGCAAGAGTTTAAACAGTTTTTTTCCTTCTAGCCGATTAGCTGGGACTCAGGAGGCAGCAATAGATTGGGGGTGGGGCCAAATAAAAAGTAAGAATAATGCAGGGGGGCAGGGGCAAGGGGGGCAGAACCAGTTCGGTGATGTCATATCGTCACCGCTACTGGCTTGGCGGAACCGGGCCAAACCGGGAGGAACCCACCAGGGCAGACCTTCTATCATCCCAGACAAATGACTGTCCAATATTTTCTTGAAAATCTCCAGCAATGGAGCACCTGCGGCTCCTGGACCCTATTCCATTGTTAATTGCTCTCACTGTCAGGAAGTATCTTCTTAGCTCAGGTTGGATCTCTCTTTAACAAGCTTCCACCCATTGCTTCTTGTTCTACCCAAAGGAGGTTTGGAGAATAAGTTAACCTCCTCCTTTCTCACGCAGCCCCTCATGTACCAGAAGACATCTATCATGTCACCACTAATCCTTCTCTTCATTAGATTGTTGTTGTTGTTAGTCGCAAAGTCGTGTCCGACCCATCGTGACCCCATGGACAACATTCCTCCAGGCCTTCCTATCCTCTACCATCCCCCGGAGTCCATTTAAGCTCACGCCTCCGTACTTTCTGCCGGGCTCTGAAGACCTTCTTCTTTCAGCAAGCCAGGCTGGCTTAAAATTTTTAAATTGTTTTATGGGTAAGGGGTTTTAAATTGGGGAAGCCAAATGGATTTAATTATGTTTTAAATTATTTTAATTTTCATATTGTATGTATTTTAATCCTGGCTGTTCACCGCACTGAGTCCCTCTGGGAGAAGGGCGGTATAAAAATTTAATAAATTCAATTCAATTCAATTCAATGACTCCATCCAACCACCTCGTTCTCTGTTGTCCCGTTCTTCTTTTGCCCTCAATTGTTCCCAGCATTAGGCTCTTCTCCAGTAAGTCCTTCCTTCTCATTAGGTGGCCAAAGTATTTGAGTTTCATCTTCAGGATCTGACCTTCTAAAGAGCAGTCAGGGTTCATTTCCTCTAGGACTGACCGGTTTGATCACCTTGCAGTCCAAGGGAGGAGGAGGAGTCTTTGCAGGAGTCTTCTCCAGCACCATAGTTCAAAGGCCTCAATTTTTTGGTGCTCAGCCTTCCTTATTGGTCCAACTTTCACAGCCATACATTGCAACTGGGAAAATCATAGCCTTGACTATATGCACTTTTGTTGGCAGGGTGATGTCTCTGCTTTTTAGTATGCTATCTAGATTTTTTTTTTTTTAATTTGATTTATATGCCGCCCTTCTCCGGAGACTCAGGGCGGCTTACAATGCGTTATTTGCCATAACTTTCCTCCCCAGGAGCAAGCGTCTTTTAATTTCTTGACTGTAGTCCCCATCTGTGGTCACCTTGGAGCCCAGGAAAATAAAATCTGTCACTATCTCCATTTCTTCCCCATCTATTTGCCAGGAATTGAGAGGGCTGAATGCCATGATCTTAATTTTCTTAATGTTGAGTTTCAAGCCAACTTATTCATTAGGTTAGACATATCTAATTCCCATTCCTTGTATGATTTATCCTGCAGACACCTTATCATCTTAGTTGCTCTTCCCTGCACTCTTTCTAGGGTCTTTTTTGCATTGTGATGACCAGAATTTGACATAATATTCCAAGTATGGTCTTACTAGTGTGGTATGGAGAGATACTATTACTTATCATGAACTTGATGCAGCCTAGAACTGTATTGGCTTTTTTGGCAGTTGCAGCACACTGCTGACACATATTTAAGGGATGGTCCACTCAGACACCTAGATCCCTCTCACAGTTACTGATGTTGACCCAGGTACTGCCTATTCTATATATGCATGCATGCATGTATGTATGTATGTATGTCACAAATGGATTACAAGGTTGTAAAAAAGAAGAAAAGCAGATATGAGAAGGGTTCAAACCCTTTTTTCTAAAATTCAAAAGTTATTCAATTTCATGTGTATAAGAATAACATGAGGAGTAATGGGTGTATCAACAGAAAAGAATATTTGTAGCTGAGGACTGTAGTGTAATGGGTGTGTTGCCTAACATTGACATGTCCTCACTGCTTTCAAGCTGCTCTGGTTACCAGTCTGCTTCCGGCTGCAATACAAGATGATAATTATCAAGCCCTTGGTGACAGCCTTGGCTACTTGAGTGACCTCTGGCCTCCAAATGTTTCTGCCTATGCAGTGAGGTCAGGCAGAATGGGCATGCTCCAGGTCCTGTCAATTAAACAGTGTCACCTGGCAGATCCCAAGAAGTCTGCCTTCTCAGTTGCAATGGCTTGCCTTCTGGAATGACATCCCCCAGAGACTCACATTGTTTGTTCTTTAATGGCATTCAGAAAATCATTAAAAATTTGGTTGTTCTCTGAGGCCTTGGGTTGGGTGACTGCAGATCCCTATGGGGTTTTGTTTTTCTTTTAGTGTCTTTCAGTTAGTTGTGGTTTTTTCCCCTCCTATCTGTGCAGTTTTTCCTTATTAATTGTAAACTACCCAGAATCATTATCAAGTCAGGCAGCCTCAAAATTTAATTAAAATAAATAAGACATATAGCACATATGTGATTGATAAGCTCCCTTAATGTAGGCCAGCCCCCTCCGGTTACCATTCTGGTTCTCTGCAAAGTACTTAACTCCTTTTGTTTTTTATTTTCATTACTATATACTGGCTATTTAGCAATTAAAAAAAAAAGAAAGGAAAATATACCAATGAGCCAACTGACAGAACATTACTTCTGTTCCTCAATCGGTATCACAAAGGACATTTTCCAAATTGTATGTCTAAATCCAGGCAATGTAGTAAATACATCTAACATTAGCATATTCTCCTGCCAAAGTTAGATGTATCTATTAGCAGGGAATGAAACTCTTAACTATTTACCACCCCATTATTCCCTTTCCCTACAGACATATGCAAACTGTTTACCATATTAGTAAACTGATTTATGAGTTCTGCTGAAAGGTATTTTAATTATAGCTTTTCATTCTCTTTGGAACTGGAGACCTTAGGGGGAAAAGGGCTTTGAAGTTTTAAAGGAAGTTGCTGATATTCAGAGCAAAGGAAGGCCCCTCTCTAGCTACCTGCTGAGAGATGTTTTACACCTACAAGAGAAAACTAAACCTAGACTGGTCATAGCTACTAGCCATTTAAAAGGGGGGGGGATCTACTCCTGTGCAGAAGCTGAATCTCAAAAGTCAGACTGAAAAGGCTGTAATATTGTTCTGGATATCACACAAAATAACTTTGCAGTAGTATAAGTACATATTGTTAACTGGAGGGGCAGATCTGAATTAGATTGGGAAAATGTGACTGCTCTTCCCCCACTGATATATAAAATCCTTCTTCCTATTTCAAATGACTTGGGAGAAGAATCTCCCATGTCATATATAAACTATGATAATATGCATTCTATCCTAAAATCCATTTATAATAAGTAAACAACAGGTAGTCCTTGATTTACAACCATAATTGAGCCCCAAATTTCTGTTGCTCGGTGAGACAGGTGTTAGGTGAGGGTGCCTCATTTGATGACCTTTCTTACCTCAGTTGTTAAGTGAATCACTGCAATTGTTAAGTTAGTAGCATAGTTGTTAAGTGAATCTGGCTAACCCATTGACTTTGCTTGACAGAAGGTCACAAAAGCTGATTACATGACCACAAGACATTGCAGCTGTCATAAATATGAACCACTTGCCAAGCGTCTGAATTTTGATCACTTGACCATGGGGATCCTGCAATGGTCGTAAGTGTGAAAAACGGTCATAAGTCACTTTTTTCAGTGCCGTTGTAACTTCGAACAGTCACTAAACGAACTGTTGTAAGTTGAGGACTACCTCTACCATTAGACTGTTATTCATATAAGAAAGTTTCTGTTGTATCTCTGTCTACTGAATGCGTACTTATTGGGACAAAGTAAAAGGGATTTCTAGTTTTCCAGACATAACATGCATCCACTGAAGAGGTTTCTTTATTAGACTTGGTGGCATTCTGATCCAGCAAAGGAGCTCTTCTGCACACAGAAGACATGGAGGTCCACTACCATATTCCTTCAGCAGAAGAAAATCTTCCTAACTAACCATTCATAAAGTACTGGATGTGTCAGTCTATGATTAAGCCAAAGGCAGATGGCAAGTATGTTCTAGAGTTGCACTTGCACTTGTTTGATACTTGAAATGCCTTGGCCCTTACTTCTATTTTTGGGAGCCCATCTTCAATTTCCACACCAAGAAGCAACTAGCATAGTCTTCAGTAAGTGTAACTCAACATGTTATGGAAAATAGCCAGCATGCATATTAGTATAGTGAAGAAGTGCAATACTGAGTTGTTAACCCTTTTCACAAACAAAATAGTAGCCAGTAAACCCAGGGAAATGCTGGGAAAGACTGAGGGCAAAAGAAGAAAGGGACAACAGAGAATGAGGTGGCTGGATGGAGTCACTGAAGCAGCAGGCGTGAGCTTAAATGGACTCCAGAGGATGGTAGAGGACAGGAAAGCCTGGAGGAACATTGTCCAAGGGGTCGCGATGGGTCAGACACAACTTCACAACTAACAAAAAACCCAGGGAAAATCAGATGCAGTAAGGCTCAGATTAATATATCCTTTCTGCCTTGCCCATAAGCTGTTTCCTAAAATACTGAGTCTTCCTAAAAACACAAGGTCTTGACACAAGGGGAAAAGGGGAGGGGGGAGACTTAAAAGGACCAGTGTATCAAAATTTCTAACTCCCCACCGAATGATCAGATGGCAGCAAGGATGGATCTTGATGCCAGATCTGTTAAAATATTCATAGTTCACCCTCTTATCAGTGAATCTCAGGGCACAATAAAAATCAGTAAAACAATAAAAACACAACAGTAACAATAAAACCAACTACTTTCATATGAACTGCCTTGCTGGTATGTTCTTTTTCATTTTAAGTGTTATTCAACGAAATTCTCCGCTTTATACTGTTTTAGTGTGTTGCTTTGGGCTCTCTCTCGAGAAGAAAAGCAGGGCACAAATAGAATTATTGAAATAAACAAATGTTAAAATGCTTAAAGCTAAGGCCATTAAAGTAATTACCTCATGATTCAATATATATATATATATATATATATATATATATATATATATATATATATATATATATATATATATATATAATATATATATATATATATATATATATATATCATGGTGAGCTTTGGCCACCAAAACATATGCACGTCCTCTACTTTGAGTAAATCACTCCATCTTCCCTTTGAGCTAGAATAAAACCATCAGTCTTAGTCTGGCCTTAGGAAATCATGCATTTCATAGTCCAAGAATCCTAATTAAAGCAGTTCCCTGCCTCCTTCCCTCCCTCTGTCGTCTTCTTCTCATTCTCTGTTCTCAAATAATGTATTTTTCCAGTAGTGGGGTGTACAGAAGAGCCCTCTCGGCTGATTTTAATATTAGAACAGGAATATATTGGGAAACATCCTCTCACAAGTAAGATCTTAATGCATTTAGGAAGACTCAAGTATTTGGGAATGGGAGAAGCCAAAATCCAGGACTGCAATGGTTTTAAAAAGCACAGGAAAGTTTTTTAGAAAAATGATCTCCCATCCCTTGGGACTTTTCCATCTCCATATATTGTTTGCCTTGTTTAAAGATTAATGTCTGCACTACATAGATATCATCCAACTAAAGCAAAATCAGTTTTACTGTAAGATTGTTGGCAGACATTTCCCCAGAATTTACTCTTTTTCCATTCTATGAAACTGTACAGTTGAGAAAGAATAGAGATTATCTAGCCGAGTCTGCCAAATAGCCAAGAATTATTGTAATCTGTGCTGTTCCACTGTGCAAAATGCAGTTGGGAACGCTCTCTAATTCTAACTCCTTAAACTGGGGGATCCCAGTTGAATAGAAAACCAGTGGACTAAAGGGAAATATCCACAAACTTAGGGGAGGCTTGAGGTTATCTTGATTGGCAGGGGGACAACAGACCCAGAAACAAAGTAGAATGAAACATAGTGGCTGGAATCCAGAAGCACTTTCGGCTGCATCAATTACACAATGTAATCCTATCCGTAACATCTTTTTAAAAAATCTACAAAGAAGATTAAATGTCTGAGAGACAAATTCTCATCTTCTTTCGGGCATGCTAGTTTTCAATATGCAAAAAATGTCTTTTGTCTGGGGGAGGTTTTGGTTAGATAGGCTCCTGAGGTGTTCTACTTACTCAGGGGAACTAAGCCTCAGTTTATAGGGCTGTTTATAAAAAGAAGCTAAAATATGCAACATCAATATAACCCCTGGCGTTCTCTACGGGGAGTATCCCCCTTTCCCAAAGCAGCCAAACATATGCCTCTGGAACATAAAGATAGCATGTGAGGATATGCAGAAAGATCCCTATTTTCCAGGAGTATTACTTCCTCAATAAGTTGTAAAATCCCTTTAAAATAATCACCTTTTGTTTTTCTTCTGTAATAATGAAATAACGAGAGGCAAGGGCCCTTTTTCCAGCTGTTCCAACCCTCCATCCTGCACCTTGGCTCCTATGGAGGCCCCAGCTGTATAGGGTGATTACTTTTATTTTCCCACTTGGTGCAACAAAAACACCTGGATAATGGATGGGCGTAAAGGAAACACAAGTTACTGTTAGAAACATCAAATGTGACTTTAAACATTCAGCCAGCCCTGTTAAAGACATTTTATTGCCTTGTGACAATCCTTGCCCCCATCATCCCTGGATAATCTTCTCACCACCACCAGGAATTCTTCACCTTTAACAGCCTGACTTCCATATAAAACCTTATATGGAAGTGACACCCTCCAGTTTTACACAAGGAAGACATTAAAATCTGCAACAAATGCTACCAAAGGTGCTATAAGAAAGAGGAGGGAGGTGGGGAAAAGAGGAAGCCAAAGTAGAAGAAGAAGAAAAGAATAACAAGGGAAACCTAAACATATTGTCAGGGAATAATTCTGCACTTAACTATGCTTTTAAAACTATGAAAGGATTTCTCTCTCTTATGCTGTTACTGAAAGTACATCCCACAGGATGCAGTGAACTTTCGGCCTGCTATTTTAACAATTCTAACAGAATTTTCACCCATCCTCATATAGTATCTGGAGCTCATCAATGGTGTCCGCTTGAAGTTGCAGATAGATATAATAGAAAAATACAGGATAGACATGATCCTCAGGGATCTACTACCGGGCTACATTCCTTCTTGCCTGTATCAGTAAACAGAAACCCATATGACTGATATATGAGGATAGTACATCTCTATCAGAAGAAGTGTTTCGGTCATATTTAAGTGAAGACATGGATAGTTTATCTGTGGCTTTGGCAGTAGAATGTAATAATCAATAAGGGTAAGAGCAAGAGATTGGTTATAATGACTTGCCTCCATTAGTTGTGAATGTTCCAACACTAGTGGTTTTTGAGAAGAAATTGGACCACCAATTGTCTGAAATGGTAAAGGGCTTACTGCCTGAACGGGGAGTTGGACTAGGAGTTAGACCTCCAAGGTCCCTTCCAATTCTGTTATTCTGTAGAACACAACTAGGCTTTCTGCTTTCATTTTTCCCTGTTGCATTTTTCCTTGCTACCTGACTCATGAGAAAAGAAGCAAACATCTGGCCAACCATTATAGAACTGTGAATTTTTGTCTTATAAGTAAATGAAGTTTGATAGCCTTCTACAGCACATACACCAGTGGTGGGTTGCTCCCGGTTCGGTCCGGTTCTATAGAACCGGTAGTAAAACTGGTGGGAAGCTCCGCCCACCCTCCACGACATCATCATGGGTGATCTGCACATGTGAACGGACAGTAAAGGTAAGTAGAACCCACCCCTGACACACACCTAGTAAAACATAGTGTTATCACTTGTGATCATTAGTGATCAGTTACAACATGATGATCACTTTACATTTATAATAACCTCCAAACACCCCATGGTGGGAAATTATGAATGATAATTGACTCTATAAGTACTCACTCTAGCTAGGGGGGAAAAAAATCTGACACATGGGCAGGCAGTTCCCATTCGTAACAGCTTCATTCAGTCCCTGGCTGTTGCCTGAGCATCTCAGATGCCACTGACTGCAAGAGATCAAAACATATACAGGTGACAGCTCTACCCTACCTTAAGACATCTGCATGTGGCACTCAAATTTCCTTTGGGAAGAAGTTACAAATACTAATTTGAAAACTGTCATTCTTTTTAATCCGTGAAAAGACCAAACCACAGTATGACTCTGGAGAAAGCATGAAAAATAATATATAATATATTTATTCATTCAAAGTTCTCTGAGTTACATACATAGATTAAAAAAATACCTTACAAAAGAAAAAATAAAAATACATGTAAGACGTAAAATCAATTTAAACCAGCAAGCCCAAAAGAAACCCAAAGAAAACAACGAATTCAATAAACAAGCATTTCAAAATGCTGGAAAAAGGTTGCCCAGATACAAACAGAGAAAGTTAAAGATGTGCTTAAATATTTTCCACTGAATTCTGTCAAACTTTGAAAAGATCAGCTTTGGGTATTCTCATCTGTCCTATTACCTATTTTCTTAGATTGTTATGACTATAACTTGTTGTTGTATCTAATAATTTATGTTGATTGCTTTTTTAGTATCCTATTATGATTTATGTTGATTCCTTTAGTATCCTATGACTATCACTGAGTGTTGCATCTATGATTTATGATGATTGTATTTTATGATTATGATTATCATTTGTTGTGTGTATGTACACTGAGAGCTTATGCATTGAAGACAAATTCCTTTTGTGTGTCTAATCACACTTGGCCAATCAAGAATTCTATTCTATTCTATTCTATTAGTATGGCCAAAAATTTAGCTGCTTAATTCAATTTGGGAACTTTAGAAACAAACAAAATTTGGGTTAAAAATGTACTTACTGTTCACCAATATAACTCTTAGTGTTTGTAGTATCTAGTAAAGCCTGGAAAGAGTTCTCATCACTAACAGAATCATTTTGTGACAGTGTTTACATGTACATGTGTATGTATGAGAGAGTATTATTAAACTGGATCATTTGTCACTGTAAAGCAAGAAGAATCAATTGACAATTCTGTCATATATATCTAAAACAAAAGGTCTTTAAAAACCATCTGGACCACCAACTTTGAAGGATAAACCAGGAAAAGTAGCAAATTGGCAGATCCTAAAAACATTGGAATAGTCCCATCCAATCCAACCAAACTATTTCAAAGTGTAAAATTTCACAAGTAAGCATTCTTAAATACCTAACATCTCACACTGAAAAATCACACTGAAGTTCTTTTCCCATCAATAACAGAAGAAAGAAAGGTTGTGACCAACCTTACATAGTTATTTTGCTTTTAATTCATTTTATTCTTTCAATTAAAGCTGTTTTATATGCTAAAATTGCCAACAAAATGATCAGTTTAGTATAAGTGTAAATTAGTTTTGTGCATTTCATCAATGTTACCAATTGGAATGAGCAAGATTGTTTTCAAAGCAATTTGTAGACTATTGGAGACTATTAAACCAAATACACATTCCATGCAACTTATGGCAGCTAACTAGAGAGTCTGCAAATATTCCAATTTTGTTAGCTTCCTGTTATTCCTAAATCAAAGAGACCATCAATAATTGGATGACAATATATGGAAAGTAAACTGCACTTGTCGCAATGGGCATAAATTGTGTTAGCTACTTCAATCACTTTTTAAAATGAAAACTCTCATAATCTTGTAAAAAGAAAGAGAGGGGGAGAGAGGGAGAGGGAGGGAGGGAGAAGGAGAGAGAGAATAAAGAGAGAGAATAGAGAGAATGTCATTCATGCTCAGAGTGCTGTAAAATATTATGGAGCGCTATATAAATCTAAGTGCTATTGCTATTCCTAATTCAATGGGATTGTTCTGTGAATGATAATAGCTAAAGCAGAGTATTTCTGTTATGTAATTTTGCACACAGAATGAATACACATAAAGATACAAATATATAAAAGCAATAAATAAATCAGTAGATAAAACACAATACAGAACAACTCTATACATTTATGTTTACTCAACCATACCTCTAGAGCCACATTTTCAATAAGAACACATACATTTTTAGCAGACTTTAGATTCTTAATTGAAATCTGCTGTTTAAGTGAAAAAATAGAATAAGAAGCAAAGGCAAAAAGTGTTCTTTATCCTGCCTAAATAATGAAAATCATGTTTTAATCCCAAGAAATAAGAATTGTTGACCATTACTAATTTAAATTGAATTCTATGGATTTAAATAGAAACTTTCTTTAAATTATAGCATATGTTGCAAACCTAGTACTAATCTATTTTTTATTTTGAAATTGGACCATGTTGAAACGGATATTAATAAAATCTTATAACCACTATAAATTATTTTCCAAACTTTTATCTAAGAAAGAGTAATGTCTATATATATATGTATGTAGATGTGTTCAATATAAGTATGTGTAGACATGCTAGTTTTCTTAATACACACACACTTCCCAGAAAAAAATCAATGTTAATGACCTTTTAACTTAATTGTCTTCCCTATTTTATGCTGCCCTTCTTACAAAATTAGTTTTTACCTAACATGACATGCTGCAATATCCATTATAATCCTCCCTATTGATAAAAAAAAAATTACAGGGAGAAATCTGCTTCCTGCTATCTAGTCCTTGACAGAAAACAGAACAGTGATCAGAAAAACAGAGGCAATTCAGGGCAATCAGGAAATGAGGAGGATTAATGGTTTGCTTTTTAAAAAGATTTACCAAATGTATCATACAAGTGGTATCAAAAAGCATTTGCCAATTTTCCCAAGAGAGCAAGAACACCAGTTATTTATCTAAGGGTAGAAGATAGTATAATTCATGCCATCCAATACAAGTTCCAGTAAAAGCAGAACATTTAAGAAGGGAAAAGTCCACAGTCCACCACATAAAGGAAAGCATGATACCCAAACTAATACTTTTTTAAAAATTAATTATTCCTCTCTTTAGATGCTAATTCAAGCATGCTGGCTTTTACCCTTGAAAGCCTTGATTTCTCAGCTATGGAAACTATGTTCTTGAATGACAGTTTGTTCGGGATCCAAGTGACATCTCTCAGCTTCATCATTGTCCCACAACAAACCTACTTTTCTACAGCTCGCTGCAACCTTCCTGCTGCTAAAGTTGTGCATTGCAGAGAAAAGTTATGAATGGGGAAACTGCTTGTCTACTATTATAGTATTGGCTTGTTGAAAAGTTTGCACTGGGCCCACAACTTGTCTGGAATGAAGCTAGAAAACATCTGTTTCCCTGAAAAGAGAAAACTGCTAGTATGTTTTTGATACAATGTCCATGCCATTACCACAGGCATTATGTGACTTATGGTATCACACTAGAACCCTGCGATTTATGTACCTGAATCTAATGCTGCAAGTGCAAAAAAGGATGGAGTTGCATCAAAAGATCACAACATTCATTTTGTTATTGTTTCCATCATCACAATTTGTAATTGATGCTTACCAGAGGATCAGTCAAGAAAGTGAAGCTAAAGAATGGAAACAAAGACACATTGCTTTATCTTTTCCTGAATTGTACAAATAGCTAATTGTACAATTGATAAATTGTAGAGGTTAGTAATGTGGCATCTATTATACTCCAGATTGTAACAAAGAGTTCCAAAATTAATATTTATTCTGAAGTGAAATATCATGTATCATCAAATTCAGACAATATGAAGTTGCTGGTGAAATTTCTGGAATCTCACAAGATTTGGGCACTATTAATTTTTATTTATTTTTGTTATTGTTATTGCCTACATTATCATGTTGGTTTGAATAATTCTATCCAAAAAGTTTGACAATGCCTGAAATATGACATCTTCTAGATGAGGACCTCCACACCTGTATTCTAAAGTAGGGACTGATTTTTTTTAAAAAAAAAAAATACACAATTATTAGGGAGACACTTCAGAATCTTCGCAAATAAAAATGGAATGTGATGAGCTACAACATGGAAATCAGTGAACCATATACCAAAAACTATTTCAGAACACTTTAGTATATGTATCACTATCAACACCCTAGGCTGAAAACTAAACTGAGCAGAGTTATCAATAACAATGACTGCAGGCAAATTCCCAACCACTTTAATTAGCAAACTTTATTTGCTTGTTCTTTTCATTTCATCTCACAGAGCAACATTTAGCAATTTAGCAACTATAGGACATTACATTGTCAATTGAAATTTTTGATATTCCACAAACAGGAAAGAAGGCATAAGAAATGGAACAGACAGCAGGCAGCTAACATTTTATACAACGATGTCACTTTATATCCAAATAATGAGAAGGTCCAATATTACTGCTTTGGACAGCAGTTACATGGCTTGTCATCATTCTCACTGTGGTGCTAAGTAGAAAAGCTGTACATTACTATTGCCTTTGCCAATCTGGCTTTCTTAGGATGTGTCAGGATGACAACACCCATGATTTCCTGTTAACCTAATTTAAGAAATTCTGGGAACTACAGTCCCCACACATCTGGAGGACATCAAGCATGGGCAAAATCATTCCAAAGCAATGTTGTTCACTCAAATATTTAATAATTTAGAGCACAGGATAAAAGTGAGAGTCATTGTTCTATCAGTCCATAAATGAAGGTTTCGCAGCAATCAGGACCTGGCCTTCAGAAACCAGTGGGATGTCTTATTTAAAGTAAATATAACTGTATTAGGCTTTTTAAAGATAGTATCTTTAAATGCTCGTAACTATTAAATCAGAGAGATTTCAACTCCCAGAATTCCCTAGCCAGTATGGGAATTGAAGCCCACATATCTTAAAGTTTGCCAAGGTTGAAAAACCCTGTACAACATAACAAAAAGATACTTGAGAGAAAGATAGAAAGGAGAAAAAGTATGTGATTTTTATTTATTTATTAAATTTGTTTGCCACCCATTTTGCTGCAAGCCGACTTATTAAAGGGACATAAAGAGCTTTATAACTTTAATGAGTTATATTTCTATTTTATGACTTATAATTAGAAGTGGGTAAGAAAGTAGGTAAGCGAAAATAGAACAAAATACAGGGAAATTCTAAATTCTTTTCATTTTAAACTCAACTCAATAATTTCAAAGCTTACAACATCTCCATCATGAAACATAACATTCAAGAGGAGAGCATTTTAATGGTAATAATATAATCTGGTAGATTATTTTACAGATTGGTAATGTTGCATGAAGTGGTAAAGTTAATTTATATGTTTGGGGTCTGTCCTATCATTGCTGTATTTTGAGCTAAAATTATTATTTTTATATCAATCATTGTGTATCAAGAATGCCCATGTTCTTGATTACATTTACTCATTTCTTCAATTAATGTCATTTTTCTCTGGACCTCAAGGTAGCTTACATGAATATTTTATATATATATATATATATATATATATATATATATATATATATATATATGCATATTCTTTCTAGCCAGGTTTTACCTACGTAAACTAGGTTGTTCTGCAGCCCTGGTTCTACAGTGAACTACAGTTCACTTCCACACTTCAAAATTGGAGTGGAGTGGAGTGGAGTGGAACAGAATGGAACGGAACAGAACAGAACAGAACAGAACAGAACAGAACAGAACAGAATTCTTTATAGTGTGACTGGACACACAAGGAATTTGTCTCTGGTGCATAAGCTCTCAGTATACATGCAAGTAACAAGTGATAAATCATGATCATAGTCATCATAAAAATACATTCATCATAAATCATGATACAACACTTAGTGATAGTCTTAGGATACTAATAATCAATTAACATAAATCATATTAGGATACTAAATAAAACAATATAAATCATAAGATACAAGCAACAAAGTTATAGTCATAAAGAAGATAAGGAGATAGGTAATAGGAAAGAGAAGAATAATAGTGATACAGCCTTACTAGATAGTTTGACAGTGTTGTGGGAATTAGTTGTTTAGCACAGTGATGGCCTGGGGGAAAATGATCCTTGTGTCTAGTTGTCCTGATGTTACACGAGTTAAACATTACACGAGTTTATTTTGTTTTCTTTTTGCAGAAAATGAACCCAATGAATTTCATCTCCCTCAACTCTGCACTGAGATATGTCATGTTTTGTTTTTGGTGGGTTTTTTTTAAGCATCCATCTAGCAACTTGTTGCTGTTGTAAATGAACCCAATGAATTTCATCTCCCTCAACTCTGCACTGAGATATGTCATGTTTTGTTTTTGGTGGTTTTTTTTTAAGCATCCATCTAGCAACTTGTTGTTGCTGTTGTAGTGTCTTTAAGTTACTCAAAAGCCTCCCAAATGCTTTCATATACTTTGGTGGTCTCCCCTAAAGTTCTGAAGTTATACATCTCGTCTGTTTAACAAATAAAACGAGCCCAGACACTGGAATGTGAACTGTGCTGGAAGCAGCAAATGAAAGCAGTCTGGTATCTGTACATCTGGGAGGCCCGTCAGTAACTTGATTGCTGCAACATCCTCTCCTCTTATCTTGCAGTCCGACTCCCCCTCCCTTTTGGATGACTTCATTTCTAACCTCAAGCAATTGGGTGGGAGGGTGAGTAGAGGAGTGGAGTTGTCCCTGAACAGGAAGGATTTCAACAAGTCACTGTAAAGTTTATTTAGGGGAAGGAAAACAAAATAAAGGCAGTAGCTGCGGTTTTAAAGTAATTAAAAAGACACAAAGCCCAGAATTCCGAAGAGATCAGTTATCACACTGAAATGTGAAGCAAAACACAGAAACCAGACTACACACACACACACACAAAACAGTAATTACCATCTACAAAATATTACTTTTAATCTCCTTTCTTTATACCTAATTAAACAGATATTTTACTTTGGATTTGCAAAATGTTTCCCTCTTAATTTCATTCAATTCTAGCATTCCGTGTATTCTATAAACTACAAGCACAAACTAGTTGGTAATTTTATGACTTTTAATTTGTACATTTATTGTTGGTTTTAAATAATGTTTGCATTATTTTCCTCTTTCCTGATTCTTATTAACTTACTGTAACTTTTATAGGCAGGGGGATATTCCCTCCCTCCCAAGCTTTATAGAAACACATGACTTTTTTTGTCACTATTGTTGTTACTGCCTGTTATTGTTGCCATTTATACCACTTTATCTATATCACAGTACTATCATTTATAGTATAGTTTACACAGCTGGAAAAACAATTATAAATCCATTAGCATGTTTATAAAGCTAACCTGCTTTTACTGAAGTACTTACTAACTAATCATAGCTCTGCTGGATCAGGCCAATGTCTATCTTAATCCAGCACTTCATTTCTCCCAGCAGCCAACGAGTTGCCTTGGGGCACCTATAAGCAGGAGGTGGAAACATTCCTACTGTGGTTTTCTTGCAACTGGTATTTGGAGACACGTTGCCCCTCCCACTTGAGAGCCAGTTTGTTGCAATGGTTAAGACACTGGGCTAGAGACCAGGAAATCAGGAGTTATAGCCCCACCTTAGGTACAAAGCTAACACAGTGGATTTGGGCTAATCTTGCTCTCTTTGAGCCCTAGGAAGAAGACAATGGCAGACACTTCAGAATATTTTGCCAAGAAAATTGAGAGAACTTGTGGTCTGCTAACTTTTGAGGTTAGCAAACCTTCACAACAAAGTCTCCAACTTGGTACCAGCCTGCTAATCAGATAGGCTGAGGCCTGACCAAAGAGATCCAGCAGTAAAGTGGTATTTGCCACCAGAAAAAGCAATGCAACCTCCTATGTGGTCATATTTATTTGAATGGAGGATGATCTGGAGGGGAGCTTGAGGATTCATCGACTGCAGGATCTTCCAATTACAGTACTGCCTCCTCACATTGTCCATTAGGTTCTCCAGAATACAAGTTTTACAGAATACCTTCACGACAATCAAAGGTTTGTTATGCGGCTCAGGCAGGAAAGTTGGGGAAAGTTGGGAAAGTTCTTCTACTGAGTAATCTCTGCTGCTACCTCCCACCAAACAGGCAGATGTTTTTCTCTTGATTTTTCTTCTAGGCTTACTGAAGATGACAAAAGGCTGTGGAGACAGGAATTGTTTACCTCCCTGCTCCACTCCATACACACACCCATGGCATCCCGTGATAACCACAGCCCCACTGTCCTGCCCAGGCAGCAGCCTTACTGACCCATTTTGGAGTCACAGCAAGAAACCACTGTGGAGGCAGTGTTTATTCAAGCAGCTTTTTAGGATCACTGCTGTGTTGTATGGGTGTAGGGAAAAGCCCTAAGAGATTTCAACTAGCTGATTTTCCATAAATTCAAAGCTGCTGTGATGATAATTCCATACATTAATAATCCTGTGCTATAGGACAGGATTTCTTCTATCTGCTCTAAAATCCTTCCATCAGCTGTATTGATTGGGTTTTAGTGGGACAGAGAGTTGGAATCATCTGAAAAGGCAGATTTTTTTTCCAGTTAAAATTTCCCACGGTTTTCAATTAAAATAATTCCAGGGTTAGAGAAGGAAGCTTCTCTACACCAGATGCAGTTGAAGACCAACTTAAACGTACTGGTGGTCTATCACTAACATCTCTAGAAAAGATATATCTTTTCAAGTAACAATAGCAACACGGGGCTTGGGTGCCACAAATACCACCCTATATGGATACACTGTATCACCTAAACAAATGATATACCTACCCAAGGATATGCAAACTTTTTTCAGGTTGCACTTTTCTATACAAATAGTCCTCGACTTACCATAGCAATTGAAATGGCAATTTCAGCAATGTGGTGGTAAAGTGTGACCACATCGCTTAGCAAAGGCAGTTCCAGTTGCAAGTGTTAATCCCACATTCATTAAGCAAGATAATTTCCTGCCTGCTTTCCACAACCAAGTCACTGGGGAACCCAGGAGATAGTTGCAAGTCCCAGCCAGTGTCAAGCAAGCTGGCAGGCAAGTAAGTGTCTGCTGCTGAGTGGGGAAAGACATGAGATGGGCAAAAGCATGCAAAAGAGGCACTGGAAGACTTCAGGAGGGTGCATGGGAATACAAGGAAGTGCAGAATGGAGGTGTGGCAAGCATTGGTAGGATACAAAGGAGGCACAACAAAGCTCAGGAATAGTGGGGGGGGGCGAAACTTAACCCGGTGACTTTTGACCTTCCCTGTCATCTTCCCCATTGACTTTCTGGGGAAATCAGCAGGAAAAGTTGCAAATGAGAATCATATGATCAAGGGACACATAAGCCAGTTGCCATGTGCCAAGATCATGATCACCTGACTGCAAGGATTCCTGGGTGGCCGGAATCCCATGGACTGATCATAACCAATATTTATTCATTTATTCATTATTAAACTTGGAATAGTCACTGATCAATGTAATTGGTCGTGGTGGCACAGTGATTAGAATGCAGTACTGCAGGCTACTTCTGCTGCCTGCCGGCTGCCTGCAATTTGGCAGTTCAAATCTCACCAGGCTCAAGATTGACTCAGCCTTCCATCCTTCCGAGGTGGGTAAAATGAGGACCTGAATTGTTGGGGGGGGCAATATGATGACTTTGTAAACTGCTTAAAGATGGCTGTAAAGCACTGTGAAGTGGTATATAAGTGTAAGTGCTATTGCTATTGCTAAATCAAGGACTACCTATATAATATGAAAAGTTGGTGAGCCAAGATAAAAGCTCAGTTGACTTTTCTCTAAAATGAAGTAATCTATTCCACATTATTCACAGTTGGGGTCAAGTTCCAAAAACCAAGAAAGACACGTTGCAATATTTGTCTCACATGAACTGTATGAACTGAATTGTCTCTTGCTCCTCTGGAATGTACTCTCCCTCCTGGGAATCCTGACTACATTCCATCAATCCTGTAATATAAAGAATTACATTTTGTGGGGGAGATATAGAGGACTCTCTGGGCCATACTCCAGGATTACAGGGCCCACGTGTTGTCTCAAATTACACATGCCTACCATGAGCCTTAAACACCTAAGCCACTTAACATAAAGGTCTCCTCTTGTACAGCACTTATTATTGCAAGAATTGCGTGGCAAAATTTATTTTTTTTTTAAAAAAATTTTTATTATAGTCCAACATACACAGACAGACACAAACATTTAAACAAACTATACATAAACTAACTATACAATGAAATCAAGTCCTGGGACTTGAGCTTTGAAGTAGAGTTACTTCGGTAATTATATATCAATATATCTGTACATATTATACTTCATCATATATCAGTATTTATATAACGATATTTCATTTTATTTCTGTATTTGGATATAGTTGGATGGTATTTCCTTAATTCATGTCCTTTTTTTCTAACCAGTTATACCATTTTTGCCAAATTAGGTAATAGTCTGAATCTTCTTTTCCCTGAATTTCTTTGGTCAGTTTATCCATTTCCGCACATTCCATTGTTTTTTGTATTACTTTTTCCTCTGTTGGCGTATTTTCCAATTTCCACATCTGTGCAAAGGCGATTCTGGCAGCGGTTAGGATGTGTATGATTAGGTATTGTGTCTCTTTTTTATAATCTTTTGTGAGTATTCCTAATAAGTATGTTTCCGGTCTGAGGGGTACTTTTTGGGTGGTGATTTCTTCCAACTGACTTGTTTTCCAAAATTTTTTAACTTTTGGACATGACCACCACATGTGGTAGTAAGTCCCCTTCTGTGTTTTGCATTTCCAGCAGTTCTGATTAGTGTTGGGGAACATCTTTGCCAGCCGTGCAGGGGGGAGATGGCGTGGCAAAATTTAAATATGAGTGCATATTACTATCCCCTCTCAATGTTATCCAAAGAGAAGCTATATCTATCAATTGCTTTAAAATGATTGGGTTTCTAGCCCAGAAGTATGAAATCTTCTTTTAAAGATGTACTTTAGAATAGATTGTAGTATTTCATCTCAGCAAATACTACTCATTAGATTTTATGGCTAAGGATATATCTAAATATTGGTGCCTCTCCATTTGTCTTTCTTTCATCATTAATTTGTCCCAACCATATTATTATATCTAGGCAACTAACTAGCTACTGTGTGAATCAGGCACTTAAAAAGAAACACTGCATTCAGAGAAGAGGGCCTATAATACAATGGCAGGACATATGTTCTGAATGTAAAAAGTCAGAGCCAAAAAAGATTCTAATCTGATATCCTACAGGAATCTCCTAAGAACGGTCTCTATGGATAGAACAATGATCTGACTTGGGAAAAGGAATTTTTCTATTCCTAGATCAAAGGCAGTCCCGATTCCTTAGAATTTACCTGCCTCACAGCTGAAATCAACTTCGTGCCTATGTTTATTCATTTTATGTCCAGATTGTAAAGAGTACCAGGTTGTTGAATAAGGATGATATTTTGGATTCCCTTTGGTGTACGCTCTTTTGGAATTCTGTAGGAAATTAGTCACCCAAAGTTATTGCTAATTGCCTTGTGAGTGATTCATTGACTGGCTATTGCTGACTAAGAATGTAAGATAACCAGGCTCCTTAGAGGAAGCTCACTGACCAAGCAAACAGGGAGTATGGGCTGAAGCTTGTCAGTTCAACAAAAGGAGAAGATTTCTTCCCTATGGATCCTTGGCCAGAGAATACTTTTTCCAAGGCGGTGCATGTGAAGCGCTCTCTCCCAGTACTCCACCAAGTGTTTAATTGTTAACTTAATGTTACTGAATTCAATTGTTTTACATTTTATAATCTATATTTTAATTGTTGTAAACCAACTTACATGTTAGTATGGAGAAAATAAATAAACAATCCCCTGTATGAATTTAAACTAAAGAAGACACATTCCAACTGAATGTCTGAAGAGACTTCCTAAACAATAAGAAAATATCAACAATGGAACAAATTATCTAACAAAATTGTGGACTAGCAATATCACTTAGATTTATATAACACCTCAATGTGCTTTACATCACTCTCTGGGTGATTTACAATGTCAGCATATTGCCCCTAATAATTTGGGTCCTCATACAAATTCAGAAGGATGGAAGGCTGAGTCAACCTTGAGCCCATCAGGATCGAACTCCAGGCTGTGGGCAAAGTTTGCCTGCCATACTGCATTCTAACCACTGCACCACCAGGGCTCCCCTTGATTCAATGTGAATTGGTAAGAGAAATTGCTTCTGCTTTCTTGCTCATTTATTACTGAGAATACTATCACTTTAATTCAGCCTGGTACTTCTTAAGGGGTTATGGACACAAATTTCAGTACTGAACCAAATGTGCATTTTTCCATATCCATGTTTGTGTCTGTGCTTTTGAGTCAGTTTTGACTCCCAGTAATTGCCTGAGCAAGTCCCTGCAATTCTCTTGGCAAGAAGTGGTTTACTATTGCCTTCTTCTTCCTAGGAGAAGGAGTGATTGACCCGAAGTAACCCAGTTGGCTTCATGTCTAGAATTCACAGGCTCCCAGTTTCTAGCCTTTACCACTATTCCAAATTGGCTCTTCCATATTCACACAGATATACAAAGTACTCTATTTGAAGAAGTTATTTATACTAAGCATCCATTTCCATCCATTAAATCATAGGAAAAGCTAACCATTCTCTTCTTTCTGATAGCCTACCTGTTCACCAAAGAGTCAAAGCATAGGCAAGCTAAGAAAAGAGAAATTCAATAATTTTTCAAAAATATTATACACATGAGCTGGTGTTATAATACAAACAATGACTTTAGTAATCAAAACTAAGTGTGTAAATACTAAGTGTGTAAATTGCTTCCATATATTCCATTACTTGCTCTTCCTACAGAAGCCCATGGCTCAAAGGACTATCCATGTAGTGCTTTTAAAAAAAGCTATCATCCAGATATTAAGGATGGACAAGTTTCAGTTCAAACAGAAATGCATGGTACGTATGTATACAATCTTATGTATTTGTTATTTACTTCATAAAGCATTACAGATAATTAATAGCTTATTTTATTTCATTTATGCAATCCTGTATTGCCAAATCAACCTTAAATCATATCTGCTTTCAAATTCCTGTATGTAATAAGATTAAAAAATGGAACAAAAAATATTTGGATGGCAGAGAGCTGCACTTAATATTTGGCCTGAAGGAATTACATAATTTTTCTACACAACTTTGAGCTGTGGGAGCACCACATGTTTAAGTCCCGCTTGCTGTACAACTGTTCAAGACACAGGCACATTGAATAGAGTACACAATGCAAACATAGAAGCAGTTATTGTACAACAGCTGTTACACTAGAAGAGAAGCCTCACTTAAAATAGAAGGGTATTATATAGTCTGCAGACAAAAGGTGTCCTTGAGTTCAATGTAGCTATTGACTAAGGTCTTCTCTTCATGTGTTCCAGATAATATTTATGAAAATTAGTAGGTCCATATCAAAAGTATACTAGAAGAATAAGGAAATTATCTATGGTAGCTGTATAACTACAAATTCATCCATATGCATGGATGAAGACATGTGTACATTACAGTATATACAACATTAAAACTAAACATGGGTGTGCACAATTCCATAAAATGCCAGGAAGTCCAACCCAGATTCAGCCTGCATATAATCATTATTTTACATCATATTTTCCAGATAGTTTATATGCTAGATTGAATTATTTCGGCTACTGAAAAGTACATTACAACCATATGGGATTTCTCCAGCCTGAGACAACACATTTATTCTTTTTTTTAATACTTCTATGGGCAGGGCAAAAGTGAACAAATTAAGGGGCTCCTTGTATTATTAAATACACCACTATGTCAATTTTAAACAATATGGTTGTCCCAAATCTCAGTCAGCTTTGATTAAAATGATGTGCTCTTATGAGCAAACAGGATGCCGGGGAAGGGGAGAGTGTTGGATGGAACTGTTGGGTTTGTGAAGCTAATCAGCTGCATTTAAGGACAAATTGTTTGGTTAACTGAGTAAGGCTCTCTGCCTTTTATCTGCTTGAACAGAATATTTATTGCTTGTTGATCATACAATTTGAGAAAAGGGGACTAAAATCTGCAGTTGAATACTAATCAAGTGATTAGCTACTGAATGAAGTCATATTCTCATGCAACAACTCAGTTCCAACTCTTTAACAAGAGGAAAGATACTTAACAGTTCAAATCCATGGCAAGGAAACCGGAAAGGAAATAGCAACAAGGATAATTTGCTATCAAGTTGAGCAGGAAGAACCACACTAATCTTTCACCTCCAGAAAATAGGCTTCAGGGTTGAGTTTAGTGACTGTAAGACAGTCAAGGCTCCAAACTTTGTAAACATATAACACAGCGGCTAACTTCTAAGTTAAAAAGTTCCTAAAGAAGAAAAATATAAATAGGTAAAATGTAAGTGTTTATAGGATCCATCCAAAGTTTCTTAATCAGCATCTAAGTTAATGCCTGCAGCAGACAAGCTGTAGAAATTGTGTTGGTTTTAAATATAGAAGATCAACATAGAATCTGAATTTTATCAATAATGTCAACAGACCCAATAGAGGGAAATAATCCTGTTAACTGAAGGACTGCCTATTTCTCTACAGTAGTACCTGCCTGACCACTTTGATCTTGCAGGATTGGCATGTTCCGGGTTCTTTCAATTAAACAATGCCATCTATTGGGACAGGAGTGAGGAATGAGGCTTCCACCAAGATCCAAATGGCTCCCATTGTGCTGTTGTTCAGACGACCAGTGAAGATCTGACTCTTCACCCAGGTCTTTAGCAAGGGAAAGTGAGACCTCTTGCTTCATTCCAAACTTGCCATCTTTTATTGATTAAATTGCAATTTCTTTGATTGTTCTGAACCACCCACAGATGTTGGGAGTCAGATTTATTAATAATAAGTTTATTATTGTTGTTGTTAATGCAAATTTTCAAGAACATTTCACAAAAGTTCCTCATTAAGGCTCCTGAGTAAGTTTTACGGACTTGGGATCAGAAGATTAAACAATAAAAAGCAAAGTCAGGAATAAAATAAGCAATATTCTCAGGGAAGAGAAGTCTAGAGCTCCTCAACAATCTCTGCTGGGACCAGTGGTTTTTTTTTAACTTGTTTATAAATTAGGGGATAAAGAGAGAGCTGGCCAAGTTTGTGGAGGATACCAAATTATTTAGTGTAGGGAAATCCAGGAGATTGGGAAGAGCTCTGTGAACCCACTTCCCAGGCTACTGAATTCTCACTAAAATAGATGGTCAACCAAATGGCAAACATAATTCAACTCCAGGAAGTATACAGTAATGTATTTTGGAACAACACACACACACCCCACCTTAAATTTACTCAGATGTTGATGAGTTTGAGCTCTCTGTAACTAACCAGAAAAAATACATTGGCTCACAGTGATAATTCAATGAAGATGTTGAGCCAATGTGTGGCAGCTGGGAAGAAGACAAATTTCACATCAGGGATTATTAGGAAAAAGATTGAAAATAAAACTGCTAACACTGTAATATCTCTGTCCACGCTCATCTGGAGTACTATGTACAGTTTTGGTAACCACGTTTGAAAAAGGATATTAAAACATTGGAAAAAGTGCAGAAATCTGCAGCCAAAGCTTAAACACTATCCTTATAAGAAAAGGGACAATCTTTTTAGGTTAGAAAAAAAGCAACTGAGAGGGAAATCAAAGGATATAAAAGCATAAAATGCATAGATATGGAGGAAATGTTATCCTTCTCTGCAAACACTAAGTTTAATGGATATTCACTGAAGCTTATTCAAAAAAGTTTTATAAAACAGAAAAGAAAATAGCAATAGCACTTAAACTTATATACTACTTCACAGAGCTTCACAACCCTCTCTAAGAAGTTTACAGAGTCAGCATATTGCCCCCAACAATCTGGGTCCTCATTTTACAGATCTCAGAAGGATGGAAGACTGAGTCAATCTTGAGCCTGGTGAGATTTGAACTGCCAAATTGCAGGCAGCCAGCAGGCAGTAGATGTAGCCTGCAGTACTGCATTCTAACCATTGCGCCACCGCAGCTCCTTCATAATTAATCTGTGGAAATCATTACAAGATATTAATGATCCTTAAACTGGATGGTTTTAAAAGGAGATTATATGAAATTCAAGGAAGACAGGTTTGTTGAAGGCTATTGATCTTAAAGACTCAATGTCCCCTTTAGGTGGATGACAACCTGACTCCAAATGCTAACTGCAGGGGGAACAATGGCAGGTAAGGGATATCCTTCCATCCTCTATTTAGGAGCACCTCAAGAGGGATCTGGCTGGCCTCAGTGAGAAATGAAATGCTGGACTGAGATGGGCTTTGTCCTCCTCCAGCAAGGTTGTTCTTATGCTTCATGCTTTGATGTTCCATCATTTTTTCTTTTTTTAAAAAAAGGTTCAAATATCTTTGCAACAGATCTGGCTGCTGAGAGTTTCCAAAACAAATGGAAAATCAATTACTAAAAGGTACCAATCCTAATGATGCCATGGAATGAGGAAAATGAATCTGTTGGCTCTCCTCCCAGACCTGGATTTTCTGGCATCTCCATGAAGAATTTGCCAAGAAAACAAACCGCTGAGCTGATCCAGAAATATTTCAGTGAAGGCCCATAAGGGGAGCAGATACATTTCCAAAAAAAAACATTTTCCATCTCCCTCTGTCTCTCTCTCTCTCTCTCACACACACACACACACACACACACACACACACACACACACATACACAAATGCATGCCCAAGTGTGTGCGCTCACACTCCACAGCAGATGGACAGAGGGATCAAAGCTGTTTTTTAAAAAAAACTATTCAGGGAAATCTGAAATGATGAATGTCCTTATTTTTCCAAAAAGGAAAAATACATTTAGAGTATAATGAAAATATTTTGACTGCTGAAACATACATTTGGAGTAAGATTACCTTCAGATACAATTTACATATCTTCTATAGTGGGACTTTGCTGTGCTTCAGACTGAAAGGAGAAAAAGTGAGGGGGGGTTGGCTCTCAGAGACCGTATGTCAGCAACTCTAGTTTTTTTAGAGATCATAAAGCTTACTTTAAGGCAGAGGTCTCCAACCTTGGCAACATTAAGACTTGTGGACTGCAACTCCCAGAATTCCTCAGCCAGCAAAGCTGTTGCCAAAGTTGGAGATCCCTGATTTAAGGAGTTGTCAACGTATGCTATATTAGCATCCTCGCATGCTCCAACACTCCTTTTTCCTTCAAATCCAAAGTTTTGGTACAGCCTTATTGAATAAACCTGCCATCCAGCAGTTGCTTTTCTGCCACATTAATACATCGCTTTTTCCTTATGGAGCTTAATATTTCTCACCTACCCTTACAGAAGCAATCAGAGCATTCTTAGGGTACTTGAGACCTCATCCTGAACTTACACAACCAAAGCAGCTGGGAGTATTGGATTCAAACGGGTTTTCTTTTCATCTTTTCCTCCTTATTACAGACCAATTTTCTGCTGCTAAACCTGACATAATTTGCTTGCAAATTTGTCTTCTCTTGCAAAGCAGCACATTAGGGTTGCTATGATGCAAAGTCCAGCACATCTGCATAGAGAAGAGGGTGAAACAAACGGTTTTGACGGACCTGTTCTTCTGCCCACAACATAGCAAAATTGCCCACCAGTGAAGGAGTTTATTCACATGCTAACCTATATGCAGCAATTCTTTCATGAGGAGCACCTAATCATATGAAGGACTGTTAACACCTAAATTAAAATATGCATAAAATTTCAGATGAAACAGGATGTGCCTACATCTATGATTGAGGGCATGCTGACATTATGGGTCGGGGCGGGGGGGCGCAAAGGAATCCTACATCACCTCTTAAATATGTGAAGACACAGGAACCTTCCTCATGTTTCCAGGCAAGATAACAATAGTAAGAAAAACATTTCATTTTCAGTTGCAGTTACTACTTCCTCTTTCTCAAATTCCCCTGGAGAACAATGCTATATGAAGATATGCTATATGAAGTTTGGGGGCATGATGGCTCAGTGGTTAAAGACACTGAGCTTGCCAGCTGGAAAACTGACAAACCAGGTTCAAGACCCGAGAACCACACGACAGGGTGAGCTCCCGTTACTAGCCCCAGCTCCTCCCCACCTAACAGTTCGAAAGCATGCAAATGCAAATAGATACCACTTTGGTGGAAAGCTAACAGCATTCCATGTGTCTTGCTGTACAGTCATGCTAGCCACATGCCTACAGAAATGTCGACAACTCTGTTTCCCTTGGCTAAGAAAAAGGACATGAGCCCTGCCCCCTAGAGATTTGACTGGACAGGGGGAATCTTTACCTTTAAAATTGAAGAGAAATTTAGAGGCAGAAGACTAGACACTGTGATTATCTATCTATCTATCTATCTATCTATCTATCTATCTATCTATCTTGTTTGTTTGTTTGTTTGTTTGTTTGTTTGTTTGTCAAATTTATTTGGCTATTTATATCAAAGAGCGATTTAGTGATTATTAGTACTGCCAATAAGAAATGCTACCACAACCGAAGAAATAGCATGATAAAAATACCCCCAGTAATAACTGTTGCACACAGTACTTCAGTGTTCAATATGCAAAAGATTTAATCCTAATTAACTTGAGGTGAATTTCAGTCCAATTGCAACTTTTTTTCAAATCACTCTTAAAGACCTTTTAGAAAAGAAATTCTCAGAAAATATTTTTTTATCTTTTAAGTTCAAACATTTTCAGATTATAAAGTACAAGATTAGAGATGAACAGTGCTGCTTTCATTTACTGCCTATTGATTCTTATAAGGATTTCAAATGAATAGAGTTTTAGATACCGAACTGATTTAAAATAGAAATTTCCATACATTTCACAAACGGGGTTTTTGCAGAACTAAAT
This sequence comes from Pituophis catenifer annectens, assembly GCF_029215685.1. Taxonomy (NCBI): domain Eukaryota; kingdom Metazoa; phylum Chordata; class Lepidosauria; order Squamata; family Colubridae; genus Pituophis; species Pituophis catenifer. The sequence continues at coordinate 315,448,653 of NW_027256881.1, read as the reverse complement.
TATGCTTTCTCAGCTCTATTATAAATCAGTCTCTAAGATCTACTTCTTATAGTATCTTCCCACTCTCAAAGCAAATTTTCATTTTTATTTTAAAGGAGAGCATCATCCACATTTAATGTAGCTCACTAAATCAGAGTTGATTTAATCTGACATTCAATTTGAATCACTTCAATTGTATCTAGAAATTCAAAGCTATTGACTCTTTGAGAACATAAACCAATCATATATTACATTTAAAATTAGCCATTCTCATTGCTCATGTTCTTCTGGCTACATGGAAGAATAGTCCAGTAACATAAGCACGCAAGAGATATATGTTTAAAACTGTTAATCATTGAGCACTAAAGGACAGAAGTCCTCATCAAATTTGAATATTTTTAATTACACTATTTATCCTTCTAATAACAAAACTGGCCGATATGTGCCACAACAAATGCAATCAAAATGGAGCTACTACCACACAAGGTCTCTCAAGGTTAGCAGAATTTTAGATTTAAAAAAATAGGAAGAATTGAATTAGGGCATTTGCACACCTTATCATTGAAATGAAAGTTTAAAAAGAAAAGCAGAATGAAGAGCAGAGGAGAAATGGGAAGTCCTATTTGGAAAGAAGTAGAAAGAATACTATTCAGAACTTCCTTTAGAATGAAAGACTCATCGGCAACATTTTGTGATGGATCCTGGGATTTTAGCATGCAAAATGTGTCTGTGAACATTTTTGTCATAATCATATTAAAAATACGAAAAAATGAAACATACTGGTGTAATGCCAGTAACTGGGTGGATGGGCTCTGTGGTTTGTTGACAAAGCAACTGTATTCTCTATGTTGTATTTTTATTTTTTTAGTTATTTGGTTTCTATAGCTGTCCAGCTCATCAAGTGATTCCAAGCACATACATGATAAAGCATAAAAGCAATTAAGATGGTACAAAATACTATTTACATTACAGATTAACCACCCAGAGTCAGCCTGAGTTGGGCAGCATCAAAGATGAATAATCAGATGAAGAAACTTCGATCTTATTATAAAACAGGGGACCACAATATTGATCTGCCTTTATGAATGAATATTTGAGGAAAAGGGGAATATTGGTGATAATAATTCTTTTCTAATTAAAAACACAAATCGCTCAAATCTACAGATTCTACATTATGCAGAATATATGTCTATTATGGTTGAATGTTTTCTTTTTCTCCATTTTTTGCATTTTTAAAAGTATTTTATTATTAATTTTAATCATTTTGATTGTAAACCACTTGAAGATATGACTGTATGAAAATGGCACAGAAACATAATAAATAAACAAACAACCACAAACATAGGCTTGATATATAAACGTGGTTGTCATGCAAATGCCATTTTTCATTGTTCATCATGGCATTTACTGCTACACAATCATCTTTTAAAATTTTAAATGCATCTCATCATGTAGAATGGGGAATTTTCTACCATCACAAGGCTTAAATAAATAAACAGGTTTGCAGGAAATTTTCCAATCTGCACAGAGGGCAGGAAAATGCTAACATTTCACCACATGGTTTGTTTACCTAATACAGCAATTTAAAATATTTCCTTGACCCATCAAAGCAATTACTGCATTATTTGCAAATATGCATGTTAATAATCAGAAAGCTTCTTTCTTGAATGAGAATGTGGATGGGCTGGAAATTTAGAAACAAAGAAACATTTCTGCAGCCACAGTTCTACTCTATTTACTACAGAGATGATTAGTGTTTTGGTGATGACAGCTCTAATAAGCATGTTATTGGTGGAGCAGAAGAACAGCACTAGCAAACTCTTTTCAATAAGGATAAAAGAGTAAGAGAGAGTCATTCAATAGACTTCTATCATAATGGGTATCAAGCCTAAGTCCTATCATTGGCAGCATTGCTGGAAACACAAATGGCCACCACAAATGTCTACTTAGACCTGGACTTGTGTTGATCAAATGAATAAAACATGAAAACCTGTGGACTGATAGCATACAAAGCAGAACAGAGAAAGAGATTTTAAGGAGCAGAATATAGATTCTTAGTTTTAAGAAAAATCCATAACCTTATAACTGAGTAGCTTATTCATGAATATATTATCAGAATAAGAAAGCCTCCGTGTTTCCACAAAATGATTCTGTCTCTCTAATGTAAAGTATGTGGGAATGATATTGAGAGATTTGGCGAAGAGAACCAACACAATAACACAGGTCCCTAGGCAACACACAAGTCTTCACAGGCTAGTACTCACAGCTCACCACTACTCCACTCTTCTTTCCCACTGCTACTAACAAACAAACAAACTGCATCACTTTTGGGTTTAGTGGTAGTAGTGCCTCAGAGAGAAAGTCCATTCAGAGAGTGGTAAGGACAGCTGAGAAGATTATAGGAAGCTCTCTTCCCATTATTCAGGATACTGCTTATAAGTGCCATGCGTTTAGAGTTCAAAGTATTGTTAGAGACTCCACACACCCACTTCACCGTCTGTTTGTGTTGCTCCCCTCTGGGAGGAGGTATTGAAGTATCTAAAGCAGGACTATAGATGTTTTGTAACAGCTTTATTCCTTGTGCCATCCTTCTTGTAAATTCACAGGATTCTTTTTCTTTCGCCATGTATATGTATACATCTGAATTAGACTGTGATGTTTCTCTGTGTCGTGTGTGTGTGTGTGTGTGTGTGTGTGTGTGTGTGTGTGTGGTTATATGTATAATGGTTATCTTTTGAGAGCTGAATGCAATGAAATTTCATTTTAATGTACGCTGATTAGTGTACATTTAAAATGACAAGATCTGTTCTATTCTATTCTATTCTATTCTATTCTATTCTATTCTATTCTATTCTATTCTATTCTATTCTATACCTCTTACTACTGTTTCCCCAACTGCTATTTTTTATGAGTTATACTACTGGAGAAAAGTATCTTTGTAGCTGCTTTAGGCTGCTTTATTTTCCCCTACACAAACCACCTCCTTCCTTCTCTCCCACACACCTCCAGATGTCTCGCACTACATCTTTTATGGTCAACATGGCAGTGCTGGCTTAAAGATCCTGGACAAGAACTGCACAACTGCTGGCTATTTTCTAGGCAGCATACTTTCTCACAGGCATAGTCTGCAGATGGGTAGTAGGTTGGGCAAGCAGCTCAGAAAAGATCTTCCCTAGTGTCTTGGGTTGTAAAGGAGGCAGGGGGAGAAATGTACTGTCAAGACTGATGTCAGAACAAACCAAACAGAACCAAACCACACAACCAGGTGAAGTAATTCTATGTTCCTATAAAGCAACATTGACAAAATCTTATAAATCTGAAAGTACATTTCTCCTACTTCTTTACAGTGTGAGAAACCAAATAGAGTCCCTTCTGAGGCTCTTCCCACACCTATTAACTAGCTGCGGGCAATGCAGATTCTTATCTGACCATTCCCTTGGCAGTGTCTCTTTGCTCAGTCTTCCAAGGCCATTCCCATATACCATTATGCCTAGGGAGGAAGATATTCCTCCCTAGGAAAGCAGATCCTAAGTGAATTCCAAAGTTATTTGAACTGAGCATATTTCTTTAAGAGAAACAATATGGAAAGCACGCTTTTATCCACAGAAAGTGTGAAGATTTCACATGTAAGACAATCTGTCTTGTGTGCAGATAAAATAGTTAAAACTTCGCTGATTCAAGTTGTTTGCCAAGAAATCAATGCTGAAAAAGGAAATTGCTAGCAGAAGAATGGAGTGCAGGTAAGAATCATAGAATATATATTTGCATATAAGCCCATCTGTGGATAAGCCAATCCTTGACAAACCCACCCACATTTTTCATGCTCAGGTTGGTTATATGGAAGTAATATGTACATGGGATATATGGGTATTTTTAAAAAGTATTGCCATACATACATCTATGAATAAGCTGATAGCAATTTTGGCAGTATATTTTAGTGCTTAAAATTCTTGGCTTATCTGTGAGTATATATGGTAGATTTGGAAAAGGTCAAGTAAATTATAAAGTTCAATGTCTGCGTGAGCTGCACTGGCTTCCAGTGGTCTTCCAGGTGCGCTTCAAGGTGTTGGTTATCACCTTTAAAGCGCTCCATGGCATAGGACCTGGATATTTTCGAGACCGCCTGCTGCTACCAATGGTCTCCCACCGACCTGTGCGCTCCCACAGAGAGGGCCTCCTCAGAGTGCCATCAGCCAAACAATGTAGACTGGTGGCCCCCAAGGGGCTGTGCACCGCCCTGAGTCCTTTGGGAGAAGGGCGGTATATAAATCTGATAATAAATAAATAAATAAATGTCTGCTCAGTGCAGGAATTCAAATTAAACCATTTCCAACATATGCTGCCTGAAGACATCCATTAAAATGGCCCCCACCACTACCTCTCTGGAGTACTCTCTCTCTCTCTTGAATTCTCTCTTCAATTCCTTTTGCAATTCAGTCAATCTATTTTCTTGTACCTTACATCCTTAATTCCCTGTCTTACACTCTGAATAACAGAGAAAAGGTCCCCTTTTCAGTTCCTGATCTGTGCTCCAGGGGTGAAATCCAGCAGATTCTGACAGGTTCTGGAGAACTGGTAGCAGAAATTTTGAGCAGTTCAGAGAACCGGTAGCGGAAATTTTGAGCAGTTCGGAGAACCGGTAGCGGAAATTTTGAGTAGTTTGGAGAACCAGCAAATACCACCAGAGTGGGGTAGGAATGGAGATTTTGCAATATCGTTTCTCCAGGAGTGGGGAGAGAATGGAGATTTTGCAGTATCCTTCCCCTGCCACACCCACCAAGCCACACCACGCCCACCAAGCCTTGCCCACACAACCGGTAGTAAAAAAAATTGGATTTCACCACTGCTGTGCTTCCTCTTTCCTTCATTTCTTTCTCCAAACACTGATTTCTTTCCCAACTGTAGTGTGTCATTTCATGCAAGCCAAGCTAACTTTTGGCAAACTTTTGGAGAATTTAATGGCAAACACAAAGTTTGCCAAAACTCAAAACCAAGAGAAGACCATGATAATTTGGGGTGGAGGGAGAGGGGAGCTAAGAGAAACACAGCTTCAGATGTTCACTGAAAGAGGCAGTCTCTTCCTTCCTATCTCTTTTCTAGATCTTTTATTAAAGAATGCTGTAAACCCAAAATGCAGTCGCAAGCGCTTGGATTTAAAAGGTATAATCATTTAGAGAGTAAGAGAGAATGGGAAGAAACAGAACAGGGGGAAGAGAAAAACTGCCTAGAATGACAAAGTAGCAGAGCCATTTAACAACCAATTTGCCTGAAGGGATCTCCAGAGCCATCAAAACAACTGATTCCGCCAACAAGCCAGATGCTGCTACCACTGCTGCTAAAACCTTTTCCGCTAACATAAGCCAGGAGATATAAAATGCTTAACCATAAGCAGGCATCAGTCATGGTTATTACTGTGAGACTGTGAGAACATCATCACCATTTCCACTAGAATTGTAGGAAGATTCTCAGCAGAAACTTTTCTCTCTTCTCCCCCATTGCTTTGGCACAACACTATTTTCAAACATGATTTTCCTCCTCATTTAAAAACACATGGTAAACTGGGTGTAACTGGAAGCGACCTGATGCTTTTTCCTGTGTTAACAACAGAACCAGGAAAGAGCATCGTCGGCTAAACAGGCGGTTACAAGTATTGCCAGAAAAAGCCCGGCTAACTTATCCAGCCTAGGAAATTCCAATCCTGTCCACCAATTAATAACTCAGAATTGACTGGTGTGTGCGTGTTTGCTTTTTTTTTTTTTTTTTGCTCATAATCCCAAATTCGATTTTTCAGAACAAACTTTCCCCAAGACCTTCCACTATTCCATTAATCAGCAGGTGGGAATACAGATATACTCTGTAAACCAAAGGGAAACATTTATAAAAACACACAGATGCACACACACCCAACTGCACCACCCCAATCACATATTTTTACTCTCCAGCGGGAGATACACTTTGGAGAGTTACTTCCTCTCCCCACCCCTTTTTCCCATCATTTTGCAATGAACAGGCTAGACGCTTAATCAAATCCTCAAAAACAACAGGAACTAGTGGCTACTAGTTACAATGGGGTCAAACACTCCAGCCAATTCACTGTCCTTGAAGGCACTGTTTTAATCCACTTATTTCTTCCGGCAGCAAAAGCTATTAATGAAAGTGACTCGTCTTCACTCTGAAGCATCCAGTATTAAAAAGGCATTGCTTTTTCATCACCACCTCAATCAGTGCCAAACACTCACAGATTGTTGAACAATAGTACAGCTGAACCACATTTCCTTTTGCACGTCCATGCATCATTTGAGGCTGTACTTCATCACTGCCATTTCAAACTACTAGAGCCATGTTTCTCAACCTTGGCAACTTTAAGAACTGTGGATTTCATGCTGGCTGGGGAATTCTGGGAGTTAAAAGTCCACACATTTTAAAGTTGTCAAGGTTAAGAATCGCTGTACTACAGCAAAGGAGCTGAAACCTTTACAAATACAATATATCAAAATGTTCCTGTTAAAAAAAACCACTCACACAGCAGGTTTGTTGTAGGTTTAGCAGGTTCTGGAATGGCTGTTGGGACATTTGAAAAGTGCTGATTAATACCCTCAGTACGATAACTGAATGTCATCACACAACACAACCACTGATATACAGTATTGTTGCATCCCAGCACCAGTGGTTTGCTTTTACTGAAACCTGCCATTTTATTTAAGAGGCCCAGCACCAGCAGGAGGCATTAGACCCTCTGCCAGGTCCTCTTCTCTGGAAGTATTCTGATGAGTGCTGGACATCTGCCATTTTAATGATCTACAATAGTCCAGGCCAACCCTAGGCAATTACAGTGGTGGCTGGTACCAGCACCATGACCACTTATTGTTGGGCTGTTCTTCTTCAATGATAAAGTGGAAAGTGGTCCTCAAGCCCTCCACATAGGTATTCAAAAAGAGAATATTTTAAAACAAGAGACAAAGTATATAAACAATGTTTTCTAACCAACAGCTCTTTAGATATGCCAGGACTGTAATTCCCAGAACTCTCGGTCAAGAATTGGATGATCTAGTATGAGTATAAGAATTATCTTTGTGATTGATTTTTAGACTTATCTGCCCCTGATAAGCCCCTGATTTAGCTTTACCTAGCTAAAGTTGGTTTCTAAACAATACCTACAGACATATCTATGGATAAAGGGGAAAATTCTTTATAATGAGCAGCATTAGAATTATTGTAGCTAATCTCAAAAAGCAAGTTTTGAAATAATTGGTGCTTGAATGGAAGAATGACATGAAATTTCAGGATTACAGACTGGACTAAGAAATAGAAAAAGAATCTTAGAAGAAGAAAGTGACAAACTATTATCAATGTTGCCAAGGAAAATACATGGTTGTGTCCCTGTCTCTATCAGAATAAAACTTTATCTATTGTGTAGTTCTGGCAGAAAAGACAAAGGCCTTCTCTGTAATGCTAGCAAGCCTTCCACAAACAGCTTCTGCCTTCCCAAAATCCTGGTAGATCTTCCTGGTCATTTATAACACAAAATACTATCGCCCAGGTAATGTACACCTTCACAATCATGTTCCTATCACCCTAAGTATATAATCAGTGGCTCTTTATATTCCCTCTTCCCAAACATTTCTGTCCAATTTCCTTCGAAATTCTAATTAGGGATTTTTTTCTGATTGGCACTTACACAACAAGGTACTCAAGATCAGAAAATATCCTCTATATCTTCGCAAACCTTTTTGGATTTGTGTCAAATTAGCATGAAGCGTACGGAAGAATATTTTCATATGTGGAATACTTTGGAGAGAATCTATTCTATGAGGAACTCTGCCAATGAACTGATACAATATACTGAAAAACCAGACTCTATAAACTTAACAGTAATGATGATTGTGTCCAAAGCAAGCACACCATCTGTATTTTATTCATTAATAGTTTTACAGAAGAAACTAATGGCCAATTCAATATCTTGAATACCTTTCAGCAACCCGCACCAAAATGACAAAAACTAACAAAATGCTTTATCTATTATAGAGCCAAGTAAACCATAATGCTATAAAACTAGAGACTGTGCTGACATTTGCTTTAGTTTTACATGTTCATAAACTGGCCCCACAAGAAAGATAAGCAATTGCGTGGAATGATCCTGAGAAAAATGGCAACTTGTTAGATTGTTTCTCCCACATAAACCCCCAAACTCAGTTTTAGAAACACAAATTCGGAAAAATATTCTAGGTGCATAAATTCTACCTTTACTTTATAATGAACCATATGCATCCAAATAGCATTCAAGCCCCAGCTGAAGGAGGATTTTTTTATTTTCAACAAAGGATCATGCAGTAAAATGAAAAGCAAATTCAAAGTCTGAACTATCACAGTTGCACTGACATATTTTGAGGCATATGGCAACTTTATAATGGCCGTTGGAGATGAAGAGCTCAGACTGTACCGCAGTCACTGGATTTAAGATGTTTCACATAAAGCAGATTCTCTTTGAGGAAAAAACAAGGAGGGAAAAATTAACCCTGTGTTTGCAATGTACCTGCCATCTGAACTCTTTCTCACCAAGGCTAGCAATGACATATTTTGAAAATCATAGCAGCTTTCCGTCATCACACTGAGCCCAAATGTAATTTGTCCAGATTCAATTGATCATGTTTTCCACTTTCAACCATTGGCTCTTTAAAATATAATTAATGACTTTGAGTATGTTATTCTAACTCAGGAAATGACTGGTTCTCATACAGGATCAATAAAAGATCATCAAAGTTTCACTTTTACAAAAGGATTTATTTTTATTATAAGCTAAAAATAAAATTTATTAGCAAACAAATTAACGATGGCCTTGGAAAAGGTACCGCATGGCTTGTAAAGCATTTCTACTCAATGCAAAACATCACACCACCACCCCCTGTGATCACATGACCATCATCTGGATGCTTAACAAACTGTCTTAATTATGACCGGTTGCCAAGAGCTCCATGATTATGCGATCGCTTTTTCCAACCATTTCTGCTGTAATGAAATTCAATGAGAAGATAGTTGGGAAGGTTGCAAGCTGAGGCCACCTGCCAAGAAGACTCCCTCTTGTCTCTGGGCGCTCACTGAAAGAGCTCCCTGTCAAAAGATTCGAGCTCTGTGCTTGCTTGGATTTCAAGTAAGGAACCCTTTCAGCTCTAGGGACTGGCTGAAACAGCTCCCTGCCAAAAGCCAACCAGGCATGCAGCTGAAATCCTTAGGTAGGAAGCTCTTTCAACAGCCTCCAGAGATGAGACCCAAAATCCAAGCAGGATTTTCAGTCCCTGAGCAATGTGGTAAGTAAGGAGTGCAGAGTGCCTCAGGATGATGAGGGAGGCCAAGGGCAGGCGACATTCAAATATCTCTCTGCTCAGGGGCTGAAAATCCTATTTGAATGGGAGAGCTTTCAGCTCCTGGGCAGAGAGGCACTCACACACAGACTGCACCACATACATATCCCCCACCCCACCCCCAGTGCATTCCACATACCTTATCTCCATCCATTCAAAGGCCTTTGACTTAATAACCACAATCAGAAGTGCCATGATTTAGCAGTCATGTGACCACTCACTTACCTACCAGTTCGCTCAACTATCAAGATTCCAGTTCCAAAAAAATGGCCATCAGTTAAGGACTACCTGTAACCAGCTGCAAGCTACAACACACTTAACAGCTAACCTAAATATAAAAAGCAGCGAAGGAAGTGAGAGTCGCTTTCGTGTCTAACTTACAGATTTCCACAGGATCCACTCTAATTATTTCAAATGAAAAAAAGCACCTTTGACAACAGACTTGTAGTGCTCTGAAAGGGTAGCAAATTATTAGGTGAGATATTTAATTTTTTTTCCTGCAAGGGATGAAGAGACATGTTGTGGGGAAGAACTGGTAATAAAAAACCATGACCGCCATTCACATTGGGCTGTTTTCTGCCTACAGAAAAACACAAAGAATTGATACTGCAATTTTCTACTGATTTAATCTTTATATGTTTTGAATATTATTGTTAAGCCCGATATCCCTTTAAAAAAACTGAAAAAAAGAAAAAGAAAATGGCAACCCTGGTCACTTTTGTGATATGGTTCTGGGAATTATTTTTTTTTTACATTCCTCAAGGTTTACTACCAAAAAAAAGGCTTCTGATTCTATCTGACAAAACAACTGGAGATTTTTAAAAAATCCTTCAAGTACAACTTGAGTCCTGATGACTAAATGGATTTGCTCAGGTTGCTTTCTTGGCAACTAGATTACATAGCCTTAAACATCTTCTTCTAAATATGCAACTCCAAACAAGTTGAACCACCATTTAGATCATCACTGTCAACAACTGAATGTGATGAAGGGTACCTTCAGCACTCAGAATAATGCCAAGTGGGGCAGAACGGTGATGAAACACTGATCTCCCACTCTGAATAAGGTATGCTAGGTACAAGCAAAACAGGAAACCTGAAATGATCTGAATAACCTTTTTCCAGGCTAATCTGTTAAATTAAAATCCAAAACATTTGAGGACAATGGGATGGGAAGGGAAGGGAAGGGAAGGGAAGGGAAGGGAAGGGAAGGGAAGTGATGGGAAGGGAAGGGATGGGGAGGGGAGGAGAGGAGAGGAGAGGAGAGGAGAGGGGAGGGGAGGGGAGGGGGAGGGAAGGGAAGGGAAGGGAAGGGAAGGGGAGGGGAGGGAAGGGAAGGGATGGGAAGGGAAGGGATGGGGAGGGGAGGGGAGGGATGGGGAGGGGAGGGGGGAGGGGAGGGAAGGGAAGGGAAGGGAAGGGAAGGGAAGGGAAGGGAAGGGAAGGGAAGGGAAGGGAAGCATTGTATTGCACTGAGACAGTTATTTAATCCCTACAAATATAATCAGAAATACAAATATAAAAGTTTTTGTGGTTGGCTTTGGAACCGACAGACTAGGATTTTATAATTTCTTCTAACAGCCAACTCACCTGGTGAATGCCAATAAGACTCCAGCTGAAACAGGAGTCTTGTATCACCCTAGTCCTTACGATCACATTGTGCTTGTAGGCGTGTGTATAATTTTTCATGCTTTTCACAATAGAGTATGCAATATTGTTCAATAAGCTTCAAATAATATTATGGCAGTCTTACGTTTAATGTAATAAGCAATCAAAATCAATTGTTCCAGGATAGTAAATATTCTTGCCAGTCTAAAAAAGAAATGAACTGTTCATTTATACTAGCTATCGAGTAGAAATGCATCTCTCTATCTCTGTCTGCATCTCTCAATGCCTGCGCTATGGAATGGCATTGTAGCTCCACAGTAAAGTCATCCATTCTCTCCAAAAGGTCTCCAATCTGATCCCTAACTACACGGGCAAACAATAGATACAAACTCAAGGTAAACTGCTCCAAACTCGATTGCAGAAAATACGACTTCTGCAACAGAGTGGTCAACGCCTGGAATATTTTTTTTTTAAATTTGATTTATATGCCGCCCTTCTCCGGAGACTCAGGGCGGCTTACAATGTGTTAAGCAATAGCCTTCATACTTTTGTATATTTAAACAAAGTCAGCTTATTGTCCCCACAAACTGGGTCCTCAATTTACCTACCTTAGAAAGGATGGAAGGCTGAGTCAACCTTGAGCCTTGGAGAGATTCGAACCAGCAGTAATTGCAGGCAGCTGTGTTAATAACAGGGTGCTTAGACCACTGTGCTATCAAGGCTCTTGATATTCTACCTGACTCTGTTGTTACATCCTCAAACCCACACAGCTTCAACCTTAAACTGTCTACCATGGACCTCACCCCATTTCTAAGAGGTCCGTAAAGGGGGCGTGCATAAGCGCACCATCGTGCCTATTGTCCCTGTCCTACTGTCCCCATTTATTTGTATTCATTTCCTTTGTTCATGTCCATGTTTATACTTATACCTGTTATCTAGTACATGTTCGACAAATTAAATAAATAAAAATAAAATAAAATAAATATATACTGTTGTTTTTTTCAGAGTATAAGACACACCTCTTTCCCCCAAAAAAGAGGGTGAAAATCTGGGTGCATCTTATACTCCGAATGTAGCCCTGCCCAGCTTCTCAAATGGAGGTGTCAGAGGCTGAAAAAAGCATCAGAAACGAAGCTTCAGATAAGAAGCCCCCAAACAGAGCTTCAGAGGCTTTTTTTCTGAAGCTCTGTTTCTGAGGCTTTCAGAGGCAGGAAAAAAAGTTTTTTTCTGAAACAGAGTTTCAGAAGTTTCAGAGGCAGAAAAAAAAACAAAAAAAAGCAAGGCACAGAGCTCACAACTAAGGAACCTGTTGCTAAAATTCACCTCTGGGAACAGCTGATTGGGAGTATTCCGGGAGGCCAATCCACCCACCAATCAGCTTTTTTCTTATTTTCCTCCCCCAAAACTAAGGTGCTTCTTATACTCCAGTGCATCTTATACTCTGAAAAATAGCTGGTATCCTGCTTGGCAGCATCTATACTCCTTTGGGTCAAAAAGGGAGGTTGATAAAAAGTCAAGCAGGACAGGGACTTTGGCGACATAAACTGAGGTGTCCACAGGCACGCTGATGATGCCCATGGGCACCATGTTGTGGAATCCCACCATGGTTATAAGACTTCAGCTCCAGACCCAGAAGAGCTCTTGCTAGAAAAAAAATAGCATTTACTCCTGGTGTCTAACTACTTCTGACCACAATAATGAAGCCACTAATACTGCTCATGTTCTATTAATAAGAGTTTCTTTCCCTCTCGCTGCTCAGCGGAACAGAAAGCTGAAATTCAGTTGTCTTGTATAAATATAATGTTGATGCCTTGGACTACTTTCCAAAAGTATCTACACTATATTTATACAAAACAATAAACAACAAAAATGGTCAAAATCAAATTATAACAAGCCTTGCTTCAGTCTAAGCAAACAACAATTGAGATATTGTTTCCTCCTTTGCTACTAAGAATAACATTCCTGCTATACTAGCTGACAATTGTTTTGTCTGGAGAATTCCTTCTGATGTACTTACTGCCTTTTCACCGGTAACAGGATGCTCAGTAAGAGACTTTCAGACTGCAAGGAGATACTATATAAATAATAGGCCTTTCATTGCATATGCTATGAAGTGTCATAGTCCAATATAATTGGCACAGTCAAAAAAGCAGGTCAGCTTCAATGGAAACAGGAATTGAGGCAGTAAGCAAACTCCATTTCTCCAAAAGGGTGTGCATTATTGTTGTTTTCAATACATTATTGTTCATATTGTTAAAATGTTTATATTAAATCTTGAAAAAAAAAGAACTTTTGGGTTTCTACTGCTCAGAACAAAATTGAAAACTGCAACTTGTGGAGCAAATGCAGAGTTTTTTTCCAACTCTGCTGTTATTGAGCTTTTCAACCCCTGGTAGGCCAACCATGGATAAATCCAAGAAAAGAAAAGTTTCAGAAAAAAACAGAACGTTTAATTCAACTACATATGCTAGTTTTGTGGCCGCTCAAGAATAGTCAGGCACAGGAAGGGTTTTGTGGCTCCCGGTGTTTTCTTTTCTGTGGGAAATGGTTCTTTGAGTGTTGAAGGTTGCAGACCCCTGGCCTAGACCTCCAGATTCAAACATGGTCCAGATTTCACTGAAAATTGCTTAAAAGGAAACACAGAAGACTATTATATATAACAGTTCAACAAGCCCCATCACTATTTGGACACAAAGTGGCAGCTACAAAGCTCTAACAATGCATATACCAAGCAGTAAGAACAATGGGGTGGAATAACCTTGGAGAATGAGGACTTTGATCTCTGCATACATGTATTCCATATGTGCCTATCAAGCCTCTCTCCTTCCAGATTGAATGAGGGAAACAAACCAGTCAGATAGGAAATAACCACTTGCTTCCCTAAAGTAGCCCTCTAAACCGCTTGGCTGGAGATATCTTTCCCAGAAAGAAAAACACTTTGCATTCACTTTTTGAAGGTTGGGTTTATTGAGGACAATATGATAGGGATAAGAGATGATTTGGTCAAACGTGCAGCACATTAATATGTAGGCCTATAAACAGTAGGAATGGAAAACCATAACTTTACCTTAAAATGGAATACTTCAGTTTCAGAAATCAAGAAGGTCAAATCTAAAGTTCTAAACTCCAATGATTCATCTTCCATCAAAATTAAAGCAGTACTGGTCAACTATCATCACTGTTCTGTTTCCAATATGGATTCAAGCTTGTTGCAACTATTTCAAAATTGAGCAAGCTTTTCTAAATCTGCTTACAAGTCCTGCTTTAAGTATTATGTGCTATCATGAAAACGTCAATTTTCAGATATCTGAAAGCTTCCTGCCAATCAAATTATCTTTTCATGTTACTTCCAAAACCACCAGAGCAGTCTAACTTTATTATCGCAATAAAGCTCCAAATCAACATACATATCCTTGTTTCATAAAATGCTACTTCTGTAGAGATAAGTTAGGTGAAACTAAGAAAGGGTTGTGACCACGATATCTACAGGGTTTTGTTTTTTTTCCCCCTTCTTTGGCACACTGCAAGCAGGAGGAATGAGCTTTCCGTTTTAGTATGCACTGCAAAATCTCAATGCAGTTTGCCCTCACAATATAAGGGATCACATTCAGAAAGCATAACAAATAAGCCAAGAGCAAATGATGCACCATCATCAATAAACGTTATGCATGAGCAAACTCTTCAATCACCAATTTAAATCATTTTGCTTTAAGTCCCTCCACTCAACATTACAACATGTCACTGTTTACCGGTTGCATATTGTTAGTCGTAATTACCATGATCTTTATCCAATGGAAAAAAAATTAGTATGAAAATTATTTTGGAACAGTCAGCTGGAATAAGGCATATGGCTGGCACAAAAACACAAGTGCCGACCACCATGGAATGCAGACAATCTGTGAGTCTGGTTCCTTCTTGCCAATTTCAGTGGTAGAAAATCAAAAGGAATTCAAGAAAAGTCCAAATTATTTTCTGTTTTACTGCTGCTAGCAGAAACCTAAGTTAAGTTTTCTATTCCTTACAATCAAAGGAACCTTTAATCATGGTAGGCAGCTTATTATAGTTATTGCCACTGTGGTACTAATTCAGCCTTCTAATTTCCGTAATATCCAACAAAATATGCCTTTTGTTTCAGGAACAGATAAATGGGCAGGAGTCTCACACCATGTAAATCATGAAGGTGATCTGCCAGGCTGTTCACTATTGCTCTACCTAAGGTTCAGGAATTTAATGTCCTCTTCTCTAACTGGGTTAAGAAAACCTGCCACCTGCAAATAGAAAGGCTTAAGAATTTGAAACATAAACAAATGTCACTATGCTAGTTTAAATTGTCAGATCTTAACCTTGGCAAGGCATATGTTGCAATTTTATCTCAGATTAAGAAACATAGGAAGATCAGAAACATAGGAAACTCTCTTATACTAAATTGGCCCATTTAATCTAGTCCAGGGGTCTCTAACTTTAGGAACTTTAAGTCTAGCGGACTTCAATTCCCAGAATTCCCCAGCCAGCTTTGCTTTGCTGGCTGGGGAATTCTATTCTAGTCTATTAACACTGTAGTTCTGAAGATTCCAGGAAGGCAACTAATACTCATGAAATATGACTTCCCAAGAACCTGACCAACATCCTAAATTATGTAATCCCAAGAAAGAAGCAAGCAGAAGGTATCTTCAAATCCTAGAAAGATTACAAACCACAATTTGTTGCCTGTGTTTGGTCATGTAATCCTCCCATAAGCATTCTAAGAAATGAAAACAGGAGGTGTGAGGCGAGACTACCAATGATCTTAACTGAGGTGAGAAGAGGATCCTGGAAAGGCTGAAATGTTAATGAACAGGTTACCTCAATTTGTTTTATGATAATGTGGTATTTTGTGATTGACCAGCAACCAGTTTATGGGAATGCTGTCAAAATTCAAAATGTGGTCACTGATCTAACTAAATGGCTTAGGAATTCACCAGCTGCAAAGAGTTCAACTGAGGAAAGTGTATGTTTGTGTGTGTGTGAGAGAGAGAGTGAGTGAGAGAGGGGGGATATTGGCATAGAAAGCAATATTTAAAGACTGCAGCTCATAAATTATCTCACCTTAGAATATAAGGCTTAAGCGAAGACGGTGACCTAAGCTGCATCATTACAGAAGGCCATGATAAATATTTCAGAGCAAGAGAAAACATATACCAGTCAAATTCACAAACATAAAAAGCCTAACTATATTTCAGAGAATAAGAGCAATGTTTCCCTAGTGCAAAATACTAACTATTAAAATAAAATTAAAAGCTATATATCCATCATATTAAAATTATGCAAAATTCATACATTAACCCATACACATATATTCTATTCTCTCCACCTCCTACTCCCTACCATTCATTTCTTTTCCCTGGCTCCTTCAGAGCTGCAGATAAAAAATTAACAACATTGGAAGAAATAACTGCAAAATGCAGAACACGGGTATCAATAATGCATGTTTTTTACTTTATCTCGTAGGTAAATTGCTAGAGGAAATGGCTGTGAGATTCTGGATGTGTTATAAATTGCTTCTTAGAAAAATCTACAAAAGAACAGAAGCATATCAGATTCCACTGCCATCAGTCATACAAAAACCATATCCCCAGCCCTACTGAAGAAATACTGGGCAAATAATTAGTTTTCTTGTATGTCAGAATTCAAGATTCTTGTGGGATATGATTTCCATACAACAGATCATTTTGTGCCTCATGCCTCATCATCAAGATCCAGCTTAAAGGAAAACAATGAAAGTGTCTATGGAGATTCGCAGTCATCGGGGTCATGGTTGCCCCAAAAGTACTTTTTCAAAAGGCAACTGAACTTCCTTCTTTTTTCCTTGAAGACATTTCGCTTCTCATCCAAGAAGCTTCTTCTTCTTCTGAAGCTTCTTCAAGGAAAACAAAGGAAGTCCAGTTGCCTTTTGAAAAAGCACCTTTGGGAGAACAATGAAAGAAAATCAGCTAAATTAGTGTAATAGTTTACAGTATTGATTTGCAACAATTTGCCATGTAAACTATTGTAAGGTGTTCTATATTAAGTTAGCCCGGAAGTTCATCAGAAAGTCTCTACTGGAATAAAATGTAGCACCTGGGAGACGTGACAGTTATAAGAATTAAAATCCAAAACAACTGGAGAGCAAAGTGGGCTGAAATTCATGCAGCACAATTTAATAGCCCAAGTAAGAATTAAAGAGATATTCTTCTTAAATTAGGCAATGTATAAATTTCAACCATTCACAGAGATCTTTCAATCACATTACTAGCCACATAGAAATCCTAATAAACAGAGTACTACATAAAATAGGGAATTAACAAACAAATGTTAATTTGAACATTCACACAAAGGCTTTGTGTTCAGCACTTGCCCATAACTCACCACTTAATGTTGAACTTCAACAAAGCTATCATATTCCATTTTTGTTCCAAGAGATTTTAGCATTATATCCACAGAGCTATATGAAATGTCTCCAAATAATTTGAATGAAGATGTGTTAAAAACTAAATGAAAAATTATCAGTTTCCTTCCCGTTGTTCTCTTTAATCACTTCTGTGAAGATATTGGCATATGGTATTACGGCTTTATTAAATTCCAAAAGTGGTGATAGAAAATCTGATATTTAAGAACTATGCCTTTCCAAATTGGCTAACATTCAAAGAAGAAAAACTTACCCCCCAAAAAACCCTTTTAAAAACAATGTTTTAAGAAGGAAAGGGGATGGAAAACAGTAAGCTAAACATGGCATAAAGAAGGAAGGAAGGAAGGAAGGAAGGAAGGAAGGAAGGAAGGAAGGAAGGAAGGAAGGAAGGAAATAAAACTGAAGCAAAAATTAGACCTTCCTTCGTATGGTACATGCTAGTTCTGTACCAGGAATATCCAAAAGAAAGCATCCAACCTGACGCCCCCAAATATTTTTTAATTGCAATTTTCTAACTTTTTCAACATCCATTTCTAATATTGTTGAAAATACAGATTGTGCTTTACGCTGGGGACTTGCTTTGCAGCATGCTATCATTCCATTCATTAATAAAAAGAAAGAATATTAAAATAAGTGTAATTCTGGAAGGTGGTAACTTTGATAGATACAAGAAAACATCAGTCGGCACCATGGATCCTGCACCGAGGATCAAGACACTCTGTCTGCAAGCATTGGCCAGTTATGGATCTCAGTCAAACTTTTTTATTTTAAGACACCAGCTCTATTACTATATTTAGGCTCAGTTCAATTTAACTGAACCCACCAATTGTTTCCTCAGGTTCCTGTCTTTGTTTGTAGTTCCTGGAGGAGGAGGAGGAGCAGCAGCAGCAGGTCCACCTGCTGCCAGTCTGGCCTTCTCTGCTAGCAGCAGCTGCAGAACCCAAACATATCCACTTATACGTAATATGGAACAGGGCAGGCCTGCAGCTGTGGAGTTCTGCCATGGAAAGAATAGGCAAGCAGACTAGCCAGTGAGAGGGCGCAGGATCACACGGATAGAAAAGGAGTATAAATAAGTTGCAATGACAGAACAAGATTTGTCACCAGAAGGTGCATTTTTGGACTCCACTGTGATGTATACCATCTCAATAAGGCACTGGTCAAGAGAAAAAGCTAGAAAGCCATAAGAGAATGGAAAGAACATGCCAGGAATATGCCTCCCATAAATAAATTCCTCTAGCATTCCAAGTGTAACAGGTGGAAAAGATGTGTGTCAGGGAGTAATCCAACAGCATGTTGCATGGAGATGAAACATAAGCAAAGTGATATCCCAGCAAAAGTCTTGAGCTCTAGTATCTACAGCAGAGGTGGGTTTCAGCAGGTTCTGACCAGTTCTGGAGAACCGGTAGCAGAAATTTTGAGTAGTTTGGAGAACCGGTAGTAAAAATTCTGACGAGCCCTGCCCCCATCTATTCTCTGCCTCCTGAGTCCAAGCTGATCAGGAAGAAAAGGGGATTTTGCAGTAACCTTCCCCTGGAGTGGGGTGGGAATGGAGATTTTACAGTATCCTTCCCATGCCACGCCCACCAAGCCACACCCACAGAACCGGTAGTAAAAATTTTTGAAACCCACCACTGATCTTCAGTATATATTCTACTCAATCTAGCCAATAGCCAAGATTATGGGAATTTTACTCCAAATTATTTGGAGAAAAACAGATGGACCATTCCTACTGCAAACAATTAGTTTCCTCCATTTCAAAAACAAAGCACATTATTATTATTAACTCCAAAATCATCTACAGTATCATATTCCCACATGGAAGATACAGAACTCTGTTCCAAAAAGACTTAGGCTCCCCAATCTCCTATATCAATCAGTCCAATCCTCTTATCCCTGAATAATACTATTTTCTGATGTAAAGGTTCAAGAAAGGAGAAATCGTAAAACAAAAAAGAACTTCAGGTTGCATGCATATCATACCCATTGTTTGTTGTCTTCACTGTATCCCAAACCATTTGAAGACTCAACACAATTTGAAGTTTTGCTGAGGTAATATCTCCTCCTATGTATACTGTGCATGCAATGAGCTCATTAGCTGGCTTGAGTTAAATTTTAAACTGATTTTAAATTGAGTTGTTTTTAAATTACGGCCAAAAATATTTAATCATTTTAAACTGTTTTTAAATTTTGTATGTTCTGTTTTTTACTCTGGCTGTTCACCGCCCTGAGTCCTATTGGAGAAGGACGGTATAGAAATGGAAACAAATAAATAAATAAATAAATTAGCAGAGATCCTCCACCAATTGTTCCTCTAAAGCAGGGGTATCAAATTCAAGGCCCGGGGGCTGGATCCAGCCCACGGGATGATTAGATCTGGCCTGCAGGACTGCCCAGGAAACAATGAAGGACCAGCCCGCAGTGCCTCTGTCAGTGAAAACAGAGCTTGGGAAGGCTGCGTGCAGGTCACCTGAGCTCTATTTTCACTGGCAGGGGGTTGTAGGAGGCCATCACAGCCAAAACGGAGCTTGGGAATCCATTTTCGCTGGCAGAACACTCAGGCCACCACAGGTTCCCCCGACAGGAGTGATATCAAACTGGCCACACCCACCCCGGCCCCCTGAGGTCAAACACAACCCTGATGTGGTCCTCAATGAAATTGAGTTTGACATCCCTGCTCTAAAGCAAGATATCATACATAGGAAGGCAGTAAATGGTCTCTTAACACTTTTTAATGGGATACCCTGCTCAAAATGTCTTTTCTGACACCTACTTTAAAGTCTTTCTAGTAAGAGCAAAGATCTTTCCACCTGGTTTCTATGTTTGACACAGCTCTTTTACATGGTGATTTATTGTGGTCTGTGTTATCTGTTACTTGAGATGATGTACAGTTTTCTTTGGTTGTTTTAGTACTGCTTTACTGACATGTACCCAGAGGCAATCATAGGAAGGATTTTAAAAAGACTTTGTGACCAAAGCCATGTTTTTTTAAAAAAAACTGCAACAAATGGGGGGAGGGGAAAGAGGCAAAACTTTCACCATTCAATTATGGCTATCATCTTGACTTTTTAACACACATACACCAGGGATGGGTTCTACTTACCTTTACTACCGATTCGCAAAGGGAGCGCGCGTGCTTCTGCACATGCACAGATCCTCCATTATGATGTTCGGGCGGGTGGGCGGAGCCTCCCGCCGCTTTTACTACCGGTTCTAAAGAACCGGACAGAACCAGGAACAACCCACCACTGACATACACCATTATTGTTCCTGTTTGTACTCCTATTGATTTTCTTATTTTTAAACTGTATTTCATTTTAAACTTAATAAAAAAAGATACATCCTGCTGGTTCAGATCAGAAGTTAATTCTATATAGAATTAACTCCTGATCTGAAATGCATTTCAGCATTTCATTTGAATGCTAAAATGCCTACTTCAGCATTCAAAGTAGGATGCTGAAGTTAATCCAGCATCCTACTTCTCCCCCAAAATATTTTTTCCAGAAACACTAGAAGCAGAACATCTAGCAACAGCATGCTTATCCCCTAAAACTGGTATGGGGGGGGGATTTGCTGCTGAAAACAGTATCTTCCTAGAACCAGTCTAACCTTCTTAGTAGCTGCTTTCCTCCAGAAAATGTATCTAATTCAAACATAGGGCACAAGAACCACATGACACTGAAAGAAAAGCAATGCATGGACAAGCCCAGAAATGAAGGAGAAATTATCCTAGTAGTCGATCTTTTCCATGCAAGGGGGAGCCAAGCCCATGTGGCGAATCATCTGAAGTCACACAGGGTGAGTATTCCCTCCTGCAGCTGTGCTATTAACATGTCTGAGAAGCCTGAATCGCCATAGCTGAACACTTGGCAGGAACAATAAAGCTGCTACCGCGTATTTCAACAGGTTCAAAGTAACCTCAGATGTCAGGAGCAGATGCTCTTGCATACTTCCCCTCCCCCCCGCTCCATCCCTCAGGACTTTTGAACTGGTTTGTGTGTTTCCTTCCCTTCCCTCTAATAAGCCAGGGTGCTGGAGAAATTAGTTGGGGAAAGGAAAAGAACAACGGTAATTACCCTCTGCCGCCAGCCTGGGAGGCCTAGATAAATTGCCGTCTTCTCTCTCCCTCCAGTCTAGATCCCTGATGGGGGGTTAGAGTACTAAATGTAGGCCCCAGGGGTCAGTGCTGCATAATAATACCACTTCACCTGTCTCTGTGAAACACTTCCCCCACCCACCCACCCACGCACCCACCCAAACCCTCAGCATAAAGCTCAGTCATCCAAGACAGCGTCCTTAGGGAAAGCACCAATCCCATTTATGATGCTTCTGACAATACCAAATTCTCCTTAGGCTTCCCTACAATAGAAGCACTAAAAACTGTGAAAAATGTCTTTTTGCTTGTTGGCTTGTTTCTTTTGGACACGGTGGATAAATATCAATGATTTTTTTAAAAAAATCAAAAAAATCAGATTTTTTTTATTTAAATCGGATTTTTTTGATTTAAATCAGATTTTTTTGATTTTTATCGAATTTATTTTAATAAAAAACTTTTGGGGTAAAAATCTATCATAAGATAGTTTTCTATTTAAGATACATAAATAATTTAGTTTATTCAGCATGGAATGGAGCTTAGTTATGTAGCATGAGGCTGTATATTCTGCAACACTGGGACTATCGGTGAGTCAACAGTGGGTCAAAGGAGTAGCAGAGATGACAGTTGCTCTTTAAAAATTATGATTTAAATCGAGTTGATTTAAATCAAGCCTTTTTACTAGTGATTTAAATCATGATTTAAATTGTGATTTAAATCAACTCGATTTAAATCAAATCCACCCTGCTTTTGGATATAAAAAAAAAAACATCCATTCACATCAGGCCAAACTCTGCAGAAACAATTTTAATTCTGTCCTGCTAGATCCAAGGATTTGCTTAATTTATATATAATTGTATGGATTGTACACATATGTTTACTTCTCTTCTGTCATGTTCTCATCGTACGCTAGATAAGTAATAATTTGATGAACTTCTGCAGGTAGGTGCTTACCTTGTTCCAAGTTGTTTCTGAATGGCATCAGCAACATTTAGTAAAGTTGTTGTTTGCCAATGAAATCTTGCTCCAGAAAATCCATCTCTACCCTACCTCTGTCCTCCATCATCCATCCTCAAGTACTGTTCCATTAAATAACTGTGGTTCAGCATCTTGTGGGAACCCAGCCAACATCACAGCATGTTGGCTAAACCAGTCGTATGATTTACACATTAGGACACAGCGTTGTATGAGCACAGGAAGTGCTCTTTGTTAACCCAGTTTAGAGTTTCAAATGTGCATCAGTCCAACCTTGGTCACACTAATGCTCTATCTAATTCAGTGTTGCCTGCACCGATTCACTGCAGCAACACAAGATTTTCCAGTTGTACCTACAAATGCCAAAGATTAAATCTGGGACTTCCTGAATGCAAAACGCATATGGAGGATGCCTGGGTATAATCCCATTCCAATTATTCATGGCAGCTGGCAGGAGGTCAAATCACAATGCCAAGTTTCATTATGCCTTAAGGAGATAAGCACTACAACCCATAGTCTGGGCTTGGGCACCAAAAAAACAGCTCCTGGATGGGGTCTATGACCTGGTTAATGTATGTGAAATTTTACTACTCATGAATGCCTGCATATCTCTGTATAAATATTCTAACTATATGTAGAGGGCGGAGTGTGTGGTAGAATTGGGTCAGTCTTCCCCTTACATTTTTCCATTTGCACTTCTAAAAAGAGCTCAGTAGCTAAATTACTTAAAAGTCATCCTATTAATATTTAATTAAATTTTCCATTCCTTATCTATTTTTAAAATACTTTTATGTGGCCCTGCCCCCTTTTGAAATACATCCCCCCAATATATGGCATTCAAAAGACAATGTGGGTTTCAATCTAAAAATAAATGTGTGCCTAGGATGTAGAGAGGTATTCAATCTTTATTGTTTTATCAGTCTCTGAGAGCCAGTTACACAAACTCTTATTTGTAGAATTTCAATCCTTATCATGCCAGAGTAGGAAAAATAAAGAAGGCAGATTAGAAAAGATTCATGAATGTTCAATTATGTGTTTGATAATCACATGGAGTTAAAAGAACTGGAGGTTTCACAAAGACTTGCGTGTCTGCTGAGCCTAATGAAACAACTCTTTTACAGAATGATTTCAAGCCAAGCGAACCATCATTCTATTTTCATACCATTCTAAATCTGAATACAGAATCATCATTTTTGACTCTAGGAAGACAATTTCTTTCATTCATCAGCAATGAGTAAAGCTTCTGGCATTCACCTTTTCTACCATCCAAGCACCTTACATCCAACAAGACCAGGTGGAAAGACCTGGATGAAGCTGTGATGAAACAGCTAATTATAATAGCAAAGGACTTAAGACTTCTGAATACATAGTCTAAAGTAACCTCACTATGTTTTCCAGAGAGCTACAACAGGGCCCAAAGGACCATCCTGGGTTTTTTTATGCTGACAATTTTTCTCAAGTTAGTATTAGAGATTACTTCTAATTCTTCTTTCCTTCTTGCCTGCCTGCCTGCCTGCCTGCCAGCCTTCCCTCCCCCATCTTTGAAATAAAATGAAGAGGAACAGAAAATACAATCTCACACACAGGGAATCTGTACCCCATATGTAGATACCATAGCATTCCTTGAGTAATGGTAGGGCAAAATCAGTCTTTCACCCCCTTCCCAATTTTTTTATTTTATGTTTTTTAGAACTGATTTATGGATATTAATATCGTATAATGATTCACAGTAAGTATAAAAACAGAAGTACCTTTCTTCCCACCAGGTATCAGATCAAACATTGATCTGAGCTCAACTCCCATCCTAGCCCAATGCTTGGGGGAAGAGCCTGGTCCTCATAGCCCTCCAGAAAGCTAAAAGATCCTTCAAATCTCAGTGGGAGATTGTTCAAAAGGGCCAGGTTGGCCATTGAGAAGCTATTGCACATTCAAGGGAAGAACCTGGAGAGCACCCACCCTGTTTAACCTAGTAGGATGGACAGGGCCTGGTGGCTCAGCAGACTGATAGCATTGTGATTAACACCAGCTGTCTGCAATTACTGTAAGTTCAAATCTCACCAGGCTCAAGGTTGACTCAGCCTTCCATCCTTTCTAAGGTAGGTAAAATGAGGAGCCAGTTTGTGGGGGCAATAAGCTGACTTTGTATAAATATACAAAAGTATGAAGGCTATTGCTTAATGCATTGTAAGCCGCCCTGAGTCTCCGGAGAAGGGCGGCATATAAATCAAATTTTTAAAAAATAAAAAAAATAAAAAATACTTTCAGGGAAAGGCAATCCCAGAAATAAGCTGCCTCTGTGTCAAGGAGAATCTTCAACAAGTACCTTATATTGCATTTAGAAAGCAACCAAGGGCCAATTCAGCTCACACAGCAGTGGTGTTCACTCAGGTGAACCAGGGATTAGCTGAAATTGTACATCCCCCTGCATTCTGGACCAGTTGCAATTTTCAGATAGGATCTGAATAAGGATCACCCAAATAGGCTGCATAGCAATAATCCAAACAGGACTGAAGTATGAATGATGTGACCAAGGCTTCCCATGGGCAAATTGGCACACCAAATGGATTTGTGCAAAGCCCCTCCCTGGCTACAGCTGCTGTCTACTCTTCCAGGAGGAGCTGCAAGTCCAGGCACCAAATTGCACATTATATCTATCAGGGGGAGTTACCCCATCCATAGCTCCACATGCTAGCCTTGGCCACTATGATGGCCCTGTGATGTCACCAGACATGCCTCCCAGCCCCCAGGGCTGAATAAAGCAAAAGCAACATCAGAAATTACCCACTTCTTCTATGTGGGTTACCTTGAGAGGATATCCTGCTGCACCTACTGTTTGGGGCTTTTTTCAGCAAACATGCAGATAATTGCTGTAATTTTAAACACACTGACTAGAAAGCAAATCCCACTGATCTCAGTTGGACTTGGAACTGAGGAAGAAAGGCCAGAACTATTCTGCCAAGTTACATAAGAAATGCTTACTTCCTGCCTCTGTGGAAAATCAACACATTGACCCATACAGAATATTCAGAGGTTAATACTTTCCCCTCTAACATCATCACAATGACCATTTTCCAATACAAAAAAGACTACACACTTGGAGCACAGCCCAGATTTCTGTGTGTTAAAACTGCTTTTACGAGCAAAAGAAACAGTACTGGCAATCTTGATGCTTCTTAGCATTATGGCACATTTATAAAACTGGAATGGAGCAAGTCCACTTTGCAGGCTATTGTGAAATAGTGGAAAACATATGTATTTAATAACTGATTTCTTTCCATTCTCCATTTCCATCCACTATCACTCTGCTATATTTTACTACCCACTTCCCCAGTATGTTTTCTTTAATATTACCAGTGATCCATTTGTTTCATTAAATCACATTTTTGTCAATAAAAAGGGCAGGTGCAAGGAGATCAATCTGTATCAGGAACACAATAAGGAACAACTTATTGTTTAAAAATCCCCAAGTGTTGCTTTTGCAGTTACTGCAGAATAAAAGAAGTAATAGTTAATACTTCTATATATTAAGCAGAGATGGGCAATTTCTAGGTTTGCCTTTTGTTTTGCTTCACCCAGCCCTTGTAGGCCATGGTTGCTGACAGCGCAACACCATCTGAGATGGCAAGACTAACCACATTGTGGCCTACAGATGCTGCAATAGCAATAGCACTTAAACTTATATACTATTTTACAGTGCTTTCCAGCCCTCTCTAAGCAGTTTACAGAGTCAGCCTCTTGCCCCCAACAATCTGGGTCCCCATTTTACCGACCTTGGAAGGATGGAAGCCTGAGTCAACCTTGAGCCTGGTGAGATTCAAACTGCCAAACTGCAGACAGCCAGCAGGCAGCAGAAATAGTCTGCAGTACTGCATTCTAACCACTGCGCCACCACGGCTCATGTTCCCTTAACCATAACCGCTGAAAATTGACAAGACAATTTCCTGTCATTTTGAGGGGGGAAATACTTACTGAAAATCTGCATAAAGTTGTTTAAGGCAGGGCATAGGGAGAGAAATGGGGGGGTGCAGCAAAATCCGATTCTGAGTATATATCCCATCACTCGCCCATCAACATTCTACCACAGTGACCCCAACGTTGTCCTGAACCTCCCAATATTTATTTTTAAAGATTTATGTAGCTGCCCATATTGTAATAACAACTTGAGCGGCCTACAAAGGAGCAGAACAACAGAAACCTCCAAACCAAAATCAAGGAGCTCTGGTGGCTCAGCAGACTTATTAATATCCACTTATATCTGCTGCCTGCAATTACTGCAAGTTCAAATCTCACCAGGCTCAAGGTTGACTCAGCCTTCCATCCTTTCTAAGGTAGGTAAAATGAGGACCCAGATTATGGGGGGCAATAAGATGACTTTGTATAAATATACAAAAAGTATGAAGGCTATTGCTTAACGCATTGTAAGCCGCCCTGAGTCTCCGGAGAAGGGCAGCATATAAATCAAATTTAAAAGAAAAAAATCAGCAAAAACTATACAAAGCTCTCCTTCTATCTGCAGTTACCCTTCAACAAAGTGCTACCCACCCATGCTTTCAAAAAGTGAGTCAGCTGCCTTTCTGGGCTCTAGGAATAGCAATAGGACTTAGACTTATATATCGTTCCACAGTGCTTTGTAGCACTCTCTGAATGGTTTACAGTCAGCATATTGCCCTCAACAATCTGGGTCCTCATTTTACCAATCTTGGAAGGATGGAAGGCTGAGTCAACCTTGAACCAGTCAGGATTGAGGGAATCGAACTTCTGACAATGTGAGAAGAGTTAACCTGCAATACTGCATTCTAACCACCGCAACACCACGGCTCTTAATAACCACAGGAATGGTCAAGCCTCTGGTGAGCCTCTGTGAAATAGGACACTGAGCAAGGCAGGCTCCAGTCTGATCCAAATGGGGGCCCTCTTGTGTTTCTGGAAATATTTTTGGGGCACTGAGAAGTAAGCCCATCCAAGGATGTCCTGGCAGCAATTAAGTTATTACTTTCCTTAGCACACCTTTCAAAGAAGAAAGGCAGGGCGGATAGGCCTAATTTCTCCATCCTCAAGAATTTATCACAGAGGGTTCCTCAGAAATTGGTACAAATGAGACCACACAAGCAGACCAGAGGAGAGAACTGCCTCATTTGATCTCCTAAATAAGTAACATTGGCTTACAAACTCTTCATTGTTGTCTTTACTATCTTTGACAAAACTTTGTTTATAGAAAAGATCCTCAACATGGAAATAAAAGCTACAACCAGCCCTGTCCAGAGTAGGATCAAGTTTAAACAGGATTATGTGTTTCCTGCAAATCATTATACTCTGCAAGTAAACAATGGGAAATTAACTTTTCATTCGCTGCTAACCAGACTATCAGAAGTCTAACAGTTCTGCAGTTATTGTTTTTTTTTCATTTCACATTAAGGGAACAAAAAAAGACTGATCTAAACAAACCAGCAGAAAAAAACCTTATCATCTTCCGGCTCCACATCCCCACTATTAACAGGCTTTGCATCAAATTCTGAAATATGACAACTTGCTCTGTACAACCCAACATCATTTTAGCAAAGCCGATTTATATTTATAAATTGGGCAATTTATATTTGGAATCTATGGGAATTTAAGTTGTTCATAAAGGATCTCTTGAAGGACAATGGAAGAGTGACTTCCTCTGCATGACCTCCTTTCTCTCCCCTCTTATTATTATTATTGCAAGTTGCCAGAGAAGCATTGTTTGGAAAACAATACATTATTTCCAACCTGATTTTAAAAATTATTGTTATTAAGACAAAAAAGCTCCAAAATTTCTTATTCGTTTATAAATGGCTTGTAAATAATTGGCTATAAATTTTCATTCTCTTTCTTCCTAATATAAAGAAAAATTAAAGATAATCTGATTACTATCTGATTCATGCCCCAATGTGTACTCAGCTCTGGAATAGTGCATACTTACAAAATGCAATGCATAATGTTGCCATTGACTATAACACGACTACTTTTTCTAATCAGATACCTTCCAAAAGTATTGTGGAATCCCCAGACAGTACAATTGATGTCCTAACAAATCTGAAAGGTGTTAGGTTGGAGAAGGACAAACTCAGAAAGCATTGAGGATTTAATGGCAGATACAACATCTGTAACACACCACCCTTGATGTGAAAATGGCAATACATGCATCATATCGTTTTGTACA
Source organism: Pituophis catenifer annectens (assembly GCF_029215685.1). Lineage (NCBI taxonomy): Eukaryota > Metazoa > Chordata > Lepidosauria > Squamata > Colubridae > Pituophis > Pituophis catenifer. The sequence goes on along the minus strand of NW_027256881.1, from coordinate 315,420,034 downwards.
CGGTGTACTTTAGAACTTGCATTGCTGCGTCTGGTGCAAATATATGTGATGTCATCTGCATCACAACATACATGCCATAATTTGGTCCAGCCTGGTGGACATCTATGAATAACAGAAGGATTTGATAACTGTAATGATATGTATGTTCAAATAGTCTGGTCTATTGCTACACAAATCAGCAAAAATCTAACTCTCTGTTAAAATCTTTTGAATGAAGAATGTACAGAAATTGATTTAGTTAAGAAAAAACAAGAGGTATTTGGCATTATGTGTATCATATGCAATATTATTAACATTAATTTTGAATCAATACTATTAATTAGAGAGCACAACAGAGGTTTTGGTAATCTAAAGAGGGATTGTCTTGCAAATGATACACATTTCATATGCACATTTCATAGAGCAGAGTTAGCTTAGAGATGTGACATTGGACCAGGGACACACAACTTCCTTCAGCTTTATCACATAAGTGTTACAGCTGAACATGCAGAGCTCCAGACAACTTGTTTTACCAAATAAATACATACCACAAAAAGTTACAAGTTGGCAGATATTTGTTTACACAATCCACCTTCCTTTGGAAGATTTGGTCATTTCCCCTACCCTGTTCAACATCTACATGAAGCCAATATACTCAGTGATATAACTTTACCCCAGGCCTAGTGGGGGAGGAGATGGAAATCATGACCCAGCATCTGGAGACTATGTGGATCTTGATAGGAAAAAGTAGGTTCAGTCCAAACAAAGTCATTGTTGATTCTGAGGCTAACTGATGCCAGGACTATGACATCTGCAGCTCTTGACCGGATTGTGTTCCCTCAGAAAGAGCAGTATAATGATCTGGGAGTCCTCCAAAGCTCTCAGCTCCTTCCCAAAGAGCAGGTGGAGACTATGGCCAGAAGGGCTTTTGCAGAGCTTCAACTGGTATAACTAGCTGCAGCTTTATCTGGGACAGGATGCATTGAATGTCACTCATGTCTCTGTCATCTCTCAATTAGATTAATTCATTCTACACGATTGTCTTTGAAGACCACTTGGAAAATTCAGCTAGCCCAGAACACAGCAACATGGGTCTTTAGCGATCAGCAACAGTACTAACATGTTACACTTCTATTGCATGAACTGCACTGGTTACCAGTAGGTTCCCAAATGCAATTCAGGGTACTTCATGTGAAGCCCTTTAAGTCTCAGGGCTTTCCTCAGTAGTATCTACCCATCCTATAGGGCAGTGATGGCTAACCTTTTTGCCGTCGGGTGCCCAAAGTAGGGAGAGTGTGGGGGTCGCGCGCTTGTGTGCCCACACCCAAAATTCAATGCGCCCTGCCCCCCGCATACGACCCTCTCGCGTTCCCCCACTTTTAGCCAGTTTTTTGCCCTCCCCAGGCTCCAGAGGCTTTTCTGGAGCCTGGGGAGGGCAAAAACGGTCTTCCCCACACCCCCAGAGGCCTTCCGGAGGTCAGAAACAGCCAGTTTCCAAACTTCCGCTGGGCCCGGAAGGCCCGAAAATCAGGTGGCCAATGTGTGCTGGAGCTGAGCTAGGACAATGCTCGCATGCCCAGATATGGCTCCACGTGCCACCTGTGGCACGCGTGCCATAGGTTCGCCATCACAGCTATAGGGAATACTACTCTAAGGGTCTCCATCTGCCAGAAGATACAATGTGAGGGAGCCCAATGGCAAGTGTTCTACATAACAATTCCCTCCTCTGGAACGGTTTGCCTCCTGAAGCACAGATGGCCCCCACCCCATGGCCATCCAGAAGTACATGAAGACAGGACTTTTTCAGAGTCCCTTTGGGGATTAACTAAACCTAATGGTGCCCTATTCCATAACCGGAACTGCTATTTCAATTAATTCTTAATCTGATTTCGTATTATGTTTTTATTAGGCAAGCTCTGTAAGCCACCTACAGTCTGGTTGGTTTCAGGCAACAGAAAAAAAATTCACAAAGTCATAAAAGATAGAAGGCATCCTGATTATCTCAAGGATTTTTACTTTGCACGTAAAACTTCTAAAAGTGAGGACAATTTAATGAGACTTTGTTGTAAGCAGAATTGATACAGTATCAGATTGACACCCCCCCCCCAAGAAACAACACCTTTTCTGAGGTGGCAATGGAACGGTGAAGGAGTTGGAAAGACAGATATCTCATTATAGAGGAATTCCCATCAAACATCTGGACTTTTTGTAAATATGGAAGAAATGGGATCATTATCGCTTTACACACCTATTATCTGGTTGCACCTTCCAGTTGGCTGCATGTTTGACACTAGTGAGAAAAAGGCTGCATATCAGTGCCTTTAACAATAAGAAGGAGAATTTAGAAATAGATAGGTGATATCATTTCAGATTATAGATGACGAACACCCTCTGGAATGATTCCATGATTATTTTCTAGGTGAGGTCATCAAAAACAGTACCTGATTGTTTTAATTTGAATTAGGACCATTCTATCATCTCATTCTACTACAATCTAAAGCTGATTGGACACTAGCCCTATGGCAGTGATGGGTAACCTTTTCAGCGCAGAGTACCAAGAGTACCAAAAGTACTCATGTGCGAGTACCAAAAGTACTCATGTGCGAGTACCAAAAGTACTCATGTGTGAGTACCAGAGTATCCCGCACATGCACGCATGACCCCTGCCTGTGTCCCACCCCCCATGCATGCACACACGCCCCCCATGCATGTGCACACAACCCTCCCCACGCATGCGCGGCAGAGACCCAAAAACCAGCTGGCTAGCGGGAGGTGCACGCGCATGCACAGCAGAGATGAGCTGGGGCTATGGCTCACGTGCCCGCAGAGAGGGCTCTGCGTGCCACCTGTGGCACGCGTGCCATAGGTTTGCCATCATGGCCCTATGGCATAGAAAGAATTGTAGCATCTTCCAAAACAATTGAGACAACATTCAAAAGAATATTGGCATGGGCACCCAGATCAGCCACAATGACATCACGTGACATTACTTGCCTGCACCTTACATGAATACATGAGCCGAGGTGGCGCAGTGGTTAGAGTGCAGTACTGCAGCTACTTCAGCTGACTGCTAGTTCAGCAGATCAGCGGATCAAATCTCACCGGCTCAAGGTTGACTCAGCCTTCCATCCTTCCGAGGTGGGTAAAATGAGGACCCAGATTGTTGGGGGCAATATGCTATTTAATATACTGTCTTTGGTGTAAGCCGCCCAGAGTCCGCGGAGAGTGGGCGGCATAGAAATATGACTAATAAAATAAATAAATACTCCTGATATCAAGAAGCTATTTCAGCTCCCAAAGTCACATGATTGATTAAGGATGAGGAGAACTGTATCTCCAAAACTGGATGGTCTCAGCTTTTCTATTCTTGTAGACTCCTACATGAATTACCAATGTAGCTAATTTTCATACTTGTATGTTTGGAGGAAGTAATACTGGCAAGTAAAGCAGACATATCAGTCTTCTCTACATGGCCTCCACTTTTTGGCAATCCTGCCAGCAGCATTGGAAGTAAAAGCAGCTCCCATTCCGTGCCATGTTTACCCAGGGCATTTAAGTTCTGCCATTTTTCCAAGGACAACTCAACAGCTCTGTGAGGCCAGTGATGTTGAGAAGCGTCACTGACCTAAATCAAGCTTCACTTGGCAAACTGAATCAGCATCTCTGCTGTTCTGATCTAATGCTTTCACACCTAATGCCAGTTGCTCTTGGGAGAAAAACCATCTCATTCTTTACAAAATTTACTTCCAATTAAATCTGCACAGAATCAAGTGGTCAATGCACTTCAATTCCACATAGCCAGAAGCCGGAATGTTTTCGCATTACTTTCCTAAGCTTAAATTCTTTTACTAGCAATCACTAGACAGAAAAGTATGTGCATAGATACACAAACACCCACACAATCAATTATTAGCTGCTTTCTGAAGTTTAGGTGTACATTTGCTAGGTTCAAATTATCAGCTAGCCTTAGCCCCTAACTAAATGTAACATACTGATAAAAGGGAATATTTATAGCTGAGTTGAACGGTTACTCCTAAATGTAACATCTACATCTTAATTAATCCAGTTTTTCAACTTCCAATGCCACTAACATATTTTAGTGCAGCCAAAAGCCAGACAGTGAGGGATTTGGCAAATATAACCAAATTTGATTATCAAGCACTGAGTTATAAATGGCAAATTTAACTCCAGCCTCAGTAGTACCTCCCAAAGCTCTCCTCACTAGTCAAAAAAATAAAATAAGCTAAAATAGAAGTTTGTGGTTTAGCCACTATTTAATTTAATTTAATTTAATATCATATTTCTATGCCGCCCAACTCCCAAGGGACTCTCCAACTATCTCCAAATTTCATGTGAATCGTTTCACCTGATTAAATCGTAATATTATATACTTGGATGAAGTGAGTTATGTGAATGCAGAGATTCTATCACATCGATCTAGGTCAAGGGTTTTCAAACTTGGCAACTTTAAGACTTGTGGACTTCAACTCCCAGAATTCCTAAGCCAGTCAATTTGTACATCCCTGATCGAGGTGTATTCCTCAATCCAGCCAATAATTAAATATTGGTTAGTAATTCCTAGGGTCAAACTAATCACTAAATCTGGGGAGTAAAGTACATGGGGCAAAATCTGTCCACCCATCTCTAATAGATCCCCAGACACAAATCTTTGTTAAAGCTAAGTTGTGGGAGAACATCAATTCATTAAAGTTTTCAACAGCAGCTTCTTGTTCCTTAGGTTGCAGGCCCACCAGAAATCACTGGATTCCCTTAACCAGGGGTGTCAAACTGGTGGCCCGCAGGCCGCATGCATCATGCACAGGTCACGCCCATCCCAGCTCCACAAAGGCAAAAAAACGTCATGATACGTCATGTGACGCAATCGAGTTTAACACCCGTGCCTTAGGCAGAAAATGAATTCTTTGAATAAATGTTTGGTTCTGAAATGATCTAGAAATCATCTTCATCTGAGTTGTATGTGGGTCTAGAACAGGGGTGTCAAATTCAAGGCCTGGGGGCCAGATCTGATCTGCCTGGTGCTTAGATCTGGCCCGTGGGGGCCCCCTGGAAACAGCAAAGGACTGGCCCACAGTGCCTCCGCCAGTGAAAACTGAACTCCGTTTTTATTTATTTATTTATTTATTTATTTATTTATTTATTTATTTATTTATTTATTTATTGGTTCGATTTATATGCCGCCCTTCTCCGGAGACTCAGGGCGGCTTACAATGAGTTAAGCAATAGCCTTCATACTTTTGTATATAGCTGCTTAGTAGGGTTTTCGCCCCCCCCCCCAGCGGTGTTCTTTTTATACAAAGTCAGCTTATTGCCCCCACAATCCGGGTCCTCATTTTACCTACCTCGGAAGGATGGAAGGCTGAGTCAATCTTGAGCCTGGTGAGATTTGAACTCGCAGTAATTGCAGGCAGCTGGCAGCTAAGTGCTACTTAACAGCACTTTAGTCCGCTGCGCCACCAAGGCTCTTTGCTGGCAGAAGGCTGCAGGAGGCTGTTGCAACCGAAAACGGAGCTCAGGAGCCTGTTTTCACTGGCAGAGCACTTGGGCCACCACAGGCGCCCCTGACACAAGTGACGTCAAGCTGGCCACGCCCACCCTAGCAATGCTCACTCTGCCCCGCCCCCCCAAGGTCAAACATAACCCTGATGCGGCCCTCAATGAAATCAATTTGGACACCCCTGGTCTAGAACAGGGTTAGGTGCTGGACTAGAAACCAAGAGGCTATGAATTCTAGTCCTTCCTTAAGCCTGGGAATTGGTTAAGTGACTTTGAGCCAGTCATTCCCTCAGCCCAACCCACCTCATAGAGTTGTTGTTGTGGGGAAGGACAGGGGGAAGGATTTCTGTATGTCACCCTTGAGTGGTAGAAATAACAGCGGGATGCAAATCAAATAAGTAAAGGCTTAATGAAACATACATCAAAGGCAAAACTTATATGCAAACAGTCTTTCCAAATACTGATTAAACTATCAGCATTTTCCTACTTAACAGAAATAAGTTACCTTCTAAGGATTAGAATTTACAGCCTGCAGACACGATGTGCATCAACTGCAGTGCACAGATGACATACCTACAGTTGGACAATGCCTCCCCTGAGCCCTGGGAGCAGATTCTATTGTCAACTCCTAGCAATGCGTAACTAACACTGCATCAAGGACAAGGATATATTCATGGCTATTCCTAGCACGATTATATGGTGCAGCAGTATAATTCCCCAGCAGTATCAAAAGTCTAAAAAGGAACAATGACAATATTCAGAGTTACACACAGCAAAAAAGCACAGAACTGCACTGTCAGTGTTCTGCAGATACTGTGCATACAAAACGATTCGCTTCCCCTTCAGAGAGAGCAAAAGCTGTTTCTAGAGGTCTAACATAACTTTTAGGACTAAGTAATAGGAGACTCGTGCAAAGAATAGCCACTATGAAATAATAGACATCAGCTCTGAGCTAGCCATGTCTGCAGATATTGACAGGGGCCAGATACTGCTTGGGGCAAGTGGGTGAGATAACATTCTGCACTGGACACAAATGTACTCTGGAACAGGGGTCTCCAATCTTGGTGACTTTTAAGCCTGGAGGACTTCAACTCCCAGAATTCCCCAGCCAGCTTTGCTGGCTGGGGAATTCTGGGAGTTGAAGTCCTTCCAGGCTTAAAAGTCACCAAGATTGGAGACCTCTGCTCTGGAATGTAGGAAGGCAAAGACACAAAAACAGAACAGGGGTTCTCAAATCCAGCACCTTCAGGAACAGTGAGGCCGTGAGAACGGCAACCAGCAAAGTGAGCCACAGAATGCACATTTCCCGCAGACGCGCAGGCTTACACGTTTATTTGCTTGTTTGTTTTGCAGCTACCAAGGCAAACTACCGTGCAATTCCCCCTCTTGTACTTGCCAGCGCAATCGGCAGCGCAGCGCCCCAAGCGCAACACTCTGGAGAGAGAAAAACGCACTCAGTACAGGCGCAGGAATGCGTACCAGTTCCCAAGGCTATACAGGCTGCAGGATTTTCCTGGGGGAAAAGAGGGCTCTTTTTCCTTGTAGCCCCCCTGACCGAGGCTTCCAAAGCGAAGCAGCCTTAAAGAGCCAGGAGACCAGGAGGGCCATAGGTACATCAGTGACATATAAAGCCACACAAGAGTTCCAAGAATACACACACACACACACACACACACACACACACTCCTCCCTGCAGGGCAGGGGGTGAAATCCAAAATTTTTCCCTACCGGTTCTGTGGGTGTGGCTTGGTGGGCGTGGCAGGGGAAGGATATTGCAAAATCTCCATTCCCACCCCACTCCAGGGGAAGGATACTGCAAAATCTCCATTCCTATCCCACTCTGGGGCCATCCAGAGGTGGTATCTGCCGGTTCTCCAAACTACTCAAAATTTCCGCTACCGGTTCTTCAGAACCTGTTAGATCCTGCTGGATTTCACCCCTGCTGCAGGGCTCTGGGTGCCAAAAGTCAGGAGGTACACTCGCACTGGGTTTGAAATGTAAAAGCTCCGGGAAACACACACACACAGAGAGAGAGAGAGAGAGAGAGACGCCACTCCGGGACTCTCGGTCACCCGCAGCGCAGGCGAGACGCACGCAAACCTACCGGCGGGGCCGGGGAGTTGTAGCCTGAGGCCAGCTTGGCCGCCTGCCTCTTGAGTTCGGCCAGCTTGGCTTGGCAGCTTCTGCACCATTCCCCTTTGGAGGCTTCTTCGAAGTGGCCCAGCTCGCCCGCCGAGGCGGCTCCGGCTCCCTCCGGAGCTGGGCGACTGCCGCATCGGTCTTCGGGGACGGCCGGCTGGAGGGGTCTCTTGCGCTGAGGGAAGTCGAGGGAGAGCGGCGTGATTTCGCGCCGAGAGCCGCCTTCGGTTACCTGCAAGAGACAAACGGAGCAGAGCAAAGATGAGGCGCTTTGGGACCACGGGGCGGTGGGGGGGGGAACTCCCCCCTCTCTGTGCAGCGCTATAAGCGAGCTGAAGGGAACCTTTTCCCCACTCACCCCCAGCACCGGCGGCATGTCAGATCCCAGCCAGGACTCCAGCAAGGGACGTCGGTCTACCGGACTATCAGCCGAGCAGATCCGGAGCTGGCAAGTAAACTATAAGAGCGCCGGCAAAGGGAAGCCTCCCGGCTTGGATCTAGCCAGCAAGCCCATCGCGGAAACCTTGAGAAGCCCACGGGACGCAGGAAACTTCCAGCCAGGCGCTCCTGCTTTGCTTCTGCACCCGGCGATAAGTCAATCCGCTCCGGCTCCCGCTGTTACAGGACGCTGCCTCCCGCGTTGCCGAGCAGGAAAAGTGTTAAGGGTTTGCAAAGTTCAAAAGAGAGAAGTCCCGGGCAGAGCCGACGGGGAGGGGGAGGAGGAGGAGGAGGGGAGGGGAGGGAAACTTAGCTCGCCGTTCTCCGCCCACCCCGGCGCGGAAAGGAGGCTGAGCACGTGGAAATGCGGGGAGGGGAAGGGAGGGGAGAGGAGGAGTGGAGAGGAGAGGAAGCCCCTTTGGCAGCTGCGGTGTTTTCCCTCCGGGATTCCAAAGGCGAGGGGGTCTCGGCTGAGGGGCGTGGGCAGAGCTGGCTGTTGAAGTTGCCTTTTGGGCCCAGGTCTGCTTTTAAAATCAGGATGGGAGGAGGAGAAAGGGAGGGAGGGAAATGTATAGGCGTCTTATGAATTACGCTGCTTTTTCTTAAAAGCAATTCTGGGAATCTCTGCGTGGTGTAAATTTATCACGGGATGACTCCCAGGCCCACTGACCAGAATCGGATTTATAGCTTTGCCTTAGATTTGAAACAAATCACTCTCTTCCTCCCAAATCTGAGCCTGCCTTCCTGAGTTTCAAGTAATTATCCTAACCAAAGGTACTTATCGCATGATTTGTTGGCTTTGTTATCACCTGAATCACTTTGGAATCCAATCTACTGAAGTGTATATTGGCTGTGAAGCACTGCCTTTGAATACCCAAATATCTCTATCTCTATCCCTCCCTCTTTCTCTCCCCTCCCTCTCTCCCCTCCTCCTCTCTCTTCTTACCTCCATCTCTCTCTCTTCTTACTTCCATCTCTCTCTCTCACACCCCTCTCCCTCCCTCCCTCCCTCTCTCTCCCTCCCTCTCTCTCCCCTCCCTCTCTCTCCCCTCCTCCCTCCCTCTCTCTCTCCCTCCCTCTCTTTCTCTCTCTCTCCCTGTCTCTCTCTCCCATCCTCTCCCTCTCTCTTCCCCCCCTCTCTCTCTCCCTCCCTCCATCTCTCTCTCCCCTCCCTCTCTCTCCCCTCTCTCTCTCTCCCTCTCTCTCCATTCCCCCTCTCTCTCTCCTTCCATCTCCCTCTCTCCCTCCATCTCTCCCTCTCTTCCCTCCGCCCCTCTCTCTCCCTCCCTCTCCCTCTCTTTCTTGATTTGAATTAGGTAAGGTGGATCTCTAGTTCAGAGACTTAATCAGGCCCATGAGTGTTACCAAAGTCCACCTTAGGAAAGACTCAAGTGATAGTCCCATCTTTCTTCAAAGCCCTGCCTTCAATAACTCCATGGCTCTGGAAAAGGACCTTTAAAAATTTTGGAGACTTTTGCATTAGATAATGAAACAGGATGGAGAAAAAAACAGTCCTCAGTAAGTGCATAGGGAACCACAGAGCAACCTGGAAGGTAATGGCTCCTAATCACTCCTTGATCCTAAGGTATGGAACCCCTTTGTCACCAATTACTTCAGATTCAGCTGTACTATCACTTTTCTAAGTCATTCAGCTCCAGAAACAAACAAAATCCAGTCATTGACAGTTTCCCAGCCTGGATATAAAGTGGGATATCTTCTATTACCTAAAAACTGAAGGGAAATGTCAGTGAACAAAGAAGCTTTATTAATATTTAATCAGTTTATTAGCTGCATCAGTTGCCAAAGCAGCTTTAGGCAGTATACAAAGATAAAATAATTACTTAAAACAAGGTGTCCGAAACAAAAATGGCAAGAATTCCAAAGCAGCAATTGGAGAGATGGGGTCCAACAGGCATCCAGATGACAGACCATGGAGGGTGTTAGGTAACTGGATGAAACTAGGTTGGAACAAGTGCTGTAGAAAAATGAAGGGCTCAACTTTAGTTTCTCTTTGTATTGTGTTGATCCCTGGTTACTAGGTTGGAACAACTTTGAAAATTGTGTAAGATGTAGAGGTTTATTTCCTTCAACACCAGCATTCAGAGGCAGCTAGTGAAATTAATTGGCAGGGGATGTAAAAGAGACAAGAAAAAGTACTTTTTCACACTTGGTTCCTAAATGGAATTTGCTGCCAGAAAATGTGGTGATAACGACCAGCTTAGCTGATTTCAAGGGGGATTTAAAAGTAGGATTAGACAAATTCATAGAAGTCAGGCCTATCAACACCTATTATCCCAGGGAGAGCTAAAAGGAATGTCCACATTCCAAAGCCAGATAGGCTGGTAGGAAAACACTGGTACTTCTTTTGTGGGCTCCTTAAAATCATCTGGCTGATACTCTTAGTAATAGGATACTGGATTAAATGGAGCCTTGTTCAAATGATGCTGGATTTCTATCCTTTCTCTACAAAGCCATGCCTGTGACACAAAATTACATACTCTTTTGCTCCCGTTTAATTCATCCAGAATAACAACCACACCCTGCTTGTTACGTATTACTCTTAAATACTCTTACCTATTTTGACTAGGGCAACCTGTTATAGCTTCTTATTTGCACCATAGTATTAAATGAGAACCTGTTTGGTGTAGTTGTTAGAGACACTAAGCTAGAAACTGGGAGACTGTAAAAACCATTTGGATGACTTTGGGCCAGGGATTCTCTCTCAGGTCTAGGAAGAAAGAGGCAACAGCAAACCACTTCTGAAAACCGTGCCAAGAAACCTGCAAGGACTTCTCCAGGTGTTCACCAGGAGTTAAGAGTGACTCAGAGGCATACACATAAAAAGTGTTATATACTACACATACATTGGTGTTCAAGCAACATTTATGAATGGGAGATGAGCATGGCGCCCTTATCAGAGAGTGATAACTGGTTACGGTTGTCACCTCATGCATATTCTCTAGCATTGGGTCCTACCTTAATCCCATCTAATCCCAAACAATGCCCTACTAGAGGAAACATTTCATTCTTGCAATCCCAAGCCAAACAACAAAATAGGAAAATCTCATGAGTCCTTTTAGGTTAATGGGATTGACGGAGTTTTTGGAGGGAACACAAATTATTTTAATGGCCTTTCTATTGCACTATTTTGTAGACTATTTTGCAAGCCCCTAAATCTGCAGCAGCATTCTGAAATGTGCTCAAAATTTGCATTGGCTGCACTGGCAGCCAATGCAGCTTTCAAATTGCTATCGTAGTCAATCAATAATGTATACTAGAATCTCCTTTACCCTCCCTTGCCGGTCTTGAATCTATTAGAGCACTGTTTCTCAGTCTTAGCAACTTGAAGTCCACACTTCAAGTTGCCAAGGTTGAGAAACACTTGTAAGGAGGCAGCAGAGTTGGTTAAAACCAGCAGGTTAAACAGCAACAAGTCCCTCTGAAGTTTGTTAAAGGGAAGTAAACCTACCCTTCTTCCTACCCCAATCTTATGCACACACTTATTGAGGCAGTGGGTGAGAATTTGAAGTAAACACACAGAGGATTGGATTGCATGGCCAGTTCACATTTTTCTCTTTGTTAAGATGGGGGATGGGATATAAGTGTGTATCAACTTTTGAAAGTGCTGGTCTTAATCGTTAAAGCTCTGAAGTGTTTGTGGCTTGGGGCTAGTCATCTAAAGCAGAGTCCTGCAACTTGCAGGATCAACTCTATCACAAATTTAAGAACCAATGGGAGCTCACTTATAATAGTGGATTAAATTTTGAAGGGGAAAGGTTTTTAGTCACTGCCATTCATTTAGATAACTGGAGACAAGAGCTTTTCTTTTTTATTGTAAATGACATATTTTAATATATTTTAATCTACCTTCTGTTGATACTAAATGTCTTCACTCATAGGATATTACTTACCTTAATAATGCTAGAGGCATTATTTGTGTATCTCCTAGTAAAACTCTTAACTAGATTTTCTCAATGGTGGTCTCTAAATTTTAGAACTTTCTTTATAAATCCTGCAGTAATTTAAAGGGAACTGAGAAGTTCTTTATTTAATGCTGCTTTCTTCTAAAATATGTGTGTAGCTGTGAAGTAGTTTTCTACTGTCTATGTATTCTTAGTTGCGTTGCAATCTGAAGCTATGTCTGGTGGCTCTGGAAGAAAATTATTCAAAGTGAATAATATGAATAAGATAAATCTTTGGAAACTCACACATATTCTCTAGGTATTCTTTTCCTCAGAGAGCTAGGATTCACTGCAACTCCCTCTCAAGTTTACCCAGGATACCAAATTGGATTTACTGCCTTGTCATCGTGATCTTAATTCTAGATATCAGTCTGTAATTATTCAGTGACAGAAATGCAGTAATAAAAAGGTGCCCTTATTAGTATTGCTACATTTAGTCAAAGGCATCTGGAATCACACTTGTAAATGCATGTCCTTTTCCCATGTACAGTAGCTATGTAAAATGATTGGGAGTAGTTGCTCAATAAAAATTCACTCTTCACAGTTTATAAAAAAACTTTCCTTTATTAGTACAGCATATTTCAGAATCTGAATTTAAGATTTGAATCAGAAATCATGGCCAGGCTCTTGGTTTGAATTTCTGTGTCATTTTTTTCCTCGCGGCATTTTAATACATACATAGGAGCATCGTGCTTACAAGTTAAGGGCCTAAGTTAGGGGTGTCAAACTCGATTTCATTGAGGGCTGCATCAGGGTTGTGTTTGACCTCATGGGGCCAGGTGTGGCCAGCTCGACATCACTCATGTTGGGGGCGCCTGTGGTGGCCTGAACACTCTGCAAGTGAAAATGGGCTCCCAACCTCCGTTTTCGGCTGCATTGGCCTCCTGCAACCCTCTGCCTGCAAAAACGGAGCTCCATTTTCGCTGGCAGAGGCACTGTGGGCCAGTCCTTTGCTGTTTCCAGGGCAGTCCTGCTAGCCAGTTTTAAGCACCCCACAGGCTGGATCCGGTCTCCGGGCCTTGAGTTTGACACCCCTGGCCTAAGTCACCCAAGGAGCTCTATGGGTTTCCTGCCCATTCAGAAACAGCCAGCAGCTAGGAGTATATCTTGGGTGCATTTCCAATAATATTCTCTCACATCATACTTAAAATAAATATTAAAAAATGAAATGCCCCCTCTTTCAATTTATATTTTTAAGTAATCAGAAATTAGTAAAGAAAGACTCTTAAGGTCCGTTCTGTATGAGTGCTTGGTACCATTTCCCAAACTCATACTGTTCTGGAAAAATTATAAGTGATACCATAGATTTGAAGTCTGCTCACTTTCTGTTACACCAGACTGACTTTTTAAAGCACTTTTTCTTTTCCATTTTTTAAAAAAATTACCTTCTCCTTGACTGCCATTAGAATACAACAATGACTTTCAAAGACCTCTAGGATTCTTCAGTGTGGACACAGAAAGAATGGTCAAGCTTGTCAGAATGTCTTCCTTATTTATTAGTGTGGCTCGTATAATTGGCAGATATTTCCAGGTTTGAGCTATAGTCCTCTAGGTCAGGGGTCTCCAACCTTGGCAACTTTAAGACTTGTGGACTTCAACTCCCAGAATTCCTCTTTAACACTTAGCTTTAACAAAGATTTGTGTCCAGGGATCTGTTAGAGATGGGGGGGACAGATTTTGCCCCATGTACTTACTCCCCAGATTTAGTGATTAGTTTGACCCTAGGAATTACTAACTAATATTTAATTATTGGCTGGATTGAGCAACACACCTCGATTAGGGATGTACAAACTGACTGGCTTAGGAATTCTGGGAGTTGAAGTCCACAAGTCTTAAAGTTGCCAAGGTTGGAAACCCCTGACCTAGGTGACAACAAGATAACAGCAGAGAGTTACAGGAAACCCTAACCCTGAATTTCTGTAGCCTAGATCTGGTAGCCTTTATCCAAGGTCTCAATGAGAGGTCTTTTCTCTTATTTGCTATGTAAGCCCTCTGGTTGGTGAAAATAGAGATTGCACTGATCACTTCTTAATGTAGAGCTGTTACCTGAAAGGTTTAAGTTACCCATTTTGCTCTTGAACCCATATTCCTGGGAACACAAAACTTCATGGTCCATGCATAGTTGCGTTCTCCATTCCTGATGTAAAGCTGCAGTTCCTCCCATTACGAATGAGATGGGTATATAGGGTGTGCCATATCTTGTGTATTGTCACTTCCCACAAGGAAGGCTGAACCCCAGCCAGAATGGTCTATGGGCCAGATGTATGTCACCTTTAAGCCCTCTGAATCATGTAACCATTTGGGGGTGCCTACCTTTCACAGGGTGCCTGTGAAACTTTGAAAGGAACCCCAGAACTCAAAGTGAATTCCCAGGCGTTCTCTTTAAGCATAGGCCCATTCCACCAATACAAGGAGTCCGATTTCAGATTAAAAGGCATATTCTCTATAACTCTCTGGTTTGGCTCTGCAACCTAACAAGACAAACACAGACTTCAACGGATAATTAGAACTGCAGAAAAAAACAATTATTACCAACCTGCCTTCCATTTGCATGAGTCAAAAAGAGGGCTGTGAAAATATCTACAGACCCCTCACACCCTGGATATAAATTCTTTCAACTTCTACCCTCAAAACGACGTTATAGGACACTGCACACCAGAATAACTAGACACAAGGACAGTTTTTTCCTGAATGCCATCACTCTGTTTAACAACTTATTCCCACAACACTATCAAATAATTTACTAAGACTGTATTACTATTATTCTTCTCTTCTTTACTTGTATCTATCTTTTCCCACTTATTACTATAACCATGTTGTTTGCATCTTTCAATGTATATTGTTTTTATTTGTTTCCTAGTACAATTTGATAGCTTATTAGTAACCGTGACTATTACTATGTGTTTTATCTTTTTATTCTTGATGAATGTATTTTATTCTCCTTATGTACACTGAGAGCATATACACCAAAGATAAATTCCTTGGGTGTCCAATCACACTTGGCCAATAAAAATTATCTCTCAAAATAGAAAAGAAACTGAAAGGAAAATGTATGTAAATAGAAAATCGGGCTTGCTAGAATACCATTTTTAAAATATATTGAATTGAAAATAAATACAACAATGGAGAGGGAATGGAGCGAGGAGTAGAGGGACAGAGAGGAGGGAGAAGAGAGGAAAGGAGAGAGAGGGACAAAAGAAAAGGAAAAGGAGAGGAAGAAAAGGAGGGGAAATAAGAGTAGGAGAGAGGGTTAGAAAGGGAGGAAAAGGGGAGAAGTGGGGGAAAGGAAGGGGAAGGAGAGGAGGAAAGAAGAAAGTAGAAAAAGATAGAAGAAGGGAGGGAAGGGAAAGAGCGGAGAAGGAGAGGAAGGGTTGTTGTAAAATAAGGGAGATGGAATAGTAGAAGAGCAATCCCGAATATACCCTAATTGTTTAGGATGAAGAATGAACTAGTATGAAAGTTAAAAGATAATATATATGATTAATAATGGATAAGAAATTGTACATTTAAGTATGTTTATGAGAAATAAAAATAAAAAATAATTTTCAAGAAAAAATTATCTCTCTTAGTTTGCTTCCACGCTGGAGCTGCCCTCCATGAATTTCAAGCAAAGATGCATTCAAACAGGCCAGTTGCCAGGCACAAGGCTCAGTCCTTCAAGGGAGGAGTCCCTGGAAATAAGAGATGGCACTGGCATCTTTCACTGTCGCTTTCTTTGCATCTCCATTGTCACACTGTCTCTGTGAGAGCTGCCTCCTTCTCTCATCCCCTAAGAGATGAATTGATGGAGATGATTTCTACAGAGGAACCCTGACCCGGCAGCTGGAGAAATTAGCATAAGGAACTAATTGCCTAGTCAGCTGCTATTTACTATGGAATACAATTACTGTGTTGTTTTAAATCCATCCTAGAGAGATAGGGGGGAAAAAACCTGCTCGTTTTTCTGTGTAAAGCATCAAGCCTCCAGCAATGTGCTGAGCCACGCTCTGTGATGTTTCCACAAAGCTTCTTTGCACAGCAAGTGTCCTCAGCCTTGTGGCTTTCTTGGGCTACTTCAGAGATGAGGCACTGGAGGCGCCATACAACCCCCCCTCCAAGAACTTTGAGGGTACCTCAATATGATTGAAAGAATTGTTAAATACAAGACCACAGTGCAATCCAGCTTTTAATATTAAATGTCTTTATAAATGGAATAACATGAACTGTAGTTTTCAACATTGAACATGCGGTGCTTTCTAACGAAGTGAGATTCAATGGTGAAAAAAGTAAAGCTCTACATATGGACGAGAAAAACCAAATGCACAGGTAGAGTGTATAGGTTGTACCTGGCTCAATAATAGTAACTGTGAGAGGGATCTTGGAGTCTTAGTGGACAGTCACTTCAATATGAGCCAGCAGTGTGCTGCCGCTGCCCAAAAAAAAACCCAACACAGTTCTAGGCTGCATAAATAGAGGGATAGCATGAAGATCACATGAAGTGTTAATACCACTTTATAATGCCTTGGTAAGGCCACACTTGGAATGCTGCATCTAATTTTGGTCACTACAATGTAAAAAAGATGTGGAGACTCTAGAACAGGGCTGTCAAACTCCCATGGGCCAGATGCGTCACGTGCTGACCATGCCCTCACCCGGTTTAGCAAAGGGGGGGGAGTCCCGATACGTCACGTGACGCCACCGTGATGACACAAATTTGACACCCCTGCTCTAGAAAGACTGCAGAGAAGAGCAAACAAAGATGATTAGGGGACTGGAGGCTAAAACATATAAAGAACGGAATTGGGTATGTCTACTTTAAGGAAAAGAAGGACTAGGGGTGACATGATAGCAGTATTCTAATATCTCAGGAGCTGCCACCAAGAAGTGGGAATCAAGCTATTCTCCAAAATACCTGAAGGCAGGGCAAGAAGCAATGGATAGAAACTAATCAAGGAGAGAAGCAACCTAGAACTAGAGAAATTTCCTGACAGAACAATAAATCAGTGGAACAACTTGCCTCCAGAAGTTGTGAATGCTCCAATACTGGAAGTTTTTAAGAAGAAATTGGACAATCATTGGTCTGAAGTGGTATAGGGTTTCCTGCCTGAGCAGGGGATTGAACTAGAAGACCTCCAAGGTCCTTTCCTACTCTGTTATTCTGTCATCAGAAAATTCACTACTTCAAGCAGCACTAATATGCAGTTGGAAGGCTAGTGGGGCTCCTGGTCTGGAAAAAGTTGTGTACACATGAAGTCCTTTTTTCTTTCTACTCTGGGTGAGACCATCCCAAGAGGATTGTATATACAGTTCTGAACATCACATTCCCAGAAAGGTGTGGACAGGTCAAAATAAGTGCAGAGGTGGGCAATACACAGGGACTTAGGGACATGCCCAGAAGGACAAGCAACAGGAACACAGGATGCGCTCGGTCTAGAGAAAAGAAAACGGGGTTGGGGGGGCAAGGGGACATGATATTAGTTTTTAGTTATATCAAAGGTACCATAAGAGGATGAGAAGCAGGAGCCCTTTCTATTGCCTAGGAGCAGAAATAATCAATAAACAATGCCGTTCTTTATTTATTTATTTATTTATTTATTTATTTATTTATTATTTATTTATTTATTTATTTATTTATTTTTTGGTTCGATTTATACGCCGCCCTTTTCCGGAGACTCAGGGTGGCTTACAATGCGTTAAGCAATAGCCTTCATACTTTTGTATATACCTGCTTAGTAGGGCTTTCGGGGGCCCCCAAGCGGTGTTCTTTTTTATACAAAGTCAGCTTATTGCCCCCACAAACTGGGTCCTCATTTTACCTACTTTGAAAGGATGGAAGGCTGAGTCAACCTTGAGCCTGGTGAGATTTGAACTTGCAGTAATTGCAGGCAGCTGGTATTACTTAACAGTGCTTTAGTCTGCTGCACCACCAAGGCTCCTTAGTGCCTTAGATTTTAAATATAAGGAAAAACTTCCAAACAATTTGGAATAGGTGATATCTATACTATACAACATTAGAAGAGGCCACACACCTGGAATACTGCGTCCAGTTTTAATCACCACATTACAAAAAAAAAAAAAAAGATGTTGAGACTTTGGAAAAAGTGCAAAGAAGAGCAACTAAGATGATTAAAGGCCTGGAGACTAAAACATATGAAGAAGGGTTGCAGGATTTGGGTATGGCCAGTCTAGAGAAAAGAAGGGCTAGGGGTGACATAATAGCAGTATTCCAATATTTAAGGGGCTGCCCCAAAGAAGAGAGGGTCAACTTATTTACCAGAGCACCAGAAGGCAGGATAAGAAACAATGGATGGAAACTGATCAAGGAGCCTTGGTAGTACAGGGGTTTAAGGCACCCTGTTATTAAGCTGGTTATTAAGACCAGCTGCCTGCAATTATTGCAGGGTTCGAATCTCGCCAAGGCTCAAGGTTGACTCAGCCTTCCATCCTTTCTAAGGTAGGTGAAATGAGGACCCAGTTGTGGGGGCAATAAGCTGACTTTGTATAAATATACAAAAGGATGAAGGCTATTGCTGAGCACATTGTGAGCCGCCCTGAGACTTCGGAGAAGGGCGGCATATAAATCAAATTTAAAAAAAAAAAAAAGGGGGGGAGAAGCAACCTGGAATTAAGGAGAAACTTTCTAATAGTGAAGACAATTAACCGGTGGAACAGTTGCCTTCAGAAGTTGTTCCTTCTTCTCTCATCATTGGAGGTTTTTAAGAAGAGACTGGACAGTCACTTGTCTAAAATGGTATATAGACCAGGTCTCCTGCTTGAGCCAGGGGTTGGACTAGAAGACCTCCAGGGTCCCTTCCATCTCTATTCTGACTGAGTCTATCTACAGATGTTTTGAGTTCTCCATTGTTTTTGAAGTATTTAAGAAAGGGATAAAGAGCCATCTATTGAGGATGGTTTAATTGATTTTCCTGCAGGGGAGTGAACTAGATGACCCTTAAGGTGCCTTCCAACTTTACAGTTCTACAATTCCATGTATGATACTTTTAAAGAGCATCTATTTGGCAAACGGGTCACTTGTTTTCATCCATCTTTCAGTTGGTGCACAAGTTATAAACCTAAATTGCAGGATGCCAAAAAAAACAAAAAACCGTCCTGGTTGAGGGCATGGCGAGAATGGTTGGCTGTGGCTGCTTGAAACCACTTTCCTTGGTTGACGGCAATACAGGGGAGGAAGGTTTATAATCCGTTAAAGAGACGCAACCGCCGAGCTAAGGTAAAAAGGCGTATTAGAGAAGTCAGTCAGCCTAATGCCGGCGACTCTCCGGTCCCTGTAACTACAGCGCCATCTGCCGGTCGCTTGTCGCTCTGCAATCGATCGTCAAAAGAAAATTAAGCCATCTGCGCTGGCAAAGAAGCGCGCGAAATCCACGTTCTCCGAGCGCTTTTAATTCCCACGCTCCTCCTGCCAAGGAACCTAGCCCTGAATACCCAGGATGACCACGCCTTCCTCTTTTCTTGCCCCGCAATCATAAATGTGTAACCGGAAACTTTGCAGGTAGTCCATAAACTAGAATACATATGTACAGCTGGGCTCTTTTTATACACCTATTTCTGGATCTTCTCTTTATTGTTCTCAGATACACACGCCGGTAACTGAAACCCACCGAACCTCATCTGGCTAGCTGCCACCGCCCTGCCCAATGCTGAGCCTATTTCATCAACCCCCCCCCCCCAATCGCTTTTCTGCACCCATGCCCGCATTTGGGTGAGGAGCTTTCCCTCCCCGGTGCAAATGGCGAATTGTAAATGAAAAGGGGTGGCAGCTTCTGGGTTGACATCTAAGTTTAATCCGTCAAGGTTGGAGACGCCCGAGGCTGCCATGCGGGCCGGCCTCCGCCTTCACTCTCCGCCGCGGGGCTAGCGCGAGCAGCCATCCACATACGCTCCCTCCCGCCTCCCCTTTCCAAGGGTTCGGATGTTTTCAAGCGCGATCGCAGCTTGCTTTCGCTCTACTTCCTCCGGCGCTCCACAGCGGCTCGCCCGCGCTCAACCCCCAGGCAAATCCCTGAAGGCAAAGTGAGGAACTCCGAAGGGAATGCACAGTTCGTGCCTCTTCGTCTCCTCCCCGTCCCTCTTTCTTCCCTGCCTCCAACCGACAGCTTTCCAGCCTCATTTCATCAGCCCACCCCTGAAGAAGCGACCGTCTCCCCCACCCCGCTGCGCGCCACCGCTGCTTTAGCCAAACGTGGCGCTTCGCATCCAATTTGCGAGCACAGCAGGCGAGGTTCGCGAGAGGCGCCAAGCCACGCTGTTGGCCTGAGGGAGGGGATACGGAGAGGAAGGAGGGGTGAAATCTGAAGGTACAACTCAGGGTAGTCTCTCTTTTCAAATGCCTGAATTCGGGGTCCAAAGTCCTCAAGACAGAGCATGTACAGAGTGCCGTTCTTCCTCTCACCGGCACTGTTACCTACCAGGTAACCTAATTAAACCTATTGGAATGAAAGTGTGTTATCTTAAACCTATAGCATTTCAGAAAATAATAGCGCAGTGGGAGGGAGCGAGATTCTTTCATAGGCTGCTCTATACATTATTGCGTGTAAAGCAATGGCAAACGTGTGACTTTACATTGCTCCAAGGAGCAGGGGAGCGACTCACAGCTCGCCGGGTGCTAAATGAAACTTTCCACAGGGAACAGAGGGAGCCGGAAGAGAAATGATGGAGGAGCCGTGGAAGCGACCCATTGTAGCATCCCGCGCCGTGCACAGCGGGAGGGGCGAGGGGGGAGGGAGATTTCATTAGCATTGGTTTCGCTCCCTCGTTCTTTCTCTCCCGCATCGCAATTAACCTGGGAGGTGGACAAGGAAGACGCGCCTTGCACACGCGTATAACAATAAAGTGCCTGACTCCCAAGCCTCCCCTGCTTCGGCAGCTCGGCAGATCTTCGCTAAACTTGCCTAAATATTTCACGTGTGGGAAACCTCCTTGGGCTCCAAGAAGTGGGGTGAGGAGAATAAGAATTGGGAGGGGAGGGGTGCTAGAGAAAGTCGTAGAGTCGCGCTTTGTTTTCCTGGGCGCAGTCCAGGAGCTTTGGGAAAAGAAGGGAAAATCCACATGGGAAGGTCGACGTTAATAAAACTCGTGGCGCTATCCGCGGTGCTGAAAGCGTTTGGCGGTAGCCTAAGGAACCCCCGCCGGTTCTAATCAAAAGTCCAGCGCGACGCTTCAACTTTTTTCTTTCTAATTCTCCTTCCTTCCTTCGCTTATTTACTGCCATGGCTCTAAGTTTTTGCTCCGTGTGTGGGCCGTCTAAATGGGGGAAGTCCGAAGCCCCCTGGCTGCTATTCCCTCCCGCCTGTTGGAAGCTCCCCAGCCACACCTTCTCTTACCTTGCCTTTCCTCTTGAGAAGGTGGCTGGTAAACCCGAAGATGATCTCGGAATCCAAGCAGAGCGCTCCGATCTCCAACAAACTGGGAGGTTTCCTCGAAGCGCTGGAAGGCTCTGTTGTTTTTTGAAAAGCCATAGTTTTACGCTTGGGGGAAGAGAAGAAGTGAAGGGAGATAATTGACCTCCTCGGCTTCCTGAGCAATAACCAAAGGGTAGCGGGGGAGGGTCACTCCCTGGTGGTCTTTTTGCTGAGATGCCCTCCGCTGTGTATGAGGATCCCAAGCCAATCCACCGATCTCTCTCTGCCTTGGATGAAAACCTCCTGTGGGAAGGGTAGGAGCGGCAGCAGTAGTAGCTCCTCTCACCGTCCCGTCCAGAATCTTGCCTCTCCCAGGTAGAATCCACAAGACAAGGGAAAACCCCCTCTGCCATCAGCTAGCCGGGGCTGAGAAAGTGCGCTCCAAAGGCGCAGGATGGGAGCAAATCGCCCCGTTGCCTACCTTGCCTTCCTCACACTCCGGCAGGTTGGGACCGGTGGTGGTAACTCAGAAGCTTGATCGAGATTGGCAGACTGAAGGTGTGTTCCGAGTGGAAGAGCTCGAGGAAACAAAGAAAGCACTTTCCAAATCTGGAGAGAGCGCAGAACCGGGAAACGAGTGGTTGCCTTAGGTGAGCTCTCGCTCTCCAGAGCAAGCGCGCCGCCCATCCATCCAGGCTAGCTGGCTTTGGCCGCCACCGCTGGCCCTCCTTCTTTCCCTTGGAGTCGCTGTCCAGCAGCTGATCAGCCTCGCTGAGCGCACCCTGGAGGCTGGCGCAGGGAGGAGGCAAGAGCGGCAGCAGCAGCAACAGCAACAGCCACCCAAGCCATGCTTACTCAGAGCCACGGAGCAGCAAAGTTGCTTGCCTGGCTGGCCAGGCTTGGGCATCGGCTGACGGCACTTCCCCTTGTGCTGCCTGTGTGACCCAGAGGAAAGATGCGTCACTGCCAGAGCCAACCTGACTCTGAGACACTGTGGTGCCTGGCTCAAGAGCCTCGTCCCTGCCAGCAGATGCCTCAGGGCTGGGGGGAAGAGGCAGCAGCTCCCTCCTTTCCTTAAGCCAATACATCTCCCCCCCCCCCGCCACACGCTCCAAGCGCAGCTGTCTATGGTGACATCAGCTCACAGTGACAGACAAGCAGTGCTTACCGTGCACTGAAGGGGAAGAGCAGGATCAATAGGTTCCAAGGATGGGAAGGGAAGGGAATGGGGAGCTGAGAAAGAGAACCCCCTCTTCAATACCTCACCCCCCTCATCCCACCCCCCATTTCAGGGTGCATTGTGAAAGTGAGTGGCATAAACTACTCCTGGAAGAATGAGATGGGGAACTGCCCTGTTAATCCTAAATTGGTGGTTCATTACACTTCAAGGAGAGGGGAAGAGAGGCCCTTTCTTTACCTTTCTCAGATATGGAGCTCTTCTCCCTTGGACCCAACTACCACCACTCCCAACTATTTGAACAGAAGACAGAGAAGGTACCCCCATTCCTTGGATTGTACACTGACTATTTGTGCAAGTTCACACATGGATGTTCCTTCATTAATTACCATCAAAGGAGAATTTCAAGGTAGGAATGAAATATTACAAGAGCAAATACCCCAAGGAAGATTCCTACTATTTCTCAAACATGATGGTTTTCAATACAGACATCCTTTGTGGAAGAATGGAATTACATATGTGCATACATGAACTAGACTGTTGTTCTAGGGAAAGGATAAGGAAACTTTTAGTTGTGAAGGGACTTGCTCAATGTTTTTTGTGGGAATTTAAGAACACAAAGTGGGTGAGTGTACATCACATATTTGAGTACAGCTGAGTTTGGGTATGAATGGTAGTATATTCTCTTTGTTTCTGAACTGTGATACGCCTGTATCTAACATTATATTCAACACTGTAGTACATGGGTTCTCTCTTCACTGCATGTACAAAAACCACAGCAACATAATTTTGCTCCATAATTTTGCTCCTATTTCCTGCCCTCTACACTTGACATCTGAGGCAACCACATCATTTTGCCTACTGATGGACTACATGTATTCACACCTACATCTGGAAATCTTTGGGGATCTCTCTCTCTACCCATACATCTTCACAAGTGGAAATGACAGGTTGTAATGGCACTAGCAACAAAATCCATAATAGTGCACATTAGAGTCAAAGCAATAAACTAACCCTAGTTCAACTGCTGTCTTTGCAAGGCTTGATTCACACATTAGACTAGGCTAAAAGAGGATGGGAGAGATTTATGGTACAGGAATCACCAGAAGCTTCTGTCTTAGCATATAATGGGAATCAAACCATCGCATGAAGCCAATTTTGCACATAGCATGTTATTTGAACACCAGAATTATATTTAATTAATTTAGTTTAAGGTTTAGTGTACTATGGAAACTTAAAGTGTACTACGGAAATGTCCCAAAGGTGCTGTTCAAAAGGCAACTGGACTTACTTGGTTATTTTTTTTCCTTGAAAACTTTTTGCTTCTCATCCAAGCTTTTTCAATT
This sequence comes from Pituophis catenifer annectens, assembly GCF_029215685.1. Taxonomy (NCBI): domain Eukaryota; kingdom Metazoa; phylum Chordata; class Lepidosauria; order Squamata; family Colubridae; genus Pituophis; species Pituophis catenifer. The sequence goes on along the minus strand of NW_027256881.1, from coordinate 315,396,138 downwards.
CTGGCCGAATGGTGAGGAATGGAAGGATTTATATTCTTTGCAGACATCTGGTCATTAGTACTCTGAAGGTTGGTCATTAGCTCTCTGATGATCAGCTCTCTAATGACCAGATGAGTGCAAAGACTATAAATCCTTCCATTCCCCACCATTCAGCCAGAACTGAAGAAGCTTGGATGAGAAGCAAAAAGTTTTCAAGGAAAAAACCAAGAAAAGTCCAGCTTTTAAATAGCACCTTTGGGACGACTATGACCTGTCGATTGAGAATCTCCTTAGATATCAGCACCTAAAGGTCTTTCACTCATCTGTTTGCTAGATTGATACATATCATAAGCATAGATGAAATGTTCAGGGTTTGCAGGGATCACATCAATGGTCCTGAGGCATATCTTGTGCATACATTACTCCCAATTTTGACTTGTCCTCAATGCACTTTCAGTCCCTTAGTACTTAAGGAAATGCTATGTTAGTGAGTGTCAGGAGTAAATCTTTTGGAATAACAACTGTAGTTTATTTAGTTATTAAACAATTATATGTGGCTGCCCAACTCACACCTGATGGCTTTGGGTGGCTTACAACATTAAAAATCCACAGCATAAAGCCCATACCCCCTCCCTACTGATCATTTATGTCCTGGAGGACATAATATATGTGCACAAGATCTTGGGTTTGATACTATACTTGAATAAGGATTCAGAGGAAAATTCTGGAAAATCAGTGAATGGTATTGCTAGACTAGTGGTATGATTTTACATACCACTCTCCGACCTCCGGGTGTTTCGCTGCACACTGAAGACCCTGTTGTTCTGCCAGGCCAGGCTATCAACACAATAGTTTTAAATTGGGGTATTTAAAATTCTGGGGTTTTAAATTTGAGTCAAATCTATTTAATTATTTTAAATTTTAATCGCTGTTTTGTCTTGTGTTTTTAAATAGGCTGTACACCGCCCTGAGTCCTTCAGGAGAAGGGCGGTATAGAAATAAAATTATTATTATTATTATTATTATTATTATTATTATTATTATTATTATTATTATTATTATTATTATTATTATTATTATTTAGACTATATTTTTCCTTGATTCCTATGAAGTAGCTTATGATGCAAATAGAATGTAGTCTAGAAACTTGGGTTCAAATTATTCTAGAACCATTTATTGGCTATTCCCTAGTTCCCATCCCTTTATTCAATATAGCCGCAAAGTAACATTAGTTTCCATTTGAGATTAAACATAAACTAAAACTTAATCATAGTTGTGGCCAACTGAACCTGGCATCATACATATTATTTAATGTTGGCTTTTTCAACACATCAAATTAAGATTTACCCTAACCTGTTCTCTATTAAAGGACATATCAGCCTAAAAAGGAAGGAAATGGAAGCTTCAGATCTTACCTTCATGGCCATATTAGAGGACAATAAGGAACGATGCCATGTAAACCCAAGATATTTGTAACTCGTGTTTATAACATTTAACTACAGTTTAGCACAGGTTTGGATAATGCATTTAAGTTGGGCCACAAAGCTTGTTTTGCCAGAAGAGATTGGAATCCACATTTCCTGTTCTTGTGAAAAGCCCAAGAATACCCATCCTGCAATAACTGGTTAGGAGGGAGAAAATTCATATTCCAATTTAAAAAATCAGAAAACCATATTTTAAATGTTAAAGTGTTGAGGATTCACTCATGCTGCAGAGTAGAGTGGGCCAATCTTAAACATAATTATGAATTACAAATATTCTAATTTTTGCAAAAGTACCCATTTGACAATGTGCACAGTTGCTCTTATAACCATTTCCTTTTACTCAAGGGTTGCACAAGTGCATATAAAGCAGGGGTGAAATGCTCCTGGTTCGGATCGGATCGCCCAATCCGGTAGCGATGGAGGAGGGTGGTTCGGAGAACCAGTAGCAAAAATCCCTGCCCCCCACCCCCATGCCCAGCTGAGCCGCACAATCATCAGAGGCTTTTTTTTTACTTTTAAAAGCATTTTTTCTACAACCTCTTCAGAGGAAAAAATACTTTTAAAAGTAAAAAAAAAGCCTCTGATGATCGGGCAGGTCAACTGGGATCATCAGAGGCATTTAAAAGAAAAAACCCCTTTTTTTTTTTTAAATGCCTCTGACGATCCAAGCTGAGTTGCCTGATCATCAGAGGTATTTAAAAGAAAAAAAGTCTCTGACGATCAGGCAACTCAGCTTGGATCGTCAGAGGCATTTAAAAGAAAAAAACCCTTTCTTTCTTTTAAATGCCTCTGACGATCCAAGCTGAGTTGCCTGATCATCAGAGGCATTTAAAAGAAAAAAAGCCTCTGCCGATCAGGCAACTCAGCTGGGATCGTCAGAGCCTTTTGAAAGCATTTTTTACAACCTCTCGAAGAGGTTGTAGAAAAAATGGTTTTAAAAGTAAAAAAAAAAAATGGCCACGCCCACCCAGTCACATTACCCCACCACCACCAAGCCACGCCCACAGAACCAGTAGTAACAAATTTTAGATTTCACCACTGATATAAAGGGAATTGAGTAATGTGTCGAATAACATTATGAGTGACTCCTGGTTATGCCAATTCATACTACTGATAGCAGTACAGGTAGTCCTCAATTTACAACAGTTCATTTAGTGACCATTCAAAGTTACAACAGCACTGAAAAAAGTGACTTATGACCATTTTTCACTCTTATGGCCATTGCAGGATCCCTATGGTCATGTGATTTACATTCGGATGCTTGACAACTGACTCGCATTTATAACGGTTGTAGTGTCCCGGATCCCCTTTTGCGACCTTCTGACGAGCAAAGTCAATGGGGAAACCAGGTTCGCTTAACAACCGTGTTACTAATTTAAGAACTGCATGGATTCACTTAACAAATGTAGCGAGAAAAGTCATAAAATGGGGCAAACTCACTTAACAAATTTCTCACTTAACAACAAAAATTTTGGGCTCAACTGTGGTCATAAATTGAGGACTACCTGCCTGTATTCCTGTCAGTGCCAATTTTGAAAATAGCAATATGTGAAAGACAATGGAATTCAAGTTCTGTTAGAACTGTGTGGCCATTGAAAGAACAGGATACATTAAGCTATCACACATCCTGAATGACAGTCACTGCTTCTCAGCATAGCCCACCTCCCAGTGTTGGTCTTGTAGGAAAAATAGGAGGATGAAGAAATATAATATATATTCACTGGCTTGAGTTTCTTATAAAGTAATAAGGATAAAAATCTAATAAATAAATAAAACTAAATAAAACAACCCCTTGGCAAAGTAATTAGATCTTACCCTCGCCCTATGTCGCCCAGAAAAGCCCTATGCGAGGATGTCCTACAAGATTGTCTTCAATGGGCATTTCATTATTGGACAAAACAAAAGGCCCCTAATTACATTGTTTGAAGGACTTGTTGGGGAAAGGCTTGTGATTACATTCTTTAGAACAAGAGAGAAAAAGGCCATTACTCAGGCAGTTTGCACTTAAGCATTTTAGAACTTTAAGGGTTAATATGCACAATAAAACAAGTCCCTTCTGATCTCTTGAAAGACCTGCACTGAAAAATAATATCACCATAGAATCTGCATTGCATTAACGAACAATGAGGGTACGAAATATGGATAACTATCACAAGGCTAATTCCATCCAAATAGGTTTGCAACTGGTGTGTCAGTTCCAGTTCAAAAAGCTTTAGCATTTTCTTTTTCCTTTGCTTCTTCACTCCCCACGGAGTCTCCTATTGATGCTTTTAATATAAACCACATCCAGTAGATATACACAAACACACATGCATTAGAAACAATTATATGCAACTTCTATGCCTCATCAATCCAAATTAATATTCTTTCATTTGTATATGTGCCAAATGATCATCATGAGACTCAAACTCATGTTGGCAGACTTCCCTTTCGGTTGCCAGCATAGCCTGCCTGTGGCACAGCTCTGCCAGCCAGAAGAACCCTTTTCTACTGATAAAACAAAGGTGATGGATTTTGCCTCTTTGTGAACTTCCCGATTGTTCTTATCAGCTAGTGTCACGAATGGTGGAAGCAATTGTCTGGGGCTAGTCAGAGAGTGGTCATACAAACGAACACACTAGATAGGAATAAGAACATTCAGAGAAGGCAAAAGGATTCAGGATCCCAAAGATACATCAGTTCCATCCATCTATGGAGCCATCCATCTTGTGTTACTAAAGATGGGGAACTTGTAGCTCACCGTATATTGCTAAATTATAGTTCCCAGCATCCTTTCTCACTCACTGGCAAGAGAGAGGGAGAGAAATTAGTCTCATTTTTTTGGCTATGTTCACTTGCCACAATTAATTGGATCATGATCTAAACTTAGATTAGTTTTGGTTTATCCAATCACCGACATCATGCGAACGACATAACTCAATAAAAATGGAGTAGTGCTTCCACTGACGTGTTGTCTCCTGTCTTCTTATGACCATTTTGGAGAAGAAGGTGGTGCTGAGTAGGGATCAGTGAAGCAGGTGTTGTGGGGGAGGGGGACCGGAGCAAGCATGCTGACAGATACTGACAACAAAATGAAGAGGAGTAATGTGTTTTGTGTGTGTGTGTGTGTGTGTGTGTGTGTGTGTGTGTGTGTAGTAGTAGTAGTAGTAGTAGTAGTAGTATTGTTCTTCTGTTTAAAATCTTTCCTCCTGATTGGGCACTTGCCTGACCAATGGGAAAGAGAAACCTTAACAATAATCTTCCTGTGCAAGGTAAGGCTATCACATCTGGGTTACAAAAAAAAAATCAGGTGACAGCAAGGATTCATGACATGCCTCATTTTCGTTGAAAAATTAGACACTGTGTATTCCCAAATGACAACATTTGACCCAGGTCCTGTAACTGAGTGCTACCAGAACCATCAGTTTCACAGAACTAGTGAATGACCTGGTTATATTTGTTCAGCTAATAGCGTCTTATATAATTACATCAACACACAATAAGACAAAATCAGCCAACTGAGAGATAGGGACCCCAAAACAACTAATGAGGTATATGGAATAGGAGGAAGACCTGGTTGGTGTCTCCTGAACCCTGGAACTCATTGGATAACTTTAAGCTAATCACTCGCACAAATCTCAGAGTGACTAAGAAACAGAACTCAGGGTTGGTGATACAAAGCAGTTAGCTCCATTCACAGGATCATGCTGCAATGGTAATAAGTAAGATAACTCTTAGTGGAAAGTATAGTGGTATACTTGGCAGCCATGGGAGTCTAATCTGAAATATGAAGAGCCATGGTGGTGCAGTGGTTAGAATGCAGAACTGCAGATTAACTCACTGCTCACTCCAGGAATTCGATCCTGACTGGCTCAAGGTTAACTCAGCCTTCCATCCTTCCAAGGTTGGTAAAATGAGGACCCAGATTGTTGGGGGCAATATGCTGATTCTGTAAACCGCTTAGAGAGGGCTGTAAAGCACTCTCTAAGTACTGTTTTTATTGCTATGTTCCTGTTTCGGTTAGAGTCTTGGACCATTTCTATCATAAATTGGATCCTGAAATCATCATTTACAATCAAAATATGAATCTGACGAAGCATAGATATGAATCCAGGTTTTGCCCTACAATGTGAAAGTAGGAAAGGCAAAAGATTTGTATTTCTCCTCCATTATTGCATCAGCAGGCTGACAGATGACTGCCTTTTTTTGAGGTAGCCTACTCTCTGTTGAGGAGAAATGTACAGCTAGATCTCCCTCCTTGTCCCTTTATCATTTTGCTTAGTGCTTTGCCAATAAAAATTGAACAAAGTCTTGATTCTTAATGGTTAGAGTTTGGTGTAGTGTCTGGGTTAGCAATTATTATATTATCTTAGGCTTCTTCTGGCCTTTGCACTCTGATGAAATAGATAGGGTACTCTCAAGTATGACCTCTGTCACCTGTAATCTGGATCCATGACCTTTCTAGCTCTTGCTGATGAAAGAAAGAAGCATGTTTAGCTGAAAATGGGAGGTTGTCCACACAGAGGGGAGGGGGAGATGCCTGCAGTCTTGAAAGAGGCTGTAGAATGACCCTCTCCTTAATACACCATCTCTGGATCTGGTCATAATTCACAAATATTGACCAGCCTCCAGTCTCCAATTCTTGGGGAAGAATCTTGTCAGAATCCTGAGATACAGAGTGTTCTAGGAGGAAAATTCAAAGTGTTGGTTTTGATCTCTAAAGTTCCATATGACTTTGGAATCAACCCATTTAATTTGAAAGAAGCAGCTGATTATCTCCCATTTCCATGAAGTGAGGGGAGGCACAGCCAAGAAATATTTTTGTTATTGCCCCCAATTTAGGAAAATCCTCTCAGATGTCAGATTGCTCTCTTCTTTAATAGCTTTCCAAAAGATGGTACAAATAGTATTATTATTTAAAAAATAAAAGTACTATTATTGTTTAGTATGCTGCTATAATTGAATGGAGTAAAGTAAATCAAAAACCATTATTCAATATTACCATAAAATAATAATGTATTTCCTGAATATTACATTGCATTTCCTAATGCCATAAAATAATCAATACAAAACATTTCTCAATACTACCACAATATAATAATAATAATAATAATAATAATAATAATAATAATAATAATAATAATGTGAAAATCAGCATTTAAGAGCCTGTTTAAAATGTAAGAAATTGGACTCCAAAGGCAATTGAAGGGGAAGTCAATTCCAGAATGTAGGAGTTAGATAGGGAAAAATATTAAACTGTGAGGTAGCCATTTATCATGAAAAGTTAATCAACGTTAACTGCATGATCCAGAGAAATGCACAGAATATGAATTGTAATCAATTTATTCAAACAACTGGGTGTTCCTCTGTGCATGACCCAGAAAGTCAACACCAGAGTGTATACTGATAGCACTTCCAAAATTCCAATCAATATAGGAAATGATGAAAAAAGAAGAGATGCATGTTGGAAAGATACAGAATCATATGAGTCAGATTATTGCAGAGGTGAACGAATAGATGGAGATCAGAATCAGAAAGACTTACGAGTTTTATACTAATCCAAGCAATATGGCACCAAGGCATGAATTTACCCCATAGCCATTACTGAAGGATGAATAAATTCTCTGAATGTATTCATAGGAATGAATTCTATTCGTATTCACGAGTAAAAGGTTACAAATTCTTGTAGTTTTATCACTGACAGTTTTACAATAAGTTTCTCATTGATAAGAATTCCTAAATCAAGCTACCAGATACAACATCTGCAAATGACCGTGTTGAAAAACAAAAGAAACAATGGAAGGTGAAAGAGAAGGATTATCAGGACGAAAAACAAAAATTCAGCCTTTTCCATATTTAATTCAGGTTACTGAGAATTCCTCCAATTGGATATATACCTCTCCCTATTTATTGTTGGTCTGGTCTTTCTTCTCTCTCTATATATAGAGGGCCTGGTGGCTCAGCAGACTAAAAGCATTGTGATTAACACCAGCTGTCTGCAATTACTGTAAGTTCGAATCTCACCAGGCTCAAGGTTGACTCAGCCTTCCATCCTTTCTAAGGTAGGTAAATTGAGGACCCAATTTGTGGGGGCAATAAGCTGACTTTGTATAAATATACAAAAGTATGAAGGCTATTGCTTAACGCAGTATAAGCCGCCCTGAGTCTCCGGAGAAGGGCGGCATATAAATCAAATTAAAAAAAAAAATCAGACCCAACAGACAGAGTTCTTCTGGAGAACATATTGAAATAATCAGTTTTTTTTTAATTGCCATTGCTGCTGGTAGTGGTTATTATTGTTACTTAATCATTATTAATTAGGTTAGAGAGGAAGGGTTCATCAGTTTTAAATTTAATCTAATTTAATAATTTTATTAAGACAGTCGGTGGTTCAATGTGTTAATTTGTTTGAAATTTTTATGATAGAATTTTTATGGATGAAATATTAACATGGATGTTTGTTTTAATAGTTGTGGAATAGTTATAAACCACCATGAATCTCCTTGTGAGATTCAGCAGTACAATGGCAATAAATAAATAATAAAATAACAAAGCATAAAGGATGCTGATTAACTAAAAAGAATGCAGAGAAGAGCAATAAAGATTATGAGGGACTCGGAGGCTAAATCCTATGAAGAATGATTAAAAGAACTGTACATGGTTAAGCTTAAAGAAGAGAAGACTAAGGGGAGACATGCCAGCAGCCTTCCAATACCTGAAAAGTTATCACAGAGAAGAGGGTGTGGATTTATTTTCTCTAAATGCCCAAAGATAGCACAAGAATCAATGGGTGAAGGGTTTACAGCAGGGGTGTTTAACCTTGGTAACTTTTAAAACTTGTAGGCTTCAACTACCAGTATTCCCCAGCCAGCCTGGGTGTTAAAGCAGGTCTCTTAATAAATATCTTATCTTTTGGGTGAATTAAGGCTTCCATTGTTGATAACCATATTGGTATTTTCACATAATATTAAATACATTTTTAATTTTGGAAATATTGTTAGATATAAAGATTTATTAACAGATAAGGCGGAATTGAAAGGGAAACAAGAACTGGAAGGATTGTTTATGCACAAAACTGGAAAGCAGAGAATATACCTTTGGAGGGAGAAGTAATTTTAAAAAATTTAGATTGTGCAGAAATGAACAGATTAACTATGATGATAAAGGAAAGAGAAGATTCAGAATATTTTAAGATATGGAATAAATTTTACTGTTGGTTAGAAAAGGAATACAAATAAGTTTTTAAAAGAGATTGAAAAAAATTGTTGTAATTAGAATATTATATTAGTGGAAAATCTTTGTAATGGACTCGGTGAGATTGAAGACAGAAGAGATAGAGAAGAGAAGAAACTTTTGAAGATAATACCAAAATATCACATGGAAGAAATGAATGATGTACTAAATGTTTGTTTGTCTTAAAAAAAAAAAAAAATTTAAAAAAAATAAAATAAATATCTTATCTTATCTTATCTTGGCTGGCTGGGGAATTCTTGAAGTCCACGGATCTTAACGTTGCAAAGGTTTTACAGATCCAAATTTGAAATGAGGAATTTCCTGACCTTGAATCCTATTAAGATGTATAACAGCCTCCCTCCTGGAGTTGTAGGGACTCCATCACTGGAAATTTTCAAACAAAGGTTGGTCAGATATTTCTCTGGCAAGATCTGAATATTCCCACCATGGGCAGGAATTTGAACTTGAAAACCTCCAAGGACCTTTTCCAATTCTGTAATCATTGTATGGCAGGTTATGGCACTTAAACAATTATCTGGGTGTTGCTATATATGAATTCTTGTATGGCCAAAGAAGTTAGTTTAATTTTTCACTTCTTTCTTATTCGTAAGAAGAGTATGTTACATTTTAATGTTTTAATTATATAATTTATATGTATGATTAGAGGTGTTCATGCTTTTTCTTCTCTTTTTGTATATTCAGTAAAAACTTAAAACTTAAAAATTTAAGTAATATATCATATTCGTAACAAGTTCATTGTAATAAACAGCGGTTGATGGACTATCTAATTTTTTCTACCAGGGAATAAGGGAGTAAGCCATTTTACGGGGTAGCAGCTGGAGAATTGGATTGTGCAATTCTAAGACTTTTTTTCTGGCCTTCAGGAATTCTCATTCACAAGCCTGTTTTCTGTTGCAAACCTTTCATTCTACAAATTATTCCAATGGAATCTATATGGAAGTGAGTATTTGAGGTTCCCTAGTGGAAAGGAGCTTCCCAAACCTTAAGCATGGACCCCCCCACACACCCCAAGTTTCTCTTAAATAAGCTCTGACAAAGTGAAAAATCCCCCAGGTGTCCTGCTGATAACAGGGAAGTTATTAGTTTTCATTCATGGTGTCCAAACTAAAGTAAAACATCCACACAGGCGATCATACATAATAATGGACTAGATAAAGTCCATTTTTCTTGGGCCTTCTGAAAGCAATCCTTGGGTGTTAAAGCAGGTCTCTTAATAAATATCTTATCTCCTCCCCACAGAGGCCTGGCTGCAGATAAACAGACATCCATTACTGTATCTTTAATAATAACTCGAATTTCCATCAGGGACCTTCAAAAAGGCTCCCCCTTTTAAAGGCCTCTTTGAGTGGAAGGCATTGAATCTTGGGAATGGAGAAAAACACGAAGACACAAATTGTGGTGCTTCCCCCCCCCTCGGCCCCCAACTCCATAGACCCATCTCTAGGACTGTTGAATTCACTTCTCTCCGCCTTCCACAACTGTCAACACGTGTGCTTTCTTCTGCTTTCTGCAAAAGCTTCAAAGTTATCCAAGATTGTTTCTTCTAATATTATTCTGTAGAACATGATAAAAAAATTCCTACTCTGAACAGGAAACTTACTTTCAGGAAGCAGTTACTACTGTACTTCCCCTGCTATACAATTTTGGAAACAGACAAAATGGTAGTCAAAATGTATGGATGATGGGGTTTTCACAAGAATCCCCACATCCCATAAAAAGACTGCATTGCAAATGAAAGTCTTTGCTTCCAGAACTTTAGAAGAGAATTTTACCTCTCTGTGCATAATTTACAAGCTCTCAGATTCCCTTCATGTCCCCACATTTCTCAACTCTAGACAAGCTGTTGTTGGATGCTTTTGTTCTCAGCTTTTGCTCACTTTTCAGTTTGCCTTAGACAACTTCAGTGAAGATTCAATAATTGTTGCATTTCCTTCTCCATTTGTTTTACTTGCAGTCAAAACTGGATTTACTAAACCCGCTTTCATGTTTTTCGAAATGCAGTGTTGCCCAGGAATACAACAATGTCATTTGAGCACATAACATAATCATGAGGCACACAATACATAACTGCAGGAAAAAGAGAAGATGTGGAAAAAGTCAACTAGTTTTGACAGCAAAAAACATTTGTATACACCACAACTGATGTCATATTTATCTGTTTCTTCAGTATAGCATACAGCAGCTCCAGCCATATTCTTCTCTTCCTGAATATCGTATTTATGGTTTAAGGAATAAAATCTTGTTTGATTGCCAGTTTCAAGCATTCTGACCTGCACCTTAGAGTTGTTTCTATTTTTCCCATGCATGGTAATAAGATAAGCAAACATTTGTTTTAATCAATCTGAGTTTGATCCAGATAATTAGCCAGCCTAGAAAATCTATGGGTTATCTATAGCAAGGCAACCTTTTAGTGGCCAAGGGGCACGCTTAGCATTATCGAGGGGGTGGAAGACTGCTAAATGAATGATATCATACCTTCTTTGTGAACAAGGCTGGTTGGGGGGGCAATTTTTAAGTGTGTTCCATGTTCCACCTCAAAATGACAGAAAATATGCAGTTGTTAGTTTTCAGCAAGGATGAATGGATGGATTCCAAGGGCCACAAAAAGGGAATCCATACTGCCTTTGGAGCATAGTTTAACTACTTCTATCTAGAATGAAGGAAGCTGTTCCAGAAACTCTATCACTAATCCCCCAATTGATAGTTGGTGCTCACTATGATTACACTGGTCTGGATTCAAAGAGACATATGTGATATGAAGCACATGTGAATGCACATGTTGTACTTGACAGCACCTCCTCAAAGCAAATGTATCTAGTTTTGGGATCACATGACATCATCACATGAGCCCAACATTTACAACTTCATTAAGGAATTGTTGACTGGTACAACATGCATGCCTATGTACATTGTAAATTATCTTTTCCCTATTGAATCCAGATTTGGACACAACCCAGACTCCAAATCAATCAAGAGGAACAGGATTACTTATGATGCCATGTGGCCAATCAGTTTAGGTTATGCAAAATATAAAAAGACAGGTAAAGTCAAATGAAAATTGTTGTCATAAATAAAAACTTGTCATAATAGAAATAATTGAGACAACTGCATTATTCTACACAACTAAACAGATTTGTATTTGTTATAATAGAATTAAGGGCAAATTGAGAAAGAGAAAAAATGTAAAACTATGCAAGGAACTATGCAAGCATTGTTAAAATAAAAAAAATCAAATGTGAGAGTTACTTTTAGCACCAATCCAGAAGTTCCTAAACGGAGGGAATAGTTACAACCTGGTGCTGTAAAATATACAGTATATATTATTTGTTTTAATGGATGTATTTATTGCTGTGTCTTGCAGCTAAATTGAATTTATTAAATATATTGCTGTGATTATATTTTTTTTACCATTTAATTTACGAAGAATGCAAAGGTTCGGTCTAGAGGACCCAAGGGAAATCTAGGAAACACTGAGCAAAATCCATGAAATTCAATGTAGCACACTAATCATGGTGGCATTATAGTATTAATTGCTATAATGTTATACTTCTAATCCTATCTTATACATTATAGCACGTAATTTCATTGTGAGAGAGAGGGGGAAGGGGCGGGAAACGGAATTAAATTTGGTTCAGTCGTGTAACTTAATAGAGTAGTTTGAGTGTACATTCTCAGGACTGTGAGGTTAATGTCACACAGTACAATCCACCAAGGGATACCACAAGGACAAACAACTTCTGACACCCATGTAGAAACAGGGACGTTCGCTTCTTTGCTTTTTCAAGAGGTACCCAGGCCACGTAAACGATAATTAGAATTCATTGTAAAGATGATTTATCAAGTCCATCATTGTGTTTGAAAAGGCGAGGTCACCCATGAATGCTGATGAAATTTCCCAAGATTCCATCCCTAAGGGCTTTCTACATCTGCTGCCCTCTGAGATTGGGGGAAATAGCCCCCGGGCAAGCTTCTTGTTAATGTCAGACAGAAAAAAGGTAAGCATTTTGCCCAAGATAACATTTTTCTTCCTTTGTCTACCTGACACAATCAGATCTTAAAAGAACATGATAATAGGGAACATATGAATGTCCTTGGGGAATTTTTGGGTTGATAGTCCCAAAAGCAACCAGCACTCCCTAAAATGGATCAATAATCTATGAGGGGTAGTTGCTGCTGAGAAAAATCTGAGAAGAGGCACCCCTTCCACTGGCTAAGTCATTTCACCTGTATGTCATAATCAATTAATTCTCAATCAAGATGAAGGCACAACTTTTCCTCCTCCACCTCCTCCTCCTCCTCCTCCTCCTCCTCCTCCTCCTCCTCCTCCATCTAATGCAGTGTTTCTCAACCTTGGAAGCTTGAAGATGGGTGGACTTCAACTCCCAGAATCCCCCAGCCAGCTGGCTGGGGGATTCTGGGAGTTGAAGTCCACCCATCTTCAAGCTTCCAAGGTTGAGAAACACTGATCTAATGTGACACTTTGATGTTTGCGGAAGTCTTTAAGGACCATATAAAGAAGGTTGTATTAATATATTTTTTTCTTCCAGACGCCCTGTTCTATCCGCATTTGTTTCTTTTCTTAGAGTGGACTAGGATAGAATATTGTTGCAGAAGTCCTAATTATTTGGAGATACTTTTAAAATTGGGCCAAGGGCCACTGGTTGCCCTGCGATGACCTAACAAAATGGTAGTTCAATCTGACATAGCCTCAAGCAGACCATTAGATGAGTCTTTGGACTCTATTTTGAAGTTACTAACATAATACCAGACATGTTTTTTGCTTCCTCTAACATCTAGGTCCCATTTCTGAACTATCGCAACATCGTTAAATTTTTGTTCTTCTAGCCTCTTATCTGGAAGAAAACCCCATTGAAATCAATGAAATAATTTCTGAAAGGTACGTATAGGTTTTTCATTATAACAAGTCTTAAGTTTGATTTTCACTCCCACTAAAAGTTCACTGAGATAATGGCAAGCCACTATCGTGTGCCTCAGATATCTGTTTGCACAGGGATGATAATGGTCATGAAGACGTGTGTGTGTGTGTGTGTGTGTGTGTGTGTGTTTGTTGCATGTCTATGTGAATGTGTATCTGTGAGTGCAAGTCCCAGAAGTTTTCTTGGCATCATTTCCAGAAGTTTTTGCCATTGCCTTTTTCCTAGGGCTGAGACTGGGTGACTGATCCAGAGTTACCCAACTGCCTTTGTCCTGAAGGTAGTACTAGAACTCACAGTCTCCTTGTTGCCTTAACCACGACACCAACTGGAAAGCCTACTTTACAGAATTGTTGTAAAGATTACTAAGCTAATACTTTGATTGCATTTGCATATTGCTCTATAAATGCTACTTATTATTATTTCTATTGACATTATAGTACAACTGAAAGCTAATTCATAGTTGTCTGAGAATAAATTCCACTTAATACAATCTGACATAATTGATTAGACATGCATAGGATTGCACAGTAAACTAATTTCTGTTTAATGAAGTATGGAAAATATAAAGTAATACTAACTTATTTTCATGGACAAAATGCCAGGGTGCATAAATCTTAGGGATAGAAAGAAACCTGTTATAAATGTAGTCACTTCAGGCAGAAATGAACAATAATGCAATCTTTAATATACATTGATCGACATAGGTTTGCTGCATTTGGGGTCAGCGTTTGTAATTTCAGGTTGGTCAATATGTGTTTAATGTGCAAAATGGTATTTAATTATTTGAGATGAGTAAAATGCTTGCATTTGTAATCAACTGAATTTAGCTAGTTATTCTTGGTGAAGAATTCCACTTAATGGAAATGTACTGTATTATCTTATCTCTTCGATAATCCAGTTATTAACTGGGCTTTCAAGAAACACTTTGAAATATTAAAAGTTGCTTTTGCTCATATAGCAAGAATGAGGCTACTCATACAGCAAGAATGAGGCTACTCATATAGCAAGAATGAGGCTACTCATATAGCAAGAATGAGGCTAGAGCAAACTGGAGGAAAATGATAATCTAAGAGTCCATACAAGATTAATCATTGTTAAAAAGAAGAATGTAAAAGGAAGCATAGGTTGCAATAGAGAAGCAATGAGCACCTTTTTAAAAAATACAGTATGAAAAAAGAGGTTTTTATCTGACTTAAGCTTCTACAATAAAAATACCTGGAACATATTCCTAATGTTGGTGCTTCTATAAATTGGAGTTCATTGAAATGTCAGAATATAAAATGCTCAACTTTGTGAATCCATCTCTTCTAGGGCATTCCATTCAGTTCGATCACTTCATTCCATCTTTCTGTTTCTATCCCCTAAAAATTGTTCAGCATTGTCTATTCCTTAAGTACATTCACTCCACACTGAACTATTGTGGGGTGGGATGTAAATGTTATTTCTACTGTCTTTTGTGAATTTAGAACCCAGGTTTAGTGCTGTTTTTGAATGGTTTCAGCAATAGCGATGGGCAATGGAATAATATTGAATAATGTAAGCAGGAAATAATAGATAATTAAGTCCCAAATTTCTATTGCTAAGTGAGAAATTTGTTAAATGAGTTTTGCCCTGTTTTATGGCTTTCCTTGTCATATTTGTTAAATGAATCACTGCAGTTGTTAAATTAGTAACATGGTTGTTAAATGAACCTGGTTTCCCCATTTATTTATTTATTGGTTCAATTTATATGCCGCCCTTCTCCGGAGACTCAGGATGGCTTACAATTAGTTAAGCAATAGCCTTCATACTTTTGTATATACCTACTTAGTAGGGCTTTTGCCCCCCACCCAAGCGGTGTTCTTTTTTATACAAAGTCAGCTTATTGCCCCCACAATCCGGGTCCTCATT
Source organism: Pituophis catenifer annectens (assembly GCF_029215685.1). Lineage (NCBI taxonomy): Eukaryota > Metazoa > Chordata > Lepidosauria > Squamata > Colubridae > Pituophis > Pituophis catenifer. Next base: position 315,380,615 of record NW_027256881.1, on the reverse strand, counting down.
TTATCTACCTCGAAAGGATGGAAGGCTGAGTCAACCTTGAGCCTGGTGAGATTTGAACTTGCAGTAATTGCAGACAGCTGGTGCTATTTAACAGCACTTTAGTCTGCTGCGCCACCAAGGCTCTTGACTTTGCTTGTCAGAAGGTTACAAAAGGTGATCACATGACCCTGGGACACTGCAACTGTCATAAATGTGAGTCAGTTGTCAAGCATTCAAATATAAATCATGTGACCATGGGGCTGCTGCAACAGTCATAAGTGTGAAAAAAGGTCATAAGTCACTTTTTTCAGTGTCGTAACTTCGAATGCTCACTAAGTGAACTGTTGTAAGTTGAAGACTACCTGTATTTTGACAGAGACAACAAAGGGAAAGATTAAGGTATCATATGCCTGATACGGAATAGTGGAATGAGATATATACAGATAAATACAGATAATACCAAATTTAACATGTGCAACCATTGTTTCAAATTCTATTATTGAATTATTGAAAGTGCAGTATGTTTAAATACCTTTCATCCACCAGAGTGAGAATGACGAGAATCAAAGATTCCACAATGCCATAAAAGCAACTGTAAACAGTGTTTTTCATAAAACTATAAATAAAATTGTAAACACTGTTTTCTTAAAAGACTAATTAAAACAGGGGTCTCTCCAACCTTGGCAACTTTAAGCCTGGAGGACTTCAACTGGCTTAAAGTTGCTAAGGTTGGAGACCCCTGAATTAAAATATCCAAACCAGTGGTGGGTTTCAAAAAATTTTACTACCAGTTCTGTGGGTGGGGCTTGGTGGTCATGGCTTGGTGGATGTGGCAGGGGAAGGATACTGTAAAATCTCCATTCCCTCCCCACTCCGGGGGAAGGTTACTATAAAATCTCCATTCCCTCCCCACTCCAGGGGAAGGTTACTTCAAAATCCCCATTTCCTCCCGATCAGCTGGGACTCAGGAGGCAGAGAATAGATGGGAGGGTGCAGTCAGAGGTGGTATTTACCGGTTCTCCAAACTACTCAAAATTTCCACTACCGGTTCTCTAGAACTGGTCAGAACCTGCTGAATGCCACCTCTGATCCAAACAAAATCAACAACGCTTTCAATAAACATAAACAAAAATGTCAAAGCAGATTATCTAGTTGAATTAGGAGATGCCTCTCCTGGAAAAGTCCTTTTCTCTTGTTCCTTCAAAACCACCTTCCTCAAGCAGAGAAGAGGCCCTTCTTAGGACCTTAAGTCTTTACAAAGGCTCTGCTTGAGTTAATGCTGAACGGTTCAGAGTCCAGGGAGTGAATGCTTATTTTGAAAGAAGAAAGACAAAAAAAAAGAAGATGCCATCGTGTCATTTTTATGGGACGAATTTCATTATTGTATCCATTCCTGAGTCAAATGTATATGGGGGGTTATATAAATGCGAAACAACTCTGGGGGTATACAATAGTCAATAAAACAACAGATATAAAAATATAAAAATCCCCATTAAAAATAAATATTATAAAAACAATGAGAAACTGGAAATTGGAAACACAGGGAACAGCCAAGTAAACCGCTCTGCTTATTTTCTTTTCTTTCTTTCTTTTTTTTTTTTTTTTTGTTCTATCTGACAGTGGGTATATATGTGTGATTCACTAAGGCAGTGTTTCCAACCTTGGAAGCTTGAAGATGGGTGGACTTCAACTCCCAGAATCCCCCAGCCAGCAGCGCTAGCTGGCGGATTCTGGGAGTTGAAGTCCACCCATCTTCAAGCTACCAAGGTTGAGAAACACTGCACTAAGGCATGCTGAGATTAATGTTACTAGGTAGGTTCACCTAATGTGCGATCACTGAAAGCTCAAAAAAGTAGGTTTTACCAATGAGCCACACACTATAAGGGTGGATGTTGAAAACAGAGGGAGCCATTAAAATCAGTGCTTCAATCACTGACAGGTGTGTCATACAATGCATCGATGGGATTATTATTCATTTGGATACGAATGGCGCTATAATATTAAATGTATTCTAGTGCAAACCTAATATTGATTTAATCTTCTAAGAGTTGATAAGACGGACGTTAGATTGGAACCTGCTGGTAAATTAATGTTCTTATTGGACATTCAAAGGTCTCAGTGCAGATCACCCATTAATTTACCAACAGGTTTCAATCTACCTTCCTCTACTATAGAATAGAGGAGATAACATCTGATATCAACCACAAGCCTTCTCTATCAACATACCTCCTTCTAAACTAGACCATTAAAAGTCCTAATGATAATAACATATATACAAAATTTGAGGGATATATTTCGATTCCAGAGCATGGTTTCAAGAGTGCCTAAAGCCAATTCTGCAGCTGAGCATACCCATCCAAGATTCTATTTAGTTTTGATTCCAATTATGAGGCTTAAAAATTCATTGAAGAGTCACACTTAAATGGCAGAAACTAAAAATACATTTTTCTTAGCACTTATAGAAGGTAGGACAAATTGGGCATGTGAGCTCTGTAATCACATTGCCTAGAAATTAGCTCAAGTTAAAGAAATTTATATTGGCTTCTTGTATTTATAGAGAAAAAATTACTATTGTTCTGCTACAACATATGTTTGTGGGCAGGGCTGGACTAGAAAGGGCTGGGATGAATTCACATGAACTCTTTGTTAAATTTAAGGGCGTTTTTATCTGAACCTCTTGTTAATCCAGAAAGTCTTGTACCATATGGGGAGCCTTTAAACTCTGATTTGCATGGCAGTCTACAGATCAAATCTCTTCCATCCTTCTTCCTGTCTGGGTTCTGGGTAGTTCAGCATTAGAACTAAATTGGGTACCATCTGTGGTAGAGAGAACAGTAGGCAGAACCAAAGCACTTGCCAGCTCCAAAAGCCAAGAAAGGCACATTGAGTTTCTCTAGGCAGTTTCCTTTATTGTTCCTCAGGTACAGACAGAAATCTTGCCAAATTAAAGCAGACTACTTCCACCATAAAATCTATATTCTGGGAATGATTAGTGAGGAACTATTTACATCTTCTTTCTCCCACACAAGTTATCTGAACCGAGTTGTCTCTTGTTCCTCTGGAATTCACTCCCTCCTTCCTGGGAATCTGGATTACATTCCATCACATGGTGGTGTTGTACTGTGTAGCCAAAGAGGAACAGACAGCAAAGTTGTGCCACAGGTGATTCTTGAGCCAGTGAAGAGCATTGAGCCTGGACCTGCAACAGGTTGAATCCCTATCCCATGCCTTGTGTATTTTTCCGCAGAGGAAAACCAAGATTTCTTTTTTATTATTTTTTTTAAAGTTTATTTATTTATAACACAGTAAAACAATACAAGACATACAACACTTATATCCAAGACTCTTTTTACAGCTTTTTCATAGTGGTCCTTCCTTATTATTTACTATTTCTACAAATTTTACTTCATCTTATTCCAAATTACTATCTGTCCCCATCATTTTATTTACAATATATTTCTCTTTTTCCTTCCAATCACTAAATTGTATTTTATCAATTTTTCCCCTTATTTTTGACGTTTCTTTTTCTCCCCCTTATTTTCCTTCTTCGTTTTTCCAAGATTTCTTTTATAGCTAGTGAGAGGGAGGGAGGGAGAGATATATAGACAGAAAACAGCTCCAATTTCCAATATACCGGTATTCTTCAATCTCATAATCCTCCATAATAATACCAGAAATTTCCTTCTCCAGCTTCTTCATCATAACCACCATGCAGACACTCATCTATATAGGATTTTAACTAGTTTGTGAGAGTTGCATCAGGATTAAATTTATGGAGAGTTTTACAACAATTTTCAGGCAAAACAGTAACAAACTTTATTCTGAAATCTTCCACTTCTGTTAAAGTTCGCCAGGTTTTAAATTTATTGGATTTGGTCTGCTTGTTGAGATACTCTTGGGGCATGGTTACTCTTTAAGAAAAAGTGTGGCGTTGAGGACAGTAAATGTGGAAACAAATTAAAAATAGATCCAGGTAAGACATAATCTGACCAACATCAAAGGGGAGAAGGAGAGGCAAAGAAGGAGGGAGATTCTAACACTTAAGAGAATTGTGAAACACAATGGCAGGAGACTGAGATCCCAGTGGAAGAGCTGTGGATGTGACTACTTCATTTTCACTGCCCAGAAATATTTATAGCTGCCAAAATAATCTGGCAATCCATGAGTATGTTCATTTTTGTCTAGGGGCAATGGCTGGTGTTTGTGACTCAACTCAGGCAGCAAAATGTCTGTAGTTGATTCTTATAGAAAAATGGGCAATATTGTCTCAATACCAGGATATCCTAGGCTCCAAGTGCAAGCATACTGTGTGAAAGAGATATGCTTTTACAGCCCATATATGCAGAACAACTTGAGAAAGAAATAAAAACAAGTAAAGGCCCTTCTCAAAATAAGTTTCAAATGTGCATGTTTGAATTATATATCCACAGTAATGTTAATTTTATCCCAGAAAGCATGCTGGCTGGAGAATTCTAGGAGTTGAAGTCCACACATTGTTGCCAAGGCAGAGAAAACTGGGCTATGGAACAGAGGAAGCCCAGATGGGAGGAAGAATCTGTAGGCTTCATGCTTTAATTGCATTTTGTTGCACAGGGAGAAATTCCTCAAGAAAGGCAAGTTGCTGTTGGGTAATGGAAAAGACAAAGACCATTCATGCTAGGGATATCAAAGCATTGAGGGGGGGGAACCCCATATTAGCTACTATATATCTGAGATATTCATCAAAATCAGCAGGAAGTCTAATCCTCAGTTCCAACTCAGTTCCCCAAAGATGTAGATTGTTTCTGACAATTAGAAGCCAATGCATATCCATAGTAAGACTTTGATTTTAGTCCAGGCATATCAAAATGTGAATTTGAGTAGATTCATCCAGCTCTGAACTTTTGAACAACTAATTGAAAAATCCTTACTGCAGACAGTTGTTGAAGGTCGGGGGAAAAGCACCTGACATGTTCCTAATGAAAGACAGTTGCTGGCAATCATTTGCTCAGTTGTCCATAGCTGGGAGGCGTAGGGTTCCCTGCACAGAAGCTTTTCTAATTTCCATTCTAATTTGCAAGTCATAAAAAGAGAAGCCATTTGTGATACGGGAGCTTCCATTTAATTTCTTGTCACCCTAATCATGCCAGTTTAACCCTCACTTGCTTGCTTGATTGCTTTGCATGCTCAGTTGATCCAATGCCTTCTCCTGAAAATGTAGCACGTTCTCAACTGGGGCATCAGATATTAATACTTCCTCTTTGCAGTTTAAGAAAAAGAAAACAAAAATGCTGCAGCCTCAATTATTTCTGAACAACTTGGCTGTGAGTTGCAGTCTAGAACCAGAATGCAAGAAAAACAAAATGCCTAATTATCCATATTCAGACTTTTGAAATTGCTTTAACCACAACTATGGCAGTAATGTGAACATTGATTTGATATTAACCATATTTGGACACATAACTTCTAGGCAATGTTAAGCTAGTCAAAATATTAAATTTGAAGGATATTCTGCCAGACAAATTTTACCATTTCAGTTTCCGGTATAACTTATACATCAGTTCATGTAAATCCATTTGCAAGAATTCATTCATTTATTGATATGATAAATATAACCTATATATTTAAGATAAACAGCCCAAATAAAACTTATTATTTAGAAATATCAAAATGGGAACTAAATACTATAGTGTACCAACTTACCATTATTGAGACTGATGAGCCTTTCAGATTGAAAAAGATGTAAAGCCGAGTGAACTTCCTCTGAGAATTCAAAATTCTTAGGATAAATACAAAAAAGACTCACTCCTCATACTCATCACTATTCATGAAATAGCAATGCACACAAAGCATGAGCTGGATGCCATTCTTAAGTCTTGGGCAAGCTTATGTAGCAGAAGATAGTTCTCAATAAAAGTATTTTACAGCCACATATAACAACTGGAGAAATATTTGGCGGACAATTCAGAAAGCCAGAATATCAAACCCAATTTCATACATGCTACTGAATATTGCTTCACAAATGCACGTCAGAATATGTATACAAGTGTACAGAGAACAATTGATATGTTCTGATTATTTTATTTATCTTCTTCAGGTATAAATGGAAGTTACTCAATTTTGTCCACATAAATTGATCACCAAGTGAATGTCATACCTAATGGAGAATTTGCCATAGTTCCCTCTGATTTAACTGTGCCCATTACACAATTATCAAATAGCCAGGCAAGCAGACAAATGTTTGTTTATGGGTAGCTAATTTAGCCTAATGGTTAAGGCACCAGACTAGAAACCAGGAGACTGTGAGTTCTAGTCCAGCCTTAAGCATAAAAACCAGCTGGATGACGTTCAGTTAAGCACTCTCTTAGCCCAACTCACCTTACAGAGTTGCTGTGGGGAAACTACCAGGAGGAAGGAGTATTAGGTATGTCTGCTGCCTTGAATTGTTTATTATTTAGTTATTTATTAGATTTTTTTTTATCCCAGCTTTATTACTTTATAAGTAACTCAAGGTGGCAAACATACTTAATACTCCTTTCTCCTCCCATTTTCCCCATAATAACCTATGAGATGAGTTGGACTGAGAGAGAGTGAGAGGCCCAAAGTCACTCAGCTGGTTTCAGTGCACCAGGTGAGACTAGAATTCACTCTCTCCTTGTTTCTTATAAATATGATTTTTAAAAAAAAACATAGTTATTTTGTCTGAAACTTTGCATATCTAACCTTGAGAGTCTAAATGAGGGTGTAGGAAGTCTCTTGCTATATAACCAGGCCATGTTAATGACTGTTATGTATATGTTGTAAGCATGTGCACATCACAAAGCATGTGATGTGATAATAGGATAATTAATTTTTCTAAGGAAGTTATGGCAGTGTAGTTTTTTTTTTATTTATGTATATAAAATAAAGCAATTATCACTAAGAAATGAAGAAGGAAGTTAAGAGAATGTTGAAGAGCTGCCCCCTACTGGCTGCTATTAACAGATAGAGCCAAGTTTTCCTAACTAAGGCATTGAAGAATTTTTAGGACTTTGGAGAGCTCCATGAGTTTCTGTGTAGTCTTTGGACCAGCTGCCCTTGACAAAACTGATAAATTAATGATATTCATAGTCTTCAACTCCACAACCCAGAAAGACCAGAATTACTACAGCCAATTAAACCTTCACATCCTGTGCAGAGTTGATTATTTACAAAACCTGCAGACAGAGAAGATGGGAAAAAGCAAAGTTTATGCTAAAAAATTTAAATTTTGTTCCATCCTCCCCCCCCGCCCGCCAAATGTATGTATAAGAACAGGTATCCTTTTACAAGAACTGCAGTTCCCAAAAATGCGGAAACTGCATTTTTCTGTGCTTAATAATTATCACACCAGAACAAACATTGCATTTGCTCACTAGAAAAGTTCAATGAATTCCAGTAAATCTCTTTCATGAACTTGATTTTCTGAGGAATGGCACTTTGTTACTTTTTTCTTCGCCCCTTTCTTCTGAAGCTAAAATCACATCTTTACTGGCACTTGTGCAGTGATGAGCTTCATAAATCAGATGCTTAACAGATTAAGAGAGTTGGCAGGGACCTTGTAGGTCATCTAGTCCAACCCCCCACCCAAGCAGGAGACCCTACACCATTTCTGACAGATGGCAGTCCAGTCTCTTCTTGAAAGCTTCCAGTGATGAAGCTCCCACAACTTCTGAAGGTAAGCTGTTCCATTGGTTGATTGCTCTCACTATCATAAAATTTCTCCTTTTTTCCAGGTTGAATCTCTCCTTGTTCAGTTTTCATCCATTATTCCTTGTCTGACCTTCAGGTGCTTTGGAAAATAGCATGACCCGCTCCTCTCTGTGACAGCCCCTCAAATATTGGAACACTGCTATCATGTCTCTCCTGGTCCTTCTCTTCACTAGACTAGCCATGCCCAGTTCCTGCAACCATTCATTGTATATTTTAGCCTCCAGTCTCCTAATAATGTTGGTTGCTCTTCTCTGCACTCTTTCTAGAGTCTCAACATCTTTTTTATAGTGTGGTAATGCAGTATTCTAGGTTTGGTCTTACTAAGGCTTTATAGAGTGATATTAGTATCTCGCTTGATCTTGATTGCATCCCTCTGTTAATGCAACTTACGATTGCATTGGCTTTTTTGGCTGCCACTGCACACTGTTGGCTCATATTTAATTGGTTGTCTACTAAGACTCCAAGATCCCTTTCACAGTTACTGCTATTAAGCCTGGTTTCACTCAGTCTATATGTCTACTTTTGGTTTTTCTTGCCTAAGTGTAAGACTTTACTTTTCTCTACACTGAATTTCATTTTGTTAGATAGAGTGCAGTGTTCAAGTCTGTCAAGATCCATCTGGATCTTGAGCCTATTATCCAGGGTGTTGGCTATTCCTGCCAGCTTAGTATCATCCGCAAATTTGGTAAGTTCCCCCTTCTATTCCCTCATCTAAGTCATTTATGACGATATTGAAGAGTACTGAGCCTAAAATGGAACCTTGTGGTACCCCACTGCTTACTTCCCTAGTACCATTAAGGATTACTCATTGAGTATGGTTTGTCAGCCAGTTACAAATCCATCTGATGGTGATGCTATCTATCCCACTTTTTTCTAGCTTACCAAGAAGTAGGTTGTGGTCTACTTTGTTGAAAGTATATTATGCCACAGTATTTGCTGGTCTACTAATTTAATCACTGTGTTAAAGAATGTAGTAAGATTGATTTGGCATGATCTGTTTTTAACAAACCCATGTTGACTTCTAGTTATTACTTTATTTGTTTCTAGATGTTGGCAGATCTGTTTTTTTATTAACTTTTTCAGTATCTTCCCGGGTATTGATGTTAGGCTGATTGGTCTGTGCTTTCCTGGGTCTGGTTTTTTTTGTTTTTTGTTTGTTTGTTTATTTGTTTGTTTGTTTGTTTGTTTGTTTTAAGATGGGAACATCAGCTCTTTTCCAGTCCTCTGGTAATTCCCCAGTGCTCCAGGATTTTTGAAAGATGTGGTACAGTGGTTCTGAGATGACATCTGCCAGCTCCTTTAGAACTCTGGGATGTAATCCGTCAGGTCCCAGTGATGTGTATTCATCAAGATCAGACAGGAGTTCTCTTACTATTTTTTGCTTATTTTAACTTTTATTTCTAGTCTGTCTTTGACAGTTATGTTTTTGGTAGATTGGACTATAGTTTCTTTTTGCGTGAATCAGTTGGATCTTCACTCATTCTTGCAGACATATCTGCTCTCAGATTACTATATAAGGAGCAACTCTCACCCTTTAGATCAACCATCCTTCTCCAAAGGAACAAATAAAAATGATTTCCATAGGCAGGTAGTTGGCACATGACTAATCTAAATAAAGGAGCTTTAGATCTCAAATTAGCAAATCAGTTTTTTGGATTCTTACCACACACTAATTCATATGTCATTTCATCATAGTTTACGAAGTCAGTCCAGTGGTCTGGGTTCACAAAAACACTGAAACCAAAAGTTATTAACAGAGACTGGGTTACATAATGTGTTGAGCCTGAAATAACCAATCACATTTTGGTCTGGCCTGTTGAATGAACCCAGCCAATTATTTGGCTTCCCAGAACATTTCTTTCCTGTCCACAAACGTCAGTGCAAAGATCATCAAACTTTAGCCCCAGAATACATTTTTTAAGGAGATGACCTGATTCATTTGGCAAAGATAATAAGAGGTGGTGAATGGGAGAAAACGTTTCATTTGGCATAAGCAATGAGAGGTAGTGAAGAGGAGCATAAATAATTCACTTAACATGGATAATAAAAAACAAGAAATGAATATGTCTTGTGAATAATTCCCTCCCCCTCCAAATTCTCCCAGGCCTGGGAAGAAACAGGATAGAAAGTACTGAAGCTTTTCAATTGATCATTTATTTGATTGTAAATGTATTTATTTATTTATTTATTTATTGCATATTTATTTATGTTATTTATTTATCAAATTCATATAACCATCTATCTCATGAATGTGACTCTGGGCAGCATGGAAAAGGCTCCTAAGGCTATTATTGATAGTCAAGAAGCACAACAAAAGTAGATCATAGGACAAGTCAATATAGAATACTCACTTGAGACACAAATGACTACTCCCAAATAATAATTATTATTATTATTATTTATTGGTTAATCTTTAGTGAGATTCACAGACTTTGAGGCTGGTTAATAGCTCAGCAGCTCGAGTCCTAACCAAGGACCTAGGAACTGTTAAGGTATCGTCGGAGGATGTAAGCTGTTCCGAGTAAGGTGGTTTTTTGTAGAGTCAAAATGTTCAAGTCCGGCAAATTTAGAATTTCTAAATAGCGGGGTAGCCCTTTGGGTATTGCTCCGAGGGCTCCAATTACAATCGGGACAACACACGATTTCTTTTTCTTTTTCCATTTTATTATTATTATTATTATTATTATTATTATTATTATTATTATTATCATTATGCAACAGATACATTATGTGAAGACCTAATCTTTGGAGAAGTTATGAATACCGAGAAAGGTAGCAGGAAAGAGAAGAAGACAATCTTTTTTTTTTTTTTTGCTTTAATTTATATGCCGCCCTTCTCCGAAGACTCAGGGCGGCTTACAATGCGTTAAGCAATAGCCTTCATACTTTTGTATATTTATACAAAGTCAGCTTATTGCCCCCACAATCTGGGTCCTCATTTCACCTACCTTTGAAAGGATGGAAGGCTGAGTCAACCTTGAGCCTGGTGAGATTTGAACTTGCAGTAATTGCAAGCAGCAGTTGTTAATAACAGTGCTTTAGTCCACTGTACTACAGGCTCAATCAACAGCAAAGTGGATGGACTCGGTTACAGCAGTAATGGGTATACCATTAGAAGGTCTGCAGCATCAGGTTGGGAATGGTCTGGAGAAAATCTGTCTGTTATCACACTTAATCAATCAACCAGCAGAGATGAAGATGTATTTCCTGGTACAGTATTGGATATTTTCCCAAATAAAATCTGGTTAATAAGATTATTACAAGAATCTAGTTTTGGTTGTGAAGGGCTGCTAGAGGTGTGACAGCTATGATTTGTTTATTCTACTGTGTGAATTGAGTCCGTGTATTCAAATTCTAGGCAGTCCTAAGGCACAACATTGGCAGTTTCTCAGCACCAAGGTCCTATCTGGACCAGTCCTGCCAGGCATTCACCTCAGATGGGGGATACTGAATGGTAACAGAAGAAAAGGCAGCAGCCCTGTGGATGATTTTCTCTCTTGAAACCTCGCCTTCATCTTCTTAGATATCCTGCTATTCCTTAAATTGAGGGATGATGTCTTATCATAAAGGAGAAAATGAACATGTAATTGCCAGCTATTTTTATTTTCTTGTACAGAAAAGGAAAGAAAAGGGGAAATTGCATAAGAATACAAATCCACTTTTAGTAATCAAAACCAATGATGTGTGTGTATGTGTACATGTGTGAATTTGTGTGTGTGTGTGTGTCATATTGCAATTACATGATTAGTATTTCAGTTGTGTCGCATAAAAGTAAGAGAAATAACACGTACATTTAAATTAGTGTATACAATTAGATTTTGTCAGAAAAACACGTAGGTAAACATCTTGTTTTTCACTTCAAGGAGCAAACTTGATCCAAGCCTGCCTATTTGTAATTCTAATGAAGTAATTGCTTTGACTTAAAAGTAGTGGGAAAAAGGCAGCTTAAAAATACAGCATCTATGAAATATGAACAAGTGTGATCATACTGTTACCAGTGAAACTATGCAATTATCATACATATTGATTTATAGCTGTTTGGTTCGTATATAAAGATGTCTATATTGTTTTCTTGGTAGCAATTCACAAGTATAAAAATGAACATGCATGAAAGATGGAGTGCACGTGACAAAGAGAAGAATAAACTACATTTATTCATATACTGGGGTTGCCTTTCATTTATGCGTTTTCCGTCTCTTTTTTTCTTTAGCTTTCAATATTTTTATTAAATTTCAGCAAAAGGAAGAAGAAGGAGAAGAAGGAGGGAGAGGGGAGGAGGAAGAAGAAGAGGAGGAAGAGGAGAAAGAAGAAGAGGAGGAGGGGAGGAGGAAGAGGAAGAGGAGGAAGAGGAGGACGGGGAGGAGGACAAGATTTGCAAAATACAAGCAAGTCTTCAATAAAACAAACTAAGCACAGTTGGCAAAAATCAACTCTGTACTGAAGACTGAGCATACTTAATGCCCTCCACAAGCAGACTCATTTCATCTTTCTATAGTTACACCTCTTCCTCACAATAGCCCAGGTTTTCCCAATCTGAGGCTATTCAGGGCTCTTTCTCACAGAATCAAAGTCAAAATGTCTGTAGATTGTGAATTTTAGGAGCTGTAGTCTGGACATATCTAAAAGATTCCTGAATGAAATATGCTAACATTTTTAAAAATAGCAACTCCAAACATTTTCTTTTGGGAGGAGGAAACATAAGATGTGGTGGCAGTGGAAATAGTAAAAATTTAGCTGGAAAGACATCTTCCGAGACAAGCTGCACTAGAAAAACAAAAGTAGGCATCTGAGCCATCAGTCTTCCAGCTGCTTCTTTCAGAGTTTTATTACAGTGTATCTCTCATATAGCAGCAGGTGGCACTATACAGCCGTGCTGGAGCATGACATGAACTGTAGAAAAATGGGATTGAAAGTTGGAAAAGATTTTGTGTAAAGAAAAAAAATGTCTGAGAATGTCCTATTATATAAATAAGTGATTGCAAGATAGATCTCAAAGCAGTATGATGCAGCTGCAGAAAGAAAGTGAAGGAAAGTAACAGAACCTAAATTTCCAAGTCACAAAGACATAAAAGTGATATTGTGAGAAATGGGAAGATGTTCAGAGGCAAGCAGGAAATACAGTCACTTATGGAATGCTTAAAGAAACTGGATGTGTGTGTGTATGTGTGTGTGTAAATGAGAAGACTGGATATGAAAAAATGGCTCATTTGAAGGACTTTCATGTTAAATGCAACAACTCCCATGAATTAAGATTGACTCCGATGGCAGATGGACATGGCTGTATAGTTTTCTTGCAGCAGTATAACAAAGCACTTAGACTTATATACGCTTCAGAGTGCTTTACAGCCCTCTCTAAGCAGTTTACAGAGTCAGCATATTGCCCCCAACAATCTGGGTCCTCATTTTACCCACCTTGGAAGGATGGAAGACTGAGTCAACTTTGAGCCTGGTGAGATTCGAACTGCCAAACTGCTGGCAGCTGACAGTCAGCAGAAGTAGCCTGCAATACTGCACTCTAACTGCACTCCACAGCTCAGTATAGTAGCTGGTTGCCATTTCCTTCTTCTGAGAATGCTGGTTATAACAAAATAACAGAATAACAGAGTTGGACGAGACCTTGGAGGTCTTCTAGTCCACCCCTTGCTCAGGCATATCATTTCAGATAAATGATTATCCAATGATCTCTTCTTAAAACCCTCCAGTGATGGAGCACCCACAACTTCTGGAGGCAAGTCGTTCCACTGATTAATTGTTCTCACTGTCAGGAAATTTCTCCTTAGTTCTAGGTTGGTTCTCTCCTTGATTAGTTTCCACCCATTGCTTCTTGTCCTGCCTTCAGGTGCTTTGGAGAATAGCTTGACTCCCTCTTCTTTGTAGCAGCCCCTGAGATATTGGAACACTGCTATCATGTCACCCCTAGTCCTTCTTTTCATTAAATTAGACATACCCAATTCCTGCAACCATTCTTCATATGTTTTTGCTTTGTATGTTTGTAGGCGAGTGAGTGCATGTGTGTTTATTTCCCAGTCTACCCTACAATCCTTTGATTTTTCTAATAGAAACCCATCGAAGTATGCAACAGGCTTTCAGCTGCTTTGCTGAGGTCAGCTAAAGTTGTTTTTTTTTTTAATCTGCTGTAGGCTATCATGCAGAAGAGAGCAATTATTTACTCTACTGCCCTAGAAAGCAGAGTTAGATCCCATAGGTTTAGTTATTGGTTAGCAGTTAAAGGAACTGCTACTTAAAGTGCATTAATAGGAGCATAAAATTCATGTCACAGGAAGTAATGGTTCCATTCTACTCTGTCCTGGTCAGATACCTTTAAATTGCTATGCCCAGTTCTGGAGATACCAGTGTTTAAAAAAAAGTGACAAATTTGAATGAATTCAAAAGAGGGCTACCAAGATTCTGAGAGGTCTGGAAATTAAGCCCTGATGGGTATGACTGAAGGACCTGAATAGCCTTCAAAAAGCAACTGAAGGGAAATATGAGCGCAGTTTTCAAATATCAATGGGGTTGTAACATAACTTCATCTTCAGACGGCACTGGCTCTTCGGCTTTGAAACAGAGATGAGCACCACCCACTAGAGTCGGGAACGACTAGCACATTTGTGCGAGGGTAACCTTTACCTTTATCTTTAACATAAATATATGTGCCTAAACGCCCAAAATGTTTTGGGTTAAAACTAAAGGTAGAAGGTCCAGGTTAGTCATCAGGATAAATTTTCTGTACAAACTATTAGGTGATAGAATAGGCTGTTAAGTGAAATAATGAACTCTCCTTTATTAGAGGTCTTCAAAGATTCAATAGTAGTCCCTCAGAGATTCCCTAGTGGTTTCTTCACTGAACAAATGTTGTACTAGATCAGTGATGGCTAATCTTTTTGCCGTCGCATGCCAAAAGCGGGGGGAGTGCGGGATGGTCGCGCCCGTGCGTGCCCAAACCCATAATTCAATGTGCCCCGTGCATGCGCGTGTGACCCCCCCGCTTCCCCCGCTTTTGGCACAAAATGGTACGGTGGGCCCAGTAGGCCCGTTTTTTCGCCCTCCCCAGGCTTCAGATGCTTTCTTGGAGCCTGGGGAGGGAGAAAACAGCCTTCCCCATCCCCCCAGAGGCCCTCCGGAGGCTGGAAACGGCCCATTTCCTGACTTCTGGTGGGCTCTGAAGGTCCATTTTTCACCCTCCCCAGGCTCCAGAGGCTTTCTAAGAGCCTGGGAAGGGTGAAAAAGGCCTTTCCCACCACTCCCCAGAGGCCCTCCGGAGGCCAGAAACAGCCCATTTCCCAACTTCTGGTGGGCCTGGAAGCCTGAAAATCAGCTGGCCGGTGTGTGCATGCGCGGTGGAGCTGAGCTAGGGCAACGCTCGTGTGCCCACAGATATGGCTCCACGTGCCACCTGTGGCACACGTGCCATAGGTTTGCCATCATGGTACTATATAATCTCTAGGGTTATGTCCTACTTTATAATTCTCTTATAAACCTGACATTTCACCCTCCTTAAAAGTGGTATGATCACCTCCTAAATCCAACTAATCTCCCCCATTCAGTTAGTTACCAAGGAACCACATGGACATGGAACCAGCCCATAAATTGCAGAGCTTGTATCCACTTCCCTAAGTTCCACAAGTTGAAAACTATTTTACTGGAAAATTATTGGGATATTTTTTAAAAAAATTACTTCTATAAGTGAAAACTGCTGGTCTACTTGATCATTTCAAATACTGAGCCATAGTGAACCATACTCCATGGATTGGGAACAGGGAATTACCTCTACTGTCCTGCTTCTCCAAAATATTCCAATTAATTTTCCAATGATATTTGGTTTCTAATTTGGTAGGACTTTTTCTATTTTATATTCTAGCTAGTAAAGCAAAGGTCCAATAAGGCAAATGTTTATGTCTATAGAAAACCCTGAGTATTAGCTTTTATATATAATTTAGCAATGTTGCTCTAACTCAAAATACTTTCAGGAAGAAATTGTAGCCCAGAGGACATATGTATAATACCTGATGAAATTCACACACACATACACACTCAATGCACACGTAAGTTATCCAGTGTATGAAATGCAGTTACTAAGAGTTATTTTTAGATTTATTTCATCTTGTCAACCCAATGAGTCCAGAGCTGCTTTACAATACTGTGAAGGTTAAACTAGTTATAGAAAAAGAAAGAAGATTTCTGCTCATGGCTGCTATAAAAATGTCATGGAATTATTTCTAATTTTACCATCAGGTTAAAAGAAGTCTCCTGGCTTTTTTTTCTCTCTCTCTCTCTCTCTTTTTAAAGGGGGATAATAAATTCAAAGCAATCCAATGCTGGAGAAGTACCGTATGTTAAAACAATAAAGGCTGATGAATGATTGGTTTGAGTCAAAGTTGGATGAGGATTACTTTGTATAAGGACTATAAGAATTAAAATACAACACATGAGGGGACAATAGGGTTGGTTTATAGGCAGCCATTGAGTGTTTCACTTCAGAAAAATCAGAAAATTTAACATGGTTTCTTTTCAAGCAGGACCTCATTGCTTCCATCAGAATGACAACTGCAGTGTTGGGGCATTGTGTTCTGTCAATCCAGACACCCTTCGATGTACATACTGATGCTTTTTTCATTGATACATGTTGGGTGTGTGTTGTTGTTTTTTACATTAGTGTCATGAAATCATTATCTACTA
Source organism: Pituophis catenifer annectens (assembly GCF_029215685.1). Taxonomy (NCBI): domain Eukaryota; kingdom Metazoa; phylum Chordata; class Lepidosauria; order Squamata; family Colubridae; genus Pituophis; species Pituophis catenifer. The sequence continues at coordinate 315,364,247 of NW_027256881.1, read as the reverse complement.
TAGTTGCAAGAAATTGGACAGAGAGAAAAGGTATTTAGCAGCACTCAAAAATCACTGCTATGGGCAATTTGCCTCTTCCCTAAATAGAAGCTCTGATAGGCAAAGATTATTACAAGGTTTAACAGAAGATGAATTTGGTCTCTTTCATGCTGTTTATGAAACCAGAACTTTTGTTGGTTCCAAAGCCATTGCTGCAAATGATTACTGGCAGTATTCCAGTTTTCTATTTTTAATTATAAGATTTTCTTTGAAAAAAAAATAGTCAGATGGGGTTGTATCCCAAAGGAAATATTTGGGAGCAGAATGATGTCTGTAGGTACTATATACCCTATCCCCATGATAAGCCACAGTTCCTTTCATGAGGAGGTTTGCTTCATATATCCTAATGTTAGAACAATCCTCAGATTGTGGACTAGGCAATTAGAAATCTGTGATCTTTCAGAAGCTGTTATCTACAGCTCCAAGCAACACCAACAAATAATATACAATTGAGGAATGCTGCTAACAGTTGTAATTCAGAAGTATTTTGAGAAATATGGGTGAATTTTAATCAGGCCAAGATCCAAACTCTACTATGAAGGCTTAGGTTAACGAGGTCCAAATTATAAAAGCAACATGACACGATTTTGATATAAGCACCACCCTTTTTGCACGCACATGTGAAGTTGCACACATATACGAAAAGGATGGAGCTTGTGCCACAACAGCAGAGATTGCTTCTGTCATTTTGAAGAAAGTTTCCAATCCTGTACACAGGATTGGATGGTATAAAGATGGACTGATTATGATAATAAAGTGGAAGATCCTTCTTAAAAGCTACAGGGGGAGGCTGTAGTCATTGGATTTGGTATTGACTGACAACTCCATCTGAACCTTGCATTCCACTTTTGGAGTAGTGTTTTTGATATATATTACAAAAATGCTGCATAGGAGTCCTCTTCTGAGTAAGCTCATTTAAGATTAGATTCAAATTTCTTTCTAAAATTACTTCTTTGTTCAGTCCAAATGTGTTTCATATTCCTGAAATATGAAAACCTGTAAAGTTTATAATGCCTATATCAATACTTTCCACATTATTAGCAGCCATTCTTCCAAGATTATAGAAATCCTGAAATGGATCCGTAGCTCTTCTCAGGTGAATCTCAGATCATCTTGACCTTTGTCAGGTATGATAGGAATTAATACCTGAATAGGTATGCATTCTTACTTTCCTCCCTTTTTGCATTACATCTAGAGTAGTGATGGTGAACCTTTTTGGCACCGAGTGTCGTACTTGCGCTTACACACACATGCGCTTCTGGGCCACAACCCAGAAAAGGAGCTGCCCAGGGTGCATGCACACACCCAAAAATGAACTTCCGGTTTAAGCTACTGAACTGCCGGTTTCAGCCAGCTACTTCGGGTTTCTGGCACGCATGCGTCCGCAACAATCAGCTGGCCGGCGTACATCCTCACGCAGGAAAATGGAAGACCAGCTCTTCATTTCTGGCACTGCCACATGCAAAAAGGCCAGCTGATTGTCATGCGCATATGTGCGCCAGAACCTCAGAGGAGGTTCTGGCGCTACGCGTGCCAGGTGACATGGCTCCATGTACCACTTTGGGCACGTGTGCCATAGGTTCGCCATCACAGATCTAGAGTTTAAGTATTTAAGTAAAGTTTTTGAAACTTGGAAAATATTAGGTAAGAGGCATGCAATCAAAGATACTCTATGAAGTAGCCAGTCATATGATGTGATTCTTACAGTAAGCAGATTGTCTTCTTCCCATGCATGGTTGTTTCTACATTCATTATGGACAATTAAGAAGCTGTCAGCAATGATAATATAGGAGTGCTCCTTCCAGCCAAGCCCCAGACAAAATGCACATGTTTTTCTAAATTTTGTTGGGCTTGTTTTGGCCTGCTACAGAGCTTGAGAAACACTGCTAGAGGGCCACCCTATGGTGACTCCCAGCAAAATTAAACTCATTATGCCAGTTAATCTCACCTAACCTGTTTTTGATTTGAGACAGCAGAGTTGTAATACCTGTTCCAAGCAGCTTGTTCGACAGACTGATCCACCGGACTGGCTGGCATAGGTCAGCATTGGTGCAATTGGTTTAATTTGTTTTCTGTAAGATTAGGCTGCAGTGTTGGATGTGCTGACACACTTAATTCTCAGTTTTCACCAAATAATTCATGGAATTATTTCACTTAATTCGTTGTGTCCTTTCACTTAATTTATTTTGAATGAGATTCATGCTATATAGTTCCTACATAGGAGTTTAGTAGGTGGGAAATATATATGTTCAGCCATGAACCATATGAAACTTCTATGAGATGTTTAGGCAAAGTAACATTAAAAAACTTTAAAAATGAAATATATAGTGGAAAGATAGGGAATACCTTTCCAAATCATATCCACTAAAACCAATATAAATATAATCACATGCAAGGTGTTTAAAGGGAAATACATTTATTTGTTTATTAAAAGTATAATATATTGAAAAAAGACACGAAAGAGAAAGTAACAAAGTCTATGTTGCAGAATAATAATTTCTTCTTTCATAGCAGTTTCTCAGTTAATAAAACATTCAAAATGCCATTTTAACAGTTGAAGTTTTCCATGCCTGAATTTACAGAGCAATCCTAATCAGATTCCCAATCTACAGTACCTGGTTCCGCTGAATTTTATAAGCTTTATAGCAGACAAATGACAGCAATTTTCCCCTTTAATTCATTCAGGTACAATTTTCCATTTCTTGATTTATTTAGAAAATGCATTAAAATACTCTTGACCATTAATTCCAACCACTCCCAATCAAGTGCCCTGAAAATGTGGTTAGACTATAATTCTCATCATCTCACCATTTTCTCAGTAATAGTGATTGGAATTATAAGATTTGAAGTCCAACATATCTGAATGGCACACAAAGCTAGGGAATGTTATTTCTTTGCCTATTCCAGTCCTATGAATTATTATCTAATAAAAGACTATCATAACTGGGGCAAAAAAAAAATCCAGCCAACCTTTAAAGATACAGAAAACCCACAACTCTTTCCTGAATTCTAATGGTTGACTGGGTATTTTCATCTGGAGTCCTAATCAAATGACTTTTATATAGCACATTATATAGCACAACATTATCCAGCTAGGGCTCTCTTCTCAAACTGATTCCTGGATTTCCTAAGGGGAACAAAGTACTAAAGAATCCATTTAATGTAGGATGCGTGTATTGTATATTTATGCTGTAAAGGTGCTAGGTAATCTGGTTAATAAATTAATCAATTTTCTGGATTTGCACCAGGGGTGGGTTCTACTTACCTCTATTACTGGTTCGCAACGGGATTGCGCATGTGCAGAAGCTTCTGCGCATGCGCAGATCATTCATGATGACGTCTGGGTGGGTGGGCGGAGCCTCCCACCATTACTACCGTTTCACAAGAACCGGACCAAACTGGGAGCAACCCACCACTGGTTTGCACTATACATTGAACCAAAAACTAACCGAGTACATAGGGTTTAAAAGATATATTGAATTACTGAGAAAAAAAACCTAACCAAGACTAACTAAGCTAGCATATTATACAAATGTGTCTCTGACTTCTTGTTTCATTGTATTGTGTCAAAATAGCCAAGACAGATCTCCCTCTCTTATGAGAGCTGTAGCTCAAAAAGCTCATGCCTTTTAATAAAATGTGTTAAGCGGAAAAGGTTATACCAAATTCATTCTAAATTTTGGCTACCATAGACAAACAGGGCTTTCCTCCCTTGACACACGTTTATTGTAACTTGAGAAAATGACTGATGAATAAATGAAACCCCCAGCATTCCTGCACGGGCCAGTTCAACAGGAGGCACAACTAATAACTAATGTTTGATGTGACTAGTCACAAGTTGTAAAAATGTCACCTCATGTTGAATGGAAAAAAAGGATTGGGTAATCCTTTCGTCTTTATGAAGTTTTGCCAAGAGATAAAGAAAATGTCACCACACCTTTGTACCCAGGTATGAAACTGGGAGCAGCAACAGAATGGGAAAGTGCAACCCAGTGCAACCTACTTTCTCTCCTGATTAATTTTTTAAGTATATACATTAACAACCTGTCGTCAAAATCAAAAACATCACTTTTCTGGTTTTGAATGTGGAAATAAATACATTGCAATTCATCAAAATGATTCATTGTTCTAATTACAGAAACCTAAATATTATGAATTAATAGCAATATATTAAATGTATGTGCTACCCAACTTTCAGAAACTCTTGAAATGTTGAAGGTTCTTCGCATAACACTGACTTAAAGATAGCTTGTTCAATCAATTTTCTGGGTTTGTACCACATAACTAACTACATGGGCTGGGTTGCCTAACATGCTAAACTGAAATATGTTTTTTGTTCAGCAACCTTCTACACATTTCTTTCCCCATGACCGCAAAACAAAGAGAAAATAACTTTCTCTATATTTATTACACTGCATACTTTTTTTTTTCTCTTTTGTGGAAGAGAGTGGAAGAATAGGCTAAACCGTAATCTGAAGAATTCTCTTACCTGGGAGTATATCTGATCAAAATCCAAGAAAACAAGTTTTGAGTTGAGTTCTCAGAGAGTAAACACTTGGATTCCAAATCATTTATTCTGCAGTGGCAATGTTCTGGAGTAAGTAATTATATCATTTTAACAACACAATGAAAATTACTTAGGCACCTGCAGAAGTAGATCTCCAAAGTGAATGCCTCATATTTCTGGTGTCTCGGCATATTTATTCCACTGAAATCAACAAAAGCTTTATTCTACAATAAATAGTGTAGGTGACACCAGAAGCTATCAACCTTAGATTTCTACCTTCAGCGTCAGAATCTACAAAAATAAAATCTTATTCTTCAAAGTCAACCCACTCATCTGGTTTTTTGTTAATTTTGACTACTATCCTTATCTTGACTTGAATAGCTGATTTGCTGGCACACTGAAAGGTACTGGTGATCTCATTCTATTGCCACAGCTTGATAACCTGGCTTTTCATATAGTGAGAATTGTTTTATTTTTGATTTAGAATAACAAAGAGCTGTCAGTAACATGAAACCACATTTTACACATGAAATAAATGGCCCCATCTATTCCTTCCATTGGACTTCTCTGACCATCATGACAGCAATTTATAATGATTACTGTTTATTTTCCTGCAGTTATTTTTCTAGCACTGCTTAGTGAACAAAGTGCTTTCTATTTCATTTTGTTTTTTCGCCTGTCCTATTATTTTTGCTTTCTCTTTACTTTTCAAAACTTGCAGTCATCTTGGGAACTACAAATTTATTTTTTGGGTTTTTTTTTAAGTTGAATTTGACATTCTCTGTTTTAAAATTTTCTAGTTATATTCTTTTCGTTTGTTTGCCCCTTTGACTGAACATTTTTAAGAGGAGAAATTATTCAGAGCTTATTTCTCTCCTTTTTCTTTCTGCCTCATCCAGACTTTCACTGACTTCATCTTCAGGATTTGTTGTGGGGTCTCCTTGCAGATGGACCTAGACGGGGCCTTTCACAAAGTGGCTCTAAACCTTCCCCCACACCCCCCCTTGCAAAAGACTGACTCTTCCTCCAGTGACAGCAGCTGAAGTCCGGATTGAGTTCGTCGTTTTTTTCTCTCTCACACGTTTTATTCCCCTTGCCCTAAATCCACAGGGTGGCTTCCTTTCCATCCCGCGATGCACAGGCCGTCCGGATCAAGTGGTCCTAAACATTTCACAATTATGCTACAGAACTGTTGAACTGTTAAGAACCACTGCACCCAGCAGGCTGAGAGAGCTTGGAGTTGGCCAGGGCTGGCTGGGCTGGGCTGGGCTGAAGAAAGGGGGAACGACCTCCCTCCCGCTCCCCCCCTCCCCAATCCCGCCGCCAAACAAAAAGTTCCGCGTCTGTCACGAAACCGCGGTTCATTTTTCTGCGCCTCCACGACCTGCTAAGCCAGACGAAAAAGAAAAAAGAAGGAGGGGGGGAGGAAGCAAGCGGGGAAAAAGAAAAAGCGGAAGCATAAAGACACCACAGACAAGCCTGCCTTGGACCCAACTCCTCGCAAGCAGCGCCACTTACAAAGTGCCAAGAAGATCCGGGCGAGAGACGCGCGCGCTCTGCCCCTCCGCACCATTCCCGCGCCAAAGACGGGCCAAGCCGGCGGCGGCGAGAGGGAGGGAGGGAATGCCGGCTGCGAGCCCGGCGGAGTTTCTTTAAATTATCCTGCCGGAGCGTCGAAAGTCGAAGTTGGGCTGCCCTGTCAGGCAGGGAGAGGTGGGCGCGCGCCCGGCCGGCTCCTCTCGCTCTCTCCTCGCCGTCCCGAACTGAGCTCGAGGTGCCTCGACCTGCTCTTCCTCTTATATACCCGCCCGACTCCTTCGCCGTCGCCTGCAGGGGCAAGCAAGAATGCGGCCCGCGCCCCTGCCGCGACCAGTTTTTCCAGGCGGCCTTTGCAACGACAGCAAGCGGGGTGGGGGTGGCGGGGAGGTGTGGAAGGGTGCTGACGGGGTGTGTGTGTGTGTGCGCGCGCGCGCGTGTGGTTTTTTTTTTTCCCTTTTCCCCCCACAGCGCTCATCTGGGTCGGTGTAAACGTAAGCAGGGAGCGGGCCGGAGGCAAACCTGTTCTGTGGCGCGTTTGGGCGCCTCCTGCCCTCACCCAGGTGCGCTCGTCATTGGGAAAGGAGTAACAGCGACAAGAACAAACAAACAAAAAAACACAAAACCGCTCAACAGGTTGGGCCGAGGCCGCCTTAAATCATAGGGGAAACATGGAAAGGCGTGGGGGGAGGGGGGAGGGCGAATATCTCAGGAAAAGCCAGGCTCCCTCCGCCTGGGCTGTCTCGCACGCGCGCCCTTTGCCGGCACCTCGGAGAGTGAGAACCCCTTTTACACAAGTCCGCGAGGAACGCTGGGCTGGGGTAACAACGCGGTAACCAAGACGCTCAAACCAGGCGCAGGAATGGGGAGGGGGGCCTAGAGCAAGCCTCTTTTTGGGCGGGGGTGGTGTGGGGAGGGAGACTTAATGAGAAGGGCGAAGCAATTCCACGCGAACTGGCCAATTGATAAAACGTGGCCGTTTGGTGGCATGAGGTGGGAAAGTGACCTGCCTGGCTCAGTTCAAGTCCCACCGGTAAGTAGAAAAGTCACAGTTGGAGAATCACTTATGAACGTGGCTTGCACCGTTTTCCCAGCAGCTGCTTTTTCACCCTAATATGAGAAAATCTTCACCTCCACTTTGTCTCCACTAGTGTGCAATGATATATGCAGAATGGAGCCTTCTCCTTAGGTCAAGTGTTAATTTTTCTTCACAAATCAGCCGTTGACGTGAAGAATCAAACAGGGACCTTTTGGAAATGAGTTAGGTAATCAAGCCAAAGTTAGCCACCTTTCTGGATCTTTTCTTCTATTGTCAATATGGTGGAAAGGTGAAATTTGTGGCATATAGCTGATTGTATGCCTGAATCCTCTTTTCTGCCTTTCTGCCTTTACATGGATACAAAAGGACAGGTGGCAGCCCTGAAGATGTTGGAAGCAACATTAGCAGAGTTCTCCAGTGTACAAAAAAATCCATATCTAACCCCTTTGGATCCATAAAGGTAAAGGTTCCCCTTGCACATCATGCTAGTTGTTCCCGACTCTAGGGGGCGGTGCTCATCTCCGTTTCTAAGCCGAAGAGCCAGCGCTGTCCGAAGACGTTTCCGTGCTTATGTGGCCACCATGATTACGGAATGCTGTTACCTTCCCACCAAGGTGGTCCCTATTTTTCTACTTGCATTTTTACATGCTTTCGAACTGCTAGGTTGGCAGAAATTTGAAATCCATACATGTATATAAAAGCCAGCATGATATTAAATAGGGAGAGACCAGAATAAATCTGCACTTGACCGTGGAAATTACTGGGTAGCTTCAGGCAAGTCACTGTCTTTTGAAAAATGATGGCAAGTGCATTCACATGAACACAGAGTGATGACATGGGCTGGATTTTCATAACATACAAGGTTAAAGGTGTTGATTGGTTTGTAGTTCAGTATGATACAGCTAGCATGAGCCACTCAAGCAGTCTTTCTATTAGTTTCACTGGGCTAGAGAAGGTTGAGAGCATTTCAAGTCACGCAGGCATTTCAACTCTTCTGGAAGTGACTCAGCGGGTGGAACCAGCATTAAGAGTCATTCAGCCCTTCCTGGGTTCAAAATGTGGCTGGTGTAAAAAAAAAACAACTAGTTGTCAAGCTGGGTCATCCTATAAGCATTAACCTCCAGCTCAGCCGACACTCAAATAATAACATGCTCTTGCAGAAAACAATACATTCAGCAGCTGAACACAAATTGCCTTCAACATGAACCAGAATTCTATGGCAAAGTCCCATTCTATTAGGAGCACAAAGACTTTCTCACATGGACAATTGTACTGAATGAATGAAAATGAGACTGACAAAACCTAAGTGTGGTCAGTAGAGGACTGATTAATTAGCACACTGGATTTGATAATGTTCCATTATGGTAAATGAAACTTCTCTCAGTTTCCACATCTTTCTTAGTTCATCCTACATGCAAACTTTATAAAACATTAACATGCATTTTAAGCATTTTATGTGGTTCCTCTTCTTGACACTGAAACTGTTTTGGAGTAATTACCATAACTACAGATGTAATGAACCAACACATAGCATGACAATGGAGACATGTCTAGGAAATTCCCTATAGGGCAACAGGATCAGGCTATGAGTAATGGTTTTTGCCAAAACTTTTGGTAATCCCATAGGCATGTCTTGTATAATTGACCTGTTTCCTGAACACAGAGACTACCTTGATTTGTTTTTGTGTTCACGTCTCTTAGCTCTGCACTTGCCTGAAACTGGCACTATCCAGAGAACTTAAAAGCAGAGGAAGGCAGAAGATGTGGGTTGCTATGCAAAGATGAAAAAAATCAAATATTGTAATCTGTTACTATCATAGAAAAGGGCCTTTAGGATGTGTTTTTGGACTCAACTACCAAACTAATTTAACTACCCTTGATTTTAATGCCCCTTGAAGTTAGAATGAGGATGGAGAATCATGTGGTGTTTTCCCTTAAGCAGAAAAATTGGCATTTGCACAAACCACAAAATTATAAGCAAACAATTGAGGGAAAGAGGTAGCTGTGTTATACAGCACTGCCTGTTTTGTAGATAAAAAGTTTGTTGCTGGTACCTCTAAAAAGCACAGCTGGGGAAGATGGACAGATAGGTTGGGTAAAAGTAAATAAAAGTGGAGATTACAGAGAGCCTCTAACCAGGCTAGAGGAATTAATATGGTTGTGTTCCAAATTGGGGAAAGTCTGAATCCAGGACAGGGAGCAAATGGATTCCATTCACCAGAGACAGGATGAGATGGTGCTTACCCACCTTATCTCCATTCAAAACTTTCTATCAGTTTCTGGTCTGGATTTGCCATTCTGCTGAAGTTTTGATACAGCTGGCACATTTAAAATGGGAAGTGTAAAACAAGAATTTCTTTTAAAAGAATGTTACGGGCATAAAATGTCTTCATGGAGAAGTGAGGGGAATGATGGAGGGAGAACATTCAATTTAGGGAGAATGTTGAATTTAGTAATGAATTAATCTGTCCTGGACTCAGAATGGTTCTTGCAATCTGACCATTGTGAGTACATGCCAAGAAAGCCCTGTAGAAGAGTGAGATTATTATGGGGTCAGTGGTACTCAAGCACTATAGGGCAGTCAAGGAAAAGATTTGAGATGGGAAAAATGATGGCAAGTTTCAATCAAATGCAAGCACAAAATACTACTTTGAGTTTTGCTAAGTCCAGCAAAGCCTGGGCAGATGGTTGCTGGGCTGGGCTGGGATGGGCTGGGCTGGGCTGGGATGGGATGGGATGGGATGGGATGGGATGGGACGGGACAGGACAGGACAGGACAGTATAGGATAGATGCTTATAAAATTTTATGCAAAACTCAGATTAACAATTCTAACTTGGTTTGGAGGACAAGGAGACACTGTGCCTTAAAAGGATAAATGGGAAGTATTAAGATGAGTATTTCATAATAGACTGTCATTCCATTCTCATTTGATAAGCCAGTGGGTCAGCCTGTTACCCCTTTCTACACATGGTTTAAATAAGTCCAGCATGATCATATATTAAAGGTAGTTTATGTCAACTCGGGATGAGCCTGTCTGCATAGAGTATTTTTTAGAAAAATTGTGGATAGTTGTTCCTATTTAGATTAGAGTCTTCACTAAATGAACCACAGTGGCTTTGATAGAAGTGCTGCTCAGTAGGCACAATGAAAAGGACAACAACATCATTTGTGTTTGATTGCAAAATGACATTTGAATACTAGGCATTGCAGTTGTAGAGTTTGGTTGTTACAGTGTATGTTGGATTTTTTAAAATACAATTTTGTCTGCAAATGTGCACAGGATTGCATAGACTTTCCTTCAATATGGCATACCTGATCCAGATTTTTAAAAATGAAATTAATAATTTCCCTATTATCAGTTTCTGGAAAGCAGAGATCAACCTTTCCATCTCCTTTTGTTAATTCCATTCTAGCTGAGCTCTCTAGTTAATTTGATAGTCCAAAAACATCAGTGAACACAATCTTAATCTTGTCCAGTTAGTTTCCCTCCATTCCATTTAGTTTTTTATAGAAGGCCACTGAGCTTGAATGCCCCTATTTATGTAAGCAGGAGCACATTTCTAATGCTTTGGTGCACAAATGAAACTAGCAGTATTTCAGATTGGAAGTACCTTATTCTCAGTAATTCATGGAAGGCTTATAAGAGAAAAGATATGTTTCTAATGGGAAAGAGTTTCAGGAGAACCAGTTAGAATATGTGCTGTGAATCCAAAGAGTGTGGAAAGCCATGCTGAAATAAGATATTATTTTCATTCAGAGAATAGTAGCCAAGTCTTGCATTTAACTATATACCAGCATTATGATAGATGTAGAAGTTGTTGCCCTGTCCCTTTAAGGTCTGCCATGAAAACATCATAGTGGGAAGAGTCTTATAGCTACCAATTCAGGTCTTCAAGATGCCATTGGAGTTCCAATAGGTCCTATAAAGGTGATAATTCAGGCCTGGAAATTCTTAATCTTATTACTTTGCCTGCCCTAGTCTGAGAATACTGCTTCATTCAGGGCACCCTCTGCCAATAAAACCACAGATGCTAATGAAATTTGCTACTTCTGGATTTTCTATAGCCTATTATCATTTTTTTTAAAAATCCCCCCATGCCCAATTCTCGAGATTGCCTGGTCAAGTCTGTATTACCTATACTTTTAATCAACCAATGTGCAAAGTTGCTTTTGACAATATATTATTGTGGCTGACCTTTGGCGCTGCCAGCAACTATTTTGTGATCATAAATCCCTACTGGCTCCAACAATAACCTTGAAGTGGAATGGCAATAGAACATAAAATAAATCCTTTGTAAAGTAGTGTGAAACTACTTTTAGTTTCCCATCGACTCAGACCAGATGGGAAAGAGTAGGTTTAAATTTAAAAAAGTATGTTTTGGTCATAGATCAGGAAAAATATCTGTCTTGGATTTATAGCTTTGGGCAGTATATATAGTCTCTTTCCCCCCCCCCTCTCCCTTTCCAGATTCTTTACAGACATCACTTTGCCACACAGAATTCACTGTGTCTAGTATCCTAAGTTTTACATATATCAAAAGACAAAAGAAAAATACTGTCTGGGGATCTTCTGGTCTGCAAATTTTAACTTAATCCAGAGGTGTGTGTATAGGATGGAGAGTATATTTGCAAGAGGAGTTGTGCAGAATTAACACTCCAGGGCCTTTGGTTTTGCCTATTGACTACAGCAGCTTCCTCTTCATAATGTAAGCTGGATGCTCCCCATTCCCAAGCCAACTCTAAGTAACCATTCATCATGGCCAATAGTCCCTGGACCTCCTATGGCTTGTTATTTGGCTGCTTTCTGATGTGGGCAGATTTCCTTTTAAAACACTAGACCGGAGCCATCCAAGTTTTTTTATTATTATTTTCTAAAAATACATAAGAGACCTAGAGGCATATTGTACTTGTAAATAAAGTTGATATTAGAAGTTGGCACTTTGTTTGCAGCATGGCCAGATTCCACCTAATTTTATTTTTTAATTAAAACAATCTATTTAAAAAGTCAGATGGGAGAGGGAATTTAGGGGATGGTGGAGGATTTGTTGGTAAGGCATTGACTGTCATGGGCACCAGGTGTCCTATCTCTGAATTAGGAAATACTCAGATCTCTTCTTGATCTCCACAATCCTTTTCAGTCCTTGAATAGTCTTGGATAGTCTTGGATAGACCAAGATTCTTCATGCTAGATTCCCAGTCTGCCTTCCTCATTTGATAGCCTTTGATATGTTGACTTGATAACCCCATGTTAGCTGAGAATTCTGGGAGCTGTAGATCTGAAACATCTGGTGAGTGTCAAGTAAACAAAAGTAAAATAATAGTTCAAGAAACATATATTAAGAAGAGAAATACAGGTGAGGCACTATCTTATGCAAGCAAAATTATGCACACATGTACAGTAATTGAGACTGCACCCATATATTGTTTACTTTGCGATTTTCAATTATAAATTGTCACTGTCCTGGACAGTTTAAATTGGGTCTTCAAAGACACCATACACACACACATACACACACACCCTCAAAGATCAATAGAAGAGAATATACAGTATATACAGTATATAGCTCAGGTTTGTACAGATTTGAATAGGCTGTTTGGAGCAAACCCTACACTCACTGATCATGTTACCTTGTCAGGGAATGAAATGTCTGCAAGCAAATAACCAAGCTCAAAGAGCAAGAAGGACTCTAATGTATGTTCAAACAAAAACATGGGAAAAGCCAAGCCTTATTCAGGAGAAAACAAGTCTGTGAAATAAAATTCAAGATTATCAAGTCTATGAGACTCTTGCATATGAGTAAATTTCTCTGTGAAACCATATAATCAATCCAGATTACAGCAAGGCTTTAGTTACTGGTTTTTGTTATCACGAGCCTTGCAGCATTATTTTACTATTTAGATGATGGGCAGGTAGGTAACTTCTAAAGAAAATTTCAAAGCCTGTCTTTGTTGAAAAGACACAAGAAAAAAAACATGTCTGAGTGTATCCTCTTTGTTGAAAGTATGCAGAGTTATTGTTAGTGTTATTTTTAGTTATGCATCTTTTAGCATCCTCCTTGGCTGTCTACATGTCCCAATCTTCAAATGCCCTGTGAAAAATTTTCTTTGTTGATATCTTTAGTTTGCATTGAGTGATCTTGTGAGAAGCCACCAAAATTGCAGAGCACTCAACAGATTCAATGGAAAACAAGAGATTCAGATGAGTATGTTGCATGAAATCAACAGTGTGAAAAGCCACTGCTCCAGGCAGCTATGGTTGCTTGTGAGTAAAATGCCATACTGTCTCAGACAACACACATACACAAATCACTTCATGCTAAACAAACCATTTCCAAATATTTTATTGAAAACCATAGCAGCACATCATAGAATAGAATAGAATAGAATAGAATAGAATAGAATAGAATAGAATAGAATAGAATAGAATAGAATAGAATAGAATAGAATAGAATAGAATAGAATAGAATATTCGCCAAGTGTGATACATACAAGGAATTTGTCTTGGTGCATATGCTCTCAGTGTACATAAAATAAAAGATACGTTCACCAAGAATCATAAGGTACAACACTAAATGATAGTCATAGGTTACAAATAAGCAATCAGGAAACAATATCAATATAAATTGTAAGGATACCAGCAACAAGGTTACAGTCATACAGTCATAAGTGGGAGGAGATGGGTGATGGGAACGATGAGAAGACTAATAGTAGTGCAGACTTAGTAAATAGTTTGACAGTGTTGAGGGAATTATTTGTTTAGTAGAGTGATGGCGTTTGGGAAAAAACTCTTCTTGTGTCTAGTTGTTCTGGTTTGGAGTGCTCTATAGCGTTTTTTGAGGGTAGGAGTTGAAAGAGTTTATGTCCAGGGGTCTGTAAATATTTTCACAGCCCTCTTTTGGACTCGTGCAGTATACAGGTCCTCAATGGAAGGCAGGTTGATAGCCATTATTTTTTCTGCAATTCTAATTATCCTCTGAAGTCTGTGTCTGTCTTGTTGGGTTGCAGAGCCAAACCAGACAGTTATAGAGGTGCAGATGACAGACTCAATAATTCCTCTGTAGAACTGGATCAGCAGCCCCTTGGGCAGTTTGAGCTTTCTGAGTTGGCACAGAAAGAACATTCTTTGTTGTGCTTTTTTGATGAAATTTTTTATGTTAGCTGTCCATTTTAGATCTTGCGATATGGTAGAACCTAGAAATTTGAAGATCTCTACTGTTGATACTGTGTTGTCTAGTATTGTGAGAGATGGAAGTATGGAAGGGTTTCTCCTAAAGTCCACCACCATTTCTACGGTTTTGAATCATGACATTTTAAAGGTAATAAAGCACATACCGGTAGTTCTATTGTATTTGGCATGTAAATACTTAACAGATTGAGGCATTAGAAATAGGAACATGTAATGCTTACTTGAGAAACGTGAGAAATCTTATCAAAATTTTATTAAGTTGCTTTCAAATTCATATAATTATACCCCCATATCAGATTCTCTAGAAGGCTGATTAATTTTCATTTCACTATCTATAGAAATTTGCAAATTTATTCATCTGCTTAACATACTGATATTTTTTGATTTCTGAAATTATCTAAGTTTCCCCTCATCTCCTACAGTAGGAATCTCTAAATTCATGCTAAGATTTGCTTTACATTTATCAAACTGAACATGCCACAAAACACCACAGAATATCCTCACCGTACAGTACGAGACTTCTTGTGCTGCATTCCAGACAGACAGATCTTTTTTCAAGATAGGCCATTTCATTGCCAACCAGTTTTTCAATTTTCTTTTTCAATGTTTTAGAAGTACTGAGGATGTTCTCGGTTCTTACTCACCTGGGATCTAGGTGAAGTTAAGATTCCCCTCTTCCTCCCCCCTCATTTTTTTCCTCTTTGTTAAAACCTCTGAGTTTTTCCAGACTTGCTTATATCTTTCCCCATTATTTCTCTTCACAGATGTTGATCTTCACAGAGGTTTCAGTCCTCTTGGCATCTTCACTTCACATATCAAAAAAGTTATTTGTTAGGCAATCTACTATTCAGTTTCTAACGCAATGGCCAATAGCTGATCACGTTGTTTCTTAGAATGTTAAAGGTGGAATTATACACTTTTAAGTAATTCTACATTTTATTAAGAAGGGTTGATTCACACTATCTACCACAGCAAAGAGCTCAAGAGATCTCAGTGGCAGGGAGCATTGCTCTGAGTGCAACATAGCCCTTCTGAATCTGAAGTCCTCCCATCACTCCTGGCCTAGTACTGCCTATGGTGACTAGGGATAATGGGAACAATAGTCCTGTATATTGAGGTAATAAAAATTGAAGAGCAGCAGCAGCAAAGGTTTCAAGTCCTAGTTTTACCAATGAACACTACAGTTTGATTCAGTATCATGTATTACTTCCTGAAAGCAAAATACAATCTGACAGGCTATTATGGGAATACATTTTGGATCTATGATATCCTTATAGGCAGACTATTTCTTTTAATAAGGATTTGGGTGTGTTTTTTTAAAGTCAGATATAAAAAAGAAATCTCCATACTAAGTTAATCCTAAACATCATAAGCATTCAATTGCCTTTTCCAATCGGTTGTAGTTGTTTGTTTGCCTTTCTTTCTCACAGTCACCAAGGAACATCATGTATCTAAAGTTTTGAAAAAAAATGACAGAGACGGAGAGAGAAGGTTAGTTGTCTGAGTATTACTATAAAATAATACCTTCTTAGTCTTAATATCTGCCTAAAATAGCTACAGGTAGTCTGTCTTTATTTATTTATTCATTTATTTTATTTTATTTTATTTCTATACCGCCCTACTCCCGAAGGACTCAGGGTGGTGAACAGCCAACAATAAAATCCATACATACAAAATTTAAAAGCAGAATTAAAATCAAATTAAATAGTTTTGGTCTTTGACTTACAACCATACATTTAATGACCACTCGAAGTTACAATGGCACTGAAAAAAGTGACATATGACCAGTTCTCATACTTAACAACTGTTGTCACATCCCCATGGCCATGTGATCAAAATTCAGGCCCCTGGCAACTGGCATGTATTTTTGAGAGTTCCATTGTCCCAGGCTCAAGTGATCACCGTTTGCAACTTTCCCAGTTGGTTTCTGACAAGCAACGTCAATGGGGAAGCCAGATTCACTTAATGAGCACATGATTCATTTAACAATTGCAGTGATTCATTTAACAACTGTGGCATGAAAGGTCATAAAATGGGGCACAACTCAATTAACAACTGCCATGCTTAGCAATGGAAATTTTGGGCTTAGTTATGGTTGTAAATCAAGGACTATCTGAATTGCAATGTGGTACTTGACTCTATCAGGATCTTCTGAAATGCTACATTTTTGTCTTCTACTGCATTTTTTTGTTTTGTTTCTTGTTTGGTTTTTATCTGTGAGTCTGCTTTCTCATCCTAGTCATTCCAGAAAATATTTACTTCTCAAGCTGAGAACATAAAACACCCTCAAAATTACTTTTCTCCTTTCTGAATAATTTGAGTCTACTTGAATGTTGTTACATAAGAAATGTTTTATATATATATAAAACCTTCCTTGATTGTTTCATATTTCACAGCCGTTGTCAAAATATCTGTGCAAAATAATTCCAGTGCAAAAATGTTGCTGACAATTTGGTTGCTGGAATAGACAACTATTAAAATGCTGATATCTATGTATATATCAACATAATATACAAACATGTATGCTAGAAACTTTGCCTATGAGGCTTGAAGACTATTTCATATCCAGAGAAAAGTAGAAAACATTTCATCATGCCTCTGAAGCAATGTGAAACTTGTTCCACATTATGGAAGGAGCCATTTTTCTAATAACCTGAAACCCCAATGGGGATTTTGCAGACTTTGTTAAATGGCTATAAAGAAAAAGAGAGCTGTCAGCAAGTGTGCCCTGAAGAGGGAGTTTCAGCTAATCATAGATCCACAACAATACTCTTTAAAATCCCTGTTCATTTCATTTTATTCAGAATTTAAATCTGCCTGGGTACATTACCAGAAAGTTTAACTAAGTAGCTAGGAAAACAAACGTGATGCCCACTGTTGCCCTTCTAAAAAGCTGAGGAATATAATTGATTTGATTCTAGAGACCTCCTATCTGAACTTATTGATTGCAAAACTGACCACCTTGGAGATCTGGGATAGTGCATACACTGTACCAGGATTCAGAGTTTCAAGTGGAAAAGGAAGTACTTTTATAATTTTGTACAGATTAGAAAAAAGAAGTATCCCAAAGTCTGTTTCAAGAAGTAGACTAATCTTGCTAAATCTTGTTTAAAAATAAAACCTTGGAGAGACACCATCCTTGATCTAAGAAAGCAAACTAGATTATTCCAAAATGGTTTAAACCCTCACCCTATCCCCAAATTGTCTGTTCCCAGATAATGCTCAGGAATAGTCCTTTCTACACATAATTGTGGGAGGAATACAATATACAAAATTCCCACCCAACACAACCAATTTCAATAGCTCTAGTGCCAGCAAATCTGGAGCATACAAATTTGAGCAAGGCTGATATGGAAACCGTCTGGACAGACAGACGGACAGATGGATGGGAGGGAGGAGGGAGGAAGAGAGAGAGAGAGAGAGTCTTGTGATCTTCGGTAGGGAAAAAGAGTTAAAAAGCAGCAATTTCACATGGGATTTGGGGATGAAGGATAGAAAAAGTGTGTGCTTGTATAAAAGAAACTTTGCAATTCTGTGATGCATCTATGTAGTTAAATCCTGGCTGCTTAATTTAGGGATCTGTTCTCACTCAAAGTTTATTCTGCTTATAAATTGATTACAGATACCAATGTTTTCTGAGCTCTTTATTAATACATAGAAATAAAACTTATGGTTAACTTTGAAAATACTACTGTTCAAGTAAAAGAATCAGCTGTTCTTATAAATACTCCTGACTCTAAATATTTTCGGTCCTCTAGTGTGTGAATAAAGGATAATAACTCAGAGCAATAAGACTGGTCTGAAAACATTCTCATGGAATTCAGTGCAAACATAAATGTCCTTTTTAGAGATGGACTGCGAAACCGGGAAAAAAAGTAAGCTACTGTAAGTTGAAGTTTAAAAAAAATCTGCATTACACAGATTGGTTATTCTTGCACAAAAAAAAACCTTTTCCCTAATTTCCAGAGCAACTTAAAAATCATTTTAAATCATTTTGGAAGTAATAAAACAAAGCCTGAAGATCTGAGAAAGAACAAGACTGAGAAGCAAATTAGTTGCTATTAATTTATTTATGCACAGGTCTATAATTGAAACTACAAAGTGCTTGCAGGTTAGCCAAATAATGTACTATGAGTTGTATTTACATCACATTTGTCTTTACTGAAACTGAAACATGCCTAAAACATTCTTCTGGTTCAAGTGTCTTAACTCTCAACCATTTCTATACTCAAATCATTCTTCCAGCAGAGAAACAAGCCTATTTGCTGACGATTACTGTAAAAGTCAGTTGCAAAATGACAAACTCAAAGCAGAGGACCATGACCTCACTCATCCCATTTTCCACATTGTGCTGCATGACCAAATGATGTACAACGATAAATGCTCATTTTTAAAAAAAACTTACCAAGTTCAGGATGCCAATTTATTGAAAAACTCGATGACTTTTGCATGCCCTGCAGCCTTGGCCTATGGAGAAAAAAAAAAGATTGCAATGCCAGTAAGCACCATCCCATTTACATACCCTAAGGAGCATGGTGGCTC
The DNA here is from genome assembly GCF_029215685.1 of Pituophis catenifer annectens. Classification (NCBI taxonomy): domain Eukaryota; kingdom Metazoa; phylum Chordata; class Lepidosauria; order Squamata; family Colubridae; genus Pituophis; species Pituophis catenifer. The sequence continues at coordinate 315,345,397 of NW_027256881.1, read as the reverse complement.
AAATGATTGGAACATTGGGCAGAACTTTAACAAGCCCAGGTTCGAGACCTGAGAGCTGCCATGGGGCAGGGTTGAGCTCTCATCCTGCACTCCAAGTCCTGTTGGGGACATGAAAGGAACCCCCAACTGGGTGTTCCCAGGGCAATGGTGGTGTCACTGGCTAATCCTTTCAACCCAGAAGTACCTTGGTGCTTTTGACTTGAGTGCAAAATTTATATATACTGTATATCCTCCATACACATAGCAATAGCAGTGGCAATAACAATTAGACACTCTGGGTGGTTTACAATGTCAGCATATGGCCCCCAACATCCTGGGAAGGATGGAAGGCTCAGTCAACCTTGGGCCCTGTCAGGATCAAACTTCAGGCTGTGGGAAGAGTTTGCATGCTATACTGCATTCTAATCACTAGTCACCAGGGCTCCTCAATATTATAATATGTTCCTATAAGCATTGTCCTGTTTTATTGTCCAGTCAAGGCTCTGCTCCAAAATTCTTCAATACTTAATACCTTCCCAGGAACAATTTTACATTCTTTGAAACTTTAGAAAAATTGGATCAATGTTTCTATTTCATCAAGTTTAAAATTACATTGTCTAGCTACACCCCATCCAAGAGTTGAGGACTGCTTGAAAGACACCCATTGTTTGAAAGAAAAAAAAGTGAGTCATTTTATTTTTCTTGGTCATCTGATTTTCTATTCACTTTTATGGCTATTTATTTCTTCTGAGACTTTATTACATATTATGCTACATGGGCTAGAAACCTCTTTCAGCTGTGCTAGCAGGAGACGCATGAAAAATAGATAAATAACCTACATATAATACACACACTTAATTAGAAGGGTTAATTCCATTAACCGTATTAAGGCTATGGCTAGACGGCAGTTCTTTCCCTCTATACATATGCACACATACAGAGACATACACTGCAATTGTATAGGTATTTGCATAAAATTCATGGCAATTACCCGTTTGAGCAATGTAATTCTTACTTGCTGGCCCAGCTATTTCTCTTTATTTGGAGGCAGCACTATCAAACTGAATTTGCCCCAGTCATCCATGAAAGTTAACTACACGGAACAGATGTAACCCATGTATAGTTGGTCTTGCAAAATCTCCCTCAATGTGATTCTCATTAAAACATCTGAAAAAGCTTCTTTTAAGGCTTTGAGCATGACCTAGCAATATTCCCTGCATCTAGAACCTAAATTGGAATATAAGGTATAGTCATCCACGTCATTCTTACCACGTTAGCTGGAGTGTTTCCATCATAACCAGTTTGATTCAGATCTACCCCAGCTAAATGCCATGCCAGCAGACCATCAAGATCTCCGTGAAAAGCAAGACTGCAAGAAAAATATATTATTATTCTAAATATTCTGAGTTCAGAGAAGTACAGCTCACTTTACAAATATACAGAAAACCAAGCTTTTATAGAACGATTATTAACCACTTTTCATTTCTGCCATATATTTGTTTTTTGTAATTCTAATTAAAGTATTTTTTATTTTATTTATTATAAATGCTTGTATGCTAAGTCATTTTTATGTCAGTCTCTTATGGGTTTATAACCATAAAATTCAATAATAAATCAATAAATATATTAATATACTGCTCAAAAAAATAAAGGGAACACAAGCAGAAGACATCCGAGATCTGAATGAATGAAATAGCCTTATTAAATACTTTGTTCTTTACATACAGTAGTTTATACGCTGCTCAAACAACTAAAGGGAACACAAAACTACTGTATGTAACGAACAAAGTATTTAATAAGGCTATTTCATTCATTCAGATCTCGGATGTCTTTTGCTTGTGTTCCCTTTATTTTTTTGAGCAGTGTATATCACAAATAAAAGGTACAATCAGTGTTTATAATATTATTATCATCATCAATCAAGCAGATTCATCCCAAATTCAAGTACTTTTAGACATTCTTGCTTTAGTCCCCAAATGTACATTGGAAAATCTATATTGTTAAAGTATCTCTCTCTCTCTCTCTCTCTCTATCTATCTATCTATCTATCTATCTATCTATCTATCTATCTCTTCAAGAGCTAAAAACTGAGTTATATGAAGAGCCTGGATAGCTGTGCAGACAAGGCACTGTAATTTAACACCAGCTGTCTGCAATTAAAGTAAGTTCAAATCTTGCCAGGCTCAAGGTTGACTCAGCCTTCCATCCTTTCTAAGGTAGGTAAATTGAGGACCCAGTTTGTGGGGGCAATAAGCTGACTTTGTATAAAATATACAAAAGTATGAAGGCTATTGCTTAACGCACTGTAAGCCGCCCTGAGTCTCCGGAGAAGGGCAGCATATAAATCAAATTTAAAAAAAAAAAGAGAGAGAGAGAGAGAAATTGCAGAACTGGGAAACTTAATCTTTAGAAGAAAAAACTGGGGGGAAAACTTTTCTTTTTGTTTCTTTTTTGTTCTTCCATTTAATCATGTCTGATTCTCAGGGACAGGTCAAGTCCCTGCCTGGCAAGGTTTTTCAGAAATGGTTTGCCGTTGCCTCCTTCCTAGGGCTGAGAAAAAGTGACTGGTCCAAGGTCACCCAGCTGTTTTCATATCTTCATGGTGGGGCTAAAAATCACAGTCTCCCATTCTAGCTTGATGCCTTAACCACTACCCAAAACTGTAGCGTTATTGTAGTACTCTCCACATATTTAAAAAGATGACTCATAGATGGAAGCCCTGTCTTCTAACATTTCAGTGTATAGAACATAGAATAATTACTCAACAATCGATCAAGCTCATCTTCGAGCTCATCTTCACTGGATGTATTCAAATAACATATTTCAGGGATGCTTGAATCTGGATTCCTGCACTGAGTAGTAGTTGGATTCCATGGCCTAAATAACTCCTTACAATTCTATAATGTAGTATGATTCTTGTGTGTAATTTTTACTTAGATATTTCAAAGTAAAATGATCCCTATTTAAAGAATAATGCTTACAGTTTAGCAACAGCAGAGATTATAATTAATTTAAAACATTAAAACAGAGTCTTACATTAGAATGTTAATTATGCTAACCATCTTCCTGGTTTGTTGGCATTTTCAAAGTAGTTTTGTTTTGCTCTTTTAATCTTTTGTGCTAGTTCTTCTGTTTCCATTAAATTGAGTTTATGTTTTATCAGTTCCATTTGTTTTTTTAAAATTTCTTTTTTGTGGTTCTTTCTGTGACTCTGTTTCCAGTCTTTTTACTAAAACCAATTTCTGAGAAACTGTGCTTAGAGTCAAAGCACTAATGTGAAATACTTAAAAAGTGTCAGGTTTGAAAAGTTTAGTGAAACATAATAAATGGATCAGCTATCCTCCAATTCTTATAACATGCACCTGATAGCAATTCAAGAAGACTGGACTTGAAAAAAAAACTGACCTTCATTTTCTCCATGCAGACTGAAACATTTGAAATCATAGTCCCAACGAGATGGTTTATTCATGGAAGTTACATAGATGACTGAAGGAAACTGGGAAGCTCATCAGATTCACTTATTGTGTTTGCCTAACCTTTCTTCTTCAGCACCCATATTTACTCTAAATTGCATTCATTTTGTGGAGTCCTTGGTGCTCTCTTGAGTTTGGTTGTTTTCTTGCAGACATTTCATTACCCAACTTGAAAAGTCTGCAAGAAAGCAACCAAGCTCAAAGAGCACCAAGAACTCCACTGTTCAATCCTGAGTTACAAATATTATCTTCTATTGGTACTGTAGTTCATTCATCTTTTCCAATCAATATAATCAAATGGTAATGTTCTGTTGACATATACTGTCTCAACTGCAGAGGGAGGAGTGGGTTGCTTTTCCAACATTCCATTATTAGAGAAAAATCAAAACTCTTAGCAGGTAAATGAGGCAAGCTGGTTTTTATTCTTCACACTGTTGATTATTCTTAACCAATAAAAAAAGCAATCTATGAACCTGTGGATAGACATGGTGGAAGCATGAATGATTTACTAGGATAGAAAAGAATGGAGAGGGGTAGTGAATGAGGTTACTATAAATTATCTTTACCTAAATGTCCTTTTCTTTTGTGTATATGATTTTAATTTCTTCGGCTTACTATTTCTTACTCCTTTTCTATGATGATGATGATGATGATGATGATGATGATGATGATGATGATGTTATCCAATTAATCAAGTCCAACTCATGATGATTTTATGGGCCAGGTCTCTCCACATCTTCCAATCTTGAACTATTTCTTTGAATTTTTCTATACTCTGGCTGGTGTCAGCTTTGATAATGCCCAGCCATCATGTTCTTTGACAGTCTGGTTTCCTTTTACTGCTAATACTTTCAAACATTTCTCCAGTGAAACCCTTTTCTGTACTTTGCTTAATATTGCTAGTCCTAATAAAGAATAGAGTGATAGATATGAATTTATTTATGTATGACATGGCAATTTTTTTCTTTCTGAGGAGGAATATTGTTCAAAGGAAGCATAAACCTAAAATGGGTGGATTTTAGCAATAGTTTCTTGTGATTGCATCAACTGGGCCCTTCACGCACGTATTTTACTATTCATGCTTATCCATCTTGTGCAATATAATAGGGCCAAGATATCCTTGTTCCCTGCACTCTATACCACTAAAGCTATAATATATGAGCTTTAAAAAACTGGACAATCACTAGATGGCAGCAAAGAGTTATTTCCATAGAGTTACCCCCTTGGCAGCCATCTAGTAACTATCCAGATATGCCCAAATATGGAACCCTATCTTCAGAATAATAAAATTGGTACCTACAATTTTTTGGGGAGAACCACACGTTTTTTAAAGGGTGAGAAACAAAAGGCTTGGAAAAGATGCCAGAAAAAGAAAGACAAGATTACAAAAGCCCAAATAGCTGAACAAGCAATACTGCTTGATGAATCAGCTGCATAAATTAACAAGGGCGTTTGGGAAGAAGTTTTCGACAGGCTGGTTTCACCCAGAAGGTGTGCCCATGACCAAAGGGAAAGAGGCACAGGCAGTTTCATATTTCACAACATCACAGCTATCCCATAAAATGCAGTTTAAAGGGGATGTCTTGCATTGAAGTTGCTTCATGTTTCATGTTTTTGCTTCAAAATTCAATACTCAAATACAATATGAGAACAAAGCAGTCACATAAGCATGCTATTATTTAATATTAAAAATGATCATATAATCTCCAGCCTCCTAAAAGATACTTGCCTCCTCAAGTTTCCAAACTAGAGGCTAAGGAGGCGTTGCAAAAGAACAGGTAGGCAGGACATATAAGGTACCTAACGTGCTACACCTCACTTAAGGGCTGCTCCTATTATTAGGCAAAGTGAAGCAGCCACCTAAGGCAACAGAGGCTGGAGGACCGGAGAAACAGTCCCCTGGCCAATTCAGCTAAATCCTTGGATGGAACTCCACCTACCACATATCTATCCTGCATCAAATAAAGTAAGACTTTATAGTGGTTACCCATAACTAGAAAAATACAATTTCCTTTTCTTTTAAACAATGTATTTTCTACAAACATTGAGGGATCTTTTCCTCAGTCAACATTCAATGGGCAGTTAGATAGTTTAGAATGGACTTGTAAAGATGCAACTAATATATTTTAGAAGTTGGATCTTAGAAAAGATCTGAAGCACCAATCCTGTGCAGAGATGCATGGAAGCAAATTCCAATGAACATAAAGCAAGAAGCAAAGCAGACTCTACTTCGAGCTACAATCACAGGACGCCCACCCCCACCCTGAGCTCCATTTTCGCTGGCAGAGGGATGCACGAGGCTGTTGTGACTGAAAACAGGGCCCAGGGCACACAAACGGCCCCCATGGGTTCCATTTTCACTGGCAGAGGGCTAGTAAAACAAACTAAAAGAAAAAGAGAAATGTTTCCCCTTTTGCATTTGAGTATGCAAGAAGGGACAGGAAAGGAGAAAGGGAAAGAGGAAAGAAAAAGAAAAAAGGGGAAGATGGGAAGAGAGGAAGGAAGAAGAAAGGGGAAGGAAGAGGGAGGGAGGGAAGGAAAGGAAGGGAAGGGAAGGGAAGGGAAGGGAAGGGAAGGAAGGAAGGAAGGAAGGAAGGAAGGAAGGAAGGAAGGAAGGAAGGAAGGAAGGAAGGAAGGAAGATAGATTATAATGAGAGTGAGGGAGGGTCTGAGAGAAGTCCTGCCTTAGCACTTGGCCACCACAGGTGCCCCTGACACGAGTGACTTCGAGCTGTCCACCCACGCCCCCCTGACCATGCCCCCCCTGCTCCCCCTGAGGTTAAACACAACCCTGATGCCGCCCTCAATGAAATCAAGTTTGACATCCCTTCACTAGACCAGCAGGGACTGTTGTCCACATTCTTTGGATATCACTGGCATTGCCTCATGTTTAGATTACTGTGGTAAATTCCTGGCAGTTTTTCTCAATCCCTCTCTCTCCCTGATCTTCGTTCATAACAATATTGCTTGGGATGTCTTGGCTCTTCCATGTTATTCTCATGCCTTCATGCAATACAGGATTCTTCACTGGCTCCCTATTCAGGTCACTATAGAGCCCACTATAAATTATTAGTGATTATGTTTACAGCCTTCCAGGATTAAACAGTACAATACAGAATAGACAATACCTGACTCAACAGTATACCTGTCACAGGGTTCTAGATGTCTTAGTAGATAACCACATAAACATGAGCCAGCAGTGTGCTGTAGCTGCCATAAAAACCAATGCAGTCCTAGGCTGCATCAACAAAGGTATAGCATCAAGATCACAAGAAGTGATAATACCATTCTATATAGCACTAATAAGTCCACACTTGCACAAAACTGCATCCAGTTCTGATCAACACTATATATAAAATATGCTGAGACCCTAGAAAGAGTGCAGAGAAGAGCAACAAAGATGATACGGGGTCTGGAGGCTAAACCATACAGTGAATGGCTAAGGGAACTATAGTTAGCCTAACAAAAGAGAAGGCTTAGGAGTGACATGATAGCCATCTTCCAATACTTGAAGGGCTGTCACAGAAGAGATTGATTTATTCTCTAAAGCACCTGGGGGCAGGACAAGAAGCAATGGATGGAAGCTTGCCAAAGGAGATCCAGCTTGGAACTAAGGAGCAATTTTCTGCAAGTGAGAACAATTAGTTAATGGAACAGCTTGCCTCCCAAAGTTCTGTGTGCTCCATCACTGGAAGTTTTCAAGAAAAAAATAGATAACCATTTGTCCAGGACAAAATAAAGTGTCCTGCCCTGGAAAGGGGGTTGGACTAGAAAACCCCCAAGATCATTTCCAGCCCTATAATTCTGTACTCTTCAGTATCTACTGCTCTTTTTTCTCCCTACAATCCTGTTTGTTCTTTATATTCCTCTGAGCACAGCCTTATTCTGATACCTAATCTTGGAAAAAAGATCAAATAAGACAGAAAAATAAAGTTATTATTTTGTATGTTGAATGTGTCACCTCACCTTAGACTTGAGAGAAGTCAATGACATGTCACAAGAAGCAGCAAGGATTTCCCAGAAGAGTTACAGAGAATTGGCAATTTCATATTTTTCCTGCCTTTGAGGTCACTTCTCAATCCAGCACTGCTGATAAAAATATGTAAGCCTTTGGGAGCATCAAGCATTGGAAAGTAGGGGAATCAACCTGCTGAAACATCCCAGGAATGAAAATAAAAGTATATGGAGCCAAGAATAACACCCAGAGTTGGTAAAACTCATGGAAGGATGCCTGCCATTTTTAAAATACATTCTTTAGCACCAAATGGGAAAAGCTACACTCAAGACTGAGAGAAAACCTTTATTCTCTTTGTTTTGTGAGTGATTGGAAAGCTGTAAAAGAATACCTCTTCTCCATTGTTCTGTACCAAATGGAAAGAAAGGCTTAAAGTGAGCCTCTGAATAATCTAGTTAAGATAATGGGACTCTTGCAGATACTCCATTATTAAGGAGTGGCCATAGATCAATACAATTACATCAGGGATGGGTTCTACTTACCTTTACTACCGGTTTGCAACGGGGCTGCGCACGCACACACACGCGTGCGATTCTGCGCAAGCGCAGAAGCATTTTTATGACATCGGGGTTGGTGGGTGGAGTCTCCCGTCGGTTTTACTACTGGTACTATAGAACCGGTGCGAACCGGGGGCAACCCACCACTGAATTACATACTTTGCGAGACTGCAACTTCAATGACTGAGGAACTAAGGCCAATGTCAGGCTAAGTAAAGCTGCTGCCTTACTTTAGTTAGATACTGAGGACAGATTGTAGCATGGAGACAGTGAGGGTAGAGCTACAGTTATATCATGAAACCTGCATTAAGCCTGCTGTCCTCAAGTGATATTAAAGAGAGAGAATGCCATCTTGTTCTTTATCTTGGCCATAAAATGTGTTGGACTTGTAAAATAGCACATTATTTTACAAAGGTCTGAAACTATGTGCTACACTGGTATCCAGTTTTTGGTTGCTGCCATCTTCATCAGCCCAACTAAGTTTCCATGGTCCCACCAACCTTACTGAATTACAACTCCCAGCAGCCTTCACCACCATCTATGCTGGATAGTCTTCTGGAAGAGATACGTCAGTAATACCAAGAGAGACACAAGTTTTCCACTGCTGATATACACGATTCTGACATATTCCACTGTCACCAAAAATCCAAAGCCAGGATAGGAACCAAGCAGTTGAAAAAGTAAAACTTACACAGAGGTAGCAAAGAACAGGTAATAGGTGCAGTCCTAGTAGTTCATGAAGACTTTTCTCTCAGAATAGGAACTATGTACCACTCACTTCAAAGAAGGAATGCAGAAAAATCTGAGCATCTAATGGAAGGAAACAGAGAGCTTAATATGTCTAAATAGAGAATACTTACAGAGTTCCTTTCTTCACATAATCATCTCGGCTCCGTAATTACAATGGGTATTTTACTAGTTTTCGGTAACATTCATTCTATGTCTAAACAAGTTGTGGAACTTCTCAAACTAGGCTGCTCTTGCTGCTATGCCTCATATCCTCATCACCTTGTCTTTAGACTCTTATGGTTCACTTTACATGAGGCACCTTTGAAAGCAGCTCAAAAGCTGCAATTGATTCAACATGCAGCAGCCCAGCTATTTGGAGGGAAAAGCACAATTGGGGTAGAAGCATTGCCTGAGTCTCTTGTCACTCAACTGCTGACAGATTTCTAGACTAATTCAAGGTGCTGTTTTATAAATCCCTACTGATGCCTGTGCTCCCAACTTGTGGGAGGTTACAGAAGGAGAGTCCCAGGGTCACATCTTCACATTGGTGAAGATGTGGCCCCACACTATGCCATGCCTTGCCTCTCACAAAGCAGCCAAGATTGCCTTGTTCTAAAAGGTTTTTTGGTGCAAATAGTGAACCTGAACTATTATGGTAATATTATTTTTAGGAGTTTGTTATTCTATTTTGACCATAATGATATTATTGTAAATTGCCTTGAGTTGTTGGAAGTAGGGGTGTAGAGATATGACTGTATAAAGAAATGAATAAATAATAAATAAAATATCCTCATAGAAGGGCATCGCCACTTCTAAGGTCAATATGTGAGCTGAGCTTATACATTTCTCTCCAGTCCTCCTATCCTGCTTGAAAGTAGAAACAAGGATCCAATTTTGCAGCACAAATATTCTCATGATTTCTGTAAGGTTTTATAATACAGTTTCCATACCAAAAGATTAAGCCATTCAAAAGGCTTCATAATTTAATATTTTCCTTATTTTCTTACAGATCAAGATATCACCATTAAAAAGAATGGAATTGATTAGTACAAGTCATTTATTTAACCATACCAATCTCCTCATGGTTCACATATTGGGTTAATGATGTCCCTGGCATGGAAAAATTGCCTTTCAGATTTCAGCCCTTTCTCTCATTATGAGTCAGGAAATTTACTTAAGCTGTTTCATCAGATGCATCACTAATTATGTCCTTTCCACCATCTTATATATACATAAGATTAATAATACACTGAAAGACATAAGTCTTCAACTAAACTTTAGATATCTAAAAGGCCTGTTATTTAAATAAAGTTAAGAAAAAGGCCGAGATCTATAAAACTAAGGCCTTTATGGATCAATATTTCAAAGCAAAAATGGCAAAATGTAAATCATTATCTCCGCTTTATTACAAGATATAGCATAGTAGCAGAATTAGAGATTTGCACATTTGATAAAACACAATCTAAAAACTTGCAGAGGCTTAGGGGACTCAGGGAAATGCTATATTTAAGTTTTAACACAAAACTTAAGACTTAGAGACCTCAACCATATGGTATATCTCAAAGAGCACAGCACTCAAGAGTCCTACAAATGTTGCTCCAAATGGTCATTTTTATGAGATAAAAGAGAAAATATAAACTATATTTATTTTATTTATTTATTTATTATTTTATTAAATTTCTATACCACCCTTCTCCCGAAGGACTCAGGGTGGTAAACAGCCACGAGATAAAACACATAAATACAAAAAATTTAAAATGAATTAAAAACGAATTAAATAAATAAAATAAAATAAAATTAATTAAATTAAATAATGACTAGAAAGTAATATCAACAGCATTTAACTGTAAGTAAATAGATTTAGTTTTTCTTCTGCTCTCATCTATTGCTTTTTGGAGTGCAGTCTCCATGCACAATTCAAAGCTAGGTGTAAGATAGCCTTTGCCACAAAAAAAATAAGACACTCTTTCTACAGGATCACAAGCCTTTTTTAGGTGGGGGGAAAGCTGTCCATGGAAATCAAAGCAAAACCATGGTTAATTGAAGAAAACATGGTTCAATAAACAGTGAATGTTTATTGTTGAGTAAACTCAACCATTTATGCTCATTCTAGGCTGGACCATTAATTGAACAGTTTAACCGATCTCTTCTAAACAGGTGAAGTTTGCCAGGGCTGATGCACAGCTAATATTGTACCTATCTGCAAGAAGGGGCTAGGGAAAAAGCTGGCAACTACATGCCAGTGAGCTTATCATCTGTAGTATTGAAGTTAATGGAATTACTCCTGAAAAAAAGGATTGATGAACATTTAAAAAGTGCAAACTTGATGGACCCAAAGCAACATGGCTTTACTATAGGCAGATAATGGCAAACTAATCTCATACACTTTTTACACTCTGTCACAAATGTTTGGCACAAAGGTATGGACATAGCCTATCTGGATTTTAGCAAAGCATTTGATTACAGTTCAGTGGATAGGAAGTTGGCTGAGGGATAGATTCCATAGGTAATTGTTAACAGGGCACTGTCTGAACAGAGACCAGTCACAAGTGGTGTACCACAAGGTTCAGTCCTAGGTCCTGTTCAGAGGTGGTATTCAGCAGGTTCTGACCAGTTCTGGTGAACCGGTAGTGGAAACTTTGAGTAGTTTGGAGAACCAGTAAATACCACCTCTGACTGGCCTCACTCCCATCTATTCTCTGCCTCCCGAGTCCTAGCTGATCGGGAGGAAATAGGGATTTTGCAGTAACCTTCCCCTGGAGTGGGGTGGGAATGGAGATTTTATAGTATCCTTCCCCTGCCACGCCCACCAAGCCATGCCCACAGAACTGGTAGTAAAAAAATTTGAATCCCACCACTGGTCCTGTTGTGATGAATGTGTTTGTAAGTCAAATAAGAGAAAGATTGCTAGGTAAGGTTTGTCTTTTTGCTGATGACACAAAGGTGCATAATAGAGTTGACTTTTGTGGGAGTATCCATAACATGGAAAATAATTCGGCATTGCTGGAAAATTTTTCAAAAATGTGGAAACTAGAATTTAATGTTACTAAATCTAAGAACATGCCCTTAGGAAAAAAGAATCCTATGGCAGGACACAGTATTAGGGTTTAACACAGTATTAGGTGTGTATAACCCTAAGGGAAAAAAAAAGATTTAGATGTGCTCATAGCAGATGACTGCAAAATGAGCCAACAGTATGGCCAGGTAACTGTGAAGGCAAACAAAATTTTGGGATGTATCCAGGGTTGCCCCCGGTTCGGACCGGTTCACAAGAACCGGTAGTAAAACTGGTGGGAGCTCCGTCCACTGACCCGGACGTTATCAGAAATGATCTGCACGCGGGCACAATGCGAACCGGTAGTAAAGGTAAGTAGAACCCACCCCTGGATGTATCGCTAGAGGGATCACCAGCAGGGAAAAGGAGGTCCTGGTCCTGCTACGTAGACCCCGTTTGAAATACTGTTTTGAGAATACTCTTCTTGCTCGTAACAAATTACCAATACTCTTGACAGAATATTGTCTTTCAGAGAACATCTCAAGAAGACTGTAACCAAACTGCAATCAAGGAATAACATTCTGCAAGCTGTGTGGATCTACCTGGAGTTCCACCCTGGGCATCATGTTCATTACTGATAATTCTAGAAGTTAAGTCCACTCATATGGAGGCCAGCTAGGTTTAAGAAGCCAGCCATGGCTGGTGTCTGTTAAAAGACGAACAATTTGTGATCTAATTGAAGCACAGCCCATCATTTCTATTGTCTTGTCCTTCAAAAGCTTTGTAATAGGACTTTGTTGCCTACCTAGCCTTGCAAAACCAAGTAGATTTAAACATCTTGCAGGGCACCATACCTGGTGGTGGCTTAGTTGACTCACTTTTTCCAGGAACTCTTCCATATCTTCCCACCTTGAATCCTCCCAACAAGCACATTAAGTCCTGATGGGAGATTTAGATGTTTACAGGTGAAAACTATCTCCCAGATAGTGAAGATATTATCCTTCTGTGTTGGTGAAAAACTTTGATAAGCGATGTAGAGATTTTACATGCGGGAAAGTAATTCCACCTGGAGCACATTCATGCAATAAGTCTGCCTGCCTATATCTTTTTATGAATTTCCTATAAAACCTAGTAAGGATTCAGACTATAAAAACATAGTCCATATTTTATTTTATGAGAAAGATAATCTGGTATAAGAGGCATGCTCAAAGTTCTGTCAGTAGCCTAATTTTTTTCTAACAGCTATAATCATAAATGAACAGCATTTTAGCCTAGAGAGGGACTCCATTAAGTGGTTTGGAGTAAAGCATTTTTTTATTTCATTATCCAGTTTTTATATATATATAGGAGAAAGAAGAAGGATGAAAAGGAAAAGAGAATTTGATTACTTCTCTCCATCTAAATATTCTTATGTTTTCACATTTCATTCAGAGAAACAATCCAGAGATGAAAAGGTCAAGGCTCAACTTTATTCCTAAATACAGAAACAGAGTCAGGGATGTCAGTTAAATCTGATCTCTGGTCAAATATGTTATTGCAGTGTCATTTTTAGAATGGATACTTATGTTCTTGCTATATACTTTCTTTTAGTGGTGAAATCCACTTATCTTCCCTACCGGTTTGGGAACGGGAATGTGCGGGAGTGCGCACCAGTGCCCCAATTTGGACTGGTTCGCAAGAACCGGTAGTAAAACCGACGGGAGGCTCCGCCCACTGCCCCAGATGTCGTCATAGGCAATCTGTGCATGCGCAGATGCTTGGCGCATGTGCACGATCCTGTTGCGAATTGGTAGTAAAGATAAGTAGAACCCACCCCTGGTGCGCACCTCTTCTGCACATGTGCAGAACCTTCTGCACATGCGCAGATGGTAAAAAAAGGGCCATAATGACATCCTGGCGGGTGGGTGGAGCCTCCCGGCGGTGGCGCTACCAGTTCAGCAAGCCAGACAGAACCGGGGACATTTCATCACTGCTTTCTTTCCTAAAACATGAAATTTGGTTTGGCAGTTAAGATGAGAACAATTGTGAGTCAGTTCACATCACACCTTAGCAATGCAATATACAAAAGGTCACAAATTAAGTGATACCTATATATTCTGTCCAAAGTTTTTTTTTTTTTTCAATACTTGTTTTTCACAAATAGAATCTATAGCTATGCAAAATATATAGGGATAGCCAAATGATGCTTTGGATCCATTTTGCATATCCATAAACACCTCATGAGAGCTTTTCTATTACAGCATTTCTATTGCAGAAACAGCATTTGCAGAATTACCTCTGAATATTCCCTACCCATTCTTTAAGAAAAAGAAAGATACCTACCATTAATGCTTAATAATGGGACATTTAGAACTTTATAGACTACTTAGCATTACTATAGTATTCTCTTCTGATCTCTGATCCAAACTTTACTGGAAAAGCAGACAAATATGGTGCAACTACTAATGGCAAAGTTCCCCTCTGAGAAAATAGTGGAGAATTCCTCCTTTCCCCAGAGAAATTAGGTGACATGGTCCTTCCAATGTGGTTGGGCCCAAATAGGGCAGAGAATGTCAAAAGCTGTGTCTACCAGGCATCTAAAAATTATGGAAAGTGAAGCATAAATTTAGAAGGCACCAGATTGTAGAAGTCAGTTTATGGAAGTGTTTGGCTCTAAAAGCCACTATAAAATTGTAATCAAAAATTTTAATGTGAAATCAGGAGAAATTACTAAATACACAACATATAAACATATTAAATGTATTTAAGTAAATGTATATTGAAGTTAATTACACTAAAGTTAATGATCCTGCTTAGCCCAAAAGGAAGAGTTTGAAGGATTAAAAAAACTTATATAGAGATAAACATCCAATATAAGGTCCAACTTTCCTCATCTTTTCAAACTACCGGAAGGTTTCCAACTTTAGTTAAAGCTAATAAATGTGTACACAGATTATACTTGTGCATATGCACATGCCAGAAATAATCCTTCAGGGACCAGAAGGTTGAAGTCACCCACATATATACAAATACACAGAGACACTGTATATACTGATTCAAATTAATTAAGTTCTCCATTTGATAAAATTGATTCCCCCATCTGCACATACCAACTGTTCTCTCACGCATAAATAATTCTCAGAAACACAAGTGTGTGTGTGTGTGTGCATGTACACACATTGCCCTTCCAGCAGCCAAGGGCATCCATGGAAAGGAGTGAGAGCAGATTTCAAGATGGTGACCTTAACTGCATGACTAAGATCTCACATCTTTTCACAAATAATGTTGGAGTAGTAACTGTGAGAGGGATCTTGGAGTCCTAGTGGACAATCATTTAAATATGAGCCAGCAGTGCACTGCAGCTGCCAAAAAAAGCCAACACAATTCTAGGCTGCATTAACAGAGGAATAGAATCAAGATCACATGAAGTATTAATACCACTTTCTAATGCCTTGGTAAAAGAAAGACTAGGGGAGACATGATAGCAGTGTTCCAATATCTCAGGAGCTACCACAAAGAAGAGGGAGTCAAGCTATTCTCCAAAGCTCCTGAGGGCAGGACAAGGAGCAATGGGTGGAAACTAATCAAGGAGAGAAGCAACCTAGAACTAAGGAGAAATTTCCTGATAGTTAGAACAATTAATCAGTGGAACAACTTGCCTCCAGAAGTTGTGAATACTCCAACACTGGAAGTTTTTAAGAAGAGATTGGACAACCATTTGTCTAAAGTGGTGAATGGTTTCCTACCTGAGCGAGTTGAACTAGAAGATCTCCAAGGTCCTTTCCAACTATTCTATTCTATTCTGTTCTGTTCTGTTCTGTTCTGTTTTGTTCTATTTCTCAAATGGTGCACATAAATAGGGGTGTATCCTCAGTTACATGATCATGACATACTTGCCAGGTTATTTCCCCTTCCTCACATAGACAAACTGAACTGTATGGAAAAACATAATATAAGATAGCATCCACTGCTCAACATTTTCTGTATATAGAACCAAGATATTGCAATGGAGTTTGGAGTGGATAAATAGGGCACCCTTAACACCAACAGGAAAAAAATAGTGAAAACTGAATGAATATTAATGCCCTTTGGAATAACATCAAAAGTCTGGATGAGGAAAATCACTATAAATACCTGGGCACACTTCAGATTGACAATATCAGGCATAAAGACAAGAAGGTTAGAAGTGAATACATCATGAGAGTGAAGAGATCTTAGAAACTCAGTGGAGGAAATTCCATGAAAACAATTAACATCTTAGCAATTCCAATTATTAGACAGACAGCTGTAATAGTGGACTGGACTCAAGCAAAACTAAAAGCTCTGGCTAGGGAGACCAGAAAAATAATCACAATATCATAAATCATGTCCTTCATCCATGCAGCAACGTTTACAGAGTCTACTTACTAAGAAAAATAGGTGATCATGGAATGTTGCAAGTATACAGATAAAAGGGCATTAGAAGAATATCTGCAGGACTTTTCAGTTCTTCAGTCTTAAATTAAATTCTAAAGTCACCATCAGCATTGACAAAAAGCAACATAAGTCTATTGCAAAAGACCCTCATTTTCAATTTGGCCTACAAGACCAAATGAAGAACTGAAAAGACATAACGACAAAAATTACATAGCCAATAGTAGGCAAAGTAGATAACAGCAAGACCTGGCAATAGTTAAGAGAAGGAAAGGTGAAGAAATAGATAAAGGGCTAATTTTGGCAGTATAAAACCAAACCTTAAGAACAAATACATGTAAAGCCGGAACTGAGAAGACAGCAACAGACAGTGAATGCCACCTCTGCAAAAAAAACCTGAAAAAATAGTTGGCTACCTGTTTTGCTGCTATAAGAAGATCACATAATCTTACTACAAACAACAGTATGACAAAGTAACAACAATGGTGTATTGGAACGTCTGCAAGAAATATCTTTTGCCTGCAAGCTGGTGGGACTACAACCTAGTTCAGTGGTTCTCAACCTGTGGGTTGCGACCCCTTTGGGGGTCGAACGACCCTTTCACAGGGGTCACCTAAGACCATCGGAAAACACATATTTTCAATGGCTTTAGGAATAATTTTATGGTTGGGGGTCACCACAACATGAGGAACTGTATTAAAGGTTTGTAGCATTAAGAAGGTTGAGAACCACTAACCTAGTTGAAAAGTAATAGAAAATGAAGAAGCTAAAGTGATGTGTAATTTTAGAATTCAGTCAAATAAGCATCCGTTATATAATATTTTAGAGGGAACAATTATTGATAACAAGGTGGGGGGGAGGGAGGTCTGGATAGTGGATGTTGCAATACCTGGAGAGAACAGGAGACAAAGGAAAGAAATGGAGAAAATCACAAAATACAAAGATCTGCAAACAGAAGTAGAATAACTGTGGTAAAAGAAAAGAATGAAAGTACCAAAGAAAGGTACAACTCCAAAGCAACAGGACCACAATATGAACACCATCAGCACTGACAAAATCACCATCACCATCAATTGCAGAAGGCAGCTTTATTTGGAACAGCTTACTTCCTGCAGTGATACCTTTAACACCATCAAACTATAACAGGTCCTTGGGAAGAACTTGGTAGGAAGATAAAAGTGCTAAATCCAGTCTGAACATCTGGCTGAATGTGCAATGAACCGTAATAAATAAAAGCCTTCATGGAGAAATGAAACAATTATTTGGTTAGAAAAGCAATCTAAGCAAACAAAATGTCTCAATAAAAGTTTATTTATGCAGTTATCATTTTTCTGATTGTTGAATGCCGCCCAAAGCACTTTGCTGTCATCTGTGACTAACCTGTTAAACTGGATTTTCACATGCAGAAAAGGCTAAGTGGGTTAATCTATTTCCTAAAGAATATAAAGTTTTTTAAAGCCACTCCTCTTAATAATCTTGACAACTAAACAAGATTTTACAAAGCAGATTTCGAGTCTCTCATTCTTGGGAATTACTGCTACATTAATTGGCTTTATGGAATTGCTATTTGGAAAGCACAAAACAGAACTAGTCTCATATTCAAAGATTTTATGTCACTCCTGTGCCTCAGTACTTTTGAAAGTTAATAGTAGCTAACTAGCTTTTCCCTAAGTTCTTTTTCTTATCTTCAGCAACTTGATTCATCTAAGCCAGAGATGGCAGAAAGTAACTGGGATCATATATCATTTTGCAATAGCTCAGGCCAAGAATTTTTGACTGAACTAATAAGAAGGTAAAAATGAAGTTTAAATGAGTTCTCTTCTTTGGCAGTCCAAATATGAATTAATTACCTCTAAATATCCTTTTTAAGTAGTTTGGTTAAATTAGTTCTGCTTTCCAATGAATTTGTTGCTTTTGAATACAACTTTGTGTAGCCATAGAAACCAATTTTAGAAGTAATCCTTCCAGATAATGGGCCACAACAGAGTTCCCCAGGTAAAACATGGGCAGATTTTGGAAACAGCTAGATTAGAAGTAAAATGTGTTTCTGTGAGCAGAAGATCAGCTGAGCAACACTTGGAAGTTTCAAATTCCCTCAGCTCTGAAATCAAGGAAATAAGTGGAAGAACCTCTAAAGCAAGGGTGTCAAACTCGCATCATCATGGCGTCGTCACGTGACATATCGGGACTTTTTTCCCCTTCGTTAAACCGGGTGGGGGCGGGGCCAGCACATGACATATTCGGCCCATGGACCGCAAGTTTGACACCCTTTGCTCTAAAGAACTCCTTATCTGCTGGGTTGATCAGTCTTCTGTGCAACCAATCAACTCACAGCATTAACTGTAACCCACTTGCAAAACACCTGTTAGTCCTTGAATTTTTTGATTATCAATATCACATGTGGCAAGTTTAAGAAAGGCTGATGCATGATACCTAATAACAAGGTAAGCAGAACAATTAGGCCAATGAGTACATCAGGAATTTAGACAGCACTCTTTTGCAGATATTCACAGAAACCAGCTGTCACAAGAAGGGTCATGAGCAGATAGAGAAGTAACCTTTCAAAGTTAGCTTTCTTTACAAGATGTGTGTTGGTAATGCACCGTAAGGTCTGTTTTAGTGGGCAATGATCTGGTATAAGATAGAGGGGCAAGGAAACAGTGAGGAACACTGGCTATTCTGATGCTAATGAACAAGATTCAACCATGCAGTAGATATTGGAGATTTGCAACCTGAAGGTGGATGCTACTTTCATTTTGTCTCAAGCAGCAAAAAGTCTGAAATCAAAGCAGTACATTTATTAATGCAGCGATTTTCAAATTTGACAACTTGAAAATGTATGGACTTCAACTCCCAGCATTCCCCACCATCTCTTCAACCCTTAAATGTGACTCTCTCAGTTGCTTTGTCATCAATATTTTACAATATTTTCTTTCATGAACAACTGCCTGATATAATGTAATCATTCAGAACCAGCTATATGGTCATGTCATTACTCTAACTCAGAGTGTAAGTCTCACTTTGTTATTACTATCAATGGATAATATATCTTCAATCAGATTTTGTTAATAATAAATCTCAAAGTAATTGTTAGTGAAGATAGTATTTCTGATCTTCCTCCTATGAATCAACAAACACATTTATGACTGTGCAAACATACATAAACACACATTGTCAAGGCAGATATGAGAACTGTGACGACAAGGTTCACTAACTTGTTGTCTCCCATCTAAACTTTATAACCTCCAGACACTGGGACAGAAGACTGCATTTCCTCTTCAGTTGATGGAAGGGGCAAAGTATCTTTTGGTATCATCAGCATATAGATGCCTAATGTCAGATGACCTCCCCCATTGGTTTATATAGATGTTAACAAGCTGGGGAGAGAGGACTGACCTTTGCAGTTTCCCATAAGTCAGAGACTACTGGGCTGACATCACAGCTTCTAGACTAGATCCCTATGTTGATCTCTCCCTACCTAGACTGAAAATGTCCATTCAGGAAATAGCAGAACCATTAGATCAGGGGTGTCAAACTCAAGGCCCGGGGGCCACCCTGGAAACAATGAAGTACTGGCCCGTGGTGCCTCTGCCAGTGAAAACGAAGCTCGGGAGGGCTGTAAGCGCCCCTCCCGAGCTCCATTTTCACTGGCAGAGAGTTGCAGGAGGCTGTCTCAGCTGAAAATGGAGCTCGGGAGCCCGTTTTCACTGGCAGAAGTGCTCGGGTCATCATAGGCACTCTGATACAAGTGACATCGAGCTGGCCACACCCACCCTGGCAGACCCCCTGCTCCCCCCAGGTCAAACCCAACACTGATGTGTCCCTCGATCAAATCGAGTTTGCCACCCCTGCATTCGATAGTCCCTTTTATTTTCACTTCTATAGTCAGTTCACAAAAATACCATAGACAATGATATGAAAAGCCACCACAAGAACTGAAAAGACCAGAAGAGGTGCACTACCCCCATTGAGGTTTCAAGAAGTTCATCAAGGAGAGTGATCAAAACATTCTCAGTCTCATACCTAGGTCTGAAAAAGGTTTAGATAATCTCTTACTCCTATGATGCTATCCAGTGGTGGGTTGCTACCAGTTCGCCCCGGTTCGGGCAAACCGGTAGTAGTGGCAGTGGGAGGCTCCACCCACCCGCCCAGACATCATCAAATATGCTCTGCACATGCAAATCGGTAGCAAAGGTAAGTGAAACCCACCCCTGATGTTATCTGGATCTGCCACCGTCTTAACATCCTTCCCCTGAAAAAGAATTTTGGAAGTTAGCCAGTAGTTATCTAGGATCATAAGATCCAGAATTAATCTTTTAAAAAATGAGAAACTACTGCCTCCCTCTATAATAGCTCCCCTTGATGCAGAAAGGCATTAACAGTCTCGTGGATCCAGGTCGTCACTTCTCCACTTTAACAGGAAAGATGATAAGGGATGCAATCTACACATGTCAGAGGACAACCTCTTCCTTGGAGGTCATGGGCCAAAAGGAGTCTTGGATAATCGTCTTTTGGGCTATTAAGAGTAAAGATTGCATAGACTCTGGCATGTAAGTATAACTGATGTCTTTCTTGTTTTGATTAGTAGAAACTGTTTAACTATTTGATTGGTAGGAAGTTGGATAGAACTTTTGACTCAGGTAAATTAATATTGAAACAAAAAAATATGAAATAATAGAAAAGATTAAGAATGAGAAAACTAATTGCACTGGTGCGTAATGCTGAATCCAGAGTATTATTTCTAATTCCTATCATTCTGCCACTACTGACAGGAAAAGCTGAGTCTAGAGGAACCGTTTCATTTAAAGTTCTGCAAAACTCAATATTTTAGGACTGAACAGGATGAAGATACAGCATTTTGTTTTTCTTTGCCAGCAATTAGAAATGAATGAACTATATTTATTTGCCCTAGTTTCTGGATTACTATAGATCTGTTACTGATTTAGAGAATCAGTAAATTTATACAGCCAGTGACTCTCTTGGCATACCCACCAAAATGTTCGAAATGATCCTTGCTCTCTTCTCTGATCTCAAAGTTTTGCCACTGTCTGGGAGAGAATTCTCTTACGCCTCCAACAACTGAGCAGTAATTAAATGTATGCCAAAACCCCTGGGAAGGCATATCAGGGATCATAAAAGAGCAGCATTAATCAGAAAAATCAATATTTGATTTTTTTTTTTAAAAAAATCACATATTCAGCTGTTAATTATCAAATGTACAGCTCTTGAATGGAGAAAAATCGGTTGATGGAGATTATATATATATATATATATATATATATATATATATATATATATATATATATATATATATATATATATATCACATTTTTTGGAGTATAAAACATTCCAGACTATAAGACGCACCTACCTTTTTTGGTGAGGAAAACAAGAAAAAGAAATCTGCCTCTGCCTCCCAGCAATTTTGCCTCGTTGCAGCAAACAGCAAATACCCTGCTTTACTTTCATTTTTGTTTTCAGCATAGCTTGATTAGCACAAGAAAAAAAAATCTGCTCCCAGCAATTTACCTCCTTGCAGCAAGCAGCAGAGGCCCGCACAAAACAGCTGAGAGCTGGGAGGCCAACAGGACAATCAACTTGTGCTAATTAGGTTGTGGTGAAGCTGAAATGAGCTGTTTCTTCTTGCTGCTTGCTGCAAGGAGGTAAACTGCTGGGAGGCAGAGGCCAAAGGGTGGGTGACAGTGGGTGGGCGGGGCTACATTCGGTGTATAAGACGCACCTAAATTGTCACCTCCTTTTAGGGGGGGAAAGGTGCGTTTTATACTCCAAAAAATACGGTGTATTCTCAGTAGAATCACATCCACTCGATTCTGGGCTTTTTTCTTTCTGGCAGCCAGCAAGTTCTTGCTCCCAGGTGAGAGACTTATATAGATCTATTTCTGGCTCGTTAGCCATCATCAGTAAGCCACACCCACATCTCATGTATCCTCCCTGTAAAGGTACAATATCTATTTTCTTACTTCTTCGTAGGATTTATGTGTGTTTTTCTTTTAGCCAGGTTTTTCCTACATAACCAAGGTTTTTCTGCAGCCCTAGCTCAGTGGAGTCACATCCACTCGATTCTGGGCTTTTTTCTTTCTGGCAGCCAAGGGCCTGCTGGCTGCCAGAAAAAAAAAGCCCAGAATCGAGTGGATGTGACTCCACTGAGCTAGGGCTGCAGAAAAACCTTGGTTATGTAGGAAAAACCATATATATATTTGCATAGTTCAGAGTCATACTTGCCTGCAGAGTTCTGTCCCAACATTCACAAGTTCTTGGCTGGAAAGGTGAGCTCCAGTTTTGCGGAGTAATTCAATCACTTTATGATTCCTTTAGAAAAGAGGGGAAGGAGAAAGTTTTATTCTTCATCCTATTTGTGTTTTAATAAGAGCATCTACTTCAATTAATTGATAAGCAGAATCAGAGAATAATTTCCCATGCTGAATTTCCTTCACAGTGGGACCCTGAAAATCACACCTATGGTAAAGAATATAACAGAAGGGGAAAAATGAAAACTGTATTGGGCAATCTTGTGTTGTGATTTTAATGATTGGGATATATTATTTATCTTGAGAATTATGGATCACTGCTTATTACCATTGTTTTAATCTTTGTATGCTGCCTTGAATCACTGTTATGACATAAGCAGCCATATCAATCTATATAAATAAAATAAGAATTCTAGGAGTTGCAGTCCCAGTACCACTGGGAAGCTGATTTGCATCCATGCCTCCATGTTAAACCACCACAACCTAACTGAGTATTTTCAACTCAAAATATATCCAGGTTTCAATCATCATTAATCTAAAAACAGCACCAAAATCTTTCACACAACCACTGCAAGCCCAAAACACATTGCTGAAAGATCATGTAGTATTTAATACCATATTTCCACATATGATCAAGAACAATCCTTCAAAAGATTTCATAGTCCAAACAGAGAATCAATTCCCGCTTTCTTGTATCACTCAGACTTTAGTAGTTTTGCACCAGTGGTAGAATTTAATTTTTTTTACTACCGGTTCTGTGGCCATGGCTTGGTGGGCATGGTGTGGCTTGGTGGGCGTGGCAGAGGATGTATACTGCAAAATCTCCATTCCTACCCCACTCCAGGGGAAGGATACTGCAAAATCCCCATTCCCCCCCCCCACTTCTGGGGGAAGGATATTGCAAAATCTCCATTCCCACCCCACTCTGGGGCCAGACAGAGGTGGTATTTGCCGGTTCTCCGAACTACTCAAAATTTCCGCTACCAGTTCTCTAGAACCTATCAGAACCTCCTGAATTTCACCCCTGTTTTGCACCCTTTATTCCCCTGGCAACTTTTGTTCTGCACTATAGTCATCTTCATTTTTACCTTCACAGTCTGCCTTATTACACCGACCATCATTTCTTCCCACTGTACCTTGTTCTCAATTATTTGTTACAGCCTCCCCTTCGGGCCCTGCAATGCTTTGAATGCAATTCCCAAATTGCATGTACTAGCATAGCACTTTTCTGTAAAACAACCACATTTTTTCCCATGATCCTGTGGCAGTTGCAGAGATCAGCATATGACCCCATAAGAACACTGTGGATGTTTTAAAAGTTTGCAAAATACATTCCCACTCTTGCATGTTGGTAGCCAATCCAAAGCAATGAATAGTTTTAAGTCACCTCAGATGTTTGAAAAAAAAATCACAAGTGTTAAATTAGCCCGTAAAATTGATCAGTAATATGGCAGAAAAAGCTAGCTAAATTAGGAAGCTGGAAGAAAAGAAAGAAAATATAGCAGAGAGCCAACATTAATACATTTGATATTTTTATGGAAATGCTACCACAATTCAGTCTATTTTCATACTTATAAATAAGACTATTCTGAATCAGTTCTTCCTTAGAAACTGCTGGAACAATCACTGCTGCCTGCTTAGACTGTCCATTGTTTTCCAATGGTTCATGGGCTAAAGTATTTCAGTGCAAACCAGAGGTGCTATTCAGCAGGATCTGACAGGTTCTGGAGAACCGGTAGCGGAAATTTTGAGTAGTTCGGAGAACCGGCAAATACCACCTCTGGCTGGCCCCAGAGTGGGATGGGAATGGAGATTTTGCAATATCCTTCCCCCAGGAGTGGGGAGGGAATGGGGATTTTGCAGTATCCTTCCCCTGCCATGCCCACCAAGCCACGCCTACAGAACTGGTAGCTAAAAAGTTTGAATTCCACCACTGGTGCAAACCCTGTTTTGAATTGAGATTTGAGGAAGAGACTTCCAGCTTTTGAACATTTTAGTCAACCTCAACAAAACTAAAAATAACAAATAGCAAACCAAAATAAAGCCCCCCCCCCCAATTAGGCATCATTGAACATTTTTAATTCTAAAAATTAGCAAGCATTTCATTTTGTTAAAACTACTGTTTGTGGTTTGAGAACCATGCTAAGTGATCTTCCATACATATACCACTGTCTTTCTTCTATACTTTTCCGTTCATCAAAGAGACTCTTGTAAAGCACTTCAGAACCAGGCATGGCTTTTTCATAAGTAAGGTAATCTAGTGGCCCACTCTTAAAGATGATATAACACATTTATTTCTGTCTAAAAGTAAGACAAAGTCTCTGAAAAATGTAACATAGATTCCTTCTGTATCTCAAGTAGATTAGAAAGCAAATCACAAGGTTTCAGTCATATTTTTTCAGGTGTAAAATTGCTTAAAGCACCCTCTACGTAGCTTAAGTTGTTAGGAATGCATGGCAGATCTGAGGCATGAAGTGGATTTCATTTTTTTTTCTTTAGATTTATTCTCAATAAGCCAGAGGTGGGTTTCAGCACGTTCTGACCAGTTCTGGAGAACCGATAGAGGAAATTTTGAGTAGTTCGGTAGTAAAAATTCTGACTGACCCCGCCCCCATCTATTCTCTGCCTCCCAAGTCCCAGCTGATCAGGAGGAAATGGGGATTTTGCAGTATCCTTCCCTTGCCATGCCCACTAAGCCACACCCACAGAACTGGTACCAAAAAAATTTGAAACCCACCACTGCAGTAAGCTATGTACAGACATTTTTTTCAAAATATGTTTACATTTCTTTTGTTGCACTATTAAAATCACAATATCGATGCAATTGTCCTTCTCCTGGAAGGCAGTATTATTCAGTCCTTATTGCTGAGCACAGAGGTATTACTAACTATCACTGTTACAAACCTCCGATGTTTGCTTATTATCTTAAATACTTTATTGCAAGTATTCCATGAGAAACAAAATATCACTTTAGATATTTTCCCCCTTTTCAATTGGTAGATAACTTATATTGATTTTCACTTCAGCCTGCAACGTACCATTTATATAAATAAATGTTCACAGAAAGTGTAGACAACTTCAATTAGCTCATACCATGTTGGGAGGGGGTTGCGTGAATTGTGATTCACCCTAAACCTAAACCCTCTTTGTGGACTTCTAGGTACTTGGAATAAAATACTCTGAATTTCATCCAGGTGTAAGTTAGTGCCACAAGACTTTTTTCCTGAGGAAACATCCATGAGATTTTTTGCACTGTCAGTTCCATGTGCCTCAAATTACACAGGCTCATAGACGCCTTTCTGTACCATCAAGCTACTTTGTAATGCACATGCATAGCTGAAGACAATGTGGAACCACTGATTACTCTCCTTGAGTACCTGAAAACTCTTTTGAAGACATCAAGGGCTACAAATAACTTGTTTAATATTCAGGTCAAAATCAGAAGCAGACAGACAACTCACCTGACACAGAAATATATAATGACTGGGTGGAATTCTTACTGAGTTGCAGATAATTATATACAGGTAAGTCAGTGCCTTGAATAGGTAAATTGCAAGCCCTGTGTCTCATTCTTTGTAACACAAGTGCTGGATTTTCTAAGGTAATCACAATGTGTCCCATTGATTTCAATACATTTTAGGTGTTCTTGGTGTATAATCTGGATTATCTCAGATTAGAACTAGTAGGCAGGGTTTAGGCAAATACAAACTTCAGTCTCAGCTTCTCATCTGCATTATGAGACTGAACAGAAAAAGTAAAATAAAAGGTAAATGCCCCCTTGGGTTCAGCCCATCAATGGGTGGTTGTTGGAAGCCCCCCTGGATGATGCTTCTCAGAGCAGAATAAAAATAAAAGAGAGATACATTGATCCACTTAAGAAGTGCTATCGGAAATCCTCACTTGGTAAGCTGGAGAATAAATCAGAAATATTTTACATGCAAAACTATAGCCCCACCTTAAACACTCTAAAGCATTATTATACATGATAAAGATGATTACAGTTATTATGCTGTGAGTGGGTATTAAGATTCCCTAATGCTGACACCTGACATTCTTTATTTTTACATATGTTTTTAAAATAGTTTTTTGAAGGCTTACTTAGAATTTAAAATGCAAGCAAATCTTTATAGGAATGAGAATAGCAAGGATATTTCCTTTCCTTCAGGAATTTAATGACATGCAAATGTTAAACCCAGGCCTCAACTTGATGAACTTTTATTTAATTCTTTAATTTTGTTCCCTGGTATGAAATAAAGAATTGACCTTTTACATAGTCTTGACAAAGTTCAAACTTAGGAAGCAACAGAGCAAAAAAAAAACTCTGTCCTTAAAAGAGCCAGAACAAGATACCTTTTGCAGATGACTAATAGCATTGCCTTTTTTTTTTAAGAAGTCATAGAAGGCATAAATATTCTTGGATATTTATTTGGTTCCCCATAAAATATCCAACATTTCAAACAGGAATATTGATGTCTAAGGCCCAAACAAGCTCTTTCTATCATACTTATGAACACAAAAAGCAATACACAGTTCTACCTTAAATCTCATAATTTCTTTTTATTGCTAAAGTTTATTTATTTACTTATTTGAGAAGAAAATGTTGTGGGAAATTAAACACAAAATAAACATGCTTTATGAGTGACTGGGCACATATGTGGGACTGCATATTAGTATGCAATAATTTTCTCTCACATAAAATGAAAGCAAAGGCCTATCCCTGTACAACATTATTTTTGCTCCAGTTGCAGTAATAATATGTAATGCTACCAGATTTAAATCATCCCATGCCATCATTTTAAGATTGGCTGCGAAGTCTTCCAGCACATAGGAGCCTAAAGCAATCCTTCCAGACTCTACAAAATGATGACTAATAAGTCCCTTCTAACAAGAGCATAATCTTGAACTCAAATTCATTCTGTTCTTCCAGTCCCCCTTTTGGCAGCTTTCAAAAGATCAAGCTCCCTCTCTTATGGGAGTGGTAAAGCAAAAGAATCTGAATAACAAACTCATGTGAAATTCCTCAGGCAGCCTTGGGTGTGGTTAAAACACACATGCAGGCACATTGCTGTTTACAGGAACATTTCGCACAGAAGTGCAGAGCAAGTGCTACCTCGGCTCAGTTGTAAGTGTTTTTAACTTGCACTAGAAACTCTTAGGAAATTCCTCTCCTGTGTTCTAGGACCTGGTTAGACATCATATTGTAACAGATTATTTGGAACAGCTGCCAAATTTCTTAGAAAAATACTAATCCAGGAGTGTGAGGAATTGACCAGAGTTTTAGCCTTGTGGACTGGTGATGATGGAAACTGTCATTCCACAATTCTGGAACTCATCAGAAAGCTACACTACAGCAGGCATTTATCTGAATCCTTAAAGAGAAAGCTTTACTAGTGATTGTTGTATAAGGATGAGCCACAGAGAAAGCTGTTATAAACCAGCATTTAGATCTATTGCATCAAACTCTTTCCATAGATGCGAAGCAGGCATGCTCTGCATACTTAATTTTAATGAATGATGTACATAGAAATATATACAGTATCTGCAAAAACTGGACTTTCCTGTTCAATTACTAGGATAGGGACAATGAAATAAGCAGTTAAACCAATTAGGATTAAAAGGAGAAAAAACAGATTGTAGTTTACAGAGAGGGGCATAACAGTACAACATGCTAAAATCCATTAAAATGCTCAAAAAAAGTCCCTGATTTTAAGTTAACAAAAATTTTGACATGTTATCCTATGCATAAAGATCTGAAACATAATAGTTTCTTTAACCAGATTTTTACATATTTATTTATCTATCTATCTATCTATCTATCTATCTATCTATCTATCTATCTATCTATCTATCTATCTATCTATCTATCAAATTTCTATACCGCCCTACTCCCGAAGGACTCAGGGCGGTGAACAGCCAAGATAAAATACAGATAATACAAATATTAAAAATCCCTTAAAATTATTAAATATTTTGGCCGAAACACAGATTAAAACACCCAATTTATAAAATCACGAATTAAAAAAATTTAAAAGAGGAGAGTTAGGCCAGGCCAGCTTGCTGAAATAGAAAAGTTTTGAGAGCACGGCGAAATGTGCGCAGGTCCGGGATCCTCCATATCTCTGGGGGGAGCGCGTTCCAGATGATAGGTGCCCCCACAGAGAAGGCTCTCCCCCTGAGGGCCGCCAGTCGACACTGTTTGGCCGACGGAACCCTGAGGAGCCCCTCTCTATGGGAGTGTACTGGTCGGTGAGAGGCTATTGGTAGCAGAAGGCGGTTTCGTAAATACCCCGGTCCGATGCCATGGAGCGCTCTAAAGGTGGTAACCAAAACCTTGAAGCGCACCCGGAAGACCACCGGGAGCCAGTGCAGCTCGCGCAGGAGGGGGGGTCACATGGGAGCGCCATGTCGCTCCCATAACCACCCACGTGGCCGCATTCTGGACCAGCTGGAGCCTCCGGGTGCTCCGGGTGCTCCTCAAGGGGAGCCCCATGTAGAGAGCATTGCAGTAGTCCAAGCGGGAAATAACGAGAGCATGAGTGACCATATTTAACGAGTCCCGATCCAGAAAGGGATGCAACTGGCGAATCAGGCAGACCTGATAAAAAGTCCCCCTGGCCACGGCCGTCATGTGCTCTTCTAAAGACAGCCGTGAATCCAGGAGGACACCCAAGTTGCGAACCCTCTCCGTGGGTTCTCATATTCCATGCAGAATTCTAGATTTGATTCCAAAAAGGTGTTTTGGGACATCTAGGGACAGAAATGTTGCATCAGTCAAGTGACAATTGCAGATGACAGTTAAGCCAGGAAAAGATATGGTTTCTTTAAAGAACTGCTCATAGATATGTTCATATGCCTGCTTACTCTAAAATACCTTGTTGAAATTGATTTCAAAGTTATGAACAGCCTTGATGAGTGAAATTCCATACAGCAGTGTATTTTCCAAAACATCTTCCCAATAGAAGCTAAACATTTTTTCACCACACAGAAACTAATAATAAACATATGAAGTCTCTTTACTCACTGTGTTCCTCTCCTTGTGTAGCAATAGCATATAAATCAATTTTTTTTAAAAAAAAATAGCAATACATGCAATGTGAAACAAGACTGAGGAGTGAACAAGAACAATCAGTCCTTTATACTTACTGATCTTTTACTACAGTATCCTATTAGAGAGTTTTCCGTCTTTATTACTTGGGATATAGCACATGACCAAAAATATCTCTTTCATTTCCAACCATGAAAGTTGATTTGGAAAAGACAAGTTTTGTAAAGGAATAAACTGTGGCTGAGAACAGCCCTTTAGCACATAATACTTATCTGTCCCAAAACCAATATATAACTGGGCTTCAATTCATTCAGCTGCTTATGTCTTAACTCTTCCAAGGTGCCTGATTTAAATTACATTTTAATAAGATACCTGAACATAACAGCATTCATCAGTGGAGTAGCTCCTGATCGGTCTTTTGCATATACAGTTGCACCAGACTTCAACAGATGCCTGACTATCTTCAAATTGCCTTCACAGGATGCAACATGAAGTGGAGTGCGACCATCATAATCACCAGAGCTCAAGTTTCCACCCTACAATAAAGTTGTTTAAAATGTATGTAAAATTGTATCTGTCTTTAAATTCTTCTTCAAATATTTACTGTATACCCATATCTTTTTCTAGTTTATTAGGAATTGGACAAAGAAGAAATGTTTCTATCATTGTATTATTCATTTATTTAGTATTATTTCATTCATTCATTCTCATGAACTCTAGGACCAAAGGAGAAGAGTCACCTAAAACTACTTTCTGAATATCAATCTAAAACCCTTAAGGAACACAGAAATATAGCTTGATTAAAGTCTCCAACAGCATATGTATATAAGATTCAAATAGATTAAGGTGTTCTACAGATCCTCTGTTTTTCAGGAATCCCTTTTCATATGGAGAAAGACCTTGATGTCGCTAGTGGTACATGATCTCTTTTCAGACATTATTATATTAATAACTGAATCCTGCTCACCCTCTTACATTCATTGTATTCATTGATATAAACCCTTTATCCAATAAAACAATTTCACGTAACAATCTGATGACTAGAAATAATAATATAATTTCAATAATTGGGGCAAACTATAACAAAGAGTCAAACTCACTTTTGAATTTTCCAGAATAACTGCATATTAACCAAAAATGTGGGATGCAAGAAGAATAAGATAAGAATTCCCCATCTGCAATTATGAAATATTAAGATTACCTGAGGGATGTACTAGGAGTTAATGGAATTTTATTTAGACTGCAAGGAGCAAAAGAGAAAGTTTGCTGCTTTCTACTCAAAAATATAAAAGTGTAGCAGTTATCTTAAGCCATCTCCAGTTTTAATCAGCTGTAATTTTGGGGTTCTTTCTAATAAATACACAAGGCTTCCTGAAATTGATTATAGATAATGTAACATGTCTGGATTTTTATTTTCCTTCTAAATCCAGATTCTGGAGGCCATGGAATAACCTCTTGGAAAAATACAATTCAGATTAACTGGTGAGCAAAAATTGTTTCACACTCCAAAACAGTCATATAAGAAGAAATAAAATAAGAGACAATTACCAAGTCCTGTAAGACTTTTAGGGCAGTTAAGTCACCGTTTTTTGCAGCCACACATGCCAAAGAAGGAGTCAAGGCATCCCTTACAGCTGCTAGTTCCTGAGAAAAGGAAATAAAACTATTATTTACACATATTTCCTCCATCTGCGCTTGCATATAGCTGGACTTTTTTGACTAGAGATGCTTGTTTGAGGAATCACTTTCTGAGCAATGCCTCCTTTCTCAATCTAGTATATAGAGTTCTGGAATTTAATGCTGTCTGGACATATGGAGCATATGGACAAGATGACTCTTTATTTTTAAAGTTTTATGAAATTACAGTTTCCTCTCCATCAGTCCTGTACTTCAGTCACTCTAGCAATCTTCAAACATATTTTTATCAAGCATTTTAATTATTATATCTTTATTTAATATGTTAGGGGAAAAAAAGTTATAAAAATGAAATTAAATAGATATGAATGAAAGAGCCTGACATAGCTAATGGAAATTGCAGATTGTCTTAATGTGCTAAATATATAATTGTTAGAAGAAAACACGATAACCATCTCTTCTAATGTCAGAGACAGTGGTCCGTGAGCACAAACAAGAGAGGATGTATTGCACACATACATAGGTGTGGATTTCCATTCAATATCTGGTTGATCTATTTGGGAAGAGACCTCAAGACTAAATAGACTTTTGGTCTGATACAGGTGAAAATATCTCTCTTCTTCCTACCTGTTGAGTTCCAAAGCTAAATTGGGCCTGCTTCATTTGAACCTGACAGTCTCATCTCACATACTTGAACAATAATTGGATATTGTTGTCTAGGATATAGTCTTTGGACATCATTGTCAATGCTCTTGATTGGTTTAAAAGGTTTTGTTTTGTTTTCTTGTTCTTTGACATTATCACACGGTGGATTAAAGTCCTAGGAAGGGGTTGTCCCTCAGAGATTAGATATGGGTGCTATTTTGTTTCCCTTTCCCTTTCTTATTATGAATCACGGTTTCCAGTATCAAAGTCTTATCAGTCTTTTATGGCTCTTGATGATGTGTGGACTCAAATGTTTTATCTTCATAGAGCATAACAGTGCCATTTGAGCTTTTTTCTGAACCTTTCATATTATTCCTCACATTTTAGTACCACATAGAGCTCTTCACTGGCTGCCAAGTGAAAGCAGCCACAAGTTTAAATTAATACTACTTTTATTTAAAGCCCTCCAGTCACACTCCCCAGTATCAGTCTGCTTTTATTTCCTCCTACAGTCTGGTTATGTTCCAAACAGCATGGTCTTATTTTGGTTTCTTACTTCAGGGGTGCAGGCTCAGGTTTCAAGATGTGATCCCATGATTCAGGGCCCACTTCCTTCCTCCCTTTATGTGGAAATCAGATACTTCTTAAAGGGATTTAAATATTATTTTATTAGTGGGTTAATCTGCTTGTTCCACCCTATCTAACAGTTCTAGATAAGTACTTTTTAAAAATGATTGTGGATGTAGATACATTTAGTTTTGTTCTGTGGCATTATTTTAAATCTACTGTTGTTGTATTCAGCATTTTAGAGTTAATATTTGTTTGCTGTACTGAAGCTAAATTCCAAACTAATGTTATTGGACTGGTTGCTATTACTTTTTAAAATTTGTACTGTGCCTTGGTAAAATAAAGCAGTAATAGGGAAGGGAATCTTTTCACCATGGTATACCATAGTATTTTGCAACTGGTTAACACCATAGTATTTCACAACTGGTTAAACTGTTCTGCAGTGTGTCCTCTTTGCTTAAACAAGTGCCATTTGAACAAGTACCTCTTTGCAGCTGATCAACAGATATTTTGCAATCTCTTGTATAAACTTGCAATCTTTAAGAGTTATCTGGGTTCCAATGGGCACAACAGTCATTTCTCCTCTCAGATTCTTGCTCAGCATCTGCATAAAGAAAAGCAAGTCTGAAATCCAAATAAATAAATCTAAGATAACTGAATAACCATCTACTCCAGGGGTGCCAAACTCAAGGGCCGGGGGCTGAATCCGGCCCATGGAGTGCTTAGATCTGGCCACGGGGCTTCCCTGGAAACAGTGAAGGCCCAGCCCATAGTATGTCTGCCAGCGAAAATGGAGCTCAGGAGCTTCTGAGCTCTGCTTTCACTGGCAGAGGGTCACAGAAGGCCGTCGCAGCTGAAAATGGAGCTCAGAAGCCTGTTTTCACTGGCAGAGCATTCAGGCCACCACAGGCACCTCGACACGAGTGATGTTAAGCTGGTCACACTCACCCCGCCACCCCCCGAGGTCAAATACAACCCTGATGCGTCCCTCAATGAAATTGAGTTTGACACCCCTGATCTGCTCCAATCTGAGTTGACTATTCAAACAGATCCTCCAAGCACAGTTTGTGTGGTGGTGGGGAGAGCACTGAGACTGAGATCTAGTCAATCTGTTTTGAATTAAATCACAATCCCTAGATTTTATGCAACAGAGAAACTTTAAGAAAGTTTCATGCAAGAAGAAGAGGAAGAAGAGATGAAGAAGAAGAAGAAAAAAGATGGTGCAAAGTCACACAACTCAAACTTATTTCATCTTTTATGCATAGTATTAAGGATTAAGATTATATGTTACTTGGTTTATTTAATGTGCACAATGTGAACACTCACAAAAGCTATTCATTTTTTATGTGTTAATACTAATTTGAAAGATTCCTTTACTCAAATCCTGTAGATACTATCACCTGTCTTATAATCATAAACTCAATCATAGAAGGGTAAAACCATGTTAAATAGCTTGCTGCTATTAAGACAAATAAGGCAGCAGAAGTACTAGTAGTAATAATCTGAGGCACACATCATCAACATAATCTGAGGCAAACATTATGCCTCTATTTGAAATGCAGGAGAACAGTAAGAAACAGTAAGAAATATGGAAGAATTTAGGTTAAGCAAAGAAAGCATTACAGGCATGAAGGAACTGCCTGAATGTATACTGTCCACTGTGTTCACTATCAAGAAGTTTCAGGGGTTTATTGAAGGAGGACTAATGATACAGCAGAAATCAAATCTCCTTCTTCTGGAAAGGTAAAGATAGAAAGGAGAATAGTTTCCTGAGAAGAGGAGAGGATGATGTCAGGGTAATGATTTAAGAGCTGACCAGTTGCTACAATGATGTAATGCTGGGAATGAGTCAGCAAGGTTTATGGACTGATATCACTTTAAGAGCCTATAATAAGAAAAGGCCCTGTTGGGGCATATCTCTCTCTCCGTGTGTGCTTCCATGCTGTAATTGCTGATTGCTGTTTGAAGTCTGACTAGAGTATGTGTATGTATATATTCTTTGTAGATAAAACCACTATTTAAATACAAACCTCTGTTACTGTATTTGCTCCTGGGTTGTCTCACATAGTCACACTATGCGCACTCTGACAGAAGACATGTTAAGAAGCCAAGATGAGGGCTGTGAAATATCAGAGATAATAAAGAATGGGACACCAAGACATAGAAAGCCAAGTTTGCATCATGACAAGTTCCCAGAACCTTACTGAACCTTACAGAAAATTTATAATACATGACAATTCCCCAAGTTTCCAAGTAGGCATATAATTCTGAACTCTAAAAAGCACACAAAATGGGAACTAATTTACATGTGTGCTGGACCTATGAACTGGATCTATCACATACCACATGAGAAAGATACTATAGATATATTTTAAAAGTATTAAAATCTGTGTTTGGATGGAAATTCATTTATGATCAGGGGCCTTGATCAGTACACCCTGATTCCTGATCTGCTCTTCATAAGATTTTCAGGAACATTATTCTTACTTTCTTCATAAGATTTTCATGAATATCATTCATACTTAATCACCTTGAAAAGTTAGCAAATTAGCAATGTTAGAAAGATTAGTCAATCTCATAAGTTCTTGCTATGATAATAGACATGAATTAGTAGTGTTATGATACGGATTTGGTAAGTGGGGATGTTTTCTCCTAGTTGGTTTATTTGGATGTCGAGTAGTTTTCACTTAATAACCACAATTTGTATTGAGAACTCCATCACTAAGCAACATGGTAATTAAGTAAAACATCACATGACCATGCCCGACTTACAATGTAATTTCTTCTGCAGATGTTAATAACCATTCATGGTCATTAAGTATGACATCAATTTGAGACTTAATAACCCAATTGACAAAATAAGTTCAAGGACCAGTTGTAAAACTACTTCCTCAATGCTATTGAAGGTTCAAATGGTCACTAAACACAGCCAAGGACTACCTGTATTGTATGAAATGACCCAAGTATGTGTGAAGTATACATATTTGTTGTGCGTGAGTTAAGGTTCCATGTCAATCTGTCTCAAGAATCTAACCCTAACAAAAACAAAAGGCCATTGTCAACCATTGTGATCTGAGAGCCCTTAACCTGTAAGATGCCATAGCTAAGTCTGGTTCTGACAATAACACTGATAATTATTTAGGAACAGAGGAAGAGGAGAGATTCTGGGATAATATTGGGGAAAGACGGAAAACAAAATAAGAACAGTGTTGTACATACATGCAGAACGCTTGTGTAATGCACAATTCCCTGATTAGAGAGAATTCTAATTCCCTGATTAGAGAGAATATGGGAATATACATGCCTAGTGATGCCTATCTATCTAGAAGCATGGCTGTACAAAGTTAAAGAAAGCAAGAGTACTGTGGGAAAGACTATCTCACTTTTAGTACTGTTTAGGCATGTCTGAAAAAGAATAAAATAAAGAGAACATTGTAGGTGTGGGAATTTTTTAATGCTACTTTCCAGGGGAAGTTAGACCCCAATTTATATATATATATATACAAGGATTCTTCCCAAGCCACAGGATAACTTTTAGCAAGGGACATGTGTAGTTCTCTCTTCTCTCTTCTCTCACCATCTTTCACTATCATTGAGTTAGCAGCATTCCTAACTCTAGTTACTAAAACATATACAGATTTTCCCCACAGTTCACTAGGTAGCCATAGGTTACAGGAAATATCTTGCAGTAGAATATGTAGGATCCTATTGCTCCATGGGTAAAAATCTGCAGTATTTTCTTGGTTTGCTATTTTGATACTAAACTTTGACCTACACCATAAACCAGATTGTGGGCACATTGTGTGGGAGATTCTTTATTAAAATGGGCCTCTCTCCCATTAGCGGCAGCTAAATTAAGAATATTTTTTACCTATATTGAACTATAGGTACTATTATTTTCAGCCTCTGAGAGCTACAAGAAACATAATGAGTGGGCAGCAATTGAATGTTAAAGACTTCCTTTAACATTTGTTAAATAATTTTTTAAAAAGTTCAGCAGGATTTTGTCTCTGAAGTTCAGCAGGCAAAAACTGGTTCTGAAGTTCACTCAAGGGAATGGAAGTGAACTGCTCCACTTATTTTTTATTTTGAGGCCAAGGCTAACCTGAGATGTTTGATACAGAATGAGAATATAATGTCAATATCATCATCATCATCATCATCATCATCATCATCATCATCATCATCAAATTGATAGAGGATGAGAATATTATGTCAATATCATGATAATGATCATCATCGTCATCGTCATCAAATTGTCAATGTTACCCTTGTTGTTGCTATCCAATTCCTATTTATTCTTATTAATATGAATCTTGAATGGACTTACTCATGCACACTGATTCCATAGGGTGCATTTTCACATTAATAATCAAACAAATTATCTCAATATGTTTTGAACTTGGTTATATTTTTTTGTAGCTTATTGTGTTGAGAGAGCTTAGCCAGCTGTTCTTTAAACTTCCCTTGGCCACCAGATACTAGTTATTAGTTATTAAACTTCCCTTGGCCACCAGCACTTTGTGCAAGAAAGGTAAGGAAACCAGGCATTCAAAAACTGAAACGAAAAAGTCATTTTACCTTTTTCTTTTTATCAAAAGTAAGTCCAGGTTTGCTGAGGACATAGGATAACTTGGCAAGAGCAGCTTCTGGCGTCATATCTCCTCCTGGAATTATACCAACATCCATGAGAGTCTATATACAATGCCAAAGGAAAAAAAAATACAGCTTGAATTAATGCACTGCTTTCTAATATAACTAGAATGAAAAACAGCTCTGTAAGCGCAAAGCATGATTTGGGGCAATGACAGATAATCCTTTACATATAACCACAATTGAGCACAGAAATTCTGGGCGAAATATGTGTTAAGTGAGTTTTGCCCCATTTTACGACCTTTCTTGGCACAGTTGTCACAAGTTGTTAATGGCTTCCCCATTGACTTTACTTGTCAGAAGGTCGTAAAAGATGAAACATGACCCTGGGACACTGCAACCTTTATAAATATGAATCCATTGCCAAGCAACCGAATTTTGATCATGTGACTATAGGGATGCTGCAATGGTCATAAGTGTAAAAAACAGTTATAAGTCACTCTTTTCAGTGCTGTTATAACTTCAAATGGTCACTAGATGAAGGATTTTAAATCGCAGAACTACCTGTACTGATTGCAGCCCTCTGTTCAACCAATATTCTTCTAATGCTGCAAATCTCAGGAATAATTTTTAGGGCCAGCTTGTTTGTGAAGGAATTAGTAAACACAGAATGTTTTGCAATAGCAATAGCACTTAGACTTATATACCGCTTCACAGTGCTTTCTAAGCGGTTTACAGAGTCAGCATATTGCCCCCAGCAATCTGGGTCCTCATTTTATTGACCTCGGAAGGATAGAAAACTAAATCAACTTTGAGCCAGTGAGAATCGAACTGCCGAACTGCTGGCAGCCAACAGTCAGCAGAAGTAGTGTTCAGTACTGCATTCTAACCACTGTGTCACCATGGCTCATCAATGAACATTAATGAACAAGCTTTCTGCTACTGCACCAGTCAATACGATTTAATATTTGTTATCATTATTTACTAAGTTCTGGTAAATGTGTGAATCCTAGAGTAAAATTTGAAAATTTAAACAAGATTTTAATGTTATTATTCCTTTGATTTAGATGTCAATATTATTTTGCTGGATAATGGACCATTGGTCCATTATAACAGCTAATTTAAAACTATTTTTTTAAATTGATTTCATTTGCTGACTTCCACACACATGGCACATTTTAAACACAGGATTTTTTAAAAATGATAATAATATCTTAATTCATAATACAAAGCTAATCAGGAATAGGGGTTACCTGTTAAAAATCATACCAATAAGAAACAGGCTTTGTTGCTACAATATAATGTAACCTATTCTTAGTATATTTGCTATGCTTTCAGCTATTGGTTATTTTGCATATATTATAGGCATGCTTTAATACAGCAATTGGAATATCCAGAATTGAGTTTTTATAACAAAAATTATCCTACTGAACCTTAAAGGAAAGCCATTGAACTTGGAATCTTCTCAAGATACATGCTAGATTAAAATAGATGAGCATGTTTGTAGAACATTCCCACAGGGTAGTTTCACTCAAACGCAAATTGTATTCGGTATATGTCTCTCATAACCTAATATTCCTTCTTTTTCATTACCACCACAACAGACTCTCAACTATTTGCTAACAGCAAACCTTTAAGCCAAAATACTTCCTGGAAAAGCAAAGCCATTTTAAAACCAAAGAAAAGCAGCGATTATAAACCTAAACAAGGCTTTTTAATTAAATATTAAAAATAAATAACATTTGTCTTTGTACATGACAGTCTTTGTCTATTAATTAGGCATAAAAAGCACAACCTTAGAAGCGATTGGTGCAAGAACTAGTAATCTTTGGGATACAATGGGGATTATAGAAAAAGAAATTAAAAACTTCCAAGTGCCAGATCAGACATAATTCTATTAATTGGCACAACCACTTAAATTTGGTCCTATCCTACTTTTCAAATCACATCTGTCTTGGATAAAATCTGCCATTCATGCTATACCTCTTGGAAGCATCCTGTCTTGAGAACCATTCAGATGTTTCAGCTGGTTCAGCAAGCAGTGGCCTGTGCTGCTATTGGAATACCTACCATCAACCATATAATGTCACTAAAAAGGGAGCTGCATTGTCAGCCAATCAATTTCAGTATACAATTCAGGGTGATAGAATTTAAAGTTCTACATGGCTGAAAACTTGGATATCTCCAAGATCCCATTCCACAAGTTGAATTTGCTCATCCAGTAAAATCCAGTGCTAAGGATGCCAACTCTGAGGAAGTACTACCCACATGGATAGCTAACTGATGGCTCCAGACTTCTAGTTGGCCTACCCTCAGTTATTTGGACTATGTTATATTTGAAAGAGCTGTTTAAAATGAAGATTTTGCTGCCTGATACACCTGAGCCTTCTTGTGATTATGCCAATGTTAGTGATTCTTATGTTTTAATTGTATGGAAGCCACTCAGAATCTTTGGAATGGAGTGGTCCGTAAGAAAAGAACAGCAAGTATGTTCACTAGCTAAGCATATTGTTCAAATCTGCCATCTAAAACAAGGATCTTACAAGACCGTTTAAGATCATGGGAATTATCGGGAAACCATCAAGATGGGAAGAGTGATTTAGATTGCAGAATTCCTCTCACCTTTCCTGTGGCATAGACTGATGACACAGATCCTCGCAGACATTGGGTGCAATTCAAAATCACAACATTGGAATCAGTAGCTTTCCTCAGCAAATCTAGTAATTCTGGACAATTATTTGGAGCATTTCCACTCCCATACGTCTCAAGTACAATGCCTTCCATAGAGCTCTGAAGAAATGCCCTTACCTGTTTGGAAGAGAAAAACCACAATGAGAAATTACAGTTCAAGCTCATTGCAATATAATTTTATTTCTTCTCAGATCCACTCAAAATGTATGAATAATTACATTAGTTCTGTAATGAGGAATATAGTGTTGTCTTTTGACTGGACTAGCATAGACCCATTAGTAAATAAATGTTCAAAAAGGAACAGAAGTGCTAATTATTTAAGATTAATACGTAGCTGTTACAAACACACATGTGTATATAAACACAAAGTCTCACATAGATGCAAACACTTGTGTAAAAATCAATAGTTTATAGTATATCATGCCACTGGCAATGGCTGGCTAGAGTTTCTGAGAGTTGCTAGGCCAGGGTCAGCAACCTGTGGCTCCGAAGCCACATGCGGCTCTTTGGGCCCTCTGCTGTGGCTCCCTGTCGAGTGATCCTACCACTGGCTGGCCATGCCCCTCGCCCTCCCCTACCAGTCACTCCTCACCTGGCCTGAGAAGGTAAGGGAGATGGCAGGGGATGGAGAAGTGGCCAGGGCAGAGAGAGAGAGAGAGATAGAGAGAGGGAGAGAGAGGGAGACATAAAGAGATACAGGGAGAGAGGGAGAGAGAGTGCGGAGGGAGGGGAGAGAGAGAAATGTCAAATGGGTTTTGTGGTTCCTGGTGTTTTTTAACAGCTGGTTTTCTGCCCTAATGATGGCTGGGTAGGTGTGGCTAGGGGGGTGTCATGTGACTGGTGGAAGTGAGTGACATCAAGTTGGCCATGCCCACCCACATTTTGTGGCTCCCGATGTTTTCTTTTCTGTGGGAAATGGGTCCAAATGGCTCTTTGAGTGCTTAAGGTTGCAGACCCCTGTTCTAGGATGATCAAGGGTGGGAAAAAGTATAGCTAATATATACAGCACTGCATGTGTACAAAGAAATGTTGAGTAAGCAAAGACAGGCTATACTCAAAAATGAAAAAAAATATGATGATTCAGAAAGATGCAGGTAATCTGCCTATTTTTAATTATGATGTGTTAAAATAATCTACTTAAATAAAGACATAGATATATGACTCCAGAGTGAATATCTTACGATTACTTTACTTAGAATTATAGACTTCTAACACAGACCTTGAAGGCCATCTGCTAGGGTTGCCTGGTTCTAATCACAAAACCTTGATGACACAAGGCAGGGAAATATGCTGCTTGAAGTCTGAGACAGTAGAAGCAGAGGGAAGATAAAAAAAATTCAGATAATCTTCTACTTTCTTTGCTTTAACTGTGTCACAGCAGAAAATTAGGGCATCTTTCCTTTGTGTAATGTACATTTGCAAACTAGCCTCACTTCCTAGCTAGAGCAGCACACTTGTGAATAGGACTAAAGCTCTATGAAAGGCAGTTGGTAGGGTACAAGAGAACTGTAGCCCTAGACTTTTGCTGGAGATGGGGCCAGGTTTAGACATGGTGAAGCCCCAAGCTATGAGAAGTTGTAGAGGCTCTACTTGACAAGTACCAGCAGAGAATAAAGCTGTGTAACAACTGAATTTGGCAAGGCTGCTGCCAAGATGCGTAACAAACCTGTGGTGGGGAGGGGATGGGCCCTCTTTGAACAAAAGGTATTAGTGCATGCAGAAACAAAGCACACATTAATCAATTATTGAGGGTCACGTGACCACACTAAAAGGCTTAATTTAATTTCCCATATTTAAACAAAATCTGACATTTTAAGAAGCCTCTACAGACTGTGAAACCTAAATTATAGCATCTTTGTGTTAGATGTTGAGCTTTCTGTTTAATGTAAAAAAACCTCTGCCTTCTTCAAAAAGAAAAAAAAATGAATTTAACATCCAATTTGCAAGTATAATGATAGAGTGAAATCCAGTTTATCATCACTGTCATCTAAAACTTTTCATTCTGCTATTATTTGTGAATAAAAAGTATGCATAAATTAATAGATCCTGTGGGCAAAATGTGAAACCCAGCAGCTCCCATTTGGTGTCCCCTGGAACCCTCCAGTGAAGATTAAGCGGAAAAAAAAAAGGCTAATTTTTTCAGGTTCTTTAGATGTTTGGGAAGTTATTAAGGAGTAAAATGGGTACTATAAACCTTGCAAATATGTAAGGCCACTATACTCTGCAAAAGCTGCAGTGCTCAAACAATTGCTAGACTTCAAGCTGTCTATTTTGATTCCATCTATCTCGTCCATTGCTGCCAATCTCATATTATATATATATTATATGAGATATAACCTGAGAAGACACACACACACACACACACACATATGTGTGTGTGTGTGTGTCTTCTCAGGTTATATCTTATATATATATATATAGGAGCAATTGCTCCTAGA
This sequence comes from Pituophis catenifer annectens, assembly GCF_029215685.1. Classification (NCBI taxonomy): domain Eukaryota; kingdom Metazoa; phylum Chordata; class Lepidosauria; order Squamata; family Colubridae; genus Pituophis; species Pituophis catenifer. The sequence goes on along the minus strand of NW_027256881.1, from coordinate 315,303,434 downwards.
AGCACGAAGACGTCATCGAAACGTCGCCAAGACACTTCCAATTTTACACGGGAGAAAACCCGAATAACCAAAGACCTACATACAAATACCCGCGAAAACCTCAGAAAACATATATATATAATCTGTTACCCTTTTAAACTCCAACATACATTAAGACCAATCAATGGTCTTACTATACAGTAATCAGTTTTAAAAGATAGAATTCTTCTTGTATTTTTCTTGCTCAGTCCATTTTTTGTGCTACGTTAATCATCTGATCTTGGGTTCCTTCCTGAAACCTGCCTGTTTATTTGGCACTCCAGTTTTCATGGACTGTATGGTTCTGTTCTTTATAGATCCGTAAGCTAGACTTTGATTGTGCAAGCAATTAGTGCAATACTTTAATTTGCATATTCTCTTATGTCTCCTTTCTTTGGGATACAATCGGTATGTACAGCAAACTTTTTCCAATCTCTAGCTCAGCAGTCTTGTTTTTGACTATATCTTGTCTTTTAGCTTTAAACAGTTAAATAGATATTTCATCTGCATCCCATGCTTTTCTACCTGACAGCTGTTTTATTGTACCCAATTTTCTAATGGAATTGATTTCTGAATATATACTCTCTCTGCAAATTTTATCTCTAAATCATATCTGTAAAGAGTTTCAATATACTTCCGCATCTTCTTTTAACCTCATTTACATCAATCAAATCTCTTCCATGATAACTCATGAATAATCCTGTCTTAATGTAAATTTTCTTTTCTTCTTCTCTGATCTTCTTAAAAGTTTGATTTCTCCTTTCATCGCATTTTCTCCAATTCTTAATTGAGATATTTGTCTTTCACTTAACAGTGAAAATCTTCATTTAATCATCTCCCAATTGGATTTGTCACATACAGTAACTTAATGCAGCTTCCTTTCTAGACCACCCTAAAGCTATAATTGAGCCAGAATCCAACAGCACAAGCAATTATGGATTCCTCTCACTATGCCCATGTGACACCGTAGTCCTCATTTAATGGTAGTAATTGAGATCAGATTTCTATCACTAAGCAATATGGTCATAAAGAGAGATATTATGTCACTGTGCCATTTAGCAATGGCAGTTTTGACAGTCCCTGGTTTGTTAAGAGAGAACCTCAAGTAAGTGCAACTTCTGGCTTCCTGCCATCTTTCCCATTGACTGCAATGGCCAGAAGTTTGAGGATCAATCTTAAATGCAATTCATTCAGTTCCGTTGCAAATTCGAACAATCACTGAATGAGTGGTTCTTAACTAAGGACCATCTGTACCAGGGGTGAAATCCAGCAGGTTCTGAGAACTGGTAGCAGAAATTTTGAGCAGTTCAGAGAACCGGTAGCAGAAATTTCAAGTAGTTCGGAGAACTAGCAAATACCATCTCTGGCTGGCCCCAGAGTGGGGTGGGAATGGAGATTTTGCAATAACCTTCCCTCCGGAGTGAGGAGGGAATGGGGATTTTGCAGTATTCTTCCCCTGCCTCACCCATCAAGCCACACCCACCAAGCCACGCCCACAGAACTGGTAGTAAAAAAAATTGGATTTCACCACTGATCTGTACTCTATAAGCCATACTGGCTCACTTTTGGATTTTGACTGCAATTCAAAGTGATGCCTATCATCTTTAAAGTTCTACATGTCATAGGACCAGTATACTTGAGGGCCACCTTCTTACCAGAGTTCCCCTTATATACTCTAGATTCATTAATTGAAATAATGTTATTGTGTGGGGCCCAGGAAGTGGACCTTTATGGTGGCCGCTCATATTTTATGGAACAACCTTTCTCCCCACTTACAATTGGCCTTGACTTTGTTGGCCTTTAGAAGTGCTTTAGAAATATGAAAAGTGGAAAAAGCAGAGGAGTGAAAGAGAGAAAATGTTCTAATAAAGTTAAATAAGTTAAGAAGAGGACTGTTATAGTATTAGGTATGGTATATGTTAATATTAGTATTAAGTTAAGAAGAGGTAAAATAATAAACATGACTGTAATTGTTATTGTGTAAAATATTTGCACAAAATATTTGTACCCAGATGACACACAGTTTAATGGAAGATGATGTTTGAATCAAAATAAAATAAAAAAATTGAAAAAAAAAAGAAAAGAAAAGAAATGCTGTCAAGACAGGCTGTTTCCCTGGGCTTCGGAGTCATGATATCTTAGAGCCATCATTAGATGATGGTATTATTTCTGTTTGGATCACCATTTTATTATTTCATTATTGTGCGTTTACATACTATGGTTTTATGTTCTCCATATTACATTTCGTTGAATTTTGTGAGCCAGACAAAGACACCTTAGTTGAGTTAGGTGGCCACATAAATATGTTAAATAAATTTTAAGTAGATATGCCCTTTTTCCCGAAGCTATGAGTTAGCATCTTGAATTTTACAATTGCCCAGGTAGCATTCTCCTGTTGTAAAATATTGCCTAATCTCTACCAGGGTCAACTAAGCAAGCAAAACTGAGAGATCTCAATACAAAGTTATGTCAGATTTGTGAGTAAATTTCTTAGACACCAAGAAAAGATCTGGAACAAGGCAACTCTGTACAAGATAAACAAGCTCCACCTCAACCAAAATGGAACTAGGCTGCTGGCACATCATTAAGAAAAAGCTGTAGAACAGCTTTTCTAACTGATCCCTAAGGGAAAGTCAACAGACAGAAAAAAATAGTCAGGGTAGAAGGGTTTACAGATTTTAGAAAATAATATAAGTAATAGTATTGTGAGCTAATCAGTGGACATGACAGTCAGGAAACAAAAAGGCAAGATGTGGGAAAGGATCTTGTGTACATATAGGTGTTTCTGTGCCAATGCTAGAAGTGTCCAAGCCAAGAATGGAAAATTAGAATACTTTGTTGCAAACAAGGACATAAATACTTATGTACTATATAACAGAAATCTGCTGGAATGGAAAGAATTAATGGGTTAGAATAATTCCTAGCTATAAAACGTATATAAAGAACAGAAGATATGGGATATATATCTGAAGCCGTATTGGTTTTTTCAGGGAAGTGATCAGGATAAATGAAGCAAACTGAGATAACAAGGGAAAATAATTCTAGGATATCTTGAAAGGTTAGAACAGGGGTGTCAAACTGGCAGCCCGTGGGCCAGATGTGTCACATGCAGGCCACGCCCACCCCAGGTCTGTGAAGGGAAAAAACATTGTGATATGTCACGTGATGGCAATATGACACAGTGAATTTGACACCTGTGGGTTAGAGTAACAAATCACTGTTGATGGGATCCATCCAAGAGTTCATCCTTACCAACCTTCTGTGGGACTGTAAATGGCCCATGAATGGCTCTGTCAATGCTGTATACTTGGATTTTAAGGAACTTTCAGAATGACCTATACAGTCTATCTTCCTTCACACTGTAAGACAGAAGGATATGTATTTTATATCATGTCAGAATGTACAGGATTTAATGTGACTTCTACCCTCTTTCTTGAATGTATCTATTTTTGCACAGTATATATCTTCTATGGTATTTTTCATTTACATTGACCATCAGTAGGTACAATGTTCCTCACCAAAAACTGTTGAGTAAACACAGTGGACAAGAGATCAGAAGGCTTGTCTTTGAATGACTAAAAAACAGAAAGCAAAGAATAGGAATAAATGAGCCATTTTATAAATAGAGAAAGCCAAGAAATGAAGTTCTTCAAGAACCTAAATTAGGACCAGGGTTTTTAACTTTTCAAAAAAATATCCTGATTAAGAGTAAGGAATCAACTGGCCAAGTTTGCAGATGATACAAAACTATTCGGAGTAATGACATAGAAAATGATTTTGAAAAGCTTAAAAAGGTTTTCTTTTTAAAAAAAGCTTGATGAATGGTCAACCAAATGACTAGAGGTTCAGTTTAACTAAGTGTGAAATGTTGCACATTGGGCAACAAGCTGTAATACCTCATTTATGCACCAATAGGGTTTGAGCTATCTGCCACAAGCCAAGGAACAGATCTTAAAGGGATCTTATGATTAACTCAGTGAAGATGTTGATAATGTTCAACTGTGGAAAAAGTCAAATTCTATGCTAGAGATCATTAGGAAAGCAATTGAGAACAAGACTGCCAAATTTGTAATGGCTTTACAAATCTATGCTACATCTCCATTTGTATTACGATGTACAATTCTAGTCACCCCATTTGAAAGAGAATATACAGAGCTAGAAAAAGTGCAGATGATTATCAAAACAAATAGACTCAAACATTTCTTTTAGTTTGGAAAAGTAGCGAGTGAGACTTATAATACATGCATGGCATGGAGAAATGGGCATGGAGATATTTTTCTCCTCCTTAAAATATGAAAATTAGGGCTTATATAATGACTCTATTAGCTATTTGGAAATTACTGAAAACAAAGTTATTTGAGGGAGCTTTTGAACTACAAATATTGCCATCTATTTATTGGTTGAGGTTCTGGTCAGTTTTTGTTGATTTTTAAACTTTTATATCATAGCTTTGCTACTTTTTTTACTTTGATTTAATCAAATCAAAATGTTTTATTTGAGTTTATGCTATGGTTGTTTTAGAATTATTTGATGAACCTGCCAAGAGTCTTTTGATTGTAGTGGAAAGAATATATATAAAAAGGTTCATGGAGATCCGATCCATCTTGAAGATGGAAGCCTGGAAGATCAATTCTGTTTCTGGACTGGAAGAAGCACGCATGCCTTCAAATACATGCCTCAGGCATCCAATGGTAGTCAGGACAGAGATATGTCCAATTTCTGCATCCTCAGACTCGTTTTTGTAAGAGAAAATCACAGTGTAAAGGGCTCGGGTGACTTCTCCAATGCAAATTACCCTTTAACAACCTCAAGCCATAAATAATATAAAAATGTTTCTCAACTGTCAAAGATTCAGAAGATTATTTTGCCACAAAAGTCCCCAAAATCTGGTAGCTTCCTATTACAAATATTGACATAACAGTGTTCTTGGAAGTGTTAACCTCATCTAAACAAGTATTGTAAGATAATTCATTCAATACTAATACTAAGATTTAAATACTCTCAATTTAAATATCAGCAATGAACCTGGGTAATACCAAATATCTTTTCTCATTGCTTATTAATTAAATTTAATCAACACTCCAAACTTGCTCTGAGATGTTCTGAGGAAGTGGGAGACTGACCGCTCTAGCAGTAATTCCAGGGAAGACTCTCAGTAGTCCAACGTTGCTATTCATGTTCATATGGATCTCAAATTTCTTCATAGTATTAGCTCTCCATATGGTCTCCCAATTAACTGTGAAAAAACAAAACAAAAAATAATCATTCATTCATGGAATATTCTTTCCTATTGTGTTCAAAATCTGCCTTACAGGAAATCTGATTAATATTTACACAAGAATAACTACCACCTTATATATACAACAGATCATACATAAGATCCAGAGTCACGTCAAGGGTGAGATGGGCAGCATATACATTTATTAAATAAATCAATAAAATCTAGTACCGTATAATTGAGTGAACTTTCAGCCACATAGCAAGGCATTTTTTCCTCTCCTCTGACATTCTCTTTGGCCCTGCAAATCTGCTTTGCACCCTCCCATTCCCTTCCTATTTTTTTCCAAATATTGAACATTCATGGGGGTTGTAGGTCGGATTTTATCTTCATTCTACCGATGAAACCATTCCATCAATGAAAGTGGGTAATTTAATACAATTCAGCCTTCATTCATCTGGAAAGGAAAAGTAAGTACTAAATTTTATTGCATTCAACTCTTGTGAGTCTCCTTTTCTTCTCATAGGTAAGTAGCATCTAAAATTTGCAATATTAACCCAACGGGGAGAGAATCTGCCTTATATTACTCTGAAAAGTTATGTGAGCATTAGTAGCACAGGATGACTCTTGCATAAAGGAAAATCATTTCCTTGAGTTCTGCCCAGTTATAGATCCAATATTGGGTCCTGTTCTGGGCTTAATTTCTCATAGGAATTTCAGGTTTCAGAAGGCCAATAAGAGATCACGTGTATGCACTTTTTAATAATAACAGCAGCAATAATGATGTGAAATACAACTAATCTTCACCTTTTCTGTTTCCAAAGAAAAGAGGAAAAAAGATTTTAAGGCCCAAGCATGGTATTTTATATTTATTTAACCATAGACATTAAATGCCATTCTTTATTTCAAAGAATAGTACAAAATTAAAATGAAGAACTGTTTCAAAAGCATAACGTACAATTAGAAGATCCTGTGAAATTTAACGTTCTGAATTCTGGGGCGGGTGGACAACTGAGACACAGAACTTTATGATCTCAGGAGGGAGCTGTCAGAGGTCGTTTATGAGTATGCCTCTTATTAAAGAACAATTCTACCACTGCAATGATTTAAGATCTTATTCTTTATCTATTTTTGCTCAATAATCGGGAACATGGGCATATACTGAGTTGTGGAAAGTGGACTGCCATTATTATCCATGGAAATGAAGTATCCAAAAATTGATCTGGAAAAACACTATGCAATGCATTCTGGTTAATGCACAAAAGTCTCAGCCAATTAGAACTGAAGAAGCCATTGGGTTTTGGCACAACACCCGTTTATAACAGCCCGAGTTGAAAACCAATATGTCAACACATTCCAAATTGCCCGAATAATAATTTTCAAGTGCTCTGTTATTACAAAGATGTGAAGATGCTTCAACATAATTGATATATTCTGCTTCTCTAATCCCAGTTTCATTTTACGTACCTAGGGCAACAGTACCAACATGTGCCTGGGGGGTAGAGTGAAGCAAAGCAAGGCCACCTTGCCAGCCGTCTGCAATGTGACACATATTTCACACGTTTTTAAAAGACAGATGTTGTTACTCTTACCACTAAACATCTACAGAGTTTATAATGCAGTTACTAGTGATTAAATAAAATGGCAATGAATCAATTAAGTGTGATTATACATTGCAAGCCAGATGCCAGCTGTTTAACTAATAGTCATGCTTCAGTTCCGTTGCTGAAATGCCAAAACATTCATTATTAATTCTGAAAAATCTCACTATCCCTATCTAGCAGACAATGAAATGTAAGTAAGATTAGAAGAAAGCTACATCCACAAGATGCACATTCGCGGACTATCCAAGATAATATCTAGTTAAGAAGTCTGGAGAAAGATATGTTCATTTACACTATATTATTATATTTTATGAAGTATATTGGACTGAAAATTGTGTAGGGTCATTAAATATAAATAAATGCAAAATTAAATAAACATTAAAACACTAAAATAAAAAATACACAAATACAGAGGGTTTGTTGATGCCCAAATCAGAATGTTTCTCTAGAGAACAGAGCTGTCCTAAACTGATATTATTCTGTCACGGTTGCATTGGCAGTAGCTTATCTATGCAGTGAATATTTTAAAATCTTGTATCTTTAACATTAACTTCAGGGATCTTTTGAATTAGGCCTCTTCAAAAGATCTCTGATGAGGATACAAGTATTACAACTGCTGGAATGTGACTCAGAAGAGATACTAGGGCAAATAAAAGTAGCACAGAAGTTTGTATTTCAGCAAGTTTCTGTTACCAGTTAAGCCCTATATTGGGAAGAATAAGACCTGATTTCAGTTTTGAAAGCAAAAGATACAGCATCATATTTCATGAAAGTATCATTATACCCGACTCAACTTTTTGTGGCAATTGTGGATTAATTTGTTTTCTGGCATCAGTATGGCTGGCATCAACTTTACCGGAAAGACTTTCTTTCTCAGAAGATGTGAAAAAGAATTATTGCCATGTTGAATGTGTCTGATTTAGTGTTAGAAACTGTGTATTTAATACTTTGGAATAATTAGAAACACCATTTTTGAGATGACATACATTAGCCATATTCACTTCAAATGAAAATACACAAGATAACAAGATGAAAATACACAATTGGGAGAGAATCCATGGCAATGATTTTTTTCATAGCTGTTTCTGAACTTGAAAGTAACCAATTACCGGTACTTCTATTTCATTCATCCACTCATTCATTTGCTGAATTTATATCCCATCATAACTCAGGGACATTTACAAAGAGGGCCTCATAACTTTATCCTTACAATAACTTCGTGAGGTAGGCTGGCTTGACAATGAATATAATTTCTTAGTAAATTCAGTGGTTGCATGGGGACTTACAACTCAGCTCTCCATCTAGTTGCAATACCATAATTTCTACTTTACACTGGATTCCTTTCATTACAAAAAAGAGAGGGTGATTATACCAGCAATAACTATTGTTTTAATCCATAGAATGGTACTCTACAAGTTTGGGGCATTCCACCTCAAAAGCATCTCCCACCCCCAAATCATGCCAATAAATCTTTGTGACAATCCTCAATAAACATAATTTTCTTTAAATGGAGAAACAAACTGCAGCATATATTCTAGCAATGGCAACTCTACTAACAGGCACCCATGGGAATAGAAAAACAAATCTATCTTTATTTTGGAGCAAACTTCTATTGGGTTACACTAGTGTTTTTCAATCTTGGCAACTTTAAGATTTGTGGAATTCAACTTCCAGAATTTGAGGATTCTGGGAGCTTAACTCCATGAAGCTTAAAGTTGCTGAGCTTGGGAAACACTGAGTTGCACTCTTAATTATGAATAAGCCTTGATAATGTTCAGTTCAAGTTGCAGTTAAATATACATACTATATATAGCCTCTGAGTAAAAACAATTTCATTAACGGGAAGCCAGATCTACTACATATATCATTTATGCCTCTGAGTAGCATTGTGGATGAGTCACAGTCCTGAATAATTATTGAGAAGACACAGTCATTCCCCCCAGCTCTCCACCAAGACCAACTCAGAACTTCAAGGTAAAACTTTGAAGGACATGGTGGGTCCCTAGTACTTATGAAGTTCAGTCATCATCATCATCAAATACCAATAAACCTCTTAAGGTTAAAGGTAAATTTCTTTTTAAGGTGACAAGTTCAATTAAACTTATTTATTATTTGGGACAGATAGTTTTCTTTTCCTTACCCCTTAAATAAATTGTATTCCATGGGGAACATCATTATTAGCATATAATGACTCTAGATTTACTAAGGTTATCTGCAAGGAATCCAAGAATAGAGTTGGCATAAATCAGACATTATATCATAAATCAGAGATGCACTGCCTTATCTAATAGTGTAAGACTGACTATTTTTGAGCTCTGTTTGTCTTCTTGCATGCTCAAATAGGTACTCTGATGATAGGGCATGAAAGGATGGAAAAACTGGCTATGAAGCTATTTAGCTGAGATCTAGCCATTGCTAAAACACAGTTTATCATGTCAGATTCCTTATCACTTATTGCTGGAGATTTCCTCTGCCATCCTGAATTTAAACAAATTATTCAAGAGATGGAGGGGCTTTTTTGCAACCAAAATGGCACACATTTTTCTCATTATTGTTGTTGTTGTTGTTAAGATCATAGAAAATGAGGTCAGTAATGGCATGAAGCCACCAGAGAAAGAGTCAAAATGTCTGATTCATTTGGCATTGGTTTGAAAAATGTACAGGGCAAAAATAGAACTTACCGTATTTTTCGGAGTACAAGATGCACCTTTTCCCCCCAAAAAAGAGGGTGAAAATCTGGGTGCATCTTATACTCTGAATGTAGCCCCACCCAGCTTCTCAAATGGAGGTTTCAGAGGCTGAAAAAAGCATCAGAAACAAAGCTTCAGAAATGAAGCCCCCAAACAGAGCTTCAGAGGCTTTTTTTCTGAAGCTCTGCCTCTGAAAGCTCTGAGGCTTTCAGAGGCAGAAAAGAAAGCAAAAAAAAAAAAAAAAAAAAGCAAGGCACAGAGCTCACAACCAAGGAACCTGTTGCTAAAATTCACCTGTTGCTAAAATTCAGCTGATTGGGGGTATTCCGGGAGGCCGATCCACCTGCCAATCAGCTTTTTTCTTATTTTCCTCCCCAAAAACTAAGGTATGTTTTATATTCCAGTGCGTCTTATACTCCGAAAAATACAGTATCTTAAGATAACACTTTTTTCTTTTAAAAAAATTCTCATGTTTTTAAAAAAGGTTTGGGATAAAATTACTTAAGCAATTGCCCTGAGGGGGTGAGAGTGGAGCAAATACACTTTACAGAGAAAAATTCTGACCTGTCCATTTGTTAATAAAATGTTTTCAACTTTTTTTCCAGCACAACACTGTATAGTTTCCAGATTGTACCAGCAACCTGCTCTGACTTCAATAATCCAAGCATGTAAAAGAGGTTGTATTTCATTCAGTAAAAATAGTCCTTCACAATATGTAAATTCAATACAAATCTTAAATAATCCTAAACAAGCAAGGGTAGAAACCATTCCTACCTAAGATTCCAAAAAGCTATTACTAACCAAATCAATAGAATTAGATGCTTCAATATTCTAACTTTGTATAAGAAATCAGATTTTAGTTTCTGGACGTTTACATCTATGAAAACTTTCAGCAACAGGCACAAGTCACAATGATAAAAATTAAATCCATACACAACTTGATTTGTTATTTTCAAGGATTTTAGTAATTGTTAAGAATCATGGATATCTAACTATGGGTCTGATTTCTAGTTCATTTTCTTTTTTAAAAAAAATAATAATCTTTATTTACATTTTACCATTAAAAAACAACAAGAGAACGACATAATATATAAATAACAAACAAAACATACAAAACAACACAACAAAAACCTACAACGCTAACATATCTATAAATAGTACCTTGATAACCTAGTACTCGGTACTGTATATCTATATTATAATCCGGAGAAGACAGAGCATCTTACATATCTTTATAAAACAATTAGGTCTATCCGACCTCACTTTACTCGTATAATATAAGTTTCTCAATACATATAGTTCCTCTTCTAATTTGGGTTATATTTTCCTTTTCTCAAGCCATTTATAAAATTTTTCCCAGGATAAACATACTTGTGTTTGATCTCTATCTTGTAATTTTTTGGTCAATTTATCTGCTTCCGCACAGTCTAAAATCTTTTTTATAATAGCTTCCTCTGATGGGATATTTTGATTTTTCCAGAGTTGAGCATACGCCAATCTCGCCGCTGTGACAATATGTAATGCAAGATACCATACATCTCTTTTAATACCTTCTGGTTTGGAGCCAAGCAGGCATGTCTCTGGTCGCCATTCAATCGTTTGGTTTAAAATCTCATTCAGCCATTTTTTAATTTTCCCCCAGAATTCTACTGCTTTCGGGCACGTCCACCACTGATGGTAGTAGGTGCCACGCTCACACCATTTCCAGCATTCTGCTGATTGTCCAGTAAACATTTTCGTTAGTCTATCGGGGGGGGAGATGCCATCTGTATATCATCTTGTATATATTTTCTTTGTATGCCGTGGAAACTACTAATTTCATATTCTCCCACCAAATCTCTTGCCATTTCTCTAAATGGATTGAATAACCAAAGTTTTTTCCCCAGGCGATCATTGTATCCTTAATTATCTCATCGCCTATCTTTATTCTCATCAACAATTTATAAGTTTTCGAAATCATGCCTTTTTCTTGGCCCATCAAAATTTTATCTAATTCTTGTAACTCACCATTAATACCCTTCTTATCTCTGTCTTTTTTGTATTTAGATTGGATCTCTAAATATGTCCACCAGTCCACTGGTGGACATAATTTCTAGTTCATTTTCTGTTGATGCAGAAGGAAACTTTCTCCTGATTGAGATGGGACATTAATCATACAATCCAAAATCTTCCTGTCCAGATAATCAAATATTCTCAGAAGCAGAACACAGACAAACTATGAAACTCCTAGATTTGTTCTAGATCCTCTGCTATGAGAGTGACCAAGCTGTTTCTTCTAGTAGTTGTGGCCAGTGCTTGGACATAAACAAGAGATAATAGCTGAAGAAACCAAAGACACTTTTTCATTAGCAAAAACTATATTTGGAAACAGGAAAAAATGATTTCTTAATGTCTATGGAGAGTCTAAATCATCAGTGTCATGATTGTCTCAAAAGTCCTTTTTCCAAAAAGCAACTGGACTTTGATTTTTTTTGTTGAAAACATTTCGTTTCTCATCCAAGAAGCTTCTTCATTTCATGATTCCTTACTTCAATCTAAACTAAAACACTTAGATGAGTCCATTCAAAGTTGCAGTGTTTGATCCCTAAAACACTACAGTAAGAACAGAGTAAATGCTCTCCTTAACAATGATCAGTGTGCTTATTATATCTCATGAGTTTGTTTCAGACTTGTAAGAAGCATTATTGAGTGATGAAGGCCATACTTGCCTAACCCAGTAACCTGATGGCTAGGGAATGTGACTGTTGTCATCCAACACATTAGGAAGGTATCAGTACTAGAAGACTGGACTTGTCACTAGCCCAACTGAGCACTCCAAATAAAACTATAGTAGTGGACTGGAATGAACATGGTTTCTTCAAGAGTCAACAAAGGCCTGACATACACCTACACGCATTAATGACATGCAATCTGACATCTTAATTACATTGCATTTGAGATAATGTTATAATATCATGGCATTTCTGTTTTGATTTAGATCTGTGATACAAGCCACTTCATGTTGCACTCAGCAAGTGATGAAATGTAGATGTGGACATTAATACTTACACAAGCTGTTTGCCTTTTAGCTTTTTCTTCTTGTATTTTTTTTTAGTCACCTGAGAACTATTATGTAGTACAATAAGGGATTAGAAAGCTACATCAGGCCAGTAGAGTTTAGGGAACATTTTCCACCAAGAATATGCTTCTTCCTTAAATCAGCTACCATCATTTGGAGTATAGGGTGGTTTAACAACAGAATCATGCTTAGAATATTAACACTCCAGATGTTAAGATAAACTTAAAATATTATTAAACATATCATCATTCTGAAAATATTGTGATGTTCTCAATATCAGATGAACTGATCTCTCAAGTTTCCATGTCCACAGCTATTTTTAGAGCTTCGTAGATGTCACTACCTTAAATGGTAGTAAATATACTACTGTAGTATAGCAATAGAAATAGCACTTAGACTTATATACCGCTTCATACTGCTTTTACAGCCCTCTCTAAGCAGTTTACAGAGTCAGCATATTGCCCTCAACAATCTGGGTCCTCATACTATTGGCAACCAAAGTAGTGCTTGAAGAGATGGAATAAAGTTCAGACATCTTCTGAGTCCACATACTACCTCGATTGCCATATATAAGATGGCAGCTGAACACAGAGTACATTGCAACAATCTATTTAAGAGATTACTGGTGCATGTACTACTGATGTACAGCTATCTACACTCAGAAATGGACGAAGTGTATGCTGAACACTGATGTCACTGTGCCCCTAGTGAAAATTAGGCTTGAAAAACGATTTTATATGAGAATATCATCCTATTGGATTTAAAGCCAATTTCTAAAAATAAGAACTATTTAGCCAGAGAATTTCATCAGTTTTGATCCATTCCATCACAGCCTGAAATCACTGATACAGCAGTTCAAATGTGACTACTGGTTCCTTCGGGAGAGGTTGTTTGACTATTATCTATTTACTGATGAAACTTCACTCCAAATGTCAGAATGACTTCTACTAGCAACTTTCTATAGATATTCAAAAATACCAGGCAAGATGAACCTCGTGGAAGTACACACCACAACTGTTACAAGGCTTTACAAAAGTCACCCCATCACCAACCTCTTTTTGGAAACAGCATCAGGTAGGAATGGAACCACTATAAAACAATCCCTCCAATTTTCAACTCACAGAGATGCTTCAGTATGATTCTACATCAACAGCATCAAAAACTAGAAGAATCAACAGAATGCCCTACTCCTATATAAAATTAATTACCAAGAGTAACTCTGTTGGAAATGTAAAGTGCATAAAGGGACATACTATCATATATGGTGGTCATGTCCCAAAGATAAAAAATTCTGGAACAATATAAAAATGCAACTGGAACAAATAATAACTCAAAAGGTGCCATTAAAGCCAGAAACTTATTTATTAGGAATACCTACAAGCAAATATGAAAAAGAAATAATATATTTAATAACACACATTTTGACTGCAGCAAGAATTATATACACACAAAATTGGAAACAAGAAGAGGTCCCGACTCAAGAGAAATTAATATCCAAAATTATGGAATGCGCTGAGATGGATAAACTTACCAAGGAGATCCAAGGAAAGGAAGAATCTGAATATTATCTGGTCTGGCAAAAATGGTATAAATGGTTAGAGGGAAGTAAAAAAAAAGAGAAGAAGAAAGAAAGAAAAATTAAATAAAAGAAAAGATATCAATAGAGTAAAATAAATTTTTACATCAAATGAAATTTAAGAAAGAGACACGAGATATCAATAAAATAATATCCTTATATAAGGTGAGAGGAATATTGTATATTGAAGAATATAGGATATTGATATTGTAACAATTCAGATATTATAGGTAGATATTATTAAGATGATGCTTGTTGTAAATTGTTTTAATTGCATTTATAAATGTATTATGTGGTTTCTTAAATTAATAAAAGTTTAAAAATTAAAAAAAAATAGAGTAACCAAGCTATTTTCTGTGCTGGTCTGTGATGGATCCAGAAAAATCTGTAACATACATTATTACTACAATTCACTAGTTATCAGTTCATCAAATCCTGCCCAAAAATGGAATGTTAACAGCAGATATTTCTGGATCCTCTTCAACAAGGGTCAGATCACTGATATCTTCAAATCTGTTGTCACCTTTCCTTCCATTAATGTGACATCCATTATTCTCTTAACTCATTCCAACATTGCTTGCTTCTGAAACCCACTAAGAACAAAGATCAAAAGGGCAGATAATCAAGAAAATATCTTGAAGAACTTTGTCAATCTCCTCAAGTCTCACTGGTGAAAGTGATTCTATAGTAAATAGTCAGGTGGTATGCTGACAACTTCTCCTGATTTTGGCAGACTTTAGCAATTTTGCCAATAAAGCACGGGTGAAATGTTCCCGGTTCAGACCGGATCGCCCGATTCGGTAGCAATGGAGGAGAGTGGTTCAGAGAACCGGTAGCAAAAATCCCTGCCCCCCCCCCATGCCCAGCTGAGCCACGCGATCATCAGAGGCTTTTTTTTATTATTTTTAAAAGCATTTTTTCTACAACCTCTTCGCAGAAAAAATGCTTTTTAAAGTAAAAAAAACAAAAAAAGCCTCTGCCGATCAGGCAACTCAGCTGGGATTGTCAGAGGCTTTTAAAAGCATTTTTTTTACAACCTCTTCGGCCGAAGCGGTTGTAGAAAAAATGGTTTTAAAAGTAAAAAAAAAAAAAAAGTTGGCCACGCCTACCATCACATTACCCACCCACTCACCAAGCCACGCCCACAGAACCAGTAGTAACAAACTTTAGATTTCACCACTGCAATAAAGTGCATGACAAACTCATTGCTTTGCTTCTGCCAATTAGAACTTGACAAAATGTCACATTCACAATCTTTGGAAAAATTCAGCTGGGTAATTCAGTGGGACACAGTGGGTTCTTTGCCACCATAATTAGTGCTGTGAACATAAACATTGTCTTTGCCCTCATAAGTACCCTATAGTAAGTGCAATTACATTCACATTGAGACTGAAACATGTATGTTTCAATTATATTTCCCTCCATTTCATTCTTGTATGCTTTTCACTAAACCAAGGAGCCCTGTGAACTCTCACTACTTCTATAACTAAGGTTTCAATAGAGGAGGGATGTTATGTTGATCAGAAAACTCTA
Organism: Pituophis catenifer annectens; assembly: GCF_029215685.1. NCBI lineage: Eukaryota > Metazoa > Chordata > Lepidosauria > Squamata > Colubridae > Pituophis > Pituophis catenifer. Next base: position 315,287,737 of record NW_027256881.1, on the reverse strand, counting down.
CAAAGCTTTCAGGAACTGCTACAATTTCATAAGTCTTAGGAAGCATGCTAGATCCTCATTCCTGAAGATGAGAATGGCAATCTGGCTAAATCATAACAGGAAGTGATCCAATCATGACAAAGGAGTAATTTTCCCTCTAACTATCACTTCACTTTCCAGAAACTCAAAAGAAAAAAACTAGATCAGTTGCTGCATAGTGTATCTGGCTTCTGATGTATGTTTAATGGCCATGAAGTTAGTCCATTTCCAGGATCACTAGCATGGGCATTGAGTTCCACAACCACCAAAATCCTAAGATTCTAAGGACCATTTTGGAGAGCACCAGTGTAATCCATAAACTGTTGGATTAGCAACAAAGTACTCTGTTTCTCCCTCCCCCAACCCACGACTATACTCCCCCAAATATAGTCGCTGGGGAATCTGATTAATGGAGAAGGAATGTATTCCTTATAAAAGGTAAAGATAAAGGTTCCTCTCGCACATATGTGCTAGTCGTTCCCGACTCTAGGGAGCAGTGTTCATCTCCGTTTCAAAGCCGAAGAGCCAGCACTGTCCGAGGACGTCTCCGGGGTCATGTGGCCAGCATGACTAAACGCCAAAGGCACATGGAACGCTGTTACCTTCCCACCAAAGGTGGTCCCTATTTTTCTACTTGCATTTTTTACGTGCTTTCGAACTGCTAGATTGGCAGAAGCTGGGCCAAGTAACGGGAGCTCATTCCAGTACATGGCACGAGGGATTCGAACCACTGAACTGCTGACCTTTTGATCGACAAGCTCAGCGTCTTAGCCACTGAGCCACTGCGTCCCCACATATCCCCTATAGATGACTGTAATTCTACCTCACAATTTACCTTGACGTTGTACAACATCTCTAGACAGGTTTATATGGGTTAAATTCAGGCCACCCGGCTCTCCTATCCTGGTCTCTATAACACAACCTGACCAGCCTGCTGATCCACAAGAAGATCACGGATATAAAATACTTTTATATATTGAACTAATCTGGCATTCAGCAACTGAATTTAGGAGATGTGTAAGCCAACCGGTCTGACTACTGGATCTTGGTAACTGAGACCTAAGAGCAGCCCTAAGGGTGCTATATCTTCTGTGTCTGGGAAGAATGTTATAACCCCCCCCCCCCTTTTTTTTTTTCCTGGCCCACAGGTTGCCCTTCCCTTGGATATTGCAAGAAGACATGAGTCCAAGATAACCAGCAGGTGCACCCTGCTAATGATGGCATCCAAACACACGTTTGTAGATTTGGCTGAGCTCCTAATCCTTTAACAGCAGTCTGATGCGCAATAATTAAACATGTATAATAATTAAACATGTACTGGGATGAAGAAAAAGTGATGGGGAAAAATTTCACTTGCTTCATTTCCTCCCACTCTAGGTGGTGAAGATATATTACCCATCAGGTTACATAATCGAGTTAGGTTGCTTTTGCAGTCCTTGGGAGTGTAGACTTGAGAGGTTTACAAAAGCAGAAGCACTTACATTGGCTGCCTTCCATTATCCAGTATCTGGAAAGACTTTCATTTCAAAACACACAGAACAAGAAGAAGCAGGTCTCTCTATGGAGATCAAGCACACAAGATGCTATTTAAGCTGTGAGAAGCCAACACACTATAAGTATTGCCAGCAAGGTCGCATGCAATAAAAGAAACTCTGTCCGAGAGCTGAAGAGACCAACTAATCCCCTCATACAGTATTCTAGAAAGCAGTAAAGCTGGATCCAGGCTGCCATACAGGTTTGAATTCTTTCCTTTAAAGGAGTACAATAGCTTTGAGAAGTGATCCCTCCCTAAGAGGGAGGGAGTGGGGAATCCATCTGCAAAATCAAACCTGAAATGCAACTTTCGGCTAATTCCAATCTGCTGGGAAGACCTGACACTGATTTTTCATCCCTTCCCTGCTAGGCTGAAAGTAGCTTAACCTCAATTACATAACTTTGCACGTTCATTCTGAGTACAGAGAGGCAGCAATGAGCTAGAAAACCATGGCCAGCCAATGGTGAAAGTTCTTGAACTGGCAAGACAAGACACATACAAATAATACAAGACAAAGACAAAGACAAAGACACATACAAGATCAATACAGCCACCTTCTCCTGGCCAGAACAAAATTATATATTGGCTATTACTGAAAATAACTGCAACAAGTTCTTTTAAGCCAGTGGTTCTCAACCTGTGGGTCGGGACCCCTTTGGGAGTCGAATGACCCTTTCACAGGGGTCGCCTAAGACCATCAGAAATACATATTTTCAATGGTTTTAGGAATAATTTTATGGTTGGGGGTCACCACAACATGAGGAACTGTATTAAAGGGTCACGGCATTAGGAAGGTTGAGAACCACTGTTTTAAGCAAAGGTAGCCTAATCCATCCAAACAATAATGTTATGTATAAATATTCTTGTATTTATTTGGCAGGGGTGTTCAGAAGTGGCTTGAGCTTTTTAAACTGAATAGGACTGCCTAAAACTGGTTGTTAAAAATTCTAGTTTAATGGTTCTAAGTTGATTTTTTTTAAAAAAAATTATGTGGTTAATGAAACAAATACGTAAATTATACAAGAATATTAAACAGGGAACTGAGATTCGCTACTAAGCTGTCCAATGGGTGTGGTTAAAAAAATGTCAAGGTGATGGGACACAATGTTCCAATCAAACTTCTGGTTGTTTTTGTTTTAATGTGATACACATTAAAAAAGGGACAGGGCTTCACCTTTTTGATTATATCCCTGCTATTGACTCACAAATCTAAGTTTACTATCATGCTAGGCAAGGTACTATTCCCTACAGCAGCTGAACATTACATGGTTTCTTTAAGGTCATCCAGACTGTTCTGAAGATCTATGTAGGAAAGCTAGCATCTCTCACAGATGGATGCCCAGCTTCTGCCAAAAGACCACAGTTCCAACAAAGAACATCTAATAAGTGGGATTCAAATTTGCACTTATATTTGGTATACTGAATATAGGGTTAGTTCTGGCTCTGGGAATCTCAATGGTCTACTTACCAAGAAATTTATCTTTTTCTGCCTTAATGAAATCTCTGACAACTGTCTTAGCAAGTGACAGCATATGGCTGCCCTTGCTTGGTTTGGGCTCCCAAGCAGAGTTGGCCTGGTGGCATTTGGATTGGAGGCCTCCAGGGACTACCAGAGTTGTAGATTCAACTGGGAAGTTAAGAAGTCATCCTAGAAGAAAGTGGTGGCAAACCACTTTGTATTGATGCCAAGAAAACTGGATGGATATTTCTATGAAGCTACCAGAAGTCAAAATAAATGAAAGGAGACTTTTACTTAAGTTACGTGATATGGATGTAGCATTGCACTAAGTTGGGTTTGTTCTAAACATATCTCATTGAATATGTTTGGTTCATATATGCTTAAATGCAAGTAAAGATTACAGACCATAATGGCTGTGCTATAACTATAAGTCAAAACTGAACAAGTCAGAATTGCTTTAGTCCAATATGTGAAATTGATATGTTTGTCCACTCTCTAGTGAATCATTAGCACTAATTTAAAATCAAGGTGCAATTTTGCCAGGAGAACAGGGCAGGTGAAATATTTATCCTTCCATTGGAGATTTAATTTATAAATATTGACTGCTAGGTTTAATCACTTTGGTTATAAAATCTTTTAATGCAATAAATCATGTACAATTAAAATGTAAATTTCATGCATGTCACTTTATGTTCTGTCTAATCCTATTCCTTAGCTGAAGAAGGACCATGCCATCAATGAGGAATTACAGAATTCTGATATCTCTTCAACACGAACTGCTTGTGAACCCTGTTACTGAGGGATGAAGAGACGAATTCAGTTCAGGTTTATGCAACTTTAACTGAAGTGGAATTCCATTGTGCTTTTATTCTCCAAGGGCCTTGGGAATATGTTATGTCCTATTCTAACCAATAAAAGTATGTATTTCATCAATAAAAACAAACACTAGTCAACCCTTCTCCAGGGGATTATACATGGTACTCTGCTACAAGCAGAACTCATAAGACACTAAAAACACTCCTCTCAACAACCTCACTTGAATTTACCACCTTTAATATTTCTACTTTTATTAACCAGGCATTAGCCAGACATCGCTTTAGATTTGTTTGTCTGGTTGACAGCAAGTGAAATTGAAGGCCAGTGAGACAAAATTCCTTGTCAATGGCATTTTTTAACCGGAGAGACAATAAGGAGGAACAATTGGACAAACAGTTGCAATCAGTTGATAAACTATAAGCTATGTAAACCATGTCATTCAAAAGTGACATGAGAAATAGGCTTCATATCATGTCTGTTCTGAATAAAGAGAGAATTTAGGTGCTTATTGTAATACTGGCAAACAAACAAACAAACAAACAAACAAAAATAACCTCATAAATAAAAGATAAAGATGCTTGAACAACCGAGACCCATGTGGCAACAATCCAGGAAAGGGTTACAGATTAACTACAGCCTGAAAGCTGAAATCACATCATTGCTTACTTATAATATCAACCTCAGCATTTGCAAGCGGAGGCAGGTTAGGTGAGGAAAAGGCACTGAAACTCCCTGCATCCATCTTAGTCACCCGGTTTCCCCTGTACAGTTTATTATCAAAGTACAGGCACACCTACAAGGATGAGAAAAGAAGCATGTCAGTGTGCAAACCTTGTAATTAAAAGATCCAGCAGATTAAAACATACACACACATAAAGTTGACTTTTCTTTCTATACAATGAAAGCTACTTTAGAGAGAGTTATAAATATAATTAGGGTTATGTAGGAGGGTTTTATCTCTGGGCTGCTTTGAAAAGTGCTGTGTCTCTTTTGGATTTTGACAACAAAATACAGGTAAACTCCTTGTGAGATTTCCTTCCAAGAACAGGTTTGGCAGCTCTCAAGGTTTGTGATGGATCTCTGAAGTTAAAGATATTTTTAAAGGGGATAGAATGGGCTTTTAATAATGTGCAAAATCCCTCCAGAAGTGTTGATGTTTCTGACAGAGCAGACAAAATTGAGTTATTTAGAAAGGTAAGTAGAAAGTGAGCCTACCTAGATATCAATCAGGTTTCTGGGTTTCCCTTTGTGCAGATTGTCACAGCCTATTGGTAGTTATGGCACCACAGATTAATCCCAATGAAAATTCAGAGTGGGAAACCTTTTAGTAAGTAAAAGATCACTCTAGACCAGGGCCAATGTTGAGTAATACTAAAAGCTGTATACTAGACACATGTGGAAGGTCATAGATTCAGCACATCTGAAATAATCTATGCATCTTCCTATCATATTTTATTCAAATAATTGGTAAATTTCAAGCCTGATGAAGTTGATTTTTGACATTTATTTTTTTGATGACTCTATATTAAGCAATGACACATTGACATAGAAGGAGTACTCCTACTTATAGTAGTAGTAACTTTTGTTTATTTTAAAAGACTAATTGCGAGAATAGGCAGTATCTATACAACCATTAAAATGATTAGGAAATCCAATATTCTTATGTGTACTGCAGGAAACTACTATTTGTAATATTAGAATTCATCGACTCTAACATTCAAGCAGAATCTGCTATCCTGTAATTTCTCTAAGTGTTTCTTGTCCACTGCCAAGACCTGGCAACAGAAGTAGGAATCTCACCAAGGAAAAACATAAGTATTATTTCCCATTAGAATTGTCAAGGAAGATACTGAAGTGACGGTTAGTTTTTGCCTTTTAGGATCGGCTACCAACAGTAACAGAATCAGCAGTTGAAACACTCTGCAGACCAGCACTTGGTACAGTAGCAATGAAGGTCTTGGAAAATATATCCTGAGGTTGGTATATGTTGGTACCTATAAAAAAAATTCCCTGTGACATTCTATAAAAGTGAAATAACAAATATTGATGCTTTTGAACTTTGTTGTTGGAGATTTCTAAGACATCATTTATAGCTAAGAAATTGAACAAATGGATCACTGAACAAATCAACCCAGAGTTCTCACACAAGGCACAAAAGATCAGGCTTAGATTATCATACTATGAACATATTATGTAAGGGCTACGTTTCAAGAGAAGCTCTATTGCTGGGAAAGATGATAGAGAAGTGGATGACAAACAGAAAAGGTGGATGGACTCAATTACAGCACTTTACAGCACTGCTAGAAGACATGAAGGGTCAGGTTGGGGACAGAGCATCATGGATAAAATCTGTGTATGTGATCATTAAGAGTCAAGACCAATTTGGTGGCACACAATCAATTGCTTCTCATCATTTGAAAAGTCCAGCTCTATTGAGGCAGCCTAAAAGTGACTTTCTCTTTTTTAGCAGCCATATAGAATGGGCGGCGTGGTGTCTCAGCGGTTAAGAAGCTGAGCTCGTTGGTTGGAAAGCTGACAGTCCAGGTTCAAGACCTGAGTGCCATGTAATGGGATGAACTCCCGTTCTCACTTCAGCTCTTGCCAACCCAGAAGTTTGAAAGCAGGCAAAATGCGAGTAGATGAATAGGTACCACTTTGGTGGGAAAGTAACAGCGCTCCGTGATGTCATGCTGGCCACATGACCGCAGAAATGTCTTCAGACAGTGCTAGCTCAATGGCCTTGAAATGGAGATGAGCACTGCCTCCTAGAGTCAGCAACAATTAGCAGAGTAAAATCTGCAGGGACTCCTTTTTTTATCTAGAATCATAGGGCTGGAAGGGACCTTGGAGATCTTCTAAAATCTAATCCAATCCCCTGCCCAAGGCAGGAGTCCTTATTCCACCCTGGACAAATAGTTGTCCAATCTTTTCCTAGAAACCACCAGCAATGGATTGCCCACAAATCTGCGAGACAAACTGTTTCACTGACTAATTGTTCCCACTGTCAGGAAATTTCTCCTTAGTTCCAGGTTGGATCTTCCTCTGACTAGCTTCTACCCATTGCTTCTTGTTCTGTTCTCAGGTGCTTTGGAGAACAAGTCAACTCCCTCTTCCCTATCACCTGTTTGGTGATCACGCACTTCACATGTGTGCACACACACATATCAGATGCACGCTGCATGCGTGTGCACAATTAAACAGAAAATCACCTTCCGCGTTAGTGCTAGGGAATTAAAACAGCTGAGGTGCGGCAATCCGCTCTGCCATGCTAAACAGCTGCGAAAATAAAGGTAAGTAAAGCGTAGGAGTGGTGGGCGGGCCCAGCTGATCATCGGAGCGAACCGGTTCGTTCCCAGATGATCGTTGGAGCTACCAGTTCGCCCGAACCGGTCTGAACCGGTAGAATCCCATCCCTGCCCTTAATCATTCTTCATATGGTTTAGCCTCCAAACCTCTTATTGCCTTTGTTGCTCTTCTCTGCACTCTCTCTCTCTCTCTCTCTCTCTAGTACCTCGGCATCTTTTTTATATTGTGGTAAGCAGAACTGGATGTAGTATACCAGGTGTGCCCTTACTAATGAAATATAGACTGGTACTATCAATTCCTGTATGATGCCATCCCTGTGTTGATGCAGCCTAAGACTGCATTGGCTTTTTTGGCAGCTACATTGTACTGCTGGCTCATACTTAAGCAGTGATCCACCACACACCTGAATTCCTCTCATTGGTACTACTGTTGAGCCAGGTACTGCCTGTTCTGTACTTGTGTATTTGGTTTTCCCTTCTATATAGTAGTATTGAATCAACAGTGGATCAAGTCTTTTACATTGATATATTCATCTTTTTTTAAAAAAAATAATAAAGTTCCCTCTAATTGGTCTTTTGTTGCTGTTTGCATGATTTGATATTATTTTTATAAATCAAAATATTTCTGAAACAACCTCCCGACCACCCCAGTCATGATCTACAATGCAGCCCTTTCAGGGAACAAAGACTCTAAAAGCAAAATAAAATAAAATAAAAATGAGCAGACCTCGGGAATTACAAACTGTCCCGCAATCAACAGCGCCCCCAACAGGTTGGCTCTGCCATCATTCCTCAGTTCATATATTGGTATCTAGAAAAGAGAGAAATGATTACCAATTGCCGTTCAAAAACTCATATACACTCAGCAGCAAGAGAGAGCAACTCCAGTCGACATAATACAAAGCGAGTGTAAAGCCATGCATAATTTATGAAACATTCTCTTAACGTATGATTTATTGGAACATGGATGCATTTCTTCATCTCAACTATGGCAGATGGTGGAATTTCTCGTTTGGAATGTAAAATATTTTCTCCCACACCTCATGAAATTATCCTTGAATTTTTAACCATACTCTTTTTGTTGGGGTGGGAGAGGGAATAATTCAAAGTGGAAGTGGGGTCCCTACAATCCTTCTCAACATCTAGCCTATTTCTTTGCATTTTATTTGTAAGCTTTAGCTAATGCAAAAGTCAAATTCCCACCAGCGGTTCGTGACAATCAGGAACAGTCTAAGATGATTTTCAGTCAGTGGTGGTAATTTTTTACTACTGATTCTGTGGGCATGGCTTGGTGGGCGTGGCTTGGTGGGCGTGGCAGGGGAAGGATACTGTAAAATCTCCATTCCCTCCCCACTCCAGGGGAAGGTTACTGCAAAATCCCCATTTCTTCCCAATCAGCTGGGACTTGGGAGGCAGAGAATAGATGGGGACGGAGCCAGTCAGAGGTGGTATTTACTGGTTCTCCGAACTACTCAATTTTTCCGCTACCGGTTCTCCAGAACTGGTCAGAACCTGCTGAATACCACCTCTGTTTTCGGTGGTGGTGAAATAGAAGGGATTCATTACTTCTTTCCAAAACATTGTTCCCTGATAGAAATCATCCCTTTCAAACTGTTGCAAGCCCCAGCAACAATAATGCCAAGTGTAAGGAGAAACAATTTGAATCAGGAAAAGGGAGAAGATTAAAAAATAAAACAACAAACTTTAAGCAGTACCAATATCTCAATCAAACTAGCTGTCTTTCAGGATATCTCGTATTTAAAAAAGAACACCATACAAGGTCATGAATTGTCTCATTTCTCATTCACTGTATCCCATGTGCAAGTAGGGGGTGAAAAAACTGTAATGAGTTAGAATTTAAAAATACATATCTTCTATCAGTGGTGGTTTGCTACTAGTTCGCCCCATTTCGGGCGAACTGGTAGCGGCAGCAGCGGGAGGCCCCACCCACCCACCTGGACGTCTCTGTGCATGCTCAGAAGCTTCTACACATGCGCAGAAGTGCCGTGTGTGGGTGTTGTGGCGCGCCAGCGGCCTGTGCAGATTGTGGCTGATCTCGATGATGAGGAGGCTGGTGTGGTGTCGCGCCAGCAGCCTGTGCAGCCGGCGCTCGAGTCGGACAGCGAGGAGGCTGAAGAGGATGTGGTGCCAGAGGCAGAGACTCAGCCAGGCCTTCAGAACATCCAGTGGCTTCTTCAAGTGAAGAGAGTGAAGTGGAGGAGCCTATTCTCAATGCTCGAGCATGCAGGGCTGCCAAAAGGCAGGAGTGGCTACTCAGGAGGTCTCCTCGAGAGTAAGGTTTAGGGTTAATTGGCCACTCTCTTAGCCTATTTAAGTTCGCACACAGATAGCAAACATTGCTGGAAACAACGTTTGGTCCTACACAGAGCATTTTGAGAGTGAGTTTTTTGTTACAACTTGGTTTCTGGGTTGATTGCCAACCTTTATCGGACTTTGTTTAATCTCTGTAATTCATAGCAGGCTGATAAGGACATTTGTAGTTAAAGCCTGCATTTTGAAAGGAGTCTGTTTGTATTAAATGGAGTTTTTGGAGCTGTGTGGGTGTGCTACACTTCTTGGGAGCTGGGGCAGAACAGTGAGCGCAAGCAGGCATGCACCCACGAGCAAACCGGTAGCGACGGGATTTGAATCCCACTACTGTCTTCTATGGTCAAAACTTATTTTTCAACATAAATGTATTGCTTAACTGAAAATTTCTTACCTGAGATCCTGTCAAGATTACTGTTTTGCCCAGGTTCTCACACATGAAGGACAATGCTGAAGATGTATAAGCCATTGTGTCTGTGCCATGGAGTATCACAAATCCGTCATACTTCTCATAGTTTGCCTGCCAATTTTTAAAAAAAAATTATTGTGGTGAGAGAAACAGTCAAAGAGACAAAGTAATTTAAATAATACAAACTTTTTGAGAATTGTGGGGAATAAAATGGTATTTAAGGGTCAAGTTGAGGGTAGACAGATTTCACAGTTGTTGCATTTATATCAATACAATCAACACCAACCAAGCACAAAAGTTATTAATTTAGAATTAAATAGCAGAGGGCAAGGTAAACTAAAACCAATATAATTTAGTTTGCTTTCAGTACCACAACAAAATGAAACAGAGTTCTCATTTATAGTAGAGGTGTTCTTTCAGTGCAGATGACATTAGAATTTGTCTGATCTCTAACAAGTAGGTAGAGAGGAAAAATTGTCTATCCAAAGGATAACCTTTTAAAAGGTTATCATGACCAAACATTCCAAGATGGCGTACACTAAATGAGTTGTATGTGTTGCCCGAGACTAAAGGAGTCAGCATCAGTTAGAGGATATTCAAGATGGAGGAATGACTGAATGATGTGGAGACTTATGATCTGTTCTCTATCAGGCAGGTTTGCCTGTCCATATAGAATAAAGACTTTTTTCCCCATCCTCACAGAAATAGATGCTAAAACATAAACTGGAAAATAAAAACAAAGGAAGGACTTGAAAAATCCCAATAGGGGACAGCCCTTAGTGTATATCTGACCAATACAAGAAATACAATCAATAACCTCTTATTTATTTGAGTATGCCTGTCTAGCTTCTAAGAAAAAAGCATAATTAATTCTTAAAGAATACAGACAACATAAAATCTAGTGAGATGTTTTTTTCAGTCACTAATTATGACAACATTCAAAGACTTGTTCTTCGGTGTATAAATATTAATGATCTGTCCTTAACCAGAGGAAGACTGCTAATTAAGAAAAGCTTAGCAGTAGCTTTAAAACAGGAATGTTAACATATGTAAATGAATCATATGGTCTGATTCCTTGTTCTTGCTTTTACTTTGGGGATTATACCATTTATGGGAGCAGACTAAGCAAACCGGAGCTATTGTAATAGTAGATATGGAAGAAATGCCATCCTTAACAGACGCTAAATGCTAATGGAAGATTGCCCTCATCTGTTCAAAAGACAGTACAGAAAATACACAGGCACGCACATACACACAGAGTTTTCTTTAAATAAAATTAGAAATTTATATAGTCAAAGAATGAATAGACACTTTTTCTATTAGTTCCAGAAATATAGATGCAATTGAAAGTGCTTTATCTCCCAGATGCTTAATGATAAATTCTAAGATATCATATGCCAAACTTAAAATAATATAATTAGTGGTACCCAGAATCAAATCATTGATTTTTCTGGTCCAGGACTAATTGTCTGACAGGCAATAGGTTTTTAAGATTTCAAGCAAGCCCTTCTCATCACCTGACTTCTTTTAAATTGGAGATGCCATGTTTATTGCCATTGTACTACGACATCTGACCTCCCATAATGTGGAAGACAACATTATTTATATATAATTTTTTTCCCCTGAGGTAGAATTGGCAACAATTCTTTGTTCTCATGCCTGAAATAATTACAGTTTTCAATGGAGCAAAGGAAAGTAGATCAAAAGTAGATTAAATTGTAGGAAGCTTTCAAATTAGGATTTCTGGCTTACAATGGCAAATATATTTGGAAATATTAATTTGTTATTTATTTATTCTTTTATCTGTCCAACAACAAAGTTCTCTGGACAAATAACAAAATCATGCAGTCAAAACCAGTGGTGAAATTCAAAGTTTTTTACTACTAGTTCTGTGGGCATGGTTTGATGGGCGTGGTGTGGCTTGATGGACGTGGCTTGGTGGGCATGGCAGGGGAAGGATACTGCAAAATCTCCATTTTCACCCCACTCCAGGAGAAGAATACTGCAAAATCCCCATTCCCTCCCCATTCCTGGGGGAAGGATATTGCAAAATCTCCATTCCCAACCCACTCTGGGGCCAGCCAGATTTGGTATTTGCTGGTTCTCCAAACTACTCAAAATTTCCGCTACTGGTTCACCGAACTACTCAAAATTTCCGCTACTGGTTCACCGAACTACTCAAAATTTCCGCTACCGGTTCTCCAGAACCTGTCAGATACTGCTGGATTTCACCCCTGGTGAAAACAGTCAGAAACATTAATATAGCAAGATGGATTAAAAAATTTTTTAAAAATAAATATCTTCAATATCTAGCCTGGCATTAATTGCTTAATTTTCTTAGTTGTCCTCTATTGTAAAATATATGTATTAAATGGTATCCTTCAAGTATGCTTTTGTACAGGTTTAAGAACTAATTTATTTAATTCAGTAATTGGAATCACACATCCCAATTAGCCATTAGTTTACTTATATTGGGCTTCCTGAATAAACCACCATTGATTGCATTCATACAGTACCCAGCCTAAAGCAAACAACCCACATGATGGCTTAGCATAATGTGTGAACTCACCAGTCTGTAAACATTATAATGCAATAACTGCTGAGCTGTCCTCTTGGGCAGTGGTCCCCAACCTTTTTATCGCCGCGGCCCGCTGAGCGCGCGCAGGGGTGGGGGCACGGCCCAGGAGCTTTTGCGCACGGCCCATTGCGCACGGCCCAGGAGCCTTTGCGCTGCAGCGTTCATGTCCCCCAGCTGCTGCGCGGCCCGGTGCCAGGTACTCCACGGCCCGGCACCGGTCCGCGGACCGGGGGTTGGGGACCACTGCTCTTGGGTATGATTCTACCTCCAGGAGTAACTATTTTACATTTAGCTCCCATTGGAGTTTACTTACACCACTGTGCACTGTGAAAGAATCAGACTTAAGCATCCTTTAAGGAACCCATCCAAAATGTAACTCACTGGTTCAATCATGATTTTAAATTAGAAAAGAACAAGCTGGGTCGGGAAGGAGGGAGGGAGGGAGGGAGGGAGGGAGGGAAGGAAGGAAGGAAGGAAGGAAGGAAGGAAGGAAGGAAGGAAGGAAGGAAGGAAGGAAGGAAGGAAGGAAGGAAGGACTTTAACATGTTTAGTTCTGGATGGTGTTGCATTACTCTAAATAGACCTCAGTCCAGTGGTGAGTTCCTTCCGGTTCGGCCCAGTTCTCCCGAGCTGGTAGCGGTGGCGATATGACATCACCGAACCGGTTCTGCCCCCCCGCCCCCTGCCTTTGCAGAAACGGGGTGGGCAGTTTGTATGGAGGATTGGTCGGGGGGATTCGCAGCCCTCCGGGATGAAGAGCAAGGCAAAAGAAGGCTCTGAGGTTCACCTGGGCAGTCAAGCCAGAGGGAAACTCAAACCGTTGGGGGCTTCAGAAAGGCAGAATGTGCTTTTGTGCAGCTCCTGGCTTCTGTGACATTCTGTGAAAGACAGAATGTGCTTCTGTGTCAGAATGTGGAGCTCCTGGCTCTAACAGTGAGTGATGTGAGTGACGTCAAACTGGCCATGCCCACCCAGTCACACGCCCACCCAGTCACATGCCCACCAAGCCACGCCCACCAAGCCACGCCCACAGAACCTGTAGCAAAAGAATTTAGATTTCACCCCTGACCTAGACTATTGAGATTTGTGACATTGCACAACATTTCAAGTGTGGGTAGTTGAGAAAAAAAGTCATGTAATCAATCTGCCATAGGGAAGGGCCACTCTTGCAAAGGGAACATCGTGGTGCCCCAGAAGAGAAGAGAATCAGGACTTGGGATGCAGAAACTCAGGATCCCACATGCTGGACTTCTCGGGAATGTCCTCAAATACAATAGTAAATAAATAAAGAGATAATTATGAAGTCCAGTATTTAAAATAGCCTTACTGATGCTTTTGAACTCTGATGTTGGAGAAGACTCCTAAGAACAACGGGGGCAGCCAAGAAAACAAACCAATGGATCATTGAACAAATCAACCTGAAGTTCTCACTTGAGGCACAAATGACCAGGTTAAAATTAACCTTCAGATATCTCATACAAAGGTCTGGCTCTCTAGAGAAGGCTGTTGTGCTGTGAAAAGGTGGGAGGAAAGGGAAGAAGAAGACAACCAGCCAAAAGGTGGATAGTCTCAGCTACTAGGCAATAAGAGCCTTGGTAGTACAAGGGTTTAAGGCACCCTGTTATTAAGCTGGTTATTAAGACCAGCTGCCTGCAATTACTGCAGGGTTCGAATCTCGCCAAGGCTCAAGGTTGACTCAGCCTTCCATCCTTTCTAAGGTAGGTGAAATGAGGACCCAGTTTGTGGGGGCAATAAGCTGACTTTGTATAAATATACAAAAGGATGAAGGCTATTGCTGAGCACATTGTAAGCCGCCCTGAGTCTTCGGAGAAGGGCGGCATATTTTATTTTATTTTTTTTTATTTTTAATTTGATTTATATGCCGCCCTTCTCCGAAGACTCAGGGCGGCTTACAATGTGCTCAGCAATAGCCTTCATCCTTTTGTATATTTATACAAAGTCAGCTTATTGCCCCCACAACTGGGTCCTCATTTCACCTACCTTAGAAAGGATGGAAGGCTGAGTCAACCTTGAGCCTTGGCGAGATTCGAACCCTGCAGTAATTGCAGGCAGCTGGTCTTAATAAGCTTAATAACAGGGTGCTTTAAATCAAAAAAATTTTTTTTTTAAAAAAAAGTGTACTATTGGAAGATCCAAAAACCAGGTTAGGAACGGACTGTTATGGAGGAAATCTATCCATGTGGTCACTAAGAATTGATAGCAACTTGACAATACTTAATCAATGCATCAAAAGTGCACTACTGCATAGCAGATCTTTGATTTCCACTAACAAATGAAAATGATTTTTTTCTAAACCACTAATACATTAGCTTCTGGAAGCTCGAACATATACCAAAGAACAGAAATATCAGTACAAATACACCTTATACAATTTATACACCTTATACAATTTATATAGCTTATACACTTTAGATAGAACTGGCTGGGAATTCTGGGAGCGACAATCCAAACAAAGCAGTTATCAGTCCTTAGAACCTTTTCCCCCCAAACCTGCTACTTTTAACTCCACTGAACAGAAACTTCAGTGATTAAATACTTCTGTGTCCAGAGAACATGTTCTTTATCCAGAAAGTTATGGGATATGACACTCATCATTCCACTGAATTCTATTTTTAAAATTTCATTGTGTTTCGATAATGCCAGATTGCTCTGTAAATTGCTTATTCTTCTGCAAATTTTCACTGGCATGCCATCTGTAAATCTTGCAGAGTAAAAAGCAGCAATATACTACCATCTTGTGGTCATATGAATTTTAGCAGAAAGGTTTTAAAAACCTGTTTTAAGTGACTCATAGTATTATAGAATTATAGAACTGGAAGTCACTTAACGTTACATCAGCTTTCATTCTACTCATTCCTTTTCCTAGAACAGTGTTCCTTAAAGTGTGATCTTGGAGATAATATAAGATCCTTTCAGGGGTCCATGAAATCACCATTATTTGCCAAATATTGCAGCTACAGGTAGTCCTCGGTTTACAACAGTTCATTTAGCGATTGTTCAGTCACAATGGCAATGAAAAAGTGACTTAGCCAGTGGTGGGTTGCTCCCAGTTTGGTCCGGTTCTTGTGAACCAGTAGTAAAAGCGGCGGGAGGCTCCGCCCACCCTCCCAGATGTCATCATGGACGATCTGCGCATGCGCTGTGAACCGGTAGTAAAAGTATGTAGAACCCATCCCTGTTTTTCACATTTATGACTATTGTAGCATCCCCATGGTCACATGATCAAAATTCAGATGCTTAGCAACTGACTCATATTTAGGAAGATTGCAGTGTTGTGGGATCATGTGATCAGCAACCTTCTGACCAACAATGGGGAATGCAGATTCACTTAACAATCATGTTACTAACTTAACAAATGCAATGATTCACTTGACAACTGTGACAAAAAATTCATGAAATGGGGCAAACTCACTTAGCAACATAGATCTTGGGTTCAATTGTGGCCATAACTCAAAGACTACCTGTATTTAACTCAATGTTATTTTTTATCATTATTTTTATCCGTTAAAATTATAGTTTTTTCATAAAAACATTTTATTTATATCAATATCTAATGGATTTAATATAGTTATTTTACATGATTCAATTCTACAAATGCATCCATTTTCATTTTTAATTTGATTAATATAACCCATACAAACCAAAGCTTTTTTGCAGTTAGTCCTCTATAATTTTTAGAAGTAGGAAGCGGTCTGAGAACAAAATATTTAAGAAACAGTCCTAGAGCAATCTTGGAAGCAGGATCTTAGTTTTTAGAAGAACATTTGTGTATAAAAAAGAATTGTTTAAGGGATGCTGGGCCTTAACTATTGTTGTTCCAATGTCGTTCTCGGGAGTTTGCGCCAACTCATTCCTCACAAAAGAAATCAGTAATAATGGAAATAGGGAAAATGGAAGATGGCATATAATAGTATGAGTTTAATAGGCAGCCATGTGAATCACACAACTTGTCAATTAAGAGAATTGGTTGGCTTTGACTATGTAATCATCTCAGTTAAAAATAAATTAAGGATTTGAAAGAACTGAAGTTTTGGTGCTATATTAGGCAATTGATCAGAAATAATATCTGAGTTATTGATCATAGGGTGATTATGTATCTGTGACTAATAACAAATTATTTATTTTTAAAAGTTACCTCAAGGCACCTGGCAATTTTGTCCCATTCAGATGGTGTCATATTTGAAGAATCTAGTAGAGGAGAAAGTTCCAGGATGGTGTAGATAATTCTTTTATCCTGGTTGGAAGATCTGTCATAAAAAGAACATCTTCTGAAATAAACTGTTTTAACAATATTGTTTTTCAGATCACTCTGGACAAAAGTATCAAGTTATAGTTGATGAGAAAATCTACAAACAGAATGGCTTTCATGCAAGATATTCCTGGCAACTTGTGAATGGTTGACCTGATACAGATGCAAGCAAGCTTCAACACCCACCGTCATTCTGAAGTTGGGCAGCACCTAAACTGAATAAATAAATTGAATTAAACCCCTATACCCCTCTTTGCCTGTCACTGTGCAAATTCATTTTCCCTCACTCTCAGCCTCCTGAGGCGCCACTGTTCCATATTGTTCTATCGTTTAATTCTCTGCACTCATCCTCAACTTCCAGTTTTACCAATTCCACAAAATATAAAACTCCAAATCTTCTTTTGCACTAAGTACACAAAAGCACCATCTTTTTTTTTAAACTGTACTAAAGTAGTGAGGTTTTCCTTTAAAAATCAGCATTAATTTAAACAAATTCAATCATTTTCCATCTATTTGATAGTTATCTATTCTATAACTGTCTGGTTTGGTATAGAAACCAAACAGGACAGATACAGACTCCAATGGATATTAAGATTGCAGAAAGAACAATTGCAACCAGCCTGCCTTCCATAGAAGACCTCTACATTGTGCAGGTTAGAAGGATGGCTGAGAAAATATCTACCGACCCCTCACATCCTGGTCATTAACTGTTTCAACACCTTCCCTCAGGGCGACGCTATAAGTAAGGCATTGTATGGCAAAACAACTAGGCACAGGGACAATTTTTCCCCTCATGCCTTCATTCTACTGAACACATAATTCTCTGTGCTGCTTAATGTCTATTAATCCATGTAGTGTGGCTGTGGTATTATTTATTCTTATTATTATCTTCTTTACTCCCTCTTTTACTGATAATATTATTATTATTCTTTTGCTTTGCATGTACACTGAGTACTTCTGTATGGAGACAAACTCCTTGGGTATCTAATCACACTTAGTCAAATAAAGTATTCAATTTAATTTAATTTTAATTAATTTAGATAATTGGCCAGGTATTTGCAATTGGGCGGTTCCAATCCCAATATATCAGGAGCGAGTCTCAGGTTGGAAAGGGTTATTCTAGACACAATCTTAAATATTTTTTTAAAAAATATTCAGGATGCTTCACAGGAAATTCAAAAACTCATTAAACAAAAACATTCCAGTATTCCAAATACATACGGAAGTACCAAAGTGTCAACTCCAAGGCGGTTATATAGTTGGGTTTCCTTTGCATATGTTGCATCATGAAGTATGGTCATCTTCTTCAGGGCTTCTGCAAGCTTGTTAGCTTCAGGGACAAGACCTGAGAAATAAAATAAATCATGAATAAAACAATTTTCTCTGAATGTTTATCTGAACTTTGAGACTGAGATGCAGGTCGGTAGTAGAAACATGGTTTGCAAGAAGACAATTCCAGGTTCATTCCTTGCATCTCCAGTTAAAGCTAGACATATTCTTGCCTAAAACCCTGAATAGTCATTTCAATGATTGTGAAAATAACAAGCACAAATGGATCAATAGCAAAAGTTTACTATGCTGTTCCACTAGAACCAAAAAGAAAATTCATATAAACTGGTATCTGAAATCATAAAACATTGCCCATGCATTTTGCTTATCTAAAACTGAAAAGAGGCAAGATGTGAAATAAAACAAGGAAGGCTATCATCTGCAACAGATTTTACACAATCACAATATTGCTTAGTGCAATGTGTGAATGCTGTTCCTATACTTTTGGTCCCTCCCAACTGAATCAACAACAGAGGGTCAGGCTTATACTTAAATTACTTCAGAAGAATCCTGAAATCTTTAGAATCAGCCCATTTCATTATAAAATTACTGTAAGCATTCAGCTTAATCTAATGCACATTCCTTATTGACAGTATGGCCCAGATTAATACAGGTAGTCCTTGATTTATGATAATAACTGAGCTTGGCAATTACGGTCGTAAATCATGATAGTTGTAAAATGGGTCACCACATGACTAGACCCGTATTTGTGATCTCTTTTTTTTTTTGTGGTAATACCACAGTCATTAAGTAAATATCATGGTTGGTGAGGGAACCATTGTTCACTACGGATCAGTTTTTACTAGAAGTAAAACTGGAAGTAAACATTGGTTTCTGGCAGAAACACTATAAATCGTGGCTACATAAATCGGGCTGCTAAAATGGCTTAAAACATGAGCTGGTTGCAGTCATGTGATCATGGGGGGATTTCAAAAGTGTGTCATAAGTCCCTTTTGAGGGGTCAGTGATAAATCAAGGACTACCTGTATTGCTCTTAAATAGTTTTAATTTGCCATGTGATCAGAAAAAGAAACTAGGTCTTCCAGTTCCTAAAAAATTTGCACTGTTTAAATGAAACAAAATATTGCCTATTATACAGTACAAATCCTGTTTCAAAAATTCGGTTTTCAGGTATTTTTTTTTTTAATTTGATTTATATGCCGCCCTTCTCCGGAGACTCAGGGCGGCTTACAATGCGTTAAGCAATAGCCTTCATTCTTTTGTATATTTTATACAAAGTCAGCTTATTGCCCCCACAAACTGGGTCCTCATTTCACCTACCTTAGAAAGGATGGAAGGCTGAGTCAACCTTGAGCCTTGGAGAGATTCGAACCAGCAGAAATTGCAGGCAGCTGTGTTAATAACAGGGTGCACTAAACCCCTGTACTATCAAGGCTCTTACTATCAAGGTATGCAAGTATTTATCAAGAATAAACATTTTTCCATGTTAGCCCTGCCCATGGAGGCAATGCCCTTTACGTGAGGGGTTTGCCTTGTTCAGGAACATCTTACTCACTTGGAATAATGCTCTCTTTCACTATTACTCAGGAAGCTGGTGCAATAGGCTAACCGAATTGCACTGTTACAATAAACTAGCCAAATTACAGAGCTACTTCAAAACATCCAGACCTAAGCCTCCAAGTTTTCTTCCTTGTGTCTACAAGAAGAAAAAAATCTAAAACATCAATTAAGGCTTCTTGTTATCATTTTATTTGGATGTATTTGAACACTTGAACCAAAGAATCCTTCTGCAAGCTGCCCTGTATTACCAAAAAGTCAGGAGAGAAAATGAAAGTTGGATCAAGAAGAAAATTGTGTATTAATAATTGACCCACACCCCTAGGCAAAAGCACATAAACACCCAAAGTTATTTATGGAGGGTGAAGTAATGTGAATGTATATCAAAGGTTCATGTTGAAAAGTGACTTATTTTGGTGTGATTTACTTCCAACTAGTATGGAACAATCCTATACATAACAAGTCAGGGAAAAGAAGCAAGGAATGGTCTCTGGCATTCTTATCGATCTTTTTACCAAGTTTTGCACTTATGTCTATGTATGCAAGGTGTTAAGCAGGCTGCATTCCCTCAGCTCTGGATCATGCATTTGAGAAGGATGGAGAAGGAGTGGAAATTTCCAACCCCTGGATCATGTAATCCTAAAGAAAGCAGTAGCAGGCTTAGAGTAGAAGTGTTAGCAGCATTCTGAGCCAGTATACAAGTGCTTCTCCCATAGGGATACCTTGGAGAATATTTTGGGAAAAGATCCATTGCTTCAATCTGGACCCAGCCCATTTGCAGACCTGGTCCTTCTTTTGTTGCTTTGTCCCATTAAATCAAACTTTATTATTGTTTTTTAAAGAACTATCTTGCTGACAGATGGTGGAGTCCCAGTCTCCTTTACATTACAGTATTCTGTTCCAACAACGAATTAGAATAGAATAGAATAGAATAGAATAGAATAGAATAGAATAGAATAGAATAGAATAGAATAGAATAGAATAGAATAGAATAGAATTCTTTATTGGCCAAGTGTGATTGGACACACAAGGAATTTGTTTTTGGTGCATATGCTTTCATTGTACATAAAAAGGACAAGATACATTCGTCAAAGTTAAAAAATAAAAAAAAATCTCCTTCAAATCATGTTCAACTCCTGGTGGCTTCACAGACATCCCCTTTCCACAATCCTAATCACACTTAGCCCCCCTCCCTCCCCAATTCACTCAATGAGCTCATGAGACCAACGATCATATGAAATCAGAGCTGAAGAACCTTCTTGGATGAGAAGCCAAAGGTCTTCAAAGAAAAATCAGAAAGTCCAGCTGGCTCTTGAAAAAGCACCTTTGGGACAACCATGACCTGGATGACGGAGAATCTCCATAGACATCAAGCTGTACTCTGGCCCATCTGAAGAGCACCAGATGGGAGGGACCCCCGTTGTATGGGGTGGCCTCAATCCGGCTCGATTTCAATAAGCGCTTTTATCCACGAGGGGGTGAAAGCGTCCCACGATGAATTTCTGCCGAGAGGCGCGTGCAAGGGAAGGATCCCTCTCAGCCTCACCAAGCACCCTTCTTACTCACTCACCCTCTGACTGGGGCACCATCCCGATAGTCCCCCCGGTGTTGATCACCAGCACCCACACTTCGGCCATGGGTCTGCATTCGATGTCAAGGGCCGGACCGGGCTCGGTGTACGACAGAGCCCTGCCCAGCTCGCCCTTCTCCTCTTCTGTCATGATGGCTCCTCGGTAGGAAAGAGGAAGGGCCGGCGATATGGATACCCCACTCGGGCAAGCTGGGCATCCTAACACCGGCTCTTAGCGCCGCCCCTTTCCGGGCTCGCCGTCTCCCATTGGCCAGGCAGGCCTCGTCCTCCCTCCCTCCCTAGTAGGGGGCGGGGGGGCAGCCAAGGGGAGAACGGGACGACCCTCTCCAGCTTCCTCCCGTTGAGCCACACTGTTGCGCGGAGGTGACCAGAGAGGGCAGATATGATTCAGCTCCTGACCTGGGGAGGTTTCATTGCCCTCCGCCGGTTCTACCTCCCTCCCTCCCTCCTGGCGCACTACGACCCTGAACTTTTCTCTAAGGGAGGAAAACAAAGTGCTCCCCCCACACCCAATTTTCAATTTTTTTTAATTGAAAACCGGCGCTGAGAAATAAGCCAGGGCGGCAGAAAACTGGTTGAAGAAGAGACAGGACAGTCATTTGTCTGAAATAGTATAAGTCAGGATCTCCTGCTTGGTTAGACTAGAAGACCTCCAAGGCCCCTTCCAGCTCTATTCTGATTCTCTCTTTAAAACTTTCCTGAGCCGCCTCAAAGACAAGCCCCCACTTGTTTTTTTGGGTCGATGTTTCAATTATTAACGTTTTCGAAATCAAAATACAGGGTGAAGAAGTTCAAAGCAAAAGCGTCCTGGGGGGGTGGGTAAATATCTTGCTGGGTCAAACCAAGAGTTCAACATTTCTGTTCCGACAACGACCACATGCCTCCAAGCCGCCTCTTTTCTGAAGGGGCTCCTGTGAAAACCGTTTCTGCTCTTATGTTGATGAACGGCCTCGAAAAATTCAGTGAACTTTTATGGTGCCGCCTTAAATGACTTTAAGACTTAAATGACTGAAACGTTTGATCTTCTAATAACGGGAAAAGTAATTTTCCAATTACCACAGCATGTTGAAATTCAGTCAAATGCATGGCCTTGCCTGTTCTCAAAATTAAAAATGCATTTGGTGCTCTAAGGGGCTCTGGGATTTCGTGTTGTTTTTTAAACATAGAAAGGCCTAGTACTCTATATGTTCCAATAACACTCAAAACATATATCATTATTTTGTGTTGTTTTTTTTAAAGCTCTCCCTCTGCTGTGGGGTGTTGTTTTATTTTCCATAATAGAGCCACCTCTTGACCTACCGTTCCTTCCTTTGTAATAACTGTACAGAATAACCACGGTTTGCACACCTTTTGTCCTTTTCTTTTTTTACTTCCTTCCATATATTTTGCAGGGAACAATTTAAGATGTTTTGGTGCCTAAGGTGGGATGTATGTACTCAAGCTAAGTAATTATATAATGGATTTATAGGGCTGCCAAACTCAAAAGAAAGTGGTTCTGGACAGCATGTGAGCAAATGGACAAAGAGTCATTTCTTCAGATTTCTCTAGGGTAGGAAAAATTCTCCTACGGCTATTTAACGTCCACATTTATCAGTATTAATAGTGAACTTGAGATGTTTGTTTGAAAGAGGGCTTTTACTTTGCTTTCATTTTTGTTTTCATTTGCCACAATTGCTATTGCCTGCAATAACAGCTGTGTTGGAGCCTTTGCTCCCTAGTGGCTTGGATCATTTTTCTGGAGTATAGAATCAGAACTGGAAGGGACCTTAGAGATCTTTTAGTTCAACCCCCTTGCTTAAGACAGGAATCGTCCTTATTGGGCGTTTTCATTGGATAATGAAGCACCCACAACTCCAGGACACAAGCTGTTCCATTGACTAATTGTTCTATCAAGAAGTTTCTCCTTAGTTCCAAGCTGGATCTCTGACTAGCTTCCACCGATTGCTTCTTGTCCTGCTCTCAGGTGTTTATGAAGAGGCAGAACAGTTCCAGTTGCCTAAAACAATGTAATTTTTGGTGACTGACCCTGAATGGCTCCTTGGTTTATTTTACACACACACACACACATTCCAGGAAATGAAATTGTAGAAGTAATATCTGGAGCACCAATGAAGATGAAAAGCCACTTTGAGTTATATACACAGGTAGTTTTTACAACTACAACTGGGACCAGAATTTGCATTGCTAAGCAAATTGTTAAATGAGTTGCATCTGATTTTACACCCTTTTTTGCCATGGTTGTTAAACGAATCACATAGTCATTGAGCAAATCCAACTTCCCCCTTTGACTTTTCATGTCAGGAGCTAGCTGGGAAAGTCGCAAATGGTGATCACATGACTCTAGGATGCTGTAACCATTGTAAATATATGAGTTGCCAAGCACCCAAATTTTGAACACATAACCATGGGGATACTAGTGACAATCATAACTGCAAGGCATGATTCTGTTGCTTTTTTCAGTGCTGTTGTAACTTTGAACAGTTGCTAAACAATTGGTTCCTCTTGGTGGAACATCAGGCCACTCTCCAATAGCCTTGTTTATCTGCCAAACTACTGTGAACAATTTGTACTGCACTTTACCAATAAAGTCAATCAGATTTTAATTGTTCATGAGCAATTAATTCTGTGTGGCAACTGGAACAAAGTCTGACTGTGTCATCTGTGCCTCCTTTTTAGCCTTCTGCCCCATAAACTCAATCCATGCGCTCTAGGAGGGCACGAAGGACATGGGTCATCTGAAAGTTAGCATCACCTTTGGGAGAAGGATTTGTGGTAGCCTTCAGATGAACAGTGCCACAACATTTCCTAAAGAGGACTTCCTTGGATCTGATTAATTTCAGCAATTTTCTCTAGAAAGGGAATATTGGAGATTCTGCAATAGTTATCCAGTTAATTTTGATAACTACTGCAATTTCAATTTTTCCCTTTCTGGAAAGTGGTTGAAATGGTATTGGGGGTATCTGTGACAGCAACCTAGAAAAATGCATAATATTTGAACCCTTTTACTCAAACATGAAATGGAAACGGCACTGGTCACTCCAATAGATGACCTTGGTTGGAACTGAATAAGAGAAGTATGCCTTTCTTGATCATTCTAGACCTCTCAGTCTGTCAAACATGGTATGTTTCAAAACTGCCTCAAGGGATGGGGATTGGAAGCACTTGTTTGAAATTTATTTTACAAAATTTATTACCTATTCCAATTCTAATGAACTCTGGGCAGAGTACAACAAAATCAAGTGCAACAGACAGAAACAAAAGTAAATGTTTAATATAAACAATTAAAGTTAATGACCTGTCAACAGTCATTAGAGGAGGAGGCAGCACCCCCACCCCCTGAGTTTTCTGGACTCGCTAGCCTCTACACTGCAACACTGCAAATATTCTTCCAGCCCTTCCTTGAAAGTCCAAAATACCTCTAAATGGCAGAACAGCAAGTACATAGTAGGTTCCTCTCTTGGGAGAAGACAGAGAATAAATAACTTCTTAGGAATGAAAGAGAACTCATTGGAATGATTGTGAGGATGGACATTTCTAACTTTCTCAAAAAAAACACCAAAAAACCACTAGAGTTTAGATCACTGGAGGTGATCTATTCAAGCAAGGATAGGGGTTGTAGAATGTAACAACATCTTTAACAAATGGCTATCTATGTGTCTATGGAGATTCTCAGTCATCCAGGTCATGGTTGGAAAGTCCAGTTGCCTCTTTGAAAGAAAAAAGCACCTTTGAGACAAATGGCTATCTAATTTATATAGCACATACCAATCTTTAGGGAGAGGATTCTATAACATACAGTTCTCATCATCTGGGGATTTGACTTAAATATTCAGCTTGAAAATAGTTTCCCTGCAACTGCCACCTCTCCACTTTAGCTCCTCTTCTCTGGAGAGAAAAAGTCAGTGCCATCAAGTCATGTTGACCACCCCAACTTGGCATGCTGCAGATATTTGGGATTACAAATTGCATGCTGTTCTCCAAGCAGCCCAACATATTTCTGGATGAGAACCCTTATTTGATGGGCAAAATTCATCCAGCAGTTTTAACAGTTCTTCAGAGACCTTGACTTCCAGACATCAGTTATCAACCTGGATGTCTTTGTTTAAGCATACTACTAGTAGTACTCAGCATCCCTCTTTAAAAAATTGCAGCTAGGACACAATATTCTCAGTTGCAACGTGACCTGTAATAGAAAGATTTTAACAAGAATGAAGCAGAAATGCACGTAGTGTACATTTCAGTGTATATTTGCTTAATTTTATGCCCTTAAGTATATAAACCAAAACATCTCATGTGAACTCCTCAAAATTTTGCTCTGTGGTTCATCAGCAATAAAAATCAAAGAATACATACATAAAAATGATGTTCAAATACATGTTTTGTATTTTTGAACATTATTGTAAAAACAAGAACAACGTGCATGTATATTAAAAGGTTTGGTAACATCTTTTAAGACTAAAAAACCATTCTAATGAATTATAAGGACTTACAATAAAATCTGTCAGGCATAAAATCTTAGGTCAACCCACTTCATAGGATTGTTGTTGCTGGGAAAATAGGAGAAAGGGGTATGTCATTGTTTTATTTATAAAACTAATGAAGATGGGAGAACAATTGTTGTTGTGTTGTTGTTAGTTGCGAAGTTGTGTCCAATCCATCACGACCCCATGGGACAATGTTCCTCCAGGCCTTCCCGCCCTCCACCATCCCCCGGAGTCCACTTAAACTCACACCTACTGCCTCAGTGACTCCATCCAGCCACCCCGCACTCCGCCGTTCCCCCCTTCTTTTGCCCTCAATCTTTCCCAGCATTAGGCTCTTCTCCAGCAAGTCCTTCCTTTCCATTAGGTGGCCAAAGCACTTGAGTTTCATCTCCAGGATCTGGTCTTCCAAAAAGCAGTCAGGGTTTGGTCAGCTACCAAATTCTTTACTTTTTACTTTACTTTTTGGCTACCATAAACAAACATGGCTCTGCACATAGTGTCCACCAGGTGGCAGCAAATTTCCCAAAATTGGTTATTGCAATGTTCAGTTCCAAAAAAGCCCTGGTCCTGTAAGGTAAATTGGGCTGAGATGAGTGAGTGCTTGGTGTCAACATTAAGATACATTATCTGCCCTTAACTCCCAGAATTTTCCAGCCAGCATGCTGGTTGGGATATTCTGAGAGTTGATGCCCATACAGTTGTGCAGGCTAAAAAACAGTATTATTTGTTCAACTACTACCATACTACACCATGCCAAAATAAATCTTATATTATGAAATGTTCAAAATAGTAAGTATATCTGTTTTCTGGATAAAATTGGCCTCTCGATTCCATTTGGGATCAATTCAGTGTGAAAAACCTGTTTTTATAACTTATAGAATGAAAACCAAGTTTAGCTCATTGTGCTTCTTGGTAACTTACTCAGCTCAGGCACTTAACTGGATTATTTCTTCCTGATGTTACTCCTACTTCTGAAGTTCACCACTAGGTAAGAGCTGAAAATACTTTGCTTTTTCCTGGAAAAATCTCTCTTAATCAACATATATATTAGGCCAGGGGTCTGCAACCTTAAACACTCAGAGTCATTTGGACCTGTTTCCCCACAGAAAAGAAAACACTGAGAGCCACAAAACCCTTCCCGTGCCTGACTATTTCTTGAGTGGCCACAAAGCTAGCATATGTAGTTGAAGTAAACGTTCTGTTTTCTTCTGAAACTTTTCTTTTCTTGGATCTATCCATGGTTGGCCTACCGGGGGTTGAAAAGTTCAATAAATCATGTGCTGGCGGGTGTCGCACATTGGCGGTTGTGATGCATATTTTGAGTGACAGGGAGCCGCAGCAGAGGGTGAAAGAGCCACATGGGGCTCCAGAGCCGCAGGTTGCTGACCCCTGTATTAGGCTATATGGAACAACGGTATGAACAGTTTTTGCTTGCTATTGTAAACTTCATGTGAAATTGCAAAGTGATTCCTTACTATGGTACAGATGCATTCCCAGCCAGCAGTGTACCAATTGTGAAGCATGCTGGGTACTTAGTTCAACACCACATGCTTTCACAAGACATTCCATGCTTAGTAGTTAAGGCAATGTAAGGTAAGGAAGCAATAGTGTATTAAATATGGTGCAGAGGATATAATTCATTCTATGTTTAAGGGGGAAAAAACAAACTTAGTACAAGATGGGGATTTGCATTACAATGGTATGGCAATGAAGCTCAGTAACCTTTCTCTCCAATACCGAAGACCTGAGGAAAATTGCTTATTTTCACGGTTGCATTTAATAGCAAGAAAGGACCTACATCCATTTATACTAGAACAAGTGCTATCTTAAATTTGGTCGTTCTTATACAATCAGAACTTTTGTCAGTCTTGCAAGGTAGACCAAATAGGAAATAAAGTCAGGTGAGTTAATTCTACTTTATTGTAAGATAATTAACAGGATCTTGCAAGTCTGAAAGAATACCTCTCCCCTTCCACCCCATCTCCTTCACAGCCCAAGAACTTGGGAGTCCCTTCTGAGCCTCTGGTGCAGAGGTGTATTCAGCAGGTTCTGACGACTTCTGGAGAACTGGTAGTGGAAATTTTGAATACTTCAGAGAACCGGTAAATACCACCTCTGACTGGCCCTGCCCCCATCTATTCTCTGCCTCCTGAGTCCCAGCTGATCGGGAGGAAATGGGGATTTTGCAGTAACCTTCCCCTGGAGTGGAGGAAATGGAGATTTTACAGTATCCTTCCCCTGCCATGCTCACCAAGCCATGCCCACAGAACCAGTAGCAAAATTTTTTGAATCCCACCACTGCTCTTGTGCTGCCAACATTCCTGCAGTGGGCTCAGCTGCCTTTTATCTCACCATTCCCTTGGCTGCTGTCTCTTCAACCTATCATCCAGGGGTCATTCCTAAATTCCATTACAATTTTTTTACGGTAAGACTCTTGCAGGAAAAGAACCCCCAGAACTTTAGTGACGGGTGACCATCAATTTATCTTCTTACACAAAGTTTTGATATGTGCTTGTTTGAAGAAAAAAAAAAAACCCACCCAGATCCAGTATCTGGAAGCTTTAGGATCAGGATGGGTTAAATCAAGTTCAGATTACATGGCATGGGCCCGGGATACTTGCAGGACCACCTCCTACCGGCCTCCCACTGCCCAGTGCGTTCACATAAAGCTGCTCTCTTCCGGGTGCCATCGGCGAGACAATGTCGGCTGGCGACCCCCAGGATGAGGGCCTTCTCTGTGGCCACACTGACCCTCTGG
Source organism: Pituophis catenifer annectens (assembly GCF_029215685.1). Classification (NCBI taxonomy): domain Eukaryota; kingdom Metazoa; phylum Chordata; class Lepidosauria; order Squamata; family Colubridae; genus Pituophis; species Pituophis catenifer. The sequence continues at coordinate 315,259,340 of NW_027256881.1, read as the reverse complement.
AATGGGTTACCCACTGAGCTCCGGACGGCTCCCGATCTCCGCACTTTCCGCGCTGGCCTGAAGACATGGCTGTTCCAGCAAACTCCCTGATCAACTACGAGGTTTGAATTTTGGGGATTTTAATTTTTATACTGGTTTTAGGTGTTATTGCTGTTGTTTTATTGTGTGAGCGGCCCCAAGTCCTTTGGGAGGAGGGCGGCATATAAATTTTAATAAAATAAAATAAATAAAATAAATAAGATTAAATCCTATCAAGATGGAGTTGGTAGCAATTGGTGATAATCTAATAACATTTGTCCCAGTAGTCATTCTGAAACACCGCGCCCCTCCCAGGAGTCCCCACACGGCCCATTTTGGATGCAGATAAGTGCAGCGCATGCGCGGAGACTCGGGGAGGGCAAAAAACGGGCCTACCGGAAGTTCAGGAAGGCCTCCAGAGGGCCTCCAGAGCCTGGGGAGGCCATTTTTGCCCTCCTGGAGGCTCAAAAAAAGCCTCTGGAGCCCGGGAAGGGCAAAAACGCCCTCCCCCCCCGCCATAGTGCAGGAGGCCGACTAGGACACGCCCACCATGGACACACCCACCCAGCAACCGGGCAGAGAACCCCTTGCTAAAATTTTTGAAGCCCACCCCTGTTCCAAGGTACTTCCCCCCCCCCCACCCCCCAAATCCTAGTCATTAACTTTAAAGCTACTGAGAATTTGAATTTAAATGCATGGAAACATAAATTTTTCAAATAAAAAAATAAAGCCTATGTAGCACACTACCAAGAAAATCAGGTAATGCCTTGTCAGAACAAAATCTGCCTATTGCTGGGCCAAAGCATCATTCATCTAAACTAATCAAAACCCTCTGAAGATACAATATACAGCAAAGCATTGACAGCTTGCTGAGCAGACCTATGGAAAAGCAGAACCACAGCTTAATATATCTTTGGCCTACTAGATTTCAAAGATAAGACAAAGGTGTAAATTATAGCATGATGTTGGAACGTTTTCGATCAAGCCATCTGGATAGTCTTATTACTTATCTCTTCCTACTAGGTCAGCATGCTAGCTCTAGGGCCAGTAAATATCAACAATTTAAATTAAAGGACCACTGAGCCGTGACTGATTCTTCCCTCTGGTGCTATTCAGGGTCAATTCAGCTTGCTGTAAATTATTTATTACAAGGACAATTCAGTATTTCCCATGTAATGGGAAAGGGGGAGGAGCCTCTCAGAGATTTGCACGGGGTTGCAGCTTATTTGTGAGCTGCACACTTATCACCACACTGTGCATTCCATTCATTTAGAGAGAGCTTATTGAGGTCCCCAGTTTTGTGAGATTTGGCCAAACAACGGACCTTCCCTGCAGCAGCCCACTTTCCGGAGCAATCTTCCCCAGAGGTACATACAGCCTGTCCTTTGTTAGTATTTCATAAGCAAGGCAAATGTCTATGGAGATTCTAGGTCATCCAGCTCATGGTTGTCCCAAAGGTGCTATTTTTAAGAAGCAACTGGACTTTCTGGTTTTAATTTGAAGACATTTTGCTTCTCATCCAAGAAGCTTCTTCAGCTCTGACTGGATGGTGGAGAATGGAAGGATTTATACTCCTTGCAGACAGATGGTCATTTACATTCTTTTAGAGAGTCATTGAGGCCACCTAGAGGTTTATGTGTGTCATCAGGGTCATTTGAGTGGTGCAAATTGGTGTAGAACCTTCTTGGAACTGTTGAAAGGACTGTGTTGTAGATTGGAGATAGATGATGTCGTATCCCCCCCTCAGGGGATCCTGATGACACAGATAAAACTCCAGATGGCCTCAATGACTCTCTAAAAGAATGCAAATGACCAGCTATCTGCAAGGAGTATAAATTCTTCTATTCCCCACCATCCAGTCATAGTTGAAGAAGCTTCTTGGATGAGAAGGTACACGTCTTCAAAGAAAAACCAAAAAGTCCAGTTGCCTCTTGAAAAAAACACCTTTGGGATAAGCAAGGCAAGGTTGTCCCAAATGATGTGATGACTGAGAATCTCTACAAGGTTGTGTTGTACCAGTAAGGTATCAGCTTTTAGTGGTTTTTGACTGAGAACGTGCATCTTGTATATGTAAGCCTGGTTGTACGGTTGTGTATTTTTTATTATATTGCCATATACTGCACAGTCTTCCAGGACTGGGTGGAAAATAAATACATACATATTGTATTAATATGGTGTATTCAAAATACATTGAAAATAAATCAATTTTCCTCTTCGGTAAAAAAGAATTGTTTGAAATAATGAAGATGTTTTTTATGCTTACTTGCTGTTTTTTTAACATTCTTTGCAAAAAGTTTTTTAATGCTCAATAATTTTATTTTTATTTTTCAGGTATATTAGAAATTTAACAGAGAATAACTGAAAACAAGTACCAAAATAGGACATATAATTTTTCAGAATATTTTGAAGGCAAAAAATAAAAACTTTTTTAAAAAAAACTTTAAACATATTGTAAATAATTAACTTCGTTCATAAAGGCTTTTTATGAGAACAGGTAACTTAAATCTTAAATACACTTTTTTTCTGAAATAAAGGCCAAATAAAGGCATTAACAACAGAACATCTTCCAGCATGAATTTAGGCATTTAATAACACCAACTTATGCAACTGGTATAGAGAGGAATTTCTCCTGCTTACAGCTGGCTGATCAGATTGATCAATAACAAGTGATGATCTCAGCTAAAAGGGGGAAATTAAGAAAGTTAGTAATAAACCACATTATTTATGTAAGTAAAGTAAGAAAACTGAGCAACTTCTTTCTTCGATACAGTTACAAATATAAAATAAATTAAAGTTCAATAGTACAGGTATTCCTCAACTTACAACCACAATTGAGCCCAATGTTTCTGTTGCTAAATGAGACATTTGTTAAGTGAATTTTGCCCCATTTTACGATGTTTCTTGTCACAGTTGTTAAGTGAATCACTACAGTTGTTGAATTAGTGACATGGTTGTTAAGTGAATGTGTCTTCTCCACTGACTTTGCTTGTCAGAAGGTTGCAAGAGGTGATCACATGACCCCAGGATACGGCATCCGTCACAGATATGACTCAGTTGCCAAGCATCTGAATTACGATCATATAACCATGGGAAAGCTGCAACGGTCGTAAGCTTGAATAATGGTCGTAGGTCACTTTTTTTAGTGCCGTTGTAACTTTGAACAGTCACTAAATGAAATGCTGTAAGTCAAGGACTACCTGTGCACAGTATTTCCATAGTCATAAACAGTTCTAATCATCAAATCCCAAAATTAAAACTTCGTTTCTTTCAGTTTCAAGCAAAAGTCCAAAAGTTGTCTTCATGTATAGAGTTTTTAAAAAAATTCATTTTCAATTCCTTTTTTTTCTTTTATATATTTCATCTTTTGTAGAAACAGACAGATACAACTTTTTATTTTTATCCCATCGTCTTTGTAGCTCAAACTCCAACAGGTTTTTGCTTATATATTAAAACAAGATTAAAAACTGAGGGCAAAACCTACCTGGGTCCATTCATAGGATTTCTTATACCACGTGGGAGGAATAGCTTCACGAGGTTTTGATTTGCAAATTAAGCTGAAAAGAGGAATTGCAAATAAAAGAAAAATTCATATGAATAATATCCCTTCAATGGAGAGCCGATTAATAGGGAAACAATAAAACACCTTCAAATGCTGAAAGGATGTTACAGAGAAGGTCAAGACTTGTTCGGTCTCATTCCAGAAGGCAGAAGGCACGTTATAGGAAGGCTGATTCTGAGTAATGGTTTTTCTATAAAAAAAGAAACCTTAACAGGGAATGAAGTTTAACAGTGGAAATAATTATTCAGAGAGTGATGCTGGCCTTCTCTTCACTAGATGTGCTCAAGTCATCTAATTAATTAGATTTGGGCTCCTGGAATAATCGGAGCGTTGGATTTCAAAACCTTTTTAAAAGGCCATTTCCAACTCTTAAGATTTTATCATTCTGTTATTTTTTTGGACCTAAAGCTAAAAAATAAAAAAAAAAGTACAGGTAGTCCTCAGCTTACAACAATTCGCTTAGTGACTGTTCGAATTTACAACGGTACTGAAAAAAAGTGACTTGTGACCATTTTTCACACTTATGATTGTTACAGCATCCCCATGGTCACGTGATTTACAGTCGGATGCTTGACAATTGACTCACATTTATGACGGTTGCAGTGTCCTGGGGTCACATGATCCCCCTTTGCAACCTTCCCACAAGCAAAGTCAATGGGGAAACCACGTTCACTTAACAACCGTGTTACTAATTTAACCACTCCAGTGATTCACTTAACAAATGTGGCAAGAAAAGTTGTAAAATGGGTCAAAACTCACTTAATGAATTTCTTATTTAGCAACATAAATTTGGGGCTCAATGACGGTCATAAGTTGAGGACTACCTGTAAAGGGTTAATGCAAGATTTATCACATGCTCAAGTGATCTATGATTCAGAACAATTGAGATTTCTTTCCCTTGTATCAGCCTTTTCTATTGGATAGACTCCATATGTATTGGGTTGTAACTCTCAGCATTTATAAGAAAGGGGGAAAAAAGGTTGAAAGTTATGAAAAGGAAGGAATGGCCTTTAACAAAGTCCAGAAGCTCCACTTCTAAATCTATACAAGATAGTCAAATTATTGCACAATCTAAGGTTAATGAAGTAGCTCGGACAGCAGTCCCCAACCTTTCTGGCTCCATGGACCAGCAGCAGGGGTAGAGAGGAGAGAATGGTTTCTCATTCACATGCCCGCTACTTGCACAAATGGAGCTTCGCATGTTCATACACTGCTTCCGTGGCCCGGTTCCCAACAGCCGGTAGACTGCCTGCCTGTCCGCAGACCAGGAGTTAGGGACCCCTGACTTAGGATGATGGGCACCTCTCTGTCCTTGCTTCAATATCCTACCACCTCAAATACTAACTGGAAGAATTTATTAAGTACATTCTGATGATAGAGAAAATTTTAAAATTATAATTTTAGTCAGAATGTTTAAACTTTGCACTAGCCAGGTGTATACATATAATTATGTACCATCAAGTCAGGACTGATTCTTAGTGATCACATATGTTTTCTCCATGATGAATTTGGATGTATGGATGTATATACAATATATTTATGTGCTTCTGTCTATCTATCTACTCATCCATCCATAGAAAGAAAGCTAGCTATTTTTAGAACGTCTTATTGTGTACAGCAACTTGATTGCTACAGATTCTTTCTCTGCCAACTCCTCCCTCTCTAAACTGTGCAACAGAAAGCAGCATTTGTATTCTTTCTGTCTAGACATGTTTTTCAAATATATAACTTCCTCTTAGGTAGTGAAGACACATAAGACATACAATTAAATTAAAATGCAGATATATGAATTGCCTATGATTTTATGAAGTCATTTCCCTCTATTTTTAATGCACTTTAGGATCCAGGCACGTTATTAATTTTATCTAATTCTATATTTTTTAAAAAAAAAACACTACAGAGCAGATCAACGTGGAAGGAAAGTAAACCATCCATTCAATTTCTCCTTAAATGACAGTTTTAACATTATTCCTAGAATTGCAGAATTGCAAAGCTAAGAAAAAAAATCATTTTTTTTTTTGGCATGCTGTTATTGCTCGTATTTTTCATATAGAGGAATCCAACAAAATGTGCATCCTTACCTGATCACAGAGATTGTGCTGGGAGCAAGGCAACAATATTTCCACTCTTCCTATTATAAAACCTGAAATTATTCCCTTTCAATGTCTTCCTATTTTGGGGAGATCTGCACTTCTGATTTGTGATTTTTTTAAGGCATTAGAAAACACGGGCTACTTACATTATAGCTAACTATAACTTCATACAAACCAAGTGAAACCCAAATGAATGTTGTATCCAGATGTGAACCTTAATATTATCCCATTGCACTTCTGCCTTAACTGTTTGTGGCACAATAACGTACAATCCACACAACGTGTTCATATTCTGAGTCTATTTTTAAAATTTTACATCCCAGCAGATAATGACATAATATGCTTCTTCGACCCACCTCAACCTCTTTCCACTCCCTCAACACATATAATTATAAGCACAGCTCTTTTACATAGCCGCATGCAATTAATCTCTTCCGCTCTATTTCTCCATCCATCCATTTCCAAATCCCAACACTTCCAACTGCAACAACTGTATGTTTGTTCTTTTGAAATTCAAGTCTAGAAAACTAACCCTTCCCCCCCAAATAACACACAGTGGAATTGCCTATTAGAAGATGGCTGTTCCCTTTCTATCCTCAAAACTTTCTCAATAGGGTTTTTTAAGCTCCATATCTTTGGACTTTTCCACTACCAATTTAAGCTTTCATAATTAAATCGATTCAGTCCACTTATAGCTAAAACAGAGTTAGGAGAAATAAATCACTGGTTGATACCAAAAATGACAAGATCATCTGGATGCTCAATAAAATTGCTGTAAAGAACTATGCATACAGCATATGAAAAGGTCCACTTGAGCGTGTTTTATATTATAGGTGATCTGTAATTAGATCTCTCCACATGATTTGATGAAAAACTAGCTACAGGTTTTAAAAATGCATTGAGGAGACTACACCCTACAATTTCCCAGGTTTAAATTGGCATCTTTATTATTATTATTATTTTTAAATTTGATTTATATGCCGTTATTGAGATAACATATAAAGAAAGAGCAAATAAAACAAAATCACCGCTTTCATTCCTTCCATTTCTGGCTTCTTTATTTGTCTGATACACCCCCTACCTTTCACTCAGGCGTTTAAGACAGCAGAGATAAGATAGCACTTCCTTAGAGAAAAGGTGAAGGTGATTGGGGGGGAGGGGGGAGGAAACCTATTAACCAGCCTTCCTCTAGGCTTGATTTAGGCTGACAGACTCTGGCTTCCAGTTGGAAGAACTCAAGTAAATGTCCTTCCTACTGTAATTACTGAAATGCCCCTCCAGGGTCATCTGCAGCAAGCCAAGATTTTGTTAAGATGACAAAGCATGTGTCACAACATCACAACGCAAGCGGTACTCCTTATGCATTTCCATGTGACATCTGAGGCACAAAAGGGGCAGAGTTTGCATCATGATGTCAGAACTCATTTCATCATTTATCCCTCCTGTGAATGCCCTTAGCCTCTTCCCGTACGATTTACTACATGAAACGTGGAACCAGGGTGTTTTGGCTCAAGGCTAACATGGGAAAAACAGCTAAATTTCCAAGGAGCCTTTTTTAGATATTATACAAAGATGCAACCTTGTGCATTTTCCTCTGGGTTTAGAGGATGCCCAAATATAACACACAGGGCAGGGGTGAAATCCAGCAGGTTCTGACAGGTTCTGGAGAACCGGTAGCGGAAATTTTGAGCAGTTCGTAGGCGGCAAATATCACCTCTGGCTAGCCCCAGAGTGGGATGGGAATGGAGATTTTGCAATATCCTTCCCCCAGGAGTGGGGAGGGAATGGAGATTTTGCAGTATCCTTCCCCTGCCATGCCCACCAAGCCACGCCCACAGAACTGGCAGTAAAAAAAATTGAATTTCACCACTGACACAGGGATTAATATAATTATAGAACATTAGACAAATGAACAGCCACATTTGCTTGTTCACAGAACGCAATTATGAAGAATAGAAACAAACTTAAAATATTGAAGAGGTAAAGGAAAAATAGAGTTTACCTTAAAAGCTTTTCGCGAGCTGTATTCTGCAATTGGGCAATTTTCTCAGGACCAAACTGCAGCAGGCCTTTTGGTTCATCAGAGGTTAATTTGTTAATATATGTCCTCAGAATGTTTATCTATGAAAATAGTATTTTTTTTAAAAAAAATAAGAACAGTGACAGTTGACAATTATGTTTTAAAAAATAAAATGAATTAAACTTTTTAGCTTCTGACAAAAAGAATTTGCTTGATTATATTTAGAAGACTTTTAAATTCAAGCTTCAGCCTATTAAAATTTGAGATATCCAGATTCTCTGGCCAACCTGTAGCCATTAAATCAATGATTGGATTGGAGAAAGATCATAGAAACTGAACTCCAAGGCATTTGGAATATCCCAGATTCCTCTTAAGAGCAAGACCATACAATTTAATCAACTCATGTTACCGCCTTATAAAGAAAAAGCACATAAGCCTGGTTCAGACAGAATACTTAATCAAAATTTTTAAAGTCATCGCTGTTGAACAAGTTAATGTGGCCTAATTTGTTTTTTTTTTTTCTTTCCATTCAATCATATCCAATTCTCAGAGACTGCCTGGAGAAATCCTGCAGTTTTCTTGGTAAGGTTTTTCAGAAGTGGTTTCTTCTTCCTTCTCCTGGGACTGAGAGAAAGGTCAGCTGGTTTTGTGCCTGAGGTAGGACATTATACTAAGCCAAACCCTAAACACATCATATTACAGATTCAGGGGTGTCAAACTCAAGGCTCGCGGGCCATATCCGGCCCACGAGATGCTTAACTCTGGTCCTTGGGGCTGCCCTGGAAACAGCGAAGGAACAGCCCGCGGTGCCTCTGCCAACAAAAATGGAACTTGGGAGGGCAGCGTGCAGCACCCGCCCGCCCCTCAATTTTCGCTGACAGAGGACTGCAGGAAGCCATTGCGGTCAAAAATGGAGCTCGGGAGGGCCGCGTGAGGCCCTCCCTAGCTCCGTTTTCACTGGCAGAAGGTTGCAGGATGCTGCCTCAGCTAAAAACAGAGCTCAGGAGCCCTTTTCACTGGCAAAGCGCTCAGGCCACCACAGGCGCTTCTGACATGAGTGACCTCAAGCTGGCCAAGCCCACCCCAGCCTCCCAAGGTCAAGCACAACCCTGATGCAGCCCTCAATGAAATCGAGTTTGACACCCCTGGTCTAAATGTTTTGTCTTTGCATGCAGTAAAGGTCTCCATCATTCAATAAACTTTGAATAATGGACAACGTCTTTTGTTTCTGCAGCTGAACCCCTGACATAATGTGTATATTTTATATCATAATTCACAAATTATTTAAACTAATAAATGTCCAGTGGTTAAGGCATCAGGCTAGAAAGCAGGGGACAATGAGTTCAAGTGCCGCCTTAGCGATGGGTGACCTTGGGGTAACCACTCTCTTAGCCCAACCCACCTCACAGGGTTGTTGTTGTTGTGAGGAAAATAGGAGGAAGGTGTGTTGGATATCTGTGCTACCTTGAGTTATTTGTAAAAATAATAAATACATAAAATACATAATAACACAAATGATCTTACTTTCAACAATTTGCAGTATACTAACAACTTACCTTCACAAATGGTCCATTAAACTGCAAATAATCATACTCCCTGGGAACTATGTGAGCTATAGTTCCAATGTATTTTAGGCATTTCAGATTGGGGGTTAAATTACAAAATAGTCCCAAACTAATGAAGTATGATTTCCGAATGCCAAACTTTTCCACTAATAGTAATTTTCAATTTCGCAACTGCAGACACAAGACCTAGTTCTCTGCACTTCTGATGATCCAGATTAAATCCGGCTTTATTGCCAACCAATATTATACAGTATACATCAATTAAATGAAACTACTCTTAACTGGTATTTTTAATGGTTCGCCATTAAAAGGTCTTTAGGAATGTGTAATCTGCAAGTAGCCTAGGACAGAGCTAAAGAATATACCCACATTCCTGTTTACATAAAGGCAGGCATCAATTAGATGCAGGCAATCTGCCAAGGAAGCTGTTAAAACATTTGGAAGGCAAACTGTTACTTCCTCTTCGGGCAATGAATGTTAATGTTTTAAAATGTAGTATTTTATAAGCTAGCACATACATGGGGAAAACTGAACAATCAATCAGTTTTAAACAGATTTAAATGCATGGTGTGGACATCCCCAAACAGTTGTTAAGTCTGAGCTGCTTTCCCGATTCAAAAACTCAAGAAAAAGCAGCTTGAAAGACAGAATTGGCATCCAGCACTCTCTACTGAGGCCCTGGTAATCTAAGTGGGTAAAGTCAAATGTTTGAAACTTTTTTAAAAATACATTAAAATTTAGGGCAATTTTAAGAATCAAAAGAGGTATCTTAAGACTGGCAGAAACTTGATATTGTATCAGCCATTTTTTCCCCCAAAAAGGCTGGCTGAAATTAGGGACATTTCTGCCTCTTAAACTCCACATGTCCTCAAAATAGAGGAGAAAAAAATGGCAATTATTTCAGCCTTACCCATTTAAATAACATCACAATTTCATTAGTGAATTCCCTTATCATATTACCAAACACATTTGATTTGCCTTCCCCATGAGTAGCATAGACATTCAGAAAGTTTTCTTTCTCCTATGTCATCATTATTTTTACTAGCCTTTTTTAACTCAAAAAAATAAACCCCCCAAAAACTTATTACAAACTCCTAACTTTTAGGAGCTGAATAATATATTTGAAATGGATCTCCTTCACCCGATTACCTCAAAACAGAGGCTCATTCATAAAACTTAAACTGTTTGTAGTTTCTGTAACTCCAACAAAAGTGACTCTTGGGGGAGTCACTATAGATCTTTAGCCTTAGTACACCACCATTCTCTTATCATCATTGTTTTGCAAAGCAATTTATGTGCAAAATGAATACACAATACAATGGCAAATTATTGCAGAGAAATAAAAACATGCTAGCTTCGTTCATGCATTGAATTAGGACACTGGTTAACAATGGCTTTGTACGCTGCCTATTGTTCCATTTTTATTTGTAAGGAATTGGTAATCCGGTTACTATAGGAAATCATACCATTTTGTTACCTTATTCTGCTGCAGATTTAAGATTTAGAAAATAGTTATATAATACTATGCCTACAATTGAACAAGCAAAATTATCTATCGGTTACAACCAGGCAATCTTGTTTCACAGAAACCAGACAGTTTCTTAATTCTGAAGAAGCCAGATTCATTCCAAGAAACTTAAGAGAGTAGGTTAAGATGTGACATTCCAATCATGTGCTGTCATAACATCTGAAAAGCTGAAGCACATTTTACCTGCGTTATGTCATCTGCATCAATCTGCACATCAAATGCAAGTTCCATATCATGGTCTTGGAGGACTGGGCTTCTCAGAGTCTGGTTCCAACCCAAACCACATAGGACACCTATGTATCTCCTTCTGCTTTCATCAACCCTGAAGTAACAACATTATTAATAGTAAGTGTAAAAAAATATAGCACCTATGCCTGATACATAATGTCATACCAATCCTATACAGACATAAGAGTTTGCATCATTACATCATTTCCATAAAAGAAAGAACTCTTTCCATTTGCAGAAAGCTTTCTTAACTGGTTTCAGTTAAAACAATGGATGAATTGAGACCTTCCTTATCCCATCACCAAGTTCCTAGCGCCCGCGCCTCCCCCCCCCCCCACTCCAATGAAAGTAGATTTCCAGGGGCTGCAAAGAAAAATGAGAGTAGAAGCATTTTTTCCCCAATGATCACCAAGTTCCTCCTTGGAAATGTTCACATACCTGAGGTCTATCACAGGAGCAAACAGCATGCTCAGTAATGCTGGGAGACCCGGGATATGAGGCATGAGAGAAGTTTCCTTTAGCAGCATTGTTGAGCCTATCACCATAAAAAGCAAATTATTATGACCTTTCAAAACAAAAAAGTCATACAAATAGTTATAGCTTTGATTAGAAATATAAGGCAGGAAAGATTATACTACGTACTATAAACCTGGGGTGTCCAACCTTGACAACTTTAAGACGTGCAATTTTAAGACCTGTAGACTTCAACTCCCAGAATTCCCCAGTCAGCATAAATACTTTGACAAAGCATTTTTTTACCTGTTGCATTTACAGATATGGAAGCAGCAACCAGTATTTGTTGAAATGCATTCTCAGGAGCATCAACTACAACCACAGAGTTTACGCTCTCCTTCTCTACCAAGATCGTTCTAAAGGACGGGAAAAGATTCAACATGATTTTTTAATGAGAACTTTTAGAAGTCCAATATTGCAACATTTTGTTGACGGAGTCAGTTTACTGAAAATTTTCCAAATGTTTAAAAATAAATACCGCTATTACTATTTAATAAATCTCTATATACAACTATTACACAAACCACAAAGGACAGAAAGCAGAAAATAAATAAAAAGGAGGAGCACTTCCAGACTGGAGAATTCAAAGAACTACTGGGGGATGGGGGGGATGTGTAGGTTTTCCATCTTTATTTCCTTATTGGTTAACTAAAGAGGAAAGGTTAGAAAAATGGGAGTGGTGAAATGAATTGAAGATGCTGTAATCTGCAGCTTGCATAACCTTCATAAAATGTTATGAATGGACAGGGTTAATAAGCAAACACAAAAACGTTTGGGCTGCTTTCAGCCTTAGTTCTTAATCAAACATCTGGACAAAAGGTCCATCTGAAGCAGTGTTCTGTATTCTGCAGTGGTCTACCAGATATCTTGGAGATTCCTAAAAGCAAAACATGAAGTTTATAATCTTACACAGTTGCCCCCAAAATACTGTAGAACTGCATCTTACCTGAATCTGGAAATTCTGGTCATACTGCTGAATTTTAGGTTGTAGGCATTGAAAGGGCCAAGTAGTGTGACCTTTTGAAAAGAGAAAGAGAGAGAGAAAATGGGATTAAGAAGACATCTGCAACACTTCAGTTTGTTAGCTTTGGGAGTTGTCTTTACTACATTAAGTGAAATACAATCTTTCATTTTTTTGACTTGGTTCCCTAGATAACATATACACCACCAAAAATCTCTTCTGAGGATCCAAAACAGCTTGTACTGGCATTGTAAAATGTGTTTCATAGGATTAGCATGAAGCCCAAAAGGAGGCAGAAAGCTCTTGACTTTAACAAAATATAAATAATATAATGCTTGGCCATTCTTTGAAGATACAAAAATCTTGACACATATATCTTCTCTTCTCTTTGGTCACTTCCAAAAAGGGATTGTTTAAATAACATGTGAAACCTAAACTGCAATTAATCTTAATCAGGGTATTTTGAAACAAATCTCTCTTAATTCAAAATGTAAAGTTGGTTGTTGCAACAAATTGTAAGATTAAACAGGTAGGTAGGTAGGTAGGTAGGTAGGGAGGGAGGGAGGGAGGAAGGAAGGAAGGAAGGAAGGAAGGAAGGAAGGAAGGAAGGAAGGAAGGAAGCTCTTCCACAAAATCCCAGAGAGGTGAACTCGCACCTATACCTATAACCTGGTCTTGTTCGTTTTTCTGAACCAGAAATTGTCTAATTCTCTATGAGGAAGAAATTAACAGCACAAATTAACTTTTAATAGGTACAAATATTTTTTGATTTTTCAACTGTTTTCACAATGGTTTTAATATGGAATGATGAAACAATCCTGTTATTCATAGAAACAGAAAAAAACCCAGCATTTCATACTTCAGGTAAATCATTAGATGCTCACCACTAACACGGGTAGGAGGGGTGGAAGTGGCAAAGACCTTTTAATACCCTTTAAACTTACTTTGCAGTTTGGGATACTAATCCTCTTAGCAGAGCAGCTCTCCAGTATTTCAGTCAAGGCATTCTCTTCTCTTGAGCACATCTGGAGGGATACCGATTTATTCCCATCACACCCTTCTGGCTTTGAAAACAGTTGTTTGAGAGTTTCATGATTTAGCTAAAGATTGGGGGGAAAGATTTTGATACGTGAGTGAAAAGGCAGGAAGAGAAATTTGTATTATTATGGTTGGTTGAACAGTAAGTCAGTCAGCTTACACTGGATTTGGCATTTTTATCCACCTATCGCGTCCTTCCCAAGGAGCTGACATAGGTCAATGTCGCATATTTTAAGCTGTTCCAAGTAAAACTGCTTTTGCAATTGAATGATGGTGATTCTATCAATGCAGCCGATGTTCCAGTGGTACTCCAGCTGTTTTGGAATTACACCTAAAGTACTTTATTACTATTGGTACTATTTTTGCTTTCTTTTGCCACAGTTGTTGTTCTTCTATTCGCAGGTCTACGTATTTTGTGGTTTTCTCAAGTCAGGTACTGCAATGTCCATTATCTAGACTTGTTTTTTTATCAATATTATTATTTAATAGTTTATATTATTATTTAATAGTTTATATCATGCCTTTTTCTATAGCACTCCCTCGTCTAATTTTGCTTCACAACAATCTCCTTTGATGTAAGTTGGGGAGAGAGGGAGGGAGGGAGAGAGGGAGGGAGGGAGGGAGGGAGAGAGAGAGAGGAAGGGAGAGGGAGGAGGGGAGAGGGAGGGAGGGAGGGAGGGAGAGAGAAAGAGAGAGAGAAGCCATACATTGTAACATACTCCCCATTACACCACACTGACTCCCACAATAAACATCTCATTACCCCACCCTGTTCTCTTCAATGGATGAAAAGCACTCTGGCCCATTTCCGACTTCTTCTCACTTCAAATAGAGGATTCAACAAGCTTACTTTTAATCCTTCCAGTGGAAGAGGCCATATCTTCACCCTTCCTCATGACAAGTGAGAAATTCTTTCTCACACATAAGGAAAACTGTAAGGCTCAATTGCACCAAGGAAAATTTGAAAATCAAAGTCCAAGCAACAAGTAGAATACAAGAAAAAATGAACAGAGAGAACAAAAAATTCTTGCAGAGCAAACACAAGGTCATAAGCATTATTCCTCAAATAAGAAGAGCAGTGAAAATAATTGAAATGGGAACCCACAACTGCAAGCTCAACTGGTTCTAATCTGCCGAAGTAGCTAGTGAGAAGAAAGTGCCAGTTCAAGACGTCTGTTTTATAATGTAGTTTACAAAAATAACATATTGCATAGAAGTTGTGGTACTCTATCTGTGTCTTCTAAATTTATTAGGTGCTGGAAAAACCAACAGAAGTTTAGAGGAAACTAAGATGTGTATTGTGGGACATGATAGCTCAGTGGCTAAGATGCTGAGCTTGTCGATTGAAAGGTTGGCAGTTCAGTGGTTTGAATCCCTAATGCCGCATAATGGGGTGAGCTCCCGTTACTTGTTCCAGCTTCTGCCAACCTAGCAGTTCGAAAGCACGTAAAAAATGCAAGTAGAAAAATAGGAACCACATTTAGTGGGAAGGTAACAGTGTTCTGTGCACCTTTGGCATTTAGTCATGGCGGCCACATGACCATGGAGATGTCTTCGGACAGTGCTGGCTCTTCAGCTTTGAAACGGAGGTGAGCATTGTCCCCTAGAGTTGGGAACAACTAGCACATATGTGCAAGGGGAACCTTTACCTTTACCTTAAAATGTGTATTGTCTAAGATTTCATGGATCACAGTCCCTTTCACTAGATGCATGGAAGAATTTTATACATGCATATGTAAAACCTACCAGAGAGCTGGGAAGGGAAGGGAAGACAGAATTGTGGGGGTGGGGAGCGATAAAAGCTGAATTGATATAATAAAGGTATCCTCATTATATGCTGTTGAGCTGTGTAGTGTAAGTAAGTTTACACTCTACTTAAATCATGAGAATGTTAAATCTCCCAATCAATTTCAGCTCATCTGCTTCACAATAAAGTTCATCTTTTCTAAACGTTCTTTTGTAAGGGCATTAGAACATGCCCCAAAATAGCATATTTTAGCATAGCAAAGAGAAGCACAATAGTGTGCTTCAACTCCTCTGTTTCCTGCATCCACAAGTTCAAGTAACCACTCAGAGCCCCTCTATGAAGGAGATGGGTGGTAGGGCAGACGGACAAAGACAGACAGATGCATACTATAGCTCAAATCGTTTCCCTAGCAGAAATAACATAAAGAGAAAAATCTCTTACTTTTGATTCATAAGAGTCATCTGCAGGTTCTGCATAGCCTTCTTCAATAAGTATGGTACAGATATTCACCATGTTCGCAATGCCAGAGCATTGAAACACATCCACATGCAATATGCCGTGTACAATTGAGAAAATCTTCACCATCAGAACATGGTCACTGACCAAGGAAGCAAATCTTTGGTTTGCAGCATAACTCCACTGTTCTCCACAAACAAGAGACCACGCAGAGGGACGTATTCTGCGCACCTTGAATTCCAGAGCCTGAACAAAAAATATCAAAACACATATTTTCCAAGAAAATGAAATAGTCTGACTGCCTCATTTCCCCAGAACCACTGTCCTGTCATTCATTAAAAACTAGAGAAAAGTTTACCTGAAAGGGAAGCTCTCGGAGGTCGCTTGGAATCTCTCGTAACTGGTCTAAAGCCACTTTTGATCTATTGCCATAATCTACATAGAACACCTGCACAACAAAAAACAATTGAAAGAAACTTCGTCCAAGGCTTAGAGAAGAAAAGAGTGCAATCCTAGGCGACAATGAGCTGGATTCCAAATACAACACATTACATAAACCCAACTGAACAAAACGTGGATTAACACAAAGTGCAGAGCTGTTGTGAAAGTGGAGGTCTGCTTCATTCAAAACAGGACGCTATTTCCTATTGTTGCTTCAGTCAGCTCTCTCTATTATCTCCCCCAAAGAGTATTGTAATTGACTATTCTTTTCCAAACATTCACTGAAACGTGGCCCTGTACTTAAACTTCTCCAAAACAAACCAAAGAGCATCCCAAAGAAGCAACCCTGAAAAACAATTTGATCTATGGATACCCCTGGATGCTTCAAGAGTATTCCTGCTAGTGCCAGCAAATGCCAGAAATAGACAGTAATAGCAGAAACAGTACAACTTATTGCTCAATGTGTATCTCAGATGGGAAGATAATACTGTAGAGGTACACATGGACTCTTGCTATTCAGAAGTAGGATTTTTTTAAAAAAAATGAAAGTCTTCTATTCTGTCAGAATATGAATATTCATGGAGTGAAATAGATCAGCCAATGAATAGGCATGGTAACAGGTCAGCTGATGGGACCTGTTTCTTGTTTTGGAAACAAGAAACTTAAGCTAGAAGTCTGGCGTGGCTAAGCTCTGTGCTCAGATCTAAAACGAAACTAGTCTGCTGCTGGAACTGAAAGCAATCTCTCCTCTTCCTGTGAGTCTGCTGTTGGTATTGTAAAATTTACTTCATCTGTTATTATGTATATAAAGAGAAGTTAATGAATCCTGCTGAATCAGTTATCTGTGTGTGCTTCTAGATTTGATTTTTGCAAGAAACTCTGTTATATTCCTTTCCAAAAGAGATCCATGCTTTTATTGCCTTTACTCCAAGCAATACATAATGTATTTTTAAAATGTAAACAGAGACCAGTCATTTTTTTTCAGACCCTGCCATCTGTTTAACTTGTTATGCTAGACCAGTATCTTTTAACCTTGGTGACTTAAGATGGGTGAACTTCAGCTTCCAGAATTCCCCAGCCAGCTTTGCTCTCCCCTGGAGAATTCTGGGAGTTGAAGTCCAACCATCTTAAAGTCATCAAAGTTGAGAAACACTGCACTAAACATATTCCGTACGATTATACTTGAACATACTCAAGGATTTGAAAAAGAAGCACCTCGGCACTGTCTCCAGACACATACAGGACTTGGACACGGTAGTACGTCTCTGTTTCCCGCTCAGTAAAAGGTGCCAAACAAACCAAGTCTGGATAAGGGCGAATAGGCAAAGAGGTCAACTCCAGCTGACCAATCTCAGCAGACAGTTTTTGTAGTAAAGCCATACTTCTTTCATCTGTTCTGTATCCACAGAAGTGCCCAACCTCTACAATCTGAAAAGGGCAAGATTTCTTTTTGTAACATCCTCTGACACATTACACACAGAGAAACAAGCCTGGGTTTTCAAACTGCTCTATCTATTCTATTCTATTCTATTCTATTCTATTCTATTCTATTCTATTCTATTCTATTATTCTATTCTATTCTATTCTATTCTATTCTATTCTATTCTATTCTATTCTACAAGGCAGGAGGGAAAAGTCTAGCATTTAAAAATCCTGGAACACGCGAGTCTTTGTAGAATAGGCAAATGTGATGTGTATCTGTGGTTTCGTACTTGTTGCCAGTAAAAAGGCCTATCTTGCCCACTTGTGTCTTTGCAGAAAATCAAGCCTTAAGATATTAAATGACTGGATAGCTGATATTTGTAAATGTTTCTGGTGTGAAGTTTGACACAAGTCCTTTTAAGATTTAGTTTCCTAAGAAACTGTTTATCTGGATATGAATTTGTCTGGTCATAATAGAGGAGATGGCCTTTTCCTTTGTTACTACTACATATGGAAGACTGTTTCCTGGAAGTTTTATTCAGCCACTTCCTTTGATTTAATTTGAATTTAGTTTAATAATTTAAGCTACTTTTACAACATTATAAGTATTTACATTTCACACTTTTTTGGGGTTGGAACGATTTTAACTTTTATTCTATTTATGACTGTTAACTCTATGAGCAGAACCATCTAATTAGAAATAATATAGACTTGCATGCATGGGAAATTGGTTCAAAATTTACTCACACCCAAAAGCTGATTTTCAATCTCCCCGCTTTTAAGAATTCACCCCACTAAAGTTGAACTGGTACTGCACATAATGGCACACAGAAATATTTATCACCTACCTCAGTGACACAGATAGATAAATCAAGACTATTTATAGTCTGCAGTTTTTCCAAGGTATTACAAAACTTCTGCATGGGAGTCATTGTACGCTTCTGAAAGTCAATGTTCACTCTATCAAAATAATAAACAAATGCTAGTCATTAATCATGTACAATCTAAAGACATCTCTGTCAGTAAGTTACCTTCAGCACTATTCCAGAAAGATGGCACATGAACCCTGTTTTATATATATATATATAAATATTTATACACACACACACACACACACACACACACACACACACACACATACATACACGCACACACACCAATGTGATCAGGATTGGAAGAGTAAGTATGGAGAACCCCACATTCCCTTCATTGTATCTCTGCATTTCTCTCCTGAGCAGGGGTGAAATGTTCCCGGTTTGGACCAGATCGCCCGATCCGGTAGCGATGATGGCGGGTGGTTCGGAGAACGGGTAGCAAAAATCCCTGCGCCCTGCCCCCCCCCCCCCCCAAATGCCCAGCTGAGCCTACAACCTCTTTGGCCGAAAAAATGCTTTTAAAAGTAAAAAAGAAGCCTCTGATGATTGCGCAGCTCAGCTGGGATCGTCAGAGGCTTCTAAAAGCATTTTTTTCTACCTCTTCGGCCGAAGAGGTTGTAGGGAAAAAATGCTTTTAAAAGCCTCTGATGATCCCAGCTGAGTTGCCTGATCGTCAGAGACTTCTAAAAGGATTTTTTACTGCAACGTCTTAAGGTTGTAGAAAAAATGCTTTTAAAAGTTAAAAAAAAAAAAGTTACCCCCCACCCCACCAAGCCACGCCCACAGAATCGGTAGTAACAAATTTTAGATTTCACCCCTGGGGTGAAGCCCTTTTATTTTCTATACAAAGAATGGACGGTTCTTGCATGCCTCCAACAGAACCATTTCTTGCCTATGACTGTTATTAAAATATTAAAAAAATATTTTAATATTATTAAGATATTAAAAAAACCAAACAGTGGACTAGAAAGGAGCTAATGAAAGTTACTCTTAATTCATGTCATAAAATGCCAGATCAGGCAAAAAAAGTTATATGCCATGTTCTTGGACATTCCAAGCCTCTTCTCCATTTCAGAGTTTCACATCACTCAGTCTTTAGTATTCCAAACTCTGCATTTTGTTTCTTTTAAAGCTCATTTCCTATTAGACTCTTGCAAAGTATATTTTGGCTCTGCTTAGGCGTCCTGAATCAAAGCACAACAGCTTCCCTGTCAAATAAGGAACCAAATCCAGTTTCATAATAACATACCTCATGTCCCTTAGAATGGTGCTACTTCCACCTGCCATTTTGTCCTCTATCTCCTCTGGGGAATGGATGTTCAGTTCAAATGGAATCCTCATCTGTGCCATTTTAAGAGCAAAATACACTGCAGGAAGTGTTTTAAAACGCTCTGTAGGATTCCGAGTAAATTCTACAAAGGCTCTAGGTAAAAAAATTTAAAAGAAATAAAACTGTCTCATAGGGACTACAATAGGTGTGCATGCGTGTATGTACAAGCACACACACACACATATACAGATATAGATATTAAGATATTAAAAAGATGATGATAGATGATAGCTAGATAGCTATATATAGATCATGGCTGTCAAACTCATAGCCGGATGCGTCATGCGCTGACTATGGCCACGGCCAGTTTAGCGAAGGGGGAAAAGTCACAATACATCATGTGATGCCGCCACGACGACGCAAGTTTGACACCCATGATTAGATGGATGGATGGATGGATGGATGGATGGATGGAGATAGAGAGATAGAGAGAGAGAGAGAGAGAGAGAGAGAGAGATTTGCCCTCACTTCATTCACAAATGGTGTAAGAAAGAATGGAAGTGAGGTGCATGGGAGAGGATGTGCAAAAGAAGAATAAAGTGAGGTAGGATATTGTTGGTAGAACTGTCCTAAGAAATGCTCCTGGTGCCATCTGATTCTCCAGGATTCCCATGGAAATATACAGAAACAAAGCACAGCTATCAGGAGGACTCTTCTAAATATTGATGGAAGTAACGTAAAACTGGAAATGTAGAGCAAGCAAAAGGGAACAAGAACCAAGAGAGGGGCAATTCCTATTTAAGTATTTTCTGTTGCTTCCTGGCATAATGATGTCTTCTTGCCATAATAGAGCCACCGTCGACACACAAAGATCTGAAACCACAATACAGAAATCTGAGAATTCCCAATGGGCAAAAGGAGAGGCCAGGAACCTCAGAAGGGCTGTCAGAAGAGCGACCGAACAAGCCCCTGGCTAAAGAGGAGAGAGAAGAGCTGCAGCCAATTACTCAGAAGATGGTTAACAAAAAAAAAAAAAAAATGCATAGAGTGAAAACATATAAATCCCCTTACTTGGTTCCATCATAAACAATGGATTTGACTTGACCACATTGTCTGAACAGAGATTGCAGCTGCTTGTAATACAGGAAGCCATAATGAGGAATGTTCTTTAACTGTTAGGAAAAATAAGTATGCATCTTAAGAAAGGTAGCATTCTGATATTTTTAAACATGATCTTTACATTATTTTAAAAATAACCATAATAATTAAATAGCATGAATTACACTTAAATCATTATTCAACACATATATTTTAAGACAGATTACCAGGGCAAATACCAATTGATTATAAAATCCAATTCTCCTATCTTGAGCAGCCTAATTTCTATTAGTATCCAATTTCTGCCAAGTGTGACTTTACTTCCTGTTAGAAGAATATAGTTTCCTGGCTGCCATGAAAAGTTCTGGGTTTTTTTCTTTATTCCCAATCTATTCTTCCAACATTTTGCTCTTCTCCTCATATTCTTCTTTTAATCCGCTATAAATGGACTTGAAATAAATTGGGAAATGGAGCAGCTATGGTTGCTCTAGCCATGAAAATGTATGCCATAATAAATACTTAAAAGTGCCACAAAATTCTGTTACATCGGCCACAAATGATTAATGCAGCTACTATGTGGAAAATTAAGACCCCATTGTGATAGCCACTTAAAACTTAATTTACATACCATCACCGTTGTTTTGGGATCTCTGCCTGACAATTCCCTCACAGCAACTTCTTTATCATGGTACACAAAGGTAAAATAATTTGGATAGAAAGCTCCAGCAATCACCACCTGAGAAATAAGAGAGTGTCATCATCATCACCATCACCTTTTTTGTCTATCCATTTCAGGATGAGGCTTCTACTGCATGTTTCCAACCTGAGCTTCCTTTTGCCAATTGGGCCCGCAATACTTGCTGATTTCAAGAGGGAGTAAGTTGCTGTAAAACAGGCATTTCTCTTAGCAAGCCCCTTCTTCCCTCTGCAGTTACTTGTATATGGTCATGCGAACCACGCTTATTCCTAGTTATATGATTTTACTCCTCTAACTTACATTAGTTTTATCCCGTTGGCTACAAAGCTACTTGGCCATGACAATTCTGTATGGAATAGCTCCTTAAAATATGAGGATGATTTTTTTCACCATTTGTCACTACACCTCCTGAATGATAAGTATGCATGCGTGAAAGTCTTGCAATAGTCTCAACATTCAGCTACAGATCACATATTTTCAAGCAGAAAATGTAGGTATAACGTTTGGACATTTGTAATAAGGATAGGAAGGCCTCAATTAGGAACATGGAAAATATGACCCCAAGGAAAATTATTGAAAATGTCTGCCTGTCTGTGTGTCCGACCTTTTTATTCTTGGAGGGAAGTAAGTGGCATACTGTATAAATGTACTGTAATAAAGAAACAATACAAAACACTAAACCATGCAAATTAATTGGATTTCCATATACTGTATATCTCATATCTAAAGTAACAAAGCACTCATATTTAAAATCTAAAAAGAAGAAAATTATGATCACAAAATCCATGTATCTTTACTTTAACTATAGTTTTGTTTGTATGCTTCTAAATTGTACAATTAAAATAGAAAAGAAGGAATATAAAAATTCAAAGCCACACTCTGAAATTAACCTGTGTTTAAGTCTCAGCAGATTCATAAATATTTTGAATATCCTTGAAAACATTTCTAATATAATCAACTCTCTCACCTGCAAAATAAAACGCTGCTTATATGCATGCTCTTGATCCATGATGGGAGAATGAGTGTTGACATGCATATTGAATACAGCAATTCTTTTTTTCAACTCCTCATACAACTCAGCCACCTAAAAATTGTAAAACTGTTTTAAAGTACATGAGGACCTAAAAGGTAAAGATGTATCACTTTATTTTGTACAAAATAAATTCTCGTATATTTATGTCCGAGACCTAGGCCTTTGCTGATAACCTACCTAATATTACCTAAGTAACAGATTGAAGTTATCAAAAAGCAGCCGTCCCATATTCTAACACAGTGATGATGAACCTATGACATGCGTGTCAGAAGTGACACATTATGAAGTTTTGGGTGACATGAGCCAATGTTTACCATCAATAACTATTCTTGAAAGTACGTCCCTTTTTTGCACAAATTCTGGAAACTGCAGAAGCCACATGAGAATGGGGTATGCTCTTGCGTGAAAGTCTGGGCCGTCCAGAAATCACAATAGAGGTCCATATTCTCACAAGGCCTCCGCAGACTGTGAAAATTGCATGAGAACAGGGCAGGCTTTCATGAAGTTTTCAGAGGCCATGGAAGAGCATTTTCCAAATCTGATTCAAGAGCAAAGGCCTCATAACCCAGAGCAGCCTGATATGTTGCAAGGGCTCGTCAACAGAAACAGAATACTGCCTGAGGGTAAACAATGTGTGACAGATCCTGGAGAGGATTGGGCCGCAGGGGCATTCATACTTTGCAGGATGGTGCAAGGTAGCCCTTTAGAGTGGCAACAATGATGTTAGGGCAGAAGTAAAGGCCTGGGCTTCCACTTCAGGCCTAGTCTTGGCACTGCTACCAAATGCTACTATTCAGGGTAGCCTAGACCTGGGGTGGCAGAGGGTTAAATAGATAATTGTTTCTCTTTTGTTTGAGGGAGGTGACATGCCAACAGATTCAATTTAGGCATTTTCCAAATTTTTGACATGCTGAGCCCAAATGTTTCTTCATCACTGTTCTAGTGCCTCCCAGATGTGTGTTGTTAGTAATTTCCAGAATTTCTAGCCAACATGGTAGCTAGGAACTCTGAGAATTCTTTCAATAAGATCCTCAATTCTCAGTGTGCATATGATTTGAAAGTTGGCTGCTGAATGCAACGTGAGTTTTGCATGATAGAAATAAAGCAAAGCACCTATGGAAATTAACAGGCTGCTGAGCAAACAGTTTAACACTGAACAGGAATAAGACAAGTAATGTCCCCTTGGCTATTTCATGCACTTTAGTTTAATAATACAAAAATACTGTGTATTGGTTGAGGACATGAATAAGTGTACTTTTCTCTGCATATTATGTGCATTGTTAATTAAGATCATGAATGCTTTGCAGTTATATAGCTGAATGATTCAGAAAGGAACATAGGTTTGAATATTCAGTAATTATGTTTGATCTGAACAATGGGGTGAAGATACATGGCAAAAAAACTAGAGTCAGTAATTGAATTTGTGTATTTGGCAGAATGTTTACCAAAGATACAGGATGGACGAGACATTTTAATACATATAAAAGATGGCAAAAACAGAATAGGTAGCATGTGACATGCTGTAAGAATTGTTAAAAGAAGCAAAAATATCTGTTTACAACAACATGTTTCTGTCCACTTATAGAAATGAGAGCATGGTAAGAACATGAAGAGAAACAGAGAAGTAAGTTGAAAGGGCGTTATTAGCCCCCTCCATTACTAGAAGAGAAAGGGAGAGATCAGGGGAACAAGAAGCAGGGAGTGTTAGTAGATTAGAATATTAGTCTATATTTTCTCTTTCAATTTGCTCCCATTACAGAACTAATACTAAATGCAAGAGTTACCTTAGTGAAAGAGTACTCAAAAGTACCCATAAGCAATCTATTCTAATTGCCTACAGCAGGAACATGCAGTTTTGTTAAGCAGTGTCATGTGATTCCAGTCAACAAATTGCAATTTTCCCTTTCCACTCCACTTTAATAGAATTTAACTGAGATAGTATATGATTGTTTGTCTTATACGAATGTGTTTTATTTCTCTTGGCCGTGAATAAGTCTACCTTTTCTCAGGAGAAAAGCTATTCTTGGAAGCTAAAGGCAATAGGAAAGTAAGTTTGCTTGGAAAGGAACATGGGTTCAAATTTACATCTTTGGGCACTAGGCTTCAAATTTTTATATTCTCTTATCATTCATAGCTCTCTTGTATCATTCAGAGTTTGTTGTCAAAAGTTAATGTGAAAATTCCTACCTCAAATAAAACTTTAAAAGTATTTTTAATACTTTTCAGTGACACAGAAAACATCCTGGGGATGCAGACCTGATTAATCTGGATTGCCTTTCTAAATCATATTTGGAGAGCCAGGTCTTATATTTCCATCTTAAAGGCACTAGGTAGATGGTCAGTTCTAGTTTTGCCTAGGCATGGAAGTTGGCCAGATGACTCTGAGCCAGTCACTGTCTCTCAGCCCATATTATCTCTCATGTCTTGTTGTGTGGGAAAAATGTGGGGAGGAAGGAGTACTAGATATGTTGAACTATTTATAAAAAAAATAATAAATAGGATATAAATAAAGTGAAGTGGCACCATAGGCAAATGATGCTTTAAAAATTATAACCTATTTGAAAAGAAGGGGGGGTATTTCTAACTAGGGAGTAAAGTTTTATTAACCTGAAAAAAATTTGCAAAAATAAAAAGCCTATCTAAAATTTGGCACATCTACTACCAAATATCAGCAGTGTAAACTGGAAGCTGCAAACAATACAACTAGGGGGCTGCAAAAAATATGTAATGAGATGGCCAAGCAATTATTTTTATGATGTGATGGGAAGGGAAGAACAGTGAAACAGGCAAAGAGATTATCAAATTCACCTCTCTCATTCTCTTGATGTAAATGTAGTTGGAACGGCCCCAGTCCACTTCATTCTGGAGGGGGAAACAAGAGAGTTAAAAATAACTAAAATTGTAAACAGAAGTTGAAAAAGCAACTTGCATAACCTCAACTGTTTTTATTTCTGTGCCATGCCCTAATTTTAAATCTACCAAGGTTTTGTTCTTGTAATCATTAGCAGCCTTTCAGAACTATTCAGGCAGTTGAGTGAAGAGCAAACAATGAAGAATTTTTACTCTAGATATAGGTTCTTCCCAAGCCACAGATTATGTGTCATGTGAAAACACAAACCTCCATGCTTGTATCATGCAAGCACTCAA
The DNA here is from genome assembly GCF_029215685.1 of Pituophis catenifer annectens. Taxonomy (NCBI): domain Eukaryota; kingdom Metazoa; phylum Chordata; class Lepidosauria; order Squamata; family Colubridae; genus Pituophis; species Pituophis catenifer. Next base: position 315,233,631 of record NW_027256881.1, on the reverse strand, counting down.
TTTTTTAGTTGCAGGATATTTTATATGTGTAACCAGGATTCCAGAGGCAGGCTAAATTGTGGTGTTCAGACTCCCTTTAGCTTCCAGTTAAATTCTTCTCTATCCTACAAGAATTTCTGCAGGTGGGCCAAATCCAAAAGGAAGAAATCAAGAGAGTCCCAGCTCTCTACAATAATTACTGCTAAATACACAAAATCTTAAGAGAAATCTAGCAACTCAAATTCATGAATATGCAGAGTGGAATCAGTGCATCAGTACCCCAAAATAGCTTGGCAGCTTAGAAAAGTTAGAAAAGCTTAACAATCATCTCATGAATTAAGACAGGACAGAAATATTCTAATAAACAAATGTTTTAAGGACTCATATCTGATTAGCTGCTTTCCTTAAAACAAACAACCAAGGTAATATTCTCAATGCCAGAATTATACCAATCTGTTCAAATACTAGTGCTGGATGAGAAACAATGTTGTTAGTCAATATACACCAGATGCAAGAAAACTTTCTACATACAGCTGTTAGGATAAATGGTCTATTTGAGTATCAAGACTCATTTATTAGACACAGATTTGTGCACACTAATCTCTTCTCCTACAATTGGATGGGTTTCCCTCAGTTTCTCCTCTTTTCTAAATTTAGGACACTAATCCAGCATCTTGAAAGATCAAATCAGCACTACTGAAAGATGCAGAAGGGGAACATCCATCCCATCAGTGTACAGAACATTGATCAAGTAAATATCCAAGTTAACAAACAGATTACCAATAGAACTAACCTTTGGATGCCTAAGCTTTCCTTTTTGCCTGTTTCCTTGCCATTCCTAACAATAACAAAAGAAGTCATAATGTAATTTGTAATTAACCTTGATACAGCATATGAAATGCACATGGATCCAAAATCCTATAGCCAAATAGCTTTGATTTTTATTACATGGAAAATATTTTATATTGCCCTTTAATTTAAAATTTTAAGGACAATTTGCAGTAGCTCATTCAATAGTAATAATCACTAATGGATAGGAAAAACAAATAAATGCAGGCAGTAACACAAAGAAATCCCCAATTATGCCAGTAACATAATATATAAAAGCAGGAATAAGGAAGATTAGTTACCTTAAATGCATTAACAATTGCAATGCAATCACTACTGCTGTTCCCAGAAAATTGTAGCTTGTTCCTGCAGAGCAAGAAGAGGTCTAAAATACATATATTCTTTTATATAGTATTCTCTATACTATTTCTTTCTGTTTTGGCCAGCCCTTTTATTTCATGAATTCAAAAAAAAGTATGTCTGTAGCAAAACATATTTTATTTCTGAAATTATTTGCAGTTATATGAAAAAAGAAAAAAGCCAAGTCAATTTTTATAGTCTTCAGAAACAGCAGATACAAAGTCTGTAAAATATTTGAATCTGATGTGGAGGGCTTAAGAACATACAGGAACAAAAACCCAGCACCTGTCTGAGATCATGGAGACTGATGTGAATGCTTTAAAGAGTAGAAGTCCTATGTTCCATATATTTCAATGTAGTTCTATTAAACTGAATCAGAAGCACTGCATAGCCCTAGGTACATTGTATTAAAGATTTATATTGTGAAGCTCCCAAGGCCTAATATGAACCTACTTATAACCAAGCTTAAATACATGCAGCTGTTACAACTACATAATGCCCCTTATTTATTTGTATCCAACTTTATTATTTTTACAAATAATTTGTATGTATTGAACATATCCAATACATCTTCCTCCTATTTTCTCCAAAATAACAACTCTGTGAGGGAAGCTGGGCTGAGAGAGAGTGACTGGCCCAAAGTCACCCAGTTGGCTTTCATGGCTAAGGGAGGACTAGAACTCAAATCTCTGGCTTTCTAATCTGGTACCTTAAGCCCTAGACCAAACTGGCTCTCTTCTGAAGAAAAAGTGGGATATAAACTTGCCTTCCACTTCGCGGTTGCTTCCCTTTATGGAATTTTAAGATGTTTAAAACCTTGGAGCAAATTTTATGAAAAAGAGTAGTATATACACACACATACAAAATGAATGATCAAATGTCAATAAATCAGATGGTGGCTTTAGGGAAAATACCTATATCCATCCAGATGTTGCTTGAAGGGTATCACAAAGAAACTGTTCAAAGAGAGGGCTGCAGCTGTTAAGAGAGAGAAAAAATAACATTTATTGTTACAAATTGTATTTGCCCTTTTAATCACAAAAAGGCAGCAGACTCAAGTTTTATTTCCATGTGCAGAATTTATATAATCTAATTATCAGATGCAGGGGACTAATGGGGTATTTATATATGTATCCATTCCTCATTACATCAGTATCTCCCTTCCAGCATCACTGATTTTAACAAATTTCTTTCATCAATTTCAGTACATTATTTTTAGGTGGCTCTTTGGCTATAGTCATGCATTTCTAAGTTTAAAGATCTGCCTCATTCTTATTTTTCTATTGTGAGCAGCTTGTAAGATATTACTAACCTAAGTTGAGATATGTCTGTATTTGTTACTCACCTATTATAAGTGTTTCTTCCAGACATCCAAAGACATGTCCAAGAACTATTAGTTTGCCTAGGTGATGATTCACAGGTAACTGTGCCAGCACCTTTCCCAGAAAGGTCAACTCACCATCGTAAGGATTTCTTTCTTCAAAATGATCATTAATAGCAAGTGCTCCTAACTATTCCAAAACAAAATCAATAATAATATGAATTGGAGACACAATCATGACTTTTAAGACTAATCTTTAGTATAAGCCAAAAGTTACATTCAAAGCTTGGTAGCAAATGTCAGGCTAGCACAATTTGCAGCCCACCAATGCTGAATGCACATATGAATGAGTAATGACAAAACAATAGACTTTTTTGTGAAACACGTGGTCTCATCCCCTGATTTCATTTTTAATTATTCACCTCCCCAAAACTGAATTCTGGAAATTAGTTATCCATGCTCAGCAGGTAGCACCATACTGGTTAGGCTGATTTACAGTGACACAACATAGTCAAATTACAAATGTTACGGATTATTTAACTTTTCATCCTCCTATTAACCAAACAGATGGCTTGGTTTTGAAAAGAAAAGAAAAGAAAAAAAAACCACACCCCCTACTTAAAAAGAATTGTGTACAATTGTTTTAACTTAATAAAACACCTACCTCTTTAAGGTGCAGAATCGTGCGTTCAATATCACTGCTAACAGGAGGAGAGAGAGCGGTTGCTAACAGAGCTCTTGGTTCTCCCATGTCAAGCATCTTCACTTTTAGTACAGTAGTTTCCAATGGACAACGCTAAAAGGATAAATAAAAGTCCTGTGTTTGACACTCCCCAATTCTGCAGGGATATTTTTAAGGATTTTTTAAACAGTAGTAGCTGGTAAAGCTAGTTGATTTTATGTTATAAGCAACCTATAGATAACAGAATAACACAGTTGGAAGGGACCTTGGAGGTCTTCCAGTCCAACTCCCTGCCATGTAGAAACATTGTCATATTTTTTATTCAATAAGCAGAAATACTCTCTTTTTCTAAAAGTGTACGTGAAAACTGTAACAAGCATATGGGGGAGTTCAGCTGATGTGAAAGAGGAAGCACACCCAGATGTTTACGGCGGTCTAAAAAAATGTTTCAAGGAGACACTGCCTTAGTTGATTTGCTGTAAGGCTGCCTGGAAACTTAACATTTAGTTTGCAAAATTTACAGTTTACCCATGAGTAGTATTAATGAGCTGAGCAGCAAGTTGGAAGCCATATAACTGGCCACACAAGAAGTGAGAATGATACAACAACATTCCCTATTCTTTTTCTCACTTCCTTGTTACTAAATGCAGAAAGTCTTGGCCAAAATCTCAGTCCTCAAACTGCACATTCTAACAGTATGTGGCTTCCATTTTGCTGCTCAGATCCAAATGGACAACCACAACAATCCAAGGCCACACAAGAAAATGATCAAGAGAAAAATGGCCAGCTGTAAAAAGAATGGATTTTGTGGCTCTCCAAATGAACACTAAAGCAAAAGTTTATGCAGCCAAATGCAATCCCAAAACATAGGAAGCAGCACTTGAACACCAACAGAATTGACAAAACACCAGTCAATTGCAAAACGCAGCTTTTCTTGGAACAGCTTACATCCTGCAAACAGCTCCTCCAAAAATTACTTATAACCTGTCCTTGAAATTACAACACACATACCACATACACATGGTCATAATTCAGGCACTTGGTAACCGGCTCACATTTATTTATTTATTTGTTAAATTAATTTGCCACCAATCTCACCATGTGGTTACTATAAGCGGCTTGCTCTAGGCAGATTTATGACTGGCTGCAGTGTCCCATGGTCAAAAGACCACAGTTTGCAACATTTTTAGCAATGTTGCAAACTGGAACATTCCAGGATTCTGGGGAAAAAAATTCACTCAGGAGAATAGATTTGTTTAATGATCACATGATTCGCGGAAAGACTGTGATGACCATTGTAAAAATTGTAAAATTGAGTCAAATGAATTGTAAAAAAGAAAAAAGAAAAAAGAATCAAGGTAACAGCCAGAGAAAAATATTTCTCTTTCAGAGTTGTGTACTGAATGTACCAGATTTAGGTAACAATTGTTTGCTGATGGCTTAACGATAGTTAAACAGTTATCAATTGTTCCTAAGAATGTCAGAATGTAAAACTGCCCTTCTATCATCCTTTGACATTTTATCAGTGCGTTCTCATCACTTCCTGCCATTGTTCTGAAACATAATGGCTATTTTTTGGTGGTCAGCAGAAATATAAGTGGTTTTCCCAATCTAAAGTCCTGCAAATGGGTGTATGTTATTCTTACCGTCATCTCAGGAACAGTGCTTTCCGGTATACAGTTTGTCCAGAAGTCTTTGTATACTAGTCTGTAGCAGTATCCTTTAGACACACGGCCAGCTCGACCTTTACATTAAAAGAAAAATCTTCAGCACTCACAATTCGAAAGCTGCAATACCACTTAACACTTATTAATGGCAGCAGGGACCAGTATTGGAACACACTGGTTGCCTGTTCACAATCAAAGCCTCAATATCTCAGCACAGGCTTCTGGAAACATCAAAAGATTGTTTCGGTCTAGTGCAGGGGTCAGCAACCTTAAACACTCAGAGAGCCATTTGGACCCCTTTCCCACAGAAAATAAAACACTGGGAGCCACAAAACTCTTCCCGTGCCTGACTATTTCCTGAGTGGCCACAAAACTAGCATATATAGTTGAATTAAGATTCTGTTTTCTTCTGAAACTTTTCTTTTCTTGGATTTATCCATGGTTGGCCTACCGAGGGTCGAAAAGCTTAATAAATTGTGTGTCGGTGGGTGTCACACATCGGCAGTTGTGATGCATATTTTGAGCTACAGGGAGCCGCAGTAGAGGAATGAAAGAGCCACACGCGGCTCCAGAGCCATGGGTTGCTGACCCCGGGTCTAGTGAAATGATGGAGATCCTCTTGGGTTCAGGGTTCTCAAAAATTGGGAAAATGCCTAATTTGACTCTGCCTGTGTGTCATTAGCAAAACACTCCACAATGCAAAGGTTGTGAAATAATGATTTAAGATATATTGTTACAAGGAACACCATTTTTTAATTTAATACAGGATAATTTTAATTAACACATTTTATGAATACCACTGCTCTTAATCATAGATCACTGTACTTTAAATGTAGAATTATACAATCATTGAGTTGGAAGGGACCTTGAAGCTGTTTTTCCAGTCCAACTCCTGGCCGGTGAATGAATCCTTACACCATCCTGGAAAAATGGCTGTCCAACCTCTTCCAAGAATGGGGCACTCATAATTTCAGGGGCCAAGCTGTTCCATTGCTTAATAGCTTTCAGCTATTGACTGTTGTCTAAAGTGAAATACTATCGACTTCCGGTTGGCTCCGCGAGCCTCGAAGATGCTCTTTTATGAGCGCCCAATCCCCGGTTCCGTAAAAGCCCCAGAACAGCTGAAAAACAGCTGTCTGGAGGCTTGGAACCCTCTCCCCGGGCAAAGGGGAGAGAGAAGAGCCGACAGGTGGAGGTAGAGCCCCCCCAAGTGCGCTAGGAGGAATCCTGGGGCGTGAAGGGTGTGGGCTCCCTATTGTCAAGCTGCTCCGGACCAGGGACGACTCCGCTAAAGTGGAGCTAGAAGCCGTGACCAAAATCTGCTGAAAATAAATGGGGGGACTTTTAACATCTTTACTTTGATTGCAGACAGAGCAAATCAGGAGAAAAAAGGAAAAATTGCAAGTAACACTTTAACTCCGTTTTAAAATGCAGAAAATGGCGTCTGAGAGCGGGAGGAGGAAGCTACTAGGGAAAGTGCTTGTTAACGCTTGTTAACATTTGCAACAGTGATACAGCTACTGGATTACACCTTAAGAGAAAGTTTTAAAGTGGAAGCGGCCAGGAAAAGAATTTGGTACCGAGGAAAAGAATTTGGTACTGACTTTAATTAAAAGCTTGCTTTTATACTGTGTGGAAAATAGTTGGAATTGTCGTCCTGATAGCTGGATGAATACAAAGTGGCTGAAATATGGCTGACATCAGGGCTGGTGAATCAGCAAATTCCCAAGCTGTGACTGTTAAGGTCTTTCAAGAACTTCTAGACTTTTTTAATTCTGCTCTTTTGGATACAATTGAAACAGCTTTTTCAAAAAACAGCTTGGGAAAACATAAGCAGTTGTTGGAGGGATCAGCAAATTCTCAAGCTGTGACTGTTCAGGTTTTTCAAGAACTTCTAGACTCTTTTCATTCTGCTCTTTTGGATACAATTGAAAGAGCTTTTTCAAAAAACAGCTTGGGAAAACATAAGCAGTTGTTGGAGGGGCAGCAGGAAATTACTCAGAGGAGTTTGTTTTTGGAAGAGCAAGAGGCTGTCAGGATTGAAAGGCAGGCTGGCACAGTTGAAACAAAGGTTGTGGTGGATGTTTCCATTCAATTGATAGAAAAGCAACAAATAGACTCTTTATTGCAAGCTGACAATCTTTATGGCAACAAATTTTGGCTGTATGGACAAAGGAATGGACTGAATGATTACACAAGCAAGAAGAGTCGAAATGGGGATTTCAAATTAGAAAACATGACCGCAAGAAGAGAGCGAGTATTTCAAAAACATCAACCTCAAATCAACATTTTAAAATTTCCAAAAATAAAATTGGGGGGACTGTTGAAAGAATTTATTAAAAAAAAGGATTGGAAAAAATATAGAAAGAAGAGAAGAACAGAAGATTAAGAAAGATATCTTCCTGTAGATTTTGAAATTTGCATTTGGCAAATATGTGTTTTAATGGTATTAAGAGATTTTTAAAATGTTTAACATAAGATTATATTATTTTAAAGGATATGAGATAAATTGTGTAAGCTTTCAAGATGCCCAACTTTTTGAAGCAAAGACGATTAATGTTAAATTCAGAATTCTATTACAAAATGATAATTAGTTTTGGATAGTAAAAGGGCTGCTTTTTTAAAAAAAGTTAGAGATATTAAAATGGTTAATTGAAAATCTGAAAGATATCCTCCTGTAGATTTTGAAATTTATATTTGGTAAATAAGTGTTTTAATGGTATTAAGAGATTTTTAGAATGTTTAACATAAGATTATATTATTTTAAAAGATATATGATATAAAATGTGTAAGATTTCAAGATGCCCAATTTTTCTGAAGGAAAGAGGATTAATGTTAAATTCAGAATTTCATTAGGGAGTGATGTTCAAAAAGAATGATGTTCGAGGGTATGGAAATGGAATTTATTCATGATTTTTACTGTTTGTAATACTGCTAAAGTATTGGATTATACATCAAGAAAAAGGTTTTTTTTATAATTAGGAAGAATGAATTTAACTTAATTGGTTGTGAGAATTTATAAAAGGGAGGTTGATGAATTGGAGCAAGGGGAATTAAAGAACGTGTGGGAGTTTTGAACTTTATAATTAGTTAGTTTATTTTAGCATATGTTTGTTAGATGCTATACCCTGTTTTTGCTCTGGGAAGTCGGGGGGGAGGGTGGGATAAGGGTTGGGGTGGGAAAAAAGTGGTGAATAGAGAAATGTTTTAACAGAAGAAAGTATCTACGATTAGAATACAGGAGTTGCTCAGATAGGAGAATATTTCACAGCAAAGAAGTTAGAAAGGAGAGAGGAGGAGAGGGTAGGAAGAGGAGAGGGAGGGAGAGGAATGGAAGAAAGGAGAGGAGGAAGGGAAGGGGACAGGAGCAGGAGTGAAGGTGAGAAGGGGGAAAAGAAGAGAGAAGTGGGGGAAAGGAAAAGGAAGTAGGATGAGGTAGGAGAGGAGGTAGGAGAAAGTAGGAGAGAAGAGGAGGGAGGGAAGGGAAAGAAAGGAGGAGAAGAAGAAGGTTTGTTGTGGAATGAGGGAAGAAAGAGAAGAAGAGCAACTCCGAATGTAATTAAAATGTTTTATTTTAATGCTTTCTTTAAGGGAAACATGTATATGTAGGATTTATTATGTATAAGAAAATGTATATTTTCTATTATGTGGGGAGGGGGAAAGGGTGGGAGGGAGAAAATTGTTTGTATTTCTTATAAAACTTTTCAATAAAAAAAAATAAAAAATAAAGTGAAATACTATCATAATTGTGCCAACCTTGGATAAAGATTTAATGATAGGGAAGGAACTTTCCCCCTCAATCCATCACATGCACACATATACACAGTAAAGTTAAATTGCTTTGTCATTAAAAGCGGCTTGGCCATCTAATCATCACTGCTTTTATTTCTGAAATACATACGTGGTTACTTAAACCAGTGGTCCCCAACCTCTTTTGCACCAGGGACTGGTTTCTAGAAAAGACCATTTTTCCACAGACCAGGAAGGATGGAGGGGGATGATATTGTGTGGTACCTAGATCCTGTGCATTTACAGATGAAGCTTCACTTGCTTCCACAGCCTGGTTCTTCAGACTAGTACCGGTCGGGACCCCTAACTTAAAACAACCAGTAGGAAGAGCAAGTATGTATGTCTTAATGTAAACAAATAACTGCAGATTAAGTAAATACTTTGACTGCACATATGTAAGGCAGACTCCACATGTAAAATGTTTTCAGGATTAGGGTCTTCAAAAGACCTGGCATTTTATACAATGAAATCCCCTTACCCCTCCTCTGATCACAGCTGTTCTTAGATGCCCAACAAAGTCTCAAACTCTGATAGTTGGTATCTTCATCACAAACAAGGTTTCTACTCAAACAAAAATCAATGACTGTGGAATAAAAGCAAAAGATAAAAAGAAAATATATTAGAACATTCTGAAGTATTTTAAAGAGAAATTAGATTCAATTCCACCTTGTGGGAACAAAACTATTATATACAACCTCAGGTAACATAGTTCATGGTTCTCCCAACTCAGTTAAATGAAGGGGCAGAATCTGAAATAACAGCATGGAATTATGAAGTAGCTATGGGGATAGGACAAATACTACCCTATTTAGAATCTTTTCCTGCTAGAGTGACATTGCTTTACTGGAAGCAGATAAATAAAGATAATGGTTTTAATTATATTACAATGATATCTGAAATCCCTCATGGCTTTCTGTAATTTAACTCAGGAGTATCTCTTGAACTGAGCAAGAGTTTTTTTTAACTTTAATTAGCAGATTCCTTCCTAAGACTTCTTTCCGTATTTTCTTTTTAGAAAGCAAAACCAATAATGAAAATGCACATAAAGGAAGCAGGAACCAAATAAGAAACAAGTTATGTTCTCACTATCCTGTTCCTGGATTACAGAGGAAAACGGTAGAAGATACCATCTCATAAAGAAGATATAATATTGCTATAAATACATTAGCTTTTTGATTTCCAGTCAATATTGTCCTAAAACTAGTATACTTTAAGTAAACAAAAAGAAAGAGTAAAAGCACTACTCTGCTAGTAAGTGCAGAATATATATTGAATTTCCCATTCAATATATAAGAAAGAAAGAAAGAAAGAAAGGGAGGGAGGGAGGGAGGGAGGGAGGAGGGAAGGAAGGAGGGAAGGAAGACAGAAGCTAGGTTTGTCAATAGCCTCTGAACTTTTACTTTGTCAAGTGAATATCAAAGAAATTGATGAGATTAACCACTCAGATATGTCACTGATTTCCAAAGCATATAGAATGCTAGGCTTTCTTTAACCTTAACTTCCTGAGTACAATTTACTGATGCAAGAGTAAGAGTAACATCCCATGAAACTATTATAGCATACCTGATTAAATGTCACTATTTCTGCACTGTTACATTAAACCTATGGTCCTACCTATTACTATGCAACATGCCGATTCTTTTTTTATCAATGTGATTCTATTTGGGCAGGGTTTAATTCACTATTTCAAAACTGATTTCTCTTTATACAGCCATTATAATATGTGTAGTTTTTATGGATGTGTGATAATTTTTGTCGGTATAATTTATTTTTGTACTTTAGATTTATTTTTAGATTATATCGTTTTGCATTTTCTTGTTTTTCCCTCTTTTGTATTATGGTAATAATAAAATTATTAAAATAAATTAATAATATAAAAATACATAAAAATGCGAAGTGTTAGAATATTTAGTTTGTTGTAATTGGTCACTTCCAATTTTAAAAGTTTCAATTTCTAGCCCAATGTACTATTTATTATTTTTATGTGAGTTGACTGTGGAAAACACATCAAACCAAAATGGTTTTGATGAAGACTTCCTACATCTGCTATGGGCTGAAAATGGTACAAGAAAGTTTACAACTGTTCTATATAGCCTTATCCTTTGCCTGCATACAGTAACTACCCGACATCTATTCTCCTCCCTTTAATTTCTACCCTTTCTTACCTCTGAGGTGTTTGTCAAAGATAAACATAAACAATGAACAGGACAGATCAGAATAACAGAGTTGGAAGGGACTTTGGAGGTCTACTAGTCCAACACCCTGCTCAACCCATTTCAGACAAGAGGTTGTCCAATCTCTTCTTAAATGGAGTACCCTTCTGAAGGCAAGCAGTTCCACTCATTAATTGTTCTCACTATTAGGAAATGTCTCCTTAGTTCTAGGTTTCTTCTCTTCTTGATTTAGTTTTCATCCATTGTTTCTTGTCTTGCCTTCTGGTGCTTTAGAAAATCGGTTGACCCCTCTTCTTTGTGGCAGCCCCTCAAATATTGTAACACTTCTATGTCAGCCTTAGTCTTTCTTTTCACTAGACTAGACAAACCCAATTCCTACACTGGGCTTGATGCTTCAAAAAACAAATGAATCAAAACAAATTAAAATGCTATATTTAATTTAATCCAAAGAGTTACCGATCATAAATAAATATCATTTAATAGTTACTAGCACTAATGACATTTTTCACCCTTTTTTGCACAAATACAAGTTGGCATTAACAGAATTTATTTTTGCACATTAACAGAATCTATTTTTGCACAGAACAGTGCTTTTCTGAAAAGCTGCTGAGGGGGAAAGATTATAATAAAGTTGTAGTAACTGTGCCCTTCACTTTACAGAAACAGCATTTTCAAAAGTTACTTCTAAACAAAGATTTTTAAAGATTCTAATCACTGTCAAAGCCAGATTACAAAATAAAAGAACAAAATATGCACAAACTTTGTTTCCATAACATAAGAAACATACCTACCATATTTAACATCTGGTACTGTTACAGAGCTCTGTGCTATGTTTGTAGACAGAAGGATCTACAAGGAGGTTTTAAAATAAGATTTAAGACATTTTAAAAAATCTAAATGTTGACTTCATTTACAATAATTTCATGCAATCACAGATTTTGATGTGTGTTCTTTTGTTATATTATTTACGTATTTATTAAATTTATTTGCTGCCCATCTCACTGTTACAGTGATGCTCAGCGACTTACAAAATGTAATTATACATTCTCCTTCTCCAAATCTAAATGGAACCCAAATAAAAATGACAACTCATTCCAACAAAACTATAGTATTTAAAATATAAAATTGTCATTTTGCACCTGGGGGATCAGAATTAAAATATCAAATTTTAATGAACTTCATTAATTGTTTGCCATCCATATATCAATCAATCCATCTCTTCCTTGTCCTCGGCAATATTTTACTGTAAGCATTTTTTATTCATAATTCAGCTATTGCTGCCTACTCATCCCTACCCTTCACCTTCAAAATAAGAAATCACAGTACTAACTCCCTAATTAAAAACTCACTTTTCGATAACCAGGAACTGGAGCCAAAAACACATTATTCTGTTCTTCTAATGTGACGCTGGAGTGAAGTGGATATACTTGTAACCTAAAAAATTCATTTGAGAAACTGTACAAAGGAACATGTAGAAAGATGTACATTTTCCCAGGCTGGGTCCAAAACAACATATTTGAAATTGTCAACAGATACCTTAGAAATATACACTGGAAATAAGTACTTCAACCACTCTTGTTCCCTATGTTCCAGTCATCTTTATACATGTTTTATGACTTAACCTGTTGTGTGAACCTAGCTAATTGTGGTTTATTTTTTAAAACATTGTTAAAACTGATGGCACTTAAATGTATTAACTCAGTTAACAAATGTGCTACTGTCTAATTCCATCTAAAGAAGACAAAAAGAATGTAATCATCTAGCGGAAGGAAAGCTGCATTGAGCCATGCAGCCAAATAGAGAAACCAGCTCATTCTGGCACTTAAATCCATTACTCTGAAAATTCCTTCCCCTCCTGTTTTACTCTGTATGCTTAAGGGGCTGTGCATAAAAAGAAAAACAAACGGACAACCCCTGCAAAAAGCTTTCAGTTAACTACAGAAATGGAGAAAACCAAAAAGGAGAAAAGGCAGGCAGGAGTGGGTAGGAAATTCATAACTCCTAACCACATGGAAAAAGACAAAACAGATCAAAGTTGTCTGCAAATAACTAGTTGTGAGTTGCATGAATTGGGGGTGGGGAGATTGGTAAAGCCAATTTCATGTAGGAGTGGGAGATGATGGGATTGCACACCCAAGGATTGTATAATACACAGTCCTTTAATATTTCAAAGTCCATTCATCAGGGCTTTGGCCTGTATCTGATGCTTTGATGAGGCTTCTAGTCAATAATCCTTAAAAGAATATGCTCCCCGACAGATAAAAGACCACTATGCTTCCATTTCTTGCATTCCACCTCATGTAGCAATGAGATGAATTAACATACCAACAGCACATTTTGGTTCTCATGCTATTTGCATATTTCAAAATCCTCCTCCTTTTTAAAAAACCTCCATACACATCCAGGGATATTCTGTGCTACCACATCAAACTCTGTCTTCATCAGTTACTTCAGCCTTACCCCATTCTTAGTGCATTGTCACAGAAAAGGCACCCAGCAAGACACTGTGTGACTTTTTAGAATGTCTGGCACAGAAAAGAATTGGTCTTACCTCCTGTGAACCATGTTTGTGAAAAGCTCAAGCAAATAAGTTATTTCCGCCAAACCTAAAGAGTAGAAAATAAAGTGTAATGATGCTCATTTCCTCTCAATGAAAAAAATAATGTAAAATTATTAAAAAGAATAATTTGGAAGTTTCTTCAGTTGAAAATAGCTATCTTAGCATCTCTGATTCCAGCTTAGATGATGAGTTAATGTTCTCATTTTTAGTCATCATACTTATTAGGTGTGTAATTATTTTTATTTTACACCCTGTTAATGTTTTGAAGGACCCCGAAGACCTGCCTCTTAGCCTAAGCGTTTGGCAAGTTTAATTGAAACCCCTTTTCTTTGTTTTCTTTATTCTCATCTGGATTTGCAATATCTAACATCTTTATTCCTTTTTGTTTTCTTTCCCTTTTTTTTAAATGGTTAAACGATTTGTTAATTGCCCAGTCTCTGGGAGTCAGGTGACATAATTTGCAAAAGAAAAGATTAACATTTTTCCCCCGAGTTAGAAAACTAGTTCCTATATATTAAAAAATTACACAAAACAAAACTCACCTGGTAAAAATACTAGCACACTGCCACGTTCTGATACAAATTCCAAATTACGATCCCTAATATTAAAAACAGTTTTTGTCTTAGTTTACATTAAAGCAAGTATTTCCTCCGAAGACCATCAATACATATATGCTTAAAGACAGATTCACACACTTTTCCTAGCACATTTCCAACTCAAGCAGCCTTTTAATGGGTGGATATCAAATCCCAGAAGTCCCAAGCCAGACTACTGAGAATTCTGGAAATTGAATTCTGGAAATCGCCAGAATTGTCTGGCGATTTCTGGACTCTGGAAATATGAGTTAACTGGGTAAACAAATCAGGGATGGTATTCACTTACCTACGCTATCAGTTTGCAAGTGGTCTTCCGGGTGCGCTTCAAGGTTTTGGTTACCACCTTTAAAGCGCTCCATGGCTTAGGACCTGGTTATTTACGGGACCGCCTACTATCACCAATAGCCTCCCACCGGCCAGTACGCTCTCATAGAGAGGGACTCCTCCGGGTGCCGTCAGCCAAACAGTGTCGACTGGCGGCCCCTAGGGGGAGAGCCTTCTCTGTGGGGGCACCTACCATCTGGAATGAGCTCCCCCCGGAGATACGGAGGATCCCGGATCTGCGCTCCTTCCGCCGTGCTGTGAAGACCTTTTTATTCCATCAGGCGGGCTTGGCCTAATTTCTTCCCTTTTTAAATATGTAAATTTTAATCTGTTTTTAAATTATTGGGGTGTTTTAATCTGTCTGGGCCAAAATGATTTAATTTGATTTTATCTGGTTTTTCATTTTTTTGTATTTATGTATTTTATTGTTGGCTGTTCACCGCCCTGAGTCCTTCGGGAGTAGGGCGGTATACAAATCAAATAAACCTAAACCTAAACCTAAATGTAAGTGTGCGCGCAGGGCCTTCCACCCATGCGCAGAGCATCAAAATCGTGGATAAATGGGATGTGATGATGTCTAGGCAGGTGGGCGGACCCTCCCACAGCCGCTGCTACCAGTTCGCCCAAAATGGATAGAACCGGCTAAATACCACCACTGAAACAGATCTATCTATTCACAAAGACTTACTTAAAACTAGGCTTGTGGTAATATATACGGGGAGGGAAGCTAATTGCTAATTATTCACTTATGCAATATTTAATTTGAAATAAACTGGAGTTATGTAACAAGCTTTTGCAGTATGAGCCTTTTCTCTTACATCAGGGATGGGAAAGGGAAAGCTTTCCTAGGCAAAGGGCCTGAAGTAATATTGGATTCTTGGTGTTTTCTAACTCTGTTTTACCGTGGATTACTTGGTGCTCAGTTTGGTTGTTTATTAATTAATAAATAATTATTCTTGCTTATTATAACAGAGCAAAAGTTATTATTATAACCTTATTATAACAGGCAAAAGAGATGGCTGGGTTTGTTGTCTGAACACAGCTAATTGTAATTAATTTAGCAAACTAGGTTAACGATGTGATCCAAGTTACAAAGATGTTTGCATTTCAATCAATATCTTAGAATTTAGCACAACTTAAAATGACATTAGTTTCCCTTAAATAGTGGTTGAATTTGTCTATGTGTTGGGAGATTAAGGAATTTTAAGGTATTTTGACTGCTAGTTGATGTTCATGGATGCATTCTGTCAATCTGCTCCATTTGTCCTACATAGTCACTATTACTCTCTTTATATTACATGTTGTAGAGGACTTCTGCTTTTTGCTGTTTTTGATTGGTTATTGGGTCTTTGATTTTGTTTAAGATGCTTTGGAAGGATTTTGTTGATATGTGTGCTACAGTGATGCTTAAAGGTTGAAATAATCTGGATTGTCTCAGATATGTTTTTGCTGTTTGCGAGAGTTATCTTTTTCATAATTTATGATACGTCATATAACTTATTAACTTATTAAATATAGTTATGCACTGGATGTAACAATAAGATCAACAAAATAGCACTATGCAAGTGTGCTTTAAGAATTATCGTATACATCTTTAGGTTATTCAGCTAAATGCATACATGCTTTCCCCTAACACTGACATAGATGCTTGCCATAGTTAATATCAATCCAATCCTATAGCATTTTATTCTTATTTAAAACTTGGATGACTTTGAAGTTGATTCCAAGGGCAATCAACTACAGGTGAAACTCGAAAAATTAGAATATCATGCAAAAGTTCATTTATTTCAGTAATGCAACTTAAAAGATAAAACTAATATATGAGATAGACTCATTACATGCAAAGCGAGATAGTTCAAGCCTTGATTTGTCATAATTTTGATGATTATGGCTTACAGCTCATGAAAACCCCAAATTCACAATCTCAGAAAATTAGAATATTACATGAAATCAATAAAACAAGGATTGTACATAGAACAATATTGGACCTCTGAAAAGTATAAGCATGCATATGTACTCAGTACTTGGTTTGGGCTCCTTTTGCATCAATTACTGCCTCAATGCAGCTTAAAATTTTTAACTGGTTAATTTTATGGGTAAGGGGTTTTAAATTGGGGAAGCCAAATTGATTTAATTATGTTTTAAATTATTTTATTTTTCATATTGTATGTATTTTGATCTTGGCTGTTCACCGCCCTGAGTCCTTCGGGAGAAGGACGGTATAAAAATTTAAGTAATAATAATAATAATAATAATAATAATAATAACAACAACAATAATAATAATAATAAAAATGCGGCGTGGCATGGATGCTATCAGCCTGTGGCACTGCTGAGGTGTTATGGAAGACCAGGATGCTTCAATAGCGGCATTCAGCTCTTCTGCATTGTTCGATCTCATGTCTCTCATCTTTCTCTTGGCAATGCCCCATAGATTCTCTATGGGGTTCAGGTCACGCGAGATTGCTGGCCAATCAAGCACAGTAATCCCATGGTCATTGAACCAGGTTTTGGTACTTTTGGCAGTGTGGGCAGGTGCCAAGTCCTGCTGGAATATAAAGTCAGCATCCCCATAAAGTTCGTTTGCGGAAGGAAGCATGAAGTGCTCCAAAATCTCCTGGTAGACGGCTGCGTTGACCCTGGACATAATGAAGCACAGTGGACCAACACCAGCAGATGACATGGCTCCCCAAATCAACACAGACTGTGGAAACTTCACACTGGATTTCAAGCGTCTTGCAGTGTGTCCCTCTCCATTCTTCCTCCAGACTCTGGGTCCTTGGTTTCCAAATGAGATGCAAAAGTTGCTCTCATCAGAAAAGAGGACTTTGGACCACTGAGCAACAGACCAGTTTTTTTTTCTTTAGCCCAGGTAAAACACTTCTGACGTTGTTTGTTGTTCAGGAGTGGCTTGACAAGAGGAATACGACATTTGAAGCCCATATCCAGGATTCATCTGTGTGTGGTGGCTCTTGATGCACTGACTCCAGCCTCAGTCCACTCCTTGTGAAAGTCCCCAACACTTTTGTTTTTTTAAAAAAAATAATCTTTATTTACATTTATAGTTAAAAAAGAAGACAACACATCAAACAAAAAACAAAACAAAACAAGACAACAAAACAAAAAGCATAAGTGAATGTAAATAATGCCTTAATGACCTAATATTTAGTACAAACCTTTACAATAAATTCATACTACATTCCGGGGGAGATAGAACAACCTATTTTAAATTTATAAATCAATCAGGTCTATCCGACCTCACTTTATACATATAGTAAAATATTTTCAATAAATACAATGCCTATTTATATTATTCTGATTTTGGTTTTGATTTTCTTTTCGATAGCCAAGTATACCATTTTTCCCAAGATAAACATGTTTGCATTTGATCTCTATCTTTCAGGTTTTTTGTCAGTCTATCTGCTTCCGCACAGTCGAAAATCTTCTTTATTATTGCTTCATCTGATGGGGTATTTTTGTCTTTCCAGAACTAAGCAAATGTTATTCTCGCTGCAGTAATAATATATAATATGAGGTACCACGAGTCTTTTTTAATGTTTTCCGGTTTGGAGCGGAGCAAGCATGTCTCTGGTCGCAATTCAAACTCCTGATTTAAAATTTCTTTTAACCATTTTTTAATTTTCTCCCAGAATTTAATTGCTTCTGGACACGTCCACCATTGATGATAATAAGTACCATGTTCAAGTCCACATTTCCAACATTCAGCGGACTGTCCAGTGAACATTTTTGCCAATCTGTCTGGCGGGAGATGCCATCTATATAGCATCTTATAGATATTTTCCTTGTATGTAGTAGATACTACTAATTTCATATTTCCCCACCAAATCTCTTGTCATTTTTCAAGGTGAATTGGGTGGCCAAAATTTTTCCCCCAGGCAATCATCGTGTCCTTTACTACTTCTTCGCCAATCTCTATCCTCATCAACAATTTATAACATTTAGAGATCATACCCTTTTCCTGGCCCATTAAAATTTTATCTAACTCCAGCAGGTCAACATTTATGCCATTTCTATCTCGATCACTTTTATATTTTGATTTGACCTGCAGGTAAGTCCACCAATCCATTTGAAATCCCTGGGAATTCAACTCCTGTCTTGACTTTAGCTCTCCTCGTACGTTCAGCAAATCTTTATATGTTAATTTTTTTGCAATATTAAATAATTTGGGATATGTCAAAGCTTCCAGAGGTGATATCCAACACAGTATTTTAATATAATATTTTTTAGTAATCTTCTCCCAATTCTGAATTAGAGTGTTCCTTATATAATGCCAAGTGAACCATTTGCTTTGGGGGGAGCTATCCCGCCAGAGTGCCATATGCCAACCTTGTTGTAAATCGTGGCCTTCTATCTTAAGTAGACGATTACTACTTAGAGTGATCCATTCTTTGACCCAAACTAATAAAGTGGCTGAATAATAATTCTCCCAACACGGTAAACCCAAATCCCCCCCTTTCTTTTATCTCCTGCATCATTTTCTTTTTAATCCGGGGTTTTTTCCCCTGTCATATGAATTTAGTTACTGCCTGGTTTAAATCTATGAAAAATTTTTTAGGTAGATTCGCTGGAGCTGTTTGAAAAAGAAAATTGAATTTTGGTAAGACATAGGATTTTATTGTTGCTATCCTTCCCAGGAGTGATAATTGAATTTTGCCCCACTTATCAAGATCTTTTCTTACTTGGGTTAATAATTTAATGTAATTATCTTCCTGAATGCTCGAGCATCTACACGTTAACCAAATTCCCAGGTATTTAATTGTACTGACTACTCTAAATCCTATTGCTTCCTCTAAGTCCTGCTTATCTTTCTCTGAGATATTCTTGGTTAAAATATTTGTCTTCTTTTTATTAATTAACAGACCTGCTACAGCCCCAAATTCCTCTATTTTCTCCAGCAAGGATAAACAAGATTTTATAGGATCTTCCAAAATAAAGGCCATATCGTCTGCGAAGACCTGCATTTTGTATGTCTGATCTCTAATTTTAAGGCCTTTTATTCCTTCCTCGTTTCTTATTTTACTCAGTAAAGTCTCTAACGATAATATAAAAAGTAAGGAGGAGAGAGGGCAACCCTGTCTTGTACCTTTACCAATAGGGAATTCTTCTGTCAAATCACCATTTATCAATAATCTGGCGGTTTGTTTAGAGTAAATAGCTTTAATTGTGTTTAAAAAATTTTGTCCAAAGCCCATGTGTTCTAATTGTAATAGTATGAACTCCCAACTGGCCCTGTCAAATGCTTTCTGGGCGTCTATAAAAACTAAAGCGACCTGTTTACCTGGATGGTTTTCATAGTATTCAAGTACATTTAGCATAACTCTCAGATTATCTCGACGGTAACAATCCGTTTTGATCGATATGTATAAATTCATTTAGAAAACCTTTTAACCTATTTGCTAAAATTGCTGTAAATATTTTATAATCTGAGTTCAAGAGGGATATTGGTCTATAATTTTTTATATCTTTCAGAGGAGGATCTTCTTTAGGTATTAAGCTAATATTGACCTCCCTCCATGAATGGTGAAAGTCCCCAACACTTTTGAATGGCCTTTTCCTGACAATCCTCTCCAGGCTACGGTCATCCCTGCTGCTTGTGCACCTTTTTCTTCCACACTTTTCCCTTCCACATAACTTTCTATTAATGTGCTTTGATACAGCACTTTGGGAACATCCAACCTCTTTTGCAATTACTTTTTGAGGCTTTCCCTCCTTATGGAGGGTGTCAATGATGGTTTTCTGCACAACTGTCAGGTCAGCAGTCTTTCCCATGATTGTGATTCCTACTGAACCAGACTGAGAGACCATTTAAAGGCTCAGGAACCCTTTGCAGGTGTTATGGCTTAATTAGCTGATTAGAGTGGGACACTTTGAGCCTAGAATATTGAACCTTTTCACAATATTCTAATTTTCTGAGATTGTGAATTTGGGGTTTTCATGAGCTGTAAGCCATAATCATCAAAATTATGACAAATCAAGGCTTGAACTATCTCACTTTATATGTAATAAGTCTATCTTATATATTAGTTTCACCTTTTAAGTTGCATTACTGAAATAAATGAATTTTTGCGTGATATTCTAATTTTTCAAGTTTCACCTGTATATCTTAAGAGCAAAATGCTATACATTGCACACTTGTTTTTTTCCCCTTCTACTTTCCCAACATGCACTCCTATTACCCCAATTTGTTTTTAATCGTTTTTCCTCCTAGGCAATTAAGTATCCTATCTTGCTTCCAAAAAACAATACTGAGATTCATCCACTCACTGTTTCAAAGAAATAACTATGTGGAGCCTAGAGACATTTGTGCAAATAAAGATGAAATTAGAAGCTGGTATTTTGCTTTACAGCATGTCAACATCTCATTTAACATTTTTGTAAATTAAAATGATTTTTAAAAATAAAAGCAGGCAGTGTGGTGAGTCATCCATAGGCACATTTGATTGCCTATCCCTGCCTGAGGAATAGAAGGAATTTATATAAACTCAGATTATTTTTATATCTAAATGAGCTTTTTCTATAATGGCTTGCCATGTTGTGTTTCATAATACATAATCTGATCTTTTCAACAGGAGGAACCACAGGCTAGCAACTAAAAAACATTCTCCATATATGTTAGGCATTCTTTTATCTATGATCTCCCTCTTAAAACAAGAGCTTGATGGTTCCTTCAAAATTTGTCAAATTTGCACTTTTTAGGGAGCTTTACATGGTAATCCCCTGCAGTTACCAGACCTGCAAGCTAATAAATTAATAGCATTGTAGTTTGAGCCTTATTAAAATAAAATTCCAAACGAAGAGGAGGATGGTTCAAGGAAGCCTTATAGCATTTATTTGAAAAAGATCTTGTATTTTCATGATGCAGAGTAATTATCTGTTCAAAATTTTTTTCCATCAATTATTTTCTTGCTGCAGTGCAACATAGTTAATGAGTTTTTAAAAAAAAGCACTGTACCAAACTTGTCTTTTTAAAAATTATACTTGTATACAATTTAAAGCACAAAAAGTCCCGATTAAAAATATATATTATAGTTTACATTTCTCCACTCCCCTAAGTGCTAAGCTTCAAAACTCTTACTAAACTAAATTGCTTTAATCTACTTTGCACTCTGAACATATTTTTGACTTTTAAATATCAAAATCAGATAAACTGAACAAAATCAGTTACATTGCTTTCCTTGCTATTTCCCTTCAAGCATTTCATGTTTACAAAATGGAATCATATTAAACATCTTGCCTGCAGCTAACAAAGCATCCTCCTTATTCAAGATTGCTTGGCAACTCACTCATATATAGTTGTTACTGAGAATATTTTGAACATGTTTTAAGAAAACATAATATGTAAACATTGATTAACCTGAGCAAAATTTTGCATAATTCTGAAAAAAAAGTATAGGAAAGAAAACAGAATGAAATCAAATATTGGGACATCTCTTGGTGATGTTTTCACTATTTCCTACATGTTTTAATTAGAGTTGACAATGTCTATTTTAGCATAGCAGTAATATATAATTAAGCCAGTTATGGTGATGAGAGACGAATATGCCACCCCTTTAAGGAAAGGAAAAGAAATACTCAAAATCAGTAAATGATTTCAAAACAGGATTATCTACAACTTCCATAATAGTCTTACAAAGTCCAAGTAATATTGATAATGTCTTCATGATGCTCTCATGAGGCAGCCAAGGTCAACAAGGATTTTTCCCCATCACAGACTCTAATACTACAACACCAAAAAATTAAACCAGATAACTCCTTCATACAAGTAGCAATGATCTAATCTCAGCCAGACTCCAAGTATCAGTATAGGCAGGATATGTTGATTTTTAAGAAGCACAAATTTTGTCTTTGTTTTAAAGTAATTAAAAAGCAAAACACATGGGATAAATCTTCAATAGGTGCCATCTCCTGCTGTGAAAAAAATGTCCTTAAGCCAAGGACATATTACTTTAAATAACCAACCCATCAAGAAATTAAGGTACAAACTTTCTTCTTGACACCTAATAACAATACATTAAAACAAAATCAAGGTATACGTCTGTCAACTCTTTGCAAGATTCTATAACATTCCAGGACTTGAATAGAATCAGTCCACTTCATAGAAACTATGAAGAAGAAAATAGCTTACCCATTTTCTTTTGTCTCCAGCTCATCAAACCACTGTATCAGAGCAACGGCAACTTTGTACATATCTAGGTGTATCAGTGGTTCCTCAATAATTTGAAGAGGAATCTAGGGAGAAAAAAAGGGGGGAGTAAAGTCATTGCTGGCATTCTTGCACTACATAAGCCATTCTTTCACTGTAGGCAATGGAACAGAAACAGATATGCAAAGACCAAACAAAGACTTTGAGAGAATCTGGCTGAGGGCAGAGAATAGATGTTACAACTGATTTGTTAATATTTTCCCATCCGGAATACAGGTAGTCCTCGACTTATGACCACAACTGAGCCCAAAATTTCCCTTGTTAATTGAGTTTTGCTCCATTTTACGTCCTTTCTTGCCATAGTTGTTAAGTGAATCACTACAGCTGATTAGTTAGTAACCTGGTTGTTAAGTGAATCTGGCTTCCCCATTGACTTTGCTTGTCAGAAGATCACAAAAGGTGATCACATGACCCTGGGACACAGCAATGGTCATAAATAGGAACCAGTTGCCAAGCATCTGAATTTTGATCACATGATCATGGGGATGCTGCAAAGGTCGTAAGTGTGAAAAACGGTCATAAGTCACATTTTTCAGTGTCGTTGTAACTTTGAACACTCACTAAATGAACTGTTGAAAATTGTGAACTACCTATATACCAGATTGGTGAAGAAGAGTACAGAATAATTTCTAAGAGCCCCTTCATGTGATATGCTTTTGCCTCAAATGGGTTTATTTTGCATAAATAAACCAGGTAAGGTAGCATGAGAAAGGAGATTTCATCTCTAGCGGGCTTGCTGGAACAAAGGACGTAGTGGAAAGGTGTATGTTACTTTAAAGCTTGTTTTAGCTCTGTTACACCATACCCACAACACAACCTGCTTTGCACTGTTCCTTTCACAGTATCAGGCTCAAGGCCCTGAGCACATTCATATAATCAACCAAGTTTTCTGAAATTCATTCTGTCTGTTCTACTGTGACTTCATTTCTATTTTTTAGAATTGGACAACCATCATTTAATCAAGCTGATATGCAAAGCCTTCTTTTCCAAGCAAACCTCCTTTTAAACTGCACGGGAGCTGTAGAGCAAACCATCATCTATAGCATCCTAGTTTTCATTCTCAGTTAAGGAAAGAAAAGGTGGCTACTAAGGAAACAGATCAGTGAGAGGGGAAAAAGAAGAGAAATACATAGCAGCCAGATAAAAAAAACATTAGAGGATTAAAGTCACATAATCAAAAGAAAAAGTAAGCCAGAAACCCAAAATAACTCCTCTCCCATTCACGAGGATGCCGGGGTTGGAGTATGCCAGTTAATCTACCCTTGAGGCAACTGCACATTTGACAGATCTAACCCAACAGCAAAAGGTCATCCAGTGAACATCCTGGTTATTTTTACAGTTGTCAACCCATCACCAGCAATCTTTCATAAATGTCAGATACTATTAAATCCTCCCTCCTGACACTATCCATTGAAGCTGACACATAATTGACAAAACCCTATCAAAGAGTTTCTATTCTTTTAATGTTTTTGCAAGCCTATTCTCTCTGCCTAGAGCATAGAATCAATCATCATCATCTCCCATTGCCTCCTGTAATTCCTAACACATAACTTTATAACTATTAATCAATTATCTGGTATGATTCACCATTTCAACTGCATCATACTAGATGAACCCCTATAATAGAGTTTTAAAAAATTAGCCATTATGATTTGTAACCAGCGTTATCTTGCTTATTGAATTCAGATTTTTTTTCTTTCTTTAACTTAAATGGCTATAGTTTATTCAAGAAATCCTGGTTGAAACAGTGCATGACACATAGTAAGCGTATGAGCTCAGGTACTGATAGTATGGAATCTCATTAGATTTAAAACCAATATGATTTCAAAACCAGAGGAGCAGTGGCTCAGAGACTTAATGACACTGGAGATGGCCTTTGCTCCGATGATGCAAGTCCTAGCACTGTGTGGCAGGGTGAGCTCCTGTCACTTGCCTCAGCTTCTGTCCATGTAACTATTAGAAAGCATGCTTTATGCAAGTAGATAGGTACCATTTTGAGGGGGAGACCAGTTGGTGCTCTGTGCAGCCAGTCAGATTCCTGATGGCTCTGAACCTTCCTGGTTGCTGTGCCTATTGCGAGGCAGCTCTGGGAAGGGGCCTTGGGTAATACTGCAGGAAGAGCCCTCATCTTCTCTCTGGTATGAAACCAGTTCGCCCTCCTGTGGAGCATCTTGGGAAGGGTGCAAGTGCGTGCTACAACAGGGCTGGTACCTTGGCAAGTCAAACTATTACTCTGCACTTGCATTGTGGTCTCCTGGCAACTGTAACAAAGCCATATGCTAATAATAATAATAATTTCAAAACTGATTGGAAAAATTCTCTATTTCAATAATCTCTGCAATTTAAATATTTTAGATAGAAATAGTAATAGCACTTAATTACCACCCCATGGTGCTTTACAGCACTCTCTGGATGGTTTACAATGACAGCATACTGCCTCCAACAATCTAGGTCCTCATTTTGCCAACCTTGGAAGGATGGAAAGCTGAGTTTACCTTGAGCTCAGTCAGGATCAAATTCCAGGCTACAGGCCTACAATACTGCATTCTAAGCAGTGCACCAACAGGGCCCCTCCTTCTGGATATCCAATGACAGATAAATCAAAGTTGGTTATTCCATACCTTAATATGACTAAGGACAGGCTTCAGATCATCCAAGTAATATTCATCAATCGCATGAGGTTTTCCTTCCACTTGAAATACATAGGCTGGATACAATTTGTTGCGAACTGGTAGTGCAAAATAGTTGGCAAATTCTTGGCAGTCAATAGTTGCAGACATCAGAATTATCTTAAAAAACAATATTTTTAGAAGGTTCAGGCCAGGCAACAGCAAATTTTGATGTGACTGCACTCCATCCACCCCTAAACCCTTCAATTTGGCCCTTATAGTCCAAGCAACATCACATAAAATAGAACTTTCTTAATACAATGTGTAATTTTAGTCATATCTCTCAAATTCAAAAATGAAATATATATGAGAAAATATCACATTAATGTGAAGAAGAAACTTTCTTATATGTCTAAAATCAGTTCCAAATTTATATATAGGAGAATGTCATAAAACATTTTTGGGTTTAGGACTGACGATTAAAACCTGAGTGGGTTGTTAAGATGCAACACTTCGGTTTCAGGCCAGGAAATATTTTTAGTTGCCTACTTTGTTTTTTATCCGCACCCACCTGTATCCCTGGGGTTCTCAACTGTCAATCAGGGGTGGGCTGGTGGAGGTTTGCAGGGATTCGGGAGAACCTCTAGCTAAGATTCTGTGCAGTTCGGGAAACCCCCAAAACCCACTCCTGGCTGGCCCCGCCCACCCCTCCCCTCCCAGGAGTCCCCTTGCGGCCCATTTTGGATGCAGGTAAGTGCAGGGTGTGCGTGGAGGCTCGGGCAGGATGAAAATCAGGCCTACTGGAAGTTCGGGAAGGCCGGAAACAGGTCCGTTTCTATCCTCCAGAGGGCCTCCGGAGTCTGAGAGGCCATTTTTACCCTCCCGGAGGCTCGAAGAAAGCCTCTGGAGCCTGGGAAGGGCAAAAACATCCACTCCCACCGTGGTGCAGGAGGCCGACTAGGCCACACCTGCCATGGCCACGTACACCCAGCAACCGGCAGAGAACCCCTTGCTAAAATTTTTGAAGCCCACCCATGCTGTCAATGTCTGTTGAGAACCACTTCACAGTGTAAACATCATCGTCTTGAATTTCTTTCACAGTTGAGAGAAAGTAATATTAGAGCCATCAATATAACACACTAAACTGTGCATAGTTTTTATTGCCATAAAGTTGTTAATGTCACAGTTATCCCTTCAAGCATTTTATGGGCAGAAGCCAATGTTTAAAGATGGATGCTCAAAAGGGGCACTCTGAAGTTTTATGGCTACCCCCTTATTAATGCCATGCAGATCTCTGAACTCTCCAGATGAGAACATTGCCCCCCCCCCAATACAGGGGGGGATGGGGACAACGGGATTGTTTCAGAATAAACTTAGCTGCAACTCTTAGATTTAAGAGGATTGAATTTAACTTTTCAGCAGTTGGGGAACAACTTAAGCATTAGTAGCAGATGGCAGTGGAGAAAAGACTGAAAACAAATTCAGGCATGAGAAGAATTTATCTTAAGCTAAAGATTATTCACTTTCTTATTTACAGAGCAATGCTGAAGCCAAACATTTTAAGAATAAGGTACAGGTCAGTGGTGAAATCTAAAATTTGTTACTACCGGTTCTGTGGGCGTGGCTTGGTGGTGGTGCGGTAATGTGACTGGGTGGGTGTGGCCAATTTTTTTTTTTTTTACTTTTAAAACCATTTTTTCTACAACCTCTTTGGCGAAGAAGTTATTAGAAAAACCTTTCAAAAGGCTCTGACGATCCCAGCTGAGTTTTAAAAAGCCTCTGCCGATCAGGCAACTCAGCTTGGATCGTCAGAGGCATTTAAAAGAAAAAAAGGGTTTTTTTCTTTTAAAAGCCTTTGACGATCCCAGCTGAGCCACGCGATCATCAGAGGCTTTTTTTTTTACTTTTAAAAGAATTTTTTGGCCAAAGAGGTTGAAGAAAAAATGCTTTTAAAAGTTTAAAAAGTCTCTGATGATTGTGCAGCTCAGCTGGGCATTGGGAGGGGGGGGCAGGGATTTTTGCTACCGGTTCTCCACACCACCCGCCTCCATCGCTACCGGATCAGGCGATTGGGTCCGAACCGGGAGCATTTCACCCCTGGAACAGGTATTCTTTGACTTATGACCGTAATTGAGCCTGAAATTACAGCTGAATGTCACACCGGTTGTACGCAACTGATTTTACATTATTTTTTGTGCCGGTGATTAAGCGAATGCCATGATTATTAAATGAACACTGTGTTTGCTAAGAAAATCCATTGTTTACAATGGGCATTTGGGCATTTCTTTGCCAGAAATCAAAAGTAAATGCCAATTTCCAGCCAAAAACAAACAAATTGTAAATCATGGTCATGTGATCACAGGACACTGCAAACACCTATAAATGTGGGTTGGCTGCAGAGCACCCCAAATGCAATCATGTGACTGAGGAGGGGTGTGTGACATCACAATTTTGAATTTGCGTGGTCAGTAGAGGTAGTCCTCAACTTACAACTACAATTGAGCCCAAAATTTCTGTTGTTAAGTATTCGTTAAGTGAGTTTTGACCTATTTTCCGACCTTCCTTGTCACAGTTGTTAAGTGAATCACTGCAGTTGATAAGTTTGTAATCCCTTTGTTAAGTGGATCTGGTTTCCCCGTTGACTTTGCCTGTCAGAAAGTCACAAAAGGTGATCACATGACCTTGGAATACAGCAATGGTCATAAGGAGCCTGGATAGCTCTGCAGACAAGGCACTGTAATTTAACACCAGCTGTCTGCAATTAAAGTAAGTTCAAATCTTGCCAGGCTCAAGGTTGACTCAGCCTTCCATCCTTTCTAAGGTAGGTAAATTGAGGACCCAGTTTGTGGGGACAATAAGCTGACTTTGTATAAAATATACAAAAGTATGAAGGCTAGTGCTTAACGCACTGTAAGCCGCCCTGAGTCTCCAGAGAAGGGCGGCATATAAATCAATTTTTTTTAAAAAAAAAAAAGTATGAACCAGTTGCCAAGCATCTGAATTTTGATCACATGACCATGGGGATGCTACAAAGATTGTTAATTGTGAAAAATGGTCATCAATCATTTTTTTCAGTGCCATTGTAACTTCGAATGGTCACTAAATGAACTGTTGTAAGTCAAGGACTACCTGTATCTTTTGGGGGGTCCATAGTAACTTTGATCAGTTGTTAAGTGAAGACTGCCAGTATTGGTGTTCTTCGTGAACGAGAAAAATAATGAATGTACGTACATGATCAAAAGCAATGAAAACTTTCTACAAACAGCTGCCTATATCCTATTGGTAAATGTTAATAACAGAAACTTAGGAACTTTTCCCCACAGCTGTGGTAGAGTATCACTATATTACTGAATAATCCTGGAAATTCTCAGTTACCTTCACAAATCGTGAATTTGTTCGCAGCAGTTTACGGATCACCAACAGCAAGAGATCCATGTCTTCTGTACGCTCATGTATCTAAAACATTATTTTAAAAGATGAGACAGTTCCAATTTGAAATGAGTTTACTAAAGATGCACATGGATTCTGAGATGAGCCATTAGCAAACAGCAGGCTTTCAATAGTTATATAAAAAAGGAAGGTACACAATGAAAGAGCTTTGCTAAAATACATGACCTAAATGAGAGAGTTACAAACGAAAGAACTAAATTAGACATGTATGTCCTAAGGCCTCAACAATACTGTACAATTTTTAAAAGCTTTGAATATGGTCCTAAAATCTTCCAGCAACAGTTATCAAATTTTAATTTTGAATTTTTGGAGAGGTTATAACATACATGCCAGGCTCAACTATTCAAGTGGAAAACTAAACCAGGATTATTAAAAAAAAAAAAAAAAAACTGGGTTCAGGGCAATTATAAACCATGTATCTTGAAAACTGCCCAGAGATGCCAGACATATAACTCACCTTGAGAAAATTAAAAGGTAAGACCCATGTATACAGTTAATCGACTTATGATTCATTTTACAACAGTTCAAAGTTATGACAGAAAAAACATTACAACCTGCCCTTGCAGTTATGATTGTTACGATTGTCTCCACTGTCACATGCTTGCAAATCAAGCATTTGGCAACTAGTTGCATTTATGACGGTTGCAGCATCTTGCGGTCACGTGATCACAATTTGCAACCTTCCTAGACGGCTTCTGACAAGCAGCATTGGGGAAATCAGATTTGTTTAATTATAGTGTGATTCATTTCACAGCTGCAATGATTTGCTTAACGACTGAAGTAAAAATAACTGTGATCCTAAGTCGAAGACTACCTGTATTCCAAAGAAATGGGAACTTATTCCTAAGGCATTAATCTCTCAAAGGTGCTTTTTCAAAAGGCAATTGGACTTTCTTTGCATTTTGGTTTTCATCCAAGAAGCTTCTTCAGTTCTTGGATGAGAAGTGAAAAGCCTTCAAGGAAAAACAAACTCCAGTTGCCTTTTGAAACAGCACCTTTGGGACAAACATAACCTGAATGACTGAGAATCTCCATAAACATTAATACATCAATGTTTTTACTGTTTAAGCAAATGTTGTATACTATATATCATTAACAGAACACTCATGAAGACATCAGTGGTGAAATGTAAAATTTTTACTACCGGTTCTGTGGGCGTGACTTGGTGGGGGTAATGTGACCAGGTGGGTGTGGCCAACTTTTTTTTTTTTACTTTTAAAAGCATTTTTTCTATAACCTCTTCGGCCGAAGAGGTTGTAAAAAAATGCTTTTCAAAGGCTCTGACAATCCCAGCTGAGTTGCCTGATCATCAGAGGCTTTTGTTTTCTTTTAAAAGCATTTTAAAAAAAGCCTCTGATGATCAGGCAACTCAGCTGGGATCGTCAGAGCCTTTGAAAAGCATTTTTTTTTTACAATCTCTTTGGCCGAAGGGGTTGTAGAAAAAATGCTTTTCAAAGGTTCAGATGGGCATGGGGGGGGGCAGGGAGTTTTGTTACCGGTTCTCTGAACCACCCGCCGCCATCACTACCGGATCGGGCGATCCGGTCCAAACCGGGAGCATTTCACCCCTGGAAGACAGCCATAGAAAATATCTGTGATAAAAACAAGACTAAATATAATTTTACATATGCATAATCCAAAGAAACCAGAAGTATTCAAGATAAACAGGCCAGTTTTAAATTGATGTTCTACTTTTCTCCAACTTACTTCATCTATGAAGATATGGGTGAACTCCAAAAGACTTTTGGCTCCAACTACTTTCTGCAGCAGGACACCAGTTGTCATGTAAATCAGCTTCGTGTTCTTTGTTGCAACTTTTTCTAAACCAACCTGGAAAGTTGGAAAGATACAGCACATGTTGCATTTATTTAGAAATCATTAGGAAAACTGTAAATATCCGTGATAAACTCACCACTACATTTTAAAATATGGAAGTATTAAATAGAAGCCCCACATTTATTTGAATGAACAGCATGGGTTGCAGTACTGCAATCTCACTTGCCAAAATAATTCCATGATCTTTAAGACATTACACACACAAATGGTTGAGAATAAATAAAAAGATACAAAACTTATCATGTGATACAATTTTCTTAAAAAAATTAAAATTAGCCCAGAACATTAATGTTGCATTGTCCCCTCATTTGTAGATAATAGAATCCATGTTTAAGTTGCTGGCACTATGTGTCTTTTAAGTTTGTGCCTGTATTCCAATTATTTGTATATGGTTTGTACTAATGTACTTCAGTGCCATTAAGTCAAAGACATTTTGGTGCTTAGTGACTTCTATTCTTTAGATGAAAGGAAGATTTCCCAGAATATTTTATGAAAATTTAAAACAAAATTAAATTATAACAATTTGAAGTCAAAAACAATGTATAATGCATTAATAAAACACTGGAACAGAAGCATTTTAAATGTCTGATTAAAGACAAATTCAGGAGAAACTATACAAACATATTTACAAAGAAAATATAAAAATATAAGCTCAGTCATCAAACTGGGAGATTATAATGATAGACTACAAAAATACCTTTTAGTCAAGGATAGGATTTATCAGTGGAAGGAATCCAAGGAACCTCAACCGTAAGCTTTCATCCAAAATACCAAGGGCATAGATCCAATAGTGGTTGTTCAATGGACAAAAGGCTTTACAGATTGAATTTCTCATTCCTCCTTCAATCTCAAGACCCACTCCCAAGAGTTGACTTTAGACCAGTGGTTCTCAACCTGTCGGTCATGACCCCTTTGGGGGTCGAACGACCCTTTCACAGGGATCGCCTAAGACCATCGGAAAACATATATTTTCAATGATTTTAGGAATAATTTTATGGTTGGGGGCCACCACATGAGGAACTGTATTAAAGCGTCACGGCATTAGGAAGATTGAGAACCACTGCTTTAGACCAAATTTAGACATAAAGAGGCTACAGATGGAACGATGGGAAAGTAGACTCCTGTTCCACTTATACAATCTTGTGTTTTGACCATTGTCTTTTCTACAAAGCTACATTTCTAATTTTAGTACACCCAGAAGCTATGAAAGAAATTAAATGAACTGTCTCTTGCAGTACAGGTAATGAATTTTAAAAGGGGGGGGGAGGCAAAACCTGGATGTAATTTCCATTGCAGAGATATCATGTGATGCAGAGTAACACATTGCTCTACCTGGTAGCCCACAAGTTCACCCAAGGGCCACGATCTCTGCTTGCTAATCCATCTTGCAATGCTGCTGGCACCAATTCTCCTGGGCTGTGTAACTACAATGTTACAATAAATAGAGTGCTGCGCACAGTGATCCAAAACATACTGTGGAAGTTGTGTGCTTTTGCCACTACCCGTAGATCCATGTACAATTACCACTGAGTGGTTTTCTATCAACGAAACTATCTGAAATTTAAAAAAAATATATTAAAAGATGACAGACCCAAATCTTAAAATATTTTTGCAGTTTTGCCTTCTTTTTTATGCCTTACCACTTTCTTTCAGTCTTAAAAATTCTGAATTTCTCTTTTTTATATTCTCTGTAGAAAATTCTTGTTGGTGTACTTTACAGTTTCCAAAACTGCTTTGTCTCACTTTTTAACCTCTTCTACTTCTACCATATTTGGCTGCCTACCCCAAAAAATTATCATTTCTCATCTTTTTGCTGATCCAGCTACTAGGTATTCTCCTCTAGAACATCTACATCAAGAGCAAGTCTCCAGATATTGTTAAATCCCAACTGTTGTTTTTTTAAACCCACACTTTTAAGCCATATTCCATAAAACCTTTGTTTATACATGTATTTCCTTTTATTTTCCAATCTTTTTTAACCCACACTAATTTACTTCACATATATTTAATTTATGAAGCATTCCTTAAATTGCTGGAGTACAATCAGCAGAAGATTGTTTACCGTATTGTTAAATTTATTTTCCATTAAAACAAACATATACTAAAAACGACACAATACACTGGAGAGTTGTGTTTAAGCCAAATGCCTGGCAAGTAGTATAAGACTATACCCTTGCTGCCTTATTGTAAGGACTGCAGTTCTTTTTCCCTAGCAACTCCATGCTTCTGAATAATTTCTTTGAGACATTATTGAAGTGTGAATAACTGTGGCAACATTATCCAAACTAAAGAAAAGATTACCACTGTCACATCAATGCTGTTGAAGAAAAGCATTTCAGGCCATATACATCTCTTGAATTTGCAAAGTACAGTAATGGACAAAATTGTGGAAACCTTTTGGGAAAAGTGTATTTTTGAGGTTTGATGGCTAATAACACCACTTTTTTTTGGAGTTTCAAGATAATCATATTCCACTGCTGGAATGTCCTGGGAATAGCCCAGACCTTAACGCAATTGAAAATCTATGGAGCTGACTAAAGAAACTTGTTAGTCAGAAGCAACCCAGCAATAAAAGCCAGTTAATAGAAGCAATCATTCAATCTTGGCTTCACATTGTAACAGCTGCAGAACTAAAAGGCTTGGTTCTCTCCATGGAAAGACACTGTAAGGCCGTAATTCATGCTAAAGGTTACCCAACTAAGTATTAGCTGACGTGATAATTTTTGTATATCTCATTTTTTCTACGTGTTTCACTTTTCTTCTTTATACTGTAACTGCTATTCTAATAGCAAATCCTTCATAAAAATTATTACATTAAATTATCTTTCCATTGATATATAATTTTATGGTACTACTCCAAAAAAAAGTGGTGTTATTAGCTAGTTTTATAAAATACATTTTTCCCAAAAGGTTTCCACAATTTTGGCCACTACTGTAAGTGGCATATTTACAAGCACTTTTGGCTCTGCATTTGTTACCTTCTGAGGAAGTGAATTTCCCATTCAAAATAGGGTGAACAACAAACCCAGTTAGCCTAATGTAAACTTATATTTATGGAGACAAGCTTGAAAGACTGAAAAATAAAGTTAATTCAGCATCAAAAAAATCATTAATGGACAAAAGCAAAAGAAATCAAAGAAAAGTGTTGGAACGGGGGGGGGGGGGGGGAGAAAGACCTAACAGTTGTAATTTTAGTTATATTTAAAAATAAATTGGTAACCTCTTCCTTGTATCTTGAGATGGGCAAATCAGGGTATTTGTAATTGCCATCTGGTATGTAAGTCCCAAAAGTAGATTCATGCTGAGGTGATTCTGGAGACACTAATGAAGAGATAAGAAATGCAGGTTAATCAAAATACTGTACTCGGAGATCATAAAATCTAAGTTTCCACAGATCAGATCAGCAGTAAATACTGAACACAAATTAGCACAAGAGATTCGTGCAACCACCATAGTTTGCATCTCTTCTGATTGATTGCCTGTTTTCTAATTCTTAATATCCAAACTATTCCTTCAACTGTGCATAAGATCTACAGTTGGCTCTATCACACAGCAGCATTCACACAGTGAAGAAACCTGCTTTTGACAGGAATCATGTAAGAGGATGAAAAGAAATGAATGCAAGAACTGGTATCTCAGTGATCTAACTGAAATTTCTTCTCATTCATATGCACCATTTATATTTTGCTATTTCTTTCAAGCATCTGAAATTATGAATTTAGAAAGATAACAAATGTTCTAGTTTATTCAACACATTAAGCCGTAATGTTATTTATTCTTAATATGCTCTGTGGACTCAGCAATGCAGTTAATAAATTGTTATTTGTTTATTAATTTATAGCAATGTAGTCATAGTTGCCCATTCTTTAGCAGGTCTTGGTCCTCGTACGCATTGAATTCTTCCCAAGTACCTAGTATGTCATAATGTATTGGCATAGCATATGTGCAGATCCAAGCCGAACAGTCTATTGCAATTGACAGACGAAAATTTTGTCAATGCACAGATTTTCTAATTGATGTCCAACATTCTTTGGTATGGCACTTATTGTTATCTTTTAAGAATAACACAATATAAAGAATCAACAAAAGAATCTTTGGCTTATGTTCTTTGGAAATCTGAATATCCTATGCCCAACAAAACCATGCTGGCACTTCCAAAATTTTACTCATCACCTCTAAACTCCCTTTTTTTACCCCCATATAAAATATATTTTTTCTTTGCACTCTAGGAGACAAACATCTGCTACATCTGCCAACCTTCCAAGTGGAAGGCAAGCGGCTTCACCACTAGGCCGCTACACCGCTCTTTAGTCATCACTTCTATGTCCTTTAAAGCAGTATTCTGCCAAACATCTTTCCAGAACATTTAACAAAAATCAATCCTCTTATGTGTTTTGCATTCACTCTTATCAGGGAAATATTTGTAAGCAAACCTTATTAATATTTTAGTTCAGGTATTTGCTGTCATATCATCTATATCTGCAGCCTTACCAACTTTCCACATTCTTTCTACCTTTTATGTCCTTTTCATCATTTTTTTTCTTGTGCTTTAACGTTTATAGAATTCATTTCAATACCATTCCTTGACATACAAGGCAATTTCCATACAAATTAGTATTCCCATCACAAAATTCTCCTTCCAGCAATTCCACTTCAGTTTCATCAGAAATAATTTCATCACTTTTATTTGTAATTCGCTTCACTCTGCTGCAAGCTTCTTGCTTCATTTTTTACCCACTTCTAAAACTACTTTTTTATTTTCGTCAAAATCATT
Organism: Pituophis catenifer annectens; assembly: GCF_029215685.1. Taxonomy (NCBI): domain Eukaryota; kingdom Metazoa; phylum Chordata; class Lepidosauria; order Squamata; family Colubridae; genus Pituophis; species Pituophis catenifer. The sequence continues at coordinate 315,198,459 of NW_027256881.1, read as the reverse complement.
CTGCATGTTTTCTCTTTTAACTGTTCCTTATATCCTGAATACATTCTTTGCAACTAAGGTAGTCCTTGACCTACAGCATCAATTGAGACACCAATTTTCATTGCTGAGTGATATTTTGTAGTTTCATTCAATTTTTCAAATTTTACTTTCATGCTTTTCTTATTTTTTCCTAAAGTTCTAGTTTTGACACTGATGTAAGAAATTGTTGTAAGTAGACCAGCAGATATAGAAATAGTCTATATGTTAAAATATCAGGAAGTAATTGAAATATTAGGAAAAGAGAAAAATAACTATTGAAATGGAAATAAGAGGTAGAAAGTTAATTAAGTTGAAAGATTTTAAGGTAAAAATGAAACAAGTTGAAACATAATGTTAAGAATTTTAAAATATTTTGAGGAATATATGCAATAAAGGGAGAGAACAACGGGGATGCCTGGACACCATAGAAAAAAAGTACTGAATTGAAAATGAGTACAACATTAGAGAGAGATAGAAGAAGGAGTAGGGAGATTGAAGGAAGGGAGAAGGAGAGAGAGGAACAGAAGAAAGGGAAGATGAGAGGAAGAAAGGAAAGGGGAATAAGAGTAGGAGGGAAGGTTAGATAGGGGAGAGGAAAGGAGGAGTGGGAGAAACGAAGGGGAAGTAGAGAAGGAATAGGAGAGGAGGGAAGAAGGTAGGAAGGATAAAAGAAGGGAGGGAAAGGAAGAGAAAGAGAAGAAAGATTGCTGTAAAACAAAAAAGATGAAAGAAGAAAGGCATCCCCAAACACATTTAAATATATTAAAATAAAGATTGAATTAATAAAAAATAAAATTAAGGAGAATATATATGATTAAGAATAGAAAAAATAGAATTTGAGGGTGAAAGAAGATACTGTTTAGAAAAATAAGAATAGAAAAATTTGATTAACAAATATGGAAAAAGAACACTGGCAGAAACTGTAACTAAGTAAAATATATTTGGATATGATAAATTATATATATGATATGATATGATATGATATGATATATGATATATATGATACGATATGATCAATACTCTATTTCAAAAAATATGTGGGTGTGTATTGGGAGGGAAAAACCAATAAAACTTGTCAAAAAAATGAATTATTTTAATCTTTTATCATAAATAATCAATCGATAATGTTTCAGATTTACCTTCATATAACACTTTCCAGAAAAAGGCATAGATATTCACCCATGGCACTCTATGTTACATTTTCTCCTTTGAATCTGGATCTCTGCCTAATCTGGATCTTCCTAATCCAACTGCATAATTATTTTGCATAGTTCTGGATTAGAGACAGCAGAAACAGGGATGTTTTGTCTGCAGAAGCATTAGAAATGCCGCAGGCTGTCCACTCCTCTTCAGTGGTGAAATGTAAAATTTGTTACTACCGGTTCTGTAGGTGTGGCTTGGTGGGGGGTAATGTGACTGGGTGGGCGTGGCCAACTTTTTTTTTTTTTTTTTTTTTTACTTTTAAAAGCATTTTTTCTACAACCTCTTCAGCTCTGACGATTAAAGGCTCTGATGATTTTAAAAGGCTCTGACGATCAGGCAACTCAGCTGGGATCGTCAGAACCTTTTAAAAGCATTTTTTCTACAACCTCTTCGGCTGAGCCGCGCGATCATCAGAGGCTTTTTTTTTTTTACTTTTAAAAGCATTTTTTTCAACCGAAGAGGTTGTAGAAAAAATGCTTTTAAAAGTAAAAAAAAAAAAGCCTCTGATGATCGTGCGGCTCAGCTAGGCATGGGGGGGGGGGCAGGGATTTTTGCTACCGGTTCTCCGAACCACCCGCCGCCATCGCTACCGGATGAGGTGATCCGGTCCGAACCAGGAGCATTTCACCATAGGTGGGGAGGGTTCCTCTTGAGCCCTCCCCACCTATCTCCCCCCCAATCTCTGCCATTTTAGATGCCCACCTACTCCCTGGTGCCAACTGCCTGCCACCCAGTCGTCCCTGCAGCCACGCCCACACAACAGCCAGGTCTTCTTTTATACACTGGGCTTCTTTCACTAGCCCATGAAAGATAGCCCTGGCTATGCCAAGACACACATACCCACACAAAAAAAATCTGGCTAGAAAGGTTATTTTGATCCGACACAGCTGAGGCCTTCTTTCATATGGCTTCTTTTGTAAAAGAAGGCCCTGGCTGGCTGCAAGACAATCCCCACATTGCACTGGTGTGAAAGAAGACCATGTGAAAGAAGATTCTGGCAGGTATAGCAGTGGCACCTAATGAAGTGGGTGCAAGTGGGGCAGCAGGGGCAACTGGTAGCAGCAGGTAGGTGGGCAGCCAAAAAGCAATTATATATATACCTCCAGATCAGGCCCGAATTTTGGACACATTATCATAGAGGGGCTACAACAGCCAGAATTTTGAGTAATAAAGTCTCTTTATTCAACACCACCATAACGCTGAATGGTCACAAAACAGTGGCTAAGACGCTGAGCTTGTCGATCGAAAGGTCGGTAGTTCACGGTTCGAATCCTTAGTGCCGCGTAATGGGGTGAGCTCCCATTACTTGTCCCAGCTTCTGCCAACCTAGCAGTTCGAAAGCATTTAAAAAATGCAAGTAGAAAAATAGGGTGGGAAGGTTACCTTTGGTGGGAAGGTAACAGCGTTCCGTGCGCCTTTGGCGTTTAATCATGCCAGCCAGATGACCACAGAGATGTCTTCGGACAGCACTGGCTCTTCGACTTTGAAACGGAAATGAGCACCACCCCCTAGAGTTGAGAATGACTAGCACATATGTGCAAAGGGAACCTTTACCTTTACTTTACCTATAATGGAGTTGGCTGGTTTATATCTTATTTTGTTATATAAGCCCTAACAACCAGTATGCTTGTTCTGTGCTTTAGTGTGTTAGGCCCTGGCAACTGAATTAATTCAGTCAGTTACACCAGTTACTGAAGTACTATGTTCCAGTATAGAGCAAATTTAAATATTTTCCTGATATTCAACCAAATATACTTCCTTGTAATTTAAGCCATTATTTTCTTGTCCTGTCTTCTGGAATAACTCTGAACTATTCTTTGTCTTTCACATGACATCCAGTACCTGAAAAGAGCTATTATGTGTCTCTATAATCTTCTCCAAAACATATCCAATGTTTCTAATGGTTCCTCCTAGGCTTGTTATTCCATTTATCATCTAATGGTCTACCTGGATATGCTCCAGTTTGACAATGTCCTTCCTAAAATACAATGCTCAGAACTTGGTGAAATATTCAGGTATGATCTGACCAACACTAAATAGAGAGAAGTTACATAATAACTTGCATTGTCTTCTTCAAACACTAGAGGTTTAGAACAAGCCAGAATCTTAACCATGGTCTGAAACAGTCTTACAATCCTGGCTTGTTCTAAATCGCAAAACCCTATCTCCCTGGTTGTGATGCAGTAAATTTAAGTAAAGTGAACTGTTTATATCTGAGCTTAATAACGAAGATAACTAATTGCTACAGTATGGTAACTAAAAATAAGCCATTCTTATGTGAAGAGTTATAGTGTTGATAATAAAATGCTACTATTAATATTGGGCTATTTTTAAGTATGCATTTCTTCTGAACGACTATATACTGTCAAAACATTATAGAGCTGGCTGGTATCTACCCCCTGGCAAATTCGAAGATGTCAGTATGGAAACATCAAGAGCTCTGCACAATTTGACCAAATGAACTAGAAGATATTTCAAGCTGCTAAGAGAAATATTTCAAGTGTTGCTAGAAAAATCCCAGAAGTTCACTGACAGGTGCCTAGAAATGTGTTGGTTAATAACTAGAAAACTAAATTTATTTTTTTATATACAATTCCAAACAGGACTGCAGGAAAACACTGCCTTGCATAAATGAAGTATTTTATTCCTATCTACTTTCTAGTTAAAGCTAAAACACATTTTAATCTTCAGTTTCTTCAGAAAAGATTCCCAAGGCACCACTTTATTCTTATAATAAACATTATAAATAATTGTAGTATAATAAGGTTCCACCCCCTATCCAATCCCTCTATTAGAAGACATAACAAAGGTGACAATATTATTAAACATTTATATTGCCAAACACTTCCTTTTTTCCTTATACTCATCATTGGAATTTCCCACTTAAGACACGCCTTGTTTTATTTCCTTTTCTATATTTCTATTTTGTTTTCTTTTAAAAGCATTTTTTTTGCTTTTAAAAGAAAAAAAAGCCTCTTACAATCAGGCAACTCAGCTGGGATTGTCAGAGCCTTTTAAAAGCATTTTTTTACAACCTCTTCTGCCGAAGAGGTTGTAGAAAAAATGCTTTTAAAAGTAAAAAAAAAGCCTCTGATGATCACGTGGCTCAGCTGGGCATGGGGGGGAAGGATTTTTGCTACCGGTTCTCCGAACCACCCACCGCCATCACTACCGGATCGGGCAATCCGGTCCAAACCGGGATCATTTCACTCCTGATCCGAACTATTTAAAATATTAAATGTTTTTATTTGGCATAGTATTCTTTCTCTGGGTGCACATCTCTTGCTATTTAATATATTATTCTAGTTTTTTATAGTGCAAAATGTTTCGAGTCATTGAGATTCAAGCATTTTTTAAATCTATGTTGTCAAAGTGTGCACAGGTCTATCATGTGTATCAACCCAATATGACCTGACCTAAGTCTTTCCCCTTTTTAAACGGAAATTTTAAATTTGGTTTTAAATTATTGGGGTTTTAAATTTGTTCAGCCAAATTATTTAATTCATTTTATTTTATTTTAAATTTTGTATTTATATGTTTTATTCTATGGCTGTTCACCGCCCTGAGTCCTTCGGGAGTAGGGCGGTATATAAATTCAATAAAACAAACAAACAAACAAACAAACAAACAAATAAATAAATAAATAAATAAAACCCAGGAACAAGTATATCCAATAATGATTTGTATCAAATAGTGGTTTGTATCTACAATAGGAATATAGGAATATTATACATACACATGCTACAAGCAGTATTTAATCAAACAGCAATTACAGCAGGAAAGAAACTCAACGAACGAATACTCTAGCAGGGCCTCCTCTTATTACAGGGATTAAAGAGATAACAGCCGAAGACCCTGCTGACTCATTCTCCTCATTCCATCAGCTGGTCAGCTCTTAAATTATCACCTTGACATATGTATACATAAATAATGTAAGTACAGCTAATGCATTAATTAACTATCTTAATTAAATAGAAATACATGTTTGAGACCTATCATTCAAGTGTGGCCCCAAAAATATTTGTTATAATTTCCTAACTGTTCTGTTAAAATAAAGTAAGATTGTTTGATTTGTGATTCAATATGTTGTGTTAATGCAAGCTATAGAATGGTAAAACAGAAAAATGGTAACAAGTAAGCTTCATCAGTAAAATCAACCAGCAGATACTTGGGTTACATAGCTGGAACAGGAGATGTTCACATTCTTGTCATCTCTGTGAGAGTACTACAATTCACTTTATATTGAACTGTCCTTAAAAAAAATTCCACATTTACAACCTGACACAAGATGCAGCTGCCTGATCAGTGTTAGTTACAGTTTAGTTAATTACAAGGCAATCCTCAAGTTATAGAAGCAATTGGGGTGACAATTTCCATCACTAAATGACGTGGTCATAAAGTGCAATGTCACATGATTGCATTGCTTAGCAATGGCAATCCCTGCAGTCCCTATTACTGTTGTTAAGCAAGGATCATGGGGTTGTTAAGCATGCACATTGAAATAAGAGTGGGGACACCCCGATTCCGCTTCATCTTAGATCAATTGGTAATGTTTTGGCCAATCACTCTCTCTCAGTCCAACCTCTCTTCCTAGGGTGATTGTTGTGGAGAAAAATAGGAGGAAAGAGCATTATGTATGCTATACTGAGTTCCTGTATAAAGAAGATGGGAGGCAAACCAAATAGACGAATAAGTAATTTTAAGGTTATCTACACTTGATCTTAATCAAACACCCAAGGTGTAGTATTATAAAGATCAATAGCTGTCCATAGCTGTCCATTAATTTACTCAATTTACTTTTAAAGTTACCGCAAGTTAGGGGTCACAACTGCATCTTATGTTAATGAATTCAAAAGGTTAGCGTAAGGGCTATGTGAAGAAGTGCTTCCTTCCCTCTCTTTTCAAATTCCTTTCAGCCAGCTTCACTGGATGTTCTCCGTTCCTGGCATACTCAGCTCTTGGCTGATGAAATGGATAGAAAACAAAGCCATTCCTTCGAATAGTGTCTTATTGCAATGTTTCCCAAATGTCGCATTTCACAATCCATTTTATGCTTAATACATGATTGGACAGATTTCTAAGATAAGAAGAAAGTGGGGAAAATACCTGGTTTAGAGGAAGAACAGCTGCCACCTCTTGCCTCAAGTTCTTTTGCCTCCAATTGCCTATATCTTTTTATGTATTCCTCTCCATCATTTTGCAACCCAGGTGTCCTAGAAGTTAAAAAAAATGATGAATTAAAATGAAAACTTATCATAAAAAACTGACTGACAAGCTCTGAGTAATTTTATGAAGATGCATATTAGTTACGGGCCACAGTTTTCTGATCCAATGTTGATTGAGAAGTTTATAAGAATCTACAGAGGGAAGCCAAACAAGTTATTAGTGCTACTAAAGTACAGAAAGAAGAGTAACTAGCTAAATCTATTAAAGAGGAGGATAAAAGGGGGAAAACCTATGCAATTGTTACAAGGGACAATTTTAACCATATAAACAATGGAATTAAATATCTAGAAATGTCACATATGAGGCAAAATTACAACTGCTGGTCATAACATATTGCGTTCCTTTACCAAGCAGAGATAAGAATAGACATATTGCTTAAAAACCTAAATTGGAGCTGATAACTCTAACAGTTTTTTTTAAAAAATGACAGGGAACTAACTATTCCAGCATTCTACTAATGTCGTTAGTAAGAGAAAGTGACAGGGCATTAAGAAGGCAAGTAAAGTATGAAAAATTAAGTGGGAAAAAAAATAAGATGGAGCAAAGCCACTGGAAATTGCTCTCTTGAACACAAGCATTTCTGACAGCATCCCTTCACAAACCTCAGTCATTTTAAGGCCTTATTTTCCACTTTAATGCCCAATTCTCTATCCCAGCATCAGTGTTTCCATAAGGAAAGGGCTGGAGGTTTCATGTAAAACGGATGCCAACCACTCTCAACCCAGGGGTGTGTTTTCAACCATACTGATACTCTTATGCAACACCAATCTCTTCTTGACCAAGCACCTGTATCTCCCTTTTTTTATCTCCTGGACTTTCTTTTTAAGGGGAAAGTTTAAGAATGTCCTACTCAAAATGGCAACAGCACTAACATTTTGTCTTTCCGTACTTTAGATACTCTTACTTGTATTATCACCCACATTACTAAAAGTCTATGGAGATTCTCACTCATCCAAGTTATGGTTGTCCCAAAGGTGCTTTTTTCAGGAGGCAACTGGACTTGTTTTTTCTTTGAAGATGTTTCGTTTCTCATCCAAGAAGCTTCTTCAGCTCTGACTGGATGATGGGGAACGGAAGGATTAATGTGCTTTACACATCTCTGCAAGGAATATAAATCCTTCCACTCCCTACAATCCAATCAGAGCTGAAGAAGCTTCTTGGATGAGAAGCGAAACGTCTTCAAAGAAAAAGTCCAGTTGCCTCCTGAAAAAAAACACCTTTGAGACATCCACATTACTGTTTGCTAGAAAACGCACAACTGGGCTATCACAGCAAATATAGATGCACCTAAACATTGCAAGGGAGCACTTAACAAAAGTCTGCTCTGTTGAATAGAGCATGTGGCTTTAACCTTAATAGTATATGGCAGCATGTAGCACACAGCTGAAATTACACTGTCAGCAATAGCACACATACAGTAAATACAACCACAATTGGGCCCAAAATTTATGTTGCTAAGTGAAAAATTTGTTAAGTGAGTTTTGTTCATTTGTTAAATGAATCACTGCAATTGTTGAATTAATAACTTAGTAAAGTGAACCTGGTTTCTCCATTGACTTTGCTTGTCAGAAAGTCGCAAAAGGGAATCATGTAATTTTGGGACCCTGCAACCGTCATAAATGTGAGTCAGTTGTCAAGCATCCTAATGTAAATCACGTGGCTATGGGAATGCTGCAATGGTCACAAATGTGAAAAATTGTCATAAGTCACTTTTTTACTGCCACAGTAATTTCGAACAGTCACTAAACAAACTGTTGTAAATCAAGGACCACCTGCATATCTATTTTATCTGTATTGTACATTTACAGTGTAAGGTTGCCGAACTGACAGTAATTTTGAATATCAATGAAAAAAGGTCTTCTGATGTTGCTTCTTGTATTATTCTGATGTTTCTTAAATAAATATTCATATTCCAATTTGTAGATTCTCGGGTTAAATTCCTAACAGGAAAGGTTTTATCAATTCTCCAAAAGAGTGTATTGAAAGTAAAGGGTTTTTCTGTTTCCTTTTATGATTCGGATCATAAGATGATGAAATAATGACGGGAGATTCAGGGAAGATAAAATACTTCTTCGTATATTCTCAACCTACAGAATTTGCCACAGGCTGGTCATACCCACCAAATTGAATGAAATTTGTGACATTGCAAGCTCCTTATTAGTATGTGATAGGTGGCTGTGTAACACAACAGAATACTAGGCTAATTTTGTGTGTTATCACAGTACTGAACATGGCTAAAGAATGGAAACTTCTAGCTGCAATCCTTCTTGGAGAAAGAGGCCCTGGCGAAAGTAACCTTCCCCCTTGCCACATTTCAAATAAATAATTGCAATGCATTCTCCAAGGAGCTGCTCTGAAGAATATCATAATCATAAGTTTATTTGTCAAGCATATATAAGATAACAAGTAAAAGTATAAACGTAATTTGAATACATGTGAAAAGAGTAAGTAAAAAGGAATATTAGGAAAGGGACGGTAGGCACGCTGGTGCAGTTATGCACGCTCCCTTACAGACCTCTTAGGAATGGGGTGAGGTCAACAGTAGACAGTTTAAGGTTAAAGTTTTGGGGGTTTGGGGAAGAAACTACAGAGTCAGGTAGCGCATTCCAGGCATTGACCACTCTGTTACTGAAGTCATATTTTCTGCAATTGAATTTGGAACGGTTTACCTTGAGTTTGTATCTATTATTTGCTCATGTATTGTTATGGTTGAAGCTGAAGTAGTCATTGACAGGAAGGACATTGTGGCAGATAATTTTATGTACTATGCTTAGGTCAAACTGAAGTCAGCGTAGTTCTAAGTTGTCTAAGCCCAAAATTTGGAGTCTGGTGGCATAAAGTATTTTATTGCGGTTAGAGGAATGGGGGACTCTTCTCGTAAAATATCTCTGGACTCTCTCAATTGTATTTATGTCCGATATGCAGTGCAGATTCCAGACAGATGAGCTGTATTCAAGAATTGGTCTAGCAAATGTTTTGTATGCTGTAGTTAATGCCTTTTTGGCAATGTTGTTACAGTGGTCTCAGGCACTTAGATCTTTAGAAATGAGTACTCCAAGGTCCTTGACAGAGTGGGGGTCATCTACAAGGTCATGTCCATCTAATTTGTATCTACGTTTTGATTTTTTTTGCCAATGTGCAAGACAGAGCATTTGTTGGTTGAGATTTGAAGTTGCCACTTGTTAGACTAATCTGCCACATAGTCAAGGACTTTTTGAAGGGTAGTTGCATTGTCGGTGGTATTGAATTAACATCATCAGAATTATTCAGAATCTTGATGCAAAGTGTATCAGCCTAGTTACTGGCAGATAAGAGCCACTGTGTGCACATTCCAGTAATGCTGTATGTAGGCTCTACACTGGTCAGCAATAGTACCTGCAATATCATTTGTCAGCGTTCCAGAAAACCCCAATTCCAATTAAAACTTCCGAGGCAAGCATTTTCTCAAAGTTTCATTTATTAGAGTAGGTATACTGGCGCATCTGGGAAAACCCAAATCAGAGACTTCCGGGTTTTCCCTCAATAAATCAAAATCCCCAAATCCATCCCCTGCACCCATCAGTCCATCACATTGTCCAATCACCATACGTCCCATCTCGAGATATCACTCCAACCACTCCTTCTCCAGATGCAGGACTGTCATGACCTTGACCGAAAAGAATAATGCTATTTTGTCTAACTACATTTCCTCTACTCAATCCTCCCCTCCTACTTTCCCACACACAAGAAGGTAGCAGCGTGGAAGCTTCCATTGCTAACATGGCTTCCAAAGCTGACATCCTTATTTCAAGTCATCTTTTCAGCATGCCAGTGCACATTCTGAGGAGGGTATAGAGATTCAAAGGGAGCAGGAAATCAGTGTATTTCAGAGGTGGCACCAATCCTATCAAGAGTCTCCTCCAGGAAATCCAGATAGCATCCTCCCTTGTGATTTTCAGACACCATGTTAAAACCAATGATTACAACAACACAAGTAGCCCCTGGGCTTACAGCCATTTAGAAGTTATTCACAGATACAACATTGGAAAATGACTTATGACCAGTTCTCGCACTTATGAATATCACAGCATCCCCACAGTCTCATGTTTTAAATTTGGGTGTTGACAACTAGCATTATTCACAATAGTTGCAATGACCTGGGGTCACATGATTGCCATCTGTAATCTTTCCCACAAGCAAAGTCAATGGGGGAAGCCAGAGTCAACAACTGCATCATTTGCTTAATGACCATGATGATTTTGTAATATTGAGAACAACTTACTTAATGACTGCATTACTCAGGGTTGGGAGTTCCAGTCCCAATGGTGATTATAAATTGAGGAATACAGTATACATCAAACAGATACTTTCAGTAGAAAACCAACAGTAGTGGTGCTTTCTGCTCTTTGACTCAATTAAATGTATGTAATGACACTGAAATACCATTCAAAAAATGTAGGATATAACTTCAATTTAAGGTACACAATATTCCAAGGTCTGATTTGTTAAATGTTTCAGTGAATTCTGAAAAAGACTGAGCAGACTTCAACCAATTTCCACACAGAAAGTGTCATTTTTTTTCTAAATGATAAGCTAGCATTCATAACAGTATGATGCTGAAAGTTTCGGGTATTACAATAACCCAGTGGTGAAATGTAAAATTTGTTACTACCGGTTCTGTGGGCGTGGCTTGGTGGTGGGGGGGTTATATGACTGAGTGGGCGTGGCCAACTTTTTTTTTTTTAACTTTTAAAAGCATTTTTTCTACAACCTCTTCGGCTGTAGAGGTTGTAAAAAAAATGCTTTTAAAAGCCTCTGACGATCCCAGCTGGCTTGCCTGATCGGCAGAGGCTTTCTTTTTCTTTTTTTTAAGCCTCTGATGATCCCAGCTGACTTGCCTGATCGGCAGAGGCTTTTTTTCCTTTTAAAAACATTTTTTCTATAACCTCTTCAGCCGAAGAGGTTGTAGAAAAAATGCTTTTAAAACCCTCTGATGATCCCATCTGAGCCACGCGATCATCAGAGGCTTTTTTTTTTTACTTTTAAAAGCATTTTTTTGGCCAGAGGTTGTAGAAAAAATGCTTTTAAAAATTAAAAAAAAAAAGCCTCTGATGATTGCACAGCTCAGCTGGGGAAGGGGGGGCAGGGATTTTTGCTACCGATTCTCCGAACCACCCACCTCCATCGCTACTGGATCGGGCGATCCGGTCCAAACCAGAAGCATTTCACCCCTGCAATAACCCAAACTTGAAGGGAGATGGAGATTGTGAACTACAAGATTTTTTTAATAGAAGCAGGATAAAAATTGCTTTTAAATGAACAACTGCACCACACAGAAGACCAGTGTGTGCATCCAGCACTTTTTTTTTTTTTAAACTCTGGTCACATAGCGACAAATGCCACACTGTTTACTTTCTGTACCCATAAAGTCATTTATTCACACCTTCCTACACATGTTCTAACTCAACATTTTGCTTGACTACGCTAGCATTGAATTCCAGAAAAAGGTTTTTTTGCTTGAGGTAGGACTAGAACTCATAGCCTCCCAATTTCTAGCCCAGTGACTTAATCACTATACCAAACTGCCTCTCTCTATACATAATGGCATCACATGTAGATGATATATAATCCATCAATGCCTGGCTAACCCATGAAGCATGCACTCCAATGTAAATGCTATACTTTAACATACATACATATTATTCTAAAGGAAATTATAACTAACAAGCAGCCATATAGCACAATGCATAACAATATTTTTAAATACTATGGCGCAGGGAGACCAGCCTCTTGGCTAGTTTAATAATAGGATTAATTTTTGATGTTTGGTCAACGTGACATGAATCTCTTGAAGACCTACTTCTGAGACATACATTACAAACAAGTTCCTTTCTCATGTTGAACATTAAATACATCTTGCCAAGGGCATATAAAATTTTAGGCATCACTGCTACCTTACCCCTTAATCGTAGTCTATCATTAAAAGCACCTTACTGTTTTGTCTAAAGATACTATGTTCCACATAATAGTATTGTTCAAAACAATATATGCCAGAGGGGTTTTCTTAGAATACAAATGTGTTCTCTTAATTACTAGAATCTTACACAAGTGTCTTTTCCAAATAGCTGATCCTTTTAACTCGTGGTGCCAGTTAAATCTGGGATTTGTTGTAGAAAAAAAACATATATTCTCAGCCAAAGGTGAGCATCTGCTAGGAGTTAGATAATGGTTAACAACAGAATTCAAGGGGGTGGTGGACTTAACTTGCTTGTGGCCACATTGAGATTCTAAGATGAACCCTCTTTTAACTCCACCTCCAGATTCTGCCATTACTTTCCTTACAGTCTTTGATTTATGACGGCAATTGAGATTGGAATTGCCATTGCTAAGCAATATGGTTGTAAAATGTGATGTTACTTGTGACTGCATTGCTTAGCAATAGCAGTCCCAGTTGCTATTGTTACAGAGGAACATACGGTCATTAAGGGGCAATCTTGCATGACTGTAACTTCCAATTTCCTGCCAGCTTCCCTATTGACTTTGTGGGAAACGGGCAGGGAACATTAGAATTCACAATCATGTACCTGCTCAACATCATAATCACAAGCCAGATGCCAAACACCTGGACTGTGCTCACTTGACTGCAGAGATGCTGTAACAGCTGAATCTATGAGGACCGGTCATAAATCCCCATCATTCAGTGTTATTAACTTTGAATAGTCACCGAACAAATAGATGTAATTTGAGGACTACCTATATACTTATCCTTTCAAAGTAATTAGGTACGAGGAGTCTATATTGTCATTCAAAATAAGCAACAATATTGGTAATCCATTTAATGCAGTGGTAAAAAAGTAGATGCTTCATAGTATTTTTAATATATATATATATATATATATATATATATATATATATATATTATATTATATATTTTATTTTCTTTATTTCTCATTTGCTACAGATTTTTCTATCAATATATAAAACCAACTGACTCACTTGAGCTAATGTAGAACTCTTGATTAAGTTGGAGAACACTGGTTCAGTATAAGTAATAGCCTGTTTAAACTGTTCTGCCTACAGATTTGAGGAAATTTTTTTAAAAGTTTCCCATGAAAAGGTTTACTTATGAAAACACATGAAATCTTATGAAGTAATCTCTTATTTGATTTCCAGACACACAACTCCATGATTTTCTAAGGATTAAATACTGAAGTTTATAATACGTATCATTTTCTGTCCATGCTGTTTAAGTAATCTAGACTCTCAGATTGTTTACTGAATCCTTAATCCTGCAGAATTTTAGTTTCTTGATTATTCTGTAGAGTGGCTCACATTATCCAAAGTATGTATTTTTTTCTAAAGTAACTTATCACCATTATTTAGCTTTACAATAACCAAAGAGTTGTTATTGACCTGGCAACTATGCCAGCAAAGAGATGGCAAAGAACATTTTAATTCTGTCTGAAAATTTGCAAAGGCATTCTGTCATTCTACATCCAGCTCCTTTCTCCACTTTTTATAGCATCACACACAATGCAATGTGAAAACCTTCCAACTGAGGATGATTAGTACTGGCATTTGAATTTTTCCAACATACAAGCAATATCAGCTTTAATAACAGACACAGATGTCACCCTTTCTGCAGCATGACATCTAGACCAGATTTGCAGGACTATATTTCAACAATAGTTCAATTCAACACTTTTGAAAGGGGGATTAAGCAGGTGAGACCAATTCTTAAAAAAATAGACTGCTGCCACTGAAAACTATACTGGCTGAAAGAAGGAATTAAGATCTATTCCTTATTTGTTCTTCATATTTATAGCAAGAAATCCAATAAAGGGAACAGCAAATTGGCAGAGATTTTTTTTGTGTGCTATTAAAGTGGAAATCACCTACACAACCTCCTCTCCAACCTTAACCAAGCACAGGCAAACTGAGAAAGTATGTACTAGTATCAGTTATGAACACTTATTTTCTCAACAGAGCTAAAATCTAATCACGATCTCAATTCCATGGTGAAACAAATGTTTGCATTAACAGGATCCCCATGTTCCAGATTCTGGTGCAAAGGATGAATTAGCAGATACAATAACAGAAAAGACAGAAATAAACAATACCCAAATCCTCGTATTTTCTTTCTTTCTTCCTTCTTTTTCTTTTTTCTTTTCTCTCTCTCTTTCCTTTCTTTCTTTCTACCTATCTGCCTATATTTTGGAACTGCCCATCTCCCTTATAGAGGAACTCTGGGTAGTGTACTATGGTTGCTTTATGGCTATATGTTATGTAAACCCAGCAGACTATACCTCATTCAATGAAGCATAATTTAGTGCAAATGTATGACTCCCTTTATGTAATACTGATCTAGATGAAGAAAGAATCTGATGACATGATGTAAGGCAACTTTTAAGTTCACTGACACCCTGACATTAGGATGTTATTTCTTTTAAAAGCATAACTTTCTCATAGTTTTTCTTAAGCACTAGAGAAGAGGTGTCAAACTCAATTTCATTGAGGGTTGCGTTTTACCTCGGAGGGCCAGGGGGCTGTGGCCAGGGGATGTGGCCATGGTGGGCATAGCCAGCTTGACATCACTCATATTGGGGGCACCTGTGGTGGCCAAGTGCTAAAGCAGGACTTTCCTGAAACTACCCTCACTCTCATTATAATCTTCCTTCCTTCCTTCTTTCCTTTCTTTCTTCCTTCCTTCCCTCCTTCTTCCTTCTTTCTTCTTCCTTCCCCTCTTTCCTTATTTTTCCTTCCTTGCTCTCTTCCTACCTTTTCTTTTTTTTCTTTGTCTTTCTTCTTTCCCCTTCTTGCATGCTCAAATTCAAAAGGGAAAACATTTCTCCTTTTGTTTTGTTTTTAGTTTGTTTTGCTAGCCCTCTGCCAGTGAAAATGGAGCTTGGGGACCCCACACATGCCCCCTGTATCCCATTTTTGGCCACAAAGACCTCCTGCAGCCCTCTGCCAGCAAAAATGGAGCCCGCAAACACCACCATCTGAGCTCCATTTTTGCTGGGAGAGGCACTACAGGCCTAGTTTTTTGCTGTTTCAAGGCTGGCCACGCGGGCCAGATCTAAGCACCCTGCGGGCCGGATCCAGCCCACGGGTCTTGAGTTTGACACCCCTTGTTAGGTTAGGAATACATTTGTTAGGTTAGGAAAAAGAATTCACAAACTTGATAACAGTTATGGACTATAAATAAGAATTTCACTTATTCATTTTAACAGAGGGTTAATTTAGCCATAAACAATATACACTAAGAATCTCTCTGTACGCTGCTTAATAGGTAGCCTTAGGACTGACATAAAGTTGCTTGAGATGAGCTTACATAAATTGTGTTTATTTTAGTGTATATACACATATTGATATAAGATGAATAGGTAAACTGGGTAGTGCAATAATTTCTCTTATCACTAATACAAAGAACGAAACTACAAATTTGCCAAAATTGCTCCAAAGTTTAGTCCAATGACAAAAAGCAACTGGGTTATTTTTAGAGCACAACAGGGCATAAAAATATAGCAGTGAACTGTGACCTACAGCTATGCACATCCAAGCATCACATCATCCAACCGACAGTTTTACTTTAGCTGGGAGCACATCTGGCTTGGTTTCAGACTACGATTATTCATATGACTACAGACAATACATTTAGCATCCATAGAAAGCTTCTGAAACTGTTCTCACTGGCTCAAGACGAAGTCTGTATGGAAAGGCAGAAACTCTGAATGGGCTTTGTGGAAAGAATTTCAGAGGAATCTATGTCTGAGGGTTCTGGGAACTCTGCTGATAGAAGGAATTAAGTTATTTTAAAAGCTGGGATAATACACTTTTCTTAAGTGAGTAAAATGAGGAATACTTGTCTCAGACAGAACATACTGGAATAAACAATCACCACATCAAGCAGAACTCATCTATAGTCTTGCTGGTGAAATAGATTCTTTTCTACAAGTACAGTAAGTATAAGAATAATTCTAATTTAAAAAAATTTGATGCACTAAAAATATAAATCTCTTACGAGTTACTCCAAATAACCATGAATTTTAGGATTCCATAAAAATTAACATTTTAATTGCATATATTTGTTAGTCTGCTACACGTTTCTTTGTAGTTTTTGTAATTAAAATAAACTTGCAAATATATATAAACTAGTTTTTTCTCTAAAATCTAGATTTTCTCATACCAGATGTTATTTTATAGATAATATCTACATTTTGAATTGTTTTGTTTTGTTTACATTTAGATTGCAGAACATACAGAATACTATAGCTTAAATTGTCTTTGTTTTTGAAAAGAGAAATACTGAATTGAGATGGACTTAGCCAGTTGCTTCAAAAGGCGCTACAAAGATTAAATATACCCAGGACAGAACAAAACAGAATAAAGCTAGAATATTTTAAATATCATATTGGTTTCTGGGAGGAATACAATTGCATTTTTATTGCACTATTACTGACAGCACAATCTTATGCCTGGGTATTCAGAATTAAGCTCTACTAAGTCCATTTAAACGTGGATACATTTGCACTTTAAAACTGAGTGGCTATGTGAAAAATGGGTAGCATTACAATATTTAACTATCAAACATGAGCGAGAAATCCCCGATAACCAAATTTCCAATTCCCCTTTTAGCATTGGTATGTGCATGTATCTTTTTGTTTCTATTTTTTAAATAGTTGTCAAAATGCCATTCTTTGGCTGGATGAAATGGCCAAAAAGTTATTCTTACAAAAGTGGACAATACCCTGGCTCAGAAGTTGTGACAAAGACACTTCTGAGAGAACTAAAATGGCATTTGAAAGAACGTGAACGGCTGATACAGGAGATTGAAAGTGGACACAAAATTCAAAAACCTGAAAATGATTACAATGGAATAAGGAGCTACCAAAATCTTCAAATAACTATCCCAGCTACTGAACAACGACAACTTGAAATTCTTTGCTCTCAAATCCAACCATGTCAAACTGGAATCATACTCAGCAGGTATTTTATCTATGTAGTATCATATAAGCTTCAGGAAAGGGGAAAGGGGTCCCCATCTTTGCAGCTTTATATTAGATGTTATTCCTACAAGAAAACTGTTTCAAAATAATTCAAAACTAGCATGCTTCAAACTAAAAGAATAATTCTTTGGAATGAGTTCAAAGAAACTTACTTTCTGGCAATATATGCAACCTTATTCGTAAGACTCTCTGTATTGGTTGTGACATCTCAAAAAACATTGCTAGGATTTCATTTGTTCAGTTAAATAGCATGTAATGAATGAATTTCCAAGATTTGCCCACAAAATGTAATAGAAAAATATGCCTTCAGCTTTAATTTTGAGCTTGGCAAAACAATTAAGTGTAACAATTCAGCACACACCACTTAAATGCTTACTACATATTCATAGCTTTAATATTTAGAGCACTAATATGTTTGTTCCTTTTGCTAAACATTTGCCTTCATATTCATTGACTACATTTTTATCCTGTGTCCAGTTTTAAAATCTGCATGGTATAATTTTCATTATAAACTAGTGAACCTGATTTACATTTGTTTCATGCAATTTTGATAAGAATAAGACTGTTTTGATTACAAAACAAGTTTCTCTACAATTCTTCAACATATACATACATACACACATACATACACATATATACATATCAACCTGCACATATAGCATATGGAATTTAAAACAAAACAAAACCCAGAACAATTCACTGATTTCTCTCTGATCCTATAAAAGGGCTCCAGGGAAATGTCAGTTTGAATCAACTTGCTTGGACAAATTGGACAAGAAAAAAAAATGCTTCAGCTATTTGTATTGCAAACATCATTCTTTCCTATTCCCTGTTTTTTTTTTCTTTAAAAAGCATTGCTAAAAAGGATAGTATATCTTCTCTACCCCTGCATTTTTAAGAGACAAGTTGAATACATGCTAATAGAATTCAGGCTATTTGCCTTTTCTTTACTTTCCTTTTCTAGATTTCGAGAGGCTCTTGCAGAAAATGACGTTTTACCCTGGGAAATTGTTTATTTATTCAAACAAGTTTTAAAAGAGTTCCTTACTAATCTTGAGAAAGAAGCTCAGCAAGATCAACTGGCTGATGCTTGGAATACAAATTTTTCCAGCCAATTCGCAGCATCCAGCACCAACTCCAGGAAAATGGACAAAGAGGAAATCCCCACTGTATCCAGCTATGTTGACAAAAATACACAAGGCATCCTTCCAACATTCTCCCACAGAATCTGGAATCTTCCCTATTACTACCCATCAAGTTAATTATTTTCTCTTTCGCTAATATTCATTCAGTTTAGCTATAATCATTCTGTAATGACTCAGTACTCCAAAATTATCTTCCCATCCTCATAAATGCAAATTTAAACTTAAAAACAACTACAGCTGGCATAGTCCTTAAATAAATAGGATGGATGCTTTATACTAATTAATAGTGTCACATCAAGATCCTCCTTATAGCAGAGATTTTTTTATAGAGGTTTTATCATTTTTCTTAGCTTTAATCCTGCATGGTTGCAGGGTCCCCTTGTTTTCAGTGCATTCACCTAATTATTAGAGCAAAGCTTAACAACGCATGATGCCATGAGGGTTTTTGTGTATCAGCTGTCTTGTCTTGCAGCCTGATGTTGATGTGGGCTGAGAGGGAATGACTAGTCCAAGGTCACCCAGCTGACTTCTGGGACTAAGGAAGGACTAGAAGCTGGATATTGTTATACTTAACTGGCTATGTTGGCTGTCTTTCATACCATTTATTTTGCCCCTCTAAATATGCAAGAACAAATTAAAGACTCAGCAATGTCCTGAAACATAGTCATGGTGAAAGACATTGACAGATTTTTATCCTGCAATTTGCTTACCCAATGCAATCTTTTCAAAACAAAGATGTTGAACTCAAATCTGAAAATTTAAAAGGAAGAAAATAATAATCCATTTTATAAAAGATCCTGTTTTTAATAAACTGGAAACAGATAAGCTTTATGAAGGCCTAAAGTAGGTCACAACAATAGCACCATCTTTTGCCTTTTAAACAAACAAACAAAAAAGAATAGTAAAAGATGCCAAAGATACACTAGCACCCAAAGGACACTTTTTTTATATTGACACTTTGGAAAAATGTGTGCACATTTTAAGATTTAATCATAGATTTAAGACAAATATATATGTCTTCCTTTTATAATGGCTACAATGTGCTCTCCACAATTCCCTGGCATGAGACTACATCTGGGATATTGTGGAACAGTGTTTCTCAAACTTGGCAGCTGTGTGTAGATTTCAACTCCCAGAATTCTCTAGCCAGCTAATTGAGGGAGTTGAAGTTCTCATATCTTAAAGTTCCCATGGCTGAGAAACACTGCTGTGGAGGATGCAAAATAGTAGCCAGACTAATACTGGAGTATTATTTGCATTTACACAAAATTAAAACCTGAAAGGGAAGGGAATCTGCTTGACAGCTTTATTTACACCCTGCAGAAATTCAGTAAAATTCATATAGGATGATCTGAAATGACATTCACAGGTTGTAAAAAAAAAATGGCTATATAAGACAAAATTCCTTTATCTGAAATAGTCTGATAGAAAAGCAGATACATTATGGCTTGCAATCCTTTATTACCAAAAAAGGAACTCCTTTTTTCCTTTGCTTCAGATCCACCAGAAAATATAAATACCTAGAAGCAATACATTGAATTAGATTTTATGCTGTAATTTTTTTATGAAAAATGAAATTAGATTTGCAAAGAAATGGGATTTTTAAAATTGCTAAAATAGTACTTTTTTACCAAATGATGTTAATTTTTTTGAAAAATCATGAGTAAGGTTAAAATGAGAGAGAGGGAGAGATTTGGTTAAAAATTGAACTAAATGAATGCTTCTGCCAGTATCACATCTGCAGATGCAGAATTACTTAGCCTCCACAGGGTTAATTTCAAAGAATAATCATAACTTTAAAATGTTAAGTTGAATGGCTCAATATGTAAAACATGCTGAACTAAAATATGGTTGGTTAATATGTGTTGTATAAATTTACTCAACAATGTTGATTTGGGAATCTCTAGTTAGGCTCTACGCTGAAAGCAATTAAAGAATTGTGAAAATTAGGAAGTAGTAGAAAAAGAGAGCTTTAAGGTGTTTTTCTCATTAGCATTCTTTTGCTTCACTGTCTGCAAACAATATAAAACTGTGAAGTTAAAGCAACAAAGAAAAATATTGTAAAAGCTGGTTAGTATACTCTTTGAATAAATCTCATTTGATATATGATATTCTTCTTAGTAAACATGTTGACAAATGTATTGTTCTTCAGGACTCAAACCCCAAGTTAGAAACAGGCAACAAGGAAAAATTTACGGTATATAAGATTGAAATATTTTTCTCACTGTTTCTCCATAAAGAGTTCCCGTTTGTTTTATTCTCAGTTAGAATACTTATTACTCTACAAAAACAACACTGTGATAATTTAAGCAGGCTAACATTACCTCAAAGGATGTTAAGTAATATATAGCTATTCATTTTCAACTCTCCCTATAAAGAGACAGAGACTACAACATGAGTATTTAGAATTTAAAATTCTATAAACACAGTTATAGTCTCGTATGAACTGTGAGAACTATAGCCATACAGTAATTTTATATTTGCAGAGCAAGACACCAGTGAAAATAGTTGTTGAGATGAATAGATCAAATCCAAGATCTATCTAGCCCAGGGTTTAATCCCACAATAGAAAATTTATTTCTATGGACAGACAGGGATGAACCAATTTTCTAAGAATTACTAGCATGCTATATATGGTGCTCATATAATATAGTACACACATTACTGTACTGTAAACCCTACTGTGGCTTGGATTTAGTCTGGTGTGTTGTGTACATAACTAATTGTATTTTATTAAATAAAGCATAAGAAAATTGTGGCTTACTGCTATATGGTAACTGTGAACACCATCAATGTTTCTGGTAAAACTGAAGTTCTGACAAACTGAGATTGACAAACTTTTAAAATGTTTAAAACCAAAACCAAATAGATAAATATGCTGCTGGAAGTTTATATAACCTGGCCAAGTTGAGCCCAATTCAGAAAGAAGCACTCCCTCCTCTTATTTCTCTCTGCTTTTTACAAGAAAACAGCACTATATTCTTTGAGGCTCTGCCCGTTTAATAGATTCAGGTTGACACTTTATAGTCATAAAAAGTGTACATGTAAGAGTATACATTTTTTTTATACACACACCATTTTCGGGTAGCACAGAGCTTATGTTTTTAGATGGGTAGTGCTTCTTCCTTTACAGGAACTAGCTGTAATTCAGAAACAAACGCGTTGCAGCATCTTCAAACTTAATATATCATTACACAATTCGCAATTTGAGGTAGGCCACCACCAGATTATTATAGATGGAGAGGTGGAGGGGGGAGGCGTTATTCTATTTCTAAAAACAAATCGTGTTTAATAATGTTAGTAGAATTTGTGCAGCGGTGAAATCCATCCTATTGATGAATGGGGAATTTCATTTATTGATAGAAGGGGCTTAATTTATACCATTCAACAGCGAAGAACCTGGGCAGTTTTGGACTTTTCTAAGCAGATTATCCTGTGAAGCGTGAGCTCGACGGAGAAGTAGTTTTGCTGCAGGTCCCGGCCTACTTACACATTAGCAGCAGGCGCCGGCTCTTCAACAGATTCCACGAGAGGATGAGCAAAGCCAGCAGCGCGGACTTCGCCCCCCAGGAATTCCACCCCACTGACCGCTTTGCCAATTGTGAACCAATCGTTGATCTGATCTACGGTGAGCTTTCGCAACATGGCTCGACCATAAGAAGCCGCGAAAAAAGAAAAATATCCTTCCGTTCAGCCAGCCGACCGACCGACCGGCGCTGAACTAATTAGTGGGCCCCGCCCGGCTATAGCCACGTGCCCAATTAGACCTCGAGATTCTGCACTTGTTCAGCGAACCTGCGACTGGCCCGCTTGCTTTCTGGTTAGCTCGATTACGATCTCCTATGCGCGCTTAAGATGCACTGAAAATAAGCTTTATTTGTGAGAAGGGCGCAAGATTGCGCTTGAAAGCAATTCCGATTGTATTTCAGTTGGATTACCGCAGGTTTACAGTGAAAGTACACGCAAATACGGAACGAGTTAGGTTTTCATGTTATCCTTCATTATTTAACCCAGTTTTCTTTAATATACTATCAGGAGATGCGGTGAACCATAGACTATGTGGTTACGTTCACTCAACACAGTACTGTAAAACGGGATGGGCTGCTGGGTGATTTAATGTGTTGTGAATTTACTCAACATAAAGCCAAGTTAGGGTTGCAGTCTATCACACCACTTGGATATATATACAGAAGCTATTCATAATGTGATTCCAATTGCATTAAATTGCAGTTGTGCTTGTGTAACTCATTAATTGGGGTTAACTGGCCTATATCTAATGGAATTAGCCCAAATGGCTGCATTTGCACAAATCAGCTGTAAATCAACTATTCCAGCTGGGTTCTTCCGACATACTGAGCCATCCACTAACAATTCCCATCTTAGTTTTGTTTGATTTCCCAGAACTAACCAGGAATTCTGGAATTTGTTATCCCAAGCAGCATTACAACTTTTGCTTTAGCACTTCAAATCCTGCATATTTGATAGAGTTAGAAGTACTTATCTGTACTTATCATTTATTTGGTACTCAGTGCATAAGCTAGAACATGTCAGTGTCAAGTGCCTTGTGAATCATTATATTATTCCTTATGGGGAAAATGTGTTTGGTACTCAGTTTTTGGTAGTCATCACACTTCCCGGAACCAAATAAAGATGAGTACCAAGGTACTACTGTAATTTGTTCTCTGGAACTTTATAAAAATGTTCAGGCATTCTAGTTTATAACTATAGGTAGCTTGCAGTTTAGCATGTGATACAAACCCAGTTAATCATGAGTTAGTATTTTGCAATGAATACAGCTTAACAGTGCATTTCAAAAATGATGGTCTATAAAATTTCACAAAACCTATAAAACTATTCCATAAATCCTCTTCAGTAAGATCAGGATTACAGTTTAAAATGGAGTCCTATCTTTTATTGTTAACTATCTGAATTTAATATAAGCCTCAAACTATCTCAGCAACATGTCTCAACAGCTGAAATAAATTCAACAGACATGTCTCCCCTTCCTTCTATGTAATATTCACTTGCTAAACCAGACATCCTGCAATTTGTCAGATCTATAACCTGCAGATTTATGATAAAAATGAGCTCTTGCATGGATAAATTGAAAGTATAGCAAATGAGCTTAAGAGATTTATGAATCTGCATTTCATTTTATGCGTATACTTTATACAGAGGTAAATCCGATTGAAAGTCAAACTACATATTATTTTAAAGACAATGTGCAGTTTATTTTAAGCTGTGTTCTACAACCTGGGGCCTTCCAGAAGTGCAGGACAATCCTAACCATGTTAAAACCACCATAGCCAGTGATAGTTGACTAGGATGATTTATTCTGCCATGTCTCGGTATTACCATTTTTAATACCAAGACATGGCAGAATAAATTATCGTGGTATAAAAAGAGCATTTACGGTAGTTTATGAAGGATCTAATTCAGTCTTTCCTGATCTGATGCTGGATTCAACTGAAGCTGTCATAATTTTCCCTTTAGCTATTAATTTCCAGTAAACCAGGATTTGATCAAGTTGAAGACTGGATTTCTTCCATTCTTAATAATATTATATGCAGTTTATGTTGTGAAGAAAGTTCTATTTTGAGGTCATTCCATGTTACAACAATCAAAACTGCAACTCGGTGCCTTCCGCCGTGCCCTTAAAATTTTCTTTTTTCAGCAAGCCGGGCTGGCCTAACACTTTTTTAAAATGTTTTTGTTTTGTCATTGCTTTTAATTATGGGGCCAAATATATATATATATCTTTTTAATTGTATTTTTTAATGTTTGTAGTTTATGTTTTTACTTTGGCTGTACACCGCCCTGAGTCCTCAGGGAGAAGGGCGGTATATAAATTCGATATAAAATAAAATAAATTAAAAAAATCTTAATTGTGAATACTGAGTGGTTTTACAAAAAAAATTAACCACTTGCTGCCCCTATTCAATAGGCTGCACTTCTATGATGAGTCATCTGTATTTAATATGTTGTACTTTAAGAGAACAACGACGACGATTTAAGGTAATTTTATACATTTTTATTTAGGAATAAATTCTATTGAAATCATTATGACATACTCTTTTAGTGGAAAGCCTATACTTTAAGCTTTGATTGTGAAATGTAAACAGAAACAAGTACAGTTCTATATTTGGGAGGAGAGTTACACTGTATTTCTATGAGCGTATCATTCGAGGAAAATCAGACGCCTTAGTCCAGCATGAATTATCAGGGACAGAACAGACTATACAAAGCGTTAGCCACGAGGGCAGCCCGATCCTATTCAAGTCGACTTAAAATACAGCGTCAATTAATCAAATAAAACGGAATTAACCCGCCTATTAGCGCCCTTGGTATGTCAACCTCTTGGATACACTTTATTGAATTTGGCAGGCTTATTTGTCTCTGCGCACTGAATCTAACTGAAATCGTAAATGTATTTGGCTAAACTCATGCGGCACCTAATGCTCCTGCCCGTGGAAAAACGGAAAGAACAGGGCTTCCTTCCACATCGGCGTCTGTGCCTCCAATTGTCCCTGTTATTCGGAAGAACTGAAAATCTGCAGAAAACAAGGTTTCTTTTCCGGCAACGTGACAGCTATTGCGGGGCGGGGAAGCGACTCTTCTAGCTTGGTCCTCCTGAACAGGGGGTGCTGTAGGTGGCCGAAGCCGGATGAAGAGCCGTTCTAGGCAGAACGCTGTTTCCTTACCCAGGAACCCTTGCGGCATCCTTACAATCAACCGTTTGTGACCTTTCTTTCCTGGGGTTTCTCTGATTTTGAAGGTGGGTTTGATGTTACCTTTTGGGGATAGCATAGCGGGCTGGCTGAGAGACCTTTTTTTTTTTTTTAACCTTTTGCTGCCTGTCAGCGCCCGTCGTGCGCTTTGGGAGTGTCCCAGTCGTTTGAGAATGAAATGGACGCCCCGTTTGTTGGGGAAGGTTACCGGGATGGGTCTAAGGAGCACAAGAGACACTGTGTATGCTCCAAAGACCGGTTCCAGCTATTATGACAGCCGGGGAAGGATTGGGAGTATAGAAAAAGACGTGTTAGAGCAGGGGTCTCCAACCTTGGCGACTTTAAGCCTGGCGGACTTCAACTCCTAGAATTCCCCAGCCAGCTTTGCTGGCTGGGGAATTCTGGGAGTTGAAGTCCGCCAGGCTTAAAGTCGCCAAGGTTGGAGACCCCTGTGTTAGAGCACTTACTACCCCACTTTTACTCGCGCCCTACCTTGTAGTAGGAGAGCCTTGTTTAACCCATGATGGTAAAAACTCGAGTCTGGTAGCATCTTATCCAACTAACAAAGCTATTTAAAGGAATAGATTTTCCCCAGCTGCAGTTCCCCTACCTGTGTCTGTTAAAAAGTGAGCCTTCGGTGACCAATCCTAGAGTATATGAAATTCATTGCCACTAGAGGTGGAAGCTGCTATCATCTTTTGTTTTTATTCTCTGGGGAGGGGGGGAGGGAGGAGGAAAGCTGTATGAATTTATTAGGGGAGGATATAACCTACACGAAGCTATTATAGAAACTGTAGGTTGGCATTGCCAGTGTGGTATACAGATGCGTTGTATTTTGATTTGTGTCCTGGACATGTCTGTTGTAGGATAGGAAATAATGTATAAAGTTGCCTCATCCTGAGCCTTTTGCTCATGTAGAATCTAAGCTGAGGCTTGGGTAGCCATAGTTTTACAGAAGATCCACAATTGGCTAGATACACTTAATATAGTTTATGGTTAACTCATAAAAAGGTCCAAAAACTGGCTGCTGTTTACTAGAGAAATAAAGTTAATAAGGGTGGGCTTTTGGTTTCATGCTCAGTGGCTTGTAGTTGATCACTGTGGCAAATTACAGGATAATAGGCCACAAGTGTGATCGAAAAGAGCTCTTACTTTTTTGGGTAAATGAAGGACAAGCTAATTACATTCTAAATAAAGCCTTCCTATTCAGAGGAGGTTTTTTTTTAAATAAGGGTGCCTATAGATCACTAATTAAAATACAAATTTAAATATAAAAGGCACATAAATTTAATAAATAAACGAGAAAGCACAAGTTTACCTTCAAATACTGTTGTTTTGTTCCTACTTGCAGATGCTGGCTAATATTTCAAAGTTGTGGGCTATCTATAAACCTTCAAAAGAAATGCAGCCTATCGTGTTTTCTGCAATCGTAACGGGATATCTTTTTTACAAAATTGAATTTGGAGGTAAAGTTTATATGTGTGTATTCTGGAACTCTAGTTACATTTGCAGTTTTGGTTTTATTAGATTTTTATCCCACCTTTTATTACTCAATAAGTAACTCAAGGTGGTGAAAATACCTAATTCTCCTTCTTTTTCCCACCAGCAACAATCCTGTGATGTGGGTAGGGCTGAGAGAGAGTGACTGACCAAGGTCATCTAGCTGGCTTTCATGCCTAAGACATGAGTAGAGCTCACTGTGTCTTGGTTTCTAGGCCAGCACCTTAACTGCTAAACTAAACTTTGTGCAGTCATTCATGCCCTGATCATCTCTCACTTGGATTACAGCAACACACTCTACGTGGAGCTATCCTTGAAGACTATTAAGAAGCTACAACTACTACAGAACATAGCTGCGTAGATAGTTCTGAAGGCTCCTTGGGTGGTACATTTAACATTACTGTTGGGCGAGCTGCATTAGTTGCCAGTTTGCTTTCAAGTCTAATTCAAGGTGTTGGTTGTCACCTTTAAAGCCCTGCATAGCATGGGTGCAGAGTATCTGAACTACCTCACTGTACCAGGATTAGCCCATCCCATTCACTCCAGCGGAAGAAGCCTACTTCAGATCTCATCCGCCAAAGAATTTTGCCTGGCAGGGTCTAGGAGAAGAGCCTTTCCTGCTGTGGCCCTCCCTTTGAAATATAATTCTGTTGGAGGTCAAGTTTCCCCCACTTTCCTGGCCTTCCAGAAGAGCCTTAAAACCTGGCTCTGCCAGCTAGCTTGGGGCCCCAATAGAGGCGCTTTATGCTGGGGTGGCTCACAGGGTAGAGAAAAAATCCCCATCCCCATCACCTGTCCTCTTGGTTTTTAGACATTATTTAATCTTTCCTAATTTTTAATAGTTTTGTATTTTTTATTATGCTTTAAGCCGCTCAGAGTTGCTGTAACAGTGAGAGGGGTGACATACAAAATTTAATTAATAAACTGGCTCTTCTTTCTTTTTTCTTCGAGTTAGAAGACAAATAAAATTATGATACTGAGCTATTGAGTGACTTTTGTCATCATACAATTTCTATGTCTCTAAATATATTAGGAACTATTGTTTGGTCTTTTGATAATGAAATTCTTTTATCCTTAGGTGAACATTCAGCAGAAAGAAGAGCAGCAGAAAAAAAGAGGAGGAGTAAGTGCTAATTGGAAATGTATATAGATCTGTCATGATTATATATTTCATTAGACCTACATTAAGATTTTAATGTAGACCTTGACAGTGATTCTGCATTTGTCGTTAGTACCAAATCTATATATATAAAAGCAAAAAACCACTCACATCGTAATCATGAAATCTCCAGAACCGTAAAGCCTATAAACATGAAATTTGCCACATATGTTCCTCTTTGCTTCCAAGTGCTCACTGAGAAAGGATTTTTCAAAATGACCATCAGAGCATTAGTATTTCTGTATTATTATTAACGCACTCTGATGCTAAGGAGTTCTACTCCCCCTCCCCACCTGAAAAGAAATCTGTTTCAAATGCAAAACACAAGCAGAGGAGTTTCACTTTGTTTTACTTTCACAGCAGGAAACAGCTTTAATACAGAACACTTGAGCTAAGCCACGGTTAAGCTCCTTCCTGTCTCCTTTTTGCTCACACAGCAAATACTGTTTCACTTTCCAAACAGCTCTCTGATGCTAAGGAGTTCTACTCCCTCTCCCCACCTCAAAAGAACTCTGTTCCAAATGCAAAACACAAGCAGAGGAGAGGAGTTTCAGTTTTACTTTAACAGCAGCAACCATGGGATAGGATAGGGGAGGCTTCTGTGGGGCAAGGCTGAAGGAGAGAAGGGGATAGGATAGGGGAGGCTTCTGTGGGGCAAGGCTGAAGGAGAGAAGGGGATAGGATAGGGGAGGCTTCTGTGGGGCAAGGCTGAGGGAGAGAAGGAGAGAGGATAGGAGAGGCTTCTGTGGGGCAAGAAGGCCAATTGTAACTACTCATTAATTTTCAAGCTGTGTCGATTTATCAAGTCCCATCACATAGTTTCGTAGCAAAGCACGGATATCCAGCTAGTGTGTACATAAAGATCTGAAAGTAATGATACTTCTTCTGAATCTAGAATTTTCTTAATATGTATATCCATTAAATAAAATTCAGATTTTACTTGACATGTATCTAGGCTAATTGGGCTCCTTCTTTCCCCATGGTGGAAACTAAAATAGTGTGATATATGGAAAAGTAAGGAGTACCTCTAAAAACTGTCAGGACTTTTATGATTGTGTCTCCTTTCCTCTACTTAATCCAATTAAAAAACTCCCTTTTTACGACCCTGTAATCCCTTAATTCAGGGTAGAATTGGGATGACTGGATAAGTTGAATCTTTACTGACCAGATACCCTTCCTGATGCCTCTGCATAACCCATTAAATAGGATTATCCAAGCCAATTTATTTGTTAAATTTCTATGCTATCCATTTCATTATCCAAAGCAACTCTTAATAAAATATTCGGGGGATGTGTAGATGTTATTTCTTGTCAATTTGCTAAACTGAGTGAAACAGATGTTATAACAAGGGGAAACTACTGGTATTTTATAGGTTTAAAATCTGGATCCAGTCCATTTGGTATTAAATTATGCTGGTCACTGTTTTTTCTGTATAATATTTTAAACTCTCACTCATAATCAATTTTTTTCCACTTTTGTGGTTTTTCTTTTTTGCAAATAGCACTATTTTTGAATATTATTTTTATTCATAATTAATTTAAACTTATTTAAATTAATTAAACTATCATTTTTCACAACATACATACCTGAAAGAATCTAGCTGCAATTCTAGCTGTTGCTTTGCAGCTGGTGTTCACATTCTTGTGTTGTAAGCAGTCATAACAATTCCATGCTAGAAAAAGCAAATCTATTATTATTTATTATTATTTATTTATTAAATTTCTATACCGCCCTTCTCCAAATAGGACTCAGGGCGGTGCACAGCCAAGATAAAAAACAAAGCATACAAAATTTAAGAACAATATTAAAATAATTAAATGTTTTGGCCGAAATTAAGATAACCCAATTTAAAATCAATTTAAAATTTAACTCAGGCCAGCCCAGCTTGTTGAAATAAATAGGTTTTCAGGGCCCGACGAAAAATCCGGAGGTCTGTTATTATACGTAACTCTGGGGGAAGGTTGTTCCAGAGGGTGGGCGCCGCCACAGAGAAGGCTCTCCCCCTGGGGGTCGCCAGCCGACATTGTCTGGCGGACGGCACCCTGAGGAGGCCCACTCTGTGCGAGCGTACTGGCCGGTGGGAGGCTATTGGTGGCAGAAGGCGGTCTCGTAAGTACCCTGGCCCTAAGCCATGGAGCGCTTTAAAGGTGGTCACCAACACCTTGAAGCGCACCCGGAAGACCACTGGGAGCCAGTGCAGCTCGCGCAGGAGAGGTGTCACATGGGAGCGCCTCGTCGCCCCCATAATCCCCCGCGCGGCCGCGTTCTGGACCAGCTGGAGCCTCCGGGTGCACCCCAGGGGGAGCCCCATGTAGAGAGCGTTGCAGTAGTCCAGGCGGGAAATGACTAGTGCCTGAGTGACTGTGCGTAGAGAGTCCCGATCTAGAAAGGGGCGCAGCTGGCGTATCAGGCGAACCTGATAAAAAGCCCCCCTGGCCACGGCCGTCAAATGATCTTCTAAAGACAGCCGTGCGTCCAGGAGGACGCCCAAGTTGCGAGCCCTCTCCGTGGGGGCGAGTGATTCGCCCCCAATAGCCAGCGATGGCGTCAGCTGGCTATATCGGGACGCTGGAAGCCACAGCCACTCGGTCTTGGAGGGGTTGAGTCGGAGCCTGTTTCTCCCCATCCAGGCCCGCACGGCCTCCAGGCACTGGGACATCACTTCAAGGGCATCGTTGGGGTGGCCTGGGGTGGAGATGTACAGCTGGGTGTCATCAGCGTACTGATGGAACTCCACCCCAAAGCCACGGATGATCTCACCCAGCGGCTTTACATAAATGTTGAACAGAAGGGGCGAGAGGACCGACCCTTGTGGCACCCCACAAGCAAGGTGCCTCGGGGTCGACCGCTGCCCCCCCGTCAACACAGATTGCGACCGGTCAGAGAGGTAGGAGGAGAACCACCGCAGAACGGTGCCCCCCACCCCCAACCCCGCCAACCGGTGCAACATGATACCATGGTCGATGGTATCAAAAGCCGCTGAGAGGTCTAACAGGACCAGGATAGAGGAGCAACCCCTATCCCGAGCCCTCCAGAGATCATCCACCAACGCGACCAATGCCGTTTCCGTGCTGTGCCCAGGCCGGAAGCCGGACTGGAGCGGGTCTAGATAGACAGCTTCATCCAGGTACCGGGGAAGCTGTTGCGCCACCACACTCTCAACAACCTTCGCAACAAAGCGAAGGTTGGAGACTGGACGATAGTTAGCCAAAACAGCCGGATCCAGAGAGGGCTTCTTGAGGAGGGGCCTCACAACCGCTTCTTTCAAAGCGGCCGGCAGGACCCCCTCACTCAAAGAAGCGTTAACGATCTTCTGGAGCCAGCCTCGTGTCACCTCCCGGGAAGCCAGAACCAACCAGGAGGGACACGGGTCCAATAAACATGTGGTCGCGTTCAGCCGTCCCAGGACCCTGTCCATGTCCTCGGGAGCCACAGGATCGAACTCCCCCCAGATAACACTCTCAAGACCTGCCTCAGTCATCCCATCCGGACATACCCAGTCAGAGGCCAGTCCTTCCCGAATCTGAGCGATTTTGTCATACAGATACTGCACAAAATCCTCGGCTCGGCCCTGCAAGGGGTCATCCCGCGCTTCCAGATGGAGGAGGGAGCGGGTCACCCTGAACAGGGCGGCCGGGCGATTATCTGATGACGCGATAAGAGCGGCAAAATAACTAGATTTCGCCGCTTTTATCGCCACTAGGTAGGTCTTAATATGAGACCTCACCAGTGTTCGGTCGGATTCGGAGCGACTGGTCCTCCAACTACTCTCCAGGCGTCTTTTCCGGCGCTTCATCTCCCTGAGCTCCTCGGAAAACCAAGGAGCTAGGTGAGTTCGGTGCCGGGTCAGAGGCCGCAAAGGCACGACACGGTCCAAGGCCCCGGCAGCCGCACTATCCCAGGCGGCCACCAGGTCCTCAGTCGAGTCATGAGCCAGAGTCTCAGGAAATGGCCCAAGCTCCATCTGGAACCTATCAGGGTCCATCAGGCGCCTGGGGCGGAACCACCTGGTCGGTCCCGCCTCCCTGCGGCGGGGTGCAGCGGTTAGAAAGTCCAGTCGAAGGAGCGAGTGGTCAGACCATGACAAGGGTTCGATGACTATATCCCCTGTATCAAGGCCACTCAACCACTGACCAGAGACAAAAACTAAGTCCAGAGTGTGTCCACCCGTGTGAGTGGGGTCATGAATTAACTGAGTAAGGTCCATGGCCGTCATGGAAGCCATGAACTCTCGAGCCACCTCAGACGTTTCGCCGATAGACGGCAGGTTGAAATCCCCCATGACTAGAAGTCTGGGGGTACCAACCGCCACCTCAGCTATGACGTTGAGCAGCTCGAGCAGGGCCGTTGCCACGCGGCAGGGAGCCAGGTACGTGATCAACAAGCCCATCTGTACTCCACGACCCCACCTCACAAAAAGGGACTCACATCCGGCTATCTGTGGAACAGTGGTCTCCCTCGGATCAAGACTTTCCTTTATAATAACCGCCACCCCCCCCGCCCCTGCCCTGAGCTCTCGGCTGATGGAATGCTCGGAAACCTGGTGGGCACATATCCACGAGGGGAACCCCCCCCTCATGGCCCAACCAGGTCTCCGTAATACCTGCCAGGTCCGCTCCCCCCTCCTGAATAAGATCGCAAATGAGGGGGGCTTTATTTACCACGGATCTGGCATTGCACGACAGCAGCCGAAGGCTCGGGCCCTGAGAGTCTGAACAGCCTGGGATACGAGAAGGGCTATGGGGACCGGGGCGTGCCACCGCTCGAAGATAGCGAGTGCGCGCCCCCACTACATGATGCGGCCCCCTGCTCCCACCATATCTGCCCCTCCCACTCAACACATTGATAGAAAAGCCCTCGACAGAATGGACTCTGATGTCCCTCTTACCCCCGGAATCTGCACCCTCCGTGGCCCCACTAACAGCTGGGCCGGACCCCTCCCCCCGTGGGTTAACCCCCAAACCCACACAACCCTCCCGCCCCTTAAAATCCCTTAAAAATCTATCAAAAAGTTTCCCTAAAAAACCCCTTAATCCCCTTTTTGCAGCATGCCACCTCTCGGGGTGCCAAAGCCCGTCATAAAGGTAGGCCCTTGATAAAGTGGAGGGCCACACCTGCGAGAGGGGGGAGTCTCGCAGAATAAGAAGTTCTGTTGGCGAATACATCTAATCAATCAATTAATTAATCAATCAATCGGGGGAAAATCAATGGCCTGGGGGTAATCAAGATAGTCCAAAGTCTGGAAAGGGATATTCAATCAATTCCAAGTCAGTAAACTCCACTGCTCTCTCACAGCAGTGGATGGAGTCTTAGGCCGCTTCGAGGCCAGATGTTAACACCAGCTGCCCTCTCACGAAAGCTGGGAAGGGCCAGAAACCGCAGTCATCGACCGGCACCATGAAAGACTTGAAATCCGAATATTTCCCTCTTACAATTGGGGGCATTGATGACAAACCACCAATCTACAGGTTCACGGGCCCAGAGAAGACTCCAATAACTCTAGCGGCTGCACCTTAGGCGAGTAGGGAGGCGAATCGGGAGACTATAGATGTCCATGTCCATGGGAGGCAGGTATCATAACAAGTATCGTATCATATTATTCAGAGGCATCTCCAGATGATAAGTGGCCTCCTGGAGGCTAATAGACCACGTAAGGCATAAAAGCCTGGCCCAAGGTCTTTTGTGACCATCAAACAGCAATGTTTCTAGCTCACCCCCATCCAAATAAGGGAGGGGGGGAGCCTCTGGAAGGACCAGGAGTGGGCCCCCTCCAAGTGGGCCTCCCATCCATAGCTGTAATCGGCAATTCCAAGAAACAAAACATTGATGGTCTGATTCAAATCATGGTCAGGATGCCCCTCGCTCTCCCTATTCAGGCTCCTGTCCCTTTCCGGCCTCTCTGATGTTATCTCTCCCAGCCGCTCGTCCCAGTGTTAAAGCGAGTGCCAATCCCGACGATGCCAGCTCTTAAAACATCCCGTCCACCGTTGGGTCTAACAGGAAGCCCCTGTCATCCCCTCGGAGTCCCTGAAGCTCCAGGGAGGGGCTGCATCGCCGACGCCGCCACCGCCCGTTCCACTGGCCCGGCAGCTGCGGGGAGATGCCGAGGACGCTGAGGGCGCTCTCCCCGCTCATAGAGCCGCAGCGCAGCCGTCTCCGTCTCGTTCCTGGCCATCGTGTCCTGGAGAGCTGCCAGCTCTCAAGAAGATGACACATTACTTGGCTGAGGCCTGTTAAAACTGCCACTAGATAATAGAAGGACTGATTATAATTATACAGTTATCACGTCTTTCATATGCTGGTTCTGACACCTATGTATTAATGAAGGGAATGGATAAAGTGCAAAAATGCTGTAGTTTATAATTATTACAAAATGAGACATATTGAACACAGTGTGATTGATTACCAAGTAAACATGCATAGTGTTATGCTATTTTATATAGATTGTTGTAGCATATTATGTGCTTACGTAAAATAACACTTAGATTTGCATATCTATCCAGATTTGATTAGACACAATGAGCAAGAGGAGCAAACTTTGGAAAATTTGTAGTTATATTTTCTGTATTGGAATAATTGATAGCTGTTATATGTAGTCATACTAAAGGTGTCTAAAATAGTGAGCTAACTGTAACATCATATGAATGAGCTGATTTTCCTTCCCACTTCAATCTCATATGTGTAACTTAGGTCTGCTATGAAAAATCTACATGCCACCCTGGAGCAGATTTGGGGAATAAAATTGAGAAATATTTGGCAGAATCTTCTAATGCAAAAACACAATTAGGTAGTGCCCAGTGGAATATGTCATAGTATAATTGATTGGTTGCTGTTTTTTCCCCATCGTTTTAAGTCATAATTTTCCAGTAAAGTATAAATATTTTATTAAAAATGGTTTATTGTTGGTCTAATTAAGATTATGTTATTTCAGGAACCAGGCCTCAGCATCATTAAAACTTGCAATCTTCAGTATGAATTTTTGAATTGTCATCCTAGCTCTAAACAAGCTGAGCTACATCATGGGAAACTAATTATTCTGTAAGCAGTGTGCATCACTAGCACAGTGGTAATCTGTCATCTGTTATGGAGTAAATAAATGTGGTGTTCAAGAAGTGTGCCGGATATTTTATTAATCTATATTTCTTAGATGTAATTGATATTTTTTACTTATTTATTTGACACTTTTTTCACTACTTTTAATTGCTGCTCTTTAATTGTCCAGCTCCCAAATTAGAATGCAGTACAACATAATGACATTATACAACACAGTTATCTAAAATATAATGCTATATTTAGCACTCTTAGGGTTCAGGTTCCAGGATACACTACAGAAAACTTCAGAACATAATATAGTAGTAGATAAAGCATGTTAAAGAAAGCAGGATCTAGAATAACATAAGACCATAACATCTAGCCAACCAAAACCTGCCAAAATAAAGTAGTTTCTATTTAAAGAACTTAAGGAAAATGTTTGCCAGCTGATACAAAGGTACAAAGTCAAGTTCCTCAAGGCTGAATGCTTTTAGATAGTAGCAGTG
Organism: Pituophis catenifer annectens; assembly: GCF_029215685.1. Taxonomy (NCBI): domain Eukaryota; kingdom Metazoa; phylum Chordata; class Lepidosauria; order Squamata; family Colubridae; genus Pituophis; species Pituophis catenifer. The sequence continues at coordinate 315,162,954 of NW_027256881.1, read as the reverse complement.
GATTAGCTCTTTCTACCCTTTCAGAGAAGTATTTTGTCAATAAACTATCAGATGTGCTAACCCTGGGTACCTAAAACTGAACATTGATAACAACGATAAAACCAGGGGTGAAATGCTCCCGGTTCGGACCGGATCATCCGATCCAGTAGCAATGGCGGCAGGTAGTTTGGGGGACCGGTAGCAAAAATCCCTGCCCCCCCCCCATGCCCAGCTGAGCTACGCAATCATCAGAGGCTTTTTTTTTTTTTTTAATTTTTGAAAGCATTTTTTCTACAACCTCTTGGGCCGAAAAAATGCTTTTAAAAATTAAAAAAAAAAAGCCTCTGATGATTGCGCGGCTCAGCTGGGATCATCAGAGGCTTTTAAAACCACTTTTTTTTTTCAACATCCTTGGCTGAAGAGGTTGTAGAAAAAATGGTTTTAAAAGTTAAAAAAAAAGTTGGCCACACCCACTCAGTCACATTACCCCTCCCCGAAGCCACAGCCACAGAACTGGTAGTAACAAATTTTACATTTCACCACTGGATAAAACTGCAAGGTTGTATGAACCTGAAGTGTAGGTATGAGGAGAGATAAAACCTGAGGGGAATGGGAGAAATAGACTGCTGAATGTACTGAAACATCAATTGCATGCTAGGTTGCAGAGAAAAACATGTAGCATTCATCCCCACTAGCTGGCATGGATCTCCATCGCATACACAATCAGATACTCCCAGGCTTTGTTGGAAAAAAACATTTGTATAAGAATGTATAATTTTTCTTTATTATTTCATAAGTCTTTCCATATCTCTTCTGAGATTCTAGCAGGCTGCTGTCATCCTTGGTCCACCTAGAATAATCAGACAACAAATGAGGTAAAAAAAAAACAAAATGACAGAAAGTATTCAGTAAAAATGTGATCAAGTGATTTTCTATTTTATTACCTTTTCTTAAGATTCTATGATAACGAAGTTAGGCTGAGTTGGCTTTGCAGATAGTTGATCTTTACATTTTATGTATTTATTAAATTTATTTGTGGCCCATCTCAACCACAAGGTGACTCCATCAGTTTGGCATCCATGTTATAGCACCAATTCTGAAGAAGCATATTTAATGGGTTTTGCATAATCACAATATAAAGTGCGCAATATCTAAATTATATTGTTCGTTCACTTAGTGAATTTCACTTACATCCTCCAATTAGCACTTCTGCTATGAGAATAAGTGTCTAGGATGTAATCAACATTTGATTTTTGTACATTTTGTTGAAATAGAATGGATTAGTTTTAAGAATATTCTAATATGGTAAGTGTCCTTGACCTCTAAACCCTACATTTAATTTCACACCAGATACATTTTTGTTTGACCTAAGGATCGCTTTTTATTTTATTTTGTTCAAAGATAAGTTCCTGTATTGTTCAGATTATAAACCTGTTGTACAAATGCACTGTGAAAAACAAACCTAATAAGCAGAGCTGTGGAGTCGGGAGATAAATGTTCCGACTCCGACTCCGACTCCTCAGTTTTTTGTACTTCCGACTCCGACTCCGACTCCCCGACTCCGACTCCTCTGTATTAATATGCGAATGTATTTTATACATTCCTTGAAGGAAAGAAAGGCAACATACATGTCATTACCACAGGACTACTGGCTGGGAAGCCAACAGTCTACTGTATTGAACAGTTTAAGCAAAAGACAAACACAATGAAAACAACAAAGTTTTATTAATTTTTTTTTATTAATTTAATTAATCAAGTTGCTGGATAGTAGCAGCAGGCATAAACATCAGGAACAGGAACTTTACCAGTTCAAAAATACAAACCACATTATTTGGTTGTTTTAGAACAAAAACAAAGCTTATCTATATGAACCAAAAACAAAATCTGTAAAACCTAGAAATGGTTTATATTAATCTTGAAATGTAGTTATAGGCTTAGCAAATGCAAATCAATTCAATGTAGAGTTCTAAGGAAGAGAATTGCCTCTGCCAGATCCTCTTTCATAGAGGCTCTTAAGTCAGACTTTATTATTTTTAGGGCTGAAAATAATCTTTCGACACTGACTTGGGTGGGTGGCATTGCAGTAACTATTCTGGCCACATCACTAACGATCTCTGGATAAACAAGGATGGCTTCTTCAACAGTAAGTTTTGATGAGCGATCATACTTTTCAACTTCTTTTAGTGCTTTATAAAACTCCTGTTGGAATTTTTTTATTTGGACATTTACTGGTTCTGTAACGCTTATGCGACGTCGCTTTCCTTTAGCAACTTCCATTTTGTCTAAGAAGGAATCAAAGTCTAATTCTTCGTTTGAAGAAGATGATTCTGAGTTACCACTATTGCTTAAAAGAACTCCATCCTCCTGTGGAGGTATTTCAGGTCGTAATCCCTTCATGCGAACTGCTACATCATAGAGGGCCTTTTTCCCAGTAGCAATCTGTTTACTGTTCAATAAAAGTCGGCTCATTGGGTCGACATAAATAGCCGCTAACAAGATTTCATTTTCCAGCAAAAGACTCTCTCTTTTCATCATTGAAGATGCAATGCCCTCAGCTATTAACCCTCCATTTTTGTTCAGGCGATATAACAGGCTCTTCCATTCCAAGAGGAATTTACCCGGGGTTAGATCATCACATTGCAACCTCTTGGTGACAGTGAAGGGGTGAGAAAGAAGGTTCTCCAGCTCTTTTGTTTGTGTCCACTGGCTTGCAGTTAATGCAAGATTTTCATTGTCCATTTCTTCTATGAAGTCTTTAAGTTCAAGCAAACGCTTCACCATTAAATAAGTGCTTCCCCAGCGAGTTGTTTGATCCAAAATGGCTCCTTTTCCTGCACGTCTTTTCAAAATTGCATCTGTTTTTGGGGCCCTGGCTGCAACAGTTACTTGCCGTAATTTGCCAATTAATGTAGCTGCATGGCGATCTTTTAATCCATCTCTTATGGCAAGTTGCAGTGTATGAACAGCACATCGCATATGATGAATAGTAGCAAGCTTCAATGCTTCTTCAACAAAGTTGTCTAAAAAAATGTCAGCATTCTCTTCAGTTTCTAAACTTTCTCTAATACTTGCAGAGCTGTCTTCCTCTAAGTCTAATATCTGTTTGATACCTTCTTCATCTGCCTTCATCTTCTCAATTGTGCTCAACATGTTAGAAGCGTTATCTGTCACAACACATAAAATCTGTTCCTTTTTAATTTCAAAATCTTCTAGAACACCCTCCACTAACTTCTGAAGGTAATCACTGGTGTGATGTGCCTGAGTGTCCTTTACTCCGAGGGTCCGTGTTATTGTTTTGTTATTTTCATCCACAAATCTAACATTAATAGCGAAATAATTGACTCTGTGACGTGTGCATGCATCCATTTTAAGGAAGACAAAACGTCCTTTCATAACTTTCTGTAGTTCTTCCTTTTTACATTTGGCCTCCTCAATTATAAGTTTCCTTATACTTTCTCTTTCCAGAGAAACACCAAGTTTTTTTGCCATTTCTCCATTTAGGCCTAAAAAGGCAGTCTGTGAAAAGAAGGATAGTGGTACACTATTCTTTACTACCATTTCAATAATGTGGTGTTTGAATTTTTCTGGTGTCATCCTTATGGTAACTTTGTCAGATATAAAGAATTTTCTTATTTGTGATTGTTCTCCAGTAGATTTCTGAACGTTTTTTGTCACAGAAGTAGATGCAATGTTTTCATTGCTATCTTTCTCATTCACGGCTTCTAACACTTTGGGATGAAAACGCTGTAAGTGTCTTTTCAAATTTGATGCTCTTGTAGGTGCATTTTTATCAGGCCCACTGAAACTGCTAATTTTTGCATCACATTGTTTTTCACCATCATCATCTTTTCTAATACATTGGCACACGTAATGTTTTCCATCACTTGATAATGCAAAGTGCTCATAAACAGTAGACTTTGTTGTGTTTGTTGTTAGCAGTCTTTTTGCCATTGTTTAGGATGCCTCTTTCCCTAAAATATAAAATATGTTATACTAACTGGCATATAATTAGATTTTTAATATCAACATACACAGTCTTGTAAGTTGTACGTACATGGCTTTATACAAACAAATAAGCTATATATCCCAGCACTAAAGCTAGACATGATTTGTCCTATACAATATAAACACTTACAGTTGAATCCAAGAAGCTGTTCCACCAAGTTCTTCTAAGCCAGTGGTTCTCAACCTTCCTAATGCCGCGACCCTTTAATACAGTTCCTCATGTTGTGGTGACCCCCAACCAGGGGTGGGTTCTAAATTTTTTTACTACCGGTTCTGTGGGCGTGGCTTATTTTGTGGGCATGGCTTGGAGGTTATGTGACTGGGTGGGTGTGGCTAGCTGGTCATGTGACCGGGTGGCCATGGCTATGTGTATAGAGGGCTGAAAAAAGTCATTTCTGACAGGTCCTCGCACTTTTGACTGGTCCTCACACTTATGACCATCCTCACATTTATGCCCGTGCAGCATTTTTAACAACCATGTCACTCATTTCACAACTGCTTCTCTTCACCATGGTGACAAGATAGGGCAAAAACGTAAAATGTGAGGACAGTCGTAAGTTCGAGGACTGGTCAAAAGGGAGAGGACCAGTCAGAAATAACTTTTTCAGCCCTCTGAGTAGTCCATATACATAAAAGGATACAGCAATAGAGGGGGATGAAGGAAGGGAAGGGAAATTAGAGTAGGAGTGAGGGTAAGAGAGGGAGGAAGAGAGGAGGAGAAGGAGAAAGGAAGAGGAAGTAGGGAGGAGAAGAAGAGGGTGAGGAAGAGAAAGTAAGAAGGAAAGAAAAGAGAGAGGTGGTAGGTTTGAGGAGAAAGATTGCTGTACAATAAAAAAGATGAAAGGGAAGAAAGCCAACCCCAAACAAATATAAAGATATTAAGATAAAGAATGAATTGTTAAACTTTAAAGAATAAAAGAGAACAAATATGAATAAATAACAATAATTAGAAACACACATACAAACATACAATGTATTTTCTTTGAACAGAGTATTTGGCCGGTTCATAAATTTAAACAGTGTTTAGTCATGTTTAAAGTTTAAGCTAACAATCAGAGTTACAAGTTTTTATAGCCTTAGCTGAATGACAGCAGTTTTTCCAATGGTTTACAGCTTCAGTCTTGAACTATTGACCCTCCATTCCCTTCACTTATGCAAGTGTCTCTAGTCCTGCAAAAAACATATTTACTTAATCCCTTATCAGTGAGAGGCTAGGTTACCCATGGGCGCTGCGTTCCCTGTAACAGCAGAACACAACACTATGGAAAGTATAAGTATTGCCACTCCTAATTGTGCGTTGCGTGCCTTATAGTGAAGCACATGAAAAGCATGCTTCTTCACGGTCACTTAACGTGTTCATTTTGCGGTTACGTGAGGCACTGCATGCATTGGTCTTTATTCTTACAGTAGAGAAGTCATTAATTATAACTTTTTGTGAATTGGGACATTTAAACTTGCTTTTTTTAAAATTCCAATCTAAATTTAGTAGGAGTCGGAGTCGGTGCATTGTTTGCCGACTCCGACTCCGACTCCAGGTACCCAAAATTTCCTCCGACTCCGACTCCTCGACTCCGACTCCGACTCCGACTCCACAGCACTGCTAATAAGCACTGATGGTTCTAGTCTGTGTTGTGGACTGAATATTGTATGCAGTACTCTCAGCGCCCCATGAGAGCTTGAATTGGCTATCCTTAGTCAGTTTTGTCAGTATTAATACCATGAAACTGCCACTTGTTAATTTTGAATTAACAATTGTTTGATCCTGCAAAATAATGCAGTTTTGTCAGCCAAGCATGAGAAATTCAGCCTAGAGAGCAATCTGTAGTCATGAAAGTAAAATTCTGATGTTGTAAGCTACTTTCAAATTTGAAAGTCTTTGGACCTTTATGTTATGCTTCTCCATGGCCACTGGATGGAAGACTCTGCATTTATCTGTAAAAGAAGTGTAACAATATGCCTTCCTTTAATTATTCCTACCTGATGGATTTCTGGAGGGCCATATTCTCCCAGGCCTTGAGCTTGGTTAGCTGGAGCCTCCCACAGGAAGTTGGTAAATGTGTTGCCTAGTAGATTTACTATCTTTCATTTCACTTCACTCGACCTATATACCGCTTCACAGTGCTTTTACAGCCGTCTAAGCAGTTTACAGAGTCAGCATCTTTCCCCCAACAATTTGGGTCTTCATTTTACCCACCTCGGAAGGCTGGAAGGCTGAGTCAGCCTTGAGCCTGGTGAGATTTGAACTGCCAAATTGCAGGCAGCCGGCAGTTAGCAGAAGTAGCCAGCAGTACTGCACTCTAACCACTGCACCATCGTGGCTCATCTTGCTCTTCTTTTCTACTTCGCCTTTTGATCAATATCCTTACTGTATTATTTTTATTTTGTATATTGTGAGCAATCCAGAGTCCCTTAGAAGTTAGGCAGTGTCAAATCAACTAAAAAATTGGGAAATCTTTTAAAAACTATGTTACAAATATGTAAGTTGGCTGCTATTTTAATATTATTGGAATAGTGTTTCGTTTTGCTGGGTTTTTATTATGCTTTCTTTAAATGAACAGAAGACAGATTAGAAAAAGGTTGGCAGGTGAATTATTTTAAATAGTAGTACGACACAAAACGGTGGGATAAAAAATGCAAATCACCCATAGATATTAGTAATACTTTGAAGGATGTGATTTTTTCCAATTTTAGCATTGTATGCACCAGTGGTGGGTTTCAAAAATTTTTACTAACAGTTCTGTGGGTGTGGCTTGGTGGGCATGGCTTGGGCATGGCAGGGGAAGGATATTGTAAAATCTCCATTCCCACCCCACTCCAGGGGCAGGTTACTGCAAAATCTCCATTTCCTCCTGATCAGCTGGGACTTGGAAGGCAGAGAATAAATGGGGACAGGGCCAGTCAGAATTTTTACTACCAGTTCTCCGAACTACTCAAAATTTCCGCTACCAGTTCTCCAAAACTGGTCAGAACCTGCTGAAACCCACCTCTGGTATGCACATATGTTAAGCCATACATACAATTAAGACATAATCAACATCCCTTTTTTACTCCTAATTGTACCTGTAATTAAAATAAAATAAAATAATTACAATTTTGGCCAAAAAGGCTAAGACGGATAATGCAGAGTTTAAACTTTGCAGCTTCATCGGCTTGTATGTATTCTGGTAAATTTGAAATACAGACATCTTATGACTCAAGCAGATAGTTATATATAACAAATGCCTTATACTGGGTTTCTATCTGTAAAATAAAATAAAAATCCAGAGATGCAAAGCACTATATTTTAGCAGTAGAAACGGTCACGTAGATTATGCTGCCCATCCTGTTTATTTAACTAAAAGAAGAGCACACAATCTCTTTAGCAAACTTCCAATCAGTACAATTCTACTGTATAATTCAACAGAAGAAGTTTAGATAAATTAAAGTAAATGGATATTTCCTAAATTACATGTTTTTAAAACTAACCAGTCATATCCTCTTTGAATATACAGGTACACTGATGCTTTAAACAGTTGTGCGTTTAAGCCCAAACAAGCTAAAAATAGAAGACAAGGACAAACAAGTTTATGGAAATAAGGTTTATGTGCCAATTTTGATTTGTTTCTTTATTCACCTCATGCCAGGAATTTCAATAAGGTGATCTCTGTTGAATCGATTATTAATTTATCTAAAGGGATATCTTACAGTTTTGAGAAGTTGTTCTCTGTATTTCTAAATCCCTCAAAAAGTAATCTGAATTGTATTCAACTTTAAAATTACGATTATATCTGGCAGAAAATTATTACTATAGGTCATTGTTTACTTGTGTTTAATCATTGGAGACTAATGCCCTTTGTAATATTTACATACAAATATATATGTTCTGTCATTGAATACATAGTATAGACTTTTTTTCAAAAGTTCCCCATCCAACTTTTGTTTAGTTTTAGCTTTATAGCATCATGTCACTCAGGTTATGTTACATATTACAATAGCCACATGTGTGGTTATCTTCACATGGATAACATAAACATGGTTTATTCAATGTAATTGGCTTTTGAGTAACAAGTCATTGCATACTTTCAGTTGCTGCCATGGATGTCTAAAAATTGTTTCTATCTATATGTAGGCTGGGAATCATTTTGATTACAGTAGGGTAGAAATGTGTTTAATTTCTAGGTTTAATGACACACTGAACCGTGATATAACCACACATCGGGTTTGTAGAATATGCTGGTTTACAATATAGTCGGCAGTTTGTGATTCAGTATCTTGTATGACTATACCGTATGACTTGAGAGTCTCAAGGTACATAATACAACCATTTGGTAAAAGCTAAGGAGGCCTCAATGTGATCAGTAATCTTATGGAAGTTTATGTAATCCCCACATCATCTTGAATTTTATAAGAGGAAAAACATGGATATATATGATTTCCATATTTTATGATTTCCAATGTAGATTAACATTTATGTATTTAGTACATTCAAAATGAATTTAAAAAAAAGTATTGTAATTAATTTCCATCATGCAACTCAGGACAATAAAGAAAAGTATTTCTCAGCCATATGTTCTCCAAATCCAGTCTCACTTTTGGCAACATTTGGCTTTAGGTACCCTTCAGGCCAGATATTAAACTAGATATGGTTTTAGCATAAATGACTATGTCCAGATAATTTTCCTCCCTACCCTCCCAATATGTTCCCCTTCCACTGGGTGATGTGGGATATTATTGTTACAAGGAAAGGGGAAGCACTGAGTCAGCACTCATCTTCTCTTTGTTATAAGAAATCAGGCATTTTGCAAGGGAAAGAAAATAAAAACTTGAGCTGTCCTTGTTGCCATTAGCAGTAAGAAACTATGATCTGCTTTCCTTTGATCAATTGGATGATGAAAAAAATTGGAATAGCTCCCAGCTGCTTCAGAGACTGAAAAAGGTGTTTAAAAACACTGATTTCTCAGACCATGATTTAAATCATTCTATAGAACCCTTTCAAACAGCATCAGTAATTTTACAGGAGACAAGGTTAAAACTTCCATTACTATAAAATAAGATGTACTATATTAGAATGTTCTGAACTTTTATAATTGCATTAAGAAACTTGTCTACATCCTGGGATCCCATTGCAATTGGGAATGAAAAAAAATCAGTTTTTGTTATTCATAAGTAATGAACTGCTGGAACACACAAATTACTGTAACTATCAAAGAGTTATGTTCTAAAAGGCACAGCTCTCATTGAAGCAGTAAACGTAGGTCAGACCTGTCTTTTAGGTGGCTCATGACAGAAAATACAATGCAATGCTACAACCTTGAATTAAGTCTGAAAATGGTCCTCTTCAAATTACAAATTTTTTCATTTTTATGCAAGCATTTAAGCTCAGATGCAGAAGTTAATGGATGCAGTTAAAGTGCAGAAGTAATAAATACAATAGGACAATAAATATCAAAGAGTAATAGATCAAGGAAAGATATAAGGAAGGATCACTGGTTAAGTGGAAACAAGAAATGGCAATAGATACAATTTTTCCTAGGATCCACAGCTGTTGAATATAAAGAGAATCTTGCAGATACTTTTTGTACAAATTCAGCTTTGAATTAAATGCCACTTTCTCCCATGAAATGTTTCTTTTTACTCCTATTGATATTTCTCTGGGCTGCTGTGCACATTTCCAAACAAACATTCCACAGTTTGCATGTTCTAAAAATGCTTATAGAGCTCATTTGATTGCCGTAGGCATTCTGTGAAAAAAAAAATATGTTGATACTTTGCAGCTTCCCATTTAAAATTCATGCATATAAAATTCAGGAGACTGATAAATATCAGGTAGACTCTGAGAGGATACCTTGGATGTCACATGATGGACCACATCTACTGTAAACTCAATCTGTGTGCTTAAAGGTTCTGGAGGTTGTGAATACCCAGTTAAATGAGCAAGTCATTGTCAAGCAATAGATGAGAGTAATGTTTCTCAACGTTGACAACTTGAAGATGTAAGGACTTCAACTTCCAGAACTCCCCAGCCAGCAATTTTTAAGTATTGAAGTCCATATATCTTAAAAGTTGCCAAAGTTGAGAAACACTGGATTAGAATATTGTGCAAACAGCTGAGTTGGCATATATATCTAGGAATACATTTAAAAATACAATGAGGTTAATAATAATTGATAAGCGGTACTGGGAGGGGTTGGGACGTCATCAGCCAGTCAGCGTTAGGTATATGCAATTTCTGCCACAAAGAAGCTGAACAGGTTTTCCCTAAGAAGAAGCAGGAGGTGAAACACAGGCTACTTTAGAAGTATGTCTCAAACTCTCATAACTAGTTAATATTCATAGGGTGGTGGGGAAAGGAGACAAGAACAAAGCTGTTATGATATCAAAGTTACATCTCAGGATTGCTGAAAGTTTCATTAGATTTCACACTTAAAAATCCAAGGACTTTTGTTTTTATTCTTTCCAATCTCGTAGAACTTGGACAGAAATCACACTAAGCAGGTTGTAATTCTGCCCACCTTTCAGCACAATTACTCCTTGAAATGAATACAACAGGACTAAACTTGGTCTGGCAGAGGAAGGTAGTAAAAGAAAGACTGAATTTGTAAATCAAGCAGGATCTGGTTAGAAAAAGAAAAATTCCCAAAGCATCACAACAGGAGAAACATATTATGAGTAGTATACATTTTAAGCTCTCTTCTCTTTGGTTATGTAATGCAGAGCAGAGTGTATTTTATTTATATCCTGCCTTTATGATTTTTATAAACAGTTCAAGGCAGCGAACTCATCTAATATTCCTTCTCCTGTGAGGTCGGTTGGACTACGAGAGAGTACCGATATTTATTTAAAATAAGTTTGCAAAAATATATTTTCACTTCATATTTTACTTTCTCTGTAATTTTCCACAATATATAGTAGCCAACTACATCTTAGCTTAAAATGTTGTTTATGTATAACCCGTGTTAAATTACAGTTCCTTATCTCAAGTAAGCAAAGAAATTGGTCTAATTTAGTAAAGCATGATTAAGTGAACAGCTTTTAAATATCAAGTTTCCCATCACAAAATCAATTACCATCACAAATAAATTTGACTTGATGTTGCTTCCTCTTAATTTAAAATTTCAAATACTTCTAAAAAAATAAAATACGCTAAATATATTATTTCCAAAACTTGCATGTACCTTTTCCAAATCTCCAGTAACAATAATAGGAAGTTATGTTCTCCCCCTACTTTAAATTAAGACCATTTACAACCCAGTGGGTTTTTAAATATCCGTTTCTACCTCAACCTCCCACTTTCAGGAAAGCCTTGTCCCAGGGCCTCACCTTGATGGAGAAGCGGAAGGAGGCGTGGACTCCGCCATCTGCATTCCTTGCATACCTCAAGTCGGTAGTAAGGGCCTGTCAGCTGTGGAAATTCTTTTAAAGTGCATTGTGCCTTTAGCCCATAGGGTGTAACAGAGGAAGAAGACAGGAAGAATTACTCTTGCTCGAGTCATTCTATGTTTACATCTGCTATTAAGACTAAGCAAAGCTACAGAAAGAGAAACCGGATTTGATTTTTCATCTATGTATTGTATAGCACTATAGCTGTGATCACACATCCGAAGCACAAAAAAAAATCAACCACATTTTAGTGTAGGGAGTTTTGTGAACCCAAGTCTTATCAATTTATGTACAGTGAGTTGTGTGAATGTAAAAAATAGAATAATTGAGTAGACTGGTAAACTGACTAAGCATAACATCCAAATAGAACCAATGCCAATTACTGTTAACAGGTCTTAGCAGAGAACCGTAAGAAAGTTTCAGGTGGAAGTTCTAGTTCCCCTTGATATGTTTTCCCCAACACTGAGTTTGCACTTGCATATATTACCTATCATTTGAATAGATCAGTGTTTTTTAACCTCAGCACTATTATCTATGGACTTTGATTCCCAACCAACATGCTTAAATTTCTGAAGTTGAGAAATACTGGGAGTATAGGAAACAAGAAAGATTACCAGTTCTGTAGTGGTGTTCAAATTGGGCTGCATCCCTTTTTTGTATTATTTAGGAAACATGTTTTTAAACTCATTGTCTCTCAACTGGAGACATAAAGAGAAGAGGTGGTGTAGTTAGAGCAGCTACAAGGAGCCACTTTCTGCATCTGTGTTGGTAGCTGGAAAGGTACTCTCAACATCATTACAGGGTTCAGACAAAATGAGAAGCCCTAGTAAAATAAAGATAAACTATGTCTAGGCATGTTGAGTGGGCCAATATTATGTGGTTTGGTTAAGGTTTCATCCTTTCCTAATGAGGTGCACTTATTACATGATGTCATGGACAAGCTTGCTTTGACTTTGTAGCCTTTGTAGTGGCTTACCATGTCATGTGAACACAGCCTAACATTAACTAACTTTACCAGTTAGACCTCTGGGATTTATGCTACAGGAGTATTTGCTGAGCATCCAATTTCTGATCTAAAATATTGACAGACTAGTGTTAGAAAAAAAAGTATTGTGGTATCTTAAAAGACTAACAAGCTTCTTATCCTTAAAGCAACCTTATCCTCAAAGCTGCAAATCCTTAATATGTGAGCCTTTGTTAAAAGTTAAAAGTAATACTCTGAATGTGCTGTCTACATGCATTCAGTATACTGAACCCCCCAACGAGCCTATCATATTTTAGCCTAGGCTAGTTTGAAAACCATCCCAGTGTGGTTAGTTTAAAATGAGCTGCTTTGCAAATTTGGAAGACTGAATTAATACATTTAGCTGTGGTGCAATCAGGTTTTGCTGAATGTGGATTATTATTAAATAACTCACCTTTAAAGAAACTTTAAGTGTGATATATATGAAAATATGAATCAAGTCAGTATTTGAGGGATCTATAAATTTGGGCCTCTTCTAAAGAGAAAGTGAGGTGTTTTGGGAGCCCCATATGATTCGTGAATTTTAAGATACATTTATTTTAAACATGTTGTTTCTATTTGTTCCGTTTTATTCTAGTTTAAAAAATAAAATAATCGTATTTACTATTATGCAGACCTTTCTGAATTTTATAATGCTTATGAAAGAAGGTTGGTTCTATGTCTTAGTAATTCACATGTGGTTTCTTGTTCACCACATAATCTACTTTTCTTCAAGATTTTAGCTTTTACTCCAGCCCTTGCCCAGATCAAGGTCTAAAAAAAACAAACAAATTATACAATACAGCAGAAAAAGGAAACCACAGTAGAAACACTTGGAAGCCTTTGATATGCAGGGGTTTGAGGGGAAGGGGCGTATAATGAAAAGAAATAATTTGTATCCCATTCCTACTATGTTTATTAGAAAGAAGTCTAATTAATTTGTGGTTTAATTTCATGTGTGATATAAATATGTGAACAGAATTAGTGAAAAACTTTAATTTTACTTTCAGCTAAACACTAGGAGAGGTAATGTTAAGAATAATAAATTAATTGATCAGCAGTAGAACGGATCTCAATTTATATGAATTTGAGATTTACGGTATTTGCAATTATATTGATCAATCCCAATGCATAAAGCTAATTAGGGAGGCAGAATTCTAGGGGAAAATAAGGATATGAGCATATTTAAAAATAGGGTTTGACAAACTTAGTGTAAGAAAAAATAGACTTTCATATTTAAGTCAATGTATTTGTTACAAATGGTGACCTGTGCAATAAGGAGAGAGATACTTGGATTTTTTTTCTCAATGTTGTTTTACCCTCATCTCTATTAACCTATATAAATGTATCATAGGAGGCTTAATTTTCAGTTTTTTTCGGTCCCCATGACCTAGAAGAGGAACAAGCAGAGAGGATATATAAAAATGATTTTTCTGCCCAAACAGCAATACAGCCGATCCTGCTAGCAAATGCAAATGCAAATGCAAAAAAAAAAAATCCACGAGGAAAGTACTTGTAGGCGGCCTTTGCTTAGAGCAGCAAATCCTACGTTACTAGAAGGAAAAGGAAGTTAGCAGGATGCCAGAACTACTTCGCTCAAGACAGAATTGGAAAAACAGGAAAAACAGCCAGAAGACAGCAAATCCAGAACGAACTGGGGCCATTAAAAGCGCCAGGCAGCGTCTCCCAACTTGGTGCCTTCCGATTGTACAGAATTTACATTAAATGTCCCCAATCTGGCAGGAGATGATCGAATACACAGCATTGCTAACGTCGTCCTTTTGAAGGGTATCAGAAAGGGGGAAAAGATGAGGCCGTCGTATTTTTTGTTTAATTAGAAACACAGCCTACGTTGACTTGAGAACAGCGGGGCCGCCTTTAGCATAAAGCTGCCTTTTGAGATTGGTTCAGAAATCTATTATGATCACGAAAGGGAGCTGAATTCCGCGACCCTGCAGTGACGCACCACTGAACGCCCACGGAGGGGGAGGAAGGGATGGGTCGATTCTCCTATGCGCGCAAAGCTCGTGTAAAATCCACTAGTATCCATCCCCCCCCCCCATGGAGAAAACCTTGCAGGCGCATTAGAAGGGTGGCTCCTTCCTGCATCCTAAAAAGCACCAGCAATAATAACCCGGGTTGTGTCACGTGCAATCCAAAGAGCAGGTAGGCGGGCACGCACTGAGCGCGCCTCGCATTCCTCTCTCTCCCTCTGCCTCCTCCCCTTTTCCTGCTCATTCCAAGGGCAGTGGGAAAGCCCCGCCCCCTTTTCTCTCCTGCCTCGGCCAATCGGGAAGCGGCGTCGTTAACCCCTGGCGAGGCGGAGTAGAGCGGAGCTGAGGGGAAAGGAAAAAAAAAAAAAAAAAAAACCTGAGGAGAAAAGAGGAGGACGAGGCGGCGGCGGCGGCAGCAGCGGCCGGGGCTTGGATTGCCCGTTTTTGATTCTGCTGCCGCTGTCGTCACCGCCCGTAAGGGGAGGACGAGAAAAGGGGGGGGGGGGGGAAAAACCACCAGAAAACGAGGACACCATTCCGCTAGAGGGAAAATAGGACAACAGAGCCTGGCAACCGTGCTCGAAACCACCCCCTCTAATTCCGGTCCCGAGAGCCAGAAGGAGCGGCAACGCAGCCAGGCCTGGTCCGCGGTCGCCCTTGCGCCCCTTTCCCTTCGTTCCTCCGACCGGCGTCTTGATTATCACTAGTGACAGCGCCGGAAATGATGCCGGTAAGCAGGATTGCGGGTGGGTGGGTGGGTAGAAAAGAGGGGTACGGTTTATTGTGGAGAGGAGGAGGTGGTGGAATCATAGCGGGGATAAGCTTTTCTCCGTCCCGGGCGTTTGCGACGAAAGGCCGGTCAGAGGTAATCGCCGAAACAGCCTTACTTACGATCCGGTATCTGAGATCTTAAGACCTTGATTCGATTGGAGGCAGTTGTGGGGAGCACCGCGCCGCACGTTTTGGGTTCCCCCCCCCCACCTCCTCCCTTTCCCAACAGATGCAGGAAGGATTTTCCCTCTCTCTTCCTCTCCCCCCCCCCCCCAAACCTTCTGTGCCATAAGCAGTTGAATGTGACAGGGCCAGGCTGCTGAGGGTGGTTTTCCTGTAGTAGGAGGTAATAAGGTTAGATGTTGGGGTTATCTGAAGGACGGATCGGATTATAATCCCCCTTCCTTTATATATAGATATATATAGATATGGATATAGATATAGATATAGATATATATGGTTAGTTTCTCCCTCAGCCTTCCCTAAGAAAAGGTTGGTCAGCCTGTCAGGAGGATTTAAACCACCGCTGCCAATCCCCACCCCCACAAACCATCAGTTGTTACTTCTTACATTCTTACAAGGTTCTTACACAACCTTACATTGCTATGTATGTTAGGTTCAAGGAAAGGTTGGTGGTTTTTGTTTTGTTTTTTTTAAAAAACCATTGGAATGCTGTGTCCTTTCTGTTTTTTTGTAGAGAATTCAGATGGGAAAAACAGAGGTGTATGAGCTCTCTGGCTTTTCATCTGGCACAGTCAAGGGGTAATCTGAATATGCATCAAAGAAAAACATAGGATGTATGGTGGAAAGCTATGATGAGACACATTCTTGGTGCAATCCTATGTCTACTTTTGTATGAGTAAATCCCAATCCAGAAAGTCTTACTCATGACTGAATATAGTTGGATTTCTATGTAACAGAATCAGGAAGTATTGGACAAGCCTGCATAGTTCATTCTGTACGTTTTTGTATTTATTTATTTATTTATTTATTTATTTATTTATTTAAATAAATAATTTGTTGCCTCTTGGAAACATGCTTGCAAAATGTTTTGCTGCTCATCTCAACATAAAAGAATGTGACCTTGTCTTGGTGCTTTATCTTTTCCAACATCGATAGGATTTTTTAAAAAATTATTCTGTTTATCAGCAATCTGGTTTCTGTTAGTTGGCTGGGCTTTATTTTCACATACATACATACATACATACATACATATAATCTGTAAAGATATAATACATTACTTATTTGTTTGGCTTGGAAAATTATTTTTCCTGAATTGCTCTTGATATGCAAAAGACATGGTTTTTAGAAAAGAAGTATACCTAATTATACATTTCTTTTTATCTCCAATAAATAAGGGAGGGGCAGGATTCCTTGTATTACTAACCATATGAAAAATTGCTTGAACATGAGAATATGAGTAAGAAATAAATGTTGACTGTGAATGGTGAAATTATAAAGTGTTTAGATGAAATTTCTGTAGCATTAAGCATTTTAGTAAGAATGAGACAAACCTATTTGGTGAACTCCCACTCATTCTATGATGATGGTATTTTACAGTTGTGAAAAACAGGGATATTAGAATTAATGAGTTTACAGAACATGCAGATGATTGTAGATTTCTGGAATGGAAAATATTTACAAGCATAATACATAATTGGGCAATAGCTTTATTAGACTGAACCAAAATGTTGCAAAACATTTTGCATGGTTTCAAATTTTTGAGAAAGCATGAGTGATTTTTGTAGCATTTTGATTTGTCTTAGTTAAGGTATTACTTAACTTGTTTTTTTCTCATGAATCGGCATGACTGTCTTTTTGTTTGGGTGTATGTAAACTTAATGACTGTCTTTGCAGTTCAAGGTAACTTCCTGACTTCATTCAGTAGATTGTTCTTTAGATTGCATTCAGTAAATAGGTATAAGACATGTCACTGGATGTTGTTTTATGAAATATGCCATTTAGAAGTTTCTGCTTTCAAAGTATTAGCTTACAAAATGATCATAACATTATTAGAAAGCAGATGTAAAATGAAACCTAATCACCTTTACAGGCATTGTACTGCTGAAGTGAACCTTCCATTTTCTAAATACTGTATGATTTCTATATAATTGTGTTTCGTAATCATTTTTGTTCAGATCTCCTTCCTGCTTTTAAAAATTATGGAGCACCCCAAAAGAGCTTTTGTTTCTATTTATTGATATTTACTATATTAAAAATGAAAATAGATACATTCACAGATGCCACCATTTCTCACAATTGTTTTATGGGATTTTAATATTGTATTATTTTTCAACATACGCTGGCAAATAATTTTGATTTTGAGGACTCCTGAAAAGGTCTTGGGAGCCTCCAAGGTCCTAGGGCCACACTTTAAGAAACATTGTTCTATTGTATAAAGGTTTTAGCATTTTTATATTTTTATATTTTCCAATATTTCTACTCTTTAATATTTCTATATTTTAGATCCACAAATTCATACATCAACTATAGTAATTTGATATTACATTACATTTACATTAATGAATGAATGCTTCAGATCTTTTAGGAAAACATAGTAGCAAGAAAGAGTTTCCATAAACATGGAACAAATGTCTCACCCATTCCTGTAGTGAAGTCCCCTCAATTATTGCCTTATTTACTTTTTTTGTAGTTTCAACCTGCACCATTGTGCATTAGAACTCTGGTCATGACCATAATTCATTCCATAACTTTGGTCATGGCCTGAACCTAATTTTGGAAAATTGGCACTTACAAAAAAGATGGCACGGAAGGGGAAATTGGCAGTGAAAAAAAATTGTGAATTTTTTGGGCAGAACCTGATTTGATTGTGGTCAGAAGCATTCATGACCAGAGGTTCTACTGTACATTGATTTACCAAGAGTAAAGAAGAATCCTGAAGTACACATCATAGTAATACCCTAGTATACACTGATAATATATTGCTGTCCTTTTTAAAAGTGGGATTGAGTAGGCTGTTAAGAAGACTTGGTTCCTATTGACATAATCTCTGATTATTAATAAATCAAAGTCAAGAGTTTTGGAGAACAACACCATAGCCATAGGTGGCTATTAGATGATGAGCCAATAAAGCAAGTTAATACCTTTCCTTACCTAGGGGAAGTTTTTTTGAGCCTGGATCTTGGCTCCTTCATCATCAAAGAAACTCACTTAGAACAAGAGCAGGAATGAATCTACTCCCTAAATTAAATAAATAAATAAGCATAGTTATTCAGATTCCTTAACCCTAATTATTAAATTATATAAGGCCAAGATCATTTCAGTGCTCTTATATTGAGCTGAAATTTGGTGCTTCAGTATCAATACTAGAACAAACATAATTACAGCATTTGAGAAGTATTTTGGGTCTGGGTAAAAGACTTCAGCTGCCACAGATAGAACTAAATTGGGAATTTATACAAGTTGTTCTTTATCTAAATTTAGGGTGTATAATTTTTGGTCCAAAGTTAATGCTATGGAAACTAACAGACTCCCAAAATTGTGTGTGTTAGAATAGACAAAAACTTAAAGTTGAGTTTGAATTGTAAAATTGATGAATTATATTAGGAATATGGTCTCCTTATCTCCTATACAACTGGAGAATAAGCTAAAAATATTATTGCACAAAAATTTTTGGATATTGAATCACAAAAGGATATAGCCATCCTCGGTAAGGTTGGCTTATTGAAATGAATAAGCAATTTATGAACTATAAATGTACTTTTCAAATTGCAAATATCTAAACACAGAAAAGCCTAAACAACTTAGGGAAGTGTTTACAAATGCGAGATTTAAACAGCTTGGATGCAATGCTTAAATATGAAAGATTTAACTTAAGTCCTTTGCAAAGAACTCACTTGCATTTGTGGAACTCCAGAGATAGAAGATACAACATATTTATTATTTCAATGTCAACTTTATAAGAAAGAGAGTGACTAGTATCTTGGACCACCTATTTGGATTCTTATATTAAAACAATATACTTCATATCTGGTCAGAATTCAAAAATCACATATAACATGGCTCTATAATTGAATAAAAGTCTAGTTGAGGTCTGCATATGTGGATCCGACCTGGGTAAATTATAGTGGTGACATAGAAATATGGTTCACATTCTTTATTTTATTCTTATTTAATCTGTTTCTTTTATTCCATTTATACATACAGCTTTATTAATGTATGTTTTATATTTCAAATTATGTCAATGAGACGTTTTTCCATATAATATTTATTTTTTTGAATAATTTTTTATTTATTCAGAAAATTAAGATAAAATACAAACTTCCAAAAAATTACAAAAATAAAATATTTACAAAGCATTAAAAAAATCATAATGTACGTTAAAAGGACAAAGAACAAAATCATATATACATACAAGGTCACCTCTAGTTGAATGCTGATAAATATGTTGCAACAATGTTGCAAAGCATGCCCAAAATTTATAAACTTCAGCATCTATTTGCAACCAATTTGACCTGGCATCTATCTGCTACCGTGTTTCCCCGAAAATAAGACCTTGTCTTATATATTTTTGAACCCTGAAATAAACACTTGGCCTTATTGCCATGCACTCAAAAGCCCGATTGGGTTTATTATCAGGGGATGTCTTATTTTGAGGGAAACGGTATATATAAAAGCAAAGTAATTAACAGGTGAACCAACAGCAAAATTAAACTTAAAAGTCCTCTGTTAAAAATCTATTATTGTATTTAACTCGTAGAAAGTCTACAGCAGCTTCTTATCTATATAAATCACCACAATCATCATTTCTGATCCTCCCAGGAGCAGATATCCTCATTTGATTCTTCATAAGAAAAGTTTTTCTTAAGATTTTGGTTGAGAATTTTGTCAATAATTGTATCTTATACTCCAGAATTATAAACCTCTGCTGTCGATCCATCTCCTTCCCCCCCCCCAACCCCCTATCCAGTCCAAATTGTTTTCCAGTTAAGTATAGTAAGTTCATTCCCCAATCACCATCAATCTTCTTAAGAAAGTCTAGTTCATCATTCATTGATACTGTTAACTCCAAATCTGTAAAATCCATATCTCTTTCAGCTTTCTTCAGTGAACTTGCAGTTTCCAAACCAAGTTCCTTTTAAATCTGTCAACAGCAGTTTAGATTCCAGTCCATCCATTTGTGAGTCTAGGGTTTGGCTACAGTTGCTTATGTTGGGAAATCCTCTTTAGTTTGATTTGAACCATTATTTTCTCAAAATTTTTACCAAAGTTTTCAATTTGAACTTGGTTCAAAAGGATTCCCCCCACCCCCACCCGAAGGCCTCCGAAAGGGCTTTATCTTTAAGTTGGTGCATTGTTTGCATTTTTAATATAATCCTGTAATTGAGCATTTACAACCAGACATGAACAGTTCTTTTCAGGGACAGGGGAGTTAGATATACTGTAACAAAGTAGCCAAAGAAAAAGATGAGATATTTCTCACAAGAAAGAAGGAAGGAAAAAAAGGAAAAAGGAAAATTTCCATCAAAAAAGAGATTTTTAAAAGTTAAGAAAATGTGAAATACCTGTAGTGAAAATCTAATGCAAATGTAAATTCAAACAGGTCATTTTCATTACCCAGAAAATATACTTTGACTTCCATACAGAAAAAATGAAAGTAATTCAGAATTGCAGAATAAAACCGTGAAAAAACATTGAAAAATTCATGTTAAAATCCAACAAGGGATTAGAGTAAATCAGCATTCAACCAGTCACTTAACTTTTAAAAGAAAGATGGAGTTAAAAAAGAAAATTCAAAAGTCTAGACACACTCAGCAGCAGTATCCTTTGACTAAGCTGACTTGGGAATTCTGGGAGGTATTCTTGAAAACACCATGATTAAGTACTACACTAATTCTATTAGGAAGGAATGTAGCATCTGCATTTTTTTAAAGCTTGGAGTAAAGATGAGTAAGGGGACATATGACAGGCATTTAAAATCATGCATGTATAATTAAATATAGATAATATTTTTCTCACATTATTAGATATTGGGTTCATCTATTAAAATTAGAAGAAAGGATGATAAAAAGAGGGCTAGGAAGCCCTCGCTTAATGATTACAACCGGAGTTGGAATTGCTAAACGGATATGGTTATAAAACGCAATGTCACCTGACTGCACTACTTAGTGATGGCCGTTCCAGTAGACCCCAGTTAAGCAAAGACTGTGTGGATCATTAAGTGAGGGCCTCATGTGATCATAATTTCTGACTTCCTGTCTGCTTCCCCATTAACTTGCTTGTGGAAAGCCAGTAGACAAACTGTGATCACATAATTGTGGGACATCGTGAAGGTCAGAAATTTGGGCTGGTTGCTGGAATCACATGATTGCAAAGGTACTGAAACAGCTGAAACTTTGAAGACCAATTGTAAGTATTGCTTGTGCGATGACCAAAGCAAATTTGAACAATCACTGCACAAGTGGTTGTTAAACCGACCAACTATATTACTTTGCACAATTAAGCTGTGGAATTCGCTGCCATTAAATGTTGGTTGAAGGAGAATAGGGCAAATTCATGGAGAATAGAGCCACAATTGGTAGCATGCCTTGATAATTTGATGCCAGGGAGGAAATATTAAGTAAGGCTGTAGCTGCATTGGTGGTCATGTTTGTGGGGTATTTGAATGAAGCCCTGCATGACATAGATCCTTTTCAGTTTATAAGTTATAATAGTATGGGCTGCAATTGTCAAATTAATAGCCATTTTAATAACTCTAGAGACAATCATGTTGATAGAACAAGACAGATATAACATTGGTTTTCATTTTCAATTATTATGAATTTCTTCTAAAATTAGTCTTTGATAATTTCTAATTTTAGGTTATAAAAACTTTAGGTAAAGAGACTCATTTATATTGCCAACATTGCTTTTATTCCTATGTAACCAGATGACCTTTAAATGCCATTTGGTTAAATAATAACTTCAAATACATTCAAAACACTGATGGTAGGATATCATATAATTCAAAACTTCTTAAAATATTTTTTAAAGATCTGTTTATCATTCCAATTGTGGTTTTCTCTTAATTCAGACTAGTGATTTTATTTATACAGTAACATCTCTTTCCTTTGGATTTAATGCAGTTACCAAATTATGACAACCCTGTAAACCTGAATTTAAGAGATAATGAACACAAAATGTCTGTTAAGTCAAGACTTCAGCGTACCCTTGAATTGCTTGAAGATTTCAGTATCTGTTTAAATATGCGTCAGATAGCTCTGCAGAACATGTATTTGAATAGGACACTTTACAAAGTGTGTTTGTGGAAGCAAAGCATCCTGCTTTAAAGCCTTAAAACAGCTATGCCCTTTTGCCATATGTGCTTATTCTGTTTATTATCTTAAGGAAGTGTTGTCGGCATGCAGTATGCAGTACCAGGGACAGCCTTTGAAGCAGCCATGTGATGGTTTGCTAAGATCATGGTTGCTTTACACTTAGGAAAGGAGTATTTTGCTTTTGTCAATACATTTTGCACACCTTTCAAATGTTTTGCATAATTTTAATATTGTGAATAAATTAGTATTATTTTTGAAAGTAGATAGATGCATTTATCGCATTACCTGTTTAATTTTATAACTAGAGTTTACATAAATACTTAATCTAGGTTCCCACACTAGTTCTCCCAGAATATACAGATCTATAAATTTTTGTTGTCTGACATTTCCTAAATTCCATTAATCCAAAATCCTTGCAGTTTCTCATTTCCTAAGAATTTTAAAGATCACCTAATTGTAATATACAGCTATGAGAGGAGAGGTGCTAAATCTGTGAGTCTGTATATTTTCCCAAATTGTGAATAAGTTTTTATAATTTTGCTTTAATGTGTTGGAAGAAATGTCCATCTGGGTTCAGTTCCAAGTGGGGAAAAAGACACTGGAAACATGGAGACTGCTTGGAAAGATGGTTTAATGGTGGACAGGAATCACATGGCTTGAGCTCCTGAGCAGAATCATATGGCTTGAGTTCCTGAGTAGAAAAGAAAGAAGTCCCAGATACTGGGAGTGCCTTGGTTTTATGCCCTCTGTTAGGCTCCACCTCTGAGTTTCTTGTTCTTGTATAAGAAATGTATCCTGATTGGTTGTCAAACTCCCAGGTGATCTAGGGGTCTTAGCTAACTTTGTAGGTTGTCTGAAGCTTGCTTGAGCCTTGCCAAGTGGTGAGTTTCTGTTGCTAGATGGGTCCTATTGTGTTGCAGATGATGGCCTATTGAATGAGCTTGGCTGATGCCTTAATGGCCCATTAACAAAGGTGTGTGTGTTGAGGGGGGGAAGGCAGGAAGCTGCTTTGTCTTTAAAACATGTTTCTCCATTTCTTATTCAGGGAAATATAATATTCTGCCTTTTTTAATATTTCCTAAAATATTTCATTCTTCTAGGAGAGGGGTGAGTGCTAACTTCCTACAAATGATAATTAGATTTTTGTTATTCCAAATAAAATGTTAACATGAGGGTTTTTTTTTACTATTCTGTTTAAGAATTGTATGATTGCATAACAGCACCTTTTTAAAATAATGAAATAAACAAAACTCATAGGAAATATGCAACATATTGCCATTTTTGTAATTAGCATATTGTTAACTACAAAAGAAATGTATACGCCATTTATATAATATAGCAACTTGCATATCTTTAATGATTAATATCCTTCCTCCCTGGAAAATTTTCTATTTTATCAGTTTCATTGTAAATTTTGGTATACCAAAGTAGTATTATGTTCTCCAACTTTATCCATTCTTTTTAGCTCGATTCCCTCCTTACGTTTGATTTGAATGATGTGAAAAACCTTTCAAAATGATACCATCTTAAGGCAATATAAGATTTGGAAAAGATGGCACTATCTAGGTTTTTCAAAGTAATGCCATATTTTTCTAAAACTTTATCTTGAATACAGAATAGAGGAATAAATTAAAATACATTTTGAAATTGTAAGGAGAAATGTTAAAATCTTAACTCTACAGTTACAAGTAGTTCTTGAGGTATGATAGCTCATTTAATGACTATTCAAAGTTATAATAGACCCTTCCAAAAGCTACATATGAC
This sequence comes from Pituophis catenifer annectens, assembly GCF_029215685.1. Lineage (NCBI taxonomy): Eukaryota > Metazoa > Chordata > Lepidosauria > Squamata > Colubridae > Pituophis > Pituophis catenifer. The sequence continues at coordinate 315,138,802 of NW_027256881.1, read as the reverse complement.
TTTGTTTCAAAGTTACAAATTCAATGTGGCTGCTAAGGCACATGTTAACAGGCAGGGAGGAACCCAATCCAGATCCCTTATGAGACAAGCTGAGAGGCTATGTCTCTGGGCAGAGAAGCGCCATTTGTCATTACAGGCTGAGCATATTTCAGGGGCCACAAATATATAGGCAGATTGGCTCAGCAGGGCCACCGTTGATCATGCAGAGTAGCACCTGGATCTGGCTTTATTTCAGGAGATGACGGAGTGCTTTGGACTTCCAGTCATGGATCTGTTTGCAACTCCGGGCAACGCCCAGCTGACAAGGTTTTTTGCGACTTTTGCAATTCCGGGAGGGGAAGGGGCCGATGCGCTTCGCAGCCCTTGGCCACCAGGGCTCCTCTATGACTTTTCCCCCGTTCCCCTCATCCTGAGGGTAGTAAGAAAGATTTTGGCGGAATGGGCAGATGTGCTTCTTCCGGCGCTGCACTGGCCGCGGCAACCATGGTTTGCCAACTTAGTTGCCTTCTCGGTGGCCAGCCCTTGGAGGATACTGCCGGACAGAGTCTTCCTCAGCCAGGGGGACTTGGTCCACTTGGATCCACAGTGGCTCCTGTTGACTGCCTGGCATTTGAGCGGAGGTCTCTGACCCAGGATAATTATTCCTCTAAGGTGATAGACACCATACAAGCCTCAAGGAGGGCTTCAACAAACAGAATCTATGATGCGACCTAGAAGACATTCTGCTCTTGGTGCTCCAGGTTGCATTTGAACCCTACTTCAGTGTCTGTGCCCCAGATACTGGAGTTTCTTCAGGCAGGGCTGGACGCCCAACACAATCCGTCACCAGGTGGCTGCCCTGTCATCAGTCCTTACTTGCAGGGGGATGGACTCTCTTGCTCACCACCTGACTGTCCGCAGGTTCATCAGGGGAGCAACAAACCTACGGCGTCCAGTGGTTCACTGATACCCTACTTGGGACCTCATTAAGGTACTGCAGGCGCTGACCGAGGCCCCATTTGAACCACTGAGAGAAGCCACATTGCTTTTCCTGACCTGCAAGGTAGCATTCCTGGTGGCCATAACATTGGCCAGGTGGATATTGGAGTGCACTTCCCAGACGGATAGACGCACTATCCATCTGGGGAGATCCCTGTGTGTCACATGCTAACAGAGTGATCTTATGTTTGGACCCTTCCTTCATACCGGAGGTGAACTCATGGTTCCACAGGACCCAGGAGCTTATCTTGCCCAACTTCTACCCCAATCCAGTGTACGCCCTGAGAAAGAAGTGGCACACGCTGGACATCAGGAGGGCACTCCAGATTTATATCAAATGAACTTCCACTTTCAGGAAGATAGAGTTGCTCTTTGTGTTGCTCCAGCCAGCCTCCCTAGGAGCCAAGGTCTCACGATTGACCCTGGGCCACTGGATTCGGGCATGTATCGCCAAATCTTATGAGATACAGACACTTCCATTGCCCAAAAGTATGTGGCCAAGGAGTGTGGCCACAAGTGCAGCATGGGCAACACAAGCCTCTCTGGAAGAGGTTTGCTGTGCGGCTACCTGGTCCTCACCGTCTCTTTTCATCAAGCACTACAAACTGGACAGCTATGCCTCGGCTGAGGCGGCCTTTGGTAGGGCCGCCTCCAAAGGGTGCATGCAGATGCGGGGACTTCGGACCTAGCTGCAGCCCACCCGTAAGAACAAGACCGTTTTGGTATGTCCCATTCCTGGATGCTATCTCCACTGCAATGGAGAAGGGGCATTGGTCTTACCTGATACGCTCCTTCTCATTTAGTGGAGATAGCATCCAGCCCCTTCCTGATGCTGGGCTGGTCCTCGGCCCGTCGGGGGAAGAATTTTTGACCATGGCACGTCAGGTCTGTCTCTATGCCTTCGCCAAAAGCTGGGGACCGTTGGGGTAGGCATGTCCTCACAGCTTTGACAGACTCAGTCCTATTGGCTAGCAGATGAGGACAACCCATTCCTGGATGCTATCTCCACTCAACGAGAAGGAGCGTATCAGGTACAACCAACCATCAGAATCGTCAGTATTCACTTTTATTGAAATCAAATTTGCATATGTTGTGAATAATTCCATTTTTTTCTTTAAACATAATATGTATATTATACATACTTACTTGAAAGGATTCATTATGTATACATCGATCTTCAAATTTATTAAGTCAGTGAATCATAATCTTGTCAGTTTTCAGAACATGTAAATAACCTCCAAATTTCTCTTGCCAGCCCTTTTAAACTCATCTTTGAGAATAGTTCAGGAAATTGAAAGAAATCTTTCTGCAAGATATGTTATTAGATCTAACTAATTTGCTATTGCAATTAATACTTACAGTACTTGCTTATCCTGAGGTTTTAGATTAATTTAATTAAGGTTCTGAAATACCTTAGAGAAATTAAATTCCCTTTTTCAATCTTAATGCAGAAATCAATCTTATGTTTTTAAAGATAAATCTCTAATACTCTTCTGAATAATTCAACAAAATGTATCCAACAAATGCATTTAGAAAACCAGAGAATATTCAGTATAATAACACAGAAGCACACTGGTCATCACTTTTATGACAAATATGTGAAAATTATTATTCATTCTTGAAACTGATTTTGTTGTACAATATTGTTGTATTCACAGTATTTAGTGAATCATGTAAACATGGACTTAAGTAATAAGTAACATAATGAGTACATAAAACTTCTGGAACTTCCCTTTTCAAAAATATTGTTCTGATTTTCTAGCATAAATAGAGCATCATTACAGTAATGATGTTCATGAGTAGAATATTGGCCTTTTCAAAAAATGGTTTTAATATAGTAAAAATTCATTTCTTTTTGAATTAACAATGATTTTTTTGCAAAGAACACTTTCCTTATGGAGTTTCAATAAAATATCATACATAGGCCATTAAAAAAGCCTTGGTGTCCATTATTGTGAATTTGTTCAACTGTAGTGAGACTTGTTTTGTTTTGCGAGCTTAGCATATGTAGTTAATTAGTCCTGTCTGGACTACTGTAACGCTGTCTACATGGGGCTCCCCTTGAAGAGTACCCAGAGGCTCCAACTGGTCCAGAATGCGGCCGTGTGGAAATTATAGACCAATCAGCCTAAAATCAATATCTGGGAAGATACTGGAAAAAATAATAAAAAAATAGATTTAGAAACAAAGTTATAATTAGTAACCAGCACGGATTTGTTAAAAACAGATCATGCCAAACCAATCTTATTTCATTCTTTGACAGTGATTAAATTACTAGACCAACAAAATGCTGTGGACATAATATACTTAGATTTCAACAAGGCATTTGACAAAGTAGACCACAACCTACTTCTTGGTAAACTAGAAAAATGTGGGCTAGACAGCATCACTACCAGATGGATTTGTAACTGGCTGACAAACTGTACTCAACAAGTACTCCTTAATGGTACTACATCTACATGGAAGGCAGTAAACAGTGGGGTACCACAAGGTTCCCTCTTAGGCTCAGTACTCTTCAATATCTTCACTTAGATGAAGGAATAGAAGGGGAACTCATCAAATTTGCAGATGACACTAAGCTGCTGAAATAGCCAATACCCCAGAAGACAAGCTCAGGATCCAGAAAGATCTTTACAGACTTGAACAATGCGCTCTATCCATGAAATTTAATGAAGAGAAAAGCAAGGTTTTACACCTAGGCAGGAAAAATCAAAGGTACAAGTACAGATTAGGTGAAACCTGGCTCAAAAACAGTAACTTGTGAGAAGAATGTTGGAGTCTTAGTGGACAACCACTTAAACATGAGCCAGCAGTGTGCGGCAGCAGCCAAAAAAGCTAATACAATCCTTGGTTATATAAACAAGAGGAATAGAATCAAAATCATGTGAAGTATTAGTATTGCTTTATAAAGCCTTAGTAAAACCACACCTGGAATACTGCATCCAGTTTTGGTCACCACATTACAAAAAATATGTTGAAACTTTGGAAAAAGTGCAAAGAAGAGTAACGAAGATGATTGAGGGCCTGAGACAAAAACATAAGAACGGTTGCAGGGATTGGGTATGGCCAGTCTAGAGAAAAGAAGGACTAGGGCTGACATGATAGCAGTATTCCAGTATTTGACGGGCTGCCAAGAAGAAAAAAAGGGGGGGGGATTTATTTTCCAAAGCACCAGAAGGCAAGACAAGAAACAATGGATCAAAACTAATTAAGGAGAGAAGCAACCTGGAATTAAGGAGAAACTTCCTAACAGTGAGAACAATTAACCAGTGGAACTACTTGCCTTCAGAAGTTGTAGGGGCTTCATCAATGGAGGTTTTTAAGAAAAGACTGAACAGTCACCTATCTGAAATGATATAGGGCCATGATGGTGAACCTATGGCATGAGTGTCATAGGTTGCACACACAGCCCTCTCTGTGGGCACATGCGCCATCACCAGCTGCTTTTCTGGTTTCTGGTGCACCAGCGCACCGGAAAATAGCCAAAAACAGGCATGCGCCTCCAGCCAGCTGGTCTGTGTGTTTCTGGCGCTCCGGCGCATGCACATGCACACACATGTAACGCATTCTGGTTTGGGCCTCGGTGTCAAAAAAGTTCACCATCACTGGTACATTTGCAAATGCTAAAATTTGGATGAAATAGCAAATATATGAAAAACAAAAATAAGATGCAAAATGAACTTGGTAAGTTAGAGAAGTGGGCTAAATGAAATTTATCATTATCTGAGATTTCCTGATCTTTGTATAAGTGCTTACCATTGTTTCATTTTTTCTTATCGGAGTAGAATGATGGAAAATTGGAATATATAGTCAGATGTTACATATACAGTATATAACTGTATTAAAACCATATTATTTTCTACTTACTTTAAATTCTTTCATTATTTAGACATGCATCTGCTAAGCTGAGGCAGTGGTTAATACTACACATTTGATTAAGTGAATTCTTCTTGTAAACTTACCTAATTAGGTGAAATCCAATCCACAATATCTGCTGTCACTAGGCTCTGTCTTGTTTCAGTAGTCTGGTTTATCTTCACACGTCATTATCTCTTGTATTCATTTACTCCAGAAGATGCCCATTTAAGTAGATTCTCACTGCAGCCTGTGCACAGGAACTATTTTAGATTCTAGTTTTCACTGTATATTTTATTTTTCTCTGTGATTTACACATGAACCCTTTAAGAATGATTCTTCAAAGCCTCTTAAACTTCTCAAAAGAAAAAGTTTGTCAACATGGCAGGAACAGCATAAATCAGAGAAACAGAAAAGTAAACAAAATAATGAAAAAAAAGGTGAGAATGAAAACAACTATTTCATTATCATAATGCTCTCACAACAATTCTTATAATTCGTGCGGTGGTTTGCAATTATTATGTACTACAGACACAGTAATGTTTTCATGTTTAGAAATTTACTGTTTGTACATGAATTTGTTTTCACTTGCATGTTTACATTTTGTGCTTGAAATTTTTTAACATAATATTTTAGAATATTATTACAATCACATTGTCTTGTAGATACTAGCTTACAAATTAAAAATTATGTAACAAATATTGATAAGGACAGCAGAAATTTTTGAAAATAGTATTTTTCTACTTTTTTCTCATTTATAATATTCCATAATTAAAAGCATGCTGCTTGTAAGACAGGTTTTACTGTTGTTTCTTAGAAAATAGTTTGTTTGTTTTTTTTGCTTTAATATTTGTGTGTGGATATTTAGTAGATATTTCTACTATTTGGGATCCTTTATTTATTGCATATCTGGAGAATTCTCTGGTGGCCTTGCCATCTGTATATTATTTTGGTGATTGCCTCCTGGTACTTTACAAAGAATAAAAGTGCAAAACAATTGTTAGTATTTTTTAACTCTGACAAATATCTGTCAGGTTGAAAAATAATGCACTATTTTGCAATGAACAAGAGGCTATTGTATAGTCAGATAGTTTTAGAAAGTTAGTTTCTGTAGTCTGACCTTGCAGTTGTAATTTACAAAGTCCTGCCTTAGGTTATTTTTTACTAATAACAGTTAAATGGCTGTTGCATTTCCTGAATTTGTAGATGAAACAATAAATTTCAATTGTCTGGTGTACTCATTAAATCTTAGAATGTGTGTCTAAAAATTTCAATGCCATCTCATGACACATTTCAAAGCCACTCTTCATATCATTTATAAAAATATCCTTAAGGGCATTTTACATGATCATTGCTTTGTGCAATTGTTCTTAATTTATTATTTATATTTCATATTCTCTGTTGCCTACATTTTGTAAGTCTGAGTCTATATATTGCAACTAGACACTTCTGGTTATCTCTTCCTCTCTTTTAGCAAAACTGCTGTTGTTGCTGCTGCAGGAAAAAAGAGACTGGAGTTAAATAGGTTCTATTCTTCAGCAGAATATAATTTTATTGAACTACATTCAATAGCAGACATAATTGATCACAAACAGTTCTTCTGACCAAAAAATTGCATTGTTTTATCATTTTGATGGGGCATTGGTTAGAATGCAGTACTACAGGCTACTTCTGCTGGCTGCCAGCAGTTCTCACCGGCTCGAGGTTAACTCAGCTTTCCATCCGAGGTTGGGTAAAATGAGAACCCAGCTTGTTGGGGGAGATATGCTGATTTTGTAAACTGCTTAGAGAGGACTGTAAAACAATATGAAATGGTATATAAATCTAAGTGCTATTGCTATTTCCTAGGAAGAAGAAATTATAAGAAGTTGCCTAGTATACTAGGTAAAGAAATTTGTTTAGGTTCATCTTCTTAAAATATTTTTTTTAATGTTGGATCTGTTATCTTACATTTTGTCATCTTATTTGTAATATACATTTTTTATAATAGTACGTTATAAAAGTCCCTGGTCATCTGCAGTTGCAATAAGAGGAAAGAAATAAATGTACTTCATTGCTCTTCCACAAGCTAAGTCCTAATAAAGGCTCTTACTTACGCTTGGTTGGCTTCATCCCTCATCGTCTTCCAACAATGCTCTAGGTGTTTCTTGTATTGTTTCGTTTTCTGGAGCTCTGCCGTAAACTGGGGGCCCTATGGGATCCATGATCACAGAATCCATATAGGTGTGATCCTATCCCAAAGCCCTTGTGTGCTCATTCCAGCCTGCAAGTAAAGCTGAAGCCAAATCGTGCACCAGAGTCTTGGGAATAACCCCAAGTTCCCTTTGAAACCAATGTTCTTTTATTAGTGGCTATAATATTACTGGATGAGTGCTAGGGAGTGGATTTATTCCACTCATTCTATAGATCCAACCACATTTATCTCATTTATTGCAATTTGACAATATAAACTATAATAAAAACTATATTACGGCTTCTTGATTAAATGGGATACACTGCTTAAATTGGTGCTTGATTGAAAATCAGACGTATTCTGATTGTATTCTGATTGCCAGTCTGTGAACATAACAGCCTTTTATTTCTTTCCAGTCTACTGTAATCAGATATAACATATCACCAGAACATGATTATTTGAGATGGGAGTAATTTCTTTTATTAACTGATCTTTAGGCATATCTTTATTCTGTTTCATTTTTCAGTGAATATTTGCTGAATTTTATAAAGGATCTTTGTTCTGTGGTTTAAAAACCCATTGTCTCAGGACAGTATACCAAATTATACAGATCAGATTGCATGATTGAAAAAGTTTTGATCTACATTGTACGGCGGTTTCCTGATTTTCAGATGATATTGACAGTGTTCCTGAGCAATAATGAACAAATTTTGACTGAAGTGCCAATTACTCCTGAAACAACCTGTCGAGATGTGGTGGAATTTTGCAAAGAACCTGGTGAAGGTAGCTGCCATCTTTCTGAAGTGTGGCGTGGAAATGGTAAGCAATACTTTGGCATTCCATATTTGTCTAGGCTGGATTATGTCAAGCATTATCATTTATCAACTGGTTTTCAACAACAGTTTAAAAGAAACATTATTTTGTGACTGTACATTATGCACAGTTTAGGCTGAAACTATTTTTTCCAGACAAGGGGTGATTCTTGAAAAATTAATATGAAAAACCAGCAGATTAATACAATATGAAAGTGTTTCATTTCCAATTATATCTTTATAATAATGAATTACAGCATAAATCAATCAAAAATATATTCATATATGTGTTATATTTACTAATTAGAATTCACATATTTAAATCCACTTTGAAAGTGAGAGCTTCAAAATATCTATTGCATAGTTAGCAATATAAAAAATCTGAAAAATAAATTAATCTACAGTAAATACCACAGAGTTTAAGAACAGTAAATACTGCAATGCTTAAGAACTAGGGAGAACAGATACCTTTTTAAAAGCTCCCTAAAGGAAACATTAGGTGGGTCCAATTATTTACGCTCAGAATAGCATTCCTTAGGTAGGGACAGTATTTGATGTATTTGTCATAGTGATGCCTGCCTGATCTTAGAAGCAACTCAGGTATGATTGGAAGAGGTTATTATAAACCACATATCCATGTGGGTTTTGTAGAATTTTAACAAATCTGGATCCAATTTGGGGGAATTTAGCCTTTGGACTGAACTTTCAATTTAGCTCCAAAATTGGCAACTCATGAGGTTAATAAACAGGATCTGACTATCTTTGAGAAGAATTAAAACAACTATATTATGTATCTGTGAAGTGTCTATAGTTTCTTAAATTCAGCACACTACAGTAGCCTAGTTTTGTTACAGCTAAGAAGGCTGCAGCAGCCAGGTAAAGGCATTTCTACCACCTCTGTTTCTACAGAGATTGAGGTTTTTTTTCCTAATTCCAGAGTTTTACAGTTGTCCAGGGAGGAAGATGTTGGCAAACAAAGATAGATATGTTTGTTGGATGGATGGATGGATGGATGGATGGATGGATGGATGGATGGATGGATAGATTGATTGATAGATAGATAGATAGATAGATAGATAGATAGATAGATAGATAGATAGATAGATAGATAGCAACCCAGAGTTCCAGATAATTTCCCCCAGTTGTTTCATATAAATCTTAAGATTCCATAAAAGACAAATGGAACTCCTCAGTATTCAACTAGTTACTTCCTTCTCTTTAAATTTTCCCAGCAAGAAGCATGCTACTCAATCTAGCACAGTACCATTATTGTACTTGCATAGATAGTATGCTTTTAGTATGAACCTGAATAGAGTTAAATGCGCATATTTAGCCTTAAACCTATACTTCTTAATAGAATTCTGATGGGATATTCTGAATGGAAGTGGTTTCTGCCTGTTTATTCTTAGTAAAAGATAAAAAAGATAATTATCTTGATTATCATAAATTAGCAGTGGGTAAATATAGTAAACTGCCATGATCCTAAAAAAGTGGTAAAGAACAAATAAAAAATATTTAGGAATTAAGAAAATAAGGGGATATTACATCTTAGTGACATTCTTTAAGTCATTGCTGCTTAGTATTATTTCATATTTTTAACAACAACTTGTTTTGTCAGACAGCAAAATAGAGATGTAATATCCCCTTGGCTTTTGTGTGAGGCTGATGGGCTCTGTGGAATGTGGTAGCTTGCAAATTGTTTGAGTGTAATTGTTTCTAGAGTGATAGTGACTAAAGCCCTATTTAAAATCGGTTTGCTTGCAAAATATGAGATCCAGAACTGTAGGGTGTAGTTGTTAACAGTGTTAGGAGTAATACCAACACTGAAGTGCTAATCCTTCATCATTATTTTCTAACATATTGAGTTCTGAAAGAGTAAAATACTTATGGCATTCAGAAGGTTGCTGGATGACTGTGGGCCAGTTATTCCCTTTTACTCCAACCTATCACACATGATGCTTATAATGGCAAAAACTGGATGAGAGAGTGCTGTGTACACTACCTTGAGCTCCTAAATAAAAAGATGGGATATAAATCTAATAAATAAGTAATATTTTAAAAATATAAACATGGAAATGACTCACATGAAACTAGTCTTGTGCAAACTGCAATCCAGTTCAGCACTATTGTCATTATTTTTAGAGATTATATAATTTCAATTTGTGAACTTTTTCAAAAAGGTTACTCTAATTGGGAGGAAGAAAGAATTAGGTTATCCATTGGAACCCTAGAATATTATAATTTTGATGGGGGAGGGGAAATGACAGAAAAATTAAAGCATATATCTTATTTTATATACTTGTTTACCCTTATTTTAAGTAAATTGCCAGTGAAGTGCTCTAATGAGTGATTTTTGATTTTGTATTCAGAACGACACATACCCTTTGATCATATGATGTATGACCATCTACAAAAATGGGGACCTCGTAGAGAAGAAGTGAAATTTTTTCTCCGACATGAAGAATCCCCAACAGAAAGCAACGAACAGGGTACACTTTTATTCTATAATGTTTGTTGCTGTATCATGGATATAATTTTTATGTGCCCTAACTTTTATCAGTTTAAATTGAATCTGCCAGCATAGTGATAAAGTAGTGTTGGCGATTTTTAACTACTGTAACTTTGGGTAAAGGTTATTTACAAGTATTTCTATAGATAATGATCCTTAAACTGGTGGGTTGCTCCCGGTTCAGTACGGTTCTTGTGAACTGGTAGTAACGGCAGCTGGAGGCTCTGCCCACCCACCCACCCGAACATCATCAGGGACGATCTGCGTATGCGCAGAAGCACGCATGCGTGCACACGCTCCCATTGTGAACCGGTAGCGAAGGTAAGTAGAACCCAACCCTGTCCTTAAAGGTATGCTGCCTATCCTTTTGTATGAGGAATGGGCAAACATTCCTATATATAGTGATGTGAGATACTGATGACAAGTTTCTAGTTCTAGTTTCTAGTTATTGCAGCTGAAGGTGGTGAAACCAATTTCTGAACCTAAGGGGAAATTGATTTATTAATTATATGTATTATACCTATTCAGTTGTCGGACTTAAGCAGAATTAGATTATTTTCAACCTAAGATTACTTAAATTCTTAGATTATATTTTCACATTGTATGATAGATGACTTAGTTTATGAAATATGTGAAACAAATATCAAATATTAGTGTTATTTCTCTACTCATTCAATTTATATATTATTAGGACCCACATTAAACTTATAATAATATTCAATGGCAAAGATAAAGTGTAGAACTGTAAAATTAATTTTAATTCTTATAAGTGAATCCCTAGTTTTTAATTGTGGAAAACTTGGGAGTAAATGCTTTAAATGAAAATAATCCATCTTGTATTAACTATTGTGAAACAATATCAGGATTTACTAGTGTTTGAAAATAATGGTTAAAATATTTAGGTTTGCTTTGACAAACAAATCTTGTGGGTTTGTAAAAATCTCTCACTCTTTTTGGAACTGAACATTGTACATTTATGCGTTCTATATTTAGAATCTTATTTTGCTACCTGATACCTTTTGCCCACAGTATAATTATAGGTCTAAAACACTACATATAATCCTGATTTAAATTTGTTTAGTCTATAGTCCTAAGGATGCTTACTGTATCTAAAAGCTTTTTCATTTTGTTTTCAATTGCTAGCTTGTGGATTTTCAGTACTTTTAGTACTTTTAGGCCCTAGACAAGCTAATTTCTGTCTCAGTAACATGTTTTACTTAAAAGCAGCTAGGACTTTCTATTTTTTTCTTAGTTAGAAAAAGGAAGTGAGAAGCAGGACTTTTTTAATATACAGATAAAAGCCTTCATTTTTGCTTTAGGGGATAAGGGCAAATCTAGACATCAAAGGTAAGTAGGAATGAGTGGGTTCTTCTGGAAATTATACATAACACATACTACCTTTAAAAATCCAATACTAAGACTGAAGATTTCAGAATAACTTAAGAAATAAGTTTTAAGACTAAGTATGCTTTTATAAGAAAATAACTGATAATAAGACATTACTTAAAAGGAAAAAGAACAACAAGAATATCTAATAAGATCAAAGGTCAAATAGTTACAGTATGAAGCTTGGGTCCATTTCAAAATATTTAACTTACTTGAACACTAAAACTTCAGTCAACTGTTCAACTGTTCAGCAAACATGAAATCCTTAGGACTGCACCCTTTGACACATAACAGTAGTATATTTCCTTATTCCATCAGTCAGGATTTAAATCAAGAATTACAAAATCAGTAGTACTAATAAGCAAACTCAAAAATTAGTAAGGGTTTTCACGCTTTTGATTTAATATATCAAGGAAGAGCTCTTAATTTGAAAGAGATGTGTGAACTCTGCATAAAGGTGGAGCTTGTATATCAATTTAGAATGGAAATCCTTCTCTGCACCCCCACATATTTGGCTATCATACCAGAAATAAAGACAAATAAGAACCAGTCTTACATCTGTTACTACTAGAATTAAAAGCCATCTGAACCTTATTATTATTATCATTGTTCTGCTTTCTAAATTTTGAGGGCTCCTTGGTGCCCTCTGAGCTTGGTTGTTTTCTTGCAGATGTTTTATTACCCAAACTAGGATCATTGGAGTTAGTTATCTAGTCAGGACACTGATGATGTTACCTAGTTTGGATAATGAACCATCTGCAAGGAAACAACTAAGCTCAGAGAACAACAAGGACCCCTCATTTCAATCCTGAACTACAAATATTTTCCTTTATCAGTCTGTTAAATTTTAACCCAAGAGTATTTACTTACCTGTGATAAGATGAGCGGCTAATAAGTTTAATAAATAGATAAATAAAAATTGTTTCCTTGAAATTTGTGCTGTATTTCATCTTCTTTGCAGTTGTGTTTTTAAAGCTTTTATTCTTAACTCATCTATAAATTAACATATTTCTTATTTCTATTCATTCTTCTTTTCAACACTATCATTAAGTCAGCCACTCCCAGTATTATTACAGAACAAGAAGCTGCAACTTCTATCAGATTTCTGGTTCATTTTGTGTTCAGTCTACATTCATTCAACACCCATTCATATTTTACTTTATATTTTCTTGTTTTATCACACATGCTTCCTAAATACCCATTATTCCCATTTCATTCAACTTTTGTGTTTTCTGACATATCCAACTTTCAAGTCTGTTTAACATAACCATTGTGCACAGCAAGTTTTACTTCTTTCTACAATATCCTAAATCCCAATCCCAGCTCTCATCCCTAAGGCACTGGAAACCATCCACATCCAAGCTAAACAATCAAGACAGATAGATTCTGCTCAGGTTCTGGCACTCATTACATTAACCTGACCAGGCCCTTCATCCAACCATCTTATCTTTGCCTTCCTTCACACAACTCTTGTGTCCTAAACCAAACTTTCCTCTTTTACTCCCCTACACTCTGTCCCCCAGTCTTACCCAAGCAGCAGAGAAGCCACTCTCCAAAAAGGACTGGAAGGCAGCAACCCCAGCCTTTTCCTGTCTCCCATATGAGGGTAGCAAGACAAATAGACATACAGGTGGTCAACAAACCCCAACTCCAGCTATCAAATCTTATAAAGCCACAATGTTCTTAATTTGTATGCCAGCAACTTCAGTCCCAGGTACTCCTGGACAGGCAAGGGAATCCACTGAAATGGCTGCTTTACATATGGCCTCTTGAGCAGTAGTTGCAAGACACACGGCTGTCCTCCCACAGTTCCATTGCTCCTGTTGCCATAAACCACTTGGCGATGTGAACCCTCTACTCCAGTGGCCCCCAACCTTTGGGGTACCAGGGACCAGTTCCATGGAGAGAGGTTTTTCAGTGGACTGGAGGGGATGTGGTTTTGCATGCTGCCTGCATCCCGCAGATGGCTTGTTTGTGCGGCCCAGTTTTTGGCATGCCACAGACCGGGGATTGGGGACCCCCGCTCTACTCCACTGGGGTCACCACCGAGCAGAACCCCCTAGCCATGACCACATCCTTATCCTGTGCCAGTTGAGCCTGTGTTTATATTCTCTGGGGCAGATGATCCAAGATGAAGGACAGCTAAGGTGCTAGTTATTTCTGCACATTCTGCTGTGCTGCTGCATCCTCTGGTGTCCGTTCCACTGTTAGAGCAATAGCTGCTGATCCACAGCACCACTGAAGTTCACTTCATGCTCACCAAGGAGCCTCCATAATGGAGGTGTCACCCACCCCCTGACCCAATCTCACTTGGTTGCCACCAGGAAAATATCAGCAGGGTTCTGCTGGCTTTCCAACTCCCTTGGTCCATTGCCACCGTGCCAACTCCCATTTTTTGATTTTAAAAAATATCAGAATTTGCATTTGAACAAAATTAAAGTGTGGCTGTTTAGATCAGCGGCTTCTTTTTATAATCTTAGGCATACTGTTACTCTTCATAGAGAAATCGCAATCACGGCAAGCAAGTTGATACTTGGAAAAAATTGGGCAGTGAATACTCCACAGTGGCTGGTAGAAACTGGCAGGCTTCATAGAGTTTTGACATTCTCTTCTGTGAATAAAATGGTATAATGGTGGTTGATATTGTTTACAAATAGGTAGGCAGATAGTCCTCTGCTTATGACCACAATTGAGCCCAAAATTTATGTTGCTTAGCAAGACAGTTGTTAAGTGATTTTTGCCCCATTTTATGATTTTTTTTTTGCCCCAGTTGTTAAGTGAATCACTGTAGTTGTTAAGTTAATAACACGATTGTCAAGCGAATCTGGCTTCGTCATTGACTTTGCTTGTGAGAAGATCACAAAAGATTATCATATGACCCATGACACTGCAATCGTTATAAATATATGCCAGTTGCCAAGCATACCAAATTTTAATCACATGATCATGGAGATGCTGCAAGAGTTATAAGTGTGAAAAACATTCAAAAGTCATTTATCCCAGTGCTATTGTAACTTTGAACGGTCGCTAAATGAATGGTTGTTAAGTCAAGGACTATCTGTAATTGAAATTAGCAGCAGCAGAGATGATAGTTTTTGTGGAAAGAATATAGTGAACAAACATTTTCCCTTTTTACCACCTTAGCTATATAACTGTGGGAAACATAGTAATTAAAACTGAGATAATGTCAATTCCAGTGGTATTTTAGTTGTTATTGGACTGAGGTTCTATTGAGATGTAGAAAAATAAACCTCTGTATAACTAAAAAGATGGAAAACATTTTATTATCCTCTTCAGCATCTAAAATTTTGCTGGCCAAATCAATACACAAGATTGGGCATTATATTTAGATTGTCTAAATGTATACTAATGCTAAAATAAGTATTAAACAGGAAACATAAATGTTATAATTGTTTTTTTCCCAGGACGTCAGACTCAAAATCATAGAAATGGAATCTCTATACCTGTGGAGAAACGTACAGAAAATGGGGTATGTGGCAATTTGCATAATAACAGTATATGTATTTTCAAATTGATTTGTATTTTTAAACCTGGAATTTTGGCATCTTCGAGTGAGTTTTCATAGTTAAGACAGAAATAAAGTAACATAAAATAACAACCAATATTTTGTAAGAGAGCGTTATCTTGTTTGATTTTGGTAATTTTACTTCTGCAATCTTCTACAGTCTTAATGTGAGAATACCAGACTCTCGCATGTCTGGATTGGAATTTAAAAAAGAAACACACATTAGGATTAATTAATCTGTCTAGGGAAGTTATTTTGGCTTTCTCAGACAGTATATTTTAAATTTCTAAAACACATTTTAAAGTAAAATATTTTACATAGCTTTTTCCAAAGCAAACAATTGTACATTTTACAAATTCAGCAAGGATTTCTTTTATAAAATTTATGACAGTTGACGGCAGGGGTGAAATGTAAAATTTGTTACTACCGGTTCTGTGGGCGTGGCTTGGTGTTGGTGGGTAATGTGACCGGGTGGGCGTGGCCATTTTTTTTTTTTTACTTTTCAAAACATTGTTTCTAATGCTTTGAAAAGCCTCTGCCGATCAGGCAACTCAGCTGGGATCGTCAGAGACTTTTCAAAGCATTTTTTTACCACCTCTTTGGCCAAGAGGTTGCAGAAAAAAAGGCTTTGAAAAGCTTCTGATGACCCCAGCTGAGCCGCACGATCATCAGAGGCTTTTTTTTTACTTTTAAAAGCATTTTTTCGTCGGAAGAAGTGGTAGAAAAAAATGCTTTTAAAAGTTAAAAGAAAAACCTCTGATGATCGTGCGGCTCAGCTGGGCATGGGGGGAGGGCAGGGATTTTTGCTACCGGTTCTCCGAATCACCCGCCGCCATCGCTACTGGATTGGGCGATCCGGTCCAAACCGGAAGCATTTCACCCCTGGTTGACGGCATACCTTTTTATCCCCTCCTGAATTTAACATTTTAAAAAAGTTTTATATGGAATATTTATAAGAATTTAACCCACTGGTATTTCTGTTATACACAAGTTTTCAATATATGTTATATATTCCAAAACTGTTATTTTGCAACAATTTACCGATAGTAGTAAGGTAGACTATTAAAACAAATTTTAAATAGTGTTTTTTAAATATTCAGTGTTTACAATTACACAAAGTTTCAATACAGCTGTTGTGATTGTGTGGCACCTTCATGTATTGAATACTATCTTGGAAATAAATACCACATTTCTGTCATATTGTTAGTACCTAGAATGAAATATTTGCAGTATTCTTATATATTATATAAAAGAGCTTTATATAATCATATTAGCGTCCCATTTCCCACAACAGATAGCTTTTAAGCAAATACATGAACACAGTAATTTCCTGACCTTTGAATAAATAGCTTTAGATTTGTTTTTTTTAACTTTAGGGAAATCTATAGCAATATGGAATTTAGGAAAAGGTTTGCCATTGCCTCCTTCCTGGGGCTAAGAGAAAGTGATTGGCTCAAGATCACCTAGTTGGCTTTATGCCTAAAGGATGAGTGTAGGACTTATGATCTTTCAGTTTCTAGCTCAGTGTTTTAACCACTGCACCAAATTCTTTTTATCAGCTATGCTGGTTCTGAATTCTAGTGTCTATATATGTAGACTTATTAACATATTACACATATATCCTGCCCAGCCCTAAAGACACTGAGAAGTTGAGATTACAAAAATAAAACAATAATAAGACATACAGAAATAAACAATAACACAAGTTAAAATCCTGTGCTGCATGTTTCAGCTCCAAATGATCTATCAAATAGTCATGTCTTTTCAGAAAATAGCATAAAATATTCATATGCTTCTGGATGTTACATTTATTTGCTAAAACCTGTTTGATTTGTTTCTATTCTTATTCTTTAAAAAGCAGAATTTTTAGAAAACTTAAGATAGCTATTTTATTTCAGTGATAAATGTTTACTTCAGCTATCCAACGCCAGTGGACTCTAGACAGCATAGAAAATGTAAAAAAAAACAGTAAAAGTATTTAAAAACTTAAAATCATGCAGGCATACAAGCCATAAAAGTTTCTATTCTGCTTTGTTTGTGTTTTGAAATTTAAATCCACAGTCAAGTGTAAATGTGGAACTAGCTTGAACTTCCCCATTGAATATGAAAAGGACAATGCATTGAGCTAATTAGACTTGACAGCTGATGTGATCTTGTCATGATTAGGCTTTTCACCGCTAGCAAAATCCACTAGACTTTTTATTTCATTGATTTCTGATGAATGCCCAGGAGCAGTTTTCCATATTGAAGAAGGGTTTGGATAAGAGGAGACGGGGGGGGGGGGGGCTTTTGTTTTTGATCCAAGAAGATACAAAGTCACAAACTGAGGATGAGAGCTTATTTCTTATGAGATTTGGGAGTTATTGACCAACTTAGCTTGTGAATAATATTTTTGTAGCTCATTGGTTTTACTATTAATATTAACAATACACATTTGATTATTGTTTCAGTAATCATACTTAGCTATGAAAATAAATGGTGAACTAGAAGAAGTGGCACTACGAGAGTTATATTTACATTTGGCAGTTGTACAAATTTCTTATACAACACTCAACAATTTAGCTGAAAAAGAAATAATGTAATGAAAATGTGTGAGGCAAGTAAATGCTTTTTGATGCCTGCAGCATTACATGTGCTGTTTTGAATGTCTGTTTTTTGAGGTTGTGTCACCTTCATAAACATTGCGTTAACCACAATGTTGGAAAAACAAAAATAAAGTAAAGCCTATGGTATTTCAGAATCTTTTAATGAGCCTTAATCATAGCAGGTTAGAGCATATCACACTAGGATGGCTTTGTTTCCTCTTTAAACATCCAGAAAAATCCAGTTTCACAAGTCACAATTAAAAGGAATAGTATTTATTTATAGTGCTTAATGAGGCATTTCTATTATTCATAATTGCTTTTGAGGGATGAATTATAGTAAACACAACATTCATATTTTGGCTTGCAGTTCTTTCCAGTTTCATTAAAAGGAGGATGGAAATCATTTCACCACTGAGCAGTCTTCAGTTTGTAGTATCTTTTGTACATTTCATAGTGAACCGATATGCAGTCAATAGATTATCTTTTTTCTATTTGCTTTAAAATTAGATTACATTTATTACAATTTTTATCAGATTATCAGTTATTAAAGAAAAAATGCATTACATGTTTTGAAATATTTGTCACAAAACCAATTCATGTTCTTCTTTTAAATGGATCATTAAGAAGTACAGTCTGATAAGCAGAGGAAATGACAAGAAAAATATTCAAGATTACCTTGTTTTGATTCCCTTTGGTATAAAAGGAGGTAGGGTTTGGGGATTTCAAAGTTGTATTAAAATACCCTACCCAGTTGAGTTTCTGTAGCTCTTGTGGTGTTTTGTCCTGGCCTATCTGGTAGGGCTGAAAGTATCATTATTCTCTGTTCAGCCCTTGCTTCCAAGTCCAAGCACTTTCCATTGCTGTCTGGGACAGTCTGACCCTGTGAGGCAAGACTTGTCTAGTAGTCTTGAAGAACCCCCAAGCAAATGTAGGGAGCAAAAGTTTGTTCTGTATTTGGTTTCTATAGGACCTTTCTGGTATCCCCTTCACAGGTAAGAGGGTAGACTAAATCTGATAAGGGAGGTGATGTAGAAGAATACAGATATCTTCTTAAGAAAGAATGTGAGGGTGGTTATGTAAATAGCAAGTCAACCCTGAGAAAAAGATTGGGTTGTGGGAAAAAACCCTCAGTATTACCCCGCCTTGATTTTCTTGGATACAAAACTGGTCAGAGAGGAACTTGTGTCAGGTATTCAATTTATTATAACCTGTGACATAGAGTTCTGATAGGTCTTGTGATCTCTATTTCCTGCTCTGCCCCATCTTGAAGGGCTGACAGTAGCAGACTGAATGAGGACATATAACTGAATGCACAAAAGACAATGCTTAACATAGAAAAAGATAATGTATTTTTTTCTTAGCTGGATGGTTCTGACCTACTTCCTTTGAACTGCAGCTTAGGTTTATTCCTCGATTTAAATCCTTGAATCTTTGTACCAGATTTCAGCATAGCCAGCAGCATATTTGCAGTTTTTTAATCTATTCTCTTTTAGGGAAATTTCAGCAAGTCTCAATTGCACACCCAAAATACTGATTAGAGTCAGTTGTAAAAAGTATATGACTTCCTTGTTATAACTACTTCATTGTCTGCTTTTCTGTTTATGGGCACAGTTCAGTACTGGTTATGATAAATAATAACTTATATCAACTAACATCAGATTATTTGAAATACTACCTTTTCTCATATGAACATTTTGGAAGAGACCTTTCTTTCTGCCTTCCTATTATTTGAGGAACACTTAGAAGGCTATTCTCAGAACATGGAGGTTTCCTGACAAAAGAAAATAATATATTCTGCTGCTGGCAGCATCTTTTTCTTAAAATTGGGTTGGATATGATGCTGCTTGAAATTATATTTAGTCTATAGCTAGTATTATTTGTTAATGTTTAATTGATTTGTCTTTTAATTGCAACTTTGTTGTTGCCCACAATTTAAAACAGTGTTTTAATGTAATGGTATATTAATTTTTTATTATGAACAACGGCATATGGAGAACTTTGGGAACTTTTTAAAAAGTAATATTAATAGTATAATTAACCACAATTTATATTGCTAGATGAAGTGTCCAGTGTGGATATAAATACCTTGAAAAAATGTGAGTTTTTAAAAAAAAAACTTTAATGACTTTAATGAAGTTTAGTTTAATGACTTAATTTTTTAAAGTAACAGCATCTTTTTAAGCTTTCATGGTGGCCTAAAATATCAGAGAAATTCTATGCTCCTATGAGGTGCAAAACATTTATTTTAAATCATTTCTGAAGTATACAAAGCCTTGATAAATATGACACTTGATCATTAGTAAGCTCTGTCTTCACTGTTTTGATTTTTTTATCCAAATAGTTTCCCTTTTTGTCTAAATTTAGTCAATCTATTTTTTCCATAAAGCTAAATTATTGCTACTGTAAATTTACATTTTCCTTCACAAATGGATTCTGTGATTTTGTGAATTAATTTTAAAAAAGCATCAGTGATTATTTCAGTATTATTTATTTATTTTACCTATCAGTAGCAACAGGGTCAAACTGTTACAGATAACAGGTTAGGGTTAGAGCAAGGCTGGTGGACTTCATCCCCTCTTTATCCTTTTCTACTTTAGGAATTCCAGTATGGCATGTCCTACTACTCCCCTATTACATTATCTTCCCAGCACTTTCTTTCCTTCTTAGCTGTTGTTGCCTCTGATAAGTCTCAAATTAAGCATATCCCAAGGGCTACTCTACCCCCGTTTTTTCACTGTCTTCCTTCTCTCCTATCTCCATCCCTCTCTCATTCGTCTATCTTCTTTCACACCGCCCCAACAAACTGCTCCTCTATATGGATCAAAATACCGTATATACTCGAGTATAAGCCGAGTTTCTCAGCAAATTTTTTATGCTGAAAAAAGCCCCCCTCGGCTTATACTTGAGTGAGGAAAAAATGCCTTTTTTCCTGCAACCCGTTTTGGCTTCCAGGGGCTGTAGGGAGGCTTGCTAAGGCCAAAATGGGGCATGAGGGGGGTGCCTAGCAAGACTCCCTGCAGCCCCCTGGAAGCAAAAATGGGCTGCGGGGGGTGGGGTGGGGCTTCAAGGGAAAAAGAAACAAAGAAATCCTCACTGTTTAGGGAGATCCTCAGGTGCACTGAACCTGAGTTGAGAACTTATTGTAATAGGCTGGCTACTAGCTATCCTTGCTCAGGCTAAGATAATCAATAGTAGAGTTCTAAGAATGCCAGATGAGAAGGAGAAAGGGAGGGAGAACTGTTTGGGGATCCCTATGTGCATTGAGCTTGAGTTGAGAGCTTATTGTAAGTGCCTGCACTAGCTATCCTTGCTCAGGGTAAACTACAAAACGTTTCAAAACGTCTGGCTATTTTTCCTCCTACCAAAGACCTTCTGGGGTTCTTCACAGAAAGGAGAAAGGGAGGGAGAAGGAGAGAGAGAGAGAAGAAAGAAAGAGACAAAGAAAGAAAGAGGAAAAAAAATATTCAGGTCGGCTTATACTCGAGTATATACGGTATTTCTTTTCATTGTATGAATTAATAAAAAACACGTCTGTTGTATTCTGGACGTGGTCTGAAACATTAAAATCATACACATTTTGGTTTCAGTATGGACAAACAAAATCAGCTGTTCTGTAGATGGATTATTTTTTACATCTATCTAACATATTTTAAACAGGTATGAAAACACTATCTTCAAGATTCCAGTCTGCAATTTATTTGGCACATGTGTTTCTTCACATACTGCTGTAGTGGCAAAATATATGAAAACTACAGGTTGATAAGCACAATCACATGCCAGGGAACTATATATTTATCACATTTCCTCTTCATTGTTTTTTAAGACTGCTGCTTCTAGTACTGGTGTGCATAGAAACTTATCTTTGGGAGTTGAAGTGTACATCAGCTGATAGAGATACTTGAATAAATGAAGAAAATAAATCACACAGGCACTTCTGTTGAATAACAGAATTATTTTAATCATAATATATAACATTCTTAGCAGTTCTTTGCTACAGGGATAATGATAGAACTAAAAATAGTGAGACTTCGCTGGCTATGTTTCCAGTAGGTGATACTTATTTTGCTGTAAAAAGATTCCTCAGATGTAATAAGTTGAAGTATAAATATTATGTTTTTATAGAAGTATTTCATTCATAGGTTAGTGTGGTCAGAATTATATTTGAACCAGTTCTATTTTAAGAGCAAGATTTCTCAGTTAATAGAAAGAAGCCAATAGTTTGTTAGAAAGTGAAGCTCAGAATGAATTTTTGGAATGTGTGTGGGAGTAGCTATCTAAGTAGAGTGCCTTTTATGAACACTGGAAATGTAATATTATTATATTGTCAATGAGTGCCATGAGGTTTTTGTGTTTTGTATGTGATAGGCTCAGGTTTGTTTTGAAAAATAAATGATG
Source organism: Pituophis catenifer annectens (assembly GCF_029215685.1). Taxonomy (NCBI): domain Eukaryota; kingdom Metazoa; phylum Chordata; class Lepidosauria; order Squamata; family Colubridae; genus Pituophis; species Pituophis catenifer. The sequence continues at coordinate 315,116,583 of NW_027256881.1, read as the reverse complement.
TCATTCAGAGAACAACTATATAAGTAGTATGAGTACAATGTTGAGTTATTTGGGCTCTTAGACTCTAACAGGATTATAAATGTTTACTGTTGTTTTCTTTGAATTTTGTTTTCTAATAGAAGACTTCATTTGGATGAGAAGAATTGCAGATATTTTTCATCCATTTTATCTGTACTGTAATTGAATTAAAAAGAATTAGAATTAAACGCTTGACTCCTTTTCAGGAAAACTATATTACTTGAGAACGAATTTATTATGAAGTTATTTAATTTTCAAAGACCTGGCTGCCCTACTTTGATGGGCCAAATATACTGGTTCTGATCTTCAAAATTTGCAGCTCTGAAGCTGAGCCTCTTTCCTGTTCTTCTACAACCATCTTTTTCTCATCTGGAGAAAGAGGAAACAGCCAAGCATAATGCTACAGGTTTAAACCTTTGTTGTTATTTCTGTTTTGTTCATATACCACTGCAAAATAGTCATTAATGGTAAAGATTTGTCTAAATGTGTAGAAAGTATATTTATGTCTAGAAGGTTATCATAATTTGCTGTTATGGATAGAAGGTAAAATGTTATATTTTGGAGATACTTTGTATTTAGTCCTTCTATTGTGAAATGTATGCACTTAACTGTAATATTTTGGGGAAAATGCTAAATTAAATTTTCTTTAATGTCTTGCTGATTTTTATATGAGAAGAATTTGCAGTTGGAATTGTATTGTAGTCACAAGTTAAACTTTTTCTTAAGACATCTATGCAAAAAACAAAAACAAAAACTTTATTGAAAGAGTCCAAGACATGGCTCAATAGATCTGGACAGAAGTAACTTTCTTTTTACTGGCTAGTATTCTTATTTCCCTCATCCTTTTTGTATTTTTTGATTTAGTATAGTTCAGACTCATGGATTTTAATATGCTGTAACAAATGTTGTAATATTTAAGCCATTAGGATTATGCATTCTTCTGTTGACTTTGTTTCGGTAATTGAATATTGTATTATTATGCACAATTATTTGATGGTAAACAATTCCAAAGATACTGTTCAATTGTGAAAAATAAAATAATGAAAAAACATGTGTATTCATTAATCATGATACCATACTAATCATCAGATAATTTTGTTTGGTAGACAGACCAGGCTAGCTTGAAATTCACAGTCCAAAACTGGTAGAAATTCAACATTATTAATAGAGAGGAAAAAATAAGTCTTCTGCTTTATGAAAGGAGAAAATGTATATGAAATTGTAAAAACAGAAATCTTTATTTAGTAAATGTGTAATTTATTTCTTTTAAAAAGTATGTTTTCCACTAATCAAGAAATGAAGCAGTATGTTTTTGTTTAGTACAGATTTCATATTTTACAACCATAGAGTAATATTATCATATTTGTTCTTTTTCTGTTTAATAATCATGCAATATTATAAGGTACCAGACAGCCCATGAACCATTGGGTCATCCTTTCAGGAATATTTCATTACATTAACATGAAACAGAATGACAAAACATGTGAGCAAAAAAGCAGTGGGAGTGACTTCCAACTTCCTGCTGGCTTCCCTATTGATTTTGCTTGTGGGAAGCTTGCAGGCAGCATTGAAAATCACAGTCTCATGACTGGCCAGCAATGATGACGCTGGGTTTTTTTAATTTTGGGGTTTGTTTTTTATTTAGGATTGTTCTAGGATTTTGTTAGTTATGTTACTGTTTTTTGTGTTTTTTATAATTCATTGTTTGCCTACTTTTTGCTAAACATTTTAAAAAAATTAAGACTTTGATGTGTCAGGCATGTAAAAGATATATTTGGTTTCATGAAGCTAAATTTTCAAACATTTCTTATGTAATGTACAATTGCAAGAAAAAGTATGTGAACCCCTTGGGATTACGTGGAGTTTTGCATAAATTGGTCATAAAATGTGCTCTGAACTTCATCTAAGTCACAACAATAGAAAAACACAGTCTGCTTAAAATAATACTACACAAACATTAGATGTTGCCATGGTTTAATTGAACATAACATAAACATTCACAGTGCAGGGAGGAAAAAGTATGTGAACCTTTGGACTTAATAACTGGTTGACCCTCCTTTGGCAGCAATAACCTCAACCAATCGTTTCCTGCAGTTGCAGATCAGACCTGCACAACAATCTGGAGTAATTTTGGACCACTCCTCTTCACAAAACTATTTCAGTGTAGCAATATTCTTGGGCTGTCTGGTGTGAATCGCTCTCTTAAGGTCATGCCACAGCATTTCAATCGGGTTGAGGTCAGAACTCTGACTGGGCCACTCCAGAAGGCGTATTCTGTGCTGTTGAAGCCGTTTTTTTTTTTTGAATTACTTGTATGCTTTGGGTCATTGTCCTGTTGCATCACCCATCCTCTGCGGAGCTTCAGTTGGCGGACAGATGGTTGTACGTTTTCCTGCAAAATGTCTTGATAAACTCTGGAATTCATTTTCCCATCAATGACAACAATCCGTCCAGGCCCTGAGGCAGCAAAGCAGCCCCAAACCATGATGCTCCCTCCGCCATGTTTTACAGCGGGGATGAGGTTTTGATGTTGGTGTGCTGTGCCTTTTTTTCTCCACACATAGTGTTGTGTGTTCTTCCCAAACAACTCAATTTTGGTTTCATCTGTCCACACTATATTTTGCCAGTAGTGCTGTGGAACATCCAGGTGCTCTTTTGCAAACTTCAAACGTGCTGCAATATTTTTTTTGGACAGCAATGGCTTCCTCCGTGGTGTCCTCCCATGTACTCCATTCTTGTTTAATGTTTTCCTTATTGTAGATGTGTCAACAAAAATGTTAGCATGTGCCAGAGATTTCTGTAGGTCTTTAGCTGACACTCTAGGATTCTTCTTTACCTCATGAAGCATTCTGCGCTGTGCTCTTGCAGTCATTTTTACAGGATGACCACGCCTAGGGAGAGTAGCAACAGCGCTAAATTTTCTCCATTTGTAGACAGTCTGTCTTACCGTGGACACATGAACATCAAGGCTTTTGGAGATATTTTTGTAACCCTTTCCAGCTTCATGCAAGTCAACAATTCTTGATCTTAGGTCTTCTGAGAGCTCTTTTCTGCGAGGCATGGTTCACATCAGACAGTGCTTCTTGAAACCAGTAAACCCAAAACAGATGTGTGTTTTTAAAGGGCAGGACAGCTGTCAGCAACACATCCAATATCATCACACTGATTGGAGTCAAGGTTGGCTCACTCCTGGCTCCAATTAGCTCTTGGAGAAGTCATTAGGCTAGGGGCTCACATACTTTTTCCTCCCTGCACTGTGAATGTTTACATGTTATATTCAATTAAACCATGGCAACATCTAATGTTTGTGAGGTATTATTTTAAGCAGACTGTGTTTTTCTATTGTTGTGACTTAGATGAAGTTCAGAGCACATTTTATGACCAATTTATGCAAAACTCCACATAATCCCAAGAGGTTCACATACTTTTTCTTGCAACCGTATATGTGTCATTTTGGAGCTCTGTTTTGTCTTGAGATTGAGTAATAAATTATTGCTTGCTTTTAATTTTTTTCCACTTGTGAAACTGTTTATTATATCTCCATTGAATGCTCTTCCTTTTTTACAATTGATCTTTTTCCTTTATAGGTTGGAAATCCACGTGTTGAACTCACACTGTCAGAACTTCAGGATATGGCTGCCAGGCAGCAACAGCAAATTGAAAATCAGCAGCAAATGTTGGTTGCCAAGGTAAAACTTCCATCAGACTTTGAAAATATACTTTCCAGATTTTTTAAATCTGACTGTACGGAAAATGATATAATCAAGAATTGCTGCAATTCAGTACTGTTTTTCTTTGCTTAAAATGCTGCTACAAGCGTACATATGCAACTGACCTTACATTAGGATTCTTAGTCAAGGTAGCATAATTGGTGATACTGCATCAATGCAGCAAAAATGGCTAGGATATTTTATAAGGCAGTAATTGAAACACAACACATATTTTAGGTCTTTTCTTTTCTTTTCTTTTCTTTTCTTTTCTTTTCTTTTCTTTTCTTTTCTTTTCTTTTCTTTTCTTTTCTTTCATCAATAGTTCTTTGGAAGTAGTATGAATTAAACTACCCAGACTATTTATTTCATCTCTGAGAATAACATCTCTGTTTCTTCGTCTTTTTTTCTTTTGGCTGGCCCAGTTTCACCTGTTTATTTGAGCTCGGAAATCGGAAATTTACTATGGATGCTTTTAAATTAAGCATGGAGTGCTCTGTGAATGTCAAGAATGTTAAAAATAGTGATAATCCGAATTTCCAAAGGTTTTGGAATATAGAAAGATACAAGATTCCACTCTCCTTTTTTTTTTATTCTGGAATCATAAGTAATAGTTAAATTGCACCAATTGATCTTAGACTAATTAAATATACATATATATATAAATAAATAATTACCAGTAGCATACTGTTTTAAACATGCTTACAAGTACAACTGGACATGAATGGCATGTCCAGGACCCGGGTACCTTCGAGACCGACTTCTGCCACCAATAGCCTCCCACCGACCAGTCCGCTCCCACAGAGAGGGTCTCCTCAGGGTGCCATCGGCCAAGTTATGTCGGCTGGCGACACCCAGGGGGAGGGCCTTCTCTGTGGGAGCCCCAGCCCTGTGGAATGAACTGCCCCCGGAAATACGTAAGATCTCCGACCTCCGGGTGTTTCGCTGCGCTCTGAAGACCCTGTTGTTCCGCCAGGCCGGGCTATTAACATAACGTTTTAAATTGGGGTATTTTAAATTTCTGGGATTTTTAATTGGAGCCTAACTATTTAATGATTTTAAATTTTAATTATTGTTTTGTTTCTGTGTTTTTAAATAGGCTGTACACCGCCCTGAGTCCTTCGGGAGAAGGGCGGTATAGAAATAAAATTATTTATTTATTTATTTATTTATTTATTATGTTCAGTTCTGGTGCAGAAAGAACAACCTATATTATGAAGGGACTGTAATGAATCCCCAGTGTGCAAAGGTTATGGCATATTTAGTTCAGAAAAGGAGTAAATAAGTGGACATGATTAATATGTAAAAATTGTCCATGATATATAGGCTATTTGTCTGAACAGGGCTGTAGTTTATCTAATAAAATTCTAAAACCCATTTGAAACATAATTGATACAGTGTATATATTTTAATACTGAAGTATTTTAGCATATGCTACTAAAAATATATGCCATATTAGAGGGCAGAAATGAATTTTAATTTTTGTTTTGTGTAATAACAAAGTGCTATGAGAAAAAAGGAAGCATTTCCTGCATTTGTTCAGTTCATAGGCTGTGATTCTAAAGAAGTGATACATATCTTGCTTTGGATCTCTTTATATGTTTGTAATCCTATGATAGTCACTGTTTCCTTTGGGAAGTTGTGTAATGGAGTGTTGGGACCAATTTTTCAGTGGAAGGAAGCATGTTCGAGTAGCAGGAAGTACACTTTACAGGAAACTTGCAGCTATGCTGGAATGAATAGTTCGCTTGAATTCTTAAAGTGTATATGAGATTTGAACTTCTTACAAGTTTGACAGGGAGTTAATATTTGTTTCTAGACTCAAAAGGAAAAATATTGGCAGGCAAGAAAGCTGTTAACTAATTTAAAGACTAACTGTCTCAGCATGCTTTTAATACTTACAGACTGACTGGTAATATTTTTCTAAAAATAAAACAGAATGATTACATGTTGTACTTGTTTTGATAGGAACAACGTTTGCGTTATCTCAAGCAACAAGAGCGCCGTCAACAACAGTCTGTGTCTGAGAGTGAAAAGCTTCAGAAACTTAAAGAACGAGTAGAGACCCAAGAGACTAAACTGAAAAAAATCCGTGCCATGAGGGGGCAGGTGGACTACAGCAAAATTATGAATGGCAATTTGTGTATGAGCAATTTCTCCCCATTTCTGTAATACTTGTTACTTGACTTTTTTGATCCATTACTTGGTTTAGAGATAGTCATGCAGTGAGATATCTGGCAGACTACTGTAGTACTTCAGATATGAAAAAGCAATCATCTGAACCATTTTGAACATGGAAGCCATTTCTGCTATTACACTTTTATTTTCCATCCCCTCAATTTTTCATGCCAAAGAGAACAAATGCTGTATCAGAATATAGCCAAGTTTACATTATTTTTCAGCATGTTGTGAGCACACACTTGATTAAGAATGAAGTTCGTGTATAGTTAAAACTGTTAAACTTGGTATAAATTATCTGTGCAAAGCAAGACATTCATATATTTCAGTTAGCCAGGATTTTTTTAAAAAAATATGGCTTATTATGTGAACCATAATGGTTTACTTTACATATAGTTCCCATCCTTTTTATCATCCAGAGAGCATCCAAGATCTGGCTCTTCCCCCAGGCACTGAGATAGGATGAGGTCATAGTGGGAGGGGGCATAGTTTGACTTTAAGGTGGGTACCTATAGAAAAGTTTTACATAAATAAATATAATTCTGAGACATTATAGATTTAAATACCATGCTTATTCAAAAAGGAAAGCACATGATTAATCATATTTGAATCAGAAAAGTTATTCAGCATTAATATTCTCAATTTTTGCTGTTTTTAGAGAACCTCTTAATATTATTTCTTTCTTTCGAACATACAATATTAACAAATGCATACACTGATTTTTTTTAAGTCCTTAAGTACAAATGCAGGCTTCTTTGTTTATGGAATTTATAGGCTGGTTGTGGCATAGTGGTTGTGGAGTTTATAGGGTGGTTGTGGTTCCGATGTTTGGACATGGAGCTGGATTGTACAATTCAGGGCTTAAGTTTTCATGTCAGTATTCTCAGCTTCCCATGTTTGTCCTTTATTGCTTCTATGTCCTGAGTGTAGGGAACGGAAATAAATTGGACTATTTATTTATTTAGGGATCAGAAAACTTATAGCAAGAGAATATTATAATGAACTTGTCAGATCACAATTTCTCCATTTCTCATTCTTATTTTGCTCATAGAGATATAATGCAAACCAATAAAGGATGATATTTGTAGTTCTGGGTTGAAATGAGTCATCCTTGGTGCTCTCTGGGCTTGGTTGTTTTCTTGCAGATGTTTCATTATCTACATTAAGTAATATCATCAGTGCTAATCATTGGGTAATGAAACATCTGTAAGAAATCAACCAAGCTCAGAGAGCACTAAAGACACCTCATATAATGCAAAGATTGTAAGGATTTAATTCTAAAGTGTTGCATGTAATCTCTGATACTCATTGATATTTCCCATTTTTCATTTTAATGGTAGCTACTGAAATTGAACATATCAGTGCCATGTTCCAGGAGAAGCAACAAGAATTACAGGCTGCAGTGTTAAAAGTGGACCAGCTTACTCAACAATTAGAAGATCTAAGAAAAGGGAAATTGAATGGGTTCCAGTCTTATAATGGACAGATGACAGGACCTGCAGCTATAGAATTAAAAAAATTATATCAAGAGCTACAGGTAAATAATTAAGATATTTACTTATTTATTAGCAGAAGTGTAGCCTTTTCTCTAGTTCCTTTAAATTTTCTTTTAAAAACCAGTCATTTCTCTACAACAAAATAAAACAAAAATAGAGAATCCATCAAAGCTGAACAGGACGCATCAGCTATGTTGCACTAACAGTTCAGCCATAGATATTTATTGGGCAACTCCTACAGGTAATCTTTGTCAGCAGTTGGAACCAGGATTTCCATCACAAAATAATTTCATCATAAACTGTAATAGCAGTCCTGATTGCCATTGTACCCCCAAGACCAAATGGGTAATTAAGCGAAGACATCATGTAGCTGCAACATGGGAAGAGGCAGAAGTTCCAGGCAAGGAGGCTGGTGGGTGAGAGCTACAGGTGGGCAGTTGAGTGGGCTCTATAGAGCACAGGTCATGAGATAAAATGCTGGGAATGATTTGCAGCCTCCCACCGGCTTCCCCGTTGACTTTGCTTGTGGTAAACCAATTCAGAAGATCACAAATGGCAACCATGTGACCACGTGATACTGCAACTGTTGCAATTGCAACAGCCAGTTATCAACCTTCCAGATCACAATCACATGACCCCAGTGACACTGCAGTGATTACAATTTTGAGAAACGGTCTTAAGATCCCCTCATTCAGCACTGAGGTAACTTTGAATGGTTCCTGAATGAGTGGGTATAACCTGAGGACTACCTGTATCTCTGATAGTTTATCCCATTCCACCAAATGCAATAGGATGGGTATATTTAGGGCCCTTTTATGAAACTGTTATCCTGTGGAAATGAGAAGGTGTCTTTCTATGTCACAGTGCCTGCCCTGTTTATTGGGCACTGCCTCTTCCTGAGATTTGGATGATCACATCTGTCTTGGCTTTTCAAAAAAGACTAAGATATTAAGGGAACTAATTAAAAAGTTAGCTTCACTTCTTTTCAGTGTGTGTTCCCCAGTATATCATGTAAAGGCCAACTATGCTTTTTTGGAGGTCTTTAAATTAAGGGAAAAGGAGACTGTAGTCTAAAATTACTTTAAATCCTGTTACAACATGCCTTTCTGCTCCTCAGTATATTCAGATCAAAAATAAGCAGAGAATGAAGAGGGAAATTACATGCCAGCACTTTTCTGCTCATCTCTGAAATGAGCTGAGCAGTAGCAGTAGGAGATCTAAATGAACTTCTTGATATTAGCTCACTCAATTTAGATAGTATTCTGACTTTGTCTGATTACCTTAAAACCTCACATGATCACATATAGATTATTTGTGGTCTTTGTACAACAGATATATAGATTTCTAGCTCTGCAGAAGTTGGTCTGCAGTGGGCTAGACCTGAAATTCTGATGGGATCTCCCTGCATAAATACACTTTAAGTGAATGAAATTCCCTTACTTTTCTCTCTGTTCCTGAAAAAGAAGGTTTAGGTTTGGGTGTCTTAAACAACAGTCTCTTACAAAACCATTGAGTTTCAGAAATTTCTGAGATACAAATGAACTACTGTCGTTTCATATTATTTTAAATGAAATAAATTTCATAGCATGTGTGTTTAGATCCTGTCAGCTTGATCTTAATTTTTTTCACATTAAATATCTGCGAGTATATTTGGATCAACTTTGAATGATAATCATTTTTTTCATAAATAGATTCGCAACAGGCTTAATCAAGAACAGAATACTAAACTTCAGCAACAGAAAGAACTTTTGAACAAACGTAACATGGAAGTGGCTATGATGGACAAACGAATCAATGAGCTACGCGAGCGCCTGTACAAGAAAAAAGTTGAGGCACGTCAAAAAGAAAACATCCCTGTAAGATAAAGTATTAAAAGGGCCACATTTCAGTGAGTTCTGTAAAGCTCAGTGAATTTCCATTTTTATGCAGCTGTAGCATTCTACTATCTTATGGAAATACTCTTAAATTAGTGAGAAATGTATAACTTTTTAAAATATTTATTTACACCGCAGATATACATGTGTGATTAAAAATGTGTTACGCTGGCATATTGCATAAACGATTGAAATGTATGAAACACATGACAATTTAGGGAGAATGCTCTGTAATCTGAAAAATACTAATTCTTGCACAGAATGCTCTTGTAATTAGAACAGTAAAATAGAAATTGTATTTACTTTTTTATTAAATGTGCTTGCCACCTATCTTGCCAAAGGAGAAATGATCTCCTCCTCTCTTGATTTTCCTATCTATTGATATTTCTAGCCACATCCTTCTAACTTAAAACCAGTAGAATGTGAGCGGGAAATCTCCCACCATCTATAACTTGCTGAACCACAAATTTCAGAACCTTCAGCGGTCGTGGCCAATCACAAGAGAAATCTGTCAGGTGTATTTTTGTAACATATGAAAGGCTACAGTTTCTTCAACCTTACAACTGGAAGAAAATAAATTATATCTGAGATAATGTCTGATCATTTTTTTCTATTTTGAAGTAGACATCAAGTGATTTAAGTTTCCAGGATTGAAGGCATTAATATTATTAAGAAATACAAATTGTAAAGGTGTGTGTGTGCCTGACTTCATCATAAAATCATTTTTAAAAACGTGCTATCTCTTAAAATATCCAATAAGATTGAAATGAAGGAAGTGGAGTAGATGGCACTAATTACTTTTGAGCTTCTATGAAGCAATTCTAGCTTTTATTTATTTTTTAAAAGGCATATTAACACAAGTTTTGATTTGTTATTTTTTAGTTAAATCGGATAAATGGAACTTCCTCACCACAGTCCTCATTGAATGCTTCAGGCAGAGTTGCAGCAGTTGGGCCATATATTCAGGTTCCTAGCTCCAACAACTATGCTGTACCACTTGAACCAGTAAAACCACAGTCCCTCACAATTACTACTAGCACAACTCATGGAAGGTCCAAATCTGGTAAGTAGCTCTTATTGATTCTACTTGTTATGTGCAGAGGGAGATGATAAAGGAGTATTTCTTTGGGATTACTACTTGTCTGGAGTATCTCTATCTCTTGGGATAAAATATTGAAATAAAACAAAATGGTCCTTTGATTTTAATAATCTTGAGATAAATATCTCTGTCTCGTATTTCTGTTTGGTATCTTCTAGATATGCAGTATTATGAAATTCTACTATGAAAATGAGAATTAAAAAGTTATAACATGAATATTTTTTCAAAAACAGTAAGATTGCTGTTCAGTCATGTATATGTTAATTACATATGTGCTTCTTTTTTAAAGTTAGCCTTTTTTTTCTCTAGTAAATTAAATTGAGAACAATTTCTGAAAAAATTATATACTAAGTATATAAAACAGAATATTCATTCAGAATACATCTAATGTCACATTTTTGTTCCTGTAATTTCTGGGGTGGGGTTGGGGTTTTCTTTTATTGTTTAAGATGTCATTTATCATTCATTTTTCAAAAAAAATTACACATAACCTACTGGTATTCTTTCTCTTCTTTTAATTTGTGACCATATCTAGTTACAGTATTTCCTATAGTTACAAATTATGGGTATGGTGGACAAACTCCAAGTCTATAGTAGATTTCTGATTTAAACATGATAATGAATTGTCTTCTGTTATCTCCTTCTCTTCAATCTGGTGTGCACAATATTCACTCTATCTTTTCTAAAATCTTGCATTATGAATTTGTAGATTATTGACAAATTAAGAAATTCAAATTTTAATATGGGTATATGAAGTCTTATATACAGATACATGTTAAACACGAATGTTTAGAGATTTTGTCATATCCACCTGTGTATTTTAGATAAATGTGCATATGAGTTTTGGGGAGGAGGAAAGAAAAGAGAATGATTCAGACATTTTCATGATTAGCACATCTCATACCCTTTATATATGTAGAAGAAACACAATATTTTGTTAACATTAACTGTGATGCCACTTTCAAAATACTGAGGATAATCTGTTTCCAAAGAAACATGAATGGATGTGTTGTTCATCTCAAAAAGTGCTTTTTCAAAAGGCAACTGAACTGTTTTTCCTTGATGAAGAAGAACAAAATGTTTCATTTGTCATCCAAGAAACAAAATGTTGTTCTTCCTCAAGGAAAAAAGAACAGTCCAGCTGCCTTTTGAAAAAGCACATTTGAGACAACCGTGACCTGGATGACTGAGAATCTCCACAGACATGCATTGTTCATCCTACCTTTACTTATACACTCTGCTGTGTCCAAGCAAAACAAATGATGTAATTTTAGAAACATTTTAAACTAATCTTTTAGAATACTAAAAGTATTCTAATCTAGAATACTTTTCTGACTAGAATAATTTGGGGATTTAAAAAAAAATAAAATCAGGAATAAAAGAAAGCTCATACTTTGATTCTTGATGTTAAGAATTTTCAAAAGAGTTACCGTATTTTCCGGCGTATAAGACGACTGGGCGTATAAGACGACTGGGCGTATAAGACGACCCCCAACTTTTCCTGTTAAAATATAGGGTTTGGGCTATACTCGCCATATAAGACTGCCCCTCTTCCAATGCACACCAAATAAAAATTAAAAAACATCAACTGGCTCACCTACAATGTAAAAGCAGCTGTGCTAGACCCAAAATGGCCCCTGCAACAAGCAGGAACCTCACACAGCCACAAAAAGCCCCCCCAAAAAACTTTCACACTCTAAACACACACAACACAACACAACTGGCTCACCCACAATGTAAAAGCAGCTGTGCTAGACCCAAAATGGCCCCTGCAACAAGCAGGAACCTCACACAGCCACAAAAAGTCCAAAAAACCAACTTTCACACTTTACACACACAAAATTCCACATACAGCTTTGTGAAATTTTGTGTGTTTGTGTAGTTGGAGTGAAACACTACAGAAACACACTAAATCTCAGAAAGCTGCACAAATATTATTTTATTTTATTTTATTTTTATATGAAAGCTAAATTTAAAACTTCCTAAACTTTAAATGGCTAGGTCTAAAAAAGAACAACTAAAAAAACCTCAATTGACTCTTTTTTTTAAAGCTCCCAAAGGGGAAAAAAACTTACCCAATAGAACAGGGGTCTCCAACCTTGGCAACTTTAAGACTTGTAGACTTCAACTCCCAGAATTCCTCAGCCAGCTTTGCTTTGCTGGCTGAGGAATTCTGGGAGTTGAAGTCCACAACTAACTCCTTGCTTGATTGCAGGCAGGGAGTTGCTTGCTTGCCTGAATAGATTCAGGCAAGCAAAGCAAGGCAAGCGTTGGGACTAGCAGCTGAGGTAAGCAAGCTGGAGGGGGAAAACTTTTTCCCTTTTACATGGCTCTGGCCATCCCAGCTGAGTTGCAGCGAACTCAGCTGGGATGGGATCGACCGTCAGAACTGGGACCGTCAGAGCCATGGTTCTGGCGATCCCAGCTGAGTTGCAGGGAACTCAGCTGGGATCGTCAGAGCTGGGATCCTCAGAGTAAAAGGTAAAAAACTTTTTTCCTTTTACGTGGTTTCTGGCGATCCCAGCTGAGTTGCAGGGAACTCAGCTGGGATCGTCAGAGCTGGGATCGTCAGAGTAAAAGGTAAAAAACTTTTTTCCTTTTACGTGGTTTCTGGCGATCCCAGCTAAGTTGCAGGAAACTCAGCTGGGATCGTCAGAGCTGGGATGGTCAGAGTAAAAGGTAAAAAACTTTTTTCCTTTTACGTGGTTTCTGGCGATCCCAGCTGAGCTGCAGGGAACTCAGCTGGGATCGTCAGAGCTGGGATCGTCAGAGTAAAAGGGAAAAAACTTTTTTCCTTTTACGTGGTTTCTGGCGATCCCAGCTGAGTTGCAGGGAACTCAGCTGGGATCGTCAGAGCTGGGATCGTCAGAGCTGGGATCGCCAGAGCCATTTAAGGCTCGTCAGAGCCTTTCGGGCTGGTCTGCCTGGTTACAGGAGAACGACACCCGGCGTATAAGACAACCTCCGACTTTTGAGAAGATTTTCATGTGTTAAAAAGTCGTCTTATACGCCGGAAAATACGGTATGAATTCCCTTGGTGGTTTCAGAAAGCAAGTCACCCACGCTAAAGGGCAAAGAAAAATAAAGTTTTCTTCAAGTAAAATTAGAGTTTTTGGGAAACAGTGCAAAAGTGCTTTGTCACTGTCTTCTAGGATATTTTCTCAACTTCTTAATCTAGTTATAGCCATTGGACTTTTTGATGATGTTTCTATTCTAGTAATAAACCAGGTTTAACTTTTTGAGATTGGCCGTCTGTTGCCATGTAACTGGGCACCATGTTTGTAGGGCATCAAACTTAAGAGACTTTAGAAGTGTTTTGTCTTACATTTATTTTGTGCGACTATCTGCATGTGTCTTGCCTGAAATGAAAATGAGAAAACAATTCTCACAGCTATAATTTTGAATTTTTTCATATAATTAAAACCTGGAACTACACCAGTATACAGCTTGTATTTGAGTATATAGGATATTATGGTCTATATTCTATGGAATGCAGAAATAACTGACTTAATTCATCTTTTAACATTCAATCATTTTTTGCAGTAGGTATTTTGCTCTTTTGTTTTGCTAATAGGTCTTGGAATTTTAGTAAAAAACAACACACACTCCACAAGCCAGAATTCTGCCATGTCTCTATCCTACGTTTTAATATATATTCTGATATTAACTTGACTATGAAACTTTCCAAGACAGATTTTATAGATTTGATGTCACTTTTTAAAGATATTAAATTAAAGCAATCTTTTCAGCATAATTTATTTATATTTATAATATACATTCATATACATTATTTGCCTACAGAATTTTTTTTAAGGTGGTTTATCTACATGAGATTTTTACATGTGAAAAAAGTTCTTTAAATATAAAACATATTTTGGCTGCTGTTTCAGCTATAATTTAAAAAAAAAACCACCCACATTTCTTCTTACCAGACAAGCAGGCATGAAGTCAAGGTGATTGTTGCGGTAATGGTAGCAGGGAGAGGGGGTTTGAGCGGGTAGAGAAAGTTGATTTTCTGATTCTTTGTACTATCCTAGATGATGGTTATAGGTGGTCATGGACAGTATCAGACCTTGATGTCAGGCCTGAATGCAGCTCTACATGGTATCCAAGAAACAAAACTAATCAGTTTCGGAAATGTATGTTTTACAAACCATAATATATTTAAACCAACGTCAATGATTTTTAACTCCAATCAAAAATCAATCTCAATTCATTCTCAACTGATTACTTTTCAGCATGTTAAATTTGAAGATAAATCTATAACATTTAAAATTGCTAATATTAATTTTAATATACTGTTATTCTGTTTTTTGCATTCTATTCAGCTTCTTGAAAGGTTTATCTTTCTATGAGATTTAATTAAAATAAGTTTATTCAGTAATTGATAATATATACATATTGGGTGATTGAGTAGAGGATCACAAAATAGATATTTAATCACAAAGATTGAAAATCATGCTCATGTATGTGTATGGGAGAGAAATGTATTTATTGTCAGATTATCGTAACTATAAGAAAATATATATTTTAATGGGGTAGAATTTCTCTACAGTATTCTAGCTATATTGTCATTTATTAACTAAAAAGTGTGATTTATTCCAGCTTTAAATAAGTTAAATTAAGACACAAAATGGTATATTCTAAGTTTCATCCTCAGCAGAATCTTTTCCTGGAGTTCATGTACAGTAGCATGAAGTAAATTTGTGAGCAACGGTGAATATGGAATTTTTCCCCAAACATGCCTTTTAATCTCAATCTCTCTCTCTCTCTCTCTCTCTCTCTCTCTCTCTCTCTCTCTCTCTCTCTCTCTCTCTCTCTCTCTCTCTCTCTCTCAGTCTCTCTCCCCCCTCTGTCCCCCCCCCCCCGTGTGTGTGCATGTTCTTACATAAACTGAGTATAGGATCTACTGTTTCTTCTGCTTCTTTGCACAATCAGTGGTTTTCTTCTAATTAATATAATAAGTTATTAAACTTGTATGCTGCTGATTTGGGCACTCACAACAATCAAAGAAATTACAGTAAAACTGATAAAAGATAAAGATAGAAATTAAACATGGCAAGTGTGACAGACAAATGGAATGAAGCAAGAGGTCTCATTCTCCTTCCTCAAAGATCTGAGGCTGAGGTCGGGCCTTCATGGCTCTTCTAATAAACAGACAATGTGCTTCTGGTGTCCTAATAAATTGCACTGCTTAATTGAAGGAATCCAGAACATGCCAGTCTTACACGATTGAATCTTCTGGGCAGATATTATGGGAGGCAGACAATTCCTCAATTTACCAGATCCCATGACATGTAACATCCTAAGACTGACAAAGGACCAACTCAAGACTATAATTTTGTAACAATGAACCAAAAAAATTATATGAATCAACTTAAATTCAAGTTAATTAATATTACTTAATAATAGTACTAAATTAAGGGATATTAAAGGTTTATTTGGAGCAGATAGTCTACAACAATTCTATCATATGCTATAGTTGTTGAAATCCTCTCCTAAACATATCTGGATATACCATTCCTTGCTATTACTACATGAATACTGTACTACAAGTAATTAATTATGTTTTTGGGAAATTCTGATTAAAAAAATCTTGCAATTACTATTTTGTTAGATTCATTTTAGATTCCATGTTTTTTTCTTTTTTTTCTCAGCACAAAATCATGATTGAAAAAATTAGGAAGACCTGCTTTTGGCCTATCAAACTAAAAATAGGTAGAAATTTAAGGCAGAAATTCTTAGTTAATTTAATATGCTTAGACATTTTAATGCCATTAAATATTTTGATAATTCTGCTTTAAGTGGTTTCTAGCTGTAGAATTAATGTCACGGGTCTTATTTAAATTGCACTCATAAGTAAGCAAAAATATGCAATTCATAGTGCAAAATCACTGATTATAAATGCATTAACTATTTTACCCCTTTCAAGAAATGACTATAGGAGAGAATTTCAACATCTATAGCATTGCTTTTTCTATTAGCTATTACTGTAATGTGCTAAAGAAGCTGAGACTTCTGAATGTAGCCATTTTAAATATCAAGTAATTCTTTTGATATGAATAAGTTTATAGATTCTTGTAATTTGACCATGGTATGGAACAAAACAGTGCATAAATAATGAATCTTTAGAATTAAAAGTAAATCTGTTTTTTGGCTTTTCTGTTACCATTTTTATTTCCTTAATGTAAATATTTTTTTCTAGATCTATTTATTCCCGAAGAATATCTTTAATGAAACATTTTCCTTTTTTTTGAAGCTAATGATGGAACATGGCCTGCACTTAAACAAACTGCTGTGGTAAAGCCACCACAACTCTCTAATACAGACTGGAAGGAATCAAACATGGATGCAAGTTTAAAACAAGGAACTATATCCAGTCAACCTTTGTCATCTTCAGGTTTAGGAAGCACTGATAAACTGGTGGGTTTTTTATTACTTACTTCCCTCCCTCCCTCCCTCCCTCCCTCCCTTCCTTCCTTCCTTCCTCTTGCTTCACATAACATTAAAAATTTCATTCCTTTTACAATTTGGTACAGAATCTGTATACAACTCATTTGTTAAACTGTTATACTATGGATCTCCTTGGCAAAATTTTATGCCTCTTGTCATTAGATTTATATTTCAGTTATCTAGTGTGAAATAGAGCAATCTAATGAGCCTTTTAAAACTTGTTTTTTCCTTAGAGTCTTGATGTGGGCAAAATACCACCAACTATTCCTGGTGTAAATAAACAGTTGCCTCAAAACTATGGGACCTATCCAAGCTCTGTTCCTTCAGGACCAGGTTCCACTAATTCCTTGGAAAGACGAAAAGATGGCAGCCTGCCAAGGCCTAGTTCTACCGCTGTGAACCGGCAAAGACCTATTCCTTTACCACCCACAAGCAGCATTCACCAACCAAGTTCTTCACAGCAGATACAGCAGAGAATATCTGTGCCTCCAAGTCCAACATACCAACCTTCTAATGCACCATTATTTCCAGGCGGGGATAGCAGGCCTGATCTCCCTTTAACAGTGGCCATTAGGCCTTTCTTAGCTGAAAAAGGTTCAAGACCCCAGTCTCCTAGGAAAGGGCCTCAAACTGTGAATTCAAGTTCCATATATTCAGTCTATCTGCAGCAAGCAACTCCACCAAAGAACTATCAACAAGCTGTGTACAGTACGCTAAATAAGTCAGTTAAAGCAGGTAGAATAATTTTATGCTACTTTGATTTTCTGGCTATGCTTTAGAAGTTGCAACCCTTTAGGAATTATGATCAGACTTAATTTGTTTAATAGTTTAATAATTGTGAACAGTGATTGTGAGATGTATATCAAAAAGAGATAAGAAAGATATATAATGAGATCCTTGGTGCTTTCTAAGCTTGATTATTTTCTTGTAGGCATTTTATTTCCAAACTAGATAACATATTTAAATTCATTTAATTATTTGTATCCCATCTTTAGTATTTTTACAAATAATTCAAGGCAGCAAACATATCCACTTGACCTGTTCAGCCTCAAGGAGAGAAAAGAAATGATTAACTTCTTAATTTCTCTCATTCACGCTTCCAAAAAGTACTAACCTTTTGATGTGATAATTTGTTTCCTGCTTAAAATATGTCTTATCTCTGTTTACGTGCCTGTTTCAGGGGGCTAAAATAAAACAAACATGGTAAATAATTATACATGTTTGGCCTTATAATTTCTTTCTTCAGGATACTTCAATTTCTGAAGATTGTAGAAGGGACTGGAGAGTTATATATGTGTATTAGGAAATGTTACAAAGTCAACCACTAGCAGAAGTAATTTTGATTTTTTTAAAAAATTAAAATTATATAATTCTATTTTACTTTTAACTGTCCCTCTCTTACCTTTTCTTCTCAGTCTATGGGAAACCTGTTGTACAGTCTGGCTCAACATCTCCTTCACCACTTCCCTTCCTTCAAGGATCTTTGCCTGCCAGTACATCACAGTCTCAAGCACCAAATGACATGAGTGAAAAAGAGCAAGAGCAAGAAAGCACTCCATCCTCTGGGGATAACAGTAACGTAGAAAACATTCCTCGCCCTCTCAGTCCGACAAAGCTCACTCCTATTGTTCATTCACCCCTTCGTTACCAAAGTGATGCTGATCTTGAAGCTCTTCGCAGGAAACTTGCCAATGCTCCTAGGCCTTTAAAGAAGCGAAGTTCTATCACAGAGCCAGAAGGCCCCAGTGGACCAAATATTCAAAAACTCTTATACCAGCGCTTTAATACTTTGGCAGGAGGAATAGAAAGTGCCCCTTTTTATGAGTCAAGTAAATCACAAGATTTCATCGGTACCTTGGCAGACGTTGATAATGGGAACATGAATACTAATGGCAATATTGAGGATCCAGTGTCAGTACCTTCTACAGTTCCGCTTTCTGATGAGCCTTCATCAGATGCTAATGATAATGAACTACCTTCTCCTGCAACTGAGGAGTTGATCAGTGTAGAAACTACAAATCAAATTCCTGAGACAACTGAGGATGATAACAACAACAACCCCGCTATGGCTCCTCCTATTGAGCGGCCTCCTAGTCCAATACCCATGGGCAGTTCCCCAGATGATGATGAAGTGCAGGTGCTACCTGTTCTTCCTCCTGCACCTCCACTTCCTGTAGTAAGTTACAGCAAAACAGGAATGACATATTTAAAAAATGACATATTTTTAAATGAATGTGTTTTTAATTTGTCAATGCTCATATCATTTTAAGCCGTATGTCCTTTCTATAGCAAACTTCTCCAGTGCTGACAATATGTGATTTGGAAGGCTGAAAGCATAATTCATCAGTCAAATAATGATGACTTGCCAAAGCTTAACAATATTCCTGTTTCTGCATTCTCAAATAGGTGGACAGGAAGTCTAGCAGTTTGCGGATGAGCTGTATCTGTCTTTAATGAGTCATAAATTAGAGGCTATACTTCAAAACTTTCAGTTGAGGGTTTATGTTCCACAATCCAGTCGTAGCCAACAAAAGTAGGTCATATCAATAACTCAACACATCTTTAAGCAGGAGAGAGAGAAATAAAAAGCTGAGTCTCTCCAATGTTTGAAGATTATTAAGATCCTAGAATAGCTCAAGTAAATTTTCAGTTGTATTGAGAGAATATGGTATATTGTGTTTTATACATACTTAAGAAAATGTGAAGATCAAGTTGGAATACATCTTCTATTTGTTCTAACTCATGTTCATTTCTAACCTCTAACAACAGATTAGAAATGAAAACGGAGTCTTCATTAGCTTGTGGATGAGATAGTGAGATGAACAGTGTATACATTTAATAACTAATGAAGAATGAGACCTGGATAGTGAGATGGGTGATATATAAATTTAATAAATACATAAATTAAAATAAAATTTCATTTGGATAAATTGAATATTGTCACAGTAAAGTAGTTTAAACATAACTGTCACATTGTTGTTTAGACCAAAAGGACCAACCTGAAGAAACCAGACTCAGAAAGAACTGGTCATAATTTGCGGGTAAAGTTCAATCCCTTGGCCCTGCTCTTGGATGCTTCACTAGAGGGAGAATTTGATCTAGTGCAAAGGATCATATATGAGGTAAGCTTGGAAATAGGATCAAATTCATCAGCTTTTTTTAATACATAAAAATATTTTCATATAGTCATACTTGTTTTTCCCCTAGGTGGATGATCCCAGCAAACCTAATGATGAAGGAATTACCCCTCTGCACAATGCAGTTTGTGCTGGCCATCACCACATAGTTAAATTTTTGTTGGATTTTGGGGTCAACGTTAATGCAGCAGACAGTGATGGATGGTAAGGTATTAATGTGATATATTAATAACTCTTCTAACAATTGGAGAAGAACTAGCAGCCAGATGCTAATTTGTTTCATCTTAGCATATCTTTTTTTATCCTTTATTTGCCTTATATTATATATTATATATTATATATCCAATATCTACTTTGTTTCAGGACTCCTTTGCATTGTGCTGCCAGTTGCAACAGTGTTCACCTCTGTAAATTACTTGTTGAATCTGGAGCAGCAATTTTTGCTTCAACTATAAGTGATATAGAAACTGCAGCAGATAAATGTGAGGAGATGGAAGAAGGATATATTCAGTGTTCCCAGTTCCTATATGGTAGGTTTCATGATTCCTAAGTTTACTTGCCATCTGTCCCAGTCTTGTGCCCTTCAGATGTTAAGATTGCAATACAACGTTAATATGTCAGATGAAGAAAGCTTTTGTTTAGATTGGCCGCTGTAACAGTTGATAGGAATAATAGTTCCTCCTTGTTCACTCAGTACTTTGACTGCTTTTTAAGATTCCAGGTACCTGCCACTTTAAAATATCACCATTACATAGTATGGCCAGTGGATAGGCAGGACTCAATTCTCTCAAAAGAAAATGTGTGTTTGCAAGTATTATGTCAGTACGGGAGAGGGTTTAAAAGAGAATGGAGAGATTATAAAGCAGATTGATATATTATTTTCCCATATTCGTTTCTATCTTTGAGGAAATTCAGCAGTTAAGAAATAGGAAATATAAATAAATACAATCTTTTTACTGAAAATGAGATCTAATGAGATCTAACTTTAGCAGACATTTACTTTTTTGCTCTCATCATTGGGTTCCATTTTTAAGATTTCTTGATCAGAAACCGCTGCATCATAGCAAAATCATTGGGATTCACTTCTCCAATCAATAGAAATTTCTTCTCTGGGCACCAAAGTATTTACATCATATAGTGCAAATATGCATTAATCATGGCCAAGTAGAGTAAGGTGGGTTCTTTAGAGCAGGGGTCCCCAACTTTTCCAGCTTTGTGGACTGGGGTGGGTGGGTGGAAGATGAGATGGTTCTGTGCAAATGGAGCTTTAAACACGAGTGTGTGCACCTTTTACTTGCACAAATGGAGTTTCACATGCTCACCCACATTTTTTTTCTTTTTTTGCCTGTTACTCAACTATGTCCAAAGTCCTTTGGAGTTTGTATACCTCCCAGAGACCATTGAAGTTGGGAATTTAATGAAGTCAAATAAATGAATAAATAATATTTTTACTGATGAAACAATGATGTAGGGATTGGTTATAAACTTTACATTTTTATTCCTACTGGTCAGAAACAAGGGATTTTGATATTTTTATATAAATTATGATTAAATAAATTTTAATTTCATAATTGAAATTATAGTTTCCAATTTTAAAATTGTTCATTTTTTGTTAAAACATTTGTTAACAGGTATACAGGAGAAGTTAGGAGTCATGAACAAAGGCATAGTTTATGCATTGTGGGATTATGAATCTCAAAACAACGATGAGTTGTCATTTCATGAAGGAGATGCGCTTACTATTTTGCGGCGCAAAGATGACAATGAGACAGACTGGTGGTGGGCTCGGCTCAATGACAAGGAAGGCTATGTGCCTAAAAATCTCTTGGGGGTAAGTATGATATATATTTTATCCTAAATTGTGATATAGTGCCTAGGTTGAATATCTGATTGTTCGTACCAAAGCCATTACAAATTGTTGTATTTATTTTGAAACAAGGAATAACCACATTAGAAATCTTAAAAATGATGATTAATCTACAGCTTTATAATGTATTTTGATTCACCTTCTAATAGCTTGAAGTAGTTGTCATAAAATCTACCATTAGAAAATAATTACATGTGCAAATTACCATAGTGTAAGAATAATCCATATGAAGGGCTAGAGAATCCTGGTCATAGAAGGAAACTTTCAGTTCTTCATCATGGTCTCTGTGATATATATATATATATAGATTCTGTGCAGAAACTTTTGGTGAGTGCCCTGTCCCTAGAAACAGTATCTGAGTTTAACTATAGTTCTCCCCATTTCTTTTAAATAATCAGAATACAGGTAATCCTTGAGTTATGACAGTTCACTTAGTGACTGAAGTCGTGACATAGCCCCCCCCCCTTCTGTACTTACACAACACTATGCCAAGGTTACAAATGTCACCCTGAAGCCTGGTTGGTGGTGATCACATGGCTGTATTATGGGCACTAGGCAAGTGTCCCCATTTATGGCCATTTGCAGTGCCTCATGGTCATGTGACTGCATATTATGGGTTTTCCCAAAACCCAGAAATATAAATTGCAGTCACATGAACATGTGCTGCAAAAGGCCATAAATGGAGACACTTGCCTACTGCCCAAAATGCAGCCATGTGACCACCACCAACCAGGCATCGGATTCAAATTTTAAGTATCCTGGAGAGGTCACTATGAAACCTGTTGCAAATGAAGAACTGCCTGTAGTAGACTTCTGTGAACATTCTTTTTTGATCACATCTGATACAACAGGTCCTCTCATTCAAGAGTAACACTTTGGAAGTATGTGTTGAAGACCATAGATTCTACTACTACTACTAAACCATTTCCCTCAAAACTCATTCCTTCTGTTAGTTCTAGATGCAACTGTGTCAAAATCGGTGATTGATGGTTCCCAGGCTGCTTTGCAGGTTTAGCTGCAGATGGCTTTTTTTGTTTATAAGCTGTTTGGCCACTTTTCAAAAAGCAGGGATTTTTTTGTCCCTGACAAAGGGCTTTGAAAAAAGAGGTCAGCTGTCATACTATGGCAGGACAAAAAGAAGAGAAAAATAAGGCCCATGGTTTGCTCCAGAAGTTTCTGTGGTGATCCTAGAAAAAGCATTTAGCAAGAATTATGCAGGTGTATGTGGGAGCAAGACTCATGCCAAAATTCATTAAAGCTCTCGAAAGTTTTGATCCAAGCTCTGCATGGGTATAGAGTCTGTGTGAATTCACTGATGATCACTTGAATATCTAAGTTGCAAGTAGATCAGCATTCTTTAGATATATAGTGACTTACAGTGACATTTGAAACATTCTAAAGTAAAAATTCAATTGATAAATTAATGATTGTCCTACGGTTACCTTAAGCAAACCAAGATATACAGTATATAATTACACTTTATATAGTAACAAGTTATTTTATTTCTGTAAAAAAGCCAAGAAGTATTTTTCATTGCACACCTTTTTTTTTTTTACAATGCTTCAAAATTCTAGAAATGTTACAACTTTGTCCTTACATGTCCATCATTCTTTTGCACTTTAAAGTTTACTTCCAATTTCATGTTATTGCAGTTATACCCAAGGATAAAACCAAGACAGCGAACACTTGCCTGAATCACTTGATTTGTCAATATTTTTTTCTGGGAACTGGAAGATGGAAAGTATACACTGGAGACATTTGCAATTACATTTCACCACAAATTAAAGCTATTCTTGTTTTAAATGGTGCTCTTGTTTAATATGATAGACAGCATTTGAGATTTTCGATCTGCAGTTTGTAAGTGAGGTCTGCTCCATATTAATCTGCCAATCATTGAAAGAGGTACTCAAACAGTCTACAGTATTTTTTGCCAATTGAATTAAAAGTGCTAGATGTTAAATTGTAAAATGCAGATACGCTGTCTACTGTCATCGTTCACTGTAGCTACCCTGTTATGTCAAGAACTTTACAATTAAAATATTCAATTGAATGTTAAGTTTAATGTGTAAATCCTTAAAGATCTTATAAGAGTTGACAACTGGGAGTAATGAACAATCTGCTGATATAAAAGGTGTTTCTGACAGGACAGAGAAGCATTTATGCTGAATGGATTTTGCACACTTCTAAAAACTGCACTTGTTCCTTCACTTGATGTTTCTTCTTGATATTCTGCTTACAGTACAAATTGATCTTCCCAATATTCTATTACCATTCCTCAAACACATCCCGATTTCTATTTCCTAGACAATGCTGGCTTAAGGAACTTGTATGTCTTATGAAAGAAAAGTGCAATAGTTGGAAATGGTAAGAGATAGGCTATAAAAGCTAGAAGATTCAATTTAAGGACTTTCAAATTTTATTTGTGAGCGTAGGAAGCTGATTAAAAGGTTGAATAAAAAGACAAGTTAGTTCAATAGATTGAGGCTGAGAAAGGAAAGATAGTTTGCTTTTTGGACTGAAATAGTATCTGTGATTCTAGTGACCCTGCTTGCCAGGGTGAGATATGCAATAAACCCAATATCTACTTTCAAGCAAAAAAGCACTTCACTGGAATACTAATTGTACATGGTTTTATATACAGAAGTCTATTTTGAACTTCCCATTATGTTGTAACCATGCTTGTTTTTTTGCCAGTAAACTCTAGACCAATTGGCTTTATTCATTACACATTGTGCATAATTTATAACCATTCATGCAGTGCTGTGACTTGCTTTTATTATTGTTTAGCATCAAATGTATATATTGTGTGATGAGAAGTGAAAGGGTATTGTAAAAGAATATTTGCTAAATGAAATTAAAAGTTAAAAGCCTGCAATACACTGCTAATCCAGTGTGCACAATAAACTACTACTAAGATATTGTTGATGTTTTGGGTGTTTGTTTTAACATGTATGCTTTTTCTGAAAGTCATTTATAAAGTTTTTATATACACAACACATCTTACATGTGCTATACTATTATATATTCTCTGCATGCCCTTAGAAATGATGTGCTTAAATCAAATCTTCAAATGGAATTCTTTAGAAACTTTCTGTATTTGTATTTATTTTTTACTTTTTTTCCTGCTTAATTTGTACTTGATTTCATACCAAGTTTAAGTTGACAACACCAATCAACATATTAGTTAAATGAATTCTCAATAGTGTTACATCAGACAAGCTTACATAGTATTTGATAAGATTTTATTAGCCAAATCTCAAATTATCACAAACATGTCTATAAAATCTCAAAAACAATTTTGCTGACAGTTTCATTCAAAAAGGCCAATTTATACAGCACTATTTGTAGTATTTGGTAAATCTTAATTTTACAACAAAAAAAGCTTTAATCTCATGATATAAACCCCTCACCAGAAGAAAGGGTGATTCTATATAAAATAATACCTAAGGCGGATTTGATAGATCATTCGGATATATGGGGGGAAAACCTGAGATCCACATTTCTGAAGAACTTTTTTCTGGAACATTGAGGATTGGTTTTAAGTGAATTACATAATTTGTATTATAAAAGTTGTGCTATATATTTAGCAATAGTGCAGGTCACACTTCATTTTACATATTAAGTGCAGATAAGATTTAACAAAATAAAGTCATAGATGCAGAGCTCTATTTAAAGCATTAATAAACTGTATACATATTGCACACTAAATAAGTGAATACTTATAGGTCCAAATACTCACATTATAATTGGCCAGTGCTCACATGATGAACCACATTTAACATAGGAAAGGAGGAAGGGAGAATCCCTATACCATGTGTAAATAGCAAGTAGTAAGAAGCTTATTTTTAGAGTTGATCTTTTCCCCTCAATTCCAAAAAACTACCTATTGATCCCGAGATTCATAAAGAAGTTTTGCTGCCTGTAAGATGACAAAAAAGGAAAACATATGAATTGTTATTGTTAGAAACTATTGGAATTGCACATGCAATTCAGCAGTAGGGCTGAATTATTTAATTCATTCATATTGCTATAATAAAAGAAAAACGCAAAGCAAGATATGCTAAATGTTAATATTCTGATTCATCAAATGGTACATGGAAAATTTTCTAGAATTTCAAAAGATAAAAGAATTATGAGTCTCTATATGAAAATCTGTACACAAACACTTGGGCCAACACTTATGGCCATAATACAAATAGTCCTCAATGCTACCATAATTGGAACCATAATTTCAGTTTTAGTCACTGCAGTTGCAGGTCGGGACTAGACCATCTTTTTACATTTTTTGCAAGTCATTAAGCTAAACAGCAGTTGATGGGGAAAAAAAATGCAAATCATGGTCAGATGATCACAAGTCACTGCAACTAGCCACCAAGGCAAACCAGTTGCCAAATGCCCAAAATATGGTCACATGACTCTGGGAGTGGGGTATTGGGACATTTTACAGCAGCTAGAAGTGCCTAATTACCATGGGATTAGGTTAACAATGGCAAGCAGGATGGCAAACATTGCCATATTAAATGATGCAGTCATATGTTTTGACTGCATCACTTAACAATAGAAATTCTGGTTTCTCTTACCGTCATAAGTCGAAGACTACCTCAAGTTAGTATATGACTAATAGTCTGTAGTAGCTAAACACCACTCTCTTTTTAAAAAGACATGGTTTTGATTATAATGGTATACCTGCCATCTTGCAGATTTTGACTCTGAACTTTCAGTGGATTCCCCCTGGTGGAAAAAACTGTTGCTAATACCGTGTTTCTTGCCAATTTCCTATTGGCATCTTGGATGTTGATAACTGAACAGTAGATTAGGTTTATGTAAAAGTATTCCTAAAGGTGTTTAAGGCGTAATTTAATTAACAATTGCTTTAGTTACCTTATGCATTGCTGCTAGCCAGGTAGCTGATAGCTTTTTATTGGAACTGAAATCTTCACCAGCAGCAAATTTAATCTGTTTTAATTCATCTGATCCTGGTACTTTGTATTGAAGCAGCATACCTGTAGCACGAGTATTGCCTCCTAAGGGGAAAAAAATAAGGGGAAAATATTTGTTACAAATACAAAGGGCTGTACCAAACCATAGCTGTTTTTTTGACAGAATGGATTCTATCACCAGAAAAATTACACATCCCAAAATGCAATCCAAACTGTGAGTAAAATTCTGAACCAGACCTAGAAAAAGGAGAACAAGAGGAAGTCCCATTGTGCAAGTGGGAGTTTACTCAAGTGGCATTAGATGTAATCCACAGATTTACAGTGCAAAGCAAATACAGCTTTATCTTTACAATGGTGGCTAGTTAACCCATCATCTCTTTCTAGCCCCAATCACTGATAAATACTGGAAAGAATACTGAGTAATGTATTAAACTGTAAGTTATATAGTCACACCAAGAAATAATAATATGGAGAAAGGCACATGCAAAACACCTATGGCCGAGCAAGTATTCAGACTGGATAGCTTTGAGGTTATAAGACAGATGTCTAACAGAACTAGTGTTTTTAAAGGCATCATATTCAAGGAGAATGTACATTATACAAGACATTTTTGGATGATGTATGCTCAAATGGAACAAATGAATCCTTTAATTATTAGTAAAAAGTCACAATGTAGAAGAGGCAAACCTTAAATAGCTTGCAACAATGGAAAAAACATGGAGCAGCGTAAAATAATTCGTAACATAAACAATACAGAAATTATTCTAAACATTTTTCAATATGGGGATTCTGCAAAATACAGATTTATTTACAATATTAAACTGAACTGAACTGAACTAAAACATGGTCATAATATTTAAGTCAGGCCACCTTTATGATTACATCCCAAATTCAATACTACTTCAACAACAAATACTTGTACGCATCTCCTCCATTACAAGTTGACATGTATTTTGAATATTTTTTTCTTGTTAGATTGGTGGTTGAGAGTTGATTTGAAAACCCCAACTAAAACTACAATTAGTTTTTTAAAAAATCTACACCTCTGTTTATGACATTAGAAATGTTGAAGAAATCCTATCACAAAGGCCAAGTCCCTATTTATTCCTTTTTAGTAGAAAAAAAAATCAAACATAGTTCTAAATCCTTGTATTTGTACTGTTACACAAATGCAGAAACTGCTGATTTGAGAATAACAAAGCACACACAGAAGATGGCTTCTTGAATTCTTTCCAACACTTTAAAACAGTTGTTTTAGATCACATGATTGAAAACGTCATGTCAACCTTCTGCCCAACTGCCTCTCTTAGGGAAGCATTGGTAGATTTTTTTTGTCTGGATTTTTTTTTCTCTGAAGCTTCTGCCTGATACTGTTAAATTCAAATCTTTTTTTTGCAATTCCTCCTAAATCAAATTTAGTCCCATTTTGTTATCCTGTTCTCAAGTCTATCTATATAATTTATTCCCAAGATTCTATTGTGTTGGAAAGAATACAGGTTGACTTAGAACTGGTTGCTTAGCAATTTTTCGAAGTTACAGTGGACCTACAGTGGACCTACTGGGAAGCTACTTATGACCCAGATTCAAAGTTACAATGGTCGCCGTTTAATTATAATAATTAAATTTTGAATGTGATATTATGTGAACCATAGTTAAGTTAGCTTTCTGGGATACCTAAACTGTGATTTAATAGTTTAAACAGCATATAGGTGATTCAATAATAGGCAAAACTAACATGATGTTCTTTTCAGTTTTGTTTGATTAAAAAGAATCAACATGCTAAAATAATCCTGAGTAGACAAAAATATTTTTTAAAAATGACTATCACTGAAAACCGATCTAGTATCAAGGCTGTTTGTTTTCTGAAGTATGTGCAATACTTTGGATTTCATTCCAAAATAGTAATTTCAGCATGTGTAAGACATAAACTGAGTATGTTTTCTGAAGCTCTTCAAAGCAGATGCATATTTTTCTAGGTCCACTTGGCAACTGCAGAAAGCAGTCATGCAGTGGTGAAATCTGAACCGGTTTGCTACCGGTTTGCTGGCTGTGCATGCACACCAAGCACACGCTGTGCGTATACATGTGTCCACACCAAATGTGCACTGCACGCGCATGTGCAATACATGCCAAAAGGCGGCTTGGTAAGGTAAGTAGAACGGGAGGGGAGGAATCAGCTGTGGCGCGCAATCTTGGGAACCTATTTTTTAACTTTTTTAAAGCATTTTTTACTATCGGTTCGGGCGAATAGGTAGTAAAAAATGTTTACAAAAGTTAAAAAAGGGTTCTGACAATCAGCTGTGCCACGTGATCGTCGGAACCTTTTTTTTTTTTTTTTACTTTTTTAAAGCATTTTTTAACTACCTATTTGCCAGAACTGGTAGTAAAAAAAATGCTTTGAAAAAGTAAAAAAAAAAAAAAGCTTCCGACGATCGCACGGCACAGGTGTGATCTTGGGAACCTTCTTTAAAAACCTTTTTAAAGCATTTTTTAACTACCTATATACTTAGTTGTTCAGCTGATCGTCGGAACTTTTTTTTACATTTTTTTTACTACTGGTTCAGCAAACCGGCCTGAACTGGTAGCATTTCACCCCTGCAGTCATGGGAAAGACATGACTGTTTTAAAATTATAGATAACTATGTTTGCTCCCTCAAGAAATCTGAATCACCCTTTGAAACTGAATCTGAAGAGTTTAACAATCCAATTATTTAAACAGTATGAAGCTATGTTACATTTTAAGTTTAATGTAGATACTAAAAAGGCTGAAAATACAAATCAACTCCTACATCACTTTATACACTGTGTTCAAACTGATGTAATCAGACTGATCTTTTGGTAAGGCAGAACGAATCCTTTGCCTCAGGTAATTAATTGTGGCCACTGTCTGAAAACTATCATTTTAATTCATCTGTTCAAAGCTATCACCTACCCAACTCCATCCCCGGAGTGATGCATGCAAGGGAAGTGACCATAGATGACTGTAGAGTTGCAAACAGAGGTATTACAAGTTTCTCAATGTGACATATGAATCAGGAAAGGTAATGAAGCAACCAGAAACAATAGTAAGTTCTGCCACTTCCAGAGTGAGGTCATAGCCTAAAGTATTTCCTCAGATTTATTATGTGCAATTCTGTAGAAATATAGGGTACACATCTGTTTGCGGCTGTGCTAAGCAATGTATTACATCTTTCCCACATTGTATCATTTTAAACTTACTTTAAATGAATATCAAATATTTTAGTGTCTTCCTAATCCAGATCCTTTCCTTTTTTTCCAACATCAAGTCAGGTCCTTGGCCAAAATAGTTTCACATCTTTGCTGGGGGAGGGGAGCAAAGTTGAAACCATCTCCTATTGGATTTATGATATTCATCCAGTGAAAGGCTTTTCCTTTTTACAAGCCTTTTCCCATCTCATCTAGAATTATGAAATGATCACATCTCTTTTTCTCACTTAAACAGAAACTACCCAACCCCTACTCACAAAACACCTCTGGCAGTTTCATTCATGACAGATAGATCTCTTCACTGGACCCAAATAAGTAAATACACACCTAATTTTGGAGAAAAGCAACGCGCCTCTGACCTATTCCAATAAAAAAAAATACCAAGGTAGTTTTTATTGTTAATATTTCAGCCTAGCACAACTTCTTTTAATGTGTAAATGCTTAATATTTTGTAGCACAAGACTAGCTGTCAGACAAAGAGGGGGGGGGGGGGGAAGGAACAGTGGCTAGATGTAGCCTGGGGAATGCTAGTTGGCCATTGAATGGATCTAAATGGATCTGAAGTTCAGCCACTAAGGAAAAATTCCCACAAAAAAAACCTGTATCTGCACTAGGCCTCACATACTGAAGAAATAATACAAAAAGCATGCTTAGGAGTAATGAGTTCCAGTGCTGACCTTCCATAATGTGTTCACTTTCCAAGAGGCAGGTGTAAATATGAATGTCGTTTTCTACATCAAGGAAGCAGGCAAGCAATGAAGAGAAATGTTAATAAAAAGGAATACAGAAGGTTTAAAATGAAGATTCAATTTATAGCCATAAAAATTAAACAGATAGGATCAAGTCATTTGGGAAAATATACAGAAAGCTACAGACAAGAAATGGATATGAATGCAATCTAATCCAGTGACAGAATACTTGAAACATTGGTCTCAAATTTTACTATTCTTTTTTTTCTGAATTCTCACATTTTTATGTAATCTAGTTTTAATGGTTTAAAAGTTAGCAAAATCTTGTATTTTTCAGAACTGGCATTAATGAAATAATTTATATAGTAGTTACTTTTGTGGCTAACACAATGTTAAGGAAAAATAAAAAACAAGCTACTTGCAATCCAAAATTTTCTTAAAACGATGTGCTTTAATAAAGGACTGGCTTAATATTTGTTCATATTTCATATTTGTTCATATTATTTTAAAATGTACAAAATAGAAATATTTTTAAATTACATTCTACAAACAATTATTATGCATAGTACCAGACTCTCAATGATTCTAAGTTGTTGAACACAACAGGTTTTATACACTGATTTAATTACCAGTCACATCGTTAGGAAGTCATCCTATTGTTAATACCAGCTAAAAGTAATTCCTAAACATTCCAAAAATAATTCAGAGTATCTGATTTGCATGACACTCCTCATCATGTTTCTTGTTTTATGAGTTTATTTTGAATTAATATTTATTTCTATCTTAATTATCAAGCCAGTAGTTTTCTCCTTTTCTATATTGCAAATATCCTGTATTTTTTTTTTTTTTTGAAAAAAATATAATTAGACATTAAAAATAAGGTTTGGAATGAAACAAGGACTGAGTTTCTTGTGGAATACTTGTAAGTTTGTGACATTGCAAATACAGCCGCTATCAACCTTTTTTGCTAGCTTAATGAAGTGAGAAACAAGCCCTAATTACATGCTTACATCTGTGGCAGAAGCTATTCCCTAAAATAAATGTTTTATTATATCCAGAAAAATATAAAGAAACCCAAGTAAATTGGAAGTTTAAAGTCTCATACCTATTATAAGCAAGCTCACTTCAGGTAAATAAACATTGCATTTTGTTTCAAACAATAAAGATTTCTGAAGTAGAATCAGCAACAAAATCTAAAAAGTACAAGGGGAAAACTCTAATGCTTTTATGAAAAGCTATGCTTATAAACTTCATAAAGGTAATGTACTCAATTTGTTTTCAGGCTTGAGGTTCTTTTGGACAGGTATCACCAATATGCTGATGATACCCAGGTGAAGTGAGTGACATAGTGGACGTCCTTTTGTGGTGTCTGGAGACTGTGGGGGTCTGGATGAGGAACAACAGACTTCAACTGAACCCTGATAAGAAGGGATGGCTGTGAGTGGGCCCCTCTGTATCCAGGAGTTTATCATCTTTGGTCTTGGATGAGGTTGCACTATCCCAGACAGTCCTAGTATGTAACTTGGGGAATCTTTTGGACTCATGGCTCCTGCTGCATTGTGCAACAGTTATGCTCCTTCCTGGAGAGGGAGGCCCTCCACTCGATTACTCATGCTTTGGTCATTTCCCAATTGAACTATTGCAACCCACTCTGCATGGGGCTACCCTTGAAAAGAATCTGGAAGCTTCAAAGGTGCAGAATGTGGCTGTGCAAACCATACCGGGTGCCCAAAGAAAGGCACATATACCACTTTTGCTCCACAAACTGCATTAGGTACCAGCTTGCTTCCTGGTCCAATCCTTGGTGTTGATCATCACCTATAAAACCCTACATGGCATAGGGCCAAGCTTCATCCCATTACATCAGCCCATCCCACTCATTCAAGGAAAGTACGCTGTAGACCCCATCAGTCAAAGAATTTCGACTGAGGGGGTCTAGCAGGAGGGCCTTCTCTGCCGCTGCCCTATACTGTGGAACATGCTGCCTTCAGAGGCGAGTAAAGCCCCCGATCTCTTGGCCTTCCTCAAAGGGGTCAAAACTTAGCTATCCAGCCTTACACGGGAGACACAGAGGTCCATACAACTGTGTGGCTGGCTGGCCCCTTGAGAACTTCCCCCACCTATAATAACAACTGCTAAGCCCCCATCTTGGAATTTTTCTGAAATTTTATAATTTTTTAATAATTTTAAAAGTTTTTAATTTTAAATTAATTCTGTTTGTTAAAATTTTATTGATTATACTGTACACCGCCCAGAGCCCCTGAGAGAGATGGTAGTTAACAAATAAAATAAATATTTGCAAGCTCCACTATGATAACAATCAAGAAGTATCTGACAGTTAATATATTTATTCAACAATACTTTCATTGTGTACAAATGTGATATATACATGTAATAATTATACTTAATCACATAGAAAATCTTGTTCATTAGCATATGTAGGTATTACATTAATCTGAAAGTGCAAACTCTACTAACATTCTAAACTGAATTAAAAGAGAGGTGTCTAAGCAATCACATTCTTAAGAAAAAAATTCCTACGGACTATGTGTACTGTGTGGCCCTGTAATTGCTCACTATTGTGTTAACAATTGTAAGTTCATGATATCACAAAATTCTCAGACTGGATGTTTCTGAACTATTGAACCATCTAAATAACCAACCCCCCTCCTTCACAATATTAAAATGATTCCTGAAGAAAGGCAGTCAGTTCCCATTTTTTACTTATTTATTTGATTGTATGAACATGTTCTACAGGTTCACAAATCTTTTTTTCCATTTTCTCCTCCACAACAATCATCCGATGTAGTAGGTTGGGCTAAGAGAGTGACCGGCCCCAGGACACCCAAATAACTTCTTTTGCTGAGACATATTTGAAGCAGGACCATCTAATCCTGGTTCAGCAGTTTAACTACTATACCATCCTGATTTTTACCCTATATTTCAGATACGATATGTATCCCAGAAAAAAAGAGACAAATATAATGCTTGCCATTAAGAATCAATCTAAGAAAATATCCCAAGAAGTTAACATTAATTAATCCTAGGAAGATTTGACAAGAAACACACTAGGTAAAGAAAGCAGGATAAATAGGTAGACATTTGAAAGGCAAAATTAAAAAATGGCAATAGAAAGAAACCAACGAGAAGCAATGAGAAAGCAAAAGGAAATTTGTACAGATAGTAAGAAAGAACCAGGCAGGAAAGAGAGATGCAATTGCAATGTATTGTTGTTTAGCCTGGAATAGAGATACTGATAGAGGAATTCTGTGTAAATTATGGTTTCAGTCACAGAAACACTACAATCTGGAAGGCTTAAACTATGAAAGGCAAAACCCAGTGATCCTAGCTACAGGTTTCTACTTACTATTTATGCTTAATAACAAATTACCTCCAGGAGTAAATCCTTCAGTAAGAATTTGAACCGTGGAGATATGTGAAATTTCTATTTCATAATGGCTTTCTCCATCCAAAAATAGATACCTGCACAAAGAAAGAATGTTTCTTTCATTTATATTAATTAAGTCTTACATTACTAAGTCCCATACTAGAAAATAAAACAATCATTTACATAATTACAAGACATTACATTTGTTAAAAGTTTATTTACTCATTATTGGTAGTACCTGTGCTTTGTGGTATCACTTCACAATAAGTGAAGTGTTTTATTGTTAAAAAAAAGTAATATACTAAAATAGTTTCCAAAAATATATTGACTATTCACTCTCAAACAAAATTTTTGAAAGTAATTCTAACATGGGAAAAGCCATCCAAGAAAATCTTCTCCCAGATTTTGTCAACACTTCTATACTTATAAACAAAGTACCAGGTGTCAAAATAATTACCTCCTTAAAGCTTTATAAAATAAAGAAAGGTATTGATTTTCCTAACTCACTAAAGGAGATTAATCTCTTGTTGATATGTGTTGAAAAATATTGGTCATTAGCTATCTTTCTGAAATATTAAAATGTATTCCTCCAATAAGATCATGCTTATACAATCATCAATACCAAAAAAATAATGTTATACTAGACTACTTATTAATAAGAAAAACAAAAAGTAATACATACAACCACAGCCAAAACCTTCAAAAATGGAAACTGAAAAAGTATCAATTTTCTGCTAAGAGCAAGTCATAGCAATATTGCTCAGATAACACTTTGGAAATAACAGCTGGGATGCTGGAGAGGTAATTCTTCAAAATGTTAAAACAAAATGCTGTATTTTTTGCACTATAAGACGCACCAGACCATAAGACACACATTAGCTTTAGAGGAGGAAAACAAGGGGGAAAAAACCTGCCTCTGTCTCCCAGCATCCATCTGGTATTCATCTGGCTAGCGTCAAACAGCCTGGTCAGCTTCAATACATTATCGCAGCCCCAGCACGTGGCTCGTCAGGGCTCCGCTCCGTTGCGCCCACCACCAGTCAACTGAGTTGAGCTGCCGCTGCCGGCAGGTAACACTGGAGCCTTCGCTGCCAAGCAGCTGATCGGCGGGTTGGATCAGCCTCCTGGAATACCACCGATCAGCTGTTCTAGGTGGCGAGGTTTGTCGCCTACTGCCGCCGCAATCGGCAGTGGCGATCCCCATAGCCTAGAACAGCTGATTGGTGGTATTGCGGCGGGGGAGTGGGGTTGGTACGGCGGCAGTGTTTGCCACTGTCTGTCACTGCTGCCACCATTCGCTGCCTCCAATCAGCTGCTCGGCAGCAAAGGCTCCAGCATTCCTCGGCCACACCAAACCCTCTCCCACCGCAATATTCACTCTATAAGACACACAAACATTTCTCCCCACTTTTTTTGGGGGGGGAAGTGTATCTTATAGTGCACAAAATACCGTATGTAGCAAAGATAATATTTTTCAGAAAAAGATTACAAATGATTCAATTCCTACTAGCAAACACAGCACATTTCTTACCTCTGGTTGTTGGAAAGTCGACAAACCATCATTTCTGTTTTTTCTGATGTCCCTGGAGTTACGAAGAATGTAGCACCTCAAAATTCCAGGAATGGAAGAAAAAGAATTAAAGATACATTTTTAAAAATACAATATAATTAAAACAAGCTTAAAAGTGCAATTCTCAATCTTACTATACAGAGTTAATGTTCATTAACCTTTCTCAGAACTTTTGTTGCTAAGAGGAAAAAGAAAAAAATGGGCATATCCAGATTATTTCTATTATAATGAGACAGAGGTTTACCATTTTTCATTCTTGAATCCAAAGATGTATTTATACCAAAAAAACCCCAAGCTGAAGCTCCAAAATTTATGCAAATTTCCCTAAGACCGGCAAATATTGTTATTGAAGTGTAATAACTAAAGGGAAAGTTAATATATGACTAAACTTGTGCTGATATTATTCAAATTTAACAATATAGTTTCTGCCTTCTACTATCCATTACTGCCCTCAATATACCACTTAATGGCAAAGTGTAATTTTTGATTCAAATGTCACAATCCTGTTTTATGTCATGTATTTATTACTACTATTAAGCATATCACCCAAAACAAATTCTTATATATTGTCTTTTAGCAAATCAAATAAGAATCTATATTCGATACGTACCATTCATAAGCACTTTGAGTTGCCTGTCATAGAACTCCATTTCTTTCTGAGAAATGAGAGCACATTCAGCACACTGGCGTACGGGATCAACAAAGTACATACGAGGCAGAGGCACTTTCTTGCTGCAGCATTTATCACAAAAACACTTTCCACATCTCCTGCAGTGATGCTGGAATAGGGGAGAAAGAGAGATTAACCAAAATTGAATCATTATGTTTAAAGTATTTGATTCTGCTCTATTGCAAATTTTATCAGGCAGAAGAGAAATAAATACTGCAGTGGAATTACAAGGAGTATAAAGAGGATAAAATCCTGATATGCCAGGTTAAAAAAGCACTTTGCAAAAACAAAAACAAATTGAGAAAAATGTCTGAATTAAGTCTCATGTACTAGAGAAAGCTATCTTTGCAGATCACATTGAACTACTTCTTTAGTTTCCATGGAAGTCTAGCAATCGGTCGATGAAAGTGCAGAGTACAATAAGCAGCGTTTTCTTTTCTCTGGTCTAAAAAAACAAGCATTCAGCAAGCTTCAAATATCAAATGCCCAAAGTAATTTAGGTGACATGGGTGGTGTAGAAATATAAGTATAAATAACTATCAGCAAACCACAATTAATGCTTAAGTACCAACTGACCTAAAAGTTACATATTTAGAGAATATCAAACAGTGTTTAATAAGGGAGGGAGGGAGGGAGGGAGGGAGGGAGGGAGGGAGGGAGGGAGGGAGATACATACATACCGTGTTTCCCCAAAGATAAGACCCTGTCTTATATTTTTTTGAACCCTGAAATAAGCGCTTTGCCTTATTGCCATGCGCTCAAAAGCCCGACTGGGCTTATTATCAGGGAATGTCTTATTTTGGGGAAAACAGGATACATATATACATATACATACATAAATTCTGGAAGTATTCATATAACATACAAAGTCGCAAACAA
Organism: Pituophis catenifer annectens; assembly: GCF_029215685.1. NCBI lineage: Eukaryota > Metazoa > Chordata > Lepidosauria > Squamata > Colubridae > Pituophis > Pituophis catenifer. The sequence continues at coordinate 315,079,390 of NW_027256881.1, read as the reverse complement.
ATTATATCTTATCCTTAAAGAATTGTACAAATTCTACTAATACAGAATTGTACAAATTCTACTAATATACTCTATGAATTAGACAACTATGGGTTTTTTCAATAGTCCATGGTTAGGCTATCACATACAATGTGAAAATAACATTTGATCAAGCCAAATGTTTCCTTCACTATATGAAATAAACTGCCTATCCAAATTATGTTTGTCAAACAAACATCTTTTGTGTTGAGAAATATTTGGGCTACCAAATATTGCAATACTCTTGAATGAATGCTAGATAGTAGTAGAGCTACTATACCATCTAATTGTCATCCAGATTTTTATTTTGGCAGCCCTATGCAGTACTGCATCCTTATATCTACAGTTCTGAAACAATTTTTGCCACTGTAATTGCCTATCAAAAACTCAATGAAATTGCTACACAAGAAATCAATACATTATTTGAGAAATTGTGAAGCATATAACTTATCATATAAATACATAATTTGTATAATCATATATTTGTAAAGCAAAACAGCTAAATCCATACAACATGCAAACTTTGGATTTATTTCATTTAGGCCTAAAATTATGTATGTTAAGACTTTTAATTCAAGTTAAACATAAGTATAACCTGGCCAGCTGGTTTATTCAAGAAATCGAAATTAAATACAACCTGAATGTGAACACAGCAAATTTGCAGCATCAAAAAGCATATGCACAATATGTAGTTTTCAACTGTAATGTGTATTGCCTGCATGGACTGACTAAAAAGAAATCTAATTAGAAAATGAGCCATAATTGCCTCCAGGATAACAATGTAAAAAAGAAAGTATGCATGTGTAGCATACAATAATCATATATAGCGAGCTTTGTAATTTTGGCTTTGATTATACTTAAAAGCAACTGATACACATTTTGAAGGTGAAATCCAGCTGAAACTAAGCCTGGAACTCTGAATATGTTAAGAGCCCCATTTTTTTGGATTTCCTGTTAATTGTTTCATTATCTTGGCTGCTGTATATATTTATTTTGGATGTTTCTATTGTTTTAAATATTTTTAAATGTTTTAATAGTTTTTATATTTTTAGAATCATTAAGCTGTCCAGTTACTGGTTGAGATATGCAGCTATAGAAGATGAAAAAAATAAATAAATCCATCTACTGAAAAATTTAAAAGTGTTCACAATGCAATTCCAAAAAGATAGAAAAAAACAAAGAAAATTTGATTTCACTATTAAGTATGTTCAGTACAAGCTACACTTTTTTTTTTCAATATAAACAACCCCTATCCTAAATGCTACAGTTATAACACATTCATTTGGTATGCAGAACATTCTACTCAATAGTGACTGACTATAGCAAGGACATTGCTTTCAGGAGAATGCTCTACAATAAACTTGCATCCAAACTCTTACCTTTCTGGTTATGAAGTCAAACTTTGTATTGCACTGCATACATCTAGGACACTATAAAATAATAATACAAAGATATTTCAGTTTGACTGTTTCAGCCAAAGACTAAAAGAATACATGGCATATTATGTGACACAATTCTAAAGAGCGTCATTGGTTTACATGAATAAGCTTCATAAAATACTTCTACAGAGATCATTTTCTGTACCATAATATTTTCCTACTAAAAGAAAAAATACAAGATCATCTGTAATTGATTCAAGCACAATTAGTATGACCCAGCTAAGCACATCTTTCTGAGATCACATCTAAACTCCAGATTTAAAACTGCTTGAAATCAATCTCAAATGTTATCATTTCTTCCAATGAACTTTTAACAACCTATTCTGACCACTTGATTTTCTTCACCTTTATGCTATATATTTTCCAGACAGTGCTTGAAATATAATTTTACTTAAAAGGATAAAAAACACCAATTTATATTTAGCATAAAAATATGTTATACGGGGAAAGGGGAGGTAGCCCTGAAGAAACAGAGATTACTACAGAATGTTATCGTTCACATATATTGTTATGAAGTCTTGTATTTTACAAGAATCTCAATCACAAAGTTTTCTTCATCCACATAAGAACAATATATACTGCCAATATTTTTCATGATTCATGGAATATGAAGTATGTAGGGCTGCTGTGAAATATACTTTATCCTATTGTTCTTGGACAACATTCTAAACTCCAACAGGCTTCAACCTACTTTCTAGACAAATATCTATTTTTGACATCATTTAACAAACATCCTAGAACTGGCATTGTTTCAATGTTGTTGAAACTTTTTGATAATTCATGATTTTTCAGTATTTGATAAAATACATACAACACATTTAATTTAGCTAAGGATTTGTTTATTTTTATTGTGTCAACCTAGCATTTGCAAAGAATGATTTATTATATGTCTGTTGTCAATTCTGGTGTATGGTAGAAAAACTGCTGAGCACATTTACATCTTTCTTTTTTGTTTCAGTAGTAGTTAACTCTGCCATTTCTACCTCTTAAGATCCTGCAGCTTCCACCATCACCTCAGTTTTTCTTTCCAAGCCATGATTTGTTTCCCAGGTCTCTTTAGCTATGTGATCAGTTTCCTTAATGTTTCCATGAATGGGAATTCCATAAATGAGCAGAATACTTCTCCCTTCAAATCCCTCACCCAAACTAGTTTCTTTCACAAAACATATACTTAACCCATTAGCCATTACTGAAAGTAAACCTTATTTTTCTAAGACAATTCTTTCAATTATCTCCAATATTTTCAACAGAATTTCACTACTTTATTTCTCTATAGCCGCTCATGTTACAACCAATTTCGGGTGGCTGCCAATCAAAGCACTGATAATAATAAATAAGGGCCCCGCTAATCAAGCCACTATTGTTTTCTACTCAGACACCCCCTGCTGGCGAACCGAAGAACAGCACATCAAGTTCTAGCCCCGTTTTTAAGCGAGCTGTTCTGATGTTGTACTTGGAGGGCGATTTTAAGGCAGCACGTTAGAAGAATCGATCCAACGCCTGAATTCAGGGCGAGCTTTGAGCGTCGCAGCGGGACCTTCATTCCAGGTGGTGGGGGGGGGGAGGGGAAAACTCCCGCGAGGGGAAAAGACCTGAATGTTTAAAAAAAAAAACGGGGGGGGGAGATGAGGCGGAGAGCACCACTGAAGTTCCGCGAAGGCCTCTGCCGTTCCACGGTCCAACAGTCTCCACAGGAATAGGGACCGAAGCGACAGGCTTTGGCGGAGGGCGGCAGAGACTGGAAGGAGGGAGGAAAAATAACGCTGAATGAGGGTCCAGACCTGAGCCGCCCTACCACCGTTACCTCCTTATCCGGCACCCACGGTGGCTCTTCCAATCCGAAAGGGCTCTGCGTAGCCCGGCTTTCGGGGACCATTCGGAGCCCACTAGGGGAGCGAATCAACTTTTTGCCTTCAGGGGCCTCGCGCCCCGACATTTTCACCTCAGAACTCGTACCACAGCCGCCGCCACACGGCGACGCGCCCGAACCATCGATCCACCCCAGCCACCCAATCCGAAGCCACCGCCCCGCCACAGCTATCCAATCGCCATCAGATTCACTAAAGGTAGACGTCTCTCCGGGCCAATGAAACGTTGAGAAGCGTTTCTCTTCGGGGAGGGGGGGCAGCAGGGCTGTTGTTTTCAACATTACAATGGTGGGCCGACTCCCCCCTCCCCCCCATTGATATATCCATCTCAGCCAATCCCCTTCAAGGCATGTCAGGCCAAATGGAAAGTGAAAAGGGGAGAAAGAGAGAAGAGTCTCGCACGCGTGCGCGCAGGGATTAGAGCATAACTCCGCATGCGCCTTTTACATTGAAAAGAAGCCGTGATCTTGATGACGAGCGAGGGTTTCTGATTGGCTATTAATTCTTTCCAGCATTCTGTGATTGGCCCACGCTTTCCGCGGTTTAGGCTGATACCGCCTTTCTCTTTTCTAAGGCTACGATCGTTCGCTGAAGGTAGGAGATCGTTTAAAAGTGATTCTTGCTTAAATAGGCTTCTGTCGGTGGAGTTTGAGTTGGGGGACTTTTGTCCGACTGCCCGTTTTTGAGAACTCTGTTTAGCTTTCAATATTGGCATTTTTTTCAAGCTAGTTTTGAATTTTGAGTCTATAATCACATATGTGTTTGACTGGAACTATAATGACAAAGATCCTATGAAGAAGTAAACCTAGGTAACAAAAGAGTTCAATAATAATTTTTTTTCCATTTATTAAAATTTCTTTACTTTTACCTATAGAGGTGGAAGCTTTATTTTTCAGTGAACTGTCATAATTTTTTGTTCACTTTCAGAATAAAAGCTTCATTCATATTCTTCGCATGCATGTCTTACTCGTTGTCTAACAGGCTAGGCTGTTTGATTCCAGAAGAATAGAGCAGGGAAGCCCCTTATTCGTGGGACCTTATTCTGTGTGATGATTGTAAAATAGCACTTGCATCCACTTTCAACATTCAACATGTCTTGGCCAATCTCATATATCCTTATATTTTCCACCTAAGTACCATTGTCTCATGCAGTTTACGTGTGAACCATTCTTCACCACAGATATTTTTTCACATGCTATGTAACCTGAAAGTAACTAAAACAAGCCAAGGAGCCTAGCAATTGCAAATCAGTATATAACACTAGTAACATAAAAGCATTAAAGAAAAATTGGAAAAATAATACTGAGATCAAGGAGCAAGACTGATGTGAAAAACTATTTCAAGTCTTTCTGTTAGCATCTTTCTAAAGCTGTATCTTACTCAGTTTTCTTCCTCTATGTTACTTAATATTGTGTGGCTCTGCATTTGTGAAGAAATGGACTGGGATAAGTTTGACATGAACCCTAGAGTGATTGCAGCTATTAAAAAAGGTACATTACAAATCCTTGTTTTCATATTATATGTCACCCCTCTTATCATTTTTATATATTTATTGTGTAAGAAAACTGCCTTGCTGCATTTGACTAAGGGATTGTATAGAGTACAGTTGCAAGTGGGTAAATGCTGATTGTGATAAGATTGGGTATATCCAGATCTGAAAAGAAGCTAAGGTTATAATTTGAAATTTTTAAGAAAAAGCCATATTGGATTCACTTCTGAATAATCATCTGTGAGTGGGTCTATAACTGATCATCGATGGAATTTTCTTAGCCTTGCTTTCACCTGCTGTTTAGATATATAAATGAATGCATGAATCCCAGTGGTAAGGGATGTTCTGAATAGTTGAGCAACAGTGAATAATTATAGTTTCACAATTTAGCTTTAGAAAAAAGTACTTGCATAAAAACAAATCTCTGTATTAATGGTGCCATGCTGTTCATGTCTACTTAAAAGTAAGTTGCATTGAGTTGAATAGGGCATACTAAGGTATATGATATAGGATTCCACAGCAAGAGAATAAAGTAATAACATGTCTATGCCCTGTAATATTCTCACTTTTCAAATAAAATAAATAGATCTATGTTGGTTATAGAGTCAATTTTCTTATTTCAGCAAATATAACATCAATTAAAGACATTTTCCATCTTTCGGGATCAGATCTGCAAAGATTAACAAAGCTATCCAAGACAGATGTACAATATCTACTAAGAACAATTTCTTGTACTTTGAGAAAAAACTCTGTTTTTACAGGTAAGTCTTCAACTAGCTTTTTTCTAAACAATCAATTTAAAAAATTATTAGATTACTATAAACCTGTAAATTGAAGGTATAGTGGGATTTGATCTTCCAGATTTTTGTTAAAATCTAATTGAATCCTTTAACTTGCTGCAAAATTTGATGTGTTTATGTCATAAAATGGTAATAAGGCACCTTTTTTCTTTTCTAATTTTGAGAACCTCTTTTATTCCCTTTCCACCTTATATTCTTTTTCTGCTACCAAAATAGAACGTTGTGCTTTTGCTGGATGTCTTAACTGAATGCTTGCTGAGGATTTCTGAATCAGCTGATTAAGAGCCACCATGCCTTTATTTTGTGAACCATTTCAGGATAATTACATTGAAAATGACATACAAATGTATTAAATAAACCTGCTCTCAAATTGTTTTAGCACTCCAGCTATTTCAAAACAAAGCTCCCAGCACTTCCCAAGGCCAGAAGCTGAGTCTGGGCTGCCCAGTTCTAGATGGTTTGCTCCGAGGTGGAATTCCCCATACAGGAATTACTGAAATTGCTGGTGAAAGCTCTGCTGGGAAGACTCAGATTGCTTTGCAGCTATGTCTTTCTGTACAGTATCCATACAGATATGGTGGACTAGAATCTGGTAAGAAATATGCTCTTTTCATCTCTTTTAATGATTTTGAGAAGAATTCTTCACTCCCTGCAGTGTTGCATACTATTGCATTATAATTATTAGCATTTAGGCTTATATAATGTCGTGTAGTGCTTTACAGCATTCTCTGAGCAGTTTACAATGTTAGCATTATTAAAAGAAGGACTAGGGGTGACATGATAGCAGTGTTCCGATATCTCAGTGGTTGCCACAAAGAAGAGGGAGTCAAGCTATTCTCCAAAGTACCTGAGGGTAGACGCAGCAGCAACGGGTGGAAACTAATCAAGGAGAGAAGCAACTTAGAACTAAGGAGAAATTTCCTGACAGAACAATTCATCAGTGGAACAACTTGCCTCCAGAAGTTGTAAATGTTCCAACCCTGGAAGTTTTTAAGAAGAGATTAGATAACCATTTCTCTGAAATGGTGTAGGATTTCCTGCCTAAGCAGGGGTTGGACTAGAATACCTCTAAGGTCCCTTCCAACTCTGTTATTCTATTCTATTCTGTTCTATTATTTATGGTTGCCAGGGTTGAATCAAACATTTCATTTGCAAGTATGGTTCTGCTTATGAGCTCAGGTTTTTCTGTACAGATAGTCTTCAATTTAAAACCATAATTGAGCCCAAAATTTCTATTGCTAAACGAGATATTTGTGATTTTTGACCCTTTCACGCCCCTTCATGAAGTGAATTGTTAAGTGAATTGTTGTGGTTGTTAAATTAGCAACACAGTTGTTAAGTGAATCTGGCTTCCCCATTGACTTTGCTTGTCAGAAGGTTTCAACAGGTAATCACATGATCCCAGTTGTCATGAGTCAGTTGCCAAGCATCTGAATTTTGATCACATGACTGTGGGGATGATGTTCCAATGGTCGTGTGAAAAACGGTCATAAGTCACTTTTATCAGTGCCATTGTAACTTCAAACGGTCGCTAAATGAACTGTTGTAAGTTGATGAATATCTGTACTAGTATCCACTGCAGTTTTGGAAATGGGCATTTTTGGTTGCAGTGCTTGCTGTTTGGGACACGATAATTCCTAGGATCCAGCAAGACACTGCTGGTATTCCAGGTACCCTTAAAAATGTGACTGTTTTCCTGGGATGGGGGTCATGAGGCTAAGGCAGTATGTGGTTTTCACTACATTGCATATTGTTGTCCTCAACAAACATTCTGTATTACCTATTTATATTGGGTTTTGCTATTGGTATTATTTTGCTTTTACTGAGTTTTTATTTTGTTAGCCACCCACAGTTGCAGTTATGAAATGGGTTGCCATATAAACAAATTTTTAAAAAAGGAAATTATTATCCCTTCCCAGTGTGTGTGTGTTGTGTGTGTTCCAGCCGACTGCCACAAAGAGAAGCCAGTAATTTCAGATGGCTTGGCCTTCATTACAGGTGCAGTTTACATTTGCACAGAAGATGTTTTTCCTAATAAACGTCTGCAGCAATTGATTGAGCAGCTGCCAAAATTGAGGAGTGACGTTCCATCTGAGGTGATGCAGAAGATAAAATTTGGAAACAGAATATTTGTTGAGCATGCAGCAGATCTGGTGAGTATTTTATCTGGCTGTCAGTGCTTCAAAAGGTTACATTCAATCTATGCAGCTGAAAAAAGAGCTGTGATGCTACATTCCAATGTAGAATATGCATTTTGTAAATCAAAATGACAATTACTCTCACTTAACATCAATTTTATAGTGCTGTTTCCATAGATGCCATTTCTTAGCAAATCTCTACAGAAAAAAGACGTTATTTTTATAAAATATATAGTTAGCCTTTCCCCCTCAAATTTTCTTAATATGAAGCTAAAATACTGCAAACAACGCATGTAGAACATTCATCAAACTATGCAAAACATTAAAAATGGTCTCATTAAAAAAACCTTAACATATAGAACACATTCAACAGGTCAGGTTTGAACTTCAGTACTGTGAAAAACAGTACAGAACATCTGAAAAATGTTCATTTTTCTTCTATTTTATGATGAAAAGGTAAGCTTTTTGTTCTCAGAGCTATGAAACTATGCTGGCGAAGTTGAAGGACTCTCAGAAGCTAGAGCAGTGTTGTTATGTGCCTACTTTTTTGGCACTAAGTCAACTGAATTATAAAGATTTTTAAAGAACCTTGTTTCAGGTTTCCTGCACAACCCATCTTGCACATCTTGCTATCGAGAGAAAACTAAAAGAATCAGTTTGAATAAAAGCAGATTTTAATCCATCAATAATAAACCCCAAATCAAAGAATCATTTGCCGCCTATTTTTATAATATATTGTCTTAAAATGTTATTACTGTCTTGAATTTTAATTTTGGGCATAGAATGCAAATTATAGTCTGCCTCACTGATTAATGTTAATTTGCATTTTGTTCTCCAGCAAAGCTCTGATCTTAGAACAGTTTGTCCATTAAATGATTGGACAGCAGTAAAACTCAGGGACTGTGATCAAACCAGTCTGCAGGCCTCCACAAACTTGTACTCTGGAGACAAGGGTGTGGCATCACTGCCCTCAACGAGGACAAATTCAACTAGAAGGGAGTAAGTGAGATAGAAAGGGAATCAAGGACAGGGGAGACTTCATTTGCTGTTTCAAAATTGGCGGAGAGGGGAATTGATTGGCACTTGATTACTATGCTGCAGGCATAGAAAATCTTTCCAACTAGGCATTGCATGGCATTGTACCAATTTTAAAGAGAAATTGATCTGGCTTAATCAGTTGCTTGTTTTTCCTCTGGCATATTCAGTGTTTCCTTTGTGAGAAAATACACTGGAATTTCACAGGATACCTTTTGCTTAACATTATTTTTAATTTTTTTTAAGGAAAGGAAAACGAAAGTGGAATGCCCAAGAGAAAAATGTACATCAAATGCTTTCCTTTTGTTCTTTCCAACCCAATGGCATATTAGAAAGTCATTTCCTAAAAGGCCTCAAAATGATGGCTATCCGTCTGTCAGAAGGATAATTCTCTTAAACAGAACATAATATGACCATATTTGATGTAGGTAGGTAGAAGCTGAAAAAAGAAATAAAAAATATTGATTTAGAAAATGGCTGCAAGAAAAAAAACACCTCAATTCACCCATTTGGGAGGGGTGGATTGGCAATGGTTCAGCATTCCATCACTCCTCTCTATTCTAAACCCCTCCCTTCTCTCTTGATCACATGACCTAGGGCAGCATGTTTGCCGCTTGGCCTATGCTTTTTGATGCACATACGTATTGAAAGCTAAACAGATACAATATGAAGGAAGAACTGAAATTTGTATCCAGAGGCAACTCCCATGGATCTATCCTAATTAGACATCTGACACAAACAGAGATGGGCAGTGCAGATGTATATATCCTGATTAGTCCCTGGTGAGAAAATGTGTGTGTACACATGGAACACATTATTTGGTTAAACAGAAGAAAATACAAATTCCTCTTCTGGCCATTGCTGCTACAAAACTGGGAAGAAATGAAAAGGCCATGTTTTTTTTAAAAAGTTAGGATTTTATCACAAATACAAGGTCAGTGAATACTACACTCTTTTTCCTAGTGTTTCCTGGAGCTTTTTTACTACACATCAACCTTTGTAAATGCAGCTTTTTTGTTCAGACCTCCATACTTACTTGATGTATTGATACTCCATATAGATTCCTGGCAGTGTACAGTATAAAACAGATAAAACACAGGATAAAAATCATAGGGTAATGTCTTAATTTTCAGGATGATATTGACATAGCATCTTCCAGTGACAACATGTAAACATTAAAAGTGCTTTTGAATACCTCCACTTTAGCCACCTTCCTAAATATTAATAGGGAAAGTCATTGGGGAGGGAGGTTGTTTCAGCTTACTGGAACAGTAGCCAGAAGGGTAAACGAATGCATTAATGTATTGATAAGAACTTGCTTTCCAGTATATTAATCCTGCATTTGGTTTTTCACTGGAATGATTTGTCAGCTATACTCCTTCCTTCCCAGTTTGATGCTCCATTGGGAACACAAAATAAAAATTGTGCAGAGAAAAACATTCATTCTATACCGGCTTGTGGGTTGCACTGGTAGTAATGCAGTAGAGCTCTGCAGTTAGTAGGATATATTTCAGTTTGGAGTGGGGTAATTTCTTTTAGAAGACTTAAATCAATTTGTGCTGGCCACAGTTAATCCTTTCCTGTTGGTATTTATTTCAGGGTTGACGGTGACATTAGACAGGACCCATGTCCAGGGGACTGACCGCTATTGGAAACCCTGGAAAAATATCACTGGTTAGAAAAATGCTAGTCCGCTTTGGCAGAAAGAAGCTTTGAATAATCATATTTCCAAGCATGGAAAAGGGATATTTATTCTAGGAAGAGATTGTTTTAGAATGAGGAGCCATACCAATAATCCTGTTGTAAAAATCTTAATGTAATCCTATTATGCATTCAGAAGGGTTAATTGGGACTTAGTCTCAAGATAATGTGCATAGATTTGCAATATTGCTGTAATTCTCACTCAGCTTCCTGACTCAGTAAAGCTTTGATGGATTGAGTATACAATTTGCTGTTTGCTAGCATTGCAAACAAATACAAAAGCTTGGAATAAGGATTACTCTAGCTACTGTAGTAATTACTGTGCATCCACTGGAGCACAGATTTATTTACAACTGTGCTGTACCTGATACACATTCCGCTGTATTTCCTTATTACAGGACACTTTCCATGAATGCATTACTAAGAGACTTAGCTTGCTGCTCTCAAGAGGAATGGTGCGGCTAATCATTATTGACTCCATTGCTGCCTTGTTCAGATGTGAATTCAGCGCTACAGATTCTCTCCCGAAAGCTAAATATTTACAGAGATTTGGGGCAAAACTTCATAGATTAAGCTGCAGGTTCCATACCCCCATAATATGCATTAATCAGGTAAGATAGCAGTGTTTGCTTAACCTAAGCAACATCCCGCTAATTTCAGGACAGCTATATGCATCTAACTGGTTTTTAATATTTGACTGGACCTTGATTTAAACACTTAAATGAAATTCATAGTTAAGAATGGAATGTTTGCAAGTAAAATTCTGTGTCTCACCAGAATTAAGGTTGGTTAATTAACTATGGTTTAGCCAAAATATTTTATTTGAAATAAATAATTTGAAGTAAAATTATTTCTTTCTTTCCTATTACTACATTCTGACAAAGCATTGAATGTACATTTTTTCTTGATTTCTTTTTCATATTCTAGGTAACTGATGCAATGAATGACAGGGAAGATGCTGTTTGGAATACTCAAAGGTGAGTGGAAAAAGAAATTCAGCAAGCACACATGTATGCGCACATGTGCACGTACACATACACACAAAGTGAGAAAAAGAGATCTAAACACATCTCATATATGTTGTATGTGTGCGGTAGTGTGCATGTGCTGATACTGGGTACTTCTAACCCTACCTAGAATAACTCGTTTTGAGTTGGAATGAAGTAAGAATTGCTATTGGATTCTATAGCTAGCCCCAAACACAAGGTGTAAACACCTGATTTTAGGTGGATTCTGTTTCATTGAAACAGTAACTATGATGAGTGAGGCTGTGACCAACCACAGAACTTTCTTCTTACTTAAGTTTTCAACAGACAAACATTTTCACAGATTAATATAATGCAATGGAACACATTCTACCTTAATGTGATTCTGAAGCATCTAATATGATGTTATAACATTTGCTATGACAGATCACTTTTATAAACATGAAATGGACTAGTGCTGTGATGAACCTATGGTACGTGTGCCGGCCAGCTGATTTTCGGGCCTTCTGGGCCCACCAGAAGTAGGGAAACTCCGGAGGACCTTGGGGGGTGGTGAGGAAGGCCCGTTTTTCTCTCTCCCCAGCCTCCAGAGCCTTTCTAGGAGTCTGTGGAGGGTGAAAACGGCCTTCCCCACCTACCCAGAGGCCCTCCGGAGGCCAGAAACAGCCCATTTGCCAACTTTCGGTGGGACTGGAAGTTGGCAAACAGGCAGTTTTCAGCCTCCGGGGGGGGGAGGCCGTTTTCACCCTCCCCAGACTCCTAGAAAGACTCTGGAGGCTGGGGAGAGCAAAAAACGGGCCTACCGTGCCATCATTTGCCAGGAGCGAGGGGAGGGGTTTTTGCATGCATGTGCTGGGGCAGGGCACATAGAATTATGGGTGTGGGCACATTCATGCGAAACACCCCCCACCCACCCCCCCGCTTCTGGCACGTGATGGCAAAAAGGTTAGCTATCACTGGACTAGTGCATTAATATTTAAAGAGTTCAACAAAATTGCCTTAGATAAGGGGTGTCAAACTTGCATTGTCACGTGACGTATCGGGACTTTTTTCCTTCACTAAACCGGGCATGGGCATGGCCAGCGCATGACACATCCGGCCCACGGGCTGCGAGTTTGATCGCCCTGCCTTAGATCAAACCAAATCATTAATTCATTTATTCCAGGATTATGTAAATTTTGGGCTGTGGGGAGCTGCACATTTCTGGAACAACAAAAAATAGATTTAACAATGGAATTTAAATGCAATAGTTAAATGAATACTATTTATTTCCTCTGTGTTTAATAAGATTTCTTTTATTGCAAATGCAATTTGGTAAAAACTGCTGCAGGGTTTCCATGAGCCTAGCCCAAGAAATCAATTTAAAAAACAAGCTTACTTCCCCCTAGTTCAAATTGAGTAGAATATTTTGTAATTGCAGGCTTTGTGTTTCAGCTGCTCAGCCAGGACTGTTGTTCCAGCACTGGGAATAACTTGGTCTAATCAGCTGTTGATGAGATTGATGGTGTGTCGTACTGTAAACCAAGCACTGACTGGTGGAGAAACACTCTATAGTAAAAGTGAACTCCGAATGTTAAGAATTATTTTTGCGCCTCATTTGCCCCAGCATTTTTGCTACTATACTGTAAATTTGGAAGGTGTAAAAGGAATCAGGAAAATCAGTCATGCTTATGAAGAAACATAAAACAGTATTTTTTAATCATTTTTCAGTATAAAATGGAGTTAATATATTAAAAATCCCCAATCTGTTCCTGCGATTGTATCATCCTATTTATCTATTGCATTATCCTGTCTGCTCAGCAAAGTGCCTGCTCAGTAAAATTCTTGTATTATTTGATCTGGACTGTGCTCTCAGAATTATAGCAAACAATAATTTGAACTCTAGTTTAAACTACAAAAATAGAATAACAAAACTTCAGTTTATAAAAGAATCCCCTTTAGCAGTATAAAACAGATATATTATAAACATCTGATAAAATAATTTTGAACCAAAAAACCTTTGAAGGTTAAACTGTATTTCTAGAAAGGAAGTTACTTGCTGTTAGCAATTACATTTGCGTGTATTTAACACAGGATTAACATGCTGTACTAACAGTGCTTAGGCTTAATTAATAACTTAAGAGATCCATTTAAACATGCTGTATTCTTAAAATCAGGGTAGACGATTAATGGTGCGATGCAGCTTACTAGCATGGCTGGGGAATTCTTTTCCTGGAGAGATTTAGTTGGGTCCTATGTTTACCTTTAAGATGACAAAACTGAAAATATCTTTTTTTAACTTTTTTGCTGTTTTAACTTATGAAGAAATATTTATATTTATATTCTGCCTGTGCACTAAATGTAAATATGGAAATATAACTTCCATTGCAGTCTCTACACGGGAAAAAATAATTTGATTTTCTAGATTTCTAAAAATATAAAAATACAGAGAACAAAGAACCCCAAGAGATGAAACTTACTAGATAAAGTCCTCATGTCCCCAATCTTAGGGGGAAAAGATAATAAGATTTAAATGTCCATATTTATTTATTATTTATTTAAATGATTCATGTGGCTGCCCAACTTGCAAATAGCAATTCTGGGGAGCTTATACATGGCTAAAAACATTTTAAAAACACTTCACAGTAGACGTTAATTAAGGCCAAATCCCAACCAATTCAAATTAGAAGTCATTTCAGAATGAGCTTATCCAGCATTGGCTCAGTGCCCGGGAGAAAAACAACTTGTCAAAGTGATGGAAAGCCAACAGATTTGGGATAATCAAAATCTGATGGGAATGAAATTCCATACGGCTGATGTTGTAACATAGAAGACAAACTTTCTAAATCCTGATAGATGACACTATTTCATTAGAAGGACTTGAAATATCCATACATACCTCTGTTGGATTTCATGGGATGAGCAGAGATGGCCTGTTGATTAAACTTCACTTATGGTATTCTCATATCATTGTCAAATATTGTGCCTATATACTTAAGTTTGTTATACACTTTCTCCAACATCATATTTTGGGATATGTTTTTCCTAAATGCTGTAATTGATTTCTGCAGTTGCCTGAAGAAGCTTCTCAATGCAATTTATAGATGATTAAATAGAAAGTATTCCTTCACTTTGTTTTTGTGTCTAGAAATATTTTATTATACTATATTTAAACAAAGATTCCCATTATCGGAGGAAATCCTGTTCAAATAATATTTAGTCTAGTTGATCTTATTCATTAAAACATCTTCAGATCACAAAGTTTTGGTTAGCATATTGCATGCTTTCTAGTAAATTATGAAATTACTCTATACGCTCTGTTTTAATACAGCAGCTTTTTGTGGCCACACTTTATTCAAGGATAGAAAATCCTGGACTCTTTATTTGTCCAAACAAAGCATTTGCCCTGCCAATAAATTTTCTCTGTAGGAATACATGGGACTTTTTTCTTTCCTAATAATCTATACACTATTAATTAAGCTTTTCTTTAAGCTTAAAGCTTTTAAGTTTTTGTTAATACCATATAGCAATTTGCATGTACTTTAAATCATGATTAACAGTAAAAATAATCATCAAAAAGCTAGGTAAATACTAAAATAGATGATAGTAATAACATTTTAACATACTGTGAACAAATGTTGAGTACCACAGCAGCAATGGAGAATCTTAGATTTTCATTTATACGGAATCTTTTTTTAATTATGTCAGAAATGTCTGGAAAATATCTGGTGGGAGTGTTTTGTCTCCATCATGATTGGAAGAATTAAGTGATACAACTTTTATTAGATTCCATTTTAAGCAGACTGCAGAATTCAATTATTTTACTACACAAATTTAGATGATCATTTGGTTAAATAACTAAAGATGAAGGTTATTTAAGTTTACAATGCAAACATTCAGCTTTCCTAATATAAACTATGTTTACTTACTTTACAGGCTTATTAAAAATTGAGAATATGTTTAGAAACTTTCCAAAATAATAAAATACACTTGACTTTGGCTGGATTGTTTTCCTGAAAATATTTAATTCCGTGTCTTATCATGTTGTCTTAAGTTTCTAGCTTACTGAAATACCATAATAACTTCACAGAGCGATGACCTGAAGATAAAATAAACAGTTCAAATTAAACAAAAACATGCCCTTGTCTCTAAGGCAATATTCTTCAGGATATTTAAGACAATACCACCCTCTCCCAATTCAATGCTACATTTTTAAGGAAAAAACTTGTTCTCCACGGAGAAACAGGTAGCATTACTCAAGATTGTACATTTGTAGGATAAATTTATTTCATAAATTCCCCAAACGTTCATTTGAAATGTGAATCTTTACACAATAATCTTGAAGCACAAGTTGTTTTTAGGTACACAGAAGTTGGGGATGAAGCCCTCTGTAGAGAATTATGCAAAGTAATGGATTGGATATAGCAGCATATCATGTATATACAGTAGTGGGGTGGATTCTATGAGGTAATGGGGTGAAATTACAAAAATGATGGTTTGAAAGAACAAGGAGAGAATATTCTGTGAACATAGTTATTTTCTAAGACAATGTTTTAAGATGTTTGGACTTCCAACTCCCAGAATTCATAGCTGGTTTCTATGTTGTAACTCATGATGGCCATAAAGCGAATCCCCGCTTTTAACAGTCCTTTTTTGTGACAGTTGTTAAGCAAATGCAGTGATTGTTAATGAACCAATGATTCACGACAGGTACAGTTTTGCCAAAACCCAGAAGTAAATGCTGGTTTTCAGCAAATTTTGTAAAACATCACAGAACAATGCAAATGACTGTACAGCTGGCCTGGTTTTGAGTGCGCAAAGTGCAGTCGTGTGGCCATGGGGAGAGCACAATTTTGGAACTTCAAATTTGGATTGAAGTACCCCCCTCCTCGGTCTGTTGGAACTTCCAATGGTTGCTAAGCAACTAGTGTTGAGGACTACCTGTAAACATTTCATGCACAGAACATTTCCGCCCCTTTAATAAAGAAATCACATTTATGTAACTCTGTTTGATTCTTTATTTTTACACTTTGAGAGTAACAAGAAAGCTTTAAAAATGAAACAAATACTTCACAACTCTGTAACAGATTAAAACAAAAGAGTCACCATGCTATACACTTCTGAAGAAAGTCTGCTTCTTTAGACTAAGGCAAATATTTTTGCTCTAACATCCATTTAAGAATTAAAATAGATTAAGGAAATTGTTGTGGAAAATTGAAAATATGCTTTTCTAATTAAAAAAACAGACTTTGTGACTTTTAAAAGAGCCAATTTTTTACTTTTGCAGATTAATTGATCATGCATTATTTCTTCCTATAAGAATAAAATTCTTCATTAGAACAGTTGTTTTAAAGAGTAAATGCAATTTTTAAAAATAAAATATGGAGAATCAAATCTAAAAGATTGATTTAGCCCATTTCCATTTTAATATTTTCCAGTGTTAAAACTATACTATTTAGAACAGAGGTGTCAAACTCGCAACATCATGGCTGCGACACGTGACTTATCTGGATTTTTTCCCCCTTTGCTAAACCGGGCGGGGGCGGAGCCAACACATGATGCATCTGGCCCACGGGCCATAAGTTTGACACTCCTGATATAGAACTACAGGTAGTCTTCAACTTACAACCCAAATTTTCTGTTGTTAAGGGAGACAGTTGTTAAGTGAATTTTGTCCCATTAACACCCTTTCCTGCCACAGTTGTTAAGTTAGTAACACGGTTGTGAAATGAATCTGGCTTCCCCATTGACTTTGCTTGCCAGAATGTCGCAAAAGATAATCACATGACCCTGGGACACTACAACCATCATAAATGTGAATCAGTTGCCACAAGTCTGAATTTTGATGACCATGGAGATGCTGCCAAAGTTGTGTAAAAAACTGCTGTTGTAACTTTGAACTGTCATTAAATAAATTGTTGTAAGTCGAGGACTACCTATACAATTTATTTCCTTTTTTAAACTGCTACTTTGTTGATTTTTCTCTGATTATGGTATCCTTAAGTGCTCTGAAGCGAGTTTCGAAAGGGTACGTGAATTACTCCATTTCAGCAGTTTAGCTGAATATCCTGCCATTACACAATAGCCCCATCAGTGCTGCCATACATAAAGTGCACAGATGAAATGCCATTAGTTACATCCAGTTTTGCAGTAAGTCATACATACAAGGTACAAAAACTAATTAATTTACTATTTGAAGTCATAGAACTGCACATTGATAATTACACACGGATTAAGAATTACAGTAATATGTTTTTAAAAGTAAATTTTTTCTGATTTAATTTTGAGATATACAATAATGAAATAAAGTTTCATATTTTTAAAAGGGAATATTCATAACTTCAACAAAATATAAACACGTTCTGGTAAAATATTTTTTACATTAATTTATGTTACAAGTATGTATTTTGTACTTCAGCAGATTTCATAGTAGCAGAGTTCAGTGGGAAAATTGACCTTGTTAACAAATTGGTATATTTCAACATTGTAAACAAATTCAGTAAAACACTACACAATCTGTTTCAGAAATATATATAATAAAAATACTTAATTTTCCATAATCGGTGGAATTACTAGTTTAACACAAAACATCTTTTAGCCAGCTGATTTAACATTGTTAAATCTAAAAAGCATTCCTGCTTGCAAAGAGGGATATCTGTAGTAAATATTATCTGAATTGTTTTCCATGAAGCATTTTCGAATCAAGGCAAGTGTTCTAGATCACCATGTTAACAAAATAACAAAGTTAGAAGGGACCTTGGAAGTCTTCTAGTCCAACCCCAATGTTTCTTTCAAAGACTTGTATTGAGGCTAACTATATTCTTGAGCATCCTAAATGGATATAGGAACATCTATTCAAGATGTAGCTTAAGTAAACTCTATTTAATATTGCAACTTATTTTATTTATTTTATAAGACAAATAAAATTGTGACTTAGGTACTAATGAACAGTATCGTCTAAGAAAATATATAACGTAATGGGCAATTTAGATTATCACCATCACATACTATTTTAAAATTAAAGAAACTAAAAAGAAAAAATCTATCTGAATAATGCTGCTGCCAGGACACTTAATGTGCAGATGTCAGATAGATTAATATTGCAACTGAGAATTCAATTCACAGCTGTTTTACTTAGAACCCGAGTTGTGAGAAATGGCAATCTTCCTAATAGGAAGAACCTACATAGCTCCTGCTCATGCTACCATCCCTTTGTTTCACTTGGATGCCTCAAACTTATTTTTCAGATTACAGTTATGAGGTCTAAAAGGGATTCACTGATAGATGTGGACTTAATTGGATGGCCCTGTTGTTTCCAGAGATACATTTTAAAGACAGGATTAAATAATTTATTATGAAGAAGCATACTTGATAGGGAAGGAATCGTGTTTAGAGATTATACAAAACACAGATTGTTGCTTAAACTACTTCTGAGAGTGGAAAAAGCCCTTTATAATAGGAGGTTTTGCTGGTGAGGACTCAGTTCTTCAAATAGGTACAACAGATGCACAAAGAGAAAGAGTTATTTCTGCACCAAATACAAGATTCTAATGAAATGAATGGTATGTGATTTATTTTTTCACAATACTCACTTAAATTAATGAAAGGCTAAGCTATCATGAACTGGAAATATATAGTAACTGTTTCTGTAACATTGCTGAAGATAAGATATACTATATCCATAATTTCCTCAATAGTATATCAGTAGAGTGATAGTTTATCACAACTGCCCATCGCACAGCATGGCCCAGCCATAGGTTTGTGTATATCCACTTTTCTAATCAAATGTACTGAGTAAACTGCTTCAAAGAAAAGAATCAGGTAAATTTTTTCTCTCATTTCTTATTCACAGATAGATCCATAATAAGCAAGGCAGGATAGTCAGATAACTAAGAACCAAGTTTAGCACAGTCATACAGATTAGCCACAAATATTTATTTCCCATGTGAGAGTATTAGTATTTTAGGTCATTCGCTTATTCATAATACATGACATACTAGATTTTCCTCTAAAAATAAATCTTCCTATAATTTCCAGAATTTTAAGTCTAGATGACCTGAGAATTCTGAGAATTTATTTCATCTCATCTGGAGGACATAAAGTAACAATAACAAAGTAACAATATTCATAAATTCTACTGGACAGATCAAAATTTTAGTCCCACCAAATGAAGACAGCTGTTATGGTTCATTCCTCTAAGCCTACTACTATACTTTGTTATAAGATCAAAACAAGATGGCATTAAAGGGCTGCCCCTCTTCAACTTTTTGGCAGCATATATTTTCAACTTTCATTTAAGCTGTATGCATGCAAGAGGTAATTTTATAACAATATAAAGCTAAATATGAATATTCACTTTAAAAAAATGTTATTAAACACAAAGGACAATGTAACTCACAACCATGTTACCATACAGAAGAACATTTTATTTATGTATCTTTTTCTTACGAAAAAGGAAAAACTGTTAAAAATAAGGGAGACTAGTATTATTTTAATAACCTAACCATTTCATTCCAAAGAGCTTTAAATTTTATGCCCTTATTCTCAAAAGTATATTGAATAAGGCATATTTATAGTCCACTTTGAGTAACAGACTGAAATTGTATTAAAATATACCACCAATGTAATGTAAAGCCTTTTCAGACAGGAATGCCAAATACAACAACTTAAAAATGGAGTCATTGTATCTTACTTCAGCTTTTTGGTTTCTTTATATTTGCTTTCTAAAGTCGGTTCAGAATTTTAGAATTTAACTAAGATGATTAAGAACAATATAACCAACTCCATTGTGAACCAGCAAGTATAATTCACTGAGATTTACAAATGATATGCAATGTTCTCACAAAACCTCTACATAGTCAGCAGCATTGACCAGAGCTCAGTTCTCATTTAAAGACTGGACTGATGTAGCTTCACCACAAATCTTGTTACATGTAATTTTTATAAAACTAGAATATATTCCTTTTAGTGCTTTAACCTCTGCAGTTCACATTAACATTGATTGTACTGCAAGAAAGTAAGCAAAATGAATTTAGCTTGGTTATTCCTACTGGCCAGAGATTTAATTTTCTTGGTATACAATCATGACTTGCACACATTTCCTACTTCCTGCTTGCAAATAATAGTATTGCAAAATGGAAACAGATAAACATCCTTTCTTATCTAGTCCCCTGAGAAGAGAAAGCCTTTATCACCCAAAGGAGTAATAAACCAATGGAAGATTGAAAAAGTTGCCACTAATAGGCTTTTTTATTGTGACAAATTTCTTATGAGACCCTCTTGCAAGCCACAACTTCACAGTACAGTACTTATTTTTCCCCTTTCTCACTCCAAACTGAAATAGAAGTCAGATTCAAGCTGCAGTACGTACTTATAATTCTGGATTGAGGAAAAAAAAGGAGTGTTCTGTGTGAAAAGATTGAAAACCTGATGGGTTTAGCTTATTCTGCTTTTCTCTTCCACATTAAAGTAAACTGCACCATTTTCATTAATTTTTAGACTGAAGAAAGCCACAATTAATTGGCTATTGTCATTTTCAAGAGGTGTCAAAGTTATTCCATTCTAATTAACCAGTATCTTGCCCTCCAGATTTAAAATCTGAATGTCATAAGCTACATGACAATTTTCATATCTGCAATATATAATGTGTACAAAGTCCTTATTCCTTACAGCGATGAACTTAATGTAAATCTTATTCTAGCAAATGCATACATAGTTAATAATGGATGCTCCTGTAACAGTTTTAAAACAGCACATTGAGGAAAGCTTTTGCATTTTTTGTATTTCAGTTCCTTTTCTATTTTGTGGGCATATTTTCCTCTGCTTATGAATACTGCTATACAGCTATCTGTAACACAACTCCAAATTGCTAGTAACAATGCAATAAACTTAGCATGCTTCAGAAAGAAGCTAATCACTAACTCTAGGATTCTTTAAAATGCCAGTTATTTTAAGAGAGCCTAGAAATAGTCCATTCTGTTATGTCTTTAACCTAGAAAGTGCTAAAAAGATCATAATGGGGATCCCATTATTATATGAATCTCAGTGCTTCATGATTCATACGAACATTTTTAGCTAGCATCTGTTCCAGAACCTCAGTGGGCCAAATCAGTGTGACTGACACTCTTAGCTCTTGAATCTGTCAGACAATTAGTTCGTCCCTGCATAGGAAAGAGAACAGAAAGAGTTTATATACAGTTCTAAACTATGCAATCAGTCATTTAAAAATACAAACTCCGAAAGAACAAAATGCAAAATAAAAAATGAAGTACTGTTTACCTAAAATTAGTTTTAGGATCTTAACTGAATTTCAAGATTGTTCAGCACACTTTCAATTAACTAGATAGGCTTTATTCCAACATGCAACAAGTGCATTTCGTAGCTTTATCAGTGCCTGATTCAGTTCCTTAAAGAGGAATCCAAAAAGCTCCAAATTAAAGTACCTTTTTCTGCCACAAGCATAAAATTTGAAGCATTTACTTCTGTTCCCAAACTGTGGTTATCTGAAGAACACATTTTCAGTCAAATCATTCTTTATTAGACAAAGTAGCCATCTGTACTATCAGATGTTTTTTTATCATGCTTGTTTTAGGAAGTGAGCAATTAAAAAGAATATGTTTCTAAGATAGCATGTGAACATAAAAGATCTTCAGAATCTTCAGAGTTTTTTCAGAATTTAAGATATCTTGGAAGTTTTAAAAAATCCTAAATTCTACGATTTACATTGACCGATAAAGAGTTATGCCACAGGATACTGAACTCATGAAAATATAGCAACTTCAGCAAACAAGAAAAAAATACAATGTTGCATCCTGAAAATGCTAAGAGCTATTGATAAAATGCACACTAAGTATCATATATTTATATTATAAAAATAGAACCATTTTACATTTTTTTCATATCCATCCTATTTAAATATCTAGCCTTACAACCGTTATTAATACAAATGTCTCACAAACTGAAGACTTTATCCCTCCAACTACTTTTATTAACCTTTGTTATTATATTCCATAAGATATTGGCAGCATTTATAAATAGTGCTTAATTACTTTGGGTATTTTATTTTGAGCTTTATACGAATGCAAGAATATTTCAGACAACTGGAACTACCCATGTATAGGTTTTTACTCTCCTGGTGTTACGCATTAGTATTGAAACACCTGCTATATTGTCAACTATGTTAGTGAAAATTATAGGGTTAGTTAACAGCCACAACGTAACACTGGTCATTTAAACAAGACTATTAAATCAAACATGGACAAATATTAAGACATGTGAAAGAGAATCTTCATGCAGACATTATTAAAATGTGACTGAGTTAATATTTTGAGATCTCATTTTTCCCCATAGAAGATTGTAGCACTACCCAATGATTTTCATTAGCAAATACTATGTAGAAATTGAACTTTGAAAAAACAATCTTTATAAAAAGTATTGGTTGGAGTTTGAAAATATTTTTGCCAGTGTAAATCTTCCTGTGATTACTCAGGGGCACAATTTATTTTTATTTATCACCCCTTGGGACAGATTAAAGTTGCTCTAGAGCGGGGTGTCAAACTCACGTCGTCACGTGATGTATCAGGACTTTTCCCCCCCTTTGTTAAACCAGGTGGGGGCGGGGCCAGCATGTGATGCATCTGGCCCGTGGGCAGCAAGTTTGACACCCCTGCTCTAGAGAGTAAACCAAGCTCTGTGAGTAGCCTCTGACTTTAGCAAAAACTGGCAAATAGGAAAAGCCACACAGAATTCCATCCATTGTTAATTACCTTCTAGACTAATTCTCCAATTTACACTGCTGCGGATTAACACTTAAGTGCTTCAGTATGCCGGATATTGTTCAGATATATTTTAATCCTAATCACTAAACTCCAATAGCCACTTAAAATGCCTGAACAGTGAAGGTAACCTTGCAAACTTCAGAAAATGTTAATATAAAGCAGTCAACAACAGTTTGTCTGCTTTCCCTTGATAATCAAGGTGGAAAACAAGGATGGTTCTGGAAAAGCATTTTGATGATTTTGAAAAACCATGATACAGTAAAATAGTATAAAAAGGATAATATTCCTGCAAGGGGGACTTGAATATCAATGAATTTGTGTAATTTCTAATGCCTTTAATATACTACAAGCCATTATAGAATAACACTGTCCATACATAAGACAAGATAATACAATATCTGCTACCTGAAATTATTTATATATAGCATACAGATACCTCTCACAATTCTGTTCTGCTTCCCTATTATGGGAAAGACAGTATAAGATTTTTTTTTTCACTTATAGCCAATTATCTTTATCATAGTCTCCAGATAGCTTCATTCATACAACATTTATGACTTTCTCTCTTCACTACAAAAAACATACATAGACAGATGCAAGAAATGCAAATCCACAACCCAAGAAGACACGTTCAGTTACACAACACCTGATTGTAGTCTGAACTGCATGGTTTTGTCACCTCATTTGCTATCTGTATGAAAGACTTATTGTTTCTATTGACAACACTGGAATTTGTGCCCTAAAATATTCAGAGAATAGAAAGAGCAATGAATTAGCAGCAGTCAACAGTATATAAAAGGGTAAAACTGCAAATGTTGATGGCCATTTTAAATAAAATTGTTGGGCCTACATACTAGAAGCTTTGAAATAGATTGTTGCAGTGTTATGACATAAAATTAGGAATGAAACACTATCAAACTTAGTTCCATGTCTGAGTTTGGGTTTTCATATGCCCAAATTCGTCATTTTACCTATAGCTATTTTAAGCCCTGCCAGTAAGGTCTAGTTGCATAAGAATATTATAGGGCTTCTTACTTGAAAATGATCTTCAGTTGTTTTGCCACCCACGTTAAGAACATTCATTGAACTGGCACGCTTCATGCTGGACAGTGAACATGCAATGATAAACCAATCAGAAGAGCTGAAAATGGAAAGCTCTGAATACACAAAACATATATAACAAGAAAATAACTCCTACACTAATAACACTATTATGACTGAAAGAAATACAATTTAGTATACACACATTTTCCTATATTTATCACAAAAGATCATAAAATGTAAGATTTTTTAAAGTGCCATTTTATTAACAATTAAATTCTTTTATTCTTAACTGGTCAATTCCACCATAGAGCTTCTAAAACTCAAACTGTATAAACCACCATACTGGTTTTAAATTATTATTATTTTAAAGGTAGATATAGTACTACCGGTATATACATTTTTAAAAAAAAAAAAATCCTTTAGTTAAGAACATGTCATTCACTCTTGGTAACTGAATGGACAAACAATAGCCCATCTTGACTTGTCCCTTAATAGCTTTAATTTAAATTAAATAATTTAAATTATTGGTTTTTAGAGATTCTCTTTTCTGGAGATAGTTTCTCTGATCTGGATTGCAGATTGTAGAATATAATACATATAAGGCATTGTCAAAATTCTGCCTTAATATTCTAACATTAGCCAATTGATATCCACAATCTGCACAGATTTGGTAGCAAATCTTACTGTATGTAATCAACTCTTAAGCTCCAGCGGATGTTATTATCATATTTAGCTGTAACAATGCATATAAAACCTTGTAGAATTTCCATGATATATTCCAAGATTTATTGAACAATTATCCTACACTGAACTATAGCTATAATAATTTAGGGGCTTCTAAAATTTTAGAGGGTTTATCCTTAAAGATTTAAAACCAAGTAGCATAATACACAAATTACTATTTTTCTATACTCTTGGTGTGCTCAGCACAGCAAACATTTGCACTAATTTTAAATGAAGTAAATGTAGGCAAAACCTGGACATATGCCAGCTAGGATTCTTATGAACCTTTAAGGTCTAAAACAGTAAAGTTGGGTGACTAATTAAACTTGGATGTTTTGGGATGAAAAACTTGAAAGAGTTGACTATTACTACCCAGTCAGTTTTCAGTAATCATTTGATAAGTTATAAGGTAAGGGGTTTTTTAACAGTTTAACAGAAATTTGCAACGGTTTATTCCCTGCGCTGGCAAGGTCAGATTGTGGTGGCTGAAATTACTTGGTTTTATAGATTTGTGTTGTGAGTAAAGCAAGTGTATATCAGTAGACAGGCACACCGTATCTTTTGGCACAGATTAGCCAAAAGACAGCCCCAGCAACTCACCTATGCATTCCTAATGGTAAGTAGTACCATTAATATAACAAGCCTTGGAAATTCAAGCAAATTTATTATAAACTAAGGTATACAAAATAAGAAATATTTACACTGTATTAGTGCCAACAATAACAATATATTTCCGCATATCCAAGAACTTCAATGCATGCATATTAAAATACAGGTGTTATCAACATAAAGCAGTAAGTCATGCAATATTTACATGTTATTTATTTATTTATATATACTGTTAAACACATATTGTTAATCTAAAAATGGTTAACACAGCACAGATATGAACATCTGAATTTATCAGCTATTAAATGAGAATTATCCACAGATGACACTGAAACATTAAATAATCAATTTGACTTCATACCCATGGTGATATAAATTTGTTTTGCAATACAAGTAGTCGTACAGTATATGACCATTGCAAATACGGGAAATCTTTGACAAGACAACATCTGGTTTTTACGTGTTTCAAAATTTCCTTCTGCATTAGAATCTGCAACCAGGTCATGATACTGTTATTCTTGCAGCACCATTTCTTCAAGTATAAATCAATAAAGTACAGAAAATAAATCCTGAGGATTTTAACTAATATCAGCACTAGATAGCCCACTAAAGACAGGGCTGTGTAAAACAGGAGTGTGTAAGGGCTGAGACTGAAGAGAAGGACATTAGCATCAAGAGGCCTACCAGTTAATTTAGAGAGGTAGGAGGAAGAAGCCTAGAATGTTATCTTATGGCTGTAGAGTACAGATGTACACAGTTTGTGACTTCTTTGCACTGCACTGGAAAATCACTGTTTATGGCTTCTTGTCCGTAATAAAAAATTAAATCTAAGTCAATTTGATCTGAACATATTCTGCCTAGTGGAGGCTAGAATTGAATAAAGGAAAACCTATTATTTACTGCTGGGTGTTAATTTGATTTCCTTAAGCGTGTTCACTAAACCATTGGCCCCAAGTTCTAAATTGGAGGTAGGTTGTGGTGTAGATTGTTCTATAAAAATAAAAAACAAAACCAACCCTAAAAATTGACATTACGGGCCAATGTTTTACTGATCACGCATAAATATCATCATGGACAGATACCACTTCAAATGAGATACTAGTTAGAGGTTAAACTATATAACAGTTTGTATTAAATAAAAGCAGGTCGGAATCTTGTTACTCTTCTAGTTGGGCTAATTCCCATTTGCAGCAGTATTCAAGGTGTCATACATGTTTTGAACCTATGGATTTATGATTCATAAACAGCAGTGTTCCAAGAGTGTAAACCTCTTAAGACAGGCTGTCAAAAGCAGTTTGTGATACTGCTCTGAGACCTGCTATTTTGAATCTAAAAATCATCATGGCCATTTATATAAAAGTTTTAAATTGTTTCTTGACTCTTAGCATAATAATCATATTTAAGGAATGCAGCAGGATGAAAGTAATATAGTAACAAAAAGTAATAATAAAAATAAAAGTAATCTTCATTTATTTCCTTTTCCCCATATCCAATACTATTCAAAAAACTAATAGGTTTTTCACTTGTACAGATTTATCAGAAAAAATGATCTCAAATGAATAGAAATAGCAGATCTCAGTGAAAATAAGAGCACTTAAATAATACTGTTATTTAACAATATTTTATAGAATGTATATTTTCAGAACAAAGTGGGTTGCTCTTTGGAAAGCAATGAAAGTAATTAAGTATTTTTTTTATTTGTAAACAAGCTTTTTTTTAAAAGTGATGAAAGCATATGCTAATACAACATTTTAAAGCAATATAAAAGACCTGCAAAATGTATACAAATTTTTAAGTTGTTTTTTACTCAAAGACAAAGAGAAAAGGCTGGTTTTAGAAAAAAAAAATACTGTTGAAAGAAACAAAAGGCATGTTTAAGTATATTTTAAGGAAAGAAGTAGGTGGCTTTGGAAATATTTTGCTATTATTTATTGACTGAAAATCTAGTAGTTCAGAGAAAAAGTATCCCCAAAACCTATTATCAATAGCCTAAATACTGAAATATTCCAAACTAGAAAGTGACAGAAATAGAAAAGATTATGGGATAAAGGCCCTGATGGTTACAAACAAAGTAAAAAGATAATCACAAGCAGAAGCAACCATGTTTACTGTAGCAAAAAAAAAAAGAATCACATCTGACTAGATGCTTTCCTTGTTAAAAGAAAGACTTTCATTTCCTTTATTACTGTTACCTTTTTGTCAAAGCACCATAGATAGAAATAGATTGGTTTCTATATTTCAAACAAGATTGTCTCCATTGTTTTTACTGAAAATGGCATTGTGTAACTTTTTGTAACAATTAATAATACTTTCATGTAATAAAATCTGTAAAAGTTTATTTACTTAGATTTGGAAACAACACCCTATCTCTCTCTTTCTCTAACTATATCTATATCTATATCTATATCTATATCTATATCTATATCTATATCTATATCTATATATCTATATATCTATATCTGTGTGTGTGTGTGTACTGATGATATTGGTACCAAGTATATCTTTTATTCATTACAAGGACTGGATAAAGAATTTCAGTCCATTTTAATATAACAATAGTTTATTCGCAGGAATTCTAGACAAAGTAGATGAAACAGCTAGTATGTGAGAATTACATGTTTACATGTTTATTCAATGTAAACAGGTACCCAGTTAAATAGATCTGTACAGATTCAATAACCTAGTTTGATTAGATATTATATATATACATGCATCAATTTCTCATGTACCAATTAAAACTTAATAACTTTTTCAGAATAAATTAAAAGGCTTGTATTTTGTTACTAAGGAGAACCTGCTGAAATTCCAGCCAAGTGCATTAGTCATTCTATGTGGGATAACAGAGCAGTCAATTCTTGAACTAGTCATTTATATAATATCAAAATTTTTACAAAGCCATAATACTGTTTACAATCAAATTAAGGGCAAACTTTTTACAACTGTTTATGACCAACTTTCAACAACATCCTGTGTACTGCATTTTTTGTGCGAACTGCTTCCTGATTAAACTCTGGTGCATTCACACAGCAGATAAACCCATTACACAGCAGGATAGGTTTAGGCATAATTCAATTCCCATGTGTTGCAACACATCTAGAAATAATTACCCAGGACTTTCTCGTGAACTTCCTCCCTTCAGTTTTCTAACCAGCTTCTCACTGCTGCGTCTAATTGAAGCACGAAGTTTGCTAAAGGAACCACTGCGTTTTAATGATCCAGTGCCATCCTGAAAAAAATGAGCACGTTTAAAACCACAGAATCATTCATCCTTTGTCAGAGTTTAGCAATCACAACTAAACACCAATTGGTTATGTTCTGCTGTCATTGAAGTTATAAGGAAGTATCTCAATTTCAAACAAAATTTAACAAAAAGTTATTCTTAACAGATAGAGTGGATAATCTCCAAGATCACTTTGAATCTTAATTCTAAGATTCTGTGATAATGGCTCTGAAATTAACAGATTAAAAATAAGTACACAGCATATTATCGGGGGTGCATCACTTTAACTTAATCATGATGACAAGTTATCCAAGAATTACAATTCTCATACATTTCAATGAAACAAGTTTTGGTAGATAGTTTTAATAAGCTAAAATGTTTTAATTATCTGAACACTTAATTGCTCATTTCCACTGAAATTAAATGGACGTGTATCAAAACAGTACAGGTAAAGGCAATTCCTTGCACAATAGCCAACATTTCTCTTAGCAGCATAGACATCTAACCCACTACTGCATTCTATGCAAGCCATGATGCAGTAATAAGAATACAACAAAAGCCCACCACCAAGCAGTAGCATTATAGTAACAGCTGAGTGAGCAAGATTTTATTGAGGCTCAATCTCATTTGACTCATACGTAGCAAGCAGATATTAAGAACAAAAGCATATGAGAGCACAAAACATTTTAAATTCTTGCACTTTAACCTTAACAGTATTCTTGAAAGTTAAGATGCAAGGCCATAATTTTACAATAATATATTTGGTGACATGTTACTTCATTTTCCAGAAGACCAGTTTACATGGTGAAATATTTGTTAACTTTATTCTCTAAGTAACTTGTTTATGCTTTATTTCAAGTTACTAATACCTTGCCATTTTTGGAAAATAAATCTTTCCATACAGAAAAGGTCAGAAAGTACTACGCAGAAGACAGAGACAGACATCAGTTGGACTGAGTTTATTAGACAAATACACAAAGTCACCCATCACCAAGATTAGTAGAGAAAAGCGTAATTGCATTTTCACATGAATACTAAACAGCACTGCTACTTTTGAATAAGCATTAAGTCAAGACATCTATATTGATGTTAAACCCTGTTATAAGTCTAAATACAATGTAAGTATGTGCCTTACAATTTGAGGTTTTTTAACTAATTACTTTGTCAAAGTAACTAACCTTCATGCCATTTTAATTTTTTGTGTAATAACTTAAACTATCTTTCATTATAGTGAAACATCTACTTATGAATTTTCATTCTTTGTTTGTTAACTCATCTGTTACACAGCAAATGGATATTAAGACTACATTCTAGAAGACTACATATCTGGCAAAGCGACACATATACAAGAGAAAGATCCCCTGTCCCAAATGTAAGAGACACCAGCACTGAAGAAGTGGCCATTTTTACAGGAAGTATAGCTGTGACAAAGATCTTAAGGGATTGCTAAATACACAGCAGTCAGTAGTGGAGAGAAGTTAGAGCTTGAAGATGGTGTACGCCCGTCATGCAGGAGACAGTATTAGAGTCAGAAAAGGCATCTAGGCCTGTCGGACAGAAATGGAGAGAGAAAAAGCTGGATGAAACTGTTGTGGAGAAAGTTCAACAGTTTTCAGTTTCAAGCTTGTTAATACTTGTTAACAGTATTTCTAGGTCACATGAAATATTATGTGAATTGCTCCATATATATACTTAGCAGAGAGGGGGGAAATTGAATATTTTTAAAATGAAAATAAAAGCCTTTAAGCAGGCCTTTGTCTTCTGTTGCAAAACTCATAGCATTCGCATGCTGAAAGAATCAGAATCATCCTGTGAATATAACAAATATAATTGAGAATATATAGATTTTATAGCCAATGAATTTCCATTAAAAATACACATCAGCCAAAGTCAAAAGGGACCAAAAAACCTTTTAAAAAAACCAGAACAAGGTAGAATAATTTAATTTTTAGATACTATGAACAATACCAATGGGAATAAACGTGCTCATAATAAATGCATCAATATTCCAAAACTTAATTATACTGTTAAATTAACAAAGCAAGCGTCCAGTCCTTTACATTAAAAAAATAGAAGAAATGGCAAGAGTTTTGCAACGATAAATTGCCTAAACAGAAGAATACTGTAAGATTTGAAAGATACCTGTTGGAATACTTGTATTGTGGCCTCAACCTTTCTTTGAATAAATACTATTTATCAATTCCTTCTTTTTTGTTCCTTCGATTAACTGTTTTCCACCTAGATTGCAAGGAGGGAAGTATGACAGTTCTAAATTTACACCAACCTCATATTTATTAGTAAGATCCAATGAGATTGGCCTGCCTTTATCTTAAACATCTAATGAAAACCTAGGCAAATTTCAGGCCTGACAAATCTGTGTGTATTTAATTAAACAGTAAAGCATCAGGGGCTTATAATTAAGGCTTAGGTTACCTTTGATGACAAAGTCAACCTAAACACTTGTTTTCCGTATCAGAATTGAACCCCTCCAGAGTCACCTCAGCGAGATGGGTAGTATACAAGTTTCATAAATAACAATAAGTTTACAACCACAATTTATGTTCGCAATTTATTTTTATGGATAAAAATAAATAAATACATAAATTTATGCATGTTTTCTCCCAAGCTTTGATTGTTAAAGCACTTTTGAGGGAGAGGAAATGATTATAAAATAACAAAAAATACTGAAGATTAGAAAACTATCATCCCTGAGGAGGATCCCAACAGTTATACACATGGAGCTAAATTAG
Source organism: Pituophis catenifer annectens (assembly GCF_029215685.1). Classification (NCBI taxonomy): domain Eukaryota; kingdom Metazoa; phylum Chordata; class Lepidosauria; order Squamata; family Colubridae; genus Pituophis; species Pituophis catenifer. The sequence goes on along the minus strand of NW_027256881.1, from coordinate 315,047,814 downwards.
CACATTTATTCATATTGGTAGACTTTCCAAAACTATGACAGCACAGGAGCAATACTGTATGTTAAATATTTAAAGTTTTAAAGTAACATTTTTTTTGTATTTATTGTTTAAAATACTGCCTTGACCACTTTTACAACGAAGAATGTTGTAAGAATATGGAGTAAGAATGAATAAAACATCATGAAGCATTACTGTCTAGGTAGGATAACCAGCCCTTCTTTTTTAAAAAAAATATAAATATAACATCTATTTTTAATCAAGAGGCTGTTCTGAAAGATTTTAAATTTTTGTACCTTCTATTCAGAATATATAAATATACAGTATATTGTATCCCAATAAACATTTGAAATCTATTTCCATTGCAATTACTTGCCTTCAGTCCCTTGAGGACTTCTAGGAACAAGTGGCAGACTGAAGATGGCTCAGCGAAAAGCGGAGCTAAAATTTGCTGCTAAGAACAGGTAGCTGTCAAGTAGATCAGCTCCTTTGACCTTCTCTTTACTGAGATATTAAAGTGAGTTGGGAATGCAAAAGAGAGAGGCTGAAAATCCCTATTGTATTAAATTTCCGTATTTCAATATCACAAACTGCTAAGATTATTTTAAAGATGACTTTTCAGGCAAAGATAACATTTTAAAACAATGAAAAATGATTAATACTCTTAGAGAAGAATCTCAAATTTAGCAGTGTTTTATAAGAATATGATGGATATGTTTAAATTACAGCTACATTTGACATGATTTAAATCTGGTTTACTCAACCCTAAAGACCACATATTATTCAAAGCAGATATTTCCATTTTAAAGGAAGTCATTTATTGATCAGAATATTTTAAAATATGGACTATTTGTGATCTAGAAATACTGTTTATTTTCTTGAATGCTCTATCAATTGCAAATCTGCATATATCTTAATAAAAAGTAAAACACATGCAAACAGTGCATCTTCCTGCACTTGAAAACTAAAGGCATGCCAAGCAGAGGAAAAAAAACAGGGAAGAGTACAGTACACAGTTCTAATTCCAACAGGAAAAATAAAAGAATAATGAAGTAATGGTGTTTCTATTATATGCTGATTGACTGTCTTAGCACTGTTAATACTAAATTAGAAAGAAAGTCAAAGAAAAGTCAAAGACAAAGATGAGCAGGAAAAAAAGTCAAAGAAGAAGGGAATAAAATAGAGCTACACAACATTTGGGGCTCTAAAATTCAGGCAACATTTTAGAACAACAGAAGAAATCTCTGAAAAATATCCACTATTGAAACTAATCTACACTTCCAAATGCAAGATGAATTGCTATTGATTTCAAATGTATTATAAAAACAAAATTATCATGATGCGCTTATGATGAACAATAATTCTATCTGCTCAGGGTATCCAGTTAAAAATCAAAGCTAGAAAACTATCTGCTGCTACAACAAGCAAGAATCATTATAACAATGATAAAATTATCAGACAAATAAAAAAACAGGTTCAATTATTTAAGAACAATACTGGCTTTAGAAAATGCTTTTTGTTTTAACTTCCATGGCTCACGTTTTACATTACCCAATGGGAACAGATGGCATGAGATAAAAAAAAAGTTTTTTTCTAAAAATGCAAGACTTCCCTGGTGTTTGGAAGCAGTAATTTATCCAGCTGTAGACCCATATTTTATTTTTGCATTCTAGTGCCATGAAGTTTCAGAAATGTTGAATGCAGAAGTAGATTCTGCAGCACACCTCACAACATACAGGTGGTCCTAGACTTACGACCGTTACTTGGGACTGGAATTTCTGTCATTAAGGAATGCAATCGAAAAGTACAATGTCATGTGGCCACATCACTTAGCAACAGCAATCCTGGCAGTCGTCATTGAAGTTGTTAAGTGAATCCCACTGGTGAATAAGCGAGGACCCACTTAGATCTAAACTATTCCTGTTGTTCCCTCCCCATCCTGAGCTCCAGTAAGTTAAGGGAGCCTTCCTATCTCCTTTCCATCTCTGCCTTTGGCCACTTTGCCCAGCAGCACTCTTTGGCAGCAGCAGCAGCAGCACAAAAAAGAGGCCCAAGGCCTTCAGCAGTCTCAGTCAGCCATCACTACTCCTGGATCCCTAGTTCAGTGTCAGCACTACCAGCAACATGGAGTGCCACCTTAAGCCCCACACTTACAGCCAATTAGAGCCACAGCACAAAGTCCCAGCCACCACCACTGCCCTGCATTCTGCAAGTCCTGCCACACCCAGCTGATCTTCACTGTCTTCTTCTCACTGCTGATAAGGCAGGCCCAACCTGGCTATAGGTGAGGCAGCTGCTGAGTATGCCAGACCTTCATCCAAAGGCCACTCATGTCATTCTCTAAATCATGTGTACTCTTCTCACAATGCTTCAGAAATCTTCTGAGGCCTTCCAAAGTGAGTCCTATCTGCGGAATGGTGTGAGTAGACTTGGTGTGGCTGGCTGAGGCTAAAGACCCTGAGCCTATTTTAGCTCCACCACTATCACCATTATCACCACCACCGCCACCAAAGAGGCCACTTTGTATAAGATGACCAAAAGGACAAATAACAGGTGGGGGGCAGAAGGGAAAGTGAGGAGAGCTGAAGAACCAATGCAATCATAAGTACAGCCAAGTTATCAAGCACCCAAATTTTAATCACATGACCAAACTAGTTGTTCAGCACCACTGTAACTTTAAACGATGAAGCTGAATGAATGTTTATTAAATGAGGACTACCTGTATGGAAAAAACCCAGTGGATTTCATTTATAAAGAAGTTATTTTCACTTTGTTTTCACAATTTAGTGTCTTGGGTTTTTTTTTCCTTTTTTCCTTTTATATCATTCCATCTGAATTTACAGCAGTGTTTGTTTCCTGAATCAGCAAACTTTTTAAGTGATAAAGAATACAAGCATGTGACTGTCATACTTTGCTTCCACTAAAAAAAAACCATTAGCTTGATTTAGGCGGTGTATTAACTAGGACATTCAATCAGCATTCAAGCACGCACAGCAAGATCCAAATATTAATTCCTAGATTTTCCTCATTTGAGTATTTTCCAATTGATCTTAAAATATAAAAAGCAGGATTTTTCTTTTACTCAAATCTGCAGATGAATATAAACCAAGAATAAGTTATAACGCCAACAGAATAAAAACTTGACTGCACTGTGTACTGTACTCACCCCATTCCATTCTAAGCTCATACTCACTTCCTCTCCTCCATCAGGTCCACTCTCATACTTTACCACGTCAATATTAAGGCTCTCGCGGCTTTGCCTTCTCTCTATACTTTCTGGATCATTGAGTACTTCAGCAACTTTTTGTTTGTGAACATTGTCAAGTCCCTATTACAACAAGGGGAAGACAAAATAAACATCAGTGAGGAGCTTTTCAAATCACTCCGCCTTAATGAATTCACAATAAATGAAGATTAGAAAATTCTTTTATAGTTTCCAAGATTCTATATTTATCCCCAGGGTAGCTTTAAATATGCTTTACTAGGATCTGTGTATTAAAATTCCTTCCTTGATTTTGTTCAACTTGTTAGGGCTTGACACTGGAGCAAGTCAGATTTGGTTGTGTCTCTTTCAATCATACGGAATGCACAATGGATGGCTCACCCAGGAGTCCCTCTCAATCTCTAAGCAGTCACTAAATAAGCATCATACTCTAACACATGGGTTTACCTAGAATCCACATGGGTTTACTTAGTCCATGCAGAATATACATTAGAACAGGATTCATCCACATGGTCTACCTTCAACAAGTATGGCCAGTAACAGTGTTGCTGGACTCCAGGCCTAACCCAGCTGGCTCACAATAGGTTGTGCTTGCCCTGAAGTATCGTGTACTCAAAGAACAAGCAATACAGTGTACAGAGCATGAAACTGGTGCTCAGGCTGAAGGCCCATTCTTCTCCAGCCAAAGTCGTCATGCCATGAATTGTCTGACTTTTTTGCTAGTTAGGTGTGTGTACTCCATACAACTTTTAATTTTTCTTGTTAATGTTGAAATATGAAAAATCTATATGCAGTAACTTTCTTTTTCAAAGATAGTTTGAAAGCTCCATAATCAACAAGACAAAGAAAGAGAGCTCATAGCTGAATAAAACTAACTGTTATCAATGTAGTTTAAATTTGTCTCCAATATCTACGCAGATCACCTTGGTTTGTTGTTGTTGCTTTTGGGTTTTCTGGGTGCATCTGAAAAGCAAGATTCCTGGACGGCTCTTGCAAGTTTTTTTTTACTTTGGTGCTGTCACTGATCATTTGTCCTTGTTTTCTATGCACTGCTACATTCTCTAGTGACCTTTGTTTATTGATTTGGAGACCGGTATTCATTTAAAAATGTAGAAAGGACTCCTTTATGGTCGGCCTCCTAAGCTCCTATGTATGCAAACTGTGATCCTGCGCGTCACTGATTAAACAGAGGTGCTTAGACAGATACTGAATGGTCATTTGTCAAAGATGCTAGCAGTGGATTCTTGTACTGGGCACAGACTTGTAGTCAGTGGTGCATTTTGCTGCAAAGATATCTTTGAACTTGTTGGTTTGGTCTGTTTATGGCAGGTTTTCTTTAGTATTGCATGCAATAAAGGAATACATATCCTTTGTTCCTAAATTTATCTTTCTTCTGCTCTAAAATAATGATGCTTAATATCAAAAATTTAAACACTTTAAACATTTTGAAGAACCTTTTCGTGTTATAGTACTTGCCTGTTTACGGGACCTCATTGCTGCCTCTTCTAGTGTTTCAGCAGCTTCAAACTTTCCTTGACGTCTGTAAAGTGCTCCAAGATTCTTTAAAGTAGTTGTAACTGTTGGACTGTTAATTAAAAATCAAAATTATTTCTGATAGCAGTCCACAACAATCCAAGCTTGCAACAATCCTGCTTAAGACTGCATTGGAAGATTAAAAGCCCATGCTCATCTTAAGCCTAATTAGTAATAGCACTCAGACTTATATACCGCTTCACAGTGCTTTACAGCCCTCTCTAAGCGGTTTACAGAATCAGCATATTGTCCCCAACAATCTGGCTCCTCAGTTTACCAACCTTGGAAGGATGGAAGGCTGAGTCAATTTTGAGCCTGTGGGACTTGAACTGCTGAACTGCTGGCAGCCAGCAGCCAGCAGCCAGCAGAAGTAGCCTGTAGTACTGCATTCTAACCACTGCAGCACCACAGCAGTATGTATTAAAAAATTAATGAAGTAATGGGCATTTATTTCCTAAGAGAATTGAATTTAAATACTTGCTTGTTATGGAAATGTTCATGCAGAAATCAGATTTCAGATTGTAAGTGATTTTTGGATAACATACTTGCAAAGGGCACAAATTGTTTTCATAGTTATTTTAGTCCATTTTATAGCTAGTTCTAAAGCAATAGCTTTAAAACATACAAATTGTATTATCAATTTCCCTTTATAACTTTGTTCAGTTTTTTTTAAAGGAAAAAAAACTGCATAAAAATATCTGATATATAATACTCTGCATTTGATTTATCATTTTTTGCTACTTGTCTCTTACAGCAAGTGTAAACATTTTTATTCCAATAAAAGAAGTAAAACCACATCTTAATAACATTTTACAAGTTCAATGCCACATCAATATTAAAAATAGGAATTATAAAAACAAAGAGCAATAGCAAAAATAACACAAACATACGAAGTGCGCTCCTTCTCTCAAGGCACAGTGGTTATGGTGCTTGTCTAGCATAACCACTTTAGGCCACAAAATGCTTTTAATTGCTATAGTAAATACATTAGCTAAAGAGCAGCACTCTGTAGCTAGTGACTGCAGAAGGCTTTGCAAAGCAGCATATTCAAGCAACTCAGGAATATTCTTGAGAATGTTTAAGATTTTTCTCTAGAGTCTAGACCCGTGATGATGAACCTGTGGCACGCGTAGCCATATCGGTGGGCACGGAAGCTCAGCTCTGGTGCCCTTCTGGGCCCACCAGAAGTAGGGAAACAGGCTGTTTCCTGCCTCTGGAGGACCTCGGGGGTGGGGGGTGGGGAAGGCCTGTTTTTCCCTCTCCCCAGCCTCCAGAGCTTTTCTAGGATCTGGGGAGGCCCTTCTGGTGGGACCGGAAGTTGGCAAATGGGCCGTTTTCTGCCTCCGGAGGGGTGGGGAAGGCTGTTTTTGCCCTCCCCAGACTCCTAGAAAGGTTCTGGAGGCTGGGGCCTACCAAGAAAAAAACGGGCCTACCAAGCCATTGTGTGCCAGGAGCGGGAGGAGAGTCGCGCGCATGCATGGGGGCAGGGCGCATAGAATTATGGGTGTGGGCAGGCGCTTGCGTGCCCCCCTCCTGCTAGCATGCGATGGCAAAAAGGTTAGCCATCACTGGTCCAAACCATATTATTCAGGTGGATGGTTTTATAATTTTTGAACTGAAAATACTTTGAGATATTCTACAGAAAACATTACAGATGGAACAGCCATTTTTTTTTTGATCCAGATCACTGGAAACACTTCAAATGCTTCTGGTTTCAAGAATTTACTGCCCAAAACTGTCAAACTCCCCCACTCTCCAGGAAGAGCCTAGCCCAGTGGGAACAAAAATAATTATGATTCCTTTACATTTCAGAATTCATACTACTGCTAACAGCCAAACACTACAAATGATTTGGGGAAAGTATACCTGTCAACTTTGCAAGCTTTGTACCAGCCTCCATATTCACCAAATATCATGCCATCTTTTTGTTTTCCCTAAAGTGAGAGCAATATATTAAGAAGCAGAAAAATGGAATATAAATTAACAACCACATATTTATTTATACATTCATTTTTGTTCTTTAATTTCTTACCTTGCATTCTTCTCTCTCCTCAGCGTGCATCCAAATCGGTTTGTTTTCATCTATGTAAGAATAAAATATTGAATTGTGAAATAAAATTACCACCATTCCAGAATAATGGTTAAGGAAACATTTTATAACTACAGTTGTGCTCATACGTTTGCATACCCTGGCAGAATTTATGATTTCTTGGCCATTTTTCAGAGAATTTGAATGATAACACAAAAACTTTTCTTTCACTCATGGTTAGTGTTTGGCTGAAGCCATTTATTTGGGTAGTTTCTGTTGTCATTATGATTGAAAAAGAGTAAACACAGTTGATTGATAATAAATGGCTTCAGCCAAACACTAATCATGAGTGAAATAATAATAATAATAATAATTTTATTTATATACCGCCCATTCTCCCGAAGGACTCAGGGCGGTGTACAGCCAGAATTAAAATACAAATATACAAATATACAATATCCTAGTTAAAATTAATTAAAATCATTAAATAGTTTTGGCCGAATTTTAAAACCCAAAATTAAAACCCAATTTAAAATCATTCAAAGAAAGGTTTTCATATTATCATTCATATTCTCTGAAAAATGGCCAGGAAATTATAAATTCTGTCGGGGTATGTAAAGTTATGAGCACAACTGTATATAGAGAAATCTATCCTAGACTCTTCTAGTTTCTAAAACATGTTGGTCAGTGTTAACTAGTAGCTTACTTCTATTGTTGTAAAGATTACCCAATTCTATCTTTTTTAAAATAAGGTGAATGCCACAGAAAGTTATCTCATCCCATTGTGTCAAAATGCATCTACCTTCCTAGAATTGTGAAAAAAAGGACCTATTTATGCTATTTAAAGTAGCTTTGATCTCAACCAGCCTTCAAATAGCACGTTGAGAGAACACTGCTGTCTGCTAAAACATTACAAAGTTTTTCATTGATGACAGTATTTCTGACAACTTATGCATCCTTGTTAACATAACTGATTTAATGCAATGAAGTCACTACACTGAAATTACTATATACAATCTGTATTTCTTGTGTGAAACAACACTCAGCTGACTCATTTTTTTAGTACTATATTTTACTACACTGGGCAGAATTCTATTACTTATGAAAAGGGGCCTAAAAGCAGACAGATAATTGTAACCAATGTCATTTGAATGTTTTGCTTTTAAAAATGCTTCTTCCATCCCTTATTCATTATGTACTGAAATAACCGATGACCTGCTGAGTCATCATTTTAGAGCTATTTCCTTATCAGATTCCTCAATGCATTCAACAATGCCATTGTTGAATGGCAGAGCTTCTAATGTACTAGAAATGTTGTTAAAGCTTCAGGGAGATATTCAGAGATGTACCTGTCTCAAAAGTAGCTCATGTTGAACTGTAAAGCGCAGTCAAACATGAGGAGTTGACCGCAGAATATGTTTTAAGACATTTTGTATTATGTTTTATAATACAAATAAAATAAAACATAAAATGTTTTATAAAATTCACCAAACTTCGGTTCCACAAGAGTTATGGCTCCTGGATTTTTGAATGCATTCTGTTAAGTTAGCCCATTTGAGATATCTTGGTTGAAAATTTGTTGCTCTATGATGCAGTGTTATGCCCAGCTAATGGTTGCAGACCTAAGAGTTTTAGAGAGGTGGGGGTGCGCGCACACACACACACACACACAGAGGGAGTGAATTCTGCTCAATTTAAAATGGGGGGGGCGGGTGGGTTGGGCATACCTCAAGTACAATTTGAAATATGTATCATTTGAAATGATCAGATCTGCAGAACTAATATAGAAATAAATATGGAACTAATATAGAACTAATTCTTAATATAAGATTTTCTAAAATTTGTATTATTTTTAAAAAAGTAACATGCATACACCATCTCATTTAGAAAATAATATCCGTGTCTAACATTTTTTCATAATACAAACATTTACCATCCACGGAGCCAAATTCTCTTTCATGGGCACGAGTAAGAATCTCTTTGTACAAAGTTTCTGCTTGCTTAAATTTCCCTTGTTTTAAATAGCAGGATGCCTGAAGAGAGAAACCATTACTTTAGCATGTTTTAAATTTAAATATCAGTATTAGCACTTGTGTAAGCATTTGTAGGACAAGCCAGCAGCTAAGGTCAGTTTCACATTTTCAGCAAATGAGAGACACAATGGCTTGCTTCTCTGCTTTTTATTCTATTATACAAACATACCAAATTATTCTTTGTTTTTGCTACATTTGGATCATCTGGCCCCAGTTTTGTTTGGTAGATCTCAAGTGCCCGCTGATAGTAGTATTCTACTTCTTCATATTTGCCCTGGTTCTGACATAGTAATGCCAGATTATTTAACTGTTTGGCAACATCTGGATGGTCTTTTCCCAGCACCTAGAAATAAAGAGGAATTCCACATTAATTCTTTTCTTTCTCAGATACAGCTAATATCTATTTGATTGGGGTGTGGAGATAATCTTTATCTATTCTTTTGTCAGTGGACCTATGTATAGTATTCATTTTTTATCAACTGATGGCTGATTGAATTACTACTATCACATTTACTCAATGGTGGGCTGCTGCCGGTTCAGACTGGTTCGAGTGAACTGGTAGTTCCAACGATCAGCTGTCCCAGCCTACCCACCCCATTCTGTCCTATATTTCCTTCTTTCTGGCTCAGCTGATTCGTGAGGCACAGCTGATTTCCATGCCTTCTACTTGCTGGGGCTGCCTTAGAAGGTAAGCAGCTAGCTTCAAATTGCTCTATTTTGAACGCTGCGCGCAAGACAGAGGTGGTATTCAGCCAGTTTATACCGGTTCACACGAACCATTGGCGGAAATATGGCCAAGGTCACCGAACCGGTAGCGATGGCCAGCTGGCCATGCCCCCAAACTGGTCCTCCGGTCGCCACTCGCTCGCCCCACCAGGCATGTTCGTTGCCAAGTTCTTCGCGCATGTGCATTGCAAGTCCAATGGGATCCGCATATGCAAAGAACATGGTGGCGACGGCAGCAGCTTTTTCCACGACCTCTGGTACTTTTCAGCGGCCTGCAGCCAGGGGAGGCTTCTTTGCCAGCCGCTTTCCAGCAGTGGCGGCTGGGGGCCGCCAAAAACTCCGGTCAGCTTGCCTTCCGGACTCTGGACCAGCCGCCGTGGAAGGTAAGCAGCCCAAACAAAAAGTGGGGCTAGGGCTGGAGCCGCTAAAGGAGGGGAAAAGGGGGTGACTGGCGAAGGGAGGGCAGCGATAAATAGGTGGAAATTCCAAAAATTTTCCTACCTTTTCCTGTGGGTGTGGCTAGATGGGGAGTCATGTGACTGAGTGGGTGTGGCCACTCACACCCACTCAGTCACATGCCCCCTAGCCACGCCCACTGAACCAGTAGCAAAAAATTTTGAAACCCACCACTGGCACAAGCGTATTAGGTGTGTGTGCACGTGCATAACGCGCGCTCACAGAACCAGTTGTTAAACCGGTTGCAGCCCACCACTGCATTTATTTCTCTAGTTTTTCTTACTGATATCCTTATAATGAATGTATTACAGTGAATTTTATGTTTCTCAAATTAATCATTTAATTATATCCCAAGCCCAAAATTCATCAATCAGCATTAGCAGGATTCATTTACGTGCAATGCAGATTTTAAGAAAATATTCTGGTTCATGATTTTCGTGTTAATGCTTAAAGTTTTTCAGATTTAACTTTATAGAATTGCTTACAGTTAAACAAGTGTGGAAAGGTCTAATAAGCAGTGCCTTTGCTTGGAAGTTTTGTATAATGGTATGTGGGGAAGACCTTTGAAGATGGAGCGAAGAAATGCTGTGTGGGAATAATCAAATAAGAGAAGGCATAGCTCACAGCTGGACAGTGGGTAGAGCAAGAGGCTCATAAGGACCCTCCCTATTTTTTCGGTTTGTAAAGGAAACGACAGATTTGTACTTTCAGATTTGCAAGGTTCTATTAATATAGCTTTACAATAAAGTACAATTATGGTCATGTTTCCTGTCTGGTCTACCTGGTAAGGCTGATATTTTGGATGGGAAAAGAAAGTACCATGAATGATTCTTCCATTGACTCTATTTTCAAAAATATACTGGAAGGCCAAAGCAAATTTTCTAGCACAATTATGGGTTGTCTGGAAAATACTATCTTCCGTAGAATACATAAGAGTAAATAACTATACTTAGTCCTTGACTTTACGACAATTGAGCCCAAAATTTCTGTTGCTAAGTGAAACAGTTGTTAAATGAATTTTGCCCCATTTTACAACCTTTCTTGCCACAGTTGTTACGTGAAGTTGTTAAGGTAGTAACATAGTTGTTAAGGTAGTAACTTTGCTTGTCAGAAGGTTACAAAAGGTAATTACATGACCCCAGGCTACTACAACTGTCATAAATGAGTCAGCTGCCAAGTGTCTGAATTTTGATCACATGACAATGGGAATGCTGCAACGGCTGTAAGTGTGAAAAATGGTCATAAGTCACTTTTTTCACTGCCATTGTAACTTTGAACAGTCACCAAATGAACTGTTGTAAATCGAGGCCTACCTGTAGTCTCTGAAGGATTTAATCTAGTATATTTTCAGTAAACAAAAGGCTGGGCAATTAAATTGTTGTGATATGCCAATCATATTAATCTACCACGCACACATATAAAGCATTGAAATTCCCTGGTTATGTAACTTCATATTTCTTCAGACTTTCTTCTCATTTATTTATACCTTCCAACTTCATTAATTTCTTTATTCCATCATGTTTATAGAAAAAGCTCTGCAGGAAAATATCTTCAGACTACTTCAGTTGACTGCTAGCTGCAGTTCAGCAGATTGAATCTCACCGGCTCAAGGTTGACTCAGCCTTCCATTCTTCCGAGGTGGGTAAAATGAGGACCCAGATTGTTGGGGACAATATGGTGATTCTGTAAACCGCTTAAAGAGGGCTGTAAAAGCACTATGAAGCGGTATATACGTCTAAATGCTATTGCTATTGCTATCTTTGTCCCTTATTATCTCTGTCCCCTGTTGCTCAACTTCCCAGCCTCCATCATGGTATTCTTACTGCTTTCTTCAGAATCCCCTTTTGCTTTCATGCTCTCAGATTTTAGCTAGCAAAGTGAGAACACTCCCCAATCTTTTTCTTTTTAAATTAGAAATTCTGTGATTAAGGAAGTTTCCCTTAGAATGAAAAAAAATGTCATATGATAAATATGCTTAAAACATTCATGTAACAACTATTTAAAAAATGTTTTGGCTGTTTTTTTCCCCTGCTGCATGTGCTAATGCTTTCACTGGGGGTTGGGTTTTTTTGGTATGTAGATTAGTTTATAAAACTACTTGTAAAAGGGTTTATACAATATTCCTTATTAATAACTAATAATAATTAATAATAGTCCTTGTCCTATTACAAATATTTTAATGTTCTATAATAACAAATTGCAATATATCCATAATACACCAAATATTTATAACAAAAAAAAAATCCTAACTGCATGGTTTTCTTCTTTAGCCTGCATGCATCTAGGGTAATCCTCAATTTAAAATTGGTTGCTTAGCAACTTTTAAATTCTGACGGACCTCTCCAGAGTATCCTCCAGGATACTTACAACCCATTTCTAAAGTTCCAACAGCCGCCCCCTCACAGTCACATTTTAGGCACTTGGGAACTGGCCTACATGGCAGTTTGCAGAATCCTGTAGTCATATAACAACATTTTATGATATTTTTGCCAAAAACCTGCCTTTCTGCAAATTATTATAGAATTTGTTTGGCAAAACTGGACCATAGCAAATAGTTGGTTCACTTAACAACCACCATCAACAAAAAAAAGTTGCAAAATCTGGTCAATCATGTGGATAACCTGCTTTATGACTTTCATAACTTACAAACATAATGGGCAGCTCCATTTTAGTCGTAAGTTGAGGACTACCTGTACTGCCAATATTATATTTGTAACAAAAATAACCGAGGGCAATATTTTAAATGTAATGGTATTCTGATTTTTATTAATATTTGTTTATTGAATTCTAAACTAATTTTACTGGCTTCATTTGTAATTATTGTGTTGTTTGTTAAAAGTATGTGGCAAGTTGTTATTATTATTACAATTTTAGGAGGGGTTTTTTTGGTATATCACACAAAACTAAATAAATGTTACCTTTTCTCTGATTTCCAAAGCTCTCTTACATAAAGGTTCAGCTTCCTTGTATTTTCCTCTTTTCCCATAAAGTACAGCAAGATTATTTAAAGTTGCTGCAACCTGCAAGAAAAACCAAACATTAGATCAACTACTACACCTGCTGAAATGATTTTTAAGTTAAATAGCTCACATATTATATTTTAGTATACATCAAATGTATTCAGTTTTTTGAATTGTTTATTCAAGAAATACAATTATAGACAATATCTGTTTCAGCAGAGGATACTGTACATTTGATACATATATGAAGAAAGTAATTTAAATAAATAGAGCTAAAAAGATTTGTATTGTTATTACAAATTCAAAAGAACTGAAGGTCCTCTAACTTCAATTATGTTGAACAATAAACTTTAAAACCTTCCTTTCAAATTTAACATTAAAATGAATTTTAAGGAAAAAAATTTGTGATAGGAAAAACAAAATCTGCACTATATACAGACCGCGGGATGATCTTTGCCTAAGGTCTTTTCACGAATGGCCAGGGCATCATTCAGTAAATTTGCTGCATCTTTGTATTTATTCTGGTCCCTACATTGGGAAGAAATCATTAACATACATAAGTTTATAAATGCTTTATATAAACATTATATAAATATTCAACAGTTCACTTCAAAATATTGCATGTAGCTGTTAGTGAAGCTAACATTGAAGCTAAACCTTTACTATAGGACTTTGCAGAACCATCATAAGCGTTTGTAAAGACAATACTAAAATAAAAGTGAATCCAGTCCTTGGGTTTAACTACCAGACATATCTGAGATAAAACTATGTATTACTTAGCCTTGTGTAAACCTACAAAAATAAGAGGATTTTTTAAAAAAGTTAACAGTTATGTGTCCTGGAATAGTGGGTTAATAAGACTTGTAAATATAAAATTCTAGCTTCCAGGTTGAATAGCTCAGTTAGTGGTGGGGGAGGGGAGAAATCTTGCAGGCTACTGAGGAGTGGGAAGACATCTTTTTTCAGCAGTTCAGTTAACAAAACACATCTCAAGGGAGAACATGTCAGACTCTGTCACACCAGACCCCAGACAGCCCAAGCACCTCTAGGCTAAATTACTTTTAACACAATAAATTGGACTTTCTAGTTCAGATGCCTGGAGAATGACACAAATAAGGATCACTATCTATCAGCTAAAGTTAGCCAGTGCTAACTATCAAAGAGATGAGCAGTCTGGGCATAGAAAAAGATGAGGTGGCAAGAATATAGCTAATCTTTTTCTGGGTTTGAGGAGACAATATGTTAATTATAGCAGAGTCTGTGTCTAATCCTATTTATTTTAATGAGGCTTAGTCCCAGATAGGCTGACACTGTATAAGATTGCTATGTTTAATGACATTGTAAGTAGCTATTCTGTCTGCATGTGTTAACATCTTCATAGTGACAGGCCTCTGAGTTCAGAATTCTGCCACATAGTCTTGTGACACTATAAAATGAAATCCTGTGAATAAAACTGCCATCCTGAATTGATTACCTGGTTATCAACCTAACAGCTTGATAAGAAAGTTTGGCTTTCTTAAAGCAAGCTCTAGAAAGGGAAATAGAAGGTTAATGGAAGGGGTCTATAACTCTAGTTTTGATTGAGGTAACCTACAGAACCATCTCCTCCAAGCAGAATTTGCCAGTCTTGTTGAATCAGCCCACAAGCAGAACTTCAAATCCCCTTTCATTTGGAGCTTGGGGATGAAACATGGTGGCCCTGCCTCTCTAGACCAATTTACCCACACGTAACATTTTGTAAAACAGTAAAAACCTGGCCTTTCCTGTTAGCATTTGGGCTTGGTGTGTTGAATGTTTTTAACTGTCTTATAAAAAAAAACATTGCATTTGCAGCATCAGTATATTCTAAACATGTAATATTTTTCAACTATATTCTTAACCTTACTAACCTGTATACTAATGCAAGTATGTTCAACATAGTGGCAACATCAGGGTGATCGTGGCCTGAAGTTTTTTCAAGGTCTTCGAGAGCTTGCTTACAAAGTGGTACAGCAACCTCATATCTACCTTGGGACGCATATTGAATGACAAGATTATGAAGGGTCCTTAATCTTGCTGGAATCTCATAACCACCTTGTTGGGCAGCTGCTGCTGCACTGCTATGTGGCTGTTGAACTGGAAATAAAATAATCAGAATAAGCCCATTGAATTCTGAGGCAAGGTTAGTTTCCAATCTCCTGGAAGCTCATAAAAATTTGAGTGTTCCAAAAGGACTTTGAGACTTGACAGCTATAAATTTCTCAATGCAAGTATACTATATTCATTACAATTTCACCCATCATTTTATATTTTACTGTATGATATGATATTAATATTATGACAATAGCTGCAACTGTTGATTTTATATACCATTTAAAGTAGCCTTGGCCGAACTAACAGTACTTCATTATAAACCAACCAATCAACCATTAATATAGTTGAACTGGTCTTCATTAGTAGCATATACACTAATGTTTTACCTATAAAATATTGTATACCTATTACGCTTAATAATATGACATGCTACTGTTTGAGATTACATCTTTTTGGACACGTTCTGTAAACAAAGTTAAAGTACTTCCATACCTCTTTTCTCTTCAAATTACCTGGTTTTTAGAAAAATGTAGTTCAGCTCATGAAAGGAAGAAATGTTAGGGACCTATTCAATAGTAATTGTTAGACAACGTAACTGGGCGGTGGATGGGGGGAACCAAGAGTTCTCCCCAATTTCAAATTTTGGGTGGAGGCTGACTAAGAAAAGACTGGGTTTCAGAAATGAAAACAGATTCAGGGTGTAGTCTGGTAAGTCTAGTAAAATTAATTACAACTATAACTTACTTCCTTGTCCTTGGTCATCTTCATCATTGGGGAATAAATCATCCAATGGCTCTTTGGCAGAATCTGCGTCTTTGTCCTCCTAAAATGTATCCCAAATATTCAGACTATTAAAATTGCTGAATCAAAATATATTCTTTTTTACTTTGGTTTGCACATTGTTTTAATTCTGAGGGGTCCTTGCTTCTCTCTGAGCTTGTTTGTTTTCTTTCAGACGTTTCATTATCTTAACTAGGTAACATCATCAGTGCAGGTAAGGAGTGCTGTTTGCTGTCAGTTTATATTCTAGTGACTTGCCTGTCTGTGTGGGTGGGGATGGTTTTAGAGATTCTTTGGTTGGGTTGTTTACTGATGGCTCTTTGGCAGTTTCTTGATTGGGGTATTGCTTACTTGATTGTTGGTCTGAAGTTAACCTTGGAGTTAATCTGTGCTGATCTGAGTGCTGATTACTGCTGATTACACCAGTAATCAGCACTCAGATCAGCATAGATTAACTCCAAGGTTAACAGTCAGATCAACAATCAAGCAGGCTATCAGTAAACAGCCCAACCAAAGAATCTCTAAGACCACCCCCACCCATACAGATAGGCAAGACACCAGAATATAAACTGACAGCAAACAGCACTCCTTACTAGTACTGATGATGTTACAAACCATAGTTTGGGTAATGAAATATCTGCAAGAAGATAAGCAAGCTCAGAGAGCACGAAGGACCAGCATTTCATCCCTGAGCTACAAATATTCTCCTTTATTGTTTTAATTCCATTGTTTTTGTTTTTATTTTGAAAATGTAATCACCAAGAGTTGTTAGATTGTGGTGAGATAAAAATAAAATCAAATCAATAAAATGTATAGCACATATAGCATACTTAGATTAGAAGGTGCATTTGGAAAAGTAGGAATTAACTGGTTTTAAAGATATAAATGTACTGCTTTAATTCCTGGCCTGTCCCATATTTATGTCCTTTGGCTTCCAAGTAAATACTGGACTCAAAAGAGGCTGCATTATAAAAATATTATAAAATTACACATTTTATGGAATTCAATATGTATGCAAGATTGACATCATGTACAAAGATCATGCAGTCTTTGTCAATACTTACAGATATTAAAGATATTAAATCTGCTTTAAAAATTCTAAATATTTTCAGAGTAACATTCATTCACAGAAAGGAATTTAATTTACTTGAAGCTACTTACTGAAGGTGATATATCATCATCGTATTTTTTTAACTGATTCATGAATTCAAGGTGCTTCTTTTCTTCTTCCAGTTGAGCCACAGACTGTTCACTTTTTTGTAATTTCTGCTGGGTATTAGCAAGTTCATCTCTTAGCCACTGGTTTTCTTGACATAGCCTACGAACTTGGGCACGTAATTTCTGCTTCTCTGATTCTACAGCATTTAGATGATTTGACAAAGCCATCATCACCTACAACGCACCAAAAATTGTTATTTGTTTGATTCAGGATTCTAGCAGCTAAATGTTTTGTAAAGCAATGAGGAAATGGACATTGATTAGATAAATGGACAGATGATAGATAACTAGAGAGATATATACAATATCCACCAACCAATAAATTAAAGAGTTGACTTCATTAAAAACAAAACATGGGAATCCATGACATAGGAAACAAAGCATAAGCACTAAGAAGAATAAAAATGCCTTAAAGTCTAAAACATTTATAAGACATTTATTATTGTGTATATGACATTTATCAGAGGGCAGTGAAAGCAGGATATTAAAAATAGATGATTTATGATAAAAATGATAACTTTAATAAAAATACTTTAAGAATAATATATTAAATTTCTACCTATTGAATAATAGTCTACTGTATGAAGTTGACATGTCAAAACTCTAGAAACATGAATCTGTGTTATATGTAAGTATGTATAAGTAAAGCTGTTTACTGATTAGTGACTAATAAGATATGGCAAAAAATAAAACCTACATGCAATGTGGGAAACCTAAAACAACAAAATAAAATTGTAAATTAATAAAATCAGAAAATAAAGAAAGTAGTTTCCTTCATAGGAATGTCAACTGATTTTTTAAATTCTCCTAGTGATGTTAAAAGAGTTTTGGCCTGACACCAAGGAACAAATAAGACTGTCCTAAGACAGATGAAAACGGTGTATATTATTGTAAAAACGGCATTGATAAACAGCATGTGTGCTGAAGTCATAGTTTTATCCAAAGCACAGAGCCAAGTTATACATTGATCATATATAATCATATTTATTGAATTAAAATTCCAATTTTCCACCTTGATTTTGAATATCAGAGATTAAATAAGGCTATTTTCATTCATTTTATTTACCTGAGCTTCACTTAGACCCAATTCTAGCATTTCCAAAGACTTCCGAATCATATTTGATTTTTCTTCCACCAGATTGGTCTCGTCATCTTTCTTCAAACATTTTAGTGTCTCAAGTAAACTCTGTAAGATGGAATTGTGCTCATTCTTCAAGGCTTCTAGGCCTTGAATAACTTGTTTAGTCTTGGAAATAATCTCATCCTGAGTGAGCTTTTCCAATTTGTCTTCTTTTAGATACACCATTGTGGACATGTTGTCATACATTCTAGGGAAAAAAAGTTCAAGAGATATTATTTAAATACCATCCAAATACATTGTTTCAATATTAAAGTTTTAGCTCACATACCATAATGCAATTTATTTACTAATAATTATGCCCAATAGCATTTATTTTCTGGAAACGATATGTAGAGTTCATCTTCCCTCCCTTAAACTCAGAGAAGAGAGGTTGTTGTTATATTATGTCATGTCCTTATGTAAGAAGCTTCACATGACTTTCATGCCTCTTGGGGATGGGAAAGTTTCTCTATTTTCATACAATGTACATCCTATGTGATTTTTGTGTTTGCTTATTCTGTGAAACCAAATGGTTTATGGCACTGTATATTAAAGGTAGACTGTATATAACATTCTGATAATTTCTAGATATCACCTGCTACAACCACTGAGCACCAGGTCATCTCTTAAAGCTAATAAAATGTATAAGATCCTAAAACACATGAAAGGAAAAATTCATGAGTTCAATCCCTAGTAGAGAATTACAGAGATGTTACAGAATAATATCTAGCTACCTACATTTCACAAGCCCCAACTAAAATGATCCAATCATGTAATACCTGTTTATGGTGGTTAATATACAGTATTTCCTGCTTTCTAGCAAAGCTAAACTGCACTGCACAGCTAATCCCCCCCCCCGCTGTTCTACTTACCTTCTGAAGCCTTCTTTTGGTGTGTGTTGTGCCTGCACGCAAGTGCAATAAGCACCAGAAGGAAGCTTGGGAAGATAAGTAGAACAGCGAGGGGGGGGAATCAGCTGTGGCGCATGATTTAGCTTTGCTAGAAAGCAGGATTTCCTGCTTTCTAGCAAAGCTAAACCCCGCTGCACAGCTGATCGTCGGAAATACTTGTTCGGAGGAACCGGTAGCTTTTTAAACTGCCGGTAGTTAGCTTTTTTAACTACTGATTCGTCCGAACCTGAATGAACTGGTAGCATTTCATCCCTGATGGAGGCTATGTGAGAGGTGCAGGTTGGGGAGGATGTATGGAGGTGCACATGTGGCCAAAGTGAAGCAAATGCAGAGTGGCTGGGGAAGGGTGTACAGATGGAAAAGTCTTATTCAAGCATCTTGCAGTTTCCCTGCTGGCTTCCCCACTGACTTTCTGAGGAAGCCAGAAAAGAAATTGCAAATGGTGATCACATGATCATGGGGCACTTGGCATCCAGCCATATACTGTCTGAAATCCTTTCTTTTTTCTACTTTTCAGTGGAAAAAACAGGTAGAAGAAAGGCATATCAGCATCAACTATTAGAGTTAGCTCTATTCATTAAATACTTTTCTCAAGAGTCCAGACATAGGGAAATCAGTGGCTGTTCTGCCTGTCAATCCTGTCATAGCCATGCTTTGTTGCTCCTATTTCTTATTCAATTCTTTCCTTTTCACAGAGACTGGTTCACATCATACAGAATAAAAGAACTATACAGTAATTGTCATACTGCTAACATATGCTCTAAATCCCAGGTAACCTCATACATTTTCATGGAATTATGACTTTTTAAAATCAGAATTTTAGACTATCATTTGATACTCCTAGCATAAACCTCCATAATTTTCATAATTGGTACATCAATTATCAATTCGGTATTGAGAAATGCAATACAAACCATGTTCTCATAGTATTTACTTCCTCAGTAAGCAGCCCTTTTTAACTTTTCAAAGATTTTGTCCTCCTAGGTTTTAAAGTTCTGGGTCCTAATTTATTTTTGTAGGAAGTTAGCACCCACCCCTTTCCTGGAAGAGTGAAATATTTTAGGAAATATGAAAAAGGCAGAATATTATATTTCCCTGGATGAGAAATATGAGAAGCATATTTTACAGACAAAGCAGCTCCCACCTTCCTGCCCCCCACCCTTTGTCAATGGGCCATTAAGGCCTGGGCCAGTCTATTCTACATAACAAAGATCTGCCTCCTTCAGGCAGAGCCATAGTAGGAATTGCCAAAGATGGGATTAGCCCTCTACACAATAGCAGCAGAAACTCACCACATGTGACCTGGGAAGCACATGTGACCATCAGCCAGCAAGGCCCCCACCCCCTGGGAGTCTGACAACCAATCAGGATACTCTTTCGGGGCCCCAAGAAATGCAGAGCCAGAGAGAGCATAAAAACCCGTGGACTCGCTGTATCTGCCCTTTTTCTGTTCAGGAACTCAAGCCATGTGATCCTGTCCACCATTAAACCATCTTTCCAAGCAGTCTCCATGTTTCCAGTGTCTGTTTCCCCACTTGGAGCAGAACCCAGGAGGATGTTTCTTCCAACAATTGGCGAGCCAGTGGGACTCCAAGCTAACCTAACCAATGGACCAGGCCCAGGTAAGCCTCCCTTGCTAGCAGCAGACCCATTGAGTCTGTGGGTATGTTTTCCTGGACCTTGGCCATTTGGAACTAGGTTTTAAAGGGGTTTTGAGTTTGAGCTCAAAGGCTGCTTGGAAAGAAGGTGAGTACCTCTAAATTTTAATTTTGAAGTATGGAAAAGCATGGGAAATTTGTGTATGCCTGCATGTGTGTGAGTGAAGGCCCTTCTCCCAATCACGGTTGGATCTTGCTTCCTCTGTGCATTTCCTAACCGCAGAAAGACTAACAGTCTGGAGAGCATGGGGGTTTTGCCAGAGCACAGGACCTTCTGTAAGGGAAGGAGGAAGTGTGTGTGTGGGATTCCACCTGGAAAACAGTCTGATTTCACCTCTTTGAGCGACCTCTAGCCGCACCTCTGCCTACTGCTAGCTCCAACGAGCCATGACCGGTAGGATAGAGAAAGC
Organism: Pituophis catenifer annectens; assembly: GCF_029215685.1. Classification (NCBI taxonomy): domain Eukaryota; kingdom Metazoa; phylum Chordata; class Lepidosauria; order Squamata; family Colubridae; genus Pituophis; species Pituophis catenifer. Next base: position 315,026,687 of record NW_027256881.1, on the reverse strand, counting down.
AAGGGGGGGTCACCAAATGTGGAACTTTGTGTTTAAAAGGAATGGAAGCCAAGCGAAAGCCAAGCGTGTGAAGGGGGGTAATAAAATTGTAGAAAGGGAATCCCGGTGTGTCCAGCCCAGACACGGAGATAGTGTGAGGAGGGGCCAGTACTCACTGCTGGGGTCAGCAGGTCCTCCCGGATCCCCTTTTTGGATCTGAAAACTGTGGCGAGTTCCCTACGGAAGGGGCCCGTACTTCGTAAGGGAATCGAAGTCCTTCCCAGAGCTTTTTCTCTGCAAACTTGAGGCGGGCCACCCGGCTAAGCTGAAGTGATCCTTCAGGCGAAAAGACAGGGTCATGGGTAGCGGTAGTTCGCGGGTGGCAGGAACCCCGATTGGAAAAAGTGCTCGAGGCCTGGGACGCCAGGCGGATGCCATTTTAAATGGCATGGATCGGAAACGAGCGGAAAAAATTGTGTCAAAAGTGGGCTTTGCTAAGAGATAACACCGGAAGACAAATTTGGCTAAATAAAGGTACTTAAAAGAAAAGGGAAATATATAAATAGGAATGTTGGGGTTTTTTGTTTTGTTTGTTTGTTTTGTTTGTTTGTTTGTCTCTCTGTCTTCTATGCAACCACGTGGTATGTTTAAGATTTGTGCCTTCCCTAATTTAACTGAGATTTATGGCGGGAATGATCAGTGTATGTGTGAAATCTCAGAGTTCTGTTTTCTTCTCTTTGTCCTTCTTCTCTTTATGTGTGTGTGTTTAAGTCTTTGTGCACCCTCGAGGTAATTGTAACTGTAAAATGTATCTGATCTCTAGAGACAAGAATTTTAAATTGTTAGAAAAGAAACAAGAAGGTTGAAACAATGAAAAATGGGAGAGAGAGAGGAAAGAAAAAAAAAAGGAAAGAAGGAAAGAGCCTTTGCCCTGTATTTGTCTGGCCAACAAAAACAGAGTAGGGAGACATTCTATTTCTGGGTTTTTTTTTCTCCTTCCCTCTCTGTATCTTAAAGTAACAACTCAAGTGTATGAGGAAACGTTTTAAGTTTGTTTACAAGAAAAAAAATCAGTCTTGCATTTACTGTATGTGTTTAAATGGGTTTTACCTGTTCATCTCTTTCCTGAAGCATGTGAATCCAGTTTTTTTCCTTATCTGTTGTGTCTTCATTTTGTTGAAACTGTATCATCTGTTTAGTAACTGCAATACTGTTGTGTTCTTTCTTTTCAAACTCTGCAAGCTATCTACACCCCCCCATCTGTAATCCTGTTACAATGCCTTTCCTGGGAAGATTACCCACAAAAAGGGGGAGGGGACCCTGTTCTAATGTCTTTCAGCCCTGCACAAAGGACTCTGCAACCTGTGGAAGCAGAGCACATGGATCCAGATTCTGCCTCCAAAGGAGACCCTCCATCTGTTTGAACCAGGAATTGGGTTTGAATCCAGCCTCCACTGAAAGTCAGCACAGCAACCAGAGTGGAGCAGACCTTTCCAAGCCTGACTGACCAGCCTTACCCCAAGCATGCTACCCAGCAGACATGAAAGAAAAGACCCTGAGATGTACAAGTAAAGACCAAAAGACTCTTTTCAATTCCCAGAAGACAGCTGGAAAGACTATGGGGGAGGGTGGAAATTCATTGTAAGGTTTTCTTTCTTGTCTCATTTATATTGTAATCAGTTTATTGTAAGAATTGTATTTGGGAGTGATTGCCACAGCAAGTTATGTACACTCTAGATTTCTGTCTGGTGGAGAGGAGAAATATGTCCAAAATGTTTGTATTGTCTGTATTGTAAAAGTAGCTGCATACACATGCACACACAGAGAGACACACTATTCAGAATTAGATTGAGACTATTTCCTTCACTTATCTCCACACGAAGCTTCTCCTAGGTTGATTTTTGCTCTGTGGCACTAAAAGCCCAAGGAGTCATATCTCCCTGCTAATTCCATGGGGGAGGGAGCAATCCCCCTCAGGCAATTCCCTCACTTGAAGAGATAGCAGAAAAGTGATCTCCAAAACCCAAGCCCTGACTGTGACTCACAAGTGATGCTGCCCAGTTGCCCAGTAAAGGAAGATATATTGCACTGGTGGTCTCATGAGTAGAAATCCCAGGGCTCACTATGTGTAACACCAAAAAAAAAAAAGAAAAAGAAAAAAAAGAATGGATATTGTACACTGGCTAACCTCAATTTGGACTCACAAATCCTGGATGCACTAAACTAAGAGCTAGGGCAGGTTCAGTAACCAACCCTTGGAAATGGGCAGCCTGTAATTTAAAGGAAAATCATGGCTGTGAAAAATTTTGGGACATGTGTTTGCTTGAAACCTGACTGGAAGCTCACAGAAAGTAATATCTGAAGTCTGAAATTAATTGGCATGGAAAATTGGATACTGTAAAATTCTTACCAGAAATTTTTTCCTGGCTGCTAGACCTTCATGGTTGAAAGCTTTTGGAAGCCACTGAAGGAATCCTTTTCTGTTGCCTCTATCAATGCCTCCCCTTTGCATTAGAAAATTAAAAGCACCCATTAAGCCTCCCTGATGTGATCAATTTTAATCTTTTGCCAAGAACTTGTTTCAAAACTCACGTTTTGAAAAAAAAAGAGTAGGGATTGTAGGAAGTTAGCACCCACCCCTTTCCTGGAAGAGTGAAATATTTTAGGAAATATGAAAAAGGCAGAATATTATATTTCCCTGGATGAGAAATATGAGAAGCATATTTTACAGACAAAGCAGCTCCCACCTTCCTGCCCCCCACCCTTTGTCAATGGGCCATTAAGGCCTGGGCCAGTCTATTCTACATAACAAAGATCTGCCTCCTTCAGGCAGAGCCATAGTAGGAATTGCCAAAGATGGGATTAGCCCTCTACACAATAGCAGCAGAAACTCACCACATGTGACCTGGGAAGCACATGTGACCATCAGCCAGCAAGGCCCCCACCCCCTGGGAGTCTGACAACCAATCAGGATACTCTTTCGGGGCCCCAAGAAATGCAGAGCCAGAGAGAGCATAAAAACCCGTGGACTCGCTGTATCTGCCCTTTTTCTGTTCAGGAACTCAAGCCATGTGATCCTGTCCACCATTAAACCATCTTTCCAAGCAGTCTCCATGTTTCCAGTGTCTGTTTCCCCACTTGGAGCAGAACCCAGGAGGATGTTTCTTCCAACATTTTAATTTTGTTGCTGTTTTTATTATAATTTACTTGATTTGCTCATAAGTATCTATGTTATTGTTATATTTGACTGTAAACCCAAGAAATAAATTGGCTAAACAGCATGTTCAAATATACGAAATAAATTAATAAGCAAAACACTCAACAACACTTCCTACCGTATCATGCCAAGTTACCAAACACTGGATGAAGCCTGTCATTCCCAAATCTGACCCAGGAAAGTACCGGGACCAGCAGATGAACCCAGCATGTAACTCCCCTCACTCCCAGAATCAATTAGGTTTATAAATATTTTTAAAATATTGAAACTTCAACATATCTATTACTTCTTCAATCAGTTTACCTTGACAAGTGTTAAAAATACCTAAACCAGAAGTTTCCAAACTTTCATCATTCACCATGATCAAGCTATGTATAGTGACAGCCCAGTTCACCAACAGTTCCATTTACTAAGCAGTAAAATATCCCTCAGTGCTCTATGATTTTGCTGCAATGCCCCAGGGTATCGCAGCATTCTGCTTGAGAACAGCTTCTATGTTTGATAATTCTCCACATTTTTCAGGACAAGAACTTTTCTCATTACTTCCTTTCTTGTTTTCTATTTTTAACTACTGCCTTTTTTCATGTACTATTAACAAACCAGATACCATCCAGATGATTTGGCCATACTGGCTGGGATGAAAAGGCTGAAATCCAAAGTACCTGGACTTCGCTTTAAAAATCTAATATTGAGAAACGTTTTTACTTATTTATCAAACTTGTAGGCTGCCCATCTCACTGAAGGCAATTTTTTTAAAAACCTGTTTTACTTTAGAGTAGATAAGAAATTAAATCTGCCAATACCAATTCATTTTTTTAATTTATTCTTTGTAAAAGCATCATTTCTGTACATATAATACATGAATACATACCTAGACACCAAATATCATTGGCAAAGAAATTATGAATCTCCTTGGTATTATTCTGCAATAAGTTCTACATTCTTTTTTTTTTTCTGGACAACTACAGGTAGACCTCGCTTACCGACTAACTCATTCAGGAACAGTTCAATGTTAAGACGGTGATGAAAAAATAACTTTACAACCAATGGCCGTGTTTATAACCTTCTCAGTGTCTCTCAGTCATATGATCACCATTATAGTCAATATACATTGTCCTTTGACTGATCCGTTGTTTCCCCCCATCCTCCACTAGAAATTGGAGAGGAAGGGATTATAAGAAGAGACCCAAAGGGGAATAGAGTAGTTGTTTGCCTAGCGCAGTTGGGACTGCTGGCTTCACCGCATTCCTTCCAATGTGCATTCCTCCATTGTGTACCTGCTTACTCTCTTATAATCCCTTCTTCTCCAATTAATTATAAACATTAATTTCTTACTGCTAATTATCCCATCACTGGAGAGAGCACTCCAAAGAGAGGTGGAGTGGGGGAAAGGGAAGCTGAAGTAAAATCATTAGGAGGCAAAAGTCAGAGATGTTAAATTGATTACAGTAGTTTTGTCAGTTATGGGCAGCTGCTGCAAGCTTGCTATTATGGCAGCACAGTGAGCATTCCACAGGGCAGGGAAATGGGTAAAAAAGAAAGCAGTCCCATGATTTCCTACATAGCAACCACTTTGCTTAACAATAGACAGCTGGTTCTAACTGAAGTCAATAAAGAAGAACTGAAGGTAGTAGATTTTTACAAAATATAAAAAAGCAAATCACTATGCTAATTCATGTATTGATCACTATTTTTCAACAGTTGTCATAGATAAAACATTATACAGTTAGCTTTAATGTTCTAAACAGATTAACTTACTGAACTAACATACACTGAGAAATGTAGATATTTCATGCTTTTGAAATATCATGTTCATCAGATATCAACAAATATCATGTTTGACACTAAGGCAGAAGTCCATGCTTTTTCAGGATGGAGTCCACAGTAGGTCTTTTGAGTTATTCTAAAAATCAAAAGCAGGATGTTACCTTAAAATTACATTTAATTTGGCACGAAGCATTGAGGCCCCCAGTTGTCCCAACTCTACATACCATAAATTGTTTACAAACTGAAATAGCTGGTTTGATAAATATATGGATAAAACCCAATTTTATAGTTTAGAGTGATGTGCACATCCAATTCATTCAAATACTACTAAACTGAGATCAAAGTCTTCATACTGTTTACTTTAGAGTATGTGGCCTGTTTAAATCAAATTTCCCTTTAAATCACACTTTCTTGCAGAATGTAATCCCAGTTTACGCTATATGATGATCTCAGATACTGGCTGGTAAATGAAGATTAAACTAATTTCCCAATTATAAACTGATTCACAATCTGTGCATGACCTCATTATTTAAGAAATGGAGATAGTGAAGTAAGGGAGCAAGAGATGCTTCTTTTAGTTTAATTGAGGATTATTATGCATGAAACAGACTCTTGTGCAAAATCAAGTAATTCCCAATAATGTCAAATTTGCAGTATTCCCATGAAAGTGAAAGAGAAAATTCCTGCAGACTCCTTTCAGAATTAGATAGTTCTGGTTATTTTCTGAAAGCCCACTTCAGATTATTTTGGCAGTTTAGCATAGCTATTCTTGTGAAACCTCTCTTTCCTAAACATTCTTGATTGCTCAAATTGACTTTGGGGCTGTTGGCAAATAAGTTAACTGAAGTCTGAATACAGATATCACTTCCTACACAAAACTCACAGAGAAATATACTTTTACAGGACATTTTCTTCTTACAGAAACCTTCATCATGTCATGAAGAACTAAGTCTGAATTACACTAACATTATCCAAATTAGGCACAATTTAAGTAGCAGTGGGCAATGGTTTTAGGTTGAAGCCACATTCAAACTTCAGTAATATGCTAAGAACTATACCCTAAAAGTAAAGGTAACGAAAAATTAAGATGTGATAAAAGAGGAAAATTTATTTATTTATTTATTTATTTATTTATTTATTTATTTATTTATTTATTTATTTATTTATTTATTTATTTAATTTGTATACCGCCCTTCTCCCAGAAGGGACTCAGGGCGGTGAACAGCCAAAATTAAAAAACATACAAATGCAAAAGTTAAGATAATTAAAAGAATTAAATCATTGGCTACCCAAATTTAAAACCCCAAATCCATAAAATTTAAAATCCCAATTAAAAACCATTTAGGCTAGGCCGGCTTGATGAAATAAAAACGTCTTCAGGGCTTTACGGAAGGTCCGGAGGTCCGGGATCAATCGTATTCCAGGAGGCAGCTCATTCCACAGGGCGGGTGCCCCCACAGAGAAGGCTCGCCCCCTGGGGGCCGCCGGCCGACATTGCCTGACCGACGGCACCCCGAGGAGGCCCTCTCTATGAGAGCGTATTGGCCGGTGGGAGGTTATCGGTAGCAGCAGGCGGTCTCGCAAATACCCTGGCCCTAAGCCATGGAGCGCTTTAAAGATGAGAACCAACACCTTAAAGCGCACCCGGAAGACCACCGGGAGCCAATGCAGCTCGCGCAGGAGAGGTGTTACGTGGGAGCGCCACGTCGCTCCCATAATCACCCGCGCGGCCGCATTCTGCACCAGCTGGAGCCTCCGGGTGCTCCTCAGGGGGAGCCCCATGTAGAGAGTGTTACAGTAGTCCAGGCGTGACGTAACCAAGGCATGAGTGACTGTGCACAAGGAGTCCCGATCCAGAAAGGGGCGCAACTGGCGTATCAGGCGAACCTGATAAAAAGCCCCCCTGGCCACGGCCGTCATATGCTCTTCTAAAGACAGCCGTGTGTCCAGGAGGACGCCCAAGTTGCGAGCCCCCTCTGTGGGGGTCAGTGACTCGCCCCCAATAGCCAGAGATGGCACCAGCTGGCTATACCGGGACGCCGGCATCCACAGCCACTTGGTCTTGGAAGGGTTAAGCCGAAGCCTGTTCCTCCCCATCCAGACCCGCACGACCTCCAGACACTGGGACATCACTTCGAGGGCATCATTGGGGTGGTCTGGGGTGGACCACAATGAAAGAGAAAGTGAACAAGGACAAGTCTATGGACAACCAAATGTTTCCAAAAAGACTATTCTGAAATTTTTTTCAGACAGGGTAACATACAATCTTCCATTTCTACAGAAAAGGTTATTCTTCTCACTTCTAGTCCATCACAATCAAAAAACTATTAGCAATTTATCCAAATCAAATAAAATATATATGGTGCAAGCGTCCATAAAAAAGACAAAAAACACCAATTATAAAAACACAAGTAATAAAATAAATGTGAAAGATGGCATGCTAAAATCAGAGAAAGGCTCTTGGAAACAACTCCAGCTTTAGAAGCTTCTAAATAACTTCATCTTTAGAAGAAGAGAGCTAAGCTGATCTCTTCTGAGAGGCTGCTTGGTAGGGTTGGCATTGTTATTGAAAAGCAATGCCTCCTCACCTCAGCTCCCCAAACTTCCTAAAAATATGAGATCAATAAGTTTCTCCCTGTTGAATCTGATGAAATTATTCTAAATCACACAGCTGTACACAACCAAAAACAAATTTGTCAAGCAATAAACCTGATTAGATCTAAAACAATGCAATTTAAGAAATAGATTATTTTCAAATACATGAAAGATGAAGTCTGTCAAAATTATATAATGTTGCAATTGGCAACATGTATAGAATTCTTTTTAGAATAGAATAAATAGAATTCTTTATTGGCCAAGTGTGATTGGAAATACAAGGAATTTGTCTTCGGTGCATATGCTCTCAGTGTACATAAAAAGACAATATCAATATAAATCGTAAGGATACAAGCAACAAAGTTACAGTCATGCAGTCATAAGTGGGAGGATATGGGTGATAGGAACGGTGAGAAGACTAATAGTAATCGTAATGCAGACTTAGTGAATTTTATGTATTTAATACATTTAAATACATTTAAAGTATTTCAGAAGCATTAATAGAAGGCCTTCTCCATGGTAGCTTCCTCCCTATGGAACATCATCCCTACAGAGATAAGATTGGTCCCCACTTTGACACTCTTTTTTAAGGCCCTGAAGACCTGGTTTTCCAATGGGCCTGGGGACCCAAGAGTTGGATGGAGCTCATCAAATGGCTTATTTGACTGTTGTTGCCAGAGGGACTAGGGATTATTGCTTTTTTATTGTTTTTTATTTTATTGTTTTTTATATTGGGTTTTTATTCTTGTAAACTGCATAGAGTGAGAGTGAGTTGGGCAGCCATATAAATTTTCTTAAATAAATTCAGCCTTGTAAAGTCCTCAATTTACAATAGTTTGTTTAGTGACTGTTTGAAGTTACAACAGTCGAAAAACAACGGACTGATGACCATTTTTCACACATATAACCGTTGCAGCATCCCATGGTCATGTCATAGTCATGATCAAAATTCAGATGCTTGGCAACTGACTCATATTTATGACAGCTGCAGTTATCCTGAGGTCACCTATTGCAACCTTCTGACAAGCAAAATCAATGGGGAAGCCAAATTCACTTAATAACCGTGTTATTAACTTAAATGCAATGATTCACTTAACAACTGTGGCAAGAAAGATCGTAAAATGAGGCAAAATTCACTTAACAAATGTCTCGCTTAGCAATATAAATTTTGGGCTCAACTGTGATCATAAGTCTAGGATTATCCAGTATTAAATATTAATATTTAACAAAAATATTATAAGGGTGAAAAGAAGCTGTTTACAAAGTAGCTTTAAATGTTACAATTCTAATCTTTATAATACATTAGCTGCAATTTTTGTCTAGTTATAATTTTTCCAGCTTTTTAATTAAAACGGCTTATTTATATTACCTATAATACAAGTTTACAGTACTTTCCAAGAAAGGCTAGAATGTTTATTACATAATTTGAAAATAGTGAAAGGGGAAAAATTACTTTCCAATGAATCACTGGCTGTGCAACAATTTTTAAGGTTGTTTAAATAAAGCAACTAAAACAAATCCGTATTTTCTATGATCAAACATCTATTTCCACATCACTAATCAAACACAGAAAAAAAGCTGGTAATAATTTTTCTAAAATATTTCATTACCCAAATTCTTCTACGTATTATCAAGCTTATAAACACTTCATCCTCTTAAGAACGATCTAAAGCAAAAAGATTTTACTTTATATAGGTTCTAAAAACTGAATATCAATTTCCCTTTTTCCTCCCTTCAAAAGAGGAATTGAAACAGCTCTTTCAGATAGTTTGATTTCTATTGCCTTATGCGCTGAGCTACTCATTCTTATCATTAAAATAATCCTGAAATATATATGAACCATGTTGTCACATTGTATATACTGAGATTTAAAATTAAAATGTGGATATCAAAGCATGGCTTTGAAGCAGATCAAAGAAATGGAGCCAGAAGAGTAACTGCGCTAATCCACATGTCCAAAGGGAATTCAGCCTACAATAAGAAGCCAGACACTGCATTACAGGGTACAATCTAACATCCCAAGGGCACTGAGGGAAGTAAGAGAAATAAACAGATAAAATAAAAAACAAAAGGAAAGAGAAATAGGTGCAGATTTGGTTAGATCCTTATGGGGAACTTCTTAAGTAGAAAATGAAAGCAACATTTTTTTTAAAAAAGCTTCTACTATACACACTAGTATATATTATATGTTGATCTTCATTTTATAAATCTCTTCATTTAAAAAAAATGTTAGATACGTTCCATTTTCTTATTACATATTTAAAGGTTTAATCTGAAATTGCAAACATTAGAAAAACTAATGACCTAGTTTTTCTTAGCCTTCTTATTCTAAACCATATTTCATTTACTTTCCGCTTTAAAAAAGCCACAAGTACAATATGATTGTTAAAATATTAATATTTTACAGTTGATCTTTTTATTTTAATATTTTCATATGCGATCTTCATTTAGCAATTTCAAAAATGCCATATTAATTCTATATATCAATCCTATTATCAGGCGCATGGAAGATAGATTACTGCAATATAATATAGAAATGTTATTCAATCCTGACTTCCTAAAATTGATTGCAATAAATTTTGGCATATAAACTTTGCTAAATTGGTATGCATTAGAGCCACACTATTCCAAGCTTCAAGCCTGATATCATCTCATATTTTTCCTGGTCAGCAATTTGCTTGCTTCAATACAGTTACTGGTTTATAAACACATTAGGGCTTTGCCTAATGAATCTGTTTGACCTTTACTGTTCATGATTCTCCTTTTTATCATTCCAAGACTTATAACTCAGTTTTTACTTGTTACCAGACTTGTTTTGGAAATTTGTAGAAAAAGATATTTTCTATAATATTGCGTTATTTAAATTTATTCGGAAAACATTTATACTTTTACTATTTATTTAATAAATGGTTTCAAAAACATTCTTAATTCCATTTATAACTTATTGGTATAAATGCCTACTTAGAATATTAACTGCCAAATTCAACATGGTTTACTCACAGGTAAACAGATACAAGAATGGAATCTGAGTTTAATTTTTACTTTATGTTGGTATCATGCAGTTGAGTTTGACTTACGCTACAGCCTTCCTAAATTTCATTAAATTTCTCCACCCAAACTATTCCATATTGCAAAAGGGAATAAATACTTCCAGACAGTCCTTTAAAACTCATATATCAGTAGCCTAAACCAAAAGGTGCAGCTTTGTTTTAGCTATTAAAAATTTAGCTCTATAAATTATTAAATAAGCTGAAATCCTATCAAGACTATCCATTATAATGCATACAGATAATAAGCTTTGCTATTACATGTTTCCAATCCAAAATCTTCTAGCTATAAAAAGCCTTTTGGGGGAAAAAAAAAACTTATGGCTCTGACTACAAACTCAAAACACAGAAAAATGGAAAACAGAACTATCATTTTTCTGATCTCATTTCAGGAAAAAGCAAACATACATACAAACCCCAGAAATATCCATCTATTGAAGAAAACAAAGGTAAAGTATAGAATGTAAAAAAAACCAATTATCCAATAAAAAGATGACAGGAAAACAATGTTTTCATACTTTATATGATATACATTAAAAATCTACACACAAATCTACGTTATGTCAAGTTGTGAATGGTACACACACAAGCTTTTAATAACTTTAAAAATTGCAAAACCAACCTGAAACTATTTTTTTTAATGCAGAAGAAAAATAGGCCAGCACTATACAGATCCGAACATCCGAAGGATCATACTTCATTATTCTATCAGATATCCCCATTCCTGGATGTTGTCAGGCCCCAAATTGCAACATAAAATTGTCAAAAGCAGGGGAAGGACAGTAAGCACAAGTGGGGGGAGTCAGAGAACACATGCCCAATGAACGGAACCATTTCCTTCCTCTTCAATCTCTCTTCCTCAATTACCTAATTTTTTTTTTTCATTCTGAAGAGCAACATCAGCAGCAGAATAAGGATGGCCGTTGTCCTCAGAGATTAGTCCAGCACTTATAGACATCTAAATCAGCCTTTTCTTGTAGAATGAGAAATTGGCAACGGAAGACACTTTACACAGAATTGCCATCAGCCTCCTAAATCCTCTGTGTCTGCAAATATTCGATCCAGACCTGATTTTTCTTCATCTTCTCATCTGGAGAGATTCTCAGTCATCCAGGTCATGGTTGTCCCAAAGGTGCTTTTTCAGGAGGCAACTGGGCTTTCTTGGTTTTTTTTTTTCTCTTTGATTTCCAGAGAAAAAATTGCAGACTACAGGAACCAGGAGCACTACTCAGGTGACCCTGAGGACACAGATAAACCTCCAAGTGCTTCAGCGACCCTCTATAAAAGGATGCACATGACCAGCTGTCTGCAAGGAATATAAATCCTTCCATTCTCCACTATCCTGTCAGAGCTGAAGAAGCTTCTTGGATGAGAAGCGAAAACGTCTTCAAAGAAAACACACACACACACACAAGAAAGTCCAGTTGCCTCTTCAAAAAAAAAAAAAAAGCACCTTTGGGTCTTCATCTTCTCAGATGCTCCCCTCAACACGCCCCAAATGTGACATCCTTTTCTTCCATCACCCACCCATGAACCTATCCACTCCCTCCCACACAGGACCCGCTTCTCGTTTTCGGTGCCGCCGCTGGTGAGCACCACACTTTGTTCCTTCTCATCTACTCCCAATTCTACACGCACACACGGAGCTCTTCCTACAGCTGGCGCCCGCAGCTCCCACCGCCTCGGCCGCTTAGTCCGAAGAGCGATCAGCATTTTTTTTTTTATTTATTTTTTGATGGGCGGCAGGCAGGCCGCCGGGTTCCCTTGCTGGCGAAGAAAGGAAAAAGGATGCTGAGGAAAGCGGCGGGGACCCATGCCGATACTCACCCCTGCTCTGATTTCACCGCCCGGGTGGAAAGACCGGGCTGTCAATCACGGGGCGGGAGCGACCCCGGCACCGCCGTTGCCCCCCTTACACCTCCGTTTTCTCACGGCCGGGAGACAAATTCTTCCCGGCTTCCCAAGCCTGACTGACCGGCCTTAGCCCCACCCCTCTCCTCTCCGAAAATGGCGGCCCCTCCCGGCCCACAATTCTGCGCGTGCCCACAGCCATGATGTCACTGGTTCCGAGAAGCAAGGATGCGAAGGGCGGGCGGAGAGCTGGAAAAGTTAAAGAAGCGCGAGGGAGGAATACGAGAAGGCTTTCCCCACAAACACGCATGCGCCACGCTGCGGGCGGGGAGGAGAAGCCGGGGTTTAATTGTGGCCGATCGATATCGGTAATTGTGAGTGGCTCGCATTGTGATGGGACTCTCTAGGAGATGGTGGTGCCATCATTTCGTGAATGCCAGTGATGAAACGGGATGAGCGGGAGTGGGGGGGGGCGGTGGGATTGCCTCTTGAGTCAACAACCACCTCCAATGTGATGTCCGCCCCTCCCCTTAGGGTCCCAAGCCATTTGGCAGAGCCAGGACTTCAGCCTCCTGCGGAAGGGTGGGAGCCAATTTGACCTCAGGGGGTAATATGTTCCATAGGGCACATATTTACATTGTTACATAAATTTAGATCACTCAGTTGTTCTGGATCTCAATCCACTGCATTCAAATAACAAGAAGTACTGTATAGCCTCATGGAACAATGTGTGTGTGTGTGGAGGGGGGGATGTATCTGCTATTTTCAAAGTGGGGGAAGAGAAGAAAAGAAAATGGTGAAAGGGGCACATAGAATGATGAGCAATAACTTCAAAACAGTAGTTGGGTGTGATAACATTTTTATACTGAGTGGGTTAATGTATTTAATCGGATGTATGACTAAACGAAAAACAAGAAGAATTTTTATCCTAGTACGCGTGATGCCATCTTGATAATTTAGGAAAGATGTACAGTATTTTTCAGTTCTTCATCATTTCCTTATGAGAATATTCTTTTTCAGATCTCAAACCACTGTACATGCCTATTTAAATGAATTATGATCCACAAACATTTCAGGAATAAGGAATTGGTTAATCTTTATGGTGTTGCAAAGTTCTTTGCTGTTTTGTTGCCAACAACAGTACCATCCTCTAGAAAATATTTCTGAGATCCGAGATCCCAGGACTCCTGGTTCATTATTTTCTTCATTTTAACTCAAATTTCCAAATTCTTTTGAAGTTATTTTATCCTGGCAGACTACCTTTTTTCCCATTATGTTCTTGCAACACCAATGAAGCATTTTATGTCACATAAAACGTAGAGAAAGTGTACAATGTGTTTGAAAATAAATATTAATCTAGAAAGCTGTACATGTTTCTGTGTGTTTACAAATAATAAAAACATTCATTTTACTTAATAACTATTCGATTAAATATTTAAAACCATGCAGGTCAATATAATCCATGTGCTGGAGTATAGAAGCATTCCTGTTTCTATTTTCCTTACCTGTTTTTGAAGACAGCGCACTTCAGAAAGAAAGAAAAGAAGTAGGAAAGTACAAAATGTTTGCCAGAAAAGCTGGATCTGAAAAGGAGATAGCAAAAGGTTGGTGCAGGTAACGGAGAGAAGGCAGCTGGGTGAAAATGCTTGCTGAACCTGTTCAAGAGCGAACAAATGCTTGCTGTTGCTTCCCAAGTCTTCACCATTGTAATTTTGGTGGCTGAAAACATGGTTATAAATGGAGCACTACCTGTAAACACTTACAGTAATATTTCTCTGGGAAGAAGATTATGATTGGCTTATGGGACCTGACTTTTGGTTGTATATAATTTGTATATATGATACATAAATTTTATCTATATATCCAAAAGTTTATATATACTTTTTCTCTCATGGAGATTCATCTCGTGATATGTTTCTAAAATGCTAGTTATTTTACATATTATTTTAGACATTCTAATTGCTTGCCCTACATCTACCTTTTTATTAAATGATTTGTTGTCTTTAGATAACACCTGCCTACCAACCAAAGTGGTTGGCATTATAACTTACGAACTCTCTGAAAGTCATAAGGGAATATTTCACGGTTGCCTTGGAAGGTAACTTGGGATTATTTTAAAAAGAAAAGGATGGAACCAAAGAAGCACAAACATCCACACTAAATTGGACGATCTTACCTTTGGTTAAGTGGAAAAAATAAATAATAAAAGTCCAGTTTTTTATTTTATTTTAGAGAGCTTGGACAGTGGTGTGGATCAGAAAACATTTAGAAGTTAATAACGGAGACATAATATGACTAAGCAGATAATCATTTATTCTACTAAATCACCAATCAGCCTTATCTGGAACAAAATTTCTAGGAAGAAAAAAGGGCTCTGTAAATTTATATTAGATTGTGTGAACCATGTCAGTATCTATATAGAACTCCAAATATTCTCATACTACGCTTACTGTACCTTGCAGCTGCTTTTTACAGGTTTGTCAGCTATCTGCAAGAATACCTGGCTGACTCTAAGTGTAGGAAAAGTAAATAAAAGCATATCCCTCTGGGATGCCAGCATGTTTTGCTAGAGATTCCTCTATTAAAGAGGCTTATTTTGGAGCTATTAAAAGTTGATTTTAAAAATGCATTTCCTCTTTACCTCCTATATTCAACTGTAAAACATTAATATTACACTTCAGTTGTAGTGTACATCTAGAGTGTGGTCCCTTCAAGCCCATCTGTCCATTTCTTTTTGTCTTTTTAACATCTGTGTTGCTAACCTGAGTACTCAAAAGATTGCTATTGAGAGACATGAAGGTCATCTGTGTAATATTATACAGCAGATAGAAAAATGAAGCAGATACACCCAAAATCCACAAGATACGATTCAGCCTCATCTTCCTGTGTAAACGGCAAAGCCTTCAAAATCTTCCCATGTACAAGGCAAGCCTAACATTAAGTGGTTGATACTCTTTTCAGGGAATTATATTACACACATGCACGCACATACTATATTCTCCTTGTCTTTTGTTCTCTTGTCCAGGTCTTTGTTATTTCTGTTCATTACAATTTGCTCACATTTGGTGGTGAATGCTGAAAATGAAATTCGAGAATACAACAGTTCTTATCAATAATTCAACAAATGAATCAATTAGGGGAGAGGGCAGGGAAATAAATTGTCACAGCAAAATATGAAGGAATTTGAGTTATGCTTTCAATCATACGCATAGCAAAAGCTCTGGCTAAAAAAGAAAATAATTAACTTGGCCCCCAAAACAGGAAAGAAATACTGACTCAAATTATTTCTTTCTAGGTAGTCCAAGAAAAATATTGGGTTCAGGAAATGACTGCTAGGATTTGATATATTTTATTTAATATATTAGTATAATTAAGTATAATGAGATATTTTTCAAAGAATTCAATAAAGATAGGCTAAACATTGTTGTTGGCTAGTGACTATAACTAGTGTGAATGCTAATTTGGAAAAATTCCCATTTTGTGAGCAGAGACAATGTATTTCTCCTGTGCTTCATCAGCTTTAAGCTTACTCTGTACAGGCATACAGCTTTTGTGTAAAACAATCTTGTAACCTCAGGATAACATGGGCTATTTTTATATATGATTCTAAGGTAGATTACTCAGCAGATAATAGCATCAAGTCAGTTTTGTCTGTGGTTCAGAAGCTAAGCAAGGTAAGGTCTAGCTACTACTTGGATGGCAGATTACCAGATCTGTGACCTAGGTTGGAAAGTAAAACAAGTACAATCCTGGATGAAGGTTGTAACAAAATATTTTCTGTACTTTTTCCACTAAAATTGTGTAATACTATAGTCTACATGTATCCACAAGACGTCAAGTTTGACTCAAGGACATCTTTGTATTTAGACCAATTGAGCAGATTGAGAGAAAAGTTTCCGGGCATTCTTTTAAAACAATACAGGTATTATCCTATAAAGATTACATATGCATAGTTGATATTGAGTGCTGTTTTTTTAATAGTGCAACACACACACACACACACACACACCTCTAGCTTAAAGAAACATTACATACCAAGGGCCTATTATCTGGGAGTGAGAGCTAGTGAATTCAATGGAACTTACTAATGAGTAAGCATGGATTTAAGTTTGCTGAGCTTCATCTTTATTCAGTGAAGCTGTCTATTTGTGTATATGTTGTGAGAGGAAATATGTTTTCATCACATCTGGGAATCAATTAGCTTTACAAACTGCCATTTGCAGACAATACATTTTTAATTATTAAACTTTTTTTGATCTGCCCCTCTCCTTTTTGGAGATTGTGACTTCCGGCTAGTATATAAAGCTACATATTTACCTACATACAGATGCATATTTACAAGTTTATCACATGTACACATTTACTAGAAAAGATGATTAGTATATAATGAGGAATTGGGTTTATTAACAAGATAGAGAAGGTATCTAATCTTCCTTTTGGTTAGGGTTACTTAAAGGCAGTCATTTCTTTTTGATTAAGTGATATTTGAATGTTAAAAAATTAACAAATTGGAGCAATGCTTGTTAGTAGAATCCATAGAGGATATAATTTGGAAATGCTTATGCTGTAAGAATGTTGGTCATTAAACTAACACTGTGACCCTTCTATACTCAAATTATTTTCACTCTAGAAATTTCACTATACTAATATCTGATATGTAGCCTGAAACACACACCATAAAAAAAGATTCCACTAACAAGATTTCATGAAAGCAGCATCTGTAAGTGTTTCTGAAACTTGGCACAGCAACTTTAAAAATGTGTGGACTTCAATTCCCAGAATTCCTCAGCCACCAGGACTGGGTGGCTAATTCTAGGAAAGTCCTCCTAGAATTTCCATACTAACCACACACATTAATGTTGCCAATTTTGAAAATCATTGATGTACATAATGATCATCTCACAATTCTGCTTTTTCAGAACAGTACTCAATCAAAAATAAAACAATAGCAGTTGGTGCACACTGTATTTGTGGATAGGTAAAAGAATGATATACTGTACTTTAGAATCTCTTTGGATCAGACCATAATTATAATAATGGAGATTATAGTTTCCCTATCAGATCCAATTGGATTCATAGAGCAACCTTCTTGGAATTCCAGATTTTTTAAAAAAATTAACTTCAACTGGAAATCAAACATTTATTTTTGTTATTTTTATGGAGAGCCAATGTCAGTGATACTTCCCTTATTTGGTTTGGACATTATAGCAGCAAATCAATTCTGAAAAATCCATACAGTATTCTGAATATATGATACAATATCAGTAATTATAATGCAGAAGCTGCTCAGATCAGAATTATCTTTACCTCAGGGTTACAAAAGAATGTAAGATTCAGGAATTGAAGAATTCTTCATCTAGGCAATTTGTTGTTTTTTTTAAAACGGGAATAATGGGGCAAAATTAAAAAAAAAAAAAACTTGCCAGTGAAGAATTTCTGAAACTTAAGTTTATATGCAGTTCTATACCTCTTAGATTGTCTAACGAAAAGATTGCCATGCACAGTACTGGCTTTATTTTTCTTGTGGCCAATATAATTGCCTTTGGTGTGGGTCTATGCGTATACATTCTGAGTATACAGATCCCCTATTCATCTGGAGCTACTAGCATCCTCTAAAGATCTGCCCTAGAGGGAGGTAAAATCGGCCAGACCTATTATTAGAATACTAATGTCTGCAGGGGATGGAATGGATCATAGAAGTTGCTTTCACCTGCTTATTTCCTTTACTGGAGGAAATGTGCCTGTGAATAAAAGCAATATTTCCATGTGTGGAAGGAAGGCACAATCTGAATCCATTAGAAGTATTGCTCTATGCAAAATCGACCAGGAACCTTTCTATTCAGCCAGAAGTCGATCTCAATGAGCCTGTTTTCAGAATAAATAAGTTGGTTGCTTTAATGCCATGAATAAATCTTTATACGACATGCCATACTGTATATATTTTGAGTTGTGGAATAGTCGCTGCTTTTCCATTAAACTAATGCAATCTATCATATATCTATTAAAGAGGCATCGGATGTGCAAATCAATAAAGGGAATATTTATGTAAGAATAGATTGACAGACACAGATGACTTCTTCTAGAATAACACTCATTAAGTATGAATTTTAAAAAATGAATACAATCAAAATGGAGACATGTTGTTTGTATTTAATTAAATGAAGCATTAATCTATTAATCCAAACTCTCATTAAAATATTTCAGTCAGTTAGCAATTGATGATGTGTAAAAAAGACACTGTTGGAAAAGCAGAGTTCATCTGGATCGTGCTGTCAACCCAGTCATTTTTATATTTTCCTGGGATCCATGCTGCAGGTCCAATATAAGTACAAGTATTTCATATGCAGCCAGATAATTCCTTTTGTCTCAGGACCAGCCCAAGCAGGTTGCAGAGTGTCATTAGGTGTGTCTTGTGGGGCAGGTTTGGCATTTCTATTTCTCAGGTCCTTGGACCTGTCCATCTCAGATGTTCCCCATGCCACATCATAGCATGTGTTGTTAACATACTATTTTCAGCCATTTAGCAAGATGTT
The DNA here is from genome assembly GCF_029215685.1 of Pituophis catenifer annectens. Taxonomy (NCBI): domain Eukaryota; kingdom Metazoa; phylum Chordata; class Lepidosauria; order Squamata; family Colubridae; genus Pituophis; species Pituophis catenifer. Next base: position 315,007,698 of record NW_027256881.1, on the reverse strand, counting down.
CTATACATTTGGTCATGATTTTTAAATAATGCAATGCAGGACAAAGCAATTCATACCCAGCAACAAAAGTCTTTACTAGGCAGATCATTCCTAAATTATAAACTTTGCAGAATTAATCATGATGTAAATGACACAATTACAGTATCGTCTTCACGTATTACAGTAGTATAATGCTGGCATCTTCATGAGTGATAGAGTTCCATAGAAAAGTATTAAATTATTTGGATTATTTATAGTTGAAACAGTATTAAAAAATTACCAGTCTTTTATAACAAAGGAATCGCCATGACTAAGTATTAATTTATCTTACTCTATGAGTATCACATTCCTGACATATGCAGTGTTATTGCATGCAATGTTAATCATTTTTATATTTAGACAGACTAAGAGCAACTCCAGTGGAAGGAAAACAATTCAACCAGGCTCAGTAAAGGAAAATTTAAATTACACTATATGACTGAAGTGTAATATATCTGTTTACTAAGTTCAATGCCATTTTTCTCTCATCATTTAATGTTTTGACAAGGTGACAAGGTGCTGGGCATGAACCTAAATTGTGAGATTGGGTATCCTTTTCCTTTTATTGTATTAAGCTGGAAGCATCTGGTATATAAATGAACAAGATAAATAAATAAATAAATAAAAACAAGCACCTATATACAAATATACCAGAATGCTTTGATATAATTTGTGACAGAAACTCAATTCTTCGGCTCATCTTTGTTGAAAAAAACTAAAAGGAGAGAGAAGAGAAAAATTAGACTACAATTAATTTATAATTAATATTTGGGCATGTTTACTATGTAACTATCAATACACAGAGCAACTAAAGTAATACAAGAAACACTGCTGGATTTTATTTAAAGAGAAAATTAATATTTCTTTCAAAATAGTGTTATTCTGATTATTTTCAGTAAGCCATAACTGAAATTGGCAATATACTTAATTTAAACTTCCCCCAAAAGAGGAATGTTCTACAGAAGGGCAGAAGCTGCTATTTAACCACTGGGGTGATTTTTTTAAAAGAACTTGTTAGCTTTAAATTAGCATAATGACATAAATTTAAATAGTAGTTGATAACTCTGCATGCATGCACTCTGAAACATAAAATTTTAGTGTTGTATTTTTAAATGTCAAAGCTGCAACTTAAGAGTCAAATTTACCCAACATTGCTGCCTGTTAGTTTGCACTTCATTTTAGTCCAAATTTCTTCCACGCTTTTTCAAATGCTACTTGTCCCATGAGGAATGTGATGGCAAAATTCCGTTTGTACCATTCCCTACATTTTAGAAGCAAGGGAACATAGCAAAATCAGTCATTTTGAGAAGATAAATATTTAGGGGGAAAAATATTCTGTCTTTGCATAATTAAAATGAACCCTAACAAATTTGTACTGTTGCAAGTACCTTTCTAGAAAAATACCCTACTCTGTGCTATATGTGTGGGTATATGCAAAAACTGCATGATTTAAAGCAAAGTTTTGTTTGTTTTATTTTATATTCCCACTTATCTGCATATCTCAGTGAATACAATTGAATGTTTTAGGCCTCAAGATATCTGCCTCAAGGTCTGCTATTATCAGTTACATAGAGTATGAGACTGATGTACTACGCTAGATGAAACAGAGTCAATGAAGAAATATTAATATAGAAAGTGCAGATTGGTAGGTGAATGGTAACAGAGAAACAGGTAAAGCCAGGTGGTGATTTGGAAACAGTTCCAAAAAGCTTATGAAGCAAATTGGTTTTAAAGAAATCAATGAAAGTGAAGGGTAGAACTTATTTGACAAATAAGGAAAGAAAACTATTCTGAAAAGTATCTCTCACCTATTATAGTATACATTTTTTTTCAAGTTTTTACTTAGGAAATCTTTGTAAAATTCAGCCATTTCTTCTGCAGTCAGTGATGCTTTCTGACCTGAAAAGGAAATGAAATCACAGTTTATAGATCAGAAAAAAACAAATCTTAATGGTTAATTTCTTCGTTATTTATTATGACAGGTTTAATATCAAATTGAAATTGAAGGCAGGATATCCATATTTATAGATTTATGGCTCCCTATGGTCTCTTCTATACACAAACAATCCTTCACAGAATGGTTGTATTATTTTAGGGATGGTCACATTAAAGAGCTATATGAACCCTGTATTATGGAGATGCTGTATGAATTATAAGCAGTAGCATTAGGAATTATCTTGGGCCATATATCTATATATATAAGAATATTTCTTTTATAACCAAGACTTACTCCAAATTCATGGAAAGTTATGGACTTCTTCCAGGCTTCTCTGTAACTGAATTTTAGTTATATTACTCTGTATCATGAGTTCTCTAACTTATAGCTTCACTCTCAAGGAGCCTAATGTTCTTATTCCAAAACTAAATTTTCTTTAAATAAAAATTTAGCAAATCTACACCAAATAATACTCCAAGCCATTTTTATTTTAGATTTATTAAAAACAGTTGGATATGCATGATTTCTTTGATCAAAAGTGTGATATAAGTATTTGACTTAGATTATATTCTAAAATTTAAAATCCACAAATAATATAAATCATTTATGAATGTGTGCCAAATGGTAAAATTAATGATCTAACCTTTTTCATCTCTTGGCTGTATACCCTTGGCTTTCAGTCTAGAACAAACAAATTCTTCTTTTTCCTGAAATAAGATTCAATAATATTACAATATACTGGTTCTCAGTGTATTGGTATCATCTTATAAGTAACTATTATCAATCATAATAGTTTATTGCAAAATCCACTCCAACTAATATTTTAACTGATGGGAAAGATTCTCTTCAAAACAATTAGAGATTAATGTATCTTCAACATATGCAATTCTGTAACAAACAATTCAGCAGCTATCTATTCATTTTGATCTGACAATTAAAACCGAGAGGACCTACTTAAGACTAACACATTTGTACAGCAATACTTCCCCTTACAAAAAAATACACTGGCTCTAGCTTAGGGTAAATAAATAATTAAGTTTATGATAGTAAGACTTCATAATTGGTATTAGAGAAATTTAGAAATGAAAAATAAATTTAAAATATCACAAATATAAAAATGTATTATATATTGAACAGTTGAATAGTATCATTACTTTAAAACAAATCTTCTACAAGCCTTAAAAGGGCACCCAGTGCCACCTAGTGGTTTTATATTTCTACCTTTCTAAATGATTGATTTTGATTTGTCCAGAATTCTTGATTCCAAGCCTGGGTTTCCTGCCTAAGTTCTCTCAGTCTTCGCTGCAATGGAGTTTCATGTTTAGGAACATAAAATATTACTGGTCGAAGATTTGAATATTGATCAGGAGGCCCAATCCAATCACAACAAGAATCTGAAGGCGGATGAAAACGTGAAACCTTAAAAAGAGAGGAGGACGGGTTAATAATACAAAGCATCACAAATTATTTCAACATTATATTGCCCAATGAAAGAGGCAAGCTATAGAAACAATTATAAAGGAGAGAAAATATTAAGTAAAAATTTAAAGGGTAACATTTAACACTGGATAAAGTTCAAAGTTCAATCTTATGTCTCTCTTGTAGTTTAACAAACATCAAATAGGACAGTGGTGGTAAAATGAAATAATCAGAGCAAATATTTTTTAAAAATAAAATAATGCTATCAAATTAAAACCTAGAAAAAGACACAATTGGGACAGGCAATCAATACAATGCACATAATTTTCCAAATTTCATACATAGATCCCCAAATGTTCTTTTTTTCCCTGATAGAAAACAGGTGTGGTATTCATATGTCTCCATAAGAATTAATATCTCTAGTTTGTCCTTAATCGCTCAAATGTTCAGTTCCAAACCTATGATATCATGCATTGCTGAACATCCCCACTGTAATTTTCAGATCCTATTTTTTAATGAGAAAACTTCAAGTGAAAAACTGATCTCCCCATAAAGGAGTAGCTCAATTGGAAAAAAAGAAAAATTAAAAAACAGAATACCACAAAGGAGTAAAGTTCATGGAGGACTGATAAACTAAAGCAACTATTTTTAATTTTAACTGCAGAAGAGGAATTGTGGGGATATTAAAATCATTTTATAAGCAGCCCTTCAAAATAATTTTTCTGGGTAACTTGTAATACAGTATTCTGAAATTGTAATTTAAAATTGAGACTAACTATAATCTAACATGGGAAAAAAAACCACCCCAAAATATTATTGGAGATAAATGGAAATAGCAATATAGGAGTAAGCAACATTACTTACTCCTAGATTTTGGGGATTGTATTAAAGCTTCAAAAGCTAACAAAGTAGGCATGTCTCATTACAGATCTAGGGGTCATTACAGACCAGGTAGTGGCACTGGTGGAAAAAGGTATCAGAAGGGAGGATAATGTACTTAATGTGGTGACCCAAGCCCCCATCCCTTTATAAACACATAGAAAGGAAGGCAGGACTTAGATTACAATGGCATAACCACTATCCCTCCAATGCTACAGTGAGTGGTTGTGCTCCATCCATTTCTTGTCAAGCCTGAGGAAGAATTGTCTAAAGATTTATTTATTTATTTATTTATTTTATTTATTTATTGAATTTTTATACCACCCTTCTCCCGAAGGACTCAGGGCGGTGCACAACCACGATAAAACCAACAGTAAATCAATTAAAACAAATTAAATAATCTGGTTGAGAACATAATTAAAAACTAAAATTTCCTAATTAAAATTCAAATTTTTTACAGCTTGCTGAAATAAAAGCATCTTGAGGGACCGGCGAAAGGTGCAAAGGTCGGGGATCCTCCATATCTACATATCCTTTAGGCAATTCCAAAATATGAAGAGATTCAGGAGTTAAAATCAGCTTCTTAAATTGAAGCCATGCAGATGATGAAATGAATATTCAGTCCCAGACAGTTCGCTTGCTATCAGTTTCCAAACTGTTTTCAAAATTAGCTTTACACACAGTGCAAAGTGGTAATCTAGGTAAGCATTTACCAAAGCACCGATTACTAAACCCAGCCAAAGTGGTTAAAAGTGCATTAAACAGAAGAAAACTTTTTTTGTTTAATGAAAAAAGAATCAACATCTCATCAACAAAAGATGCAACCTGATCCTTTTATTTCACAGAAAGAAAACCAACAGTAACAATATTATACCTGAACACACAAGTTATGCATAGTGCCTTGTCCAGGATATGAGACCATCCTTTCACTAATTCCAAGCAGCTTCCTTCATTTCTCTGATTTGCTTACCAAGATTTGATGAGTAAATCACAATTGGGCTGGATTCACAAAACACAGCTGGGTTGCAAAAGCAACCAGATTATCGTTAAAACTTGGGCTCCGTGAACCAAGCCACCGATTCTATGACAGCAGAAGCGCGTTACCCGGTCTCGCCACGCTGGCTGGGAACGAGACGAACGGAAGGACGAAACTTTGACAGGGCACCCGGGTACCTAACTAGCCCCTTAATCCCTCCGTGTTACCTTTCTCTTGGGAGGCGACGGCGAGCTCTTCTTCTCCGGGTCTTCGCCCGGCGAACACGCTCCGGAGACTGAGGAGGACGACAAAAACCTGCAGCCGAAGCAGCTCGTGACCAGGTAAGGACAACCGCCTAGGCTGTATAGAAACCTTCGGCTCCTCACGAGCGCCGCCATCCCAGCCAGACAGAGGCAAGGACTAAACAAGCGCACGGAGCCCCGAGAACTGAACACGCCCGTCGCTTTACGGCAACGTCGTGAAAGGCGGGAGTGGGGGGGAGGGAGATTTCCCTGTCAGTTCTCGCGCGCTCTCCTCGTTCCCTCAAATGGCGCCGGCGTTACGGAACGCCGGGAGAGCGCGCGAGCTGGGCTGGCAGCGGGAGTGTTGCAACCAGCGTGGATCATTTCCGAGCCACCCTTGAGGTGAGAGAGAGAGAGAGAGAGAGAGCGGAGCGGGGGAGGGACATGGCGGCGAAGGTGCTACGGGCAGCTGCTCCCATCCGGCTGTGCGCTTCCGAAGGACGATAACGTGGGGATTGGACAGTGGAGGGAGAGGATGGAAAGCCCGCAACGCCGGTTCGAAGGAAGGGAGCTAGAGGAGCGGAGCGACGTTAGTGGAATTACCTGACTCGCGGTGTCTCGGGTGGGGTGGGGGGAGCGGGAGGTGGGGGGGGAAAGAATATGGAGTGGAAGATGAAGGGGAGAAGACTTGCGGAATAAGGAGGGAAGGAAGGCAGGGATGCTGGGTGATTGCCGACGGGCCGAAGGAGCTGGGCGAGTTGCAGTTAACATGCCCGGGTGATTGCTGTTTAAATTGGGAGCTTGAAAGGGATCCAGGCTTCTCAAACAGAGAGAAAGAGAGAAAAGCAAAGGCAGCCGGGCCTGGTAAGATTGCTTGGAGGGCGATTGTGAAGACTGGTATTCCGGCGAAGTTGGCGAGCCAGGGGCCGAATCGAACAAGGGGGTGGTGGGGAGAGGCTCGGCTGAGCCCTGCGGCCAACGGGGTTGACCTGAAAGCTGCTCTAAACGACCCCAATTGCTGCCCTTTCCAGTCCATCCTGTGGCGTCCTCCCCTATGCCTGCCTGCCTTCTCTCTCTCTTGCTGTCAAGGTGGGCCGTTGAGAGAGAAAAGCGTAGAGAAGTCCTCGTTTATCGGGAGGGACGAATCTGGATTAGGTAAAGGGGGAGGGGGGAAGAGAAGGGGACTGCCTGGTCTCCCAAGGCGGGTAGGCCAAGCGGCTGTTCGGCTCGTCTTGCCCGTAGTCCTGGGGGGGGGGGTCCAAGCGCCCTTTTTAAGTGCAGCGGGAGGGCTTCTCGGAAGACCCGCTCTGCGTCAGATCAGGCGACTAGTCCGCACTACTGGCGGGTGTTGAAGCAGCGGCGTGCAGGGGGCGGGCGGGCGGGCGGCTATTTAAACGTAGCGTAGCTGACGGCGGCGGAGTCCCGGCGGTGGGAGAAGTGTGTGTGTGTGTGTGTGTTAGATTTAAGTATCAGTTGGGAACAGCCGCGTCTGCGGGTGGCGAATTGAGGCCCGTGTCGGGATTGGGGCGGGCTGAGGCGGGGAAACCTGTGCGGAGATTGTGACGGCGCGGACGGGTCTTCCCCCGGTAAATAACTCCTGGTTGATAAAAGGTCTTTGGGAACGGGAGGGTGGGGGGACCCGAATTGGGCCCGCCGGAACTCAGTGAACCGGATTCCCCCCGTTCTCGTCTCCTCCAGAACCCGAACTCGAACCCGTTTGCCTCCCTCCCCCCCCCCCCCCGCGACCCTCTCCTCCCCTCCTTCAGCCGTTCCCGGAGAAGCGCCTCGGTGGCCAAAGCGGAATTAGATTGTGCAGCATTGTGAAGTCACTGGGTGGGGGGAGGGGGGAGGAGGCGTGGGGCGGCGAGAGGGGGGGGGCAGAGAGAGGACGGCGGGGAGGTTGTCGGCGCGCTCTACCTGGGGGAAGCGGCCCGAGCTCGGGGCTGATTCCTGGCTACCTTCCTGCAGGAATGTAGGATTGAGACAGGGGCCGGGGGATCAAGCTCTGTGCACGGGGAGTCGCTTCCCCCAAAGAGCTGCTCACTGGGTAAGAATAGGACGGACCCGGGAGGGTTGGTGTGTAATAAGTGGCGGGGCTGAATGAGTTGCAGGTTGGCTCTATATACCAAGCTGTAGCTGGTAGACCACAATGTGTTTTGAGTGGGATCGCTGGACTGGACTCCAAAGTATTGTCACCCTGAGTAGCTTGTACAGTTTGAAATGACGAGGACGACTGTCTTTATCTCTGGAGAAAAGAGGAAAAGGCAAAAATATAATTGTATTTCTCTGGGATGACCGAAGAAGGGTAATTAGAGATATATCTAGTTTTTGTCTCTATTTTATCTGCTTTTGATACTAGAGGAATATTGTGTGGGGAGGCAGTTGGTACTGTTTTTTTTTTTTCCCAATACATCAGCACTTGTTAAGACTTGCTTGTGGTATTTAAAGAGATTGGGGAAAGAAACCACTCTGCTTGGAACTTTTTAGTTCATACTTTTTACTTTTGGCAAGGGGTAGACCAATTAGACATGTTGTAAATTCATAATATGCATCAGATTTAAATCAACTGGCAGAATCTTTCAAGAAGATTACAGCTATTATATCTTCAAAAAGATGTTATGTTGTAACACTACTATATTGTCTCTCGAATAAAACAATAGTGGAATACTTCAGTACTTACAACTGCACATATATGTTTTTTAGAATATTTTCAAGCAATCTTACATTTTATTGTATTCTCCATTGTTTTTAGTTCTGTTGAAACTGGATGAAGAAAAAGAATGGATATGGGTAACCAACATCCATCTATCAAAAGGCTGCAAGAAATACAAAAAGAAGTCAAAGAGTTTGAATCTCAAGTAGTAGCCTTCAGTGGTTTGTCCAGTGATAGAGCTTACAAGAAATTAGAAAGGACTTTGACTAAACAGCTTTTTGAAATAGATTCGGTCGATGCTGAAGGCAGAGGTGATGTTCAGCAAGCCAGAAAGAGGGCTGCCCAAGAAACTGAGAAACTGCTTAAGGAACTAGAGCAGAATGCAAACCATCCCCAAAGGCTGGAGATAGAATCCATATTTAACGAGGCACAGGCATTGGTGGAACAGGAAATCACTGATTTTTATAAAGGAGGTAACTGTGTAACTGAGGAATTTGAAGAAGGTTTACAGGATATAATTTTTAGACTCACTCAGGTAAAAACCGGAGGAAAAATTTCTCTGCGGAAAGCCAGATATCGTACCCTGACCAAAATATGTGCTGTTCAAGAAATTATAAGTCGTTGTACAAAGCAGCAGCCTTCCCTGCCATTGTCCAGTGATGCACATCCTTCCGTTTCCAAAATTAATTCTGTCATAGGAGATGTGAACAAAGCAAAAGGAACTCTTATTGCTGTATTAATGGGAGTAAACAATAACGAGACCTGTAGACATTTATCCTGTGTACTCACAGGTCTGATTGCTGATCTGGATGCCTTAGATGTATGTGGCCACCCAGAAATAAGAAACTATCGTAAAGAAGTAGTGGAAGAGATCAATAGATTGCAAAAATATCTGGATCTGGAAGAAGAAGCAGATTCCACTTATGCTTATGACTTGGCACAAAACGGATCCATTATAAAAATAGAAGAAATACGCAAGAACATGAAAGAAGTTACAGCTTCCCTTTTAAAAATAGAGAAAGCTTCAGATTTGTATCTAAAGTCAAAGACAGAACTGCAAGGGTTAATTGCCCAGTTGGATGAAATAAGCCCAGGCAATAATCCCTGCATCAGAGAAGCCAGGAGGCGAGCCGTGATAGAAGTACAAACCCTCATAACTTATACTGACTTAAAAGAGGCACTTCTTAAGCAACAAATCTTTGTAGAGCAAACAGAAACCGACGTCTCATCAGAAAAAGCAATTTGGAATATTCTTGGAAATGTAGCTCAGATTCAGCAAGAGGTGTTGTCTTTTGATGGGAACAGAACTGATAAGAACTACATGCGACTAGAGGAGCTCCTCACCAAACAGCTTCTAGCTCTTGATGCTATAGATCCTCAAGGAGATGAGCGCTCGAAAGTATCCAGGAAACAGGCAGTGAAGCTTGCACAGAACATTCTTTACTATTTGGACATGAAAACTGATGAATGGGAGTACTAAAATAATATTGGTCTTGTGTGCTAGATGTTGGTTTCTCTTTTGCACTTTATAACAGTCAGTCTCTCATAACTACAAGACTAACAGTTCCATCATTTGCTCATCTCTTTGCGGTTGAGTAAAAGTTGGATTGGGTTAAGAACTTTTTCCTGCTCGTGCAATCAGGCAGTGAAGGCAGTTCATGTACCAATTATGTTACAATTTTTGTCATAGCCTGTTTTCTGTTGTTTGCATGATTTGTGAAGAAGACTCCCAAAACTGTATTTCCAGCTGTTGCCTAAAGCTTTCTATATAAAATTCTACACCAAGACATAATACAGTCTTGCAAAATAAAAGCAAAACTAATGAGAAAATCCAGAGCAAATGTCAGTCAGCCTTAAGCCAGTTTAGATGTTTGCAGTTGTCTGGATCAATCCAGTCGCAATCCAAAGGATTAAATGCAAATTACTCATGTCTATTTTGTGTGTTTGATTTAATCTTGCTGATCTTTCATCTGAGATTTTTTTAATAGTTTGGCATAATATGAAACATGAACATATCTGAAATATAGATATAAATTGTAATTTTATACTTTCTTCTGATTTCCATAGGATTATGGAAGAGTTACAGTCGATCACCTTGCACATTCTGGAGTTCTCATTATGTAAACTAGAGGAACACCAGAATATAAAAATGGTACTTCAAAGATAGAATGCACAGCATAGGTTGAACAATATATATTTCCTGAATTATGGTGAACTTTTCAATAATCAAACAATGATCCTGAATTTGGGGTCTTAATAGCTGTTTAGATATTTTCCTTTAATTTTGTGATGATTTGGTAGATATTGGGCAACTTGTCAAACATTCCTTTGCATTTTTAAATTGATTCATCAATTCTTTTTCCAGACTAAGCTTGACACAAAAATGTTACTTTTTCTAAGATTTCATGTGCTGCTGTTACAGTTAAGAGTGTTGTTTAAAACTATTTTATTTTTCCAAATGGCTGTTCATGATTTATGAAGGCAGCAGATATTTCTTTTGAGTTTTTTTTATCTTTCAATTCATCAGAATGACTAAACATTTCAGAAAACAGAATTTAAAACGTAGAAGCATTGTTATATATTACTTTAACTATGTTGAATAGGTTACATGTGCTATTCCTGAGTATAAAAGGAAAAGTTGCTTTAGTTTTTTTAACATTTTGTCCCACCACCTTTTTGTCTTCACTGAAGTCTCATAATTCATTAACAGTATCTGATAATATTTCTGAATACACCAAACCTAAGTCAGTTTAGCTATAATTTTTCCCTGTTTCTTATAAATTCAGAATAGGAGAAATCAACAGCAATCATATTTTTAGAATGCATTGTTAGTATCATCCAGAAACCTGCAGTCACTTAATATGTCGAATAATATGTTTCTAATCCAATCTCTATATAGTAATCAAAATTTTTGGCTTGTAGAAGATTATTTCTTCAATACATGATTAATGCATGCTGAGATATTACATTGATGTCTATGAATAAAGTTTTAGTATAGAATTAAAAGGCATAAGGCTTATTCTTGAGAAACAAGTGCCTTTTAAATGACCTTTAATTTGTAGCACCTTGTAGCTATGACTACTGTAGTTGACTTCATGGTGTTTTTCAGTGAACTTTTTTTCTGTAGTATGGATTACTTATCAGTTACAGCTTTTAAAAAGCTATCATATTTGTAAGTCTCTACTGTGATATTAGCAAACGCCTAAAATCTTGATGAAGTCCTTGGCCTAGTCTCATTGGCTCAATTCACTGATCGTTAGTGTGTTTCATTTCTGTAAAATGTAAAAAGCAGTAGTAGCTCAATTTACTTTCAAATTAATTTTGATCTTGCTGCACAAAAAGGTTTTTTTAAGCTTGATGTATTTTTTGTTGTCCTAATATTTTGGTGAATCTGTGTCAATTAACAGTTAATAAGAATCCAGAATGGACTAATAAGCATTTTGGTAGCTTCATCATCCTTGACTTCATTTTGTCCTTTTTCTCGTTGCTTAAAATGATTACTTTTAACTGCTTGTACTGTTCTAGTTTGGGTCCTTAGTAAATTGTCTAGCATATCGGATTAAAATATTTTCACTTTCATTAGAAGTTTTCATTCTAGCTACATGGTTTAACTTTTGATCCCAAACTCTGCACACATAGAGTTTCCACATGATTTGGATTTCCCAATTAATACAACTTTCAAAACAGTAATACAAGTGTTTTTTTTCCATTCCCTTTTCCCGCCTTCTTCAACTTCCATGTGGAAGCCATTGCTTATTTGAGTATTCTGAAATGAGATGGCAGATTAGACATGTAGTTTTTAGGGAACAAATAAGTAATTGGTTGTGTATCTACTTGTCCCTCACCTCACAGAAAACTTTTCACCAGAAGATACCTTCGTGAAAGGAAGAGAAATATGATTACTGCTGATACTGCTCTATCTCTATCTCTCTGAATTCCATAAAATAAGCTTCAGTGTTTGGGGAGCAGTATTACATTAGGTGTTGGGAATTGTAGCAGAAAGAAAGTTTATATTTGGATTTAGTTTTTATGCTGTTTATGCATCAGAAACAGATTCTTAATGTTGGCTACTAGTTACTAGCATTTTGCATGGGGGAAAAAATCTGTTTTCAGTAAATTCCAACAGTAGTGGAAGAGAAGAAAGTCCTTTATTCCCATGCCGTTCTGAAGAAGTCTAGCAATGATTTGGGGAACTTTCTGGAATCGCACAGTGAGTGGTTTAAAAAGAATGAAAAACTGTAAAAACAGTTCAGAACTGTTTCCCTTATGCAACTAAAGGCTATTCTATTTTGCACCACATAGATACTAGGTTTTTTTTTGTTATTTTAACTTTACAATTTTTCTATTAACCTTTTGCTCATATTTTACACATAACTGCAATGCTGTTATTCTAAAGTTCAACACATAAGGCTTCTAGTACACAGGGACATTCTTACAGTTCTCATGACTCTTGAACCTTGTAAAAGCTGCAGGTTTTAAAGAGAATGTGTAATAAACTTACAGTAGATATTGTAGTAAGAGCATAATTTCCCATTTTTCTATTTAAAAATAATATCTGGCTTGCAAATTTAAGTGTGCTTTGCTGATTTATATTAAGTTACTTGGTATAACTATAAATCTGATTTTTGCATGAATAAATATGAAAAAGTATGATAAACCAAAATGAAACATTGTAAATTTGGTTTACGCTTTTAAGAATATTCTTTTTCTACTTAACATGCAAGTAGGTTACAGCACATATTTTCCATTGCAATGATTTAACAGTCTATTCTGCAGTTCTGCATTGGACCAGATCAGAGGTTCTTTTTTTAATATAAAGGTTTTTGTGCAGTGCCATAGTATTTAGGGTGAGAAACATGTAATTCTACTCAAATACATCATGATTTTGATTGTATTGCTTTAAATGTTCTGTTACTCTAAATAGCCACCTGATAGCTTTCTGATATTTTTGCCAGCAACCATGAAACAATTTTGTTTTGAGCAATTTGAAATTAACTATTCCTATATGATTGGCAAACCATTGTAATCAGCTTTTATAATTAAGCTTTCTCGGGGCACTAGACCTGTAGTTGGTACATATTCTGTTGTATGTTAAACTTGAGAACAAGCTACCACATGGCTGGAGCTTGCTGTTTTTTGAAGAAGTGTATTATCTCATGTTTATGTATTGCACTGTTCAGTATATACAGATTCGGAAATCAATAAATTATTTGGATGTTGCTTTCTTGACAATTTACTCCAGGACAGGATAATTCTTTGTGTTGCATGGTGGGTTGTGGGTATAAAATACTTTATATACTTTGACATAATGGTCTACAGCCATTACTGATACATGGATGGCATTAGAATGTTAAATTAGGATTTTCTTCTTTTTGATAAAAAAATATAATTATCAAAAATGGGGCTTTTTTTAAAGTTAAATACACTTTTAGAAATAATATGTAATAAAATAATACAATGAAATGCAGCCTTTCCTCAACTATACACTGGATGGTCATACATGCCCTGATCACCTCATGATTAAATTATGGCAATGTGCTCTACGTGCGGTTGCCCTTGAAGACCATGTGAAAGCCTCAGTTGCTTCAAAATGCTGCAACTTGAGCAGTAATGGGCACTTTTCATTATGCCCATGAGTCCCAAGCTGTGTTGGTTGCCAGTAGGCTTCCAGGTGCCATTCAAGGTGCAAGTTGTTATCTATAAAGCCCTTAATGGCACAGAGCCTGGTTATAGCAATAGCACTTAGACTTATATAGTGCTTTACAACCCTCTCTGTAAAGCAGTTTACAGTCAGAAAATTGCCCCCAACAATCGTGAGTTCTCATTTTACCCACCTCAGAAGGATGGAAGGCTGAGTCAACCTTGAACCTGGTGAGATTTGAACTGCCAAATTGCAGGCAGTCAGCAGAAGTAGCCTGCAGGACTGCACTCTAACCACTGCGCCACCGTGGCTCATATCTGAGAGATTGCCTCATCTCCAAATGTTTCTGCTCACCCATTATGTTGGTTGAGTGGGTGTGCCATGGGTCTCCTCAATTAAACATCTTGTGAGACCGTTAAACCATGTCCCCTACCTCTGGAAAAGAATATCCCCCAGAGATATGGACACTGCCATTCTGCAGTTTTGGAAAGTCCTTAAGACCTGCCTTTGTCCGATACTTTGGGTTACTGTAATTGCTTGTGTTTTTATTGTTTTGGTTGTTTTTAAACTGGACTGTTGGTTGTTTACGTTTTTAATTGTTTTCACTATGTATTTGGATTTTGTAAACTGCCAGAAATTACTGAAGTGAACAGGCATCACATATTAAATTATTATTATTAAAATGTAAAATTGCAACCTTAGAATCTGACTATCTAGGATTGAACTCTTGGATGAAAGAGGTGATGTAATTATAACAACTAAATGCAATTTAATGGCCTTCCCAGTCAAAAAGATTTTCAAAAGGGCAACAGATTATAAATAAAATAATAATTAAAACAGATTATAAATAAATAAATAAATAAATTCAATCTTTCTAAAACATTCCTTTCTCCTGCTTTCCCCCCACACTCCATGAGGTTTGGCATAAGAAATAGAAGATGATGAACTTTAAATTATTTCTATTCCTTTAATGATCATATCAGAATAAAATTTTACTGAGAGGAGGAGAAGTTATATTTGCATATCCTCCATAGTTAAGATCTATTTAATGTACTGTAGATAGTTGGCAGAAAGAAAAACTTAAAAATGGCAGATCATTCATTTATTTGGTGTTTTAGAAGTTCTGTATTAATTTTCTGCAAAGTATCAACATAGTATGGATCAGACCATTTTCAGATTTGGAAGCTAGATTTCACTTAGAGATTCATGTTAATAAATAGAGGCATGTTAATAAATATACCTACAATCACGTATGACAGGATAAACAGAAGCATCTTTTTAAAGTCAGAGCCTAATTATATGTATATTAAGAAGAGTGGCTTCCTTAAACCAATTTCATGCAGTGTCATTTTCCCTGGGAAATATGTTAGAAGAATTGGATTACTGAAGCAATTATAATGAACTTTGTTCCTCCCCAAGGATATCCTTATATTCTGGGATTTCATGGTAAATCTCAGTACAAATTCTGATTCCTCCAACTTTTTATATTGAATATTAAATGCTATTTATAATTTTCCTCCCAGCCCTAGTTTTTGAGTTCTTTAGAGGAAAACCTTAAAATACAACTGGAGGTCAATCACCTTGGTGCTCCATTTGCAAGGGTGGATGAGGAGTAGAAGGGAAGAGGCCAGGAAGCATATTTTGGCCCCAGTATTGTGGTATAGCCTCCCTCTTGGCCAGAGCTGCCTTTCAAGTTAAAATGGAGCACATTTAGAGATGTTACCAGAGCTTTGTCATCTGTTATGCAGCTATATTGCATAACTCTTGCTCTTTGGTGGCATTTTAAGATGAATATTTTAATAATTTTATTGTATGATGTTTATTATTAGTGCCAAAAGTCTTGGAGCAGATTGATTGATTGACTGACTGATTGATTGATTGACTGATTTGTTCATGGTTTTGTTCGACTTTTTCATGCAGGCATCAGGTTTTGGAAAAGTTCTCTAGGACAATCTACCTTATAAAAACTACACAGAAAAGGACTTTATTAAAAGAATTAAGGCATAAATTACATCTATCTTACATTTATGTTTTAATTAATTATAGTCTCATTTGCCAAGTAAAAAAGAAGCAAGATAATCAAGCCATTCTAGCAGAATTTGCATGCACATTAATTTATATTTAAAAAAAAAAACCTCTTGACAAAGCAGGAATAGTTATACTCTTATGCAGTAAGTGACTTTTCAAGAAGAGCCAGAAATCTTAAGGGAGTAGGCTGGACAATGAAAACATCATATAATGGTTTAAAATAAGGTATCTATAAGAATGTAGGAAAGAAAGGGAAATGGAGAAGGGAGGGGGAGAGAGAGACAGAAAGAAAGAAAAATAAAAAGAAAGGAGGGCAATGGAAATACCTATAACAATGTAGTAAATACAACGGAGTATACTAAAAGAGCCTGATTTTTATTGCGCAATTCAATTTTGTTGTTAGTTGCGAAGTCGTGTCCAATCCATCACGACCCCATGGATGTTCCTCCAGGCCTTTCTGTCCTCTACCATCCTCTGGAGTCCATTTAAGCTCAAGTCTACTGCTTCAGTGACTCCATTCAGCCACTTCGTTCTCTATCGTCCCATTCTTCTTTTGCCCTCAATCTTTCTAGGCTCTTCTCATTAGGTGGCCAAAGTATTTGAATTTCATCTTCAGGATCTGGCCTTCTAAAGAGCAGTCAGGGTTGATTTCCTCTAGGACTGACTGGTTTGATCACCTTGCAGTCCAATAACCCCACCCTAAACTGTAAACTGAAAATATTCAGAGTATCCTGATGAAATAAATATGGTGCTCTTGATTGATTATGAGCTATCACATTGGCATCAACTCATAACAATCACATAGATATTCTCCATCATTATCTGTCCTAACCTGGCAATCTTTTAAGTCAGGGGTCTCCAACCATAGGCCTCAGCCTGGTGCTGGTCCACGGCCTGTTGGAAACCGGGTTACGCGAGCAGTGGGTGAACACACAAGGCTTGGCATGCATGGGGAACCAGGTTGCACATGCAAAACCATCCCTCTCCCTCTTGCCACTGCCACTGCTGCTGTCAGTCCATGGAGCCAGAAAGATTGGGGACTGCTACAGTATTTTAAGTCTTCCTGTGGTGCACCTATTGACAATAACTGAGTACGGTACATCCATCTTGCTGATAGTCATTCTTTTCTCATTCCTTCCATTTTCCTTAGCATTAGAGCCTTCTTCAGAGAGCTGGGTCTTCACATAATATGTCTGAAGTAGGATAATTTTAGTTTGGTCGTTTGTGCATCGAGTAAGAACTTTGGACTGATTTGTTTGATGACCCATTGGTTTGTTTTATTTATAGTCTTTGTCAGTGGTGAAATCCAATTTTTTTTACTACCGGTTCTGTAGGTGTGGCTTGATGGGTGTGGTGTGGCTTAGTGGGCGTGGCTTGGTGGGCGTGGCAGGGGAAGGATACTGCAAAATCTCCATTCCCTCCCTACTCTGGGGTCAGCCACAGGTAGTATTTACTGGTTCTCCGAACTACTCAAAATTTCCACTACCGGTTCTCCAGAACCTGTCAGAACCTGCTGCATTTCACCCCTGGTCTTTGTGCTGTACTCTCAGGGGTCTTCTCCAATACCAAAGTTCAAAAGTGTCAATGCTCTTTTTGTCCTGGTTCTTCAAAATCCAGCTTTCAGTTCTATAAAATAGGGAATATCATGGCATGCACGATTCTGATCTTTGTTGGTATAGACATACTCTGCATCTGAATATCTTTTCCAAGGCTTCATGGCTGTTCTACCAAGTACTAGTTTGTGGTGCTTTTCTTGACTGTTCTTTTACTGATGACAATTGATCCTAAAAGGCCGAAACAATTTAGCATTTTGATATCGTCTTATCCCTTCTATGGCTGGTTGTGTCCACTGTTGTCATTTAGTTTGGTCTTCCTTGTATTTGATTTTAGTTCCATATTTTTCAGGGTGCACCCTGCCTTTTATTACAAGAGTCTGTTTGTATATTTGGCCATCAGAGTAGTGACACCAGCAAAGTCACCTAGAGTCATCTTCAGGTGAAATGGGTGGGATAAAAATTGAATAAATAAAAATTCAATATTGATAGTTATTGATATTTTTTCCTCCAATTTTTAAATCACATTCATCTTCTTCCAATTCAGCTTCCCTTAATATATGTTCAACATCTAGGCTGAATAGAATAAGGGGAGAGTATACAATGTTGTCCCAATCTTTTGCCAACATGGAACCAGTCTAATTCACCATTATTATTTATTTATTTATTTATTTTATTAAATTTCTATACTGCCCTTCTCCCGAAGGACTCAGGGCGGTGAACAGCCAGAAGATAAAACACAGAAATACAAAAATTTAAAATAGATTAAAAACGAATTAAATAATTTGGCTGAATTTAAAATACCTCATAATTTAAACAGATTAAAATTTGTATTTAAAATTTATATTTAAAAGGGGAGAAGATTTAGGCCAGACCAGCTTGATGAAATAAAAAAGTTTTAAGCGCGCGACGGAAGGTGCGCAGATCCTGGACCATGGTCTATCCGTATTGTAGCTTATAGATATATAGGTGCAATTTTGGAAGAGGACGGTGAGATTTTCTGGGATTCCCTCTTTTCTTAGCATTTGCCACAGCTTGATATGATTGAAATAATCGCAGTCCTTTCTGTAATAAACAAACTTTTAACATTATTTGGCTTTCCCAGTTATCCAATGTGTATCAACAATAATACTGTATCTCGTGTTCCTCAGTTTTTTCTAAGGTCAACTTAATATCTGGGATCTCCCTTTCCATTTAGGTCTCCAATCTGCACTGAACGATCCTAAACTTGGTTTTGCTACAATGCGAAAATAAATATATTGTACGACAGTTTAAACACTGTTAAGTTTCTCTCTCTCTCTGTCTCTGTCTCTCTCTCTGTCTCTCTCTCTCTCTCTCTCCCTCCCTCCCTCTCCCCCTCCCTCCCTCCTTCCCTCGCTCCCTCCCCCCCTCCCCCTTATTGGAAATTAGATTCACCTCTTCCAATTTAAACTTATGGAAATAAGGATTTTTCTTTTGTTCCTATAATAGTACATGTTTGCCATGTTTTTAGTATGTATGTTCACTAACCTATTTCATTATATTTTGTTTTTCTCTGTCGAATTGCCCAAATAGTGTTCCATCATAACCACAACTTGTGATACTAGAACTAAGCCAGTTGGATAAACTGAGTATAGGAAGGTGAGGCAAAAAGGTAGGATTGGTCTACATGATCATCAGATTCTATAAAATGAATAATCTGCTTCTACTTCATACAAGAATAAGAGAGAAATGTAATGCCATGTCATAATTTCACTGATATTTCTTCTCACTATTTGTCCACCTATACCAGTCCTGTCAAACTGGTGGCCACACCCACCCCAGCAAAAAACATCACAATACGTCATGATAGGCCCTCGATGTGAATGGCTTTGACACCCCTGGTCTATACTATGATTGTAGGGGGCAGTGGTGGGTTGCCCCCGGTTCAGACCGGTTCGCAAGAACCGGTAGTAAAACCGGCAGGAGGCTCCGCCCACTGACCCATACATCATTATAGGCAATCTGTGCATGTGCAGAAGCTTCACGGGCACGATGCAAACTAGTAGTAAAGGTAAGTGAACCCACCCCTGGTAGGGGGCACAGTGGCTGAGCATTTAAGATGCTGGGCTGATTGACTAGAAATATGGCAGTTTGAGATCCAAGTACTTCACGATGGAGTATGCTCCCATTCTTGCCCCATTTGTTGCCAACCTAGCAGTTTGAAAGCATGCAAATGCAAGTAGTTAAATAGACACCACTTCAGTGGAAGGTAACAGCATTCTATGAGCCTTCAGTGTATAGTCATGCTGGCCACATCATCACAGAATCATGACCTTTACCCTTTTTTTTAATTGTGAAGTTAGCATACTATTTATTTGCAATAGTGGTGAATATCTGTAGTTTGTGTGTACAACCTACAGCCAGCCTACGAACCTCTCAGAATCCAAATCAACCGAACAGCCAACCAGAGACACCACCGACCCTCAACCAACCCATGCAATCCTCCCCACCCACCCCCGGCAGTTCACCAATGACTGTGACCTGATGTAATCTCCTTATCACAAGACCCATCAAAAGGCCCATCACAAGACTCACTGATGACTCAGCTGATAAATATACAAATCATGATATATACAAATATATAATCATTATA
The DNA here is from genome assembly GCF_029215685.1 of Pituophis catenifer annectens. Lineage (NCBI taxonomy): Eukaryota > Metazoa > Chordata > Lepidosauria > Squamata > Colubridae > Pituophis > Pituophis catenifer. The sequence continues at coordinate 314,987,739 of NW_027256881.1, read as the reverse complement.
TGCAAAACAAGGTGGAGTGTGTATTGTTTCTAAAATGCTTAGCATAAAATGCATGTAACTGAAAAATGAGCTGTCTTCAAAAGCATATTACAGACATCTAGCTAAATGTCAGCAGTTATTGGCTTCTGTTTACAGAATCAAGCTTTTTGGGTTTGTTTGTTTTTAAACCTCCAGTTTGGAGAGATCTTTTATCTATATGATGACTAAGCATGTGGTATGTGGAAATTGAGCTTGTTTTAGGTAAAACATATTTCCTAAAATTCTTGTTTCTCATGGGCAACGCCCTATCCATGTAATTCATGTATCTTTTTTCTTGGCAAAGCACAAATTATTGTATTATTTAACGGCAACAAATCTGTTCGGAAGCAAAATTTGTTTTCCAGCCATGCCTGAAGAAAGGCTGACTCTCTACTACAAATATTTTGTAAACATATTGTGGTGTTAAGTAATTGTATGCTTCCTCAAGTTTGAAATAATATTTCAAATATAAAAATAAAACTGCAACAGTTTTGATTGTTTTGTTATTTACTATGTGAACTATATATTATAAATATAATGCTTAAACATAGCATCCACGAATATAAAATTTTGTGCTTGACAAGGATTTCACCAACTATACTGTCGTGTAGAAAATGCTAATACCATAGTTTACCAGGATGCCCTCGCCACGGTCACTCATGCCCTAGTTACCTCTAGGTTGGACTACTGTAACACCCTCTACATGGGGCTGCCCTTGGAATGCGTCCGGAGGCTCCAGCTAGTCCAGAACGCAGCCGCGCGGGTAGTTACGGGGGCATCTAGATACTCCCGTGTAACACCTCTCCTGCATGAGCTGTACTGGCTGCCGGTGGCGCTCCGGATACATTTCAAGGTGCTGGTGCTCACCTATAAAGCCCTTCATGGCTTAGGCCCGGGATACTTGCAGGACCATCTCCAGCCACTCTCCCACCATCCTGTGCGCTCTCACAGAGTCGGCCTCTTCAGGGTGCCGTCGGCCAAACCATGTCGGCTGACGGCCCCCAGGAGGAGGGCGTTCTCTGTGGGAGCCCCGACCCTCTGGAATGGATTGCCCACCGAGCTCAGGATAGCCCCCAACCTTCTTTCCTTCTGTCGCGAGCTGAAGATGTGGCTCTTTCGTCAACTCAACTGATCCGTTTGGGGATACATTGTCATAATTTTAAACTGTTTTTAATAGGGTTGCTGATTTTAATTTTATTTCATTGTGATTTGTATTGGAATTTGTTATATTGTAAGCCGCCTTGAGTCCCTAGGGAGGAAGGCGGCATATAAATCGCAATAATAAATAAATAAATAAATAAATAAATAAATAAATAAATAAATAAATAAATAAATAAATAAATAAATAGTTATCCCTGATATCACTGAAGAATTCTGTGGAATAACAGAGTATAATCATAAGGACCAATGTTTTCATTCCCACAATGTATTATAGCTTAGTAAATAATACTTAGCAATAACAATTCTACCCTGCCATAGAATGATAAATTCCACAACCCTACACCCTAGTAAATTGCAAAGCCAGGAAAGAAAACAAGTTCACGTGGATGAAGAATGGCTGTTTATTTTACTTTATGCTTTTTTTGGAGAAGTACCTTAAAGGCTTCATGATACAATTAACTTGCATTTCCTTCCTGTAATTAAGTTTTAAGTAATTCAATTAACTATGCTAGTCAGTATATTGATGTTGGGCTATGCAATGAACTTCATACATTTCTTCAAGCTTGGCACTCGATGTCACCATCACAGTGGAGTAAAATCTTTAAATTTGCCATTAAGCCTAAGTTAATAAAATAAAAAAGAATTAGACTCTCTGGCACCTATTACATAGATCCAAGATTCAGACAGCTTTGCTTTCATCTTTCATCTTTCATCTTTCTGAGTCAAACAATATGAGCTGTCTAGTTCATACCATAGGCTATAATCATATTCCTGAGTTTTCAAAGTTAGAACTAGTCAGGATAGTATAATTTATGCTTCATAAAGAATAACATTAGGACAACTATTTGATCTTGACATTTAAGACAACTTTTACTTTAAAACAATTTTAATATAAAGAGTACCTAGTTGAAGTATTTATTATTTAGGTTATATCTCACAAAGCAAGCTTTTATTTCAAAAATAAAATTAAAAATTGCTGAAAAAACTCAGTTTATATATTTGGTAGTGACTATTCAAAATTTCCTTTCAGTTGACATGGCCTCCTATTTTATCTTAACGTTTTCTTTTACAGAAGCAAAATTTTGTAATACTAATAAAATAGAAAATATTTAATGAATCAGGAACTATTATAGATGCAGTTCATTTATACTTTACATACAGATTTCTCCTAATATTAAAACAGAACAGAACAGAATAGAATAGAATTCTTTATTGGCCAAGTGTGATTGGACACACAAGGAATTTGTCTTAATCAGCTAAATGTTGGAAATGCCATCAGAAACCAGGGTCTTATTATCATATGTGGTGGACATGCTCAGAAGCTAGAGACTATTGGAGCAGAATTAAGACATGGTTAGAAGAAATGATCCAACAACATATTATTTAAAACCTGAGCTGTTCCTATTGGGTATACTACCAGAGAAAATTAGTAAAGAAAATATATACTTGATTATACATATAATAACAGCAGCGAGGATAGTATTTGCGCAAAAATGGAAAGCAGAGAAAATCCCTTTGGAAGGGGAAGTAATTAAAAAAATCTTAGATTGTGCAGAAATGAAAAGATTAACTTTGATGATTAAAGAGAGACAGGATACAGACTATTATAAGATATGGGGGAAATTTTATGATTGGTTAAAAACGATATATAGATAAAGGTTGCGATAATTAAATAAGGAGAATGTTATATTAAATGTATTGTAATTTGGGGGGGAAAATCGCAACAGAGAAATGAAAATTATCAAGGAGAAATGAAGATAGGAGGAGGAATAAAAAGAAGTCACGGAAGAAACACTGAGAAGACACACAGAAGGATTGATGTATTAATTGTTTGTTTGTTTTAAAAAATAAAAAAAACCTTTTATATATAAAAAAAGGAATTTGTCTTTGGTGCATATGCTCTCAGTGTAGATAAAGAAAAATAAAATACATTCATCAAGAATCATAAGATATAACACTCAATGCAATCAACAAGCAATCAAATCGTACTAGGAAACAAATAAAACAATATAAATTGTAAAGATACAAGCAACATGGTTATGGTCATAAGTGGGAAGAGATAGGTACTAGGAAGGATAACAAGAAACACTCTAAAATAACTATTTGTGTTTATTTAAGTGCTTTAAATATATACAGCACTTGAAGTCTTCGTGACACAATGATTAGAATGCAGTATTGCAGGCAAACTCTCCCCAGAGCCTGGAGTTTGATCCTGATGGGACTCAAGGTTGACTCAATCTTCCATCCTTCCAAGGTCAGTAAAATGAGGACCCAGATTACTGGGGGCAATATGCTGACATTCTAAACCACCCAGAGAGTGCTGTAAAGCAGTACGGGGTGGAATATAAGTCTAAGTGTGATTACCATCACTATTGCTATGACCCAGAGCCACCAGATTTTATCAGTTGGGCAGAAGTGATTGGAAACAAGTGATCTTGTGAATTGCCAGTCTTTGCCCTATGAAGGTCTTTTAAGTGACCAGAAGCATACTGGTACTTGGTGCAGCTCATGGAGTAAGTGTTACATGGGTGCATCATAGCCCATAATTACTTATGCTGTTGCATTCTGGACCACATATTGTTTGTGACACATCTTCAGTGGATTTGTGCAATGACAATCTGAGCCATGGCTACGATGATACCAGGAGAATCAATAAATTGCACACTGGGTCTATAAATTACAATTAATGCGGAATGAAATTAATGAAATATAGAAATTCTCTGGATCCAGATGACCCCAAAATCCAGACACTTGGCTTTTAGTAGAGTTACCTATTGAGTCTTTTATTCACAATCCAGATCTTCACAGGATCCTGACACTGAAACAGAACTTCAACAGCATTGTGGGGATAGACAAGGCTTGAGATTATAACTGGGTAATCAGCATATTGATAATACTAAACCCATCCTGGCCCAGGGGTGTCATATGGATATTTAAAATGTGAGGGCAGAAAATTGAGACCAGAGGAATGCCACAAAGCAGGACCACACTCCCCATGAACATCAACTGGAATCCCAAAAGTGCTGTTCAAAAGGCAACTGGACTTTCTTGGTTTTTTTTCCTTGAAAACGTTTCACTTCGCATCCAAGAAGCTTCTCCAGTTTTGTCTGAATGGTGAGGAATGAAAGGATTTATATTCTTTGCAGTACCTGTCTGTCACCACTGTGAAGGTCAGTCATTAGTTTCCAATAGTTGTTGAGGTCATTTAGTGGTTTATCTATATCCTCAGGGGTTACCTGAATCAGAGGGCAAATGGGTATGGAACCTTCTTGGGATTGCTGAAAGGACTGGGCTGTAGACAGGAAATAGATGATGTCGTATCCTCTCCCTCTGTTGAGAGTGGGCTGTTCAATTTTAATAGAGGTGGCCTTTTTGACTCCTCTTTCGAACCAGTGGCCCTCTTTGTCCAGAATGTGGACTTTGCTGTCTTCAAAAGAGCAACATTTGTCTTTCAGATGCAGGTGGACTGCTGAATCTTGTCCTGATGGGTTTGTTCTCCTGTATTGTGCCATGTATTTACAGTAAAGTTCACATTCTGGACAGAAAGGGACACTGGTTTGAAAGAGGGGTCCAGTAGCCTTTTGAACAGGACCTTTGGGACAACCATGTCCTGGATGATTGAGAATTTCCATAGACATCAATTGGAATTAGTCCGGAAGGAAAGAGGAGAACTACTGTAATACCATGTCAGGAAAACGTTGAAAATATTTCATTAAAACTGACATTTTCTAAAATTTTATTTGACATAATTGACAACCAGTATAATGTAATGTCTGAAATGCTGGGTTTAGGAGCAAGAAAATATTTTTCAAGGGAGAGTTAATATAACATTTACAGGAAGAAAAGATCTTTCTATGGATTACATAAACATAGAATTGAAGAAGCAAATGTTTGGAATGACAGATTTCCACTTACTACATTTGTAATAATTCTGTGTCCATTTATAGATGGCAGCATTTTCGTTGTCTGAATAGTGTTAGCTGAAGAAGGAATTAGGGTGACATAAATTGATAAGCTGTTTTTCTGCTTCATTTTGGTTTTATAAGCTCTATAACACAGATATTGTTGGAAAGTTCATGCCCAAATCGCCATAAAGCTAAGAAGTGCTCTAGATGACGCTAAGCATACAACCGTTTTTCAGCATTTTCTATCTATCTCATCATTTTCTGAAGATGAAATATGGGGTTTGACACAGCCATTCTCCCATCTTACTCCACGCATAGAAGGAAACTTCTTCAAAAGAGTGCAGGGGTGAAACCAAAATCTTCAGGTTACAGATGTGTTTCTGCACAGGTGGAGGAGAAGGAGTTGTTCAGTTTTCCTTGGCTGACAGCCCCCAGAGATAAGAGCAAGTCTCAGCAAGTGGCAGGCGGCAGCAGCTTGCAACTTATCCTTCCCATTGACTTTCTGGGGAAGCTGGCAGAGAACATTGCAAATGGCGACCATATGATCATGAAGTGCTTGGCAACAAATCATATGTGCAAATAGGTACGAAGCAACCAGACTGTTGTCATGTGACTTTAGGGTGGTAGAGCAATGTTTTTCAAAAGCCAAAAGTGCTTTACGGCCATCATAAGCACAGTCTGTAAAGTACCCTTTCAAAGGCCATCCTAAATACTATTGTTAAACTATTGTAAGTCAAGGACTACCTGTATGGGAGGTACCTGTCCGGGGAGCAGGGGGATAACAAGAAGGGCAATATAATTGAAATAATGAGTGAGAGGGGCAGGTATGACGGGCGCAGGGGACCATATCATGTGCCGGGGGTGCGCATACGCTGTTTACGAGCAATTGCGCACTCCGGTCCCCAATGCGCGCCTCGTGGCCTGGGTTGTGCAGAGTCTCAGGCCCAGGGTCCACGGCTGATGTTATGTAATGCCAGGTCGGTTGTCAATAAAGCCCCCCTCATCTGTGATCTTATATTGGAGGGGGGTGCGGACCTGGCAGGTATTACGGAGACCTGGTTGGGCCAAGAGGGGGGGGTCCTCCTCATTGAAATGTGCCCACCAGGTTTTCATGCATTTCATCATCCAAGGGCCCAGGGGAGGGGTGGGGGAGTGGCGGTGATTATTAGGGAGAATCTTTGTCCGAGGGAGACCACTGTTCCTCAGATAGCCGGATGTGAGTCCCTCTTTGTGAAGTGGGGCCGTGGGGTGCAGATGGGTTTGCTGACTGCGTACCTGGCTCCCTGCCACGTGGCAGCGACCCTACCCGAGCTACTCGACGTCATCGCCGGGGTGGTGGTGGATACCCCCAGACTTGTTGTCATGGGGGATTTCAAACTTCCATCCGCGGGTGAGACGTCAGAGGTGGCTCGGGAGTTCATGGCTTCCATGACGGCCATGGATCTGACCCAGTTAGTTCAAGGCCCCACTCACATAGGAGGACACACTCTGGACTTGATTTTCATCTCTGGTCAGTGGTTGAATGATCTTGGTAGAGGGGACTTAGACATTAAACTCTTGTCATGGACAGATCATTCGCTCCTTCACTTGGACTTTCCTACCGCTTCCCCCTGCCGCAGGGAGACGGAACCGACTAAATGGTTCCGTCCCAGGCGCCTGATGGATCCAGAAAGGTTCCTGACGGAGCTTGGGCCGTTTCCTGAGACTCTGACACACGACTCGACTGAAGAGCTGGTGGCCGCCTGGGAGAGTGCGGCCGCCGGAGCTTTGGATCGTGTCGTGCCTTTGCGGCCTCTGACCCGATGCCGATCTCAATTGGCTCCTTGGTTCTCTGAGGAGCTGAGAGAGATGAAGCGTCGGAAAAGACGCCTAGAGAGCTTTTGGAGGACTAGTCATTCTGATTCCGACCGGACACAAGACCTACCTAGTGGCTATAAAAGCGGCAAAATCTAACCATTTTTCCGCTCTTATCACATCTGCAGAGAACCGCCCAGCCGCCCTGTTTAGGGTGACCCACTCCCTTCTTTGGGGGGGGAGTGCAGGAGGATCCCTTGCAGGGTCGAGCTGAGGATTTTGTGCAATTCCTGCACGATAAAGTCGCTCGGATTCGGGAAGGCTTGGACTCCGACTGGGTGAGTCCGGGGGAGGAGACGAGGGTAGGTCTTGAGAATATTATCTGGGAGGAGTTTGATCCTGTGGCTCCCGAGGATGTGGACAGGGTTCTGGGTAGGATTAGTGCCGCCACATGTTTATTGGACCCGTGTCCCTCCTGGTTGGTACTGGCCTCCCGGGAAGTTACACGAGGCTGGCTCCAGGGGATTATAACTGCTTCTCTGAGTGAGGGTGCCTTTCCCGCCGCCTTGAAAGAGGCGGTGGTGAGGCCCCTCCTCAAGAAGCCTTCCCTGGACCCGGCTGAATTAGTTAACTATCATCCGGTCTCCAACCTTCGTTTTGTGGCGAAGGTTGTTGAGAGTGTAGTGGCACGACAACTGCCCAGGCACCTGGATGAAGCTATCTATCTAGACCCGTACCAGTCGGGCTTCAGGCAGGGGCACAGCACAGAAACGGCATTGGTCGCGTTGGTGGATGATCTCTGGAGGGCTCGGGACAGGGGTTGCTCCTCTGTCCTAGTCCTATTAGATCTCTCAGCGGCTTTTGATACCATCGACCATGGTATCATGCTGCAGCGGTTGAAGGGGTTAGGAGTAGGGGGCACCGTTTTGCGGTGGTTCTCTTCCTTCCTCTCCGGCTGCTCGCAGTTCATGTTGGCAGGGGGGCAGAGGTCGACCTCGAGGCATCTCGCATGGGGAGTGCCACAAGGGTCGGTCCTCTCGCCTCTTCTGTTCAACATTTATGTGAAGCCGCTGGGTGAGATCATCCGTGGTTTTGGGGTGAAGTGTCACCTGTACGCTGATGATACTCAGCTGTACATCTCCACCCCAGACCACCCCAACGATGCCCTTGATGTGATGTCTCGCTGCCTGGAGCCCGTGCGGGTCTGGATGGGGAGGAACAGGCTCAGACTCAACCCTTCCAAGACCGAGTGGCTGTGGCTACCGGCGTCCCGATATAGTCAGCAGGTGCCATTGCTGACTATTGGGGGTGAATCTTTGCCCCCCACAGAGAGGGCTCGCAATCTGGGTGTCCTCCTGGATGCACGGCTGTCTTTAGAAGAGCATATGACGGCCGTGGCCAGGGGGGCCTTTTATCAGGTTCGCCTGATCCGCCAGTTGCAGCCCTTTCTGGACCGGGACGCCTTGCGCACGGTCACTCATGCCCTTGTCACCTCCCGGCTGGACTATTGTAATGCTCTCTACATGGGGCTCCCCTTGAAGAGCACTCGGAGGCTCCAGCTGGTCCAGAATGCGGCCGCGCAGGTGGTTATGGGCGCACCTCGTTGTGCCCGCGTGACACCCCTCCTGCGTGAGTTGCACTGGCTCCCAGTGGTCTTCCGGGTGCGATTCAAGGTGTTGGTTACCACCTTTAAAGCGCTCCATGGCACAGGACCCGGGTACCTTCGAGACCGTCTTCTGCCACCAATAGCCTCCCACCGACCAGTCCGTTCCCACAGAGAGGGTCTCCTCATGGTGCCATCAGCCAAGTTATGTCGGCTGGCGACACCCAGGGGGAGGGCCTTCTCTGTGGGAGCCCCAACCCTGTGGAATGAACTGCCCCTGGAAATACGTAAGATCTCCGACCTCCGGGTGTTCCGCTGCGCACTGAAGACCCTGTTGTTCCGCCAGGCAGGGCTGTCAATATAATAATTTTAAATTGGGGTATTTTAATTTTTGGGGTTTTAAATCGGCCAAATCTATTTAATTATTTTAATTTTTAATTATTGTTGTGTCTTGTGTTTTTAAATTGGCTGTACACCGCCCTGAGTCCTTCGGGAGAAGGGCGGTATAGAAATAAAATTATTATTATTATTATTATTATTATTATTATTATTATTATTATTATTATTATTATTATTATTATTATTATTATGGTAAGGTGGTAACGCTGCTACAAACATATAAGGCTAGCTTAAACCTGCGGAGCCTCCTTTTCACGCAGTTCTTACTCAGAAAATTAATAATTTGAGCAAGTTGTATCTAACTGATCTTATCTAGGTCTGGAAGCTAATCAGGGTTGGGGCTGGTTAGTACAATACTTAGATACTCCGGGGAATATCAGGGTTGTAAACTGGACTAGGTAGTTGAAAAACATCCAAGAGGAAGGCAGTGCCAAACCACTTCCAAAAATAGCAACAACAAAAACTGCGTAGACTTGTTCATGAAGTCATTGGGAGTCAAATTCAATTCAAAGGAAATCTGACAGTTGTTTTAAAATACGTTTTCCTTCCAGGACCAAGAGTTTAATTGTGGATAAGAGAACAGATCTAAATCAAACAGTATACTAGGAATGCGAAGTAGACCAGGGGTTTAAAAATAAACAAATTCTGAGTCATTAGCAGAGAGGTAGTAAAGAATGTTAAAAGGACTCAGATTGTGATGGATGTCAGGTGTGAATTTTTCTTGACCTCTTGTCAGCTGCCTTGACTATGTATGACATCATGAGGAATTAGTTTGCCTGGCAATTGCGGCTTCTTTACTAATGATGTCAGGGTTGACAGTCCACACATTTGTCTGCTGTGAAAATAAAACACCTAGCATAACACATAACTTGTTTTACTTCAAAGAGTGTAATATGTGTAGTTATGTCCCTAAGGTTTATGAGTAAAGCTTGGAATCTTAAGTGGCTTGACACTGATGACGTGGAAATGTTATACTGGTTCATCATGGACTTTAAAAATAAAATCACGAGCAAGATGCTGCATGAACCTAATTTATTTATTAATTTTATTTAAAACAGTTGGATATTTCCCTTTGTTATATTTAATTTCAAGCAGAGGAATCCATATACATCATTAAATTATAAAAAAAACAAATAAAAGTAAAATTTTAAAGGACAAAAAATAAAAGCAGATGAAACCTTAAATGTGCCAATTAAACTAACTTGCTGTTGAACAAAAACTATATTCATTTTTCTTTTGGAAATGTATAGCGATATCGGTGCCAAGCATAAAATATTTATGTCAGCTTCTTTTTTGAACACCAGAAGTCTGGGGTCCAAAGTAAGTGATAGTAACTAACTATCTAAGGTGATCTCAGAAATCTAAGCAAGGTCAGACTTGGTAGATCATGGGTGTCAAACTCGTAACAACACGTTGTCATCACGTGATGTATCGCAACTTTTTCCCCCTTCGCTAAACTGTGGGATGGGCATGGCCAGGGAGTGACACATCCGGCCCGCAGGCTGTGAGTTTGACATCCCTGTGGTAGATGATCATAACGAAATCTCAGGCTGTTGGATAGACTGGGAAATAAGAGGGAAAATGTTTCCCCAAAGAAAAAAAATATTTGCTTTTAAGGGGAAAAAAGAAGTCTACGTAGCAACATTTAAGCAGGAAATCTCTCTCAGGCAATTTCCTCTATTATGAACAGTGCATATTCTGAAATTCAAGCTCTAATTCCGGTTTATAATATATAATTAGTTAACTTACAATTATTTTATTTACTTCATTTGGAATGATTTGTAAGATTGCTACTTTTTCTTTTCTTGTCACTTTTTCCTTTTCTCATATAAATTCCTTTTTATTTTATTTTTTAGTCATTTGGTTAGCCATTTCTGCTAATTGGAAAGCAATTCCAAAGGGTGATCGTTATTTGTTCACTTTTCTGAGATTCAAGCAATATCTCATAATAGTATCAGCAAAGAACAATATGGTGCTGGACTTGCTTGCATTTGAAAGGAGCCTATCCAGAAATTTAACTGGACAGTTTTACCTAAAGAAAAAAAAAAAAGAAATGGCCCTTTGCTAAGTTTAAAAAAAATTTCCCTCCAGTTACACACAGCTATGATTTATACACAGCTATGATGTTCCCTTCAGCCTTCTTTTCTAAAAGCCCAGTAAGATTTTTGTTTGCTGCAGTATTATTTATTTATTTTATTTATTGTCATATTTACAATAAATATGTAAGGGAGGGACTCGGGGTGGCTCACAGAATAAAACAACCCAACAATAAATAGAATTAAAATGTTAAAATCTGATTTAAAAACCCCCAAATGTCCCAAATTAAAATGCACGGCAGATCAGGGAATTTGCTGAAAGAGCCATGTCTTTAGGTCGGCACGGATGGTGCGGAGGTCGGGGGCCGTCCGGAGCCCAGTGGGTAAACCATTCCAGAGGGTCGGTGCAACCACAGAGAATGCCCTCATCCTGGGAGCCACCAGCCGACACTGTCTGGCTGATGGGACCCGGAGGAGGGCAGTCCTATGTGAGCGCACTGAGTGGTGGGAGGCCGGTAGGAGGTAGTCCTGCAAGTACCCTGGGCCCATGCCATGAAGGGCTTTATAGGTGAGCATCAGCACCTTGAAGCGGATCCGGATTCGGATTCAGCATTATAAAATTATATGTGTCACAGAAATTCTAGAAACTTAACTTCTGATATATCTAGCAGAACCTGATGTGGGAAAGGTACTTCAGCTGCTTTAATATGATAAAGTGATATAAATTATTGCTTCACTTTTGAGATCTTCTAGATGTTCAGATTAGTTGCTGTGTTCATAATATTGTACTGCCAGTAAATCATAATTTAGTTCACTAGTTCACAAAATAACTTCAGGGAAAAGATGTTTGTGATAGAAATGAAAACATCCATGTGTGAAGTTAATTAAAAACATATAATGCATAAGCACAATAATGAAGCCATCATCCCAAGAGTATGATCTATTGTGTGAACCGCATCTCTGCGAGATGTTTCTAGTGATAATTCCACTGTAGACTTTAACTTTAATGAGGAATTTCAGTGTGGAGAATTTTTACCACCAGATGGCATTGTTTGTAAACAGTTTAACTGAGATAGTAACTAAGGACTTCCATGAGAGAAAATGCTAATCAGTTAACACCTCACAGATTCAAGATGGATTCCCTGATATTATATGCAAAACCAAGGAATATGTATATTTTGGTATTTTATCAATGTAATATAATAGAATCTAAAATACTCAAATCAGATTCTATAATCCTTGGACATCTATACTAGTGAAAAAACAATGAAAATGTGCATTGTAATATCCAACAAAAAATCAGGTCTTTCATACTTCTGCCAAATGCCAGAGGCAAGACTGTAAGTAATGGAGTTTGTATAAAAATTTTAAATATAAGCATCGATCCACTCCTCCCATGGATGCTTATAGGCTATTCAAAACTCAATTAACCATCCATGTATGTCACTGATGGTCGGCCTTCAGCTTCAAATTTGCAAAGTCTTCCATTCCTCTTTCAAGCCCCTTAAATTAGGTTAAACACAATAAAAAAAATCAAGTAAAATTCCTGCTTCCTTCAAACAAAAACAGAAATACGGTATACAACTCCACCTCTTGGCATAATTGCCTGATCTCCTGGGGCCTTGCTTCTCTCCACCCATTCAGGGCGCCTCTGGCCATAACAAGGGTTCTCAGCCATAAGTTAATGGAGGGCTTTACACTGTAGGCTATGGTCCATATTCTTCCAGGTAGCTCTGCTCTGGAATGGACTTTCCTTTTCTGACCCACCAGTTTATATTTCAAATGGCCACTAGGAGGTCTCCTTCCTTTGCTCTTGAAGGAGAAGAAGCCCAAGATATTCTCCATAGAGATGCTATTCATTAAAAAATATGTGGTCATGCTTTTGTGGAGCACTAGCTCTACTATTTCCCTTCTAATGCTCCTAGTTTCCTGGGAATAAAACCTATTAAGCAACCATTCTGTTTGAATTGCCATAGCAACTCCCTCACAATGTCAGTGTCCTATTTCTCCCCCTTCATTCCCACCCAAGCTCTTGTTTCGGAACTGACAGCTGTGATTTGAATGCTCCTTGAACCAAATCTTTGCGTAAAGTGCTGCTTTGTGAAAGGAGGAGGAGGAGGAAGAGGAGGAAAAGGTGGGGTGGTAGGAACAGCAGCTTTTCACAAGAGCGTGTTGAGCTATTTTATTTAGGCTTGAAAGGTGCAGAAAGGGCCCTTAACACTGCACTGTGCCAATAATAGAACAAGTTTTTATAATGACTGCCCCCCCCCCAAAGCAGCAACAGAATCAGCAGCAGCAGAAGAAACAAAGGTGGATTCAATCATTATTAGACCACATACATGCCATGATTTCATAGGAGCTGAGGAAATCACAAGATCTAATCTTGTGTAAATTTAATTGGTTGAAAATCTCAGTGATTTATCTATAGTGTTTATAGTCATTTGGCTTTTAAAGATATGCCTGGCTATATGAATTACGTTTGAAGCATCAAAAGTTTAACAAGGGACTTGGGAAGTTTTCTGGAAATAAGGGTTTCCTCAAGACCCAACCTTTTTACTTGCTCTTCTCAGTGACTTGTTAAACAGATATAAACAATGTTTTAAATTTTAAGTAATTTTAAAATGATAAGAAATTGAAGAAAACAGACCATTTGCAATAGTTCCAGAAATCCATCAGTACTATGCAGAGAAATTATTTTTTATTTTTCTTAACAGTTCTCATTAAAATGTCTGAAAAAAACGTTTGTTTTAGATTTTGCTTTTCAGAAGAAAATCCCCTAAAATGCTTATGGGTTGAATGTGGGTATGCCGTTACGCTTATTTTAGTTCTCAGGTGGCCTCTGGATATGCATGCAAATAAAAAATGTATGATCATCATGTCAATGATCTGCAACCTCTCTGGCCTCGCAGGTTTTAATTCAGCTCTAAGGAAAGACATCAGGAAGGGACTCTGCCAGTCACTTTTTAGTAATAGTACACTAAATTAGCCAAAAAAAAAAAAAAAAACCCACCACAAAATCCTCATACAGCCAATTTTTCTGCACACAACTTTGGTCGAGAATTTTGAAAGATATGTACCCATTTGTAAACTTTCCACAGAGTTGCTTTATATCAAATCAGAATAATTTGCCTATTATAGTAATACCTTTTCCAAGAAATCTAGGACAGTATACATGGTTTCTTCTTTTCATACCCTATGGTCGATTTGTATCCTCTAACTAGCTTCTTGCCTATAATGTAGAACTCTCATTCCCAATCTCCAACATACTGCAATACTTAACACCTAACCCTCACGCTAACCTTAATCTGCACAGAGGTTATCGGAACTGAAATCCAACTCTTGGGCTCCAAGATAAAGGTAAAGGTAAAGGTTCCCCTCGCACATATGTGCTAGTTGTTCCTGACTCTAGGGGACGGTGCTCATCTCCGTTTCAAAGCCGAAGAGCCAGCACTGTCAGAAGACATCTCCGTGGTCATGTGGCCGGCATGACTAAATGCCAAAGGCGCACAGAACACTGTTACCTTCCCACCAAAGGTGGTTCCTATTTTTCTACTTGCATTTTTTATGTGCTTTTGAACTGCTAGGTTGGCAGAAGCTGGGACAAGTAACGGGAGCTCACCCCATTACGTGGCATTAGGGATTCGAACCACTGAACTGCTGACCTTTCGATCAACAAGCTCAGCGTCTTAGCCACTGAGCCACCGTGTCCCCGTACGGGCTCCAAGATAGGAAAGGTTAAAATCCACACCCATGCAACCAGCAGAACATTATCTCACCAGGCATCACAACTGTCATTTGTTTACCTGGGCAATGTAGTGGTGGTGACACTGTGATAAGCCTTTTTTTCTGAAGAAGACTGTTTTGTGCCTTTTTTTAATTGTTCAGTCATGTCCAATTTGCAGAGACTGCCTCATGCTGTCAACCCCCTGCTGTTTTCTTGGCAAGGTTTTTCAGAAGTGGTTTTCCTTTGCCTCCTTCTTAAGACTGAGAAATGTGTCTGGCCCAAGGACAACCAGCTGGCTTTATGCTTAAGGTGGAACTCGAACTCATGATCTCCATGATTCTAGCCTGATGCCTTAACCATTATACCAAACTGGCTCTCTGTTTTGTATTTTCTGATCATTTATTCCATTCCCCCAGCTGGATCGCAATTGCCTTCTAATGTAGGACATCAAGCGACCTGGGCTAGAAGTTCTGGGACAATGAAATTAACAAACATCCTCCGGTCCCACCCAATTCATTGTTCCTACATGTAGGAATGTTCATGTATGTGCATTAAAGTAAAGCAAGTCATTTGTGGATGGATTGGAGGGAACGTGAGAAATTCAAGTGGATATATGAGCCTTCCCTGCCTACCAATCCTTATGTAGAAAAAAAAATTGCCATTCTCACACAAATGAGAGCAGATGGCCATATGACTAAATTTTAATTTAATTATTTATAATATTTCTGATAGGAGATTCAACCAAATATGAGAATAACATGTTTACTAGTTAATTTACATGAATTTACAAACCCTGCTAGGTATGCAACAGTTAGGCTCTTTTTTAATAGCCCTAAAAGGAAATTTTTATTTCCACTGTTCACTCGTTACCATAAGTCTTCTCCCATTTTAAAATAGAACATTCTTGGTTTTATACCGTGGAATAGAAGTGCAAAATGGCTTTTCTCTTAGTTTCACTTTGAAACATCAGAGAATTGCGGCTGATTAGACCTCTAGATATGTGTCATAAGATTCATTTGTACAACTGTTGGGGCACCTGAATTACAACTTTGTTTTGTTCTTCATTATAGAGCACAGCACAGCACAGCACACAGAATACATACAATACAAATGACACATTGGCATTTGCTATTACTACAATATGCAACCCCTACAGGCAAACAGGATAGACAGAAGGTGGAGACATTTGAAACAATGGGGCATTTGCACATGTATGTATGGGTTGTACAGTCACCATACATTATCTGGAGCACCATACATTATCTGGAGCACCATACATTATCTAGAGCATGGAACATGTATCTCCTCTCCCTCCTTGAGTCCTTCTTTTCTTTTTCTTTGCCTCCCACCATATAATTTAATACTGTCTTCTTTCTTTCACCTCCCTCTTTTCTATTTTTCTGAACCTCTGCTTCTATTCCCTTACCATCACTAGACGTCAAACATTGCCTTTTAAAAACAGAAATCCCGTTATATTATTATACTGTGCCTCCTGCATTTTAAGTTTTGTGATGCCACTCACACAATCTATTTGATGTTCAAGATCTCATGCTGAAATATATTACTAACCAAGGAGAGAAGCAACCTAGAACTAGAGAGAAATTTCCTAACAATGAGAGCAATCAACCAATGGAATAGCTTGTCGTCAGAAGTTGTGGGTGCTCCGTCACTGAAGGCTTTCAAAAAGAAATTGGAAAAACATTTGTCTGAAATAGTATAGAGTTCCCCGTCTGAGCAGGGGGTTGGACTCGAAGACTCCGAGGTCTCTTTCAATGGATGGAATGGGGGATGGAAGGCTGAGTCAGCCTTGACTCAGCCTTCCATCCTTTCAAGGTAGGTAAAATGAGGACCCAGTTTGTGGGGGCAATAAGCTGACTTTGTATAAGCAGGTATATACAAAAGTATGAAGGCTATTGCTTAATGCATTGTAAGCCGCCCTGAGTCTCTGGAGAAGGGCGGCATATAAATCAAACTAATAAATAAATAAATAAATAAATAAATAAATAAATAAATAAATAAACTCTATTATTCTATGTTCTATATCAGTGTTGGTGAACCGTGCTCCCGCGTGTGTGAAGACCAGCTGGCCAGCACACAAATGGCGCCAGAACCTGGAAGAGCAATGGGCAATGACTGGAGTGCCCAGAGAGATGGCTCTGTGTGCCACTTCTGGCACGCATGCCATAGGTTTGCCATCACGGGTATAGCTAGTTTCCTATGCTAGGTATAATGTACTTGCCTTAACTGTGAGGTAAGGGAATGAGATAGATGGCATATAAATTTAATAAACAAGCAAATAAATAAATCAAAGATGACTATTTCGCTATCATGCAGCAAACCATGTTTGTTCCTGCAACATAACAGCCAAATGAGGTGATGCTTGAGAAAGGGCTTCCTGAATTCAGTTAACAAAGGAAACAAAGGAAGGTTGCGGAGGGAGTATTCAAAGGACCCTCCCCCCATTCACACACATAACTATCATCTATGGGAAATTCTTGTCCCCTTATGCCATCTGATCAGGATGCAATAGGACAAGGGAGTATGGGGAAGGGAGGGGCAGTGTATGTTGCTCAAACAACTGCTTTCACAGAGACCCTTTCCGTGTTGTGTACTTCTCAGCATTTCTTTACTACATAAGATCCTTGAAATTCAAATCTGTAACACTAGCACTGTGTACAGTATTGCTCCTGCTGCCAAAGAGAAAATTAGGCACATGCAACCGAACCACAGAAAGGTGGTCTAGGCCAAGATTTTTGCTCTGTGTAGCCCCCCCCTCAAAGCACAGAAGTACCTGCTTGCTAGATTCTTCTCCCTCTCCCTCAAATCTGGAGCAATCCAGCAAGACTTAGAGGAAAGGCTTACAGGAAAAGTGAAAGGCAGCATGTTGTTTGTTTGTGGCTGCAAATGCCTACGTGCGATGCTGGCGGATATGAGTGGCTGGAAGCAGAGCCTATGGTCATTTCTCCTGCAATGTCATCCAGAGGCTCTCCTTCCTTATGTAAGAATCTAAAATAATGTGCAAGCCGATTCCAGAGTTTCATACCTTGTACAGCTTTGCGCAGTCTGCATGAAAAACAACCTATCACAGAACTGACCTTGCAGACTTGTAATATAATATGAGGTGATAGATAGGCTTTCATTTTCAGCAGGATAAATCCATTCATTAATTCTGCTTCCTTCTACTTCAGAACTACCTCTGACAAAGTAAAACATGTGCAGCTTGGCAAACAGCCTTCAGTAGGAGGAATAGAAACAGAGAATTCTTTTTTTTTTTTCTCTTTGGCATCTCTGATTTTGAGCCTCCTTGCATAAATCTGAGGCTCCTCCCACTTCCAGCCCAGATCCTCCACAATTCGGAAGTTGCTTTTTGTAGGAAAATCTTTGCAGTTTGTTTGTTTACTTTTTACTGCTCCTAGCTTCTGAGGACCAGTCGCTTTGTTACTGCCCCCATTCAAATGCCAGCAAACATAAAGAGGCTTTGTTTTTTCCCCTCTCTCTTTCTCCCCCTTCCTTGTCCCTTGGTTTTGTCCTCCAAGGGATCATTTTTATTCAAGTGTGATGAATGATGTGAGCAGAGTACCAGTCCTGGACAAAGGGCTGCATCAGAGCTGGCCAAGCGTACAGCTGCCTTTTTGTTTACCAAGATGAGAGATGTAACCTCAGAGGTAGAAGATAATAGACAAGATTACAGAAGAAGTCTGAGAGCTGGCTTGAGTCTACTTTCCAGAAGCCAAGTAACCTTTATTAAACATAAATCATGTCAGGTCTTACCAAGGAAAAGCCTCTGAACTCTGCCATTCATGTGACATGAAGTAAAGTAATAGTAGTATTCATCTGCTTTAAAGACCAGTGTACACAGCCATTAGTAGGGATTAACAATATTTTGGTCTGCTGAAACAACAAAGTTTGCAGTCGTCTATAATTATCCAGTTTGCAGCAGAACATGTGAGCATGCTTAGATTAACAGAGTTGGAAAGGACCTTGTAGGTCATCTAGTCCAACCCACCCCCTGCCCAAGCAGGAGATCCTACAACCGTGATGGCGAACCTATGGCACACATATCAGAGGTGGCTCACAGCGCCCTCTCTATGGGCATGCAAGCTGTCGCCCCAGTTCAGCTCTGCTGTGCATGCTTGTGCGCCTCCCACCAGACAACTGGTCTTCGGGTCTCTTCTGTGCATGTGTGGGGGTGGGGCATGTGCAGGGGGCCACATGCACATGCATGGGGGGGCATGGGCCCCCCATGCGCATTCATTTTGGGGGTTTAGGAGCACACGTACGCATTCATGCATGTGCACACACATTTTGGGCACTCAGTCCAGAAAAGGTTAGCCATCACTGCCCTATATCATTTCTGACAGATGGCAGTCCAGTCTCTTTTTGAAAGCTTCCAGTGATGAAGCTCCCACAACTTCTGAAGGCAAGCTGTTCCATTGGTTGATTGCTCTCACTGTCAGAAAATGTCTCCTTATTTCCAGGTTGAATTTCTCCTTGTTCAGTTTCCATCCATTATTCCTTGTCCGGCCTTCAGGTGCTTTGGAAAACAGGTTGACCCCCTCTTCTCTGTGGCAGCCCCTCAAATATTGGAACATTGCTATCATGTCTCCCCTGGTTCTTCTCTTCACTAGACTAGCCATGCCCAGTTCCTGCAACCGTTCATTGTATGTTTTAGCCTCCAGTCCCCTAATCATCTTGGTTGCTCTTAATCTTAATCTTGGTTAGATTAATTTTCAACCAAGAAATCCCCTTTCAGTATAATATCCATTTACCAAATCATCACACAATTGAATATTCTTCTACAATCAGATTGTCAACTCAATTATCCATAAAATTCTGATAATAACTTCCCTACACTGTGCAAAGATTTTGGATTGACCATTCCCTTGTGACAACTAATTTGATAAATTGACTATCAACTGAGGTTTAGCTGATTAATTGGCAAAGCTCAGTATGAATAAAAGCATTATTGTTTCAGATTATTACAATTTATTACAGAATTCATCAGTAGCACAAATTTTAATTAAGGTTTGTTTACTTTTTTTGGCTATAAATTATAAATGTTTTTTCCTAATGATAAATGAGTGTTTTCATTGATTAGAATACAGTATAAATAGCTTTATGCTCTTTGAGTGAAGTTCATATTTAATTGATTATTCAATCAATTGGTTATTTAAATAATAATTTGAAACTGAGAGCCACTTTGGTGTGGTGGTTAAGAGTCTGGCCTAAAAATTGGGAGACTGTGGGTTTTAATCTTGCTTTAGGCATGACTAACTCTGGGCCAGTCATTCTTTTTCAGCTGAACCCACCTATCAGGGTTGTTATGGGGAAAACAGGAGGAGGAAGGAGTATTGGTATACTTGCTGCCTTGAGTTGTATATAGAAAAAAAGGCGGTATAAAACTCAAAAAAATATTGCTTGATAGTCATAGTGTCAGATTTCAGCTGTGTCTATCAGAGGTGGAATAAGAACTGGAGGTTCTATCAATGCCTGCAATGAGAACTTTGGAATTTGTTGTCCTCTTTTCAGTTAACATAAAATTCTTCCCACTAAATAAACATGCCTTAGTTGTTGTATGTGCCATTTATCCTCAATACATTTAGGACAACTACTAGATCCATCATTTGGGCTCCGGACGGCCCCTGACCTCCGCTCTTTCTGCACTGGCCTGAAGACATGGCTTTTTCAGCAAATCTCTTGATCTTCTGGGAGTTTTTAGTTTTAATTGTTGGGATTTTTAATTTTGTGATTGGACTGTTTTAGCATTAATTTATTGTCTTGTGTTTTATTGTTGTGAGCCGCCCTGAGTCCTTTGGGAGAAGGGTGGCATATAAATGTGAGTAAAATAAAATAAATAAAATAAATTTAAGTTTGGATGGCAAGATGCCTTTGCATATCAAAAGCATGTTTTTAGTCTTCTGTCTGAATATCTGCTGTTTCTATCCCTTGAGAAATGAGGAGCTGGAATATTTCCAGATCAAAACAAGTGGGAAAGCTACATTGTCTGATATAAATAATGGGATGGGTCAGAGGTTAAAGAGACTTTGAGTCAAGCAGAAGTTGTTGGTGCCTTGGGGAATAACTGTTCTCTCTTTTCCCTTCTTGGCTCTACTTAATGGCATAAACTCTTTATCTTTTGCTTAACTTTTCAGTCACCCATTGCTTTCTCCAGATGTTGAGACTTCTGGAACTTTTGGAATAGGTCCAATTTAGAATAGCCTCACTATTGCAAAAAAAAAAGCATACACTAGAGTTTAACATGAATTCCTATAAGTCCTGAATTTAACTGAAGTTATTTACAAGCTTTGTGTGGGATGAAGTTGCCGTTTGACAATGACTTCCTGTGTTTCAGAATTAGATTTATAATTAGTTTATGGCTCAGCAGCTCTATTATTCCTCCAGAAACAAAACAAGGTGGGGTAATGAGGGTCACAAAATGGATCCATTCCAATAGCAGTGTATCTCTTCCTCCAGTTTTCTTTTTAACAGTTTGTAAGCACCCAAGCTGTGTATGAAAATAAAGGGGTTGGAGGAAGGATTTACTTTTCTCCAATCCACTTGTACCAGCTTTGACCCTGTCTGAGCCACCATGCAGTTGTTGTTTTTTTTTGTTCGCAAAAATCCAGAATAGAATAAAATAAACAAGAAGTGTTGGAAAACAAACCCTGCAAAGTTTGCTGGGACAGCTGCCAAAAAGGAACCAGACTTGCAAATTGCTGTCAGTCAGAGTTTGCAGTGTCATCTGTGGCATGTGCAAGTGCCTTAATTATTTTCATGGTAGGCCATGTGTAACGGCTGCATACTCCTGTTTTCCAATTGCTGTTTCTGGTGGTTAATGTGTTGTGATGCTAATCTCTCACATCTCGACCAGTTGCAATAGCAATATTGCTAAAGCCATAAGTACAAAGTCCGCAAAGAACCTTCATGTAAAAAAATCCTAAAAATGTATTGACTAGTTTATGTCCAGCAGTAAGCCATAACATGGTTTGTTTGAATAGAGTAGGAACAAACAATGTACAATTCTTTCAATACATAAATAAATAATATTTTAATGTGATTGTGAATTCAGTTATTAAACCAGTACAATCCATACAGATAGATGCATTCCAGTAAACTCCTTTGGCTTTGTGTGTCATTGCTTTCTTTTGAAATTTACGGTAATCCAACCAACTTGGTTTAAGTGATCTAATCTAAAAACATCTAATAATGTTTTTAAAACTGCAGCACACTGTAATTCTGTATTACAGAGTAAATAGCAACTATAAGTAAGAAACTTCACTTTCAGACTGACTGAACTGTAAATACTTAAACTGTGTTGTTCAGTGTGCGATCGATTCAGACAACATGCTACACAAAAATGTGGTTGTCTGGTTGACAGCTCAGTGTGTTATGTCAATGCAACCAATGTGGTAGTTTGCAGTTCAGTGTGTTGTGCAAAACCAGGTAACTTGACTATTGCAGCAATTACAAAGTTCAATAATTATGGTTAGTGGATTTATAAACAGTGTCAATGTGGGAAGCAATTTGGATATTTTTATTCTTTTTAAATTTAGAAGAAAAAAAACCTTGAAAGAATGGAGGAGCTAATAAAAAATTGAAAGGGGAACTCAAGAGGACAGTATGTATGTTTTAAAGACATTCTTAAAAAATGAAAGACTTCACAGTAGACATCACAGTAAGAAAGGCAAAGTTAAATTCTGCTGAATGCAGATAAGACTTTATAGATAAACCAGAAAGGTATAAACTAATCTTATTTTGCTATTCTTACAAATTGTAAAAAATATGCTGACATTTTGCCTCACTAACAATTTTATTTGTTGATGGCTGCATGCTCATTCCTTTGTTTATCTTTGTATAGATTTACACAAAATTTTCTCATCTGATAAATTGAATTTTGACAGAAATGAAACAAGACTTAGACAGATGTTCTAGAATTACTTCAAGTATTTGGAAGTGAGATAAACATGATTACAATAAATTGAAGGTTGACTTTTATTTTGAAAGATCTTCCTATTTTTTATTCCCCCCCCCCACATTATTTTAAGAAAAGCAATATGCTGTTAAATAACTTTACTTTCAGTGTTGGAAAGGGCTATTTAAGTCACTGAGCCTAATCTCCTGCTCAGTGCAGAAATCCAATTTAAAACATTTCTGACAGATGGCTGCCTAGCCTCTGTTTGAATGCATTCAATGAAGGAGAGGCCATAACCTATCTGGGTAATTAATTCCACTGTCAAGCTGTTCTGTCAGTTTTTCCCCTAACATTCAATTGGGTTCTGTCTTTCTGCAGCTTAAATCTGTTACTCCATGGCTTGCACTCTGAGATGAGAGGTTAGGTCTTGGCCTTGTTCTGGGTGGCACACTATCACAACCCAACAGGTAATTGCAATTTGCAGAGGGAAAATCTTGAAGTTGAAAAATAGAGGTTCTTGGCTGTTATAAAGAACTTAATGTGAACAATAGTTAACTCATTGAATCTGTTCCAAATGACTCATGACACCATGGCTGCACACAGTTGCATCCCTGTTCCTTTAGGTAGGAGTCCCAGCAACCCTTTAATACAGAGTTCCCTAACCTTTCAGGCTTTGTGGACCAGCGGGATGGGGGGAGGGGATGATTCCACACGAGCAGTTGGCAAGCGCACACAGCTCCGTTTGCATGAATGGTGTGCATGGGCATCCACCACTCACGCAAATGGAGCGCATGTGCATGCGCTCGCCTGCTGTTTCTGCAACCCAGTTGCAAACACTGGTAGACCATGGCCAAGAAGTTGGGGACCTCTGCTTTAATAGATTGCTCTCCAGAATTTCCTCTTTATTTTATAAAGTTATAAAGTTATAAACTTTGTTTAAGTTTTGCAAACTTAAACAAAAGATTCTTACCATGTCTTAAATTGTAATTTTAAAAAATTAACAGGTTGGGATCCTGCTTTTATGAGACAAGGTTTCAGAATTTGTGTCTTTCTATCTTATAAAAAGGATGCATCAAAAAAATATAAGATAGAACTCTGGGCAGTTAGTGCTGGATGTGAAGCAAATAGACAGATAAATGTTTTCTCCTTTATTCATTACGCACAGTTTAGAATCAGCCAATGAAAAAAGTTATGGAAAAATCAAAATAGATAAAAAGGAAGTGGCTCTCCACACAATTAAACAATGGAATTCATTAACATATTGTATGCTATGGTGATAGCCACCAACCAAAAGGTGTAGAAATGGGATTAAATACATTCATAAAAAGTAAGACTAATCGGTGGTGGTTGGGCATGAAAGCCATATGCTAGTTTTCAATTCCAGGACAATATGATTCTGAATACTAATCAGAGCAATACCACATCAGGAGTCAAGTACTGTTCTCCTGTCCTCATTTTAGAATTCCTGGAGGTTTTTCGCTAGGTACTGTGAATAACAAAAAGATGGACTAAATATTATTTGGTTGCAGTCAGGATGCTCTGTTCCTTGTTTATGTAGTTAGGCATGTTTTTTCTCACATTAATAGATTTCTGCAGTTTACATCCTCTATAGAGTTTTAATCATCAGAGAAATTTGGTTGAGCAATTATCAAAGCTAATATTCCTTTCATGTGAACTGCATCATTCTGAACAAATGTAAAAAAACGTGGATTCTACTGGTTTTCTTTCAGCAAACTGCCCATAAATTATAAAGCTCTCTTATACAGCTAGTTTCCAGACTAAATTTAGAACCCCTGGGGGAGACTCCGCAGACTGTATGTTCCTGGCACAGACACACCAATCCAATACAGAGCAGTAAATGAAATAAATGGAAAGTACCTTTAAAACAATAACCAAATAACTAAGTATAATGAGTATTCCATGACTTGGGGAAAAATGAACCAAAAAAAATACAAGTAAACATTTCTCCTTTTTGAGATATATACTCCTTTATCTATGCTACCTGCACACAATGCCTAAAAAGATCATTGAATACATTTATCATTTATTATCTCATTGTTTGATAGTACCCATTTTTGAATGTTTAATTATTGTTAGTGCAATTATATTAAAAGCAATAAGTTTTAATACCATTGATAGTGTACTTTAGTAGATTGTGTATTAAAAGCAGGAACATAGGTGAAGATATTGTAAGATAATGCAAATGCTGATAGAAAGGTAGTAGGATGTATGTGGTATGTAGCAACAAATGTATATTTGTTGAAATAAACAAAACTGGCTGTATAAAACCGCATGCTTCTTCCCAGCTTCTTACATGGAAGTAACAAGTCACAGGAGTTGGGTTTGTCAGGAGAAACATAAACAGTAAATTAAATGCAAGTTATGTATGTATTAAATGGGATGGTAAAGAAATGTGCATGCTAAAACAAAAAAGAGATAGCATCATGACTGGTACAAATATTGAGGTAAGTTAATCGTAATGGGAGGATGAAAGAGAAAGAGTGAATGGATGAATCAGAAGAAATGGAGACCTGAGAAATCATGGATGCTGTTGATGAGATCCTCAAAGAGACAGTTGAGAAACTTATCAAAGGCAATAAATATTTTGGTGCACGGATGTGAAAGGAAGGACAGTTTGAAAGGATAAAAAGTTATAGAGAGTTATACTGAATGGTGTATAGAGAGTTATACTGAATGGTGTTAGTGCAAATAAGATTTGCAGTTTTATTTTTTCCTTTTAGTTCATGCTTTTAGTTTCTTTGGTTTATTTTTTACTGTTTTTGTGCCTTGCATACCATTGCTTATCTCCAAATGGAATAATCTGATAACTATGCATGTCGTATTATTCATTACCATTTTATCCCATAATCTTTTGCCACTTAGAAGCCATCTAACTAACACAATCTCACCACAAACGCACATGAAGTTCAAAGGCCTGAATCAGCTGAGGAGCTGTCCAGCAGGAGCTAAGTTTACAGGGAGCTGTCCTCCCATAGCTCTTACAAAGCATCTAACAAGCCCAAATAGAAAACTTTCATTTCAGTAGAAAAAGGTCTCAAGATCCAACACTTGTTTCCTTCAAAGTATGAGAGAAGATCTGTCAGGACAAGTGTAGGATATCAGTGATAGTTTTCAGATAAAAGTAAAAATTATAGCAAACATTAAAATAAAATACAAAATAAAGAATAATAAAAAATATAATCATACTTAAAAATTGTTCAACTGCCAATTAGGTGCATGTAGGTGATGGACAGATTGTGCCAATGGGCAGCAGTTTATAGCAAGGAACAGTAATAAATGATAGCAATAAAAGGCATACAAAAAATTGATAACAGACATCATACACAAATTATAAAGTGCTAAGATGAAAGAGGAAGTTCTTGATTATAAAAGTAGGCTCTCAATTTCTCATCTAGTGAAGATGGAAATTCACTGCTCTGGGAAGAGATCCTGGGCTAATTGTATCTAGATGGACATTCTTTCTAGGTGGCTCCCATATTAAATTAATTGAGGAGGTACAGTATTCCCTGTTGGCACATAATGGGAAATCATTCCTTTAGGTAGGCAAGATGCAAGCTGTAAAGAGGTTTTTATGTCAAAGCAAGTACTTTGAAAGGGACAGAAAACAATGGAAAGCCTATCCAATCTAGCAGGACTGTCAAGATATTTGATGGGAAGTGCCCAACAGAATCCTAATTGCTTCATTCTGGACTCAATTTTTGCAATATAAGTGCATATGCTTTAGATTTTTCCAGTTCCCTCTTAGTTAGATAATAATAGTACACAGTCAATCAGGTCCTTGGGAAAAAAATAAAGTTCAACGATGTTAATATAGCATTAAATTATACAAAATAATGGAATTTTTCTGTTTAGGAACTCAAATATATAAATTTGTCTGTTTAGGAAGTTTTTGGCTTGTTGACAAAAAATTAATTATACATTTCTGGGAGAAAGTACAGCATATATACCAGACTATAAAAGCTGCATTAGTGAAATTTATTAATTTTTCTATGAATAGAAAAGCAAGATTAAATAATAAAATAGACTAGGTTTCATTTGTTATTTAAAAACAAATGAATAGTAATAGTTTGTATGATCAAAAATTGTTATTTTTTTTGTCATAGAAAAACAGTGACATTTGTAAAAGGTTTCATTATTGATTTTTATTATTGTTGTTTTTTCTATTTTATAATTTCTTCTTTGATAGGTTAAAACAAAGATTGTACTTTATTATTTTCACTGCTTCACTGCTTAAACATTTCAAAGCAATTATTAAAGTAGCAAGTTCCTTTAAATGTATTTGAATAGCCTATTCAGGAGGTAACGAATGTGTAGATCATGGAAGCTAAATCAGCTTTTGCCAGCAAAGGTCAAAGTTGATAGATCAAGTACAGATGAAAGAAGGTGCCATCACTCTTGTACTTAGCTGAGTTCTCAGGGTGTTGAGAAGCACTCCAATCTGTGAACCCAGTCTTTGAGAAGGGAACACAATCTCATTCAGAGCTGGTAAAGTCCTCTCTAGCCAGATAAAGCTATTGCTAACATCCAACACTTCTTCGGATTCAGCTTTAGTATATTATGTCTTATCCATATGGCAGTCTGTAATCAATACCTCGTGAAGATGGAAAATAGAAATAGATCTGGGTATCACTCTTGTAGAGAGCCAGTTTGTTGTCGTAGTTAAGGCATCAGGCTGGAAACTGGACCAGTCATATTCTCCCAGCCCTAAGAAGGGGCAGTGGAAACCAATTACTCTCTACAAGAGTGATACCCAGATCTATTTCTAATGCCTTGGTATGGCCACACTTGTAATACTGCATTCAGTTTTGGTCGCCATGATGTATTCTCTAGAAAGAGTGCAGAGAAGAGCAACAAAGATGATTAGGGGACTGGAGGCTAAAACATATGAAGAACAGCTGCAGGAACTGGGTGTGTCTAGTTAAATGAAAAGAAGGACTAGGTGGGACATGATAGCAGTGTTCCAATATCTCAGGGGCTGCCACAAAGAAGAGGGAGTCAAGCTATTCTCCAAAGCACCCGAGGGCAGGACAAGAAGCAATGGGTGGAAACTAATCAAGGAGAGAAGCAATTTAGAACTAAGGAGAAATTTCCTGACAGAACAATTAATAAGTGGAACAACTTGCCTGCAGAAGTTGTGAATGCTCCAACACTGGAAGTTTTTAACAAGATATTGGATAACCATTTGTCTGAAGTGGTATAGGGTTTCCTGCCTAAGCAGGGGCTTGAAGACCCTCCAAGGTCCCTTCCAACTCTGTTATTCTATTCTATTCTATTCTATTCTATTCTATTCTATTCTATTCTATTCTATTCTATTCTATTCTATTCTATTCTATTCTATTCTATTCTATTCCATTCCATTCCATTCCATTCCATTCCATTCCATTCCATTCCATTCTAATTAGGCACAAAGCCAGTCAGCTATCCTTGGGCCAGTCATATTTCTCAGCCCTAGGAAGGAGGCAACAGCAAACACTTCTGAAAAACCTTGCCAGAAAACTTCAGGGACTTGTCCGGGCACTCTCTATGAATTGGACACAATTGAACAGAAGGGAAAAAAAGGTGTGTATCCAAGTGCACACATCCTGTTAGTTACTTTATGTAAATATTGAAATGAGGGGTGGAACAGAACTTTACAGTATCCACAGGCCAAAGATTTTAGGGAACAATTACAATCTCCCACTATTATCATCTAAAACCAGTTGTCAAGTTTTGGGGGAAAAACCCATCTCAAAGCAACGATATCCTGAAGTACTTCAGGATGATTACTTGGGTTGGTTGACTGATTCTATGAAAAGGTGCAGATGAATCAAACAGAGCATCACCCTCTCCTAAATTGTGATCTTCCAATAGATTGCCCTTTAGAACAGCCAAAGCTGCCTTCATGCCATATCCTGGTATGAAATTGACCTGCAATGTATCAGTATTATCCAGGAGTGCTTTGAGTTGTTCAGCCATACCCATTCAGCCATCTTGAAAAAGAATGGTAGGCTAGAAATTAAACTTCTAAAAATAGACTTTTTTCAGCAGGAGGTCAAGAAAGATGATATCATCCACTGGGAGAGGGAGTCATAGAACATAACACCTCTCTCAATAGATAATAATAATAATAATAATAATAATAATAATAATAATAATAATAATAATAATAATAATAATAATAATAATTTTATTTCTATACCGCCCTTCTCCCGAAGGACTCAGGGCGGTGTACAGCCTATTTAAAAACACAAACAAAACAATGATATAAAATTTAAAATAATTAAATAAATGGCTCAAATTTAAAACCCCAATAAATTTAAATACCCCAATTTAAAACTATTGTATTGATAGTCCGGCCTGGCGGAACAACAGGGTCTTCAATGCGCAGCGAAACACCCGGAGGTCAGATATCTTACGAATTTCCGGGGGCAGTTCATTCCACAGGGCTGGGGCTCCCACAGAGAAGGCCCTCCCCCTGGGCGTCGCCAGCCGACATAACTTGGCTGACGGCACCCTGAGGAGGCCCTCTCTGTGGGAACGAACTGGTCGGTGGGAGGCTATTGGTGGCAGAAGACGGTCTCGGAGGTACCCGGGTCCTATGCCATGGAGCGCTTTAAAGGTGGTAACCAGTCAGAACTAGCCAAACTGCATCAGGTCCAATGATTATGTAATAGCCTGAATTTACTGGAGCACTGTATCTACTTTCAGGCAAAACCAGGGGTGGATTCTACTTACCTTTACTAGTAGTTCGCTCGCGCATGCGCTTGCTCTTCTGAGCATGCACAGATCACTTATGATGTCATCCGGGTCAGTGGGCGGAGCCTCCCACCAGTTTTACTACCGGTTCTTGCGAACCAGTCCGAACCGGGGGCAACCCACTACTGGGCAAAACCTAACCCAATAAGGCAATACATTGACACCCACCCTACTATTTTCCTTAATGGTGTCTTTAGTCTGCTAGTGAATATAAATGACTTTAAGAATAATATCAAACCTATCCAGTTTCCTGCTAAGAACACAAGATGGTCTTCTGTAACTGTGACTATATTAATCCCTGCAGCACAAGTGGCTCCCTCGGATAAATTTCAGCAGATAAAATGATGGTAGATAAGAATCTATAAACCTGGTTAAGTGCTAAAGACCAGAAGAGAGCAAAAGTTGCCACTATCTTCAAAAAAGAGAAAGAAGAGGACCCAGAAAATGACAGAATGGTCAGCTAGATATCTTGACAACATCCTTGAATGGATTTTTTGAAGTATATTTGTGAGTTACTTACTTAGAAACGAATCAATAATAATAGCCAATATGGATTTGTCAAAACAAGTTGTATCAGTCTAACCTAATCTCATTTATTTATCCCCATTTGATGAAGTCATTAGCTTGATAGATCAGGGGGATACCATGAAAACATTGTATTTTGAGCTCATCAAAACATTTCCCAAAGTCATCGTACTGTAAATATTAATGATATGGTAAAGTATGATAGAGATGGATTCATAATAGGCTAAGTAGCCTATTATGCTCATAAATTATTTTATGTCAATATGGAAAGTGATATTAAGGGGAGTGCCTCAGGGCAATGTCCTACATCCTGTGCTGCTTAAGGTTTTAATTAATTAATGACCTGAATAAATTTCAATAAGATTGAGATTAATTATCACCTTGCAGATCTTGGCAGGTGTCAACATAGCTGAAATGAACAGGATGACATTCAACAGGGATGTAATACAATACCCTATCTTGGAAGAAAATATAAAAAGTGCTAATAAAGGATAGATGAGACTTTATCTGATGATAGTACATATGAAAAAGATCTGGATATTTTAGTAGCGCAGAAGTTAAACGTGATACAATAGCATGATATAGAGACGAAGGAGACAAATGCTATTTTGGAATATATTAACAGGAACACAAGAATCCAGATCATGGGAAGTAATTGTCTTAACCTATTTGGTCTTATTCAGGTCCCACTTGCAATATTGTGTCTTTTTGTAGGTATTGCAATCTAAAAGGGACATTGACAAACTGAAGTGATCTCAGAAGAAGGCTAGCAAAATGGTAAGGGGGATGGAACCTATATCTTTTCAGAAATAGATAAAGGATAAAGAAATGGGTAAAATAAATGAATATGCAGAAGAAGAAAAAAAATAAAGGGTGGTATAACAGCACATTCTACCACAACTTTTCCCAAATAATGCACCTCAACAACTTCATCCTAAAAGAGACGTAATTTTCCACCTACTTACTTAGATCAACTTAAAGATACTTTATTATTGCAGCAGCCATAATAAAACCATAGTAATGCTTGCCTATCCAACAGATCAGGGGTGGGTTCTAAAATTTTTTACTACCGGTGGCTTATTTTGTGGGCGTGGCTTGATGGTCATGTGACAATTCTTTAGGATTTAACAGAGGTACTGGTCTACCAGGCTTTTAACTGCTTGCAGAGCTGTACCGGTCTACTCATTTGTTTTTGGAGGCACTGGTCGACCCAGATTGGGGGTGAGGCCAAATAAAAGGTAAGAATAATGCAGGGGGGGCAGGGGGTGGGGTGGGGCAGAACCAGTTTTGTGACATCATATCGTCACCGCTACCGGCTTGGCGGAACCAGGAGGAACCCACCACTGAAACAGATACAGATTGCAACTCACTTTAACCTGGTACTGATTGGCCAGGCCCTTAATTCTAGACCAGCTACTGACTGCTATTGTTGAGATGTTTTTCGCTTCAAGTCAAGTGATGTGCAGTTGCCTACAATTTAACTGACTACTACTGCTTACCTCAGTCATGTAGAATGGTTTGTCCAGTATGTCTGAATCCCTGGAATCATTAAATGTTCTTAAAACGAAAATATTCAAAGCATGCCAATCTTTATGTAGTCAAACTAAACAACTCACATTTAAAATGGTGTTATCTGTAGGTTCAGATCTGTAGGAAATCCTAAAGTTTATGTTCAAGGAATGAGAGATGCTGGATGGAACAGAAAAAAAGGATGAAATAGATGGAAGAGGACTTGGAATAAAGTACAAACTGAATAGATGCATTTCACACCACATATGGGCACCCGCGAAGGGACAGGCCTTTGATCACATGGTGTCATATGGGGTTTTTTTTGAACCCTCAGGCAGATGCTTCTGACATTCCGGGGTTTAAAGTGAGAGTGGAAATTGACTTCTGAAATTGTGCCAAATTTACTTAGCTGAACCATATTTATTTATTTATTTATTAAATTTATATTGCCACCTATTCACCCATGGCGACTCAAGGCGGCTTACAGAATATAAAAACCACATTTAAAAACAGTAAAACTAATAAAAAATCAAATAAATTAATGTAATAAAATCACCCCCCACCTCCTGCCCCAGTGACAGCGACAGCCGATCACACGAGCCATTTAATGGGCTCCATCCCATTCTGGGTTCCCCAGGCCCGCTGGCAGAACCAGGTCTTCAGCGCCTTCTGGAAGACAGTGTGGGGACTGTTCTAATCTCTGGGGGAATGATGTTCCAGAGAGAGGGAGCCACCACGGAGAAGGCCCTTCTTCTGGGTCCCACCAGGTGTATCTCTCTCGGGGATGGGACCCACAGCATTCCTTGCCTCCCTGCTCTAATGGGTCAGGTAGATGTGACCAGCAAGAGACAGTTCCTCAGATAACCTGGTCCCAAGCCATGAAGGGCTTTAAAGGTGACAACCAGCACCTTAATTTGGACCCAGAAGCAAATCAGCAACCAATGCAGCATAGATTAGTGAAGCCAGTTCCTTGTTGAGGAGCGGTAGGAGGAACCAATATTTATTCTATCTTTCTTGTTTTGTTTTGTTTTAATCTGCTTTAATTGATTCCTGTATAGCCAAAAAATCTTCTTGATGGATCATTGAAAGCAAACTGTATCCCTAGTTATTGATCCAGGCCATGTTTTATTTCTTAAAGCAAACATTTCTTTTCAGTTTTGATTTACAAAAAACAATATTGTGGAGGACTGGAAAATTAAACCTGACAGCATTGGCATCCAGCACCCATCAAATGTTGAGAAATATTCTTGGCTGACAACGGGAGGGACAGGATCAAACAGGTGTCACTTGAAGGCCACAAAAGCAGAGAGGAGGCAAGTGACTGCTTAAGAGAAGATCGCCCCCCCCTCACCCACTAGAAGAATGCTTAATGAACTGCAATCTGTTAAAATGTCTGAGGTAGCCTTAACAATAGGACTATTCACCCATTATGTTCTGCTGGCCTTCTGTGTCAACCTACAGAATGGGTTGAATAAGATGAAGGGCAGACAAAGGGAATTATTTGGGCTGACTCCCAATACAGCAAGTCCTTTGGGCCCATTTAACTATTTTCTCTGCATTTATAATATAAGAAGTAAACAATCCCACCCTTTGAATAGAACCTTTACACATTATATTTGCACCCTTTATAAAATATCACCAGACAAAACATCGCTAAGTGAACTGGTTTCTTTATTTCTTTACTTTTCCTGAGTGCCCTGATTTACTTACTTCATTTTATTTTTGTTAAAAATACTTAAGGCTACAAGTTGTAATGAATAATAGACAGGGGACTGGTTGTTTCACTGGCTGTTTTAAATCTAGAATTATGCAGAACTTGATTAACTTCTTTTGAATGGAACGAACAGTTTTAGCTGTTGTAAACTTTGTAAACAGTAGCATAATGTTTCAGTTTATGCATCTTTTTCCTTTACATTTTGATGTGCAATTAAATCTTATTGACATATTTAGCCAAAGGTAGACCGCAAATGCCTATAACATGTTTATTAGAACTTATTTATTAAATTGATGTCTCGCTTTTCCTTCAGGAGTTCAAGATATTGCAGATGGCAACTCCATCCTCCAATTTTTCCTACTAAAAAAGGCCTGTGAGGTAGAATGGACTGAGAGGAGAGAGACTGGTTCAAAATAATCTAGTAAATTTCTAAGGCTAAAATAGACTTGTAATCTAGTGAGCTTCTAAGGCTAACAATAGACTTGAATTTGGGCTTTCAGAATCCTATTCTAACACCTAAACTGCTATCCTGACTCCTGGTTGGCTAAGAGTATTATTTCTCTGCAAATAGCGTGGCTACATGTTATCTACCGGTGCTTAATTTTGAGGAGCCTCAGCACTGAAATTCACCACAGTGGTTTGTTCTTGCAAGAAGAAGCAAGCAAGAGGAAACTAAAATACAACTTAGGTTTCTGTACAGGCTTGTTCCAGGTACAAAGAGTCATTCTGCCATATTCAAATGGTGCAACAACCTCCAAAGCCACAAGTAGTTGCAGCTTTTCCCTTCAGGAGGAGCCCAAACAAGCTGGTCATGTCATCAGTATATGACAAGTTGCAAAATGATGCTGAGACTAAGTGGTCTTTTACAGATATTTAATTTTTTATTAGTTTATCAAAATATAAATTACAAAGAAAATGAAAACAAAGGAAAAGTAAGGGAAGAAAAAAGGGAAGAGGAAAAGTGTAGAGTAAAAGGAGAAAAAGAAAGAAAAGCATTGACTTTTCTTTTTAGCGCAGTAGAATAAGGTAATAATATACAGCCTCAACATTTTGCTTTTACATAATAATATATACTAGCCATTTCTATAACAACAAACATTTAATCAGCAAAACCCAAAGTCGAAGTTTTATTTTTCCCCACCCCAATCACAAAATCCAGAAGCAGAGACTAAGTGATTTTGATTCTGTGTCAATATTATGCACTGGCCAAATGCTAGATTTAGGACTTCTATTAGAATGTCCATCACTTGGAAATTGTTAGCTTCTAGATCAGGTTCTAGCTGTGGAAGAGAGCAGCAATTTTTGATGGAGAACAAAACTCAAAATACATTTGCCCAAGGATGCGGTTTATTCAGACTTTTTTGTATTTGGGTAAGCTTTAAGAAGCAAAAACCACATGGTATCATCAAGTAAAATTCTTTTCTTTGCTGTTTACATGTAAATGCAGGGTTTCCATGAATCAAGCAGATTCTTGATGACTCCACATTCTGTAAATAGTTTGCATAGGCTCATTTCAAGATTACAAATAGATTACTTTCATCCCAAACAACCCTATTCTATTTCTCACATGAGTTAAACACTGAATAGCTTAAGTAGATAATCTCATAGCTGCTGTCTTACAATTCATTCTGGACCAGGATAAAACAGACATAGTAATGAAAGTTAATGAAAGAAGTTCCTATTAAAAAATAACAGTAGTAAGTTTAGCCTAATGTAAATCATGATTATTAGGAAATAAATTTCACTTACTGGGTTATAGTGGATGTCATTCACATATTCAATGAAACATGGTATAATTTAATTAAAACTAACAGAAATTATTGATTGCTAAAATTTGTATATCTTATATATATTTCATTACTAAAATACATATTTAGCCATTGATTAAATTTTATTAATGATCATGAGATTATATTTAACAACCATTAGGTCATGGTAGAAATTAATGCATTTTTCTGGGGGCTCACATTTTCAAGGACTGTATGTACAGTATCTGCAAATACTGCGCACACCGGTAGAAACAATATTGTGCTAGATGGACCAATAACTGCATCCTATGGAAAGCAGCTTCTTGGACTCCTAAGAATGAAGATAGGAGACAGAAGATATACAGTGATCATATAATTTTAAATAAGTGAGTAGATCTCATTTTTCTTTGCTCCACTATACAAAAACTATTGTGCCAGCCCAGCAAAGGCATCCTATGTTTTCCAATATAGTTGTTAAGCAGTAGAAACCAATGTTGTATTGGTAGGCCTGGACTTGGGACATTCCTTTAGTGACCGAAGTTATAACAACACTGCAAATAGTGACTTATGACCATTTTTCACACCTACGATGGTTGCAGAATTCCCTTGGTCATGTGATTAAAATTCAGATGCTTGGCAACTGTATTTATGATAGTTGCAGTATCCCAGGGTCATGTGATCATCTTTTGTGACCTTCTCACAAGCAAGGTCAAACGGGAAGTCAGATTCTGTGTTACTAACTTAATAACTGAAGGGTTTATAAGAAGCAGTTTATAAGAAGCAGTTTATAAGAAGCATCCTAGAATGAGGCAAATTTCACTTAACAACTGTCTCACTTAGGAATGGAAATTTTGGACTCAGTTGTGATTGTAAGTCAAAGACTGCCTGTATAGTGGTTAAAGGTTGGGGCATGACTGGAAACACTCAATCCAGGTTCAAGTCTACCCTCAACCATGGAAACTGCTTCTGTGGTCTAGCCCAGTGACTTTAAGTTGCATGGGCTTCCAACTCACAGAATTCTCTAGCCACCTAATACTGGTTTAGCCAAAATCTCAGACTCCACTATTCTGTATTGGTTGGTCTCCAATCAACTACTTCCTCTGGCTTTCAGGAGAAAATGAAAGGTCTGGAGTTTACCCACTGCTCTGCTGCAGAGGTGGTATTCAGCAGGTTCTGACCAGTTCTGGAGAACCGGTAGCGGAAATTTTGAGTCGTTCGGAGAACCGGTATATACCACTTCTGACTGGCCCAGCCCCCATCTATTCTCTGCCTCCTGAGTCCCAGCTGATCAGGAGGAAATGGGGATTTTGCAGTAACCTTCCCCTGGATTGGGGTGGGAATGGATATTTTACAGTATCCTTCCCCTGCCATGCCCACAAAGCCACACCCACCAAGCCATGCCACTCCCACCAAGCCACACACTCACAGAACCAGCAGTAAAAAAAAATTGAAACCCACCACTGCTCTGCTGCAAGGGTTTTAAATGGAATTATGACCCAGGAAGCAATCTGTTCAGAGGAGAAAAGAGGAATAAATAAATCCAAGACTCACAGCAGCTCAATTCTTTTAAGGCTAATAAGATGGATTTAAATTTTGGATAGAAAAAAATAAAAGTATCTGAAAATGTATCTAAATACAGTTGTAACTGAAACTTCTGAAAACAGTCTTGTGTTTGCAAAACTCAGATTAGAAGTTTCACTGTTGTGTGTCATTGCAAAAAATACCTTTACTTGGTAGATGGAAGGACCTGGAGAAAGGCCTCTGAAAATGAACGTCTTCAGATTTCTATGTAGAAAGAGATTATATAATTATAATACATTAAATTAGCACCATCAGATTAAATAATAATACAGACCACAATAAACAGTTTGCATTATACAAAATTCTTTTCAGGGAGATCTAGAAACGTAGATGCCTTTCAAAGGGGATTAGACAACACGTAGATGATAATTAGCAATGACTGCCCATGGTTATTTATTTAATTGGTTTATTTATTGGGGCCCTCAGCTGCTGATGCAACTTTATGCAGCATACAATGATACATAATTGAATCTCAGTTAGGGAGAAATAACAGGAAAGAACTACTACTCCCTACATGACTTTCCAAAGAAATAAATTGGCCACTCTGGGAAAGGATCCGGGACTTTAGTCTGATCCTTAAGAGTTAATTGTTATTTTATTTATTTATTTATATTATATTTATATAGCTTTATATAGCTTCCTGTTCTTGCCACCATTATTTCTTCAACTGAAGTATATGGAACAAATTTTGAAACTCACTTTCTCCCTTATGTTTTTAGACTTTGGTTTAGTTATGTTGTTGTTGTTTGTTTAGTTGTTGATTGCAGACACAGGATCTATTACCAGCAGGCATTTCCAAATTTAATTGAATTCAGCAGAAGAGAGATGAGACTCTGATGTATGTTTTCTTTTTCTCTCTCTCTCATTATCATCTTGTTAAGACCATTTTTGGCCAAATATTATTTCTGCTGCACTCTAACATGACTTTAAACATTGAAATGGAATTTACAAAGCCAAAACAAACCTCTACTCCTATTTTTTTTCCTGTTTACATATAAATATCCCATTATGTGATTAAACTGTTTTGTGACCCAGGAATGTGAAACAGTTATATTCACAGCAGGGGGCAGTGCTATATGCACATTGCTAGTTTAACTGTATCAGACATTTTAGTCACAAGGATTCTTAAAGGCCAAATGTAAAAACCGAAAATAGATAAATCATTCCATTTTCACTGGATCAGAGATGGTAGGTGCCTTTTAACTTGCAGCAGTGAGAACAGATGCGCTTTTAAATCAAAGTTGATCTCAAGAAGCAAATCGCACTTCATCCACTAAAGTATTTTACATATATTTATAAGAATGACCTCTCCCGAAGTGATGGTAGCTTCTCATATGCAACAGAAACTGTCAGTTAACATAAGACACTGTTTTCATCTATGCTGGAAAAATCCCCATCACAAAGCAGGGAGTTACAGCCTTTCACTGCTTGCAAACACCCCTTAAAACAAATGATGAAGGACTGCAGCACAAAAGTAATTATGTAATGAAATCCGGCACATGGTAACTGGGATGTCTAGGATGCTTTGAGGGTTTAAAGCACAGTGGCTGAGGAATTCTGGGAGTTGAAGTCCACACATCTTAAAATATGACAAAACACTGGTTTAGATTTTCTGAAAACAAGATTCCTTGAGTTTTGAAAGAAAAAATAGTTTAACAGGCCTATTTTATATATGGAACTTTAAAAAAACTCAAATAGCAATCCTATTACATAAAGATATAATGAACCACTCTAAACAATTTTAGTCATCACACTGGAAAACAATGGGGAGATCTGGAAAAGTTGCAAAACAAAAAATAATTACAGGGCTAGAGCAGATCTATATGAAGAAATGTAAACATGGGCTGAAGGGCAATAGTCATCCATTGTTTCATAGTACCTGGTATTTGTGGTTTATTCTGTCTTTGGTTCAGGATGGAGTATACAAAGACCAAAATGAGTAGCTATTGATAGCCTGATCCTCCTTGTTTTGTTCAACTCTCTTTTAAGCCATCTAAACTGGTGGCCATAATCACATCTAATGGCACCAATTATACTTTAGCTAGCCATTGTGTAAATAATTGTTTTCTGCATTTAGTTTTGAAATGAATGCCTAACCAAGGTCCCTAAACTTTTCAGCTCATTGACATCTTTATGAAGTTTCAGATTGCTTGTCTACCCCAATTATGAAAATAATTTAATAAATACTACATTAATTATTAGTACTATGAATAAGAGTAAGTAATAATAACTGTGTGACTATCAATAATAATGAGTAGTCACATCAACTCTTGTACATACTGTAATGACCACTTTGAGGAATCCTGGTCTAATCATGATTGATGAGATTTATATGACCTTTTTTCCCAAGAATTCAAGACAGCTCATGACAGTGGTTCTTAACCTGTGGTCTACGGTTGAGGGTGGGCGCACGGTCGTCACAGGGAGTCTGCAAAGGCTTAAATTGATTTAAATCTTAAATCTTGGTGGTCCGTGGCCATGGTCAGTGGCACAAAATGTATTTAAAGGGGGTCAATGGTGAAGAAAAGGTTGAGACTCATTGGCTCATGGCATTTCCCTTCCTTTAGCTCTACAACAGTAACCTTGTAGGCAAAGGCTTCTTTCAGACTAACCTCCTTCTCCCACACACATACACATTATACCTTTATAAGGAAGTAATGCAGATATACTCCAGCTACAGACACCTTTCCCCTTGAAATTT
The DNA here is from genome assembly GCF_029215685.1 of Pituophis catenifer annectens. Lineage (NCBI taxonomy): Eukaryota > Metazoa > Chordata > Lepidosauria > Squamata > Colubridae > Pituophis > Pituophis catenifer. The sequence continues at coordinate 314,948,653 of NW_027256881.1, read as the reverse complement.
TAAAGCAGCTTTGTCAGTGTTTGATATTAAACACCATAGTATAGTGTTTACTGGATGTTTATAGATTTACAGATTCACAGATCTAATCCATGCATTGCTTTGCTAACTGTTATATTGCTTTACTGAGACCATAAGTAAAAAACCAATTATGTTGGTTTCCTGACATAACTGTATTGTTCAGAGTGCCTCAGCAATGCTAGAGAGTAGATTACGTCTCTTGCAATATTTCTGGGAAAATATAGAAGAACTAACTGAAGGACCTATTTAAGCAGCATAATTAGCTGTGAGACATGGCAGCACTTGAAGACTTTGATTAAACAGGTTTGGTCCTGGTTAGCATTTAGATGCAAGGTTACATGGAAATATCAGGGTTTTAGGCTAGAGTGGGAAGTCAAACAGCATATGGGGAAAAGGCAATGACTTTTTATGTACTGTTGCTAAAAATGTGTCCATGAAATTATAGTGTTAAGCTCAACATTAAGGAGACTACCTTATTAATTAGCCTTTCAAAAAGCACCAGGGCAGCCTTCCTTTTCCATCATAATCCATGACTTGTTTCAAACAAATGAAAGTAAAGAGTAATTAGAGCCTCGGTGGTGCAGCAGACTAAAGTGCTGTTAAGTGCTAGCACTTAGCTGCCAGCTGCCTGCAATTAGTGCAAGTTTGAATCTCACCAGGCTTAAGGTTGACTCAGCCTTCCATCCTTTTGAGGTAGGTAAATTGAGGACCCGGATTGTGGGGGCAATAAGCCAACTTTGTATAGAGCAACACCACTTAGCGGGGGTCGAAAGCCCTAATAAGCAGGTATATACAAAAAAGTATGCAGGCTACTGCTATAATGTATTGTAAGCCACCCTGAGTCTATGGAGAAGGACGGCATATAAATTGGACTAATAAAAAATAAAGTAATTACAAATGAGATGGGAAGTTGCACTTAATCAAAATTAAAAACAAACATTTTTCAGGTCCTTCTCCTGACTTAAAAAAAAAGAGAAATGGTAAACTTTAGGTACAGTACAGATATACTCTTCTCCTGGTCTGGCAGAGATCTTCACAGATGGAGAAAATGTTGGTTACAGTGCAGTTTCTTATGCTATCTAAATCTAACCATTTTAATTATGGTTAGTTTATAACAAGCCAAACTATGGACTCAGCAGCAAGATTGCTGAAATAGATGCTTCCTTAGTTTAGTTGATGACATGCTAAATCAGCCTTCCAAAATCTAGCACACTTGAAGATGACTGGACTTCAAGTGCCACAATTTTGAAGTTTGAAAACGACTGATCAAGCACATGGTCTTCCAGATGCAGTTGGATTGCTACTCTCAGAACTCATCACTAGCAGAAACGTCTTGTGCCGATGGGAACTTTTGGTAGTTGGAATCCCAATGTATCTAGAAGGCACCAGATTGGGAAAGACTGCATTAAATTGTGACTGGAATGGGAGGGTTACTTTTTAAAGGAGTAGAAGCAAAGGAAGTGGAAATGTCCAAGGCCACCTAAGTTTATTTCATCATGCTAAATAAGGGAAAGGCATTATTTTTCTCTTCAGAGTCACAATCCTATAGGAATAATTTTTTGGGACAGCATTGCATGCCAATGGGGTTGGGCTAAAGAAAGCAGTCGATGAGGCCACAGTCAAAATGACCGAATAGTAATATCACTTAGACTTATATACTGCTTCACAGTGCTTTACAGCCCTCTCTAAACAGTTTACAGAATCAACATATTGCCCCCAACAATCTGGATCCTCATTTTACCAACCTCGGAAGGATGGAAGGATGAGTCAACTTTGAGCCTGCTGAGATTCAAACTGCCAAATTGCAAGAGCTGGGAGTCAGCAGAAGTAGCCTGAGGTACTGCATTTTAACCACTGTGCCACCATGGCTCTTATGCCCTATGTCTCTATGACCTCTTTATCTGGTAATGTACAGATTTCTTCAATTCAAATTTCAGTGCAGGGAATTTTATAGACATTTATTTTTTACAACAACATGGAAATACCATTGTCTATCTGGTTGTCTTTCCACTGCTTCCTATGGTCTTCCAGCTGAATACTCAATAGTCTAATCCCTTTTAGTGTTTCAAGTTCATTTAAGGCCAGACGGCTATTGCCCCTTCACTGGCTGTTTCTGATATAGCTTTTGTTATTTTATTCTCTCTTTCAATCATTCTCTTTTCTTTTTCCTTGTCATATAGCAGGCTTTCAGGGAAGAGACAGATCAGTCTTGCTAGTGGGTCTGAATGGGGAAGAGCTTTTCAAATTAGTCTGAGGCCAGAAATTGCCCACTCCCTATGCTAAATCCTAGTTTTGCCTAAATGCAGCTGTTGACATGCATCAAGCTGGTATTGTCATAAACTCGCTGAAAATTTAATAAATAGTAAAAGATTTATTTCAATAGTCAATGGATATTATGAAAGTTTCCAGAGATGTCCATTCTGAAAATGTCATACATCATTCACAAGAATGGAAACAGAATGTTGTGAGGCTGAAGATGAAATGACTAATCAGAAAAACTGCTTCAGATAGGAAGACAATAAGGAAAGAACAGTAAACTCAAATGGAAGATCATATTCATAAAGAGATCTATTAAGAAAAACCCTCACAGCTAGGTCATCTTAAAATAGAACATTTACTTCTGGAACACTGAGCGTCATACTTTGATGGGAAATTGGTATTAAAATATGGGGAAATGTCACTTACCAGACATTACAGAATGCTACTTTCACCACAATCTCTAGAACAGTCAAAGAGATCCATCAGGTCACGTTTGTCCACAACCCTTCTGGACTAGAACCAATCTCATTTCTTGCTGTAATCTGGGCCACTAGAATACAACAGATTACTCAAATAACAATGTCACTAGGCAGTTGGGCAAAGAAGGCAAGGTATAATTAGGCACAACTCTTGCTGATCTCCATGGGAACAGTCCTCACTAAAACACTATGTAAAAGAAAGCACTCTAAATGTCCATTGTACTCTTGACTCTAGTAAATTGTTAGTGATTTCTTTTGTAAACAAAGGGGAATTCATTGCAGGTAAAATCCAAACTTTTCTAGCCAAAGCAAGGATAAGGAAGTAGAGGTCAAATGTTTGTTAGGACAACAGGGCTTGGATATTCCAAGTAGTAATACCATCTATGTGAGATAATTGCTTGGTAAATGAAAATAAATATTTTGTGTTCTGCTAGGGGTCTCTGCAATCTGACCTTCTAAAGCTGCGATTCTCAGAATAGTTGGGGAAAGGTCATGATAATTAAAACAATTTACCTTTTGAGAGGTGAAGATTATTGCTATTACTAAACAAATATTCTCTCTTTCATTTCAGAGAATCAAAATGGGCTGTGGGCTTACGCCTTCTCCCCCCATTTTTGTTGAATGAGTATTTGCATTGCAGTTTATTCCTCCTCCCCCAGTTTTTCAGCACAGTGACAACTGAAATAGCAAGTAGCGGTTTGTGTCTGCCTTGGAACACAATAAACTGGACACCATATTGGTGATTTGGACAGAATAAGGAATTCTGCTTAGCAACCCTCACTCCCCCCCAAAAAACCCCTCATCCAGTGTGGTCCAATCATGCAACTAACATTGCTCTAGAGCATGAGCAAATTATTTTTTTTTAAAAAAAGCTGTAGCTTGCCAAACACTGACATTTTCCAGATATTGTTTATTTATGTAGTTTATTTATAAGCCACCCCTACTTTGACAGACTCAGGCTGTTTTATTATACAGCAGAAATAAAAACAGAAAAGATAAACAACTAAAAATTATACTACCAAATTATACTACCAATTAACCAGATTAGATATACCGCAAAACTCACCATCATAAACACAGTAGGCAAGAAAATAAATATAAATAATCTCTATAACATTTATAAAGATAGCCCAGGTGCACTTTCCTAGCTGAAAGCTTGCCAAAACAGGATTGTTTTTTTTCACCTTGTGAAAGTGAGGAAGGCACTCTATACCTCTGGGAGCAAGTTGTTCTTTAAAATGGGAATCATCAACAAGAAGGCACATCTCCAGGTCCCCACTCATATCAGTCCACAAAAGTTGAAGACCCTCTACAGATCCTCTCTGTACACAAGGCAGACCAAGTCTGAATGTTTTTTTTTTTTAATTTGATTTATATGCCGCCCTTCTCCGGAGACTCAGGGCGGCTTACAATGTGCTCAGCAATAGCCTTCATCCTTTTGTATATTTATACAAAGTCAGCTTATTGCCCCCACAACTGGGTCCTCAATTTACCTACCTTAGAAAGGATGGAAGGCTGAGTCAACCTTGAGCCTTGGCGAGATTCGAACCTGCAGTAATTGCAGGCAGCTGGTCTTAATAACCAGCTTAATAACAGGGTGCCTTAGACCACTGTACTACCAAGGCTCCACTGTACTACCAATGTTGAATGTTGAATGTATTTATTTTTTATTTATTTTTATTTATTTATTTTGTAAAGCATATATAAGATTACAGATATAAGTATAAACATGATTATGAATACGTGAAATAGATATGAATAAATGGGGACATTAGGACAGGGACAGTAGGCACATTGGTGTGCTTATGCACGCCCCTTACAGATCTCTTAGGAATGGGGTGAAGTCAACAGTAGACAGTCTAAGGTTAAAGTTTTGGGGATTTGGGGAAGAAACCACAGAGTCAGGTAGTGCATTCCAGGAGCTGACCACTCTGTTGCTGAAGTCATATGCAATCAAGTTTGGAGCGGTTTACCTTAAGTTTCTATCTATTGTGTGCTCATGTATTGATGTGGTTGAAGTTGAAGTAGTCATTGACAAGTAGGACATTGTAGCAGATAATTTTATGTACTATGCTTAGGTCAGACCGAAGACGGCATAGTTTTAAGTTGTCTAGGCCCAAAATTTCAAGCCTGGTGACATAAGGTATTCTGTCGTGAGCAGAGGAATGGAGGACTCTTCTTGTGAAATATCTCTGGACTCGCTCAATTGTATTAATGCCCGATATGTAGTGAGGGTTCCAGACAGATGAGCTGTATTTGAATGACAATTCCCATCTTCTCAGAACATAGGACTTTGCTGGTGGGAACAATAGGTATTGGTTTCCCGTAACAGGGAACTTGAAAAAGCCTTTTCTAGTAGAAAGCCCAAGTAGTCATCTGAATAACTGAACATTCAGAGAACTAGCAGGCCATTCAGAGAATGAAGGTGGATAATAATAGGACTTCTGAAGCAGCAGCATATTAAATAAAGGAAAAATAAAGGGAGAACTGCTTTTGTACAGGATAAAGCAACCTTTTTTGTAAACAGAAACAACATTTTGGGTTTTGTGTTATTTCTTAGTGTCTAGATCCAGAAGACAGGGTGAGCCTGTTAGAAGTTTACAAAAATGGATGTTTTGTTTCTTTGTTTATAGAAGTACAGCCTATTTGAAGGAAAGTATAGATGATTTTTAGCAGCTGCCAGTGAATTTCATGCAAAAAAATATGTGAAATCCTTGGGGATATTATGAAAAAGATTAGGAATCACATGCCAGCTATGAGCTATAGATTGCCCATATTTGTTCATTCTTGCTTTAGCATCAAGGCTGAATTTTACAACAAAGAAGAAACCATTAGATTAGATTCGATAACCATTTGCTTTGCTCTCCACTCTTCCCTACACCTGAATACATAAACAGCTGAAATATATCCTCCAATAAAACTTTCCTTTTCATTAGCACATCTTAAAATTAAGCAGTCCCTGGGATCCAACTTGAAATGAAAATTGATTTCTTCACACATTGCTGTCACAACATGAATAGCCCTGGAGGAGTTGAATGAGGTCATCCTGGCACATCTTCTCACTGCACACCTTTTCTCTCTAAAGCTAGATTAATATCTGGCTGTTTAGCAGGGAAGGATGGATTTAACTTTTATTCTAGGAGCATATTTATAGCTAGCCTATTATAAGGTGACCTGGACATTTATTAAAGTCTTCAACTGGTCTGTGCAGCTTGTGCCAAGCTGAAGGCAGGCCATCAACTCAAAAACGCCACAAAATCTGGAAATTTTTCCAACATGCTCCAGAGAACTAGCATGGCTGCCAGGCTCTCGTCTGATTCTTCCTTAATGAATAAATCTTAGTTATCTGTTCTCTCCCAATAAGATGTCCATTGATTGTCCCACTTGGTCTACTGTATTGGAATATGCATCACACTCTACTATGGAATGTAGCACAGAATCATTGCATGAACCCAGGTCCCATTTTTGCCAATCACTACATGGGATTGCAGAAAATACGATTTCAGCAACAGAGTGGTCAATGCCTGGAATGCACTACCTGACTCTGTGATTACATCCCATCTTCTAAACGCACACCTATTCGTCTATTCATCTGTCCAATGTAAGATGACTGACAGGAGGCACATGGCACTTCGTATACCCCTTGGTTTTCCAATTCAATTTTATCCTTGGGGTTTCTTAACATCATCAATATTTTTCTATCTGTGCGAAACACTATTTTTATTTTGTGTTTCTGTAATATCTTACTAATTTTATCGGTGGTCCCTTTTATATAGGGCAGGATGGCTTTTCCCATATTTTGCTCTTCTTCTTGGGTTTCGCTCTGTCCTAATGTCCCTTGCCGGATTATACTTCTAATTTTATTTTCGTGGAACCCATTTGCCATTAATACCTCTGTGAGAGTCTGAAGCTCTGATTGTACATGTGTCTCATCTGCTAGACGTTTAGTTCTAGTAATTAAGGTTTTTGCCACTGAATTTATTTGCGAAGGATGATGGTGTGAGTGTGCATTTAGGTATCGATTTGTATTTGTCTTCTTTTGGTAAACACTATGTCCTAGGGTGGCATCAGTTTTCTTGTATATTAATACATCTAAGAATGGGAGTTGATTTTCAATCTCCATTTCCATAGTGAACTGTATCTTCGGGTGCATGTTATTCAAGTGTACTAGAAAATTGTCTAGCTTGTCTTTTCCATGGGGCCAGATGACAAACGTTCTTTATATGTATAAGAGAACATATCTGTTCTCTTATACATGTTTGACAAACTAAATAAATAGATAAAATAAAATAAGATTGCTAGAAGGAAAAATGGGATCTATCTAATATAGAAAATCTTCTACGCAGATTTTCAATCATCCAGGTCTTGATTGTCCCAAAAGTGCTTTTCAAAAGGTAACTGGACTTCCTTTCTTTTTTCTTGAAAACATGAGAAGCAAAATATTTTCAAGAAAAAAAACTAAAAAAGTCCAGTTGCCTTTTAGAAAGCACCTTTGGGCCAATCAATCTAACACTGTAAGTTTCGAGCTTCAGCTTGTCTCTTATAATAGCCTAAACACTGCAAAATTGTAATTAGGCTCAATATTGCATGTGAATTCTTAATTTAGTCCAGGTTTGTTTCACATTATGCTCCAAATGCAGAATATGCAATTACCTTGCCTCAGCTAAACCAGTTGGCAGCCCATCTGGTACTCTGTGTAAGCCATTCTGAGTTTCAATGAATGAAGACAATAAATGACATATCAAAAGGCAACATATTATAATATTCAGTGGAGAAATTTATTCTCAGCACTGTTTTACTATAATTTTTATGTTTTAGCACTTTTATTACCTTGTCTTATATTGGGTGTTTTAATGGATTGCAATTGTTTTATGAATGTAAGCCTCACTGAGTATCAGCTGGAGCCAAAAAAGGCAGACCAAAGTTGAAAAATAGGTATTTTAAAAAATTATAGCTAATTCTACTTTTGCATGGAATTATGTACAAAGTGCTCTTTAACAGATATAAAAGATATCATCTCCTTCAAATCAACCTCAACTCCTGTTTACTTATGAATATTAAGCTTTGATAAACCTAACCTTCTTTTGCAAGAATCTGCTAAATCTATCCTTAGTGGAAAAATACTTTAAGATTTGGGAATAATGTAGCTATTTTCTTTCTTTTGTTTTCAATCGTGTCCAATTCTTGGAGTCTGCCTGGCCATATCCCTGCAGTTTTCTTGACAAGGTTTTTCAGAAGTACTTTTCCATTGCTTCCTTTTGAAGGCTGAATGAATATGACTGGGCCAAGACACCCAGTTAGCATTATGACTAAGGCAGGACTAGAATTCACAGTTCCTCAGTTTCTAACCTGATGCCTTAACTATTACACCAAACTGTCTCTCATATTGAAAATAGGGTTATACTAAGTTTGATGACTGGTTCATCAGCTTAATACTGTGCTCATTATCTGTTCAGATAATGGAGCCAAGGACAAGCAAGGGGGACTTTGCTTGTCCTTTAGTTTAGTTTTCTATTCATTTTACAAATTAGGCAGAATCTCAGAACAAATGTATATTAAACATCTCATACTCTGGGATGGTATTATCTGGGTATCAGATAATACACAATTTGAATAGCACTGAATACTTACATTCTTAATGTTTATTCAATCATAATGATAGAAATGTTCAATACAAATGCATTGGTGAAATTGTTGTCTCCACCGTAGAGTCCTATAGGGCTGTCACATCACATGTTAAAGTTGTGAAATATTGTAATGGTATGTAGAAATACCTTGGGAGACAGGGCAAAAAGATGCAACCAACGGAATGATCAGATAAAAGACAGCTGGCCCACACAAATGTGGGTGGGGCAAGAAGCTCAAAAGAGACCCTCCCTAGTCTCTTGGCCTATAAAGGAGACAAGGGAAGAGATGTACTTTCAGACTTACACGTTCTGTTAATGTAGTTTTACAATAAAGTAGAATTACCTCATATGTTCATGTTTCCTATCTGGTCTACCTCATAAGGCTGACTAATATGGGCTGAAAAAATCCAGACAATCACTAGAACCTACCAAATAGTGTCAGTGAGGTAGGCAAAGTGGGGGGGGGAGCAATACCAGGCTTTTCAATAATGTCTTTATTGTTGTTGAATATAATAACAAAATCTTAGAAGCTTGTCATAGGTTGTCTCTACTACATCTTATCTCAAACAAAATGAAGGTAGGGTTATTTTGAGTTCCTTCTTTTCCAGGACTCAGTAATCTTTTCTGAAACTGCTCCCTTCATTCACCCCTTCCCTATTTCCAGAGCCAGAAATTGTACTTGTATTCAAGTACAAACAGTTAGCTTTCTAAATTTCATTACCAATATCTAGTGGTTATCTGGATTTTTGCAACCAAAGTATGTCTAACTACAGTAAGCTTTTGGTTCACAGAGCCTTTTCTCCATAAGTGTAGAGGTTTCTGCTTCTATTTTTCAACTAATTGTTGTTTCTTTGTTCAATTCCTATAGTCATCCATCTCAGTCAATGACTCCAGGTGGCATACAATTTATAAATACTGTTTCTTCTGATGTCTAGATTTAGACAACTATGATTTGCTTGAAATCAGGAACTGAAACAGTTGTGTGGTCCTGGCTTGTTCATGAATTACAGTTTAAATGTACAGAAGAGCCTGTAGTACAGTGGACTAAAGCACTGTTATTAACATCTGCTGCTTGCAATTACTGCAAGTTCAAATCTCACCAGGCTCAAGGTTGACTCAGCCTTCCATCCTTTCAAAGGTAGGTGAAATGAGGACCCAGATTGTGGGGGCAATAAGCTGACTTTGTATAAATAGACAAAAGTATGAAGGCTATTGCTTAACGCATTGTAAGCTGCCCTGAGTCTCTGGAGAAGGGCGGCATATAAATTAAAGCAAAAAAAAAAAAAAAAGCTTATTTGCTTAAAATGGATACCTTGGGGAGCTGTGGTTTTTTTAAAATTAAATATAGATTTTCCTCTTTTCATTTACTATATGGGAACAGACCCACGTTAAGTATTTTATGTTTGTCCTACTGCACTAAAAGGAATTGGAAGTTAATCTTTTTTTGCTTTTTTCCCTTTATCCTACACTTTCCTCCTTTCCCTTTTCCCCTTTTATATTTTCTCACTGTTTTCATTTTCACTTGTATTTTACACTCTAATAAGTTTAATAACATTATATTATAAATAAATAAAAATTTTAAAAAATATGTTTTTCCGAAAATAAGACCCAGTCTTATTTTGTTTTGGGCCCCAAATTAAGCACCAGGTCTTATTTTTGGGGATGTCTTACCTGCTTACCTCAGGACCACCACAGCCACGCCTCCCACACCCTGACACTTATCACATTGCTGCTTGACGTCTTCTGCAGCCGCTTGTGGCCAGACGCCATGTGGCTCGTAGCGCAGCCCATGCAAGCTGTCTCCGAGCTGTTTTTCAGCTGATTAAAACAGTTTTAACTTCTGGAGGATTTTTTTTTTTTTGAGGAAATAATATTTTAAAAAGCTACTATCAGCTATCATTTTCCTTTTGGCTAAATTCCTCCAAGTGCACTCCGGCTATTTCCCCTTGACTGCACTTTTTTTCACTCTTGCTTCCCTTCTGAGAGGGCAGAAAAGAATGTGAGCCAAGTATGAGTATAGTATGCTGTCACTCACGGTAGGTGTCTCGAGGCTTATCGCGCCAGTGCCGCCACTTGTGGAAGGATGCCACAAGGATCATGGATGCCGCAAGCAGTAGTGCAATGAGCCTCGTGGCGTCTTGTTGCAAGCGGCAGCACTAGCATGATGCACCATGCAGCCTAAGCTAAGCGGGTGAGGGGTGCGTGGGGCAGCTACACCCCCACCCCTACCCTAGCTTGATTTTTACGCATGCGGCTTACCCCACTTCGTACAACCAGATGATGGGCAGGGCTTAACTAGGGCTTATTTTGGGAGGTAGGGTTTATATCAGGCGCATGCATGAAAATCAGGCTAGGGCTTATTTTCAGGGTAGGTCGTATTTTGGGGAAAATATGGGTACTATAAAAAAGATGCAATATCTTAATGTCCTGTGTTCTTAGGACCTAAAAGCAAAGCTCCTTCATTAGGCTCCTATAATAACATCTCCGACTATTTTTATGTGTGCCACATCCCTTAAGTTGAAACTATGAAAGCAAGGGGCAGAATGAAATTGACTGAAGTAATGAAATTAACAACCACTTACAGTCTCTGAAAAGTTAATTACTACCAGCAAATGATAGTAATCAACACATTCTGAAGGACACTGCAGCTAAAAAGCAATTAAGCAGTTTGCAGAGAAACATGTTATAAAAAGAACAGGGCTAGAGGGCTTTTTCATCTTTGTAAGGCTGTGTGAGCACTCTAAAGCAATCTTTTTACCACCAAGTACCCGCCAGACATATTGCATTGCAATTTCTATTATTTGCCAGTGCAACCATCCTAACCCTGCAATTCTCTTTGATTTAACTTGGTCTGGTTCTCAGTTCTCAGCAAAGGCCAGGGCTGGAAGACTAGAGACACAATAATAGGTGCTATTTTATACAAAACTTGCAATGTTCTCACTGAGTACTGTGGGGCCAATGCTTACAGTATACAGTAAGGCTTGAAAAACTTGCTGTACTGAGAACTGAAGGGTATATCCCTGAAGTGCTGAGGTCATTCAAGGTGACTAGCATTGTAAGTCTTTCCAGCTACCTTGTTGTAACTTGTGTTCTCTGAGGATTACATTTCTTAAAAGATTTCTCATTAGCGTTACTACTGTTGTCTTACTATGGGACTATTAACATTGTGGAAAAAAGACAGGGAAGCATAGCTGTTTCCTGTTAATACTCTTCACACAGCTTAAGTGAGAAAGAAAATAAATGAAACCATGGACCTTATGGTCATTCCAGAGATATAGTTTATGATTATGAATCAGTTTATAAAGAAAAATGTTATTCTGCAGCGAAGGAGGAGTAATTTATCAATCCAGTCCAGATGGACTAACTAAAAAATTCTTTACTTTTTAGTATTTGCTATCAACCAAGTGACTGGGTAGAATACTTTATTTATTTATTTATTTATTTATTTATTTATTTATTTATTTATTTATTATATTTCTATACTGCCTTTCTCCCGTAGGACTCAAGGCGGTGTACAGTCAAGAAAAATATAGACACACAAACATCATAAAATTGCTAATTAAAATTATTACTTAGTTTGGTCAATTAAATAAAACCCAGAATTAGATAACATTTAAAAAAATCATTCACATGTTCATATGTTTAGCCCCACCTGTTGGAACATCAGGGTCTTGAGGGCACGGCGGAAAGCACGGAGATCAGGGATATTCCGTATCTCCGGGGGCAGTTCATTCCAAAGGGTTGGAGCCCTCACAGAGAAGGCCCTCCCCCTGGGAGTCGCCAGTCAGCATAATTTGATTGACGGAACCCTGAGTAGTCCCTCCCTGTGAGAACGAACTGGTCAGTGGGAGGCTATTGGTGGCAAAAGACGGTCTCGTAGGTACCCAGGTCCTAAGCCATGGAGCGCTTTAAAGGTGATAACTAACACCTTGAATCGCACCCGGAAGACCACCAGGAGCCAGTGCAGCTCACGTAGGAGAGGTGTTACATGGGCGTAACGAGCTGCGCCCATAATCACCTGCGTGGCTACATTCTGCACCAGTTGGAGCCTCCAGGTGCTTTTCAAGGGGAGCCCCATGTAGAGAGCATTACAGTAGTCCATACGGGAGGTAACTAGGGCATGAGTGACCGTGCGCAATTTAATTTTATAAAGATTTATTCTTTTTTTAAGAATAAATTAAGAAATTAAGAAATTAGAACTCATGCAGGCTTTTAAGATTAAAAGAAACCGTGCACATGGAAATATAAAGCAATCAACAGGTTTAAATGAACAATGTATTTCTTTTTGCTCTGCAGACAAAGTTTGATTGTGCATTGTACTACCTTAACAAATAACAATATCTAGGATAGCAATGTTCAAGATTTTTATCAAGTATCAAAGTTCTTCGCTTATGTAGCAGATTGTAAAAAAATTAAAACTATTGTTTTTTAATACAGCTATCTGAAAAATCTACAAATATTGTACCAATGTTAAAAAAATCATTCTCTATTTTTCATACATAGGAATTCCTTCTCTAGAAGATACTAGATATGAAACATTCATGTATGTATCTTGTTTAATAACTGTGCTTTTTAGCTAGAAATTAATACATGCTAAAATACATATTTGAACTATTGATTTCATGTTTTACTTAATATGATGGCTGTCCCCATAACTATCAAAGCATCCTACCTTTCCAATGTATATTTATTCAATCAGTCCTACTCAGCTATAATCTCAGTTCCGTCTACAATTGTCCTTTGAGAATTGAGAAGCAGTGTGACATACCAGTTGATGAGGGACTGGTTTATGTTCAGCCTATAAAACCCAACATGAGTCATGTTGTTGATCTCAGATTCCTCCATACATCACCATGGACTCCCAGAGAAAACCCAGGATAGAAATGGATGGACATGGATGGAAATTAATCAATGAGAGAGCCAACCTAGAACTAAGGAGGAATTTCCAGTTAGAACAATTAATCAATGGAACAATTTGCCTCCAGAAGTTGTGAATGTTCCAACTCTGGAGGTTTTCAAGAAAAGATTGGACAACCATTTGTCTGAAATGGTATAGGGTTTCTTGGTTCAGCAGGGGGGCGACTAGAAGACTCCCAAAGTCCCTTCCAACTCTGTTATTCTGTTAAATATTTTAAAATAGTGGGATTAGTATTTAAAGGTAGTTTTAGTGTCTGCTTCTTTGCCCTTTTATTTTAAAGGTATTTTGCCCTTCAGTTCCTTTTGCTTATTTATCATGGCCATGGTGTTCCGAAATGATCCTTAATGAAGCACTTGAACATTCTTATTTTATTGCATTTGGAATTGCAAAACTATACTCTTAAAATCATAAATTAATGAGCAATTAATAAAGTGTATGCTGATAACATGGGAGAAACAGGAATTAAAAACCACCAAACTGACAATTAAAAGCTGCCTTCAGAAGATACAGCAAGTGATCGAAAAGTAAGCAATAACATATTCACAGGTCTGATTCTGCAATTGCATTTTATCTTTCAAAGAGTCTCTCTCCCCCCCCTCTCTCTCTCCCTCCCTCCCTCCCTCCCTCCCTCCCTCCCTCTCTCTCTCTCTCTCTCTCAGAATGATCAGGACCACACTGGAATTGAATGAGTTGTCTACAGCATTGTCTGATAATGAAAGAAGGCTTTCATTTTAGACTAAAGGCTAGCAAAGAATTAGTTAGTGGCAATGATCCAAAATAATATCTCATGTAAAGGATTGAGGAAGTGGAATAACTAGAATAGGGGAGGGTAGAAATGCTAGTAGGATGTTCAAGCATATTGTTGTTTGTTAAAGACTGCAAAAATATCGGCCATATGCAGGGATTTAATGGGACTGTTCGTGTAAATGCATTTGGTAAGACTCTTGAACTCTGTGGTTGTAGCCAGAGGAAATAATAACGACATAAAGGATTTTTCCACCATCCAATCCAAAATTAAACCAGCACAGGGAGAGTTGAATCACTCATTTTCAAATTAATTAATTAAAATGTAAATCCTCCTCTATGATCAAAGAAGGCTGCACAGACTCTGGTTGCTAAGCAGCTGTCCTTTGTCCAAAGTTATATTTGAATGCCCTTCTTATGTCAGATGGATTTAGGAAAGCATTTTGACTCTGACTCTTCTTATGCTTCTCCAGTGCATTTACAGATCTCTGCCAGCGATATTTCAGACTATTATTTGGCTTGCAGCGTGGAAAATGCTACCCTTTGCAGGATTAAGATGCAGAGGCAAGTTTCTTTGTTGAAAATCAAAAGGAAAGACAAAGAAAAGCAAGGCTCTAATATTTGGAAAAATCACTGCTTTTTCCCATGAGGATTAGACCTTCCACTCAGGACAATCTGTTCCAGCATATCTGGCATACTTTGCAGGGTTTTTTTCTGAAACTGTAAACATGGCATAGTTTAAGAGATGAAATGAGCAATGCAATCGCTTATGAAAAATCCCCAGACATGAACCATCTGCAATTCAATGTTTAAGTCCAGTTCATTTGCAATTGAGAGTTAGGCATATTCTCTTGGTAATAAATGTCACTTCAGGTGCTGAACTTTGACTAAATTATTTCAACTCTTTAAAAACTCTATAAAATATCCTAGTATATCCTATAGAAATATGTTCCTCAACTAAATATATTATATAATTAGGGTAATCTGATCTAGGCTGAAAAATTCAGATATTCCCTAGATATCAGTATAGATTTATAGCTTGTAGTGGTCATTCAGATTTCTGTAGCTAAGATCTGGTTGTCCTAACTTATCAAGTTTCTAGGAAACAATGAATATTTGCACCTATTTTGGGCGGAGGGGGATTTCAATTGCTTAGTGGCACTGAAAAAATGCTGCAGAACCTTTGCAAAATTTAACCAGAAATAAACATGTGTTTTCTTATGTAAGAAATGCAAACTTGTTCAAATCCGAAGTTTTGTAAGTTTCAAGGACAAGCTTTCAGCCACCAAAGTGGACCTAGAATCTTAATTCAAGTAGACAACTTTACCTTGGCAAAGATGGCAAATTTGACACTTGGTTAAAGAAAAGGCTTTGACTCATTTTGTTTCCACATGGAAATCATTTTTTGCAGGAAACTGAAAGAAATGACATTTTGATTTTGAAATTTGATAATTAGAATTCTATGGGATTATAAAAATATAGACTATTGTGAATTTAGAGTAAGAGTTTGATGGCTTTTAAATCTAAAATTGGAGATTGGACTAAAATTGTCCAGTACTCTATGGTCCAATGGTGTTTTTTTGATGAATGAATAGACTGCTGCCTCACTCAAAAATGAATTTATCACTGCCTAGACCCAAGCACATATTGTCTTTTGTGAAGCCCTGACTGGCCAGGAAAGATAGGGTCTAACAGGTGGCTAAATCTATAGCTCCACAGCCTCTGTCCATTTCTTGTCTCCTAGACAACATGTTAGCAAGGCTATGAAGGCAAGCAACTAAAGAAAAAGAATATAATAAAACAGGAAGATGACTCTTACTTAGCAAGCTGGCCAGCTTAAGTCAAGGTCATAGTTAAGTCAAGAAAAGGATATTACATTGGAAATAGGGGGTGGCTTTTCTATTCATTGTGGAAGCCTTTTAGATGTTTTGTTGTGAAATCCCATTTTTCCTGGCTGTTAAATATGCTTGCAGTGCCGTCCAAGGCACACACGAGATGCCTTCCTTGCCAGATCATTCATATTTGTGTTTTGAAAGACCATCTTCTGTTTTTTTGAATAAAAATCCACTTGTATTTTTAAACAAACAAGAATATCTTTCCCATGGCTCAAAGTAGAAGGGAATTTATTTATTAGGCCAGTGATACATGCGGTCCAACATTCCTCATCCCTGGAAGAGGATGTATTGGGCATCTGGAAGAGCTTTTGTTTATTTTTCACATTTGTACCTGCCACAATCAAGAGGCTTTTACTAACTTCCATTTGGAGCCTTGGATTCATTTGCCTAAAACCCCCTCCCATTTCACCTCTTTCTTGGTCCAGATCCTATTCTTCTTTGGGGCTTTCCAAGGTTGGAATTTTCTGAATTTGGAAACAGTTTGTCAGTGGGAACTGACTGGGGGTGTCTAACCCCAGAGAGAAAGTGATCAATCCTCCAGTGTCTCTGTTGCAGATCAAATACTTAATCTGAAAACATTTCAGAATTTTTATAACCTAATGCAATTAGGTTTGGTTTAACCAAATATAGCCTTAGCTGGAATCCACAATTAGTCTTTCTCCATCTACATCCACGTTGCTTAGCCTGCATTGATCAATGCAAGCAGATATGCTTTCTCTTTGCTTGCATGCATCATGAATTAGATTTTCAGTCAACTCTTCCCACTCATGTCAGAAGGTACTGAATTGATATTCGAAATAGCTTTGGTTAGAAGGGGAGATCTGAATCACTGTATGAATCAGGCCTTTTATTCCTTAGTGAGGATGAACTGAGTTCATGTAGAATAATACTGTTCAGCTCCTTGGTAAGTAAAGAAGCAAGAAAAATTCCTTTCAATCATGCCCAGTCCTGAAAGACCACCTGAGCAAGTCCCTGCAGTTTTCTTGGCAGGGTTTTTCAGGAATGGGATGCCATTATTTCCTTCCTAGGGTTTAGAGAAACTGCCTGGCCCAAGGTTACTAAGCTGATTTCATGCCTAACATGAGACTAGAACTCACCATCTCCCCATTTCTAACTTGATGTCTTTACCATAACACAAGACTGGCGTTCATTGTTATGTACCAACTATTTACCGAGGATCAGCAGAGGTCAAGAGGAAGGCCGTATATAAATGTAATCAATCAATCAAAAACCAAAGTGCACATATTTTATATCAATGCAATGTACATTAATGCCTACGTTTGCATCAACAGAATATTTAGAGACTTATATAGGTAAACCTGTTTTGAAAATAATTCAGAGATTGTTATTTTAGATTAATTGTCAAATTTTGGATTGAAGGATAGGCCAAAATCCCAGATTTAATCCTCTCAGATGCAATTTAAAAGACTAAGATGGAATAGATTGACAGAGTGTTACTGATATTCTCAGTGGAATATTAATAGGTGAAATAATTGAGATTAACCACAATCTTACTGGTTATTTGCACCTTCAGCACAACACGTTCCCAAACATAGCCACGTTCTTCATTACTTTTAACAGCCTGTCTTCTACTGAGAGGTTCAGTTTGCAGAGTTGCTTTTTTCTGGTGTATTTCTAGGCATAATTCAATGTACTGATTATTATATATAAAAACTTTATGACTGAGGAACTGAACTATTTTTAAGAACCATCTTCCCTACTCCGCAACCATTACCAATACATTCATCAGCAGAGGCTTTGTTCCATGTCCCTTTCATTTAGAGAATTGGCTACCCAGGACATTTTTATTTTAGGAATATAGGAAGACCATTAATCCAGCTCAGTATTATCTGATTTCCGAAAGTGACTATTTAGGGCAAGGTGCCCTCTCGATTTTGAATCACGGTTTCCACAAGTCCCATTTTAGTCAGCATGACCAATGTTTAAGAATGATAGAAGATGTGGTCAAAAACAGTATGAATTGCTAATTTATTACAGGATTTCAGAGGTTCTTTTTCCTCTCTAGGCGCACATACAGGACAGGTAAACCCTACCTGAAACCAATCCTTTTGACAGCTCCTATTTCATGTTGTCTGCCTTAATTCCTTTTTCTTTCTTCTCTTATTGATTACAACATTGTGGCTCTGGTTCTAAACTCACAATCCTTGTATTTACTGCTATTTCGGATTGTTACTTAAATTCATACCTTTTCACCAAGTTTCCTGGTGAAAGATGGGGTAGAAAATCGTGTTAATGTCTCTTTTCCCTACCTAAACTGGTGTGACTAAGTACAATAAATAGGAACAAGCTATTGACGTAGCATAGCGAATAAGATGGTTGGGGTTTGACTGTTAGACTTTTCCGTTTGAAGCAGGGTCAAGAGACATTTATGTCATAGTTTAATTTGGTTTTCCAAAAGTCATTTTTTTCAAACAAAAATGTACTTATTTTTCAAAATTTATACTCCCCTAAATTTTCTGATTGAATTTGTCAAGAGAAAAATGTCTTTATAGACCCACCCAATGCAGAGAGCATGCCTTATTCTCTTGAGTATATATTTGTGTATGCACGTGTGAAAATATCAGTGCAAAATGTATTAATACTGACTGTAAAAATACATCGTTTAGGAGAAATTCATAAAAGAAGTGTACTGAGTTTTAAGTATAGTGTTTACATATTTTTGTACAGATGCAGAAATTGGACTAAAAATCTGAAAAAAAAGAGTAAAAATGGTAAAAAAAAATAAAATGATAGGTTTACCTGTCTTAGATATTTAACTTCTATTAAAATAAATTAAAGATCCCAGGGAATTTTTTCACAGCATATTGTAGATCAGAGGTGTCAAACTCAAGGCCCGGGGGCTGGATCTGGCCTGCAGGATGTTTAGATCTGGCCCACGGGGCTGCCCTGGAAACAGTGGACCAGCCCACGGTGCCTCTGCCAGCAAAAACGCAGCTCAGGAGGGCTACCCGTAGGCCTCCCAAGCTCCATTTTCACTGGCAGAAGGTTGCAGGAGGCTGTCGCAGCCAAAAACAGAGCTCAGGAGCCCGTTTTCACTGGCAGAGCACTTGGGCCACCACAGGTGCCCCCAACACGATTGACATTGAGCTGGCCAAGCCCCCTGCCCCTCTGAGATCAAACACAACCCTGATGCGGCCCTCAATGAAATGTAGTTTGACACCCCTCCTGTAGATGAAGGTATTTGCATTTAATACCATCTGATTTCATGCAATTTATCTGTGTCTTCTTTAAGATATTTTGTGTTCAATGCTTGGAAGGCTATATTCAAAAGGTCCCTCTCAGGATGGAAGGCAAGCAGGATCTACAGAATGGAAGTATTGGCTCCCTTTATGCTAGCCAATATTGAGCAGAATTATCCTTTGTAATCCTTCTCTTTTTACCCATCCAACTTTCTCCCTCTCAAGTGATTCTAGGAAGCAAAGAGCCATTCAGTGTGGTAATGCAAGCTAAATAGGGAATTGTGAAGGCCAAAATTAATTAAGGCTTCTGCAATTCTGTTCCATATAATGAGAGTTTTCTACAGGCTTCAGTAAGGTCAGCATTACACAGCCTGGTTAAATGGAATGTTCATTGTCAGAAGAGATACTCTGCCACGCTTTAACAAACAAACAAGCACACACACACACACACTTCTTAAAGTTATTTTTGCATCCCAAATGCTGCTGTCAATAAGTGACCCATGCAATTGTTAGGAAGAAAATATGCCTTTTAAAAACTTCCCCAAATATAATGAGTTAAGAAGTAAGATAGAATGGGAAAGTATTAGACGCAACTGTTGAAGGTTTTATGTCATGCTTGTCATAATAGTGTGATAAAGGTCATTGATCCTTGAGGCACAGAAGAGTAGATCCCTTTTATCAACTGGAGCCAGGAAACCAAGCCCACTTCCTAGAGGTTCAGCATTATGCAACACCAGTGAAGGTGAATCTATCTCCAGAGCATCTGCTTGAGAGATGATATCCAGGCAGCCAGAAGTGCTATTGATCAAATAACAGTAACAATTACAGATCAGGTTGCAGCTGCAGATACCATCTGTGGTTGACTTCATACCTGCACAAATTCAAGTTGACCACAGGTAGTGGGAAAGAACAAGAATGGAGGCAAACTTGAAAAACTGTGTTTTTTTCTCTTGCAAGCATTTCTGATTTCTGAACCATTAGAATACATTTGTCAACAGACCCAGTTTCTGCCAAGGAAGAAGACAAAGCTGGGAATGAGCTAAGGCTAGGCCAAAGGTGGAGGAGAGACGAGACAGATCTATGGTGGGAAACACTGAAAACCAATATAGTATCAAAAGTTGATCTAGGGCTGGTGACATCCAGGTTGAAGTCTACTTCCGTTGTGAAAGCAAACAAGTCTCTACTTTTCAGGCAAAACAATTTCATAGATTTGTGTTGCACAATGACGAAATCTGAGATGAGAGTGCGTTCTACATTCCCTTGAACCTCTGCAGGAAAGAAGTTTATAAATCCTGCAAATAAATAAACTGTCATAGAAGGGGTGGGGTGCGTTTTGGGATTTTAGATTGTGTTTTTTTCATTGTGGTACACAGGCCAGAGTCACCATGTGTGAGTTTGGTGGCCATATAAATTTGTTTATTAATTAAATAAACAAACATATTTTACAAATACACTGGCCGTCCCTCTGAGGCTTCCTCTTCCTCTGCTTTAATATAGTGTGGTGGAAGGAATAGCCTGAATTGGGTTAATAGTGCGGTAAATATATTATACAAACACCTTAATTTAATAAAAAATGAAGCAGTTTTCAAATTACATTCAGTTTGTCCTCCAAGAAAAATTATATAGCAATAAAAAGACAAGTTTCTCCATTGCAAAATTCATACCAATGTCTGAAAGCCCAGAACCCTTCCCAACCATTGCTTGCCATACGGTCAATGGTCAACCCATATAATGGTCAAGTCATATATTATTATTTTATTATTATTAATAATAATATAATGAAGCCCTGACAGAACTTTCTTGGAACAGGGGTTCAAGGAACACTAAGACACTTCCTAATGAAACTAGATGAGATCCTATATCCTCCAAGTGACAGCATGTTTCCAGAATTATCAATGAAGAGATTTGACCAGATTGGAAAAAAAAGACCAATGTCTATGTTTATAGGAGGCCTTCTCCTGCTTCTTCTACCCTTATTGCTGATATTGCCAAGATTTAGTTAACAGGTAGGATCTGGCAGATTCTGATGCAGAGCTGTACTATTAATGTTAACATCATCAAGTTGCTTTTATGTTAGAGGCAACATGTCTCTATCAGTTGTATAGAAACTTGAACTGCATTCATATACTCATCATCAGGGGTGGGCTGCTGGGGGCTCACAGGGGTTCGGGAGAACCTCTAGCTAAGATTCTGTGCAGTTCAGAGAACCCCCAAATTCCACTCCTGGCTGGGCTCTCCCACCCCACTCCGCCCCTCCCAGGAGTCCCCACGTGGCCTGTTTTGGATGTAGGTAAGTGCAGGACTTGCACGGAGGCTCGGGGGGCAAAAAACAGGCCTACCAGACATTCAGGGACCTCCAGAGGGCCTCCAGAGCTTGGGGAGGCCATTTTTGCCCTCCCAGAGGCTCGAGGAAAGCCTCTGGAGCCTGGAGAGGGAAAAAACACCCCTTCCCCCCCCCCCGCCATGGTGCAGGAGGCCGATTAGGCTATGCCCACCATGGCCATGCCCACCCAGCATCCGGGCAGAGAACCCCTTGTTAAAATTTTTGAAGCCCACCCCTGATCATCGTGACTTTCTCAGGAGCATCTTTGAAAAGA
The DNA here is from genome assembly GCF_029215685.1 of Pituophis catenifer annectens. NCBI lineage: Eukaryota > Metazoa > Chordata > Lepidosauria > Squamata > Colubridae > Pituophis > Pituophis catenifer. Next base: position 314,926,916 of record NW_027256881.1, on the reverse strand, counting down.
GAATGCTAGATTAAAAAGAGCTTGCTCTTATTCAGCAACACTCTTTTAATAGAGGTAGTCCTCGACTTACGACCACAATTGAGCCCAAAATTTCTGTTGTTGAGTGAAACATTTGTTCAGTGAGTTTTGCCCCATTTTATGACCTTTCTTGCCATAGTAACCCGGTTGTTAAGTGAATCTGGCTTCCCCATTGACTTTGCTCGTCAGAAGATCATAAAAGGGGATCACATGACCTTGGGACACAGCAATGGTCATAAATATGATCCAGTTGTCAAGCGTCTGAATTTTGATCACATGATCATGGGGATACTGCAAAGATCGTAACTGTAAAAAGCGGTCATAAGTCACACTATTCTGTGCTGTTGTAACTTTGAATGGTCACTAAACAAACTGTTGTAAGTCAAGGACTACCTATATCGTTATGATTGTCACCATGGGTGGCTGCACTCTTGGTATTGCTGCAATGAAGTATATGAAAAAAACAAGAAACAGAGTACTTTGACAAGGGCTTAAAAGCTGTTCAGTTATCTGCTTTCCTTTACATCTTGAATTCTTGGTTTATATCTCAGAGTCCCTGAAAATCTTTAAACTATTCTATTAAAATAATATTATTAAGGAGCTAAAATTAAAAAAAAAAAAGACCAGAGAAATGAAGCCACTTCAACTGTCTTCCATTCCAAAGCTGTCCTCTTTCATTCCAATGTAATGGTACAAAATGTGGGTGCCAGCTATGTCATCTGATTAAGTGTGTGCCACATATTTAATTTCTTGAAATAAAAATTTAATGAAGCAGAAACACCAAACACATTTTTATATTCTAAAACCTCCTGCTGCCAGTACATTTTACTTCACCACGTATTATAAGGATTCTTTCATTAAAAGCCCTTTTAAAAGCATGATAATAAATTGTGGAAAAAGAAAGAAAAATCAATCCCATCAAACATTTTCTTTCACTGGAGCTTTTAGTACTTTGCTGTTAATCAGTGCAGGATTTTAAAAAATCTAAATCTTTTCAAAAGGTGTGTGTTGGAAGTCCTTTAGCTGTTCAGTGGCTATAGCCATCGAGCATTTAAATATCTGGAAAGCCACCACTTCCAGGGATGAGCTTGGTACCAAGAGATCTATCAAATTCTAGTCCCCATCATCTCTTCTCAGTGGTAGCTCAGCGAGAGAAGATGGGAACTGCAGCCAGGAACCTCTGGATCAGGGGTCACCAACCTTTCAGACCTCAGGGACCACTAAATTCATAATTTTAAATCCCACAGGCCACTAATATAATCTGCCTAATGACCAACTGGGTGGGCATGGCTAGGTGGTCATATGACTGGCTGGGCGTGGCCAACTCAATGTCACTCACATCAAAGAGCACCTCACCAGCCTCTACTCGCCCCTCCCCTCCCAGCCACTCCTCATGTCCCCGCCCGGGCTCCTTAAGGCCCCAACAGGAAGCAGTTGTTGGAACTAAGCAGCCACCACAAGAAAGAGTTCGCAAAACAGCTCAGTTCAAATTGGATCTGACTGAGAAGGAGGCTCAGTAGAAGCACCTCACTGAGGACTACGAGCATAGGCTTTCCAAGCAGAGGGAAGACCTGCGGTATTGCAAGGCCAGGTACAGGCGCCTGAAGGCTCAGTGGGCTGAGATGGTCAGCCAGTTCCAGGCCATGATGCTGTCCCACTGGAATAAGGTCTTCCGGCTCTTCGCTACCAGCGACACTTCCCTCCAGCCTTCGCCCAAAGTCCCACACCAGGAGGTCGAAGCAGACCCCAAGTCAGAATTTCTGCCCCCCTCCAACCCACACAAAAAGACCCCGAAGGAGAGGACTCTCTGCAGCAACACAAACGTTCATTGCACGTATCTGTCCCAGGGGGCGTAGTTTGAGGACCCCTGATTTAGTGCAATATAAAAAATGCAAATAATTTTTCTGTGGACCACCAAAATTTTCTCGTGGACCACCAGTTGGTGACTGCTGCTCTGGATGACACATGTTCTCCACCATGATGCTCTGGAATAGGATGCAGTGAACTTTCAGTTTATATAGTCATTCCTTCATTCTTTCTTACGAGGAGTATAGAAGTTTCCATTTTTAAAATCATTACTGATTCTTGTGAAGTCCAGGTTTGTACTCATGAATTAAAATGAGAAAAAAAAAAAAACAGATTCCCCCCTCCCCCCCGGGTAGATTGCCTTGGGAAATAGGCTGTTTGAAGGACAGGGTTTATCTTTCATCTTTGGAGGGTGCAAGAGATGAAGATCAGTGATAAACCCAAGGCTTACTATGAGTAATTTATGAAACAGGAAACACATAATTTCCCATTATTAAATTAGGCTGGAGTGGTATACTATTGCAATATATTGCATCAGTTTTCCTCCTCTGAAAAGCACTTCTTATACACATGGCTAAAAGTATGAGAATCTAACCAACTATTGCTTGGTTATTCCCACACTCTCTTATCTTGCCTGCAACTCTCTTCTCTAGCCACTCTGTCCAGCTGGGGATCCAGTTGCATATTTGCTGCAATGTAGACAAAAACAAGAGACCGCAAAGGAAAACACGGTCAGCTCTTCGTCCCTATAAATTAAGTTTATGTGATGTGTTCATATAAGCAAGATGATCTATTTTGTTGTGATTTGTTCTCTGCAAATGGAAACATAACAACTTCTCAGAATATTCAGGAATTCAGAATTTGTGGTGCTCTCTCTCTCTCTCTCTCTCTCTCTCTCTCTCTCTCTCTCTCTCTCTGTGTGTGTGTGTGTGTGTGTGTGTGTGTGTGTGTGTGAAAGAGAGGGAGGGAGGGAGGGAGGGAGATAATTACAAGCCATAGGTGGCAGTGGTGGAGAAAATGTCTATCTGCTGTTGCATTCAAGAACCCATTATCATAGTATCCCTAGTAACACAAATGTTCAACCGAAGGACTATGAGACAAGAATTTAGGACAGCTCCTAATCTGTATGCTAGATAGACCCCTGAGGCAAACCAAGGCTGAGTATATTGCCTACAGATTTCAGAACAATAACTCTAACTGAGAACTGCAGCACTTGTTAAATGGAACCAATCTCTGGGAATAATTTATGGAGAATGACAGTAATAACACTCTCAATGTTGCCTTGAGTGATCTGTGTAACTAGAATTATTTGCAGATATGTTAGGGGCGGGATGTGATATTTTCTCCATGACAGGCCCTTGTGGACAGAAATGGGGACACATTTTGTGAAAGTAGGACAATCCCTACTGATGACATTTCAGGAGAAAGCAATCCTTTTCTGAAGTTTAGGGCCTGTCCTCACGGCATAACTCTTCACTGACAGCACTATTTTCTCCCCTTAGCCAGGACTTTAATCTTATTGAAGTTCCAGCCCATGGATGAGACAGCCTTCAAATGTCATTAGCAGTACCAGTTTGAAAAAGTGCCTTCTGCCTTAATTTGACACTGTTCAAACTCAGCCTTCTAATAGCTATTATCTTTCGCCACCCATTTGCTTAGGAGTGTGAAGTCAGGTAACCAATAACAGGTATAGTCAACAGGTGTGCTTAGCGGGATTGGTAGGCCCCACCCTCCCACAGGTCACTAGGTCACTACTATAGCAATTTTCCAGGTTTCAGAACAGAACAGAGCAGAATAAAGCAGATCTCGGCTCTCACTTGTGGAACGACAGGAAGTATGTTTGCATTTATTCACTTTAACAGTTTTCTTAAATAGCACCAGCTATGCCATTTCCCCATTTCTCATTACAGTGTTCCCCCCCAAATAATGAGGATGTTGAACTGAGGTTTTATTACTCATATCCTATGTTTTCCCCCTATTTGTCAATTTTAATCACTTCTGCCTCTCTCACTATGAAGCAAATGAATATGAAGAAAATGATATTTATCATTTTCAATTTTTTGACTGTACAGAACCAAGCTAATTGCTAGCTAATAATGACAGGGTCTGCATCCCTTTTCTCTGGGTCTTGTTTTGGACTGGTTCCTTCCCATCTGTTTCTTTATTTCTTAGTATTTTAACTTGGAGGAACAGGGACAGACACATCGTTGTACAAGAAGCAGACAATCTTGAAATCAGAATCTCCCATTTCCAATGCAGTACATGTTTTTGATGGATTTCTTTCCTGGCTGGGAGGTGACTTGAGAGGGATGGCAGCAGAACCAGAGGAGAAAAATCAATAATTTCGCTTGCATCTGTAGAAAGTTAGCACCCGCCCCTCTCCTAGATGAAATATTTTAGGAAATATTAAAAAGGCAGAATATTATATTTCCCCTAAAAGAGAAATAGAAATCTTAAGGGAGGCAGAAACTCAGAGCCCCAACTCCCTGCCCCCAGCAGATATTTGGTACCCATTGAGGAGGACCGGGTCAGCCTATCTACAAAACAAAAGACCTTCAGCTCCAGGGTGATGGGATTAAGACATGACCCTCCAGAACATAATAGGATTACCTAGCAGCAGGGCTCACTGCATTACAAAATCACCTGAGGACATTGCATCAGCCCAAGGTTCAACCAAATTTTATTCAGACAAACATGACTCCACATGGCCCCATGGGAGTCTGACTACAGCTAATAGAATACATGTTCTTGCCACAGGAACAGGAAGTTCAAGGGCAAGGCCTAAGACAGGGTATAAATAACCTTCACTCCCCACTCCATTTGGTCAGCTACCCAGAATCACATGTGCTTGGTGGTTCTGCTTCACCATTAAACCATCTTTCCAATCAGGCTCCATGTTTCCTGTGTCTTTCTCCCCACTTGGAACTGAACCAGATGGATATTTCTTCCAAATCAGGATAACATGACTCAAGAGACACAGAGCAGGGACTAATGATTTGCTATAGCAAATTTTGCACCAGCATTGTTTTGTGCTGAATCAAAGTTGGTTAAAAATGGGGCTGAGAGAAATATCCCATTAAAGACAGTTGGGAAGTTATGTTGAGAGCTAGCAAAGCCGGTAATGTCAGCAACCAAAGTGTGTCCTAATCATAAGGCTGAGAAATGCCAAACAAAATATCCATTAAGCAATGGAAAAGGCAGGGAAAAGAAATGCCAGATTTAAATTGCAAAGGTTACAAGAAGGAACTGCATTCTCATGTTGATAGAAAGCCATCAAGTGTTTACACAAGAATCATACCAGCAAGCAATAAAAAATTCTTATCTAACCTGTTATATGGGGTGTCTGGATTACTGCTGCTGGGCTCACATTGGGGAGCCCGACAACTGGAGACATTAACCTCTAATGCCTCTTTCTTTATCACAGTCCTGGCAGCACCATTGAGTCTTACCATGAATCAGCGTCTGTCCCATGCTGTCATTCCCCACAATCAATTTTTTCCCCAGGAATCAGTATTTATTCATTTATTTAAACTATGAATGATGGAGACTTTTAAATCTACATGTAATTTTCAGAAAGAATTGTATCTGAACTGTTCAATCAACAATTTATTGCCTTAATGATGTCACACAATAGAATCAATTGGTACTGTATACAAAACATAAATGATAAAACTTTTAATTGTCCTTACAAGACCTGTTCGCATGAATGTCACACAGATTTGTCTTCACTGTGCTGCTTCAAGGAGAAATAAAACAACATTTTTTCTTAATGACCTCTCCTCTAATGCAAGCAAGTTTTCAGATCTAAGTTAAGTGGCCAGGAATTAGAATTACCTCTCCGTCTTGTGCAGAGGTGAGTTTCACTTACCTTTGCTACCGGTTCGCTCGCACGCACATGCTCGCTTCACTCGTGCACACACCACTTCTGTGCATGCGCAGATCATATTTGATGACGTCCAGGCGGGTGGGCGGAGCCTCCCGCCGCCACCGCTACCGGTTCGCCCAAACTGGGGCGAACCAGTAGCAACCCACCACTGGTCTTGTGGGTTTCTGTTTTGTTCTGTTCTGAATAACTATGATAAATACATTTTCAAACCCATACAGTATTTACTGAATTACTATGCTGATCTGTAGAGAAGTATTTTTTTTCCAGAAAAATCCTTCCAATTACTCAGTCATAAATGAAAATAATCTGAACAGCTCATTGAATCATCTGAATTCAATTTTAATAGAATATTTAAAATATTGAGATTAGCAAATCTGACTGTGAATCTGTTTAAGCTAATTACTAATGGCTTGTTTTCCACAGTGTCCTTAATGAAAGACAGATGCTTGAAAAGTGAAAGAAAGGAATATTTGCTTCTACTTTCAAAAGGCAATGGTAATAAATGGCCCAAAGCCAGATGGGATCTAAGGGCAAATAGGGAATGAATTAAAAAAAGCAGATAGAGGAACACACAGGAATGTTCTTATAGGACCTATGGTGTAGCTAATCTAATAATTTAATTTAATTCTGTTTTAATGTATTTTAATATTTGTATTGTGTGTTTTTAATTTTGGCTGTTCACCGCCCCGAGTCCTTCGGGAGAGGGGGCGGTATAAAAATTTAATAAATAAATAAAATAAATAAATAAATCTGTACATGTGTTCTTGATGATGCTTGTTATATGTACACCTGATCAGAACATGCCTGAAATGTGTTTTGCTGTTCAGTCTATTTTCACAACTGATTCTCGTTCTGTTGTGAAACAGTGCTTTTCCATTCATATTACGGCAGACTTCCTCATGATCACAGGAGTTCATCTCTGCTTTGTCAGGAGGCAGCTTGAAATGTTGCTAGTTTTATTTAATTCTTTTTGGTGCATGAGCTGTCATTCTCATTGGTGATGCATAACAGGATGTACCCGTGGGAAGAGCGGACACAAGTTTCTACAGGTAACTGTAATTGGGGTAGACAGCAGTAATAAATGGACATTGTATGCAAAATGCAAAACCTCTCAACTTCCTGGTTTATTTGCATGATGAGAGGAAGTATACATTATTAGAGGCTTTTTAAGAAATCTGACATTGAGAAAAGACCCAAAGGTGCTTTTTAAAGCGGCAACTAGACTTTCTTCAGAAAGCCCAGTTGCCTCTTGAAAAAGCACCTTTGGGAGAACCATGACCTGGACGACTGAGAATCTCCATAGACATTGATAGAAGACTTCTACGGGTCTTTGCCCCCATGTTTATAGGCTGAAAGGGAGAGTGGGTATGCACACAAGCCCTGTCTACAAAATCCATCCTTCCATGATGCTAAATTTGATGCAAACATTTAAGACAGGACTGTAATACATGATGCATCCAGATGAATATAGTCCTACCTGTGATTGGGAGTTGCTTTTGGACAGCTGTTCAAAGGGAAGCAGCAGAATTTACAATAGCTTGAAAGGCAAAAACAGAATAATCTTCATTGGAAGCCCAAGACAAAGCAAGTTTCTTACCCCAGTGATTACCCAATTAATTCTGCTCCTGATCATCCATAGTGCATGTATTTCATTACTTCATTGCACTGATGATGTTACCTAGTTTGGGTAATGATGAACCAAGCTCAGAGAACACTAAGAACCCTTCATTTCAACCCCGAGCTACAATATTCTCCTCTATTGGTATATTTCATCTGTATAGCACCATTCTGATTTTCTATTGTCTGGCTATTATGAAATGTGGCCGATATATTGAGCGCAGACTAACAGTAATTCAGAACATACTACATCATTGATCCATGTTTCATAATATGAGCATTAAAGCAGAAACACATATCGATGTGCGTGTGATTCATGTGCCATTCCAGCCTAAGGCTCTACAGTTGACCTAATATTTAGGGCAACAAATTGAAAAGGAAAACAGCCACAACAATGCAGTAGAATTTCCTTAAATATGCCATTTTAAAAACTCCATATAGTTATTGTCCAATTGAAGCAACTCCATATTTAATTTCTTGGCATGTAAGATAATTGACCCCTGGCTGGAATATTTTGAACTTCCTTTCTCTTCTACAATCATGGTGCTACTTCTATTGTTCTTCTGGACAAGAGGCAGGAAGAAGAACTTGCTTGCAGCAATTTCCAGTTCTCTGGCCAGTGGCCAAACTAATCTCTATGTTCTTTCTGGAAGGAGAATGTAATCTCTACAAGTCTTTTTTTTTTAACTGATGACATCACACAACTCTTTGTACAATGCCACCTTGTCCTTTCCTTCACCTCCACAACTTCAGTGTAACAGTGGCTGAGGTGAAAGGCCATATGAGTAGAACTGTCACCACTGCTCTTGGAGCCATTTGCTCAGTATGGCTGTAACTAGCTGCTAATGAGATTGGGTAACAGCTTGTCCAAGAAGGTACTTATAACAAAGTTTTTTAGATTTGTCATCTAAAAATTATAAATAAAATTGCCATTTTATTTTCTTCCAAAGAAAATAAAATGGAAATATCACAACTAGTCTCACATGCATTTCACAGGTTAATTTTCTCCAAAACACCTGAGGGTAGAACAAGAAGCAATGGGTGGAAACTAATCAAGGAGAGAAGTAACTTAGAGCTAAGGAGAAATGTCCTGACAGTTAGAACAATTAATCAGTGGAACAACTTGCCTCCAGAAGTTGTGAATGCTCCAACACTGGAAGTTTTTAAGAAGATATTGGATAACCATTTGTCTGAAGTGGTGTAGAGTTTCCTGCCTAAGCAGGGGGTTGGACTAGAAGACCTCCAAGGTCCCTTCCAACTTTGTTAAATTAAATACAATTAAATTTGTTAAATGATATGTGACTCATAGTTAGCTATGGTATGATTGCAGTTGTATAGAATTACAAACCATATATTTGTCTTTCTATTCTTGATGTCTTTATTGGTGTCAATGAAAACATTTTAAGCCAAGAATGACAATGTATTTATAATAAAATACAGGACTGTACAGAACTGGGGCAGATTTATTTAGGTGACTGACCAAAGTAACAGTTATCTCAGAAATTCTGCTATTTTTTTTCCTCAAATCTTTATCCTATTTTGAAATAGATGAAATATGATTATTGTTTCCTTATTTCTAGGCTATAATGAACATAAGACTGTTTTTTCTCCCAAAAAATAATCTTGAATTTAACATAATGGATAGCTTCTGCCTTCTGCCTTTTAGGATCTACTATCAGCAGTGAAGAAATCATCAGTCAAGAAATACAGCACAGACTAGAATAGCAGTGAAGACCTTGGAAAAGGTATTTAGAGACCAGGGTGTGTCTGTACCTAGAAAGATCAGAATAATGCAAGCAGTGGCTTTCCCTGTGACACTGCATGGAAGTGAATATTAGACTTTCAAGAAGCAGGATAGGAAGAGCATCAATGCTTTTGGAGCTGGAGGAGACTCCTGAGATACTGTGGACAGCCAAGAAAGCAAAGCAAACCTGGATCATCAAACAAACCAACACAGAGTTTTCAAAACACAAATAACCAGGCTCAAATCTACTTCAGATACATTATGTAAAGATCAGGTTCTCTAGAGAATAATTCTGGGAAGGGTAAAATGAAAGAAAAGGACAACCAGTAGCAAGCAAGATGGATGGATTCAACTAATATCCATTGGAAGAATTGAAGAACCAAGTTAGGGATAGACTATAATGGAGAAAAATCACTCAGCCCAAAATTATCTTGAAGCACTAATAAACAGGTGCAAATTATCACAGTTTGGATCCATTATTTGAAAACCAAGGTCTCTAGACAGGTCCATGATGCAGAGGAATAGAAAAGGAAAGAGAAAAAGAGGACTGTCAGCACCAAAAAGTAAACTATTGGAAGGTCAGAAGAACCAAGTTGGGGACAGCTTGTCCTGGAGAAAATCCATCTATGTGGTCACTAAGAATTAACACTAATTTGATGATACATAATCAGTCAAGCTAATCAATCTTTCTTTTCATGAAATATTTCTATTTCCCCTTTGTACCCAGCCTACAACAATATGCAAAGATCAAACAAAGCCATTATGTTGTATGCAGATAAGATATTTGCCAATCTGTCACCTGAATTAAAGTGAACTTTGCCTCTAAGCTACCCAGGTACATTTTTTCTATTTGCATATAACCCTTTGCACATCACAAAGCAAATGACTAAGCTTCAGAGTTCTTTTAAACTTAGCCAAGCCAAAACTAAGCAAATGTCTTGCTCTTGTTCTTGCCTTGATCTATAGGCACTTTGATGCTTTAACCTTCAAATATTATTCCTAAAGTTTTTTTTCTTGGTCACCTACCTCTTATGCTTTCATTAATAATCTTTTCAAAAATATTGATTAATCATCTAGTAGTACTTTCTCATGACACTACGCCTAGAATAATTTCAGTTTAAATCACCATAGTTTTAAGGTTCTTAGCTAATTCTGGGTATTTTTGTACAAGACAGGTTGTCATAAAAATAATTGGTGCCTTCAGAAAATATGGAACTATTTAAAAAGCCTTTACAAAAAAAGAATCCATTCATTCTTAATTCATATCCCTAAATATATTTATTATTAGCACATAGAAGCTTTCCAAAATTTGTCCCTTTTGTCCTATATTTTTAAGATAGTTTCATACCATTTAGAATCAAAGAAAAAGCATATTTCAATATAGTTCATTAAATGAATTCATCTAGTTTACTTGCTTGATACATTTTATAATTCTGCCCAGCTCATTCTTCTAAGTTATGTATTAAATTATTATTTACAATAATACTAGTAGTAGTTCACCATCCAGGCCAAACAAGTTTCACTTCAGACAAACTTTAAAATATGTTGAGCCAGAGCAATAATATTAACATTGTGAATCCCTGAAATATAAAAACTGTCATTGCTGTGTGATTTCATATACCTTTGAGTGTACCTTTTCCTTGCTGGAAAAGCTGGCAAGACATGGGACAGATATCTTATCTATTGAAGGAAGTTAGCACCCACCCCTCTCCTAGAAGAATGAAATATTTTAGGAAATATTAAAAAGGCAGAATATTATGTTTCCCTGGATGAAAAAAGGAGAAACACGTTTTTAAAGACAAAGCAACTTCCTGCAGCTCCCTGCCTCCCCACCTCAGCTCCAGGGTGATGGGATTAAGACATGGCTCTCAGGACGTGATCGGATTAGCCCTCTACCCATCTAGCAACAGAACTCACCACATTTCACCTGAGGAGATTGCATCACTCAGCAAGGCTCAGCCAAGCCTGAGACTCAGGACAGCCTACAGAGTTGCCCCTGCATGGCACCATGGGAGTCTGACAACCAATCAGAATACAAGCTCAAATTCAAAAGCCCAGAGAGGGCATAAAATTGAGGCACTCTCAGCATCTCTGCCCTTTTTCTTCTTCACCCAACATCATCAAGACATGTGATCCTGTCCACCATTAAAACCATCTTTCCAAACAGCCACCATGTTTCCAGTGTCTTTCTCCCCACTTAGAAGTGAACCCAGAAGGATATTTCTTCCAACACTATTTAGCTACCAAGCCTCCAAATGCATGTATCAGCTCCCTGCAACTGGAGAACTGAGGGCTAAAGAGTGAGCTTCCCACCCCATTCTTTGCCACCTCTATTTGTTCTGAGAGCTGATTCTGAGGTTACCAGCACTGCAAGGGGTGTCAAGGGAATCAGCATTTCTCATAACTGTCCTCAACCACCACTTTTCGTACATCACTTTCCAAAACTAGAAATCTGGAGAGCAGCTGCTAAGTGGGAGTTGGAGCAGTGGCTGGAGAAGGGAGGAGGGGGAAGAGATTACTCTTTGATCACCAGTTAAGCTAACTCACGGGTATGTTCTACACAGGATCAGGGATTGTCAAATACAGAGGAACAGCTCAATTTCAAAGAACTGGACTCTTTGAACAGCATGGTCCTCAGAAACAATGTCCACTTAATAAGATTACCATAGGACAGCTGACATATGCAAATATATCCATCCTCAAGTGGGCAATTATTATATTGTCTTCCCAAGCATTCTGGTAAGGCACAGTATAGCTACTGCTGTAGCTCAGTGTTAAATCATCTGTTTTTCATTAAAATGGCTATAGGTCCATGTTGGTGAACCTATGGCACGCGTGCCACAGGTGGCATGCAGCGCCCTCTCTGTGGGCACGCGAACCGTTGCCTCAGTTCAGCTCCACTGTGCATGCGTGCACACCTCTTGCTGGCCAGCTGGTCATCGGGTCTACCGCACATGCGCAGGGGGCGGGGGCATGCGGGGGGCCGGGTGTGCATTGCATTTTGGGGGGTTGGGGTGCGCATACACATTCACACGTGCATGCGCACACACTTTGGGCACTCTGTCCGGAAAAGGTTAGCCATCACTGCTATAAGTTCAATGTCAAGCTTTAGTATCATCAGGAGAGATATGTCTTTGATACCCTGGAGAAACATTGTCCATTAAGAAAGAGCAGCCTTCTCCAACACTTATGCCAGTAGTGGTTTTCACTTACCTTTGCTACCAGTTCAGAACTGTGAGCATGCGCGTGTGTGCACTCGCTTTGCTCACACACGCTTCTGTGCATGCACAGAACCTTCTGCACATGCGCAGAGCGTTCTTGATGATGTCTGGGCAGGTGGGCGGAGCCTCCTGCCGCCGCCACTACCGGTTTGCCCGAACCGGGGCGAACCGGTAGAAACCCACCACTGACTTGCGCCCTCCATACATCTGGATCACAATCCTAGAATTGTCTACAGCCTTCATTCTGGATGGGGAATTCTGGGAATAAAGTTCCCTAGTAAATACCTATTCCCAGCCTTTACCTCCATATCTTGAAATATATGGAGAAAAATAATAATCTATTTTGAGTTTCTATTTATCATATAATTGAATGGCCTGTAGCTATTGTCATTACTACTTTTTAGCCCCATTTTTTTCACCATGTTCCTTGATTTTCATTACTAAAGCTTATAGATCAGTGATGGCGAACCTTTTTGGCACTGAGTGCCCAAACCGGAACGCACACCAGAGCGCCAGAAATCTGAAGACCAGCTGGATGGTGCTCATGCGCCCACCGGCCAGCTGGTCTTTGGGTTTCCAGAGTGCACATGTACGCTGGCCAGCTGGTCTTCGTGCACACCGGAAACCCAAACACCAGCTGGCTGGTGCGCGCATGTGCACCGGCCAGCTGGTTTTTGGGTTTCCAGTGCTCTGGCGCGTGTGAAGACCAGCTGGCTGGTGAGCATGTGCGTGCCAGAAACCAGAAGAGTAACAGCCGATGGCGCACGTGCCCACAGAGAGGGCTCTGCGTGCCACCTCTGGCACTTGTGCCATAGGTTCACCATCACGGTTAGAGATCATAGGCCATAATCCCAAGGTCTCTAGGACGCTGTATGATTTTGTAGAGCAACCTATCCAATTGTGCAAATAGAAGACATGGTTTTTATTACAAGCATGAAGATGTTCTACTCTTGATGCCCCAGAAATGGTACTAAGTTTCAGGAGTGGCGGGTGGGGGGGGGGGAATTGCTAATGCTAGAGTTGGTTAAATATTTCCCTTCCAATATTTTCACCAACCATTCATCCTTTGCAATACTCCTAAAAGAGCATTTCTTTTAACATTTTTGTTGCCATAAATTCATTCTCCACCTTTCCTTTGCTCATTTTCAGGAAAGGGATGCTGTCTTTTGTATTCTTGACTTTGTCCTAGGCAGCAAGCAGAAAATTGAAATTATTCTCCCCAAATCCCAGTACTCATAGTCATTTAACTACTTGACTGCCAAGAAGCCCTGGAAAGATGAAAGAAAGTTATATATAGCTAGGACAAGCAAGCAATAAATATTCTGAAAAACTAATTCCCAAAATAACACAGCTCACAGAGTTCTTTGTCCCAAATATATTATTTCTGCATTGGCGGTCTTGTTTGTGAACCATTGCATAAGCCTAAACAGTACAATAACTTCTTAATGATGTCTTAAAAATTAGACTTTGTGGGGTTTCCAGAGAGTCTTTTCCCCTCAATTTATACCTGATTATTTTCACTAGAGATCCTAAGGATTGAACACAGAGCATTTTGCATACAAACTATGTGCTCCATCACCAAGTTATGCTCTCTCTGACAAAACAGTTTTTCATCTGCAAAACAGGAATGCTGGGTTTTGTTTTGGGATATATACTGGCAGTGTATATGTAAATACATACTTAGTTTGCAGAGGTCTCCATTTCCTTTCTCTTTCTTCTTTTCTCCTGATTAAAATATTAACAATTTAAAAAATGTTTATGAAGGCACATTGCCCTGACAATTCAGGTCTTCAAAAAACGTTTTAAAATCATTTTTTTTATTATTTGATTCATATGCCGCCCTTCTCCGGAGACTCAGTTTAAAGCACACAGCATAATAACAATAATAGTAGCAAAAAAAAAAAAAATACTTTCTAAAATTGACACTGAGGCAGCCATGTTATTTTTCTAAGGGAAAGAGTTTCAAAGGGCCATCTTCATTATCAGAAGCTGTTGAACCAGAGTTTTTCAAATTTGGCAAAACTTCAGCATGAGTGGATTTCCGCTTCTAGAATTTTCCAGCCAGTATAATCTAAAATGATACCCAGTTTGGATCTCTGGCTGCATTTAGCATTCTGGGGGGAAAGCGAGGGGAAATAAAAAGAAGTTTAGCTGGACTCTACGTATTCAGTTTTGAGCTAAAAGGCCATTTCTGATTATTAGCTACAGTTCTTCTGAAAGCCCTTCTCCTAGTAATTCTCAAGTTCAGGCACGCCTCGTTTCAGCAGCTTTGTCATGTGCCTTTCGGACCAAATTGCAGAAAGAGGTCATTGCAGCCTTGGTTACCTGCCAGGCACCTGCTTGAAGGCTGGAGAAATTCCTTGCAGTCAGGAAGGACAAAAGAGACACTTTGCGCTAAAGGAGACATGTTGAGACTTGTGTGAGGAATGGCATTTTGCCACCCCGCTCTACCTTCAGACCACATTAAAGAAAGAAGGCAATCCAGCCAAACACCATGAATCCCAAATTGCCTTCCTGTGGAATTCAGTAATTGGGCTCTTGCTTTTAAATCTTTCAAGGGCAAACATTTGGTACCAGCGGTGGGTTTCCAATATTCTTACCACCGGTTTGGTGTGTGTGTGTGTGCCTTCCACACATGTTCCCAGACTTCCGTGCATGCGCTTTGCTCTCTCGTGCACCTTCCGTGCCTCAGTGGTGGGTTGCCCCTGGTTCGGACCAGTTCGCAAGAACTGGTAGTAAAACCGGTGGGAGGCTCCGCCCACTGACCCTGATGTCATCAGGAAGCTTCTGCACATACGCAGAAGCACACGCGCACAGCCCTGTTGCAAACCAGCAGTAAAGGTAAGTAAAACCCACCCCTGCCGTGCCTGCGCCCGGTCTCAAAAACATGCCTAAATAGGAGGGCATAGAGGTGTGGCAGGGGGGCAGGAGGCGGTCTCTGCTACCAGATCGCACGAACCAGTACAAACTGGCTGAATATCACCTCTGTACCACCTCAAGGTAGTGGAAAGGAAGGAATCAATGGAAGAACAGTCCTCGAAATAGTGTTTTTCAAACCTAGCAACTTTTAAGATATCTGAAGAATTCTGGGAACTGAAGTCCACACATCTTAAAATTGATAAAGTTGATTTGAAAAAACACTGCTCCTATCCACTGCTCCTTCCCTAGTCAATATGTATTGTGTCTGGATAGGGACATTGGGAAGTACTGTAAAGTCAAGCAACCCAACTGCAGTTCACCTGAAAACCTATTATAAATTATACACATATGAGTTGACCTGCCCAGCTGAAACCTACCTGGGATTTTAAAGCTAACCCTAACCCTAACATAGCCAACCACAATTTATAATCAAAGAGCAGCTACTATTGAGCAGATGATGCTGTTTAGTTGTTCTTCATATCAAACAAACACTACAGTTTGTCAGAGCAAAAATGGAAACCTTTAGAATTTTATTTTCATTTGCAAAAGCTTTAGTTTTCAGGAAGATAAAAAAAATCTAATATTCATTAGAGCTGTGCAGCCTTTGAAAATGATTCAGAAGAGGCTATTTGGAGCATGCAAAAGTGCAAATAACCCCTTTTTAAAAAAACAAGGTTATTTCTCTTCAGGTGTTTATATGGTCTAAAAAAAGATGTGGCTGTATTAAAGAGACAGCTCCTTAAAGCAGCAATGTCCAGTGTTTTTAATTTTTTTAAAAGTGACCATTATTTACAGGACCTTTTGGAAGTCTGAAAATCGGAGTGGCTTTTGAAAAAGCAGTCCACTCCTGCTTCTATTTTGCTCTATCCAGACTCCAAATAAAGAGAGGGAAAATTTCCCCATGCAAGAACAGAAGTTGTCAGCTTAACCACCCACACCAGGCAGAATTCGTTCGGCTTGGGAAACTGCTAGTCTAACATTTTGTTCTTTCAGAGTGACAAATTAGAAATTCAACAGCAGGACAGTTGCTGGGCAGTTGCAACTTATGTTTCCCAGAGTGACCCTCATTACTGCCATAGCTTGCATTAGCCTCAGGCATGTAATTCAAGGACATCTGCAACAGACAGCAAATGATGAGGCAAATTCTTCTTTCTTTCCTGAAGCACTAGTGGGAGATCACCTTTTAGGCTTGGCTGACTGCTCTGGGCAGATTCCAGCTTGTTTAGGAAGAAATTTGCTCCAGAAAGGTCTTATTATTTTGCAAGCATGTGCTAGGTTCAAATGACCCTTTAGGGCATTTTCTCAAGAAATGAGAAGTCATTTGTTAAAAAGAAATTGGAGTTCTTGACCCAAAATATTTGGGGAAGTTAACAGTAAAACTATAAAATAGCTGTAGGCATTATTGGTAATGCTGTAAAGCTAGGAAACCATACTTTCAGAATTGTTAAGAGTTTTGTAAATGATAGGTATCAGAATTAGACCAATGTGAATATGTGACATCCCAAACTTGGAAGAGAGAAGCTTCCCCTGAGTAGATGCAAAGATTTGAAGAATTGGCTGATTGAAGACAATTCTTTTGGCTGTTGTGACAATGAGACATGAATCTCAATTCTTTTGCACTAATCTATCAGAATTCTTTCCACTTCTTTTTTGTTTTTATTCTGAGTGTCCCACCATTTCTTACAATAATTATACTTCCTTCAACATGTCATGCTTCTTATTGTTGTGAAGTTCTTAATATTTACCTGGATGGTTATATATAAACTGCTAAACTTTATAAACCTGTTCACTTAGATAATATTCCTGTGTTACCATAACTAGGAATTAGGTACTAATAACAATAGTAATCTACAGTTGATATTAAGGCACCCATTACCTTAAATATAGGAATAATCAGATTTGTAGCCAACAAGATTCTTAGTCTCTGTGGCTGGGTCTAATCTCCTTTTCTGAACAAGGGATTCCCTCCCATCCTCTCCTGTTCTCAGCTCATTCAGATACTGAAAGATAATTCAACTATTACTTAATGTTTTACTTTTCTTTTCTTACAAACTGCTTTTAGTTTGTATGATACCTGATATTATTGCCTTGAGTGCTATTTATACAGGTAGGCCTCGACTTATGACCGCAACTGAGCCCAAAATTTCTGTAGTTAAGTTAGACAGTTGTTAAAAGAATTTTGCCCCATTTTATGACCTTTCTTGCCACAGTTGTTAAATTAGTAACATGGTTGTTAAGCTGAATTTGACTTCCCCATTGACTTTGCTTGTCAGACTAGATTTCTTCGAGGGCTGGATCAGCATTGTAGTTCTCCCCACGGGCCAGCGAGGGGGGGGTGGAAGAGGGGGGGAGATTGGACAGACGCCTCCTGCAGCACTCTGCCAGCCAAAACGGGCTGCGTTGGCCCACATGCGGCCCCCTCTGCCCCATTTTAGGCCTGAACGGCTTCCTGGAGTACGGGGGGGGCACACTTCATTTTCCCTCTTCATGGCCTCCTGCAGCACTCTGCTGGCCGAAAACAGGTTTTTGGCCAGCAGAGTGCTGCAGGAAGCTTGGGAGGCTGAAAATAGGCTGCTGGGGGCCGCCCATGGCCAGCAGAGGCATCACGGACAGGTCCTTTGATATTTCCAGGACGGCCCCACAGGCTGGATTTAAGCACAGCACGGGCTGGATCCGGCCCACGGGCCTTGAGTTTGACACCTCTAGTCTAGGTCCTTCCCAGAAATCTTAGCTGAAAAGATTTTGAAAGATATTTCTTTGAAGGTAATTTAATCACAAATCCATGCCAAATAGATTCCTGAATACTGGAGTTGATTGAATCAAATTTTCCTCACTGGCAGGAAGTGCATAACAACGAACTATCTGACTGAGAAATAAGGATACATCCAAAATGAAATGAATTCTTTTTTTCCTCCAGAAGAATGTATAGAATGTAACTTTAAGATGTTTCTTTAAATTTTTTTTTTTAAATAAGGTTTTTAAACTTTCATTTGTGGTTGAAAAAAAGAAAAGAAAATGAATACTGGCTCCAATTGGCATATGTGTCAATTAACTGTAGTGCCCTAAATATGAGAGGTAAATAGGGACATGTATATAAGGCAGAATTTAGCTTATGCTTCTTGGCACGAAGTTCTTTCAATAGCTACATCTGTGTTACAATAAATTAACCCTGACTCCATTACTCCTTGCAACCTTTTAACTTTCCTTTTACTAATTCAGTGATTGGGAGTTCCATTTCTTGCATCTGACTCAAAGCCATAAACTTGCTTAGGGGTCATTTAGGCCAATGAGCCCTGTCCTTGTTCAGTGCAAGAATTCAGCTTCAAACCTGCCTGTGATGGATGCACAGCTTCTTGGACGATTGTCATATTGCTTGATTTATTGTGTTGAATCCCCCCTCCCCATTTTTGTGTATGTGTTTAGGAATGGATGCTGCCTGGGTTTTTTTGTTTTTGAGGCATACCTCTTTCTTCCTTGAAAAAAGATATTTTGCAGTTATTTACAATGTGTAACTTGGCAGAATTTAAGTGAACCTTGCCTAATCTTGGAAGCTATGAAGAGTTCCCTTGGTTAATACTTGGATGTGGAACAACCTGAAATCCAAGTTTTTGCTACACCAGGAAGTAAAAGAATCTCAGAACATAATAACTTGTCTTGCTGCCAAAATGTAGTTCCTTGGAGCTAAACTCAATTCCATGGAGACTTTTCTTAGTCACCCCATGTTAATCAAGCTGTCATGCTGCTCATATTCTTACATTTTGAAATGGGCTCAAGAACTCAAATATGTGGCAAACTTTCCATTAACAGAAAGGTACTTTGACTTTGGAAAGTTAGCTAAAGAGTTCTAAACAAAAACAAAGCAGAAATCATGAAGTATGAAGCATGCGCCATTCAAATTTCCATTGTCCTATGTGCCCTTAGTTATTTTTTTTCCCAAATAAAATAAAGAACTTAAAGTAAAAATTGTATTAAGTGCTAAAAGACAATACATTCAGTATCCTTATACTTCACTAATACAATGGATGCCACCTCAGTGATCAGATTCCACCCTCAGGAACAAGGCATTCCAAGAAAAAACATGTAGCGTTAGTCCAAGTTGAGCAGGGTCTTCCTTCCACTTCTAATTCAGCTGGCCTAGCCATTGAACGAATGTGAGCCTTCCCTTTCTTGGCAGGGAAACCCTTGTGCTACCATTAATGATGCAAGAGCTTTTGTCCTACTTTCCCACAAAAGTATTTAGTGTTAGAAGCGTGCCATAAAGATTTTCACCTCTTCTGAGGGGAAAAGCAGTCATAAGGCCAATTATGTAACAGCCTCTTCTTAGACGATTTGCTTTCCTGATTTTTAATCTGCTCAGCCGTCCTTCAAGTCTTATCTGTGCTACCCACAGTGGTTAAACAGTTACAGATTAGCACCAGAGCTGTAACCTACCTGTTCCAGGATTCATTACGTTTTTTCTTGTCAAGAAAAGGGCAAAATCAATTTCATATTTCAGGCAGATATATTAAACAGCCTGTACCTGGAGCGGATATATCTTGTACAGTTCATTGTATTAACTATCTGCAGAGATAAAACTCTTCAATGCAAGAAGGCACCAAGAATAATTTAATCTTAAAAACATTTGTGGTGATCAATAAAGTTTAATCTTATATGTAAGAATGATCAAAGAAAGACAGCATTTGATGATGGAGAGTAAGAGATGAGACGATTGCAAACATAGCCTTTTATTTATGACTACACACAACTGTGCTTAGAATTTATTCATACAATGAGTAGATGAAGAGGTGCAATTGTTCCTGAATAACTGTTGCAGGAAGAAAGTTGCAACCAAGTCCCACCATGAAATCCTACACCTGTGCTTTCTCATGATAGAGAACCCTCTGACCATCTGGTTTGCAGCAAATGTGTTGAATTCCACTGATTCGATAAAACTTTCTCTTATGGAAAGTATGTCTAAAGATAAGCCTTAAAGTGACTTATTCCAAGACGTAGCCCCAATGATTTATACTGACTTTTTCCAGATTATAAAGTGTGAGGATGACAACAAAAACAAAAAAACAGCCCTCCAAAATTACCATGGGCATCCAGAGGATTCTTCAGCATGACTTTGGCATGATTGTACTCCATACACGCTCTGCATTCACAGAGCTATGATAAATCCAGGCCATAGCTTCTTGAACAAGTCACAATGGCTTGGAATAGGCTCATGTATTTATTTATTTTAAAATTTGATTTATATGCCGCCCTTCTCCGGAGACTCAGGGCGGCTTACAATGCGTTAAGCAATAGCCTTCATCCTTTTGTATATTTATACAAAGTCAGCTTATTGCCCCCATAATCTGGGTCCTCATTTTACCTACCTTAGAAAGGATGGAAGGCTGAGTCAACCCTGAGCCTGGTGAGATTTGAACTTGCAGTTAATTGCAGGCAGCAGACATAAGTGGATGTTAATAACAGTGATTTAGTCTGCTGAGCCACCAGAGCTCCTGGTGTTATTGTGTTAAATTAAAAATAGACAAACCATGGATGGATTGAGCCACATTGTTGCTTCATTCTAAAGGGCTTCTCCATTCATTCCAGTGAAAAGATACAAATCTACAAATGCTAAAGTGTGTGCCCAATGATATCCACCCAGTGAAGTAAACGAGGAAGCTGACTGTACTTTATAAGCTGCGTGTACAAATGTGGGTGTTATATTCTGTATCTAGGGAATGTCTCCATTCATTGAAATTACATGTAATATCTGTTGTCTTATAAATTGTACCTTTAAGCAATGTCAGCGTATTTCTATACAAAAAGACTCTACTGAATCCACGCTTTATTCAAAGCTCCTGTTCTTTACTAGTGAGGGCCAAAGCCAACACTCTCATGTATCAGGGCTGCACCACACTGGATTCAAAGATCAGCAGGTACTTTGGAATGCAAGGGGTGCCATGTTGTAGCCCCTTCAATTAACAATTAACTGAAAGCAGTTTTGTCCTATCACAAGGTTGGACTCCAAAGCAGAAGGCAATTGTACATTCCAAGAGAAAGATGCATTCAGTTTAAGGAACTGCTGACAAGAGCTTGGTACACGTGTCTCTGCACTCTGAAGCTGTTTTGGGTATGAATAAAAAAACATGTTTCCTCCATATGGTGTGGTTTTTAATGGCCTTAACTGAAAGCCACACTAGACGTGTTTCGTATTCTTCTTTTTAAAAAAAAAATACAATAAATTTCTAAAGCAAATATTCAGGCATGAAAAAAATCTTTATGGCAAACCCTCTTTGAGGGAGAAGTGTCCACACATACACACACAGAGAGAGAGAGTGACTTTTACTCTGTAAATTCCAAACTGCACCTATTAGCTATTAGCCCATCTTCCGTACCTGATAACTAGGCAAGCACTGTTTACTACAACAGCACATTGCCAAGACCGATCCAGTTAGTGCTCCTGCCTAGCTATTTAAACAGTATATCAATCTGACTATATATGGAATTGCTCTGGAAGCAGAGAGCTGGGAAAGTTACATTCAGAGGGCTACAGCAGAAACACTCTCAAGCCTGTATTTAAAATAGGTTTTTAGTAGCAAAGGTCAAATAACCAGTGTGACCCACCATTTCCTTAAGTGGCACACCGCTCTTAAACTGTATAGTTTCCTGCTGAAGATTTGGACACAAGGCATCTTCAGTTGATGGGCTGCCTCCATCAGCCCCAGTGCTGGAATCACCATCTGCTGTTTTTCCAAGATCAGGGATTTGCAAACTAATTGTTCGAACGTTGTACACTCTGAGCAGGATCTCTGAAGTAGTGATTTCAGTAAAGCCGTGTTCCTCCAAAGCTAAGCAGGTCCTTTGAACTTGCTCAATGCAAGGGGAAAAGGAACATATGCGTCCACCTACAACAGAAAAAAGGAAGATGGTGAATGGAAAACCAGCAATTGTAAGAATTTCATCTCAATCAGAGTTCCTATAATGCTATTTAAAGCATGTTAAAGCCAGTGGGACCACTCTTCTGAAGTAAATTATATAATGACTGTAGTTGTTGGTTTATATAAAAGGAGAGGGAACCTTGAATCTTATATCTTGCAGATGGTTGCAGGAATAGTTATGTGAAATGTGCAATTTTATGTATGGAAAAACTTCAACAGGATCAGGAATATGCAGAATTTAAATATTTATTTTAGACAGCAAGACTACACCATTGATCTGGTTAAAGGCTCCACAGAACTTAATGGTGCTTGCTGTTGAATAGGTACTGTTTGTGCGTTATTGAACCATCAATATATTTCTGCATCAACTCTATGTCTTGTGTACCTGACTGCCACAAAACTGGAACAGTCTGTACCTTATTCTTATGCCTCGCCCTTGATTTCTGCTCCAATTCTTAAATTCTTCACACAGATGTTAGCAGCTCATTAGAGGCAGTGACTTTCTCACAATGCCCTGTTGTTTTTCTGAGAAGCTCCTAATATCAGGTTTGAAAAAATAGTGACGATATATTTGAACATATAAAGCTCTTTTCTGCTGGGTAAATTATTTGGAGCCAGAGGAAGATGTTAAATTTGGCTCTCTGTTTGCAGTGCTTATTGACAATAGCATCTCTTCAACTATCCTCTCCAACTAAACAAAATGTTCAAATGAATTTCCATCAATCTAATACGGCTTTTTTATTTTTCCTTGGCAGGAAGAACAGCACTGCATAACTTTCTTTGCCTTTGTGCAAATCTGACACTCTTTTACGGATTTTTCAAAGCTGCCTGTTTTAGTATCAGTGCATATATTTTGTATTAAATAAGAAATCTCCTTTAAGTCAAGGGTGACTCCTACTAACTTCACAGACTGGACCAGGTAGTTTTCTTGGCAACAATCCAGATGTTGTTTGCTACTGCTATTTGCAAGATGTTTCTTTGACTTCCCAGTTCACAGACCTGGAAGGTTTTTTTTTGGGGGGGGGGGGATGTCTCCCATTCAATATCACTAACTCTGTTCTAACTCTATACTTTCATGAAACTGGATGTTCTATCAATCATGTCATCTTATAATCATATCAGTAGAAAGCACATTTATATAAGATATGTACAAAATTATTTTCTGGAACTAAAAATGATTGAAAATTGATAAGAATTTACATGAGCATGGCTGGATTCAAGAAGTGGTTTCTATCTCTTAGAGGAGGAGTGCGTTACCCCCATCTTTCTTGAAAGAGGTGGTTGTGGACACTGTCATAGAATAGAATAGAATAGAATAGAATAGAATAGAATAGAATAGAATAGAATAGAATAGAATAGAATAGAATAGAATAGAATAGAAATAGAATAGAATAGAATAGAATAGAACAGAACAGAACAGGCTGGAAGGGACCTAGGAGGTCTTCTAGTCCAGCCCCCTGCTCAAGCAGGAGAACCTATAATATTTCAGATAAGTGACTGTCTAGACTCTTCTTAAAACATCCAGTGATGGAGCACCCATGATTTCTGGAGGCAAGTTGTTCCACTGGTTAATTGTTCTCACTCTTTGGAAGTTTCTCCTTAATTCCAGGTTGCTTCTCTCTTTCATTAGTTTCTTGTCCTGCCCTCCGGTGTTTTGAAGAACCAGCTATGTTGGATAACTTCTGCCCTGGAAACTGCTGAAGCTGCTAATCACAGACGTGGATTATGTGGATACTTTTTAGTCAGGTTTCAGGCTTGGACACATGATTGAAATAATATTAATCTTCTGTCAGGACCTGGATAGAAAGGGTGTGCCCCTCCTGGTCCCATTAGCAGAGTTCAATATTATTGATCAAGGTATCCTTCCAACCACCTGCATGGGTTAGGGTCACTGTGGAGGAGACCCCACCGTATTCTGCTCCTATCGGAATGGCCAGCTGTTATACTGTGTAATGGAAAGAAGGAATAACTTTGAGGAACAGGAGGAAGAGTTGCAACCAAGACAATAGTAAAATAAAAGAAATCTGAGTTCTTGGCCGAAATGCAATTCGCGAAAGTATCTCAGACATGATCCTCCCCAGTTCTCATGAAAATAAAGGGAAGAACGGGGAAACCACATTCAGACTTGCAAGATACTGTTACTGTAGCTTTATAATAAAAGTGATATTAGGTTGCATGTCTTTGGTTATAAATCTGGTCTATCTTGGTGAGCTGATCTACTGGGAGAACATTTAGCATCTGTGTTTCAAAATCGAGTATTTCAGGGCTTGGTGTTTTCTTCAATATTATGCAACATCTATATGAGACTACTGGGAGAGGTAACTGATGATACTCAATTATACATTGCCAATGCAGGCTCAGCTAGAGAACAGATACATGACTTGGGACTCATATCTCCTGGCTGAATGGCAGCAGAACATAATGGTTGCTGGACCTCTGCTTAGTTTTGGATAGCACAATAGTTACAGACTTACTCAGATCAGAATGACTTGGTGATGGTAATTTATGCCCAGACCAGTACAATATGGTCTATGGGTGACTGCAGGGGTGAAATCCAGCAGGTTCTGACAGATTCTGGAGAACCGGTAGCAGAAATTTTGAGCAGTTTGGAGAACAGGTAGTGGAAATTTTGAGCAGTTTGGAGAAGCGGCAGCGGAAATTTTCAGTAGTTCAGAGAACCAGCAAATACCACCTCTGGCTGGCCCCAGAGTGGGGTGGGAATGGAGATTTTGCAATATCCTTCCCCCGGAGTGGGGTGGGAATGGAGATTTTGCAGTATCCTTCCCTTGCCACGCCCACCAAGCCATGCCCACAGAACCGGTAATAAAAAAATTTGGATTTCACCACTGGCTGACTGTCATTGGCAGACTGTTCAGCCAGACTGCAAGCATGAGAAACCTGAAATGGAATGTGTGGATGACCTTGGGGTAAGAAGGGAAGAAATGCTCTCTAGGAAACAACTGGGCAAGAGACACAGGAGCCCCCAGTGGCTTAACAGAAAAAGAAATTTAGGAAGGACCCTCCCTAATGAATCAAGCAATAAAAATGGCAAGGGAAGCTTATACTTTCAGATTTGCAAGATTCTGTTAAAGTAGCCTTACAATCAAATAGAATCAGTTCATCTAGTCATATTTCCTGTTTGGTTTATTTGAGAGAACTGCCATCAATCTTGTACATCTAAAACTACAAGTTTCCTGTCCCCCCTTTTAATACTTGATCCATTGCAACGGGGGCTTCCTAAGTTTCTCTCTCTGATTGTTAAGCCATTGGGGGGGGGGTCCTGCCTCTCTTGTCTGATTGGTTTCCTAGGCAGCATCTGTTCCCTTTATTCCTCAATTACAAAATCTGAGGCTGCAAGGTGACATCTATCTCAATGTCTTTCAGTAGGCTTCTGGACCCAAGGGGTAATCCTACTCAGCATGATTCTGCTTGTCTTGACTAGACATGTTAAATGGATTTTCTCAAGATCCCTCTCCTACCGTATGACTGTCACTGGGTGTTGTGCCTTGTGATTCTTGACGAGTGTATCTTGGCTTTTTATATACACTGAGAATATATGCATCAAAGGCAAATTCCTTGTGTGTCCAATCACACTTGGCCAATAAAGAATTCTATTCAATTCTATATACTGTATGAATGATCTCCAAGATATACCTGACCTCTTCTTCTGTACTTTTGGAAAACATTAAAACATGCTTTTTCAACAGACTATTGGCTCCTAATGATGAACAATGGGCAACTGTTTCATTGACCAATATGATTAACATTTTAAAGAAGGTGAGAGTAGAGTTATTAGTCTATATCGATGATTTTTATTGATGACTTAATTCAACACTCAGAGTTGGTTGACTAGGATAATTAAAAAATGTGGTTAATAAACAAAATGTAGGAGGTATCTCAGAGAAATTATTACTTTTATAAGTTCATTAATGTTAATTTGAATGCCAATAGCTTATGAAAGCAAGACAGATAGTTCATAATTAGTGTTCCTAGGTCTACTCATTCCTCTGGTAATTAATGCCAAAGAAAAAAGAAACAAAGACAGGAGATACAAAAATAAATAGTTGATAAAGTCTTGACCAGAAGGTTTACATTATGCAGTAGAACAGAATTAGAGGAACAAGAGAAGAAATGAAGAAAGTCCTTGTTTAAGAAATTGTTTTTGGAGGGGGGGGGAAAGATATTAAATTTAATTTTGTTTACATTTTTATTTTTCCAAACTTAAGTTTATGTTGTCTATTTCTGCACCAATTTGAAAAAAGAACTTGCTTAAATCATATTTATATTTCTCCTAAAAGGAACATATACATGTTATGTTATGTTAAATTCAAAAAGGTGTCTGTTTTAAAGCATAACTACATTTCAGACTAAACAGTAATTTCAAAATGCAAATTATATTCACATTAAAATGGTAACTCCCCATCCCTTTTGATGACAGGTTAGATGTAACTTCATTCTGCTTAACACAGATGTGTAGAAGAAAGTATTATGTCATTCTAGAATGCAGTTAAGGGATCTTTTAATATAAATAATATAAAATACAATATTTTAGATTTAAGTTCATTTTCAAAGAGAAAACAGGCAGCCAGGACTGGTTGAACTATTACAGTATATTAGTTTTATTTTCTCTGAGACACCACAGCATTTAAAGATCTGTTCCTCCCCAGTCTAAATCAGATTAGACCAATATAGTACTCCAGGATTCTATAATTTTACGACTTGGCTGGAGACAGGATATTTCAAGTATGACAAGCAATAGAGCAGAAAGGCCAAAGTACAAGAGAAGCAAATAAAGATAATGTACTTTATGGAAGAGGATATATTTCTAACATTTAAGGAGCCACAACATAGAATAGATTTAGTCTGGCTTACAGTTTCACAATTTAAATTTTGCCTTATCAAATTAAATTTAAAACTGATTGGTCCACAGACAAATGCACTCAGATATGGATATCATCTTTTCATCCAAGAGAAAACAAATGACTAAAAATATGAAGGCACAAAGACACAAGAAATATCAAAAGATTAATTATGGGACTCCAAAGGATTGATCTAATTCTTTACTTTGTGTCTCACACAATAGGTAGCCCTGGGTGGACCGTAAGCGGCATGTGAAGGAAAGGAACCTCAACTTTGCTCAAACAAATGGAAACTTTGACCCATCCTCTTAATCTATTCCAGAATGTTCTCCTATCTTCAAACTTTCATTTCCCCACTTTTCATTATCTCATGCAAGATGATATATACTTTCACTTTAGATTTTTTAAAAATTACCTATTTGTAGCAGTAAAGAGGTGTGTGTGTGTGTGTGTGTGAGAGAGAGAGAGAGAGAGAGAGAGAGTATGTGTGTGAGATTTCGGGAAAATTGCATAAAAAAAGAATGTGATTTCACACTAAAAAAGTTTTCATCCCCTTCTTCAGAATATGGCTATAGTTCATTCTAAACTTTCCATTCGCTTTGGAGAATTGTGTCATTATAAAAATGTCCATTTTATTAAAATTAATAATAACGCCTGTTCATACATGTTTTGTTATAATCTGTAATTCATCTTACTTAATCTACTACAGGGGTGTCAAACTGGATTTCTTCAAGGGCAGTTCAGGATTGTCCTTCTCCACGGCCAGCCCTGGGGCGGGGGGAGGGGGAGAGACGGGACGGACACCTCCTACAGCACCCTGCTGACCAAAATAGGGCACAGGGGGCTAAACGTGGCCCCCTGCACCCCATTTTGGCTGGCTGAGTGCTTCAGGAAGCTGTCCAGGCCAAAAACATGCTGCCCCATTTTGGCCGGCAGAGGCACCTTTGCTATTTCCAGGTCGGCCCCATGGGCCAGATTTAAGCACCCTGCGGGCCGAATCTGGCCCATGGGCCTTGAATTTGACACCCCTGATCTACTACATGGTACAAAATGTATATCCAAAAATCCACAAATCGCAAAATATCCCTATCATACTAAGACCTTGAAAAGAGATGCCATTTGCAAAATATGAGAATTTTCTTATACTTAATTGGCACACGAAGTGTGGAAACAAAATGGCAGGACAGGGTCCAGATCCAACTAGCCACTGAGTTGGAGGTGTCCCAATCTCTGCTGAAAATTCATAAAATATAACAGCAAATGCACAATCTTTTCTTAATGGTTTTTAAAAATATGCATCTTGTCAGCTATCCAGCATAAGAACGCTATTTTTTTCCAAATGTTTTATTTATTCTTAAATAACAAAAGTATAGAACTTCAGTTCCTTCACATGCTCTTGAAATTTTTTTCTGAATCCATACCTTAGGCTATCACTTGCTAATATTTTTTTTTAACTAAAGAAAAATTAAAATAATATAAATCATGTAGGCAAAACATATTTATGGGAAATAACTGAATAGAAAATATATCTTTACTTCAGAATTTGGATTATCTTAGCAGGTGTTGGTGCTTTCCTCCAAAAGAAGCAGGAAATAAAATCTAATCAATAAGAAAAAAGCATCGGTGACATCTAAAAAACTATTCTGACATAAGCTGTTGTGGACCACATTTTACATCACTAGATATAACCTCATTAAAGCTCATTAGAATGGAAGAAGGAATAGTAAGGCCTGGAGATCCTGAAGAAGAGGCAGGATCTAAATGTAATAAACAAAGAAACTGGATGCTGTTGGCTGGTGGAGGGGAACAGCTAAGAAGGAAACAAAAAAGACCAGAACACATGTCCTCCAGCAGCAACCCGCAGAGAATGGTATGTATACATTATACAGAATAATCTCGTATGCTTAGATGGAGAATTCAGGAGACTTTAGTTTTCTAGCCAAGAGTCCTCACATTTTTCTGAACATATAAACTGATAAGAGACAGCAACTGAAAATCCTTCCCAAGGTTAACAGATTGAGCAGATAAAACAGAAGTTTAGCGCAAACCTTGTTGAGCCACACCTATTTACAGAGAGTTTATTTTATTTATCATTGTAATGGTCAAGATCTTTTAAGCAGAAGGAAGCTTGCTTGTAAATAATTCAGCTTTCTCTGAAATTCTCTCTCAGTTTATCCCAATGTCACCTCCGCAGTACAGAATAGCATGATGCAGATTTACTCAGAAAAGGCATGTGGCCAAATCACATGACGGAATTAAAGGAGATGCTGTCCTGCCAGAAAGGCAGGCTGGCGTGATCATGGTTATGATGTAGCATCTCTGCAATACAGGCCTTTTGACACAATGGGTTTTAATGGGGGTGGGGGACCCAAAAGGAAAAGAAAAATAACAGCGGGTGTGGTGTACATTGTTTTGCTGTTCTTCCCTCAATTCCTTCCCAACTCTCTGCCTTGCTTCTGAAGCTTCTAATGGAACAAAATCCCTTACAAAAGACTGTTATATAATCCAGGATAATAATATAACCTGCCTGCTAAAAATAAAGTATAATAGGGGCACTATATTGGTTTATATTTAATTCCTTCTTTGAAACAGGAAGAGAAAGATAAGCTCTGCATCTAAACATGCCATGGAAAAAGCAGAATGATTCACAAGTTAGACAGAATAAGGAAGCATATTTTGGGACCCACAATTTTGAATCTTCCCTACAAAAAAAAGTACATGACAAAATGAGAGTACAGGCTGAAACAATTCTGGCTAATAGTTTGGTTTTCTCTAATCTACTGCATTTCAGATGCATTGGAATCACAGTTTAATTTGCAGAATTCCTAGGCAGTCCATTAGATGCAGTTCTGTCAACGTGAGGAAGTGCATTAAATAAAAGCCAGGAAAAATGTATAGGTGTAGCCCATGTTTATGTGTTTATATGTATAGAAATATCTGTTTTCATTTTTTAAAATGACATCCATAATGTAGAAGCAACACAAACACATTTAATTCATTTCTGTGGATAAAATAGTATTTTTATATCTTGGTCCTCAAATCAAGGATTATACATATACATTTCCTGAGACTGCACTATTGTTAAAATTAATGAAACAATTAATTAATTTTAAATCTTCCCTTCTCTAAGAAACAAAGGACCGTGTACTTTCCCTTCCATTGTCTTCATAATCCTTTGAAGTGCAATAAAATGAAGGATGGGCCACTGGTCCAAGATTATCTGATGAACTTCTTAGCTAAAGGGGGATTTGACTCTAGGGTCCAGTGGTAGTCTAGTATTCAACCGATACATAATTTTTTTTTAAAATGGCTACTTTAAATTGTGTATTTGAGATTGAATTTTATAAAATATCAGCAGAACAAACAAACCTTACCAACTGAGCTGTAAGTCACAAAGATACTTCTGACATTTTTTTTAAAAAATGTATTCTTTTAATAAAAATAATTAAATAGGAAGGGGAAATGCAAATGTATCAGCTTTTATATTACATTTTGTTTATGGGAATGACTCTGAGCTACCTAAATATTCCACTGAATTGACCAAGGAACATCCAAGAAGGCTGGTTCACTATGTGGTGGTGGTGGAATAATAATAATAATAATAATAATAATAATAATAATAATAATAATAATAATAACAACAACAACAACAACAACAACAACAACAACAACAACAACCACCGTGTTGCTAAGATCATTCACTGGAAATTGTGCCAGAAGTTTGGATTTGAGTACAGCAAAAACCACTGGGAACATCAGGTTGAGAAAGTTTTAGAGAATGAGAAACTCAAGATCTTGTGGGACTTTAGGATTCAGACTGACAGGCACTTGGTCCACAACACACCTGACATAACAATAGTTGAAAAGAAAAAAATATGGTTCATTGACATTGCAATACCTGGTGATGCATGGATTGAAAATAAGCAGCAAGAAAAAAATCACAAAGTACCGGGACTTGCAAATTGAAGTTGAGCGACTGTGGAAAAAGAAATCATGTGTTGTCCCGATTGTAATTGGAGCCCTTGGAGCAATATCCAAAGGGCTACCCCGCTATTTAGAAATTCTAAATTTGCCGGACTTGAACATTTTGACTCTACAAAAAACCACCTTACTTGGAACAGCTTACATCCTCCGACGATACCTTAACAGTTCCTAGGTCCTTGGTTAGGACTCGAGCTGCTGAGCTATTAACCAGCCTCAAAGGTTGTGAATCTCACTAAAGATTAAATTATTATTATTATTATTATTATTATTATTATTATTATTATTATTATTATTATTATTATTATTATTATACACAAAAATGTCAATATGCACAGCAAACAAGATGACCATGCTGGATTTCGTATCCCAAATCACTAGTCGAACACTTCCCAAGCATTTAGGACTGCGTGATGTGTCAGCGAATTATGCGAGCAGATCCCAGTAAGGTGGCCTTCTGCAGCTGACGAATGGTGATCTTGTCAGCGCCAATTGTTTTTAAGTGCTTGCCTAGGTCTTTAGGCACAGCACCCAGTGTGCCGACTACCACTGGAACCACCTGCACTGATTTATGCCAGAGTCTCTGCAATTCGATTTTCAAATCCTGATATCTGGTGACTTTTTCAAGTTGTTTCTCATCGATTCTGCTGTTACCAGGTATGGCAATGTCGACGATCCACACTTTTTTCTTCTACACAATCATGATATCCAGGGTATTGTGCTCCAAAACTTCGTCAAGTCTGTATTCGGAAGTCCCATAGTAGTTTTGCATGCTCATTTTCGACCACTTTTTTAGGCTTATGATCCCACCAATTCTTTGCTACAGGCAGATGGTAGTTGTGACACAAGTTCCAGTGGACCATCTGAGCGACTGTGTTATGACGTTTTTTGTAGTCAGTCTGAGCTTTTGTCTTGCAACCGCTCAGTATATAATCAATGGTTTCATCCGCTTCTTTGCAGAGTCTGCATTTGGGGTCATCAGCAGATTTTTCTATTCTGGTTTTGATTACATTCGTTCTGATGGCTTGTTCCTGGGCTGCAAGAATCAAGCTTTCTGTTTCTTTCTTCAGTGTTCCATTGGTCAGCCATAACCAGGTCTTTTCCTTATCTACTTTTCCTTGGATCTTCTCAAGGGACTGTCCATGAAGTGCTTTGTTACACCAGCTGTCAGCCCGAGTTTGCATCGCTGTTTTCCTATATTGAGTCTTGGTTTGCTGCACTTTGAGCAGCTTCCTCTTATTGACCTCCATCAAAGATGGTTCAACATTGTCTTTCACATAATCTGCCAGAGCATGCTTCTCTTCTTCGACTGTCTGCTTCACTTGCAGAAGTCCTCTGCCACCTACTTTTCTGGGCAAATATAACCTGTCGACATCACTATGCGGGTGCAGGGCATAGTGTATGGTCATCAGTTTTCTTGTTTTCCTATCCAGGCTGTCTAGCTCTGCCTGTGTCCAGTTTACGATCCCAGCAGTTGTTGTTGTTGTTGTTGTTGTTATTGTTATTGTTATTGTCATTGTACGTGTATATACAGTATACCCATACAACGAAATTTACTTAACACCCGAAGACCAGGTCCAACACACAAAACAATCCCCAAACACCCCCCCCCACCCACCACAAATTCCCCACCCCTAAACCACCCAAACATCCACATTTAACCCATCAGGCCCAACATAGCACCCATTTTTTTTAAATCACACTAGGAAAATGCCAACTATGCCCCTCCCAGAAGATTGCCTAATTCCATGGCATAAGACGTGCCAGGTTATGTAATGTCTTGAATGTCTACTAAAAGATGCAACGAAGTGCAACGAAGATGCACTTAAATCTAAAGAAAGGCATTCTAAGAAGACAAAGGCTTCTTGGTTCAACCAGGAAAAGGTACTAGAAAAGAGATTGTTAAATGGAGATTATTGGTAAAAGACAATGACAAACATTATGGAATTCAGCCCTGTACAGAGCTGTCACTGAATAATTAATTCCATTACTGCTCACTTGGTTATAAATGATACCACATATGCAATGCTTAGATCTACTCAGGAATTAAAACAGACAGCAACATGGAATGCTTACTTATCATTTATCATGTATCTTTATATCCAATGATGCCCCTTTTCCCCTTTAAATGCTAAATCTGTTTCCCACCTCCTTTATCCTTTGCTCTAATTCACTGTAGAGGCCGTTGGTTAAATTTTTATATCCAGAAAATAGGATGCATGTCATTGACTACAGTCATTAAAATCACCGAACATCTGGAACAGATATTTCTTGCCAACCCAAACTGTTTGTGCTTCTGTGATGCCCGGTGCATTTTAAAGCGGCACAGAAGGTCGGGGATCTAATTAACAAATCACAGCTAACAGATAATATATTCAGGAGATTTGCCCACAAACGGATGGTGGTTGTTGCTTTTAAAGCAGAAGCTGTAAAAAGCAAGGGGTGGGGAGAAGGAGATGCTCTAATTCTTGGCATTTATGGAAGGGTGGGGGGGAAAGCATTGTGAAATGTCACCTCACAATAAAGGCTTTGTGCTCAGAGAAAGCGCTAGGGAGACATGAGAGCAACTAACAATTGTTTCCAACAGGCTTTTAAAGCGTTTTGTGTTCAATGATTTATCCTAGAATGTGATGCACTAATGAACATAAAAATGGTGTCTGGTGATATATGCCACACTCTAGATAAGGAAAACATAAGACATTTCCAATCTTTCAAAAGAAAGAAAAACATCCGTGAGTTGTTGAGATGCTCTTCCTAGGCTAGGCTGCACAAATCATCTGTATCACCCTGGGGTTGTTTTTTTTAAAAAAAATGTTTGGTGAATCTACAAAACCTTGTATGTCACTATAGCTAACAGATTTCCCAGCTGGGAACTGATTTGTTAACAGTACAAAGCAATCTCTAAAAAAGAACTGTAGTTTTCATTTCTGAATCACATGCCACAGAGTTCTCAAGTAAAAAAAATAGAGGAATTTAGTTT
Organism: Pituophis catenifer annectens; assembly: GCF_029215685.1. Taxonomy (NCBI): domain Eukaryota; kingdom Metazoa; phylum Chordata; class Lepidosauria; order Squamata; family Colubridae; genus Pituophis; species Pituophis catenifer. The sequence continues at coordinate 314,892,974 of NW_027256881.1, read as the reverse complement.
GCATATGTATTGTTATTAAAATAGAATTAAATGGATATTTTAATATTATCAAATATTGGCATAAAGATGCTCCAGGCACATTTTGATGTAGTTTTACATTAAAATATAAAATATGGTTAAGGATTTGTGAATTTAAACATTTATCATTATGTATTATTAACAATGACAACGATTTGTTCTTCGATGATATTTCCCAATAATTCTCAACATTACATTACATACCATACAGGGGTGAAATCTACTTACCTTCCCTGCTGGTTCGGAAGTGCATGCACCACGCGCGTCACATGCACGCATGGACCCTCTGCACATGCGCAAACCCTTCTGCGTATGTGTAGAGGGTAAAAAAACAAGTTACTTCCTGATTAAAACCAGGAAGTAACGATGACCAGGTGGGTGGGCAGAGCCTCGCGCTGCTGTTGCTACCGGTTCTCCGAACCATGCACCGCCATTGCTACTGGTTTGGCCAAACCTTTCCAAATCGGTAGCATTTCACCCCTGATTACATATCTATATCTTACAGGGCGCTAATAGAATCATAAAAGGTTCTAAAAGAATGAATAGAGAGAATGAAACATCCACAACAACACTATTTCTTGTCAAAAATTAAAAATTCAAATACCCGATAAATGTCTAGCCAACCTTTTATTTTGGTTTCCAAGCAGGGGAAAACCCACCATCCTTCTAATTAATTAATTTAAATCCTGAACTGTTCTAATCAACAAGAAATATCTCCTAAAGTTCTACTGATATTTATCTCCCTCTAAGTTCTACTGATATTTATCTCCCTCTAAGTCTTAAAATTTGAGCTCTGGAACAGAAACAAAAACAAATGCTTGGTCTGTATTATGGGTAAGCCCTTAAGTTATTTGAATAGGAGGGCCATAAACAAAATCAACAAAAAATATGGAGCATGAATCTACTTTTTGCTTAAAAGAAAAAAAAAATCCACTAACATTTTCAGTCAAGGAAAATTTCTGTCCTTGAGAATGTTGGTGTACAGTTCCTACAGGACTAATCTCCACCACAGAGATTCCCTAGGGAATCCTATCATGGGAACAAAAGCCTAATGAGAGCTATGTGTGCCGTGTGAATGCCAACCTACCTTTTCCTCAAGTGGCTCCTTTGAGTGTTTTTCCCTCCCTTCCCTAAAAGCTACCACCACGCAATTTGTTTAATGAGATCTGTATGTCAGCCCAAGTTGATATAGTAATTATCGCAGATTAGTCCTGCTCACATTGAAAGCTGCGTGAGCCTTTTGATCTGAGGGAGCTGCCTTTAAGAATAAATGCTTTATCTAGAACTGTTGTGATGGAAAGACAGGAAAAACAATAAAACAGTCTGAAGAAATTCTTCTGTCCCACATCCATTCAATGCAGGGGGCAAATTGTTTTGATGGAAATGACTGAACTGTCAAGCTTCCTATTCCTTAGGCTGGAGAAAGAGGTTAGGCAGGAGGCCAGCAGACATTCTGATTCTGAGTTTGTGCAGATCAAAGAAGAGAACCAAGAAGGTGAAGAAAAAGGAAGCAGCACAAGAAAAACATTATCCATTTGGATAGTCTGCTGTATAATTGCTTGATAATTCATGAATTCCCATACGCTCATTGTTTCTTTCACAAAGCAAAGAGAATTTTTAAAACTATTTTCAATAAATACTTATTAAACATAAAATGATAAATCTTTTCAGAAGTCGAGGATTTTTTTTTCTCGTGATAGAAGTGTTGAAGCCGAACTTCAATAATACAATTGAAATTGCTACAATTGTGCACTATTGAAGTTTGACTTCAACACTTCTATCATGAGAAAAAAAACCTGGACTTCTGAAAAGATTTATCATTTTATATTTAATAAGTAATTATTGAAAATAGTTTTTAAAAACACTCTTTTCCTCTTCATTTTTTTTATCACTTGTAAGTCTGGGGGTTTGCTTTCCAGTTTTTCAAAAACTCACAACCTGGAATGAAACATGGCTAAATATTTACCTGGTGAGGTTGAAAGAAAGGAACATATATAGGGAGTCCTTGACTTATGACCACAATTGAGCCCAAAATTTCTGTTGCTAAGCAAGGCAGTTGTTAAATGGGTTTTGCCCCATTTATCACCTTTCTTGTTACAATTGTTATGTGAATCACTGCAGTTGTTAAATAAGTAACATGGTCATTAAGTGAGACTGGTTTCTCCATGGACTTTGCTTGTGAAAAGGTCACAGAAGGTGATTACATGACCCCTATACACTGCAAGCTTCATAACTACATACCAGTTGCCAAGTGTCCAAATTTTGATCACTTGACTGAGGGAATGCTACAACAGTCATAAGTGTGAAAAACGGTCATATGTCACTTTTCTTCAGTGCCGTTGTAACTTTGAATGTTCACTAAATGAACTGTTGTAAATCAAGGATTGCCTGTACAATATATTTGACTTTTGGATATGTTCAGACAGAAATGCCACTTTTTCTTGAAGTTGTATGAAGATTTCAGGAGGAACAATAAACACATATCTAGGATCACCATATACCTTATGCAAAGCCTAGGATCCTATTTCAAGAATATGAACTCATGGGCAAATGGTCCAGGAGGTCATTTCACCCTATTTTCAAGAGTGACCTTCAGCACCTCACATGTTTGTTTTGTGTGGTTGTCATCCATTGTCTAGACTCTAGACCTTTGCTACCAAGGAGGGCTTTTATAATTGGTATATGGAACTCAAAGAAAATCATGAGATTCAAGAGTTTGAAAGCATGCAGTGCTTTCATTCCCAAAGAAAGGTAAGATCTTTTATTAAGGATTTCATGCTAAAAAACAAAGAAGGCTATCTCAACAGATATAACTGGATATTGTCTTCAGTGGACAAATACATTTTCCCATTCCAAGTAAATTTCCTAGAAGAGCTATATGAGGTAACTTCTAAATTTTAATCCTTGTTATTTCTGAGTTGTGCTGGGAAATATCCACTCTGGGGAACCAACGTCTATTGATATGGAGCAAAGATAAAGATTTGACATTTTTCAAATGGGATGAACTTCAGTTCCCATCAGGTCCAGCTAGCAAAGTAAGAAATTGTGGAAACTGTGATCCAAAACACCTGGAAAGTTGGCTTCCCTTTGTGAGTAGGCAAAACTGAGTGACAAGTCAGCTAGAATACATATGATGCGGCATATGGCAATTTATTGTTTTTTATATTTTACTTTCATACTAATTTTCCCAAATATTAAGAGTGGGCAGCCCTCTGGATTTTCCTTCAGGGAATTCAGTATGCTTCAAAATGTCATTGCAACATCACAACCACAACAGTAAATTACTAGGATCTCAATGTGGGGGTGGGGGTGGGAAGCACTGATGGTTTGTGGGAGTGAGGCAGCAGTATCCGACAACATCCTATCCACATTTGCTCAATGTTTAGAGCACACTAAAAATACTGCCTTGGCAAAGAGGGGACAGAATGTCCTTTAAGTGAGAAAGTATGTGGGCAAACTGACATTTTGCCGACAAGGAAAACTGCAGGATTTAACTCCCAGAGGAAACTCTGTGTGTTGTGTGTGTGTATATATGCATTCACATGCAGGTGACTGTACTCCTGCTCTTGATTCATTACAATGTGCATTCATTATCAACAAGGTTATTATGATTAATATTTCCAATATTAAATACAATGGACAGCTTAGCTTTTCTACGCAGTTTTTGGGAGAGAGAGAAAAGATTTATGACGTTTCTCACATATATCCATCTGATGGGAGATGTACATTCTCACATTTGTATAATTCCCTTTCTAATGCGCCTCTTCTTCTGCTTTGTCCTCTGCCTTCTTTCTCAGTGCAAAGCAATTGTTAATTATTCAAGACTTTTAATGCTGCAGTCAGAACACTGTGCAGATTAAAATGTGCATAGTTTATTCTAACACAACACCTAGATATTTTAGTACAGAAGAAACCTGATCTGGTACCGGTATTTATTTACCAAAAAAAACCTCCCAATCACTTCCCATTTGTTAGAGAGACTTATTGTGTGTGAGAGAAAGAGGGTACTTGTCCTCAAATATAGAAACTATCAAGCTGCCAACTGTGAAAGACAGATGTACGTGCATATGTGTGTAAAATGCTACATGTGCACATCTAACATTTCTCATTATATTTCTCATTATGTTGTCCTATGAAAGCGATATCTGGCATGCTCTTTAGCAGTGTTTTTCAAATCTGGCAATGTTAAGATGTGTAGACTTCAACTCCAGAGTTCCTGAGCCAGCATCTTAAAGATGCCAAACTTGAAAAGCACTGCTATAGAGCAAGGCATCCTAGATGCTTAGCTCAAAGTTCCCTTTAGCAACTTGATGAATTGAGAGTTAAACTGAACAGGATTTTATTCCATGTTCCAGAGCAAGTTACAATGCCCCAATTGTGTGATCTTTAAGACTTCAATTCTGTTAACCCACCCAACTGGACTTTGAACTCACTGGAAGGGGAAAGAGCGTATGGAAATTGAAGTCCAACACTTTGGAGGGCACCAGGTATGGAAGGTCAGCATGCAGAATGTTCACCACGGAAAGCCAATTATCTTTCTATAGAATGCTATAGAGCCGTGATAGCGAACCTATGGCACGCGTGCCAGAGGTGGCATGCAGAGCCCTCTTTGTGGGCACATATACCGTCTCCAGCTGCTCTTCGCGCAGACCAGTTGTCTGGTGCACATGCGCACGGCGGAACCCAGCCAGTTGCTCTCTTCCGGGTTCCGGTGCTCCGGCATGCACAGGTGCAGATAGTGTGAAATCTTATCAATAAAAAAAAATCACTAAATATTATTATTAAAATGGTATAACCCCAGATGCATGCATCCCTCTCCCCAATTATTTAGAGTAATCCTGTATTTAATGCAAATTCAGAATCAGAGTCTTAAGCTCCACCTACTAGATACAACAAAACTCACTATTGTTTTTCCGAACAAAACGGCCCTTGATCTCGCCTGGGATAAGCAATGATCATGGACTTCAGTTCAGTATCCCATCCATTTGTTGGAAACATGAATGAATCAGGAACTGAAATGGATCTAAGGTTGTCATTGATGAAATACATAGCAACAAATCTCCATGACAATTCAGTCAAACATTGTATCTATCTCTTCTACATATAGTTGGAGGCTGGACCTTTGCTATTTCCAAGCCGGCCCCATGGGCCAGCTCTAAGCAGCCCACGGGTCAGATCCGGCCTGTGGGCCTTGAGTTTGACACCCCTGCTCTACTGTATATTGATAGCCTAAAGAAGTTTTTTAACACTGAGTTGAAACGAAAATCAAGGTACTGTAATGAATATTATGAAAAAAATATTTATCAGCAAATGCTAAAGGGATGAAGGGAACAGAGAGACTATGCAAGTTCAGCAAGGAAGCAAAATCTGCAGTGCAACATCTTTGGGATCCTCCAAAATTCCAAAAATGAAAAGCACTGTTGGCAGAAAATAAGGACCTACAAAAAGGCACGGCAAGCATTATTTCTAATTCTTCCAGCTCTTTGCAATATAATAGGTTGGGAGGGAGGTCAAAGCATTCTGAGGACAGGAATAGATGCAAAAGATGTAAGCTTAACAGACCATTAACTCTCAGCCTATTAAAATAATGAGCAAAGCTTTTCAGAGATCAGGACTGAATCATAGCAGTGGAGGAAAATGCACTCTTCCTCCTTACCTCCTTGTTAGGGATTTGTGGAATGTGTAAAATAAAAATTAACATCCTCTGTCAAATAGAATGGCGTATGTATAGATCACAGTTAACATTTAGCTTAGAGTAGCATTCTCCAATTTGTTCCTCTCTAGATTAGTGGTGGACAGATAAGAGCATGACTTGGTATTTACTTTCTAAAATCCATCCACACAATTGCTAATGACATGAAAGGCTTCTTCTCATACAGTTTAGTTCTAAGAATTCTGATGAATAAGTACAAAATACTCATTCGTGTTTTTCCCCCTGAGAACTAACAAAAGGCATCTAATTTTGGAAATAGTTGGCAAGATTTGCTGAATTATTCAGCCCATAATACTTCAACACAGTACAATTTGCTCATCTAAGAAAGCAGTTGCATCTTAAGGCCATTAGCATGAAACATTAGGATATAGGATTTTATTTTGATGATCTAGTCTGTGTAAATAGATTACTTACCCAAGAGGCAATGAGAATGGGGTTACATGTCCAGCTGCCAACATAATCTATTTAAGACAGACTCCCAGCAATCTCAATGATGTGATCCCATGGACATTGACATGACCTGATGCCACAAGATTAGAGCAGAGGTGTCATACTGGTGGCCTGCGGGCCAGATGCGTCACGTGCAGGCCATACCCTCCCCTGCTCCGTGGAGGGAAAAATGTCCTGATATGTCATGTGATGGCAATGTGACGCAGCAAGTTTGACATCCATGGACCATATAAATGCCACTCTCCACTGTAAAGTTGAATTGAAAGGAAAAAGAGCCTTCTCCACTACAGTACCACCATTAACATAGGTCTCCTCCCATTACAAAATCTGCCTGGATTTACTTCAACAAAGGTAATCAATCAACATTCTATCCAGAGAATAGGACATGCAATGTTCTGGACGAGGAAACAACAACATTATATCCAAATCACAAATCTAGTATAAGTGGAAGCTCTCAGGTATCCTCAACATGCCCAAAGCAACAAAGTGATTCAATTTAGCTGGATCTAAGAAATTAATTAATTAGCAAGCTATGAACATTTTATTCAAGCTTAACTGTTAACACAGGCATTTTGCTTGAAATTAAAACATGGATGACCTTTAACAGATCCAATGTTCTAGCCTTCATGGGATGATGGGAGTATCCTTCTATAGCTCCAAAATCTTGTTACATTAGTTTCTGCTCAAATTATTCCAAATAAAAGATCAACACAATTTAAGATAAGTCCAGGAAATCAGGTGGTTTCTAGAACAAAAAAAGAGCTAATGGAGGCATTCCAAGACATCCACTATGAAACAACACAGGATTTAAAATACATTAGCAGTATTTATTCTGTGCAGAGGGATTTATACAGGTATAAGATTATAGAATTCCCCAAAAGTCACTTATCCCTGACTAGTTATATAAATATGTTTCGAATCAGGAGAACTGGATAGAAGAGAATAATAAATCTTTAGTCTCCATTTGACTCCATTTAACTAACTGAGCCATCAGTTAGTTTCTCTTGTATTTAAGGTAGCTAAATGAGGGAACAATAATAGAAAAGAAATGTTCTGCCATTTTTTTATGTAAAGGATGACTTCCATTCTACAAGATAGCTATTTGATAATTGTGCTAAAGAAAATGACATTGCAAAATCTTTTGTTTAATCTACTGTGCACTTTGTACAACCTATTCAGAAAACCAACACAAATTACTAAGGAATTTATATTCTAAAGCAACTATGCTATGCAATTGTTTTGCAGATTAGTGCAAGTGACTATGTTTCCTTCCAGTTACAGTTCTTTGGCTTCAACTCATGATAATTTCTCTAGTGATCCATTCAAGCTTGTAGATCATGCACTATTTAAGATTATTATCATGGAGAGATGACTATCCATGAGCAGATCACATAAAGTGTATATAATAATAGGCTAAGAGATATTGCTGGCAAAAGATAAGGAACAAAGACGGAAATGAGCTAGAACCGCTATTAAGATCTATCTTTTGGCGATAAGCATGGTGAAATATAACTACTTCTCCGCCCCTACTGTGTCTCCTGATAATTGCCCAGTGGTCCTGTTTTAAGACCACCTAAAGCAGGGGTCTCCAACCTTGGGAACTTTAAGACTTGTGGACTTCAACTCCCAGAATTCCTCAGCCAGCTTTGAAGAATATGCTGAGCATCTGCAAACCAAGTTGGCCACATCCATTCTATGTCAGACTTCAGCCTTATAGCAGAGTCAATGGAGGTGGCGGTGGCTACATCTTCCAAGGTGATCTGGAGAGTTTGAGGCCATGGAACCTAAGGAAGTGGAGGAAGTCGGCTGCTAGTTTGGCCACTTGCGTCTTAGATCCATGTTCTTCCTGGCTAATTAAGGCTTCACAGGAGGGGATGAATGAGTGGGTCTGGGCAATAGTTAACTCCTCCTTGAGAGAGGGAATGATTTCCCCTCTGGCTCTTAACGAGGGGAAGGCTCCTCAAAGGACCATCGCTCAACCCAGCTCGTCTAGGCAGCTTTTGTTTGGTTTCCAATCTCCCCTTTCTAGGGAAGGTTATGGAGAAAGTGGCATAGATCACTCTCATGGATGACCTCTAGCAAGAGTAAGATACAGGTAGTTTATACATCCTAGCTCCTCTTGACTTTTCAGTGGTATTCGATATCATTGATCGTGGTATCCTTCTGATCACTAGGGGTAGGCAGCAGTGTACTCTGGTGGTTCCCCTTTCTCTGGGGCCAGTTCCAGTCAATGCTGATAGAAGGAGATATCCAGCCTGTGAATCCTACTTTGCGGGATGCCTCATAGTTCTGTTCTTTCTCCTATTTAACATATATATGACACCGCTGGGTGAGGTGATCCATCGGTTTGGAATGAGATATCATCAATATATGATACCCAGCTTTTATATCTAGCTTAGGCCCCTTAAGTCCTGTGTCTGGAGACTATTGGGGACCGGATGAAGTAAAACGGGTTCTGACTCAACTTTAGCAAGATGTGGGTATTTGGACACCCCCCAGACAAGCTTCTTTCACCTTTGGTTCTGGATTGATTGCACTGCCCCAGACAGGTCTCAGAGTCCCCCTGGACTTACAGCCCCTGCTTGAAGAGCAGATGACAGCAGATGGCTAGGAGGGTCCTTGCAGACTTTCAGGTGGTGCACCAATTGTGCCCATACCATGATCAGGAGGCCCTGCTCATGACCTTGTAACCTCTAGGTTAGACTACATATAGTCTATACATGGGACTGCCATTCAGAAACTTTAACTGATGCAGAATGCAGCTGTACAGGTAGTAAATGGCGCCAGATATACAGCACATGTAACACCACTTTTGTGTGAGTTGCGCTGGTTACCAGTGTGGTAAAGCCCTACATCACTTGGGACTGGGGTAGCTGAGGGATTGCCTTTTTCCAACAGTATCTATCTATCTATCTATCTATCTATCTATCTATCTATCTATCTATCTATCTATCTATCTATCCTATGCTGCCCACTCTCCCAGGACTCTGGGCGCCTTACAACAATCGACAGTATACTAAATAGCATATTGCCCCCAACAATCTGGGTCCTCATTTTACCCACCTCGGAAGGATGGAAGGCTGAGTCAACCTTGAGCCGGTGAGATTTGATCTGCTGATCTGCTGAACTAGCAGTCAGCTGAAGTAGCTGCAGTACAACACTCTAACCACTGCGCCACCTCGGCTCTACCTGTCCAACCAGATTGAGCAGAACCCTGCAGATCCCATCAATCAAAGAATGTCAGCTGGCAGTAACCAGACGACAAGCTTTTTCCTCAGAACCCTTTGGAAGTTAGAATGGCCTAAACCCTAAAAATCTGGCTATGTTCCTGTGCCTATGGGCTGAATGTGTTAAGGACCCTGTTTCCTGGTTGTATTGCTAACTGGCCAATAATCTTGCTCCCATGTATATTTAATCTGGATATTTTTAGTAATTTACTCATTTTATGAGTAAAGAGCCTTGGTGGCACAGCAGACTAAAGCACTGTTAAAGTAACACCAGCTACCTGCAATTATTGCAAGTTCAAATCTCACCAGGCTCAAGGTTGACTCAGCCTTCCATCCTTTCAAAGGTAGGTAAAATGAGGACCCGATTTGTGGAGGCAATAAGCTGACTTTGTATAAAAAAGAACACCGCTTGGGGGCCCCCCGAAAGCCCTACTAAGCAGGTATATACAAAAGTATGAAGGCTATTGCTTAACGCATTGTAAGCCGCCCTGAGTCTCCGGAAAAGGGCGGCATATAAATCGAACCAAAAAATAAATAAATAAATTGTTTTACAATATTTTTTAGTATTTTTAATTGTAATGAATTTTCTGAATTGTAAGCCACTCAGAGCCATTGGCAGAGATGGACTGCTACAGAAATTGAATAAATAAATAAATAATGTATGCTGATCTGGACTAAAGCTAAAGGTTCATAAGAAATAGAAACAAAAGTGCCATTGAATCTCAGAATTATTAGCAGAAAGGAATTGTATGTGTGTGTATGTAAATCACACGTACGAATGCTATTAACAAAATGTCACAGAACATTTACATTCAGCAAATTATGCTACTATGTCTTCCCACACACTTGTAGTTCAACTAGAATACGCTTGACAGAAGTTCAAGAGCATTTTTCTATTATGCATAAACCAGCTACAATTGGTAATCAAAGACAAACCAGTGGGAGAAAGTTGTTTTCTTCTTCTTGCTACTTGTCAAAAAGCCCAAAGCATTTTTATTATGGTTATTTAAATTAATTAAGTGTCTCTGAAGTAAGGCATCCAATTTGTGAAATTAACTGATCTCTCACAGACAGGTACCAATCATTCTAACACAAAAAGCTGATGATTTTCTGGTTTCACTGTCTCCTATGGCATAATCCTATGAATGTCCTTCTAGATATATCTTCTGTAGTTCGTAATAATTAGTTATACATGCCATTGCAGCCTTATCATTAAACAAATAGTTAGCATTCATAGTTGACTTAAGAGAAATACTGGAGAAAGCAAGCTTGAGATACTTTTTCTGCTCTCTGGAATAGATGGAATATACTATCTATCGAAAATTGGCAGCTGCACATTTTTTTATTGTGTGTGACAATGACGAGCATAATATAAATGTTAAAAGGTCTTACTCCAGTGTACAAAACTATTAGCAAAACAAGAGTAAGAAAAGTACACTCTGGATTTTATAAGGATAAGAGTACATTTATCTTCTCTGAAAACATTTCAGATCAGGAAAAGAAGCCGAAAACATAAATCATCCTTTGATCTTTCATATGCTGGATTCAGATATTATTTGCAGCTTGAAAAAAAATGCTTCCTCTCCATTACTGTCTGCAAGCAAGGTGTAAGTTAGTGTTATGACAGTTTTATCTGACCTATAACAAAGAAATGCATGCCTCAAATGACTATAAATTGGAGGGATCACATCTAAAATGCAAGTCTATAAGCTGCCTTTCACATCAGGGAGCATGTACTTGTTCACTTACATACTCAAATAAGCATTCATGCTCATAGGTGCCTAAAATGGCACACAGTATGGAGGTCCAGTTTTTTTTTTTCCAAAGTAATATGTGACCTAAGAAAAACCTTTCTCCCTTCCTCGTTTTGTCTACAAAATTTCAGCCAATTGGAGCTGCTGGAGGAGGGGTTAGGAAGAATATCCTCTGACTGAAGCTAAGTGAAGTTTGGGAAATTCTAAAATCACCTAGACTCCAAATCTTGCAAAACATGTATCAAATAATAGTGATGCCCTTCCTAGACTGTCTTTCCCCAACCTATTGTCGTCCAAATGTACTGGAATACAATTCCTGTCACAGCTATCCAGCAAGATAGCCATGCTTAGTTGCATAATAGAAGTTATCATCCAACACATCTGGAAAGTAACAGGTTGTAATAAACTATCCAGCAAGTAGTTTTGAAAAAGATGCATACCTTCATGTTTTAATGCTAGTTTGGCATGGCCTACAGCTTCCCATGGGGATGGAATGTCCAGAAACACTGCATCTGCAATGTTGGTGACACCAAAGCCATTTTTGCAGACATCCTGGGTCTTGACTGTCACCAAATGCCCCACTTTGTGCTCTTCGAACTCCTCTATGGCTTTTTCAGCTCTCTGTTGGTGGAACTCCACTGTATACAGATGTCCTGTTGGGGCAATTGTCCTGATGATGGCATGAGAGAGAGAACCACTTCCAGTTCCTGGGAAGACAAAAAACAAATAAATTAATTAAAACAAAAGTAAAATCAGGCAATTATTGAGAGAGTCAAAGGCAGAGCTGCATGGATGCAATTTGGAGAAAATTAACTTAGTTAATTTGCTAAGATGGAAAGAGAAGGATTCTAGCTGTTGCTTGTCTCACATGATTAGTGAGAGGCCACATTTTGCTAAAGAGTTAGCTAACCAAGCTTTCAGTTGCAACAACTACTTGTCACACATGAATCAGGTATAAAAGGAAAATCTATAGCCAGATACTGAATTAGGCAGGCAACCACATAATCACAAAAATTCAGTCCCACAACATATGGAAAGTATTCACTTAGAAATTCATAATTATGCTCAAACTAAACATAATTTGCAAATAATTAACCTTTATTTGCATCCTGACAATAATTAAATTGTCAGATATGGAATTGGTTGTTTGGTTAAAAAAATCTTAAGGCATTCTCTCTCTTTTTCCCTCCAAGGTTCAAGTTCTTACATGGAAAATAAAATTATCTCAGTAAGTGAGCAAAGACTACGTCCAAAAGTAGGATAGCCTTCCAATGGTTGGAAGATCTTGTTTTTTTCTCCAAATTATGTCTTCCCCATGTTCTGAACTGCCTTCATCCTGAATTACTAGCCATGTTGGCTGTAGCTGATGCAAGTTGCCATCCAAAGAACTGAGAAAAATACAAATGGCAAAAGGCTGGGTCACCACCACTTTCTCAACCACTTCCTCTCCACAATCAGCTGCTGATAAAATCTTACTAACCTTTCTATCAAACTTTTCTCTATTTTCTTCTTTCATACTTTTTATACGCAAAAGAGTGACCCAACTCTTGATCTTCGAGATGGCAAATACCCAATCAAGTTTCTAACTTTTACTAAAATAAAAACATGCTTGATCGTCCATATTGGCAGTGCCCACAAATTTCTAAAAAGGGATAAAATTCCTACAAAAAATAAAATAAAATATTTGAAACAAAAGCTTCAGTGCTCTGGCTTATACATGCTATGTTCCCTAGCAAAGAAAACAAGTCATGCAGCATTGTAAGAATGCATCTCACCTCTGATATATTTTAGAATAGCATATTGTCTATTTTAGTGTTTTCAAAGTTGGCAACGTTAAGATCACACGTAAGATAATACTGGCTGAGAAATTCTAGGAGTTGAAGTCCACACATCTTAAACTGGCCAAGTTTGAAACATACCGGCCTATCCACTCTGTCAAAGACCTTGCCCAAATCTTCTTATCCAGTAACTTTTTGCAACATCTCAAAGCATCTTGTCATACCTAAAATGCAATCTCTTGCCTTCAGCACATTTGCTGTAGCAGTGTGTCCACAGGTTCTTTGTCATTTTACCATAGATCCTACTCTTACTTTTGCAGATAAAGATACTGCACCAAGAGCTCATGAGGCCAACACGCTTTGTTGAGTCTCTTGCCAGAGGGCACAACTGTACTGGGAGGGAGCTGTGCATCCCAGCGATGTAATGATTCCCCCGCCCCCACCTTGAGTTACCTTTGCCCTTGCTTTGGATCTCTTTGCATTCATCCCCAGAAGTAGCAGCAGGGATAGAAAGCCGAAAGAGCAGCTACTTGGTTTACCGGTCTCAGTTTTCCACACTGCAGTCTTTTACATTTTTAATCAACTGCCTTTTACAATCAGCTGTTGAGCCATAGAAGAGACTGTCCTCCTTTTCTTTCTAGAACGCACAGTAAAACTGGCTGGTTGCCTGACTCTTGAGATTAATCAGACCTCCGGTTTATGCCAAATCCGGAATCTGATGGTACTTTCTGGTTGATTTTATTTTTTTGCCAAGCACTTGTGGTTCTTGCCAACAGAACAATCCCCTGTGGTAGCAGGAAGCAATCTGCTAAATTATCATTAAAAATCTGCCTTGGAAATACATAACAGTGCGGGGGACGGGGGGGGGCAGAAGAAGGTATTGTAGCTTAGACCCTAAGAAAGAACCAGCTTTTTTTTTTTCAAAAACAAAATTCTATAAAATTATTCCAAAGTTATTCATGGTTGCCATAGCGAGCCCTTTATTTGTCGCGTGCTTTCACAGACATATTTAACTCTACAGTTCTTGACTTACAACAGTTCATTTAGTGACCATTCGAAGTACAACGGCACTGAAAAAATGACTTATGATCACTTCCCACACTAACGACTGTTGCAGCATCCCCACTGTCACATGATCAAAATTCAGATGCTTGGCAACTGATTCGTATTTATGATGGGTGCAGTGTCCCAGAGTCATATGATTACTTTTTGCAACTTTCTGACAAGCAAAGTCAATCTGGAAGGCAGATTCATTTAACAACCGTATTACTCACTTAATCACTGCACCATTTGACTTAACAACTGTGGCAAGAAAGGTTGCAAAATGGTGCAAAACCCACTTAACAACTGTCTAGCTTAGCAGCAGACACATTGGGCTCAATTGTGGTCATAAATAGAGAACCCTATCCCTCAAAATGTGCGAGTGGGAGGGACGAAGGATTCACTTGAACAATCCTCCTTTCTGAGGGCAAGTGGTTCAGCCAAGTCTGGCACATCTTGCCAAATCAATTTCCATTTTTGTCATGAAAGAAAAAGGCAACAACTAATCCAGCGTTTCTCAACTTTGGCAACGTTAAAACATGTGGACTTCAACTCCCAGAATTCTCCATCCTGTTTAATGTTCCCAATGTTGAGAAATCCTGCTCGAATGAATGCCAATTAATGAACACATTTGCTGAAAGGTAATGGTCCTGCCAATTTTTAAAACCTTTTCAGAAACCTCACCCAAGCAAAACAAAAACCCACAAAACCACCCTGAGGTAAATCCAAGCAACCATGCTGGAGATCTCTCTTGAGACAGACTCTACAAATGTTCTAGCTCCATTTGCTGAAACGCCCTCTCTGCCTTAAGTGCTCTCTATCCAGCCACATTATAGACACAATGACCACATTTTCTTGGAAAAATAAAACAGAAGCCTGAAAAGAGGGAAACTCTGAAACAGGTTCATAAGGATTTTTTTAAAAAAGTATGTTTACAACTTTGCATCACAAAGGAAAATTCAAGAGCAAAATCAAGGAAATAAATAATTACACTGAATAAATCTAAAGGGCAGATTACTGAAATAAAGGTCTGACCTTTATAATAAAGGACATATGGTCACTGTATTTATAGAATACGAATAAGCATTCCAGTTTATCAAAGCACTATTAAAACCTCTTTTGGCATACTAAAGGTAGAGATTAAATAGAAGTAAAGCAAAACATCATACTGAATACTAGGGAGTATAGTACAATGTTTCTGGGAATCGTTCTTTGTACTAGTAGATAATATGGCCGACAGACAGATAGCTAATATCATTGCGCAAACATGAGTTTGAGTAGTAGCATCAAACAGGATGCAAAAGAACAGAGAATGAATTTCAAAGTAAAAAAAGACTCAAGCATACTACTCATTCTTGATTTCCCAAGGCCTGGAGCAGTAACAACCAGGGTTATCCACAGAGTATAGTCAAAACTCAAAAGTAAGGTTTTATACACTTAGGCAAGAAAAAGTAAGTGTGTAGGTACAGATTAGGAAACTTGGCTTAATGTTAGTGACTGTGAGAAGGATCTTGGGAGTCCTATTGGACAATCACTTAAATAGGAGCCAACTGTGTGCGGCAGCAGCCAAAATAGCCAACGCAATCCTAGGCTGCATTAATAGAGGGATAGAATCAAGATCACATGAAGTCCTAGTTCCACTTTACAAAGCTAGACAGTCACTTACCTGAAATGGTATAGGTTCTCCTGCTTGGCAGGGGGCTGGACTAGAAGACCTCCAAGGTCCCTTCCAACTCATTCTATTCTATTCTAAGGTCATACTTGGAATACTGCATCCAGTTCTGGTCATAATATAAAAAGGTGTTGAGACTCTGGAAAGAGTGCAGAGAAGAGCAACAAGAATGATCAGGGGGCGAAGGCTAAAACAGGTGAAGAAGGTTTCAGGAATTGGGTTTGTCTAGTCTAATGAAAAGAAGGACTAAGGGAGACATGTTAGCAATGTTCCAGTAACCTCCTTACAAAGATAGGGGGTCAAACTATTTTCCAAAGCGCCAAAAGGCAAGAGAAAAAACAATGGATAGAAACTAACCAAGGAGAGAAGCAACCTACAACTAAGGAGAAATTTCCTAATGGGGGTGCTGCATCACTGGAGGCTTTCAAAAAGAGCCTGGACAATTGTTTTTCTGAAATGGTATAGGGCAGTGATGGCTAACCTTTTTGCCGTCGCGTGCCAAAAGTGGGGGGAGCGGGGGGGGAGCGGGTGCCCACATCCATAATTCAATGCGCCCCGCCCTCCCGTGCATGTGCATGTGACCCCCCCACATTTCCCCCTGCTTTTGGCATACGATGGCACGGTGGGCCCAGTAGGCCCGTTTTTTCCCCTCCCCAGAGGCTTTCTAGGAGCCTGGGGAGGGCAAAAGCAGCCTTCCCCATCCCCCTGGAGGCCTTCTAGAAGCCGGAAACAGACAATTTCCCGACCTCCGGTGGGACCAGAACACCTGAAAATCAGTTGGCCGGTGCGTGCATGCGTGCTGGAGCTGAGCTAGGGCAACACTTGCGTGCCCACCAAAATGGCTCCGTGTGCCACCTGTGGCACCCGTGCCATAGGTTCGCCATCATGGGTATAGGGTCTCCTGCTCGAGCAAAGGATTGGACTAGATGACCTCCATGGTCCCTTCCAGCTCTATTATTCTATGTTCTAAAAAAGTCAAGATGGTGACATGATAGTAAAGATAAAGAGCCCCTTGTTTTGTTTTGTTTTTTAATGTGTGACATACCTGATAAAAACCCTGTAAAATAAAAGCAAGTCAAACTAAGTTCTTTCAGCGTGCTGGCTGGGGAATTCTGGGAGTTGAAGTCCATATATCTTCAAGTTGCCAAGTCTGAAAAGAGTGTGCTATTATAATGTACAGAATTTATTTTGGGGAGACATCTTCAAATAGCTCAGTCACCAGGCTGAGGGATTATTTTTGCTAGTGTGCCAGTTGTTGTGAGAACAAAATACCTGAAGTCTGTGTGCCAAATTTTACAAATCACTATTCTCTGAACAACATCTGACATAATGAAACTTAGAAGTGCTACAGAGTGCCAGATGGGTTGCTGTTGTGCATCACTAGTTAGCTTTACATTGTCCTCTTTCTCCACAGTTAAAATAGCTCCAGACTCCAATTTATTTATGCACAGATGCCATACGAGCTTTGAAAATGTAAACACTCTTTGATCAATCCATCTTCCATCCTGATCTCTGCAGGATTCAGTTGGTTCAGACTTCTTTATTCAAATCAGAACTGCAGTTCCTCTTGTGAAAGAGGAACAATTTTGCATCTCCGAAATAAATGCAATGGCATGTTTACTGGAAGTTGAGTCATGGCAACATATATGAGTAGGCAGACTCATTGGGATGTAAATGTTTCAACTCCTAAATCCTTTATCCCAGATAGGTCTCCCTGGTTAACCTATGAAGTGGTCTCAATCTTCCTAGGAACTGATGAAAGAGCAGCATAAAAAATGGGAGACAGGTTGTTTCTGAGGCCTTCACTTCTATTGAGGGAAGGATTTTCCACCTTGCATAAATGCATTTCTCCACTCTCCCCTCAACCAATCAAATCAATAGATTAGGTGTGAAACAAAACCCCTCTGGAGGATATATATAGGGTCCCCCTAACCAATTTGCTCAGGTTGAAGAAGCTACCTGGATAAGCAGTGAAAGTTTCAAACCAACAAGAAAAGAAGTCCAGTTGTCATCACTCAAATTCCAGAAAAACTCTACCAGGATGACTGAGAACCTTCACTGACAATGACATATTTATATATTTTGCATACAGGTAGATCTATTTCACAACCACAACTGGGATTAGCAACTGCAGCTGTGCTTAGCAGAACTATCATTTCCTCTGATCTCAACATTATACCTCTGCTGACGCAGCCCAAGATTGCAGTATCCTATTTGGCAGTTACATTACACTTAATCTGTGATCTGTGTGCTTAATCTGTGATCTTCCATACTTCCAGGTCATTCAAACAAGAGGTACTGCCAAGCCAGGAACCACTTATCTTAAACTTTTGTATCTGGTTTATCCTGTCTAAAAGTTATATTTCTTATGACCAAACAGCACTTTTGGTAGGGACGAACATTCAACTTTATCAAAATCCTTTTGAGCCTTGAGCCTGTAACCCTCTCTCCCCCCAGCTTTGCCTTGTCTAAGTCTCACACATCTGGAAGAAAGCAAATCAAGATAAAAACAAATACACCAATCATCCAGGAAGAGCATCAATTGCCCCCAACAAGTTAGAGATTGGTCAAGAATCCCTGAAGAGGGATTCTGGCTTGAGAAGAGGTGTATTGTTCCTTGGCGAATGGTGACTTAGATGGATCCCACTATATGTCATCCTCAGCTATTGGGACAGGAGACAACATGCAAACTATTCAGGGTTATAGCTCACTGTAGAAAGGAATGTGCAATTTTCCCTGGGCTGAAGGCTGCCCCAGCCTTTGAATCTGTCAAAATTCAGAAGAATACAGAAAGAATAGGCCCATATAAAATGGCTCTGAAATTCTGGATAGTGAAAATTAAATCCAACAAAAATTTACTGAGTAAGTTTAATTATATTAATTAACACTACATTCTATCTGCAGTTAGAGTGATCCCCATGTCCTCATATCCCAGATTTTAAATTAAAATTAAGAGGAAAATTAAGAGGAATACTTCATTTTCTTTTTGTGTAACTCTATGATTGTAATAATGTATTTTTTTTTAATTTGATTTATATGCCGCCCTTCTCCGGAGACTCAGGGCGGCTTACAATGTGTTAAGCAATAGCCTTCATACTTTTGTATATTTATACAAAGTCATCTTATTGTCCCCAC
The DNA here is from genome assembly GCF_029215685.1 of Pituophis catenifer annectens. Classification (NCBI taxonomy): domain Eukaryota; kingdom Metazoa; phylum Chordata; class Lepidosauria; order Squamata; family Colubridae; genus Pituophis; species Pituophis catenifer. The sequence goes on along the minus strand of NW_027256881.1, from coordinate 314,874,186 downwards.
AACTGGGTCCTCAATTTACCTACCTTAGAAAGGATGGAAGGCTGAGTCAACCTTGAGCCTGGTGAGATTCGAACTTACAGTAATTGCAGACAGCTGGTGTTAATCACAATGCTATCAGTCTGCTGAGCCACCAGGCCCAGCAGTATTTATCAAAACAATACTCAAAAGAAAACAAATGTTCTGTTTTACAAATATACTTATGACCTTCCTAAGCACAGAGGTTGTGGGCTTGGTTAATATACTTGGGAGGAGACACTTGGAATTCCTTAACAAGCTTCAGGTACCTCCTACGCTGCAGGTTAGGCCTCGATGCTGCAAGACTGCTTTGCAGGCATCAGCTTTGCTCACGGAGTACGTGCTTTACATGCAGAAGACTCTTGTTGCAGTCCCTGGCACTTCCTTTAAAACAACATCAGCAAAATCCAGCAATAGGAAAAGTACCTCCTGAACCATGCAGGTTTTTTAAAGACCACTAGCAACTGGGCTAGCTGAACCTAAAGTAAGATTTGGAATAGGACAGCTTCCTGTTCGTTTTGGTGGAGAGCAATCTGTTTTCTTCACAGATTGGAATAATACAGCAAGAAATATTCCAATATAGCTACTTCGGTTCCTTAAGCACCTTGCTATTATATATCTCTGCATAGCTGATCTGAGAATGTTTTTTTTTTAATTGCTAAGCAATTGCATGCATTAATCAATATTTTTGGGGGGAAACCTAGGAGTAATTTCCAATCAATAAAAAGAATGCAAGAACTATGCCAAACAGAAAAAAGAAACCTTTATCAGATTTTGTAGTCCCAAAATTTCCCTTGATGGACCTCCTGGTCCCTTACTATTCACACAGGCCAGTGTAACTGTCAACGTCCGAAACAGAAAGTGCACCATACAGAGTAGATCCCCATGATTCAGTGCGAGCAAAGTGCAAATCCTAACACTGATTCTCTTAGTCTTAGTGTCACTGTGCCAGATGCACTTCCTAAAAGGGCAAGGAAATCCAGCCCTTTGCTAAGTTGCCGATTACAATCTCTTTAAAAAGTACAGCTGTCCATTCTTTAGCTTAACCAGAACACACTAATCATGGATGTGACTGGGGTACAAATGGGAGCAAAATTCTAGGTTGCTTCACACTGTTGTCCTTAAGGATTGTCCTCAGCTGCCTCCTTCCTATTTCAGGAGTCCACACTGCATACAAATGCCATCTGCAGACCAGACACACTTTAGACCCATCCATATCCATAAGCCGCTCTGCTACAGCACAGGAGATTAAATATTTAATAATCTTATAATGTGGTGCTCATGGAAATTAAATTGCTGTATCTTAGATTCATGATTCATCGTCCAGCAGGGCGGGAGGAATTCCACCTGCACTACATGAAACGCTTTGTGCCTCTTGAGGCCTATGTCCAAAGCAGAGGCTTGGTTGCATTTTCCAGGAACTGTGAGGAATGATTCATCATTCCATACACCGAAGAGCAATTCCACCTACTCAGAAATGTCTATCTGAAATTTTACAACCGCTTCTGGGTGTCCGTCCCCCCACTTTGTCTTCCTATATAAACATAATTATGTTTTGCATCTATGTTCCTTTTCTTTCTGTTGAACAATCTTGAATTATTAGTCAACTGGTTTCCACCTGCCTTTCTTGCATTTTTTATTTTTTTTTAGTTTTAAAAAACAAACTTTATTAGATTTAAAAAGATAAAATTATATAAAACATTCACAACCTTAAAATACAATCAACGATACTAATCACAACAAACAAATATATGTGGTATATAAAGTACAAATGTACACAATGACTTATTTCCTTTTTTATCTTGATGATGGTGTATAATTATTACTTTTAATTTCTTACTAAATTTTAACTTTACCTTCAGAATGGCAGAAATGGGAGTTGGAAATGAAAAAAATGAGCTTGTCAACATTAGGAGAGACATCTTCCAGATGACTGATAATCATTTTTATTATTTGTCATTGCCATGATCCCATCATTTTCAGTGGTTTTGAAGAAATCTTAGCTATCAAACAGCAAAATGTGCTAATAAATCTCACTTTGGCTTCATATGGATCATCTGAAGCTTTATGGAAAATCAGAAATCAAAATCCAGTCATTGACATAGTCTAGGGCATGTCAAATTTTTCAACTTTCAATTTCCAAACATTAGGGGTGCTCAAAAGTTGTGGCATGCCTTGGGGATGGTAAAGATATTTTGGTTACTTTAATGCATCTTTACGATTTATATTGCTTTATTTAGCTTCCTAGTATGATTTATGTTGATTGCTTATTTAGTATCCTATGACTATCACTAAGTGTTGTATCTTATGATTTATGATGACTATATTTTTAAGATGACTATGATCATGATTTATCACTTATAGCCGTGATGGCGAACCTGTGGCACACAGAGCCACATCTGTGGGCATGTGAGAGTTTCCCTAGCTCAGCCAGCTAATTTTCAGGCCTTCTGGGACCACCAGAAGTCAGGAAATGGGCCATTTCTGGCCTCCAGAGGGCCTCCGGGGTGGGGTGGGGGTGGGGTGGGGGAGGCCATTTTCAGGCCCTCTCCAGGCTCCAAGAAAGCCTCTGGATCCTGGGGAGGGCAAAAAACAGGCCTACCAGGCCCACTGGTAATCTTTATGCTGTCATGTGCCAAAAATGTGGAGAACATGGGGGGGGGGGTCGCACGCACATGCACAGGGTGCAGGGAGGCATTGAATTATGGGTGTGGGCATGCATGTGCATGACCCCCCCTCGCTCCGCTTCTGGCATGCGACAGCAAAAAGGTTATACATCACTGACTTATAGCTTTTATGTACACTAAGAGCTTATGCACTAAAGACAAATTCCAATCACACTTGGCCAATAAAGAATTCTATTCTATTCTATAATTTAGACATGCTTGGTAAGTAACTACATAAATATCATAGCTTTTTAACATTTTGTTTGTTTCATTCATACACTATAAGAATTTTTAGCACAGATATAACAATGGAATTTGGCCCAGAGAAATGTGCTGCAGTAGCAATAAAGTAGAGTAAAATCACAAATTGAAGTGCCGAATGGCCAAAACCATGGGGAGCCATTAAGACAAAGGCTATCAGTATCTGGGCATTTTACAATTGGATAACATCAAGCAGGATCAAGCTAAAAATGTGATTACCAAAGAATGGATCCAAAGAGTGCAACAGACAAAATTGAATAGTAGAAACACCATCAAAACTATCCATACCTAGGTTATATCTGTGAAACAATAAACTATTTGAATTATTAACCACACAAAAGCTCAATTGGACAATTTGTACTGAAAAACAAGAGAACTAATGACTATTCACAATGTACTAAGGTAAAGGTAAAGGTTCCCCTCGCACATATGTGCTAGTCATTCCCAACTCTAGGCGGTGGTACTCATCTCTGTTTCAAAGCCGAAGAGCCAGCGCTGTCCGAAGATGTCTCCCTGGTCATGTGGCCAGCATGACCAAACAGCAGAGGTGCACGGAACGCTGTTACCTTCCCACCAAAGGTGGTCCCTATTTTTCTACTTGCATTTTTTACTTACTTTCAAACTGCTAGGTTGGCAGAAGCTGGGACAAGTAATGGGCGCTCACCCCGTTACGCAGCACTAGGGATTCGAACCACTGAACTGCTGACCTTTCGATCGACAAGCTCAGCGTCTTAACCACTAAGCCACCACGTCCCTATTAAGATGTATCACATCCGTGTAATGATACTGATAGATTATACTTGTCCTGCAGAAATGGAGACAGAGTTTTGCTTCTGGTCAAACTGACTGTCAAAGAAGAAAAGCATGCATTGGCCGATTATGTAAAAGACAACCATGAACAGAAGAAGCATTGATGTAAATTAAAAATGCGAACTTAATCAAAGTACAGGAAAAAAACATGAATATTGAAATAATAAAATAAAAACCTGTACAGAATATTGGTAAGGAAAAGCATTACATGGTTACTGTCTACAAAAGATCAAGCAGACAGTGGTTTGAAGATAAAACCGGATAGTTGTTTAAATTGAAACATTAAAAAAAGAAATTGAAGGCTAGATGTTGACTACCCAAGAACAAGCTATTCAATCAAAACCAGAATTGGAAAAAAATCATCTCATGATTCAAAGTGCAGATTGCGCAAAGAAGTAGAAAAAAATAGATCACATACTCAGCTCTTGCAAGAAGGTTGCACAAATTTATTATAAGCAATGACATAACACAGTTGCCAAAATGATTCACTGGAACATCTTTAAAATTATCACGTACCAGTAATGAAAAATTGGGGAGAAGAGTTGAATAGTAAAAAATGAGCAGGTTAAAATATTGCAGGATTTCCTAATACAAATTGATAAAGCCTTGATTCATAACACACCAGATTTAACTGTGGTTGAAATGAAAAAGTGTGGATAATTGATACGGCAATAGCAGGAAATAGTGGAATAGAAGTCAAAGAACTGAAGATCACAACATAACAAGATCCGAAAATCAAACTTGAAAGATTGTGGCATAAACCAGTCGTGGTGATTCCAGGGGTTAACCACAAACTGGGTGCCATACCAAGAAATATTGAATAGCATTGGGAAGATTTGTTTTATGTATTGAAATCATTTATACAGCTTCCCATCTTTTAACCATCTCTGGGCAGCTCCCAAGATGTGGGCACTTAGAAAATATACATATTGACAACATTTTCATTTTTCAATTAAAAAGGTTACACTGGTGGGACCGTACATATACTACCCTGATACATTACAAAATCCTAGGTTCTTGGAAAGAGAAGATATGAAGGCCAGCACCAGCTGAAGAAATGGCAGCTGTGATTTCACATTGTTGTGTATATAACAACAACAACAACGAAAACAATTATTTGCTATTACAAATCAATTTCAATGAGAAGAGATATCTGAGAAAAAAATGCACTGATTCTGGAAAAAACAATATCCAGAATCAGAAATTCTGAACCCAGAAAACAGACTAGCAGATCAAGATCAATTTATAATATGAAATAAAAGCATTCACAGAAGTAGAATTGGAAGAACTGCAAAGGCCTCCCCAGTGTAAAGAAATTGAAACCTTGCCAGAAGTAGTTCAGACAGTAGAGACAAACCAGAGATGGAAAAAAAAAATCTTCTGTTTGGTTACATTTCCAACAAATATTTGGAATTTCCTCATGCATTTCTGACTTTATCCAGTATCATATATCAGTGATACATTATTTTATAAAAATTATCTTTAAGGTTATAATTCAATGTAAATTTCAACTCTTTCTTCCACATATTCTCCCATTGGTCTAACTGTATATTGTAACCAATTTTTTTTGTCCGTTTTATCATACAACTTTTAACTCATCCTCTGTTTCCGTTTTCAATAAAAGTTTGTACTTAGTACAAATATGACCATCATTTGTATACAATTCTACATCATGTGGCAAAAGAAAGCAACTATACCTTTAATATTATTAACAAGATCTGCCTAGTCCTGGTCCTTAAGAAGACAAAAATGCCAAATCCAGTCTAAATATCTGGCTGATTGTGTCAGTAACCACAACAATAATGGAATAAAAATCTGTAAACATTGTGAGATTTTCTCCTTAGAATGTATGCATGAGATTATAGTTATTCTCTCATGTTAAATAGGGTCAAGGTTAAAATCCTACATGTTCAATCCAGAAATGTTCGCCCACATTTCTTACTACAAGATTCCTCACAAGAAAAGAAAGTTAGGGATGTTTCCATTTGTGCAAGATGTTGCACAACCTTTTACATAAAGCCTCAAGACGCAGGCTAGCACAGGCTCTCAAGAATATTTCCCACTAATGGATTACAGAACAGCATTGTTATTAAAATATCTTGGGAATTAGCCCATGACTTTCATCTCAAGGTATGACATTTTTAAGATTGAAAATTCACCAATAACAAAATAAAATACCCAATGGCAGAGCTTTCATCTGTACATTATCATTTACCAATTACACAAAACTAAATATTACATCCTACTGAAATAATGTAAATGAGTTACTCCTCATATCCCAAACATGGATGTATTTTATCAAGCAAATTGTCTGCCTCCCTTTCACAGGCGATACAGTTGAGTGTTTTAAAGCAGAAAAGCATCCAGCATCCAACATCCAACCAACTGGAGCACCACATTTTCTCATCTGCTCATAATCTGTTCAAAAACAAACATAAAATCTGCAAGCCTTAATAACATATGATTATAAATCCTGCCCATAAAGCTGTCAATTAAGCTCAGTAGTTTCAAGTCAGAATCAATGTCCCAAGTTCTTGGCAGAAACATAGAAATGCATCTTGCAATAGTGATTTATTCCAAATGGAACTACATCAAGCATCTCTTTTTTTAAAATAATAATAATAATAAGGCCCAGCAAAGATAAAGTACAAAAAGGCAAAAAGAGAGATTAAGGGGGAAAAAACAAAATCAAGGATACAAAAGGAAAGAAAAAAAAAAAGGGAAAAAGAAGAACTTCCAACTTCTTTTCTGTACAGTTAAAATACTTTAACCTCTTACTCTATAGTCAGCAATAATGTACAGTATTTCTATAATTATCAACAGTTCTAATAATCCACAGAAATGGTGGTGCAGTGGTTAGAGTGCAGTGATGAGAGTACAGGCTTCTTCTGCTGACTGCTGGCTGCCTGCAATTTGGCAATTCAAATCTCACCAGGCTCAAGGTTGACTCAGCATTCCATCCTTCCGAGGTAGGTAAAATGAGGACTCAGACTGTTGAGAGCAATATGCTGACTCTGTAAACCGCTTAGAGACGACTGTAAAGCAGTGTATAAGTCTAACTGCTATTGGTATTTTCTAGCAAGAATGGTTTTCAAGTTTTCAATAGTGGTTTTCAAGTAGAAATCAAGTTAGACAAAGACTTTTCTTTAATCAGAATAATCAGTTTTGCCATCTTAGCCAATTCCACTAGTTTCAGTGTCTATTCTTCCACTCTGGGAATTTGTAAATCTTTCCATCTATATGCATTCAAGAGTCTCACTGCTGTTGTCAATTAAAGAAACAAAGTCCCATATTTTCTTTCAATCTATTTATCCATCAAGTCTAGAAGGAAATCTGTATATTTATCTTAAAAATTAAGAACAGCGTCCTAGATAAAATATCCATCTTAATTACTAAAAATCTACCCAACAATGATGGTTGAAATTTGTTTGATAAATCTTGTTTAATATCATTCCAAACCTTAGTAATAGTTATTCTGAAACAACATACAATTCATATTTGTCAATGTGATCCCTGGATATTTAATCTTCAATTTTAAAGCCAGCCTTTTTTACAACAAGCAGCTCCTGTCAATTACTGTCTAGTGTAGAGAAATCCAACATGAAGTCCTGGGATCTCATATAGTTAAATAAAGGTTTTGATTCAGTTCCCAAAGACTACTAAAGATTCTAAATATTTTTATCATTTTTAAAAAATGAGATAGAAAGGGGAAAATATTAAACACATAATTGGAATTAATACTTCCATTCAGATGCTACGTTGAGCAATGAGTCCAATTCTAGACACTGCACTTTAAGAAGAATTCAGAGAAATTGGAACAGGTTCAGATAAGCATCATGAAAATGATTGGATATATCCTTGCTCCAAACATTTTTCTTCCCTAATGCTGCTCTTAGTCTTAGCAAACACTTCACCAGTTAAACAAGATCTCAATTCAAAACAGGCAAGGACACACCATTTCAAGGCTGAGTGCATCTATTTCAAGGGGGCTCAGATTTTATAAGGTTTCATATAAATCCTTCCACCAGGACAATTATCTCCACCGAAAGATCCCCTGACATGCATACTTATGAAGACCTCAGAAAAAGGGAAGAAACTGAGGCTGCTTTTTGCTGCAGATACAGAGAAGTGCTTTACTTAGGAAGGGCTGGTACGGCCCTAATGTAGTAAGTTCTTGTGACATATGGAAAAAGAAACAATTCCTCTTTCCACCCACAGATGCTTCCTGTTTGCTTCTCTAAATGGAATCTTTATTTATTCAAGTTTTAATAAAGTAGCTACTTACAAGACATGAGATTAAATCTGCCATCTTGAATTTCTCAACCTAACCTCAGGCAGAGAAACTAATGAAACGAGCATGGCAAAATTTCATAGGGTTTCCTAGTTTCAAAGTCAGCATATCAGAGGGTATTCAATCCAGAAACTGTTTACCAGTCATAAAGTTTCCCACAGAGAGGGGGAGAGAAAGAGAAACATCCTGCCAAATAAGGAAGCACAGCTACAGATGGCACTGGTGCAGTCCAAGAAAGATACCATCATATTAGAAGCCTGCCAAGATTATGCAATTGCATTACTTTCAACCAAAATCCACGTGTGTCCTTCTATTAAAGTTCCAGTAGTAAAGACTTGGCTAGGGTAGGCCCTGGCATTACAGCACACAGCAAAATCATAGAAAGGGGGTTTCTTGGGATTTTGGCTTGACTTATCCAGACCAGGACTATCTTAATATTGTAGGCCTATGTGCATGATCCCATTTTTTCAATTTTTTAAAATGATTTCAAACCTTTTGAAAATGTATTCATATACAGTACTTCCTCATATAAGAACTGTTATATACAGTGTTTTATTTATTTATTGCTGAGACTTCTAAACCATTTTGGTCTTACAAATCTAAACTCTTTACACAAACTAATAGAACATAAGTAAGTAAATATATATATATATATATATATATATATATATATATATATATATATATATATATATATTGACTAGCAACATCCATACATGTTGAATAATCCTATATTCCACACAGCATTCTCCTCACCTGAAAACCTGTGGGAAACCTCCCTCCTCCTTTAAACATTAAATCCTTCAATCCCCAAAAGATCTGCAACAAAGTAATGTTTTAACTGATTGTTACTTCTTTAAAAACTTAAAGGTCTATGACCATTTTAGGTAGCAAGGTGATCCAAAGAACCCAATCAAAGAATGTTCATTTCTGGGCCCCTTCTATTGTTATCTACCAGGGTGGGCATTCTTAGGGTACCTCTCTGCTGGAATTACTAAGTGTCTTACAAGTTGTCCAGATCCCAAGATATAGCACTCAGAAACAAACTGATAATCATTGCATCTCCTCCAGAAAAGTATGTGACTATAACAGTGCTCATTCAAGGAAGCTGCTGCATTTTGTAACAGTTGAAGCTTTTGTATGGTTTTCAAGACATTCAAGCCTAATTAGAGGTACTTATTATAGTCAACAGTATATAGGATATTATGTGTTCCCAAAATTCTGGGAAGGTTTTATAGCTGCTGCTGCATTGGCCTTGAAAGTCATGGCTCCCATTTATTATTCTAGCAAGAACCCAGATTCTGAACTTGCTTTTTCAAGAGGTGCACAGCTCAGTTTGGACTTCTCCTGGGGTCAGTCAGCTTCTAAACACTTAGCTATTCTCTATTTCAGGGATTAAGCACAATCTTCTTTTCTCGACCTCAGTATCTTTCAAAGACCAGACCAAGACTTCTCCTGCACCTCCCCTGGGTGCAGAAATACAACTGGATATCTTGAACTTAGTGATACTGCAATCCACACTGGTTGATCTCTTCTAGAAGTTTCAGGTAAAAGTTAAAATAGAGAGGATCAAGCTCTGGATCATTCCATAGTGGACTCAAAATAGAGCAGAATCAATCCAGCACAATCTCAAAGATGCTTTTCCAAAAGGCAACTGGGTTGCTTTTTCCTTGAGGAAGACACCATTTTGCTTCTCATCCAAGAAGCTTCATCAGTTCTGGCAGGATGGTGGGGGCAATGGAAGGATTAGTTCTGATAGGATGGGTGGGGTTTTGGGAAGGAAACATATTTCTTTGCAGTCATGCAGTTGTTAGCATTCTCCCTGAGAGCTCTTGGGGCCACTTGGAGGGTTTAATCTGTGCCCTCAGGATCACTTGTAACAGAGTGTAAATGGGGGTAGAATCTTCTTGGAATTGCTGAAAGAACTGCATTGTAGACAGAAGAGTGATGGTGTCTTATCTCTCTCTGTTCAGAGAGGGATGCTCAGTGTTAACATAAATGGCCTTTTTCAAACCAATGGTCCTCTCTATCCAGAATGTGGACTTTATGGAGTACATTACAGTAGCCGAGCAGCGAGATGACACAGGTGTAACTGACAGGAGGGCTGACTAATATAGGAAAGGGTGCACTGGTTCACCAAATGGAGCTACGAAAGAGCCTTTTGGCAGTAGCTACCACTCACTCTTTGCCTCAGCTTGCACCCCTGATTTCTAATTTGTACTGGTTGCCAATGTGTTTCTGTATATGATTGGGCCTGGCTATCTGAGGGACTACAAGGGACACAGTGGCTCAGTGGCTAAGACACTGAGCTTGTCGATCGAAAGGTCAGCAGTTCAGCAGTTCGAATCCCTTGCTGCGTAACAGAGTGAGCTCCCGTTACTTGTCCCAGCTTCTGCCAACCTAGCAGTTCGAAAGTAAATAAAAAATGCAAGTAGAAAAATAGGGACCACCTTTGGTGGGAAGGTAACAGCGTTCCGTGCGCCTTTGGCGTTTAGTCATGCCGGCCACATGACCACGGAGACATCTTTGGACAGTGCTGGCTCATCGGCTTTGTAACGGAGATGAGCACCACCGCCTAGAGTTGGGAATGACTAGCACATATGTGCGAGGGGAATCTTTATCTTTATCTGAGGGACTGCCTATCTCTTGTGCTTTCTTTCCTATCCAGGACAATCTGACAAAGTGGGCATACTCTGGGTCCCCATATTCAGGGTCATTTGGGGTCCACTTTCCCTGTAGTAGAGCTGCCCTCTGGAATGAGATTCCGCACGAGAGCATTCCAAAAAGCCATGAAGATCTGGCTATTCTTGTAGGCTTTGAGGTAGGTTGCATGAGACTTCTCTGTCTGTGATGCTTTTTGTTTTGGTTTGTTATCTGGGTTGCTTGTCTATGGAAACTCTCAATCATCCAGGTCGTGGTTGTTCCAAGGGTGCTTTTTAAAAGGCAACTGGAGTTTCTTGGCTTTTTCTTGGTGTTTTAAAGAAGCTTCTTAGATGAGAAGTGAAAGAGCCTTGATAGTACAGTGGTATACGCACCCTGTTATTAACACAGCTGCCTGCAATTTCTGCTGGTTCGAATCTCTCCAAGGCTCAAGGTTGACTCAGCCTTCCATCCTTTCTAAGGTAGGTGAAATGAGGACCCAGATTGTGGGGGCAATAAGCTGACTTTGTATAAAATATACAAAAGGATGAAGGCTATTGCTTAACGCATTGTAAGCCGCCCTGAGTCTCCGGAGAAGGGCAGCATATAAATCAAATAAAAAAATAAATAAATAAAAAAAGCAATGTTTTCAAGGAAAAAAAAAACAAGAAAGTCCAGTTGCCTTTTGAAAAGTACCTTGGGGAGTACTGTCTGAGTTGCCTTCTTGTACTTATTTTTGTATTTTGTCCCCATCTACTTTGTTGTCATTTTTTTAATGTTGCTCTTTATTTGCGCCCCCCCCCATCATTTGTAGTTGGACAGCATCCAAACTGAATACATAAAAATAAACAATTGTCATTTGTACCAGAAACCTTTGATAGAAAAGAACAAAAAGAAGCAACAATATTGCAGCAAGTCATGTCCCATTACCTGATTCACACACTATACTTCCTGGTTTCAGCTCAAGCATCATGGTGATTAGAGAGATATCTGTTGAATACAGGATTTGAGTTCTGTGGGGTAAGTTCAGTGTCCATAACTCTGGGGTCGGATAAAGGATGTACACCCAACCTCCTTTGCTGCAGGTCACCTTGGAACCATACTTCTTTCCAATGAGGTCGGTTGAGTGTCTAATAACACCATACTTAGTCTGAGTTTTACCACCATGTTGCACCTTCACTGGAAACATCGATTCATGTCCCAAGAATACAATTGCCGTGTCTCCTTCTTTTATCGTATCTCCATATTCAATAAAACTCATCACGGCAATGTTGCCACTGGTAGGTTATTTGCAGCTAAGGAAAAAGGAAACAAACATACTTCAGAATCTCTCCTTGCTTCTCCTGATGTTAGCCTATCATTCTTATTTCTTCTTCACAACTACTCTTTCTCATTTAAGTTCCCCATCACCAACCCAAATAAAGCATCATTCCATAGTTCCAAGTCATGATCTAAAGATGACCTACGATCCTGAATAGCCTTTTTAACACAAGAAACTCACAAGAGAAATCAGTTATCTAACAGCTGGAGTGGTTCAAGTTTAGTTCGATAGCATCAAGAAGTCCGAAATTCAGTCTTTTCCACTGTAAGAACTAGGCACAGGATGCAGCAGTCTCTAGCAGGCTATCTAATATTGATACTTATACAATATTCGGGGAGTCCAAAGTCTGTGGAATGCATATTTAAATCCCAGTTCTTCTTTACATGCGAGTCAGGTTCCCATGAAATAGCAATTTTAGATAATTGTCCTGCAGAAGCACATATTCTCCAGTTTAACACCTCACAAACTGGTTCCCTAAAATAGCAAATTCCTAGGAAGAGACTTGAACAGAAAGCTTTCAACTATCCTGCAAGGTCTGATAATTCTGAACAAGATTCTTGACACTGAGCATACATTTATACAGGATTTAACATTTGGGAGGAACATTCTCAGAGCGAATGGGACCATACCAAACATAATGTGGCAGAATCTGAATTTACTTTGCTGGGGAACCTTTTTTTTTTTTTTTTTTTTTCATTGAAGCATATTTCCCACCTCAAATTGATTAGAATGCAACCCATTTTCAATAACTGCAAATGGAAGTGGCTGAAAATGTTGGGAAAAAAATGGTTAAGAAAGTCACATAAGCGCGGGGCGGAGGGGGAAACAGTATCTCAAGTTACCTACTCTGATTAGGTAGACTTAAGGAGAAGCTGCTTCTTCAGATACAGGTGAAAATTGGAGAAGAGTACATTCTGAATATTAACAAGCTTTTTAAAAAGCTTCCTATGGGATATAGCAAAAAATTATTTGTGTTTATTGATTTTCATTTACATGTTAAATATCTAAGGCCACATAACACTGTTACACAATTTTAATAGGAGGAGGAGAAGAAGGATTAATAATGCAAGAGTGTTATGCCTGACTGGACATTGTACTTGCAAATCACCATGTCTATTCCGAAGGGTTTGGAGCATTGCAATTACTTGACAAAAAGTCCTCTGAGCTCTTGTGCCAGCATCACCATTCGATCTTTTATCTCAGCGCCTAACTGCTGACCACCAAAATTAAGTCATAATTTCATGAGGCTCCTATGCTTTATCTAGTAATCATTAAATTACACTCACCATATATTTGATCTTTGTAGATAGGGACAGGAGTAATCTCATAAGTACGTTATATTTCCAACACGAGAGTAATCAGAATTACAAATGCCAAATGCAATTTAGAGTTAGAAAGCTAATGCAAGACTATGAATCTGCACTCTGACTTTATTAACTTATCTTCTGATTTTACATGCTAATGGAATTTTTTTTTAAAATGAGAAAAAAGTAAACAATTGGACAAGGTAACATGAAAGAATTCTTTGAATGAGGAGGTTCTACTAGAGTATTAAAGAATTGCCAATTTTTAAAAAGCTTTGTTGTTATACTACTAAGAACTTCTTGACCACAGCTATAAAGCAAATGGAAGCTTTTCTTGGCATTGAAACAAATGGGAGGAAAAGAAGTAATTTGCTAGCTACTAAACAACAGGAACAAGGACTTTTTTTTTTTTGTTTTTAAAGAGAAAGAGAAAATGGCAACACTAGGATATAATGTACTTTGTAGTAATTTAAAGAACAATATAAATATAACAGCAATTCCTGGATTATTTCCTCTTGCTAAAGATTCTATACAGTTCCAGGAAAGAAAAAACTGTCAGAAAAAGAATTCCATTAGTCTAATGAAATAAAACAAAGTATTAAAAAATTTAAGACATCAATGTCTTTCAAATTTCTCCTGGTGCACAGCCTTGGAATTATAGGCCATTTTATCATCAAGATATAAAATTAGAAGCTTAGAATGAGGCAAAATGCAGAAACCAAGCAACCAATCCAACTTTCCCCTTGATCACTGTAGAAGGAGCCAAACTCTTAGAAATTAAGGACATTGTACAAGTTTGCTGAATATATATAAAGGGAAGATGGACTAGAAAAAGATGAACACAGTTTTGAAAATGGAGGAAGAAACACCAATAGTCTATGTTATGTTGATGGGACTAAGATTACATATAAAAGGCCAATCTAATAAAAATAGGCCTTAGATTTGGCAGTGAAGATTTTGAAGTGGTACACAGCTTCTGCCTTTTAGGATCAATCTTCTACACAATGGGTGTCAAACTTGATCACGTCACAGGACGGATCATGATATATCGCAACTTTTTTGCCTTTGCGGAGCCAGGTTGAGTGTGGCCTGCACTTGACGTATCTGGCCTGCGGACCACCAGTTTGACAAGCCTATTCTACACTAAAGGAACAAGCAGCAAAGAAATACACTACAGACCAGTACTTGCTAGAGCAGTTCTTGAAGGCTTTGCAAAATATATTTAAATGCCATGATGTGTCTATATGTACAAAGATCAGAATTGTGCAAGCAATGGTATGACACATTATAGAAGGAAAAGCTGGACTTGGAAGAAACAGGACAGAAAGAGTATTTGCACTTATGATCTTTTGTGGTGAAGAAAACACCTAAGAATAAAATTACGAAAACAAACAATGGATCATAAAAACAAATCACAGTTATCACTTGAAGCCCAAATGACCAGGCTCAAATGATCTTACTTTAGTAACATTATGTAAAGGCCTAGCTGTATGGAAAAGGTTAAAAATGCTAGGAAAGGTGGAAACAAAGAAAAGAGGACATCTAGGAGAAGGTGGACGGAATCAGTTACACTGCTGAAAGACTTGAAGGACCAGGTTAGGAACAGATTGCCATGGAGAAAATCTATTTATGTTGTCCCTAAGAGTCAACACCAACTTGATGGCACATAATCAATCAACCTTGCTAAAGAGCCTTTTTCTCCTTTTTGTTCTCCAAGAGAGAACATACCATATATAGCAGATGAAATAGCTAGACTCATCTTTATAGCATTAGCAGTGGCTAAGCCATGCATAAAATTGTCTGGCATTTGTCTTCTTCTGCTGTGTCCATATATAATATTCCTATTTCAGCACTATACTCTGTGCATCTGATGAACCAGATGGCAGTCCACAATGATTGTGCAGTAATAATTCCTGAAGTCATCAAAACTTTTTTCCTCCATCATAAGAGTTCTTTCAATGTCTCTAAGACAACTGGAAAAACTGCTTTGCTAACTTTCCAGACTGAATTCTGAGGAGTATTTGTTTGAAACCAGTTGCTACATTGGAACATGATTTGTTTTGGGATACCAATAAACTGGGCTTTTTAAGGAGCAACTGTTAGATCAGATATATCCAGCCCACAACCCATAGGCCGCATGCAGCCCCTCAAGATAATAAATTTAAAAAAGAACTAAAAATAAATGCTATTTATATGCATTAATTTTATATGCAGCCCCTCAAGATAATAAATTTAAAAAAGAACTAAAAATAAATGCTATTTATATGCATTAATTTTATATGCAGCCCAAGACAATTCCTCTTCACTCAGTATGGCCCATGCAAGCCAAAAGGTTGGGACAACCAGGTGTTAGATAGAAGCAACTAGAACCTATGTTGTGAGTTTCAACAGATCAGGTACAACATTCTACATGTGCACTTTTAATATGCAATATATAGAAGTTTTAAAAACTAAAGACATCAAAAAAACCCAGGCTGAAAGAAAGCATGGGATTTTCATATTTTATCCACCTCTTTTTTTTTTAAATCCTGCACTTTCATGTTCCATTTTTCACCCTGTTTTGCATTTGTGACCTACAAACGACTTGTCCCTATTTACTTTTTCTATAAGAGATGCTTCGGGGAGGGGTGTGGAAATAGGCACAAGATAATACTTCTGTGTTGTATCAGACCATCGTTTGCCCTCACGATTTTACCCCTGCTGACATCCCTTGTTCTTTAAAATAAATAAAATCGCAGGAGCCCTGCTTTCCTTTGGAGATCTTTGGAGATTTGTAAACTTTCCCCTTTGTAAAGTTTAAAGCAGGTCTGCTCAAAAGAAGGTTCCAGAGCGGCCCCTCTTGCAAAAGGGGCGACCGAAGTGCAGCTCTTGGTGTCGTTTCTCCGCCCCGACTTCCTTAAACAGCCGTTTGCTTTAATCTCGCTTCACTCTTACCTTTCCGACTCCCTACTTGCATTCAAGCAAGCAGCATCAGATCAAGACCAGAGCACAGTCTTGGCCGGTGCAGACACGTGTTTCCAGGACTTCCTCTCTCTTGCTCGTCGCAGCCGGTGACGTTGGTCCTCCCCTCCCTCGCCCTGGCATAGCCGGCCTTGAGTGGGAGGAAACTCTTCCCCGTTTCCAGCTTGGTCGGAGCGCTTTTTGCTTCCTTTGGCGGTGATGCAATTGGCGTCCTGGCTCCTCTGTCCCTGGCTTCCCATTAGTTGTGTGGTGCAATCGGTGCATCGCTGAGTGGTATTTGTTGTTACTGTTTCAAATAACCAGAGTCGCAAATTCACTCTTACACGAGCGTCTCCTTGCCGGGTTTAGGCGACGGCTCCATCCCTGCTTATCTGAGACTGAACTTCCCTTTGAATTGAAAGGGACCTCTGAGCAGAGTGTAGGATTGCGCTAAGAAAAGCGTATTCCTTTGTGAATACACTGCGAACCGCGGTATTATTTCTGCAAGATCAGCTCTGTCAAGGAAGGCTTGTATTGATTAAAGCTGGCACTTCATTTCTCCTTTACCTTCACTGTAATGCGATTACAGTATTAATCTGTGACATATGTTCCTGGTTTTGAGATTGCATACATTCCTATACCTATTTAATCTGTGTGCCCATACTTACCAGGCTGTTAGTTATTGCTTCACATTTTCCAAAAATGTTGATCAACCCTAGAAATATTTTTAAAGGAAGCAGATACTTTAAAGAAATAACTATTGAGGAGTGAGAGAAAATGCTGTGGGCCTTCCTTAAATGTAAATTTGCATAAGCTCAAATAACATCTTACAGCATGCAGAAGATCCATCCATCACTTTTCTTATTATGTTTCCATGACTGAAACTGTTGCCTACCCAATATTTACATACATTTTAAATCAGATGTGTTTCCTTGAAAATACAATAAGCCCTACTTTCTTCAATGGAATGTGCTGTCTGATATTGTAATTTTGGATTTTTTTCCCAGTGGCTTACTTACATTGCTTAGATGTAATTCTCACAGCACCCCTATAAGATAAAGGTCTATGGTCACCTCCATATTGCCCTCTGTGTTGCTGAGATGAGGACTGGAATTAAGAGAAAGTGGATTTTTTAAGTGGAGAATCACATACCGTAATTCATGAGGATGTCATGCCAGGTTAGTATGTACAGTGTAGATTTTCAGTTTGACTTTCTCTACTATGCCAGTTCCCTAGCAATGTGTGTAGGACTGCAGCCTTGAGTCATGACTGAGGAACAAGCTAAACAAGCTCTAGAAAGAAGAAAGGGGCGGGCATGACACTGATGTATACTTTATATGGTAGTGAATTCTTTTTTGTTAGCGTATGGAGTTTGCCAAGAAATAGCTCCAAAGCAATGTAAAATGCTCTTCACAGAGCAAGTTTACACATAGTGTAAACAAAATTAACATGACAAACATAAGAATAGCTTTGTCAATGCAAATTATTACTTTGCTCCTATAATGTTGCTCTTATGTTTTTTCAGCCTCTTAAAGAAAGCTCTTAGCCAACTCCTGACATAAGGATTGGGAAATATTTTGAAGAATAGCTCTTAGTTCACCGAGCAATTCAGTGCAAAGATTCTGCACATACTTTGTTTTCTAAAAAGGGATTTTGTTCTTGGGAACAAGCCATAAAAAACAGTCTTCTTTATCCTTCCAAAACTGATTCCTGCCATCTGATTTATGCAGATCATGTGGATGAACCGTTCTCTGTCTTCTGATTGCCACAGATCCCATTATCTGTGTGAAAACTAACTCCTTTTATCTTCAAAGCCATTGCATTTTATTGATTAAATAACAGAGGCCGAGAAGCACTGACAGTGAACCCCCATTTTTAAAAAAACTCCAAACATTCAGGGAAAATTACGACATATTTTTCTTACAAGAGAAAAATTGCTTATAATAAAAGAAAGCATCCTGACAAAAAAACTCATAAGTTTTACATCTTCAGATATTACATTCTTACATGATTGTAGCATACTCAGCTTTCATCGGGTTTAGGAAGAAGTTAGCTTACAAATAAATAAGAGGGTGGCAGCCTGGGAACTAAATCTTATCTATTTAATTTAGGTATGTGCTGTATTGTTATACTGCCATATTTCCCAAGGACTCTGTGTGTATAGTTAAATTCAACGCTCATTAAAATAACTGAAGGAAATCCACCTAATAAACCATATAAAATAATATACATGAATAGTGTATAATTTATTGGTCATGTGTTTTCTTAGTGGTTTGGAAATGATGGTTGATAATTGGAGATGATGGTTAGTAATTCCTTCATTTCCCAGGTTTAGTTTAACACCTTCATAAACAGAAGTTTTATCCTTACCTGTAGAAGGGAATTGCCATGATGAAAATTGTATTTTTCCTATTGAATTGTGGCCCATTACTGTTAAGGAGCAGAGAACCTTAAGAGACAAGAGTTTAGCACGCTATTCAAGAGTATAAGACACCACAGATCTAGGATACCTAATAAGCCTGGTAAGTTTTCAATTGCTCTTTGTAGCACTGTGGTAGCCCTTCACTGTCCCACATTTTTATGTGATTATGGTTTTTTCTGATGTTTTTATTTTTGCATATCACACCTATAGGAGTTAGTGGAAAAGTTGGCAATGGCTGTCACCATGTATTTTCACAGCAACCTGACAACCTGGGTATGAATCAAATGCTTTGCCTGTTGCTTTTCCCTTTCTGCCAGAAAAAGCTCCACTTGCTAAAATAACTTGAGAAAATTCCACCTACTACATGCACCTACTAAATAACAAATGCATGAAGAAAGTTAATAAAAAGTTGACCTAAGCTTTGTTAATAATTCTTTTTAAGATAAGCGGTATTAGCGCTGGCCATTTGACAAGTATAAGGAAAATGCTGAAATGTAAATCATTTTGCTATTTTTGTAGCAACTAAGAGCCTTGGTGGCGCAGCAGACTAAAGTGCTGTTAAATAGCACCAGCTGCCTGCAATTACTGCAAGTTCAAATCTCACCAGGCTCAAGGTTGACTCAGCCTTCCATCCTTTTGAGGTAGGTAAAATGAGGACCCGGTTTGTGGGGGCAATAAGCTGACTTTGTATAAAAAAAGAACACTGCTGGGGGGGGGCGAAAGCCCTACTAAGCAGGTATATACAAAAGTATGACGGCTACTGCTTAACGCATTGTAAGCCGCCCTGAGTCTCCAGAGAAGGGCGGCATATAAATTGAACCAATAAACAATAAATTGAACCAATAAACCAAACCATCATTATATTTCTTGGTCTCAGGAATATAACTTCAGCATGATTGCATAACATATGCAGCTCTCCTGATGTAACTGAACCATAGCTCCTAACAATTCCACCCAGCATGGCTAATAATGAGGAATGCTGGGAAGTTTGTCAACATCTGAAGACAAATTGTGCATTCATGTGACACAATTAAATGTGTTAGTTTCATGTCCCCAAAGCTATGACATTCTTTCTGTGCAAAGACATGTCCAAAATCCATTAACATTCAACATTGGATAGACTGTTAGATTCTCTTGCAACATTTCAGAACTGTAAGCTTCTTTTCCCATAACGCTTTGTAGAATTTATAATTAAGCCACTGGGGAAACTCCTAGCCTGGCCCTAGAGTAAATTCTCTTCTGTTTCCCTCATCTACAGTACAACCTGGAAATCTTTGCAGCAATTACTTCTGAAGCCTCAATATTTGCTTTTTGCTTTATGTTTGGGCTATGTAACACCACAAGGTATTTAAAAACTTAGCCATGGTAGTATATAAGGCTTACCTTCTCCTCCAGAGCTGTTGCTTATGAATTTCAGAGATGGTGAGATGGTGGAAGTGTCATTTCTCAGCAAACTCCCCAAATACAGTGGTCTGCATCACACTCTTCTTGAAGCAGAGAACAACAGTGGTAATTAATCCACAGGGGAAACGGATGGGCTGATGTAAGAGAAAATAGGCAGATCCTTATATCTGTTCATGATCTCAAGGACAAAGTTGCCAGTTTGCATTCACAAGGGTGCCATTAGAACATTGCTCTGGGTACTCCGAGCCGAGTCCCCATTTGGCAAATCCTGTATGAGCAACACAGCCTTACCAATAAATTTACCGGTATCTGCTGTGTCTAAAAAATGTCAGTATCAAATTATTCTAGCCAGACTCTAAAATTACATAACTGCACACTGAACTGTAGCTAAAGCATTAGTATATTTAAAATGTTGGCATGTGCATGCAATGCCAAAAACCTAGATCTAAGGGGTGCTATATTTGATAGCTGTAAGGCAGACTTTAAATGAGATATCACTTTTATTTGCTGACAATTGACTGCCCAAATTCTGACTGTTGGAAGCTTGCCTCTTTTTTATTTTTTTCCTGCAGTCATCCTATTTTGTTCCTTTTGTTTTATGGAGCAGAGTAGAAGGCTTGAATTTAAACAATTGCTGTAGCTTTCTTCACACAATAGTTTACATCTGAGGATGCTTTTAATGTTTCCCAGCCATTTATATCCTAAATGAACAGGAAAATTATATATTTTCCTCTCTTGCAATTTGAATTTTAAAAAAGAGCTGGTAACTCTGCTATTAGAGAGAAAGAAGGTTTTAGGATAATAAATTGACTCTGTGATTAACACAGCCATCAGGTCCATCAGTTTTAAGTTAACCATGACTAAACATGTTATGTAAACACAGCTACTGCCTACTTTCTTTGAAGCTGCATTCGGATATCCGTTTAAAGAAAAAAATACCATAATTTTGGGAGGGGGAAGCGTGAGAGGGAGGTAGCCAGGGTTTCCTCATTTCTATTAAAATTCTCATTCCACACTAAATTACAATATAGTTAGTTTGCTTTAAACTTGCCTTTTGTGTCTCCAATCAGCTGTAGATGTTTTAATAAATCATGGTTCAGCCAATACTGTCTAATAAGATGCGCCTAACAATAAAACCTTGTATGCATTATGTCATTTTTATTGTGGCTACATGATGAAGAAAGGATAATGTAAGGTTATACTTAGGAGGCATGTTGTGAATTATTTCTTTTGATGGTGACAACTATTAGGGAGGTTTGGCTTGAAATCCCAAGGATGTGTTCTGGGTGGACGTACGGCCTGTAGCCATCATTCTTGGACAGCAACCCACCAGAAGAGGTACATTCAACTATTCCAAATAGAAAATTACTGCTGCTTAGAAGCATTAATAATTTGTATCCTCCACATAGTAGGCCTTGAACTTTTAAAAATAATTTCACAGCCAGAAATTAAACTGGTGAAGAATTATTTGCATGGAGTAAGTAGTAAGATTTATTTATTACAAGTTAAGGACACATTACAGGTAGTCCTCAACTTATGACCACAATTGAGCCCAAAATGTATGTTTTTAAGTAAGAAATTTGTTGAGGGAGTTTTACCCCATTTTACAATTTTTTTGCCACATTTGTTAAGCGAATCACTGAAGTTGTTAAATTAGTAACTCGTTGTTAAGTGAATCGGGTTTCGCCAATGACTTTGCTTGTCAGAAAGTTGCAAAAGGTGATCACGTCAGTCCAGGACACTGCAACCGTCATAAATGTGAGTCAGCTGCCAAGCATCTGAATGTAAATCATATGACCATGAGGCTGCTACAATTGTCATAAGTGTGAAAAGCAGTCTCATGTCACTTTTTCAGTGAAGTTGTAACTTTTAACGGTCACTAAATGAACTGTTGTAAGTTGAGGACTACCTGTACTTTCAAAATCACTAGTAAAAGAGAAGAAATATTTTGAGTTGCATTAGAGAGCAAACTGAGTTGTAACTGGTGAGAGGCATCAAGGATTTATGGTAAAGCAAACCCACAAAAGGAAAGGTCCAGGAGCACAATACTTTACTTTAGTATAAAATTAATGTAATTTAAGATAAAACTAGGCTTTTAAGGCTGGAATTAAAGGAAATTATCATGGCGGGAGCTACACTAATGAGATAGGGTCTATTTGTGTTCCTTTGATGAAAAAAAAGTTGTGGGAAAATTCTTCAGCTTGGTCTATTTTTTACAGACCTCAACATTCTTGAAGTAAAGAGTTAAGAGTTAATAGAAGAGTGGCTATTACTGGATTTTTTTCCCTTAATGGAGGAGAGTCTGTACAGTAGCTTAGCTGCTCTATCATGAGCTGAAAAACAATGTACAAACTTTTTTCCTGCCTGTGAATGCATTAATGGATGATGTTTCACCTCTGCTGGCATTTCTGTCTGCTGCTTGAATAAGAAAGGAACTACTTTGACCTGACCTAAGTTTTTCCCCTTTTTAAATGGAAATTTTAAATTTTGGTTTTAAATTATTGGGGTTTTAAATTTTCAGCCAAATTATTTAATTCATTTTACTTTATTTTAAATTTTGTATTTATATGTTTTATTCTATGGCTGTTCACCGCCCTGAGTCCTTCGGGAATAGGACGGTATACAAATTCAAAAAAACAAAAACAAACAAACAAACTTTAATTAAACACCTTACATTCAAATATTCATTCTGTCCTTTTTTTCATACAGGCTTCTATTAATGACAGAGAACTCTTGAGTATTCATCTGGTATTCTTTATTTATCATCTCAGTATGTCCATCAGGTTGGACTCTTAATTTAACACAGACCAAATCTGGTGTGTGTATGTATGGGTGTATATGCACCCTTCTCATATGCTGTGTTCCCATGATATGTTTACCCATACTTAACAGAGTCACAGTTTAATCAAATAAACCCTATTTTCTGGATTCACATAACACATTGACTATAATGTGGCTATGTATGGCTGTGACCCCAGTAGGTCTTTTGCATGTTGTGCAAATCCAGATTAATTAGGCAATGATTAGAGAAAGTACGCCAAGGTCACTTAGGGAGCTCTTTAGCTAAAGCTTTTGGCCCTGATTCTGCAGAAGACTTGGCGATGAATGTAGCTGTAATCTCATCAGCCAGCTTGCATTTTAGAGTAACTTCGCTGCAACACACATGAAATGATTCATTAGAATTGTTGACAATATAATGCCATATCCTGGTCTACATCTTGGACAAAGAACTAGTTCTACAAACATTAATTAATTTATTGCCCTATTTAAATTAAAGAAGCTGCCTATTTCATGTTCTTATACATGAAAGCTTTTCCTTGAATGTCATCAAGCCATTTAGGGAGCTACATGAATGGAGGGTTCGAAGTTTCTCCTTCCTTTTTTCCTTCTGTAGCCTCTTGCTATTTCCAGTCAAATTCTAGCCTCTTAACTAAGGATAGTGCAGATTAGCCATAATCCAGGTTTTTCCTGCTCTAAGGAGCAATGACAAGAAAAACGGCATTGATTGAATTTCTCTGATGTTTAAAGAAACAGAGCTCCTGTCATAACTTTAAAATTGCAAACTTACATATTCACTTGTACCTTGAATAGGTTCCAGGAATATTGTTATGAGATTTAATTTCTTTTGGATAAAAGAGCCGTAAAGACTGATGGTGTCTTTGCAAAATATTTTATTTAAAATTATGCAAGCAGAGTGTAATAAAAAAAGAAAAACCCTAGGAAAAATGTAGAGGTTCCATGATTCAATGGAAGCAACCTGTAAATTGAGGTAACAGAATGAGAGTCATGGACCTTTAAAATCCTTAAAATCCTGCCAAATGCACACACTCTAAGCATAATCTATGACTGGCCACAGCACTGGTTGGCTTTTCCTGGAAATCAATGGCTTTTTCACTACTATCTTCTGCCAGCAGCAATGAAGACTTTAATAATTGAGTAGAAGAGGAATTTCAGCAGCTGTTCTGCTCAAGTTACAGAAACATTGTTCCTTTTTAAATTTATATTAGTCTGTAAGACTCAAGAACAACATAAATATTTTTGGATTAAGTCCTAGTCTATTATCCACTGATTAAAATCAATTTACAGTATCATTCCATGTGTGTAACTACTAAGCAATGTTTGCAAAATGCTGTGATCCACATTTTGTTCCCTGTGGTTTTCTTTTGTTCATATGAAAGGGAACTTTAGTTGCATACTCAAGAAACAAAAGTACCTGTAACTTTGTATATTGTGAGATTGGTTTCTAAGATAACCTTTGCTTGGAAAGCTGAAAGGAGAGTTGTCAGAGTACATTCAATATTATTACTATGATTGGTCATACAGCCAGATGTATAGATTGGATTTGGCATTTTTATCTACCTATCGAGTCCTTCCCAAAGACTTTTGATATTTGATGGTGTTAAAGACATTGCTTTTAAAATGTGCTAAAACTTTATCCAGAAAAATAAGAGTACTTCACAATTAGTTGCTTATTTTCTTTCCCTGCCCCTGCCAAAAAATCATAAGGAAAGTAGAGCAGGTAAGAATTTGGATAGGAGACCACTAGGTAATACCCAGGATATAGCTACACTGAGAAGTTTTTAAACAAGAAGACAAACTCTTTCTGCATTATTTAAAAAAAAAAAAACACCACAAGGTTATGCCCATATTGTTCCAAGGAATCTGTCTGAATCTCAAAGAGCCTGTATATTAATTTTTAATTTTAATTAATTTTCCCTTCACATGGGTGAGTCTCACATTCCACTTGCCCTTTATCTGCAGTCTTCCTCCTACTTTTTGTTTTCATGACTTGATTGCAAAAGTCAAAAGCAAAAACTCAACCTGGCAGCCACAACTACAAATGAAGCACAAACAAAAAACAAAAAAAAGAGGGGGGGGGGTCAGAGCATTGTATGATTTCAGCCACCATCTTGACTTGACATGCCATGGATTCCAGTCACTTCAAATATCACTCAGCACAGGATGCGGATATTTATGTATTGGAAATAACATTTCTGAAATATCTGAAGGGGGTATTTCTGTTTTATTATTGAAGACATTACATACAATAAAGAACTATACAAAATTCTAATCTTTGTGGGATACAGGCTCTTTTTTTTTTTCTTTTCCCTTCCTTTTGTGTAAAAAAACCACCCAAGGACTTGATGAGGCTTTTCCACTCTTCAAAACAGGTTTGTATTTTTCCCCCCACAAATAACCCTTGTAGCTTTGCTTTAACAGTGGAATTATGTGTGAAAATTAGGAGCTGAAGTTTTGCATCATGAAGAGAAAGACTGGCATGTCTGTTCATTCCTGCCTCTTGTAACTGTTGTTGAAGGTCCTGTTGTTGCCCTGATCCCAAGAGTCCCATAATGTATCTTGATTGCTCTCCCCTTTTTCAGAGGCTGCAACCATCACATGGAATTTTCAACTACAAGATGGCCTGATCTATAATAATTTATTAAAGGGTTCCATGCTACTTTTCAGCCCTGACAAGGTCCCCACAGCAATTTATGTAACACAGAAAAGCCAGCAGCAAGCAAGGCAACATTAGAGCAACATTTTTGTTGCAATATTTTTAGGATCAGACTCAATAAAGATAATAGAAGTTATAGGTTTAAATATAATTCTCTTTAATCATAATAGGCATTCTATATTCGCTGAATATTCAAGATAGAAGCAAGGAAAATGGGGAGGATGGCTCCTTTTATATACAAGGGGCGGAGCCAGGAATGGGAGTGGTAAAATATGAATACATTAAAGCTCAAGTAATAAGTTAACCCCTGATGTTCCATATATACATTATTTACACATTAGAGAATAAGGCATTTACATCTGACAAATCCCCCTCTAAATGCCGGTTCGTTATACAACACCAGTTATATTCAGATTCAGGACAATATAATACATATAATTTAGAAGTTAAATATTTGTGTTGTTTAGAAGGTAAGGGTTTTGTTAATATGTCAGCTAATTGTTCAGAAGTATCACAATGTATTGCTTTGATGAATCCGTCTTGAGATAGTTGTCTCACGTGCTTAAATTTTATATCAATATGCCTGGACCTTTGTCCAATTGCATCGGATCTAGAAATTTCAATGGCCGCTTTATTATCTTCATGCATAATAAATGGTAAAGTAGGTTTCTTCCAAACATCTGTGATCAAATCATTGAACCATACAAGGTTATTTGCAGCTTTAGACAAGCAAACATATTCTGCTTCTGTGGTAGAGGTGGCTACCAGTTCTTGTTTACCAGTATACCAGTAAACTGGACAATCGTTCAATAGAAAAACATAACCAGAGGTACTCTTTCTGCATGATGTATCACCAGCCCAATCTGCATCAGCATAACAAGTAATTTTTGGTTCTTTGTCATTATTGGGTTCCAATATTAAACAAAAATCTAATGTACTTTTCAGATATCTTAAAATTCTTTTGACAGCTTCCCAATGATACAAGGTTGGTTTGCTAACATATCTTGACAATAAATTGAGAGGTAATGCAATATCTGGCCTAGTCCAATTAGATATATAAAGGAGTGAACCTATAACTGATCTGTAAAATGTGTTGTCTTTAAACTCAGGGGAAGATTCATCATTGTTTCTAAGAAAATCAGTTTGCATGGGTGTGTCACATGTTTTGGCATTATTTAAGTTACATTTGTTTAGGAGTTCAATGATTTTATCTTTTTGGGTAAGTTTGAATCCCCTTTTTGTTTTGTTAATTTGTACACCAAGGTATTTATTCACTCTACCTAGTGATTTCAATGAGAAGTGTTCGTTTAACTTATTTACAAAGATTTCCCTGCTCTCTTTATGCTTTCCAATATATAAAATATCATCCACATAAATTAATACAAATTCAATATGATCATTACTCTTTTTTACAAAGAAACAGTTATCAGCAGTGGTGGCGTTGAAATCCATGGTCTTTAGTACTTTTACCAAACAATCGTACCATCTTTTGCCAGATTGCTTCAATCCGTACAGACTCTTATTTAGTAACCAAATTTCGTTCTTATTAGTGTATTGACTGTGTGGTGCTCTTACATATATTTCCTTATCTAATTTTGCATGTAAGTATGCAGTCTGTATGTCATATTGAAACACGTCTAGATTGAGTGCAGATGCTACTACAAGAGCTGTTTTGACACTCTCTGTTCTCACTGTGGGTGAATATGTGTCAGTATAGTCTTCTGGATATTTTTGTGCATAACCTTGTGCAACTAGTCTGGCCTTGTATAAGGTATTACCTCCTTCTAAATTCTTAATTTTATAAATCCACCTGGTACCTATAATTGTTTTATCCTTAGGTGCGATCGCAGGTGTGAATACATTTAATCCTTGTAAACTTTTCATTTCTTTTTCCATAGCTAGTTCCCATTTTTCTCTTTCTTCACGGGGGAGTTTCAATACTTCCTCATATGTATTAGGTGTTATTTGTTCTCTATCCATATGCATAATATAATCTTTGTATTTATTTGGTATTTGGTTTCTATTATTTCTAATATTTCTTTCAGGTTTGCTATGGTTGTCATGCAAATATCTGGCTTCCTTTTTTGTTAATGTGTCTGTCTTTATTTTATGCTGACTATTTGTCCAAGTTTTGGTTTTGTTCTTACTTTTGTTAATATTTTGATTTTCTGTTGTTCCTTCCTTGCAAGATATATTATCTTTGCTTTTATTAGGAAAAATTTCATTAAGGTGCAACTTAGACCAATTGGCCTGCTCATGAAACACAGCTGTTCTGGATACTATAAATTTGTTATTATTATCGATGAATCTGTACCCTTTGGTTCCAGTTTCGTATCCCATGAATCTTAATCTCCTGGATACGTTTTCTCCCTTTCTCCTCAATTGTTTAGGTATGTGCACGTCTGCAGTAACTCCAAATATGTGCATGTGTGCTAATTTAGGTTTTCTATTGTACATCACCTCATATGGTGTCTTATTCACAATACTGGACCATGTTCTATTTTGAGTGTAATTTGAATAATGTAAGGCTTCTGACCAAAATTGTTTGCCTAAACCAGCATCCTCTAATGTGCATCTAATCATGGTTTGTAGTGTGGAGTTCTTTCTCTCTGCAATCCCATTTTGAAAGGCAGAAAATGGATTGGACGTGAAATGTAGCATCCCTCTATCCTTTAACCATTGGGAGAATTCTTTAGACATGAATTCACATCCCCTATCTGTCATAATTTGTTTTATTCTGATGTTATGTTGTGTTTCTATGCGTTTGTAGAATTCCTTAAATTTCTGAAAGGTTTCATCCTTGTGCTTTAATGTGTAAACAAAACCATAGCGACTGTAATCATCCACTATTGTTAGGAAGTAACGTTTTCTATAGGTAATTGATGGAGTTAATGGACCAACTAAGTCCATATGTACCAAATCAAAAATATTGTTAGTTGATCTGTTAGATTTTTTTGGTCTAGGACTGGTTTTTAGTTTGGTGGATTTACATACTGAGCATTCTAAATAATTTTCACAATTTTTTATTCTTACACCTTCTGCGTGTTCAGTCATTTTTT
This sequence comes from Pituophis catenifer annectens, assembly GCF_029215685.1. Taxonomy (NCBI): domain Eukaryota; kingdom Metazoa; phylum Chordata; class Lepidosauria; order Squamata; family Colubridae; genus Pituophis; species Pituophis catenifer. The sequence goes on along the minus strand of NW_027256881.1, from coordinate 314,845,598 downwards.
GTACTACAGGAAAGCTTGCATGTCCTAACTTCCTATGTAAGATATGAGCACACTCATCATGAATTGGTTTACCTATTTTTGGTTTCTTCTCATTGTGTGTATTTTTGTTATCATGAGTTATTTTACATTCATCATTGTCACTGTTACTGACATTTTCATCATCTGCTTCAATACAATCTTCCATATTTGAATCAATGTTATGTAACCATCTTTCTTTGGTTATCAGATAGGGTAGACCCCCTTTTATCATCACAGTGCCTACATTTGTTTTGTTCTTTTCTATAGTTGCTTTCCCCTTTGAGAAAACTATATTGATGTCAGATTCTCTGCTTAGTTTTATAGCACTTAGTATGTTGTGAGGTATTTCTGGGATTAATAATACCCCCTCTATTTTCCCTAAACCAGGCAAGGTCACATTTCCTCTGCCTAATACTTGAACCTTTTCTTGATTAGCTACCTTTATCACAAACTTATCTTCTGTAAATGAAGATAATATACTTTTGTTATTAGTGGTGTGATTTGTTGCACCAGAATCAATAAGCCAATTATTGTTCTCATCTTGTTGTGTTTTGGTGCTGTCTTGTTTATTTAGCCCATTTAGTGACCCAGATTTTCTCTCTTTTGAATTTTCTCTACCCCCTCTACTTTCTCTGTAGTTTGGTGGACTCCTATATTTGTGTCTATCTGTGGAAGATTGTCTGTAATTGTATTTGCTCCTATATTCTGGCCTATGTCTCTCCCTTGGGACTTTGGGACAGTCTCTTCTACTGTGTTCCCTGGATCCACAATTGTGGCATCTAAAGGCTTCATTATATTTATCTTGAAAGACTACTTTCCTAAAAGATTTGTGTTCTGTTTGGTTACTGGAACGATTTTTTCTTGAATTGTCTTCTGCTATCAATTTGTTAGATAGACTTTCTATTGATAAATATCCCAAATTAATGGTATCTAAGTGTGACATAAAGCTATCCCATGATGGATCAAGTGAATTGATAATAACACTTTTCATAGTTTGATCTGAAATCACTTCCCCCCTCAATTGCAGCTCAGCTCTTATTTTGTTTAGATTTATCAAATGTTCACTTATAGAAACCCCTGGTTTCACTCTAGAAGAAAAGAAATCCTTAGACATTCTTGTGGTTGTGGCTACGCTATCGCTGTGAAATAGATTAAACATGCATTGAATTATTTCTGATACAGTTAGGTTTGGTTTGATGCTATGATACATTGCAGGAGACACGCTAGAAATTATTATGAAAAATGCTCTATGATGTAAACAGTCTATTTTTAAAGTCCAAGGTCTTCTTGGAGGACTAGTTATAAAGAATAGTAAATTTTCTTTCATATAAATAACCTGAAGCTGTTGGTACCACTCTTGTAAATTAATGCCATCAACTCTAAGTTTTGGGAAGTCATTGGGTAAGTTCCCCACATTATTTTGTCCATTACTTACAACCTGAGGCAGTCCGTGGTCTCTCAAGTGCAGGAAATTACAGAACGGCATTGGGATGCTTGTAACGAGTCTGCGCGGTTCTCTGGCCAGTTCAAGTCTTTCGGGGCCGTCTACGTAGTTTTGCACATGCGCGTTGCTCATTTCTTCTTTGGCGCCGTTGTGGAAGGTTCTCTCCATTTCAGCTCTCTCGATCCGCTCCTCTTCAGATGAGTCGGTCTCTGGCTCGGTTTTTGGGGCTTTGGTGATGGCGGCGGTTCTTCTCTTTCTCTTGTGTGTGCTGGCACTCGATTCTGTCTGCGGTGTAGGACGGAATCGGCATGGCTCTCTGGGCTCGGGTGTCGTCGTTTTCGAAGTCAGGATGGGAGCGTGCAGGTCTTGAATTGTCGGTTTGATTGCTTGCTTCTTCGTTGATGTCTTAGAAATTTTCAATCTTGGCCCAAAAGCAGCAAAAAGTGTTTTCATTGCTGACTCTACTTGAGACTTTGTTAAATCGTCTTCACTTTCTGATTTTGGTTCATCTGAAGAGTTTGAGACTTCTTTTTCACTTTCTTCGTCTGATAGCGTTTTTCGCGCCAGAAATTTTGAACTGAGCGTTTTGATTGGCTCTGCTTCACTCTCTTTTGAAGTTCGTTGAAACCAAGATGGCTGCCGTTCAAAATTTCGCGCGGGGTCACATCTTTTCTTTTTTACAACTATTTTCTCAGTAGTCATTTCACTCACAGTTTTTTGATCTTTGGGTTTTTCTTTAATGATGTTTTTCTCTCTCGCTGCTCCGCTGTTCCTCAGCATCTCCTGGAGGTCCGCGATGAGGCTTTCATCATTCTTTTGGCTTTTTAGTATTTTTAATATTTCTGACCTGAGTTCGTTATTTTCTATCTCGATTTCTTCCTGGTCGTTATTTTCACTCATCAGTTCTTCTTCTTCAGTGGTGTATTCTTCGGATTCTCTCGAAATCGCATTATTGGATTCGTTGATCATCTCTTGATCAGTTTCTATTTCTTTGCTGTAGGCCCTGGTGTTGGGCCTATCTTTCTTGGACATTTTTAATTACTTATTGAGTCAATTAACCATCCTCTGCTACCAGCTTGTTGCAATATTTTTAGGATCAGACTCAATAAAGATAATAGAAGTTATAGGTTTAAATATAATTCTCTTTAATCATAATAGGCATTCTATATTCGCTGAATATTCAAGATAGAAGCAAGGAAAATGGGGAGGATGGCTCCTTTTATATACAAGGGGCGGAGCCAGGAATGGGAGTGGTAAAATATGAATACATTAAAGCTCAAGTAATAAGTTAACCCCTGATGTTCCATATATACATTATTTACACATTAGAGAATAAGGCATTTACATCTGACAATTTTAATAAGATGAATTAAAACTTCATTTTATTTTTAAAGAAAAAAATAAGAACCAGTGAAATAATATTTTTGCTGGCTTATATCCCTATTATTCACCTGCCTTTTGATTTTGCTGAGCAGCTGTTAAGGTGTTTCTACTGTTTTCTTATGCTATTATTGTTCTGGTTTCTGATTTTCATCTCTACATTTTAAATAAAAATGTTCTAAGAAGTTATATGATCATAATTGTACACATTTATTATGGATTGTATTCTCATAACATACTGAATCAAAAACTACCCGGTTACATTTTAGATTAGTATATTGCAAAAGCTCAGCCAAACTTTAGTATAACACAGAAAATTGTGTTGATAAAATATTAGGTACAAAGCCATAACATTTCCCCTCAAATATCTTAGTTAAGACTTGCATACTTACTGGATTTTGGCTGTGGCCTGTTTCACATACATTGACTTGAACTGCAACCCAACTTATTTCGTTTTGTCTTCATACAGATTAGATAACTAACGTTTTATGAGTTCCCATTTTATGTAGCCCTTCTTCCCCAACCTTTCTGACCCCCGCAGAGTTTCCCATAATTTTCAGCTGGGAAACAGATACTGAATCACAAGTCTGAGAAAAAGAAGTAAATCCTCAAATTCCACTCAGAATATAAATCCAGCCACTTCGTGGCCCTCAACAAAAATAAAAAAGTTAAGCACGGCTCTTGGCCATTAAAGGTCTATCACTGATTTAGCATGTCGCATCAATTTGGTTAGTGGTTTACTGCTGTGTGAATCTGTTTTTCTATTTTGAAAGTTTTGTCTGTATTTTACTATCTATTGCATGCGTTAAAGAGCCTTGGTAGTACAGTGGTTTAATGCACCCTGTTATTAACACAGCTGCCTGCAATTTCTGCAGGTTCGAATCTCACCAGGCTCAAGGTTGACTCAGCCTTCCATCCTTTCTAAGGTAGATTAAATGAGGACCCAGTTTGTGGGGGGCAATAAGCTGACTTTGTATAAATATACAAAAGTATGAAGGCTATTGCTTAACACATTGTAAGCCGCCCTGAGTCTCCGGAGAAGGGCGGCATATAAATCAAATTTTAAAAAACAAACAAACCTGTTTTCAACTTCTCAAAAAGGCTAGATATATATGTTTTACATAAAGTAGAATCAATGACAATAAAATACTCAATGACCCACTGTTATCTCATGCAATATGACAAACTAGTTGAATTCAGAAGTAGTGGTAAGTTGATACTTTCTCTTTAAGATAAGATGGGTGTAATATATTAAAAAAAAAAAAACCTTTTCCTAGCCAGTATACTTGCTACCTGCCACAATATCTATGTCCAAGGTTGATCTTGAACCAGTCATTCTCTCTCAGATTATCCCACCTCATAGAGTTGTTGTTATGGGGAAAAGAAGAGGAGGAAGGCGTGTTGGATATGTTCACTGGCTTGAGTTATTTGTAAAAATAATAAAAGCGAGATATAAATAAACTGTATGCAGCCTTTTGTTCAAATTCAGTTAAAATTTAGAGTAGAAAATACCTAGTTTAGCCTATTTTTTGACCTACTTTCTCCCCCCCCATCCCCGTGTAATTTATTACGCATGGAAGTAGTAAAACTAACAAGAACAAAAAGCTTTGAGTGCTTTGAGCAGAGTTCAGACAAGGGCAAAAGGGCTGGGTTTCTTTTCTATAGGGAAAACCTGCAAAGGAAATTCTGTTAGGAATAACAAAGCTTGACTGTTTTTCACACAGCATATAAAGAGTTAAAAGAACGTTTTGTCTGCCTTTTTAGCTAAGGAGATGACAGCATCCATGGAGCCCCCAGCAATCTGGAGCTTGTTAAACATTATTGCTGAAGGACTTTGTAACCGCACCTGTTGAAATGCTGTTTTTCTCACTTGCATTTGGCCATCTCTGATAGAATTTCATTTTCTGTTCCAATACATAAAGACAAATAAGCAAAATAAGCATAAGCAAAAAGAGGAAATAAAAATTCTGCTCTTGTAAGGCCAAGTCTTCCAAACTGTCTTTAAATTCAAGAGTTCACTGAATTAAATTTAGGGATGAAGGACTCCTGACTTTCGTGATGTTGCTAAACTATGGCACCCGTGTGGCCAATGGCAACATTGCAATTGTTCAACAGTTGGATGGGCACAGGTTCCATTCTACTTGACAAAGACCAATCTTTGTAAGATTTAAAATATCTTAGACTCATGATAGGGTTCATCCTGTTGAAATTAACCTCATTTACTCCTAAGTATATTTACTTCCTTTGGTACTAAGCCTTACTATTCAATCAAACATGAAATGGGTTTAGAGTTGGTCTGCAGAACTCAATTTAGAACTGTTTGGAATCTCCTACATTAAGGCTGCAGTTCTTAAGACTTCCCCAGGGCTATATCTGGGCCTAGAATCTAGAAAGCTACAGTCTCCAGGTATCTGCTGAATAGCAGATAAATCTATGGGCAGTTGCTAAGATAATACAGTGCAGAACAATCCTGTCAAAAACTGAGAAATTGTAACCGTTTTCTTGGTAGTTTACTATGTGATGAAAATCCAACTAAGTAATGAATCGTGGTTAAGCAATGTCTGCTTTAGCACAGCTGTTACGTAAATCCAATCGCAGAGAATTTACAATCAACCAAGTACCAAATCTTTAAAGCTCTTGGCTACATTTCTCTCCATTCTACTGAATATTCTTGTATTCATTTTCACTGGGTGCAAGAAGAAAAAACAGTGAATTAAGGGGGGGGGAAGCACCTTGACTCAGACAGGTATTCATCGCATCTATCTGAGAGTCTCTATTCATCCTTTACGAAATAAAACACATTTGCAGAGCTTTATTCCCAAGAATTGCATCAGCAGCGGTTTCCTGATTCCCAGGCATGTTGGTGCTTCATTCCCTTTCGGGGAGAAGAGAGGGAGGGGGTGGGTGGGTGGGCTGGCGGCGGCATCCTTCGTAATTCCCCACAGTTAATGCCTTCAAGTGACTCCTTCCCCTTTGTTGAAAGCCTTTTGCGGCTGTCTGAGACTCCGCTCCACGGGCCGGGCATCTAACAAGGAGGCCCCACAGCAAAGTGGGGGGACCAGAGCTAGCTATCAAGCAAGGCGAGAAGTCTTCCCCACCCTGGAAGCAAATCTCCAATGGAATGAATGGAATATAAATACCAGCCAATAAGCAGCCGGCTGAGGGTGTATATAAAAGGGATGGGAAGGTGGAGGGAAAGGCTTCATTTCAGGCAGGTCTTTCTGGCGGAGCTTGCAAGAGGCTGAGAGCGCTTTCCTTTCGCAGCTCCTCTGAAAGTCTCGGTAAGTGCGCAGGGCAAGCGGTGCCTTCGGGCTTCGGATTAGAGCTTGAAGTCGCCGTGTTGGCGAGCTGGACGCCCGGCTCTGCGGCGTCTCCTGCTTTTCCGAGGAAAAAGGCATTTTTTAAGGCACGAAAGACCAGGGTTTTGTTTTTTTTTTCGCCCTCTCTCTCTCTCTCTTTCTGCGAACTGGCGTTTCTTTTAAAGCCAGCATCTCGCCCTGGCGAGAGGAAAGGAGGCTCGGGTTCTGGTCTCACGCCGCCACGATTGTAGCTGCTTTCTGGACCGAGAGAGAGACAGAGATGGAATCGCCACGTCCAGGATGTGGCCGTGTCCAAAGGAGAGCTCGGGCTGGAGATAACGTTTCGATCTTGCAAGGGGCTTCCTCGGGTTTTACCCCCTTTTTTTTTTAATTCGACTCCTTTCGAATTTGGGGGCGCGATGCTCGGACGGCTCCCCCCTCCCCTCTCCGCATCTAGAGTCCTTGGGGTTTTCGCGCAGAGCAATTAGCCACATTCCTCATCTGAGTTTGTTACGTAATGACGGTCCGTTTCATTTTCGAGTCGCCGCTTCTCCTTAGGATGAGATGCCCCCCAAAGCAAGCCCGTTTCTTGGCAGTGCACCGGAGGGAGGGAGGGAGGGAAGGAAGCCCGCTTGTGGTTCTTGTCCTTATAAAGCAGGGCTGTAGGGGAAGAGCGCTGGTCCCCTTCCCCTGTCTCGGGTGTGGGGAGGGGGGCTACAGAGGGAAGCCAGGGTTCCCAACTCCCTGCCTCCTCCTGGTTCCTTGCTCCCCAGTGAGTCAGCCTTGCCGGAGCTGTCGCGCATTGCAGCTCGCCCGCCTCAAGCCGAGGCTGCTCTTGCCAGAGGAGACCTTCGCGGCTCCCTTCCCGGAGCGAGGCTTGGGCAAGCCAGGAAGAGAGAGAAAGAGATGGGGGGGGGGTGAAGAAGAGAGAGAGACTCGGCTGCGATCGTCTCAGCCAGCGCCCTTTTTGTGATCCGCTTTAAAAAAAAAAAAAAGCCTCCCTCCCGCCTTCCCTGCTTTTCTTTTTTCTTCCCCCTCCCTTCGCCGCGGCCGCCACCTGCTCCTTCCGAAGCGCCTCTCCCGAAGAGAGAGAGATCCGATGGAGAGTCGTAGGTAGCTAAGAGCCCCGCGGGCCCTTTCCTTCTGCGGTTGTTTGTGCCAAAGCGCTGCGCATCCCTAACCGGCTTCTCTTCTCTTGCAACAGAGAGGAGGAGGAGGAGGAGGAGGAGGTGCCTGGGGGCGCGGAACCGAGGCAGCCCCGATGAAGTGGAAGGCTTAGGGAATGGAGATGCTGGCTGCTTCCTTCGGCTTGCTTTTTGCAGGGCTCTGCTCTCCAAAGGGAACCAACCCGTGGCTGGGGGAGAAAAAAACCCCCACAGGGAGGGCCCTCGCTTTCTTTTCTGTCTTGCAGCAAAATGTCTGCTTCCTGGAGGTGAAGGTGACCTCTGGGCCCAAGGAAAAGGGAGGGAGGCCTTCTTAGAGAAGCCCTTAGGAGCTCCTGGGGGAAGTTAGGTGGCTGGCTTCTTATTCCTGGTTGCTCAGCCACAGATAGAGCACCTTGACCTTGGGCAAGCCTCTTAGCGCTGGCCCAGCCTACCTGCCTGCCTGCCTGCCACAGAGGTATGGGGAGGAGCTGAGTAATATTTGGCAACCCTCCACAATTGCAGGTGCTCTGCAGACAAAGCGTGGAGTTGAGCAGGTCAGGGAGAGGCTGCAAGGTGACCTTGCTCCCGACCAGCCTTTTCCTGTACAATTGAAGCTAAGTGAATACCTTGCAGGAGGCAAAATGATGTTTTCCCTCTCTTCTTTTTCTCCCCCCTCCCTCCCTTAGCTCCTTTCAGACAGGCCAGTTATGCCTTTCTCAAACAGCCACAATCTTTGCAAGATGAATTACTCTGCAGAAGATGAGTATCCGGATCTAAGTCTCCATAACAATCACATGGCTTCCGTTCTGACCTTGGAGTTATATTCAAAGCTGAGGAATAAAAAGACTTCTAGTGGATTTACCGTGGATGATTGTATTCAGACAGGGGTTGACAACCCAGGTAAAGGAAAAAATGGCTGCTCATTTAATTTCTCTCTCTTCCTCATTTAACAAGGAAGTGCTGTGCTGCTTTACAAAACACGCCGTCTGTGAGAATCTCCTTGCAGCCTCAAGAGTATTACGTATTTTTAAAAAAATCTTACAAAGTGTTTGTGCAGAATCTTGCAACCAGAATGGCTTTATTTATGACAAATACAAACCTATTGATTCCTTCTGCTGATTCCTCCCCCCCCCCACAAATATTAATGTTGAATGAGAAACTCCCTTCCCCTCCCAGGAAGCTCTAGTTCTAAAGATATATAATTTACAATTGTAGTTCTTAAAATGAAACCCTGATTAAGAAATATAGCTGCTCTTTGGCAAATAAAGTAGAAGCAGATCTTAGTAGTGGGGATATTACTGCGTTTTTCCTGTTACTCTCTAGCAATATTGAACTTTAATAATTAGAAACTGCCTTCCAGTGAGACCATCCATAGTCAAGTTCCCCCAAGAGTCATGTAGCTGACGTTCTAACCCTGAATCTGAGCTAGAAATTGTGAGACAGTCTTTTTCCTTGTAAGATGTCATTCGGACTGGGGTTGATAGTCCTGCCAAAGCCCTGAGCTGGTGAACTTGGCTAATGCAGATACAGGCTTTTTGCTCTGGCATGAAATCAACTGTGGCTATGGAAATGCAAAATGGCTGAAACAAGCCTGATTTAGATGAAATGGTGGTTAATTGAGGTTAACTGTAGTATATGATAGAGCTTTTAAAATTGCTTTTTATGCCCTTTATGCCTTGGAAACAGTCCTTTAGAAACCGTTAGATGTGATGAAGGGAGCACCATAAACTTCTCTTAACCATTAACAAGGGGGTTGAATTAAGTGATGAAGTCTCTCATAGTCATGATAGCTGCTGTGGGCTACTTCTAGAAATAGACTGCTGAATACATGTTAATGAAAACAATAGTGATAAATAGAGCCTCTGTGGTCTTACATTTCAGAGACAACTGTAGTCTTGACATCCTATTTGCAAGTTTTATGGAGGCACCTCGGTAGTCATTTGTTGTGGACTGGATACCAAACTCACGAATGTTATAAAAAGTCTGTGGGCATCAGTCACTGATGAATTATAATTTGATAATGATCTCTGATGAAAATGTGAACATCTTCAGAGATGCTTAGTCTCTATGTGATAATGCGAGTGAGATGGATGATATCCAAATTTGATAAATAACGATTGCATTCAGTTTTAGTGATTTCTGAGCATTAGGCATCTGAGCATCAGGCAACTTTCCTGTAGGCCTGATAGAAATTGGTCCATTAAGGGATGGCATTGCCAGAAGAGAAGTATCTGGTTTATTATGAAATTGATTGGTGATTGTTTTTTTTCAGGCATTGATTAGTTTTCCTCAATCTGGTACCTTCCAGACAGATTACTTTACAACGCCCATGGGAACCATTGGCTAGCAGATTAAGGATAACGTTAGTTTTGCACTACTGAGGGTTGGCAGGTTAGAGAAATTAGCCCTGCTTGAAATCTCACTTTAAAAGTCTAAATAAGAGTTCTCCATTGAGAAAATGGAGTTGCCTTCACTACCATGTGGGTGCTTGTTTTCCTGTGATTCTATTTTGCAAAAGTATGTGTTGCAGAATGGATTTTGCCAAAAAGAACCCACCCCACTTTGTTTTCAGTTTGAGTAATGTGTGCCAGTTGTAGAATTTGGACTGCCTGTTTGATACCTACACAGAAAATATATATAGTTCTGTGTATTTTTATAATAATAAAATATACAGATTAACGGAAACTAAGGTTTTAGGTTTGCCTAATTCTGGAGCATTCAGGGTAAACCAAATATTCAAAGCAGCTTTACTTTCAAAGAAAGTAAGTAGAGAGAGGGAGAGAGTTTTAAGTGTGCTACATTCACACAAACCTATGAGCAAACTACAAAGTCTAATTGAACAGAGAACTCTGTTCAATTGTATCAAAAATGTCTCTATACTTATAAAGCTAACGACATGCAAAATCTAATGTGTTTGGAAATGCCAAATGCTAGAATGGAACTTTGAAACCAAAGCTCTTCTGGCTTGTTAATTCCTATAGGCCATCCCTTCATTAAGACAGTAGGATGCGTAGCTGGTGATGAGGACTCGTATGACACATTCTGTGAACTCTTTGACCCAGTTATTGAAGATCGACATGGAGGCTACAAACCTACGGATCAACATAAGACTGACTTGAATGCTGATAACCTGGAGGTAGAGAAGTCTTTTAAAAAGAAGGAAGTATTTACGAGGGCTCCTTGGTTCTCTCTGAGCTTTCTTGCAGATGTTCCATTACCCTAACTAGGTAACATCATCAGTGGTGGCCAAAACATCAGCACTGATGATGTACCTAGTTATGGTAGTGAAATGTCTGCAAGAAAGCTCAGAGAGCACCAGGGACCTCTCATTTCAACTCTGAGCTACAAATATTCTCCTTTATTGGCAAATGTTAACAGATTGCTAATTTATTCTTTTGATGCTGTACCTTCTTATTCATACCTGGTAGGGCATGTTAAAAACTACCCATTGGTAGCTTCCTTAACCTAGAATTATTTCTGCAGCAATGGAATATGTTTACTGAGTGACATTTACGAAGGCTGCAATCTATGTTGCCAGGTTCAAAATTTTAATAGATTCCTGTTGCTGAAGAGTTGTAATAGAAATGGCACAGGTATGTTTAGGATTGGCTTAGGCCTCACTATTAGGTTTCTTTCTCATGTGTAGAAAGATCATATTCTTCAGGAGAGAATGTTTGTACATCTGAACATTCATTTAGAATCCTTTGGGCAACAAACAACATGATAAATTGACTTGTTCAGTCCTTTATGCCTTAGCAGTGGAGATGGATAAATCACTTCTATTATGACATGTAGGATTGAAAAGTATTCTATCACTATGTCTGTCAATATAAAAAATGGCTAGTGAGCTGAGCTTGCCTGTTCATGGAAGAAAGTCATCTTTATATTGGAGAGATTAATGCATTGATGCTCTGATTTCCTTCCATGTATTAGACTCAATTCAAGGACAGGTAAAGGACTAATAATAATGAAGCAAATTGAAACTTTACCTGTTTTCAAGCCCCTGCAGCAGAAGAATGGCATATTTTTGGCTCTAAAGTTAAACCCTTGATTGCCAGTATCCCATTTCCAGAATGGAGATGCCCCCTAAAAATGGGCTTTTCTCTCCAAGACAATATCTCACACTTCCTTTATCTATAGGAATGACAAGAGTTGGTTTAAAATGCTTCTTTCAGCATAAGTCCTGACCTTGCTTAATACATCTGCTAGGAAAATTATGGAATGGCGTTGTTTATCAGCAAGGCTGGCTGTAAAAGGTTGAAGTAGAAGCAGTTGGGAACTGGGTACTGGCTGCAATTTGTACAGCCAAGTCAATAAATCAATCAGAATAGAGCTGGAAGGGACCTTGGAGGTCTTCTAGTCCAACCTCCGGCTCAAGCAGGAGACCCTATATCATTTCAGACAAATGACAGTCCAGTCTTTACTTAAAAACCTCCAGTGATAAGACATCCACAACTTCTGAAAGCAAGCTCTTCCACTGGTTAACTGTTCTCACTGTTAGGAAATATATACTTAATTCCAGGTTGCTTCTCTCTTGATAAAATTTAAATGAAAATACAGATTTAATATCACTTGCATTTAAATATGTGTCCAATGTAACTCTGAGTTTGCCATTCATTTACAGAGTAAGTCTAGATGGAATTTGCTATTGGATCTCTTACTACTATAATGAAGCTCTTTCTTTTTATAGGGTGGTGATGATTTGGACCCCAACTATGTTCTGAGTTCACGTGTCCGAACTGGTAGGAGCATTCGTGGCTTCTGTCTGCCCCCCCACTGTAGCAGAGGAGAGAGACGTGCAATTGAAAAACTTTCTGTGGAAGGTAAAATTCAGCATTGCTTTTGTATAAATCCCAAAACAAGTAGAATTGGTCTGATAATCAAAAAGAACAAATAGATATATAATAGGGTAGAACTACCCATGCCTTTTGCATTATTGGTAGTCCTTAACTTATAACTGTTGACAATGATTTGGAATTATGGCCTCTGAAAGGGTGCTTTATGGCCCATAAAGCACATCTGGACATCACAAAATGTTGCATCACCACTCCTGCTGAGAGGACTCCTAGCTTTAGGGGCTGGCTGAAATAGCTGCCTCCCGAGGAGCTGAACTCCTTTAATGGGGTGCAGAAACGGAGCTAAAATCCTATAGATTTTAGCCCCTTTTTCGCATACCACTGAATGAATTCTCTTCTGTGCATGAAGGGGAGCTGAACTGCTTTGGTAGGCAGATTTTTCAGTCAGAGACAAGATGGAGCTGAAAACTAAGCAGAGTGCATGGTAAAATAAGAAGCATGAGATACCCTAGATGAGGGAGGAAGGCCCAGTGCAGAAACACATGTAAGTCTCTCTCTACTTGGGTTGAAAATCCTGTTTGGATATGGGCAGGGAGGATTTTCAGCTCCTGAGCAGAACCTCCCAGGACTTCCCTATTTCCCCCCCACAAGCACCCCACACTCCTTACCTGGGATCCTATCTACCTAATGACCTGTGCAATCACTTAACAATCACAACCATGAGTGTTGGGATTGCAGTCATTGAGCAAAGCAGTCATGTGAACAGTCACATGCTATCTCACTTAACTGCCTCGCTCAACAACCAAGATTTTGGTCTCAATTGTCATAAATTGAGGACTGTTTTGTTTAATAAGACACTTGGTGAGTATGATTGAACTATCTCTCGGCTGTTTCATATTAAACTCCTTTGTGTCAGCTAGAAAGATGTACCATACCTGTAGCTCAGGGGTGGGTTCTACTTACCTTTACTACCGGTTTGCAACGGGAGCATGTGCAAAAGCTTCTGCGCATGCGCAGATCACCCATGATGATGGGTGGCAGATGGGCGGAGCCTCCCGCTGGTTTTACTACCGATTCTATAGAACTAGACCGAACCGGGGGCAACCCACCACTGCTGTAGCTGAATGCACCTTTGAAAAAGTCTTGCCTGCAGCAGAAAATTGAACTGTAGTTACTCTGTTTCCCTTGCATTTACTTGTATTTATTCAAGTAAATGCAAGGGAAACAGAGTAACTACAGTTACAGCTCCTCTCTGTTTTTTAAGTGTTCTCATGTGGGGAGCTTTAAACACATTGTTGCAGCCACCATCTTGACATGAGTGTGTTTTGCAGATAACCCTGCTGGAAGATGTTCCTGAAAATAAATACTACTTCATGCGTATCAAATAACTGCATGTTAATTAATGGAGCAGCTAAAAAGCAGCTACATTGAGTGAAGGGTGCATTCTTCTACCCATTCCTGCCTCAAGACTCTGGAAAACAGCCCAGTGCCTTGCTCTGCTAGAAAATTGTTAAAAGTTAGCATGTCAAGCCGAAACTACCCTTTTTTGCTGTCTTGGCATTAATGAATGGTAGGCCAGAAAATGCATATTCTATTAAATAACTCATTTAAAACAATCTCAATGCTACAAGCCTCCCTATTCTTCCTTCAGCTTTGGCCAGCCTGGAAGGGGACTTCAGTGGGAAGTACTATGCTTTGAAGAATATGACAGACGCCGAACAGCAGCAGCTCATTGATGATCACTTCCTTTTCGATAAACCAGTTTCCCCTTTGCTCTTGGCTTCTGGAATGGCCCGTGACTGGCCTGATGGAAGGGGCATCTGGTGAGTATTGCCAGGCAAAGTTGCGTCTTGAACATTGAGCCGTTCATTTAACCTTGATATTGCGATTTGTAAATTCTTATAGCCATCCAGTTGTGGCTTATTCAATAAAGGTGGCTTCACAATATTGTGGATTCCAACTACGTGTGAAACTGGTCAGTGAGTTGATCAGCAACATGTGTAATTTAATATTAGAGACTTGCTGGAAGACAGAAGCTCTTTTAACGTAAGATGCAGCTCATGTTACCTGATAAGATCCCGTAGTTCTGTAGAATTAACTTGGATTCTCTCTCCTGACCCATACTTTTTTCTGATGAATTTTTTTTTTAAATTAATTAAAAATCCCTGCAGTGCAAAATAATACTTGTCACAATAACTTGGTGTTAACCAAAGAAGTTAAAGGCATGAATGATATAAAGAAACATAATTAAAGCTAGCTTATATTAACATCATTAATTATTTCTCTTCTTTCCTTTCTGCCCTTGTAAACAATCCTTTCACGCTTTAAAGAACCTTTTGTTCTTAACTTCTTACCTGTTGCTTTCTCAAGACCTCATTTATTCTATCCAACCATGACTTTTTTCAGGTTCTTTACCCTAACCTGTTCATTCTTTCTTCTCATGTTTGTTTTCCAGTTCAGGTTTCATTCATTCCCTCACCATATTTTTTTTCAGGCCAATCATTCATTTTGTATTAAATTCAAATAATTCAGCACCTATTGATTCTCATATATTGATATTTTAATTTACTTCATTTAATTTATCTTGCTGTCTTTGGTTACATTTGCAAATAAATATTTGTGCTCTCCATATCCTTTACACATATGTCTCTCATCCCTCATTTTTTGCAGCAATCATTTTTCTTATATATATTTTCCTACTCATCCATCCAGGTCACCTAGAAGAATATTTTTTTCTTCCTGGATCACATGAATTAAAAATATAGAGTTTTTTCCATAATTCATAGCTGGTTTTTCCTATTGTCTCTATTCCTTGGAACATTACATGCAAATATCAACAGGCTATGGATTCCTACATTAATGCACACCTTTATCAATGTAGATACCACATTTCATACTTAGACATCAGTTGTTTCATTCCCAGTTAACATATGCCTTCATTTGTTGCATGTATTCATTAACTCCTAATGAATTGGTTTTATATTCTGATGAAAGAATTGATTGATGACTAACTATTCTTGGGCAGTATAACATTTCAAGGAGCCATGGTGGCACAGTGGTTAGAATGGAGTATTGCAGGCTAATTCTGCCGACTGTCAGGGGTTCGATTCTCACCTGCTCAAGGTTGACTCAGCCTTCCATCCTTCTGAGGTCGGTAAAATGAGGGCTCAGATTGTTGGGAGCAATATGCTGATTCTAAACCGCTTAGAGCTGTAAAGTCTAAGTGCTATTGCTATTGCTCACTATTGATATACCCATTTCTGAACAAATGCATAATTGTAGTGAGTGCAGATTTCCCATTTATAGTTACAAGCTTGGAAGTGTTTAGTATATTTTGTTAATCTACTAGGCAACCTGTGCCTAGTCGATTGAATTAGCGTTTCAGACATATTTTCTTACCTTTCAGAGAAACAGAATAATCCAAGGGTGGGCAAAAATGCAGTGGGAGCAGGAGTGACTTCTGAATTCCTGCTAGCTTCCCCATTGAGATCCCTAGTGAGAATCTAGCAGGAAGTATTTGAAATTGGCTTCCCTTCCAGCAAGCAGGTGGCTGATGTTGGGTGGGGAAAGAAGGGATTGCAAGTAGTTAAAAGTTATAGAAGCTTTGGAAGCTTTTTTGGTATGTAAACTTATATATGTTTATTCTATGTTTGACATAAAGGAGTGTGGAACTTACTCATTTTTGTCTTCTTAGGCATAATGACAGTAAGACTTTCCTTGTGTGGATCAATGAGGAAGATCACCTTAGAATTATTTCCATGCAAAAGGGTGGAAATATGAAAGAAGTTTTTGCTCGCTTCTGTTCTGGGCTAACCCAGGTAAATATAATGGAGGCACGTGGACTTTGCCCAGGGATCTAAGTTGGTGCAGCCTTCTCTACAATATCCAACTCAAAGTGCTGATTTAAATACAGTACAGACTTTAGGACAAACATATCAGGATGTGTTTCAAATTATCTGTTTAGGCAGAAGTAGCGGTACAGTGATCTTGAAAATACAAATACAGATCCTTCCTGCCATGGAGACTTCTTGGATATCACTCTCCCTGTTTATTGAAGGAACAGAGGTCAAATAATAGTGATGTATAATGTATATATTCCCTTATGTCTCTGGCCAGAAATCTTGAAAGACTTGCAGATTTAAGCCATTCTGTAACTCAGTAGCCTGTCTTGTACTAACAGATAGTTATATGCAAATTCAGAAATGAGTTTCTAAGAGCAGAGAGGGCCAGTCGCAGCATGTCTCCAGTCCCAGCATAGTTTATAATAAGGTTTGGCCATTGCTTTTTCTAACATAATGGTGTCTATGCTGTGGTATGCCACCATAGTTGAAGTTGGGGGAAGTCTCTTTAATTATTTGTAATCTATACAGTAACTTCCTAAATTCTCTGGGCACATTAGGTTGCCTAAAATGGTAATATGTTTCTAAACAGTAAAGAAATAGCAATTAGTGAATCACAGAATCAAAATTTCATCTTTCATTCATTTAAGATGAAAGTGTATTAGCTCTAGCCATCTATTAAGGATAAAACAAGAAACTCTATATTGTATTTGCTTTGTGTGTGTGGGGGGGGCTCTGCTTACTTTCTAGTGATATACTGGGAACTGCATTTCAGCAAATGGACAGAGAGAAAGGAGGGGAAGTAGTACTTTTGATTATTTAAATTCAGAAACAAAGTGATATAATTTACTTCCCATACATATACTATATATGGCATATTAAAGTGATTACATTTTGATGGCAGTCTTTGAATCCACTCTGTAGGTTTCACCAAAGATTTGAGGTCTTCATTTAAGCCGGAGACCTTGATTTGGGCCATCCTATGCCAATAGTATTGCTTTTCATCAAGTTGAGGTTCTACTTTGGAGAAATGCAGAGTGGGAGACCTATTTTTCACGAAGAACCTTGCTGCATGTCTTGCTCTTACTGTATGGTGCAGGCTTTATCTCTCCTTCCACTTTTATGTTTGAGAACTGAAAGAACTAAATTACCTTCATCCTATAAAACAATCTTTTATATGATCATGACAATCCCACTGCTGAGCCACTGATTGTTGCATGACAATGCCAAAGATTCAATTATTTTTACATGGATTCTTGTCTAATCTCATATAAATGTGATGGCCATAGTTTGTCAGGGTTCCAAGTAACATACTCGTAACAAACAAAACTCCTGAATTCCTCAAAGAATAAGTTTATTGGATATGTCATATTGGCACAGGCTGGTGAAAACAGACTCTTGACTATTCCCATGGGTTTCACCTAATTAAAAATAAAAGTTTTTCACTTTCTCTAAACAATCAGTCACATGGTCCAATCAGGATACGGCTAGGTGACTCCAGTCTCCTCCTCCTGAGCACCTGCAGGAATGTCCTTGGTTCCCAAGAGAAAGTATTTTGTTTTGACTACAAACCCCAACTATCTCTATTCCCCCCTCCCTGTCCCTCTTCTACAGTGTGTCAGTGCTGAAGTCTCAAAATGGCCTCAATCAGACCAGCTTCAGGGCTGACATTATTTAATGTTGGAATCTGCAGATATCTTTAAGTTGTGTTGTTGACGATGAAAGATCTCTTCAGTTTTCTTCAACTTGTGAAATGAAGAAGCTCTTTATAACTATATGTATTTCTCTCTAGCTTGAATCACTCTTCAAAGCCCAAAACTATGAATATATGTGGAATTCCCATCTGGGATACATCTTGACTTGCCCATCCAACCTTGGCACAGGTCTCCGGGGTGGAGTTCATGTTAAATTGCCGAATCTTAGCAAACATGAGAAATTTGGAGATATCCTCAAAAGGCTTAGGCTGCAGAAACGTGGTACAGGTGAGAAAGGAAGCATGGGTGGTGCTTGTTTTATTTGATTGAAATCAGTGAACCATTTTGTCCAGGACTCATGGGCCAGATTATGATGAATGATAAACATACAATAAAACCCATTTAAACAACTTCTGAGAGGCATTTTAAAACGTAACAAAAAGTTTAAACAAAATGGCTGGGGGAAGGTCATAGTACAAACAAATGAGCCTTTGATGCAGATTTTTAAAAGATAAATATTCTCTTTCAATCTTGCTTTTGTATGCAGGGAATACTTTTTTCCCATGTAAAAGCTACAAAGTGCAAAATCCTGGCATCACTTTGAGTTATAATCAGTTTCTTTCTCTCTAACTTTGAGAGTTTGGCTTTGGGTGACATCCCTAATTTTGAAAAATGTCATACCTCTGTATTTAAGAAATATTTCTGCTCCTCCAGTTGGCAAATGCCATCTGACTGATACTTATTCAGCCGAGCCAAGATATTAATAGTTAAGCACAGATTGTCTTAGAATCTCATTCCGACAGCCCTCAATTTTGAAATCTTAGCAGACATTAGGCAGATTTTTACAACAAGAATTTTGATATGTTGGCCAAGAATTCTGGGGATTCTGTAGCCCCAATATATTTGGTAATGTAGCTGCCCAAAGAAATGTGCTCTCCAAGTCCATGGAAATGAATCCCCACTTAAGACAGGAAGACAATTTTTTTGCCTTCCTGAGACAGCAGTAACAGCATTGCTGTTCGCACTAGTTAGGCATCATTCTGAGCAGGATCTGTTTATCACTATCTCTCTATATCTAGTTTGTCAAGAGCAGGAGTCTCCAACCTTGGCAACTTTAAGACTTGTGAACTTCAAGTCCCAGAGTTCCTCAGCCAGCAAAGCTGAGTTCCTCAGTCAGCAAAGAATTCTAGGAGTTGAAGTCCACAAGTCTTAAAGTTGCCAAGGTTGGAGACCCCTGGTCAAGAGTCTACTCCCAATGACTCTTGGTGGCTTACAGATAAACACTAAAACAGTTAAAAACAAAAATAAGAAAGAAAAGATAAAAAGATGACAGAACCTGACTGGAATGGAAAGAAAGAGTCCAGGGGGTTTCACCCGCTCTTCCCAAAGGCCTGGAAGAACAGGCAGGGTTAGAATTGAAACACTAGTAGAGCGAGAGCCATCCAGATCTCGGGGAGCAACCTTATTCTGCAGGGCAAGTGGTGCTCCGAAGCTTCTAGCATACTGAAACGGTTTAATTGAAGGAATCTATAATACAGGCCACCCCAGTCAGATTAAATTAGCCAGGCAGATACTAAGCAGTGGTATCAAAGGTAAATAGTCCCCCAGGCAACCAGACTTTATGCCATGTTGCGAGGTAGCTATGTCGGCTACATGTTCAGGCAGCCTCCGTGGTTTTTTTTTCACGGTGTCCAACATTCTGAGAAATCACTCCAGTGACGCATGAAGGGCAGCTGTTTAGGACTGGACTGCAGAACTGCTATGGAGAACCAAATACTTTAGGCAGAGTGAAACAGCGCTGCTGGTGGTAGATTGTGAGAATACAGGAAAAAAAGAACGTGACTCAATTTAGTGTTGCATTCTGCCTCATAGCAGGAATGACCCTATCTGGCAAGTAGAGTCTACTGAAAAAACATAAAGGTTGACTTTCCAAGATCGCTGTTGTGGAGGCGAGGTCTATTCTAAGGCAGCTTAGTTTTGATGTCGGATATTTCAAAGGCATGGCCCAAATGATACGACTCCCATAGTGTCCGATAGTTCACATGCACAATTCACTTCTGGAATTTAGGGACTACATGTTGCTTTTCCTTACTAGAAGCCGTTTGAAAGGAGGCACATCCTAGATAAGCAATTTAATTGGATTTAATCCTCATTTTGTGATCTTAAGACAATCTTGCAGAATTTTTAAGATAAATATGCTGACTGGATGTTTGTAAAGGAGCGCTGTTCAAACATGCTGGAATGAAATGTGTATGTGTGTATACTGTAATTATTTGAATTTGAATTCTGATCCCAACTTAACAGTATATTCATGGTATTGTAGAGCAGGGGTCTCCAACCTTGGCAACTAAGACTTGTGGACTTCAACTCCCAGGAATTCTGGGAGTTGAAGTCCACAAGTCTTAAAGTTGCCAAGGTTGGAGACCCCTGTCATAGAACATTTAATTTGGGTTCCTAACTTCTGTTTTGGTTTGTTTTAGGTGGTGTGGACACAGCGGCTGTGGGGGGAGTATTTGATATCTCCAATGCTGACCGTCTGGGTTTCTCTGAAGTCGAGCTGGTGCAGATGGTAGTGGACGGAGTAAAGCTGCTGATTGAAATGGAGAAACGCCTTGAAAAGGGCCAGTGCATTAATGATATGATCCCAGCTCAGAAATGAAAAGCACTTTAATGTTCTAGCTCCTCATGCTTCTTCCTAACTTATTGGATGAATTATACACACAAAAATAAGATGACGCTCCGATCAAAATCATGGAGTCACAAGAGATTTTTTCCCCACTTAGTAACATTGTAGAAAGTCTTCCATCCACATGTGTTAGAGTTTATTTTTTTGATGGCTGAAATATCACTGAGAAACTGAAATAAAAAAAAATCATTTGGCCTGAAAAGTATCTTGATTTTGTTATTGGGTTAAAAAAGAATGATAAAAGGTAGCTAAAGCTACACTCTTACAGCTGCCTTAAAGCTGCAAGAGCTTAAAGGAAGATTCTCAGAAGCAGCACAGACTAAGCGTTACGTCAACTGACCGCCATGAGTGGGCCAATGTCTATAGCGATAGCTTTTTTTTTTTTTTTAAACTTGACAGCTTTAAGATGTGTGGACTTAACTCCCAGAATTGCCTAGTCAGCCTGTATATCTTAAGAATTCTGCAGGATAATCTTAGGATCACGAAAACATCTGTGGTATTTCTTCGTGAGTTGCTGTTTTGGTCTTATTTCCAATCAGAAAATATTCATTATAGAAGGGTTCTCAGTGGAAGGTTTCTCACTATAAGGCCTGTCGCTTGTCCTTTAGACAAGTTCAAGCAGCTACCAAAGGTAGGTCTTTTAAAAACACAACTATTTTCCCTATTGCTTTCCACCCCCCCACCCCCTAGGATGGACATCATGTATGTCGCTGGGTGAGATCATTCGTAGTTTCGGGGTGAGGTATCACCAGTACGCTGATCTTTACATCTCCACCCCAGACCAACCCAGGAATGCCCTTTCCGTGATGTCTAAGTGCCTGGAGGCGGTGCAGGTCTGGATGGGCAGGAACAGGCTCAGACTCAACCCCTCCAAGACGGAGTGGCTGTGGATCCCGGCATCCCTTGATCTAGCATCCCCATCGCTTTTGATGGGAGGGGAGTTGCTTACTCCCTCGGAAAGGGCTCGCAATCTTGGCATCCTCCTGGATTCGCGGCTATCCTTAGTTGACCATCTGACGGCCATGAGCAGGGGGGCTTTTGCACAGGTTCGCCTGGTGCGCCAGTTGCGACCTTTCCTAGATGGGGTTGCCTTCCGTACAGTCACTCATGCTCTCGTCATCTCTCGCCTGGGCTACTGCAATGCCCTCTACATGGGGCTGCCCTTGTGGTGCACCCGGAGGCTCCAACTGGTCCAGAATGCGGCTGCATGGGCTGTTATGGGAGCCTCCCATTACTCCCGTATTACACCTCTCCTGCGCGAGCTGCACTGGTTGCCGGTGGTCCTTCGGATCCGCTTCAAGGTGCTGGTACTTACCTATAAAGCCCTACATGGCATGGGCCCGGGGTACTTGCAGGATCACCTTCTACCGGCCTCCCACCACCCAGTGCGTTCACATAGGGCTGCTTTGCTCCGGGTGCCATCGGCCAGACAATGTCAGCTGGTGGCGCCCAGGATGAGGGCGTTCTCTGTGGCCGCACCGACCCTCTGGAATGAATTACCCACTGAGCTCCGGACAGCCTCCGACCTCCGCTCTTTCCGCGGTGGCCTGAAGACATTTTTCAGCAAATCTCCTGATCTGCTGGCAGTTTTTAGTTTTAACTGTTGGGGATTTTAATTGGATTATTTTAGCATTAATTTATTGTTTTGTTGTTTTATTGTTGTAAGCCGCCCCGAGTCCTTCGGGAGAAGGGCAGCATATAAATATGAATAAAATAAAATAAATAAATAAAATAAATGTATACCACGTTTATCCAATATTCTTTTACTCAGTGGTGACCAGTCCCATTATAGAGGGGGAGAGGAAGAGGAGAAATAGCTCATGTCTGCATTCCTTAAAGCAGATGCTTTTTTTGTACTCCTGCATTTTCCAAAATACTTTCTGGAGATAGATTCAGATGTTGCACAAACTTCATATTTGTTGAGCTGAGAAGGGGGCAAGGCCTAAACTCGTGCAACCACTTTACTAAATGATTATATGAAAATTTGTTACATTTGTATTTGCTGCCTATCTCACTGTGGATGTATTACATAAGCATATCTATAGCTGCTGGATTTTTCTTCCAACTATCTTCCCTTTCTTGCTCATGTCTAATGAGTGCCAAGGGACTGACTTTTTAACAAAGATGGTGCAATTATATCATTGATCATTGCTGATGGTTAGCATCCTGGGAATATCCCCCACCCTTGTTTTGGTGTCTCTAACAAGAAATTCTGAGTCATAACAGGATGGATTGCTCAAATGGGTCAGAAGGGAAGCTGTAAAGGCCCATGGCTCATACAAGACTTCCAAAAAAGTAGAATTAATTAAAAAGTGCACCAGTCCAAGCCTTGTATCTCTTTCACTGGATCCACTTAAACCCTTAAGAAGATTCCACCTGGCTTGCATTTTTGACACCCGGTTCCTCATTATTTTGCTTCCCCCCCCCCAGAAGCTTAGCTCCAAATTTTATATGAATTGCCATGCTTCCTCAATTGCTCATGGTCTAGTTTGTAAATGCTTGAGAAGTAATGCTGGATCATTGTTTTTACTACAAATCTCTCTATAATCCTAGTAATACCAAATTTTATATGCAATGTTTTATCTCAGCTGTATACCGCCCTGAGTCCCGCAGGAGAAGGGCGGTATAGAAATAAAAATAAATAAATAAATAAATAAATAAATAAATAAATAAATACTCAGACATGGACAACAATAATGGAATCTGAGGATCTCCACATCTGCTAACTGGAGGAATGAATATTGTTCTAGGAACAAATCAAGAAGATATATAGGAGTCATGAATTTTGCCCATTATTTTAACCCAAGAGAATGTTGTGCCTCAGGTTCCAAAACCTGGGCATAAAATGCCTAGATATTGACTTTTAGTGGTTCTTGAAAGCTATAGTGGATTCTAGAACTTAAGGGTTGCCTGTGACAGGTACTTCATTAATTCCTCTAGTACTTTTACCCAATATTCTCTCACAGAGTAAGATTTCTAATAAGGGACACTGCATCTTATGTTGTACCAACAATCTAAATTTTTAATCCCAAAGGTGCTTTTTCATTTGCACCACTCAGGGGCACAGGTGATGACACAGATAAACCTCCAGCTGTCTGCAAGGAGTATAAATCCTTCCATTCCCCATCATCCAGGCAGAGCTGAAGAAGCTTCTGGGATGGAAAGTGAAATGTCTTCAAAGGAAAACCAGAAAGTCCAGTTGCCTCTTGAAAAAGCACCTTTGGGAGACAACCATGACCTGGATGACCAAAAATCTCCATAGACACTAAGTTTTTAACCCTACAACAGGATTGTAGTCAAGAAAGAATCAACCCATTCAATAGCATATTGGAAAACCGCATGAACTCTCCCATGGTATTGAATATCAACCTCTATGTCAAATTAAAAAGAGAAATAGTAGGCTAGTGTACTTGGTTCATGATCTTCATGGCTAGACAAATAGCCATGTCTTAAGTGAAACCCAGCCAGCAGGGTTGGGGCCAATCTGATAAAATGAAATCTGAGCCCAAAGCAAGGATATAATCTGAATAAGTGTATTTGAACTGGCCCTCCCTAGTTCTGTGGAACATAAAGGCAGAGAAGGGAGAGAAACATACAGACTTGCAAGACTATTACTGTAACCTTATAATGAAGGTAGTATTCATATTCATGATTTTGGTTTTCTGTCTGGACTCCCTGGAAGGGCTGACACATGGGCAGATTGAAAATGTCCATAATGACACAGCATTGTGCCAAGTTTTTTTTAATATTAGTTGCCAAATCTTAAGAACAAAAAATGTCTCACACTTTAGTATGGACAGTAAGTTTTAATGAAAGTGAAGAGTGTTCCTTCCTAAGAGCTGAATCAATTTAGATTTCTCTTTACCTCTTGATGAATATTTATTTGTTAAACAAATATATTAATTTTCCTGAAGAAGTGAGTTGAGTTTTGATGGAATCTCCAATTCCCCAACTGCTCAACTTACAAACAAATTGCAAAAACATCAGTTCCTGCCATTTATTAATGAGGAATCACTCACTGGAGTACATGCGGGTAATCTCACAATCTCTCTTTTCTCTGACCAGCAATTTCAGCTGAAATGTCCTCTCTACTTTTTTAAGGAACATCTTCAGTTCACCATGTCCTCATTTGAAGCTCATAGGCAAAATGTAATATTTAAGAACATGAGGTTCAGCCAATCCTCATTTCTTAATCATTTTGGAATTATTTTTTTTATTGCTCTTTAAATAATGAGACCCTTCGGCAATGGCAAGCTTCATGGCATTCACTGGGTGAGCTTCCATCCGTCCTTTGTAAAATGAATTTTAACTACGTTTAAGGTTTTTTTTTAGAATTAATAGCAAAAGAATAACTAGAGAGCTGATTTCATAAAGTTATAAACAGGGTCCAAATTGAATGTAATAAGATTCTGAAATTAAATAAAAGATTTTAAAAACATGAATTATTCATGTTTTTGCATTCAGAGGAAAGACATGCTAACAGAAGAAATAATTATAATTAGAGGGGAAGAACACTTAAATGTGAGCTGATGATGCAGAATGAAGCAAAATCTTTTAACAATAGATAATTGAGAGATATTTGTGAACAATGGGTTCAGAAGTTAGTTTTAAAGGTCTCTGCTATTATTGATAATGCTATGGAAGAGGAACAAGTATTACTGGATAAGACTGAAGTTAATTTAAATGTGTGTTTAAAAATGACTGCCTACAAGAAGGATGTGGAAAAAGATGAAATGTTGGCTATACAAATGAAACCAGTGAATGTTTGGTAACTAAAAAGAACATACAAATGATGAACTAGAAGAGAGTCTTGGATAACTTTTCTAAATTAGATTTACAAGAGACTTATTTTTTGTCTTTTAAATTTATCTAAATAGTTAAAACAGTTGTGTTGTTCAGTAAACTTTTATTGGATTTTTACAGATTAGAGTTGAAAGATAATGTTTGGGAGACTTGTTTAATGATAGAAAAAGAGATGTATAATCACAGAAAAGGAGATACAAATGGAAAAGGAAAAAAGTCAAGTGGGTTTATAAGATCAGGTTTTTAAAATAGGTTATTTTTGGTAACCCTTAATGGATCCTTGCTGATTAGGATTGATGAGGTTTTAAAGATTTATAAGCAATGTGGTGAGATATGGAATGAAAAGACTGTTAGTTGTATTTTAAGATATGGTGATCAGTTTAAAGTTGTTTATACTTGCTGGAATGAAGAGGAAAATCTTCATCTCCTCTCTTTGGACTTTTCCTTTTTTCTTTGTTATACTTTGTATTAATTTTCTCTGTACAATTGTTTAATAAACTATTATTATAAAAAAATAATTGAACTTCAGAAGGCAGTAAGAATTATGAACAATTAATTATGGAACAGAATGTAGGGACCACTAAAAATGAACGAATGGACTAACACTAGGAATGGAAAATACAGACAGATATATTCAAGAAACAAATATTAAGCAACAGACATTAATCTCTGAAGATCATCATTTCTTTTTCCACAAGAAACATAACCTGGAAATCAGTTTCATTTGGAATGAAAATGTAATTTTTGCCTAGCTTAGTTTCAGAACATACACAAATCTTAATTTCACTGATTTCTGAGATATAGGATATCACACAGTACTCAAAAGGTCTCTTTGCTACGCTCCAAAAAAACCCCACACCCATTGTTTTTGTCCTTTTTACTAGATTGAATTGAATAATGCTTTAGTTCACTTGTAAAATTAATCACAAGTAAATTAAAATTAATGGGAACTCAAAAAAACTATACAAGCTCCCTAGGTGGAAGTAATTTATATGCCAAAATGATTTGTAGAACTGAGAGCTGTTCACACCGTTTACAGAAAGAGACCAATTAATCTCCAAAACACAAGGCCTCACAAAGGGAACGGATCATTCCTCAAGGTCATTAGCATGAACTGCATTGTATTAAACAAAGCTGAATTGGTGTTTCTTTTCTTGTCAACAAGTAGAGATGCTCATTTATTTAGGTCCGTTTCCCCATATTACCAGATTGATAGTAAATGAGGCAGGGGCAGTAAAGGCCAAATCAAAGCTCTGCATAGTTTTGGTTAGATCTCTGGTCTGAACTCAGCTGTTGAAGCACATCCTCTGGATTCCCTGTAAAATTCCATGAAAAAGTCAGGAAGATGCTCGGGAAAAGCCTTGACAGAAAGCCTTCTTAGGTTTTAGATGGAGCAAAAATGTGTAAGGTTTGCGAACATGAACAGCTATCAGGTAAGCAGAAAGCCCCGCCCCTCCTCACATTTGTTGGGAACAGCCATTTCCTTCAGCAAACACTTCTATGGCTCTCATAAACCCTGCTTCATGGACTTCGGATTGTGTTTTGTGGACTTTGGACAGTGCTTTGTGAACTCTGAACCTTGTTTGTGGACTTCCTCCTTGCCTTGTGAATTGATGCTGGTGATTGTTGGATCTAGTTTGTGGGACCGGGTTGCCCCGACTATGGATGATTGCCTTCAGGGAAAATTGGGGGTAGAGCTTTACTTACACCATTCGAGGGCTGTCTTGTCACAGTAGCTGTGCAACAGACAGACTTTATTGATACCTGCACTTGCCGGGGGACCCAGGTCAGAACATCTTTTGTGGATGCCCTTTTCTCCAATTTTTTTCTCATACAACAGAAAATAATTGCATTTGGGTGCATTTTCTTTGCTAGCCTCATTTCAGCAAATCAGCCTCTGCTTTCTGAACCAGAAGTTACAGCCCTCCTGTGGTCATGGTTTCTTTTCCAGCGAACCAGCCCAAACTTGTCCTTGCTTCCCCCATCTATAACTTTCAGTTCTGCTGTCTGATCAGATGTGGCCTTAGCTGGTAGCTGACTAGCTTCATAATAGAAAACAGACATTTTGAAGCACACACCCAATTGTGTGGCTGCATTTTTTCTTCAACTGCATAGCAGGAATAGTACGGAGCAGATGCACTGGGAATGCCAACTGATTCTCATTTGACTGACTCATAGTTGTCGGGAACATGTGAGTGAACAAGAGCTAGATTTTTTACTTTTTAATCATCTGAAGAAACAGAGAAGCCAGAGGGTGCAGCTTTTGTTTCTATGGGAACTAGACAAATAAGACCCATTTCAGACCAATTGTTTTGTTTGCAAAGGGACAATGCTTACATCCCCTAGTGCTTAGCTGGCCCTGAGTTAGCCCCCCTGCAGTCTTATTTTTATTATTTTGCAATCAGAGTTGGGACTAGGGGATCTTAAATTAAATTATCAAATGCTATTTCTCTTATTGTTGACAGTTTTACTCTTGGGAATCTCTTCCTGCTATTTGCACATTGACTTAGTTGTGAACTGTTTAGGGCGTCATTAAAAAGCTGAACAGGTTGATATTCAGATTGATCCACAAGAATCTTTTGTGCTCCTTTGTAGTCCTAGATCCCCAGGTAGACATCACAAAAGCAACATTGGTCCTTCCGCCTCCTATTTTCTCTCCAATAACAACCCTGTTAGGTGAGTTGAGCTGACAGACTGATTGAACCAGGTCACCCAGCCAGCTTTTATGCCTAAGGCAGGACCAGAATGTGCGTCTCTTGGCTTCTAGGCCAGTATCTTAACCACTACACTAAACTGGGCTACTTTAAAATGAAGCAGCTAGGATCTTAAGAGCTAAAAGACACATTTTAGTTGTTGGCAATTTGCTGTCTTAAGATACTGGTTTTAATCAGGTTAAAGATCAAAAGAGTCTCCCTACTTCAGTATGCACTTACCTGATTTTGCCAAGATGAAGAAAAATCATTTTATTCTGTCCAAGTTCACCGGTCTTTTCACTCCTCCCCCTACTCTAGAGGGAGATTCCTCCACAGCATGAGACATTTTAAAAATAACTCTGATAATGGAAATTCGAAAACAAATAGTGGTTATTTGGCAATACACTAAATATAACAGTCCAGTCTCCAATGGTTTATAATATATCTGAAGGAATTAGACCCTCTCCCCCCATTGCAATTTGTAGGCTGGGACTGCAATGGCAGGAGTAAAACAATTTTGCAATCCTAATGCTTGCTTTCATTACAGCAGTGTAAGACAGGTGGAGAGAATAAAAGGCAAGCTAGTGGAACATTATATTCAGTGGCAGATTGGATGACTATGCTATAAACAAGAGTTAATTACAGAGACTTGTAATAGAATCCATTGTTAAACTTATTAGGCAGCAGCAATGCTGAGATCAGCTTTAATTCCCAATAAAAGTCAGTTGTCTCTTCCTCCCCCCATGGTAGCAAAGCAAATGCTCCTTAGATGTCCTCTTAGCCAAAGTGAGCTGTAATTACTTGCATAGAGACTGACTGCATTTATAAATCCTCCATTTCTCTCTCTCATCTCCACCATCACTGCCTCTCCCTAGGCACATCTACCCTTCCTATCAGATCAGAAAGAATGGGCACAACTCCTAGTCCTTTCCCTTAAACATTGCCACCTCATGAAATCTATAAAGCAGGCCTTTACTGTGGCAGCCGTGGCCTTGGAATACCCTTTCCCTTGATGAAGTCCAGCAGGTCTCCATCTTTTTAGCCTTTTGCAAGGCACTTTTAAAGACCTGGCTTTTTCCTCCAATCATTAGAACAGGGCTGTCAAACTCCTGGCCCATGGGCCGGATGCATCACGTGCTGGCCACACCCACACCGTTTAGCAAAGGGGGGAAAAGTCCCAATACATCATGTGACGCTACCATGACGTGAATTTGACACCCCTGCACTAGAATATGGTGAAGTGGATCAGAGATTTCATAAGAATGTTGGAAGTTTAATTTTGGTGTCAAGTTATTAATGTTTATGGCTTTAATAGATTTATGTTATGTTGTTTTTACTGATGTTGTCTTAAATGATTAGGAGCTACTCAGAATTTGACCTTAGATGGGCAACTTATATAAATGTTTTAAATAAACAAATTCACATGCAGAGCAAAAATTTGAAGCTGCTTTTTTTTCTTACGTTACTCTTTTCAGTCACACCTTCACATAATTACATAGCTGTTAAGGAGATATACTGCAACTTTTTGTTTGTAAGGCTCCACTTCCTGCCTTCCATTTTAAGAAAGTGACTAAAGGCAGACTTTGTGGTTTTAGTATCAAGCCAGTCTTTCCTGTAACCCTCACTTGAAGCTTTTTGTGTCTGTGGGTAGTTATCTTGACTTCCTGTGCAATTACATTTCCTAAGTCCTAATAGTAGAGACTTTTGCAAAGGCTAACACCAGACTGGAATTTAAAAGATGCCTTGCTGAGACTAAGCATATTTACTTTTCCTGAGTTCTTGAAACATTGTAGAAATGGCTTTCCACAAGCTGACATCTTCCAGATATACTGGACTACAGTGCCCATAAATGCAACTGCAGTGTGTTAGCCCTAACATTTTTCTTACTGAGCTACAGAGGTCATGTCAAATTTATAAAGCCTTCAAGGTTTTAGCCTCCAAGTAATTAAAAGGGGAGTGATCTTACTATTAACCAATATGTGGGTTGACATCTATTTGGAAGGTTCTGCTGCTTGTAGATATGACCTTTATTTTATTTTTATTTTTATTGGATTTATATACTGCCCTACTCCCGAAGGACTCAGTGCGGTGTACAGCCACAGAATAAAACACATAAATACAAAAATTTAAAATAGAATAAAAACGAATTAAATACCTTCAGGTTTTCTTGGTAATGGCATTCCTTTTGAGTTGTATTGAAATACAGCAGGGCCACTTATTAATACTTGAGGATTTTACTGTATATTTAATTTTAAATATAAAATTAGGCTTTTCTTTTGCGTGCTTTATTTTTCTGTTTTTATTTGCATGCTGCCTTAGAGCTCTTCTGAAAAAAAAGCCCACAAGTCTTAAAAATAAACTAACAGATCTGTCATCAAACCAAATTAACCACGAATCTGTTATTTATTATTTCATCATTCATCTTTCAGCAGATCTGTCTATTGATGATAACCACCAGAATGTATATGTAATTTTTTTTTCTATTTCTGCACCTGAGAGACATCGTGTGGCCACCAAGGTCATTACAATTTTGTGGACCTAGCTTTGTTCCTCAGTTAGGTATAAATTCCAGAGTTACTATATTACTTTATGTCTGTTACAAGAACACTTAAATGATCCCTCTGACATCTTTCCAAATGCATAGACTTCTTAAAAACTTCACAACAGACTGATTATACCATTCATTTTCAAAAGTCTTCAATATCTTTTTTGGGAGCATCCTCTCCCTGCCTCCAGGTTAATAGCTGGGATTTTAAGGATTTATTCTCGCCCTTTCAGTCGATTTATCCTATTTATCCTGAATTTAATAACATTTATTTTTAAATCAAGATGCATAGGGTTTACTGCTATTCATAGACACAACAGATCTGCATATATAATAAAAAGATACATCTTTTGAAAAATATCTTGTCCTTAAAAATATTCCAGCCTGCTCTACATAAGTTTCTGGAAAAACACAATATATGAGTGGAATACTTGATGCTTGCTGAGCTGGGTTGTTTGCTTGAGATGTTGAGACTAGCTATTATCAGTGCTAGTAATAGTCAATGAAATGTCTACTAGCAAACAACCAAGCTCAGAGAGTGCCAAGGACCCCATAGTTCAACCCTGAGCTACTTATATTCTCTTTTATTGGTACAATACACAAGATCTGCTGAAAAGGAATTGGAGTAGTTTCTGCCAAGAAAGCAATATCTAAGGAACATGTAGACGGAGTAATTAAGTAGATGCTACAACATAAATGTAAAATTTTCTAATTCATGTGTTGAGACCTGGATCACTGACTATGCTACTGTAGTTCTACATGTGGAAGCCATCCAGCTTCCACATGAATTTGGAAATGAGTAGTGATGTAACCAAATCATTGAAGGACACCTATTTAAAAAGGTAAAATCCAAACTGACTTTGAACAAGAAACCTATAAAGTGCAGATTTATAAGAAAAATCCATTTTCACTTAAGCATTATGATACCTAGGGACAACTTGCAGTATTCAGGTGTTTTGGATTTTTTGCATAAACCTTCATTAGCCTTAACACTAGGAGATAGGTATTTAAATTCTGGAATATACTGGGTTTTTGCATTCATTTCTGCATTCTAGTGCTATGATTGCATTAAAAAAACAAGTATATTGTTATGTTCAATATACTGTTCAGAATATTCTAATAGTCATAGTGTCTAATAAAAACTAAATTGAGACAGGCAGCGCTTCAGAATACCAGCACTTAATAGATAGTGATCAACATTTGTTGTTTTTATACCTGCCACTGAGATTTATACAATTGATTGACCACTGTGGGAAACTAAACTAGGTAAGTTTCTTGACTGAATACCTCAGAGCTTTTCATATTTTATAGGAAACAATACTTCTATATAGCTACAGTATAAAGTTAAAGTAGAAATAGTATTAAGAAATGTTTGGCTTAGTGTAATTATTTGTTTCAAGCAATATTATCTCATTGTTCTGAAAATTATATATCCCAAGCAGTATCAGGTATGGATCAACTAAACATAGGCATTTAACACATATTCAAACAGCAAATTGGAAATTATTATTAACATTTGAACTACACTTAGGATTCAATTGGAAACAGGAAGCCCAGAAAAAGAAAGTACAGTGGTAGTGTAAGCAAGATTTTGAGTTTCTCTGGCAATAATAGCATTTCCAAAAAAGTGCCTCAGCAAGAATGCTCTTACAATAGGCAGAAGCTATTTTCCTTTCCAATGTCTATGTATATAAGATGACTCCATCATACTGCATCCCAATGTATCCCCTGGTAGAATAAACAGTAGCTAGTACATTGGGTGAATTATGAAGTAAACAATAGAACCTTTAGTTAATTAGGTGCTTTAAAATTCTAAACCTTTGAATGAATTCAAAATTAAGATGAGTACAATATATGTTACTGACAAATAGAAACAAGTTATGGCAGGTGACAAATTTATTAGAAAACCTATAGCATCACCGGAAGGTTTGTATTGCAGAATACCTTTCAGCACAGAAATTATGAACATGGTAAAATCTCATTCAGCAAGTCTGCAGACTCTAAAGAATATATATTATCATCTTGAAACATCCTTTTTACTTCTCACTTTTGGCCTGTCTCTCTTCAGAACAATATAAAAATGGGCAATTTTTATGCATTAAAAAGTTCAATTAGCTTAAAAAGATTTAAACAGGAAAGATAACAGGACAGATGGATACTCACCTGAAATTTTAAATAATTGCCCTGAAATGTTATTTATTGCTTTGACAAAATGGAGAATCAGTACTTGCTACAGCCACTGTTGAACAATTGTTATAATTATATCTCTATACAGAATACTGTTCTTTTCTTTTTAAAAAAACAAAAACAAAAACAAAAGTCAGTCACTTTGTGCTATACTACAGCAATGTAGGATTAATATAACATCTTTACAAAGTTTCAAGGGAGAATTACACATAGATGAAAAATGTCTGGAACATTCAGTATTCTGTATTACCATTCTGGAGAGAATTTTAGTTGGATGCCTCCAAATGAAATATTATAATTCAATTCACTACATTTTAAATGAAGTTTTTTGCCAGATCATATATCTAATATCTAAAATTATCATTAACATGATAATTTAAGCTCCTATCAAATTTGAATCAAAAGGCATTGATTCAGTCAGCAGCAGAAGATTATATCATCCTATGATTTGATTTAGACAAATCATATCCAGTTTAGTAAGGACCAGGAGTGGAGATAGCAGTTTGAAAAAGGCAGATAGTTACAGCCAATTCATGTAGAGTACACCCTAAAATTGTTTAGTATCACCTGCAATGCAGGATCGGCAAGCCTTCTTGAAAAGTGTTTTAGTCATCATAATTACACTGAATGTCTGAAGCTTTGTCACAAGCTTAGAAAATAGAAGTTTAGATAAAGGTTCAGGGATTGGATTTATGTAGCCAGCATAACAACAAAGATTTAAGCCATTTACAACCCCCTTCTAAACTCCAATGCATTGTGACTAAAATATTTTTAAATATGAAGCTGTGCAAGAAAGCATATAAACCTGTCTGGATTTACAGAAGCATTTCCAAATGAAAATTATGAGCTATCATGTCACTTGGCAGGCAATCCTCTCCACCCACCCACCCACCCTGTTTTCAACAGCTTTTTGTCTCTAAGGGCAGAATTTGCTATATAGATGCAATTGATGATAAAGGAAGACTGGACCAGCAACAAGGCTTTAAGGAAGTTTAAGCCTCTGACAAAATTGAAACATGAGATAGACTTAATCCTCTAATCTCGCTAAAAAATTTTTTTACCATTCCCATAATTCCCAGCCTGCATAACCAATTTTAAAATCTGGACAGCAAACAATTGGGAAAGACAAAATAAAATATAAATTCTGACTGGACAGGTCATACTTTCTCACTTTTATAAACTATGCTGATAGTGTTTTGTTTATGATTAACATTATCAGTCATTGTACAATACATACAAGAAAGTTAAATTACTGGAATTCAAGAATTTTCTCTCTTTTGTTTTGTTGATCTGGCCCAGTTATTTTGCCATAGGATTTTTTTTCACACTAGAAATGCCTGAATATGTTATTTTACTTCAAAATACATTATTATAAGGTAGCCTGAATGCAAAATTTATATCAATTGTTCAGGCTGTTTCTACAGTATTTCATTAGCAACAAATTTTCCCTGCACCAGCTCCACTGAAATGAATAGGAGTTGAGAACAAACTTTTCAAGTAAAATTATAATGTGTACTAGAAAAAAAAAGGTGAGGATAAAATGCTCAACCAATTTAGCAAAGGAAAAAACATGTAACCTTGAAGCATCTCCCCGACAATTTTCATTATCATAATTACGTAATTTAAATTGATTTCAGACTTAAATAATAATAAATAGGCAAAAGAAAAGAATGAATGGGGGGGGATTAAAATGTCATGAAAATTAATTTTAAAAAACACAGGAATAATGTTCATACCCACAAACCAAACCTTCATAATCTTAAACACAACAGTGAACTGTGAAACTTGTGTTTACCGATTATTTAGTATTTTTAAGGGCTTTCACCTTGGCCATTTCAATTTTAGCACCAAAATTAACCTGGAAGAGGTACTGATACAGTTCTGATGCTATAAATGAATTGTTTACATATAATACTTTTATATTATAATTATACACACATACTGTACATTCACACATCCACACAACAGGAGGAATATCCAAATGTATACATGGTGTGTTTCAGATTGTTTGTCAAGACTCAAAGCAATGGAAATAAAGCAGAAGGGAATATTTTACATAGGCAACTTTAATGCTGTAGTGCACTTATAAAAAAAGAGTCCAACTTCCCTCCCAGCTCAGCAGCTTGTCTGAACTGTTTTGTTTTAATATCACGATCCAGAAGATGCAGAAGTTATTGCCCTAAGTATTCTATACATGACCATTGGTGTCCTCAAAAACAAAACAAAAACACTTGAATTTGCTACTTAATTTACAAACTCGATTGCTCTTCTCATTACAGCTTTAATTCATTGGCAATTTTGGAAGCAATGTTTTTAAAAGCTATGGATGTTCCCGATATCCGTTTAAAGCGAACTCCGTTCAGGGACAGTCTGGGTAGCTTACACACCTCCATCTCCCATTGCACAAGGTTTTCTGCATGGCCATCCCCATGGACACAGAAAAGCAAGAAACGTTCCCTCTGTTCATAGTCACAATTATTGGCATCCAGGACCTTGCGAATTTCCCTCATCATATCATTAGGATCCATTGAACTGGTAGTTTTCATGCTCCAAGTAAATCGTAGTGAACGGGGTTTGGCTTCCTTGCTGTCATCCTTCTGATCAACAGCCACGTTACGACTGAAATGAAATCAAGTTTCAGTATTCATGGATGAACCTGGAAATTGCTGTTAGTAAAAGTTATTGTCTTTTGAGGCATGCATTATTAAAAACATTCTTCTATCAGTATTAAAAAGCTTAGGTTAGTGTTTAGCAAACACATGAATTAGACAGAGCCTTATAAAGCTAAAGCCACAGTTACTTCCTCCCGAAAGCAGATGTTATGGGGGTGGGCTGGGGGCTGCAAATGGAAGTGTGACTATGGTATTGCATATTACTTTGCTGCCACTTCTCTGCTCCAAATCTTTTCCCCTTATTGGTCATATTCCTATCCTCACAAAATACCAAACAAGTAGGCTTGCCTATGCTAAATTTTATAGAGTATACTGAAGGAAATATACAACATTGGGAATTGGGGTTTTTAAGGAACAACTCTTTAGGGAGAGCACAATAAGTTGGTGCTGCACTTTGAACCTATTAGAAAAGACTCCTTAAAAGTTTGTAATTGCTAGAAGATGACTTCAGACTTAAAAAATTTATATTTTCTTTAAAAAAAATAAACAGATAATTTTCCATGTTTTACGTTAGTAATACAGGTTCATCATATTATTTTATAAATTATCACTCATAATTTGTATTGGTCAAAATTGCCATTTATGTTTTGCTCCAGAAAAACAGCAAAATTAACAGATATTCCAAAACTGTATTACTGTATATACAGATAGATTAGAATTAAAGTTATAAACTGTGATCTGGTTCAATTTACACCAGCAGCTGTTAAGATTTTTGTTTATTGGACTACAGTCTTCTGGGTAAAAATACATTTAGTTCTGTATGACAAATGGCCTCATTCCTTTCCCAACCCAATTCCCTTACTCTTTGGGGATAAACTAAGAGAAAATGAGGTCACAGGAATTTTTAGAAGTTCATACTCTTCTGCTTCTTGATCCTGTGAAAAATTGCCATGCCCTTCTGAAAAGTATTAATCACCTAAATTCTAAAAAATAAAGTTAATCTAGTACTGTTAAGTTTTGTGCATGGAATCAAACTTACATCAAATGCTTTGGAGATAACACTGTGGCATTCAAGAAAACAACTACATTTCATTTAATTTCCCAGCATGTGGTATTTTCTAACAGGATCCCAGAAGTGGTGATGGTTGGGTTTTTTTAAGGCCAATAAAATCTATGAATTTATGTAAAAAATATTAGCTCATTATTCAACGCCCTTGTAACAGAAATTTCTGTGATTAAGTCCTAGTCACATGAAACTGCTTCTATAGCAGGATGTTTTCCCATCCTAGGATCTGAACTGGCAATTTCAGCATGTAGCTCCTTCTTTATCTGGCAATGAAAGTAGCATCCTTTTGGGACAATCTGAAGCTAAATAAGAGAGTATTCTTTAGCAGCAAACTACCTGCTGGATCTCTTAGAGCTGATTTATTACATTGCAGCTAAGATCATGGATTCTTTCTAAGGATGTGGAAGTAGGTCTAGACCTGCATGAGAAATCAGAATCATGTACTTTGAATGACTCAATCACAGTTTTGCAGATATGAGGCATTTTGGGTTTCAAATACTTAAGTCACTGCCACCAACACCACCAACACCCTTACATATCTTGAAGGAGGGGAGAACGAGACATACTAATCTAAGTTAAAATTTTAAGCAAAAAACATTTTTTTCCCTCACCTTGAGCCCTCATATCTCCCATTCCTCTCATATTCAGTCGGGAGCCTCAATGAAAACAATGCCGAAGCACAAAGAAAGCAGGAAAGAGAAGACAAATCTTACACTAGCACAAATAATGATTGCAGAACACTGCACACTGAAATCTCATTCAATTTAATTGCAATTCACTGAAATAATCAGTACATTCAGGATATAAAGCATGTCTTTGTCTGTTCAAATATATTGAGAAGCCTCAGACATTTGCTGTTTGAGATATTCTAGAGATATTAGAAACAAGCTGGTTGTGAAAGATTTCAATTACTTGCAGGAAGATGCTAGATAGGAAGGAAAAAAATTAAAGCAATAAAAATTAATTTCAGTTTAAGATAAGCTAATAGAAACACCTTATATTTGTGTTTTATTCTTCCCAGGATTTTAGCAGCATTTCTTTGGTAAAGAAAATTTTAAGCCAATTTGATAATTGCTGTTCACAGTATCCATATTTTCAGCTAGAAATTTTATTATTCTGTAATTTCATGTACTTAGCATATTTGTTAACAATAAATCTTTAAAGAAAATAGAAATAATACAAGATAAATACTCTCAGGAAGATATGAAAATAAACTAGATGTGAAAAGAATCTCAACTAACCTATATTTTCTAATTAATGTATGGTTTTAAAAAGACATATACTTAAACTAGTTTTCAAAATAAATTTCTATGACAAAATTGCTGTCAATGGATAGATAAATAGCTAACAGAGTAATAAAAAGAAATCCTTTCTTGGCACTGTAAGTTCAGAGCTATCTATATCATTTTTAGAAGTCTGAGATACTGGACTGAAAGTATGCTGGCAAAGTCTTTATACAGAACTTATCTGAATCCCTAATTGTGGAATTGCCACAGCTTTGTGTGGAATTTTAGTCAGACTGATATAGAAAGTTTTACCTCAAAAGTCAGTATAAAATATAGTAACAATAAAATATATATTTGATTGGCTCAACATATTCAGGTGAAATTCTACATTATATTCTGTACAGGAAACAAGGCTGCAAGGCAGTGTCTAAATATATTTTAAAGAGGCTGGCTGGCTGCTGTATGAAAATAAAGCTGATTGATATGAAAGTCTGAATTATTTCACAAATCTGTGAAAAATAAACTTATTTCTTTTTGCAGTTCAGTGCACTATGTATTTCATCTATAACGATTTATAATTATATAATCTAGAACTCCATAAAAATGTGAAGTCCAATTCTGCAGCTATATACCATTTGAAAGTAGCATTCTATAGAACAATTAAAAGGCTAATTAATGTTTTAATATTAGAAGTACTTTAATAACATAACATAACAATAGGAATATAACTTCTTCCATTAATTTGCACTGTGTCTTAGAAAAGGAAAATATACTGAAAGATAGCAAAAGTGAAATAAGATATATAACTTTGGCTTTAATTTATTGTTTTGGCACTGTGTTATGCAAGAGCACTTGTACCGGTAAATTCTGTTAGTTTGTTAAAATAGTGATACAAGATATATCCTAAACATTATAAATTAAGCAGTAAACTCACATGGTAAGAACAACCTAATAGGAATTTATAATTGAAAAACTGGCATATGGCAGCCACAAAACCAGATGGCTTTTATGCTGTCAATTAAGCTGCAATTGACACCAATGCAAGCAGAAGGTACTAAAATTAAAGTTATAAATAATCAATACATAATCAAAAGTGCTTTTTAGACAGTTTTTTCTCTTGGTGATATCAGTGCCTGAATTGTTTCTACTGCTGTTCTGTTGCTTCTTTTAAAAAAGATGTTTTAATAGATTTTTATATTTTTATTACTTCATTTGGGGGTGGTGGTTGGAAAAGAGTACTAGAAAGTTATAAACAAAGCAAAAATATTCACTGGGTTTAAACTC
Source organism: Pituophis catenifer annectens (assembly GCF_029215685.1). Lineage (NCBI taxonomy): Eukaryota > Metazoa > Chordata > Lepidosauria > Squamata > Colubridae > Pituophis > Pituophis catenifer. The sequence continues at coordinate 314,806,881 of NW_027256881.1, read as the reverse complement.
TATTAACAAAATAAAATGTATTATTTTTAAGTCAAAACAAATATGCCTCTATTTGCTACTACCAAAACAGCTGTATAAAACTACACTAAAAGTCAGACAAGGCTGTTATGATGTAGACACCACTGGGGAAATATATGGAAGACAACACAAATTAAAGCAAAATAAATTTTAATTGTATTTGAAATGGTTCTGCTACTGGGGAGAGGTCTTAAGTAATTTTACAGAAAGAAGTAGCAGTTTTATGTGCAGGAATGTAACATTACATTTGTATATTTTTGTCTCAAAAACTGAAATGAAATGTCTCAAAAAGATCATATACTTTCATTCAAGATTATTCCAAAAACCCAGTGGCCTAATTAACCAAGGTGTTCTCATAGAAAAATAAAAGTAGGCAATGTCTACAGAAAACATGCTGCCACTTAAGTTCGACTTTGAATGGAACTGCAAATATTGGGGAATACTGTTCTTACTGAAGACTTGTGCATTTCATTTCTTGTGTGAAATGAGCAACACCTATACCTCTTGGGATACACATTGACAACAACTTTAATTATCCAACTCTTACAGCGTTATCTGGGCCTGCAAGAACAATGGCTGAATTCAATCTATAGGTGGTCCTCAACTGATGACCACAATTGGGACCAGAAAATTTGCTGTTAAGTGGTGTGGTTAAGTGAGGCATCAATGTGACTGCACCCAATTTTACATTTTTTGCCATAGTCATGAAGTGAATCATTGTGATAGTTAAGTGAGACATCACATGATTGACATGCAACCTTGCCACTGGCTTCCTTGTAGTTTTTGCCTGTTGGAAGGCAGCTAAGGTGGTCAAAAATGGCAATCGCTCGATCCGAGGAGGTTGCCAGTTGCTTGGATTGCTATCACTTGACTGCAGGGATACTGTGACGATTGGAAGTGCAAGGACCTGTTGTAAGTAACTTTTTTCCAGCACTGTTGTAACTTTGAATAGTCACTAAACTACCTACGTTTAGCTGAAAACCTCAAGGGCTAACAATACAGACCACTGCAAGCTGACAAGTATACATGCAAAATAGTCTAACAGTCTTAATATTGTATCTATCAAACACTGGATGTGTATTTGCCAATAGAATGAATTTTCCCTTCTTCCTATTCAGTAGTACTTGGGAGGCTATCTAGCAGCCAGGAGAAGGGAAATAAAGCAAAGGCAACTCCTATTGCATAAGAAAACTCTGCTTATAATGCATATGGACTGGGTGGGTGCAATCCATATGAAAGTGGAGAAGCTCTCAGTGAGAAGAACATGAAGCAAAGCGTATGAAGAGAGGCTGAAGAGAATGAAGGTAGTAACAAAAAAATACAAGTACGGGCTAACTGATGACTAATTTTGCAAATGGCAAAGACTGTGAATTAACCAGCTCTAATTACACATATATGCAGTAAGCTACATTCCACTTTTAAAATAGGAAGCAACAGCTTCTTTATTTCTCCTTTTCTATCAACATATTCATCAATATCAAACAAACAAACAGCAGAAATACCACCTTCCATTTTTACCGACACACACACACACACACACACACACACACACACACACACACACACACTTACTTTCTGAAAATCTTGAAGATATTTAATACTGTCATTATCAATATTAATAGTTTATTTGCAAATCATAAATCGCTTCTGAATGTATTATTAGTGGAAATTTGCAAGGTACTGAAACTAAAATGTGAATAATAAAGCAAGTTCTGAGTTACTTACCTGTTTCTTGTACACTACTCGTTTAAATCAGTATCACCAAACATCACTCTCCAATCACAAGCATGCTAAGTGTATTAGTATAAAGAATAAAATTATTTTTGGAACTATTGAAGTAAGTAAAGCGCACAAGGCATGCTTTGCATCTCATTACTCAGGAGTCCACAGGGATTATCATTAGTTAATATGAAGTTTTTTATTTTATTTTCTTGGGTTCATGAAAAGTATTTAGTTCTCAGCAGAAGGTTTAGTGTTGTTTCATTTTAAAAAAGAAAAATCAAGGCTAGAAAGCCAAATTCGGTGTTAATTGCAAGAGCTGGTTCTTAAAATATGAATAAAATCCTACCTTTTGATAAACCTGAATGACATGTTTCTAAAAGAAATTAAAGCCAAAATAATAATTAACAAATGGGTTATTATGAAATAAACTGAAAATCTATTCATTGTGTGAGACACAGAATAAGTCTAGCTGAATGAAATATGGAAACACTTCAAATTCATTAATTAAATTAAAAATAGTTATTGAAATGGACAACCTTTCAATAAGAGGAATTCAACATTTTCCTTCTCTGTGTGCTCCTAGTACTTATTAACAGTTGATCTGGGACATCTTCTGGGCAGCAGAGAATCCTTTCATGTCACTTCTGCTTTCTACATTTTATCATTAACCAAAAACAGCTAAATTAGGACAGTGTATTACTATATACTATTGTAATAGATCACCGTTGACAGTATGCACATGTTCTGGAAGACAATATAAAAACAAAGGATATCAGCCCTCAGAGGGGGCAGGTGGAAGACGACTTGCTTCACCAACCCACAAATGCGGATTCTCTCTACAATATTATCAGAACAGAAGATCTCACTAGGCATTCAAGAAGAAAAAGGTCATCAAAAACTGGATGGAAAAAACTGACAAGTAGTTTTGCCAGTTTTTTTCTGAATTTCCTCTACATTCCCTGAGCTTGAGACAAATAATCAGGTGATTTAATAGGAGTGATTTAATCATTTCTGCCTGCTTCTCCCTATAAGCGAATATCTACATTTAAAGCAGTATATTTTAAAGCACTGGGGACTTGAAAAAAAAAGAAGAATGTATTTTTCCAATTTATTTCCCCATTAGATGACCTAAATCTACTACTTTTTTCTATTTTTCCAAGGACAGAATCACAAATATTTCAAATAAGATAAAACACCCATATTTTGTTTAATACTTTAAATGCCTAAACAACATTATTGTAGGGTAAAAATACATAAGCAAAGGATGATGGTTTGGGAAATATGTACAGATCATTCCAAGCATAAAAATACTACATTCTGGAGTGAAAGTTAAATATTTGGTCAGTTGTATAAATAACTCTGATCACTTGCAGAAATAATGCACATATTACATCTTTAGTAACTACATATAAAAAATACTACTTTCTGAATGTACATATTTTAGGAATCCGTTCTGAACATGGCAACATATATGTACATTATAAACAAGGTTCTACAAATATGATTAACTAGTCAAAAGGACTTTGCTTAAAAAGTATGCCAATAAATTATAGAACTATTTACGTATGATTCAAGAGTGTATATGTGGATTGAAATACTGAGCAGATAGGTAACTATCATGCACATTTCAGGATGTTTACAGACATTCTTCAAAAAATTCAGATACAATGGAAACGCACGTAAGTATTTGAATATTTTGGACTAGGGATGTACAATATTTGCCTACTCAGGAACAAAACATTTAATTCCCAAATTGTTGAATTTTGCACATTCCAGTTTTGGACTAAAATGACTTTTAAAAAGTAAAACCTCTGGTATTCAGTGAAAGAAATTAACTAGATGGCCCAAAAAATCCTCCACAGAGCTCTTAATTTTTGTTAACAGAACTCGAAACATTCTCCTTTATCCATACTCCATGTCCAAATTCCCTCTACCAAATGAATAGTCATAAGATTTGTATTGGATATCTAATGCATTAGTACAGGCAAAGATTAATATTGCACATCTGGTTTAAACCCTAATCAGGCATCATAAAAATGATCTAAGCAATGGTGGAACAGTAAACCTCTCTTACAGAAAACAGCTGAGGAGCAGTCAGAGATTTTTCAGTGAAAAAAACACAAGAACTTCAGTTAATCAAATTATATGCAGTATCCCAGACATCCAAATTTACATGGAAGTATTAAAGGTAGAACTTGGTATCTTCTGCTTGCAAAACATCTTCTACAACAGGGGTGTCAAACTCAAGTCGTCACGGTGGCATCGTGTGATGTATCGGGACTTTATTCCCCTTTGTTAAACTGGGCGTGGGTGAGGCCAGTGCATGACGCATCTGGCCTGCGGGCTGGGAGTTTGACAGCCCTGTTCTACAACTAAGGAATGTACTTTACCCTTTTGCTTAATTAATTGCAACTGGGATCCCCTGAAACATTGGAGGTGCAACTCCTAGTAATCAATAATTCCAAACAAAGATAAATGTCCACAGAAACAATCCTTTCTCACATTTCTTGTAAAATCTGCAACTGTAACTTTAATTATTTGAAAGCAGACAAAAAGGTGTAAAATATGTTGTTTGGAACATACAAATTTTCATTTTGAGGCTATATAGCATCTATACTGTCCAATCCATCTGCTTCTGTCTCTACAAGGTTAAAGCACTGAAGATTAACATGGTACCTATAGTTAATTCTTTGTGTCCTGTATGTTGTGCATTTTGAGAAAAGTTCCTATAAAGAATGCTTCTCATTCTCTTGTGATATGCTAGAGCTGAATCACAATAAAACCACTAAATAGATAAACAGCAAAGAGGCAACGTTTCAGAAACGTTAGCCGAAAAAAAGTTCTGTTGGTAAGATTTCCTGTTACAACTTGGCACACGTATTTCCCTTACCTGTCTGCTTCCCAATCTCACTAGGGATTCCCTTCAGCCAACACCAATATCACCACTTGGTATGTCTCCCTGCCCTGCCATCCCCCAATCTTCTCAGCACTTTCTCCTCCTACCTCTCTTTAATGAACAGTATTCTCCTTATCTGGAACTATACAGTTCTATCCTGATCAACTGTTGACTGTGCATGAACCAAAGTATCGGAAACGTGCATGTTTCAATCAGTTCCGTCAAAGCTAATCCTGAATCCAACTGATCCAGGCACATGGAACAGTTTCTATACTCCTATTCATTAAAATACGCCGCATTACAGCAGATGTTCTACATCATAGTTCACACTGTTTAAAAGGGTCGTTTTAATTGGCTTCCACAACTACACTTCTCTTTGCAGGATGAAAACCTACTGTGTTATCCATTTTAGGGTAACATTTGTTTGAGAGAAAATGCAGGCAGCTCCTTACAAAGCAATGCTCCTAAACCGGATCTATCATTTCGATACTTTTATAGTCAATATTTAATTGTTAAAAATAGTTACAGAAAAAAAATCATTTGACACATAAAAATGCCACATGTATATAAGTGTAACTATTCAGTACTGAAAATTCCTGTAGTAATTATAACTCAGTTTGTGATTCTTTAAAAAATACATACCTTCTAGTCAGCTTTGAAGTCAATTTACTGAACAAATTAGTGGAGCCCCTACTTCGTGTCTGTGAAAGTGGTGTTGCCTCATGAGATAAACTAGGTGACGCAGGAGGTCCATTATAGGTGGCAGTGCGCCTTTCTCTAAGCTGACCATGGAAAGTACTACGGCTGGCAGTTCCTCTTGGGAATCGGATACGATCGGGTGTTGTTGCACTGCTGATACTGTGAGTTGAAGCAACTGGTGTTCTCTGATCAGGAATGGTACTAGAATAAAGCCAAAGGGATCTTAAACATTTCAACTGTATAACCTCAATCATTTACAAAGCTGTGTTTACAAACAGCATAATATACTACTATAGCATACAAAGATTTGTAGATTATACTGTAGAAAATTATTTTTCTATATTGTTATATACTGTACATTTTACAACACAAACATATTGCAAAATGGTAATAAAAATCTGTATCTAGAGGAAAAAAAGGTTTTATATAGATTAAAAACAGGCTAAAAAGAATACAAAGAAAACTCTTAAATGATTTTCAAAGTATTTTTGAAGAAGAAAAATACATCAGACATTTTAATTGAAAATGTTAATTCTAATATTTTCTAAAAGTTGGCTATAATAGAAGGCTAAAAGGATTTTTGTCAATCCTAAAGGAGTAAGGAATACTTAAAATATTGATCAAGAAAAGATTATTCCACAAGGCAACTGTAAAATGGTGGTGGTGGGGAGTTGTTAGATAATGGATGCCAATTAGTTTGATATTAAAGAAATGTTTAGTATATTCATCTGAAGTTATCCCTGTTATTCTTTACTGGAGGAAAAAACTGTTTTTACATGCAGAAAAAAGTTAATGTTGACAAGGACTTGTGGTGTCACAGTCAAAAATAGGAATATGTATCAGGGCAAGCTGTATAAAGAGCTGGTCACAGCCAGAAAGAATACAACTAACTAGTTATAAACATGCAAGCTATTGAGTTGCAAAAAGCAAGTAAGGAAACAAACAAAAACACACACACACACCCTATACATATATAAGACAGAAGATTGTGGAGAAAACAAGTGTTTATCTTGGACTTTTGAGATGGGAGGGGCCAGAACGAGGGGCAGCACCAATGAGAATTCTCCCTGCTTGAGCATCATCGGTCTCTGGGCAGAGTCCTTTGGGACTTCACCTAAAGGAGGAGAGACAGTTCTGCGGGGAGAGAGAAGCAGAGAAAGTGGGAGTGGGGATCTTGACATGAATAACCAACTTGGGCTTATTTTCTGCACGGAACTCTCTCCTCCAGTGGGTGAAGTCAAATGAAACTCTCCTTGGAGACCGATGACGCTGAAGAATGAAGAATTCCCATTGGTTCTCCTTCTTTCTGGACACTCCCAATTCCGAAGTTCGAAGAAGCCCCATTCCCGGCTCACAGACCAGCTCATCCAGTTTCCGGCACTGCCACACACACAAAGGCCAGCTGATCGTCGCGTGTGCATATGTGCCAGAAACCCGGAAGAGGAACGGGCGGCGCCACATGTACCAGGCGACCTGGCTCCGGGTGCCACTTCGGGCATGCGTGCCATAGGTTCGCCATCACGGTTCTAGACAATATGCTAAGAGAGAAAGGGGGGACTACTTGTCACCTGTTTTTACACTTTAGAATTTATGAGCCAATATAAATATTAAAACGTTTAGTTACATTCTAAACTTAGGTAGAGATAAAAAACAGCATATTGTATTATATATTGATACATAATAGAACGTGAACTCACAGAGAAAACAATTATTCAAATGTTTTGAAAGTTCAGAAGAGACTGAAAATAAATATATGGTGAGGTATAATATGCATGTTAGTCTTCAAAGGCAGACATTTTTGTAAATATTTATATTTTACTATCCTACAGTAATAATTCTTTTTAATATATGTACAGTAATAAGGTATTTTATTTTCAATGACGACAAATCAGGAAACACTAAAGTATATAATCACAAAATTAAATAACTCAGCTATTAATTTAATGCAAAACTGCATTCCAAGCACCAAATATTCTAAAGTTCTCAACAGTATTCTGTTCTTCCCCTGGAATTTCCCAATCTGGCATATTCCAGGAGAAAAATAGAACATTCTGGGAAACACCAGAACATTCTACGTATGCCTAGGATAGAATTTTGTCTCTGTATTATTTGCTTTTTTCATGCTTATCTTCTTCACTAAAAAGCATGCCTTTACCGGTATGCTTTCAATAATCCTGAAATAGTAACCTAAGCCTCCTTTCAGAAACTCTTACCTGCTTTCTTTGCCATTTTGAATTACCGAGTGTCTGTCTGCAGCAGTTCGTTCACTACAAACATAAGTGTTTCGCCGTGTCATAGCTCCAGGTGTAGTGTTGCTCTAGATAAAGAAAAAGCATATTTGTATTGATTACCTAAGGAAGAGATCATTGCAGAATCTTAGTATAAAATGTAACTTAGATTAAAATACAAATATAATGTCTACTTGTAACAGCTGCAAAGAAAGTCTAGTTAAATAGAAAAGAAAGTAAGAACAGAAAGGATTTAGGCAAAAATACTGGACAATACATGATGAAATATGGATGCAAATATACAGAAAGAAAAAATAACCACAAGCCCATTTAAAATATTTTGTTTAGGGACAACAGTACAAAAGCAAAAATTAAACAATTATTTTGCCTCTTACTTTCCAAAGAAACAATGTGTCCAAGTCATGAACAGTTTTCCATCAACGAGCTTGGAATTATCAGATATGACTGTTTAAAAAGAGATATGCAGCAAATAAACAATGCTTATTGGGCTTATTTATCAGGAATCAACATGCACTCATTGTGACTTAAGAGGAAACAATAATAGCTGGAAAGTTTTGATTTTTCCCCCTCTGAGTAATGCAATTAATTAAGAATGTGGGCCAGAAATGTCATAAGCCATTCCATTATGATTCCCTTTAACTGTTTAAATTTCGAGAAATTATGAAGTCACAAATGCAATGGCTTTGCAATGGCTGTTTTCACTAAGAATTTGCTTAAGCTATACACTAATTAATGTATAGATACAATCTACTGTAGGACTTTTAACAGATTACAGAAACTGTAATTTCCATTTAACTGTGGGAAGTTTTTTTTTTTTAATATCATTGTTAAGACAAGGAAAATTAGATGTATAATATAGCAGCACATTGAAAGTATGTATCTATCTATAGTCTTTTTTATGAGCTAGTATAGATATTAGTCCACCCAAGGGAAGTGGGTCAAATGGGGAATTGTCGGAATCCGTATGTGGGCACAAAAGGGTGAAAGTCAGAACTGCCCCCCCAAAAGCCCTTGAACTTTGTCTAGTGTCATCCAGGTGAGAGGCTTTAGCAATAAAACAGCTAACTGAACTCAATTATGGGTCTGCTTGTTTGCACCTGACAGATGGGTAGCTATGGAAATAGAATAAATTAAATTTTAGAACAGATTTTGTTTAAATTAGGAAGAACTTCATGACAGTATAGTATGAACCAATCTATGGACTTCTTCTCCAACTCTGAAGGTTTTTCAAGAAGAATTTGGACTACATGATCCTCTTCCAACTTCATAATTCTATGATTGCCTAGTAGGCTTGGATAAGCTAAGCAATGCAAAACATTGACACAATACTCAGTATCTTGCATTATGTATTTATTTGAACAATGTTGCTGATTCAAATGAAAAATCTCAAGGCAGTTTATAACTGGACAAAGATGGAGATAGATGTTTTTGGAAGAATAAAATCAGGAGTTGTAACAGACAGCTATTCTATACAGAACTGTGATGGAAGCTTATTGATTTAATGGATTTCATTTATTATTATTATTTTTATACAGCTTTCATATAAAAGTTACTAAAACAGATAATGAAAAAAATGCCATGCTGACAACAACAAAACAATCATGATAGCAGCAGAAAACAAATGCATTTTAAAAGTAAAGGTTAAAAAGATGGGTCTTAATTACCATTTTATAATATATGTGAATGTTATAAATAACATTTTGTTTGTGTTTGTTTCATTATTAAGGAAAAATGATAATGCTATTCTGTATTTTTCAGCAGCTTAGATCCAAGCATTTTCAAGAATCACCCCAAGTAAAGTCAAGATGAAATAATCTAAATGCACACTAAATGAGCTTGAACTCTTAGTAAAGGAAGGCAAATATGATTTAATAGCTATAATGGAGACCTGAGGGTATGGCATTCATGATTGGAAGATAGCAATTGAAGAGCATGTGTTAAAAAAGAACAAAAGTGATGGGAGGAGGACTTGCTCTATATGTTAAAAATAGCCAATAGCACTTAGACTTATATACCACTTCATAGTGCTTCACAATGCTTTACAGTCCTCTCTAAGCGGTTTAAAGTCAGCATATTGCCCCCCAAAATTTGGGTCCTCGTTTTACCAACTTCGGAAGGATGGAAGACTGAGTCATTCTTGAGTTAGTCTGTATCGAACTCCGGGCAGTGAGGAAGCCTGCAATACTGCATTCTAACCACTCCGCCACCCACTCTTGCTCAAAAAGCCAAACAATCTAGTGATACCATGGAAAGTATCTGAATTAAAATAAGTGGAAGAATGAATAAAAGCAATATTGTTGATTACTGCTTGTTAATCAGGGAGAGAATTTAGATGTGGAAGATGTATATGTTAAGGATGTTTTGTGTTCTTAATTATTCTAACTGAATAATTAAGAACACAAAACATCCGTATGTATTTTCTCTTCTGTTCTAACTGAATAATTAAGGAAAATAATTAGGATAATTAGAAACTTCTTGGATGAGAAGCGAAACATCTTCAAAGAAAAACCAGAAAGTCCAGTTAGGTCTTGAAAAAGTACCTTTGGGACAACCATGATCTGGATGATTGAGAATCTCCATAGAAAATTATTCTAACATTGATTGGAAAATAAAATCTGTAAGCATGACCTTTCAAGAATTCTTAACTAATTTTGCTGACAACTTTTTCTTTCAGAAGATAGAGGAAACTACAAGAAGATCATCTATCCATAACTGGGTATTAACAGATGGGACATTTTTTTTGTTGACTTATAGGAGAAGCAGGAATGCCAGGGAAAAATGACCATGCTAATTTTGTAGTCCTTGATTTTAAGGGATATTCAAGCTGAATCACACCTGAATCTTGTAATTCGAAACAGTGGATTTTAATGAAAACATTGTTCAACTATGTGCCAAATTAAAAAAAAAACGTGTACAGCTACTCACTGAAAATGGTAAAATAATAAGAATACAAAAAATACAAAGAAAAGGCACAGCTATTAAATTCTTATTTTGACTTGCTTTCTTCAAACAAAATGGTATGCAACTTCCCAGGAATGAAGCTTAAGATGTATGTATGTATGTATGTATGTATGTATGTATGTATGTATGTATGTATGTATGTATTTCTGTTCAATTATATCTGATTCTCAAGGACTGCCTAGATAGCTCCCTTCAGCCTTCTTGGCAGGATTTTTCAGAACTGGTTTGTCACTGCATTCTTAGGTTTTGTACCTAAGACAGGGCTAGAACTAATCGTGTCTCTAGCCTGAGACCTTAACCACTACACCAAACTAGTTCTCAGTATTACTATAAATGAGTTTAAATTTATGGGACTAAATATATTGTAACTCAGACTGGAAATTTGCTGATGGCCAGACTGATTATGTTTGAGAAAGCCAGAACTGGGAAAGAGAGAAGGTGCACTTGATTTTGTGAGGACATGACTAGGATGTCTTCACTGTCATAGATCAGATCTCCAGATGATACTAAGCTGAGCATTTTTCCCCATTTCTATTTCATTCACCTCTTTCACCTGTTAAATCTGAAAGCTTACCTGACTCTAAAGCAACACATTTAATTACCAGAAGCATTTTCACTTTCCACAATCAAAGTTTCAACATACAAGGTAGTAATTCTCCAACTTTTGGAAAACTATATCATGTATCTGAAATGGGTCAATGTCCATTTCCCTTACAGAATTCCACATTAATAGCCAGTCCAAAAATAATTAAAAACATTGTGTCAGTACCATAACAATGACTTAGTTCACCCTAAGCTCAAAGTTGACTCAGGAGGAAAAATACCTAATCAATAGATTCTCACAATCATACCCACACTAAGAATCTATGGTGAGATAGTTCAGAATTAAATACAGCACAGAATAGACCTGAGATACCATGTTTCTTACTGATAAAAAAAATGTGTTTTGCCCCAAATTTACCCCTAATAAATAAGGTTGATTGAAGAGTAAGATAGTCTTATAATTTAAAGAAAATCCACAACTTACATTGGGTGTAACAGAACTTCTTTTACGCTCAGGTATATCAGCTTTATTTGGATTGCTTGCATTCCCAAGCATAGGGCTAGCAGGAGCAATTCCTTTTCCTCCAGCTGCACTGCTGCTGGACTTCCTTGATGGAATCCCTTCTTCTTTGAGGTCATTGTCAGTAGTACTCGTCTGGCTCCTTTTAGGATATGCTACTACTGGAGGAATAGATGGACCGGCTGAAAAAAACAACATAGAATTGTTGTATTTTATGATTGCAAAATATCCGTGAAAATGTAATACCTAAGAAATAAGCACCTATATTCTAAGAAATATTCAGTGAAGACATTACCAACAATACATCTACTTTTCTTAACTTGCCCACTCTCTAGGGCAATTCTTTTGTTTTTTACTACTAGTGCAGCATTTCTTTCTGAAACCCAAGTGAAAAAAATTAGAGACATGTTCTAATTCTTGTAAGATTGAAGATAGTTTCAATTAAGAACAAGCTTGAATGTGGGTGAGGGTGTGTGTGTTACCTCCTGCTTTGGAAGGGGTATTATTATGTCCTTCCCCATTTTAAGATGCTATCATTTGACTCCTCTGTTTTAGACAACTATCAGCCATTCTCCAACTTTTCCTGTTTAGTAAGGTTGTTGCACTACAGCTTCACAGATTCCTGCATAAAATGTACTTGCTGGGCCCTTTCCATCCAAGATTCAGGCCTAGATGCTTAACAGAAACGTCACTGTCACTCTTGTTGGTGACCTCTAGTGATGCCAGCATTGGAGTAGTGCTCCTAGCAATCACTTGATGGACGAAGGTGTGTGTGTGTGTGTGTGTGTGTGTGTGTGTGTTAATTTTCAAACACTCTTAGACACCTGATTGCATTAGCTCTTTTGGAAGAAAAGAAGTAAGCTATGTTTATTTTTTTGCAGCTGTTAGCAAGAGCTTCAGAAAGAATTTAATAATTTATGTATTTGTGAAATTTGTACCATTCCTTTTATTCAAAAGCTTAAAGTAGTATATAGAGTTTTCCCCTTTTTCCACAACAACAGTCCTTTGTAGTAGGCTGGGAAAATGACTGTCCTACAGCACTTCTGTGACTAAGAGTAGATTAGAGCCTGGGACTTTCAATGCGAGTACAACATCCTAACTATTACATCACACAAAAAATAATGCAACCTTTTTTCCACTTTGTATCCAGGATGACTATTACAGATTTTTCTTTCTGCTGCAAATTAACTTGTCACAGAATCTGCAGCTATTTTCTTTTAAAACAATGAGGATTTATTTATTTATTTGTCAAATTTAGGTGCCACTCATCTCATTCTCAGATGGAGCAAAGCTAAAATGTTATACAATTAAACATAATTTTGCTTTTATGCAGTCAGTAATGGTGGTTATTATAACTTAATCTGCACACAGACACACACACACATATCATCCCCATGTTCAAAGACACACAATTTTTGCAACAAAAGAACATATGCTTTCCCATCGAATCTAAATATATCTACTCTTTTCTTAGTTTAAAAACTTCAACATACCCTTGTCTTAAAAAATGAAGTAACTGCTTTTATTACATCATACAGAGCAAATTTGATTGAATTGCTGCTCTATATAAAAAGGTAAAAAAAGGTAAAGGAATTTCGGTGGATTTTACTCTGCTAGTTGTTGCTAATTATAGGGCTCATTTCCGTTTCAAGGCCCTTGAGTCAGCACTGTCCAAAGACATTTCCGCAGTCATGTGGCTAGCATGACATCACGGAGTGAACTGGTACCTATTTATCTACTTTCATTTATATGCTTGCAAACTGTAGGTTGGCAGGAGCTGGGGCAAGGATGGGAGTTCACCCTGGTGTGTGGCACTCGGGTATTGAAACTTGGTTGCCAGCTTTCCAGCAGACAATGGAGCATCTTAACCAATGAGCCACTGCACCACCCCATATATAATTAGAAACTTTGTGAAATAAATGACAGTAAATAAAGTAAATAAATTTACTTTATTTCACAAAGTAAATCTGTCATTTACTTACTTACTTACTCTCTGCAAGTAAGAGTAAATATGAAGTTCTTCATGAAAACAAAAACACAAATGTGCATGCATACACATATACCATCAGACAACAGAACTAGAAGGAAACATGTTTTGTGGGAAGAAATCTTGAAAAAAATGTGCTCATTAAACGTATCCATTAGGTAAGAATGCTATTCGATATTTTTTTTCTTATTGATAAGCTTTAAGTAAAATTATATAGTATAAAAAAAACTGTTTTAAAATTGTGCTGTGGATAATGGAAATAGCAAGAGATAAGCTAATAGACCATATCTAATAAACTCCTATAATGGAAAGGTATTTGGGTGTAAATATATAGCAATGTGTCCCAATATGTATTTCATAATGAATAGAAATTCATCAAACATCCCTTTATTAGTTTTTAGAATTTATTTGGCATCAACATTTATAATCCATTGTCTTGAATAATAGTTAAATCTGCAGCCAAAGAAGCTGTAGTACATAATTGGCCTCCACCATTAAATTCAAAACTTTCTGATTAGCCATATGCTAAATTCTTCATTGTTGGCACAGTCTTTTCTTTTTCTCTGGAGGCAGAGACTCAACCTCTACATCTATGTGTTGGTTTTCTAGAGCAGAAGAGTTCTGAGACAATGAAAAGTCACTCACCATGGTCGCTGTACCTTCGCTGCTTCTGGCTAGAAGATATATTTCTTTGAACTTTGTGATGTGGAGACTGTCCAGTGCTATTGTTGAGATCGCTACTTGGCCTGACTTTAGCAAGAGAAAGGTTGCTGCTAGAGCTTGAGTCACTAGCATCCAACTAAATATAAATAGAGAGGACAAAGTTAGGTCATTAGCAATGTGGATCAGCATTCAATAAGAATATAAAGAAAACTAAATCTAGTTTTTTGTGGCTGTCTTTACACATCATGCTGAATTATAATACAGGGAGGAAGGGGGTTTGGATTAGTGTGATGTATGAAGCTAGTCATTATAGCTTATTCCACCAAACATAGTTAAAATAATTCAAGATGGGGTAGAAAATGTTCGTATTGTAAGAATTTTCTCAACCTTAATACTCCTGAAAAAAACAATCAGATTAAAATTACTATTTGTGATTCTATTCCTAGCTACTGGTTGGGTGTGGTTGGGAAGATCAAAAATGGGGATATGAGTGTTTTGCCTGCCAGAGTTTCCTGCTCTACTTCCTATCTTAAATCTGGAAAAAAAAAGCTGCAAACAGGCCATTTTGGATTCTGATTACACAACTGCAGTGTGGTGGGAGGCTGCAAGCAGTCTTTAGACATTCTACCATAATTCATTCAGCTGAAATTAATTCAAACTGACAAAGCCCAGAATTATCAGTTTCCAAAGCTATCCAGCATTTTAAGATCAGAATCATGGGATTCCCTGTGACATTCTAGAGAAATGAAAGTTGGACTTTGAAGAAGCAGGATGGGAAGAATATTGATAATGTTGGAGAAAACTCCTGAGAATCAAAGACTCATTGAATAAATCAACCCAGTGTTCTCACTTTAGGCACAAATGACCAGGCTCAAATTATCCTACTTTGGATACATAATACAAATTGTGAATATCTGTAGATTGGGTGTAGGATAAAGGTAAAGGTTCATTCTACGAGCTTGTGGGTTGGTTTCCGAAGGTTTTGTTACCAGGCTAATATCTTCAGTGGAGTTTAGGGGTTACCTAGCCTGGTTAATGAAACCTTCAGAAACCAACCCACAAGCTCAGAGAACAAACCTTCACCTGCATTATACAAATCTCTGAAGAAGACTCTAATATTAAAAAAGATAAAAGGGAAAAAAAAACCCAGGATGACTACCAGCAAGCTAGATGGATTCAGTTCCATAGTGATCAGTGTATCACTGAAAGACATGAAAAACTAGGGTAGACAGTTCGTCAAGGAGAAAATCTATTTATGTAGTTGCTAAAAGTCTACAGTGATTTGATGGTGCATAATCAATAATTTGATTCAACATTTTTAGCTGCTATGGTTATTTTCTTTTTCCCTAATTCCAATTAGAAACAAGGGAGGGGGAAGACAGATTTCATTTAAAAATGTTGGCCGCTATAAGAGAAATATAAAATTCTCTAGTGCTTCCGCTATCATTGCATGTTTGGTATCAGTTGGCAACTGCCAATGAATATTCAGAGCTTATAATACTTCAATAGCACTAAAATGAAGATGGCCACCTTTTATTTGCATCTGCATCTCCCCTGATCACAGACTCAATGTAAAGAGTAAATATTTATTTATCAGTAAATAATTCTGGTAATTTCTTTCTAGAACTATTATCTTTACTTTATTAATACTGAAAATGCTTTGTGTGTATGTGTGTGTGTGTGATTTCCTTTCTCTTCCATTTTATAAAAAGAAAACAAATACGTGTAAAATAACAGAAGCATAGAGAGAAAATGTAAAATCTTGCTTAAATGGAAGCACCACTGTTCCAGAAGGGATTATTTCCTGCCTTATGCCTCAACCATAACACCAAACTGTCTCTCCTAAATTTACTACTTCAAGTGTATTAAGATGCTTGTTATGTAAGCATCTGGAAACTATTATTTGTTTTTATATTCAAGGGTATATAAGCCAATTAAGATATCTTACATCCTAGTTTTTTACGATGAGAACAAGCTGTTTCAAGTTTTAAATTCATGCATCTATTTAAAAAGAACTGCTGCACAACTGATATGGGAATCAACTTGTGCTGCTAAATACTGAACACACGCATAGACCACACACATGATACTAATTTTAATGAAATATTAATAAAATAATATGCTTTGTGATTATATTCAGCTTATAATGTTAGTTTGCAAAATTTACTTACCTCTGATGATTTCCTCCCCAGTAGTAGGTATGTAGCAGTGATTTCATCATATTTCATTTTACTGAGAGATTCCTGAATTTCTTCTTGAGAATATCCCATTCCAACCATAATATCTAAAAAAGGAATTTTCAAGCTTGATTGGCATATTAAATTAATTATAGATGTATAATAAAACATTTAACTCAATTTACAGACATATTATGGCAAATATCTTTGTCCTGTATAAATCTGCCCATTAAACAAAGCAGTACCCGTATTACAATGTACTCTATTTATTTTATTAATTATTGATGCTTCCTATCTCAATTCATTAGTTACCTATTCTCTTCTGGTCTGCGATGTCTAATTCTGGTTCCACAAAAGGTTTAAGTTCATCATCCTCGTGTCCTGCATTGATCCATCTGTCCTTCATTATTTGCTGCAAATAAAAAGTTTTTATATTTTTTATATTATTCCAACAGCAACAAACATCTCTAGTAAAGCTCACATCTTAATACTTTAGATAACTGAAGGCAAGTAAGCTTGCCTTATTTGAGAAATAAGTACTGGCACTTGCCTTTCCTTCCAATACTAACACTGCCCTCGTCCTTTATACAGCAAAATGAATAGTATATCTTTTTAACATGTGGCAAAATTATTTTTGCCAAATCTTACTTTCTCATTCTGCATACAACGCACCAGATGTAAATTTTAAATTCTAGCAATGGAAAGCTAGAATATCTAAAGTAAGTCCATATTAAGAACTAGTTCAGGCTATATTGAAATTATCATGATTCTGTGACCTAGCCTTTCTATTACAATCCATAACATCCCCCCCCCCCCATGAATTTAATTACTGAATCACCTTCTATCGGACACTTACTGAAGAAGGAAGGATAGTATAGGATGTTTCTGGTATATAGGCTTACATTGATCCAAAGAAAGAAAGAAGTGGTCCCCTCAAAGGAAATAGGGGAAAGTATGGTTATCTAAGCAATCTTTGACTTCTTCCTAGGAATAAGATGGGATAGATGCTTGCTGCTAAAACAGACAAGTCTTAGTGATTATAATGTCTGTGTTCACAGTACAAAAGAAAGTAGGAGAGGCATACTAATAAGAACCCTCTATCATTATATAGTAGAGAGTTAAAAGATTGGCTTCAATCAAAGAGACTCACTATAATTTCAGGTATGCTATAGTCCTTTCCTTAAATATTTTCTATCTGTAACTTTTTCTCTTTTTTGCTATTTGCATAATGGCGAATTTGTACAAAAGAATAGGGACATTTCTCTCACAAGGAGTCTCAAAAAGTCTGCTGATTCACTATATAATGTCATGTATGCCTTTTTCCCATTGCTCTAAAACACTAAAGGCTGTATCCAAGGGTATTTTACCAGACATTTTACCAGACATTGTTTTCACCAACAGCTTACCAATACGATTGGTATTGTGGAGGAAATTAGCTTATTACATTTTTCTCCTCAATTCTTAGATAGTATGGTATAGTGGTGTGGTAGAGCCAGGTTGTTCCAGCTCACAAGAGGTGATTGTTAAATTTTCTGGAATTTTGTTAGTTGACCGAGAGCAGAGCTAAGCTACTATGCCAAGCATGCAGATCAGCTGTTCAGTGTAGCAATGGCAGCAATGGATCTAGCAGAGCCAGTTGTTAAACAATTACCAGTATACCACATAATTGGTACTTAAGATTCCTTCACATAATATAACTAACATGAAGAATAGTATTTCGGTTGCAGAAATTTGGACAACCAGATGGGTTCACTAATGGAGTAGATACTTTCTGAATTTCTACAATCCAGGTTCATTAGACTAAAGAAACGGCTAACAAAACAGATTCATCAAGTTGGTTATATATTATTTCTAACATATCAGAACTAGTTGTTGAGAAACCAAAGGAAAAATTGGTTAAAACAAACATCAAAGTGATTTGTGTCCTGCGTGTGGGCTTCTCAGAGACAGACTGCTGGCTACCATTGAAACAAATACTTTAAATAGATCTCTGCTTTGATTCTAAAAGCATGTTCACAAATCACTTTGATTTTTGTTTTAAACAAGCGCTTTCTAAGGGAGAAAGGACAACATCGGCATATAAATTATTGTTATAAGTCATTCAGTTATATTCAGACTAACAAAGAACATTTCAGGTGGAACACAACCTCTTTAAAATTCACAAACCCCTTTAAATTTCCTCTTTAAAATTCACAAACCTCTTTAAAAAACACCAAGACAGAGTTTACTACTGTTAATACAATGATTTCAGTCAACTGCATGGTGCCCCGATTTTCGGGGCATCATGCAATATGCAATAAGGCAGCAACAAGATTTGAGTTTCTCATGTAATGGAGAGGGCATGGGAGGTAGATTAATTATATCTGGTATAAAATATGCTGCATGCATTTTAATATACCTAATATGTTTTCTCTTTCTGCAATTGAAAAACAACTTGGGAGATCCAGCAGATGAAAAGTTAGCAAGGAATATAATCTATGCAAAAATGAATGTAAAAATTAGTAAGTCTACTAAATGTGCTACAGTGAAATAAGAGTAAGTTTATTGAGTATGCTATTACCTCAAGAGTGCCTCTTTTAGTTGGATTTAGCACCAGGAAACGTTTTAGCAGGTTTTCACAATCTGTTGACATGTAGAAAGGAATCCTGTATTTTCCTCTTAACACTCTCTCTCTGAGTTCCTTAAATCAATAGTGATAGAAAATTACAAAAAGCAGTCAGTAGGCTGATACAGATGAGAAATGACATAAGAAGTGTCTCCCCTCCCTCATTTTTTAAATATAAATTAGATACGTACCTTTAGGTTCTGCCCATCAAAAGGCAGAGATCCACTCACAAGAGTATATAGAATGACACCTAAGCTCCAAACGTCTACTTCAGGTCCATCATATTTCTTGCCTTGGAAGAGTTCTGGAGCAGCATAGGGAGGGCTGCCACAAAATGTGTCCAGTTTATTACCAACTGTAAACTCGTTACTAAAACCAAAATCGGCTATTTTAATGTTCATGTCTGCATCAAGTAATAGATTTTCAGCCTAGAGGGGAAAAATAATGCGATAAGATTTGTGCAGGAGGGGCGGGGGGAGGTGTTCTTGCCACAAAAAATAAACAGCTTCCTCTATTTGCTGGTTTTCAAGATGTAGTTTATGTAATTGGTGTAACGGTTAAACGTTTAATAGATAAACAGCTGAACATTATCTGGAAACTGAAAACAAATAAGGAACGTAAAATATACCCAATTATATTTATTGCTTCATATTGATCGATCATCTTTATGAAAAGATAGCAAAAAGAGCTGATTTTTTCAAAACCTGAAGTTTCATAATGACTTTTTCGAATTAATATTGTTTAGAATTGAGGAAAAAAGGAAAGTTAAGGGTTAAAACTATTATTCTTTATACCATATGCTTTTGGCAGTGAGAAATTAAAATGAAACAGTTAAACAGAGTTTTAAATGTGGACATTGAAGAAGGAAAGGAAAGCCAGGAAACAGGTTTAAAATCTTGGAACAGCACATGAAGAACTGAAGAAATAAGGGAAATTAAACAAAGATGCTGAAAGTCCAAACAAAGATGGAATTATGAGGATATTAAAATATGCGCAATGTGGAATGTTGCTGCTGTTATGGTCTGGAAATAGATCATATCACATTGAGTATGAACAACTTTTCCTAGAGACAAGGAGTGATGGAATAAGAAACATAGACAGTGTGAGGCTATGTAAAGCTTAAAGTGAGAAATTAGATGTGTTGCTTCTACTTTTGCATTTACAATCATCTTGTACTTGTACAACAGAGCCTTATTTAGTATTAAAAACCATACTTATTTCTATGTTCAAAACATGTTCAAAATGCCAGCCAAATATTTGCCTTAATAACATGCCAATAACATGCCAATAGTTCATTTTTGCACAGAATGTAATCCATTATTTTTTCAGACTAAACCAAAGTTAAATGCAAGAGTAAAAAAATATGAGCTAAAATGCAAATTATTGTCACATAAAATTCTTTATAGTTCTCTTACCTTGAGATCTCTGTGAACAATATGCTTTTGGTGGCAATATTGCACTGCAGATACTATCTGGATAGAAAACAAGTTCAATGATAAAAATATTGTTTATAGAATCAGATTTTGCAGTCATATATTCTAGCAACTGTGCTTAAAATTAAGAAAAGTTATAAAGGCAATACAAGACATATTATGAATGCTAAAGGGTGCTGGTTCAAATATATTGTCAAAATTAGTAAGAATTATTCAAATAGTAGTATTTACTACAAGACTGAAGGCAAGCCTATTATTTACATTGCCTAATGTTAATCCTTCATTAGCAACCCAATGGAATTTTTTAAAAAATGTTCTAAGTAATTCCCATGGGTCCCAATGTGCCCAAAGGTATTCTTGAAATAAAATGATGAAGGTTCATCCTTTGCTCTGTAGCATGTTAGTCCCCATATTCAAAAATAAAAATCTATTTTTAAAAATGAAGTGAAACTAGGAATCTGGGTGCTAAGAAAGTTATTTTGCAGATTGTAATGGTGATAACATAGTTATACAAAAGTAATTCATTGTAGAGTTCAAAAAAACTGTTTCAATAATATAAACAAGGATTTATAACAAAAAACCCAAGACAACCAGTTTTAAGGAGGAAAGCAAATTTGCATGATTGCACAAGAAGCCTACATGACAAAATGCTCAGTGAAAATTTGAAAATTAAAACAGCACATATAAAAGACACATATAGGTGGAGGAAAGAGCAATGTACCACCAAGGAAGAGTGCACAGAGACAGTCCATAAAGTTGATATTACACTGAGCACGGATTGGCAAATAATAAGAACAATTAAAAAGAACTCATTCAGAAATATTCAAAACCAAGAAAAAAATAGCATATCATCTGCTTAATTAAGACTATAAAGTACTAGCAGACAAAAAAAAGTGAAGGAAAACATAAATTACTCAATTTTAGCTTCTGCTCAATCTTCCTCAGTAAGATGGGATGTGTTCCTCTTGGCAATTACAAAGAGCAGAATGAAGGGGCAAGTCAAAAGCATGGAACTGAAGAAGTGTAATATGAATAACTTGAACTCTGTAGAGCCAGATGCAAAGTAAGGGAATTTATTGATAATCCAGTTGAAACTCTATGAATTCTGCTGGAGAAATCCTGATCAGGTAGTGAAGTATCAGATGAATGTAGAGAACAAACGTTGCTCAAAAAAGAAATAGGAAGGTCTATAGAATCTCTTCCAGCTGGGTTTTAGGCTAGAATGTGGGAGTGAAGTTGGTCACATTTGTGGATAACCCTCTGAAGGGAGTGGTGCAGAGATAGTGCTCATCAAACAGGAGACAGAAATCATGTGGAATGCCACAAAGGAACTGTTTTGGGTTCCCTATTCTTTTAATATTTTTATTAATTATCTGACTGAGCAAATGAACAAAATGCTTATCAAATCTGCAGATGACACATTGGATGGAATATTAATATCCCATTCACAAACTATTTTCACAACTTACAAAAATGAGCTAAAATTTAACAGATTGAAATATAATAGAGACAAAAGTAAAATTCTTCACTTAGGAAAACAAATCAGTGCACAAGTATAAGATGAGGAACATCTGGTATGGTAATAGCACTTGTGAAAAAAGTCTTCAAAAACAAGTTGGTTGCAAACTGAGAATGAGCCAACAATAAGATTATTGCATAAACATAAAATGAAATTTAAAGCCGCAATAAAAACATATTGAAATCACAATACTTCCTTCTAGGCTAATCACACCGCCTCTCAAAGCTTGTGCCCAGTTGTGGGCATCATACTTCAAAAAGGAATTAGACAAACTGGAACAGGTTCTGAGAACAGCAAAATGAATTATCAGGGAGCTAGAAATTGAGTCCTATGAAGAAATATTGAAAGAATGGAGATATTTAGCCTGAAAACAAGAGGGAATTATGACAGCATTCTTTAAATATCTGAAATATCTGGAAAAAAGTGTCAAACAGAAGATACCAAGACCTGTTCTCATCCCACAGGGCATAAACATCAATTTAAGATAAAGAATGCACACTCTTAATTCAATATTAGGAAACATTCTACAATGTTTTTGCTTCCCTTTACCTGACATACTAACGCAGAAAAGAGACAGACATAAATTGTCAATGCCTTTAGGTTCCTTCATAGGACTGAGATTAGATTTAATTGCCTAAACAGTCTCTTCCTGCTCTGATTGGATTCTTCTATTATTCTTCATTAACTTCTTGTAGAAACAACAAATTATGTAGGAGTTACCTTCCCTTAATGCTGTATCATATAACTAAAGCATCAAAATTGGTGGGCTGCAGTGACATTGCTGAAGTCAATTTTATCAGTATTTTCCACCATGAACAAATGCATCTATCTATATGCTAAGGATGAGATCAATCACTAACAGGAAAACATCTTGAAATATTTTACATCAAAGTATTTTCATACCTGTCTAAATTTTGCTCTTGCTTCTTTTTCCTTCATTCTTCCATGTGCAACTAGATAATCAAATACCTCCCCTGTAATTAAGGCATACAAAAGGAAAACAGACCACTTAATGATAAAATAAGTTATTCTTCACTGTGACAATAAATTTATAATTAGAAACAAACAGAACATTAATGTGTAATCTTCTAGATTTCATGTTATCTTTTATTAAACATCTTCAGAATTGTTATAAACTGCTTTACCTTTTATTATTTTGGTTTTATTTTTTAATGCTTTACATTTTATCATTTTACATTAAGATTAATTTTCAACTACTGTGAACATTTTGAAACTCTGTGGAGGATAATTGGAGTATAATTGTATTAGGTAAACCAAATATTTACAAGAAATGACAGCAGGAACAGAGCAGAAAGATTCTTTCTCACTTATAATGGAATTGGTATTCCAATCGTGCTTTTTGTAATCTTAGTGAAGCAAGATAATCATGACAGCAATAATAAATAACACCATATCTAATGTTGATCCAAAATGGTGATTCATTTAGATTACTATATTCCATAATTCAACTGCATATTGCATGAAAGAGATAATTTTGTCTGTCCTCAATCTCCTGCAATAAATGGCATTGGGTAATTAACTTCTAGTAACACAAGGAAGAAAAAACTATTATTCTTTATACCATATAATTTAGTTTTAGTTTTGCATATGATTCGGTAAGCCATGATCATGTTTCTTTTTCTTTTTTCCCACGCTGTAGTCTATAGCCTATAGGACAGTTCAAATATTGAGAATGTTTGCATATTAAATAAGGTCAAAATTATTGTTGCAGCAATATCACAAAAATTTAGATCAATAATGGTGGGAAACTGAAGAGGTTTACAATGGCTTGTATCTTGTGTTAGAATGAAAAGTAAATACATGAATATAATAAGAAGGGGTAAATTGCCTGAATCAAATTGAATTTTCTTATACTACCACAGAAAGATTCCTCTCCCCAGTTACTAGCAATTTTCCATCATCTGTAGCCTCATATTTAGAGCCTCCAGCTCTCCTGAACTTTTGCACATAGTGATCCGCAGATGGCTTTGAGGATATTATGTGAGCTGCTTTCCCAACCTATAACAAATATAGTCCACATATTTTTAGAGAATTGGAAAGAAGTTCAGGATAACATATGATGCATTCCTTTAAAGCTCTCCCATAATGTATATATATATAAGAAATTACTTCTGCAGTTAGAGAAGCAGAGACTGTGGTTAGTATGCTTCTGTACTTGAGAGAGTTGCATCAAGGAAGATCCTTATAACTGTTTCTCACACTTGGAGTTTTCAAGAAAAACCTATGCCAAAGCAACAATCCCTCATCTTGGAAAATATGGGAAAGCTCTTCACAACCCTATTTTTTGAGGGTCTAGAAAATGGTGGTTTAACTTCCAACTATTTAGGCCCCACAGAAAAAAAAATCTCCATACTAGTTCCAGTTTGGAAGCATGAGAATAAATACTACTACTACAATAAATAGGCTGATCCGATTTAAGCCAACTAAGCATTCTCTCCTCCAGAAGTTTCTAGGTTTCTGTTTACAGGTAGTTCACAAGTTATGACTGGTCACTAAGTTCAAAGTTATAATGGACTCCTGAAAAGCTATTCATTACCCAGTTTCAAAGTTATAATCACTGCAGCGCCCCTGCAGTCATATTTTCCCTTATGATTGACAGCAGGGATCTGTAGTAACCTCCTGCTCACTTCTCTTGCAATCCTGCTCCACAGGCATTGGGCCTGCTTTCATACTCCATTGAGTCCCAGATCCTCCTCCCCAACTACATCACTGATTGCTCACTTATTTACTGTAGAGTTCTGGAAGTCCAGAAGCTTGTGTTGGAGGCAAAAAGCAGGCTGATTCACTTCTTGGCATCCCTAGGCTGCATGGCTGTCCTGGAAATGGACATCATTTTATAGTGCCTGATCCTTGGATATTGTCACGAAGCTAACAGGAATGCCAGGTGGCAAAACAGCCTACTCTCCTTCACCAATGCAATCTCTGTTCTACAGAGAATAGGTTAGTGATTGGTGACAAGGGGTGAGGAGAATGTGGGACCTGATGGAGTGGAAAGCAGGCCCAAGACTTGTGAAGATACCAAGGGGCAGGAAGTGTCCTGGGGGAGGGGAGCCTTGGGAGGCCAAGGACAGGTGGATCTGGGCTAGGCTTCCCCCCACCTGAGGCATCTGTAACAGCCATATCAATAATCAGCCAGCAACCACTAATATAGTTGTTGTCACTGTGTCACTACTTTAAAATCCCCCCCCCCCCCCCCCGTTGACTGTACAAAGAATAGCAGTAAGGGAAATGTAAGAAAATGTCAATTGCTTACTATCTTCAGGTACTTTATTTTTTTAGTATATGGCCAGACAAGATATACCTTCATACTGTCTGAAAATTGGTTGGAAACTATTTAAATAATAAAAGAAAAATAATATTCTTTCAACTGAACAAAAAGCTATGTACGGATTAAAGAAAATCCAATTAATAAGTCACCCTAACTATAATGCAATACAAGAAATTTTTATCTGTTCAGAGTGAGTGAACATGCATGCTAACAAAACCATGCTTTCCTATATTATACAAATTAAGATCTTTTCAAGCCAGCTACAGTGAAAAAATAAAAGAAGGCTCCCTATTTTAATATGCAAATGAAGTATATTATAGCATAATATGCAAATAAAAAGTAAAATAGCAAGTGAAAAAATGAAAAGGTTACTTATAATTTATTAACATACTCCTCCAAGGGAAGAATTGGTTGTGTTATAAATAGTATATACTAGAATATACTCATTTGCTGTTGAGAACTGAAGTCAGGAACAACTCAGGTGTAATTAGGGATATTACTGATTATCCCCCACTCCCAACAACCCCACCTGAGTTTTGTTCTAAACTTTTGCTGTTCTTATGTGTCTGTAATAAATTTGTTCTCTCTTTGCAGCAGCAATATAGCAAGGGAATTGGATGTGTACAGGTAATCCCTGGGTTACGAGTGTTCCCTTAGCAAACGTTCAAAGTTATGCGATAAGCGTCCCCTAGCGTTTGCGAACAAGGTCCAAAACTATGAATCTTGCAGCATCACAGCAGTTGTTCGCCCTTATGAAAAGCAACAGAGGCTCTGTAACATTCGTCCTGCTTGTTGTCGGTCAAAATGGAACTTCGGAGGGGGTGGTGGATCCGTCCCTCAGAAGCTGTTTGGGGGTCTAGAGGTGTCTCCGGATCTGGTCCTCGTAAGCTCCATTTCAGCCTGCAACAGGTCAGGGGAGGCCCACGGAGGGCCGAACAGAGCGTTGGAGGGCCAAATCCAGTCCTCTGACGGGTTTACGACTTTTCGACTCCTACCCTTGGCCATTCCTGCTTCTCTGCCAGGCTTCTGCCTCGTAGGATTCTCCTCTAGCTTTTCTCCTCGGCTGACATGCCCCTGCCCATTCGCCCTGGCCAGTCGGCCACGGTCCTTCCATCCCACACCCTTCGGCATAGCCTATTCAACGCCACACTGTTCCTCCCAGGCTTTTAGCCTCCCAGGACGGTTAGCCACCAGCCAATCAGCTAGTTGCCAATGTTGGCAGCCAGAAATGCAAAGATGGGGGTGGGGAGTTCCCTTCCCTGCTCCCTTCCCACCTTTTGTTTCTTTCTTTTCTTTCTTGACTCCCTTCTCTCTCTCTCTCCCCCCCCCCCTTCCCTTCCTCCTTCCCTATCTCTTTCTAAGGCTAGGATACCCACCTGAAACAAAAACTCGTTTGGATGAAGCTATCCACACCTCCATCCCCGCTCTTCCCTTCCATCCCTCCCCTTCCTTCTCCTAACAAGTGCCTGAGACTGTTTGGATGCAGCAACTCCCCCAAACCCCACCCACACTGCCGGCAATGGCAACTAGCCGACGACTGGCTGATGGCTAACTGTCCTGGGAGGCTAAAAGGACGAACAGTGTGGCATCGAATGGGCCATGCCGAAGCGTGTGGGACTGAAGGGCTGTGGCTGACTGGCTGTGGCGAATGGGCGAGAGCGTGTTAGCTAAGGAGAAAAGCTAAAGGAGAATCTCTCAAGGCGGAAGCCTGTGGAGAAACAGGTGTGGCCAAGGGTAGGAGGCGAAAAATCCCATTCCGCCCTCCGACACTCTGTTCGGTCCTCCCCTGGCCTGTTGCAAGCCGAAACGGATGTTGGCTTACCTGAACGTCCCTTTTCTGCTCGCTGCGATGACATTCCCATGCATGGGTATTCCTCACTCCCATTGGTTCGACTGAGTGTCAATCATTTCCCTCTGTAGCTGGGGTAACGCCCACTCCGTCTCCGCATGAGCAGTCTTTTCACGAAGGTGTACTCCATAGAAGACTACTGGACCAGAACCAAACGGCTAGGAATAGCCCACCAAACCAGTAGTGGGATACCGAAAGCTGCAGAGGGAACAAAGCATGGAGGGCGCAAGCCCTTTTTTGAAACCAGATTGTAGAAATTGAAGAACATTGGGAACAGTCGCAGCTGTAGGATCGACGTGATTCATAGCACACCATTGAGCAAAGGCTTTCCAAGATGCGTTGTAAATGTGTACTGTCAACGGATGTCTGGCCGCTTGAATGGTAGATATCACTTCGCTGGAAAGGTGATCTTTTGTCAAGCGGATCGTTTCAAGCGCCAGACGGTCAACTGGAGCCATTCTGGCTCTGGGTGTTGCACAACTCCCTGGCTTAGAGAAATTTGGTCATGAGGAATCCTCCACCGTGGCTCGACAGATAGGTCCATCAGATCAGCGAACCACACCCGGTGCAGCCAATGCGGTGCCACCAACAGAAGGTCCGCTTGTTCCGCAATCATCTTCCGAATGATTGGTATCGGAGGAAAAGCATAAAGAAGACCTCGAGGCCACGGAGATCGAAGGGCATTCTGCACCTGACGCCGGGAAACAGGAGAAATACCTCGGTAGCTGCGTGTTTTGGGCCATGGCGAAAAGGTCGAGAATTGGAGACTCGAACCTGTGAGAGAGGTCCTGAAACCTCGGGTGCAGCTTCCACTCCGACTGATCCAGGCATCCCCTGCTGAGCCAGTCCATTTGTAGATTAACTGAGCCGGAAATGTGTTCCGCCCTCAACGAGAGGGTATGTCTCTCTGCCCAGGACATTAGCCATTCTGTCTCTTCCATCAGCGATCTGGAGCGAGTGCCCCCCTGTCGATTGACATGGGCCTTCATGGCCATGTTGTTGGTCAATATCAGTATATGCTTGTTGACGACTTGTAGGTAGAAATGACATAACGCCAAGCGAACTGCTCGTAACTTCATCCAATTGATGCTGTGTGTTTTTTCTAAGTGGGACCAGGTGCCGTGTGCCAATTGGGAATCCAGATGGGCACCCCACCCATAAAGGCTTGCGTCCATGGTTAACGTGACACGTTCTGACTCCAGAAATAGTGATCCCGCTCGAATTGCTGGCGAAAGCCACCATCGAAGAGACAACCTCACCCGAGGCGGAACTGCAACTTTGACTAGAGAATCACCCCGGCCTTGTCTCTGAAACGATAAGATGAACCATTGTAGTTGATGTGAATGGCGTGCCCACGGCACTATTGCAATGCAAGAAATGAGTTTGCCCAGTAATTGGGACAGTAGAATCAAGGGAAGCTTCTTGTGCATTAGCACCTGAGTCACCAGGTCCTTTATACTGGATTGACGATCTGAAGACAGGTAAACCAGCCCTTGCATAGAATCTATTATCGCACCCAGATGTAAGATGCGTGTCGTTGGGCAGAGATAACTTTTGTCCATATTGATCGTGAACCCGTGACTCTGCAAGGCGCAAAGCACAATCCATCTGTCTTGGTTTGCTTGGGTCACAGACGACGAGAGGATCAAGATGTCGTCCAGGTAACAGACTAGACACACAGGCAGTTCTCGGAGCGACGCTGCCACAGCCGCTAAGAGTTTTGTGAAAGTTTGCGGCGCTGACGAGAGTCCAAAAGGCATCACCCTGTATTGAAAATGGCGGTCTGCATAAGCAAACCGGAGGAACTGCCTGTGTGCCGGATGAATTGGCACATGTAAATATGCCTCCTTGAGATCTACTGATTGCATTAGATCTCCTTGGCGAATGCATCTGAGGAGGGATTTGAGCGAATGCATCTTGAAGCGTTGATACAACACACGGAGGTTCAGTTGTTTCAGATTCAGAATTCCTCTCCAGCCCCCCGAACTCTTTGGTACCAGGAATAATACTGAATAAAATCCGGTCCGTACCTGATCTTCCGGGACCGGCTCGATGGCCTCCAAGAAGTGTTGGATTTCAAGATCCATGAGGTGCCATTTGCAAGCTTGACTGGGTAATGGGCACTGGAGATAACGGTTCGGAGGGGTGGAGGTGAATTCCAAGGTGAGGCTACAAGTGACAGTGCGGAGAATCCATGTGTCCATCGTAGAAAGTTCCCACTGGTGGTAAAAGGACTGGAGCTTGCTGCCAATGGGAAGGAGAAGTGGTGAGTCACTTGCCGCGATGGAAGGAATGGGAACCCGCTCCTCGAAATGGCCGCTTGAAGTTTGACTGACGTCTGCCATGGTCACGAAAGGAAGCTCGATCTGAAGAAGGGGGATATGCTTGGGGTATCGAACGTTGAAAATAGGAACCACTGGGCCCAGGTTTGGCATGAAAGGGCTGATGCGGATACGGTGAGTATCTGCGATCCGGTCTCCTATACGATGAAGGCAACACCTTTTCCTTATTCTGGCCTTCAACCAATACAGGATCCAGGGATGCCCCAAAAAGGGAAGGTCCCTTATAGGGGGCCGCCGTGAGCCTCCATTTGGACTTCATATCGGCCCTCCAATGTCGGAGCCACAGAAGTCGATGAGAAGTCACCATGGATGCTAGAGCCACGTCCAGTGAAGCATCCGCCAAATACTCGGCCGCTGCAACAATCTTAGTCACATCCTGGTGTAATCTTGCTTCTTTTGGAGGCAACCTGTCTCGGAGTTGGCGGAGCCAGATTAGTGACACCCGGTTAAAAACCAACGCTGAGGTTGCTGCTCGAATGGCCCAGGCAGCTGCCTGGTGGGTTTTGCGAAAGGCCATCTCAGCTCTTTTGTCCTCCAATTTGAGAACTTCGCCAATGTCACTAACTAGAACCGATGATGACGTGAGACTAGCCACAGGTTCGTCCACAGATGGTAACTGGAGTAAGGCATCAAGCTCCGGTGCTGGACAGTACAGCTTCTTGTCATAACTATTAAGACCCGAGAGGGACCCAGGATGCCCCCATGGTTTTTGAATTACCTGTGAAAAAAGGTCTGGGCATGGCACAAAGTCATAATCCTCCTTAGGCAACATGAACAGATTCCCATTGGGATCAGCCTGTGTTTGGGAGGGAGAAGACTGGTCAAGCCCCTTACCCATGTTGGTAGCCATTTTAGCCTTATGTAGAAGTGACTTGAATAAGGCAGGTCTAAATAACCCCGGAAAGGCTGGTTTATCCAGCACTATTTCTTCATCCTCTGAGAATTCAAAGTCTTCAAGGCAATCCTCATCTCGGACAGGCTCTGCCAAGTATCCATAGGACTGGGTTGAAGGTAGAAGTGGAGCCATGGGAACAGTACATTGCGCCCTGGTGCACCCTCAGACAGGATATGACCGCTGGTTTGTTGTAACCCCACCTGAAAAATGTGTGTGATCGCTTGTGAAACTAATGATTGAAAATCCAAGGACTGACCACAGCTGTGTCCCTCTCCTGCATGGAGACCGGCAGCAGTCGGGGTGAACATGGCCTCCGGCATAGTCTGAGGTATCTGAGGGGGTAGGCTCGTAGGACCCGAAAAATGGGCATAGGCGGATCAGGTCCTCCCTGAACACTGGCCAAATTATGGTCCTGAGTCTCGTATGTAAGGTCCTCCAGTGGCCATGCCACATTATCAGCCTCCTGAGGAGCAAAACGTTAATCACAGACTGCTGAGCCACTGTAGCTTCTAGTTGGGTAAGGCTAGAGCCAGGCTGCGCTTGTCGCTGCGCCTTGTTGAACTGACGCTCTAAGGCATTATGCCGGTGTTGGGCATCCTTATCAACCCCAGTAGCTGCTCTGGTTGACCTAGCGGGCTTAGCAGAGCACGAATGTGCCCTCTTGCTCCTCAAAGGCTTGGAGGATGTAGCCCTGGGTGGGGAGGGATCCTGATCAATGTCCGAAGACAACTCCGCATCTGCCATTGCCCTTAAGGGTAGTGATGCGTGACAAAGGAGCATAAATAGGACTCTCTAACACAGCAATATGGCCCCATCAGAAAATAGAATAAAATGCACACTTCCCTTTGAAGGTAGCAGAGGCGTGAGGTGTAGAACGATGGCGGGAGGCAGGGCAATGCCGGGACCGTGTCCTCAGCCCGTCGCTTCGCTCACAGCTCTGATAGATCAAGTCCAGAGCCTGTAGAAATCAACCGCCCAATTCCGAAGCCCATGAAATGGCGGGATGAGCGACAAGCGGCCCAAAATGGTGGTCGCGAGTAGGCAATCCCCTCAGCAGACCGCAGGCAATGAAAACAATCCGTTACAAAATGCTCTGCTCAAGCTTGCAAGTCCACTGCGCCGCGAACTGTCAGGTGAGAAAAAATGGTGGGAAGATTCAACCGCCGCGAAACGTCCTCCCGACAAGCCAAGTATGCCTCAAGAGGCAGGGATTGCTATGCCACTAAGGCGCCGAGAGCTGCAAGGGGAAAGGCGGTTGCTGGCACGCCGGACAACCAGCTCTTTCACCACCGGCAAAAGGCTGTGCGTGGCGTCCCAAGACAAGCCTCAGAAGCGCTGCAGTTTAAATATACGTATCGGCGGCTGGTGCCCCGGAGCCCCGGGAACACCCACTCGCAAATCGCCACGTATGATGTTTTTGCTACTCCCACGAAGCACAACTCTTGAGAAAGGCAAAGCGCCAAAATTTGGAAAAAAATAAAGAAACGAATAAACAAGAAATAGTATAACTGTGAAGAGCAAAGGCACTCAAGTCTGACTCCCAACAACTGAGTGAAAAGACTGTGCATTCGGAAACGGAGTGGGCGTGACCCCAGCTACAGAGGGAAATGATTGGCACTCAGTCGAACCAATGGGAGTGAGGAATACCCATGTGTGGGAATATCGGAGCAGCGAGTCAGGAAAATGGAGCTTCTGCGGGCCAAATTTTCCCCTTTGAAGCTCCATTTAGGAAGGCAACCTGCTGGGTGAAGCCTGTGGAGGTCCAAACAGAACTGCAGAGGGGCACAAGCAGCTGAGAGGCTGGAGAGGAGACTGCTTGGTAAGTGACCCGGCACAGCAGGTTTGAGAAGCAATTGGGAGCATGAGGTATTTCAGTGGGCTGGGGAGGCCTTGGGTGGTTTTAGGCAGGTGGCCTGTTCCATCAGGAAGGCCCCCCATGGCCTTCCTCATCCTGAAATACCTCATGTGTACTTAAGAAGCCTCACATTTGATTAGCAAATGTGTGGGCAAAAGGAGGGAGTGATCCAGGGGTGAAATGCTACTGGTTTTACCTGGTTCAGACGAACCGGTAGTGATAAAAACTACCGGTTCGGGTGAACTGGTAGTAAAAAATAGCTACCGATTTGTCTGAACCGGTATTTCCGACGATCAGCTGTGCCGCACGGTTTATATTTGCTAGAAAGCAGGAAATCCTGCTTTCTAGTGAAGCTAAATCGCACGGCACAGCTGTTCCCCCCCCTCACTGTTCTACTTACCTAGTGAAGTCTTCTTTTTCCACACAAAGCGAATGTTTGGCACGCGCTGCCCATGCGTACACACGTGGCCAGCGAACTGCACGCACGGCCAGTGAACCGCTGGCAAACCAGTTCAGATTTCACCACTAGAGTGATCTCATTCAAGGTATGAGATTCACTCCCACGAATCCTTGGGTTACAAATGGAATAGGCAGGCTCCATTACATTCGTAACTCAAGGACTACCTGTATTGCTTCCACTTCCAGTAACATATAATGAATACATTATAACATTCTCATAACTTTAAACAATTATTGAACATATGGTCATACCAGAGAACTATCCGTATAGTCAATCTTAAAAACCGTTCATGAAACTAATCTTTTTTATAGGTTCTAGGCTCAACTATTTTAAATAATTTATATATGTACTTCCTCCCAGTAAAGAGGGAGTACATTCCAGAAAGGGGGAGGGAGACAACAGGCAACAGAGCCTGGAAATTGATAGTGTGTTCAGATAGCCACTCCTTAGATTCTCACAGGTTATATCTGTTAGGCCGAGAACAGCAAGGATTTAGTCTGGCAAGATTCTGTCTGTAATGTGTAACCAAATATAGAACTGAACTGTGGTTGAATTGTGTTCTATTTTGTTTTTAGACTTAGCCAAACATTAATGAATCTAATGCTAGTATTCATTTTAGACTAGGCACTGTGATTATGTTATTGATAACTTACTTTTCCATATGCTCTATTGTCAAAAGCAGGAGAGAGAACAAATCACAATACAGTAACTGAAACACAGCAAATCTACTTTAAATTTTTACATGTAGCAGAACATCCCCACCCCATTTAATTGAATGTGTTAAATACTGAATACAGATAAACAGAATCCTGAGTTACCATCTATCCAGATGGGAAGATTGGCTGGAGAGGCCCTGTTAGAGAAACTCCTGAATTCAAAGGCTAGATAGAAAGAGGGCTTGGAGAATGACGAATCCATTAGCTGCTTTGAGTGGTCAAAGGTTTTTAACAACAACAACAACAACAACAACAACAACCACCACAAAAACAATACTAATCAGTAGTAATGGGAAAAGCTATAGATTTTCCAGGCATAAAAAATATTCCTCGGTGTTAACATCATCAATAAAATAGATGCCTTCGTGTACCTGTCCATCTTATCTCTAGTAAGCCTCTGAAATTATTTTCAATGCTGTTCAGGTTAATGGACTGAAATTGATCTTGGATAATCTAGCCCAAGACCGTTAAGTGCTTTAAAAAACATTTACTGTATTTCATACCGAACCCAAAAATAACAGAAAATCAATGGAATTGGTAGATAATCACAGTTCAAAGTTGACTGTTGGGACTTAGCCAACCAATGGTCTAGAAAAGGTTAACTTTTGCCTTATTTAGATGGTAGTAAGATTTTATAGAGAGGAAATGATTTGTATGTATGTTTTTGT
The DNA here is from genome assembly GCF_029215685.1 of Pituophis catenifer annectens. Taxonomy (NCBI): domain Eukaryota; kingdom Metazoa; phylum Chordata; class Lepidosauria; order Squamata; family Colubridae; genus Pituophis; species Pituophis catenifer. The sequence goes on along the minus strand of NW_027256881.1, from coordinate 314,772,815 downwards.
TTAAAAAAGGAAGACATGGTATAGTTTTCAGCTTGTAGCTATCACTGAAATATGTCTTTTCCTATCTGCAAGACAAACTGCATGATAACATCAGAGCAATAAAACACCTCATTTTCAGAACACAATATGACATCAAATATTGGGACTGTCCAGAATATTAATAACAATTAAATTAAAAATTAAAAGTATGACTAAGCCAAGATAGGGGAAAATATTGAAGTAGCAACTAAATTAATCAATCTCCTAATCATAGTAAAACCACAAGGGTTTAAATGTGATTTGAAGCCCAATATAAAGGTCATCCTGACCAAATTTAATTCATTTATAACTTTTAGAATAGTTAAATAGTAAATAAAACTAACTATGAAATGTACAAACACAAAATTATTTTAAGAAATAACTGAGGATATGGGGAAGCTCTTTCTAAAATAATAAACAACTGTTAAGTACTGATTCCTGAGGAGATAAAAGTATCAAACTATTGTTAAAATTTAAGTTCTGATGCTTTGAAAAACATTTTAAAATTCTTTTATAATCTATTAAATATGAATATAAACTTTTCCCATAGTTAATCTTTAATCACCAGTTAAGCTAATCAGTGTTCTTTACCAGTGTTCTTTATCATTCAGTAGAAGGAAGCTATTCTATGTAAATAAAAAAAATCTGTCCAACCATTTTTTACACTATGAGTATTTACCTGCTAAATATAAATAAATTGTTGTATCCATGAACAATCAGATCTCTTTTATAACTCTTAGTGACTGAGATTTCATTTTGTTTTCCAAAATGCAAAGTAAAGAGGAAGTAATGAAGATAAAATTATCTTGTTTGCAGACAATTCTTAGGCTTATTATTTTGATAGCTAATCGTAACAGTCTGCATATAAAATGTTTTATCATGTACAGATAAAAAAGAAAGTTGCAAGTGATATACTGTACTGTGTACAAAGGACAAGCCAATGTAAAAACTGTTTATTTGCAAATTAACATGTTATTTGGGAAATATATAAAGCACCAAGGACATAAAAAAGAAGAGGGAAAAATACACATTTCACGAATTACAATTTTTATTTTCCCAACTGGCTGGAAAGGGAGTTTATTAATATAACAAAAATATAATTATTTAAATCGGGCAAATAAATTAACAAGTACTAGTGTTTTTTGAAAGCACAGACATCTAAAGTTCTGGATTCCTATTCTAGATACTTTATAGTCCTTGCTTAATAACAAGGGGAAAATAATTACTGAAAATAATTAAGTATTCTTATAGTTACAAAGTGATAATTCTTAAATATCTTGTTCAAAAATAAAATTTTATATAAACAGAAGCTAGGTAAGCGTTTTGCTTGCAAGTGTTTGAACTTACCTCCACTTGCATATTCCATGATTAAGTAGAGTGTTTTTTCAGTCTCAATTACTTCAAATAATTTAACTGGAACAATAACAGCAACCAAAAAAAGAAAGAGAAAGAACTAGTTTAGAGATGCTATCAAATATATGTATCTACTTGTACAATATAAATATATTTCATTCTCCTATCTGATATTCCAGTGAATGATATCAAATACAAAATACATATTTTAATCAAATTCTCCCTGGAATACAAGAACAGCAAGGCATTGCTAAACATGAGAAACCTGGCTCCTTTTGCAAATTGCCATCCCAATTTTCTACTTAATGTCCTTTGGCTAGAAATGCTAAAGAATGAATCTACATAGTATGTTGTTTTCACTGAGTCATAGCCTCTCAAGATGAACTGCATATTCTATAATTAAAATCACAGGGGAATCTCAAAAGCAGTTTACAGGCAGAGATAAGTATTCACAGAAAAATGTCAAAAGCCTTGCTAAACATCAGCTGAAAAAAGCTCTTTGCATTGTAGCAATAGCATTTTATTAGGGGATGCAGACCAAAATTGCAGTACTGAAACCACTTAAAGGTCAGACCTCTAAGTAGTTTCAGGAAGCACCAATTGATTATATTTTAGGAAGCCACCTCCCCCCCCCAACAAATCAAAGGCTAATGCAGAAACATTTAAATGAGTCCATCCTGTTATTTCATAGTCACATTCAGGAGATTTAATACACTACAGTAGATATATAAACATTTATTATAGTCTGTAATATATAAGACAGTTAAATTTATTCAAATAAGCAAGCTAAAGCAATAGAAATGAAATAAGATATTACCTATTAACAATCATACAGGAATACATAACTATAACCCAGCTCTCCATTGTATACATCACAATTCTCACTTGAAATCAAAATCAAATAACAAGATTTGCTTTTACGTCTTCTCAAGATAGCATACAAATTGATTAATGCTAACAGTTTTACTTTAAAATCTGAAAATTAACCTTTACCATTATTACTCTTTTTTCTTAAGAAAGTCAGAAAAATGTGTTCTATTTACTTGACTAGGATTTGAGTAGAAAGTTTAATTAGGAAAAAGTAAAATGCTGATATATATATATATATAAAATATGGAAATTATATTCCTCCATTCAGAGGGGCTTCATATGGTAATTTGAGAGTCTTACTGGGCTCAGTAAATGATCAGCAAGCAGCAGGTGTGGCAAAGACTTTTGTAAAGTTACATTTTGTGCACCAATTGCAGCCATTCCTGGATGAAGGATCTCAAAATTACTGATGCCTTACTGACCTCCCATTTAGATTACTATACTACATGGAACTGCTCTTGGAAAATATTTAGAAGCTGCTGCATGAGGATTCTTCTTCAAAAGCATATTACTATCATTTGAAAGAAATCAAAATGGCCTTTGAAGTAAACCAGGAAGAAACATTACTACTCAGTTTCCTAATACTGTATAGGTACATAATATCATTTAATTATTCATGCTAGTATATTATTTATGTTTAGATAGTGAAGTGATAGATATTTTTAGATTAATTTGAATAGAGATGCACATATAGTTACTGGAAGAAATTTACAGAAATTAAGGCAGACTTCTGTATTAATAAATCAATTTTCTATAATTATGATCTTCTGTCTATATTACATTTGGTTAGTTAAGGCTTTGCCTCAGGCTAAGATTACAATATTTATTCAATTTTTGGTGAACTTATAATTCTTATCAAAGATCATGTCTTCCTAATTGAGAACTAAACATTGCTAATGAATTATGCTGATTAGAGACACACAAGATTCAAAATGATTCCTCTCAAATAATTATTCAAATCAATATTCACAGCTGAATCATATACTCAGATGACATCCCAAAAGATATATAACATTCTTCGCTTCTGTCAAATTAGAATCATATAAACAGAGTTATTACTTAGTGTATGTGTTTTTAACTAGATGTTCTTTATCGTGACAGTGCCAAAAAATTGTGTTGTAGTTACACATCTTGAGAAAAAAGATGTTACTTTAAAAGGTAAAAAAAGAGAAAAGCATGTTTTTTTTCTGACCTGTTCATACCAATAAAAAATCCTGAGATTTAAGTAATCAGTGTTGATTGATCTTCAGAATTTAGTCCAACAATAATAGTCCTTAGCAGCTGCAAACTAGTTACTGCTTTATTCTCTTCAATATCCAAACTACAAAAAACTGATATAATCTCATTTGAAAATAAATGTGTACTTGGGTTATAAATTTAGCATGTGCAACACTGCTGAATGCTGTAGAGCTGCAGCAGATCCAAATATTTTAAGGACAAATGATGAGTCCCCTGAAGCTGAGGAAAATGTTTACAATAAGACAAATTATTTTATGGATAACAATAGCACTTAGATTTATATACCACCCCATAGTGCTTTACAGCACTCTCTAAGTGATTTACAAAGTCAGCGTATTGCCTCCAACAATCTGGGTCCTCATTTTACCGACCTAGGAAGGATGGAAGGCTGAGTCAACCTTGAACCAGTCAGGATCGAACTCTTGGAAGTGGGCCAAGTTAGCAATAATGCATTCTAACCACGGCACCACCACAGCTCTTTCCAGAAGTTGTACCTCAGCAGCAGACAAGACCAAAGGCAAACTCTCTTTGGGACACACCATTCCATTTATTAAGGCTATTAGATCTGAGCTGCAAAAAAATATTTTACTGCAATTCAGTGGCCATCTATATATTTTTTCTGTCCGAATCTGGAAGCCCATTTTCTTGCATCCATTCATATTTCCGCCTAAATTCCCTCCATATTTCTTTCATCCTCCTTTTTTCTAGCAATGCTTCTAATCCGTTTCTTTCTCCCTCCCCAGTGTCTTATTCTGTTCCCCTCCTTGCTTTATACTCTATTGTTCCCACTCCTTTTTCCTGTGCGCTCTCCCTCTCCTGTTAGTCTGAAGCTCCTCAACATATGTTACCCAGGTGAATGAGGGCTTATTGGAGGTGGAGAAAACAGAAGCATAGCTGAGTGTTTGCTCAGAGCAGCTCAAGCTTTTCCAGAAAGAATTAATGTAATAGAGCATGTCTGAGCACTTATAAAGAAGAATAGTGCCCAAGATAAGGAGACAGCCGTACGAAAGACAAAGCCAGGGCAGAATGAACCACAGAAAGCAGATTTTTCAATTGAAAAGCATTTCAAGATTTATCTAATCCACTCGTTCCCATATCTCAACAATTAATATTCTTTAATATGCTCCAGAAGAAATTTGGATTATCAGCTATAATGGATATATATACAATTGCTTCCTCTGAAAGGGAACAAACTGCAGGCAAGATAAAGTATTCATTTACATCCAGAAGGCTTCTGACTTTGAAAACTGCCTTCCCCTGCAGAATGCTGCAACTACTTGAGTTATGATGAGCCAATGTTATTTGTGATACCTGCTCACAATATACCACAGAACGATTGGTGATATTATGACAAGTACATTAATTCTGCCTTGCAGCACATAATTAAGGAAGAGGCATGCCCAATAGAAAAGTTTCACATACAGGAGATAACTATGTGATCAATCTGCATACTAAGACCTTAGATTTTAAATGAATAAAATACATTTTGAGTATAGTTGAGTGAAACTGTGAAAATGTAGGAAGATACTGAATGCAGTAGGAATGACTGATGTGCTTTAAAAAATCATGTGGATTATGAAGATGTTAAATGTACATTTATACATATATTTTAAAAATACATATTTGAATGGATAAATAGATCTATGCAAAAAGAGAACGTTAAAATCATACTCTACCTATGTTAGGATGATTTAAAATCTTCATTATCCTTACTTCCCTAAACAGCTAGAAAAGAAAATTAAAAAGTTAGTATTACATGTAAGAGTGCATGTAAGAGTGTTACAACTGTAATCATATTTGAAGAGTCTAGAAAATTACAAGTATACTAGAAAAAAAGATATAAGAGCTTTTCTTCTCTCCCTACACAAGCAAGCATACTTTGAATACCAAGTTTTAACACTAAAGAGATTTCAGAAGAACATTCAATCTTCTTTCAGGTTTTCTTAATCTGAACATTAGATTAGAACTTTAGAGAGTCACTTTAGTCTAGTGGTTAAGGCACCCGGCTAGAAACCAGGAAACTAGTTCTAAGATCTCCCTGACAACTCTTTCGTGTGCCGCTTTGAACATGAAAACTTTGGGACTCTAGTAAGGTGATTTGTCTTGACTTTGGGAATTTCTTCCTCACTTATGTGTACATGTTCATTTGTGCTCAAGCTTCCTCTCCAACTTCTCATTTTTAATGGAAAAATTCAGAATTCAATGAGAGAAGGAGCCTGGTGAGTGGCAAAGGAAGTTCCCTGGATATATTGGTACCCTTAGCCACTACATTGGGAAGTCTGTCTATAGAGTGTAAATTATAACAGTCATTCAAATGTTGGAAAATTCCCTCAACTAAACAAGGTTGTAAAATATTCTTGGCCATTTTTTTCCCTACAGCCCATTATACCTGTCCACATTCATTCCACAGATATGCACTGCACTGCAAGAATTAGAAGGTTTCTAAAAATCACCTCTCCATTCCACTGGCAGACATTTATAATCACCGGAATGACTACCATTAATTAAAGGTTCATAATAACTCAATAATAGCTTTGTTCTTCTCCCTTATATAATTTTATTTCATATATTTAATAAGGAACATGACAACAGAAGGTTTGCATTTGTATTTACTTGTTTCTGTGAAAGCACTTGCACTGTTTTGGACATTTAGGTATAATAAATAATGCCTTTTTTATTTTTTCCTATAAAATGTAAGATTCTATTTAAATGTGTAACTGGATTGTTCTAAACTGAATTCACACCTATTATAATATAGACATTAACTGGGAAACTAAACTGCTTGCTAGATTATTTTCAACTCAAAGTAAGATATTTTCATCAAGGTGTTAATAAAGTAAACAATATTCATTTGACAGCTGGGATTTTCAGTTGGGAAGATTCCAAAAGCAAAGACTGATTCCTAAGAACTGCATGATCTGCACAATGGTTTCCTTTCTCTGCTTTTGAAGTAACCAAGGTTTCAAGTTGACACTCCAAACATTTGCTTTGTTATTTTCTGCTCTAAATAGAGAAAGGAGCAGAGCAATCAAATGGTTTTATTTTATTGCCTCAGAGATAATGCTTCCAAAGTATCATTTCATTGTGGATAGAACAGAGTTTTTAGAAAAATATCACGAGAAATTAGCATTCAAACAATCATCAAACAGATATAAAATTTACTGAATAAATAATAGCATCATTCATAGTTTGGAAATATACATTCAATAGAAAATCCATCTCAGTGCTGGAAACATAAAAATGCAGCAGGGAATGTTCAATAGTGAAACAATGGGCAAGATACACTGGTTAATCTTTCCTACACTTCCTCCTACATCTTTCCCTCCTCCAGTTGCTTTTCTACAGAGGAGATTCCTGATATGAATTTGCTACATAACTCAAGGAAACATTTTGGGTGATGGGAAGTTATAGGCATAGCTTATATCTCCTCCACTGCTCAGATTCCCAATCAGTTTGAAATGTTTGAAAGTGATCTGTGAAGATGCTGTTTTTATAATTTTTGTCCATTAATCAAAATGGCAGACACAATTCCATTTATACCACAGATTTGGGTATGAAAATGTAGGTATAGTACTTATTTCAAATTTTTGATAAAAATTCTGAGCTCAGATCAAGACTAATTTTATTACACGATTCCTTCCATTCTATCCATTAGGAGGGAAAATAAGTATGATTAAAATGAAATCATTATTCTTAAAATAACCCACAATGTTTAAAAATGGAAGACAGAAGTGCCAGAAAAGAATATTCTAAACAAAGTAGTATACTTAAAAGATGGAACATCTAATGAACTTACCTTTTGTAGACTAGTTGGATTCAATTGAGTTTTGTCAATTATTTTTATTGCAACCTAGAAAAAATACAATTGTTTGATTTCTCTTAACTGTAGCTATATTACAAAGCAGAAATATTTGATTGTTAATAGCACATTACTAAATGAACAAACAGTGCACAAAATCAATGTACTGTCAATAGTAATAGTAATAATGGATGATGATATATTAAATATATACGGCACTCAGCTGCCAGTGATTCTGGGCACATGGACAATGGCAGGTGTGCCTGCCACTCGCACAAATGGAGATGTGCGCATGGATGCTTGCCCACCGCTTGCGCAAAACCATCCCCTCCCCCCCTCCTCCCAATTGGTCCCAAAGCTGGAAAGGTTGGGGAACTCTATTCTACAGCATCTGTATCACGTGGACATACTCAAGCAGCATATGGAATATTTTTGTATCTGCCTTCCAAAATGACTGAAGGAAGAATATTAAATTGAGCTAGTAAAGGCCTTTCTCAGCTTAGATACTGTAATATGGTTCAAGTATCTCACCCATATTAACAGATATGATTGCCTGCTCTGGAAAACATTCCTGGGCAACAGAGACTGTGCTTGTTGTTTGTGGAGATAAGAAAGAAGACAAATGAACATAAAGTATCAACCTTTGTATATGTATTACATATCTGAATCTAACTGGTTGCAGCACCAAGATATTTTACAGCTGCAGAAAGAAGCTGAAAAGGGTAACCAACAATGAATTGGAGTCATCTGTTTATGAAAAATGATTACAACAGATGATTTTAGAAAACGATTATAAAAGTGCATAGGTGATATAGTCATTAATGGATAGTGGCTACTATCACATTGTCCACTACATATGCAACCACCTCTAGTATTCTATAATTGCTAGGGAACAGTTGTGTAGGGGGCCGCTTTCTTCATATTCTTTAGATCCTTTGGCATCTAGTTGGCCAAAATAGAAGAGGATATTGGAATAATGGCCTTGTCCTAATGTAGAAGTACTCTTGTATTCTTAACTGAGCAACAGAATCCAAATCCATTTTAATGGCAGATTTTTAAAGAATATATAAAGATGCTTTGCATAAATATTGCCAAGAATATACAGTGGGGCAAAAAAGTATTTAGTCAGCCACCAATTGTGCAAGTTCTCCCACTTAAAAAGATGAGAGAGGCCTGTAATTGTCATCATAGGTAGACCTCAACTATGAGAGACAAAATGAGAAAACAAATCCAGACAATCACATTGTCTGATTTGGAAAGAATTTATTTGCAAATTATGGTGGAAAATAAGTATTTGGTCACCTACAAACAAGCAAGATTTCTGGCTCTCACAGACTGTAACTTCTTCTTTAAGAGGCTCCTCTGTCCTCCACTCATTACCTGTATTAATGGCACCTGTTTGAACTTGTTATCAGTATAAAAGACACCTGTCCACAACCTCAAACAGTCACACTCCAAACTCCGCTATGGTGAAGACCAAAGACCTGTCGAAGGACACCAGAAACAAAATTGTAGATCTGCACCAGATTGGGAAGACTGAATCTGCATTAGGCAAGCAGCTTGGTGTGAAGAAATCAACGGTGGGAGCAATAATTAGAAAATGGAAGACATACAAGACCACTGATAATCTCCCTCGATCTGGGGCTCCACGCAAGATCTCACCCCGTGGGGTCAAAATGATCACAAGAACGATGAGCAAAAATCCCAGAACCACACGGGGGGACCTAGTGAATGGCCTGCAGAGAGTTGGGACCAACGTAACAAAGGCTATCATCAGTAACACACTATGCCGCCAGGGACTCAGATCCTGCAGTGCCAGACGTGTCCCCCTGCTTAAGCCAGTACATGTCCGGGCCCGTCTGAAGTTTGCCAGAGAGCATTTGGATGATCCAGAAGAGGATTGGGAGAATGTCATATGGTCAGATGAAACCAAAGTAGAACTGTTTGGTAGAAACACAACTCATCGTGTTTGGAGGAGAGAGAATGCTGAGTTACATCCAAAGAACACCATACCTACTGTGAAGCATGGGGGTGACAATATCATGCTTTGGGGCTATTCTCTGCAAAGGGACCAGGACGACTGATCCGTGTACAAGAAAGAATGAATGGGGCCATGTATCGTGAGATTTTGAGTGCAAACCTCCTTCCATCAGCAAGGGCATTGAAGATGAAACGTGGCTGGGTCTTTCAGCATGACAATGATCCCAAGCACACCGCCCGGGCAACGAAGGAGTGGCTTCGTAAGAAGCATTTCAAGATCCTGGAATGGGCTAGTCAGTCTCCAGATCTCAACCCCATAGAAAACCTTTGGAGGGAGCTGAAACTCCGTGTTGCCCAGCGACAGCCCCAAAACATCACTGCTCTAGAGGAGATCTGCATGAGGGAATGGGCCAACATACCAGCAACAGTGTGTGCCAACCTTGTGAAGACTTACAGAAAACATTTGACCTCTGTCATTGCCAACAAAGGATATATAACAAAGTATTGAGATGAACTTTTGATATTGATCAAATACTTATTTTCCACTGTTCTTGTGATCATTTTGACCCCACGGGGTGAGATCTTGCGTGGAGCCCCAGATCGAGGGAGATTATCAGTGGTCTTGTATGTCTTCCATTTTCTAATTATTGCTCCCACAGTTGATTTCTTTACACCAAGCTGCTTGCCTATTGCAGATTTAGTCTTCCCAATCTGGTGCAGATCTACAATTTTGTTTCTGGTGTCCTTCGACAGGTCTTTGGTCTTCACCATAGCGGAGTTTGGAGTGTGACTGTTTGAGGTTGTGGACAGGTGTCTTTTATACTGATAACAAGTTCAAACAGGTGCCATTAATACAGGTAATGAGTGGAGGACAGAGGAGCCTCTTAAAGAAGAAGTTACAGGTCTGTGAGAGCCAGAAATCTTGCTTGTTTGTAGGTGACCAAATACTTATTTTCCACCATAATTTGCAAATAAATTCTTTCCAAATCAGACAATGTGATTGTCTGGATTTGTTTTCTCATTTTATCTCTCATAGTTGAGGTCTACCTATGATGACAATTATAGGCCTCTCTCATCTTTTTAAGTGGGAGAACTTGCACAATTGGTGGCTGACTAAATACTTTTTTGCCCCACTGTATATGAAATAAAGAAATCTACATGTCAAACCAATATTTCTATAAAGGAGAATGTTTTAGCTTCTCGTAATGAATACAATTTATTGGGATTTCTAAGAACATTAATTTTAATAGTTTAATTTTACTTTAATTTACTTTAATTAAATTTTAATTTAATCAATCATTCTCCTCCATGGTTCACTGCCTTGTCATGGCAAAGGAGCTCCTGCAGCTCAATGAAGCTATGAGCTGTATTGTGCAGGGCTACCCATGATGGATAGGTCATAGAGTTCTGACAAAATATGGTCCACTGGGGAAGGAAATGGCAATCCAATATCCTTGCCAAGAAAACCCCAAGGACAGTATCAAAAGGTTAAAAGATATGATGCCAGAAGATGAGTCCTTCAGGTTGGAAGGTGTCCAATGTGCTGTTGGGGAAAAGCAGAGGGTGATTACAAGTGACTCCAGAACGAGTGAAGCAGCTAGACCAAAGCCGAAAGAATGCTGAGCTGTGGCTGTATCTGATGGTGAAAAGAAAGTTCAATACTATAAAGAACAATATTGCTTAGGAACCTTGAATATAAGAGCTATGAATCAAGATAAGCTGGATGTGATCAAACAAGAGATGACAATATTGATCATCGACATCTTGGGAATCAATGAACTAAAGTGGACAGGATGGACGAATTTAATTCAGATGAACATTATCTATTACTGTGGGCAAGAATCCCTTAGAAGAAATGGAGTAGCCCTTAATAAAAGTATGGGAAAATAAGTTCTGGGGTAGAAGCTCAAAAATGACAGAATGATCTTGGTTTGAATCCAAGGCAAACCATTCAACATCACAGTAATCCAATTCTATTCCCAAACATTGATGATGAAGTGGCTGAGGTTGACTGGTTCCATGAAGACCTACAACACTTTCTAGAACTAACACCAAAAAAAAAAAGATGTCCTTTCCATCATAGGAGATTGGAATGCTAAAGCAGGAGATACATTTTCAAAAGGTAACTGAAATAACAGGAAAGTTTGACCTTGGATTACAAAGTGAAACAGGGGAAAGGCTAGCAAATTTTCTTTTGTTAAGAGTTTTGTCAAGAGACGTGCTGGTCATAGCAAACTTTTCAATAACCCAAGAGCTGACTCTGCATGTGGACATTGCCAGAAATCAGATCGATTATGTACTTTGTAGCCAAAAATATGGTGAAGTTCTTTACAGTCAGTAAAAACAAGACCTGGAGCTGACTGTGGCTCAGATTATGAGCTTCTTATTGCAAAATTCAGGCTTAAATTGAAGAAAGTAGGGAAAACAACTAGGCCATTCAGATATGACATAAAGCATTTCCCTTATGAATAAACAATGGAGGTGATGAATAGATTTAAGGGACTAGTTCTGGTAGACAGAGTGCCTGAAGAACTAGGAATGGAGATTAGTAACATTGTATAAGATGCAGCAACTAAAACCATTACAAAGAAAAAGAAATACAAGACAGTGAAGTGGCTGTCTGATGAGGCTTTACAAATAGCTGACAAAAGAAGGAAAGCAAAAGGCAAGGGAGAAAGGGAAAGATATACCCAACTGAATAGAGATTTCTAGAGAATAGCAAGGAGAAAGCCTTCTTAAATGAACAATGCAAAGAAATGGAGGGAAAAAAATAGAATGGGAAAGACTAGAGATCTCTTCAAGAAAATTGAAGATATCAAAGGAACATTTCGTGTAAAGATGGGCACAGAAGCATAGAGATTAAGAGAAAGTGGCAAGAATACCCAGAATAACTATACAAGAAAGATCTTAATGCCCCTGATAACCACGATGGTGTGATCACTCACCTTGAATCAGACATCCTGGAGTACGAAGTCAAGTGGGCCTTAGGAAGCATTACCAATAACAAAACTACTGGAGTTGATAGTATTCCAACTGAGCTACTTAAAAATCTAAAAGATGATGCTCTTAAAGTGCAGCACTCAATATGCCAGGAAAAGATCAGTTTACTTTCCAATCCCAAAGAAGGGCAATGCCAAAGAATACTTAAAAGAATTTACCGTACGATTGAGCACATTTCACACTAGCAAGGTTACACTCAAAACCCTACAAGCTAGGCTTCAGGAATATGTGAACCAAGAACTACCAGAAGTACAAGCTGGGTTCTGAAGAGATAGTGGAACTACAGATAAAATTACCAACATTTGATGGATTATGGAAAAAGCAAGGGAGTTCCAGAAAAACATCTACTTGTGTTTCATTAACTATGTTAAAACCTTTGATTGTGTGGATCGCAACAAACTGTGTCAAGTTCTTAAAAAGATGGGAGTACCAGATCATCTTACCTGTCTCTTGATAAACCTCTATGTGGGGCAAAAAGCAATGGTTAGAACTGGACATGGAACAACTAATTGATTCAAAATAGAGAAAGGAGTATGACAAGACTATACATTGTTACCCTGCTAATTTAACTTATATGCCGAGTACATCTTGTGAAATGCTGGGCTGGATGAATCACAAGCTGGAATTAAGATCACAGGGAGAAATATCAATAACCTCAGATATGCAGACAATATCACTCTTATAGCAGACAGTGTAGAGGAACTAAAGAGCCTCTTGATGAGGATGAAAAAAAAAAGAGTGAAAAAGTTGGCTTGAAACATAATATTAAAAAAACGAAGATCATGGCATCCGGTCCCATCACTTCCTAGCAAACAGAAGGGGAAGAAATGGAAGAAATGACAGATTTTATTTTCTTGGGCTTCAAGATCATTGCAGATGGGGACCACAGCCATGAAATTAAAAGACACTTGCTCCTTGGAAGGAAAGCTATGGTAAACCTAAACAGCATATTAAAAAGCAGTCACATCACCTTGCCAATAAAGGTCTGTATAGTCAAAGCTATGGTTTTCCCAGTAATAACATATGGCAATGACAGTTGGACCATAAGGCTGTGTGCTGAACAATTGATGCTTTCGAATTGTAGTGTTGGAGAAGACTCTTGAGAGTCCCTTGGACTGCAAATCAGTGAATTCCAAAGGAAATAAACCTGACTGTCCTTTGGAAAACAGATAATGAAGCTGAAGCTGAAATACTTTGGCCACCTAATGATAAGAGAGGACTCATTGGAAAAGATCCTGATGCTGGGAAAGATTGAAGGCAAAAGGAGAAGGGGATGGCAGAGGATGGTTAGATAGTGTCACTGATGCAATGAACATAGATTTGGACAAACTCCAGGAGATAGTGAAGGATATGCTATGGTCCATGGGGTCATAATGAGTGAGACATGACTTAGCGACTGAACAACCACAGTTTAATTTAGCAACATTTAATCAACCTTTTAGTTGTACTGTTTTAAGCTAAGAGACTTAGTGGTGCAGCAGACTAAAGTGCTGTTAAATAGCACCAGCTGCCTGCAATTACTGCAAGTTCAAATCTCACCAGGCTTAAGGTTGACTCAGCCTTCCATCCTTTCGAGGTAGGTAAACTGAAGAACCAGCTTGTGGGGGCAATAAGCTGACTTTGTATAAAAAAGACAACTGCTGGGGGGTGGGGGCGAAAGCCCTACTAAGCAGGTATATACAAAAGTATGAAGGCTATTGCTTAACGCACTATAAGCCACCCTGAGTCTCCGGAGAAGGGCGGCATATAAATCAAACCAATAAATAAATAAATAAATAAATAAATAAATAAATAAATAAATAAATAAATAAAAACATTTTGTTAGTATTAATTATAGAGAAAAAACACATCCTGTTAAATTTATATGATTCTATGCAAAGTTCACATTATTTTAATTATTAAAAATTATTATATTAGGAAATTTATCTTGCAAAATCTAAAAACAAAAATGCCAGTACAAGACTTTACCTCTCTGCCAGTAAGGATGTGTCTGGCCAGCTTCACTTTTGCAAAATTTCCCTTTCCAATTGTCTTAAGGAGTCTGTAATTTCCAATATGAGGCTGCTCATCTGCACAAGAAGCTATAGAATTCCTACAGCGAGCCCCAGACCGACTAGTGCGGGAGGAAATTTCCTGTCGTCCTTCACTGTGAGAGGTATGCTATAATAAAAATAGAAAAAATTAGGATATACTGTGACACAATAGACTCTAGAACTCATAATTAAGTTGATATCAGATTAAGAGACACAGAACAAAATATTGTTTTGCACTATGTTCAACTACTACAGATTTTGTTAACAGCTGGTGATAGCCATCAATTCAGGTGACTTTAAAACAGTTTAAGTATATAAGTTATGACAGTCAAATTAAAACTTTGATATTTAAACAGAAAATGTTTCTGTTAATAGTTTTGGAAAAGCCAAAAAGCAAACACCTCTTTTTTTCTCTTTTTTTTTTTACAACTTTTGCAGTCTGCCTATTGAACAATCTCAGTAGCTATTGGGAACAAGATGGATTACACATGGATTTCATACTTTGATTTCTAAACAAAAAAAAAAAAAATTTAAATGCAGTATAACGTAATAGTATCTTTACTGAACACACACACTTGTTGAAAAGTTTAAATCAGTAATACAAAATAGGCATTTCTTGCAATGATATGGAGATTCTGTTGGTTTCCACCATATTTCATATTTTAGTAACACATAAAGTCAATATTTTGCATAATTATTTAAAATCTTTGATAATATCAACTATAGCACTTTTGTCCTGTCTGCAAAAAGAAATAAACCCAAAACCAAATAATTGGATATGCAAACTTCATGATTTCCAAAGAAAGTCAAGTCCTCCCTTCTTCCCCACAACCACTTTTAAATAAAACTTTGCTTAAAGAAGAAATTTCAAAATCTTGAAACAGTTTTATACATTAGGTTGGTCCCAATACATGTCCTGTATGACCTTGGATTTTGGAATTTTCATTAATGATCAACACTACATTATTTATTTATTCCTTCCTTCAATTTATATGGTTGCCCACTTGTCAAGTGATTTTTATTTTATTCCCAGTCAAGGAAGTCTAGGCTCCATCTATGTAATCCTTCTGTTGACAGGATAAAACACATTTATTCAGAAAACTCTCTTGCTTTTAAGATGACAAAATAAGTTTTATTTTAGGAGGAGCTATTAGTTTCTCTTAATGAATTATTTTAGTGTTGTAACAATAATTTGGTAATTTATCATTTTACCACTGATAGTGTTAAACACCTTTTTATTTTACAAGTGAAATATTTGCTTTAGACATATAATAAACATACCTATATGGTCAAAATATTTTCCCCAGCTTTTTAATAATCTAAATTAGATAATTTATTGTAAACATAACTGGCCATTGCAATATCGTATGCAAAACTTTACAATTTTGATTCTATTATTGGAATTATAATAAAGTGGCACTGCCATATGTACTATATCATGAATCTTCTTTTCTTTACAATAATATTCTAGCATAATTGTTTCTTCATATTCTTCCTTATATTTACATTTAGTATTTCCTTTATATTTTTATTTATTTAAAACATTTATAGAGCTGCCCATCTTCTAACCAACTCTGGGTGGCTCCCAATCAAAAATTAAAACAACATATAAAATCATAGTAAAACTATAAAACTAAATACATTAAAACATTAACAACAAAAACCTGGTAACAAGTCCAACTTCTATATGTGCAGTCATAATCTTATCCCAGCACTTGGGGAAAATATTTTACAATTAATTTCCTATATTTTACAATAATTCATACTATTTTACATGTCCTTGTACTTTCCGGGATCTTGCGGACGAGTCGTGGAATAAGCGGAATCGGGGGAAAGGCGTATAGCAGCCCCAGAGGCCAGGGAATTGTGAGTGCATTGATCCCCTCAGCTTGCGGACAAGGGTGGTGAGTGAAGAACCGAGGGAGCTGGGCGTTGTCCCGATGGGCGAACAGGTCGATGATGGGGGTCCCGAAGTGGTGGGACAGCTCGCGGAAGATGTCCGGGTGAAGGCATCATTCTGAGTTGTCTATCTACGTTCTGCTCAACCAGTCCATGGTGATGTTCATCGTCCCAGAGATGTGTTGTGCCCGGAGGGAGAGGAGGTGGCACTCCGCCTAAGTCAGCAACCGGGATGCCTTGTCCATGAGTGGTTTCAAGCGGGTGCCCCCTTCGCGGTTCACGTGTGCCATCGTTGTCACGTTGTCCGTCTGGACCAGCACATGGTGACCCTCCACCGATGACTGGAACTGGAGGAGGGCGAGGCGAACCGCGCGAAGTTCCAGCCAGTTGATCTCATTCTGGCGATCCGCCGGCGACCAACTGCCCTGAGCAACTTGGGAATGCATGTGAGCGCCCCAGCCGGTCAAGCTGGCATTGGTCGTTATCATGAGACAATGTGGTTCCAAAAAGGCGCAGCCCTTCGTTAGAGCCGACAAAGTCCACCAGCAGAGAGACCCGTGAACCTCTGTCAGGAGGGATACCCGAGCCGTGGAATTGCTGCAGCGGGAACGCTGGTATGGGAGCATGAACCATTGAAGCTAGCGACCATGAAAACGCGCCCACGGGACAATGGAGGAAATCATCTTCCCAAGAAGACGAGACAGGAGCAAGAGAGGGATGGATTGGAGCGAGAGAATTTGACGAATCAGTGTCCGGATGTTGCGGCACCGGTCTGGGGACAGGAAGACCAGCCCCTTGCTGGAATCTATAACGGAGCCCAGGTGTAAGATCCTGGTAGTGGGGCACAAGTGGCTCTTCGGCAGGTTCAAGGATAAGCCGTGGTGCTGAAGGCAGTGGCAAACTGTGACCAGATCCTGTGCGGCTTGGGTCTGTGTGGATGACAAGATGAGCACATCGTCCAAATAACAAAGTACTCTGACTGGCATCTGCCGAAGATGTGCAGCTATGGCCGACAGGAGCTTTGTAAAGGTCCTGGGTGCGGATGAAAGTCTGAAAGGCATCGCCCTGTATTGAAAATGTCGATGATTGTAAGAAAAGCGGAGGAAACGACGTTGAGAAGGCCGGATCGGGATGTGGAGATAGGCCTCCTTGAGGTCCACTGAGGTCATCCAATCTCCCTCCTGGATGCATCCCAAGATAGATTTCAGGGATTGCATTTTGAACTGATGATAGAGGATGTATTTGTTCAGTTCTTTGAGGTCCAGGATCCCCCGGCAGCCTCCGGAGTGTTTTGGAACCAGGAAAAAGATTGAATAAAAACCGGTCCCACGGTGTTCTGTGGGAACCGGCTCTATGGCACAAATGTCGATGAGATGTTGTATCTCCGCCTCCATCAGTCGACATTTGGTTGGGTTGGATGACACAGGGCACTGGATGAACATGTTGTGGGGGCAGGATCGAAGCTCCAAGATCAATCCCAACTGGATCGTCTGGAGTACCCGTGTGTCCGAAGTTATCGATTCCCATTGGGCTGCGAAGTGCTGGAGGCGGCCACCAATGGGAAGGTAATGGAGAGCGTCATTTGCCTCTTCGAAAAGCACAGGTCCCCGCACCTCTGAAAGGGCGTTTGGGTGGGCCGAGTGCCTGCCACGATCCCGGAAGGAAGATCTGTCATAGGGACGATCAAATCCATGGGAGTATTGTCTTGTGGCGAAGGACCTGCTGAGTCCGGGTTCAGCTCGAAAGGGCTGCCTCTGGCTGTATGAAGGTATTTTGCACTCGGTCTGCCGGTAGGATGAGGGCATGACTTTGCGCTTGTCCTTATCTTCCACAAGAATCGGGTCTAACGCCTCCCCGAAGAGATGAGTCCCTTTATATAGGGCTGATGCAAGTCTCCACTTTGACTTCATGTCCGCTCTCCACTGCCTCAGCCACAGCAGGCGCCTGGAAGTCACAGACGAGACCAGGGCACGAGACGCGAATTTGGTGGCATTGAGTGAAGCATCAGCAGAATACTCTGTGGCCGCAACAATCTTATTAATGTCTTGGTGGACCCTCGTGTCCTCCGGTGGCAGGTGGAGTTGGCGCAACCAAATGAGGGTTGCCCTGTTGAAAAATGACACCGAGGTCGCCGCCTTGACCGCCCAGGCCGCCGGGTTGTGTGTCTTGCGGACTGTGAGTTCCGCCTTCCAGTCCTCTGTCCGAAGGCTGTCGGGGATGTCGTGAGACAGGAGCGTGGCAGACGAAGTCAAGTTCGCTACAGGCGTATCCACTGCTGGTAATGCCAAGACGTCCTGGAGAGACGGGGCTGAACAGTATAACTTACGGTCAAGACTGGTAGGTGCCGGTAAGGAAGACGGCAGGTTCCAAGAATGTTGCACAACTTCCGTGAAAAGTTGAGGACACTGAATGTAGGTTTGTTCCGTTTTAGGAATGTTAAATAGAGTATCGTGCAGTTGCGACATTGTTGGCAGATCGGAGAGCCCCTCCGAGGTGGCCAAATGAGTAAATGACTTTGCCTTGTGCAATAAGGACTTAAATAGAGATGGTCGGAATAGACCAGTAAACGCCGGCCTGTCGGGAAGGAGGTCATCATCGTCGAAAAACTCCATGTCCCTTTGGGCCTCCTCATTCTCCAGAGAGGAGTCCTCAGCTTGAGCAGAGTCCAACTGAGACGAGCAGTGGTCTGCCTGATCATCATAGTGAGAGACTTGAGGAGCCGGAGGAGGAGGCGGAGCGGTGAAGGTGGCGGAGGAGGAGGAGGAGGTGGAGGGGGTGCAGCCATTGAAATCGGTCTGTACAAATTAGGTTGGTGTGCGCTAGCAGCCAAAGTCCTGGATATAGTTTGAGAAATGAGATTCTCTATGTCACATGCTAACACGACATGTGAAGGACCCCCCCAGGCAGAGCCCCGCGGCCGTGGGTGTGTAAGTAACCTCCGGAGGAGGGCGCTGAGCAGAAGGCCGTGTACGAGACAAATCCACCGGAACTGCTATGCCGTGCAAGAGGGCAGCGGGAGAATTCACCGCTGCGGGCATTGGAGAAGAACCGGTCACAAGAGAGTGACCTTGGCACCCAGAAGGCATGATCCCTGAAGGGGGGGCAGAAACCCCTACAGGGCCGGCAGCTGGAATGATTGCAGGCAAGGCCGTTGACTGAGCCTGTCGCTAAGCCCGATCAAATTGTCGCTCGAGCGCCTTATGACATCTGTTGGCATCCTTGGCAGCAGCTGATGAGGCTGTGCGGCTCCTCGCTGAAATAACCGGAGCTGTGGCAGACTCGTGCGTATCCTGCTTTTTTGGCTTTTTCTTTGCAGGGCCCGGGGAAGCTGGAGCCTCAGAAGGTCCAGGGCTGTGCTCCAAGTCGGAAGAAAGCTCACAGTCATCCATGCTGAGAAGTGCTGAAGACATGAGTAGAAAAAAAGGTAAGCAGGTGCTTGGCACAAATGAGAAAAAATACATGTCCTATGGATTTTTTTTTTTTTTAAATTTGATTTATATGCCGCCCTTCTCCGGAGACTCAGGGCGGCTTACAATGCGTTAAGCAATAGCCTTCATTCTTTTGTATATTTTATACAAAGTCAGCTTATTGCCCCCACAAACTGGGTCCTCATTTCACCTACCTTAGAAAGGATGGAAGGCTGAGTCAACCTTGAGCCTTGGAGAGATTCGAACCAGCAGAAATTGCAGGCAGCTGTGTTAATAACAGGGTGCACTAAACCCCTGTACTATCAAGGCTCTTATTGATGTTTTCCATATTCCCTTTGCTTATTATTTTATTTTATTTATTTTATATTATTATTATTAATATTCCCCCCCCCTTTTTTTAATTATGTCAGTAATTTATTCTTATTTCCAGAAGGTTGCTTGGGGGTAGCAGCTGTGCCAGAAGGAAAAAAAACACCAGCTAGGCAACCAGCAATCATATATAAAGGTGGGCTGCATTGATTACTCCGATATAGGAAATACCAGAAGGACTGTAACTCGCAGACAGCCTTCCAACAGCAGAGGGCACCAGAGTGGCTGCTTAATCATTGCCACCGACTACTGGCCCTTAACACACACTGAGTATTCCCTTTCAGTTATCTCTTAAGTGCTGGTGATTAATTACAGAAGACCTGTAAGGGCAAGAAATGGCGCAGGGAAGCTCTCTGCGCAGCTGCAGTGCTGTTGCCGGATAGAACTGCAATAGGAATGCAGTCTGCGTTTGCTCAGCCTTTTCCTGAGCAAAAACCAATCAGGAGGCTTACTGCACCTGCGCAAGCTGTTGCGGGCAGAAAATGGTCAAAAAGAGCGGAAAGCGTGCTCCGACATAATGGCGGCCTCTGAAACCCCAGGAAAATGAGTGAGTAGGAAGAATGTGCCGCTGAGAGCAGGGCAGGGACTCAATAGCTGCCCCAACAATCACAACAGGAAAATTAAACTAGAAGAAGGTTCCCTGGCAAGGCAGGGCTTCTTATCTATTTGTAAATATATATGGCCAGACAGGGTGTAGGCCAGAAGACTCACCCAGCAGTCGCCAAAGAGAAGCAATATAAAGGGAAAACTCCCTTTATTTCCAAACCAATTCGAAAGTGCCAAATCGAAATCCAAATCAAAGTCAAGTCCAATCCAAGGTCAGAATAGAAGAATCCAAAAGCAAAGAATTTATTCAAGGTCTAGACACCAGAGATGAGTAAAACAAGTCTGATTAGCTGACTGAGTGAATAAAAACTGAGCCTCTGATGCAAAGGGGGCGTGTCCAAGAAATTTAAAGACACATACACTCAGGGCTGACTGCTAGACTGTTGAATAACCCTCGCTTTTGGATTCTCCAAGCAGCGCGCTGGAGAACATGTGATTTGTTTATCACTCCTTGTTTTTAGTTGTTATCGCAGCTCCCGTAACCAATTAATAATGAGTACCAAGGTACCACTGTACAATATTAAAATTATAAAACCAAATACATTAAAACATTAAAACAACAAAACCTGGTGCCAAGTCAAACTTTTAATGCATAATCATTTAATCTTATCCCAGTAATTGAGGGAAAAGCCAGGTCTTCAGAAGCTTAAATGCATAATCATTTAATCTTATCCCAGTAGTTGAGGGAAAAACCAGGTCTTCAGAAGCTTTATGGAAAGCTAGGAGGATAGAAACCTGCCAAAAGCCAGGGAATAGTATAGGGGCTACCATAGAAAAGGCCCTAACATCACTAGTCTGGCTAGGGGTGGATATATATATATATATATATATATATATATATATATATATATATATATATATATATATATAGCAAAATTATATATATATAATTGAATATCATTGGCATACTGATGATACTGAATCCTGTACCAATGGATGATCTCCTTTAGTAGTTTCACTTTAAAAAGGAGCTATTAAAGGCTGGAGCCCTGGGAAAACTCACATTGAAGGGACCATTCCTTCCATACCAACACCGAGACCAGCCATGGAGAAAGGAGAAGACTCACCATAACAGTGTCTCACACTCCCAACTCTTAAAGCCGATCCAGAAAGATATCAAGATTGATGATACTGGAAGTTGCTACAAGGTCCAGGTGGGCCAGAAGGGTCACACCACCTCTATCTCAAGCCCTCCAAAGGTCATCAACAAGTGTGACTAATGCCGTTTCAGTGCCGTGCTCTGGCCTGAACCCAACTGA
Source organism: Pituophis catenifer annectens (assembly GCF_029215685.1). NCBI lineage: Eukaryota > Metazoa > Chordata > Lepidosauria > Squamata > Colubridae > Pituophis > Pituophis catenifer. Next base: position 314,750,962 of record NW_027256881.1, on the reverse strand, counting down.
AAAGGTCCAAATAATTCACTTCATCCAGGGCCCTTTGTAGTTGTGCACCAACCACCCTTCAACAACTTCCCCCAAAAAAGGAAGATTGGAGACTGGACAAAAGTTGTTCAATACTATGGGGTGCAAGGATGGCTTCTTGAGAAGGACAACCACGTCCTTTAGGAGGTGTATCATTCCTCCTACAAAGAGACATAAATCACTGCTTGGACTCCACTACATGTCATTTCCCAGGAGGCCTTAATCAACCAGGAGGGGCATGGATTCAGAGTATAGGTGGCAGAACTACCAGTAACTACCAGTTTCCAAGGACCCTGACCATTTCCTCAATAACAACTGGCTTGAACTCCCCCCAGATAACAAGATTCAGGCACATCTCTATCACCTCCAATAGATCTTATTAACTTTCAATTAAGTAAATATTATCCAACTTTTTCCACCGGTGACAAAATATTTTGAGCACATCTAAGAGTCTTAAAGTCAAAATGCAGAGAGCAAGATACAGAATAGAAAACTGACATTAAAAGTAATATTCTAACAATATTTTTTCACAGAAAAATGTATAGAGAGTATGAGTTAAAGTAAGCATACATTGAGAAATCAGCAAAGTGTAGGGAAGCATAAGTAGCTGAGATAAAAAGTGACAAACTCCCCTTATAAGAATCCAAAGTAAAAAATTGTAGATAAATTATATAATCCTAGGTAAATAAGAATTGTAAATTTCACAATTATTTCACTATTCTATTTCAAAACATCCAAGCTTACAAAGTATTCATGGAAAGGATTGGTGATTTTACTACCTCCCTCCTTCTTAGCAACTGGATACAATTTTAGTTTCTGGTGATCTACAATAAAATCAGCAAACTAAGAACAGAGAAATAAATTTGATAGTTAATATATTCAAAAGACAGGAAAAAAGCCTGTTTTTTGGACAAAAAAAATATAACCCACCTTTTCACAAAAGTTTTCCCCTACAGATGTTCCAGCATCCTTTTTCATTAAGAAATAGGCGTAGTGAAAGCAAGAAGAGAAAAATAAATAGAAATAAACTTGTCAAAAAGGGCAGTTGAATTTTATTAGAGGGATATTTATATATTCTTTTTATTGAAACATATTTCACAAAGTTATAATAAGGACACATTAACAATGATTAAAAGAGGATGTTATCATTAACATGTATGATAAACTACTGGCTATTCTACAGAAATACTAAGAGATTAACAATTAAGACACATGGTTGGTTATAAACCTGCTAAAAGAAAAAAAATACTTTATCATAGAATGGTTAGGAAATGCATTATATTTTATAGGAATTTGTATTTATTGTCCATCTTTAAAATTTTATTTATAAAAACACTTACCTATCATAAATTGCTGGATAGAAAAAATCCATATATTTGGACTATGATGTATTATCCTAACCATACAGGTATAATAATAAGCTCTTTGAATATATGGTCAATCATCTCCAGAGGTCAAGTTCATAATTACTTCAAAATATGATAATTATTGATAATTTTTATCAATATACCAATACTGTGAAAGGATCTTGCGTATGTGCCTCCACATTCTGCCTGGGCAATGAAAACCATATTTGCCCTCCCCACATTCTGCTTACTGAACTGTATACTCAGTCTCTCCTGCAGATAAGCTCAGCAACATGAAAGAATGGAAAATGACATTTCTAGGAAAAAGCTGTTGTCCCAAAAATACTGAACTAGATATTATTCCTTTCTTTTGCATTGCAACTCCTTAGCAGGTACAGATAGTCCTCGCTGAACAAGTATTCATTCCGTGATCATATGAAATTGTTGAATGAATTGTACTTAGATCTGGTCCTTGAAATTTCTGCCACTGCAGCACTCCTGAAGGGGGAGACTCTTTGCAGTAACACAAGTGTTCATTGCATGTATCCGGCCCAGGGGCTGTAGTATGAGGACCCCTAATTTAGTGCAATATAAAAAATGCAAATAATTTTTCTGCGGATCACCAAAATTTTCTCACGGACCACCAGTGGTCCACAGACCACCAGTTGGTGATCGCTGCTCTACAAGACATATAATTACTCTGAATTTCCATTTCTTGCTTACCAGGATTTGGTATGGACAGATTTCAATCTTTAGAGATCAGCTTTATTATTTTGTTAAATCCCAAAATTATTTATTATTTTGAGATAATTCTGGAATTATTTGGATCTACAAATACTGACTTTAGAGAGGTTATAAAAAATGGAGAGGATGCCTTTTTAATATTGTAGGCATGTGACAAACATTTGGCAGGTAATTTCCAAAGTGATAAAAATGCTTGTCCAAGCTTGCTGCTCAAAATGTTGAGGCAGCATATCCTCTCAGAGGTTTCCCATGGCCGCTTCAAGGACCTCCCATATTGTGTGAGCCAGTTTCTGGAGCAATCTCAGTGAGAATGACCTGCATCAACTACATCAAGCTTTTGAAGCCATGACATCTGGACATTTCAAACATTGGTTCAAAGGAGTAGTTTGGTTGCTTCATGAAGCACCCCTCCATATACATACATAACCCTACCGAACAATTGGGAATAAGAAGTCATTGTCCATATACTACAAATCATTCAGCAATCTATCAATGTTTACATGTTCTGTATAAGCAGACGGTGAGATTTATTTAAGCTATGGATTAAGCCTGGGATACTTCAACATCATAACATCAAACGTTGCCAGTTTTGGATTAGTATATAGATTCACACCTGATCAACCCATAGTACTTACTCACTTGAGGTACAAATGGCTAGGCTTCACCTACTTCACATTATATGAAATATTACTGTAGCTTTCTGAAGAAAGCTCTAATGCTAGGAAAGATAGAAGCAAATCAGAGAAGAAATCAACCAATAGCAAGGGGGGATGGATTCAGTTACAGCAATGATGGTTGCATGATTGGAGAACTTGGAAGGATCAGTTAGAGAAAGATCATTATGGAAAAAATCTATGTGATTGCTAACATAATCAAATGATGCACATCATCATCTTTATCTTGAACTCCAGAATATGAGACCAGAATCATGTTAGTAGGATAATCTTTAGCAATAATCTATGCAACCTTTGAATTTCTATGCATTCAATTATGCTTCTCTAATCAGGTGCTCTTCAGTCATGTTGGACTAAAATACTATACTGGCTTGAAATTTTGCGGTGCATTTAATACAGAAGAACATTAAATTATTTATTTCTGCTGAACAGTTGAATTATCTACTTAGCTTTTTCCCATGGGCAAATCTACCCTTTGGATAAAAATAAAGTTTCTTTTGTAAATAAAGTAATCTCTCAAGGAAATATCTAGAGAGGCATACATATTGGACCACTACACTCACTTGCTTGAGATGAGCAGCTATAGGAATTAAATAATGAGAAAACAAAGCAAAATAAGACAGATATGAAACAGCCAGTGAATTTGTAACCAGAAGCCATTTTAAAAAGTAAAACTATGTCCAGTACAATATAACCTCCTTCTCTGGATCCACCCTGTCTTCTGTACAATTAGCTACAGTATTAAACACTGTTAAACTAATTGACCGGATTCAGTAGGCAATATTTACCAAAAGATCATCACTTTACTATGAACAGAAAGAGCCTTGATGGTACAGTGGTTTAATGCACCCTGTTATTAACACAGCTGCCTGCAATTTCTGCTGGTTCGAATCTCTCCAAGGCTCAAGGTTGACTCAGACTTCCATCCTTTCTAAGGTAGGTGAAATGAGGACCCAGTTTGTGGGGGCAATAAGCTGACTTTGTATAAAATATACAAAAGAATGAAGGCTATTGCTTAACGCATTGTAAGCCACCCTGAGTCTCCGGAGAAGGGCAGCATATAAATCAAATTTTAAAAAAACAAAAAAAAACAAGAGTTCAATTTTCTGAATACATATTTTAATATTTTTCTATATTCAAATGTTAACAAAATTCTTCCCAACAAATATTTAAATCTAAATGGAAACTACTGCACTACCACAAAAAATAGAAGAGGAATAGCATTTTCAGCAACCACTAGGCTAGCAATATTGATCAATAAAAATAAGCAGCTGATTCAGCAACATGGAGTTCTCCTTCCTGTCATCTCTCAGTGTACTTTATTTCATAGGTCAAAGACAACATGCATTCCAAATATAAAATACTATCCATAGCCAATCACGAGACAGAACAAGAATGACAAAGCTGGGCATCACTATGCCAAAGAGAAAAAACTGGTGATAATTCATTAAATATTTGCATTATGTATCTCCTCATAACCCAGGGGCTTCTATGGCCCTTAAATTCATATTATGGCAGATACTTTTCTTAGTTTTCATTTAATTGCATCAATTTATTTATTCATTAAATTTTTCTATCGAAGTGACTCTAGGTGGCTTACAACAACTAAGAAGCAATTTTAATTTTGGTCATTGGTATACTATAACATCGTCATAATAAATAATATATAATAATTAGGTACTATTAATGACAAAGCACTCATATTTCAAACTTAAATTATGTCATATATCTGAATACCTGAGTTAAGAATTAGCAACCATTTTGAGGTAGGAAGTGTATTTGAAAATTTGAGCACATACCATGATCAATGTCAGAGAGTGGTTAATGGCTACTGTAATGGGCACGACCAGTTATATAATATCAATTTACTAGAAACCATGCTGATGAATGTGCTCTCTGAAATCCCTTCCAGAGTCACAGAACATTCTGGACCACCTTATTACTTTTCACTTTTTCTATGGAAGTTTGGCTAAGAATCATTATTCAAGACACAATTCAGTAGAATGGCACCTCCAGCCACCAAGATTTCTATAACACTCCTCAAGTATGCGGGCCCTGCACCTTAAGAATAATAAAAAATACCATTAAAAGTGGTTGAACTCTCAAGAGGCTTTTACATTCTTACATGAAAATATAATATTCCTATGGAATCTCATCACTGAAATCTTGGGAAATTTTTATAATTTTTATTTTTAATTTTACATACTTGGATGACTGCCCCATTTTGCAAAATCGCATGAATGCTGGAAAAGGATGCCAACCATGTTACAAATTAGAATATTACTAGATACTGGCACACTGCTCTATAGCATGCCAATTTCACAATATTATTTTTCTAATTAAAAAACAACAACAAATGAGATTAGGTAGATGCCAAGAATTGTGTCCATGGGCATTCTTATACTCAAAATGCACATTTCCCATGATGTGGATACTTGGATTTATCATAAAATAAATAATGAATTAGTTAGGAACTGAGGGGATCAACTGCACAAAATAAATAATACTAAAACAAATTAGTTATTTTGCATAGAACATTCTAGCTTCATTATTACTTACAGGAGAGAAAAAAATGCTGCTTTTTTCACAATCTGATATACTGTCCCAATCATGCCAAGTCTGTTCACTGATCAGTCTGTTCACTGATCAGACTACATTCTTACTGTCATCAACACTTAAATGTAAATATAGTAACTTAAGAGTAAGACATAGGCAAGCCTGATTCATCAATAATATTGTCAACCTAGGTCAGTTCTTATTCAGCTATTGTTAGAAGTTATGTATGAAACCATAATAACATCCAATAGGCAAAGATCTGGGATTTGTGTTAGAAAATATTTTTTTAGATTTCAATTTCATTATGCAACATAAGGCTACTTTAAGAAGTCATTTTTGCCCCCAAATTTCTCTTAGAGATAAAATCCCAAAGATATGTTAACTTGGGAATTTAGGAATGTAAAGGTCAAATGTCAACTCTATTTTTTTATTTATTTATACAAGAGTGTGTGTGTGTGTGTATGTGTGTGTGTGTGTGTGTGTGTGTGTGTGTGAGAGAGAGAGAGAGAGAGAGAGAGAGAGAGAGAGAGAGAGAGAGAGAGAGAGAGAGAGAGAGAGAGTTTCATATTATTTAACTGCTTTTGAAAAAACCCAAAACACCAATAATAAAATGCTGTGAAACTTCCATATTCCAATATACAAATTGGATAATGTGAATATAACTGTTAAGAATCCCTAAGATGATATAATTTATGCTTGATTTTCATTCCCAAAACAACTGCATTAATATTTATATAAGAATAACGCCACCTCTAATGAACTCAGTGGATTGTTTTTCTTCAGTTCTATTGTGTCAGATTCTGAGACTGCCTGGACAAGTCCCTGCAGTTTTCTTGGCAAGGCTTTTCAGAAGTGGTTTACTACTGTCTCCTTCCTAAGGTTGAGAGAGTGACTGACCCAAGGTCACCCAGCTGGATTCGTGCCTAAGGAAGGGCTAGAACTGATTATCTCCCCGTTTCTAGCCTAATGCCTTAACCATTAGACCAAATTGGGTCTCCAGTGAAATTGCTTCCAAGTAAAAAGCCATTAACACTGCATCATGAAAATAAATTATATGTGATTATTTATTGGTTGTGACTGCCAGTGATTGAAGCAGTTTATAAATTCACAAAGATGCATCAGCAAATACACTTGATTCACATTCTATAGCAGTGTTTCCCAAAGTATGGTATGCGTACCCCCAGGGGTACGGGAAGAGTTTGGTGGGGGTACGTGTTGCACCGGAGTTTGGTGGGGATCATGTGGGAATATCCACTGCACCGTGCTTAGCTGCGCCCACAGAACAAGGAAAGAAATAGGCGCGTATCGCAGTTTTTACACGGGAACTATGTAACTGATTTTTATTAAAGCATATGTTTTTTATGAGGGGTACTCAGCGTTACGAAAATTATAGATGGGGTACACATATGTCAAAAGTTTGGGAAACACTGTTCTATAGCAATGTCCTAACCTCTACTATATAATTTAAAACCATATCATTTAAAACAAGTCACTTAGCATAGGCAGTTTGATTTATGAATTAATACTATATATTTTACTATGAAGACTCTGGACTACTGAGAAAGACGGCACGGCAAAGGCACCACCACGTTGGAATATGCATTGTTTTCAAAAAGTAATACTGATAAATCACTTACATTTTATTATTTTTAATTTAAATACAGTACTATGGCACATTTTATGGTGCCATAGCAGAGTCTGATTTCATCTGTTTATTTTATACTACAAATGGGTCTTTTAATAATTGAGCCAGATGTGTAGTTACTTCACAGTGCCCATAAAAATACAATTCAAACACATGCCTTATAAGAACCATGTTTTCCACATTACCACAATTCAATTTTATCCAACCTGGGTTCTCCAGAGGTCTTAGACTACAACTCTGCTTATGTTCAACCAGCATAGCTATTGATTGCGCTAACTAGGCTTGATAGTAGTTGCGGTGCAAAACATCTGCAAATATCAGACTAGGGAAAGCAGGCCCAAGCCACTGCAAGAATATAGTCTAGAAGAAACTCAGTAACAAACTAAATCTGTGTCTTGAATGCCTGGCAACAGCCTGTAACTTTTTTGGCAACAATTTTAGAAGTAGCTTGCCAGTTCCTTCTTCCTAGGAGAGAATGACTGGCCCAAAGTCACCCAGCTGGCCTTATGCCTAAGATGGGAACAGCTTCTTAGTTTCTAGCCTGATGCTTTAACTACACCAAACTGACACTCAATCTAAAATAAATTAGGTTTATTTTAGGAACAGTGCAAAGACAATGGGGTGTATAGATGTACCGGTATGTTAAATATTCTTAAGAATATTGTGTAAAACAGAGTTATTTCCATGTACAATCAAATGAATCTTTGACTAATAGACCATTTATGTATAGAGGCTCCATCTTTCCCAAATGCTCGTTTATTATAATTATGCAAATAACATTTGAATAAACTATAACGGAGGTTCTCTATTTTTAAAAATGCCTTGTCTAGCCTACTTTGGATACAATAGTCATGTCCAATATTTTGTGGGGGTGTTTCCAGTGGTATCAAAAATGTATCAAACTGGAAGAGGGATTGGCCATTAAATTTAAGTTTCTTTATACACCCCCCCCGCCCATGTTTGACAGCTATGGCTGGCAAGGAAAATATCAAATGTGAAAGCCACCCCCAGGATGGATGTTGCAAGTGGAAAAAATATTGCTAGAATACAAATGAGCATTTATTCATGTTAAAATATGAATGAAAGCACTGAATATAGAATCTCACAATAAAAGCCAAATTCACTTGTAGTGTTAAGCAATGTTATTTGTTTTAGTCTTGGTGTGATGTGCAACCCTATTCATTATAATTTCATGCTATATCTGAATCATACTACAAAGACTTGTTCAACACAACATAAATAAAAATCCGAAACCAGAAACAGAAACTCAAGAGTTTCTTCTTGGCTTGTAAGCATAGTGAAATAATTCCAGAAAGTCAGGTCAAAAATTACAAGTTCAGAATAAGCTATCCTATTTTAGAATACCAAAACCTGAAATTGTTTATAGAAATAATTATTTCTATAATTATGTTTTAAGAAAAAGTAATCTGCTACACTAATATAAACAATTTCACTTTAAAAATTACTTACCAGTATTGTACTACAAGAAGCAAAAATAATGCTCATTCAGCATTTTTTTTAGAAATCAGTATGCAATTGTAATAAACATATTTTCTAGTAGCTGCTGCAGAATACTATTTTGGAAACTGCCACCCAGTCTCCATTGGATAGCTTCTGTATCATCAGAGATGACAAACTTTTAAATAACAAAGTACTGAATTCATAAGAATTTGATAAGGTGCTTTTCATTTTAAATCCATTTCATTTAAAACTTTTTCACTACAATTGCCACATTTGCAATGAGGAAGTATTTCAACATTAGGTGTTAAGGAAAAAAGCAAGCTTATATACAATTGAAATTACAGATATACATTCTGAAATTTAAAATGTGTTTAGAAGAATCGTGAATTCTATTCCTGTTTGATCAAAGACAGGCTAAAATTATATTAGCTACATTCATACAAGTCAGATTTGCCTACTGCTTCTTATACAGGCCACAATACAATTACAGATAATATGCTGAGAAACAAAGAAGCATAGAAAATTTGCTCCCCAATTTTCTAAACCCCTATGTTTTTTCTCAAGGTACATGCATACTTCAGACTGACAAATGTTCTTTTTTGAATAACAATGGTACATTAATAAGCTATTTAAGTATTCATATACTCTGGAACTTCATTAATTGTATTGGAGTAGAAAATAAGGGCAATCTTCATACATGACTTCTAAATTACATTAAGTGATTGATGTAAACAACACTGAAAGATCTAAGGAAAGTCCATATGAATAATCCTACTAAATAATTCTCAGAGTGTCCATCATTTACAGAAATATCTAATTCTGAACAATTTTATCTAAAATGAAACTGAAAGCTTGAACTGAAGTTCAAAATGTTCTATAGCTGAATTTTTGCATTTTAACTTTTGCTGAACACAATTCTGCAGGTTGTATCAAGAGCTAAAGTAAACAAAGGAGAAAAGTTTCATCAACAATGATAGTGAATACAAAACCTTGATAATACAATTGTTCTAAACATATTTTCTTCTTGTGTCTAAACCTGGGTCAATCACATTCAATTAATAACAGTGAATTGATTAATAAGTTGAATTGATTAAAAACCCATTATAAAACATTCAGCTATATTTAGCATTCCTACATTTAAAATTCTAATGGAACTTAACATTTTTCTTTCTTGAAACCTAATAAGCTTCTAGTTTACTATTAACTTGAAATCAAACAAAATACAGATAGAAGTACCGGTATTTATTTCTTATGACTTAAGATCTCTATCAATCAACATGTTTCTTCTACAGTCCGGACTTCTTTGATTATCTGTTAAAATGACAGACCAAGACAAATGCTTGGGTTCAACAGTCTGCTTTTCATTTTAAATTTCCACAAAACATCTTTTATCTAAGCTGCTTGACACTGTTAAAAATACCAGATTTTATCTAAAATAGAACAGAATAGTGTTTTTTTCAATATGCATGAAATTAAGAAATGTACAATTTAAGGATGGCTAATTCCTCTTCACTACCACCCAAGGAATCAACTGAATATTACCCAACTGAATATCAGTATCAAAGTTTAAATAGTTAAAGGAAATACAAATTAGTTGTTTATTTACTGTAGGTAATACTGTTCATTATCTGCCAGAACAAATGACCCATTCATTCTCACAATATATGTATTCATGATCCCTTTTTAGCAATTAATATATTTTATGTCCAAGAATGTATGTTCTCCATTATCTTCTGAAAGCATATTTTTAAGCATGAGAGGCTTATTTTGAAAAAGAAGTGAGAGAAAAAGCAGGACTCCAAAAACAATAGAAAAGGAAGATTATTACAACAGGCAGGCCTCATAAGACTTTTCTTGCAATTGACATTTTGCAACAAACAACCTGTAAAAAATAACCATTATCAGATTTTCAGCTTCCATGAAACAAAGGTTGCTGCGGTAGAAAATTCCCTATGTAATATTAAGCCACCTTTTAAATGAACATAAGACCATTTCTCTATATGCTATCTCTTTATGTTGATTTTTTTCCCCACTGAAGACAAAAGGTTTTTTTTCATTAATCTAAGGATCTGCATTATCACTTATACTCTTATTATTGACATTAATTATTAAAATAGTATTCAGTTACTATGAAACTACACATTAATGAAGAATCCTTAAGCACACTCACGTTTTCAGTGTCCCGTTCATTCACCGTGGGCAATGGAGTTCTAGTAGACATTTTCATTCACTTAGCTGAAGCACCGTTTGCAATGGCAAAATCCAACTATTTATTATATAAAAATAAAATAAAAAAGTCCTAACACCTCCCTCCCTCCGAACACATATACATATATATATTTACAAAAAAAATGTGATTTTACAGCATGATAGCAGTTATCAAGTGCCACCATCAAAGGAAAAGGTAGTACGGGGGGGAAGAGAAATTTGAGTGATTTTTTTTTTCTCCACCACCGCTACCCCCTCTTTCTCATCTATCTTCCAGTCTGATAATGGAGCATTATATCCCCCTGGGAATCTTCAGGTATCATCTTATAGACAGATTACGGTCTTTAGAAGGTGGGGACGACAGATTAGAGGAGATTCTCACAGAGCACCAAAAAACAAAAAAAAAAACGGGCCAAAAAAATTGTCCGGTGCCGTTAAGAAGAAAGAAAAAGCGAGGAGCCGGGAGAGATGGGAGCGGGCAAGGCGAGAGGTGCAGGGCGCTGCAGCAATACGGTTCAGCCCAACTAGCAGGCTGCTGAGGAAGGAAAAGTGGGAAAGCAGCCGCCGCTTTCCGCGCAACCACTGTGGGCTGCGAAAGAACCACCACCCAGAGCTGGTCAAAGGGAAGCGGGCCAAGCCCTCAGCCGTTTTCTAACTCTACACGGATCGCTTCACCGGGCCTCGGGCTCTCATGTCTTAATCGCGCTCCCTCCTCTTCCTTCTTCTCCGGGAGAATTCCAACTCCTTCGCTGCCTACTATCCCCTATCCCAAAGGGGAAGGCTCAAGACCCAAGGAGAAAGACCCTTCCCGTCACAGCCTGGAGGCTTTGCCGGGTTGGAAACACTGTAAGAAGAGAACCCTCTGCCGCCGCCAAACCAGCTCCCTCGGCTCTCTCTCTCTCTCTTTCTCTCTCTCTCTCAACCAGTAGCCACAGCAGCAGCGGCGGCGGCAACAACGCCGCCGCTCCCGGATGATCCAAGATGGCCGCCCGGCTTCCTCTGCTCCTACATGAACCGGAAGAGACCGCCCCTTGCACACAGGGACAGGCGACGGGGAGGAGGGAGGAGGGGGAGGAGGAGGCCGAGGGCGCAAGCGCAGGCGTGCGTGCTTGGTTCGCCTCTTGTTGCTAAGGTGTTTTGGCGGGGTGGCGGGGGGCGGCGTTGGAGGTGGAGCGCTTTTCGCGCGGAGGGAAAGGAGAAGCCTCTTTTTGACAGGCTCTGAGGTCTATCCAGGCACCCGCACAACTTGAGATTCTCTTTTTAAGGTTTCGAGCCTTTTTTTAATTAACCGAACTGGGTGCGAATGATTAGTGGGGGGGGGGAAATCGCACGTGGGGAAAAAAACCCCCAAAAACTAGCCATGATTAGCCTCCAACACGAGAAATTTAAAGGTACCGGAATTCTTAGTATCTGGAAAAAGGTGGTTTGTATAAGACAGACTTGGTCTTCGCTGCTCCAGAGGGCAGCCCGGTATCCATGAGTGGGGAAAAAGCAGCTTTTGTTCCCTAACAAACGTCTTCGGGAATAGTGGATTCATCTTCATTGGAATTATTTAAATCGAGGTTAGACGACCGTTTCTCCTGAGTTGCAGCTGTGGCTGCAATCGGCAATACCGTTCAGGGAGGAAGGGAATCCTTTTAGAAGAGGCTCCGTTTTCTTCCCGAAAGCGTATTTTCAAATGAAATGTCAGCTGCTTTTTCTTGAACAGAACATAACACAGTGTCGGACAAGAGTCTGTGTCTGGTGGCTCTATAAAAGCGAACAGAACATAATATCTATTGTAGCAGTATATTATGGTTGAAAATTGTTGAGGACTTCTGGAATCTATCAAAGGGGATGGCAGGTGTACAGATAAGAAATTTACTTCCTATGGTTAAAAGTATTTTTCATATTGTATAAAGTGCTTTGCCTTCTCTTGAGAAATTCACTCTCTACTTTATTAGTAGATCTTGAAATCATGACAATTTGGGGGGAGAAAAATTAAAAGTAGATCCACATTAGCCTTTAAAGTATACTCTGAACTTAATCCTAATATTTTTTATGTAAAGCGGTTTTTGATGACTCCTAGATTGTAAGGCATTTGCTACTCTGAAAGCTATTTCAGTTCGATCTTATTTGACAGTAGCTGATCTGATTTATTTAAGACACACCTGCAGAATATTTCAAACTGCCATTACATGAAGCTTTGCTTTAAAATGCTGGAGCTCCGGTTTCCCCTTTCCCTCTAAATTATACTTCATTGTGCTTCCCAGCTTCTGGGCTTAATTGGTCTTTTAAGAAAAAATATGTCATAACATGTTGGGCATGAATGACACCATTGTACCTATGAAAAGGAACCCTGAAGTCAAACCCACAAGAAAGCAATGGCAAATCACTTCTATATCTTTGCCAAGAATATTGTAAAAAAAATGGCTGTAACATTTGGTTTGCATTTGGACAGTAAATGATGAGACATCCTCCAATAGGAAAGTGGTCTTTTAAGTGCTGGGGGAGAGTGAAGAACTCCACACATTGATCTGGAGGGAATAAAATATATTAAACCACAAAGAAATCATGCAACTCAGCATATCACTATTGAAAAGGTAGGTTTTTTTCTTTACAAGAACGCATAATAGGAACATGGAATATGAGAAGCATAAACTAAGAAAATAATGAATTTGTCAAAGCAAAAGCAAAGCATGCTAAAATGGATATTTTATGAATAAATAATTTAGATAAACTGAAATAGGCCACTTTAATTTAAATAATTACATAATATCATACACTATTCATAACTGGTAGCTGCATTAGGTAACCCAAATCCAGAGATCAACTCCATAGGAAGAGTAGAACTACCTTCATTGAGACAAGTTATAACAGTAGAATCTAGCAAGTCTGCTTATGCTGTATTTCCCTCCCTTCTGATATTCCTTATGAATCAGAGACGTTCATAAATCTGTCTGTTTGATTTTTGAATATTATTTTGTTTCTGGGGTTTAAAAAACATTTCAACCACTTTGTCTAAGTAACGATTCTTGCATATTTACATCATGATCACTGTCCTTATTATCTACAAAGCATGAGTCCATCTGTGTAGCCTCCCAAATATACCAGACAGGAAACACCACAAGATGAACTAATTCTACTTTTTTGTAAGGCTGCATTAGCAGAATCTTACAAGTCTGAAAGTACAAATCTCCCACCTTTCATTTTACCACTGATTATTTAGGGTGGATCCTTTCTGACTTACTTTCTCTGTCATTCAGTTACAGGTTCCTCCCTCTTTTATCTGACCCTTCCCTAGGCAATATCTCTCCCCCACCCCACCCCATTTCACATCATGAAAGAGTAATGTGACAATGTTACTCAAAAAAGATTTTGTGAGATACTGTATGTGTTGGCAACAAACAGAAAGCTACTGCAATTTAAAAATATAGTACACCATTGTATATATACTGTCAAATAGAAGAGAACCAGTGGTGGGTTGCTATGGGTGAACTAGTAGTGGCGGTGGCGGGAGGCTCTGCCCGGACGCTTCTGTGCATGTGCAGAAGCATCACGCGAGCACGCAACCACCCACCAGTGAACCGGTAGCGGCGGGATTTGCAACCCACTACTGAAGAGAACCCATTGAAATGCCTATAGCTCTAAAGGAAGAGGGAATTAAAGTATTAACAGCTCTGTGTCATAGAAAATATGACTGGCTTTGAGATTGGAAAAGATTTGTATATATGCCTGTACAAAAGAAGGGGGATACAAGAGAATGTGCAAACAGTGAAAAGCTGTTGCAAGAATTGTTGATGATGGAGCAAGACGAAAATGCTCTTTTATTTAATATATACAATGGTTAGATTATAAAATGACAGGATTGTAAGAGAAGGTAGTTAGAATAAATTTAGCCTAGAAAAAATAAAGAATGACCTCTCAACAAGTAGAAACTCAAATATCTGGGCATGTGATAGATGCAGATGAAGGCCTAGAAAAACTAATATGCTTGTCAGGGTTGAGGGAAATAGATGGAGAAGAGAATGGATAAAGTAGATGAATGGGATCAAAGAGATACTAGAATGTCCTTGGAGGAGCTATGAATTAAGACCAGTGACAGATTAGGAAGGCAACCCTATGTCCATCCAGTCAGGAGGTAGTGACTCTTAGCTACTGTTCTATGTTTTAAGGTCAGCAAAATTTGAAGATCATAAATCCCCTCCATACTGCTTTTGAAAAATTGGGGAACAAAAGCAGAGGTGAGATAAAATATGGAACATTTTCTGTTTTCAATCCCATATTGTGAATTATCACTATAGCTTTATTAAATGGGCTTTATAAATGCAAGTGCCCAACGTCATTCTTCACACTGGCCTTCTCTGGCTATTTGTTTTATCTTTTGATTTCATGCGCAGCAATTTTTTTTAAAAAAAGGACCAAAGGATTCATTTGTATAAATACATAGGTGATTCTAGCATCTGAAATATCTGTTTAAACACTTTTCCACCTACATTGTATAATAGTGGCAATTAATAGTGCTGGCATTTGTATAGTGCCAGCAAGCACCCTATTTGAATTTTTGTATCATTTAATAGTTTGCTAGTTTAATATGTATAATTATTAGTAGAATAGAAATGCTGAGTTGACTACTCAATATCCCATCCATTTAGGTTGCAGCATTCAGTTTTCATACTCTGAGAATAGCTAGTGAAATAGAAATGTTACTGAAATTGTTCTTTCCTGTATATGTAATTTTACAAATGAGGAAAAAGGCAAATATAATTGCAGTTCTGTTCTTAATTATCTTATAAGGAAGTTCTCTTAATGTGTAATCATTTACTCATCTCAAACTTTGTTAAGTCATAACTGGTCTTCTGTAGAGTGGACCTCTGGCTCTTTTTCCCCCAAGGGAAAATTACCATATTGACCTTGCTAGGTATTTGTTTCTCCCTTCTTGCTCAATAGTGAGTTATCCATGACTGCAGAGGCAAAAAGAAATACAATATGACCCCAGCCAATAGCTGGTTCTGTGCAAACAAGAACAGATGTATCAAAGGCAAGTAAAGGGAAACACATTGTTGTCTGTTGCAACAAAAGAAAAAAAGGTCTATTATACATCATTAACTACTTTATCTTACGTATATTTTTATACATTGGATACAGTACTACATTTCATCAAATACTTGGAAATACATATTGTTGAGAGTAGAAGGTGGTGTACATGGTATATAGATTGTAAGAAATGAAGATTGAGAGAGGGTTTTTTTTTTGGCAAAGCTTAAATTTATACAAGATAAGAAACATGATCCCCACTAAGAGTCTGCCAGCTTTACTTTTGTTAATTTGACATTAAAACCTAGATGAATGTAATTGAAATTGCTGAACGCTTATATTTCCAGTATTCAAAAGTAATGTGAAATAACTGCTTTAGTATATTTATACACTATTAAAAATATTTATTTCACTTGTTCCCCTCTTTATTTCAGCGTGAAATTTCAATGTAAATCTAATATAAGTTGTCATGCAGTCTAATGTAAATTGAAATACATCTCTTTCAGTGGTGGGTTCTAACCGGCTTTACTACCGGTTCTCTTCGTACATGCACTTTATGCATAAATTCCTTTCATACCAAAATCATTATTTTAATTAAAGATGTTTAATAATGTTCTGTTAACTTCCCATAACGTATATACAGGAAGGATACTCAAGCTGTGTAAATTAAAGGCTTTTAAGAGCAATGGGTTAAATTTTTCTTAAGCATTTTTCTTTTGAAGATGATGAAGTCATGCCAATAATTTTTGTTTAGCGTGTTTTAAAAACAACAAACTTGTTTTATAGAAGTCTCCTGTTCATATCACAGCATGTCCTCTTTGGCGAGTCACTCTCTTTGGATTCTCTACCTTCTGAGTCAGGCATGTTATTGCACCAACACTGTATTTCCTGTGTGGTTAATATGGAATCAAAGATTCCATTCATAATAGGAAGAAAGATATGATTTCAGTCTATATAAGAGTTTAAATACAAATTAATTATTGATAAGCTTGAACATTAGTAGAAAGAAACTTACTATATTCTGCAGCAATGAAATATGCAATCTTTGTGCTAAAAGGAGGAGGAAGAGAAGAAGCAATAACAATAAGAGTAATAATTTGACAATAGTCAACTGAAACCAATAATGTGATTTTTCTACTGGATGGAATTGACAGTAAAACATGAGAATAATGTTTTTCCCTTCTGTATTATTCTAAACTACTTGATAAAAGAAAATATAAATATATACAACATTATATTAAGAAAATATAAATATATACAACATAACAAAGAAATGTGATTTCAAAATTAATTATAAAGTATGGATTCTAAAAATCATTGATGCTCTTGGGTATTGCTTTAAAGTGTTCTTTCTTTCTCCTTTGTGTATTTGTTTTAAATATGAGCAAACTTTCATTTGTATAGGTTTGCATTTAACACCTTTAAAAAGTCTTTACAGAGCTTATAAAAGCTTACAATTCAATTTTGGATTTAAACTCTCTAATGGTACCTATAATAGCAGGATTTTTATGTATCCAATTCAGTGTGTTTGGTGCGTCTACATTTCATCAACTATCATAAATTGGTTACAACACCATTCTTTATTTCATTATGTAGTTTCTTATAAATTTAAATTCCTTATATAGAATTAGGTATAGGCAATGAATTTGGAAAGCTTCAAGCTTTTTCAAATCATTTGACGTAATATCCAAGAACCTGCACCATACAAGCATCAGTAAATGTTAATGATTGATACCCTGTTTCCCCCAAAATAAGACATCCCCTGATAATAAACCCAATTGGGCTTTTGAGCACATGGCAATAAGGCCAAGCGCTTATTTCAGGGTTCAAAAAAATATAAGACAGGGTCTTATTTTCGGGGAAACACGGATAGATGCACATTTTGATAACAATGTTTAGACACCATTACAGGCTGAGGCACCTGGCTGATTCAGTTGCTGATATTGGCTGTAGCAGTTATATTCTCTTCTTGAACAATTGAGCCAAGATATTTCAATAATTCAACTTGCTAAAGATGAACTCTTTCAAAGTGGGTCTCATCAGTATTGATGGTCAAGCCATCTGTATAAGCAGAAGCTTCCATACTGAGTAGGATGTCATAAGCATCTCTTTCACTGTCTGCAAAAATCACATTGTCATTGGCAAACAATCTGTGATGAATTCATCTTGTCCAAATTTGACACCACACTAACTGGCATGGATTTTCTGTAGGACTCTATCAATCACGATGTTGAGCAGCAAAGGAAATACAATGCAGTTTTGTCTTAGACCAGTGAATCTTTAAACATTTTGCCATTAATGCAAAGAGAATTTCATGATCCCTCAAAAAGCTGCTGCAGGAAGCATAGTGTTTTAGCAAGCATATGTTCTGCAGTGAGTGCTTTCTGTACTGTTGATTAATGGGCATTATCAAAGGCTCCTACAATTCATTAACACAATTATGAGCTTTCCACTTCTGGTATGTTCCTTAAGCAATTGTTATAATACAAAATTTGGACACAGCATCCTCTTGATAGAAACTCTTGACTTGTTCTCTTCTGAAGGCATTTTTTTACTGCTTTCATAAATACCTTGCCCATGATTGACAACAGGATAATGCCATGATCATTCTTTAATTGATTGTCTCCTTTATTGAAATTGGCACTATTATTGCCTTAAGAAATTTAATATTTCCTAAGATTCCCAGATGGTTTGAAGAAGTGGAGCCAACAATTTAATATATCACCACCAGCCTTAAGTAGTGGTGCAGAGATTTAGTCAATTATTATGTATGCAGTTAAAAGAGAAACAGAGGGGAAACTACTTATTCCCAAAAGAAATGGAAAAATATAATGTAATGCAATATAGTCCAAACCATCCTATATATTAGATAAATCTGAAAATGAAACTTTTTAATCACATATCTCTCCTAAAGTTAGCATTGTTGGAATCTTAATAAGCAGCCAAACTTTCAAAGCAGAAACATCAGACTATTCTTCGTTTCATTTTGTGATGGGCCTTTTATAGGCACTCCATACCCTAGGTAGAGAAATACTTTTGCCTCTTAAATCTACCACCTTATCGTAATTATGAACTAATTTTCCTTAGTTCATAAACAATCACATCTCCATGTTTAAAAGAACAAAAAGGGCAAAACTATATACAAACAGTATCTCCTAGACAAGAGGGACAATGAAAGATGAGATGGTTATGTAGAATCTAGAGCAGCGCTGTCAAGCTTGTGGGCCCGCAGGCCGGATGCGTCATGCAGGGCCACGCTCCCACGCCCGGTTTAGTGAAGGGGGGAAAAGGCACGATGCGTCACGTGACAACGTGAGTTTGAGACCCCTGATCTAGAGCATCTACAGTATTTTTATGATTTGAATCCCAAGGAACAAATTCCTTTTAAATAAATACATCCATTCTTATTTTTTATTTTGAATGTTTAGGGATTAGTATATGTCCTGGACTTTTTAGTTTAGAAACTCCTTATTTTAATTATAATTGATTATACTACTGTATGAATAAAGCTACTTAACAAAGCCCCCCTCATTTGTGATCTTATCTTGGAGGGGGGTGCGGACCTGGCAGGTATTACAGAGATCTGGTTGGGCCAGGAGGGGGGGTTCCCCTTGTTGAAATGTGCCCACCAGGTTTCTGTGCATTTCATCAGCCAAGGGCTCAGGGGAGGGGTGGGGGAGTGGCGGCGATTATTAGGGAAAGTCTTTGTCTGAGGGAGACCACTGTTCCTCAGATAGCCGGATGTGAGTCCCTTTTTGTAAAGTGGGGCCGTGGGGTGCAGATGGGTTTGCTGACTATGTACCTGGCTCCCTGCCATGTGGCAGCGACCCTGCCAGAGCTGCTCAACATTATTGCCGGGGTAGCGGTTGATACCCCCAGACTCATTGCCATGGAGGATTTCAACCTACCATCCGCAGGTGAGACGTCAGAGGTGGCTCGGGAGTTCATGGCTTCCATGGCGGCCATGGACCTGACCCAGTTAGTTCAAGGCCCCACTCATAGGGGGACACACTCTGGACTTGATTTTCATCTCTGGTCAGTGGTTGAATGATCTCGGTAGAGGGGACCTAGACATTAAACCCTTGTCATGGACAGATCATTCGCTCCTTCACTTGGACTTTCCAGCCACTTCCCCCTGCCGCAGGGAGACGGAACCAACCAGATGGTTCCGTCCCAGGCGCCTGATGGATCCCGAAAGGTTCCTGACAGAGCTTGGGCCGTTTCCTGAGACCCTGGCACACAACTCGACCGAAGACCTGGTGGCCGCCTGGGAGAGTGCGGCCGCCGGAGCTTTGGACCGCGTTGTGCCTTTGCGGCCTCTGACCCGATGCTGATCTCAATTGGCTCCTTGGTTCTCCAAGGAGCTGAGAGAGATGAAGCGTTGGAAAAGATGCCTAGAGAGCATCTGGAGGACTAGTCAATCCGATTCTGACCGGACACTGGTGAGGTCTTATATCAAGACCTACCTAGTGGTGATAAAAGCGGCGAAATCTAACCATTTTTCCGCTCTTATCGCATCTGCAGAGAACCGCCCAGCTGCTCTGTTTAGGGTGACCACTCCCTTCTTTGGGGGGGAGTGCGGGAAGATCCCTTGCAGGGTCGAGCTGAGGATTTTGTGCAATTCCTGCATGATAAAGTCACTCAGATTCGGGAAGGCTTGGACTCTGACTGGATGAGTCCAGGGGAGGAGACAAGGGTAGGTCTTGAGAATATTATCTAGGAGGAGTTTGATCCTGTGGCTCCCGAGGATGTGGACAGGGTTCTGGGTAAGATTAGTGCCGCCAAGTGTTTATTGGACCCATGTCCCTTCTGGTTGGTACTGGCCTCCTGGGAGGTTACACGAGGCTGGCTCCAGGGAATTATAAGTGCTTCTTTGAGTGAGGGTGCCTTTCCCACTGCCTTGAAAGAGGCGGTGGTGAGGCCCCTCCTCAAGAAGCCTTCCCTGGACCCGTCTGAATTAGCTAACTACTGTCCGGTCTCCAACCTTCATTTTGTGGCGAAGGTTGTTGAGAGTGTGGTGGCATGACAGCTTCCCCAGCACCTGGATGAAGCTATCTATCTGGACCCATACCGGTCGGGCTTCAGGCAAGGGTACAACACAGAAATGGCATTGGTCGCGTTGGTGGATGATCTCTGGAGGGCTCAGGACGGGTTGCTCCTCTGTCCTGGTCCTATTAGACTCTCAGCAGCTTTTGATACCATCGACCATGGTATCATGCTGCAACGGTTGAGGGGGTTAGGAATAGGGGGCACCATCCTGCGGTGGTTCTCCTCCTTCCTCTCCGACCGTTCACAGTTTGTGTTGGCAGGGGGGCAGAGGTCGACCTTGAGGCGCCTCGCATGGGAAGTGCCTCAAGGGTCGGTCCTCTCGCCCCTTCTGTTCAACATTTATGTGAAGCCGCTGGGTGAGATCATCCGTTGTTTTGGGGTGAGAGTCCATCAGTACGCTGATGATACTCAGCTGTACATCTCCACCCCAGACCACCCCAACGATGCCCTTGATGTGATGTCTCGTTGCCTGGAGGCTGTGCGGGTCTGGATGGGGAGGAATAGGCTCAGACTCAACCCTTCCAAGACTGAATGGCTGTGGCTTCCGGCATCCCGATATAGTCAGCTGGTGCCATCGCTGACTATTGGGGGTGAATCTCTGCCCCCCACAGAGAGGGCTCGCAATCTGGGTGTCCTCCTGGATGCACAGCTGTCTTTAGAAGAGCATATGATGGCCATGGCCAGGGGAGGTTTTTATCAGGTTCGCCTGATTCACCAGTTGCAGCCCTTTCTGGACCGGGATGCCTTGTGCACGGTCACTCATGCCCTTGTCACCTCCTGGCTGGACTACTGTAATGCTCTCTACATGGGGCTCCCCTTGAAGAGCACTTGGAGGTTCCAACTGGTCCAGAATGTGGCCGTGCAGGTGGTTATGGGCGCAACCTGTTGTGCCCACGTGACACCCCTCCTGCGCGAGCTGCACTGGCTCCCAGTGGTCTTCCGGGTGCGATTCAAGGTGCTGGTCACCACCTTTAAAGTGCTCCATGGCATAGGACCCTGGTACCTTCGAGACTGACTTCTGCCACCAATAGCTTCCCACCGGCCAGTCCGCTCCCACAGAGAGGGTCTCCTCAGGGTGCCATCGGCCAAGTTATGTCGGCTGGTGACACCCAGGGGAAAGGCCTTCTCTGTGGGAGCCCCTGCTCTGTGGAATGAACTGCCCCCGGAAATGCGTAAGATCTCCGACCTCTGTGTATTTCGCTGTGCCCTCAAGACCCTGCTGTTCTGCCAGGCCAGGCTATCAATGTAATGATTTTAAATTGGGGGTTTTAAATTTTGGGGGTTTTAAATCTGAGCTGAAATTATTTAATAATTTTAATTATTTTTAATTGATGTCTGTCTTTGTGGTTTTAATAGGCTGTACACCGCCCTGAGTCCTTTGGGAGAAGGGTGGAATAGAAATAAAATAATTATTATTATTATTATTATTATTATTATTATTATTATTATTATTATTATTATTATTATTATTACTAGTACTACAAATTTGAAGAACCAGTATAGAAATACCTTCCCATACCTCTTATTTTGTACATTTATCTCTCCATCAGCCATAAAATCACAGAGTTGGAAAAGGCCATTTAGGCCCATGATAGGTAGCAACTTAGTTTCTGCTTCAATATATCCAGGGAGGTAGAGTACTGAGCAAACTTACTATCTTCCTGCAGTTCAGTTGACTACGAAGAGGATATATGAAGAAGTTATATGCTCAGACATAGAAAAAATTAAGCTATACAGACTAAGGTGGGAATGTTTGTCATGTTACCACAATTATACAAGACAACCTACCAGAATTATATTAAATTTTTATGAGTGCTAAAAAAAACATGCATATGAAACTAAATATTTATTGAATCATATAAGCAAAGATAATTGGAAACAAAAAGAAAAAATTAGGAATGTTATCTCACTGAAATATTTGCCACAATATAATAATAGTCACTTCTAGTACAGCATATTTAAGAATATGCAGGGTATCATATGGAACAATTCTGACTCAATCATCAACTTTTAAATGTTTAGTCTATTATTTTATGATAGTCAAATGTAAATGGAAAAAGAAATTAATTCATTTTTATATATTCTAGTTCTTCCTAAAATTATATACGATCAAACTCTTTTTAGCTGCAGTTAAATCTATGAAAACAGAGAAAACCATGCGCCAGTCCTATAGAATAATTTATCTATAGAATTCTATGTCCCAATGTTATTTGAGGTCCAAGAGGATGACTTTTTAAATACTCTAAAGTTTCTCTGACTTTCTACAATAATGCTTGTGTAACTGATGATGACTAGTAAGGTTCCTGCTGACAGTGCAAAGTAGATTTCAATGTAAAATGATGTCAAAATATTGACTGCAACCATCGCATGTAGATGATAATTGCTTTTATTACCAATCCAGTACAATGTGGTTTTACAAAATTTTGTCAAGCATCAGATAACCTTATACTGCTAATTCATATTCTTGACATACAATCTGAAAAATTGAAATCTGCACTGATTTGTCTTATCAGAAATACTGATTGAGGAAATAGTAAGAGTTGTTAAAAAGTCACCCAAATACAAAGTTCCAGGAATAGATGGGCTACCAACAGAAATAATTCAAGCAGCAGGTGAAAGCAGCATCAGATAGATACATAGAATCTTTAACGCAGCATGGACATAACTAACTGCACTTACTGGTTGGCAACAAGCAGTAATACCACTGTGGAAAAACAAAGGAAGCAATGAGTATTGAGTATTGCACACAGTATTGAGGCATCTTACTCAGTGGTGAAATCCAAATTTTTTTACTACCGGTTCTGTGGGTATGGCTTGGTGGGCATGGTGTGGCTTGGTGGGCGTGGCAGGGGAAGGATACTGCAAAATCCCTATTCCCTCCCCACTCCTGGGGGAAGGATATTGCAAAATCTCCATTCCCACCCCATTCTGGGGCCAGCCAGAGGTATTTGCTGGTTCTCTGAACTACTCAAAATGTCCGCTACCGGTTCTCCGAACTGCTCAAAATTTCTGCTACCAGTTCTCCAGAACCTGTCAGAACCTGCTGGATTTCATCCCTGATCTTACTCAAGTCATATAGGGAAAATGTACAACAAGATAATATAAATGAGAATAAGACCAATTATATTGTAGAACCACAACTAGCAGAAGAGCAGATGAGTTTTAGAAGAAATAGAAAATGCACAGGTGCAATTTTGTGCTTAAACATCTAATAGAAAAGAATATTCAGTCTTCAATATCGTCATCAATGATTTAGATGAGGGGATAGAAAGGGAACTCATAAAATTTGCAGATAACACAAGCTGGCAAGAATAGCCAACACTCCAGAAGACAGACTCAAGTTATAGAAGGAGCTTGACAGACTTGAACACTGGGCCCTATCTAACAAAATGAAATTCAATAGTGAGAAAAGTAACTCTCTACATTTAGGCAAGAAAAACCAAATGCACAGGTATAGAATAGATGGTACCTGGCTCAATAATATTAACTGCGAGAGGAATCTTGGAGTCCTAGTGGACAATCAAATATGAGCACAACAAATAGGCTGGATAAACACAGCCAAATCCCATGAGTCAAAGTAAAAAGGCAAACTAAAAGATAGACTGCCCAGATGAGAAGAGGCAACATGAAAGGGAGCAGCAGCTGAGAAAACTGGGGGGAAGAGAGACATTTATCTCCTTCCCTCAGACTGATGTGAGGTAAAAGTTCTTCAAATGGTTCCCCTCTGATAGAATAAAGATTTGGAAGAAGAGAAGAAGAATCAAGAAGCTCAGCCAGGATCAAACAAGGAAAAAAGATGAAGAGGAAACAAAAACTTTGACAGAACCGAAATAGAAAGCAGAGACTTAAAAAGATAAAACACAGATTGAATTCTGTAAGCTTTCCTTTTGTAAAATAAAAATCTCAATCCATCCACTGAAGGGAGATGCAAAACCCAATCAATTGCCAAGTTTCCAATGCTTTGTGTTTGTTGAATCTGAGTCAGTCTGGTAATTGGTGGTTCAAAAGAAGAACCTGTGATAATTTAAAGCAATTAAAAATCTAGGGAAACAAATCTCCAACATGAGAAATAGAAAGTTCCTGGCAGCTCCTGGCATAACCAAGATAATATATCAGAAAGGCTGACATATGACCACTGTAATTTCAGTTCTATCCTAGTCATCCCCCACCTTGCATGCATGTTAGGGCAGGCAATCTTTTAGCAGCCAGGGGGACCCTTTTATTTTGAGGGCCAAAAGCTGCAGTGGACATATTAGCGAAACAGTGAAGTCATATTGATGGGATGTGAGGAGATATTCTTAAGGGACTGTCGGGGTAGAGTTGGATGTGTGTGTTTTGGTTTTTTTAAAAATATTGAAAGGAATATGGCCCCTTTTTAAAGAGCCACATGCTCCCAGAGGTGGCCAGCTGGGGCCCCTTTGGTGGATGGGACTGAAACCAGAACCACAAATAGGGAGGGACTCTAAATTCTCTGTCATTTCCTTCATATAATTTCTGTTCTTCTCTTATGAGCGATGTGAAACTAGGACAAAAGCTGCACATGATTCCCATAGTGAGATTTATCTCTGTAATAGACAGAATATAACCAACCAATTTATGAAAGAGATAATTGGCTTTTTTTGCACAAATTTGAGCCAGACAGTGTATCATGGGAGAGCAATCTGCAACCCTCCAACTTCCTGTTTTAGAGGCCTTTGGAGTTCCCCAAGATCACATTGCTGAAATTACGTAGTAGATCAGCAACAGTTGTACGTATGAATAATGCACCCACACACATATACACATGCACATAAGGTTCAAAGGACATGTTCTCCAAGCTAAAATAAGATAGGTTCAAAAAATTCAGGCTGCATCCCCACCTCCCTGAATCAACACCACTCTAAGATCTTAGAGGACAAAAATGAATTGATGTCCAGTCTGACAGCCTGCTGCCTTGGATGGCATTGTGCTTTTGCTGTTTTTGCTGAAGAAATCTGTTGAAACTGAGGTTCGTGTCAGAACTGAGAACAAATCCATTGCTACCTGAATATATGAGCTAAAAAACCTGATTTAGAAATGAAACCTAGAGACCATCCAAACCAGTGGTGGAATTCAAATTTTTTTTCTACTGGTTCTGTCGGTGTGGTTTGGTGGGTGTGGTGTGATTTGGTGGGCGTGGCTTGGTGGGTGTGGCAGGGGAAGGATATTGCAAAATCTCCATTCCCACTCCAATCTGGGGCCAGCCAGAGGTGGTATTTGCCTGTTTGCCAAACTACTCAAAATTTCTGCTACCAGTTCTCCAGAACCTGTCAGAACCTGCTGAATAGAACCCCTGATCCAAACCAATTTGTGGATTGGACATGGATATATTCAGTGGTGGGATTCAGCCAGTTCGCACTACTTCGGGAGAACCGGTTGTTAACTTTCTGAGCAGTTTGGCAAACTGGTTGTTGGAAGATATCATTAGGGCAGAGAACCAGTTGTTAAATTACTTGAATCCCACCACTGGATATACTTGCCCACCAAACTCTGAGCCTATTCCGGTGTTGTAAACAGTTGTACAAAGATGCCAAACGATTTCCAAGGACTTGTAGAATAATGGACTGCAATGGAATTGCATCTTATTTAATTGAGTTTGAACAGACAGATTAAGATGCTGATGCTAGTCAGCTCCAATTTTGAAACGTTTAGCATTTGCTAGCGAATAGATTTGACAAAAACTTCAGTAGTATGCTAATAAGGCAGGAAATGATCAATTGTACTTCATACACAGTGGTTGCTGATTCATCATTAATTCATCAGTATTTTGCTTAAGATAGATTATTTTTAAACCTTCATGTTTGCAATCTTTCACTTCACATGTAGCTTTCAATGATGTTTATTTTTATTTTTAGTTTTAAGTTTGTGGTCTGAAGAAGATTCCACAGGAAATTCTGTATCAGTGGAATATATTAAAAAAACAGGGATTTTCCCTGATTAAGTTTCATATATTAACAGAGATATGATCTAGAAGCTTACTCTTTAAAAACAACACAGAGCCTATAAATACTTGCCCCAGCTGTACCAATATCCCACATCCCTCCTTTTCTTGAAGGCACCTGTTGACATGAATGCCCCAAGTTAAGATTAGCAGCACAGTATGGAATGGGAAGGCACTAAATCTGTAGGCACTTTTAGCTGCCAACAAGACAATATAAGTTTAGACAGACACCCAGCTGCTCCATTCCAGAAAATCACATTGGTGGTGAGAAGAAGAAAATCCAAGAATATAAGCTGTAGTACTGCAGGGGGGGGGGGGGGGGGGGCTAGTGGAAAGTTCAATACAGTATGATTTATTTTAATTGAATTCCCACTAAAATTGGTGGGAAAATGTGCTTCTATTTGGTGGTTTGCTAACACATTTCAGTAGTGTGTTGTGATGAAAGAGAAAGCTCTGGCGTTTGCAAAAAAATGCTCTAGGAACTGCAAGAAACACGAAGGCCATAAGTTGCCTTGCTCTGTTGTACTGGAGCTCTCATGGAAAAACGGTGGTTTCAATCCAGATAACTTTTTAAGCACTTCCTGATTCGTCTGAAGAAGAACCACACTTGAGTCCTTTGGAGAAAAATGAAAGACCTTGATAGTTTACAGGTAGTCTTTATGTACAACCAGTCACTTAGCGACAATTCAAAGTTATGACCTACTTGAAAAAAGGGGACTTATGACCCAGATCCAAACTTCTGACTGTTGTTGCTATAGTCATATGACTACACTTCAGATGTTCAGCAACATGGCTATATTTGTGGCCATTTACAGCATCCCATTGTTACATGACCACATTTTATGGCAGTTTTGCTGAAAACTTCTGGGAAAAGTAGTTTGGCAAAACTGCTCCCATAGTAAACAAGGGGTTTGCAGTTATAACCACCATGTTCAATTAGCAGCCATCACGAAATAGTTGTAAAATCTTTTGGTGTGATTTTTACAACCATTATGACAGGCCCATTACAATGTGATTTGAGCACTAACTATATTACATAACCACGAACAGTTTTGATTGAGCCATGTCTGCCCCAATTTTCAAATCCTGCTACGAAATCCCTTTCTAATACATACTAGAAATCAACAGCTTTCTGCACTGCTGCCACAACCCAATATTTTTTTTAATGTTTCTTTCCTTCCCTCCTGCATCATGATGGATGTGTGAGATGAGTAGTTTAGTGATTGTGCTGTTGTGGCTATTGAAATATGAAGCTCATGGGATATGTTCGTGAGATATATGCATGTGTGATTCAACATCCTTCACAAATATGATAGCTACCCTGGGGTTAACCTTCATTTCTCCGAAACATCAAACCCCACCCTATTTCCACATCATCGTAGTGATTGTTGGATGTTTCCTTACCAGCTGGTAATGATTGAGATGGGTGAGACTGCAAAATCATTGAATTAAACTAATAGCTTTACTTTATATGTCCTGTACATGCATGATAAGGACATAACTATTTGGCAGTGAGTCACAACGAAAACAATGCAAGTAAGACAGATATTAGTGCAGACATGAAATTTCATGTCAGTATAATTTGTGCCAACTGAAATATGGATGGATAGCACTCAGCAAAGGAAAAGGCCCTGTATTTTTCAGTAATTCAGCTTCTGCCTCTATTCGTCTTGGGGAAAGAGAGAGGGGGAGAGAGAGGGGGGGAGAGAGAGAGAGAGAGAGAGAGCATTGGCTCACACATCACCACAGTAGTTGCTTCTCTGTTGCTGCCATAATAGAGAACTGAATCAAATGATTCCTTCTCTGGCCCCTCCCTTTTTGTCATGACCCTGGGAAATAGGGTGGCGGTCATTTGGCTTAGAGATCGATCTGCTTCTGCTGTAGAATTGCAGATAGCAGTTGCATATTTAAATGGTTTCCCACCCTCTCTCTTCTCTCAAAGCAGAGGAGGAGCAACTGACACAGAAATTGCTGTACTGTTTCTGTACTCATGGTAAAGCAGGGTTCAATTGTAGAGAGAAATAGGGAGAGACAGGACTGTATGGCCAGGGCATAAGAGATGCCCCTTTACTATCAGGACAGAGTATAAGTTTAGACAAACAATTTTAATGAGCAAAAGAAGAAATTTTGTGAGGACCTGATACTGCTACTACTATTACTCTTACTACTACTACTACTTCTACTACTACTATGTAGATCACATCAGAAAATCACTCCCATAGGAAGATTAGAATTTTATTTTGTTGAGATAGATCATAATAACAGAATCTTGCAAATCTTGTTGTGCTGTACTTCCCTTCTTCTTCTACCTCAGTGAATCAAGGAGGGATTTGTCCAAGTTGCTTCTGAATGTTATCTTGTTTCCCAAGATAAAAAAGAATGGTTCAGCATTCTTTGCCTAGATCAGGGGTGTCAAACTCATGGCCCAAGGGCTGGATGTGTCATGCATGGGGCACTCTCACCCCCAGTTTAGCGAAGGGGGAAAATGATACGTCATTTGATGACAACGTGTCCTCGTGAGTTTGACACCCCTGGCCTAGATAATGGTTCTTGCATATTTCAGTCAAGGTTACCTCTCTTATTCTGTAATTGAAGCCAGTTGTATTCCTTAGTTTGTTCAGTTTCTCCCTGAAATCATTGTTGAAGAAAGTACCATGTTTTTCTGACTTGAAATACATTATATTTTAAAAAAACTTGCTTAAGAATGAAAATTAAAACTTCTTTCAAAATTAAGATTAAATTATTTTTACTTTAATCATGAAAAGTGTCCCAAAATGTGTGAAAACTCCTTGCATCTGACTAGATTGGATTTGTGGCTGGGGTTCATTCTGTGCTCTTGTATTACTTATATAGACCAGTCTTGGATGTCATCACAGCATAGAGAGTTATTCTAATAACATTTTGCATTGCTCCAAGGAGCAGAATGTCCTTTTGCTGACATCTGATACTGAATTTCTAATCTTTGTTGCATTTTTAAACAAGCTGAAACTACCTTTACAAAGAGTATTTTGTAATAAATTGTTTATAAGGAATCTGGAGTGGTGAGTGGTATGATTAAAAAAACTTGTTGGCTGTTTCAAACTTTTCTGGGTAGTAAAAATCAAAAAGGATTACCTATCATTCCACGCTCTTGCTCCAAACTGGGAAACAGCCTCAAAATGGCAAATGAAGTTCACTATAAGAAGTGCAGATTGATATATGTGGGTGTACAAAATGCATATTTCATGTGTACATTCAAGCAGGCCGTGATCAATCAGGAAAAGAATTCTGAAATAGTGCTGAAAGCCATCCCATCAAGTTGCAGCATTTTTAAGCACAATTTAGCACAATTCGAATGAAAACCTTCTCAGGGATGGAGGGAGGGAGGCAGGGATGCTGCTGCTGAAATAGGGGTGGGGCTTTGCCAGTAGCAGTTCAGCATCATCTACTGAAAGGATACATTGCTAAGGACGTGAGGGTAACTTCAGGGCTATGATCAGTGTGTCCTTGAAAAGGGAAAAAAAAAAGAGTACTTCTGGCAGCAGGAACTGAACCTTGTAGTTTAGAAAATGTGTAATTATTGTACGATACCAAAATAGCATAATGAAAAGATTTCTTGCTTGACATGAGAAGAAAGGGAACAACTAATGTACATTAGTAATACCAGTACAAATTTGTTTGAACCAATATGTATTGTATTGGTGAAGTTATTGGACCAGGACTCTCTGTTTGTCTCTCCCCCCCACCTTTTTTTCTCTCTCCCTATCCTATCTCACAGGTATGGGGATTATGCAGCTTTTTGAATATTGTTCTGAATGTGCCCTTCAAGGAACAAAACCCAACACTGCAGTTGAGCAGCTGCTGTAAGAGGAATCCTTTTTGTGGACTCAAAAGATTGACAGTAGTGGCTGATGACCAGTGATGAGGGTAGACTCCCTTCTGTACAAATACTGCTTCAAACATTTAACTAAACATAGTGCATTTTTTTGCTTTGCAGCTGTGAGTGAGCATTATGCAAAAGCTATTGGGTGTTCATTGCTGCCTTTTATAAAGTGTAACATATCTACTGCAGAGTTATATTATGAGGCATCACAAGCCAATGTCATTGGTAAGTGTGGTTTATAATTGTGACCACTGTACCTAATATCACTGATTTCTTTGCTTCCATGAAAACTTGTTTACACTATTATTGTGTCTTCCCCACATGAAGTAAAGTGTTCAAATGGTAGTACATATTAATTGCAGTGGCTAAGCTTGACAGAAATCTGTTATAATTGATAAACACGAAAAAGCATTGTACCTGACATATTGCAGCCTTTGGGCATTCATAACTTCTTAAGCTTTCTCTGTATATTTGTATAGGTCATGTGATCAATGATATCATTGCAATATGTAATTCCAGTTTTAAAGAACTCATATTTGTCATATTAAGTTCTAAGGCTTTAGTCATTCCCCCTCTAAAAGCAATTCCTTGAAATTTGCAGATGCACCCTATCATTTTGTACAGTCATAGTGAGGACATCTAAGTATCTTTGAAGTCACCACAGATCATGATAGTTCTGTTTTATTTTTTAGAATTGGAAATATATGCTGTATATAGGCCATTGGATCCAATCAACCTTTGAAAGAATCCCTTCAGCTATCCTACCCAGCTCAATACATACCTTTTTGTGTTATAGCCTATGGTACTGGACATGTTTTGTGAAATTTGGATGTGGCATTTTCTTATAGCACGATTCTATTGTTGACATGCTTGAGACAGGGACAGCATCATTCAATATAGTTTTTGGCTTATTCTTGGTGATAGGAAGTGAAGCTGGCAGTTTGTTGTTTGATTTCAATCCAGTAGCAACTTTTTCAGCAATAATAATCCACCTGTTTTCACATTTAAGTCCAATAAACTTAACACATTGCTGGTTATTGTATCTTTCATTTACAGATATCACTGCAGTGAGAATTATCTTTTCTCTATCATGCATTTTTAATTGGCTTTCTGTTGACTTTAGTATTTCAGTTCAGAATTTGAACATTGTTCAGTTCATGCTGTAATATAACCCATACAGCAGAAGTGGGGTCTAATTGCACTGAAATGGTTTTGCAATTCACTTCTTTCATAGGCCATATTGCTAGTCTTATGCCACTTTTTGTTATATAAATTCCCAGATTAACCAGTTCTACATATTTGTTTAAATCTCATCCTAGCTCAGTGATGGCAAACTTATGACACATATGTCAAAGCTTACACACCATGATGTTTCAGTAGCATCAGCAAATATGACCCTTTCTTGTGTGGTTTTCAGAGGCTGCACAAGAATGGAATGTGCTGTCACATGGCCTCTGGACCCTGTGGAAATTGCACAAGAGGTCCATGCTGTTGTGTGGCCTTCAGAGTATCCAAAATCATGTGAGAATAGGGCATGCTTTTAGACAATTTTCAGAAACTGTGGAGGCTGCATGATAGTGGGATGTGCTTTTGCACAGTCTCCAGACCCATCCAAAGTTCACACCCTATTCTCACATGATTTTTAGAGGCTCTGGAGGCCATGCGAGAACACACCCCATTCTCATGTGGCCTTCTCAGCCTCTGAAAATCATCCAAGAATGGGGAGTGCTTTCGTGACAGAAAGAGAACAGTGTCTGAAGGTAAGCAACGCACAACAGATCATGGGGATTGCTGGCCTGTGGGAGAAATCACGCAGTTCCTCAAGGCTTGTGTGCCTTGGGGAATGGTGCAAGGTGGCCCAGTTGAGTGGCAGTTACAGTGGTTGTACTAGGTGGCCAAGCATCAACAATGCTATTAAATGTTGCTGTTCAGGGTATTCTAGATTGGGTGGAGAGAGAGAGAGAGAGAGAGGGAATTGTGACAGGCCAGCAGAATCAAACGAGGCATTTTCCAAATTTTTGACATACTGAACCCAAAAGGTTTGCCATAATTGTTATAGCTGTTGGCCATCATTGCACTTTGGTTACAAAGTCCAGAGTTTAATTACATGCTGTAAGGGAAAAATATATCCTTTTGCTGCCTTGGATCTCCCACCGCTCAGCCTCATTCAGTGACCTTGGGATTGATCCAGAAATATAGTATTATTAATGATGGAGTGCAATGGACTCCCTAGTACAACCACTCTCACTGCCACAATTTTGTATACTTATTTTAATATCCTCCCTTACTTTTTTTTCTCTCCCAAATAAACATGCTAATTTTTCCTCATAGGATAGTGCTGAAGCCCTTTATGAGGTATGGTAGCCACAACATGGATTTCCTGTATTCACTGGTGGTGTATACATCCCAGACATGTATGAACATGTTGCTACCTCACCTCCATTATCTCTTTCCTTATCAATAGCAGTCAGCTTCAGCATCATCTCTTTATAAGTGAGGCAGGGGCATTCACAAAGGAAGTTCAAAACAGACAATATGGTAGACTTTACATCATGATGCAAATCCTGATGTACATATGTACAAAGAGGCATATACTGCAATGTCATATGCACCATCTAACCTATTTTGACACCCATCCAACCTATGGCTGCTACTGCTTTTTGCAAGGAAATTCATAGATTTCACATAAAGTTAGGACCACAGATACACCAAAATAAAATCAGACTTAATCATATTATAAAACCATTACTGTGATTTATAAACTATAGCTCTGAATCATGTATTACATGAACAACAATGTTTTTTCAACACTTAAGAGAGTGTGCTAAATCAGCCACTGCAGCTTATTTTACAAATAATTGTTAATACAACCTGGCTATTGACATTTTTCTTCCATGACTATGACCCTGAGAATTTTGAATTAATAAAATAAAATGCTAAGCCAGTCTGCTTATCTTATGATGGCCAATCTTGTCATCCTGAGATGATGGACATTCTTAGCCTAAACAGTTGGTGATGAGCGAGCAGCAGGAGAAGGCAGAGATCTTGGAAAGTGTAAAAACACCTCCTTTAGTATATTTGGATCATATTTAATAACTGTCATATGTGACTCAACTGTAGGCAATTGGCAAATAATATTGGTATGTGACAGGCACCACATGCTACCTAGCAGAACACCATATGCAAAACACTTAGACAAAAAAGTGCTTTCACACTACATGCTGCTAATTCAAATCAAGCTACTCTGCAGAAATAAGAGCAGTTGTTTATGTTAATTCTCTTTAGCATGACTGTGTTTTTATCTCAATGATCTTGGGTAATTGCTCCATGTGCACAAGCAAAATGAATAGCAATAAAAATGATTTTCCATTGCAGCTGATGTGTGTGAACCAGTGGTGGGTTGGCTCCGGTTCGGACTGGTTCACAAGAACCAGTAGTAAAACTGGCGGGAGGCCCCGCCCACTGCCCCGGATGTTGTCATCGGCCATCTGTGCATGCGCAGAAGCAAGGCACAATCCCGTTGTGAACCGGTAGTAAAGGTAAGTAGAACCCACCCCTGGTGTGAACATCAAACTAGGGGGTAAGGGGCTACAACTATGTAGGCAATTGAAGCCCTGCACTTTCTACTGTGTGCAATATAAGTGATACACATTAAAAAGGGTCAGAGCCTTGTCTTGCCTGCCATTTTGAAATCAGTATCATTGTGGCTACCCCTGGTGTGGATACTTCTGTATAATATGGCTTTCAAATATTTGTTTTTTAAAAAAAACCCACAAGTTTATGGTTCTCCCGCTTTTTAATTTATGACACAATGTGTTTGATATTGTTGAAGACTCGACTGGATGTTTCTTCTTGGCTTTTGTTAAATCATAAATCTCGGAGTGGCTAGATAAAAAGGCAGAAACAGCAATAGGCCTGCAGGTTTGTGGAGTCAGTAGATACCTGATGATGTTGTCTCCTGAGATTGAAGTTCTGCAATCAAGGAAAAGAGGGAGTTATGTCTCAGTCAGAATCTTGTTCAAATTCAATTGGAGCACAAAACTTTCTGGATCTTTTAAAGGAATGAGGTGGGTTTTTTGTTTTTTTTTAGTTGACCACCAAGCAGATACCACATTTTCAATTTCATCCTTATTTGAAATCATCAAGTATAGGCAGGTACTTGTTTTTCAACAGAATTCAAATTTCCTATCTGGAATTGAACTCACAGATCCTTGCATTTTAGATAAATGCAGAATATGCAGCAGATTAGCTTTAGGAGTTATCCAGGTCCTGCTATACAGAAGTTATAGAAGAGATATTGAGAAACTTTTTACATGGGGATCTAACATAATGCCTATAACTGCTCTGAGAGCTTAAGGGAAGATGGACTATACATTCCATTCTGACAGTTTGTCTAGATCTAAAGAAAGTAAACTAAATGAGCCCAGCCTAAAGAAACATTTTTTTAGTGAGGGTACACACTTGGAATTTTGAGAGTTTGTACTCTTAGAATAAAGGAAAACACTCACAATTATTTTAAACTCTGAATAGAATTTTTTATAGAATACAATAGAATAAAATTCTTTATTGGCCAAGTGTGATTGGACTCACAAGGAATTTGTCTCCGGTGGAATAGGAGGAATAAACTCTCAATGTACATACAACAAAGTGATAGGTCATATATCGTAGATCATAGTTATCTGGGATGAGTTTGATCCTGTGACCCCTGAGGACATGGACAGGATTCTGGGTAGACTGAACGCGACCACTTGTTTATTGGACCTGTGTCCCTCCTGGTTAGTGCTGGCTTCTCGGGAGGTGACACGAGGCTGGTTCCAGGGGATTATAAATGCTTCGTTGGGTGAGGGTGTCTTTCCTGCCACCTTGAAAGAGGCGGTGGTGAGGCCTCTCCTCAAGAAGCCTTCCCTGGACCCGGCAATGTTGGTAAATTATCGTCCGGTCTCCAACCTTCGTTTTGTGGCGAAGGTTGTTGAGAGTGTGGTCACGCAACAGCTCCCCCAGCACCTGGATGAAATGATGTATCTGTATCTGTTCCAGTCGGGCTTCAGGCCCAGGTACAGCACGGAAACGGCATTGGTCGTGTTGGTTGATGATCTCTGGAGGGCTCGGGACAGGGGGTGCTTGTCTGTCCTGGTCCTGTTAGATCTCTCAGCGGCTTTTGATACCATCGACCATGGTATCATGCTGCACCGGTTGGAAGAGTTAGGGGTGGGAGGCACTGTGTTGCGGTGGTTCTCCTCCTTTCTCTCTGACCGGTCGCAGTCTGTGTTGACAGGGGGACAGAGGTCGACCCCGAGGCCCCTCATATGTGGGGTGCCGCAGGGATCGGTCCTCTCGCCTCTCCTGTTAAACATTTATGTGAAGCCGCTGGGCGAGATCATCCGTGGTTTCGGGGTGGAGTACCATCAGTATGCTGATGACACCCAGCTGTACATCTCCACCCCAGATCACCCCAACGATGCCCTTGAAGTGATGTCCCGGTGCCTGGAGGCCATACGGATCTGGATGGGGAGGAACAGGCTCAGGCTCAACCCATCCAAGACCGAGTGGCTGTGGTTTCCGACGTCCCGATATAGTCAGTTGACGCCATCACTGACTATTGGAGGCGAATCATTGGCCCCCACGGAGAGGGCTCGCAACTTGGGCGTCCTCCTGGATTCACGGCTGTCTTTAGAAGAGCACCTGACGGCCGTGACCGGGAGGAATCAGGTTCGCCTGATTCGCCAGTTGCGTCCCTTTCTGGATCGGGACTCGTTACGCACGGTCACTCATGCTCTCGTCACCTCCCGCCTGGACTATTGTAATGCTCTCTACATGGGGCTCCCCTTGAGGAGCACCCGGAGGCTCCAACTGGCGCAGAGTGCGGCCGCGCGGGTGGTAATGGGAGCGTCATGGTGCTCCCATTTGGCACCTCTCCTGCGCGAGCTGCACTGGCTCCCGGTGGTCTTCCAGGTGCGCTTCAAGGTTTTGGTTACCACCTTTAAAGCGCTCCATGGCTTAGGACCTGGTTATCTACGGGACTGCCTACTACCACCAATAGCCTCCCACCGGCCAGTACACTCTCATAGAGAGGGCCTCCTCGGGGTGCCATCAGCCAAACAGTGTCGGCTGGCGACCCCTAGGGGGAGAGCCTTCTCTGTGGGGGCACCTACCGTCTGGAATGAGCTCCCCCCAGAGATACGGAGGATCCCGGATCTGCGCACCTTCCGCCGCGCTGTGAAGACCTTTTTATTCCATCAAGCGGGCTTGGCCTAATCTCCTCCCTCTTTTAATATGTACATTTTAATCTGTTTTTAAATTATTGGGGTGTTTTAATCTGTCCGGGCCATAATGATTTAATTTGATTTTATCTGGTTTTTAAATTTTGTGTATTTATGTATTTTATTGCTTGGCTGTTCACTGCCCTGAGTCCTTCGGGAGTAGGGCGGTATACAAATCAAATAAACTAAACTAAACTAAACTATAGTTACAATCATTAATCATAAGATACAACAAGAAGTGATAAATCTTATATACCAATAGGAGAAGGTAGTAATAAAGATGATAAAGATGAGAAGGATAATATCAATACAGTGCTATTACATGGGTAAATATCTTTAGGCCAAAGACAGTGCTGTGGGAATTAGGAGTGATGTCACAGGGGAAACAACTATCTTTGTGTCTAATTGTTTTGGCATGCAATGCCCTGTAGCAGTGATGGCTAACCTTTTTGCCATTATGTAACAGGAGCGGGGGGAGCATGGGGGAGTCGTGCACGCGCATGCCCACACCCATAATTCTATGCGCCCTGCCCCTGCGCATGCACGCACAACCCCCCCCACACTTCCCACGCTCCTGGCACGTAATGGCAAAAAGATAAGCCATCACTGCTACAGGGCTGCACGCAATGCACTGCATGCAATGGCACGTTTTTCTCTCTCCCCAGGCTCCAGAGCCTTTCTAGGAGTCTGGGGAGGGCGAAAGCGGCCTTCCCCACCCTCCCGGAGGCCCTTCGGAGGCTGAAAATGGCCCATTTGCCAACTTCCTGTCCCACCGGAGAGAAAAACGGGCCTTCCCCCCCCCCCGAGGCCCTCCGGAGGCATGAAACAGCCTGTTTCCCTACTTCTGGTGTGCCCAGAAGGCCTGAAAATCAGCTGGCTGGCGCACACACATGCGCCAGAGCTGAGCTTGAGCCCACTGATATGGCTATGCATGCCAACTTTGCCATCACAGCCCTACAGCATTATCCAGAGGGGAGAAGTGGAAACAGATTATGTTCAGGATGTGAGGGGTCTGTAGATATTTTCTCAGTCTTCTCTCTGGTTTGTGCAGTGTAAAGATCCTCAATGGAAGGCAGACTGGTTGTAATTGTTTTTTTCTGCAGCTTTAACTATCCATTGAAGTCTGTACCTGTTTTGTTTGGTTGCTGTGCCAAATAGACAGTTACTGAGGTACAAATGACAGACTCAATAATTCCTCAGTAGAACTGTATCAGCGGATCCTTAGGCAGTCTGAGCTTTCTGAGTTGCCGCAGGAAGAACATTATTTGTTGTGCCTTTTTAATTATGGTTCTAATTTAGGTGTCCATTTCCTTGGAGATAATAGAACCTAGAAACCTGAAGGTCTCTACTGTTGATATTGTGTTGCTTACTGGTTTAAGAGGTGGTAGAACGGGAGAGCTTCTTCTGAAAGAAAAAAAAAGTTTTCTCCTAAACTCTGAATAAAATTATTTCTATAAATGCAAAGTGAATCAAAGTTACTCCTGTAGATGAAAGACAAGAGAAGAAAGTGGTCTTGAAAGAGTTGCTTCTGAAAATGTAAGTTGTGTTTTACAGTTTTAGAATATATTTTTTGGCAATATTACAGTCTCCTATGAATGCACATCAATTGCATTCTTTCCTCCTTGCTAGAAACCCATTTTCTGCAATGAAATTGGAAATGAGCTGCAATTTAAGATGTGCTTCTAGGCAATATAAATCATGACTATATTTCCTGAATGGCCTATACAGTTTCATTGCACCTAAAGGAACATGGGATTTATTTCTCAGGTGTGTAAGAATAGAGAGGAAAAAACAATGCTGGGCAAAATATGATTATATATAAGGGAATAATTTGTCCCGAAACTTCAGTCATACTGTTTTGTTCTTTACTGTGATAGATTACGTGACTCAGAATGCAGGTTTTATGAACCAGTAAAACCTGAAAGTGTTTCTTATTAGATTACAGGTGAACGCTGCAGGTGAAATGAGCTAGCTTTGCATGACACCCTTACCTATGGGTAAGTTAGCCCAATAAACAGCATTTGTACAACATCCCATACTATAACATCAGAGCGGGGAGGCAGGGAATGCTGCAGGTCCCATCCCTGAGGGAGATACACCTGGTGGGACCCAGAAGAAGGCTCCATGAAGAGGGACCCAGAAGAGGGAGCCACCACTCCATGGTGACTCCCTTTCTTTGGAACATCATTCCCCCAGATATTAGAATGGCCCCCACTCTAATATTCTTCCAGAAGGCGCTGAAGACCTGGTTCTGCCAGTGGGCCTGGGGAACCCAGAGTGGGATGGAGCCCATTAAATGGCTTGTGTGATCTACTGTCGCCGGGGCGAGGGGTGGCGGGTGATTTTATTATATTATACTATATTAATTTATTTGATTGTTTTTATTAGTTTTATTGTTTTAAATGTGGTTTTATATTCTGTAAGCCGCCTTGAGTTGCCATGGGCGAATAGGCAGCAATATAAATTCAATTAAATAAATAAATAAATAAATAAATAAATAAATAAATAAATAAATAAATAAATAAATAAAAACTATATGGACTGCTGCAGCACAACTTGCTAATATGTGGTGGGTTCACTCAAAGTTCAGTGCTTCATACATCAGAATTGTTCATGGTCTCTTTGGAGTTCAGGTTGTATTTTATATCTAATCTGGCTAACAAAAATTCTCCACAATTTTTAAAGGGAATTATTTTAGAGCGTTGCCTGAAAATATATAGTCTCGATTACTATTTCACCCATATTATTTACTCGAAGTGACTTTAATATGGTACTTGCTGGGCTTTATACTTCATCTGATGTTCATGTTTTAATTGAGTTTTTTAAAATTAATATTTATAATGTAAACAGAAAACAAAGTGCCAGTACCTATGATCAGCCTCCTCACATACTTTAAGGCCAATAGGAACGCTCAGAACTTATTTAGAAACTTGTTCATTTGCCCAAGAAAAATCAAGGGAAAAACAAGCTTAAAATAGTAACGAGTCAGTCGCAGGTATTGGTGTGCTAAAGAACAACCTCTGCCTTCTAATAAGTGGATGTAACTTGCAATGCCCACCATGGCAGCCAATTATAAGGCTTCCCAAAACCTTATCATAATATCAAATATGCCCATCAAAGCATCAGTTAAGAGGAAATATCTTGTTTTGGAAGTCTGTAGCCCTTCACATTGGCAACCTTCAGTCTCAAAAGACTATGGTATCGTGTTCTGGAAAGAGGTCCTAAAACAGCATCTAGTGTGACTAAAAAGGCCAATTCGAGAGTGGCAATCCCTTCCACACTGAGGGCAGATACATTCTGTCCCCTGCCCAGCCCCCAGATTTCGCTGGTTCCGGGACTGCCTCTTTGCCTCAGGAAGGAGCCCTTCAACTGCTGAATTATTAAACAATTTTGTGTATAAAATGAAAAAAATAAGGGAGAGATGAATTGAACATCCTGCCTATACCAGCTCTGGTGTTATAATTTCGTTGCCCTGGCTGCTGCAGCAATAGCAACAATTATAAGATAGCCAGAATGGTGAAATAGTTAAGTTTTTGGAACAGTAGCTAGGATAACTTACTCCCTCAACAATGAAAGCTGATTGGGTGACTTTGGGTCAGCCACTCCCTCTCAGGCTCAGTCCAATTGACCTCACGGGATTGATATTTTGAAGAAAAATATGAAGGAGTGCTTCATATTTGCTTTGAGCTCCTGAATAAAAAGCAGAAAAGCTGAATGAAAATCAAACAGTAAATAAAGTAGCACGTGGTTTCTATAATAAAATGATATGAAATCCTATTTGAAGAGGATGTAATCTGTAACTGTGGGTTCTTCCCTGCCCTTCAAAACTTTGGAGGTGACGCCTCTCTCTCTCTCTCTCTCTCTCTCTCTCTCTCTCTCTTTGTATTTTTTTTATTTTATTTTTAAATATTCATCAACATCAATACATGAACAGTGTGGCACCTGGATATCATTCATTTTGATACAAATAACAATAATAACATTTTTTTTTTAATTTGATTTATATGCCGCCCTTCTCCGAAGACTCAGGGCGGCTTACAATGTGCTCAGCAATAGCCTTCATCCTTTTGTATATTTATACAAAGACAGCTTATTCCCCCCACAAACTGGGTCCTCATTTCACCTACCTTAGAAAGGATGGAAGGCTGAGTCAACCTTGAGCCTTGGCGAGATTCGAACCCTGCAGTAATTGCAGGCAGCTGGTCTTAATAACCAGCTTAATAACAGGGTGCCTTAAACCCCTGTACTAACAAGGCTCTTTTAATTAATTAATAATATTCATTACATTAGTCAAACATTTGTAATCTTAGTGTTAATGCACATGTTTGTATTAAAATATACCGTATTTTTCAGAGTATAAGATACACCTGAGTATAAGACGCAGCCTAGTTTTTGGGGAGGAAAATAGGGAAAAAAAATCTGCTTACTAGGTATTCATCTGGCTAGCATCCTTAGTCTGTTCTGCTGCAGCACATTAGTTTACTGCAGTGGTGAAATATAAAATTTGTTACTACCGGTTCTGTGGGCATGGCTTGGTGGAGGGGTAATGTGACAGGGTGGGCATGGCCAACTTTTTTTTTTACCTTTTAAAAAGGTAAACCTATTCACCCGAATAGGTTGTAAAAAAATGTTTTTAAAAGTAAAAAAAAAGGGCTCTGACGATCATGCGCCACAGTTGCGATCGTCAGAGCCTTTTTTTTACTTTTAAAAGCCTTTTTTTACAACCTATTCAGGCGAATAGTATACACCTGTGGTGCGCAATCATCAGAGCCTTTTTTTAACCTTTTAAAAGCAGTAAGTAATGACACCTGGGTGGAGCCTTTTGCCGCCATCGCTACATTTGGAGTATAAGACGCACCCAAATTTTCAGCCTCTTTTAGGAGGAAAAAAAGTGCATCTTATACTCTGAAAAATACGGTAATCCTTCATTATTTAGCTGTTCAGAATTTCAGTGTGCCATTCTAATGCCAATCACAATATTATTTGAGCATACATAGTAATACCATCTTTCAACCTGGTCTTTCCATCTGGTTATTGCTTTTATTCTATTATATAAAATGTATATACTACTATTCCCCTTATTTCTTATTTCTACCTCTATTATAGTCAGGCCACCATTACTAGTCCTAGTGTTGATACACATGTTTGTATTGAAATATAGTCCTTCATTGTTTAGTTCTTCAATGTTTCAATACGCCATTCTAATGCTAGTTACCATATTATTTAAATATACATAATAATACCATCTTTCAACTTCTAATCTTTCCATCTAGCTATTGCTTTTATTCTATTATATAAAAATGTGTATTCTTTTTTTTACCTCTATTCTAGCTTTTAGTCAAGCCACCATTATATTAAAAGGCATTTCTTTTCTAGCCATCATCTCTTGCTCATTTTAATACTTCTTTAAGAACCTGTATGCATAGTACTCATTAAGTCAAATCAAACCAATATTGAATTTCTCTGGGCCTCACTAAATTCTTTGTCTTTGCCAGCACATTTTGAGTACCATCCCCAGCATGCTACTCAAAGACCAAGTAAAACTCTTGTGCCAAAGCAGGGCCTCATCTCCATCTTACACATAAAGAGGTGATTCTGGACAGGCAGAGATCACTGTAGGCAGGATGCAGCAATGAGAAAAGGCCCAAATCTGTTTAATTTCCCTTTAATTTACATTAGTACCCAATGACAGAGTATATTAAGAAATATACTATACTGGCAATTGATATTAACAAATCTATTCTTAATGATGAAGGTGCTATGTAGCCATCAGGATTAGTGGCCCTTGGTAGCCTCATTCTCTATCATTAATCATATTGAAACCAATTGAAAACTGGGCTTACAGTACATGAGTTAATGCAGCAACTAAGTAGAAATAGGTTAATTATATTAATCTCCTTGGTGTTAACAAAAATTGAAATACCCTTCTGTGATTTGCTAGATTCACAACATAGATGATTACTGTACTGGTTTTTATTAAAAGTATACTTTATTCTTCTGTCCAAAAGATGGACAGGGTAATTAAAAATATAATATAAATTAACCTTTGTCCTTTTAGGCTTAACATTATAAAAAGAAAATATATAGAAAGTGAAATAGTTGAGGAAGATAAAGGAAAATTAAATTAGTCAAGGAACCAGTATTTGATGGCAAATTATTCCAGGAATGGCCAGCTATGGTAGAAATTAGAGATTTGGGGTGTTCTAGATGAGCCCATCATTTCTGAAGCAGATCTTCTTGCCCTTCCTCACAGGGTAGTTGATTGCTTTGGCCATCACAAGGAAAGGCCTTCAGCTCAGCTAGTCACAGCCACAATATAGAACAACGGTAGCCCACTGCTTCATCTCGCCATCTAGAATGCGAGCAGCCTGAAGGCACCAAGCCATGCGAGTGCCTGTCCCCACCCTCCACTTGCGCGCTTCCCAGGCCTCGATGTAGGCAAAGCCAGTGAGCAGCAGGTCCTTAAGCTCGTAGCCAATGCTACCAGCGCCCACCACCAGTATCCACGCAGAAACCACAGCCTGGGCCAGCTCTCCCTGCAAGCTCCAGCTCCAGCCGTCACCATAGAGTGGAAAGCACACTCCTAGAGCAGCTGCTGCCCTGGCTGGGGTTTGGAAGCCACAGAGGCAGTGTTTGGGGGAGAAAAAGAAAGACTTCTGCTGCTTCTGCTTTTGGCTGCATGCAAGGAAAGCAGCAGAAATTTTTCTTTCCCCCAAACTCTGCCTCTGAGGCTTCCAAACCCCAGTCAGAGCAGCGGCTGCTCTGGGAGTGTGCTTCCCACTCTAGGGTGATGGTGGTCTGAGGCCTCCCCTTCCCCCCTGCTCCTCTCCGCTTTGATCACCCGAGCACTGGCTGACCGGAGCACCTGCTGGCAAGCTTGGAAAGCCCGTCCGCCTCAGGAGTCACCAGACTAGACAGCGATCAGGCCAGACTCTTCCTGGGGAAGACGGCCTCACGCGACACTTGCCCTTCCTCCCTTCCTCCCACAGGTCCAGTTTACTCTTTCCAGGTGCCCAGCAGCGAGACGCCGGGCAGCTGCACTGAGGGCAGCCTCGACAGACACAGCTTGGCCGGCCCAGCCATGGCCAAAGCACCTCGCTCGGGGTTGAGCTTGGCTGTAGTGGGCCGCCGGGCCTCTGCAGCAGGAGTGGCGGCAGCAGCAACACCTGCAGCGCCTCAGCCATACCTGCCAACACCTGCGCCCAGCTGCCAGACGCACCAGGACTGCCATTGTAGTCCTCTGTGACTACCCACCATGCATGGAGGCCTCTCTGCTGCCTGTGGCCGCTCTGCCAAGGAAGCCCGGGGGCGGCAATGCTTGCACTGGGGCTGCTGTGGCGGGTGCTCGGTAGCTCGGGCTATGTGGATGCGGCACCTGG
The DNA here is from genome assembly GCF_029215685.1 of Pituophis catenifer annectens. Classification (NCBI taxonomy): domain Eukaryota; kingdom Metazoa; phylum Chordata; class Lepidosauria; order Squamata; family Colubridae; genus Pituophis; species Pituophis catenifer. The sequence goes on along the minus strand of NW_027256881.1, from coordinate 314,706,785 downwards.
GTGCAGGGGCGAGAGCAGGCGGGCCACCACCATAGCACAGGAGCAGGCACTCGAGGTCTACAGTCGGTGCCACGGACAGCGAAAGGGGCACGGGGCGCAGGAGTTTGCAGGGATGTGGCTGTCTTGTTTTTTGTCCTGTCCTGTTACGGTAGTATAATTGTCTTGTTTCCGTATTCTTTGCTCATCAACTGAAAAATAAAACCTGGAATTTAGTAGGTCATATAATCCAGCTCGAGGCAAACAAACAAAAAACAAAAATAACACTTGCCTGATACATATCTATCTAGCCAATGCCTGAAGATGTCCGGGAAAGAAAAATTGTGTTACTGTACTTTACATTTGGAGCTATCACTGAGCTGTTCCTATTGCATTTTTTCTCAGTTTAACCAAAATCCTTCCTCTTACAATACAAATTAGTCATGTTGAATCGAACCCTTGTAAACTGTAAATGTTCCTTTTCCTCTCCACAGCCTTTTCTTTGGGGTCTTATCTTTTAAAGATGTAAGCCAGGGAACACAATTGTCTCATTTTATCACTCTATAAGCCCCTTGGGGAAGCTGTTGAGTGTCAATTTGAATTGAGAGGGACTGTGTAATTTTTGCAGCCCCAAAGGAAAAAATCATCCTGTGATATCTTAAAGATTAAGTGATGCATTGTTGCATAAGTGTTTGTGGATAATTAAATTGATGTAGTATATGGCATGAAAAATGCGTGATAGATACTCTCAGCTGTTGTCAAGAGGGGAGGGAGAAAAAGAGGAGAAATGTAGGTGTGAGGAACAGGAAAGGTAGTGACCATTACAATAATATGACACAGGTATTCTGGCATCAGTGAGACAGGTTATAAGAAATTGTAGTCTCAGTTTATTCTATCTTCTTCTTCTTGTGCCATATCCATCATCGGATGTTGGCGATCATGTTGGCGATCCTATTTTTATCAACAGCCACACGAAAAAGTGCTGTTGAGTTTATATTATGAGATGTTAAAACTTTTGATGAATTTGAGCTTGATGAATTTTTTATTTGCAATTATTTATTTTAGGGTTTCTGATCTTCAGCGTTATATCAAAATGTCTAGGAAAGTTGAACTCTTACCATCATAACCCCTTCCCCAGCCACTGAGTTTGGCTTGCCATTTCTGAAACAGCCCCATCTGTAACCTGTTTTAAAACCAGCCTAAATACGAAGCAAATTGGACGATACTTAGACTCATGCCATGGAAAGCTATGTATCCTAATTTATATAGAGCCAGGGGTATCTGGGAGGAGGGGCGTCAAAAAAGTCAAGATGGTTGCCATGTGATTGAAACTTTGCCCTTTCTTATATGTCACATTCAGGCACAGGAGCAACTTGGCATTTAGCTGCTTGTTTGTGTGAAATTTCTCAGAGCTTATGTGAACTGGCCAGTGGATGACAGATCATGCTGTCATCCACATACTTTTTACACATACTTTACCCCAGTGCATCTCTTTTCACATCTCTACTTCTGACACCACAACAAGAAGGCTTCTTCACAGTGGTGAAATCCAATTTTTTTTACTATCGGTTCTGTGGGCGTGGCTTGGTGGGAGTGGTGTGGCTTGGTGGGAGTGGCAGGGGAAGGATACTGCAAAATCCCCATTCCCTCCCCACTCTGGGGCCAACCAGAGGTGGTATTTGCCGGTTCTCCGAACTACTCAAAATTTCCGCTACCGGTTCTCCAGAACCTGTCAGAACCTGCTGGATTTCACCCCTGCTTCTTCATGACTTGAAGAAGTATACAATAGTACAGGGGTGGGCAACTGTGGCCCTTTTACAACCTGTGGACTTCAACTCCCAGAATTCCTGAGACAGCCAAGCAGTAGTAGCTTCACATCAAAATTCAAGATGGTAACCACAACTTCACCATTAAAACTCTACCTCCTTTTACATGTGACACATATAAAAATTGGAGAGGCTTTCATTGTCTATTATCTTAACCTTTTCTACCACCCCCGCAGCTGTATTTTTTTCTTTTCTACCTTGATAGCCCATAAAATTAATAAAGAAAATAAGACGTGAAATAATGTGAATTAAAAAGCCCCGGTTCTATATTAGGTATCTTAAAATAATATATTCCTCGTAGTCTGATAAACACCTTAAATATATTCCTATGATACTGTATCCCACTAATGAAAAAATAAATTTCTTACTATAAATGCACCCTCTTGCTGTATCCTTGCTGCATAGCATTAAAGACATTATTTTTACCATATGAAAAACAACTGGGAGATATATAGGTATAATTTCTCAATTTGCCATATTTTTAAAAACACTGCTTAAGCAGTACATCCTCAACCCACACCAGATTCATTAAAATTAAGCTTTAAAAACCTCTTTTGGACTGTCTGCATGAAACAGAAAAATGTGATTTTTTTTTCTTGTCAGAAATGTGACAAGAAGCAACAGATGGAAACTAATCAAGGAGAGAAGTAACCCAGAACTAAGGAGAAATTTTCACATAGTGAGAACAATCAATCGGTGGAACAACTTGCTTTCAGAAGTTGTGGGAGCTTCATCACTGGAAGCTTTCAAGAAGAGACTGAACTGCCATCTGTCAGAAATGGAGTACGGTCTCCTGCTTGAGTGGGGGTGGTGGACTAGATGACCTTCAAGGTCCCTTCAAGGTTAATACAACTGCCTAATATGCAGGCAACCCAAGTTCGAATCCGAGTAAGGGTATGGCTAGCTGATGAGAGCTAAATAGCTTGAAATAGATCTATACTACTTTCCCTTTATTTCTTTATCAGCAAATATAAATTTGATATATAAAAATGTATATATTGAGTGTGTGTGTTGATTAATCAGTGATTACATTGATTAAATGAAATTAAAGCATTTAGCTTTGTTTTGCCTTTTCCCCTCTTTGTTGATTTTTTTGTTTTCTTGTTGTTCCTTCAAGTCAGTGTTAATTCTTGGCGACTCCCTGGACAAGTTCCAGCAGTTTTCTTGACAAGATTTTGGAAGTGGTTTGCATTGCCTTATTCCTAGGATTGAGAAAGAGCAATAGGCCCAAAGTCACCCAGCTGGCTTCCTATGTAAGGTGGAATTAGAACTCAGCCTTCTGATTTTTAGCCTAGTGCATTAACCACTACACCAAACTGGTTCTCCTTCCTTCTTTCTGATCTTATTTTGGAGAGTTATGAAAAAAAGTTGTGCACCAATAGTACAGGTTTAATCAGCTCAGGATGCTGTATCCTACTGGTAATAAGATTCACATTCATATATCTTTAAGACCGATTGAGTTCAAAATGAATTTAACTAGGGGTTTTTTTTCCTTCTTACCAAGTATAAGAACAAAGTCTCTTCCAAGTCTGTTTTCTTTTTCTTGGAAGCAGCTGGCCATGGACTTCTTTTTTCTGGGATTGTTTTTTTCATACCTTCCAGTCTGTGGTGGGATTCTACTGGTTTGGACCACTTTGGCCGAACCGGTAGTTCCCACTTCCTGCCGAGAGCAAACCGGTTCTCTGTTGCTGTGAAAGTGGGCCCACCTGCCCGCCCCCAGATTATACTGACCTTTATTTCTGCTTCTGAAGCCCAGTTGATCAGGGGCGGCAGATTGAATTGTCCCTCCTCAGCTGTTTTCCTTGCTCCTTTCCTTGTTTGCAATGCGGAAGTTCAATTTTATGGAAACTGCGCATGCGAGCGCAGAGAACCGGTTGTTCAGCCGGTAGGATCCCCTGCTTCCAGTGTACCCTACCAGCCTTGGCATGACTTTTTGGCGTTCTTTCATCCAAATATTAAATAAGCTGACCAACTTTGATTTCTAAACCCTGATTTGGTAGTTAGATGCTGCCTCCTGCTGAGAAAAGCCAAAACTGATCATACAGGAAATCTAAAGAAATTACCTCTATTGATAAATGAATGTTTCTGAAGGATGAGACGACTCATCTTTTGGGCAGAAACATGGCTGTAGCACTCTTTTAAGTAGCATTATTTTCTCAAGGAGAATAAGCCATATCATACTCAAGAAAATATTAAATCTCATTGCAAAGTATTGAGTTGAATTTATAATGGTATTATTTTACTCTAACGTTCTCAAATGTTCAAATCATATGCCTACTTTATAATTTTGCTTAATGTTTTTATTGGTTTTTTTTGGTTAGCTGCTCAGTCATGAACTTGAGATAGTTGGCCATATAGTTGGTGCACTGAGGGAGCTCAACCAATCTCATTGTACGTATGTTGTGCGCTGACAATAAAGATTTGAATTGAATAAATAAATAAAATCAATAAATAATTCATAAATAATTCATAACAACCCTATAAGATCTAGCAGTATTAATATTATTTCCCATATTGTGTTGCTGCTTTCCAATAGCCAATGTGGTTATGTAGTAGTACAGAGACCACGTGCTTCACAGTTCAGTCTCTTAACTTACCCGTTGTGTAGGAATTGACAACTCTGGAGTCAAATCAAGAGCCAAACATGACAGTGGGTTTTGTAGAAAAGCTAAATTTTATTTATACATTTATTTCAATTTATACCCATTTATCATTTTTACAAGTAACTCAAGGAAGCAAATACTCACTACTCTGCCCTACTTTCCTGACAACAATTCTCTGAGGTGAATTGGATTGAGAGAGTAACAGAATAACAGAGATGAAAGGGCTCTTGGAGGTCATCTAGTCCAAACTCTTGCTCCAGCATGAGACCCTGTATGTTATTTCAGACAAATGGCTGTCCAATCTTTTCTTAACTCTCCAATGATGGAGCACCCACAGCTTCTGAAGGCAAGCCATTCCATTGATTGTTTTTCACCATCAGGAAATTTCTCCTCATTTCTAGATTCTCTCCATGATTAGTTTCCATCTTATCCTGCCTTCACGTGTTTTGAAGAATAGGTTGACCAAATATTTTTGTGGCAGCCCGATATTGGAACACTGCTATCATGTCATCTCTAGTTCTTCTTTTCATTAGAATAGACATACCCAGTTCCTGCAACCATTCTTCATGTTTTAACCTCTAGCCCCCAATCAACTTTGTTGCTCTTCTCTGCACTCTTTCTAGTCTCAAAATCTTTTTTATATTATGGTGACCAAAACTGGATCCAATATTGCCAAGGTATTAAAGTAGTATTAACACTTCATGTAATTTTGATTCTATTCCTCTGTTAATGCAGTCTACAACTTGGTTGGCTTTTTGGCAGCTGCACTGCTGGCTCATATTTAAGTGGTTGTCCACTAGGACTCTGAGTTACCTTGCAGTTACTGCTTTTGAGCCAGATACCACCTATTCTGTACCCGTGAATTTGATCTTTCTTAAGTTAAAACCTTACTTTTCTCACCATTGAATTCCATTTTGTTAGTATACAGTATTCAAGTCAGTTTAGTGTCATCTGCAAATTTGAAGAGTTCTCCTTCTATTCTCTCATCTAAACCATTTATGAAGATATTGAATAGTATTAGGCCTAAAATGGAACCTTTGGGACTTCCCTCCATGTAGATGTAGTTCCATAAAAGACTACACATTGAGTGCGGTTTGTCAGTTAGTTATGAATCCATCTGGTGGTGATGCTTTTTATCCCACATTTTTCTACTATCTTACCATGAAGTAGGTTGTGATCTACTTTGTCAAATGCCTTACTGAAGTATATTATGAACACAACATTGTGATTGGCCTGGTCATCCAACCAACTTTCATATCTAAGATGGCACTAGAATTAAGTCTCCTGGTTTCTAGCCTGGTGGTTTAAGCACTGGACCAAACTGACTTTTTAAGTTATTTAATCTCTTTAATTACATGTTTAAACATATCTTTAAATTTTAAAAAGATTTTTAAAAGGGCAACTCAACACTAGGCAACAAGCAGCCTCTGACCTGAACTTCTGCCCTTACACCAGCCTTAAATTGACCATGTCTTAAGTCTATTTTCTTAGACAAGACCCTATATTTCTCTACTTTCACATCATTGGCCTTTCCTTGAAGCTCTTTCCATTTATACAGTAGTGTCTTCTTTTCCCATTTTCTTTTAGGCTCAGATTTAAAGTTAATTATACCTTTGAATTCCTAATACTTAATGTATTATAATTAACATGGTAATACATTAATAAATCATTCTTTAGATATGGTTTTTCTGCTGCAGAGTAGAAAATAATTGCAAAAGTAATTTCATGTTACAGTAGCTTAGGAAGAGTGATTTTTCAGCAAGTGTTGGAGCAAAGGGTTACTTTTCTAAGTGGTCTGGTTCAGCTATTTCTGTGGTAGACATGAAAAGCATTCTTTTCTGGTTTCAGATGGTCCATGACCAAATTGTTTTAGACCATTCACAGAATAAAACTGGGTAGTTTTATTGTACAGAAACAAAACAAAGTTGTTCCAGGCAACAGTAAAAGTCAAGGTGGAAGAATTTTCTATGTTAATATTGTGTCTTTCCACGTATATATACTCGCCATGCAAAACTCCAGGATTTCTATGGTTTCAGCCAAAAACCTGTAACCAACATTACAAGATTTGCTCTTGAACCATGGATAATCAAGTATATGGACTTTTGGACATGATTTTGGATTTAAAATAGCTTCAATGGGAAAACTGCTTTTGCACTGAAATTGCTCTTGGGCGATTCCACCCAAGGAAAATATTCTAATTAGTCAGTTGAACTTGCTAAAGAACTTAGGTGTATAAAACCTAAGTCCATTATGAAAAGTTCTAACCCTGAAACAATCTTTACCTCAGAATGTTTCATCTTGGAATATAATTACATGAAATAACCAGCTACTAATGTTCCAATGTTTAAAAAGGGGGAAAGAGTATCCTTTAACAATTCAGTGACACAGGATCATGTATTGAGACATTAGAGTAGATTTGTTCAAGTTCTTTGGCAAGTCTTCATTTGTTACATCCTAACCATAGTAATTTTTCCCAGGCCACTGAGTATCTTAAGACAGGTTTTATATTAATAATATCCCCCGTTTACTTCCCCCTCCATGAGTATACAAAGTGGAAAATGAAAAATGCTTGGATGGGAATGAAATGGGCTCACAATCTATCAAATTTTTGATTACTGCCCATTTTAGGTTAGAAAAAACACTAAAATGTGTCGGGACTGAAGATTCCAAAACCAAATCCTTTATTTTCACAACTGTATAAATGTGCTCCAAGTATTTATGTCCAATACAAGTTTAAAAGAAACATGCCAGACAGCAAACTTAGATCAGTCTGCTGGTGTATTAACTCCTCTCATCTGTTAAGCTTAGTTATAAATACCAGTCATGGTAACATATATTTGAGTTCAAGAAGTATAGCACGATGTTTATAGCTATTATAGCTTGTGCATAAAGGTTGCACTTCTGGCAAGAGATGCAGAGAAGTTGGAAACTAGGTTGATTCATTTTAAATAGCATCAATATCAATGTCATCCTCCTTGTTGTTTGCAGTCTTCACTGTTTCAACTTTAGGTACACTGGCTGTCTTGGAGTACACCACCTGCAAGAATAGATAAGTTCAATTACAGTAACACTTACACATTTGAGGTTTTTTATTATTATAAAATGAGCAGCAAAGCACTGGATCAACAAATCCTTTCAACCTAACATGCATTTTCAAATCAGAGCTTCCAATACATGTGGGTAAAGAACATTTATTTAAAGCTCACCTCAATGTTTTCATCTTCATCATCTTCTTCCTCATTGCCAGACGATTCCTCTTCAGCTTCTTTCAGCCATTTAATGAATGGCTCTGCTTTGACACGAATTTCTTTGGCAAGCTCTTTAGAAACATATTTCTTTGAGGCCTAAAACACCAAAAGAAAGTTTGGAACAATTTATGAGGACTTGTTTTATAAGTAGGGTATTTTAAACCCAAGTAGTATTTAGTCCCAAGGATGGAACATTCTATCCATGAAATCTTACCTTGAATGGAAAATAGCTGTTCCAAAGAACAACTACTTCAAGCTCTAGCTAGCCTACTTCACTCAAAAACCTTTCCAGATTCTCACATTTAGAAAAGTAATCAACAATGCCACATAAATGTATTTTGTGCTTGCCCCTCCCCCACTGAAATTTCATTTAGAACAGGGGTGTCAGACTGGCAGCCCATGGACTCGATGCGTCATGTGCAGGTTACGCCCACCCCAGCTTGAAGGGAAAAACCATTGCAAAATGACATGTGACGGCAACGTGATGCTGCAAGTTTGACACCTGTGATTTAGAGTGTAGTTTTTCCTTTTCAGAATCAACAATGAAGTTCTATTAAGCACAAATCCTGCAATGCAAGTCATTTTTCAAATATTAGGGATTATGTAGTTTAGTTTGCAAGGTCTGTCTTGATTTGTAAAAACTGACCTTTTCTGCCCAGCTCAATATGACTTCTTCTTCCAGAAGATCTGCATCATACATTTCCTTCAGGATGTGTGGAATTTTAGAAATCAGCTGTGATTGATGCATAGCTACTACGCACTCAAAGCCATGAAGAAGATACCGCTGGGCCTTCTTGTTGTTGTGGCAGAACTAAAATGTGAACCAGAATGTATTAGAAAATAGGTGTAAATTAGCATGTGTAGCCCAGTTGCCTAATCATATAAGCTACCAGTAACAGAAATTTCACACAAATAAAATAAGCCAGGTAAATGCAGACTTGTGTCTTTAGACCTGGCTCAGTCTACAAACTGAATTTTCTAGAAATGCTACATACTACATGCTGTTGTATTATTAAACTGCATGCACAAGAAGCTAAAATTTAATTCACCTTCAATGGCCAATATAGTAAATGCCAAGGCCACCACTAAAAAAAAAACCAAACCACAACATCCCCTTTTTTGATATGATGTGTTTTTATTCTGGATATGAAGCAAATTTTATACATTCTGTAGTGAATCAGATTGGGACAGGAAGCAGAAAGCCCTATCATCTCAGGAGAATGTTTTTGATCCACAAAAAAACTTACACGCAAGAAATGGCGCCTGTATTTCTTTATCTGTTCTCTTATTTTTTCATCAAAGAGGACTTCAGTCAACACCAGAGGGCCCATAGCTTTAACATCTAATCTTTCTGCTTCTGCCACAATATCTTTGTCGGAAGACTCTATGACACCTTCTTCTTTCTTTTTCTGGATCAGAAAAGACATTTTGTTTTAAAAGACACATTTTTCAACAGTTATTATTTCACTAGTTGAAATTATCCCATTTCAACTTTAAAAAGTTTTTGAAATGAGGAAAACACGCCATTTATCTGAAATACCTTAACAAAGTCAAACAGTAAATTGACTCTTTGTTCAATAGTCCTTTCTAGATCATCAGTCAATGTGAGTACTTTTGCACGATCAGTGATTTCATCCATTCTACGCCTTTGGGCTTCTTCAGTGGTATCTTCACCCCAGTCATCATCTTCCTCTTCCTGAAATTTACAAGGCAACCGTTTTCATACATAGTTTTTTAAAGAAATATACACAATTCAACTACTTTGATACTGTATTTTCCTGGAAAAAATAACCCGAGTTATCTAGTTATTCCCCTGAATAATTAACCATAAAATTGAGACCCCTTTAATTACCAGAGAAAGGTCACCGTATGTTCACACTCATCTTCAAGAAACCACAATGAAACCATACATTTTACAATGAAACCATACATTTGTTGCGGCCAGATCTACTTACCCCTACATTTGGAGGACTAAGTTCTTCTGGTGGTGCTGACTGTGGTGGTGGTGTCTCAGTATTAGACACACAACCATTCTCTTTATCCTTGCCTTTTCTATTCTTCTTTTCTTTCTCTTTCTTGCCTGTACCAGACTCACTGCTCTCTGTAAACATTAGCAAGAGTCCAATGGAATATTTTTAACAGACATACACCCAAAGATTTTTAATTTACAAACTCTGCTTTAGCTGTCCATCATGTCAAGGTATGTGGGTGTACTTGGATAATCTTAAATCAGTCTGCTTCTGTACAAATTTTTGAACTACAGGAGCACAGTTTGTCCAATTGCAAAGCCTATACATTCAACTTTTGATTCAGTCTGAATATGTAACAAATAATGACTTTTCCACATGTAATTTATCAGGCTTTTGACTGAAATGTTTTTCTAAGAACAATTTTATCTTCTATAATACAGGCATTACAAGACTGCGGCAGACTCCTGCAGGCAAGTTAAGTGGGGATATGACTAACAAGTAACAAAAAGTAAATATTAGTTTTTCCAAAGGTGTAGAAATCCCACTGAAGTTTATTTCTAGCTCAAATAATCGAGCAACCAACCTGTTATGGAGGTTCTAATTTAAGGTTATTTTTTAAATTTGTAAACTAAAAACTAAAGCAACAGAAAATAAGTTATTATGTACAATACTAATCCAAGTCTGCCTTAATTGCACATGGCATGGAATGTACTAGTACAGGTGGTCGGTCCTCATTTTACGACCACAAATGAGACCAAAATTTTTGTTGCTAAGCGAGACATTTGTTGAGTTTTGCCCCATTTTACAACCTTTCTTGCCACAGCTGTTAAGTGAGTAACATGGTTATTAAACCAGTCTGGCTTTCTCATCAACTTTACTTGTCAGAAGGTAACAAAAGGGGATCACATGATTTCAGGACAGTGCAACTGTCATGAGCCAGTTGCCAAATTTCTAAATGTGATCATGGGGATGCTGCAATGATCATAAATGAAAAATGGTTGCAAGTCAGTTTTTTCACTGCCATCGTAACTTTGAACAACCATTAAATGAACTGTTATGTTCAAGTACTACCTGTATTTGCTCAGTCACTGATACTTTCAATGCCAATACTACAAAGTTGAAAATTAATATATCCAAATACACTCCAGAATATGTTTGCTTATAGAGAACATCATTAATATATTGTTACAGTCTGTATAACAGATGGCCTCATTTTTAAAGACCACTGGAATAGGTCAGGCTATGTTTAGTATTGCAAGCTTAAATTGAGATAGACAGCTAAGTTATCTACCACAGAGTGTTGCTTGCCTGCAGAAAACGGCACTGTTTTCCAGACCAGTTCCAACACACAAAGAAAACATCCTCCAGTTTTCTCCCTCAATTAAGTAGGAAATAAATGATCCTTTATAGGTAAATATCAAAATCAAGAACAAACACTCACCAGGTGGGTTTTTAAGGATGAACGTGCAGAGTTTATGGTTTGTGTCAAGCATGCCTCGATAGCCACAGGCTTTGCAAGAGTTACCAATAGTTTGTTTCCTAGGGTTGACATGCTGCCAGAGAGAGCAATAGTTTTACTACCAATTATTTCATTTACATCTATATATACTACCCCTTAAAGAAAATAGAAACAGTCGTTTTTTTAAAGAAAATGAAACAGTGGAAAGCAAGAAATATATGCTCTAACTGGCTTGTGTAGAAAATTCTGGACTAGCTTGTTTTAATAGTTTTGCTTTGTTATAAACAGTGCTGTGGAGTCGGAGGAAATTTTGGGTACCTGGAGTCGGAAGTACAAAAAACTGAGGGGTCGGAGTCGGAACATTAATCTCCCGACTCCACAGCCCTGGTTATAAAGCAGCCTGGAAATCTCCATTTTAAATTACTGCAATGTTAAAATGGCTAGAGCCATTTTGGGAGCTTAGCATTTGGGAGCTTAGCATTTAACTTACTACCACAAAGCCTGCTGAAAGTCACTCACAAGTAATTTGGTATATAATTAAGTCTACCTTGTATTGTCACACATGCTGTTTGTTCATTAAGTACTGAAGTATTCCTGTTTGAAATGTTAGCTAAATAGGTCTAATTACAAGTATCTCCTGCCTTTCTTGAAAGAATTTAGTGTGACATGGTAGGCCACCTCATGGAAAACCTCAGGGTTGACCAAATACAAAACTGTTTCAGTGAGATTGCTCAAACTGAATTGCAAATAAAAAAAACACAAACTTTACAAGTTTTCTTTATAAATTCTTAGCATTCTAGAAGCATCACCTACCAGATCAGTTTCAGGATTTTCACACTCAGGACAGAGAACAAATTTTTTAATGAACCCATCCAACATGTCTTGTAGCTTATTCGCCTCATGAGATCCATTGACAATGTAACGGTCATTCTTAACATCAAACTGGGTCTGCGCTCCCAGCTCACAACCAAAAAATTTGGTGGGATCTTTCAAGAAATAAGAAAAATTAGGCATGAAGTTTTCTATGAACTACCTTCCCACTCACTTCTGATTAACCCTCTGCAAATTTATTTCATTTTATTCATGTTTAGCACCACTCAACTCCAAACTACTATACTGGGTCTTCCAGTAGTTCTTCCTACTTCTTCCTCCATCTACTCATGAAAAAAGCAATAATAATTTATTATCTTACTACAATTTTAAGACCACCTTTAGAATTCACATCCATTAACTGTTTCTGCACAGAATCAACATTCCTTAGTTAATATGGAATGCCTCAAAACAATAATTATGCATTGCTTCAGAGTACTATGCACAATAGCTATCATTACTATAAAAGCTATTCAAGTCAGCTCTTTTCCTTTCTGCCTTAAAAATTGCTGACACCATGAGGCAGAAGACAAAACTCTGTATTTAGGCTGACATAGTGACAATAGCACTGTTATTGACAGTTATCTCGCTCTTCCATGAGGCAATTGAAACTGAAAGAAGGGGATGAAAATGAGAAAATGGTGTGTACTATACACACACACACACACAAGTACTATTGTATTTTCTAAAAAAAAATTCTTTAAAAATGTTCTTACTAATAAAATGGAGCTCAATGGAAAATTATATAGAACTTACACGTAGGAGGCCGATTAAGCGCCTTTGCAACGTCAACCATATTGACGATAACTGTCTTTATCCCATTTCCTTTGCCCTCAACCTGAAAAGAAAACTCAAATATATATGATATCACACCGTTAACTGGCAATTTTAACCCACATTTAAATAAATAGTGAAACATCTACCTTGGCAATCAAACGGGGCATTTTGTAGCGATAGAACTGATCTGAAACACTGCGGTTGACGTTGACAGACATTTTGGCTTATTAGTAGCTTTATCAATAAGATGGAGAGATCTTTGATTGCAACTTTTTGGTATCTTCTGTCTGGAGAAGACGTGATGACATAAACGACTGCAAGAGTTCTCGGTCTCTGACATGAAAAAATTTTCGCCACTGAGGCTGTGAGGTTCTTGCTTGTATGCTATATTTCCCCAATACAGGTACCAATGGCTGCGCAACAGCTCTGCAATATTAATATAGAAAGCTTTTATACTTCACACATATGCCCACATTTGTTTTGTTTGAATTCAAGCATAACTGGTCTATGATTTTTATACAATACTCAACATAAAACCTCCAGCAAAAAGTACTGAATTATGAATGGTGATTTTGTCAGAACACTACAAACTTGGTATGATAAATCAGTTATGTTATAGACTTATGTTTCTGGACTTGGTAACAGTTATAGCTTATTACATTATATTGTTCTATGACCAGCAATGAGGAAATGTTTTCACTGAAGTTTTTATTGGTTATTTGTTAACCAGTTCTTAATTTTGGTAGGAGACATATATTAGTTTGCCAGCCAATAGTTACTTCAGTGGTATCCTCTATTAAGAAACAGAGGAACTGTGGAGTTGAGAAAAACAATATTTAATTCTTAAAAACGAGCAAAATATTCTAAAAAGTATCCCAGTGACCTAATTATACTGTCTCATAATAAACGTAATTGCGTTGAAAGAACAAATCAAGGCTTTTATTCTTTTGCTTAAGCAGATGAATTTACAAACCACCGAATTTCTTTCTCTCCACGTGATCTACACACGTGCCTAAAATAGTTATGAAATACAAATGAAGCTGTAAGGAAAAAAAAAAATCCTAAAAAAAGGGGGGGGGAGAGAGAAGAGAAAGGAACTCAAATTATTTTATCTTAAAGAGAAAAAACCACGAATAAGCTATCGCGCAAAACCCACTTTTTTTTTTCTTTCAAAAAAATGAACTCCTCCCTCTGTTCACCCCAGCGTCGGAATGACTCAGAAATGCAGCAATTAAGCACTGAGTCAGCCCTAAATACAAAGAGGCGGCGGCAGCGCAGTCGCCGCTCAGCCCTCCCCGCCTCGCCGCCCCTTTTCCCGAACCCTCGAAAGCGCCCGAGCGGAGCCGCCCGCTGCCCTCCCCCTTCGCACACTGCGGGTTTAGGAACTGCGCCACAGAGCGCGCACTCCGCCCGCCTCTCTCCACCCCCCCCTCCTCTCATCACGAGGACTGAGGCGCGGAAGACCTGGCGGCCGCCATCTTGTGGAGCCGCGCGTTCGTTCAAGAAGGCGAAGGGGGGGAGGGGGAAAGTGACCGCCAGCGGCGGTTAAGGGAAGGAGACGCCACCTCCATATTTGCAGGCTTCTTTTCTAGAGGCGTTGGACTACACGGCCCTTCTCGCATCCTGTTTCGGGCAATGCGGTCCAAAGCCGAAGTCTAAACTACGAGTCCTCCTTGCCCTCCTCCCCCTGCCCCCGCTGCTCCTTCTCGAGAACGACCTCCGTTTTTGTAACGACCCCTCGGAGGGCAATTTCGAGCAGGGAGCGGTCGCGGTGTCTTATCCGCCCGTCCCCAACAGAGTCGACCTCGCCATTCTGTCCGACAGGATGTTATTTGGGATAACAGGCATTACGAGCCAGTACTAACACCTTCCACTTACACAAATGAGGGGTGCGTGTGTGTGTGTATGCGAACGACCCCCGCAAGCGCTTTCAGGCCGCCGCTCGTCTTCCTCACCATCCCGCCCTCCGTCACGCAGCCCCACCAGCAAAGAGAAGCCGTCCCGCACTTCATATGCTAAACCTCTCCCACCCGTCCCCCTTCTTTTTTTACTTACCGTTTTCGTCCAATACAGACATAAACCCAACGCTGCTCGCCCCGGGCTGTGACGAAGCCGAATTAGTACGAGGAGAACGATGGCGGAGCTGAGGGTGTCACCGAGCACCCGGGCGCTTTTTCTAAAGAGATACAGATGCGGAGGAGGCGGACGCCGCAACCGCCAGGAGAGGGGAGGGGGGGTCCAAGCGTCCTGAGGCGGGCGGGATCAGCGGGATCAGCCTTGACGGTTACTCTGCCGGAAGGGAAAGACCATCAGCTGAGGCAGCATTGTTAGTCAGGCGGCGGAGCGCCCGCACCTAAATTCAAACCGAGCTCAAATCTGCCATACCGGCAGCATTAGGGTGGGTTTTTTTAAAAGGGGAGGGGGAGGGGCACAGCTGTAATGGCCGCCAAGTACCTACCTCTAGAATGTTCTCGCGGCGACTGAACAACACCGTCGCGAAGGCTGGGATCAATCAGCCGCCGGAGAGTCCACGCCTCCCTCCTCGTCGTATTGGCTCATCGTGCGCCTTTCTTCTTTTTCATTGGTTTCAGGTGCTTGTCAGTCATGATGTTAGGCGACCTCTCCTTATGTTCGCTTTCTTTCTTCCCACCCTGTCGGCTCCGTCGATCGAAGAAATACCAGCGCCCAAAAGGACATCACGTTTAACAACGCGAGCCAGATTGTCGCGAGAGTTATGCCGAAGGGGAAGAATGAGTCAGTGTTCTCTGTTGGGGGAGGCTTCTTACGTGTTCGCGTGCGGAGAGTGCATGTAAAGAAATGCATTTTCTGTAGTACTGAACGCTACCGTTGCATTAAAGGACGGTTGCTTTTTCTTTTTTAGGCGGGAAGTAAATATATTTTCTATATCTCGTTCAATGCTTTAATCGCTACATCCTTTTAGGAGGGGGCTGGTTGCCTTGAGCGTTCAATTGAGAAAAGTGCTGCAGTATTTGGGGCACGTTTTCCGGTGCAGAATATTGTGATTTAGTTAAGAAGCCGCTGGATAAAAAAATACCAAGAGTTGGCTTGTCAGCCGTTCTCATGTGTTTCCTGTAGTTTAGTTACGTGCTGCAAAGGTTGATGCGGTTCATTTGGCAGCAGTTTAGCTTTTCGTGTTAATCTTCGGTGTGCAGGAAAATACGGAATATTTATTTCTATTAAGGCGCATAGTTAAAAGTATTTAGCATTTCTGTATGTGAAATACTTCGAGATTTTGTTTGGGTATTCAGGATGGGGTATATAGGCCCTTAGCCTCTAGGAGCCTAGGCCATCATAACCTTGATCTGACCCTAGTCATCTAAGGTGTTTTCAGACGAAAACAGCCTTTAAAACATTGCCACGCCTGGCTTTTATTATCAAGTAGACA
This sequence comes from Pituophis catenifer annectens, assembly GCF_029215685.1. Taxonomy (NCBI): domain Eukaryota; kingdom Metazoa; phylum Chordata; class Lepidosauria; order Squamata; family Colubridae; genus Pituophis; species Pituophis catenifer. Next base: position 314,690,650 of record NW_027256881.1, on the reverse strand, counting down.
TGTATTGCATGTATAGACTTTTAAAAATAGAAATAAATTGTGGCAGGGCCCTTTAAGGAATCAGTGTAATGATGCAATTGCTGTGTATGTAATTCCATTGCATTTGGTGAAATGCAGTGGAAGAACAAGGTATTTGGAAGCCCAGGGAAAATAATTAAGGACAAATTGATTAGAGAATTGAATTCTTGAGCCTGCTTTCTAAATACATTTGAGAACTAAATTCCACTTTTCCAGAGTGAATGAAAATAGCTTACCTATTTATCATCAGAAGTTTTCTATTACAACTCCCCCATCTCTTTACCATTATACTATTATCTCTGTTGCTAATATAGAGCTTAAGCCAAGAAAAGAGCTCTCTGTTTGCTTCTATTAGCATTTGCTAATAATTTTAAAATGCCCCTCCCAAGTCTACCCACCACACACACATCCAAAATCCAAAATTTGTAACAGGCCTCAAAAATAGGAAAAAAATTTTCAGGGTGAAATAATATAAAAAATAGTGTTTTTCCCTGTGGGTTGTATCTGACATGGAGAGTTGTGTTATTTATTCATATTATAGGTTAAAGAATATGTTTTTGTCTTATGGTTCTATTTGCAATATGCACTAATAGTATGTTAACTCATATTGTTCAAGGAAACTTAGGTTGAATTTTCCAAGGCCACCACTTAACAATTATTTTAGTTGTTAGTAAAATTGTAATTTTATCTTGATGTGTTTTCCTGTATTTTTATTGCTTCTAGTAAAAATGGATTCCTGCTTTTCTGTTGGTGATATTTTCTGATATTGAAAAAAATCCCATGGATATTTCCCATGGAAAAATCCTGAAATTTTAGCAAAGCAAATAATTACCTTTCAGAAGGTTTAACATAATACGTTATAACATTTTGTTCATTCATTTATTCATAGCTGCCAAATTGGAAAGACTCAAGGCGGTTTACATTAATACTCAAAACATCAGCATGCAAATAAAATGATGCTACATAATGGCCAACATTATTTCAATGCAATACCCTTTCAATATTTGTAAAACAGTTCTAATGTAAACAATAAAAGGATTTTGAAGCAAAACATAGCATACATTTATAGTCTTTATCCCATTTCATTAAGAGCATGAAATATTGAGCTACTAATATACATCTATTTGAGAGGGATTTATAAATAATGAAATCAGAAGAAAATGAAATAGAGAAAAGATAGTGATAACTGTATTGAAGAAAACCATTCACAAAGTTGGTAAGCGCATACTGGTATTGAACTGATTAATGCCTGAATTTTTTTAAAGTCTTTTTGTTTCTGTTCAGATAGGAGAAGAACTTTTAAGTTTTTAAGAATGGACACCTTCATGTCAGCGATTAAGGTTAAGTCATAATGTTATTTCGTTAGTTTGAGCTTATGTTGTGGGCCCTCGGCAATTGTGGTTTATGTGATAAAACATGCAATCAAGTAAAGTAACTTGAATAGCTAAATTATTCCCACTGGTAATTGATCAGTTGGTTCCTGATATAGCATTTGTGTCCACTTATTCTTTTGCATAAGCACTAGTTTGTTTTGAAGGTGTTCCAAATTGTATTTTAACTTGATTTAACTATAGAATATTAAGACAGAATCTTCTGGTGGATTCTGAATTGCTCTGGATTGTTTTAATCTTGGCCTATGAAGAAAAAGAAAAGAAGAAAAAATTCCTGCAGTAAGTGGTAGGCAGTTTTGTTTCAGACACCACAATGCTTTTGGACAACCTATTAATATATATATAAAACCAACAAATTTTCTGGGCTAAGTCAGGTATTTCTTGTCCCCGAACCCAAACATTTGAGACAAAGAAAGAATTATTGATCTCATCCAGTTTTGTATGGAAGAATGGAGAAAATATAAAAAGACATTATTACAATAGAAGCATGTTCCTTTTTGTCTTGAGGACAAAAAGAAAAATATTACTGATGTGGCCTTTCTCGATGTCACATGAAACAGGACTGGTGAAAAAGCTGAACCAGCCTTTGTGATTGCTAAAGAACGAATATGTGTTTTCTCTTTCAGTGCAGCTGACTGATAAGGAGTTGATGGCTACTGCCCTAGATAGGTTTTTTCTTTCAGTTTGCTAAGCAGCAAGTTTTTAAAGAAAGTTAACAGTAGTTAATCAAATACATATATGATGCTGTTTGAAACAGGAGAGGTTAAAACATTAAATTAAAAATACTTAATAGGGGAGTTTACATATACCGTATTTTTCGGAATATAAGGCGCTCCGAAGTATAAGATGCAACTAGCTTTTGGGGAGGAAAACAAGGGGGAAAATATCTGCCTCTGCCTCCCAGCAATTTACCTCCTTGCAGCAAACAGCAAACAGCCTGGTCAGCTTCAGTGCAGCCTGATTTAGGGTTAGGGTTTAACACAAGCAGCTGATTGGCAGTTGGATTGGCCTCCCGGAATACCTCCTATCAGCTGTTCCAGGCTGCGGGGATTGCCACCACCCGTTGCCGTCCATCATTGCTGCCGCCTATTGCCACCTCTTTGTGGCCCATTTTCGGCCTCCGCACATCCCATTTTTGGCTCATTCCAGGCAGCGGGGATTGCGGCTGCCTCCGCCTATCCCTGCCACCTGGAACGGGGCAAAAATGGGACGTGTGGAGGCCAAAAACGGGGTGTGCGGAGGTGGCGATGGGTGGTAGCAATTCCTGCAGCCTGGAACAGCTGATAGGAGGTATTCCGGGAGGCTGATCCAACTGCCAATCAGCTGCTTGTGCTAAATCAGGCTGTGCTGAAGCTGACCAGGCTGTTTGCTGTTTGCTGCAAGGAGGTAAATTGCTGAGAGGCAGAGGCCAAAGGGCAGGGGCCAGCAGGTGGGCGGGGCTTTGGCAACATTCGCTGTATAAGACACAAACATTTCCACCCACTTTTTTGGGAGGGGAAAGTGTGTCTTATACACCGAAAAATATGGTAGTTAAAATGTAGCAAAATATTTCATGTGACTAGATGGAGTCTTGACACAATTTCTTAACTGCCTTCCAAAAATAATATTAGTATTGTATCAGTAATATATCTATTCCAAGGAGAAACATAGGAAAACCGGTTTGCTTAGAAAGCTGCCAGAGCATAGCATTTACTCTCTCACTTCCTAATGCAACTCTTCTGTTTAATGAATTACAACATAACTGTATGGTGCCAGAGGAGAATTCTACTTTGATTTGAATGGTGCATGAAAAAAATGAAATAGGATTTAATCATGTTGTGACATAAACAGCTTTCATTTAACAACTAATAAACCTGCTATTAACGAAAAAAGACTTATTCTAAAATGTTTATTTTATGTTTATATTGCTCATACTAGAAAATACAATCTATAAGAAATAAGTCTGCTGGCCAATTCTATCTTGCCAGTTATCTGAAAAATAGACAATTATGTGATTCCTGGTTTGAGGCACTAGCTTTTTGTAAAGAATTGTGTTAAAAATAAAACCATTATAGAATATATCTCAAAATGTAATGCCAGTTTTTAAAATCTTATATTATCTATGTGTATTCTGGTTTTCCTACAAGATCCCCAGATGGATATATATATGGACCCATGGCTTCACCCCCTGTTTTTCTGGACTGCATATATAGGCCTGGGAAGCAGGACTAGTTCAAGATTGTTCTGTCAATGTTATTTGCTCAGAAGCTAGGCAAACTGAAAATTCCGTATTTTTTCATCACTACACATGTTTACAAATGCTATTTTTCCATTAAAACAATATGTTTCTACTGACAGAGTATTATGAGATAGTTGTGAGCACAATTCATAATTTGAGATTAAAATATTGTTGTTAAGAGCATATTACTTTTATAGCTGAGTTTATGGAAACCTCTGGGGCTAAATGGGAGGCAGGAGAGGGCTGTTGGAGAAGAAAAAGATAATTTCTACACATGCTGGGGTCTCAGTGGAGTGAACTGCTTGCCATTGATGTATCAATGTATATTTGTTAATGTGATGTATTATATACTATAACAATTTTTGTGTCTTGATTGTTTTTTCAATGACTGCATTTGTAGGATTGGATTTTGCACATCACTGGAGTACTGTTGGGGTAGGGATAATAAGCCTGGCAGAATTGAAAAGCACTTCTATGTTGGAAAAATTGATAATCTCAGTCAATAATTAAATCAATGCATTTAACAGTTGGACTTTGAAATGGAAGGGAAATATCTGAAAGAGGTTTCTCTATGTACAGACAAAGATGAGGTAATATTGATGTCAGCATTTAAATTGCACTTAAAGAGGGAGGGTGCAACGAAATTTATAACACTATTTTCTTCAAGAGAATATTAACAAATAGCAGACAAAGAATTCTGCAGCAGTACCAATATGTGTGTGCTTCTGTATATAAGCATATCAGAACATGGTTAAGACATTAAGCATTTCCTTGATTTCATCTGGGATGTTTTGAAGGATATGATCATAGTGTGGTTGTAAATCTAAAATATTGTTCCTATCCTTGTTACTGAATAATCAAGCCTTCCCTAAGAGAATCACAACTGTTTGCAGCATGAGTGCTGCATTCTTCTTCCTCCAGCCTGAACTTTTTAATGTGCATGCCCTTCCTCTCTATGTATCACAATGACTGACATTTTGCTAGTCACTGGACAATGCTTATTAGTGGTTTAAACAAGAATGCTAAATATTTATATTGCTATTCACAGATGCAATAACTACTTTAAAGACAAAAGTCTAGTTGAAAAAATAATCATGTGAAGATGAAAGATGGAAGATAGTCTTTAAGAAATAAATAGGGAAGAATATTTTCCAGTTAGTTCCCAAGGTGTTTTAACTGTGTTATGTGGTCTCCTTAAAACATTCTTCTCAGTGTGACATCCTTCTCTGTCCATTTTAGTTTTTGCAGTTTATTTTTCCTAAAAATATTGTTTTCTTTGCATAAGAAGAAAACTGCTTCATATTCTACTTCATAATCTCCTTTTGTTGAGATCTGTGAGGCTTTGAGGAAAAAAGGTTTGCTGAATTTGACTACTGCAGGGCAGAGTAGAAATGCAGGACTCTTTCATAATAACCCTAAGTCATGTGATTGGAACAGTATCTTTCAAATTCTTTGGATGCTTTAACAGTTTGTTACTCAAACATTTTTCTCTGGCTCTAGGAAATTATTTTCCAAGGTTTAGTTCCAATAAATGAGCTTTCTCCAGACTGATAATCCTTCAGATAGATTAGAACTAAAACTGGAAAAGCTAAACCTAAAACTAAAATTCTGACGGTTTGGGGACTTTGCAGATTGTAGGCCCAAGATAGCTAGTTCTCAGAGTGGGAGTTCTGCAATCAATACTGAAATTTGGATTTGTTTTTTTTATCTGTTCAGTGGACATGCTGTAAAATGTACTACTAGTCTAATATTTTAGAGGACTCAACAAATTAATGGAGGGTATGTATTTCAGTGTGTAGAAAGTTGGCACCCACCCCCCTCCTAGAAGAATGAAATATTTTAAGAAATATTTAAAAAGGCAGAATATTATATTTCCCTAAAGGGAGAAATGGAGAAATATGGTCCTGGATACAGAAAGCAGCCCCCACCTTTCTTAATAGCCCTCAGCAGATGTCAGCACTTAAGAGATAAAGAGCTTATTGAAAGAAGCCAAGTCTCTAGGTAGCTCTATTCATAAGCAAAGCAAATACTACAGGCAGAAATCCATTCAGGACAGGATATTTTGAAATTCCCTCCAGCAAGGTCTGAACAAAGGTAGGATTAGCCCTCAGCCACAATAGGAATTGCCCCACACCCTTTCAGTTGCACCACCCCCAGCAAACTTCAACAAAAACCTGGGAGCTCAGCTATGACCCCTACATAACCCCTACAACAGCCAATAGAATACATGTTCTTGCACAGGAACAGGAAGTTCAAGTGCAAAGCCCAAAGAAGGTATAAAAAACTCTCACTCTCAACTCCATTTTGTCAGCTGCCCAAAGCCATATGTGGTTCTGCTTCATCAAACCATCTTTCCAATCAGCCTCCATGTTTCCAGTATCTTTCCCAGCTTGGAACTGAACCAGATGGATATTTCTTCCCACCATTGGTTAGTAAAGCAGAGATTAAAATAAAATTTATAAGTGAAGTCTGTATATTTCTGGTTATGAGGTGCTCAGAGTCTTAGTCTCATTTTGAGTATCATGAGAACATGTCTGATTTTTGGTAGAAAAAAGGATGCTTAAGCAAAATGAATGTTTACTCTCACTCTGTAAGGCAATTTCTACTTTATATCCACGTGAAAGTTAGTATTTCTAGCAGTGTCTATGGAGATTCTCAGTCACCCAGGTCGTAGTTGTCCCAAAGATGTTTTTTCAAGAAGCAGTTGGACTTTTTTTTTTTTTAATTTGATTTTTATGCCGCCCTTCTCCGGAGACTCAGGGCGGCTTACAATGCGTTAAGCAATAGCCTTCATACTTTTGTATATTTATACAAAGTCAGCTTATTGCCCCCACAACTGGGTCCTCATTTCACCTACCTTAGAAAGGATGGAAGGCTGAGTCAACCTTGAGCCTTGGCGAGATTCGAACCTGCAGTAATTGCAGGCAGCTGTTCTTAATAACAGGGTGCTTTAGACCACTGTACTACCAAGGCCCAAAAACTTTGTTTTTCTTAGAAGATATTTTGCTTCTCATCCAAGAAGCTTCTTCAGCTCTGACTGGATGTAGAAGAATGGAAGGATTTATACTCCTTGCAGACAGCTGGTCATTTGCATTCTTTTAGAGAAACATTGAGGTCACCTGGAGGTTTTATCTATGTTGTCAGGGTCACCTGAATAGTGCAAATGGGTATGGAGCCTTCTTGAAACTTGAAAAGACTGTGTCTTTTCTGTATCTCCAAAAGATTGGAGATAGATGGTGTCATGTCTCTCCCCCTCTGTTGAGAGAGGGTTGTTCAATTTTGACATAGATGGCTTCTTTGATCCCCCCCTTTCAAACCAGCAGTCCTCTCTGTCCAAAATGTGGACTTTGCTGTCGAGTGGCCTTTGTCTTTTAAATGCAGATGGACTGCTGAATCTTGTCCAAACCAGGAGCATTTCACCCCTGTTGAAACTCCAAAAAAAAAAAAAAAAGTGGTGGTGTTAGCCATGAAACCTCAAAAATAAACTTTTCCCAAAAGGTTTCCACAATTTTGGCCACTACTGTAACTCATCAGAGTGATGTTTCAGAAAGGTGGGAAGAATTTTTGGGACAGTTTCCAAGTTAGGGAAGCATATTAGCTTTAAGCAGGCATGTCTGAGAACAAGTGGATTCTCTGGGTGCTGATAATACTTGGACAGGAAAAACATAAGTGCTTTTAAAACACACTTCTGCCAGAACATTATCTGCCATCTATATAAGGCATCTGCATGACAATTTGTAACACTTCTGCTTATTTGTGTCCTTTTTCTGGTCAAGTAAGCACACTTCCAAACAAAATACTGGGGTGCATTGTCCTGTTAGTTTTACTTTCCAAGAAAGCTTAAGGTATCCTTAGAGGTGGTGCTGCTTTTCAGTATACCAGCTTCCCATTAAAATATTTTGTAATATAAAAAGTTAAGATGACCTAAAAAAATTGTCAGGAAAAAATGTTTATGGGCACACTGCTGTCCCTAGGCACTACCCTGGGATTCTAATCCTAGGACTACAGAAAGAGAAGTTGAGTGTAACCTAAGGGTCAGGTGTTGCTTAGATCTGCAGTAACTAGATAGACCTTTGGTTTTAACCAATAGAGTTTGCCTTATGACCTCTGTCTGCATGCAATTGATAGCTTATCAAGGTCAGGAAAGCAGTAATATGGTCTGCTTATGATACAAACTTTTGAGAAATTTCATGCTCTAATATCTTGAGTCTAGAAGATTTTGTAAGATGTTTTGCTCTTAAAATGTGGCCCATAAAAAGCTCCAGCAAATAGAACTAATTAGAATAAAATAGAGCTAGTTCAATGTGAATATTTATTGGCTGATGCCCAGGATGAATAAGGTATTTTATCTACCCGCTTCTCTTGTCCCTCTCTTCTCTCTTGAATAAGATATTTCTTTCCCCATCCTTACATAGTTACTGAATTCTTTCTGAGGTCATAATTTAAAAGCAGCAGGGGAAGAACTAAAATGTCGAAACATGGGTGCACTTGCTACTTGATTTTCCTTAGGAAGGAAAAATAAAGTTACTCTGATGAGAAATTGGCTAGACAGCAAATTGCTTTCATTGCTCCTAGTATCTTTTATAATTGCTTGAACTAGATGAACATGGGAAGACCTTAAACCATGAGTAAGGAGCAAATAAATGCAGTTTCATTCACATCTCATTATTCTCCTATAGCTGATAATTGTGCTGTTAATCAAGGTCTGAATACCAAACCAGACCACTGCTATGGTAGGTAAAATCACTTGCAAACTGTGAGATGCTCTGGTAATAGCAACCTCTGTTGTGCCTCTTCTAAGCTACTTTTCTTTCACTGACTGTTGTTATTCACTTATATATTTATTTATATATTTAGCATATGGCATATCATACATGGACTAGCAATTCACTGTTACTGACTGCTGCAAATGCTTTTCTCTTTTAAATTAATTTTGTTTTTTTTTTGCAAAGCATTTTGTTGATGATATGCTTCTTGCCACAATATTAAAAGACCTCAGGTTTGATGACAGAGCCAACTTTTTAATGCCTCATAAAAGTCCAGTAGGGTTAAGGCAAGAACCAAAAAACAGGTGCCAGAGCAAAAAAGGTCGTCTTGGATCCTGCCAGATGGCACTGCTTGAGCATGCCTCTCCTGCTGGATCCAATAGGAGGGGTAGATACCAGTGGGGAGAGATGGTCCCATTATTAACCTGCTTTCAAGTCATGAAAGGCTTTAAAGATGTCCACCAGCACCTTGAATCGTGTCTGGGAACATACCAATAATTAGCAATAGCACTTACTGACTTACAGTATGTACTGCTCCATAGTGCTTTACAGCAGTCTTCGATCAGTTTACAGTGTCAGCATATTGTTCCCAATAATCTGGGTCTTCATTTTACTGACTCCGGAAGGATGGAAGGCTAAATCAACCTTGAGCTGGTCAGGATCGAACTTCTGGCTGTGCGCAGCGTTAGCCTGCAATTCTGCATTGTAACAACTCTGCCACCACGGCTCTTAATACAGCTTGTGAAGCAAGAGGACTTTAGCACTCATAACTGCCTGCAGAGCACAGCATTTGCACAGCTGAAGCTTCCAAATGCTCTTCAAGGACATCCCCATGTAGAGCATATTGCAATCGTTCAAACGGGAGGTGACTAAGGCTTGAATGACCGTGAGTAGTTTTCCATGAAATAGGAATGGGTGCAACTGGCACACAACATGAAGCTGTGTAAAGGTGGTCCTGGCCATGGCCACCATCTGTGGTTCTAAGAATGTAGAATGTATACCAGATCTATACTACTTACTGCTGCTGGATGTTAGAATGGAGACAAGAGAAGTCTAACTTTTTGCTGCCAATTGGTGGTCACATGTTTTTATGCAGCTCAGATCTAGTAAGTTTGCTTTTAGCAGAGCCTGCCACTGTGCACTCAACCAGATCAGTTGAAGATTTAACAGCTACATTTGCAAGAAAAAAAGGCTAAATGGTATATGGGTCAATGTTAAATTCAAGTTGAGTATTTTATGTCGAACCAGCTTCTGTGTATCGTCTTTAAGTTGCTTGTTTTAATTAAAGTTGGCATTTGTGCTGTGTTCAGTGACCTCCAGATTTTACATTCACAAAAAAACTCAAGACAGTTGACCATGTTAAAAAGTTCAGAAACCTAAAGTCATCACTAACATAAAGTTTAGAATTTCATATAGATGGAGTGAGGGTTTTCTCTATATATATATATTTGTAAAGTAAAGGTAAGGGAGTCCCTGCAGATTTTACTCTGCTTCAGAAATGCTTCCAAAGTCCAAATTCATTACATCATATTGGCTCTCCATTTAGGTTGCTAAAGGTAATGAATAGTGCAGTGATGGCTAATCTTTTCTGGACCGAGTGCCCAAAGCCTGCATCTGAACCCACGTAATGCAATATGCATGCGCCCTGTGCATGCACACATGCCCCTGCATACACCACTGTGCATGCATGCATGGCCCCCACATGCTCCCCGTGCATGCACATGCAGCCCCTGCACGCAACCCACCATGCGTGCATGTCCCCCGCATGTGCCCCACCCCCCATGCATGCGCGGCAAAGACCTGAAGACCAGTTGGCCGGTGGGAGGTGCATGAGCATGCATGGCAGAGTTGAACTGGGATGATGGCTTGCGTTCCCACAGAGAGGGCGCTGCGTGCCACCTCTGGCACCTGTGCCATAGGTTTGCCATCACGGGAATAGTATATAATGTTATGAAGAATTAATTTTTGCTCTAGGGGAAAAAAATTGCAAAATGCTTTCAAAAGGTTCGTGTTTTGTTTCAGTCACAGTGCTATCTGTTCATGTGCTATTCATTTCATCTGTTCTCTTCCTTGCTCTATGCAAACAGGGTGCCATTTACCATAGTAACTGCTTTGTTGCTCTCAGGAAGTCAGTGGAAAATGGATAAGAGAAACTGAACTTTGTGATAGCCAGGATAGTTTCACTATGTAAAGAGATCTAAAAATAGAGTCCCATTAAGAAATGTGGACTACAACCTTTACATAGTAATCAATCCTGAATGTATAAACTCTAGTATATATTTTATATATTTTTGTTTTATTTTGCACATTTTCTATCCAATGCACACACAACTGGTCCTCACATTTACGACCATCACAGCCGCCTCATGGTCACATGATCAGATTTTGGGTGCTTGGCAACCGCTATGGATTTATAATGGTGCATCATCCCTGCGTCCTGTGATCGTCATTTGTGACTTTCCCAGTCAGCTTCCAAGAAACAAGCCAATTGGGGAAACCAGATTTGCTTAACCATTGCATGCCTCACTTAGTAAGTGTGGCAAAATAGGTCATAAAATTGAATGTGATTCACTTAACAATTGCCTTGCTTACCCATGAAATTCTGGCCCCAACTGTGGTTGTAAGTTGAAGACTACCTGTATTGAAGTCTGATTGGCTTCCCTAAATACTACAGAATAGATACAGGGCATATAAGTGGCTGCCACCTTGACCTCAGAGATAGCTAACAAAGTGTTTTGGACTGATCCTGTGTTTCCTATTATGCTATATGCTCCTATTATACTATATGCTATATGGAATCTGGATTTACCTAGATTTTGTTCTGATCCAATTCTCATGGTCAAGCTACCTACCTCAGGGGTGTCAAATTTGTGGTGTCACGTCATCATGTGACGTATCGTGACTTTTTCCCCTTCGCTAAAACGGGGGTCGGCGTAGCCAGCGCGTGATACATCTGACCCGCGGGCCACGAGTTTGACACCCCTGATCTACCTCTATAACTTTGTAGTTGCAGCATTGTTGCTGAAAACATTGGAATTAAAAAAGAAAAAAAAGCAATGTAAGAAACACACAGATGCTTTAAAAATCACAGGACTTTCCAAAGATTGGCACCTGGGAAAAGCAAAAATGCTTGGTTTTCTTTTTTTCAGTGTGATTTGCCAGAAATTTCCAGTGTTGTGATTGATTGATTAATTGATTAATAATCCCACCAATGCATTTCATTTCCCCTTTTAATCATCTCTTCTCCCTACTGGTGCTGTGATGGGTGGTGAATGTTCTCATCCAGGTTGGATTCTCCAGCAAGACATCTGTTGAGGTCTATTGGTTCTTGGTCCTTCACCTCATTCTTTCCTGTCTTGGTGTTCCTGTCTGTCAAGGTTTTTGTTGAACAGGGGTGTCAAACTCACATTGTCACGGTGGCATCATGTGACGTATCGGAACTTATTTCCCCTTCGCTAAACCAGGCGTGGGTGTGGCCAGCGCATGACGCATCCGGCCCACGAGCTGGGAGTTTGACAGCCCTGTTGTAGAATATTATCTATTATATCACTGCCTCTTTTGCTATGGTGGTGAAAGATGTTCCTAGGCTTCTGAAAACAAGTTTGATTTAATATAATTTTCATTTAAAAATGCCTGCTCTAAGTGATAAGCTTGGAGGATGTTGAGGAAAGAAGACTACCGTGTTTCTCTAAAAAGAAGGCCGGGTCTTATTTTCTTTTTACTCCTGAAAAAATGGCTAGGCCTTCTTTTTGGAGGGTTCTAATTATTGACTCACCTCGTGGCGGTGGCACCGACAGCCCCAACCAGCAGGAGCCCACTGCTGGCCCACTTCTTCTGTGGCCGCTTGCCGCCACTCACACGCATCGCCCCAGCCTCCGTTTCGCCTTCAGGTGCCGGCCAGAAGGGTTAGGGTTAGGGTGATCAATCTGGAGCTCCGTTATCAGCTGCAGATGCCTTCTGCCAGGCATCTGAAGGCAAAACAAAGGCCAGGGCAAAGCATGCAAGTGGTGGCAAGTGGCTACAGAAGCGGCAACAGAAGAAGGCAGGTGTGCGAGGTCTGGTAAGTAGGGCAGCTCCACCCCCAGCATCCCCACCCTAGCTTAGTTTTTACCTGTGTGCCTTCCCCCACCCTCTGCACCCCAGGGTGGGCGGGGTCTTAATTAGGGCTAATTTTGTGGGTGGGGCTTAATTTGATTGTATGTGCTCAAAAACGTGATAGGGCTTCTTTTCAAGGTGGATCGTCTTTTTGGAGAAACACGGTATATAATATTCAGCACACTTTAAAACATATAAATAATCTAGAGCATTAAAACAGCATCTAAAAATAAAAAGCTCCATGCCCTACTTTGCAGTATGTTACCAAATGTTTTTAGGAAAACCAGTGAACATAACTGGGATGAAAGAACTTTTCTGTAGGGAAGCTGTGCCAATTGATAGCGTAATCAATTATTTACAATGTACCTGAGTTTCTTGTGTTGACCCTCAACATAGTTTTTTTTTTTCTTTGCTTTTTAATAAAAGGAATCGTAGTGTAAATCCAAATAAGTACAGCAATCAAAATTGGTGTATTATAAACGCCAATGATTTCAAGAAAAATTAGGAATGATATTTTACCATTTTTAATTGACTACCATTTTTATATAACAGCTATTTTTGAACAACCCAGTTTGGATTTAGTCTTTATTAATTTATAAAGAAGGCACATAAGAGGAAGGACATGAGCAAAAATAAGGAGTTCCCCATCACATAAATTAGAGTCCAGAGTCTTGATAAAGCTGCATGGGGGAGTTTCTCATCAGAAAAAAATGAAATACCCTGTCTTATATTTTTTTGAACCCTGAAATAAGTGCTTGGCCTTATTGCCATGCACTCAAAAAGCCTGGTTAGGCTTATTATCAGGGGATGTCTTATTTGGGGGGAAACGGGGTAGTTTTTCACATGGCAGAGAATTAAATTTTGGAATTCATTACTTTTTGATATGTGATGGTTACACAAATAAAAGTAAACAATTAGATTACATTTGTATTTTTTCCTATTATGGAATGGACTTTAAGACTCTTCATCTGCTCCAATCTGTGTTATATTTCCCCCCAATTTTTCCAATTATGGTTATTTGTCCTCTGTAAATGGTTCCTTGTTTATAGGAACAAGGGGTGAAATCCTACCGGTTCGGACCAGTTCGGGCGAACAGTTAGGGATAATTGGCATTGGTTCGCCAAACCAGTAGCAATCATCCCTGTGGCCTGGCCACATCCGCTCAGTCATCCGGTCGCCTGCTTGTCTGCTCGCTGCTTCTGGCTCGCTCACCACTTTCTTCCAGGTCGCTCGCTACTTCCCACCACTCAGCTCTGCGCTTCCAGCCCACCCACCTCACCCCCGACCTATATAAGTTCCCCTTTGCCATGCGGCCCAGGTACTCGCTTTGCCAATGGCCACTCTTTCAGACGTCTCACTCAGATGCCTTGCCGATGGCCGCTCACTCAAAAGAGGTAAGTATTGCCGGTAGCGGCCTAGCATGCCCCCCCAATCCCTGGCTTCACATAGTTCGCGCAGCTGCCAGGGATCATTTGCGGCCTAGCGTGCCCCCCAATCCCCAGCCTCGCGTAGTTCGTGCAGCTACTAGGGATAGTTTGTGGCCTAGCATGCTGCCCCCCCTCAATCCCCGCCCTTGCGTAGTTTGCACAGCCACCAGGAATCATTTGCGGGCCTCATGCTGGCCTCCCAGGTTCCCGGGCTCGCCTACCTGACCTGGCTAAGCCGCCTGGCTAACTACGCACCTTCCCCACAGCCTCCTGCTTGCTTACCTTCACTCTTCGGACCAAATCCCGAGCTGCTAGTCGCAACATCTGCCTTGCTTTGCCTGCTGCAATCCCATGGCAGCCTGCAATGCATCTCATTGGTGAGCAACTAAATCTGCCTGCCTGCCTGCCTTATGCCTTCAATTGGGTAAATAAGTGGGGGGGGGTTGCTTTTAAAAAAGTAGTTAATTGGGGGGTTTTTTAAGGACTTTTTTTAAGAAAATAGTCATTTAAAATTTAGGAAGTTTTTTTTTTTTTTTGCTTTAATTTATATGCCGCCCTTCTCCGGAGACTCAGGGCGGCTTACAATGCGTTAGGCAATAGCCTTCATACTTTTGTATATTTATACAAAGTCAGCTTATTGCCCCCACAATCTCATTTCACCTACCTTTGGAAGGATGAAAGGCTGAGTCAACCTTGAGCCTGGTGAGATTTGAACTTGCAGTAATTGCAAGCAGCAGATGTTAATCTTTTAATAACAGTGCTTTAGTCCACTGTACTACAGGCTCTTCCTTTTAAATTTAGCTGCTTTTATATTTTTAGATTTGTGCAGCTTTCTGAGATTTTGTGTGTTTCTGTAGTGTTTCACTCTCACTACACAGTGAGTGTAGTGTTTCACTTTCACTACACAAACACACAAAACCTCACAAAGCTGTATGTGACATTTTGTGTGTAAAAAATGTGGTAATTGGTTTTTTGAGCTCTCTGTTACTGTGAGATTCTTGCTTGTTGCAGGGGCCATTTGGTGTGAAGCCCAGCTGCTCTTGCATTGTATGTGAGTCAGTTGTGTTGCTTTTGTGTTGTATGTGTGTAAAGTGTAACAGTTGGTTTTTGAGCTCTTTGAGGCTCTGTGAGGTTCCTGCTTGTTGCAGGGGCCGTTTTATGTGCTTTTACATTGTGTGTCCTCAGCTAACAAAGCTCCTTTTTTTCCTTTTACAGTAGCAGCCTTTAACAGGAAGGATGAAAAGGCAACAGACTTTGATCGGTTTCTTGGCCAAGAAACCAAAACTGGCAGAACAACCATCAGAATTGGCCGTGGATGATCCAAAACCATCCCAAGCACAAGCACCACCACTTCCACCACTTGAACGCGGAGAAAGCAGCAAGTCAAGTATTCAGTCACCCAATCCTGAAATTGAAAGCATTCTTTCAATTGCTGGACTATGCAACAGTACAGCAACTTCCAAGAGAAGTATGAGGGATTGGAAGTTTCAAACAAGAAACTTAGGTTGCAAGTACTGTGCGAAACATGACTTCACAATAGAGAGCGGCATTCATGTGTGCAGAGAATGGAAGCATTTCAAGATTGAGGCAGCTGGGAAAAATAAGGAAGTGCAGCAGGCGTTTCTAAGGAAGAAAATGAGAGAACACTTCACATCGAAATTGCACACCATTTGTAGAGACAACGTAAAACAAGGGAGCAGGATGCCATAACAAAAGCAATGGACAAAATTTCTGAAAGGCAATATGGCACCACTTCTAAAATGTTCAAAACTGTTTACAGCCTGGCAAAAGCATGCAGACCAATTTCAAGCATAGAAGAATTGATAGAATTGCAAACTGAAAATGGAGTAGGTCTGGGAGTAGGATTGCATTCAAGGCTAGCAGTTGTGAAAATTGTTGAATGCATTGCAAATGAAATTAAAACCCAAATGTTTACCAGCATTGTATAGAATCTGAAAATATGTTTGATCATTGACGAAGCCTCAACAGTATCCTGCAAACGAGTTTTGATAGTTTTTGTAAAAGTTGAGGACCCAGAGGACCCACCAACAATTTTTGTCGAGCTTGTTGAATTGAAGAAACAAGATGCAGAGACAATATGTTTGGCAGTTCTGGAAAGTTTACATAAGGTTGGGTTTACACAGGACTACCTACAAAAAAATTTAATAGCGTTCTGCTCTGATGGTGCCAGTGTTATACTTGGGAGAAAATCTGGAGTGAGCACCAGAATAGCAAAAGAGTTTCCAAACATCATCATATGGCACTGCTTGAACCATCGCCTCCAACTTATTTTAGATGATGCCATAAAGGAAATAAAGCAAGTAAATCATTTTAAAATATTTATTGATAAGATATGCTCTATTTTCAGCAATCCAATAAGAACCAAATTGAACTTGACAAAATATCCGAAGAACTTGACATTAACATCGTAAAGATTGGTAGAGTTTTTGGGTCAAGATGGGCTGCCTGTAGTTTAAGAGCAACCATAGCTGTATGGTGTGCTTATCCAGCACTACATCATTATTTTCATGTGAATGCAAAATACTTGGGTATGGCTGCCCATCTGGAAAATATACATTTTTTAAATGGGTTGGCATCGATGATCGATATTCTGGAAGAAATCTCACTTCTTTCAACTGCACTGCAAGCAAGCAATACGGACATCATAAAGGCTGAAAAACTGGTGAGAAGATCAATGAAAGCATTCGAACTGCTTACAAAGAGAAAGGGTCCATATGAAAGAAAAGTTGATGGACTAATTACTTCAGAAACCTTCAAAAATATAAACTTTGTAGAAAATCATCGATTTGTTGGACTTCATTGGGAAAGACTTTTAGGAAGCATCATAACAAATT
Organism: Pituophis catenifer annectens; assembly: GCF_029215685.1. NCBI lineage: Eukaryota > Metazoa > Chordata > Lepidosauria > Squamata > Colubridae > Pituophis > Pituophis catenifer. The sequence continues at coordinate 314,673,880 of NW_027256881.1, read as the reverse complement.
TGCAGAAAAGACTGATGGACTGTGAACATTTAAAAACGGGTAGCCAATTGCAAGACACTACAAATAAATTACAATTTCTACATTTTTTGGTGCCAGAGTACTGGGATTTTTCAGAAGTAGTAGTTCCATGGACAGCAGCTGAAGAACAACTGCCACTCATTTGGTGACATTTTCAATTACAACATTAACATCAACGACTGTAGAGATTTTGTGGAGAATGTGTTAAAAGATTCGAAGAGCTATGCAATTCCTGACAGTATTAAAAAAGCAAAAGATATTGTCAGAACAATTGCTGTAAGTTCTGTAGAAACAGAAAGGATTTTTTTGAAAATGAACTTAATATGTTCAGAGAGCAGTTTCTAATTTAACCAATCTCATGATTATCAGTGTTACTGGCTTCCTCTTCCAGAATGGGACCCTATTCCTGCAGTGAAAAAGCGGTTCAGAGAACACTATCGCTCAGCTAATGATCCAGGAATCAAGTTCAAGAAAAGTGGAAGTGAGGAGAGTGCTACTGAAAAAACGATGTGGAAACATCTTAAAGCTAAAGATAACTTAACACTTTTATGTAAGCATTTGTGTACCTCTTTTATTGTTTTGTGTACTTCTTTTATTCTTATTTAAGAATTAAATGGTTAAATTTGTATATCATGGTATATTTTCTTTTTGTAGGTCATTATTATCATTGGTGCTAAGACGTGATGTCGAAGACAACACTTTTATTGCTCTTATGTAAGTATTTGTGTACCTCTTAGTGTTTTATGTACTTTGTTTCTTATTTAAGTATTCTTATTTAAGTATTAATTGCATGAAATAATTGATATATAATTTTTTGTAGGTCATAAGGGCAAAGAAGTGACGTCAACTTGGCCACGCCCACCCGATCACCTGACCACTAAGCATACCCACCGAATCACCTGACCACCAAGCCATGCCTACTGAGTCACCTGACTACCAAGCCACATCCACTGAATCACATGATCACCAAGCCACGCCCACAAAGCCACACCCACAGAACCGGTAGGGGACATTTTTAGATTTCACCACTGCTTTATTCTCATTAGAAGCTGAGATCTTTAATAATCACCTAATGGCTTTGAAGTGGGATTCAACATGCTATTTCTCAAGCAAAACTATCAATAGCAATTAGACATAATAGCTATTATTACTTCCAGGATCAGAGGTCCTCTGTGTACCAGTTCCTGGGAAGTAGGAGAGGGTATTTGTATAGTTCCAATAGAAGATTATATATATCATTAGCTGAGCGATGGTGTTCTCTGAACCGCTTTTTCACTGCAGGAATAGGGTCCCAGTTTGGAAGAGGTAGGCCAGTAACACTGATAGTCATGAGGTTGGTTAAATTAGAAATGGTTAGACAACTTCTGCTCTCTGAAAATATGAAGTTCATTAAAAAAAAATGTTTCTGCTTCTGCAGAACTTACAGCAATTGTTCTGACAATATCTTTTACTTTTTTAATACTGTCAGGAATTGCATAGCTCTTTGAATCTTTTAACAGCTTCTCCACAAAATCTCAATAGTCGTTGATGTTAATGTTGTAATTGAAAATGCCACCAAATGAGTGGCAGTTGTTCTTTAGCTGCTGTCCATGGAACTACTACTACTGCAAAATCCCTTGATACTCCCTGAGCTTGGTTGTTTACTTGCAGACATTTATTACTTGACTAGATAACATCACAAGGATTCCACAGTACATGTACTGTCTGGGCTGCTTGTGTGAGTTCTAGGCTCTGGTTGTTTACTCCATGTAACAATTCACTTATTGGTCTTTGGTCCAATCCACCAGTGCTCTTGTCATGTTTTGTGGGGTATGAGGGACAATGTGTTTTTTGATTCTCTTCATCTTTTGTTTAATTAGAATTGTTAGAGCAGGATGCTAGTCCTTATCCCAAAATGCTAATGCTAAATAACTAACTTGTTCAAAAGTTGATCATCCTTTGGTGACCCACCGCTGAAAGTAACTTTTTTTGGAGTCTGAAAACTGTAGTGTGGGATATTTTGTCACAAGCATCGACAGGACTGGGATTTCTTTATTGTAGAACAGTGAAGAATATTTTAGGGTTTTGTTTAAAAAACAAAAAAACAAGCTTATTTTAGGACTGCAATTTTCATGTGTTTCCTGCCTCACATTGACAGCAACCAATGTATTGCATTGGTGGAGCAGACGGATCAATGGTCTGACTCAATAATAAGATAATTGTGTATATGTTGTGCTATAAGACCTGCTCCTTCTGAAGCTGATTTGCCTTAATGAAGCAACTATTAGGGATTCATTATACTATTTTTATCAAACATACCATGCTGTTAAGACAGATTTTTCCAACTTGGTGGCTTTCAGTTTCCAGAAATCTTAGCAAAAGTTATGCAGGTGGAAGTCTGCTTATTTTGAATATGCCAAGGTTGAGGAATATTGTAATAAGCTGTTGAACTGGGATCAGATTCAAGCTTGCATTCAGCCATGGAACTCATTTATGATTTTCATCCAAGGCGCTTAGCACAATCCACATTACGGCTTTTGTTTTGATAATAAAATGAGGGGACATACTGTATATTGTCTGGAGTTTCTAGAAAAAAGAAAGGATATAAAGATAAGAACAGGTAAAAAAACCTTTACAGGGTCTCAAAGAGGATTTTCTGTCCTTTTTAAGACATGAAGGATTGAATAAAGAAACTTATGAAACGAAGTCTTGTGATGCCCTTCTTTAAGATTATGGGACAACTAATAATCATGAGTCTTTTCTCTGATCTGTTTTGATTGCAAAATTCTTTCCATCTTGACTAATTTTTCTGTGATCTTGTGAGACAAATAGCATTTTCATTTTAGAGAGAATGAAGCCTGAAACAGGATGCCTTTATATCAATTGCCTAATTTTAATTTTTGTATATGAGATTGCTTGTCTCATTTGCAGTTTGTTTTTCATTTTGAGTTTAAAAGCTTTTAGGGACCATAAGCTTTTCTGACTTTACTGAACTGTAGGTGGACATTTTCATTCAAGCTGAAAATCTAGGTCAACTATTCATAAAAATAACTCAAGTGTTCATTGTATAAAAGGTACAAGCCTCCAGCAACTAAAGCAAATGATTTCGGCTTTGCACTTCCTTTCCTGAACTTTTAATCATTATCACTAACAAATTTAACATCTCATTTACTGTGTATAGTCACCATTTTTATTGAATAGGATTGTCAGAAGACTACAGACATAGAGGACATATAATAAAAGAAATTATTTGTATAGTAATGATAGGTTTGTACACAAGCAGAAAATCAGTGCAGTCATTCTCCAAAAGGATATATAGCAGTGGCCAAAATAATATTTCATTCATAAAATAAGGCATAGGAAAGCCTAATGTAGATTATCTGTTTGTTTAAATATTGTAGAATATCCTGGGACTAAGCTGAGCTGTTAGAAATATATCTTACCTGGGTGGTTGCTTTTATAGAATATGTTTTCAACAAGGTTTTAAATAACATATTTTCTTTCAGAAAAAGAGATAGAGACATTTTGTGTTCAAAAAACAAAACAAAAAACTGTGAATGTGTAAATTCTGCAGAATTTATTCAGGAAAGAATGGGATGAAGAAAGAGAAATTAGAATAGGTTTATAGCCATAGCGTATGCGGTTAAAGGCTGTCTCAGTACTGAATTTGCAGATTTGTCTAACTGACTCAAAATATCACCTAGCAATTGGGGGCAAAGAAAATTATTCCAGCCACATCTGAAAACCCCATTCCTAGACTGAGTTTGCACTTCAAAACACAAGCAAATCTTCACACCTGTATAGGATTTCTCCATTTTGTGATCCCATCCATTTCAACCTGGTGAAACTGCAGCATGTTGAAATTCCATTTTATTTGCATGCAAATAAAAGTATAAAGAGGTACAGCATGGCATAGTACATTTTTTTTAAAAAAAGAAGACATTTCTACTGTTATAGACATTTTTGCCTTTGAATACTGCCTCTCTGATATCTCTCTTGTTTTTTTTTAATTGTGCCTCCATTTTGTTTACAGCCTTGTCAATGCTCACTACAGTACTGACTTATTTAGAGTTATTAGAGGGAGAGATATATATAGAAAGAGAAAGATCATGTCACAGGAAACATTAAGATATTTTGTTAGCCTGAAGTCACAGGCCTCTGTTTTTTTCCAGACATGACATTATCTATCCCTGTCCAATCCTAACAGCTATATGTCAGTAACATTGATCTCCAATTTACAGGATTATTTGGCTTGTAAATATGTAACTATAAAAGGCTACAATTATAAAGCCATGTTTTAAAAACATTGCTCATAGGAAGGGAAACCCATATGAACTTCAAAGTCCCAGTTCTTTGCTATCCTTTTCTCCTTTGCTTTGTGAATTCCCTGTTTAGACATAAAAGAGCTTGTCCTTTGGGTGGATATTTGGAAAGAACAGCTAATGCTGAAAAGAGTCTTTTGTTCTTGCTGGGGATTGGTAGGGAAAATCAGTCCTGAATTGGTAATTCCCTTTCTCTGCCCTCCACTACAAAGAATGCTTTGTGATCCAGTCTAGCAAATGAATGGGCAAAGCATAAACAAACAAATGAAGCACTCTGGCATTTTAGAGACAGGATTTTGAACGTTTTCAATGGCCACAGCCCCCACCTCCTTTTGTTAGCTAAAAACTTTTTTTACAAAAAGTATTAAACTTAGTTAATAATCAAAGCAATATGTCAGCCAAAATTAGGTTTACAAATTTAGTAGGGTTTCTACTTCATATGGATCCAAATGGTCAGAAGGTACAAAGTATATATTTTTTAAATACTAGTAAAGTCCATCCCTTGGTGAGGAGTTGCAATACTGAATCTGTAATAGATGATGACGTTTGACTTATATAGATACATAAATGCATGTCAAACAAGCCTTACTTCTTCTTAATGCACCATCAGTTGTCTCAAAGCAACAACAAAATTTTCATCTATGGGCTGTGGTGGTTTTCAGCTGGTTCTATCCAGTTCGGGCGAATTGAGAGCAGTGGCTGCAGGAGGCTCCGCCCACCCGCCCGGATGTCATCATGTCCCATTTTTGACATGGAAGGCTCTGCGCATGTGCAGAGATGATGCATGCGAGGCGCGCGCTCACATTTGTGAATCGGTAGCGAAGGTAAGCAAATACCATCCCTGTCTATGGGTCCAAGGACAAGAAGGCAGCTCCTCCTCAGTCTGTATCTTGAAGCTGATTGAATCTTCTCCAATCCTGGCCATAAAATTGTGGCCGCCATCACACCAGAGGCAGAAGAGTGTTTAGGGAGCCCAGGAGATGTGTGGTATTCATAGTGCTGGCTTTCAACAGAAGAATCTCAGAATAGATAGGAGACTTCCATCTCTGCCCTCTGCTACAGTATCTGCTGCCTGAGGCAACTGCCTCCTTCTCCTTAAGAGTCCAGCTGACACTGCAAAATTGTGTCCCCCAGCTTGCTATATTGGCACTTCTTTGAGACTTTCGTCCGCCACTCTCAATTGTCATTCTTTTTTGTGGGTAATTATACAGCAAGTACAAATTGTTATTCTTAACTCCCCACACCCAGGGGGTGGGATGTGACAATTCCAGTGTCTTAATAAGTACCCAACGTTTTTTTCAAGGCCGTTCATTATTCAGAACCTTATTCTCCATAATCAGATGCCAAGCTATAGAAGAGCCTGGATTCAGAGAGTCCTTTTGCACATTGAAAAGCCGTGTGCGGTTCACACAGTGGCTTTGATGGACTGCATATTAAATAGTGAATGTCTTTGATTTCATGGAAAAGCCGTTATAAAGACCAGTTCACACGACCTCTGCCACACAGTAATACATATGTAAGTTTTTTCCCCCCTGAAACTGATTTGATTAGTAAAGAGATTGTTGGGTTGTCTTGCCCACTTGCTCCATTTCCTGATACTGCCCCCTTTGTGTATTTTTTGGGAAACAAGGCCTTGCAACATGTCCAGCTTACAAATCATAGTAATCCTGGATTGTTAGAAATTTATAGATTATGAAAAGAAGAGCTGTTAACTTTTGGAATAGTTTTTTTAAAATTTATGAATCTATCAAGCTCAGACTATAATTTCTGCTCTTAAGGCTTTTCTTTCTGGATCATGTATGAGCAGTCAATGATCCCAGGCCCAATGTGGGCCCTGGGCCCTTTTGTTTTTTTGTAAGTTTTGGATTTGCTTTTGCCATCAATGCTGAAAACTGATGGCATAACTTCCATCATTTTGAGATAGGAAACTTGACAAAGTATGTAGTATGAATTTTATAGCATGTAGCTATGTAGCATCATTGTTCTGTTCACTGTGGCTCTCATCTATCAAATGTGAGATTGATTCCTGCTTTAGATATTAATGTACATTAGTTCAGTTACTTTAAAACATAAACCAGTCATATTGCCCATTCGTCTCGGTGGAGGCTAGTTTAATGTCAAATCCTATCCTTAAGGCACCACAGAGAGCATGTTGGTGCCTCACAAATCAAAAGCTTCAGTTTCTTGATGGGTAAATCTCTCCTTTTTTACCATTGAAATAGACTCTAATCATAAACTCCAGTTGACCTATCTTTGAAAATAAGAGTTTGTTTCAATTATGAAGTTGGGATAGGTCCTCTAATTTTAAAAAATCCCTCTTTCTCCAAAATGTTCAAGCAATGAGGTTCTGAATTGTTTCTCAATTCATTAATTCCTTTAATTTGTTCTCTTACCTGACACTCTACTATCAGGGGCCAATTAAGACTCAAATCCAACAGGAGAAGGAACCTTGAGAAAAGAGATGTAAGGAGGAACACAGAATGGATGGGATTTTCCATCCGGTAGTCCTGAGAAGTTAATTGGGGCAATAAAAAAACTTAATTCCTAATGATAATGGTTGTCATCCAGTGTGCTAAAACATGGGAGCTCTTGTAGATAAACATTGCCCTATTTGCTTTGTCAGAAACTATTAATTTCCCCCAAATGCTGTCTACCTGTGTAATCTACACATTGGGGCTCTGGCAAGGAAGCCCTAATTCGAAGGGGGTTTTATATCTACTGCTGGTTATTGAATAGGATATTCTTCTGCCTACAATTTATTTTCTCAGACAGTAGAAAGTCTTGGGCAGCCCTTAATTCAGGGCTGAACTTTTTTATGCCCCAGGGAATTTTATCTCTATTATTCTGACCTTGAAAGATTGTATGAGGTATGCCTATCAGTGCAGTGTGGAGCTGGGTGGGAAATATTTCAGCTTTTTTTTTTTTAAAGGTTTCTTTTTAGTACAAACTTCCACACCAAGCCCTGAAAATGTAAATTAAACAGAAAATCTTGCCACCCAAAATTGGTAATTTTCCAATTTGAGGACTTACCCCTTCCTTAAATGTTTCCCGCCTAAATGGGAATTCAGAGGGGAAACCATCAGCACCATTTAATATTTTTATAATAATGCTATTACCTTTTTGAAAAGTGATTTGTATCAATTAAATGTGCAGCTTATAGCAAGCAGCTATAGCCAAAAGTCACAACCACTTTAGAAGTTCAAAACTGATTGTGTTTTGAGTGTTGATTTCCCAGTTCCATTGATTTTGCTTTCTTCAACTCTTGGACACATCAGTGCCAATCTTTCTCTGTGATGGAACATGCAGCCCAAGATGGTATACATAGCATATGGAAGTGTCTGTTGGCTACTAGCAGAGACCAAATCGTGTCAGGCACCTGCAAAAAGATGGCTACTTGGACTCCCATGTCCAGACACCATAATATTGAAATGGCTGTTCATTATCTGTTTGTGCAACCAAGTGTGTTGCAATCTAGAGAAGGAAAGAGTAAGGTTGCAGCTGAGAGCTTTGCCTTAGATCTACACAAGTCAGATTCTTATGTACTTTTAGAGTATGGACAAATTAGCTGTGAATACCTTCATACACATACACACGGAGTGTGACTGAAAGCAGACGGACCCAGGGGTGGGCTTCAAAAATTTAGCAAGGGGTTCTCTGCCCGGTTGCTGGGTGGGCGTGGGCATGGTGGGCACGGCCTAGTCGGCCTCCTGCACCGTGGCGGGGGAGAGGTCGTTTTTGCCCTCCCCGGGCTCCGGAGGCTTTCCTTGAGCCTCTGGGAGGGTGAAAACGGCCTCCCCAGACTCTGGAAGCCCTCTGGAGGCCGAAAACGGTCTTCCCAAACTTCCAGTAGGCCCATTTTTTGCCCTCCCCAAGCCTCTGTGCATTCCCTGCACTTACCTGCATCCAAAACGGGCCGTGTGGTGACTCCTGGGAGGAGTGAGGCGGGATGGGCGGGGCCAACCAGAACTGGGATTTGGGGGTTCTCCGAACTGCACAGAATCTTAGCTAGAGGTTCTCCCAAATCCCTGAGAACCCCCAGCAGCCCACCCCTATAAGAATCTTTACAGGTTTCTTGAATCTCTTCTGGTGGCAAATACACAGAGAATTGAGGCTGCAGTCACAAGCTCTATGCAGAGATTCTATCCATACACCTATAAAGGACCATCTAGGGACAACACACAAGCGCCATCTAGTGGAAACTAAAAGATGCTGAAGAGAACTCCCTTTCTAGGTGGTAGTGTATTATGCAGAGAGGTGGGGAACAGTCAAGCAGTTGCAAGTGTCAGAAGCTGGACAAAGGAATAGGAAAACCAAATTAATTTATTCACATCTTCTCTTTTAAATTTTCAGGGACAGGGTTTTAAAACAAATATTGTACAGCCACCCCTGTAGCTCCACTCTGTCAATTTGTAAAATCAAACTGTAACGGCTAAAAAAGTGAATAAACAATGAAAGAAAGGCAGAAGCAAACATCTCCTTTTACAATTTTTCTCTTCAACATCTGAGCCTGGAATGGAGACTTCTGCAGGTGCAGATATGTTCCTTTAGAGTAGCTAATTTGTTTGCTTTCACCTGGCATTCCTGTTAGATGGAATGCTTTCAATCCCTGTCTGAGCTGTTTTAAGGCCAGGTCTCTTTAAAGGTTTAGGAAAGTTTTACAGACTTGAATAGAGAAATCCAGCAACAGAATGGGGTTTTTTTTGTTTGCTTTTTGTTTTCTCAGGGATTAGATCATGAGTTACATTCATATTTTTATTGGTTTGTCCTCCCTTGGAAGGGAAGGACATTTAGACTTCCTTGGGAATACTAATGTATGTATAGACAATATGTATTTTATTAATATAGTGAGGATACTGGTCTTGGTGAATAAATGTCTGAAGAATAGGAAGCCCTATATTTCCTAACATTCCATTCCATTTCAAAAAATACCACCTCAGACTGAGAGATGGGAGGTAATTTTTTTAAATAGTAAATGAATAATAAAAAAGATAAAAAATAAAGCTAGAACCTGATAAAAATTACCAGGTATCAAAATTATTCTAAATAATAAGAAACCTCCTCAGAATTAAATGGATGTCATGTAAGGGCGTGGGAAGCCCCACCCCCTCCAGAAGAATGAAATGTTTTGGGAAATATTAAAAAAGGCAGAATATTATATTTCCCTAAAGGAGAAACATGTTTTTAGAGGCAGAAAACAGCCCCCAGTCTTTCTTAATAGCCCACAGCAGATGCCAGCACTTAAGGAGAGAAAGAGCTTATTGAAAGAGGAAGCCAACTATCTAGATGGCTCAATTCATAAGCAAAGTAAATAGGCAGGCAGAAATCCATTCAAGACAGGATATTTCAAAACTCCTTGCAGCAAAGTTTGACAGCTAACAAAAGCAGAATGATAGGATTAGTACAGCAGCCCCTCACCCAAGATCCATCAGAGGACAAAAGCCATTAGTCACACTAGGAATTGCCCAACACCGTTTCAGAACACAAGCCCCTTCACTGCACAACCTCCACCCCAACCACTGCACAACCTCCACCCCAACAGCATTTCAGGACCTGTGTAAAAATCCTGGCACTCATCTAGCTAATTGTTCAGCTGACCCAGGACTGCACACTGTCTTTGTGTATGGTTCTGTTCATCATTAAACTTTCTTTTCAATCAGCCTTATAATAATTTTATTTTATTCCCGGCTTGGACCTGAAGCAGATGGATTTTTCTTCCAACAAGGGAATACTGTAGGTTTTCCTTTATTGGCGGGAGAATCTATACAGTCACAAGTTAGAATGCTTGTGCTAGAAAGTTTACATTGTGTTCCTTCACTGAATCAGGATAGAATTAGCAATAGCAATAACATTAGCAATAACATTTAGGCTTATATATCATACTTTATAGCATTTACCGGGCAGTTTACAGTGTAGAAGCATTATTTACATATTGCCTTCAACAATCCAGGTCCTTATTTTACTCGCCTCAGAAGGATGGAGGGCTGAGTCAATCTTGAGCCCAGTCAGGATCGGACTCATGGCTGCGAGCAGAGTTTGCCTGCAATACTGCATTCTGTCCACTGCACGACCAGGGCTTAATGTTGATTTCCGAGATTATTTTCTGACTGAAGTATTCTATGATTGCTGTGTTGCTTTATGCTCATAAATGAGAATTTACTTATTCACCTTGAAATCTGACATCTGATAATTATTAATAGATCAATAACCAGAGAGGTATCTGAGCCCAAGACTCTTCTGGCATGACTTGCCTTGAAGATAATTTCAGTTTTTGGTTTCAGGAAAGGTCACTGGATTAAAATGCTGAAAATTATTGTATATATTTGGGGAGGATTCAGCCAGTTCACACCAATTTGGGAGAACTGGTTGTTAACTTTCTAAGCAGTTCGGAGAACTGGATGTTGGAAGAAATCTCATTTTGTTTTTTTCCCACTTTACAGGGCTAATCCTATAAGGAAGGCAGGAAGGAAACATTCTGGTTTTGTTTCTAGCCTAATCTTTATTACCCTGCTTACAGAAACTGCCTCTATGGTTAACCCTTATTTGTATTATAACAACTAAGGCGAAGTGGCCATCAACGTGAGTTGGTCACGCCCACACAGTCACATGACCACCGAGCTGCGCCTACCCAGCTGGTCATTAGGGCAGAGAACCGGTTGTTAAATTATTTGAATCCCACCACTGGGGAGGACTTTAAATGAGGAACATCTGTTCTAATACCAAAAAGCACTATAGCTATTGTTATCTTTCAAAAGATGTATTCATTCTTCCAAGATATTGTTTTGCTGGATAGCACTCACTGATTTTCAAGATGGTAGTCCTGATTCCTTTGAGGTGGGAAGCCATATAAAATGGTTGAGGCTGAGATCCCATGAGATTAGCAAATCCCTGTGCTACCCCACTCACTCATAAACACGCATGTGTGGTTTATAGAGAGTTTTATTAATGTTCCCCAGCAGTTTCCTACATCCGGCCTCAGAACTGTCCCAAATAAAGCCAGCCACAACCAGGCCAAGTTTAATCCACAAGGCACTGGCCAATAGTCCACAAAACAAATGGAAAGCTGCTCCAACAAGTACATTCACTAAAAAAACTTAAATCCACCAAGCAAAACTGAAAGTACATCCATGAGAACTCACTTGGCAAGAGAAGTTCAGCATCTCCAAGGCAGGAAGCACACAGAACAATCACACCCAGCCATAAACCTGTTCCCAGCAACGCCTCCCTCTTCCTGTCATGATAAATAGATTTCCAGCGCAGCCCATCAAGACAGATGGGGCCTTCTCCCGAGAAATCTGACAGATCTCCATTGCTTATCTTATCTCTATCTTATCTCTGCCCTGTGTGCTCTGAGATCCACCATGGAAGGCAGCTTCTCCCCATCCTCTTCACTGACTTGCGAGCTGTTCCCAGCCAAAGCCTATAAATCTCTTTTGGCCGGCAGTTCAGAGTCATTAATTAACCCCATTCCTGATGTGCCAGGAATGCGCTCATTCCCCCTCAAGCCGGCCTCCGTGGAAGAGTCAGAGGAGTCATCCAAAGAAGACCTCACAATCCCATGAAATTTGGCACGTTTTTTTTTTACATTCAGTTTTTTAAAATTACTTTTTGAGGCCTAAAATATTGCTTTAAATCATTCAGCGGTATCTGGCATCTGTAAAAGTAACCGACCTCTGCCTTAAGCAAAGCATATTTAAATGCAGGATGCTTGGATACTATTTTGCCACAAACAGTACCGTTTGGGAAAACGGTACTGTTTATATCAATTAAGCATGGAGAAAATCCTGATTTATACCCAGTGTTTGTACATATATGAAGTGTTGTGCAGTTAAGTGTTGTGCATCACATTTAGGAAGAGAAAAATCCCCAATTGTCTCTATTTGTTTTGTCAGATACTGTATTAGAGCTGGGCTATGATAGTTAAGGTGAACCAAGAAAATACTGAATCAGTTTAATAATTGAAACCAGTGTCAGAATTCTCAAGGCAGACCTAGTATCAGTGTTCCAGAAAAAATCCCAACTCCAAGTAAAAACTCTGAAGCAAGCATTTTTCAAAGTTCTATTTACTAGAATAGGTAAACTGGCACATCTGGGAAAACCCGAATCTGAGAGGTCCGAGTTTTCCCTCAGTAAATCAAAACCCCCCAAACCATCTCCTCACTCCTCAGTCAATCACATGCTCCAATCAACCACCATCCCATCTTGAGATCTCACTCCGACCACTCTCTCCAGATGCAGGATCGCCCTGACCTTGACCGATAAGAAGAATGCTATTATGTCTAAAGTCAACCCCTCTACTAAATCCCCCCTCCTACTTTCCCACACATGAGAAGGTGGCAGCATGGAAGCTCCCAGCCTAATATGGCTTCCAAAGCTGACATCTAGAACATAAAATACAGTTAGAAGGGACCTCGGAGGTCTTCTAGTCCAACTTGTTGCTCCACTGCTTTGGAAATGGCCAAGGAGCAAGGAAAAGGGATCACTACAGAGGAATCAAGGATACTTGAAGACCTGGATCTGAAGAAGATATGGAAGATCGTGATTAAGCAATGTTATATATTCTTTTTCAGGGGGGGCAGTATCCACTGTATGAGTGAAGTCAGTCCGTAGTTGCCATCTTCAATTCAGTGATATACCACACAGGGGCAGCTACAAGTAGACACAAAAGTGCCTGTAATTTTTGCATGGAAGGTACATCTTCTGCTGTAGAATCATGGTTCTTTCCTGCCTACGGGGTGGTATATTGATCATAGACTACGTTTGAACCTGCTGAACATTACAGTGCGTATGTAGTACATCTTCAGAAGCTAGGATTTGTAGGGCTGTGTATATATATCTATATATCTATATATATCCATCTATCTCTATATCTATCTATCTATCTATCTATCTATCTATCTATCTATCTATCCAGAGAAAGGAGTGCAAAGAGAAAAGAACTGATGCTTTTTAAATTCATTGTTCTTTTACTATTTCCATTAGTTACATAGTCCATTTTTAAATGTTGTATTTGTTTGTGATCAGTTCATTTGTTTTTCTGCTGATTTCAAAGACTTACTTGATCAGTCTTCTATTGTCTGTGCTTTGTAACTCAAAGACATGATAACATGAATTCCCTCCCCTTACATGCTCTAGTCCAGGGGTGTCAAACTGGCAGCCCGTGGGTGAGATGCATCACATGAAGGCCACGCCAAAATTGTCTTCCTAATCTTAGCACATCTGACCCTTGCAAAATAAAGTCAACTTTTAACCAAGCTCGACCTCTAGTGATTCCATGGGTGCCCAACTGCCCATGTTGTTCTTTTGGCAACGATGTCAAAATGTCTTCCAGGTTTTTTCAAGTTTCCACTCTAGCCAACAATTATGGGATTTTATGGTGGTCTCCCATCCTGGTGCTAACCAATCTGATCCTACTTTTCAACATAAATCAAGCTTAGCTGGGGGCTGCCATCTGTAAAATGTTGCTGACATTTATTGCAGTGCAAGTATATTTGAAATCAAAAGCGAGGAAAGAACTTGGCCAAGTTTGTTAATAACTCTTCTCCAAAAATCCCACATTTCACAATTGGTCTTTAGTTGCTGATACCAGAAATAAAAGCATGATGTCATTTGGCTTAGTTTTCACTCCCTTGCCCTAAATCAGACCTGTGTCTCTCATGGTTTAAAACAGAGCAGTGAACTTGCAAAAAGGGAGGGTTGTTTTTGTACTTGAGATTTACAGCTTTCTTTTATCTCTCATTGGTCCACAATAGATGTTTTTTTCAGCAAGCATGGAAAGGGTGACCTCATGTAAAAGCTCTAAGCTTTCCTCCAAATTAGGGTATAAGAATGTCAGAGCATTCCATAGCCAATGGTTTCAGTTTTGATTTCCCTGAAATGATGCCGAATACGAGAAGGAGGCAAACAGTTGGGTATTATTTAAAAAACTAAGGGCTCCTAGGACACATAATACATTGATAGCAACAACACAGATGGAATATTGGCTCCTCCAAAGCCAACATGGGACCTTCCATATACAAACAGGAGAACTGGCAAGCACAGAGGAACCCCAGATTTTACAGAGCCAACTTATTTTACTAATAAAGAATATTTGTAGCTCAGGGTTGACATGATGGTAGTCTCTGAGCATGGTTATTTTCTTGCAGACATTTCATTACCCAAACTAGGTAGCATCATCAGCACTGATGATCGTCCCAAAGGTGCTTTTTCAAAAGGCAACTGGACTTTCTGGTTTTTCTTTGAAGATGTTTTGCTTCTCATCCAAGAAGCTTCTTCAGCTCTGACGGGATGGTGAGGAATGGAAGGATTTATACTCCTTGTAGTCGGCTGGTCATTTGCATTTTTAGCAGGTGGTTAAGGTCACCTGGAGGCTTATCTGTGTCATCAGGGTCACCTGAATGGTGTAAATTGGTGTGGAGCTTTCTTGGAACTGTTGAAAGTTCCAAGAAGTTGTAGATTGGAGATGGTGTCCTATCTCTCCCCTTCTGTTGAGAGAGAGCTATTCAATTTTGACATAATGCCCTCTTTAACCCCTCTTTCAAACCAGTGGTCCTCTCTGTCCAAAATGTGGACTCTGCTGTCCTCAAAAGAATGCCCTTTGTCTTTTAAATGCAGATGGACTGCTGAATCTAGTCCTGATGTGTTTGTTCTTCTATGTTCTCCAGCACTGATGATGTTACTTAGTTTTGGGTAATGAAATATCTGCAAGAAAAGAAGCAAGCTCAGAGAGCACCAAGGACCCTTCAACCTATTTTAAAAGTACAGCCCAGTAATGATGGAGTAGAATCAGTGGCTCTATAATGTTTCTTGGACAAAATGGAATGGAGGATTTTGATGGAGTCTTCCCTGCTGTGATATTTTGTGGCAGATCCCACTCCTTGATATTTGCTGCTATGTACATGCAATATCTTTGAATAAGCCATTTTGCTAAATGTTTGAAGAAGCATACAATGCATGCAGAAATTATCAAGGACAGGACAGAGCACTGATATAAACTGGATGGGTGAATAGGAGTCCCCCTCCCGCTTTTTTTCTGGGCAGGAGGATGGGGATATTTATTTATAGATTGTGCTAAACCTACTTTAAGATGTGTGCTATGTTTCTGTGTTACTGACCTCAAAATGATAGAAGCCTGTTCTGACAGCTTTGAATAATTCTGCCACAAGAATTTACTGATGTACTGAGACCAGGTCCCAAGCTCTGGGGAAAAAAGTGATGCCAGAGTTGCATATGCCTCCAGATCTGCAGGTTTGCCCATCCCTGGTTTATTGCAATGCAGAGAAAACAAATAAACGTAAGATTTTTTAAATGGGAACAACACCATCCGCATAAATCACAAGATTTAGAAATAATTGGCATGCAACTTCTGTGATTGCCCATAGTGGTTGGGACTGAAAACAACTGAAGGCTCCCAGATGCTCCTTGTGCTCTAGGGCAGAGATCTTCAAACTTGGCAGCTTTAAGACTTGTGGACTTCAACTCCCAGAATTCTCCAGCCAGCTATGCTCCCAGAATTCTGGGAGTTGAAGTCCACAAGTCTTAAAGCTGCCAAGTTTGAAGACCTCTGCTCTAGGGCTTCAGATTTGTGCCTCTGATGAAGATAAATGAAAATAAAATTCTGCAATAAAAAGTACATATAATATAAAGTACACAATATAATCACAGTTGTGGGGCCATGATTAGTAAGGAAGGTCTGAAAGCAGGCAGGTTTCAGCAGTAAAAGATATCCTAGCATTGTGCATTTGATTGTTTGAATTACATCTGGCAACAAGTGCAGCTTTCTCTACGTACTCACCTTGGACACTTCTGTGTATATCAGGCCCAAGTAAACTGGGCAGTAGCATAAAAGCAAAAAAAAAAAGGTAATTACATGACGACTACAGGCTGGAGTTAACTCTAGACATATGGTGATTGATCAAAAGGGGTTGTCAAACTTTGTGTTGCCATGCAATCTCATGGGATGGTCTAAACATGATGTCAGCCTGGAAGCTATTTCTGATGTTGTGCCTTCAGGCCTGCCACATTTCCTACCATGGGAAACTGGGAGGGGGGATTGTATGGCGCATGGGTGATACATAGTCATAATAAGATTCCTTTCTCTGAAAGTCAAGGTCGTCTTGCCCTGCACCTAGAACTGGGAGGCTGGTCCAATTGGGACTGGGAGGCTGGGATGCAGTAATTGGACCATGTGATGGACTTGTGGGTATTGGGCAGGGACTTGAATTTTCCTTTGGGTGGGGAAACCCTGGAAGCTTTCAGATTTGGGTTTTCCCAGATGTGCCAATATGACATCTCTAATAAAATGTAACTTTGAGGAAATCCAAGCCTTGGAGTTTTCTTTTGTTGGGGGTGTTACTTGGAACCCTGACACATGAAAGACCAGAAGCAAAGCAAACATTGTCCCCCACCCTCTAATCTCGCTGAATTTTACTCTAGTGAGAGATAACCAGCATATTGTGGAATATTGTTTTTGCTCATTCAAGTTTTTGACCAAGGGGAACTCCAGGGTTCTGCCACTAAATTCCCCAAGTCCCTGGGTTGATGTGTTCTTCACAATCATGTCCTATTGTTGATATCACTGCACTGGAGATGGGAGAGAATAGGAGAAGGAGTAAAAGTGGACTTGAACCTTGGACTTTGTAAACCAGATCCAAATTTTAGTTCCATCTTAGCTTTTCTGTAATATCTAACTCCAGGCAAAGAATTATGTGGCAGGGTAAAAAGAGAATAGTTATATTTAAGCCTGGCAGACTTATTTTCTCCAAAGGCAATGAACTACTTTTTCTACCTACTTTGAAAGAACTTGTTTAGTCCCTGGGTTTAAGGCGATTTACTCCTTCTATGTGGATTATATAATTAGCCAAGATTAAAATCTTTCCACTAGATGGTGGTATTTCAGTGCACAGAAAACTCTGGATAGGACATCTGCTTTCATTATTGGCAGCTCACTGTCTTAGCAACAAAACCAGGTGCCTTCATCCTGGTTGCTCTTCTCTGTACTTTTTCTAGAGTCTCAACATCTTTTTTATAGTGTGGTGACCAAAACTGGATGCAGAACTCTAGGTGTGATCTTACTAGGGCTTTATAGGCAGCTATGGTTGCCACCTCTCCTCAAGCAAGAGCTAATAGTCCTGGAGGCCCCCTAAATTGCACAACAGCTGTCTTCAATGGGAATGCTACTCCAGCAAGAAACAAAGATGACACCTCACCAGACCCAAGAGGCCAAACACCCAGAGCCAAAACTTCAGTTTGAATCAAAGCTGGTTCTTCCCTATCTAGACCTTGTCCCATGCATTCTGCCAATACTGGATAACGTTACTATAGCATGGGATATGTATAACTGATTATCATCAGCATATTGAAGATTCCACATTCCATGCTGCCTTTTCCAGTAGTCTGATGTAGATATTGAAGAGAACAATGAAAGATCTGAGCAAGGAGGCACCCTACACCTTGGGCTTAATTTGCCTTTCCTCCCTCCCCAACATCAACTGGAACCTACCACAGAGAAAGGAGGAGAGCCATCACAAAACATTTGTCTCAGTGGTGGGTTTCAAATTTTTTTACTACTGGTTCTGTGGGTGTGGCTTGGTGGGCGTGGCTTGGTGGGCATAGCAGGGGAAGGATACTGTAAAATCTCCATTCCCACCCCACTCCGGGGGAAGAATACTGTAAAATCTCCATTCCCTCCCCAATCCAGGGAAAGGTTACTGCAAAATCTCCATTTCCTCCCGATCAGCTGGGACTTGGGAGGCAGAAAATAGATGGGGGTGGGGTGAGTCAGAGGTGATATTTACCGGTTCTCTGAACTACTCAAAATTTCCACTACCGGTTCTCCAGAACTGGTCAGAACCTGCTGAAACCCACCTCCGATTTGTCTTTATTCTCAACTCAAGCATTATATTAATCAAATGCAGATCTTCACCATCTCTTGTTTTCATAAGGAGAATACTTCTATATTCAGGAATAAAGGAGGGAAGATTATCTGGGGGCTAACAGAAAGTAACGTGGAAAGAATTTGAAAGACACCATATTTAGAAAATATTCAGGAAAAGTCATGCAATTTCCTTAAAAACTACTTTCTTTCTCTTTATCTATGATTCACATTTCAGGGATGAGTTATGCCCTTTACCTTAGAGAGGAGGATGGGTTTTTCCCTAGACAGCGTTTGGTTTCCTATTGCAGCCTATCTTGTTTCTCAGGCTTTTCTACTGTGAATTTCAACGCTGTGATGAGCTGCCTGGAGGAAAAGGAGGAATTTTAACGATGTCAGGCTGATATTAACCCTGTCAGCAAGGTCATGGCCCCTTTTCACATAAATACAGAAAATGCTGCTCTGTGATGCTGGGGAAAAAATGGAAAAGATATATTATGAGATTTGGGTTGAATGTCTTTTTGGTTGTGATGTTTTGGCCCCATGTTTTTTTCACAGGAGGCATAAAAGAGGAAAGCTATTTCTTATGATGACTTATTTCTTTCCTCTGTTGTAAAAGACCAGCATTTTTTTTAAAAAAAACAGTCATAAGGGGTAATACATTTTCTCTTGGTGGCCATTAGACTAGAAGCTGCAACACATTGGAAGTTCATGGCAGCTCTATTGGAGTAAAGAGATGGAGTATGTTTGGATAATTGCTCCTTTAGAAAAATAAATTAAGAACTCCAACTCAATAAAAAGACATAAGAACATAGAAAACAACCTGCTTGATTCAACATTTGTCTCATATAAACATTTCCAATGTTTATCTCTAGAACCAGCAGTGAAATCCAACTGGATTTATCCGGCTTGTGTGAACCAGTAGCGTTGGAAGCAGGAGGCTCCGCCCACCCACCGGGACATCATTACGTCCTTTTTTGACCCTCTGCGTATGCACAGAAGAAATGCATGCGCTCCCATTCCTGAACCAGTAGCGAAGGTAAGTGGATTTCACCGCTGCCTAGAACTGATATTAAAGGTCTGTCCCAGGGGTGGGTTCTACTTACCTTTACTACTAGTTTGCAGCTGGGCCGCACTCTTCTGTGCTTGCAGAAGCATTTTAGTAATGTTGGAGTCGGTGGGCGGAGTCTCCCGCCGGTTTTACTACCGGTTCTATAGAACCGGTGCGAACCAGGGGCAACCCACTACTGGTCTGTCCCCATTAAAATTCCTAACTGCTGATAACTTAAACCTCATGAATTTATCCAATCCTTTTTTAAGACCACTGAAGTTATGATCATTTTCATACCTAATGCAGCAAATTCGATAGGTTAATTATAGATGGTAAATTGGACTCTTTTATTGGGACAGGGTCCCCATTAATCTTCATAATATATGGACTCCATATTATCATGGACTCCAAAGCAACAGCTTGCTTTTTAGAGAGGACTTGCTGAACAGGCAATATTTATACAATTTTCTCTATATATTTATCTTTCAACTACTGTATATTGTTGTGATAGATTTTCAGTGTTTCTGCTGCTATCTTTCTAATAATTCTTCTTAACAATAGAGATGATGATGATGAAGAAGTAGAAGTAGTAGTAGCAGCAGCAGCAGCAGCAGCAGCAGCAGTAGTAGTAGTAGTAGTAGTAGTAATTTTCCCTCTTCTCTTTTTCTCTGTATCTACAACCCTGTCAAGTAAGTCAGGCTGGGAGAAAGTGTCTGACCCAAGGTCATCAAATGAGCTTCCATGGTCAAGAGTGCAGTAGAACCTGGGTTCCTTGCTTCTAGTCTAACCATCTTGACTACGCCAACATTAAACTTGTGATGTAACAAGGAGGTGGGGAGGAGGAGAGAGGACATTTTCAATCATTTGGAAGAACAATGTTAGCTAAAAGGGGGAAAAAAGATCTTGACATATAGACTTGACATATAGTTATCTGTGCATGTATGATTTGTCTCTGTTTAATTTACCAGACTTTGGGTGAACAATGTTTATTTAGTATCCTTATTTAGTATATCCTTATCCTTATTTAGTACAAATATTTGCTTATTTAGTATCCTATGACTGTCACTAAGTGTTGTATGTTATGATTTATGACGACTGTATTTTTATGATGACTATGATCATGATTTATCACTTATAGCTTTTATGCACACTTAGAGCTTATGCACTGAAGACAAATTCCTTGTGTGTCCAATCATACTTGGCCAATAAAGAATTCTATTCTATTCTATTCTGTTCTGTTCTGTTCTGTTCTGTTCTGTTCTGTTCTGTTCTATTCTATTCTATTCTATTCTATTCTATTCTATTCTATTCTATTCTATTCTATTCTGTATTACAATTATTCGTTGTTCTGATTCTTCAGTTTTGGTTTAGCCAGAATGCTAAGCCATAAAACAAGTTTGTCACGGATGATTCCATAGAATTCATAACTAAGCCAAATAACCTTTTACAATAGTTAAGCACTATGGGTGTACCCATCATTGTATCTGCTTCCTGACAATGTGAAATATTACAGTAAATCATCTCCAAGGCATCCAGGGACAAAAGGAAGCAGGAACATGTTTCTCTGGTTGTGTGAGGAAGAGTGAGGAAAAAGAATGGAATTTCCATCCGCTTAGACAGCTCTCACGCACATATATTTTTATATATATAGAGTTGCTTTGTATAGTAAGATGGGTGGCATATGAATTTAATAAATAAATAAACTTTAAAGGTTTCAGATTATGTCCCTTTTATTCACTCTCAGTTGAAAGCTGAGGTGGGGTGAACCGGTAGAAACCCACCACTGGATTGGCCATTACATGAAATACTATGTTGTATTAGGTGCTCTTTTGTTTAATCTAACAGGTTGCTTTCATTTATCTACTTTATAAATGTTCTTCCAGGTATATCTCAGTACAAGAATATTTTTCATTTATTGCAATACACTGAACTATATAAAAATGAACCAGTTCCTGTCCCAATTATATCTTGTCCAAATGCTCTACAGAATAGGACTATCGTCACAAACTGGAAATCCACTTTAAGCGTAATTTTTGCGTGAAAAGCAAAAAGCTTTTTGAGTACGTGCTAAATGTCACCAGGTAATGGGAAATGTGTGAAAGAAGCATATTGATTCAACAAGATTTGCCCCTAGGCTCATGTTAAGCTATGATGAAAACTTGTTGGAATGGAATCAATCAAAAATATTATTTTTTTAAAAAAAACATAGACATTCACTTTTTTTTTAGCTTTTCCTCATTTCCCACTTATTTGTTCCCTATGACTATCATTAAGTGTTGTACCTTATGATTCTTGAAAAATGTATCTCCTCTTTTATGTACACTGAGAGCATATGCACCAAGACAAATTCCTTGTGTGTCCAATCACACTTGACCAATAAAGAATTCTCTATTCTATTCTATTCTATTCTATTCTATTCTATTCTATTCTATTCTATTCTATTCTATTCTATTCTATTCTATTCTATTCTATTCCCTTAAACACATATCCAAGGAATAATAAGTATGCCATCTTTTTTTCTTTCCCTTATGCAATCAAATAAGTTTATTTAATTAAAACCATCTGGATATTTTTAAAGATAAATGGATTTTGAAAAAAATAGTTGAGAACATTTTCATCCAGCGTACACTTCTGTTTGTATATTGCATTTAATATCCCGTCTCTCATTCATTCATTCATTCATTCATTCATTCATTCATTCATTCATTTTCTCACTACCATAATCAGCAGGATTCTCCATGAGCTCAAGATTATTTAAAGGGGCACCCCTTCCTCCAATTTTATCCTCACAACTCTGCTGGGTAGGTTGGACTGAGAGGAGACCCTCACCCAACTCACCTGTTAGTTTCTATGACTGAAGTTTGGATTTGTAATCAGGTTTCTCAGGCCATAGTTTAATATTTAACCAGGGTATCACTTTGACTTTCATAGGAGCAAGTAAAGAAGAGAACTGACATCCAATTACAGTGTTGCGACCACTTTTTGAAGAAGTGTTTCTAAAATAGCATACCAGTTAATTGAAAGGTGGAGGAAGCTACAATCACTGGTTAATTGCTACATCGCCCCTTTCTGTTTCTATTCTGGAGAAGAGAGACTTGAGTTTTGGTGATTTGTGTGTTGGTAACCTCAAGCTGAAATTGTTGTAATATACTGTGTATGGGGCAGGGGTGAAATCCAACAGGTTCTGACAGGTTCTGGAGAACCGGTAGCGGAGATTTTGAGCAGTTCGGAGAACTGGTAGCGGAAATGTTGAGTAGTTCAGAGAACCGGCAAATACCACCTCTGGCTGGCCCCAGAGTGGGGTGAGAATGGAGATTTTGCAATATACTTCCCCCAGGAGTGGGGAGGGAATGGAGATTTTGCAATAGCCTTCCCCTGGAGTGGGATGAGAATGGAGATTTTGCAGTATCCTTCCCCTGCCACGCCACCAAGCCATGCCCACCAAGCCACACCACACCCACCAAGCCAGGCCCACAGAACCGGTAGTAAAAAAATTTGGATTTCACCACTGGTATGGGGTAACCTTTGAAAGTTGGTTTGGAAATTGCAAGTGGCCTGGAATGTGACAACAAAAATGATAAATAGCACTATCATAAATTGGCATTCTCACAATCCCTTGCTGAAACATCTTCACTGGATTCTGATGGCCTTCTCAACTCAGTTGAAGTACTTTATTACTGTGGGGTCCCACGTCAAACTGTAGATCACATAATGACTAACTGTAAACTGAGAGCAGATACTGGTCCAGTATCTGATTTTTTAAATATATAAACAATGCTGCACTTCAATGGTTAGATGGCCTAGTCATTGTTATTTGAACATAGATCTTTTTAACATTTACATTTTATTGTGTTTTCCTAGTCTAGGTGAAATTTTGATATATATTGCTAGTCCATGTATGATATGCCATATGCTAAATAAATAGATAAAAAGGACTATATAGTCCACCTGCCCTCACATATTGCGAATGAAATACCTATTGCAAGTCCTGCCTTTGGCATGCACAACCAGTTAGAAATTGTCCACGGCAGGACTCTTATTATGAAATAAATCGCTACTGGAGTCAAAGTTGGCTTTTCCTTTTTTACAGATGAGGAATGGACATACAGTACATCCTTTTCTAGACTATTTAATATCACTGTTCTATTCTTATTCACATACTTTATATTGTTATTATTTAAGATTTAATCTTCAATTTGATTCACAGTCTGATACTGGTAAAAACTTAACAGTTCAAATCCTAACCAAGGGCCTAAGAACTGTTAAGGTAGCATCTGAGTATATAGGCAGTTCCGAGTAGGGTAGGCTTTTTTTGGAAAGTCAGAATATTTAGGTCTAATAAGTTCCAAATTTCCATGTATCTAGGCAGCCCTTTGGATATTGCTCCAAGGGCTCCTATTATTATTGGTACGACCGTTGATTTCTTCCTCCATAATCGCTCAACTTCAATTTGCAAATCATGATGTTTTGTTATTTTTTCTAACAGTTTCTCCTCAATTCGTGCATCACTTAGTATTGCAATATAAATGAACTAAACTTTTCTTTTCCACAATAGTGATGATGATGATTGATTATTTTAATGGATACTTTTACTTTATTTTGTGAGGTGTCCAGAGCTGTTAAGTACTAGGCAGCATATATATTTTCTAAACAAACAAACAAACAAACAAACAAACAAACAAACAAACAGAGGTTTCTGGTTATTGGGCTGATTAAAACAAATCAACAGCAGTCCCAGTAAAAAATAATATTCTAATGAATTTATTAATTTTTAGCTTCATTTATATATTGCCCAAAATGTACTTTTTGTTATTGGAAACACTGAAAAAAGGCCATGGTGGGAAAAAAAGAAGGAACAATATCCACAATTTCCCTTCTTTTGTCACCCCATTTGCATTTTTCCATCCTGTACCCTTTTCCCTTTAGCCTGAATGTACTTTGTTTTATGAGGATGGCATGCAAATTCTAGAAAAAACGGACAGTCACTTACGCAGGTGTATTATCAAAAGCAAAACAAAAAACTTTTTGTTTTTCTTTTTAAATTAACTCTATTGTGGTCTTGAATATATGCTTAAATTCTGTTTCTTCAAACCATTTCAAACCAAGAGTCTCCCAAATTATATGCGTAGCATTCCCTGGATTTCTTTGGTTACTCTGCCATGGCTACTCTGTCCCCTCCACTCAAAAGCATCTGATGAGTTGGCAGTTTTCACAAGTGAATTTTCTCAAACTTGTGCTTGTGATACATTGTTCTGTATAATTTCACAGACATGGTTAGTTGTTACTGATTGTTTTGTCCCTCAGAAGATACCTATCGGGTGAAATCAGGGGTGAAATGCTCCCGGTTCAGACCGGATCGCCCGATCTGGTAGCGATGGCGGCGGGTGGTTCAGAGAACCGGTAGCAAAAATCCCTGCGCCCCCCACCCCCCACAATGCCCAGTTGAGCCGCACGATCATCGGAGGCTTTTTTTTTTACTTTTAAAAGCATTTTTTCTACAACCTCTTCCGACGAAAAAATGTTTTTAAAAGTAAAAAAAAAAAGCCTCTGATGATCGCGCGGCTCAGCTGGGATTGTCAGAGGCTTTTCAAAGCATTTTTTTCTGCAACCTTTTGGCCGAAGAGGTGGTAAATAAAATGCTTTGAAAAGTCTCTTGACGATCCCAGCTGAATTGCCTGATCGGCAGAGAGGTATTTTTTAAAAAGCCTCTCTGACGATTCCAGCTGAGTTGCCTGATCGGCAGGTTTTTCAAAGCATTAGAAAAAATGCTTTGAAAAGTTAAAAAAAAAAATGTTGGCCACGCCCACCTGTCACATTATACCCCCCCACCAAGCCACACCCACAGAACCGGTAGTAACAAATTTTACATTTCACCCCTGGGTGAAATGCTCCCAGTTCGGACCGGATCGCCTGATCCAGTACCAATGGTGGTGGGTAGTTTGGAGAACCAGTAGCAAATATTCCTGCCACCCCCCCCCACCCGATGCCCAGCTGAGCCACACGATCATCAGAGGCTTTTTTTTTTAATTTTTAAAAGCATTTTTTCTACAACCTCTTCGGCTGAAAAATGCTTTTAAAAGTAGAAAAAAAGCCTCTGATGATTGTGCTGCTCAGCTGGGATCGTCAGAGGCTTTTAAAAGCATTCTTTTTTACAACTTCTTTGGCCGAAGAGGTTGTAGAAAAAATACTTTTAAAAGTAAATATAAAAAAAAAAGTTGGCCATGCCCACCCAGTCACATTACCCCCCCCCCCCAAGCCACACCCACAGAACCGGTAGTAACAAATTTTACATTTCACCATTGATACCTATGTAGTTGACTTCCCTAGCTACACAGGATCCGTGGCTTCTGACTCTTGCCTTGGCATCTGCTAGCAGTGGAGAAAGAATTTGTTAGGGGGAAAAGATTCTTTAATGTAAATGAAATAGAGACGAAGTAGAAAGGAATGCAGATGTTTGCAGTCACATGGGGGAAAAAAAATCCCCTCATCTCTAAATTTCAAACTCTACTGGATGAGTCAGTTGGTTGTCTGGCGTGGCGCATGATACTGTACAAAGTTTATAAACAAAGTAAAGTTATGGTCAATCCAAGAATGGAAAAGCAAAGCAAAGTTTGGATTTGCAGCGTATAATCTCTTCCCTCACGAGTAATGGATCTATTGTTGAATTACCATTCTTCAAAGTTTCTTGGTTGCTGTTTTTGATAGAAAAGTGTTATTTTAGTTCATCCTGTCTAGTTTGCAAGTCCTTTAATTTGCACATATTTTTTCTGTAGCCAAAATGTTTCATGGTTTTACATTAGGAAATCATTTCTTAGATAAAGATGTAAGACTGTCAGGAAGGAGTTTATAATGATTTGGCAAGTGGAAGCAGTACATTTGGTCTTTTGGACTTGTCTCTCTTGAAAATAGCTTGCCCACTTTTTTTCCTATTGCTAAGGTGTACAGTAGTTCTTGCTTTTTTTTTTAAACAACCAAGTGATTAATAAGCAATGTTGGGTTTGACAAATGATGACTATTGCTTCCAGAGGGGTGGCGTTTTCATTTGTTGCAACAAACCCTATAAAACATTTCCATGCATTGTAAATATTAATAGTGCCTTCCAGCTATTTTTGGAGAATAATTGGCCATGCTGGCAGAAGCTACTGGGAACTAAACTGCCAAACAATAGAACAACAGATTGCCTGTTCCTGATTTAGGATGTATGTCTATGAACTGCAGTTCAACATTATAAATCACAGTCTTATAGATGACTTGAATTACAATTCTATTCTTCCTAGTTAACAAGGTCCGATAAATATCTATATATGCAGATGTATATGCAACTTAATTTAGGCTTTCTTCATTGAGCAGAATGTTGGGATGGATAGCCTACAAGAATCCTTCCTATTTTATGATAGGTAGGACAACACAGAATCACTTGAGAATGCTACCTACGACCTAGCATACTCTTTCAGACTAGAAAAAAATCTTCTGAATGAATGGTACTCTAAAGTGGAAATCTGGAAGACTTGAAATCTACTTACATGGGTGTTGATTAAAATTTGTTAGCTTTATAATCAATCTTTTCTTCAAGAACTCAAGTTAGCATATATAGTATTGCATTTTTTCCCCACAACAAAATCCCCATGGAATAGATTGGGCTGAAAAAGAAAATGGCCCAAATCTGCAGTAAACTTCCATTGCTGAGAATGGACTTGAACTTGAGCCTGCCATCCAAAATTCTAATCACTATACTATAGCAGCTATTGTTAGTGTAATAATTGATTTAGCTTGTTCTGTGGGATTGCAGTAAAGCTACCACTTTGGATAGTGTGATGGGCAAAAACAATCTCAAGTCATTCTAGTGGTTTTTACCAGATTTGTAGAGTGTTAATGGAATAGAGTGAGTGGGTGGGACTCTTATTCTATGGTAGGGGTGTCAAACTCATGTCATCATGGCAGTGTCATGTGATGTATCATGAATTTTCCCCCTTTGCTAAATCGGGGGGTGGGCGTGACCAGCGCGTGACACATCTGGCCTGCAGGCCGCAAGTTTTACATCCCTGTTCTATGGTATCTTTAAACTAATCTTCTTCCAGCAGTCTTGCAACTAAAATTCCAAAGGTTACAGTATTAGGGAATTCTGGAAATTGTTTGACACAACTAGAGGATGCCAGATCGGAGACAATTGCTTTATGAGTATCCAAATACTCTTAGACAGGATCTTGACAATCTTGACCATGTCTTATCAAAGTACTTTACTTTTTCAGCATGTCTAGAGTCATTTACAGTACAGAGTCTCCATTATTGTAGTGAGGTATGTAGACATTCTCTAGTAAGAATGTCTCTAGTAAGGTCATTACATCCTTTTTTCTATTATATTCTTCTCATGAGACTTTTGGAAAATTCAGTTGTTCTTTAGAAAGTTCACATTCTTCTCATGTTCTGCTGTATTAGAATCTGGCGTGCATTAGTCAATCCTAGCTCAGTTACATAAATGAGATTTGATCCAATAGTGCTAGTTTCTTCTACAGCTGTACTTTTCAGTCTGTGGTTCCCAAAATATTTTTATTGAAGCAACAATTGACAAAAACAAGCTCATGTTCCATCTGATATTTTATAGTAAAAGAGCTACACTATCCATGGACTGTTAACCACATACGAAATGATATTACAACAGGAGCACGTACTACTAGACAAACTGGCATATCTGCCATGAAAACATGCAAACATTTCCTTCAAAACATATATTACTTTAACTGGGATTTAGCATAACTGCTGACGTTATCATCATAACTAGCTCTGGTAATGCTACTGCTGCTGTTACTTTCTTCCTTCTTGTGAATGCCAATTTATTTGGGTATGCTAAGAATGTGATCTTGTAGAGGAGCAAGGAGACAAACTGCAAACGCAGCTGATTTATGTTTCCAAGTTCTGCATGGATATTGCCCAAGGGAAAAAGGCAAGGAGGTGACTAAAGGGAAGAGTAATCTCTTGCTTAGGATATCTTGTCGTGGCATATTTTTTTTGTGCCAGCATTATTTTGTCATCCATTATCATCCCTCGTCAACTTCCTTCAAGTTTCATTGGGGAATCTCCAACTTCTGCAGGGAAATGATTGGTGGAAGGAAATGGCCTTCTCAGCGGCTACATCCAATGATGAAAATCTCAAGGATTCAGATTAACACCCCCCTCTTTGGTGATGTCTTGTGTGATGATTAAAGCCTTTAATTTAGATAGATGTACATTCCATCACCTGTATATATTTTATCTGTCATTTTCTTCTAATTTTATTAACTTTTTTTCAGGTTTTTCTCTTCTTTTCAAATCCTTGTGATTCCGGAGAGGTGAAAACTTCTGATTGGCACAATAATGCTTCTTTGTTGCTATTTTTTTATAGTGTCATTTGAACAAAATTTATTTTCCAGATAATTAATAGGTTATCTTGGCCATTGTGACACTTCAGTGGTTGCTTAAAGACGAACAGATCCTAGTTACAATACAGCTAATTAGATTCTGTGCAGCAGCACTAAAGATTCGCTGGAACCCAATGAATAATCCATTATAATCATTTGAAACAAATAATGCAGTAAATCTTTTGATATTATCACTCTGTTATACTTTAGTAACTAAAAACCATAGGCCTTCACAATTTAAGGACTAATATTACATTATAGCTTAGGCTGTGCTCTTACATTCAACTGATAGGCTGCCAATGATGACTTCAACATAGATTTTATTTGTTGTTTTATTCTAGATTTTCAATTAGATACTCGTGACCATTTTTAATTGCGCTGCTCTTTTGGCTGTCATAAATATTTGACTGACTGACTCTTCAATGAAGTTAATTTTGTACTGGATTTCATTGTTAAGATACCTCAGCAGCTACATAGGTCCTAAAATATCAGGAAATGATTTTTTAAAAAGAATTAATTACATTGAAAGTATATTTAAAAACCTGGTTCAAACTTTGATGTATTGGACCAAATATAAGAACTACCTTCGTATGTTCTACCTAAGGCATTTCAGATTCAAAAACAGAGCCAAAGAACTCTTCTTTGAAGCAAACTGCTTCATCCTGGCCCATCACAGAGCTGTTTCTACATCCTCTATTACTTTCAACCCTTTTCTTCCTATAGTTTTCTGTACTCTGGGTTATTTTAAACTATAGCAATGTATTTCAAAGTAGTTTTAAAGAAAATATTAATTTTTATGCCATTTAAAAATGTAAACGGTGGAAATATTTGGCAAAATTAACTTCTGTATCCAAATTCCATTTTATATCTTGACCTGGCTCAGCAGCTAAGCAAGCTCAGTAGCCTAGGATTTCACAATTTCTGAACCATTTAGTTATAAATCTTACAAAATTATAACAAGAGAGCTCTGATTGAGTTTCACCAATTTGGTGCTGTCCTAACATGCTGGGATTATAACTGATATTATCCACGTGCTGTCCCAACATGTTCATAAAATGCTAGGTTGCGTAAGGCTCGAATAATTTTGGGGAAATTATTAGTTTCTAGAGTTTCTTCACTAAGGGAGGATATTATGTCCCTGCTGCAATTAAGCTTTTTCTGGCCAAGTCACTAGCACAGCTCCTTTATGGGACTTTGCTCGGACTATCAGCTTCGTGTTTTACACGATTAGAAATAGTTCAATCCAAATTCATTAGATCAATTCTCCAGATGCAGCGTTGTGTCTCAAATGCACTTCTGCGCCTGGAGACAGGATTGACAGAAGTCGAAGCAAGAATCTGTATAGCGTCCTTAAATCTCTGGCTAAAGCTTAACTTCTTTCTGCAAGGGCTTGCTCCATTAATCCTCCAAGACAAATTTTCTTTGTCATGGATCAAGGCTTTCAAGTCCAACCTTGCCAAACTAGGCTTTTCCCCAGCTTCAATACTCAAGATGGATTAGCAAGATAAACCTTGCGATAAAGGGTGGAGGACATTGAGAGGCAGGCGGATTTAGGGAAAGTTTCACTGTTTCTGCTCCAGATACCAGTTGGAGTCAGCAAACCAACAGAAAGCATTTTCGCTCGCACGGTGCCATGTATCTATTGGCCATCCTGTACAGCAAGTATAAAAGGATACTATTGATGGAAAGACTCTGTTCCTGTGGCTCAGGAAAGGTGGAGACTGTGGGTCACATGCTCCTTAGATGTTCCCTTTAGTTGGAGATTAGGAAAAAACATATTCTACCAATAACTGCTAGGTATCCTGGCTGTTCTGACATTACCTATCTTCAGTGGCTGCTTAAGGATGAACAGTCCATAACTACAGCGCAGGTGGCCAGATTCTGCGCAGCAGCACTGAGGATTTGTCACAAACATGTGTCTTCTTCACCATAGTTATATTATATAACAAATGTGGCAAACCCTTTGCACTCCTTAATCCTTTCCCTTTTAGCATTGTATCTACAACGGGCCACATAGTTTATGGATTGTAAATGTGGTATAGTTAGACCATGTATAATTGACAGACTGGATTTTATTATAGATTTTAGTTGTTATTATTTTATACTAGAATTTTTAATTGTATGTTTGCTGAATGTTTTAATTTGTTCTGGTCTCTGGTCTAAGACTGTAATAAATTGATTGTTTCTAGAGCAATGATGGGTAACTTTTTCGGCACCAAGTGCCAAAACTGGAGTGCGTGCCGGAGCACTGGAACCCAGAAGAGAGCAGCTGGCCGGTGCACATGCGCGATGGAACCTGGAAGAGTAGATGGCAACAGTGTGCGTGCCCACAGAGAGGGCTCTAGGTTGTGCCATAGGTTCGCCATCACAGTTCTAGAGTGAATATATGTGTTTTTAGACTCCATCAAGCAATGAACCTAAATCAAATCTATTAGCTATGAAGATATATTATTAATAAGGATGACCCCTAGAATGTTGAGATTACATTGAACACAGTTCAGTACAATTATTTTTTCCTTTAATAACTGCATCTAATCTTTCTTGATATTCATCCATTTTCAACAGTCCGACAAACAAATACAAAATTGTGCATGGATTATAAACATATTCACACATTGATTTTATTTTTGTCTGCTGTTTGGAGAAAACTTTGATGGTAATTCATAGTATTGCCCCAAGACGGGCAAAATTAAGCCAACTGAGATCAATAGAGCATGCTAAAACCTGTGTGAATTGTAATAAAAAATCAGTAAGACCTTAATTTAGGATAACGTTTTGAGAAAAATACTAACTTAAAATTTTGATGGTTTGTGATGGTAAACAGAGAAACGTGTTTTACTTGTAAAAAGGAGAGCACAAATGCTTCAAATGTATTCTGTGATCTGCTATATCCTTGGAAAGAAAATGCAGTCCTCAGTCTATTTCCTATAGTATAAAAATATAATATAAAATATAAAAATTGTTTGGGAAATCTAAGCCCTGTTCTTTTTATGAGCCCATACTTCTCACTCTGTCTGTTTCAGTTTTTTTGTCTTACCATCCCAATTCCAGAATATGTAGTATCCATGATGAGACCGCTGATAGAATCTACAATAGCTACATGGATGTTCTTAGAATGAAACTTTGATTTTGGGTTTTACCCAAATTAGATTGATAGATCTTTATAGAAATGATTGATTCATACTATTATGGTAAAACAAAAAGTTGTGATCTGTTGTTAATGCCTTATTCTACTGCAGGGATGTCAAACTCAAGGCCCCAGGGACAGATCTGGCCCATAGGGCCGCCCTGGAAACAGTGAAGGACCGGCCCACAGTGCTTCTGCCAGTGAAAATCGAACTCAGGAAGGCTGCATGTGGCCCTCCCGAGCTCCATTTTCACTGGCAGAGGATTGCAGAAGCTTGGGAGCCTGTTTTCGCTGTCAGAGCGCTCAGGCCACCACAGGCACTCCTGACACAAGTGATGTCGAGCTGGCCACGCCCACCTTGGCCCCCAGAGGTCAAACACAACCCTGATGTGGCCTCAATGAAATTGAGTTTGACATCCCTATTCTACTGTAACAGAGAGAGTCGGAAGTCAATGTTTCTTTTTCTTTCTTCCCCTATCTTTCCTCACTTTTCTTTCCCCCTTTCCCTTTCTCCTCACTGTTCTCTTATTTGTTTTTTATTTTATAATACTTTATAACTTAATAAAAATGTATTCCCATGGAAGTTCTTTCTTATGGAGCACCAGCATCTATCCCCTTGCTTTTAAACCTGCTCTTTTGATTACAGTTGTACGTGCCTATGTTCTGGAGAAGGACGAACACGAGCTATCTGATAATAATTACATTTTAATGCATATTTGAAAAATACTAAGAACAAATACATAGAAAAAATACGTAGAAATATATCTTAATTAGAAAAACAATGTTATAGTTAAAAATAAAGCACACTATACACAGCAACAGGTTTGTATTCACAACGATTATGTACAGATATTATTAATATGTATAAACAGGTAGTCTTTGACTTACAACAGTTTGCTTAGTAACTGAAGTTACAACAGCACTGAAAAAAGTGACTTATGACCACTTTTCACACTTATGACCATTGCAGCATCCTCAAGGTTACATGATTTACATTTGGATGCTTGACAACTGACTCACATTTATGATGGTTGCTGTGTCCCGGGGTCGTGTGATCACCTTTTGCAACATTCTAACAAACAAAGTCAATGGGGAAACCAGATTCACGTAATGACTGTGTTATTAATTTAACAACTACAGTGATTCACTTAACAAAGGCGGCAAGAAAAGTTTAAAATGGAACAAAACGCACTTTTAACAAATTTCTCACTGAGCAACATATAAATTTAGGGCTCAATTATCATAAAACGAGGACCATTAGTAATGTCTTTCTGCCGTTCGAGGCACAGTGTTCATTTATTTCATTACAATCACCTTGTGAGGTAAGTGAAGCAGGGAGAGAATGAATAGCTCCAAATCACCTACTGTGTTTTGTATAGCCGAGTAAGATTCTGAATGCAGCCTCTCATCCAGAGATCTCAAACTAGATTTCATTGAGGGCTGCATCAGGGTTGTGTGTGCCCTTGTGGACATGGCCAGGGTGGGCGTGGCCAGCTTGATGTTGGGGGCGCCTGTGGTGGCTCGAGTGCACTGCCAGTGAAAACAGGCTCCCAATCTCCACATGCGGCCCTCCCGAACTTCGTTTTCACTAGCAGAGGATTGCAGGAGGCCGTCCCAGCCGAAAACGGAGCTCAGGAGCCCATTTTCACTGCAAAGGCACCACGAGCTGGTCCTTCACTATTTCCAAAGCAGCCCTCCGGGCCAGATCTAAGCACCCTGGGGGCCAAATTCGGCCCACAGGCCTTGAGTTTGACACCTCTGCTCTAGTCAGTTCTGTGATGCTGCACCATACTAGCTCTTATCTCAGGAGCTATAAACAAAACACTGAGTTAAAACTGCCTTTTTATAACGATAGGCTAATAGGCAAAGCTCGATTTACATTTGATTTCCATATGGTCATTTGTTTAATGTGAGAGAGCTTTAACTGGATTTTGTTTCTTAACGAAGGCTTGCCTAAAGTGCTCTTCTCATTCTGTATCCTCTGTAATTTCATAAAGGTCTTTGTTCTCTTAACACCATCTGTCCCACAGAAATCACATGCAAAACATGTGTTCTTCCAGGCAAATGCTTTAACAAATAGCAGAAAAATGAAACAATCTCTGAACATCCTATATGTACCACCTGTATATGGTAGCTTGCAGGAGATATAGCCCCTAGTTTTTATAGGGGAAAATGAGTCAGCATGAAGGTACTGGATGCTTTCTGCAAGATGATTTATATAAAGGTAGTCCTCAACTTACAGCCATTTGTTTAGTGACTATTTGAAGCTACAATGGCACTGAAAACAACTGTTGCTGCATCTCCATGGTCACATGATCAAAATTCAGCACTTGACAAACAGCATGTATTTATAATGGTTGCAGCATCCCATGGTCACCTGAATCGTCAGTTTCAACCTTTCTACACAATTTCCCACAAGCAAAGTCAATGGGGGGAGCCAAATTAACAACTGGAGTGATTTACTTGATAATCGTGGCAAAAAAGTCATAAACTCCGATGTGACTCACTTAACCACTGCCTTGTTTAGCAACAGAAAATCTGGTCCCAATTATGGTCAAAAACTGAGGACTAACTGTTATTGGGTGTGACATTCCATCTAAACTTCACTGTTTGTTCCAGGGTTGAGTATTGAGTTATACAATTATGCCAGCAGTAGGACTTTATTAAATACATTTTTTTTCCATAAATGGAAACTATCCCAGTTATTTAAATGGTACCCTGACACCTGAAAACTGTGATAATTATGGCAGTGTGGCATCTCCATGAATCTCTAGCACGCTCATAATGCTTTTAACCGTGGCTTTGGGTAAGGACTTAATGTTCAAGATGGCACAGAGATGTTTCTTTCTGTATCGGAAAGAGAAAAAAACAGGGTGAGAAATGACAGAGTAAAGTAGCAAGAAAAATGGTGAGATGAAATGAGAAATTTTTAGCTTTGCATGCAGTTATAAGGAGCCAGATTGGTATAGTGGTTAAGGCATCAGGTTAGAAACTGGGAGACAGTGAGTTCTAGTCCCAACATAGGCGCAAAGCTATCTAGATGATCTTGAATCAGTCTTTTTCTGTCAGCTGTAGGAAGGAGGCGGTGCAAATTACTTCTGAAAAACCGGTCATAGGTCAAGGACTACCTGTATACCATCCAACAGCAGCAAATTTTGATATATATATTGCATAGGATAGTTCAAGAAGAATCCAACTTTTCTTTCTGCTTCGATCCTGCCTAGAAAGTTACAAAAGGTACCGTATGCGTAGTTCAAATCAATGCAGTGGAAATGGCAGCCTAATGCCTGAAAATAGCAATGATGATGGCAATGTGGCATCTCCACGAATGTTTAGCACAGTCAAAATGCTGTTAAGGTTGCTACTGGATAAGGGCTTAATGTGCAAGATGGCATAGAGATGTCTCCGTCTGTATTGGAAAAGAAAAAAAACAAAGCATGAAGAATGACAGAGCAACGTGGAGAGAAAAATGGCGAGTTGAGATGAGAAGCAGTCATTTCAGCTTTGTGTACAGTTATAAGGAGCCAGACTGGTGTGGTGTAGTGGTTAAGGCAGCAAGTTAGAAACTGGGAGATTGTTAGTTCTAGTCCCACCTTAGACACAAAACTACCTAGGTTGGGTCAGTTTTTTTTCTGTCAGCTATAGGAAGGAGGTAATGGCAAACTACTTCTGAAAAACTGTGCCAAGAAAACTGAGAAGTAGCATAACTGAATGGAAGAGAAAGACAAACGAACTATTTATAAAGGACAACAACAGATATTCAAAGCAAATGGAAACACACTTCAACATGCCCCTTTCAGCCACAAAAAAAAAATTCGTAAGATATCTGACCTCCGGGTGTTTCGCTGCGCATTGAAGACCCTGTTGTTCCGCCAGGCCGGACTATCAATACAATAGTTTTAAATTGGGGTATTTAAATTTATTGGGGTTTTAAATTTGAGTCATTTATTTAATTATTTTAAATTTTATATCATTGTTTTGTCTGTGTTTTTAAATAGGCTGTACACCGCCCTGAGTCCTTCGGGAGAAGGGCGGTATAGAAATAAAATTATTATTATTATTATTATTATTAAAAATAGCACAGGAAAAAATGAAAAAGGAAGAAGCTCAGCAACAAATATTTCCCGTGGAGTGCTGCTTGTTTTTTTCAGGATAGAAGCTGCATTTCTCATTCTATTATTCATTATACATGGGAACTAATAGAAATTAGTTTCTTAACTGAGAAGTATTGATGCCTTCATTTGAGAGTATGATTCACCATTATGGTTACTGTAAATCCTAACGGTTGTAAAACAGGTTAGTGACAGATCTGTTTTTACATTTGTTTTTACAATGTAATGTAAAATTAAATGGTTTTTCATTTGTTATTTGTGGTGGTGGTTAAGCGAATGTGGGGAATTAGTGGGCTCTGATGAGCACCACGAAAACCCAGACTGACGAACCACTGCCGAGGGGTCTTCGGACCAGAACCATCCTGGAGGGATGGGGAAGGAGAGGCACCTCGGAAGAACAGGCAAGTTCCTCGAAGGTCAGAGGAATCTCTCTCTGATTCGGCAGCGGGGGCAGCAGCCATTGCGGCTGTCAAGGAACTGGGGCAACCGGACTAAGTATTGAGCAGGAGCGGTGAATGCAATGGAGTTTTTGAAGCCGGGTGAGTAACAGCCAATCAACAGGCGAAGTAACAACAAAAAGAATTATTTTTAAACTTGGAACTCCCAGCATAAAAATAGCGGCTAACGGGCATGGGGGGAGAAAAAGAGGATGCAAGAGGAATTTAAAGGGACAAAAACTCAAAAAGGTTAAGGTAAGATTTTGTCAAAAGCCAGAAGTGCTGGTTTTCAGCAAAACCGCTATAAAATATGGTCATCTGATTGTTAGAGGCTGCAAATGGCCATAAATGTGGGCGCGGGTGGGGGTGGAATGACAATTGGAACCTCAAATCCGGATTGTAAATCCTCTTTTTTAAGTAGGTTGTAACTTCGAACAGTTGCTAAGCAACCGATCGTAAGTCAAGAGCTACTTGTATACCATCCAACTGCAGCAAATTTTGATATATATTTCATAGGATAATTGCAGGAGAATCTAATCTTTTTTTTCTGCTTCTGTCCTGCCTAGGAGCCACCAAAGATACAATAAGCGTGGCTCAAATCAGTGCAGTGGAAATGTTCATTTTTCATTTAAATTTAAAGAGATTTAGATGCAGTATACAATTAATGCAACTAGTTCTCAAAACCTTTTGCGATTTCAAGAAATTATATTGCCTGGCTTTTGGAAACTGCATTTAGAGGGAATTCTGAGGGATCCCAAAGGGACTCCCCCCCGCCCCCCAAAAGGCAACTGGACTTTGTTGTTGTTTTTTCCTTTGAAAACATTTCGCTTTTCATCCAAGAAGCTTCTTCAGTTCTGGATGAGAAGCAAAATGTTTTTTTAAACAAAAACCCAAGAACGTCCAGTTGTCTTTTGGAAAAAAATGCACCTTTGGGACAACTTTGGGACACCGACCCTCTGGAACGAGTTACCCACCGGCCTCCGGACGGCCCCTGATCTCCATTTCCTTCCGCAAAGACCTGAAGACATGGCTTTTTAAGCAAATTGTCTGATTCTGTTTTGGGAGTTTTAATTAATTGTGGGATTTTAATTGAATCTTTTAATCTTATTTATTATTGCTGTTTTATTGTGATTTTACTGTTGTGAGCCGCCCCGAGTTCTTCGGGAAAAGGGCGGCATATAAATTTTAATAAAATAAATAAATAAAATAAAACTATGACCTGGGTGGTTGAGAATCTCCATAGACAACTTTGAGGGATGCAAAATTGTGATTCTGTGGTTTCAAATGGGATGGTGGGAAATTCACAAATTGCCCATTCTAGTGTAGATTGATGGTGTTAGTGGCACAAAATCAGAGGAATCAATTGTTATTGGGTTAGTCCTTAAAAGCAAATTCATAAGACTTTTCCCCCTTACCTGATATCAGGATATTTACTGACAAGTGCACTGACTTCAACCTTAATAGCATCTGGATCCTGGAGTCTGATAATTTCAGCCAAGCTTGGGATAGCAGATTCCAGCCATGTGGCATTAGACCCCTAACAAAATAAAATAGACTGTTTAAATATTTCACTCAGCAAATTCCTACCAATTATAAATTCTCTCATCCATATACTTTGAAATAATGCTGAAAATAGGAGATGGGCAACCTAAAGCCTGCATGCCCCCAACTTTTTTTATTTTGCAGCCTCACTGAAAAATAAAATACACTTTTTATATAGTGAGAGATAATTTTGTAATCATACTTCTTTTATTTGCTGCAAAGAAAGTTGGAAGCGACTTCTTTCTATTTCTTTTTATCTTTTCTTTCTGTACCTTTGTCTTTGTTCTTTTCTGTCTGTTTTTTTTTTAATTATTTATTAGTTTGTGTTGTTATATTCTTTTAAAAACTTTCAATAAAGTTTATATTAAAAAAAAATAGAAGTACACTTTTTCTTCTAGAAGTACAAGTAATCCTCGACTTATGATCACAATTGAGTCCCCAAATTCCATTGCTAAGCAAATTCCATTGCTAAGTTGTTAAATGCTTAATGCATTGTAAGCCGCCCTGAGTCTCCGGAGAAGGGCGGCATATAAATCAAATTTAAAAAAAAAAAAAAAAAAAGAAAAAAAAAATGAGTCACATCACTGCAGTTGTTGTGAATCATATGGTTGTTAAGTGAATCTACTTGTCCCATTGACTTTGCTTCTCAGAAGTCAGTTGGAAAGGTTACAAATGGTAATCACATGACCGGGACACTGCATCTGTCATAAGTACATGCCAGTTGCCAAGCGCCCAAACGTTGATCATGTGACCATGGGGATGCTACAATGGTCATAAGTCATTTTTTTCAGTACTGCTGTAGCTTTAAAAGTCACTAAATGAATGGTGGCAAGTCAAGGATTATCTGTAAAAGCAAGGACATATATATCAAACATTGAATAGGTGAAGCACAAACATTTTGCTTCAATAAACAACCAAATTTCTGAAATTGGAGTAGGTGGTACTGAAAATTTCAGCAGCACCCTCTCCAATGATGTAACTTGACTATGATAGTATGAAACTATGATAGTATTGATAATAATAGAGATAATAATAAAAGAGATAAGAGATAAGAGATAATAATAATAATAATAATAATAATAATAATAATAATAATAATAATAATAATAATAATAATAATAATAATAATAATAAAGAAGAAGAAGAAGAAGAATAAATATCATGACCTGGCCATCGAAACTACGCGATTATGGATGAAACATGTAACAGTGATACTCATTGTCATTGGGGCACTTAGTACTAGGTCCAAGAATTTTACAGAATACATCAAGAAATTGCAGCTTCCTGCAATAACACCAGCGGAACTGCAAAAAACTGCGCTACTCGGAACATTGTACATTTTAAGAAGATACTTGGTTGATACCTAGGATGCTGGCAGCAACCCGTACCAACCAATAGCGCCAGTCAATATTTGTGTTACATTTTTAAATGTTCATGTTTAATGAATAAAACAGATAACAACAGCAGCAGCAGCAGCAACAAGAACAAAAGGTGTATTTCCCTAATTTCTTGCTCCTGTTCCAAAAATAATCACTGGATACAAAGTCGTAGAACCTCCCCTAACTTAGGGGAGCGGAGAGCAGTACTTTGTACATAGTCTCCCTGATGCTTCTATGTATTTCCTTATTACTCTTTAGAACAGCCTCTTTAACAGTCAAGAGTATTGGACTTGAAACATGCAATTAAAACAATCTAAAACATGGATCTACATGATCTGACCAGTAGCTTTTATACACTGACTGATAGCTTTTCATGTCCTGCTCAGGAGTAGAGAATGTCTGTATGCAAAGCATGTACTCTGAACTGAACTGGTGTACAGTTCTTAATCTAGCAGGAACTTTTCAGAAGATCGTGGAATTTAGGCAGTGGTGAAATCCAAATTTTTTTACCGGTTCTGGTTGATGTGGTGTGGCTTGGTGGATGTGGCTTGGTGGGCATGGCAGGGGAAGGATACTGCAAAATCCCCATTCCCACCCCACTCTAGGGGAAGGATACTGCAAAATCCCCATTCCCACCTCACTCTGGGGCCAGCCAGAGGTGGTATTTGCTGGTTCTCCAAACTGCTCAAAATTTCTGCTACCGGTTCTCCAAAACCTGTCAGAACCTGCTGGATTTCACCCCTGGATTTAGGTTGGAAAGAGATGAGAATAGGTTTACCAAAGATTCAAGTCTGACTGTCCCCTTTACTGCCAAAATATGACTTCACAGCGTAGGTGCTAGTTGGCTACCTGAGTTTAAGCCTGTTATCTGTTTCTCCAGATCATCTATTTGTTAAACAACAAAGTCTTTTCACTCTAAAGTGAACATTACTGGATGCCCCAAGGTCAACAAGGCATCCAGACTCGTATTACAGGACTGAAGATGCAGACTTACATTCTCTGTGCAAAATGTGTACAAAGTAGAGGCATGACTTCGGATAAGTTCAGACAATTGATTTTGCTTCTCAGGAGATTTGAGTGTGGTGTTTCTGCACATAAGCTTTTGAATGTATTTTTGGACTAGATGGAGGTGAATTCTTTCCATGATAACCTATAACAGAAGAAACAGAGGTTAATTTTCTTAGATCAGTTACAGGGGAGAAAACAAATTTTACTGCGTTATATACAGAGTTATAAAAATGCCATCAACATGTACATAATTGGTTTCTCTTAAAACCAAAATAGTTTCTATGGCCTGGGGAGAGGTGCTCTAGACTAATGCTAAGAAAACATTTTTTGTGTATTTCCTTGAAATAAAATCTCTTGGGGCTACGTATTACAGGAAATCCTCAACTTACAATCATTCATTTAGTGACCATTCAAAGTTACAGCGGCACTGAAAAAAAATGACTTAACAACTGATCCTCGCACAATATGACCGTTTCAAAACCATGTAAAACATTTTTAAAAAGGGAAACAGATAATGATGGAAATACACATGCACATCATGAAAAGTGATTTAAAAAAACCCCACATTTAACTCTTATTTGTCTTCCTCAAGGTTTAGGTTGCATGAATTGGCTTACTTCATTCTTAGTATTAAATTTTGAAAATATAAAAATGTTTGCACTTGCAGTTCCTTGCATTAGCTCACCTGGCGATGAGGGTTTTTAAGCTTCTTGAACACACGGATACGGGCATCCATGGCTGTAATTATTTCATCCATAAGACCACTGCAGGAATCCCATTTCTTCTCATTAAACTTTTTCAAAAGAGTCTGAGGAACAAATTTTAAATTTTTTTCAGTTTTTTGAAAAGAAATTCCCATAAATCCCCCTTCTTTGAGGAAAAACTTGATTAGGTATTTTTTAAACAGCAACTAATTCTGCTAGTTTAAACATGACTGGGGGGAAAATTATAAACGAAGAAACTTTCACTGTCCTTTCTCTTTCATAGCTCAGGTTATCACACAGTGGGCTCCATTTCTCCCTTAATGGACACCTAACATCAAAAACGTCATCAAAAAAGCACAACAAAGAATGTTCTTTCAGGAAGGTCAAACTGCCCAAGGAGCTGCTGATACAGTTCTTCAGAGGAATTATTGAGTCTGTCATCTGCATCTCTATAACTGTCTGGTTTGGTTCTGCAACCCAACAAGACAGACACAGACTTCAGAGGATAATTTGAACTGCAGAAAAAACAATTGCTACCAACCTGCCTTCCATTGAGGACCTGTATACTGCACAAGTCAAAAAGAGGGCTGTGAAAATATTTACAGACCCCTCGCAACCTGGACATAAACTGTTTCAATTCCTACTCTCAAAACGACGCTATAGAGCACTGCACACCAGAACAACTAGACACAAGAACAGTTTTTCCCCGAACGCCATTGCTCTGCTAAACAAATAATTCCCTCAAACTGTTGAACTATTCACTAAGGCTGCATTACTATTAGTCTTCTCACAGTTCCTATCATCCATCTCCTTCCACTTATGACTGCATGACTAACTTCATTGCTTGTATCCTTACGAATTTATATTGATATTGTTTCCTGATTGCTTATTTGTACCCTATGACTATCAGTAAATGTTGTACCTTGACTCTTGACGAATGTATCTTGACTTTTTATGTACACTGAGAGCATATGCACCAAAGACAAATTCCTTGTATGTTCAATCACACTTGGCCAATAAAGAATTCTATTCTATTCTATTCTATTCTATTCTATTCTATTCTATTCTATTCTATTCTATTCTATTCTATTCTATTCTATTCTATTCTATTCTATTCTATTCTATTCTATTCTATTCTATTCTATTCTATTTCATTATAATTTATTTTATTATAAGCATTTTTATGCAACTTTTCCCAGACAGTCTTAAGATGGTTATGGACTTGTTTAACATTGTTCACTTTCTAAAAATATTTTCCTGGGAGACACTATTTTTCCACTGAAGATTAAAGAGCAAGGATAATTATTTCATCAGGGAATGGGTAGTTTTCTGAGAGGCTGACAGACTTGTGGCTATTCTTCTTAATCCATGCCCATCCACCCTCCCCCTGCTGTTGCCTTCCAGTAGAAGAGAAAACTATCAAAAAACGTAGTTTGCTTTTCGCAGTATAGTAGGATGAAGGTGCTTTTCCATCCTTAGAACTCCAGAGAAAGTCATTCATTCACCTTCACTGAATGGAGAAGGTTTAGGTTTCATTTTATGCTTTGCCTCAGGCAGCAAAGGATCTTGAGTGAGCTGGGTAAGTAGCTTTGTAGTATATATCTGTAAGAATACCTGTATCTCTGGAAACAAGGGATCAAGGAATACATTAAACCCAGTCGTCTGAAGGTCATCAAGTATGGAAAAGATGTTCCTTTTAACATCACTCACAGTTGAATCTGTGCTTTTCTCCGTATGGGTCCTGAAAATCCAATTAACAATGAATTAAAGGCCTTGTTCTTCAGCTATTTTAAAACTTCAGTTCTTTTTGCTTATAGCAGCTTACAAAATCCAGTGAATACAATGCTACGCAAATCTTAACCAAAAAAGTATATATAACAAATCAGAAAAATAACAGCAGCAATAATCATAATGGTTGCTAATACTAATGTAATCTATTCAATTTAGATGCCACCCAACTCCAGGCAACTCTGGATAAAAGTCTGCATATATTGCAGCTGTTTAGTATTCAGTCTCAAAAGGAAGCAGCATCTAGCTAATGTCTGTGCTTGGAAGCTAAGCAGAATTGGGTCAAGTTAGAACTTTGAGAGCAGACCTCCAGGGAATATCAGGATTGCAGCACAAGTTGACTGGCAAATTAAAATAAAATCCAGACTAGAACAATGGAAACCACTTCCATATTGCTGTAAAAAACAGATGAGGCCATGGAGTCATTGCAATTGAAGCTCAACTTGAAGGATACCTTCCTTTTAGCATTAAATGAAGACATGCATAACAAGTGGGTATTTGAAGCTTTCCAAATCCTGACTTTTGGCTATAAGATCTGAGCTGCAAAATCAAGACCACAATTCAGCAGCAATCAAGTGATATTGGGTGGTGTAGTGGTTAGAGTATAGTACTGTGGGTTACTTCTGCTGACAATTTGGCAGTTCAAATCTCATCAGGCTCAAGGTTGACTCAGTTTTCCATCCTTCCGAGGTGGGTAAAATGAGGACCTAAATTGTTGGGGGCAATTTGCTGACTCTGTAAACCGCTTAGAGAGGGCTGTAAAGCACTATAAAGCAGTATATAAGTCTAAGTGCTATTGCTATTATACCTTCTCCTGTTTTACTAAAAAATGTCATATGAAAGATTGAATTGACCAACTGTGTAATGGGCAGCATAAATCTCTCCCTCCCTCCCTCTCCCTCCATTTGATGATGACTATGGTACACAGAAGATTGCAACTTGGAATATAAAAGGATTAAATATTAAAAAGGATGTATTAACAAAAGAAAAAAATACAGGTAAATTGTCTGTGAAAAGAAATGGGAAAAATGCGTGAATGAAAGCAGACACAGTATGCGGAGTGGAGTTGATGAATATATGCGGAGAAGTGAAACTCTAGGTCTAATTGGGGCTACCCTTGAAGAACATTCAGAATCTACAATTGATCCAGAAGGCAGAGGCGTGGATAGTTCTGGAGCCCCCCCTAGGGAGGCACATGTAACACCAGTGTTACAAAAGTTGCATTCGCTGCTAATTTGCTTGCAGGTATAATTCAAGATGTTGGTTATTACCTTTAAAGTCCTTTATGGCATAGGTCCAGGATATCTGCAGAACTGTCTATCCCCAATGGGATTGGCCCACCCCACTCGTGCTGGCAGAATGGACCTAATATGGGTCCCATAAACCAAGGAATTTTGGCTGGTGGGATCCAGGAGAAGAGCCTCTTTTTTGCCAATACTCCTAACCTTTAGAACAAGGCTG
This sequence comes from Pituophis catenifer annectens, assembly GCF_029215685.1. NCBI lineage: Eukaryota > Metazoa > Chordata > Lepidosauria > Squamata > Colubridae > Pituophis > Pituophis catenifer. The sequence goes on along the minus strand of NW_027256881.1, from coordinate 314,629,687 downwards.
TCAAACTCCCAGCCCGTGGGCTGGATGCATGCTCACGTCTGGTTTAACGAAGGGAAAAAAAGTCCCTTTAGGTCATGTGACGCCATGATGACGTGTGTTTGACACCCCTGCTTTAGAACATTATACCTCAGAAAGTAAGATCAGCCTCCTCAGGAAAAGCCTTAAAATCTGGCCATGCTGACTGGTATGAGGTCCTGAAGGAGAAGCTGCTGGCTGGAGGTGGTTGGAACACTAACAGAGAAGGCATCCCACCTCTCCCCTTCAAACTCTTTGTTTTTTAGCTCATCTTAACTTCTGTAATTTGAATCCATTTTTATTTATAATCATTGAACGTTTGTTTTGTCTTGATGTAAGCTGCTCAGAGTCTCCTAGATTTAGAAATGGGCAACAAATAAATTTGATAAATAAATAAAAATTATTATAAAGGGCTATAATAAAGCATTACATACTTTCATTTAGGTTATTATGAGTATGTATAAAAGTAGATATATCTGTGGGTGACATTTCATGTTACCCTTCACCGAATGGTATCCTGGAAGAATTACACATTATGCAACAGTTTGTACAGATGTGATCCAGGAGGAAATAATTATTCTGATGGACAACATGAATACATAGAGGAAACCAAATGAGAGCATTTAGAAAAAAACATTTGGCCTTTTGGAGACACAAAAATGAATAAGAATAATATCTGCTTAGAAACAAATCTTTTTGTTCTGAATAAATGGTTTAAATGTATTCATACATGTACACCTGGAAAAATGAATCATAAATCCTGATTTGATTGTTTATGATGAATGACTAAAAGAATCCATGTAAAGGATACATGGATGAGACCAGATTGTTTGATAGACAATTTTCTGAAAACAACAAGGTATGTTTTGGGGGAAAATGGACATGGATGAAAAGGAGGGAAAATGAAAGAAACTAGAGAGAAAGTACAATGATTGTAAATCCTATTTGGAAACAGTATAAGATGAATCTCCTAAGAAAATGGTTGGAAAATGGATGTAAAAGGGTAGGAATGATGAAGTGGCTTGGAAGGTAATGAAAGAATTACATTATAAACTGCTATGGAAATGTGTAGTTATATGCTAATGAGAAATATGAAGAAGAATGCTTGGGGTAAATGCAGTGAAAGAAATTATGGATAAGAAAAAAAAATGAGAAGGTTCAAACATTTTGCACAACCCTACTATGTAAGAAATTTGTAGTACTATCATTCTGTTCTTACCGGAAATTCTGGAAATTGTTAATGTTTGCAATTATTATCGCTTCAAAATATTTATTCTGTTTATTTTCTTTAATGAATGTCTCCAGTACTTTCTTGTAGCTAGAGAGGTAATAAAAATGAAAACAATCATTAGTAATTTTACACTGGTAGCCAAGCATGCCACGATATCACTTTACCAACAATTTGCTATCTTACCATTGCAGAAAAGTCAAGAGTTCTGTCAAAAGTAAAGCTGAGATTTGGTGGCCCACCTCTGGAGTGATGCCCTCGGCACGCGTTTGTGCTGCATAGATAGCCTAAAACATCCATCCCCCCCAAAATCAAAGAATTAGTACTTTTAACTTTTTAATACATAACTTTCCCAGTCCACAAACATAATCATAAATTTAAACATTCTCTCCCACAGAATACCAAGATTTATTAGTAAGCAAAATGGGATAATCTCAAGGAACAGAAAGAAATGCATACCATTTGAAAATGAAATAATAAAATAAGTTCCAGAAAAAAATAGATTACGACTTCTGTTTTTGATCTTCAAATGTTACTTTTTGCCCATATTTTTCAACCCATTCCTCCACAGCCCAATCCCATCTGATTAGTACTGCAAGCTTCCTTTTCTAGGCTGACTGAAATCAGGAAATTCCTAAGGATGTTTGTGACAGTTTCAACATTTCTATTTCAGAATGACAAACTTTCCCAGTTCTGTAATTAAGTATTTCCTGCTTATGTTATAAGCTGAACTCTGTGACTCCGCTCCAATAATCAGGAATGTTGAGGGTGTATGTCAGCACACTTTCAAATCAAAAATAAGAGTATGATGTTGAGAAACTTTGAAACTGGAATTGAATTTTTGGAATTTGCACTGGTTTGCTATGTTTTAATGCATATTGTTTAATATTTAAAGCATATTTTGGAGCTGCAACTTTGTTTCTTTAAACCTGCCAAGTTAAAAGTTGCAATAGGATGTGGTTTGTTCCTCTGTCAGGTGATGCAAAATGGGGAAATCCCAATTGGTTGAAGTTCTACGGAATCTGTAGATGGAGGTAAAGCAGGAAGCAGGTGTGAAGATCACATCTTAGGAGGAGGAATGTTATTGAAACATTTCTTGGTTGCCTGGAGTAAGCACAAAACCTGAGCAATCTGGAGGTAGGGCTGCAAGATTACCATTTTAGGAAGAAAAAAGGCAAAAAGCAGCCAAAGTAAAGAGCCAATCAAAAAGTCTAAATCAGAAAGGATGGGATTGGGAAGATAGACATGAATGGGTTAAAAGAAGACTATTATGGACAAGAATCCCGAGGGCATGTCATCACTGCTGAGCATCAGATGCATGTCCCCACCCTTTGATCTCAGCCTGGGTTCTCTACTTTCTGTATCTGCATTTACAACTAATCTCATTGGGAGTCTAGTTAGCATTGGTCCCTTAACTGGAATATACATTTCAGTTAATTTGCTTGAACTCTTTTTAAAATAAAATTCTATATATGTAAATATTTAAAAAAACTATTTCTTGTCAGTAAACCTTCATTGTATTAGTGAAACTTGCTTGCTTTTCTCTAGTAAAACAGACCAAATCTATTTTAGTTTTCTATCTTTAATTTTCATTGTGACATAAAATGGGAAATGTTATAGATAGGGGACTTCCCAGGGTCTGTAGGTCTATGTGGTGTTATTTTGGGGAGTAGTAGTAGTAATTGTGTGAGAATATGAGAATGTGTGTGTCAGAAAAACAGGGTTCAAATCATAGAAAAAAATGATTTAAAATGGTCTTAATCAAACCAATGGATAAGAACATCTGGATTCTGTTTGCACAATTCTCAATAATAAATCAATCTAATAGTTTATTAGACAGTCCAAAGATCTGGAATGAAATAGTTGAATGTAGGAATACTGCAAATGTACCAGTGACCTTAATAGTGATTAGAAAGTTTCACATCAGGCCATCCATTATTTCAAAGTTTTATTGACTTGCTGTAGTCAGGGTAGAAACAAAAATACCATATTTTTGGGAGTATAAGATGCACCTTAGTTTTTGGGGAGGAAAATAAGAAAAAAGCTGATTGGCAGGTGGATCGGCCTCCTGGAATACCCCCAATCAGCTGTTCCCAGAGGTGAATTTTAGCAACAGGTTCCTTGGTTGTGAGCCCTGTGTCTTGCTTTTTTGTTTTGCTTTTTTTCCTGCCTCTGAAACTTCTGAAACACTGTTTCAGAAAGAACTTTTTTTCCTGCCTCTGAAAACCTCCGAAACAGCGCTTCAGAAAAAAAGCCTCTGAAGCTCTGTTTGGGGCTTCTTTTCTGAAGCTTCTTTTCTGATGCTTTTTTCAGCCTCTGAAACCTCCGTTTGAGAAGCTGGGTGGGGCTACATTCAGAGTATAAAACGCACCTCGATTTTCACCCTCTTTTTTTGAGGGAAAAAAGGTGCGTCTTATACTCTGAAAAATATGGTAGTTTTGCTTTCCATTTTTTGTCTTGGCATATATTTTCGTTTTAATTCTCACACTGAAATTAGTTGAAAATTACTCTGCCAGATTCAACTATAGTAGTGTGCTAGAACTGGGAATGGGCTGATGGGAAAAAAAGAAAAAAAGATCCAGTGGAACCAAGATTACTCTGAATGTCCAGGAATGCCTTCTTGAAGCGCTTCCACTAGCAGGGTAGATCTATAATTATGGATCTTTCCACAGGAATGCTGAGGTCCTGGAACAATTTTTCAGGAGTTGATTGCATAATACATACATAAATATAAAATATTTGCTATTTACCTTTATAGCATCTATTGATAATTCACTATGATAATAATCATCCAATATTTCTGGTTCTGCCCCTTGCGTCCAGCTCTTGACTTCTATTTTCAAACAATTGTCCAGACAACATCTAACAAAATCCTTTGTGAGAAAAGAAGACCAAAATATATAATTAGCAGCTATCTCTCTAGAAATGCACATATATTTAAATCTAAAGTGCTCTTAAAATGACTGAATAGCAACTCTGCTGCACACTATGCTACAATTCCTCCACTAAGTGAAAAAGTAGCTAATGAACAAGGATTTTGAATGCTGGGCTTCAGTTTAATAGGCCTTTGCCTATCCAAGTGAGCTATGTAGGGGCTATGGAATGAAAGCTAATAAAGAGCCAAAATGGTCCATCTGTAATGAAGTGTCTTCTGGAAAGTTCCACCTACAAGAGTTGTTACCCTCTCTGGTAATAGCAGCACCTATAATATTTAGGAATACATATGAACTTTCCTGCAATAGCCCTTGGCTTCCTAATTAGGTTCTTCTGGGGATAGGTGAGCGGAAGGACAGATATCAGCACCAGGGAGACATTATCCAATTCTGGGTTCTGGCATGTACTGTATATTGGACGCCAAGTGCTGAGTGTGGGACTGCATGGAGCAGAAAAATCTTTGCATCTACATTCCAAATTGTAAACTACCCAAGAACAGTGAGAAAAAAACCGATGATTGTATCAAAACAGGAATTACATAGTGAAGATGGAGTTTTTCCCCATTGTATTAGCAGTGCAGTACTGAATAACCTGTATTAGCTGTAATGGAATGTGGGAATTACCCTGAAAGATGGGAGAGGGGACAATCAGATAAAAAGGGGAGTAGTCCACAACTGAGCAATGGGCAGAGAAATAAACTTAGAAAGGATCTGCTCCAATTAATCAGGTGGCAAAAAGAGACAGTGCCGAGATTTGTACTTTCAGACTTGCAAGCTGACAGTAGTTTAGTTTCAAGTGTAATATTAAATTAGAAGTAGCTTACAACCACAGTGGTTTTGTTCACATACCACATTAAATCAAAGCTAAAGAAACAAAACGATGGCTGCAGTACATGGGCCTGGGGGTGGGGCAATCCCAAAAGCCAACATGGTAGGTGTGAACACAGAATCCAAGCTTACTCCTTATGTGTTAGAAAAAAAAAAAGCAGGGCTTTGATCATGAAGTTGCACCCGCTATCTTGATTTTTTTTTTGAACCCTCAGATGGGTGAGATGTGAGAACTCAACCACTGTGAAAAGTGACAAGTTGAATCTACAATGGAAGAACAAATGTGACACATTGCACAAATTCTTACATGAAGATAATAACTAACTTGAAAAGCTATGGAGTAAAACATAAGCAGAATTCTTACCACTTCATGAGTCAAGTAAGTTTGTTCGAGCTGTTTGATCCGTCCCAACGGCAACAAATTTCCAAGACTAGCTTCATCCAACTCTTTAACTAAAACACTGTTGTTTTTAATGTCCCTGAAATAGCCAAAAAGTATCTCATCAGTTGGTAATATATTCTTCCCTTATTGTTTGATTCAATTTCCCAAAAACTCTCAATATAAAGCAGATGTGAAAGTAGGCTCTTTGCCACAGAATGCTTGGATTCCAATGTGAAAACCACCCATATTGTATGACCAACATTTCACATTTGACTTTTAAAGACTCCTAGTCTTCAAAAAATAATTGATACCGACAACCTTTATAGTGACAATCCAAGCTACTCAAACAGGAGTGGGAAATGCATTTAAAACAACATTTTAAAAAGAAGGCTAGATGAACCCACCTTGCAATCGGCAAGAAATCTAAAAAGCACTGGAGGAGTTGAATTAGTGGGGAGAACTGAGGACAATTGTTCAAAGTTCATTGAAAACTGCTTTTGAATATCCATATCAGGTCAGTGTTCTATTTCCTCAAACGGTAATTGAGGGCAGCTTACATTTAGATATTTTCAAGACTGCCTTTTATGCTGCAGCCAAACTTCTTGATAATCCCCATTAGCTATCTCCATTATTGAACAGGTTCAACTGTATAACAGCCGAACAGGTAACAATGAAAGATGCTTTCTTAAGCCTATTCTGATCAACATAGGGCTGCTTTACACCAGCTTAAACTATTTGTTTATCTACCTCGGCATTATCTTCTAGGGATGGAAGATTTTGTTGACTTCAACTTCTGTAATATTCGTGATTTTTTTATAGTTAGTTTTCGTATTGGTTTGAACATTCCTTAAAAATTTGCATGAAAAATGGTGAACATTTTCAGAATAACATATTTTCATATTTCCCTGCCAATGTGCATTTCGGCAAACAATTTCCCCTAAGGAAATTGCATTTTTAATAGGAATCTCAAAATTGAAGGCCAATTACTTTCCATATTAAGAGGTTATTGGTTACTGGTATGTTTCTGGAGTGATTCAAGTTGGTATGACTTATGAAGCCCTATATTGCGTAGGGCCTGATTACTTGACTGACTGCTTATCTTCCATGGTATCATACTAACTAATTCAATCCAATAAACTTTGGTGGACTCCAAGTCACTTCAGTTAAACAATGTCATCTAAGAGGACCACAGAAGTCTATCTCCCTGGAGTGATGCCTGCATCTGGAATGAGATTCCCTATGATATTTGTGTGGTCTCCATCCTGCTGGCATTCTGGAAAGCCTTAATATCCTAATTGTTCTCCTAGGCTTTATGGTTACGTTGGTTGGGCCACTGCTAAATTATGTGTAATTATACTTAATCAGATTCACCATCCGCTTTTGTTTCCTTTTATTTTTTATAATTATATTGCTTTTGTTTTATTATTATATATTTATTAACAGCCGTGGTGGTGCAGTGGTTAGAATACAGTATTGCAAGCTAATTCTGCTGAGTGCCAACAATTCAATTTTCAATGGCTCAAGGTTGACTCAGCCTTTTATCCTTCTGAGGTCGGTAAAATGAGGACCCAGATTGTTGGGGGCTATCATGCCCCCGTCGGAGCCTGACTCTGTGGAGGATGACGAGCTGGAGCTTGAGCCGATGGAGATCGAGGGATGGCTTTGTAGGAATGTGGAGAGGAGCAGAACAAGGCAGCCCAGAGCCCCTCAGGACTAGGATGGCTTGTTAGCAGGGAGGAATGGGGGCAGGATGACTGAGAAAGGGCAAGGAGTGGAAATGAGGAGTGACAGAGCTCAGGCGATAAACAAGACCGCCCTGTCCTGATCCCAGAGTATGAAGAGTGGAGAGAAGGCAGGAACAGCACAGGGCGACCCGATGACTCTGGAGGAGAGCGCCCTGCCCCTCTTCAAAAGGCACACCTGGGGATTGAGATTTAAGGAGATGCTGTGGGGAGGGACGTTTGTCAGGAACAAACACTGAATTTGTAAAATTTTGTATGCCATTGCAGATGTCTGGAGTTTGCAGGACTTGTTTCTTCCTTGCTCCGTAGACTCATTTCCTGGTTCCTTTCCTTTGCTGGACTGCACACATCCAGAGGCGTCTGTGTGTGTGTGTGCGTGCACGCACTTTGCTCTGGGACTTGCCAAGAATGTGGGAGCGTTTGGGGGAAATTTGGAGCATTAAAGGGGAGTTTGAATACTCAGCTGGCTGTATGGCCTTCGTGCCTTGTCCTGGATCATCACAGGGGCAATATGTTGACAATGTAAACCACTTAGAGAGGGGTGTAAAGCACTGTGAAGCATTATATAAGTCTAAGTGCTATTGCTATTGCACACGTTTTATTATACCTTGCCTGGAATTGATCGGTGTCTAAATTGGCAAGACTTGCAGAAAAAAACAGATACAGTATAAATCATTACTTACTTTGGATATAAATTTTGTGCCCAGCTGAGAAGAAGGTAATTGTCATCTTTGTTCAATTCAAACTCAGCAAATACCTCCATCTGAGATGAAAAGTAATGGTGATAGAACTTTGCATAAGTGTTGCACACCTGAAAATGCTCAGGGTAATGGCCTTTAATATGCTGCACCACTGTGATCATGTCATTCTTCATAGTCTTACCCATATGCAAGAAAGTGTTACCAGTGGTAGAGAGGTCCCTGTTATAAACCAAAGGAGGTGCATTCATTCGTTCTTCTACAGATTTCTGGATAGTGTTCCTCCATTCCTCTTTCCATGTTTTGAGTTGAGAATGAATAGATCTCTCCTCCTCCTCCTCCTCCTCCTCCTCCTCCTCCTCCTCCACCCACATAATAACTGCTCTCACTGCATTATTCAGCAATTCTGGTTCTGTTGATGCTATGCTGATAGATGACTGTATGATGTTGAAGACCTCTTGATATAAAAGTTCTAATAAGTCCTCAATTTCAGTCTGATTGCCCAATGTTTCTTCATCATTTCTGCTGTCCAGATTGCTGTTGGATTTTTTTTGCATGATGAGATATTGACTGGCTTCGTAAAAATTTTGGCTCTTAATCAGCTTCTTGATTTGATCAACTGGCAAAACAAAGTAGAAATCAATGTCACGTGATTGACAGGTTACTAATTCATTCAAGTTACATTCCCCCAATTTCAAGTGAAGTCTACTCAGAGGAGTTCAGTCTAAAAATGTAGTTATTTTTTCAAGGAGATAAGTAATTTAGATTGGTCTCTGTCAACTCTAAAGTTGTTCTCCAGGACTTCAATTTTTCATTTTAAAAAGGAGGAAAAACAGTTTCTGAGTATGCTATGTTGGGATAAGTCTTGTACTTCACAGCTGAGCGGTTAAGGGATCATCCCCAACTTATACTACTTCAACCATGGAAAACCATGTGTGAGCTCACCTTGATGGAATCTCAACTAAGAAAAAGAAATCCCACAGGGTTTCTTGATCTTAATAAGCTTTTAGCATCATTTTGGACTTATGCTCCTCAAGGATGCAAATTCTCTCCAAGTAAAAACTGAAATAAGCAGACAAAATACTGGTCCAGGAGCCTTATATCTTGCTAGTTCTTTATTTTTCACTGTTAGTCAATGAAAGGTCTGTTACCTTATTTTGTTGAACTGATCAGTCCATTTTGAAAATAAATGTAATGCATCATTCAGGAAATATCTGTTATTCTGGATGCCTACTGAATCCCAAATATCTCATTTCTAGAGATTTATATTATTTGCATTATTGTACAAATGGTGCCAATAGCTCTTGAATTAAAGGCACGTTAGGAATCTAATAAAAATATTTTAATCAATTAAGATCATTTGCAGAATTATATCAATATGTAATTTACATACATTTAATTGCTCTGTCTGGCTACAAAGAATGTATATTCCATGGATACAAAAGTATTGTCTGTTATTTGGGAGTGATACCTAGTTCAACATTTTGACCACTGCAAAGTTGACTGCAATATACTTCTATTACATTGTGGTTTGTGTCTCAGTCGGGTAGAAAGTTATGTTTCTGATACCCCAAAATCCATTTGGGTTTTTATAGAACTCCTTTATGATTAATAGTAATCAAAATAAATCAGGAGTTGACTGGCAGAGGAATAATGTTCTTCTTTGAAGTGTCAATGAGTAGCAGTTGCCCTGTGTCATTTCTCTGAACAATGATAAGTAATGTGTACATTAGCACAATTTTATCATAAATCTGTGATGCAGTACATGCAAAGAGTTCTGAAGCACAGAGACTTAGTCTTTCAAGCTATACGCTGAACATACACATTAAGGGAAACTGGAGTGGAAGAAGCTTAGCATGGTTTTAAAATTTGAGGAAGAAACATCAATACTGCATTGTGCTGATATCTGATAGTTGAAAATACAAAGGATCTGCAAACTGTAATAATACAGGTCAAGGAACAGAATGAAAAAATCAGACTAAAATTGAATATAAAGAAGACGAAAAGAGTGCCAGCAGGTGTAACTACTAGCCTTAGAACTGATAATATTAGGATATTGAAGTGATAAATAGCTTTTGCCTTTTAGAATTGACCATCAAAAGTAAAGGAATAAGAAGCCATGAAATATGCTATAGACTAGCACCTGGTAGAACAGCCATTAATGCCTTGGAAAAGATATTCAAATATTGACTCTTTTGAAGGCTGTTGTTGGAAAAAGACTTCTGAGAATTCCAATGGACAGTCAAGACAATGAACAAATGGATCACTGAACAGAATTCTCACTTGAGGCACAAATGACCAGGCTAAATTATTCTATTTTGGACACATTATATAAAGACCTAGCTCTCTACTGAAGGCTCTAATGCTGAGAAGGCTAGAAGAAAAGAGAATACAAGGACAACCAGTAGCAATGAGTGCACTTTTGAAAGACTTGACGGATCAGGTTAGGGACTGATCATCATGGAGGAAATCGATGTGATCATAAGATTTTCTTCTGAGTTGATGGCACATAATCAAAAGCAGATTGGTAGTAATAATGTCAGGAAAATCTCTATGGGAAGGAATTCAAAAAGTAAGTCTTATCACAAGCACTTCATGAAGAATCATGGGTGAATCTCTCTCTTTCTCTCTAATTAAAAGAAAGCCCCTTCTCTTTTGTAGATCATGTCAGTCCTTGGGGGTGAAAAAGGTTCATATTTCATGCATTAAGCATCAAATTGGACATGATAGTCTACATGACCCTTCTTGTCTACACAAAGCCCACTAACTACTTCAGATGCCATTTTCTTGCATGGTAGCAGATATAATTTTATAAAACAAGATTGAAAATTTCAAGATGGCTAATTCTAGTGAAATTTCAGCCAATTCACATTTGAAATTTTGTATTTCACCATTCAATTAAAAACATTTTCAGTTTTGAGATTCTGTGGATGACTCTTAGGATACTTTGAGTGCTTAATGCCTACTTTGCCAACTCTTCTTGTAAATCTACAACCTGGACTACAACATATAGGAGAGGCTTCCAAACTTGGATGGCTGAGGAATTCTGAGAGGTGAAGTCCACAAGTCTTAAAAGTGCCATTTGGAGACCCCTAATATATAGTGACAGATTGTCCTTCCATATGATCATCATTCTGTACCTGTAATCGGCTGACGGTTTTCCTCCTGAGGTTTGTTTTCTTTTCTTTTCCCACCTCTGTCAAATAAATAACGAACAATTTTTCTTAGTCCTGTCTTCTGCTTGTCCTTATCATGGTCTGTTCCAGTGAGTTCTATAGGTGATTGAGGAAAATATTCAAGGGGAGGAATCTGCTTGTGGTTCTCAGTTCTCATGTGGTTTTTTGGATGGGCTTCTTCAGAGGATGATTCAATTGACAATGAATCAGAATCTGATTCAGAAGATGTCGAAGCTTTGGCCGTCTTTTTGTTTTCAGTCTGTTTAGGTTTTGGAGGACTGCTATAGAAAAAGGGCATTGATTTTAGCATCTTCTTCTATGGAAGACCCTGCAAATTATATTAAGAAATTATCAGACTCCATAATTTTCATTCAGTAAATAAAAAGACAAGTAATACTATAGGAAAAACAGAGATAAAACATTCCCAATATACTATGTCAATGTATTCCCATTAGTTGAGATGGCAAAAATATTCTGAGGCTTAAATTATGATGTTTAACATTATCTTACAGTATTTGGATTCTATAGTATTCTACAATATGTGAGAAAAATGGATAAAATATTGTAGGGTTTATAAAATACCTTTTGATATTATTGTTCTGTCCCCGTTCCACTCACGCACCCCCACAGACGGCCCGGAGTTAATAAACCACACGACAAAACTCTTTGATGATAAAGCTGGTAGCAACCCAGTGGCTAGCTGCCAATTCAGACTTTACTCACACAAAACAAAGATTAGACTGCCAGCATTCCAATAAAACAGGCAGAGTTTTCAACAATACAAGGATTAATCCAAATGCAGTCCGATAAAGCAGGCAAAGTCCAGTAACACAGAGATCATGGATTATTTCTAGTTTTTGCTCGTCACAAACTGAACGGCCACCACACCCACATTTATACCCTGTGGGGTGTGGTCCACTGACTCAGCTAATCTCTGGCACGCCTTCCCCTCTGCTGCGCACGCTTCTCCCTGCGCCTCTGGCGAGGGTCCAGCCAGCACTTATCTCCTTCGTCACTGTCCACCTGTGGCTGCGGGGACGTGCTTGGCTCTGAGCCTATCTTTTGGTCTTCGGTGTCCTCCGGAGGCATTGCCAGAGAGGAGGGTCCTGGAGAGGGAGGCCTTGCCAACTCCTCTTCCTCACTCTCAGAGTCTGCATCTGTCGATAGCCCAGGCTCAGGCAACGGAGCCATAACAATTATGAGTTAGAAGGTTTCAATATTGTGCAGACAGTCCTCAGGTTACAATAGCAACTAGGACTGGCATTATCATCACTAAGCAATTTATGTCACCAGACAATGTGGCTTAGGTACAGCACTTCCAGCAATCCCAGTTGCGGTTGTTAATCAAAGGCCGCATGGGTCATTAAACGAGAACCTCAAGTGACTGTGACTGTGAAGCAATGTGGCAGTTCAGGATACATTGCAATGTTTGCTCCATCTCAGCCATGTATCTTGGGTTAACCCTAAATATATGCAATGAAAGCAGATGATCCTATCAAGAACTTGTTCTGCTGATGAAAGACTTTTGCAGGTGACTATAGCTAATTCTGGTAAATAATGCTGACTTTGGTCCACCTCCACTACAGACAATGCAAGGAGAATGCCCGTGTAGTCTCAATTATCTATGCAAAAGATTTATGTTTTCCCTTTCTAAATCCATGCACAACTGATAAGACTACAAGGCAAAATTTCCCCATAAGACAGAGAAAATGTATAGCGACCTACAGCAAAATAATGACTGAAAAATACATGAGCAGGAGCCACCACTGTTTATTTTTCTTTTAAAGGAAAAAGGAAAATATTGACAGCAAGTCTCTCAAGGGAGGAATACAACCATAATCCAGCTCTAATTGCATTTTAGAAACAATGGCTCTATAATTTTCCAAGTTTAAAATGCTACTTAAGAATTATGGGGAAAGTACACATGATGTGAACTGTTTCCTTTCCCAAACTACACTCCAGAATTATAAATGCAGACATTTTAAAAAAGTCCTTCAGAGCAAAGTGGGATAGGGCGGCCGCTGGAGCTCTGGATCGAGTCGTGCCTTTGCGGCCTCTGACCCGGCGCCGATCTCACCTGGCTCCTTGGTTTACTGAGGAGCTGAGGGAGATGAAGCGCCGGAAAAGACGCCTAGAGAGTAGTTGGAGGGCCAGTCGTACTGAATCTGACCGGACACTGGTAAAATCTCATATTAAGAATTACCTAGTGGCGATAAAAGCAGCGAAATGCACTTATCTTGCTGCTCTTATTGCGTCATCAGATAACCGCCCAGCCGCCCTGTTTAGGGTGACCCGCTCCCTGCTCCACCAGGAAGCGAGGGAGGACCCCTTGGAGGGAAGAGCCAAGGATTTTGTTCAGTATCTGTATGACAAAATCACTCAGATTCAGGAAGATCTGGACTCCAACTGGGTAGATCCAGCGGGGATGACGGAGGCAGGTCCTGAGAATGTTATCTGGGATGAGTTTGATTCTGTGACTCCTGAGGACGTGGACAGGATTCTGGGTAGACTGAATGCGACCACATGTTTGTTGGACCCGTGCCCCTCCTGGTTAGTGTTGGCTTCCCGGGAGGTGATGCGAGGCTGGCTCCAGGGGATTATAAATGCTTCATTGGGCGAGGGTGTCTTTCCCGCCGCCTTGAAAGAGGCGGTGGTGAGACCTCTCCTCAAGAAGCTTTCCCTGGACCTGGCAATATTGGCTAATTATTGTCCAGTCTCCAACCTTCGCTTTGTGGCGAAGGTTGTTGAGAGTGTGGTGGCACGACAGTTTCCCCAGTACCTGGATGAAACGACGTATCTAGATCCATTCCAGTCGGGTTTCAAGCCTGGGTACAGCACGGAAACGGCATTGGTCGCGTTGGTTGATGATCTCTGGAGGGCTCGGGACAGAGGTTGTTCCTCTGTCCTGGTCCTATTAGATCTCTCAGCGGCTTTTGATACCATCGACCATGGTATCATGCTGCACCGGTTGGAAGAGTTGGGGGTGGGAGGCACCGTATTACGGTGGTTCTCCTCCTTTCTCTCCGACCGGTCGCAGTCTGTGTTGACAGGGGGGCAGAGGTCAACCCTGAGGCCCCTTATATGTGGGGTGCCACAAGGATCGGTCCTCTCGCCCCTTTTGTTCAACATTTATGTGAAGCCGCTGGGTGAGATCATCCGTGGTTTCGGGATGGAGTACCATCAGTACGCTGACGACACCCAGCTGTACATCTCCACCCCAGACCACCCCAACGATGCCCTTGAAGTGATGTCCCAGTGCCTGGAGGCCGAACGGATCTGGATGGGGAGAAACAGGCTCAGGCTCAACCGAGTGGCTGTGGTTTCCGACGTCCCGATATAGTCAGCTGGTGCCATCGCTGACTATTGGGGGCGAAGCATTGGCCCCCACGGAAAGGGCTCGCAACTTGGGTGTCCTCCTGGATTCACGGCTGTCTTTAGAAGAGCACTTGACAGCCGTGACCGGGAGGATTTTTCATCAGGTCCGCCTGATCCGCCAGTTGCGTCCCTTTCTGGATCGGGACTCGTTACGCACGGTCACTCATGCCCTCGTCACCTCCCGTCTGGACTATTGTAACGCTCTCTACATGGGGCTCCCCTTGAGGAGCACTCAGAGGCTCCAACTGGCGCAGAGTGCAGCCGCGCGGGTGGTGATGGGAGCGACGTGGCGCTCCCATGTAACGCCTCTCCTGCGCGAGCTGCACTGGCTCCCGGTGGTCTTCCGAGTGCACTTCAAGGTTTTGGTTATCACCTTCAGAGCGCTTAGGACCTGGCTATTTGCGGGACCGCCTGCTCCCACCATAGCCTCCCACCGACCAGTACGCTCCCATAGAGAGGGGCTCCTCCGGGTGCCGTTGGCCAAACAATGTCGACTGGCGGCCCCCAGGGGGAGAGCCTTCTCTGTGGGGGCACCTACAATCTGGAACGAGCTCCCCCCTGAGATACGGAGGATTCCGGATCTGTGTACCTTCCACCGCGTGCTTAAGACGTTCCTATTCCATCAAGCTGGCCTGACCTAAACTTTTCCTCTTTTAAATGGGAATTTTAAATTTGGTTTTAAATTGGGGTTTTAAAATGGTTCAGCCAAATTTATTTAATTTGTTTTATCTCTTTTTTAAATTTTGTATTTATATGTTTTATTTTATGGCTGTTCACCGCCCTGAGTCCTTCGGGAGTAGGGCGGTATACAAATTTAATAAAATGAAATGAAAATGAAATGAAAGTGCCTAAACAATGGTGCCATTTTTGGATTATAGTGTGAACTATTCCTTGCCATTGATATGCTACCTGGAACTGATTGAAACTGAAGTCTAAAATATCTGGATAACATCATGGTTTATATTAAAAGCCATTACGATTAAACACTGGATTGTCAATCCATCCCAATGAATTGCATTTTCCCCCACATCACATCTATACATTCTAAGACCGGGTCTCCAACCCCTGGGGCCATGGCCTGTTCAGAACCGGCACGCAGCTCATGCACAACCATCCCCTCGGTCCCATGCCGGTCCGCAAAGCTGGAAAGGTTGGGGAATGCTGTTCCAAAAGAATATATACTTTCAAAATTTGTTCAATTTAATTAGTTTTAAAAGACTACAAATTTATTTTTCATCCTAGTTTTCATCATACCTAACATTCCATCCTCCTATTTTTCCTCAATAACCACCCCGAGGTGGGTTGAATGGAGAGATAGTGACAGAACTAGCTATGACTCAACTGGCTTTCATGTATACAATGGGACTAGAATTCACAGTGTGCCAGCAGTTTCTAGCCTGGTGCCTTAACCACTAGACCAGTGGTTTTCCAACCGAGTGTCCAAAGTGCACGTGCCCTCCCCGCATGCGCCCCACCTCCTCACGTGTGCGCAGCCCCTGCATGTACCCTGCCCCCAAGCATGCGTGTGCACCCCCGCACGTGCCCCACCCCTATGCATGCGCCCCACGCATGGCCCCCCTGCACACCCACCCACGCATGTGTGACAGAGACCTGATGACCAGCTAGCTGGCAGGACAGCTGAACTGGGGCGATGGCTCGTGTGCCCACAGAGGGAGCTGCATGCCATCTGTGGCACATGTGCCATAGGTTTGCCATCACGGCACTAGACGAAGCTGATTCTCTGCTGATTTCAGCTCTGTGCAAGCAGGGACAGAGCTAAAATCCTTCAACCTCAAGGACAATCAACCAGCCAACCAGAAATGACAGGACATACTCTTAACTGCCAGCAACAGCTCTTTCTAAGGAAGGGGTGCAAATGGCAATCACATATTCATAGGGACCTTGGCAAATAAATGTGAACAGGTTGCCTAGCACTCTGATCATGTGTCTGGGAGGGTTTGGTGCAATGTTTTGTGATGGTCAGAGGTGCTTTACAAGTCATAAAGCACCCTTTATGGGACAACTGTTAATATGAATGGTCATTAAGCAAATGGTCATAAGTGAAAAACATTAGGTGTAAGTAAAAATCTGTTCAAAATATAAACAATGAAAATGCATCAAATCAGTTTTATTAATGCTATTTTAATATCCAGTTTTAGCATATTGCTTGCAAAAAGAAAAGGACGGGTATTTAAGAAAATGAAAAAGCATTTGACACTAGAACAAAAGTCTTTACTTGAACACATTCCAATCAAATAAGTAAGTACTTTCATAAATTTCACTAATTTCAACTAAACTACAGTATTGTTCTGTGGTTTGAATGCTTTTCATCAAACAATATAAACGGAATTGCTTGAAACATCATCAGTTAAGGAAGACTGCATAAAGCTGACTCTCTGCACTTTGGGTTATGAATATGATGTAATTTTAGACACAAATGAAAGTTTTATTTCACCCTATTTCAGAAGAAAACGTACACTTTTAAAATGAAAAGAAATAAACCTGGCATTTCAAGCCTCCTGAAAGAATCTAAAAAAAACCTCTAGTCCTAAAGATGACCTTTTATCTTCAGGCCCATCTGTGTTCTATGGCTTGGCACACTTGCTTGATTGGATCACTGCCCATGGAAGTTGGAATTCTGTGGTTTCTTTGGGCTGCTGATGTTGGAGGATATTTGGAGACAGATGAAATTCTGTGATAAGCAGATTTCTTTCTACACCCCAACAGCTGCCCCATCCTTCCCTAACCTTTACTAGAAGAAGAAAAACTTGCTTCCATGGTTTGCCTCTAGTGTTTTAATCAAACCACGATCTCTTGACAGATTATTCTCCTTCAAGCCAAATCTTGTTTTCAGATCCTGGTTTATTATGAGACAATTCAACTAGCCAGCCTGGTTTGGTTAAAGTCCTAAACACACCACAAATTTAGGCTTTCTTGTCATGTATAAATAAAATATGTAATATAAGACCTGAATACATGGTGTACCTGTGATTCAGAATATTGTACACCTGTTGGTTGAGTCAAATTTAAAAACCACTAATATTGACTTGCCCCACTTTTTAATCATCACTGAAATACTGCAGTTTTGTTCAAATGTTTTAAGACGTGGTTTGTTAAATTGTTAGACTGAATAAGCCATACACGGCAGAATGCATGTTATATTAAGCAAGTCTTTCTACTGAATGTGTGGGATATTCATAAAATTATAACATTGGAAATTGCTATTGCAACACATCTGGAAATCATCAGATTAGAAAAGGCGACCCATAAGTCATAGTTTACAAGCCACCAATAGCTGGATTTGCACAAAAGTCTAAGTTTTATAGTTTTTTTAGCATGTGGTTTCCAATTCTGTAAATTCCTGGCCATGGGAATTCCCTGGCCATAGTTGCCATAATGCACTTAACAGATTACCAGGGGCTCCCCTAAATCCGGGAGGCCTTATTTTTAATTGAAGTCAACTGAAGTCAATTGAAGTCAACCGAGAAGCTCCTGGAAGTCAATTCCCGTGGCTTGTAGTTTTTCCAAAGAGAAACACTGGGCCCAGACAGAAGACAGGGAGGAGGCTAGGCGAACCTTCCCGAAAAGTCTATTACTGTACATAAAGAATTTGCTGTTGCCAAAACCCATGTATGATGTTTACTTTGCCCTCTCTTGAGCAATTCCAAGAAGGAAAAGGGCAGCAGACATAGAAAGCAAAAGGCGACAATAAACCAGATTGGGGTGGGTGGGTGCGAAAACTTGAGTGAGATCCGCCACTTTCCATTGCATAACAACAACAACAACAACAACAATCTGATCAGTGGATGCAGCAAAATTTCACAAACTGACTACCTACAACGCCATGACCGTGTTGTTAAGATCATTCACTGGAAATTATGCCAGAAGTTTGGATTTGAGTACAGCCAAAACCAGCGGGAACATCAGATTGAGAAAGTTTTAGAGAATGAGAAACTCAAGATCTTGTGGGACTTCAGGATTCAGACTGACAGGCACTTGGTCCGCAACACACCTGACATAACAATAGTTGAAAAGAAAAAAGTATGGTTCATTGACATTGCAATACCTGGTGATGCACAGATTGAAGATAAGCAGCAAGAAAAAATCACAAAGTACCGGGACTTGCAAATTGAAGTTGAGCGACTGTGGAAAAAAATAAATTGTGCGTTGTCCCGATTCTAATTGGAGCCCTCGGAGCAATACCCAAAGGGCTACCTTGCTGTTTAGAAATTCTAAATTTACCGGACTTGAACATTTTGACTCTACAAAAAACCACCTTACTTGGAACAGCTTACATCCTCCGACGATACCTTAACAGTTCCTAGGTCCTTCCTTGGTTAGGATTCGAGCTGCTGAGCTATTAACCAGCCTCAAAGGCTGTGAATCTCACCAAAGATTAAATAATAATAATAATAAATAATAATAATAATAATAACAATAACAATAATAATAATAATAATAATAATAATAATAATAATAATAATAATAATAATAATAATAATAATAACAATAATAATAATAATAATAATAATAATAATACCACCAAGGTGAAAAGTAACCAAGATTAGAATAGGTGGCCCAAACACAATCCGAGGGCTAGATCTTTTTAACCGAATTGAGTAAGTCAGCGCGAGGGGTCAGACGGCGAAAAGAAGCGCGTCGGAGAGGACTTACTCGGTGTCTGGAAGTCAGAGGTGGCAGGCGAACCGTCTTTCTCCACGGCGGGCTGATGATACACGCGCTCTACTTTTGCCAGAAGTTGCCAATGCTCAGGCTTATATTCACAGGGAGGAGGCGGGGAGGCGAAGCCCTGAGGGGGTGGGGTGTAAAAGGTTTGGAAACTCCGCCTTGCCCGAAATGAGCCTCTGGTGAAATTTCCCGGAAAGTGTGGAATTTCCAATCATCAGTCCCGGCTTCTCTTCTCTCCGGGGACAAGTCGAGCGGTCCCTCGAGGGAGATTACAGTTCCGGGGAGCCTGGAAACAAATTAGCATTTTAGCAAAGGAGGGGAAAAAAAAAAAACCCTTCACCCTTCCGCGCGTTTTTGAGGGCCAGCAGAAGAGCGCGAGGCGAAGAGGCAGATGTTAACTCCGGGCGGGCGCCTTTCTTCGGTTCCTCCACTCCGACGGTTCAACAGTAAAGCTTGGACACCCCCCCCCTCTTCACCGCCCCAAATATGGAGAGGGCAGGTCCGTTGCCAAACCGTTTGTCCGCCGAAAAAGGAAAGGAAAAGGAGGGCAAAAGCGTGCAGCTACAGGAATAGCCGCTTTTCTCTTGAAGGTGTACTTGGTCACCCAGAGATCAGTTATTTTCCTCTGCAGAAAATCAAACCTTTCAGTTAAAAGCCACAGCCTCTATTTCAACCCCCAGTCTTTCTTTCTGCAGCAGGCATCCAATAAATACTAGGGGGCTCCTTGGTGCTCTCTGAGCTGGGTTGTTTTCCTGCAAATGTTTCATTACACAAACTAGGTAACATCATCATCAATAAGCCCTGATGATGTTACCTAGTTTGTGTAATGAAACGTTCTCAAGAAAACAACCCAACTCAGAGCCACCACCCAACTGCTGGTGGCTCAGCAGACTGATAGCATTGTGATTAACACCAGCTGTCTGCAATTACTGTAAGTTCGAATCTCACCAGGCTCAAGGTTGACTCGGCCTTCCATCCTTTCTAAGGTAGGTAAATTGAGGACCCAGTTTGTGGGGGCAATAAGCTGACTTTGTATAAATATACAAAAGTATGAAGGCTATTGCTTAACGCATTGTAAGCCACCCTGAGTCTCCAGAGAAGGGCGGCATATATATCAAATTAAAAAAAAAAGAGAGAGAGCACCCAGGACCCCTCATTTCAACCCTGAGCTACATATATTCTCTTTTATTAATACATACTAGATTCTTGTCGTCTAATAACCTTAGTATTCTTTCTTCTTTCTTGGGCAATATAGCTGTGGAAGGATATATGGCTCTAAAACCCACCAGCAGGTGATCAACAGGATGGTAGGCCAAAATTCTCTGCAACCAGAACTCTGTGCTGACTTGAAAACCTCTCATTGGCTTTCCCTGCCCTGATTCTCTCACCAGATGGGTTGCATTCCAGGGTGTATTATTTCCTGTTAGCATGCTAGTTGGGGATAATGGGAACTATAGCCAAGACAACCAGCAGGTTGAAGAAGGATAAGTTACATGGTGTTTTTAGAAAAGGGTGGGTATAGTTCAGATGAGAAAATTAAGTCCAGATATATTTATGCCCTAAAAATCAATTTGTGCCTTCCATATTTTCTGGCTACTTTTAGAGTGGTGGAGGAAGCTGGAGGTAAAACACCTTGTTATTTTACTCCTCCTAATTGTCAGGCATTTACTGGCAGAGGATGAAGGTTATGAATAGGACAGCTGCCTTTCCCTCTGACTCTGCATTTCTCTTTTACTCACAGGCTGAAGCTCTGTTCATCTGTGGCACCCACAACATTATTAGAAATCTTGATGACTCATATCATGCCCTCTAACTTACTTAATACACTGTTGTATGAATTAGGGAATGGTGATGGAATTTCCCACAAAATTTGAACACCTGCGTAGCTATTTAAGTTGATCCAATTAGAGATAATTGTGGGATGCCTCAAATATTCTCCTACATTATAGGAACAGTGGCTTATTATTTATTAATATCTAATAAATATATTTTTATCAATCATGTGAGAGAATATTTAAGATCAAGGATATAAAGACCTGGATCACGGATGTCAAACTCGCGGCGTCATGTTGCCGTTACATGACGTTTTTCCCCTTTGCGGAGTTGGGGTGGGGATGGCCTGCGCAGGACACATCCGGCCTGCAGGCCACCAGTTCGAAAACCCTGGCCTAGATGGTATAGCACACAGATTATTCTTTTGGAACTCCTTTGTGTAGTCAATAGGAGAATGTATAGTATGAAAGAGTATGTATGGTGGCACAGTGGTTAGAATGCAGTACTGCAGGCTACTTCTGCTGACTGCCGGCTGCCTGCAATTTGGCAGTTCAAATCTCACCCGGCTCGAGGTTGACTCAGCCTTCCTTCCTTCTGAGGTGAGTCCAATGAGCACCCAAATTGTTGGGGGCAATATGCTGACTCTGTAAACCACCTAGAGAGGGCTGTGAAGTGCTGTAAAGAGGTATATAAGTCTAAGTGCTATTGCTAGTCCTTGACTTAACAAAAGTTTCAGTAACCAGTTTTTGTCTGCTGTTAACCTTCAAGAAGCTTCAATCACCTGGTGACTTCCACACATTTAGGTCAGTCTGGGATGGAGATTTAAAATTGCTTTTGTATAGTAGACTCAAAGCAAAAATAAATACCCTGCATACCCTGCTAATTGCATCCCAGCATAGATTGGTTTTTCTTCAGTATATTGGTCCTTATATTTACAGGTTCACTGAGCCATTGTAAAAAGTCATTCTTTAAGATGCTTGCCTAGTATAAATCTAATCAAAACTGTATGCCAACCTTATCCTTACTCTTAAGTATAAACGTCCCATAATGCCAAGAGGAGCTTTGCCTCGGGGGCTGATAGCAGCTACCGTATGAATGGGAGGTGGGGATGGAAAGAAGGGAGGAATCACATGACATGCGGCAAGAAGAAAAGAATTAATGTCGTCTTCTCCATAAACCTAAAATTTATTCCTGAATTGTCTATTGCAGCAATGTCAGAACTGACAGTGCCACCCATCTGTTTGGTGTGTATTTATGTGGCTGTGGGTAAAGATCTTAAATAAAATAATATGCACAATTATTTTCCATCAAAAGGATCTGGCAGCCTATTTTTGTGTATTTTCAGTTCCTTCCTGTGGAGAAAGTTAATTATTGGAATTTAGCAAATCGATAGAAGTTGCAGTAATCTTGTTCAGCTGTCTCCAGCTATGGACTTCTCAAGATAGTTTGGATGACTGACTCCATGATTCATTTGTCCTCAATACCTCTAGCTGATAAGAACTGTGGTCCAGCACAACTGCACAATAACAGGCTTAGGAGAGGCTGTTTTGGTCCTTATGAGTCACAATGGTGCAGTGGTTAGAGTACAGTACTGCAGACTATTTCTGCTGACTGCCAGCTGCCGGCTGCCTACAATTTGCCAGTTTAAATCTCACCAGGATCAAGGTTGACTCAGCCTTCCATCTGAGGACCCAAATTGTTGGGGGCAATACGCTGACTATGTAAACCGCTTAGAGAGGGCTGTAAAAGTGGTATCTAAGTCTTAAGTGCTATTGCTATGTAGCTAATCCCGTAAAAGAAATTCTTGTGATGACTGTTGCAACTAAATGTTTATTGTCTTGCATAACAGTGTTGTTATTTCACTTCTGTAGAAAAAGCCAAATCCTGCACAATGATCCCATCTGTTTCTACTTGGTGGATCAGCTAGAGTTCCTCAGCACATCGAATCAGATCCTGCATTAAATTATGAAATATTTATGAAACAAAACTGTATCAAAGGAGAGGGTTTGAACATGCTGTTTAGTGAAACTGGATTTGGCATTACACCCTGAAGCCATGATCTTTGGTCAGGTTTCTTGAACTTTTCTCTAAAAGAATTACAGTATTAATTCTTCATTCCTGATCAGTTCCAAATGTGGATGTAGCAATGGGTTGGTCAAAAAACTGGAAAAGAGGGAGGGGTGCACATGCTTTCTTAGAGTTTGTGTTGCAAGGCACTCGGGTGCATCTGAGTGTCTACCGTGAGAAGCAAGAACGCTGCGAAATGAAATGAGGAAGAAGGCTTAAATTGTTATTTAACATTACACAACTGCATTTCTTCTTCTTTGAGTAGATAACATCTCCAAAGAAAATTATAATTTCAGTATTGTTCTTTTAAAACTTCCAGTTTCCACATTTGCTAAGAAGTAGACTTTTAACTGTTACAGAAAGTTTATTGTGTTTTATAGTTTCAGTACCTGAGCTGTTTGTTTCTTATGACTTCTTTTTTTTTTTTTTACAAAGCGCATCCAAATCAATTAAGAAAACTGAATGAATTTCCTTCAGACGTGAGGTTAATTTATGATGTTTGATTATCTAGTGGAATGAGTGTGTACTTTAAAAAAAAATAGATTAAACTTTCCAAAGGATCACTCCTTCCCACCTGGGAAATTCCATGAGTAAATTAAAAATGAAGCAAAATTAAGCATATATTTAATAACAAATAAAGGACAATATTTGTAGCACTGAGTTGAAATGAGGGGTCCTTGATGCTCTCTGAGCTTGGTTGTTTTCTTGCAGATGTTTCTTGCAGATTACCCAAACTAGGTAACATAATCAGTGCTAGTCCTGATGATGTTACCTAGTTTGGATAATGAAGGACTCCTCATATATTTATTTCTAGACCTGTTTCCTCCTAAAAAAATGAAGAACCAGTAGTACTATTTGATAAAGAACTAAAAAAATACATTATTCAAGAGGCTGAAACACAAGCATGTCTCAGTAGAAATTATATAGCTTAAGAAGATCAAAGTTGTACAATTTTTAACAGAAATACAATGCAAATACCCAAAGGATAATACACCTCTAAAAAATAATATTTGCTTCTAGTACTAACATTGTTAATTTTTTTCTAATATTAACCATATTTTTTTTTCAAGGTTGTGTCTTTTATATCTACTCTATATTTGTAAAGTTCTTTCCTTTGCTTACCTTTTGATGGCAATTTGTGTAATTGTTTTATAATAAACAATTACTGTATGTTTTGGCATACATTATCCATACTTTGTGGTAAGATAAGCATCCAATAAATTTAATGAATAAAATGAAATAACAACCTTTGTGCAGTTCACAAATATTAATGAGTCACTGTTGGTGACTCAGGCAGCTATATAAAATTGATTAAGAAATAAAAAGTCTCTGGTGCACAACTATGCCTCAGTTATGAATCCTTTATCCATTGAATAATGCACTGTTTGCAGAAGGTGTGACGCCAACTATCAAGAGGGAAAGATGTGTTTGGCAGGATTAGAAATGACTCCCCTCTGAAATCCACACGAACTGCTGCCTGCAAATTTAAACAGTTAAATGCATGATGACTCAGTCATCTCACTTCCCTTTGCCTGATTCCCAAAGAATTATGATGGTGTTTTTCAAATTGTGGACCCAAATACATCAGATAATGAAACATCCCCAATGAGACATCCCCATTCCATTTTTGACTTTAAGGGTGTGGGAGTTCCTTTTTTTATTTTTGGCAAATCAGATGATGGTGATTACAATTGCATTTGTATAGGCCTTCAATTTCTTTTCACTTTTACCCATACCCACAAAATCTATTTACCACTTGAACTCTGTTATGTACCATAATAACAACAAAAAGGTGAAGGTAAAAGTATCCTCTGTCCCAGTCGTGTCCGACTCTAGGGGGTGGTACTCATTTCTATTTCTTAGCTGAGGGAGCCAGCATTGTCCAGAGACATTTCTGTGGTCATGTGGCCAGCATGACTATACACAGAGGCACATGGTATGCTGTTACGTTCCCACTGAAGTGGTCCCTATTTATCTACTTGCATTTGCATCCTTTCAGACTGCTAGGTGGGCAGGAGCTGGGACAAGTAATGGATGCTCACTCCATCTCATGGTGCTCGGGTCTTGAACCCAGGCTGTCAGCTTTCCAGTTGACAAGCTTAGTGTCTTTAACCACTGAGCTATTGTACCCCCTTTTAACAACAAACCTTAGCTCAAATATACTAGTGAAGTATATTCTTCAACAGAAATCCCTGACTACTAAAGGAATGAGTTGATCTATGGTCCAAATGAAATTTCACGTTTAGATACTCCTCATTGCATTTACTAGTCATGCTTTTTTGAAGGGACACTGCTTGTGCAAAATTACAATTTAACATTGCACAGCAGATGTGGAATCATAGTGTGTAATCACTTGAGCTCTTTCACTATTCTCCATTTTCTGAATTTTAGCATTTGTGTTGTTGCTACTATAATCAGTATGCTCCAGTGAGCCAATTATCGGCTATCAATCTGTGTTCGTGAATCAGTTGATGTATGGACACCATGGCGAGGCAAAAACTGAAGCAGCAATTGTGTTTTCACCAGCAGATAGTGCATTCAGGCCAGGGGTGGGTTCTAAATTTTTTTACTACCGGTTCTGTGGCCGTGGCTTATTTTGTGGGTGTAGCTTGGAGGTCATGTGACTAGGTGGGCGTGGCTAGTCAGAGTCATTTCTGGAAGGTCCTCGCACTTACTACCAAGTCCTCGCATTTACGACCAGTCCTTGCACTTACGACCCAACTCATTTGTTTGCTTACGACCCGACTCATTTGTTTGCTTATGACCCGACTCATTTGTTTGCTTTTAACACTGATCAGCTGTAGGAGAGCCCTTTGAAGCCCCCGGCAAGAGTTTAAACAGTTTTTTTTTCCCTCTAGTCATCAGCTGGGACTCAGGAGGCAGCAATAGATTGGGGGTGGGACCAAATAAAAGGTAAGAATAATGTGGGTGGGGGGGGCGGGGGGGTGGGAGGGCCGGGGGGGAGAACCGGTTCGGTGACATCATATCGTCACCACTACCAGCTCGGCAGAACCGGACCGAACCGGGAGGAACCCACCACTGATTCAGGCAGTGGCTACTGTATTTTTCCTAGGTGGAGAAGGACCTCTGCCTATGAACATAAGGAGGATACAACAGACTACATGATAGATTTTATATAACCTATGATCCAGGAGCCTAGTTTTGAGACTGACTAAGATTTTCTGAACTTTTGGTCTGTTGGCTTGCTTTCTCAGCCATCATTTATCTCCTTTACTTTTTCTGGTTTAGTTTAGTTTACTTTATTGTCATTGCACCTCGTACAACGAAATTAAATGCCATCTTCAGTGTACATTTTATTTATTTTCACATTCTATACAATTGAATTGAAAACTGATATTGCATTAATATTGCACTATACAGTAGAATTCAGTATAGTTACTGCCCTGCGATAGAAGCTGTTTTTCAGCCTATTTGTCCTTGTTTTTATTATCCTGTACATCTTCCAGATTTCAAATAAAAGGATGCCCAAAATGAGATGAATCTTTAAGAATGTTTTGAACTTTCTTAAGGCAGCGGAAGCTATAAAGCTCTTCCAAAGAGGAGAGAGGGCAACCAATGATCCTCTGGGCAATGATGTTGACCCTCTGGAGTGCTGTCCTATCTGCCACTGTGCAATTGGCAAACCATACACAGGTGCAGTAAGTTAAAGTTTTCTCTTTCTTTGATTTTCCTCTCTGCCACATGCACATATATCCACAATGCCAAATGTTGAATTAATCTGTAAACTGAACATCTTTAATATAGCCACCAGTATGTTCTATAACAAGGATAGACAATAAAGTCTGTACAGATGACAATGTCTCTGTAACCATCTCCATGTCATCTGCCAGACTGTCCCCCTTAGCCAGTTACTATTTTTTAACTATACTTCTAATTTCTAAAATGCAAACTGTGATGCTATAGAGCAAAGTGTCAGCTTCTTTCTTGACAAGAATGCCCTTGGGTTTCCCATAGGATTGTAGGCCTTCTTAGAAGTAAAAATGGTGGCTGACTATAGCCCACTGTTTGGTTGAAAAATGTTTCTGTCCAAAAGAACAGCAAAAGTAAAGCAGGATGATAAGGTGTATCCTGAAAAGATAGAGTGACTGGAAGTTACTGTACCACTTGGAATTTAGATAAATGGATGGTTATAATTTAGTCTGTCATGGTAGCCATGTTATGAACGTGTACAAATTGGATGCCGTACAAGGGCATTGCATGAGGGAGAGGGCCAGCTAAATAAAAAAGAAGATATGAGTATGAGTATTAGTACCGCTTTATAAAACCTTAGTAAGGCCACAGCTGGAATATTGCATCCAGTTTTGGTCACCACATTACCAAAAAGATGTTGAGACTTTGGGAAAATGCAGAGAAGAGCAACTAAAATTAATAAAGGCCTAGAAACTAAAACACATGAAGAATGGGTTGCAGGATTTGGGTTTGGCTAGAAGGACTAGGGAGGACATGATAGCAGTGTTCCAGTATTTGAGAGGCTGAAACAAAGCGGAGGGGGTCAATTTAAATTCCAAAGCACCAGAAAGCGAGACAAGGAACAATGGATGGAAACTAATCAAGGAGAGAAGCAACCTGGAATTAAGGAGAAATAGTGAGGACAATTAACCAGTGGAACAGCTTGCCTTCAGAAGTTGTGGATGCTTCATCACTGGAGGTTTTTAAGAAGAGACTGGACAGTCACTTGTCTGAAATAGTAGGGTCTCCTGCTTGAGCAGGGGGCTGGACTAGAAGACCTCCGAGGTCCCTTCCAGCTCTATTCTGATTGATTGAATGTGCCCCCATTGTTCATAGATACTTCATGAGACTACTCATACCCACATGTCCCTACCACCTCCTTAACTTTTTATTGTCTCTTTTGAATGCTGTGTAAATATGGTTTCTCTCAGTGAAGTCAGGTAAATTGTGTAATACTGCTGCCATGGATTCTTTCACTAGTTTTGGATCTATGGACATGAAGTGTGCTGTGACATTGAATGAAATGTTTGAAAGCAGTTAGAAGACATGATGAAAATGTCTTAATTTCACAACATGTACAGACTGGGTAACTGAAGAATCTACTCAACTAATATATAACATTACATTGGCACCAGATAAGAGTCAATAGAATTCAAGAGGGGCTGGACTCTAAGTTTATAACTCACTTAGCTCCACCCCCAGCTTTGCCTGCTCTTCTCCTATAGTTTTAGAAGAGTTTGGGCAGACCCATAAGAAGTTTGTTCAAAGAATATATACTTCAGTGCTAGGAACATGTTGACATCTGTTGACAAAAGTTTTCTTGACTGGCTGGAACTAGCTGCCATTTGAGAGGATAATTGCATATGAAATGAAGGGAATTAACAAGTACTTTCTCCTAAAGATAATCTAAATGCCTTTGACAATCTGAACTGGAATAAAGACCTATACCAGAATAATGGCTAAATTGTTTTTGTCTCTACTTACCTTGCCAATTGTGTATCAGGTGAATAAGGTGGTGGGAGCCAAAATTCAAAGGAGCACAGCGTCTCTGGCACATTGCTTTAGATTTTGCAGCTTTCAGAATTTTAAAAATGTTTCTGTGCATATTTTCACACTTGAGCTGTGTTCTGTAACCTTATGTATGTGACATGGTGTTGGAAGAAATGTCCTTCTGGGTTCAGTTCCAAGTGGGGAAAAAGACACTGGATTCATGGAAGTTGCTTGGAAAGGTTTATTGATGAACAGGATCACACGCATTGGAGATCTTGGGCCAAAAAAAAAATGGGGAGAGATGCTGAGAGTGCATGAATTTTATACCCTCTCTGGACTTTTGAATTTGAGCTCGTATTCTGGCTGGTTGTCAGACATCCATGGGGCCATGCAGGGGTAACTCTGTAGGTTGTGTCCCAGACTTGGTTGAGCCTTGCTGGGTAATGATGTAATGAAGGAGCTTTGGGCAATTCCTATTATGGTTCTGCTTGAATAAGGTAGATCTTTGTTATGTAGAATAGACTGGCCCAGGCCTTAATGGCCCATTGACAAAGGTGGGGTGTGTGTGTGAGATTTTGCTTCCCTTTTAGGGGAAATATTCTGCCCTTTTAATATTTCCTAAAATATCCCATTTTCCTAGGAGAGGGGTGGGTGCTAACTTCCTACAATGGTTATTTGCTCTATCCATGTAATATTAGCTTAGAAAAAAAGGAATGAAAGGAGAAAATGTGGATAGCATATAATATTATGCAGAGGAATTAGGTAATGGGACATACATTTCTCTCCCAAATTATCCATCCCAAATTATCTTCATATAGAATAATCTTCCTATAGAATAAATTGAGATTATCCAAGGAGAATGAATATTTTGAGATTCAGGTTAAATAAAAGTATTTAGTACATTATTAAACAATGGAATTTGAAATCTGAAGATGTGGGGATCTTTAAAAAGATAAAGATTGTGTCAATTCCTGGACACAATTGCCATGTTTTCTTGGTAATGACACAGGAGTGGTTTGTCAGTGCTTTGTGAAGTGTTTAGGCTTTTAGACTATTGTTGGGATTTCCCAGTAGGATTTTTTTTGAGCAATTACTATTCTGGTCTTAACTCTGTAGGAAGTTAGCACCCACCCCTTTCCTGGAAGAGTGAAATATTTTAGGAAATATGAAAAAGGCAGAATATTATATTTCCCTGGATGAGAAATATGAGAAGCATATTTTACAGACAAAGCAGCTCCCACCTTCCTGCCCCCCACCCTTTGTCAATGGGCCATTAAGGCTTGGGCCAGTCTATTCTACATAACAAAGATCTACCTCCTTCAGGCAGAGCCATAGTAGGAATTGCCAAAGATGGGATTAGCCCTCTACACAATAGTAGCAGAAACTCACCACATGTGACCTGGGAAGCACATGTGACCATCAGCCAGCAAGGCCCCCACCCCCTGGGAGTCTGACAACCAATCAGGATACTCTTTCGGGGCCCCAAGAAATGCAGAGCCAGAGAGAGCATAAAAACCCGAGGATTTACTGTATCTGCCCTTTTTCTGTTCAGGAACTCAAGCCATGTGATCCTGTCCACCATTAAACCATCTTTCCAAGCAGTCTCCATGTTTCCAGTGTCTGTTTTCCCCACTTGGAGCAGAACCCAGAAGGATGTTTCCTCCAACAATTGGCGACCCAGATGGGACTCCAAGCTAACCTAACCAATGGACCAGGCCCAGGTAAGCCTCCCTTGCTAGCAGCAGACCCATTGAGTCTGTGGGTATGTTTTCCTGGACCTTGGCCATTTGGAACTAGGTTTTAAAGGGGTTTTGAGTTTGAGCTCAAAGGCTGCTTGGAAAGAAGGTGAGTACCTCTAAATTTTAATTTTAAAGTATGGAAAAGCATGGGAAATTTGTGTATGCCTGCATGTGTGTGAGTGAAGGCCCTTCTCCCAATCACGGTTGGATCTTGCTTCCTCTGTGCATTTCCTAGCCGCAGAAAGACTAACAGTCTGGAGAGCATGGGGGTTTTGCCAGAGCACAGGACCTTCTGTTAGGGAAGGAGGATGTGTGTGTGTGGGATTCCACCTGGAAAACAGTCTGATTTCACCTCTTTGAGTGACCTCTAGCCGCACCTCTGCCTACTGCTAGCTCCACCGAGCCATGACCGGTAGGATAGAGAAAGCAAGGGGGGGTTGCCAAACGTGGAACTTTGTGTTTAAAAGGAATGGAAGCCGAGCAAAAGCCAAGCGTGTGAAGGGGGGGTAATGAAACTGTAAAAGGGAAACCCGGTTTTGTCCAGCCCAGACACGGGGCGAGCGTGTGTGTGTGTAAGAGGAGGTGCCCACACCTGGCTGCAGGGGTCAGCAGGTCCTCGCGGATCCCCTTTTTGGATCCGAAAAGTTGTGGTGATTCCCTAGAGGAAGGGGCCCATACTTCGCAAGGGAATCGAAGTCCTTCCCAGAGCTTTTTCCTCTGAAAACTGAGAGCGTGCCACCCGGCTAAGTCGAAGTGATCCTTCCGGAGAAAAGGAAAGGGTCATGGGTAGCGATAGTTCGCGGGTGGCGGGGACCCCAGTAGATGAAGTGCTCGCGGCCTGGGACGCCAGGCGGGTGCCCATATTGAGGGGCATGGATAAAAGGAAATTAGGAAAATTGTGTCAAAAATGGGCTTTGCTAAGAGATAACACCGGGAGACAAATTTGGCTAAATAAAGGTACTTAAAAGAAAAGGGAAATATATAAATAGGAATGTTGGGGTTTGTTTGTTTTGTTTGTTTGTCCCTCTGTCTTCTATGCAAACACGTGGTATGCGCTAAACTAAGAGCTAGGACAGGTTCAGTAACCAACCCTTGGAAATGGGCAGCCTGCAATTTAAAGGAAAATTATGGCTGTGAAAAATGTTGGGACATGTGTTTGCTTGAAACCTGACTGGAAGCTCACAGAAAGTAATATCTGAAGTCTGAAATTAATTGGCATGGAAAATTGGATACTGTAAAATTCTTACCAGAAATTTTTTCCTGGCTGCTAGACCTTCATGGTTGAAAGCTTTTGGAAGCCACTGAAGGAATCCTTTTCTGTTGCCTCTATCAATGCCTCCCCTTTGCATTAGAAAATTAAAAGCACCCATTAAGCCTCCCTGATGTGATCAATTTTAATCTTTCGCCAAGAACTTGTTTCAAAACTCACGTTTTGAAAAAAAAAAGAGTAGGGATTGTAGGAAGTTAGCACCCACCCCTTTCCTGGAAGAGTGAAATATTTTAGGAAATATGAAAAAGGCAGAATATTATATTTCCCTGGATGAGAAATATGAGAAGCATATTTTACAGACAAAGCAGCTCCCACCTTCCTGCCCCCCACCCTTTGTCAATGGGCCATTAAGGCTTGGGCCAGTCTATTCTACATAACAAAGATCTACCTCCTTCAGGCAGAGCCATAGTAGGAATTGCCAAAGATGGGATTAGCCCTCTACACAATAGTAGCAGAAACTCACCACATGTGACCTGGGAAGCACATGTGACCATCAGCCAGCAAGGCCCCCACCCCCTGGGAGTCTGACAACCAATCAGGATACTCTTTCGGGGCCCCAAGAAATGCAGAGCCAGAGAGAGCATAAAAACCCGAGGATTTACTGTATCTGCCCTTTTTCTGTTCAGGAACTCAAGCCATGTGATCCTGTCCACCATTAAACCATCTTTCCAAGCAGTCTCCATGTTTCCAGTGTCTGTTTTCCCCACTTGGAGCAGAACCCAGAAGGATGTTTCCTCCAACAACTCTGTTTCCCTTTTTTGGGTGGGGTGGAAAATCAAGCATAGCAGGGGACTTACTGCCATCTGACTGACTATTAATGTAGATCGTGTAAATTATCTGGCCACTGTGGGAATTAGCATGGTAAACTAGAGGAAGGTTTGAGCAGCTGATTGAATCTTTGTCGTTGGAGGAGTCAGTGAAAATTGTTTATTCTTGCTTTGCTATCAAGGGGTGGGGTGCTGCCAGTTCAGACCTGTTCAGGTGAACTGGTTGTTATGATTCTGCGCAGTTCAACGAACTGGCAAATCTCACCACTGGCTGGCCCCGCCCCGCCCCGCCCACCCCACCTTGCCCTATCTCGCCTTGCCCACCTTGGCCGGTGGCTAGAGTAATACCCATGCCCAGCTACACTCTGGTTCCTTCGCTCGCTGCTTGCCCAGACAACACGGCCCAGTTTATCTCTGTGCCTCACCTATTTGCCTACTTTTGGCATGGCCTACCATGCTGGCCATGTGTCCTAACTGATCTCCATACCTCGCCTACTCTGCTCACTGTAGCTGGTAAGACACCAGTTCCTGCCTCTCGCCTTTCCCGGGGCCTATGGGCAGATGCCTGCCACTCGCCCTTCACCTCAGGTCAGGGGACATGCCAATTCCCACCTCTGACCTTCCCTGGGGTCTACAGGTGGATGCCATCCGCTTGTCCTTTGCCTTGAGTTGGGGGACGCACCAGTTCATTACTTTCTAAAGGGAAACACCTCCCCCCTGCCACTGCACTTCGGATGAGTGCAGGTTGCCACTGTGAGAATGGCTCTGGCAGTCACGATCCTTAAATGGGCTTTTATTTTGTCAGCCCAAGTGGGGAGAAGGGGCTCGGAATGTTACGTAGGAAATCGCCCTGTCTCTGCAGTATCAGTCCGCCTGCACCGCCCACCTTGCTGTGAGTGACGTTGAGTTGGCCACACCCACTCAGTCACATGACCCCCACCCAAGCCATGCCCACCCAACCAGTCACTAGGCGAACCAGTTGTTAAATTACTTTAAGCCCACCACTGCATAGAACTATCAAAGTTCTACAAATTTTTGTATTTTTATTACTTTTCAAATATTCTTAGAAACTGAATTATTTCTTTGTTTATGTGTAGATAGAAAACATCTACACATTTGAAAATATTCCAGCCTGTGTAGATACGTTTGGCAAATGTATTTTTATACTCCAGGTTCTAATAATATCGGAGTATCTTAGAAGATCAAGAAAGGTACATTGGCAATATATGATATGGGCACCCTACATTTCCAAAAGCTAGGAATTTTGTTATTATATTTAAATCAAGTAATTGTTTTATGATCGCTATTACCTTTCAATTGTATGGTATTTTCCACCATAAATTTCAAAATAAACCTCCTGTTTTCTTGGAGAGAAATATAAATATGAAATATTCTATCATCATTTTAAGATTGTGACATTTTCCCTTCCTCGCTTGTTTTTGAATACCCACATGTAAACACTTTTTCTCAGATAGTTTATACAACCTCTCAGGCATTCTAAGGGGTGTTGTGTACAACTAAATTTAGAGTGGCAAAATCAACTGCTGATTCAGAAAGGTCACTGAATCTTATCTGGGTTACATAAGGACTAGGGAATTCTGTCAAATCCATGCTAATGTCCCTAGCAGAGAAGTAATGACTTATTAACCAACTTGAAATTGCAACAAGAAAAAAAAACTAGGCATGAGGATATGTGTGCAGCTACATACCAGTGAGAGGAGAGATCATGAGAAATTATTTAGAACAGTTATTGAAGATAAGCAATTTCCTTAGGAAGGAATTGGAATATATTAAATATATATTGGAATATATTAACAGCACTATTCTTTATGGTGAACCCTGTGACCCCCGAAGATGTGGACAGGATTCTGGGTAGGCTTCGTGCGGCCACATGTTTATTGGACTCGTGTCCCTCCTGGTTGGTGTTGGCTTCTCTGGAGGTTACATGAGGCTGGCTCCAGGGGATTATTAATGCTTCATTGAGTGAGGGTGACTTTCCTGCCGCCTTGAAAGAGGCGGTGGTGAGGCCTCTCCTTAAGAAGCCTTCCCTGGACCCGGCAGTGTTAGCAAATTATCGTCCAGTCTCCAACCTTCGCTTTGTGGTGAAGGTTGTTGAGAGTGTGGTGGCACGACAGCTTCCCCAGTACCTGGATGAAACGGTTTATCTAGATCCGTTCCAGTCGGGCTTCAGGCCTGGGTAGAGCACGGAAACGGCATTGGTCGCATTGGTTGATGATCTCTGGAGGGCTCAGGACAGGGGTTGTTGCTCTGTCCTGGTCCTATTAGACCTCTCAGCGGCTTTTGATACCATTGACCATGGTATCATGCTGCACCGGTTGGAAGAGTTGGGGGTGGGGGGCACCATGTTGCGGTGGTTCTCCTCCTTTCTCTCTGACCGGTCGCAGTCTGTGTTGGCAGGGGGGCAGAGGTTGACCCTGAGGCGCCTTGTATGTGGGGTGCCACCAGGGTCGGTCCTCTCACCCCTTCTGTTCAACATTTATGTGAAGCCACTGGGTGAGATCATCCGTGGTTTCGGGGTGAAGTACCACCAGTACACTGATGACACTCAGCTGTACATCTCCACCCCGGGCCACCCCAATGATGCCTTTGAAGTGATGTCCCGGTGCCTGGAGGCTGTGCGGATCTGGATGGGGAGAAACAGACTCAGGCTCAACCCGTCCAAGACCGAGTGGCTGTGGTTTCTGATGTCCCAATATAGTCAGTTGGTGCCATCACTGACTATTGGGGGCGAGTCGTGGCCCCCACAGAGAGGGCTCGCAACTTGGGTGTCCTCCTGGATACACCGCTGTCTTTAGAAGAGCATCTGGCGGCTGTGGCCGGGAGGGCTTTTTATCAGGTCCGCCTGATTCGCCAGTTGCGTCGCTTTCTGGATCGGGACTCCTTACACACGGTCACTCATGCCCTTGTCACTTCCCGCCTGGACTACTGTAATGCTCTCTACATGGGGCTCCCCTTGAGGAGCACCCAGAGGCTCCAACTGGTCCAGAATGTGGCCGCGTGGGTGGTTATGGGAGCGACTTGGCATTCCCTTGTAACATCTCTCCTGTGCGAGCTGCACTGGCTCCCGGTGGTCTTCCGGGTGCGCTTCAAGGTCTTGGTTACTACCTTTAGAGCGCTCCATGGCTTAGAACCTGGGTACCTACAAGACCGCCTTCTGCCACCAGTAGCCTCTCGCTGGCCAGTACGCTCCCACAGAGAGGGACTCCTCAGGGTGCTGTCGGTCAAACAGTGTCGACTGGCGGCCCCCAGGGGGAGAGCCTTCTCTGTGGGGGCACCTGCCATTTGGAACGAGCTCCCCCAGGAGATATGGAGGATCCTGGATTTGCGCACTTTCCGCCGTGCCCTCAAGACCTTTTTATTCCAGCACACTGGGCTGGCCTAACTCCTTTTAATTGTTCAATTTTAATTTGCTTTTAAAAATAGGGGTGTTTTAATCAGTAGGGCCAAATTTATTTAATGTGTTTTAAATTGTTTTTTAAATTTTATATTATATATGATTTATCTTTGTTCACCACCCTGAGTCCTTCAGGAGTAGGGCGGTATATAAATCCAAACTAAACTAAACTAAACTAAACTAAACTAAACTAAACTAAACTAAACTAAACTAAACTAAACTAAACTAAACTAAACTAAACTAAACTAAAGGTTTCTGAAGAAATTGGTAAAATTGCATATCTTTCACAATGAATTCTGCTATAAGAAATTGCTTTGAATTTGCTATTATCTACTAGATTTGTAATAGCTAGAAAACTGAAGTGCATGCAATCTTTCTTGGGATTGAACACTATTGTGTTCAAAAGTATTAGAAATGACATTGACTGAAAAAAAATGAATACAACAATAAAATTACAAAGCCAATGTTTTCCTCTTGTTTGCTTCTTCAGAGAAAATGTTACTTGGATTTTGGATTCAAAACATATATTTGCAGAATCCTGGGTCAATATCCTCATAGTGCTAAATATAATGAACGTAGAAATAAAGCTTGTTGTATGAAAATCTACAGGGTACCAAGGTAATGAAAAGACATACTGTAAAGCATCAGTATGGAATGGTAATTAAGGTAGTAAACTAAAATTTGAGGCACCCAGGTTCAAATTTATTCTCAATCATGGAATTTCCCTGGGTGACTTTAGCGAGTCATTGTACCTTAGCTCAACATATCCCACAATAGTTGTTGTGAGGAAAACTAAAAGAAGAGTGCTGCCTTGGAGTCCTAAAGGAAAGGAACAATAAAACACTAACAAATATATTAAATATGGAACCAGACGGAAAGGGAAATTGGATTATAAAGGGAACAAGGAAGCCAAGGAATTAACCAAAAGAAATTAACCAAAAGAAACTCCCATACAGTATATTTCCACTTCATAGGTTTCTATTAACATACTACCCCAAAATAGATATAGTGTAAATGCAGCAACAAGTCCATCTTTTCATGACAACAATTAAAAAGACACATATGTTTTGACATTACTATTCAAATTCCATTCCAAGAATTCAAATTAAAGACACTAAATACATTAATCCAGTGGTGGGATTCTGCCAGTTCTAGGCGGTTCGGCCGAACAGTTTGTTAAATTGCTGGCTCGCCCCGCCCCTTGCCCCGCCTCTCCTTACCACTGGGCGAGGGGTGGGCGAGCCAGCAATTTAACAAACGGTTCGGTGTTTTTTTATAATTTTATTGGCTTCGCAGCTGCCGCGGGGCTTCAAAGGTCGCCCTACAACTGATCAGTGTTAAAAGAAAACAAATGAGTAGATCGAGGCCTGCAAAAATAAATGGGTAGACCCAGTGGTGGGATTCTACTTCGGTAGAACTGGTAGTTAAGTAGTTAAGCCAGTGGTTGCCAAAGTGGGCGGTACTGCCCCCTGGGGGGGCAGTGGAATGCCTTAGGGGATGGTAAGAGGCAAGGGGGGTGGCAGGGGGGGCTAAGTGGCAAGGAAAGTGGCCCCCACCCTTTAGCCTGTGCCTCGCAGCATTTACTTCCTTGCAAGCAAACAGCAAGAAAACACAGCTCCTTCAGCTTCAGCATCAGTTAATTAGCACAAGTTGATTAGATCGGCCTCCCGACTCTCAGCTGATTTGCTCTCAGCTGTTTTGCCAGGGCTCTGTTGCTATCTGTAAAGAATGCTGGAGAAGATTTTTTTCCCCCTAGCTATACTGAAAAAGCGAAACTGAAAGTAAAGCAGGGTCTTTGCTGCAACGTGACAAAATGAGGCAGAGAGTTTTCTTTTTCTTTTTCCTCACCAAAATAAGTAGGTGCAAAACTGCAAACAATGGGAAATTTAGGGCAAAAGAGGAGAGTTCAAGATTTTAAAACACAAAAGAAAAAATGCTCTATTGAACTAGGGAATTGTAATAATTGAGATACTATTAATTGTATATTGTGTTGAAAGCAGAAATGGTTAAGTTGTGGTTTGGAGGAATATATGTGGGAAATTATTTGGTTTATTATTATTGGTAAATATAATTAATTGATTTGTAAGAAATTGGATTGCATGGAAATAATTGGCATATTCATGTTCATATTGATTAATATACAAAAAAGATAGTTATATAACTAATTGATTTATATTAAAATGTTGAATTTGTATTAAACAACTGTAATATTACATAATTAACCAATGTGAGGATGGATATAAAAATAGATGACAATGGGAAGGGGTATAATATAGAATAGAAGGGAAAAATTGAATTTGATTAAGATTAGAGATGAGAATGAAGGGTATATTGGTTTTTTAAAAAAATAGATGAGGAATAAATATGGCAAAAAGAAAATATAGAAATTGTAAATTTAATTGAAATGACTAAACACTGTTTAAATTTGTGAACCGGCCAAATACTCTGTTCAAAGAAAATACATTGTATGTTTGTATGTGTGTTTCTAATTATTGCTATTTATTCATATTTGTTCTCTTTTATTCTTTAAAGTTTAACAATTCATTCTTTATCTTAATATATTTATATTTGTTTGGGGTTGGCTTTCTTCCCTTTCATCTTTTTTATTGTACAGCAATCTTTCTCCTCAAACCTACCACCTCTCTCTTTTCTTTCCTTCTTACTTTCTCTTCCCCCCCTCTTCTTCTCCTCCCTACTTCCTCTTCCTTTCTCCTTTTCCTCCTCTCTTCCTCCCTCTCTTACCCTCACTCCTACTCTAATTTCCCTTCCTTCATCCCTCTCTATTGCTGTATCCTTTTATGCATATGGACTACTCAGAGGGCTGAAAAAGTTATTTTTGACTGGTCCTCGCACTTTTGACCAGTCCTCAAACTTAAGACTGTCCTCACATTTTACATTTTTGCCCTATCTTGTCACCATGGTGACGAGAAGCAGTTGTGAAATGAGTGACACAGTTGTTAAGAATGCTACAATGGCATAAATGATGATCAGTCATAAGTGCGAAGACCGGTCAAAAGTGCGAGGACCTGTCAGAAATCACTTTTTTCAGCCCTCTGGGTAGTCCTTTTGTGCATATGGACTACTCAGAGGGCTGAAAAAGTTATTTTTGACTGGTCCTTGCACTTTTGACCAGTCCTCGAACTTACGACTGTCCTCACATTTTACGTTTTTGTCCTATCCTGTCACCATGATGAAGAGAAGCAGTTGTGAAATGAGTGACACGGTTGTTAAGAATGCCACAACGGGCATAAATGTGAGGATGGTCATAAATGCGAGGACCGGTCAAAAGTGCGAGGACCAGTCAGAAATGTCTTTTTTCAGCCCTCTGAGTAGTCCCTATGCAGATAGCCATGCCTACCCGGTCACATGACCAGCTAGCCACGCCCACCCAGTCACATGACTAACTAGCCATGCCCACCCAGTCACATGACCACCAAGCCACACACACCCCCAAGCCACGCCCACAGAACCAGTTGTTAAAAAAATTGAATCCCACCACTGCATTAATCCTAACCAGGGAGTTGGGACTGAAGCACTCTTACCTCCAGTGACTGGAAAAATGGTGCATATTTATTTAGAAGTAAGCCACATTGTTTCAATGGGGTTTGTCTAAACTATACAGTATGTGGTACATTTCCTCAATCATTGAAACCAACTGGGATCAATATTACGGAGAAAACGTGTTAATAAAATACGTCTGAAGCAGGCTAGATTCTAAGCAGTCTATGAATGAAAGTTGTTTCATCCAAGAAGTTACTAAAAACAGGAAAACTGTTCTATTGAAGAAAACTCCTTGTCACAGCAAAACCCATAAAAAAAAGCACAGATTTCTCAGAAGTGTCTGAATATCCACAAAAAATAAACACAATCTGTTTCCCAGCATGTAAATTCCAGGAGTGTGATAAAAGGCTGTCAGGAAATTTACAACATCCTGCCTCTGGCCTTACTCACACTTAACTCACCTTCGATCACAAGCCCCGCCCCTTGAGATCCAAACATTATTTATGCAGCATTGCAACATTCCTGTTCCTACATGACACTTCATAGGATCACCTATGACATTGCACAGCTAACTTGTGCTTAATTATTAAGCAGCTGTAAGATTTAACGGATCAATGCTGTAACACTGAGCAGGTTTAAATACCCTAGTAAAGTCCCATGTTTATGACTGGCTTGAACCAAATTTGTGCAAAGGGCTTTCATGCTGTTGGGATTCAATGGGTACGGCTGGTTTGAGGATGGAGATAGTAATAGCAATAGCGCTTTGACTTATATACCACTTCACAGTGCTTTACGGCCCTCTCTAAGTGGTTTACAGAGTCAGCATATTGCCCCCAACAATCTGGGTCCTCATTTTACTGGATGGATGGAAGACTGAGTCAACCTCGAGCCTGTCATGATCTAACTCCAGGCTGTGGGCAGAGTTAGCTTGCAATGCTGCATTCAAACCACTAGGCCACCAGGGCTCCAGAGATATCTTGTATCCACATCCCATGGGGTGGGGGGAGTCATTGTCGGTGAGAGCTAGCTATCTGGTAGCTGGCAGGAGAAAGCATCACATTGACTTCACATATTGGCTGTTCTTTTCCTTTACAGGCATGAAAGGCAAGTCTGACTTATGAAAATAACTAAAGGGATTGTACCACTATAGTATCCTGACTGGGATAACAAAGAGAAACAAATCGGCAATTGAAGCCAATGTGAAGGAAGGATGATGGTCTTCATTGCAACAATGTCACCTTATTGATATAGTGGAAGAAAATGACTAGACCAGCCACTTACCGAATCCATAACAATAGAAAGATCAATTTTCTGCTGTTTGTGTGCTGGCCCAAGAAAGCGGGAATGACCATGAATAGCCCCATCAGTCTATTTGGTGCTATAGAAAGTTATACTAGCCTTTCTTGTTGATTGCTTTTGAATAGCCTCCAAATACATGGCTATTTTAGCCTGTTCATAACTGAGTTTGGATCTTCCTTTAGGTTGCAGTTTTAAAGATTTTAAATGCCTCCTCTCTCCTTAGTTGTTTCTTGAAAAAGAACTGAGTTTTCAAAAATCAACGGACTTTTTCAATGTTTGTTCATACTGCAACTTTATTTATGACTTGAAATTCATTTGCTTGTCATTTTAAAACAAATTATCTGTCTTGTAGAGCAGTGGTCCCCAACCTTTTGGGCACCAGGAACCGGTTGCATGGAGAGAGGTTTTTTTTTGCATGCTGCCTGCATCCCACGGATGGGGATTCATTTGCTTGGGTGGCTCAGTTGCTGGCATGCCACAGACCAGTGCCTGTCCTCGGACCGGGAGTTGGGGCCCCCTGTTGTAGAGGACTGCACTGAAGTAAAAAGCAGGAGGATTATCATGTACATTAAATGGAAGATCAGCAGGAGTCTCTACTTTGAGGGGGTGTAAAAATAAAAAAGCAAGATGGCAGCTACAACCATGCATTTGAAGGTCGGTACCTTTTGCATATAAAAGTAAACGGTAATATATTGTTAATATGTACAACATTTCACTTAATGTTTATTTAAATGTTGAAGCAAAAAGTAAAAAATTCCTTTTCAAATAAGTAACTAATAAACTTTGACTTCCTTTTGTTGACTTTAACTATTTCCTGCACATAAACTACTGTTAGCACTAACAACACAGATCAAAGTCACGGGACTCATTAATCCCCATGACTTTAGTTCTTCTTTCCCTATATCTCCACCAACAGCAATATTCAGTTGGTGGTCCTCAGGGCAGAATCCCATTCTTTTTAGCTGTTTAGGAACTCGGAGCTACCACAAAATTTATCAATCAAATTCAGAGGAAATAATAGGAATATGCTAACAGTGACCTTTGGAGGAACCTTAGCCAAAATCTTGGATTTTTTTACCTACTTCTCTCATGCTCGTTGAACTTCCTCCTTTGAAAAAATAGAAAAAGTCTTTCAGTCTGTATAAATTCCTATTTGAAGGTTAGTTAATGTTTTGCAGTGTGCCACTAAAGTAGGAATTACAACAAACTGATTTTTCCTTTCAACTTTTATCTTTTGGAATTTACAGAACATTCACAAAGGTTGCCAGTTTA
The DNA here is from genome assembly GCF_029215685.1 of Pituophis catenifer annectens. NCBI lineage: Eukaryota > Metazoa > Chordata > Lepidosauria > Squamata > Colubridae > Pituophis > Pituophis catenifer. The sequence goes on along the minus strand of NW_027256881.1, from coordinate 314,588,058 downwards.
GTTCAAATCTGACATTAATCCCCATGACTGTTATTTCCTTAAACTCCCTTCCACAGTCATTATTCGATAACTGTCCACAAACACTCATTCTATTGGACTACATGGAATTCAGCAATAATTAATGGAAACTAGTAAAAACTTTTCATGCATTCATATTTTTAAATTATGACAGATATGAACTGCATTCAATCAATGCTTGAATTTTGAGAATGCAGAATTGCAGGCTAATTCTGCGACTGCCAGCTGCCAGCAGTTTGCCAGTTTGATTCTTACCAGCTCAAGGTTGACCCAGCCTTCCATCCAGGGGTGGTATTCCCTTCCCTTCCCTATCAGTTTGCAAATGTGATTTCTGCTACTGGTTCGAGTGAACCAGTTCGAACCAGCTGAATACCACCTCTGCTTCCATCCTTCCAAGATCAGTAAAATGAGGATCCAGATTGTTGGGGACAATATGCTGACTCTGTAAACCACTTAGAGAGGGCTGTAAAGCACTATGAAGTGGTATATAAGTCTAAGTGCTATCGCTATTTGATGCAGAGCTGATAATTCAGAAATTTTTTCTCTCTCCCTCTCATATACATGTATCTGTTTACTTGTGAGAATACTCCAAGATCAGTCCATCCAACTTCATGGAATTCTCTTTCCCCCAGAGTCGGGATGGGCTCCTCCCTGTTGTCTTTTAGCAAAAAACTCAAGATCATCCTCTCAGAATCACGAGTAGTATTTTTAAGGATTTATGTTGATGATCTGGGATGAGTTTATATTGTATCTATATATCTAGCAAGCTAGAGTTGCTTCTAAGTACTGTGAAATAAATAAGTAAACCAGTGGTGGGTTTCAAATTTTTTTATTACCGGTTCTGTGGGTGTGGCTTGGTGGGAGTGGCATGGCTTGGTGGGCGTGGCAGGGGAAGGTTACTGCAAAATCCCCATTTCCTCCCGATCAACTGGGACTTGGGAGGCAGAGAATAGATGGGGGCAGGGCCAGTCAGAATTTTTACTACTGGTTCTCCAAATTACTCAAAATTTCCACTACCGGTTCTCCAGAACTGGTCAGAACCTGCTGAAAGCCACCTCTGAAGTAAACACTGAACTTTTAATTCAGGAGATAAATTCTTGATTTTTAACTTGTTACCTAAATGTTAAATTTACAATTATCTGTATAATTGGATGGATTTGTAAATTGAGAGGACAATTTGGCTGAAACCAACTTAATAGTATATTACCCCCAACAATCTGGGTCTTCATTTTACTGACCTCGGAAGGATGGAAGGCTGACTCAACCTTGAGCCAGTCAGAATCGAACTCCTGGCAGTCAGCAGAATGAACCTGCAGTAGTACATTCTAACCACTGCGCCATAATAGTATGTTGGAAGACTGACTGATTTTCCTTCCCTTTCTCTTATATCCCAGGGGATAAGGGAGTCTGAATTTCTTCTTAATCTTTTTTTCTGTTTTTTTCTGGGCTCAAGATAATGTTGTTTTCATAAGTGTCTGAATAGTTTCACCAATATCAATTCCATGACTCTCTACAATGATTTAATTCAAATTGAATGGCAGAACCATCTGATTTGTAATGTTACTTTATATAAGGAAGGGAGGAATTTATTCATTCAATATATATAATTATATTATGATTCTGTGCCAAATGTTACTTCATCCCCAGATAGTGATGGACAGGTGATACTTTCTGATTTGGCCTTAGGAGAAGATTACTTCCTCAGCACCAACCATTGTATCAATCCAGTTATTACGGTAACATCTTTTGCTTCTGTTGTTTGTTTATTAAATTTGCAACTTGCATTTTCTTCAGGAGCACAAGACAAGGTAAACAGTGCCCTTCTTTCTCAATTTTCCACAGTAATATTATTATGAGATAGGTGGCCTGAGAGAAAGTGACTACTGTAGCCCAACGTCACTCAATGAGCTGCTGTGACTGAGGATGGACTTAAAATTCAGGCTTGACACCTGCATCTTCCAAGGCCAGTCTAGTATCTTAACAGCTATACTATACTTATACATTTTTGAAGCCATAATGTCGTGACTTTTGTTGTACAGTGCATGTATTGCACTTATAAGGATACCTGTTTATTAAAAGCGGTCCAATCTAAATGTCTCCACTCTGAGAAATTTCTCACTCCATTGTTAATGCATTTCTCTGCCAGAGCTCAGATGCATTTAAACTAGTGTCCACTTATATCTCTGCTGGTTGAAATACTAGCTCAAGCAGACTTTTGGGAGTCAATCTTTAGCCCAATTATTACAGACAAATAGACACCAGTCTCTCCTGGAAAAAGAAATTACGGACAACCTGGTTTACTGTGGGCTCATGCCTCAATTTATATCTATACTGTATCTGGAGGAAGCCTGGTGAAAGCAAAAGCAGAGAGTCTTTGACCTTGATGAACAAATAAAGAGAAAACACATATTTTAATAAATTGAAAATAACCACACTGGCTTCCAGTATTTTTGTAGCTATTAATTTAGTTTGAGAGACTGAATGCATGCTAGTGGGGGAGTTTATTATTTTTAATACATATCTCTAAATAGAATACAGTTCTATTTTGAACTGTACATTTGACTTAATGTACATTTGACTTAAAGTATAACATTTGACTTAAAGTATAATGCTTACTACACCATACAAGCTTGAGAGATGGGAGAGTTGTGAGAGATTGTGGAAGCTGGGAAAGGAGTAGAAAGGGAGTAGATGTTGCCTTAATGACCTCATTATAGTAGAAGGTGGGGAATTCCTTTTACATACTCTGTACTTACCCAAGTCTAGCAATAGAGATACCTTACTAAAAACCTATGTAGTTTTTGCTTCTTTTATCTTATCCAGTACTATGGGGTTTAACAAGAAAACAAGTTAAGACCTTGACATTCTAGGAACTGGTTTGACTGTAGCAACAACAGCATTTCAGCTTCTTGGAAGGGATTAACTGACAAACAAGCAATGGGAACAAGTAAGGCAGAAATTCCACTGAATCATAACATCCTTAACTCAGGCATTTAGCTAGTATGAAAAAGAAAGGTTTAATTATTTCTCCAGTTGTCCTGTACAAAAAAATAACGTTTTAAAAAGCTTCTGCTGATAAAGGAGAAATTAACCCCCTGCCCCCTTAAGGGAGCGGATGCTCCAAGGAAATGAATAACTGACCAGTTGTAACGATGTTTTCTTTGATGTTGAAATAGAAAAAAATCCTCAGATGACCAAAGAATCTCCTGAGGTATAGGTGAATTAAATTAAAACGTACAGTAGATAAAAGAACTAAAGAAATTAAGCAGAAATAACACTCTAACGCTGAAAAGCAGATAGAGCTCACTTTCCACACAACTGTCCAGTCTGACGACTGAGCAAAAAAGCGGAATCCCTAGGAATAGGGGCGGGATTTAATAATTAATTGACAGGCTCAGTCCACATTTGACCAATGAGCATAACCCACATATGGCTGTTGTCTCCACTATCAAGGGAGAATGCGTATTGTTAATCAAATAATGATCAAAACTGGCAAAACAGATGCTAGCAACAATAGGGAGGAAGTCACCTTTATCCTAGCATGTGAACAGGAAAGGTTTGCAAATGAGTGCAGGAGCTGTATTCTTCTTTGTTCTTGTGTTAAGACAAATGTCCCTTGATCTGCCTCTTCCTCATAAATGGTAATTGCATTACAAATTCTGACAAAAGTAAATTCATCCCATACTAACTTTATTACATGCATCAGAAGGAAGCTCCTAATACTGTGTTTTCCCGATAATAAGATCCTGTCTTATATTTTTTTGAACCCTGAAATAAGTGCTTGGCCTTATTTTCGGGGAGGTCTTATTATTTTGGGTGTGGAGCTAGACGGGGCTCCTCTTGCTGTCTTACCTGGTTTCCAGCTCTGTCTCCCTAACCCTAACCAGAGGAAATGGTGGGGATTGGCTGTGCATGCGCTTAAATATTTTTGGGGAGGGCTTATTTTTGGGGAGGGCTTATTTTAAGGGGAGGGCTTATTATCAGGGGATGTCTTATTTTCAGGGAAACATGGTAAGAACAGGACACCCAGAAGTTTAATTTCATTAAGTTTATAATGCACCTAATCAACTTCGTAAACATTTACCACTATGGTAGTTCAATCAGAGGGTATTTGAAGGGGATCACATTGAGAATCTGATCATGCCTTCAACAGCTTTGGAAAACTAAACTCTACCTACTTGTGGCAAGGATTGTATAACTTCTATTATGCTATTTTGGGGATACTTTGGATTGTAGTTTTGTACGTTGGTTGCCACCTAGAATTGCTACAATGAAATGTGTGGCCAACTTTATTGATTTTGGGTTTTTCAGGAATTTGTTAATCAGAAGCTCTTCTGACTAAATAATATTTTTTGGTTTAATGTGGCAAAAGGTGACCAAGGAATGAGAAAATGTCAGATCACAATGCCTGGCATTTCTGTAGATTTTTGCTATGCAGTAGCAGCTCTGGTTTAATATGGCTAAAGGAAAGTTAGTTCAATTGTTTGTTAGGGAGTATGTAGGTACAGGAATCAAGTACAGGAATCACAACTTATCTCTGTCACCTTTGTTATGTGACCAGATCTAGAATCAAGTTTGCTAATAGAATCAGGCTTTTTTTCATTCTGAGCACAAAATATGGGCAGCCCTGTGATGTAGCTTGCTTTTTCTTCACAGAGTAATTCCTGGAACAAAACAAAAGACTCTTAAATGTATATGGCTGCATCTTGCCATGGAAGGGGTGAGAAAAGCTGAACTACTGTTGCTTGATTTTCCTTGGCTCGGTATCATGTAATTAACTTGAGTATATTTATTATGTAATGAATAAATTGATGTACCTTGCAATATGTGCTTCTTTCACCTCTCCCTTTCCAATGTTATATTTAACCCTGATTGGAAAAATAAATAAATAATCATACTGCATAGAACATGAATATTCTAAATTGTAATTAATACCGGTAGAATATATTCTTTTCCCCCCTTCTTCTTTGCAGGTAGTTCTCAAATTATACCCACTTGTTCAGTAACTGTTTAAAGTTTCAAGGGTGCTGAATGAGTGGTATTTTTAACTAGTTCTGAGTTCCGACTGTCACGGTACCTCTGAGGTCACATGACTGCAATTTGGGTGCTTGGCAACTGGCTCATACGTCCGTCCTGCAGCCACATGATAGTTATATTTGCAACTTTTCCTGTCAGCTTCTCACAAGCAAAGTCAGTGAGGAAGCTGTCAGGAAAGGTTGCAAGTAACTCTTACAAGTTTTCTCCTGAGAAGCCCTACTACAGAGTACAAGCACGCCCTGCCCATCTGCATTTCATAGTGAACACTTACCCACAGTACACACACACACACAGGCCCATTGCTTCTGCTGGCCCACTCACGCTCTCTAGCAATTAGCTATGTGTCCACCTCACTCCTGCCACTTTCCACTTAACAACCCATGCAGTCCTGGGCAGGGGTCGGTTCTACTTACCTTTACTACCAGTTTGCAATGGGGCTGTGCGCGCACTTGCGCTTCGCTCTCTCTCTCTCTCTTCTGCTCATGTGCAGAAGTGTTTTGATGATGTCGGAGTCAGTGGGCAGAGCCTCCCGCCGGTTTTACTACCGTTCTATACCGAACCGGGGGCAACCCACCACTGGTCCTGGGGCTATGATTGTATTTTCATTGTTTTAAAATGTTTTAGTGTTTTAATTGTAATATATATATTTAATTATAAGCTTCCCTGAGTCATTGATTTACAGTAGATGGGTGGCTGTGGAAATTGAATAAATAAACTAATTGGGATTTCTGGGATTGCTGTCCCTAAGAAATGTGTTCACTATGCAACTGCATCACCTAGTGACTGTAATCCTGATACCAATGACTAACTTGTAATTTGAGCACTAAATGTATGTAAGGTATCTCTAAGGTATGTAAACAATGGAATATCAGTACTTGAATTACACTATATAAATATTATTGTACTGAAATAGCTATATACCAAGATTTATAATAACACAATACAAAAGAAAAAAAAATCTGGCAAAGGTTCTAAGACCTCTCCCTCCCTCCCAATACTTTCACTTGCTGCAGTGGCCTGATCCAGATGATTTCCTTACAAAATGCTAGGTAATTCTAACCACTCAATAGAGAGGCCTCCAGCGTTACTGTGTATTTTCTCAATTGTTGTTAAAGAACTAAAGGAATCCCCCAATAAACAGTTGTTTGTTTCTTTCTCTGACCTTGCACAACTCATTGAATCACACTTGGAAATCACCATGACTTGGGCACAAAGAAGGAAGAATGCAGGATGTCAACCAAAAGGTTATACTTCTTTGTTTTTTAATACTAAGGCACAAAAGTTTTAGCATAATGGAAACATTGTTCTGCACTAAATTATTTCCTGATAGAAAAGCAGCTAACTGTAGTTTTACTTAGTTGGCTAAGGAAAAATATACCGGAAAACAGTTGTTTAAAAAAAAACCCCAAAAAACCCCCCAGAGCCCATATCTTAAAAAGCAACTTGAAATATTAAGGTAAGGACTGCTATGTTTCCCAGGAAAAATATTTACTTACTTTATTTCCTGGTTTGTTCTACTGTTGCAGAGCCTTGAACTACTAAAGGAAAAAAAGGGAGAGGAATTTTCTGCCCTATTTAATATACTGTATCCTTCTAAACTATGGCTTGTTTGAACCATTGTGTGTGAATGAATAAGCCATAAGGGCTGGGTTCACATTTAACACCAAGCCATTAGCCAAGGTTTACAAGTCACACTTGGTTGGATTTACATCAAATACTAAATCAAAACCAACCAAACAAGTCAGGTCATAGTTTAGTGGGAGGTGTGACTGTGACTTCTCCATTAGCATGTTTAGTGCTCAGGATTAGTGTGGCGCTTTTCATGGCCAAAAGAGAGATGCGTCAATAGAAAGAGGAAAAAAATAAGAGCACGGTTTTGCATAGAAATGGCACGCACTATTAAATATAGAAATAATTTGAGATACAGCAGATCATGAATATTTTTGTCCCGATGCAAACCATTGATAGGCAAGTCTGCACCTCCAGTTTAAAGTGGATTTGGATTGGAGGGTTCTTTAAATAAAGGACTATTCTCTGTAAAATTAAAACTTTTTTCCTTGATTCCTTTGAGTCAGTCTTGACTTCTGGCAGAGTGTCTGGACAAATGCCTGCAGTTTTCTTGACAAGGTTTTGTAAATGGTTTGCCATTGCTTCCTTCCTAGGACTGAGAGACCATGACTGGCCCAAGGTCATCCAGCCTAAGAAGAGACTAGAACTCCTGAACTTCCAGTTTCTGGTCTGATGCCTTGCCACTAAGCAAACTGGCCTTCAAATTAAAATTAAAACACATGGTCATTCTAATGAAAGCTATTTTGCCAGTATTTTTGTTTTGATGAAAATACCTGGAGAAAGAATCATGTTCTATATTTTACATATTATATAATGGAAGGAGGTGCCTTCCTTCCATTGTATAATAAGTAATCTATAAAACAGATTTGCTTGATAATTTCTCTATTTCAATGTTTGAAAATATCTGAAAGGTCTGATTTCTTATTTAGCTTCTGATTACTTTAGATGCTTGGGCTGAGATGAAACTGAGCCTGGGTGATTGGATAAAATGATATGCCGGAATTGACCAATCATGGTAAATCTCCAAATATGTGGTTGATTTTGAGTTAACTCAAAACACCAGTGTCCAAATGCAAAATTTTCACATGAAGCTTTCTTCAATTTTTGCCCAATAAGAAACTCTCGCTTATCTGCTGCTGTATAAACTTGATAATTGCAAAGGAGAAACTGGGATCTACTTTCAGGTTCAATGTGGCAGATTGTTAGTGGCTGTTGATTTCTACCGCAATGGTAAATGAATAGCAAATTAATTTTCAAATTAGCAAAGTTTGCTATGATTGGCATTTAATTCTCATTTAATTCTCAACTATAAGATTCCTTCTTTATAATACATAAATATTAATTGCCTGTGATCAGTATTTCTATAGCTGTGCTGTAGTTAAAATTTCTGTTAAAATTCTTTCTCTAAGGAAGAACATGAAATGCCTGCAATTCAGTCACCTTGTGACGAGACGGGTGGCAAACTAATAATAATAATAATAATAATAATAATAATAATAATAATAATAATAATAATAATAATAATAATAATAATAATAATTTCATCATTTTAAGAAGGTACTTGGTTGATATCTAGGATGCTGGCAGCAACCTGTATCAACCATTAGCACCAGTCAATGGTATTTGTGATGCATTTTTGAATGTTCAGTTGACTGAGTTTCATGTTTAATGAATAAATTTAATAATAATAATGAATAAATTTAATAATAATAATAATGTATTAAAAACACAGATTTGTATTAGAATATTATAATCGATTCAGTGCACAGAATCTAAGGAATATTATGTAATTGGCTCCATGCTTTAGTCATCTGGACTTAACTAATGAACAAAAATTTAGAAAAATTGAAGTACAAAAGATTTGTCCAAATTTAAAACCTTTCTACTCCTGTTCTTAGATGCATACATCTGTATAGCACCAGCAAGGCATTGCCAGGCTGACTGACTTCAATAATAGCCTTCCATGATCTGTTGATACACTTAAAAAAAATCAACTATAACTATAAGTTGATGGCATGAGCCCTTCATGGCATGGACCTAAGTTATTTTATGAAATAAAGCTTTTAGGCTTAAGTTATCAATTACCCGTTATTCTAATATGATAATAATATTATTATGTACCTTCTCTGCTGCCGCCACTGCCCTATAGGATGTGACTGACCTCCACTCTCTTGATTTTCCAGAAGATGAGACTGACCTCCACTCTTCTGGTCTTCCAGAAGAGTGTGAAGGCTTTGCCAAGTGGGTTGGGGTTCAATAAGTGGTGTGCATCCCTGGGAGTAGTTGGTGACTTGAGTTTGCTTCCTCCACCATTTAAAACTTGTATTTCAGCTTCTACTTTTAACTTTGTATCTAACCTTTTTTTAAAACTGTATTTCTTTTATATGGTTTATGGTTTTCTTATTTGTAAACTACCCAGAATGACTTCGACAGTGAAATGGGTGGTGTATAAATTTGACAAATAAATAAATACTGTGAACAGAATTTTAATGATTATTTTACAATTTTTTAACCAATTTTTAAATTTTTTTTTAAAAAATTTGATTTATATGCCGCCCTTCTCCGGAGACTCAGGGTGTCTTACAATGCATTAAGCAATAGCCTTCATACTTTTGTATATTTATACAAAGTCAGCTTATTGCCCCCACAAACTGGGTCCTCAATTTACCTACCTTAGAAAGGATGGAAGGCTGAGTCAACCTTGAGCCTGGTGAGATTCGAACTTACAGTAATTGCAGACAGCTGGTTTTAATCACAATGCTATCAGTCTGCTGAGCCACCAGGCAAATTATATACTAATTTGCAAAATTAGTATATAGATATTCCATTGTCATGGATTCATCATGTTTTTCAATAATCTGGATGTCTCCTAATGCAGGGGCCCCCAACCTCTGGGCTGCAGCCCACTTGTGGGCCATGAGCTGTTTGCAACCAGGCCACAAAAATGGTAGGTGAGCATGCGCACGTGCATGCACATCCTCACTTGTGCAAGCACTGGGCAAGCATCTGTATATGTGCTCCATTTATGTAAGTGGTGTGTGCGCATGCACGCTGTTTGTGTAAATGGAGCTGTGTGCTCACATGCACTTGCCAACCGCTCACGCAAAACCATCCCCTCTCTCCCCTCTTCCTGCCGGTCTGCAAAACCGGAAAGGTTAGGGATCTCTGTCCTAATGTGAATAACATATTAATAATATTGATGCATTCATATATATTTCAACATCCTTTTTGTTTTTAAGATATTATAACTAAAATGGTGGGTAATATTTTTTCATTGTTTCTGATGTGGTACATCATTCCTTTGTTATCTAACAGTTTATATTTTTGTGCTGCTAAAGCTATTATTTGTTTTCTTCAATTTGATCTTAAGTCTCTGATCACGTGATAACCCTTCCTTCCTCCAAGTCACTTGCTGACCCTGTCATATGCAACACGTGAAACTATTATATTTAACCTCACCCATTATTTCTTCCTCTTTCTGTTGGAATAGCCAAGAAAAACCCACAATAAACAAAGTTATTATGAAAAAATGTGAAGAAAGAAAGGTCAAATACGGACAGTATATTGAAAAAGTATGCCTTGATTTTAAAAAATCTGAAAAAAATGACTATAACAGGTATATGCAATCATTTCCCTTTCTCAGAATTATTTAATCGATAGGTGTCCACAGGTGGCCATGATAGTGGTGTGATTGAAGCTTTGCCTGTATGTGTGTGCTTGTGTCTATGTCTCTGTGTGTGTGAAACAGAGAGAGAATGAGAGAGAGAGAGAGAGAGGGAGGGAGACAGAGAGAGAGAGAGAGAGAGAGTGAGAGAATAAAAGCTGGAGGTTCAACCTGTTGTAACTGTTGTAACTTTCTTTTACCACACTTTATGGACACCTCTGATTTAATCCAAGGATACCTAATAAGAATATAAGCAAAACCTTGCTGGATCAGATCAAGCAACTGTCTAATTCAGATTCATACTTGGGGATTCAGGACAGGCAAGTAAATAATTTATGTGCTAGTTGGTTAAAGCATTTGTTGCACTCATTGTCAAATTGGTCAAGAATATGTACACCTTTAAAATGGAATATTGAGTATTCTTTGAGAAAAATCCCCTCATTCTGATAGTTCACTGCCCCCCAAATGTTAGTCCTTGAGGAACTTCAGAAGCTACTGCAGGGTTCATGTAAGACTACAATTTTTAAGTATGTCCACAAATGTCCATACTTTTCTCCTCCACATAATTCTAATGGTAATGGTGCACATTTTGGTGGGTAGGGATAAAGTGATGATAGCCCAACATTAGACAATTAGCTGATTTGGGGATGCCCTGGAATTTGTAGGAAATAGTAGATGGTTGAGAAGTTGAGAAAAAAAATAAATGAATGGAGTCTGAAGTATCTGAAGTTTTCAATAAAATATTTTACAATGGGGTAATTACTTTATTAAATTAAAGGGCACTTTTTAATGTTCAAAAGGAAGGATATAATTTCAATCATAGAATTTTTCAAATTTCCACTCAGAATTGGAAAACATCCCACAATGTTTTTCAGAAGGAACAAAAGAACAAAAGTATAAAGATACAAAAGGCAAAATGAAAAATAGAACTTAAGTAAAAACATTGTGAAGGGGAATTTTCATGATACATTTTCCCTTCCCTTCCATAATTTTCCTCCAACCATAACTACTACTGAATTATTTATCCTACATAACATTAGAGATTTTTTCTTATATGTGTAAATAATTTTATCTGTTGTTTAAGTTAACTCTTTATTCTTTTCTTGGAAGCTATATACAAAATGTTTCTGTCTGCCTTGCTATCTATATAAGGAAGCCATTCCTGCTTAATTTTTGTTAAACTTCTGATATGAATATCTAAGGTCCCAAAATGTACTTGAGTCACCAGAATGCCAAAAAGAGAGACTCAAGATGAGGCTTGCAAAAAGAAGCAGATTTTATTTATGACCAAAACAAAATACTGGGTGGGTTTATATCCAGAACATACAGATGCAATGCATGAAAAGAGATAGCCACACCTTGGGGAAGATATGGCATCCTTTTTATACTCTCAGAGACATCAGCTTAGTACCCAATTCTGGCCCCCTGCCCATCCCTTCCTTTGGCAGTGCAGTAAGGAAGAGGGGTGGGTGGGTGCTTAGCAACCCCGCTTCTTGAGATATTCACCAGGTATGGAGTGATACAGAAAAACATAACAATGAAGTAAGATCACTGGTCGAAACAAATGGCAGAGGCAGTTCTAATTCTTAGCAAAGCAATTCTTACAAAAGCAAAACAGCAAGTCAAACCAATTCTACTGACTCTACCAGTGGTGGGTTGCTCCCGGTTCGCACCGGTTCTATAGAACCGGTAGTAAAACCAGTGGGAGGCTCCGCCCACTGACCCTGATGTCATCAAAACGCTTCTGCGCATGCGCAGCCCCGTTACGAACCGGTAGTAAAGGTAAGTAGAACCCACTCCTGGACTCTACTATTATGTCCCACTAATTCTACCTGTTCTATTATTATTATTATGTCCCTTCAAATATATACAATTAGTTTTGCCATTGCTGCATATTTACCTATTTTCTTTTCTCAATCTAATAACATTGTGGTTTCAGTTCAAATTTTATTTTTAAATTTTTCTAAATATTTTGATATATTTCCTTTCAATACTTTTAAGGTTTTGTGTTTCCATGATTGCTATATGTGATTAAGTATCATTTCTTCATTACGGAATTTCCAACATTGATTATATTATTTGTCCAGTTTTCAATCATTGGTGGAATTACGTACCATATCTATAAAACATTTTATGCCCATTTTTCCCCATAGTGATTCCCATTGCTCCACTGAAATTACTTCTTCGGAAAGTTGTATCAACCTTGGCAACTTTAAGATATGTGGAATGGCTGGTTGTGGGAGTTGAAGTCCACACATCGCTAAGGTTGAGAAACACCATCTTAAGAAGTCTCCTTCTTCCTTAATATTATTTTTCCTTCTTCCAGCAATTATTCAAGATCTTATCACAAAGAAAAGGAGTATAATGTAATTAATCTATTTGGAGATTGCATGCTTGTTCTTCCTAGGAATTCAAGAAGAAAGATATCTCTCCTGCAATTGGAATTAAATACATTTCATGCAGCAGCAGGATTATAAATTAACACTGATAAATAATCTATTATGGTTCGTCACACAGTTAGCCAGATATTGAGATCTGGGATAGGCAGATGTGGATGTTTGATGGTATTATTATTATTATTTATTAAATTTATATGCCACTATCCCCCTGATAAGGCAACCCTGTGGCAGTTTACAGTTCATAAAAAGATAGATATAAAAAGAGTTAAAATTTTAAAACTATCAGGGAAAAAAGGAACCAATATATAAATTATAAAGCTTCTTTTAACTTTAAAAACTTTTCTTTAAAATCATACCCTGAAAAAAGACCAAGATAGAGCACAAGGGGGAGTGGCATAGCTGGAGAGGTGTAGCAATAAAATTCAGGAAAATTTATGCCTTTTTATGCCCCCAAACAGCGAATAGAATAGAATAGAATAGAATAGAATAGAATGGAATGGAATGGAATGGAATGGAATGGAATGGAATGGAATGGAATAGAATACTTTATTGGCCAAGTGTGATTGGACACACAAAGGATTTGTCTTCGGTGCCTAAATTCTCAGTATACATACAACAATAGTGATAGATCATTATCATTATTGTTAGTGGGAAGGCCTCTCAACCATGTTCTGAGAGTGAGTAAAATATGTTCTTCAAAAAACTGCTTTATGTTTTATATATTATTTTGATGGCTTATGTTAATTGATATCAATTGTTCAATGGCATAAAAATATTATTAAGAATGTAGTTTGTTGTATGCTTGCCACAGTTTGCTAATTATCATGACAATATCCCAAAGGTGCTTTTCCAAAAGGCAATTGGACTTTCTTGGGTTTTTCCCTTGAAAATGTTTCACTTCTCATCCAAAAAGCTTTTTGGGAAAAAAAAATAGCACCTTTGGGACAACCATGACTTGGATGAGTGAGAATCTCCATTGACAGATACCAAGGCAATAGTACAAATCTTTACAAGTTTATGCTTGCTTAACGAAGAGATTTGTATGGCTAGAAAAGTACCTTCCTGTGTTCTGAATTCTTCAAATCCCCATTTTTCTCTCTCTATACAAACAGAAATCTTTTTCACCAGCTGGCAATGGTATTATAAAAACAAAAACAAATTTAAATGTAAATAAGGGAAGCTTAGTGAAATAGGAGCGCAGGTCAATGAGCTGTGGCAAATGTAAGACGCAAAGGGTTCTTTTTTTTAAAAAAACATTTTGTTAGATTATAGAATAAAATACAAAAATACAAAAGCAAATAGTAGGACAGTGGGGAGGAGAAGGGGAAAGAAAAGTGAGGAGGGGAGGGAGAAAAGAAAAAAAAAGTGTCAACTCCCGACTCCCTCTGTTGCAGTAGAATAAAGCACTAAGATTGAACCTCAACTTTTTACTTTTCCATAATAATGCAAACTAGCCATTTCTATAACAACACATCAATCTAATCAATAAAACCCAAAATCAAAGTTTCATTTTTTTCCATCTCAAGCACAACTCTCTTCTTCCACCCCCAAGTGAGTTCAGTCTGTTTCTGCCAGTTTCCTTAGCTGGCTGCTTGTTGCTATCTTTATGAGGTCAATCTGCTTTGCTTCCCCCAGCATCTTGGTCCTCTCCAAAGTTCTTCTCAGCTTCTCCTTACACCTGAAACTTCTAGCTTTTCACAGTACATTGAGTCAATTTCCAAGAATTGCTCTGGTGCCTCATGACCTCTTTCCTTCATTTCTTGTTTACAAGTAGTATTTTGGGAAGTGGAAGGAGGATAGCTCCCTCTTCTGCTATTGTAGCTTCAAATCAGGAATAGTATTCACTTACCTTCACTACCTGTTCGCAAATGTGAGCACACATGCGGGGCCTTCCGCGCATGCTCAGAGCATCAAAAACAGGACATGATGATGTCCAGGTGGGTGGGCGGAGCCTCCTGCAGCCGCTGCTACCGGTTCTCCCGAACCGGATAGAACCGTCTGAATATCACCACTGCTTCAAATACTCTTCCTTGTCTCTCATCTTTTCCCTTGCCATTTCAAAAGTTGGAGTTTTATATGTTTTTGGGCTAGCTCTCTCTTTATGTTTCTCCCCAACTAGTTACCTTTTCTCTATCCCATCCCCCCCTCTCATTGCCTGACTTTTATGGTTGAACTTAGTTAAACTACAACCTGGAGTCAGCAAGTCTGGAATGAATTTTCTATCTCTCCCCAATCTGTACCTGTTTAGCATCCTGCGCTGTAGCTATTTAGCTTACAGCCTTTTCTGCCTTGCAGCCAATTTCCTTGCAACCCTGAGTTGCAAATGTAAGTCCTGGTTGACATTGCTAACTGAATGCTACAGTGATTAGGCAAGATTAGACTTCCCACAACCAAATGAGTGGGAAAGCTGGCAGGAAATTGCAAATCCCAGGTGGTTTGTGGGTAGGATGGCAGGCAGGTGAATGGCTCCTGCTATGTGAGGGAGGGTGCAAGAAGTGTGTTGAGGATCGGGGAGGGTGCGCAAGGGTGCAAAGGGGTGTGTGAGGTTATAAGAGGAACATGGCAAGGGTCAGAGAGGGTGCATGAGGGGTGCAACTGTGTTTGAGGGAGGTGTGGGGACAGCTGGGAAAGATGCAGGAGAGGGTGTATGAATCAGGGGTGGGTTCTACTTACCTTTACTACCGGTTCGCATCGTGCCTGCTCGTGCGCCTGTGGGCTCTTCTGCACATGTGCAGAAGCTTCTGATGACGTCCGGGTCAGTGGGTGGAGCCTCCCGCCGGTTTTACTACCACTGGGGGCAACCCACCACTGATATGAATGGCAAAGTTCAGAGAGGATGTGCACAAGTGTGAGGGGTGCATAAGAGACTGGTGTAGCACAAGTGCGGAAGGATTGAGGAAAGAAGTGCTGTTGGGGCAGACTTACTCCATTGACTTGTGACCTTTTCTGCTGGCTTCCCCACTGCCTTTCTGGGAAACTGGCAGGGAAGGTTGCAAATTGTAATCATGTGATCATGGGATGGGGAGGCTGGGACAACCAGAACTCTGAGAAGTGGTGAATGAACACCATTCATTCAGTGTTATTGTAACTTCAAACAGTTGCTGAACAAATGGTCATAAAATGAAGGTTCCTGTAATTGGAGCAAACCACTAGAGGTCATTACATCCTTTTCTGTGTTAGCATGATTGCACAGTAATGTAATTTAAAGGTTTCTTTTTTATAGTCTGGCTGAATTACACTGCTCAAAAAAATAAAGGGAACATAAGCAGAAGACATCCAAGATCTGAATGAATGAAATAGCCGTATTAAATACTTTGTTATATACAGTAGTTTTGTGTTCCCTTTAGTTGTTTGAGCAGTGTATAAACTAATGTATGTAAAGAACAAAGTATTTAATAAGGCTATTTCATTCATTCAGATCTTGGATGTCTTCTGCTTGTGTTCCCTTTATTTTTTTGAGCAGTATACTTAACCAATGGATAAAATATTACTACTGCCAGATGTGGGTTCAAAAAAAATTAGATTAGTACTAGATGGCTTTTCCTGCCGTTTAACAATCATCTGGATTTTTGTATCACAGATATATAACTTCATTATAGACAATAATGAATAGACAATATTAATGTGAGTTCTGCTCCATTGCATTCCAGTTATATTCTAAATTCCCAAAAGAATCTCTTGTAATCCCAAATGTGAAGCATCCTAAAATGGAAGTGTAAATAGCCAAAAGTGAACTGGAATAATAAGGTAAAGATGCA
This sequence comes from Pituophis catenifer annectens, assembly GCF_029215685.1. Classification (NCBI taxonomy): domain Eukaryota; kingdom Metazoa; phylum Chordata; class Lepidosauria; order Squamata; family Colubridae; genus Pituophis; species Pituophis catenifer. The sequence goes on along the minus strand of NW_027256881.1, from coordinate 314,571,613 downwards.
TTCCTCATGCTTACTATCAGCACTAAATTTTAAAACAGATCTTTTAAAATTGAAAAGTAACTAAATAATGTTGCCGGCTTGGATTTCTTCTTAGGAAAAAGGATGTACAGTAGTTTTTTCCCCTACAGTATTTACACTTGTAGGGGTAGCATACCACCTAGTGGTAGCATCAAGTTAGTGATGATGATAAGATGCTAAGTGATGATAAGATGATACTCATTTTGAAATTAAAGCTAAAGGAAAACAATTTAGCAAAGACTGAAATACTATATATCAGTGCTTTCCAAACTTTTTTCATTCATTATCCAAACAACATATCAGAAAGTCTTATCAAATGTCAAGGACCAGTCATGAATTCCTTCCTTTAGCACTGTCCAAACAGGTGCTGGATAAATGACCATAACTCAAGGACTGCCTGTTTTATAAAAATAATATCATTGAATAAAATTATTTCATTAGAATAGCATTGTTTAAAGTTTAATGCTTTTACATACTTGTTTTTATAATGTTGTAAGATGTCTAGAGTCACTAGATAGTAAGATGGGCATCATATAAATTTAATAAATAAAATAAAAAGATGTGGTTTGCAAACTATGCTTTATGGTTATATGAGAACAAGGCTACAACCGTGGCTTGTTCAATGAAACATGTTTAAGGTAACCCATAGATTAATGTAAATTGTACATTTTATGGTGGCTATAATGAAACAAAAAATAATATTTCCAGTCAGACTCAGTAATGGTGGCATTAATATACCATAATGTATATTTACATAATAGTTGGCTTCCATTACTTCAGGAAAGCAATTTTTCTGAAGACGAACTACTGGCTGCTTGGAGAACATTCCTATCCTATATTGTATTTTTAGAACAATATAGGGCAATATAGGACAGAGGGAACCCAAACATTTGAAGAACCATTCCTGGAGGGAAGGGGAAATCTTCTGCCACTCCCTCTTTTCTTAACCTGGTTTAGAGTTACTGGAATTGAGGAGGTGGGAGAACATGGAGTCTAGAGAGGTGTGGAGTGACTATAAGTGAAGATATGAGGAATGTGGCATGTAGCTGTAGGATAGAGGAATGGAGTATTTTCAAAATGTGGTATGTTCCTTGCATGCCATGTCCAAACGTTGGCAGACAACTAATACCCAGCCATGTTTTAGGATTTAAATACAGCAACAGCTGATTGTATCCCTTCTGAATGCTGAACATGCAGGAATAATATGTAGGAATGGATATCACACGTGTCATGGCTCAAAGCACCATACTTTGTAACAGAGAAAATCAAAGCTGTATTACCTACACTAAATACCTGCATATTTAGTTAATAGTTAAATTAATTGTTTAAACATTATTTTGTTTTTTAATGGCCCCCCAATAATTGGGGAGACTTTTAAAAATCACTTTGTAGGATTTTTAAAAATTAAATACAATTATTACCAGTGGTGGGATTCAAATAATTTAACAACTGGTTCTCTGTCCTAATGATCAGCTGGGTAGGCGCGGCTCGGTGGTCATGTGAACTGGGTGAGCGTGGCCAACTCAACATCACTCACGTCGATGGGTGCTTCACCTTAGCTATTATAATGTAATAAGGGCTAATCGTAGAGGCAGTTTCTGTAAGCAGGGTAATAAAGATTAGGTTAGAAACAACACCAGAATGTTTCCTTCCTGCCTTCCTTAGGATTAGCCTTGTAAAGTGGAAAAAAACAAAAGGAGATTTCTTCCAACAACCGGTTCTCCGAACTGCTTAGAAAGTTAACAACTGGTTCTCCCGAATAGGTGCGAACTGGCTAAATCCCACCACTGATTATTACTTTAAAAGAGGCATCTTCTCTGCTTTCCTATATATAGGAAACATTGCTTCTTCTAACATGAGGTTTACTAAAACTCCCACAAACGTAATCTAAATACAAAGAAAACTTCTGAAATAATACAATAATGTATTATGTAATCTATCTTTTATTTATTTGCATGTATATACATATGCAACTGTATTTGTTCATTCTTCAATTGCAGTTTCTGAGCTTCACAATATCTGTTGTTCAATATGGTAGACTGACTTTGGTTATGTCAAAGACAAAATGACAGAAATAGATTGTAGTCTCCAAAATCTGATGAATGTTTCAGGTGTCACAAGACTCTTTATTGATGTTGTTATAACAGTTTAGCACAACTACTTTTCTGGAAGCTATTATAAGATGATGAACAACATGAGCTTCTCCTGCATGTCCTGTGGTAATTGCTTTTTAATAAGTAGTTTTAATTGTTAATGTAGACGCTGTGTAGCATCTTGCAGTAGCACTCAGCACCTACTTGAGGACAGACTTCTGGGATGACCATCAGTGCTGTTTGGCTTTCTCCCAAAATATCTTCCTAGGGAAGTTATTAGGCTTTTCACAATATATTTTTCTTGTATTTCCTTGTATATAAAGCTCCAGGAAATGAAACTAGCTTAAAACTTCTATTTCTGATTTTAATGCCTTCTTCCAGTTTGATCTTGAGAATGGTCTGATATTTTTATGAATTTCCCTACTTTTTTAGCCGTCCCATCTATGTTGGGAAAGCAAGCACCAATACGTTTTCTTTCCATGAGTGAGGCAATGGTCTCTTCATTGACAGACCTCCAGTGTCTTCCCCTTGTTGGTGATACCTTAGGATCACCTCTGCATTTTTGTGAGATGGCACTGTCATCTTAATTGGGCAAAAGGAGCCATTCATTTCATGCATGCAACATGAAACAACTTTGGGGAAAGTGGGGTGGAGGTAATTAATTTTATTTCCATTTTTCATAGAGCAGAAGTGAAGAGTATGGAGGAGTGTTATTCTCTGACCCGTAGCAACTCAATGGAGGGTAGTGACTTCCGTTCTTTATTTTTACTGTTTCCAAGACTTAGAAGTGAAGACAATTGCAGATTACATTTAAACAACTTTTGAGGGTTTAGGGAATAGAAGCAATGGCACTTATAAATTTATAAACAAGTCCTTGCTCTAATTTTAGACTGAGATGGCACCAGTTGTATAATATAAATAAAAATAGAATAACAGAGTTGGAAGGGACCTTGGAGGTTTTCTAGTCCAACCCCCTGCCCAGGCAGGAAACCCTACATCACTTTAGACAAATGGTTATCAAACATCTTCTTAAAAATTTCCAGTGTTGGAGCATTCACAACTTCTGCAGGCAAGTTGTTCCACTTATTAATTGTTCTAACTGTCAGCAAATTTCTCCTTAGTTCTAAATTGCTTCTCTCCTTGATTAGTTTCCACCCATTGCTTCTTGTTCTACCCTCAGGTGCTTTGGAGAATAGTTTGATTCCTTCTTCTTTGTGGCAACCCCTGAGATATTGGAACACTGCTATCATGTCTCCCCTAGTCCTTCTCTTCATCAAACTAGACATACCCAGTTCCTGCAACCGTTCTTCATATGTTTTAGCCTCCAGTCCCCTAATCATCTTTGTTGCTCTTCTCTGCACTCTTTCTAGAGTCTCCATATCTTTTTTTACATTGTGGTGACCAAAACTGAATGCAGTATTTCAAGTGTGACCTTACCAAGGCATTATAAAGTGATATTAACCCTTCATGTGATCTTGATTCTATCCCTATGTTTATGCAGTCCAGAACTGTGTTGGCTTTTTTGGCAGCTGCTGCACACTGCTGGCTCATATTTAAATGGTTGTCCACTAGGACTCCAAGATCCCTCTCACACTTACTAATATTGAGCAAGGTACCACATATATGGTACCTGTGCATTTTGTTATTCTTCCCTAAATGTAGAACCTTACTTTTTTCACTGTTGAATTTCATTTTGTTAGATAGCGCCCAATGTTCAAGTCTGTCAAGATCCTTCTGTATCTTGAGCCTATCTGCTGGAGTGCTCAGAAGATAGGTTCTAGATAATGCCCAGTGAACTGTTTTTTAAGAATAGATAATTATTCTTAAAATTATTAAAAATTATAATTATAATTATAATGTTTTCTACTTTAGTCTATCAGTTACAGCAAAAAGATTATCTTAAACCTAAAGCCCACTTTAGGGCTTTATGTCATTTCCTTTTTGTGCACTAGGATAACAGTGGAAAGATTAGCAGATTGTGAACTGGTCTGTAGTACAGGAAAGGGAAGGGAAGGGGGAAAGGAAGGAAGGAAGGAGGAAGGAAGGAAGGATCAGAGAGAAACATTCTTGGCCAGCCTTTTCTCTGACAGGCTATTTTGATATGGAGAAGGAATTTCAAGCATAACATCCCTACATCCACAGAACAATTTTAAACAGCATAATCCAGGAATTTTTATGAGAATTTGGTATGAGAATCTTAATCTGAAGGCCAGCCGGCATATAATGTTAAAGCATGAATATATGTAATAATTTTGTATTTAAAAAAAGAAAAGAAAGTGAGCATCATTGTGGGGAAAGAAGTTAGGATACTCCTAGATATCCAATTAGATCATAATTGTCAACATTGCTTGACATCTTATGGTACTATTCACATAGGAAGTGGGAGCAAATATCTGGACTGCCTAAAGCAGAATTAACAGAAAATTCTCTAAATGTAGCGACACAAAATTACCATATTGCTGATAGTTTCAAATTTTAATAAATAGAAGGCACAACATTAACAATGTCAATAATAATATCTGCTTCTATGGACAGACCATATTCAAATGATGTTATTAAAAATGACAAATGTGGAACAATTTTTTTCTGACAAGATAGAAAAGGTAAAAAAGTGAACTCACAACTGACAAGCCAAGATAATAGTTTAGAAAAGGATGTTTCACTGAATCTACAAAAGAAACTGACTGCGGTTTTAAAATTTAAAAGGGAAATACAAATAATAAAGCTAAGAGAATGACCTGGATTAATTTTTTCCTACAAAAAAGAGGCTTGTTAAAGTCTTGAAGAACTCAATGTAATGGGGCAATTAAAAGAAATAAAATATTATAATAACAATTGAATGAATTCAAGATTAAGAATGTTAGAAGTAATATAGAATTGTATATTTGATTAAGGTTCAAACAAAACATTTTATTTCTGGTAACTCTTAATGGACTTTCTCTTGATATCAAGACTGAAAAAATGATTTTTTGTTTTGTTTTTGGATTTGTTTATAGATAAGGGACATGGGTTGACAAGAGGAATGTCATAACCTTAGAGGAGATAAAGAGTCACTACACTTGATCTTAGCCAAAAGGCTGAGAAGTCACTAAATTTGTGTATACTTATTGTGATGAAGGATGGAAATAACTTCTTTATATATTTATTTTCTCCCCCTTTAATATAGTGTTATTTTCTTTAGCCCTTTTTATTCACTGTTCTTTCTTTCAGTTTTGTTTGCACAGTGTTAGATTTTACTATTATAATCAAAATTCTTAATAAAAATCCTCCTGAGCCCTCCTGGAAGAGGGTGTAGTCAGTTAGTTAAATTTCTGAATAGAAGCATGCAATCTTTTGTTACAAATCCCATGTATCATAAAATAATAAAAACAGGATCATGTTAATTCTTGAGGCACCTTGAACATTACTTGAATGTGAAAACTTGCTATATATTACAAGAGGCTGGTCTACAACTGTAATAAATGTTAACTATATATACACAGAAACACACATAGACACTCAATAAGTTTACTGTGATCTGATAGTTTCTTGATGTGTTGGGATTGAAACTCCCACGTTTCTCTGGATAGCAGGGATTGTTGTCTGGAAATTTTGGAAGTACATCTATTAGGAGGTTGTCAAATTAGGTAAAATGGTTTAGATTCTTCCAAAGAATGGTTATAAAATATATCTAGAATAATTCGGTAGTGCTTTATGGATTATTGAGATTGTACTTCAGTAACTGCAAAGCTCTTTGGTCAATTCAGTTGCATTGAAAGGTGATTACAATTCCAAGCAATAGAAATAAGTTAGTTCAGTGGTGAAATCCAAATTTTTTTACTACCAGTTCTGTAGGTGTGGCTTAGTGGGCATGATGCGGCTTGGTGGGCATTCCCACCCCACTCCAGGGGGAAAGATATTTAGGGTTGCCAGGTCTGCTTCCAAAATATAGCGGACAAGCGGGGGGGGGGGTTTAAGTAGTAAAAAAATAAAAAAAATTTTTACAATTAAATTATATATTTTCTTACAAACATTTTAACATTAAAATAATCACTTCAAAACTTTAGTTAAAATTCAATACATCAAATATATTATAATAATATGTAAAATCTTACTTTGCTGTTGTGTGTATTTTTTATTTGACTGCGCAGCTTTGATCAATTCTTTGTGTTTAAGGAATAATTCTTTAATTTCAGTACAACGTTGAGAAATATTAAAAAATATACAAAGTTCACTTCGAACTGATGGTACAAGCAATCGGTTACGTTCGTCAGTCCACAAATTTCCCATGACGCTGAAAATTCGTTCAACGTTTGCATTTGATACCGGAATTGATGCACAATACTGGAACAGTTTCAGTAAACTCAGAGCTGGCTCTTTCTTAAAAAAGTACGTCCACTTATCAAGGGATGAATCGCCCTGCAGATGAGCATAAACTTCTTCTAAGGCAGAAATTTCATCGAAGAGAGTGTTGGGTGGAAGTTCTTCTCGCCATGGTGATAATAACCAGATGTTCGTCATTTCTTCTAAAGTTGGAGGATTATTGCGATCAATTAGATTGAAACAACTTAGTGTCTCATATACTGAATCGGTGAAATTATACCACTTTTCTAGGTACGCAATGGCTCTTTGATACACGTTGATGGCTTCTTTCTTGAACTTTTGCGCTGCATTCTCAGGCAAATGTTTTTTAAGTAAGGCAAATAAAACTTTCATTCCAAAAAACTGCTCATCATATTTTTTTTGCAAAGAATCACGCAGTTTACACATGATGTGAAGATCACATGCAAGAATTTTCTTGCTTTCCAGCTTCAGTAGGGTGTCTTGCATGATTGACATGAAGAAGTGCGTGAAATATAAATACAATTCTGAAATTGTTGGTTCATCGTCCTTTGCAAGTTCATTTTCCTGATCCGAAATAAGGTTCCAGATAACCTTATGGCACTCATCAGATCCAAGAGAAATAAAACACAATTTTAGAGGTATCCAGTTTAAAAGAAGTCTTTCGACCGCTTTAAACAAACTTAACCAATGTGTTGGAACATGGCGCAAAACTTCAGGGAATTCTCACTTGCAAAACTCAAAAAAATGATTTCAACTCTTCTCGTTTCTTTGCAGAATTCGAAAATTCGGCAAAACCCTTCAGCACTACATTTTCGATATCAAAAGATAACTGCTTTAATGCATTTTTTGCGCTGTTGTGTAAAATGTGATTATTGCAATGAGCAGCTACAATATTGTCATTTTCCAGCAATAATTTTTGGTAAACAGATTTGTTCACTCCATAATTGACCGATGCATTATCTGCTGGGTAAGCTGAAACATTATTTATTTCCAATTCGTTATCACTAAGAACTCGACACAGCTGATTTTTTATTGATGTAGAATCTTCGAAAGAATCCTCATAAAAGTCTAAAATTTTCACACACAGTCCTTCTTCACAAGTAAAATATTGTGCAACAACGGGATACATTTTGCGATTTCCCTTGTTTAATGCATCAGTGGAGAGAGAAAATGGAATTTCAGTTTTAAGATTATTGAGAACCAACTCAATAGAAAAAGGATACAAAACCTCATTGACAATAGCTGATGATTTGGTTCTTCCACAAGACATCTTTTTTACAATTTCTGAATCATCAAAAATTTGCTTCATTAACTTAATACCGCAATCTTGAGCCAGGAAAGAAATATGGTGTTTGATCCCATGGTAAATTTCAGCTATTTCAGCTACAGTCACTTTCTCACTGAAAGAGGAGTCTTTAACAATAAAAAACGAATCGATTCGCTTGTTGCTGGAAGCTATTTTCTCCTTATCTAAATGATTTTTTGTGTTTCCATGTTCTGTGACAGCTTTTATACCTTTATATTCAATTGTGAACAATTTCTGACACAATTTACAGTAGGCCGTCATATTTGTTCTGTCTGTTTCGTTGTTGGTAATCCATGCAAATGTAGCTTCCCAGTCTTTGGTGTATTTGCACACTCCTCTCTTTCGTTTTAAAGAATTCGAACTCTCGCCGCTGTCACTCTCATCACTCGACGCCATTTTAGGTCAGTCGACACAAGCTACAATACATTTTAAAAATGTGAACTGTACATAATTTTATAATATATTTTTATTTTAATCTCATCATTAATTTTTTCGGAGAATTGAGTTCAATGGATATTCAATCTTTGTCTCATTCTAATTTATGAAAAAAAAGACAAAATGCGATTCTCCTATCCTTATTCTCTTAGACTGTACAGCTTTAGATTACGTACCATTTCATCATAAAGCTTTTGAATAAAAAAAATGTCCACTATTTTGTGAAAAAAAAAGTGAACATAATGTGAAAAAAGCGGACTGTCCGCTCAAATAGTGGACACCTGGCAAGGGTAATATTGCAAAATCTCCATTCCCAACCCACTCTGGGGCCAGTCAAGGTGGCATTTGCCAGTTCTCCGAACTACTCAAAATTTCCGCTACCGGTTCTCTGAACTACTCAAAATTTCCGCTACCGGTTTTCCAGAACCTGTCAGAACCTGCTGGATTTCACCCCTGAGTTAGTTCACTAACTTATTTCTATTGCTTGGAATTGTAATCACTTTTCAATGCAACCAAATTGATCAAAGAGCATTCATTTAATAATTATTTTTATCATTTAATATTTTTTTTATTATTTTTTTATTATTATTATTAATATTATTTAATATTATTTATTTTTTATATCAGATAAGACTTATTTACTAAGAAAATTGCTTACAGAATATAGGACTAATCCTATGTAAACAAATTAAATGTGCTTCTTTCAGTACCAATATTAAACATTCAGCTAAATCTCTTGCAATTATAGCCTATTTTCTAAATTACATGAAGAGCCAGAGAATTAATTTGAAAAACCTCCTGGGGAAAGTCCAGTTAGAGATTACTAATGAGGAACTATATCTTTGGATACAATCTGGTCTGGAGTTTCTGTAAATCCACTTGCAATTCCTTCCTTTGCAAAATTCTCAGAGTACTTGAGAATTTTTTTGGAGCTTGGGATGGTGTTGAGTATTGTTGAAAGTGGTTGAAGATGCAGCTGTTGGTGTTGCTTTCAATTATATACTTTTTCATCGCTCTGAAGCCTCCTTGACTCCATTCTTCAGGTGAACAAGCCCAATGAGAGTTCCCTTAAGATGTCTTCTCTTGCAATTTAACTGAAGTGTGGGAAGCCAAAACGCTGAAGAAATGATGGCAGAACAACTGCTGGGAGAGTCACATGAAACCCTTGGCTGCCTCTTAAATAAATAAATCCACAACACTATACTCTTCCCACCTGAGGATTTCTAACGTTCTCTTTTGAAAGGAATGCCAAGAACAAATTCCTTTTCATCACATTCAGTGAAAGTGGATAGCAAAAAAACATTTGTATATGGCATTAACTAATTGCCTTCTCTGGGATGAGTTGTTGATTTGTTGGTTCCATTATTTTCAACTATCCTACTTAAGAGTAACTTTAGGTATATTGCTAGTTTGGAATATGCCTGGGAGAAACATGGAGTGTTATAATGCCATTCTTATCTTTAGAAGGAATGCAGCGCATTATATATATACAGCTGAGAGCAGGGGTGGGTTCTAAAATTTTTTACTACCGGTTCTGTGGGCGTGGCTTATTTTGTGGGCATGGCTTGATGGTCATGTGACAATTATTTATGATTTAGCAGAGGTACTGGTCTACCAGGCTTTTAACTGCTTGCAGAGCTGTACCAATCTACCCATTTATTTTTGCAGGCACTGATCTATTCGTGTATTTTGGCAGGCACTGGTCTATTCATGTATTTTTGCAGGCACTGGTCTACCCATTTATTTTTGCAGGCACTGATCTACTCATGTATTTTTGCAGGCACTGATCTACTCATGTATTTTTGCAGGCACCGGTCTACTCATTTGTTTTCTTTTAACACTGATCAGCTGTAGGGCGGCCCTTTGAAGCCCTGCGGCAAGAGTTTAAACAGTTTTTTCCCCTCTGGGACTCAGGAGGCAGCAATAGATTGGAGGTGGGGCCAAATAAAAGGTAAGAAGAATGCGGGGGGTGGGGGGGTGGGAGGGCGGGGGGGGGGGTGGCAGAACCGGTTCAGTGACATCATATCATCACCGCTACCGGCTCGGGGGAACCAGGCCGAACTGGGAGGAACCCACCACTGGCTGAGATACATCAATGTGTTTTGGTTTTAGTATGCATCCCTGTACACTTATTTGAATTGTGTCTGTTATGAGACACAATTCTCTCACCAAATATAAAGAATTTTGAAAGTATTATTACCTTTGGATTTTACCACCCCAGATAAGTTAATATCATGTTTCCCTGAAAATAAGACCCTGTCTTATATTTTTTTGAACCCCAAAATAAGTGCTTGGCCTTATTTTCAGGGAGGTCTTATTATTTTGGGGCACATGGAGCAAGATGGGTCTCCTCTTGCTGTCTTACCTGATTTCCAGCTCTGCATTTAAATATTTTTGGGGAGGGTTTATTTTTGGGGGAGGCTTATTTTAATGCATGCGCTCAAAAGCCCAATTGGGCTTATTATCAGGGGATGTCTTATTCTCGGGGAAACAGGATACCATTTGAGAACCCAGTAGGCACATTGATGAGTCCCAAGTAAATATCATTTTTGAGGGTTAAATAGTTTTCTTGAGGATGATGATGATGATGATAATTATACAAAATCAGATTCTTATGAGGATTTTTTTCCTGCACACTGCATCGTTTTGAGATTCAGTTATATCACAATCCATTTTTAATCTCCATAAATATGGCATTGGCGTTACATTTAATAAAAAAACCAAACAAGATTCTTCTTGATTAAGGGAAGCTCAATATACAATCATGCAGGTATTTGAGAATACCTGCATGATTGTTTCAGATGGGTTAGTTCGACTTGAGCAAAATACCCCCATCTTATCCCATGGTACGGCATATGCAGATGCTGATTGAAGCAGAACTATGGATAAAATAGGTGATGAGACTTGATGTGTCCACAACTGTAAAAAAAAAAATTATTAGAAGGTGTCTGGTAGCACCTTTTCCAACAAATCTATTTTATAAAATGACACAAATTTTCATGAGCTACAGTTCCATAAATAATGCAACTCTCTTGTCAAAGGAAAATCATTCTTTTTATTCATTAGTATATCTTTTTTTTCTTTTCCTTTTTTTAGAAATAAGAAGAAGCTGACACAGAAAAAAAAAAGCCAAAACTACTTTTAATAGGATTCTGTGATATAGTGCATATTTCCCTGTTCCTGAAATGGCTTAACCTGCACTTCTTCCATCATTTGTATTTCTTTTGCAGGATTTTTCGTGTTCTAAGCCTCCTTTCATTTTTCCTCGCAGAAATGGCTTTCTATGGTTTCCATAGAGACTGTTCTTAAATCCAGATCAAAAGTAGTCATTTTCAAACAAATTCTCTCTAAATGTATGCTGGATACTTTTATGCATCCAGTGTTTTAATTTAATTTAATTTAATTTTTTGGGGGGTAATATTTTATCTTCCAAAAGAGGCAACATTAGGAACAAAAAACTGAGAGCAAAAATAAATAATGCAGGATTGATGTCAGGGGAGCACATCTGTAGAAGCCAGAATATATAGATCTGACTAATATATTGCATATGGTGTAAAAATAATGTCCCAGAAACTGTTTCTCTTTTTCTCATCCAGGGAAATAAAATATTCTGCCTTTTTAATATTTCCTAAAACATTTCATTCTTCTAGGAGGGCTGGGTGTTAACTTTCTTCACAGGTTTAGCCAATAATTCGTCAAACATCAGAATAGAGCTGGAAGTGACCTTGGAGGTCTTCTAGTCCAGCCCCTTGCTGAAGCAGGAGAGACCCTATACCAGTGATGGCTAACCTTTTTGCTGTCACGTGCCAAAAGTGGGGGGAGTATGGGGGGATCATGCGTGCGCGTGCCCACACCCATAATTCAATGCGCTCTGCCCCCCTGTGCATGCCCACGCTACCCCACCGAGCTCCCCCCGCTTTTGGCACACGGGGTGGGCACGGTAGGTCCATTTTTCGCCCTCCCCAGGTTCCAGAGGCTTTCTTGGAGCCTAGGGAGGGCGAAAACAGCCTTCCTCACCTCCCCGGAGGCCCTCTGTAGGCTTGAAACAGTCTGTTTGCTGATTTCCCGTGGGACCTAGAAAGCCTCTGGAGCCTCGGGAGAGTGAAAAACGGGACTTCCCTCCCCCAGAGGCCCTCCTGAGGCTGGAAAAAGCCTGTTTCCCGACTTCCGGTGGGCCCGGAAGGCCCGATAATCAGCTGGTGTGTGCATGCGTGCCGGAGCTGAGCTAGGGCAATGCTCGCGTGCCCACCGATACGGCTCCGGGTGCCACCTGTGGCACGCGTGCCATCACGGCCCTATACCATTTCAGAGAACTGACTGTCCAGTCTCTTCTTAAAAACCTCCAGTGATAAAGCACCCACAATGTCTGAAGGCAAGCTGTTAATTGCTCAGTTAAACTCACCAATAACCGAGAAAAACATTCCCTGAATGAGAAAAGGAAAAACAGGTTTTTAAAGACAAAGAGCAGCTCCCTGCCCCCAGCAGATATTTGGTGTACATTAAGACTGGGTCAGCCTATCTACAAAACAAGCTCCATGGTGATGGGATTAAGGCATGACCCTCCAGGACATAATAGGATTATTTAGCTCACCCCATGGGACAACCAAGCCCCTTCATTACATCACCCAGCAAGGTTCAACCAAACTCAATTCAGACAAACATGACTCCACATGGGAGTCTGCAACCAATAGGACACATGCCCTCGCCACAGGAACAGAAAGCTCATGTTCAAAGCCCAAGAGAGGGTATAAATAACACTAACTCTCCATTCCATGAAATTTTAATTTAAATGTTTTTAAAAGAGTTTGGTTAATTAATTTAGACTCTGCATATACTTTCCCATGAATGAAAAATACAGTATGATGATGCTGATTTTTTTTTAAAAAAATCTAAATGCTTACTACATTTCTTTCTTCTTTGCCAGAATCATTGACTGGCATAAACCAATTAAAATTAAAACAATTTTGGCAGAACAGAACTTGTTAATTTCATATAAAGTAGAAACCAGATATGTCAATCACTCAGGACTGGATTGCATAAAGAGAACAATTCTTTTTTTAAAAAAAAATATTTTTTCTCCTTTGAACTTAATTTAACAGTAAGAACCATTTAGAAGAATGAGTCATCTGTCAAAAAGCAATTTTTGTTCCCATTTTTTAAAAAGGTAGATAACACTTTCCCACACTTAGAAGTAAATTCCAACCCTTTAACATTCCATTTTACAAAGAATACTGCCATAAAAATAATTACTAGAAACAGAGAACAAGAAAAACATAGATACCATACCTATCTTAAATGTACAGTCTGAATATAGACATTGAACTACCATACAACTGGTAAGAAAAAAAATAGTAACCTAATTCTAATGACTGTAATGAGCTTATTAGACCAATGTTTCTCAACCTCAGCAGCTTTAAGCGATATGGATTTTAATTCCCAGAATTCCCCAGCATGTTGGCTGCGGAATATACAGTACATGGTAGTAGAATGCCTCATGGCAGGCAAATTCTGGGAGTTGGTCCATGTAGCTTAAAGTTGAAATTGAACTGAAGTTGAATTGATAATATCTTGAACTGTTATTTTGATTCCTTTTGTTCTTTTTAAACTGACTATATTCTCTGTTCAGTGTATTTTATTTCATTAAATCATGTCCTTCCAAATTTTGCTCTTCAGATTGATTTGGTTCCAGATAGAATAGCCAAAGATCATTCTTATTGGAATGATCAGATCTATAGTGCAGTACATTTCAAAGGTGTAAAGTTGAGGATATCTAGTCTAAATCAACGCATGTGAATTTTGTAAGAGGAGCTATCCCAGTCCCAATTGATGTGTCTTCATTTATTGGTTTACTGCGTTATATTGCCGAGTGTCTCTAAGAATGTACATCCATGGTTCTCTTTCAACTTTTAGTTGAACCACTGAAGAAGCTTGGTTAGTATGATTTTGAAACAGGGACACCTCAGTCTCCCTATTACAGCAACTACGATACCATTCTAGCTCCTAACATATTTATTTATTGATTGATTTGATTTGATTTGATTTCTATACCGCCCTACTCCTGAAGGACTCAGAGCGGTGCACAGCCAAACAATAAAATACATACATACAAAATTTAAAAGTGGAATTAAAATATTAAAATATTCTTTTATTCTTGTAATATTGACTGGAGGGTGTCGCTTTATAATTGTCAGTGCAAAATATTGCATACCTCATCACCAATCTGGTGCCCTTCATGAGTTATTTGTACCCTATGACTATCATTAAGTGTTGTACCTTATGATTCTTGATGAGTGTATCTTTTCTTTTTATGTACACTGAGAGCAAATGCAGCAAAGACAAATTCCTTGTGTGTCCAATCGCACTTGGCCAATAAAAAATTCTATTCTATTCTATTCTATTCTATTCTATTCTATTCTATTCTATTCTATTCTATTCTATTCTATTCAAGAGGCATTTCCTCTTCTGATGAGCACTGCAATTTTTTAAGTGTAAATTGTTTTTATACTAAATTATGAATATTTTTCCTTACAAAGTTACTCACCAGAATATATTGTAATTTCACAATATGATTGTTGAATACTATGGTTCCATCTAGCTGTTTTGATCGCTACAAGTGAATTTAGCTGGAAAATATTCTGTCTCATGTGCACGCATGCAATAAAGGCTAATATCTAACACTTTTTTTTATCAGTGATTTAACTTTTCATCTTCCATTGTTTCTTAGGTGTTGACAGGCAAATTAACACTGAGGCACCCTGCAAGCATATAACACATTTATTTATAGAGGTTAATGTGCTAACTTGCCCAAGAAGTCAACTGCTCTAAGCAACCCTTTTCCACTGCATTAAAATTGCTATGACAAGGATATATAATTTGCTTACTTTTTTGATCATTTAGTACCATAATGGTGACAGAGGTGCTTGTACAGTATATGTGTGTTTTGCAGGCAACATCAAAAAGATAAGATGAATAAGTTTTTTCAAAAAACCATATTGTCAACAAGTCTTTAATAAGTATAGTATAAAATAGTATATTTTTATATATACAGGTCCTGTTACATTTCTTTAGATAAAAGACATTTGGGAACATACACTCAGTACACAATTTGTGCAACACACTGTTGTGGGTAGTGTCAGGTCCCATATATTTCTATAGGGACGCTGACATTCTGGTGGGGCTCCACAATGTATTATTTCAGACAGAGGGGTTTAATTCATGTCCAAGTTCTGGAAAGTCTTTTTGGACCTACTCAGAACCAAACAGGGACTTAGTTCTAGTCATCATCTGCAGACAAATGAACTAACTCAGTCCTGGAGCAGTACCTGCGTTGTTTTATTAATTATCATCAGGACAACTGGACCGAGCTATTGCCTTTTGCAGAAGTGGCTTATAACAATGCACACTATTCACACTAGCACAGGTTTCACTCCATTCAGAGTGGCCACAGGGCAGAAGTTTAACACCATGCCTGAATTGCCCTCCATTGACCCAGAAATCCCCTGCTTGAAACAATGGACCAGTCATTTGCAAACCATTTGGCTGGTGGTCTGTAAAGCTCTGGATGAAGCCAGGGCTGCCTATAAAGCTTAAACAGACAAGAAAGGTATAGAACCTAAACCTTACAAAGTGGGAGACAAAGTTTACCTTTCTACCAAGTTTCTAAAATCCTTGCAACCATCTAAAAGGTTGGGTCCCAAAGACATTGGGCCTTTCCCCATCGTTCGTATTATTAACCCTTTCATGGTGGAACTGCAACTCCCAAAGTTGTTACAGCAACTCCACCGCAATAACATTGGTAATATATGCCAAAAGTCTATTTCTCAGTAGGGTCACCCCGGCATGAAGATCATCCCATCTTCCCAGCTAAAGCAAGCAGGCACCTATATTGGGCAGCAGTAATAGAGACAGATGTTAGAAGCAGATCACTTTAGCGATGATGGCAAAGACATCAATAAATGCAGTGTGTGTAAACTATGCCTGTATTTTTACCAAGAAAATCAGATGGATAAATCATCATGGAGAAAATCTATCTAAGAGCCGCGGTATGCAGCGGTTGGAATGCAGTATTGCAGGCTATTTCTGCTGACTGCTAGCTGCCTGCAATTTGGCAGATTGAATCTCACCAGGCTCAAGGTTGACTCAGCCTTCCATCCTTCCAAGGTAGGTAAAATGAGGACCCAAATTGTTGGGGGCATATGCTGACTCTGTAAACCGATTAGAGAGGGCTGTAAAAAGCATTGTGAAGCGGTATATAAGTCTAAGTGCTATTGCTATTGCTAAGAGTTGACCCTGAGCTGATGACACATCATCACCATAGATTCAAAATCTGAGGCTTGTTGCTTTTAAATTGCTCAGTGTTGCAGAAAGAATAAGACAAATGGAAGATGCAGGTTATTTATTTATCTAATTTAATAATAAATTTAATAATAACAATATGTCTACCACCATGTCCTGTAACTTCATGCTATTTAGTGTTGTTTAGTGCTACTGGAACCAAAATTGAATTATTGGTGACAATATGACAAGCATGGTTTAAATGTGTATTCTTTAATGTCATAGGATTTTTTTCCTCTAAAAATGAAAATATTAGATAAGAAGTTGCAAATTTAAATGTTACTTTAAAATAATCTCTTGCGATTTGCTAGAGGTTATTCTTCTTCTTCCACATAATAGCTGAATTCAGATTACTTCTAAAATTCCTTGTGCATACTGTACCCTCTACATTTTCCTAGTGAAATGCTCATATCCTGGTCATGTCCCAAACTATGATATTCTTTACCTTGGGTTGGCCAGGGAATTGATAGTAGACGATAATTGAATCAAAGCTGTCTCAGACAAGAAAGTAAACTTAAACTGTATTGGAATAATAGGCAAACTAATCACCAGTAGTAGAAAGTAGTGGAAGAGCCTGTAGTACAGTGGACTAAAGCACTGTTAGTAACATCTGCTGCTTGCAATTACTGCAAGTTCAAATCTCACCAGGCTCAAGGTTGACTCAGCCTTCCATCCTTTCAAAGGTAGGTAAAATGAGGACCCAGATTGTGGAGGCAATAAGCTGACTTTGTATAAATGTACAAAAGTATGAAGGCTATTGCTTAACGCATTGTAAGACGCCCTGAGTCTCCGGAGAAGGGTGGCATATAAATTAAAAAAAAAAAAAAAAAAAAAAAAGATAGTGGGCGCATTATATCAAGTAATCCATGAACATAAAGCATTAGAAAATAATTAATTACATGAGACAATTGCAATGGAATTAAATAAACTCACAATATTGTAATAAATCAGGAAATAATTAGTGACAAAAAGCATATTAAATCAAATTAAGAAAAAGAACATTAAATTATAGCTCTTGTTACCCTGTTTTCCCAAAAATAAGACTTCCCCAGATAATAAACCCAATCAGGCTTTTGAGCGCATGGGCTAAAATAAGCCCTCCCCAAAAATAAATTCTTCCCAAAAATATTTAAGTACATGCGCAGCTGGTCCCCACCATTTCCTCAGGTTAGGGTTAGGGAGACAGATGTAGAAATCAGGTAAGATGGCAAGAGGAGACCCAGTTTGCTCCACGCATCCCAAAATAATAAGACCTCACCCCAAAATAAGGCCAAGTGCTTATTTCAGGGTTCAAAAAAATATAAGACAGGGTCTTATTTTCAGGGAAACATGGTAGCTTTTCTCTTTCAGCCATTTTTGATGGTTCTAACATTTAGATGTGAGAAAAATGCAGAAAATGGTTAGGAAAGCAGACATCACAGAATATTTTTATCCAGAATTTATTTTCTATTATTTACAGAAATTAGAAGACCAGAATAACTTGTTTCTTCAACTTGTGAAAGAATATAAGGCTTAGGAGTAGAAAAAATACAGTCTCCAAGAAGAAACTCCCCTTGTCACATCAGTATTTTGTGGCATCTCTATCCCTTAATGACATACGAGTAGTGTCTTATAATGTGGTTCTCTATTGTACTTCTGACATCACCCACACATTTCATTGGTCATTATATTTGTTTTGTCTTCCAGTATTTATTATTTATTTTGAAATAATAAATTATCAATAGATATAGGAGGACACGGTTTGTGGGGGCAATAAGCTGACTTAGTATAAAAAAGAGCACCACTTAGGGGTGGGCCGAAAGCCCTACTAAGCAGGTATATACAAAAGTATGAAGGCTATTGCTTAACGCATTGTAAGCCGCCCTGAGTTTCCGGAGAAGGAGGGCATATAAATCGAACCAATAAATAAATAAATAAATAAATAAGGTACTAAGTCAAATTTATAAGGCTACCTTATAAGGCTACCCAACTCAGAACAACTCTGTAGACCTAATTGGTTGCATCCTTAGGGAAAAATTTGGTACGGCCTTCATTTGTTCAGTCATCACTCCATGTTTCTTGCTTACATAGTATCAAAGCTACAGAGTAACATCAGGGATATAAACATTATTAATCTAAATTTTCCAGTGTTTGCTTTAAAAGGAGACAAATGGCCTATTGCTATCTAGCGAAGGTCTCATGTAAATAAGATTTGGACAAGGATCTTTCTGGCTGCTAAGTCAAATGTTTCATGTAGGAGTTGGTAACTATAATGGCAAACTATTAAAAATATCAAGTAATCTAGATTGCTTAATAGTGAAATCACAAAATATAAAAGTAATTTATGGGGGTGGGGTGGGGGTGGGGGAAGCGTTTTCTTCTTCTGCAGTAAATCTGCACAGTGAACCGACTCCAGAACATATTATGAACGATTCCAGGCAAATGTCTTTTTTTTAATGAATTAAATGAATTGTCAGGTTATACTTTGAAAGAAATAAATGGCACATGGCTCTTATTTTATGGAATATTACCTTCCCACTTTTTCTATTCCAATGACTTCAAGGGAATGGTTTACATTGTTTATCCTTTTACAACCCAGTCTGAAAGTTACTTTGCATGTTTGACAGGAAGATGAAACAAATCTTACGACATATACATTTTACTTGTTAAGAAGACTGAACATGTTAAAAATCTTGGCATTTCCATCATTTTATTTCTTCTTCTTTTTCCCTGTTCTGCATCACTTTTCATCAAACTGTCAAACAAGGCAGATTGTCAGAGTAAACTAAAGCTATTCACTGCTGTCCTTTTTTGTGCTCTTCAAAAACTAATATTTGTTTTTTGATGTGCAATGAATGATTTTATTTACATGCTTTAAAGTGTTTTTGTGTTCATCTGGAAATAAACTGTATACATCTTCTTCAAAGCATAATGAAACCATCGCAGAATTGCATGTTTTCAGAAGTGTCAGCATTCTAGTTCCCTTGTTTTAGAACTCCATTAATTTTCCACTTTATAATAGAATAGAATAGAATAGAATAGAATAGAATAGAATAGAATAGAATAGAATAGAATAGAATAGAATAGAATAGAATAGAATAGAATAACAGAGTTGGAAGGGACTTTGGAGGTCTTCTAGTCCAACCCCCTACTTAGGCAGGAAAACCTACACCGAAGAGTTTGATTGTCAGAGCCTTCGGTAGAAAAAATGCTTTTAAAAGGATTTGATGATCCTAGCTTATATTTTAAATATTCCACATATTAGGCTCAGTGGTTGTGGTTGCTACTGGTTGTGACCCAGGCCCAAGTAAGTAGTAGGAAAAATCAGTCAGTGAAAAAAAACAAACAAACTTTATTCAAACAGCTGAGAATTACTTCATTCCCAGCGTCGTTCAACTAAATTAAAGTAAATTCCTCCCAACACAAATTCCTCGGTGTCACGAGTGTTTTCAGAATTGCTGTAGCTACTTGATCAATTACAAACCGTATGGATCCAATCAAGCCATCTCCTGTTTGCAATTAACTGCAAACCTTCCCCCGCCCTAGTTAATTGCAGGTTAACTCCCCATATAAGCAGGGACCTTTCTGCTTGCTATTTGGGCCTAGATGCTGTTTAGGCCTAGATCCAGAGCCAGTGCTGAAGCACCTGGACCCAGAGCAGAGCTGCAGAAGGGAGGAGAACTCAGATAAGGAGTCCTGACGGCTGCAGCAGAAGAGGAGCCGAAGACCTGTGTAAAGATACTCCCACGGAGCCAGCTGCAACTGTGAGTTGAGATAGCTAGGAGCCTTTTGAAGTCTCCAATTTCGGCTTGCCTTTTGCTGAGTTGAAGCACGCAAGCCAACATCTGAACTGTTGCTGCTGGACAGTTTCCCTCCCAGGAGCTTCAAGCCATGTTTGCTGATTGAATTGTTTTTCACAGGTGACTTTTAGATGTGAAGCCTACGCTGCTGCCCTTCTACCACCTCGATGATGTATCGACACCGAAGCTGTTTAATGTCATGTTCATTTTTTCTTATGGACTGTTTCCATTTAGGGAGGAATTTAGGGAGATGGCCTGGCTTCATTTAACCTAATAAATAAACCAAGATAAGATTTGTTATTAATGTGCCTTTTTAAAGATAGTGTTTTTTAAACATTTTGAAGTAAAGTATATTTTTATACAAGACTCCTCTGCTAGTTTTATTTCAGTCCTAGTGTGTTTACTCGTGAGCTGGTTCACGGTTCGGGGACAACCCTCTACCCCATCCTAACACTCGGTCCTATCGCAAACCTTGGTCCAATTAGGCAAACTGCCAAAAGCCTTTCTTGGCAAACGTTCAGAAGTCACAGATACAAAATTAAATACAAGACGTAGACTAAGAAGAAGACGAAGCTACCAACGTTGTTTTCCGGCAAAGCCCAAACACCGTTGCTGGTCTGTTTTAAGCCTTATGGTAAGGCAGAACGTAAAGTGAAATTGAATATAAGAGTGAAATAATACGGGGTCAGCCTAGATGACCTCTGAAGTGCCCCTTGACTAATTATTATAAAAGACAGTTGCTGGGTTCAAAAAGTTAAACCGCAAGGTTACGCACTATTCTACAGTTGGAGAGTTCAAGAAGTCAAACTACAAGAATCAAGTAACCTTCCTGTTAAGGCAATAATGGGAGGAGGGAGAGAGCCTAGCACATAGGAGGTTTATTTCACATTTCTTGTTTTTTGTTACTATAAAGATATGTGTCTTAAAGAAGATCCTTTGTTCAGAATGTAAAACGGAATGCATGTCTGAACTTTTTGGCCAAAATAAATAAAAGCTTTTTCTGATCTCGAAATTCATTTCATTCATTTATTTTTCTGCAACAATGGGAGAAGCCAATCATCTCTTGGCCCTACTCCTAAGTTGTCCTCTTTGCTTGAGCTGCTCTTGCCTTCTGGCAGCTCTTCTCATGCATGCATTATGAACAGGCTCTTCCTGTTCCTCTGCCTCACTCCTATCAGTCTCTGGAGGCTCTGGAGTCCGCACCTCACTCCCTGATGGCCCTGGCCCCATCTCTGCCTCTGATGCAGAGCTCTCATCTGGGCCTTCCCCAGCCTCCAGGATTGGCCCATGTTCTTCCTCAGCCTCATTACTGTCCAACTCTGCTGCCAGCTCCACAGGCTGCTGGCGGACCACAACACTGGTTCACTTGCGCCCATGTGCTCGCTTCACTCACTCGCGCACCACTTCTGCACATGCGCAGAGCATATTTGATGACATCTGGGTGGGTGGGTGGAGCTTCCCGCCACTGCTGCTACTGGTTCACCCAAACCAGGGCGAACCGGTAGCAACCCAGCACTGATTAGGCTATTTGAGAATGTATTATTATCATATATGAAGAGGAAGATTGAATTAGGATTGACAGCAGGAATTAAAAAAAAAATTAAAATAGGAGTGGATACCTCACAGCTTGCTGACTTCACATAAACCCTGTCCCATTTTTGTAGTTATCAAAGTCTTTAAAGACTACATCATTAAAATATAATGGCCAAATCATGAATTTCAATGGCATTTTTGCTTTTCTCAGAGTTTTTTTCCTAAAAGTGATTGAGTCTTCTAGTTTTGTTTTGAGTAACTTCCAATCCTAACTTTCAAAATTCTTCATGTTTCCAGGGAGGCTTTTATTTAAAAAATTATTAAACTTATCTATTTTCTATTTTACTATTTATTACTGAGGTTATGCTATATTATCCTATACTTACATTGACATGTCTCTTATTCCTAGACAGTCTATAACAGGGGTGTCAAACTCAATTTCATTGAGGGTTGCATCAGAGCTGTGGTTGACCTTGGGGGCTGGACGGGTGTGGCCGACTGGGTGGTGTGGCCAACTGGGTGGGTGTGGCCAGATTGATGCCACTTCCCAAACTGCTGGCATGTTTCTTCTTCACACTGGGTAGACTGGGCCAAAGCCATGCTGGCCTAATTTTTCCTCTTCACATTGGGTAGACTGGGCCGAAGCCACGCTAGCCGGACCCTTACATTTTCCAGGATGGCCCCATGGGCTGGATCTGACCACATTGTGGGCTGAATCTGGCCTGTGGGCCTTGTGTTTGACATCCCTGATCTATAATAATCTGTTCTCTTTTGCTGCTTGAGCTCACACCAA
The DNA here is from genome assembly GCF_029215685.1 of Pituophis catenifer annectens. Classification (NCBI taxonomy): domain Eukaryota; kingdom Metazoa; phylum Chordata; class Lepidosauria; order Squamata; family Colubridae; genus Pituophis; species Pituophis catenifer. Next base: position 314,548,999 of record NW_027256881.1, on the reverse strand, counting down.
AATCATGAGCCACCATGTAGCCATCTTCAAGTTAGCTTCTGCTCTGTCAAACTCAGTGGTGGGATTCAAATTTTTTTACTACCAGTTCTGTGGGCATGGCTTGGTGGGCGTGGCAGGGGAAGGAAACTGTAAAATCTCCATTCCCACCCCACTCCAGGGGAAGGTTACTGCAAATTACCCATTTCCTCCTGATCACCTGGGACTCGGGAGGCAGAGAATAGACTGGAGGCCAGTCAGAAGTGGTATTTACCAGTTCTCGAACTAATCAAAATTTCTGCTACCCGTTCTCCAGAACAGGTCAGAACCTGCTGAATACCTAGGGTTGCCAGGTGTCCACTATTTGAGCGGACAGTCCACTTTTTTCACATTATGTTCACTATTTTTTTTTTTATCCAATAGTGGACATTTTTTTATTCAAAAGCTTTATGATGAAATAGTACGTAATCTAAAGCTGTACAGTCTTAAGAGAATAAGGATAGGAGAATCGCGTTTTGTCTTTTTTTTCATAAGTTAGAATGAGACAAAGATCGAATGCTCATTGCAATAATCACATTTTACACAACAGTGCAAAAAATGCATTAAAGCAGTTATCTTTTGATATCGAAAATGTAGTGCTGAAGGTTTTTGCCGAATTTTCGAATTCTGCAAAGAAACGAGAAGAGTTGAAATCATTTTTTGAGTTTTGCGAGTCAGAATTCCATGAAGTTTTGCGCCATGTTCCAACACGTTGGTTAAATTTGTTTAACGCGGTCGAAAGACTTCTTTTAAACTGGATACCTCTAAAATCGTATTTTATTTCTCTTGGATCTGATGAGTGCCATAAGGTTATCTGGAACCTTATTTCGGATCAGGAAAATGAACTCGCAAAGGACGATGAACCAACAATTTCAGAATTGTATTTATATTTCACGCACTTCTTCATGTCAATCATGCAAGACACCCTACTGAAGCTGGAAAGCAAGAAAATTCTTGCATGTGATCTTCACATTATCATGTGTAAGCTGTGTGATTCTTTGCAAAAAAAATACGATGAGCAGTTTTTTGGAATGAAAGTTTTATTTGTCTTACGTAAAAAACATTTGCCTGAGAATGCCGTGCAAAAGTTCAAGAAAGAAGCCATCAACGTGTATCAAAGAGCCATTGCGTACCTAGAAAAGTGGTATAATTTCACCGATTCAGTATATGAGACACTAAGTTGTTTCAATCTAATTGATCGCAATAATCCTCCAACTTTAGAAGAAATGACGAACATCTGGTTATTATCACCCATGGCGAGAAGAACTTCCACCCAACACTCTCTTCGATGAAATTTCTGCCTTAGAAGAAGTTTATGTTCATCTGCAGGGCGATTCATCCCTTGATAAGTGGACGTACTTTTTCAAGAAAGAGCCAGCTCCGAGTTTACTGAAACTGTTTCAGTATTGTGCATCAATTTCGGTATCAAATGCAAATGTTGAATGAATTTTCAGCATCATGGGAAATTTGTGGACTGATAAATGTAACTGACTGCTTGTATCAGTTCGAAGTGAACTTTGTATATTTTTTAATATTTCTCAACGTTGTACTGAAATTAAAAAAATATTCCTTAAACACAAAGAATTGATCAAAGCTGCGCAGTCAAATAAAAAATACACACGACAGCAAAGTAAGATGTAATTTAATATTTTACATATTATTATAATATATTTGATGTTTTGAATGTTAAGTAAAGTTTTGAAGTGATTATTTTAATATGTGTTAAAATGTTTGTAAGAAAATATATAATTTAATTGTAATTTTTTTAAAAAAAATTTTTACTACTTAACCCCAATCCTCCCCCCCCCGCTCCCCTGGCTTGTCTGCTATTTTTTGGAAGCAGACCTGGCAACCCTAACCACCTCTGCTCAAACTGCTATTTTAAACTGCTGCTGAAGTGTTGTCTTAGTAGTTTCTCAATCTCGGCTAGGGTGAGAAAGAAAAGGTATTTACCAGCTATTCTCTGGTTGTAGTTTCTCAGCATTGCTGCTTCTCCTTTTAGTTGGTCTACTGCTGTACCCACTTCCCTGTCAGCAATATGGACACCACTTCCTCTCCAGTTGACCTTTCTATAGCAGCAACTTTGAGGGAGACTTAAGTGTGACAGATTGTATGATGGCCACAATGACAGGAACTATAATTATTATCTTGCACTGGAGAGCCAGGAAGGCAGCTAACTATTGCAGAGAGTCACAATAAACTGGCCATTCTGCATAGTGGTAAGGAAAGTATTTGGCCCCAATTCACCATCTATTGTCGTGCAATACTGAATGCAAATGCTTCCCTTTTTAAAAAAAAAAATAGAATTAACTCTTGATGGAAAAGCAAAATATAAAAACTACCACAGTTGCGGTTTTATATGAAACATATACCAAATTTTCATTGCTGGGAAATTTGATGGGGAATTTTCCGTGCTGAGCAATTTCCTCTGGTTTGATAATGAAAGTCAGTAATGTTGAAACTGTGGCTTTATTACTTTCTTGTCCAAGCAGTGGCAAACTGAGAACATTCTGGGAATGTACAAAGTTTACCGTTTGTCATAATCTTCTCAGTTTTACAGACACCTGGCTGAAGCCATTGGAACCTACAGAAATAAGCATAGAGACCAACAGTGCTAATTTCATAACAAGATCAGCCTCTGTATGAATGCTCCATCTGAACTGGGCAAATCAGTTGCAGCCATCTTTCATTCTTCACTGTGATACTCATTTATCTTCCAAGGTTCCTTTGGTGCAAAGAACATGCTAATTAACCATCAAGGTGTGCTGTTGATAGCCACGCAATGCCAAATCAAGGGAAAGGCACATTAAACAAAACAAAAAAAGCACTAAGACTCCACAAACAGAACAACCTTTACTAGGGGTGTCAAGCTTACATTGCCACAGTGTCGTCATGTGACGTATTGCATCTTCCCCCCCCTTTGGTAAACTGGGCATGGGCGTGGTCAGCACATGATGCATCTGGGCCGTGGGCTGCGAGTTTGACAGTGAAGGTTCATGATTTCATCATTTGTAATTGTTTTCCTGCTTTTTGGAACATTTAACTGCAAATATGTTAAGGGATGGTTTGATGGAAAGAGTTATATGTATATGTATATGTACCGTGTTTCCTCGAAAATAAGACATCCCCTGATAATAAACCCAATCAGCTTTTGAGTGGATGCACTAAAATAAGCCCCCCCCAAAAAATAAGCCCTCCCCAAAAATATTTAAACACAGAGCTGGAAATCAGGTAAGACGGCAAGAGGAGCCCCATCTTGCTCCACGCGCCCCAAAATAATAAGACCTCCCCGAAAATAAGGCCAAGCACTTATTTCAGGGTTCAAAAAAAATATAAGACAAGATTTTATTTTCGGGGCAACACAGTATATGTATGTACATACGTACATATTCATGCAGCATTTAAAAAGAAAAAAAAATCATTGTGCTAGTAGTTCCATATTAAAACACTCACAAGCACCTCTTCCCTCCCTGGATATTATTTTTTGAGATATCATTCAGCTATTGACTCTGAATTTGGATAGTATTCATATTACTGTCCTGGAATTTTTTGCCTTCTCAAAAATGGATAGTATATGTTCTAAATTCTTAAGTCAAAATGTAATATATACAGAGTTCTATTTTAATTTTTTTTTTTACTGTGTAGGGCCTATTAAAATCTTTAATTATAGGAGCAATAACTGATTCTATTATCCCACTACATCTATATCTGTTGCTGGAATTTAGTTTGATTATATGCAGTGACAGACATGGGTGGATCTTGCCTGTCCCACTGGTGTCTTCTGAAGAAACACCTATGACAACTGATTGAAAAGACTTTTCCATCAGAAATAAGCAATCAGACTCTATTTTCCCTCCTCATCTGCTATAACTAATACCAAAGATCAGATTATATAAAATGTATAGCACATTATTCCATTGATATTTTTACAAGCAATATAAAAGTGCATAATCTAAAAAAGTGTGTTACAGTGAAGTAAGCCTTGAGCTAACAAACTGAATTCACTTTGGTGTTAGAGATTGATTTGTCTATTTGTTAGAGTTGTTCTCTTCATTAAAATGCTAAATAGATGGGTTTCAATGGCAGCTAATTCTTTGGAAATTAAAATTAAACAACTATTTTAGTCAATTAGCCACTTACACTATATATATTAAATAAAGTGATTCATTCATATATATTGAGCTCATATTATACAGTTACATTAAGATTAATTACAATTAAATTAAGTCCATTCATGTAATCAAGATAAAATATGAGAAATATATTACAATATTGGTAAATTGCACTAATTTCTAAATAGCCCCCCAGTGGAACTCTTAATGGTGAAGTGCTTGTTCAGATATAGAAAGAAAATAGAGTTCTTAGCTCTCTTGCATAATTGAAGGAATAGATGTCCTTCTTGCCTTCTTATATCACTTTTGATCATGATTTATGATGTTTTTGCCTGAAAGTGGTACTTCTGGTTTCTGGCAAAAACTGCCCATTACGAACAATGGATTTATTTAATTTATCTGCACCCCAAAAGCAATCAGGAAATGATTGTGAGAATGAAGTACAAGAACAGGGAAAATTCATGGACTGAAGACATTAACTTGGAGATAAGCACTGCGCTTTCCATAATGAATGAGACAGGAGATACTGTTCAATGATTTTCCCAGTGGTGGGATTCAAGTAATTTAACAACCGGTTCTCTGCCCTAATGATTTCTTCTAACAACCAGTTTGCCAAACTGCTCAGAAAGTTAACAACCAGTTCTCCTGAAGTGGTGCGAACTGGCTGAATCCCACCACTGGATTTTCCTAACAATTTAAGCAATACATCGAGTTTATCAAATTATTTAGTTGCAATAATTGTGTTTGCAGGGAACTTTTCTAGCCTGCTGCTATTCAGTCCACATGATGGCAGCATAATAATTCTTCAAAGGGAGCTCTGGATGAAATACATGATAAAAAGTGATATCTCTCCCCCTCCCCCGGCTCCTGGTGTGTGTGTGTGTGTGTGTGTGTGTGTGTGTGTGTGTGTGTGTGTGTGTAGGGGATGAGAATTAATCCTTAAAGCTTCAGCTAATGCTCAGATGCACTATTTGGGCCAAGGGTCCTACAACTCTAAAAGTAGAAGCCCAAAACACTTAGGGGAAAATTAGTTTTGATGGTGGAAGAATTACTATAAGATAATGATAGCAAATTCTGCAGTTTTTCCTTGAAAACAAAAACACTGCTATTGTAGGATATGGCTGCTATTCCCAACATGGTGCCCCTAGAAGTGGATTATGGGTCCCAAAACTGGGAGGCTTGAGAGTTGTACGTCATGTCTAGAGAAAGTTGTGATGGCTATTATACTATCTTCTATTTTGACAGAAGTGCATATTTATATAACCAAGTGTAAAAAAGAAGTTATACAGATATCTGCATTTCATTTAATAATGGCTTTAGATTACAGGATGACAGAAAATTAGAAAAAAATCTTCCTACTGGAGAATGGGATGAGCTATCCAGGAAGATGGTGAGTTTGCTCCTCTTCATTGGATATATTCAAGAAAAAGATAGACATTTGCGACGGGTGATATTTAATGGGATTCTTGCATTTATCAGATTTAAGCTCAATGGCCTACATGACTGGCCCTTTCTTAGACTACAATTTGGTTACTGGTTCTATATAATCAAGGGGGAGGGATCTGAACAATCTTTCTTTCTCTGGGCAATCCTCACTTTCAAACTTTTAAATAAACAAAAACACATTATGGGAACGATGTAGCCCAATGTACATTGACTTCAGCAAAGCATTTGGTAAAGGATCTGATAGCACTGGGATACTTTATTAAATGTCTTTGACAAAGTCAACTGAATTGAGATGGCGGGCTATAGAAATTGAATAAATAGATAAATAAAATAAATTCTGATTAGCACACCCATAAGCTGTAAGTATGAGTTGGATGGCATGAACATTTATGTGCAGAGAGTAAGAGCCAGAGCCAGTGTGGCCTAATGGTTAAGGCACCAGGCTAGAAATGAGAAGCCTCTGAATTCCAGTCCAACCTTAGGTATGAAAACTGGCTGGATGACTTTGGGCCAGTCACTTTCTCTCAGTCCAACCCACCTCACAGTTGTGCAGAAAATAGGAGGCAGATTAGATATGTTCAGCTTTTTGAGTTATTTATAAAAATAATAAAAGGATTAAAAATAAAAATAAGTGAATGAATAAATAAATATAACAACATTCAGAAAATATTCACCAGTGGTTCCTCATCTCTTGAAAGAGATTTCAAGAGGGGCACCACAAGAATAGTCTGCTACTTTAACATTTTCATTAAAGCTTTGGATGAAATGCTGAGAGAATAATTCTCAAATTTGCAATAAATGCTAAGTGGGTAGGACAGTAACAGGATGAAATGATGTTCAAAGCAGTAGTGGTAGTTTAGAGTAATAGGCTGAAAGTAACCAAATGAAATTTAACAGAGATGAGTGCACTTAGGAAGCAAACATCAAATGCACAGATTGGACTTGAGAGTAGTCCTTGGAAACTGTTTTCTGTGATTGCAAAAAAGACGAATTCAGTTTTAGGCTGCATCAAAAAACATATGGTTTCCAAATCTCAGAAAAAAGAAGGATTCAATTCTATTTTGTTTTGGTTGTGAGCCCATGTCCATTTCTCAGCAGCAAACTGAAAGGGAGATCATCAGGGAACTAGAAACTAAACCCTGTGAAGAGCAGCTGAAGGAACTGGTGTTTCAGCCTTGAAAAAGATGACTGAGCGTGGGATGTAATAACACTCTTCAAATAATTGAAATGATTTCATACAGAAGAAGGTTGAGACCTATTCTCTTGTATTCCAGAATGCAGGAAATAGAATAATGGATCTAAGCTACAGGAAGAACGATTCTGATTGAATGTTAGGGAGGAAAAAAATCTTCTTTCTACAGTGGCATGAAGATGTCCTTCACTTACTTTTATCTCCACCCATTGCAGAGGCAGGGTACATGTTAATTTAGTTGTACAATTTAGAACAGGGGTGTCTATCCTTGGCAACTTTAAGACTTGTGGACTTCAACTCCCAGAATTCCCCAACCAGGATGGGAAACTCTGGGAGTTGAGGTCCAGAAGACTTAAAATTACAATGGTTGGATACTCCTGGTTTAGAAGTAGAATCTTCCATCTTCTCTTGGCATAAGCCTTGCAAATTGAACAGTGGGTGGCAATTACAGTTGGGGGTATGTGATGGAACAATTAAGTTTTTCTACCTAGCTCCTATGGATCCACTGAACTTAATGTGGATACATCTCATCCCTCTGGACTCTGTTTTCCAGACCAATCTGCTTTTGGTAAAAGAAATAGTTCTTTGAATCCAGCCTCTCTCACATTTCCTCATTTCTTCTTCCACCTTTGCCAGAGATGGCAGCAGCTCAGTAGTAAAATCATTTTTTTTTTTACTACCGGTTCTGTGGGCATGGCTTGGTAGACGTGGTGTGGCTTGGTGGGCGTGGTTTGGTGGGCGTGGCAGGAGAAGGCTATTGCGAAATCTCCATTCCCACCCCGTTCTGGGACCAGCCAGAGGTAGTATTTGCCGGTTCTCTGAACTACTCAAAATTTCCACTGCCGGTTCTCCAAACTGCTCAAAATTTCCACTACCGGTTCTCCAGAACCTGTCAGAACCTGCTGGATTTCATCCCTGCAGCAGCTTCCCAGGCTGTCAAGACTTGGAAGGATGCCCCAAAAAAGTACAGATGGCAAGCAGCTCTTTTGATGCCAATTCTCTGATCCCACAAAATTGATCTTTGGAGTTGGAGACTTGTTGGCTAAAAAGCCAGTTTCCTGCTTCCCTTCCCTCATTCCCTTGCCACCAGGGAAAAGCTGCCCATTTACTGCATGGCTTATGTACTGCAGGTCCTGTTCCCTGGGGGAACGTGTTTTACTTGGCGGTGACAAGAATGTCAGCTAAAAAGTTGATGCCACCTTTGATGGCAAGAAAATTATTTTTAAAAAATTCTCTTTACATATAGTAAGTATGTAAGGTTTTTTGCTGCCACTTCTCTGAACCTACCATGGAGTAATATGTGAAATCACATATGCTGGTGCTGGTTATTATACATGGGTAAACAATTGTTCAACATTTATTTCAAGGAAAAAATTAAAACATTGAAAAGAAACTGTTAAAAGACAAAATAGCAACATGACTGTTAGATTAGCCGCAAAGTATTTCTATCTTGGAGGTTTGGTAATTGTGTGATCAGAAGAAATAGCACAAGGAACATGAAGGCACTCATGCATTTTTCACTGTTCAATAATGAAAGAAAAGAAAAAAGAATAAAATTATTCACCCTTAAGTAAAATGCAGTTATCATGGTAGAGTCAGCAATACCATATCTGTGGTTATCATGCCAATTGTTATAACCCTCAAATGGCATCTAGAAGATTGTCAACACTTTAGAAATAACCATTAAGTGGCGGAAATCTTGTAAAACCACCAAGTTAATACATCAAAAACTCCTGAAATTTTGAAAGAGAATTGCCAAAATCTTGCAAGATTTGGATTCAAGAAACAACAATACCCTTTATTATTATAATGCAAAACCATACAATGGCACCCAATGCTTGAAAATTGTACTACTCCACAATCATAGTTAATGAATTGGAGAAGTTTTGTGTATTGATGCACTTTGATGGATCTCAGTGAGATTTTAACATTATTAGAAAACAATTTGAGAATCATTGCAATTAATATGAACAGGATTGCCGAAGCATACTTAATAACTTTCCTGCAAACATATTAGAAATGAGCAGAAATGAAATGAGTATTCTAATAGGAATATTTCTTGAACATCCATAATATTATCAAGTCCCTTGCAAAACCTAACCTGAAAAATCCACCACCCTTTATGGGAGTCTGCTTCTGAAAGGAAGATAACAATTAAAATACTGATAACCCAGCAAAATACTGGCCCTAAAAAGGTTGCACCTTCCTGTTCTAGGGGCAAAACAACATTTCCATTTTTCATAGTTCAGGACTGACTTTCTGGATAATTAAACTGCACAGGGGGAAGTTTTTGCAAAACCTTTTGCACCCTTATTATGGATTGTTAGGCGCCATCAAAATTTAAAATGATTGGACCTGTCACTGTGTCACATTAATCTCAGAAGTGCTAGATCATGAACAAGTAAAGCTTTTGTTCCCCTGAGAAGTACTGTAGCATAGTGGTCAGTTTTGAAATGCCTGAGCGTATCTTCTAGCCTGATATGTTAAATCATCCTTACCCAGCCAGAGACTCTCTATTTGCATTTCCATTATTCTGAACCAGCAAAACCTTATAAACTGGGAAGGAAACTCACAATAAATAACCCCCCCTTTTAAAAAAATATACAGCCTGGAGATGTTTTCTTTTTCTTATATATAAAAAAATAAAATCTATAACAGTATAAAATGAATAGGTAATTCAACTTGTTCTATCCATAGTGCAAGTCAAAACCTAGAACAAATAAATAATTTTTAATCAGGTCCCAATAGAATTGGGAGGGTCTGCAGGTTCAGTAGATGCAAAAATTAAATTTGCAATTAGAGGTGCATCAGAAGGTTCAGAAGTCCAATAAGCAATCTTTGCTGGCTGGGTTTACACATTGCCTTGAGCAAAAATGTGGCTAGTATGGTTTGGTTTATCATGTTGTACCTCATAATTCAGGCTGACTATCTCTTTCTGAACTGCAGGTGCTCCTTGCTATACGAATGGTTTGAATGAGGCCAAGACAAAACTCACATACTCATGAATTTAATAATTTAATAATTTTCTTCTTCTGTCACATGAAAATGAAAATTTTTAGAGAGCTTGGAAAACTTGACTTAAGGGTTCAGGAAGGCCAATTCTAGTTGTGGCACAATAAGACATATAAATCCAACAAATTATAGCCAGCTCAATATATCATAGTTAAACAAGCCATGATTTAACACAATATATGACCCTAGTTGTTGAGTCTGATTGAATCCCAGGCTCAGACCGAAACACGCATGCTTCTCCTTAGTCAAAATTCACCTACTAGGAGGAAATCCTTTCTACGACATTTCTGATTCACATGTGGGTAATCTAGTAATTTTAGAGTTGGCAGGCGGTGCTATTTCCATCAAAGCAGAGCCAAAATAAAGACTTTAGTATTATATTTATCATCTGGTTTCTTTGTCTTTAAATTGCTTGTATGTGTTGATGCTTTTCTCACTGTGTGAGTTTTCACCATTAAAAATATCTTCAAACAAATGTAGCTCTGCATGCCTAATTTATATATACAAACACACACATTATGTACACAGAGCAGTGTGCAGCCCCATCCTCTGGTTTGTATCATCCTCATAATTTCACAGGAAAATTTCACCTACATTCTTTTTTTTTTAAATTAGATTTATATGCCGCCCTTCTCCGGAGACTCAGGGAGGCTTACAATGCGCTAAGCAATAGCCTTCATACTTTTTGTATATTTATACAAAGTCAGCTTATTGCCCCCACAAACTGGGTCCTCAATTTACCTACCTTAGAAAGGATGGAAGGCTGAGTCAACCTTGAGCCTGGGGAGATTCGAACTTGCAATAATTGTAGACAGCTGAATGTTAATAACAGGCTTTTAGTCTGTTGAGCTATCCATGCTCCTATCCAGTCTGTTGAGCTATCCATTCTCCCAAGTCTTTCCCAGCCATAAGGACTAGAAGCTTTCTTTTTGAAAGCCAAAGGACATTCTGAGATTCTTTGGCTGCCCATTTTTTTCTGAAATACCAAATCTCAACCCTTTGTTTCTGTTTTTCTTTCCAAACCATGGAACAGGCTGCCAATGATTGTGCAGAGAAGGCCCAACTTGCTAGTGCAAGGTAAATTGTTCCATTCAATTCCCAGCTTCCTCCTGTGAATTAATAAAAGCCTTTTTTCCACTTCTGAATGACAGAACAGAACTTGCTGTTCCATTTAAATATTTATTTATAAATAAATAGCAATATTGGCAGCATTTTCTGTCTAACTTACAAGCTGCTAGCTTTGCAACATTCAGACTCCAGGGACTGCCAAGACCTTCAGGGTCGTGCCCACACCAGAGTCCATGCCAGGATTTGCCCAATGAGGCCTTCTCTTCTGTAAACTGTTACCAGAAAGTTACAAGGGGAGAGGAAGCGAAACCCATGGACCAAGATTTTCCCCCATCATCCCCAGACCATACCTTATATATGGTAGCTAATTGTCATGAAGAAAACTTGCTAAAAACTAAAAATGCTGTAGAATGGCCTTCCCCAATGTGGTACATCCAGAGGTATTGAGCTACAGTTTCCATCATCTCAGCCAGCACAGAAATTAGAGGGGGGCTTCTAAGGTTATTGGGATGAAAGGTTATAGAGGAAAGGATGTAAGCAATTGTTTCACTAGGAGCTTTGGTATCTCACTGCTTCTTTAGAGACCTTTCTCACAATATTTTTCTGCAAAAAGTGCAAGAAGAATTAAAAGTGCCACACTGAGCTCTTAGGATAATGAACTTTTTTTTCCTATCAGCAACTCTTGGATAGAATAGAATAGAATAGAATAGAATAGAATAGAATAGAATAGAATAGAATAGAATAGAATAGAATAACAGAGTTGGAAGGTTCCTTGGAGGCAGTGGTAGTATTCAGCCGGTTCTATTCAGTTTGGGTGAACCGGTAGTGGCAGCTATGGGAGGCTCTGCCCATCCGCCCGCACGTCATCACATCCCGTTTTTGACGCTCTGCACATTCACAGAAGGCTTTGTGCATGCACACATGCTTCCATTTGCGAACCGGCAGCAAAGGTAAGTGAATACCACCCCTTGCTTGGAGGTCTTCTAGTCCAACCCCCTGCTTAGGCAGGAAACCCATTTCAGACAAATGGTTGTCCAATCTCTTCTTAAAAATTTCCAGTGTTGGAGCATTCACAACTTCTGCAGGCAAGTTGTTCCACTGATTAATTGTTCTAACTGTCAGGAAATTTCTCCTTAGTTCTAAATTGCTTCTCTCCTTGTTTAGTTTCCACCCATTGCTTCTTGTCCTGCCCTCAGGTGCTTTGGAGAATAGTTTGACTCCTTCTTCTTTGTGGCAACCCCTGAGATATTGGAACACTGCTATCATGTCTCCCCTAGTCCACCTCTTCATCAAACTAGACATACCCAGTTCCTGCAACTGTTCTTCATATGTTTAGCCTCCAGTCCCCTAATCATCTTTGTTGCTCTTCTTTGCACTCTTTTTAGAGTCTCAACATCTTTTTTACATTGTGGCGACCAAAACTGAAGGCAATATTCCACGTGTGGCCTTACCAAGGCATTATAAAGTGGTATTAACACTTCACATGATCTTGATTCTATCCCTCTGTTAATGCAGCCTAGAACTGTGTTGGCTTTTTTGACAGCTGCATCACACTGCTGGCTCATATTTAAATGATTGTCCACTAGGACTCCAAGATCCCTCTCACAGTTACTACTATTGAGCAAGGTACCACATATATGGTACCTGTGCATTTTGTTATCCTTCCCTAAATGTAGAACCTTACTTTTTTCACCATTGAATTTCATTTTGTTAGATAGTGCCCAATGTTCAAGTCTGTCAATATCCTTCTGTATGTTAAGTCTATGTTCTGGAGTGTTGGCTATTCCTACCAGTTTGGTGTCATCTGCAAATTTGATGAGTTCCCCATCTACCCCCTTGTCCGAATCATTGATGAAGATGTTGAAGAGTACTGGGCCTAAAACAGAGCCTTGGGGCACCCCATTGCATACTTTCCTCCATGTAGATGCAGTTCCATTGAGGACTACACGTTGAGTGCAGTTGGTCAGCCAATTACGAATTCATCTGGTGATGATACTGTCTAACCCACTATTATTATATCTATTCCAAACAATACCTGTCATCTTAGACAAAAAATTTTTCACAGAAATTAACAAAATTATTAGGAAATTCATTTGGGCCAGGAAAAAACCAAGAATTAATTTGAGATCGCTACAAGACAATAGAAGTAGAGCAGGTTTTGGAGTCCCAGTGTGAGAAGTATATTATAAAGCGGCCACCCTAGTATGGATAAGGGAATGGGTTAATCTAAGAAACAAATGAATCCTAATTTTGGAAGGGCACAACCTACAAAAAGGGTGGCACGCCTTCTTGTGGGATAAAAAGAAAAAGACCAAAACATATTTCCATAGACACAGGATAAGAGAAGTATTAATACAAGTATGGGAGGAAATTAGAAGAAAACAATACATGAAAAACCTGAACTGGCTATCGACGATGGAAGCCATGATATACCCAAATACATTAGAGATCAATAAAATGATTAGCTATAAAGAGCTTCTAGATAACCAAGGAAACCTCAAAAGTAATCAATCCCTAGGTGAGCAGGGAATACATATTGACTGGTGGCCATACTTGCAGATTCAATCAAGATACAAAAAAGGTAAGGAAGAATTTGGCATTGAGGTGGAAACAAATAGATTAGACAAATTACTGATAGGCCCAGAAAAAAAAAGCACTATCCAGATTATATAACTATCTATTAGAATTCGACAGGGCGGAAGAGGTAGTAAAAGAGTCAATGATAGCGTGGGCCAAAAATATTGGACATAATATAAATTTGGATAATGGGAGACGATCTGGAATAGAAACTATAAATTAACAAAAGTGGCAACATACAAAGAAAACCAATATAAAATGTTATACAGATGGCACCTAGCACCTGCAAGATTAGCAAAAATTTATCCAAATGTAAGCCCCAAATGTTGGAAGTGTGGATGTCACCAAGGTACCTTCTTTCATATGTGGTGGTCCTGTCCTGAAACGAAGAGGTATTGGAGAAAAATTCAAAATTGGCTACAAGAATCAATTAATGAAAAAATTGAATTGATACTTGAAACATTTCACCGCCCTGAGTCCTTCGGGAGTAGGGCGGTACACAAATTCAATAAAATAAATAAATAAAATAAATTTCTCCTGGGAATACTAAAGACGAAATGCGGGGAAAAAAAGAAGATATTTAATCATACATATACTCACTGCAGCAAGAATAGCCTACGTCCAATATTGGAAAGGAAAGGATACACCACCAGAGGAACATATTATTCAGAAAGTTCTAGAATGTGCTGAAATGAACAAATTAATGTTAGAATTAAACGAGAAAGAAGACTCAGAATATTATATGGTGTGGGATGATTGGTACAGGTGGATTGATAACCGAATAAAGAAAAAATAAAAGTTAATACAAATTTTAAGATGCATATAGGAATTTGGAATGATGAAATATAAAGGAATAATCAATCTAACTTGTGTAGAAAAATAACACTGTCTGACTGATTGTATTGTATTGTATTATAATAAATTTCAATTAAAAAAAAAGATACTGTCTAACCCACATTTTTATATCTTATCAAGTAGTAGGTTATCTTATTTTTTGAGGGAATTTATCTAAGCCATGCCACTAGAAAGCTCAAAGAGGTAGACTCGTCCTGCATCCAGTTGAATGCATTTACAATAGAAGAAATCACATTGTTATCATATTCCCATCGATCCTCTCTTCTTAAGGATTAACTTCTTTTTCTATGCCTTTACAAAGTTTCCTGTTATGATCTTTCCTCTTGCAAATTTCTGCCTGTGTTTCAGTTGGTCTGAATGCTTCTTGAAGTATAATACTCACAACTGAATATAATAATTGCGTTTGTGCCTGATCAATGCAGAATAAAGTGGGACCATTACTTACAGTGATTTGGAAACTATACATCCATTGATCCAATCTAAGATTGTATTGACATTCTCATTTTCATTGATTTTATGTTGTAAGCCACCCAGAATCATTGGAGGTGACATGGACAGCAAATAAATTTCATAAATAAATAAATTGACATTTTCTATAGCTACATGCCACTGCTGTCCCATTTAATTTTAATCAATTGTTGGTCCAATATTTCTTTTACAAGTTCTATTCTATGTATTCCCTACACTACAGATATGAATGTATCAAATCTATGTATTCCCTACACTACACATATGAACTTGATTTCTTGTTTCTTCAGCGAAGAATGTTGATGTTTTCTCAGCCTCTTTTTATTCTCAATTTCTCAATATCAAACATTTTACTTGATACTTCAGTGGTCAATTCTGAATGAACATTATTTGACTGTTACTTTTGAGCCAATAGTGCATTTATTAAATTGCCATGCCATATTTGATTTGATTATAGATAAGAATTTTATGGGATATTTTGCCAAATACTTTCCTGAAATCAAGATGTATTATGTCTATAGCATTACTGGTATCTACTAAGAAAATTACCTTATAAAGAAGTGAAATACGATTAGTCTGACAAGACTTCTTGACAAATACATACCAATTTGCAGATCTAATTAATTATGAAAATCTCTATGTCTTTTCTGGGTATCAATATCAGATTGACAAATGGTCTGAATTTTCTTGTAACTTCCCTTTTCTCTTTTTGAGGACTTTTTTTGTCTTTTAGTCATCATAACATATCAGTAAGTTTGCTTAGTATTCTAGGATGCAATTCATGCAGCCCTGGAGTTTTAAACTCATTCAAAGAAAAAAGTATGTCTTGACCACATCTATCACTCTCACTTTCACTCTCACTCTCACTTTCATTCTTACTCATTTTCACTTCCCATCAGAGCTTCTTATTCTATGGTTTACAATTGCCTTATGGCATATATTTCCATGAATTGGTGAAGACTGAACCAAAATAACAGCTGAGTATTTCCATCTTTCCTTTGTTACCTGGTATTTGTGAGCAATGGTTAATCAAAATTCTTTTTTCTTCCTTTTATTTGAAATATATCTTAATCGGTGCCATTCTTAGCATTGATATCTAATCTCAGTTCATTCTGAGTCTTTCTCGTTCCTGACGTTATCTGTATTGTTCTGAGCTACTTAGTGATCTTGATCTTTTTTAGCAGGAACATGGGCGTCAACAAGCAAATGTTCTATATGTCATGATGTCACACAAATGATACGATATATATCGTTGCATCAGACATCTTCACATAATCACATCTTCTGCATGATGGTGGCATGATGCATTTGCCATCATCACGGCTTGTTACCGACACCTCTGCCACTATGCATCTTCGCTAAGCTCTTTGTGTAACCACTCTGGCTTCTTCTGCTCTACACTTTTCACTGAAATCATTTGCAATTGTACTTTTGAATCTGGGCTAAGCACCTCATTCAGCATGAGAACCACCAATTGTTACAGGATATAGGGACAAAAATAGGTTAGAAAAGGATAAGGATACAGAAGATAAGAATGAGTGGGTGCCTTGAGTAGAGCTGTGAGCCTCCCAATGTGAATTGGCTTGTATGATTATTAAATAGGTAAAGGTAAAGGTTCCCCTAGCACATATGTGCTAATTGTTCCCAACTCTAGGGGGCGGTGCTCATCTCTGTTTCAAAGCCAAAGAGCCAGCGCTGTCCGAAGATGTCTCCGTGGTCATGTGGCCGGCATGACTAAATGCCAAAGGAGCATGAAACGCTGTTACCTTCCCACCAAAGGTAGTCCCTATTTTTCTACTTGCATTTTTTATGTGCTTTCGAACTGCTAGGTTGGCAGAAGCTGGGAGAAGTAACAGGAGCTCACCCTGTTAAGCGGCACTAGGGATTCGAACCGTTGAACTGCCAACCTTTCGATCGACAAGCTCAATGTCTCAGCCACTGAGCCACCACTTCCTTTATGATTATTAAATAACTAAACAAATAAATAAATAAAAATAAATAAATAAATAAATTGCACTCCTGCTTCTCACACTTTGGGAAATGCAATTTGCTAGATAATTTGGCAGAGGAAGAGAGCATTTACTAGCAACCCCGCTGAAGTTTTCCCCAAGAGAAATATGGGGCGTATGGCCACTGATCGAATAGAAAACACATCGCTAGATAGGAAGTAAACTAATCCAGAAAAAGATAATTTTGTATGCAATATTATTCTCTGAAAATTGAAGAATGCTACGTGCTGTAAACAAGGTGAGGGCAGGGGATCATGGCTTTGCATCCTCTCTCAAAAAGGCCCTTTAAGAATGAAGGTAACTAGCATGGGTGCTTCCTCTCACCTTTTTCCTTGAGAGAAAGCTGCTTCTCCCACCCCCTATGCCTCTATATTCTCACAAAGACACACTTAATTACTCCATAAAGGTACTGAGTTGGCATGGTAACTTCATCTTGCTAAGTTATTAGTGTGTATAATGTGGGTTTTGATTAGTACTATTCTAAATGGTTGACTTCTGTTTAATTCGCCCCATCTATAAAGATTGGGAAAGGCAATCATACATTAAAGAGAGCAAACAGAAAGTGGTGTATTTTTATTTATTTATTTATTAGTTCAATTTATATGCTGCCCTTCTCCAGAGACTCAGGGCGGCTTACAATGTGTTAAGCAATAGCCTTCATACTTTTGTATATACCTGCTTAGTAGGGCTTTCGGGGCCCCCCCAAGTGGTGTTCTTTTTTATACAAAGTCAGCTTATTGCCCCCACAAGCTGGTTCCTCAGTTTACCTACCTCGAAAGAATGGAAGGCTGAGTCAACCTTGAGCCTGGTGAGAATTGAACTTGCAGTAATTGCAGGCAGCTGGTGTTACTTAACAGCACTTTAGTCTGCTGCGCCACCAAGGCGCAACATTATGTGTTGTGTGTGCAAATTCATTCCATAATTCATGCTTTACATTCTTTAACTTTATTTCTTCCCTCTGCAAACATTTGTTCACCTGCACTAATGCGAGAATTCTTGATTGTCCTGACCCCACAATATTCAGGAGACCACATGATATGGTCAAGAAACAGACCTTTATTCTATACTTCATTTCAAAGCATTAATTCTACTTGATCACTATTTGCAAGATAAAATTACAGACAATAGACCCTGCACTAGTCAGGGTCATGATCATCATCATGTCATCAATCATCATCTCTTTAGTTAGGAAAGTCCTATGAAGATTCACAGTGTTTTAGATCTTTATGGCCTTCATTATTTCCTTGCAAAAAAATAAATCACATGATCATGCAATAGGCAGGTGACCATGCATGGTCAGATGATAGTAGAATAATGGAAGGAACCTTGGAGGTCTTCTAGTCCAACCCAAGCAGGAGACCCTACACCATTTCAAACACTGTTTCAAACAGTGTTGGAGCACCCCAACTTATGGAGCCATTCCACTGATAAGCAAACTGTTCCACTGATCATTCTTTGAAAGACAGTATAAAATAAAGGAATGCCCACTAAAGTTTACAAGTGAATGAGAAGACAAGGGAGCCTTTTTAAAGCAAATAAATACTACTCCTAATACTAATTCAGCCACTTCCGTATGATAAGCCATCTTCTCTTTCCCTTCCTCCTTTCTGTTTTGATTACACTCTTTTATTCCTTGAAAATAAAAGGCAACAACATCTGTCTTACAAGGCAGTAAAGAATTCTGTGCAATTATAGGTCCGGATTTGGCCCTCCATGATTTGTCTTGATTGGGAATCACAATATCAAAGTCTCAAAATTGAATATATTTTAAGTAAATTAATTTTAACCTCAAATAGTAATCTCAAACACTTATGCTCTTACTATAAGCGTTTCTGTGCTAGTGTAAGTAAACTGTCTGGTCTGTTGGACAAACGATTTAAGGAGATCCAGGATATAGTAATGAAATGGAATCCTGATGACATGGAGAACTTCTGGGACTCCACTGTCTTTGGATTCAAGTCTCGTCAGAAAACAAGGAAAGAGTAGGCTAGAATAGGTATAACTGCATTTCTGTACATGAAACAGACATAGTACCTATCACTATGCTATTCTCTGCTACTCTTTCACCTCTTGATCTTTTTTTACTTGGAAAACACATCCAGGCTGGGCAAATAGAAATATTTTACTAGAAGAATACTCAAATCTTCTGCTCGAAATAAAATTCCCTATACCACCAGGCTTGAAATTTTAAGTCTGGATAGCCTCAAACTATGGTTCAGTGATGTCATATCGTCACTGCGACCGGCTCGGCGGAACTGGGCAGAACCGGGAGGAACCCACCACTGGGATAGAGATACCAGTAATGAAAAAAACCCTAATTTGACAGTTCCTTCTTTTGTAATCCTCCTTCACTTTTCCTGCTTTAAGTAATATTAAAGGCTAATCCATACACAAACATACATGAAGGCACACACACATATAATTTTATCTATCTGTGTGCTTTTATTGGCAATACAATTAACATTCTTGGCCAACCACTGCAATCAGAACACCTAAGGGCACCCCCTCCCTGGCATCCTTGAAACTTTGTTACTTTCACTTGATGGCCCAGTGGGAAGGTGGCCTTGCCCGTGTTCCTGGTGGTCTAGTCCCTCGCACTTTGGAATGGAATAATCGTTAAGCAGAGAAAAAGGCAAGTGCGCTTTTGTTTGCCTCCTACATGATCTCTTTGAATCACCATCTGGTTGGCGCATCGTGCCTTTTAGTCCTCTAATGACACACCAAGTCCTGAGAGCTAAATAGAATTAAATACGCACCATTCAGAACTGGCAGGAGGAGGCACCATTAATCAGATGAATCATAGAAAAATTAAGCTTTTCCCTTGCATTGTAAGACCTGGTTTGTACAAAAGCGAAGAAGGAAAAGAAAGAAAGAAAGAAAGAAAGAAAGAAAGAAAGAAAGAAAGAAAGAAAGAAAGAAAGAAAGAAAGAAAGAAAGAAAGAAAGAAAGAAAGACCTTTTTATTTTAATAATTCCTCCCACCTCCTCCCGAAATATAGTAATTTCCCCTGGGAAAGAAAACCCACACAAACTGCAGGTTCTTTTTCCTTCCCTCTTCCGTATATCTATGAGTAAAGCAGAAAAACAGTATACTGTATTGGAAAGGGAATGTCAGATCTGCCCTCACACTGCTTTGGCCCTGCTTCGCTTTGATGGCAGCCTGCCATAAATATGGGGAGGGGGCAAAAGGAGGGTTCGTGGAGGGGTAATGACAGGAACCAGAAGTGCCAACCAGAGACAACAGTTGAACGATCCAAGGACATAGGCATGGGAACCAGAGCCTGGTGGCGCAGCAGACTAATAGCCTGCTATTAATATTCAGCTGCCTGCAATTACTGCAAGTTCGAATCTCCCCAGGCTCAAGGTTGACTCAGCCTTCCATCCTTTCTAAGGTAGGTAAATTGAGGACCCAGTTTGTGGGGGCAATAAGCTGACTTTGTATAAATATACAAAAGTATGAAGGCTATTGCTTAATGCATTGTAAGCCGCCCTGAGTCTCCGGAGAAGGGCGGCATATAAAAATAAATTAAAAAAAAAAAAAACCAAATGTGAACGCCCACCAAAGAGGCGGCAAACTTAGGACTGTTACCAAAACAACTAATTGGACATTATCAAAATGATCAAGTGGGGAGGGCCCAGGAGAAGGGAAAACTGTTGGCTTTACGCAGGAATATTCAGATCTGGCTTTGTTTATGTGTAACGACTTAGCTTTTGTAAAAGTATACCTTTAGCTTTATACAAATGGAGTTGAGAGTCTTTCTTTCCCAAACACCCAAGATGGGACAGGGCTGGCAGGGGGTTTGGGGCTATTCCTTTACTCCATTGGATTACATTCACAGTTGATGCCACTGATCTACAATTGAGGGTCGTTTTTCTCATGGATTATTTTGTAAAATAGAAAGTCAAAGCAAGGGCCTCCCCCACAGACTCAGGCAGGTTTGGGTTGATTGAGCGAACTCATCTCAAGACAGCAACTCCAAAACTCTGGCATAAATATCGATTGGTGGCCTTATACTCAAATACACTCAAGACACACAGCAGACAAAAAGCAATATGGAATCTCGAATAATTTGAACGAATTGGACAAGATTTTACAAGGGCCAGAACAAAAGATGATAACCAAAATATATAACTATCTTCTTAGATATAAATTATTGGAAGAAACAGTAAAAGAAAACATGATAAGGTGGGCCAGGGACATAGGGCACAACATTCAATTGGCAAACTGGGAGAAATTGTGGAAACAGAACATCAAAATGACAAGAGCCACCTGACAAGAGCCTATAAAGAAAACCTCATAAAAATGTTTTACAGATGGCACTTAGCACCAGCCAGATTAGCCAAAATATACCCAAACGCCTCCCCACACTGTTGGAAGTGCAAAACAAAAAAGGGGACGTACTACCATGCCTGGTGGAAATGTACAAAGGCCCAACAATACTGGAAGGACATAAAGGAAATTATTGAAGAAATAATAAACCAACAAGTAGAAAACACTTCAGAACTCTTTTTATTTGGAATGATAACAACACAGTACAACAAAGAGACAAAATACCTCATCATACACATTCTGACAGCAGCACGGCTACTGTTCGTGCAAAACTGGAAATCAGATCAACTCCCAACCAAAGACAAATTAATCTCAAAGATAACAGAGTGTGCCAAAATAGATAGATTGACGCTGGAACTCCAGGATAAGGAAGAAAGTGAATACTATCTTGTGTGGCACCAGTGGTATCAATGGCTGGAAAAGAAAATCAATACAAATATATGAAAGAAAAAAAAAGCCCTACTTCTTTTTAATGTATTTAGTTCTTACCCCCTGTGCCTCTCCCCATTGGATGCCCCTGTAGTCAACCGTATTTATGGTGCTAAACCAATATTGCCACCTCTTCTCTCCTTGTACAAGTTAATTCTTATGCCCATCAAGAGACACAATTCAGTCCTTTTTGTAAAAGAATTAGCAGTTCCTACAGATTTTGACTGGTACAAATGGATGAACATTTATTTGGCTTTGTTTTGAGGGGGCAAATACCAATGATCTTTATAAACCGAATGAAAAGAATTTGAAATTTAAAAATACTGTGGGAGAAAATTAAACTACTAAATGTGGCCATCTGAACTTTCCACAAAGGTTTATTTGCTTTTGCTTTGCAGATGCAGCAAAGTCCCTAGGTGGATATCCCCACATCTCAGCTGTGAGATAAAACAACAAATTGAGCAATTAATCAGAAGAGTTCCATGTTAACTAATATCTCATGTCTAGTTAAGAGGAGAGAAGGAGAAGAAACAGGATACAGGGGTGACAGACCATGCACTAAATGTATTAAATTGAGTTGTTTTCATCTCTCTGTCTGCCATCCAGCTTGAATACAATTTTCACATACTGCTTGTCTTTAAAAAAAAAACACCTCAGTTGTCAAGGAAATATTATAGTACTCCAAGTTATATTGCTATCTCAGAAATTCAATGCACAGAAATATATCCTTTTCCCCCACATAAAATTTCTGGTTCCTACTTTTTCAGTTCTAGATATTGTGCAGTTAGTAAAAGGACAGAATATTGAAAACATGGTATTTGCACACTGCTTCCCTAGTGCCTATCTATCATATTTTAATGGATTTCTGTTTAAGAATGGGCATGGGAGAATTAAATAGCTTATCTGGATAAGCTCTGTAAATGGATTGTGCCTGTTCAAAAATATAGTGATAGCACAACTGCATTCTGGTATCAAAATCTTGGACTTTCAGCAAAACTTTAAGTTTCTAGCCAGTGGATGAAACTGAATTTCTTATGAAACACAAATACCTTGTGAAAATATATGTTCCTTGTCTTTTTCTAGCCCAATGGCACATACATTCTGCCACACTCTTTCTAGAATAAAGTTTATTTGAATAATATTGTATTAACATCTAATGGCCTGCACAATATAGATTGAGTATAAATTGACTGCTAGCTAGGACTATCAATGAGAATGTATTCCACACCAAGAGAGATGTGGCATTGGAAAGCTCTAAACGCTCTCACACCCAGTCTGTCAAGCTAACTACTTTATTGTATTCTGCCTATAATACAAGAATCTCCTCAGTCTGCTTGCCTTCTCTTGGGAACAAACAGATAAGTTCCCAAGATAAGTGGCGGTCAGCCCTAGGACTTTTGTGAGTGCACAATGGCACAAGGCTAATTCCCCACTTGATCCCTCCTCCTTCCCTGATTGGCAGTTTCCCCAATACAACCTGGGACAAATAAAGTCCTGAATATGGAATATAGTGCAGGCATCATGGGAAAAATGGCAAACCAGAAGCTTGTGCAGTTTGTGTGTGTTTGTGCATGAAGTAGTCCTTTTACCAGGGGTGAAATCCAGCAGGTTCTGACAGAACCGGTAGCAGAAATTTTGAGTAGTTCGGAGAATCGACAAATACCACCTCTGGCTGGCCCCAGAGTGGGGTGGGAATGGAGATTTTGCAATATTCTATAGAACTGGTAGTAAAACCGGCGGGATGCTCCACCTACTGACCCTGACGTCATGAAAACGCTTCTGTGCACGCGCAGAAGAGCGCGTGTGCGGCCCTGTTGCAGACCAGTAGTAAAGGTAAGTAGAACCCACCCCTGATCAACAGGTTCCTTCATTCTTGGTATACATCCATCATCCTGAGCCACAATTTTGCACCCAGCACCAACTGTAGACTTTAGTGAGCTGGCCAAAAATATCAAATCCAATAGCTTGAAAGTGTCTGTAATTTAAAAACAATCTTTTCTATTCAAAAAAAACAACAACACATGGTTGACTCACTAACTTTTGCTCAACACTCTCAATGGACATAAAATGTCAGTTAAAAATGCTTAAATTAAGTCTGGATGTAGTACCTATACCCTTTATTACTGTAAGATTTTTTTTTTCTTAACTTCAACATTCTGTTCTTTGAAGGCTCAGAATACAATTCTACCACTGTTGTCTCAAAAACATCTAGCTAAAGATAGTGAGTAAAAATACAGTCTGGATCTTCCCTAAGAATAGTTGTATTATCAAATTGCAAGTCCCATTTTAGAAAGATGAAAAGAATAAAATCCCTGAAAGGACTATAGACTCGAGAAAGTGTGTGCAATGTCATTTCTTTTGAGACTGACATTTTAGCTCTAAAGGCTGGATTAGTGTTTAGAGGTTTAGAATGGAGGTGGCCAAAGACAAGGGCACATTACATAACTACCACAGTGCTGTTCAGCTGAGAATAGAGGGAAAGAGTGTTGGCGACTTAAAATAACATTTCAGAACCCATTTTTTCTTCTACTAGTGTAATGTTGCCAAAATAAACTTTGGAAAAGAAGAAATGTGGGCTCCAGATGTGAAAGCGGATTTTATATTGCTGGCTACATTTGTTTTGAAACATTATTCTAGCTCTGCATGTAAAAAAGAAGTTTTACATTTTTCTCTCTGCCCTTTTCTTCCTAACTTGGTTCACTTAACTTGTAAAGAGTTAAGAGCCTTGGTAGTACAGTGGTTTAATGTACCCTGTAATTAACATAGCTGCCTGCAATTTCTGCAGGTTCGAATCTCACCAGGCTCAAGGTTGACTCAGTCTTCCATCCTTTCTAAGGTAGGTTAAATGAGGACCCAATTTGTGGGGGCAATAAGCTGACTTTGTATAAATATACAAAAGTATGAAGGCTATTGCTTAACACATTGTAAGCCGCCCTGAGTCTCCAGAGAAGGACGGCATATAAATCAAATAAAAATAAAAATAAATGTTCAAGGTCCTAGCATCCATATTGAATATAGGTAGAGTTCACTGTAGACTCTACCTAAAGTCAACTAAAACCTTAAATACCTAATAGAATGGAGTGACAGAAGACTAAAACAATGTCAAGTTGATGACATGAAAGGCCTAACCCTTTCTACATTTGTCCACATGGAAAAATCTTTAAAAAAAAAAAAAAAAAAAAAGCAGGTCAGGGATTTGATTGCATGGTTGCAATTTGTAACTTGATATTTTCCACACATACACACACAGCACACATGCACACACACACAAATACAGAGGTATTCTTCATTTAACAACATATTTGGGACCAAGAATTGAGGTGTTAAGCAAAGTGTTCTCTACGACAAATTGCAGCTGTGCTTACGGTCTTACTTCAGCTATCCTTTGCTATAAAGACTTTCAAAGGTCACAAATGTGAGGATTTGTTGCAAAGTTACTTTTTCACCACTGTTGTAATTGTCACTAAATGAGCCAATTGCTAAATGAGGACTACCTGTACATACACAGAGACATGCACACTGCGGACACTCCTAAAAGACAAAGAGGCAGTGTTGTGGCCTGTTGGCTGCTGGTGCCTCCAGCAGCGGAATCAGAGGAGGAGAAGGTGTGGGAATCAGGGTCAGCATCAAGGCAGCCTGAGAGCTCCAATGGGAAGAGGGAATGGAGCTGGCAGAGAGAGAGAGACGGAGGCGGAGCCTGGGCCATCTGTCAGCCCTCAGATGGAGAGTCAACAGCCCCAGGTCTGGAGGTGCCTGATGAGGAAGAGGGGGAACAGCTGGGTCCAGTGCCTGATGCGCAGATGCGCAGAAGGCAGAGAAGAGGAGAGCAGTGGAAATCCATGGGCCGATCTTTGGGAAGCAAGAGCCACCGCTGCTAGCAAAGCCCCACCCTAGCTTTGGGGATAAAAGGCAGGGGGCAGAGATGAATAGATGTGGCAGACAACTATTCATCTTTCGGCCCGACGGACTTATTAGCCTGCATTGAGAGAGAAACTTTTTGCCGGGGTTGCAGGTGCTCCTAATAAAGAAATCTTTGAATTAACTTCAGAGGGTTTGTCGTGTTTGGGGAACTGGGTCAGAACAGGCATTTGCATCAGGTAATAGATTTAGAACAGCATTAAACTGCTATTAGTTGTTGTTTGTCTCAAATGCCACAAAATCCTTACACAACAATGTAGGGGACTGCTGTGAGGCCCTTTTTACTCAGTGTAAAATGTACCCATGTCGGTGGCCTTTCATTAAATTCAGTAGGTCATTCTGATAAGTCATTCTATTCTATTCACATAAACATTGCGGTCAAAGTATATTATTTTCATTTTCCTCCCGTCTGCTCATACATACCCAGTACAAACCAATTGTACAGACAATATGCTCAGCTTTGCAGAAATTATTTCATTTGCATCAGTTATGCCACAGTGCAAATAATGTACAGTATTTTTTGTGGGCTTTAAAAATACTATCTCCAAAATGCCAAAGACTTCTCCCTGAGATGCAATATTACAAAAATCCACTCTTTGCACTTTTTATGAGAAGTGACCACAGGATCTAGCGAAAAAAAGTTAAAATAGTGGCTATGAAGCACATAAAAACAGGTGGCATTTCAATCACACCATTGCAACCATCAACCTGACTTTTTTTATTATACCCTGAGGACACCTCTATTTTGATTTAATAACCTATATAGGATTATTACAAGTATAAAAAACAGCACAGATAGAGGGGGAAATAAGTAAGGTGAATAAGGTACTATGTCTTGTTTAACCTTAAGAGAAGACGATGGGGGAATATGACAGACTTTTGAAGTAACTAAAGGACCTACTCCAAAGGAAGTAATGCAGAGGTCCCCAAACTTGCAGTTTTAAGACTTGTGGACTTTAACTCCCAGAATTCTCCAGCCAGCATAGCTATGCGTTGAAATCCACAAGTCTTAAAGCTGCCAAGTTTGAAGACCTCTGAAGTAGTGAGTTCCCCTTCTCTATGTTCAAATAGCCATCAGTCTGAGTTGCTATAATATGAATGTCTGCACTGAGCAAGAGATTGGACTGGAGCTTTTAGATGATTTGATGATTCTATGATCCTTAAGGAAACCCAGCCCTTTCTACAATGACAGGAAAAGCTGTCAATTGAATACTGAACCTCTTTGCTATCATTTTTGATTGTCTGCATTTTGCAGTGCAGGAAAGACTACATAAGCCATAGTTTGGGATGAAGTATGGTCACCATCATGGAAAAATCAGATCAAATTGCCATGGAGGTAAAAGAAGTATTTTTGCAGAGAAAGTTAAAAATATCTTCAAGTATTGTGTAAAATTGTCCCATTCCTCATTTGTTTTCTATGTGTTAATGAAATTGGGATCTAGTCCATCTCTGGGGGGGGGAATCAAACTTAGGCCCTTAAGAATCAGCAGATCATGTTGCTGAAGGCCAGTCTTTTGATGCCTGAAGAAACCACTAAATGGGGCTCCCCTCCAAAAGCTGGTGCCAAAATTTTTAAAGAGGAGTCAGCAGTATGGTGGATGCAGGGATCAACCCACCTGTTGCTCCCCCAAAATATTTCCAAGATCCCCCCCTCTCAATGAAATGAAAATTAATCTATTTAAAATAAAAAAAATGTTTCATGCCATAGTCAAATCTCACAAACTGAATGATCAACGTTGATTAGAACATATAGAATAACAGAATTGGAAGTTCAATCCCCTGCTCAGGTAGGAAACCCTACATGATTTCAGACAAATGATTGTCCAATGTCTTCTTTAAAATCTTATGTGTTGGAGCACCCACAACTTCTGGAGTCAAGTTGTTCCACTGATTAATTCTTCTAACTGTCAGGAAATTTTTCCTTAGTTCCAAGTTGCTTCTCTCCTTGATTAGTTCCCATCCATTGCTTCTTATCCTGCCCTCAGGTGCTTTGGAGAAGAGGTTGACCCTCTCTTCTTTATGGCAGCCCCTGTGATATTGGAACACTGCTATCATGTCACCTCTAGCCCTTCTTTTCATCAAATGTGCATCATCATTTATATCGAAGGAGGTCTGTGTAAATTGCAGCTTCCCATCAGACACAACCACACTTTCTAGTGAGCCTTGAGGGTATCAGCTGTAATCACTGTAATGCTAAAAATAGTTGCAAGCTAAGCTACCTACCACAGAGCAAATGTTTGTTGAATGGCAACTGTGAAAAGAGTTGTTTCTCTGAGCAGACGGAAGGAAAATGAAAATAATATACTTTGGTCACAGTATTCATGTGAATAGAATAGAATGACTTATCAGAAAGGCCTATTGAATTTAATGAAAGGCCACTGGCATGGGTACGTTGTACCAGGATCAGGACCAGGATAATTGGATGCATTAAAAAATAATGGCATGCTCTGCTGAGCTAGTTTAATAGGGCATTGATGAGGGTGACATTTAGGGAAGTGATGAAAATGGATATTTAGCCTAAGATCATACAGGATATATCGCCACAGGAGCCTACAGATAAACGTCTTACCATTTTGGTGTGTAAAGGCAGTTATATGTGAAAGCTTTTGTGCCTTTTGTATTGCTAAATCTGTAAGGTACCTTAAACGGCATAGGAAGCAGTATTTAACTTGCTTGACTATAGACACTGTGGCTTAGTTCAGTTATACTCTATGATCCTGAGGGACTTCCCATAATCCAAGCTTTCTTGGTGAATTGCTGAACTAGTCACTCGAAATACACTCTGCACAGAGGGAAAGAAAGTGCCTCTTAGCCTTCAGGGCTAAAGACTGGGTTTAGGTGTTAGAATCATAGACTCATAGGGCTAGAAGGGATCTTGGAGGTCTTCTATTCAACCCCCTACCCAAGGCAGGAGACCTTATTCATCCCAGTCAAATGGCTCTCCATTCTTTTCTTGAAGAGCTCTCACAACTCTAGGAAGTAAGCTGTTCTACTGATTGATTGTTCTTACCATCTGGAAATTCCTCCTTAGTTCCAGACTGGATCTCTTTCCCACCCACTGCTTCTTATCCTGCCCTCAGGTGCTTTGGAGAACATCAACTCCTTCTTCCCTATGATAGCCCTTCAAATATTGGAAAGTGGCTATCGTGTTACCCCTAATCCTTCTCTTCATTAGGCTAGACATATCTCGTTCCCTTAACCGTCTCTCATACAGTTTAGCCACCAAGCCCTTTATCATCTTTGTTGCTCTTCTCACACATTTTCTAGAGCCTCAGCATCTTTCTTGTATTGAAGTGACCAGAACTGGATGTGGTATTCCAAGTGTGACTTAACTAAGGCAATATAAAGCCTTTCGATCACTGCATTAGACTCTGACAACCATGCATTTATATTTCTATAAATATGATCACCAGGCTCGAGAAAGGCTAAGACGGAAAGAATCCCACACAGTCTCCCATATAGAAAATTGGAAAGTGTTCAACTTGAAGGGGAGGGTTAAAGTTATATAACTATAGAATCTGGAAAAGTTAATCACACATCTTTCCATGTTTTCCTTCACAAATTGTGTTACTGATATTGAATGCAACTGAAGGCAACATCAAGTCATGAAACTTAATAGGTAACTTCTTCTAGAACAAAAGCCACATTATGCCTATTGGCAGATGAGAACTACTATGCCCTTTTAACCAGTAGTGGGATTCAGCCAGTTCGCACCACTTTGGGAGAACCGGTTGTTAACTTTCTGAGCAGTTTGGCAAACTGGTTGTTGAAAGAAATCATTAGGGCAGAGAACCGGTTGTTAAATTACTTGAATCGTACCACTGCTTTTAACCCTGATATAGTATAGGCTTCCGGGTACAATTAAAGTTAACTTTTTGATATGCTAGTCAAGATAATGGACTAGAATCTAAGTTTTAGTTCTCCTTTAAGACTCAGTGATTTTAGAAAGCAACTTTCTTTCAACCCAACCCAACTCCCAGCATTGCTAGCATCACTGTTCTGGGGAAAATAAAAGGTGAGAAAAGATGAGAACATTATAAACATTACCTGGTGTTGTACAAAATAACGGCAGGATAGAAATCAAACAATAATTAATAATAATAGTTTGATGCCCAGTCCTTGCAGGACTTCCTGCTTCCAAAAGAGCCTATCCATCTCCTTTCCACATCTTATGTAGAGACATTGACCATCTCCTCCCCACTCCCATGTGGTTTGAGGGTAGCAGATAGCAATGTTTTTTTTAATCATTGTCCCCTCCTTTGGAACAACCTCAGAGATCCATATGAACCCTCCCTGGCATTTAGAAGAGCAGTCAAGCTCTATGAGCTGTGTCATAGAACTTTCCTTTGTTAAGATTATTACTGGAGGACACTAAGAAATATTTTATAGTATTGCAGATTTTGACTATAAATGCGTTTGTTGAATTTCAGCTCATTTTAATGTATGTAACAGCCATGGGGAGTGTTGTGGGAATGGGCAGTATATACTAGCTTAATAAATACATTTCTACACCACCAAACACAACTATCTCAGGCCCTTTACCTGCAATAATGAAATATGGTCATATATACATGATTGCAAGGGACAATTCTTGGGAGTGGTTTTATTCATGTAAATATGTGAATACTTATTCAGAATTCATTCATTCATTCATTCATTCATTCATTCATTCATTCATTCATTCATTCATTTTAGAGGCAGCCTGGCTCCATATTTTAAACAGATCATAGATTTCCAGAGCAGCATAAAAACCAAATCAACAATAAAAATCAACCTACACGGACTTAGCAGTCATTCTATTTCAACACCTGGCAGAATTATCAGTTAAAAAAAATGTTTGGGAGAACATTAGGGTGAGAACCATGCAGAACCTGGGGGGGAGGGGATATTATTTGGGGGGGGGGCAGATGAAGATTCAGGAATTCTGGGATTAAAGTCCATATCTCTTAAACTTGCTGAGCTGGCAAAACACAGTCCTACAGTAACAACCATTGTAAATGGCAACAGTGGCTCTATTTCAGTGATGTTGCTGTGATTTGTCAGCATGATATTGGTATAAATTGCAGCACATTCAGACTCAGCAATTAAAAGGTGGGAATCCCAAAATGGATCAGCTTTTATCTAGCTTGCTCAGAAGGAAAACTGTTTAAAACAGCTTGTTTCGGTGGCAATTCATAACAGCTTTTGAGGACAAGAATAAAGGACAAGGAGATCTGCTGAAACAAACGGCTATTATTAGGTTTGGGGGTGGGGGTGGGAGAAAGCTCTCCTACCCTTCCTCCCAAGTTTGTCCTTCCCCTGTTTTTAATTAAGAGGAAACGGGCATGTTTCCAAGGGAAGCCTTTAGCATTTGGTGGCGGTTACTACACATAGACACACACAGACACACAAACTCTCCTTGCAGGTTCAGTGGGCTCTTATGAAAGTACTATGTGCCTTCCCCAAACGCCCCCCCACCTCAATCCACGCTCTTGCCTCTCACCTGACTTGTTACAACCACCTCGGTGATCCCTGGCTAACACGTGCCATACGTTAAATAAATAAATAAATGTTACAATATTAACCATGGAGGGTTTTTTTTTTTACCTTCATATTTGCCCTTTACAAATAATTAATAATAATCCAGTATGATCTTTTTCTGCTGCTAGACTGCTGGCTCTACCCAGGAATACTTTTTAAATTCAGCACTTGTGTGCTTCTGAATAGTAATGAAAATCAAATGAAAAGTGTACAGTCTAGGCGAGGGGAAGTTTATTTTTCCCAAGGCAGAGTTTCAGAAAACCTCTCTGTTCCTCCTGAGGTGGCCGGATCGTTCTATCCAGTTGCTAAGATTTTATTCTCAATGCTTTTCTTGTTTGTGTTGAGCTAGTTATACAATCATCAAGCTCTTTACTCTGCTTCTTAAAAGAAGAGGTCAGACAGAGAGCCTAGTACACGGAGAAGCTGTTTTCAGTTTACTTCAGATGGTGTCAAAGATTTCTGTGAGCTTGAATGAATCAACTCAATTCTGTTATTGTTCTGATGCTTTGGGAATTGGGAATCGGAAACATGGAGCTCCAAAACATTTGGATAAAATTGCTGTGATGAAAAATGACAAGATGTGCATCATGACGGTCACATTGTAATCCCCAAGGTTGTACTTTGTCCTACAGAAGTCATGTAGTTTGTATTACATCATATGTTTTGTCATTCCCTCCCCCAATAAAAGTCGACCTTGACTTACAACAGTTCATTTAATGACCGTTCAAAGTTACAACAGCATTGAAAAAAGTGACGTATGACCTTTGTAGCAACCCCGTGATCATGTGATCAAAATTCAAGGTGCTTGGCAACTGACTCATTTATGACAGTTGCAGTGGCCCAAGGTCATGTGATCACCTTTTGCGATCTTTTGACAAGCAAGTCATTGGGGAAGCCAGATTCACTCAACAATTGTGTTACTAACTAATCAACTGCAGTGATTCACTTAACAACTGTGAAAAGTTGTAAAATGGGGCAAAACTCACTTAACAAATGTCCCACTTAACAACATAAATTTTGGGCTCAATTGTGGTTGACTACCTGTATATAGGTAACTTGGACATTATCACTTAGGGGTGTACTCACTTTTGTTGCCAGAAGTTTAATGGCTGTGTGCTGCGTTATTTTGAGGGGACAGCACATTTACATTATTATACAAGCTGTATACTCACTAGTTTACATTGTACCCAAGTGTCATTTCTTCAGTGTTTGTCACATGAAAAGATATACTTAAATATTTACAAAATGTGAGGGGTGTACCTCACTTCTGTGACATACTGTATATAAGGGATGTGGTGGCTCAGTGGCTAAGACGCTGAGCTTGTCGATCGAAAGGTCGGCAGTTCAGCGGTTCGAATCCCTAGTGCTGCGTAACGGGATGAACTCCTGTTACTTGTCCCAGCTTCTGCCAACCTAGCAGTTTGAAAGCACGTACAAAATGCAAGTAGAAAAATAGGGACCACCTTTGGTGGGAAGATAACACTGTTCCGTGCACCTTTGTCATTGAGTCATGCCGGCCACATGACACGGAGATGTCTTCGGACAGCGCTGGCTCTTTGGCTTTGAAACAGGGATGAGCACCGCCCCCTAGAGTTGGGAATGGCTAGCACATATGTGCGAGGGGAACCTTTACCTTTACCTATTTATATATGCCCATTCAACCTGCTTCAATTTTTTTAGTTTATTTTAATCAACAGAAACCAAATCTCCAGCTTCCAGCATGGCTTTTCTTTCATGGAATGTCTCTGAATACCTGCAGTTGAGAGATTCATTTGAAAATTTAGAAACTATCCAGAAAAAAAATGGCAAAGATAAATGGGGATCATAGAGAGTGCAGGGTTTGAGGAGAAGGAATGGCAGAGAGAAAATTATTAGTCTTTTGCTACATTGGTGTTTTGTCATTGATCAGATCAGCTAAAGGCCTAGAGGCTGCATTTATATCATAGACAAAGCTTAGTTGTAATCATCATTCAGTTTTAGAGATTAGTATATTTGTTCAATATAAGTCTCAGTTATTGAATGAATCCAGAAAATGGGTTAATTTAATAATCAGGTTAAGTATGTTGTGTGAACAGAACTAGGGGTTACATGATAACAATATTTCAATATCTGAGGGGTTGGCATAAAGAATAGGGAGTCAACCTATTCTCCAAAGCACCAGAAGGTAGAACAAGAAGCAATAGGTGGAAACTAATCAAAGAGAGAAGCAACCTAGAACTAAGGAGAAAGTTCCTGATCGAACAAATTAATCAGTGGAATGACCTCCCTACAGAAGTTGTGGGTGCTCCAAAACTGGAAGTTTTTAAGAAGAGATTGGACAACCCTTTGTCTGAACCATTTGTCCCCTGCCAGAGAAGGGAGTTGGATTAGAAGACCTCCAAAGTCCCTTCCATTATTCAATCTTCAAGTGTTTACCTTCGTTCTATAGCTGCTATGAAAATGCCAAATATTTTTTTGTTGTTGTTGTTTCTGGACAATTTTCTTGAATTATCTTTTGAATTCAGTTCCGAAAGGATGCTTTGGAATACGTAGGGTGCAAATATGATATCCTTCATCTTTTCCCATCACTATACACGAGTTGCAGAGATGTGCTATGTTTACATTTGGGCAAGCTCCTAAGCACGTTTTTGGAATCAAAATATGATAGAATATATTTACCAGTCATAGTAAATATATTCTATTGAAAGCTAGAGAGCATTTATTATTTTTGACTACTTCGTGGTATGGTCAGATTGTTGAGCGTATGTAATAGTCTGTTTTGAAATTTAAAGGAAAACTTTGCAAAAAGTCTCTCTCCTTCTTTATAGGTGCATCTCACAGACCTGTTCTATGCCTGTTCTAGCTGAGTCTGACAGGCCTGTAGGTGCAGTTTTTCATTTATCTCCTAGTCATATTACAAAAATATCCAGCATTGGGGGTATTATTTTGATGCTCTGCCTTAAGTTCAATATATCTTTCTTTTGCTAACACTACAGAAAATCAGTCCACATAGGCAGGAAACTTTAGATGGTCCATTGCTAACATAGAACAGAAACAAGTGGGGAGATACAGAGAAGGGAATTTGCAGTGCAAATTGGAAAAACAAACAAACAAACCCCGAAGTGGCCTACTGGTTTGACATTGTGGCTCCTCTGGGGGATTAGGGTGTTACGGGATTACGGGACATAGAGTTTCATAGAGTAGGGATTACGGGACATAGAGTTTCATCCCCTTCCACTCTAGGCCATCTCTTTTCAACAAGATGTGTTGGTTGTCTTGGAACCACTTAGAGAGTCAGTATGGGATGTCCCTATAGGCAGTTACCTATCTGTGGGAGGTTTTAAAATTATACTATTAAAATTATATTAGAATTATATACATACAGTGGTGGGATTCAGCTGGTTCTCTTTGGATCAGGCGAACTGGTAGTGGTGACTGTGTGAGGCTCTGCCCACCCCCCTGGATGTAATGCACAAGCACTGCGCATGCGCAGAAGGTGATGCACATGAACAGAGGAGGTACGTGCGCTCACATTTGCGAACCGATAGGGAAGGTAAGTGAATCCCACCTCTGTTACATATATATATCAAATGGTTTTGCAAGAGAGACCAGGTACTCCATCAATTAAAACAGAAGTGTGGGAGGACAAGGGCACAAATTTTTTGACACTGCTACCAAACCATTGAATTGGATCTTAAATTTTATTTAGTTTCTAAAGATAGAACATTTAGATTAAAGTGGTTGCAAATTTGTTGGACTAGAAATGATCTATATACTAGTAAAGCTCTCTTGTCTGTTTGTAACCTTCAATTAGCCCCAAGAGTGCACCATAGCACAAAATACTTTGAATCAATTCGTTTTTCCATTCTTGCGTGTATAGTATCCTAGTTGCAGTAGTGATGTGGAGGATCAAGTACCATTTTTCTTTAGTTATTTTGTCTGGTTTCATTCCTAATAAAAAAATCTCTGGTTTCAGCTCTATGTTATATCCTGTAATTTCCACTATCCAGTTCCGAACCTTGGACCAATATTTGCCTGCTTTGGGGCACGTACACCAACCATTCCCACACTTCCAGCATGCCGGAGAAACTCCCGGGAACATTCTTGCAATTCTTGCCAGGGGGATATGCCAACAATAGACCATTTTATAAATATTTTCCTTGTAGGAGGTTGACAAAGTAAGTTTCATATTCCTATTCCATATCTCATCCCACTTATCCAAATTTGGAGAAAATTTGAGGTTCCTCCCCCAGGCAATCATAGTGTCCTTAATCACCTCCTCACCAATCCATCGTGACACCAAAAACTGGTAGCACCTTGAAAGTAATTTCTTTTCGATTCCCAATAAGATTTTATCTAACTTCTGTAGTGACCTATATATTCCCTCCTTTCCTTTGTCCCTTCTGACTCTCGATTGTATTTGGGCATATGCAATTGAAAGTCAATCGGGAAGCCAACTGGAAATTGGAAATTGCTTCCATTCCTCCTGCCTTTTTGCCCACTCATGGTCATTCTGTTTTTTTGTTTAGGTAAGAAAATAGCTCTGAAGGGATAACTTATTGGGTCATGGGTTGCCTAGTATCTGAGATAGTATGTGCAATTATAGCCAAAAGTTTACTGTACGTTCTTCCAAAGATTGAATTACTAGATGATGGATTACACCAGATCCTTGGTTTACTGCTTATTAACACTATTATTCGTCACCTCTCGCCTTGACTACTGCAATGCTCTCTACATGGGGCTCCCCTTGAGGGGCACACGGAGGCTCCAGCTGGTCCAGAACGCAGCAGCGCAGGTAGTGATGGGAGCAGCATGGTGCTCCCATGTAACACCGCTCCTGCGCGAGCTGCACTGGCTCCCGGTGGTCTTCCGGGTGCGCTTCAAGGTGTTGGTTATCACCTTTAAAGCGCTCCATGGCATAGGGCCTAGCTATCTTCGAGACCGCCTGCTGCTACCGACGACCTCCCAGCGACCCGTGCGCTCCCACAGAGAGGGCCTCCTCAGGGTGCCATCAGCCAAACAATGTAGGCTGGTGACCCCCAGGGGGAGAGCCTTCTCTGTGGGGGCACCTACCCTCTGGAATCAGCTGCCCCCAGAGATAAGGAGAATCCAAGACCTCAGTACCTTCCGCCGTGCCCTTAAAACCCACTTTTTCCAGCAAGCCGGGCTGGCTTAGGAAGACATTTTTTAAATTTTTAAATGTTTAATTGGTTTGTGGTTTTTTTAAATTTTGGGCCAAATTTATAGATTTTAATTGTTTTAATATTTGTATTTCATGTTTTTAATTCTGGCTGTGCACCGCCCTGAGTCCTCAGGGAGAAGGGCGGTATATAAATTGAAAATCAATCAATCAATCAATCAATCAATCAATCAATCAATCTGAAGAAAAGTTTAAATATTAAAGAGGGAAAATAAAAATATTATTTTCATATTTAAACTGGCATTGCAAATGCCACAGCATAAAAGACAGCAGCTGTGTCAACAGTCAAAGACAAACAATTCAGTTAGTTAGCAAATGTGTAAAAGGATTTCTTTGAACTGTGATCTATATATTCTTTTCATTGGAGTACCTATTTTACAAAAATGTTCTTTTCCACTTAAATCTATTTAGGAATCCTAACACATACATGCTAGTTTTATTGACCCGTCCGCTCACCCATTGAAAGTTTCTGCTGAACTACCCATGGAGAAAAAATACAATCAGGCAATCCCATTATAGTAATACTTTCCAAACTGAATATGATGAATAAATAAATAAAAATAAATCCTGAGTATGAGGCAGTATCCTATATGTCCCTTCCAGGGGTGAAATCCAGCAGGTTCTGACAGGTCTGGAGAACCGGTAGCGGAAATTTTGAGTAGTTAGGAGAACCGGCAAATACCACCTCTGGCTGGTCTCAGAGTGGGGTGGGAATGGAAATTTTGCAATATCCTTCCCCCAGGAGTGGGGAGGGAATGGGGATTTTGTAGTATCATTCCCCTGGAGTGAGGTGGAAATGGAGATTTTGCGGTATCCTTCCCATGCCATGCCCACCAAGCCATGCCCACCAAGCCACACCACGCCCACCAAGCCATGCCCACAGAACCGGTAGTAAAAAAAATTGAATTTCATCACTGGTCCCTTCTATTTTGAGGATACATGTGATAAAACAAGGATTTGATTGTACTTATTGATGAAAATGTGCCAAAATTGGGCAGCACTTTCTTTACCATTGGCAGGGAATGCTACATGTGGCATGTGTAAGTCCAAGGGGTGTGTATGTGTCACTTAGTTTATACCAGGTTTTTACTATTTTATTAAAAATCATTGAGAAACATTTCTTTTTCTTATCTTGTGCCTTTAATTTATTTGGCTTACTACTTCTGATTTCTTTATTGCATTCTGCATAATGTTGATTACCCCAAAAGAGAATAGTGTGATAGGTATGTATGTGCGCATGTAATACGATTCCTTTTCTGTGTTCAATTTTTCATTGTTTTTCCTCAGCCATATTGGCTTTTTTGGTTGTTTTCCCCACCATGGAATTCTACTTATAATTGATTAAAAATACATGTTCAACCACACTCATATTTAGTTTCTCTTAAAATCAAGAAGCCCAGCATTAAATAGTGCCTCCTAATATTCTGTGCTATTTCTACTATACTGTGCTATATAATCAAGATCACGTGAAGTGTTAATACCACTTTATAATGCCTTGGTAAGGCCACACTTGGAATACTGCATTCAGTTTTGGTCATCACAATGTAAAAAAGATATTGAAACTCTAGAAAGAGTGCAGATAAGAGCAACAAAGATGATCAGGGGACTGGAGGCTAAAACATATGAAGAACGGTTGCAGGAACTGGGTATGTCTAGTTTAATGAAGAGAAGGACTAGAGGAGACATGATAGCAGTGTTCCAATATCTCAGGGGTTGCCATAAAGAAGAGTGAGTCAAACTATTCTTCAAAGCACCTGAGGGTAGAACAAGAAGCAATGGATGGAAACTAATCAAGGAGAGAAGCAACTTAGAACTAAGGAGAAATTTCCTGACAGAACAATTAATCAGTGGAACTTGCCTGCAGAAGTTGTGAATGCTCCAACACTGGAAATTTTTAAGAAGATGTTGGATAACCATTTGTCTGAAGTGGTGTAAGGTTTCCTGCCTAAGCAGTGGGTTGGACTAGAAGACCTCCAAGGTCCCTTCCAACTCTGTTATTCTATTCTATTCTATTCTATTCTATTCTATTCTATTCTATTCTATTCTATTCTATTCTATTCTATTCTATTCTATTCTATTCTATTCTATTCTATTCCACTTGCCTAGCTAAACATATTTTGTTGGTTAATATCTGAAAAGCCAAAGAAGTCTGTATTGAGGCAATGTTCAAGAATCCTCTTGTAGTTTCCTCCATATTCTGAGTGAGAAAATTATCAGCAAGATGAGTCTCAGATTATCTGGCAGGCAGAATTTGTCTCCAACAAGTATCTGGATAATTAAAGTCCTTGGTACAAAGTACATCTTGCTTTTTTTTTTTGAAAGATCTGTAATTTTGGTTTACTGTCTCACTGGAGATTGGCTACCCCTTGGATAGGGAATTAGACTAGAAAACTAATAACTCATAGATTATATAATTATATCAAACATTTTCTGGTGGGCTGAGAAATTATTAATGTAAATACTAAGGTTATTTTCAAGATGTGCTCGCCTTCCTTCTAAAGAAGTCATCTTGTCCAACTGAGTGACAACACAAGCCATGTCTTGCCAATCCATCTGTGTGATTCCTGCCTCTGTCTCTTGGAATTTGTTAGATCTGCTTTTTGGTTCTCATTTGCTTGCTGTTCGGTGTCAAAAATAAACTCTGTGAAAGCCTTTGGACTTTAGAGTCCAACATGACTTCCATTGAGATATCAAAATCTTCAGTTTAGAACACGTTGACAAATAAGAAGCATGAGTCATTCATATTTTTTGCTTCCCATCCTCCATGCAACAAAGAAAGCTACTTGCAGCTGTTATGCCCTTGTGATAATCCATGCGTCTATTTGAAAATGAATTATGGCAGAAGATGTTTTTTTCTCTGCTGATCAAATATGCTTATCCTGTCATTTTCTTTGAAATCTTTGTCGGTTCACAGACATTCAAACCCTTCCTCAATTCTGAGAAGTACAGATATAATTGGGGGAAGTAAGATAGTGAAGAGATGTGTCTTGATTAGGTACATGCTTTCATATTGCACCCTTAGCATTTGATCGGGTTAATCATAAAAAGTGGTTGCCACAGTGACACAACCTTGTCAATTTTCCTTTGTGCTTTCATCTTAACTATCAGCATATTTCAGTGGCAGTTTGCCTGTGTTCCAAAAGGCTTAATTTTGAATTTCCGCAATCTCTATCCAAAATTATCTAGCCTCACAGAAAAGATAAGACTGGCAAAAAAGAAAAGGCTAAAATGAGGATGGGATGCAGTCAATAGAGAAGCTGAATTGACCATCTTAAAATTGCCATTGATGCTGTAGTCCTATATTATCCTTGAAATTATTTCAGAGAATATATAGCAATAACAATAACACTTAGATTTACTGTGTTTCCCCGAAAATAAGACCGGGTCTTATATTAAGACGCATTAGGACTTATTTTCTGGTTGGATCTTATTTTCGGGAAAACAGGGTATGTACTGCTTCACAGTGCTTTACAACTCTCTGTAAGCAATTTACAGAGTCAGCATATTGCCCCCAACAATCTGGGTCCTCATTTTACTGACCTCGGAAGGATGGAAAGCTGAATCAACCTTGGGAAGGCTCAAACATAATGAAACTGCTAATTATATTTCATTAAAAGAACATATGCTTATGACAAATAATACTTGTTCTCATTTGCCTTTCCCTGCTCACTCACGCATTCACTCACATTGTCAGATACACAGAGACTGATATTGTCCAACCACTGAATGCGGATGATTTGAACCATAATTCACTGCACAGCACATGGAATAATAAACTAGCCACATAGCCTGAATTTGCCTAAGGGCATTGAACTGCATTTTAGCCTAGCATATTGTAAAAGTCCATATTGTATCATGTTACTGTATATGAATCCAATTATTGCAGTAAACTATGATTTTTGCCTGTGCTATATGTAAATCAGCATACTAAAAAGCAGAGACATCACTCTGCCAACAAAAGTGCTTATAGTTAAGGCTATGGTTTTCCCAGTTGCAATGTATGGCTGTGAAAGTTGGACCATAAGAAAGGCTGAGCGCCAAATAATTGAGGCCTTTGAACTATGGTGCTGGAGAAGACTCTTGCAAGTCCCTTGGACTACAAAGTGATCAAACCGGTCAATCCTAAAGGAGATCAACCCTGACTGCTCTTTAGAAGGCCAGATCCTGAAGATGAAACTCAAATACTTTGGCCACCTAATGAGAAGGAAGGACTCACTGGAGGAGAGCCTAATGGTGGGAACGATTGGTGACAAAAGAAGAAGGGGACGACAGAGAATGAGGTGGCTGGAGGGAGTTACTGAAGCAGTCGGCGTGAGCTTAAATGGACTCCAGAGGATGGTAGAGGACAGGAAGGCCTGGAGGAACATTGTCCATGGGGTCGCGATGGGTCAGACACGACTTCACAACTAACAACAGCATATGTAAATCAAACTATTGGTAAAACAAACCATGATTTATTCAATTGTATGAATAAATGACTAGCTTGACTAGTAATGACTGGCTTCATACATCATATAAACTCATTTTTTTCAGTTTGACTTACACAATATATGAATTCAATCAATTATCAGAAGCTTTCATGCTTAATCGAAGTAACAAATGATACCTGTAAAAACATCTGGTATATTCTGCCTTAATAAAATCCTGTTCAGAGCACCAACCAGCCACCAATGCAATCTTGTATTGATTGGGAGTTATGGGAATTGAAATCCAATTTTTCTGGAAGGTATCAGATTGGAGAAGACTAGTATACATTAGTATATTTTCAATCCAGGCAACTTTCTTTCTCTATTGCTCTCCTTACTTTTGATTATTTTAGCCTAGTACAGTCCTTGAATCTTACTGTTCCTGGAATCCACTGGGTATGAAAGCAATAAAAAATCTATTTCTATAATAATGGAAAGCCTGTCCAGGTTTGTCTCAGTTCTATCTTATCCTAAACAAAAACAATGTGGGTTATTTCTCATAGTTGTTCAACCTCTAGATTGTAATCTTTTCACCAAATCACTCTTTAACAGTTTTTTCATACCTTCTCAAGGTATCCTTTAAATTTCTTTACACAACTTGGTATTGAGTGAGTGAAGGAAAGGAATTATTAAACATTGCTGCTTTAGAACTTTATCTATTTGTTAGAAGAAAATTCTTTTGACCCATTTTCCAAGCCAGGTCATGAAAATAAACACACTAGGCAATTTGCTTGAGGAGAAGGATCGTTTATTTGATGGTGTGGTGGACAGTACACCTCTCAAAGTTGACCATGAATTGAAAGAGGGAAACAGTAATATTTAATATTTGTGTCACATGTTAATTCTTAATCCTTTGTGTGTTGAGGTGTTACAATTTTGGCTAATGGGTCTGGCTCTGGCAGTTGTCTTTGTGTAGTCAGAAAATTTTCCTGTCTTGAGGGGATTTTCTTTAGTTATGATTAAATTAGTAGAGTTTACTGATTCCTTAATGGCAGACACGTTTTGTAAATTTCAGCCTAATCAGGGGCGGGTTCCAAATCCCATCACTACCAGTTTGCTCGTGCACTTGCTTGTGTGGCACTTCTGTGCATGCGCAGAAGGGTGGGCAGAACCTCCCGCCACTACTGGTTCGCCTGATCCAGTGCGAATCGGTAGCAGCACACCACTGCTTTTAATATAGCATTAAAGCAGTGGTGAAATCAAAAATTTTTTACTACTGGTTCTGTGGGCATGGCTTGGTGGACATGGTGTGGCTTGGTGAGTGTGACAGGAGAAGGATACTGCAAAATCTCAATTTCCACCCCACTCCAGGGGAAGGATACTGCAAAATCCCCATTCCCTCCCCACTCCTGGGGAAAGGATATTGCAAAATCTCCATTCCCACCCCACTCTGGGGCCAGCCAGAGGTGGTATTTGCCAGTTCTCCGAACTACTCAAAATTTCCACTACCGGTTCTCCGAACTGCTCAAAATTTCCGCTACCGGTTCTCCAGAACCTGTCAGAACCTGCTGGATTTCACCCCTGCATTAAAGGCTTAAGCAGTCTTTTGTTTGATTGTCTGGGAGTTCCTTGATGGGGCTGGGGACCCTGATTTGTGGGACCTCAAGTTGACTGCCGTGGAGTGGGATGAAAGATATGAGTGGCATTTTGGGGTATTTTTGTCCCACACTATAGTTTTGAAAATAAAGATAGATCTGATATCTGATTATTTTAACATTATTTCTCCTAATCTGCCCTTCCAGATGTACAAAATACATTTATCATTTTAGACCATTTGGAGATTTTTAAAAAAACCTGGCCAAACAAGAATTATTAGGTCTCTCAGGAAGCTTTGTCAAGATTTGGAAAAGACACTGCACTCTGAGTGCAAAAGATAAGAGCCAAAATATTATGGGTAGACAACGTGCTATGTAGACATTACTGTACCAGAAATTGTAGTATGTGCCACTTATACAGAAGTGTATTTATGTTAATGATTGCCACTAAATCGGACTGAAAGGTCAGCATCACTTGAAGTCCAGCCAGCCTACAGCTATTACTGGCATTTATTTTCTTTTTTCTTCCCCCCCCCCCACGCCTTCTCTATGTAAATTTCCCATTAGAAACAAGTAGCTATTTCTGTACCATCAACACATCTCAGATGACTTTGCTCAATGCAGGGTATAATTATCCAAACTGTGAAAAAGGAGGAAAAACTGATACCAAAACTCCTGTGAAAATGCCCACAACAAAATGTGAAATGGTATTTATAAGCACCACATGAAAAAGCAGAGTCTCTTTTTTTTAATGGTTTAGATATAGCCAGAAGAAGTAGAGAAAGAAGTCAGATTCATGAGGCAGCTATTTCTAGCATCTAGAACAGGGGTGTCAAACTCACGTCGTCACATCATCGTCACATGACGTGATTTCCCCCCCTTCACTAAACCGGGCGTGGCCAGTATGTGACACATCTGGTCCGCGGGCTGCAAGTTTGACACCCCTGATCTAGAACAATAATGTCCATCAGTTTCCTCACTCCTGTATAATACAGATAGTCCTCAACTTACGACCACAATTTAGCCTATAATTTATGTTGTTAAGTGAGAAATTTGTTAAGAGGGTTTTGCCGCATTTTACAACTATTCTTGCCACGTTTGTTAAGTGAATCACTGCAATTGTTAAGTTAGTAACACGGTGGTTAAGTGAATCTGGCTTCTGAATTTGCTTGTCAGAAGATCACAAAAGGGGATAACATGACCCCGGGACACTGCAACCGTCGTAAACATGAGTCAGTTGTCAAGCATCCAAATGTAAATCATGTGACCATGGGGATGCTACAACGGTCATAAGTGTGGAAAACACTCATAAGTCACTTTTTTCAATGCCTTCGAATGATCATTATTTTAGAATAATCTTCCCCAACTTGGCACCTCCAAATCTGTAGACTACAATTCACATTACTGTTGAAGCCTGCAGTCTACACCAGGGGTGCCAAACTGGCTGCCCGAAGGCCAGATGTGTCATGTGGAGGCCACACCCACCCCAGCTCCACAAAGAGGAAAAACATCATTAAACATCACATGTGTCAAACCTGGAAGCCATCTTTTACAGTTGGGCCTTCAGGCCTGCC
This sequence comes from Pituophis catenifer annectens, assembly GCF_029215685.1. Classification (NCBI taxonomy): domain Eukaryota; kingdom Metazoa; phylum Chordata; class Lepidosauria; order Squamata; family Colubridae; genus Pituophis; species Pituophis catenifer. The sequence goes on along the minus strand of NW_027256881.1, from coordinate 314,505,295 downwards.
ACATTTTTCTACTGTGGGAAAATGGGAGGGGGAATTGTATAGAGCATGGGTGATATATAGTCAAACTAACATTCTTTTCTCAGAGAGTCAAGGCCATGGTGCCCTGCAGCTGCCATGAGGGGACTGGGAGGTATCTTCAGTTTTGGATGGTACCTGATTGGATCATGTGATGGACATTTTGGGTGCTGGGCAGGGACTTGAACTTTCTTTTTTGGTGGGGAAAACCTGGAAGCTTTCAGATGTGGGTTTTCCCAGATGTGCTAATATGACATCTTCAATAAAATGGAACTTCAAGGAAATTCAAGCCTCGGAGTCTTCTCCCTAGAGCATCGGTTCTGTTATGGTGGCTTTCAGAGCCTTCAAGGTCACACGCCAAAATTTGACAGCAACATTAAACAATGGTGATGCAATTTCCCATTGATTTTTCATGAGAAAAAAATTGATATGCTACGCCTTGATAGGTTTTGAAAACTACCGGGAGAGGGGTGTAAAAAAAGAAGAGAAAACAGGTCAGGGAGTCAAAAAAATGATACTGGTAGTTCCAAAAAGATAGTGTGATAAGCTCACTTTTGACTTTTCAACATCTCTTTTATACCTGAGAGCTAAATAGGTCCCGGAGTTATAATTGTAGCTGTATAGAATAAACCTTAATTCCTGGTGTCCATATTCACATACGTATTTTGCAACAGCATAGGAATCATTTGCCATAGCTTCTTCCTGGATTGTTTTTGACTTTCTAATTGTGCCACCTTATGAGTACTAACCAGATCAGACATTGCTTACCCTTTCAAGATTAACTGTGGCCAGCTAGGTTTTCCTGACAGCAACTTGATATAAAAGGGAATTTATTTCTATCGCTTTTAATTTTATTATGCCAACTACTAAACCAGTATTTTTCATACTTGGCAACTTTAAGATGTTCTGGGCAACTCCCAGAATTCCAGAGCCAGCAAGGGAATTTTGAGAGCTGAAGTCCACACATTTTAAAATTGCCAAGTTTAGAAAATACGGTATCAAACTCTTGCCTTTGTCCTTCATGGTATTCACCACTTTGACATCCAGCATTTTCTCTCTTCCCTCATCCCCATATTTGCATTTCTGTCATGTTCATAGCTTTCCCTCTGTTGCTTGAGCTCACAGCTGGGCCTGAGGGCATCCTGACATTTCATAAAGCTGCAGTTGCCTTCAGATGACGACATAGTGATTAGAGCCTCAATTTCTCATAAATAGTAATTTACAATGGTGACTGTAGGCTGATCAAAGTGTTATTTATGCATTTATTTCATTGCTTTCTTAATAATTAATAGCCAGGGGAAGGCAATATATATATATTTTTAGCGAGGGAGGTGCCACATTTTTTGTTTGGCTTGTAAGGCCATTCACCACTTCCTAAGTGCTGATATGATATCATCTTTTTTTTCCCCATTTCCGGCCCATTGCAAATGCATTTTACATTTATTTTTGCCAGCTTTGATTCAAAACTGCTTCTATGTGACCTGAGCTATCTTAAGCTCTTCAGAGCAGATGGTCTCCATCATTGGGTTCTGTATTAGTAGCCTCACCTTCAGTTGACAGAAGTGCTTGCACATCCCTTCCTTTCAACAGCTGGTCACTGCCCTGTGAAGTCATTTCATACTTGGCTGTCAGACTGTTCTGTTCTCTGCTGGGTGGCCACATAAAACTGTGGTTGATCCAACGACAATCTGTTAAGTCAGCGAACCATCTTCAGCCTAGAAGCTCATGCCCCATTCATTTTTCTATCTGCCAATGGCGTCCTTTCTGTTTTGTACAAAGAATGCTCCCCATTCTTTCTTTCAACAATAATATGTGATGTGGACATACCCAGAGGGGATTTTACAATCTGGAAGCAATGTGGGAAAAAGTCTACGTAGCCACTTGGGGTAAAGAACAAGGGACAGGTGAGAGTTGTCCATTCCTTTTGAGCAAATGGAATAGACTGAGATGAAGAAAGGAATGGAAGGGATAATGAATGATGCTGGGAGGGGACTTGAGTCAGGTCATCTTAACAAGAGCCCCTAAAAGTTATAGTCAGCACTACTGTGGAAGCAGAGGTGAGTTTCAGCAGGTTCTGACCAGTTCTAGAGAACCGATAGCAGAAAATTTGAGTAGTTCGGAGAACTGGTAGTAAAAATTCTGACTGGCCCCACCCCCATCTATTCTCTGCCTCTCAAGTCCCAGCTGATCGGAAGGAAGTGGGGATTTTGCAGTATTCTTCCCCTGGAGTGGGGAGGGAATGGAGATTTTACAGTATCCTTCCCCTGCCACACCCTCTAAGCCACACCCTCTAAGCCACGCCCACCAAGCCACGCCCACCAAGCCATGCCATGCCCACAGAACTGGTAGTAAAAAATTTTGAAACCCAATGTGGAAGGTCTTGTTTGTATTGGATTCCTCCCCAGATAACTGGTTCAGCACATATATCAGAGTCTTTTAAAGGATATTTGTCTGTTTTAAATTCAGTTCCATCATTATGGTGGGAATTGTATTGTATTTAGCTGTTGGCATTTCATCCTGTTTTTCATATGAAGTTATTTGTGTTTATTACTTTCTGTTTTAAAAATAGTGCTCAGTTAATGACAGTAATTGGGACTAGAACCATCACTAAGCCACACAATTATTTGTACATGTTGCACAATTGCACATGACTGCTCCACTTAGTGACAGCAGTTCCACCGGTCTCCAGTCATTGTGGCAAGGGTTGTTAAGCAAGGACTTCATGTGAACTTCCAACTTCCTACTTTGTTTTGTGGGAAGCCAGCAAGGAAGGTTGCAAATTGTGTTCGCGTGACTGTGGGACACTGAGACATTCAGGAATCTGGGCCATTTGCTGAGCTCCCATGGGACAGCTTTGCCAGCCTCAACTTCAAGAATGGTCAGAGTGACCACTCATTCAGCCCCGGTGCAAGTTTGCATGGTCACTAAATAAGTGTTGATTAAATGAGGACTTCAGAAAATACAGAAAATTTGTTTGTATTGAATAGTAGCATATACAATGACCATTTTTAAAAAAAGGTTTTGGTCTATATTAGTGATGAGCTGTTATCTTGTGAAATAGTAAAAAAAAAATATTAGCATTATTTTTAAAAAATACGGTAGAGAAGTACTTATCAAGAAACCACCCAGTCATCGTACTCTAATGAGGTTTTGCCACCCTGCGACATTTTCATTCTTCAAGGAGTAATAATTCTAGAAGTGTGAACATTGTATTTGGTTTCATTGGTATTAGGTCATTGGAAACTGAGTTTGTTATTAGAGCTGTGCAGAAATTCAGATTTGATGGAGCAAAATGCAGACTGGAGTACACATGGGTGCAGAAAATGTGTCTTTTCTATAGAGTAGAGTAGAGTAGAGTAGAGTAGAGTAGAGTAGAGTAGAGTAGAGTAGAGTAGAGTAGAGTAGAGTAGAACAGAACAGAACAGAACAGAATAGGTTTATTGTCCAAGTTGATTGGAATTTGTGAGACATACAAGGAATTTGTGTGTCGTGAACGTATGCCAGCTGCAGAAGATGGCTGCATGAGTCCAGGAAAAATGCAGCTGTTTAAAGTGCTATATTGATGCCACACATACTCTTTAAATCTGCATATCTGTATAGTACTAGATTGAATAGCATGCACAAAATGGAGTCTCCCAGCATTAGGCCCCTCCCCAAATGACATTTTGGAGGGGAGGGTACAGAACCATCGGAACTCACAATATTGTGCCCAACTGTAATGGACATGCTTTCTGGGAACTAAAATCCACACATCCTAAAGTTGCCAAGGTTGAAAAACATTGGCTTAGCACATCATGGGAAGCCAAACCATAGTGATTTATTGGCTATGGCATAGAGTTTAGGGGTTCCTGTGAACCTAGCCAACTCTAATTTGTTTTAGAGAATCATAATGTTGAAAGGGGCCAAGAAAAGTATGAACCCACTGTTTTTATTATTCAGACTGGAATCACAGGTAATAAGTCTGCTGTTATGAACTTATTCTTACATAGCCTTTAATGACTCTTCCTAATTTGCAAATGACAAGGTTCCTTGTTACATTATCTAGTCATTACAAGGATTACTCTGCAGTCTATTAATTTGACACCTTTCAAATGCCAAGCACAGAAACTTCTGCTCTGTCATTTTTTAGCTGAGACAGAAGTAGGGTGGGGAGAAGTATGTCACTTGAGCAAATTAAGACATCTTCTTAAATTCCATGGAGATAAGAGCTTTTCTTGACCTTTTTTGGTCTTCAGAGCAAGATACCACCTGCTAGAATCTTTATAGGAAAGAGAAGATTGAGCCGCAGAGCTCCTATAACGGGTCAATATTTGCTTGCCATTTGGAATGAGAGTGATAGTTGGATTTGATTTTGCCTATGCAGCCTTTTGATAGCATTCACCATCTTCAGGGCTTGAGATCTGTTTTGTGCTTGTTCTCCTTCTTCCTCCAGGTTTGGTTCCAGTTAGTGGACTGGTTCTCAGTCATCCAGGTCATGGTTGTCTAACTGAAACCCAAAGGTGCTTTTTCAAAAGGCAACTGGAGTTCTGAAGATGCTTGGATGAGAAGCGAAACATCTTCAAGGAAAAACAAAGTCCAGTTATTTTTTGAAAAAGCAGCTTTGGATTCCAGTTAGTGTTGATATCTGGTCGAGCCCATACCCATACTGTGACTCTGAGTGGCATATAATAAAAACAAACCATAAAACAATAATATTAGAAAAGAACTCTTTCATTAAAAGCACCTATTGGTGTTACTATTGTTAGTCGGACAGACCAATTATTTGTTGGGATCAGTGTGTCTTCGCCCAAATAGACTCTGAACTGGAAAGGTGAAGTAAAAAAAAGAGTCTTTATCTGTGTGCACAAGTGAAGTGGCTCCTCTTGCTGATCTCTCAGTCAAGAAGAGGAGCAATTTTCTGCTGTCAAGTGCCATTTGTATATGCTTTTACTTGAGAAAACAATAAGCAGAGTTCATTCACTGATTTCAGGAACTTGACATATCACTGACATTTTTGTACCTTACTGCTGGCTTGTATGCCCGTTAATGCTCATCTAAATATTCAGGAAATGTGTTTTTATAATTCTAATGAACTTTTGAATGCAAAAGATCAAGCAAGATCCTCTTGATCAGTTCTTATTGGTGTAACTGCTTACTTATTCTTCCCAATTTAAGGGATCTAGTAACTGGTAACAGAAAATCTCTGATCTGCTGATATCATTATTGACAGACAATGAGAGGGTTTGATGTTATAGACCATGGGTGTCAAACTCGCGATGTCCCGTTATGTATCACAACTTTTTTCTCCTTCGCTAAACTGAGGGTGGGCGTGGCCAGAGTGTGATGCATCTGGCCAATGGTCCACAAGTTTAACACCTCTGCTATAGACAATGCAGCCACCTCACTAAGTTGCCAGTTCATGGAGATCCTAAGCCTGTTGATACTACATGTTGTGAGAAACTTCCAGAAGGATATTAAGGATGAGGCCAGTCTCACCTCAGGGGAAATGATGTTCCGTAGGCCAGGTGCCACAGCAGAAATGATCTTCCATAGACCAGCAGATAGCAGATTCCACCAGATGTAACACATTCATCAGGGGTGAAATTCACTTATCTTCCCTACCAGTTCGCCTTCTGCGCATGCGCAGAGGCTGAAATACATGCGTCATGATATACGTGGGGGTGGGCGGGGCTTCGCGCATTCGGCCCTACCAAATCGCGTGATCCGGATAGAACTGGCTGAATTTCACTCCTGACATTCATGGACATTCTTACCTTCTCTGTTGAATCTGATGGGCTGGGCAGATCTAATCAGGGATTGGGTTAGGGTTAATGTTAACCCTTAAATAAATTGGATCCATGATATGAAGGGCTTTAAAGATCAAAAACAGCACCCTGAATCGAACCCAAATTGAATTGCATGGCAATCAATGCAGCTTGTGAAGCAAAGCTATAATGTATGCTGTTCTTAGGAGAACACGTGACCGCTTGTGCCACTGCATTTTACTGCCATTAGTTGTTTTTCCAGCCTTTTGCACCCCAGACCAGGTAGCCCTGCTATGCAATGGTGCCTTCTAAAAGGCCCCTTCTAGAGTATGAAGCAGTTGGTTTCATAATCACTTGTGATTAGGTTCTGAAAAGCCTTGGAGAAAGTTACTTTATTGCCAGGCTGATTCCCTGTGGACTTTGCAAACTATATGAAAATGGTCATCGATATTTCAAGAAAAGTTCATTATCCAGTGGAGTGAGAAATAGGGTCTCATGTCTGAAGTACAAGTAGGGATATTAGCATTCTTACTTTTGCCGAACTACTTTAACTTCGAATTAGGGCTACCAGCTCTCACCTGCAAAAATCCGGATAACAAAATCTGGGAGGGAGAGTATAGTAAGAGCTCCCAGCCCACTTCAGAGCTACAACAATTTAAAAACTAAACAGTTTTGCCCCAATAAAGGAGAATATTTGTAGCTCAGAGTTGACACGAGGTGTCCTTGGTGCTCTCTGAGCTTGCTTGTTTTCTTGCAGACATTTCAGTGGTGGGTTGCTACCAGTTCACTCCAGATTGGGTGAACCGGTAGTGACGGTGGCGGGAGGCTCTGCCCATCCACATGGATGTTTCCACGCAGAAGCGTCACACACATGCATGAGTGCGCGCACACCCTAAGCGAACTGGTAGCAACGGGTTGTGAAACCTGCCCCTGAGATATTTCATTACCCAAACTAGGTAATATCATCAGTGCTAGTAAGGAGTGCAGTTAGCTGTCAGATTGTATTCTGGTAGCTTGCCCTGTCAGTGTTGGTGTGGGTGGCTTTAGAAGTTCTTTGGTTGGGCTGTTTACTGTTGGCTCTTTGGCAGTTTCTTGATTGTGGTATTGTTTACTTGATTGTTGGTCTCACCAAAGGTGGTCCCTATTTTTCTACTTGCATTTTTTACGTGCTTTCGAACTGCTAGGTTGGCAGAAGCTGGTCACTATACTGAAGCCATTTGTACATAGCAATCTTGTTTTTGTTTTCTTATCTTCCTTTAATTCCACTTTATAGAAGTTTAAATGAGAACAGCAAGCACAATCAACTGAAATTCCACTATGTTTCCAAGTTAGCTGGAAAGTAATGCTTGGATTTACAAAAAGTACAGTATTTCCTTTACTTGAGTTCAATCTTTTCCCTTCCATGTCAGCAGTTGATCTTAAAGGTTTAACATATTCATGAATAACATCCCAATGAACTGCATATGTCAAACAATACAGAAATAGCTGGTTGATATTTTACATGATTCATAAATTAAATTACCAGTTCATTCATTCAAGGAAAAAAAAATCAAGGCTGTTGCAATTCACTTATTTTAAAAAAGAGAAAGTTAAAATGTGGCTTCCTTTCATAGACTGTCAAAATTAATAGATTTCATGATACATTGGTACAAACTCAGAAATTACTGTGCTAATTCTGAAAGCTTTAAAAATAGATACATGTCCTTTATGATGGAAAGGAAGAGAATCTTTCAATATATCTGAGATAATTCAAAAGTTTATGCTTTTGCCTTTCGAATTATTTTTTGAAAATATCCATTTGTACCTTTTAACTTTCAAATGTAAATATAGATCATCTCAGGGACCAGCGCTAAGCAGATTGAGAAGATGGCTGAATTTTTTTTATGGCCAGACTTTTCATTCCATGTTGTTTGTACTTCAGGGCCATCTGCAAGGAGAGGCTGGCAAAAGGGTTAAAATAGTGCTGGTTTTCATGTGTGTTTCCTTTTTTCATGTCTGTTGACAGGCTACTTGACATGATTTTTGAAAAAGGGCCAGGCTTTGTGCAATCACAATGGCCGTCCTTAACTTTTTTGACACCCCTATGATATCCCTGCTGCTTTTTAAAATCAGTGTGGGCTTTTTTCACAGAGTGGACCTTTTACCTTAACCCTAAAAGATAACTGAGTCTCTGCAAATTTTACTTCGCTATTTGTAACTGACTTTAGGGGGTGGTGCTCATCTCTGTTTCTTTAAGCCATTGACCCAACACTGTCCGAAGATGTTTCAGCAGTCATGTGGTCAGCATGATGTCACGCCATGACACATAGCGAAACATGGAATGTTGTTATCTTCCCACCAAAGTGGTACCTATTTATCTACCTGCATTTTACATGCTTTCCAACTGCTAGGTTGGCAGGAGCTGAGGCAAGTGACGGGAGCTCACTCTGTGACAAATCACCAGAGCACAAATATTCTCCAGCATCTTTTAAGCCACTGAGCCATGCCACTTCTTTTGCTGTAACCCTAACTCTTTTCCTTTTATTTATTTTCCCTTGGGTTTTTTGTGGGACTGCCAATGATTTAAATATTTTTAAAGTGGATTGTCAGTATTACTTTAATCACTGGCATTTATTATTTCTTAAATTAATTTTATAGTAGCTTTCTCAATCACTTGAACCATTGTGAGAAGATTTATACCCTAATATAAGAATAAAGACCCTGAGGCTAATTGCTGCTGAATCACAGTTCCCAGAATTCCTCATCAGTGACCATACAAGATAATGCTCCTCTCATTCCTCCAACCTTGAAGTAAATTCTGTCAACTTCATTGTTTTGCATTCCTTCTTCATTCTTCATATAGTCCATCTGTGGTCATAATGCATATTAGGATGTTTTGGAATGTGCCATCTTTTAAAACTAATTTCCTTCCTTCCTTCCTTCCTTCCTTCCTTCCTTCCTTCCTTCCTTCCTTCCTTCCTTCCTTCCTTCCTTCCTTCGATTCCCCCAAACCACCTTCTTGTGCCTAGATAGTGTCATACATTACCTGGCTGAAACCTGGAAATATAAAGTTAAGTGACACTCATTCTGTATTAATCATACATGTATGCCTTCTGTATCTGTGATGGAGTCCAGATCAGATTTTTGTTTGAAATTGCCCTGCCTCATTCAAGAAGAATAATGTGGGGAAAGGGCAAACTGAGCCTTGGTGGCGCAGCAGACTAAAGTGCTGTTAAAGTAGCACTTAGCTGCCAACTGCCTGCAATTACTGTGAGTTCAAATCTCACCAGGCTCAAGGTTGACTCAGCCTTCCATCCTTCTGAGGTAGGTAAAATGAGGACCCCGGATTGTGGGGGCAATAAGCTGACTTTGTATAAAAAAGAACACCGCTTGGGGGGGCCAAAAGCCCTACTAAGCAGGTATATACGAAAGTATGAAGGCTATTGCTTAACGCATTGTAAGCTGCCCTGAGTCTCCGGAGAAGGGCGGCATATAAATCGAACCAATAAATAAATAAATAAATAAATAAATAAATAAATAAATAAATAAATAAATAAATAAATAAATAAATAAATAAATAAATAAATAAATAAATATAATTTTCCACTTCCTCTGATTTTCTAAAACTTCTGCTTTGTTCTTTTATTTAAAAACCTTACAGGAATAAAAAAAAACATGTAGAATTCAACAGCATTTTATCTAGTCTGCCATTTTATCTAGTCTAACCAAAGTCACTTTGGATAGTGGAATGGACAGCATATAAATTTAAAATAAACAAACAAACAAACAAACAATAAATAAATAAATAAATTTTGCATGTAACAAGAGCCATTCCATGTTGAATAGAGAAGTAATAGCCTTCTCTTATCTCCCTATGATCTAATCTGCAAGAACAGTTGTTTTTTTGCTATTACAGCTAGGATCAAAGCCTGCATTATTTTATAAAAAATAATCTATGTTGGACTGTAAATATTTTCCTCATCAGTCAAAAATGTTTTAGGAGAGGATCTGGTAGGCAGAACTGAACGAAAATAGCATGCCTGGATATTTAAGCTACCTGCTTTCCATCCCTGACCTTTATTACAGGAATGCTACAGGTTTCTTATATTTTCACCAATATAGCTTTTGAGGGTAGAGGCAACTTTGCTTGGAAACACATTTTAAAATAAATATTTGATATACTAGCTTACCAAATTAGATCCATGTAGGCTTTTAATTGATTTAATTACATCTGCAAGACATAGCATTATTGGAGTTTATACATAGATGGCAATTTACACACACAAAAAATCAAAGTTTCAAAGGTGCAGAATCCAACAATATATTATATTCCATAAAACCGTTACCCACATCTTGTTTTTAATAGTCTACAAAAATATGACCAACTATTCTGAGTGTTTCCCCCTTCCTACAAAGCATTTCATCCAAAACAAAGGAAATACAGAAACAATCAATTAAGTTTAGTAGGCAGGTCAATACTGTTGTACACGTATAAAATAATGTCATAAATGTGGCTATGCACCATTGAATACATTTGTATTCCTGAAACAGTTTTCTCACTTTCTTTTCTCATTAATTTATAAAATTTACCTCTCTTAAAATTAAATGCTACTTAATAAAATGTAATTAAAACATTTACATTTAGCATACGATCAGAAAAGCGAAGCTGGAGCAAACCATCAGTCTATCTTGATCAGCAGCATGTTCCTACAGTAACCATGGAGGTGCTTATGATTAGTCCACAACCAAGACATGAACACAATATTATCTTCTTATTTATGCTCTTAGACAGCTGGTACTGAAAAATGCTCTGCCTCAGATTCTGGTGATTATATAGCCATCATGGTTAGTCGACATACATTACCCTATTTTCCAGAATTTGCCTAATTCCTTTTTTTAAATCTGTCCAAGTTAATATCGTTTCCAGATCTTTGAGTTATGCAGTCTGTAATTTAACTATGCACTGTATAAAGAAATACTTCCTTCTGCGATGACAAGTGCCTAATCATTCAGTTTCATTGTATCAGCCTATATCCTAGCATTCTGTATAAATTGTGTCACCTTGAAGACATTTAGAGCTGCACAATGCAATCTGAGCTTATACACAATAGCATTAACGTGGGTTGGCCGGTAGCTTTGGAATTAAAAGAAGGCAGATGAAAAATGCTGGAAGATTGTCATCCAGCTCTTCATTTTAAGTAAAAAAAGGTATCCTGAAAAATATATTCAGCTCTTTATCAAGACTATATTAAATCCTGTTGAGAACCACTGGAATTAAGTTATATTCCTACATATATTCACTTTTGAGTAAAGCCTTGCTGGATTTTCTTGGAAATACAATGCTCACAAACTAATTTGAACTGACTAAGGATCAGATATGATCCTTAGTGGTTAGAATGCAGTATTGCAGGCTAATTCTGCCGACTGCCAGCAGTTTGATCCTGTCAGGCTCAAGGTTGACTTAGCCTTCTATCCTTCTGAAGTTGGTAAAATGAGGACCCAGATTGTTGGGAGAAATATACTGACTCTATAAACCGCTTAGAGAGGGCTGTAAAGCACTAAGTTAGTTATCATATTCTGCACAATTTGTATTCAAAGTACCTGGCAGACTGTAAGAGAGAATTGCTAGATACCTGAATGGGGTTTATGACTTCTAAATTTGGTTTTCTTTTTTACTAGAGCTGAGGTGGGCTAAATTTAAGTCAGTCAACAAAAAGATCACTTGGTGACAAGATTATGACTTCAATTTTTTTTAAAAATAAAGTCTATCATAATAGGACACATTCTATATATTTTAATTATTTTATTTTATTTTTGTGCCTTCCAGTCAATGTTGCTCTTGGCAACTGCCTGGATAAGTTCCTGTAGTTTTCTTGGCAAGGTTTTTTGGAAATGGTAAGGCTGAGGGAGACTGACTGGCCTAAGGTCACTCAGATGGCTTTGTGCCTAAGGTGGAACTCTTGGTTTCTACTTTAATGTGTTAACCAGTAAACCAGGTTGACTCCCTTATCCTATATTGGAGATATAACCCCCCCCCCCCCAGCAACATAGCAATCCTACATGATGGAACCAGCCACCTATTATCCAAAATAATGAATTATCTTTTATACATAAACTGCATTATGCTCACTTTGTCCCAGAAAAAAAATTGTATACTTCCACCTTATTGCTACTGTTGCACAACAGTTTTTAAATAAATATATTAATATTTGATTACTAAGAATATAGAGCAATCTTATTAAAATATTTTTCATTATGCCAGTAATGATCCTCATGCAGTGAAAAGGATCATAAAAGAACATTTCAAGTTGCAAATCCCATTTTGGGACCAAACCCAACCAATTTCATTCATTTGGAATTTGGAATTATTAATCTTTTTGTATTATTAATCTTGTAAGACTGGTATATGATTTGAAGAGCAATCATATCCATAAGAGTGGAAGTTTACAATCAAATTTAAATTCTCTTTTTCTTAAAAACGGTAGATGTACATTTAGGATAATTTTGTGGAATGAGAGAGAATATGTATCTGTTTTCATTTTTATTTTTCAAGCATTGTAAGTGGGGACAGATAGAAGAGGTGGAGAAGAATAACTGAAGATAAAGCTTCAGTTTTACTCCATAAACGTAGAGCTCCCCTTATAAAATTTCACAAGTTTTAACTTAGCAGAAGGAAACTTTATCCCTCTAAAGAACAGACCACTAATATAATTTTCCTGTTACACTGGAGAGAGCTGCAGAGATGACCTTAGAGAAGGAACACCTCAATTAGTTAACATGAATGAAGCCCAGAAAAGGAAGAAGCTTTCAAGATCCAGCTACTATAGTCTATCCTAGTCAAGTAGTATTCTAGTATTTCTTGTGGTATCTGTTTCCTGATCTGACCTATCAATCCTGAAAGCCCGAAGCTGTTTTTTCCTTCCTTTCTTATACTAAAGAGAGTTAAGGCAGAGTTAGTTTAAGTTTCTTTCTAACATTTTATTCCTTTCAGGGACTAAATTCATGTTTCGCTAAATGCTACATTCCTTCTCTGAGATCATCTCTCTCTATAATTTCCTACACGCACATATTTCTAGACCAATCCTTCATTTTGTATAAAAAGCTCCTTCTTTTAATAATGTGATTTACACTCACACAAATACACCATACAGGCATACACGCTCTACTCCTTCAATCACCACTACCTAGTATTTATGAGTGAAACTCTTTGGAATCATATAGTACTGATTGCAGCAACATAGAGGAGAGGGGAGGATTTCTATGAGGAGATCACAGTGAGCTCTGATAGAAGGTTCACCAACAAGGATTCCATATCTAAAGAAAAAAAATGTAGAGCATCTGCTTTGCATGTCTTCCATCATGCTGATATTCCAGAAGTTGTGTCACCAGGTGTGGGGTCCCAGGAAACCAGTGACATTCTAAGATGGCTCCCCTATTGTGGTTTATATTTGGACTCTCTCTGTACTTTGTGCTTTGTGTATTTTAATTTTTAATCATATTTTAATTTAATAATGGTTGTTTATAGTTTTATTATGATAATTTTATATCATTGTTTTATTTGACTGTTGTATGTCAGAGTCATTTCTGAGATAGGCAGCCATATAAATTTGGCTAATGAATAAAATAAATAAAAAAGTCACAATCTTGCAATCAAAACCGGCTTCTTTTTTAATGTGTGTCACAGGTGACACTTCAATTCCATGTTTGTGGATGCCATCTTGAATTTTTACACTCCCTTTCTATAGGTATCCATGTAATTTTTGTATGGAGAACATTTTTCTCCAGCTCAGGATTTTAGCTTTTTCCTAATGTTAAGCATGGCATGTGGATAGCTGCTGTTTTGCTAGTTCCAATAAATAACAAATCTTGTTTGAAAGTATAGTACAAATAGAATTTGGGAAATTATTAGAACTTTTTATGCCCACACAGGCTTCAGTCTGTGTGGGCATAAAATCTAAGATTGTGTGTTAATCTAAAATTGGTAGACACTTTTAAAATAAAGCATGGATCCCCATATTAAGAAAACAATATTTAAAAAATTGAATACTTCTACAAATTTCCTTAGCTGGTGTACAAACACATTAAGGCTGATGCTCATAATTATAATGATTATTTATATACATCACAAGTGAACATTTATCATTCCCACCCATCCCAATATTGTTTTAATAGGTTGAGTTTTGATTACTACCATATACACATAAAATGTACTTTAGTGTCTCATCTCCCTGGAGAGCTTTATTTCAATATAATTACTTACAGAAAGAAAACTTTCTTTGTGCTAAAATAGTGAAAACTCACCCTAAGACATCAAAATGCAAGAATCAAGTCAAGTTGAGTTAATCTTGAAATTAACACCATACAAATATCGCTTCGCTTTATCATATCACTTCGTCATGACTTCTACCTAATCCTGGAGACTGTATTTTGGTCACCACATTGAAGTTAAAGCATTGGAAATCATTATTGGGAATAACTGCTATATCAGTTTTATCCTATTCACTGCTACTGTGGGGTTCCGCTTAAAACTCTCCTCATGCAAAAGCCTACAATAGATTAAATAATCCAAATAAAGCAGATGGTCTGAGTGGCATCATTAATTACATAGAAAATGCATCTTAATGTCTGTCCTGGCCATTTCTGTCTAGTCTTTGTTCCAAAATGATAGGTAAAAAATTCAGCAGAGTCTATATACAAATGCATTGGAAATGTCCTAAAACAGCAATGACATAAGCAATGTTTTCTTCTTTCCCTTTCAAAACAGGCCCAGTTAAATCAGGTTAGCATTTGGGTCACAAATGGTTTGCGCAAACAATAGAAAAGGCTGCTGAAGTTACACAAAACCAACTTGGTTCACAAACAATAATGAACAGCTATTTCCATTCAAAATGTACACTGGTAAAGAATTCCTTAAATGTTAACTCATTTTCTTTCAAATGCAGTGTTAATAAAAGGCTGGTTCCCTTGAATTTGCACAGAAAAAGAGAGAAGGGATAAGTAAAGATCCCTGCTGTGCACCACAAAAAGGCAGTCCTAAATTCTCCATTTAATCCAGATTTAAAAGTGAAACTTGCATTTCTATACAAAAAAAGGTACAAAGTTAGAAGGTGACATTATATTACATCTATTATCCATAATATCACAGTGCTAGTTTTAAATGGCTAAAACAAAAGAGGTTTAATTGATTTAATATATTCTATGGCAAACGAACCCTGTGTCTTGGTATCAATACCAGATAGCTCTTTTATCTTTAAGAGGCAATTTCACTTACAAGTGCTAATTTTTTTTTTTTTGGTGTTTGATAAGAATAGTTTTGCTTCTGTTTTTCCTTTGTGGCATTAATAAAAGGAACCAGGAAGAACTACCTAATGTGCTCCGTTTTTCCTCAAAGGAAATTGAAATGATATGAATCCCAGCCTGAAAAGAAGCAGTTCTAAAGCCCCTAAATTTCTTGCCATGTACTAACCTAATAATAGAACTAAAATTAAAACCTTCTACGGTTTTAAAATAGAGCATGTTGACAAGCCTTCGGAATGCGCCAGCTTTCCAATTAGGGTCCCACCACAGCTTCAGTTTGTTGAATGAAGTTCCTTAGTCATCCTCAGTTCTGCTTTCACTGGATTTTGTACTATCTCCTATGTCTTGGTGGGGTGGAGCACCTGGAGAGAAACAATTGTTCCTGTGTTAGAGAAATTATGATTAACCGAGCTACAGTTTGTTAAAGACACATAAAACATATGAAGTTCCTTTATCTCAAAAATTATACTAAGTCAGTGATGGTTAACCTTTTTGTCGTCACGTGCTGAAAGTGCGCGCATTTGCCTGCACCCATAATACAATGTGCGCGTGACCCCACTACTCCCTCTGCCCCCCGCGCATGCACATGTGACCCACCTGCCCCATTTTGGGCCTAGCAGGCTCATTTTTGGTCCGAGGAGGCTGCAGGGAGACCTGCTAGGCCCAAAATGGGGCGGGGTGCTGCTGCACCCCCCCGTGCTTCCCCGCATATGTGCATGCATCTCCCACATGCACCCCCCTCCCCACACATGTGTGGAAGAAGTCCAAAAACCAGCTGGCTAGCGGGAGGTGCACATGCATGCAGGGTGGAGCTGAGCTGGGCGATGACTTGTGTACCTGCAGAGAGGGCTCCACATGCCACCTGTGGCACACATGCCATAGGTTCACCATCACGGTACTAAGTGATACAATGGGTTTGAATAATTGTAAATGGAAGCTGGAGGAGGAAAGGGTGCACCATTTTAGAAGAGACCAGGATTGTCCCTATCATGGTGCTCTGTTCAAAGAACAGGTGGCTTGGTGGTCAAATGTTTGGCTTACATTTATGTAATCCCTTGTCATTTAACATTAATTGGCTGATCTAATGGGATTTGAAGACCAGGTCTGCCTATGCTTGATACATTAGAACATCCCAACAGAGGAATAAGAATACACCAGTTTAACTTTTTTTTTTTAAAAAAAAAATATGGGTGGAACACATGGTGTTCTAGTACAGGCAATGTCACACTCTTTTTAACATGTTTCCCTGATAAAAGTTAATTAAAATGTTAATACTTTCAAGATCCATCTGGTGTTGCTGAGCACAGGATCTCTGAGCAGCCAGAGCCTTCTTGTCTTCCATCGATTTCAGGTCCTCTGGCGGCCAACGAAGCTCTCCACTTTCCACATCCCCCATCTCAGATGGCTCTACTACAATGGATGGTAATCTCTTTGACAGTTTTGGATACTTTTCATGGGCATCCGGAAAAGCCTATGAAGTACAATGAAAAAATTATTTAATTCCATTACGATGATCAGGTTGTAATGACATGTATAACGAAATAACTATAGGGACAAATGGATGTTCTCTGTTTCAATGTTTTAAAATGCCATTAAAGATTATAAAAAGGAAAAACTAGCAAATCCCATAGCAATAATTAGTACAATCTTGCAACACAAAACTTTCATAAACCAGGAAAGCTAAACTAAAATTCTAGAGGAAATGGATGTGTCCATATTACAAATTTTATTTTTGGTGGCATTCTGTTGACTATCAATTCTCCATTGGTAATAATGGGGCAATGGTGGTGATAGCTGCTATGCTCTTCATAATTTGCTTAGAGCTTCTTGTGAACTCGCATTTTCCATTTTATGCACCAGAAGAAAGAAAGGAATGGTACCGAAAGAATTCCTGTATCATGGTGCCATGCAATTTATCTCAATTTATCTTCAAACTTCATCTTAAACTGCTTATCTTAACTACTCTGAACATTAAAACCAATGTTTTAATAGGTTAGGCAATATTTTGAAGGTGAATTCAAGTAAAAAGTTTTTTTTTTCCTGTCAAACCAAGGAAAACTTCTTCCCTTTAGCCCAGGGAAGAACATGTTAGAATATTTGAAACTGACAGAATGGGAAGACAGATGTGTTTCTTGGTATCATCCCCTCCCCAAAACAAGAAGTTAGGCCTTCAATACTCATTGCCTCCTGCTATGGCCTCTTAGCTCAAATATTTGCCAGTCTGATACAATTTCATTGGGCAATAGAAATAAGAAATAGTGTAGCATTTGTCCTGAAAAACCAAGAATCTTTACCTCCCACCTTTTGTACTTTATTGACACTGCTATAAACAATGGATAATGGTAATTTACTGTGACATATTGCTATTTACATTCTATCATTCTGATGGTTAATATTTGTGTAATACAAATATCCAATATTTAATCATCTGGCATGAGTGCAGCTGACAGCCTCAACTCAAACAAATGACAATTATTATGAAACCATGAGAGCATTTATACCGCAATTAGTAAAGAGCATGGTTACTTTAAACAGGATGATTTTTTAAAATACAAGCTTCATCAGATCAAGCTTCATATAAATGACTCCAGATTTGGTTTCAGTCTCCTTACATGGAGGATTTCAAAGGCTAGATTCTAGGCAGAGAAAGAAACAGAACCAACTGCCAGTCAGAAAAGACTCCACCAATATTTGCAATAGAGAAGCAGTTTCTAGCTATGCATGGATTTTCAATTAATTTCAAAAATCCCAAGGAAGTGATTAGCTAATATCCCTAATAAGGGCAAGTTGTCCATTCCTTAGCATGAATGGATGGAGGTTTTTAAATATATGTTTTTTAAAAAAATATTTAAAATTATTTTACTTAAAAATAAAATAAACGTTAACCACGTAGTCTATGCTGAGACATTGTCAGATCTGCCACTTTGCTCCTACTTTTATCTTGTTCAGTGATAGCTTGCCATAAACTCTGGAGGCGGGGAAGAGGGAAACATTTGGGAGGGGGGAAGGCCGAGACTCTCCAAACTGCCTTGTACCAATCAGAGACAATACTTCAAGGACACCTGGCCAGAAAGAAGACTGCAGGTACATTCCAAGGACGACTGTTCTGAAAATATCTGGTTGAATATGATACAAGGACACAAGGGGGCCAATGGGAGGCACATGTGGGAAACAAGGAGTTTTCACTAGGGAATTGGCATGGAAATCTCAAGGCTGGGTTTGCTTTACTGTACTTCACTTGACTTTAGTAAAACTATACCTTACTCTCAAAAATGGAGTCATGGATCATTCTTGCCTAAGGTTAAAGTTGAGGCAGGACTGACAGGCATTTTGCGATGGTGAGTTTGTGGCCCTCCAGTTACTTTTCATGTCTATCAGCAGTTCAAGCATCACAGCTCAACCCTGCTCAGCTAATAGCAGTAGCAATAACACTTAAAGTTATATACAGCTTTACAGTCCGCTCTAAGTGGCTTTACAGAGTCAGCATATTGCCCCCAACAACCTGGGTCCTCATTTTACCAACTTCAGAAAGATGGAAGGCTGAGTCAATGTTGAGCTGGTGAGAATCGAACTGCTGGCAGTCAGCAGAATTAGCCTGCAATATTGCATTCTAACTAATGCACCACCAAGGTTGCTAATACTGGAACTGGCAGAAATTATAATACATAGATAGGAAAGAGGTATATATGAGCCCTTGAAGTAACTACAAATGGAAGGGCAAGTGATCAAACAGGTGTTGGGTCTCTAGGCATGGGGTCTTAAAATTGTTCAACCACTGAACCTGATTGTCTACTTTTGTTTCTGTTTCTTGTTGTCAATTTGGAGAGTGCACATTAATCCACAGAGGATGGATTAATGTGCACAGAGGGTGCCACATTTGCTGCATTTGAAAAATTATCAAGCACTTTTTAGATTCATGCCAGTGTAAATATGTGGAATCTGTCTAACCACCAGATTCAGAGCAGATTGAAATTCTCAATCACCCAGGTATAAAATGACTATGTCTCCAGACTTCAGAAAACAGAATATACCACATCATAAAAAGAATTATTCTTAATAGGAATGCATGTAAAATATGTATACTGAGGAATAATGAACAGAAACAACATATTTTAAGGATGAAATACAGTACTTTCAAAAAGGTATATGGAAGGAAAACCAAATAAGACAAAATATTTCAGACAAAAATATGTATATTACGAAAAACATACAAGGAAATGGGTATGGATTTTCATGATTTTTTTTACCAAATTTACCAACTAATGTAGAAAATAATTTAGGATGGGGAAAATGAGAAATTGAGAAAACTATTCAAATTAGCCTATTGTTATTTTTAAGGGTTGCATGATACCTCTGTGTCCTCATATACTTAATGAGAAAAGTTGTAAAGACAATAAATCTATCGATATATATGTCCCATTGTTGGAAGTACTAGAAGATATTTCGTAGATATTTTGATTTATTGGTAATTACTGAGGTTGTTTTTTTTTTTTTTTAAAAAAAACAACCTTAAGGAAATGTCAGAAAACTGTAATGTAAATCTCAAAGCCTTCTGATTGTTTTCATCAAATGCATCATTAATATCTCTTAATACTATAGGACAGTGGTCCCCAACCCCCGGTCCGCGGACCGGTGCCGGGCCGTGGAGTACCTGGCACCGGGCCGCGCAGCGGCTGGGGGACATGAACGCTGCAGCGCAAAGGCTCCTGGGCCGTGCACAAAAGCTCCTGGGCCGTGCGCAAAAGCTCCTGGGCCGTGCGCAAAGGCTCCAGGGAAGAGAGCCCCGCGCAGGTACGCACGTGTGGCCCAAAGCCCCTACCCCTGCGCGCACTCAGCGGGCCACGGTAAAATTATCAAAGGCTGATTGGTCCGCGGCGATAAAAAGGTTGGGGACCACTGCTATAGGATATTTAGCATGCAATGGAAGAATAAATGTTTGCTGTAAGCCTCCTGAGATCTCCTAGTAGGTCTCCATGGAATTACCAGTAAATGTCAACAATACTCTTATTTCTGACATTTACTTTAACAAATATGAATATAGAAAAAAAAGTAAAAAAGAATCCATGCAACATGTACAGAGATGTGGAATTGTTATCAATGCTATGATATACATTAATTAATATGATATTTCTTACCAGTAGTAGTTGCCCAAGGCAGATCTCCCTATTTTCCAATATAAATGGCCAAATTGATCCCCTGCCATATCCTTCTTTCAACTTATTGACTTTTTTCAAATCCTCAGATAATTTCATCTTTTGCATGTGACTGATAATTAGATAATGCATCAGACATACACTAGAACTTGCAAAGAAAATTCACAAAACTCAGGGAGATTCTCAAATTATGGGTACTTCTAGATTGTACTTTTCTTACACAATCAACTTATCATGTTTGTGTAATTATGCAGGGAGAAATCCAGTTGTCTCTTTTATTTGTCAATTCTCAATATCTCCCCACACTTTTTCCATTAAATCATAAACATTGCACAAAGAGGAAAAGGTAAATTTGTTATATAAGCTATCCAATTTCAAATGTCCTGAATGGGTATTTTAAAACTGTAGCCTGAAGTAGGCTAGACTTATGTAACAACTCATTCTGCCCAAGGCCATCCCTAAAGATACATATTTATAACGAAAAGCCATTTTTTCCAAAAATACACTGGAAAAACATTACTGTAAATACAGTAATTGTGGCAAAGGGCTAAGTTTTTATAAATCATTGTAAATATGAAAATCTCAAATTGACACACAATTGAGACAATGCACACTAATGTTATTTTAATTATGTTTACTCTTATGTACAGTATTCTAATTGTTGTTCATAATGTTATTTTTTGATTTCAATGTATTGCAAGCTACTCTGTGAAAATTTGGTTTTGAAGAGTGACATATAAACAAATTAGGAAAAATACAGTGCAAAAGTGGATTGCCTTATTTTCATTAGACTGAACAAAAACAGGATATCACCCCAGCAGCCTCTGAGCCGAGTTGGAAAAATAACACTGTATGTTATGTTCATTATAGACCACCATTTCCGTCATTATTACCTTACTTAAGGCTACACAATGTGAATACTTGTTTTAAATGTGGTATATGATGTGGTAGGTCTAATGTCTTCACTCAAAACTATATTCTGCTGGAAAATCTGTCTTAGAACCTTAGAATGGATCCTGAATCTATGGGAACTTTTTCTAAACTTCCAAATTATATATAAGAGAATGACATTTTGTCAAAAGGAGATCAGTATTTCCATACTGAGTGCTACATTTAATGTAGATAAAGAAGTCTTTAATTATCAAAAGTTGCATTTAAATCTTCTGCCGTTTTAAGGTTGGAAACATATCTCCTAAATAGGGAAAACTAGAACACCCTGATCCTGCCCACGTGTATGTATGTATTTATTTATTTATTATATTATATTATATTATATTATATTATATTATATTATATTATATTATATTATATTATATTATATTATATTATATTATATTATATTAATTATATTATATTATTATATTATATTATATTATATTATATTATATTATATTATATTATATTATATTATATTATATTATATTATATTATATTATATTATTATATTATTATATTATTATATTATTATATTATATTTTTATACCGCCCTTCTCCTGAGGGACTCAGGGCGGTGCACAGCCAAGATAAAACATAACATATAAAATTTAAAAAACAGTTTAAAAACAATTAAATAATTTCGGCCCAGTAATTAAAATAACCCAATTAAATCCAAATTCAATTAAAACTGAGAGGATGGGATCAAGCCAGCCCAGCTAGATGGAACAAGTGTGTCTTCAGGGCCCGACGAAAAGTCCGGAGGTCTGATATCGTGCGTATCTCAGGGGACAGGTCATTCCAGAGGGCAGGCGCTGCCACAGAGAAGGCTCTCCCCCTGGGGGCCACCAGCTGGCACTCCCTGGCCGACGGCACCCTGAGGAGGCCCTCTCTGTGTGAGCAAACCGGTCGGAGGGAGGCTATCGGCGGCAGAAGGCGGTCTCGCAAATACCCCGGCCCTAAGCCATGGAGCGCTTTAAAGGTGGTCACCAACACCTTGAAGCGCACCCGGAAGACCACAGGAAGCCAGTGCAGCTCGCGCAGGAGAGGTGTTATATGTGAGCGCCCCGTTGCTCCCATAATCCCCCACGCGGCCGCGTTCTGGACCAACTGCAGCCTCCGGGTGCACCCCAAGGGGAGCCCCATGTAGAGAGCATTGCAGTAGTCCAGGTGGGAAGTGACGAGTGCTTGTGTGACCGTGCGTAGGGAGTCCCGATCCAGAAAGGGACGCAACTGGCATATCAGGCGAACCTGATAAAAAGCCCCCCTGGCCATGGCCGTCATATGCTCTTCTAAAGACAGCCGTGCGTCCAGGAGGACGCCCAAGTTGCGAGCCCTCTCCGTGGGGGCCAGTGATTCGCCCCAATAGCCAGCGATGGCACCAGCTGGCTATATCGGGACGCCGGAAGCCACAGCCACTCGGTTTTGGAAGGGTTAAGTCGGAGCCTGTTTCTCCCCATCCAGGCCCGCACGGCCTCCAGGCACTGGGACATCACTTCAAGGGCATCGTTGGGGTGGCCTGGGGTGGAGATGTACAGCTGAGTGTCGTCAGCGTACTGATGGAACTCCACCCCAAAGCCACGGATGATCTCGCCCAGCGGCTTTACATAAATGTTGAACAGAAGGGGCGAGAGGACCGACCCTTGTGGCACCCCACAAACAAGGCGCCTCGGGGTCAACCGCTGCCCCCCTGTCAACACGGATTGCAAGCGGTCCGAGAGGTAGGAGGAGAACCACTGCAGGACGGTGCCTCCCACCCCCAGCCCCCTCAACCGGTACAACATGATACCATGGTCGATGGTATCAAAAGCCGCTAAGAGATCTAACAGGACCAGGATAGAGGAACAACCCCTATTCCGAGCCCTGCAGAGATCATCCACCAACGCGACCAATGCCGTTTCCGTGCTGGGTCCAGATAGACATAGTCCCACCCACCTTGCATCAGCACCCTATCATCTATAGTTTTCCAAAAAATGATGAAGTACAGTTTACTGTAAGATTACCCATCCCTTATTTAGAGAGATAAGTTATCAAAAAGGCAATCTTGTATGATTAGTATGTATCACCATTTTCCAGTGCTTCTCCAAAATCACTGTAACTATTCATGGGTTCTACATTCCAGATGTTGTCTGTCTAGCGCCTTGATCTTGAATCTACTTTTTAAAATCTGTCACTTGATTCACTGATGTAAAACCTAATAGGTTTCGGTAAGCAACTTTGAAAGTACTGTGTTTTGTGAAACACTGTCGCCTTCTATTGTATTCAAAAGGAATTTAGCTCCAAGCTTCACCAAAATGATAGTCATAACAAAACCTAACTCATAATCCTTCTTCTATATTTTATTTTTTCTTCATGTACACTGAGAGCATATGCATCAAAGACAAATGCCTTGCGTTTCCAAGCAGACTTGGCCAATAAAGAATTCTATTCTATTCTATTCTATTCTATTCTATTCTATTCTATTCTATTCTATTCTATTCTATTCTATTCTATTCTATTCTATTCTATTCTATTCTATTCTTGTACTTCGGATTAAAACACACAGTGGATTTCAATTTTTATATACTATGATCGTGTGGTGTCTCACTCTAGCTTATTCTAAGAAGCTAAATTGTTCTGACAGACTTTGAAGATGTGACTTTGTCTGTAGCTTTGTATTCAATTTGCATACATACACTTACCTGAGTGGAAGTGCCTCCTTCTTCCTCAGGTTGGCTCAAGGTAAATTCCTCCATCACAGGTTCACGTGTATTCATTACCTCTGTCATGCTGCAAAAATCAGAACAGGCTATTTAAAATGTGAAAGACTTAAGACAGGTCAAATGTCTCATAACATATATTAATTTTCTTATACACAAGCCAGACAAAGTGCACTATGGCTTTTGTATTAATAAACCAAGCTACTATGCCTGTAATCTATTAATAGCATAATTCATATTAGTTGGATTTTTTTGAACTGTGTTTATGAATTTGCAGGGGAAAACCCAGAACTATTTGCACCACAACTTTCAAGTTAAATCTTTCCATATCAATAGCGATTTTTCTCTCTTCTTTACTTCAAATCAAGTCAGAAAAATTAGTGAGACATTAAACCAAACACAACTCAGAAAAATTGGATGGTGATTCCCTATGACTCAATACATATTTTGTTCTTTTTCTGAGGTTGCAGAAATGAGGTTGACACAATTGATGTCAAGGGAAATATTATGATGAATGGATGAATGGCTGTTCTAGTTTATTGAAGGGGATTAGAGGGGACATGATAACTGCCTTTCAGTATTTGAGGGTCTGTCACAGAGAAGAAGGGATTGACTTATTCTCCAAAGCAGCAGAGGGCAGGACAAGAAGTAAAGAGTGGAAGCTTGTTAAAGAGAGATCCAATTTAGAAGGAAGGAGAAATTTTCTGACAGTGAGAACAATTATTCTATGAAATAGCTTGCCCCCTGGAGCTGTGGGTGCTTCATCACTGGAGGTTTTCAAAAATAGACTGGACAACCATTTGGCTGGAATGGTAGAAGGTTTCCTGCCTTGAGCAGGGGGTTGGACTAGAAAACTTCTGAGGTTCCTTCCATTCTATAATTCTATGTTCTACATTCTGTGTTCTACTGCTGTAAATGTTCATTTAAAACTTCCAAGGACAAACTTCATACCAGAACAAATCAAAATTACAGCCTACAATGAGATGCTTCAATCATTTGCAGTGAGACTAGTCCCTAAAGAAAATAACTACTATAATTAGAAAGTTAACATACTCTGCCTGAGAAAATGTATAAAATGACATAACATATGTTGAAATGCTTTGTGGTTACCTTTGTAATTAGATTATTAACCCGCTCCCCATAAATTGCTTATAAGGGGAATGGTTTTTGTGGCACCAGGTGACAGGGGAAATTGGACATTTGCATGAACTAAAAACCAGAAAGTATGTGGCAGGAATCAGTTGAAACGGATGAAATGTCCACTCTGATTCCACACGGCAGTGCTTTCTCAAAGAAAGAGTAGAGAGCAAGAACAGATGACATTTGCAGAAGCAGTGAAGCTTAAGTATCTAAGCATCTTTTGAAAAAAAAATAGTGCAGAAATAAAATAACTATAAAAATGCACAGATGATCTTTCATGCAGCTGAACAATATTAAATGCTTTAAGAGCATGTTGCCAGTTTTTTTTTTTTCCCAGTTAACAGCCAGTCGCCAGGACAGAATGAGAATTGAAACTATTCTGATGTCCTTGTTCAATATCAATTCCATTAGAATTTGAGGGCTCTGTGTTGTGAAGCAACAAGAGAAAATAGGAAACCCGGTATGTTATGTTATACAGATCATTATAAGTTGGCATGCATCAAATTGTTTCTGCCTCAAGAAGGGCTTTGGTTTGAAGAGACTTTGGATCATTAGCCCATTTCCCAAAGTCTGAGCCATAGGCCTGGCATGTCATCAAGCCACAGTTTTGACAATCCACAGAAATGTCTATCATGATTTTTGCTGTTCTGGCCCATTTACTGCTATCCTGCTTGGAAAAGATCTCACAACCATAACAATGAAGCTGTGATGATGAAGGAAAACAATATAGCCCCTATTTTCAGAGTGAACTTTCTTTTATTCACTGCAGACTATGACTGCTTCTCTTCCTTTTTTTAGAACCAGTGATTTGAAAAGTTAGAGCTGTTGCCAGCTTGTTGATGCAAGGCATAAATAGCTATTCCATAGCCTCTTAATTAGGAGATATATTGGGAGATTTAAGACAATATATGCAGTCTTGAGGAGAATAGAAACTAGATTGCTGTCAGCTTGGAGCCTTGTCTTTTACTTTCACAGAAACCACTGACTATCTATAGAGGGACTCCTTACGCACAGTCACTCAGGCGCTCGTCACTTCCCGCCTGGACTACTGCAATGCTCTCTACATGGGGCTCCCTTTGAGGAGCACCCAGAGGCTCCAACTGGTGCAGAATGCGCAGGGAATTATGGGAGTGAGAGGGCATTCCCATGTGATACCTCTCCTGCGTGAGCTGTATTGGCTTCCAGTGGTCTTCCGGGTGCGCTTCAAGTTATTAGTCACCACCTTTAAAGCGCTCCATGGCATAGGACCTGGGTATTTGTGGGACCGCCTTCTGCTGCCGATAGCCTCCCACCGACCAGTACGCTCCCACAGAGAGGGACTCCTCAGGGTGCCGTCAGCCAGGCAATGTCGGCTGGCGACCCCCAGGGCGAGGGCCTTCTCTGTGGCAGCTCCTGCCCTCTGGAATGATTTGCCCCCGGAGATACGAAGGATATCGGATCTCCGGGTTTTTCGCCGTGCCCTAAAAAACTTTCTTTTCCATCAAGCAGGGCTGGCGTGAACCCCCCCCCCCTTTTAAGCCTTTTTTAGCCTTTTAAATTGTCAAATGGGTTTTAGTTTGAATGTTTTAAATTTTGGGCCACAGTTATATAATTCTTTTAAAAATTTTAAATTTTGTATTGGTATGTGTTTTAGTTCTGGCTGTGCACCGCCCTGAGTCCACTAGGAGAAGGGCGGGATATAAATTGAATAAAATAAATAAATAAATAAATAAATATAGCTATTCACTGAAGGTTCAGCACAATTCGCCATACAAACAGACATGCCAAATCATTGTTGCACAATGACTATCAGATACAGGCATCAAGTTCCCCCTCCAAAAACATGGAAGCAATGTATGATATAAACTGCCTTGAATATACATTAAGCTTTCCGTTCAAAAGCCTCAGTCACCATATGTCCATCCACAGTGACCTACCAGGATTTGCTCAAAGAATCTAACCTGCTGAAGTATCTTTCATTCAGTAATATGTACTGGCTTGGTCAACCCAGATGCCAGCAATATTTATTGGTTCAATTTCTAGATATATCTAGAACTCATTTTAGGAATGGATTGAGATGCTTTCATTTTTTCTCTGAACCAAACCAAGTGTTTGCATACTGACAAAGACTAGCAAAAGTGGTACGTCTACAGGCTCCTTTCTTTCCTACAAACTACATTTGTAATGCACACAGCATGTAGTTCAGCCTACAGAGGGCAAAAACCTAGATCTAAATCTAAGGAGCAAGCTTCTTTCATCCTCTTGACAAAAAGCAGGAATTGGCAGGTGAGTACATCATTAACAACTAAGCATCTGAGCTGGGGTAAATAAGGGGAAGAAAATGGCATAATGAAGATTACATTTACCTTCTAAGGACATGAATGGATTTGTCTCCTGAAAAATCTATGCTTGTTGCCAATGTTCGCTCTGGGAAGGAAGTGTTGTGCCAATTGCGTCAATCACGTAGAGCATCTGAAAAAGACAACATTGGAATGAATCAGAGGATGCAGTGGAAGTGACAAAGCTCGAAGAATGGGCATAATGAACCTGAGATAAAAGGAGAACGAAAGGAAGCAGGCAGTTCCACACTGAAAATTCTACAAAATTCCAAAAGAAAATCCAGGAGAAATTTGTATATATAGTAGATAGACTACGCAGTTGCTGGGATTACAAAGGTGCTTGACTTTCTATCTACAACCATGAAATCTGTCACTGTTTCTCCTCTGAGGAATCTTACCAAATATATAATATTCAACCAAAAATACAAAACAAAAACTGATTTAAACCTATGTAGCTTTCACTGTTATTTCAACTCAGGATCAATAACTATGGATAATAAGAGACTCAGAAGGTTTATTATACTTACCTGAAAGAAAGACTTATTGCTTTGTCAAATATTTTTTTATTTAGTGTGCAGGGGTCATCTTAGATTTGCTGCAAATATGGCAAATGTTTCATTTTTGGGGTGAGGGGTAGGGTAGGGGGAAGTGTTCAGTGTCATCTTTTTAAAGTAAATACATTAAAAGTAAATCTGGGTTATGTCATCCTCATAATAAAGAAAGAAAGGCAGCATTGCGATTCCATTTTTGTTGAAAGAGGGATTTCTTCAATTTATTGAGAATTTTATTTCATTTTTAATATTTAGGACTAGAATAGCTCTCCTACGTGTTGGTTAACACTTAAAGTCACACAAAACACTTTCTTCTGAAAACTCATAATGCAACACAAAGGCAGAAAGAAACACTTAGGAAAAAGACTTAAATAAATATTACCAACAAAGGTAATGAATAAGTGTAAACAGGCACTAAAGTTCCCTCTTGCGAAATAAGAGCTCCAGTCTCTACCATGATTTTACTTTATCAGAATGCCCAGAGACATTTTTAGAAACTGAAAAGGGACTGTAGGGCTGTGAATGTTTCCACCTGGCTGGAAAAAAGGCAAAAGTGAAAGAGACCTAATAAGATACTGGGCATGGAGTGAGGAAGGTGGTATAGCAGTGATGGCGAACCTTTTCAGCATGACATCGCAGAGCACTGTTTCCTCCCAACTGAAGTGGTACCTATTTATCTACTTGCATTTGCATGCTTTCAAGCTGCTAGGTGGACAAGAGCTTGGTAAAGATGGGCGTTCACCTTGTTGCATGACACTTTGGTCTCAAACCTGGGCTGATAAGCCCAGCATTTTAACCACTGAGCCATTGCACCGACCATATTCATTAAGGAGATTGAGGGGGGAAAAAACACCTCCCTTCTTCGGATAGTATTCTAATAAAATAGAAGCTCTTTCTCCCCCAAATATTGCTGGTACTTCTGTTTATACTTTCATATCTTCTTCAGTCTATCTTAATAGAACCTGCCCAATCTAATTTGAGTTTGTCCTTTTGCACAAATTCACAAATCCCCTTGCTTTTCTGCCCAATTTCCAGTCCAAAACAAAAAGCAAAGAAATCATCTCTCTTCTTTTCTTTAAGATGGTTGAAGAGTTTCACAGTCTACTGCAAACTTGGAGATGGAAATACAGTAAAAGCTGTATTTTATTTTGGCAATAAAGGACTCCGTCTCAATGTTTTCTCTCAAGGGTAGAGCTTAATAAGAGTTTGTGTTGAGGCGCACAGATTTTCTCTAAGACTTTCTTCTCATATTCTATGATCCTCCTGACAGACAAGGTAAACCGGGAAACTGAGAATCGCATGACACTCAGATCTTTGTTAAAAGTTCAACCTTACAGATGAAATTTTAACTGTTTATAATTTGGGACTTATGGACAGCCAATTAGAAGAGACTTACGAAAGATTGATTTTGAATATGCAGCAAGATTATTATATGCAGAAAGATGAAACAATTCTGAAACTGGGATGGTTTGTAAAGATTATGGAATTGGTGGAAGTGGCAAAATTGACCTGTTTGATCAGTGATAAGACAGCAAGTACTAGAAAAAGTTGGAAACCTCTTATGGACTTTTTGCTGAAAATGAAAAAAATGAAGTGATATTTATGGATTTGCTAATTAAAAAGGACTGAATAGGAGAAGAAGAGAATGTAATTTTAATGAGAGAGGAATGAGAATAAGTTTGTAAGTGCTGTAAAAAAGATTGGAAATTGTTTCTTAAATATCTTTTCTTTTTTCTATTTATATCTCTTTCTATACACTTTAATTCTCCACTGCATATTATTTCTTTTGCTTTTCTTTACATTGTTTTATATTTAGCTTTTATTTATCTGTGATTTTTAAAATAAACATTAAATTAAAAAAAGATAACTAGAGATCAATGGAACATAATTATGGCCAACAGAATTGTGGAAGAAGGCAGATTAGGAGCAAAAACTTTCAAAAATGGACAGCTGCCTTTCAGTCAGAAATGGTACCAAAGAACTAAAAGCCAACACTAGCAGTTATTAAACAATTGATGACTCAAGTTAAATGGCAGTGCATGGAATATTCCACTTTAACTTTACTTTAAATAATCTGGAAAATACAGGACAGGCTGCATTTGGTGTCTAAATCAGAGGTGGGTTTCAGCAGGTTCTGACCAGTTCTGGAGAACCGGTAGTGGAAATTTTGAGTAGTTCGGAGAACCGGGAAACTGGCACCCACCCCCATCTGACTGGCCCCACCCCCATCTATTCTCTGCCTCCAGAGTCCCAGCTGATCGGGAGGAAATGGGGATTTTGCAGTATCCTTCCCCTGGAGTGGGGAGGGAATGGAGATTTTACAGACTCCTTCCCCTGCCACGTCCACCAAGCCACACCCACCAAGCCACACCCACAGAACCAGTAGTAAAAAATGTTGAAACCCACCACTGCTCTAAATATATCAAAGAAGATGGTAATGGATGTCCCAAAATTCTTAGGAGATTCTTAACTTGGTGGATGCTTCCTTTTTTCCTTACCTGCCTGCCTGCCATTTTTTTGACAGTGGAACCTGGCTACAGATTCCAATGGATTTTTTTGTAATGGGGGAGTTGAAGTATGTTGAAGGGAAAAGTGACAGGCAAATAGATTTTGATTAAACACTCTGCCCATTAGACCATGGCTACCCTCCGACTATCATGTTGCTTATTAATAGCCATTAAACAAGTCACTGTATATACACACACACACATTGGAATGTTTGTACTGGTAAAAGGACTTGAAAAGTTATGAAAGACAGCAAACATCAGAGTCCAACACAGCATCCAGCCTATCCTTCCCAACTCAAGGAATCTTTAACAAAAATATTTTATGCCAGCCACAGGCATTTCCCTAGAGTTGAAAAAGGTGTCTTTGCTGAAATGAATAGCAGTAGTGTGCAAGCTGTATGCTTTACAGTAACTTGGATCATAGCCACAGAGATTTAACAAACCTTCTTAGTTAGGAATCATTTCAGTCATAATGTAGAATAGTAGATTAATCAGGCAATGGTTTCATTCAAAAATAACAATTAGGGAAAAAAATGTCCTTTATCTTTCAATACTCATTTTCTGAAAAGATCCTGGGTCATTACAATTAAAGAGATTCTAATGCACCACAATTACCTCTGTATTTACAAGACAACTCTGTTTTCATAGAATATAGAACATAGAATCATAAGCAGTATCATATTATTTGTTGCTATGGACCTGTATAAAACTTGGCTTTTATTCTGGCTTCTATTCTGTTCCAGGATTCATCTGAAATCTTTAGGCAGTTTTAAACTTTTCTTCTTCCTGCTCTGTCCAATTTGCTTATATTTATGATAAAAATAGGCTGAGATATAATGTCCACATGACGAATGGTAAAATATATTGTTTAAAAAGAAAAGCAAATCTCTTTGTTCTCTAAATCACTGTTCATGATACTAACATCCATTTAAATGCTTGAACCAGGCTACACGTACATTGTTCTTGAAGCAAAATTTTAGCCATTGCAAAAAAAATTTATTATAATATAGAGCAATCTATTCAAACAAGACTGTATAGCCCAGAAGATTTAATGTATGGATTTCCTTCCTTCCATCCATCCATCCTCCTTCCCTCTACCCTTCTCCTCTCCATCCTCCCTTCTTATATGAGCCTAAAAGCCAAATTTTATACAGATTCATAACAACACACAATATGATATGGTTTCATTGAGATAAAACAGATTTAAATATAGGAAGCTGTCTTTATCAAAGTTAGATCTATTAATTAAGACTGTTTGCTTGGGATTTGTCTTCCATAGATGCCTACTTATCTGGAGCAAATATATAATCTAGCATTTTACCCAGATACTGTAATATCTAGTTCATATAAGTGATATGGTTCGCTTGCCAACGTATTATTGTTTTTGTTTTTTTAATTTGTATGTTCAGTTCTTCAAACTATATTTAGATTGTTCTTTCTCTATTGTGTTATGTGTATTTCAATCTGAGATCTGCTAATTTACCAATGAGAATGCTAATTGGAATTACAGAACTTGTTTGCAACATTTTCCCCCTGACTGAACCATTGGTCCAGATGAGTGAACAGGCTGGCTAAAAAACAGCATTTGAATTCCTGAATTCCCAAGACAACAGCTTGGATTCCAAATTAACCAGAACATTTTGAAGACTTCTTGTAATCATCCAAACCTATTTTCCAGATACAATATTTCTCCAATATAATATTTGTACAATGGAACCAATGCAAAATTCTAAGCAAAAATATAGAGTTGTCTTGGTGTTTACATTCTTATAGCAGTAACCAACTGTCCATCTAACTTCTGCATTTTATAGTTCCCTTATAAACATATCGCTTGTATATGAATTCTTCTTTTGCTATATGAACAGAAGAAAACTGTGCTGGATACAAGTGTAATCCATTTACACTTCATAGTCAATTAGATTCTACCACAAGCATAACAAAAAAAGCACTGCCATTCTGTTGTTTCCCCAATGGTTAGTGCCATGGTGCTACTGTAGTTTTATAGCCCCATGAATTAATTCCTAAAATGATAGCTATCATCACATCATGTGCATTGCATTTTATTTGTTTATTCCATGCTTTGCGACTATGAAGTTATTCCTGCTCTGAGGATAGGAGATAAGCTCAGGATAAGCTTTAACAGTAGATTCAGCTAACTGTATACAGTGGCTTTTTAATGGAGAATAAAATATATGATTAACTCCAGCATTACCCTGCCTGCCATAAGTTAGTCATTCATATTACCACTTGAAGTGCTGTTCTCAATTCCAGGAACATTTGATCCTTCAGTATCTGTGACAAATCATCCCTTGTCTGACTCACATTTTAGATGCCTCAAGCTAATAATTCTTCTCTATATAATGTCTATATAGCTTGGTATAATATCCTACCAATTGCTTTACTGAAAGGGAAGGTGACTTGTAGCATATCCCGTTCAGAGGTTGGAGCAATAACTGAAACTTGCACACTGGCACTAGTAAATATTAAATATTGGTCAGATTATCCCAGAACCAATAAGGAAAACCAACAACAACAACAATAACAACAACTCTATTTCATATAATCACTTGCCTGGTGCTTATGTTTCTACTTGTCTTATGCCCTGGACAGTTCCTGTTTTGTAGAATGTTTTTTTTAAAAAAGGAATGTAGTCAAAAGGTTAATAGCAATAGCACTTAGACTTATATACTGCTTCATAGTGCTTTTACAGCCCTTTCTAAGCAGTTTACAGAGTCAGCATTTTGCCCCCAACAATCTGAGTTCTCATTTTACCAACCTCAGAAGGATGGAAGGATGAGTCAACCTTGAGCCTGGTGAGATTCGAACTGCCAAATTGCAGGCAGCCGGCAGTCAGCAGAAGTAGCTTGCAGTACTGCATTCTAACCACTGTGCCACTGGGGCTCTTATCCTTGACATATAGTATCCAGGTAAGTTTAGAAAAGACTCCCATGTAAATCTTCATATGTACTGTAACTTTTACTGTGTCAGGGTAGGGTGGAGGGAAATGCTAAAAATTTCAAACACATGCAATTATGTGTCCACATAAACTAGGTTTCTTCACTTTTCTGCTTTCTAATAATAATTTATATGCTGCCTGACTCCCAGTGACTTTGTGTGACCTATTTTACTCTAAATAAATGGAAAGCTATTCCAGTGTCTTGTTCAGTGGATTATGATAGACAGGAGGGGATGTTTGATTCCTATTATAAGTCTCATTGTCTTACATTTAAAGCATAGATAAATGATAGATAGATGATAGATAGATAAATAGATAGATATAATTTAAACATTAAGTAATTTTAATGTTAATTTTAAACAACTTTTAAAATATTAAAAATAAACTTTGTACCAATAGGAAGACTTCAATGAATCAATATTTTTCATTTTGTTCAAACTTGAATAAGTTCTTGAAGTTGGCTAAATTTTGATTATCAAAGGTTTTCTGATTTGGCTGTTATGATTTACAAAGGGAGGAAGAAAGGAAATTCTATGAGCAAAACCCCCCCACATATCTGGAATTTTTATGACTTTCTGAATGTAGACAACAATCATATATACTGTAACAGCTGTATTCAACTTTACTGCCAAGGAGCACAAGACAAGAGAGACCAATGTTACCACAATTTCTTCCTATACCACATTTTTAGGTCAGGTAAAATATTTCAAGACATCCTTGCCAACTTCATGGTGAATATGATTTCATAGAATAATATGGTTGTCAGGGTTCCAAGTAATTCCCCCAATGAAAGAAGACTCTGAGGCTTGAATTTCCTCAAAGTTCCATTTTATTGAAGATGTCATATTGGCACATCTGGGAAAACCCAGATCTGAAATTTTCCAGGTTTTCCCCACCCAAGTGAAAGTTCAAGTCCCTGCCCAGCACCCACATGTCCATCACATGGGCCAATCATCCACCGTCCTGGAGATACCTCCCAGTCATCCGACTCCAGGTGCCAGGGCAAAGAGTCCTTGACTCTCTGAGAAAGGAATGTTATTTTGACTACATATCACCCATACTCTATGCAATTCCCCCCTCCCATTTCCCACAGCAAAAAATGTGGCAGGCCTGAAGGCCCAAATATAAAAGATGGCTTCCAGGCCTGACAATGGTTGGAAGAAGGCATTTAAACCATCAACTGCAATGTCATGGGGTGAGTAGAAATCCAAAGTGTTTTTTTTTTAAAAAAAAAACCCAGATGGTTGTCTCTCTATCTTCCATTTCATTACATCCAGGAAAAGTCTATGGAGATTTTCAGTCATCCAGGTCATGGTTGTCCCAAAAGTGCTTTTTCAAGAGGCAACTGGACTTTCTGGTTTTTCTTTTAGGATGTTTCGCTTCTCATCCAAGAAGCTTCTTCAGCTCTGACTGGATGATGGGGAATGGAAGGATTTATACTCCTTGCAGGCAGATGGTCATTTGCATTCTTTTAGTGAGTCATTAAGGTCAGAGAGGGGAAGGATACAATATCATTTAT
Source organism: Pituophis catenifer annectens (assembly GCF_029215685.1). NCBI lineage: Eukaryota > Metazoa > Chordata > Lepidosauria > Squamata > Colubridae > Pituophis > Pituophis catenifer. Next base: position 314,470,484 of record NW_027256881.1, on the reverse strand, counting down.
CTCCAATCTACAACACAGTCCTTTCAACACTTCCAAGAAGGCTCCACACCCATTTGCACCACTCAGGTGACCCTGATGACACAGATAAACCTCCAAGTGGCCTCAATGACTCTCTAAAAGGAAGGAAATGTCCAGCTGTCTGCAAGGAGTATAAATCCTTCCATTCCTCACCATCCAGTCAGAGCTGAAGAAGCTTCTTGGATGAGAAGCGAAACATCTTCAAAGAAAAACCAGAAAGTCCAGTTGCCTCTTGAAAAAGGACCTTTGGGACATCCAGGAAAAGAAATTTCTGGGTAATTAGTTCCACTGTTAAACTCAATCAGAATAGACCTTGAAGGGACCTTGGAGGTCTTTTAGTCCAACCCTATGCTCAAGCAGGAGATCCTATACAACTTGAGACAAGTCTCTTCTTAAAAACCTCCAATAATGAAGCACCTACACTTTCTGAAGGCAAGTTGTTCCATTGGTTAATTGTCCTCACTGTTAGGAAGTTTCCCCTTAATTCCAGGTTGCTTCTCTCCTTGATTAGTTTCCATCCATTGTTTCTTGTCTTGCCATGTGGTGCTTCTATTTTCTGGTGGAAAATAAATGGATTTTCTCTTCTTTGTGGCAGCCCCTCAAATACTGGAATGCTGCTATCATGTCTCCCCTAGTTCTTCTTTTCTATAGACTAGCCATACCCAATTTCTGCAACTGTTCTTCATATATTTTAACAACTGTTCTTGCTATTAGGAATTCTTTTTCCAAACAATCAAAATCTGCCTTCCTTTAGCTTTATGATTCCATGTGCTGACAGAACAGGAACATTTAGGCTTCTTAATCCTAACCTTGATGTTCTTCATCCCATTTGAATAACCTTTCCTTTCTAATGCAATGACTCTTAAGGCATGACAACATTAATCTCACATTGTGTCTAATAGTATGGCAGTTCTTATGTACTGTTGACTCAGAACATCCTGTGTGGTTGCGGGATTCTCAGTTCTTTACATTTTTGGCAAAGTCATTGTCTCTCTTTCCTAGTAGCCAAGGCAGGAACACATTGAAGGGTTGAAGAGAGAGAAGGGAGGCGCGGGACAGAGAGAGAGAAGGAAAAAGAGAAGAAGATAGGAGAGAAAGAAAAGGGCAGTGCACAAAACTCATTTCTTTTTAATGATGGTACTTTTGAAATCCACAATGGTATCAAGGAAAACTTTGTCATGTTACACGATCCACCAAAAAGAAATGCACTCATGTATGCAGATCTTTCTGAAAACCGCCTACTGCTTTTCGAATTTAAGTATTTTCTTTTTTCTTCCTCTCTCACTCTCTACCCTCCCCTTCTCCTAAGCAACTGAAGAAAGCAAGATATGTCAGAGACTACAAATCAGACAATTCCATCCTGTTCTTTCTTTTCAGGAGCCACAGTTCCCTCTTCCCACCCACGCTCTACTTGAGCTCTTCGGCTGCTCCACAGGGTTAGAGCTGCTTTCCTCTTCACAGATGTACAGATTAGTTATAAGGTTCTTTTCTTCTCAAAGGTAACAAAATAAACTGAGTCCAGAAGATACAGACATGCTCTGTGTGAAAGGTGGTTCGGGGTGGGGGGTATGGAAAGGTTTTTTTTTTAAAAAATAAAACAATTTCTGTACTGATCTTCAACTCTTCTGGAGTCTGAAAATGCCTCCAGGCAATATCATATTTTCAGCTGCAGAGAAAAACAGGAGAGGCTTTCTTTTTTTATACTTCATAAATACAAATCTAGCAACTATACACTTCATACCAGTACCTAATTTCCCTCTCCATGTCGCTCCCAAAAAACACAAGTCTTACATATGTCAAATAATCTTTAATGCATGGGTGAAATCCATTAGGTTCTGTATAAATCTGGTGGTGTATAAATCTGATAAATAAATACATTACACCAGGGGTGCTATTCAGCAGGTTCTGACAGATTCTGGAGAACCGGTAGCAGAAATTTTGAGTAGTTCGGAGAACCGGCAAATACCACCTCTGGCTGGCCCCAAAGTGGGGTGGGAATGGGAATTTTGCAGTATCCTTCCCCTAGAGTGGGGTGGGAATGGAGATTTTGCAGTATCCTTCCCATGCCACGCCCACCAAGCCACACCCCCAAGCCATGCCCACAGAACCAGTAGTAATAAAAAATTGGATTTCACCACTGCTTTAACAGAAATTTTTACTGCATTGTTTTCAAAAGTTACACTTTCCATTTGAAAAGCAAACCAACTTATATTATAAGCCTTTTGTGTTGATTTATGCCAAGCTGTGGAATGCGCTCAGAAAAATGGGAAACCTGGAACTAATGACAACAGGTAGAACAAGCAGGCTTAAAACTGGCAATAGAGATATTAAGTCAAGACAGATAGCTTCTGTCTTTTTGGGTCAACCATCAACAGAAAAGGAACATGCAGGCAAGAAATATAATTAATTCTAGAATCGATTAATCAGGCTGGATTAGAATTGAGTGAATGGAAGTCCACAAATTGATCCATTCATAAGCAGAAGAGAGGAAGAAAATTTTCTAGTGATTTCTTGTTTCCTATGTAACATCCTACACCCTCTGGAAATCTTTTCTGGAGGTCTGGGAGATCTATAACAGATCCCAAAATTCCCAATTCCATACTTATCCAAATGTGTTGATTACTATAGTCATAATTTTCAGACTATGGCAACTAAAGATTTGGAGAGTCCAACATATCTGGACAGAAGGAGGTCAGGGAAGCTGAAGAATATATTTTCTAGTTCATGTAAGAAACACCTGATTTTATATTTAGAACATCAATATTCAGTGTATGTTGGGACAGTAAAGAACTTATCTTAACTTTCTTCTATTCTACATCCTTTCTTATATTAGAGTATAATCACATCCAAAAGAATACAGTGTACAGTACTTGATCAATGCAGAATCTACTGGAACGGTTATTTCACATGTTTTGAAGACTGGACTTCTATCTATGCAGCCTAATACCATAGTTACTAGTCACATCAGACTCAACTTGTATTCGGTTTGTAATCAACTATAACTTCAAGGTATATCTCTTTTGTACTACTTCCAAGCCATACACCTTCTCTCTTATATTTGTGCACTTAATTTCTGATTCCTAAAATGAACATTTATTTTTGTCTTTATTAATTTTTAATTTTGTTTTTTCAAACCACTTCTCTCAAAATCATTCTCAGCGTTTTCTTCTTTTAGTATATTAGCTATCATATCTAGTTTTAGATCATCTGTAGTTTTGACAAGCATTCCGCTCCATCTATTTATCTGACTAAGCAAAAATGTTGAAGAGGACTGTGTCCAGAATTAAAACCTATAAAAGTCCACTTGACACCTCTCTCCAATTTGATAAGGAACATTTGATGAATACAGTTTTTTGAACCATCTGTGGATACATCCAATAGATTTTTATCTAGTTCTTCCTTAACTAACTTGCTGATTAGAATGCCGTAGGAAATTTTGACAAATGCTTTGCTGCAGTTAAAATACAGGCTTATAGCATTCCTCCAATTTACTAAGGACATTACTTAACAAAAAAAGATGGAATAAGATTAGTATGGTGAAACTTGCTCTTGATAACTTAATGGTGAACTTTTAGTAATCACAGCATTTTTCTCAAGATTTTTACAGATTAATCTCAATCCAAATAATGAAGTAAGAGTGACTGGTCTATAATTCTCTTGATATCTCTGATGTAGAGAGTAAAATAGCATTCAGTTGTTTAGTTTACAACTATTATCTGTTTTATAGAACAATTATACTGCAAAAATTATTTTCAGTTCACAGTTTGCACACTGGTCTCCTGTTTTTCATACTGAGATATCCATTTTTTTTTAAAAAAACCCACTTTTATTATTTTTTATAAATAACTCAAGAAGTGAACATACCTAGTATTCCTTCCTCCTCTTATTTTCCCCACAACAACAACCTGTGAGGTAGATTGGGACTGACCCAAAGTCACTCAGCAACCTTTCATTCCTAAAATGGGACTAGAATATAATAATTTAAATGCAGGATTATTGATTCACCTGAGCTAGCATCTGCTTTCTAATCTTATAGTTTGGAAAAGGATTAATTACTAAATTCCAAATGTAAAACTAGAGGCCATTGGCTAAGTTGACTAATGTTAATGGGATCTGTAGTCCAAAATCAGCCAAGGGCCCAAAGCTGAGAAGTACTCAGTTATACAAAATCCTCCAAAACGAATATTATATTTGAATTGGGTGCAAGATGTCTAGTTGAGGATAAAAATGTGAAAGGAACTGAGAAGAAGTACATCGGCTACAATCTTTTTTTTAGCAGACTGGCCTTCATAGCAAATTGAGAATGAATAAGCCTCAGTCCTGCTGTTTGCCTGGTTAAATGTACTCATGTTATAACAACTGGACATGGGTTTTCTAGACTCTTCCTCATGGCTGCGTTAATATGCACATGTCCACTCCTTGAACTTTTGTTCTGAAATTCTGATTTGTCTAAGGCAGCTTCTCGTATGAAAGGGAAAGGGGAACATAACTTGTATGAAGTTGCATTACATTTTCTGTATTTTAACAGCAATGCATTCATTGGTTGTGTCGCACATGCTTAACTTTTACCAACGTAGTGGCTAAATTGGGACTAGTTATGCTTGGCTTAGAGTGCATTAGATTTTTATGCAAACCAAGCATGTTTTGCTATGTTTCTGGATTGTGCTAACAATGTCAGTATCAGTATTAATTGTGTTTGTTGTATGAATGCAGCCACTGAGTGCCATCCTTATGTGGATTAAATAGTACAATATTGTATGTCCAAAGAACCAGGATAAAGATGAAATAAAAAGATGGAAAGATTCTCCATGTAAACCAAGAATACCTGATGAGCTCAGAACACTCACTATCTGTTGGCACGAGGGAAATGGAATTGAGTGTCTTGGAACAGGGCATGATAGGATGGTCAGCTGCAAAACGGCAAGGTTCTTGTATCTTTACAGCTATGGAAAAGAGGAAATTTGAGGCTGGTTTCCTTGGCATGATAGAGCTAAATCATTGAACCCAACTGCCTGGCTAGATGCTTGTTTTCCATGAACATTATAAATCTTTCTTCCACATATTATTTATTTCCAGAGGAATTAGTCTTGCATTATTCTACAATACTCTCTTCAGTGTCATTATAAAGTCTATGCTAGCCTGTCCCTTCGTAAATCTTTCTTTATGCTTGGGTTGTGCTGCATTTATCAAGTGCTATGGGAGCTGATTACAGGGTAAATCCTAGCACCTCCATCTTCTTCTTCCCCTTTTTTGGACAGAGCTTCAGTTTTGAATGTTCTCAATCTACCAAGCAGGAAAGCATGCTAACTGTTCTTCATTGAGCAACTACGACCAAATGTCTGTACATGGTTTCCCCTAACAGAAGGATGTGTGGGCAAATCTTTCGGAACACGAACAAGGCCAGACAATTATCAAGAATGGAGAACAGAATATGTGAGAGATTCTAACATGTCTGTCTGTCTCCCGCTTAGGAAAATTTCCACAAAGAATATTAATTTCATATGGTATAGTGACAGAAATAATTTACAGCACAAGTAATTTATCTGATTTATACTGTGCCTTTCAAGACACTTAACAAAACTTGAAAAACAAATTATGAATATAAAAAGGTTAAAAATAAAGATTAAAATTAATACTAAAATAGGCACAAAAACATTTAACAATAAAAAAGGCTGGTAAAGGAGATGCAGCTTTGCACATTTGCTGTAAGAGAATATTAAGTGCATTATTTACCCCTTAGTGTATTCCTCTCTCTCCCCCCGCTCTCCCCTCTCTCCCCCTCCCCCTCCCTTCCTCCCCCCCCACCCAGTATGTGTGTGTTTGCATAGATATTGGTGCAGGAAATTACATTAAGATATTACTCAGGGGTGAAATGATCCCAGATCTGGTAGCGATTTTTCCCTGTGGTTCAGCGATCCGGTAGGTTTACAGAAGGCATAAGGTTTTGCGCATGTGCAGAAAGTGTGTGCACACACGGGACGCATGCGCAGGACGCGTGTGCTTCTGAACCGGTAAGGAAGGTAAGTAGATTTCACCCCTGGTATTATTCCTAAGAAAATATATACAAGAGCAGTGGTGGTGCACTGGTTAGAATGCAGAATTGCAGGCTAATTCTGCCAATTGCCAGCAGTTCAATCCTGACCAGCTCAAGATTGACTCAGCCTTCCATCCTTTCAAGATTGGTAAAATGAAGACCCAGATTGTTGGGGGACAATATACTTTGTATACCACTTAGAGAGGGCTGTAAAGCACTGTGAAGCGGTATATTAGTCTAAGTGCTATTGCTATTATAGATTGCTAAGGCAATCTTATGTATCTGTTCTGAAGTAAACTTTATTGTTTCTACTGCAGCTTTATTTCAGATAATAGAATATGTGACTACAAACCAAAGTCTTATAGCAAGGGATCTCCAAATAAATGGTAGCAAGCCTCTGATGCATTTGATTTGCAACGAGTTGGGCAGCATAGAAATATGATTAATTAAATGATGTTTTCCTAAACTAAGCAAAAATGATGAATTAACTTCATAATCCATACTTAATTGCCAATGGCAATTTCTTAAAACAGGTTTAGCAAATTAAAGGTAAGTTAGCTTTATCTTTGTTCCAGATATACTGGTGATACATGTTTCTAAATGTTCTCAATTTTTTTCTGATGAATAATTTTGCAAATTAAGTCGTGCCTCAGTAATCATGTATTCTTCTTCTTCTTCTTGTGCCATATCCATCATAGGATGTTGGCAATCATGTTGGTGATCCTATTTTTATCAACAGCCACACAAAAAAAATGCTGTTGAATTTTGTCCAATCATGTATTGGTAAAAAAAAAAAAAAAGCAGCAAATGCACTTTCCTTTAGAAATAATTTGACAGAGACTTTCAAAGCCTGTTAGGAATATTTCACTAAGCCTGTGGAATAATAGAAAAAGTATTTTTTGTTTTGGTAATAAAAACTAGGAAACAGAATTATGATGAATAAATAGTACAGCTGTATAAAGCTTTTCAAATATGTGATTTGGAACATACAAAATATTATTCGCTCTCTCCCCTCCCCCCCCCTTTTATGTATGCCTTTGAGACAGTATTGATTCCTGGTGATTGCGTGGACAGGTTCCTGCAGTTTTCCTGGCACAATCTCAAAAGTGGTTTGTCATTGCCTTCTTCCAAGGTCACTCTACTGACTTTGTATGTAAGGTGGATAATTGATACAAAGACATGCTGAAAGCCTCTCTCAAGTCCCTGGATATCGACACCACCTCCTGGGAAACCCTGGCACAACATGGCGCACGTTGATCCACCAAGGCTGCCAGGCATTTGAAGACAAGAGAAGTGAGCACTCTACAAAGCCAGAACTGCAAATGCTGCAACAATGGTGCTCACACTGTCTGCCCGACATGTGGCAGAAAATTCCGTGCCCGTATAGGCCTTACCAGCCACCTGTGGACACACCGTGGACAGTCCACAACCTGTTAGATGTCAAGGTCCTCTTCGAAAACGATGGATGAACAACAATGTAGGGTGGAACTAAAACCCATTGTCTCCTGGCTTCTAGTCTTGTGCCTTAACCATTATATCAACCTGATTCTCTACTACCCATCTTTAAATCTCTACTACCCCTACTCTTTAAATCAACTGTAACTTGTAAATGTTTCACCCAAAATTAGAGTGGAGGGGATGAGGAAGTTTGTTTTTACTGTTGTTAGATTTATATTCTGTTTGCTCTCCCAAAGGAGCATAGCTACAAGTGAGCACAATGACAGCCTAATGTTCTTACATACTGAATTATTAAGTCTGTTATGACAAAAAAGAACAGCAAAGTTTCTAAGTTTGTTCACTAAACTGGGAATAGAGGCATTAAAGAAACATGTGATTCAAAAGAATCAAGTATCAAAAGATGTATTTATCTAAATAATTTATATAGCTACTTGTAGCCCTGGGTGGCTCACACAATTAAAATAACAACAAAACCAATATACAAATACAAATAAGCAACCAAAAACAAAACTGTTAAAATCCAATTAAAACCTATTAAAATTTATACTGATAGTTCTCACTTAACTACCTTAATTATGGCTGGAATTTCCATCGCTAAGCAAACTGGTCATTAGGTAAAACATCATGCAATCACCTCATGATTTAGTGATTTAGTGACAGCAGTCCTGATATGAGCCGCGGTGGTGCAGTGATTAGAGTGCAGTACTGCAGGCTACTTCTGCTGATCACTGGCTGCCAACAGTTTGGCATATCGAACCTCACCAGGCTCAACGTTGACTCAGCCTTCCAACCTTCCGAGGTCGGTAAAATGAGGACCCATATTGTTGGGGGCAATATGCTGACTCCGTAAACTGCTTACAGAGGGCTGTAAAGCCCTATGAAGTGGTATATAAGTCTAAGTGCTATTGCTATTGCTATTCCTGGTTGTGTTCCCTAATTAATGGGACCCATAATAAGCCTCTTCTGCCTGACATGATGGGATGGGTAGATGTAACCAAGAAGAGGTGGTCCCTCAAATAACCGAGTCTCATGCCATGTAGAGCTCTACATGTCATCATCCAGCACTTTGAACTGAACTTGGAAGCAACAGTGCACTTATCCAGAAGTGCATATAAACTATCTGTGTCATTGTATTTTTCACCAGTTGCAGTTTCCGCATATTCTTCAAAGGTAGTCTCATGTAACTATGAGCACATTAAAGTAATCCATGTAAGAGATAATCCAAGCATGAGTCACTGAGAGCAGAGCCTCTCAAAAGACAAATGGGTGAAACTGGCACACAATCTGAAGTTGTGCAAAGGGCCTCCTATCTGTGCCTCAGGCAGAAGTCATGAGCCCAACAGGACCCTCAGGTCGTGCATAGGGTCTCTTGGTAGCAGTGTCACCCCATCTAGCACCAAAGATGGTAAATTCAAAGAATCTGAAGGCCCCAAAACCCAAAGCCACCCAGTTTGCTCAGGTTGAACTGAAGCCTATTGGGGAGGGTAGGTAGGAAAGGATAGACCTACCTTCACAGATAAACTAATAGGGTCCAATATCTAATTGTCATCTAATTGTTAAGGGTTGAATTAGGGCTGGGAAAACATGAGTTCCAGCGCTCCTTCAAGCATAGAAGTCATCAAGAAGGCATAGCGGTGAAGACCTGGCTTTTCCGGCAGGCCTGGGGCCGTTGATCTCACTCTTGCGATCCGGCGAGATCCGGCCATGAATGTGGTGAATGAGTTATAATGTTTTTAATGTTTTTAATTTTTAAATGTTTTTTATAATGATTTTAAATGCATTGTGAGCCGCCCTGAGTCTTTGGAGAGGGGTGGCATACAAATTGAATTAATAAATAATAATAAAATAAATCAGGATGACTTTGGGCCAAGATTTGGTGATAATATAAATTGGATGAATGAACGAACAAACAAACGAATGAATGAATGAATGAATGAATGAATGAATGAATGAATGAATGAAGTGAATGGCTCACCAAAATGGCATCCTATTCTGCAGCTACTGAAAAAAGGCAAAAGCTAAAATAAGGATCATTAGCAAATGAATAAAAAGTAAAGTTAACAGCATTATATCCTTAGATAACTCCAAGAAGCAATCACATTTGGAAAGACTGTACTATTTTATTGACTGCATATTATAAGGATACAGTAGACAGAACTGGGAAAGTACAGCAAATAATAGCTGCAATAATCAAAGGATTAGAACAACTCCCTTGTCAGAAAATGTTAGAAACTTTGGAGAATTTTACCTTTAAATAAATAATTTAATATGTGACAGAGTATATAAAATATTCTGCATATGGAGAAAGTAGGTAAGGAATAGTTTTTTCTAGTTCTCTCACAATATTAAAAACCTAGAGCCAATTAATGAATTTGAATGGGAAAAGTCTAGATCAGTCCCCCAGCAGTGCTGGCTGGGGGATTCTGGGATTCTGGGAGTTGAAGTCCACCCATCTTCAAGCTTCCAAGGTTGAGAAACACTGGTCTAGATGGAAGAAAAGTAGTATTGAATTGGCTACCACCAGTTGTAGTTGGACCACTAACCTGAATTCCTTTAAAAGGGGATTGGGAACATCCATAAAGGATGTGATACATCTTATAAATAGTTTGAATGTTTGCATTCAAAACTCTGTGTTCTACTACTTGAGATGTGAGAGTGTTTTGTCTCTTTCCCGATATTAGACTTCAGAAAGTTGTTTGGGGTATTCCATATGTGTCTGCTGCTGTTCATACTGTACCATATTTCAGATACTTTCAGAAACAGGCAAACTTCCCTCGGAATGTCTGAACTGACACGTTCCGGGGAATATGAGAGTTTGCACGTCCCTTTCAGTTCCTATAATGGCACTGACTACAGATTACCATACCTTCAATATCACAAGTAGCTGCCCTCTCTTTATCTATTGTTGAGAAATGCAGGCAAGAGGTCACCACATTCATGTCATCATCTGCAGCATGAGTAGCAAAATGTTGTGTGTGATGGGCCTGATCCAATAGGGCTCTGCTGATATCCTCAAGCTCATAAACTGGCTAGACTAGTTAGGTCAATTTTGAGGGCTGAAAAAAAACCATCTGAAAAGACAGTCCATTGACTAGGCTGCCCTCTTTACCAACGGTGGGTTTAATTTTTTTTTCTACCAGTTCTGTGGGCGTGGCTTGGTGGGCATGGCAGGGGAAGGATACTATGAAATCTCCATTCCCTCCCCAATCCAGGGGAAGGTTACTGCAAAATCCCCATTTTCTCTCAATCAGCTGGGACTTGGGAGGTAGAGAATAGATGGGGGCGCGACCAGTCAGAATTTTTACTACCAGTTCTCCGAACTACTCAAAATTTCCCTTACCAGTTCTCCAGAACTGGTCAGAACCTGCTGACTTTACTAAAAGTCATTCTGCATTTGGGTCAAGTCAGTATATATTATGCCACACTGACACGAGGAGCTGTCACTTTTTTAAAAAAACTTCACATCATGGTGACAGTATTGATACATGTGTAGCTGGAAGTGCAATTAAATATGAAAAAAAAAACATTTTGAGTAACTTGACAAATAATGCCCAAAGTGGAATGATGCTTTTAGCATTGACAAAAAGAAAAATGAATAGGAGGAGTACCATTAATTCAGGATTAAAATGTAGTGAGGGAGACAGATGGATTACAGTGCAATCCACTGAAATGAATGGCACATTTCTCAAACAGTGCAATTTGTTGTGTTCACAAAATTAGAGCCAATGGGCTCTTTAAATTCCCTAAAGACTGTGTTCCAGGAGATTTTTTGCCAGCACAATAGAAGGGATGTTATTTTTATTCATTTTGCTTCCCTCTTGCAGGAGCCTGTCTTAACTTCCTATAAATAGATTCCAGATGTGAAGAGGAGTGGGAAATCAGCAAAATACACTTTCCTTCTAATTCAACAGGTGGAAACTTCTTGCTGGATCAAAGCTCCTTTTGTCAACAGAGGGACCTACTGGATACAACCCACAGGCACAATTTTAATATTCACTCTCTGATTTGTGTAGCCTACTTCCAAGGAGAAATGAAAGCTGAATTTCTAGAGCAATTAAGAGTTGCAAAAACCTGAAACCATAGGAAGTGCAATGCAGCATATTTAGAGCTGGGAAAGGGAAGGAAATTGTTACAGAAAGAAAATATGCAAACACATTTTTATTTTAAGAAACTAAGAAAGAGACTACAAAGTGTCATTAAGAGTTTACAGCTTGATACACAGTATTAATGATAAGACTGAAACTTATCCCGCTTGTCATTTGGCATGGGACATACTGGAAAAATCCTGGAACAAGGCAAGAAACACTGATAACTATAAGAATGGTCTTTTATTTTTACTTTAGAAGAAATACAGAACAGCTGATGTCCATTACGGCCACAGATCACAGAGGATGCTTAATTGTTGCTTCCTTAGGGCCATCCCCCACACCTTTTAAAAATAAACATATCACAATGCCAATCAGTGGAAATAATGAAGCCTTCATTTATGTATCATCTCATTATAGATAATGATCAGAATAATTCTTATTTCTGTTGATTATCCATTCTTGCTTTTTTTTTTGTTGCAATTACACTATGTGTAATTGCCCAGGCTAGAGGAAAAGCTATATTGGACCTAATTCTTACTAATAGAGAAGAAGTGACAGAGGGAGTTGAAGTTGCCAGAACCTTGGGTGAGAATGATCACGTCATATTGGAATTCAATATAATGAAAACACACAAGCAATAGAATATAATACAACCAGTGTCTTAAACTTTAAAAGAGCTGATTTCAACAAACTCAGAGCCTAAGAAAAATTCCATGGATAAAAATCCTAAAGGGAAAAACAACTCAAGAAGCATGAGAAACTCTGACAACTATCATAAAAGCCCAGTCCAACACAATACCACTGAAAAAGAAAAAACAAGAAATCTAAGAAGAAACCAGCATGGTTGCACAGATCTCTCTCTGACAAACTGAAAGACAAAAAGAATAAGTACAAATATGGAAAGAGGAAGAATATCAGCAGATAGCTCGAATCTGCAAAGATGAAGTCAGGAAAGCAAAGGCTCAGAATGAACAAAGACTTGCAACAAAAATAAAAGATAATAAAGTTTCTTTCAATATATAAATAACAAGAAAAGAGTCAAGGAAACAGTCGGTCCACAAAAGAGAGAAAATGGCAAAAAAGTAACACGCAGTAAAGAGAAAGCAGAGCTGTTTAACTCATTCTTTGGATCAGTCTTCACCCAAAAAGAAACAGACTAGAACAGACTTCCAAAGACAGACTAGAAATAGTACCTGTAAAAGATAGACTAGAAATAAAAATTAAAATAAGCAAAAAAATGTATGGGAACACCAGTCTGACCTTGATGTATATAAATCATTGGGACCTGATGGATTAAATCCCTGAATTCTGAAGGAGCTGGCAGATGTTATCTCAGAACCATTGTACCATATCTTTAAAATCTTGGAGTATCAGGGAAATACTAGAGGATTAGAAAAAAGCTGATGTGATTCCCAACTTCAAAAAAACAAACAAACAAAAAAAAAACAGACCCTGGAAATTACAGACCAATCAACCTAACATCAATATCTGGGAAGATACTGGAAAAAATAATCAAAAAACAGATCTCTGAACATCCTAAAATATATAAAGTTATAACTAGTAGCCAGCATGGGTTTGCTAAAATAGATCATGCCAAACCAATTTTATTTCATTCTTTGGCAAAGTGATTAAATTAGTAGAAAGCGAAATGCTGTGGGCATAGTATACTTAAGACTTCAGCAAGGCATTCAACAAAGACCACAATCTACTTCTTGATAAACTAGAAAAATGTGGGCTAGACAGCATCACCACCAGATGGATTTGTAACTGGCTGACAAACTGTACTTAAAGAGTAGTCCTTAATGGTACTACAGCTACATGGAAGGAAGTAAGCAGTGGGATACCACAAAGCTCTGTCTAAGGCCCAGTACTCTTCATATCTTCATAAATGACTTAGATGAGGAAATAGAAGGGGAACTCGTCAAATTTGCAGATGACACTAAGCTGGCAGGAATAGCCAACATCCCAGAAGACAAGCTCAGGATCCATAAAGATCTTGACAGACTTGAATAATGGGACCTATCCAACAAAATGAAATTTAATGTGGAGAAAAGCAAAGTTTTACACCTAGGCAGGAAAAAAACAAAGATATAAGTACAGATCAGGCAACATCTGGCTCAAAAACAGTAACTGTGAGAGGGACCTTGGAGTCCTAGTGGACGGTCACTTAAACAGCAGTGTTCAGCAGCAGCCAGAAAAGCTAATACAATCCTTAGTTGTATACATAGAAGCATAGAATCAAAATCATGTGAAGTATTAGTGCTGCTTTATAAATCCTTAGTAAACCAAAACCTACATCCAGTTTTGGTCACCACATTACAAAAAAGATGATGAGACTTTGGAAAAAAGAGCAACTAAGATGATTAAAGGCCTGGAGACAAAAACATGAATAACAGTTGCAGGATTTGGATATGGCCAGACTAGAGAAAAGAAGGACTAGGGGTGACATGATAGCAGTAATCCAGTATTTGAGGGGCTACCACAAAGAAGAGGGGGTCAACTTATTTTCTAATGCACCAGAAGGCAAGACAAGAAACAATGGATGGAAACTAATTAAGGAGAGAAGCAACCTGGAATTAAGGAGAAACTTCCTAACAGTGAGAATAATTAAGCAGTGGAACAGCTTGTCTTCAGAAGTTGTAGGTGCTTCATCACTGGAGGTTTTTAAGAAAAAACTGAACAGCCACCTATCTGAAATGGTACAGGGCAGGGGTGAAATGCTCCCGATTCGGACCGGCTCGGGCGAGTAGGTAGCAATGGCGGTGGGCAGTTCAGAGAACTGGTAGCAAAAATCCCTGCCCCCGCCCCCCATGCCCAGCTGAGCCACGCGATCATCAGAGCCTTTTTTTCCTTTTAAATGGCTCTGACGAGTCAAGCTCTGACCAGCCAAGCTGAGTTACCTGCTAATCAGGCAACTCAGCTTGTCAGACCCATTTAAAAGAAAAAAGTTTCTTTTTTTCTCTCCCCCCCCCACTTACCTTACCTGCTGGTCGCAACATCTGCCTTGCTTCGCTTTTTGTAATACCTGCAATCCATTGCATCAGCAAGCAACTGAATCTCCCTGCCTGCAATCAAGCTCATCGGTGAGCAGCTCTATCTGCAACTTTAAGACTTGTGGACTTCAACTCCCAGCAAAGCTGGCTGAGGAATTCTGGGAGTTGAAGTCCACAAGTCTTAAAATTGCCAAGGTTGGAGACCCCTGTTCTATTGGGTAAGTTTTTTTCCCCTTTGGGAGCTTTAAAAAAAATAGTTAATTGGGGTTTTTTTTAGTTGTTCTTTTTTTAGACCTAGCCATTTAAAGTTTAGGAAATTTTAAATTTAGCTGCTTTTATATAAAAATAAAAATAAATTAAAATAAAATAATATTTGTGCAGCTTTCTGAGATTTAGTGTGTTTCTGTAGTGTTTCACTTTAACTACACAAAATCTCACAAAGCTCTATGTGGAATTTTCTGTGTGTAAAGTGTGAAAGTTGTTTTTTTGGGCTTTTTGTGGCTGTGTGAGGTTCCTGCTTGTTGCGGGGCCATTTTGGGTCTAGCACAGCTGCTTTTACATTGTGGATGAGCCAGTTGTGTTGTGCTGTGTTTTGTAGGTTAAAAAAGGGCAAAGAAGTGACATTGACTTGGCCACACCCACCCAGTCACCTTACCACCAAGCCCCGCCCACTAATTCAGCCATGCCCACAGAACTGGTAGCAAAAATTTTTAGATTTTACCCCTGGTACAGGGTCTCCTGCTTAAGCAGGGGGTTGGAATAAAAGACCTCCAAGGTCCCTTCCAACTCTATTCTGATTGAAGAACCCTACTACTATGTTTATAAAAGCTTATAAAGAGATGCAATCTTCCCACAAAGACACATGATGTACCTAAACACGTAACTAAATTTAATGATTCATTCACACTGGCTGCAAGAGTCACTTGGTTGTGAGATGGGCAGCATATAAATTTAATAAATAATAAGAAACAGAAATACTTCAGAGCATGAACTGATTGTTCTTTTCTCATCGATCAAATCTGTCAATGGGTGATTTATAAGAAATGTGATGTACCAATAAAGCCAACATTTTTACAATATTGAAGAATTAAAATATTAAAATTTAATCCAGATTAAAATGTTTGTTGTCACCCCATGTTAAATCTGGCAAACTACCGTATTTTCCGGCGTATAAGACGACTTTTTAACCCAGGAAAATCATCTCAAAAGTCGGGGGTCGTCTTATACACCGGGTACCCGAATCTGAGTTGCTGGCGCTGACCGATGACACTTTGGGAGCGCCGGCAACATTGAGGGGAAGCTGTACTCCAAATTAGTTCCAACCTACAAGAGGTGCCAGGCAGTGCGCGGCCCACGAGAAAGGAACGCGTCCCCACTCTACCCCAGAATTCGGGTCACCTTCCTTTCTTTCCCAGCAGTCCACGGTGAAAGCGGCACCGCGGTCAACCTGGGCCAGCGCCTTGCACACCTGGCTCTGCGTCTCCATTATGAGAAGCTCCATGCGACTTCGCATGTCTCCGCCCCAGTCGCGCAGCTCTCGCAATCCGCTCACCGGAGGAGCCATGAAGTGCTCGCACCGCCTTGCCAGATCTTCCTCGTCCTCCTTTCCCCATGGCTTTTCCGGTTGTAATTGTTGCTGCTGCTGCCACCGAGGCTGCTCCTTCATCTCCGCCCGCCGCACCAGGCCCAGCCCGGCCAGCACCGCTGTGGCTCCCGCAGTCCAAGCAGATCGGCACCTGGGCTCGCAGGCGAAGGGTGGGAGTGCACAGCGCACTTTCCTGACTTGGCGCCAATCCGGACGGCTGCAGAAGGAACTGGGCACCGGCTGTCATGTCTTTTCTGCTGTGCGGGATTCAGCACCTGGGCTCCCGGGGTTTAAGCCTCCGGGCCAGCCCGCGCTGCTCCAGGATGTTCGCTTCGGGCTCCTTGGAATCGTTGCCGGGCAGTTCTTCCCGTTGGGGCGATGGTGGGTGGCAGCGATTGGCGTCGCTTGGACTGCGGGAGCCAAGGCGAACTCCTTCCCCACGAGGTATTGCTCTGCATTTCACCACCTCTTCCAGGCTCGCAGCCACCCACCATCGCCCCAACGGGAATAACCACCCGGCAGCGATTCCAAGGAGCCCGAAGCGAACATCCTGGAGCAGCACGGGCCGGCCCGGAGGCTTAAACCCCGGGAGCCCAGGTGCCGAATCCCGCACAGCAGAAAAGACATGACAGCCGGTGCCCAGTTCCTTCTGCAGCCGTCCGGATCGGCGCCAAGCCAGGAAAGTGCGCTGTGCACTCCCACCCTTCGCCTGCGAGCTCGGGTGCCGATCCGCTTGGACTGCGGGAGCCACAGCGGTGCTGGCCGGGCTGGGCCTGGTGCGGCGGGCAGAGATGAAGGAGCAGCCTCGGTGGCAGCAGCAGCAACAATTACAACCAGAAAAGCCATGGGGAAAGGAGGAGCAGCACTAAGTTACCTTCCGGGGTGGAGGGGTGTGTGTGGAAGAATAGGTGAAGCTAAAACGGCTTTCTCGTTCATCCCGATGTCGGGAGAAACGGCTTGAGGGGCGCCCGAGCTTTTAAGATTTTAACCTGGGCTAATCGGGCGGGGGAAAGAAGTGCTCTAGTCTGCAAATGAGGCAGGTCTTGGGTTTAAAGGGTGGGGGGGGCAGAGAAACTTTCAAGGCAGTTTTCTCTCAGCCAGAGGTAGAATCTGAACGGGAGAATATGGGCTGCGTGGATTGCATTATTTCGCTCATTTCTGGAAATATCCCTGCGCCCTTTTTCGCCTCCCGGAATTATGTGGCTCCCACCTACCCCACCCCACAACAGATCTGCGCGAGAGGCCAGAAAACTGTGGGTTTCGTGTGTGTGTATATAACAAAAGGTGCAGATGTCTTTCCCCCCCGTTTCTTTCCGGCTGCAGCCTTTCTTCTGAATGGGGTCGGGCTGGATACGCCGCGAAAGAGATCGGCTTGGGGAAAAAAAAAACCGGTCTGCCGCCTTTACCACTACCTCCCCTCTCCACAAACACACACTTTTTGTTGTTGTTTGTTGCTGATAACATTCCCCCTCTCTCCCCCAATTCCACGGGTTCAAAGCCGCCGAGAGAGAGAGAGAGAGAGAGAGGGAAAGAAAGAAAAAAAGAGTTTTGATTCTGCTGGCTTATCGCGAAGGCATTGGAACAAGCAGCCTAAAACTAGGAGGCGTGTAAAGTCGCGGCTTAATGTTGCCGCAATGAGACTTTGGTGCCTGTTTGTGTGGACGGTGTCCATGCTCGCCGCGTCCTCTGTATCAAGACCTCTTTTAAAGCTCCTTTTTGATAACCCCCCCTTGTGCCTCTTCTCCGGGTTTCTTGGTAACTGGGATCTGCTACACGTGCAAAACGGAGTCCCGAAATGGCTCTCCCGAGGTTGCCTGCTCTCACCATTACTGCAGCCGTCTGGATTGGTGCCAAGCCAGGAAAGTGCGCTGCGCACTCCCACCCTTCGCCTGCGAGCCCAGGTGCCAATCCGCTTGGACTGCGGGAGCCACGGCGGTGCTGGCCGGGCTGGGTCTGGTGCGGCGGGCAGAGATGAAGGAGCAGCCTCGGCGGCAGCAGCAGCAGCAATTACAACCGGAAAAGCCATGGGGAAAGGAGGATGAGGAAGATCTGGCAAGGCGGTGCGAGCACTTCATGGCTCCTCCGGTGAGCGGATTGCGAGAGCTGCGCGACTGGGGCGGAGACATGCGAAGTCGCATGGAGCTTCTCATAATGGAGACACAGAGCCAGGTGTGCAAGGTGCTGGCCCAGGTCGACCGCGGCGCCGCTTTCACCGTGGACCTCCTTGGAATGCTGGAACCAGCTGGTTGCTGCGCGGAGCTTCCCCCAGGCATCCAGGGAGATATTACCGACGCTCTGACTTCCCCAGACCGGTGGAGCTCGCCATCAGTGGGGGTCAGCTGGGGAAGTCGGAGCATCGGTAATACCCCCCTAGATGCCTGGGAGAAGCTCCGCTCAGCAGCCAGCTGGTTCCAGCATTCAGCAGCATGCAGCCTTGACTAGATTGGCACAGCTTTCTGTCAATGTCATCAGTCAGTGCCAGCAACTCAGATTCATGAAGTGTGCAGATCTCGACAAGGCTGCATGGGTGAAGGAAAAAAACCTGGTACAAAATAGCCCTCTTGCCACTACACGTAGCGTAGCCCATTACCTTTCTCTACAGTACAGCAACAGTACAGTACAGCAACAGTACATACAGTATAGTATACAAATATAACAGTCAAGACCCCATCATGGCTCCACCAGCAAGAAGAAAGAAATATGAAGCCAGTTTTAAACTTAAAGTTGTAAACTTTGCCATGGAATATAATAATTGTGCTGCTACAAGACAATATGGAGTAACAGAAAAGATGGTTCGGGACTGGAAAGCAAATGTAAAAGCGTTAAAGAGTATGCCAAGGGGTAAGTGTGCATTAAGAAGAGGCACCCCACATTGGCCAGAACTCGAAAAACATGTAGCAGACATGGTGAATGAGCATCGCCAAAACGGTTATGTAGTGACACGAAATAAAATACGTTTGTTTGCACTTCAGTGGGCCAAATCTAACCCAGATCACAGCAACAGATTTAAGGCCACTGTATCCTGGTGTATTAGATTCTTGGAAAGGCATAAGCATTTGAATTAAAATTACCATATTGAAATCAAATCTGATGTTTTTTAATTTTTATTTGGTGTGCGTTGGAAGAGGGGTAGTCTTATACGGCGAGTATAGCCCAAACCCTATATTTTAACAGGAAAAGTAGGGGGTCGTCTTATACGCCCAGTCGTCTTATACGCCGGAAAATACGGTACATTCAACTATGTTTGCTTAAGAGCTCTGCACAGATATAGCCCCAATAATATGAGGTCTACTGAATAACACAGAACTAAAACCCTATGCAAAGAAGCCTCACTAGTTGCTAAGGCAACAGGACAAAGTTTTTATCTATCATTTGGGCTAATGGCTCATATCTTCCACTGAAATTACAGTAACAGGATTTTTCTGTTGATTTCTCTTGATTTAGTTAAAGAATTTCTTTATTATGTATATATTAAAATTCTTCCTATTTATATATTGTCAGCATCAGAATTCATGGTAAAAGTAAAGGCATAAAACAATACAAGGAAAACACGGTAACAACTCAGTAAATGATAAAAATCAAATGTGACCCTTATTTCATATCCTAAGGTAGGGTTCAGTCAAATTGCCTAGGTAAGAAACACAACAATCTATCTAAATGGCTAAAAAGTTAAAGTTTTGAAGCAAGGTCAAATCTGTATAAGAAAAAATCAATATGCCAGTGTTTAAAAACTGAAATTAAAGTGGCTCAAAGGCCACTTTATCCTTGATAGACACACAGATAGCTGGAGAAGGCAATATCTGTGAGCATGAGATATTAAAACTCAAGAAATTGGCTTTGCAGTTAAGCCTCCTGGAGGTAAGCACTTAGACTTATATACCGCTTCATAGCCCTCTCTAAGTGGTTTACAGAGTCAGCATATTGCCCCAAACATCCTGGGTCCTCATTTTACTAACCTCAGGAAGATGGAAGGCTGAGTCAATGTTGAGCTGGTCAGGATCGAACTGCCAAACTTCTGGCAGTGGGCAGTTAGCAGAATTAGCCTGCAATACTGCATTCTAACCACTGCGCCACCACGGATCCTAAGGTGTGCAGAGCTTTAAAAGTCAGAAGGAGGCCACAAAAATTGGGTCCGTTAAGGTTGCAATCCTATAGCCTTTTATTTAAATCTAAGTCCCACTTATCCCCATAGGTTTCTATGGCAAATGTCTTTTGGAAAAAGGCTGATAATTTACTTATCTGTTAGGGTTTCAATATTTTAATGCTGTAAGCTGCCCAGAGTCGTTTCTATATGAGATGGGCCGCAAATAAATTTTATAAAGAAAGAAAGAAAGAAACTCATAGCCTTTAGAACAGCAAAGCTGGCTGGGGAATTCTGGGAGTTGAAATCCACTCATCTTCAAGTTGTCAAGGTTGACAAGCACTGCAGAAAAATCACCTGCTTGACCTTAGGCAAATCTGTAATTGTCCAGCACAGGATTTGACTCAGCATTCTCAATCCAAAGCTAACTTTAGAACAGTAAACTATGGGCTGGCTTTCAACAGGAAGAAGCAAAAGGTGAGAAAGTCTGATAAGCTATACTTATACAAAATTGTTGTATTGGTTACATTCTATTTCCCTCATTCTAGACCTCATTGTGCCAATTTCCTAAGGGTCTTAACCTAAAAGCAAATCTGTAGGAAGAACATAAACTAAACACTGGACAGATCATGGGAAGAGATTTCATATATAGGTTACATAATAAATAAATGCTGAAGTAGAGACAGTTATGGCACAGTCTTAATGTGGATTTTCATTTGCAAAGATTCTTCAGTGTCAAAGGCAATATACCTCAGAACATCAGTAGCTAAGGAACTCCGGTGTAGTAGACTGAATTTGTATTTATGATCTTAGCATTAACATCTCATAGACAGCAACTTGGCTACTATAAGCCCATGGTGTGCATGGGCTTTTAATGTTTTTAAAATGTTTTTATAATGTTTTTAATAATTTTTCTATGTTCATTGTTCGCATTATTTTTGCTGTAAGCCGTCCAGAGTCCCTTGGGAGTTGGGCGGCATAGAAATGCGATAAATTTAAATTAAATTAAATAAGGGAAAAAGATGCAGAATTACACTCATTCACATGGGGCTGCATCACTGTATGTGTGATGTACTCAAATTATCTCCTCTTCTCACATACACACTACCTTTCTGTCAGCAGAAGTAAAGTGGCTAACTGCAATAAATGAAAATACCCCAGATCCATTGGACTCCAGTGAATGAAAATTATGAAGGATGGTTTTTATTTTTTACATTTAAAAATAATGACTTTAGAAACAGGTGGATTTCAGTCAGTAAAACAATGGTTAAGAAAAAAGCTCACCCCCCCCCCCCGTGGCTCCTGAGGGAGGGGCACTCAGAAGCTCTTATTATGAGTCAGGCAGATTCATATTTGAGTAGGTGGTACATTAGGCATTCTGATCTCAGGTTTTAAAACATAATCTGTACTTTGAATTGTACAGAAATCAAATTAATATCTTGCTGGAGTAAGAATGGTAACACGAGTCAGGGCCCCAATAATTGCATTGGGATCAATTGCAGCTTCTCAGGATTCCTCAGGCACAACACTATATAGAAATTCCCATAATGAGACTCAGATCTTACAGAAGGGGTTTGGGTCACCATGGCTAGGTCAGCAAATGTTTCTTCTCAATTGCAAAATACATCTACTTTTTCATCTTTAACAAAAATAATAAAGATTTGTTCCATGCTGAGCCTAAAATCATATTCTTCCTATGTTGATAAAATGCTTGAACTGAAAACTGATTTAAGGTTATCCAACAATCCTGATCATTCTAAAGGATTACAAAAAGCTCTATACTTTGGCCTGGTTCAAAGACCACAAGAAGCTACCCTGTTTTCCCCAAAATAAGACATCCCCTGATAATAAGCCCAATTGGGCTTTCGAGCGCATGGCAATAAGGCCAAGTGCTTATTTTAGGGTTCAAAAAAATATAAGACAGGGTCTTATTTTCAGGGAAACACGGTACCATTTCTTATCCTCTGAACATCCCTTCTTTCTTAGTACAAGGAGAGGAGAATTATATTTGTTTGTTTGTTTGTGAACCTAGTGGTTTACTTGATTTATGATAATTTAATAAAAACTATCAAAAAGCAGTATGACAAAACCAAGGTCATTGACTATAACTATGCTATTAACTATAACATAGGAACTACTGTTTTCAGCCCACCTCTAATGACCACCTTGCCATGGGACTAAACAATATGTGTTGAATCTTCTAAAGTTTAAAAAGTTTGAATTGTAACACTCAGATGTCAATGGTTGCAATAAATAAAGCTATGAAGGTGTAATGCAGTTGTGCTGAAAAAAACCATCTGAAAAGACAGTTCATTGACTAGGCTGCCCTCCTTACCAGTGGTGGGTTTCAAATTTTTTTACTACCAGTTCTGTGGGTGTGGCGTGGTGGGCATGGCATGGCTTGGTGGGCGTGGCAGGAGAAGGATACTGCAGAATCTCCATTCCCACCCTAGTCTGGGACCAGCCAGAAGTGGTATTTGCCGGTTCTCCGAACTACTTAAAATTTCCACTACCAGTTCTCCAGAACTAGTCAGAACCTGCTGAATAGCATCCCTGGTGTAATGTAATTATTTATCAGATTTATACTCCACCTATCTCACTGTCTAAGTGACTCTAAGCAGTTTACATATAAATATAAAGTTATAATTTTGTGATAGCAAAACAAAAAACAGGGAAGTCTGGAAGTTGATTCATGGCAATTGGACTGCTTTTTCTTCTTCCGTTTAAATGTTTCACTCCAAGTAGTTTCTTAACTCAACTTCCAGACAATTCTACCTGGATGACTGAGAATCTACACAGGGAACCTTTTCAGTGGAGACGAAATCCAGTTGCACACATACTGCATACAGGCTAGTCTTTGACTTACGAACACAATTGAGCCCAAAATTTCTGTTGTTAAGTGAAACATTTGTTAAGTGAATTTTACTCCATTTGACGACCTTTCTTGCCCCAGTCGTTAAGCGAATCACTGCAGTTGTTAAGTCAATAACATGGTTGTTAAGTGAATCTGGCTTCCCTGTTGACTTTGTTTTTCAGAAGGTCACAAAAGGTGATCACATGACCCCAGGACACTGCAACTCTTATAAATACGAGTCAGTTGCCAAGCATTGGAATTTTGATCAAGTGACTATGGGGCTGCTGAAACAGTCATAAGTGTGAAAAACAGTCATCAGTCACTTTTTTTCAATGATGTTGTAACTTCAAACCTTCACTAAATAAACTGTTGTAAATCGAGGACTACCTGTATCCCACACATGATTTTTAATCCTGCATGGTTGAAAAGTGTTTGGACAATGCCTGGGTAAGCCAAACAGCTTGTTAAAAATGATTTCTAATAATCAGAGATGAGTTTTCAGTGCTGAACAGCTCCTTGCTGTGAAATATACAAAATAGTAAAAAGGTAAAATAAATTATGCAAAGTATCAGAAGCCAAGATAATTACTGTTCTTCAAGGGATGGAGGGAGATTAATTCTGAGTGCCAGGATTGTGCAGGCTTCAGAAATGATTTAAATTATTCATCTCTCTCCATAATGTAATTCTTAAGGCAGCTGCACCTTTTTACATGTGGAAGTTAGGGGTGGGGGGGGGAAAGAACCTGCTTTAATTAGAGGTGCTGTACTCATGTGATTTTAGTCCTACTAAGTGCAAACAAATCTGAAAATGTTTTCTTGGCTCATTCTTCTTACATTGAAATTATCGATTAACCTGATTAGCAATAGTGTGATATAGTTGTTGGGATGTTAGATTTAGGATCTAGGAGTGTCAAATTCAGGTCCTTCCCCAAGCATTGAAACTCGTATTGTGATCATAGCACCATTACTCCAGTGGTGAAATCCAATTTTTTTTTACTACCGGTTCTGTGGGTGTGGCTTGGTGGGCATGGCTTGGTGGGCATGGCAGGGGAAGGATACTGCAAAATCTCCATTCCCACCCCACTCCAGGGGAAGGATACTGCAAAATCCTCATTCCCTCCCCACTCCTGGGGCCAGCCAGAGGTGGTATTTGCCGGTTATTATTATTATTATTATTATTATTATTATTATTATTATTATTATTATTATTATTATTATTATTATTATTAGTCCAATTTATATGCCGCCCTTCTCCGTAGACTCAGGGCGGCTTACAATGCATTATAGCAATAGCCTGCATACTTTTATGTATATATCTGCTTATTAGGGCTTTGAGGCCCCCCTAAGCGGTGTTGTTCTATACAAAGCTGGCTTATTGCCCCCACAACCCGGGTCCTCAGTTTACCTACCTCGAAAGGATGGAAGGCTGAGTCAACCTTGAGCCTGGTGACATTTGAACACGCACTAATTGCAGGCAGCTGGCAGCTAAGTGCTAGCACTTAACAGCACTTAGTCCGCTGCACCACCGAGGCTCTCCAAACTAGTCAAAATTTCTGCTACCAGTTCTCCAGAACCTGTCAGAACCTGCTGGATTTCACCCCTGAATTACTCTCTCTCAACCCAATCTGTCCTAGAAGGTTATTGTGTAGGGGCGGGGAGGAAATGGATAAGAAGTGTTATATATGTTGCCTTGAGCTCCTGGAAGAAGGCAGGATATAAATTTCATAAGTTGTATCATCAAACATCTATCACTCTCAGCTAAATAAGGACACATTTTAATTCATTTCATAAATATAAGTACTATCATATTCATAGCATAATTCCCAGTGTATCTCAAGCAAAAGATTTTGGTGTGATACTGTGTGTCAAAGTAGTTATTGCAGGATTAAACAAGACAGAAGTTTATAATCATATAAAAGATGGCTAACGCATATAGATAAAGCTTCCTAAGTTTATGTAAAAAATAAAATTTTGGATGTACCTTTAAATTGCTCATTGTATATATAAGGAGGAAGATGGAAGAACCAAATCCTAGACTTCTAGTTGGGCAGCTTAACTTACTTTAAGGCCATTTCTGGGATGCTATGAGGATGCTAAGAGCAGTGGTGGCACAGTAGTTAGAGTGCAGTACTGCAGGCTACATCTGCTATCTGCCTGCAATTTGGCAGTTTGAATCTCACCAGGCTCCAGGTTGACTCAGCCTTCCATTTTTCCAAGGTAGGTAAAATGAGGACCCAAAAATCCCTGCTCCCCCCCCCCCATGCCCAGCTGAGCCGTACAATCATCAGAGGCTTTTTTTTTTACTTTTAAAAGCATTTTTTCTACAACCTCTTCCGACAAAAAAATGCTTTTAAAAGTAAAAAAAAAAAGCCTCTGATGATCGCGCGGCTCAGCTGGGATCATCAGAGGCTTTTCAAAGAATTTTTTTCTGCAACCTCTTCGGCCGAAGAGGTGGTAAAAAAAATGCTTTGAAAATTCTCTGACGATCCCAGCTGAGTTGCCTGATTGGCAGAGAGGCTTTTCAAAGCATTTTTTAAAAAGCCTCTCTGACGATCCCACCTGAATTGCCTGATCGGCAGAGGCTTTTCCAAGCATTTTTTTGCAATCTCTTCGGCCGAAGAGGTTGTAGAAAAAATGCTTTGAAAAATTAAAACAAAAAAAAGTTGGCCACGCCCACCCAGTCACATTACCCCACCAAGCCACGCCCACAGAACTGGTAGTAACAAATTTTACGTTTCACCCCTGGTGCATATGTTATACACAAATCTGTTTCAGTGAGAGGCGTTTGCATTTTGGAAGGTTTCTTTGAAGTTCAGGAAAACTACTAAAGTTAGAGCTGTGATCTAAGTATGATATTTTCCTGTAAATCATGGCATTATTATTTAAATCACACCTTCATCATTTCAAGCTCAGTTATCTTAAAAAAAACTATAAGGAAGTTTATGCTCGTGTGCTGTTTCAAATATCTAAAAACAGTGGGACAAAAAGAAATAACTTAGCCAGCATGGCTCACTGATACCACCTACAGCTAAATGAAAAACGAATCATATGCTTCCAGTCTAAGAAATAAGAAAAAGAGATCCCGGTTGCCAGCAGAGTGGGGGGGGACGACTTATTTTTTAAACCCACAACCCTAAGTTTGTGACCACAAAGGGAAATGCTAACTTTTTTCCTCCCTAACAGGAAGATACAAAAATATACTCATTGTGAACATTCTTATGATGCCTTTGCTGACTACCAATCTCCAAGGTTTCACAGGAAAGTATTTACACCTTAAATTCAATATGTACGTTGTCAGTTTTCCAGGGCACAGAGGATTAATTATTTCTATAAATGTAAATGCAGGTGTGACATTGTCAACCTGATAGGAAAATGTAAAAAAACAAACAAAACAAACCTGGCTTTTTCACACCAGCAAGTTAACTGCAAAGAAAATATTGCTATCTTGAAGTGGCATCTCTGCAGAATGGGGGGGGGGGGAAGGAAAGAATCCCCCATATGTATGCTATGGATATTAGATTCTCTTAATGTTCTAGTGCGGAACATTAGCTCAAACCATTGGTTATGCCATGTAACTCTCATTTGAGAGTGGGAAAAAGATGTGCCTTCTGATATACATGCATGTGGAAGTGAAGGAAGACTACAGCAGTGTGCAGCGGTAGCCAAAAGAGCCAATGCAATCCTAAATTGCATTAACAGAGGGATACAATCAAGATCAAGTGAGGTACTAATACCACTCTATAAAGCCTTAGTAAGACCACATCTAGAGTACTGCATCCAGTTTTGGTCACCGCACTATAAAAAAGATGTTGAGACTCTAGGAAAGTGCAGAGAAAAGCAACCATGATGATTAGGGGACTGGAGACTAAAACATACGATGAAAGCAGGGATGGATTCTACTTACCTTTACTACTGGTTCGCAACAGGATCGTGTGCGCGCGCTCGCTTTGCTCACCCGTGCATTGCTTCTGCACATGCGCCTTGCTTCTGCACATGTGCAGAAGCTTCTGTGCATGCGCAGATCACTGATGATGATATGTGGGGCCTCCCACCAGTTTTACTACCAGTTCTTGCGAACTGGTCCAAACCGGGGGCAACCCACCATTGGATGAAAAGTTACAGGAACTGGGCATGGCTAGTCTAGTGAAGAGAAGGGCCAGGGGAGACATGATAGCAGTCTTCCAATATTTAAGGGGCTGCCACAGAGAGGAAGAGGTCAAGCTATTTTCCAAGGCACCCGAAGGCCAGACAAGGAATAATGGATGGAAATTGATTAAGGAGAGATTCAACCTAGAAATGAGAATTTTTCTGACAGTGAGAACAATCAACCAATGGAACAGGTTGCCTTCGGAAGTTGTGAGAGCTTCATCACTGGAGGCTTTCAAGAAGAGATTGGAGTGCCATTTGTCGGGTGTAGGGTCTCCTGCTTGGGCAGGGGATTGGACTAGATGACCTACAAGGTTCCAACTCTGTTAATCTGAGTAAAATATATGTGCATAATTACTGTGTGTACAGTTGTTTTTCCATGTCACATACTTTCAAGAGAATGAAACAACACTGCATAAACTAGTCAACCTAAATCCATTGGTAATCAGTAATGGACAACAGTTCCCTCAACTCTCTGGGAGAGACAAGAATCCTGTTCAGAAAGGCAAGGGTATTAAAGACATGGACTTTCTGAGGAAGCTACGTGAGAGCAAACAAAGACAAAGCAGAATATGCAAGAAAAATAAGGAAACAGGTTTTGCAAATCTCTAGCATTTAAAAGTATTCAGATGTCCTCTTTTAAATCCTGTTGTGGCACCTGAGATCATACGGATTCTGAATTATTTGTTTCTTAGCAAGGATTGTTAATGCCAATCTCTTTGCTCAATATGCCTTTGCCTTTGTAGCAGTCCCTCTACTTATTATTGGCTCTGTAGCCTAAAAAATATGGCAAGTATAATTTGCATCTTTGTTCTTTCATATATTACAAAGATAAAATCTAAAAGAAAAGCACACTTTACAAGTGATCATTACACAGAGTTATGCTCACCCACTCTTTTTGTCTTCGCAAGGCTAAAGGATACACTATTTACAATATCAGTGCTAAGCAATGCCTCCAAGCAGATGAAGCTAGAATGTACAGAACTCCTACAGTTTCCTGACTTCCATTCTCACTCTTCCAGTAAGTAGAATGCAGTTCTAAACCCTGAAGATATGAAATGAAGATCGGCCAAATCAGATTTTGTATTTTTAAATATGCATACATATCCCATTTGCATAGAATGCCACAGTAAAGTTCTAAGTTACTGTTGACAAGCAAATTTGCTGATAAAAATGGAAGCTTGAAATTCTAGTTTGTCTCCCTTCTCTAAAAATAATAATTTATAGTTTGTTATGGAGTCTGACTTGTAAAAGAAGCAACAATTTAGGATCTGAGACCAAATATAATGCTTAACTTGTGGCTTTTTAGATCAGCAGCTCCTCATGGCTCATATCCTTTTTTTTATTTGCTCTGGAAATCCATAAACATAGTTACTCAATGCAAATATAAAGTAAAGCTATATTAGCTGTAGCTTCTGAGGTTTTCTGTGCTTGTACAAAGTGAAAGAAAATGAGGAATTGGGACATTTTTTGAATTCTTAAATTGGGTTTTGTTCATCTGAATGCGGCCATTAAAACATACTGTATGCAATTCCCCAACCCCTTCCAAACAAAACATATTCATTTTTTAACAGAACTGCCTGACAATTGTTTTTGGGTGCACAATCATGACTAGATTTAGGTTTGCAACTATGCAATGTATGAAAGGATTTTGTAGACAAATCATTTTCTTTGACCTTTGATCCTCTTCTATAAAATGGGGACAGTCATTTTCTGACTGGACTCTAGAGCTGGGGCATATTGAAATAAAAGCTAATGATAGTAATTCATCTATACAATAGATGAAATATGAACAATGGCAATGTACAGACATGCAATTATTTTAAAGATATTCCTATGAACAGCTCCTTTTTTTAAAAAAAAAAAATTAAGCTAGATCAATATATTATTTATACGCTTGGTGTAAGAGAACCTGTATCCTGCTTTCTTCCTCTTTTTTCCACAATGGCTTCTACCCCCTTTGTTTCAGCTGCCTTGTATCCCAGGGTAATCTAATGCATATTAGAAGATTGACACACTAAGGTCATTTTAGTTTGTTGCCCTGTATGCAATGCAGAATGGCAGTTCTGGTTTCTGACTGAAAAGGTAATATGCTAATAGATTTATATTATCACCACCACCATCATCATCAATTGATTGGTTGACTCAGCCTTCCATCCTTCCGAGGTCAGTAAAACGAGGACTCAGATTGTTGGGGGCAACATGCTGATTCTGTAAACCGCTCAGAGAGGGCTGTAAAAGCACTGTGAAGCGGTATATAAGCCTAAGTGCTATTGCTATTCTCATCTTCATCATTACCATCCACTTTAACTTTGTTAAACCTTCGCTTCCACACCATTTCATAAGATAAATTATTACCAGCTAGAAAACACTTCGCTTAACCAGAGGGAAACACCTGCTGCTTTAAATTTCAAGAGGGAAAAAAAAAATAAACTACTGGGAAAAGTGAAATAACCGGATCCTACAAGTTCTGTTTCTACTCCAGAAAGGAAGTCTCTGCCCTCTTGAATGGGAAGAGCTGACTATAAAGGAGGCTCAGCTCAAAAAGCGACAGACCAAGGCTCGACTAACAACCCGTCTCCTCCAGGCTTCTCCTCTGTCCCACCCTCCTTTCTGCCACCAGTCTGTGCACGCCCAGGGTTGCTCCTCGGACAAAAACGTTTTAGCGCAGGAGCTCCCTGCCTTCAAGACTCCCCCCCCCGCAGCTGTCTTTTCCTTCCCTCCTTCCCCAAATTTTGCATCAAGCGGGGGTCCCGTGCTTGGCGTTTTCCTACCTTCGCCCATCGGGGAAAGAGAGGGAGAGAACTATACAGTAAAAAACGCCTGGGCGGAGTGGATGTGATCTCCCGTTAGCCACCGAGCCGGAACAGCTGCATAAGAAGAGAGCCTCCTCGCCAAGATCTCTCTCTCTCTCTCTCTCTCTCTCACACACACACACACACACACACTCTTCCTCTATCTCTCCCTTTCTTTCTCTCTCTCTCTCTCTCCCTCCCCCTCCCTCTTTCCTCCCCCCCCCAGGGACCCTGCTTTTGCCACCACGCCCTGTGTCCTCTGAGGGCCCCAGAGCCACTCTTGGGGGTGGGGGGCTCCTCTTGAGCCCCCAAGAGAAAACACCAGTCCGACCCTTCCCACGTCCTTTGGTCCCTGCAGTCTCTCAACTCCTTCCCTCTCGAGTCTTTCTCCCCGCCGCCACCGTAAGGAAGCGCCCGGCTGCCCCGCGTGCCCTCCACGCTCCCTTCTTTCTGCCTCCGAGCCCGGACCCCTCGTTTGGCTCCCCCATCCCGCCCGACGCTTGCTCGGCCACTGTCCGGACTTCCTTCCCTGCTTCGCTTTTCCCAGCACCTAAATGCGATGAACCTCCCTCCCTCCTCCTCTTCTGGCTGGCTGTGAGGGCATTCCCGGCTCCCCCTTCCTTCGGACGTCCCGTCGATGGGTCCTTTATCCGACCGGCTCGCGTGCCGCGGACCGGTGTGCCCTACAAATTCCCCTGGAAAACGCGGGCGGCGCCTCGGCACTTGCCTGCTGGCGCCAAGAGCCGCGGCGGCGCTTCTTCTCTGCCCGCCGAGTCGGGGCGCGGGCTAGCTTAAGGGCTTCGGAGAGGGATCCGGGCAGGCACCGAGCGCTCGGGTGCCCGGGTGCCCATGCACCGAGCCGAGCCGAGCCGAGCAGAGCCGCTCGCGAAAGGGAGCCTGAGCAGCAGCGGCACCGCGCGTCAGGCACGGGTTGCTACTGGCATCTCCGCTCCTGCTTCTGCCGCCCCGGTCCTTCGTTGACATGCAAAGCAGCTCGGCGACTTTCAGGAAAAAGGAGAGGAGGAGGAAATGCGGCGGCGGCGGGGAGGGGGATGAGGCGACGGAGTGGCAAATCCCACCCCGTCTTCACTAGGGAGCGCTGCCCTGCCTCGCCTCCTTGAAGGAGTTCAGGTTCCATGGCGCCCTTTGATTCTGTTAGTTTGCCCCTGGGGTCCCGTACCCCCCCCCCACCCACGCCGTGGGGGTGTTTTAAATTTTGACCCGCGCTTTGGGAGGTGGGTGGGGCTTGCCAAGTTTGAAAACTCCATAGCCACGCCCACAAGAACTTCCTTCTGCTAGAGGTCTCCCAGAATGTGGAATGAACCTCTCTGGCTTGGAGTAATTAAGCGTTCCTGGGTAGGTTTTCTAAACAACTATATATGGAAGTGGTTTGCCATTGCTTTTTCTGGCTTGACTTTCGACTTCTTAATATGCAGGTGGCTTATGATCATTTTTCACACTTATGACCGTTGCAGCATCCCCATGGTCACGTGATCAAAATTCAGATGCTCGGCATGGTTCATATTTATGATGGTTGCATTATCCTGGGATCATGGGATTCCTCTTTTAAAACCTTCTGACAATCTTAACAACAGTGTGAATAATTTAACAATTGCAGTGTTTCATATAACAAATGTGGCAAGAAAAGTCTTAAAATGGGGCAAAACTCACTTAACAAATTTCTCACTTAGCAACATAAATTTTGGGCTCCATTGTGGTTGTAAGCCGAGGACTACCTGCATTGTAGACGTCTTAGGTTATCCTGGTGGCTTTTGCACGAGGTCCACTAAGATCAGTCCTCGTCATCTAAATGCTACCACTTGCTGCTGATGTGACCTGAAGGCTATTCTGTTTAACTCTGAAACCCATAAACCAGTGTTTCGGATGCTTGGCAACTGACTCATATTTATGACGGTTGTAGTGTCCCGGGGTCATGTGATCATCTTTTGCAAGCTTCTGACAAGCAGAGTCAACGGGGAAGCCAGATTCACTTAACAACCATGTTAATTACTTAACATCTGCAGTGATTCACTTAACAGTGGCAAGAAAGGTCATAAAATTTGGCCAAAGTCATTTAACAACTGTTTCACTTAGCAACAGAAATTTTGGGCTTAATTGAGGTCGTAAGTTAAAGACTACCTGTATCTGAAAATGAAATTGCCTGGAAATTGCAGACTTATAGGTTAGACTGGAAATCCAAACAAATATTCAACAAGAAGGCAATGGCAAATAAATCACTTCTGTAGTATAGGAGTTATAGTGCTTCAGACCCAAAGCTAAAAAGATGCTTTGGAGTACACATAGACTCTCATGTTAATGCTATACTTCTCTACATTTCTTTAAAAAAGCTATACCTTTTCTTGGACTTATATGACAGAAACTAGGAGACAGTGAGTTCTAGTCCTGCTTTACACATGAAAGCTGATTGGGTAACTTTGTACCAGTCATTTTACAGCATTCCTTCAATAAGTAAGGTACCTGGTTCAAATCCCATCAGCCCACTTTCTGTTTTTTTTTTAATATTTACTTTCAATTTTCTAGAAAGTAAATAAAGCTTGCTTAGAGCAACAACTAAAGATTAACTATTTTCTTCCTCCTCCTCCTCAAATCTGCAAAATATTTAACATTTATAGGAGTGTTCAGTTGGCCATGATTTGAATGAAAGTCAGAAGAGGAGAACGACATTGAATCTCAACAGTGAAATCATTCCATAGCTTCAGAAACCTTACAGTGAAACCTACTATGCTTCCAATGTAGAAGCATATTTTAAAGTCTATATCGGGGCCTACCTACATAGAATAGTTGTCTTAAGAAATATATTAATCAAAAAGTATTTTGTAAAGAGAAGAAATAGAAGTATTAATAGTAATTATTATTAGCCATAGTTATGAGTTAGGTTAGAGCCCAGACTTAAAGCAGCAGAATTCATTTTGAATTCTGGATGATTCCTAGCATGTTTAGTCAGAAATAACATCTGTGAAATTCAGCTCTCCTTCTGATTTCTGAACAGAAGGGAACACATAGAAGTCACTCCTTTCCCTACCAATGAGAACCATGCTGCACAAGAGATCCCTTGAGGTGAATCTGAGCAAGTAGCATAGCTTTCTCTAGTCTAGGGCTGCTCATGATAAGGGAGCCAACCCTATGGTCTCTTATGCCAAAGTACCTTCGACAGAAATCTGTCTCACAAAGGCCAGTCTAATATATATCTCTTCAACCAGGAGTGAAATTCAGCAGGTTCTGACAGGTTCTGGAGAACCGGTAGCAGAATTTTTCAGTAGTTCGGAGAACTGGCAAATACCACCTCTGGCTGGCCCCTGAGTGGGGTGGGAATGGAGATTTTGCAATATCCTTCCCCCAGGAGTGGGGAGGAATGGGGATTTTGCAGTATCCTTCCCCTGAAGTGGGGTGGGAATGGAGATTTTGCAGTATCCTTCCCCTGCCATGCCCACCAAGCCACGCCCACAGAACTGGTAGTAAAAAAATTTGAATTCTATCACTGTCTTCAACTCTACTCAAGAATAAATAACAGTGAACACACTGAGGTTTCTTTCTGAGGAAACATGCTGATGATTGCATTACAAATAAAGTTGGGTTGTAACCTTAGCATTCTGGTACTGAAAATAAACAATATAATATCTCTGATGATGTTCTGATTTCTTTCCCTCGTAGTTTACCATAATCTGTCCTATCTCCCATCTCAAGATTCACAAAGTTTCCAGAGGAAGACTCCCAGGAATTTAAAAAAAAAAAAAAAAAGAATCAGACAAAACAAAACCCTCAGCATTTTGCATTAAATAAAAAAAAATCTAGTATAATAATCCTTTTTTTTAAAAAAAAAAATTAAATTGCCTATAAATTCTATTGTGTGTACATTGTAGCATATACTTTGAGTTTCCTTACTATTTACATTTGGAAAAAGAAAACTCAGGAGAAATTAAGCCATATAAACATTTTACCACACATCAGCATGACAGCTGGCTAAGGGGATCAATATAAGAAAGCCTATACTGTTGTATGATTATCTTCTGTTTGTACAAGTAATTGTGCAAACAGATACAGTAACAAGTGATCTTTTGCCAGACTCATGATCCTTCTCAGTCTTTCATACATACTTCTTATGTAATCCACTCTCACAGCATCTCATTTTTATGTTCCTCCTGACTTATCCAATTCTCATTTTCATAGCAATAGCACTTAGACTTATATACCTCTTTACAGTGCTTTACAGCCCTCTCTAAGTGGTTTACAGAGTCAGCATATTGCCCCCAACAATTTGGGTCCTCATTTTACCCACCTCAGAAGGATGGAAGGCTGAGTCAGCCTTGAGCCTGGTGGGATTTGAACTGCCAAATTGCAGGCAGCCATCAGTCAACAGAAGCAGCCTGCAGTTCTGCACTCTAACCCCTGTGCCACCGAGGCTCATAAAATGTTCATACTTAATAATATATATATAGACCAGGGGTGACAGGTTCTGACAGGTTCTGGAGAACTGGTAGCGGAACATCCTATTAATTAATTTTGAGTAGTTCGGAGAACTGGCAAATACCACCTCTGACTGGCCCCAGAGTGAGGTGGGAATGGAGATTTTGCAGTATCCTTCCCCTGCCATGCCCACCAAGCCACGCCCACCAAGCCACACTACGCCCATGAAGCCATGCCCACAGAACCGGTAGAAAAAAAATTGAATTCTACCACTGATATGGATAAGTATGAATGCAGAGTTAAAATAGCTCTCATCAAAGTGAAACATTTGAAAACAAGTGGCCAATGTTATTGTACAATCTACCGCTCAGATTGCTACATGTTGATACAGAACTTTAGAATTAAATTTCCAGTGTTAAAAATATGCAATATATCTTTGAAAAAGAAATGTCCAAGAGAGGTTAGGTATTTAAGACACTTGGAGGGTTTTTAAGAGACTCAGAAGGATCTAATTGATTTTGTTAGACAACCATGACATTTTATCCAAATGTTATTGGCTGACACTTCATTACCACCTCAATTAACATCTGTAGAAGATTTGCATGCAAAATATTTTTTCTGTCTACCCACTTCCTTGCAGAGAATTATAGTATCTGTATATTTCAAAGGCAGCAAAACAATCCTATTATTGTGAAGCAATATCCCACACCTTCTATCCTAGATGCAGGCATGGAAGAAGTCAGTTTCACAAAGTACAAGGCTACATTAAAATTTGCAAGAATTACCAGCTGAAAGGTTTAGTGAGTTCAATAAATCATTATTAACAAAATAGGTTGCAAAAATGAGGTGAGATGGCTCAGTGGTTTAAGATGCAGAGCGTTTCAGCTGGAAAACTGACAGCCTGGGTTTGAGACCCAAGCGCTGTATGACCAGATGAGCTCCTGTTACTTGGTCCAGGTCCTGCCCATCTAGCAGTTCAAAGCATGAAAATGTGAGTAGATAAATAAGTACCACTTCGGTGGGAAATAAACAGCAGTCCATGAGCTTTGGCCACATGACCATGGAGATGTCTTTGGACGACACTGGCTCCCTCAGTTAAGAAACGGAGATGAACACCATGGCTTAGAGTTGGACCTTTACCTTAATTAGATTGGAAAAGTTTAACAGAAAATCTTCGGAGCCATTTCTCTATACTAAAAAAGCAACTTCAGAAATGGCTATCCAATTACATCCTGAAAAAAAGAAAAATCTTTTAAGAATTCAGTTGGGACCATACATTTTGGTTAGCCATGGTATATTTAAGTATGGTTTGTTAAATGAATCACATGTCCATTTTCATATAACAAAAAAGCCCCCTCCACATAGCTGCTGCCTTTATTCTCCATTCCCTTGCAACTGAAAGCAATATTTTCATGCTGCAATGCTGCAGTGTAGTAAAGCCTCAAAATTTGGTGGGATAGTAGCAAAAGTGCAGGAAGGAATCCCAAGGTTAAAAGGTTAAACAAGATGGGTGTTCCAGCTAATCAGAAATGGCCTCCTGTTCCAGAAACACACAATAAAACCATATTTGCAGTATTTCCTTTGGAGCAAAGTTGGTGTGATAGTGAATTGGGTTGATTTCTCAATCTCATGGAAGCCACAAATTATCATGAAAGAGGAAGGGAGGAAGAAAACCAATCTTGGATTGGCCCAGTCCCATGGGTGGAATGGCTTATGTAAAAACCCAACTAAGGCTTAGCATAACGAGTAAACCCATTCAAAACCTAATTCCAAAATTCTTAACAGACTATCATTTCAGGTTTCTGGTAAGAATTAATTGCCCCTCTCCTAGTACCCCATTGCAGGAAAGCAGAAAGAGAAAAAATAAAATTATGAAACAAAGGGGAAAAAAGAGGAGTAATATAAAAAGAGATGGCCCCTGCCAATGCTCTCATGAAGTTTCTGTTAGATTCTCTCTCCCCCCAACTCTCTCTCTCTCTCTCTCTCTCTCTCTCTCTCTCTCTCTCTCTCTCTCTCTCTCTCTCTCTCTCTCACACACACACACACACACACACACACACACACACACACACACACAGGGGTGGGTTCTACCTACCTTTACTACCAGTTCACAACGGGGCCGCGCACATGCACATTTTGATGATGTTGGGGTCAGTGGGCAGAGCCTCCCGCCGGTTTTACTACCAGTTCTATAGAACCGGTGCGAACTGGGGGCAACCCACCATTGACACACACAAAGTTCACATCTCTATTCTGTTTCTGTTTTACAGCCAAGTTAAGAGTCTGGACTATGTCTGCCTGACATGGTAACCATGTTAGCTTAACCATATTATTTAACCATATGAAAATAAATTTGACAAATTAATAAATAATAAACAAATATTATGGTTAGTGTAACCTTGGTTTACTCAGCATTGCTTCATATAAGAGACTGAATCATAAACTAACCATACAAAGTGGCTTTGCACAATATACTAGCCTAAAATATGACTATGGTTCAGTATATTGGGTGAACACAGCCTAGGTGATATAGAAGATACTGGCTGAATCCACTGAGCACACACTAAACCATAATATGATGGAATTATGGCTTAACATGTTGTGTGATTCTAGCCACCGTGGTTTAATTTTTGATTTCTGGTTGTAGAGTACATTCAGTTGAGTTATGTGAATGTAAATTATACATTTTATACTTCCAGAGTCCTTTCTATTTCTAGATAGCAAAGTAGAGTCTGGAAGTACCATATATTCTGTGACATTACCTGATCTTACAGATCTGTACCAATATCTGTAATCTTGTTGCTGGTATCCTTACGATTTATATTGACTGTTTCCTAATATGATTTGATTGCTTATTTGTTCCCTATGATTATCATTAAGTGTTGTACCTTATGATTCTTGACGAATGTATCTTTTCTTTTATGTACACTGAAAGCATGTGCACCGATGTGTGTCCAATCACACTTGGCCAATAAAGAATTCTATTCTATTCTATTCTATTCTATTCTATTCTATTCTATTCTATTCTATTCTATTCTATTCTATTCTATTCTATTCTATTCTATTCTATCAACGGAATCGAGTAGTAAAGGCTAACGTATATCTTGCCATGTGCCTTCCCAGTAAACTTGTAAATAGATCTACTGTATTTAAGCTGCCACAATATTCAGTCAATTTAGGGTAACAAACAGTGGTGTTTCGGTCCGGTTCGGCCAAGCCGGTAGCAGTGATGATATGACGTCACCGAACCGGTTCTCCCCCCCCGCCCTCCCCCACCTATCCACCCACATTATTCTTACCTTTTATTTGGTCCCCTATTGCTGCCTCCTGAGTCCCAGCTGATGACTAAAGGGAAAAAAAACTGTTTAAACTCTTGCCGCAGGGCTTCAAAGGGCCGTCCTACAGCTGATCAGTGTTAAAAGCAAACAAATGAGTCGGGTCATAAGTGCGAGGACCTTCCAGAAATGACTCTGACCAGCTAACCACGCCCACCTAATCACATGACCTCCAAGCCACACCCACAAAATAAGCCACGCCCACAGAACTGGTAGTAAAAAAATTTAGAACCCACCCCTGGTAACAAACAGTGGTGGGAAAAAAAAGAATTCTTTCTCAGTCTCATAGTTATATACATATTTATCTTGATGATGAATGAGGACCGAATGCTCTGGTATTTTTAACTGACTGACTGGAGTGACTTTAATGGGGCAACTTCCTGCTGTTGCTTGACTTCCTGTGGCAGGAAAACATTCTAGCAAAACCGCCCTGCCATTAAAATGCATCCATTTCTAGGAAGCTCAAATCATACGGTTGAAGGAAACCAAAGATACTAAGTTACTTATTAATGAGCATTCTGAAATAAGTGGGGGTATTAACCTGTCAGAAGGCAGCTGATGGGACTTCAACGTCTAAAGTGTTTGAGTCAAAAAGACACTTTTTGACTCAAATGCACACCTGAATTCCAAGAGGAAAAAAAAAAA
The DNA here is from genome assembly GCF_029215685.1 of Pituophis catenifer annectens. NCBI lineage: Eukaryota > Metazoa > Chordata > Lepidosauria > Squamata > Colubridae > Pituophis > Pituophis catenifer. The sequence continues at coordinate 314,432,028 of NW_027256881.1, read as the reverse complement.
CCATGTCAGAATACGAAAGTCATGAATATATACATTATGTAAACCTACAGGGTGAAAGATGCATCCTTTATGTTAATAATGTTTTTTTCATCAGCAACAAGTGCTGTCTATGTGTTTTATCAAGGCTGATATGTAATTTTTTTCCTGTAGTCTTAAGCAAAATAAAAGCTTAGGAGAAGTATGATTCACAGAATCTCTAGCTTGCTGGGGTTTTTTTCCTTTATTTTCTTTAACGGAACTCAAAGCAAATTGACTGGGTTCCCATAATTTGCTTTTCCGTGGTTAGCTCAGAAGGAGGCAATCCAAATGGGTCTGCCTGGAACATTTATACAGAAAGAATGGAAATGCCTCAAGTATTTTACAGTGATCCAGGGGCAAGGGTTCATCCATCTCATTCCAACAGTCGGAGGCTTAATTTCATCTGTCATGAATCTGGCCTTGCATATGATGAAGAAGGTTGTTGAAAGCCCACTTCACAATATGCCCATTAGACCAGGGGTGGGTTCTAAATTTTTTTACTACCGGTTCTGTGGGCGTGGCTTATTTTGTGGGCATGGCTTGATGGTCATGTGACAATTCTTTAGGATTTAGCAGAGGTACTGGTCTACAAGGCTTTTAACTGCTTGCAGAGCTGTATCGGTCTACCCATTTATTTTTGCAGGCACTGGTCTACTCATTTGTTTTTGGAGGCACCGGTCTACCACCAAACTGCCTTTTACCACTGATCAGCTGTAGGGCGGCCCTTGTTTTTGGAGGCATCGGTCTACTCATTTGTTTTTGAAGGCACTGGTCTACCCATTTATTTTTACAGGCACCGGTCTACCCATTTATTTTTGCAGGCACCGGTCTACTCATTTGTTTTCTTTTAACACTGATTAGCTGTAGGGCGGCCCTTTGAAGCCCCGCGGCAAGAGTTTAAACAGTTTTTTTCCCTTTAGCTGATCAGCTAGGACTCAGGAGGCAGCAATAGATTGGGGATGGGGCCAAATAAAAGGTAAGAATAATGCAGGGGGGGCGGGGGGCAGGAGGGCAGAACCGGTTCGGTGACAACATATCGTCACCGCTACTGGCTCGGTGGAACCAGGAGGAACCCACCACTGCATTATACCCTAAGTGTCACAAGACTCCCTGCTTTCTTTTATTTTCACGCAACACACTAGGTTTAATCATAAATCACCAATAAAGGAGAATGTTTGTAGCTCAGGGTTAAAATGAGGGGTCCTTGGTGCTCTCTGAGTTTGGTTGTTTTCTTGAAGACATTTCATTACCCAAGCAAGGCAACCTTATTGGTGCTAATCCTAATCATAAATCAAGCTGCCTTACAATGCATCTGTTTGTTAGTCCTGTGTGAATATAATTAACAGATTTGAGTGACGTCAACAAATCAACTTCATTAACATTTTTGATCCCGCTAAAGGGTAGCTGGAAGCAATTGGTTTTATATCACACATATTGGTTGAACTCAATCACATTGTAGTGCACCTTGTGACAAAAAGCATTAGGAGATTGTGTTCTTAGTGTTAACCGAAATAGAGATTTTTTTTAAAAAAAAAAAATCCCGAAGTTACATTCAGTTCCTACAGTTAGTATGAAAAGTGTAATTTATTTTCAGTTGTACAAAAGTACTTTGAAAAAAATTGAAGATCAACGTAGAAAAATTCAAAATGGAGAAAAGGAAGGCTTTTGTATGTTTGAGTTTGTTAATTCATGGGAGATTATGCTACCAATGCTTGCTAGCTTTGGTGATATTTTCTGAATCCTTAAATACCAGCTGCACCAAAGCACCAATGGAAGAAAGCCAGTAGAAGGGACGTCATCTTCCCTTCAGTCCTTGTGACCTTCCCAGATGCACCTGAGTGACCAGTGTGAGGCATTATGATGATCTATCCTTGGCTTAATCCACCAACGCTTCTTACTTTTATATACTCTTCAGCAGGAATGTGTTTAATCTGCTTTCCATCAAAGTTTGCTTTACATTCTGGGTTGAAGACTCTACCTTAGGTATGCAATACAGGTAGTCCTCAACTTACAACATATGTGTTAGTGTGCTTATGCACTGTTGTAATTTTGAAATGACCGTTCAAAGTTACAACAGCATATAAGTGATTTATGACCATTTTTCATCCTTACAACCGTTGCAGCATCCCCATGGTCATGAGATCAAAATTCAGACGCTCAATGACTGGTTCATATTCATGACAGTTGCAGTGTCCCGGGATCATATGATTACTTTTTGGGACCTTTCTCCTTAAATCTATTTTCCACCATAGACTGTAGACTTCATGGTTTGCATAATAATAATAATAATAATAATAATAATAATAATAATAATAATAATAATAATAATAATAATAACAGAAACTTCATCCAGTAACAATCTTGGGCTCCAATTTTTATTTTTATTTTTTTAAATTTGATTTATATGCCGCCCTTTTCCGGAGACTCAGGGCGGCTTACAATGCGTTAAGCAATAGCCTTCATACTTTTGTATATTTTATACAAAGTCAGCTTATTGCCCCCACAAACTGGGTCCTCATTTCACCTACCTTAGAAAGGATGGAAGGCTGAGTCAACCTTGAGCCTTGGTGAGATTCGAACCTGCAGTAATTGCAGGCAGCTGGTCTTAATAACAGGGTGCTTTAGACCACTGTACTACCAAGGCTCCTTGGTAGTAGTACAATCTGAGAGCTGCTCAGAGTTCAATGTAAGATGGGCAGCTATTAAAATAAATGGAAATGTAAGGTCCGGCTATACGCTTAAGCTCTCAGTGAACCAAAAAGAAAGACTTAAACGGAGGCTTGAATAAGAATCAACATTTAATCTTTGATCAAAGACAAAAGGCTGGGTAAAACCATTCCAAACACATACAAAGAGATATGTATATGGGAGGGTTCACATCTTCAGAGAAGATGTAACCACGTTTTATACCTTTAAAGCATCAGTTAGATCCCCAATTCTGGCCCCTTAATTTATGTTTGTGTATTCTTTGTTGCCCTGCAAAGGAATCTAAACTTCCAATTAGTCTTATCTTTGTTTACTTAATTGGCCACTTAGCCCCTGGCTCCTGAAGACCAGATCTTACCCAGATCAGACATAAATTAGGATTGAGATGTAAATTACCCCTTTGTTGATGGCTGGAGTTCCAACAGATACGTACCATGTTTTTAGGTGGCACAGAAAGAGATTGATATGAGCAGGTCAAATGGCAGGGACATACGTTTGACAAATACCAGATACATTTCAGAGGCCTAATGACAATATGTTTGTAACAGGAGATACAAATAGAAAGGAATAATATATGTGATACAAAAGCACAATATATATGTTACAGGAACCTAATGATTACAGAATAACAAGCTTTTACTAAATCTAGTATATCAGTATTTTATATTCTATATTATTGTTTCCCTACAAACAAATTTGCAAGTTTTCCTGACTTAAAGTTTCCCTTTTTAGAACAAACTTATTTGCTTAGAATTTGCTCTGAGAACTCTTAAGATTTGGCACAACTTCTGGGTTCTTACTTCTGAGTCAGGAGAGGAGAGTAAGAGAGGAGACTTTATCTCTAACAACAAACCAGGGTGACCTTTTTCGTTGTACAGAGTTCTTCAAGCAATCTGTACTGCTCTGACTGCCAGCCTATTCCTTTGCAGGGGAAGGTGGTAGAAGCTCAGAAAAATGTGTGTGAAACCGTACTTATCCTAACAGCTTGTGATTCAATGCTGGCAAATACTTGGGGCCTACTGACCTTTTCGTCAGCATGTAAATACTGGGAGAAATATACATTCACCCACACATATACGGTTCACACACATGCACAGTATGAATAGAAGATTTTAGCTGTCCAAGGTTTTAGAAAAATCAAGAATTTAAATGTTTCTTGGACTCTAATATGTGTAATGGAGTGGAACGCAGGGGTGAAATGCTCCCAGTTCGGACCGGATTGCCCGATCTGGTAGCGATGGTGGAGGGTGGTTCGGAGAACCGGTAGCAAAAATCCCTGCACCCTCCCCCCCATGCCCAGCTGAGCCGTGCAGTCATCAGAGGCTGTTTTTTTTTACTTTTAAAAGCATTTTTTCTACAACCTCTTCAGCCAAAGAGGTTGCAGGAAAAAAAAAATGCTTTTAAAAGCCTTTGACGATCCCAGCTGAGTTGCCTAATTGTCAGAGGCTTTTAAAACCTCTTTGGTCAACCTCTTTGACCAAAGTCCCGTCAGCTAAACAATGTCGGTTGGCAGGCCCGCGGGGGAGGGCCTTCTCTGTGGCTGCCCCAGCTTTCTGGAACAAGTTACCTCCTGAGGTCCGGACCATCCCCACCCTATTGGCCTTCCAAAAAGCGGTGAAGACCTGGCTTTTCCAGCAGGCCTGGGCCGTTGATCTCGCTCTTGTGATCTGGCGAGATCCGGCCATGAATGGTGTGAATGAGTTTTTAATGTTTTTAATGTTTTTTAATTTTTCAATGTTTTTTATAATGATTTTTTAAATGTATTGTGAGCCTCCTTGAGTCTTCCGAGAGGGGCGGCATATAAATTTAATTAATTAAATTAAATTAAATTAAAAGTTAAAAAAAAAGTTGGCCACGCCCACCCAGTCACATTACACTCCCCCACCAAGCCACGCCCACAGAACCAGTAGTAACAAATTTTACATTTTACCACTGGTGGAATGAAATGGGTGGAGTAGGTAGAAGGGCTGAGAATATGACTGCACTTCCACAGGAAAACAATTCCATTGCGGGTGCAGTAAAGCAGCCTGACAGGAACAGCATAATCTGAATCGTTGTTCTTTAAATGTCCATTTCCAATGTAAAGTCTTCAAGAATGAAATAATCTTAACATCTCTGTACCACCCATAGCCCAAAACGATAAACAAGGAGAAAATGTACACATTAAATTATTTTGAATGTATAAATTATCCATTCACAATCTGGAAGCCTTCAGATATATTTTGACAATTTGCACTACTCTTAGCTAGTATGGTAATGGCTAAACTGGTTGGAGTTAAAATGAATCTCTTGTCCAAATATATCTGAAGGTTATAAGTAAGGAATGGCTTATCATTTTTGTTTTGTTTGATTGATTTTTATAGCTTACCATTTTTATCTATTTTTGCATCGCATACTCTATTAGGGAGGTAATCTTGAAAAACTGAGAATTGATTTCTTTTCAGTCTTCTTTCTCACTTCCCCTTTTTGTGTATCTATAACAAAATGCAGAATTTCTAAAAATCTGAGTAGTGTTTTATTTTATCTGCAGATAAAATTCTGTCCAGCTTTTACTTATGCAGCTATTCTAAACTCTTCTGCATTCAATATTTGTAAAACATTGGATTAAGAATTCATTTCTATAAAAAATGACAACAGCACCATATTTTTTCTCCTAATCGTTCTGCTTTGCTCAGACTGTTATGGCTACAGATGCTATGCGAAGTGACATAGGAGATCTGGTCGAAGATGGCTGCCAATCACAGAAAATCAACTAAACAATAAGAGCAGAACATAACATTTTATCACACATAAAATGCAATCAGGCAGCAGGAGAAAAATCACAGCGATTTACATGTTTCACTGCACATCTAAAAAAACAACTTGGGTTGGAATTGGTACCAGGACTTTCCTAAGGAAAAAATTATTAATATGGGCAGACTTAAAATGCAAAAAGCAGTGTTAAAACCACAATTTAAGCCATTTAAAAACTCAATTGAAGAGATGTATCTTGACTACATTTCTAAAAGCAAAGACATAAGATGAATGGTTAGAGGAACTGGGCATGGCTAGTCTAGTGAAGAGAAAGACCGGGGGAGACATGATAGCAATGTTCCAGTATTTGAGGGGCTGCCACAGAGAGGAAGGGGTCAAGCTATTTTCCAAGGCACCCGAAGGCCCGACAAGGAATAATGGATGGAAACTGATCAAGGAGAGATTCAACCTAGAAATAAGGAGAAATTTTCTGACAGTGAGAACAATCAACCAATGGAACAGCTTGCCTTCGGAAGTTGTGGGAGCTTCCTCACTGGAAGCTTTCAAGAAGAGACTGGACTGCTGTTTTTCAGAAATGGTGTAGGGTCTCCTGCTTCAGCAGGGGGTTGGACTAAATGACCTATGAGGTCCCTTCTAACTCCGTTAATCTGTTAAACTGACTGTTTCTCAGAGACTGGGCTCAGGAGATTAGGGAGCCTGTGAGATATTGTTTATTATTGCTGAAGGTTGTCCTAGGCTATTATTTGTTTATTTTACTCCTGTATATTCTTATTTTACATTTTCATTCATTCATTCATTCATTATATCAACACTTTCTATCTGTGTCTGCTGCCCAGAGTTGCTTTTGTGAGATGAGTGGTCATCTAAACATAAAAGCAGAGAAAACTAATTCCATCCGGAAGTTCAGTAGGGTTCTGTGAAACTCTGTGACTCTGATGTAGCCATGCCAAGATAGGATCTGCCTCTCCTATACTTTTCATGATGCTAAGCATTACATTTACTGAAAGTGACCATCTGGTCCATTTTATAGGTCACACCCTTGTGTTTGTCTGAAGGATTTGTTGTCCTCATTTTTTAGTCAAAATGGAACCCCAGAGTTGCTTACAAAAATCAGTATACAACAGTACCTGTCCTCAAGTTTACAATCTGGGGTATCTGTAGGGAATGGTTAAAAAGTCAAGTTGGATGATGTGATTAACCTCTCCCTGTTTTGTTTTGTTTTTGAACGTGGAGGGCTTTTTAAAATCTATGATGCACATAAAAAAAAAAACAAGTGGAACTTATACCATGCGTCTGCCTTATTAACTAGTTTGACCATAATCTATCAACTTCCTTGCTTTTATGTCTCTGGAGATTCTCAATCATCCACGTCATGGTTGCCCCCAAAGGTGCTTTTTTCAAGAGGCAACCGGACTTTCTCTTTTTTTCTTTGACAATGTGTTCTGCCCCAGCTCCGGATTCCCGAGGATATTGACACACACCAACGGTCCTTATCAAATTTATTAAGTAGCAAGAATAAACCAAAGTCCGGCAAAGGTTGGCAACCAGCCCAGAAAACAAGATACGATAAGACTTTTCCCAAAATGCTCTGATGATAATTACAAATTGTTTCCAGCAAGAAACTTACTAACGGCGTGTGACTTAAATAGGCTAAGGGAGTGGCCAATTATCCTCAAGCCTTACTCTCAAGGAGACCTCCTCCTCCTGAGTAGTCACTCCTGCCTTTTGGCAGACCTGTGTGCTCGAGCATTGAGACGAGTCTCCTCCACTTCGCTCTCTTCACTTGAAGAAGCCTCTGGAGGTTCTGAAGGCCCAGGCTGAGCCTCTGCCTCTGGCACCACATCCTCTTCAGCCTCCTCACTGTCCGATGCAAGCACCGGCTGCACCGGCTGCTGGCACGACACCATACCGGCCTCCTCGTCATCGGGATCAGCCATGATCCATGCAGGCCACTGGGGGGACACAACACAATGTTTTGCTTCTCATCCAAGAAGCTTCTTCAGAGCTGAAGAAGTTTCTTGGATAAGAAGCAAAACATCTTCAAAGAAAAAAAGAGAAAGTCCAGTTGCCTCTTGAAAAAAACATCTTTGGGACTTCCTTGCCAAGGGTGAAATCCAGCAGGTTCTGACAGGTTCTGGAGAACCAGTAGGGAAACTTTTGAGCAGTTCAGAGAACCGGTAGCAGAAATTTTGAGTGGTTCGGACAACTGGCAAATACCACCTCTGGCTGGCCCCAAAGTGGAGAGGGAATGGGGATTTTGCAGTATCCATCCCCTGGAGTGGGATGGGAATGAAGATTTTGCAGTATCCTTCCCCTGCCATGCCCACCAAGCCACACCATACCCACCAAGCCATGCCCACAGAACCAGTAGTAAAAAAATTTGGATTTCACCACTGTTCCTTGCTTTCGTAGGTTTTATGTGTGTTTTTCTTTTAGCCAAGTTTTTCCTACGTAACCAAGATTTTTCTACAGCCCTAGCTCAGTGGAGTCACATCCACTCGATTCTGGGCTTTTTTCTTCTGGCAGCCAGCAGGCCCTATGCTGCCCTATGCTCTCTCACTAAGTCTCTCAGTAAGTCTCTCAGTAAGTCTCTCAATATATATATATATATATATATATATATATATATATATATATATATATATATATATATATATATATATGTGTGTGTGTGTGTGTGTGTGTGTGTGTGTGTGTGTGTGTGTGTGTGTGTGTGTGTGTGTGTAGGTCTTTGGTTATTCGGGTTTTCTCCTGCGTAAAATTGGAGGTTTCTTGGCAACGTTTCGACGAAGTCTCATTCATCATCTTCAGGCTGGTGTCTTCGGCTTCGTGCTTCTAGGAGCAATTGCAAGAAGCACGAAGCCGAAGACACCAGCCTGAAGATGACGAATGAGACTTCGTCGAAACGTTGCCAAGAAACCTCCAATTTTACGCGGGAGAAAACCCGAATAACCAAAGACCTACATACAAACACCCACAAAAACCTCAAAAATATCTATCTATCTATCTATCTATCTATCTATCTATCTATCTATCTATCGATCTATCTACCTATCTACCTATCTATCTATCTATTAACCTATGCAGGTTTAATGCAAACCCGTATTTTTAATACATTAACTGTGATTTTCTCTTTTTTGGGGGGGGGGGTGTCTGATGAGTAAGGGTAAATTTTAAAAAGGGAAGTTGAACAAGATTTCACAAGTATGGGCTAATTATTGCAGGGAAGATCACAAGCCATCTTTATTAGTAAATGAAAAATGATGTAAAAGATCAATAACTGATCACAGGCTATAAAAATGCTCAATTCATCCTCATGCTCAATAATTAAATGGAGAGCACATAATATAGCCATAGGTAGAACTAAGGCTGGTCAATGTCTGTCAGGACACTATCAGCATGGAAGAAAATAGCATACCAATGGAGTGCCAAATAAATAAGCAATATTATGGAACCATCCTGCTTTTTTCTTTTGCGCCCTTAATTTATTTTCACAAGCAAACAACACCAAGGCTCCCAAATTTGGATTGCAAAAATCTGGGCCACTACCAGATGGCACAAAGAAATAGAAAAACTCTTTTCCTGCCATCTAGTGCAGCGGCCCCCAACCTTTTGGGTACCAGGGACCGATTCCATGGAGAGAGGTTTTTCCATGGACCGGAGCGGGCATGGTTTGGCATGCTGCCTGCATCCCACGGATGGGACTTCACTTGTTTGTGCTGTGTGGTTTGTGGCATGCTAGGGACCAGTGCTAGTCCACGGACTGGGGATTGGGGACCCCTGATCTAGTGCTCTTCTGAGGTTTTGCAAGAAAGACCTGATTCCTTTAACAAAACTATTTTGCTGGTTAGGTTTTAGCACAGGAAAATAATAGTTCAGCAGACAATACATCCCACCAGTCACCAGAAGGGGTTTAAACGATTTGCCGCTAAGCCAAGAACAGATGCAAGCTTTCCCTCTTTGTCTGCTGTTTAATACCTCCATAACTGACTGCCTTGGATACAATTTCCAACCTGCCTTCACTTCTTAAATGGAGCTTTAAAATTCTCCATTCCCTTGTTATATTCTGTACACAAAAGAAGATTGGTAATGCTTCCAATGCCTTTAGAAAAGAATGGAAATACATTGCTAGAGAAGTAATTCAGCTTTTTGTCCTAAACAGGGGTGAAGCAGGCTCTGATTTCTTTCAGGACAAAGTCCATAATATCAGGTTGAAAATAATTCTGTTAACTTTAGATGCTTTTATTAATAGGAGAATTAATTGGAGATTAATAGCCCCCGTAATTTTCATCTCAAAGAAATAAAAGAGAGATGTACAGTATTTTTCCTGTCTTGCTTTATGCAGGATGAACAAAATTTTTGAACCAGAAGGACACACTTAAAATTATTTTTATTTTCAGCTTCCAAAGGCAAAGTTGGCCAACAAGATGGCAGCTGTGACTGCATGATTGAAGCCTGGCCCTTTTTTTAAATTTAGGTTATAAATACAACATCCAGAACCTAAAATCAAAGTAGGGTTTTAATTGCACAATCACAGTGCCATCATCTCTCCTTCCCCCAAAACACACATGCCCATGAAAAGATAGTATGATAGTAATGTCAGTATCCAGTCTGATCTGAAGTTTTTGGGTCGCCCCGCTTTTTTTTAAAAAAAAGGGAATAGGTATGTCTCGCCTTTGGATAGACAATACACTATTTCCTGTGCTTCAAGTTTAAACAATTATGGTGATTTTGGTATTTAGCAGGGCCACTGCTAAGCTGCAGAAGTTAGACCTTGAGACACAAGGACACAAGTTCTCATTTTAATTCCATCTCTATACTGCACTAATGAAATCTATTAAAGGAGACAAGACTATATCTGTTGGCCTAAGACTTCACTGTCCATTGGTTCTCTCTGCAATCTCCGTGAGAACAGATGAGGATTAGTGATACATATCTGTATTTGCCTAATATGCAAACTAGCAAACCATCTCTTAATTGAATATATGTTCCCAGCCTGTGCTTATGACAGATTGTATCATGTTGAAAAATTTGGGAATCACTGAATAGACATGTCAACTGCAGGGAACTTCTAGGCATATTGAAAGCTATGCATGATCAGACACAGTGGTGAAACCTGAAGCTGAATGTAGGTGCACTTATTCAAGGCCACTCAATTTTTAGTATATATTTTGCTTACATTCTGTTTTTCCTGTTACATGTTTTTTCTTGTTTTTCTGCAAGAGTCTGACACACTTGTTTAAAAGCATAACGTGCATTTACTTTTGATTAGCAGTTTTATACTATTTATTATTGGATTTTCTATTCATTTCATAAAGCAGCTTACAACAGTGAAGACAATGCAAAATGTAACAAAACAATATTCATACGATTAAGTACTTACAAATAGAGATGAAGTACTCTATCCCCAGTTCTCTTGTAAATGAGGTTGTAACAAGACCAGTCCAATATGCAAGAAAGTTTTGAAATCTTTAGTAGTTAGCAGATAGCAATAGCAATCTCAATAGCACTTGGATTTATATATTGCTTCATAGGGCTTTACAGCCCTCTCTAAATGGTTTCCAAAGTCAGCATAGTGCCCTCAACAATCTGGGACATCATTTTACCAACCTTGGAAGGATGGAAGGCTCAGTCAACCTTGAACTGGTCATGATCGAACTCCTGGCAGCGAGCAAAGTCAGCCTGCAATACTGCATTCTAACCACTGTGCCACCATGGTTAGCAGATATATATTTCTTGATAATTCTTTCTCTTCTCTGAATGGAAAAGCAGCAATGTTGCCTGGATACACCCAACATACTTTTCATAAACAACAGGAAGAAATGTTGCTTCTGCTTTCCTTTGGAGAGAAACAGCATAGCTTAGCTGAAAACATACCAAAAGAGAGAGAAATTCCTTTATGGCTATTCCAATGTAATTATGGGGGGAGGGGAATAATTCCTTTTGCTTTTTAAATTAATCATAGAAATCCGTAGAAAGTGTTACAAATTTATTTACATATACATGTAAGGATACATATTCAATGGTATCAAAAGCCACTGAGAGGTCAAGAAGAGCATGGATAGTTGCAGTATATCCATTTTGCTCCTGCCAGAAGTCATCTACAAGCATTAACCATGTTGTCTCAGTCTTGTAACCCAGCCTGAACCCTGACTGAAATGAGCACCAATAATCTGTTTTGTTCAGGATCCTCTGACAATTAAAGACAATGTGCAATGACTTCTTCTTTCTGATGTTCTATAAACACATCTCCTCAAAATATGACACTTTATGGAATATCCATATCTGATCATTCTAGCTCCTTGAATCTTGCTCTGTTAAGGGCTATAACCAACCAAGTTGTTAAATTTTTGGAAAAGGTGGCAAAGCTAAAAGGTTGGTTTTTGTGAGATAGGTGGTTATACAAATTTGATAAACAAACAAACAAATAAAAATAAATAACCCAGTACCGTCCCCACATTCAACTGATCATACAACATCTAGAGATCTGTTACTGAGTGACATAAAAGTACAATCAATAAATACAGGAAAATATAATATGCAGTGGAAAACTCAATTATTTTTCCCGTGGGTGAAGCTATGGAAATGTAGACGTTTCTGTTGTATCTCATCCCCTTATTTATCCTTCTCTGTTCCTCCAACTCATGTACCAAAATAAAGGGATTTATTGTCAGTGGAAAATGGGCATCAGGCGAGTCACTGAGCCAGTTCTACATTTGATACACCTGTCAGATGGTACAGATAGCAGCAGGAGGATAATACTGTATATCCATTAGGTAAATTAACTGCGTTAGAATGATGTGCTCTTTCTCCCAGCACATGGATGAGAGAGGGAGACATGAATTGGCTTCCCTTCTGCATTTTCTCTGGCAAGAGCTAGGGAAAATCATATGGCTTTCTTTCCAGAAACTAACCTCCAATTCCTAAGTCCTTCTTTCCACAAGCATTTCTTTGTTTCAGTAGTGATAACTGCAAGCAATAATATACGTAAAAACAGGATGGAGTCAATGCATAGACAGAGCTAGCCGATCTCCTTTTCCCCTTTCTTCTGAAATAAGATGTGGGTTTTAAAAAACTTTCTTTTTTATCTGTGTTAAGCTATTAACTCACAGGGCTGAAGACATTGGTTTTCGTACAATTCTCTTCTCAAAATAATGGGATATTATACCAGCTGGGGCAAGGTGACAGGAGGATTGATTGGTGATCCGAAGAAGGCATACAGTTTCTGGATTAGAAGTTTTGTATCTTTGCTCTGTAAGGAGGGTTTTCTGATCCAAGTTGCAATCAAATATTATCCAGTGGGAAATGAAAGGCATTGAAATTCCAATCAATAGATAGCAGAACATGGACCAGAGAGTAGACAGTTTATCTGTTCACAAGTCTTCCATATATTGAAGAAATACATTCCTATGAAAATAATGGGCACTGTCTCTAACTTGCACTTACCTGTGTAAATCAATACGTAAAAATGCATTTTCTCCTGTTAGACATTGTAAGTTAAGTGGTTAGAGGAGTGTGGTAGCTGAGGAGGTTAGAACGCTGGACTGGCGATCAGTAGCCTTGCATTTGAGATCCATTGCTGTCACTGGGCAGTGTGAGCTCCTGTTACATGCTCCAGCTTCTGCCAACCCAGCAGTTCAAAAGTGGTCATTGCAAGTAGATAAATGGATAACACTTTTGTGGATAACACAGGGATGTGAAAGGAGCCCCCAACTGGGTATCCCTGGGCAATGGTCATGTCACCAGCCAAATCCTTTCACCATGGAAGCACTTCAGTGTTTCTGACTCAGAACTATTAGTATACCTACAGTAGATGGTTGTTATAGAATCAAATGAAGGAAAGTTTTCACAGTGTGTTAAACCATGGTTTCCTAACCTTGGCTTGTTGAATAAACACAATTATCTGGCTTCACAGACTGTAAACCTGTGTTTCTCAACCTCAGTAACTTTCAGATGTGTGGACTTCAATTATCAGCGTTCTCCTGCAGGATATTGAAGTCCACACATCTTAAAGTTCCTGACATTGAGAAACACTGCTGTAAACAATAGATTGCAAGCCACAGATACAATCTATTTATGGTTTGCAATCTACAGATAGATTGCAAGCCACAGTGCAATTCACAGCACAAAAAAGGTAACCCCAGAATAATGTAGTTGTAAATTAAGATTTTTAAACAGGGACATCAGCAGGGATAGATTAATAAGAAGATAAAGATTGTGGCCCCAACTATTTGATCAAAGTCCTGTTTCTTTTTACATGCATAACACACATAAAAAAGAAGCAGGACTTCAATTGCATGGTAGTAACAGCCATCTTTATTTTTGTGACCCACTGCCAGAGAAGCCCCAGTTTTTAGGGCTCTGCAGGAACCACCCATTCCTCCTCAATGTTAGAATTTTGCTCCGAAAACAAATTAATCATCCCAATTAATCTGAATTCTGGAATACTATACAGGAAACTCAGATTTTCACTCTTATCTAGCATGAAAAGGGCTACAGTATTAAATGCCCATAACATTTTTCTTAGACTCTAATGATATTTGCAGGAAATTAAAAACATTGTAAGTGCACCTTATGATTGCTACATCGCATAGAATTTGAGCTTTTCTTTAAAGCGACCACAACTTTTTGTTTAGAGACAGATTTAATTAAGCTTTGCTATGAAATTAGGAGATAGGCTGAAGGATTGGGGGGGGGCAAAACGAATGGATCAATTATTTTCTTTGTGAATGAATTGGAATTGGAAATTGAACAACATGGTGGAAAGCAGAGATTAATTCATTCAACTTGCAAAATTAAAATCATCTATAGCAGTGTTTCCCAAACTTTTGACATATGTGTACCCCTTCTATAATTTTCGTAACGCTGAGTACCCCTCATAAAAAACATATGCTTTAATAAAAATCAAAATATATTTATTTTTTCTTTTTTTGGTACATACACAAAATAAACGAAAGTTATATTATAAAGAACATTTATTTGATTCAATGACAAGGATGAAATTGTTTATGTTGAGATGACAGATCATCATAATTTGGTTCCCTGGTTGTTAATTTTAATCTGAGATGCGGTTCCACGTCCAATAGCCTGTTCCTTTTTTTCGACTTAATGTCTACAAATGCAGAAAAAGCAACTTCGCATAAATATGAAGTTGGAAAAGGCAAGATGTATTTCAGGACTTTTTCTGTTAAAACCAGATACACATGTTGCATTTGTAACCAGAATGATGTTAAAGTACACTCCTTATGTTTATTTCTCAAGAATCCGTCCGAAGCTAACTCCAACAATTGCTCTTCTTCCGCATGCGACAAACCTTCTGGCATGGATGTTGTGTTAATGTTGAACGGATATCTTATCCATTCAATATTTTTGTTTAAATCAGGGAAATAGTTTTTCAAGCCAACTTGCAAACTCTCCAAATGCTGTATTATGCATTTCAGAATATCAGCCTCAATTTTAGTAGCCGAACTTGTTATAAACTCATGAAGAGAGGGAAACGAGTCTACTTCTCCATTACCAACTCTCTTTTGCCATAAATTTAGTTTTGCGATGGTAGCGTTCACTTTATCTTGAACGTGAAACAACGAAATTTCTTTGCCTTGTAACGATAAGTTGAGGCAATTTAAAACAGAGAATATATCTGCTAAGTATGCTAGTTTACAAAGCCATTTCCAGTCATGTAAACAATTTCTCAACTCAAATCTATCATTAAGAAAGCATTGAAGTTCATGTCTAAGTTCGAACAATCGGTTTAGAATTTTTCCCCGAGATAGCCAACGAACATCGGTATGAAAAAGCAGCTGGGTATGACTACTTCCCATTTCTTCACATATTTGCGAAAAAAGTCGTGCATTCAAAGGACGGCTTTTAATGTAGTTAATGATTTTCACGCTTTCATCCAGAACTTTCTGTAGATCAGCGGGCATCTTATGTGTTGCCAAAGCCTCTCTGTGTATGCAACAATGTGTGGATATGACATTTGGAGCAACATTTTGAATTCTTGCAACGAGTCCTTTATTAATTCCGACCATACTTTTTGCTCCATCTGTGCTTATTCCAACACATCTATTCCAATCAATTTTGTTCTCTTGCATAAATGTATTCATAACATTAAAGATATCTTCTCCTGTTGTGTGACCTAATAAAGGCTGGCAAAATAAAAAGTCGTCATGAATTTCTTGATTTTTTTTGTATCTAACAAATGCCATAAGATTTGCAAAATTCGCAATGTCGGTGGACTCATCGACTTGCAATGCATAATAACGACTTTGAGAAATATCAGATAATAACATCTGTTTTACATTATTAGACATATCAATGATTCGTCGATGAACTGTATTATTTGAGAGAGGAACGCAGTCAAAAGTTTGTTTCGCTCTATCTCCTATCATTTCTTCTGCCATTATCTTGGCTGCAGGCTTGATTAAAATTTCGCCAATGGTTTCCGCTGCACTACATTTGGCAATTAAAAGCAACACGCGATACGAAGCTTCTAGTATTTTTTGATTGTCACCTCCCGTCAAACCCTGCATTACTTTTCGAGACTGATTTAAACCCTTAAGTTTATTTTCAAAAAAATCTATGGGTTTATCTTTGTACTGATTATGGTTTGTCTCAAAATGGCGCTTTAAGTTGGATGGTTTCATGCTTTCATTTGTTAGATTTTTCAAAACAAATGACGTAAAGTGGAATAGGCTCATTTTCATCTCCAGTCCATGAGAATCTAAATTTAAGATATTCTTTGTCGTACTTGCGAGTTTTCCTTGCTTTTTTCTTAACAGGATCCATAATCTCTGTTAGGGATAAAAAAAAAGCGATCCATAATCTCTGTTAGGGATAAAAATTGTATTTTATAAAAATAATCAAAATCAGTGGAACTTACTAAAGCACGATAACAGGCGCCCGGAACTAACTATTAAAGAAGTAAGTTGTCTCTGTAACGAAGTGCAATATATTCATGCCGTGTCACGCCTCACAAGACTGTCTAACCGTTAGATAACACTGCAATTCTCTGGCGTATAAACAGCTCCGCGGCTCAACGTCAACTGTTAATGTTCCTGCAGTTTAAAAATGGCCGAACCTGAGCTGCGCAAAGGATGCACAGAAGTTCCCGCCATAATGAGTTGCGATACGATGTACGATGGCCCCAGTTCCCGTGTAAAAACTGCGATATGCGCCTATTTCTTTCCTTGTTCTGTGGGCGCAGCTAAGCACGGTGCAGTGGATATTCCCACGTGATCCCCACCAAACTCCGGTGCAACGTGTACCCCCACCAAACTCTTCCCCTACCCCTGGGGGTACGCGTACCGCACTTTGGGAAACATTGATCTATAGGTAGAAAAGAATACTTTGGAAATAGGACCACAGCAGTGCATTTTAGATGCTTTAAAATTCTATACTTGAATTTTCCTTTTCATTACTGGCAACTTCCCTTCAGTCTCTTGGTTTAGCATATTAAAATGTAGGCTGATAAAATATATATATTTTATTAGCCTATATTTTATATATTCCAAAGCCTGCTTTTTAAAATATGTGGCTTTCTAGCTGGTTCTAATATAGGTATTTACAAAGGAGCTATCTTGCCTGGCATCTGTATAATCCAATAAATCAACCAGAACTGAACAGTTGCTGCCATTTATATTTTCAAAGGGGTAACAGGCTGTGCAACCCAATGGCTCTATTTTATTACCCAGCCACATCTAATTACCTCCACTTATTTAGCAGATTATGTATAATAATAGCAATAATAACAGTCAAATTTTATTGCACTATTAGACTTTTCCTTTGTAAATTGAAAATGGACTTATGGCAGAAGTTTTTGCAGTACTGAATGTATCTAGCAATGCCTTTCTCTGTGGCTAAAATATGTCTATTCTGCTTTCTCATAAGTACTATAAACTCATTCATTTAATGTTCTGCCCTTTCTAATGTTAATTAAAAGTTATTTGAGGACTGTTTCTGTCCAAATTATTACTTCCTGCTGACTTTGGCTAGGGAAATTCTATCTCAATGCGCCAACTGAGTTCTTAGTTCTTCAATGTCTGTTTGTGTTCAAGGAATGCATTTTATTGTTCTTTTCATTTCTAAGAGTAATAAAATATCATGGTGACATTTTTAAATGAATGAAAAAATATAGCAGATAATTAGTACATTAATAAACACCTCTCTCCTCCAGCAGAAGAAAATCTGAGACTTGATCGCTTATTCTCCCAAGCAAGAACAACAGGAAGCAATAAAAAGAATAGAATTCTGTACAAAGAAAACTTTTGGCTAGGCAGAATAAATACTAAACATGCCACAGCTACAATCATGCTTTACAGCGAATGCAAACAAATAACTGCAACAACTGAAACCTTAAAAATGCAAAATAACCTAGGAAAATCCTATTGCAATACAGGTTGTCCTCGACTTATGACCACAATTGAGCCAACATTTTCTGTTGCTAAATGAAACATTTGTTAAGTGAGTTTTGCCTCACTTTATGATTTTTCTTGCCATAGTCATGAAGTGAATCACTGCAGTAATCCAGATAATCTGGTTTCCCCATTGATTTTGCTTGTCAGAAGGCCACAAAAGACGCTGACATGATCCCAGGGCATAGCAACTGTCATAAATAAGAGTCAGTTGCCAATTGTCTGAATTTTGATCACATGACCATGGGGATGCTGCACTGGTCATAAGTGTGAAAAATGGTCATAAGTTACTTTTTTCAGTGCTGTTGTAACTTTTAACAGTCACTAAATGAACTGTTGTAAGTTGAGGACTACCTGTAATGTTACAACAGTGTCAGTGGGAAATTCTATTAACCATGGATAGAACCTGGGGGGAGAAGAGAAAATATCCAATTTTGTCTGAGAATCCAAATGTTAGTTTAATTCAAATGTGCACTGTAGATATATGTAAGCAAACTTTCTGACCAGTGGTGGGTTGTCCCCGCTTCAGACCAGTTCTATAGAACTGGTAGTAAAACTGGCGGGAGGCTCCATTCACTGAACCTGATATCTGAGCATGGGTGAGCGAAGTGAGCACACGTGCGTGGCCCTGTTGCAAACCGGTAGTAAAGGTAAGTAGAACCCACCCCTGTTTCTGACCCAAGAGCTGCTCAGAACTTTAATTGATATGGTGGAATGTCACTAGCAGAAGTATTAATTTACAGCAAATTAAAATGATATACTTTTAATGTTATTAGTATCTTGCCAAGCCTTTAATTTATTTTTTCTTTTGGTACATTGAAAATTACAATATGGTAAAACCTTCAAAAAACTGCAGCTAAGACTTTTAGAGAGTATTTTTGTGATCCAAGGACCTTGGCCTGTACAGATTGCTGACTCATTTTTTTCTATGTCATTGGCTGGGGAATTCTGGGTTTTGAAGTCCACACTACATAAAATTGTCAAAGCTTGTGAACACTGCTGAAAGGTTAAGCTAGTCATAGATAGAAACTGAATGTATTTATTTACATTCTGAATTTCTGAATCCTGTCCCAGTCAAAGGACCCTGGATAGTGTATCACAAAGGAAGAGGAGGGACCTCCGGTTGATGTCATGGCGAGATCGGACACGAGGAGCGGGTCTCCGCACTCCCGTGCCAAATCCTCCCTGTAGGGGAGGCGAAGCAAAGAGGGATGCCCTGCGTGCTTGCAGAGAGTCGCAACTCTCCTGCTTGACCTGTGGTTCTTCTTTTCCTGTCTGCCATGACAAGGAGAAGAGGCAGCCTAAACATGGCTGCTATGAAGCTGAGACAGCCGAGGAGCACCTAAGACTGGTGCTGGAGTGGAGTTAATAAACAATGATTGGAGCTGGGTGAGAAGTTTTTGTTTTTGTTTTGCATTTAGTCGCTAAACTTGAATGAAAAAAGAAGAAAATCCAGAGAAGAAAAGAGACTCTTAGAATTACCTTTTTTAAAAACGGTGAATAACCAGAGAAAGAAAAATCCTAGACTTGAATGAAAGGAACTGAGGGGAGAAAAGCTAAAGATCTTTTAATCAAAGAAAGTTGGATTCTAAACTGGGTAGGCGTTTTTATGGAAAGGCATTAAAATATGCTGGAACTATGTACCTGAACTGATTTGAGTGTTTAATTTTGTCTCTATAAACTGAATTAATTTTGGATTTTAATTTATCACATTTGAAACAATGCTGAAACCTCTGTTGATACTGCCAACTACTGGTGAAAGGAATATACTACACTCCTACAAATCTAGGAAGATTTTGACAGAAGAAATAAGCAACATCTTTTTGAAGGATTGTGGTGATACTAACTGTCTTATAATTAATTACTATTGTGATAAGGAAGACTTTTAAGTAAAGTAAAGTGACTTTTGTTGTGTGGAAACTGTCTGGACTATTTAAATGGAATTGATTAATAATCCTGAGATGTAAAGAGCTATGATTATTGAACTCTTTGATGAGCAAAACTGGAACTGAATATATGTTTGTGACCCTGACTAAAAGTGGACTTATTAAACTAAAATAAGATGCCTTTTCAGGGGGAAATGAGTGAGATTTCAAGAGAAATGGCATGGATGTTTCAAAGCATCAGGGATACCATGACAAAGAACCAAAGAGAGATAAAAGACTTAATCCAAGGCATAAATGACAAAGTAGAAAATATGATACAACTGGCAATGAATGAAGATCGAAGAGTCCAAGAAAGAAAGGAGGAGGTGGAAAGAATGGAGGAAAAGATAGAACAGACAAATCACCAAATAAAACAAGAGGATGAGAAAAACTTTTTGAGAGATATAAAAATGGATTCGGAATTGGATAATCTGAAAGATGTTTTTGAAAGAGAGAAAGGAGTAGTGGTGGATACTCTGGAGATATGGCAGCTTAGGATGATAGAGATAGGAGAAATATTTAGATGGAATAATGAAGATACAGATGTTGACAGAGACAAAAATCCAAGAGAGGAGCATGTGAGGAAAGCCAAAAAATGAATAAGAATTGAAGTATTAAAATGGGCAAGGGTTAGAGTTAGGATTGACATTAGAATGGAACACTGAAATATTGAATAACTACTTTAAAATAATCAAGTACATTAATATTAGGATTATATAAATTTGATTAATGTAATAATTGACTGTTGTTATTTGTATTAATATAAACCGTACCCAAAGGCCACACTGTTCATGTATTGATGTTGATATATGTTTAAAAATAAAAACCCAATAAACCTTGGGGGGAAAAAAAGAAGCAGGAGGAGGAGGGGAGGGGGGAGGAAGAGGAGGAGGAGGAGGAAGTAGCAGTAGTAGTAGTAGTAGTAGTAGGAGGAGGAGGAGGAGGAGGAGAGGAAGAAGCTCCCTTTTCCCTTATATTATCCTGACTCAAATCTCTGCATGTCACCTCTTCATACTGCAGGAATATGTATGTTCTGGGACTAGGTCCAAACCAAAGTCATATGCTCTGGTTTTGTGCCCGAACAAAATGCAGGTTTTGGACAGCCTAAATTTTTTGTGTGGAAAGAATTGTGCATAGTACTTTTACATATCCACATTAAAGGCCTTCGAAGTAGTAAGAATAACATTACTTCTTCTAGAAATTGAGTCATGGTAACCATACTTCTGTTCTTGTTGGTTCAAAACATTTCACTGCTTATTCAAGTAGCTTCTTCAGTCTCTTGGATAAGCAGGGAAACATTTTGAATCAACAATAAAAGAAGTTCAATTGCCATGACTCAACTTTCAGAAAGCTCTATCTGGAAGACTGAGAATTTTTGTCAATATTTAGAGTAAATTATTTCTTCAAGTATATGAAAAAGAAAAGAAAAACACAGCAGAGTTGCTGCTATAGGCATTCTTTGCTTCCGATTTTAAAGATTTCCAATAAAAGATAGAAGCATAGGAAACTATTCCTAAATATTTAATTACTATAACTTAACTTCTTCTATCACACTGATCTGCTCTCTATAGCTCTGTAGTCTATTTAGAAAGGCCATGATCTTTGACTTTTGCAAATGTATAAAATGTCCTTCATCTAAACAATAAGAGACAAGGGTTTAAATATTTTTTTTTTCATCCAGTCAATATCATTGAGGAAACTATAATATCATCTACATATAGGAGCCCTACTGTTGATTGGTCAAGAAGTTTGTGGGAGTGGACAGGATGGGACTTATTTTTGTTAAGGTTTGAACTGTTAAATTAACATAAACATCACACAATATAGGGACTCAACACAGTACAGGGACTCAAATGCAATCATCCTTCAGTCAGTTTGGCAATATTGACTTTAGTACAAGAGAAGAAGATAATCATAATGGGGGAAAGAAGGAGCTTCCTGACCATTCCCTTCCCCACTATGGTGATTTTCCTTTTTCACTCAGGCGTGTGATTGGATCTCCTTATCTTACCACTCAATATTGTAACATAGCTATGCTGGTGATGAATGTTAAGAATAGAACAAAAATTTAATACAAAAAGTTGTTTCTCTAAAATCTTTCCTTGGTTCTTAAGCTGAAAATGATATATAAACATAGAATTTAGATGAAAAAATCTTTCTAGGATGGCAATTTTCTGCTTGTAACTCCCATATTGAGAACACTGATCTGTGATATTATAACAAAAACAGGGTAGAACTCAATTTTTAATTCTATATCTGGGTAGTCAGTTATATAGCTATTGCCTGTTGGTTTGAGTCTTTTCAGTATTTCTTTTGTTTGCCTCTCTTCACTAAGGAGCTGGACAATTTTAGCCTAATTGACTGTATTTAGAGGTTGGCCCAAGGTCACCCAGTCTCAGCACAAATAGGAATTGGTATAGCTATTACATTCAGTAGTTCTTGACAAAATGTAAAAATTATTATATTAGTGACAGACTATTGTTCAGCTCCAAAACTCTTCACATCTGAGCCAAGTTATATCGACTCTATTTCCATAGCAGTTTGTCAACTCCTTGGAAGTTTTAAAGAAGTGATAAAACGGATTAAAAAAAACAATAAATCAAACTTTCTTTGATTTCTGTTTCTTGCTCCCTTTTTCCTTTTTTGCATAATCCTGCTTATTCTGCCTTCCCCAGTAAGGTGTCCTCCAGATATGTTATTTGAATACCCATAATCTCCGAGCAGGATAGACTCTGCCAATTAAGGACACTAAAAGTTTTTTATTTCTTTATTCAGTGTCTAACCCATATAGCCACTATTCAAAACAATCTTACAAAGATCCAGCACAATACTTCTAGAGAATACCAAACTAAGTATGATCTATAATAAAAGTAAGGAACTCTTTGTTTTCTTGTCAATACCACATTGCATTTCCCAAGAACTTATTAGTATACAGTACACTGTTTCCCCCAAAATAAGATCTCCCCTGATAATAAGTCCAATTGGGCATTTGAGCTCATGTGCTAAAATAACCCCCCCCCCCAAAAAATAAGCCCTGTCCAAAAATATTAAACCGCATGCACAGCCAATCCCCACCATTTCCTCTGGTTAGGGTAAGGGAGACAGAGCTGGAAATCTGATAAGATGGCAAGAGGAGCCCTGTCTTGCTCCACACGCCGCAAAATAATAAGACCTTCCTGAAAAAAAGGCCAAGCGCTTATTTCAGGGTTCAAAAAAATATAACACAGGGTCTTATTTTCAGGGAAACATGGTACAGTGGGTGAAGCTAAAGCCAATAGTATGAAGTGGAAAAGCTAAAAGCATTTGGGATTTCACTTCTCTCTTTCAAAACTTAAGTTTCCCAATGAGAGACAAAACAAGCCTACATGACAAGAAATGCTTATTGGTTTCTTTTTACTTTTTTTTAAATTTTTAAATTTTGATTTATATGCCGCTCTTCTCCGAAGACTCAGGGCAGCTTACAATGCGTTAAGCAATAGCCTTCATACTTTTGTATATTTTATACAAAGTCAGCTTATTGCCCCCACAATCTGGATCCTCATTTTACCTACCTTAGAAAAGATGGAAGGCTGAGTCAACCTTGAGCCTGGTGAGATTTGAACTTGCAGTAATTGCAAGTGATGTTAATAAAAGGTGCTTTAGTCTGCTGCGGTACCAGGGCTCTTACTGGTAATTATCCGGCAGTGTAAAAAGCTGTGGTTCATGCAATAGAAACGAGAGAAGCAGAAGATATTAAATTCATAATATGATGAAAAAATGATCACCAAAATGTATAACTGCCTCCTCAAATTTAAAATGGAGGAGGAGACTGTGAAAGAAACAATGATAATTTGGGCGAAAAATTTTGGGTATAATATAGAATTGGAGCATTGGGAAAAATTATGGGGAAAAATTATAAAATGACGATGTCAGCCACATACAAGGAAAACATCTATAAAATATTTTATAAATGGCATTTACCCCTGGCGAGATTGGCCAAGATGTTTTCTAATAGCCCACCAAATTGCTGGAAATGCAACCACCAACAAGGGACATACTGCCACATGTGGTGGACATGTCCCCAAACCAGAGATTATTGGTTAAAAATTAAAAAGTGGTTGAAGGAAATTATTGAAGTAAAAATCGACATGAAACCAGAGTTATTTCTTTTGGGTATTATAAAAGGAAAGATGAGTAAAGAAATCCAATACCGCATGCTCCATATAATCACCGCAGCCAGAATTTCATTTGCCCAAAATTGGAAACAACAATATACTCCATCAAACACAAAGATTATAAAAAAGTTGCTAGAACGCGCAGAAATGGACAAATTAACGATGGAATTAAGGGACAGAGAGGAAACAGTATACTATGAGACATGGAATAGGTGGTATAACTGGCTGGAAAAGAAGTCTAAAATTAATGTATAATGAATGTTAAGAGAAGATAATATAACAAAAAATATATATTTAGTGTGTAGTAGATATGTATATATTGTATATATCATATAAATAAGTACTTAAGAAATAAGAATGTATATGTACACAATAAGCTGAAGGATAAGTTGAAATTAAGAAAAAAAATCCAATAACGGAAAGCTGTAAAAGTATAATTGTGATTTTAAAGGTGAAAAATGTTGAATAAAAAAATTTTTTTTAAAGTAATTTCATAATAAATTGCAAGACTTAGAGCTGAGAAACTCTGAAGAGCAGGTTCTCTTAGTCAGGAACCTGCTTTGTCAGGAGAAAAATCAGGATATATTTGCAATGGCTTGGGTCATTTGCCTTTCCTTGTTCTAGGAAAGGGAGACTGGAAACCTATAAATAAATTTAAAAGATCACCTCCCTGGGAAAGCTCTGTAAGAGTCTCTCTGTTGTCTGAACATCTTCAAAGAAAAACAAGAAAGTCCAGTTGCATCTTGAAAAAGCCCCTTTGGGACAACCATGACTTGGATGACTGAGAATCTCCATAGACATCTATCTATTGTGCATTAGGCAAATAAGAAGTGTCCCTTCCTATTAAAGAGTCAATTTTAAGACAAACCACAGAAAAATGATGTGATATAACATTTAAAGGCAAGTATTGCACTGTAACTGGCAATGGCGAATTGTTATTTTCCCCCTCCAAAAAGAGACCATTTGAATTACACTGTACAGATGATAAGGCAAGAGCAGTTAAGAATTGTAATATAAAAAATGGCACAGGAGGTTAGGGCTCTGAGATCCAGATACTATTTATAAAGGGACTGTGCATGCAGCTGAAATGCCCTATATCCCAGAATAGAATGGTGTGGCAAAAAAATGGGGGAAAAAAAATATTCCCTGAACTATGAAGATGAGCTACGCGCTACAAATTCAGGGTGGGTAGAGAAATACTGGGGAGAAATGAGAAGGGCTGAAGAAGAGATAATTGAAGCACTCCACAAGAATGATATTTTAAAAACCTCTCAGGTTACTACTAGGGAAGTAAATATGAGACACAAGTGAGTTTTCAAAACCACATATGATGTGTGTGTGGACGGGGGGGGAGGTTCCACTTGGAAAAAAATTGTTACTGGTGTGCTAAATAAACTCTTGGCTGAGAATGGTAATGACAATGATGAGACGTTTGCTCCAATAGTCAAGCATATTTGTATAAGAATTGTATTCAGCATAGCAGGAGCAAGACGCATATAAATAGATCACCTTGATTTAAAGGTTGCATTTCCTTTTTATTACAATTGTAAAAAATGTTTCATCAATCATTTCTCATATTTTTACCCTCAGGAATACTCTTATAAGCATACAGAATGCTTCAATCTCCCAAACCCCCTATTCTTCCAGTGCAAATGCAGGAGCAAAAGAAGGGGTTGGTATATTTTAATCTCTGAAATGATGACCATTACCCTGATGTATCTGACTATTAATGCTGCCAGATTTAAAGATTGTACTATGCTTTTGAATCAGTGTACATAATAGCAATAGCACTTAGACTTATATACTGCTTCATAGTGCTTTACGGCCCTCTGTAAGTGATTTACAGAGTCAGCCTCTTGCCCCCAACAATTTGGGTCCTCATTTTACCGACCTCAAAAGGATGGAAGGCTGAGTCAACTTTGAGCCGGCGAGAATTGAACTGCCGAACTGCTGGCAGTTGGCAGTCAGCAGAATTAGCCTGCAGTATTACATTCTAACCACTGCGCCACCATGGTTCTTGATGCCACCTTCTTCGGTGTATGATATGAGTCATTCTAACAACATCAGAGTTATGAAACTTATGGTGTTACTAATGCAGAGTGACACAAGGAATTCTACCTCCTCTCAATTCTGATCCCACAAAGACATAAAACTAAAATATTTGCCATGAGCTCACTTCTTTGTCAGTACAACATGGCAACCTAACACATAGTGAGTATGAATAAAGAAACTAATTCTGAAGTCTTGAAAGGTTCTGTTTCTTTCCTTTAGTCGTTATGGTAATGTTTTCCTGGCAAAGCAAAACATATATTAATACAGAATTAGTGCTACTATCTCCACTTAAACTACACATCACTCCTGTGCTTAAATGCACTGTTTTTATGGCATTCATTGGATTGTACTGAGTGGGCAGCATGAATGAAGTTTCTATTGTCTCTTCCTGTATCCTGTTGCCCAGGAGGTGGCACATAGTAGATTCATCAAATTATATTCTGTAATTCTACTAATTGGGGCTAATCCTACAACATTTATTGGAGCGTAGGGAATCTTCTAGTCATGCTTTTTTAAAATAAATCCAAGAGTTTTAAGATCATACTCATGGCATTTTGTTTAAAAAGAAAAAGAAGAAAAGGTAGGGGTGGGAGAATAATCAGTAAGTGCTGAAAATATGCAGCTCACAACTCAAAAGAACAGTTGAAATCTGCTTAGCAATTTGTAACGCCCACAGTAACACAGGGAGGGAATGCTTCAGTGCGATACAAATCCACTTATCCCTTAACTACAGCTCCAGATCCTTTTCCCCCTCCTAAAAAGCCAACTCACAATCAGAAAAGCCAAGAATTATGGGGAAGAAGAGAACAGTATTAGATGTAGGTTGTTTTTCTGTGTGTATGTTTGGAAGGAACGGAGAGAGAGAGAGAGAGAGAGAGAGAGAGAGAGAGGGAGGGAGGGAGGGAGGGAGGGAGGGAGAGAGAGAGAGAGAGAGAAATTACATATTTTTCTTCTTCCTTCTTGGAAGATATTATTTTATACCATTAATGTTTTTTTTTAGCACTCACTGCAATTATCACCAAGGCAGGCTTTAACCCCAATCATTGCTAGGCTGTATCTGCTGACAGTTTGTGGATTCTTTCGGATCCAAATGTCTTCCTAACCTGACAACATTCTGTCAACAGCTCCATTAGTGCCTGAAAAGACCGGTGAAAATTTCACATTCTCTTTTGTTTGGTGCATCGTGTTATTGTCCCAAAATTTTAATGTCTCCACACATTTTTTTTTTTTTTGACAAGCTGTTGTCTTCTTTCTCAGCAGGCTCTTAGTGTCTTATTAGTCACATATTATTGATTCAGAATAGCTTGGTGCTGTATGATGGCTAAAATTATTTGATGCCCTTTGTTGCATACAATAGGCCACTGGCTTTTCACTTACATATGAAAGTCAGCATGATATGATGGTTATTGTTCCACTTTCACGGCTGAAGAAACCTGGCTCAAATCCTCACTCAGAACTCATCCTTAATTATAGCATAAACATGTCTGGCTTTTGAAAATTATATTCTCATGTTATTGACTTCATCTCTTCCACAACCAGCAGCCGGGGCTACTTAAAGTAATCTTTAAAGCAGCGCTTTCCCTTTTGTTAATATGGAACAAGCTATGGAAAGTGATTGGTGAATTTCTCTCACTTCATGCCTTTCCCACTGAGCAGCACCCACTGGTGGAAAAGACAATTACAGGTGGCACCTTCCCCCTGATAGACTAGCTAAAATGTTCACGGGACAGTCTGCTGAATGCTGGAAATGTGGGTTTGAGCATGGCACCTACTACCATCAGTGGTGGACGTGCCCGAAAGCAGTAACATTTTGGGGAAAAATAAAAAAATGGCTTAATGAGATCTTAAATCAAAAGATCGAATGGCGACCAGAGACATGCCTGTTCGGCTCCAAGCCGGAAAATATTAAAAGAGACTCATGGTATCTTGCAGTACACATTATCACAGCGGCGAGATTGATATACGTGTAACTTTGGAAAAACAAAAATATCCCATCAGAGGAAGCAATTATAAAAAAGATTTTGGACTGTGCGGAAGAGATAAATTGACTAAAAAATTAAAAGATAGAGATCAAACACAAACATGTTTATCCTGGGAAAAACTATATACTTGGCTAGCGAAGAGAATATCATAACCCAATCGAAAAGAGGAAAGGTATTTATTGAGAAACCTATACTATACAAATAAAGTGAGGTCAGATAGACCTAATTGATATATAAAGAGATATAAGTTGTTCTGTCTCCCTCAGAATGTAATGTAGATATATCGTACCGAATATTTAGTTGTTAAGATATTACTTGCAGATATGTTTGTTATTTGTTATGTTGTCTTGCATGTTATTTATATGGTGTGTTGTTGTTTTCTGTTTTTTAATGAAAAATGTAAATAAAGATTTTTTTTTTAAAAAAAAGACTAATGTAATTACTAAATTACATTTCTTAAGAAACAATAGAGCAGGGCTGTAGACAGGGCCTTCAACTGGTGGTTTTACTACCTGTCAAGTTGCCCATTAACAATTGCAGGTATAGATCTGATCCAATGATCCTTCAGTCTACTTTTGAATGCGAGTCTGATGCTCTTTTGATAAAAATCCTAATCCCACATTTTAAAAAAAAATATTGCAGGCATGGGATATCAGATGGAGCAAGACAGATATGCTAGAGAGAACTTTCTCTATTTATACAACCTGAACTATTTGCAATCTATAAGCATAACCAGATTTGAAACATGTGTTTAGTGCATATAAGGAGACCAAGTAAGAACTGACAAGTGCTTCAGATATCATCCAGACAGATTTCTCTGTGGAAATTTGATCTCTAGACTTTCTTAAAGGTCTAGCCCAAATTATAGTTGAAGGACTGGTCCAATAAGAGCTGGGCAGATTCCAGCTCAATTGCATCATCAACCATACTGTTGTTGAGGTATCCAAGATCATGTCCATAGTAAATAAAATAAAAAAAAAATTGGAACCACTGAAAAACATGATATTGTAGCTGAAATGTCTAAAGATGACTAAGCTGCTACTTCTGGAGATGAGACAAATGTGATAAAGATAAAGCAGGTGTGAAATGCTTCCGGTTCGGACCGGATCGCCCGATCCAGTAGCGATGGCGGTGGGTGGTTTGGAGAACCGGTAGCAAAAATCTCTGACCCCCCCCCACCATGCCCAGCTGAGCCGCAAGATCATCAGAGGCTTTTTTAAAAAAAACTTTTAAAAGCATTTTTTCTACAACTTCTTCCACCGAAAAAATGCTTTTAAAAGTAAAAAAAAAGCCTCTGATGATCGCGCAGCTCAGCTAGGATCGTCAGAGAGACTTTTAAAGCATTTTTTTCTGCAACCTCTTCCTGGGAAGAGGTGGTTTTAAAAATGCTTTGAAAAGGATATGCCAATCAGGCAACACAGCTGGGATCGTCAGAGCCTTTTCAAAGCATTTTTTAACCACCTCTTCCCTGGCAGAGGTTGCAGAAAAAAATGCTTTAAAAGTCTCTCTGACGATCAGGCAACTCAGCTGGGATCATCACAGAGACTTTTAAAGCATTTTTTTTCTGCAACCTCTTCAGCGGAAGAGGTGGTTAAAAAAATGCTTTGAAAAGCTCTGACGATCCCAGCTGTGCTGCCTGATCGGCAGAGCCTTTTCAAAGCATTTTTTTGCATTTGGAGAAAAAATGCTTTGAAAAGTTTTTTTAAAAAAAGTTGGCCACGCCCACCCAGTCACATTACTCCCCCCCCACTAAGCCACGCCCTCAGAACCGGTAGTAACAAATTTTACATTTCACCCCTGAGATAAAAATATGTAATTTAAAAACAGTAGATTATGTTCATTCTGCAGGTAGAGGAATGACAGCATGAGCTGCATGTTTTTACATCGTAGCATTTTGTTTCAGAGGCAGCTGGAGAGCTATAACGTGACCTACATGGTTTACATCCATGTGTAGTCCAAGTACTTTCACTTAAAAAGTAGTAGACAATAGAAATGAGAAATAATTGGTATGAAATAAGGCAGTAGCTGCCCATTGCTCAAAATTCATCACAATCAACCATGGTTTATTTTAATTGTGGTCAAGGAATACGTTACAGTGCTTAATTTTCTATAATTTGCTAAATGAAAATAAAGTACAATAAATGAGGATTTAGCATCATGTATTAACTTTGCCCATATGGTCAATAATCTAATATTCATATTTTTTTTAAAAAAAAACTATTTTGAATATTTGGATATTCTCTCTTTTTTCCAGATGCTCATTCAATTTGCCAGTCAGATTCTCATGTTTATGCTTGCCTAGTCTCTTAAAAACAACCACCACCAACTCAATCATAAGTTATTGTTACAACTGACAAATTCTGAGCAGCGCTATTGGGACAATCCTGCTTCTGACAATCATGTCAAGTAAATATGCTGTTAACCTCAGTAGTTCAGATCAGATAAGATTCTTTTCTAAAAATTCCTAAGCAACGTATGGGACTGCTGAAACATAAACTGATACCACATTATTCCACTCTCTGTGGAATGAGGTTGCTTCTCACATACCAGAGTTTCTCAAACAAACCCTTATACAGTAAGAAGCATCTGCGTATGTTGTTTGGCTCTCAGCTCCCATCAACATGGTCAGAGATGATGAGAACTGTAGCTCAGCAACAACTGAAGAACATCAAGTTCCCTGTCCCTCTTCCACAATCATTTCCTAGCTTTGCTTGGGCAGGGAATGGGGAAACCATCAAGAATTCACCCAGTTCATGATTGTATAGACTTTTTGTGCCTTGGACTCAGTGTCAATTCCTGGCAACTGCCTAGACTAGTCCCTGCAGTTTCCTTGGCAACGTTTGTGCAAATGGCTTATTTATTCCTATTTGTAAAATTTATTGGCCACCCATCTAACTTTAGGGTAACTCTGGGCAGCTTATAATAATAAAAAAATAAAAACTGTGTAGGCTAAAAGACATAGATAAGTTAATACAAAAAGCCAAACTCTGCAGTCAATTAAAGATGGGGAGGAGATGAGATTTGGTGTTAACCTATCAACCGTTAACCACTGAGATGACCTCCCATTGGATCCACAAGCTAACTGGCAGAGCCAGTTCTTTAGGCTTTTACGGAAGGTCTTGTCTTCCTGTTCCTAGGGCTGAGAGAGAGTGACTGGCCCGAAGTCACCCAGCTGGCATCATGATCTGGTTTCTAACCTGATTTCCTTAATCAGTACATCAAATTAGCTGTCTTATTGTACTGCATTATTATTGTTGCTGCTGTTGTTACTGCTATTATTACTATTATTTTAATAAACTTGCTAGTTTCAAAAGTGTCACTTGCAGATCACATCATTTTCTCCAGGCTAATGCAGGATGAATCACAGATAGCACAAGTATGGACCGAATGACCTAAAATAATTATCACATGAATCAGTATGAACGTCATAGCATTAGAGTTCATCAGCAATTTGTTCCTTGCAAATATGACCGACTTTGTGAATCAGTTCTTTCTAAGGCAGTTTTTAAATCTTGTCTTGAAATGCAATTTGCAGTTTGGAACAACGTCTCTGGCTCTAGCAGTTTTAGAAAGAAAAGAGACAACCACCGAACAGATGGGAAATAGAATAGTTGCCTGGTATACGTGGAAATGAACACAGGGACAAAGGTATAGATTCCTTTATGACTTGCTAACCTAGTTTCATCTATCAAATTTATATGCCATCCATCTCAGTATCAAAGTACTTTAACAATATATATGGAGTGCATACAATCAACCAGCAGCAAAAGAAAGCAGAATTAGCCAAGAGAAAAGTTATCTTCTTTTGAATATAAAGTGTATCTTTATATTCTGTATTTATCTGTATAACATCTGTATTAACATGATTTCTAACAGTGAGAAAAATTAACCAGTGGAACAGCTTGCCTTCAGAAGTTGTGGGTGTTTCACCACTTGTCTTAAATTGTCTAGGGTCTCCTGCTTGACACAGGGTTGGACTAGAAGATCTCCAAGGTACCTTCCAGCTCTATTCTGATTGAGCTCAAAGCCACAAAGAGGTCATCTGCATGAAGTTTGTTGCTTTTTAACTTGGCTCTAAATAGGAAGTGAGGAAAAAAGAACCAAGGTAGCAAAGTTTGTTCATATCCCCAAATTATTTATTTATTAAACCCATTTATATTAAGCACATTTATATTCATATGAACTCGCTTATGGTGTCTTCATATGGTTTATATCCAGGTTATTGAGGGCAGTAAAAGAAAAAAAAGAGATAGTGAAGAACTCCAAACTGGGTTTTGAATGACATATGCAATTCAATAAAAGCAGGTCCAAAGCGACATATATTGGAACAAAGGTATGTCCAGGAATCTTAAACTCATAATGGAAATGAAAATGTCAAGCTGCCCCCAATGAAAATATCAACCCAATGTGCAACTGCTATTTGAAAAGCTGAATTGCACATCAGGAATCATCAGAATAAAGAGAAATAAAAGTGCTGATATAACAATGCTGTCATATACATCTGTAGTGAAACTATAGTAAGGTACTACAGTAGGTAGAGTACTATTCAGAAAGAAAATCTGTAGCAAACAACAGTCAAAATTACTAGGCAACTAAGCTGTATTCCAATAAATATAGAAAATAAAGCAGACAAGAGAAAAGAGGTAACAGAGCTGGAAAGTCGTGCATAAAGTAGAAAAAGAGCCTATGGCTCTTCCCCCCTATTTATCCCAATATTAAAAATCAGGATTACTAAATTACAAAACTTACTGTTGCTAGATGCTGCCAGTTTAGGTGGCTTTTAATGAGAACTTGACAAACCTATCCAGGACACAATCCACAAGTTTGTTGTGTAGTGGTCTTGGAAGCAGAACAGTGGTGGGTTGCCCCCGGTTTGCACTGGTTCTATAGAACCGGTAGTAAAATCGGTGGGAGGCCCCGCCCACCGACCCTGACGTCACCAAAACGCTTCTGTGCATGCACAGAAGCTTCTGGGCATGCACAGAAGAGCGTGCGCACGTGTGAGTGAAGCGAGTGCGCACGTGCGGCCCCACTGCAAACCAGTAGTAAAAGTAAGTAGAACCCACCCCTGAAGCAGAAGTACTATATACCTCACCTTGAACTCATAAAAAAGGAGGAACATAAATCCACAGGGTTGTCAGAGGATATGGTCAAAAGAGTCAAGATGGTGGCCTCAAGGGACCCACCTGGGTTACACATAACAAATGGATGCCCCTTTGATCACACCACTGTGGCACTGTTTTGACTTTTTTTATTATTATTATTATATCCTATGGACAATCCTATGAATCTAATATATGGATCACTGATGGGTTGTCCCCGATTTGGACTGGTTCGTAAGAACTGGTAGTAAAACTGGCGGGAGGCCCCACCCACTGTCCCGGGACCACTGTCTCGGATGTCATCATCGGCAATCTGCACATGCGAAGCGAGCGCGCGCGCGATCCCATTACAAACCGGTAGTAAAGGTAAGTAGAACCCACCCCGATATGGATAAATGATGCACACAAAGGCCTATCTTTATTCACTGAAATTAAACTAAACCCCATTCTTGTATTCTCTGGGTTTATCCATTTTGAATCATATGTCAGCTATCCAACCTCACACTCCTCTGTTTTTCTGAAACCTGCCTGTTCATTCAATTTATCTCTTTCAACTGCCTCTCTGTTCTTCTTTGTAAGACCGTAAAAGCATTTTGTTTGCTTTCATATCTCATTATCTGGGCTTATAGAACTGGGACTTAGAAAGGTAGATCTACTGAGTCATTGCTTCATTAGGTAGTTTGTTCCAATGCAAAGGTTAGAAATGAAATTTGTTATTCTAAACTGTTTTAGCTCCCTTCTGTGGGAAAAAAGACAGGAACAAATAGTTAATTTACTTTTAGCTCCCTCTTGTGGTTCTTATGGATAGGTTTCGCAATAATTGAACATTTTCTCAATTTATGAAGTTCTCTTGGGAGATGGGAAACTCAATGATTTATTGCATTAGTTTGAAGTTGTTATGAATAATATTGTTTTTTAAAAAATAAAACAATTGTTGCTTTTCTTTCACCTGGAGGAATTATCTAGATCTAAGACTTTCCTAATTGAAATACAAAATAGCAGGTATACCATCAGCTTAGAATCAGCAATTTTGGGAATGCTACTAGAACAGTTACCTTTTCTGATTGAGTCAAGTTCAGTTTGAGAGCAAACCTAGAGTTAGAGTGCTCTGACTTGGGGGGGTGAGAGAGGCAGGTTGCCAGTTGCTGGCTGCCATACTTAATCTTATAAAGGAGGAATGATGCTCCTCTATTTGACAATCTAAGGTGTGGTGGCACAGTGGTTAGAATGCAGTACTGCAGGCTATTTCTGCCGACTACTGACTGCCTGCAATTTAGCAGATTGAATCTCACCAGGCTCAAGGTTGACTCAGCCTTCCATCCTTCAGAGGTTGGTAAAATGAGAACACAGATTGTTGGGGGCAATACAGGGGTGAAATCTAAAATTTGTTGCTACTGGTTCTGTGGGTGTGGCTTGGTGGTGGGGTAATGTGACTGGATGGGCATGGCCAACTTTTTTTTTTTTAACTTTTAAAAGCATTTTTTTTACAACCTCTTCGGCTGAAAAGGTTGCAGAAAAAAATGCTTTTAAAAGCCTCTGACAATCAGGCAACTCAGCTGGGATCATCAGAGGCTTTTAAAGGCATTTTTTTTCCTATGACCACTTCGGCCAAAGAGGTTGCAGAAAAAAATGCTTTTAGAAGCCTCTGACAATCAGGCAACTCAGCTGCAATCGTCAGAAGCTTTTAAAGGCATTTTTTTTCCTACAACCACTTCACCCGAAGAGGTTGTAGAAAATATTCTTTTAAAAATAAAAAAAAAACAGCCTCTGATGATTGCGCAGCTCAGCTGGGCATGGGGGGGGGGGCGCAGGGATTTTTGCTACCGGTTCTCCGAACCACCTGCCACCATCACTACCAGATCAGGCGATCTGGTCCGAACCGGGAGCATTTCACCCCTGGGGCAATATTCTGACTCTGTAAACCGCTTAGAGAGGGCTGTAGAGCACTGTGAAGCGGTATATAAGTCTAAGTGCTATTGCTATTGCATTTTCTCTCTTAGGTAAGAATGTCCCATATGTTATGGTTGTTAGTACTACAATACATTGCCCCAACCAAAACATTTTTACAATCATCCACTTTTTCTTCTATTCTTAAGAATTTTTCAAAAACAGTGGTATGAACTGGATGCAAACATACCTTCTCAACTAGTGCTGCACATTGTTTATCATGGCATGAGGACCAACATTGTTGATTCTTTTTCAGAAGTTTTATAGATTTTTAAAAAATATGGCTGTTTTTCTCATTCAGTGATCCTACCCAGCCCACAACCTATAAAAAACATTAATATAAAAACAAATCAGACCCTTCCATCAGACGGCCCAGGTGACCCCATGACCCAAACTCATTCTAGCCCATTGCTTGGGGAAGAGACAGGTCTTTCTTACCTTCCAGAAGGCTAAAGGTGTACATACACAAACACACCCAAATCTCAGGCAGAGAGCTATTTGAAAAGTTCTAAGTGGCTACAGAGAAGTTGCAACTTCAAGGTCCCACTAGATGACAATGTTTGAGGAACTTGGAGTGTGCCCATCTGCCTGAGCTTGTGGAATAGGCAGATACCCTCAGGGAAAGCGAACCTGAAAATAACCTTATCCTATGCCATGTAGGACTTTAAAGGTGAAAAATCCAGGAGAGCCAGGATAGACACACAACCCTCCATTTGGAGCGCTCCAGAAGTCATCCCCAACTGTGACAAATTAAGTCTTGATATTGTGTAGCCCAGTCTAAATTCTAACTGAAAAAGGCCAAATAATCTGTTTCATTCAGGACTCTCTGAAGTTGTAAGCCTAGTGCAACTTTCAACAACCTTCCCTATGAAGATTAGACAGTGGATGGTTTCGTGAGGAACAGGCAAATCATCATCTCTTTCAGAGTAGGTAGGATCACACTCTATTGTAACAACCACTTGGATCCAGATGCCACTGCCTGAGATAAATATCAGATCCAATCTGTGACACAAACCCCCATGTGAGTCCAGCTGTCAATAAGATGGTTCAGGTCAACTGCTGCCAAGATGACCATGGACTCCCAAGCCATTTCCAACTCCCATCCCAAAGAAGGCAAGTTGAAGTCCTAAGCAGCGTCTGTATGGGGAACTCCATTGCCAACTCAGCCATGGACTCAGGGAGCTTAGACAGGACTACTGAGGGAGGCAAGCAGCATGCACAATTCATTCCCTTCAGCTCTCACAAAGAAAGTCTCTCATCACTCCTCAATGCCACTAAATAACAACTGCCAGAGTCCCACCCAGAGTCGTGTATGCTGGGGATTAAATATTAATATAGGAATGTTATAATTTCTATGTTATAATTGCTTTAGAGCAATTAGCTTTATAGCAATAGCACTTAGACTTATATACTGCTTTAAAGTACTCTACAGCCCTCTCTAAGCGGTTTACAGAGTCAGCATATTGCCCCCAACAATTTGGGTCCTCATTTTACCAACCTCAGAAGGATGGAAGGCGGAGTCAACCTTGAGCCTGGTGAGATTTGAACTGCCAAATTGCAAGGATCCGGCAGTCAGCAGAAATAGCCTGCAATACTGCACTCTAACCACTGTGCCACCACAACTCATGGAAGGAAGGGAAGAGTAGAATACAGTTTCTTTTCTTGTCTGCAATAATCTGTTTTTGAGAAACAGCTGGCTCCCAGTAATAGTTTTGCTTCTAGGTATTTGCAGATCTGTAACTTGAATATCTTTTCCAGGATTTTCCCAGGAATTGATGTCAGGCAAAGTGGTATGTAGTTTCCTGGATCCATTCCCCCCCCCACTTTTTTTTAAAAAAATTGGAACCATGTTAGCTCTTTTCCAGTCTTCTGGTAGTTCCCCAGTACTCCAGGGTCTTTGAAAGATATGGGTCAGGGATTTTGAGATCATGTCTGCCAGCTCCTTCAGAACATCAGAAGTATGTGAATAAATTTTTGAGGAAGAAACAGGTAGCTTAGTATAGTTCATCTGGCTGATACAAGTATTAATAATTTAACAAATACAAGTAGTCCTCACTTAACAGCAATAATTGGGACCAAAATGTCCATCACTAAGTGACCGGATTATAAAGGATGATATCATGTGACTGCATAGTTTAGCAACAGAAAATTCTGGCATGCCCAGGTGTCATTGTTTAGCGGTTATGGGTTGTTAAGCAGTAACATCATATGGTCACTATGCTGTCTTCCCCATTGACTTTGCTTTTTGGAAGCTGGCAAGGAAGGATAGAAATAACGATCACTTTATAGTGGGATGCTGCAATGTTGTTATTGAGAACCAGGTGCTGAGCATCCAGTTGCAATCATGTGACTGTGGGGATGCTTATGTGATTGACATAAAAATGAGGACTAGTCATAACTATCGTTCGTTCAGCACTGTTGGAAGTTTGAAAGGTCTCTGCATGAGTAGTTTTTAAGCGAAGACCATCTGTAGCTTAATCCAGTGTATTTTTCTGGCTTTGCAATATTAAGATCTTTGTATTTAACTTTGTGGTAGTGCACTACCGTATAATGTCTATGTTCATACATGAGTACTGAAAATAATCATATATTTGTATATAAAAATATACAAAAATTTACAAATTTTCAAATACAGACTAAGCAGCAGCACGTATGTAATCAGAAAGATTCCGTATTCCACATCCATTCCTGGAAAAACATTTACACCTTCGAGATGCTTTCAGCTTATATTTGATTTTCCATTTTCCTCCACTTTAGTGCCTATTTTCCAAACTGCACACATACTCATTTGAACTTTTGGCTTGTGAGAAGAAGCCAAGGAGAGCTTTTCATTCACTGAGAGTGGCTCACTTCCAATGAAATAAAAAAAGCACATTTTTCCCTGACTTCAGTCTGTGCAAGATTTTGACCTTTATAAAAGCAAAGGTTCTTCGGAGCCTGGAGTTTAGATATTTAAAAAACCTTAACCCCCTAGTCCCCTTTGTTAGAACTTGTGAAGCTGAGAAATAAAGAGTGGAACACTTCTGTTACCCATTAACTGATTGAAGCATTATAAATGTCAATAGCCTGATATTTATTGAAGCAACTGCTATACATCTCTAGGACTTCAGGGCACAGGGGACTCTGACTTCTCATTCATGTGGGTGCTTTTATCGAGCAATGTTGGCAGACCTGAAGCTTTGCTACTCTGGACAATTTCAGGTAACAACTCTTAAGGGCCATGTTATTAGCATTAAAGGAAATGCTGTATATACTTTCTTGTTTCTCCAACTGAAACCTTTTCCAAGAAGTGGCTCTAAGAATGTTTTCATTGTGTACTGTATTATACTGTATACTGTTCTCCTATTGGTTTGACTATTAGATTATTCATAAATATTTTATTGGTAAAGGCAACCACATAGAAAATATTAAACATCTGTACCTGTGGATTAATACCATTCTTCAAAGCCATTGTTTGTGTGCACCACAACTGTGTTTAACAATATACTACACTAAATCAGTAAACTGCATAAGCATGTTTGTTTTTTTTTAACTCAACCACAATTTATCTTTGTACCTTGGTTGAGCTAGTCTTTGAAGGAAATACTGCCAGAAAATTCAGACAGAGTTCAATATATGGTTGTTTTTTTTTAAATCGTGTTTCTTGAATGTCGCTAGAGGGCACTCTGGTGTGGTTTTTCCACTCGCCTCTTATTCATTCTTAAGTAATTAAAAATGTTAGGATGGCTCCCTAGAGCATTCCTGGAGGTCACGAGGGCTCTTTCAAATGTACTTTTCTAGAGCATAAAAAAGATGGCAAAGGCAACACAAAATTAAAAAACAGAAGCAGCTGAATGGGAAACATCAAAGTGTGATTGAGTGGAAAAACAGATATGGGAAAGCATAGTTCTTATTTCTTCAGATGTAAACTGAGTTAAGTTCTGTTCTTCCTTGAAAAGTTTGTCTTCTATTCAAGAAAGGGGAAAACATTTTGTCGCTGCAGAAATCCTCAATGCAGGTAGCATTTCTTTCTGCCTTTCCATCTAGGATTTTAAATAATCTTAGTATGCTAATGCACCACCTACTTCAGTTTCCTACAATAACCCTGAAAGGTATAAAATTCTCTATGCTTGAAAATGTGCTAAATTATAATTGTGATTTTGCTTAATGGGTTGCTTGACTGAAAATCAAATTGTGATTTGATTTAAATTTGATAGCATACTAAGAAGATCATGTTAACCGCAGCTTGGTTATGGTGAAATTAGCTTACTTCGTTTTCGCATGCTGTACAAACCTGGGCTACTGGCTCGCTTATGATTAAAGAAAACTTAGCCATGAAAATAAGGTAGATCTGCGATTTGTGTGTGTATATATACTAACCTACCGATACCTATCAATGTGTGTGCTGGACTTTTAGCCTCCCCCTCCCAGATGTGGAAACTCTGATGATGATCAGCACAGGCTTTTTTTTATTAACAGCATTTCCAAATAAATAGATGATAATAGATGATTGCTGGAATATCTGGACCAGGAGCAGGGAAGTCAACAGAATGGTTAAACTAAGTCAACAGCAGGTTAATTCTCATCATACATCATGCAACAGTCATCATTATGGTATCACATATTAGAAATGAGTGATTATTTATGATCTGTGTCTGTCACAAAAATAGCTGCCATGATGGTTATCTTTACATTTAAACTAAATTCATGCCAATATTAAGCTTTAACTTCTTTAATCGTGTTTTATTCAATAAATCACATATGGTTGGGTTTACAAATCTCCCTAAACCAAAATCTTCAAATGAGTACAGGTAGTCCTCGACTTACGACCACAATTGAGCCCAAAATTTTTGTTCTTAAGTGAGATATTTGTTAAGTGAGTTTTGCCTTATTTTATGACCTTTTCTTGCCATAGTTGTTAAGTGAATCACCGCAGTTGATAAGTTAGCAACCTGGTTGTTAAGTGAATCTGGCTTCCCCATTGACTTTGTTTGTCAAAAGGTTGCAAAAGCTGATCACATGACCTTGGGACACAGCAATGGTCATAAGTATGAACCAATTGCCAAGCATCTGAGTTTTGATCACATGATCATGGGGATGCTGCAAAGGTTGTAACTGTGAGAAACAGTCATGTCACCTTTTTCAGTGCCGTTGTAACTTTGCACAGTCACTTATTTATTTATTTTATTTTATTTGTTTCCATTTCTATACCGCCCTTCTCCAAATAGGACTCAGGGCGGTGAACAGCCAAAGTAAAAAACAGAACATACAAAATTTAAAAACAGTTTAAAATAATTAAATATTTTGGCCGTAAATTAAAACAACCCAATTTAAAATCAATTTAAAATTTAAAATTTAACTCAAGCCACTAAATGAACTGTTGTAAGTCGAGGAGTACCTTATCTTTTGTCAAGGATGACTCACAGCCATATTATTCTGCTTCTATTTTCTTCCTTCCTCCACAGTTATGTTCCTAGGACTATCAACTAGAAAGGTCTGCATTTGGATGTGTTTTATACAACTCTGTAAAATAGTATGTACATTGATGGCAGACAGATTTTCAAGGCAAGAAAAATAATTCTGAATTATTTCTTTTAAAAGAACCTAACATCAAGTAAAAATTATATACAAACCAGTGATGGGTTTCAAATTTTTTTACTACTGATTCTGTGGCGTGGCATGACTTGGTGGGCATAGCAGGGGAAGGATACTGTAAAATCTCCATTCCCACCCCACTCCAGGGGAAGGTTACTGCAAAATCCCCATTTCCTCCTGATCAGCTGGGACTTGGGAGGCAGAGAATAGATGGGGCTGGGGCCAGTCAGAATTTCTGCTACCGGTTCTCCAGAACTGGTCAGAACCTGCTGAAACCCACCTCTGATATAAACTAAAAACAACAACAACAATAACAAAGAAAAACAATCCATGCTTGTAGAATTTAGATTAAAAAAAATATGGTACTTTAAAGAAATGTGGAAGAAGGAGCAAGAAAAAAGAAGCAAAGGTCTGTAGAGTGGTTGAAAATCCCCCAAAATTGAGAAACAGAATGATAATGAAACGATAGCTGGGTTTCTGTTGTGACTATACAGTAGTTGGATTTTTCTTTTACAATATTTTTTCAACATTTTAATGTCTTTCATAGTTTCTGATAAGCCATAATATGGTTAATATGGTTTTGATTTCATGACCCTAATCATTTTAGTTGGAAAACTATGTTTTATAGCTTAGCTGTGCAAACTTGGATAAAATAAGCCATAATTTAATATAGTTTTACAGAATATTGCAGGACTGGGAAAATAAAAGGAAATTTTCCAAAGAAATTATACATGTTGAGATAAACTGAACTGAAATTGTTTGTAAATGTAAATGCTAAAATACTAAAAAAAAAAAAAAAAAAAAAAAAAAACTAAAAGAAAACCCTAAAATACTTGAAAGCATGTTATGATTACCACTAAATTATTGGGTAGATATAAAAAATAAAACTCTAAATTATTGACTAAGAAGCTGAAAAAATAATCTACTAATATATTATATTATTAGACTATTTAAAATGCAGCTAATATATTTAATACATTAGAATGTATTAAAATATTATTGAGCTGTCAATGATTGTTTATGATCGTAAGCCAATGTCACATATTTAATTTTCACTCAGCATAAAATCCAGGATAGATTTTTTTTAATATACTGTATTAGATACTATGCTACCCCTGTAACACTTTATTCCACAGGCAAAATCTCAGTTCTTGCCATACATTTTTGGATCTTTTTCTGCAAATAACTTATATTAAATTCATACAGAACATAATATATTTTTAGTCCAAGGACAGTTATTAAGATTCTGCATCTTAATAACTGTCCTACCCCTTAGGTACCCCATCTACCCCTTAGAGGAGTCATGGAAACATATCATCCCCTCATGGATGTACTTTACATGTCATTGTTAATCATTGACGAGTCATTTTTAATAGAAAAGCAGGGTATAAATGTCATCTTCTTATTTGTTTTCACATTTATGCTTTTCTGTTCAGGGATTGTAACCTACCTTGCGAACTTTGAGACCCAGAGGAAATATAATACAGGAATCTAATGGGATCGTGTTGGCACCTGAAAGCCCCATTGTGCTGGACAAGCCATGTGAATAGGCCCAATGTCCCTTCCCCAAAAGCTTGCAGATGTTGATGAGGGACAGCAGATGGAAGGAACAAAGGGATGGAGGGATTGTGAGGTAACAGCAAGGCAATGCTTATTAGTCTGAGTAAGCTGCTTTCCTACATACCAGCTGTCCAACTACAATCACTAATTGATCTTGGTGTTTAGTGCATTGGTTCTTCAATGTCATTAAGAAATCTGTTTAACTTCGCAGGAGATTAAAAAAAAAAAGAATTTTTGGATTTCGTTCCTGTAGAAGACATCCCAATATATTTTATGGAATGTTGCTTGATAATGAAATAGGCGGCATATAAATTGAATAAATTAAAACGTTTTAAAAAATTAAAGCTGTTATGTATTGCATAATAGTGTGAATCTTCTTTTTTCACCTCATATCCTATCATTTCTGTTCTATGAATGAGCTTTGTCAGAGACACATCTAAAAACACTTCTAATAATTGGCTAATCAACTTCTTCTTGAACAACATTATAAATGCCAGAAGGTACCGTAGTTTTTTTTTTTAATTTCATTGAAGTCTAAATGAAATTACAGCCGAAGAAATCATGTTGGAAATCACCTTTTCTTTCTTGAAATTTTATTTGCTCCATGTCAGAATTCATATCCTTCATCAATTGGTGCTGAGATCTATGCCATTCCTCTTCCTTTGTTATCAGCTCCACTAGTGATGGGGAAATTGGGCATACAAACTATACTAGTGGTTCTTCCGTTCCTAAAACTACTACCAATAATGAAACATTGGTTATCTG
This sequence comes from Pituophis catenifer annectens, assembly GCF_029215685.1. Lineage (NCBI taxonomy): Eukaryota > Metazoa > Chordata > Lepidosauria > Squamata > Colubridae > Pituophis > Pituophis catenifer. The sequence continues at coordinate 314,389,076 of NW_027256881.1, read as the reverse complement.
ATTTATTAAAATATAACCACAATATCATATTATAATCCTTTAATTGTAAATGAATAAGAATCTGATCAATTTCCCAAGCAGCCTGTCTCTACCAGGAGATTCCCCCACCCCCAGGGAAACCCAAAAATTCTCTGATAATCTCAAAACTTCTAGAGTATACTATACTAGGAGAAGCCTCTTTTCTAAACCTTTTTAAAAATATTTTTTTCTTGTTGCTAGTCTGGTGTCAGTAGGAAAAAGTTGCTGCTTTACACACACAGATGGTGGCTGGAAGAGAGGCCTTTGTTGCTGTCTTCCCTCTTTTCTTCTAGAGATTTATGGTAATTCTTTCTTTGGGTTTTTAGTTCTTCTTAACCTCAAATAAAAATCATGGAGCCAGAAAATATTAATCTACCAGAAAGCTTACAGGAGTTTTATATTGGGACAAACAACATTGCAGTTATTCAGGTATTTTGGTCAATTCATAATACGGGTATTGGAGGAATCCTGTAGGTTACTATATTGTTTTACATTCCATGTTTTTCTGAATGTTCAAAATAGGTTACAGCAGAACAAAATAAACCAATGAACAGTTAGTGCATTTAAAACTGTTATAGTAATAATATACAAGAGAAGTCAAGATCAATACCTGTATACTCAAAATACAGCTCAACTTTTGGGATCCTGGTAAGGAAAACTATAAAATTTATAGTTAAATTATAGAAAATTTATTCCATCAGAGTAAATGTTCTGAATAGACAAGAGTCTTTCATAAACGTAATAGGATGCTATATCTTTCAGAGGCAAAGATTGGGGAATACTAATTTGAATGGGACAATAGATAATACAATACAGTATTAGAATAGAATAGAATAGAATAGAATAGAATAGAATAGAATAGAATAGAATAGAATAGAATAGAATAGAATAACAGAGTTGGAAGGGACCTTGGAGGTCTTGTAGTCCAATCCCCTGCTTAGGCAGGAAACCCTACACTACTTCAGACAAATGGTTTTCCAACATCTTCTTTAAAACTTCCAGTGTTGGAGCATTCACAACTTCTGGAGGCAAGTTGTTCCACTGATTAATTGTTCTAACTGTCAGGAAATTTCTCCTTAGTTCTAAGTTGCTTCTCTCCTTGATTAGTTTCCACACATTGCTTCTTGTCCTACCCGCAGGTGCTTTGGAGAATAGCTTGTCTCCTTCTTCTTTATGGCAGCCCCTGAGATATTAGAATACTGCTATCATGTCTCCCCTAGACCTTCTTTTCATTAAACTAGACATACCCAGGTCCTGCAACTGTTCTTCATATGTTTTAGCCTCCAGTCCCATAATCATCTTTATTTCTCTTCTCTGCACTCTTTCTAGAGTCTCAACATCTTTTTTACATTTTGGCAACCAAAACCGAATGCAGTATTCCAAGTGTGGCTTTACCAAGGCATTATAAAGTGGTATTAACACTTCACGTGATCTTGATTCTATCCTTCTGTTAATGCAGCCTAGAACTGTGTGGCTTTTTTGGAAGCTGCTACACACTGCTGGCTCATATTTAAATGGTTGTCCACTAGGATTCCAAGATCCCTCTCATAGTTACTACTATTGAGCAAGGTACCACATATACTGTACTTATGCATTTTGTTTTTCTTGCCTAAATGTAGAACCTTACTTTTTTCACCATTGAATTTCATTTTGTTAGATAGCGCCCAATGTTCAAGTCTATCAAGATCCTTCTGTATCTTGAAGCTATCTTCTGGAGTGTTGGCTATTGCTGCCAGCTTGGTGTCATCTGCAAATTTGATGAGTTCCTCATCTATCCCCTTGTCCAAGTCATTGATGAAGATGTTGAAGAGTACTGGGCCTAAAACAGAGCCTTGGGGGGACTCCACTGCATATGTCCCTCCATGTAGATGCAGTTCCATTGAGGACTACATGTTGAGTGCGGTTGGTAGCCAATTATGAATCCATCTGGTGGTGATGCTGTCTAACCCACATTTTTCTATCTTATCTAGTAGTAGGTTATGGTTGTGTATTGATAGTTCCCCATTTACTTACTTTAACTCTAAATGAAGGGCATGCTCAAAATATACCTAACTCCACATCCCAGATTGATTTTCCTATAATTCAGCCTTATCCTATACGAATACTGTAGTACTCACACATAGTTATTTTCTTTTAAACAGGTTCTCCTAGGAATCACTTGGCAGGCATTTGATCAGACCATTTAAAGACTTGAATCTCCATTTTTAGAAGAGATTCTCACAACCGAAAGAAACTCTCTTAAACAGTAATATTCCACTGTGTTCAAGACATTGACAGAAAGGCAGAGATGGGTTTCAGCAGGTTCTGACCAGTTCTGGAGAACTGGTAGTGGAAATTTTGAGTAGTTCGTAGAACCAGTAGTAAAAATTCTGATTGGCTCCGCCCCCAAGTCCCAGCTGATTGGGAGGAAATGAGGATTTTGCCGTAATCTTCCCCTGGATTGGGAATGGAATGGAGATTTTCCAGTATCCTTCCCCTGGAGTGGGGTGGAAATGGAGATTTTTCCAGTATCCTTCCCCTGCCATGCCCACCAAGCCATGCCACGCCCACAGAACCGATAGTAAAAAAATTTGAAACCTACCACTGCAGAAAGGCCAGGACCTACTGTGGAATTCTAGGAAATAACTCTGAAATATAATAAAAGATAAGCTCCTAAAACAGTTAGGTGGCTAATGTGGGTTTTGTAAAATACTAAATACTTAAAATACTGATTGCAACACTCATACTCTTGGGCCTGTCAGGAATCAATAGCACTTAGATACCACTCCACAGCACTCTCTGAACAGTTTACAAACGTCAGCATTTTGCTCCCAACAATCTGGGTTCTCATTTTACTGACCTTGGAAGGCTGAAAGGCTGAGTCAACTTTGAGCTAGTCAGGATCAAACTCCTGGCTGAGGGCAGAATTAACCCGCAATTCTGCAATCTAACCACTGCACCACCCTTGCTCCTTGGTAGGCCCTTTCTATCAAGTAGATAGTAAAATGCATAGAAAATCATGATAGGTAGGATAGGTAGGAAGGAAATTACAGCTTTAATTGTGATTACTGTAATATGAAATCGTTTCTTCATAAAATCTGTTCCTTTTCTTAATTTAATCTTTATTATAATAAGGCTTTATTCTCCTACAGTTCTGTATGAATGATTGGGTTCACACAGCATAGTTATCTGTGATGTGATTTGGTTTTTGTTTAATGGGCTGTGGGAAAGAAGTCAAGTTTATTCAGTAGGGTTAAACAAATCTTGTTTTAGGATGACATAATAAAAAGGAAACAGAATTGTCTGGGTCTATTTCAGTTAGGATTTAGGCCTGGTCATGGAATAGAAATGGCATTGGAGGAGCCCTGGTGGCACAGTGGTTAGAATGGAGTATTGCAGACTAACTCTGTTCATAGTCTGGAGTTCGATCTTGACAGGATTCAAGATTGTCTTGGCTTTCCACCTTTCTGAGTTTGGTAAAATGAGGACCCAGATTGTTGGGGGCAATATGCTGACTTTGTAAACCACTCAGAAAGTGATGTAAAGCACTATTGAGCGATATATAAGTCTAATTATAATTAAATAATTTCATTGAAAGCATATGTGCATAGCAAAGGACACTAAAGGTGAATGCATAGTTGGCTTAGATTGCAATGTTAAAGAGAAGAGACTTAGATTTCCTATGGCTAAATCTTGGCTGTGATATGAATTCTAGACTATATTGACTGTTGAAGGATTGCTGGTTCCCAGAGACCCTGAGACAAAACCATTGAAGTGGAGGTGAGCAGGGGTTCCAGAGAAGACCTACTGAAAGTAGAACAGGGGCTAAAGAGACAATTCTATTGATCACAGGTGGCTTTCATGAAAATTTGGAGAAGGAAGAATTCACATACAAAGGTAATATTAACTCTTTTTAAAAAGAAACTCTAAGTAAGAATCTAGTAATACAATACACACTACACACATACCCATAAGAACAGTAGTTACTTTAAAAATGCTGGACCAAATGCTAATCAAATCAACAAATTGATCAAATAAATTAATTTTATATGGTTTTATATTGTTTGATTAGTTGTAAGCTGCCCAGAGTTGTTTTAAGATGGATGGCTATACAAATATTTTAAATAAATAAAATAAGTTCTGCTACTCATCAGAAGGAATGTGTGGGAGTGAGGGAAAGAAATTAGTTGCTAAAGATCTAATTAGTTCCTCTTTAGCTGTTTTAATTAAATGATGCTTCAACTACTTTATATACCTGCAAATAAAACTAGTTACTACTAAAAAAAGAAAAAAAATCACAAGCTGTAAGTGGGAATTTCAACAGCTCCTATTATCCCACAAAAACTTGGTGACACTGGCTTTATAGAATGTCATTACACAGGTCAATGTAAATTAACAGTTCAATATTTGTTTACATATGCCTAAATCAAAGGTGGGTTTCAGCAGGTTCTGACCAATTCTGGAGAACCGTAACAGAAAGTTTGAGTACTTCGGAGAACCGGTATTCTGACTGGCCCTGCCCCCATCTATTCTCTGTCTCCCAAGTCCAAGCTGATCGGGAGGAAATGGGGATTTTGCAGTAACCTTCCCCTGGATTGGGGAGGGAATGGAGATTTTACAATATCCTTGCACTGGAGTCGGGTAGGAATGGAGATTTTACAGTATCCTTCCCCTGCCACGCCCACCAAGCCACGCCCACCAAGCCACATCACGCCCACCAAGCCACAACCACAGAACCGGTAGTAAAAAAATTTGAAACCCACCATGGCCTAAATGTATATTTGATTATAAGGTTTATCAATGTATTTATCTTAGGTGTTTCCTCTCAGAAGACTTTTTTATAGATGTGTTAAACCATGGTTTATTTAATCATAAGTTATTCACTAACCAATAATAGGTTTGATAAGCACAACTTGTTAAGTTGTCAGGTAGGATGGATAGCTTCTCCCCTTTGGATTTAACTATAAATTCCAATGGAAACAGAACCAGTAGTCAAGAAATATGAGTTCTCCTTAAGACATAAATGTTCAGGTTTCAATTAACATGTTTTGAACATATTATGTAAAGATTTAGCTCCCTCAAGAAGTCAGAATGGTAATGTTGGGAAAGATGGAAGGAAAAAGAAGAAGGGAACGGCTTCAGCAAGGTGGACAGACTCAATTACAGTGGTGATGGATGTATTCTTGGAAAACGTCAAGGGCCAATCTGGGAGTAGGTCATCCTAGAAAAGGTCTATATCAGGGGTGGGTTCTACTTACCTTTACTACTGGTTCGCAACAGGGCTGTGCACACTCGCGCACTCTTCTGCACATGTGCAGAAGCCTTCTGATGATGTTGGGGTTGGTGGGCAGAGCCTTCCGCTGGTTTTACTACTGGTTCTATAGAATCGGTGCGAACCGGGGGCAACCCACCACTGGTCTGTATATATGTGGTCAACACTGACTTGATGGCACATACGGTAATAAATAATTCACAATAGTTGGTACATACAATACTTTAAGCAAAAACTAAACAAACCACATCATGTCTTTTTACTATGTATGAACACAGCCACTGACAATTTAGCAGCTTCCTGTTAGGTTTCAATAAAATCTTCTTAAGAATAACAATATTTACTCTGAGGACAGATGATGGATCGTTGAGGTTTCATTAGGTAAAGGGGAATTTTGCTCCAGGGCTGGAACAGCTGGCAGAGTTTAATTATTCAATTGTACATTTGTCGAGGAAAGCAACACCTTAATGCAAATAACTTATTACCTTGTCTAGCAGAAAAAAAATCTGGGGGAAAAAAAAATCCGATTTGAGCAAGGCAATAAACTATAGCAGATGATCCTTTTCAAGAAATGGAAATCTCTCAGTTCAAGAATCTAATGGGATGCTAATGGGAAGATGGAGCAGCAAGAGTTTATAAAGGACTGGAAAGGTTAATTATGGAAGCTAGTTCCTGTCTCATTATGACTCTGCTAGTCACACATCAGTGACTCCAAAGCAGTTACTTGCTTTAAAAAGAAAGGTATGGATTCTCCTAATCTGAGGGAAGCTCTGTCTTAAAAAGTATGATTAGGGCTGCCAAGAGATATAGAAAGATTTAACAAAACAGGTAAACAAAAACCTGAATAAGAAATAATTAGAGCTGTTAACTAGAAGCCTAGATGGAAGAAATAGCAGATTAAAAAGATTTTTAAAAATGGTGAAACTGAGCATTACAGTTCATCATTCTCTGACTTTCAGAAATGAGACACACATAAAGACAGGTCATCAGTTACTGGTATCTCTTTATTTGTAACAGGAAAACCCAGTAAAATACCACCATAGGTGTGTTTTTAATCCATAAACGGAATAATAAGATCACCACTAAACATAATAGAATCCATTTCTGGCCATCAATTTATATCTGTGCAGAACGGAAGGAAAATATTTGTTACCGGTAAATCATTTTTAGTAGAGGGAGCAGTCAGAAATGGAATTTTAATTTTTTTAAATGGACCATTTAAATATAATTTATATTGTGTTTCATTGTAAATAAAATCTACAAAACGAAAGTTAGAAATATAGAAAAAAAAGGGAAAAGTGCAATGAGAAGAAAAAAGATAATGGCTTCCAATTTTCTTCAGTGTATCAAAAAAATACACCACCAACCCTTTGGTTTAAATTTCAAAAGATTTCAAGCTATTTCTATAATTACAAGATCATTCTAATCATTATAACCTAAAATTTAAAATATCATTTTTTTCCAGTTTTGGGCAATAACTTCAGAAGTGGATTCTAAATAGAAACAAAGCTGGTTAAGTTCTTTTCTTTAGCTAAAACTGAATTTCACTACTAGCACATGATTAGGTTGCACATGTGAAACCATTTCAACCATAGGTGGGTTTCAGCAGGTTCTGACCAGTTCTGGAGAACCGGTAGTAGAAATTTTGAGTAGTTTGGAGAACCGGTAAATACCACCTCTGACTGGCCCCGCCCCCATCTATTCTCTGCCTCCCAAATCCAAGCTGATCGGGAGGAAATTGAGATTTTGAAGTAACCTTCCCCTGGATTGGGGAAGGAATGGAGATTTTACAGTATTCTTCCCCTGGAGTGGGGGTGGGAATGCAGATTTTACAGTATCATTCCCCTGCCATGCTCCCCAAAGCTACGCCCACCAAGCCATGCCACACCCACCAAGCCACACCCACAGAACCGGTAGTAAAAAAATTTGAAACCCACCACTGATTTCAACTCTGCCAGTTGGCAGAACTGGAAAGGTTGGGGACCAGTGTTAAAAAATATTTGGAAATATCTATTTTCATTCCCCAATTCAGAGAGTTTCTTTTTTATCACATTTTCAGTGTAAATAATATTGGTACAAATTAAAGCTTAATTTCTTAGAGGGGGAAATATATATTTGTAATTCACAGCCCATTTTGATTCCATTATTTTTTAAGGAAAATAAAATAAAAACAAATGATAAGTAGGTGATTGATTCCCACATTGTGCTGTGCCATCATGCAGCTTGTTTGATTGTTAGCTTGGTGTATAACTTATAAACCATGGTTTATGTTTGTATGTTGTGTTATCCAGAGGTGTACCGTAACTTTCAAATTCACAATATTTCAAATACGAAATACCCCACTTACCTTGTTTCATCTTACCAGGGGTGGTCCAATGCTGTTGTGAAACACAATCTAGTTAGTAGGTACATGAAAAAGTGCTATACTGTATCTGTTGGATACAGAGTGGGAGTGCAAAACTCATCGCATAATTGCAGCAATAGGCGTAATTTTTCACAGTCAAATTCATAATTCAGTTGCAGGCTCTAGCTGTTATCATTTGCATATACTATTTGTACATGTCTCTCTAGAAATTTCAATAGGTTTGAACTGTTTCCCTTTCTGTATCATACATTTCATACATTTAGGGGTTTCTTTTAAAAAAATCAATATCATGTAATCCCCTGGTGCAAGTACAGGTCTTTCCATCATTTTTTGACTATCTTCCATTCTCTAGTAAAGTTCAGTACTTAAAATCTTAGTAAGCATGCAATCTTGTCAATTTCATTTTTTGTTTTTGTTTTGCTTTAGGTCAGTTTCAAAATTCTGTTAATAGTCCTTTCTCATATATACAAAACAGTCACCTTCCTTCTAGATTTATCCCAAAGTAGTACAAAAATTCTTCAGAAAAGCAACAGAAAAGCAGGAGGGGAAAAGTCTCTGAGAGAATATCAATAGCAGAACATTTTGGAGCATGTTTCAATTCTGTTAGGGTTATAGCAGGGGTGAAATGCTCCTGGTCGGACCAGATTGCCCGATCTGGTAGTGATGGCGGCGGATGGTTCGGAGAACCGGTAGCAAAAATCCCTGCGCCCCTCCCCTCCATGCCCAGCTGAGCCGCGCGATCATCAGAGGCTATTTTTTTACTTTGAAAAGCATTTTTTCTACAACCTCTTCAGCCAAAAAAATGCTTTTAAAAGTAAAAAAAAAGCCACTGATGATCGTGCGGCTCAGCTGGGATCATCAGAGGCTTTTAAAAGTATTTTTTCTACAACCTCTTCGGCCGAAGAGGTTGTAGAAAAAAAAATGCCTTTAAAAGCCTCTGGCGATCCCAGCTGAGTTGCCTGATCGTCAGAGGCTTCTAAAAGCAATTTTGTTCTGCAACCTCTTTGGCCGAAGAGGTTGTAGAAAAAATGCTTTTAAAAGTAAAAAAAAAGTTGGCCATGCCCACATTACCCCCCCCAAGCCACGCCCACAGAACCAGTAGTAACAAATTTTAGATTTCACCCCTGGTGAATCTCTGTAGATACTGCTTCAGAATTATGAAGACCAAAACTGAAAGGACCAATTTGCTTATATATTTATTGGGTGACTAGTAGTCACCATTAGTTAATCTAATCTACCTCTCAAGGTTATTGTGAGGATCAAAAGGCTGGGAAGACAACCACATAGGCTGCTTTGAATACCTGGATGAAAAGCAGAACATAAAAGCAATTAAATAGAGAAGCTCAGCAGGCTTGGATGAATGGAAATGTTCAAATTGTACTCAATCTTTTCTGATGTGAGGAAGAAAGCCAATATTATCCATTTACTATTACATAACTGTGAATAAACACATAAAAAACAGACATATCTTGCTGCTACATTTCTGAGTATTTCCTTTAAATCCATAATGTGTTTTAAGTGGCCTTCATAACAATGGATGGTCCTATGCCAGTTCTCAATAGGCAGCCAATTGAACAAGCAATACTGGTTTTCACACAGTGTCCCCTGCTGTTTTGTTGTTTTTGTCTTTGGCCAAAGTACAATATCCACCCCACTCTTCACCACTTAGAAGGGAAAAAAAAAGACATTTTTTTTCAATATGGTACAACCTTTCCTGATTCAAGCTTATCACTGACATTAAAAGCCCATCTAAGCTTGCTCTGTTGCAATAAAAATTGGAGAATGGAACAAAGGATTATACAGTGTGCCTTAATTTAATCAGGTACCTCACAGGTAATTGGAATACTTTGGCTGAGGGCTACTGAATGGGCACATTATGTATCTTGAGGTGAGTATTTTCAAGAACACGATCAAACATTCAAGGTGCACACTTCTTTCCGAGATATCTGCACTATAACATCTTACATTCATGCATGTTGGATTGTTGTTGATGGATGGGTAGGGTGTGTGTGAGAAGAGTGCTACTTAAATTTCTAAGAATTCCATTACATTAGTTTCACCTTTAAAGAAAACCAGAGGAAGGAAAAGGTTTATATGTCAGCTTATGGGAGCATATATAATGCATGGTGCAAAAGTGTTGCTTTTAGAATAGTCTAACATATTTTTGCAGTTTGTTTAACTACTTGGTTCTTTTCCCCAAGACTGTAGTGCCAAATTTATGAAAAAGAACAGAGGACCCAAGGGAGGTGGGAAAGACAATACCTATAAAATTCAACTTTATCTTCAATGAAGCTGAACAGGAGAAGCCAGGGTGCCGGCAGGAGTGGAGGGACTGAGTAAGAGAAATTTCCTCTGCCGGAGATATTTTCTTGCCTATTGGGATACAACAAAGGGAAAAGGAGAGAGAGAAAAACACGACTACTACATTATCTTTCCTGAATAGCTATTCCAATCAGATGCCTCGCTTTTATCAATTATCACAGGCAACAGTCACGCTGCCTGAAAATTTGTGATTGTATTCCCAAAATATCTCAAGGGCACCAAGTTGGAGAAAACTGGTGTATAGCCCAAGTTGTTTCTACAATATGAGGACCGGTGTTTCTCAGTTTTCCCATTGGTTTCTTTAACTGATTAGTCTAAAACCCATGATCTTTGTGGGTGGACTTTCCTGAAACAGTTTCCTGTTGCCATCTAACACAGGATATCAGTCTTCTATTATCTACCAAATTTCTTGGAGATCAGCCAAGAAAAAAAAGGACTCAGACTATACCTTAGTTTAGAAATCCTTTTCGAAAAAGTTACTTTTAAACATGTGCACTTTGAGGAATATTTCAGGAAGGTGCTGGTGGACACAGCAGAAATTACTTTGTTTACATAAGGTTTAGCAAAAGCAGTTTTAGAACAATTTCACAAGACAGATAAGGAAATGATGTTTGTATTTTTCCACAGAAAAATCAGGCAGGAAAAAGGAACTGTTAGGACATATTTTTCCTTTCATAGCCAAGTCATTTTTATTTTTAGCATTCACCTCAGTTATCAGCACCACCCCAATCCAAGCTTGCATAGTCTAAGATTCACAAGGCTGAATGCAGGCAGCCATTGTGTGTGTGACGATCTCCAATTTCTTCATTCCCAGACAAGCAGCTGAAGCAAAATAGTCACGGAGATTTCCATGAGCTGACTAGCAATTGAAACATTGCATCAGAAATTATGTATGCATGGTCTTAGAAAGCTATCTGAAAATGTGACACTATTTTGAATTATGCAAACACCTTGTTCTTGAAGCCAGATGGTCTGCACATTGTTCTAGTCATAGCTGTGCTATCTGTAATTTGTTGACTAAAGCACAAGTGGTTATATAATCCCAACTGAAATAACTGGCATCTAACATCAGAAGTATACTATTTGGGACTGATTATGAGTTTGCTTGAGTTTGTTTTGAATCCAGTTATTGTCATAGGTGAACATATGTGAATATTGCTTAATATGTGAAACATCCAATTAAAGCTTAATTCAACAGACCACGATAACCTTAATACATATAAAGTGTAGTGTAGCATCCTTTTACAACCTGTGGACAACCTGTAGACTTCAACTCCCAAGGAATTCTGGGAGTTGAAGTCCACAGGTTGTAAAAGGGCCACAGTTGCCCACCCCTGATCTAGAACAAAGAGATTGAAGGTAGTAAGTGTATCTATCTCAGTAACAAGAATTCAGAAGTTTGAAACTTCATTTTAAAAAGCTACAAGAACAGTTAAAATGATACCAAACTACAGTGGTACATCAGTAACTCATCTTTAACTGGTTTTGGGAAGCATAATGAGTACCAAATAATTTTTTACTGTAAGAAATAATGTAGTGAGTCACAAGACAACAAGTTCCCGCTTATGCATTGAGTACCAAACAACAATTTTTTTGTGTCAAAATGTGTTGAGTACCGAATTGGATGAGTTTCAAAGCAGTTGAGTACCAAAGTACCACTGTAATGCCATTGCATGCAATTGTTAGCTTCACTTTCTTGCTAGACATGTTTTATGAACACAACCTAGCAACTAAATCCACTTCACATGGCATGGCTTAGTGAGCATGGCTTGGTGGGCATGGTAGGGGAAGGTTACTGCAAAATCCCCATTTCCTCCCGATCAGCTGGGACTTGGGAGGCAGAGAATAGATGGGGGCTGGGCCAGTCAGAATTTTTACTACCGGTTCTCCGAACTATTCAAAATTTCTGCTACCGGTTCTCCAGAACTGGTCAGAATCTGTTGAAACCCACCTCTGATGTCTAGTCTAGTGAAAAAAAAGGACTAGGGGCAACATGAGAGAAGTGTTCCAGTTATGTGAGGGGCTGCCACAAAGAAGGGGGGGGGGTTTCAACCTATTTTCCAAAGCACCAGAAGGCAGGACAAGAAACAGTGGATGGAAACTAATCAAGGAGAAACAACCTGGAAGTAAGGAAAGAATTCTTGACAGTGAGAACTATCAACTGGTGGAATGGCTTGCCTTTTTTAAAAGAGATTGGACAGCCATTTGTCTTTACTGGTTTAGGACCTCCTGCTTGAGCAGGGGGTTGGACTATAAGACCTCCAAGGTCCTTTCTAACTGTGTTATTCTGTTTCCCAAAATTAAGGTGACCATATTTTAAGATTGGTAAGGAGGGACACCATTGTGGGTGTGGCTTATTTTGTGGGTGTGGCTAGCTGGTCATGTGACTGGGTGGCCATGGCTATGTGTATAGGGACTACTCAGAGGGCTGAAAAAAGTCATTTCTGACAGGTCCTCGCACTTTTGACTGGTCCTCACACTTATGACCATCCTCACATTTATGCCCATGCAGCATTCTTAACAACCATGTCACTCATTTCACAACTGCTTCTCTTAACCATGGTGATAAGACTGGGCAAAAAATGTAAAATGTGAGGACAGTTGTAAGTTTGAGGACTGGACAAAAGTGCGAGGACCAATCAAAAATAACTTTTTCAGCCCTCTGAGTAGTCCATATGCACAAAAGGACTAACCAGAGGGCTGAAAAAAGTCATTTCTGACAGGTCCTCGCACTTTTGACTGGTCCTCACACTTATGACCATCCTCACATTTATGCCCATGCAGCATCCTTAACAACCATGTCACTCATTTCACAACTGCTTCTCTTCGCCATGGTGATAAGATAGGGCAAAAAACGTAAAATGTGAAGACAGTTGTAAGTTCGAGGACTGGTCAAAAGTGCGAGGACCAGTCAAAAATAACTTTTTCAGCCCTCTGAGTAGTCCATATGCATAAAAGGATACAGCAATAGAGAGGGATGAAGGAAGGGAAGGGAAATTAGAGTAGGAGGGAGGATAAGAGGGGGAGGAAGAGAGGAGGAGAAGGAGAAAGGAAGAGGAAGTAGGGAGGAGAAGAAGAGGGGGGGAAGAGAAAGTAAGAAGGAAAGAAAAGAGAGAGGTGGTAGGTTTGAGGAGAAAGATTGCTGTACAATAAAAAAGATGAAAGGGAAGAAAGCCAACCCCAAACAAATATAAAGATATTAAGATAAAGAATGAATGGTTAAACTTTAAAGAATAAAAGAGAACAAATATGAATAAATAGCAGTAATTAGAAACACACATACAAACATACAATTTATTTTCTTTGAACAGAGTATTTGGCCGGTTCACAAATTTAAACAGTGTTTAGTCACTTCAATTAAATTTACAATTTCTATATTTCCTTTTTGCCATATTTATTCCTCATCTATTTTTTTTAAAAAAAAAACAATATTACCCTTCATCCTCATCTCTAATCTTAATCAAATTCAATTTTTCCCTTCTATTCTATATTATACCCCTTCCCATTGTCATCTATTTTTATATCCATCCTCACATTGTTTAATTATGTAATTATGTAATACAGTTGTTTAATACAAATTCAACATTTTTTGTATATTAATCAATATGAACATGAATATTCCAATTATTTCCATGCAATCCAATTTCTTACAAATCAATTAATTATATTTACCAATAATAATAAACCAAATAATTTCCCCCATATATTCCTCTGAACCACAACTTAACCATTTCTGCTTTCAACACAATATACAATTAATAGTATCTCAATTATTACAATTCCCTAGTTAAATACAGCTTTTTTTCTTTTGTGTTTTAAAATCTTGAACTCTCCTCCTAAATTTCCCATTGTTTGCAGTTTTTCACCTACCTTTTTTGGGGAGGAAAAATAAAAATAAAAATAAATCTCTCTCTGCCTCATTTTGTCACCTTGCACCAAAGATCCTGGTTTCGGTTTCATTTCTGCAGCTTAGCTAGGGGAAAAAAAAACTGCTTCAGGAACTCTTTACACTGATTGCCTGTAGGGCGGCCCTTTGAAGCCACGGGCAAGAGTTTAAACAGTTTTTTTTTTCTTCTAGCCATCAGCTGGGGCTCAAGAGGCAGCGGGACTCAGGAGGCAGAATGAAAAATCGGGACTTTTTTGAAACGCTGCGGGACGCGGGACAAATTGCTAAAAATCGGGACTGTCCCGCCAAAAGCGGGACATCTGGTCACCTTACCCAAAATGTATCTTGAAAATCTTTCCCAGTTTAATCAGAGCTATGTGATCCCTGCTGCAAAAATCAGAATTAGACAACAACAAAAATCAGAAACCGAACACTTTGATGCCGTTTTAATCGTATTTATTCGGATTTGATAAGTTTGTAAACTCTCAGCCACTTATTTATTTATTTATTTATTTATTTATTTATTTATTTATTATTCAAATTTCTATACCGCCCTTCTCCTTTCGGACTCAGGGCGGTGAACGGCCAAAATAAAACATTTATATATAAAGTGCGATTAAAAATAGATTTAAAATAATTAAATTTGGCCCATAGTTTAAAATTTATCAATTTAAAATCCATATCAAAATTTAAAATCAACCATAAAATCATAAAATCAAGAGAGGCCGGCTAACTGAAAGAGATGAGTTTTTAGGGCCCGACGAAAAGTCAGGAGGTCGGAGATTAGTCGTATCTCTGGGGGTAGATTGTTCCAAAGGGTAGGTGCCACCACAGAGAAAGCTCTCCTCCTGGGGGTCGCCAGCCGGCATTGTCTAGCTGACGGCACCCTGAGGAGGCCCTCTCTATGGGAGCGAACTGGCCGGTGGGAGGCTATTGGTGGCAGAAGGCGGTCCTGTAAGTACCCCGGCCCTAAGCCATGGAGCGCTTTAAAGGTGATCACCAACACCTTGAAGCGCATCCGGAAGTCCACCGGAAGCCAATGCAGCTCGCGCAGGAGAGGAGTCACAAGGAGCGCCCTGTCGCTCCCATAATCCCCCGTGCAGCCGCATTCTGCACCAGTTGGAGCCTCCGGGTGTACCCCAAGGGGAGCCCCATGTAGAGAGCGTTACAGTCTACAGTCCAGACAAGAGGTGACGAGTGCTTGAGTGACTGTGCTAGGGAGTCCCGATCCAGAAAGGGGTGCAACTGGCGTATCAGGCGAACCTGATAAAAAGCCCCCCTGGCCATCATATGCCCTTCTAAAGACAGCCGTGCGTCCAGGAGGACGCCCAAGTTGCGGGCCCTTTCCATGGGGGCCAGTGATTCAGCTGCTGAATCACAGAAAGCTACGGGAGGAGGAGGAGGGGTATGGAAATAGATAAGCTCAGTGTTATTATTTTCTCTATAAAAAATCAGGTCTATGTTCACGCAACGCACCGACCCTCGAATATCTAAACGAATATTGGCTAAATTTACCCAATCGGCTTGGATGTAAAACCCCGTCTTTATAAACGGGATGCCCTTATCGGGAACGAGTAGGAAGTTCTAAGAAAATCTAAAGCATTTGGGGCGTGGGAGCCAGGAATATGCTGACGGGAATTCCGGTGCCTTGCTTGTTTCAATCCACTTGGCAAAGGGAAGGGTTTGGATAAGTGACGAGAAAGCGGCCGGTTTGTTTTGCTCCCGAGGGCTTCCAGGTTGCGCAACTCGCGAATCTGCCGCAAAGGTTTTCATCCCTGCCTTCCCAATCGCGGCTCTCATCCCTCCTCCTCCTCCTCCCCCTCCTCCCCGAGCTTCCTGTTGCCCGGATGCTCACGGCCAGCGGGAGCGTTTCCTTAGGAACTACGGCAAGAGGCGAGGACCAAGTCCTTCCGGCTTCTTCTCGGGCCACTTTTCCAGGGCCCTCGCCCAGTGCCTTCCATCCTGCTCCCAAGCGCCGGAGGGGGAGGGGAGGGAGGGGAGGGGGGGGCGGAGACGGACGAGAAGCGGGGCTGAGTTGAGAAGAGGCGGCCTGCTTTTTTTGGGGGGGGGGGAGGGGCGGTTGCTTTGACCACCGGCATGACTTTGCCGCACCGCCTTCTCAGCGGCGACCGTCGCAACTGAAAACCGGGGCTTCATCTTCCTCCTCCTCCTCCTCAGCCGTTGCCAGGCGAAGCGAGAGGGCGGGTCCGAAAGGGGAGGGACCCAACCGATGGACCAGCCGGGCCTGGAGCGGAGCCTGCAAGAGCTGCTCTTCGGAAAGGCCTCGCAAAATGTGGGCGTAGCGTGGAGGCGAAGCAGCCCCTAGTCTTGCCGGGCCCAGGGCCCGTCGGAAGGCGTTGAGAAGGGAGCGCCTGGATAGGCGGATGCCTTGGCCGCCGCCGCCGCCGCCGCTGCCCGGAGCCTGAGGCGGCGGCTCTTTCCTCCTCCTCCTCCTCCTCGCCTTCCCTCTCCGCCTCGCTCGGCCTCTCCCTCCTGCCTTGACCGACCAGTCGCTCAGCTCGCTCTCTTCCTCCTCCTCTTCACCCGCCGCCGCCACCATGTCGGCCAAGGTGCGGCTGAAGAAGCTGGAGCAGCTGCTCTTGGATGGGCCCCGGCGCAACGAAAAGGTCCTGAGCGTCGAGGGGCTGCTGGATCTCCTGGTCGGGCTCTACACCGAGTGCAGCCGCGACTCGCCGCTTCGCAGGGACAGGCTCGTCTCCGACTTCCTCGAGTGGGGTGAGGAAGAGGAGGCGTGGGGGAGGGTAAGGGAACCGGGTTGGGAATCTCGCTGGGTCGGTTTGGTTGAGGGGTGGGTGGGGGCTTCCTCTCTGATCCCTCGGATTTGCTTCCGAGTAGGCAATGGATACGATTAAAAGCCTGTTTTTGTAGTGCGAGAGAAAGCGGGAGCGCCCACTCGGTTAAAACAGGAGTTTTGAGATGATGGGGTTGGGGGAGTTCGTGGAAACCCGAGACGGAAATGTATTATAAGGATGGATCTGGCTGATAAGTGCTTGGGGGAGGTGAGAAGGAAGAATTGCTGGGTTAATTAACAGGAGGATGGGAAAAAGAGTTGCATCCCCTGTCAAATTGGCCGAAGTAGCAGGAGAAGTGAGGATTATTACCTGAATCATCTGGGATAGGTTCATTTTTAGGAGAACTGGGATGGTAAGACTTTGGAAGGGAAACTTAAGCAATAAAGTGGCAATGGTGAACAAAGAGAGCACAATTTCTGCCCTAAAAGCTTTTACAGAGCTAAACATGGACATTTCTGTTGAGAAATGTCTGTTAAGAGACTTTGGGAGTGGCAACAGTGAGGATGAAGGAAAATGTCTTCACTCAACGATATGACTGATATACATTGAGTGCATTTGAATTACAAAGAAGGCAGAAGAGCCAAAGTATTATCCAAGCTAGGAGAGCATTCCCCCCACCCCCCTAATCATTCATAATGGTCTACAGTTGCAGAAATAGGATTTGCATGAATTCAATGGTAGCTGGATGAATAGGAAGATGGTAAGGCCAAAGGATATGGTATCAATTCACTTTGAATTATGGATTTTGCTAGTCTAATTTATAAGAAAAGGGGAAAGTTAAAATAGAATGGTATTGGTTACAGGTGAATTAAGGAGAACAGGATGTGAATGAAAGATATGCTGTTTCTGCAAAATCAGACCAGACACTATTTTAGGGCAGGAATTGTCAACACATGGAATAGCTCCAGACACTACTGATCACAAAAGAGAAAACAGAGAACTCAATCTACAAGTACTATACATTAGAAAAGAAATTGCAGACTTTGTGAAAGAAATTGCACATTGTTGTCAATTTAAGAAAATGGGACTAATCAATACATCCCAGGCAGCTCTTACAGAAATACTGTATTTATCTGAAATGAGAAGTGAAGAAAAGTCATAAGACAATTTTATATTCAAAGCTGTAAGGAAGGAAGTGTTCATATCCTGAAGGTGACAGTTCGGACTGTCATCCTGACTAATATGGGGGGAGGGGGATGGATTAGATTCCATTAATAGCACAGCCAGATGGACTATTAGGAGAGATGTGGGATGAATTCAAAGCTAGTTCATTAGTTTAAATGAAGAATTTGGAGTCAGTGTTACTTTTAGTAACTGAGGAATACAATGTACCTTTTTGGTGTGCTGTAATATTGGAGGTTCCAAGAAATCCAGTGCAACAGGGTAATGAGGTGGAAGGGAAGGAAGACAAATGCTTGTACCTCTCCATTCCTTTCTGAACTTTGTTTTTAAAAATCCTTCCATTACAAGCATATAAATTAAGAAAGGAAAAGAAAGCTCTGAATCCCCAGTGTAACTCCTGGAATTGAGAGAGATTCCACCAATCCAGTTTTAGTGTTCAGTAATCTTCCTGTCTAATTTTATTTTCTAGATTATTTTGATTTAAAGTAAAGCGTATATGAGAGGGGTACTCATTCATATGAACTTTAAACATAAATTGAATTGACAAAAGAAAAGATTTGAAATGGAAGCAGAAATAAAGAATAAAGAACAGTTTCTTATAAAAAACCCAACAGATTCTTCAATTTTATTTTCTAGATTATTTTGATTTAAAAAATAGATGGGAAGTTAATACGCTGCAAAACAAAGCACCAGGCTCAACCAGAACTTGATTTTCAAAGGTTCTTAGTGCTCCCTCAGCTTGGTTGTTTTCTTGTAGACATTTCATTACCCAAAGTAGGTAACATCAGTGCTAGTAAGGAGTGGAGCTTGCTCTCAATTTATATTTTAGTATCAGTGTTGGTGGGAGTGGTCTTGATGATTTTTTGGTTGGGCTGTTTACTGTTAGCTTGTTTGGCAGTTCCTAGATTGTTTACTTCTTGATTGTTGCTCTGATGTTAATCTTGGTGTTAATCTGTGCTCATATGGGTATTGATTGCTGTTGGGGAGATGTTTTTGTTCCCTTTTTGGTTTGTTGATTGTTTCTTTTGCACAGTATATAGATGTTGTTTATGTCTGGGTGACTGTAGATGGCCAATTTGTCAAAGTGCCAGGCTTCCAGGAATTTTCTAGTGTTTTTGAACCTAGCGTGGTCTAGGATGGTCACCATTTCCCAGTTAAAACTATGGCCAACTCTGTCCATATGTTGTCAAATTAAGGAGTTTTCATCATGTCTTTTGACTGCTAATTGGTGTTCATGGATGTGCTCTGCTATTCTTCTGTCTGTTTGTCCTACATAATGGCTGTTGCAGTCTTTACACTGTAATGTCATAGATGACTCCTGTTTTTTCTTCTGGGTCTGCTGGGTCTTGGTTTACTCATGTTTTGGAGGGCTTTAGTTGGTTTGAATGCTGCACTGATTCTTTGTGGTTATAATGGTGTGTTGATGATTTCTCAGATGTTTTTGATGTATGACAGTGTTAGCCTTTTTATGGCTTGTGTTGATTGCACTATATTGGGTGGAGTGGTCAAGCAGTTTTTGATGAAATTATGTGGATATCAATTTTTTTTTTTTTTTTAAATTTGATTTATATGCCGCCCTTCTCCGGAGACTCAGGGCGGCTTACAATGTGCTCAGCAATAGCCTTCATCCTTTTGTATATTTATACAAAGTCAGCTTATTGCCCCCACAACTGGGTCCTCAATTTACCTACCTTAGAAAGGATAGAAGGCTGAGTCAACCTTGAGCCTTGGCGAGATTCGAACCTGCAGTAATTGCAGGCAGCTGGTCTTAATAACCAGCTTAATAACAGGGTGCCTTAGACCACTGTACTACCAAGGCTCTTCAATTTTGTTGAAAGATGTTGTATGGATTTTCTGTTTTCTTTTTCCGCTGTTCAGGGTTGTGGCAGTCTAAATAGAATTCTTACACAGCTTCTCTTGTGAGAAGTTAGGTTACTCCTAACCTCAAAGGTTAGGTAAAAGCTTTGAGTTCCACATAAACTTCCAAGGTATTCTTAGAAGGGGAGAAGAAGAGGAGAAGAGAGAGGTTAAATTAAAAAGTGTACCTGGAAAGAGGCATGATTTTGGAATATATCAGCTTAGCATTCAGTTCCCAAATGTTTTTTTAATTGGTGGATTACTGATTAATGGAGTACTTCTGACTTTACCTTTGTTTTGTAAATTCAATCCACATATTTTTCATCACTGACCAGCATAAGATATAACGCATGGGTTTACAAAATGTAGCTGTAGATTAACAGCTATAATTTAAGAATAGGCTATGCTTATTAAGATGTAGAGAAAGTAAAATAATGTTCATGGAATGTGAAACTGTATTTTGGAACTCAAAACTACAAGACATTTACTGTATTACAATATGTAAGGTTAATTATTAATTTAACTCTAATTAAACTTGCTATATAAATCCACTTCCCTTTCAGTTAGGCGTGATTAGGGCTTACTCATTTTATTACAAGAGTTTGTTTTTTAAATTTCTCCAGGAAGTGATACATGTGAATATAAGCCATGAAGAATCTTTTACTTGCTTTTAATGATACTTAGTACAACACAAAATGTGAGAACATCTGGTTCTCAATTTCTGAATGGACCAATGCTTTTTGTTTTACATTAACCCATTAAGAGGATTCACTTCCTGCAGTCATCTATTGACATCAATAAGCCCTTTAACTGAATAATTTAACACTACCTGTCATCTACTTTGAAAGCTCATAGAATTGATTAGTTTTGTGGTAGATATAAAGTAATACAGTAATCATGGTGGGTTTTTAAAAAAATATTTACAGTATATTAGCAGTTGATGTATATAAATTGCTGTGTTCCATTTTGGAGACTTCGTTTGTATGGGATGACAAAAACATTCATTTCTAGTAACAAATACTAGAATTTGTTTTAAAGGTGGCCCAGCTATTGTACAACTCTCTATTATATTACTAGTATTTATGAGACAACAAGTAAATGCTAAATAGTTCAGAATCCTGAACTTTTTTGATATATTGCCTTGTTATTATAATGGCTATTTAGCCACTGCCACCACCGCCATTATTTTTTCCTTTAAAAAATATTCTTACTATTTAATTTGAGTTGTATTATAGAAGAATTAGGAAATAGTTGAACATTAATTCGTATGGTGATGCCAATATTTGTTGCAAGAACTTTTGCCAAGGTACATGCAGTGGGAAAGTATGATTGCTCAGTAAAGAGTACATGCTTTGGATTTAGAAGATTCCAAACATTCTAAGCAAAGTGATTTAATAGCCTAATTCAGTACCAATCAGTTTTATATACTATGGGATGACTGAACTATAAACTAAATAATAGCTGATTTTAAGCAGAATTCGAAATAAAAGCACTTTTGTAGTGAATAGTGGGTAACTGGGTATAGATATCACATTTGAAAGGAAAAATGAAAATATTAGTACACTCAAGTTTAGAAAACTATTCACATGACTAATGACCTAATCATTAGTGTGAATTCCTTTGCTAAGAATTAAGACATTAAAACACACAATTGTACAGAAGTACAATATTTAGTATCTGAAGTCGACAAGGGTGCTTTGGATACAAATACATGCGTGTTGGAAACACCAAATTGTTCCTGTGGTGAAAAGAATTGCCGGTGATATCACTGTTGGCCCGAGGGCACCCAGGGGTTCCTTTTGTGAAGTTGCCCATGAAAGTGGTACCCATTTATTTACTTGCAGTCACCTGCCTGCTTTGTGATGGGAGCTCACCCCGCTCTGCATTGGCAACTGGTCTCAAGCGCAAGGCTGCCAGTCGTCAGCCCAGCATTCTAATCTCATGAGCCACTGCATTCCTTGACGCTTTAGATGCAATATAGATACTGTTCCTATACTTATTAGCTGCTCCTTAGAAGAACTGTATCTTTTCCTATGCACGCTCCAGAACATACACACTTAATTAAGGAGTCTCAAATCAGCAGTCAGAGATATTCTCAACAACTCCAGATATGTAGTGATGAGGATGAGCCTGGCCAGGAGGAAGGAGTAACATAGATGAGAGCAGAAACAGTATAGATAAGTATACCCTGTTTCCCCCAAAATAAGACATCCCCTGATAATAAGCCCAAATCGGGCTTTTGAGCGCATGGCAATAAGGTCAAGCGCTTATTTCAGGGTTCAAAAAAATATAAGACAGGGTCTTATTTTTGGGGAAACATGGTAGATAAAAAGCTTGATCAAAGCAAGGGCATTATTTTTTGGAAGCATATCAACAATTAGGATTATAGGAAAAGATCCAGAGTCCTGCACAGAAACTTGCAAAAAAGTGTCTCAGAATAGCACAATAATCAAAATCTCTAGCCAATGTTTGTTTAATGTAGTGCTATAAGCTTTGGAAAGAGGGCTATTCATTTATACTCACACTTAAACTGCATCCTTTCATAACTATGGCGGAAATCATAGGAATTTTGTAAGATTCATTTAGCAGATCTCTCTGTTTTAAAGTTGACCATTCCCTCCACATCTACTAAGACAAAGTTGAGAGGATTTAATCCATTTTCTATTAACCTTTTGAATTTCCAGAACTAGTTTTAAAACTACTGACTGATTATGCAGCAACAAGTTGACATTGACTCTTCTTATCTTAATTATTTGGGAAAGGAATACTGTAAGACTTGACTTATGTAGCTTGAAAAATTTGTTAATATTCCACAGAGACTATTTTATTATAGTAAAAATAATAGTAATAAGTAGTTTATATATATTTAAGTGAACATAATATGACAGACACCTATAGGAGAAATTATGTAGATGTTAACACCTTGATATTTGAAAGCTACCATTTACCACAGGAAAGCCTTAGTTATTGAGATAAAACAGAAACGTTTTAGGGCCTTTTCTAGACAAGCACAAATCTTGGAACATCCATTGAATGAAGGAAGTATTTTAGGAGGGTCTCACAGAGTTAAGAGTATAAAAAAAGGATTTACAAAATTAATTATATCTTTATTTTTGCAAGTAAAATATTATTGGTTTAGTTTTAAATATAAATGATTGTGTAGATAAGTGGTTCTCAACCTTCCTAATGCCGCGACCCTTTAATACAGTTCCTCATGTTGTGGTGATATCCAAACGGGTGGGTTCTAAATTTTTTTACTACCGGTTCTGTGGGCGTGGCTTATTTTGTGGGCGTGGCTTGGAGGTCATGTGACTGGGTGGGTGTGGCTAGCTGGTCATGTGACTGGGTGGCCATGGCTATCTGTATAGGGACTACTCAGAGGGCTGAAAATAGTCATTTCTGACAGGTCCTCGCACTTTTGACTGGTCCTCACACTTATGACCATCCTCACATTTATGCCCGTGCAGCATTCTTAACAACCATGTCACTCATTTCACAACTGCTTCTTTTCACCATGGTGATAAGATAGGACAAAAAACGTAAAATGTAAGGATAGTCGTAAATTCGAGATCTGGTCAAAAGTGCGAGGACCAGTCAAAAATAACTTTTTCAGCCCTCTGAGTAGTCCATGTGCACAAAAGGACTACTCAGAGGGTTGAAAAAAGTGATTTCTGACAGGTCCTCGCACTTATGACTGGTCATCATTTATGCCCATTGTAGCATTCTTAACAACCGTGTCACTCATTTCACAACTGCTTCTCTTTAACCATGATGAGAAGATAGGGCAAAAACATAAAATGTGAGGACAGTCGTAAGTTCAAGGACTGGTCAAAAGTGCGAGGACCAGTCAGAAATAACTTTTTCAGCCCTTTGAGTAGTCCATATGCATAAAAGCATACAGCAATAGAGAGGGATGAAGGAATGGAAGGGAAATTAGAGTAG
Organism: Pituophis catenifer annectens; assembly: GCF_029215685.1. Classification (NCBI taxonomy): domain Eukaryota; kingdom Metazoa; phylum Chordata; class Lepidosauria; order Squamata; family Colubridae; genus Pituophis; species Pituophis catenifer. Next base: position 314,365,500 of record NW_027256881.1, on the reverse strand, counting down.
GAGTGAGGGTAAGAGAGGGAGGAAGAGAGGAGGAGAAGGAGAAAGGAAGAGGAAGTAGGGAGGAGAAGAAGAGGGGGAGGAAGAGAAAGTGAGAAGGAAAGAAAAGAGAGAGGTGGTAGGTTTGAGGAGAAAGATTGCTGTACAATAAAAAAGATGAAAGGGAAGAAAGCCAACCCCAAACAAATATAAAGATATTAAGATAAAGAATGAATTGTTAAACTTTAAAGAATAAAAGAGAACAAATATGAATAAATAACAATAATTAGAAACACACATACAAACATATAATGTATTTTCTTTGAACAGAGTATTTGGCCGGTTCACAAATTTAAACAGTGTTTAGTCATTTCAATTAAATTTACAATTTCTATATTTCCTTTTTGCCATATTTATTCCTCATCTATTTTTGTAAAAAACCAATATTACCCTTCATCTTCATCTCTAATCTTAATCAAATTCAATTTTTCCCTTCTATTCTATATTATACTCCTTCCCATTGTCATCTATTTTTATATCCATCCTCACATTGGTTAATTATGTAATATTACAGTTGTTTAATATAAATTCAACATTTTAATATAAATCAATTAGTTATATAACTACCTTTTTTGTACATTAATCAATATGAACATGAATATTCCAATTATTTCCATGCAATCCAGTTTCTTACAAATCAGTTAATTATATTTACCAATAATAATAAACCAAATAATTTCCCCCATGTATTCCTCCAAACCACAACTTAACCATTTCTGCTTTCAACACAATATACAATTAATAGTATCTCAATTATTACAATTCCCTAGTTAAATAGAGCTTTTTTTCTTTTGTGTTTTAAAATCTTGAACTCTCCTCTTTTCCCCTGAATTTCCCATTGTTTGCACCTACCTTTTTTGGTGAGGAAAAAGAAAAGAAATCTGCCTGCCTAATTTTCCAATGTTGCAGCAACAGCAAAGCCAACAGCCTGCTTTACTTTCAGTTTCGTTTTTCAGCATAGCTAGGGGAAAAAAAAATTGCTCCAGCACTCTTTGCAAACAAGCAGCAGAGCCCTGAGCAAAACAGCTGAGAGCAAATCAGCTGAGAGTCGGGAGCCAATCTAATCAAGGGCTAATTAGCCTATGCTGAAGCTCCGCGGGCCAATAAAATTACAAAAAAACACCGAACCATTTGTTAAATTGCTGGCTTGCTCGCCCCTCGCCCACCACTATTTATTGGCAATAAATAGTGATGCAGAGGGGCGGGGCAAGGGACAGGGCGAGCCAGCAATTTAACAAACGGCTCGGCCGAACCCCCTAGAACCGGCAGAATCCCACCACTGGCTATAGGGCGGCCCTTTGAAGCCCCGCGGCAAGAATTTAAACAGTTTTTTTTCCTCTAGCCATCAGCTGGGACTCAGGAGGCAGCAATAGATTGGGAGTGGGCGGGGTAAGTGAACGGCCGGCCATCCAACAGAGCAGAGAGTGAGGATGAGTGAAGGCGTGGGGGGGGGGCAAGAGAGGGCTTTGGCGACCCCTGTGAAATGGCTGTTTGACCCCCAAAGGGGTCGCGACCCCCAGGTTGAGAACCGCTGGTGTAGATGATCAATAATCAACAATATATTGATTAAATTTTGTTAATATTTGGCCTTATTAGTATTCCTAGACATTTGGGATATTGAAATTATGATGGAATAATGAGTAATTTTCAAAATAGTAAATATTAGTAACTTAGGGGATAACAAATACATGGCACAAAGAAATGTTAGTTATGTTTAAATGAATTAATGGAAAAAATGATAAAGAATTATAAAGAAAGAATGGTACTGTTGAAGTTGGAAGATCAGGATTATGCATACTTATTTGTATTATTACTGTTAGCATTGTTTAAAAAAGATTTGATCTGATCAAGACACTGTCCACAAAATATGTATGGTGTGTATTATATTAAAAAATAAAAAATATATAAAAATATTAAAGTCTGCTAATGTATGCAAACTAACATGATACCAGAATAGAAATTATGTAAAAGCATTGGTAGGCTTCTATGTCATAATTTCCCATGTGGTAAAGCATGATATTCAGGGCTGTTAAACATATTTTCAACAATGCATTTAAACTGGAGTAAACCTCAAACTCCATTAGTAAAGCATTATGTAGCAAAGAGCCATTCAATACCCTGTTTTCCCCAAAATAAGACATCCCCTGATAATAAGCCCAATCAGGCTTTTGAGCACATGGCAATAAGGCTAAGTACTTATTTCAGGGTTCATAAAAATATAAGACAGGGTCTTATTTTCGGGGAAACCCTGTACAAGCTATTAAATTCTAGAACCCTAAGAAGGTTAAACATGAAAGTGACAAGTTAACAAAAAAGCTCTTAAGAGGGAATTGTATTAGATATACATTTTAAGAACATGCTGTCCCTTTGGGCTTAGTGGGGAATTTGAATGTTAAATATGCTGTGGCATGTTGTCTATTTCATCTTTATCTTTTTTCTGTCTTGGGATGCAGTTGATATAATTAATTTTAGTACTGCATTTTTAAATGTGATGGTGGTAATGTATACATCTATAACAATAATGGTATGACTAACTAGTATTCCTTAATCCAAGAATGGTGCTTTGAACATAGAAGTTGGTTTTGCCTGAAGATTATGTAAATGCAGGATGCTTGTTTTCTAATTGCAGTTTTCAGTGTGCAAATAAGTTTTCATGTTTTACTGAATTAAATTTACCTTAATAAACTACTGAATAAGTAATTGCATCTGGTTTGGTTGAAATATTTTAACGATTTATACTTCACTTCAATCTTTTCTTCAGATCTGTTTACATTGGATCATACTTGATTTTCTGTCCATATAAATGGGTTTAAAGGGCTACTTTTGAGAAGAGCATGAAAGTCACATCAGCAAGACCTAACAGAATTATTATTACATTTGTACAATGTATTCCTTCAGGTCTTAATAGGGATTTTAAGTTTCCCTCCTTTAGACAACTGGATAAAGTTGCATAAAGATACATTGCATTTAGATCTGAATTGGAGAAGGATGCCTTGGAGGTAACATTGATACCCTCGCTAGGCCTGTTTTAAGATGTTATCTGATTTTATAGCAAGGGTGTTCACATGGCTCTGAAGCATTCTTGCTTACTTTTGATCAAAGTGATGCACACTTCTACAATTGTGTATTGCAACAAATTATTCTTTAGTCATCACTGAAGCAGTAGGCGTGAGCTTAAATGGACTCCAGAGGATGGTAGAGGACAGGAAGGCCTGGAGGAGCGTTGTCCATGGGGTCGTGATGGGTCGGACACGACTTTGCAACTAACAAGAACAAAATTCTTTAGTTATGCTAATAAGACTTTTATAAATGAATGTATTGTATGATACTTTACTTTCATTTGATACTGTTTAATAGACCAGATTTATTATCACAGGTAATTAATAAAAACTAAATAGCAGGAAGAAATAGACAACATAACAAATCTATTTAAGTCCTTAATAATAGCCATGGATTTCACATCAACTGTTTGTCTCAATAAAAATTTTCTAATAACCACTATGAAATCAAAACAAGTGGGACCCTGCCAAATTGCTTAGAAAAGATATTCCAATGTTCTGTTACTATCTGGTCTTCTGTGTATATCCCTTTTAGTTCTAATCTTAAAGCTTGGGCATGTTCATACAGATGAATGGAGTGTATAAAGGGACATTGGTCTTGGCCCACTTCCATCTTTAAAATGAATAAATGAGTTTTGTAATGGATAAATAACTGATTCAGCTGAAACACAATGTGCTCTGATTATTGAAAGCACTGTCAAGGTTTCTGATGGTTGCCTTTTGTTCATTTGTTCCAGAACTATCTTTAAAAGCAATCCCAAGTAAAGAACTTTACAGTAGCCTATTCTGTACATGAATAGAACAGGAATAATAGAGACTAGGTCTGATTTTGTAGTAAGGCTGCAATGCATAGAGTGATAAAGCTGCTGTTAGCAACTATGACTGCTTGCATATCAAGTATGGTGTTAGATCTAGGGGGTTCTTACCAGTGCTGTGGAGTTGGAGTCGAGGAGTCAGAGTCGGAGGAAATTTTGGGTACCTGGAGTCGGAGTCGGAACATTTATCTCCTGACTCCATAGCCCTGACAGTGCTGTGGAGTCGGAGTCGGAGTAAATTTTGGGTACCTGGAGTCGGAGTCGGAGTCGGAAGTAAAAAAAACTGAGGAGTCGGAGTTGGAACATTTATCTCCCGACTCCACAGCCCTGGTTCTTACATATTAATTTGATTACTGAAATAAGTGAAATCCCTTTCAAAACAAACTGCAGTCAAATTGACAAACAGAATTTTGTCTAAAGGAAAGGGGGTTTGAGAGACAAATGCTTTAGGATGCTATTTTCCAAGGATGTACATAGTAGCATTGGGCTGTCCAAAACTGTTTCATTTCTCAAGGGCCATTATAAAATGAAAATTAACACATGAACTCATATATTACAATATTTCACAAAGTAAATCTGTGTATTTATTTTTACCAAGCTATTGAAGCTTCTCCAAAATATTATCTTTGCCTTTTCAGAAATATCATAGATTATGTTTAAATCTTCCAATATAAATGAATATAGAGATGTTTTATTGTGTAACTGAACCTTTTAAAAATTAATTCCTTGGAAGGAACTGATATTCAAGGTTGTTAAAATTTTATTTGTTATGTCATACAGTGATCAAAATTCACATTATGGGTACCTGTTTGAATTTTTATTTCAAATGGTTTCATATCTGCCTGAAACATCAGTACTTTTGCCAAGTCTGAAAGAGAAAATCTATTTACAGTTGATGCATAAATCTGTATTAACTTTCCCTGCTAGGAATGTTCTTAAATGCTTACACATGTATAATTAAACAGTGATACAATTGTCAGTGATAGTTTAGTTGTTCCTAGGTAAACCTTGATAGTAGCCAACTGTATAGCAAAATAGTTGTGACAGATAGTTGGAATTAGTTTTAAGATAGTTTTGTAGATTATATGTGGTTATGCCTTGTATAACATAGTCAAGAATATTTATTTGCTTTGAATAATACTAAGATGAATTTCATCCAAGGAATAGGATTAGGATATTTAAAGATATGTGAGGAATTTACTTATAGTGTTTTTTGATTATGTGTCATTAACTTGTCACCACTTAGCAGAAATCTAATTTGTTGGACTTTATAGCATTGTCAGCAAATATGAAAAAAATGATACAGCCTGAATATTGCATTCCAACAGTTTTTAGAATATGAGTTACAGGTAGGTAGTCTTTGATTTATGATCCAAACTGGAACTGGATTTTTTGTTGCTAGGCAAAGCAATGAATTTAAGTGAATGGTACCTGATTTTACAATCTTTCTTTTTAAGTGAATAATGTGGTTCTTAAGTGAGTCCAACTTCCCCTATTGACTTTACTTGTTGGGAACTGACTGAGAAGATTGCAAATGAAACATTTCAACTATTGTAAATTCATGCTGGTTGCCAAGAGCTTGAATTTTGATCACATGACCATGGGGGTCCTGTAACGTGAAGTGTGAGGATTGCTCATACATCACATTTTTTGCAATGATGTTATCATTTTGGACATTGAATGAATGGTTGTATGTCAAGGACTATCTATAGCTATCTTAATAGCAGCGGGGTAATATACCAATGGTAAAACTTTTTATACTGGCTTTCTCTTAGTGTAATATTCATAGTAGATTTAATATTTATCTTCTGTTGATATTTCCATTATTGTAACTTTTAATTTCTGCATCCATTTAATCATAAAAGTCTATAACTTGCTTGGTTTCTAAATGTATTTCAATAACTTATAAATAAGCCCAACAAATGTTGAGTTTTGTACAAGTTTCTCAGTTTCAGTTAAGACCTTTAAATATTCAAGCCTCCCTGTTTTTGTAATTCCTTTTGAACTATACTGTTTAAAGGTCATGCCAACCATTCTAAAGAAAGAATCTTGAAAGCAGGCCTTTCATTTTCCTGGTTTCCCACTGCTTTAGTTTTCTTCTTATTATGCACTTCCTTTAATATCTATCAAATCAGCATCCTTTTTGCCATTTCCCTTAATTGTCTTTTATATCTTTACCTTTGTGTTTTCCAGTGTCTCCTCCTTATCCCTCAAATGCTAAATGCTAAGAAGGAAACAGAAAGACCAGAGCACAGCCTTTCCAGCAATAAACTTCAGATGCAAAAAAACTTATTCCTAGTATAAAATACAGACAAATAATTAAGCAGAAACAGTTGGGACCTGTTGAGGAAAAAAAATCAACTTCCATCAATAGTAGTAGGACCAAGCCATAGTGTATAAACAGGGAGCAAACCTCACTTTCATTAGTACTGATGATGTTGCCTAATTGAGTAATGAAACATCTACAAGCAAACAATCAAGCTCAGAGAGTACCAAGGATTCCAATGTACAGTCAACGTCTTGCAGCGTAGCAAATTAATATTTGTTTGTTAGATCCTATCTTTTCTTTAGGCACTCAGGACATACATAATGCTGCCTCCTTTAATTTTTTCCCATACCCTATGAGGTAGATGGGACTGAGAGTAATTTACTAGTCCAAATTAACCCAGTAAGCTTCCATGGCAGCAGTGCATTTTAATCTGGGTCTCCCTAGTTTTACCTCAACACCTTAGTCACTATATTTGTCTAGTCTGTTGATCCCTATATGCCTCAAAATGTATTCTAGAACATAACAGATTTTGATAGAGCTGTATGGGGGGAGTCCATTCTACTGAGGGATGCTATAATTTTTACATCTGTACTCCTGTACTTGGATGTAGAACATTTTCCATGTTCTTGATCACAAGGGTACAAAACACATAGTCAAAGCAATGCTTCATTTTCATTATTACCTATTGAAAATCAACAACTGTTTTCACTTCCACAGATTCTGGCTTTTGAAATCAATTCCATACAATATCAAAGTTTGAAAAATAAAAAAGAAACACTACTTATAGAGGAGTAGCATGTCTGGCTGCTCAGCTGATGACGGTGTTTTAGTTTCATATTAATCTAATGTTATGTCAATTTGAGAACAATGAATATAATTTCTTTGTATCTTTCTTATTGTGTATAAACTGGTAAATCAGTTCCATTTTCCATTTTGCATGTTTGCTTTACAAAAAAACAGTATTCTAGAAATAAATTTTAATAACTGTCAAGTATATATTAAAATAAAGACACTGAACAAAAATTACACTCAATGTTATGCTCAAGTCTAAACTGAGTGGGAGCTGGTTGAAGTTAATTGTTTAGAAACATGGAAATAAATAAAATAAATAATTTCTTGGGGGACGAGGTGATAAAGAGATGGATATGCACTGATTTTTAACACTTGTGGTTTTATATATCATTCACTCTGATTTTGCTCTTGGTATTGGAGGGAAAATATATAAAACTTATCCTGTTTTCAGTTGAAAGTTTCATTAGAGCAAAAATGATACTGGACACAATAATTGTAGAAAGGGAAATCTTTGTTGGGTACATTCCTATTAAAACATGTGCTGCCCGGAAATAATTTCCTTTGAACAAATATGAGTCCCCCATTGCTTATAAAGATGAAGACAGCATTAATGAAACATACTTGGAAATATAAAACTGTTTCACGTCCTCTTTGTTACCAAGAAGTTTACACAATGTACTCATGAAGTTAGTACTTTGACTTGAAAGTATTTTATACTGGGAGTTAGACTTTCTGGATATGAACTTTGTGTTTTATCACTAAGCTACGTCCAAAGACCAATACTACTGGTAAAATAAAGTGGGTTTTTTTTTTCTAGTCAGATAACTCTCATCTCTAGGAATATAAACAATCTATGCAACAGTTTCATTTTTGCTGTATTTTTTAAAATATCCATAACAGTCACTTCAGCAACAAATCTCAGAAGGTATACATTGTATTACAAATGGTTAATCAGTAATTCCAATAAAATATTAAGTTTATTCAATTGGAATGCATTATTTGCTTCTGAATCTGTAAAACGCATTTGTCATGAGCTCACTAAAAGAGATAACTTGAAACGTCTATAAGCCAACATTTTAAAAAATGAATTCATCAATATTCTACCAGGGCTTCTAAAAATTTGGTGCTCCTTGAAACAATAAATGAATGTTGTATATAACCCCCCCCCACCAAATGAAACCATTGGACTTCCCCTTGGTACTAGCCATTGTGTCAGGTATTAGATTAACATGAAATTGATTCCTTAACCATTCCATGTCTGTTTTAATACATAAAGCTAGAATCTTGTCAGGATCAGCCCATTGCCAGCTTGTCTGATCCTGTTGCCACAGTCCAATTAAATGTTGGTAGTGACTCAACTCCTCATGGGCAAGCCTTATAACTCTCCTCATAACTCACTGCTCTTGCAACATTCATCATGGAAAGGCAATAGTGACAGCACTTAGACTTATACACTGTCCCATCATGCTTTACAACACTCTCTGGGCGTTTTACAGTGTAAGCATTATTTGCATATTGTTCCCAACAATCTGGATCCTCATTTTGCCAACTTTGGAAAGATTGAAAGTTGAGTCAACCTTGAGTTCCATCAGGATCAAACTTCAGGCTGTAGGTAGAGTTTGCCTGCAATATTGCATTCTAACCACCGGGGCTCTTATTGAGTTGAGGAAAAAGTGGAAGCTTCAGGAATTCTCAGAAAATTAACTCACCCTACCACTCTTTGCATTTCCAGAATCCACTGCATCTCTTACGCCCTTTATTCCCATTATATACTATGTACTGTATATCTTCTTTCCCACTGCATATGTGTTCCAAAAACGGGGAAACCCTCTGCACAAAGCCATGATTTTAGTGAATCCCAGTGTGTTCTGTTTTATGCTGTTAAATATGTTAAGAGCCTCAATTTTTAATGTGATGTTATAAAGCTTTGATGTGGTGTTCTTATTATATATTTCATAAGAGTTATTTTATATTTTATCAGAGTTATCTGGTTAACATCGGTAGCCATAGAAATATGTTAATTAAATAAGCAAATGATATTTGGGGAGCGGGGGCTTAGTCATTCCCTAAAAGATATATTATAGAATCCTATAGATTCTTTTTGACATATGTAGTGGAGAATTAGGTGGTATCTACTCTAAGTTACAACTATTTAACTGTGCTAAAAATTACTGTAATGCTTGAGAAAAAACGTAGGATGTTTTTTAAAAAATGCTTCCTACTACATCAGGTTGCATATTGCCTTTCCTTTTGCTACATGATGCTGAAATAAAACTTGCAATTCTATTGCTGCAGCTTTTTCCTCTTTTTACTGGATGGGTTTTAGGTTTTCATTAGATGGATTTTCACTAGATGTCCCATATTTATCTGTAGGTCTTTTATGTAACAATTGATGAGATGTTAAAATAGGTTTTGTTTTGTATATATATATATAGATAGATAGATAGTATGATTTTAAGCAGTAAACTATACCATCAAGGCATATAATACAGAATAGGTACAGTTATTATAATTAAATGTAGAATGCTTTTGAAGTTTTATCTGATTCCATTTTTCTATGAAATCTCATTTTGTTGTCTGATTAGCTTTTCTAGATTCAAAAGGGGACTCACGATCTGTTTTAGTTTATCAAAGAATTTGGACATTGGTTTAAAAACACTGATTTTTAAACTAGAGTGATGGAGGAAGGCAAAAAGACAAAGAATACAGCTCTTTAAAAATCTAAACTAAAACTTTTCACATTATAAATGAAAGATTGACAGGGAGCAAAGCTTACTCCTATGACTCAAGAATGTCATATTCCAAAATTGGCTCTTGTTCAATAGAACTTTCCCCCCAAAATTTGGGGTGGGACATACTGGAGGTTCAATATTTCTTATTATGATAGATGGGTGGATCCCAAAGGAGTGAGCAGATTTTTGTTTGTTTAGGTATTCTGGTCCCAAACATTTTGTAGATTTGTTTTCAGTAGAGTAGCTTGTATCATTGTATTCACTTGTATGGAACTTGAAAAATATCTTTCTAAATATTAATCCAGAGTACAGATTTAATCAAGGTATTAGTATACAAAAATACATTCTAAAGAATGGCTACTTCTCAAACAAAAGTTGGAGCCTGTGAAACATACCATCCGGGAAACTTTTTTTCTAGCATTCCTTACAAATTTAAAGTTTCACTATTGAAAATTTGTTTCATTGCTGTAATTATAACAACACTGAGTGTGATTCATGCATTTTCATGGATTTTTGCCCAAGGCAAAGGTTTGACTCTCATTGGCCTTTCAATCAAAACTAGATCACTAAGGAAGTAAGATAGGGTGAGGACAAAACTGAGTATGACTGGTTATGTATTGCAATTTATTACAAGGAAGTGGAAAAAACAGAATGGTATACCACACCTTTGTGTTCAGTAATTGCTACCCTTTGCTCTCTATCTTTAGGTGGCAATATGTTCTGTTCACATATTTACATTATATCCAGCAACAATAATAACTTCACAATGTATCCATTTTGAAGAAAAAGGAAGGTTCTTTTCTTAAAGCATTTTGTGTTTTGCTTTCATTTTGAAAGCACTGGATTTTAAAATTGAACTATCTGCTTATAACATGTACTTATTCCTGCTCCCCTCTTCTCTCTCCCGAATTCTATTAGTTAAATATGATACAAACATGAATAGGCATGTCATTCTGTTTTATCAGTTACATATGAAAGGAATGACAGATTCCTTCACACTTCAAAATATATATATTTTTAAAAAAATAGTGCAATGAGAAAAATGTCAGAAAAGCACTTGCTCTTCTACAGTCATTATATTGTATAATGATTCTAATTGGGACTGGGAATTTCTGTTGCAAAGCAAAGTGGTCATTGGACAAAATACCATGTGACCATATGGCCTATGAGGACACTTCTGGTAGTCTTGGTTGTGGTAGTTAGGTGAGGACCTCATGCTTCCTGCCTGGACCCATTGAGCTCTTCAGCAGATGAAGAGAGCTGCCCTGCTGAGCCTTCTTGTCCAGCTTTCCCTTTTTGCCTATCTCCTCTCCCCACTTCTCTGTCTATTTGGCTGCCCTGCACTGCACTGCCATTGTTCAGTCCTGCTTCCCTATTCCCCCCCACCAGCTCACTTTTGATGTCGTCTTCTTCCTGCTGCTGACAAGGTGTGCTCGGCCATTGCAACTGTTAGCCCTTTGGGATGCCTCCATGAGGGATAGGCAGCGGCAGCAGAGCATAGGACAGCCAAAGCGGTGAATAAATTGTGAGGGGATATGCAGGTAGGAGGAGTTGAAGCACATCATGCAGTAAATATATGGATAGGCTGCCCATTTTGATCACGAAAACTACCATTTCTATCTAACATTTATTTGGTATCATTGTAACTTTGAAAAGTAACTGAATGAATGATTGATAAACGATCACCTGTGGTAGATTTTATATGCCATAAAAGCTGTTCACAAGTGGCTAAGACTCATTTGCATTCCACCCAGTCAGTTTTCCAGGTTTGCTTTTGAGAGGATAAAATTGGATGAGACTTACCATAGAAGACAAAATTTTATATTTTTTTAGGGTTATTATGTAATGCATACATGAATGAATGTTTGTGTCTGATAACATTCAAAGGTCCTTCAGGAATATTTATAAAACATCAAGGTTATTTCCTTTGTGTACTTATCTTTCGTTTTCAAGCATTGTGGTTGACAGAAGATAGGCATTCTGGTTGCTTGAATGTAATTATAACGTACATTATTCAGGCAGTACTTTTTTCCCCTGTAAAAGAGAACTCGGATGAAAAATAAGAATCCTTTTGTTCCTATTTGATTCCTAAACACTTCCTCATAGTATACATTACCTTGCCCTCATTTCACCCTCTCTAATGGGCAGTAACATTGAAATAATCATGTATGATGTAGATCAAAGAGAATTTGGACTGTCTACAGTCCTATTCAGGCTATTTACAGTACTTATTTGAGATACTAATGTTTCTATGTGTGTATAATGTGCTTTTGAATGTGTTCAGATGCATTATCTTTCTTTTCTCCCTTCTCGTTTTCATGAGTCTGAGATGTGTTCATGTTTGTACACTACTTCAAGGACATTTAAAAGTGGATGGCATAAAAATAATTACATAAATACATTCATGTGTAGATTGTTTAGTTTAAGACTGTCACTCTAGAAACACTATGGCAGAATTGATATTAGATGGAGAAATGAATAGAATAGATCAGGGGTGCCCAGTCCGTTGCATGCCAGTAACTGGTCTGTCCGGGTAAACAAGCAAAGTCCAACTATGGGGTGCAGGCAGCATGTAAAACCATGCCCTCTCCAGTCCATGGAAAAACCACTCTCCACGGAAGAGTGTTGCCGAAATGGTTGAGAGACTCTGGAATAGATTTGTCCTCTTTATAAAGAAAGGACATTTAACCCTTCAAAGAACTGAGGGAGGACAATGGGTAATAAAGTTAAGATAGAGATTTTAAAATGTAGGTTATTTGAGGTTCAGTTCTTTTTCAAAGTGAACCTGGAATTAGTTCTCCTCGTTTTAATTTTAATTTAAATTAGTTATGATTATAGAATGACAACACTGAGAAGTAGAGAAAAGTATACATGATCCTTTGTTTGTTTGTTTTGCCATTGAAACTATTGCTTAGCTAGATGATAGCACCTGGCTATCTGCAGACAAGGCACTGTAATTTAACCAGCTGTCTGCAATTAAAGTAAGTTCAAATCTTGCCAGGCTCAAGGTTGACTCAGCCTTCCATCCTTTCTAAGGTAGGTAAATTGAGGACCCAGTTTGTGGGGGCAATAAGCTGACTTTGTATAAAATATACAAAAGTATGAAGACTATTGCTTAATGCACTGTAAGCCGCCCTGATTCTCCAGAGAAGGGCGGCATATAAATCAAATTAAATATATATATATATATATTTGTTGCATTTTTATGCCGCCCAACTCCCTAGAGACTCTGGGCAGCTTACAACAGAGAATAAAACAATGCGAACAATATCCCGTACAAAAGTTTAAAAGAAAACATTAAAACCCATACACTCCAATTCGTGGCCGGATCTCGCAAGATCACCGTAGCGAGATCAACGGCCCCAGGCCTGCTGGAAGAGCCAGGTCTTTACCGCTTTCCGGAAGACCAGTAGGGTGGGGGCAGTCTGGACTTCAGGGGATAATTGGTTCCAGAGAGCCAGGGCAGCCACAGAGAAGGCCCTCCCCCACGGAGGGGAAAGCTTTAGATTACTGTACTATTATTAGCAAGGTGTATAAAATACTTTAAATTTGAACTTTAATTTAAAACTTTTTTTTTGAAATTCAAGCTATTTCAAATGTGAAACTCCTATTTTGTGTCCATTTTATATACTGTTCTGAGTGAAAAACAGGTTGTACTGAGTTTGAAACAGCTCTGTTTTGACTTTAAAAAATTCCATATTTGCTTGAAAAGTCCAAAGTTATAAGCACAGTTCATTTCATGCTCTCAAAATAGTGACATCTTGATCACAAAAAGGAGCATTTTGTATTCAAAATTTTCTGCACATATCCAGTTCTTCCTAATTAAGGGAATATTAGTTTCCTTCCAAATTGGTCAGTATACTGAAAATATCAGAATGGAAGACTTACAAACAGAATCAAGTATACCTGCAATGGAAAACTGGTACCTGCTGTTGATAGACTATGCCTAGATCTCTTCTGAGCACTTAACAACACATAACAAGGCATTTTTCCAACTTCTGTAAATCCCATTCTTATGGAGAAACACTTTAAGTTATCCAGGAAACTATGAAAAAAATACTATGAATATTGTCCCAAAATTAAATGTTAAAGGAGCATACTATTTTAAAAGCATTTTTATCAAACACACCAGTGATAACTAATTCCAGTTGCTAATTACAGCGTTTATTTAATAAATGAGAGTATACTGCCTATCAGTTTCATTAAAGGCAAAGATAAGGTCTCCTAACACTTCTATGTAGTTTTCCTGGCAACCATATGGAACTAGTTTACTTTTAATTCTAAGGTGACCAGAGATTAGCCTATAGCTTTGGTATTTCTTGGTTATTTCCCATCCTCGAATTATCCTAGTCCAATCCTGCTTAGCTTTTTGACAATAGCCAAGATGTGATGTGATGTGCCGGTGCCTGGAGGCTGTGAGGATCTGGATGGGAGTCAACAGGCTCAGACCTAACCCAGACAAGACCGAATGGTTGTAAAATATTTTAAATCTTAAAAATGAAATTATTATTTTATCTTTTCCCTACAACCTTATGAGGTAATTTACTAAACTTGTGTGAATCATCACTGACAGAGTTCAAACCTTGTATTAAGCTATTTTATATCACTTAGTAGGTTTTGGCTAAATTTGAGCCACTAACTCTTGGAAAGCATGGTTCATGGCTTTGTGTTGTGGGTGAACTATTAGTACCTACTGTAATACCTCAGGTGATTAGGTAAATCATGACTTTCATAACCCCCCCCCCATTATGGGTCTGCTTTTTACTCCCTTTTCCTTTCTGCTATTTCTGCTTCAAATGACAATCTTTATGTTTAGCCAAGTCAGCTCTTCTCTTACAACCATATGTGCTCTCCTTCACCGCTCAATGTCTTGTATGTACCTAAGAAATGCAGGTGAGACTGCTACCACAGAATCTGTTCTTGGTGGACTAGAATAAATAGAACTATTGTGCGAGTTATTGATTACTTGCTACACTTAATGTCATGGCCAGCTCAGACTCTGAAGATGAAGAGGAGTTACAGGAGGGTCAGCAACCTGAGCAGCCTGAGGGGATTCAGCTGGAAGAGTCAGGCAGGAAAAGCAAGCGTTGCTTAGAAACCAGGAGAGGCAGCTATCCCTGGCCTCAGAAGATGAGGAGGTAGAACTAGCATCTTCTCCCAATTTGAAAAGTGGTGGGCTGATCAAAGGCACTCAGGAAAACTGTTGGCCAGAAAGAACCTCAACCCCCTCAATGGAACAAATCTAGATCATGCTACTTCTATATAAGAGGAGCTGTGTACCTGACAGATTCATTGGCAACAATTCTCCATTTACCTCACCACTGTATTCCTGAACCTCCTTAAGAGCCTACCCTCACAAGTAGTAACCCTGGACCCTCATACTATATTTATTTGACCTTCTAGTACCTTGTTTACAATTTGAATTCTTTCTTACTTCTAATTTAAGCTGATTGAAATTTTGTGGGCTGGGTATTTTGGGTATGAGGGATTATGATTGCTTGTCCAATCCTTTTTTGCCATTTAAATTCTGTTTGAAGACCTTTTTAGTAAAAATATAAAACTTACCTGTGTGTCCCAATTTCCATGGCTGGGACAGGATATTTAAGAATTGTTCTTGTCTTATTTGGAAACTTCTTTTACTTGTTTGTGGGTGCATGTATTTCTGTAGAATATGATTATTAAAAGTGTGGCAAATTTGGAATAAGAATAAGTTCGCCTTTGGACTTGTTGCCTATTGTGGTATAATGTGTTTCCTTTATACAAATATAAAATGTTCTATAAAACATTAAAATGTTCTAAACATGCCTTCAACTTTAATTTTTTGTGATTATTCATGTATTGTGCTAAACTCTAATGTGTTTTTGGATTAGTATATTGTGTGAATCAAACCATTGTCATTTATAAACCATGTTTATTGCTTAATTAGTAGTTTAATAGCACGTGTAAGTTGTAGAAATGATATCAAAGAGGTAGTTAGCTTCTCCCTTTTATGATCAACATCAACAGTAAAGGAACAAGTTGTTAAGAAATATGCTGTAGCTCAGGGGTGTCAAACTGGCGGCCTGTGGACTGGATGTGTCACACGCAGACCACACCCATCCCAGCTCCATGAATGGGAAAAATGTTGTGAAATGTCATGTGACGGTAACCTGTGCTGAGTTTTGACACCCTTGCTGTAGACTGGTATTCATGAAGGCCTTGAAAAAGACATTCAGATGTTGTGATGTGTTTATATTAAAATAGTATAAACAATGGTATTCTCTGAAATATAAAAAGAGAAGTTGAATTTTAAAAAATGAAAGACCGTGCTTTTGAAGTTTTGTGTTATGGAAGATTCCTGAAATATACTATGGACATCCAAGGGGGAAAAAAAAACCCAAATGGATTATTGAACAAATGAACTCAAGAGTTCTTATCCACTCACAAATGACCACACTCAAATTTTCCTACTCCAGACTCATGTTGTAAAGATCTAACTCTCTAGAGAAGATTATAATGCTTGAGAAAGATGGAAGCAAAGGGAAGAATGGCAATAAAGTGGTTAGACTCAATTACAGTAGTGTTGCATGTTCCACTGGAAGACCTGAAAGACCATGCTAGGGACAGATTGTTGTGGAGAAAAATGATGTGTGTGGTCATTCAAAGTCAATACTAAGTTGATGGCACATAATGAAATCTCTAGGACCTGGCTTGATAAGCAGTTAATTTTATTTGAGGTGATTGAAGATAGTGCATAAGAATTATATCTCCATTCACCCAGTAAACTACCAGTAAATTGTATTTCTAGATCTACTACCGGTATGGGTGCTACTTCTAGATTACATAAGGTTAGTAACTGAACATGGGATCAGTTGGTGTCCTTCAGAAAACCAGATTTGTTCCTAATTCTTCCATTTGAAGACCTTGTGAAGATATCTGGGAAAGGAAACTTATAGACGAAGTTATTTACTGAATGTGGTATTGCAAACATTGTGTTGACTGCTTTAGGAGAATTCTCCCAGGAATATATTTAAAGGTCCAATTACATTAAAGCAAAAGTTAATTGATGGATTTTGGTATGGAGAGAATACAAAAGCCTGAGAGGTATGGCACACAAATCTTCTTTATTGATATATGCAAATCATCTTTTGATTTGATTGCAGTAATAAACATTTGATTAGATATAAACAACATCAAACTAGTTAATTACAAATAACTTTTTTCTGATTGATACGATTAGGATTATTCATTGCATTAAAATATTTAATAGGGTACGCGAAGTATGAGATAATAGTGGTAATATAGAACATTATACAATGGTTCTTTTAGATTCAAAGGCCAAATAATTATTGACCTGAAGTAGTACTTTTACCTTAGGAGCTTTCTGAAAGCCTTATTTTCCCAAGGCTATTTGTTAATTTCTTGCAGCTAGGCTTGAGGTTCTTCTTTAAGGTTAGCACTTTTGCTTATTTTATTAATAAGAGATACATTCTGTATCTCTGAGAATTTTCATTGCCTACTTGCTTCCTAGCTTAGCTAGCATTTTTATTTGGACTGAAAAATGTAACTGGGTTGGGGGCTTTTTTTTGGGCCACCTATTTTTTTTAATTCATTGGTTAGTTGTTCTAGGAAGTCTAGATAGGGTTCTTTATATTAGACCATGTAATCTGTGATAGAGGTAGTAATTTTTGATGTCTTATTATCAATTCTAAACTAATATACAGATTGATACCAATCCGAAAGTTTACATCATATGCAATATACAAACTTTAACTTGAGATTTCCTCTTATTTTCAAACAGCCAAACCATTTACCCAGTTGGTGAAGGAAATGCAACTTCATCGAGATGACTTTGAAATCATAAAAGTCATTGGCAGAGGTGCATTTGGTGAGGTAAGATACCTTTAAAGCTCCCAGATGACTAAGGAAACATACTGTTGAGTGATTTTTCCAATGGAGGAATTCTTTGTTTTGAACCCACCTTCCTTTTACAATGGAAGCTAGATAATTGAAGATGATCTGTTCGTAGCTATGTGTTGCATCTCACAATATTATATATAAATCAAATGTATAGGTTGCTGAATACATAACAACCATGTACAGCATATAAGTTAAAAACAAATACTATAAATAAAAACAAAAAGAAAGCAGGGAATTAATAGAGCACATTAACAACATTCTCACTTTTTTTTGTCATTTTAACAATCAATATTTCATATATATTCCTCATTTCTAAGACCCATTAATGACAAAGATTTGGAATGATGTCTATTTGGAAATAATTGTTTAGAATTTAGGGTGACATAGTAGAATGTTTAAAATCTAAATGTTTAGAATAAGATTTCTTTTTCTTTTCTTTTTTTTTAAAGAGGTAAATGGATAAAATTTGGAACAAAATTGGTTGAGGGAATGTGAGTAATTGTATTTACTTTATACCGGATCAAATCCTTGCTCTAAAAAGATGTATTTTATGTTTCATGTTTTTTTTTTTAAAAAAAAAAACTTTTCAAAAAAACCAACAACATTCTCACAAAAGCACATACTTCCTAACAAAGAGCTTAGGAAAACAATCAGGTCTTCCAAGACCTATTTAAAGAATGGCAAGATCAAGATAACGCAGACCTCTGGAGATTTCTTTATTGCCAAGTGTGATTGGACACCCAAGGAATTTGTCTTGGTGCATATGCTCAGTGTACATAAAATAAAAGATACATTCGTCAGGAATCATAAGGTACAACACTTAATGATAATCATAGGGAAAAAGTCAATATAAATCTTAAGGATACCAGCAACAAGGTTACAGACATACAGTCATAAGTTGGAGGAGATGGGTGATAGGAACGATGAGAAGATTAATAGTAGTGCAGACTTAGTAACTAGTTTGAAAGTGTTGAGGGATTATTTGTTTAGCAAAGTGATGGTGTTTGGGAAAAAACTGTTCTTGTGTCTAGTGCTCTATAGCGTCGTTTTGAGGGTAGGAGTTGAAACAGTTTATGTCCAGGATGTGAAAGGTCTATAAATATTTTCACAGCCCTCTTTTTGACTCATGTAATATACAGGTCCTCAATGGAAGGCAGGTTGGTAGTAATTGTTTTTTCTGCAGTTCTAATAATCCTCTGAAGTCTGTGTCTGTCTTGTTGGGCTGCAGAACCAAACCAGACAGTTATAGAGGTGCAGATGACAGCTCAATAATTTTAGCTTTGCCCTGGGGCATAGTATAGAGATGGCATTGAACACACTTCTCAGTAACCTCTCCCTCAGTCAGGACAGCAATGGTGCAATTTTTTAGATCTCTCAGTGGCTCTTGATACCATTGATCATGGTAGCCTTCTGGATGGACTGCAGGAATAGGAGTGGAGGCGCAGTATTACAGTGGTTCTCACTGTGCTGTCAATTCTACTGGTATTGAGGATATTGAGAAGTGGGAACAGAATGGCACAAGATTGGATGTTTTCATCAGCCTGCTTATATCTACAGGAAGCTGATGGGTGATGTCATTCATTAACACAGGTTCATGTATCATCAATATGCTGGTGATAAATTGAACAAAATCTCCAGCCCAACCTGACCAAATGATTCTATTTTATCCCAATGTCTGAAGGCTGCTGGGGTCTAGATGGAAAGAACAGAAACTTAAACTCAATCCTGATACGGCTGAGTGGCTGGGTATTTTTGTCTGAATGAATTCTTTGTATTTAATTCTAAAATGGCATAGAACTTCTCTGGAGAAAACTAGTGTGGACTCATAACTCCTGCTTGAAGAGTAGATCCCAGCTATAGCCAGGCCGCCTTTGCCCTTTTCTGGATCAGGAACCCCTTCTCACAGTCATTCATACCTTATTATATTTGCGTGTGGACTATTGCAACATGCAACAGTGAAAATAACCTTGAAAACCACCCCAAAACTACAGTTGGCCTAGAGTGCATCAATGCATAAAGTTATGGGCACACCTTGAAATGTTTGTGTAACACTTTTGCATGCAGTCTGCACTGGTTTACAGTTAGCCTCTGGTTGCAATTCAGAGTGCTATTTAAGACTTCTAAAGTCCTTCATGACATAGGACTGGCTACCTGAGCGACCATCTTTTCCCTACTTTTTCTGCCCATTCCAATAAGGTCTAACAGAGCGGTGGGCATGTTCCAGATTCTGTCTTTAAAAGAGTATCATCTGATGGGATCTCAGTGGAATGCTTTTTCTGTCACAGGGTCTGCACTGTGCAATAGTATTCTATTCTATTCTATTCTATTCTATTCTATTCTATTCTATTCTATTCTATTCTATTCTATTCTATTCTATTCTATTCTATTCTATTCTATTCTATTCAGCTAGTCCTCAATTTATAACCATTCGTTTAGTGACTATTCAAAGTTACAATGGCACTGACAAAAGTCATAAAATGAGACAAAACTCCCTTAACAACTGTCTTGCTTAGCAATGAAAATGTTGGTCGCAATTGTGATCAGAAGTCAACAACTACCTGTAGTAAAATTAACTTTGCTATTCAAATCAAAACTTAAGGGGTTCATGAAAACATTCTCCTATGTCAACTGTAATAAAAATGAGGAAACCCAATTCTGATGTGAGCCACTCCCTCTAGGAAACAAATTATGTCATTTTGAAAGCAGCCAAGATTCTTAATGGTAGATACAAGTAGTGTTCACTTACAACCCCAATTTGGCACAGAATCTGGATTGTTAAGTGAAGGGTCATTAAGCGAGATATCATACCACTGCTTCATTCCCTCCCAGTTTTACAGCAGCTGTTGTAAATTTTGCTGTTTGTTTCTTTGGGTGTTGTCTCTGGTTGATGTCTTTGTTTCCCCTTTAAATACCTTGTTTTCTTTTAATTTTTTATCTGTAACATGCCAAAAGTCAGGTGGCTTCAAAACTGAAATGAATAAATAATACTAGAACATCATGGAGTTATTTTTACTTTTTAAATTGTAGGTTGCAGTTGTAAAATTGAAGTGCACAGAACGCATTTATGCAATGAAAATCCTAAATAAATGGGAAATGCTTAAAAGGGCAGAGGTAAGTATGATATTTTCAATTCAGATTTCTTTATAAATGATACTAAAATCACATTAAACAGTTACTACTTAAGCATATAGGAAAATTACGTTTTCCTGGAGGTTTTTCATATTAAATATCATATTTATCACTTTCTGTATAACTATATTTAGTGGTCTGTCTGGCCCAATTTTTTTTTCACATAGCATGATTTTTATTTACTATGAAAACCATGTTAATTACTAGATGGAAGCTTGGACTTTTGTTACATTGAAAGTCAGGATTTCAAGGAAGATGCATACTTGGTTCCATTTTTATAAAGAAGTAGATTTTGCAGAAATAGATCATTGTTGATTATTAAATAAATAAATAAATTTTATATATTTTATTTGTTATAATAAAGATATTTAATATAATATGCATTATATCATACGTAAAGCAAGAATTAATTAGCCAATATTTATAAGTATGTAGATTTATATAATCTTATTTTTTTTGTTCAATCGTGCTTGATTCTCAGATTCTAGTCTGCCTTGACTAGTCCCTGAAGTTTTCTTCGTATGTTTTTTCAGAAGTTGTTTGCTATTGCTTCCCAGTGCTAGGGCTGAGAGAAGTTGAGTAACCCAAAGCCACCCAGCTGGTTTTGTCCCTAAGGCAGGTCTAGAACTCATAGTCACCGGATTTCTAGTCTGATACTTTAACAAGTTCACTCGATTTATGTATGAAAATATAGCCAAATTCAATAAGAATACTCAAATTTTAAAGGTTTTTTTGGTAAAGATATACAAAATATTTCAAATCCAATTGATTCAAATTCGAAATACACTCATTTGAATTCAAAACATCCCATTCAAATGGGAAACAGCCATTATAAACTCAAAATGGGCAATTTCAACCACTTTGGCAAAAGGTCTCAAAAGGCATGAAACAGCCCATTTCATATTCATAACAGCAGTTTCTCTGGTAGGATATTTTCAGTTCAGTATTCAGTTTCTATAGCTTCAGATATTTTTTGTATAGTGTTAGGTTTTGAACAGGAAGTTGCATTTGTAGTTGAATGTATACTTTACACTCTAATAGGAATGTTTTATTCCTGGATCTTGCAATCTGTCAACACAATCTATTATCCTCCCATTACAGTGTCCTCTTATCAATTCCAAAATTTTACAATATTTCAGTTTTTAAAAAATACCTAAATGCTAACAGAAATCTCTCTCTCTCTCTATTCCATATATAGGAAAAGAAAACTCTTGACTTGCTTCTTCCCTACCACATTTGTATAAATACAGGCTTATATACATTAGGGATCATAAATCTCTTAAAATATTTTGAAGAGGATACTGAATCATGCAGATTAGTTCCCAGTATGTTTATGTTGAATGCTGTTCAGCATTCTATATTATGAAAAGCTTTTTAAATATTTTAAGGAAAGGTCCACTTACGGTAAATTGCTGGGTATATTCCCAAAATTATAAAATATAGGTAAATGCTTCTGAGCCAGACTTTTTAAAAAAATTATAATCTTTTCCACCAAAATAATATTTGCTGAAAAACTACCTTGTACATTATGTCATAAGGAGATTGATTTTTGTAGCCCTAATTCATAGCAGATTTAGAAATTTCCATCTTGCTACCTAGGATAGTTCAAATTATTAACTACAATTAGTAGTTCATAATTATGTAATTATACTTATTCTGGGATATAATGTCACAGTGGAAGAAGAACTAGTGGATAATAAAACTATTAGGCAAACATAAGAAATTGGGTAGTTCATGCATGAAAGTAAGTAAGGGAAAAAGTAAATTGACCGTGTGTTTCTGCACTAATTGAACTTAGTGAAGCATATTTTTGAGTGATGCATAGAAATGTTCTGTGTTATGACCCTGAAATAATTATAACAGGAGGCAAGTGATGGATTGTTTAAGAATCTTCCACTTTTACCTTGTTATAGCTTCTATTAAAATGGTTGCAACAATTTATAAATTATTCTAATTCAGCTTAACATATTCATAATGTTATTCATATATTTTGCAATACTTTTCTAATTGAAATAATATCTGGCCACAATATTATAGAACAAAAACAGATTATTATTCTCCAGGCCCTTAACAAACTTTATGAATTTATTCCCTGAATAGTATAAAGGTGAGGTATTATTTTATATCAAAATAAACAGTGTTAAATAAGAAAGAAATCCTGCTGCAGTAAATAGTAGATAACGGCAGTGGTGGGATTCAATTTTTTTAACAACCGGTTCTGTGGGCGTGGCTTAGTTGGGGGTGTGGCTTGGTCATGTGACTGGGTGAGCGTGGCTAGCTGGTCATGTGACCGGTGGGCGTGGCTATCTGCATAGGGACTACAGAGGGCTGAAAAAAGCCATTTCTGACTGGTCCTCGCACTTTTGACCAGTCCTCGCACTTATGACCATCCTCACATTTATGCCTGTTGCGGCATTCTTAACAACCGTGTCACTCATTTCACAACTGCTTCTCTTCATCATGGTGACAAGATAGGGCAAAAACGTAAAATGTGAGGACAGTCATAAGTTCGAGGACTGGTCAAAAGTGTGAGGACCAGTCAAAAATAACTTTTTCAGCCCTCTGAATAGTCCATATGCACAAAAGGACTACCCAGAGGGCTGAAAAAAGTGATTTCTGACTGGTCCTCGCACTTTTGACCGGTCTTCGCACTTATGACTGGTCATCATTTATGCCCATTGTAGCATTCTTAACAACCGTGTCACTCATTTCACAACTGCTTCTCTTCATCATGGTGACAAGATAGGGCAAAAACGTAAAATGTGAGGACAGTCTTAAGTTTGAGGACTGGTCAAAAGTGCGAGGACCAGTCAAAAATAACTTTTTCAGCCCTCTGAGTAGTCCATATGCATAAAAGGATACAGCAATAGAGAGGGATGAAGGAAGGGAAGGGAAATTAGAGTAGGAGTGAGAGTAAGAGAGGGAGGAAGAGAGGAGGAGAAGGAGAAAGGAAGAGGAAGTAGGGA
Source organism: Pituophis catenifer annectens (assembly GCF_029215685.1). Lineage (NCBI taxonomy): Eukaryota > Metazoa > Chordata > Lepidosauria > Squamata > Colubridae > Pituophis > Pituophis catenifer. Next base: position 314,341,803 of record NW_027256881.1, on the reverse strand, counting down.
GGAGAAGAAGAAGGGGAGGAAGAGAAAGTAAGAAGGAAAGAAAAGAGAGAGGTGGTAGGTTTGAGGAGAAAGATTGCTGTACAATAAAAAAGATGAAAGGGAAGAAAACCAACCCCAAACAAATATAAAGATATTAAGATAAAGAATGAATTGTTAAACTTTAAAGAATAAAAGAGAACAAATATGAATAAATAACAATAATTAGAAACACACATACAAACATACAATGTATTTTCTTTGAACAGAGTATTTGGCCGGTTCACAAATTTAAACAGTGTTTAGTCATTTCAATTAAATTTACAATTTCTATATTTCCTTTTTGCCATATTTATTCCTCATCTATTTTTGTAAAAAACCAATATTACCCTTCATCTTCATCTCTAATCTTAATCAAATTCAATTTTTCCCTTCTATTCTATATTATACCCCTTCCCATTGTCATCTGTTTTTATATCCATCCTCACATTGGTTAATTATGTAATATTACAGTTGTTTAATTCAACATTTTAATATAAATCAATTAGTTATATAACTACCTTTTTTGTATATTAATCAATATGAACATGGATATTCCAATTATTTCCATGCAATCCAATTTCTTACAAATCAATTAATTATATTTACCAATAATAATAAACCAAATAATTTCCCCCATATATTCCTCCAAACCACAACTTAACCATTTCTGCTTTCAACACAATATACAATTAATAGTATCTCAATTATTACAATTCCCTAGTTAAATAGAGCTTTTTTTCTTTTGTGTTTTAAAATCTTGAACTCTCCACTTTTCCCCTAAATTTCCCATTGTTTGCACCTACCTTTTTTGGTGAGGAAAAAGAAAAAGAAATCTCTCTCTGCCTCATTTTGCCACGTTGCAACAACAGCAAAGCCAACAGCCTGCTTTACTTTCTGTTTCATTTTTCAGCATAGCTAGGGGGAAAAAAATCAGCACTCTTTGCAAGCAAGCAGCAGAGCCCTGAGCAAAACAGCTGAGAGCAAATCAGCTGAGAGTCGGGAGCCGATCTAAGCAAGGGCTAATTAGCCTATGCTGAAGCTCTGCGGGCCAATAAAATTACAAAAAAACACCGAACCCTTTGTTAAATTGCTGGCTCGCCAGCCCCTCGCCCACCACTATTTATTGGCAATAAATAATGGTGTGGAGGGGGGGACAAGGGGCGGGGTGAGCCAGCGATTTAACAAAGGGTTCAGCCGAACCCCCTAGAACCGGCAGAATCCCACCACTGGATAACGGATAACTACCAATGAACCTCCAAAGAGAGGCAATTTAAAAGTTTAATATAAAATAGATGAATTATCTTTGCCTATCTGATACTATCAGATGCTATCTTTAGTATTAGTATCTAATTCTGAAATTTAGCTTTCTAATGTTTAAATGAAATTTATGATAATGGCAGGAGTTTGGAAGTAGGGTTAATAGATGTTTGAATAAACTTGTAATTTTGTGGTTCAGACTAAGTAGGAGATAGAAGTAAGAGACCCATGCTCCGGATCAAAGAATTCAGATAGAAAATTAGATGGAAATATGTTCCATGATCTATGTTTAAAAATCCTAACTTTACTCTTTGTTCCTAGATACTAGACACCAGTATGGATTTCACATCCTTTGTAACATAAAGCCTTTCCATCTAATTTTCTATCTGAATCGAACGTTGTCTTACCTGAACGTTCCTTTTCAGCCCTCTGCTCCTGCAATCCACCTCTGGGTTTCCTTACTCCTCGCTTCTCCTTTGACTGGGTGAAATTTTTCTGCTGTCTCTCCGTGCTGTGGCCACGCCCCACTTTCCCATGATGCACCAGTCTTTTCACTCAGTCGCTGACTGACTGGTGTACTTTTCTCTTCGTGCTCAAGTTAGGATATTTAGCAGAGTTGCGTTAGGCTCTTTCATTTATTTTTCTTAGTATTTTTCTCGTTTTCGGTGAGAGCCTCTATTGGTGAGCTGCGGGGCGTGAGACAGGTGCCTGGGGATCCGGCCCATCCTCCGCTCAGGAATTTCTCAGTTTGAACTGCAGCTTGGGTTACCGTCCCTTCGGGGCGGTTCCTTGCTTTCCGTTTAGCCGCCGGTGTGGTGCGCGGGGATTCGCGATTGCCGCCTTTCCTCCCCCACACCAATTATCTGCAAGTGGAATTTTTTGTTAGTGGCTCTCGTAGGGCGGCTCCGGAGTGCTCCGCATGGTTTGCCCTGCGGCCTCTGACGTATTATTCATATTATTTCCAAGGTTATTGCTCGAGTGTGCTGCGCTCTGATCATCAGCATTTCAAAGTTGCCGCTCGGGCTTCAGCCGCCCAGGCAGTGTCGGAGGCTTCGCTCCAGCCGCCGCGCCTTGGAGGGCGTCGGCTGCTACGGTGGTAAGGTTTGCTGGCGTCCGTCCCTCGGGCGGCGTCAGGTGGGGTTGCTCTTGCCCCCTTTTTTTGCCCTCGTTTTTCCCGACGCTTGCGCTGCCGCCATTTCTAGAAGGTCCGTGGCCGCCATTTTGGCGCTATCCTTGGCGGTGTGTTAACGGGCGCCATTTTGGAGCAACAGCTTTCCTTAAGGGCCGGCTTCACTGCGTTACCCACTCTCTCTGTATCGCCTTCCTAGTTGAGAGGACCACTTTTCCTTAAAGCCTTAGCCAGCCGTTTGTGTTTTTTCCTGTCAAAGATCGTTTGGCTGAGCTATTTTTGTTTTTTTTGGGTTACCCTCGTTATTAGGGGTACCTAGGTGTATATAGTTCTGATTGTTCTTGTTTAAAAAAAAAAAAAAAGAAAAAAGAAAAGAAAGAAAGAAAAGAAGATAAGTGTTCTAAGAACTGTTTTTTTATTACATTTTTGATCTTAAAAAAAAAAAAAGATAATAATACATATATATATATATTAATAATAATAATAAGAGAAACGAAAAGAGAGTGAGATTTTATTCGGACTTATTAATAATGGCGGATGCCTATTTCTCGTCCGATGCGGAGCATGAGCCCAGTCCTCCTAGGGCTCCAGCCAAACACAAGTCTAAGTCTCGTAGCAGGGTTGTATCTGCTCCTGAGGACTCCCGCCAACCTAGGTCATCGGCAGCGGCAGATAAGGACGCCCAACGACGCCACAGAGCTTTGGAGCGCCAATATGACAAGGCCAGACAGGCCACCTTGGCTTCGGTTTTTCCAGCTGGTCTGAATCCAGCACCTTTGCCTTCGTCGCCCAGTGGGGCCCCGGCGCCCGATCCACCACAGCCAAGTACTTCAGGTCGCTTGTCTAAGAGGGCTTCAGTCTCTTTGCCCGATGTTTCATCGGTGGGCTTGTGCAACCCCGCCCCCCCTCCCGTTTCTCGTCCTGAAGCGACTTTCACACCAATCGCCGCTGGGCTTCGCGGGGCTGATGGACAATTATCGTCCTCCCAGTTGGACTTGCAGCTTTTGCTATCTAATGCCTTGTCCTCCCTGTGGGCAGCGGGAATTCAACAACCGCCCTTGGCTCTTGCACAACCGGGCCCCCATCAGGTGACTCAACCACCCATGGCACCGATTCAGAGGCCAGCTCACCATTTAGCTCCTGATTCTTCGGATGATTCCGATCGTGAGGAGCATACGGTCGAGGACTTGGAATTTTCTGAGGACGAGGGCCTCGCTCCTGATGTTCCTGCCTTTACTGGGCTGTTCAGGCCGTCATTGTTCAAATCTCTTCTGCATAAGGCACGCCAGGTCACAAACATGGCTGTTTCTGCGCCTACATCATCTGAGACGGCATCCACGTCGACCCCGCATGAGGCCCTGTTCTCGTCTTCCAAGCCGGGCAGGGATTTCGTCCCCTGTCCTCAACTTTTTTCTGACGTTCTACAATCTCCTTGGTCTCAGCCAGCTTCGTCAACGGGCCCCAATAGCATTGATAAGAAATTGTATTGTGCAGCACCAGAGCTGGACGCTATGTTATCTGTACCTGTGGTGGACTCGCCCATTACCAACTTGTCTTCCTCGTCCTTACTGTCAACAGATGCGCTGGACGGACTGAAATCGGAGGACAGGAAGGCTGAACTTTCCTTTCGTAAGGAACATCAGGCCCTGGCATGGGCAATCAAAACCGCGACCGCCACCTCCTTTTTTAATCGGGCGACTCTGCTTTGGTTGAAGCAACTACAGGATAGACTGCCACCTGAAGACACACGCCTCCATCAAGACATAAACAAAATTGTGGCGGCCACAGAATATTCAGCCGATGCATCATTGAATTCTGTGAAGTTTACATCCAGGGCATTGGCCTCGTCTATTACATCCCGTCGTTTATTTTGGCTTAGGAACTGGAGGGCAGATGCCAAAGCTAAGTGGCGCTTGGCGGCAGCGCCCTACAAGGCTCCGAACCTGTTCGGCTCCGCTCTTGATCCTGTCCTTATCGAGGATAAGGACAAGAGGAAGATTATGCCGACTTCCTCGTATCGCAGGCCTGAACGACGTTATACGCCTTATTATCAAAGACAGTCCTTTCGCGCAGCGATGGGGTCAGGCGGTGCCTACTCACATCGTCCGCAATTCTTTGGCTCCGACCGGTCCTCCGATCGACAGCGTTTTCGCGACAGGGCTAGGAACCCCTCTGTCTCCAAGCGTCCTTTTCGGGGATCTGGATATCGTCAATTCCGCAGGGGGAAATGACTGCAGGTCGCAGGATCCCATTGGCGGTCGTCTGCAACTTTTCTACCACCAATGGGAGCAGTCGACCACAGACCCTTGGATTCTTCATACGGTGTCCTCCGGCCTGTCGATCGAGTTCCTGGGATACCCTCCGTCTCACCACATTTGTTGTCCTGCGCCACGTTCTCCAGAACAGGGACGCTTGCTACAGGAACAAGTCCTCCATCTACTCAACATCAAAGCGATAGAGAGGGTCCCGCCGGATCAACACGGCTTGGGATTCTATTCGACGCTCTTTCTCGTCCCGAAACATTCCGGAGGTTGTCGGGCCATTTTGAATCTGAAACAACTAAACCTTTTCATTTGCTATCGCAGATTCAAGATGCACTCCCTGGGGTCCATCTTGGGGGGGATTCGCCGTGGCGACCTCCTTCAATCGGTCGACCTCAGGGAGGCGTATCTGCATGTCCCAATATCACATTCACACAGGAAATTTCTGCGCTTCCAAATTGGAGTCGATCATTATCAATATTGCGCAATGCCCTTTGGTTTATCATCTGCTCCAAGAACTTTCACCAAATTGGTAGCTGTGGTGGCGGCGGCACTCCGAAAGATCCCGGTACGCGTACTCTGTTACCTCGACGACATCCTGGTGTTGTCATCGTCCAGGACTCAGGCAGCTCGAGACCTTCATCTTGTCATCATGGCTTTCCAGGATCACGGATTCTCAATAAATTTTCCAAAGAGTCACCTTCACCCGGCCACATCGCTGCTGCACCTGGGGGCGGTGATAGACTCTGTGCGGGGTCAGGTCTTTCTATCTCCAGACAGGATTTTGAGCATTCAAGACCTGATTCGTCTAATTCTGGCTCATCGCTCCATTCCTCTTCTCCAGCTCTCACAACTGCTGGGGAAGATGGTGTCGTGCTTCTCAATTGTGCCATGGGCACGCCGCCACGCGAGGCCGCTGCAATGGTTTCTGCTCCCTTACCAGCGCTCGGGACGCAGCGACTCTCTTCACAAAATATACCTTCCACCTCAACTTCGTCTGTCGTTTCAGTGGTGGCTGGGGCCAGCCATTCTCAAGGGCTCGCACTTTCTAATTCAAGACAGGCTGACTCTAACTTCGGACGCCAGTCTTCGGGGCTGGGGAGCCCACCTTCAAAATCAGGTAGTGCAGGGTCGTTGGTCCCTTCCAGAAAGAGGCCACAACATCAATCTGTTGGAACTCAGAGCAATCCGCCTGGCCCTCAAACATTTTCAGTCGCAGTTGGAGGGTCACCACGTCCTTGTGCTCACGGACAACATTGCAGCCAAGGCCTATGTAAACAAAGAAGGCGGGACACATTCGAGGCGGCTGATGTTGGAAGCGGAGAGTCTATTCCGATGGGCGGAACGTCACCTTCTGTCATTGAGAGCCGATCATATTTCCGGAGTGGACAATGTGCGGGCAGATTGGCTCAGCAGACAAAGTCTCCATCATTCAGAATGGCAACTGCATCCGAGGCTCTTCCACGAAGCTGTTCTTCGGTTCGGCACGCCTGTCGTGGACTTGTTTGCCAGCCCGTCGAATGCCCAGCTTCCACTCTACGTGACGCGTTACCCGTGCCATTCAGCAATGGATCACGATGCGCTCCGATGCCGTTGGCCTCCAGGGCTCTTATACGCCTTTCCCCCGATTCCTTTGATTCCTCAGGTGATTCGGAGGCTCTTGGAGGAAAGGGCCGAAATGATCCTGGTGGCTCCCGATTGGCCTCGTCGGCAGTGGTACGCCGATCTTGTCGCCCTGTCGTCTCGTCCACCTTGGCTGATTCCACGGGATCGCATCGCTCTACGCCAAGGGGCCATCGACCACCCAGAGCCAGGATGGCTCCAATTGGCCGTTTGGCGTTTGAGCGGGTCATCTTGCAAAAAGACCGGCTTCCCGACTCCGTCATAAGTACGATTCAAGCTTCCCGTAGGCCTTCGACGTCGCGAATATACGAGTCTTCCTGGAAGGCCTTCTGTAGCTGGTGTGCGGCCAACTTGGTGGACCCTACTTCAGCCAGCATAGAGGACGTTCTATGTTTTCTGCAATCCGGCTTGGACAAGGGGTTGTCACCTTCTACCCTTCGTCGTCAGACGGCTGCCTTGTCTACGGTCATTCGGTGTCCTCCATACTCGTCTCTGTCTATGCATCCGCTACTTAAGGGTTTTCTTCATGGAGCTGTGAATCTATGCCCACCTGTTGTTCATAGGTACCCGTCCTGGGACCTTTCTCTTGTTCTTCAGGCCTTAATGTACCCTCCTTTTGAACCTTTGGGGTCAATTCCTCTACGGTATTTGTCGTTCAAGATAGCCTTTTTATTGGCGATAACTTCGGCCAGACGCGTGTCTGAACTTTCTGCCCTATCAATTAGAAAAGATCTCTGTATTTTTCAACCTAATACAGTAATACTGCGTCTGGACCCTGCATTCTTACCCAAAGTAAATTCATATTTTCATCGGGCTCAGGAGCTTATCCTTCCGGACTTTTGCCCGTCGCCGAAACATCAACGCGAAAAAGACTGGCATACCCTTGATGTACGTAGGGCTCTACGTCGTTATATTCGCAGGACTGAATCCATCCGGAAAACTGAGGCTCTTCTGGTGTCGTTTCATCCTCCCTCCTTGGGCCAGAAGATTTCTCCATCCACAGTGGGCAGGTGGATCAAGACATGCATAGCTACAGCTTATAAGCAACGTTCTCGTCCTGTACCAAGTCGCATTTTACCTCACTCGACTCGTAGTGCAGCTGCGTCGGCCGCATGGGCTACGCAGGCTTCAGTTTCAGACATATGCCGGGCCGCTACTTGGTCTTCTGTGACACCTTTCATCAGGCACTACAGGATTGATGCCTATGCTTCAGCTGAAGCGTCCTTTGGACGACGTGTTTTACAATCTGTCATTGAGGTCCAGGAGTGTGGGTCCAATTGATTTCCCGCCCTGGGATTTGAACTTTGGTATATCCCAGAGGTGGATTGCAGGAGCAGAGGGCTGGAAAACGAACGTTGTCTTACCTGAACGTTCCTTTTCAGCTCTCTGCGACTGCAATCCACACCCGCCCTGTTCGCTTTCTTTCTTGTGTTGCCTTATTACTGGTTCCAGTTTTCAAAGTTTGTAAGGCTTGTCCTGACCCTTTTTTGATTTGTTTGCAAGGTGGTCACGCCTTCGTTCAAAGACTGGTGCATCATGGGAAAGTGGGGCGTGGCCACAGCACGGAGAGACAGCAGAAAAATTTCACCCAGTCAAAGGAGAAGCGAGGAGTAAGGAAACCCAGAGGTGGATTGCAGTCGCAGAGAGCTGAAAAGGAACGTTCAGGTAAGACAACGTTCGATTCAGATAGAAAATTAGATGGAAATATGTTCCATGATCTATGTTTAAAAATCCTAACTTTACTCTTTGTTCCTAGATACTAGACACCAGTATGGATTTCACATCCTTTGTAACATAAAGCCTTCAGCTAGGACATTCATTAAAACAAGGAAGTACCTTTTCTGAAGTCATAATGATCTTCCCCCTTCTGTTTTCCTTGGAAGTAGTCATGATCCTCAAATACATATACGATTAGTGGGGGTGGGTAGAGGGAGAAATAGGCTCAGAGATATGTGACTTCTATGATGCATGCAAGGAATTCAGCTCCCATTTCCAGGAAACATTGAATAAATTGGGCAGGTTTATATTATCCATTCTCTAGACTTATTTTTGTTTTCTTTCAAGCAAACATTTTAAAAGTTTCTTGTTTTCTTGAAGGCTGTCAGTATAGCACTAGCAATAGCACTTAGACTTATATACCACTTCATAGTGCTTTTACTCTCTAAGCGATTTACAGAATCAGCATATTGCCCCCAACAATCTGGGTCCTCATTTTACCCACCTTGGAAGGATGGACGGCTGAGTCAACCTTGAGCCTGATGAGATTTGAACTGCTGAACTGCAGCTAGCAGTCAGATGAAGTAGCCTGCAGTACTGCATAAAACAAAAATGTTATCTCAAGAATCAAATGCTATCATGCTTTTTAAATTTGATTTTTAAATTATTTTTGGTTAGCTATGAAAAGTTTTATTCCTGGTTTAGATACTGAATTATTGTAGAGGTGGTATATTTATGAATGTTATAATCTTATATTAGATAAACATTAATACAATATTTGCATCCTTGTTTATTAAAGTCAAGAGATTAGTTAAACAACTTTTTCTCCCCCTTTTACTCTCTTATTTTTAGACTGCTTGTTTCCGAGAAGAGAGAGATGTTTTGGTGAATGGAGACTGTCAGTGGATTACAACGTTGCACTACGCTTTTCAGGATGAAAACTATTTGGTATGTGTGTACAACAAGCCTATAAGAAGTAGTTCGTAATCTGGTTTCTCAGTTCAACATATTTTGAAGTCAGAGCATTATCAACTGTATTTATCTGAAAGGAAGATTTCTCCTCTTCCTCCCCTCCAGTGAAGGGAAAGGGATTTTCATAGAATCATAGAGCTGGAAAGGACCATAGAGGTCTTCTAATTCAACTTCCTGCCCAAGTCAGGAGTCCTTATACCTTTTGGTCAAATGGTTGTCCAGTCTTTTCTTGAAAACCTCAGTCATAGAGTAACCACAATTCTGGGAAGCAAGCTTTTCTATTGATAATAATTCTCACTGTCAGGAAATTCCTCCTTATTTCCAGATTGGATCTCTCTCTGATGTGCTTCCACTCATTACTTCTTATCCTAGAATAAATCAATATTCTTTCCCCTGTGACAGCCCTTCAGTTATTGGAAGATTGCTATCATGTCTTCCCTGAGCCATCTCTTTGTTAGGCTAAACATATCCATTCCCTTAGCTGTTCATTGTATGATTTAGCCTCCAGCCCCTTACCATCTTTTTTGCTGTTCTCTGCACTCTTTTTTGTATTGTGACCAGAACTGGGTGCAATATTCCAAATGTAGCCTCACTAGTGCAGTGAGGAATGGCTTTATCACTTCCTGTAATCTTGATGCTATCCCTCTGTTGACGGCAGCCTAGGATTGTGTTGGATTTTTGGGAGCTGCAGCACCCTGCTGAAGCAGTGATTCACCAGGACACCTAGATCCCTCTCACAGGGATACTGTTGAGCCATGTGTATCCTGTAACTGTGCCTTGGTTTTCACTGCCTAAGTGCAGCGCCTTATTTTTCTCATTACTGAATTGCATCTTGTTGGATATGGGCTAATGCTCAAGTCTCTCAAGATCATTCTGAATCTTGAGCCTATCTTCCAAAGTATTAGCAATTGCCCTCAGCTTGATGTGATCTAGATTGGTGCCATTTTTATTTGCATTTGTTAAAAATACTGGAACCGAAGAAATAAGAGTTAGCAAGTATTTAAACAAAGAGCTGAAAAGGAATCATTTCAGTGGAAGTAGAAGAAATCACTGTTATAGCTCACCTTCATCTTCTAATGAAGAAAAGACACAAATATTTATTATCACTCTCCGTATGTAATTGGTAATTGATTGCAGTGGAGAGACCCTGAAAGTTCAACAAAACCATCACTGGATAGAGAGGCTCTTCATTGCAGTTCCTTAGCCTTTATGCATGAAGGATGCTGAGAGAAGCATGGGGCTACCAAATTGAATGAACAGAACTAAAATTCCTAAGCATTATTTCTTGGAAATAAGGGACACAGAGTTTAACGGGATTTAGTAGTATGCAGTTGTGATTATGATTGCAGCCCAGTATGGAGACCTCCAGTTTTCTTCTTGCAACTCAGAACCCAAGAATTTCTTCCTTACTTTACATTCCGCTTATATGGAGTAAACTGGGCTACACAGAACTTCCACAGCATAGCAGACTTCCTGCAAATAAACATGCAGAAATTTACGGTAGCTGAGCCCACATTTCTGCAATCTCTCACTGCAGTGAGTGTATACATATTTGTGTGTAATATGACTAGTTTGTGTGTCTCTCTTTGTATATGCAAATAGGTGCTTAATTAAATTTACAGATGGGATACCTTATTTTACAGGCAATTTTTATTTGCAGTCATTAATTTAATTGAACATTTAATATTTGTCCTGGCTGTATTCTTTCTTGGAATGGGCCTCTGATTCTGTTCTTTTTTGAAGTATAGTAAGGAGTAAGCATTTTTATGAAATAATTTGAAATAGAAATTGGCAATCACAGCTGAAAAGTATATAAAATTTGGGTGTTTAGCCTAAAATCTAGAATCATCTTCCTTTTGGGTCAATATGTAACTTTGTATAAAAAAGAACACCGCTTAGGGGCCCCCCGAAAGCCCTACTAAGCAGGTATATACAAAAGTATGAAGGCTATTGCTTAACGCATTGTAAGTCGCCCTGAGTCTCCGGAGAAGGGTGGCATATAAATCGAACCAATAAATAAATAAATATGTAACTGTTTATATTCTTATTTTAAAAGAGAAAAATATTCCAAAACAAATTATTTACAAGTTACTCTATTTTCTCTAGGTTGCTATTAAGTATAATGAGCTAGAGTTAATTTAATTAGATAAATAAATTGTTTAATTGAACACTTATCATCTAGTTACTTACCGTGGCACAGTACTGTTAATGTGTCATTTTATACACAAAATCTCAAGACTGCTGTTAAAATCCAGAAGTGGCCAAACCGGTTTGTGGGCCAACTGTGGCTTCTGTAATGTTCATTTTCAGCTCTGAAGCACTTGCGGACAATAAAAACCGGAATAGTATTGAAAAGAAACCGCCTTTACAGTACAATCCTATGCATGTTTACTCAGAAATAAATCTTGCTGATTTCAATGAGTTACTACCAGGTAAGTGTGCATAGGATTACATCCCTGGGATAAATGTTTGGAGGCTCCTAAAAGGTTTGCGTCCGATAAGAAGTAAATAGTCATCTTCTAAAAAAAAAAAAAAAAAAGGAGGATGGGAAAAATGCAAATGGTTACTTGGGATATTCTGATTGCTTTGAGTCTTTGAGAAGGGTTGTTAAGGAAAGGAGTGCCAAAGGAAGAATTTCAAGTGTATGAAATAGAGGCAGTTTTTAAGAACCTTGACAAAAGAACAAATGACTGAGAACTAGCTCCCTCCTTTGTTCAATGTATTTTTCATATATTAATTCACCCATTTATTATCACAGGGCTACTTTGCAGTCTGGTTAGGTAGAAGCCTTAACAATTTATAATTTGTCAAAATTACACATTATAATATTGTTTAATAGTCTTTAAAAAGTTCAGTAGAGCACATTTAGGTTATAAAGTATACTTCACCCATGGTTTCCCTGCTGATGTATGAAGCCATTTTTGATAACCTTTTCCTTTTAATATTTATTTAAGATGTGGACAGGAATTAAGATGTTCCTGAAATATTTTACTCTGATCTTACTCTTATGGTGAGAAGTTAGAAAAAAAATAGGAAAACTAGTATATTTAAATGAAAAATACTAATTAACAAGCAATTAGTATGTGTAGCTCTGGCTAATCTATATTTTCCACATTTGTTGACATTTACTCTTGTGATTTCATTTCTCCAGGAAACTACTAAATTGCTGTTGTTATTTAGATTTAGTATAGCTGCCCATTCCTATGGAGTTTGGTAGCATATCTGGGAATCTTTTATCATATTTTTTTGACTATAACTGATCATTGCAGTGAACCCAATTAACTGAAAGGAATTTACATACATGAACATTTATTTACAACAATTGAGGCAGTGCATTTTGGTTTTGCAAGCAATCTTTTGCCCAGATAATGACAAGCCTCATCATAATTCTTAACCTCAGCATAGCTATAGCATCATGTACCCACTGGGACCATATTTTAGCATACTAAATCATCATACTCCCCTGGATGGGGAGAAACAGGCTCTGACTCAACCCCTCCAAGACCGAGTGGCTGTGGCTTCCGGCGTCCCGATATAGCCAGCTGATGCCATCGCTGGCTATTGGGGGTGAATCACTCGCCCCCACGGAGAGGGCTCGTAACTTGGGCGTCCTCCTGGACGCACGGCTGTCTTTAGAAGATCATTTGGCGGCCGTGGCCAGGGGGGCTTTCTATCAGGTTCGCCTGATACGCCAGTTGCGCCCCTTTCTAGATCGGGACTCCTTACGCACAGTCACTCAGGCACTCGTCACTTCCCGCCTGGACTACTGCAACGCTCTCTACATGGGGCTCCCCCTGGGGTGCACCCGGAGGCTCCAGCTGGTCCAGAACGCGGCCGCGCGGGGGATTATGGGGGCGACGAGGCGCTCCCATGTGACACCTCTCCTGCGCGAGCTGCACTGGCTCCCGGTGGTCTTCCGGGTGCGCTTCAAGGTGTTGGTGACCACCTTTAAAGCGCTCCATGGCTTAGGGCCGGGGTACTTACGAGACCGCCTTCTGCCACCAATAGCCTCCCACCGGCCAGTACGCTCACACAGAGTAGGCCTCCTCAGGGTGCCGTCCGCCAGACAATGTCGGCTGGCGACCCCCAGGGGGAGAGCCTTCTCTGTGGTGGCGCCCACCCTCTGGAACAACCTCCCCCCAGAGTTACGTACAATAACAGACCTCCGGATTTTTCGTCGGGCCCTGAAAACTCATTTATTTCAACTAGCTGGGCTGGCTTGAGTCAAATTTTAAATTGATTTTAAATTGGAACAGTTTTAATTATGGCCAAGATATTTAATTATTTTAATCAGTTTTTTAGATTTTGTATGTTTTGTATGTATGTCTTGTTTTTACTTTGGCTGTTCACCGCCCTGAGTCCTATATTGGAGAAGGGCGGTATAGAAATTTAAACAAATAAATAAATAAACACATTTCATTGGTCTTTACCAATTATATTTGAATTATTTTCCCCCCAGCAAAGGAAAAAGGAAGAACATTATGAGCATTATGAGCATTTTTTTCATTCCCATTTTTTGTTTTAAATTATTCCTATGAGAATGACTAAGTTTGAAGTTATATTTCTTTAATTATATTGTATGTATTAATGCTTCTCTTTTGTAAACTGTATAGTATATGTATATGAAATAACCAGGATGGGGTGGGGGAGAATGTGTCTAGCATAATGATTATCTGGGAAATAGTTTAAGTTAGTTTAAATTCCCATCTTTACTTTAATTGGATAATTTAATCATTAGTTAAGAGGGAGCAGTTAAAGTCAGTGTGTCCAGTTAAACCACTCACTTTGACTCCAGTTTCCACAAGCATATATTAAAGTTGTATTCCAGTGAACATTTCATTTAATCCATTTCATTTAAACAGTTATGATATAATTCTGCAGTGATTCTTACCAGTAAGTGTTCTTGTTTTTTTAGTATTTAGTAATGGACTACTATGTGGGTGGTGATTTGTTGACATTACTTAGCAAGTTTGAAGACAAGCTTCCGGAAGATATGGCCAGGTTCTACATTGGTGAAATGGTTCTTGCTATTCATTCCATTCATCAGCTGCATTATGTGCACAGGTAAGGATTCTTATTGCGGCATATAAATACAGGTGGTCCTCGACTTACGACCACAATTGAGCCCAACATTTCCGTTGCTAGATGAGACAGTTGTTAAAAGAGTTTTGCCCAATTTTATGACCTTTCTTTCTACAATTGTGAAGTGAACCATTTCAGTTGTTAAGTTAGTAACGTGGTTGTTAAGTGTGTCTGGCTTTCCCATTGACTTTAGTTGTTAGAAGGTCACAAAAGGTGATCACATGACTTCAGGGTACTGCAATTATCATAAATATGAATCAATTGCCAAGCATCCAAATTTTGATCAGGTGACTATGGGGCTGCTGCAATAGTCATAAGTGTGAAAAACAGGCGTACATCACTTTGTACGCCATTGTAACTTTCAATGGTCACTAAATGAATGGTTTTAAGTCATGGATTGTCTGTATTAAGCTAATTAAATATAAAATAAAGCTATTTATGAAAACAAATGTTATATAAACAGTAAGATGTTGTTATGAAGCCTATTTATAATTCCAGATTGTGGCCATGCCCATCTTCAAATATTGTAAGCTATTAGGGGGCTCAGCAGACCAATTTGCCCTTCCCTTCCCTTCCCTTCCCTTCCCTTCCCTTCCCTTCCCTTCCCTTCCCTTCCCTTCCCTTCCCTAGAGCATACAGTACCGTTTGCTCATTTCTTCCATCTGTAATCAAATAGTCTTTTGAATTTATAGAACGTATATTTTAACCCCTTCAGTTTTTGATTGGTTCAATTTAAATTTCAGATTGAAGGGTATTATATATAAATGGGGTTTAAAGCAAAACGTTGCAGGAAATTTCTAGACTCTGGCAGAAAAGTAGTAACAAAAGTTAAAGAGAAGAGATGAGAAAAAATGTAATATATACCAATGCCATTTACAGTATCTCTCTGTACCTTTTTATACTTGTACTGTAAACTATCATTTCTTACATTGTAGGGAGATATCATTCAGTGCATGAAAAACTGATTTCAGGTTTTTATTTTTATACCAATTCAAAATCAAGATTACTAGAACTTGTCCAATCAGAAGGAAAAAACTGAATGGAAAAAATAATGGGAACACAAAAGTGTTGAGAACACAGAAGTACAGCAGAAAGACTCTTATGGACACTGGCACCTCTGTTTAGATAATAGGTTGCCCATGCACGGAACATTGGATTATAGTTTTGGGTCTTTATTGCCATGTTTAGCATTACTGCAAAATGATTACTTTCACTTTCAAAATATTTAGCTTGGTGAGACACCTTCTTTGCTATTTAAAGGAATGTATTATTTTATATCTTCGGCCTCAGACTCCTAAAAGCTGATAAATCCCCAATTTCTAGTTTATTTGCTTGTTATGTTATTTCTGCTCTTAACTAACTATAGAAAATAGTGGTGGAATGTTTATGGCTATCCTTTCCGGTTAATTTTGGCTAGAAGTATCCAGTGTACAGTGTTTAATTGTATACAGGCCATGGGTTTCGTGTGCATTTAGAGGTAGAGAGGAACAGCAATGTATTTAATCAATGTATGAGCCGAGGTGGCACAGTGGTTAGGGTGCAGCACTGCAGGCTACTTCAGCTGAGTGCTAGCTGCAGTTCGGCAGTTTAAATCTCACCAGGCTCAAGGCTGAATCACCCTTCCATCCTTCCGAGGTCGGTAAAATGAGGACCCAAATTGTTGGGGGCAATATGTTAACTCTGTATACTGCTTAGAGAGGGCTGTAAAGCACTGTAAAGCGGTATATGAGTCTAAGTGCTGTTGCTATTGCTAATCAAGCCAAAAAAAAAAGTTTCATTCAGTTGTATTCAAATTGTAACTTTTAAAACAATTGTAATACGACTTCTCTTTTAAAATATTTTTAAACGCAATACTTATAACTATAAAAAAGCTTTTTCAATCTCATTTTTAAAAATTCCACAAATCCATTTAAATATTGAAAACCTATGCCATTGAAGGAAAACTTTTAATATCCTAATTGTCGGGCAATAAGTTGCTGTACAAATCCTATTACAGTTCTTCAAACTACTGTTCTGAGCTTTAACCAAGGAAAGTTGGATACATCGTATAAGAATAAATCAATAAAATATTGATTTATTCAATATATATATATAATAAATAAGAATTTTGTCCATGTCTTTCATGCAACAGTTTTATAGGTGTGCTTTTGAGCACTCTAAATAAATAGGTGCATTTCTGATTCATAAGTACCAGCATGGCCAGTTTTCATGCTGAAGTAACATAAGGTTGGAACAAATATATTATGTAAGTGTAAAATCTACATGAAGGAAACTTCCTCATTTGCTTATGAGATTACATCTAGAATGTGATGCTGTATTTATGAGGAATAAAGAAAACAATATGTTTTTGAATTTAAGAGTACTCCTTCATTTTGACCTTTTTACTGTTGTAATCTTGAACAAAGTCTGTACATATTTATAAACATTAAGACAGCACCCAAAATAAACTTGTCTCACATTGAAATTTTCTTAATGTAAGGTGACATTAGTTACAGGATTAGGAAGCTCAATCACTCTACATGTTCCTTTCTTTTAGGTATTGTCAAATATGTAGCCCAGGGTATTGAGCTTTCTGTGAAGTAGCCCCACTTGTTTGGAGCAGTTTGCTAACTCCATCCTATTGTATTTTAGGAGAGCTGTTAAAACTTATTTTTTAAAGAAGCACTGGTGGGGATCTTGTATAAGTTCTACTTGGTTGTTTCTTGTTTGCAGTGACATTAATTTCTTCTTAATAATGTATTATTTTGTACTGTAATTTATTAATTTAGTATGCAGTTTAGGACAGTATGCGTTGGTGGTTAAAGCACTGAATTAGAAACCTGGAGCCCTGGGACTTAGGCCTCTCTTAGGTATGAAAGTGGGATGGGTGACTTTGGACCAGTTATTCTCTTTCAGCTCAGCTCAGCTCACAGGGTGTTGTTATGGGGGAAAATAGGAGGCAAGTATATTCCCTTGAATTGATCAAACTATATATTTTTTAAAAGGTGGGAGCATCGTTGTTGTTATTAAATTCTGTTCATATAAGAAGAGAATGTAAGCCACTCATCCCATAGCATGTGAGTTCTACAAAATAAAGCAATATAGCTGCAGTATTTTATATAATAGACATTGCTACAAATCCTGAGATAACCTTTTTGTAGGCAAATCAGTTCCAGATTTGGCAAAGGAATTAAACAATAATAATATTGAGTTGTTGTGGGAACTTCTCAAGCCAATTAATCTATGCTGGCATATATTAAGTATGCAGTCCTCTTCATCATGGCATTAAAGATAAACCTAAGGAATAATTAAGTCAGAAGCAAGCTGAATTGATTGCAAAAGGTTTGCTTTAATGTACATAATGTTATAAGTTCAGAATATCAAAAAGGGAATATTCATTTCTGAGATAGTTGAAACATATGGGCGGTTGGAGGGGTTGAGTCACTAGTTAGTGGATTATATATAAAATATATCTTGGGAGAATTGGACTTGTGGATTATAGTACAAAACAGCATTCCTCACAAATGAAATTCAGTATTATGTTGTTACTCCTATTTTGTGTCCTTCATAGAGCACAATTTAATGCTACAATATATATAAAACCATCACAAAAATGTATAATATTGAGAGCTATGTGATTAAAAAGATTTTAATGTGTGGTCATTTCAGCAGGCCAATAGTTTCCCCATTAAAGTAATTTTTTATATTGCTAAATACAAAATGGCTTTTAATAACCTTCAGAAATTACTATATTGCTTCAGGAAATTGTTTGAATACTTATTGTTTTGATCAGAGCTAGCCAGAAAAATGGTATTAGCCTTTTAGAATAAGTATGTATGAGAAAATTGGAGAAAAAAAATCAGTGAACTGAATTAATATAGCTGTCCATTAATGCTATTACTTGCTAATGCTGCAATGTTATGCAAGTTTACCTCAGAGTAAGCCCCTCTGAGGTAAGTGAGGTTTACCTTTGAGTACACATGTGCTGCATTACTGTGTTTTGATTACACTGTACAGCAAAGAAACCTCTATTAGCTCTTAGTGTTTCTTTTTGCAGATTGTTTTGCTGGCAGAAAAAGTCCCTGTGTTAGTGAAGCTTTGAAAGAAATACCACAGTTTTAAAGCTCTTCAGTAGTTAATCACCTTCCTTCCTCTTATACTGTGAGAGGAAATGGGAGACAAAGTACGTGTTGTGCATTTTTATTGTTGAGTTCTTAGGAATACGTGTTCCAAAAGAATCTTCGGTAAACAGATGAGAAACATGTGATAAAACCTGCAATATATGTGGATATTGATCTATGATCTACTTCTTAGCCATAGTTTTTCTTCACACATTCATTCTGCTATTTTTTCAGTGTAGAAGATGAGTTTTCTTTAATTTATGCTTGGAACCTTTCCTTTAGAATAATTTCATAAATACACTATCATGAAGTATGGCAGATATATACTGGCTTTTAATGACCTTTTTTTTTTGTCTAAACATGATGTCTAAACATCCAGAATGTT
This sequence comes from Pituophis catenifer annectens, assembly GCF_029215685.1. Lineage (NCBI taxonomy): Eukaryota > Metazoa > Chordata > Lepidosauria > Squamata > Colubridae > Pituophis > Pituophis catenifer. The sequence continues at coordinate 314,323,260 of NW_027256881.1, read as the reverse complement.
TATTAGACATTATTTCTTGAAAAGTTAACAATTTTTCAAGAAATTTGGAGGCACATTATATTGCCAACAAAGTCAGAACACAAGCTTAGCAGATTCACACATTATTACGATTCAAGTTAAATGGGAAATAGAATAGATATGTTCAATTTAGCAACAAAACCAAGGCAATTGTGAATGTTTGCATGTATAAAGATATCTTTCATTGTTGTTTGTGGAGTTATTTTTTGTGAAAACTATATAAACTGTATTAAAATATGCACTTTGAAAGAAACAGGAAACCAGGAAATTCTTTGTCAAAGCAGCCCAGTTAAAAATGATTTGGAATAAATTATTCAGAACTTATTTAAATGCAGTGCATCCTGGCTAATGTTTGAAGACCCATGTTTCGTTTTAGATTTCTGTACAAACCTGAAAAAATAATGTACAATAGCTACATAAATGAACCAAGTTAGATGCTCCGAATTATTCTTTCAAATTATTTTCAAAGTGTGCACATCCTATTCAGGGTGGGAATTTAATTGGATAGGTTTATATAATCATAGTGATACTTTACAGTATTCTTTATAGTGATATTTGGGATTATTTTTCTGGCACAGACAATTTGATCTTTTGCTGTTATAAAACGACACCAGCTTTTAAATATAAATTATATAAAATTGTCAGTATCCTATTTTTATAACAACTAACTTCATTTTAATGTACGTTTAGAACACCTGGTTGAAGGTAATGTTCCAACTATATGCCTGATTTAAAATAATACTTTTTTCTTTTTTGAAAAATCAGAGATATAAAACCTGACAATGTTTTATTGGATGCGAATGGCCACATACGCCTGGCAGATTTTGGATCCTGCTTAAAGATGAGCGAGGATGGCACTGTATGTATCAAAAAAGTATAGTGTTTTTTTAAATAGAATATTTAAACAACAGTGTGTTTGAGTTTATTTGTTATTTGGAAGATAAGCTGCAAAAGTACTACATAAAGATATAAAGTATATAGATATAGCAACATTTTATATTGTATCATTCTTCTGCAATATGTTTAATCAGAACTGCTATGTATACTTTATGAATTGTGTATCCTGTAATATTCCCATGTATTTCCTCTCCTTATGATGTTTCATGGCCAATTTAACTTTTTATTTGTACATAAGAAAGTGGTGTTACGATTCTTTTCATTTATACTTAAAAGTGCAATTGTATCTCAGTAATGCTCATTGATCTATAGATTTATACATGCATACAATTACATTAATTTCTCCTTATATACTATTTTATATTGGTTCTCTTCAAGGTACAATCTTCAGTTGCAGTGGGCACCCCTGATTATATTTCCCCTGAAATACTGCAAGCCATGGAGGATGGCATGGGAAAATATGGACCTGAATGTGATTGGTGGTCCCTAGGTGTCTGCATGTATGAAATGTTATATGGAGAAACACCTTTTTATGCAGAGTCACTGGTGGAAACCTATGGGAAGATTATGAATCATGAAGTAAGTGCTATGAAATGTTTGTTCCTCTTAGCTGTAACTTTTGCAGAAATATGTCACAAAAATAAAAAATCTTTGTGTTTGTGTGCATGAATAACTGCATTGCTCAATGTATCTTCTAAGAAAAATCTTCTGTGACTAATGTTCAGAACAGGTATTTCTCAGCTCTGTTGTATACTTGGAATATATCGATTCAATTATTTCTAAAAACCTTTTCACTGTATATTTTGCGGCCAAGCAGACTTACATTCACCAAAAAATATAAGTACAACATATTGAAATTAGTCTAGACTAATAAAATATATTTAAGGGTGTTTCTTCAGACAAGCAATGCCAAAGATACATGATTTAAGATTAAAAAGTAGAAAGTCTAAAAACAAGAACACTTAACAAATTTTGAAGCTCAGGAAGCCTTCTATAGTTTGTTTATTTTAAAAGAAGTGGTCTAAATGTACACATTAAAAATATTTTGTCATAGAAAAGAATATCTTCAGTTCAGATTTCTCTTCCTGTTCTTCAGGAGAGGTTCCAGTTTCCATCTCATGTTGCTGACGTATCTGAAGAAGCAAAAGACTTAATCCAACGACTTATCTGCAGCAGGGAACGTCGTCTGGGGCAGAATGGAATAGAAGATTTCAAATCACATGCATTTTTTGAAGGACTCAATTGGGACAATATCCGAAATTTAGAAGCACCTTACATTCCAGAAGTTAGCAGTCCTTCAGATACATCAAATTTTGATGTAGACGATGATATATTGAGAAACCCTGTGAGTAATTGCTGCATTTTCTTTTTGTTGTTTGTTTTCTACATCACTGATTTTCTAGCTTCTGAAGTGAATCATGATATTTTTGTAGGCTGCAGGGGCATGCTGGAAGGAGTTTTAGAGTTTAAAATCTCTGTTTCTAGCTGTTTTGATACGAACTGAACAGACCTGAAAATACGTTTAATGTTTTTACTTCTATTCTGCTTTGCATATGTAGACAGTGTGAAAAAAATGGCTTGTTTGATTACATTTATTAGAGTAAACTTGATTTACCAGACTTCAGCTATGATGGAGAACTTGTTCTTTTGGACATCCCTCAAAACAATAAAATCTGATGATTTGTGTAAATTATATAATTTATGACCTGACACCATGACACAAATAATGTTAATTATCTTTTACCCTGAATAGTATATTAAAACAAGAGGGTTCCCCAATAACAATTTGGAAAAAGAGTTCAAATTTTCCTTGACTTACTATAGTAAATTAGTCTTAAATCTTTCTTAGGTCATCCGCTTTGTAGAATGCCAATGCTTCTAAAAACGGCATGTATGAAATTCCTAAAATTAAAATATTTTTCATTTGCTATATTAATAACCAGACCTCAGAGTCCAAACAGTACCAGTCCATAAATTTACCATTTAATATAACCAGTGATATTTAAAACGTTTATGTCCTGGACAGGGAATGTTCTATTTTTTTCCCCCTGAGAGCCCTAGTCATTATTGACCAGAAATATACTTTCTGAAGTAGGAATTGGTTCAATAAGGATGGGCCACAAGACCCTCTGCAGATGATCTCCCAGGCTCTGGGCTAGGATGGATGGAGCCCTTTGTGATGTGTTTTCTGTATCTTTGGTTGGTTTCATCATCCTGTTTTTATTTGTTCTTTATCTTGTTTCTCTCTTTTGATTGAATCTTGAAAGATTCAGTGAATTCCCCGAGGCTCTGGATTGGAACCTAGTGCATTGCCAAAACCCAATATAGAACATTTCAGCAAACCATTGAATTCATTCAAAATAATCAGTTAAACCTGAGCCTTTAGGTCATTCTAAGATTCTACTTTTTGTCTTTTACTTAAAAGGTCAGAAATGGAAAAGATCTTGGATGGCTTTTCCATGTAGTATAAACAGACATCAATTATTTTTATGCAATTCTCTATAGCTATTTATTTCCTCCAGTAAACTAATAGAGATATCCACACTAAAATATAAATCTGTACTAAATATGATACAGATTTCTAGTGCTTTATTTTGTTTGACATTCTGATCAACTTTCAATTTAACTTGTTTCATATTTAAATACATTATCTGAATGTGTAAAGCCAAATTACTTTCTTAATTGTATCGGGTTTAATAAAGATCATTTAATAAATGATTTTTTAAAATAAAAAAAGCTAAAAGCCTAGGGTGAGAAGGGATATATGTATTGTATAATACTTGAGTTCATGCAATTCTTAAAATTAATGTTCAGATTGAATCATGTTTAGGAAAAATATTGATGTAAAGGAATTTCTTTCTAAATGAAATTCCAATATCTTAATTTCTCAGATACATTCATGGTTAAACTACATTTCATGTTCTTGTCACATTTTATTCATTTACTTCACATCTAGCATGGACAATTTCATTTTTTGCTTCATAGTGGGATTGGGTTAAATCAGAGTAAATTTAAAAAAAAAAATCAAGGGAGAAAATAAAAATAAAATAACTTGGTATGTAGAAAGACCCTTTACAGGGATGTTGAAAAATATTTTTTTTCCCTATAAATAGAGAGAACCAGCATGGTGTAATGGCTGAAATGCTGGACTCCTTAATCAAGCAAGAGTTCTGGATGACTTTGGGCCAATCATTTTCTCTGAGCTCACATCAGCATCAGGACTTGTGACAAGCCAGCTAATATACAAAAAAGCCCTAGTTGCCATCATGCACTGATAGCTTTACCATAAGAAGCAGGTATGCACAGTGCAAAAAGAAGTGGACTTCACAAGCACGTGGACAAATGCTAAGAACACACACCACAATGGTCTTTCTATAATTTGAAAAATCTATGCAAATACATACTATGCAATAAAGAGATACCAGATCTCGTTATAAGGATAATTTAAATATTGCTCTATTAATAAACTAAGATGTTGTACAGGTTAGATTTGCAAATAAATGAAGTATTTGTTGGAAGCATGATTTAAGTTTAGGATCCCCTAAGCTACTTTTGTGAGGTACTTTTGTAAGCTATTTTTTGAATAGTGCACTTTAAAAGGCAGGGTGAAAGGCTTTTTAAAATTCTTTTAAATCCATGCCTTTTCTGTTCATATTGTGTTATACTCTCAGTTTTGAATTAACTCACCATGTTTTTGTTTTTGTGCAGGAGATGATACCACCTGGTTCTCATACTGGCTTTTCTGGGTTGCATTTACCTTTTGTTGGCTTTACCTACACAACAGAAAGGTAGGTTGAAAAAAAAGAATTGCAGTTTAGAAAGCTTACATGGAGGGCCTCCAGCTCTAGGGGTAGTCTTTGCTTCTTTTTTATGCTTAATTTATATAACACTGCCAGGTACAAATGCTTTACGGGAAAGAAAAAGAGGTATTTTTCTATAATGGCAGTGTTGCAGAGTAAACGTGAGGTAGTATATTTATATATGTATTTATATACGTATGTATTATTTAAGCTTGGAATTCATACGATCCAAACCCATATAGTACTTATATATCTTAAGATTGTATTAATTTTTCTGATTCTGTTGAATTTTCAACAGGAAGGTTACTGTTTATGGTTGATTAAATATGCTAATTAATGTGTGCATTGATTATTTTGGGTCTCAGCTGTTTTTCTGACCGAGGTTCACTTAGAAGTGTAATGCAGTCCAGTAGCATAACCAAAGATGAGGATGTTCAACGTGACCTGGAGAATAGCTTGCAAATAGAAGCATATGAGAGGAGAATACGAAGACTGGAACAGGAGAAGCTGGAACTGAGTAGGAAGTTGCAAGGTATACCTTTTCATTGGCTTTCTTGTAGTCCATCTGGTGGAATAATATAATGTTATCATTTCTAACCATTATGTTTTTCATTCAATTTAAGAGTCTACCCAGGCTCTTCAGTCTCTTCATGGTTCTACTCGCTTAACGATGAACACAAATAGGGATAAAGAAATAAAAAAGCTAAATGAAGAAGTTGAACGCTTGAAAAATAAAATAGCAGGTAAGTTTTGGAATACATACTAAATCCAGTAATAAAGCCTTAATTTGTGCTATGCACTTTAAAAAAGCTGTGCCTCAGTCATTTTTCTGGGGGCTCTTCCGTATGGCTATCCAGTTGGTTCATATTGTGAATTTATAAAAACTTTCATTAAAACTTGGCTTGCTTACAGTAATGGTGCTGAGAACTGTCAATCTTAGCTCAGATTATTTAAATAAACTCCACCTTCACATTTATTACTGCTTGTCAATTACGTATCTGCATTGTTTGTCTAAACTTCCTTATGTGAGCTACATAGAAGGAGGAGAGTTTATGGCTTTTAATACAATGTGTTAATGAGTCTACTATTAGACATCTCCTAGTTATTTGTTTGTGAATTTTTATTATATGTAAAACTAAAGCTTGTCTCATGCATTTTGGCTGAGGGGGAAAATTAACAAGGTCCATATCATGGGAGCGACGGGGCGCTCCCATGTGACACCCCTCCTGCGCGAGCTGCATTGGCTCCCGGTGGTCTTCCGGGTGCGCTTCAAGGTGTTGGTTACTACCTTTAAAGTGCTCCATGGCCTAGGGCCTGGGTACTTACGGGACCGCCTTCTGCCACCGATAGCCTCCCACTGGCCAGTACGCTCCCACAGAGAGGGACTCTTCAGGGTGCCGTCGGCAGACAATGTCGGCTGGCGACCCCCAGGGGGAAGGCCTTCTCTGTGGCAGCACCTGCCCTCTGGAATGACCTGCCCCCGGAGATACATAAGATCCCAGATCTCCGTGCTTTTCGCCGTGCCCTTAAAACTTTTTTATTTCATCAAGCCGGGCTAGCTTAACCCCCCCCCCCCTTTAGATATTTTTAATTGTTAATTGATTTTAGTTGGGGTGTTTTAAATTTATTGGGCCAAAATTTGTTTAATTCTTTTTTTTTTTTTAAATTAAATTTTGTATGCGATGTTTTTAGTCTTGGCTGTTCACCACCCTGAGTCCAGTGGGAGAAGGGTGGTATAAAAATCTAATAAAATAAATAAATATCATATCTCAAAGATGCTTTTTTGCTTGAAGACGTTTTGAAAAAGCTTCTTGGATGAGAAGTGAAATGATTTCAAGCACAAACAAAGGAAGTCCAGTTGTCTTTTGAAAAAGCACCTTTGGGACAACCATGACCTGGATGACTGAGAATCTCCATAGATGATGTCCATATTATATATTAAAACAATACATTTTATGTAATCTTTATATGTGAGATATTTAGGCATGATCTGTGATTGTTCTGAGATTATAGATGGGTTGCAGGTGAAGCAATTTACAGAAACCAGTCCTTAAAGAAATCAGGTGTGTCCAACCATGGTCTGGGGGCCGCATGCAGCCCTGGACAACTAGTAATGTGACCCCATAAGACCCTCCAAAATAAAGGAAATTTGTTATTTATATACATAAATTATATATTTTGTATGCAGCCCAAGACAATTCCTCTTTAATGTGTCTAGTCAAACCAAAAGATTGGACATGCTTGCCTTAAACCATTGGAGAAAGGTTTGAATCAGAATCATGTGGCTTTTGTCATATAAATTCTTCTATTGTTTTAGACTATACCTATATAGTAAAATATTCTGGTTTTCCTATGTTTTCATCTAGTCAATCTATCCATTTTTTCAGTTTGTAAAATGCTTTTTTAAAAATGTGCATCACTTCTGTTGAAAAAGTTACAATTGTGAGTTTTGATTAAAATCCAATTGTTAATCCTCCTCCAGATTTGAATGTAGGGGGGATTTTTTTCCCAACATAGTCGCTTGCAGATGCAGCATAAATGCCTACTTTTTCAAATGTTTCCTATGGAGAGCCGGTTTGATGTAGTGGTTAAGGTGTTGGCCTAGACAGCCAGAGAACGTGACCTCCCTTGAGCATGAAACCCAGCTAGTGATTTTGGGCCACTAACTTTCTCTCAGCCCAATACCTCAAAAGGTTATGGGAAAAAGAGAAAGCAGAAATATTAGGTATATTTTCTGCCTTGAATTGACCATTATACTGTATGTAAAAACAAGTGGCATAACAACAACAATTAATTCCCTTTTAGTTTATATTCTATAACTTCTAGAGGTTTTTTTAAAAATAAAGAACAATTCTACAACATGCATAACATAGACACTTGCATGCATTTATGTGTTCATGTGTGTATATTGGACTTTTTCTTTCTGTTCAAGCTATTTACCATATTATAAACCTGAGAACCATAATATGACATCTGGGGTTACCAATTCATCTACAAACCTTTTTTGTTTGTCCTGCCAGATTCCTTGGCCTGCCTAATTTTTTTTCCAGATTAAAAAAAAAAGAAAAAAACCTATCCTGAAATGCTGTAAACATAGTGTCAACTTTAAATATTATCTTTAGTTGCTATTGCAGATTAAATATAAACTCACATTAAAATAAAAATGAGATGTAACTTATGTCCAATAATTCGTTAGAAGTAGCACTAAGAAGAATTGTTTAGAATGATGAAGTAGAAGGGATGCCAGGCAGTGTTTTGATAAATCCATGCTTTGTAATTGGCTGTTTTTTCCTCCACCCAACAGTAGCCATATTTACAAAAGTTCCCACAACATATTTTTAAAATTCCTAAAGTATTGGTTGTTCAGAAAGATTACCCCCCTCCCCCACCAGTTTTCCATGGTGGAATTATGACAGAAAGCCAAAGGGAAGATTTTATGTTTTATTTTCCCTCCCCTTCTTTCGTATTTTTATCTTTAAAGGATCCCAGTTCTTGTAAGCTTAAAAGCTTGAATAATAAACTTTTGATTAAATCTCTGATGGCAGGAAGATTAATTTAAGCTAGAGATGACTGAGGGGTGGGGACCTTTATTGCTTAACTGAATTTCCTGTTTCTTCCTGTAATGTCTGTACCATGCATTAGCCTGTGATTGTTTCCTTCCTCTTCCTTGTGGAAAATATTCCATGAGAATTCTCATTAGTTCAATGAGAATTCAAAGAAAAATGCGATTTTGCTGGTGTATATTGTAACAGGGAAGAATTGTGATCCAATTTAAATTGTTCATCTTAACAAGAGAGAAATGTAGAATTGTTTCTCTATCCTCTCTGAAAAGAAACTTCCCTGTTCATAGATTCAAATAGGTTAGAACGGCAGCTTGAAGATGCAGTGACCTTGCGACAGGAACATGAAGATTCCACCCACAAGTTAAAAGGCCTTGAAAAGCAATGCAGGATACTAAGGCAGGAGAAGGAAGATCTTCATAAGGTATTGATTGTAGAAAATGCTTCATTGAAGTGAGATATATGTTGCCTAGGAAATAGAGGTATAAAACAGCTGGTTTGGCCAGCTGGGCAACATAGTTTAAGAATGGTTATTAGTAAAATATGTTGCTTGTCATATTCATATCACATACTTTTTCTCCAGAGCATGGGAATAATATATTTCAACATAACAGGAATTTTATAATTCTATGCCAGTATTTTTTTAGGATTACATAAATCAGCAATCTTCATGGCTGAGTAGACAACAATCAGGATCTAGGCTTTACTAATCCAGACTTCTTTAGCTGCTCAGTTATATTTACTTAATAATACCCCAACTATTGGAGTGAGATGCAAGGTTTATTTAAAAGTGTTTTTTTATAAACAAAACAAAAAAAGCCAGAAGAAATTTGTCACTAAAATCCTGCAATTGCTAACAAGACATTTCATGCTGTAATGTCATAGCCATAAATCTAGTTTCTTACCCATGAACAACAGATGCCACATTTCATTAACTTTCTCTTACTTCCTCTACCGCTTTCCTCCATACATCAAAGTCAATTGTGGATTAAACTGAATTATATCCTGTATATATTTTTGCATAAGGAAAACCTATACTACATAATTAATATAGTGGTGTACAAAACATTTTGAATTTAAAATTCTGACCTAACCATAACTCTGACACTTCAAATTCAGAACATTTTTGCTAATACCAGAACAGTATCTAAATGCTTTTCGTGAGGTAAAACGGCCTGTTTCAACTTTGAAATGGGATGTTTGAGTTTCAGAATGGGATGTTTTGGGCCCAAAATATTTGGCATACCACTAATTGTAGTGTTTGGGTGGGATACCATTTGAGAATACCAGGGCTACAGGCTGGACGTGGAAGTCAAAAAACATCATAGATGAAGAAAGTTGGCAAACCACTTCCTTAACCAAGTTAAAAAACCTGCACAGGTGCAAACATGGATTCACACTTGTTACTCAGAGTTACAAAAGGTTGCCAATCCTTTGGTTAGAGGAAGGCCAAGAGCCTAACTGAAAAACCATGTACATAACTATCTTAAGGTATTCCCTGTCTTTAATCCCAGTGAGAAACTGCTATTCCTGTGTAATCTTTAAAGAAGAGATGATCACCAAAAGTAAAGGTTTTACTTATTTCTTATCCCATGGCTCCTTTTGCCAGAAATTGCAGCAGAACCTTTCAAATTTTTTTTTTCTGCTTCTGGGAAGGAAAGGATCTGCAAAATGCATGTGGAGAGCAAAAGCAGCAACCACAATAGAAGAATAAAAAAAAATCTATATTATTTTTCTTTGAAGATGGAGGAGAAAAGAAGAGAGAAGGAAATAGAACAATGAAAGATGTAAGAATGGAAGAAAGATAAGGAAGAGAGAAAGAATTAATCAGATGATGCTAGATACAGTGTATAAATGAGTAAAAGATAGGAGAAAAAAAGGAAAATAGATTTAAAAAGTAAAAAAAGAAGAGGAAAAATAGAGAGAAATTAAAAATAAATATATAGTGTATTGTGTATATCAAGCTGGTGATATAATAAAAGCCAATATTAATATTATATTGAAATATTCTTAATACACTGAGGATAGGAGGGAGATGCAAAGTCATTCCCCCAAAGTTTCCAGGATATAATTGTAGCATGCTTCTGTATACTTTGTTAAGTGCTATTTGACATTAACCAAATGTATCTTAAAACTCAGTATAGCTTTTAAATTGATTTGGGCCTTTCCTTTCACTAGCAACTCCTTGAGGCATCTGAAAGATTAAAGATACAGTCAAAAGAATTAAAGGATGCTCTTCAACAAAGAAAGCTAGCAATGCAGGAGTTCTCAGAACTGAATGAGAGGATGGCAGACTTGCGTTCTTACAAGCAGAAACTGTCTCGACAACTCCGTGACAAAGAGGAAGAAGTGGAAGTGGTCATGCAGAAAACAGACTCTATGAGACAAGAAATGCGTAAATTGGAAAAAGCAAGGAAAGAGGTAGCTCATCAGGATGTTTGAGGATCATGGATTTTAACTGATACTGATACTTAGTAAAGTTAGTGTGACTTGGTTTGTGGATTTACCCAACTGTTTAATTTGAGTGTGTGTGTGAAATTCTTAACAACACTTCTAGTTTGGAAGGTAATATAGAAAAAGAAAATGTGAAGTATTTATTGAATGGATACAGTCTATTATAATGTCTGCATTTATAGCAGTTTTCTGGATTACGGTTTTATTTACCGCACCTCACATCTCTATAATAAGGCACTTTTGTTGTTAGAATTTTTATCTAATCATGACAATACCATATTTTTCCATTCTTTATACTGATATTTTCTACATATCAAACGGTTTATTTTTAAAACATAATATAATCTGCCCCTTATTTGGAGTGTACGTTTGCTGTAAAAATAATCTAATCTAGATTCAGTGAAATCTTTAAGATATGGTAGAAACCAGTGCAATGAAAATAAAGTAAGAGAAAACAGGTTTTTTTAAATTTCAGAAATAAATTATGAGGATATCTCAGTGTATCCTAAAATGACCTGTTTTTACACTCTATTTTCCTTTTCCTGTAAGTCTTGCTGTTTTTAAAATGGGCTTTAGCTTATTTTTTAGTACTTCAAGGATTTTGTACAACAGCTAGTTCCTCTTGATGTTGTAGAATTAATAATGGCTAAGCTCAAGTTGTTTCTATAATTAGGCTTATTTTTCTTTTTATAGCTAGAAGCACAACTTGATGATGCACTAGCAGAAGTATCAAAAGAGCGGAAACTTAGAGAATGTAGTGAAAAAGCAGCTAAACAGCTGGAAAATGAACTGGAAACACTAAAGGTGACAATATGTTATGAATGATTAAACCATCTTGAGGCTTACTTGAGAACAAGAAGTGTGTGTGTGTTTAACGTACTCCATTTTACAGTTGCAAACTATCCATGTTCTAGAATTTAGCTTTTCAGGAAGCTCAATACAATTACTATTAATTTTATATTCATATTGAAACATCTAAAACCAAATTGGCATCATATGCATTTCATCTATAGTCCATTGCAGATATTAGACATCCCCTAAAAATATTGGGTTAGGTGGTATGCTTCAAATCTCATGGTAGAAATTGTTTTTATGGTTACTTGACAAGTTATCTACATTTTATTTATTATTATAATTTCAACTCACTATGTGATTCTAGGCATCTTAACAAAAAGTAACAACAGCAACATTTAAAATTGGTCCACACAGCCTTGTGGCCCAGACACAGCCTGGTTTTCAAGTATTTCAAAAGGTGGTTGGGACTGTCCAGATATTTCAGAAAATGCTCTTCCATAGAGGGTAGATATATTTTGACAGTGAGGACAGTTAATCAGTGGAACGACTTGCCTCCAGAAGTTGTAGATACTCCATCACTGGAGGGCTTCAAGAGGAGACAGGATAGCCATTTGTCCAGAATGGTATAGGATGTCCTGCCATGAATAGGGGTTTGGATTAGAAGACTTCCAACCCTATTGTTTTATGTTCTATATTCTGTGGTGACAGAGAAAATATAACTCCTAAGTCCCATAAAATGAGGCTGCTTAATAGACAGAATCCAGAGCACACCAACCCTATTAGATCATAATACGGGCAATTGGAGACAGGTGGTCTAAAGAATAGTTTTGTCTCATGATAGGTTTTATAGATGATCACCAGCATTTTAAAAATATCCAGAAGTACACAGGTGATGGCTGATCCACACATGAACTTTCTCATGGCAGTGTATTTTGGAGTATCTGTAGCTTCTAAGTAGTTTTCAAGAACATGCCCATATGAAGGGCATTGCACAAATCTAGAGAAGAGGTGACCATAATTTGAGCAACTGTGAGTAAGACCTCTTGATTCTTGAATGGATATAACGGCGCACAAGATGGATTTATGCAAATGATCTCCTAACCTAACTAGCTACTATGTGCTCTTTGAGCAGAAGTCAAGAGGCGAGGAGGTGGTCAAATTGTTCACTGGTTCTATTTAGGGCAGTGTAACATTGGAAGGAAGATTTCCACATCCAAATAGCCTGAAATCCATAGCCATGTAACTTGCTAGTTCCTCCCCATCAAGCCACTAGACACTGAGAATCTTTACAGTATTTCTTGGATGGCCTAGAGTTGAAATGTATAGCTAGGTGTCATCAGGGTACTGATGATACACAAACTCATACCAACATTAACCTCACAGAGCATATTTGTGTAGATGTTCAATAGGTGTCAGGAGAGAATCAAGTCTTGATACAACCAATAAACTATGGCCTTGGGCAAGATTTCTCCATCAATGTCAACTGGAACCAAATCTGGAAGAAGAAAGAGAACTATCACAATAACCTCTTTTCCACTCCCAACCAACTGTGCAAGTACAGAAGGATCTCATGAGAGATGATATTAAAGTCCATTCTGTCCTTATTATTGCTGTCTCGATACTGTACCCAGGTCTAGAATTTGATTGGAAGGGGTCCAAATAATCTACTTTCCTCTGAAGCTGCAAGCCAATCACTTTTTCTTCCCCAAACAGGGGAGGGTAGAGATAAGTGAGAATTATGCAGCAATGTTGAATCCAGGAGTGATTTCTTGAAATGGAGACAGATGGATTACTGCCTCAAGTTCAAGTAGAAACTCCTTTTGCACTCAAAGATGAATATAGCATCATTTGGACCTAATCATGCATTGGAGGACATGGATCTACATAGATGGCCATGCTTATGGCCCCAACGACACAATATGTCAAAAGTTGCCATGTAGTTTATGGGATTTCCTTAAAATTTATTTATTTTTTATTTATTTATTGGAATTTGTCAAACAAAAATGAGAACAAGAATAAGAAAATAAAAATACAATGACAGGGACAATAGGCACGTTAGTGCACTTATACACGCCTCCTCTATTGACCACTTAAGTATGAAGTAAGGTCCACGGAAGTCAATTTGTGACTGAAACTGTGAAAATTTGTATCTGAGACAACATAAATGACACGATAAACTGCATAGATGCTGCTATAGGAAAAATAATAAGGCACTTACGTTCATCTGATAAGATGACTAGGCTAAAATATCTTTCCATGAGATGCTAATAATCCACACAGCACTGGAAAGGCTAGAAGTCTGTTTCCTGTTATAAAACCTATGTCATTCTATTCTTCTCTATGTTTTCTCATAGAGTTTTCTCACCTTGGAAAAAGTAAACAGCAGGTCTTTTTACAGAATATCTACCATTCGTATGGTTTAGAACTCTGGGAATTCCAATTTCTTGTTGCTTCCAAGAGCTAACCAATATGTTTGAAGTATCCTGATTTGTCTCTTGGTTCAAACAAATATTTACTTTTGATATTAGAGAGATAAACTTTTACATCCTCCCCTTTTTAAAAACAATTTTTGCTCTTTTGCAGGTAAAGCAAGGAGGACGCGGTGCAGGAATGGCCATGCAGGAGCATCAGCAGGAGCTAGCTAAAGTGAACTCAGAGCTTCAGAATAAACTTTCATTTTATGAAGAAGAGTTGGTCAGGCGAGAAGCTTCCCATGTCTTGGAAGTAAAAAATGTGAAAAAGGAGGCACATGATTTAGAAAGCCATCAACTTGCACTTCAAAAAGAAATCATGGTATTAAAAGATAAATTGGATAAGTCAAAAAGAGAGAAGTAAGTACTGTGTACAGTTATGTTTTGAAAGCTTATTTTTTTAAATTGTTCAAAAAGTATCTGAAATCCAAAAGTAAAGTAGAAAAAAGGTGTTAGCAATCTTTGGAATGGCATTTATGGGATCTTATTTCAATTCTAGGCACAGTGAGATGGAAGAAGCTGTGGGAACTCTAAAAGACAAATATGAACGAGAGAGGACAATGTTGTTTGAAGATAACAAGAAATTAACGACTGAAAATGAAAAGGTAATTTAGATTAAGCAGAAATATTTTATTAATCTCAAATAGTATGTAAATTCAGATTTTTTTTCAATTCTTCTCCCCAAAAAATCAAGAAATGGTAGAAATATTTCTGAACATTGTGTGTATGTGTGAATATCCCTATACCAAGTATGTAAAAGTAAAGGAATCCCTGCAGATTTTTCTCCACTAGTCATTGCTAACTATAGGGGGAGGTGCTCATCACCGTTTCAAGGCCATTGAGCCAGCACTGTCTGAAATTTCCATATACTAAGTAGAACTTTGATGAATTATCTTGCTTTTTTAAAGAAAAAAAATCACATATGTATGCACTTTGTCTGGTATAGGGCTTTCATTGTTTGGTACCCAATCTGGCATGTTACAAGCAGCTTGCGCTTAGCTTGAATGGATGGGCTGTAAATTACATTAAATTACACTTATGAAAACTACTAATTAATACATTCTGTTGTCACAGCTTTGTTCCTTTGTCGATAAATTGACATCGCAAAACAGACAGTTAGAGGATGAGCTTCAGGATTTGGCAGGAAAGAAAGAATCTGTGGCCCATTGGGAAGCTCAGATTGCAGAAATCATTCAGTGGTATGTACCCTTTGGGGATCCAGAAAAAAAACAACAACAACACTTGGAGCCTTCTCAACAGAAGTAAAATTTGAAGATAATTGAAATGTATCATTTTGTGAATGTGATCAACTTCATAAATTACACATAACAGCAAATGTTTAATAGGTTAGAATATTGTCTTCTCTTTTTTCTCACTGTTACAAGCAATTTATCAATTCTATATTGACTAATTTCTCTACAATGAGAGCAACTAAATATTAGTTTTAATTATTGCCTAAATACCAACAGAAAAGTTTTCAGAATGGCTCTCCTTCATTTTGCTATTTCAATATTTTTATACTAAAAAAACTGAGAGCTCTGGTACCAGATAAGTAAAATGAAACAGTGTTGAACCTTAAATATTTTCTTAAATTACGTGATGATGTAACCAAAATAGTAAATGAATTTGTTTTCCCTTTGCAACAGAGCTTCATTATCCTCCCCCCCCCCACCACTATAATATTCTTCATAAATTTAATAGTCAGCCTGAATGGAAAAAATAATACATTCTTCGGTGACCCCAATGTGGAGGATTTGTCTAAGGGCAGTAAAATCTTATTATATTTCTTCTCTTTAATATTTTCATAAATAACTCAAAGCAGCAAATATACCTAATACTCCTATCTTTCCCCCCTCCCCATTTTGTGCAGTGTTAAAAATAAAACGGTGCCTTTAACGTTAAAGTTAATATTTTTAAGAGCAAATATGAAATTTCAGAAACGTCAAGAGAAATTTCCAACCATTTATTCGTAAATTTGTTAAGACAGAGTCGTTCCCAAGTATTTTCACCAGCTGGATTATACTGAAATAAGCTACCGACAGACTTCTGTCTCTTTGTTGTAAATGACTATAGTTCCTTCCATTACTGTCTCAGTCTTCCCAGCTCACAAACTCTCATATTATTGACTTGGAGGATAGGAGGAAAAGGCCGAGAATTTAAACTCTTGGGGAGAAACATAAATATAGGGTTCCATTTCTCTGTGTAGCAGAAGGCAGCTCCTGTGGGTCTTCATTGTTGTCTGCAGTAAAGTGGCTAATTTGTGTTGTGTCTCTGCTAAAGCAAGTTTATGAATATGGGTCAATTGTCACGTTAGATGTGACATTATTATTATTATTATTATTTACTTTATTCATTAAACATGAAACTCTGTCAACTGAATATTCAAAAATGCATCAGAAATACGAGTGACTGATCCTAATGGTTGATACCGGTTGCTGCCAGCGTCCTAGGTATCAACCAAGTACCTTCTTAAGATGTACGATGTTCCAAGTAGCGCAGTATTTTGCAGTTCCACTTGTGTTATTGCAGGAAGCTGCAATTTGTTGATGTATCTTATAAAATTCTTGGACATGGTACCAAGCGCCCCAATGACAATGGGTATCACTGTTACATGTTTCATCCATAGCCGTGTAGTTTCAATGGCCAGGTCGCAATATTTTGTGATTTTTTCTAGTTCTTTTTCTTCAACACTGGCATCTCCTGATACTGCAATGTCAATAAATTGTACATTTTGGTTTTCGATAACTGTGATATTCCTCTTGATTGAAAGATAACGTTCTAAAGCATAATATCCATGGAGGAAGTTTTCTTTGAGCTACTAAGCTAGCCTACATGGTAAAAATAGTCTTGACTTGTCTCTCTCATAGTCCTGAACATTGTGATTGAAGTAGCTGGTTTAAGTAATGTTTGGCTTTTGTCTTGTTTCATTTTAATTTTATGAAGGAACTGAAAGGGCCTTCCTTTGAAAGCCTCACTGGGCAGGAAAAAAAGATTTAAAGGGGTCATATTTCAAGAGCCACATTATAAATGAGACTTCCTCATCCTGAAAACATGAGGAAAGGAATTTCAAATATGAGCTTGGAATTTGTTCTATTCCTAACCAACAGTATGGTGAAATATAAATGTTTCCACTGCAGAGGAAACATAAGTGAAATAAAGTTGATAAAGGATAAAAGAGTCGTGGTGGCACAATGATTAGAATGCAATATTGCAGGGTAATTCTGCCAACTGCTAGCAGTTCAATGCACACTGGCTCAAGTTTGACTCAGCCTTTCATCTTCCCGAGGGCGTAAAAGGAGGATCCAGATTGTTGGGAGCAATATGGTGATTCTGTAAACTGCTTAGAGAGGGTTGTAAAGCACTGTGGTATATAAGTCTAAGCGCTATTGCTATTGCTATGTTGATCCCAAACAACAATGGAAAGAGCCACAGAATTGATAAAAATTGTTTAATCGTAGATAGAAAAAGTGTCTTGTCTCTGCTAGTTTCAAATTTATGATATGTTTTCATTCAAGACCATATTTTGATAGTTTGAAAACTGTTTTACTAATGTTTTACTGTGACTGAATACATATGAAACTTTTTCAAGTAACTGCTTGAAAGTTATGTTTCTGATATGCTTTACACACTAGGGTGAGTGATGAGAAAGATGCACGTGGCTATCTTCAGGCACTAGCTTCTAAGATGACAGAAGAACTTGAATCTTTGAAAAGCTCTAGTCTGGGATCAAGGACACTGGTGAGCATGGAAATGTACATGATTAATTAATGGGAAAGCTTTATAGTGTCTGCCATTTTAATTGCAGTTCAATCACTACCAGCTGTGTCTGCTGGTATCCTACTTAGATGCCATGGGAGAGTGAAGAGTTCAGCATTAAACATGTCCCTCATAATCCCAATAGAGTCATTGCATCATCTTCTGAGCTATACCATGGCATGGATATAGTGCTTATGGCTGAGAAAAATCCTCTCACACTTTTTTACTAGCCTCTGTAAGTGAGAGTCTGCTGCTCTAAAAGAAGAGGAAAAGGTTGTTTATTATTCAGTTGTGGTATTTATTATTCAGTTGTGGTATTTCTAAAACTCCTTGATCCACTGGAACTGAAACCATGTTAAGGATCCATATGATGGTTCAGATCATCAGTCTGGTTAACTTACCAACTTGGGCAGATAGCTTAAGACGTCCACAAGTAGGATATGAATTGAATTGTTTTCTACTCTTGTTGCTCCCAGTCTGTCATTTTTATACAATATGCTGCTTCTGTATGTATTCTATGTACTCACTGAATGACAATTCCATGATCTAAGTGTTCACATCTTCAGCCTATGATTTCCACAAATGAATTATGCATCAAATGAAAAATTTATACTTTATCTATTAAAAATTATCTGCTGGTGAGATCTCATTGAATGAGATCTGAGTTCTATTATTATGAGAGATGAAGAAAAAAAACCTTCATCTGCTATCTCGCTATTATACATATTTTCTAAATTTCATTATACCTCCTTTTACTAACCCTATTTTCCAGATTAGAAACACTTGACCAATTTGGATTTTTATGCCTTTTTTACTATTTCTACATCCTTCTTTGAGACAAAGTTACTCCCTCAATATGAATCCTTTTATATTTTCCACCATCCCTGGTTCATTGTTCTAAATCAAGACTGAAACTAATCACATTTGATTTAATCCTTTAATCCTTAAGAATTAAATAGCTATTTAAAGAAGGTTGTAGTACAGAGTAGTACATAGAACAGCTATGCTGGCTGGAGAATTCTGGGAGTTGAAGTCCACAAGTCTTAAAGCTGCCAAGTTTGAAGATCTCTGTTGTAGTACTTTTATGGGCAGCTTTTATTTCCTTTCCTTTGGTTTTTGTTTTAAGTACTACCTATTTTGAAATCCATTTGGGAAGAATGACTAGATTATAGTTATATATAAATAACCTATTATTTAATGCTACAAGAAAAGCAGGAATTGGAGATGATATACAACCCAAAGAAAAAGGATATAGACGTGGCAATGTTTCATAGGACAGGAGGTGCTTTCATCTGATGTTCCCTTTGCTCTTTTCCACCTCCTTTCAATATATTGGGAAAGAAAATGTTTCACCTATTACACGCCAAGGAAAGAGTGGTACTCCTGAGACCTGCACGTTTAACAGAGGTCCATAATACAACATCCTGGTTAAGTGTTGCTGGCATTGCTCTCTCTTCTTTCAGATTACATTTATGTGTATCTGATAAGAATATAAATTTATCTGAAATCAATAGGAACGGATTGAGAAATACAGGTAACCCGTGACTTATGACCACAGCTGAGCCCAACATTTCTGTTGTCAAGTGAGATGTTTGTTAAGTGAGTTTTGTCTCATTTTATGATCTTTCTTACCACAGTTGTTAAGTGAATCACTGCAGTTGATAAATTAGTAACCTGCTTGTTAAGTGAGCCTGGCTTCCCCATTGACTTTGCTTGTCAAAAGGTGATCACATGATCTTGGGACAGAGCAAGTATGAACCAGTTACCAAGCCTCTGATCACATGATCATGGGGAATGCCTCAAAGGTTGTGACTGTGAAAAATGGTCATAAGTCACTTTTTTCAGTGCCATTGTAACTTTGAATGGTCACTAAATGAACAAGGGGTACCTGTAAAGAGTTATTCTGACATTTTTTCCCAATTATATAGGATTTTTCAAATCAAACATACACTCATTAATAGTCGTAAGTACAAGTGAAATTTTTGAATAGCATTAATATTTAAAATGTTATTAATGTTTAAAATGTTTTCAATAATGTAGAGGAAATAACAATTGCTTGATGTAACAGGATCCACTCTGGAAAGTGAGACGTAGTCAGAAGCTGGATATGTCAGCAAGGCTGGAATTACAGTCTGCTCTTGATGCTGAAATACGTGCCAAACAGCTAGTCCAAGAAGAATTAAGGAAAGTGAAAGATGCCAACCTGTCCTTTGAAAGGTAATTTTTGAAAGGGCTGGGTCCTGTGTAATGATGTATTTTAACATATATTAAAGGGTTTTTTTATGCTGATCTCTTCTAGGCATTTGTTTCTTTCTGATGGTTCTCAGCAACTGGTATTTAATTTAATTGGTATAACTGTCTTTAGTATTGGAAGCAGTATATCACACTCATGAATTATAACCATGAATAAGACTTACCTCTATTATGGAAATGAAAAATAACTAAATTTAGGAGGGTTGGAAGAGCCACTCAACAAAGAACAGAGGCAATAAAATATGTGGTGGTTAACTTATGTTTCATATGTCCCTGTATTTCCATTTTGTCATTTAGCAAACTAAAGGAATCTGAAGCAAGAAATCAGGAACTCTTGGAAGAAGTTGAAGATTTTAAAAAGAAACTGGAGGAAAAATACCGATCAGATGCAGGTGAAAATTTAGCCAACATATGATTGCAGAATTATTACTGCTGTTTGTTTGTTTGTTTATGCATTTATTTATGTATTTATTTTTTAGGTCTTAAACTTTCAGATTTCCAAGTTTCCATTTTTGAGTACTTCAATACCTCTCCTCTTACGCATGATCTAACTTTCAGAGTGAGTATTAAAATGTGATTACAAACATTTGTCAAAGATAACACAGAAACGTATGTTGAATTGCAGTGCAGAGTCTATACATAAAAACATTGGTCTTGTATAAACTTAACACATTTCAGAATATATTCTCCTATTCCTACTAATGCTACCATCACTTGAACCTTCCTTAACTTGTAACAATGGCAGGTACAGTGGTATTGTTCCTACTGAAGTTAGATTATTATTTTATTGTGTGTTTTTATGTTTTGGTTTGCTGCATTATTTATATATTACTTATTTTTATGTAACTTGAATCATGGGAAACAAATGAAAAAAAGGCGAAGACAGGATTTAAACTTCTGTGTTAGGCTGAAATATTTCCTATTCTATAATTTCCACTTTATTTTTTTATTAATAAATATTTCTCCTCAATATCTTTTCTTCAGTTGTCAGCTTAATTCTTCCACATCCTTTGTCAAACCGCATTCCTCCCTAAAGAGAAAATTCATTTGTATCTTCTGGCATTCTTTACCCTTTATTATCTCACAACATGGACAGACAGACTTCTTTCTATACTACCCCTTTCCATTGAGAAAACAGACGAAGTAATATTAAAATAGTAAAGAGAAAGATTTAGAGCAATGAGATCTACAATTATATTTTAGAAGCTCTGCTGGTCCACTGTATTAACCAGTATCAGGCAAGCTCCATAGCTTATAGTTGCTTTTGCCTAACAGGAAAAAAATCATATATTTATACAATTTTTATAAGTATAAATATAACCTATTTTTGATTAATATAGCCACTTAAACTAATGAATTATTTCTTATTACTTCACATTTATAAATTCTAAATCCAAAATGTGGTTATCAGTGTCATTTTTAATATTACTTTAAATGTGATACTAAACTTGCAGTGGATATACGTACAATGAGAATAAACTACATATATATATATATCTGTTGGTTAGAAATCAGATGAAAAGACCATTTCATGCAAGAGAAAAAAAAATATGTCAAGATTTACCAATCCGAGGATCAGTTTATCCATCTTTTGCCATTTTGCCAGTCAAATACCCAGAAAACATCACAGATTGGATGAAAATAGTCATACCCAGCTGTTTGTATCATAATGGTAGTGGCTGTTTGTGAAATTGTGGTCCATAACTTAAGCCTTTCACAGACTGTTCGATTTAAACTTCAGGTGCACATACCTGGACCATTTACAAATAAACAGCTTTCCCCTGAGGTCAATAAAGAAAAGTATCATATGGAATTATTAATGTTAGGTTCAACACACTTGATCTCCATGAATTGTGTGGCTCATTCTATAAAACAGGCAAAATTGATATTGTAAATAAGATCATATGTGAGAATAAAATACAAGAAGAGTTATTTTTTATTATTTCAGCAGCATTTGTACATGTCTAGCTTCCCTTATTTCCTTTCCAAATTTTATGGAATATGCTAATTGTATGCTAATTGTGGAAAAAAGGCAGATAGGTTTTAAGTCTTTGAATGAATAAAATAGGAACTTGACTGTTTACTTCTTCCAGAATGTGGCTATCGGTTTCTAGCTGCAGTAAAACAATAAATTATTTTTTCCTACATAGTTAAAAGCCTTAAGTGACAGAGGCTGCACTTTTAATCAAAGTCAAACATTATTCTTCACCAAATATTCCTTTAGGATATGTTTATCTATGCATATGTACATTTTCTTTTAAGCATGTATTCATGGTAGCTTCCAAATATGATCGTAGAAACCAAAAACTGAATATGGAGCTGGCAACAAGTTTTGAAAGTCTATTCAGTTAAGTTCTTCACTTAAATCTGTATTTCATTTGCTATATGTGGTATGATCAACATATTCACACATCTCCAGTTCACCTTTATTGAAATCCAGAGTTCCAGTCTGTATAGCCTTTTCCACTAAGATCACTGTCCTCTCTTTCAGCGAATGCAATGTTTTCAGAGATCCTTTGCCCAGAAATTCTTATTATTGCCATTGTATCAGAGAAATGGCATAGTTTTCCACCTGGTCTGATTTTTGAGATAATTATGTCTAAAATGCCTCTTTGCTATACTGACCACCTTCTTCAGTATTGTTGCATTATGGCAAGGCTAGGACCAAGAATTCAGCTCTCCTTCTGAAAGTCTGTTTCAGTTGCAAGCTGATTTGTATGATGGTGCAGACTTTGAGCCTTGAAATTCAAAATCATTTTAAGTAGAAGAAGCAGTCTACTAGCTACAAGATGCTAATAATTCACCAGTTCTCCTTTTCAGGCTTTCGGTACTACTGAAGATAACAGAAAATGCCTGAGTCAAGGTGACTATTATGTCATTAATCTTTCACCATGTTAAAAATCTTCACATAATGGAAGAAGACTGAAATTAATTCCTATTCCAACATTCATTTTTTAGGTCTATTATAGTCAAGATATCTCAGCCAGGCTCCTACTGTCCAAAATATTCAATAGCAGGCAGTTAGACAATCTCAGCAGCAGGTAGTTGGACAATCATCAGTAAAGTATCCACCTCAAAAGCATTATGAGGTGTACACTATCAAATATGAAGGGGAAATGCCATAATATTAGTGGAATAAAGTTTGTCCATTTTCATTCCACTTGCCAGAGGTATTTTCAAGATTTCAAGCAGAAGTAGAATTTGCTAAGAATTAAAATCAATGGAAATAAAAAATCTACACACCCTTGTTCAAATGCCAGGTTTCTGACATATATAAAAAAATTAGATCAAGATAAAAAATGTACAATAACATGCTGTGTAAGTCTGCATATCTTTTAAGTAGGAATGTGGCTATCTTCAGAATTAATCATATTCAAACTGATGGTAAATATTAGTCAGAACATACCTGCCCTTAAAGTTTAGCTGTTTTAGTGGGGTATTTCTGACATTTATACAGTTGCCTCTTCCAACAAAAGCCATGGTCTGCGAGGAGTTTACGAAGCATCAAAAGGAATCTCATTGTTGGACTATATCAGTCAGGAGAAGGGTACAAATTGTTTTTCCCAAGGCAGTGGATATACCATGGAACACAGTGAAGACAGTCATCAACAAGTGGAGAAAATATGGCATAACAGTGACATTACCAAGAACCTTCTGATTTGGGAGAGGGGGGCATTATGCCAGTCTGACTCTCTCTTTCTTATGCAACGAGATTGAGAACATCTCTCTGGAAGATTGCATTCCCACTTTCTTTTTGAGGTCTTTCATCTTTATCAGAAAGAATGGCAGGTTCAGGCCTGTACTAAATCTTATCCATCTTAACTTCTATTTTAACTGCTCTGCTTTAAGATTATCTTTGTTACATTTGTTCTTCCTCTCCTGTAAGGCAATGCATATATATTGCCTTGAAAAATGCCTATTTTTTTTTTCATTTTCATTTTTACATTTATTTGCCATCCATGTTGCCGCGGGACCACTCTGGACAGCTTACAACAGTAGAATGTAAAATTATTTTAAAAATGTAAATATAGCATTAGTAAAACAATGAGTTGCTAGCAAAAATAAATAATGAAAAATACAGCAATATGAATTAAAAGATAGGTGGAGAAAGAACAGATGCAAGGGGGGAGTGAGGTCTGCTATTAGTCTAATAGCCACCTCCAGTACATTGTACTATTGTGTCTCCCTTTATTTTATAGATAGTACAGGGACTTTTATACCAACACAACTTTTCCCATTTATCACAACTTTGTGGGATTTTTTTTCCCAATGGATGGCACCAGGCCCATTCTCCATGTCTAAGATAGCATTTTGTATCAATTGACTATGTCCTCACTGCTTATTCTTGTTGTTATCTTTTTAATCATATAGCCAGGTCACTCCATTGTTGCATATCCTGGATCTTTCTTTATTATGATGAAAGATATATAATGTGGAGGGGCAGGAGTCAATACTACTTTCCTTTCCATTGGTGAATCTTACATGCAACCTCTCATCAAGAACAAAGACAATGATCATTCTTCAGCTATTGAGCCATGTGTTATAAATGTAGTAATTGGTTTTGCCCATAGTCATCTGTACCCCTTAATGAGTGGCATGTTCATTCCACTCAGGGGTGGGTTCTACTTACCTTTACTACCGGTTCGTAATGGGAAGCTTTTGCACATGCGCAGATCACCAATGACAACATCCAGGGCAGTGGGCGGGGCCTCCTGTTGGTTTTACTACCGGTTCTTGCGAACTGGTCTGAACCAGGAGCAACCCACCACTGATTCCACTCCTTTGAATTCAGATGTCCCTGGCTCTAGTTCTTCATTCCTGACTTCAAGGAATCTCTCCTGAAAATCTCTTATCAAAATTTACCCTTATTGCCTCCCTAACTGAATCATTTGGCTCTGCTTATCAAATCTCAGTGAGGCTTTTTAAAGATCAGTGTTTTGAATTGCGGGAAAGCTGGTAACCAGTACGCTCACCGACCAGTACGCTCCCATAGAGAGGGGCTCCTCCGGGTGCCGTCGGCCAAACAATGTCGACTGGCGGCCCCCAGGGGGAGAGCCTTCTCTGTGGGGGCACCTACTATCTGGAACGAGCTCCCCCCCGAGATACGGAGGATTCCGGATCTGCGTACCTTCCGTCGCACGCTTAAGACGTTCCTATTCCAGCAAGCCGGCCTGACCTAAACTTCTCCGCTTTTAAATGGGAATTTTAAATTTGGTTTTAAATTATTGGGGTTTTAAATATGGTTCAGCCAAATTTATTTAATTTGTTTTATCTCTATTTTAAATTTTGTATTTCCATGTTTTATTTTTATGGCTGTTCACCGCCCTGAGTCCTTCGGGAGTAGGGCGGTATATAAATTTAATAAATACAAATACAAATACAAATACAAATACCCAATCTGCAGTCTGGGCAAGATAGATACCCAGTGGATGTTGATGGGAATATATTTTGTGTTGCGATTATTTTCTCATGGAATGGAGTCTCTTTGTACCTCTTTCTAACTGTTCCCTCTTTAGCTGCATTCTGTTTCCACCATGGTGTTCTTGAACACCACAATGCACTGTTTTATTACATCTTGCCCACTGATGCAACACTTCTTCAACTATCCCAACTTACTCTCTATCAAGTATGGCTGTTCTACCCAAAGTTTAATTTCCTCAACCATAAAACTTGATGGATTTAGTTCTAACCAAGTTAGAAATTCTCCCAGTTTCTTGAAAACCATTCTGAAAGGCTTCCAATGCAACCAAGTAGAAATCCTTTGAAGATATCCTATATCAATGAAATTCCTCATAACAACAACAAATTTGTGATGTTTTGACACTCTCTCCTATATATACCAAGTTATTACTGCTTTCACCCTCACTGGGGATAGCTCTTTATATTTTTTTTAACCTGCTAATAAAATATTTCATGAAAATCCTGGTAATCCTGTATCTGCTGATATGTTTGCCAGTTTTGGTTTGGAGTTTTTACCTTGTTCTCTTCATGCTAATATTAAATCATAAAAGTCATTATTCAGTTTTCATTCATGCCATAAAATGATATATTTGAAAGTACAGCAGTGGTTTTGTAGTATGCCAATTTGAATTATGATATTTTATTATCTTCCCTTTCCCACAAATCCCTCAATTTCAATGGAAATATAAAGCAGCAATGTCTATGTGGGATCTATGTCATTTAATAAGAGTGACAGGATTATTTGCAATTTTTCTTCCAAAACTCCCCATACTGGATTGGTACCTGGGCTCAACTTTTCACCTTTCTCCAACATTATGGAAGGGATGTCTGCTCTCAGATTGCTGCTATTTTGAAAAAAATGATCTTTGATAACTTCATGATGATTAAACCCTCCAATGTGGAAAACATATTGAAGAACCTGTATGCAACTGGACTTCTTCAACAGTCATCTGTGAATTCAAAAATCCTTTCTCATAGCTGCTCAGAGGAACTATTTTTTTCATTTCCCTTTCCCCTCCAGTGATAATTTTGACAAAAAGCCAACTTGCAAATAAATATCTTATTTGTAAATCAAACTCTAGGAGTTTGTATTTAACATGATTTTGGAGAGTAGTTAACATGACTGATAGCCACTTGATGTAGCTAGATAGTATCTGACATTTTGTTTACATTGAACTTTTTATAAAATAAAGTTATCAAGGAATTATAGTGTATATTACATCAAATAATAACATATTTATCTAATAGCATATTTACAGACCACCTACATATTTTAGATTTTCGAAGTGACATTATTTTCTTAGCAATAATCATATTCTAACTATTTCCTCCTAAATGCAAAAATATACATGCAATACTTTAGTTCTTTTATATTAATGTACATATTTATTCATGTACAATTTGAAAACTCACATGTGTTTTGTTTGACTTTGTCTATGTGTCAGATGAATTAACATAAAACATAGTTGTGGTGTTTCAAGTAATAATCAGATTATTTTATTCCTTTATAATACATTCTGTCATGTGACAGTAATGTGAAATACTGGTTAAAGTGTTGGATCGGTGGATTCAGATTCCAAGTTTATCTTCATCCATTACTGGATGATTTGGGTCACCGTTCTCTTTCAGACCAACAGACAGCCCATGGGGTAGTTGTTTGAAAAAGAATGGAAGGAAAGATTACCGTGCGTGCCCCTATAAATTCCCAAATACGACAGAATATCAATCTTATAATAAATTGGATTTCTTATCCACAAGTCTTTGCTTTTAGAGATGTCTTTTATAACCATGTTTCCTTCCTCCTCCACTATTTTTGCACCTGCACTTTGATTTGCATATTCCATGCCATTCAGACAGTACTGCTTTCAGATACACTTTAATAATAAAAAAACATAATTAACTAATGCTTTATGTAGATTTTGGCATTTGGTTGGACTTTGTAATCAAGTGGAATATTGTGTGTCTAATCAATTCAAAAGAGCTTCAGATGATTTGGGGAGGCTAACCAATGAGGACTTTATTTTAGAAGGAAAAGTCAGTTCATGATCATTCTATCAGATTAATTTCCATTGTGTTCTGGGGGCTTGTTTTTAGTAGGGGCAGAAGAACTCTCTTTACCTTTTTTTATTCTGAACAGATAGATTCTTTAACCTCGGATAACCTCGATCTTCCTATATTGAGTGACTATTGATGCTAGAAGCTAATTTTCTTGATTGTGTTTCTGCAGACAAATTCTGTTAGTGAACAGGAGGTACAAGGTACAAAGGCCGAGGTGGCACTGTCAGCTTCTGCACCTGCAGAACAGCAGCAGCAAGAAGTAAGCATCCATATCCAAATAAACAATTTGGGGTATCCTAATACATCTGTGTCTCAATTAGAGATCCATGAGAAAAGAGTTTCTCTTTTCACAGCATGCTTCCTTGTAGACTTGTATCATGTTTAAATGTAGAAAGTTGGCGTGCATTTCATTTGTTTTGCTACTGTTTCCCTGGCTCTCATTGTCGCATTCAGCTGTGCGTTTCTTGCTCTCTTATTTGCTTATCTTCTGCTGCTTGCTAAATTGCAGGTTTTCCTGTGAGTCTATCTTGATCTGCAAACTTGCTTCTAGTAAATTAGGGGCAAGCCAGCATTTTTCAGTAGAATCGCTTATCTAAAATTTAGAAGTAGATTTGTCAAATGTTGCAAGACCAAATGTATATGGGATCCTGGAAAAATTAAATGTTATTCAGCTATAGTTTTTTGCAATCCAGGAACCAATTCGGCTTCAGAGGATGCCTGCTGCTCCTTCCCCCACCATTCAGTCCATTTCTCTAGCTGTACCAAAGGTAGGGGGCTTTAATGGTTTGTTTTAACAAAAAAAAAAATGTGGGCAGAGAGTTAACATGTAAGGTATTATGCCTCATGCATGATCCATTTGTCAGTTTGTTCATGTCTGTATGTTAGCTATGTCTAAGCATGTTTTTTGGCGGGCGTATTTTAACCTGGACTAAGAATTAAAATGAATTCTGTATAGAATCTTATGGAAGTGTTTTTGGGTGTTTTGTTTCCAGCTAATTCATAATGGGACAGGTCCTTCCCCACTAAATACTTGCTGTACAAGTAGATGACAAATGCATTTTCTGTCTAAATCTTTGCCTGAGAGGGTATTTTCAGTCATTTTTAAAAATCAGTAAAAAGCCCAGCAAGTTGGCATTAAAGCTAGCTTTTTTTAAGAGTAGAAGTTTCTATTCTGATTGTGACTATGACTATGCAACCATATGTGAAGGAAATGTCAGAGAAGAACCCTCTTATTTTCCACAAAACCTGGAACTGCTGTAACATTAAAAAAATTCTCTAGCCACTTCCATGTGTTCATAAAGTAAGTGCAAACTGTGTCCATTCAGTAAGTTTGATCTGGCAAATTTCCACATTTTCCCCCTTCCTCTTTCCCCTTCCCCCCTTCCCCCCCCCCTTCTTTTTCAATCAGACTGGAAATTTGCTGGCTTAGATCCCCTCCCCCCCCTTAAATAAATCTGTTACCAGAGGGATTTGCCCTAGTTCATCAGCCCCAAATTAGAACTTTGTATTTGTTTATATTATTTTGTTCCACAGACTTAAGTGCAGTCGATATTCAGTTGTGGTAGCCAGTAAGCAACTAGTTTTGCTATATACTATTAAGTGTGGTGATAAAAAAGATGTTGAGCTTCTGTAAAAGCTAATATAATAAATAATATAAACAAGCCTACGTATTGTTTCAGTTTCAGTATATGAGTGGATTTGATTATAGGTTATAACTCTTAGCTGATTGTTGATTATAATTTAGGTGGTTGCACAGTGCACCTATTTTTTAAAAAAATATATCTTGCCCAAACTACTCTATACTGGACATGTATTTATTTTGAAAGAATGATTATATTGCTTTTGACAATACAATTCAAATATAAATTAACCAATACAAAAACTATTTCAGCCCAGTGCAAAAGCCAGGATAAAACAAACAAAGCGCAATCAATCACATTGATCTGTCATAAAAGCAAAACAAAAGAACAGTACCTATTTGAAATCAATATATTCTTAACAGTTCATCAAAAACTGGGTGACATTAATCTCATTAACTGCTGAAAATAATCACAATGAACAGCTAAAGCATTATTCTGTTCAAAATAGTTTTTATATGAAGATGGAGGATGTGTCAGCAGCATACGAGAAGGAGCTCCTAACCAAGATCCATTTCAAATAAGAGTTTACAGTTGAATTAACCCCAGCTGTCCACTTGATATGGAATTGATATGGAAGCTGATACACTGTCTTATTAATAATTTATCAGAGGTGTCAATTTTTCAGTGAACTTTTATGTTGCTTTATTGTGAACTTATTTTTCAGCCTAAAGCTCATCAACTAAGTATCAAATCCTTTTCAAGCCCAACTCAATGCAGCCACTGTACATCTCTCATGGTGGGATTGATTAGACAGGGTTATGCTTGTGATGGTAAGTTGGTTAAATCTCTTAAACATTTGGGCATCTTAACAGCCTACTTGTGATTTGGAAAGAAAACAAATCTGTTTAAAATTTTCTTGTAGTAAGCATCTATTCATAATAGTAGTATTGAATAAAGGCAGAAATTTAGTTCCCAAATGCATTGGTTTAGATTTAGCTTTAAATCTGTTCTTTTTTATAGTATGGCTAATTGGTGTTAGATGATGTTAATGCACAGTTATGCCACACAATTCAGGGAATTGCACACAATTCAGGGAATTGTGATTCTTTCTTAATTATTAAGATTATATATACACTGAACAATATAAAAGATGCTATAAAATATATTTAGTATACAGTTGTTTTACTTGAATTATAATATATAATATTATAGAATGCTTTCCTACAAATTAGATGTTGATGGGAATTTCTTTTGAATAATGACACTAAATGTTTGGGACTTTCTCAGAATGTTTACCTATACATTGATGAAATATATAAAGAAAAATTAAGCTACTAATCTTAGGTGTATCTACAACTTTCTATCTAGGAGTTCTAGAACTATGGCCAGCCAGATAGTTGCAACCTATATTTTGGGAAGGAGAGGGGAGATCATATCACTTTAAAAAAATTGGACAGATAAAGTGAGACTACTATCCAAACCCACAGTAATGTTTGCTCCCTGTTCTGCACATGTAGGCTACTTGTGTCTCATACTGGAATATTATATCTTGGGTGACTCAAGAAAATACCAATTATCAGTAGTCCTTGACAAACTACCGTAATGCAATCTTCCCATCACAATCATATATCATAATGGTTATAAAATAGGCTAGCTACATTACCCAACCTGATTTTATGACCTTTTTGGTGATGGTCTTTAAGCGAATCACCACAGTCATTATGCAAACACAGCTGTTAATCTAACCAGTGGCTCAGTATGGGTGCAGTTTTGCCAAAAACTGGAAGTAAATGCTGGCTTTGAGGAAAGCTGTCATAAAACATTGTCATTTGATTGAGGGATGTGGACATGTGAACACAGATGGGGCCCAACCAGTGGAATTTTGAATGCATTTTGTAATTCCCCCTTTTCAGGTCAGTTGGAACTTTGAATGACCATTAAGTGACCTCTTGTAAATTGAGGTCTACCTGTATATTAGAAATTAAATGGAGTTCTGATAACATTCAGGGGCAAAGATTTGCATAAATCTGAGAAATGCAAAATAAGGATGCATGCTTTTTTATTATTATTATAAAAATAGAAATAAAATTCTAAAAATAAAGTTTTATTTAGCTCAACAGATCTTGAATATCTTCAGACTTAGGTAACCATTCCCAGAAGTGAAAATATTGGTGTGCATTTTATTCCTTTATCTGTAGATTTTACACATATTTATTGCAGACCTTTATTTCATAAGGAAAAAAAGGGAGGCTTGCCAAACTAGGTTCCATTTTTTTTGTTTAAAATCAGAACTCTAATGGGTCTTTTAAAGACTTAAATAATTGACCAGAAACAGAGTTGTTCAAAATAATTAAGTATGTATAAATTCAGGAAGAAAGAAAATGCCATAATTTTAAAACCTGGAGAGTCTTTTATACTTTAAAATGTAACATTACTGAAGCATGATTATGGTTTAATGAAGCTCCTGCTATGATATATTCATTATTTTTTAATATGAAATAAATGAATATTGTGTTTGCCATTTTAAACTGGTCTTTCTTGGAGACTAGCTGCTGACTAACTATGGTGTGATGTCCTTTCTTTGCTCATTCACAATTCTGTTAGCCAGTTCTCTAGTCTATAGAATTTATTGTACCATAATACAAAGCTTAACAAGTTTACTTTTTCATCCTTAGTGTGTTCGTTTGCATGCCACGTTACCTGCAAAGACGGTGCACCGCAAGTCTGTCCTATACCTCCAGAGCAAGCCAAGAGACCCCTTGGAGTAGATGTTCAAAGAGGCATAGGAACAGCCTATAAGGGCTATGTCAAGGTAAGAATCTGACAGAAAAAGAGGATGGTCCTTTGCACATATTGGCAGATGGTCAGTAATCAGATAATCAGACTTACTTTGCATAGTCAAATACAAGTTCAAATTTAGACATAGACAGGCAAATCTGGCTGTAAAATGGAGTCCAGGTTCAGTTGAAAACTTCAAGCTGGTCGCTTCTTGAGGAATTCCAAACTTAATACAATTTCAGGTAAAAGAAATTAGAATAGAAACTTTAGGAGTCAAGCATGGCAAGATGGGGTACGAGACATTGCTTC
The DNA here is from genome assembly GCF_029215685.1 of Pituophis catenifer annectens. Lineage (NCBI taxonomy): Eukaryota > Metazoa > Chordata > Lepidosauria > Squamata > Colubridae > Pituophis > Pituophis catenifer. Next base: position 314,291,071 of record NW_027256881.1, on the reverse strand, counting down.
CAACCCCGTCATCAACATCCAAACCACAGTTGTACCCAGAACAGTCTCAGGGCATTTGAAGCTTTCCAGTTCAATATATTTCCCAGCATTTCCTTCTCCTTTAAAGAGAACTTGTCCCATTACGGCTTATTGATTGCACCTTCAAGATTATTCAGGATTTAATTATTATCAAATTGTTATTGCTGCTGTCCTCCAAAATCATGATTAAAAAAGATAGGTAGATGGAAATAATTACCAAGTTCAGTGGAGTGTCTGTGACATTTGAAAAAGTAATTATACAGCATAAAATAATGACAACAATCAGCAGCACTTAACTAAGCTCAGCTGATCTTGAAAAGTTAAGCAGAATTGGGCCTAATTAGTACTTGAATAGAAGACTATTAGGAGCTGTAACTTTGACTTAAACAGAACTGGGATCTGAAAAATATTCCCAGAGAAAGCAAGTACAGACATTCCGTATTGACATCTAGAATACATGTTCATATAATCATTAGGAATTGGGCTCAACTGTTTCTGTTGAATTTACACGAGCCAGATAAAGAAATTTAGAAAAACCTTTCATCCATCTATCCATTCATTAATTTATTATTTAGTTGCGAATAGACCTCCAATATTTCTGGGTGGCCTACAATTAAAAAAAATAAGATAAATACAAAAATAAAATAGAAATTGGAATGTCCTGCACAGGGGCTCATCCATCACCCTACTCCCAAACCCAGGGAGAATATTCAAGTCTTCAAAAGCTTCCTGAATGACATCAACATTGCAGCCATCTGAACCTTGGGAGTTGGGGGATATCTTTCCAAGAGAGCAGGTGCTGCAACAGTGAAGGCACGCCTCTTGGAACCGCTGCTTAATCAATGGGATCCCAAGTGTGCCTGATCTCACCAGATGGACAGAAGCATTTGGAGACCAGCCGTCCTTCAAATAACCAGGGCTTATGCCATGAATTGTATAATGAATTGTTTGAGAAAGTATCCATTATTTAACAGTACAAAGTTGGAAATTGTTTTATCAGGAAGGGTGGAATTTTATTGTTTATTCAAGAGATAAGTATTCTTGTGGCAGCCTACATCAGAAATTATGGGAGAATTAAAATATACCATCATCATTAACTTTAAATTAATACTTTTAAAACAGATTTCTTATAAATTGATCCACGGCTTGAAAGAGTTTTGCTTATTTGATTAAATTGTGGCTTAATATTATTTGCAAATTCAGCTATTGAGAAAATGAGTGTCATGCAACTTAATTTCCTATGAAGAGATGACTCATAACATTCGAAAGATCACTTCAGATTCCTTAGGGAAGCCAATCATATTTATTGATCAATTTGTTAATTGATTAATTTGTTTGCAGCCATTGTATATCTAAAATGAAGAAGTTACAATCTTTTAAAAAGTATATATTGTTGGAAATCCCTGGAAATATTTTTATGAGTCGCTTCAGTGGTGAGATGGTATATATATTTAATGAATAAAACAATAAATTTAATAAATAAAAATGAGTCTTTGCCCCCTTTTATGATATGAATAATATATTTCTACATTTACAGGTCCCAAAGCCAACAGGAGTTAAGAAAGGATGGCAGCGGGTTTATGCAGTTGTCTGTGACTGTAAACTTTTCCTCTATGATGTGCCTGAAGGAAAATCCACTCAGCCGGGAGTTGTTGCAAGTCAGGTTATGGATCTCAGGTTTGCAACCTTAAGCCACATCTTTTTGTAAGCTTGATTGTGTCAGAGAAAAATTAGCAAGTGAAGAATGACACAATCGCTGAATTTTCTTTGATGTTACATAGCATGCTTTGATACATTGTGTATCATTTTGACAAATGTGTAGGCCACATTTGTATAAGGTATGAGAGAATAGGTTTATGTTCTCACATGCTCTTGATTTTTTCTGGTAGAAAATAATATCATAAATCTGTAGACCAAAGCTCTTTAACTTAGTGATTCAAATTTTATCAATTAATTTGTTAATTCCTTGTTAATAATCTTTGCAAGGATATGTAGTTTAAATTTAATAACATGTAGTGTTGTGTTTTTTTCCAGAGATGAAGAGTTTTGTGTGAGTTCTGTCCTAGCATCGGATGTTATACATGCAACCCGTAAAGATGTTCCTTGTATATTCAGGGTATGATCATTTGACTAATTTGTACAAATACAATTCATGTTTTACTTAGCCGTGATTGATAAAAAATAAAGTTTTACAGAATTTTCCAGTCTAGGCAAAACAACTTTTAGGTTTCCATAGCTACCCTATCAAAGATTGATTGTGAGTTTACAATCTTTTTATAATAATTTAGTCACAGAAATATATTTTATTATATTCTAGTTGTTTTCTAAATTTCTTTTAGAATCTGTCTAAAAGGGTGATAAGACAGTGGTGAAACATGTTCAGCTAGTTTATGCAATTATATGATACACATTTATTTGTGTGTGTATGCAGCTTGATATCTTTCACTTCTCTCTTGGGAAGAGATTGTCTAGTCTGAATCAAGAAGGTGAAATATTTATTTTGCAGATAGCCAACATAATTATATTTTGGTTTTGTTATCCGGTTTATAGGTCATATTTTATTTTTTTTAAAATGTAGATAAATTCCAGGTTACCAAAGTGTCTCAGGATGCTAATTTCATTGCCAGATTACCTTAAACCACCATGATGTCAAGTAATAAGGAAGGCTTTATTACACATAATACATATACCAATGAACTAGGAGCATCCATATCTGGAAATATTTTAGGGGCAAGAATTCAATCTAAAATTATGGTAAAATAAATAGTAAAATAATTTGTACTGTGTTGAAGAAAGTGAAGTAATAGAAAGTTCTATGTCTGAATTAACATTACAGAGTACACTGCAACCAGGTTATGTTCATTATGAAGAGAATATGTGTTGGACAGAACCATGAGTTTTCTTCAACACATACTCTATTTATAAGTAATTTAATTTTACTTGGGTCAATTCTAGGAATCTGGAACCTTCATGGTGTTTTTACTATCATTGAACTCCCATATTTTAATTTTTAAAGCAAAATTGAATTATACCTACAAGAATTAGGTGTTACTACTGTAGATATACATTTGAATAGAATAGTTTTTATACAAGTTTTATAAATGAGGGGTCCTTGGTGCTTTCTGAGCTTAGTCGATTTATATGCTGCCCTTCTCCGGAGACTCAGGGCGGCTTACAATGCGTTAAGCAATAGCCTTCATACTTTTGTATATACCTGCTTAGTAGGACTTTCGGCCCCTCCTAAGCAGTGTTCTTTTTTATACAAAGTCATCTTATTGCCCCACAATCCGGGTCCTCATTTTACCTACCTCGAAAGGATGGAAGGCTGAGTCAACCTTGAGCCTGGTGAGATTTGAACTTGCAGTAATTGCAGGCAGCTGGTGCTACTTAACAGCACTTTAGTCTGCTGCACCACCAAGGCTCTTGGTGGCACTTCTTCATAAGTATGTCTCCTCTATTGAGTTTTATAAATATATTCACAGGTTTGGACTATTTAAAACCATTTCTTAATTCTACCTATTGTTTGTTGACCCATTTCTACTAAAGATGAGAGTCACAGTGAGAGTTCCCTTATATAAGCAGCCTGATAAATTACAAAATAAGTGCAAAAGCTCTTGTTTTGAGCACCAGCTAATCTTATTAATGCATAGAGAGAGAACTATGAGGAAGTCATTTGTATGGGAAATGAAACATATCAAATGCATATACATTGCTCAGTGAATTGGAATAAAGAAGGCTGAGTTTGTCAAAGGACTGGAAGTTTTAACTTAATCGGAATGAATTAGAAAGGAATTTAATTGGAAAGAAAGTAAGCATCCAAAGCTTACTTAAGTCTACACCTGCACAACTCTTATAGACAATTTTTCCATACATATTTTGTGGACAGTGTATTGACTGGGTCAATATACTTTTTACACAATGCTAACAGTAATAATACAATTAAATATACATAATCATAGTCTTCCACTTCTAACCTTAACAGGCACATTGCAATTATAATAAATTCTATTATATATCAGTGTGTGTAATACTAATTTCCCAATTTATACTCATCTCCCCCCCCCCTAATTTGTTGGGGTTCTTCTACATTTACATCTTTGTCTTTAAACAATACCATTCTCTCCTTATGATTCTTTGTCACTTCTTCATAAATACATTGAAACATCATCAATAATATTTCTTCATACAATGTATTTTTTGTCCCCTGTTGAGTCACTAATTGTTTAATATATTAAAAATTACTCAATATTCCACCATAATTCCAATATCCCAATTATCTAGGATCACCAATAAGGCCAATTATGAATACGGTTTAATCAGTCCAGGAATTATATCTCCAAGTCCCCTAAATTTATAGTCCTTAAGAGCTATAAGTTTCAATATACTTTTTGCACAGTTAGTAATAACAATAATATAATTAAGTATACCTAATCATAGTCTTCCACCTTCTAACCTTAATATGGTTAATATAATTATAATTTCTTTTATTTGGGTTAAATCTCTATAAAGTAAAAGTTGGAAGTTATCTCACCCAGTTTCAATGCTCTGTCCACAAACCGCTCCAGCACATTCATTCATTCATTCATTCATTCATTCATTCATTCATTCATTCATTCATTCATTCATTTATTTATTTATTTATTTATTTATTTATTTATTTATTTATTTATTTATTTATTTATTTATTTATTTATTTATTTATTTATTTATTGGTTCGATTTATATGCCACCCTTTTCCGGAGACTCAGGGTGGCTTACAATGCGTTAAGCAATAGCCTTCATACTTTTGTATATACCTGCTTAGTAGGGCTTTCACGCCCCCCCCCAAGCGGTGTTCTTTTTATACAAAGTCAGCTTATTGCCCCCACAAACCGGGTCCTCATTTTACCTACCTCGAAAGGATGGAAGGCTGAGTCAACCTTGAGCCTGGTGAGATTTGAACTTGCAGTAATTGCAGGCAGCTGGTGTTACTTAACAGTGCTTTAATCTGTTGCGCCACCAAGGCCCTTAGCAATACATAATCTTATTGTCACAGTTGTCACAGCTTGTGACTTGCCGAAATGGCCGTCGTCCCTGCTGCTGTTCGGGAGAGTTTTCTTTGGATCTAATGAGGCAATTGCGGTTTCCTCATGATCAACAAAGCACCTCTCCTTTCTTCACCACCCCTCCAGGATGGCTTTGACCCCATAGGATCTCCCGGCAAACAAATACCGGCCAGTTTTCATGGAGCTCGGTGGAGCGCCACTATTTCTAGACCGTTCCCGCCGCGATGCCAACTGGTCTCCTAAAATGAAGCAAGAATTTCTGATTAACCACATGAGTAAATACAGTATGTGATTGTCTCCACATCACTGTTTGTAGCAATATTTCTGGCATACTCTACAAAAAAGAGTAAAAGAGATTTGCCAGTAAATTTGTATTGGTAATTAATTAAATATAAACTAGAAATGAATTCATTGAAATTAAATCCAAACACAATGTGGTGCCTTGCATGTTATTTCAACTCCCATTATTCCAAACCAACTTGCCTAATGCAAAGGATTTTGAGCTATATCATCTAATCAACCTCCCCCAAGAACATGAACTTTACAGTCTCTCTTCTGCTTCATAGTCTTAGGCCCAAAATCAGGGGTAAGAATGAAGATGATTGTCTATACTTCCAAGTTGGTTGAGGCGGGAGAAAACACTGAACAAATCCCTCCTATGTTAATATCTGCAGAGTAGATGGCTTCTAAGAAATCAGAGTGTCATTATCCCTTCTCTCTTTTGCCACTTCATTTATTCATGCTGCCTACAGAAGGCTCAGTCTGAAGCAGGCCATTTTGAAAAACACTTTGTCTGACTAGCATACATTTCCATTTTGCCACCTTGCTTTAATTGAGGCATGTCTTGTGTGGGTGAATTTCATGCAATTATTTTCCTTTTCTGTCTTCTTGTTCTCAAGGTGACAGCTTCTCTCTTAGGCTCTCCTTCAAAGACCTGCTCTCTGCTGATCCTAACAGAAAATGAGAATGAAAAGCGAAAGTGGGTTGGAATTCTAGAGGGACTGCAATCTATTCTGCACAAAAATAAACTCAGAAATCAAGTTATACATATTCCACAGGAAGCCTATGACAGTACGCTGCCTCTCATTAAAACCAGCCTAGCTGCTACTATTATAGGTATGTTGGAATATAACAAGACACTCTGAATGTGTAACATTACAACTGTAATTGAGACTGATACATTGCCATCTCTAAATATATTGTTTCTTATTTTCATCTCTTGACAGGAAAAATTAGTAGCATGAAATTCAGTGATTGACTGATAAAACAAATTGATGTATGTTTCTCACTACTTGAAGTAGATATTAGCAATGCTTAGATGCATTGACTCAGTTTTCGTCCCATCCCTTATTGTGCTAAAATAAAATTGTTAAGTACATTAACAAACAACGGATGAAAATGTTTAAATCTAGTATTTAGAATGTGCAGAAATTGATAAGCTAGCACTTATAATTAAAGAAAAGAAAGAAACTGAATATTTTTTGACTTGGGGCCTATTTTATCAATGGTTAGCTGACAAAAATGGGCTAGAAACAGGGAAATATATAGAAGGATCAGTAACATAAGGAAGGTATGTTACATTGGTTAAACAAATATTATTGTCATTATTAATATTAATATTGTTATAATTAATTCTAATGAAATGAATACTGTTGTAAATACTTTGACTATTATTTCCTAAAACGATTTGTACCTAGACAACACACTGTTCAATTGAAATTGAAATTTTTATATGTTATAAAAATTCAAATGTTATATTTCCTTCTCATTTGGAGTCATCATTTGTTTGCCTGCCTGCCTACCTTAATTCCTTCTTATGGACAGTTGCCATCTGCAAGAACCAAAAGGATTATATTAGCGCCATATATAATAGTTTTAGAGTAGTAAGAGAGCAGAATATTAACAGCAATTTGAAATGAGAAAGCATACTGCTACCCAACTATTTAAAAATATTCCACTTTCTTTAAATCTTCTGGAATAGAACTATTTTTCCTCATTTCGGGAGATGGGATGAGATGGATGGGATTAACCCAGTATTACAGTCTTGGTTATAGAGATCATGAGATCAACGTTTAGTGAAAAATCTGGTCCTTCATCTCTACCAATTTAAGCTCCAAAATAGAAAAATCTTGGAGCACAGTCTCCTCCAAACCCAGAAGTGCTTTATCGGGAGGCAACTGGATTTTCTTGTTTTTCTTTGAAGATGTTTCGCTACTTATCCAAGAACCTTCTTCCGCGGAACATCTTCAAAGAAAAATAAGAAAGTGTAGTTGCTCTTGATAAAGCATCTTTGGGATAACCATGACCTGGATGACTGAGAATCTCCATAGACAGTCTCCTCCAAAGTTCTCCTTTGCTATACCTACTTTCCTATGAGCAAGCTTTATTAAATTCTGTGGACTTTTCATTTGCTTAGACTTGGATTGAATTACATTATTATTGAGGTCTGATATTTGATACCACAAAATGGTATCCAGTGCAGTTCTTTTAGCATATGCATATTTCATCTATCAAATGGACGCTTTCTGTAAAAGAGTAGAAACCAGGGTTAGAATGAATATTTATATTAATAATTATTTTTCTCACCTTGTTACGATTAGATCGAGATAGAATAGCAATTGGCTCAGATGAAGGTCTCTATGTCATAGAGGTCACCCGTGATGGTAAGTAAATCCTTGATTGCATTTAGCAGATATATATATGCCAAGGAATGAGTTCTATCAGTTAATTCTTGATTATTTGCAGTATTTCCTTATATAGAATTTGCTTGTCTGACAAGAGGTGAAAACTCAGAATACCGGCTTATTTAATGAACTGTTAAATGGTCATTTTCATGGGACATTTTGTTTTTTTAATTTTTATTAATATATTCTATGCACTAATACACAAATAAAATATACAATCCTGCCACCATGGTATAATATGATTACATTGTCCATAAGTATAAAATCATTCCTTTATACATACATATTTGCCACCATATATATATACATCATCATATATCTATTCTATCCCACCTTTTCTGGACCCAATTGTACCATACTTTCCAACTGTTATAAAATTCTGAATCTTTTTTACCATTGATCAATCTAGTTAATCTATCTGATTCCGCACACTCATTAATTTTATATATTATTTTCAAATCTATCGGTAAGTATTGATTTTTCCACTCCTGCGCATACGCTAATCTTGCTGCAGTGATAATGTGAATCAACAAGAACCATATATCTGATTTAATATTCAAAGGTTTTGCCCCCAATAGGAAAATCTCAGGTCTTAGTTCCAAATTAATCTGTGTAATTTCCAAAATCCATTGCCGTATTTTTTTCCAATATTTAACCGCCTGCGGGCAGGTCCACCATTGGTGAAAATAGGTTCCATTGCTGTAACCGCACTTCCAACAGCAGGCAGATGTCCCGGGAAACATTTTAGCTAATCTCGCCGGGGGGAGATGCCACCGGTAGACCATTTTATATATGTTTTCTTTATATGAGGAGGCCATGGTTAATTTCATATTTTTCAACCAAATCTGTTCCCATTGCTGGAAGTCAAGGGGATATCCAAAATTTCGCCCCCATGCTATCATACAATCCTTCACTACATCCTGTCCTATCTGCAGAGACAATAAATATGCATAACATTTAGATAATATCCCTTTCCCTCCTTCTAATAAGATCTTATCCAATTCTTGTCTTTTACGGTAGATTCCTTCACTATGTAAATCTTTTTTATACCTGGAGTGCACTTGAGAATGGGACATTTTGGAAGACACAGCTCTTACCTTTCACAAAAGGCATTTGTTCATTTGACAGCAAATGCATATTCATAGAGGCTAATCTGGTTTGTTCACTACTACGCCCTAATTAGCTGATAAGCTACTTTTGTACCTTGCTTGGAAAAAAAGAACCTGGGCACTAAGCTGTATCTCTTGGTGATTTGTCTTTTGACATAATAAAATTCATCACAGAAGTACCCTTTGGAATACTGTGGAAGTTTTAGGTAATCTAGAATAAACAGCTTTTCAAATCCAGTCTTTTATCTTTACACAAATAATCATACATTCTTCTCTTCCTCTCTTGCCCCCCCCCCCAAATTCCTCTTTCCATAAGTTCAGTTGCAGGGGGGAAAAGCACACAATTTTGGAGCATGGCCACAAAGTGGCACCAGAACCAATGAATATTAAATAACTTTGCTGAGATAGTTTGGTGATACAGAAAGAATGAATGTGAATTGAATTGCAAACAATTGTATGAAGGGAAAGTGAATGGGGTGAAGGAAAAGGAAAAACCAAAGAAATTACAGTAAGAGAAAACTGATCAGATCCTCATAAAGAGGTTATAAGTTTAACAATCAGAAATGTAATGTTATGATGAAAGCAAGGATGGAAGCAACTTTAAGAAACTTAAAGAAGCAAAATACATGGACATACAGTCCATACATGGACTTCAAGTACTATGCTGGCTGGGAAATTCTAGAACCTATATGTGATATATGATTGATATGATATGATATGATATGATATGATATGATATGATATGATATGATATATATATATATATATATGTTTTTCCTCTAGTCAGGTTTTTCCTACGTAACCAAGGTTTTTCTGCAGCCCTAGCTCAGTGGAATCACATCCACTCGATTCTGGGCTTTTTTTTCTTTCTGGCAGCCAGCAAGTTCTTGCTGCCAGGTGAGAGACTTGCTGACTGCGAGACTGAGAGACTGCAAGAACTTGCTGGCTGCCAGAAAGAAAAAAAGCCCAGAATCGAGTGGATGTGATTCCACTGAGCTAGGGCTGCAGAAAAACCTTGGTTACGTAGGAAAAACCTGGCTAGAGGAAAAACACACATAAATCCTACGAAGAAGTAAGAAAATATATATATAGAAAATATATATATAGAATATATATATAACCCTGAAGATGACAGGGTTGTGAGCCTGTCGAAACGTTGCTTTAAGAAAAACTTTTAAAGTCACTGGTAGGATTTTAGCTGAGGTTTTAAAGTACCTTGCAGAGTGCTCTGTAAGGATTTTTAGAAGATTTTAAGCTGGGATTTTAACCAGGATTTTAAATATTTTAACCAACTTATTTACAATGACGCGGGAAAACACCCGAGATTTTAATTTTTTGCATATATATATATCCATCCATCCTACTCTTTTTCTTATTTCATGTTGGTATTTATTATTCCTCTTCTTCACTTGCATAATGTTTAGCTTATCCTGAATAGGAATAGTTTGAGAGTGGATGGGTGGGTGTACACTTGTGTGTTACATGTGTGTATACAATATGTTAGGTTTGGAAATGAACTTGAGGGTGTAGATAGAACAAAACTGAGATGATAAATAGCTTCTCTGCCCCAGAAATTAATTTAGTTATATATTCTATAAACATCAGAACTTTCTGAATGCTTTCCAAAAACATGTGATTTTTGGCATGTTGGGCTAATCTGGTCTGGATTTGATTAGGACTTGTGGGAGCAAAATCAAATCTGTTTTATCTGGAAAGTAGGACACACTATCTAAAGCTAGAAAATGAAAAGTAGGAAAGCTAGCCATTTGAGCATGGGAAGCATTCCCAAACTATAAAAACTGTCTCCATCAAGTTGAACTTGGCTCCTGATGACTAGATAGATATGCCAAATGTTCCCCCCCCCCCAACTTGGCAATAGTTTGTTATTGCCCTTTTCAAATATATATTTTCAACTTCGCAAACTAGCCTAAAGCCATGGGTTTCTGATGTAGTCTCCCATCCAGATCTATTCCTCATTAGCTTTTTTTTTTTTTTTTTTTTTTTTTTTTGGCAATCTGGCAAACTAATTAGTACAAAATCATCCAAGACAGAGTACATCTCCATTTCCTGTTATTCTGTCTACTGATCAAAACATTTTGGTAATGTCTTCATGAAACCCATTTTATTAGTGTTTGGGCGCTTTCCTCTGTATTAAAAAAGGCAAGAAATAGAGAATTAAAAAATAATTCATATGTATTCATGCTGTATAGCTATAAATCCTCAAGTAACCCAACCAGGCAGATTCACAATAATATTAATTTGCAAGATAGTATGTGAGAGTAAAGAGGAAATATCATTCATTTTTATTCTTTCTAATCCAAAAGAATGTTGGAAAGGAATTATGTCATTTGCTTCATCCTTTTTCTCCTTCCTCCTAGTCACATAAGTGGAGCTAGTATTATTAAGGGGTTAGAAAGAATTCCAGAAGCTGTGTTTTGCATGCTTTCTCTACCTTGTTTGTATTTACATCAGTTGCCGAATAGCAAATAGCCTTCAGGGGCTATTCGTTTAAAGCAGTTTTTCTTGGCTACTCTGGAGGTTTTTTAAGGCATGTCCAAGCACTACAGCGCAGGAATCCTGCTACTATGTCATCCAGTTCCACGAACCTCAGAAGCTAATGCCTCAGAATAATTATGACTTTTGGAAGGACTCCAAATATTAGCAGTAATGTTTAATACCCTGTAACTTGGATGTAATGTATTTGTATAATTGAAATAATTCTATCCATCAACTAAATTTTCCCTTTTTACTCTTCTTTATCGAAAATTCATTTCTGATTTCCAGAACAATATTTCTGTTTCTATGCTTGTATTTATTATGCTGAACATGGGGAAGAGACTTTTATGATTTGTTAACTAATTTCTAGAAAGGGGCTCTCTTGAGTTTACAGGACAGAAGCAGATATGAGAATCTGTTTTTCTTGAGACTTTTGATCCATTACATTCTGCAAGTATGCGTGATTTTCATATGGCCAATTTTAAGAGTTATGCATGGTATAGGTTTCATACCTAGACACATTTTGCACAATGCCAAAAGAAGTAATGGTGTAATTCTTTGAATCACGATTTCTAGAGAATTATTGATAGTTAAATATAAATTATATCATGTTTCTCTGTACCAAAGAAAAGAAGATTATTCAAATAGGCATGCTTTACACTTTCCATGCTTCTCTATTGTAATATCTTTGTACAGAAGTACCTTTGAAGACAGTTCGGAAGCTTTAGCTAATATACCTGCCAGACTTTTGACAGCATATTTAAAAAAATACTTATCCTAAAATACCTGCAGCAGAAGCCATTTGGTTTCTGAGCCCAATTCAAAGGGTTTTTACCTGATGTTTAAATACCTGACTACCCATGTATAACCCCAGCTATTGGAACTCAGAATCTTCTGATTCTCTAGGGAAATTAAGCTTTCCAGTAAAGAGGGCCTTTTCAGTAGAATTACTCACATTCTGGAACCTTCTCCATAACAGAGAAGGAGCAAAAGATAGAAAAATACATACAATCTTAGCATAGCCTTCTAAATATCTTAAAAGCTAACTTTTTCTGAACATTTACAATTTATTTATTTATTTTATTTTATTTATTTTATTAGTCATATTTCTATGCCGCCCACTCTCAGAGGACTCTGGGCGGCTTACACCAAAGACAGTATACTAGATAGCATATTGCCCCCAACAATCTGGGTCCTCATTTTTCCCACCTCTGAAGGATGGAAGGCTGAGTCAACCTTGAGCCGGTGAAATTTTATCCGCTGATCTGCTGAACTAGCAGTCAGCTGAAGTAGCTGCAGTACTGCACTCTAACCACTGCGCCACCTCATTACTCCTCTTATTTTTGCTTGTCCATTGCACTTTAGTTTTGATTTTATTTGTACTGTTTCAAAATTCTGTATGAATAACAATTGTTATCTTTTCCTAGTATTTGTTCCTACTCCTCTCCTGGGCAGTGTGAAGGTTTCTATTGATAAAATGATTGGGAAATGAGATTTTGTGTCATGGATCCTTTTTTTCAGCAAACAATCCATAATTGCTTAGATTTTCATTTTCAGGATAAACTTGCAGCTCCATATGTGTTTAAAATGAAACATTTTGCTCCTGCTATGATAAAACTGTGTGGCTTTGTTATTGATTGATTGATTGACTGTTGTTTTGATGCAGTTGTTCAAATTCACAATGAGATTTGTGCTGGTGAAACTATGTCTTTGTTACAGCAAAAGATTACATATTTCTCAAACAATTACATTGTTAACATATCATGGCTCAACACATACATGTTCTTATGTGCATCTGTTATTTTCCCTAGTGATTGTTCGAGCTGCTGATTGCAAGAAAGTCTACCAGATAGAGCTTGTTCCCAAAGAGAAAATAATTGTTCTCATTTGTGGTCGGAATCATCATGTTCACTTGTATCCTTGGTCTTCCCTGGATGGATCAGAAAGCAGCTTTGATGTCAAACTTCCTGAAACAAAAGGCTGCCAGTTCATTACAACTGGAGTGCTGAAGAAGAGTTCCTTACCAAGTTTGTTTGTGGCCGTTAAGCGACAGATTCTCTGCTATGAGATTCACAGAACTAAACCTTTCCATAAAAAGTTCAATGAAATCCAAGCTCCTGGCCATGTACAATGGATGGCAGTATTCAGAGACAGGCTTTGTGTTGGCTACCCATCCGGTTTCTCTTTATTGAACATCCAAGGAGATGGACAGTCTATAAGCCTGATAAATCCCACTGATTCTTCACTTGCATTCCTCTCGCAACAGTCTTTTGATACCCTTTGTGCTGTGGAGCTCAGCAATGAGGAATACCTACTCTGCTTCAGCCTGTTGGGAGTATACGTTGATGCACAAGGTCGAAGGTCACGCATGCAGGAACTAATGTGGCCCGCGACTCCCGTTGCGTGTAGTATGTATATGTTTTTCTGTTCCTGTATCTTTGATTGCTTTACTTCAATTTGTGAACAACTGATAGGCCCAATAGCCGATTTGACTCAGCGTGGTACCTAATTTACATGCTCTCTAAGCTTGCTTCCAGATTTTGAAGAAGAAACTATTTAAGAATTACAGAAATAGTGATTTGATTCAACCCTTTTTCTTGTTGCCTGCCAGTAGTATAAGCCATGCTTCACTCTATTTATTGCTTAGTGTGGTATATGAGCCTAGTCTTAGTGTGAAATCAGCCACTTCAGAGTCCTAAGAAAAAGCAGGTTCCTCCTACAACTTTGCTTTTAGTAATATAGACAGAAAGTTACTCACCTTACTTTTATTACTCACTGTACTGTATGAATTTGTGACCCTGGTGTGGTTGGTGCAAAGAGGGAGTTCCCTCTTCCCTAGCCCTCTTTTTTTGTGTGGTGGTGGAAGGGTTTTGCTGATGTTAAATGCTACTCTGTGGTTCTTCTGGTGACGCTTGCTTTCATCTGGGGTTGCTTTTAACTCTTGCTATTTTGCTTTGCCCTCCATCAAAATTGGAGATAATATTAATCAGCCTGCAAATACTTGAATACTCAAATTAAAATGGCTGCCCTTCATCCCAGCCAGAATATATGAATCCATTGCAAGAGAAGCCCTTAAAGATATGTATGAAATCTACTGTTACAAAATAAGGGAAAGGTGATTTGGTATGATATTCAAAAGGAAATGCCATCCTTTTATTAAACTGAAAGGTTTTTGCTGGTAAATTGAAATCTAACCACTGAATGGGAAATGCTTCAGTTAATGTGCTATCAAAAATGCTATCTATGGGAAGTTCTGTGTTTAGAGCAAGTTTTCCTTTTGAGTATCAGATAGAAATATGAGATAATTGTATGGCCACAGGAGTTGCTTTTTTTTAATGAGCATAACTAGCTTTCTAGAGTGATTGAATATCAGGCAGAAGTTTATGATGTAAAACCTTCTGAAAACATAGTAAGTAAACACCATTATTTATTAGACCTATTTGATCCCCTGTTATATATTCAAAATGAATGTTTAAATATGGAAGTTTCAGTATTTGATTAAACTTGAAGGTACGATATAAATTAAGTAAGTATATAAATGTAATATTTCTTTTGTATAAAGTGCTAGCTATTGGGCCAGAATTTTGACTTTATCTGTTTCTTTCAAAATTCAAGTGCCCACCTGCAGTCAAAAATGGAGTAGCTCCAGCAAGGATTTTCGATGCTCATGAAAATTTTGCATAAGATACTGTTCTCCAGTATTAATCAGCTTGAGAAACAGCAGCGGTAAACACTGAGGTGCTCAGTTTTATCTCAAATATACGGACCATAAGAGATTTTGGTTTTTTTCTCTCTAGGTTGCAATCCATCCTATTTAACCGTGTACAGTGAATATGGGGTTGATGTTTTTGATGTTAACACTATGGAATGGGTCCAAACTATTGGTTTAAGAAAGGTTAGTATCTTGAGTGTAGAGTAAAATGTGCTTTATAATTTTCTGAAAACTTTATTGCATTGTACTGAAGTCTAAAAAGCTTCTCTCACTTTGCCTTGATAACAGATCCGACCTCTAAATGTTAATGGCACATTGAATCTCCTTAGCTGTGAACCTCCTCGGTTAATTTATTTCAAGAACAAGTTCTCAGGTTGGTAGACGGGTGGAGAGGGGCTTATTCTCGTTGAATTTTGGGGAGTCTAATTTTAATTTAGTATATTGTACCTATTTATATTTTAGTTTTTATCATGACTTGAACGTAGCATGACAAGGAAAAGACTAAAATAAAGTGGCTTTTATTTAAAAAAAATAGATAGTAGGATTTACTCTCTTTTTTTTAGTGCTTCACTAAAAATATTAGGCATCTATTAAGGTTTTAAAATATTAACACTATTTTATTTTAATTGTATTATTTAATTTATTTTAATTGTATTGACTTAATTAGCTAAAAGGAGATGGTTGTATTTGTGTAAATAAGACTATGGGTCAATTAGGCTGGTATTGTCATGATTAGTGGCATATGATGGAGACACTCCCCAGCCCTTACCTGAAGGTATCAGAAACCAAGGAGTAGAAACTCTTCTGTAAAATGACTGAATTAAGTCTCTTATTCGCACAGCCCTTTATGGAAAACATTACTAAAATTAAAGTATGCACATCTTGCAGTCAAGTAACAGTTCTAGAAAGCAATCTGTGATTTATGTGTAATGGGGCTATGCAGATCTAGAGATCTCCACAATATAATAGATGAAAATCTGGAGAGCAGCCTGTAGGAGATTGTATCTTAGCTATGTAATTGCAGTATATATATTTTACAGGAGGAGCTGCTCTTAGTGTGCCAGAAACATCTGACAACAGCAAAAAGCAAATGCTCCGTACTAGAAGCAAAAGACGATTCGTCTTTAAAGTTCCTGAAGAAGAAAGATTACAACAAAGACGGTAAGGCTTGCCTACTTTTGTCACAACCTGGGTGGAAAGGGAATCTTTCCCATGCTGAAAAGTCATTATTTGATATCCTTTGTTCATTCAGAGAGATGCTCCGAGACCCCGAGCTCAGATCCAGAATGATTTCCAACCCCACCAATTTCAACCATGTGGCTCATATGGGACCAGGAGATGGAATGCAAGTGCTCATGGATCTGCCATTGGTAAAACAACCCCCCAAAAAATGTTCCTAGGGAAAGCCTTCGCTCGGCTGGTTTGCCAGAGGACAAGTTGGCCAGCAGTTTTGCAGTCAAAACAGGGATACTGTTTGTTTTCTGAGGGGTAATTGAAATCATTAAGCAGGCCTAAGGTGGTTCCTATAAAGAATTTAGAGGTTGGCTGGAATTCAGTCTCTTACACTTGGTTGTATTAGTGATTCTGGTTATTTATCAGCTGTTTGTGTTTTAATTTTTTTAAAATCTTTGTTACTTTTCATTTAATTCTTTTAATTTATTTTAATAGTATGCTACTCAGAGGTCACACATAAATGGGCAGCCTTATACAAGTAGCCCTCAACTTACAGTCATTTGTTTAGTGACCGCTCGAAGTTACAAAGGCACTGAAAAAAAGTGATTTATGATAATTTTTTCACATTGCTGTTGCTGTAGCTCCATGCTCATGTGATCAAATTTTGGGCACTTGGCAACTGGCATGTATTTTACGAAGTTGCATTGTCCCGGGATCATACATCACCCTTTGTAACCTTCCTAGGCAGCTTCTCACAAGAAAATTTTTTTTTGGGGGGGGGGGGGGGGGCTGGATTCCTTTAACAACTGCCTTGCTTAGCAATGGAAATGTTGGGCTTAATTGTGGTCATAAGTTGAGGACTACCTGTGCATTGAATAAATAAATAAATACTCCTTTCACCATGTCTATGGAGATTCTCAGTCATCCCAGTCATGGTTGTCCCAAAGGTGCTTTTTTCCTTTTCAAGAAGCAACTGGACTTTCTGGTTTTTCTTTGAAGATGTTTCCCTTCTCATTCAAGAAGCTTCTCCATTCTTCTGACTGGATGGTGGGCAATGGAAGGATTTATACTCCTTGCAGACAGCTGGTCATTTGCATTATTTTAGAGAGTTGTTGAGGCCACCTGGAGGTTTATCTGTGTCATCAGGGTCACCTGAGTGGCGTAAATGGGTGTGGAGTCTTCTTGGTACTGTTGAAAAGACTGTGTTATAGATTGGAGATAGATGTTATCATATCCCCCCTCTCAGGTGACCTTGATGACACAGATAAACCTCCAGGTCTTTGAACGTCTTCAAAGAAAAACCAGAAAGTCCAGTTGCCTCTTGGGGAAAAAAAAAAAGCACCTTTGGGACGTCCTTTCACAATTTGTTAGCTATTTCAATCCAAAATCTCTTCTACCATTGACATCTTTTCCAACACTCCTATGGTCACAGACTAGACACTAATCAAAAAAATACAAAGGATCCCATTAGTTAATAGGCCTGACTGAAGGCAGAGGAAAAGAGAAGGGAGAATCCAAACCCAACCCTTGGCCTTCATTCTGGGGTGGGCATATGGGAAATGACATCTTAATAGTCCCTGTAACGCTGTTTTGAGAGCTGTTGCCAGGAACTCACAAGGACATGGAAAATGAAGTAAATTGCCAGGCATATGATAGTGTTTCTGAATAACTCTTCTTTCCTCCTTCCTTTTCTTGTTTCTTTTGTCTAAAATAATAGAAGGAATTTCCTTCCCCCTCATCCTCCCGACATTCTGCTCTGATATCATCTCCAACAGGCTTTGAGCACGTCTATCACATGAGCCCTATCTCTGCTGATCTCTTTCTCCAGAGTGACCATTCCTCCTCAGTGCTTTCCTCCTCTTCCTGCCCCTCCTCTGCTTCTATAGCAAGGGTAGGAGCAGCTCTTTAGGAACTGAAGTGGATGATCGTGTACATTAGACCTCTCAGCTGGCTAACCTCTGTGTGAATAAGCTTGTGCTTTCCTGCCCTGAGTTCCGCAGTTAAAACAGCAGGCTGTCAGTGCAAAATCTAAAATCCCGTCTTCTCTAATAGGCTAATAATCTAGGATAAGAGAGTAACCATCCTTCCAGTGGCAGGAGGCAAAGAGAAAGCTTATTGGATAATACTCAATATTTGTTTCATTGCAACCAAACTGCCAGCATTTACTATCATAGCTGCCAAATGCAGCAAAAGTAAAAGGCAAATCATGTTCCCATTTTATTATTTGGAAAGCCTAGAGGCATAATTTGCAATCAAATTCTGTTCCTTATGCTGTATAATATCAGACTGTAATAGCACACTGGCAAAATCAATAAGATCACACAATTAATAGAATGTCACCAAATCCAAAATAAGGCATTAAGTTATAACTTTGGCTATGCATTAGCTTTCAAGGGGGAAATAAAGCTATAAAGCAAAAGATAATTTGATGTGGCTCATTCAAACAGACTTATTTTTCTAATAACTTTTGTAAAATGTCTCCAGCTGCTGGAAAGAACTGAGATTTAAATACTGACATTTACTTGCTTTTTGGGGTGGAATGGCTAAATTTATCCCCTCGCTGATTCCTTGAGCAACATGCTTCGCTTTATATGATTCTCGGTAGTGAAGATGAAACAGATTTGTAAAAAAAAAAAAAAAGAGCTTCTTACACTGATTTCAGGTTTTAAATATTTTAAAAGGCTCTGTATTTAAAAAAAGAAACTTAAGTTGAAAATATCCATCTAATTGAGTTTGGTTACATTTCTGCTACAGACTGGTATACCTTCTTCACAAGATGAGAAGGTTTGTCCTCCAACAAGCAACATTTCACGCCAAGCACCTCACAGAAATAAAAGCTACATTTCATGGCCATCTTCAAGTAAGAGTTGAAGTAGATCTCTTTCAAAGCTATAAGCTTCATAAGCTTCTCTAGGAGAGATTCTCAAACACCTTTGCTTTGCAGGTGGCAGCGACCAGGGAGCAGCCATGCCCTTGCGAAGTATGTCTGATCCAGATCAGGAGTTTGACAAAGAGGTGAGATAAATCTCTATATCCTCACAGGTTTTCAAATAGTGAGGCGGATTTAGATAAATGGTTGATACACTAGAGCAGGAGTTTTCAACCTTGGCAATTTTAAGACTTGTGGACCTCTTTTTTTCTCTGCTCTCTCCTCATTGGAAGTTGAATCAGCTTTTCTGTTTTCTGTAATAGGGAACAGTTGGTTTCCCTCTACCAAGAGAATGTTCAGAGATACATACTTTTTGTAACGTGGTATATAGCTTCCTCCGCATATATTTTAGCTGTCCTTTTGGATGTTACGCATCTGTCACCAGAAATTCTTAATAGGCTTGGTTTTACCCTGTTTCCCCTAAAATAAGACATCCCCTGATAACAAGCCCAGTCGGGCTTTTGAGCGCATGCGTTCAATTGTTTCCTGATTGCTTATTTGTACCCCATGGCTATCATTAAGTGCTGTACCTTATGATTCTTGATGAACATATCTTTTCTTTTATGTACACTGAGAGCATATGCACCAAGATAAATTCCTTGTGTGTCCAATCACACTTGGCCAATAAAAAATTCTATTCTATTCTATAAGCCCTCCTCAAAAATATTTAAATGCATGCGCAGCTGGTCCCCACCATTTCCTCTGGTTAGGGTTAGGGAGACAGAGCTGGAAATCAGGTAAGATGGCAAGAGGAGCCCCATCTTGCTCCACACGCCCCAAAGTAATAAGACATCCCCAAAAATAAGGCCAAACAATTATTTCGGGGTTCAAAAAAATATAAGACAGGATCTTATTTTCGGGGAAACACAGTACTGGTTCATGTATTTTGCTATATATGGAATCAAGTGAATGAATTGAAGGATTCCAATCTGGTTTCCTCAATTTATTCCCTACACTATTAGGCAGCATTTAAAAAAAAATCTAGCTATCTGTTGCTTCAATTAAAAAGGCATCTCTAGATGACATACAAATTAGGATTAAAGAGACCAAATAATATCCAATGATACATTGGGGAAAAAACAAAGTGAGTTCATATGAGATTTTGTACTTGAATCAATGTGGGGGCTTGTATGTATGCTTATATAGAAAGAACAGTATATGGATTGTACTCTATGGATTGTTGCCTTATTACAGCATTTGTCTGAACAACTGCATTAGATACAGTGTTTACAACCACAGCACAATCTTGACAAGTATATCTTCAAGCAGTGTAGCCATTTAATCTGTTGTCTAAATAAATTCTTCTTTTCCCAATTAAACTGGCTGACACTATAACGCATCTGCTATGAAGCTAAACATTATGAATAATTAACTGCATTCTAAAATATCAGAAAATTGTCCAAGGAAGGACAGTGCTTTGAATGCCTGCTATCAGCAGGATATCTCACAAAAGAGCTATGGATGCAAAGGAAGAGCTGTGGATATATTTAACTGCTTCATAAATCTCTAATTCTTTTTTGTACCACTTAATAATAAAAAAGATCATCGGTCAATTTTATCTTTACAGTCTGTTCTCAAACTAAGTATGGTGGAATTCTGCCCTGAGGAAATTATACAATTGCATATTTGGCTTAGTTTGGCCATACATTTCTTGTTCAGCTATAGGTCAAACCAAATTCAGGATATAATTCCAACAGAATCTTTCTTTGCCTATCGCAAAAGAACATAAGAAAAGGAATGGATGGAAGGGAAATGAAGACCAAAAATTTAGATCCATCGTTTTGTGCAAAAACTGCATCTTGCTAAGCAAAATTAAAACTCTCCATGTGATTAGGAAACTGATCCCGATGGAGATAAGTTTGTAGTTTGTTATCCCATGAAATATTGTGAGCATGTGCAACACACAGGTTTGTGTGTAGTATAGATGTTACTTATCAGTATGACGAATATCCACAGTTTCTTTTTAGCGTTTTAGAAGGCTGTATTTATGATTATACATCTATTGCCCTGGAAATGCCCACTGTATATTGACATAGGTTCTGGCTAACTTACTACTTTCTTTCATTGAAAGGATGTTAGTGAAGAACAGTGGACATCTGCCCATGACTTTAGGGTTTTGAGGTTCAGTAGTTTAGTCGTTTTAGTAAAATTACTACTAAAATACATTAATCCTAATGCTTCCTAATTTGGTAAATGAAACATCAGCAAAAAATAACCCCACCAAGCTCAAAAAATCAGCAAGGACCCCCACAGTTCAAATCTTGAGCTAAAATATTCTCTTATCGGTACTAAAATATCTGAAGTTGCCTGATGAGACTATGTCAGGATCTTAAGAATTTTGTATTTTCGAAGGCCAAAATCTCCTATAACTTAAAGTTATTGGGGAATATTCTGTTATAGAGAAGGCTATTCATAAAATAGTTCTGTGAACAAATTCATGGATACCTATAAATGTACCGATACATTCTCCTCTCAAATTTAATTTGTTTGATTTTAATATTTTTGCTTTTGTGAACTGCAAGTTTCTTTTTAGAACATTTGATTGCTCCTATTGGCTTCTGAGGCCGTCTGGACTCCGTTCTTCTGATTAGTAGTGATTTAAACAGAGCTATTAATCAGTGTAATCAATGACAGAATATCATTTATTTAAATAAAAAAAGCAAAAAGAAACATGAGAAGAAAGATACAAACAGAAATTTTGTAAGAATATAAGAATATAGGTGAGGGTTTAAGTTAAAGACTTAGGAGAAAATATTATTTTGAAGAGGAAATTGGAGGAAAAATAAATCTACACTATTTTTAGACTTCTGAGGGCACATAATAGGGTGGGAGATGTTAGATGAGGAGGAGAAGGATTCCTTTCAGGGGCAGTTGGCTGGGCCTCTCCTTTTGTTAGATTCATCTTTGCAGTTCTTGGTCTAGAAATAGAATGTGACTGGAAGATATTGTTTTTCTGTTCCTTTTTAACAGCCTGATTCGGATTCTACCAAACACTCAACTCCTTCCAACAGCTCTAACCCTAGCGGTCCCCCAAGTCCCAACTCTCCCCATAGGAATCAGCTGACACTAGATGGATTAGACCAATCAACCTGTGATGCATAACACTGCAGCTCTCTCCACTGTTTCTCCCATTTGGGATTGTCTGCTACGTCGTGGAGCATCAAAAGCAGGACATCTGTCTCCAACAACAGTGCCAAGACTGATGCTTAATTTTTAGCATTGCACAAAAGTAAATTCCTGTATCTAGATTGTAGATTTGAGGGCATAAAAAGGAGGCAAGAGATCTTTATTGCTATAGTAACTAAATTGTTTTTTTTAATGTAAACTGTTCACTCTTACACTCAAGGTGGATCCATTTCTGCACAGCTATGATACTCTCATGACATACAGTAAAGGCTACTGATAAAATCTTCATACTTAAGCTGAAAAAAAAGAGAGATGCTGATAGTTTTTACTACTATACAGTACCAGGAATATTATTTTTCTATAGGATAATGTAATATCTCATTATCAGCAAATTCTTTTTAGAAAAAAAAATGCAGACCTTTGCATACTATGAAGTAAAAGCAGCCTAGTTACATCCTTGGCTAAATATATTCTAAATATATTGTTTCTTTCTTTTTTCAAAATTTAGAAGGATGATAGGAAGTTGTAGGGCCATTTCAGCTTCAGTAGAATAAAACAGGAAAGTGAAAACAGAAGTTCTAGATTGTGGCCTTTTAACTTACTTAGCCATTACATATGTTCTCCGCTGTATAAATGTCTTTCTACTGAAATTTTAGTCATGTACATAAAGGACTTATCAGAAATGTTTTATCCTTACCCTACTTTTTTAATCTGATTAGCTAGGACAGGGCTTTTTTTAAAAAACAACATACTGTTGGAAAACAGATTTTACTGTTTTTCTCGCAGTTCATCTTCTCAAACCTTTTTGTAATTTCTCTTGGATTTTTTTTTTCAGAGTAAAAAGATAACACTACATTTTAAAAAGTTTTACTAGGCCAGCATTCTCTTGAGATTGCTCCCCGATGGCTGCTTGTATGAAGGGGTTGTGTAGTAATAAATCGCTTCTGATTTTTCTTGGTAACCAAAGTGGAAGCTTAGAAGGGTGTGTATATGAGGGTACCTCGTCTTTTTTCCCCCACTTCCCTTAATTCATTATATCCTCACCTGCATGATGATCCCAACCCCATGATTGCTCATTAAAAGTACTGAATATGTAGGGGAGGAAATGCACAGCACATTCCTGTATATTTTGCAGCAGTGACATATTACATGTATATTTAATCTCATGCTTCCATGTATTATACATTTAGTAACACTACCTACCCACCCATCCTAGTGATCATGTTTCATTTTAAAGCGTGTAATTAATTCTATGGCTGGCATATTCAGTTTGTCATTGTCACACTAGTGTGCCTTCTGTGCCAATTTGATGACAGTTGGATGTCAATTGTTTTAAAATCTGGTTTCTATGGGCTAATACTATACCAATGGCTAACACTTTCCTGAGACACTGTATAGGACATGCACTTATCCCTAGTTTAAACCAAGTGGTTCTAGTCAACATTTAATTCTGTTTCATTAAGTGTTTGACAATATTTGCTCTTTCTCAGATTCTTGATTAATAAAGCTCAGTTTGAGCTGGACACTACTGCTTTGGGGTTTTTTTCTGGTTTTTACTCTTTTTTTAAATGTATGTCTCAAGTCTTTGTAATTATTGAATTGTGAGAACATTTTTGAACAATCTACTTGTCAATAAAGCAGAAGAGGGATGTTTTAAAAAGTTTCTGGTTGTCCTGTCATTAATTATCATTCATTGTATGAATATACTGTGTATATACGTACAATGACAATAAACTTTACAATTAGATAAATGCGCATAATTCTTTGGAAAGCACTGTGACATGATTCTAATCTCTACAGAAATAGGGAAAAGAAATATCCTGCAGCATTCTCAGTTGGGGAAAGAGAAAAACTCCTACATAATCAGGTTTGTTGTTGCAAGAGCTTTTATCAACTTTTCCTCTTCAATCAGAAAAAAAAACCCAGCTATAGCAGCAGCTGAAATGGGAAGAATGCTGTGTTCCCTTTTCAGTTTGTCACAAAGGCAAACTTTGTTAATCTTTTCTTCCTTTTTTCTTCTGGCATCTGTTCTAGTCTATGCTGAATTACCAATTTAAATATATATATATATATATATATATATATATATATATATATATATATATATATATATATATATATATATATATATATATATATATATATATAAATTTATTAGGAATAACAGATGTTGGATGGGTTAATGTAACTGGCCCGCTTAAAGAGTGCCTGCTTTGACAACTTTTTGCTTTGTTTTTCTCAGGGCAGATGGAAAACTGTTTACTCATTTGAGAAAATTACAAGTCATTATAATATTGGCACAAGTTCTTTGCTTTACAAAAAAGATCTTTGTGGAGTACTGGATTTGTTATCTATTTTAATGGACAGCTTACTGCTTTTTCTCTGATTTAATAGACTATATGTTAAATGTATATTTTAAAAATGTACTAAGAGTAGAAGAATACTTACTAGTAAAATAGAGTTAAATTTAGATGTTAGTTATTTTGCATCTTGTGAAGAGGATTTCAGTCCAGCCCAGCTTATTTTAATAATAAATCCATTTGTTTTAGAGTGTTACAAGGTAGTTTGTTAAATGTGTTGTAAATATTCTAATGGCTTTTCTGGATTTTTGACAGTATGAACCACAGAATTTAATTACACATAACTTGTTTCAGGTAAAACAGAAGTCATAAAAGATTCCGCATAATTGAATACCTAGAATGAAATTGGGATGAAAGTGAAAATATGTGAAATGGCAGAGCACTTGAATTAGCCTGTCTTGTTTTATCTGAGGACACTGCTTAGTTGAGAACTGCCAATTTTCTGTACCATTTGGGAACACAGAATAGCTGGAGGATGGATTGGAGCCAATAGTTGGTAATGTTATCTCTTAAAAACAATTATCACTGAAATAGGATATTCCAGCAAACTGATAGTATATTTTCACCCAAAAAACAACCAAATCAAGACATTTAAAAAACCAAAGATATTATTTTTTAGCTCTAATACAGAAATTCAACTCAAATATGTTCCTACAACATATTTGAGTTGAATTTATCAACCTTTTTTTTTAAAAAAAAATCCTGAGTAGCAATGAGAATATTCAAATAAATTCAGTTTCTTAAAATTTTCACCATAAAGTTTTTAACTCATATAGGCTACAACATTGTGCATATTTTCTCACACATTGCTTATGCAAAAGACACTGGAAATGTCTTTTGCATAAGCAATGCATTAATTAATGGGTTGTTCATCAGTCATATGGCACTACACCTGTGAGCCGTCGCCCTAGTTCAGCTCCGCTGCACATGCACATGCGCCTCCCACCGGCCAGCTGGTCTTTGGTTCTCTGCCGTGCACGCGTGGGGGGACGAGGCATGTGCAGGGGGTGTGGGGACGCTGTGCACACATACTTGGGATGGGGCGCATGCACAGGGGGGCGGGGCACATGCACAGGGGCTGCACATGCGAAGACCAGCTGGCATGTGCATGCCAGAACCTGGAAGAGCAAGGGGTAATGGCTGGCGTGCCTGGAGGGATGGCTCTGTGCCATTTCCAGCACGCGTGCCATAGGTTCGCCATCATGGGTATAGGGCTTCCTGCTTGAGCAGTGGATTGGATTAGAAGATCTCCAAAGTCCCTTCCAATTGTTATTCTGTTATCTGTTAATTTCTATGTGGTATATCATGGAGCAAATATAAATATTGTTTACTACATGTCCAAGATGAGACACCATGATATTTTGAATGACACCATTGTTCACCAACAGCTGACAATATCCTTGAAATCATGCCCTATTCTTGCACAATTTTCAGAGGCTGCAGAAGCCTCCAGACCCTCTGAAAATGAGTTTGTTTACGTGCATTTCATTTTTGTAATTATTTGATATGTCTTTACATAACACATAGCACTACATATAATTGAACTGTATTTTTAAATAAATGAACACATAAATAATTGTTTCTATTTTGTTTGGAGGGGGATGGCGACATGCCGGCAGAGTCAAGTTAGGCATTTTCCAAATTTCTAACATGCCGAGTTCAAAAGATTTGCTATCACTGTTCTAGAAACTAACCTAAGAAAGAAAGTTCATAAAGGGAGTAGACTTTTAAAAAGCAAGCATGGTGGAGAGAAAATCGAAATTCTGGAAGATTTGAAACCTGAAGAATGCCCCGTATGATAAATCATCTGTTTACTGCGTATATAAATGCGAATACTAAAGCAGTTCATTGCTGGGCTCTTATTAAATGTGATTGATTAACTGTAGTTCACAGATTCAACCAGTAGAGGGACTATTGACTACAGTAAATGAAATTGCTCAGGACACCAACCATTTTGTGTTATCTACCGGTTGCCAGGATACTAATTCTAAATCCCCTGATGCACAACCATTACCAAATCAAATTTTTTCCTCTTGTCAGCACGCTCAGGATGATGCTAGTGCTGTAGGTTTGTGCCCTACTTGCTGCATTCTTGAGAGTGCTGCTGTGCAAACAACAGGGCCCATTTTTTGATGAACTTGTCAATCTTTGGGGGCCTTATGCTCCATCTACCCAGATACTTTTCCTATTTAATAAGGTCTGGAACTAGAGATGCAGCACAAAAACATGGCTTCTTAGCTGCAAGACAAACAAGCTTTGATGCCTCTTCTGCTGAGGGCCTATCCAGAAGAGTGGCTTACTGTTAGGCAGAGTGACAAAGCCAGACAGCCAAATCTAGAGAGAAGTCAGGCTTGAGGCAATGAGGAATCCCACCTCTGCCTTGGCTTTCGTGACCCCACAAGCCAGAAAACTCATTAAGCCAAATTAACAGAGAAAGACATGGAAACCAGTAGTCAGAGTAGTAAACCTGAGCAAGAGTTCTACCAGTCCTAGTTGCAACTATCTATCTATTTATTTATTATTTATTAATTCAATTTATATGCCGCCCCTCTCTGAAGACTCAGGGCGGCTCACAATACATTTAAAATCATTATAAAAAACATTTTAAAATTAAAAACATTAAAACTCATTCACACCATTCATGGCCAGATCTCGTGGACTATCGTGGACTCGGCCAGTTCTTTAAGATACACTCAGGAAAAAGCCAGGCAGCTGGGAAATCTTCCTTTCCTTTGCATTGTGTGGTCTGAGCTGAAGGGGGTGAGGGGAAAAGAGGAAGGCCTCTTTTCTTCTACCTTTACAATATTGTCAACTGATGAAAGCTCAAAAGAGGGCCATTCACATGCACTGGAATTGCCTCCCAAGGAGATCCAGTCTTCTTTCCCCCCTAAGAGCAAACTGGAACAAGACCTGGCTCTGTCTAATGCAGGGGGAGAGCATGTTGTCAGTGAAGGTTGGAATCCGGCAGATGTATGACTTCCTATATTTTTGTGTAACCTAATTATTATTATAGGTGAGTTCATTATTTTTGAGAGGGTTTTTTTTTTTTTTAATTTTATGCTAACATTAATACTTAGCTACCCAGAACTTTCAGGAACGTGTGGCAGACAAAATAAACAACCAACTTCTTCCTAGCATCAATGGCTGTTCTACCTTCTAGATGATGTTTGGAGGGGAGTGTCTTGTGACATACTATTTCTCTGAGTTTGGTTGTTTTCTTACAGATATTTCATTACCAAATAGGTAACATCATCAGTGCACTGATGTGGGTGAGGATGTCACCTAGTTTGGTAATGAAACATCTGCAAAAAAACCAACCAAGGTCAGAGGGCACCAAGGACCCCTCAACCTTGAGCTACAAATTTTCTCCTTTCTCAGTAACATTATTTCTCTTTCATCAGCAGCACAAAATATTTAGAACTTTAGGATACCAATTTATAGAACCTAATATAATGGCTACCAATTAAAATCCTAGAGCAGAATTAATCTGCAATCATATAGAATAGCTCTAGTTGATAAATTATAAAATGAACCCTAAGATCAGGGGTGTCAAACTCAAAGCCCACAGGCCAGATCCGGTCTGCAGGGTACTTAGATCTGGCCCACAGGGCCACCCTGGAAACAGCCAAGGACTGGCCCGCGGTGCCACTGCCAGCAAAAACTGAGCTTGGGAGGCTCCGTGCGGCCCTCGCAAGCTCCGTTTTCGCTGGCAGAGGGTTGTAGGAGGCCGTCCCAGCCGAAACAAGGGCTTGGGAGCCTGTTTTCACTGGCAGAGCCCTCAGGCCACCACAGGCGCCCCCCCAACACGAGTGATGTCAAACTGACCTCACTCACCCTGGGCTCGCCCACCCTGGCCCCCAAAGGTCAAACACAACCATGATGCAGCCCTCAATGAAATCGAGTTTCACATCCCTGCCTAAGATTATCCAAAAGCTGATTTGAATAAAATAGTCCTCATGTGTTTCTCTGCTCCTAGAGATACATACTCGATTCACTGCCTCTAGGGACCTTCTTTTTCTCCTTGCTTTTTTTATGCCATTATTTTGACTTTAGAGTAAGAGAGGATTTTCCCTAGCTAAAGAGTATAGAGAGAAATTATGCCTATCCCTGGTGTATGGTGAATTTATTTATTGGAAAACATTCTCAAATTCAATGTACTCATAAGCTTTTGTATAAAATTCTCCCTTGGAATTAAAGTTGCCAACAGATGCTGAGATGCTTTCCCAGTAACTTAAGAGCTTCTTTATGAAAGCAAAGCAAATTTATGCTCCTCAAACACATGCATCATATGAGGGGATAGATGAGGAATTCATAAATTTGCAGGCAACACCAAGCTAGCAGGAATAGCCAACATTCCAAAAGATAAGCTCAAGATACAGAAGGATCTTGACAGACTTGAACATTGAGTGCTATCTAACAAAATGAAAATTCAATGGTGAAAAAAGTAAGGCTCTACATTTAGGCAAGAAAAACAAAATGCACAGGTACAGGATATGTGGTACCTTGCTCAATAGTGGTGATTATGAGAGGGATCTTGGAGTCCTAGTGGACAATCGTTTAAATATGAGCCAGCAGTGTGCTGCAGCTGCCAAAAAAGCCAACACAGTTCTAGGCTGCATAAACAAGGATAGAATCAAGATCATGTGAAGTGTTAATACCACTTTATAATGCCTTGGTAAGGCCACACTTGGAATACTGCATCCAATTTTGGTCGCCATGATGTAAAAAAGATGAGACTCTAGATAGAGTGCAGAGAAGAGCAACAAAGATGATTAGGGGACTCAAGGATAAAACAAAGAAGGTTGCTGGAATTGGATATGTCTAGTCTTATGAAAAGAAAGAAAAGAAGGAAAGAAAAGAAAAAAAGAAGGACTAGGGGTGACATGATAGTGTTCTCAGGGGTTGCCACAAAGAAGAGGCAGTCAAACTATTCTTCAAAGTACCTGAGTGTAGAACAAGAAGCAATGGGTGGAAATTAATCAAGGAGAAAAGCAACTGAAAACTAAGGAGAAATTTTCTGACAGTTAGAACAATTAATCAGTGGAACAACTTGCCTCCAGAAGTTGTAAATGCTCTGACATTGAACATTTTAAAGAAGAGATTAGATAACCATTTGTCTGAACTGGTGTAGGGTTTCCTGCCTAAGCAGAGGTTTGGACTAGAAGACCTCCAAGGTCCCTTCCAATTCTGTTATTCTATTAGATACTTATCATATCCTGATAGCTATGTTGGCCAGACAAAGTCTAGAGTGTTGGGAGAAGTTGGATTCCAAAGCTTCTTGATTGCCTCCTAGCTGCCTCATCTTTTATATTCAGCACTGCAGTCCACACTCTGGGATTGAAGGACCTTTTCTTTTTGGGGGTTTATTTTATACCTGTTGGGTCTTTTCAGAGTCAGACATATATATATACACAACTGAGGCAGTGTTTCTCCAATCCATCGTCTTTGATAGTTCTCCTTCACAGCACTCACACTGTTTTTCTTTTGTGGTTGTTTCTCTTCTCAAGTTGGATGTATTGGGGAGATTCTTACAAACTGCCTGCATCTGTAACAAAATCCTCATATTTTACCCTAGCTGTCCCTTCCATGGTTTCTTGTTATTATTGTTTGGCTTGTTGCTTTTATTTTTCTGAGTCTAGGTGTTTTTTAACATATGATACTCCAAAACCCAATAAAGAAAACAAATTTTAAGAAGACAGTTCCAAACTAAAAAGGTCATTCTGGGGAAGCTGAGCGCCACCACGTGTGTGCTGGACCCGTGTCCCTTCTGGCTCGTTTATTCGGCCCGGGAGGTTACACGCGGCTGGATCCAGGTCGTGATTACAGTTTCTTTGGGTGAGGGGCACTTTCCGGCTGCCTTGAAGAAGGCGGTGGTGAGACCTCTCCTCAAGAAGCCTACCCTGGATCCGGCTACTTTGAATAACTTTCGTCCTGTCTCCAACCTTCGCTTTATGGCGAAGATTGTTGAGAATGTGGTGGCACATCAGCTCCCATTGGTCCTGGATGAAACATTATATCTGGACCCATACCAGTCGGGTTTCAGGCCCGGGTACAGCACAGAGACGGCATTGGTCACGCCGGTGGATGACCTCTGGAGGGCTCGGGACAAGGGATATTCCTCTGTCCTGGACCTATTAGACCTTTCGGCGGCTTTCAATACCATCGACCATGGTATCCTACTGCGGCGCCTTGAGGGGTTGGGAGTGGGAGGCACCATTCTTCGGTGGTTCACCTCCTGCCTCTCGGGGCATGCGCAAGCAGTGTTGGCAGGGGGACAGAGATCGGCTTCAAGGTCCCTCACATGTGGGGTACCTCAGGGGTCGGTCCTCCCCTTTTGTTCAACATCTATATGAAGCCACTGGGGGAGATCATCCGTGGTTTCGGGGTGAGGTATCATCAGCTGATGATACCCAACTTTTTATATCCACCCCGAACCAGCCCAGTGATGCCTTCGATGTTATGTCCTGGTGCCTGGAAGTGGTGCGGCTCTGGATGGGAAGGAACAGGCTTCAGCTCAACCCCATCAAGACGGAGTGGCTGTGGGTACCGGCATCTCGGTTCCAAGGGAATATTCCATCATTGGAGGTGAGGGTGAGGGGGTGAGGTGTTGCCCCCTGTTGAAAGGGCACGCAATTTAGGTGTCCTCTTGGATTCACGGTTGACTTTGGAAGATCATGTTGCGACCATGACTAGGGGGGCATTTGCACAGATTCATCTGGTGCACCAATTGCACCCCTACCTGGACCGTGATGACCTCCGCACAGTCACTCATGTGCTCGTGACCTCCCGGATCGACTACTGCAATGGTCTCTACATGGGGCTGTCCATGAAGCCCACTCGGAGGCATCAGCTGGTGCAGAATGCGGCCGCACGGGTAATGATGGGAGTGTCCCGACACTCTCATGTTACACCCTTCCTGCACGACCTGCATTGGCTACCGGTTGCCCTCCATGTGAGATTCAAGGTGCTGGTTATTACCTATAAAGCCCTACATGGCCTAGGCCCGGGGTACCTGACAGACCATCTGCGGCCAGAGACAGCTCCCCATCGCCCGGTGCGTTCCCACAGGGAGGGCCTCCTTGGAGTGCCATCAGCCAGGCAGTGTCATCTGGCAACTCCTAGGGAACGGGCTTTCTCTGTGGGCGCACCTACCTTATGGAATCAACTCCCCCTGGAGCTCCGGGTGGCCCCTGACCTGTGCTCTTTCCACCATGACCTTAAGACATGGTTATTTTGCCAGGCCGGATTGGACTGAAGGGGTTTTTAAGGGAAGTTTTAATGGTTTGTAACACTTAATATTGATTTTATCTGTTTTTATTGCTGTGAGCCACCCTGAGTCCTTTCCGGAGAGAGGGCGGCATATAAGCTTAATTAATTAATTAATTAATTAATTAATTAATTAATTCAATTCCTGATACTGGCCTAGTACTTCTTGCCCGAGGATCATTCTAAGTCAGGGGTGTCAAACACAAGGCCCGCAGACCACATCTGACCCGTGAGATGCTTAGATCTGGCCCACAGGGCATCCCTGGAAACAGCGAAGGACTGGCCCATGGTGCCTCTACCAGCAAAAATGGAGCTTGGGAGGGCTGCATGTGGTGCAACGGCCGCCTGCATCCCTCTGCTAGCAAAAACAGGCTCCCTTTTCACTGGCAGAGGGCTGCAGAAGGCCTTCGCAGCTGAAAAGGGCCCAGGAGAGCCACATGCGGGCCCCCCAAGCTCCAATTTTGCTGGCAGAGGGCTAACAAAAGCTAAATGCAAAACAAAAGAAAAGGAGAAATGTTTCCCCTTTTGCATTTGAGCATCCAAGAAGGGACAGGAAAGGAGAAAGGGAAAAAGGAAAGACAAAGAAAAAGAAGGAAAGATGGGAAGGAAGAAGAAAGGAGAAGGAAGAGGGAGGGAGGGAGGGAGGGAGGAAGGAAGGAAGGAAGGAAGGAAGGAGGGAGGGAGGGAGGGAGGGAGGGAAGGAAGGAAGGAAGGAAGGAAGGAAGGAAGGAAGGAAGGAAGGAAGGAAGGAGATTATAATGAGTAGGAGGGAGGATCTGAAGGAAGTCCTGCCTTAGCACTTGGCCACCACAAATGACGTTGAGCTGGCCATGCCCACCCTGGCCCCCTGTGATCAAACGTAACCCTGATGTGGTCCTCAATGAAATCGAGTTTGACACCCCTGTTCTAAGTGGTTGTATTTTGAAGCCTGCAGGAGACTTTCGTCAAGCTTTTCATTGATTAAATGACCCCTGATTAGTTAAAAAAGAAAGGGGTAGGGGGTTTATTATTTGAACTCTGTTGAATGGAAATACTATGTAATGGAATCAGGATTAATTTGCTGTGATTTACAGTGAAAGAAAAACAATAAAACAGTTATTAATAAACTACAAATACTGTGGAACCAACCTATTTTTCTCAAAAATCCTGTTGAAAATACTTAGAATAACAGAGTTGGAAGGGACCTTGGAGGTCTTCTAGTCCAACACCCTGCCCAGGCAGGAAACCTACACCACTTCAGACAAATGGTTATCCAACATCTTCTTAAAAATTTCCAGTGTTGTAGGATTCACAACTTCTGGAGGCAAGTTGTTCCATTTATTAATTGTTCTAACTG
Source organism: Pituophis catenifer annectens (assembly GCF_029215685.1). Lineage (NCBI taxonomy): Eukaryota > Metazoa > Chordata > Lepidosauria > Squamata > Colubridae > Pituophis > Pituophis catenifer. The sequence goes on along the minus strand of NW_027256881.1, from coordinate 314,257,817 downwards.
TCAGGAAATTTCTCCTTAGTTCTAAATTGCTTCTCTCCTTGATTAGTTTCCACCCATTGCTTCTTGTTCTATTTTCTGAACATAATGATAGCTTTCTGCTAGTCAAAAATTCTGAAGGAAGTATTCCAGAAGGTTGGGACCACAGGAAAAAAGCATTGCCCTTGGATCCCTGATCTTCTCACATCCCACATTTAAAGAACCCTAAAAATATAGACCTCAGACAATTATATTGGATGGCTTGGACCCATCTTGAAGACCTGAAGAGTTTATAATTTTATAATATTTTTGGAATCCAGGTATTCCACCACCAATATTTTCACAATCAAAATGTATGTGTTTATTTATTGGCTGTTCAAAGCAAACAATTTTCCCCATACGTTCCTCCAAACCACATCTTAATCATTTCTACTTTCACCACAATATGCAATTAAAGAAATTTCATTTATTACAGTTTCCTTAGTTAAATTTAAAAATATTCTAGCTGTTACCCTCTAATCATATAGCTTTCCCCAAATATTGTTCCAAATCATCACTTAATCATTTCTACACACACCACCATAAACCATTAAAAATATTTCAATTATTATTCCAATTATTTTTCAATTCATTTTCACCATTATATGATTTAACATTATTTCTTACTACAATTCATATTTCAATTCTAGTTCTATACATCATATTCCTCTTTCATTTCTTTCCTTTTCTCCCTTTTCATTTTTATTTTTACCTTTTTCTTTCCCCTTTTTTCCTTTTGTGATCTCTCCTGTTTTGTCCTATATTTCCCATTGTTCCCCCTCTCTTTTCTCTTTTTTTAATTTCACCACTGTTTAGCCCAGTATTATCATTTTATATTTCAAAGTCCTGGATTCTTCTATTTTGCCCTATATTTCCTGTTGTTTTCCACCTTTTCTCTCTCTTTTTTATCTTTTCACTGTAAATCCCAGTGTAATCATTTAAGTTCTTTATATTCTTTCTGTTCCACCCTTCTTTCCTTATTTGTCTCTTTCCATCCTCTTTATTTATTTCATTGTTAATCCCAATGTAATCTCTAAAAACCTCCTTTTTATTATTGCTATCCACATGTTCAATTACTTTTTCATATTTAATCACATTGTCTTTATCTTCTTTAGTTTCAGCCTCTGTGTTTTGCTTCTCCATCTTTATTTCCTTGTCAGCTTGTGTATGCTCTATCTCAATTTTTGTGTCCTCAGATTTTAATTCTCTGTGTAGCATTGTAGTTATTTCTCTTATTTCCATTGTCCATGACAAGTACATTGATTTAATCATTTCTCTAATTTCCTGCGCCATTTTATTCTTTTTGAGTTAGTATTACTCCAATTTTAAAAGTTCATTGTATTCCTTCCTCTCCCCCACCCCCAAAGTCAAGCCGTTTGCAGACAAAGAAATCCTCCCCAAAAGTTATCACGGCTGTTATCTGTAAAGTTCAGAATTTTCCAAAACAAAGACCCAAGTTGCAATACTCCTTTTTACTCCTGAAGGTGTCTCTCTGCAATCCACAATTTCCGATTATCTAACAAGTATCCATTTTGTTTCAATCTACATTAACAATCTTAACTGGCTTCTCTTTTTCTTTTTAGCTTTAAATATATCAAATCAGTTTTATAGTCCAGTCCGAATTTAAACAGCTCTTTTCACTTCTTTTTTCCTTTTTTCTTTTGTTTATACAACACTTCTGTTACAGGGCTTATTGTCCATTCTCTTTTGTTTTTCTTAAGATTCGAAAAAGAAAGGGGGAAAAACGGATCTATTTATTTCTTTCCGATCCTTTAACCAATCTTGGGGTAATTTCTCTAGTTTTTAAATTTTTCCAAATTATTTTCCAAATAATTTTGTTCAAAAGTCAATTTTCTATTCAGATTTTTGTCTCTTTAAAATTACGCTTCAACATCCTCTTTTCTTCCCCCCGTGCTCATTAGCTGCCATTTTGTCATTAGGGGTCTTCAGGTTTAAAAGTTTTTTCCTTATTGTTGTTCGCCTGTGGGTTGGCTGTCACTCACCTGGCTTCAAAAAACTCAGTTCCATTCACCGCTCCTGCTCAATGCTTATTCCGGTTGCCTCAGCTTCGTGACAACCGCAATGGCTGCTGCACCCTGTCGCCATGTCATAGAGAGTTTCCTCTGACCTTCAAGGAACTTGCCTGTTCCTCTTGGTCTTCCGAGGTGCCTCTCCTTTATCCCCGTCCCTACAGGACGGTTCCGATCCGAAGACCCCTTGGCGGTGGTTCATCAGTCCGGGGTTTTGCGGAGCTCATCAGAGCCCACTAATTCCACGACTGTCTCGCTGCAATGCTTGATTCGTTCTTATCTTTAAGTTTCCAAGACAATAGTTCTCAAGGATTGTTGGGTCCAAGGGAGGACGCACCTCTTCTACTTTCACTTTTATACTTGCTAGATTGTTGTCAGTCTTACCAAGTAGACCAGACAGGAAATGCAGATGGAGAAACTAATTCTACTTTATTGTAAAGTATAGGTCTCCTGCGTGAGCAGGGGGTTGGACTAGATGTCCTCAAAGGTCCATTTCCAACTCTGTTACTGTTAAACAATGTTCCCTCCTATCTGATTGTTCCCTAGGTAGCATCTTTTCACTTGGTCTCTCCCAAGGCCATTTAAAGTTAATTATTTGTTTGTTTGTTTGTTTGTTTGCTTCCAGACCACCTCTCCCCCTCAGTTTCACAAGAGCAACTAAGGCTCAGCCAAACCATTCACTAAATCCTCTGGGAAAAGCCCAAGCTCTCTCTGGAAACAGGCCCTATCAGCCTGTAGGGAAAATTGACACCACTGAGCCAAAAGAATCTTGCCTGTGCAATGCTGCTGTTCCCTGAGTGGACATCCTGAGGGCACAGAGCTGCGGGTAGCCTTTGAACCTTTTTTTAATCTAGCTCCAAAAAGCCTGTGTAATCACATTTGTGGAAGAGTAGTACATCCTCTCCTGTGATGTACTACAGTAAGAAATACTGGCAATCATAGCAGAAGGCCACAATTAGGCCTAATTTCAAAAACAAATACAAAGGGCCTTAAACTACTCCCTAAATTGATAGGAGAAAACCCAATTCTCAAGCCCCCTCTTGTGTTTTTAATGATTGTGTCCACTTTTTGACAATCTCCGTTCATTGTGATCCTCTGTCCCTCACCAACATACCTCAATTCCCCCATGCTGCTGCGTGGGTAATGTCAGCTGATTTGAGAGAATCACTTCAATCACCTCCCCCATCTTGGTTCACTTCCTACAGAAAGATTGTGCTAGCATGATGCCTCAGCCAAATTGCTACAGTATCTGTTTTAGAAGGTTAATCACAAAATACCTGCTTGTCAGAAGATGAACTTGCACCCCAGGATGCCGTCTACCGTTTCAGTAGGGCCTTTGTGAAGCCAAATATATCTTTGGATATAGAAGCTAGAGGCTGGTCCTTTGCTTTGCCTCATAGATGAGAATGAGGATGATTTAAATTCAGGTGGGTTGGAGCTGGTACTACATAACCCACTTTTAAGTTTCTTTTTTCCCCCCAAGGTACATTCAAGATCTGTGATCATTGTCATCCCATCATTGCCATATGGCTCAGGGCCAGGCTATCTTCGAGACCGCCTTCTACCACATAGCTCCCAGCGACCGGTAAGGTCCCACAGAGTCGGTCTCCTCCGGGTCCCGTCAGCTAAACAATGTCATCTGGCAGGCCCGTGGGGGAGGGCCTTCTCTGTGGCTGCCCCGGCTCTCTGGAACCAATTACCTCCTGAGGTCCGGACCGCCCCCACCCTATTGGCCTTCCACAAAGCGGTGAAGACCTGGCTCTTCTGGCAGGCCTGGGGCCGTTGCTCTCGTTATAATGATCTTGCGAGACCTGACCACGAATTGGAGTGCATGTGTTTTAACGGTTTTAAAGTTTTTAATGTTTTAATGTTTTTCTTTTTAACTTTTTTTTATGGGATTGTTCGCATTTTTTTATTCTTTGTTGTAAGCCGCCCAGAGTCCCTTGGGAGTTGGGCGGCATAGAAATGCAACAAAATAAATAAATAAATAAATAAATAAATAAATAAATAAATAAATAAATAAATAAATAAATAAATAAATAAATGAGAGCAATCTTTCCAATGCAGAAGAAAACTAACTGCATACAATTAACAGATTAACAGAGATGGAAGGGACCTTGTAGGTCATCTAGTCCAATCCCCCTCCCAAGCAAACCCTACACCATTTCTGACAGATGACAGTCCAGTCTCTTCTTGGGGCTTCACTTATTTGCGTGGCCCAGTTGCTGGCATGCCGCATATTGTTGCCAGTCCGTAGACGGGGATTGGGAACCCCTGCCCTAGACTGACTGCTTGGTCTGCAGACTATAGTTTCTGTACCCCTAAGAATTGAATCTCCTATCACCAATATTTGCCTTTTACTCCTTAGGGAAGTCTGGGATACTTTTCTTCCTTTCGCAGGAATGCTGGGTTGTACCTCTTTTTAGAAACTGTTGGTGAATGCTCTTTTATGGGTGACTGCATATTTTCTTTCAGGGGGAGTCTATGAAAGCAATTGGTCAGTTCCAGAACAGCTTCTTTAGATTGGGCTACAGTCGCCACCTACACAGTGCAGGAATATCAATTAGCATTTTCCTCCTGTAGTGTGTGTGTGTGTGTGTGTGTGTGTGTGTGAAGAGACTAAGAGGATCAAAGCATCCCTGTTGAATCTACTCAGTCCACATGCCTCTCCCATCCCCATCCTAGTTACTTCTTTGAAAAGTTTGGAGTCTCTGCAGAGTTTTCTTCTTGGGTGATGGAACGTGTCTTCCACAGGAAAAGAACAGAATGTGCTTTGTTAGCAGGCTGACAGAATTGATCACCGCTTTAATTAAAATCTTTTCAGTGAGTGACCTTAAGCTCTCACACTGATACTAATGCATCACAAATGAATCCTTGCTAGCAGAGGGAATCCTGACTCCCCAATAGGAAGGGACGAACCTAGGTTGATATCATGCCTTCCGAAGCCGCTGCTTCTTGTCACGCTGCATGTTACTGTTTACTCTGACATCCTCTCTTTTGACATCCAATCCTCCTATGACTCAGACTTGATTCTGTACGGATATATTTGTATGACATCTGAGTTACTCAAGCTGCCTGAAAAATCATGTTTTGCTGCAGAGCTAGTCAACGATCCCAATAATTACTGCCTTTCCCTGGGCAGCTTCAGAAGACAGTGTTCTTTTCAAACACTGACACCAGTAACTGTGAGGGTGTTCTGCCCCGAGTATCTTGTGATAGCCCATCTATGTCACTTCAGCCCTTTTACTCTCATTTTCCCAGGCATCGCATCAATTGCCTTCTTTGTATTAATGGCTGAAAGCATTCACTTCACGGCATCTTCAATCTATCCTAAAATCCCCTGACACTTAGCCAGCGTGCAAACTGATCTAAAGAGAACCCAAAGTTCTCTGCAGGGATGAGTCACCTTAGGAAACTTCCATTAGATATGTTTGCCAGGCATCTGCAGCCTATTAGAGCAGCTAAAAATCACGATCCTTTTACCTTTTCCTGTTCTTACTATTTCTAACTCTTGTTTCAAGCAACCAGCATCTCTTTGAACCTGAAAGGCTCTTCATTTGCTTTTCTACTATAACATGAGTCAGTCATCCCGTTAGCTTGTTCTTGTTGTGAAACAATAAACACTGGAATTATATGAATTAATTGCCTCCATCAATGAGATGCAAATAGAACAGTCAGAAGGAAATCAGTTTAAACTCCAGAATGGAAGGTGGGAAGAGTATGAAAAATATGGATGGAGCTTTTTAAAGGAATAATTAATAATCTAGGTTCTCTTTGACCACTAGATAATGCTCAGAGATAAGCAAACTGCCTTCTGCATTATATTAGAGGCTAAATCTTATAAGCCCAGTCACCGTAATAAATGGGTTTTGATTATCACGCAAAACATTTTTGGTAGTCTATCACCTCTCTGCAGATTGGCAGCCTTTATTTTCATAAAGAAAAAGGTAAGGTTAGAAGTTTTTTGAACGAAAGGAGGAAAAACCATTAAAATCTTGTAAATAGTATCTGCAAAGTATGTATATTATCAAGCTGTAACCCTCACAACAAACCAATAGAATTAACAGAATTTAAATCTTGGTCTACAGATGCTTCCAAGCAAAGCTTTTATTTTGCAACAGTTCTATCTCTATTTTAAGAAAGTTGAAACATTGCCATATTCCATCTGTATTTTCCCAACACTTCTGTATCTATTTTTTAATGTTTACACACAGAGAGACACACATAATTATGATGGAAAAGAATGTTAAAGAAACATTATGGAACTCTCAGACTAAATTCATTTGGACCTGATTATAGCTTGAAATATATGTAGCTCCTGCGCGAGCTACATTGAAATATGTAGCTCATGTGCGAGCTACATTGGCTCCCGGTGGACTTCCGGGTGCGCTTCAAGGTGTTGGTGATCACCTTTAAAGCGCTCCATGGCTTAGGGCCGGGGTATCTACGGGACCGCCTCCTGCCACCAATTGCCTCCCACCGGGCAGTTCACTCCCACAGAGAGGGCCTCCTCAGGGTGCCGTCAGCCAGGCAATGTCGGCTGGCGACCCCCAGGGGGAGAGCCTTCTCTGTGGTAGCACCCACCCTCTGGAACAATCTACCCCCAGAGATACGAGTGATCCCAGACCTCCGGACTTTTCGTTGGGCTCTCAAAACCTATTTTTTTCAGTTAGCCGGGCTGTCCTGATTTTATGATTGGTTTTAAATAATTTTGATATGGTTTTAATTGGAATGTTTTAAATTAATGGGCCAAATTTATTTAATTATTTTAAATTTATTTTAACTTTTGTATATAAAATGTTTTATTTTTTGGCCCTGAGTCCGAAAGGAGAAGGGCGGTATAGAAATTTGAATAAAGATAAAGATAAAGAAATCAGAAAGAAAATATTTCTCATTAGAAATAACAATTATATGTTTTGTTTGGTAGTTTTTGGTTTTGTTTTTAAATGCTGATGTTGCATTTTTCTCACACATTTGTTTAACTGTATCTGTGAACTGGTTCTACTGAGAACTAACGTCAGAAATCAGTCTGCATATATAGATATTTTTTAATATCGTCTTACTTTTGTTGAGATGCACAGAAATACTCAGCCCACACATAAAATTAAATAGCAGTTTCAGCAATTACACAGAATTAAAATTTAAGGGAAGTTTGGAATCATTCACTTTACTAAATATATTTTCTGCCATGGTTCTGTATTGTTCAAAGGCACCTTGAAAGATGAAGTTCTTGAAAATCTACCCACTTTATCTCTGAGAGTTTCAGAATGCACATATTTTCTTTTGTTGTGCTTGACTTTCCATCATAGGGCTACAAATACAATCAGACCATGATTTGTATGCATTGAAAAGTAGGCTCGGCACAAATATATTTCAGTGACATTTGCTGCTCTCCTAGCTGCCCTTTTTGAGATTATCTAGATCCTGTAGGCAGAATGTTAAGTAACTATTCCCTTTCTTTCAACATAAGAGCCTTGGTGGCGCAGCAGACTAAAGCTCTGTTAAATAACACCAGCTGCCTGCAATTACTGCAAGTTCAAATCTCACCAGGCTCAAGGTTGACTCAGCCTTCCATCCTTTCGAGGTAGGTAAAATGAGGACCCGGATTGTGGGGGCAATAAACTGACTTTGTATAAAAAAGAACACCACTTAGGGAGGCCCGAAAGCCCTACTAAGCAGGTATATACAAAAGTATGAAGGCTATTGCTTAACGCATTATAAGCTGCCCTGAGTCTCTGGAGAAGGGCGGCATATAAATCGAACCAATAAATAAAATAAATAAATATTATTTAGATATCTGGACGTGCCAGATTAAAGAACAAAAAGTAATGAATGAAATGATATATAGATTTGGTAGAAGTGAGAATAGAAGAAGTGGATCTACTAACATGAATAGTGTACAGTGAATTTATTTAACATACCCACATACCCCATCTCGTGCTTTTAATTACCTTGGCTTATTGTTCGTTATCCTTTTTGGCACTTTGCATAACACTTCTTATCCCAAGAGGATATAATGTAATCGGCATGCATGGATGCAAGTCACACAATTTGTTGACTTGCTGCTACTTTAGATTTCTCCAAGTTGGTTTCCAGAAAAATAAATATGTTAACATAACCTTCCCCAACTTGTATTCTTCAGATGTGATGGATCATAGTCTTCCTCCTTCTCCTCCACCAGCCTGACAATTATATTATGAGAGCTCTATTCCTACTTATAGGAAGAACATGAGATTGGAACAACCTGTGCTAGCATAATAAGAGGATAAACATAAAAAAAGAATTTAAATTAACTTACAGGGTAGAGTCACACGTGTACCCCTCATTTTTATGCAAATAAGCATCTATGAATATAGATCACAGTTATTCTCCAACACATTTGCAGGCCACTCAACTGGGAAATGTTGACTGGCTGGCCTACTAATAACAACTGTACTAAGGAAGGCTTGGAAAAGATGATATTAATTGCCTAATCAGACTAGAGTCTGACCATCTCTTTACTTCTCCAAATCTACTCTTTGCCTGGGAACAATAAGATTAATTCTGAAACACATATGTCAAAACTCTGAGAATTTCATTAATAAGCCAAAATGCAACCATTGACATTCATTCATTCATTCATTCATTCATTCATTCATTCATTCATTCATTCATCTCAGTCAAAATATGACTCTATATTGAGAGTGTGGAAAATGATGTTTTTTTTCTAATAGTAAAAGCGCTTAGATTTATATACAGCTTCAAAGTGCTTTCTATAGTTCCCCCAACAAACTGGCTCCTCATTTTACCGACCTCAGAAGGATAGAAGGCTGAGTCAACCTTGAGCCAGTCAGGATTGAACTACTGGCAATTGGCAGAATTAGCCTGCAATACTGCTTTCTAACCACTGTGCCACCACGGCTATTTATAATAGCAGAACATATCATAGTATGATGTTGTCAAAGATTACAATATCTTTTAACTTGCCCCTTCTTTGTTTCCTATGATCCACCCTTTATTTCTCCATTTAATATTTCTCGGCAGTCAGCAAATCAACAGGATCTCCATTTGCATTCCTACTGCCTTGTGAATTAATTCCTTTATATTGTTCTTAAACTTAAATTGGATTGTAAGAAAACATTGAACTGAAATTATTTAATAGCATCTCATTAGTGAGATTCCAAGGTAGGAATAATGATTTACAAATCACGCTGGATGGGTTCAGACAATAAACTAGGCCTGAGCAAACCGTATCATAACTTAGTGTACTGTGCAAACCAGAGGTGGGTTTCAGCAGGTTCTGACCAGTTTTGGAGAACTGGTAGCGGAAATTCTGAGTAGTTTGGAGAACCAGTAGTAAAACTTCTGACTGGCCCCGCCCCCATCTATTCTCTGCCTCCCAAGTCCCAGCTGATCGGGGATTTTGCAGTAATCTTCCCCTGGAGTGGGGTGGGAATGGAGATTTTGCAGTATCCTTCCCATGCCACACCCACCAAGTCATGCCACGCCCACCAAGCCACACCCACAGAACCGGTAGTAAAAAAAATTTGAAACCCACCACTGGTGCAAACCCAACATTTTTATTTTTCTAGTTCCAGTCAATAAACAGTAAAGTAAACAAAGCAAAACCCTCAGAATGTAGCAAAGGTGAAGAATTTACATATTTGCATTTAATTGATGGGGCCATCAATGAAATACAAGAAGTCATGGCAAATTGATGCTCCCCTCCTGCTTAGCAGGACTAGAATCCCTCTCCGTTATTCAGAGACTTTGGAACTCTTTTGACATACATTACCAGTGCTGCCAAAATATGACAGCTACTCTATAGCATTTAAAAGCATTACAGTCTGTCTCCCAGATAATGGCTCACTGGAGATGCTCAGATGGAAATTGCATTTTTTTTCTAATATGTTTCCTGCTCAGATTAAATGTACTTCCTTTCTCTTTCCAAAGCTTTACTATCATAAATAGGAGTGAGGGAAAGGGACACTTTTCTCCAAGCTAAGCAAACCCAGCTCTGTCAATTTTTCCTCATAAGTTCAGGATTAGACAACCCGATATCCAGATGTGTTCAACTACAATTTCTAGTCCTTTGTCATTGCTTAGGTTGGCTGGAATTGGTGGGAATGATTACATGTCAGCAACTTTTTTTTCTTAACCTGGTCCTTCAGTTCTTCCAATGACGCACCCACCTGTACTGTAACTGAGTCTATTCAATTTGCTGTTAGTCATTCTCTTCTCTTTCTTTCCACCTTTCCCAGCATTAGAGCTTTCTCCAGAGAGCCAAGACACCTTTGCATGAAGTGTCCAAGTCGGATAATTTGGGTTTGGTCATTGGTGCTTTGAGGCCAACTTTGAATTAATTCTTTCTTTGTCTGCCCATCTTCAGGCATCCTCTCCAAGATGGAGGAAATGAAAGGCCAAAAACTTTAGAAGGTCCTAAGTTGCCTACTTCTGACATAGGGCATGCCTTCAAGCCCCATTATCCCCTGTGCTGCCTAGGGTGGATAGGATAGGATAGGATAGGATAGGATAGGATAGGATAGGATAGGATAGGATAGGATAGGATAGGATAATAGAATAGAATAGAATAGAATATAATAGAATAGAATAGAATAGAATAGAATAGAATAGAATAGAATAGCAGAGTTGGAAGAGACCTTGGAGGTCTTCTAGTCCACCCCCCTGCTTAGGCAGGAAACCCTACAACGCTTCAGACAAATGGTTATCCAATCTCTTCTTTAAAACTTCCAGTACTGGAGCATTTACAACTTCTGGAGGCAAGTTGTTCCACTGTTCTAACTGCCAGGAAATTTCTCCTTAGTTCTAAGTTGCTTCTCTCCTTGATTAATTTCCACACATTGCTTCTTGTCCTGTCCTCAGGTGCTTTGGAGAATAGCTTGACTCCCCCTTCTTTGTGGCAACCCCTGAGATATCGACAGCTATCATGTCACCCCTAGTCTTTCTTTTCATAAGACTAGACATATCCATTTCCAGCAACTGTTCTTTATATATTTTATCCTCGAGTCCCCTAAATCAGTGGTCCCCAACCCCCGGTCCGCGGACCGGTGCCGGGCCGTGGAGTACCTGGCACCGGGCCGCGCAGCGGCCGGGGGACATGAACGCTGCAGCGCAAAGGCTCCTGGGCCGTGCGCAAAAGCTCCTGGGCCGTGCGCAAAAGCTCCTGGGCCGTGCGCAAAGGCTCCAGGGAAGAGAGCCCCGCGCAGGTACGCACGTGTGGCCCAAAGCCCCCACCCCTGCGCGCGCTCAGCGGGCCACGGTAAAATTATCAAAGGCTGATTGGTCCGCGGCGATAAAAAGGTTGGGGACCACTGCCCTAAATCATCTTTGTTGCTCTTCTTTGCACTCTATCTAGAGTCTCAACATCTTTTTTACATCGTGATGACCAAAATTGAATGCAGTATTCCAAATGTGGCCTTACCAAGGCATTATAAAGTGGTATTAACACTTCACGTGATCTTGATTCTATCTCTCTATTTATGCAACCTAGAACCATGCTGTCTTTTTTGGCAGCTGCAGCACATTGCTGGCTCATATTTAAGTGATTGTCCACTAGGATTCCAAGATCCCTCTCACAGTTACCACTATTGAGCAAGGTACCACATATACTGTACCTGTGCATTTTGTTTTCCTTGCCTAAATGTAGAATCTTACTTTTTTCCCTATTGAATTTTCATTTAGTTAGATAGCACCCAATGTTCAAGTCTGTCAAGATCCTTCTGTATCTTAAGCCTATCTTCTGAAGTGTTGACTATTCCTGCTAGCTTGGTGTTGTCTGCAGTTTTGATGAGTTCCCCATCTATCCCCTCATCCAAATCATTGATGAATATGTTGAAGAGTACTGGGCCTAAAACAGAGCCCTGGGGTATCCCACTGCATACATGTAGGTGCAGTTCCATTGAGGATTACACATTGAGTGTGGTTGGTCACTCAGTTATGAATCCATCTGGTGGTGATGCTGTCTAATCCACATTTTTCTATTTTATCAAGTAGTAGGTTATAGTCTACTTTGTCAAATGCCTTACTGAAGTCCAAGTAATTATATTGACAGCTTTCCTATGGTCCACTAATTTTGTCACTTTGTCAAGGAATGCAATAAGATTAGTTTGGCATGATCTGTTTTTGACAAACCCATGTTGGCTTTTGATTATTACTTTGTTTGCTTCTAGGTGTTAGCTGATTCGTTGCTTGATTATCTTTTCCAGAATCTTCCTTGATATTCAGGTCAGGCTGATAGGTCTGTAGTTTCCTGATCTACTGGATATTTTTTTTCCTTTTTTGAATATGGGAACTACATCAGCTCTTTTCTAGTCCTCTGGCAGTTCCCCGGTGCTCCAGGATCTTTGAAAGATATAATTCAGTTGTTCTGAGATCACATCTGCCAGTTCCTTCAGAACCTGTAATTCATCTGGTCCTGATGATTTGAACTCGTCTAGGGTAGACAGGTGCTCACTTACCATTTTCTTCCCTATTTTAACTTGTGTTCCTAATCTGTTTTTTGTGGTACTGTTTTTGATAAGTTGGACTGCTTTTTCCCTTTGTTTAAAGACAGATGCAAAAAATGAGTTAAGTAGTTCTGCGAGCTCCCTGTTGCTTGTCACCTTCTTGCCACTTTCTCCCAGCAATGGACCAATTGTTTCCTTGACTTTTTTCTTGTTTTTAACATATTGGAAGAAGCTTTTTTTTGTTATTTTTTACTTTTATCACAAGCCTTTGTTCATTGTGAGCCTTAGTTTTCCTCATTCATCTTGCAGGCTTGGGTTATTTGCTGATATCCTGCCTTAGTTATGTGCCCCTCTTTCCACTTTTTATACTTGTCCTTTTTGTCATTCAATTTGTCAGAGAGTTCTTTATGCAGCCATGCTGGTTTCTTTTGAGAGCTGTTTTTTCTTCTTCTTCATTGGTATTATGCTAGACTGGGCTTTTATTATCTCACTTTTCAAAATTTCCCAAGCTTCTTGAGTTGTTTTCCCCTTGTGGATTCTCATCCATGGAATCTTTCCCAAGCTCTCTCTAAGTTTATTGAAATTAGCTCCAAGAATCTAGACTTTGTTCTATTGCTTGTGCTTGTATAATGTTGAATTCCAATATTGCATGATCACTCCCTCCCAAGGTTCCTGTAGCTTCAACACCTTCTATCATTTCATCTCTGTTAGTGAGAATTAAGTCCAATATGGCTGATCCCCTTGTTCCCTTCTCTACTTTTTGGGAAACAAAGTTGTCTGCTAAGTTTGTCAGGAACCTGTTTAATCTTCCACTTGGTGCAGAGTTTGTCTCCCAGTTGATGTCAGGGTAGTTAAAATCCCCCATTACTATTGTGGTGTGCTTCCTACATACCTTAGTTAACTGACTAGCAAAAAGTTCATCTATTTCCTCTGTTTGGTTGAGTGGCCTATAGTATACACCTATGGCAATGTCATTTCCCCCCTTTTACATTGGCCCAAATGCATTCCAGGCAGTTTTCATCATTGTTGTGCTCTATTTCTGTAGAGATGTAGTTATTAATTAATTATGTAGTTATTACTTCTTAAACCAAATGGATGTGTTCCATTTGGTTTAAGAAGATATTTCTATACAATTGTGCTCAGAACTTGATGTGCTTCCTTGAACAGCAAAAGCTCTCCATTTCTTTTTCTTGTGGCCAGCAGACACTAACAGATTTAACACCTTAAACCCAGTAAAGGTCTGATTGCTTCACTTGCAGAGGATTTCTTAAATGAGGCAAAGATCATAAGGTTTGACTGGATTGCAATATCTCCATGGAAGAACTGGGAATGAATATGCAATTTGCTGTAACTGTTTAATTATGCCAGGGATTTCTTGTAGAAATCTGATGAATATTTCTGCAAATCAGCGTTCCCCCCAATTTTTCAGAATCATTGGAAAAGGTTGCTTGAAAAGGGTTGCAATTTCACAGGAAATGGAGGACACCAAATGAGGGAATACAACTATAAATGATTAGAAATAAATTTCCCTATGATGAGCTCCATTCATTATTTTATTACCCACAATTTAATTCAGGCCACATCACACTGATCTTGGTATAATGCACACAACTGCACAAATGAAATCTGTATCTAAGAATAATCAGTGAGTGAATCTTTTGACTGCTTGCAATGCACGACTTAAACATTAAGGTCTATTTCATCATATAAAGGGTTAATGTAATAAAGTCTGCTATTTCTGTTTGCCATCTCCTCTTGAGTTTCCTCCACAGAATGTCTATTGGCTAAAACCTAGAAGAAAAAAGGAGAAAACGTACATATTAACGCAATTCTTGAAAACTAATTTGGGAACCTAGATGCTTTGAACAGAAAAGAGCTCTTGTAAGGTATGATGAATTCATGCTATCCGTCCAGTATTTATAGTTGACAAAATAAAGGTAACCCTTGATTTACAACTTGCTGCAATGCCCTCTACATGGATTACTGCAATGCCCTCTACATGGGGCTGCCCTTGTGGTGCACCCGGAGGCTCCAACTGGTCCAGAATGCAGCCGCGCGGGTTGTTACGGGAGCTTCCCGTTACTCCCGTGTTACACCTCTCCTGTGTGAGCTGCACTGGTTACCGGTGGTCCTTCGGATCCGCTTCAAGGTGCTGGTACTTACCTATAAAGCCCTTCATGGCATGGGCCTGGGGTACTTGCAGGATCACCTTCTGCCTGCCTCCAACCGCCCAGTGTGCTCACATAGGACTGCCCTCCTCCGGGTGCCATCGGCCAGACAATGTCGGCTGATGACGCCCAGGATGAGGGCGTTCTCTGTGGGCGCACCGACCCTCTGGAATGGTTTACCCACTGAGCTCCAGATGGCCCCCAACCTCCGCTCTTTCCGCGGTGACCTGAAGACATGGCTTTTCCAACAAATTTGCTGATCTGATGGGAGCTTTTACCTTTAATTCTTTGGGGATTTTAATTGAGTATTTTAGTCATAATTTTATTGTTTTATTGTTTTATCTTTGTGAGCCGCCCCGAGTCCTTCGGGAGAAGGGTGGAATATAAGTATAAATAAACTAAACTAAACTAAACAACAAGACACTTAGTGACCATTTGAACCTACGAAAGATGTTAAAATGCTACTTATGACCTGGCTTCAAAGTTCTGACATCACACATCCCTGCAGTTACATGACCACATTTTGGGAGCTCAGCAACCGGCCTGCATTTGTGGCTGTATGCAGAGCCCCTGGTCATGTGACTGCAATTTACAATTTTGCCAGAAACCAACATTTACTTCTGGTTTCCAACAAAAATCACCCCATAGTGAACAGATGGTTCACTTAATAACCACCACGTCTACTTAACAACTATTGCATTTGCTTAACCCTGCTATATTCCCTTAATCATCACTGTGTTCCTTAATGACTACCATGAAAAAGGTCATAAAATCAGATCCGGTCATATAGGTTACCTCAGTATGACCATCATGACTTACAGCTGAATGCCAGGCTCAATTATGGTAATAATTCAAGGCCTACCTGTAACACTTAGATTGTTCATTTGCTGTGCACATGATGTCATTTCTGCATTCAGAAAACTTGAACTTTATATTTAAATGTATAATATAGAGGCAAAGTTGCTTGGGTGACATAAAACCTCTCCTTTATTTTTACAGAAGTGTACTCTAGGTAACAAACAACCAAATATGCTAAGATGTAATACTTTTAAAGGTGGGTTGGGTTTTTTTGGTTTGGAGGTTTGAACCAGATTAGGATTACAATGGGGTAATGGGTAACTTCCCTACCCACCCATCCCCATCCCGTGTACTCAATTCTCACTTATTAGCTAGTTGTAAGGGTCTACTTAGGCCATCAAGTCCAACCACCTAGTCCAGTGATGGCTAACCTTTTTGCCATCGCGTGCCAGGAGAGGGGGGGCAGGGGAGGGTCGCGCACGCACGTGCCCACGTGCATTTGTGCGCAACCCCCTCCTCCTCCCCCCCGCTCCTGGAACATGATGGCCTGGTAGGCCCGTTTTTCTTTCTTACCTGGTTCCAGATCCTCTCTGTGTATCTGGGAACGGCGAAAACAGCCTTTCCCACTCCCTTGGAGGCCCTATGGAGGCTGAAATGGCCCATTTCCCAACTCCCGGTTGGACAGGAAGTGACATTTTTTGCTGTCCCCAGCCTCCAGAACCTCTCTAGGAGTCTGTAGGAGCCTCTCTAGGAGTCTGTAGGAGCCTCTCTAGGAGTCTCTGGAGGCTGGGGACAGGAAAAAACGTCACTTCCTGTCCCACCGGGAGTGGGGAATGGGCCCTTTCAGCCTCCGTAGGGCCTCCAAGGGAGTGGGAAAGGCTGTTTTCACCGTTCCCAGATACACAGAGAGGATCTGGAGCCAGGTAAGAAAGAAAAACAGGCCTTCCCCACCCTGCCCCCAGGCCCTCCAGAGGCAGGAAACAGCCTGTTTCCCTACTTCTGGTGGGCCCAGAAGGCCCGAAAATCAGCTGGCCGGCGCACGCATGCGCCCCAGAGCTGAGCTGGCGTGCCCACTAATATGGCTCCGCGTGCCACCTGTGGCACGCGTGCCATAGGTTCGCCATCACGGACTTAGTCAATGCAGGAATCCAGATTTAAGAATGGCTATTTTGCCTTGTTCAAACACATTAGTGACATGGAACCTACCACTATATGGACAATTTGTTCCATTGACAAACTTCTTTGATATCAATCAAACTCTACCTTCCTATAACATCAACCCATTATTTAATGTCCTGCACTCTGAGAGTAATTCTTCACCTACTTCTATGTCACATTTTTTCAGGTATTTGAAGAGGAGTTCTAGCATATCAACCCCATCTTCTGAAGCCTAACAATGTCCTTGAATCTTTGCAGACAGCTTAATTTATAGTTTCCTGGTCTCTCTTTCTTCTTTGCACTTGTGTCAGTTTGTCTGAATCATTCTTAAGATGTACTGCCCAGAATTAAGTGGAATAATTATTTCGTGTGATATTGATACTACTTAGCCTTTTTTCCAGCTACATCACGCTACTGACTCGCATTTAAATTATATTTCCATTTTCTATGGTATTAACTAACCTGCCCAATCTTGTGTCATCTGGAAATTTGTAAAGCATTCCCACCACATAGAAGCCATTAATATATATAACATGCAGAGCTCAGAGCCAAATATTGTGGCAGTCCATTTAAGGTCTCCCTTCTAGTTTAATGTTGATAAATATTCTTTGTGCCGTTTTGACCCAAGTACGTGTTTATATAATTATTATGCCATCCACCCCACACTTAACTAACTTACTAATTGGAATGTCATGGTTGTCCTTTGTCAAATGCTTTGTTGAAATCAAGATATATTATGCTCACAGCATTTCACAATCTAACCAAGGAAGTTGCCTGATCAAAGCATGAGATAAGATTAGTTTTGGAAGACTTGTTCTGGAGAAATACATACAGTAACCTGACATCTAGTATTTAACACCTTGTTTCAAGTTGTTTACAACTCAATCTTTTTAAATTGTAGAACTGTTCAGACTGGATAATGGATCCTTATTTTTCCTTTTTCTGAAAATTAATCATTCATAATTTTTCCAGAATTTGTCTCAAATAATACATAAAGGTTTGGTAGATCACCTGCATGAATTTTCAGTACCCTAGTATGCAGTTTGTCTGACTTTGTAACATATTCATTGACCATGTTTCTATCAAAGTTAAGTTTCCATCTTGCCATTTCATCCTGCTCTTCAGAATTGCTTGTTGGAACTCACATCATTTTTTCAGAAAAGACTAAGTCAAAAGGTGAATTGAGTAGTTCTATTTTTCTTTATTATTCATTAATGTTTTGTAACTTTATGGCATTTTGATCTCGCTTTTATTTTGAACACATCTGAAAAAGTTCCTTTTGTTGTTTTTAACATTCTTGTCCTACCTTAGCGTATTGCTTGGGACACAGGAAGAGGGGCCACACCAGTGCTAGTAGGAAGTGAGGGTTTGCTCTCTGTACAGGCCATGCTATTAGTATATAAAACAAGAGCAAACCCCACTCCCTACTAGTACTGATAATGTTACCTAGCTTGGTAATGAAATGTCTGTAAGAAACGCTCAGAGAGTTCAACCCTGAGCTACAAATATTCTCTTTTATTATTAAAATCAACTTTCTTAAAATAAAAAAAAATCCACAATCATCTTCAGCTTTAGTTTTCCCTTACAATAAAGAACTCCACTCCAGACTATGTCTACCATATTGGTAGTATCATTGGCTTAATGAAAGTGGAGTCATTTGGTCCTATTCTAAGGGATTAATGAAAGGGAAGTGATCTCTTGCAAAAGCATATATCCAAACACTTCTATTTTATGGCATACCTCTTCATGGGAGAGCTACAATATTTCTTCTTCATCAAGTTGAAACCAAGATTATAAACCTAAATGTTCTAATTTACTCTTAAATAATAATGTCAATCTATATCATAAACTAAAATGTTAACTCTTATTGTTTTTTAGTATCTAAATAACATCAGCAGGCTTTAAATCAATATCAGCAGGCTTGGTATCAGATTTATGATGTAAAACAATGTACAAATATATTTTTTTCTATTTTTAATTTCACATCTTTGATGGATGGACAGCCTTAGGGATTAAATATACTAAAACTCTATATCTCTGGAAAAAATTATGCTCATTAGAAAGCTATGAGATTTAATGTTTAATTTTTTAAAAAGGGTTTACCTTTTTTCCCATGCCAAATTGAGTTTAGGGGAAATCCAAATTTGAAAATTGGAAAAAACATGGTAATATGAAAATAATGGATGGTAGCAGGCATATTGACTTAGGACCAACTGATAAATGAAGATGAAATTTTAGCATACTGCTCCATCGCTGGAGATTTTAAAGAAGAGATTGGACAGCCACTTCTCCAGAATGATATAGGGCAGTGATGGCTAACCTTTTCTGGACCGAGTGCCCAAATGTGTGTGTGCGCACAAATGCACGACCGAACCCACAAATGTCCCCTGCACGCGCCCCGCCCCTTGTGCATACACGTGCCCCCTGCATCCCCCTGCCCCCTGCGCACAGGCGCATGCCTCCTGCAAGCACCTGCAGCTCCCCACATACACATGCAGCCTCCCGCATGCACCCTCATGCATGCACACGTAGCCCCCTGCACACGCCCCCATGCATGCACTCGCAGCTCCCCGCATGCATGAAGCCCTCTGCACATGCATGGCAGAGACTCGAAGACCAGCTGGCCGGCGGGAGGCACAGGCACATGTGCGGCGGAGCTGAACTGGGGCGACGGCTCGCGTGCCACCTCTGGCACAATTGCCATAAGTTTACCATCACAGATATAGGGTCTCCTGCTTGAGCAGGGGGTTGGACTAGAAGACCTCCAAGGATCCTTCCAACTCTGTTTTGTCTTATTCCATGTAAAACATAAATATCATCTATAAGATATAGCCCAATGGCAATATTTACAGTTACATTTGCTAACAAGATTGTTTGGACCATCAAACAATAACTTTTTCAGTTTTGGAGATACCTGAAATACTAGAACAATTTGTTAAAACCCACTATTAATTTTTATAATTTGTTATCAATAAATCAATCTGATATGCAGATGTTAAGATATGAGTAGAATAAAGAATCAGAGATTCGTAATCTCTATCTACTCATCTAGACAATGAAAGAGTATATTAACTTCTATAGCAAGACTGTCAATTGAACTCAAATTATGATTTATACAACAAAAATATTTATAAATTATTGGATTCTATTCCACTTGTATAGAAAAGGACTGTCAAAAAAAGCATTTTGTTGGAGATTAAATAAGGGTAATTTTTTTTTAAAAAAATACATTTTTTACAATGTCCTATACTTACCAAGTTTTGGGAAAAAGTAGTGGACTTTATTACAATTGTCAAAGAAAAGCTAAACTTCTCAGAGGATAATATACTCTTGAACTACATACCTACTAAATGGTGCAAACCACATGAATAGATTCTCTTTCCCCTTACTATGCCAAAAGAGTATTGGAGCATTAGAAAGATAAATGTATGGCTCTTATCACTCAGTGGATTGAAGACCTATTGCATTTATAATCTATCAGCGGATTACCTATAGATGTGGATTTTTATGCACAGGTATAATGAAATATGGGACTCATTTATACAGAATATACAGTAGGTTAAAAATAGCTTTATAAATGTATCAGAAATGTATATGTCTTGACCAATATTTGTATTAGACAAGTATATATAGAATTGTAACTGTTTATCATTATAAACGTATCGTTTTTGTTGTATTTTCCACTTTTGTTATAGTACTTTTTATGTGTTTTTAATAATGTTTGTATCACTATTATTTTTGTATTCTGCTCTTTTTTCTTTCCTTTTTATTAATTAAATAGCAACAATAATTATTAACTTCAGAGGCTTTTTGCCTTAAACAATAATTTTAAAATATTTTAAAATTGCAGTTCTGGGAGGGAGTTGGATCCAGGAACAAGTAGGTAATTTTGGCACCCTATTCCAAGAAGAGATTTCATATTTGATATTCTTATCCCATTCCTACGGATACACCTCTGAGGCTTTTATTACTTTGAAATACAGTGCTTATCAAGGCGTAGATTGATTGGGAATGTATTCCAGCCTTTGCACTTGTATACTGCATATGTTTTTTCTCCCACTGATTTCAGTGCAAGAGGGAAACTGTCAGAGTAAAATAAAATTGGAAAAAATGTTGCTCATCCACATTTAGCTTTGTCAGTGCAAATACAGCAGGATAATGCAGGTGGGGTGTTGTTGTTTTTTTAGCTCTGGTAGTCCCTGTCACATTGATGGAGGTGCATTGTTCATACATACATAAATAAATAGAAAATTGAGCCCTTACACTTGGGTTACATGGTGTGTCAAACATGGGATTATCAAATCCTTCTACAATTGTTCCACCGAAATCTTCTTGATCCCTTTTTTGTTTCCACAAAGAGGAAAGATTGAGAGAGGAAAGAGATCTGTGAAAATAGAAATGACAGAACATCAACAAAGACAATTGTATTTGATTTCTTAAGAAGCGTCACTGAAGTCTATTGAATTTAGTAAGTTATCAGAATTTAAAATCTGTGTACCATCAGTGAAAACTGGCCAAAAAGAGAAGCTACCCTCATATCAGCAGTCTTTGTAGCAGATGTATGAGCTCACATAATAATATACAAGAAAAGTAAAATAAACTCCCAAAGTATACTTTGGTATTTTCAGGACATTTATGCTGCACAAGAATTGATGTCACTGTGATCTAAATTTATTTCAGAGCTGCAGTTTAGGCTGAATTAATAAGAGCATATATTCGACTATATAAAGATACTGAGTGATTTCTCAAACCCACCCATTTAGGGGAAAGGAAAAGACTAGTAATAGGTTTTCAAGACACAGTGAAATCGACATGTGAGAGACATAGTTGATTTGATAGTGTATTGTCTTCCTTATGACCATAACTTTTTGCAAAATAGCCTCTCTTTGATTTGACTGCTTCATCCTCTGGAAAATGGCATGTTTTGGGTAGCTGCCATGAAACAATGTCACCTAATGTGACCCTGTAGGTGTGCCTTTTTTTTGTCATACACAGCACGTCTTTTGAAACAGATAAAGTTGGCTTTCAAAACCTGTTTTTTTTTTCCCTCCAGTCACTTGGCTGGATTATTGGAGGAGCCCATCTGGGAAATGATTTTGGAATGAGAACACGCTGTGATATGGCCTTGGTTGTGTTGAATGGCAGTGCATTTCTATGATGTTTATGCTGTTTGGCTATTTTGTTTTGTGTTTTTAATTCTAAGTTAGCCATTCAATTTCCCTTGAGTGGCCATATATACATTGCCTAAACTAACAAACAAATTTATTTAGCCTGCCATCGCCAATGCTGTGGAATATGCAGGCCTATCAGTATCAATTTCTAGATAACTTTTGGAACTGGAACTGAATGCTGGTTCCATATTGTTCTTTACCCAAGGCAATATAATTGGGTTGTCCCTGAGGTAACAATTATAATGGCTGCCTATAAAGCAGTCAATGGAAACATTGCAGATTTGTTTATTCATTTATTTTTGCATTTATACATATACTTTTTGCAATAAATCACACAAGTAAAGAAACAGAAGAGGTGACAAAGCTTGGAGCAAGATTAAGCAAAGCATATTTTTAATCTTGATGCACAAAGCAATTTAATACCTCAGAAGGAACTCATGTATAGTATCTACCTTTTACCAATCCCAAATACTTCTATTATATCCTTGCACCCTCACCCAGAAGGGAATACATAGATGCTTTGCCTTCAATGCTATTGACCAGAAGATTCAATATCTCCTATCCAGAATACATGTGTATATAAATGAGTCCTATCTATCATTCTTGGATGACAGACTTAATCATTCTTCTAATCACAAATTATCAGCCCTGATCTCAACAGGCAATTGGGTGTTTCTTATTAAATAACCAAGATCATAAAGCAAGAAAGTGAGAAGACAATATAGCAGGTGTGAAATCCAGCAGGTTCTGGAGAACCAGTAGCAGAAATTTTGAGCAGTTCGGAGAACTGGCAAATACCACCTCTGGCTGGCCCCAGAGTGGGGTAGGAATGGAGATTTTGCAATATCCTTCCCCCAGGAGTGGGGATGGAATGGGGATTTTGCAGTATCCTTCCCCTGGAGTGGGGTGGGAATAGAGATTTTGCAATATCCTTCCTCTGCCATGCCCACCAAGCCACATCACGCCCACCAAACTACGCCCACAGAATCGGTAATTTAAAAAATTGGATTTCACCACTGCAATATAGCTATAATACATGTAACTCCTAGTGTGAATAAGCCTTTTTTTAATCTCAGGTATTTGAATGTTGATTTTTTGTTTACTTTGGTCTGTGACTAAATTATTTCCTCCCCCCCCTCCTCCTCCTCCTCCTCCTCCTCCTCCTCCTCCTCCTCATCACAATCACCCATCAAAAATGTCAGTCATTAAACACCTGAGCAAATGAAGATTCACAACCGCCACACAAAATAGTCCACCAATGTGGCAGTGTAATTAAGGAAGTTGTCTCTTTGATTGTTAACCTCCTCACCTGGTGGGGAGGGGGGGGCTGGGTGAGAGAGAACCTGAGCAGAAATCCTCAGAAAATCATGTTTGATGGTGATATAAGAAGCTGAACTCCTTTTATTCCCTACAGCTGCATAGAATCGCTGTTATTCCTTTTAAGATGACCTCAGTCACCCTGCAAGGTGCATAATAAATTTGATCCCATCTTTAAACTCTCATTATAAGTTTGTGTGGCTGTTCAGGAAGCTGCTCCTGGCTGTCTCTGCATTCAAAAAAGGAGCTTTCTCTGCATATTTCAAACCCTCTTATGATGGATTAGTACAGCCCTCATATTTATAACAAGCACCACATGAAACAGATGTAATCAAAACCATCTGTTTGTAATGGTTCCATTTCAAATGGGATTCTGAAATTTAGCTCTCAGAAGAGCTGCTCTCTTGAAATTCCTATACATATATCTATTTCCCATGTCTTGTTGGGCTATTTCTTCTTAATATATGAAGGAAGAAGCAAGTGACTTTTTGACATGTCCTTCTGGTAGCAGAGGGAGCTACAAATCATGCCCATGCATATTTGCAGAATTTAATTTTTTTGTTCTGAGCTGTGGAAAGTATTCCAAGGAGGCTCGTCTCCAGAGTCATAATATTGCTTATGGGCATCCAGATTATTTGCTCAAAGCTTTCCTCTTTAGGAAGGCATTTTTCCCCAGGAGCGTTTTGACTTGAAGATGTTATCTATTTTCCCTGCCCACTTTTGTTAGTCATTCTTTTCAGTGTTTTATTGGTCTTTGTTTTTAGACGATGGCTAAAATCATTTGGTCTAAGTTATTTTAATTTTATACTGATATAAATGCTGTTGCCCATCTTGAGCGCTGCATATGCATTAGACAGGCAGGAGACAAATGTTCATATTATTAAATAAAAAAAAGTATTACACCACATTGGCTTTTTAAAAATGTATCTGTTATTATACTGAACGATATTTTTGTTCAATTTGATCTTGGCAGTCTCAGGGGTTTTTAAAAAAGCACCACGAATCACCCCCCCTCCAATTTCCACCCTTCATGGAGGGCATTGTTGTTTTTCTCAGTGTGGCTGCCAATTGGGGGATGGGGATGAGGAGAAGGAACATCTCTGTTGCCTAGGCAACCAGGCCAATGCTCCCTTGGATCTCCAAATGTGAACCCCCATGAAAATAATGGTGTGCCAAGCCATGGAATTTCAGTGCTGATGTTATTACTTCTCACATTATACCAAGAAGTTAGATGTGCTAGCTCTTATTCCGTGTGTAGTTACACTATGGATTTTTCTTGTAGGCTTCTATTTTGTCCTGGAATAACTAGGAAGCCAGACGTTTAGTAGACTGCTGGGAAGTAGAATCATGTTCCCAAAGGATGGCACACTGTCAGAGCTTACAGTATTTATACATGGAACATTGCTCCTGATTAACATTGAGAAGGTGTTATTTTTCCTCTACTGGTTGAGTCTAGTATTTGTCAACCTTGGCAACTTTACGATATGTGGACGAACACCCAGAATTCCTCAATTTGCATTCCAGCTGGGGAATTCTGGGAGTTGACGTCCACAGATTTAAAGCTGTCAGGGTTGAGAAACACTGAGTTAGACTGAACAAAAGTGCTCCCAAAGAATAAATGTCGTATCCAGCGTCTTTAAGATGTATTTTCCTAAGCTTAACTGGGAAAAAGTCATTCGGTCTTAAAGCTTTCCTCCTTTTGAGAGGGATGAATTGGTCAAAATGTTGACTGATGGGTCTGGCAATTCCAGCCATCTCAGTTCTCCTTGTACCAGCAAGCAAAGATATTTTTATTCAGACAGGCCCTTTGGCATATGAGCTGCTTTGACTGCTGAGCCAGCTGAGTTTGAAGGTTTTTCCTTTTGATTTTACTTTTCTTGTTACTAACAGCTGCTGTAAGCTCTATTTTGGGGAAGGAAAGGTTTTGTTTATAAAAAATTAATGTACTGAATTTATAAATTATAATTTTTGTTTTAAAATCAAACAAAGGCCAACCAAGTAAATAGAAATGTCATTTTATATAGCAGCACTACATGATGCTTATAGTATACCCTCT
The DNA here is from genome assembly GCF_029215685.1 of Pituophis catenifer annectens. Classification (NCBI taxonomy): domain Eukaryota; kingdom Metazoa; phylum Chordata; class Lepidosauria; order Squamata; family Colubridae; genus Pituophis; species Pituophis catenifer. The sequence continues at coordinate 314,232,659 of NW_027256881.1, read as the reverse complement.
TCTATATGTCTTCTACTGTATATTAATAATGTAAGTATGCAATTTAAACTCAGGTTGTCTGAAGGGGTTCCTTGAGGTTTTCCTTCATTCCAGTAAATTAGTTTATTCCATTCTCCTGAGTCTTTTACCTCCAGATGTTCTGGTATTGTTTGTCTCTAGCCAGGATGTCTTTTGATTAGGAACTGTAAAAGCTAAGGCCCCAGCTTGTCTGAAAGTCACCTAGTTAGAGAAGACTGAAAATTGGTCCATTCTCATTATCATCTCAAAGCCATTCTTTGTGCTGTTTTAAATCCCATAATGACTTTGAATCTATTTTTCTATTTCACTAATGCTGCCTATGTTACAAGTCAATTCCAAGGTCTTAGTTTAACCTGACAGACCTCTAAAGCAACTCTTGATCAATGTCTAATTTTTGTTTCTAGGTTTGGAATTCTCCATTTATTTTCTTGAGCTTTCTTCCTAAAATTTCCAAAAGTCCAAAAAATTTCTTCTAAAGGTGTAATATTGTATTTTTGCATCAATAGTAAGCATAGTAAAATATTTTAAAAAGATAGTTTAGCGGAGATTTTCAGTCCATCTTTCCTGGAATCCCACATGATTCCTCTGAAGTTTAATTCCAGAATCCTTCCAATCAGTGTACACTTGTAACAGCGATCTTCCTTTTGTGCTACTTGCCCAAAGAGCCCATTCTTAGATTATTCTTTATCATTTTTATCCTGGGATGAGAGTGACATCAGCAGAAAAACATTTCTATTGTTGAACTAATTGGCTGACTCATGCCATGACCACATTCAAGAGCAGGTTGACCAAACCTAGTATCATAAAACTCTTTAAAACCTGTCTCAAATGTTATAAAACTCCCAGTTCAGATTCCTAAAATGCTATTCTGATTACCTTACTGTATTTCAGATTCAGCACTCCATTTAGTAATTGGGATGATCCTGATGGGATCTTTCAGCTAGAATGTCCATAGCTAAAAACTGGAAAGATAAAATTATGACATTGGAGCGCTGGTACCAGAATGTTTGGCATATAACTATAGCTGAGAAATTGACCTACTTTCCTCAACTGTGCTTTAGTCAACCTACAGTTAAAGCCTTTGCAAGTATATGGTCTGGTTCTACATTTTATGCTATCCATGAGGACTATAGTTGTTTCATATCAGCTTAATATGGGAGGAATATTAAAGAACTATTAATATGTGATTTTATGACTTGCTTTTCTTGTCTTCCTTTTTAACCCTTATACATATGTGTATATATGTATGTATGTATTGTACTTTTTATAGTTATTGTAATATCTTTATAAATAAAAAAATACTTAAAAATACTGGCAGAATATAAATAGAAAACCATTAACATTAGCAAATTACCTATTCACTATTAGTTATCCAACACAATGCAAAACTCTCTCCTTAGCCCACCTGAATGTCTTCCTTTCCATGATTTTGGAGGGATGACATAACAATGCTCTTTTTATCCCTATGGCTTGAAGGAACCTGAGACTTTAGTCCATGTATTCCATCAATTCCCTTCTACATCAGTTTAGGCCCTGCCCTGATAACTCCACCTACAAAAGAAGCTACATCTGTTCTGAGTATGATTTCATTTTCCTTTCACTGTCAGACCAGAATCTTGACATCTTCAGAAGAGTTGTAGATGGTCTTTCAGCTGCTATTGCTTTATGGAGGAAAATACTCTTCTAATTTTAGGATCTTATAAATATACAAAGTTGTATTACAATCTAATCAATTTGTTTTAAGTATTTAAATGCTATAAGATTCTACTATTTTTATTTATAGTGCTTTGTGGGTTGAATCAGTCTATTTATTTCTATAATTAATTAATCCATGTTTTGAGGACTGATAAATGCTAACACAAATAGTATAAAATCCTGGTCAGGTACCATAACAAAGAAACTAGAGCAGTTTGAAAAAGGTAAAAAGTACCACCTCAGGTTTTGATTTTCAAAAATGACATAGAATAGGTCATTTACAAGGGGGAAAACCTCTGGTTAGAACACTGCCTTTGATGCAGGTGACCAGGTTTCAAGTTCTGCCTGGTACTTAGCCTACCAGTAGGGTTCCTTGAGAAAAGACCTATTAATGCTTCATCCGGCTACCTCAAATACAAGAGTGACATGAACCAGGAGAGTCATACCAATTCACTTATCACCCAGATCTCTGCAGTAAGCCTTCTAATGTTAAAACAGCTATCTGTACAGATCTAAACTGATATCATGTTATATTGCCAGACCATGTCAGAGCTGCAATAGTAAAGGAACAAGCATTCAAGAAATACGATGCAGCCTAGCACTTGGTACAGCAGCTACGAAGGTCCTGGAAAAGATATTCAAATGCTATGTATCTGTGCAATCATAATTGTTCAAGCCATAGTATGCTTGTGACATTCTACGGAAGTGAAAACTGAACTTTTAAGAAGCAGAAAAAGGAAGAATGTCGATGTTTTTGAACTTTGGTGAATATCATGGACAGCCAAGAAAACAAACCAATGGATCATCAAACATATCACCTCAAAATCTTCACTTGAAACATAAATGGACAGGCTCAAATTATCCTACTTAATAACATGATGCAAAGATCTAGCTCTTTGGAGAAGCCTCTAATATTGGGAAAGGTACAAGGAGAGAGAAGAGGAAGATGACCAGCAGTAAAATGGTTGGACTCATAAAGTCACTACCAGAAAATCTGAAAGATGAAGTTAAGGATAGATTGTCATGGAGAAAATATATCTATTTGATTGCTAAAAGTCAATAGCCCCTTGACGACCCATAATCAAAATATAATAAATGTATACGAGGAAACAGGCTATAGTTCTGAATCTTCAAAGAATGCTCAAATAGAGGTGAAGTAGCATCATTAAATACTTTCATGGACCAACTATCTTGTGTCATCTTTTTTGAGGTGGACGGTATCATACTAAGTAAAATTGAGAAACACTACTTTGATGTAGCTGCAGAACTCCAGGCAACACTTGTAAGGAATTTTGCATTAGGAGATGATAAACCTAGGAAAACCGAAGAGCGAGAGTTCCAGTCTTCACCACTTATTTGTGCTGTGCCACAGGACTCAGGACTCTCTCCATTCTGTTTTAACACCTACATGAAGTTGCAAAGTGAGATCTTCTGATACAATGGGATGAGGTATCATTAGTACATCAATGATACTCAACTTACAGTATCTCCATCCCAGATGCAGTGCGGCTGTTAGTGCTATTTCCCAGTGTCTGGAGGCTGTGGGGAGTCTGGACGGGAGGACAACATGCTTCAACTGAACCCTGACAAGATTGAGTGATTATAGGTACAATTTCATTAGCTAAGGAATTACAGGTGATGACGCCCAAGAAAAGAGCCTTTTCTGCTATGGATCCTGCCACTTGGAACATCATTCTCCTAGAAGTGAGATCTGCCCCCATCCTCTTGGCCTTTGATAAGGGCAGAGGTGGGTTTCATCAAGTTCTGACCAGTTCTGGAGAACCGGTAGCGGAAATTTTGAGTAGTTCGGAAAACTGATACTAAAAATTCTGACTGGCCCTGCCCCCATCTATTCTCTGCCTCCCAAGTCCCAGCTGATCAGGAGTGAATGGAGATTTTACAGTATCCTTCCCCTGCCACGCCCACCAAGCCATGCTCACCAAGCCACACCATGGCCACCAAACCATGCCCACAGAACTGGTAGTAAAAAATTTTGAAACCCACCACTGGATAAGTGGTGGATAAAACCTTGGCTGTGCCAACTGGCTTGGGGTGTCCCATTCTAGAGGTGGCTAGTAGTTTAATAAGATAAAATCCCACCTTACACACTCATTCTTTATTTAACTTCTGGTTAATGTTAACTTTCAATTTTAAGATTTGATAATGTTAACTTCCAATTTTAAACTTCATATTGTAATGTTTCTATTGTAATTGTGTATTTTGTTTTTATGATATTATAACTCATCCAGAGTTGCTCAATGGTGAGATGGGTGGCATACACATTTAATGAATAAACAAACAAACAAACAAAATGTTAATGGACAGTATTCCAGTCTGGTTTTCTCTAACAATCATGTTCTGTATTCAGGGTTTTTAAACATAGGAAAATGATTACACATATTTATTCACACCATACTTACTCAAGAAAACATACTACAGCATGTCATGTATCTATTACCTTAAGGCATCATTTTTATAAAGAAGAAGAGTAATTCCCAGAAAAAGCAGAGCAAGGAGGATTCCTATGGCAATCCCAGTGATCGTAGGCCCAAGATGGATGCTGATTCCTTGAGCATTCCAGTTGCTACCAGTGGCCACTTGTAGGTTGGCTGTCACAATGCCAAAGAATTTTCCTGGAAAATAATCAAATGTTACATATTGTAATTGCAGGAAGTAATCCATTTTCTGTTAGGGAGGACATAGCTCTTCTTCCAACATGGTTCTCTAGCTGATTTCCTCATTGAGGAAAGCATTGTGGCCACCAGCAAGTAACAATTATTCCCACGAAAGCAGAAGCCGACCTCTTCATCTTTCTCTGTTTCCATTTTTACTGTTGCAATGCACTTTCCCCAGATTTGGTAAGAAGAAACACTGTGGGATTGTTAACAATCCCATGTTTATTCAGAAATAATGACATTTGTGTCCAATAGTTTCGGAAAGTATGTAAGTCTATATAGTGTATAAAATACAGAATTATAAAAGCCAATGAATATACTACAATATAACTTATAAATTAAAACAGTAGAAATAATACGACGGTATGCATAGTAAGACCTTTTTGAAGATCTTAGCAACGTTTGAGGAAGGAACCACCATGGTAGAGTATACAGTTGGCAAGAGAAGAGACTCAAATTCAAACTGTGGCATCTGATGCTGGATGGATGAGGTAACAAATAATAGAAGAGACCTTGATCTAGGATTTTGAAAGCTTCCTTTCATTCAGAGCAAACAATATTGGACTTAAAGGTTAAAAAAAGTCTGACTTGGAATAAAGCATAGTCCTTTAGGACAGGGGTCCCCAACCCCCAGTCCATGGACTACTACCAATCCGTAGCATGTTAATAATTGGGGCGCAAGGGGTGGCTGAGAGCAGGAAGCTCCATTTGCACAAGTGGTGTGAACATACATGAACCAACCCTTCCTGCCACCACCACTGCCAGTCCTCGGAGCTGTAAAGGTTGGGCATTTTTTATTTAGGAGATACATACACACTGTTATTGCTACTGTCATTATCGGTTATGGTGATAATCATAAGTATTATATGTCACTATTATATGTCACTATTCTAATCATTGTACATATCAAAATGATGCATGATATTTTATTTTGAAAAAAAATACAGCATTCCAGCAAGGGCTGTAATTATACTACTATAAAATGCTACAACAAAATAAAAGCATCTTCACACGCATACAGAGAAATGCTTGTTTAAAGCACGTTAACCAAAGCAGCTAAATTATTCCTAGCAGTACATTAATGAAACCCTGGCAGGGCAAACAGAAATAATATTTAGTGAATCTTCCAATGTCTTAATGCTTTATTAATGGCTTCTAGCACATTTAGCTTTAGACATCCAGAGCCAGGGAATCTCTCTCTCTCTCTCTCTCTCTCTCTCTCTCTCTCTCTCTCTCTCTCCCTCTCTCCCTCCCTCCCTCCCTCCCTCCCTCTCTCTCTCTCTCTCTCTCCTCGACTCATATGCTTGTCACAAAGCAGGCACTGAGGAAGCTATTGGATGAGACACTTTATCTAGACATTAATGCCTATTCTAACAACCAATGGTTCTTTATGGTTTTGGACAGATAATTTCTCTGTGTCTGGTAATACGATCCTTTAATTTTCATTGCAAGGACATTTGGCATGCAAAGCCATTCTCCCATGCCCTTTTACTCAAGGAAGACTCTTGTACAGGCAAAGCACACTGCTTACTCCCTGGAGCTGGACCTCTAGAATAAGGACATACTACAGCAATATAATCGAAAGACTTACCATGGTCAGCTATATCCTTCAGGATGTCATTAGCCAGCTGTTCAGCATGAGTGCCAGCATAGGGTCCTGTTTTATTGTCAATTAGCACAATCTGGATGATTGAGTCTAAGCCACGTGGCACAATTCTCAAAGGAGTCTGCAATTTTTTCATCTTGGACATGGCCATCTGAACACCTTTATTCCAGGGCTTTGCAGAAAAAAAAAAAGAAAGAAATACGTCTATTTAAGCCAATCCAACGTATTAAGCAACATTTCTAGAAATATTAAGAAATTTTTAATTTTAGACTAGTCAGGACAATGACCAATTAACTGTCTTTTTTCGACTAGATAAAGATTCATTCAAGTCTTTTCCTAACAGTAAACATTGGAATCTATTTATCCAATGGTCCAGCTCTAATTTTCTGATTTAATATTATTTTCACTGGTATCCCAACTACCTTTACACTGATTGGCCACTAGATACTCCCTGGTTGTTTTGGAAACTGTTTCATTAAAAATAAAATTAAACTAAAACTGGAATAGCCTGATACCCTAGTCTCTTTTATTTATTAATTTCCTCCCATCCCCTCTGGGCATCCACAGAGAATGCCCAGAGACATGCATAGGAGATATGTGGCTAGAACTACTCCATTGTTGGGCTACGCTAGTTTCCCATCTCTCTGTAGGAGTTTTGAAGGAGGAGTTAATCGATTGACAGATTAATCCTTTTGTCTGATTCTGCATAATACAAAGAGCTATGTAACCCATGCAAAAACCTGGTCAGCAATGATGGTTAAGTAGTTATATTTTAACTGCAATTTGATAAATAGTCCAAGTTCAGATGAAAACCTAAATTTCACAATAATCTCATTTAGTATTTTAGCAGATACTTTGGCATGGATACCACAGTTATCTTCTAGGTCACATCCTTCTTGGCTACAATGAATGTTGTATTAAGAGTTATATCTAAAACTTATCTAAATAAGCTATTCAGAATGATAACGGTATAACTGCTGTGCCAGCAGCACACTGACAAGATGATTTCGCTCTAGGGCAACAGTTTAATGATCTATATACATTTCACTTTTGGGCAAAACAAAAATGATAAAAGACTGTATTTTTCTTGCTTTCTCTCCTAAAGAAAAAAAGTGACCAGAGGAAAAAACCACAAATACATGGTTTTCCAAAACCTTTTGTGCTCTTCTTTTTCAACAAACAATACAGATAATTATGGAACTGATAATTATGGAAGGGCCATAACACAGTGGCAGAGCACATACCTGCCTGCTAAAAGTCTCAGATTCAGTCTTGGGCAGCTTCCATTGTTGAGTGAAATATTTTTTTATGTTTTTAATGTAACAAAAGTTTAATAAAGTGTTTTTTTTTTTAAAGAGACAGTGAGCAAAGAGCTGCTAATCCATCCATCTGAGTCCCTGAAGGGATGTTGTCTGCTTCATTTATCTGTCCCCTAAAACTTCCCTTTCCAGAGGTGTCCACATGGTATAGTAAAAAAAAAATGTCAACATTGCAGCCACGATGGGGTAACTAAAGCTCTGCCTATTTTTAAAGTGCAGTCAATTGCACCATCATGGTCACCATCTTGGCTTTTTTGACTATGGGCTGTTCTGTCTCAAATAAATATTCTGTAATAGTAAATATTCCAGACTAGTTGATTGTCTTCATGCTCACTTCCATCATGTACAAGCTTAGAATACACATACCAGATTCAGAAAAGTATGGAATATTCTGTCTCGATAGAGTTCAATGTCAAAATCAGCAGAGTATGTTAAGGTAATGATGGCCCCTGTAGTTAAAATACAGAATAAGATAATATAAAATATTCTACAATTGATGATGGTCAGTCTGTGATTGTACCACTTTATACTGTACTAGTGAAGGCATACTTATAATACTGTATCTGGTTCTGCGATGCTGAGACCCTAGAAGAAATGCAGAGAGGAGCAACAAATGATAAAATGTCTAGAGACTAAGTTGTACAATGAATGGTTAAGGAATTAGGTATGTCTGGTCTAATGAAGAGAAGGATTAGGGATGACAGGATAGCTTGAGGGGCATTCACACAGATGAAGGGCTTGATTTCTTCTCCAAAGCACTTGGGGGCAGGACAAGAAACAATGGGTGGAAACTTGTTAAAGAGAGATACTACCTGGAACTAGGAAGACAGTGAAAGCTATTACTGTATTTTTCGGACTATAAAATGCTCTGGACTATAAGACACATCTAGCTTTTGGGGAGGAAAGCAAGGGGAAAAAATCTGCCTCTGCCTTCCAGCAATTTGTCTCCTTGCAGCAAACAGCAAACACCCTGGTTAGCTTCAGCACAGCCTGATTTAGCACGAGCAGGTGATTGGCGGTTGGATCGGCCTCCTAGAATACCACCGATCAGCTGCTCCAGGCTGCGGGGATCACCGCCGCCCATCAGCACCTTCGCATACCCCATTTTCTGCCTCCACGCATCCCATTTTCAGCCCGTTCCAGGCGGTGGGGATAGGCCAATCCAGGAGGCTGATCCAACCACCAATCGGCTGTGCTGAAGCTGACCAAGCTGTTTGCTGTTTGCTGCAAGGAGGCAAATTGCTGGGAGGCAGAGGCCAAAGGGTGGGGGGCGGAGGGTGGGTGAGGCTTTGGCAACATTTGCTCTATAAGACACACAGACATTTCCACCCACTTTGGGGGGGGGGAGGGCATCTTATAGTCCGAAAAATACAGTAATCAGTAGAATAGCTTGCTTCCTGAAACTGTGGGAGTTGTAAGATCCCAGATGCTATCATTGGAGCTTTTTTTAAAAAAAAGATTGGACATTTATTTGTCTGGGATGCGTCCGCCCCAGGCGCCTGATGGATCCTGATAGGTTCCAGATGGAGCTTGGGCCACTTCCTGAGGATCTGGCGCATGACTCGGCTGAGGACCTGGTGGCCACCTGGGACCGGACGGCTGGTGGAGCCTTGGATCGAGTTGTGCCTTTGCAGCCTCTGACCCGGTGCTGATCCCTCGCAGCTCCTTGGTTTACGGAGCTGAGGGAGATGAAATGCCAGAAAAGACGCCTAGAGAGCGGTTGGAGGGCCAGTCTCGCTGAATCTGATCGAACACTGGTAAAGTCGCATATTAAGACCTACTTAGTGGCGATAAAAGCGGCAAAGCGGCAAAGTTTAATTACTTTTCCGCTCTTATTGCGTCATCAGAGAATCGTCCGGCCGCCCTGTTCAGGGTGACCCGCTCCCTCCTCCACCCGGGAGCGCGGGAGGACCCCCTGGAGGGCATGGCGGAGGATTTCGGATGATACTTGTATGACAAAATCACTCAGATCTGGGGGGATTTGGACTCTGACTGGGTAGATTCAGGCAGGGTGACGAGGAACAGTCCTGAGAACGTTATCTGGGAAGAATTTGACTCTGTGACTCCTGATGACGTGGACAGGATTCTGGGGGGACCACATGTTTACTGGACCCGTGTCCCTCCTGGTTAGTACTGGCTTCCCGGGAGGTTACACGAGGCTGGCTCCAGGGAATTATGAACGCTTCGTTGAGTGAGGGTTACTTCCCCACTGCCTTGAAAGAGGTGGTGGTGAAGCCTCTCCTCAAGAAGCCTTCCCTGGACCCGGCAGTATTAGCCAACTACTGTCCTGTTTCCAACCTTCGCTTTGTGGCGAAGGTTGTTGAGAGTGTGGTCGCGCGACAGTTTCCACAATTCCTGGAGGAAACATCTTATCTAGATCTGTTCCAGTCGGGTTTCAGGTCTGGGCACAGCACGGAAACAGCATTGGTCGCATTGGTAGATGATCTCTGGAGGGCGCAGGACAAGGGTTGCTCCTCTGTCCTAGCCCTGTTAGATCAATCAGTGGCTTTTGATACCATCGACCATGGCATCATGCTGCACCGGTTGGAGGAGTTGGGGATGGGGGGCACCTTATTACGGTGGTTCTCCTTCTTTCTCTCAGACCAGTCACAGTTCGTGTTGGCAGGGGGGCAGAGGTCGACCTTGAGGCCTCTCATTTGTGGAGTGCCTCAGGGGTCGGTCCTCTTGCCCCTTCTGTTCAACATTTATGTGAAGCCACTGGGTGAGACCATCCGTGGCTTTGGGGTGAAGTACCATCAATACGCTGATGACACCCAGCTGTACATCTCCACCCCAGGCCACCCCAACGATGCCCTTGAAGTGATGTCCCAGTGCCTGGAGGCTATGCGGATCTGGATGGGGAGGAACAGGCTCAAGCTCAACCCTTCCAAGACTGAGTGGCTGTGGTTCCCGGCATCCCGATATAGTCAGTTGACTCCATCACTGACTATCGGGGGCGAGTCTTTGGTCCCCGTGGAGAGGGCACGCAATCTGGGAGTCCTCCTGGATATGCAGCTGTCCTTGGTGGAACATCTGACGGCTGTAGCCAGGGGGACCTTCTGTCAGGTTCACCTGATCCACAGTTGCGGCCCTTTCTTGATCAGGATTCCCTGTGCACAGTCACCCACGCCCTCGACACCTCACGCCTGGACTACTGCAACACTCTCTACATGGGGCTCCCCTTGAGGACCATCCAGAGGCTCCAACTGGTCCAGAATGCGGCCGCGCAGGTAATCACGGGAGCCGCCTGGCGCTCCCACATAACACCACTCCTGCGTGAGCTGCACTGGCTCCCAGTGGTCTTCCGGGTGCGCTTCAAGGTGTTGGTTACCACCTTGAAAGCGCTCCATGGCATAGGACCTAGTTATCTTCGAGACCGCCTGCTGCTACCAATGACCTCCCACCGACCTGTGTGCTCCCACAGAGAGGGCCTCCTCGGGGTGCCATCAGCCAAACAATGTAGGCTGGTGACCCCCAGGGGGAGGGCCTTCTCTGTGGGGGCAACTACCCTCTGGAATCAACTGCCCCCAGAGATAAGGAGAATCCAAGACCTTGGTGCCTTCCACCGTGGCCTTAAAACTTTCTTTTTTCAGCAAGCCGGGCTGGCTTAACATATTTTTTAACATATTTTTAAATATTTTTAATTGGTTTGTTATTTTAAATTGGGGCCAAATTAATATATATCCTTTTAATTGTTTTTAATGTTTGTATTGTATGTTTTTATCTGGCTATACACCGCCCTGAGTCCCTCGGGAGAAGGTGTGGTATATAAATTCGAAATACATAAATAAAATAAATAAATAAAAATATACATTTTAATTTGTACTTGTTACTATGATAATTTTCTCTCAAGGAGCACTTGTAATATGCCAGATAAATGTGACAAATTAATTTGATTGTGTTGGGTATTCTGAATCTTTTGCGGTGCAGCAAAAATGTTTTAGGCTGTTTCCCAAGAATATTCGAAATTGTCTGCCAATATTAAATGGATTAGTCCATTTAACTCAGTTTCCTATATGACGACAATAATGAGGGCACTGCTAGAATCATTTTAGTTTACTGGATTTTAGACTCATTATATATGCTGTTGTATGAAGCTCTATTAATACCATGGAACATTTGTTCCTTTTATGGCGTCTCTTTTTTCTCACATCCTCAGGTCACAATAAACCACTTTAAGATCATTACTAATTCTAACTAATGTTCATTGCTACATTTCTTCTAATGTGATAGTTTCTCTTGAAATGAGGTGCTTCTGTTCCTTAACTAAGCTTCTGAAATTCAATATCTTTTTTTCTTCCTTCTCCCCCCTTCTTCTCAACCCTCTTTTTTCTATTTTTCCTTTTAAATATATACATATCATTTTATCTTTTATTTTGCTATTTCTTTTTTATAATAAATTAGACCACAAATGGACTTAATCCAAACAATCTTTCTCAGGGCTTAATATAAGTTATCATGGCTTTACTTATACACATAGCATTTTATAAATTATAGTATTACTTTTATCTCTTTTTTTTTAGTTATCTATCCTAGCCATTTATAGTATTTAGATTATTTGTTGTAAAGATTCTTTTGCTTTCAAATAGCTGTACTCTGTAATTTTACATTAATAATTTTAACTTTATCTTATTTTATTCTATCAATATGACTTTTTATGTTTATTTCTATGTTATTGTAATTGTTATGTTATTAGTTTTATGCTGGTATATGACCAAAATAAAATTAATTGATTGATATTTCTTCTATCTACCATTACATATTCTAAATTCTAAATTCTGTAAAAGCAAAATCATTGTTTAAAATAACACAATCAAATAAAGTAGATTTAGTGAAAATGAGCCCATACAGTAAAAAACATGGCTTTTTAAAAACAGTTTGGCAGAGTATAATGGAGATCCAAGATACAACAGTCCTGTCTTTACTCATGAGGCATTAAAATTGCATATCCATGAGTTTCATTTATACTTTTGGATTTTTACTGGTTTAATGAGGAGGGTTCTCAGCATGCAGAAGAGGTGAACAAAGGCTTTCCAGAAAATGTGGTGTTAAAAGCTTTAAAAATTTGTCTGAACAGCACATTGTGACTCCCTAAAGCAGGGGCGTCAAACTTGATTTCATTGAGGGCCGCATCAGGGTTGTGTTTGACCTCGGGGAGGCCAGGGGGTGTGCCAGGGTAGGTGTGACCAGCTCGACATCACTTGTGTCGGGGGTGCCAGTGGTGGCCTGAGCACTCTGCCAGTGAAAACAGCTCCATTTTCGGCTGCGACAGCCTCCTGCAACCCTCTGCCAGAAAAAATGGAGCTCAGGAAGGCTGCACGTGACTCTCCCAAACTCCATTTTTTGCTGGCAGAGGCACCATGGGCCAGACCTTCATTGTTTCCAGGGCGGCCCCCCTGGGCCAGATCTAAGCCCCCCACGGGCCAGATCCAGTCCCCGAGCCTTGAGTTTGTCACCCCTGCCCTCAAGCATTCAGTTTTCGCAACACTTTTTAAAAACGATACAGGAAAATTCTATATTTGGTATCTGGCAAATCACACATGTGAATTAAATACAAAAGTAAAGTAAACTCAATAATCAAACCTGTTTGACAGATATTTCATTTTAAATTGCACTTAAATATTGGTTTGGATGGTATTGTCTTTAGGTATTGCTGTTTCGGATTTGCATTCATATCCTACTGCTTCTCTGAAACATCAAGGTAGCTTACATGGGTGTCTTAATTTTTTCTTCTTCAACATCTCTGCCTGATAAGCTGAACTCCTTAGTGATTTATAAGGAGATCCTGTCTTCTGATCCATATTCTGGATGGGTGTGGTTAAGTAGACTTGAATTAGGGATTGATTAAAGAGCAAAGCTTCTGCGGTCTGTCTGAAAGATTCTGAATGTTTTTTGCAGGTAATTGCACACATTTGACTATGTCTTCATTTTGTTTGGGCAGAGCCGCATGAGGCGGTAGTGGTTTTCAATTAGAATAGAATAGAGTAGAATAATTTTATTTCTATACCGCCCTTCTCCCGAAGGACTCAGGGCGGTGTGCAGCCTATTAAAAACACAAGACAACCTCAGTTAAAATAGTTTAAATTATTAAATGAATTCGACTCAATTTGAAACCCCAGGAATTTAAAACCCAATTTAAGATTGTTATGTTGATAGCCCAGCCTGGCGGAACAACAGGGTCTTGAGTGCACAACGAAATACCCAGAGGTATTACCTTCGCTACCGGTTTGGAACTGGGAGCGCTCGCGTGCGACACTTCTGCACATGCACAGAGCGTCCATGATGATGTTTGGGTGTGTGGACAGAGCCTCCCGCCACTGCCACTGATTTGCCCAAAGTGGGGCAAACTGGTAGAAACCCACCACTGGTGTGAGGTGAGTTAAGGTAACATCTACCGGTAACAACATTATTGGAGAATCTTTTGAATTTGTAAAACCAAAGGAAGTGGATTATAGTATGAGTACTGCTGCCTGGGGTTGGATTTATGCCCCATCTAGCATCTATAGCGTGCATGGGAGGTGCACGCTAAATTGGGAGATGGGGAATATCTCTCTGAGGAAAAGTGAACTACTACCTATTCAAAAAAGACCTCTCAGTCAGCTTCCATCCTGTCTCCAATCTTCTCTTTTTAAGAAAGGTTATTGAGAGGATTTTAGTTAAGGATTCTAGAAGACGATTAATTCTTTTTTAGATAAAATACTGATCTGGTCATGGGATAGACACAGAATTCGTTATTCTGGTGAATGACCGTTTTTCCAGAACTGTATAGGGAAATGTATCCCTCTTTCCCTATTAGACCTTTCAGCAGTTTCTGTTACTATTAACCATATTATCCTTCTGAACTATGTCTGAGGGCTGGGGACAAAAGGATATTGTTCTCTATTGGTTCTGCTCTTAAATGGGTGGACAATGAAGTCCAAGTCCACATGTCTCCTATGAGTCCACATTGTCTCCTATGATCTTTAATAATTGACAAATTGTGACCCAGTGGGTGATCCTTTCAGAGATTCCTTTACCAAAGTCCTCAGTGCCTACAACAATGACAGAACTCCACTGGAAAAGTTGGGATACGTTCAGAGATGCATCTGTTTTGAAAATAGCCCATGTTAAGCTTATAGCCAAGTCAAACATCAGCACAGGAAATGTTTTATGATATTTTATTTTATGTAATAAATTGTTTTATGATAATTTTGTGTCATAAAATGTTTTATAAATGTTTTCAATTTTCAATCCCACAAGAGTCATGAATCCTGAATTTTGGACACATTCTGTAAATTAGCCCAATAGAGATATTTGCTTCAAAAAGTGTTGCCCTATGAGGCACCATTTTGTCTAATTAGTTGTGAGAATTAGTTATGGAATTAGAGTTTAATGTGTGTATGTGTGTGTGGATGGATGGATGGATGGATGGATGGATAGATAGATAGATAGATAGATAGATAGATAGATAGATAGATAGATAATAGATAATAGATAGGACAACAGAAGTGTGATTTCAGTGGCACTAGCTTTTCAGCACTTCACAATCTACTCACCACAAGGAACAGTGGGGTGTACATACTTAAAGTTTACTTTGTGTCATTTTTTTGATGTATCACTTTATCTGCTCTTTGAGATTGAGATCTCAGATCATTTCCTTCTGCTTATGCTCCCAGGCCTGCACACACAGAGCACTTGGTCTTGGCTCTCCTTTTTAAGGAAGTACAGTAGAACCTCTGATCACAACCATAATTCGTTCCATGACTTTGGTCACAAGCCGATTTGGTTTTGACCCGAACCTAATTTTGGAAATTTGGCGCTTACAAAAAAAAAAAATGGCATGGACATTGCTCAACGTCTCTGGTTTCTAACATTTGCATCAAATTCAAGTTTTATTTTTTAAAAAAAATGGCACAGAAGGGGAAATAGGCTGCAAAAAAAAATGTGAATTTTTTGGTCGGAACCCGATTTGGTCATGGTCAGAAGCGTTCGTGACCAGAGGTTCTATTATAGTTAGCTTTGCCTATCCAATCCCCATCATGTTGTTCCTTAAATACATTTCTTTTCTGGTACAATTATAAAGTTTACTTCATTAATCATTATCTAGGTTAGATTCCTAGAATTAGATTCTCAGAAAGCTTATACATATACATATACAATCTTTTTTGTCCCCATACAAAGTTCTACCATGGAGTTTCCCAATGAGGTGAGTGGCCAGAGTAAGGGAATAGGGTGATCATCATGGGCTGATGATGTACAGGGGGTTAGAGGAATTTGTTCTGTCATAATGACAACACATAAAGTCACAATACAGTTGCAACAATAATCACTCACCACATATTTCACAGCAGTGACCAGTAGGCTTTATTGCATCGTTGCATGTAACCATTGGACATTGATTCCTGGAATTCTGGAGCAAGGCAGCACAGATTCTCTCATGGGTCTTTAATTTAAAAAAAATTAATTGAAAAGAAACTACGTAATTGACTTCTGATAATTCCAACATAACCTATCAAGAGGTTCCATAAGAAAAACTGTTACTACATTGTCATTATCAAACCATTGGTAAAGGATGAAAACTAGATTTTGGGACCAAGTTAACCTCTCTCCCTCCTTCATCCCTTTCAGAGATGGAACCACACAACAGAAACTATAGGAAACCAGATAAATGTTGGTGTCAGCTGCCACCTCACACTTGTGGTTTGCAACCATTCAGCATCAGCTGCCATGAACTCTAGGGGGGCTGGATGGGAGAGGGGAGATGCTTCTAGGGAAACTTCACTGTATCTCTCCGAGATGGGCTTCAAGGACAATCGGCTGGGAATGGAAAGGCAACTGCATACCAAACCTAGGCCTGACGTGACCATTCTTGAAACATCTTGTTTGAATTAGATTGGACATTGATGGGAGGCAACTAAAGGAGGAAAAAGTTAGACTTGGGGATTTTGACACGTGATTTTTCAGTTCTGGCTATGCATTACTGTAATTCACTTGACTTCTAGTAAACCATATCTTTCTCGATAAATGGAGTAAAGGATCATTCTTACTTAGAGCTGAGGCAGGTCTGACAGATGGGCATAATCCATAACAGAGATCAATACTTTGAAGCAGAACTATTGCAATGCATTATTGTAATTTTAGTAGGTTCTAAAATATTTCCCCCATATACACACATTGTTGGCACATTGTTGTTCCTACAGGAAGGCACATTGTTGTTCCTACAGAAAGAGGAATACCTGATCAGGGGTTCAGGTTTTAGGCTATTATGCTTGTGTAGTCAGGAATGCCACTGCCCAGTTTCCTTTCTTAGTTTAAAGGATCAACAATCCTTTCTGCCTGAATGGATGTTTATGACTCAGTCAATCCACTGAATTAATTCAGTAATATATCATTATGCACATAAGGTTTCTAATAGGTCACTCCATTTCCTTCAATCCTTTCATTAGTAGTAGCCTCATAATAGCAGAAACTAAACTAGAGAGAGCCTATCTGTAGCTCTAATGTTGCCCATGGCTTCATTTCAAAAGCCTTCTGTCAGAAATTCCTTCTAACTGAAAGGAACAGAAATTCGCTATTTCTTTGGAGGAGAGAGAATGAAAAGTACTTTAGCCTGATGATGCATCTCCTGGGGGTGTGACCTGGGCAGAAAGCAAAGATCCCCACCCTGGTATCAAGTCTGAACACAAAGACTTACTGCTGAGTTTCCACATTCACAGCCAGATTTGTCTGGACATCTGGTATGTGATAACTGGAGTGTCCCTTGCCCATGGAACTGAAGTTTTGCAGAAGAGCTCTGCATGTATTCTGTCAGGGTACTATCATTGGTGAAGTTCTAATTCCAATTCAGGAAAGAAAGGACAACACAAAATCAGCAAATCATTTCCTTCTAGAGCAAATCACCATTAAAGTAGTTTAATTAAACCTATGCCCTCATCCTCCCCTCAAAACATTAACTGCATTGCAACCAAGGACGAATGTTTCGGAGAGAGGGTGTGAATGCAGTGAGTAGGACAACCAATCATACATATGTCATACATATGAGAGCTGTGATTTGGTTTTCCTAAATTGTGTTTGCATTATACCAAAATCTGTGTACTACTGGTGTCAATATTGCAGGAATTCAGTTTGCTAGGTTTCACTGATCTTACCATTCGTGTTTGGTATGGATTCCAGAAATCTCCCTCCCCCGTCTCCCTCCCCCCCCTCTCTCTCACACACACTAACCTAGGAAATACACAGGGTTGTGTTACTCTAGACAGACAATTGACTGCTATTAAAGCAGCTTGGTGCCCTCTGGATGTATAGGAAATCAATTCCATAATAGCCATCCAGCACAACAATAGAATGATGGAAGGTATAAAATTGGGAAGATTATATTAATGCTTCAGACTAGAAGTAACTTTCCATGTTTTCTATCACCATTGAAGGGCTTAAGGTGGTCTGGTTGGAAACGGCAGCTTTTTCAATCAAAACTGGAAAACTCACGTGAGCAGTGCATTTGCAACCTCATCATCCATGCTTATATTTAGGAAATAGTGAGCAGTATTTCCTGGCAATGGGCCAAGCATAAAGTGTAGATCTGCACTGCACCAATACATCTTTTATTACTACTCCTTAAATGAGTCTCTTTAGATCCTGTAAACATTTTAGCAATTTTATAACAGATGCGGTGATCTTTCTTCCTAAGTCTGCTCACTGGGCCAATATTTTTATATTTTGGAATATAAATTCTGAATGTTTTGCAGGGCTATGTGCTGTGCAATGATCTGATCCGATTCTTTAGATATCTTTAGCCCTTCTTCTTCTTTTTTTAATTGCACACATACATACCCATTGTGTTTCTCTCATCTGGAATGAATGCTCTGTGTATGTGTTGAATTGACTGAGTTAATAAAGTGGGGATAAATATTTGAAAGTAATTCAGTTTCTTTTCCACGACAATTCAATATAAATTTGGAAAAAGTTGATATTACTAGTTGTGAGCTTTTCGGGGGGGGGGAGGGAGACACAGTGTAAGGTGATGAAATCGCAGCTTCTATTTTACCTGGCCCATAATTGAAATGCTCTTAAGCTGTATCGTTGGCTCAGAGGTGATGTTCACTCGGAAGGAGGTTTCAGGCTGAAAAATAACATCATCATACTGGCACGGAACCCGTTCTTCATCAACAAGGAAAATGTATTTGCCCAGATCTAAGTTTTCCAAAGAGGCTGCAGCATGCCATAAAGTAGGATCATACCATTCGTAATTGTCTGTACTTTTAAATGTGATTTCTGAAGCTAATAATGAAAATGACAGAAAGTAAGAGCCATAGATGAAGTCCATTTGCCTTCGCTGGTTTTTAAAAATTGCTCATAAATCTGAGGAATGAACTCTGAGTTTATTTTTTTAATGTCTAAGAAACCTGTAGAATATGTTGTTCAATCTACATGGCAATTTGACTCATAAGATTTGTTTTCATAATGAAGAATAACTGAAAGTAATCTAGAAATTAGTCTAGTGATATCGTCATTAGGCATCCCAGTATTAGTTTTCAAATGCCAAAGTTTATTGTTAACCTGAACTTCTAATAATATGGTTCTGTCCTGTGAAATTTGATACTTTTCAGATATGTCGATTATACAATTTTTTAAAGCATAGCCATTGGCCATGGCAGCTTGGAATTCTGGGAGTTGAGAGAGCTGAGATCTGGATGTCACCTCGATGAGAAGACTTCTTATAAATTGTAACATACAGCACATTTTATCTAAAGCATTCCAAAATTTTCACTGATTTTTTTCCTCCCATAGAAATCTGTCATTACATCTATTGTTATTTAGCCTAATAATAAAATTGAGGAAAAATTCAATTTATCTAATCTCTCTGAATTTACCCTACTTTTCATGAACAGGTATCCCATAGATGTGCAACTGGATTTATTAGAGTTTGTGTTTTATGTGTAGTGAAAACCTTATTTTTCAGAATGAATGTATTTGTAATTGTTCAGTTACTGCATAACAGGAATCATTGCTGAGGCTAACTGAGAAGCAGCAACAGTCTGGCAGTCTCCCTCATGCATGGCCATTACTTCTTCTTCCTTTCTGCCACCAGTTGCCACTGCTAAATTAATAAGAAGTAAAATAAGCAGGAGAAACACCCAAACTCCCTTTGACTTTCCTGGGCCAATTTATGATGTGTAAGGCAAGGGAATGAGGATTCTGAGAAAGTTGTCTTTACCAAAAATTGAACCTCTCCATGTTATGCAGAACTAACATTTTTCTTATGACATGTATTTCCCAGCATTTTGACTTTCTTGGCCATTGTCCATGCTTTCTAGGTGGAAAATATCCAACCTTGGATACCAGATTGGTAAAAGTTGAGCTGTAGCTTTGAACAAGATGCAGTTGTTGGATTACTGCATTATTTTTTTTTAGAGCAAGCAAGCCCTGCTGGTGACAAAAGATTAGAGTCATCATACTGTAGTATGGCAATATTTGGTTTATTGCCTCAGACGGTTTAATAGAACACTACCTAGAACTTGACTGGAGCTGCTGGAGAGAATTTTCCATAAATATGATATGTGAATAGGCCTGTGGGAAGCTAAGATGACAGTAAGCATGACAATTTTATTAGTAATATATTAACCATTTTTTCCACAGCCATCACTTTTTTACAAACATGCCAACTATAACTGAATATCATAATTCCTCTGCTAGGGAATTATAGTGCATGAGGGCTATTATACACAGTATATTACTGAAATTCATATTTAATTCATTAACAACTTTCTATTTAATATTTATGAAGCTGTCGTGCATCTACGCATGAACCAGTATACTCACAAGAACCCAAAGTCCTTCCTATGGGGCTTAATATTCCCGAACTGCATAGGACATGGGATTTTCTTTTACAGATAAAGCTTCCACATCCTCTTCCTTCAGAGGAATATCAACTACAGCAGTGGTCCCCAACCTTTTTATCGCCGCGGACCAATCAGCCTTTGATAATTTTACCGTGGCCCGCTGAGCGCGCGCAGGGGTGGAGGCTTTGGGCCACACGTGCGTACCTGCGCGGGGCTCTCTTCCCTGGAGCCTTTGCGCACGGCCCAGGAGCTTTTGCGCACGGCCCAGGAGCTTTTGCGCACGGCCCAGGAGCCTTTGCGCTGCAGCGTTCATGTCCCCCGGCCGCTGCGCGGCCCGGTGCCAGGTACTCCACGGCCCGGCACCGGTCCGCGGACCGGGGGTTGGGGACCACTGAACTACAGTATATAGATTGCAGGCAATTGACTTCCCCATTTACTCAACACAAGGAACTATTTCTCTGTGATATCTTTCTCTATGCCCCACATCTCACCACAAATTCCTAATTGATTAGAATTAGTTGAATCCCATATTCAATCACCATGTCCTCCTACTCAAAAGTCAAATATACTATATTCTAAGCTTGCTTATGCAACACATGATGTAAGCACCTTTGCAACTAATTTGCAACTTCACTGTATGAGATGTTGCTTCCTCAGTGTTTCTCAGCCATGTCAACTTTAAGTTGTGAGACCTAGCTAAAATCATTGAAGAAACGGACAGAATTATATTGCGTGTAACAGGGTTATGGTATGCTTAAATCCACTGCAATCAATTTGGTTAGATGGATACAACTTAATGTGCAAGAACCCACAAAGGCTATTAACTTTATTATTCAACAGTCCAAAAAGATTCCAAGACTTGGCACCAAATCAAAACCAATATATTTCTTTAAAGAAAAGCCTTGAAGCTTAAAAATGCAGATTTCAATATCACCAGTAGAAATTTAAAAAAATTCAATAAGCTGGTGTATCCTCTATGTGAGTTGCCCTACAGCAAATGCAGTGGTAGCAAGAACAAACCTCTTGCCCATAACACCTCCACCAGAAAAAGTCTCAAAATATATACCTGGCCAGTGTTGATAATTTCCTTCATCTTCCTCCCACTACGGAAAAGAAAGCTCTGATAATAATTCCAAAAACTTTGGAGAGCTCCAGGGGAAAGTTTATTATAACTAGAAAAGTGACTCAAATGAACAGAGGCACAACTGAGGAATAATCATCTCATAGTGCTTATTTTGCATGACTAATTAATGGTTGGCTGAGCACAATACCTGTCTCACATCCTGGACTGTAATTGCCGTTGAAAGCTGCAAACCCAGCAGCGGGGGCCATAATGAATTCTCCATTCAGTGGAAGGTACTAAGCAGCAAAACAGAATAAACAAAAGGCATAAATTTTGCAATTTCTCTCTGGGCTGAACTGCTGAAGACCAGCTATGCCCATAATGTACCATTAACTACAATCTTCCCCAGTTTGTATTATTCAGAAGCACTCTCCAAACATCATCAGTAATGGCAATATTGACTCATTTATTATTTATACAATATTTCCATTTGAAATTAAAGGCAGCCAGTCTTAATTATTCTGACAACCACTATTTTGATATAAGGGAAGGTGACTTTTTTCTCTTAGGCTGCACAATTCAGTGTGACCTGGGAGAGTGTGGATAGGTGGAATATAATATAACATTCAGAGAATTCTTAACCTGAAAGTTGCAGAGCTCCCCTTGAAATTTTCTATCATTGCCCATAATTCATTTTAATAAGAAAAGAAATGCTGTAAAATCCAAAGGTCTACTCAGATACAGGATGCCATTCTTCAGGGTCAGAAAGAAGCAGATGAACTATAATTACAGGGGCCTTTTCATTTCAAATGGAAATATGATTTTTTTAAAAAAACAGTACATTATGTAGTACAAGCCAAACCAAGTCTCAAAATTGTGGGCAAAAAGGAACAGGTCTGGTTTTCTTTTTTGTATTTGATGATCTACATAATGGCAACTCGGAGATTACAGATGGCCCTCAAATATTTAAGATGCTACATCCCTACTTCCAAATCTACTGGAAAGATCTGCTAGCTTTTAAAGCAAGGAGACAGCATGTGAAGAGCATCTTCTGCAAGTGCCCTTTTCCATAGCACAACTGTGGTAGCCATGCTAGCTTACCATTAACAGGAATAGAAATATTCAGGAGGATGTGACTATCAGTGGCTCCCATTCACAATGTTAGTGCCGTGAGCTCTAATGCTGGAGGCATTTGGTCTTTATTTTGTTCTTTCTAATGGTAGGGCAGGAGGCGCGATGGCTCAGCTGTTAAAGATGCTGAGCTTGTTAGCTGGAAAGCAGACAGCCAGGTTTGAAACCCAAGCGCCATGCAACGGGGTGAGCTCTCGTTCCTGCCCCAAACTCCTGTCCACTTAGCAGTTTGAAAGCATGCAAATGTGAGTGGATTAATAGGTACCACTTTGGTGGGAAGGTAACAGTGTTATGTGCACCTTTGGCATATAGTCATACTGGCCACGATCACAGAAAATGTCTTCGGACAAGGCTGACTTCCTTGGCCAAGAAACAGAGATGAGCACTATGCCATAGAGTTGGACACAACTGGACAGGGAAACCTTTACCTTTAATGGTAGGGATGGCCCCACCATCACCTGGCTTACAATGTTCTAAAAGGTTGCGTTTGGGTTGACTTATCAACCCAAACATCAAGAGCTGATTTTTCTCTGAACTTTTCTCCTTCTGTCCTTTTATCCAATCTTCTCTTCTTTTCCAAGCCAACAGATGGAATGCAACCAATACTCAAACTCAATTTGAGTTTGAACTCAAGGATGGCAGCACAGCCTGGAGAAGTAAAGATCAGTTGGATCTGGGTTCCTAATAATCAAAGGGCTTTGATATAATTACGTCTACAGAATTTTTTCATAATCTGCCCTTCCTTTCCTAAGCATTTCAACATTTATTCATATTCAAAACTCTGGGTTTTTTTTTAGTGTCTCTAGAAAGTTAGATTCTCAGGGAGAAGGTCGTTTACTGCATAGCCATTTACCAACTTCATAAATCATAAAAAATGCATAATGCATCACACGCAACTGCAAGAAATATAAGCACCAGTGTTAACAAACAGCTGTAAGTACTGTAATATCAATATATCTTTCCAAACTGCAACTAAAGAAGATGATCTTTCTTCGTTTCCTAAATAAAAGTGAGGAGCAGCCATCTTAGCCCCAAAGAGAATAGAATATCACAGACTGAGGCAATCACAGAAAAGGTCTCCTAAGCCATTCGGACAGAGCAAATCAAAAACACATCCCTCTAGGTCAGGGGTGCCAAACTCAAGGCTGGATCCGGCCCATGGGGTGCTTATATCTGGCCCATGGGACCACCCTGGAAATAGAGAGGGACTTGCCCATGGTGCCTCTGCCAGAGAAAACGGAGCTCAGGAGGGTCGTGCATGGCCCTCGCAAGCTCTGTTTTCGCTGGCAGAGGGTTGCAGGAGGCTGATGCAGCCGGAAATGGAGCTCAGGAGCCCATTTTTGCTAGCAGAGTGCTCGGGCCACCACAGGCACCCACGACACGAGTGATGTCGAGCTGGCCATGCCCACCCCGGCCACATCCACCCCAGCCCCCCGAGGTCAAACACAACCCTGATGCGGCCTTCAATGAAATCGAGTTTGACGCCCCTGCTTTAGGGAGTCACAATGTGCTGTTTAGACAAGTTTTTAAAGCATTTAACACCAGGAAGGTTACATGGTCTTTCTCAAGCTAGCTGTCTAATGATACCTTTTTAAAGGGTGGAAATGGAATAGTCCCTATTCATAAACACCGGTACTCTGCAGACATAATGCCAAATCATAGCTAGGCGCTTACACAAGAGACTTGTTGCAGAGAAATTCCCTCTCATTATGGTACAGAGCAAATCAATGCTTGCTTGATGCTTCTGAACCAAGAAGTGATAGATTAGTCTGGCAACCACATCCACATGCTTTGCATAAGGATGCATCTACCTATGCATTTGAAAGAAAAAGAGACCCAGACATCAGAGACTTATTGCTAGATGGGCAAACAGCCTACCTTATCGTGAAGCAAGCTACTAAGCAGAATATGATAGAGAAGAGAAGATATAAATACCAGGTTTATTAAGCAGCTAGAAATTATAATTTGATATTTTATTTAAGAGCAGCCATTATTTGTCCATGCTAAAACTAATGTTTGCACCATCACATTCGCCTTTTTCAGGTGTTCAAAATACCCATTACAGCAGGAGGAAAGGGTGCCAACTTTGCCATCATTTTTCTGTACTTAAAACTTATGATGTCCTGGAAGGCCTAAAAGTGGCAGTAATGACTCATGTATGACTGGGAACTCTGTAACTGGAATGTGGGCATAGTTTTTGAAACCTTCACTGTCTGCTTAGAGAGCATTGGGTTGAAGCATTTTGGCACTTCCAGATGAGTACAGGTTGTCCTCGACTTACAACAGTTCATTTAGTGACCGTATGAAGTTACAATGGCACTGAAAAAAGTGACTTATGACCAGTGGTGGGATTCAAATAATTTAACAACTGGTTCTCTGCCCTAATGACTGGCTGGGTGGGCGTGGCCATGGTGGCCATGTCCAGGGGTGTGTGACAGGCAGCTCTTGACCTCCTGCACACCTCTGGGAGCAAAAAAGGGCCACGAGGGAGGGTGCACTGCACCCCCCTGCACTCCATTTTGGACCTAGTAGGCCTCCCTGCATCCTCCTGGGAGCAAAAATGGGCCACCGGGTGGGCACCGCACTCACCCCCGCACCCCATTTTGGGCCTAGTAGGCCTCCCTGCACTTACCTGGGAGCCAAAACGGGGCACATGGGGATTCCTGGAAAGGGCAGGGAGGAAAGGGGAGGGGCCAGCCAGCAATTTAACAACGTGTTCGCCTGAACCGGCCCGAACCAGTTGAATTCCACCACTGCTTATGACCATTTTCACACTTATGACCATTGCAGCATCCCCATGGTCATGTGATTTATTTTCGGATACTTGACAATTGGTTCATATTTATGACTCTTGCTGTGTTCCGGGGTCATGTGATCTAGTTTTGTGATCTTCTGACAAGCAAAGTCAATGGGAAACCCAGATTCACTTAACAACTGTGTTATTAATTGAACAACTGCAGTGATTCACTTAACACATGTGGCAAGAAAAGTCGTAAAATGGGGGAAAAACTCACCTAACAAATTTCTCACTTAGCAATATAAATGTTGGGCTCAATTGTGGTCATAAATCAAGGACTACCAGTAGATGTCCCATCTCCAGTCTTCTTGGATCCATTTTCAAAGGAAACTGAAACTGATTGTGCTTTATTTTTGCTTATTTCTAAATTAGAATTGAAGATTATTATTTCTCTACAGATAGGAGATCCTGCCCCTGCAGACATTTTCCCTTCTGTCTTGGGGGTAAAAGAATAGTAGGAAGAAGAACAGCAAGATAAAGAGTTACCAGCTTTGGGGCAATTTCAAGAGGTCCCTACCAGCTTCTCTGCATCTGGGATTTTCCCTTTACTCCCATATCTCTAATATCCAAGCTGTTTTGTGGATTTCCAGGTGTTTTAAGGACAAAAGCATATTGCTATGACACCACTTTAACCTAGATAGAAGTGTGAGCATCTTTCTCCCCCCTATTCAATGCCTTGAAATGACAACTTTTCATTCAAAGAAATAACCGAGACACACTGGAATTGTTTGTCAAGGCAGGTTCCTAGTTATAACATCAACCAATCGCCAAAGGACTCGGATTATGGCCAAAATGGGCCTCTACTTCCATTTGACATGAACATTTTTAGGATCTCCGGAGGGCAACATTTGAAGTAGTTGACCAACATTTCAGATGTGCCTCTGTCTCTGATAAGCTCAGAGCAGCCTACATGGGGGAAGGGGGTGCAGCAATAATTTCTTCCTCACAAATAATGCTAAATGTATTGTGGGGCTCATGTCTAGGTTTACCCATGTTCAAAAGCCAATTCTTTTAGTCACTGTTCCACAGCTGTCAGAGACGGGAAGTATTACGTGTTCTTAAAGTGGAACAATTCTATTAGATGTCATCTGTTATGCTGTGATTTTAATTTCATTCCTCTCAGAAATGAAAACCATTTTCATTTCGCTCTGCCTGCATCGTGCCAGCGTTGTCCTGCTCGCATGTCACCGACTGCATCATCAGAGCATGCTGTTCTGCAGTGCTGGAACCACTTGGGAGTGCTGCAAAAGGGCTTGTTCGCAATCAAGCCTGCGCGGTGTTGCTGATTGGAGGTAACGCTCGACTTTGAATTTCTTCTCCTGCCATAAACCGAGGCTGAGTACCTTTTAGCTACCCTAGCACTGATTGATGTCTCTGAGATGTATACAGCTTTTTAATATAGAAGCTTCCTGCAAGGCTCTTTACATTAATGCATACCTCTGAGATTAAAATTGGAAATAGGAAAGAGTGGAGAGAGAGAGAGGCAGATTCTAACATTTCCCAGTTATTACTTTCCATCTGTTCATGGTCTACTCTTCTCTTTTCATGTGTTTGCCAGTTCTTACCAGAAGGTGGCAGCAGATTGTCAGACCTATCTTATAAAGCTTACATGGAATAAAACATTATTTCTGTGTTCAGTTGAGGTGAAATGAGGAAGAGGAAAGGGAATCTAAGGATAAGAGGTTTGCCAATAATTGCTGGCTACTGAATCTATGCTCAGAGGAGAAAAAAAAAATCAAAACCCAAAGCAAACATATACCTGACCTTTTCATACAAAGAGAAAATTGGTCCTGACTAGGCTGTCTTCAGATTTGAGGAGACTGTCAAGTTGTTTCAGAAAAAAAGACCGAACTGGATTTTGCACAGAATGTGTTTGCTAAGAGAACAGTCTACCCCAGCAGCAAGCTCATATGGCATTCTTTGAAGGATGAATAAAATTGGAGATTGGATTTTGATTGGCTGTTTCAGGAATAGAAGACCTTTTCCATTCATGGAAGGAAGCACTCAATGGAGGCTCCTCACTGAGAAAAGAGCAAAGGGGACCCCTGTCATGATGCTCCAGATGCTTTTGCAATGCTCCATAGTAGCTTTTCAGGAGGCACATTTTTCTATTCTCAACTCTACCAGCCCTTATTTGAATGTTTAATGAATAGTAGCATCACTGCTGCATTAACCAAAGTTGCATTGCAGTTATCTTATTGGCAACAAGACATATTTTAGTCACAGTACTTGGGGAAAGTATTATATACTCCATTTTAAGGCAATGGTGGTCTGCCATTGGTGGCTTCATTATATTAAGTATACTATTGCACTAAGCCATAATATGATTAGTTCAGTTTTTATTCTAGTATATTGTGCTGTTGGAAACCCACCCCTCCCCTAGAAAAATGAAATATTTTAGAATATACTAAAAAGGCAGAATATTTCCCCCTAAAAGGGAGGCAGAAACTCATTTCCCCCCACCTTTGTCAATGGGCCATTAAGGCCTCAGCATCCCATCTGCAACACAAAGGACCCATCTAGCAACAGAAACTCACCACATGGCACCTGGGAAGATTACATCAGCCAGCAAGGCCAGCTAAGACCCCCACCCCCTGAGAGTCTGACAACCAATCAGGATACTCTTCCTGTGCCCCAGGAAGTTCAAAGCCAGAGAGGGGGTATAAAACCCAGGGACTCTCAGCATCTTTGCCATTTCGGCTCAGGAACTCAAACCATGTGATCGTGTCCACCATTAAACCATCTTTCCAAGCAGTCTCCATGTTTCCAGTGTCTTTTCCCCCACTTGGAACTGAACCCAGATGGACATTTCTTCCAACAATGCGAAATCTGCCAATTGTGATTTACTGAATACCAGTGTTATACAGCCCTTTATTGTAGTTTACATATACAAATATAGTTAAGGAGAAAGCTAAAAAAAAGTGTTTCTGTTAATCTGGCACTGGTCTAACTACAACTGCATATCTTTTACTATATGCCGTGCAAAACACATGGACAATTCTTGGGCTGATTTTCACTCTCAAGTTTCTGAATAGCACAGTAATTACAACATTTACCGACATGTAGTACTTCACCAGTTTGTAGCTCTAACAAGATTTTTTTTTAAAATTACTATTTTTTTTCCCCTGAGCTTTCTTGCTTATAGCTGTTAAACTTTAATTAGTTTAGTGGTACATCAAGCCCATTGGAAAAGTGGGTAGCTCTCAAAAGTAGTAAAAAAAGATTTTTAGTGGTTTTTGAATTGAGGGAGTGTTATAACTATTATATAACTGAGAAAGCCCTCAGAAGTGCATCAACTTATTGAGACAGAGCAGGGAATATGAAGTGAGAGAATGTGTCTGCCTTTTATCAAAGTGCAGGAGGGTGGATATCTAGTAGAAAGCAAAGTCTAACTGACAAATGAGATAGCAACTCTTGAGCCAGCACAAGCTAG
This sequence comes from Pituophis catenifer annectens, assembly GCF_029215685.1. Classification (NCBI taxonomy): domain Eukaryota; kingdom Metazoa; phylum Chordata; class Lepidosauria; order Squamata; family Colubridae; genus Pituophis; species Pituophis catenifer. Next base: position 314,204,104 of record NW_027256881.1, on the reverse strand, counting down.
AAAATACTCTTTCTACTTTGGAAAAGGGAAGTAACGGCAGAGGTCACATTCTGCATGGGAAGTAGAAGGCAATGTTCATTCCTACCTTCAAGAAATGGTTGGAGGCCTAGATTTGTGACAGAATAACTTGGAAATGTGGATATGCTCTAAGTATTGCTCTAAATATTCAAGACAGTGTTATAATAATTCGTAAGGTAAAGGTAAATGTCCCCCTCGCACATATGTGCTATTCGTTCCCGACTCTAGAGGGCGGTGCTCATCTCTGTTTCAAAGCCAAAGAGTCAGCGCTGTCCAAAGACGTCTCTGTGGTCATGTGGCCGGCATGACTAAACACCAAAGGCGCACGGAACGCTGTTACCTTCCCACCAAAGGTGATCCCTGTTTTTCTACTTGCATTTTTTATGTGCTTTCGAACTGCTAGTTTGGCAGAAGCTGGTAACGGGAGCTCACCCCGTTACGCGGCACTAGGGATTCGAACCGCTGAACTGCCAACCTTTTGATCGACAAACTCAGCATCTTAGCCACTGAGCTACCACATCCTTTTCATAATAATTAGTACTTAATCCCTAAACTATATTGGATGTTTCTGCTGCTTTATTCCAAAACGCTGTGGAATGGTAGCTGCCTTGGTTTTCAGATTTTCAGGAAATTGACCTATTTGCTTAGAACTCTGATCTATTGCAAAAGTTTGGGGTGATTTATGTTGAGTGGACAAAATTCATGCCAGATATTGACCAGATAAATTGATATTCATCTTTGCCATGGCCTGGAAATAATTACTGGCTTCTTATTTAAAATAAGAATAATCATTCTTCCAAAATACAGCTTAGTTACCAATAAATGATCCGTTGCACAAGGCACTACAAAAAAAAAAAAAATGGATGAGACTGTTTACGCCAAAGGTGAACAGCCTGATATTCCAGGCTAACTGTGACCTGGAAGGCACTCTATACTGTCAAGAATGTCATCTCTCCTCCAATCACTGACTTCCATCATGTTTTTGCCCTGGGATCAAGCTACCTGCTCCTTCTAAAGGGGACTAGGGAATGAATGATTTGTTTGTTTGTCTGAGGAACAGGTAAAATATTGGACTTATTTTTACATATTTTCATTAATAAAATAATGAAATAGTATATCTTTTTCTTTTTTAACCAGGTGAAATTGTTCTACAAGTATTTCTTTCCAACACAAGAAGAACTTTCTGACATGGGCTGATGGATTGCCATAGCCAAAATTCATACTGTATTTATCTGAAAAAAATATTTTCTTCAAGTCATTTCTGAACTAGATGGATCATTTTAGATTTATTAAGAATATTGTAATGTATGGAGTTTAGATTTTTTTTTTTTGCTTCATCTTCCTTTGTGGGCCTGTTTGTTTGTATCCTAAATTCAAAGTTGGCTTCTTTCAAATAAATATGATATTGTACATCCAAATCAGGAGATATCCTCATGTGATACTGTGACTCTTGACAGTTCTAAACAGAGCCTATTTTGATAAATTTAATACTTGGGCTGAATCACATCCACCCTATTTATCATAATAAATAAGCCTTATTTATCAGAAACTGCTGACACTTCAAAACTATTTGTTTCAGATTTGCATGAATAAGATTGACAAGAGGGTATAAATTATTAGCTTAAAAGAATGCAGTCTACACAGATATAAAAATATAAAAACTACTTAACAAGCCTATGTACATGTCAAGCTTTCTTTATCTACAAATATTGCCTTTCTGCATTAAAAAGACATTCAAAAATAAAATGCAATTTGGCTTCCATTCTTATTTATGTAATTGGACATTTCCCACCCTGTAGTTTGGATTAGTTTGGAAATATCTCCCTTCAGTCCTTCATTCCACATACTGTAGTGGTGCAGTGGTTAGAATGCACTACTGCAGGCTAACTCACTGCTCACTCCAGGAGTTCGATCCTGACTGACTCAAGGTTGACTCAGCCTTCCATCCTTCTGAGGTCAGTAAAATGAGGACCCAGATTGTTGGGGGCAATATGCAGACATTTGTAAACCACTTAGAGAGGGCTGTAAAGCACTATGAAGCGGTACATAAGCCTAAATGCAATTTTGCTATTGCTACTGCAATTCCAAAGCATTAACAAGTTTGATAAGCTTATTTATCAACCCTAGTATAAAACCAAGTTCTGCAAAATTCATGGCTGATTCCTGTCTCCAATAGCTAATGGTTTCTCCTGGATTTGGATTTAGTCTATGTTATTTTTGTTTCATGATCTTTATTAAAAAAATATGATAGTAAAAGCACATACAAGCTAAAGTTAAAAAAGAAGAAATAGAAAGAATAAAAAGTGCAAAGAAATAAAGAGAAAAAAGCAAAAGATAGTAAGAAATATATGTGAAGTTATGTCCAATCTTCATCGTAATAAGTAAAAACAAATTTGATAACTCTTTATCCCCTAAGGTAACATTAAATTTTTTTTTCTTTCCATAACTCATCCCTTATCTATATGCAAATCCATACAACTAGACACAAGGACAATTTTTCCCCGATTACCATTATTCTGCTTAACAACTAATTCCCACAACGCTGTCAAATAATTTACTAAGACTGTATTACTATTATTCTTCTCTTCCTTACTTGTATCTTTCTCTTTCCACTTATTACTATAACCATGTTGCTTGTATCTTTCAATTATATTGTTTTTATTTGTTTCCTAGTATGATATTATAGCTTATCAGTAACCTTGACTATCACTAAGCATTGTATCTTTTTATTCTTGATGAATGTATTTTATTCTCCTTATGTACTGTACACCGAGAGCATATACACCTAAGACAAATTCCTTGTGTGTCCAGTCACACTTGGCCAATAAAGAATTCTATTCTATTCTATTCTATTCTATTCTATTCTATTCTATTCTATTCTATTCTATTCTATTCTATTCTATTCTATTCTATTCTATTCTATTCATCTTCAACTTTTCACTCTTTGTGTCAGGAAAAAATCCATAAAGGGTTACTAGAACTTTATGAAAACATGGTTTAATCAAACAAGTCAACTTCATAGTTTTTCCTTTTACTTCTACAGTTTTGCTCTTTAATTCATTCAGATGTCATAGCATTTGTTCCTGCTCATTTGGGGAGGAACAGGCTTCGGCTCAACCCTGCCAAGTCGGAGTGGCTGTGGGTACCGGCATCTCGGTTCTATGGGGATGCTCCACCATTGGTTATAGGGGGTGAGGTGTTGCCCCCTATTGACAGGGCGTGCAACTTCGGCGTCCTCCTGGATTCACGGTTGTCTCTGGAAGATCATGTTACGACCGTGACCAGGGGGGCATTTGCCCAGATTTGTCTGGTGTGCCAGTTGCGCCCCTACCTGGACCGAGATGCCCTACGCACGGTCACTCATGCGCTGGTCACCTCCCGGATTGACTACTGCAATGCTCTCTACATGGGGCTGCCCCTGAAGACCATTCGGAGGCTTCAGTTGGTGCAGAATGCGGCCGCGCTGGTAGTGATGGGAGTGTCCCGACGCTCTCATGTTACACCCCTCCTGCGCGACCTGCATTGGTTACTGGTTGCCCTCCGTGTGAGATTCAAGGTGTTGGTGTTTACCTATAAAGCCCTTCATGGCTTAGGACCGGGGTATTTGGCGGACCTTCTGGGGCCAGCAACAGCTCCCCATTGCCCGGTGCGTTCCGACAGAGAGGGCCTACTCGGGGTGCCGTCGGACAGACAGTGTCAGCTGGCGATCCCTAGGGAGTGGGCCTTCTCTGTGGGCGCACCTACCCTCTGGAATCAGCTCCCCCTGGAGCTCCAGATTGTCCCCGACCTTCGCTCTTTCTGCCGCGAACTAAAAATGTGGCTATTTCACCTGTCCGGCCTGGACTGATGGGGGTTTTTTAAATGGATTTTAATTGATTTTAGGGATTTTATGTGTAACTTTTAACTCGGAGTTTTTGTTTTATTTTTCTGTTTATTGTTATGAGCCGCCCTGAGTCCTCTCGGAGAAAGGGCGGCATATAAGTCTAAACAAACAAACAAATAATTAAATAAATTTGATCTCTCTTTAATTTTAATTTTTCTTTTCTTTTTCTCAGTTTTCTGCAAAAACTTTATTGAGGCTCTTTTGTAAATTCAGTAAAAAGTCCTTATCAGGGTCATTCTGTCATCAATTCACTTTAGCTGACTTCTCCATTTTATAATCTACCCTTTTGTTATTATCCAGTATTTCTTGATATTTTTACACCAGGTGAAATTTGTTCCATATTTGTCATTCCTTTGTTCATATTTTTTAGACAAAGTCTATCCATAGAAGCTGACATCTATACCAGGGGTGGGTTCTACTTACCTTTACTACCAGTTCACAATGGGAAGCTTCTGCGCATGTGCAGTTTGTCTATTATGACGTCCGGGTGGGTGGGCAAAGCCTCCCACCACTTTTACTACCGGTTCGGAAGAACCGGACAGAACTGGGAGCAACCCACCACTGATCTATATGCTACTAAACTCTTGTACCTGTAACCTTTAAGTGGGTGAAATGTGCAGCATGGCAAAAACATTTTCAACCAACATACCCCAAATAATTTACAGACAGCTGGGACTCACTGCCAGCTTTCCACAAGGAAATTCAATAGGGAAGCCAACAGGAAGTTGCTCTCTCTCACACTGTTTTTGGCCTAAGCAACAACATGAATTGTTTGAGTTGATTAGGACAATATGTGAATTTAGCCACTGTAATTTATAAAAGAGTTTTAGAGTTCAGGAATATATATGAATTTAGTAGCTACATCTTTTTCAACAAACCATGATTAAATTACTTGTGTAACATGTGAATGCCTAGATTTCTGTATAATCTATCGCCAACCTATGGTAGTTTGGAATGAACACAAGATACGGCCTAATCTGGAGGTGACATTACAATTCCAACATTCCCTTGGATTGTTCCCATCATTCTTCACTTTTACAAGAAAAGCTGATACAAGCTTCCATTTTTTCCTAATTAACTTTTGAATGTATCCTATGTATTTTCAGACATTGTCTTAAATACCACCTTTCCCACCTCTGCATCAGTAGATAAATCATTTATAACCCGTCCATTTTACAAATTAACAATTTTATTCTCTGTTTCCAAATTAATTTTGTTTTTAATCTGGGTTTGTTATGATAGTGTAGTGCCTTGTTCCTTGTATTGTTTCTAGAGACCTTCTTCAGCCAAAGCAATTTAAAAATATTGTAATAAGTCACACAATCTAGCTAGAGTCAGGTGGATTTGTTAAATCCACTGAATTGTTCTAATTTAGAGAACACAGCTGTGGCCTGCTACTATCTAAGCTGACGCAGTGGCCCTTTAAATAGATACATTTTCTTCTCCAAATTTCATCCCATGTTATTAGATTTCCACAGCTTTACTTTCTCTTTCAGGCACAGGAAATTTCACAGTTAATGTTTGTGTATGGTAGGGGGAAAAGATGGATAACGCCGTGGCTGGCGGGATCACTTTCTCATACATCCATTTTTCAGCACACTGATTGATGTATGTTACTACAGCTATACTTTTTATTTTCTCCTCTCCCCAGAAGTCTTAAAATATGCTGAGCTGTCAGCATCTTTCTGTTTTCTCTCCTTAGCTGCCTTATAAAACTCTGTTTAGGACATGTTGACATTGATCCAACATTGCAGAAAATTCTGCCTCCTTGAGATTTATACCAAAAACTCCACGGAGCAAAGGCAAAGAGAGAACTTGGTTTTCTGGTACCTTATACAATAGGAAATCGTTCAGAAGAGCCCCTTTCCCTGGACAGACTTTGGGAAACCTATCCTTATACACAATAATGCTGCCCAAAGGGAAGGTCTCCAGTTGGTGTTGTGAACTGACCGTGACTAAGGCAGTAGTAGGTTTCAAATCCAGTCACTACCAGTTTGCTCGTGGGTGCACACGTGCTCACGTGTGTGTGCGCGATGCTTCTGCGCATGCGCAGGAGTGTCTGGGCAGGTGGGTGGAGCCTCCTGCTGCCGCCACTATCAGTTCGCCCAATCCGGGGCGAACCGGTAGCAACCTACCTCTGGACTAAGTCCATCATGAGACTGTCTTTTCCTTTCTCTGCTTCTTACTGAATTCCCAATTGGGTTAACAAATAATCAGTTTAATCTTGGTTTATGGAATTGGTTGGGTTTTGTAAAGCACACCACACCATAAAGTAGGCATGTATAAACTGAGATACCTCCAGCCTCAGGAAGCCAGGACTGAAAGTCTCGATACACTTCTAAAAGTTGTTATCAAAAATAACACTAAAGTACAATTATTAAAGTTAGGACTGGAAATTAGTCATTTAAATTACATTTGATTTTTTATCAAATTGCAGCGTAACTAAAATGAAGTTGTTTCTTTTTTTGTCTTGACCTGCTTGGGGGTTGTTTCCGACACAAGAATCAAAGATTGACATCAATCAATCTGAAAGGGCTTGTAAAGACTTAGTGGGGATTTGGGAAAAGCTTTTGTTAAAGAGGAATTAGTAATTGTACCTACTTATGACCAGATCAATGGCTCATTCTGAAAAGATATTTTGTATGTTTATGTGTTTTTAAAAATAAAAAAAAATTGTTCAAAAAAAGTAAAGACTTACTATGTATCTCTAAATCACTGCAAGTTGCACAAGATTCATGAAGCAAAACCATGTTATGGCTCAGTGCAGGGCTTCGAGACCAGCAAATAATGCAATGCAGGGGTGAAATGCTCCCGGTTCGGACCGGCTCGGGTGAGTAGGTAGTGATGGCGGCAGGCAGTTCAGAGAACCAGTAGCAAAAATCCCTGCCCCCGCCCCCCATGCCCAGCTGAGCCCCACGATCATCAGAGCCTTTTTTTCCTTTTAAATGGCTCTAACCAGCCAAGCTCTGATGACCCCAGCTGAGTTGCCTGATAATCAGGCAACTCAGCTTGGATCGCCAGAGCCATGTAAAAGAAAAAAAGTTTCTTTTTTTCTCCCCTCCCCCTCTCCCAGCCTCCAGCTTGCTTACCTTAGCTGCTGATCGCATGATGATCGCAATCCATGCATCAGCAAGCAACTGAATCTCCCTGCCTGCAATCAAACTCATCGGTGAGCAGCTCTTTCTGCCTGCCTGCCTTCCTGCCTAGACTTGTGAACTTCAACTCCCAGCAAAGCTGGCTGAGGAATTCTGGGAGTTGAAGTCCACAAGTCTTAAAGTTGCCAAGGTTGGAGACCCCTGTTCTAGTGGGTAAGTTTTTTTCCCCTTTGGGAGCTTTAAAAAAAATAGTTAATTGAGGTTTTTTTTAGTTGTTCTTTTTTTAGACCTAGTCATTTAAAGTTTAGGAAGTTTTAAATTTAGCTGCTTTTATATAAAAAATAAAAATAAAATAAAATAAAATAATATTTGTGCAGCTTTCTGAGATTTAGTGTGTTTCTGTAGTGTTTCACTCTAACTACATAAACACACAAAATCTCACAAAGCTGTATGTGGAATTTTGTGTGTGTAAAGTGTGAAAATTAGTTTTTTGGGCTTTTTCCGGTTTTCAAAATGGCAAGATTGGAAGAGCAATGCTTACAACAATGTTCAAGCATAGAATAGTTTTCATTTGGAAGAGGAAAGGAGTTAAGCATTTTAGCAGCACTTGTATTTTCTCTTTATTCTTCAGTGGAATATTCCCAATTTTATTTATTTGCTTATTTTTTTATAAAATTTATATAGCTGCCTGTCTCATACAAGGTGATTTTGGTAACAGACAATAAAACCAAAAATTAGAATAAAAAAACCAGTTAAAACAATTAAATAATTAACATAAGTAAAAACAAGACTATGAGAGGGTTAAATTAAGATTAAGAGGTTCAGCCAATGCATGGGTTCACTTCCCTCAGAAAATCTTCAGCCTGATGAAAAGAATCATGTTTTGAGCACTTTCAAAAATGTCACAAGGGTGGGGCTAATTTCACCCCAGCGGGGATGATGTTCCAGAGGGCATGTGGCTCAGCACAAAAGGCCCATTTCCTGGGTCCCATCCAGTGGTGGGTTGCTCCCGGTTCAGTCCAGTTCTTGCAAACCGGTATTAAAAGGGACGGGAGGCTCCGCCCACCCGCCCGGACATCACCATGGACGATCTGCACATGCGCAGAAGCACGCACGCTCCCATTGTGAACTGGTAGTAAAGGTAAGTAGAACCCACCCTTGGTCCCATCGGAAGAAACTCATTAGTAGATGGGATCCACAACATGCCACTTCTGTTGAAACTGATGGATCAGATAAATGTAATCAGGGAGAGGTGGTCCCTCAAATAAGATGGCCCCCTTTAAAAGTCAAAATCAACCCATTGAACTGTATCCAGAAGCAAACTGGCAAGCTAATGCATAACTGCTCACACCACTGCATTTTGCACCAGAAAAAGCTTCTAGATATTGTTGAAGAGCAGCCTTATGTGCAGCGTGTTAGGGTAGGACCGTGATGGCGAACCTATGGCCATATCTATGGGCACATGAGTGTTGCCCTAGCTCAGCTCCAGCACGCATGCACGCACCTGTCAGCTGATTTTCGGCCCTTCCACATCCACCGGAAGTCAGGAAATGGGCTGTTTCCAGCCTCTGGAGGGCTCCAGGGGTGGGGAAGGCCATTTTCGCCCTCCCCAGCTCCTAGAAAGCCTCTGGAGCTGGGGAGGGCAAATAACAGGCCTTCCGGTCCTACCAGAAGTCAGGAAACGGGCCATTTCCGGCCTCCAGAGGGCCTTAGGGGGAGTGGGGAAGGCTGTTTTCGCTCTCCCCATGCTCCTAGAAAGGCTCTGGAGCCTGGGGAGGGCAAAAAAACAGGCCTACTGGGCCCACGGTGCTATCGCATGCCAAAAGCGAGGGTCATGCGGGGGTCTCATTGAATTATGGGTGTGGGCACGCATGTGTGCAACCTCCCCGTGCTTCCCCCGCTTTTGGCATCACTGCTCTAAACAAACATTATTTCTTTCCTTTCCCCAAGCCCACATAGAACTCTATTATAGATGATTGCAAGAATTAAGATTGCATTACCTATTCTACTGTTTTCACCAATCAATAAAAAAACTTGCAGTGGTTTACATCCATACAGATAAATAACCATTCATTTAAAATGCTCATGGCAAAACAATTAAAAAATCAATAATCACAAACAATATAAAACAACAGCAACAACCAATAGGTAAAAGTATACAACCAAGGTACAAAAGCAAAACCTAGCAGATAAATTAATTTCAAAATAAAAATGATGGCCACAGTCAAACTCATTTCCAAATGTTCTACATAAAATTTTAGTCTTAAGCAACTCCTGTGATGATAAAAATGATGAGACAAGGTGGAACCAGCAATTGAGAAACAGCGCCTCCTGGCTTCCATTCCACTTACCTCAAGGCAAATGGAGTATAATCAAAAGTTTTTCCCAGGAAGAACATGCTACTGTAGATGGGCTGAGTCATGTAGGTGAATGCAGCCCTGCAGGTATAGGTTAAAAATAACAGTTGGCACTTATTGGTAATGATTGTAGAGCCTGAAGCACCCACCAATAATTAGGCTGCACTTCAAGATCATATACATGAAATCAGTGGTGGGTTGCCCCTGGTTTGGACCGGTTCGCAAGAACCGGTAGTAAAACTGGTGCGAGGCTCCGCCCACCACCCTGGATGTTCGTCATCAGTGATCTGCACATGCGATCCCATTGTGAACCTGTAGTAAAGGTAAGTAGAACCCACCCCTACAGGAAATGCCCTGAAGACTACATAGTACTAAATACAAATATTATACTTTTGCCCCTAGGTAGCTACTGGGAGAAGGGAAACAAGTGATCTCATATGCATCATGATACTCCTGCACAAGTGACTTAGATTATGTGATTTGCATGTTGTAATTGTGGCTTCTGCCAGATGCCTGTATTTTAATCTTAATTCTTACTTTGAGGTCCAAATGTAACATGGATAATTTTGCAACATTATCAGTACATTAGCACTGGCTTTAAAGCAGCAGTCCCCAAATTTTGGGTGCCAGAGACCGGTTCCATGGAAAAGAGGTTTTTCCACGGACCAGCAGGGGCGTGGTTTTGTGTGCTGCCTGCATCCCACTCGTGTGCATGGATGGGACTTCGCTTGTTTGTGTAGCCTGGATTTCTGGTGTGCCACGGATCAGTGCCGGTCCATGGCCCGAGGGTTGGGGACCCCAGTTTAAAGGAAAGGTTTGCACTTTAATTTATAAAAAAAATTTCTGGTCCATGAGATCAAGTATGAAAGACATGCAACAAGAAAAAGAAAAGAAAACATCTAAGCAGAAACAGAAAGTATCATTCTTTTCACCAATTTAGCTTTTCAAAGAATAGAATATCATATACTAACATCACTATTGTCTTTAGCATAAATACTCCCTTTTTTACCACCCTGTAGTCCTTATCCAGGGATGTGATGGCTCAGTGGCTAAGATGCTGAGCTTGTCAATCAGAAGGTCAGCAGTTTGAATCCCTAGCGCTGTGTAACGGAGTGAGCTCCCATTACTGGTCCCAGCTTCTGCCAACCTAGCAGTTCAAAAGCACGTTAAAAAATGCAAGTAGAAAAATAGGGATCACATTGGTGGGAAGGTAACAGTGCTCCGTGCACCTTCACATTTAGTCATGCCGGCCATATGACCACGGAGACATCTTCAGACAGTGCTGACTCTTCAGCTTAGAAATGGAGATGAGCACCGCCTCTAAAGCCAGAAATGACTAGCATGCATGTGCGGGGGAACCTTTACCTTTAGTCCTTATTCAGGGTAGAGTCAGACAACTTGATGTTCATTTTCCTCACCTCCAATTTTCTATAACTCAACTATTTTATTGGGGTGGGGCTTATTGAAAAAAACAGGCCAAGGGCTGGGTGATGTGGCAAATTAACTTAGAGGAAGACATTTTCAGCAGTGCTTGAACTACGTAAAACCCCAATGCCTCAGGGTAACAAGGAATCCCTTCTGCTCTGGAAACTAAATCCCCAGGGCCGGATTTTCCTATAGGCTAACTAGGCTTCAGCCTAGGGCCTCAAGATCAAGAGGGGCCTACATTCAAATTGTTAGCAAAATTAAAATTACACTTTCACTATAGGTGAAAGGGCCTCATAAGTGGAATAGCCTAGGGCCTCTTTTCATCTAAATCCGGCCCTGTAAATCCCATCTCTGGAGATTATACCTGGTGGTGCCAGATATATGTCCAAGAGAAAATCCAGAGTTTTTCTTGAATGTGATAGACCTATAGAATTTTGTGCAGTACTTGGTGCTCTTTGAACTTGGTTGTTTGTTTGCAGAGATTTCATTATCCAACTAAGTAACTTCATCAATGCTAGTGAGTATTGGGGGGGGGTGTTTGCTCCCTGTTTATATACAGGAGCTTGTCTGCTATTTTGGTGGGGATGTGGCTTTCTCCTCAGTAATTCTTTGATTAGGATTTTAATAGAAAAGAATATACATAGCTCAGAGTTGAACTGTAGGAATAACTATTAAGAGGTAATATCTTGCAGATGAACAGTTCATGGGATATCCATGAGAGTTTTGAAAAAGATACTTGGATGCTACGATGCGTCTATAGCTACAAAGATTAGTAAATGAAAGCAATGATTTTCGCAATCTATGGAAGCAAAAGTTGGATTTGAAGAAGCAGGATCAAAACAGTATTAACATTTTTGCATCTTAATGTTGGAGAAGACTCCTGGGAATGCCATGGGTAGCTAAGAAAGCAAACTAATGGATTACTGAACAATTCAACCAAGTTTCACTGACACTTGTCAATTGTCACTTGAGACACATTATGTGAAAACCTAACTCTCTGAAGAGACTCTAATGCTAGGAAAGGTGGAAGAGAAATAGAGGACTACCAGCAGCAAGATGGATGGACTCGGTTATAGTCATAATGGGTACTCTGATGGAAGACTTGAAGGACCAATTAGGGACAGAAAGTAAAGTGAAAAAATATTGCTGTATTGTAGGACCAAGTTTATAATCCCAATTTGAGAGGGGATAAATTCTGTAGAAATCAGTAGACCTATCCTTTGAGTACAGATGTTCTGGCAAAATCCTGGAGATGAGACTGCAATCAATCTCCCTTGAAACTATTATTTTCTTCTGATCAAAACATAGAGGAAAAACACTGTCATTTTTGCAGATAATGTTTAATATGTCCTCATCAAGATGCAAAACCAGGATCATGAATGAATCTTACTCCCCAGGCTGATATCTTCACTTTTTTTTTTTTTTTTTGCAGGAGTATCCTTTCCTTTGTTTGTTTTTATTAGACATATGCTAGCAAAAGTTAAATTCAGTGAACCTGTAGCAAAGTCAGTATAGCTTTTACATTGGTTTAAATTGTGCATACCTTATAAGAATAAAAATAGACAGCTTAAAAATAATGTTCCATTCCAAAGTGAGATTCTACAGATATCTCTATTTTTAACACAGACTCACAGTTATGATGAACAGTAATGAGTATTATTAATTGGAGTTAATTGCAATGTGGTAGATATGAATAGATGCAATTGCCATGTATAAATATTTTATGTCTTTACTTTAAACATGCAATTTTGTTACATACTTTGCAATGATTTAAATGAATGTGTTGTTTTTGCAGGTATGTGTATAAGGAAAAATATTAATTTATCTAAACACTGTTCTCTTCCACAGTAATCCCACAGCAATTCTAATGATTGGGCTCCCTTGAATTACTATATAAAATGGTTAGATATTGGGGGGGGGGCAGAGGGAAGGTCTCTTTCATCTGATATTATTAGGTGTAGGGTTTCCTGCCTAAACAGGGGATTGGACTAGAACAGAGGTTAGCAACCCACGGCATTGGAGCCGCATGTGGCTCTTTCATCCCTCTGCTGTGGCTCCCTGTTGCTGGTCGGCTCCACAATTGATAGAGCTTTCAGTTAGGACAGGTAGAGGAAAAAGGATGCCGTGCTAGGAGGAGACTCTATGGTGGGGGAACCGGACTTCTGGTCGGCTCCAGAATTGAATGGGGAGCTTCCGGTTAGGACCTTTGTGGCTCTTTGAGTGTTTAAGATTGCCGACCCCTGAACTAGAAGACCTCCAAAGTCCCTTCCAACTCTGTTATTCTATTCTATTCTATTCTATTCTATTCTATTCTATTCTATTCTATTCTATTCTATTCTATTCTATTCTATTCTATTGTTCTATTCCATTCCATTCCATTCTAATTATTTAAAACAAAGAAATGTCTAGAAGATGCAAAGGACAATAGGTCCAGTCGTTGCAAAGAATAAATGACTTTTAAAGTAGCCTTAAAACGTTCACTGTTACTTGAGAGAAGTTGCTCATCTAGTGAATTAAACCTCTTAAGGAAAACAAGGCTTCTTTCTTTTCCTTCTGGATCATATACTTAATTCAATTCAATTCAATCTGCATTTTCTATAGCTTTTCTCTTCCCATTTTTTCCCAGTACAGCTCCATCACCTCCTTGCTACATTTCTATCCTTGGTTTCTTCGTTGTTGGTTTCTTAGAAGGCAGGAGGGGAATGTGTATTGGCATGTGTGTAATATATGAGAGAGCATGGTTAACATACTGTATGTGGGGTGAGGAGAATTAATGTTTGCTATAATGTAATTTCTTATTTCATAACACTTCATTTTAATTAGAAGTGTTTAATTGAATTATTTATTTTTATCTCGACCCACGTTTTGGTGGAGTGTGGTTTCTAATAGGTAAATAGATGATAGATAGTTACATAGATAGATGGTTAGATAGATAGATAGATAGATAGATAGATAGATAGATAGATAGATAGATAGATAGATATAGATTGACATAGATATATAAATATGCCCAGTGGTGGGATTCTGGGAGTTCTAGGGGCCAATAAATTACAAAAAAACACTGAACCCTTTGTTAAATTGCTGGCTCGCCCCGCCCCTTGCCCCGCCCCTCCGCACTACTATTTATTCCCAATAAATGGGGCGAGCAAGCCAGCAATTTAACAAACGGTTCAGTGTTTTTTTGTAATTTATTGGCCCCGCAGCACACCGAACCATTTGTTAAATTGCTAGCTCGCCCGCCCCTCGCCCTGCCCCGCCTCCCACCCGCGCGGTGCCAGCCTACCGTAGCCAGGGGTAGGCAATTGTGGCTCTTTTACAACCTGTGGACTTCAACTTCCAGAATTCCTGATACAGTTTGGCTGTCTCAGGAATTCTGGGAGTTGAAGGCCACAGGTTGTAAAAGAGCCACAATTGCCCACCCCCTCCCTAGCCTGAGTTCCGCTGCCTGGGATCCACGTGGGCTGCCACATGGTTCCCCACCGGCTCCGGATGCAAGAGAGCAGGATGGAGAAAGCAGCTTCCATGCCTTCACTCACCCTCACTCTCTGCTCTGTTGGATCGCTGGCCGTTCGCTTACCCCGCCCACTCCCAATCTATTGCTGCCTCCGGAGTCCAGTTGATGGCTAGAGGAAAAAAAACTTCAAATTCTTGCCGCGGGGCTTTAAAGGGCCGCCCTATAGCCAGTGGTGCAGCCGAAACGTTTGTTAAATTGCTGGCTTGCCCCGCCCCTCCGCACCACTATTTATTGCCAATAAATAGTGATGGGCGAGGGGCGGCGAGCCAGCAATTTAACAAACGGTTCGGTGTTTTTTTGTAATTTTATTGGCCCACGGAGCTTCAGCATAGGCTAATTAGCCCCTTGATTCTGTCGGCCTCCCGGCTCTCAGCTGATTTGTCTCAGCTGTTTTGCTCAGGGCTCTGCTGCTTCCTTGCAAAGAGTCCTGGAGCAGATTTTTTTTCCCTTAGCTCTGCTGAAACACGAAACTGAAACTGGTATGCTGTTGCTGCAAGGTTGGAAAATTAGGCAGGCAGAATTCTTTTCTTTTTCCTCACCAAAAAAGGTAGGTGCAAACAATGGGAAATTTAGGGAAAAAGAGGAGAGTTCAGGATTTTAAAACACAAAAGAAAAAAAGCTCTATTTAACTAGGGAATTGTAGTAATTGAGATACTATTAATTGTATATTTCTGAAAGCAGAAATGGTTAAGTTGTGGTTTGGAGGAATATATGGGGGAAATTATTTGGTTTATTATTATTGGTAAATATAATTAATTGATTTGTAAGAAATTGGATTGCATGGAAATAATTGGAATATTCATGTTCATATTGATTAATATACAAAAAAGATAGTTTTATAACTAATTGATTTATATTAAAATGTTGAATTTGTATTAAACAACTGTATTACATAATTACATAATTAAACAATGTGAGGATGGATATAAAAATAGATGACAATGGGAAGGGGTATAATATAGAATAGAAGGGAAAAATTGAATTTGATTAAGATTAGAGATGAGGATGAAGGGTAATATTAGTTTTTTTAAAAAATAGATGAGGAATAAATATGGCAAAAAGGAAATATAGAAATTGTAAATTTAATTGAAATGACTAAACACTGTTTAAATTTGTGAACCGGCCAAATACTCTGTTCAAAGAAAATACATTGTATGTTTGTATGTGTGTTTCTAATTATTGTTATTTATTCATATTTGTTCTCTTTTATTCTTTAAAGTTTAACAATTCATTCTTTATCTTAATATCTTTATATTTGTTTGGGGTTGGTTTTCTTCCCTTTCATCTTTTTTATTGTACAGCAATCTTTCTCCTCAAACCTACCACCTCTCTTTTTTCTTTCCTTCTCACTTTCTCTTCCTCCCCCTCTTCTTCTCCTCCCTACTTCCTCTTCCTTTCTCCTTCTCCTCCTCTCTTCCTCCCTCTCTTACCCTCCCTCCTACTCTAATTTCCCTTCCCTTCCTTCATCCCTCTCTATTGCTGTATGCTTTTATGCATATGGACTACTCAGAGGGCTGAAAAAGTTATTTCTGACTGGTCCTTGCACTTTTGACCAGTCCTCGAACTTACGACTGTCCTCACATTTTACGTTTTTGCCCTATCTTGTCACCATGGTGAAGAGAAGCAGTTGTGAAATGAGTGACATGGTTGTTAAGAATGCTACAATGGGCATAAATGATAACCAGTCATAAGTGCGAAGACCGGTCAAAAGTGCGAGGACCTGTCAGAAATCACTTTTTTCAGCCCTCTGGGTAGTCCTTTTGTGCATATGGACTACTCAGAGGGCTAAAAAAGTTATTTTTGACTGGTCCTCGCACTTTTGACCAGTCCTCGAACTTACGACTGTCCTCACATTTTACGTTTTTGCCCTATCTTGTCACCATGGTGAAGAGAAGCAGTTGTGAAATGAGTGACATGGTTGTTAAGAAAGCTGCACGGGCATAAATGTGAGGATGGTCATAAGTGTGAGGACCGGTCAAAAGTGCGAGGCCCAGTCAGAAATGACTTTTTTCAGCCCTCTGAGTAGTCCCTATGCACATAGCCACGCCCACCCGGTCACATGACGAGCTAGCCATGCCTATGCAGTCACGTGACCAGCTAGCCACGCCCACCCAGTCACATGATTGCCAAGCCACACCCCCAACTAAGCCACGCCCACAGAACCTGTTGTTAAAAAAATTGAATCCCACCACTGAATATGCCTAATGTATATATGTAATGGGCAGGTGAAATTCCAGAATTACAGGTTTGGGTTATGATGCAACCCTTGATTGATGAAGGACAAAAGCAGGACTCAGTATAGAATTTTTGCGTTTACACCATTTTTCTGTCTATTCTTAGTTGTTAAACTCAAGTTCATATCTGGGGAAGGAGTTAAATATAATATATGCACTTGGCCTGGAAGCTTTTTTAGAATTATCTCACTAAATTGATACTCAGTGAAGCCAAATAATGCAGATTTTATCAGTGATAAAGACAAAAGCTAAATTCTCCTTGGAAAAACCCATTCACACATATGTTTATGAGATAGATGAGACATCACCAGATAAAGCCAGATGTTACAAACACCCCTTCACATGGCTAAAATTCAAATTACTATGCACATGGCCATTCTAGTAGTTGCCTTTAAATATAAACGATGAATCAGACTTGTTGAAAATTCAAACTTATTTCTTTACAAACTGGTACAGTCTGTTTGGCCATGCTATTTGAGCAACTAAAAATATAAAGGGAAGAAACCACCATTTCTTGTTGCTTTACATTTTGGAGTCCTCGTTTGTTTGGCCTAAATGCAAAGTTTGTTTTCCATTTGTGATTTAGCCTGGATTTGACATAGTATTGCTGCCTCTTATTTCATTTGTGGTTGATTAAGTTGCTCCCATCCAAAAAAAAAGAGTCAAACGACAGTGAACAGAAAACATTCACAAACATGCCAGTTGTGAAACAACAACCAGAATCTTCTGTAATTCTGATTAATCACTATATCCAAACAATGGGCTTATCTTGGTCCTCCTTGTGAATAGTTTTTACCCAGCGCTGATGAAAAATAAGCAGGAAAGTCACATTCCACTTTACAAATGGTGGCATGAATCTCCCTCAAAGACAGAGGAGAACAATTTTTAAATAAGTATTCAATGTGTGCCAGAAGTTAATAAATTGTGTTGTTACATTATAACACTTGTGATATCTGTTCATTGACCATGCTGAATAGGTTTGGTGGAAGTTGGAATTCAATAATCTCCGAAGAGCTACAGATTTCCCACTTCTAATGAGAATTAGGTGTTTTGGAGAATAGGTTGACCTCCCTTTTCTCTGTGACAGCCCCTCAGAAATTGGAAGACTACAATTATGTAACCGCTAGCCCCTCTCTTTGTTAGACTAGACATACCCAGTTCTTGCAACTGTTCATCATATGTTTTAGCCTCCAGCCCCCTAATCATCTTTGTAGCTCTTCTACTTATTTCTATTACCTCGTGCTACTAACCATGTAAAGTGGGTTATCTGAAAAAGATATAAAAGCAACACAACCAACAACACAGTAGCATACATACTTTCATTTCACGCAAAAACACGTTTGATTAAAAGCACACTAAAAGGTTGAAAGTGCATGTTTACAGGTGACACAACTTTAAATACTAGTTGCTACCAGCAGGGGGAACTGCTGCATTCATCATGTGAGCGGGACACTAGAAGCTAAATTTGATGGAAGTTTGACTGATCCAGAAGCACTTTTTGGCTATTTTTCGGACTTCAAAATTTCACAGAACAGGTTATACTTAACTTTACTTAGTTCCTTGGTAACTTTCATTTTGTCTCCAACCTCCCCTTTAAGGAAACTATTGAGAACATGATGGAGATTCAGTTGTGGAATATTCTAGAGGAAGTAGATTATTTGGACCATTGGGCAAAAGCAGCACTAGCTGCTCTAGCAATTAACTGTCATCAGAACTGGATGAAGGGAGGTCAGACCTCTTGGACCTTTTAAAGCCTTTCAGTACCATCATCCTGCAGGATTTGAGAATTGGCATTGTTTTAAAGTGGTTCCACTCCTGAGCAAGTGTTGGTCATGGAAACAATAGCTGAGCCCTTAGATCAGTGTTTCTCAACCTTGGAAGCTTGAAGATGGGTGGACTTCAACTCCCAGAATCCCCCAGCCAGCGCTGCTGGCTGGGGGATTCTGGGAGTTGAAGTCCACCCATCTTCAAGCTTCCAAGGTTGAGAAACACTGCCTTAGATGTTCCAGTGTGGGGTACTATAGTCACTGCTCTTTAACCCATACTATTTAAACATATATTTGAAACAACTGGAAGAAGTCATGCATCAATTTGTGGCAAGGATTATCAATACAATGATGATATTCAATCTATACATTGTCAGCCTAGGTCACGGCTGTCAAACTCACGGCCCATGGGTCGGATGCGTCACACGCTGGCCACACCCATGCCCTGTTTAGCAAGGGGGGGAAAGTCCCGATACATCATGTGATGCCGCCATGCTGCCCCAAGTTTGACACCCCTGCTCTAGGTCAAACATGGAACACTTAGTTTTAGACCATTATCCTGGATCAGTGGAAATGCTGCAGACACATAAACCTACAGCCTTAAGATAAGGAGGAAAAAGCTCAGATTACATTGTGTTTAGGCGGAATGAATGAATGAATGAATGAATGAATGAATGAATGAATGAATCCATAAATATCAAGCTTATCTATTAACTTTTATCCCATTTGTTCTTTTGTGAGGTTTTGCTCCCCTAGAAGCAACAGGAGGTCCTTCTGAACTCATGGCTCCTGCGAATTGAGCAGAGGGACCTTTATACAGCTGCTGCTGTTATACTAGTTGGGGCCCGCCCAGACTACTGTATCCCAGTAACACTAATAAAGGAGAATATTTGTAGCTCAGGGTTGACATGAGGAGCCCTTGGTGCTCTCTGAGCTTGCTTGTTTTCTTACTGTTCTTTCATTATCCAAACTAGGTAACATCATCGGTGCTAGTCACTAGTACCGATGATGTTATCTAATTTGGGTAATGAAACGTCTGCATAATCTACCTGTTGTCTTATACATGCTTGACAAATAAATAAATATATATTAAATATATTAAATAAACTCAGAGAGCACCAAGCACCCCTCATATCCCAGCAAAAGTCATTCTGATTACCTTGTGGTAATCCTTCACCTTTGAAGATGACCGGGATGCTGCAGTTAGTACAGTTCATGACCACATTATTAGTCAGGAAGGCCTGTTACTTTTGGCGTATACAGCCCTTCCTTCAGGAGGTTTCCAGGCCCAATTCTGAGGGCTGATTCTCACCTATAATGGTCTACATAGACTGGCACCGGACACATTGCCAAGCATGATTCTGCCCATATGCTTCAAAGGTTCAAGGGAAGGTCTCTCTCCCCTCCCCAAGGAGATTAAGGGGACTTGGAACAGATGACAGCTTTCTTTGCAAGAGTCCTCTTTTTATGGAACATTCTTCTCCAGAGATGCAATTAGCTTCTACTTCCCTTGCATTCGTGAAGGGTCTTAAAACAATTTTATTTCAACTAGTCCCTGTATCTGTTCCCGGCACCTATCTTTTAAAATTGTTTGTGACTACTTTCTCTTATAACTATATTGAGTAAAGGTTGCTCTAATACCTGCAGATATTTGTTGTTTGGATTGCCTGTTCTGCTTCAATATCAAGGCTTGAAATGGTCCTCTCTTTATAGCTGTAATTGCAGAGAAGTTAAAAAGAAAGCAATTCTTTAATTTCTCTGCCTTTGTTTCTCTTCCTTCAGAGTGTGCTTTGCTAACAGGTAAAGTCATCACAATAAAGGCAAAACCTTTTGTATTTCACAAAAGGAAATACCACTTCAATGTATTTGTTTGTTTATCTATCTTTACAGTATATTTCCTATTTCTAAACTAGGAGTATGGTACCTTCATTCTCAGTTCTAAGGCTGGTTGCTCTATCTGGTTTTTTGACACATCTGAACTTTGGAATTGGAGAAGACTTCTGGGAATACCAAAGAAACAAATGGATCAACAAACAAATCAACCCAGATTTCTCATTCAAAGAATAAATGACAACTAAAATTATCCTTAACTCTCTGGAGATGGCTTTAATGCTGGGAAAGGTGAAAGGAAAGAGGAAAAAGACACCTATCAGCAAGGTAGATGAATCTGGTTAGAGTTGAGATGAGTGCATTGGGAGATTTGAAAGAATAGGTTACTGTTGTGGTCCACCAGCAGCCTACAGAGCTGGCAGCCGAGTCAGACAGTGAGGAGCTGGGAAGGAACATGGGCCAGTTCTGGAGTCTGGGGAAGGTTCAGACGAGGGCTCTGCATCGGAGGCAGAGATGGGGCCAGGGCCATCTGGGAGTTATGTGTGGACTCTGGAGCCTCCAGAGTCGGACATCAGAGAGGCAGCAGAACAGGAGGATCCTGTTCCTAGTGCGCGCATGCACAGAGCTGCCAGAAAGCAAGAACAGTTAAAACTAAAGGGACGACTCAGGAGTAAGGCCTGGAAATGATTGGCCCCTCCCATAAGGCTTAAAAGAGGAGCAAAGGCACGTGGGCCCTTTGCAGGAAAGCAACGTTGTTAATTCTGTTCCCAATCAGGGTCTCTGTTTGATTCTGGACTCTGTGTGGTTTTGTCAAGTAGGTCTTTGGCAGCATGTCAAGGGAGATAAGGTTGGTGATTATCCCAAAGGACTTCTCCCGAAGGACTTTTTGCAACTAATTGGGACTCAGCTGTGAATGAAAGTAATTCACAGCTGTTGCAATAAAAGAGGTTTTTGAGACGACTAGTGTGTTTTAATGACTCAGGAAGCCTAGATCACAACAGTTAGGGATAGATTGTCCTGGAGAAAATCTATGTGGTTGCTAAAGGACAGGACCAGTGGTGGGATTCAGCCGGTTCTCTCCGCGTCGCACAAACCAGTAGCAGGGAGGCTCCGCCCACCCACCCAGATGCAATGTGTGACTACTGCGCATGTGCAGAAGGCCGTGTGCATGCGCAGAGGTGGCGCATGATCACATTTGTGAACCAGTAGGGAAGGTAAGTGAATCCCACCTCTGGTCAGCACTGACTTGATGCCATATGATCAGTCAGGTTACGCAACCATAGATCATACATATGGACCCCTTAGAATCCCTAAACCAAGATCTGCATCCAAGAATCAACTGGCTGCCAGATTGTAGGTGTGACTATAACAAGACTCATCTACTCTAAAATCAGATTTTATTTTTGTTCCTTCTCCCATCAGCATGGAGGATATCAATGACTAAGGTAAATAATTAAGCAGGAAAGTGGTTAATTGTTCCTCTGTCTTAGATAGAGAAGCATTTTATATAGTAACACTTCATTGACAAAAAGAGTTTGTATAAAAAAAGAACAACACATTTCACAAATGAAGGCTATGCAGTTGGCAGTAAACATCATTATGTTTAATGGAGGCTATAGATAGTAACTCTGCACGCAATTGCATGCACACTGGTTCCAATAAATTTGGTAGAAGGCTATGCAGAGTTGTAAGTGTGTGTGTGTGTGTGTGTGCACACAATTAAGATGAACACTGTAGATTAAAATGCAGCTCATAACTATCGAAATCATGTGGTTTTCTGTATTCCTTTACTGTGCCTGAGTCCTGCAATTCAAGCTCTCTGTTTTTTATATATGACTGACATGTACCGAGGCACAGATGAATGCTACAAAAGTGATGCCAATTGTGCCTCTGAGACTATACTGGGGTTCATTAATTTTTATTTATTATTAAATTTATATGGCTGCCAATATCATGCAAAAGTTATTCTGGGAGACCTACAACAGTCAGATAAAACAAGGCATATAAAAAACAATCAGGATTTAAAAAAATATATAAAATTGGCATTAAAGGTTAAATATTATTAAGACAAGATATATAAACCTCGGAGAAAGCCATCTCAGTAGAGGAACCATCTATATATGTCTTGGGTTCCCTGGTCTGGATGGGGAACAACAGGCTTCAGCTGAACCCTGGGAAGACTGAGTGGCTCCAGGTTTGGGGGCTGTAGGTTTGGGGCAGGGGTGGGTTCTACTTATCTTTACTACTGGTTCGCAATGGGATTGCACTCGTGCACTCACTTCGCTCGCGCATGCACCTTGCTTCTGCTTATGCACAGATCGCTTCTTATGACGTCAGGGTCAGTGGGCGGAGCGTCCCGCCAGTTTTACTACTGGTTCTATAGAACCGGTCCGAACCGGGGGCAACCCATCACTGGTTTGGGGGTCACTGGACTTGGAAGTCCCAAGTCTAGAGGCATAACCAGGTTGGGGGGGCTTCCAGAACATCAAGTGGGATGGAGCTAACCTGATTTCGGGGGGTGGGGGGACAACTGGGCATTGTAGAAGAAAAGTTCTGCTGCCCAGGACTCACTAAATTTAAGGTCCTGAAAACAATAAAGGAAACTCTTCTTGAGGGATATGAGCAGTTTAGAAACATGAAATATAAATATAAAATAAATAAACTGCTTAGAAGAAATTCAATGTGTCTTTATTGGTTTTTGGAGCCAGACAAGCTTGCAGAGCAGAGATGGGACATGTGCTGTTTTAAGAGTACACATAATTGCTCACACTGCTGCATTCTGTACCAGTTGACATTTCCAGATATCTTTCAAGGGCAGCCCCATGTAGAATGCATTACAACAGTCCAATCTGGAGTTGATTAGGACATGAGCGACTGTGAGAAGAGCCTGTCAATCCAAGTATGGGCACAACAAAAACACAACAGAAAGTTATGCAAAGTGTTCCCCCCCCCAACCCCGAGCCATGACTGCCACCTGCTCATCAAGCAGGAGTCTTGAGGACCCCCAGATTGTGCACTGAGCCTGTCTGGAGTAGTGCAGACCCATCCAGCAACAAAGATGGCATAGTCCTGGAACAGCATGCCCCCAAATCTAGAGCCACTCAGTCTTGCCCAGGGTTCAGCTGAAGGCTGTTGTTCCCCATTCAGACCCTAACAGTGTCCAGGCACTGGAATAAGTTCACAGTATTATTTAATTCACCAGGGGCAGATATATATAATTAGGTAACATCGGTATACTGATGACACCTTATGTCATGGTGACGATGGACTCACCCAGCGACCTCATAGAGATGTTAAAGAGGAAAGGAGAGAAGGCCACACCCTACATAGCAGGGGCCGAGAACAGGACATCTCCCCCAATTTCAGATCACATAGCCAGGGCCTTGACAGGAATACCAGATTTGGAGTGCAACCACTGTTCTACATCAGGATCTGGATGACCTGTGCTAAGACCATGACTGTCACAGTGGCCATCAATTTCTGAGACCACCCTGCCAGGGAAGGCAGCTGAAATCTCCCATGGCCATGAGCTTGAGGAATTCCACTGCCAACTTGAGACAAAGTCAAGGAGCTCAGACAAGGAGGTCACAATGCAGCAGGGAAGGTTGGTCCAGTAGCAACAATTCCAACTGATCCCTAGAACACAACTTAATGAACAGGGTCTCACACCACTGACCTGTAATGCAGTGCCCCTGAAAGCTACAAGAGACCCTTGATGACAATCACCACATTCCTATCTTTGCCCTGGAGTCTTAGCTGATTTCACACTCGAAACCCAGCTGGGCATATTTGGAAAGAATAAGCTCGCCTTCCCAACCTAGCCAGGTGTCAAGTAATACATGCCAGTCCAGCCATCTCATCAATTATTACATCACTGGAGGCCTTATTTCAGACTGATCTGGCATTCAGTACCAGCAGCCAGAGTCCAGGGCTATTGAAGATCTGCTGACAGGATACTGAGGTTGAGACCAAGTAGCTGGAATACAAAACTCATATGAGCCAACAGTTCCATATCCCCTGAGGGTGGCCCACTCCCTGTCATCCACCATGTCTCCCCGTGCCCCAGACAGGAAATGTGACTAATTCTATCTTATTGTAAGACTATATTAGCAGAATCTTGCAAGTCTGAAAGTACAAACTTCTCACCACCATTTTAATTGCTTGGTCCTTTAGGGCAGGTCATTAAGAAAGAAAGTTTCTTTTTCTGATCATTTAAATTACTGGGAGCTCCTGCCTCTCTTGTCTGATTATTTCCTAGGCAGCATCTCTTCTCCTCTTTCACCAAGGTCATCCATGCTTTCCATAACAATGCCTGACATCACATATTACGGCCTGACTCCATCCCTTATTCAATGGCAGCCCAGTCCCCAGAACCAATTTTCCCCAAATTAGGTTGCTTCAGTTTATTTATTTTTTTATGCAAAGACTTTTGCTTTCCTTTGCATTGAATGCCAGTGAAAAATTTCTGCATTTTCACAAAAGTGCTTTTGGAAATGTATACCATTAGGCAGCTTGATTCTGGTTTTGGCTCCCATTTATTTTTACTCAACCTGATGGAACAATCTTCTTGCCACTGGGTTATTGCCAGTAGTGAAACTGATGTTCATTTTCCTGGGAGCATTGCTATTGCTAAATGACATATTGATCAAGCTTGGAGGAGAGAAGTTTTAGAGCAGAAATACTCCCTATTTATATGACCGTCATCTCTTTCTTTTCTTTTTCACTCAGGAGGAAGCAGTCCCGAAGTCCCACCTTTCATATATACAAGCCTACCCCTTGCAGTGATAAAACCACTTTTTTGCCATAGTACAAGCAGTATGATTTTAAAACTCTATGTTATAAAATGGTACAAACGTTATTGGCAGGACTGCACTTCAGAGAAGAGCAGAAGAGAAGTAGATGAATTGTAGCTGCTCCCTAAAGGATGAAGTATGGGCCTCTTTCATGGCGCAGGCTCTCCCTTTCATCAGACTCCAAAAATGTAGGTCCTCCCTCGCCCCCAGCCTCTTTCTATCATTAGAAATTCCAATAGCTATATGAATGGACAGAGCACAAGCTGCTGGCTTCCAAAACTAAAGTGAGACTTTTCCACTGATATTCAGATTAGTGCTGTAAAGGTCTAGGACAGTGATGGCTAACCTTTTTGACGTCGTGTGCCAAAAAGCAAAGGGAGCGGGGGGGGGGGGTCGTGTGCACATGTGCCCACACCCATAATTCAATGCCCCCCGTGCCCTGCCCCCTGCGCATGCACCCGTGACCCCCCTGTGCTCCGCCATGCATGTGCGTTTACTCCCCCCCCATGTGCCCCATTTTGGGCCTAGCAGGCCTCCCTGAAGCCTCCGGAGGCCAGAAACGGCCTGTTTCCAGACTTTGGGTAGGCCTCGTAGGCCCATTTTTTTGCCCTCCCCAGGCTGAAGATGCTTTCCTGGAGCCTGGTGAGGGCGAAAATAGCCTCTCCCCACATCGGAGGCACTCCGGAGGCTGAAAATGTCCTTCCAGAGCCTCCCTGCAAGCCCTGCACTTACCTGACATCCACATGGATGTATGGAGACTCCTGGGAGGGGAGAGATGGCTTGGGCGGGGCCAGCTGAAAATCAGGTGGCCAGTGCGCGCATGCATGCTGAAACTGAAGCTAGAGCAAAGGCTCGTGTGTCCGCAGCTATGGATCCGCGTGCCACCTATGGCATGTGTGCCATAGGTTCTCCATCACAATCTAGGACAACTTGTCACAGCCATAGCCAACTCGCTGCAGCTAACTTACCATAGCCAACTCCCCGTGGGACAATTCAACATTATATTAACTGTTTCATTGTTATTTTTATTGTTGGTGACCACGTTTTTCTTGAAATTATTATAATTCTTATATTTCCGTATTGACTTTTTTATTTTATTATTATTAGCCATGGTTCCATTGAAATTAATTTAACTTTTTTATATGTTGAACTGTCCCGTGGCGCGTTGTCCTATGGCTAGTTGGCCATGGCAAGTTGTACTATGGTGAGTTGGCTGTGGTGAGTTGGCCATTGACCATGCAAATTGGCAGTAGTGAGTTGTCCCATTCCAATGCTGTAAAGAATTC
This sequence comes from Pituophis catenifer annectens, assembly GCF_029215685.1. Classification (NCBI taxonomy): domain Eukaryota; kingdom Metazoa; phylum Chordata; class Lepidosauria; order Squamata; family Colubridae; genus Pituophis; species Pituophis catenifer. The sequence continues at coordinate 314,177,900 of NW_027256881.1, read as the reverse complement.
TTCTTTGGCATTTTTCAAACATTAAAAACAAGACCGGCCATCAAAACTGAACACCACTGTTGGAGACTACATAGGCATGTCCATGCAGCCAGCATTCAGTCATATAGAAAGAAACTTGGTTTCTTTCCCCTCAAAGGGCAAGAAACGAAATCAGTGAATTTTTTGTGTGTGGGTGTAGAGTTGTCACATTTATGTTAGTTTCCAGGCTAATAACCAGGAAGCATCATTTGCAGGAAGCTCTCTAAGAAGGATAGGACTTTAAATAGGACAGGAGGTGGCTCAAGGGAAATGATGGGGGAGGACTGCCAACCCCCAAGTTGAGCTGAGCTAATTGCAGTCTCTGGACAAAGCTCAATTTTTGGACAAACCTCGCAGGACTTTCTAGATGGGAAGAAATCCTCATGACTCACCAAATGAGAAATTGTCCTCCCAGTTGAATTGGAAATTTACACTGAAATGTAAGACTGTTTATTTAAGTTGAGCACTGAAAGCATCCTTCTCCTTCTCCGGTGTTCTCTCACTATGATATTTATGAGGATGCTTTGTGCCTTTCTAATTTTTCCTGTACTAGATGAGCAGAAGAAATTCATTTGGCTCCTCAGCATTCATTTATTCTTTTGCTAAACAGTTATCCCATAAATCTGAATTCTCATTAGATGATTGTCTTCATAGACTGCTTTTAATTAATAAAACCTATTTTACAGATTTTACAAAGAATTTCTTTTACATAGTATAAAAATAAAACAGATAAAAGAATTCCAAAGCTGCAAATTATTTTCAGATTGGAATAAGCTTAAAAGCAACAGATGATAGATAGATAGATAGATACATAGCTGATGGATGGATGGATGGATGGATAGATAGATAGATAGATAGATAGATAGATAGATAGATAGATGGATGGATGGATAGAGATAGATAGATAGATAGTAGATAGTTAGATAGCTCATAGATAGATAGATGATAGATAGATAGATAGATGATAGATAGATAGATAGATAGATAGATAGATAGATAGATAGATAGATAGATAGATAGATGATGGACAGAGATAGATAGATAGATAGATAGATAGATAGATAGATAGATAGATAGATAGATAGATAGATAGATAGATAGATCATATAGCTAGCTAACTAGATAGATGATAGATAGATAGATGATAGATAGATATAGATAGATAGATGATAGATGATAGATATAGATAGATAGATGACAGATAGAAAGATATATAGATATAGATAGATAGATAGATAGATAGATAGATAGATAGATAGATAGATAGATAGATTATAGAGATAGATGTAGATAGATAGATAGATGATAGATAGATAGATAAATATGATCTATCTATCTATCTATCTATCTATCTATCTATCTATCTATCTATCTATCTATCATCTATCTCCCTATGATCTCTCTATCATCTATCTATCTATCTATTATCTATCTGTCTATCTATCATAGATAAATGATAAATAGATAGATAGATCATAATGATAGATGATAGATAGATGATAGATAGATAGATAGAGATAGATAGATAGATAAATAGATCATATAGCTAGCTAGCTAGATCATATAGATAGATAGATAGATGATAGATAGATGATAATTAGATAGATAGATAGATAGATAGATAGATAGATAGATAGATAGATGATGGATAGATAGATAGATAGATAGATCAGATAGATAGATAGATAGATAGATAGATAGATATAGATAGATTGATTGATAGATCATATATATAGATAGATAGATAGATATAGATAGATAGATAGATAGATAGATAGATAGATAGATATAAATAGATGATAGATAGATAGATATAGATAGATAGATATAGATAGATAGATGATAGATGATAGATATAGATAGATAGCTGACAGATAGAAAGATAGATATAGATAGATGATAGATGATAGATAGATAGATGATAGAGAGATCATAGAGAGATAGATGACAGATAGATAGATATGATCTATCTATCATCTATCTATCTATCTTTCTATCATCTATCTCTCTATGATCTCTCTATCGTCTATGTATCATAGATAGATAAATGATAAATAGATAGCTAGATAGCTAGATAGATAGATAGATAGATTATAGAGATAGATGTAGATAGATAGATAGATGATAGATAGATAGATAAATAGATCATATAGCTAGCTAGCTAGATCATATAGATAGGTAGATGATAATTAGATAGATAGATAGATAGATAGATAGATAGATAGATAGATAGATAGATGATAGATAGATGATAGATGGATAGATAGATAGATGATAGATAGATGATAGATAGATAAATAGATAGATGATAGATATAGATCGTATAGATAGATCGTATAGATATAGATAGATGATAGATAGATGATAGGTCATATAGATAGATCATATAGCTAGATAAATAGATAGATGATAGATAGATAGATGATAGATAGATATAAATATTTGATAGATAGAGATAGATAGATAGATAGATAGATAGATAGATAGATAGATAGATAGATAGATAGATGATAGATGGATATAGATAGATGACAGATAGAAAGATATATAAATATAGATAGATAGATCATAGATCATAGATAGATAGATCATAGATCATAGATAGATAGATGATAGAGAGATCATAGAGAGATATATGATAGATAGATATGATCTATCATCTATCTATCTATCTATCTATCTATCTATCTATCTTCTATCTGTCTATCTATCATAGATAAATGATAAATAGATAGATAGACAGATAGATAGATAGATCATAATGATAGATGATAGATAGGATAGATAGATAGATAGATAGATAGATAGATAGATAGATAGATAGATAGATCATATAGCTAGCTAGCTAGCTAAATCATATAGATAGATAGATAGATAGATAGATAGATAGATAGATAGATAGATAGATGATGGATAGATATAGATAGATTAGATAGATAGATAGATAGATAGATTGATAGATAGATAGATATAGATAGATAGATTGATTGATAGATCATATATATAGATAGATATAGATAGATATAGATAGATAGATAGATGATAGATAGATAGATATAAATAGATGATAGATAGATAGATATAGATAGATATAGATAGATAGATGATAGATGATAGATATAGATAGATAGCTGACAGATAGAAAGATAGATATAGATAGATGATAGATGATAGATAGATAGATGATAGATCATAGATAGATGAAAGAGAGATCATAGAGAGATAGATGACAGATAGATAGATATGATCTATCTATCATCTATCTATCTATCTATCTATCATCTATCTCTCTATGATCTCTCTATCGTCTATGTATCTATGTATCTATCATCTATCTATCTATCATAGATAGATAAATGATAAATAGATAGCTAGATAGATAGATAGATTATAGAGATAGATGATGATAGATAGATAAATAGATCATATAGCTAGCTAGCTAGATCATATAGATAGATAGATGATAATTAGATAGATAGATAGATAGATAGATAGATAGATAGATAGATAGATAGATGATAGATAGATAGATGATAGATAGATGGATAGATAGATAGATGATAGATAGATAAATAGATAGATGATAGATATAGATATAGATAGATGATAGATAGATGATAGATAGATCATATAGATACATAGATAGATAGATCATCGAGAGATAAATGATAGATAGATAGATAGATAGATAGATAGATAGATAGATAGATAGATACAGTGGTGGGATTCTACTGGTTCTAGGCGGTTCGGCCGAACTGTTTGTTAAATTGTTGGCTTGCCCTGTCCCCTGCCCGCCCCTCCACACCACTATTTATTGGCCTCGGTCCTTGCAGCACATGAACCATTTGTTAAATTGCTGGCTTGCTCGCCCCTCCCCACCACTATTTATTGCCAATAAATAGTGGTGGGCTGGGCGGGGCGAGGGGCGGGTGGGCGAGTCAACAATTTAACAAACAGTTCAGTGGTTTTTTGTAATTTATTGGCGTCGCAGCACACCGAACTGTTTGTTAAATTGCTGGCTCGCCTGCCCTTCACTCCACCCCACCCACTACTATTTATTGGCCTCGCTTGCAGTGTTGCACAGCTTGCCTGCAATTATTCTTTGGCTCCTCGACCACATGGCCCACCCTGCTTTCCTAACTTCACCCGCGGTAGCCTCCCACTGTTCCCGAACGACCACCTCAGATTGCTCCCGACCGCTCCAGCAGTAGAACAGGCAAGTACAGCCGAGTGCTGCCCTCAGGGAAGCGGGGCTGGGAAAGGTGGTCGACCTGCAACAGCACTGTCTTGCGGCCACCTCCCACCCACGTGGCACCAGCCTACCCTACCCCATCCAGTCGCTGGGGGAGATGGGCGACTTATCTCCACCCCAGAACACTGGCTGCCCAGGCTGCAGCCGATGCTCCGCATCGTAATGGGCTCCAGGAGGAGGAGGGGTGCTGTCTGCCCCATTGCGAAGCTCAGTAAGAGCAACCAGAGCCAGCTGCAGGTGCAGCCAGGGGGGCGCATGCCCAGTGGTACGCAGGCTTAAGGTGCCACCTCCAGGCCAAGGGGCGACCCGATGATGTGGTAGGTGAGGAGAAAGAGAGATGGAGAGAAAGAGAGATGGAGGGAAAGGGAGGGGGAGAAAGAGAAGGGGAGAAAGAGGGGGGAGAAAGAGAGATGGAGAGAAAGATGAAGGAGAGATGGAGGGAGGGAGAAGGAGAGATGAAGGAGAGAAAGGGGGGAGAAAGAGATGGAGAAAAAGAGAGATGAAGGAGAGAAAGAGGGGGGAGAAAGATGGAGAGAGAGATGAAGGAGAGAAAGATGGGGGAGAAAGAGAGAGAAAGGAGAGAAAGAGATGGAGAGATAGAAGGGGGAGAAAGATGGAGAGAGAGAGATGAAGGAGAGAAAGAAGGGGGGAGAAAGAGATGGAGAAAGAGAGATGAAGGAGAGAAAGAGAGGGTGGAGAAAGAGATGGAGAGAAAGAGAGATGAAGGAGAGAAAGAGGGCGGAGAAAGAGATTTGGAGAGAAAGAGATGAAGGAGAGAAAGAGAGGGAGGGAGAAAGAAAGAGATAAGAGAGATGAAAGAGACACACAGAGATACCTGTTTAAAAGAAAATACTGGGAGCCACAAAACCTGGGTGGGAGTAAATGATATGGAGTTGGCAATGCCCACCCAGGTTTAAGGTTGTGTTTAAGTGTTTACATGTTTTTAAGGTTGAGTGTTTAAGGTTGCAGACCGCTGACCTACCCCATCCGATCGCTTCAGCCTGCAGCCAGCCCTGTAGGCCTGCGCCCGCCTCCCACCTGGGCAGCAGTGGCCTACCTACCCTGGTTGTATCACCTTGCCCTGCAGTCAGCCTGAATGCCCGCCTTGGACTGCCTCCGACTGCTCCAGCAAGTCATTTTTATTTAATTAATTTAATTAAGAATGCTGCAATGGGCATAAATGATGACCGGTCAAAAGTGCGAGGACCTGTCAGAAATAACTTTTTTCAACCCTCTGGATAGTCCCTATGTGCATATGGACTACTCAGAGGGCTGAAAAAGTTATTTTTGACAGGTCCTCACACTTTTGACCAGTCCTTGCACTTACGACTGTCCTCACATTTTATGTTTTGCACCCTATCTTGTCACCGTGGTGTAGAGTAGAAGTTGTGAAATGACTGACACGGTTGTTAAGGATACTGCAATGGGCATAAAGTATGAGGACCGGTCAAAAGTGCGAGAACCAGTCAGAAATGACTTTTTTCAGCCCTCTGAGTAGTCCCTATGCACATAGTCACGCCCACCCAGTCACATGACCAGCTAGCTACACCCACTTGGTCACATGACCAGCTAGCCACGCACCCCAACTAAGCCACACCCACAGAACTGGTTGTTAAAAAAATTGAATCCCACCACTGGATAGATAGAGAGAGAAAGAGAGAGATGATAGATAGAGAGATAGCGAGATAGATAGATGATAGATAGATAGATAGATAGATAGATCATAGATAGATAAGAGATACTAGAGAGAGAGAGAGAGAGAGAGAGAGAGAGATACACACACACACACACACACACACACACACACACAGAGTCTCACACAAATACACATATACATGTGTATGAAGACGGAACATGCCTGCCTTTTTTTACTGCACACAAAATACCCAGCTCAAATTCTTTTAACTCCATGCAGTTGCTAGGCAATGGAGAAACAAGGCTCCTAATTAGGCTGCACTCTGAATGATCTCTGCAATTAAAAAAACAAAAACAAAAACTGTAAGTTCAAATTAATTTTGTTGTCCCTTGCCATCACCATTTACCAGCATTTTGCATGTGTGTGCCATTGAGTCAGTGTTGACTCCTGTGACTGTCTAGGCAAGCTCCTGCAGTTTTCTTGGCAAGTTTTCAGAAGTGTTTTGTCATTGCATCCTTCCTATGGCTTGGAGACAGTGACTGGCTCAAGGTCACCTAGCTGGCTTTGTGCTTCAGGCAGGACTAGAATGCATGGTCCCTAGTCTAGTCTGATGACTTAATTACAAACTGATTAAACTTACATCAAACTGGCTCTCTAGTTAGCACTTACTAGGTGAAAATGTTCATGTGAGTTGGGAGATTTTACGTGGTATTATCTTTAAGATGGCTGTAGCTAAGGCAAGATGCCATTGTTAAGATGGTCTACCACCAAAATTATACCTGTTTTGAAGGAGTTACACTGGAGGCCAATATGCTCCTAACATACACTCAACAGAACTGTACTAACATATTAGCTTCTACCTTGGACAGAGAAATAGACTGAATAAAGGCTTTTAAACTAACATGCATTCAGACTAGGAACAAAGAGTGTGCGTGTGCTTGTGTGTGTGTGTTTGCATATACATTTTTTCCCCATGAATAAATGTAAAACAAAGTTAAGAAAAAGTACAGGAAAGAAAATAGGAAGTTATATTAGAAAATAGAAGCTTGCAAGCTTATTCCTCCCTCCCTTTAAAATTTAATACATATTTCCTCTTCCCTCATATTCAACCCTTTTTAATTAACAAAAGCAAAAATAATCCAAGTCAGAAATCAAAAGAGATTTCAATCTTATATGGAAGTACTTATTATTTTATCTCTGACTAGAGAAATCTATTTTGTATTCCTTCCTTGTAGGGAATCTTTTAACAGATGTTTTTTTGGGCAAATGTAACTTGGTGTTGAAGTACTGTTGCATTTACATATTTTGTGTTAATTATGCACAACCTGTCTGCTTCTATAACCTCAACTTCCTCCTCCCATTCTGTTAAAACCTCAACAACCATCTCCTTAATGCCTTCCCCAGGTTGTTCCAAACATACTCTCAATTTCAGACAAATTTCTTCCTCTCTTAATTCCAATAATGCCACATCCAGTCCTTCATTATTTTTTCTGATGATCACTTCTACCTTATTTCCTGGGACTTCTACTTTTTCCTCAGTTTGTTTAACTCCTCCAACCATTTATATTGCGGATTCTTCCTTTTTTAAAAAAAAAATCCAATCTCTCTTCCATATTTGCAAATCTTTCAACCAGTAAAATTGCCACCGACATTATGACATTCTTCCCCATTCTTCAAAATCCTTGGTAACATCTCTATTGTAATGCCTTTTCTTGGTCTTTACTATGTTAATGATTCTCTAACTGTGTTAGTGATAATAGCCATTTTTCTCTCCCGCTCTTTGGATTTATCCAGTGGTGGTATTCAGCCAGTTGGTACCAGTTCAGGCAAATTGGTAGTGGAGATTGTGGGTGGGCCTGCCTGCCCACCCGCCCTGGAGCTATTTTGTCCTGTTTTTGAGGCCAGGCACATGTGCGTAAGGTGCACACGAAGGCAAAGTGCATGCATGGAATGCCGGGTGCATGCATGGAAAGCACCCACGCACGTGAAGTGAGCATGTAAGTGCACCACGAACCGGTGGTAAAAATCTTTGAAACCCACCTCTGGATTTATCCAACAAGAGAAAGCAACAGCTAGAAAGGAGACTCTCTCTCTTCCTTTTCACTTCCTCTATTTTCTTAACTCTTTAGTCCCATTTAACATGGTCTACAGACCGGCCCTTGAATCCACTTTCCTACAAAATTCTATACCATTTATTTATTTGTTTAATTATTTCAAAAATAAGCAAAATCCAAAATCACCCAAATCCTTTATCTGTTTTAAATTCTCGTAGTCCAAACTCTTAGATTTATGGTATATAGATTATTTTTATATCTGTGTACTTGTTTATTTCTGTTTCTTTTTATTCATGCTCTGGATTGTAGGAACATTAACCAAGAGGTCTAATTACTCTGCTGCTCCAAAGATCTCTGTAACTTTTAATTATAATGCAAATGTGTTTTGAAAAGTGGAGTTATGTCCATTATAGGCTCCGCTGAGGCTGCAAGCACAATTGTTCTTTCTCAACTTTTGGTACTCCTTAGTTGAAATTCACCTGCAGGCAGGGGTGGGTTCCACTTACCTTTATTACCGGTTTGTAGCGGGAGCACGCGTGCACACTCGCTTCACATGGGCATGTGCAGAAGCTTCTTCACATGCGCAGATCACCCATGATGACGTCATGGCGAGTGGACAGAGCATCCCACCAGTTTTACTATCGGTTCTATAGAACCGGACCGGACCGGGAGCAACCCACCACTGCCTGCAGGCTTCTTTGGAAAGTGCTGTTTTCCCAAGCACTCATGGGCAAATGCTTTGGCTTCTCCTCATCCAGAGAAACCCCATCCCTCCAAGCTCACCACCCATTTGCAGTTCTCTATCACAGCATCATCACTCTAGAGATGTGTCAGATTGCCATTTTCTCCATCCTGAAGTCCCCAGCCAAAGATAATGTTGATGAATAGTTTACCTGCCTGGTTATGTGATTTTCTTTCTGTTGCACTTTCTTTAAATGATCACTTTAAATAATCACTTTGGGGATATTTTTGGATTAAGGATTTCACTGGAAATCCAAGTGGCTTTATTCCCCCCCCCACTCCCCAGGTCCAAGATAGCCTTACAACAATCATTTCCACTCTGCTCACTTTTATTTGGATTATGCATGCAGCAAACATAGAATTGCTTTTGAAAACAAATTCAGAAACTTCAGTTAATTCAAAATGGAAGAATTGGTTGGCTGTTGGGAGTTTCTTTGCATGTGTGTTTTGCTAAATGTCCTTTAGGATCTGATTCATGGTGTGTGTGTGTGTGTGTATTTAAGTAGGTAAAAAGGAAAGGTGACATGTCTTCAGGTAAGCTAGCTCCAGAGAGGTTAAGGCTACCATATCTGGTATCCCTCCCCCCCTCCCTTTGTCCCTCTCTCCATCTCTGTCTCCGTCTCCGTCTCCGTCTCTGTCTCTGGTAGCCCTAAACTCTCTGGAGCTAGCTTACCTGAAGATATGTCTCCTTTCCTTTTTACCTACTTAAATCCTAAGACATTAATCAGAGCCACTGCATAAAGAAGGGAATAGCGATCTTTAATAAAAAAAAAAAAAGGGGGGGGGCTTTCTCATAGTGGTGCCTTGTTTGTGGAATCCTGCTCAAAAAAACTTGCCTAGAACCATTTTAGTTTTATTTTGTTGTTGTTATTGTCAACGAAAGGTTTTTTTATACTTCTTTTTTTTTTGAAAAAAGTTTTTTATTTTTATTTTTCATCAACATGTTTAAATGTACAGTCTTTTATCCATACTTATACATTGTTCGTTCATCTTCTTCTTTAACTTTCATTAGGTAATTAATTAATTATTTGTTCGGGTCTGCTCTTTTACCATTTCCTTCTTTTATTTTACTGCAACCTTTCCTTTTCCCTTCTTTCTCGTTCTTTCTTTCTTCTTTCCTCATTCCTCCTCTCCTTTCCTTTCCTACTTCCTTTCCTCTTTCCCCTCTCCTCTCTTCTTCCTCCCCTTCTTACCCTCTCTCCTGCTGTTCTTTCCCCTTCCTTCTTCCTCTCCTTTTCCCATTCTTCTTTTCTCTTCTTCTCACCTCCCAATTCCCCTACTTTCCCCTCTCTACTCCTCCCCTCTTTTCCATTCCTTTGTTGTTTCCTTTTCTAATTAAATCTGATATAGTATTCGAGCAGACCCGATTTCTATTTACATACGTCTTCATTTCCAATTTCATTTTTTACTTTACTATTATTCCTCTAGTATTCCTGTACAATTTTAATCAATTCATGTATCATCTGGGTATAACATTTGTTATGTTTTTTATACTTCTAAGTTCTTTAAAAATAATGTTGATATTATTTTTTAGAACCTCACTGCTTTACTACTATTTTCATTACTATAAATTTATAGAAAATTATTGCAACTCCTAATCAGTAAATTGATTAGTATTCTATTTTTATTTTTTAATGATTTAATTGATTTAAAGAAAAGGAATTCCTTATGCCCCATCCAATTATTAAAGTCTACTTTGGGTGTTTCCTGATGCAAATTTGTGTCATGATTAAGAAACCTGAGACCCGACCAAGTGAAAAATCCACCTCCACATTCAACTAGAGTTGGTGTTGAGTTTTATAGCTTTTCAGCACCACCTGAAATCTCATTTATTCATTTATGATTTGTATTGAATTTCTCTTGCTTATACAGGTAATCATCAACTTCTGACCACAATGAGGACCAGAATTTCAGTTCATTGCTAAGTGATGCAATCGTAAAGTGAAACATTGTGTGAGCACATCACTTAGCAATGGCAATCCCAGTGGCCATCTTTATCTGAGAATCACGAGTTGTTAAGTGAGTGCCCATTAATTTTTTTATTTTTTTTTTTTAATTTGATTTATATGCCGCCCTTCTCCGGAGACTCAGGGCGGCTTACAATGTGTTAAGCAATAGCCTTCATTCTTTTGTATATTTTTTTTATACAAAGTCAGCTTATTGCCCCCACAAACTGGGTCCTCATTTCACCTACCTTAAAAAGGATGGAAGGCTGAGTCAACCTTGAGCCTTGGAGAGATTCGAACCAGCAGAAATTGCAGGCAGCTGTGTTAATAACAGGGTGCATTAACCACTGTACCATCAAGGCTCTTATTTTAATCATTACATGGGCACTTTTACAGCTGTAAATTTGGCCATGGTTTGAAAGTCCATTTAGTGCCACCGTAACTTTGAACAGTCACTGAACAAATGGTCATAAATCAAAAGCTACCTGTATCTCATTGAGCTTGTATTTTTTTTTCTTATTTATTATGATGAAAAATAAATGCTGAACTATACAAACAGGTGAATAAATATTCCCTCACCCTACCTTAAAGTTCCTTCCTCTGAACTCCATGTTAACCTAATGCAAATGATCCTATTGTCCGTCTAAACTCTGCTTTTGAAACCAGAGTTTGCCGTATTTTAAAAGCCAAGAGAAGCATTCTGCTCGTCTTAGGAGCTGAGCAAGGCATTCAGTTCAGTGGAACTGCTCCTCTGGAGTCTGGTTGGCATTTCAGGACCAACCTCTCTTCTAGTCACAGAAACTCTAAAGCAAGTGCATAGGCACCCTAGTTTTGTGTTACAAATACCTTCTGCATTTTCCTCCACAGCAATCATCTCCTTTCCACCATAAATAGCAATGAGGATATGGAAGACCAGGTTCTCAAGATGCTAGTCACTGATGGGACAAGTATGGGAAAGAAGCTTCACATTCTAATACACAGGCAACATTTAAGTCCTTTTTTTTAAAACTAAAGGTAATCCTCACTTATTGACTGCCTTGTTTAGTGACCATTCAAATACACAACTTTGAAAGTAAAAAAAAAAGCTTTACACCAGGTCTTCACATTTTCACTTGTTGCAGCCTCCCACAGCCATTGCCATTTGTGTGCTTTACAACCAGCTTTTAATAAGCAGAGTTATTAAATTATTAAGGAGAATGCAGAAGTAAAATCGCAAGTTGTGGTCATGTGATATCTTGCTTAATGACATGATTCACTTAATGACTGAATGGAAGTGATGTTGTCATGTTGCAGTCACATGATTTTCTGTTTAGCACTAAGCTTGCACACACACTCGCAGCTCAACTTGCACGACCAGGGAGTGGGTGAGCAATCACGTGTGTACATGCCAGCCCGCCCCTCACGCAAGTTGAGCTGCATGCACATCCACCAAACTGCCACTCAGGTGGCCCAGTTCCCTTCTCCCCCTTCCAGTTGGGGCGCCAATCCACAAAGGTTGGGGATCACTGCCTTAGCTTATTCTGTCAACTCAGTCATTATATCTTGTGTAAATGAGTGTGATGAATGGATGCGAATTAATATGATGAATGAATTCTTAATTCAATGTGTGAATTCACTATGTAATCTTATTCAACACAATGCCAAAGAGAATACAACAAAATGTAATAGTATGGTATAAAATTCTAGCACTCTAGAACATGCAACAATACTTGATGAGAGAAAAAAATCTTAATTTTTCTAACTAATAGTTTTAATTCAAAAAACCAACTGCACCAATTAAAGGCAGTTCATTTAATATGAATGTGCACATTATTTACAAAATACAGAAATCATATAATTGGTCTGTCTTGCTCAATACTGAATGTCACTATAGGAAGTTGTTGTTTGTTTATTGGGCTTATATGCCACTGGGGTCACTCCAGATTGGGAGCAGCTGAGATATCTTATTCTGTAAATAATTGTAATCATATACATGCAAAACATAAAACCACGATTTGAACCAACAAGAAAAGAAAGCCCAATTGCCATTACTCAACTACTTGAGAATCTTCTTTGATATATTCAGTTATAATCTGTCCCAGACTTTCTTGGAGAGGATAAAAAAATGGACCTCAATTTTTCCCACAGAAACTATAAATTCCACAATAAGCTACAGTTGATTTTAGACAACTGTCTCTTCTGATCAAACAGGTTGTGAAGCAATATCAAAGACAAAAATAAGGTAAAAGCAAACAGTAATTCCTACAATGTTTCCCCCAAAATAAGACCGAACCAGAAAATAAGGTTTTATGATTTTTTTTCAGGATGCTCATAATATACCCCCAAAATAAGCCTCAGTTATGATCATCAGCCCTCGGGTTGGTGTGGCCAGCATAGGAGGTGATGAGTGCACAGGGGCCAATGATGTCTGACAGCAGCTGCAGCCTGGCAATCAAGGAGCTGGCGCACTCTGGGGATGAGTCCAACCGCTATGACTGCTGGACCAGCCCTCCAAGCAGCAGGCACAGGCAGAGGTGCAGGGGGAGGCATATGATCTCACCTGCCAAACACACCGAGCAGCCACTTACCCCATCATGACTGTGGGCAAGCAAAGACAGGCAGTGGGATGGAGTAGGTGGGCAGCCATGCAGCATGTCTGGCAGGCCAGTTTGCATGCCTCTCCCCCCACACCTCTGCCTCTGCCTGCTGCTTGCAGGGCCAGCCCAGCAGTTGTTGTGCTTGGACTCACCTGTGTTGCATAGGCTGTACAGCCACATTGTGTGATGGCCAAGGGGCAGCAGGCTGCAACTGCTGCCAGTCCAGTGGTGGGTTCCTTCCGGTTCGGCCCGGTTCCGCCGAGCCGATAGTGGTGACGATATGATGTCACCAAACCGGTTCTGGCCCCCCGCTGCCAGAGTCCAGACACCATTGGCTCCCATGTGCTCACTGCCTCTTTTGTGCACACCGGAGGGGTGGGGCACTTAGCTTGGCTAAGCTGGGGTGGTGGGGGCTGGTCCTAAAAAATAAGGCCTAATGTATCTTTTGGAGAGAAAAAAATAAGACCGGGTCTTATTTTTTGGGAAAATATGGTATGTCATACTATCTATAACTCTAAAACCAGGGATACAGAAATTTTGGGACTGGGGCTATACATCCTATAGCAATAAAATGGATAAATGGATACACATATTCATACACTCACTCACACTCTCTCTTTCTCTCTCTCTCTCTCACACACACACACCATCCTGATATCAAAAATTGGTGAACAGATGATCTGTACGTGCATATTGTCTCAAACTGGATAATAAAGAAGTGGTGAGGTAAGTCTACTAATAGTAAAATAGGCTGGTATGGCTTGGGACAGATGGATGACTAGAGGCAGCAAGTTCATGGAAGATGGTGGGAAGAAGAAGAAGAGCTGATGCCATTACTTGGAAGTGATGCATGTGACATAGTATGGGCAGTCTGAAGAGATAAGGGCAAACAGCGTAAGCATTCACAGTTCTGCAGCTCTAGTGTGTAAAAAAAAAAAAGGACTTATACTCTTATACCAACATTTGGTGGCATCCTGGAGGTTCGGCAAAATATAGTGGCTAGTATGGAAGAAGCTAGATTATACTCCAATCTTTAGCATTATGAACCACAATTTAGATATGGGAACCTACAAGCCAGTGTTGTTCAGTGGCCTCTTATTCATGTCATTCCACACATACATGCACACACCAACAGCCTGCTTCCTTTGCTTGCTGCCAAATACAAATAAGAATCATTTTGTCTCTATACCCCAGGAAAAGACTCCCACTCCTGTGACCCTCTAACTCTGGATAATGATCTTGAGAAAATTACATGCCATTCATACATTTGCGAACAAAGGTAGCATCAGGTTGATTGTCAAAGAACAAAGAGACAGGATCACCAGGCTTCAAGAACGGGCTCTGTGGGACAAATGTTCTACTTAAGAGCCAGAAGTTCTTTCCATGTAACCTGTCATCTAATTCAGGACAATTAACAGTAGCAGGATTTGGATGAGAACATCATAAAAGCCTCTGTCTAAGAGTAGTCAGATACTGGAATAATATAAGCAACAACCTAGTATTATATCCTTTTAGCCACAAAATATGAATTTTTTAACATATATCCTAATCCATTTACCTTTATTATTCATAATATCATTATATCATTCCCAATCCTCCGAACCTGCTACTTATATTTAACCTGCAAATCTTAAAACTCTGGGACTATTTCTCAACCACATCCTTTTCTGCTGATTCTGTTGTCAGTAACTTAAATAACTCAACACCAAGCCACTTGAATAAAAACAGGCACTGGAAACCCAAGGTAGGGTTTCCCATATTTGTCTTTCTCTAAAAGAATATCATTGGTATTATGGTATCATTGATAAGATCAATAGCTTCATTCATTAACTCAATAAAAACTAGCTCTTTGACCAATACACAAAATAAATGTGATGAAAAAGATCAACTTCAGTTAAACAAAAATTTATCAAGCAACAAACTAGAAGAATTGTTAAGAAACAAGCTGTAAGAACAAAATAAAGCAGAGCACTAGATAACATTATAGAAATAATCAATAAATACAGAAAGCCAAAGCAATACCTTTTACAGAGTTAAAATCATTTGTAATAATAGCACTGTCACACACAATCTTTTATTCTTGTGATTTTTAAGATTAAAAGATTCATACAACAAAATGTTTTATGAACATAAATAGGATATCAGATTGAACTCTGGGAATGTTCTTTAGTGATGTCTTTCTAAAGCCAGAGGAAACATTCTTAAAATGGCTTTCTCATTCATGAGTGCCTTCCATTGCTTGGCCTCTAAGGTCATTTGAGTGGAACTATTCTGGAGAATAATGCTGAACACCATGTAAGACCATGGCTGCTGAGGAATGTCTATAGCAGAGGTGGGTTTCAGCAGGTTCTGACCAGTTCTGGAGAACCAGTAGCGGAAATTTTGAGTAGTTCGGAAAATCGGTAATAAAAATTCTGACTGGCCTTGCGCCCATCTATTCTCTGCCTCCCAAGTCCCAGCTGATCGGGAGGAAATGGGGATTTTGCAGTAACCTTCCCCTGGATTGGGGAGGGAATGGAGATTTTGCAGTATCCTTCCCCTGCCACGCCCACCAAGCCACGCCTACCAAGCCATGCCATGCCCACCAAGCCACACCCATAGAACCAGTAGTAAAAAATTTTGAAAGCCACCACTGGTCTATAGGATACCTGAGTTTCCTTCTCCATCATCAGAGGTACAGCCTGAATTGACATTATACTGGATAAGCTCTTTTACTAGGCAAAAATTGGTCTTCCCAAAGTCAGAAACTCTAATAGTGGGAAGACCAAAAAAAGGAATGACTGAGAATTAGAAAAAAGGATGTGGAAAACTTTATGGTCAAGCTCTCCTAAACAAACACATCTTTCTACCTCCATATCTCACTAAGTATATTTCCTTGCCATTGAACAAAATGGACACCTTATTTGTTTTGAAGAAAAATAAATAAAAAGAGCAGCAAATGCTTACCATCCCTATCCTATACTTCTTCCCTGATGTAATGTTGCTAGATGGGATGCTCTGTCCCATAATAATAACAATAAGTAATTCAGGAAAAATCAGAATGTTGAAGAAGACAGGCAGTGGGAAAATGTTGTCCTGGTATAATACGTAAGTCGAGGACTACAGGTAGACTTACAACCACAATTGACCCCAAAATTTCTGTTGCTAAGTGAGAGAGTTGTTAAGTGAATTTTGCCCCATTTTACAACCTTTCTTGCCACAGTTGTTAAGTGAATCGCTGCAGTTGTTAGTAACATGGTTGTTAAGTGAAACTGGCTTTCCCATTGACTTTGCTTGTCAGAAGGTCACAATAGCTGATCAGGTGACCCTGGAACACTGCAAACGTCATAAATATGAATCAGTTGCCAAGCACCTGAATTTTGATCACCTGACCATGGAGATGCTGCAATAGTCATAAGTGTGAAAAACGGTCATAAGTCACTTTTTTCAGTGACCTTGTAACTTCGAACGGTCACTAAATGAAGTGTAATTTGAGGACGACCTGTAATCAGTTATTTGTATTTCTTTTTCATGGTTTACATTACTTTTTTTAAAAAAACCTATAACATAATAGGCAGAAATACAATTGGTTTTAGCTTTGACATCCCACCATTTTACCTCTTATATAGCCTCTTAAAATACCAGAAGTTTAAAATAATTATACACAGTGAAGTACAATTCTCATGTGGATGCTTACAGACCAGTTAAACACAGCATGTTATCCTATTAAACAGTCAAGTAATTAGCAATTTAAACAGCCTGAATAAATTATCACAAATAAAATTATATGGGTTATTTGGACAGATGAAATCATGCATGACTCTTAGAAAATGAAAAGAAACCTACACATAAATAAAGAAAAGAGGCGCAAGATAGACTAAGAATCAACCATATTAACTAGAAGAAACTGGATGATTTCCCTCAACATCCATTTGTTTTTAAATCCCTTTCTGCCGTGTTGGCTCAGTTCCTTACTGCCAGAGAACAGATATTTGGAAAGGGGGAAAAAAAAACCCCAGAGGATTGTGTACTGGACTAGGAGCAGAGTACATCCCTTACACAGTAATTTTCACAATTGGAAAGCATGAAAATGTTTCTCTGGGTGGACTTTTCCATTGCAGAGTTTTCACATCAGCCAACCCATAACCTACTTTTTCTAAGATAGCCTTACTCATTTGATACATTCCTTAGATCAGAGGTCTTCAAACTTGGCAGCATAGCTGGCTGGAGAATTCTGGGAGTTGAAGTCCACAAGTCTTAAAGCTGCCAAGTTTGAAGACCTCTGCCTTAGGTTATAGACGAGAATGCCAATGATTCTTTCTTACCTCTGTGGGATATCAGACTTGCAGGACTCTTGTAAGATGCTGTCACCTACTATACACTAGAGTATGTGTTGTTTTTTGATTTTAGCCAGTTTCTTTCCTTTAAAAGGAGCTGTCTGAGAGAAAGTATGTGGAGGAATGAGCTGATTCTTGCTTTAGGAATCCTTTTTTGTCCCAGCCAAACACTACTGTGATATTCCTCCTACCAACCCTATGACTTAAAGAATCAGAATTAGCTCTCCATACAGCATTTGCAGTGGTGGGTTTCAAAGTTTTTTACTACCGGTTCTGTGGGTGTGGCTTGGTGAGCGTGGCATGACTTGATGGGCATGGCAGGGGAGGGATATTGTAAAATCTCCATTCCCTCCCCACTCCAGGGGAAGGATACTGCAAAATCCTCATTTCCTCCCGATCAGCTGGGACTTGGGAGGCAGAGAATAAATGGGGGCGGGGCCAGTCAGAGGTGGTATCTACCGGTTCTCCGAACTACTCAAAATTTCCGCTACCAGTTCTCCAGAACTGGTCAGAACCTGTTGAAACCCACCTCTGAGCATTTGGCATAGGGCTAGAGTTAACTGATCTGGAGGTAGAGATGTTAAAAATCAAGATGGCAACGAAAATACTTCTTCCAACAGTACAATCAAAATCCCAGCTCCTTTTTTTATGTGCCTGAACATAAAGAAGCAAGGCATCAATCACATGGTTGTGGCTGCCATCTTGATTTTTTTTTACCCCCTCCTTTCAGACATCCTGTGATAAGGAAACCAAATATATTGATCTAATACACGGGTGTCAAACTCGCTGCATCATGTTGCCGTCATGTGATGTTCTGTGACATTTTTCCTATTTGCAGAGCTGGGGTGGGCTTGGCCTGTGTGTGACGCATCAAGCCTGCGGGCTGCCAGTTTGACACCCCTGCGATAGATAAGAAGTGAAGGAAACAAATAAATTAGATAAGTATTACAAGAAAGCAATAAAAATGTGACTAAACCATTCTTCATTCCTGGAAATCTTACTGAAGAATTATTGGGTGATCAGTAATTTGCAAATGGCAGATTACATTAAATTCTTTATATTCTAGGAGCAGGTTGGGGTAGATCATTATGGAGCAATGTATGTGGTCACTTGAAGAGTTGAAACCAACTTGATGGCATATAATAATCAATGGTATAATTTTATTTATTTGTTAAATTTATATGCCACTCATTTTGTAGCAACTCTTGATTCCATTTTTTGACACTGAACAGCTACCAACACTTTTCATATTCCAAAATTTACTTATTTAACTAAAACATTTGCCTTCTGAATTTTGACCATTTAAGGACTGTCAAGGCAGATAATCAAAAAGGTTCCAAAGCAACCAGGTTCTTAATTAAAATTTTATCACAACTTCTAAAAAAAAAAAAGACTTTCTATAAGAAGAACAGCCTTAATATGAAATTCAAAGGAAGAAAGAAAACAAGCCATCAAAATGAATAGCAATATATCTATTTAAAACAGCCCATGGAATATAACACACCAATATAAAAATCAAGAGTTTAGCATCACCAGGTCACACAATCTGAGGGTTGCAGCTAAAAAGACTCTTCTCCTGCTCCTTCAAGTGGTGGCAGGAGATGGAATTAATGCTTCCAGTCACAACTGAAGCAAGGAGCTATAGTCATATGGAAAAAGACGACTGCATGTTGTTGCATTATGCAGTTTTGAATGTGGCTATTTAATGGTTGATAACTCTCTCGCTGGGAAATCAAATCACCGTAGCAACCTGAGGTTCCTAGGACGAATGCTGTTTGAGGGGGGTAAATGAAAAAGCAGATATGTTGACAGAGTCATTGTTTACAGCAGCAACCAAAAGGCTGTGTGCTTCAAAATAATTTCGCTTCACTTGCGCATGTTGACTAGGCTATTAAATGCTTTAAGAATGCCCAAGTGTGCAATAGTGAAATGAAGCTATTAGAGGGAAAGGGTCATTTTAGGGCACAACCCATTCTTAAAAGCTCAAGCATTTGAAACAAGAAGAAATGTGTTAACAAGAAAACACAAGCAGGGGAAGGCACTTAGTTACATAGCCTGGCTCTTTCCAAATGTAGAATTGTTCCTATTCAATGCTTTAGGTTTCTTAAGAGCGTGTACAGATTGAAAAGAGATAAGACAATTCTAGCTGTAAGGTGCTATTCCATTCTTTTCTTTAGTTGATTGCTAGTCAACAGTTCAGAAGGTTCATTAAGATTCCATCAGTTGGAACTAATGGTTAGTTGCCAGTTTCCTGGCAACTCTTTGTTTCTGAATAAGAGTCCCATCATAATTTGGGAAGAATAATATTCTGAGTGGAGAGGAGATATGAATAACTGAGGAATAACAAGAGTATTGTAAATGAGATAGCTGAGGAGAAGGAAAATAGAGAGAAATAATCTATGTTGGCCCAAAACCGTACTTTTTAATGTGGAATCTATGTGGTATAATTGGAGAAGCACAGAACCTGTGGTAGTCCAAGTGGTAATGAACTAATTCCCAGAAGCCCCAGCAGGTAAGGGAACAAGGATGGGAATTGTAGTTCAGCAACAAGTTGCCTACTTCAGATTTGTTACTTGCTGTTTCAAGATACAGTTATAAATATTACAAAGAATTATAAACTTGTGGCACCCAACTCTCCCCCTCCAAAGCTCATGTACCCAACCTACAAAAAGAAAAATGAACATAAAAATGCTGCTCCAAGAATAGTTCTTACTTTGTAGGAAAGGGAAGCATGCAATGACAGGAGCACTGTGGAGAATAAATATACAACCATATTTATTCAAACAAACCAGAAGAATATTTATTATTCAATATTTGGTTTGAGTATCTCAGGAACTAGCTCAATAAAGTAATGTGAGTCGAGGCTTGTGAGTTGATCAAGATGTTGGTAGAGTCAAAATGTACCGTAATTTTGACTATGCTTTCTATGAGCAGAATGTTTGTCTGGATTTCCTGAGCCAATACATTTTCAGATGTGACAAAGGAAATGGTTTTTTTTTCAGCAGAAGTTAGATTAGTCCCAAGAAATCATAAGTTATAGAAGAAAGATGACTCAATTTTGCATTATACTAGACCAAGTGGAGAGGGCAAATCTTATCCATATATTTTTAAGCCATCTGTTGTGAAAATAGGCTTGAAAAGGAGGTAAAGAGCTGACTTTTTTGCTGCAAGAAATTTGATGATGCTGTGGTTCCCTTTGAAACAGATTAAGAACAAGAATTGTGTGGAGTATTGATTATGAGAACCTATGAATCCTCACTTTATTCCTGCATACATACCCCAATAAACAATCTGCCATAAAAATGCTATCAGTCTCTAGGGTTCTCCTTCCAAATTGGGATGGCAATATGTACATCTTTAAACACAGAAGACCTGCAGTTCCTGAATTCAATTCTGGCTAATATTGAGTCCATCCAGGTTGACCAACATTATTTTTTCAAGAATCTTAAGTAAGCAGTGGCAATTCTGACATGTGTCACTAAGCAGAAGCAAGTTGCTCTTACATAAAAGTAAAAGGACAAGGTACTGACTTAAAAGTCAAAACAAATGGCAAAGCTCAACTAAATTGATTTAAATCTAAGCATAGTTGGTTCTGATTAATAAGTGAATATAAAGTTTAAGGCTGTAGACTTTACTAGAAAATAATTTTTAGATTATTATCTAAATAATAATAATAATAACAACAATAACAACAATAATAATATCTCTTTTAGAGTCCTAGAATAAGGAAGTTCCGACCAATTCCATTTTGCCAAAGAAAAAAACAATATGGCTGCATCCATGTAGTTACCCTGAGTTGTGATCAATTTGGTGAAGAATCGAGTCAGAAGACAGGCTGAGATCTCAACTAACAATCAAGGGTGCTGTGATGCCTACCAGAATCCTTTCCCCTCTACAGCAGACAGATAATAATAGAGAACCTGAGAAAGCTGGGCCTGTAACACGTAGCCAAACAGCCAGGATGAGGAAGCAGGAAGAAAAACTGCTGTCCTCCAATCACAACACAGAGTTACAGGCTAACCAGCATACGTCAGCAGCAGCAAACATAGAAAAGCGACAGCTCCGACCTCGCAACACACCCATAGCTTCTAAACTAGATAAGAGCCTGAAGATGACAGGGTTGTGAGCCTGTCGAAACGTTGCTAGAAAGAAAAACTTTTAAGGTACTGGTAGGATTTTAGCTAAGGTTTTAAAGGACTTTGCAGAGTGCTCTGTAAGGATTTTTGGAAGATTTTAAGCTAGGATTTTAACCAGAATTTTAAACATTTTAACTAATTAATTTAACATGACGTGGGAAAACACCCGAGATTTTAATTTTTTGCATATACACACCCGCGAAAACTTAAGAAGACACACACACACACATATACATATACATACATACATACATACATATATATATATATATATATTTGTGTGTGTGTGTGTGTGTGTGTGTCACATACCACACCAGGGCCTGGTGGCTCAGCAGACTAAAAGCATTTTGATTAACACTAGCTGTCTGCAATTATTGTAAGTCTGAATCTCACCAGGCTCAAGGTTGATTCAGCCTTCCATTCTTTCTAAGGTAGGTAAATTGAGGACCCAGTTTGTGGGGGCAATAAGCTGACTTTGTATAAATATACAAAAGTATGAAGGCTGTTGTTTAACGCATTGTAAGCCGCCCTGAGTCTCCGGAGAAGGGCGGCATATAAATCAAATTAAAATAATAATAATAATAATCTCTCACTTACCTGCAGTATAATTTTAAGTATGTAATATATTTAGGCATTACTCTGCTTCAACATGTCACAATAATGAGTATACTTACCATATCTGTTAAAGAGTGGGATGCCTGGACAAAAACTGATACAATCTGGAAGGAATAAAGACATGTAAAGACCACATTCCTGAAAAGACCAGCTGTGGTAAATTTGGTTTTGATTCAAAAATTAAGCACCTTATTACTTCCAAAAAGAACGGTATCCTTGGCACATGGGATTCGGTTTTGATCCCAATTAGCAGCATTTTCAAAATTTGTATTTGGAATCCATTGTTTGTACACAGCAACTGAAGAGCCTGAGAAAGACCAATAATAATAATAATAATAATAATAATAATAATAATAATAATAACAACAACAACAACAACAACAACAACAACAACAACAACAACAACAATATCCACAAGCTTTGATTGGGGAGATATGACGAGAGCAAAATGGGATGTCTGATTTTTCTTACTCCATTCACTGTATGATTAAAGGAACATTACAAAATTGAAGTTTGGCCTTTTCCTTTACACACACACACACACACACACACACACACACACACACACACACACACTTTAGTAAATGGTGTGTGTGTATGTGTGTGTTTACCATTTACACATTTATACAAACACACAAATATATTTTAATAAATTGTGTGTGCGTGCGTGCGTATTTACTAAGCCACTAAAAAAATGAAGTAGCTATATATTTCAGATATCACCACAGGTATTAAAATGCCACTTGCTACACCCTGGTCAGACTGATTGATGTCCTTGATGACAGTACAAAGACTTAACAACCCTATGTGTTGTGCTTCATTATATTTTCAACAGCAGTTTTGCTTTATGGCAGATTGCTTATTGCTGGTATTGCTATGTTCAATTGGATTTATAAGTACTTCTGCTCAGTATACTTTGGCATGCATGCACTAGCCAATGTTGAAGGTTCATTTTAAGGACAGAATAATTGGGTAGGGACACATTTGTTATTTAGCCAAACTGGTCTCCTCCTCCTATTATTGTTGTTTATTTTCTACTTAAATGTTGCTACTTGCTTCAGACAATGATTTCTAGAGAATTTCCAGAAGGGCTTTAAATATGACAAACTCCAGCAAGCACTATAGTAAGCAGCTACCCACACAATTCATGCTTTTCCTGCAACATTCAAAGAAAATAATCATACACACATATTGGAGAGCCTGATTTTCTGTCACATCTGAAGTAATTGAGATCTAAGCAAACATAGCAAATGGATTGTGAATTAATTCCTGCCCTGGAAGACCCTTGCAGTGTTTTGTACTCATTATGATGAAGAGCTGTCAATTCCTATTATTTGTAAAATACTTTCTCACATATCTGGTCTTCTCAGAGGATGAATTTTGTCCTGGAAGATGGAATTGCCATAGATGAGATCAAGTAAGGAAGATTTCTGGCTCCTAGTTATTAGGATCCACCATTAGAGGCCTTTCACGGGCCCTTCCACAGAAGGATTCTGAAAGAAGGTCCACAGATCTGCGTTCCCAGAATGTCAGCCATGTTGGGAGGACACTGGCTTGGAGTAAATGAAATTGCTATGATATTAGTTTCCCCTCCTTTGCTGAGGTTTCATTTTCCCATTGGAGGGAATTATTTCCACATTGTGACTGGCTGTAAACTGAGGGCATATACCAGTGCAGTATCTGATTTATTTATTGTAAACGATGCTGCACTTCAACGGCCTAGACCAGACCTGTTGAACTGGCTGGGCCAGATATGACCAGTGCAGGCCACACCCACCCCGGATCTGCAAAGGCAAAAAACATCCCGATATGGCCCGATACGGCCCGATATGTCACGATACAGCCCGTGATGCAATTGGGTTTGACACCCCTGGTTTGACATTAATATTTGAACATAGATATTTTAAATATTTATATTTTATTAGGTTCTACTAATCTAGTTGAAATGTTAATTTATATTGCTAGTCCATGTATGATATGCCATACATTAAATAAATAAATTACCACTTCTCCTCCTAAATCCTGAACTTGTGGTCTTATAAGGGAAATGATGGCTTGTCAGTGCTGTAGGCAAACACGCAAAAAAAAAAAAAAAGTAAGGTGAAATTACTAATTAATTATTACTATTTGTTAATTTCCCCCTTTTCCTTGACATGGAAGAACTCCTTCCTTCCTTCCTCCCTCCCTCCCCTTTTCCTCCTCTGCCCTACGTGCCTGCCCTTTGATATGAAGTTGTGGTCAATTGATTTTGTTTCTAAAGAAATTGGACTGGCTTGGACACTGCCCCTTGTACTCAGCATTTCAGATCATTAAAAGTGAGGATCCAGTAATCATACATAGCTTTCTATTGCATCTAAAGCAGTGGTGAAATCCATTTTTTTTTTACTACCAATTCTGTGGGCGTGGCTTGATGGGCATGGTGTGGCTTGGTGGGCGTGGCTTGGTGGGTGTGGCAGGGGAAGGATACTGCAAAATCTCCATTCCCACCCCACTCCAGGGGAAGGATACTGCAAAATCCCATTCCCACCCCACTCTGGGGCCATCCAGAGGTGGTATTTGCCAGTTCTCCGAACTACTCAAAATTTCCGCTACCGGTTCTCCAGAACCTGTCAGAACCTGCTGGATTTCACCCCTGATCTAAATGGTGGTGGCATGAAAATGCCCTTGGTTAATGTTGTGCACACTCTTAGACAGTGGGTGAAGCATCTCATGATGATCACTCGCTATCCAAGTAATGCTTCTCTCATTCTTCTGCTCATGCATAGATCCTGCACAGCTCCTTCTGTACTGTCTGAATGCACATGCAGAAAGATTGAAATTAATGTTTGCCTTTTATAATAAAAGATTTTGCCTATTCAAGGACTATAATGCTGTGAGCAACATGCACGTATAGTTTATACTCATTTAATCTTTGTCAGATTCTCCAAAACACACACACACATATAACCTATGGAGCAAAGTAGAACAAATTAAGAAGCATGAGCTTTTCTTCCATAGCAAGTCACTCAAGCCAATGTCTGAAAAATTCTCATATGTTCAATTTACTCTTGTTAGAAAATGCAAGTTAGATTATTTGGAACAGTGTCTTTTTCTAATGCCATTATGTGATGAAGGGGCTTCAACACAATTAGAAATTGTATATTTCATTAAATTAGAAACCAACATTATTGTTAAGCCAAGTATTAAATTATTGCAGCCTTTCCCTAAAAAAATAAATAAAAAATCACATAGCTGAGTTCATTCTATAGACCCTAGTAACATTCATCAGTCAAGCAGAAAGGAAGAAAATATCCTCTTTGGGCAACAATAAATGTGAGATTATTTAAGGATCTTCACATACACACCCACAAATAAGTTGATTTGTTGATAGAACCAAGAAAACAAATATAATGTTATTGAGAAGACATGGTCTGTGGCAGTGGTGGGTTTTAATAAGTTTTACCACCGGTTCGCATCGCGCACCAGCTTTGCGCGTGCCGAACTTGCACTTTGTGCAAGCGCTTTGGAAAAAAAAAACAGCTGAGGCATGGCAATCGCTTCTACTGTGCCTTACAGCTGACCAAAAAACAAATGAAATAAAGGTAGGTATAACGCGGGGGGCGGGGGGGAGTGCCCAAATGAAATTCAGAGCGAACCGGTTTGCTCTCTTATGAAGATTTCCACTACTGGTTCTCCTGAACCAGGGAGAACTGGTAGCAACCCACCACTGGTCTGTGGAGTCTATAACTCCCTGAGTCTGACTATAACAAACAGTTGTAAATTTTTATTGCATTCACCCATTCTCACAGCAAATATTCCTAGATACAGAATCTTTCATTATTGGTATCATTCATAGAATTCTTTATTGGCCAAGTGTGATTGGACACACAAGGAATTTGTCAAGAATCATAAGGTACAACACTTAATGATAGTCATAGGGTACAAACAAGCAATCAAATCATATTAGGAAACAGTCAATATAAATTGTAAGGTTTCATCTATACAGAAGTAACCAAATCATGTAGAAATAGATTTCTTGTTTAATTCTCTGCACTTTATCTGTAAATGTATCTGCTCCAGAAATAACAATCTCTGGCCAGTAATTGGCTACCTTTAACATCGTCTACTTTGGGGATGTCAGTTCAGCAGAGGTAATCATCTTGAATGAACTATCTTTCTCCTATATCACCCTTTGTTCTAAGAAAGGGAAGTTTCAAAATCTGTTGACAACTTTATCTCTTTAAAATATATTTTTCTCCCTCTTGCAAGTACAGTTATTCTGAAAAATTTCTGACTTGTGTTGCTGACCAGGTTACGAATGGTTAGGGTTAGAGCTGGTGCTAGGAATTAAAAGCTCAGATGAAGCTGAGGTACAAAGCTCACTAGCAAAAAAGGAAAGGAAAGGAAAGGAAAGGAAAGGAAAGGAAAGGAAAGGAAAGGAAAGGAAAGGAAAGGAAAGGAAAGGAAAGGAAAGGAAAGGAAGGGAAGGGAGGGGAGGGGGAGGGGAGGGGAGGGAAGTAAAGGAAAGGAAAGAAAAGGGAAGGGAAGGAAAAAGGAAAGGAAAGGAAAGGAAAGGAAGGGAAGGGAAGGGAGGGGAGGGGAGGGGAGGGGAGGGAAGGAAAAAGGAAAGGAAAGGAAAGGAAAGGAAAGGAAAGGAAAGGAAAGGAAAGGAAAGGAAAGGAAAGGAAAGGAAAGGAAAGGAAAGGAGGGGAGAGCAGGGCAGGGCAAGGCAGGGGAGGGGAGGGGAGGGGGAGGAAAAAGGAAAGGAAAGGAAAGGAAAGGAAAGGAAAGGAAAGGAAAGGAAAGGAAAGGAAAGGAAAGGAAAGGAATCAGTATATCAGCTTCTTAGAAGGTACAATGCTTTGGGGTACTAAAAATATTGCTTCACCTGGAAATTGTGAAGAAGATGACAGGGCAGGATTGAAGCCTGTGACTGATGCAGGGTTGGTCAGAGAATAATTGTGTATTTTGGATGAGTTTAAATCTCCTGGACAAATTAATTATACTGTAGTACAGCAGCCCCCAACCTTTTGAGCACCAGGAACCAGTTCCACAGAGAGAGGTTTTTCCGCAGACCGGAGAGGTCATGGTTTCATGTGCTGCCTGCATCCCACAGATGGGGCTTTGCTTGCTTGTGTGGACCATTTTCTGGTATGCCACAGATCACGGACCAGGGGTTGGGGACTCCTGCTGTAGTATATTGAAAAAGTTAGGTGTTAATCAGACCAGTTCTTATGTATTACCTCTGAGAAATGCTGGTGAAGCACCAGATGACTAGAGGGAAGCTTCAAAGAAAGGGGGGAGGGGAATCATCAAATTGCAGACATTTCAGACCCCTGGCTTGGTTACAGTGTTTATGAAAAAGATCTTGGAATTGGAATTGCAAACTGAATATAAGTCAACAAAGTGATGTGACTGCAAAAAAACAAACAAACACAATTTTAGGATGTATTAACATAAGTATAATTTACAAATCACATTTCCTGTGATTTGTGATCTATTCTATTTGGCTTGACCCCTCAACATTAGCACTTTTTGTAATACTAAGAATCATAGTTTTAATTAAAAAAAAACACCAAAGAAATTAAATTAGAAACAGGCAACAAAGATGATCAAGGAACTAGAATCTAATCTCTGCAAAGAGACACTGAAGAAATTGAGTATGTGTAACCTTCAAAAAAGATGAGTTATGATGCATTCTTCTAATTCTGAAACACTATCATAGAGAACATAATCAGTGCTAGTCAACTAATGAAAACAAGCAAGCTCAGAGAGCAACAAGGATCCCTCATTCCAATCCTGAGCTACAAATATCCTCCTTTATTGATATATTATAGCATCAATGGAAACTTCTCCCCAAAGTAATAGCAACTTCAGAGTGGATGTTTCTATGTTGAATAGAGGAAGGGGTTAGAAAAACTCTCCCTCAGATGCTACAATTTCAATCCTAATTTCTCCTCACCAACTCATGTGATTTGATTTAGAAGGAAAAAAATGGTAGATACATTTTTAATATCATAGGCAGTTTAAAATTATTCTTAACAACTTAAAAATAAATCTGTTCACTTCCTGGCAGATCCAATCAGGGAGACTTAACAGGAGTTTGTGGTGTTTAAGGAGCAAAAATGTAACAAATCATCCCTTTTAGATGACAGTGTGGACAGAGAGGAAGAGAAGAAATAAAAAGTATTTTTTTTTATTGATGGTGCCTTAAAAACAGAAGTGAAAATAAAAAGCCATGACTGCAGATAGTAATTGTATGTGTGAACTGGAACTGTATTTGATCAGCCACTGCATTACTCAGTGGTGTGACATAGCACCAAAAAAGCAAATGCAATTTTAGGTTGCATCAAAAAAAACTGTTAACATCCAAATCACAAGAAATAATAGGTCCACCTTATTCTGCATTAGTCAGTCCCATTTTGAACCCTTCCTACCTTCAGTTCTCTGCATTACCTTAAGAAAAAATCAGAGAAATTGGATCAATTAAAAAAGGTAAAACTGACAGAATGGATAAAAGTTTTCAAGTCTCTAAATCAGTATCACACAGAAGGTCAATATCATTTTTTTTAACTGCAGAAGAGGGATTGACCTAAATTATAGGAAAACTTGATGTTGTTGAAAATTAGAGGAGGGGGGAACCCCAGGTGTTTGGATAGTGAAACCGATTTAATACTGAGGAAAGTGTAAAATCCCTCCCTGGGATGAAAGTCATGCCCCACCTATACCTAACAATATCATGGCACAATCCTTTTCCTCCCAAGACTCTGTGATATTGTCTTCATTTCATTAGTCCATGATTTATGCAAATTTAACTTAACCATAAGGGGACAGGGTGGTTCAGTGGCTAAGATGCTGAGCTTGTCAATTAGAAAGGTCGGCAATTCAGCGGTTCGAATCCCTAGCGCCACATAACAGAGTGAGTTCCCATTACTTGCCCCAGCTTCTGCCAACCTAGCAGTTCGAAAGCATGTAAAAAATGCAAGTAGAAAAATAGGGACCGCGTTGGTGGAAAGGTAACAGCGTTCCGTGTGCCTTCGATTTTAGTCATGCCGGCCACATGACCACTGAATCGTCATCAAACAGTGCTGGCTCTTCAGCTTAGAAATGGAGATGAGCACCACCCGCTAGAGTTGGGAAGGACTAGCATGTATGTGTGAGGGGAAACTTTACCTTTACCTTTTAACTTAACCATACTTGATATCAGTGTTAGAATAGTATTTTTCAGTAGTGAAATCCAAATTTTTTTTACTACCGGTTCTGTGGGCGTGGCTTGGTGGGCATAGTGTGGCTTGGTGGGCATGGCAGGGGAAGGATACTGCAAAATCCCCATTCCTACCCCACTCCTGGGGGAAGGATATTGCAAAATATCCATTCCCACCCCACTGTGGGGCCAGCCAGAGGTGGTATTTGCCGGTTCTCCAAACTGCTCAAAATTTCCACTACCAGTTCTCCAGAACCTGTCAGAACCTGCTGAATTTCACCCCTGGTATTTTTCCTCCTTATTCAAGCTATTATTTAAGGATAGATTTAAGTTTTATAAAATGTATTAGCGTTTGTCATTCATTATCTTGAAATCGGGTCACTGCAATGATATGTAACAGGAGCAACAAAAGTTAAGTACAAATTGGCAATGAAGACGTGACATTTCATGCTGGAACAGTTTTGTGCCATTTCTAGGATAGGAGAATAGCATTGTGACTTGCTAGTGGGGAAAATTTACTTTCAGTCAGAAACTGGAAAATTATCTATTGGATATGCTTCATTTTGGATTACTGGATTGAACAACAGGTTGGATTTGATGACCTAAATAGCTTGTTTCATCTCTCTGATTCTATTTCTGAATGTAAAAGTAAGAAAAATTAAGAATTGTCTAGGCTGGAGTGGATATAATATAATATGCTTATGTTTGAATCTACTGATGGCCAAAATTCTTGGGCTTTTTTTTTAGCTTTAGGTAATTAAAAATATCAGTCAAATTCTAATATTGGTTCAAATGGCAATACTTGAAAATATATTTAACACTTCTCCATCACACACACATTACACATTACACACACACATACACTTTCCTTATCTAATTTGTTCTTGAAGTTTCTATTAATACTATGTGATTTAGTGACAAAATGTGTTTAGCTTGATATTGTACATTTCTTCCCAGTGTTGAGTCAATTGTAAGCCAGTAGCTTTGGCAGTATTTATATGCACAGATGAAGTTTGTCCCCACTACAACTTTTAACAAAAATTAACAAAAATTAATCCCAACCCTGCTTTATGATAAACATAACAAATATACCACAAGCCCCTTCAGTGGAATTGTTCTTCCCTGTGGCATCCCCAATGTCAACATAATTGTTGTTCCAATCCCTTCACAACCAGGATGATGTGACAAATGTAGATATTCCAATTAACCACTTGCACAAAGAAACACAGCCAGCATATATCACTTCACACTTAGCTCTCTTTTCAGCCTATCATTTAATGCATGATCGCTATCATACATGGCCAAAGTGCACTTCAGCTTCGGGGCATGTTGGGCAACCTGACTTCACCTCTCACACTTTCAACAAAGGCCCTCAGCAAACAAGCAGTCACAGATCCTTCATCTCACATCATTCCTGAGCTGTGAGGAAGCTTTGAGGTTAAATTCCAATGCTGGTATGCTTAAAGCCAGCATGGATTTTCTACTTTCGTGGGTGGTATTACAAGAAAGGAAGTAAATATTTGATATTCCCTGCCTATGTTTTTCTCATCAACTCTTAAACTGTAAATATGTCTGCTAGTTGCTAGGCAACCATCAATGGCTTTTTCTTCAATTTCTGTTCACACAGAGTAACAAACAGTCTGGGTGAGGATGAGAGCAAGATCCGGATTGCAAATGTCCAGATGAGCCAATGATGGCAACAAAGGGATCCAGAAAGCTCTGATCCTTGGCAATGAATCATAAGAGAGAAATAGTTGCATGAAAACAAGGCAGACTCAGAGTAAAACATAACAGAAACAGAAGCTGCTTCCTGCATCTCTTAGATCTCAGAAAGGGATAATTAACTAACATCACCGAGCTCAAAACAACAACAGCAACACCTCAACTCAATCATTTGCTTGCTTGTATTCATGTCCTGCAGAGAAAATGAGCAGACCCTTTCCAACCGCCTCACAATCTGCCTAGGGCTTGAACTGGTTAGTTCATTGACAGAATGTCAGTTAACTTGCTACTGTTATCAGAGACAATCAGCCAAAGCAGGAACATACTTTGTTTTTAATGTGTTTATTTTTTGTAATTTTAATATGGTTTTTATATTGTTTTACTTTTTGCCTGGGAGCTGTCTGAAGTTTATTATAAGGTGGGCAGCTATATAAATATTTTAAATAAATACATAAATATTGGTGATTTGTGTGCAACATCTCTTTGGTGATGATGACTTCTGTTCACTCAGAATCTTTGAACTAGATGGGATTTCAAATAGAAACAAATCTTCAATGATGCATGGCCTCAGTATTGGAAAACTTAGTAGCAGCTTCCACTTCATTCAACACTAATTCTGTATAAGACATTGGATAATAAAAAAACCCAAGAGCCATTATAAAATCTTCTGCCTCTTTAAATCATAGAAATATCCAATTGCTTAACAACAAGTAACCAGAACGCAACAAGAGCAACTTGCGACAGAACTGCTATTTATACCATCAGCTGTCAGAGATGTAGCCAATGGTTAACGCTTACACCTCCCGCCAAAAGAGCTGTCAATTGGTGGTCAATCAGAGGCTACTCCTGGTTGCTGACGGCAACAGGCAGAGGACGCTACAATGTCACTGGATTATGTCACTTTTAAATGATGTCACTGGATTATGTCACTTCTAAATGCAGGTGAAAGAATCATGGGATTGAAAGATTTCCAATGTGTTAAAAAAATGGCTGCATAAAGCAGATGTTGTCTATACTTCTTGTGGAGATAGTGTTTGGTTTTTTTATTTGAAAGAAATTCAGCCGGGCAAACTCCTATCTGCAATTAAAAGTATTAATTTCCTTGTCAAACAGAAAAGTTACAGTAAGACCGATAGTACAGCAATGCTCACTGAATAAAACAAAATAAAACACCATGACAATCATTATCATGAATTAAAATTTTACACATATGTCTAAACAACTCTTAGAAAAGTGTCTATCAATAATTTTGTTTCTTTCTAAGATTTTACAATTAATATGCAAGCAAAATACAAATTTGTAAAACATCACAGATATGATCATGGAAATATACAGTGAGGAAAATGAAATCTCAGTTTATGTAGACCATATTTTCTTTTCATCTCAGTTATTTGTAATTTAAAGATTATAATACCAGCCTACTTTACAATGTTGTTGTAAAACTTGATAGGATTATATTAAACATTAGATCATAGTTTTGAAATCAACTGCATAGTCCTAAGTATTCTTTTCATTACACTGCCAGAGAAACATTCAATCTCTATTTTCTAATGTAATTACTGTGGTATTTTATATAATAAAATGTTGCAAATTGCAGTAAAATATTTTCAGTTCTCAACAGTTATGGTACTGTTGCTGTGTTTAATTTCTATAAATAAATTGTGACTTCTGCTTTAATCAGTTCTTGCATTAAGGGAGCTTGGTCTTTGAATCTTAAATAGCAATGCATATTTAACAGAAGTTATCTCACAGTAGTAGCTTCAGGCTTTATACATAGGGGGGCTGCAGGATGGAGGGAGAAGCTTAGATAGAAGGAAAGGAATGGAAAAATCCAAGCTGCAGAATTTCTATGAGTATGCTGGCTCTGCAAATCACCCCAAAACTTACCTACATGGAAATTACCTTTTTCTGGCTGAATTACAAATAAATCACAAATGATCAAATTCTTGATTCTTTTGCACAACACTTATGCTACATAGAAAATGATTTGATCTGCATCCCCCCAATCTTAGATCGTACTTTCTTTACTTACCAAAAACCTCTAGCAAAACAAAGGAGGAAAGGAACGTCTTCATTTTGCAGCCTCTTGGTTCTACTTTGTCTCCTCAGTCTCCTTATGAACTTTGGACACTTCTTATCATACGACACTTTGTAATTTAAGGAAACTCCGCAGGACTGTGAGATGATTGTGGGGTTAAGAGAGTTCTTCCCTTTTGGTTTAGGCACAATACCTGTCTTTTGTATATTGCTGCTGGAGCATGATCTGAACCATAGCCCTTCCCCCAAAGCAGTATCTCATTTTTTTTTTTTAATGCTATGCAAAAAGAGTAGGGCATATGAAAAAGTAATCTCAGTATAACTTCAAGTCTACAATATGTGACCCTTTAAAATCAGATTACAGATTAATAGAGTTGGAAGGGACCTTGTGTGTCATCTAGTCCAACCCTCTGCCCAAGCAGACCCTACATCATTTCTCATAGATGGCAGTCCAGTCTCTTCTTGAAAACTTCCAGTGATGAAGCTCTCACAACTTCTGAAGACAAGTTGTTCCATTGGTTGATTGCTCTCACTGTCAGAAAATATCTCCTTATTTCCAGGTTGAATCTATCCTTGCTCAGTTTCCATCCATTATTCCTTGTCTGGCCTTCAGGTGCTTTAGAAAATAGCTTGACCCCCTCCTCTCTGTGGCAGCCCCTCAAACATTGAAGCACTGCTATCATGTCTCCCCTTGTTCTTCTCTTCACTAGACTAGCCCTGCCCAGTTCCTCCAACCATCGTATATTTTAGCCTCCAGTCCCTTAATCATCTTGGTTGCTCTTCTCTGCACTCTTTCTAGAGTCTCAACATCTTTTTTTATAGTGTGGTGAACAAAACTGGATGCAATATTCTAGGTGTGGTCTTACTAAGGCTTTATAGAATGGTATTAGTACCTCACTTGATTTTGATTTTATCCCTCTGTTAATGCAACTCGTGTTGGCTTTTTTGCACTGTTGACTCATATTTAATTGGTTGGCCACTAAGATTCCAAGATCCCTCTCACAGTTACTGTTATTAACTATTATCAACCTACCCTGACTTCATTCTCACAAGAATTCTTTGTTCAAATGCCACCATCCTCAACCAGCAGTAAGTAGAGTTCCAATAAATTTTGGAAGTCTCCATTAAACACAGCATTATTTACAGAGGATTGTTCCTCCCCCTTTATCCTCTCTTTCCTAGGTGCTCAGGCTACCTTACTGGGGATCTGCCTTTGTTTTATCCTCAGAAAACTAACCCTATGAATAATGTTT
This sequence comes from Pituophis catenifer annectens, assembly GCF_029215685.1. Taxonomy (NCBI): domain Eukaryota; kingdom Metazoa; phylum Chordata; class Lepidosauria; order Squamata; family Colubridae; genus Pituophis; species Pituophis catenifer. The sequence continues at coordinate 314,143,415 of NW_027256881.1, read as the reverse complement.
GGGTGAGAACAAGCAACTTGTCCAAAGTGTTTCCATGGCTGACTTGGTGGACATGGCTGAAACAACCTCATTCTTAGTCTAATATTCATTTATTCATATCAAATCAAATTTAATATTTTATTACAATCAAGGACCAGCACAATTTAAAATGTTCAAAGAGTATCTAGTTAAAAGTTCTAGAATAAAATAATAACAAATAAAATCAATATTGAAATCATAATTTGGCAGTCTATCTATTGGTTGTACGTAAACAAGAGCATGGCCTAAGCTATGATGTACTATTGTGATGGCCTATAGTTATTAGATACTAAAATACAACAGGGTGATAATATCATAAGATTTGGAGCATGAATTATATAAAATGGTTATAATGGATTATTCATCAAGGTCTGGGGAATTTTTAGTGCTGCTGCACAGAATCTAGCTACCTGCGCTATGACTATGATCCATTTGGCTTTAAGCAACCGCTGAACATTGGAATGGTCAGGAAATCTATTAACTGTCGTGAAAGTAAATTTTGTTTGAATGTGTCTGTAAAAAGAGCAGCAAAGAAGGATGTGTCCAGAGGTTTCCACCTCTCCAGAATCACAGGGACAGAGTCGTTCAGCCAGGGGTATCCCTTTATATTTTCTGTCATTTATTTATTCAAATTTATTAGCTGTCCAACTCTGAGTGGCATACAAAAGTTGAAAATGCATAAAAGCAGATAAAACATCAAACCAAACAATCCAGTTGAAAATGATCAAACAAGGCAAATCAAACAAAACTTTCCCTTCATAGTTACAATTACAACTACACAGTAATACATCAACTCCTGACTTGGAAACAAAGCCAGGTTTTAACAATTTTCTGGAACTCTAGGAAACAGGTGCTGTCCTTATCTCTGGGGAGATGCTATTACAGAGTGGGGGTCACAGAGAACAGAGAAGGCATACTTCAAAAGTCGCTTTTGAGCAGGGGTCTCCAACGTTGGCAACTTTAGCGCATGCTGACTGAGGAATTCTCGGAGTTGAAGTCCACAAGTCGTAAAGATGCCAAGGTTGGAGATCCCTGCTTTTGATGACAACATTTAATACCCAGGCTATTATATTACACTGGTACTATGTCCAAACATGAAGCAAAGCCATAAGTAATTGCAGCATATCGTACCACCAAATATAAAAGGGGAATGAAGAAAAAATATGAATAAATGCATACAATTGGAGAGGTGCAATTATCAAAATGTCTCATCTCAGGGAAACTATTTGCTTATGAAGGCAGGCAGAAAAATAGAATGTTGCGCTGTAAATTTAATTTATTAATTCCAAAGTAGTCCTGTTAAAGCTAATAGAACTTTTCCAAAGCAAGTGGAGTTGTAGATTAGAGCTATCAGTTTCCTTCTCTGACATTGGTTTAGGAATTATCATTAGCTTTCATTAATTGAATTTCATTCACTGTTTGTAAAATGTTAACATTTTATAGAGCTACTATTCATTATGCTATTATGCTCATTCCCACTCTAAAAGATCCATTATCTAATAATTACTAATAATAGTGTCAAATTGGTAGCTTTTGCAATTAAACTTCCTGAAGACATCAGTGAATAAAAATAATTTTATTAAAATTTGGAAATTGGATGACGGTGATGATGATCATCAGAGAAGGGAAGACAGTGCAGAAGAAGGAACTGAGAAGAAAGTGAAACATATTTACATAATAGCATTTTTCTTGCTAAAAGCAAAAAGAGTTGGAGCTCACAAGAAAGATTCAGTAAAGGTCATTAATTAATGGAAGAGGGGAAAAAATGAAGAAAAATAGATACATTGTGTACTCCTGAAACTAAAAGAGAAGAATTTAATAGCATCTAAATGAATGTGTTCTCTTCTGGAATATAGACAATGAATATGGAAGTAAAGTCTTGATGCAATTATAAATTAAAGGGCTGCAATGTATGTTAGAAAGCATGAATGGGATTCATCGAGATTGTTAGGATTTGTATGAAAACACAAATTGGTAGTTTGGTAATACTTTTGTGTTAATACCATGTTTCCTCGAAAGTAAGACCCTGTCTTATATTTTTTTGAACCCTGAAATAAGCACTTAAGCTTATTGCCATGCGTTCAAAAGCCCGACTGGGCTTATTAACAGGGGATGTCTTATTTTGGGGAAAACGGGGTACTCCAATATGCTTATAATGAAAGAACCAAGGGCGAGTTTTGGAAAATGTTGCAAAATTTATACATATGATCCAAAGATCATGTTATTCTGTTAAGTGACATGGATAAGTGAGTGAAAATGAGGCAAGAGAGCAAGGAAAATGGTTTTGCCATGGGCAACTCAAAAGAACAAAACTGATATGCTTAGATAAAGAAATAGATAAAGATCTATTTCAAATATTTGGGTTAAGAGAGACTAATAGAGGTAGGTCTATTCAGGTGTATTCATGGCAAAGGAATCATTCTGAAAGCATGATTAATTGTTGATATGGAAAAAATGACATAGTATATATATGTCATAGTAATTGGTGGTATACGTCATATATACGTCATCATAATGAAAGATTTTGGCATTTGGCTTTCCCCCCTCCTAATATGGCTTTAGAAAAAGGTTGATTTTGTGGGGACAGAGAAAGGAGTTAAGTCAGGTTTGTTGACTACAATAGGTGTGAGAGCCAAAATGTGACTAAAGTAATAGATGGAATCCTGAGTAGTATTCCCAAAGCAAAGTGTCAATTAATTAAGTGTGAAACTGGAATAAGCCATTGTCCAAAAAGAATATAGTGGAGTTAGAGAAGGTTCAGAGAGGATAACTAAGATGATCAAGCACTGGAACAGCTTCTCTAAGTGGAAACTATGATATTTGGTGCTTTTTAGTCTAGAGAGAAGGCAAATAAGAGGGGGCATGATTGAGATACATGGTGTTGATAAAGTAAACAAGGGGAAGCTATTTTCTCTCCCCTAGATACTAGAATCAGAGATCACCCAATGAAATGGAATCTAGGAAGAGTCAAGGCAGACTAAAGCATTTTTATACAATGCATAATTGAACTTTGGAATTTACTGCCACAGTATATAGTGGAGAAACTGAAATCTCAGCTATCAGCATTCTCTATCAGCTTGGTTGGCTTCAAAATGGGTTGGAGTGAGTCATGAAAATCCTGGGGATCAATGGCAATTAGCCTTGATGGGCATGTGACTGCCTCTGAAGACCATCTGCTGGGAGTCTAGTGAGCTTCCTTGTGCACTTGGTTGGCTAGTATGAGAACAGCTGAACTAGATGGACCAGGGATCTGATCTAGGAGGCACTGCTTATGCTTTTATGTTTTTATGTTCTAGAGCTAGTTTGGTAGCCTATTGCTGGATGATAACCATCAGTGATTGCTGACTATGAAGAGCCTGTGGCTTGGATAGTGGTGCTGGCAAGAAGCTTTGGCAAGCACCTATCAGAAGTAGAAATCATGGTCTGTGGTATGTGTGGAACTGGTGACAATTCTATGGCTTAATCTAAATAGAAGTGACAGCTGATCTGGCATATTGGGAGGGCTGAAAGGGGAGAGCTGTAGTGCTCTGATTTTGTGGAGTATGGGTAGCAGGAACAAAATCAGACTAGACAACAAGCCAAATTCTGACCTGAGCCCTGCAACTGTACTGATGGAAGAAGTAAAACATCCATACTCACAGTCAAATGGAGAGAAGATTATTTCTAGCCAATTGGATTACTTGTTGTGGAAGAACCTAGATTTTATGACATCTACAAAATTTGTTTGCTGGATGGATCCCAAACTATTGTATGTGGATTATGACATTCAAAACAATTTGTTTCTGGCCTGGATGGCAGGAGAATGACTGTTTCCTCTCTAGGGAAGAGACAGCATAGGCTTATCTCAGGGGTGAAATCCAGCAGGTTCTGACAGGTTCTGGAGAACCAGTAGTGGAAATTTTGAGCAGTTCGGAGAACCGGTAGTGGAAATCTTGAGTAGTTTGGAGATCCGGCAAATACCACCTCTGGCTGGCACCAGTATCCTTCCCCTGCCACACTCACGAAGCCACGCCCACAGAACTGGTGGTAAAAAAATTTGGATTTCACCACTGGCTTATCTCCTTGGAGTTTGCCATCTGTGGACCAAATAAAAATGGGCCATAGTGTGGAAAAGACATGGAAATTGACCTTTAAGTGTGCATATAAATGATTATTTTTTAAAGCTCTCTTTGTTGGCAAATGAGTCTAGGAGTCTACTGAGTGTTAACTGAGTATTGGATGTTTGGGATTGGAGGAGGTGATATTGTATGAGAAGCCCTTGGAATCTGGCATTGCTCCTTAGAGTTCAAAAACAGACTGGACATATGGAATTGGAGAACAGGTAGAACTGATAATGTCACCTAGTTGGGTAATGAAATGTCTGCAGACAAACAGCTAATCTCAGAGAGCCCCAAGAACTCTGCAATTGAATTCTGAGGTACAGATGTTCTCTCCTATTGGAATGTTAAAGCTGCTTGGAATATGCTGAGAAGTGTGGAAAATGTGGTGAAATTAAGTAAAAAAGGCTATAGGTGGGGGGAAAAAATTCATGTAGAAGAATAATTCATGCAAAAATGAGAATGATAAAAATACCATACAGCGCGCATATAGAGAAAGAGACATCTACAAAGAAAACAGTCTAAAAGGGCAAGGATTAATAAAATATGTAGAGCAATTTTGATAGAAATAAAAAGCTGTTTGGCATATAGGTAAAACAGGCAAACAAGAAACTTGTACTCGATGGAACTGAATCTATCTCTCTCTATATATAAATGGCTCTCTCTCTCTCTCTCTCTCTCTCTCTCTCTCTCTCTCTCTCTCTCTCTCTCTGTGTGTGTGTGTGTGTGTGTGTGTGTGTGTGTGTGTGTGTGTGTTCTGGACACCTTGAGCAATTTCAACCAAACTTGATACACAGATGACTTACTCTCTAGAAAAAAATACTGTGGGGGCAAGACACCCTTAACACTCCTTGGGGTGTATGTTCTGTTAAGATACAGCCTGTTGTGGCTTAAAATAGCTTCTACTGTACTGCCTTAAAATGGCTTCTACTGTACAGCACAGTGGAGTTGCCATGGTAATGGCTTCACAGTACTCCACAAGGGGGCTCCCTCTGGTAAGTGAGAAAATCCAACATTAGAAATTACGTTTGGTCCAGACATTTTCAACAAGGCTTTGATTATTCTTGAGGACAAATGTATGGCCATGATCAATAAAACATTACTGCAACTCGGCCTGCCTGCACCACTATGAGACTGATACAACGTACTTCACAAACATTACATATGAGAAAAGAAATACAATGTCAAACAGCTTAGTGTATATATCACAGACAAGAAGATTTAAAAAAAGCATACCAAATGATCATGGATCAGCTAGCAAAACAACAAGGTGGTATCATTTTACTTGATGCTTCTGGGGGCACAAGGAAAACATTTTCAACTAATTTAATTCTCACCGAAATCAGGGCTCAGGGAGAAGTTGCTCTTGCCATCGCCTCTTCATTCCTTTTCTTGTCTAACACAGGATTGGGATAAATAAATATTGGGCAACGCCAGGTTATCAGCTAGTAAAAAATAAAAGTGATGAAATAATTTCAGACTGATTTGAAATGAGGAATATTTGTGGAAAGGAATATTTTAGAGATTCATATGGAAACAATGGTGATGTCAAAAAAGTGGAATTGAAGTGAGTTTTGTAAGAGTCCAAGTAAAATGGACGAAAAAGAAGTAATAAATGCTGTGAGAATATTAAATATAGTGAAGTTGCAAGTGTGGATGATAGAACTGAAGAAATTGGACAGATAGGAGTTAAAGGGCTGGTAGAAACATAATGATGTGACAGGCAGAAATGATACATTTTGTTTATGGAGTGGCTGTTTGACTTATTTAATATGTATGGGAAGATTGCATCGGTGCCTGATGATTAGACGAATGATGTTGCTGTTTCCATGTACATAGTAAGAGGGAATATAAAAAATTCACTAAGGTGTATGTGTTGATTAACTGTGCCTCAGAAGGTTTTGGGTAAATTCTGACTGAAAATGTTCAGACAGTGACAGTGAGAAAAATTGGGAAAGTTCAGTGTTGTGAATGCAGAAGTACATAGGCAGCAATTAGGAAGGAAAGAAGAAAGGAAGGAAGGAAGGAAGGAAGGAAGGAAGGAAGGAAGGAAGGAAGGAAGGAAGGAAGATGATACAGTGAATAGAATTTAATTATGCAACAGAGAAGACACACTTTCTTGATCCCATAAGATGATAACATTTAGGGTTGCCAGGTCTGCTTCCAAAAAATAGCGGACAAGCGGGGGGGGGGTTTAAGTAGTAAAAAAATAAAAAAAAATTTACAATTAAATTATATATTTTCTTACAAACATTTTAACACGTATTAAAATAATCACTTCAAAACTTTACTTAAAATTCAAAACATCAAATATATTATAATAATATGTAAAATATTAAATTACATTTTACTTTGCTGTCATGTGTATTTTTTATTTGACTGCGCAGCTTTGATCAATTCTTTGTGTTTAAGGAATAATTCTTTAATTTCAGTACAACGTTGAGAAATATTAAAAAATATACAAAGTTCACTTCGAACTGATGGTACAAGCAGTCGGTTACGTTCGTCAGTCCACAAATTTCCCATGACGCTGAAAATTCGTTCAACTTTTGCATTTGATACCGGAATTGATGCACAATACTGGAACAGTTTCAGTAAACTCAGAGCTGGCTCTTTCTTGAAAAAGTATGTCCACTTATCAAGGGATGAATCGCCCTGCAGATGAACATAAACTTCTTCTAAGGCAGAAATTTCATCGAAGAGAGTGTTGGGTGGAAGTTCTTCTCGCCATGGTGATAATAACCAGATGTTCATCATTTCTTCTAAAGTTGGAGGATTATTGCGATCAATTAGATTGAAACAATTTAGCATCTCATATACTGAATTGGTGAAATTATACCACTTTTCTAGGTACGCAATGGCTCTTTGATACACGTTGATGGCTTCTTTCTTGAACTTTTGCGCTGCATTCTCAGGCAAATGTTTTTTATGTAAGGCAAATAAAACTTTCATTCCAAAAACCTGCTCATCGTATTTTTTTTTTTGCATGCAAGAATTTTCTTGTTTTCCAGCTTCAGTAGGGTGTCTTGCATTATTGACATGAAGAAGTGTGTGAAATATAAATACAATTCTGAAATTGTTGGTTCATCATCCTTTGCGAGTTCATTTTCCTGATCTGAAATAAGGTTCCAGATAACCTTATGGCACTCATCAGATCCAAGAGAAATAAAATATGATTTTAGAGGTATCTAGTTTAAAAGAAGTCTTTTGACCGCTTTAAACAAACTTAACCAACGTGTTGGAACATGGCGCAAAACTTCATGGAATTCTGACTCGTAAAACTTACGTACCATTTCATCATAAAGCTTTTGAATAAAAAAAATGTCCACTATTTTGTGAAAAAAAATAGTGAACATAATGTGAAAAAAGCAGACCGTCCCCTCAAATAGTGGACACCTGGCAACCCTAATATTTAGCAGAAGGGCCTTAAAGCATACAAACTCTGCTTGGAATGTACCGGGTAAACATAAACAGTTGGAAATAGGCAGACTCTCAGTTATGAAGGCCCTATGCTACAAATGAATTTCATAGATAACAACCAGCACGTTGAATTACAATTGACAGACAAAGCAGATTGTGTAGCAGTGGTAACACATGGGCATACTGGTAATGGATAGTATATGGTCTGTTATAGAATGTCAAATAATGTGTAAATTGTTGTATATGAAAGTGAGCTGAATTGAGTACAGTGGGAATAGGGTACCAGTCAGTGGTGGGTTGCTCCCGGTTATGTCCAGTTCTTATGAACTTGTAGTAAAAGTGGCGGGAGGCTCCACCCACCCGCCCGGACATCATAATGGATAATCTGTGCATGCGCACGCTCCCGTTGCGAACCGGTAGTAAAGTTAAGTAGAACCCACCCCTGGTACCGGTAATCCTCAAGTTAGGACCACAATTGAGATTGGATTATTGATCATTGAGCAAACCAGTTGTTAAGTGGGATGTCATCTGACTGCTTCACTCAATGTTCACAATCCCAGCACTCCAACTGAGATCATTAAGCAAGTGGGAGACCTTGGGAAGCTCTGCTCAGGAACTGACAATCTTCTGTGCCAATACCCAAGCAGGATTTTCAACTCCTGAACAAAGAAAAGCTTGTGTGTGGCCTGCACCGGGCCTCCCAGAACCACCCCCATCTACCTGAGGCATCCCACACCCCTTACCTTATTTTACTGACTCTCTGTTTGGATTTTAGCTCCCTGTCACCTCCAGGGGTTGGCTGAAAGAGCTGCCAGCTGAAGGAGTTCCGCTCTCAGTGAATGCACAGAAGGGGAACTCCTTCAGGGGAACTCCTTCAGAGGGATAGGAATTACAGCCCTTGTATACTGCTGATCTTCTTTTCTTTTTGATTATTTATTTATAAATTTTGCTTGGTTGCCTATCTTAAGTGAATAACTCTGGGCAATTCACAAAAACAGGCATCACCAGATAGTTAGTATTTTTGACTACGGATCGCACAGAACAATGTTCAGTAAATGTAAAGCCCATCGTTTTAAAGAAGAAACACTTTGAATTATATCTAGTAACAACTACTGATACCGCTCTTTAAGCACTGATTGACATGCATAATTTGCTACAATCAGACAGCAGCACTTTAAAAAAATCTCTTATCCATTGAAATATAGATGTATTTTTGATAAACATATTTTGGTTAATGGCTGGCAAGTTATGCTTCCCAGGGAAAGTCACTCAATGGGTGCCATTAGAGGTAAGAGGTTGTTTGTATAGCATTCCTATTTCCAAGTTCAGGGACTATATCAAAAATTGTCTAAGCCAACACCCAGAATAGAATCAAGTTCCTTATGGGTGCCCTTTCTGACCTGAATGCTAAGAAGATAAACATATACCTGAAGCTGATTTACGAATAACAGCAATGCAAAATCCCTTCAGCCATAGTTTTTTAGCTTCTTTCCTTAAGCAAAAAGCAAATGTACATAATTAAAAAAATAACATATAAATGGTGTTTTATTTCACCATAAAACATAAAGAGACAAACGCAGAAAGAAATTGTCTCAAGCTCATACACATACATTGCAGCAAATTAGTTATAAATAATTTCATTATTATTTGAAAAGTGGGAATGTTGGCTAATTAATGCCAAGGAGATGAGTCAGAGGTTACACCCCAGTGGCTAATTTAGGGCTAGGCAACTTTATTCATTATTCATTCATTCATTAATATTTATAGCTTGTCCCAATTCACATAGACTTTGGGCAGTGAATAACTTAGTTCAAAACAATTTTAAAAAACATGGCAGTAAACAAAATACGTACTGTAAGTGATGCCCAGAATCAGCTAGAGGCCAAGAGTATAGCAAAATAATATCGCTTTAGCTTGCTTACAAAATGCATAGAGAATTAAGAATCACTCTATTTCCAAGGAAACAATATTCCATAAGATGCAGGCAACCAGTGAGAAGATTTGTTTCCTGGTCTATCCCCAGTGTACTCACAAGGAGGGGAGACCTTCAATAGGACCGCTCTAAAGCCGAGGGTTCAGGGGAGGGGAGGGGGGGTAGCGGTTGTTATAAAGGAAGGTCTTGGTCCGAAGGAGGCCACTGTGCCTCAGATAACCGGATGTGAGTCCCTCTTTGTGAAGTGGTGTCATGGGGTGCAGGTGGGCCTGCTGATCACGTACCTGGCTCCCTGCCACGTGGTGGCAGTCCTGCCTGAACTCCTCAGCGTGATAGCCAGGATGGCGGTTGATACTCCCAGACTTATGGTTATGGGGGATTTCAACCTGCCATCCGTCTGTGAAACGTCTGAGGTGGCTTGGGAGTTCATGGCTTCCAAGGCCATGGACCTGACCCAGTTAGTTCATGGCCCTACACACATAAGGGGACACACTCTGGACTTGGTTTTCATCTCTGGCCAGTGGTGAATGGTTTAGATATAGGGGATGTAGTGATTAAACCCTTGTCATGGTCTGACTATTCTCTCCTTCAACTTGACCTTCAAACCACTACACCCCGCTGCAGGGAGGGGGAACTGACTAGGTGGTTCCACCCCAGGCACCTGATGGATCCTGATAAGTTCCAGTCGGAGCTTGGGCCTTTCCCTGAGGCTCTGGCTCACGACCCGACTGAAGACCTAGTGGCCGCCTGGGATAGGGCAGCCGCTGGAGCTTTGGACCGTGTCGTGCCTTTGCGGCCTCTGACCCGCCACCGATCTCACTTAGCTCCCTGGTTCTCCAAGGAGCTGAGGGAGATGAAGTGCCGGAAAAGATGCCTAGAGAGCAGTTGGAGGGCTAGCCTTTCCAAATCCGACGGAACACTGGTAAGGTCTCATATTAAGACCTACCTAGTGGCGATAAAAACAGCAAAGTTTAATTATTTTTCCGTTCTTATTGCATCTGCAGATAACCGCCCAGCCGCCCTGTTCAAGGTGACCCACTCCCTGCTCCATCCGGGAGTGCGGGAGGACCCCTTGGAGGGCAGGGCTGAGGATTTTGTGCAGTATCTGCATGACAAAGTTGCTCAAATTCAGGAAGGCCTGGACTCTGATTGGGTAGATACAGGCGGGGTGACGGAAACAGGTCTTGAGAGCGTTATCTGGGAGGAGTTTGACCCAGTGACCCCTGAAGACATGGACAGGGATTCTGGGTAGACTTAGCGCGGCCACTTGTTTATTGGACCCGTGTCCTCCTGGTTGGTACTGGCTTCCTGGGAGGTTACACGAGGCTGGCTCCAGGGGGTTGTTAACGCTTCTTTGAGAGATGGCTACTTTCCCGCCACCTTGAAAGAGGCAGTGGTGAGGCCCCTCCTCAAGAAGCCCTCCCTGGACCCAGCTGTTTTAGTAAATTATTGTCCAGTCTCCAACCTTCGCTTTCTGGTGAAGGTTGCTGAGAGTGTGGTGGCACGACAGTTTCCCCAGTACCTGGATGAAGGGGTCTATCTTGATCCATTCCAGGCGGGCTTCAGGCCTAGGCACAGCACAGAAACAGCATTGGTCGCATTGGTTGATGATCTCTGGAGGGCTTGGGACAGGGGCTGTTCCTCTGTCCTGGTCCTGTTAGATCTCTCAGCGGCTTTTGATACCATTGACCATGGTATCATGCTGCACCGGTTGGAGGGGTTAGGGGAGGGGGGCACTGTGTTGCAGTGGTTCTCCTCCTTCCTCTCTGACCAGTCGCAGTTTGTGTTGACGGGGGGCCAGAGGTCGACCCCGAGGTGCCTTGTATGTGGGGTGCCACAGGGGTCGGTCCTCTTGCCCCTTCTGTTCAACATTGATGTGAAGCCGCTGGGTGAGATCATCCGTGGTTTCGGGGTGAAGTACCATCAGTACGCTGATGACACTCAGCTGTACATCTCCACCCCAGACCATCCCAATGATGCCCTTGATGTGATGTCCCCGTGTCTGGAGGCCGTACAGATCTGGATGGGGAGAAACAGGCTCAAGCTCAACCCATCCAAGACCGAGTGGCTGTGGCTTCCGGCGTCCCGATATAGTCAGTTGGTGCCATCTCTGACTATTGGGGGCGAGTCGTTGGCCCCCACAGAGAGGGCTCGCAACTTGGGTGTCCTCCTGGATGCACGGCTGTCTTTAGAAGAGCATGTGACAGCTGTGGCCAGGGGGGCTTTTTATCAGATTCACCTGATTCGCCAGTTGCGTTCCTTTCTGGACCGGGACTCCTTACACACAGTCACTCATGCCCTCGTCACTTCCCGCCTGGACTACTGCAATGCTCTCTACATGGGGCTCCCCTTGAAGAACACCCGGAGGTTCCAACTGGTCCAGAATGCGGCTGCGTGGGTGATTATGGGAGCGTCATGGCGCTCCTATGTAACACCTCTCCTGCGTGAGCTGCACTGGCTCCTGGTGGTCCTCCAGGTGCGATTCAAGGTGTTGGTGACCACCTTTAGAGCGCTCCATGGCTTAGGGCCTAGATATTTACGGGACCGCCTTCTGCCACCGAGAGCCTCCCACCGACCAGTACGCTCCCACAGAGAGGGGCTCCTCCGGGTGCCATCGGCCAAACAATGCCGACTGGTGGCCCCCAGGGGGAGAGCTTTCTCCTTGGGAGCACCTGCCCTCTGGAACGAGCTCCCCCCGGAGATACGGACAATTCCGGACTTACGTACTTTCTGTTGGGCCCTCAAAACCTTTTTATTTCATCAAGTCGGGCTGGCCTAATCTCTCCAATTGTGTATTTTAATTGGATTTTTAATGGGGGATTTTAACTGTCGGGCCAAAATGTTTAATTTATTTTTAGATTGTTTTTAAATTTGTATTTGATGTTTTTTACTTCTGGCTGTTCACCGCCCTGAGTCCTCCAGGAGAAGGGCGGTATATAAATTTAAATATTAAATTAAATTAAATTAAATTAAATTAAATTAAATTAAATTAAATTAAATTAAATTAAATAATTAAATTAAATTAAATTAAATTAAATAATTAAATTAAATTAAATTAAATTAAATTAAATTAAATTAAATTAAATTAAATTAAATTAAATTAAATTAAATTAAATTAAATTAAATTAAATTAAATTAAATTATTAAATTAAATTAAATGGTAGATTTTATTTTGATGAGGTTTTATCTGAAGTATCCCAGTGTTGCATCATATAAAGTTTTAAAGGTGATGACCAACAGCTTGAATTGATCCTTGAAATCTACTAATAGACAATGTTAGAACTTCACATTTGGTATCACCCTATATTGACGGGATTGATATATCACCAATTATGTTGCTGTACTTTGTACCAATTGTAGTTTCTGAGTGTCTGATGAGAACCATAGCAGATGATGTCACAGGTTAATACAGTATAACCCAGTTATATATCTTTTCCTACACTTCCCAACAGTTGCCGGTGGAAAACCCAGAAACTTTGGATTTTATTTCATAGGCTCCAGAAGGGATTGAACCATAATCTTCAGGCTTATAAAACTGTACAAAACTCTTTCTAGGCTAGATCAAGCTTTAGTTCATTAGCATATAAATGGTAGATAATTCCAAAAAAACATTTCTTGTGCACAAACTGGGAAACAGGATGTGAAAGATGACATTGATAGAAAAAAAAATTTGTAAGGGAATAAATCAGTGATTGTACATAATAGTAACATCTTCTCCTGGGCCTTAATAAATTGAGGGTTATAACTGAAACTGAAAACAAGGCTTATTCATAAAAACTTCAGGAAAGAAGAATGACACACTATAATATAAAGCAATAATAACTGTACAGCACTGGCGTTTGAGTTTATAGCAAATTTTATCATTCAGTTAAACAGCTGGTATGCAGTTGAGCATTAGTCAGAAACCTACAAAATCTCAATACATCTTAATAAATAAAAGCCAGTGACAAGACTTTGATCCAGCAGAGGGTTGTGAGTGAAAAATCAAATGCAAACCCAAAAGATGGCTTCAGCTGATGGATTGTATGCTATGAATAGCCATTTGAGAAATAAATAGCAGCATTTTTATTAATGTAGCAATCTCCACAGTAAAATCATTAAGGCTGTCTAATGCAGCAGGCTGCTTTTCTTGGTTCTCATTTGAAGTCCTCAGGTATCAAGTGAGATGGGGTTATCTGTAGGATATGGTTGAAAAAATTAAGATGGTGGCAATAGAAGTGCAATTGAAGCTCAATCTGTTTTCTTATGTGTGTCACATAACAAATAGGCAGAGCTTTGATCCTAGTTGTAGTCACCGTCTTGACTTTTTTTTTTACTACATCCTAAAGATACCTCTGCTTGAGAAGAATGGCAAAGTAGGTTTGATTCAAAAAGCAGAAACTCCAAATCCTTTCCCCTCAGTAATAAAATTCTAGTAATGAATAAAATAATTGTGCACTTATTCTCACTTTGCATGAAGCCCCAGATGCATACCGAAATTCTGATTTAATAACTTGAGAATTTTGAGAATTACAGTCTTCCCATATCTGCCAGGCTTTGCTCTGAGGCAGAAACATCGTGAAGAAGTTTCCTCAGGCAAATGATTGAAAGAGTCACACATTTTTAGTTATTTTAATTAGTCATTCCCAAGCAGAGAATTTTATGTTTTTTCTGCCTTATGTTCAAAAAACAATTTTATTTATTTTAATTTATTTAATTTATTCACCTGGGGGAGAGAGCACCCATCATGGTACAGTTTTAGAAAGCAAAATATATTTTATCAGTCAAACTCTTGAGCACATAAAAGCTGTTATTTGCACCTATATAGTGACAAGCAGAAATGTGCTAAATATAGTGAGAGTGAAAGAATGAAATAGGAATTCAGCAGATATATATACTACAATAGAGAACCAGCCCTCTTGTGTGTCCCCATTTCTCACTGCAATTGAAAAGCCAAACAAGCATAAGGCTAAGTTTAAAGATCATGTTTGCCAAATAGAAATGGGGATCTCCTCTGTGACCACAAGAACTACAATAGAAGTAAGTGGCATTTTGAACTGAACAGTAAATCTTTGTGAGAGAAAAAGCTGAGGAAAGTTCACCTGAAGATCTTGCCTGGAATTTGGCAACAGGCAACACCAATACAGTAATTAAAAGAGAAAGACAATTCTCTCACAATCTGGTTGTGCGGACATAGAGAAAAGATGAAAGTCAAACCAAATACAGAAGGCAAAAACAATTACTGGACTAATTGTCCCCAAGCACAGCTGTATAGTTTTCTTAACATATGTTAATGTTACAAATATAAAATAAATATAATAATTTATGTATCTCTCCTACTAACAATACTTCTGCAACAAAAATTATTAGCCGGGGCAAAAAGGCATAGTTTTCCAACAGATATCATACTCTGCGATGTCTATTCTTAATCACTAGAGTACAGGGGCTTTTAAAGAAAATGGCAGTTGCTGCTGCTGCCACCACTGTAGACTCTGAGAGGACCAGGTCTCCTTGCCTAAGCAGTAACTACTAATATATTTCGTAATTTTGACTGCCAAGGACTTTTGATAGAACAAAGATACATATTTGTCTTTAAGCTTCCAGCTGCCACAAGACATGTTCTTTGCAACAGAGGGGAGCATAAAAGCAGGGGTGAAATCCAGCAGGTTCTGACAGGTTCTGGAGAATTAGTAGCAGAAATTTTGAGCAGTTCGGAGAACCGGCAAATACCACCTCTGGCTGGCCCCAGAGTGGAGTGGGAATGGAGATTTTATTTATTTATTTTTATTTATTTATTTATTTATTTTGTCAAGCATATATAAGATAACAGGTAAAAGTTTAAACATAATTTGAATACATGAAAAGAGTAAGTATGAAGGAATATTAGGACAGGGACGGTAGGTACGCTGGTGCACATATGCACGCCCTTTACAGACCTCTTAGGAATGGGGTGAGGTCAACAGTAGACAGTTTAAGGTTAAAGATTTGGGGAATTTTATTTTGCAATATCCTTCCCCCAGGAGTGGGGAGGGAATGGGGATTTTGCAGTATCCTTCCCCTGCCAGACCCACCAAGCCATGCCCACCAAGCCATGCCCACCAAGCCATGCCCACAGAACCAGTAGTAAAAAAAAATGGATTTCACCACTGCATAAAAGTCAAGATGGTTTCCATAACCATGCAATTGAAGCCCTGCCCCCCTTTTTAAAAAATCTGCATCACAATCTACTTCTAAATCTCTGACCCTCACCATATCTCAGAGGATCATTACTTCAGGGAAATGACCTTCACAGCAGCCAAATGTTAGTTCCAGATGTGCCACTCCCAATATCAGCATCCATTTTTAGTCTTGGTGACAGATACAAGACCAAAATATAAGAGAACTATGGGGTTCAGTGTAGTTTCCCTTAGTCCTCAGGTATTTCCATAGCCCTGAGCATAGTTGCATTTACTGGAGAGTGTAAATGCAACTTTCCTACATTTGGAATTTAGAACCCCAACATGCAATTCTCAGGCCCAAATTGATCCAGGATAAATGTTCAGCATAGCCACATCATGCTTCAGGATCCAATGAAAGGGAATGAATGCTCGCTTGAAGAACACTGTGAGAATTTCATTAAGAGCAAATGAGTATTTTCATTCATTACAACCTATTAGAGAACACAGAAATGACAACTTCGGAGTCTCTTGACTGCCTTGAAGTTGAGGTAAATATTTCACTTTATCATAATATTCTGGTTTCTAAATACAGAAATAAAACCAAATACATGAGATAATACATACTCCATTTCCACCTTTTTACAACCCTGTAGTCCCTAATATTAAGACAAAATTGGGCATTAATTGTTTAAACATACCATCATTTTCCAGATAGACAGCAGAAGGGCCCCCATGGAATGGAATGAAATAGAGACTTACCCTAAAGATATTTGTGGGGTATTTTTTCAAACCGTAGTTTATTCACTTGAATATATCGGGATTATATTGGCAGATTGATCATATATTAAAATGTAATCCTGCACAAGGATTAAATTCCATCCTCCTTTTACATTTACATAGTCCTTTAACAAATGGAATTAGGCCAGCAGGAGCTGGGAGGATCAATGAGTAATGACAGAATGTATATCACAGTCCTAACTTGGATGCTTTTGCTGAAGAAAGAGAGGCTGTGCCTTTGAAAATGCATGTAGTTTATCCATGAGAAACATTGCCAAATCATCTCATGTATTCAAATCACCGGAAGGCAAAGAGGGATTGTAACTTAACAAATTCCTACGCTCTCCACCCCAACTAGGCCATTTGCTGAGTTGATGTATGTCAAATATTATATTGCAAAGCTGCATTTTCACTAGTGTAATATGTCTAATAAATTGCATGGTTTGTCAGGGAATTTAACTAGGTAGAAATGACTGATTAAGTTAGTGAAACAGCTTGATGTTATCATTTGGATAAGTATTTACCCCTAAATTAAGGAGTAAAGTCAGAACTATTCACGCAAAGTATACTTCAGCCAAATTACCTTTATTAGAAAAAAAGTACTAAATCCAATTTATCATAAAAATTAAACAGAAATGACAAAGGTCTTCATTTCTTTGTGATTTTTCACATTCTTTTGTCTTATTGATCATCTTGCTGATCCTATTTGTAGAACATCTGCATGGTTAAAATGTGAAATTAGGGAAAAGCCAATTTCAGTCACGAAAAGTCATGGTGGGGGGGACTTTGGGCGATTCACTTTCTCCCAGCAGTCTCCATGACAAAAGTCATATATTGTCATGGGGGATAAAATGAAACCACCTTTGAACTTTTGAAGGAAAGATGGGATATAAATACAAGCCAGCCAGCCAGTCAGCTAGCCAGAAATAGATAGATAGATAGATAGATAGATAGATAGATAGATAGATAGATAGATAGATAGATAGATAGATATACAATCACTTCTAAAATATAATTTTACTATAAGGTGATTTAGTGTATTTCCTCATTAGCAGTTGTTCTGATGAGATAAAGCATTATTTCCATTAGTGATATAGTTCCATTATTGATGACTGAATGATATTTTTTGAGACTTGTGGAGAAGAAATTTCTAAGAAATTTAATTAATAATAATAATAATAATAATAATAATAATAATAATAATAATAATAATAAACACCACTGATAAAAAATAAATGTGGTGGGTGGATGTCCCAAAGATGTTTTTTCCAAAAGTAAACTGGACTTTCTTTCTTTCTTTCTTTCTTTCTTTCTTTCTTTCTTTCTTTCTTTCTTTCTTTCTTTCTTTCTTTTCCTTCCTTCCTTCCTGGAAGGACTGGAAAGATTTATATTTTTTGCAGTCATCTGCTTGTTAGCACTCTGAGGATTGGTTGTTAGCTCTCTGAGAGTCATTGAGGCTACTTGGGGGTTTATTTGAATCCTCAAAGTCACCTGAATCAGAATGCAAATGGGTGTGGAACCTTCTTGGAACCGCTGAAAGGATATGTTATAAGCAAGAGACAGATGGTGTCATATCCCACCCACTCTATGTTGAGGGAGGGCTGTTCAGTTTTAACATACCATGTTTCCCTGAAAATAAGACCCTGTCTTATATTTTTTTGAACCCTGAAATAAGCACTTGGCCTTATTGCCATGTGCTCAAAAGGCCGATTGGGCTTATTATCAGGGGGTGTCTTATTTTGGGGAAAACAGGGTAGAAAGCTTCTTTCACTCCTTTTTCAAACCAGTGATCCTCTCTGCCCAGAATGTGAACTATGACCTGGGTGATTGAGAATATCCTTCGACAAAGATGGAGGTCAAACAAACTAAGTAATCTCAGAGCTCTTGTTGTTTATAACAAGATAGTCCTCACTTACTAGCTATTTGTTTAGTGATGGTTAGAAATTATAATGGTCCTGAAAAATAACTGTGGCCCAAAAATAACTACAACCTTTGTAGTATCCCTCAATCCTATGATTGTCATTACAGTCAGTATGTGTTGCCCTGTGCCTGACCGCTGGCTTTTTGTTGTTTTTTTCCCCCTTGCAAAGCAGAGAGATTGGAGAGAAAGCAATTAAGCTGTTTGCTGTTCTACACACACAATGCGAATGTGGTTGCAGGCCAGGGTTGGGAGCCCCACCTATGCAACACAATGTATACAAGATAGTAAACCCCTCACCTGAGAGAAGGCAATTTGCCAGAGACCTTGGTCATAAACAAAATCAAGTATTAAAGATGAAAACAAACACTTCTAACTGGATCAGAATATAAATGGGAGATACTGTAGGGTTTTTTGTAATATGTAAAATGTTCCTGAGAATTAATTTCATCATTATGTTTTTATTATGAGCTGAACAACATCTTTTGAGCAGGTAGAAAACTACCCTTATAGGCAGCTCAATGTCAGTGTGGTTGATTAATTGAGGGTGGAACTACACAATATATAAAATAAGTATTTCATAGCTATTTTTATTTACTTAAGTTTGGGCATAAGGTGATGTGTTCAGGAATGTAAGCAGAAACCTTTTCCCCAAGTTTTTATTTACAAATGAGAAAGTGAGAGGGAGGGAGGGAGGGAGAGAGAGAGAGAGAGAGAGACTCTTGTAGCTTTATCCATTAATTATATGACTTTGTTGGCTGGAGTCTCCCCCCTCCCCTCTCTCTCTCTCTCAAAATGGAAGCCAGTAAATACCAAAGTGACAATTTCTTGGAAATCCTCTTAAGCATTGATTACATTATCACAGTATCACAGTTCCTTTCTAACTCCTGCTTTTACCAATGAATCTGTTTGCACCAAGATTTAACATTTCATTAACCCTGTTATCTGGGTCATATATTTTAAGGGGTTCCATTAAGTTAACTGAATATTATATCTTCTTTTCCGCCTGCTCTTTGTATATATGTTTCATTTTAAATTATCTTCTTGATATTTTTTTTGATGCAATACATGATTTGAAAAAGTGCAAACATACACCTTCACATACATAGATAACATGCAGTGTTAATAAATATATGTTTGAAAATCCATATACCACACCACAGTTCCTGGGTTTGTACTTTAAAACTAAGGAGTTATTGTTCTTTTTCTAACCAAACAAGTCAATTTTGCCATCTCTGCTAATTCTGTAATTTTTACCAGCCATCCTTCTAAGGGTATTTCAGGGTCTTTCCATTTTTATCACATACAAAAATTATCATATACAGAAACAATGTCCCATATCTTCTAATTGTCTCTCCCTTAGTCCCAGCGAAAGAAAAATCTGGTTTCAGTTTAATCCATAATGTTGATTTTTTTTAAAAAAAAATTGTTATACTGAACCTAACATTTCCTGGCTTTTTTACAAATCCACCAAGCATGATAAAATGAACTTTCATGTTGTTTATATTTCCATTTTAAATTTGAAGAACCTTTATACATTTTAGATAATTTTTCTGAATTCAGAAACCAACAGTGCATTCATGTTATAAAAAAATCTGTTTTAAGTAATGTAAATTTCAGTCCTTCCAACCACATATTTTCCTATTATTTCATCAATATATTGCATGAAATGGAGTGGGTGGGTTTTAATAGTGGCACCATCCTTGCCCCACCTACATTCAAAGACTTTATGAAAAGCAATTTCCCAACTTTTTGGCCTTCTTGACTTATTGACCAAGCTGTGTAGGTGGAAAACATTTGGCTTGAATACCAGATTGGGAAAAACTATGCTATAGCTTTAAACAGGATGCTTTTTTCATATTCAGTTGTTGGATTAGAGCAATTGTTAAATTGTCTGAAATTTTGCAAGTAGTTGAGAGCAGAGCTCAGCCCTAAAGCCTAGTGAACCAATCTGCTCTTTGATAGCTAACAGCAATTGCACCAGCACAGCTGTTGTTAAATATTTACGAAAGAAACATTCCATTAGCTATCAGAGTGGTGACATCACCATACATCATCTGGAAAACTTGACTCTACATGTATGAAGGAATGAGGGTGAAAAAGGCAAAACAATGTTTCAGTGTTGTTATGAAAATAGTTCAGAGCACAGTTTGAAAATCTGCTGTGCTACAGGTAGTTCTCGGTTTATGATAATCCATTTAACAATGGTCCAGAATTATGATGGACTCAGAAAGGGACAGATGACATCTAGCCATTGCAAAATGTTGCACCCTCATTCCTGCTCTCCTGTGACTATAATCCAGGTTTTTAGCAACCTGTTTGCATGTATGACTGGTTGCCAAATGCCCCAGAGTCATTTGACTCTGCCATTTGTAATCTTCTCTGCTGGCTTCCCCAGAAAGGAGAAATGGGAAAGCCATGGGAAAGGGGAAAGTCAATGAGAAAGCGAGCGGCAAAGGTTGCAAACTCTTTCCACCTGCTGAGAGGATTTCCTCTCATCTCTGTGGCCTGGGTAAATGAGGTACCTGCTGAGGGGAACTGCGTTCCTTCAGCAAGGTGCAGAAACTGAGTTCATATCCTGAAGATTAGTTCATTAAGCTGTTCTGACTGGCAACATCAAAGCTAGCAATGTTAAATAATAGAATTAGAAGAGGTATGCTTCATTTACCTTTTTCTTTCCTTTCAGCTTCTTTGGCCGACCTATGGATTCTGAGATTTCAACACTGCTCTGTATAGCTCAACCCTAATTGCGTCCTCCATGATTTCTCAACCCCCCATTTTTTCCATAGGCAGTATTATAGGGAATATGAGGATACAAGAGTAGTGTACAATTTCATCAAAAACTGATAAAAAGTCAAGGTGGAAGAAATATCTTCTCTAATTGTTGTAATCATATTAGTAGATAATGTTGTTAAAGAGCCGAGGTGGCGCAGTGGTTAGAGTGCAGTACTGCAGGCTACTTCAGCTGACTGCTAACTGCAGTTCAGCAGTTCAAATCTCAGCAGGCTCAAGGTTGACTCAGCCTTCCAGCCTTCTGAGGTGGGTAAAATGAGGACACAAATTGTTGGGGGCAATAGGCTGACTCTGTAAACCGCTTAGAGAGGGCTGTAAAGTACTATGAAGCGGTATATAAGTCTAAGTGCTATTGCTATAGGACTTCTTCCTCTTCTTCTCCTTATTTGCAACCAGATCTCCATTTCTCTCCACCTGTAACTTTGTTTATATCTCCTATTGACAAATAGTCCTCGACTTATGACCACAATTGGGACCAGAATTTCCACTATTAAGCAAAGTGGTTGTTAAATGAGTCACACCTGATTTAACAACCTTTTTGTCATGGTGGAGTGAATTAGGCAGTTATTATGTGACTCCAACTTTTCCTGTTGATTTTGTTTGTCAGAAGTCAGCTGGGAAGGTTGCAAATAGCACTGGGACTTATATACCGCTCCTTAGTACTTTACAGCACTCTCTGAGCGATTTACAAATGTCAGCTTTTTGCACCCAACAATCTGGGTCTTCATTTTACCGACCTCGGAAGAAGGATGAGTCAACCTTGAGCCAGTCAGGATCGAACTCCTGGCATTGAACAGAGTCAGCCTGCAATACTGCATTCTAACCACTGCGACACTACAGTAATGACATTACCCTGGGATGCTGCAAGTGTTGTAAATATATGCCAATTGCCAAGTGTCCAAATTTTGATCATGTAACCATGGGTATGCTGTGATGATTATAAGTGTGGGAACCAGTCAAAAGACACTTTTTTCAGTGGCATTACAATCTTGAACAGTTGCTAAAGGAATAGTTGTAAGTCGAGGAGTAACACTATTGACTGTAGCACTGATCTTTTTTGTTCTAAAATTTAAATATTAGGGATGATCAGCCTTTATCATCCCTGTTAGTTCAATACTGACAGCAGGGATTGGGTGTGGGGGAGCAATTTATTTATTTATTTATTTATTTATTAGATTTTTATACCGCCCCCTCTCCCGAAGGACTCGGGGCGGTGAACAGCCAAAATTAAAAACATACAATATAAACAATTAAAATACGTTTAAAACAGAATTAAATCTAAAATGGCTCCCCAATTTAAAAACGCCTTACCCATACCCCTATAAATAAGACGAATTTAAAATTTAAAAATTTAAAATTTCCACATTTAAAAAGGGGGAAGATTTAGGCCAGGCCAGCTTGATAAAATAGAAAAGTCTTAAGCGCGCGGCGGAAGGTGCGCAGATCCGGGATCCTCCGTATCTCCGGGGGGAGCTCGTTCCAAATCGTAGGTGCCCCCACAGAGAAGGCTCTCCCCCTAGGGGCCGACAGCCGACATTGTTTGGCCGACGGCACCCGGAGGAGCCCCTCTCTATGGGATAGTACTGGCCGGTGGGAGGCTATTGGTGGTAGCAGGCGGTCCCGTAAATAACCAGGTCCTAAGCCATGGAGCGCTTTAAAGGTGATAACCAGAACCTTGAAGCGTACTCGGAAGACCACCGGGAGCCAGTGCAGCTCGCGCAGGAGAGGTGTCACATGGGAACTCCATGTCGCTCCCATCACCACCCGCGCGGCCGCACTCTGCGCCAGTTGGAGCCTCCGAGTGCACCTCAAGGGGAGCCCCATGTAGAGAGCATTGCAGTAGTCCAGATGAGAAGTAACGAGGGCATGAATGACTGTGTGTAGGGAGTCCCGATCTAGATAGGGACGCAACTGGCGGATCAGGCGAACCTGATGAAAAATCCTCCCGGACACGGCCATCACATGCTCTTCTAACGACAGCCGTGAATCCAGGAGGACACCCAAGTTGCGAGCCCCATCCGTGGGGGCCAATGATTCGCCCCCAATAGTCAGCGATGGCACTAGCTGACTATATCGGGACGTTGGAAACCACAGCCACTCGGTCTTGGATGGGTTGAGCCTGAGCCTGTTCCTCCCCATCCAGATCCGTACGGCCTCCAGGCACTGGGACATCACTTCAAGGGCATCGTTGGGGTGGTCCGGGGTGGAGATGTACAGCTGGGTGTCATCCGCCTACTGATGGTACTTCACCCCAAAACCACGGATGATCTCGCCCAGCGGCTTTACATAAATGTTGAACAAAAGGGGCGAGAGGACCGATCCCTGCGGCACCCCACATATGAGGGGCCTCGGGGTCGACCTCTGCCCCCCTGTCAACACAGACTGCGACCGGTCGGAGAGAAAGGAGGAGAACCACCTTAGTACGGTGCCTCCCACCCCCAACTCTTCCAACCGGTGCAGCATGATACCATGGTCGATGGTATCAAAAGCCGCTGAGAGATCTAACAGGACCAGGACAGAGGAGCAACCCCTGTCCCGAGCCCTCCAGAGATCATCAACCAACGCGACCAATGCCGTTTCCGTGCTGTATCCAGGCCTGAAACCTGACTGGAACGGATTCAGATACGACGCTTCATCCAGGTACTGGGGAAGCTGTCCCGCAACCACACTCTCAACAACCTTCGCCACAAAATGAAGGTTGGAGACTGGACGATAATTAGCCAATATTGCCGGGTCCAGGGAAGGCTTCTTGAGGAGGGGCCTCACCACCGCCTCTTAAAGGAAGTTGCCTTTAAAAAAAACAAACTGATAAGTCCATCACAGGCAAAATGGGGAGTAAAAGGCTGAAGGAACTTTGGAAAATGATTCAATCTGTAAATCAGAATCAAAATCAGAATAGAGCTGGAAGGGACATTGGAGGTCATCTAGTCCAGCCCCCTGCTCAAGCAGAAGATCCTATACCATTTCAGACAAGTGACTGTCCAGTCTCTTCTGAAAAACTCCAGTGATGACGCACCCACAAAATCTAGCTCTCTGTCAAAAATACACCGATCAACAGCAATCAGTTTACTCATAAGGGGCTCTACACACATT
Organism: Pituophis catenifer annectens; assembly: GCF_029215685.1. Taxonomy (NCBI): domain Eukaryota; kingdom Metazoa; phylum Chordata; class Lepidosauria; order Squamata; family Colubridae; genus Pituophis; species Pituophis catenifer. Next base: position 314,119,229 of record NW_027256881.1, on the reverse strand, counting down.
CATTTCTTGTTTAAAGTGTCACAATGTTTTAAGATGACCTGTGCAGCATTTACTGTAGATGCAAAGTAAAATCGGGACCAGAATGTCCATCGTTATGCAAAGTGGTCGTTAAATGAGTCGCACCCGATTTTACAATGATTAAGCGAATCAGATCTGGCTCTGGACCCTCGCCAACCTGTGGGCAAATTGTTGCATCCTTTCTTGGCCGCGCGTGGTACTGCACTGGCTTAGTAACAGACTTGCTTCAGATCTCAGAAATCTTACGAGGTACAACCATATACCATTGCCCTGTTTTCCCCTCCTTAATGCCTCCTTAACTGCTTGATTTCCCCATGCATGCAGGAATGCAATCTTTACATCAATTTGATCCATCCTTACTGCTGCTCTTCTGAGCAGCTTCCCTATATTTGACAATTACCATGCAAACGACTGAGCCAACTGTAATGGAGGTATTTTCTCTCCCTGCACTGGGTTTGCAAATTTGAGTGCAAGTCAATTTTATTGGCTCACAATTACAGAGATCCAAGTCTTGCAAGCAGTTAATTACAAAATTAATGCCTGCTTTCTGCTTTATTTCTAGTACATTTACTATAGTCTTCTGGCTTAATGTAGGATGCTTTGAAATAGGGCAATCAGCATTTCTAGCACAATAGGCATGTTTTGCCCTTCAGGTAATCTTTCCTAACTCCACATTTGATGTACGTGCCAGATCTTCCACCACCTCCAAGGCACTTATTACACAGCTCTCTGGAAAGATGCACTTTGAAAATGGCGGATCTTTTTATCAGAAAGGCCTGAGAAGGTTTTCCAAATATCTTTGCTTTGATCTAAATCCCGCACAAGAATTGCACTCCTCCTCCCCAGGCAGTTCATCCCAGCTGCTTTCTCATTTGTAGCTACCAAGGTTCTTTGATCCTGCCTTCTTTCTGTGGTACTTTCTTTGTCCAGCACAAAAGCTACACCCTTGGAACCTTATAACAATTTTCTTTTTCAAAAAGCAAAGGGAAAATGTTGGCCTTCTTTGTCAGTTGAAAATCTGCAGTTTCCATTTCTGCTTTCTTTCAGCTACTCAGGATGCTCACTCTTTCAAAACCTCTTTATACATTTAATTCAGAGGGCACATAGCCCTGTTGAAGTGTGTGATTGTGTGTGTGTGTGGCGGGGAGAGAGAGAGAGAGGGAGGGGAGGGGAGAGGGAGGGAGGGAAGGAGAGATCCTTAGATTGAGACTCTGGCCTGAGCAAGGATTAGTGAGGCATGTTTATAACTTCAGTGGAAATGTTTATTTAAAGAAATGCATGGAGGGGACCAGCGGAGCACCTAGCTGGCTGAATCCTATCAGGAGGAGAATCAGCAGTCAAAGGCTCTGTGCAGGCATATTTTGGTATAACGGAGAGAAAGAAGATTCTGAGATTAGCAAACTCAGACTACGCCAGTTTGATGTAGTGCTCATAGCATCAGGCTAGATGCCAGGGGACCATCGGTTCAAGTCCCACCTTAGGCACAAAGCCAGCTGGGGTGACTTCAGCCAGTCATTCATGCTTCGCCCTAGGAAGAAGCAGGCAATGGCAAACCACTTCCAAAAAAACTTGCCAAGAAACCTGCAAGGTTTAATTCAGGCAACAAAAAGTTGACTTGAAGATAAGGTGACCAGACGTCCCGCTTTTGGCGGGACAGTCCCGCTTTTGAGCAATTTGTCCCGCGTCCCGCGGCGTTTCAAAAAAGTCCCGATTTTTCTTGAGCCCCAGCTGATGGCTAGAAGAAAAAAAAACTGTTTAAACTCTTGCCCGGGGCTTCAAAGGGCCGCCCTACAGGCAATCAGTGTAAAGCAATTTTTTTTTCCCCTAGCTAAGCTTCAGAAACGAAAACGAAACCAGGGTCTTTGGTGCAGCGTGACAAAATGAGGCAGAGAGAGATTTATTTTTATTTTTATTTTTCCTCCCCAAAAAAGGTAGGTGAAAAACTGCAAACAATGGGAAATTTAGGAGGAGAGTTCAAGATTTTAAAACACAAAGGAAAAAAAGCTGTATTTAACTAGGGAATTGTAATAATTGAGATACTATTAATTGTATATTGTGTTGAAAGCAGAAATGGTTAAGTTGTGGTTCGGAGGAATATATGGGAGAAATTATTTGGTTTATTATTATTGGTAAATATAATTAATTGATTTGTAAGAAATTGGATTGCATGGAAATAATTGGAATATTCATGTTCATATTGATTAATATACAAAAAAGATAGTTTTATAACTAATTGATTTATATTAAAATGTTGAATTTGTATTAAACAACTGTATTACATAATTACATAATTAAACAATGTGAGGATGGATATAAAAATAGATGACAATGGGAAGGGGTATAATATAGAATAGAAGGGAAAAATTGAATTTGATTAAGATTAGAGATGAGGATGAAGGGTAATATTAGTTTTTTTAAAAAATAGATGAGGAATAAATATGGCAAAAAGGAAATATAGAAATTGTAAATATAATTGAAATGACTAAACGCTGTTTAAATTTGTGAACCAGCCAAATATTCTGTTCAAAGAAAATACATTGTATGTTTGTATGTGTGTTTCTAATTATTGCTATTTATTCATATTTGTTCTCTTTTATTCTTTAAAGTTTAACAATTCATTCTTTATCTTAATATCTTTATATTTGCTTGGGGTTGGCTTTCTTCCCTTTCATCTTTTTTATTGTACAGCAATCTTTCTCCTCAAACCTACCACCTCTCTCTTTTCTTTCCTTCTTACTTTCTCTTCCCCCCACCCTCTTTTTCTCCTCCCTACTTCCTCTTTCTTTCTCCTTCTCCTCCTCTCTTCCTCCCTCTCTTACCCTCACTCCTACTCTAATTTCCATTCCTTCATCCCTCTCTATTGCTGTAATCCTTTAATGCATATGGACTACTCAGAGGGCTGAAAAAGTTATTTTTGACTGGTCCTCACACTTTTGACCAGTCCTCGAACTTACGACTGTCCTCACATTTTACATTTTTGCCCTATCTTGTCACCATGTTGAAGAGAAGCAGTTGTGAAATGAGTGACATGGTTGTTAAGAATGCTGCACGGGCATAAATGTGAGGATGGTCATAAGTGTGAGGACCAGTCAAAAGTGCGAGGACCTGTCAGAAATGACTTTTTTCAGCCCTCTGGTTAGTCCTTTTGTGCATATGGACTACTCAGAGGGCTGAAAAAGTTATTTTTGACTGGTCCTCACACTTTTGACCAGTCCTCGAACTTACGACTGTCCTCACATTTTACATTTTTGCCCTATCTTGTCACCTTGTTGAAGAGAAGCAGTTGTGAAATGAGTGACATGGTTGTTAAGAATGCTGCACGGGCATAAATGTGAGGATGGTCATAAGTGTGAGGACCAGTCAAAAGTGTGAGGACCTGTCAGAAATGACTTTTCAGCCCTCTGAGTAGTCCCTATACACATAGCCATGGCCACCCGGTCACATGACCAGCTAGCCACGCCCACCCAGTCACATGACCAGCTAGCCACGCCCACAAAATAAGCCACGCCCACAATGTCCCTCTTTACCAATGTTAAAATCTGGTCACCTTACTTGAAGACATACATACGTATGTAATGGAAGTCAAAGAGGAAGAAACAGAGTAAATCAATAAAGGAGAATATTTGTAGATCAGGGTTGAAATGAAGGGTTCTTGGTGCTCTCTCAGGTTGCTTGTTACCTAGTTACCTAGCCTGCCCTAACTAGGTAACATCATCAATGCTAGCTAGCTATGTTACCTAGTTAGGGTAATGAAACATTTGCAAGAAAACAAGCAAGCTCAGAGAGCACCAAGGAACCCATAATCCTTAGCTACTGTATCTACAACACAGTAGCCCTTAAGCTGGGGTATTGAGAGGTGCTGAGGGATCAGTACTGTTAAATTAACACTTCTAATGTATCTCCATTCTTTCTTCCATAGTTGAAGTACTGTGTGTGCCAATTGGTGAAGAAAGATAGAAATCTCTCTCCCCCACCCCTACTCCAAGAGTCTCTATGCATTCTCTCAGAAGCTACTTCCTTTGAATTTCAAGGGAACAATCCTCACTGCTGCAGATGGAAACCTCCCTTGCAATGCAAACAATGCTTCTATGTGGTGGGTAAAAAAGAAAAAAAGAAACTGCTTTCCCTGAATTGATTACCGTGTTTTCCCGAAAATAAGACCCTGTCTTATATTTTTTTGAACCCTACAATAAGCGGTTGGCCTTATTGCCATGCACCAAAAACCAGATTAGCCTTATTATCAGGGTATGTCTTATTTTGGGGGAAACAGGGTATTTATTTAACTGAAAAGGTGCACTTGAACTGCACACACACCTATCTAGTTTTGGCCCACAGAGACTCAGCAGGTATAATTTAAGGTTCATCATATATTTTTAACTCTTTGCATTGGATATTTAATTATTAAGCAATCACCAAGAAATTACAATTTTATGGTAGAGCACTAAGCAGGCAAAATGAGATTTTAGCAGCCTCTGAAATCCACACGCTCCAAAATTAAAAGTGCCACTTTATAACTGCAACTAAGAGGCTCCAGGGCTACCATATTAATTTGGAAGAGTCTCATTAAATCAATAACAGATTCATCTGAAATCATTCACCCACATATACCAATTTGGTTTTCTTCTTAATCAGAAGAGCATTGAAGCACAAGGACAGATTGATTTCTCTTCTTAAAAAAGCAGGATCAAATAGTCTAGGTTTGCATCCCATCCAGGCGATGCCCCCTCCACCTCCAGTCTTTTATATTTGAAAGGTTCCTCAATTGCTCTTTGATTCAGAGTTTTCTCTTAATGTGATAAGATAAATAGATAGCTGGTTTTACTCACAAAATTCAAATATACATTACATCAATTACGAAAAGATATCCCTGGAACTTTAACAGAGTTTAATCTACTAGATATGCAGTCTTTATTGTTCACTAAAGAATATGCAGTACTTTGTACTGGACTGGTCTGTTTATCTCCAGGGCAAAGTTCTGGGGAAGGAGTTTCTTCCACCCCAAAGCATTTTTTTTTTTTTTGCTTTGTCTTGGGGGAAAAAAAAGCAGTGCAATCTGTTCCTTGTTTCTCATCCAGGAGTTATACGAATGATCTCCACTGCACTCCTGCTAGTCAGCTGATAAGGCAAAAGAATTGGAGGTGATCCACAAACTGCTTACAAAAGTGAGCATGAAAATCCATCAGCAAAGAAAGTGTTAAATTATTCCACCTTTTCTTCTGAAACTGACAGTGTCTCACCTGCTAGAAATGGATCTGCTCTTGCAACTATAGTGCATCTATAGCATGAATATTGTAATGATACTGTGTAGGAAAACAACCACCTTTCCTAATGGTTAGTTTACAAATATTACATTGGGTAAATAAAGAGTTTCAGTATGTTAGTATTTTGTATTACTTCTCTTGTGTGACTTCTAATTCTAACAGAAGATATTTTATAATTTACTTTTTACTTCCGCCACACACAATTATTTAGAAAAGTCCCAAAATCATTCTGAGAAAACAAAGAACATTTGTTTTCTAATGTGTTATGGTTGTTCTGTAGTTTCCCTAAGCCCCTGCAACTTTAGCATTATCTGCCTCCTACTTCAAACTATAACTTTCCAGTAAGATGAAGCATCGTATTGAACAGAGGCAGGATATATACACTAGGACCTTACATATCAGAGAGACAACAGGCAGTTCATATCTTGTATCAGAGGAATGTAAAGCAAGGCCCCGAGATTCCCGAACACCAAGTGAATTAAAGCAGAGTTTCTCAATCTCAGCAACTTTTAAGATATGTGGACTCTTTTCAGAATTCTGGGAATATAGCGTCCACATATCTTAAAGTGGCCAAGGTTGAGAATCGCTGAATCAGATAATGAATTGCCCTAACTTAACAAGAGAGAAGAAGATCTTCCTGTTCATAAAGTATCACAACAAATTTGACAATGGGAATACTTTCTCCGCTGTCATATCCAGGACAGTTCTTCAATCTCAATCTCCACTATGCAATTGATGAGTATTCCTCAAATGATTCCTCATTTTACTTCAGATTTCCTGAAGCAGATTTCCCACATCCCCACCGGTTGACACCCTGGTTTTTGAAGGGCTGCCACAAAGAGGGGATCAATCTATTTACTAAAGCACCAGAAGGCAAGACAAGAAGAAATGATTGGAAACTAACCAAGGAGAGTGTCAGGGTAATGATAATTTAATAGCTGACCAGCTGCTTAATATTGTAATGCTGTAAAACTGAAATGATGATGCAATGAGAATGAGTCAGCAGGGTTATTTAGCTGTTATCACTTTAAGAGGCGTATATATGAGAGGTCCTGTGAGGATATCCCTCTCTCCCTGTGTGCTGTGCTATCGTTAATAATTGATTGCCTGACTTTGCCTAGTACGTGTATGTATATATTCCTTGTAGATAAACCACTATTTGAAAGATAAACCTCTGTTTACTGTATTTTACTCCTGGGTTGTCTCAAAATTGTCACACTGTGCGCACTCTGACAGAGAGAAGTAACCTAGAACTAAGAAATTTCCTGACAAGGAGAACAATAGAATGGCTTGCCTTCAGAAGTTGTGGGAGCTCCATTTCTGAAGGCTTTTAAAAAAGAGACTGGACAGCCATTTGTCTGAAATGGTATAGGGCAGTGATGGTAACCTTTTCCGGACCAAGTGCCCAAAGCGCACAAATGTGCATGCACACCCGCCCCCCAAAATGCAATGCGCGCATGGCCCCTGTGCATGAGCATGCATGACTCCTGGCCGGCAGGAGGCACGCGCACATGCATGGCACAGCTGAGCTGGGGCGACGGCTCACGTGCCCACAGAGAGGCGCTGCGTGCCACCTCTGGCACACGTGCCATAGGTTCATCATCACAGGTATAGGGTCTCCTGCTTGAGCAAGGGGTTGGGCTAGAAGACTTACCACTGTTAATCTGTTATTTTTCCCCATCTTTTCCATCCTCCCAATTAATTCAGAATGGAATGTTGAATGTTGTGACTTTTTTTTTTTTTTTTTTTGCTCAGCAAGGACTGGAGCTTGAGTTCAGCCAGTTGTGGAATAAACATTTATTCCCTTTGGATCTAAGATGTGCTCAAAGCATTATTAGTCAATGGTTTTTTAAAGGAATTCTTTTTTTCCTGTCCCCTTTCTCTACCCTGTCTCTTCTCCTCGTTTTTTTTTTTTTTTGCTGAATGTTAAGGTATTTTCCCCCTGCAACATAACTTATGCTGAAGATCAATGACTTAAGATACCTTCTCCTTTTCCACTATGACTTAGCTCTTAGTTTGATTCTGCCTTCTCAAAATAGAGGAATTAATTATTTTTCTATACAATTCATTGCATGTGTAGACTTTATAATAAACCCAATTTTCCATGCTTTATCGTTTTTAGCATGTCAGATATCCTTAGCTCTCAAAACAGGACAAGGACACACAAAGAAATGTCATTTTCAAGAAACCCATTTTTCCCTTTTACCAAGCTAGCAAATAGTTTTATAAGGTGTTTACAAAATCAAGAAGAAAATGATCCAGTTAATCAAAGCATTACATTGTAAAGATGGTTGAGGGAATAATAAAGGAAGACTTTCAATGATAATCATGTTAGATAAAGCTATATTTTATACCTACATTGAAACTAATTTTTAAAATATCATTTATTTGTGTGGAATTGAATCTTGAGATTGCTGTCTGCACTTGGGAAAAACAGCTGCATCCAGGCAAACACCTCCCATCCGTCTTCTCAAAGGCTCAGCATAGTTTATGCTTTTTTCAAAAGGGCTGTGAAAGTTTACAGCTCCAGAAACCTCATTCATTCATTCATTCATTCATTCATTCATTCATTCATTCATAAATTTATTACAAGCATCCAGACCAGAGTTCCAACTGCCTGGCTAATTGAGCCACATCCTTATGTTAGCTTGCAAACATAAACACTAAGACAAGAGTGTATGTGGGTGCGTAGGTGAAAAGGAGATAAGAAAATAGGGTTGGCGAAGCAGGAGGCAATGTTTAGAGATTGACAACTATTGAAGGCAGGCAACAGGGCTATCAGCCAGTTAACTTCGCAGATAACTTGGGGCTTCCAATTTTTGTATTTAAAAGTACCAGTATATTATTTGTCAAGATCTATGCTGATACTAAGAAATTACAAAGTTAAAACACAATTCCTTTAATAACAAGTATATAATAGGGCTTAGTATGCTTTGAAATTTATATAGGAGCACTGCAGACCTCACATAGCACATCTGCTTTTAATTAAAACTGCATTAATCTTAATGATTGACTTCTTGAAACAGTGCTATTTTTTCAGGCTTGTGTGGAACTCTAAACATGAAGTCACTCTGACAATTAGCAGCACTGATGTATTTGTGCACGGTTTGAAGCACATCTAAGTAATGTTGAAATTGTGCAATCTTATTGACAAATCTTCAGGTCACTTAGACTCCAATCTATCCTAAAACTCTTCCCCTTTTCCTTAGAATCATACTTCAATTTGACATTTGATATCATTTGGATATAGCAACTAAGTATGTCTAATCCTATAAAATTTATACAGGAATATAGATATTCCCATATAGCTAAACCAAACTCTACGTGTGAGTTAATTTCCTTTGTGACCTAGCCTTATGGTAATATATTGCAGATCTGGTCCACAAAAATCCGTAAGTGGCAGTAAGAATTTTCAGTATCTGCTAGCTCTCTCCTTGGAAACCTAGAAATTCTTTTGTTTGACATACAGTGTCTGATGACAAGAAATCCCATGCTATAAAGTCCAGGGAATCACTCTAAGTTGAACTGATAAATTTATCTCAAAAGATTTATATTTTATATTAATTTATTCTAGAAAGGAATTCACTTTTGACATGTATTTTTTTAAATAAATAAATTGGAAATTGAAACTGACGATTTTCCCCCCTAACTTAGGAAACAGTCTAACATGTATACCAGATTACTCAGCTGATGCACTGATGATTCTTACAGATTAAAATAAACTCCTGAAAAGGTCTACTCTTCCATATGGCTGTAATTCAAGGGTGGAATGCTACCAGTTCTGTTTTTTACCCTCTGCGCATGGGCAGAAGGATCCAAGTGCGCATGTGATGCGTGCAGGCAAGCAAAGTGTACACACACACACACACACACACACACACTCTGAGTGCACTTCCGAACCGGTAGGGAAGGTAAATAGATTTTACCCCTAGAGTAATTGTAAGTTTAGAGTATAATGGGTTAATATTAAAACTGTTACATATTAGTTAGGTGAGCTGTTGCATACTTTGCAGTGAAATACAAAGCAAAAGAGGGATTGGCAGGAAGCAAGTGAACTGAAAATAGATAAAAGGATATTTTAATTTTGTGCATCAACGTAACATGAAAAAATTAAAACACAATTCTGTTTCTTAAAAAATATGACTTCCTACTTAGGTTTATTTTTTTCCTTTAATACAGTTCAGCATTTCAAAGTTTTGCATTCTACACACTGTTCTCAATTATTAGCATCAAAACACAAGACAGAGCAAGACCTTCAAATACAAATAAATATCAAATAACAATACAACAAACTGAAGGACAACATAGAATAATGCTAAATTAGGAAATTAGGATATGTTGCTAATAGTTATTAACAACATTGTATTGCTGAGCAATAAATTATACACTTCAAAGTTTCCTTTCCTTTAAAAAGAAAATACAAAAATCATTGATTACCAGATTCACTTACTTGCACTGTATCCTTTATAGCTATCTATAATTAAAACAGGCAGAATATACACAATCAAATGAGGTTGGCCTTCTTTGGTCTTTGTTTCTGGATCAGAAAACTGAACACAACCAATGTACCTTTTACCAAAGAATAGAATATGAAATAAAACACCACACAAGTTTACACAGACTGATTTTGTACAGAGTTCATAGTACTGATGCATTTAACAGGTATTTCTTCTTGGAAAAGGATGACCATTTTTTCCATCACATTGAATTAATGGCATTTTATGGATGTTAAAAGGTTATCCTACTTGTCTTAAATAACAGATTCATGGTCCATCATTTCAAGATGGGGTGTCCCATTACATCCTCATTTATCCTGAACCTCTGGAGGTTTTGGATCCAGTGAAAAAAACTATTTTCTTATACAAACTGTAGAAGATATACATTTTAGAGAGCTAGAGAGAAAATAATACAATACAAGGTGGTTCAGTGCCTTGGCAATTCAATGATTTCCCCCCCATTTTCCAAGTGCCCAAAGACTAACTCTCTGCCAGGAGAAAAGGTGCTGGTTGGAAAATATTGTGTTCACATGCAATAGCTCTGCTAGAGTTCAGAATCGTCTCAGCAGGGAAGGAGTTATTTTATTTTAAAATATTATTATTTTAGTTATTTTAAAATAGTGGTTTATTTCAAAACCCGAGTTTACCAAACTGTTCACAATCAGAACTCCCTTTCGTTAGAAACTACTCTTTCTAGAAGTGGCAACAGCAAATTGTAAGGAAAGAAGCAATCTTTCCATCCATCATCTGATAAAAATGGCAAGAGTAAGAGAACGGGATCTAAGTCTAATTTCAAATGTTATGGGATTCTAGACCTGGGATTCTAATTTAATACTTATAAAATATGGAGTGCTTGCATGCTTCCAATAGGAATCACTTATTGAAAAAGTATTATAGATACGCACTGCCTAATCCTAAACTTTAATGCATCTGACACACTGGTGCTTGAAATGAGGTATACCCACAGCACAACACGCTTAGCATCATACTAGAACCACGAGCAAATATTTAGGATTAGGCTTAAAACTTTCATGAAATGGAAGACGAAAAGCTACATGGTCTTGCCAATTTGCTAGAAGTTAATTAAGATTTAATCAATCCTTTTTGTGGCCTAATGCTACTTCAAAACCATACAGGATAACCATATTCTGCAGCCATAATAATGCTTCAGCTTTCCTCCATTTTGCATTAGTCTCAACAACATTAGAGATCAATTTCAGCATAATATTTTACATTCAAAGGATGGCTCTTAATGAATGATTATCCTCACTGTGAATTTTGCTTATGTGAGATTATTTAGATTCACCTCTATGAAGGACTTCAAATGGGGAAATGATACAATTCCCTTCATTGAGGAAAGGCCACACAATCTACATAGACCAACAAGGTGGTTTGCGTTGTTTCTCAGCTTTAGCTGGCATTTGCACAATAATCACAAGGGAGGAAAAGTGAAGTAATGTGATTCAATTTGTCATTAGAAATGAGGACGGTTCATCCTTTTATGGAGCAGCTTGATGGGGTGTTTCACTCAAGTCTGTTGAAAAAAAGGACTTACTTTGAAATTTGCACAGCCCTATTCTATTTGGAGAAATTTATTACAATGAGCTCCCCCCCCCCCCCGCACCTTTCAATTCACACAATAAGTAATGAATCTCATATTCACATTCTTTAGGAGCCATGCATGGATGCAAGACATTTATGCTGGAAGTGATCCTTATATTAAAAAGCAGGAAGTAGTAGTTAAGCCCTCAATGTATTTTCTTTAAAATACTTAATTATAATATTCACAGTGCAGAAGTTGACAGAACAGAATTAAGTCATGCGCTTAAAATATTTTTAAGTTCACCTTGTCCAATAAAGCCCTTAAAACTGAAATCTTTAAAAAAAAAGCTCTACCAGAAGTTTTTATGAAATCAAGACACAGGTTATCATTACTGTTGGGCACACACTGGAATATACATACTGAATTTCTCAATCTCATCAATTGCAAAAGTAAAAGGACATCATAACGTGTACATCGGACAAATATGTTCCCAAAGCATGATGACTGATCAGTCAGTTATACAGGATAAAAGCAGGTTCCTTGCCCATTTCTATGGCACAGCAATAAATAACAATGTTTAGTGGCCTAAGAGTAGCACAAGGAGGTCAGAGCCTGGGTATTCTATATAGCACCTACACAGACTTGCCCTCCATAGAACATTCAATTTCAGTTTCTATACAAATAAGCAATTTTGAGGCTTGATTGATATCAGTAAAGCACTGCACAGAGGGAAACTGTACCAAGCACCAAGTTACTATTTGGAGTTGACTGAAACCCCATATTCATTGGTTTTAACTATTATTTTTGATTGATAAACAGGAAAAAAAAATATTAGACACAATTAACTGTGTAAACTGGTAGACATTTTCATGCTGTCAATTCATTTGTCTGTATAATAGCTCCGATTTCGGTCTACCTATTTTTATCCTCACTTTTGGTCTGAAAAAGAGCACATTTAACATTTGTGGCAGTCCATCCAACACAAGTGTATTTTAAAGCAGCAATAAACTACTTTTTTATATTAAGCAAAGTTGAATTTTACATATCCTGAGCATTCGCTGTTGAATAATAACTTAGTAGCATCCCTAAGCCCTCACTTTCACAACAAGCAGGTGGGAAATGAAAAACTGTCCGGTCAGATAAAGACTAATTACATTACATTTGGCACACAAGTTTTTCAAGAGGACATATTCTCTGTGACGTAAGCCCCCTCTCACTTTTGTTATAGGAAAATGGGAAGTTACTTTAATTATCTTATCTAATCCATACTGGCTACTCTGGCTGACTTTATAGTTTCAAGGACTGGGCAGCAGCTATCTGTTATCTATTAATTTTAGACTAACATTGCCAAGAGCTGAATGGAGGGGGGGGGGAATCTTTTGAATGCAAAACATAGGTTCTGCTACTGTCCATCACCTGCTAAGCAATTTCAAAGGGCAATTTGAGAATAACTGCTGAGAAAACTTCAGACACGTCATGTAAAATTATTAGGCCCATAGCTGAAATTATTTTTTTTTTTTTAAATCTATCCACTTATTTATACATTTGCATAGTTGCATGTATGAAGGCATCAAAATGACAGGAGATATTGGAATTTTTGTTAAATCATCAAGGTGCAGAAAAATATCTCCCGTAGTAGTCACTGTCTAGCAGCCATATTGTGTACCATATTTTAAGAAGCTAGGAAAGCAATATAAACAAGTGTTTTCTCTTTTACAGTTTCTCGGGGCAAATTGTAACATTTTAAAATAATGCAATCTCATCCAGATTATTAAATTAAAATTCTAGAATTCAAAGATTTGCCAGCTGTTAACATCACTGTTTCATATACTCAAATATTCCTTATGCTCTTTCTCACGGTATAAGGAAGATAGCTTTGAAAAGAGATTGGAGTGTATCTCACCTTTATAGGTTAAGAGATCAATTACATTCCATTATCTGTAATACCAGTACTTTTTTTTTCTATTCTACATTCTCAAAAGCAGTGAAAGTTACAATATAAGGCTGAAAATGAATGCTGCTAGAGCCACCCAAATTCTTACTGTAAATAATTGAAACAAAATAAACAGTAAAACAATGCAAACACAGTCATGCATATTGATCTTTAGGCACTGAAATAATCTTGGTTGGATTCTGTGAGATTAAAAACAGACAGGTTAGCTTGATAAAAGATGAGATGGCAAACTAAAGTGCTTTGTTAAAATATAAGGGAGCAAAGCTGTTTGGAGATCTAAGGTGAATTGAAAGTAACAGCATTGATACTGTAGTTAGTGAAGAAGAAAACACCGATAACCAAAAACTGACTTAATACTGAATTCTATGTATTTCCATTGAAATAAACCTCCCTTGGGGTCATCATTTCAGAGATATTTCCTTACCTAAACAAAGAAACAGAATGATCATGGGCTGATAAAAAAGCTATGGAATCAGGAGTGGCTTCCATCTTCCTGCTGGCTTCCTCATTGACTTTTCTTGTAGGAAGCTGCAAGGAGAGTTGGAAATGATGATCATGTGTCTGTGGCAGTGTGGCAGCACTGAAGAGGCCACAACTTCACCAAATTTAAATCCCATGGGAGCATGAGTCCCGGATTTTGGATGCATTCTCTATGTTAGCCCATTTGAGATATGTTGATTCAAAAATGGTTGCCTTATCTTAACGAAGGTTAAAAATAATCAAACAGACACAAGAATTTTAGTAGTACACAGAAATGCAAGATGTTTTGTAATATCAAGTGCAACTTTGGAGTGGGAGCATCCAAGGGCAGTACTAATGCCTTTGGGAAAGGAATCCAAAGATATATTTAAAAAAATAACATATTCACATTTTTTTCCAGAAAAAGAGCAATAGCTTTGGACTTTTTAACATACTTTTCTCTCAGTTCAGATAAGATATCAAGATGGCTGGTTTTGTAGGCAGGCATCTTCTCTTCTGCCCTATCTCAACATAAATCAGGGCCAAGCAATGATATAAGCTTATATGATCAAATCAATCATGAAAGTTATTATTTGGGGCAGTGACTGGACTTTTCTTCTTCCCATTATAGAATCACTTTCCATAAAAAATTTACAAAATTAAAAATTGGTTTTTGAAATAATTTTAATTTTTAAAATGGGTTAACTTTTGGCAATCAAAACAACTTGGTGATATTTTGCAGCAATATTTGTTATGTTTTATTATAATTTAAATTATATATCCTCTATATGGATTGGGTTAATGTGGACAAATACTTTTAGAATCTTAAGGGAGGTAAAATACATAAAATAAAGTAAATCATATAAATGCAAATTCTAATCCTATTTATATGTCATATTCAATTTATTGTATCTACATTTCAGGATACAATTTCTTCCACAAACTGGGGCTATTCATGATAGACTAAACAAACATCCTGTGAAGAGTACTAGAGATACATACTATATAAGCTATCGTTCTTTCAGTCTTTTTGAATAAACATCTTTATCAAAGAATGTGTTATCATCAAGAACATGTAACTTTACAGCCATCCTACAAAACTTACTTCAGAACATGTTAAGGTTGTCTGAACTAAATAATTTTGTCAATAATTGGCTAGTTAGCTTGCTGTGCTATATTAAAAGCATTAGTGAGCCAAAGTGGATGACAAAGAGTATGTTCACAGCATTAAAATTGGATCATTTTGAAGAAGAAAGCATTTGTTTCTAAAAGACAACACCAAAATATATGAGAAGATAACCTCAAGTTAATCTTCTGAACGGTATGTTTTGTTTTGAATGGGAGTTTTCTCATCCCTCATGCTCCTACTTTCTGGGTGCTGGTTTAAAAAAGAACCATGAGCTTATTCTTTTGTGCTTTGGGGAAACAAGTTATTTTTATCAGCTATCAGACTCTGCAGCAGAGATTCCAGCATTTGCATTAATCTACAGGAGTGTGGCAAGAAGAAAAACTTCACATAATGGTGGGAAAAATAGCTACAGCAATGGAGCCATAACAGCTGCCGTAAATATGCTGATATCTGGTCTTATTTATTAACAAGGAAGTTTTAATAAAGTGCACAAGTTCTAATTTTATAGCCCAATAAGAGAAGTCAAGTAATTTGTGTTTTAAATGTGTATATATATATATTTTAAAAAAGCTTTCAAACTGTTGCACATCAGAGTAATTGGAATATATAAGCCAAAATTGTTATTGGCAATTTGTAGATTTAAGAAAAAGAATTAGAATTGATTTTTTTTACTCAATTTGTTTTTTCAGATGTTTTTGGAATAAGGGTTATTTTTGAAAGAACAATGCCAGATTAGAACAGTCTAGATTTTTAGAACACAATTAACATATTTCAATTGGACATTAACTGCATGATGCAGAAGCTATGGGTACTGAGCCCTTTGGACATCTTCACTAGGGAATCCTGTTTTCAGTAAAATTCTGTAATGCATATACAAAAGCTCAGCTACCTATACTCATGACTATTAGAATAGTATGAGAAGCCAGGTTAATTCTTTCCCCTAAGAAAAGGTGATGGGTTTACATCAGCCTGCGTAAAACTGTGGCATATAGATCTTGAGTAAGAAGTCTTCCTTTTGTATCAGAACTAGAATGGTAACGCTTGCCTTCTTACATTGATTTGTACCAGTTGACACCTAAGAACCATAAGAAAGACAGAATACAGTACCTGAATAATGGAAGGCAAGAATAGGAAGACATATTGCTACAAAATGCTCTGGCTGCCAAATAGCAGGCCCTATTCAAGCAGGTGGCTTGAAAACCCATGAAAACCACTCAGCATGCACTGTATATTTATTAACAGAAAAATACCTCTTGCAGGCACTGGGTAGGAAGGCACAGCCATAAAGACCAATGGCAAGGGCAAGAAACACAACAATGAAACATGACAATTCAACTGAGTCCTAGACATGAACTCTGTCTATAATGCCCAACCTAAGAGGAAAGCTCAATGGATGTAAGATCACTGGCTAGACAACAGGCCACACAATTCCTTTTTCCAGGTCCACATCAGTTTGTTCTAGGGGAGCATTCAGGTTACACAGCACCCATGCAATTAAGCAGCACCCACATGGTTGGTGTACGCTCAAGCTATGCCATTAGACTTACTAGTCTCACAAAGGACTATTAAAACAGAAGTCAGTAAATTCTGTGGGTTGCAATCAGCATGATTTAAAGGCTGGAGAATGCTTTCTAGTAAAGCTCAGGTAGTTGTTTAAGTAGGAGGCTCCTGTGGGTTTCCCTGCAGGGATAGGTGTCAGTTTGCCAGAAAACCATCACTGTGAATTGGCTAGCAAATCTATTCTCTCACAATTCTGAATTGAGCCAAATTGAAATGATTAGCTCTGCTACTTCGAGGCATTTTATCTTGCAGCAGTTTCACTACTGCTTTGGAAACTGAAGGGAAGGGGCACTGTCAGAAGTCTTAGCTCCATAGGAGCACTGTGAACAAAAATATAGCACCTGAATAAGTAGTATTTCATTGATGGAAACACTGGCAAGCCAGACACACATCTGGGTTTCCATTTTTGTATGCTGCAAAATATTGGTGGGTTTTACAGATCAGTCAGCACATTATGCCTAAAGTCCAGTTAAAACAAGTATTCTAAGAATCTGAAATTAAAGTCTGAATACAAAACTATGAGCTATAAAGCAGCACGTCACAGCTAAGGCACATGAATGCATGCACGCCACCGTATTTCCATTAAGACACTGCTTTCTCCTAACGGATATCCTCTGTAAGATACGGTAGAAAAAATTTCTACCTAGAGGATTAATTAGCAGTTTCCCATATAGGTATTACTCAGCACTACGCCTCCTCTCAAACCCAAAAAATATGTTGCACATTTATGCTTTAGCAAAAAATATAATATAATATGTTTATATACACACATCTATTTTATAGAGCTTGGTCTGAGCGCATGAGGCAGAACTTTAAAAACATACAGGATTCCATTTAGAACTCCAAAGTTCAACAAATGCCCTATTTTAGGGTGAAAATTATAAATCTGATAATGATGCACAGCATCCATGAGTGATTTTTTTTCTTAATTTTGAAATAGTGTCATTAACTACGACATATATTGTAGGTTTACATTTCTAAAGAGAAATAACAGCAGTATTGAATAGTTTCTTTTCATATCACAAGTGATAACCTGCATTTGATCTTTTTTTTCTTCCAAGAAATATCAGTCTATCAACAGTTTTAAAATAAAATGTTTTCTGTAGCAATTAATAGAACTCTAAACAAAAATATGACTCTGATTTAGACACTTTTAAGAAGATCTAGACATTTTTGTCAAGGTCTTCTGACAAAGTAATTTTTAAAACAGAGACCAGATGAGGCCTTAAAAATAGACAATATACTGTATTTCAGACAACATTGCACTTAGATGTTCAAAGTAATAATATCTTTAACTGCAACAATACTTCATAATTTTTTTTTACTTAACATGCTGACAGTTTCTAGCTAACCCACATGTGAACTTTTATTTTCTAGTTAAAATGAAAGTAAAGTCTGATGTCGTATTCAGCATGATACTTTTTTTTCCTCTCCCAAATTATTGTCAATAAATTACAAAAAGCTTTTCTGACAGTGATCTTTGTCTTCATGAGGATTAAGTAACTTGTCAGAACTTGAAGTGTTCCTATTAGTTTAGAAAATACACCACAGTTATGGTTTCTTAATGGGTTGCTATGTTTGCCATTGGACCCTATGCAAGTTATACCTCCAAACTCTTCCTCTGTTAACATAAAGTGGTCCTCTCTGAGCTTTAAGGACCTCTCATTGAAGACAGATATAAAAAAGAGCCCCAAATGGAGTTGTCTTCTGTTGAATCTGCCTTTCTGCTATATGTCAGGGGTCTGGTAGATCCGAAGTATCCACTATGACTTTAATAAAAATAGTATCATCTTTAATATATGTTCCATTTTCTAGAACAGTTTGTGCAACAAAGACTGGACAACCAGATGCAATATTCATTTCCCCAGTGGGTTTCTTGAAACTACTGCTGTTGGGGTCTGGCTTGAATGCATCTCCTAAGTGGCGCCGAGAAGGTCCTTGATCCATCAACATAAGGGTGACCTTTTGCTTGAATGGCCAAGGAAGCAATGCATCATATTCTCCCCGCATTATAACAAAGAACAAAGACAAGTGCGTCCCTTTGCCCATCCCATCTCCATTGAGGTAAACCCTGGCACACATCTTATAGCCAAAGTATCCTGTATAAAATGGTTGGCTATATAAGGACAAAGTCTTCCCCATAACAGCCTCTTGCTTTCGACGTTTATAATCTCGAATTTTCCAGATTAATACTCCATTGTAACTTGCTGTTTCCAGGACTTGAAATCGGAGGTCCATGTCAGCCAGACGGATGTCATGAACACTTAGCATTTGATCATGCCTAGATAACTGTGATTCTAGAAGACCTAGAAAGAAAACAAGGGACTTTTTTAAATTTTAAAAAATGACAAATGGATTTTCCCATTGTGCCGCACTTCTTTCTTCATTTACACCCACCAGGTCTTTAAGCAATATGATCGCTAAGTGAACATGTGAGCCTTGCTGCAAAGATTACTGGTTGCTGCCATCTCATTCAAATAAAGTTCTCTTGTACAGCTACACCAGTGTTATTCTCACTCCAGCGGGCAGTATCAGAAACACAGAATTTGGTCATCAGTGTATATATTGGTTGCAAAATTAATATTTTATTACCATCGTATTTGTGAATGGTAGCTGACCACGGCAGTTACTTAACAATAAATAACTATATATACTTGAGAATTCAGTGCAAAGAACACCCAAACTTGTTGGATCTTTGCAAAACATGCAAAAAGCTTAGGGTGAAATTAGTGAAAAACATCTTCAAATTAATACTTCGATCACATTAAAAAAGAGTCTTCAGAAATAATTTTGTGAATCAGTCACATATCTGCAAAATTACACAAATAAAAGGCTTCCTTCCTGCAGTGTGACTAAGTATTGAATGTTCATGTACTTATACTTTTTATTTCAATTTATTTGGCCACCCATCTCAAATGAATGATTCTGGGCAGCTAACAGCATTGAAAAACACCATAAAATAAGATAACAATTATATATATTGAATGGCAAGCTGCCCAGAGTCATTGACTGAGATGACCATAGAAGTTGAATTAAATAAGTAATCAGCAACTAAAGTTAAAAAAAAACCAAAAGAACCAGCAAACAAATCAGTGCCACATCACAGCCTCTACCACACATCTGGATGGAATGGGACAACTTGCTGAAGCCAACTTGCTCCGGTTTTACTTGCCACAGCGAACTCCCTGTGGCCAACTCACAACAGCCAATTTGCCACAGAACAACTCATGTGAGACAATCTAACAAATCAATTTAATTATTTAAAATAAATTAGAAAATATTCTAATTTTTGTCATTCACATTTTATTCTGTCCCTCGTTTTGCATCATTTCTTTAATGATTCTAGTCCACTGTTTCTTTGATATTAGTCCTGCAGTGAGTTATTCTGTGGTGAATTGGCAGTGGCAAGTTAGCTGTGGTGTGTTTGCCAGGGCAAATTGTCATAGACCCCATCTGGATCTTCAAGCTCAGTGACACAACCTTGTTGAGGAAAGATACTCCAAAGGTAAATACAAATTTGTATATGTGGGGGAGATAGGTGTGTGCAGGTATATTTGCATACATATGCAGAAACTGAAATCATATTTTCTGTGGTTTAAATGTTCTACTGCTCTAGTTGAATTTTTTTTTAATATTATAGGGGGCTTTAATCTCTCTCAGAATTCTCCTCAGTAAATTAATTCTCCATGCTTACCAGAGTCACTTTCCTCTTTTTGGGATGGGAGCTTGTGAAATTTCAATCACCAGCAGAAGCAAGGAGAATCCTACCTGAACTTCAAGCTCTGAATGACTATAGTACTGCTCTGTAATGAATGAAGAGTAATTCAAGGTGCTTTAACAGATGGCAATCCTTTTATATGCTAATTTGTCTTTCAATTGACTAAACAGTATTGTGTGAGCCTCTTAGAAAAGTACATGTCATATTGCTAATTGGTGGCTTTATTGCTTCATTCAAATGAGGCAATGACCTTTTTATTTTATCTGATCCCATTGTGCTGCTCAGAAGAAAGATTCCTCTGAACTAAACATGTATGATGTTAAGCCTTATAGTAGAAGTAACCTCAAGCTATAAATGGGGAATGTATCAAGCCAAATATAATGTAATTAAATACGGTTTTCTTCTCCCTTTAGAAGACAATTGCTATTCGTTTTCTGAATACATACTTTATATACTGTAGTTCAAGAAATGAAACTCCTTTGGAATTCTGAAACCCCCTTTTCCCCCTAAACAATCAAAAGGTAACTCATAGCATTATCAACTATGTGGCTCTTAGCAAACTATATATACTACTTTGCTCTAATGGGGCTTGACAGGACAATGCCTCAGTTGATTTAGCAGCATAAACACTCTAAAATAAACATTATGCAAATTAATAAAAGAATCAGGTTAAATAAATAGATATCTTGCAAGAGGTTACAGGGCAGCCGCATTTCAGAA
This sequence comes from Pituophis catenifer annectens, assembly GCF_029215685.1. Lineage (NCBI taxonomy): Eukaryota > Metazoa > Chordata > Lepidosauria > Squamata > Colubridae > Pituophis > Pituophis catenifer. Next base: position 314,098,371 of record NW_027256881.1, on the reverse strand, counting down.
TGTCTAATTTGCCAGAATCTGCCATTACTTCACCATCTCATGTTCAAACTTACCTGTATTTCTAGCTCCTTGTCCAGTATTTTTATCAATGCTTTCCAATTCAGTCACCCTATTCTGGAGGGACTCAACACTACTCTTCATGCTGTCTGCTTCTTCCCAGTTCTGTCGGAAAGGTCGAATCTCCTTGTCTAGTTCTTTCAGCTTCTCAGCTTGACTATCTATTACCCGCTTTTAGAAAAAAGTATATTGCATAAATATAGAAGAACCTCAAGGAAAATAATAGTAATTACATAGTAATTATATAAGAATTTCAAATAAACCAGACATGACTGCCTAGTGCCATACTCTGGTACTTACCCATCTAATAAACCTTATTAAATGCAAAACAATTAAGTGAAAATAAAATTTAAGGAAACTTACAAATCTGGACAAGTCTTTTCAATCGATTTTGAACAAACAAATATCTTTGGCATCCATTTAGTTGTGGAAGGAAGTTTACTGAAACATTTGTGTAGCACAATACTACTATTACAGTTGCAATGTGAAAAAGAAATATATTGCTATATTCTTTTTGGCCAGGCAAAATCAACAGAGATGTGAGAAATAGCAAGTACCGTATTTTCCGGCGTATAAGACGACTTTTTAACACATGAAAATCTTCTCAAAAGTCGGGGGTCGTCTTATATGCCGGATGTCATTCTCCTGTAACCAGGAAGACCAGCCCGAAAGGCTCTGACGAGCCAAGCTCTGACTATCCCAGCTGAGTTGCCTGCTAATCAGGCAACTCATCTTGGATCACCAGAGCCATGTAAAAGGAAAAAAGTTTTCCCTCTCCAGCTTGCTTACCTTAGCTGCTAGTCGCAACACTTGCTTTGCTTCGTTTGCCTGAATCCATTCCATCAGCAAGCAACTCCCTGCCTGCAATCAAGCAGGCAGGGAGTTGTGGACTTCAACTCCCAGAATTCCTCAGCCAGCAAAGCAAAGCTGGCTGAGGAATTCTGGGAGTTGAAGTCTACAAGTCTTAAAGTTGCCAAGGTTGGAGACCCCTGTTCTATTGGGTAAGTTTTTTTCCCCTTTGGGAACTTTAAAAAAATAGTTAATTGGAGTTTTTTTAGTTGTTCTTTTTTAGACCTAGCCATTTAAAGTTTAGGAAGTTTTAAATTTAGCTTTCATATAAAAATAAAATAAAATAAAATAATATTTGTGCAGTTTTCTGAGATTTAGTGTGTTTCTGTAGTGTTTCACTCTAACTACACAAACACACAAAATCTCACAAAGCTGTATGTGGAATTTTGTGTGTGTAAAGTATGAAAGTTGTTTTTTGTGGCTTTTTGTGGCTGTGTGAGGTTCCTGCTTGTTGCAGGGGCCATTTTGGGTCTAGCACAGCTGCTTTTACATTGTGGGTGAGCCAGTTGTGTTGTGTTGTGTGTGTGTAAAGTGTGAAAGTTGTTTTTTTGGGCTTGTTGTGGCTGTGTGAGGTTCCTGCTTGTTGCAGGGGCCCTTTTGGGCCTAGCACAGCTGCTTTTACATTGTGGGTGATCCAGTTGATGTTTTTTTAATTTTTATTTGGTGTGCATTGGAAGAGGGGTAGTCTTATACGGCGAGTATAGCCCAAACCCTATATTTTAACAGGAAAAGTCGGGGGTCGTCTTATACGCCCAGTCGTCTTATACGCCGGAAAATACAGTATGTGATTGAGTAAAATCTTGGGGTGAAAAATCACTACAAAGCTTGGTCTCTGTTACTCTCCAACTGTACTAGCTCCATCACAGCAAAATATAAATGTATTATGCAACCAGAAAGAAGGTCCGATTCCTAGTGTTTAGTGGGACAAGGCATATCAATAGGACTTTTGCACTTTACTTATATATCACTCTATGGTGCTATACAGCAGTCTCTAAGTGATTTACAGTGTCAGCGTATTGCCTGCAACAATCCAGGTCCTCATTTTACCAACCTTGGAAGGATGGAAGGCTGAGTCAATCTTGAGCCCCATCAGGATCAAATTCCAAGGTATGCGTAGAGTTAGCCTGCAATACTGCATTTTAACCACTGCACTACCACAGCTCTATTGTATTTTCTAATACAATACATTGCCCCATACAATTTGAAAAAGCAAAAATTTTAACTGGAAGCAATTGCAATCACAGGATTTGAAGTGACAAGTATTACTATTCAAACCCAACTTAAATAGAATATTTACTCCAGCTATAATGTTCTCTACGGTATCTATATTATTACAACAGGCAAAAGAAAATTGTAAGTGATTTCTGAATCATTCTTTAACAGTTCCCACCACTAATGATAACTCCTAATCAGTTTCAAATTATAGTATTTCCAGGCCATATTAATATTTGGTTAAGATTTTTAAGCAAACAATTCATTTATTTCATTTTTGTACCCATGAGTTGCAAAATAACTGGCCAGAATAGTTAATTTCATCTTGCTCTAGAAGGAGAACAAGAAGAAACATTTTGTCTTCTATGTGGCTTGATTATACTTTATTTGTAAATTCAAACAAGCCAGTGAGGAGGAATTTTAGTACACACACACACACACACACACACACACACACACACACACACGAGCTCAAAGCTCAGGCAGAAATTGTGAAATTTAGGGTTAATGGTATAGACAATATTTTCTCAATTATTCACCCATTATTTAAAAAAAAGGAAAGATGCTCTCAAATTCTTTCAGTTTCATTGTAACACGGAAAAACCATACTGAAAAGTATCTACTGTAACCCAGTGGAATTTCAGAATGACTTTCCTTCCATAATTATAACATTTGAAAATTCAGTGAAAATATTGCATTTTCTCATATTTTTTAAAAAAAATACAAAATTGCTCTAGAACCATGATGGTGAACTTATGGCATGCATGCCAGAGGTGGCATGCCGAGCCCACTCTGCTGGTACGTGCACTATCGCCCCAGGTCAGATCTCCGTGGTGTTTCTTTCATGAACTTCTGTTTCCCTGCAAACAACGAAAGCTCACGAAAGAAAAAGACCTTACCTCTTGCTGCGCTGCTGGTGTTGGGATGCTTCACTTCCCACCGGCCAGCTGGTTTTCGGGTGTCTGCTGCGCATGCCTGCACATGTGTGCATGTCTGCGCATTTGCACATTCACGCATGTCCATGCATTCGCTCATGCACCTTTTAGTTTGGGCATGCACCCGCGCAGCTTGGACATTCAGTGTCTAAAAGGTTCACCACCACTGCTCTAAAATATGACCTAAATAGATTGTTAAATCACACAGCCATACCTAAATTGGGCTATGCCCTGTCTTTCTGCTCAAAAAAAAACATTTTAAAAAAGTTGCCCAGAATGTATTTTCTTTAACAAAAAGAATCAATTAGTTCTGCAGTACTAAAATATGTAGAGAGCTGTACCTTTATTATTTTAACCCACTGTTTTGGGAAAAAGAAAGACATAAACAATAATCATCAGCCTAATATGTATACGTGTACAATTTACATTAATATATGAATGCCACTATTTGAGGTAGAAAAGTGACATTTAAACACATTTGGATTTACAAATAATGATATACATTCTCACCATAAAAGCTGTACTTGTGTGTTTTCATATAACTTCAACCAAGATAACCAAGAAGGAGCTATTAACATGCATCTACATTGCTGGGGATTCCTGGGGAAGTGTTTAAGTTTGCAGACTTGACCAGTCTTCAACATGAAAACCAATACCTAAGGAGATGGTTTCTGGTTTTGTTTTGTTTTTACGGAAGGAGAGCCAGAATCTTACCTGCAAGTGATGTATTTTAGTTTCATTACTTCGCAGCATTTCCTTCTGTCTCTCAATTTCTATTTCAAAGCTACAAATTTGATTATGTAAAGTTTGTATGCTCTTGTTCTTTTCCAAACTTTCATTTTGGAGCATGGCCACCTGAAAAAAAAATCCTAAAATTATTTCTCCAAATGTGGAAAAGCTTCAGCTATCTCTCATGGTCAATGAATTACAAAAGAAGTAAGATGGGGATAATTGTGTCATCCTGCTTTGTCTCTTAAACAAAATAAACCTACTGGGGATGTGTTTTGTGGCCAGGACTGAAGCTATTATATATGTAGTAATTAAGTGAAACTACAAGTGATGAAAGCCAAAATCAGCCTGTAATAATTTTATGAATGAAATCACACAAAGGAAAAAAATGAAAGAGGGAAAAGCTTTGTTGATATTCCCTGAAAGTAATCAATCCATGCTTTTGTTTCCTTAAAATTCTCAGCCAACTTTCTAGACTTTTGAACAGTTTCATAAAAGATGGCTAACTAGTATATTTTATTCACAGCATGTGTCACCCATGAGAACTTGCACATGGTTCATCACTGTATTTCTGTCCCTAAAAATATCTTGCACCTGGAATTCAGCCTTCTTGTCTTGCCAAAGGCACATTCTATATATTTGAAACCGAGAGCAACTAGGAAAAATGTTCATGTAAAGCAAACCTTATTGAAAATTGCTAAGGATAAGCATCTATGATCCATCCAATCTGGCCCTGACTATCAATAACAGTAAAAATACACCAAGATAGACAAACATTCATTTTTCTAACATTAGTAATTAAACTGTGTAAGATCAACTAATCCTTCTTTGTTTTTGTTTTTTTAAAGAGGATGCTCTCCCAACACCTTGCTCTGGAACCCGAACAGTATTTGCAGAATGTTGAACTTTAAAAAACACAGACACACAATGAAGATGTATGCCCAGGCATAGCAAAACTCTAAAAACGTTATTTATCTTACTTCCTACCATTTCAGAACCAGCCTCAGGCAGATTAGGTAACCTTCCAAGGTGGTATCACCACAAGTAGCATTCACCATCCCAGAAGTACTGCTTTATATTCATACTAAATTCCCCTGCTAATCTCAGTTCTATGAATAAGTGTTTATCCTAGAATTCTCTCAGGGAACACCCAGTATACCTGTTCACATATTCTAGTTTAAGATGACAAAGCTACAATACAATATCAAAGGCAATACAATTTGCAAGAGATGAGATGATTCCTGGCTATTTTAGAAAAGACGCATATAAAGATATTCAAATTCTGCATTGGTACTTGTTGCATGTAATATGGTGCTGGAATCTGTAGCCCTTCATATGTTTTTTACTGATTACTGGACTCTATTGCCTAGGACAGCTGGCCCTTAGAATCTAAATCTAAATAAGAATACCATAACATAATAACCTATGTCTTTTTTCATATTCTTTCTATTTATTAAGACAACCCGGATAACAGAATGTTTCAAACTTCTCACATAATAACATTTTTCCCAAACTGGTGCTTTCCAGATATTTGACCAATTCTCATCAAAGACCATGTTACCTGAGAATCATTTTGGAGTTGAAATCCAACATAACTAAATCAAAACAAAAGTATTTTGAAAGAAATATTACATAAAGCTTTATTAAAGATAAGAATCAGGTTCAAATTTCACTTTAGATTTTCAATATTGACACTTGAAAGCCAGTCTAATTTTCTTTTAACAAGGCACTAGCATCACACTTCTGAAAAAAATAAGGCTTGAATTTGTAACTTGTTTCTACCCATACAAAACAGTTTTCCAACAAAAATGGCAAAGCCCACGTTTCTGAAGAAACTATTGTTTAATTGCAAGTTAAGTATGTCAAATCCTAGGGCTGTTCTTTTGAGATTCAAAGACAAAAAATGTTTCAGAATATGTATCTGCAACTCCTTAAACTAAGCACATCTTTTCTCAGTATTGTGAAGGAACAACTATGGACTACTGGGAAAAGATAAATCTGCTTTAAGCTACTGCAGATGGATATGACAGGGGTATCCTCATGCACTCTAAACCATGTACTTGCCTTTCATCTGAACAGCTGTGTTAGATATCACTTCTACCTTTGAGCCACCTTGAACAGAAAACAGTGTTTTTATATATTTCCTATTATGTTACTGAGATATTCTTCTAGGTTTACAGAATACTAGAACAGAAACTGTACTTTGGTGAGGTAGCTGAGAACTTTGACTACTTCCAGAAGAATTACTAATATTGCATAATATTGTTAATATTCCAGAAGAATTGTTAATATTGCACATGAAGAAGATCTCTTATGCCATCTCTCCATTTTGCCTGTTTTTCTTGGAACACAGACAAACCATTTAATCAGAAATAACAGAATAGAAGCACAACTCTAAAACATGAATGTTCTCTGGCATTTCCCTCTGTGGGGATAGAGATGGCGTAGAAAAGAGAATTCCAGTATCAGCAGTGATGCTCATTCCTTCTCTCTGAAATACTTAAGGTATTGTGAGAACACACACAAATATTTCAGACAACTGCATGGGCATTAATGATTTTGAGAAGTGTACAAATAAACATTAAATTGGTTTAGCTAACATCTTGAATGCTACAATAGCAAATACTGACTTCTGTTATTGGGATGCAAGAAAGCTAGCATCATGACTGGTGGGTTTATTTCATTGTTATATAACATAGGAATACTGATAATGTATATTTCAGGAAGTCTAATGTTAAAAATGTATATGCTGGAGTGTACTATATTTATTATTATATTTGTTATGTAAGGGGAATAAAGAAGAAAGAACAAGAAGGAAAAAGACTGGAGTTGGAACTATTATAGATAAGTTTAAATATACAATTTCATGATCCAACAAGTAAAATAAACCTTACTTTGCAATAAAATATAACAGAAATTAATTCTGTGAATGATGCATTACAGTTCTATGAGCAATTAAAAAAACCCAGAAATGCAGTAACATTTTCTGGCACAGCCTCTGTCAGAGATAGTTAATCAGTTGTAAATGATAAAAGCCTTCAGCTCTATTATTAAAAGTCCCCAACTCCTTTCTTTATGAGATGAACCCAATGGGAAATATTTTATGAGAAGCATCCAGCTAAAAACACAATATGAATATGCCACTGATTCATGAAAAAACTACTTCAATGTTTATTTTTAACTATGAGTTTGGTTTGGATTTGCTCTTAAATTTAAGTCATTTCATTGCCTTTAAAACTGAAGAGTACTTAGATAACCACTCTAAATTCCAGAATTTTACCTGTGCTCCATTAATAAAAATATATTAAGTATGAAAGATAATGTGAGCAGGAGATGTACCTTATTTTCTAGACAATTACTCCACTCTTTCAATAAGTCTACATGCTGCACTGCTGAGGTGGCTTCGTGTGCTTTAACTTGCTGGTTTGTTCCCTGTGACAAAGAATATATTTTAGCCAGCTTCATTTCTTAGCAAACCTACACTAAAGTATAGCATTTGCCCATCTACAATTGAACAGTATTATATATTAACCCACTGACTGATGCATTTTTCAAACATATTACTGGAGACCTATTTTAATAAAAAAAACCCAGTACAAATAACAACACAGATTAAACTTTCTAATAATTAGTGATGCACCAAAAATTCTTCTTAAAAATTTTAAAACGTAACAACTATGTTATCGTTATTTCAAATCACATTTCAGAATCATTTATCTAACTGAAGATTATGCAGTATATTTTTTAACAGTAAAATGTTCCACAAATGCTGCTCTATAGCAAATAATTACCTCAAAAAGTGGCAAAAACCCTGTCTTTTTCTTTAAAGGATTAATCATGACCATCCATTCATTCTCAATTAAACCATCTCTTCCTTTCACTGTTTTACCATGCAAATGTTAAGTTCCCTTATCTTTATAGCAAACTCCCCTGGGAAAGCATCCTATATAAGAGCCAAATAATGGGTGCTGGTGCTTCCATCTTTGTACATAGTTATATAGAAATGAATAGGGGAAATGACATTTTTCTCTTTCTCATCCTAGTAAAACTGGAGTTATCCAATTAAGATAATTTACAAGAGATTCAATCAGACAAACCAAAAATATTTTACAGACCCACAGTTATATGATATGACAGACATCAACATAAAAGGAGTCTAGACAAATTCACAGTTAATAAAGTTATCAATGATAATTATATACCACCTTCCGTGGAAGAAAAGGAAAATACGATTTTTTTTCTAGAAAAATCTAGTTGATTATGGAGTGATGATATGACAAGACTATTGGCTCTGAGATGTCTGCATGATTTTAAATTTCTGTGACAGCACCAATCTCAAAATATTAATCAGTTAAGATTGGTGAAAGTCATCTGGGCTGCTACTGATCACTAGCAGATCTGAGACCTATAAGCTTGGAGGGAGAAGGCAATGGCAAATTATATCACTACTGTTGTTAAGAAAACTACATGGATATGTCCATGAAGTTATAAAAATTGAGTTTCAACTCAATTACCTTCTATCCATGACAGAAGAAAGAAAGGACAGGCAGTTGGATATTATCAACAGTGTGGTTTTGAGGGCAACAGTTGTAGCAGTCATTTTCTTAGTTATATTAAAATTCCACAGGAACAAAACTTGGTGGACTAGATCAAAATTTCTAGGTTATCAAAATGCTTTTGTACAGAGACATGCCGTTTCAGCTGAATAGACTGAAATGAAAACAGTCAGACCCAATTCATCTACCCCCCAGAAATAGCAGCACTGCCTGCTTTAATAAAATAAAATTCTCTACTCTAAAGAATGTACAGAACACAATATAGTAGACACAATATAGTTCTGCATCTTATATAATTGAAGAAGAAATTATAATATGGAGTACTTAAGAAAAAGACTGTATTTGCCATTCCTTTTTGTCATACTTTTAGTACACATGTCATTTTGATAAAAGTATTATTATGTAGAATAAGTTGCAAATGTAGTATCCTTATGTCAATATGTACATTGTGTTTCATATATTCAAACTATATGTAAAACATATATATATTCAAACACACAACATAAAAATAAAGAAGGAACAGGAAGCAATCCTAACATGAGAGTCTATTTCTTCTTAGAGCAAATGTGTTATATGCAAACCATTTAATTTGCCATTTGGTGTCTAGAGACTTTTAGAAGAAAATAGTTTATTTGTCTTGTTACTTCTTACTGATCTTATAACATCATTACATGGAAATATAGCCCCATTTTAAACAGTGAGAATGATAGCTCTGTATGGAACTTGGATTACAGTACCCTTCTTTTCCAAAATATTGCAAAGTGTTAAACTATGGGGGACAAAGGATTTTGTGGATTCAACATTACATTTTCAAAGGGGCAGTTAATATTCAAATAAAAAAAATTAAGTCACAGGTCACACGTCTACAAGATAGATTAGAGAGAAAAAAAACATGCAGGGATTTTATTTCAGTGAGCTACTCTTTACCCTTATCCTTTTTAATATAGCTCTTCTGTTGGAACTTAACACTGATATCAAATAAGCAATTTACAGAAAAACATGTACTGCACAACTTAAAATAACATAGCCTTGCTAAAAAAAAAAGCCCATCTTCTACTATACTAATTTGTTTTTGCCGATTTAATTCTCATTGTCAAAAGAGACAAGTCTGTTAGCACTTACAATAATATTTCTAACAGATTTGTACTGGACTAATATGTTTAGTTTTCTTGAACACATTCCACTAAATTCTGAATCTATGTGGAATACATATCCAAGCGAAATTCACAACAGCGGAAGTTATACAAGTTTTTAGCCTGCTATGGATTTGATTCCACTCAAACAGGAAGAATTGAAATGTTTCTTTTCTAACGAAAAAAAATGTATTGCTGAAACAGCTGAAATAATTGCAGTCTGCTTTCTTGAATTTAAAAATGTGTCTTGCATATTCTAAATTTGATATTCAAAACTCTTGAAACCATTTAAATTTCTAAAGTATGAAAAAAGAAAAGAAAAAGGACATTACTGTAAATCCAATACGAAGCTTTTAATCACTCAAGCAACTGGATGCATTCTCTCTTCATGGATAACAAGAGACATCAAATCCAGTCCAGAGAGTTATTAATAATATTTTCTTATTGCAGACTTTCATCAAGTATATAAATCATTATATACTGACCTGAAAAGTGCAGCCATAACGCTTAAAACTACAGGTACTTGGGGCATTAATACATTCTGACAAATGTGCATTCAACTGTAATAGGAAAAAAATGTGAGTTTTTTTGGGGGGATGGAAAATGTATGCATAATAAGATTAAAAATATATAGGGGATGCAATACAAGTTTGTATTGTGGTTGATTGGTTTTATTTTTATTTTAAAACCATGTGTTCATATTACCTCCAGTTGTACTTGAGAGTATACACATACACATGTAATCACAGGAACATTCCAGTAGAATATACAAATTGACACATTTACAGTGAAACCTAATCAAATAATCATTTCAGTTAATTTCAAAAGGATTTCAGTGTGTTTTTATTGAAAAGCCAATTTTTCAAAAGTCACATTAAGTAACCTGAATGGGACAATCATTCTGGATAGAGGTTTCACTGTATTAATGCACATCCTTCCCCCTCAGACCGCTTCCCAAATTTTTAATTCAAAACAGATTTTCATGCAAAATTCCAGTGATAAGAAAATAGAACATTTCGACAAGAGACTTTAAACAAATATCGCATGAAACAAACATGTACATTTGTAAATTAAATTTTGTATTTACTAAAACAGCACATAGAAATAAAAGTTGTTTAAGTAACTACATGTTGTTTCACACTGCATGTGTGTATATATATATATATATATATATATATATATATATATATATATATATATATATATATATATATATATATGTTTTCTCAGGTTTTCGCGGGTGTTTGTATGTAGGTCTTTGGTTATTCGGGTCTTCTCCCACGTAAAATTGGAAGTGGGAGAAGACCCGAATAACCAAAGACCTACATATATATATATATATATATATATATATATATAAAACTATCTTAATGGAGACTAAAGTAGATATGAGACAGGAAAAAGTAAATAAAGGAATAGTCTTCATTATTCCACAAAAAGCTCTTGGATCCTTTGAAGCAGGCGTGTCAAACTCCATTTCATTGAGGGCCACATCAGGGTTGTGTTTGACCTCGGGAGGGGGGGCAGGTTGGGTGGGGCCAGCTCAATGTCACTCAAGGCTCCATTTTCGGCCATGACGGCCACCTGGAACCCTCTGCCAGTGAACACAGAGCCCAGGGAGGCCACTCCATTTTTGCTGGCAGAGGGCTCCAGGAAGCCATTGCAGCCAAAAACGGAATCTGGGCAGGGCTGCGTGCAGCCCTCCCAAGCTCTGTTTTTGCTGGCAGAGGCACTGCAGGCCAGCCCTTCGCTGTTTCCAGGACAGGCCCAAGGGCCAGTTCTAAGCACGCCTTGAGTTTGAGACCCCTGCTCTAAAGCATCACTGAATACTGACTACACTGAAACCATGGCTACTTGATACAATGTCAATGGTCTTGTTCCTCAGCCCTCTGCTTCCAACTAATGGAGATTTGACTCAGGATCATGGAGTCTGTAAAATCTCTACAGCTCAACTTCTTGTTTATGGCATATAATAGATGCATGACAAAAAACAGTTTTAGCTTCACTTTACAGCATCAGAATAAGAATAACTGCAGGTAACATAGGATATGCTTCCATTTTTGTAAAACTTAAAAATTTTTTAAAAGATGCTATAGAAGTTGGGGGGGGGCAGAGTCCAAGAAACTCAACTTCCTACTGTAGTTTTTAAATAAAGAACAACAGCCAATCCATACTTCTCAAGAAGTAATTCTTTAAAATTGAATAATATCATCCTAGAGAAAAATCTATTCAGTGTAAAGAGAATGGCACAAATTCATTTTCCTGAACATTATTTTTCCTCCCAGACCTCACAATTTTACTTGGTCAGCTTCGTAGAAAGAAAGCTACCTTCATTTTTTAATGCATTCTTGCCCTCTGTACTACACTTATTTTTTGGTTGAAATGTTCATATTAGTGGGAGATTTTCAAGGCAGTGGAAGAGATTACTAATTCACTGTTGGCAAATCAGATGACTTAAGCAATAAGATAGAACCCTGTAAAATAGCTATTTTTGCCATTTCAGAAAATTTTGGATAAACTTTGTTTATAATTTAAACTCAATAAAATTATCCCACAAAAGTATAACCCCAACTATGATATTGATATATAAGCTTTATTCAACTGTAATGATTTTTCTGAATTTATTAAATAATCTAGACATTATTTGCTTATTACAAAACCTGATCAATCGTTTGTAGGGGTCTGGCTGAGGAATTTTGGAAGCTGAAGTCCACAAGTCTATTTCACAAACCCACAAGTCTATTTCTGACCCGAATCTATTTCCCAGTCAGTACTGAAACCACCAAACCTTATTAAGTTCAGTGTAAATACTAAGCATTTTGGGATGTTTATTCTACAGTTAATTCAAATACATCTTCTGAATAGTTAGTTCCTTCCCTGATTCAAACCTGTTTCCATTGGGTCAGTAGACCTCTAATAAATGTTCTATCAAAAGAAGACATCCATATTAATCTCAGACCAATAAATACACTCATCATACGATAATTTTTTTCTAATTAGGGTCAATGAATATGATTATAGTTATACACACTGAAGGTGAAGCATCACATTACTTCAATCAGTTGTATAGTAATGCAAGACATTACCATTCATTTGAACTGCGAAGAAAAATTGCTTGGCAGGATATGGAATGCTAAATCATCTACCTAAATTTCTCCTCCAGGGCTTTTTTTAAACCCAAGACAGTTTTGGAGTTCATTTGGAAAAGAACTTTGGAAATAAAATGACTAAAAAGGACTGGAGAAGTATTGCCAAGGAATGATTAATGTATTTCTGCACTTATTTTTGCTCAGACAGACATAAACAAACAAACAAACAAACAAACAAACAAATCCTCCTCTATCTCTAAAGGTAGTTTTTAAATTTCATTTCAGGCAGAATTTTCATCCTGTATGACTGAATCATCTTTAATGTAGGTTGTAGGTATTTGGGCTAGATATTACATTACATGTATATTACTTTAGCTCCCAGTACAAATAGATTCTCAAATCAAAGAGAGTATTGGCGGAAATAAATAAAAGCTTGTATGCTGCTTTCTTAGAAATATGGTGCCCTTATAATGTAAATTATAAGACAAAAACTACAGATTATGAACTCAGTTGTTCATGTCAGCCGAACAGTCCAATGGCTCTAACCTTTACCAAGCAATTACACAATTCTTAAAATCTCCTATACTACACATTCATTACAAATCACAAACAAGTTTTTCTGATACCTGCGACAATTAAAGAGTTTTAATGCAGCGTATAATAAGGGTAAAGGGAAAAAAATGTTGCAATCACTGCAGATGCTTGTTTACTTATTTATTTAAGAAAATTGCAGCATTGTATTCTGGGAATTTAGGAATACCTTTAAAGTTAATTTCAGCAACAGAAAGGTTCCCTTGTTTTTCAAATGTATTGGAGCTGCTTCTGGAAAATTACTTGCATACTATTTCAACAAAAAACATTCTGTAGCAACTAATATAATGCAGCATGTTATCTGATTTTATAAACAGCTCTGCAATATGATTTTTTACCTCTTTTCTGAGGAGTGCTGAAACACTGCACTGATGAGGACATGTAACCATAACACAAGGACAGTCTGCATCTTCATGTTTCTAAGAAAACAATAAGAAAAGTCATGTCATGTACTTGTACATTCATAATCACTTATCTTGGACAAAAAATAAAATGGTGAAGAAGTTGTTTCTTCAAACAAATAACATGAATTTATAACCTGTCAATATAATTTATTTTTAGGACTGAAATATCTGCCTTTTAGAGATGCACAAAATATTTCTTCCTCCAGCTCCCATTTCAAGTGTTCCAAGTTTGAACAAAATGTACATTATCTTCAGTTCTATTATCTGGAAGTAAATGTGCACAAATCATTTTATGATGACATAATTTTCTAGGAATGCATTTTGCTTGTTAGTTGTGCAGCAAGGTGTGTGTGTGTGTATGCACATGTGATGATGTATGATATATATACATATCACTTTTTAAAGTGTATGTGCATGTCTGTATGTTGTAAGCACAACATTTGATTGCAGCACAGTAATGTTTTATAGAGCAAAAATAAAGTGGATACTCAGTAATAATCCATTAAGTATCCTACTCCTAACAACTATCTTACCATCTCCATCTCTCTCTCTCTCTCATCTATTTTCTCTCTCCCTCTCTCTACCACTGCCCCCCCTCCCTAGAAATGGTTCTATTCATCCTCTGTCAGATAATTTTAAAACACTGGCTGATTTTTCTGCAACTGTGCATCCTACCTATTTCTGCAGCACTATGATAAAAAGAAGATTGCAAGGCAGTCACAACCACTTCCTACTATTTCATTCAGAGCTTGAAACATTCCATATTTGGCTCGAACAAATACATGAACCCTTCAGCTGTTTCAAGTTCTTTTTCAATAGGATACAGGCAGCACAGAATGTTTCAAACAGGGTTTTGTTTCAAGCTTGAAGCAAAACACAACTGGGCTTATTTTTCATATCTGAGAATTTAAGTACAAAATATAGACTTTAGAAGGCTACAGGCATGCATTTTGTCCCACTAAATCCCGAAATCTGCAAAGGAACCTCTAAAGAAACAAGGTTTTAATACTGCTTCAATCAAGGCAATAAAAGTGACTTTAGGAGACTTCAGCCTTTTGGACTTTTTCCATTCAATCCCATTTACAAGGCTGCTAATTGTAATGAATCAGAAACAATGGAGAAAATGTGCATTATTATTATATTAAGAGAGTGCATATGGCATTGAATGAGCTGTCTGTCTTAAAGGCTCCCAGATTCTTCAAAAGACCTTGTTCACCATAGATAGTTTCCTGAAAAGTTGTTTTGCCCTCTAAGAAGGCATACTTACTTGTATCATAATGATGGGTACTTGGCTTTTACAGTATTTACATGTTGTTTCACGATAGTTACAGTTTTTTTCTATATGATCTGGTAAATCTTTTCTCAGTATTTTTTCTTTACAATCAGTACGAGGACATGGAAGTTCTTCAAAGAGACAGTCATTTCTTAGATGTGTCTGAAACCAACAAATACCAGGTCACCAATACACAAAAGGTAATACATTTAGTTTATTTATCAATTTAAAGATAATGTATCTTGTTAACTTTATTTAGTGATTGCAAGAAATTCAAAATATTCTTCCCCCTTGTTTTTCCTTGGGCATAAAATATAAGTTAATATTATATTAAGAGCTGAGAAAAAAACACAAAAGCCTGGTTGCCAATAAATTTGAGATTGCCACCCAGAAGTTTGAAACATCTGAATCTTCTTGCAGTAGCAGTGCTAAAATATGATAAAGATAGTCCCTGACTACAACAGTTCATTTAGTGATCCAAGTTACAACAGCACTGAAAAAAGTGACTTATGACCATTTTTTATACTTACAACCATTGCAGCATCCTCACAGTCATATGATAAGAATTCAGATGCTTGACAGCTGACTCATATTTATGACAGTTGCAATGTTCCATGGTCATGTATTCATCTTTTGCAACCGCCTGACAAGCAAAGTCAATGGGGGAGACAGATTCACTTAATCTGTCGCCGGTTTGACACCCCTGGTCTACAGACTTAACTTACTTCATACATTACAACTTTGATGTGGGGTTTTTGTTAAAACAATGTGTAATTTAGGTTCAATTAACACCACAAATCATATAATCACCATTCAATGATCAAAGGAGAGGGAGAGACAAAAACATATTTGAAGGTTTTCAGCTACTTACCAGCAACTGTCCCAAGGTCAATTGATCTCGACAACCTTTGTTTTCATTTCTGCAGAATATCTGAAGGGCTAGAAGCTCCCTTCGGCAGCAATTATCTTTAAATATCTAGAATTAACAGACATTTAATAGAGTTATAATTTTAGTGATGATCTAAAAGTTTATCACTTTGGCACTAATCCGCTTGATGTAAATAACTACATTCTGATAAATAAACTTCTCTTAGAGAATTAAAATATATAAACATAAATTCACATGAAATCTGACAAACTATTTTAGAACATTTTTAAGAGTAAAAATTTTTGAAGGCAATTGCTATACTGCTACAAACTGACAATACAAGAACTTCTTCACTTTTCTTTGCACAGCAAGATGTATTGTGTAAAGTCTGAATTAGTTTGAAAAAAGACTCGTATAGATCACATTGCACTATAGAGTACACGGTATTTGCCCTGATCATTTTTTATTAGCAGTATCTAGAAAATTATACATAAGAATAGTTCTTCATTTTGTAATAAAAGGAGGAAGATGGGCAGTTCCTAAATATGATAAATAAATAAGTTAAATAAAAAATGTTGAGCTATAATTTTTGACTCAGTCCAAAAGGTGAGAAAATGAACATTTTAGCCACAGAAAATTGCAATTATATTTTTCCCACATTAAAGATTGGTTGGTACAGATTTGTCTTTAAACAAAAAAAAATTGCAGTCCAAGGAAATTTTCAGTAACCTTTAGGACTTTCTGTGTACTTCCAACTTTTATTAATATCAACTATAGTAGAGAACCATAATACAATAGAAATTGGAAATACTACCTCTCCTCTCCTACCTGCTTATGACCCATCAAGGAGTCGGGTGATAAAAGTAACACATCTTTCAACTCTAATCTTTTTGTGTTCACACAAGGATTAACTGCCCGACCATACACCAGCGGTCCCCAACCTTTAAGGCTTGGTGGCCTGGCGGGGAGTGGGGAGAAGGGAACTGGCCTACCACTTTTGCAAGTCGAGCTGCGTGCATGTGCGCCCGCCCACTGATCATGCAAGTAGAGCTATGTATACGCATGTCTGCCGGCCAACCAATCATGTGGCCCGGTTCCCAACAGGCCATTGCCCGGGGGTTGGGGATCCCTGCCATGCATTATTTATATAGCTACAGACTGATTTTGAATTGTTCCAATTGTTCTCTAGATTCATAGCTGTCACTTATACAGCTGAAGCAAAGTACATTTCCCAGGATTGTCTATCCTCTTCTTATTGGAACACATATGGACACAAAATTTATAAGGTGAGTTTAGACTATCTATAGAAAAGCAGACCTTATGTCAATGCTTACTGGTTTTAAAGTAGATTTTATGAGGCAATAAAAACATCTATAAAGAGTAATAAGGATCTGTCACAAGTGACTAAGGAGCAGAGAAATGAATAAGATAACAGGACTGTGCACTAAGCAATGTTCTATATGATAAATGCTACACAACCAGCTCAATTTGAAGTCCAGATAAAAAAAGTATATAAAGGAAGAGCTCTAGCAGGTAAAATCAGAATTAATATCATAGAAGAACAGTTCAGGCACTAAAGTAGTAGTACAACCTCTAAAGCACCCTATTATTTTGTTATTCAGTAGTAGAACATTTGGACTTGTTTTTTTTCCTGTAAAGAAACATGAGCTAAATGGTATTAACTTTCAATTGCCAGAATCTAATTTTAACTCTTCTTTAAAATGAAAAATACACATTTTTACTAGTGCAAAATGCAATTGGTCATGTCTGCTCAATGGAACTCTCAATCACCTTCTGAATTTCAGCTGGAAGATATCACAGGAAATATATAATACCTTTCTTTGCATCTGTCAGTGAGTTTTCTGATAGAATTTGGTTGGCCAATATTGCAAAGAGCAAACTGAACTGCAGCCACCCCAATCTATTCTCTAAATATGTTAAGGGTACAAATGCCAGGATTCCCAACACATCAGGTTCTGTGGAGTATATACGCAGTACAACTAAGGGCACCGAATGGGCAAGGATACTGGACTGTATGCTTCCTCGTTTTTAATTTTTCAGTATTTTCCCAGTCATGTGTGCATGCCATATCTATATTCTCAGAATGCAAAGCAGCTTCCTTGTGGAAGAGCAAATGTATATCTATTTTTGGAGGCCCTAGCGTTAAATGTTTTCTCTCTGCTACCTCTGGAGATTGGACATTTATCTTTGGCTATCTGCATGCATGTGTATTTATAAAGAACAGCTTCTCTTAATGGGCATTGTCAGAGGAAATGTTTGTATATGTAGTTGTAGACAACTGAGCACCATTCAATGTTATAAAATATCTCAAAAAAAGGGATTTATGACCTGGATTTGAAGTTCCAATTTCACACACACCCCCGTGTCATGTGACCGCATTTTTGGTGCCCAGCAACCAGCCTGCCTTTATGGCCATTTGCTGCATTTCATGGTCACATGACAATGATTTACTCAGTCCCCCCCGCCCCCGGCACTTACTTCCAGCTTCTGGCCAAAAAAAAAAAAAAAAAAGCACCCTATTGCGAACAATGGGTTTGCTTAATGCCCACCACAGAAAAGGTTGGATGCGGTCACAAGGGGACCCATGTTATGTCCATCACGACTTAACAACCAAAATTGTGGGCTCAATTATGATAAGTCAAAGACCACCTGTATTTGTTCAAAAAGAAGTCTGTAGCCAACCTTGTTATTATTTATTTGTGTACACCATTATACAAATAAAATAGCAAGCACTATTTCCAGCCCACTGAATGGGTGAAGCTTTAGGGAAAGCCAGAAAAAATCAAAAAGATCTGTTCATTCAAGAACTGCATTGATAAAAACTCTGCAGTTAAGAAATGCAGAGATTCATTTACATAGCACAAAACCCTTTTCTAATTCGAGCTATATTGTTAAATGGATTTTCAAAATATAACCAAACCAAAGTATTGTTACACTAATAATGGTAACAGCAGCAACCGCAAAATTGCAAAATTATGGGGGAAAATTATACCTTATCCTTCACTATTGTTTCTTGACATGCTGTACATTTTGGACTTGTGGAACTAGAAGAGAAAAAAAACCCTTGATTTTAGATTATAAATTTTTATAGAGATATAATTACCGATAACTAGAGAGAGAGAGAGAGAGAGAGTGACAGAGACAGACAGACAGACAGACAGACAAATCAGAAAATGGAAGAAATGATGTAGAGATGAGTGCATTAATATTAATGACATTCAGATACATGTTGACAGAGAGACCAAGGAGACAGACACAAAGTCAAGAAAGACTAGACTGGAACAATATTATTGTTAATGTAAATTTTGATTTATGCAATTCAGGATACATTGTTATACACACAACTGCTTCATTGTTCTTGTGTGCCAACACATAGATCAGGGGTTCAGTTTGTGATGCTATGGGAGCCCATAGGCTTAGGTATATGTTTGTTGGCATCTTCTGCCAGGGTATCTGTTCCACCAATTTTCTACATTCTTTATTTAAAAGTAAATAAATAGGAAGCAAAACATCAATCTCAAATACAATCTGTATCCGCAGCAATATCTTTGAGACCCAGAGAGGTCTATTCTTGGAAAATAAAATAAAAATGTAGAGCAGTGTTTTAGCTGAAAAACATGCCATTGGTCTGGAAAGAAAGAGAATTAAGCTGAGGTGATAGATATCAGCAGAAGAGATTAGAAGAAGTAATCTAGTTTGCCTTCTGCTACATAGATTTTTTTTATGATTGTCATGTCCATTTTTAAAATTCTTGCATAGTGTGTGGACAACCAAGGTTTTGCCATGGCATTTGTTTAAAATAGAGCAATAATTGTTACAATACTACACTGAATTGTTTTTCCAGCATTTGAAATACAGCTACCATCTTTACAGTTCTTGACCATTTTTAGTCCATTTGAAACCTTATTTTTAAAAAGCAACAGTTCTGCGCTAGCTGTATTTTTTTTTTCTTTATTGTTTGTTCCTCCGGTAGAAGCACAATGCTACAAACTACATTCTGCAGCAGACCAAATAGCAGAAAGGTCTCATCGTTTTCTAGTCCGTGCTGAATCTACTCGAGCGGCTTGTTTGTTCTCTTGAACTGCTATGTCGTAGAGATTACTGAGCAGTAATCGTCACTGAGAAATCATCAGTAGCTCTTGTATTTGTATCCTCAAATGACCCAAAGAAGTACTAAAGCTTCACAGCTTCATCACTGAATGCTAACATGTACGCCAGACATGGGAGAAAAAACTATTCTGAAAATCATCATTTCGACACATCTTTCATTTATTTTAATAGTTGCAAAAGGAAAAAAAAATACTATCATCGAAAATAGTATTTTGAAAACCACTGTTCAGGAAGGCTACTGCATGTAAAGCAACAATGCAGGAGAATGCTAGATACTAAAATGCCTTTTGTTCTTTTCAGATTTTATATATTTAAATTTACATTCATTTATTATTTTCCGACAGAAAATATTTTAGTAATATACCAACGCTAAACATTTTATATCAGAAAATGATCAGCTAGAACGTTAATACACAATCACTTTAATCGGGAAAATCAGGAAGATACATTTCTGATATCTGCATATTTAAGGATGGATCAAGGAGGACAAAGTATCTAAAACCTGTGCAGTGAACCTAATGGCAGAAATTTGTAATTAGGAACTACCAAGAACAATAATTCAACTGTAAAAGCCTTCAATTTCTTTTTTTCTACACATCTGTAAAAGTCACACTGTTGTTTTCTGTCCATTCAGCAATTATAGATATTTCAATTTTGCAGTCTTACTGCATTATTTCAAATTCCTGTAAGTTTTGTATCAACAATCACACAGATGCAATTTAAAAATAAATTATTTCTTGGATACTTCATTGCTATCCTACTTTTGGGGTAGGGGTGGGGGGAAGAGCTCAAATGTTCTTTTGCAGATAACACTCTTTGAATATTGTATTATAGATACAGATAATCAGAATGGTCAATGCAATCCTAATCATCTCCTAATTCATGGAAGAGCAACAGCTTCTATTTATAATAACACATATGCTTTTTCTAAGGCGCTCTGAAAGCAACAGGAATTAGAAATGTTTTGAAGTGTAGCATAACATTAGAACAATGTTTCTCATCCTTGGCAAATATAAAGTATATGGACTTCTACTTCCAGAATTCTCCAGCTAGTTATGGAAAATTCTGAGAATTAAATCCATACCTCTTAAAAGTTGCCATGATTGAGAATCTCTGCATTAGAGGGAAAGATCTACTCATCTTTTTCTGGGTTAAAAATGGTGACCTTATTAATTAATTAATTATATTAAATTCATATGAGTAATGGATAGCTCAATACAAACCTAACCTATGTTTACTCTGAATTGTGTCTAAGACTTTCTGCAAGTACCTAATGCATACAGTATTATTATTTAATGTGTCAGTTGGAAGAAAGAATTGAGATACAGGTTTAAAAATCCTAAATTTCTTTTTTTTTTTTTTTTAAGTCCAGTTCATATATAAAAAGAATGACTAACCTGAACAGAGAACTCATGCAGGTCTCACAATAGCGATGCCCACATTCTGTCTGTCTTGGATTGCACAAAATGAGATGACATTTTTCACATTTGTATTTGTCTTCCACTGCATTCACAAATTTTTCCTTGTAACCACCTTGTTCTGGTACATAAATGGATGGGATAGGGTGGCGATCAGGATTTGCCTTCTGCTGTATTGTTTCCACTAAAACTGGAGGATCTGCTTTCTTGCTTGCATCCATGTTGGAATTAATAAATACTATAAAGAAAACATATGTATGCTCAATAATTAAACATATTATGAGTAAAATAAAGCATAATCTTTTATGCATGAAATTCATATGAAAATGAATCCACAGATCATGCTTGCATTTGATTGAAATCATACTACTCCCCCCCCCCCATGGGCCAATCCATGGATAAGGCTTAATCCTCAATGATTCATCATCAAGTAATCACCTATCACCTCAAACTTAATATTTTTCAATTGAGTTCATTCATACCAACATGTTGAAATATAATTTCTAGTAGACATAATGAATACCAATATTTTTTCAGCTTGTTCATCCTTACAGCTTCTAAGTATTAGGGTCATTAAAAGTCAGAGAGAGGAGCAATGCTCTCACTAATCTTGCATATCTGCACTGAGAATAAATCAATGACGTTAAGGAACTGGAACATTTTAGCTCTCTGTGAACTGTGTGTGACCTGGTTAGCTCTTTATATTTGTGAAAAAGCTTAATCCTTTCCTTTTGTCCTATTTCTGCACTTCATCAACTCAAAATACCTTACTCTTGGATCCAGACTAGCCAGCTCCTCAAAGGCAACATAATGGTGTTTCTTATAACTGGCAGCTAAAGAACATGTATTACATCTGCTGCCATCTCATCCTTCTCAACAGCATTAGGTAAACTTTCCCAATTGTACTTTAAATCACATTTCAGACCGTGTAGCCATCTTAGTAAAAGCAAAAGGGGAAACTAATGTATCCACAGCTTTCCTTCAGACATGTCATGTCTTATTTTGTACTATAACCATAAGTACATTCAAAACAATATTTGCTGCATCGAACACGTACACAATAGTTCTGTAAAACCAGTTGTACTGATGCTTTCTGTTAAATCGTTTTCTGATTCTTGGCAAATCTATGGACCAACTCTCTCCACATTTTCAAATCTTGTATAGTTTCTTTCAATTGTTTTAGGCTCTGGTATCAGCTTTGATGGTGTCTAGCCATGTTTTTGGCAGCTTCTTTTCTTTTACCATTGACCATTCTGAGCATAACTGCCTTTTCCAGTGAATTGTGTCATGGCAAAAATAAGTAAGATGGAATTTTGATTTTGCCTTCCAGTGAGATGTCTGATTTTATACACTCCTGTGCTTGCTTGTTTGTCACCTTTCTGTCTAAGGAATGTACAGGAACTTCCCAAACATTATAGCTTGACTGAGTCGAATTTCCTCCTGTCTAGTTTTTCCATGGTCCAACTTTCGCAACAATAAGTAGTTATGGAGCACACAACAATGCATATTAATCTGCATTTATTTGCCAGCCTGATGTCCTTGCTTTTCCATACTCAATTTATATTCATCAATGTTGGGTGACACAATGCAATTATATACTTTATTTCTGGACTTCATTCCCTACTTTGATCAATCAGTGATCCTAGGAAAGTGAATTCTTGCATATATTCAATCTTTTCACTGTCAACTGTTATTTACACATTTCTAGTTTTTATAGTGGTCATGAGTTTAGTCTTTTTTATGTTCAGGAAGAGCATAAGAGCATCAGCAAATGTCTTGCTTTCTTCTTTAATCTTTTTGATCAAATATTCCTGGCCTTCTTTGGTTTCTGAAGATATTATTATATTTAGCATATTAAAGATTGTTGATGTTCCTTCCTCCAATCTTTACTCCGATTTTTGATTCTTCAAGTTCCAGCTTTATCATGATCATTTTGACATACAGGTTGAATAAAAAAGGTGAAAAAATGCAACCTTGAAGCACTCCTTCTTCTTTCTTGAATCAGTCAGTGTGTCCATATGATGTTCACACAATGACTTCCTGATTTGTGTTCAGCAACTGCACCAACTTGATCACATGTGATGGCACCCCAGGTCTTCTAGGGCTCTCAACAACTTGTCATGGTCAGCACAATCAAAGGCTTTCTTTTAGTCAATTAAGCAGATGTAGATGTTCTTTTGATATTCTTGAGATTTTTCCATGCTCCAGCATAGATTTGCAATATGGATACTGAAACCAGTTTGAGCTTCAGGTAATTCCCTTTTGATGCTCAGATACTCTATAGTGCCAGATATTGTTGTATGATCTTAAGGTGAATCTGGCTAGTATATCTGATAAGGGCAATTGGATGGTAATTAGAGTAATCCTTAGAGTCACTGGTTTTAGGCAATGGATGAATACTGATCATTTCCAATCTGTGGCCATGTGTTCATTTCCCAAATTTCTGGCACAAAGCTATGATGGATGTGGCTAGTGCAGGCCTCAGCAATTCTGAAGGGCCTTCTTGTTTGGCAACTGGCTCATTGCCCACATGACTTCTTCCTAAAGGATGTCTGATCCTATTTCTGCTTCCCTTTCTTCATCATCCTTAGGAGGTTGGGTCTTTTTGTTGCAGGCATAAAGCTCTTGTCATCAATTCTTGACACTTGTTGATGAGACCGTCCTTTCTCTTCCTTGTTTTTGAAGGTGCTTTTATGAGCAGTAAATGGTGCACCATTTACTAAAACCAGTTGTACAATGGGACATATTGGCACAATTTCATACTCTAATAGGAAGTATTTATAATGTATATGTATTTGAAATGAATTGGATTAAAAGTTATCATTGTTATCAAAAGTCTTGGATTTAACTTGTAATACATAATAAGAGGAGCAAAAAGTTAAAACATGGTTACAACATGGAAACAGTTAGAGGAACAATGGTATGGTAATCACATCCTTAAAATTGCTCATTATGACATTCATTGGTTTACTATTGATCAGTACATCAGAACTAAAATATATTCTTAAACTTTAATGTTCTATCCTACATTCAGTTCTTCCAGTTTATTTTTTCCTGCATGTGAAACAAACATTCTAAGATTCACTGACTTTCTAATCATTCACTATGATCTGCGACATGATATTTTAAAATGTCTGTATGTTTAGTCATAGATTTAGTATTTGTTGACTATTCCAATCCATGCAGACCTGGGCCATGTTACAAAAAACAGAAATGAAAAAAGAAAAAGAAAAAAAAACGAAAGCAAAAGTAAAATACAACAATAAAAAAAAATAAGTATAATGATGAACTAGAATCAATAAAAATCAAAGGCACAGTGAAATAAAATACTTAAGAATTTGAGGAAGGAAGGGGCCCAGCATGTCTCCAGGATATGGGAGTGGGAGTGACCATGGCGAATGGGTATAGGAAAATGCCTGTTGTTTCACCCCCAATTCCAGAACTTCATGAGATGGGAGGATTCTTAAATACAACTCCCTAGATTTTCAGACTAGATAAGAAACCAATTCTGGAAAAGTAGTGCCTGATGAGTCCCAGTGCTCCGAAGATTATGAATATGAATATATGAAGTCTAGAAGAGAAATAAGATGAGACACTGAGTTTTTCCATGTGAATAGTTGTGTGTAATTTTATGATTAATAGCTTTCTGCTATGTTGTTATCAATTAGGACCTGCAGGACTAATGAACTAATATTTTTGATTGACAGTCACAGAAAACTCTTATAGTGAAGAGAAGTCTTTTGAGTAACTCTATGCTCAGGAAGAGTCAATGTCAGCATTTTTCTCCTTTGCATAATTTATATTTTAGAAAGCACTGAACAGCGGAAAGAGCAGCTTAATCAACCCTTCATTTTTTCCAAGCCTAATAGCAGTCTTTCAAACTTGCTTTACCTTTTAAATAATGAGATGGAAAAGATATAGAATTTTGTATCCGATCTTTGCTGAGTCCTAAGAGGTGTAAGGGAATCAACAGTTGGTTTAGTCATCACAGGATGTTCCTAAAAATTCATTTTCATTGATGAGATCAGCAGGAAAAGTAAGTATAAGCTTTACAAAATTACTAACTCTATATACACCAATTTAAAAAGACTAGTGAGGAATAATTTACCATTTAAGGTGCATTAGCACAGGAAACCATAGGAACACAGAGAATGCACATTCATTAGCAGATGTGAAGTATTCCAGATTCTTTGGGGTAGGGCATAATAAACATAAAAGCAGAATTGCAGTATAGTCTCAAAAGGGTCCTTTTATTAGCACAATTTGGAAACTGGAATTGAAATACTAGATATTATGTAGGAAATGATAGAATATTGATATTTTTACTTCATTATTTGGGGTTTTTTTAAGTGTTTATTTACAAAAGGCAAAGAGTCACATTGAGAAACAAAACAATCTGGAAGAGTTGCCAACATTCCATGCCAAAGTCCAAATGCTTTCCCTATCTAGATGAATTGGAGAAATTGAACTCCAATCACTGCAAAAGGCATAGGCGCAACCCTGGTTGCATCACCTCCTTGATCTTACATCATAACTGAGCAAGACCTGAAATCTAGGAGAGCAAATGTTCCCATAGCTGCCCAACAAGATCTCAGTTACACCACATCCATGCATCTTTCCATTATATATGGATATGGTCTTATTTCATAAAGATCTGGTGTTTACTAGCAGCAGCTGGAACCCTGGGTACCTAAGAACTCTGGTCCCTATGTCAAGGGATGAACAGCTGGCTTTGAAGAAATATGTTCTTTTTCCTGCAACAATCTCTCTGTGAGAGGACACCAGGATAGCTGTACTTTGGTCCAATGGTTTAAAAGGTTTGCACCATTACCATTTTGAGGAGCCAGTCGTTTAAACAATGATATAGTTGGAGCAGGCACAGGAAAGCTTGGCTCTGCAGTGCAGTATCACAAAGGAGAGAGAGAGATAAAGGAGCTCAAGTGTTAAAGAGAACTTTTTAAAAAAAAAGGAAGTGGTGCCAGGGAAAGTCTGAGAGGGCAAGTCCCTTGGAAAGGGGGTTTTCCAGTCACAAGGAACTGGAAAGCACTGGAGTACTAGGCTGAACTCTGGGAGGGGTTGAGGCCAGAAAAAGTTAGCTTTTCAGCCCCCAGCATTTTTACTTATTCCAAGCCAGTCAGAAGCTGTAGATGAAGCTGGAAGCAGCACAGAGCAACAATAACAACAGCACCAGGTGACAGAGAGAGTCAAATTGGAGCATATTAGATACACAAATTGCCAGAGAAAGACAAACCAGAAGAAGGCATGCCAGAGAGGATTGAATCGGAGTAACAGGATAAACCAGTGATCAGAGAGGTTCATACCAGAATAGGCTAGAAGTATCAAATGCCGGACAGTATCAATCAAAAAGAGCTAGTGCCAGACCATTAGTACCAGAAAGCCAGGGACAAGGTGATGAGAGCCAGCACTAAAGCCAAGTGGTCCTAGCATAATAGCAGTTTATGTCAGAGAAGGTCAGTGGAGATAGAAAATAAGTTAAGGCTACAGCAGTACTAGAGGCAATCAAGATCTACAATGATGCCAGCCACACATGCACAAGAGAGATGGCAAACAGCCAGGAGAAAGGTCAGTAAAGGTCTGGAATTGACAGACCTTTAGAAAGAATGAAAATTTAAAAAAGAGATTATAATAAAAAATACAGTAATGAGTAGCTCGCAGTGTGAGTAGGGGCTGACTAAAGATATCTTGGCAAAAGAGCTGTAAAGAAAGACCAGCAAGTAGACCAGTCCTCTGAATCTCTCTGGAGAAGAAGACTGCCAATGAGTGCTACGAATGGCAGCTCCTCCAGTGGTTTCATGCAGGTTCAAGCCCCAGAAATGGAGGAAGATAACAACTTTGCTCTCAATAGCAGCAGAGCTTTTAGTAAGGACACTAAGCCAGCTGAATTTATTTTCTAATCACATTTAAAAATATTCAATTCCATCACTTTAAGAATATTAGAGACCTTCAAAACAGTGAGCTTAATTTGACATCTGGTGAGTTTTACATTCTTCAGAAATTTTAAAGAATTGGCAAAAAGTTTTTTATAAAAGGAGTTTAATTTTTTAAAAAATTAAATGGATTGAAAGACTAGAGAGATATGGGGCATTGTTTATTATTGAATTATAAATATATTTATTTGAAAAACATATTCATAATTAAATAATTATTATTTAAATAATTAACTATTTCCTTTCAGTCATTTCCCATGAGATTATATCATAATTAAATAATATACTCTCATGGGAAATGACTGAAAGGAACCATGCTAGGAACCAAGATTTGATGAAGATTGCAAGTAGATACTAGAGGGAACTAAAGGACAAGGCAGAAAAAAGAGTTAAAATGCCTAAGCTAATTATCTTTTTCTTATCTAAAATAAGTATTTTGAAACACAAATTGAAATATTAATATCTCAGAAAGAATACATATTTCAATGGATAGACTTTTAAAAGATGATGAAAAAACTTTTACTTGACATAGACATTTTAGAGTTTGAAGGCATGGAAGACAACAAAATTGAGATTACCAAAATGGAAATACAAAACACAAATCAAGAAAAATATTTGGACATGGAACAGCTGCAACAAGAAATTCTAGGTGATGCCTCTTCATGAGATTTACAAAGGTTGGTGAAAGCTTTGAAGACTGCTTTCTGTTAGACTGCAGCATAGGAGATTTTTTTTCAAGCCTACCAAGAATCTAATCAACTAAAGTTCAACACTAAATTGGCACCAGATAAATGTCAACGGAATTTAGGAGTCGTTGGACTTAGATCATTTTTGGCCACATAAGAATTCTAAACTGATGACATGCTTAACTCCGCTCTGCCTATTCTTCTACACAAACAGTGATAAATGATCAACAATGATCATGCCAAAGGAATTATTTAAAGATCAAGATTGTGCAGAGCAAAAAGAAGGAATATAAAGTTGGACTATTTGACCATGGAGAAATTATTGATTTGATATTTCTGTTAATGCCTAATGGACTTTTTGCTGAGCTAATTTAAAAAAAGATAATTACTAGACTGAGAAACAAAGGTTAAGCTATGGGGAGATTTTTTAAAAAAATTTTTAACTTGGGTGTATATTAGTACAGTAAATTAAGTTATGCTCGATGTGAAGAAGGTTCAATTCAATTCAATTCAATTCAATTATTTAATAATAATTAAATTATTACAAAAATATAATAGGAAGTATATAAAACAAGGTGTAAAATTTTGGAGAAAAATAATAAAAGTTGGATAAGTGAAAATAAAATGACTGAGAAATATAATTACAATATAATTAGACAGAAAAATATACTTTTAGAAATATGGAAATAAAAGAATCTTAAAAATAAGAAGCCCAAAAATAACAGATAAGTCTGAAGAATAAGTTTTTTAAAAGCCCACAATTCTATTTGTAAAGCATACCTTTATTTTTAATAGAATAAGAGAGCAGAATAACAGAATATTAATTTCTCTACTGCACTAGGAGGAAAGAAAACCACCTTTTCTCTATGGACTGCCTTATCGCTCCAAAAACCTTATAACAATCCCTAGCACCTCCTGCTATATTTACATCTGTCCAATTGAACCCCAATCAAATCACCCCTAACATCAAAATATACACTTCCCTTTCTTATCTTACCTGCACTGGCTATCTACCTATCTCATCAACATCATTACAGGACATTTCTATGGGTTTAGATTGGCATGTAATATATCAACCCTAACTCATTTCACCTTCTGCCTAACTTGTAATTAGTCCCATTAGCCTTTACCCTTCAATAAGTCCTAGGAACTCCCCTGTTATCTGTACACTTTCAGTATCTACCAGACAGCAGTGCCTCCCTGCCACAATTTTCTAACTGTGGAGTAGGAGACTTCCTCAGTACTTTCCAATTTGTGCACTGGACATGTGATATTGCCTTACTTCCTATGTGAAACCCCACTCTAGCTATAAAATACCTGATCAGACTGTATTTATTTCTCTTTCCCTTTCACAAGTTAATCTCCTTATCAGAGTCCAAGTCTCTGACTCTGCTGCTATCTGTCTCACTAGCCTCTCCAGTTTTGGAGCTGGGGTACAATCTCCCAATTTGGTCTTCTAAATCAGGGGTTAATGAAGGCAAGCTGCACTACTTTCCTGACTTTTTAAGCTGGACATACTGCCAGCACAGTTCACCTCTGCCATACCTCCTTTGCTACCTGAGGAAGATGGCTTTTCCATTGCAACTCTTTGTAGAGGCCGAACCAAATTCATCACCAGTTAATCTTGTTTTTTTAATCTGATCTACCATTCCTTGGCCCTATCTTTCACTGACTGCCCAAGGTGACACAGTTTACCTCAATGGAGGACTAGAATACAGATCTCCCTCCTTAGAGTCCAAGTCTTAACCATACAATATGCTGGCCCTCATAACATCACTTCTGTTCTTAAATGTTAATAATATTTCTTTCCCAGAATAAAATAGCTTACCTGTATGAAAGATGAAAAGGATAAGAACATCTAAATTTGATTAGAGGAAAACGTCAAAGAAAAATGAACACTCAGGCTACTCCAAGTTGATGTCATCAAATGTGGATTCTTTTAACCTAAAGATACAGACAAACATCTTTAAGACCACATCCAAAATATAGATGTATACAGAATCATACAAAATGACTTTCCTCGTGTCATTCTTGCCACAAATTTTAAGTGTGTTTCTTTTTACTTATCTAAGATTTCTTTTCCATATTGCTTATCCAGCAGAAATCTTTTAAAACTTATTTTCCCATCTTACCCTGTTTTCATTTTTATTTGGCTTTCAGTATTTGTAATGTTACATGTACATTTCAATTTCTACTCTTCCAAACTAGTGGTATTTTTTCCCCAAGTAAGCACAGAAAACAAACAAACAAACTCAGAAATCTTTATAAGATGAATGTACTACCATGCAAATTTTTAATTATAATTATTTGAATTGATTTGAATGCAAGCATAGGAAAAAATAGAGAAATAGGTAGGATCAAATATATGCTTTTAAACAATGCCATTTGATTATATGTAATTAATTACTATTGCTTTCAACCGCAGATATATTTTACCATAAGACTGTTTAATGAGTTTTTAATCTCAGACTTAAATCTGCCTACAGTCACAGGTTAGCAAATATATCTAGTCAAACATAAACATTTCCACCATCACCCCCTTTAATTTGAAAAAATAAGTGCAAAATAAGAAGGCCTGAAAAATAAACAGCTACATCCTAATCTTGATAACTTTACTGGTTATTTACAATGAGAAATTAATTTTTCTAGCTCAAAGATACATTTTTCTAGGAGACAGTTACCCTGTGGTAAGATGGGTGGCCAATAAATTTTATAAATAAATAAATATTTTCAGTTTTTCCACAATGAAATAGAATTGTTGTTAGTTACATAATTATTCTCTAATTTCGGACAATCATAAAAAGGGAGCAAATCTTAAATGTAAAGCAAAGTTACATTTCAGAAAAAGGAAAGAATAAGTTTGATTAAACAAGAAAATACTATGTTTGAAGTCAGCATATCT
Organism: Pituophis catenifer annectens; assembly: GCF_029215685.1. NCBI lineage: Eukaryota > Metazoa > Chordata > Lepidosauria > Squamata > Colubridae > Pituophis > Pituophis catenifer. The sequence continues at coordinate 314,067,590 of NW_027256881.1, read as the reverse complement.
TAGTATTAGAGAAATGATTTATCATATCCAGGAACTGGATAAGAAATCTATGGATTACAGAAATAATTTCCATGAAAGAGCTCATCCAACTGATTTTATGAAATCTGCAACTGCAGCATCTGAAAACAAAGTCCTTAGCTACCCTGTTTCCCCCAAAATAAGACATCCCCTGATAATAAGCCCAATCGGGCTTTTGAGCACATGGCAATAAGGCCAAGCGCTTATTTCAGGGTTCAAACAAATATAAGACAGTGTCTTATTTTCCGGGAAACACGGTATAAACAGTGAAAAATATGGAAGTGCTCTTAGAAAATAAAGCTATAGGACAGCAATCTCTAATACAGCTTTTGCCACATCATGATTTCATAAAACATCCGTTTTGTTGTTTTGTTGAAACTTGTCTTAAAAGCTGCACTTCATATTTCTCCACTAGTTGCTGTGTTGGTAGCAGCTCACCTCTATGCTCAACTATTTATTTTAATTCTCTATTTCCATACCTATATTATGCATTAAAGAGCTTTTGCAACTTTCCTTTAAGACAAAGTCTATTTCAGTGCCTAGGGTTGCATTGTAAGCACAAGGACACAAGGAGTTCTGGTAGATGGTGTCTCACTACCATGAGAAATGAAATAAATATGTGCAGAACAGAATTGATCATCTCAATGTAGTTTGCCATATGCAAGGATCAGGAGTGCAATGGAATTTCCAAGATTTGTCGTATCTATTAGTTAATATCTCCTCTTGCTCAAGCACAGGGGGACAATTACTTTTTGCAAAATCATCTATTTAAAAATCTAGGAAGGAAGTTCAAGAATCTGAAAACTGAGGCTCATGAGGTTTTCCACCTACTTATTATTATTTGTTTTTAAATCCAAGGTGCATTTTTTATTGTACCTTTTTTTAGAATCAAGAAAGTCAGCAGTACATGATCACTTTTCCCTAAAATGTCTGGTACTTTTCTACCAAGTCTTCCTTATTTTCATTTATCACATTGTGTAACCACCTATTTCACAAATGTGACTCTGGGAAGCTCACATTTAAAGCAATAACAATAAAGCAATAACAATAAAAATTGTCATTGATAAGTGATGCAGTCGTAAAGTGTGACATCACATGGCTGTGTCATTTAGCAAAGAATTCTGGAACTCCTGGTTGCCAAGCGAACCACCAGCAATCACATGACATTGGAGACGGTCAGATGGCCAGAACTCTGAGGACCAGTGTTAAGTATTACTTGTTCCATGTCACTGCAAAGTCAGGGAAGGGCCATTAACTGTGGATTATTTATATATTTATTTGTTCCTGTATTTATTTTAATCCAGACACTCTACAGCAGTGGTTCTCAACCTTTCTAATACCACGAGCCTTTAATACAGTTCCTCATGTTGTGGTGACCCCCAACCATAAAATTATTCCTAAAACCATTGAAAATATGTGTTTTCCTATGGTCTTAGGCGACCCCTGTGAAAGGGTTGTTCGACCCCCAAAGGGGTCCCAACCCACAGGTTGAGAACCAGTGCTCTACAGTATTTCCAGGTTCATTTTCTTAGACTTGTGAGCAGATATAAATAATGTATATATCTATAAGGATATGAAAATATAAACACACTAAGACTGCCTTGTACTGCTTATAATTTTTTGAGTTTATACATTTATGATAATCATTATTAAATGAAGGATTAATATTTTCTTACTTTAAAAAATCAAATTCACCTTATTTATTCCCCATATTCTAAGCATTCGTGTATAGACAACAAAGGCCATGAACTTTATGAGCCATGTTCTGATTATTAATCAGAAAGCTAGAAACCTTAATTATAAATAACAATCTTAAGTAGCCTCCTATGGCAAGAGAAGCTAATCAGAAAAAGAACTCGAGAAAGGATAAGAACTTGCTTTAAAAAAAAGAGGTATCAGACTTCTCAGGGCAGTTAGATAAGAAATTGCAGAAACAAGACTTCCAAGAATGGAAAAGCTCTGATAAATAGCAAAGTTAATTAAATTATTACAAAAGAATTCCACTGACTGCTGTGTACAGTACATCTAATATTTGCTGGTGATCTTAGGAGAATGTATTCTCATGCTACTTCCTTTTCAAAACACCCCTTCCTTCATTCCTGCAGAAGCCTGGTGCTTCCATCCCCCCACCTGCCCCTCAGATAGCCAATCCAAAGGGTCTCTGTTTCTACAGTGAATCTCTTTACCTTTCTATGCATAAGTGTTGATTTTGTACATGGTGAGTTTCAGTATTCTTTAACTGTCAGATGTTCCTCCCTCCAAACCCCTGGAGTAGAGGCCATGTTCCTTCACCATAGAGCCAAGCTTACAGCATCTAGGCCAGATGATGGCCAAATGCCCTCACAATGCCTATGTGCAGGATTTCACAGCTGATTCAGAGCAGGAAAAGTTATCAATACTACAAAATGTCCCAAAGTCCCACAATACATAACAAAGGTCATTCATGTGTTGCACTGCTTTTCTACCACCAAGATTCTGCTGGCGCTTTGCTGCATGTATTAGATGGATGGAAATGGAGGGGAAAATCAGAGATTATCTTTCCCATCCAGCGTGTCCAGTTCTTGAAGCACTGAAGGAATGTTTCTAAAGATTCTGCAGTGCCCTGTTCAATTAAATCATTCTATAGTTTATTAGATAGGCTCCTTTAAACTGGTCAATCTATGTGATCTCATTCCATTTCACATCCTGGACTAGAAGTTGTGTGTCACTTATTTATTTGTTTGTTGTATGTATGTATGTATGTATACACTTCCTCAATCCAGTTGAACTCCACAATTATACTTTGGGTGTACCTTGTCACTGTTGTTCAATCTTATGCTAAGTTATTCCTTGTCTAGCCTGTTCATCAAAAGCAGCTCTCAGTCAGGCCATAAATTTTAGTATAATTAACTATAAAAAATGGTCGATCTCCAAAAGATGGGACTGCCTATTTGGGGCTTCCCTGGTCAACAAGTCATTTATACTGGCCCAGTAGGTTAAGTGTAAAGAAGCATTTATCAACCTTTAGATGGTATAAGGTTCATATTTATTTTTATATTTATTATGAGTCATTATATCAGTGTGATCTCTTAAAAAGCACACAGATTTTATCTATGATTACTTGGTAAATTAGAGAAAAGGGCTAAAAATAACAGAATGAAATTGATCAAAAATAAATGCAAAGTTCTTCACTTAAAAAATAGAAAGTAAAATCATAGAAAGTGTTCAGATGTAAGAGGAATATCTAGCTCGGCAACAGTATTTGTGAAATTAATTGTGTGAGGTCCTTGGTGCTCTCTCAGCTTGGTTGTTTTTTTGCAGATGTTTCATTACCAAACTAGGTATCTCAGGGCTAGAAGAGAGTGGGGTTTGCTATCTATTTATATATTAATGACTTAATAATGATTTATATATTAAATCATTAAATAATATTAATTATTTTAATAATTAAATAATAATTTATATATATAAATTAAATTTATATATTAATTATTAATTAAATAATAATTTATATATTAATGACTAATAATGATATATTAATCAACCCTATCAGTGTTGATAGTAGTTTCTTGTTTAGGCTGTTGTTTACTTTTAGCTTGTAAGTCTGAGTTAGTAGTTCCTTAATTGGGGTATTGTTCATTTCTTGATTGTTAGTCTTGTATTAATCTTGGTGTTAATCTCTGCTTCTCTGATTAATGATAGTTGGTAAGGTGTTTGGGTTTTTTTTTTTCCCTTTCCTACCTAGTGTCTCTTTTGTATAGTATGTAGTCGTTGTTTATCTCCTGTGCCTGTTGACTGCTGATTTGTCTGAATGCCAGGCTTCCAGGAATTTTCTAGCGTTTCTGAATTTGGTTTGGTCTAGGATGCTCATACAGTAGTTCCTAGTTGAAACTATAATTAAGTCTGTTCATGTGTTGCGAAAGATGTTTTCATCTAACTGCTAATTGGTATTCATGGATGCATTTTGCTAGTCTTCTGCCTGTTTGTCCTACATAGTGGATATTACAATCCTTACATTGTATGTTGTAGATGAGTCCTGTTTTTTCTTCTGGGGCTGCTACATCCTTAGTTTACTTAGGATGTTTTGGAGAACTTTAGTTGGGTTGTGTGCTACAGTGATACCATGTTGTTGTAACTGTTGGTGGTTTCTGAGATGGTTTGAATGTATGGCAGTGTTATCCTTTCCTCAGCTTGTGTTGGTTGTACTGTAGTAGGTTGAGTGATCAAGCACTTTTTGATAAAGGTGTATGGGTATCCATTTTGTTGGAAGATGTTGTATAAATCATCTGATTCCTTTTTGTAATGTCCAGGGATTACTGCAAGTTGTTTGTGCTCATCTGTGTTCTTACACACATTCTCTTGTGAGTAGGGCAGCATGTTGTTTTCTTCTTCCCTTATGAATTGTATTCCTTTGACGATGTTGTTGATAACTTAATTACGTGCAACCAAATCTGTATGATCTCTTAGCAGAGATGGACCTTCTCCAGGAACTTCTGTCCCCAGTCTCATAAGTCTTCCAACAGTACACACATCACCACTATATTGAGTTCATCCATCCTGTTGCTGTCCTTTTCTTTTTCCTGCCTATTACCCTCCCTAGCTTTACAGATTTCTCAAAGGAATTGGATTTTCATGTGTCCTAAATATGATCATTTGATCTGATGATTTGTAGTTCAAGTGACAACTCTAGATTGATTTTTTCTGTATTCCATTTGTTTTTTCTTTTTTACTTGACTATTTATATTCTCAAAAAGCTTTCTCCAACAGCAACATTGAAAACTGTCAACACTCTTTCTATCCAATTCTTTAAAGTCCAACTATTGTCAAAGGGAAAATCACTGCCAGAACAATTTTGATGCATATGGGTATACACAATCCACAGTCATATTTTCTAAGGCCTTCAATAGTATTCTACCAAGTCCTAATCTGAGGCATATTTATTGATTCTTGGATCCTTTACTGTTAATAGTCAATCCTAAAAAAAGCAGAAGCTATCTACCTCTTCAGTATCTTCATTGACAGTCCTAAAAGCTGGTTGTTAAACTTGTTATTATTTTGGTCTTAATCTTAGACCCACTGTTCTCCTTGATTTTTCTTACTAAAGCTTGTAGATCACTTGCATCAGAGAAATGTCATCAGAATATCACAGGTTATTGATACATCTTCCTCCAATTTAAAAACCATGTACATCCTCCAATCCAGACCTTCCTCAATATGTATTCAGCATGTAGGTTGAATACATAAGGACAGACTATATAGTTTTGTCTCACTTCTTTGCCATTCTGGACTAGCCTGTTTCATCATGTTCCATCAAAAGTACTTGTGAAAATCCAATTACAAACTTGGTATTAGTCATCAGTGTAACATGGTTGCAAAAAAAAAAAGGCAATTGCAATTTTGGACTCTATCAACAGAAATATTTTCAAGTCATGGGAAATATTATTTCCAATTTACTTAGCATTCAACTGAATCCTTCTCAAATAGTGTCCAGTTCTGAGGAGATTCAGGAACAATAATTTGATGTTCTAATAAATAAGATATTCTAAAGCATGTTTAGCTTAAATAAATAAAAGGAAATAACCCATAATTGAACTAGGATCCCAAAACAGACTTCATAAATTCAGGAAGGCTTGTCTTTTTTCCAACATGTCTCCCTTGATACATAATCAATTATTTTTTTAAAAGCAGCTATTCATTGTTAATACTGAACAAATGGAAAGGGGCGTTGGTCCTACCTGATACACCCATTTTCAGGAGGTGACGAGAGACTCCAGGCATGGGTTGACCTATAGCTCTATAGACTGAGTTTAAACTGAAGAGACGCCCTCTACTGACGCTCCCAGTTTCGACGATGTCACAGCAAGGTCTTGGGACGTAGTACCTGCAACGACACCCCAAGGATACCCCGGACCAGACCCCTCTTAGGGTGGGGCTGGAGTCCCTTGTCACCTCCTGAAAATGGGCATATCAGGTAGGACCAATGCCCCTTTTCCAGTTAGGTGACTTGAGACTCCAAGCATGACATTCTGGTACAATCTGGTACCAAACAGGTACCTCACGGGTGGGTACCTGTCTGGTCCTGCTCACCGGTCATCCCCAGTACTTGCTGAAGGACCCTCCTGCCCTTCGGCCGAGGTGAAAGAGTCCAGCTGGTAGTGCCTGATAAAAGGCGACTGCGACGCCTTTTATCAGGCACTGTTGCCGCCCGACAAATTTCCTCCACCGAAGCCTGCATTGCCCAGGCTGCCATAGTAGCAGCACTCCTGGTAGAGTGTGCTGTAAGCGCCCTGGATCTCAGCAGGGTCTGCAAGTCATATGCAATGGTTGCACGAAGCCACCTGCCCACCGTCGATGCCGAAACCTTTTGCCCCATCATAGCTGGTTGGAACACACAAAAAGTGCCTCCATTTTCCGGAATACCTTCGTCCTTTTTATATAGATACATAAGGCCCTCCTCACGTCCAGAGTGTGCCAGTCCCTTTCTGTGAAGTGAGATGGATTGGGACAGAAATCCAGCAAAATCAATTCCTGCACTCAATGAAACCAAGAGTTGATCTTGGGCATAAAGGCTGGGTCCAGCCTCAACACTACCCTATCCGTGTGGAAAATGCATAAATCTTCCCTTATGGAGAGTGCAGCTAGCTCCGATATCCTCCTGGCCGATGTTATGGCCACTATAAAGACCACCTTATATGCTAGAAAACTTAGGCGAATAGTTCTAATAGGCTCGAAGGGTGCCTTGGTGAGACCCTGCAACACCTTAGAGAGATCCCAGGTGGGGTATCGGTGAACCACCGGTGGTTTTAAATTGGTGGCACTCCTAAGGAATCTCCGCACCTCTGGGTGGTATGCCACAGACTCTCACGCCCCACAGGACAGAACCGGAGCTAATGCCGCTACCTGTCTGCGGAGAGTAGCCGGAGCTAATCCTCTGTCTAGGCCGTCCTGAAGGAAGTCTAATAATTGAGGGACTGATACCATCGTGGGCTCAATGGTCTGTTTGGTGCACCACTCAGAAAACATCCTCCAAGTAGCATTATATATCTGTGTGGTGGAGGGTCGTCTGGCAGCTTTGATTGTCCATATAAGTTCTGCTCTGTCAGAAGTCTCCGCTCAACCACCACGCAGTCACGTGCAGCCATGGTGGATCCAGGTGGTAGATGGGATCCTGGCTGAGGGACACCCTGTCGGGAGGAATCCTCCACAGTCTGGCAATCGACAGGCTGACCAGATCCGCAAACCACGGATGTCTGGGCCAGTGAGGCACTATGAGTATTACCTCTGCCCTCTCATGCAAGATCCTGCTGACCACTCTTGGGATCAATGCCAGGGGTGGGATTGCATATAGTAATCCCCGGGGCCATGGGCAACAAAGGGTGTTGACTCCCTCCACAACCCAGTGCTGGAAACCTGGAGAAGAAGGCAGATGGCTGTTCGCTGGGGAAGCAAAAAGATCCAGGATTGGCTGGCCCAAGCAAATCAGTATCTCCCTGAACAACTCTGGCTGCAGGCGCCATTCTGAATAGTCTATGGTGACCCTGCTCAGCCAATCTAACTGCAGATTGTTCGAGCCCTTGGTGGCGACGTTGTCGGTGAGAAGGAGCACATGATGGCCTGCAATCTTCTCCTTGAATTCCCTTAGGGCCAAGCGGGCCACCCTCCGTTCTAACCAATTTATGCTTTGGTGTAACTTTGTCCTTGACCATTTCCCCTGGGCCACTAGGCTCTGGCAATGGACACCCCAGCCCTTTAGGCTGGCGTCCGTGGTGACAAGTAGATGCTTCTGGTCCTTGAAAAAACACCCCTTTCCATGCGATCAGATGCCCACAAGTGGAAGGATGTCAGTACCGCTGCTGGGACCTGAACCCTGGCAGGGGAAGTGCTCCTGCCTGACCTCTGAAATGGGAGCAGAAACCACTGCAGAGGTCTTGCGTGGAGCTGTGCCCAAGGAACTATGCTTATGCAAGAAATCATCTTGACTAAGAGCATGGACAGTAAGGCTAGGAGCACCACTTTGGCCGAGCGAATCAGCTTCATTAAAGTCTTGATGCTCTCCAGGCATTCTGGGGACAGGAACACCTGACAGTGTAAAGTGTTGATTACCGCACCCAGATGTAATAGGCGGGTAACAGGCATGAGATGGCTCTTCTCCACATTGATGGCGCCATGTTCTTGCAGACATTGTACCATGGCCCATAAGCCTTCCTCCACCCAGCTGTGTGAGGCCGATTGTACCAGAATGTCATCCAGATAACACTGTATCCGGACTGGTCTGGTCCTAAGATAAGCCCCCAGCACTGCTAAGAGTTTGGTGAACACTCTGGGTGCTGATGCCAGTCCAAATGGGAGGGCCCTGTATTGCAAATGTCTGCCTTTGTAACAAAATCTCAGCTACTGCCAATGAAGCAGAAGAATCGGGACGTGTAGGTACACTTTCCTGAGGTTGATGGAGGTCAAGAAATCTCCCTTTCTGACATTCTCCAAGACCAATTGTAGAGAATGTATCTTGAACCTCCAATACCTCAGATACTTGTTTAGGCCCTTGAGATTGAGAACTGGTCACAACACCCCCCCTCCCGAGGCTTTTTGAATCACGAATAGAATGGAATAATATATGTATCCCTTCTGTTCTTCTGGGACTGCCTCCACCGACCATATCTCCAACAAATGCTGGATGGCAGTGTCCATGATCTTTCTCTTGGCCTTGTCCCTTATTCTGGGCAACGGATAAAAAACCTCGGCGGAGTAGCGATAAATTCTATGGAGAAACCAGACCGTATGGTCTTTCTCACCCACACATCTGTAGTCGTTTGCTCCCATTGGTCTACAAAAAGACCTAGCCAGTCATCAATGGGAGCCCTGTCCCTGGAGTCTGCGGGAGCAGCCAAAGGAGTGATTGCTCCCCCCTCCAAAGGGCCGCTTATTCTGAGGACGTGACCTGTTCCTGTCTGCGAACCCCTGTCCTGGCTGATAGTACTGCCTTTGGGTGAACCCTCTCTGGGAACGGTTGAAACTTGACCCCCCATATTGACGAAAATAAGGCTTCCAGAAAGGAGGTGAAGGGCGGCGGTCAAACCGCCAGGAGAGGGATGGCACAATTTTCCTTTTGTCCCTGGCTTCCACCAAAATTGGGTCCAGGGACGTGCCAAACAATTTTGTGCCTTTGAATGGGGCAGACACCAACCTCCACTTCCTCTTGGTGTCTGCTTGCCAGTGCCTGAGCCAAAGGAGGCATCTGGGCATGACTGATGAGGCAATGGCCCATGCCCCAAACTTAGCAGAAGTCAGGGTGGCATTCGCAGTAATCTCTGCGGCCACCAGGGGTGAAATGCTCCCAGTTCGGACTGGATCACCCGATCCGGTAGCGATGGCGGTGGGTGGTTCAGAGAACCGGTAGCAAAAATCCCTGTGCTCCCCCCCATCATGCCCAGCTGAGCCTCAGGATCATCGGAGGCTTTTTTTTTTACTCTTAAAAGCATTTTTTTCTACAACCTCTTCCGAAGAAAAAATGCTTTTAAAAGTAAAAAAAAGCCTCTGATGATCATGCAGCTCAGCTGGGATCATCAGAGGCTTTTCAAAGCATTTTTTTCTGCAACCTTTTGGCCAAAGAGGTGGTTAAAAAAATGCTTTGAAAAGTTTCTGACAACTCCCAGCTGAGTTGCCTGATCGACAGAGAGGTATTTTTTAAAATGCTCCTCTGACAATCCCAGCTGAGTTGCCTGATTGGCAGAGGCTTTTCAAAGCATTAGAAAAAATGCTTTGAAAAGTTTAAAAAAAAAAAAAGTTGGCCATGCCCACCCAGTCACATTTAACACCCCCCCCCCAAGCCATGCCCACAGAACCGATAGTAACAAATTTTACATTTCATCCCTGGCGGCCACCACCACCTTATTAAAATCCTGATGTGCTCTAAGATCACTGACCGGCACCCTGTCCTGCATCAGCTTCAACCAAAGCAGTGAGGCTCTGGTAAAAAAAGGATGCAGCTATGGCCGCTTTGATTCCCCAAGCAGCCGCCTGGTGAGCCTTGTGGAGCGCTAACTCCAGCTTTCTCTTGTCCAGCTTTAAAACATCCTCTGCCTCTGCAAGGGTAGCCGACCGGGATGCTAATACCATCACCAGCTCATCAACCTCAGAGGTCTGGAGGAGCTCGGTGAAGTCCGGGGTAGCGTTATAAAACTTCTTGTCAAACGACATGGCGGTCGGATATGACCCTGGGGAAGCCCACTGTCTTTGAATCACATCCATAAATAGCTGGGGCACTGGAATGGTCTCAGCTTCAGTCATAGGCTCAGAAAAGAGCAACTCAGTGGGGTCTTGCTCTGCAGTTGAACTATCTAGCCTTGTGGAGGTCGTGCCCAACCTCATTGAACTCAGCCTTGAAAAGCAAGACCTTAAACAAATGAGAACTGAATAACCCCTTAAAGACCGGTTGGTCAGGCATCAGGCCCTCTTCATCCAACAACTCCTGGTCTAGCTGTCCTTTTTCCATGGACAGAGAGTCATGGCTCCTAGAAAAGGGGGCCGGAGAGCTGGGACTTTGCTGAGACTCGAGGTCCCTAGGGTCTGGAAAATGCTGGTATCTCCCCTGAGTAGGCACCTCTGGCCTCATGGAAACTGGTTGCCAGTTGTGGTGCATGCCAGCCTCAAAGCCGCATTGTACCGCCTCAGAGATCCATTTTTGAACCATCAATGGCATCTCCACCTTACAATTCCCTGACTGGCGGGTTCCTGCCGCAGTTGGGTTGAACAAAGTTTCTGGTGAAGGCCTAGCACCCATGCATGTCTCTCTATCCTGAGGCAATGGTGATAGGGACTGTGGAGGCATGAACCCAGTGGAGGCTCCTGGTTCATCCGACAGGCCTAGATCTGTCTCAGCAGCAGCCGCTGTCTGAGCAGGACTGGATATAGCTCTGGCCTCTTTTTCTCATAGGGGACTAAGGTGCTTGCGCTTCTCAGCTTCTTTAGCCCCTTTTGCCACCTGCTTCTCTAAGGCCTTTTGCAGCCTGTTCTCCGCTCTTTCCTAGGCCTTAGAGGGTCTCCTCATGGAGATTGCCTTGGCCTTTATTTTGGCTGCAGCTTGCTCCACTTTTAGATTTAGTATAGCTATGCCTGGAGCCCCACCCAGTAGCCCTATGAGTGTGAGAGCCTGCCCCCAGCTCTATGTGTTCATTAGGAGAAGTGGGAGACACCATTTTAAGAACAGCCTACCAGTAAGGATCCTGCAAGGAGACTGAAAAGGCTCAGTTAGGTCCCTAACCGAAATATGGTTTTGTAAGGCCGGTAGTCTGTCAAACTCTATCTGGCCACAGCAGTTGATATTGCTGGAATAGCTCTTGTAACTCACCACTCCATCGTCTGAAGCCTTGGACCAGATTCCTGCCTGAATGCGGCAAACTGTAGCTCCTAGGCTGCTCTCCGAACAGAACTGAAGGTAAGAGAAAGGAAGCCTTTGTCACCTGTCGCTTGTTACCCTGGGTCTGCACTCCCAATAGGGCAGGCAGCCGAGAGAAGCGATTCGGAGGCCCGTGCCTAGCCGCTGCTGCGTTCTGCTCTGAGCGCGTGAAATTCAAGCCCTTTCGCTCCGGAAAAGAACAAGCTGCAGCATGCTTTAAGTTCTGCCTTTTGCTGCTTGGCACATTGGTGCGCTCAATCCGCGGCTCTTGTGCCAGGAGAAGCATCAAAGAGCAGGTTTGGGCCACTGACCCTTCACACTTGCTTCCAAAATGGCATGCGCTGTCAAGGAGGGAGTCTCCTGACAGCCGCTTGTTCTGGTGCCAATTAAAACCATCAAGGACGACTAGCCTACTGAGCAGGGTCAGACCAATGGCCCTTCATGCTCTTTCCCAAGGGTCTTCAGCTGGTCTTCAGCTGTCCATGAGAGACTTTTAGTAAAGCCCTTCTGTCAGCTGCTCTGGCGCCGAAAAACTCCACACCCATGAGGCTTGCGGCTGCCACTTCAGGCAACTCAGCTTGGATCGTCAGAGGCATTTAACAGAATTCCGCCGAAGTATTCCGCCGAAGAGGTTGTAGAAAAAATGCTTTTAAAAGTAAAAAAAAAAAAAAAGCCTCTGATGATTGTGCAGCTCAGCTGGGCGTGGGGGGGAGGGGCAGGGATTTTTGCTATTGGTTCTCCAAACCACCCACCTCAATCGCTACCTGATTGGGCGATCCGGTCCAAACCGGGAGCATTTCACCCCTGCTCATGACATATTACACCATGTCATTATTTATTACAAAAAGAAAGCCAAAATGGAGAAGCCATGTGTGAAAAACTAACACCTATGCTTCCATAGGTATGAAGAGGCTAAGTAGTCAGGTGCTACTAATCAAGTGCCCTGGATCAATTGATCATCAGCAAGTGTAACTATCTCTAAAAAGCCAAAGCTTTAGGACTTTACTGGTCTCCAGCATTTAGGTATATGTTAACACAATGCCAAAGAGTAAATAGGTCTTAGAGAAGCAATTGTTGTTGCCCATCAATCTGGGAAGAGTTATAAGGCCATTTCCAAACAATTTGAACTCCATTATTCTATAGTGAGGAAGATTATTCTTTGCTCCAAAATAATCTTACATTGTTCTTAAACAGCCTAGATTTTTTTCTATAGTTAAATAGTAACTCTCCTCCCTTAATTGTAATCACTTGTTTTTTCTGGTTTCCTTTAGTCAGCTTTGAAGTCCCCTCTTATCTTCCGTTTATTTTCCAATCAAGAAAACTTTCGCACGTGAGGATTTTTTACAATTAATTCCAAAATCTTCATAAATTATGAAGGTCTTATATCAAGACCTACCTAGTGGCGATAAAAGCGGCAAAATCTAACCATTTTTCCGCTCTTATCGCATCTGCAGAGAACCGCCCAGCCGCTTTGTTTAGGCTGACCCACTCCCTTCTTCGGGGGGGAGTGCGGGAAGATCCCTTGCAGGGTCGTGCTGAGGATTTTGTGCAATTCCTGCATGATAAAGTCGCTCGGATTCGGGATGGCTTGGACTCCGATTGGATGTGTCCAGGGGAGGAGACGAGGGCAGGTCTTGAGAATATTATCTGGGAGCAGTTTGATCCTGTGGCTCCCAAGGATGTGGACAGGGTTCTGGGTAAGATTAGTGCCGCCACGTGTTTATTGGACCCGTGTCCCTCCTGGTTGGTACTGGCCTCCCGGGAGGTTGCACAAGGCTGGCTCCAGGGAATTATAAGTGCTTCTCTGAGTGAGGGCCTTTCCTGCCGCCTTGAAAGAGGCGGTAGTGAGGCCCCTCCTCAAGAAGCCTTCCCTGGACCCGGCTAAATTAGCCAACTACCATCCAGTCTCCAACCTTCATTTTGTGGAGAAGGTTGTTGAGAGCGTGGTGGCACAGCTTCCCCGGCACCTGGATGAAGCTATCTATCTGGACCCATACCAGTCGGGCTTCAGGCAGGGGTACAGCACTGAAACGGCATTGGTCACGTTGGTGGATGATCTCTGGAGAGCTTGGGACAGGGGTTGCTCCTCTGTCCTAGTCCTATTAGATCTCTCAGCGGCTTTTGATACCATCGACCATGGTATCATGCTGCAGCGGTTGAGAGGGTTAGGAATAGGGGGCACCGTTCTGCGGTGGTTCTCCTCCTTCCTCTCTGACCGCTCGCAGTTTGTGTTGGCAGGGGGGCAGAGGTCGACCTCGAGGCACCTCGCATGGGGAGTGCTGCAAGGGTCGGTCCTCTCGCCCCTTCTGTTCAACATTTATGTGAAGCTGCTGGGTGAGATCATCCGTGGTTTAGGGGTGAAGTGTCATCTGTACACTGATGATACTCAGCTGTACATCTCCATCCCAGACCACCCCAACGATGCCCTTGAAGTGATGTCTCGCTGCCTGGAGGCTGTGCGGGTCTGGATGGGGAGGAACAGGCTCAGACTCAACCCTTCCAAGACTGAGTGGCTGTGGCTCCCGGCGTCCCGATATAGTCAGCAGGTGCCATCGCTGACTATTGGGGGTGAATCCTTGCCCCCCACAGAGAGGGCTCGCAATCTGGGTGTCCTCCTGGACACACGGCTGTCTTTAGAAGAGCATATGACAGCCGTGGCCAGGGGGGCCTTTTATCAGATTCACCTGATTCGCCAGTTGCAGCCCTTTCTGGACCGGGACGCCTTGCGCACGGTCACTCATGCCCTTGTCACCTCCCGGCTGGACTATTGTAATGCTCTCTACATGGGGCTCCCCTTGAAGAGCACTCGGAGGCTCCAGCTGGTCCAGAATGCGGCCGCGCGGATGTTATGGGCGCAACTCGTTGCGCCCACGTGACACCCCTCCTGCGTGAGCTGCACTGGCTCCCAGTGGTCTTCCGGGTGCGATTCAAGGTGCTGGTCACCACCTTTAAAGCGCTCCATGGCATAGGACCCGGGTACCTTCGAGACCGACTTCTGCCACCAATAGCCTCCCACCGGCCAGTTCGCTCCCACAGAGAGGGCCTCCTCAGGGTGCCATCGGCCAAGTTATGTCGGCTGGCGACACCCAGGGGGAGGGCCTTCTCTGTGGGTGTCCCAGCCCTGTGGAATGAACTGCCCCCGGAAATACGTAAGATCTCTGACCTCCGGGTATTTCGTTGCGCACTCAAGACCCTGTTGTTCCGCCAGGCTGGGCTATCAACATAACAATTTTAAATTGGGTTTTTAAATTTCTGGGGTTTTAAAATTTAGCCGAATTTATTTAATAATTTTAAACTATTTTAACTGATGTTGTTTTGTGTTTTTAATAGGCTGTACACCGCCCTGAGTCCTTCGGGAGAAGGGCAGTATAGAAATAAAATTATTATTATTATTATTATTATTATTATTATTATTATTATTATTATTATTATTATTATTATTATTATTATTATTATTTTCTTTTACAAATGTTTAAACATCCCACAGGGAATATTCTTTCAAGTCCACATAACCACTTAAGTTTCCAAAATCCATAGTCTAGTCCCTATTTTACTGTTTCTTACAGTTTTTACTGTTTACTTTTTTAATCCTTAAATTTACATAAAAGTTCTCTCATCAACAGTAGAAGTGGATTCTCCTGGTCCTTCAGAAAATTCTTAACTTCTAGGACAGTGATGGCTAACCTTTTTGCCGTTGTGTGCCAAAAGTGGGGAAGAGTGTGGGGGGGTTGCACGCACGTGTGCCCACACCCATAATTCAATGCCCCATGTGCACAACCCCCACGCATGCGCGCACAACCCCCCCGTGCCACATTTTGGGCCTAGCAGGCCTACCTGAAGCCTCCAGAAGGCGAAAATGGCCTCCCCCACCCCCCAGGAGGCCCTCCGGAGGCCAGAAGCGGCCTATTTCCCGACTTCCGGTGGGCCCGGTAGGCCTGTTTTTCACCCTCCCCATGATTAGAAGCTTTCCTGGAGGCTGGGGAGGGCAAAAACGGCCTCCCCACCTCCTGGAGACCAAAAATGCCCTCCCAGAGCCTCCACGTGAGCCCTGTACCTACCTGGCATCCAAAACGGGCTGTTTGGAGACTCCTGGGAGGGGAGGGCAGGTGTGGGCGGGGCCAGTCAAAAATCAGCTGGCCAGCACATGCATGCACACTGGAGCTGAGCTAGGGCAACAGCTTGCATGCCCATATGTTTGCCATTACGGTTCTAGGAAGTTAATAATAAGCATGGCTATTCTAGTGAAGAGAAGGACCAGGGATAATATGATAGCAGTGTTCCTATATTTGAGGGGCTGTCACAGAGAGGAAGGGGACAACCTATTTTCCAAAGCACCTGAAGGCCAGACAAGGAACAATGGATGGAAACTTATCAAGGTGAGAGTCAACCTAGAAATAAGGAAAAAATTTCTGACAGTAAGAAAATTCAATGGAACAGCTTGCCTTCAGAAGTTGTGGGTGCTTCATCACTGGAGGATTTCAAGAAGAGACTGGACAGACACTTGTCAGAAATGTTATAGAGTCTCCTGCTTGACCAGGGGATTGGATTAGATGACCTACAAGGTCCCTTCCAACTCTATTATTCTGCTATAAGCAGTATCCTAAAATAGTTAGATGAGGAAATAGTATCTGTTTGAAAAGTGCCAAATGGTGGCTTAAGCAGGATGAATTTTGCTCCTTGCTCCCAGAGACTTCAGACCTGCTAGAAATCGCAGGTTTCTGCACTTCACAGGAAGATTCACAGGAAGATTCTGTATGGGGCAAACTTGGCGAGCCTTGTCCATTCCAAGGGGCCAATACATTCATTGGCTCCTATTATCACCATGGTTACCGATTCTGCAAAAAGTAGAGTTCTGTTCAATCTGCCATTGCTGAAAGTCCCCTACATTGACTGGGAATTATGAGAATTGGAGATCTCTATAGCTAAAGGATGTCAGATTGATCATTACTGAACAATAGCAGCATCACAATACATTCATTACTAGCAGTACTCACTACAACTAGCCCAATGGTGCTTTTCAAAAGGCAACTGGACTTTCTTGGTTTTTCTTTGAAAACATTTCACTTCTCATCCATGAAGCTTCTTCAGTTCATTCTTGGATGAGAAGCAAAACATTTTCAAGGAAAAAAACTAAGGAAGTTCAGTTGCCTTTTGAAAAGCACCTTGACGTGAATGATTGAGAATCTCCATAGTCACTACAACTAATTTATATATAGATTTGCTCTTTGTCCCCCAAACAGGGTGGATAAAAATCAATGATTTTTTTTAAAAAAATCAAAAAAATCGGATTTTTTTAATTTAAATTGGATTTTTTTATTTAAATCAGATTTTTTTTTATTTTTATTGAATTTATTTTAATAAAAAACTTTTGGGGTAAAAATCTATCGTAAGATAGTTTTCTATTTAAGATACATAAATAATTTAGTTTATTCAGCATGAAATGGAGCTTTGTTATGTAGCACAAGGCTGTATATTCTGCAACATTGGGACTATCGGTGAGTCAACAGCGGGTCAAAGGAGTAGCAGAGATGACAGTTGCTCTTTAAAAATTATGATTTAAATCGAGTTGATTTAAACCAAGTCTTTTTACTAGTGATTTAAATCATGATTTAAATCATGATTTAAATCGACTCGATTTAAATCAAATCCAAGTATTTCAGGTATGGCAGAATTTAAGGTGAATGGACACAGCTGTTTACAGTATGACAAAGAGTAGTTATATATATAACTACATATATAACTTGTTAAGCATGTACAATCAGTAAAGAGGACTACTCCACCATCAGTTGCAGTAATGGGGAAAAAAGATCAGTTTGCCCCCCAGTTCAGTTTTTAACAGCCAACTCTAAATATACAATCTAGCAGCCCAGCATTTTTAATATTTGTAAGAATTTACTTCAGAACTATGCTGCCAACCAATTAAACACAATTGCAGTTTTGTTCTTCCCTTGTTGCTTACTTTTACATATTATTTCTAATATTTTTCAAGTAACGTTTAAATTTTAAAAATAACAAGAACATTGAGTTTTCACACTGAACATGCTATTTAGTTCTGGATGAGTGCACATAAGGAGTTTTGAAGTCACACAGCTAAAAATGCTTAGAGAAACTTAATTGGAACTTAACTGGTTCATATGCATTGTGAGAAGAGTAAAAATAATAATTTAAGGAAATGTTGTAATTTATGGATTTTCCTTTCTCTATCATGCTGTTGAACAATAAGCATCACTGTAAATTTACTTTTCTAAAAAAAAAAAAGAATGTGGAGAGGCTCCCTGACACCATAAAACATTACTGGGATTAAAAACTAGCACTTGACAGATATTCAATCTTGATTAGCTAAATTAAACAGGGAAAAAAATCTATCCACAAAAGACATTATTCTGCACACTCCAGGAGTTCAGATGGGCAGCCTTAAAAAGGTGAATTAAACATAGCCAGATTAAAGAACTGCTCCAAAAATACATATTACTGCATTTATCTTATCTGTTCTTCAAAAAGAAAATCATATCCAACAAAAGAGAATATTCTATGAATGGGTGGCTGAAGGCAGGGAGAAAGAGAGATCACTTATGAAGAGAAACATTTTTCTGAGCTTTCGTATTATGAAGATGCTGAATTTATTTAGCAAGAACTAAACGAGCTTTCTCAAACACAATAGAGGTAGTTCTCAATTTACGACCAGCCACTTTGGAATTATGACTGCCATGGAATGGATGCTTTACAACCCACAAAGCTTTCTCCAGCCATTGTAAATGATTATACTGCTTCTTCCATGTTCTTCCATGTTCATGTGACTGCATGTCAGGTGCTTGACAGCAGGTTGTCTTTATAACTGATTGTGTGGTTCTGTGGTCATATAACCACAACTCATGACTTTTTTTGCCAGTTATTGGCAAACACCATTTAATACTATAGTGGGCTCTGCAAACTATCTGTATTTTTATCCCACAGAAAATACTGTGAGCTCTGGAATATAAAGTTTAGTATTTATATACTAAACCTGACTGATCATGATCATACCCATAATATATATGAAAGTACTATTTATTATGAAATTCTTCAATTAGACATTTATGAATTCACACATATGGATTATGCACCTGTGGAGAGGCCTGTCTGAAACATTTTAGAGATGAGAGAATTATTTGGTGGGAATCCTTCTCTTTGAGCACAGTTTGCAACAAGGCAAGGTTTTTGCTGAATCACTTGAAGCTGACAGAGTAGATATCAGGAAGAACAGTGAAATCACCTGATACAAAGTAGGATACAAGAGTGGATGGTGTAAATTCTTTTTCTTTTTTAATCAAGTTTTTATTATTTTTTTAAAAAATTATACATATCATTGTGTGAATGGCGCGATGTTTGAGTATCATACATTTCAATATATATAAACATATTCCTAATTATTGCATTCCATTTTCCTTATTTCATATTATTTACTCCTACCTTTTACACAAAATTTTAATTTTCATATAAATATTAACTAGTATGCAATAACATCTAAACCAATGTGCTTTAGCATCCGTATTATCTTCCGTTATAGTTTCAATAGTATAACCCTCAAGAAAAAAAAACACCAAAATTGTCCATCTGTTTTCTTTTCTCCTGTACACATTTCACTCATTTTTACATCCCTCTCCTTTCCTCTTCTTTCTCTTCCCTCTCTTCTCTACTCCCCTCTTCTTCTACTTCCCCCCTTCCTTCTCCTCTCCTCTCCTTCCCCTTCTCCTTCTCTCCTTCTCCTGTCCCCTCTATTTCCCCTCTTCTTCTCCGCTCCTATCTCTTTCCCTTTCTATGTTTCTTCTCCCCTCCCCACTCTCCTTTCCCCTCTCCTCTTACTCTTTCTCCCTTCCTCTCCTACTCCCTTCCACTCCACTCCATTTCCGTCTCTCTTTTCATTGTTGCATATAATATTCCCAATACCTGTAGAATATGTTGTATTTTGCAATTAATATCTCTTTCAATTATAACCATACAGTTTTAAATTGCATTCAAAAAATCAAACAGACTTAATCACTTACACATGTTAACAATAGTAATAATTATACTATATTAATTAATCTTCATGTTAATAATTTTATACACATCATCATTCTAGTCATATATATTATATATATATATATATATATATTTGTTTTCTCAGGTTTTCGCGGGTGTTTGTATGTAGGTCTTTGGTTATTCGGGTCTTCTCCCACGTAAAATTGGAAGTGTCTTGGCGACGTTTCGACGAAGTCTCATTCGTCATCTTCAGGCTGGTGTTCTCGGCTTCGTGCTTCCAGGAGCAATGTGAGATCGCAGCTGTCTCTTCCTTTTAACTGCTAGTGGAGGTGTGAGCTGATTGGGTGGGAACTTGGCTGTGTTCTGATTGGGTGGAGGTGTGTTCTGATTGGTTAGGGGCTTGGCTGTGCTCTGATTGGCTGGGGTTGTGTTCTTTTTGGGTGGGGGCTTGGTTGTGCTCAGCTTAGTCTGAGTTGCAGGGGGATTTGAGCTGGTGAGCTGCGTTGTTGTTGTTTGGCTTCGTGTTTGTGGCCGTGCGAGCTCTTCATGGTGGGTGTCAGTCTGCTTCATGTATGGATTGGAGGGGTTTAAAGTGGCTAATGATGCAGCTGCGGTCTGGCTTCTGGTCCTTGGTCGTGGCTCATTATCAGTGTGGGTTTGAGTCTGCTTTCTGCGTGGATGTGTGGTGGTGACATCAGGTGTGGCACTCGTGAGTGTGGGTCTGGTGTCATTCGTCGTGTTAGGGACTCGTTTGTCAATAAGGGCGGGTTTCCAAATGGCTGGTAGGCGGGAGGTATCGTCTCGTTTGTTCATGCTGTGTGGGCGTTTTTCTATCTCAATGGCTTCTCTGATTATTCTGTTGTTAAAGTGTTCAGTTTTGGCGATAGTTCTGGTCTTTTTAAAGTCAATATCATGTCCTGTGGCTTTAAGGTGTTGGACCAGGGAAGAAGTTGGTTCCTCTTTTCTGACTGAGTTCTTGTGTTCTTCTATGCGTGCACTTATTCGTCTGTTGGTTTGTCCGATGTATGTGGTGGGGCAGGCGGTGCATGGGATTTCATATACTCCTTGATTTTCTAACTCAATTTTGTCTTTGGGGTTCCTTAGGATGGTGGATATTTTTCGGTTTGTGCAGAATGCTGTCTTGATGTTATGTTTGTGGAGGATTTTGCTTATTCTGTCTGTGGTGCCTTTTATGTATGGGAGGAGGGCCTTGCCGTTTTCTTGTTCTCTGTCTTGGATTTTAGTGGGGGTTTCTTTTTGGATTAGGTTGGTGATCTTATTTCTTTGGAATCCATTGGATGTGAGTACGTTAGTGAGGGTGTGTAGTTCGGTTTTTAGGTGTTGTTCGTCAGCTAAGCGTTTTGTTCTGGAAATGAGTGTCTTGGCTACAGAGTTGATCTGGGCAGGGTGGTGGTGTGAGAGTGCGTGCAGATAGCGGTTTGTGTGTGTTTTCTTCTGGTATATAGTGTGTCCTAGGGAGCCATTGGATTTTCTGTAGACTAAGACATCCAGGAAGGGAAGTTGGTTGTTCACTTCTGTTTCCATGGTGAACTGTATTTTGGGGTGTAGGCTGTTGAGGTGTGTGAGGAAGTTGTCCAGTTTTTCTTTCCCATGTGGCCAGATTATGAAGGTGTCGTCCACATATCTGAGCCAGAGTTTGGGTTTGTGTTCGGATTTTTCTAGAGCTTGGGTTTCAAAGTATTCCATATAGAGGTTGGCAATGACAGGTGAGAGAGGTGATCCCATGGGTGCTCCTTCTGTTTGTTTGTATTTCTGTCCATTATAGATGAAGTATGTGTTGGATAGGCAGTGGTTGGTCAGATCTAAGATGTGCTTGGGGGGGTTATATTTGTTTTGGATAACTGTCAAGGCTTCTTTGATTGGTACTTGGGTGAAGAGGGATATGACATCAAAGCTCACGAGTAGGTCACTGGGCTGTAAGTTTTGTTGCTTTATGATGTCTATGAACTGGAATGAGTTTTTTACGTATGAGGTGATGGATTCTGCATAGGGCTGTAGTTGTTTGGCGAGAAATTTGGCTAGGTTTTGTAGAGGTGAGCCTATGGAGCTGACTATGGGTCTAAGTGGGGTTCCTTCTTTGTGTATCTTGGGGAGACCATAAAGCTTGGGGCATCTGGATGATTTCTCTCTGGGTATGATTCTTTGCTGAATCTCTTCGCTGATGGGGGAGGCTTTTATTTTGGATCTGGTGGTTTTTTCCAGGTAGGTGGTGGGGTCTGTGTTTAGGGGTTTGTATATGGAGTCTTGGAGTAGGTTGGTTAATTTGGTTTGGTAGTCAGATGTGTTCATAACCACCGTGGCATTGCCCTTGTCTGCTGGTAGGATTATTATGCTGGTGTCTTCTTTCAGGTTAAGTAGTGCTGTCTGTTCCTCTTTGGGTAAGTTACTTTTGGGTGGCTTGCTGGTGCAGAGGATATTGGTGATTTCGAGTCTGATTCTGTTTGCATCGTCGGGGTTGATTTTGGTCAGGCTGGTTTCAACTCCGCATATAATGGTTTCAGTGGGGATGCTTTTGGGAGCGACTGCAAAGTTGAATCCTTTGGAAAGGACATTGGTTTCGGCTTTGGTGAGGATCCTATCTGAGATGTTATGCACTGTTTGTTTCATGTGTGGCTGTGAGGGTGGAGGGGATTGTTTCTGGCGTTCTTGTAGTCTTCGGAGTTTGTTGGTGTGTGTGTCTGTCTTGAGGGTGGTCTGTGTTTCGGCTCTCCAGATGGCAAGTTGTTTGGATTTGTCCCAAAGTGCGGGGTGGATCTTGTTGCTGAGTTTGAGGTGAAGTGTGAGGAGATCTTTGTTGATTTGGTCTAGGAGGAATCTTTTTCTGTGGAGTTCATTTCTGATTAGGGCTAGTTCTGTTCTTTTCAGAATGCGTTTGGTGGCTGCAGAGTTGAAGTGGAATTTCAGTTGGAAGCCTGTGGGGATTAAATTTTGATCTCGGCAGTTGCGTAGGAATGCAAGGTCACATAAAATGGAAGCTCTTTGGACTTCGAGTTTTTCATAGGTCCTGGTCAGATGGTGGATTTCCTCCCCGTAGAGGTGGGATATTTGTTTTCTCAGGTTTTCGCGGGTGTTTGTATGTAGGTCTTTGGTTATTCGGGTCTTCTCCCACGTAAAATTGGAAGTGTCTTGGCGACGTTTCGACGAAGTCTCATTCGTCATCTTCAGGCTGGTGTTCTCGGCTTCGTGCTTCCAGGAGCAATGTGAGATCGCAGCTGTCTCTTCCTTTTAACTGCTAGTGGAGGTGTGAGCTGATTGGGTGGGAATTGGATTCAACTTTGCAGTCGCTCCCAAAAGCATCCCCACTGAAACCATTATATGCGGAGTTGAAACCAGCCTGACCAAAATCAACCCCGACGATGCAAACAGAATCAGACTCGAAATCACCAATATCCTCTGCACCAGCAAGCCACCCAAAAGTAACTTACCCAAAGAGGAACAGACAGCACTACTTAACCTGAAAGAAGACACCAGCATAATAATCCTACCAGCAGACAAGGGCAATGCCACGGTGGTTATGAACACATCTGACTACCAAACCAAATTAACCAACCTACTCCAAGACTCCATATACAAACCCCTAAACACAGACCCCACCACCTACCTGGAAAAAACCACCAGATCCAAAATAAAAGCCTCCCCCATCAGCGAAGAGATTCAGCAAAGAATCATACCCAGAGAGAAATCATCCAGATGCCCCAAGCTTTATGGTCTCCCCAAGATACACAAAGAAGGAACCCCACTTAGACCCATAGTCAGCTCCATAGGCTCACCTCTACAAAACCTAGCCAAATTTCTCGCCAAACAACTACAGCCCTATGCAGAATCCATCACCTCATACGTAAAAAAACTCATTCCAGTTCATAGACATCATAAAGCAACAAAACTTACAGCCCAGTGACCTACTCGTGAGCTTTGATGTCATATCCCTCTTCACCCAAGTACCAATCAAAGAAGCCTTGACAGTTATCCAAAACAAATATAACCCCCCCAAGCACATCTTAGATCTGACCAACCACTGCCTATCCAACACATACTTCATCTATAATGGACAGAAATACAAACAAACAGAAGGAGCACCCATGGGATCACCTCTCTCACCTGTCATTGCCAACCTCTATATGGAATACTTTGAAACCCAAGCTCTAGAAAAATCCGAACACAAACCCAAACTCTGGCTCAGATATGTGGACGACACCTTCATAATCTGGCCACATGGGAAAGAAAAACTGGACAACTTCCTCACACACCTCAACAGCCTACACCCCAAAATACAGTTCACCATGGAAACAGAAGTGAACAACCAACTTCCCTTCCTGGATGTCTTAGTCTACAGAAAATCCAATGGCTCCCTAGGACACACTATATACCAGAAGAAAACACACACAAACCGCTATCTGCACGCACTCTCACACCACCACCCTGCCCAGATCAACTCTGTAGCCAAGACACTCATTTCCAGAACAAAACGCTTAGCTGACGAACAACACCTAAAAACCGAACTACACACCCTCACTAACGTACTCACATCCAATGGATTCCAAAGAAATAAGATCACCAACCTAATCCAAAAAGAAACCCCCACTAAAATCCAAGACAGAGAACAAGAAAACGGCAAGGCCCTCCTCCCATACATAAAAGGCACCACAGACAGAATAAGCAAAATCCTCCACAAACATAACATCAAGACAGCATTCTGCACAAACCGAAAAATATCCACCATCCTAAGGAACCCCAAAGACAAAATTGAGTTAGAAAATCAAGGAGTATATGAAATCCCATGCACCGCCTGCCCCACCACATACATCGGACAAACCAACAGACGAATAAGTGCACGCATAGAAGAACACAAGAACTCAGTCAGAAAAGAGGAACCAACTTCTTCCCTGGTCCAACACCTTAAAGCCACAGGACATGATATTGACTTTAAAAAGACCAGAACTATCGCCAAAACTGAACACTTTAACAACAGAATAATCAGAGAAGCCATTGAGATAGAAAAACGCCCACACAGCATGAACAAACGAGACGATACCTCCCGCCTACCAGCCATTTGGAAACCCGCCCTTATTGACAAACGAGTCCCTAACACGACGAATGACACCAGACCCACACTCACGAGTGCCACACCTGATGTCACCACCACACATCCACGCAGAAAGCAGACTCAAACCCACACTGATAATGAGCCACGACCAAGGACCAGAAGCCAGACCGCAGCTGCATCATTAGCCACTTTAAACCCCTCCAATCCATACATGAAGCAGACTGACACCCACCATGAAGAGCTCGCACGGCCACAAACACGAAGCCAAACAACAACAACGCAGCTCACCAGCTCAAATCCCCCTGCAACTCAGACTAAGCTGAGCACAACCAAGCCCCCACCCAAAAAGAACACAACCCCAGCCAATCAGAGCACAGCCAAGCCCCTAACCAATCAGAACACACCTCCACCCAATCAGAACACAGCCAAGTTCCCACCCAATCAGCTCACACCTCCACTAGCAGTTAAAAGGAAGAGACAGCTGCGATCTCACATTGCTCCTGGAAGCACGAAGCCGAGAACACCAGCCTGAAGATGACGAATGAGACTTCGTCGAAACGTCGCCAAGACACTTCCAATTTTACGTGGGAGAAGACCCGAATAACCAAAGACCTACATATATATATATATATATATATATATATATATATATATATATATATATATATATATGCAACTGCATATATATTCTTTTAATACTAACATCACTTCATTAATCAAACAACATACTAATTATCAGTTTCTTACATCCTCACATTTCCAGCTTACCACTATTTTCATTCTTTGTGTCTATTTTTCATATTTCTTTCCCTTATTTGACTTTGTGATACATTGCTTTACACCCTTTCATTCTAAACTTCCACTAATATTTTCCCCCCTCCATATTATTACATTCAAAGACATGATACTGTTTTATCATTCATATTCCCATTCTCTAACTCTTCCTTTCTATATATTTTAAAATTTATTTAATACACATAAATATATCTACTTTCACTTTACCTACACGACAATCATATTTATACACTTTTAATATCATCATTCAACCATATCATTCTAACATTAATACAATTATTACCATATAGTCATGACATATCTTTAACTCTTTTTCTCCTCTTAACCATTATCTCTTTTCCACATCCCTTCCTTTAATCCTACCTTTTTTTTTAACTTGTCTCCCCCATTTTCCTCTTAAGTCTTTCATTCCATTTACTTCAAGGTTTATATTCTGAATCCATAATTCAATTTTTCCTCCTTGCCCTGTCTTTCCCCACTGTTTAATTTGAGAGCTTTCTGTTCTAAATTCTATCATTTCCTCCCAAGCCTCTTCTTGTTCCTCCCATTTCTTTTTTAAATCTTTTAAAGTGTTTTCCCCTTGTTTTAATTCCTCAATTCTTATTAATTTTAATAGTGTCTCCTCCTTGTTATCTTCCGTTTGCTGGTTTCTCAGTTCTAATTCTCCTTCTATTCCAGTTGATAATTCCATTTTTTCCTTCTTGTCCTGATATTTGCTCTTCATCTCTTGTATACAATTTTCCAGTCTTCTATCTATACAATCCAATATTTCTACCATGTCTTTGTGCAGTTCCAGGATAAGGTCCTTAATGTTTTTGTTATTTTGAGTTATTAACTCCATTTTGTTTAGGTCTCCTCAATCTTCCATTCAGAAACCAGACCTCCTAATCAAGTTTAAATGTCTCATCAATGTCCAATCACAACAGTTAGTTACTTCAGGGATCCGTCACTCCTCAAGTCGTTTTTGTATATTCAAAAGTATTTAGGGGTCCAGACACGAATTCTTTTTTTTTAATATTCCAGTCTCCAGTGATTAGAAAGTAAATATACATCGCTCAGCAGTTATTTCCCTCCATTTCAATATTTGCTCCCGAGTCACAAAAATTTACTATCATCAGCAGATGGCGCTCTTTACTTCACTTTGCTTCCTCTGCTTTTATTGTGGCTCTTGCTGTTCTACTTTTATTTTGACACACCCAGTTTATTTCTCTTGCTTAGTTTATCTTATAGCTCTGTTATTTGAAGAAAAGGTAGGTTTATAGTTCCAGCATCTTAATATGCCTTCTTAATATCATGCCTTTTATTTTGGGGGGGGTTCCATTTCCCACTTAATTATCTTTTTAAACAGATACTTACTTCTTTAAATTTCCAATATGCTTTTTTTCCACAATAGTTGTACACCGCTGTAGCAAATTGATCTAAAGGTATTCCCCTTAAATTTTTTGTGGGGTCCAACTTCAGCTGTAAATCTTTTCTTACCCAGACGACACACCACTCAGCATTTCTCTACTCCTGCACAAACTTATGGTTCTGGCTGTTCCCTGGCTTCATGGCTGCCGCTGCACCCAATCTTCGGATGAGGGGGTTTTCCGAGTCAGGGAGGGGAGATGCGGCTCCCCTTGACGTGCAAGGCAGTCTCCCTTTGCTTCACCACCCCTCCAAGGTGGCTATGGCTTCTAGTGAAGCCCCCAACAGGGAGAGCTCAGAACGGACTCGCAGAGGTCACAGTTCTCGCACCGAAAGAGCCGGAAGTTCAACCGGAAGTTCATGTAAATTCTAATTAGACATCTTCCCTGTAGTCTTTGTGATTCATACATACTTGGAAGTAACTTGGAAGAAGGTCTGATTGACATAAAATAGCAAAAGAAAGGACTTCTGTTTCAAAGACAGTATCTCCAAAAATGGAAATCCATGATGGGGAACTCATCAAATTTGCAGATGACACCAAGCTGGCAGGAATAGCCAACACTCCAGAAGATAGGCTCAAGATACAGAAGGATCTTGACAGACTTGAACATTGGGCGCTATCTAACAAAATGAAATTCAACAGTGAAAAAAGTAAGGTTCTACATTTAGGCAAGAAAAACAAAATGCACAGGTACAGTATATGTGGTACCTTGCTCAATAGTAGTAACTGTGAGAGGGATCTTGGAGTCCTAGTGGACAACCATTTAGCAGGTGCCCAAAAAAGCCTGCTGCCTATGCAGCAGGTGCCCAAAAAAGCCAACACAGTTCTGGGCTGCATAAACAGAGGGATAGAATCAAGATCACATGAAGTGTTAATACCACTT
Organism: Pituophis catenifer annectens; assembly: GCF_029215685.1. Classification (NCBI taxonomy): domain Eukaryota; kingdom Metazoa; phylum Chordata; class Lepidosauria; order Squamata; family Colubridae; genus Pituophis; species Pituophis catenifer. The sequence continues at coordinate 314,040,046 of NW_027256881.1, read as the reverse complement.
TATAATGCCTTAGTAAGGCCACACTTGGAATATTGCATTCAGTTTTGGTTGCCACGATGTAAAAAAGATGTTGAGACTCTAGAAAGAGTGCAGAGAAGAGCAACAAAGATGATTAGGGGACTGGAAACATATGAAGAATGGTTGCAGGAACTGGGTATGTCTAGTTTACAGAAGAGAAGGATTAGGGGAGACATGATAGAAGTGTTCCAATATCTCAGGTGTTGCCACAAAGAGGGAGTCCAACTATTCTTCAACGCACTTGAGGGTAGAACAAGAAGCAATGGGAAGAAACTAATCAAGGAGAGAAGCAATTTAGAACTAAGGAGAAATTTCCTGACAGTTAGAACAATTAATAAGTGGAACAACTTGCCTGCAGAAGTTGTGAATGCTCCAACACTGGAAATTTTTAAGATGTTGGCTAACCATCTGTCTGAAGTGGTGTAGGGTTTCCTGCCTGGGCAGGGGGTTAGAAGACCTCCAAGGTCCCCTCCCAACTCTGTTATTCTATTCTATTCTAAATCCAGTCTGTAGCACTATGTCAGGGGTGTCAAACTCGCAGCCCGCGGGCCGGATGTGTCACATGCTGGCCCCACCCCTTCCCAGTTTAGCAAAGGAAAGTCCTGATACACCATGTGACAACGCCGTGACATGAGTTTGACACCCCTGCACTAGGTGAAGGTGGTGAATTGTGTCCATATTGTGGCCCTCCATAGAATCAGTAAAGGGGATTCTTTGAAGAAAAGCTGTAGATGCTGCTGTCATCCTGGTAAAAGGGGCACAGTGTCTTTGTCAATGCATAATTCTATCAGGTCCGCCTGATACGCCAGTTGCGCCCCTTTCTGGATCGGGACTCCCTATGCACGGTCACTCATGCCCTCGTTACTTCCCGCCTTGACTACTGTAATGCTCTCTACATGGGGCTCCCCTTGAGGAGCACTCGGAGGCTCCAACTGGTGCAGAATGCGGCCCGCGCGGGTACTTATGGGGGCGGCATGGCGCTCCCACGTGACACCTCTCCTGCGCGAGCTGCATTGGCTTCCAGTGGTCTTCCGAGTGCGCTTCAAGGTGTTGGTTCTCATCTTCAAAGCGCTCCATGGCTTAGGACCCAGTTATTTACGAGACCACCTTCTGCCTCCGATAACCTCCCACCGGCCAACACGCTCCCACAGAGAGGGTCTCCTCAGGGTGCCGTCTGTCAGGCAATGTCGGCTGGCGACCCCCCGGGGAAGAGCCTTCTCTGTGGGGGCACCCGCCCTCTGGAATGAGCTGCCCCCAGGGATACGACTAATCCCGGATCTCCGGACCTTCCGCCGGGCCCTGAAGACGTTTTTATTTCAGCAAGCCGGGCTGGGTTAAAAATTTTTAATTGGTGAATTTTATGGGTAACGGGGTTTTAAATTGGAGAAGCCTAAGATAATTTAATTCTGTTTTAATGTATTTTAATATTTGTATTGTGTGTTTTTAATTTTGGCTGTTCACCGCCCCGAGTCCTTCGGGAGAGGGGGCGGTATAAAAATTTAATAAATAAATAAATAAATAAATAAATAAATAATAATAATGCCTGGTAGTTGCTGTTATCCATTTATACAATATTTGAAGAGACACAAACTTTACATCTTGGAACTGTATCTATTGACTCAAGTGAAATACAGAGAAGGAATCTGGAAAAAGACAACAGAGTGAAAAAATTATCTTATCTTTATAAAAAATAAAAAAGTTATTTTGCAAGGTACTGTACACAGTGTACACTCCTACTCAGTGAGTTAAAAGTTCTCTTCCATGATAGGTGAAAGGGGAAGTCACCATGGACAAATACTGCTTGATCATTAACAGGGAGAGGAAAAAAGGACAGGCTTCGAACTAGAGGATGTGGAGATACTACTAGATGGAGGTATCTCCACAATCTCTTCATAAAATATTTTACCAGTTGGTTCCCCTCTCCCAGAAAGGGGAAAAGCAAAAGCTAAGATGGAATATAAATTTTAGGCAACAGACTGTGAAATGTAATTGGAAGGCCAAAACATATTCAACCTGACAGAGTGAGAGTATAGCAATAAATCTTGTCTCTTTAAATAATTTAAGAAATTTGATTATAGCAGAAATTTACAGACATGATAGTGCCAGATTAATTATTTTACTGAGCAGCCAAAGAATACAAAAAGCCATATACACAAAGATCAGACTTCTGCAATATCTAAAAGTGAAATAACTCTAATAGGATTTTTCCAATATATATGGGATAAAGGTAAGAATTAAAAGAAAATGGCAGAACAAGATGCAAAATCCCACTCTGCATTTTGAACAGATTAGAGCTGGTTGAGTTGATCTCATTATTGTGGTTGGAAGCCTCAATAGACAGGTACATCCTGCTGGGAGAAAGACTGGTGAACTTTATTTTAAGTTCCTATTATTAATAAGCACAAGCAATTAAATCAAGCTCCCAAGGCAAAAAACAAATATAGTGATGAAATTTTGGAAACACTTGAAAATGACTACTCCTTAGATATATATCAGGGTCACAACCTAAAGTGGTTTAGCTTTTTAAACCTTGCTTGCAGAAGTGTTAAATTATTCTACTATTGGGATACCTGATTTCTTGTTTATAATTTTGATGCTTCCCTTTTTTTCTTATGATACTTCTGGGTCAACTCCGAGGGATTGTAAATGCTAATCATATATGTAAATGAGTTGTTTAATTTTGAACAGAAATACTAATTTGTCATTAAGATATGAATTTCTCATTAAGCACTGGTATATATTCAAGAAGGTGAAAATGTCAATGTGTGAAGTTTTTCAGATCATGTTTTCAAATTCAAAGTTTCTCCTCAGGTATACCCCGAGTGAACTATCAGGAGATTCTTCAGAATGAACAAAGATTTCAATTCTAGAAGCTTTGCTGCTCATCGAAAAATAAGTCTGTTTTATGGATTTTTTTGCTAAAAAAAGGAAAAAAGTGGAATGATTTATGGATTTAATGATTGAAACAGTTGAGAATTAAATAAAGGATTGAAGAATATCTGTCAGAGATAAGAAAGGTAACCAGGTTTCATAGTAACTGTTGAGGAATAGGTCAGAAGTCATAATATTTCATAATTATTTCCCTTTTTTTGTTTTTTTTTTTAGATTTGTCTTTTACTTTATATAAAATTCACAATAAATATATTTTTTTTAAAAAAAGAAAAACTGCTCTTGAAAATGACAGCGTTCTCACTGTCCTCCGCAGTTCTCCATATTATAGAGTTTATCAAAAAGGAATAAGATCTTAGGATTTAAGAGCAATAGGCCATAGGTTGCTGTTGATTTATGATTTATGAATGATGAACTGAAAAACAATTGAAACAGTTGAATAAGTATGCATATCTTGGAAGACAATATATCTTTAAGTAGCACATATTCAGGAGTGAATTATTTTATTTCACAGGGCAATTTACCCTAATGCAGGTGGACAAAATTTGAAGGAAGACTGAATAACTGGTAGTACGAGCTGTGTTGGCGCAGTGGTTAGAATGCAGTATTGCAGGCTAACTCTGCTCACTGCCAGGAAATCGATCCTGACTGGCTCAAGCTTGACTCAGTTTTCCATCCTTCCTCGGAAGGATGGAAACAAGACTCAGATTGTTGGAGACAATATGCTGACTCTGTAAACTGCTTGGAGTGCGATGTAAAATATTATGAAGCAGTATATAAGTCTAAGTGCCATTGATAATGCTATTTCACTTGTACTGTGCATTACAAACTAAAAAAGAATATTGGCAAATGGCATGTTTTATGATGATTACAGCATCCTCGGGTCACGTGATGACCATTTGCAAACTTCCCAACTGGCTTTTCTGATAAGCAAAATCAATAGGAAAAGCCAAATTTGTTTAAGAACTGCATGTTTCACTTAACAACTGCAGTGTTTTGCTTAACCATGGCCAAAAACAAAATCAAGTATGACTCATTTAACAACCACTTTGCTTAGCAACTGAAATTCTGATCCCAATTGTGGTTGTAAGTTGAGGGATGCCTGTATTATCATTTCTGAAAAGCAACATACCCCGATTAGGAGTCAATTACAATCCTGAAATATCTCCCAACTTATAATTTTCTTTTTTTTTAAATCACCTTTTTTTAATGCTTTGAATGTTTGTATATCTTTGCTATTAAATATTATCATAGCTTCATATAGGTCTACATTATACTAAATGGAATCTGAGTAAATAAATAACAGCACCAAAATTTGGTGTTCAATTTCATAACCAAAGTCATTTAATATGCAATCTACTCATGAGAAACATAACCCATAGGTACAGTCAGTGGTAACACCTTTACCTACAACAATGCAACCAATAACAAAGCAGTCTCTTGCACTGCTATGTAGGAAGTTTGATTAATTTATCCATGACAATCTGTTTCAGCTCAGTAAATTTTGAGGGTATTCTATCATGAACTTTTTATTTCAAGACTTGGCACACAATATCAAGTCTGGCTTGGATCCAGAGATTGGCCATTCCAAAGCACTAAATTTGTTCTTTTGACCAGCCACTATTTGGAATCACTGTCCTGAGCTACAAGCACGTCAGCTGCAAGTCTTGATATTCTCCTACAGATTTCTGTTACACCATATTTCTGTTAAACCAGAATTTATGCTTCCTTCAAATGTGGTGAATACTCCAGGTCCTGAAGCAGTGAAGCTTTTCCAAGGCATAACACTAATTAATAGCTGGTATGAAGTTCTTATTGTGAAGTGCAATGTTTAGTTTCCACCAGACAAAATAATTTCAAGGTAACTCAAAAATTTCCACTTTTGACTCATTTGTCCATAGAATTTTCATTTGGAAGTCTAGAGGGTGATCCAGGTATTTCGGCAAATTTGAGGTGAGCATCAATGTTCTTAATAAGGAATGGTTCAACTAGCTAGTTTCCTATGAACCTGTTTTTAATCTAATGTTTTTCTGATAGTAGAGTCATAAACACTGACTTCAGGGAAAGAGAGAGAGATCTACAGGTCTAGACTGTTGTTCTGAGGCCGTTTCTGATTTCTAAGACAATTTTGTATACAAGTCTGGCTCACTGCCAAAATTCTGAGATCCAAATTTAACTAGGAAATTAAATATTACAGAACAACAGAGTTGGAATGGACCTTGGAGGTCTTCTAATTCAACCCTTTGTCCAAGCAGAAGACCCTATGCCATTCCAGACAAATGGCTGTCCAATCCCTTCTTAGAAATCTCTAGGGGTAAAGTACTCACAACTTCTGAAGGCAAACCATTCTACTGATTGTTGTTCTGTGTAAAGAAATTTCTCTTTAGTTGGTTATCTCTTTGATAAGTTTTCATCTAACTACTTGCATATATATAAATGCATGTAAATATACATCTATATAGATATAGATGTATATATGAATGTATATGTATTGTATGTGTAACTTTGTAATCAGCCAAATATTCAAGATCACATATACATGACCTTAATTAAAGGAAGCTTGATTTTTTTTTTAATTCAAAGAAGTATCATTAAATATGATAGAGCAGGCCTGTCAAACTGGTGGCCCGCAGGCCGTATCCACCCTATCCCAGATCCCCAAAGGCAGAAAACGTCGCGAAACGTCATGATCTGGCCCGCAACGCGATCGAGTTTGACACATTGATATAGAGTATCCAACAATATTCAAGTCAAAAAAAAAAATGTGTTTTATAACATTTCATAGATTTAATGTTATCTCTTACATTTTTAAGATATGTAATAAATAAATAGCTACCTAGTCTAGCAAAATGAGGACCAAGGAGAAACCAGCTTTCTTGGATTCCTATAACTTGGACAAATCCAGATACAAATACAAGAATCTAGTCAGTTCAGCTGCCTGTGCCTCTCAGCTGCTAGTAAGACTACAGAGTAGCTTACTCTGCCTCTGAAGATGTCAACTAGAACTACCAGCGAAGCGTCAGGATATCAGAAAACCGCACTACAGCCATTCAGCCTGAAAGCTCATCCCTCCTTAATGCTAACCACAAAAGTCTATATCAATATTGATCAATTATGTGCTATTAAATTGATGTCAATTTTCTCCAAAATGATCTATCCACAACCTGGTCTTTTGGGTTTTCCCGAGGCATACTGGTTTTTTTTAATTTATTTATTTATATGCCGCCCTTCATATTGTACATGACAATGTTTTTTTTTCTTGCTTCTAGTGTTTTTTATTTATGTGGTTGAGTGAATATTCTTTATCAAGTGCATACAGATGAGTATGTTCCTGAGTGAAGAAATGGAGAGAATGGGCGTTGTACTTACCTGATACGCCCCTTCTCTCCTTGCTGTCACGGCAGTCAGGCGTGGGTAGTTGACAGGTAGCTGCCCAATAGGACCGAGTCCACTGGAAAAGCTAAGTCCCGCCTCTTCCTCTTAGCTCCAGTTTTGAGGCGAAGGTATCCAGCGGACTGAAGTGTCTATCGGAAAAAGAACACAAGAGAGGTGAAAGGACACCCCCTCCCGAGAAATCCCAGGAACCCCGACCGGGTGGGGCTGACTGCCGTGACAGCAAGGAGAGAAGGGGCGTATCAGGTAAGTACAACGCCCATTCTCCTCCCAGGCTGTCACGGCAGTCAGGCGTGGGACATACCAAAGCCACATGTCCTACAGGGAGGGAGTAGGTCGGACCATCTGAAGAACACGACGGCCGAAGGCCGCATCCGCCGAAGCGTAGGTGTCCACCCGATAATGACGGATGAAGGGAGTAACCGACGACCAGGTTGCGGCCTTGCAAATCTCCTCCCAAGGGGCTTGGGTAGCCCAGGCAGCCGACGTGGCCGCGCTCCTAGTAGAGTGAGCGGTGATCTTCCGGGGCACCGGCAAAGCCTGGACATCGTAAGCTGTGGAAATAGTGGCCCTCAACCAACGTCCAACAGTTGTCGAAGAGACCTTAGATCCCATGGATGACGGTTGAAAGGAGACGAAGAGGGCCTCCGTTCGCCGGAAGGATTGAGTACGCGATAAATAGACTTTAAGAGCTCTCCGGACGTCAAGCGTGTGCCAAAGTCTTTCCAGGTGATGTCGGGGGGAAGGGCAAAAATTTGGGAGGACGAGCTCCTGAGCCCTGTGAAATGCGGAATTGATTTTGGGTAGGAAGGCAGGGTCCAGACGGAGGACTACCCTGTCCTTGTGGAAGAGACAAAGGTCCGAGCGGGATGACAGTGAAGCAAGCTCAGATATACGACGGGCGGAAGTTATTGCCACTAGAAAGGAGACCTTGAAGGACAACATCTTGAGGCTGGTCTCCCGGAGAGGCTCGAAGGGAGGCTTGGTCAGGGCCACAAGTACCTTGTTGAGGTCCCAGGTAGGGAACCTGTGGATGACGGGGGGGCGCAAGTTTGTGGCGCCGCGCAGAAAACTCCGGATCAGGGGCTCCTTCGAAAGAGGGGTTGAAGACCGGAGTTGAAGAACAGACGATAATGCAGCAACCTGGCGACGGAGGGTATTAGGAGCCAGACCGGAGACAAAACCGTCATGCAGGAAATCTAACAAATGTTCAATTGAAATATCCGACGGATCTAGACCCCGAGAGGAACACCAGCGGAGAAAAGACTTCCAAGTCGAATCATAAATGCGCAAGGTGGCCGGTCGGCGAGCAGCTAAAATGACCTCAGCAGCAGCTGGAGAAACCTTAGAGGCAGTTAGACGGTGCCGCTCAAGGACCAAACGGTCAGCTGGAAGGCCTGGGGTTCCGGATGAAACAGATTTCCCTGTTGTAGCTCGACAAGCTCGTCTGGGATGCGCCACGGTGGTGCCACTGACAGGGCTACTAGGTCCGCAAACCAGGGTCTGCGGGGCCAGGATGGAGCCAGAAGGAGAAGGTCGGCCTTCTCTAGGATGAGCTTCCGAACCACCTTGGCTATCAGGGGTAGGGGAGGGAACGCGTACAGCTGGACTCCCCGCGGCCAAGGACTGCGCAGTGCATCCACCGCCTCCGCTCCCGGATCTGGGAAGCGGGAGAAGAAACGAGGAAGGCGGTGATTGGCGCTGGAAGCGAACAAGTCGACATGCAGAGGGCCGAAGCGATCCATGAGGAGCTGGAAGAGACGTGGGGAGATGCTCCACTCGGTGTGGTCCACGTGGTTCCGGCTGAGAGCATCCGCTCGGATGTTGTCCCTCCCGGCGATGTATTCGGCCCGTAGAGAGCGCAAATGGATCTCGGCCCAGAGACCTAGACGAAGAGTCTCCCTCATCAATAGTGTGGAACGGGTGCCGCCCATCCGATTTATGTGGGCCTTCGTTGACACATTGTCCGTCAGGACTAAAACATCCTGACCGACGACATGGGATTCGAAGTGGAGGAGAGCCAGGTAAACCGCTCGCAGCTCCAGAATGTTGATGCTGAGAGACTGCTCCTCCAGGGACCAGAGGCCTTGAGCCGAAAAGGGGCCGAGATGAGCCCCCCAACCGAGGAGACTTGCGTCGGTAGTTACTATTGTCCGTTGTGGCTCGAGGAAGTTGCTCCCCCGAGAGAGGGACGGTGAGGTCCACCAGCGAAGGGACTCGATGACTGCTTGAGGAAGTCGAACGGGCCGAGAGATGGAAGCAGAGGCCGACCGTTGAAAGGGGAGAAGTAGCCATTGGAGAGCCCTGCTGTGGAGACGAGACCAGGGGACGATCCCGTAAGACGAAACCATTTTGCCAAGTAAGGTTGACAAGTCAGCAAGGGAGGCAGACCTACTTAGTCGGACACGGGAGGCCATAGATGAGAGGCTCCGAATGCGGTCTGGGGAGAGGGAAACCTCCCCCGTGGTAGTGTCAATAATCGCCCCCAAATGTTGAATCTTGGTGGAAGGAACTAAATGGCTTTTTGACCAATTAATGGAGAAGCCATGGGACTGTAAAATTTGAATGGTTCTATTCAAATCTGAAAACGCCAGGTCTGAAGTACGGGAGAGGATAAGAATGTTGTCCAAATAAAACATAGCTCTAATAGGGATGGACGAAACATGGGCCATAAGGGCAGCCATGATTTTGGAGAAAACACGGGGAGCTGAGGCCAATCCAAAGGGTAGGGACGTATACTGAAAATGCCTCCCATTGTAACAGAAGCGAAGAAATTTGCGGTGACCAGGCCGAATTGGAATATGGAGGTAGGCCTCCGTTAAATCAATGGAGGTCATGAAATCCCCCTGGCGAACCCCCAGGAGGATGGTCTGGAGGGAATGCATCTTAAACCGGCGGTATACTAAGTGCCGGTTTAAGGCTTTTAAATCAAGAATGGCCCTCCAGCCCCCCGAAGCCTTGGGGACTAGAAAAAGGCGAGAATAAAAACCCTGACCTTCCTGGGAAGGAGGGACAGGTTGGATGGCCCTGATCTCCAAAAGGTGAAGGATGGCAGAGTCCATCCGATCACGCTTCATGGGATCCCAGGAGAGGGAACAGCTAAGGAAAAATTTGGGGGGAATGGAATGAAATTCTAGGGAAAGGCCAAAATGAATGGTGGACTTAACCCAGGCGTCAGAAACCGTGACATCCCAGCAATTAAAGAAATGGGATAAACGACCCCCTATAGCCATAGGAGCAGAGGGTTCAGCGGGACCTTCTAAAGGGGCGGCCTCTGCCCCCACGAAAGGGCCGTTTGAAAGGGAACCGGGAACCGGGCCTGACCTGGAGATCCGCCGGAGTCTGGTTTCTGGAAGCGAAGGAGCGCTGAGGCCGTTGAGTGGACGAGAAGGAGTCATGTGTCCGGAAGGATGAGGGCCGAAAGGAAGTGTAGGGACGGTTATCAGGACGACGGTTGAGGGCGGGTAAAACCTTGCGGTGGTCTCTTGTTTCCACTAGCAGAGGATCAAGTTGAGCGCCAAAGAGCTTGTCCCCGGCAAAGGGTGAGGAGGCCAAGCGCCATTTGCTGCGGATGTCCGCCTGCCAATTACGGAGCCACAGGAGACGGCGACCGGTGATAGAAGAGCCAATGGCCTTTGCAGAAAACCGGGCGGCATTAAGCGTGGCGTCCGCTGAAAATTCGACCGCAGCTAAAATTTTGTTCAGATCCTGGTGGGAGCGGTGATCTGAAGGTGGTAACCGGTTCTGCAGTTGACGCAGCCAGAGGATGGTGGCTCTGTTAAAGAAGGAAGCTGCGGAGGCAGCTTGAACTGACCAGGCCGAAGCCTGATGACCCTTGATGTAAGACCTTTCTGTTTTCTTTTCCTCAGGACGTAGACAATCCTCCGGAGGACCTGCAAGGGGCGAGGAGGAGGAAAGGGCCAGCACTGGAGCGTCCACCGAAGGGACCTGCAAAAGCTGGGAAAAATCCGGGGCCATATTATAAAACCTTTTGTCCAAATTGTTTGGAACTGGGCCAGAACTTGGAAGGGACCATTGGCGCGTAAGGACATCTGAAAACAATTTGGGCGCTGGGACCACTTCCTTATGGACAGCAGGCTCCTGGAAGAGTACTGATGCTGGGTCAGTAGAGGAGGAGGTATCCGCCGCCGGGGGAGGTGAAATGCCAAGTTGAGTGACCTTCTGAGCCTTGAACAGCAAGGATTTGAATAACTGAGGGCGAAAAAGACCAATGAAGGCGGGCTGATCGGGCTCCAACCCTTCATCATCTGACAATTCATTGTCCATGACCTGGCCCTCCTCAGAAAGGGAGTCTCGGCTTTCTAAATCTAAATTCGCCCCAGCGTCTATGACCTCATCGACCGGAGGCGGGTAATGCTGATCCCTATAAGATAGGCCTGTCCCGGCATGGTCAGAAATTACAGAAGGAGGCCTCTGTTGAAGTCCCTGTGCTATGCCATGGCGAATGGCGGTGGAAATCAAATTCGCCAGCTCGGGAGTAATATTATGAAGAGGAAGAGATGGAACATTGGTCAAAGGCGCTTCAGGCGCTAAGTGAAGATCCTGATCATGTTGAGGAGAAACAGGCTCCTCCTGGGCCCGAGGGAAAACTGATTCCACCTCAGGATCGAAGATGCCTTCCCCTTGTACAGAGTTATCAGGGGACAGGGCCTGGGGAGGCCGTGGGGGGACCACAGCTGCTAGAATGGCGCCAGAATCTACAGAGGAAGGGCCCAGGGCTTTTTGAAAAGCCTTCTCGATGGCCCTGTGACGTCTCTCCTCCTCCCTTGATTGCTTGTGAGGAGGGGGGCCCGCAGCCTTTGGGGCCCTCGAGGAAGTCCCTCTCGACGTGCCTTCCCCCGGGTCTTCCTGAGCAGGGCGTTTTCCTCTCGATGAGGCCTGGCGGGAATGGCGCGATTTAGGGGCGTCCGCCATTTTGACTACAGAGCCCTGATTAAGATCTAAGCCCGGCTTGAATGGTCGCTGAGGAAAGAGACCTGAGGAGTTCGCAGACGTACCCGCTGATGAGGCTGAAGGCGGGAGGCTTGAAACCGCCGTCCGATGACTCGAGGCGAGCCTCCTGTAGCGCGGCACTGGGCGGCTGAGGGAGAAACCTTTTGGCGGGAGGCTTGTCAGATCCGTCGGAGCAAGCCTCCTGAAGCGGCTGGGAAGGCAACGCTGCTGGGCAAGAAACAAGCCCTGAATGCAGCGATCACCGCTCTGACTGGCGGGAATGCCCGGATACTGACCCACAGGTTGCAAGGCTGGGTCCGATGAGCCTCCGCCGGTGAAGGCGGGAAAGCCGGGAAGCGCGGCAGGGCGAACCCGTGCGCGCGCCAACAAAACCGCCGCTCGAGAATAGAAGGGCTTAGCGGCTGAGAGGCAAAAGGTTTAGGCAAAAATCGAAGTCAAACGTTCCGTGGTCAAAAGTAACAATCTAGTCAGTAGTAAGCAAGATAACACGATAGACACGGCTGTCCTGGCAGACCGAGTCGAAAAAACTGGAGCTAAGAGGAAGAGGCGGGACTTAGCTTTTCCAGTGGACTCGGTCCTATTGGGCAGCTACCTGTCAACTACCCACGCCTGACTGCCGTGACAGCCTGGGAGGAGAAAACAGAAGGGTTCCACAAGTGGGATAAGCTGAGGAGGGAAAAGAAAGAGGAGGAAAATTGCTGACTAATTGCTAGTAGCTGGCTATTTTCTGAAGGTTGCTGATTGTGCACAGTGTATGTTTGGAGGACTGCTTACTGTTAACCTAGATGACATAGTTTCAGGGTCCATATATGGAATCCACTTCCTGAGAGAGCAAACTCACTGAGCAAGCAAACAGGGGAGCAAGTAAGGAAGTTTCATGTGGGAATCCAGCAGAATTGTGACAGAGAACTCTAAACAGCATATAGAATCAAGGAAGTTTCAAGGTGCTATGAAACTGTGTGCTATGCATTTCCTCCAATTTAAGCAAACTATACCTTCTGGAAGTGAAAGCTTCTGATTGTTCAAGTAGCCCTTGACTTACAATGGCAATTAAAATGAAGAAATTATTCTACTAGTCCAATTTTAAAATTTGCAAACAATTAGGACAATTCAAATTGGTCTAGAGTCAACATATATTCCACTTGGACTACAGGTAGTCCTTGATTTACAATCTTTCACTTAGTGAGCATTCACACTTACAACCATTGCATCAACCACACGATTAAAATTTAGGTGCCAGGCAACTGGCTCATATTTATGATGGTTGCAATGTTCCAAGGTCATGTGACCTCTTTTTGCGATCTTCTGACAAGCAAAATCAATGGAGGAAGCCAGATTCATTTCATAATCTTAACAACTAAAGTGATTTACTGTATATATTTTGAGTCAGCATTGACCCTTGGCTGCCACCTGGACTAGTTCCTGAAATTTTCTTGGCAAGATTTTCAAAGTGGTTTGCCATTGTTCGCCATAGAGCCATGGTGGCGCAATGGTTAAAATGCAGTATTGCAGGCTAATTCTGCTGATTGCCAGCAATTCAATCCTGACTGGCTCAAGGTTTATTCAGCCTTCCATCCTTCTGAGATCAGTAAAATGGGGACCCAGATTATTGGGGGCAATATGCTGATTCTGCAAACTGCTTAGAGAGGACAGTAAAGCATTATAAAGTGGTATATAAATCTAAATGCCTATTTAGATTTTTGCCTGTTTCCTAGGGCTGAGAGTGGGTGACTGGCCCAAGGTCACCCAGCTGGTTTCATTCCTAAAGTAGGACTAGAACTCATAGTCTCTCTGTTTGCAGCCTGGTGTCATCAGTAAATTGACACTCTTATGAAAACCTAGTTTGAAAAAATAATGCCAAAATATCTAGAATAAATTTGGTCCAATTTTACTTTATAATATGTATTTTCAATTCAAATATTTTTTATAAATATATACTCCTGTATCAATGCAAGCTTTGATTAATGGCATTAAGCAGAACACACTCTCTAAAGTTCCAAATAAATTTCCATTTGAACAACTTGCTAAAGAGTCACCTTTTCCTTATTTATTTTCCAATTCTTTTCAGTGATGGCTGATACCAAAACCTCAGTACCACACATATTTTTTTCTCTCAGTGCTTTCAGTTTGCCAAGCTTTAAAACCAGATTGTACAAAGGATCACTTTATTTCATAAGAATCCTCTAAGCTTTACCATTAATCACAGAAACTCTGCTCTTATTTAAGATAAATTAGAGTTGCAAGGAACATCATTTTCAGTGGTGGCACCACTTCTAGAAGTAGTGTCTAACTCCCACTTATTTTAAGTTGGATTTTATTTTATTTCAATTTACTCCATTCTTTTCCATCCACTGGGATTCCAGTCTAACTGAACGAATATTAATTGAATCCATTGAACTGAATATTAGTTGAAAATATTTTTTGATAAAGTACAAATGTTTGTTTTGAAAGGTGAGACAAATAGTATACTGAAAGAACAGAAGAAATAAATTGTTTCCAGGCACTGCCTCTAAAACATGTTTTCTCAGAATACCGTTTAACTTTCAAATGAAAACAATTAGCATCTTCAAACACAAAATTCAGGTCAAATGAAGGTAGAGCACTTGGTATGCTTGCAAAAGGGCTTAGAATTAATTTCTGGCATTTCCAATAAAAAAAAAAGGCCAAGCAATGGCTAATGAGAAAGAATTTCTTTGACAGGAATCTCAAACAGCTGTTGTTTATCAGAGTAAACAGTACTGTACTAGTTGAACAAAAAGTTTGGCTTGGAGTAAAAAAGTTTCTGATGCTCTATATTTATGAATTTATCCTACGCCATGGAGTCTATGGCTTCAAGCTAGGAAGTTCAAGGTCTAAGAATGGGCCCTTTCCTAATGAGTTGCCATGACTGTGTGAATTCACATATCTATTCAGAGTAATAATACAATATAAATACACAACGTTTCATGGAACATTCAGTGTCCCATGAAAGCTTCTATCATCTGAAACTAGCAGATTATTTCTCAAACAGGAAATTTAGCTCTACAAACTATGTATTCATTTCAGGTTTGTTCCAGATTATCTCATTCTCATAAAAATACAGTCTCATGAGCTCTTAAAGATTTTTAATAGTTTTGGTTCTTCTCCCTTGTTAATGTGCTTCCCTACTTTAATTTTTAATATCATTAACTTTCAAGTGATTTAGTATTTTTTCTTTAAATTTATATTCCAAATTTTCACCAAAAAGTCAAGGTAGCTGAAAAATAACAACAAAAACTCTTGTATCTTGTAACTTAATTTCTATTTTATATTATCGACTATATTATTTACTATACTATTCTACAATAAGGCCACACCTAGAATACTGCATCCAGTTTTGGTCACCACACAATAAAAAAGATGTTGAGACCCTAGAAAGAGTACAGACAACAAAAATGATTAGGGGCCTGGAGGCTAAAATAGGGGTCAGCAACCTGAGGCTCTGGAGCCGCATATGGCTCTTTCACCCCTCTACTGCGGCTCCCTGTCATTCAAAATATGCATCATAACTGCCAATGTGCAACACCCACCGTCACACAGGTTTATTGAGCTTTTCAACCCCCGGTAGGCCAACCATGGATAAATCCAAGAAAAGAAAAGTTTCAGAAGAAAACAGAACATTTAATTCAACTACATATGCGAGTTTTGTGGCCACTCAAGAAAGTCAGGCACAGGAATGGTTTTGTGGCTCCCGGTGTTTTCCTTTCTGTGGGAAACTGGTCCAAATGGCTCTTTTAGTGTTTAAGGTTGCAGACCCCTGGGCTAAAACATGAAGAACGGTTAGAATAATTGGGCATGGCTAGTCTAATGAAGAGAAGGACCAGGGGTGACATGATAGCAGCGTTCCAATATTTGAGGGGCTGTCATGGAGAGGAGGGGGACAATGTATTTTCCAAAGCACCAGAAGGTTAGACAAGGAACAATGGATGGAAACTGATCAATGAGAGATTTAGCCTAGAAATAAAGAGAACTTTTCTGGCAGTAACTCAAGGCTTTCAAGAAGAGACTGGACGCCACTTGTCAGAAATGGTATAGGATCTCCTGCTTGAGCAAGGGGCTAGACTAGATGACCTGCAAGGACCCTTCCAACTCTGTTATTCTAATAATTTAAGAAAGGGTGGCTCTGAACCAGGCTCATTCCCAACTTTCCTGAAAAATATTGGCCAGGTATGTATTATTTGCACTGCGTATATCAAGAATCTGGCTTTGATACTGAGCACAAGAATTCCAGCTCAAAACATTGATGTAAAGATTTCTGTATTGGAACATAAAAGGTTTTGTTAACAACCAGCCCTGAGTTAATTTTGCTTTTGAAAAATGGAATGATGAATTAAGATGTTATAAAATCATCAAATAATGCATTTTCTACATCAATAGGCTAAGTTAGTTAATACTGTTTTCTACCTTACATACTTTTATTGTTAGATCTTTGTATTTTTTTTTTCATGGTCAAATTTATAGTGGAGATAAGAAAGTCATAATTTGACGCTTGTGTGACTTTTAGTAATGATAGCCTTCTCATCTCTTAACATATCTTCATATAAGGATGCAGATTTCTGCCTTCTATGCTATAAAAATGGTTATCTGTAGCCTCACCATCTTAAAATTCTCATGAAAAACTAGATCAGCCTTACCCAACCTGGGCATCCAGTTGGTTTATAGTCTTCAATTCCTATAATTTCCCAGTCAGAATAGCCATTGCTGAAAATTCTGGGAATTGGTCTATGCATTTGTATAGATGCATCAGGCTGAAGAAGACAGAACTAGATTTTTAATATAAGAAGGGATGCAAAGTACTAAAATACTGCTTTGTTTGACACATTATAAAACAGAAAAAACTAAACTGCTCACATTCTGGCGTTAGGTTACATGTAAAGATTTTGCTTTTTCCAGATTAATCCATGGCAGCCTATACATTTTATAAACTCTTGCTGTCTTATGCTTAAACTCCATAAGTCTGTATCCTAGTCTGCAAAACCTATGACTCAGCAAATAACAACAAACTATTCAGGTATGACTTTGAAAAAAGCTCTTATTAGAGCTTTGCCCTTTGCTCTGGATCCTATCAGAACCGAGCCTTTAACTTATTTTCTACCAACTTTTTACCAAAACTGATTCCAGAAAACCTGTACTAAATTGAATGCATTTTTAGACCTATTTTCATCTATCTATTCTGAGTTATATTCAATCAGAATATAGATCTTTCCAGTCTATTCTTATCCTTTGCCAATTTCTTTCTTTTTCTTTCTTTCTTTTCTTTTATTAGATTTATATACCGCCCTACTCCCGAAGGACTCAGGGTGGTGAACAGGCACAAAATAAAATACACAGATACAAAAGTTAAAAGATATAATTTATCCTATGAGAATACCATTTGGATGAAAAATAACAGAAGACTAATCACTTACAATCCAAACTGATTAAACACATGCAAATACTAAATTATTAAAGATTAGACTCTAATAAAACAGGTTCATAACATTAAGCTTTCATGATAATGGAAACAATGGTACTGGATACCTTGACAAATAAGTCAGTCTCCCCAGACCTGGGCTTTTCCCATTGCTGATAATTCTAGGAGTTGGGGCAGAGCATCATTGTACTCTGTAGAGCACCATTATAAAAAATAGATCTAAGCATACAGGTAGTCCTCAACTTGCAACCAGTTATTTAACAACTGGTCAAATTTATCACAGATCTCCCCAGGGACACTTATGACCCAGATTCAAAGTTCCGATGGCCCAAACATCCCTTCCTACTGTCAAGTGATCTCATTTTGGGCGCTTGGCAACGGGCCTGCATTAATGGCCGTTTACACTGTCCTATGGTCAGGCAACTTTGTTTTATGTTTTTTGCTACACACTGGTGTTTACTTCCACTTTATGACAAAAAACACCCATTGAGGGAAATGGTTTTGTTTAACGACCACAGTGATTAAATATCACAAAAAGCTCATAAAATCAGGTTCGGTCATGTGGTTGACCTTCTTAATGACCAGTATAATTTATGACCTTAATTACAGTCATAAGTTGAGGGCTACTGTACAAGCTTTATAATTGTAAAGTGTACAATAAAACAGCAGTAGATCTATTTGTGAAGAAATAAGTTGGGGGTCTATTAGATTTCAAGTCGTCTCTCTTTTCTACATAGATAATCTGCAGAAAGTTGAGTCTGATTTGAACTTCTAGTTCAAACAAATGGATTTATTTTTCTCACTTGGCCTGATGGGATGGGATGTGGAGAGACAGAAGATTCTTTTATTGTAAATAAAATTTTAGTTTGAGTACTAGTTTAGTAAAAAGTAAAATAAAAACATCACAAATCACCACATGCTAGACTTACAATTCTTTAAAAAAACTGAACAGCCTTCTATATTTATACTACAGTATTGATTAAAATCCATTTTTGGAAAGGCTGAGACCAGATTGCCATTCTGTTATTTTTAACTAATGTCTTGGTTTCCATTTCTGCCACTTGTCTGCTGTGGTTTCAAAACCACCTTCAGGCTATACACATACAAAACAGACCCCACACTAGAGGAAAGCTTTCTATTTCAGCCATGTACAAGGGCTGAGATCACTAAAATGGGCAAAGGTGATGTGTTGACACAATTCTGAGCAAGAATTTACAACTGCAACTTTTTCTACATATTCTAATATACACAGAGACACACAAACAAACTAATAGCAGGTGAGAGGAGATGCATGGTTATCAAAAGATTAAGACAAACCAGTAAAAACACCAATTACTTTGGTGCAAAACAAAGTTGCTGTTTTTAAGGATACTTACCAGCTACAAAACACACCAAACAGCCTCATCCCCAGCACAATGACAGTAATACTTATTAAAGAAGAGTCATTAGTGTGAAAGTCCTTTTTTGAGAAATGGCATGCAATACTATCCTCAGATATCCAAATATTATCTCTCCATTTTATTTAGCCAGTAGGATAAATACATTTAGGCAGTTGGCTACTCCTAAAAATATTTTTTTGCTTAGTTCTCTTCTTTTCTCATTCAGTTTTTTTCTCTTTCTGATTTAATGTATTTCCATCTTGGTACTCAGTTTGGGCTTTTAAGTTGTGGATATCAATATAATTCCATTCCTTAAAACACAGTATCAAACTTGCCACATCATCTTGCCATCACGTATCGCAACATTTTTTTCCCTTTGCAGAGCTGGGGTGGGCGTGGCCTGCACGTGACGCAGCCGGCCCATGGGCCGCCAGTATGACACCCCTGCCTTAAAGCAAGACATTTTTTTTAAAAAAAATATTAAATATGAATATTTTAATATATTTTAAAACCTTTGAAATTCAGATACTCCTAAATTTGCAAATTTACTAATTGTTATGTTTACGCTATTGCTCCACAAATAATATATTGCCACGTATCAGAAGCTTCTTCTTTAGTCTTCATTATCTGTCAAGCACTTTACTCCATCTAGTTTCTTCTTTGTGAATATTTATCTACATTAGTTCCTTTCTCCCTGATCCATCCAGTCAACCCAAATTAAGGGTTGTAAAAAGGGAGAGTTCCTTTCTCCCTGATAGAGTTCAGTTTCAGCATCCTTGTGGCCCAGTAGTGGGTTTCAATTTTGTTCGCTACCGGTTTGCTCGTGGGCATGTACGCGCACTGCTTCTGCGCATGCGCAGAGACGTCCAGGTGGGTGGGCAGAGCCTCCTACCACCGCCGTTACAGTTTTGCCCAATCCAGGGTGAACCAGTAGCAACCCATCACTGTTGTAGCCCCAGCAGATTCCTTGCTTTCTTCCCCATTCACAATCAATTACCATGGGAGGCTTAAAATATATATATTCTCTCTCTCTCTCTCTCTCTCTCTCTCTCTCTCTCTCTCTCTCTCTCTCTCTCTGTGTGTGTGTGTGTGTGTGTGTGTGTATTACAATTAAAAATGTTAAAAACATTTAAAATGTTAAACATTTAAAAACAATAATTTTGGATTTATTAAACATACATACAATAGGAAGAAGATATTTGGCCAGGTAGCAATACATTCAGGAAACAGGGTATTTAATACATTTAGAACCCCAGGCCTGGGGACATATTCAGTGTTAAGACATTACAAAAGGCTAACAGAGTTGGGGCCATTTTAATCTCCAGAGGGAGGATGTTCCACATATTTTGTCCCAAAATAGCTTTTAAATCATCTTCTTGAAAGTCACAATGAGTTAGGTCACAACTGAGTTGAAGGACATATTTATAACTTCCTCATCAAATGTACTTGGTGATATATTTCATTCCAGGAACTGCAAGGTCCAGCAATACAAAAGGATGTCTGAATACCCCAGGCTTAAGGTAAACAAGGAGCACCGAGATTAATTAGCAACAGATGCTGAAAACATCTTTATGATTTTCAGCAACAAAAGCATTTTATGGACAAGAAGTAATAAAATAAATGGCTAACCTACCAAGATATACTAGAATTTTTTCAAGGGTACTGTAAAATAAAAACAAGAGATTTGATAACAGAAGGGTATTCCTGTCAATAGTTTTCTTATGAAAAATTAACAGAAAAGTTTAAAGTGGATAAAAGTTATGATTTTGAACAAGGTAATAATGAATTTGAAATAAAATGATACACTAATGATGAGCGTGTTATTGCTAAAATGTATAAACTTTTGTTGAAATAGGAGACAGAGAATAAGTGAAAGAATGTATGATAAAATGGGCTAAACTTTTGATTATAACATGCAAATGGACTAATGGGAAAAAATGTGGTTGAAAAGACTGAAATTTACATTATATTGTAGCCTTAAAGAGAAATTTTATAAAATAATATATCATTAGTGCTTGTCATCAGAAAAATTGTGTAGAATGTTAGTGACATTCTATCATGTTTGATGGACCGGTTAAAATTCAAAATAATTTTGTGTATAAATACATGAATAAATTCAAAAGATTTTAAGGATTAAAGTACAACTGAAACCGGAGATTTGGGGACTAATAGACAAATAACTAGGAAAAAATTGGGGAACTTAGTTTTATACGGTATGACAATATGCTTAAAGTGGAAAGGCTCACCATTACCTGCAACAGAGAATTGTTTGGTGAAGATGACTGAATTTGCAGAGATGACCAAATTAACTGATTTGGTCAGAGAAAAACTTATATCTACATTTATGGCTGACCCCTTACAGGACAAATGCACTTAGGATTTGTAGTTTTGATGATCAGGGGGGAAAAAAATTGAATAGAAAAAAACCGAGTGTTTTTTGTAATCAGTGTAAGAGATAATTCTGTAATATCATTTATATTTGCTGTAAAGAAAATCAGAAGCTTCTTCATCCAAATTTTTCTTTGATTTTTCTTCCTGCACTTTTGCTTTTATTCTTTCTTTCTCTACTGATTCTGTTCTTTATTGGTCTATATTAGTTTTTATGTGTTTTGTAAAAGTTTAATGAAATGTATTTAAAAAATCAATGGATAGATGTTAATAAATTGGTCCAGTAAGTAAGTTACAAGAAAGTCAACATCAGATTGCTCATATTCAACATGTCTTGAAAATCACTAATCTGAATGTGGTTTATATCTGCAAGAAAAATCTTTTACTTACAGAAATCATAGTAGTAGAAAGATTAATCAATATAATTTCAACAAGTAACAAGATGCAAGATGGAGACGTTACAATATATTTACACTTTTTTGAAAGCCAGAATTATTGGATAGTTCAAATAAGAGTATCCAATCCAAAGGCCATATTACAAGTTTAACATGATAGAAATTCATTAAAACCATTTACATATTGCCACGTATACTGCATTTCCAAGTTGTTTACAATTACTTTTAAGAACAATAAAACCGTTAAGTTAAAGCACTCCATATATGATATACATTAAAAATGAATGGGAGAGAAAAAATTAAAATCCAGCTCTATCAGTCACAATGACAAATTAGTATATTTCTAAATGTACTAATAGTTGCCTTTTGCTTATCAACTGAGAAAAGTTTCCAAAGGGCAGATATTATGAACAAGACCATTCTCAGTGACTGCAGAATGATGATCCACAATTTATACCAACAAAAATTATTTAACAATCCTAGCAATTTTGCAAATCTGTAATGAAAAGGAATCTGCCTGATCTCGTGCTACTTCAGGTCCAGTAGCTAACTGGGAGCCAATTCACTTGCTTCAACACAAGGATATTATGTCCATGGCCAAGCACTGTACTTAGGAACCAGACAAAGGCATCCTGCGCTGGTCAGGTGACAATAGGGACAAATTCAGCTTTTAATTGCTTACTCTTTTCCATTTTCAGGCCATCAATGGAAGACTTAAAGATTTATATTAACCAGATATAAATGATTTATCATTTAATGATAAATGATTTAAAATTTGTTGATGTTGTCAGCTAAATGATCATAATAATTTATTTATAATTAATATTTCTTTATTAACATCTTGTTAATAAAGATGTTAATTGGAAAGGCTTCTTTCAGGTAAGATGGCACAGCAATTCATGTGTAAGAGGAGTGTTAGAAAAATACTTTTTCTGCTTTCCTAATTACCATAATTTGGAACTTATCATATTTAATGCATTAATATGGAAGAATTGCTTCAAACAAAGCCATGCTCCCTTAGGCATTTGGGTCAAGATGTTAAGTGAGTCTTGCTGGTTGATTTGTTTATGGCTGTAGGGTTTTTTTATTGATTGTAAAATGGAATTTTTTTAAATGTCTGTCATGTTATACAATATATTGTTTGTGGTTGACATTTCTTTTGAATTATTTGCATTGTTCTTTTTTTGTTTGTTTGTTTGTTTTAATTTCTTGTTTGCTGCCCAGAGTAACAATAGTGATATGGGTAGCCATATAAATTGTTTAAATAAATAAATAGATACATTCTAGAAGATCCATATTTATTGACACATTTCTTTCAAATTTAAATTTCAAATGTGGTTTTTTTTTTTACTAACAAATTCTACTAACAAATTGAAGACTGCCATGTCCAGGAACTGCCTGCTCTTCCACATTAACTGGAAATGGCTGAAAAACTTGTGTTTGTACACTACAATCATAGTTAATTGATCCATGGTTTATTAGCTCAACTGCCTGAACTTGCAAAATTAGTCACAAATTAGACAACCACATTTTAGCCTAGCAACATTGGTGACACCAACCAAAGTTTAATATGTAATTAAAGTTTGAAGTTAATGGTGATTAATTATGTATATTAGGAGGGAGAAGGGAAAACTGCACAAACTAGCATGGTATAATGAGCTGAGCTTTAGGTTGGAGACAAATTGAAAGCCTATTCATATATGTAGCAAATTGGGACTTCTGCAAATTCATGTTTGCAAAAGTAAAATGCTACCCTGAATTTTAGGAGAAAGAGCAATATAAAGATTGAAAAAACAGTGAAAGCCCTTGGTAATTCAAAATAGTATGTAATTCCTGCTTGTCTGGATTCTACAAGTAGAGATAGTACTAAATCACTAAATTACTGAGAGACAGCTTGGTATAGTTAAGGTAGGAGACTAGAAACTGGGAGATCATGAGTCCTAGGCCTGTCATAGGTACGAAGACAGCTGGGTGACCTTAAACCATCGGTGACCTTAAGCCAATCATTTTCCCTCAGGACTTGAAAGGAGACAATGGCAAATTACAAGATTGATTGTGAAACCTTGCCAAAAAACTTCAGGGACTAGTCCAGTTGCCAGGAGTCAACACTGATTCAAAGACATACCTCCAAAAATAACAGATACTCCATGCTTGGAATTTTCTCCTAGTTGCCATCTGAATCTCAATTTTAAATCGATTTCCCAGCAAGTTACACTGAGACCAGAGCCAATGAATAATGGAACAAGGAGCTGACAAGTAGACTGGCTCTCAGAATTTCTCTCTGCTCAAGGGGAGAAGATGGAGCCCACAAGTGCTCAATCTAGAAGATAGTAAAACAATGGTCATTGGCTCATTTTAGAGCTCTGGAGGAACCGCCATCTTTACCCAGGCCATGATTTAGCACCTTCAAAAGGACACTGGGTTTCTTGCTTCCTTTATGAAGTATGAACATTTTGAAATTTAATGTAAGTATCCTCCCATGGAAAATGCTGTTCATTCAAAAAAGGATAAGAAGGGACTTTAAAGGTTGGACATTAGAGAAACCGAAAGATTATAATTAAAAGAGAAGTGATCCATTAGTATAGAATGGATCAATGTATTCTAACTTTGGAAGAATCCAATGTTATTTAGGAGCAATGAACTCGCATTACTTTAAAAAATTGACGCTATCATAAAAATTAAGAGGTAAAATCTTAAATCTTAAGATTTAAGAGGTGATAGAAGAGGATGTTTTGTAAAAATGACTGTTACAATGATATGGAAAAAGATGTTACACTGAATTTACAAATGAAACCACTTGTTTTGCTAATTAGAAGGAATATATATATATAACAAACCAGAAAAGTAACTTGAATAACTTTATTTTAGATTTACAAAAGAGACATGTTAAACTTATGAAGGAGTTTCTGAGAAGCAACAAAGAGAAAATGAAATCATCTTTTGGAACACTATTTAAAGGAATTAAAGATTCTTAAAAACAAAGGGAAGGAATATAAAGTTGGTTTATTTAAAGTTAAAATGTGTATGTTGTTGTTTCTGGTAATTCTTAATGGATTTTTGCTGATTGGGACTGAATGTTGAGATTTTTGTTTATAGATAAGAGATGAGATACAGGAAGTAGATATGATT
This sequence comes from Pituophis catenifer annectens, assembly GCF_029215685.1. Taxonomy (NCBI): domain Eukaryota; kingdom Metazoa; phylum Chordata; class Lepidosauria; order Squamata; family Colubridae; genus Pituophis; species Pituophis catenifer. Next base: position 314,016,050 of record NW_027256881.1, on the reverse strand, counting down.
TATAGTAATTATCAGAGAAGGTGATAAATTATTGAAGTGGTTTGTACTTTCTTGATGAAGAAGCCATATATATATATATATCTTTTCTTTACTAATATTTTATTGTGTTTTTTCTCACATTTTTTATTGTTTGTACTTTCTTAGTTTGTATTGGTTTTTTATCTTTGTATCTGGTAACCTCATTAAAAATTCTTACATTAAAAATGTAAACTGTACAATAGCTCATTTAAGTTGTAAATCCCATTTACTGAGTGTATTTACAGATTGTTCTTGTGTTCCAAACATAATGGAGCCTGCCTATCACGGTTGTAACTCATAAAATGAGGTCATATGATCTCCCGATTTATGACTTTATTGTGGCAATCATTAAATGAATCACCACTGTCACTAAGCGAATGCCACATTCATTAAGCAAACCAATAGTTGGCTATGGGTATAGTTTTGCCAAAATTCAGAAGCAAATGCCAATTTTTGGCAAAACTGTCATAAAACATGATCACATTATTGCAGGACACTACAATCATGGGCCAGTTACAGAGTGCCCCAAGTACCGTCATACATAACCATGGGGGTCGTGACTGTTGGAATTTCAAAGCTGGTCATAAGTAGATCCTCTGGAACATCAAATGGTTGCAAAGTGACCTGTCTCAAGTCAAGGACTATCTCTATTAAGACTTCTAAAACAGGTTTGCTTCTATTAATTCTAAACAATAATCTATGAAAAGCAATAGCCATCTTTGGAAGATATTCCTTTGAAAGCATGGATTCTGCAGATTTTCACCTTCTCCTTCTTTTGCGGTTTGAAATGTATGAAAAGGCACTGAATGAGTCAGAAATGTAAACAGAGGAAGAGTAGCATAACTATAAAATTTATCAATAAAAGAATAGCCTTTTCAGTTGTGGTTCTGAGGTTCTTCCTTTTATAAAAACCAGTCATCTGGTTTAATTGCTTATGGATTTAGGAAACAACTTAAAGATTAATGTTTTACAAATACTTTTGGAAAAGTTATAGGTATGCCTAGATTTGCTTGGAAGGAAGATATAAATATTGCTTATATAAATAAAAGAGAGCCATTGGGATGCAGAAAGCACCCAAATGCATTTCCCATTCTGTTGCAGGAATGGCTCACCTTAGTCTATGCAATTCTTAAGAGACTGATTATTATGTATTCCATGCTGCCATTGCACATATTTTCTGTCAGATTCTCTGAGTAGAGTATTACAGTGTACTTGGATCCAGATTCCATTTTCACACTGAGGAATAGCTAGTACGTTTTTGAATCAGTTCTAGACTGAGAAGATGCTGCTTCATATTTAGCTTTTGTAAAAAAATCTATTTAGCAACATTGCTATTGCTCATATTGCAATTGCTCTGCCCATACCAATTCTGGATTACTATCTCCACCTGTAGGTTGTAGGGGAGGATATTTGCATCAGCAACAAAACATTTCATTTCAATTCAATTTGTTTATTTATTGATTTATATAGCAAATTTATATTGCCAGCCAACTTACACAAAGATGACTCTGGACAGATTATATTAAAAATCCACAATATTAAAACCCAACAACATCCCCCACCATCCCCCATGGCAGCAGCAACAGTTGATCGGCTCCATTTGTGGTCCCCAGACCCACTGAGAAAATCCTGTTGTCAGACCCTTTTGGAAAGGCAACAAGATAGGGGGCAATCATACTTCAAGGGAAATGTTCCAAAGAGACAACCACTGAGAAGACCCTTTTTATGATCTCACCAGATGTACATTCCTTAATAGATGGCATCCACAACATACCCCGACTATTGGGCAAATGGGATGAAACAGGGTAAGGTCATGTGGGCTTTTAAAGGTGACAACCATGCACCTTTAATTGTACCTGGAACAAAACTGGCAGCCAGTAAAAGCTCCAGCAAAAGAGGTGCACAAATCTAGGCTTGCACAAAATTGTTCAGGCTGCTGCATTCTGAACCAACTGAAGCTTCTGGATATCTTCAAGGGCAACCCCTTGTAGAACACATTACAGTAGTCCAGACATATCTAGAATTGTGGAATGTTTCTCTTTTGAAGACCCTACAATATTTAAGTACCATAGAGCATTTTATTTCATCTAGTTTGGTAGCTAGAGAAGGATAGGAAGATGAGGGAAAGGAAAATTAGTGTGATTATTTTTGCTTTAGTAAATATTTACTAAGTTATTATACAAATTATTCTAAAAGTTGCTTCTTTATATCTTAATAAAGTTTTTGGGCCACAGATACTTAAATTTAATTCAAATGATAAAATCCGTCTATTTCATTCAAATGTGTTAACTGGATCTACAGTGATAACAAATGTTTCTGCTGGTATGTCATATTACCCATTAAAAGAGATTAAGGGTTTATTATTTTTCTGATTGAAACGTGTGTGTGTTTATTATATATATATATATATTATATTGTATTGTATTTATTATATATTGTGTGTGAATATATATACATGCATACATACACACACACACACACACACACACACACATATCAGAAAAAACCCTTCACTTTAGTCAATTTTGTTATGCCTCAGACTGATTCTACAGTTGTTGAAATTCATTTTTCTTATTAATCTACACTCAGTACCCCATAATGACAAAGTGAAAACAGAAGTTTAGAAATATATGTAAATTTATTAAAAAGAAAAAACTGAAATATCAAATAGGATATTCATACCTTTCATTCACTACTTTGTTGAAGCACCTTTGGCAGCACTTACAGCCTTGAGTCTTTTTGGGTATGACTGGATTGGGAGATTTTCTGCCATTCTTCCTTGCAAATCCTCTCAAGCTCAATCAAGTTGGATGGCGACCATCAATAGACAGCCATTTTCAGATCCCTCCAGAGATGTTCAATAGGGTTCAAATCAGGGCTCTGGCTGGGCCACTCTAAGACATTCACAGAGTTGTCCCTAAGCCACTCCTGGGTTGTCTTGGCTTAGGATCGTTGTCATGTTGCAAAGTGAACCTTCGGTCCAGTCCGAGGTCCTGGGCACTGTAGAACAGGTTTTCATTGAGGATATCTCTGTACTTTACTCCATTCAGTTTCCACTCAACCCTGACCAATCTCCCAGTTCCTGCTGCTGAAAAACAACCCCACAGCATGATACTGCCACCACCATGCTTCACTGTTGGGATGATATTGGGCAGGTGATCAGTGGTGTCTGGTTTCCTCCAGACATAACATTTAAAATTGAGGCCAAACAGTTCAATCTTGGTTTCATCAGACCAGACAATCTTGTTCCTCACAGTCTGAGTGTTCTTCAGGTGCTTTTGCGCAAACTCCAAGTGGGCTTTTATGTGTTTTACACTGAGGAGAGGTTTTCCATCTAGCCACTCTGCCCTAAAGCCCAGATCAGTGGAAAACTGCTGTGATGGTTGTCCTTCTGGAATTCTGTCCCATCTACACAAGATGTCTGGAGCTCAGTCAGTGACCATTGGGTTCTTGGTCATCTCTCTTCTTAAGGCCCTTCTCCCCCAATTGCTCAGTTTTACTGGGCAACCATTTCTTGGAAGAGTCCTGGTTATGCCAAATCTTCCATTTGAGAATTATGGAGGCCACTGTACTCTTAGGAAACTTCAGTGCAGCAGAAATTTTATTGTACCCTTCCCCAGATCTGTGCCTTGCAATAATTCTGTCTCTGAGCTCTGCAAGTAGTTCCTTCAACCTCATGGCTTTTGCTCTGCTACAGTGTGCATTATGAGGCCTTCTACAGAGAGTTGTGTGCCTTTCCAAATCATGTCCCATCAATGTAATTTTCCAAATGTAGACTCCAATCAAGGTGTAGAAACATGTCAGCAATAATCAAGAGAAATGGGAGGCATCAAGTGTTGTCGCAAAGGGTCTGAATACTTATTATGTTAATGTGATATTTCAGGAGTTTTTTTTCCTTTTTAAATTTACAGATATTTGTAAACTTCTGTTTTTCACTTTGTCATTATGGGGTAGCGAGTGTAGATTAATGAGGAAAAAAATCAACTACTGTAGAATCAGGCTGCAGCATAACAGAAGTGACGGGGTCTGAATACTTTCTGAATGCACACACACAAACACACTATTCCATGCCATTGAAAGCTGGTAGCAAATGCAAACATCAAAAAATGTAGCTTCCTCCACTGCAAAAATAAGTTCTGCTGTAAGTTTTGGGCTGTCCAAATTTATTTCAGCATACAAAAGTAACTCTGTAGTTGGGGGGTTCAGTCATATTTTTGTGTCCACTAAATATTGGCAATGTGATGTTTATGAAATTCCTCATGACTGCACAAAACAGAACTGCATGCATTGCTCTTTATCCACGGCTATGGAAATAGTGTACCCAGATCTCAATGGCCACTGGAGGACAAGCATCATCTTGCTTCTATCCTATTTATATCTTTCTGATCCATTCACTTGAAATGAATATTTAGAATATAAACTAATTTTTCATTTTCTGAAAAACTGAGCAAACTTGTCAAGAGAACTAGATGGCTATCTTGCTGTATTGCCCCACTGAGTCATTTTAAGAAAAGACTGTATCGAAAGTTTCAGAAGAGAGTTATAAAATGAACTGTTTATTTCTTATGTAGACTTCCATTGATTTTATAGATGGAATCCAAGTTCAGAATAAAATAGGAAGAAAAAAAAAGCAACTGTACAGCATATTATGCTAGCCAGTATCATATACATACTTCAATTATTTCATTTCATCATCTCCAAATTATATGTAGTTTCTTTCAATCTTGAAACATACTTGTGTAAATATTATTTAAAAGCAGAGATCTTTGTGCAGAACTGACATGAAACCAAGAATTAAGAATTCTTATCAGCATGGAAACCTCATTCTCTGAACCCTCTGAAACATTGGAAATTCACTGAAGCTATTCCTTATTAATGACCATAGGCAGAACATAGGCATCAATGGGCAGCAATTGTGATAACTACGTATTATCTCTAATATGAAAAGCAGCATGAACCTGAATACCAGTTGCTGGAGAACAGCAATATCGGGTTATGATTCTTACATCCTACTTGCAGGCTTCCCAGGGACAGCTGCTTGGCTACTACAGGAAACAGGATGCCACATTAGGGAGGACTTTGGTCTGATCCAGCAGGTCAGTCATGTTCTTAAGTATACACTTTACATTTCGAGAAATGTCATAATTCCTGATTTTAGCTTCATGGAATGCTGCATATGTCCACTGCAGACAAAAATAATGTACATATGCAATAAGTTAGTCTAATGTTTTCTTTAGAATGTCAAAATTGTCTGCTCTTCACCGCTAAATCTAAATGACAAACTGTCATAAATATTCGTTTCTTACTTATAGATTCTAGAAAAAGCATGGTTTACAATTTTCTTAACACCTTCATTGATTTGGGATTAGATCCTTGTAATTGTACATAAGGAATATATATAACAACACAACTTATTTTTAAGGACACATGCAAATATTATTTCATTTGTTTAACCTGACACTCTTTTCATTCCTCGCTAATAAAAGCCGTTTCCCAAAATGACCCTACAATCTCACTACCATATACTAAAAACAATTCTTTCATACATGGAACATCTTTGCTATAAACACTAAAATCCAGCTTTTGCTTCCCAAATATTTTAAACCCGACTATGGTTTCATAAATCTATCTTCTATTATTTTAGATAGCCAAATACATGCAGTTTCAAAACCAACCATTAGCCTTCAGCAAATTAGAATGGAAAGATTAAAAAAGAAAAACAAGATAGTATATGGACTAAAAAGGTCAGAATGTTATAATTTATTTACTACATGCAGCCCGTAACAATTGTAATAATGCATTTTTCTAAATAGCCTATATAGAGATCAATTAAAAAGTCAAAGTCATTCACATTATAGCATTCGATTGCATAGGCTAGAGCAGACTGCTTCTCTCCACAGACATGCCTGAAGCATACAGTACTACTGGTGCAGTCCTGATCTCAGAGACATGTTTAGTCATCGAGTTCAATAAGTGGGAGAATTGAGCTCTAAAAAATATTACATTTATCCATAAAATCTTTAACATGCATCCTTTTTTACAATCTTTGATCAAAATGCAGAACATTCATCCTTACTAGCTTGAGGGTTACTCCTCCCATTGTCAGCACATATAAAAACCCACAAGGTCCAACGATCCACATCTGTTTAATTTTCTAGCACAACATAATATAAAGAACAAAGCTTTCCAAAATACATTTAGATGACTGAAAGGACAGAAACCCATGCTATTGACAATAACATCTGAATATTTCAACATCATCTTAGTAAAACACTATGTAGACATGACTAGACTGACAAATGCAACTATGATTTTCTTAAATTAAATCCTATCTTTTTCTAATACACATTTTGTAAACTGATTTGTTGCCAACTTCCCTTCCTCATTTAAAACAGACAAACCAATAAAAAGCATTACAATCAGCTTTAAAAATCAGTAAGATTTATCTGCAGAGGCATGACTCAGTATAAACTTTTAAGCAAATTCTTCACGGCACTATAAAATGACGTAATCTTGTATAATTCAAGCTTTTCTACTTCTTAAAATAGAGGCACGTTTAAAGTACTACTGTGGTGACAACAGCAAAACAATTTGTAACCCAACGCCCGTAATACCGTCATGTTGTATCCTTTAACTGCTCCTTCTTCTGCACTTGCTATAAAGCTATCCCTATAAAACAAAAACAAAAGCACACAATAAAGAAATCTCCATCGCATTTCATTCATCCCACATCTTTTACAAGTGTCCTCCCTCCTCTTCAGTTGCACCTGCAACAGTCCTTAATCCTGCATGACTACTACTACTGATACAAATTCAAAATGCAGCTGCCTGAGCATCCTTCAGTGACTGACTGCAAAGTGATCAAGCAAAACAAGTGTTCGGGGAAGATACAAAGTTGGTACGTTCAACCAGAGTTTGCCACAAGTGAATTAAAAGCAGCATTCCCCCCACCCCCGTTTTTTACCAAGGCAGACGCTTTCCCCTTTGAAAAACCCTTCGGTCCGCCCACATCGACTGCATATGGAGGGAGCCAGGAATTAAGAGAGCGTTCTGCATTCACACACATCAAATGCATGCAGGCAGACACCTTTATAGCGCAGCAGCAGCGGCCGAAGGGAAAAGAAAACCGGCATGCTTTTCTTCCCCGCCGGCAGCTATCAGACCCCGCGTCCTGCTGATCCGATCCTGAAACGTTACAAGAGGTTTCGGCCTCGCCACAAGCTTCAGGACAGAAAAAAAGGGGGTGAAAAGGCACACCGCGTCTCTTAAAGCAGCCAGACACACCACCTCTCTCTTCTTCCAAAGCCATATAGTGGGAGGAGGAGGAGCAGGAGGGAAAAGGAGGAGGAGGGAGAGGAGCAACAATAGCAGCAACAGCTTGAAGGGTGATGAATGTGCGAGCAAAGCAGCCAGTAGTGATTCTTGGCGGCAGCAGCAGCAGCAGCAAGAGCAGCAGAACAAATCTACCTCGGAGAGGCAGTTTTGAGGCGCATGGAGGCTGAATCTGAATGCCTCCGGGCAAGCAGCAGCAGCGGCGGCGGCGACACCAACAGACTCCCCGCATACTCCCCAAGCAGCAGCCTTCTTTCCGGGCGGCTGCCTTAATTGGGAAAAACAAAAAAACAAAAGAGGCAAGAGAGCGAAGCAACAGCTCGGGGGAGCGGGGAGATGCAGCCCCCTACCCAGTTCTAGGCGAGCTCCCACCACTCGAGACACGCGCTTAACTGAGCAGCGGCGGACCTCTCCCGCCTTTCCCTCCGACTAGCCGCGGCGCCAGCCCCTTCCCCACAGCAGGTCCACGGTTCGGGCAGCCGCCCCTCCGTGGGCTCTTCCGAAGGGGGACCTCACGGCACACGACGGCTTTCCCTTCCAGCCAGCTACACCGCCCCTGACTTAGCAAAGCAGCAGGAATTGGGGGGGGGGAGAGAGACCGACCGGCTCTGCCTCGGGCTTTGGGAAACGCTCCCTCTTCCTCCCCACCAGCTCCGGATTCCGCCTCTTGCCTGGAGGCGAGCAACGGCCGGCCAACCTTCTCCGGTTCTTCCCCGTACTACTTACTCTGCGCCTGAGGAAAAGAAGGAGGGGGGGAAGGCAAAAGAACCGCGGCCACCAGCACTACCGACCCGCTGCTGTTTCTTGCAGCAGTTCAGCCAAACGTCTTTGCCTTGCCCCGGCTGGAAAGTCCCTGGTACGCTGCCCCGGCTGGTTCTTTTTTTTTTTTTTTTTCTTTCCCCGCCCGCCCGGCACTTCCTCTCCCGCCCTCGAGCCCAGTCTGGAAATCCCCGCCGCGTTCCTTTCTTTGCTCGCACTCGCTCGCTCGCTCGCGCGCTGCCGGGCTCTTTCTTACAACCAGCACACCACCACCACCACCACCAAGCGCGCCTCCAGACTGGCTTCTCGGCACTGGCGAGGCGGGTTGAACGAGGGACGGGCCTCCGCGGAGCTCAGTCCCCGCCCCGCTCATTCGCCAGCCGCAGGCTGGTTGGCTCTCCTTGCGTGGCCGAGCGGAAAAGAGGAAAAAGCGGGGGTTGGGGGGGGGCGCTATTTCCGCACACATTTCATTCAGGAGGAAAAAAGGAACGACCGACCCCTAGCCGTAGTTCCGAGGAAGAAGTGACAGAGATGGCGCTCTTTCATTCGTGCGTAATTGGTGTTGCGCTTATATCGGGAGTCCCGCTGGAATTCTAACACTTGTTCGTGTGGTGAAATGATTAAATGAAGTCTCTCTCTCTCTCTCTCTCTCTGAGCATGGGCTGAGCGCTGTCCTCTCCTTCCACTTCTAAGTCCCGTATCTGTGCGAGCGCTGACTTCCATCATAAAGTTCATAGGGAATTAAAACTTCGATTTTCCACAGTTGGTGTGGAGGGAAGGAGCATTTTGCTTAAATCGTTTTGTCACGCGTCGCCCTTTTCCTTTATAGAAGGGTCCTTTATGATTTTCACAGTAGGGCAAGATAGCATTCATAATTATTTCATAGTTTTAAAAAATTTATGGAGAAGATCAGTACCCCCTCCATTTCACTGGTGCTGAAATGTATCTGACACGGTTTTAAAACAATAATTCATTAAAAGCATTTTAATGCAAGTTACAAATTAAGAGTTTCCACAAATATATAATGTTTTTTTTAAAAAAAAAAAAGTCATAAAGGCATTCTTCAACACCAAACTTCAAAAGCATCTATACTCTCTCTATTCTGCTTCTTCAAAGTCCAACTTTCAGTTCCATGTCACGGGGAAAACTGCACAAGTCAGATCTTTTGGTATGTACAGGACAGTTCACAATATTAAAAAAACATACACCGTTGAAATAAAAGCATGAGACAAGATGGTCACCTCACCCCATTCGGTGTTTGTAATTATGAGGTGCAGTATTTCTAAAACAAAATACACAGGGAAACGGGTAAAAAGAATTAAAAGCCTGGCTCCCTATACATCTTTTCTTAACATGATGCCTTCCTGATGTGTTGGGATGGGACTGGTGAGGGCATCAAATTGGGGAAGGCTGCTTTGGACACAGCCAAGCAACTGTCTCTGCTACCAAAGAACACACTTCTCACGTAAAGAGGTTTTCAGTCAGCCTTGTGTGAAATCACTAGAGAAGCAGAGAATGAAGAAGGAAAAGAAACAACATGACAAGTGAAAATGAAGGGAAATCAAGAGTCATCACAAGGCCAAATAACCAATTCAAGAAAGTAAGCTCATTTCACTCCAAAGTCAAGGGTCAAAACGATGTGAAGAATAAGAATAAACAAAATGTAAAACACAACTTCAGATGGCAAGAAAACATTCAGAGTCCAAGATTTGTGGGAGCTATCAAAACCCAGCCAACAGAGGCAACATAGATGTATTCATATTCACTCTTAGCAAATATTATCTATTTGCCATCATAAGTTAATTCATAGAAAAAACTATTTTTATCTTAAGGTTATTCTAGGAGTGCATACTTAGAAAATGTCATTTGCATGTTTTGGGTGATATTAGAGATCAAAGAAATAGAATTAAACTGGTACGTTTGAAAGTCATTAGACCCACATTAAAGCTGCTTTATGGTTGTAGCTCTTTATTCTGAAATATCTATAAAGGAAGAATAAACACTTAAAATCATTTTGAAGAAATGCTCATATTTAGGCTATGACAAACCCCTTCTCCAGCTGAGAAAGCAAGCAAATAACTGGATCCTAGTTTATCCCTTTGAGAGGTTGTCTCTTCTTACCAGATCTTTGCCACATCTGGATAATTTGGTGCAACCGAGATGCTTATCCAACACAATCCATGTTGATCATACAATTGAGCATGCTGTTAGAGACTGGCAGCCATGGCAAAGCCTGTCAGGAAGAAAGAAGCTCTCATGCGAATTAGAGCCACTTCCACAGCATCAGTGTTTCCACCCCTTTAATCCCTCATAAAGCAGTGTGGTTCCAAGTCCAACCAATAAATGTTATTACTTCTACCAGCCTCAAAGCACTGAAAAACCTCACTGTCTTGGCAATTGTTCAAGTGGATACTTTTCCTTACAACTGTGACCATGGTTACCTTTGCTGGACTGGGGAAAATAAGAAATTTTAAATGATACATACAGGAAAAGTCAAGCTCTGAGAACAAGATGCTGAACTTAAAAAGTGTTTATGTGGGGTGGGGGGTGGAATCATAGAATCATAGGACTAGAAGGGTCTAGTGTAACTTAAATTCTAGGAAGCAGGGTGAGGAGAGGATTCCAGCCAATGAGAAAATGAACCACTCACGAGATTTACAGTGTTAAGCAATTCTAAGTAAAATATTAGTTTTGTAATGATTCCAAAGAATTTGGATTAAACTCAGAACAAAACAATTTTGCATCTGAAAATAAATGATAGCATGAAATCAATCTGGTTTGGAGCTAATCCCAAAATGATTGCAAACCGTTATTTGAAAATGCTTTAGGGGTCAAACGTAGAGTGATTATGCGGAGGTTTGCTTTGGGGTATGTGTGATAGTTAGGTTATCTATTTATGGCGCCTTCTGGTCAATCTTAAATCCTAGTCACTGCCTGTACAACTCCTAGGAGTTTTCTGGCAACATTTTAGGAAGTGACTGGCCCAAATTCATCCAGCTGATTTCATGTCTAAGGCAGTACTAGAACTCACAGTCTCCCAATTTTTAGCCTGGCAACTTTAACAGCTACACCAAATTGGTTGTCAGGATTCCAGATTACGAATTCCCATTTCTTGGAGAGCTGCCAAAGCCTATATTTTCTTTTAAATGCCTAAATTCTGCTTCTTGCAGTTTTCTTAGCATGACAAGCTATCTATATGAAACAGCTTTAATATGGTTTAAGTGATGCTACAGGTGCTGTTTTTCTGATATGTGAAGTCTAGTCAGTCAGGACTTGCGTCTCTCCAGTTGTTTCCTACAATGAGTGAAAATTAAGCTTGGTACTTTTGTGCCATTTATGTCTTCTTATCTCTTATTGTCAGTGGCATTTCATGGCCAAGAAACAATCTGATTCTATCCATTGACCTTCTCATTATTAAAAAAGAACCAGTAACAACTATTTTGCCTAAAGTTGCTATTGTCATTGTAAATTTCACAATTCACAAATGTTTCTAGAACCTTTATATAGCAATAGCCAAGACTAGGAAAAGGATAGTGAGTAATATGCATATTATACATTATTATAAATTTGATTCTGTAAATTATTAACTTATCATTTAATATACAATATGGATCATGCTGAAGAGCATATTTGTTCAAGTAGTATAAAACACACAGTTATGGCAAGATTACAAAATATAGAAGTAGTTCACCCCTTTGATGAAAATTGAAGGAAAGAAGTGGTGTGGGGATGGGAAGGGCAAAGATACATTACAATTTTTTATGGGTCCAAAATAATTTCCTAGAGGGAAAAATGGACTGCTGGGTTATTTTAAAATTATTTGTGAGAAATATAACAGAGCTGAGCATAAATCCAAACTTGGCTCAGCTAAAGGGCAGAATAGGTCAGCAAGAAGCTAGAAAATACAAATCTAGTCTATTTTAGCCAAGTGAAATGCTAATACTAATAAAACTATAATACTAAATTATATTAATAATATGCTAATATTTATTGTAAAAAATTTTACTCCAAACCTTGTTTATTATATCTATTGATTTTCTCAATGGAAAATGCCATCAAATATAAACAAGTTCTAGATAAGTAAACCATGGATATTGACATGGATATTGTCAGTTGAAATTGTTTATTTTAAATTGATAATCTATGGAAGAGAAAAATCATATAGTGTTGTGTTCTGGCTTATGAGTCAGTGAGTCAACTCCATTCAGTCAATGGAGATTGACTGAATTGGTATTGTAAAATGGAATGATTAGTCACTGTTTTGCAATTTAGCTTTTATTGGTGGTGGGAGACAATTGAAGAACTGGTAATCATACTAGGTAGAAATTAAGAAAAATATGATCCTACAACTAGGAATTTATCATTCAAGACTTGAGGCAAGAAAAAGATAATTACAGCATGATCAAGATGGGACTTCCTAATTCATGAGGTTAAGAAAGAGGTATGAATTGAATGCAGGGAGGCTTGTGAAATGAATAATAGCTAATAGAAGAAACTGTTGAGTTTATAGTTAGATCACTTTTTCCTATAATATGTCATGTTCCTAAGGTGTAAGATTTCTATAATCAAGAAGGTAAGCAATGTGGCACATTTAGCTGGCATATAAAGTTAATGAAACTCTCAGATTAAACAAGTTATTAAACAAAATACCTCCAAACTTCTAATTCCCATAATTTAAATTTAAGATGGGAACCCTGAAGTGTTATGTGGCTTTATTGCTCATGTGCAATACCTTGCAGGATTGTAAATAATTTTTCATTCTTCTTTGCATTATTATTTTTTTTGTGCACTGTCATGCAATACTGTCCACTAATTAGAAAAAAATACTGCAATAATCCCAACCAAATTGTCATAATCTGCACTGATAGAGTATGATAGAAACTAAAAGTATGTATATCCCAAAGTTTTTTTTTCAAGAGGTAACTGGACTTTCAGAGTTGAAGAAGCTTCTTGGATGAGAAGTGAAACTTCTTTAAAAAAAAAAAAAACCAGAAAGTCCAGTTGCCTCTTGAAAAAGCACCTTTGGGACAACCATGACCTGGATGACTGAGAATCTCCACAGACATTTAGCTAAAAGTATGCATGTTTGAAAGACATCAGATCATGGAGGCTAGTTCAGAATTTTGAAAATTGTAATTATTCTGGGAATTTAATCTCCGCTCTACACCCCAGATGTATTAAAGACTGGCCTGAAATATCACTATGTGTGAATTGTTTTAAATTGGCTTAGATTAGAATAATCAAAGATATTATCTAAATGAAAGCTTCATTCCATCTGAGACAATCTGATTTCAGCCCAGAGTAACTTGTATATCAAAAATTATATGTACAGTCTATATCAAACTTCCTCCTCTTCAATTTCAGGTGGTGGTGCACAATGAATTCAAAGCTAAGCTCATACCCAAACCTACATTGTATTCTGCTACCCAGAATAATAAAATATTATATTGATGATCCCAGCTGTTAAAACTGGGATTTTAAATAAAAAGAAAGAAGAAAAATTCAGAGAATGCCCAGGGAAATATAAATTAGTGTGTTGGGTTAAATAATGTTTCTAGCTAAGAGGAAAAACAAGGAACTATTGAGGGCAGATTTGCCTCAAATCACACACTGAAGCAGAGAAAAGTCAAAGAACAAAGAAAGCAACAATTAAATTCACAATGTAATCAGTAATGTAAATCCTGGCTCTCCTTGACCTCTCAGTGACTTTCACATCCTGGCTCTCCTTGACTTCTCAGTGACTTTCACAGCCATCAATCATGGTATTCTTCTGAATTGACTCCAGGAATTGGAGGGGATAACACAGTATGCTTCCTTCCTAAGAAATCAAAACTAGTCAATGTTGGTAGGAGTGAGAATCTACCCTCAGATGCTTTAGTAAGGTCTGCTGCAAGCTTCAGTGCTCTCCGCACTCTGGTTTAATGATTGTTTAGTGGGTTTATTAATATTCTCTAGCAATTCCCTTAGTTTAACTGACAGGTATGCATAGCGCACATACACATGCATACACACACACAAATAATAAATTGTCTTGTCTGGAATAGGCCATTCAGAAAGTAACCATATCCATTTAATTGCTTACTTTAATATATTTCCAAATCACTTATCATTAGAATAATCCCTAAGAAGAAAATAAAAGGATAAAATGTAAACACAAAGCAATTTAGATAAACCCACAACTCCCACCCCCAAACACATGTATTTATATATGTATATGTACATATGCTATTAAAAACAGTTACATATCTCATATCAGCACAGAGTAAAGTTACATTCATCAGTCATAAAAGTGTTCGGATTTTCTCCCTTTTCCTGCACAGATACCGTTTTAACTCAACTCAATGGCTGATTGAAGCAATTATTGTAGCACATATTTGAGGTATTAGCAAATCTGTGACATCACCGGGCGTTAACAAATTATATCATTAATACTATTTCATGATCCGTGGTGGCACAATGGTTAGAATGCAGTACTGCAGGCTACTTCTTCTAACTGCCGGCTGCCAGCAATTCGGCAGTTCAGTTCAGCTCAATGTTGATTCAGCTTTCCATCTTCCGAGGTTGGTAAAATGAGGACCCAGATTGTTGGAGGCAATATGCTGACTCTGTAAACACTTTACAGAGGGCTGTAAAGCACTGTGAAGCGGTATATAAGTCTAAGTGCTATTGCTATTGCTATTTCTCTCTGGTGTTCACTACTAAAAAACCTCAGTTGTTATTTCTCTATACCTCATCCCTGCTTTTCTCTGCATTACTTTCTAACTGATGTCAGTGTCAATTATTTGCAGCAGCCTAATTTTAAGGACCCTGCTGGGTTCTGGAGCCCACTTATCTACTCTCCTACGGGTAGTTGCTTAGGTTCTGTCTGCCAAATACCTGCAGATATTTGGGAGAATTACTTTCAAAAGATTTTCAACACAGAACAATCAAATAATCAAGTGGTCATCTACTCAGTGATGACTCCTCCTACATGCCCTCTTGCTTCTATAGCTGAGGCTAAGATTTCTTTGTTCAACTGAAATCTGGGAAAGCTTCTGGAAATGTTTCTATTTTATCTTTTAAAAAATAAAGATTGGTGGGCAATTGGTGCAGTGCTGGCTGCTCCCTTTACCTATATTAACAGCACAACATATTTTCCATTTGAGGGAAGGAGGCCTTAGTTATCCCTCTCCGTAAGAATCCAAGAAATAGACTTCACCTTGCTAATTACAGACCTATTAGCTTGCTTAGTACAATCAGCTATATGTAAAATATCTTTACTTACAACTATAGAATTGAGTCCAAAATGAAAATAGTCGTGTTTAAAAACAACCAGGATTTAGAGGGGACAGTTCAACTCTAGACCATTGTCCAGTCCTGTACCATTTAGCTGAAAAATATGCCTTACTGTCCAAAGCCACCTTTTGGCAACATTTATGGATTTCAAATCATCTTTTAGTCTGATTCCAAGAAAGAACTATGGGAGAAACTGCAGGAATCCTCAATGGACAAATTTGCTCCTTTGTACATATCCAGACTGTTTATTCTAACACAAAGAGCCATGGTGGCGCAGTGGTTAGAATGCAGTATTGCAGGCTACTTCTGCTGATCACTGGCTGCCAGCAGTTTGGCAGGTTGAATCTCACAAGGTTGACTCAGCCTTCCATCCTTCTGAGGTGGGTAAAATGAGGACCCAGATTGTTGGGGGCAATATCTTGACTCTGTAAACCACTTAGAGAGGGCTGTAAAGCACTGTGAAGCAGTATATAAGTCTAAGTGCTATTGCTATTGCTATTGCTATTGCTATTCATTGAGAGTCAGGTGCTTCCCGGGGGGCATCTTCTTTGAGTAGGGTGAGGCAAGGATGGATTCTAGCCCTTTTTCATATGTCCATTAATTCAATAATTCAGTCTCTTTCATCTGATCATTATCACTCTCCAATGTTACAACATTATGCAATTCCAGCTTTGCTATATGTGGTTGATGTAGTACATTTTGTCAGAGAAGGGCATTGAGGACATTGGCTTCCTATTGCCTAAAATAACATTGTAAGAAAAACCAAAGTGCTAGTCTTTGCATAACATAATAATATGATGCATAAATGACAAATTAATGGGACCCCAAGACAGCACGTATGTACTTATATATAGTGTATATTGGAGTGGAGTTCCAGTCTTCTGTTGTGGTCTGTCAGCAGCCTGTGGAGTCAGACAGCGATGAGGCTGAGGAAGAACATGGGCCAATCCTGGAGGCTGGGGAAGGCCCAGATGAGGGCTCTGTGTCGGAGGCAGAGATGGGGCCCTCCCATAAGGCTGAAAAGACCAGCAATGGCTCTTGGGCTCTTTGTCAGAAAACAACATTGATAGACTTGTTCTTATCTTGCTGCACTTATCTCTGGTCGGCTTTTGCCAAGAGAAGCCTTTGGCAGTTTGCCTAATTATACCAAGGTTGGTGATTAGACTGAAGAATTTGTGTTATGAAGAGTTTGTTTTGATTTAGTTTGGACTACACTGAGAATAAGTTAATTCTCAGCTGTTCTAATAAAATCTGTTTGTTTTGGAACTGTTTGCATCGACTACTACCTACTTGGGCCTGGGTCACAACATCTTCCTCATCTTGGAGCACACATTCCTCTTATCAAGCGTTGCCCAATTTAGTTGCACAGGCGGCTTAAGTTTCTTCCATTCAGGACTTCCAGGTGAGGACCTATTGGTTAGAATTATCTGTAAGTATCTCCATGTGCAGATACAACATCACAGCAAAAATCAGCAGCCAGGCATCAAATTCTCTCCAGAGAAAGAAAAATTGGGATATTGCTCACTTGTGCTCTGGATAGCTGCACCTGTGATAAGACCACAGGAATTGAATTTCTTGCAGTCAATCATGAATTCGGTGTTTTAGATGCTGAGGGATTATCCATCTATCAAAACTGCTGTGCAGCATTTATGGATACATGGCTTATAAAAGACACACTCTGTTAAAACATTTTTAGGTACAATTAATTTACAACTTAAGAGTGATTTTCCAATCAGCAGGAAAGAACTTGAGTTGCCTTCTTTTTAAAAAAGAACAGAAAAAAATACTATCATAATGGATTTTGACTTACAAGCAAAAAGCTTCACAATATTATGATTTAAGAAAGTTTTAAATTTGTAAAGGGACAATTTTAGAAAACGGAAAAAATAATTTTATAAAGGTTCCCTTGAAAGTAGTAAAATTAACTAGACAAACAGACCAGACCTTTGTGGAAATCTCAATTATTTATTATTAAGGAAAATAGATAATTGGCGGATTTTACAAAATAAGTAAACAGACTGTGTGAATGTAGCTATGGACAACTGACTGGGATTAAGGTATTAGACAAAGAAAAGCAAAATAGGTAAAAAAAGAGAACCTTGACTTTTACTTTCACCCTAGTAATAGAAATGTGTATAATTTATTACAGTGATAATCACACAAAAAAGCAGTAAAAATGGGAAAAGAAAAGAGGCAATACTAGAAAAACATACAGAAGGACATCACTAGATTTATTGCAGAAAATGTTTGAAGAATTTGGTAAGAGAGTGACTGAAATAGTTGCCAATACTTTGGAAACTTTTAAAAAGAAATGGAAGAAGGTTTTGCAGGGATAAAATATGAAAGAAGTTAAGAAGATTGAAGAATCTGTAGGACAATTGGCTAGAAAAGTTAAACAAATTAATGATCAAATGAACGTTTTTGAAAGTAAGATAGAATTTATAATAAAGAGATGAATAAATATTTGGATAACTTGGCATTACTGAGAGAAAGAGAAAATGTTTAAGATTTTTGAGCAATTCTAGATTTTTGGAACAAAAGGAAGATATCGGAGAAAAGATTTTTAAGTGTCTGTCTAATTTTTGGATTGGGATGAATCCTCAATTTGCAAAATTAAGAAATATTCCAAAGGATGTCCTTCTACATTCCATCTGCAAGACGACTAGAGAACAGATTTTGCAGCAGCATTTTAATACTAAACTGAGGATTGATAATATAGATAATATAAATTGTACTTAAGGAAATTCCAAATGGAATAGTGCACAAGAAAAAATAGGGTGGGTTTTTTCCCACAAACTTAAAACAGAAATAATTCTATTTAGATGGGATTCTATCTATTTGGAAGGGTAATTTTTACTTTTCAACAGTAGAGATTCAAACTGAAGAAAGCAAGATATTTATTGAGAAATTTTTAAGAAGAATTAGAGGAAATGCAAAGGAAAGTCACAATAAAGATGTAACTAAACAAATGCCACAATAGATACAGCAGGACAGTGAAGATGCTACCACTATGGATGCTACAGATCAGTGGTGGGTTCTATAGAACCGGTAGTAAAACTGGCGTGAGGCCCCGCCCACTGACCCTGATGTCATGAAAATCTTCTGCGCTTGGGCAGAAGAGGGTGCGCACGAGCGAAGCAACCGCATGCGCACAACCCCATTGCAAACTGGTAGTAAAGGTAAGTAGAACCCACCCCTGCTACAGATATTCAATTTTCTCTAATTTTGGCATAACTATTGATTATAAAAGATTAACAGGAAGTATAAATGGTGCAAATGGTCCTCAAAATGGGGGGGGGGAGTTCTAATATTTGAAAAAGTTAAAATGTGATTTGCTTACATGAAAAACATTAGGAAAAAGGATATAAAATATTTGAGTCACAAAAATTTGGCTGAAGGGTAAAGACTTTAGGAATGAAATTGAATGAAAAAATGAAACTGAAAACAGTTAATCCAATCGTGGATTAACGATTGGGCTTTCTCTGTGAAAATTGGTGTCTCCTGGAAGATTGTAATGGTGGAATTTCCCACAAATGGATAGAACGTCTGAGAAAAATGTTAAAAATACCCAAGGCAAACTACCAAAGGTTTTCTTTGATTTAGCAATAGCAATAGCAGACTTCTATACCGCTTCATAGTGCTTTTACAGCCCTCTCTAAGCGGTTTACAGAGTTAGCGTATTGCCCCCAACAATCTGGGTCCTCATTTTACCTACCTTGGAAGGATGGAAAGGTGAGTCAACCTTGAGCCAGTGAGATTTGAACTGCCGAACTGCAGCTAGCAGTCAGCTGATGTTGCCTGCGGTATAGCACTCTAACCACTGCGCCACTCCATTAATGGAGAATTTGTAATTTACTAATGTATGGAGCAGGGGTGGGTTCTAAATTTTTTTACTACCGGTTCTGTGGGCGTGGCTTATTTTGTGGGTGTAGCTTGTGGGGGTAATGTGACTGGGTGGGCATGGCCAACTTTTTTTTTTTACTTTTAAAAGCATTTTTTTCTACAACCTTAAGAGGTTGCAGAAAAAAATGCAAAAAAAAATCCATAGATACACTCAGAAGACATTTAATCGCCCACCCTTCTTTCTCCCCCCTCTGCGTACCCAGCGCCTTATTACAGCCGCTGACTCTGGGTCCCGGCCGGGCAGCCAGCAAAGCCTCTCCTGCCGCTTCCTCCTCCTGCTGCTGCTGCTGCTCCGACAGGGAAGCCCCGCTGAGGGGAAAGCGAGCTACTCTAGCCTGCCCATCAGTTCCTTCTCCTTCCTCCCCTCGGTTTACCCGGCTCCATCAAAGCAGCGCCAGAGCTGCCAGCCTGCCTTTTATCTGGTGCCCCGAGTTTGTGTACTGAAAGGAAGCTCACTCAGCTCTTGGTGAGCATCAAATGGAAACCCCAGCCGGCCTTCCCTCCCAAATTCCACAGCCGCTATGATGGAAGTGCTTGTCTGGGACCGAGGGGTGTCAAGGCGCTGAGGCGAACCCCCACATCCTATGCCCCCCAAGGCGCTCTTTCTGTCAGCTGCCCTTCTCCCCCCCTCCTTAGCAACCCCTCGAAGAGAAGTTTGGTGTGTCTTCCTCAGTCCTGACGGAGGGAGTGGGATGGGAAGTCCCTGCGCCTTGCGAGAGCGGAGTGGTCCCTGGTTTTAGGAAGAAAAAAGGCGCTAAGCGGGGTCGGGGATAGGCGCATCCTCCACTCCTCCATGACACTTTTGTCAGCCAATCAGGCCTCCTTCCTTCCATCCCTCACCCGGGGATCCGCCGGGCCCCTTTCCTCCCACGCCAGCTGAGTGAAGCTAAAGATAGCCCCAGGCCTCTGGAGGGAGGGAGGGAGAGAGGGAAGCCCTGGCCTGCTGCTCCTGCTGCCGCCACACCCTTGCCCCCAGCAAGAGTGGTTCTCGTGCTGCCGCTTCTCCGGCAGCACCAGGAGCAACTGCTGGGTCAGAGAGGGCAGGGCAGGCTGTGGTGGCAGGCCGTTCTTGCCGGGTAACAGACAGGCTGCTCCTGGAGCAGCCAGGAGAAGGAGAAGCTGCCAGCGGGGAGGCGAGCTGCACCAGGAGGATCGGAGGAGAGCGCAGCTTCTCACTCATGGAGATCTACCGGTGGGGAAGTAGGCGCGGTAAGAAATGCATGAGCCAGGAAACGGTTATGCTCCCTGGCCAGAGAGGGTTGCACAAACCTTTGCTGGAGTGAACGTGCAACCCTCTCCGGCCAGGGAGCATAACCGCTTCCTGGCTCATGCATTTCTTACTGCGCCTTACCACGAGGGGATGGCGGCAGGCTTCGGCAGCAGACAGTTTGAGCTGGCTAAGAGGCAACGTTCCTCCTCCTGCCAGCCTCGAGCTCAGCTCCGAGCAGGGTCCCCCCAGCCATACCTGGCTTTTCCCTGCGGCGTGGATCCCAGGCAGTACAACTTTGGGGCCTTTCCTCATGGTGGCGGTGATGAGGCAGGCAGGCAGGCAGAAGGGTGCATGGGAGTGACTGGCGGCAGCGCTCCTGGCTGGCAAAGGGTGGAGTCCCGGGGCTGCATGCGGGCAATGACGGTGGACGGGGTAAGCAAGTGGCGACCGGGCCGGGAACCGGTTCGGGGGTGTGGCCAGCCAATCTTATTACCGGTTCTCCGAACTACTAAATTTTTTTACTACCGGTTCTTGTGAACCGGTGCGAACCGGGAGCAACCCACCTCTGGTATGGAGATAGAAAAATGGTAATTCAAAATAATATACTGATTTTTCTAAAAGACATGGATCTTTTTCAAGAATAGATACAATTTTGATATCTAAGAATTTGGCTATTAATAATACATAGAGTGGATATATTCTTAAAGATTTTCTCACACCACTTTACTTTAACTTCTAAAAGGAAAAATGGCTTTTTTCAAATGGAGATTGAATGAGATGTTGTTGCAAAAGGAAACATTAGTGAAGGACTGCAAAAAGAAGTTGGAATTTTTTGAGAATAATCTTAATAAAGTCACAGAAGTAAGAATGGTTTGTGATACAAGCAAAGCTTTTATAAGAGGATATCTTATACAACATGTAGCAGTGAATTTTAAAAGAAAGGGCAAGAGAAAACACAAGTTATTTTGATGAGATTTGAAAAGGAAGAAGAGTTTAATAGAGGACAACCATTACCCACCAAATTAAACTTCTATAAAAGCAATTATCTATGTTAGCAGTGAGAGAGATGGAAATAAAGATGAATTATGCAAAACCAAGAAGTTTTGAATGGGCAAATAAACGAGGGAAATGATTGGCATATAAATTGTGAAAAGGAAAAGAAAAGAAAGTGATGCTAAAGTTCCAAGAAGGAACAGTAATAACTGTAATAACTGTAATAACAAAAAATGTAAATAAGCAAAAAGTGTTTCACCCTTTGCACAAGGGTCCGGAAATTTCTTTGGAAAAAGTGGTCAATATTTACATAAGCAGAATTTACTGAATATTACAGAGAGTCAGAGACAAATTTTGAAAGTTGGACCTATAACATTAAGAGAAGCTTTTTAAAAAAGACTAAAACAGGAAAATCCCTGGTCCAGATGGTCTATTGAACTCTTACTATAAATGTTTGAAAATGAACCTTTATAACTTTTATTTTTAAAAAATATTAGGATTCCTGACAGCTGGAAAAAGGCTAATACAGCATTAATATCTAGAGATACAGGGCCTGACTTTAACAAGAAATTATCCATTTTGCTGTCTCTCTCAAGATGAGGTGTTAGCTATCAGGGTTGGCTGGCTTCAAAAAAGAAAAATGTTCAAGGCAATCATGGGAGTCAATGACTATTAGCCTAGATGTCAGTGTTACTGCTTTGAAGGCCATCTGCTAGGAGACTAGTGAGCTTCCTTATACAGTTGCCTGGTCATTGTGAGAACAGACTGCTGAACTTGGCCAGCCAGGGGTCCAATCCAGCAGGGCACTGCTTAAGTTTTCATGTTCTTAAGTACTTACCTAAGGACAGGTGATAGCCCAGAGACAAAGGCAACATTCTGGGTTATAATGCTCACTCAGTGAAGACAAGCTAGAGACTGCAAAAATTAACAACAACAACAAAAAAAAAGAGTAAAAAATAGAGTAGAGAGTAGCCACTCCAAACTCAATTGCAGAAAATACACTTCAGCAACAGAGTGGTCAATGCCTGGAACTCCCTACCCAACTCCATTGTTACAGTCTCAAACCTTCACAGCTTCAATCTCAAACTGTTTATCATGGACCTCACCGCATTTTTAAGAGGTCCTTAAAGGAGGCGTGCATAAGCGCACCCGTGTGCCTACCGTTCCTGTCTTACTGTCCCCATTTATCGGGATTTACTTCCTTTGTTCATGTTTATGTTCATGCGTATACTTGTTACCTTGTACATGTTTGACAAACAAACAAACAAACAAACAAATAAATAAATTACAAGGAAGGGAAAGGGTTCTGCAAATTGATCTTATTGTAAACATGAATGGCACTGAACAATGTAAACAAACAAAATATTTGAAACAGGTGGGGGAAACCTGAGCCAACCCTGCTATTGTCTCAGTGCCATTCCAATCACACAGAAAATGAAGCAGGGGTATCAAACTCATGTCATCACGGTGGTGTCACATGACATATGGGCACTTTTTTCCCCTTTGCTAAACCGGACGTGGGAGTGGCCAGAATGTGACGCATCCGGCCCATGGGCCGGGAGTTTGACAGCCCTGAACTAAAGTATAAGTGCTTACACTCTCTTTACTTACATTTTGAATACTTAGTTGACGTGGATAATGATCAGTGTTTTGCATTCATAAAACAAGAGAAGCCCAATCATGAAAAACACAAATATGTTCAGAAGTTCTCCTATTTTGCTCCTATCTCTACTTTCCCTGCTCTCTTAACACTGTTTCAAAGAATCTCTTACAAGAGATCAATAATGAAAACTGCCTGAAGGTGCTCAGCAGCTGCCCCTGCAGTCATCAAATCACCTTCCTGAATAAATCTTCTAACAGAATCTGAGTCTATCCACTTCACGTGAGAGTTGTAAACTTTTGCATTTGGACTGGTATTCACAGCAGGCATAATAAGTCACTTTAATTTGGTATTTGCTTTTTAGTATGTATGTCAACAAGATATGTAACAGTTGAATTTTAACAAGCTTAGAACACCACCATGTAACAGGGTAACAAAAAAATAAGATTTAGTCCCCAAACTGGGGCTGTATCTAGAGAGATATCAAATAAGAAAAACAATAAACCAGAAACACCTTGAGCAGATGCATCATAGATAGCCCTCCCAGAAGAAAAATGTGAAAGATTATCTAATAACCTTGATTATAGTAATAGAATCTAGAGTCAGGAGTGATAGAATAGTTAGGAAGGACATTTAGGCCATGGAGTAGGGCTGCCAGACACAGGCTGCAATAGATAACTGCAGAAATACAGGCAACTCTAATGTGCTGCCCTCTAGTGGTCTTTCAAATTTTGCCACTCACAGGCCTTATCACTGGTATAGTTTCTATTCTAAATGCAATAACCAGACAGTTTGAGCACCTTCTGTAAGAAAAAGGCATTAATTCTGAGACATTTTTCCAATGTTTGTATCATTCTTACTGTTGAAATTTTTAAAAACACTTTTTAATTTTTTTAAAGTCAGAATGTCCCTTCTTTACTTAAATTATTTTGATTTTCATATCCATTTAAGTAGGTTCCCCACCCAAAGTGTGTAATAGGTCTCTTGCAATGTCCTCCAAAGTCGCTGTTCTGTGTCTCCCTTGTTTCGAAGCTCTGTTAGTTGTTTTCAGCAATTGGCAGGTAGCTTCCTCCTGCAGCTTGCAAGACACGGAAGAGGTGCGGTTTTGAAATTTCAAACCTTCAGGTCTTTCCCTATGAATGTTTTGCCTGCTTTTTTTTTTTTTTTTTCAGTTAAAGGCTTGCACTCACCCCTTTTACAGGGCTGGAGGTTGTTTGGTTTTC
Organism: Pituophis catenifer annectens; assembly: GCF_029215685.1. Lineage (NCBI taxonomy): Eukaryota > Metazoa > Chordata > Lepidosauria > Squamata > Colubridae > Pituophis > Pituophis catenifer. Next base: position 313,991,737 of record NW_027256881.1, on the reverse strand, counting down.
CTTGTGTCTTGACCTTGGTGTGAGCAGTTTCCCACTATCACCAATGGCAATGTCCCTTCCTGTAACTTAAATCCATTATTTCAAATCCTACATTGTGGGTAATAGAGAAAAGGTCATGGTCTTCTTCTGTGGACTCCATAAATAGCTCAGCCATATCTCACCTCAGTGCTGTTTTCTGAATGTTAAACTTCCTATAGTGCCATCTATATCCCTTCTCTCTTTTTTTTTCCTGGAATATTTAGTAGGTGGGACTGAACAACTGGGTTATGGTTATATCTGCACACAACTGACAGAGACAAAACACTTTAATGCATAGAAAATGAAGCCTGCTTTTAGTTAAAGCTGCTTCTCTTTAGGCCAGCAACTAGTCAGCTTTAGATATTTACACTGCACATTAATTCTGCACATGATTAAGATAACTGTACAATTTTACAAGTGCAGCATGTTCCTACTATTTTAAAATTTTCCTTCTTTGTCTCATTTTCTTTAAAAAAATTATACTTAATTCTTTAATGCCTTATTCCCTCTGTTTTTTATTAAAATTTCTTCTTTCTATCTACCTGCCTTTCTGTCTGTTATCTATCTATCGCTATCATCTATCTGTCTGTCTGTTTGTTCAATTATTTTTTACACCACTCCAATGACTCCTGGTGAAGTCCAGATGAATTTATAAAACAACATAATTTAACTAAAATAAATTTGTTTAATAAATAAAATAAAAAAGCAAAATTATCAATAAATGCAAAAGGGGAGGAATCATCATCTTCATCACCACCACATCATCATCATCAACATCATCATCTAAAAGATAGTTTGATCTTGGAATAAATTGTTATTCTACAAATGCCTGAATGAACATAAATGTTATCTAAGAGAACATAGCTTTTTCCCTTAAATGGGAGATCTATAGTTGGGCTGCTTCTTCCAAGAAGGTCTAACTCATGGCTACTGTTTTATCTGATGAATCAACCTGTGAACATAGGTTTTATATCTAGGCAGCCTTCCTGGCAGGCTTGGGTGTATGAATTGGTTGATACTGGGGAAGTATTGACTCTTTCTTGAACAGGTTTATTACTCTGTTCTAAGTTTTTAAACTGTTATAGGTCTAACTTTAAGAATGAAGTAAATGATTTAACGATGCTATTTATGGACTCCATTAATGCTTTATTATTATGCTATAACTGTATTATACTGTGGCTAGATTGTCATGCTACTGTGGTAAGTCATGTTGAAGGAAGCTAATATTGCAGGTAAATAAGTATATAGACATTTGCAATTCCCTGGTTGTTCAGTATAGATAGGGAGACATGATCTAGAGCTCACTTCTTTTGAAGTGGATCTACACACCACAGGCTGATACAGACCTGGCATTTTAAAAAAAAATCTAGTCCAGGGATGGGCAAAATTTTCAGCTCAAGAATCATTCTCCCCTGTTTCCCTTTATACTATTCCATTTTCTTCTTGTCCCTTTCTCTTTTAATTACATTGTACTTCTTAACAATCATATTGATTTTATACATTCTATACATTATCATATTCATTCTTTCCATTTTCAACTTCCCCCCTATTTTTATTATTCATTATTTCTAGTCTATAACAACTTATACCATTTGTGCCAGATTATATAATATTCTGTATCTTCCTTTTCTTTGAGCTCTTTTGTTAATTTATCCATCTCGGCACATTCTAGGATTTTTTAAAATCAATTCTTCTTCTTCTTCTTTGCATGCACAAATCTGAACATTGATATATGAGTGCATAGTTGAGCTTACATGTAAAAAGTTTCTCCATTGAAACTTTTTGCTCTATGGTCCCTTCATCACCCCAAACCAGTGTCTTCCACATATTGATGGCTGAATGTTTCAAGTGAAGAGTTAGATACTCTGCATTCCGTTATTTATTCAATTTATAGCCTCTTATTTCCCCCAGACCAATAAACTTATGCTAAAGGTTTTGCTGAGAGATACTGATTGGCTCAAAGTCACCAAATGAGCTTTCATTTTTAGAGGCTGACTTGAATTTGAATTTGCCCAGTCAAGGCTCAGCTCTTCAATCAATCATTCCCCAATCTGTAATGAAGTACCAAATGGCAGAAAGGTACAAATCCAGTATATAGTTAGGGACAAATGAAGATGATACAATAGATAAGTGGGCATTTGCAAATTTTTCAGGACCCTGGACAGAGGCAAGGCAGCAGCAATTTATTCCAATTCCAGCCTCTTTTTGAACTGAGCTCTTCTATGCTCCTTGAGCCTGACCATCCTTCCCAGCCTCCACCCATTTCCTGAGAAATGAAAACCATCTGACATACAATTGTTAATGGAAACATGGAGAATATATAAAATGTGTCAATTAATCAAGGGCTTGGTATGCAATAATTATTACGACATCTTCGAATCTCACTGCTTGAGGAAGTTGCATAACATTCTCAGAGACTCTTCCCATCCTGCTTACAATCTTTTTGGACTGTTGCCTTCTGGCAGAAGATACAGAACAATTAAAACAATTAAAACTTGGACCACACGTTTTCTGAATAGTTTTTATCCCAGAATTATAATTGCACTCAACAATGAACTAAAGGGCCACCATCAGTGAGCTGTTGGACAGCATTACTTGGTCTGTTGTGTGGATGTTTGGGTGGTTTAGGGGTGGGGAATTGTGGGGGTGGGAGTGTGTTTGGGGATTGTTATGTGTGTTGGACCTGGTCTTTGTGTTAAGGGAATTTCATTGTATGGGTATACTGTGTATACACGTACAATGACAATAAAAGTTGTTGTTGTTGTTGTTGTTGAGCTTATCCTGGGCAGGCTGTCTATGTTGGGGTACCAGCTCTGTAGCCCTTGGTGATTGTTACTGAGCTCAGGCCTGGAAGCTGCAGACACTGGTCTCCATTTGGATTCAGGCTCAGTAATGACAAGCCTGGTAATACTGTTATTCAGTCATCTTAGAGGTCTATAGTTCTGTTGTTGCCTTGGAAACTACATTTCTCTTCACCAATACGACAAGCTTTTCAGCCTCAGGGGTATTGTTGGACTTCAGGATCCAAAGAAAATCATGCCATAAGACTATATTAGAAGAGAAGGCTCCCAATGCAGAAGTGAACCCAGTAATGGGCAGAGGACTACAAGGATGGAAGACTGGGATGCAATAGGAAGAGTGAGACTCACAAACTCAATCGTATGGGGATAAGCTTTGGATAAGTTGTACCTCTGCCAAATGCTCTCTCCATTCCAACTGTCTGGAATCAGCACAAGTTTAACTCAGTGCAGCAATTTTAGAGTAACCTTGTCTTGGGCTCACTCTGCCTATTTCTCCATGCCTACTCCATTACTTTTAATTACAATAGGGAGGGGAAATAATTTGTGCCCTTGTATGTCCTTATATCCATCCCGAGATGAACATGGCTCGTGCAAGTGTGATGCAAAACAATGATGCAAAAATACTTGAAAAGACCATGTTTGCCATAGGCTGGTCACATGTAGCACTTAGCAGAGGGCAGTTCTCTGTTTAAAATATTCTCATTTGAAAGGGGTCCCAATCCAAGTCAAACTTAATGATTTAAAAGACCATTAGGAGGGAAAGCAGGGGTTTTGAAATTGTACATGAATAATTAACACCTTGACTGAAAAATCAACCCTAGGGCACAGGGATGGGTTCTAGTTACCTTTACTACCAGTTCGCATCACGCCCCTACACGTGCAGATCAACTTTGATGATGTCCGGGTCAGTGGGCAGAGCCTCCCACCAGTTTTACTACTGGTTCTTGCGAACCAGTCTGAACCGGGGGCAACCCACCACTGCTAGGGCACACATGTCAGCAGGTCAAAAACCTCTGCTTTATTGTTTTCTGATTAAAATATTCAAATAATTTCCCTATTTATATCTATAGCCATCACTTAGTGGGTGCATATTTTATTCAGATATGTATCTTCCTTTCACTTCTTTTTGGGGTGACAGATTTTCTTTTTACAATAGATATTATGTTTATCTCTTTATCATAGATGCCATTTCACCACCATACTTTTCACATAGTTTTCACCTGTGCTCCTTCTATAGTACTGTTTAAAATAAAAATACTACTTCCACTAATAAATAGGTTAAATTGCCACAGTGCTGCTGTTCTCTTACCAAAGAGATGTTGATATCCATCTACAGCACATAAAATATAATGTGATATTCCATAACACAAATGGAGCAGAATTCAACAGAATCCACATTTTAGGCAAAGTAATTTAACTTTATTATATCAGAACCACAAGTACTTTTCCCAAAGACTAGTGTTTCATGGACTTTTTACTAAAAATGTGAGGAAATGAAATGGTAATTTTTGGATTTGCTGATTAAAAAGATTGAAAACAGGATACAGAGGAGCTGTGTGATGTAATCTTAAAGAGGGAGAAGGAATAATAACTTGGTCTGTAGCTGGGGTAAAGAAGATTGGAAGTTGCTTCTTTAATTATTTTTTGCTTTTCTTTTTTATTTGTACTATCTATATAATAACACACATACAGAAACATGCACACACTGAAACCAAGCAGATCAAATCAAAGTTATCCTTTGTCTTCTTATTCAACTTCATGATAATTCTTGGTTAAAATGGCATATAAATATGGCAAATTATGAAATATTGTACATTTAGTAATAAATGTGAGCATGGTATTTGTTTTTAAATACATAGAAGCAGAAACTGGGCAGAATTGAATTAGGGCTTGTAATGATTGAAGGAGTGATTAAGTGCCATCAAATCATTTTTGACTTCTAATGAACACATAGAAATATTTTCTCCATGATGAACTATTTCTAAACTGGTCTTTCAGGTCTTCCAATGGGGAAGACCTGACCTGAATCCATCCACTTTGCTGCTAGTCATTCTCTTCTCCTTCCTTCCACTTTTCCTAGCATCAGAGCTTTCTCCAGGGAGCTGCATATTTGCATGTGTCTGAAGTAGAATAATTTGAGTCTGGACATTTGTGGCTTGAATCAGAGCTCTAGGTTGAATTGTTTGTTTTCTTGCCTGTCCAAGGAGTTTTCTCCAACACCAGGATTGTAATGAATACTTTCTACTCTAATATTTTCCTTATACTTAGCAACACCAAAACATTTCAGGAGCCAGATGTGGCCTCAATTTGTGCACCTCTGAATATTCCCTTTTGTTCCTTGCTATTTTTTTACTCAAAGAAGCTTATAGTAAGCATCCATTAAACCATCACATTATATAATGTGTAAAATTTACAATTTCAGACTGCTGAATCATTTAAAAGCAGCACAGCTGAACAAAAAAGCTCTTGAACAATTCCAAAAATTGTTGCCAACCTAACATTTTTAATGTGACAGACTGAGAAAATTATTAAATGCCTGATTGAATATGTATCTATATCTATCTACATCGCTGTACAGCCTTAGTTAAATTTAAATGTCAGTACAACAAAAATTCAAATTTGTCTAGCTGCACTCTCTTCTTTTTAAATTATGGCCCCTCATATGCTATTTAAAGGCAAAGTTAATATTCAAAGAAGGTTATAAGTCTTGTTCTACTACAACTAAACTTGTAACTACCTTAAGCACAATAACTCATGTCACCATCCAGTTGGATCATTGTAATGGATTGTACCTACGACTGTTCTCGAAGAGCCTTTGGAAGCTGCAATTCATCCCGAATGCAATAGGATGGGCAATATTGGATGCTCTGCAATGCATCCTCTTGTCACCTCTACTTTACAAGCTGCAGAGTCTCCCAATGGACTTCTAAGCTGCTGCTTGTCACCTATAATGCCCTACAGGGCACAAAGCCACAATATTTGTGGGCCTGCCTGTTTCTATCATTTCTGCTTGCTCCATCAGAATTGGCAGGGTTGACATGTCCAGGTCTCTTTTATTAGAAAATGTCCTCTAGTGGAAACTAGGAGTCATGCCTTCTCTATTGCAGGTCTCGCACTATGGAACATTGTGCACTTGAGATGGCCCCAGCTTTTTTGGTTTTCGGTATGGCATTGTAAACCCAGATGTACTTGGAGGCATTTGGACTAAGAATTGGGCTCTGTCTTTTCTAACTGAAAATGGGATGATTTTTAAACCTCCGGTGTATGTTACTGTGTGTTCCTATTTTGTGTGAGGGTGATGTCTACCGATGGGCAGGTGATATGATGGAAAGGAGGGAGCACCTTCCAAGTGGGGGCAAGACAAGAAACAACACAGCCCAGAACTGGATCAGACATAGAGGAAGAGAGTTAGGGTAATCACTCCCTAGAATCTCCCAGGGTACATCTGTTGGAGTGAAGATTAAAGGTTTAGTAAAGGTTTAGTCTGACAAGATTCTGCCTATTTGCTGTAAGCAAAAAAGAACTGTACTTTGGCTGGATTGTTCTACATCATTCTTACACTGGGCTTGACATTTTGGATGTTTATTTACAGAATACAGAATAACAGAGTTGGAAGGGATCTTCGAGGTCTTCTAGTCCAACCCCCTGCTTAAGCAGGAGATCCTATACCAGTGACGGCTAACTTATTTGCCATCATGGGCCAGGAGGGGGGGGTTGTGCGCACACATGCCCACACCCATAATTCTATGCGCCCCACGCATGCATGCGCGCGCCCCCTCATTCTTGGCACACGATGGCCTGGTAGGCCTGTTTTTCTCTCTCACCTGGCTCCAGAGCCTCTTTATGAGTCTGGGGAGGGCTAAAATGGGCTTCCCCACCCACCCCGGAGGCCCTCCAGAAATCAGAAATGGCCTGTTTCCCAACTTCCGGTTGGACAGGAAGTGACTTTTTTGCTGTCCCCAGCCTCCAGAGACTCCTAGAGAGGCTCTGGAGCCAGGTGAGAGAGAAAAACAGGCCTTCCCCACCACCCACCAGGCCCTCCGGAGGCAGGAAACAGCCTGTTTCTCTACTTTTGATGGGCCCAGAAGGCCCGAAAATCAGCTGGCTGGCACACGCATGTGCACCAGAGCTGAGCTTGCGTGCCCACTGATATGGCTACGTGTGCCACCTGTGGCACACATGCCGTAAGTTCGCCATCACAATCCTATACCATTTCAGAAAACAGCTGTCCAACGTCCCCTCAAAAACCTCCAGTGATGGAGCACCCACAATTTCTGGAGGTAAGCCATTCCACTGGTTAATTGTTCTCATTGTCAGGAAATTTCTCATTATTTGTAGGTTGGATCTCTCCTTAATAAATTCCCATCTGTTACAGTACTTCTTGTCCTGCCCTCAGTTGCTCTAGAGAATAGGTTGACCCCTCTTCTTTGTGACAGCCTGCCTTTTTTTGATGTTAACCATCTATGTTCTACCAAGAGTCATTGTTATAAAACGCATGGTTAAATATTTCTTGTTTTCAGATTATACATATCAATACATATTCAACCATCTCATAATACAGTATGAGAAGTATTAATCCTGCCTCGCCAGATGCAGCTATGTTAAACTGCAATGCAGATTCATATTTAATTTTAACTGTAATGTTTATACTGCCATTCTATGTATAGGAAGCTGTCCTGCTTGGCTAAGCTTAAATTAATTGCTAAGTGGCACCAGACTAGGCAATCCAAAAATAATTTTATATATATATATAAATATTTCATGAAGGGGATAATAGTATATTAAGTTCCTATCTTAGCCTGATTTCGTCATCTGTATATGAAAAGGAAGGCTCAACTTGAACTGTTTATAAATCAAACTGTTCTTATATTTGTTACTTTTTCTTAATTGGCCAGTTTGGGTGTATAATTATTTACTGATTTTACTGTTCTTGCTTTTCACAATACTAGCTTTGATTTCATGAAGTAATTCATAGAATTTACAAGAAAGAAAAAAAGGCTGCAAGTTTATACAGAAACCTCTGACAGTGTCTGGGTGCCTCTAAGTCTGCTTAAAAATAAACAAATATCCACGACCTCTAGCATTTCACAAAATAGATGCACTTGCTTTGATGTGAGCAGGAGAGAGGAATAAGCAAGCTTCTTTGACGAAAGGTCACTGGTAGAACCCAACAATATTAAAAACGCTCCTTATTCACTGCTTGCTGTCACTCTACGACATGTTTTTTACTCACATTGCAGCAGGTCAAGACACAGCTGTAAAATATTAGCGTTGCTATTTTATTAGTTACTATAATAACTAATTATGGTAATAAATACGCAATTTAAGTGATGAATTATCTGATGCAAATAGCATCCAAGCAGGGGTGAAATGCTATCGGTTTGGACCGGATTGCCCAATCCAGTAGCGATGGAGGCGGGTGGTTCAGAGAGAACTGGTAGCAAAAATCCCTCCCCCCCCTCCATTGCGCAATCATCAGAGGCTTTTTTTAATTTTTAAAAGCATTTTTTCTACAATCTCTTTGGCCGGAAAAATGCTTTTAAAAGTAAAAAAAAAAGCCTCTGATGATCATGCAGCTCAGCTGGGATCATCAGAGGCTTTTAAAAGCATTTTTTCTACAACCTCTTCAGCTGAAGAGGTTATAGAAAAAATGTTTTTAAAAGGAAAAAAAAGTCTCTGCCGATCAGGCAAGTCAGCTGGGATCGTCAGAGGCTTTAAAAGCATTTTTTTTACAACCTCTTCAGCCGAAGAGGTTGTAGAAAAAATGGTTTTAAAAGTAAAGTAAAAAAAAAAAAGTTGGCCACACCCACTCAGTCATATTACCCCCACCACCACCAAGCCATGCCCACAGAACCGGTAGTAACAAATTTTACGTTTCACCACTGCATCCAAGTCAAATGCACCTCTCCTACCTTCCGAAGGAAGAATATCCACAGTAAAATACAGGGCCTGGTGGCTCAGCAGACTGATAGCATTGTGATTAACACCAGCTGTCTGCAATTACTGTAAAGTCAAATCTCACCAGGCTCAAGGTTGACTCAGCCTTCCATCCTTTCTAAGGTAGGTAAATTGAAGACCCAGTTTGTGGGGGCAATAAGCTGATTTTGTATAAATATACAAAAAGTATGAAGGCTATTGCTTAACGCATTGTAAGCCGCCTGGAGTCTCCGGAGAAGGGCGGCATATAAATCAAATTTAAAAAAAAAAAATCTGTACATGGCTAAAAGCAAGTCCACAAAGCCCAGCAGAATGCACTAGTAACTGTGTCATGTATTGTCACTTAAGATATTGTATACGGCGAGTTCTCAACTTACAGCAGTTTGTTGAATGACCATTTGAAGTTACAATGGCACTGAAAAAAGTGACTTGTGACTGTGTTTCACACTTATGACCCTTGCAGTGTCCCTGTGATCATATGATCAAAATTCAGACACCTGGCAACTGACTCATATTTATGATGATTGCTGTGTCCCAGGGTCATCTTTTGCAACCTTCTGATAAGCAAACTCAATGGGGAAGCCAGATTCAACAACCGTGTTACTAACTGAGTAACTGCAGTGATTCACTTATAAGAAACGTGGCAAGACAAGCTGGGAAATGGGGCAAAATTCGCTTAGCAACTGTCTCGCTTAGCAACAGAAATATTGGGCTCAATTGTGGTCATAAGTCGAGGACTGCCTGTACTGTAATACCATATAGAATACAATATACATGGTTATGCTATTAAGCAAAATCTCAATTTAGAATTTCAGAAATCAGAACTTTCTGGTTCAAATTATGAGATCTCATAAAAAATAGGCGACACAAAATCAGGAGAGCTCTCCCGAACAGGCAGATATACATGCAGAGCGCTAAACACCCTTCAATGTTATTTTCTAAAAGATTGCTATCTTATATTCGCAACATTTGTTGCTGTTGTTCATTTCACCTCCCACTTCAGCAACAATCCTGTGTAGACGTTTGGGATGAGACAGTGGTTGACTCAAAAATCTTCCTATAAACTTCAATGGCTGAGGATGGATTTTCTCATGAGTCCTGGTTCATTAATAGCATTAGCATTTAGCAACAGCACTTAGATTTATATACCTCCCTGTAGTGCTTTACAGTACTAGGCGGTTTACAATGTCGGCATGTTTCCCCCAACAATCTGGATCTTCATTTTATTGATCTCGGAAGGATGAAAGGCTGAGTCAACTTTGAGCCCTGTTAGGATCCAACTCTAGGCTGTGGGCAGAATTTGCTTGCAATACTGCATTCTAACCACTGCACCACCAAGGCTCTTTAACTACTATTCAACACTGGATCTTTTGTGAATGATCTTGCCATCATTTCAAGCAACATCAAAATAAAGCAAGCACCCTTAATCTAGTGCCCCATTAAGCCCATAACATACTGGAACATCTTGCCTCTCCCATTGGGAGGTTGGCCCCCAGCCTCCTATCCTTTCGTAAGGGCCTAAAGACATGATGCTGTCAATTGGCTTGAGGCCCCAGTGGGGCAACAGCACAGTGGAGGTGGTTGATTGACTAACAACAGATACCATCTCTCCCTTCCACTCCGTCCCCACCATCCCCACAGGTCCTTAGATTTTAATGTATGTGATTTTAATTTATGAATTAATTTATAAGCCACCCAGAAGAAGAGTGGTAAGAAGGGTGGCCAATAAATACATACATACATAGATACTAAAATAAAATAAAATAAAATAAAATAAAATAAAATAAAATAAAATAAAATAAAATAAAATAAAATAATAAAATTAAATAAAATAATAAAATTAAATAGTAAAAACCAAGAGAAAAGAAGAAACGTTCCCTGCAGCTTCTTCTATGACTGGCTATGTTGTTTTTCCCAGAAGACAGTAAGCTACAGCTTCCCTGTCATTCTTGAACATTTCCTATTGATAAATCCAGACTGTGTTTTTCCAGTTTAGCTGTCCAAAGTTAACTCTGTACCATAACAAACCAGCCTGGCCCAACATTACAATAGCAAATTCCAGATTCTAAATCAGAGTCCCACAAATTATACGTTAAAGAAGGCTTAATTCTGGAATGTTGAAACATTCTTATCTTGTATATTTGATTCAACTTGCAAAGGAAAGAGGACCTAGTCAGGCTATAAAACCTGTCTTATATTTTATTGATGCATATCCAGTGCTATAATTAAACATAAGTGCCAGACCTCATAATACTGTGAATCCAATTTGATTATTTGGTAAGACCCATTGGCTCTGTTTTTTTTCCCTGAAGGAATCAGAACTAAAGCTGAATCTTCCTTAAGCTTCAGGAGCAGCGGAAAGGAAACTGCTGTGTGCTGTAAACAAAACAGAACCAAAACACGTATTTACTTTTGTTATTTGGGAAATACTGAAGCAGAAAATGGATTTAATAACTGGCATTTCTGTCTTCTAATCCAGAGTTGGACAACATTTTGATCAGGCCATTCTTTAAAAATTTCTTTTTATCCCAAACCTGCCAAATTTTATAAATTTTTCCTAAATCACTCATAGTAGGTGGATGTCAACTTTCAAAATGGCTGAGGCATTTTTTTCCCGGTTTCTCAGTTACCACACAGATGGGGGGAGGATAGAGTTTTGGAATGCTATGCTACGAGGTGCTAGACATAACATAGGCAAAGGCTGGTAAAGCCAAGGTCATCTCAACAAGGGCTGAGCACGAAAGGAGGGGAGTACCTGAAGAGTTTGCCATTTATCCAGTTGGGCAACGTGATCTGTGACACTTGGGGGAGGGAATCATTTACTCTTTAATTATAGTGAACCATAGGAAATATTTAGAGTTGGCTTCACATCTGAATGTGTGGATATGATGTACCCAATAAGGAGAATCTTTGAGAGTGGAAATGATACTTTGACATCATGCAACATTGCAGAAAACATATAAGGACAGGGATGTCAAAGTCTCTTCATCACGTGACATAACCCATCGCTAAACTAGGCCTGGGCGTGGCTGGCATATGATGCATCCAGCCTGCGGGCCACAAGTTTGACAGCCCTCTATTAGGAGGTTCATGTTAAGACCGCCACTCATTGTATTGAGATTGATTTGAATAGAAATAGATAATGCTAGAATTCTAGGGATTGAAGTCCCCACATCTTAAAGTTGCTGAGGTTGAGAAACACCGTACAGTACTAGACTGAGAGCACAATAAAAAAAGGAAAAGGCTGCAGCTTAGTGATAATGTGTGCACTTTCCACACAGAGAAAAAAAGATTCAGTCTTTAAGAACTTTAAGTGTGACTAGAAAGATTCACTCCCGGTCAGTACAAAATATTAACCTGTGTAGAGCAATGATTGCAGGAGATTAAGTGAATTTCTTATTATTATTTTTTATCACTAGCATCCCAGCATTTTTTTGTTCTTTGTGATTGCTCCAAGAAGAAATGCAGGCTCAGGTAAGGTGTTTCAACTGAGTGATTTGGAGCCAAATTCAAATAAAAGGGGGGAAGCGGGAGGGAGCAGAACAAAATAATATAAATCACCTTCTTTTATTTAAAATTCAATTCAATTAGTTATACTAGATACAATAACTCCCCAAGCATGTATTAAATAAATAAATAAATAAATAAATAAATAAATAAATAAATAAATAAATAAATAAATAAATAAACTTTATTGTCATTGTACATATATACACAGTATACCCATACAACAAAATTCACATAACACCCAAAGACCAGGCCCAACACACGTAACAATCCCCAAACACACACCCCACCCACCACAAATTCCCACCCCTGAACTACCCAAACATCCACACAACAGACCAAGTAATGCTGTCCAACAGCTCACTGATGGTGGTCCTTTAGTTCATTATTAAGTACAATTATATCTCTAGGATAAAAACTATTCAGAAAACATATGGTCCGAGTTTTAATTGTTCTATATCTTCTGTCAGAAGGCAACAGTCCAAAAAGATTGTAAGCAGGATGGGAAGAGTCTCTGAGAATGTTGTGCATCTTCCTCAAACAGCGAGATGCGAAGTTGTCATCCAGGGCTGGTAGCTGGAGCCTGATAATATTCTGGGCAGTTTTAATAATTCTCTGTAGAGCCTTTTTGCCTGCTGCAGAGCTGTTCCCATGCCATGCAAGAATGCCGTATGTCAGGACACTCTCAATGGTGCTGCGATAGTAGGACAGAAGTAGATGCTGAGATAGATTTAACTTCCTGAGCATTCTCAGGAAGTACAGCCTCTTCTGTGCCTTCTTCGCAAGCATGTTAACATTCATAGTCCATGAGAGGTCCTCCGAGATATAAATGCCCAGAATCTAAAACTACCCACCTCTCTACCTCCTCACTATTTATGTACAATGGTAAATGTACATCTCTCTTCCTCCTGAAGTCAATTATAAGTTCTTTAGTTTTTTTGGTGTTAAGTGTAAGATTTATTTTCTTACTGAAAATAATTCGAATGGTTTTCTTCTTCTGTTACAACACAGTTTGGTAACCATTTTTAGATGTCTCAGGAGATCACCCTTAAGGCTTCTGGCAACCTCTACATAGCCCATGGATACACTTGTTGTAGTGGTGGGTTTCAAAACTTTTTACTATCAGTTCTGTGGGCGTGGCTTGGTGGGCGTGGCATGGCTTGGTGGGCGTGGCATGGTGGGCGTGGCAGGGAAAGGATACCGTAAAATCTCCATTCCCACCCCACTTCAAGGGAAGGTTACTGCAAAATCTCCATTTCTTCCCAATCAGCTGAGACTTGGGAGGCAGAGAATAGATGGGGGCGGTACCAGTCAGAAGTGGTATTTATCGGTTCTCCGAACTACTCAAAATTTCTGCTACCGGTTCTCAAGAACTGGTCAGAACCTGCTGAAACCCACCTCTGACTTGTTGGATTCTTTGTTCCCATCTTCCAGACAAGGAATGCCAAGGTATTGCCATTTTTTAAAAGTATCCACACCTTTTCCCCCAGTTGGCAGTGACTGCTTTCATGCAAACCTTAACCAGATTATTGAATTGAATCCAAATCATTTTCTGGATTTGAAAAGTGTGCTACATTTTAAACTAGCCAGACAGGCTGTATTGCAAATGCTAACCCCAAACAAACTTAGGTCAAAATGAATCAAGCCCATATAAATACATTCACAACCAATCTAGGGAACGTCATTTTCAGTTAAAAGTCATACAAAACACTTTAGACTGAGGAAAGTTGTGTATAAAGAGGTTTATTACAATTATGTTTTAAATATGTGTATCATGGACAGCTTTGTCAATAAAAAAAAAGAACATATTCTGTTTACCCAAAAAGAGAGTAACCCCAATTTAGGGCAACTTCTGCTAAAGGAAGATTAGACTGAAAAAAACTCCCACTTTTCTGCCTCCAGTTGTATATTCTCAACAACAACAACAACAACAACAACAACAACAACAACAACAACAATTATTATTATTATTATTATTATTATTATTATTATTATTATTATTATTATTATTATTATTATTATTTTATTTCTATACCGCCCTTCTCCCGAAGGACTCAGGGCAGTATACAGCCTATTTAAAAACAAGATAAACATCAATTTAAAATAATTTAAAAATATTAAATAAATTTGGCTTAATTTAAAACCCCAAAAATTTAAAACATCCAATTTAAAATTATGTTGCTAACCCAGCCTGGCAGAACAACAGGGTCTTGAGTGCGCAGCGAAATACCCGGAGGTCAGAGATCTTACGCATTTCCGGGGGCAGTACATTCCACAGGACTGGGGCTCCCACAGAGAAGGCCCTCCCCCTGGGTGTCGCCAGCCGACATGACTTGGCCGATGGCACCCTGAGGAGACCCTCTCTGTGGGAGCGGACTGGCCGGTGGGAGGCTATTGGTGGCAGAAGACGGTCTCGAAGGTACCCGGGTCCTGTGCCATGGAGCGCTTTAAAAGTGGTGACCAACACCTTGAACTGCACCCGGAAGACCACTGGGAGCCAGTGCAGCTCGCGCAGGAGGGGTGTCACGTGGGCGCAACGAGTTGCACCCATAACCACTCACGCGGCCGCATTCTGGACCAGTTGGAGCCTCCAAGTGCTCTTCAAGGGGAGCCCCATGTAGAGAGCATTACAATAGTCCAAGCAGGAGGTAACAAGGGCGTGAGTGACTGCGCAGGGCGTCCCGGTCCAGAAAGGGCTGCAACTGGTGAATCAGGTGAACCTGATAGAAGGCCCCCCTGGCCACGGCTGTCATATGCTCTTCTAAAGACAGCTGTGCATCCAGGAGGACACCCAGATTGCGAGCCCTCTCTGTGGGGGGCAAAGATTCACTCCCAATAGTCAGCGATGGCATCTGCTGACTATATCGGGACACCGGAAGCCACAACCACTCGGTCTTGGAAGGGTTGAGTCTGAGCCTGTTCCTCCCCATCCAGACCCACACGGCCTCCAGGCAGCGAGACATCACATCAAGGGCATCGTTGGGGTGGTCAGGGGCGGAGATGTACAGCTGGGTATCATCAGCGTACAGATGACACTTCATCCCAAAACCACAGATGATCTCGCCCAGCGGCTTCACATAAATGTTGAACAGAAGGGGCGAGAGGACCGACCCTTGCGGCACTCCCCATGCGAGATGCCTCGAGGTCGACCTCTGCCCCCCTGCCAATACAAACTGCGAGCGGTCGGAGAGGAAGGAGGAGAACCACCGCAAAATGGTGCCCCCTATTCCTAACCCCCTCAACCGCTGCACCATGATACCATGGTCGATGGTATCAAAAGCCGCTGAGATATCTAATAGGACTAGGACAGAGGAGCAACCCCTATCCCGAGCCCTCCAGAGATCATCCACCAACACGACCAATGCCGTTTCTGTGCTGTACCCCTGCCTGAAGCCCGACTGGTACGGGTCCAGATAGATAGCTTCATCCAGGTGCTGGGGAAGTTGTCGTGCCACCACGCTCTCAACAACCTTCGCCACAAAACGAAGGTTGGAGACCGGACGATAGTTGGCTAATTCAGCCAGGTCCAGGGAAGGCTTCTTGAGGAGGGGCCTCACTACCACCTCTTTCAAGGTGGCAGGAAAGGCACCCTCACTCAGAAAAGCACTTGTAATTCCCTGGAGCCAGCCTCATGTAACCTCCCGGGAGGCCAGTACCAACCAGGAGGGACACGTGTCCAATAAACACATGGCAGCACTAATCTTACCCAGAACCCTGTCCACATCCTTGGGAGCTATCCTAAGAAACATTTCCATTTTAAAGGTTAATTATTTGAGAAAACAATTAGATGCAGGTACATACAGCCAATTGTGTAGCTGTATTAAAAACTGAGAGAAGTTGCAAATGAAACTGAATTGATTAAAATGACTTGCATACATACATATAAAAGATATGTGTTAACAAGTTTCAGCTGAAAGGAAATGGATTTTCATGACTTTAAAAAAAAGCAAGAAGACTTGCTGAGGGAACAGAATACAGTCAATACATGCAGTCATGCCATGGACTAGATTTAGACTCGTCTGCAAAACCATTCATGAATTGCTCTTCTGTATATATATTGAAAGAAATGGACTACATTTCTGTTGGCAAGAATGCCCTGGGAAGCCATCAGAAATAAAATAAAATGAAATAAAAAATAAAGTCTATCTTCCTATTAAAAATATAAAATAAAATGATGCACAACACCCAAAATATAAAATGTCAAGGTGAATTCTCTCACTTATGAACCATTAAAGAGAACGAGTACTATGAAAATGTAACAAAATAGGGACTACTTTGACCTCTGCTGAGAAAAGACTTCCACAAAGGGGTATGTGGGGAAATTGTCATAGAGAGGTCTGTCATCACGCTCACATCCCTCATGAATGTCAGAAAGGTGAGTGTGTGTTGCACAAGGGGGAGGTGATTACGGCATGAGTCATATGAGCAAGACCGCTCAATTCAGAAATAGGCACAGTTGGTGCATAAGCTGAATCTGCGCAAACACAAATAAACACAATGCTACAGACCCCCACCTCTTCAAGAAGGAGTTCTGAGTTCAGAAGGCTCCTCAAATTGCCCACTGAATTAGAATGAATAGAGCTACAGTTGGTCAGAAGGGTGGACAGCTGGAAAAACGTAAAAAAAAAATTAAAATAGCAGAAGGAATTTCCCATCGTTCTGCAAAACTACAAACCTCTATCCATATCCAAGAATACTTACAGAAGGTTTGATAGTAATGCAGTGATAAATGCGCTCTTGGACAGGCATCTGAGCCAGTAGATACATCTCAGTTAGATTAAAAAAGCTGGCAATTAATTCACTTTAACTTTAGTCTATGCAGCCCTTCTGTGCTCATTACTGCTAGTATACAACATCCTTTAACTTCTTCCCCAAATTAGAAAGCTGTTGTTTGGTTTTTACTCATGCAGCAGGAAAATCAATAATCTTAGCTGTATCTGAAACAACTTTTGAGAGGGACATTGAATTCCCAGAAATGCTTAGGAATGAAGCACGTCCAGTACATCTCTGACTTTTGTTTGATGCATCCCAGAGGATTCAGAAGAAAAGACTAAGGACAGACTTTGTCATTAAGACAGGGATTTTCCTTCATTGAACCTATTTGTAATGCCATTTGATTCAACTAGGGCTTTCACTCATAATTTTCTCCCTTTAGATTCCTAGCAGAGGGAGAAAAAGAGAAAGGGAGAGACAAACCTATCATGTCAAATATCATTCAGTCAGGGGTGGGATTCAGCCAGTTCGGACCAGTTCGGATAAACCGGTAGTTTTGACAATCAGCTGGCCCCACCCACCTGCCACCGCACTATCCTGTCCTATATTTCCTTCTTTCTGGCTCCGCTGATTCGCGTGGCACAGCTGATTTCCACGTCTCCGCTGTTCTACTTACAGGGGCTGCCTTAGAAGGTAAGCAGCTGAGCTTCAAATTGCTGTATTTTGAACACCGCGCACAAGCATGCAAAGCGCACGCTCACCGAATTGGTTGTTAAACCGGTTGCATCCCACCACTGCATTTAGCCCATTTCCAAAGACCCCTTCCCCCACTAAGGATGAAAACAGACTTCCCAATCCTCTTCCAGATGTGTTGCTATATTTCAGTTCCCGTGGTGCGCCAGCCCAAATAAGATTTAAAGAAGTTGATGTCCATTATATCTGGGGAAGCACCAATGAAGCATTAAGAGATTGGTGTAAAGAGCACAAAGATTACTTTGGAGAAGATATGTAGTGGCAGTTAACAAAACATGATTTAAGCCCAGGACAGAAAAAGATAGAAAGTGACCCTGCCTTGATACCTTCAAGTATGAAAGAGAGAGAGAGAGGACAATTCTGTTGATTTTTTCAATATTTTGCTATTTTAGCCTATAGCAATATGATATGATAGTATATGACAGGGGTGGGCAAATATGGCCTCTTTATGACCTGTGGACTTCAACTTCCAGAATTCTTGAGCCAGTTTGGCTGTCTCAGGAATTCTGGGAGTTGAAGTCCACAGGTTGTAAAAGGGCCACAGTTGCCCACTCCTGGTATATGATATGATGTGGTATGCTATGATGATATGATATATGATGATGTGATGTGATATGATATGATGATAAGAAATACAATGATATATGATGATGTGATAAGACAGGGGTGTCAAAGTAGCATTGTCATGGCGTCATCACGTGACGTATCACGGCTTTCCCCCCCTTCGCTAAACTGGGCATGGGCGTGGCCAGCATGTGATGCATCCGGTCCATGGACTGTGAGTTTAACAGCCCTGTGATATGATACATGAAAAGTTCTAGTCGTTTTTAACCTTGCCTACCTTGAAGGGATGGCAACTGGATAATACAATATCCTGTTTCCAGCAATCGGTAGCGACATAGTGAGTAGGCAGCAATATAAATTTTCTAAATAAATAAATAAATATATCTGGAC